>NC_060123.1:716360095-721360095 GCF_021461395.2 Schistocerca americana
ATATTTATCAAATATGGTGTATCCATCTAACGTGCCATTGACATTTAAACACCATTTGACGGTTTCACAATACAACACTAATAGGAATGGTCAGACTAGTATTGTCAAATCAAGCAAATGTGAATGATGTATTCCTTTGAAGAACAAGTCAATATGCTTCTCATTTATGGAGAATGACAACGAAATTCAGTGACAGCTAGAGACTTATATGCTGAAAGATATCCTCAACGTACTCAGTCTACATGTCGTACATTTAAACATGTGTATGATAAATTGAGAACAACTGGATCTTTAATGCATTGGAAACATATCCCGCAACGAAAAGTTACTACCATGGAAACAGAAATTGGTACTCTTGCCACTGTGGTTCGAGATCCTTGTGTTAGTTCAGGTCAAATCACAAGAGAACCTGGCATGAGCCACAGTAGTGTTGTTCATGTTCTGCATCACCATAAATATCATCCTTACCATATCAGTCTCCACCAAGAATTAACTGGTATTGATTGTATGCATCACTTTGAATTCTGACGACAGGCTCAACTTCAGATTCAGAGGGATGACACATTTATTAAATTGCTTTTATTTACTGATGAGGCTACATTCATGAAACATGGAAATGTTAATTTGCATAACATGCATTATTGGGCAACTGGAAATCCATGTTGGCTGTATAATACAATAAAATAATGGAATAGATGATAATAAAATGTTGAAATGCGTGGCTTTTTAAAATGTATTGAATTAATGAGATTAATTTTTCGGCATGAATGACAAGCACAATAAGCTGAGATATGCCTGGAAATAAGTTCGTATTAGTTCATATTATTTTGCAGGACGAAGTAGTTTCTTTCTCCATTGTAGATTTATGCCTACCATTCTTGATAATGCTACGTTTGGTCACCGTGTTCACCTTTGAAGTCTTGACCGTATTCCCATTACGCTTATCGGATCTTCGTAATTTTCCAAAGTACACAGGTGGGCATCAGTTCTTGTAATTATTGTACTATTTGAAATAACAACTCACACGACCTTTCTGTTAATAAAACAATACTGTATTTTTCTAAACGGTGCACATATGAAATACATACTCCTCACTTATTCACAGCTACCCCAAAATGGCGGTCTACAATTACTCCCTAAAAATGGCGTGCTTCTCACTCGTTCACTAGCTGAGCATGAATCCTTCCTTCCTCCTACTGGTGAAATAATATGCCCTAAGAATTTTATTTTTTCCTTTCCGAATTCAAACTTTTTAAAGTTAACTGTGACATTGTATTCATCAAATTTTTGAAAAATCCTTTCCAAAATACTTACATGTTCTTCCCATGTTTGAGTTGCAATTAATAGATCATCAACGTAGAGTGTAACTTGGCTAAGCAGTTCCGGTCCAAGTACCCTGTCTAATGCTTCAATAAATACACCAGCGCTCACATTTAATCCGAAAGGCAGCACCCTCCCGGCATTTATGAAAGCAGTATACTTTCTGCTCTCTTCATGTAATAAAATTTTTCCAGTACAAAGCTTTCAAATCAAGGGATGCCATGAAACTTTAATAGCTGCCCTTCTAGATGCTCTGGCCTTGTTCTTATAGGAACGATGATTTTGTTTATTTCCCTTGTGTCTAACATCAACCACACCGTTCAGTCAGTTTTACCAACTGCGAGAATCAGACTGCAGTAAGGTGGGTGCGATGTTTCAATAACCCTCCACCTAATCATATGCTCTATTTCTTTTCTTACTGCCCCTTTCTTTGCCAAAGGCGAGCCATATGATGTTCTACAATATGTTTCATGCGGGTATACTTCCATTTTTTATACTCATATCCCTTAATAACACTAGGTTGTTTACCAAAAATGTTATGATATTTGAAGAGTAATTTTGTCAGTTCACTTCGCTGTTCATTGTTAAGACAAGTGGATTTACTTATTTTACTGTCTACTATTTGCTCATCGAGGATCTCCCTACCAGCATCATGAAGTTCCATCTCCTTTGCCATTAAGGATTGAGGGTAGACAAGTTTAATATTAATGTCTGGTATCAGCCTAATCTGATTTGTCATTGTAGTTCTTATTAAGTCCACAGTCAGTGTGCGCTCCCCTACATGAAATTGACATTCCCCGCTGCCGATATTTATTTTTATCCCATATCTTCTGAACACCTCCATATCAAGTATACAGTTCACTATAAGTTTGTCTACCAACAAGAAAGTACACTGCAAAATTACACCACATATGCTAATGGGTATGCTGGTCTGTAATTTTATAACTTTAGATTTACTTCCCATCGCCGTTACGATCTTACAGTTCTCTACAGGTAGTGTGGGAACATTTACTTCCCTCGCTATCTCTTTGAACAAGCTAGTAGACATTAGGCTTGTCGATGCACCAGTATCCAAAACAACTAGTACATCTAAATTTCCCACCTTTGCCTTTATTGTTGCTTGAATAATTTCACTAACCTTGCATGTTGTTTCTTTCTCTTCGATAAACAAGTCTTCTTTCATTTCTGCGTCCTTATCATACCTTAAAAATAGATTCCGGATATGCCATATGAGTAGGTTTGTTTCAGTGTCTGCTTCCTCCTTTCCGTTCCTGTTCATTTTAGTGTTTAAGTCGCTCATATTAGTACTGTGGCACACTGACAGTTCATTACCTTCTTCCTCTAGTCATGCTCAATTATTATTTCCTGGGCCCAGTAAAGGTATTATTTCATTTTCTGCCATCACTTCTACTATGTTTACCGTATGTTCACGTGCTCGCCAGTTCGTGTCCCAGTTGTTTCGATTTGACTGTACGAGCTGCCTGTTATCCCTCGGATCCCTGTGTTGCATATTCCATTCCTGGTAATTTGCATTTCCTTGTCGCCTATTGTCGAAGTTTTCCCTCGAATTTCTATTGTCTCGGCCATTACCGTACCTATGGGGCTGACATTTAGTTTCGTACCCTCGGTCACCCTGTGGCTGATGGGTAGACCGATTGTACGGATTTCCGTTGTGGCGTGGCGGTGCATACGGATGCCATTCATTCATATGCACACGACCGTTATAATTTCCAAAGCCATTGCCGTTACTGTAGTTCTTCCCGTTTGGGTTGTACCCATTACCATTACGATAACTAAGCATGGCTTGCCCATCCTCATGAATCAGATCTATTGAGTCGAGCATTGAAAGAAAATACTTGAGATCATATTCAGGAACAGTTATTAATTTTTACCTAACATTTGCAGGTAACTTGTCCTTTAAGATTTTCAGTACATCTACATGGGATATCGGATTATTCCAGTAACAGGTCTTGTTTAGGTATTTTTCAAAATAGCTTCTTAGCCCCCCGAATTTTGAATGATATGGTACTGGGTTAAATACCTCTCGTCTTAACCTCTCCTGGATAGCTGTTGGCCAGTATTTATCTAAAAATGCATTCTCAAACTGATCATATGTCTCGCAAAGTTCTGACGTCTCCATAGCCGACAAAAGGGCATCACTCTCGGTGTGTCCTACTACATATTTAATCTTTTGAGCTTCTGTCCAAGTCCTGGGCAGCACATTTCTAAAGGCTCGCACAAACTCTACCGGGTGCGTTCGCTTTTTCTCATTTGAGAATATGGGAAAATGTCAATGTTTTATTAAGCTCTCATCCATTAACAATGCTGTCCAGCACGGCGGAACAGCATTTCCCTGCGGTGATGGTATATTTGTTTCAGCAAAGTTTTGCCCGCTGCTCGCGTCGCGCGTCGACATGCGGTCGCGCGGCGTGGGTTGGGTATTGTCCGCGCCACTGATTTCTCTTACTGGTGGATGGCTGTTTATCGCTCCGCTTACCGCCCCTGGCGATGATATTACCGTACTTTGTTTGTTAACTATTTCGTCCCTTAACCGTTGTTCTAACTGTCTGATATCATGTCCTACGCGTTTTAAGATTTCTTCTTCCTTGTCCCCCATTACTTCCTTTACCGCTTCCACATAGGTACGCTGTTCACGTATGCATTTTTCTGCAAACGTTGTATTTTCATCCTTTGCATTGCTCTTTACCGATTCGTAAAGCTGCACAATGTCTGAGTTGATCCTCTTGTGTTCTAACTTGAGTAATCCTACCTCCAATGTGATTTTTTCTACATTTTCTGGCAGGTCGTCATAGCAAGAATGTAGTTTCGCTACTTCTGATTGTACATTGTCTAAGTTGACCTGCATATTCTTTTGCATTGCCTGTAAATTCTTTTGGGTTTCTCTAATTCCGGATAGCTCCTGTCGATACGTGTGTGTTAGTGTTTCAAATTTTTTGCCCATTATGCCTTTTAATTTCTCACCCATATCGTGAACCAAAATTTGTACTTGTTCATTAATTTTCCTATCCACCTCCGTGGAGATTTGTGAAATCTGCTGTGTGAACTTCGTGTCCAGACTACTGAGTTCTGTGTGCAAATTTTTTACCTCGTCTGAAATGTGTGTCATGTTTGTATTAACCTTCCCGATCTCGGACTTTACTGTGGTCATGTCTGCTTGTATCATTTGTAAACTTGACATTTTAGTCTCTAAACCCGACATTTTTGAATTTATGTCTGCTTTCATTGCATTCATGCTTGTTTGTATGGTTTCTGTTAAGGCTCGAAATAAGGCTTGCATATCTTCCGTATTCACTTCCGGCCTACGCCTGTCAGCATCTGCGTCTGTACTGCGCGTACTGCTCTCATTTAAAATATTCTCTTGCCTCAAGGTGCCATTAGTTACGTCTACTGTAATTAACGTATCGCTTGTAATTAAATGTTCTGTATTCACGGGCGTCGAATGCAACAATGGCATGTTGCGCCCAGCATTCAAATAATCACCGCTAAACGGTTCCAAACCACTCATTGTTGCATTTTGCAAATGAACATCCACTAAATTGGCATTCTGATTTTTGAATGCCATTTCCTTATTATTTTGACCCTCCATTATAGAAATCCTTATACCACTGCAGTTATCAAAATAAAAATTTTCTTTTTTAAGATTTTGCTTCTGCGCTACTTCTCACACGAAAAAATGCATATACAGTTGTATGTAATTGTAGTCTCAACTGTTCTTCAATCAATATATATTCCGTACTAATAAAGAAATGTCATTATCTCTACTTGACTACAATAGCGTTAATCTCTGAAGCTTTAGGTTCTGGATTTTAGGAAATAGGTGGATGGATTTCCTAATAGGTCTACTGGGAACGCATTCTCTATATGCATTGCGCGGTCCTACCTGATTATTGTCTTGTAAATGGTATTTCCTCTATTGCGCTTTGTTGTGTGTTCTTGGTATTGTCGCCTTCTTCCTTCTAATTTATTTATTATTTCCTTTTGATAGTATTTCTTCAGTATCACATCACCGTCTCCATCACATCATCAGCGTACATGGAGCATAAAGAAATTGTTAACATACATGTATATTCATTTTCCTAACAATACTAGTACTCACAGTTTTGCCCACTACGTATCGTGCCTGTCACCTGTCGCCACTTTATAATATAATAAAATAATGGAATAGATGATAATAAAATGTTGAAATGCGTGGCTTTTTAAAATGTATTGAAATAATGAGATTAATTTTTCAGCATGAGTGACAAGCACAATAAGCTGAGCTATGCCTGGAAATAAGTTCGTATCAGTTCATATTATTTTGCAGGACGAAGTAGTTTCTTTCTCCGCTGTAGATTTGTGCTTACCATTCTTTATAATGCTACATTTGGTCGCCGTGTTCACCTTTGAAGTCTTTACTGTATTCCCATTAAGCTTATCGGATCTTCGTAATTTTCCAAAGTACACAGGTGGGCTTCAGTTCTTGTAATTATTGTACTATTTGAAATAACAACTCACACGACTTTTCTTTTAATAAAACAATACTGTATTTTTCTAAATGGTGCTCATATGAAATACATACTCCTGACTTATACATAGCTACCCCAAAATGGCGGTCTACAATTATTCGCTAAGAATGGCGTGCTTCACACTCGTTCACTAGCTGAGCATGAATCCTTCCTTCCTCCTACTAGTACCAGAAAAAATCCTCTGTTTTTTAACAACTAAAAGTCAAAAAATACATGACGGTAGGCATAGGCTCTATGATGGACTACGGCTTCATCTTCTCTCTTTGCCTTTAAAGAAGATGAAAATATAAAGGAAATGGAAAAGGTTTATCACAGCTGCTGCAAGTTGCACACCAAAAACTGTGGTCAGTGAATGTATGGTGTGGAATTCTGGATTCTGTAGGACAGAATTATAGGCCCCTATTTCATCAAAGAATATCTTAATGGTAGGAAGTATACCACATTTCTGTAAGAAACATTAGGTCTGTTATTGGAAGAAATACCTTTCAGAACAAGGAACAGCATGTGGTATCAACATGATGGGTGTCCGGTACATTTTTCGCTGATGGATAGAAATGAGTTGCAGAGATAATTCCCAAATTGTTGGATTGTACATAGAGGAGATGTGTTGTGGCTGGCTCGTTCGCCACACTTGACACCTCTGGAGTTTTTCTTTTGGCGATTTGTAAAAGAAATTGTTTATAAAGATATTCCAACTGCACCTGAAGATATGTGAGAGAGAATTGTCAGAGTATGTGCTTCGATAAGTGTAAATGTGATAAGGAATACCACTCAATCCATGATAAGAAGATTGCAGGACTGCATTGATACCAATGGTCATCACTTCAAACACCTTCTGTAAACGGATGTTCATGCCACCTTTTTGACATTTGTTGACCTTCAAAGACCTAACTGTTACACATCATTGGATTCGTCTCAATAGCCACTACCAGAAAATAAGTACCAAACTATAGCATCCCATTTAAAAAAAAAAAACAAAAAAAAAACAAAGTTGACCTTCAGATCTCTGAATTTGACCCCACCTAGCAACAAAAAACCAACAGCATATTATGGCCCCAATTGTCCAAGGTAACTTTTGCTCCATAAATTTTTCAGCTCCTATCATACTTTTGGAGTTATTCTAGGTGGCAATAGTTAGTGACCTACCCTGTATAATAGTTCTTTGATGATGACATGTCATTCAGGCATGTTGGACATTTTGTGACATGTCATCTTTGCTCTTGGGAATAGTTGGGAATGATTATGAAGCTGAAATCAAGACAGGGTGAAGTAAATTAATATTAAAACACACAAATAAATGGTAGAAGTTTCATTTGAGATGTTAGGCATGACTGTTGTCTCAAACAAAGGAAAAATCATTATCATAGACGTAAAAACTGATTTTTGACTCTTTAACAACCTTCAACTCATAGAGAAGCTTCAAACTTGCAGAGATTTAAAGATGGCTTTTTTCTTCAATACCTTCTGATCTCACTTTACTTACCCATTCTGAAAGTTACTGTCACTTTAAGAGTCATAAGAACTATCAGTTATATTTCCTGTTGAAACATGAGACTAGTGTTCCACCTGTCGATGTAAATGGCTTGCTTTCTGACTCTGAATGGAGTTATCATTTACAGTATGATGACATTAAATAATACACCCTCATTATTGCTTTCATATCTTCATAATCTCTTCCTCGATGCAACCTCAGCTCCTAGTCATTTCCTTTGTTGTAAAAATGATGAGAAACACATTGCTAATGATAATCCTTATGAATAGTAAGATGAAAATGTAGTCAAATGAGGCCAAATGAGGTTACAACCAATGAAATACTCAAACACAACTTGGCGGCCAGAACTGTGAAAAACTAATGGGTGGAAATTCTGCCGTGTGCTTAAACTTGTCAACAGCTCTCAGGTATCTGAGTGCTGGCGCATCTACGCACATTGTTAGTGCTCAGGAGTCAACAAAGAGGTGTGAGTTAACTCTTCAATAGTACTGAATAAAGCCCCAGAGGCCACACTTACATTCATCAACAGCACCTGGGAAGCAGCAGCACATGATGAATGAACTCATTAATGGTACTTAAACACTAGCAGACTGGCTGAAAAACTACTAGGGAATAACAAAGGAAGCGTGATGAATGAAATGTTTGCATCATATGCAATGAAACTGGGACAGTCACACATTGTGTCCAATACTTAGGAAAAAGGACAGTTAGAAAAGTGAAGGCAGCTGGGTGGAATAAAGTCTATGAAAACTGGGAGCAAAAGAGAGAACAAAAAGCCTTTTTAGAAAAGCTTCACCTAAAGAATAAAGCTGAGTTCCTACTCCAAGATTGGAGTAATATCAACAAGTGATGGGTCTACTTTGAGAAACTTCTGAATGAAGAAAATCCAAAATCCTTGAGAAGAGGGCAACTCAGCTACAACATGACAGGGGATATATCATGAAAAGACCTGGCAGCAGCCCTGAAGAAAAGTGAAATTGTAAATCTATGAAAATGAGGAAATTCCTTGCATGGAGTGAAGGAAGGAGAGTGTGTAGAATTTTGCTCAGTTACAAAGAGAAGAAAAGACAAAAGAATGTGCCAACTGTAGAGGAATTAAATTCATGTTGTCGTTGACTTCAACTGAACTCCAATAGCTCTCCACACTATACTGTACTGTGCCAGCCTCTTCATCTCAGTAAAAACTGCAACCAACTGTTTTGAATGTTGTGCAGTCAAATTAGAGCTTGAAACACAATTCCTGATCATAGTAACAGTTTCAGGACACCTAGGGGAAACATTCAAAAAATTCTCTCTCAGCTAGAAACATTTCTTACTAAACTTTAAAGAAACAATAGTAATCTCATGTGGTGACTTTAACATAAACTTACTCAAAAAAATAAGAGTCAGAAACTATTAGAATCATTACTGTTAACCTTCAATCTGCTCCCCATGATCTCATTCCCAACAAGACTATATGGGCACAGCAAGACCCTGATTGATAATCTGTTGCTAGATCCCACAAATTACAATGAAGTGATGACACGGGCAGTAACAAATGATCTGTCTGATCACGATGGTCAAATGACAACCCTAAAACTTGCAAGCAGTAAAACAGCACATGGCCATTGTAGCCAAGTTAAACATGTTAGAACAATAAATGCTGAATCTACTTGCTTGTTCAGAAATAGTTTATGCCATGAACAATGGGAGGAAGTATACCAGGCTGACACAGTGAATGAGAAGTTCAACTCTTTCTTAAGCTTATTCCTTAAACATTTTGAGGCTTATTTCCCCCAAAGACACATTAAAATCAAACCAACCTGTAGTAAAAGGAAAGAGTGGCTAACTACTGGCCTAAAAATATCATGTAACAAAAAGAGAGATCTGTATGTACAACAGAGGACTAGTACAGACCCAGCAGTAAAGTTACATTACAAGAAATACTGTAAAATTCTAACAAGTGTAATCAAAAAGGCCAAACACTTGCACTATGCACAAAAAATTTGCAACTCAAACAACGAAATAAAAACCATATGGCACATCGTAAGAAGTGAGACAAATAGTAACATAAAACCTGACAATAATAACCACAAAGTTGCAGCCTCTGATTTCAACATTTTTTTTCCTTACTATAGCTGAAAAAACAGTGAATCATAATAAACAGTCTCATACAGAAGCTACTAAACTACTTGACCACATGCAAACAACATCTAAAGTAGCACTTCATTTCAGAAGTACAACTCCTAAAGGAATTGAAAAAACCATAATATTACTCAAAAATTGGATATGATGGCATATCAAGTAGGATTTCAAAATCATGTGCAGACTTACTCAGTTATATATTGTGCTATTTGTGCAAACAATCTATGGAAACTGGTGTGTTCCCAGATAGATTAAAGCATGTAGTAGTGACGCCAATCCACAAAAGTGGAGCAAGGGATGAAATATCCAACTATCGGCCCATCTCTCTGCTGCCAGTGTTCTCAAAGGCATTTTAGAGAATAGTGTATGATAGGATTTATAGTCACACTACACAAAATGGCTTACTGGCCCCTACACAGTTCAGCTTTTGTAAGGGCTCCTCCACAGACAGAGCTATATGTAACCCAACAGAAGAAATTTTAAGTGAACTAAATTACAAAAGATATCCAATGGGGATATTTTGTGACCTTGCCAAGGCATTTGATTGTGTGGATCACAACACGCTCTTAAAAATGCTTACACATTATGGCATTAAAGACAAATCTTTGACTTGGATAGAATCATACTTACAGAACAGAAGGCAGAGGGTTGTCTTAAGGGGGACAGGTACAGCATTAAAATACGACTGGGGAAATATAAAGTATGGAGTCCTACAGGGCTCGATTATTGGGCCACTAATTTTCCTGATCTACATTAATGATCTACCACTCACAATTAATAACAGAGCAACAAGACAAGTATCCTCATAAAAGGACCCAACTCCAAAATGCAGGCTACAGCCATGACAGTCTCTACTCAAGTACATAAATGGTTCACTGCAAATAGCTAACCTTAAATCTTTCAAAAACCCATATGATACAGTTTCTGACAAAAAAAAATAAATAAATAAATAAATAAAGTACCTGAAATACAAGTTAAAAATCACAAAATTAATGAAACCACACATACTAAATTACTAAGCATCTAGATAGACAGCCACCTAAGATGGAAAGAACAAATTGATCAGCTGGTCAAGAAATTTAGCTCATCATGCTTTGCACAAAGAGTTCTCCATCAGTTAGTGCACAGAGAAATAATGTTGTTGTCATATTTTGCATATTTCCATGCTGTTCTCTCCTATGGCATAATCTTCTGGGGAAATGCTGTAGGTGTTGAAAAAGTCTTTGAAATACAAAAATGAGCAGTGAGATTAATATGTGGGGTCCCTAATGGGGCATCTTGCAAAGGTCTCTTCAAATCTCTCAGGATACTTACCATCACAGGTCAGTATAGTATATACTCACTGATGTTATTTGTAGCTGACAACAGGGAATTTTTTCAGAAAAATTGTCACATCCACAACCGTGACACAAGACAGACCCTAAAGTATATAGGGGAGTTACTGAGTCAGGTAAAAAGGTCTTCAATAAGCTCCCTATCAATATAAAAAAGGAAATAAATAATGTATAGGTTTTCAAAAGGAAACTAAAATTACTCCTCATCAAACAAACTTTCTATAAGATGAATGAATACTTAGAGATATAGGGAATAAGGGTGGGGGAAACTGCCTAAGAAAAGCACTACCTTAGAGCTAAAGTGTGATGCTGTTACTTGTAGTTTAACTGAAACTGTGGTGATAAAATGTAAATTTATCTATGTCATTACAACAAAATGTGAACTCCCATGTATCCCACACTCTTGGGCACTCACTTAAACCTTTTCTTAAGAAATGCAGTTAAAATTTGTATTCAATCAAAACCATGACTATGAAGCAAATTTACCTGCTTATATATGTCAGTAGCATAAAAATATGCACTATCACTTATTCTACTGTCTTAAACAGTCACGTAAACTGTTTTTGGCATAATGCAGGCTTTAATACTGCATGCATGCAATTGTTCTTGGTAAATAAACAAATATCTGTGCAATGTGATGTATAAATGTTCATTTTCTTCTGTATTGTATAAATTGACTTGTCCTATATTACTTGTACACTGTTGTATAATATGCAATCAACAGGACCAAATAAACAAATAAAATCCATCCATTTGAACCTGCTTACTGCCTCCACCCTTGTGTCTCTCTCTGCAATTTTTACTCTCTACACTTCCCTCCATTATCAAACCGATGATTCTTTCATGTCTCTGGATCTGTCCCACCAACCAATCCCTCCAAGTCAGATGGTACCATAATTTTTTTTGTTTTTTTTTTCTCCCTAATCATTTCCGTATTTTCACACTTGTTACTTGACCCACCCATCCAAACTTCAGCATTCTTCTATGGCACCAGGTTTCAAGAGCTTACATCCTCCACTTGTCTGAATTGCTTATCATCCACATTTCAGTTCCATACAAGGTTACATTCCATACAAATCCCTTCAAAAAAGATGGCCTACCTCTTCAATTTATACTAGTTACCAAAGACTTCTTTTTTTATATATAAATGTTTCTCATGCTAATCAGTCTGCATTTTATATCCTCTACTTTGTCCATCATCTGTTATTTTGCTGTCCAAATAGCAAAGCTTACTTTTAGTGTCCCATTTCTCAGTCTAATTTCTTCAGTGTGCACGACTTAATTCACCTACATTCCATGACCCTTGTTTTGCTTTTATTAATGTTCATTTCATAACTGCCTTTCAGGGTGCCTACTATCCCATTCAAATGCTCTTGCAGTGATCTTATAATTTTGTGAGAGACCACAAAAAATCTGGAAATCATTAAACTTTTTATTTCTTCTGTCTGCACTTTAACACAGTTCCCAAATTTCTCCTTTCCCTTTATTGCTTGCTCAGTGTACAGACCGAATAACATTGGGAACAGGCTACTAATGCTGTCTGACTCCCTTCTCAACTGCTGCTTCCCTTTCCTGCTTCCTACAACCCCTACTCCTAACCTCATGCCTCATGGGTCATATGCCTGTAAAAGACATAGATGGAATACCTGTACCATACATCATCCCACTACTATCTACTTCATTCAACATCACCTATCCCATCAAAGGCAGGACTAACTGTGAAAACAGGCATGTGATCTCCAAACTAGGATGCAACCACTGTGCTGCATTCTACATGGGAATGGCAACCAACAAGCTGTCTATCCACATGACTTACCACCAACAAACTGTGGCCATGAAACAGCTGGGCCACACGTTGCTAACCACGCCCACCAACAAAATATTCTTTATTTCAATGGCTGCTTTATAAGCCTGTGCCATCTGGATCCTTTCCACCAACACAAGCTTTTCTGAACTGTGCAGGAGGGAACTCACCCTGCAATATACCCTGTGTTTTCATAACCCTCCTGGCCTCAACCTTGGTTAGTCATTGTCCTTACCTATCTAGCCCCTTCCCTGTTGCCATTCCGACACTACACAGCCCTCTATTCCACCAATGCACCCAGTCTTTTTATTTATCTCATTTTCCGCTGCTGCCCCCCCCCCCCTCCCCCCGACATCCTCCTTATCCATCCTCCTTCCAACCTCCTTACTGCACCTCTCTCTACCTCATCCCTGCTGCATGCTCAAACAAGCAACACATTACCATTCCTCACCACCCGGTTACCTTTCCCATCATGCTTTACTGCTTGCAGTCTGGCTTCAGCTACCAGAGACTGTGGTTATGTGTATGCTATCCTTCTCATAATATTTTCACATTCCATCCTGGATTTTCTCTTGCTTTATTCTCACAGTATCATTCCTCCTTACTCATCATCTGCTTCCCCTTTCCATTTCTGTTATAGTCTTCTAGTCTTCATTTTATTTTCCTTGTTTAGTTCTTTGATACATCCCACTACCTTTCAGCTTTAACTTCTTTGATGTGCCCTTTGGACTATTGATGTTTATATGGGCACTTCTCTTTTTTCCAAGTGCTTCTTCAAATTTCCTGTAAGGAGCATCTCACTTTCCCCAGGTTATGAGTGCTTTTACTGCCTTAAATTTGTCCTCTGTCCTGTATCCATTTAGTCATTATGCACTTTCTGTCAATCTTGTTTTAGGTGTCTGTATTCCCTTTCACTTGCTCCATTTGCAGCATTTTTATATTCTCTCTCCTTTTGTTGAATAAATTAAATATCTTCTGTTTCATCCCACTTCTAGGTCAAGCATTTTTAACTAACTGACCCTCTGTTGTTTTTAATGTTTCATCCATCAAAGCAACCCATTCAGCCACTATTTTGTTTCTTTTCCCTCTTTTAGTCAACCATTTCTTACTGCTTCCTTTGTAACTCATACCAAACTCTAGCTCTTTTGATTTATGCAGGTGGCATCTTAAATTCTTCCCTCCATTTGTTGAAGTCAAAGAATACAGTATCATCACAACAATAGTCGTGTTTCAGACATGATCCATAAACACCAATTATTTCTTTATTTTTACAGTTTAAGGATCTGTAAAATTCCGAAATACTCAGAGTAGTATGTTTGTTTGCATACCAGCTTTATAAAGAAAAACACTGCAGCAGCTGTTAAAATCTATTACTATAGGTTATCCATCTGGAACTGACTGCAAATTGGATACATACATTGTAAATTTTTGGTTGTTTTAGGTTAAAAGCAGTGTTTTTGTTTATAAAGCTGGCCTGTAAATTACATACAGTGTTTCTGTGCATATTCTTCCCCCCCCCCCCTCCCCCCCCCCCCTTCTTGCTACCAACAGTTGGTGTTGAAAGGCTTCATGTCACATTTTCACTTGGCAGTTTTTGCCATTCTGCAGTATTTCCTGTGCTGCATTATTTACACTTCACTCTCTTAAACTGTTTCTCATTGCGCAATGATACAGCATTTATGTTTGAATGTTGGTTTTCATTCATGTTGTGAGAGTTCCCAACCTGTGAAACAACGTTTTCTTTTGTGTGTGTGTGTGTGTGATAGTGAAATTTGTAATTGTCTTGTATGTAAGTAGAGACATGAGAGGAGTGGCGAGTTGATTAATTTTTTTTTTTTTGGGGGGGGGGGGGGGGTAGGGGGAAGGGTGGAGGTTGGCCTGGACGGTAATTATAGTACAGAATCTGGGACAATGTGGTAGTGGTGGTTACATGTGTACATTTAATGTTATATTAAGTGGCCAGTCATTTTAAAGAGTGTATGGTTTGCCAGGTTGGTCTAATCATTTATGAGTTGTTTCTTTTCTGTTATGGTTTTTTGGATATAGTAGTTTTCTTGTTGGATGAGGAGGTGTTTTTTGTTGTTGTTTATCCTTATGATTTCCATGTCTGCATCTCTAGCTGCATTTTTATGTTGGTGTTGGTGTAAGTGTTACATGAAAGTTGAATGACTCGTCCTGTACTTCCATGCTCTTACATATTCTTTGTATCTGGTGAGTACTTCCATGCTCTTACATATTCTTTGTATCTGGTGTAAAATGCTTTCCTGGTTTGACTAATGTATCTTCCATCACATGTGTTGCATTTCAGTTGGTATATTCTTGAGTTCTGATACTGATCATTTTTCCCTATTGTTTTTGGGAAGTATTTCAGAATTGAGTTATTGGTTTGCTGGGCTATTTTTATGCCTTGTTTTTTGAAAATAATGAATATTCTCTGTGTGTATTTGTGGCTGTATGTCATTGTGTACTACCTTTTACTTTCTGTTTCTTTCACTATTTGTGTTGTTTCTATTCTTGTAGTTTGTGTATTCATTTGGGTGTGATTTTGTCCTTGTGTTGATTGCAGCTGGCTGTCTTTTCTGTTTCTTCATTTCCTTGTTCAGCTTTATTACTAAGTTCTCTTCATATCCACTGTTTGTGGGTATTTAGATTATGGTGTTCATTTATTTCTTGTAATTGTCTGTATCTAATGGTGCTGTGTTTAGTCTGTGAAGCATGTATCTAAGTGCTGCCTGCTTTTGAGAACTGGGGTGTTGCGATGTCTCATGTATAATTGTGTCTGTTGCTGTCGGTTTTCATTGTATGTTGAATGTCTGTTGGTGATTTTGAACCATTATGGTGATTTCCAAGAAATTTAACTGTCTGTCTTGCTCATACAACAACAACAGCAACAACAACCCTCTCCCACTCCTCTCATGTCTCTACCTACATACAACATAATTTCACAAATTTCACTAACTCTCTCTCTCTCTCTCTCTCTCTCTCTCTCTCTCTCTCTCTCTCTCTCTCTCTCCTCCCTCTCTCTCTCTCTCTCTCTCACACACACACACACGCACACACACACACACACACAAAAGAACACATTTTCACAGGTTGGAAACACTAATTCTGTGAATGATAACAAATGATCAAACATAAACACTGTAGCAGTGTGCAATGTGAAACAGTTTAAGAACGTGAAGTATAAGTAATGTAGCACAGGAAATTCTGCAGAATGGCAAAAACTGCCAAGTGCAAACGTGAAATGAAGCCTTTCAATGCCAACTGCTG
Source organism: Schistocerca americana (assembly GCF_021461395.2). Taxonomy (NCBI): domain Eukaryota; kingdom Metazoa; phylum Arthropoda; class Insecta; order Orthoptera; family Acrididae; genus Schistocerca; species Schistocerca americana. The sequence goes on from NC_060123.1 coordinate 716,375,966, forward strand.
CTAGCAAGGAAGGAGGGAGCAGAATATGTAAAGAAACAGTGTAAGTAACTTGCAGATCAACTTTATAAACAAAACTCTGTTTTTAACATAAAATAACCGAAAACATACAAACGTATGTCTCCAATTTGCAGAATAACCATGGAAAATGATTTATAAATAAAAGCAAACTGCATGTGGTGTAATTATTTTTAATTAAATTGCAGTCAGATCAAGATGGATAACCTACAGTAACAGACTCAGAATAGTTTTTTGATGTAGAATCTCCTTGCCCAATTCCCTCTCTGCAATTTCTTCAGCTGTAATCTGCAGGTGATAGATAACCAATAAATTATGATCAGAGTCCACCTCTGCCCCAGTTTAACATCTGGTTTCAGTGTCTCTGATTGTATAATGATGAAACAATCTGAAACCTTATTAAATTATGCTCTGAGAAAAATTCTACCAGGTAGCTTCCTATTTCATTACTTTCTCTCAGTTATGTTCTTCCACTAGTTTTCCTTCTCTTTCTTTTCCAACCATTAAATTCCAGTTCACAACCACAGTTAAATTTCCATACTGCCTACCTATCTGGATAACTATCTTCTATTTCATCACACATGCTTTCAAGCTCTTCATCATGTCTGGATCTATTTGACATACAAACTTGTAGTGCTCTGGAGGGTGTTAACTTCATGTCTACCTTGGCTATGATAATGTGTTCATTAAGCTATTCGTAAAAGCTTATTCACATTACTCTTTTCTTATTTAGTATTAGATCTACTCCTACATCGCCCTTATTTGATTTTGTGTTGATAATGCTATAATGGCCTGACCAGAAGTCGTTTTCTTCCTTTCATATCACTTCATTAATATCCACTACAAATCCAACCTATTTCTTTCCCTTTTTAAAATCTCTAGCCTACATATCTGATTAAGGAGTCTATTATTCCATGCTCTGACCCATAAGACTGCCAAGTTTGTTTTTTCTGATGATGACATCCTCCTGGGTAGACCCTGCCCAAAGATCTAAAATGGGACTATTTTATCTCTGAAATACTTTACTCAAGAGGATGTCATCATTACTTAAATTATATACTACAGCTGCAAGTCCTTGAAAAAAATAACACTGTAGTCTTCCAATGCATTCAGCCAATTGCAATACCAGCATAGCAAGACAATTTTGGCTAATATTACAAGGACAGATTGGTCAATCATCAAGCCCTTGCAATTAACGAACAAGCAACTGCTCCTCTGCATACTCAGCATAAAATCCCAGAAACAGATCATATAAAAATAGCTCAGAGATGAAACATCAATAGGGACCAACAGTTTGCATTTGCACTAAGAAAAGGATGCGCAGATGCAATATGTTACAGTCTGCCAGCTTATGGAAAAATTTAGAGAGCTGCAGAAAAAATGGTATACAGTCTTCATAGATAAAGTGGAGGTATATGACTGACTAACATGGCAGGAAATATGAAGATGTATGAAACCACATGCAAGTCATGTATGAAAATGCAAGAAAAAAAGGAAAGAAGAGTGTGGATTTGACAGAATGACTTGCATCAGTTAACAGCACTAAGCCCTTACTTTAAAAATAAATAAATAAATAAATAAATTTGGATGTGCTGTCAGAGGGAATTAGATATATTGTCTTATACAGCACTAAGGAGGGTGGCATGGAATGTAGCTGGAAGACTAGACAGAAGCACTAGAAAACAGAAAGATTAAAATCAGTAGAATTAAAACTGAATTTCTATGGCTAGGCAGCACAAAATATAAAACAGCCTTTATGATAGTTTAATTAGAGTAGGTCACTTCAAATACCTAAGGTCAATACTGATAAGTAACAGAAATCTGTGTCTCAAGACGGAGTGCAATTTGGATGAAGGAACTGGAAAAGAATTACCAGGAGTCTCTGTAACAGAAAGCCAAAAGAAGGGCACAAAAGACATTCACTGAACCCAGAATTTCTGTATGGAATGGAGATATGGGCAACAGCAAAATATGGCGCAAGAGGCTAGATGCACGAAAATGAAGATGCTGAGATGGATTGTGGAACCTAATGAGAAAATACACTCCTGGAAATGGAAAAAAGAACACATTGACACCGGTGTGTCAGACCCACCATACTTGCTCTGGACACTGCGAGAGGGCTGTACAAGCAATGATCACACGCACGGCACAGCGGACACACCAGGAACCGCGGTGTTGGCCATTGAATGGCGCTAGCTGCGCAGCATTTGTGCACCGCCACCGTCAGTGTCAGCCAGTTTGCCGTGGCATACGGAGCTCCATCACAGTCTTTAACACTGGTAGCATGCCGCGACAGTGTGGAAATGAACCATATGTGCAGTTGACGGACTTTGAGCGAGGGCGTATAGTGGGCATGCGGGAGGCCGGGTGGACGTACCGCCGAATTGCTCATCACGTGGGGCGTGAGGTCTCCACAGTACATCGATGTTGTCGCCAGTGGTCGGCGGAAGGTGCACATGCCCGTCAACCTGGGACCGGACCGCAGCAATGCACTGATGCATGCCAAGACCGTAGGATCCTACGCAGTGCCGTAGGGGACTGCACCGCCACTTCCCAGCAAATTAGGGACACTGTTGCTCCTGGGGTATCGGCGAGGACCATTCGCAACCGTCTCCATGAAGCTGGGCTACGGTCCCGCACACCGTTAGGCCGTCTTCCGCTCACGCCCCAACATCGTGCTGCCCGCCTCCAGTGGTGTCGCGACAGGCGTGAATGGAGGGACGAATGGAGACGTATCGTCTTCAGCGATGAGAGTCGCTTCTGCCTTGGTGCCAATGATGGTTGTATGCGTGTTTGGCGCTGTGCAGGTGAGCGCCACAATCAGGACTGCATACGACCGAGGCACACAGGGCCAACACCCGGCATCATGGTGTGGGGAGCGATCTCCTACACTGGCCGTACACCACTGGTGATCGTCGAGGGGACACTGAATAGTGCACGGTACATCCAAACCGTCATCGAACCCATCGTTCTACCATTCCTAGACCGGCAAGGGAACTTGCTGTTCCAACAGGACAATGCACGTCCGCATGTATCCCGTGCCACCCAACATGCTCTAGAAGGTGTAAGTCAACTACCCTGGCCAGCAAGATCTCCGGATCTGTCCCCCATTGAGCATGTTTGGGACTGGATGAAGCGTCGTCTCACGCGGTCTGCACGTCCAGCACGAACGCTGGTCCAACTGAGGCGCCAGGTGGAAATGGCATGGCAAGCCATTCCACAGGACTACATCCAGCATCTCTACGATCGTCTCCATGGGAGAATAGCAGCCTGCATTGCTGCGAAAGGTGGATATACACTGTACTAGTGCCGACATTGTGCATGCTCTGTTGCCTGTGTCTATGTGCCTGTGGTTCTGTCAGTGTGATCATGTGATGTATCTGACCCCAGGAATGTGTCAATAAAGTTTCCCCTTCCTGGGACAATGAATTCATGGTGTTCTTATTCCAATTTCCAGGAGTGTATTAAGAAGTTGAAAAGTTACTAAAGTTTCCAACAACTTCCATGACAGGAGATTTCATTGGTATGAACACGTGAGAAGAGATGAAACTTACTTTGTAAGGATGTGGATGGAAATGTAGCACAGAGCTCCAGGGAAAGAGGTGAGGAGAGGTGAATTGACTATGATCAAGATAACCACAGAGAGAAGAAAACCAACAGTCTTGAGTTAAGCTGAAGAAATTTTCCAAGGCAAGAAAAGATAAAGCAAAAGAAGATTGATTTTTGTGCATGCCTCTCTCACCATATCATCCACTATTCATGACAGTTACCACTTATTTTTATATAATAATGGTACAACACAGCCATTAAAAAGAGTAACCTAAACCCCAAGTGTCAAAATTTGATTCAGTTGCTGCTGCTGTTAATTGGATGCAGTCAAAGACAGCACTATAATGCAAAGAATTCAATGTGCATGTTAAACAGTTAACAATTACTTTATTGCATCCTTGCTCTTTTAACCACCCCAAAACAGCATTTTTCAATAACACACTAAACAAAAAGCACAGCAGAAATTTTTGTTTAATAATTACTCTCTGCAGAGTTCAATACTGGCGGGCTGTGTGCTTATAGGAGCTTCAATCTGCCAAGAATCTAGACCAGCTGTCCATGAAGCCTCTACAATAGTAATTTGTTTTTGTACAAGCTGTTTGTTCCCTGATTTGAGGACTAAAGCGCGATCAATGATTGACAGCCCAGTCTGCAATTGTGCACTTTCCATGTACTCCACAATATGCATGATCAAACTGATAATCTTGAACATGAGATTAGTTGGTTCACATTCATAGGCAGCTGAAAATCACCCTGACTACCATCAAAAAAATTGGCAGTTGTTGCAAATCATTGTGTTGGGGTAGCTCACAAGATTCATGTACCTGTGGTACCAGTTACAAAGGTACCTCAAGTACTATCCTCTCCTGTGGATTTTATATCCTCTGCAGAAAGCACAGGATCTGTCATTACTCGTCTACTTGACTGCAAGTGGCATTTCAATGGTACATCTAGGCATCCTGTACAGCATCAACAGGAATGAGGGAGGACCCGTTGATGAGCGGAATCAGTATGACACACCAAGTCTGAGGTGCTATCTTTAACTGAAACTGAGCCAGTGTGACTCACTTTACATTTTTGGGGGAAACTTGTTTTATTTGATGTCAAGGGGAGACAAACACGAAAGGGTAGGGGTCTATTAATCATCAGCAATTCAAACATATGGTGAATGATGGTACCCCTAGGTAAATAGCAGCAAGGGACAGGAAAGGGCACCAGGCACACACAGTGTGCTTGCCTGGGGACCTTATGCAACATGTTGAAGAGGCAATTATGGCAGCCACTGAGGGAATGTTAACAAGCAACTGTAAACTGTGGTGCACACTGAACACATGATGCCTGTTGTCTGGGCTCTGAGGTCTTACTTTGATTTTTCCAGCAACTGGCAGAGAAGGTTGAGAAGACCAGCCTTGCATGTGGAGTTTCAATGAAACTCACAGTTTGGAATGCTGACCCCAGAACAGATCATGGTCCACTGATTATGAGTCAAGTGGAAGGACCAAACCGGATATTCCAGAAGTTCTGTGACAAGCTAGGCTGCAACTTCCTGGACTTGCGTCATAGGGTTGAGAACTGTACGGTGGCCCTCAATAGGTCACGTGTGCACTACATATCTGAGGCTGCTATCCTAGTAGCTGACTGTTGTGTGGTCCACACAGGGGGTTATTAGATTACGTGACTCTCCATCCAATCCAGATAATGATGGCTGTAGAAAGCTCAGAAGTATCAGTGTCAAATCAAAAGAAGTGCCTCCCACAGGTGAGAGTATTAAAATCATAGTGGTTAACTGCCAAAGCATTTGCAACAAAGTGCCAGAATTTCTAGTGCTCCTGAAAGGCAATGAAGCTCATATAATACTAAGTACAGAAAGTTGGTTGAAACCTGAAATTGATAGCACTGAGATTTTATTGTGTTCTGAGTGTATATTGGAAGGATATGCAAATGGGAAATAGAGGTGGTGTATTTATCACAGTAGACAAGAAACTCACATCCACTGAGATAGAAATTGAAGCTGCATGTAAGGCTGTTTGGGCAAGACTCAGTACCAGGGATGGGCATTAAAGTATAATTAGATCCTTCTCTTGCCCACCAGACTCATCTCCTGATGTAACTGAAAACTTTACAAAAAACCTCAGTTAACTTGTATGTAAGTTTCTCAATAATATTGTAATCATTGGTGGTGACTTCAATCATCTGGCAATTAATTGGGAAAATTACAGTTTTGTTAGTGGTGGACATGATAAGACATCCTGTGAAACATTACAACATGCCTTCTCTGAAAACTACCTAGAACAGTTACTTATGAATCCCATTCATGATGGAAATATATTGGATCTAATAGCAACAAATAGAACTGACCTCTTTGACAATGTCCACGTTGAAACTGGTATCAGTGACTGTAATGTGGTTGTGGCAGCAATGATTACCAAAGTAAAAAGGACAACTAAAACAAGCAGAAGGAGATATATATTCAGTAAACTAGAAAAAAAAACAGTAGTGTCATATCTCAGTCAGGAGCTTGAAACTTTCAGCACATGGCAAGAGCATATAGAGGAACTATGGTTCGAGCTTAAAAGAATAGCTGACAATGCACTGGATACATGTGTACCCAGTAGAACAGTATATAATGGAAGGGACCCTCCTTGGATACAGTTACTCTAATGAAACTTCTGAAGAAACAGAGGCTGCAGCATAACAGGTACAAAACAAAACATAGGACTATAGAGAGATGCTGAATGAAATGTGTTTGCATGTCAAGAATGCAGTGCATAAAGCCTTTAATGACTACCACAGCAGAATATTGTCAAATTATCTTTCACACAACCCAAAGAAATTCTGGGCATATGTAAAGGCTGTTAGAGGCACCAAAGTTAGTGTCCAGTCCAGCAAATGAACTCTGAAATTGAGGGTAATAAAGCAAAAGCTGAAATGCTTAATTCTGTTTTCAAATGTTCATTTACTAAGGACATCAGGGGAGAATAGTAAAAATTTAATTTAGGCACTACTAAAAATAGGTATGAAATCAGTATTAGTGTCAATGGTGTTGAGGAAAAGCTGAAATTCTTTAAATTGAACAAAGCTTCAGAGCCCAATGGATTACCTATCTGATTCTGTATTAAGTCTGCAGCTGAGTTAGCTTCTCTTCTAACTATAATCTATCATAGATCCCTCAAACAAAAAACTGCACCCAGTAGTTTGAGGAAAGTTCAGGAACACCCGTCTACATAAAGGGTAACGGAAGTGATCCACAAGACTACCGTCCAATATCTTTGACATTGATTTGTTGTAGAATCTTAGTACATGTTCTGAGCTCAAACATAACAATGTATCTTGAACTGAATGATCTCTTTCATACTAACCAGCATGGATTCCAAAAACATCAGTCATTCAAAACCCATATCACACTTTTCTCACATGACATACTGAAAGGTTTGGATCAAGGCAGTCAGACTGATGCAGTATTTCTTGGTTTCTGAGAAGCATTTAGTTCAATACCACACCTGTGTTTATTGTCAGAAGATCGATCATGTGGGGTATAAAGTGAAATTTGTGACTGGATTGGGGACTTTTTGTTCAGGAGGACATAGCATGGTATCTAGGATGGAGTGTCATTCTCAGATGTTGAAGTAACTTTGGGTGTGCCCCAGTGAATTGTGCTGGGATTCTTGCTGTCCATGCTGTATATTAATGACCTTGCAGACAATATTAATTTCTTAGACTATTCGCAGATAATGCAACTGTGATGAGGCTCTGTCTAAAATTTTATCAAGATCTGACAGAATATTTATGCAGCCGCTTTCACAGTGGTACAAAGATTGGCAACTTACTTTAAATGTTCAGAAATGTAGAACTGTGCACTTCACAAAACCAAAAAGTAGTATCCTATGACTATAATATCAACGAGCCACAGTTGGAACTGACCAACTCGTACAAATACCTGGATGTAACATTTTACAGGGATATGAAATGTAATGATCACATAGGCTCAGTTGTGGGTAAAGCAGGTGGCAGACTTTAGTTTATTGGTAGAATACTGGGGAAGTACTGATAGTCTACAAAGAAGACTGATTACAAATCACTCATTCGACCCATTTTAGAATATTGCTCAAGTATGTGGGACCCCTACAAATAGGACTAACAGGGGATATTTAATGCACACAGAGAAGGGCAGCACAAATGGTCTCAGGTTTGTTTGAACCATGGGTAGAGTGTTTCTGAGATGCTGAAGGAACTGAACTGGCAGACTCTTGAAGATAGAATTAAACCATCCCAATGAAGTCTACTAACAAAGTTTCAAGAACTAACTTTAAATGATAACTTGGGGAATACACATATTGCTTACATAGGGACCGTGAAGACAAGATTAGAATAGCTACAGCATGCACAGAGGCATTCAAACACTCATTCTTCCCACACTCCCTATGTGAATGGAATGGAATGGAAAGAAACCCTAATAACTGGTGCAATAGGGTGTACCCACTGCCATGGACTTCACAGCAGTTTGCAGAGTATGAACTTAGATGTAGGTGTACAACGTCCTGCAGAATGACAGTGGAGTCAGTTTATTTCATCTTTTAAGTGCGTGAACAAGTGTTGGCTACAGAGTCAGTTCAGTGTATCAGTAATTATTATGCAACAACATAATATTGTATCCAATTCGATATGACAACAACCACAAAGCTTTGTCATTGTCCAATGCATGCCTACAACAATTTGCATACACATTTAAACAGGTGGTACATATATTAACATACCAGTGGTTTGTGTACCATGTAATCAGTGTAATTCTAATCAATGAATTTGTTCCGAAGGAGCATCTGACAGTTGTCACAGACGAATTTACATTTTCTGTAGTCAGCAGTTCTCAATGTGTGCTCCTCCACAGAGAACCAAACATATAATCACCTATCTAATGCAACACACTGCAATAAATAAATCTTAAATGCTGATTTCTTGTTTGAAGTGGCACAGTTATTGGAGGCCCCACAGAGCACCATCTGTGTTCCACAAGTAATCATTTCTGGGTATAAGTACTTTGATAATACATTGGATTACCATCTTCAATGATTTGCAGAAAAAGGGAACAAATCATTTCTGGGGTGACAGAATCCACTCATAATGAGCACAGTTGGACAACAATTAGAGGAGCAAAATGTCTTAAGACTCAAGTACATAAAAAGTAATAGCTTGAGAAGTAAATGAGAAATTTATTGATGGTAGGTTTCCAGAAGTATGGGAACTCAAAATATATTTTTTACACACCTAATGCCTCTTGATACATGCTCCATTAGCGTTGCAGCTGACACCTAATCTGTATTCCACTTCTCTCCAAGTGTTTTGCAGTATTGCACACATAATATTTGTGATGGCTTGTAATGGAACTGCTGAACACACCTTGTTTATTGTGAAGTGTTGAAGAATATGATACTACACAGATGAAAGTAATGACCCCAGCAATACTCTATTAATGTAACACTTATTGTTTCATAGTATAGCTCAAAAGATAATATTATTTGTATTTATATAACAAAATTGTAAATGTGATCTGAAAATTATTTATTATGAAGGCATTTAACAAGAAGTAGTAAATTGTATTAGAATCTTTGGATGTGGAGACTGATGTACACACACAGCTCTGTACTTCAACTTTATGTATCACTGCACTTTTTGATTTGTGTTCCTTTCAAAGGAACCATCCCGGCATTTGTATGAAGCAATTTAGGGAAATCACAGTAAACCTAAATCAGGATGGATGGACGCGGGTTTGAACCATTGTCATCATGAATGCAAGTTCAGTTAGTGTGTAGTTGGTTTAACTCTGAAATCTAGTATAGTAGTTAAGATGGAACAAGATGGTTGCAAGCATGTCAGGCTGTACAGAATTTTGGTTTTTGTAAATGTTTTCTTTGAATTGTCCAAAATACTTTGAGTACTGTGAAGTGAGAGAATCGGAACACATTAAAAAATTGAAGTGAAATCTCAATTTTTGCTTCATTACTACATTTCATTGTACATATATGAAAGCAAAACCCCATCCCTCTTGTAGCAAGCAAGGCCATTGAACTAGACAACATGCCAAACAAGAATTTTATATCAATGATAACAAAAGTTAAGTAATGTATATTGTTTTTAACATCCACTTGCTCCTTTTGTATTATCATACAAATTATTGCATTGTTATTTAATGCCTATAGTTGCTATTTTAGTTGGTTTTTTTTTCATTACTGTTGCCACCAGAGGACAGAGGGCTGTTGAAAGCTGCACGAATGTGATGGCACAGATGTGGTAGACAATGAATTAGGGTCTGCTATACTTGATAACCCTCCAACCACGCCAAAAAAAAAAAAAAAAAAAAAAAAAAAAAAAAAAAAAAAAAAAAAAAAAAAAAAAAAAAAAAAAAAAATCAGTAATGCCTGGGCTTTCAAGAGACCAAGCAACTGACAAGCTACATCTTCCAATTCAGAAATCTGGAAACGTGATCCAAGAAAGCCCTCACAGAGTTCACAAAATGGTATGGTATGTTGAAAGATCACAATACGAGGAAGTTTTGGCACAGCAACATGTCTATTTATGTTATTGTGTTAACTGTAGACTACATGAAAACAATGTGGCTATAACCCTGTCCAACAAACCACACTACACATTCACTTTTGGAGAGTCATGTTCGCACTATCACTACTTGGCAAGTGGTGGTTGGGGGGGGAGGGGGTGAGGGGGGCAGGTTAAGTTTCCCATCTGCAGCAACTGTGCATGTTTACCTTACTGTGCCAGAAGAGTTGAATGTAGCCTCATTTGACAAACAGACAAAACCAAGGAATGCCTTACTTTCATTTATTTTTGCCAGAACAGTCTCTGCAAATGCCTTCTGTTGCTGCCTGTCCTTAGGATTGATTTTACGACAAAGCTGCAGTTTGTACACCCACCGATGCAATCTTTTATGGAAGATATTGCGTACTGTCAAATGAGGTAACCGTAGCTGCCTACTCACTTGTCAGATTGATTTATGAGGGTTGAATTACTAAGCACAATTTCCTGCCTTCTTTTGGTTAGATATGGCATTATCCATTGTTTGGCTATACCATCAGTCCCACAAAACTTCAGTTTATCTAGGAGGATACTGTGATTTACTCGGTTAAATGCCTTGGATAGGTCACAGAAAATACCAACTGGCATTATTTTGTTATTTAATGCTTGTAAAATTTTGTGAGTGAACAGAAAAATAGTTTTCTCAGTAGAGCAACTCTTTGGAAACTCAAGCTATGATCTGCTGAGTATATTTTTATATTTTTGTTGCTCAGGTGAGATAATATTCTAGAATACATGACCTTCTGAAAAATTTTGGAAAATGATGTCAGCAGTGAGACACACCAGTAGTTATGGATGTCTCTGCTATCACATTTCTCAAACAGGAGTTTCAGTCTCTGAAAAATTACCTTGAGTTAATGATGCATTACCTATTTCAGATAAGATTCAGATTATTATATGGGAACAAATCTTTAGCATTCTATTGGAAACACCATCAAAACAAGAGAAGCTTTCGTTTTTGAGAGAATATAATTTTTTAATTTCAGAAGGAAAAGGTGATACATTCATTTTACTGAATGTTATGAGAGTTGCTTTTTCAGCATACTGCTGTGATTTTTTTCTTGAACTATTTCTATTATACTTAAGAAGTGGTTATTAAATATAATTGGTACCTGAGACTCAACATATATAGCCTTTCCATTCAGTCTGAAAGTGATATCATTGTGCAGTTTCAGTACATTTCATATATTTTTGAGTCTGTTATTGGTATTATTAATTTCTGACATTATGTGCATATTCCTTGACTTTTTAATAACTTCCATAGTAATTTTATGTACTTCTTGCAGTGTGCAACTACTGCAGAATCTCTTCTTGATCTTACCAACAGATAAATCTCACTTTTGCAAGATGCTTTAAATAGCCATGTGAAAAAAATCATGCATTAGTGAGGGATTGCTGTTCTTCATGATTAGCTTATGCAGATAGCTTTCCTCAAATAATGATATGATTTTATAATGGAATATATTAAATTTTGTCAGCACTCGGTTTTTCATAAATTTCATCGCATGTCTTTGCTTGTGAACTGTTCTTCAAAACATTTGTCCAGGAGTCAATTAGTCTGTTTTTTACTGATCCATACTACAGGGCAATAAGTTATTTATCCTAAATAACTTTGCATATGATCAGAGAGGATGTGTTTCTGGGTAAACAATTATTTTCTTGCTCTGAGTTTCATCAAAGAAAATATTGTCAGTAATGGGCTGCTTTTATCACCCATGTTGGAAAATTAATTACTGAGATAAATTGTAGGATCCAAATAAGGTTTCCAGATCATTTTTTCTATGAACACTGAGGTCAACACAGACTATTAACTACTTGCTGCTTTTTGGCAGATAGCATAGTAATGAATCCACATTCCTCATGAATAGTTCAAAATTTCCCAGTGTGAATCTATATACAGTTCCAGCTGTTCAGTATTAATTCACAAACACACACTTCTATGTGCTGATCACTACAAACTCTAATTGTCTCAATGTTTTTGAACTTGTGTTCTGTGTTAATATATGTAACAACTGGAAAATTTGGAATGGTATGTAACAATATTATAAAAAGGATAGCTGCTACTCACCATATAGCAGAGATACTAGGTCGCAGACAGGCCTATCTGTGACTCAGCATTTCTGATATATGGTGAGTAGCAACTATCCTTTTTATAATATTGTTATATATAACAACTCCTACTTTTCCCATATTAGTTGTGCAAGAGTAAGCTACTTCCATAGATGTTCACTAAGCTTTGTTGGTTTTGGTTCAACATCATCTGACTGAATTTTGCTTGTACATGCTCATAAACAGAACTGGCAATCAAATCCTTATCTGGAGGGATAAGAGCTCTATTGGAGCTGTGTGATCTGCCAACAGCCTTGCTAATTGACAGAAGAGAGGTATCATACTTTAATGTGCTTATCCCTTGCAGAAAAGAGAAGTACTTCTCAAAGGTGAGTAGTTTAACTATTACAGTGTTATTGCAGGTTAACAGCAAAGAGTAAACATGATATGATAAATTCAAAAAAACAATAAATAAAAGGAATGCTTAGAGTTGGCATAAAACATGTGAAAAATACAGTGCCCTTGGCAGCTGGGCATGGAACTGCTTTGACAGCCACAGTTCACTTGGTTAGGCGATGTGGCTCCAGTCAAACAACCAGTCAACCAGTGTTTTGTTTGGCCTGGGATGGAAAAGAGCTATTGAGGATGGGCACAAACAGGTCTACAATAGCAACAGTTTGAGATGATTCAGCAAATGCTTGCACCAATTGCTGATTTTATGAATGCAACTGTACATTCCTTGCATGTTCACCTCGATGTAGTGGATGCTTCATAAACTGAATGGTCACCATGCTCTATAAATAATTTCATCCACTTGCCAAAGGCGGTGCTTATTCAAAACATTGGCCAGTAGTTTACATCAGCTTGGTAAGTGAGATTTTGTTGTCCTCTGCGTATCACTACTGATTGCAGTTGGCAGTTTGAGTCCAACAACTGGCCAAGATTTGCAGCTATGTCTGCCACAAGCCACTGCCTTCAATCTTCTCAACAGTAACTGCACAAATCTTTGCAAGGTAGCTAGTGCATTTCTTAGACCAAAAGGGATGCGTAAAAACTCATACAAACTGGATGGTATTACAAAGGTGGTTTTTGGCCAATCCTGGGGTGCAATTGGAATTTGGTAGCCCTGCTCTCATATTAACACAAAGACAACAGATTTTCTCCCCACTGATTTTTGAGACCAGAATAATCAGTGAAGACCAAGGGCTAACCAAAGGATGGATGATTTTGTGACACAGGTAAGTACTCTAACTATTGCCACATTCTTCACAGTTACGTGCTCCTTTTTCTTACTTTTAATGGCTTATCACACTAATTCTTCCTTACCTACCTCTTGCCCACATGCAAGTACAGTTCCACAGGGTACCTCTGCCTCTTATTGACCAAAGTTGTGACCACACACAAGAATATAAAATTTGTTTTCCACAGCTTCTATTCTAATCACTTATCTTTTCACTTGTATCTGTGGCCTGTGTAGAATGTCATTCTGGCTGAGCAGGTCAACCTAAAAGATGGATCTCAGCTACTGTCGAGTTCTGATGCCAGTTCAGAGAATCTTTCCCTTACCACTAATTGTAATGGGAGTGGTAGTTTTCAACGCTTAAGTCAGCAGTTCTAATGAAATCTTGGTTTCTCACAGCTGTGGGGTGCAAGCACAACTGCCAAAACAGTGAATTCCCCACTGAATCTTACAGTATGTGTCCTGTTATCCACTATGGCTCTATACTGGTGTAGGAAACCATTTCCCAAAATGGCATCAAAATCCCTCCTCCTCTTCCTTGGAACTTCCATATTTCAACAGTAATTACTGTTATCAATTAGTAACTTCACCGAGCATGTACTGGCTGGTATAACTTCCACAGCTAATCTACTGATGTGACAGTGTGGCAGTTACAGTGGTCACTTATCACTGTTAGACAAAGTAAGACACCGGTCTGCTCACCAATATCAAACAAAATTTTGACAATCTTCCTTGGAGTTTCCCTTATAATATATCAGCCACCTCATCACTGTCCTTATAATGGGCCAGGTTCGTAGTCTATACTGAGTGTGGGACAAAATGGTAGGGGCTGTCTGTCTTGTCATTTCCCCATTGCGCTCCTCATATGGTCTATAATTATTCCTTTGTCTATTGTATAGTATTGGCTGCTACGCAATCAGCTGCACCTACAGATACTCATGCTGTCAGTTACACCGTCGTGTTTCCTGCAGCACAAAGGTGCTGCCATGAACGATTACAGAGTTGCCAATGAGATGCAAGTATCCTCTCTCTGGAACTCTAGCGGCATGTGTACTTAAGTTCAAACATTCCTACAGTGACCCCATTTTGTGTTTTCATTACAATAACTATTCAGTAGATCATAAGTCCTAGCCACTATGTAAGTCTGTAGATGTAATTCAACTGGCAAAATGATTGATTTGTAAATCTTCAGTACCTGTATGCATTTCAAAATTCAGAGCTAACACTTACAACTGATGCTGCAACAACAGCAACGAAGTTCTGTATTATTTTTACTATCTGGTATTAGATGTAAAACAAATTAACATCTGAATTTTCTATTCAAGAAGAGCATTTGTTTCTCACTCCTGTATCCACTAAAGAATGACACAGTGTGCAAAGAAGTTACAACAGGTTGTGCTGCCCTTCCCTCTGGAGACAGCTTCTGCTAATGTATCCTACCTCTGGACAATACTGACAAAAAGGTGCCCTGCACCAACCAGTGGAGCTTCCGGATTTTCTGCAGCACACACAATGTGCATCTAAGGAAACACTTGGTTCAGTTCCATACCACGTGATGGCATGGATACAAATCTTCCAGCCTCTTCGCACAGCAGCGCAACCGTAACAGCTTCGTGTAGTGACATGGGTGATGCCGCTTTCACCTCACTGCCATTTTGTAGGGGTATGCCCCTTAAAAAATACATCAGCCACTCTTGGCCCAGCTTTCTCAATGAATACCTTATTATGTGTATCATCTCCTTCTAAATCATAGGTGTGACATGAAACTGAAGCATTTACTGACCTCATACACACAAATTCCCTGCCCAACAGAGCATGGACAGACTGTCCCTGTAATAACTCACCACTCACTTACTGGAATATTTTTCTGTTAGTCTGCATGACAAGGTATACCAGACTGTTTTAACTTTTTAAAAAATAATTGAGAATTATCATACTGGAACAAAACAACTGACATTGCTCATGTTTTGCTGAAATGTGTGTACATTTTCATTGTTCTTTCCTGCAAATGACAGGGTTAAGTTAACTGCCACCAAAGTCTCTGCAGTAGCTGAAGGCTGTTTTATTTTTTACTGTTCTACCACAAGATCTGTGAATGGGTCTAACAGAACATGTGATTGGTCATGATCACTGGTCTCACTGGTGGTTTCTCTGGTTACAAATTTGACATCTTTCTCACTAGGGAGTTTTTCACCCTCGTCACTTCATTCCAACCCTTGTGCTGGCTTCTGCCCCTCTGACATCTTGGAGAGGCATGTTACTAGTAGTATCTACTTCCGCTACAGCTGCCTGGCTGGCTGGCTGCAAAAACTACACAATACATCATTCTCATCTTTCAGTTCTGCATTTTTATTTAATAACCTTTGTACCTGCTCTTCTGATTCCCCAAAGGGGTCCATGTTGCTGTCATCAGCAGTGCTTCCTTGCTATATTTAGTAAGCAACACTGAACAACTGCTGGCAGGTACACTGAACTTTCTCAATGGAAATAGTGATAAATATTACAGGAGGAAAGTGGTTCGCAATGTTTGGTAGTTTCACATATTTGCAATAAAGCTCCTCATTGCTGTTGCACCTCACATTTTTGTAGGTGTTGTGTCCAACTTCTTGGACACTGAGGTGGCTAGTAACAATTCAGTTAATTAGAACACTCTGAATAAGTAATACTTTATTAAGTAGAAGCAAACTTACCTTTTCTCACCAGGCTTGGCGTAGCTATGAAATTGAATATGTGGACTTGCAGTTCAGAACACACTAAGTAATTACTGAGTGCTAAATAACCATACTGTGGCTTCACTACAGTCACTAGAAAACCCATCTTTGACACTTCACAGAGTTCTGATAGAGGTGATGCAGGCACAGTTCACAGGAGACAAAAGTCTCTTCACATCCTGATGGTTATCACAGGCTGTGTTACAGCTAGTAGGCAGCACAATGATGTTACTCCAACAGGAACTTCCTGACCTCAAACAGAACTGTCCTCCTGGCCTCTGGCAATGCTATTTCAGGGCAGCCAGAAGCCCTTGAAAACAGAATCCAATGAAGGAACATACATGCCCCAGCCCCCGTCACTAACCAGATGTACTCCACTCAGAAATTGTCTAGGATAGACTAGCAACACAGACAGGGCAACAGCAGCATTGAGACAAAAACGATGAACAAGTCTTTAGATCATGCGGCAGGTGTGAAGAAGAGTAAAAAAGCAGGTAGACTGAAGACTGACTTGGACCACCTAGCCCAGACAGCCACCGCCCAGTCTGGGCAGAGGAAGCAACAATGTGTTCTTCCAACCCCTCAATGGACCAATAAAGTGGCCTTCCCTTAAAGAGAGTGGTAAAAGCCCCCTTGATGAGTAAAACATAAAACTAAGTCAGCCGCTGAGGCATCATCTGCTAACACCATGGGTAGTGAATGAGGAAGATAAAGGAGTCCACTGTAGGGTGGCTAGGCTGAATAGTCCATCAAAATGTGGACCACTGTCAAATGGGGACCATAAGGACAGTCAGGTGGGTCCTTCTGATGGAGAAAATGACCACGAGTTGCACAAGTATGGTCAATGTGGAGCCAGCAAAGGATAGTAGAATCCTTGTGACAGGTCTGCATGGTGGACATCCACATATTCACAGTCTCTTTTATCAACCTACTTTATTTGGTGAAGTCAGAGTGAACTATTTCATATACCAGATTCCTAAAACTTGATGGCGGAATATTGATCAGAGGTTTGTATCCAGAACACAGATGTCAAGAGTCTGTTTACTGTTAGCAAAGTTTGGTCAGGCTATCAGTGAGTTCATTCTCTAGGATCCCAACATGGCCTGGGCTCCAGACACAGTTCACTGAGCATCCACATTGCTTGAGAGCATGCACAGAGCCCTGAATATCAATGATCAAGGGATAGTGAGGGTAACATTGGTAGAGAGCTTGCAAACTACTCAGGGAGTTGCTCCAGAAGAGAAAGGGTCCACTGGTGCAGAAATGAATATGCTCAAGAGCACGAGAGATGGCTACAAACTCCACAGTGAAAACATTACAGCTCTCCAGATAGAAGCACAAATCAATATGTCCCATGTGAGTATATGCAAAGCCAACATGACCAGCAACCATTGAGCCATTAGTACTGGCTACTTCTGAACTGTGGGATGCGCCAAGAATGGAGAGGCTTCGGTGACGGAGGCCCCCGGGAGGGACCTAGTTTTTTGGACTGTGTGATAGGTCAAGACGAAGCTGTGACTGAGAGAAGCACCACATAGGTGTATGTGAGTGGGCCCAGAGGAGAGGCCAAACAGGAAACAATTGAAGTTCAGAAAGAAGAGACCAGACGCAGATGCAATCGTAATCCTTAACTTGAGTCATCATTGCAGCAGATGGATCTCCATGTCTGGTAAGAGGAAATGGTAGTCTGGATACTTAGAAGACATGCAAATGTGGGTAGCATAATTGAGGAGATGATGTTGGCACCTGATCTGCAATCAATGAAATCCAGTCTCCATGTGTAAGCTGATCACGGGGCACCTGTCTCAAGTCGAACCCCACAGTGGTGTATCGGATAAAGTATCTGCAATGCTGAGGGTGATGCTGAATTGTATGCCAGATTCCCATAATCAAGACAGAATTGTACCAGGCCTTTGTGAATCTGCAGAAAGATAGTGCAATTTGCACCCTAGCTGGCATTCCTCAGGCACCGAAATGTATTAAGGTGCCGACAGCACTGTTGCTTAAGCTGGCGAAGATGGGGAATCCATGTCAACCAAGAATCAAAGACTGTTCCTAACAAGTGATAAGTCTCCGCAACAGTGAGTAGTTGGTTGTTGAGGTAAAGTTGTGGTTGTAGATGAACAGTACAAAGTCGACAGAAGTGCACGACATGCCTTAGCAGAATTGTACCAGGCCTTTGTAAATCTGCAGAAAGATAGTGCAATCTGCACCCTAGCTGGCATTCTTCAGGCCCGAAATGTATTAAGGTGCCGACAGCACTGTTGCTTAAGCTGGCGAAGATGGGGAACCCATGTCAACCAAGAATCAAAGACTGTTCCTAACAAGTGATAAGTCTCCGCAACAGTGAGTAGTTGGTTGTCGAGGTAAAGTTGTGGTTGTAGATGAACAGTACAAAGTCGACAGAAGTGCACGACATGCCTCAGCAGCTGGAAACCAAAAGCCATGCATGGGGGCCCATGAATGCACCTTTCATATGGCACCTTGCAGTTGACGTTCAATGACAACCACACTAGAAGAGCAATAGTAGAGGCAAAAGTCGTCAGCATACAAGGAGGGTGACACTAAGGAATCCAGAGCTCCTGCTAGACAATTGATGGCCACTAAAAAGGGAAGGACACTCAGTACACAGCCCTGTGGAATCCCATTCTCTTGGATATGAGGACCGCTGTGGGAAGTTCCAACTCGAACACGGAAAGTATGGTGTGACAAGAAGTTATGGATATGATTGTACTTTTAGCAATAAGCGTTGATTTAGTACTGAGTGAAATGCTTTTCGGAAATCAAGAAATACTGCATCTATCTGCCTGCCTTGATCCAAAGCTTCCAGTATGTCATGTGATAAAAGTGCGAGTTGGGTTTCACATATCTATGTTTCGGGAATCCATGCTAGTTAACATGAAGGATGTCATTCTGTTCGAGATATCTCATCATGTTGGAACTCAGAATATGTTCTAAAGTTCTGCAACAAATCGATGTCAAGGATATTGGATGGTAGTTTTTTGGATCACTTCTAGCACCCTTCTTGCAGATGGGTGTGGCCTGTGCTTTTTCCAAGAACTGGGCACTGCTTTTTGTTCAATGGATGTGTTATGGATTGTAGTTAGAATAGGTGTTGACAAAGACGTGAATTCAGTATAGATTCTAAGTTTTTGAAAACAACCACATGTCTTACTTTGTATTATTTATTTATTGGTTTTGCTCTTGAACAGAACAAGAGCATCATCAGAATATACAGTGTAAAAGTTACAAATTGAGATGATACAGAAAAATATTGACATTACATGAAACACATATTCTCCTACCAGTATGGTGACTTAGGCTGACAGCATTAAAGGTTGCATTTGAAGTTGGCTGATAACTCTACTAATTTACTGTACTATAGTACTTAAATTTACATTTAAGTGCAGCTTTAAATGATGACATTGACAGTGCCAAAGATAAAAGTGACCATTCAACAGTAGTTGTAACGTCAATTGTATCGTGTATCCACAGTTAATTTACAACTACAGAAAACGAAATTTACATTAAAAGGTGGATTCACACTTGACAGAACATCCTCGTAACGTCCTTTGCATCAAAAGAATCTTCTATGTAGCTCAAATGGTGGCAGACACACATGCCGTCAATGGAACGTCATCGACACACGTCAAGTCAGTCATCAAGGTTTCTGGGAAAAATCATTTCGATGGGCGATAGTGTAACCCACTACATGGCAACTGTCACATGAAGCATGCAGTGTGAACTAATACAAAAGTATTCTCCACTGACCGTTACTGCGATAGGGTATTAATATGTACTGGAAGACAATACTAACTTAAAGTATTTTATATTATACACTGAAGAAATAGATCGCAAAATTAACGGTACACGTCTTGTTCAATGTGCTTTACTAATGATTTTTCCAGTGGATGAGTGAAAAGAAAACCCAGAAGTAAAGCTAATACAGCATGCAGAAGTTTAAAATAAGTTTCATAATAAATTAACTATGAACAGCAGGTAGCAGAAAAAATGTAAACATAGTTCAAATAACACTAAAACGGCCCATCTAGAAATACCATAGCCCAACTATCAGCTTCTGTCGAGGTGATATTGGAAGCCTAAATCTTGAATTTCTCTTCATAATTTTTGTTTGTATCTTGCTCAATGAGTAAAACATACTGTTGTTTAGACATTCTGAAATATTTGTAGAACGGTGAATCCTACTCTTCCAGCTCCATGTAAATAGTGTTGAACTCCCTTCATAGTCTCATTTTTTTAACCCAGATTCTTCTTGGGAAGCCTATTACACACGTCATTGTGGTTCAGAACCACTCGGAAGTGACATCGAAATGACGTATATGCAAACGCACTGCAACTTGCAAGATCCGTGGTCAAATCGACCACGCTGGACTGTTTACACGACGACGATGGTGTGTCTTCTGAATGGTGTTTAAATGAGTGTGATTCATTGATATGTGACCGTAATGTGAAAGAGATGTGGCTGTTGTCGCATGTACACTGTAGCGGGGAAATGTTGTTGTTGTGGTCTTCAGTCCTGAGACTGGTTTGATGCAGCTCTCCTTGCTACTCTATCCTGTGCAAGCTTCTTCATCTCCCAGTACGTACTGCAGCCTACATCCTTTTGAATCTGCTTAGTGTATTCATCTCTTGGTCTCCCTCTACGATTTTTACCCTCCACAATGCCCTCCAGTACTAAATTGGTGATCCCTTGATGCCTCAGAACATGTCCTATCAACCAGTTCCTTCTTCTGGTCAAGTTGTGCCACAAGCACCCCTTCTCCCCAATTCTATTCAATACCTCCTCATTAGTTATGTGATTTTCCATCTAATCTTCAGCATTATTCTGTAGAAACACATTTCAAAAGCTTCTATTCTCTTCTTATCTAAATTATTTATTGTCCATGTTTCACTTCCATACATGGCTACACTCCATACAAATACTTTCAGAAACAACTTCCTGACACTTAAATCTATACTCGATGTCAAAAAATTTCTCTTCTTCAGAAACATTTTCCTTGCCATTGCCAGTCTACATTTTATATCCTCTCTACTTTGACCATCATCAGTTATTTTGCTCCCCAAATAGCAAAACTCCTTTACTACTTTAAGTGTCTCATTTCCTAATCTAATTCCCTCAGCATCACCCGACTTAATTCGACTACATTCCATTATCCTTGTTTTACTTTTCTTGATGTTCATCTTATATCCTCCTTTCAAGACACTGTCCATTGTGTTCAATTTCTCTTCCAAGTCCTTTGCTGTCTCTGACAGAATTACAATGTCATTGACGAACCTCAAAGT
Source organism: Schistocerca americana (assembly GCF_021461395.2). Lineage (NCBI taxonomy): Eukaryota > Metazoa > Arthropoda > Insecta > Orthoptera > Acrididae > Schistocerca > Schistocerca americana. The sequence goes on from NC_060123.1 coordinate 716,397,419, forward strand.
TTTTATTTCTTCTCCAAGGATTTTAATACCTACTCCGAACTTTACTTTTGTTTCCTTTACTGCTTGCTCAATATACAGATTGAATAGCATCGGGGACAGGCTACAATTAACGTCCCTCAACTCTTATAACTGCCATCTGGTTTCTGTACAAATTGTAAATAGCCTTTCGCTCCCTGTATTTTACCCCTGCCACTTTCAGAATTTGAAAGAGAGTATTCCAGTCAACATTGTCAAACGCTTTCTCTAAGTCTACAAATGCTAGAAACATAGGTTTGCCTTTCCTCAATCTTTCTTCTAAGATAAGTCGTAAGGTCAGTATTGCCTCACGTGTTCCAACATTTCTACGGAATCCAAACTAATCCTCCCCGAGGTCAGCTTCTACCAGTTTTTCCATTCGTCTGTAAAGAAGTTGCGTTAGCATTTTGCAACTGTGGCTTATTAAACTGATAGTTCAATAATTTTCACATATGTCAACACCTGCTTTCTTTGGGATTGGAATTATTATATTCTTCTTGAAGTCTGAGGGAATTTTGCCTGTCTCATACATCTTGCTCACCAGATGGTAGAGTTTTGTCAGAACTGGCTCTCCCAAGGCTGTCAGTAGTTCTAATGGAATGTTGTCTACTCCCGGGGCCTTGTTTCGACTTAGGTCTTTCAGTGCTCTGTCAAACTCTTCACGCAGTATCGTATCTTCCATTTCATTTTCATCTACATCCTCTTCCATTTCCTTAATATTGTCCTCAAGAACATTGCCCCTGTATAGACCCTCTATATACTCCTTCCACCTTTCTGCTTTCCCTTCTTTGCTTAGAAGTAGGTTTCCATCTGAGCTCTTGATATTCATGGAAGTGGTTCTCTTTTCTCCAAAGGTCTCTTTAATTTTCCTGTAGGCAGTATCTATCTTACCCCTAGTGAGATAAGCCTCTACATCCTTACATTTGTCCTCTAGCCATCCCTGCTTAGCCATTTTGCACTTCCTGTCGATCTCATTTTTGAGACATTTGTATTCCTTTTTGCCTGCTTCATTTATTGCATTTTTATATTTTCTCCTTTCATCAGTTAAATTCAATATTTCTTCTGTTACCCAAGGATTTCTACTAGCCCTCGTCTTTTTACCTACTTGATCCTCTGCTGCCTTCACTATTTCATTCCTCAAAGCTACCCATTCTTCTTCTACTGTATTTCTTTCCCCCATTCCTGTCAATTGTTCCCTTATGCTCTCCCTGAAACTCTGTACAACATCTGGTTCTTTCAGTTTATCCAGGTCCCATCTCCTTAAATTGCCACCTTTTTGCAGTTTCTTCAGTTTCAATCTACGGTTCATAGCCAATAGATTGTGGTCAGAGTTCACATCTGCCTCGGGAAATGTCTTACAATTTAAAATCTGGTTCCTAAATCTCTGTCTTACCATTATATAATCTATCTGAAACTGCATTTATAAATTATCGGATGTTACCTGTTTCTTGACCATGCTGTGGTTGATCTGTTTATTCTGTTGAGGACCAAATAGGTAGCATAAAAGTTTGCTTCACATATACATCTAATTTCCGTAACACATTCCATAAACCATCATGTATAACCGTAGAGAGAAGCTAAACATTGCCATTGCTAATGAAAAATAGTATTTGTTGTCGAGTACGCAGCTCATACTAGGGGGTTGAGGGAGGGAGGAGGGGGGGCCACTTAAGGATAGTGTCGTGATAAGGTCATTAATTTTTATTTCCTGGGATACGTAAGATTCTAGTCCAGCCGTTACTTGTGTTAAAAACTAGATGTTTTCTAGATTATGCCTCACAGGAAGTTAATGCCTTTTACAGTCTTCTCTGTTAATTATTAAGCAACTTTTAAGAAGAAGCAGCATTTGTTATACATTTAAGTGGTGGTTGTTTGGCTACACACAGGACAGCTTCTAATCTTGTATAATTAATAGCCTAATGTGATTCTTGAGTTTCTCCCGGCGTATTTGATAGTCAAAATATCCACGGGTGTGCTGCCGGTCTATAGTGTGCAACGGGCACAATATTTCGGCGATCATACATGTCGCCATCATCAGGAGAACTGACGGACTGAGCTCCTGTGAACGTGCCGGCACGGAGATCCGTACGCTATGGCTGCTCAGAGGGAACTGGGTTCGGTCGCAGCGGCGGCCGATTTAAATACCCTCCGCCCGCGGCGCGCTCCCTCCGCCGTCCGCGCCCCACGCCACGGTCGCGCGGTGGAACAGATTGCGACGGCGTCTGAGATGACGTCCGAGTGATGGCTCTGTCCGCCGTGGTCGTCACAACTATACGTTTGCTCGATTTACTCTTGATTAACCCGATCGCTGGTTCCCAAGCCTTGCTAAGATTATAGCCACAGTCACGGTTTATGAGGTCGTCATTGGTGCGAATTTCGATGGCCTCTCTAACAACGCTGTCCCAGTATCTCGACGTCTGTACCAGAATCCTCGTGCGGTCATATTCCATGGCGTGATTTTCCGACAAACAATGTTCAGCGACCGCCGACTTGCTCGGATACATCAGGCGAGTGTGCCTCTGGTGTTCACGGCATCGATCCTCAATGGTACGCATCGTCTGACCAATATACGACTTGCCACATTGACACGGAATCTGGTACACGCCTGAGAACTGTATTTCGGAAAAATGGGTACTCAGAGTGGCAGATTCAACGTGCTCTCCGCCCAACCACTGCAGCACAACCTCTTGAGATGGATGAAGTCACGAGGGAGGAGGTAGGCACTGCATTTATTCCATATACAGGAGCACTCTCGGGGAAAATCGCTCGCATTCTGAAGAAACACCGGGTCGGAACTGTGTTTTGTCCTCCAAATAAAACTCGTGCACTGGTGGGGAGCGCCAAAGATGACCTCGGTTTGAGGAAGGCCGGCGTGTACCAGATTCCGTGTCAATGTGACAAGTCGTATATTGGTCAGACGATGCGTACCGTCGAGGATCGATGCCGTGAACACCAGAGGCACACTCGCCTGATGTATCCGAGCAAGTCGGCGGTCGCTGAACATTGTTTGTCGGAAAATCACGCCATGGAATATGACAGCACGAGGATTCTGGTACAGACGTCGAGATACTGGGACAGCGTTGTTAGAGAGGCCATCGAAATTAGCACCAATGATGACCTCATAAACCGTGACTGTGGCTATAATCTTAGCAAGGCTTGGGAACCAGCGATCGGGTTAATCAAGAGTAAATCGAGCAAACGTATAGTTGTGACGACCACGGCGGACAGAGACATCACTCGGACGTCATCTCAGACGCCGTCGCAATCTGTTCTACCGCGCGACCGTGGCGTGGGGCGCGGACGGCGGAGGGAGCGCGCCGCGGGCGGAGGGTATTTAAATCGGCCGCCGCCGCGACCGAACCCAGTTCCCTCTGAGCAGCGATAGCGTACGGATCTCCGTGCCGGCACGTTCACAGGAGCTCAGTCCGTCAGTTCACCTGATGATGGCGACATGTATGATCGCCGAAATATTGTGCCCGTTGGACACTATAGACCGGCAGCACACCCGTGGATATTTTGAATAGCCTAATGGTTTCTGTTATCATACAACTGAATTTTGATCATGCAAAAACGGCTTTAAAGGATCCTGAAAGAAATGAAGGGCACCATAAAATCCTTGAAAAAACTTCATGTATTCATACTACCACAGTCAAATTAGTAATAATGCTTGTGTGTTGTGCCTGAATAATGAATGCAGTGTCCTCACACAAAAACTATATATAGATTTAAGAAGAAAGGGTAAATAACTTGACTGCACAAGCTACACGGCAGTTTTCTACAGAGTGCACAGTTCTCTTAGCAGGAAGAGAGGGGCGTAAATGACAATCTGTGTTGCAAACCTTTCACATTATTTCCACTTTCCTGGCAATTTAACTATGCACACTTAACAGCTCAATGAAATATTTCATTTTGCATATGAATCCAGTTCATGTGGACTTTCTTCTGATATGGTCGTGACTGTTCAGTTTTTGAAATTTTTACTTAAAATTTACACATAACAAAACACTATGAAGCTTTTCACAAAGCATTCTTGTAACCATACTTATTGTGAGAGCATATAAAAATTTGTTCTGCACCCTTGCAGTATCACAGTACATCTACAATTTGCACCACACAATGCAAAGTCACTGTAGATTGATTCAGATGTTCAAATGATGGGAAGTGTAAGGTATTTATTGTGCTATACAGTTTTGATTAAGAAATTGTCTCCAGAAAACACTTGTTTTACTTCTGCTAATCCATCTGGTATTCTGTAAATAATGATAAAATAGGATACACTACCATCTGACAAGATGACCAGATTTAAAAAGACTACAGTAACAGCTATGTTACATGAACTGTGATTAGGAAGACAAGCAACTGGTTACCTTACAGATAACAGTGAAAGAAAATCATTTCTGCTGCCATCTGTAAAGTAAGTAGCAGTCTGACTTCCTGTCAAGATAAAGCTGTGTGCTATTTAAACTTGTTGTTGATGCTGTAATACATACAGGTTATGCTTTTTGAAAATTCCAGTAACACTTTAAATTAAAATAAATGAGATGTTGGTAACAAATGCATGTAGTGTTGCAAACTTATGAAATAGGTACAGTACTTTGTTTCTGTTACTGACGCTTGAGGTTATCAGGTTCAGTTAACAGTGCAGTTGAACGTCTGAGACCACTCCCTACAAATAACTTCAATAGAATGGAAATGACACCCTCTTCTCGCTAAGAAGTAGCATCCATCATAAAATCCTTAAACTTGAAGTATTCCAGTGAAGTTATTCGAAGAGTGTTCACGTGTGTTGAGTTGTACCTCAAGTTATTTGTGCAATCAATTTCTTATCAGTGGAACATTTCCAGACTGGCTAAAATACGCTTAAGTTAAGCCTCTTTACAAGAAGGGGGTTAAGGAGATACTGTCAAATTACTGATCATTTTCAATTTTCCTTACTGATCATTTTCACTTTTTCTGGCTTCTTCAAAAATATTTGAAAAATTTGTATCTAAGCATCATCTTAAGCACCCGACTGCTACCAATATATCATTCGAGTCACAGTTTGGGTTCCTTATGCTTACTGATAGAGAGAAGGGTATTTACACATACAGTGGGAATAATTCATACGATAACATATTAGAGGCTACTGGCATTTCTGTGACCTGTCAAAAGCCTTTGACTCTGAATCACAGCTTTCTCTCAAGCAATGGAAAATCCAGGATGGAATGTAACAATACCAGAGAAGGAAAGTTGCTACTCACCATATAGCGGAGATGCTGAGTCGTGATACACACAACAAGATTCACACCATTATAGCTTTTGGCCAGTAAGGCCTTTGTCAGCAGTAGACACACACACACACACACACACACACTTGCGCACAATGCTGAATTAGAATACTGTAATGTCACTTGCAGTGTTTCAAAATGGTTTGAGTCTGACCTAACTAACACGAAACAAAGGTTGTTATTGCAAATACATGCAGAGTAAGCAAACAGTCTTCATCTGAATGGGAAGTAATTACATGTGGTGCTCCTCAAGGTTCCATCTCGAATCTGTTGTTTATTCCTGTCTACAGTAATGAACTCTCGTCTGTTAAATTGCCAGATGCTAAGTTTGTTTTGTTGGCACAAGACACAAACATTGCAATAAATAGCAAGTCAAGTACAGATTTAGAAATGGCTACTAATCAAATTTTCATTGACATTAATAAATGGTTTAAAAGAAATTCACTGTCATTAAACTTTGAAAAGACCCACTATATGCAGATAAGAACCTATAATATTTGTTTCCAGCATGTGTATAACGTATGAAGACATGCAGATAGAAGCAGTTAACAATGTTAAATTTCTGGGGTTACAACTCGATAATAAATTCATTTAGGAAGGGACTGTGCCACAAAATTGCTGAAGCACCTAAACAAGTTTGTATTTGCAATGTGAATGATGTCAGATGTAGGAGATATAAACTTGCATACTCTGTTTGCTTTCATATTTTGAGGTACCTCATCAAACTGAGCAAAAGTTTTGACTGCAGAGGCATGTAGTAAGACTCATTTGTGGTGTAAATTCCAGATATAATCATGTACAAACCTGATCAAGGAAGTGGGTATTCTAACCAATGCGTCCCAGTATATTTATCCCTTAAAGAAGTTTTTTGCAAATAATGTGTGTGTATTTCCAAACAATAGCTCATCACATAGTAAAATACTAGGAACAATAAGACCTAAAATTGCTTAACTTGGTCCAGAGAGGGGTCCAGTATACAGGGACACACATTTTCAATAAATTGCCAGCAACCATTAAAAACTGTTTGAGAAACAGCACAGTTTAAAAAAAGTTTGAAAGATTTTTAGGCAGGCAGCTCCTCCTCTATAGGTGAATATCTTAATAGGGACTGTTAGACCAGCTTAAGTAAAAATGTTTTAGATTTGGTTTTACAGCAGTTGGTCACAACAGTCAATATTAGGTGTTTTGTGTATGATAAATTTGTTAAAAGTGCATAACTGTTTCATTCTGATTGTATTAATTCTGTAAATATTGGCAGTTTCAGTTTACTGTAATCTATTCGCGTATCTTGAAGTCGCCTGACAAATGATCAGGGAAGTGTTATATTCAGATGTTCTTTGTTTTTTATGTTATACTTTGACATATTCCACATCCATGAGAACCGTCCCATTTTTGGGTCTATAGAATGAGAACTGAATCTAATGTAGTAAAATCCATCCAAGGATGTTAAACATGGCTTGTTATCAGCATAGATATGTAGCCATTTCAGTTGCTAAGATGAGTACTTAAAGATACCACTAGTACTTATTGTGGTTTTATTATGTTGATCATACCTGTGTACACCCAATTCAATCGATAAGTAACTCCTATGGCTATAATTTATATGTAAACTATTGTCAGGGTAGAACAATTGTCATATCGAATCACTCAGTGACTGCTACTTTTGTCAGGTCTTTCGTTCCCCTGTTGAATCTTCGAATTCTGTGTAATGAACTGGCAAGAGCTACAGGCAGTGTCATAATATACTACAGCCAAGCATTTTAAATGCATGTTGAATCATCAGAGCTTGAAGATGGCACTGATGAGTTAAAAACCTTTGCTGAATTTGTATACCATTACTGTAATATTTCTATTCCCCTTAAAATATTAGTAATACAAATCACAGTAAGGACTGTACACAACATTAATTCCTGTGCAACAGGAACATCATCCCTCTAAATATATATACTGTAAGTCGTGGTTTCACCTTCTACAATATTTCACTACCCATCTCTCCCTTCCCAAGTGCTGCACACTTTTCTTGTCTTTACACATTACTGTTTCATCAGTGTGCAAATTTTAGTCTTTGTATTTTATCCTTGCTACCTTCAGAATTTCGAAGTGTATAGTCCAGCCAACAGTGTCAAAAGCTTTCTCTATATCCACTTGTAAGATTTTCTCATAGGACCAATACTGCCTAATGTGTTGCTACTTTTTTCCTGATATCAAAGTGATTTTTCCTAAGGCACTTGGCATCTACCAGTTTTTACACTCTTCTGTACTTAATTTGTGTCAAACTACTAGGTCTACAACTTTGCTTCCACCGTTTTTTTCTCGAAGTTCGGGGCTTTATTATGAAAAAGTTAAAAGAAAATAATGATTCATTGTATTTCCCATCGCTGGCCGCGACATTCTCCCATCTTCTGGATAGCATACGAATCCCGTGGTGGAAGAATTGGGTGTCTTTTGTGGGGATCCATGAATCTATTCAACTGTGCACTTGTTCAAATGATCGGAAGTGCTCGTCAGCCAGACTGTATGCCACTGATCGAAAAAGGCTGTAGTCAGAAAGCAATGTATGGAGAACATGGCAGGAAGGATAGGACTTCTCATTTCAACATTTTCATGTATATTTTGACATGTTTTGCAATGCGGGGTCTAGCACCGACCTGCTGCAAAATTACCTTTACATGTATATCACTGTATTGTGGCTGTTTGTGTTTCAGAGCTGGGCTCAAATGCATCAATTGGTTTCGATAATGATGTCCTGTGACTGTCTTCGTCTATTTCAGTAGCTACGAAAACGTTCTGTCTCCCACCGCCATGCCGGTCTTCGACACCAAAATCACCATTCTTAAGGCATTGAAAACATTCTCTGTAGATTCTTCCACTAATAATTCCCTCACCATTGCTCTTACCCAGCATTTTAAGAGCCACAGCCGCAGATTTCTTCATGTTAAAGCATAAAATTGAAACATCCCGCAAATGGCAAAAAATGGGTATGTAAGATGACGTACTTAATCGAGAATAACCTTATGATGCAATCACAAATCGACTAATATTTTTATGGCATTATGTTTACAGATGCCTAAGCTTATTGTATTACACCTATGACCAACCACCTGAACCCCACTTGCCACTACTGCCGTATATTGCAAAACGGCAGAAGCAAAGTTGTAGACCTAATACAACCATCACTCGCCACACTGATAGTTCTGTAATAGTCACAAATTTCAGTGCCTGGCTTTTTTGGAATAGGAATTATTACTTCCTTCTGAAATGTGAAGGTATTTCACTTGTCTCTTATTTTGCATACCACATGGAATAGTTTGACTTTGCTGGCTGTCTGAAGGATCTCCACAAATGTGAGGGAATGTCTACTCCAGGTGCCTTGTTTTGGTGTAGGTCTTTCATCACCATGTGAAACTATTCTCTTAGTCTATCTCCCACCTAGTTTTCATCTGTCTCCTATACTACTGTATTCAAATTAATTTCTCTTGTTACAGTAATCAGGTGAAGTAAGACCTCATATTCCAAACTCTACTGTTTTGCATGAATTTTATATACAATCTGTAATGTACCTTATGATAAAGGTAAGTTAAACAATCCCCATTCTTCCTGCTACAATAAAAATATTCAGAAAGACGATGTACAATCTGAATGACTTCACACAAAGTGTATTTTTTGGAAAGTGGTCCATAAACGAAGGTAGTTACTTACCAGTCCTTTGTGCATTTAATAAAGTTTTTTCTGCTCTGGTCATATAACACTAAAGTTTTTGGTTAGTCTATTATGCTTTGCTGTTACACACACTGGATTCACGACCAAGGCCACTTGCAACCAGCTATTTGTCATATCTGTACAGTAGGATGCAGCTGGCTGAAATCTCCAGAAAGGATACGGAAAGAACTTAATCCAATGAAAGTGAGTACTTTTGGCACCCTATATACACTACTGGCCATTAAAATTGCTACACCAAGAAGAAAAGCAGATGATAAACGGGTATTCATTGGACAAATATATTATACTAGAACTGACACGTGATTACATTTTCACGCAATTTGGGTGCATAGATCCTGATAAATCAGTACCTGGAACAACAACCTCTGGCCGCAATAACAGCCTTGATACGCCTGGGCATTGAGTTAAACAGAGCTTGGATGGCGTGTACAGATGCAGCTGCCCATGCAGCTTCAACACGATCCCACAGTTCATCAAAAGTAGTGACTGGCGTATTGTGACAAGCCAGTTGCTCAGCCACCATTGACCAGACGTTTTCAATTGATGAGACATCTGGAGAATGTACTGGCCAGGGCAGCAGTCTAACATTTTCTGTATCCAGAAAAGCCCATATAGGACCTGTAACATGAGGTCATGCATTGTCCTGCTGAAATGTAGGGTTTTGCAGGGATTGAATGAAGGGTAGAGCCATGGGTCGTAACACATCTGAAATGTAGCGTCCACTGTTCAAAGTGCCATCAATGCGAACAAGAGGTGACCGAGACGTGTAACCAATGGCACCCTATACCATCACGCCGGATGATACGCCAGTATGGCGATGATGAATACATGCTTCCAATGTGTGTTCACCACGATGTCACCAAACATAGGTGCGACCATCATGATGCTGGAAACAGAACCTGGATTCATCCGAAAAAATGACGTTTTGCCATTCGTGCACCCAGGTTCGTCGTTGAGTGCACCATCACAGGCGCTCCTGTCTGTGATGCAGCATCAAGAGTAACCACAGCCATGGTCTCCGAGCTGGTAGTCCATGCTGCTGCAAATGTCATCAAACTGTTCGTGCAGATGGTTGTTGTCTTGCAAACGTCCCCATCTGTTGACTCAGGGATCGAGACGTGGCTGCACGATCTGTTACAGCCATGCGGATATGATGCCTGTCATCTCGACTGCTAGTGATACGAGGCTGTTGGGATCCAGCACAGCATTCCGTATTACCCTCCTGAACCCACAGATTCCATATTCTGCTAACAGTCATTGGATCTTGACCAACGCGCGTAGGAATGTCGCGATATGATAAACCACAATCGCAATAGGCTATAATCCGACCCTTGTCAAAGTCGGAAACATGATGATACGCATTTCTCCTCCTTACACAAGGCATCACAACAATGTTTCACCAGGCAATGCCAGTCAACTGCTGTTTGTGTATGAGAAATCGGTTGGAAACTTTCCTCATGTCAGCACGTTGTAAGTGTAGCCACCGGTGCCAACCTTGTGTGAATGCTCTGAAAAGCTAATCATTTCAATATCACAGCATCTTCTTCCTGTCAGTTAAATTTTGCGTCTGTAGCACATCATCTACGTGATGTAGCTACGAGGGCTATCCACAAAGTACATTACGTTTTGGAATTAAAAATAAAGAAAGTATTGGAACTTTTTTTTATTATATACAGATGAAAGCCACACTTAAATACTACTTTTCTACATAGTTGCCATTTAAATTAAGGCACTTATCGTAGCGATGGATGAGCTTGGAAATTCCTTCGTCGTAAAATTCGGCCGCCTGCGCCTTCAACCACGTGGTTACCTCTTCTTGAAGCTGTGCGTCGTCATAAAAACGCTGCATAGCCAACCACTTCTTCATTGCTGGGAATAAGTGGAAGTCGCTTGGTGCCAGGTCAGGACTGTACGGCAGATGAGGAAACAACTCCCACTTAAAAGATTCGAGAGCTTCATGAGTGGCATTTTCCATGTGGGCCAGGGCATTGTCGTGAATCAGCAAGACCTTTGAGCCCAACTTTCCCCTGCGCTTGTTTTGTATTGCTCTTCTGAGGTTGTGCAGAGTTTGGCAATACCTTTGAGAGTTTATTGTAGTGCCTCTTTCCAGGAAATCCACAAAAATCACACCTTTTCTGTCCCAAAAGATGTAACCACATGGTTGAAGGCGCAGGCAGCCGAATTTTGCGATGAAGGAATTTCCAAGCTCATCCATCGCTATGATAAGTGCCTTAATTTAAATAGCAACTATGTAGAAAAGTACTATTTAAGTGTGGCTTTCATCTGTATATAATAAAAAAAATTTCCAATACTTTATTTATTTTTGGTTCCAAAACGTAATGTACTTTGTGGACAGCCCTCGTATTTTAATGGCCAGTAGTGTACTTTTGGGGAACCATGTCTCCTTTTCACTAGTTGGTAAATGACTTTTTCTTAGTCTTCCTTAATGTGACTACTATTTGGAGTAACAAATCTACTCTTCCATGGTAACAGTTACAAACAACGACAGGGTAAAGCTGAAATAAGGTTGTGATACATAAGGAATATCAGTCACATATGGTACGTATGTGGATTACTAGTGTTTGTAACAGAAGCCTCTTTAAGAAATTTAATAAATCTAAAAGAAAAACTTAGCAGCAGAGTGCAAAATTACATGACATTCAAGGTTGAGAGGTACCTTAGTTGAATGTGCAGCATACCCTTAAGAATATACTTTGCTCTTGCTAAACTAAACCAGTTAAAAGGTTCAAGGTTTTTACTGGGAATCACCATTATGTAGTACTACTACTGAATGCAGCCTGTTCTGTCAGCTATGGTGAATAATCGTCAGTAAAAACATTACTAATTTATATGAAGCTGGTATCCGTACAGATATCACTGGTGATCTTGCAGCTCTCTAAGAATGAAATTGTAATGAAATCCAGACCTTTAGCTGCTTACAGGCGTTGATAATTACATATCTTCTACAGACAATTTGATCTGTTATTGCCTCATTTCCCATGAAATGATATCTTATACACAAAACTAAGATCACCAAGCTATAGGATGATTATACAGAAACAAAACATATATAAAAATCCATCTATTTTATTGGGTATTTACATATGGTTACACCTTACCATAATCAACACTGAAAATATTACATGAGCATAAATCCATCTTCCACACAGCAAATAATAAGCTTAAATGGATAATTCAAAATTTAACTTATCTGACACAGAATAGCCTTCAAAAATTGAAATTGTATAAAGTGTCATCAGTGAAGCACTAAATATTTTTAAGTGTTGACTCATGGACTGCAATCCAATGCAATGGGTTACAAATACTCAGTTTCAGAATGGAAAACATTTCTCCAACCACAGTTTTACTTGACTTGGCTCATACTGGAAGGAAATCCTAGGTTTACCACCTGACAGTGGAGCAATACTGTGGCTGGTAATATCCTCCACAATCACCAACTGAGAAACTGTTTACAGTTTGTACAGAAAATTTTAAAACTGTTTTTCATATCAAATCGGAATACTCATTTCTAAAGCAGCTCCTTTAACAGTCTCTGTTGTGACTTGGCAAGACAGCCAAGTCACTATGAGGTGAAGCCGAAAGGCACGCGCTTAAGCTCACGCAGGCTGGCGTGAGGTCTGGAACAGTTAAGGGAATTAATAGTAGCAAATAAAGTACGTAGTTGATGTAATACTTAACTTTAATCCACAATTGTAGAACATCGCTCTTGTTTAGACATTATTAACAATATCAATATAAACTGGTAATGGCGCCTTGCTAGGTCGTAGCAAATGACGTAGCTGAAGGCTATGCTAACAATCGTCTCGGCAAATGAGAGCGTAATTGTCAGTGATCCATCTCTGGCAAACTCTGCTGTACAACTGGGGCGAGTGCTAGGACGTCTCACTAGACCTACCGTGTGGTGGCGCTCGGTCTGCAATCACCGACAGTGGCGACACGCGGGTCCGACGTATACTAATGGACCGCGGCCGATTTAAAGGCTACCACCTAGCAAGTGTGGTGTCTGGCGGTGACACCACAGTCTCAAAGATAGCTGAAAAGACTTTCTCTTTGCTTCTCCAGCAAATCAACACACACACACACACACACACACACACACACACACACACACACATTCTAACGGTAGCTTGTAAAGGAAATACAAATTCAGGTGCATGATGGAATGACATCGTATAGCCAATAAATTGGCTCTAGATACATTTACTGGTGATAATTTCACTGGGACACACATACCAGGTCGAATGAATACTACATTTTACCCCACTGAAAAAAATTATAGTCACACATATTGGACCTTGTAATGTAAAGCATTGTTTGACGAGACTAAATTGCAGAATCAGGTTGATGAGTGGCACAAGGAATCAAGCAATCAAATGAGTTGTTACAGACATGGTACAGGTGCCAATGGAGGAGTGAAACCATTACTTTTTCCTATCAGAGCTGTCAGAAAAGAGATCGTTTGAAGAAGTACGGGGATAGTTGTTATATGCAACACACAAAAATAACAGCATATGATATGCCTTTATTTTTTATTATAGCTGTAAAGAGTAATGTGGGCTTTTTTTCCCTGTGTTGGAAATGTGAGATCCATTCATGAAGTGCTAGCCATTTTCAAGGCTTGGAATCCCATCTACTAGATTACTGATTTCTCGTAGTCGGAGATAAACACAACTGAACAAGCATTTCCACAGACAAAAGTTTACTTGAGCCTTTTATGACAGAAACAGGCTTGAGGAAGATGGCTGAATATATACCAAATGACATGATGAGATTTCTGGGTGTGTGGCATGAAATTTCCGATTCACCAACAGAAAATTTACAGATCATACAGAAGAGATAATGAGGCTTCCAAGAGAAACGAAAATGCATCACCATACGTTTGACAGCAGTGGCTATCGGTACATGAAAAGTAGGTGGAAGCTTATGAGGACAAGGGCAATTTTGACACCACTGACATTACAAATGGAGTTGAAGCCATGAGCGAGATTGTAAACATTTTTTTCCTAAAATGGAATACAGACGGGACCTTGAAGGGGGATACTAAAGATATAAGAAATCAGTTTCTTCCAAGCCTAATTAGAGAGTGCTGTCTGCAGAATTCTGCCATCAAATCATAACAGAGATGTTCCACTGTTTTCACATTAAAAAAAAAGTAGCAAGTTTGTGAAACATGTCATGCAGTGATATGCTTCAGTGAAAGTTGAGTTAACCACAAGATTAGTGAATGTGAGGTTGGACAGTTTGTTTTGTATGGAGAGCACAATGTTCAAAGGCTGTAATTATGTTGTAAGCTTTGCTCTAACAAACTGCACGTGTGAAGATTTTCAGATATATAAATACCCATGCAAGCATTTCTATGCAATCTTTATTTTCTATCCAGAGTGGGGCTTCGATAAAATACCAGAAAGCTGCAGGAATAGTCCATAAATCTGTCTTCACAAGATGTACGGGTTTGGCTTCAGAAGTGTCTCTGCAGTAATTCCACATGAAGATAGTAGCAATGAGGATACAGTTGAGGAAACAAATATAGAGCATCACACTGACACCTTAACCATGTCTTTGCAGCAGTTTGAAGTGAGAGAGTTGTGTAAACAGGTTTATAATCTCTCTTACAACTGCATCAACAGTGAAACATTACAAAAAGCACTTTACTCACTCAGCAACTGGGTGGAAGATTTGCAGTTAGCAAACCCTGAAGTCTGTTGTCTCCCCACAGCTGTACCATCAAATTCCCAACAATAATATTAAGTAAGATGCAGTTAATTTTACAGGGCCTCACATAAAGACCCCTCTCATTGTAATGTTCATATATTTGTGCCTTAATGGATAATCAACTGCCAAGAAATAGATCATGTGGAGGTCACAGCATTTCCATTAGAAGGGTCAAACAATAAGAGCTATCTAAAATACAAATAAGGGAGATCTTGATGCCAAGTTCTGTAAGTAAACTTTGTCACACGTGAATTCTTAAGTAGCAGTAGTGAAATATATTTCTCTGTGGAAAGTTAATAAGGTAGTTGTATTGACCATGATTTTATTTCCTTTACCCAAGTAACAATGTATTACAAGAAATTATTGGATTGCTGAGAAACTGTACAAAATTACAATCAAGTTGCTAACATTTATGTGCCACAACAAATGGCAATTTGATACAAACATGAAACACTATATGGATTGTTTTCCTTCTGTTATAACCTTTAATCACCAATAATCACTTAGAAACAATAGCTGGTTACATGATAACAACTCAGTATCTCTTATTCGACTGCCGTGCCGTGACGTGCGGCCGGCGCCGTTCATAGCTAGGTGGCGCTCCCGCGCTCAGCCAAGTTGCGGAGCGCCTCTATCGCCGTTTGCGCGTACTGTCGTGGCGGCACTGTAAATGTCGTGGCACTGTCACAACACTTTTCCCCCCTTGAAAAAAAACACTCACTTCCTGGGAGACATGGACAGTGCGGAGACATCCATGGCCTCTTGTGAGGCCCCGAGAAGATCCCGCGGAGAGACACAAGAGTATGGTTGAAAATGTCCAGGACGGAAGCTGGTGCATGGAACGTGCCTCCTGCATGAGATGATGGGTGAAAACCCCGGAGCAGCTTCCAGAGGTGTCGTGGACCTGGGGGTGTGCTCCAGCGAGATGGGTCCCGGAGAAGGCGGCGTCGAACTGGGGCCGGTTCCTGCGTACTCGGAAATGGTAGCGATGTTGGCTGCAGCAACACATATGGTAGATCGGCAGCAGCGACAGGACTGGCGTCTCGGGCTGGTGGAGGCGAAGGAAGGGGCGGTGGCACCGGCATGGCCACTACTCGTGGGCACATCTGGGGACACAGCACAAGGCCTGACAGGGTGAAGCAGGTGCAGTAGAGTGCGTGGTTGGGGGCCATGCAAGAGTTCAGCAGGGCTGCGATCACCCAGAGGCGTGAAGCGACAAGAACTCAGAAATTGCAGCAGATCGTCATCTGTGGAAAAATCACTAAGGAATTTTTTCATCTGGTTTTTGAAAGTGCGGACAAGGCGCTCGACCTCCCCATTCGATTGCGGATGGAAGGGCGGTGCTCTAACATGATGAATCCCTTGTCCAGTACAAAAATCACGGAAGGCCTGTGAAGAGAACTGAGGGCCATTGTCCGTGACGATCGTGGATGGAAGACCTTCTAGCGCGAAGATTTTGGACAAAGCCAGCATCGTCGCCGCAGTGGTGGGTGATGGACATCAAACAACAAATGGAAACTTTGAGAAGGCGTCAATCAACAGTAGCCAATAAGTACCGAGGAAGGGGCTGGCAAAGTCAGCGTGCACCCGTTCCCATGGCTGTGCCGGATCAGGCCATGGAGAGGGCATAGTATGAGGTGCAGCCAGTTGTTGAGCACACTGACCACACGCAGCAACCATGTGGGTGTTGTCAGAATCAATACCGGGCCAATAAACATGCCTGTGGGCCAGGGACTTAGTCCGAGAAATCCCCCAATGGCCTTCATGCAACAAGTATAAGGTCCAATGTTGCAGGCGGTGAGCTGACTTATCCGGAAGCGACGCCAATGGGCTGAACAGAGAGACCAGCAGCTTGTGGTTGGTGACGAGGTGAACCATACAAAAAAACGCTGAACGTTTTTGGAGGGTAAATGATAGTGAGTGCCTCCTTTTCAATTTGAGAGTAACGCCATTGCGCATTGTTGAGGGTCTTGGAAGCATAGGCGATGGGTCATTCCGACCCATCCTCATACCGACGGGCGAGAACAGCCCCTAGGCCATACTGTGATGTGTCAGTCGCCAGAACCAAGTGCTGACCCGGACGGAATGTGGCAAGACAAGGCGCCGACTGCAAAAGAGCCTTCAGGTGGACAAAAGCCTGCTCACACTCATCGGACCAACAGAAAGGCACGTTTTTGCGTAACAGCTGACGCAGAGGATGAGCTACCGCTGCCGCAGATGGGATGAATTTGTGATAATAAGCAATCTTGCCTAGAAACGACTGAAGTTCTTTGACCGTAGACGGCTGGGGTAGAGCGTTAATGGCCGCAACGTGCTGACGTAGAGGACGTATACCCTCATGGGGCAAGTGGAAACCGAGATACACAATGGAGGGTTGGAAGAACTGTGACTTGTCCAGATTGCACTTCAACCCAGCCGAATCCAAAACACGAAACAGTGAACGCAAATTGCGAAGGTGCTCCTCAGTGGAGGCCCCCATGACAACAATGTCATCAAGATAGTTTATGCAGCCGGGAACGGAAGCCGTGAGCTGTTCCAAAAACTGCTGAAAAATGGCCAGCGTGCTAGCGACGCCAAATGGTAACCACTGGTACTGATACAACCCACAAGGAGTGTTGATGACAAGAAATTCCTTGGAAAAAGCATCCAACAGCAACTGATGGTATGCTTCCGATAAATCATGTTTGGAAAAGAACTGGCCCCCAGCGAGCTTGGTAAATAACTCCTCAGGATGGGGAAGAGGATAAGTGTCAATGAGGCTCTGAGTGTTGACAGTGGCTTTAAAATCACCACACAATCGCAGGCTCCCGTTTGGTTTAGAAACCACCACAATGGGCGATGCCCATTCGCTGGAGGTAACAGGAAGGAGAATCCCTGAAGCTGTTAACCTGTCTATCTCAGCCTTGACAGGTGCACGCAATGCCACCGGAATAGGGTGTGCCCGGAAAAACTTAGGGCGAGCTGTAGGTTTAAGAGTAATGTGGGCTTCAAAATCCTTGGCACGACCCAGACCAGCAGAGAACACGGACGAAAATTCAGAACGCAATCCATCCAGCTGTTGATATGGAATAGCCTCAAATATGAGGTGCACATCATCATCAATGGAGAACCCAAACAACTGGAAAGCATCATAACCGAACAGGTTTTCAGTGCCCGCATGATCCACCACATAAAACGTGAGGGGCCTAACAACAGACTTGTAGGCAGTGGAAGCAACAAACTGGCCAATGATAGGAATTTTCTGTTTATTATAAGTTCTCAGATTTCGCGTAACTGGAGACAAGGGAGGGGAGCCCAACTCCAAATACGTGCGAGCATTAATGAGAGTTACTGCAGAGCCAGTGTCCACTTGCAGGCGAATGTCTTTATCCAGAACACGAACAGAAACAAACTACTTATTTGTTTGAGAAAGCACCCAGTTAATATCCATGTCCGATGCCTCATCCTCGTCAACAGGAACTTTAGGGGACTGACACAAAGAAGCAATGTGGCCTTTTTTCCTACATGAATTACACGTGGCCCAACGTTTTGGACACGCGGCCCTGTCATGATGTACGAAACAGCGTGGACAAGAAGGAAGTGCGGAACGAACCTGCCTCTGTGGTTGCTGTTTTCGCTGCGAGCGTTGTGGCCCAATGCGACGTTGTTTACGCGAGTGAACCGCCGCCACATCTGCGTTCTCCTGTGAAACAGGCAAATTTTCCGTGTCGAAAGTTGACTATACAGTGCCTACATCACACCACGTGTCTATTTGCGCGCCAGCAGCGTGAGACACTTCAAAGGATTGAGCGATGCTTAGAACTTCCGACAGCGATGGGTCTGGCAGTTGTAGGGCATGTTTCCGAACTTCTTTATCAGGAGCAAGCTGTAGAATAGCATCCCTAACCATTGAATCAGCATAAGACTCATGATGAGTGTCCGTGACAAACTGACATTTCCTACTCAGACCGTGTAGTTCCGCCGCCCAAGCCCGGTAAGATTGATGGGGCCCCTGTTTACGACACTGGTAGAACGCCACACGGTCAGCAATGACGTGGGTGTTTTTGCGGTAATAGTTAGACAATAAGTCACACATTTCTTGGAAGGACAGGGAGGCAGGTTCCCGCAGAGGGGCTAACTGAGATAGCAGCTGATAGATCCGTGGGGAAATCCAAGATAGAAATAACGACTTACACATAAGAGCGTCGACAACGCCGAAAGCCAAGAAGTGTTGCCGCAAACGCTTCTCATAATCCTCCCAGTCTTCAGCGTCCTCGTCGTAAGGAGGGAATGGAGGCGGAGAAGAGGAAGACAGACGATGAGTAAGCGACATCGACAACACCTGAATAGCAGCCGTCAGCTGTGTTTGTTGTTCAATAAGCGCTTGCAGAAGCTGTTCCATGTCTGCCCCGTCACGAACACAATGCAGTGAAAATATCTGACCTCGTCGCCAAAGGTGTTATAACCTTTAATCACCAATAATTGCGTGGATATTCAAACACACTCACTTATGAACAATAGCTGCTTACATGATAACAACTCAGTATCTCTCGTTCGACTGCCGTGCCGTGACATGTGGCCGGTGCCGTTCGTAGCTAGGTGGCGCTCCCGTGCTCAGCCGAGTTGAGGAGCGCCTCTATCGCCGTTTGCGTGTACTGTCGTGGCGGCACTGTTAAATGTCGTGGCACTGTCACAACATATATAGGTCATGCAAAATTAACGCCACCAATGGTTTTGGTTTTGCAATGTTTTTGTTAAATTTTGAGAACTTTGTGTGCTTTATTTTTGGACGAATATTTGTTTTGCAGTGATGTCAGTATTCTTACTGATGTATATTTAGTTTGGCCCTTCCCAAAACCCCCTTCTTTGCTTAGCTGCCCTGTTAGTTTCATTCTGATGCTGGAGTTAAATACTTCACACATTATTTGTTTTTGTTCGCAAGTGTCATATGTGGCATCATGGTCACCATATTGTATGTGCTTGAAATGGAAGTGTTCACCACGCTGATGACATTACTGGTCGAAACAGATGGGTGGAGTCATGACTGTTCTGCTAAGCTACATTGTAGAGCAGTTAGAGCAGTAGATCCCTTTCTATAGACTGATGTTGTTGCTCTGATATAGTTTGTATGTGATTTGATTAGTTAAAAATAATGCTATGGTTCAAGGATTATTGGTCTATTGCTATCAAAATGGTTTAGATTACATTGGTTTCACACTGTGTTTCTCCTTTGTGTTTATTGCTACATACTAGCCATTTACAGATTACCAGCTACCTCACTGCCTGAAAAGTAATAATAATGAACATATTGGTTTCTGTCACTGCTCATGTACTGTTAAGGAATATTTACGTCTACTTCTTAATAGAACAAGCAGTCATTTTAGTCTTTTATGCTACAAGGTTTTTGTTAAATATCTATCTTCAGAGCAGGTGTTGCCGGAAGAAGCAATTTCAGTTCAGATTTAAAACTGTGTAAAGGTTTCCAGCAGCCAGTTGCCTTTGGTTTTATTCTTCAGTTTTTATATATCATGACCAGTTTTGAATTGACAAGTGATTTATCATCATGTGGTACATATTTGTTGCATATTTGCAGCATTGTGGTGGGTCTTGTAGCTATGACAAGATGTGAGAACGAAACATATATACACTGAATGTGGTGGGAAGTACATAAAGTTCACACCTGGCCACAGCTGCACAACTCCAACAATGCTGCAAATGTGCAATAAATATGCACCTTCTGATGATAGTGATTCAGAACTGGTCAAGGTGAATAAAGATTGGAAAATAATGCAAAAGGCAGCTGATTGCAGTAATTTCTGGAAACTTTATTCATCAGTCGCAGTGTCCCACTTATGTTATGGATAGACCTTAAAGTTTTAAAACTGTGATGGCACCTGTCAGATTATATCAGTGGGAAAATAATAGAAAATATATGCGGCTATTGTTGAAACTACCGAGAGCCTTTGGCAGACTTAGTGAGAAACGATTATTATGTTTTCTTCTAAATTCTGATTGGCTGACAAACAACTGTGGTGGAACAGGGTTGTTGGTTGTATACAACATTCTATGTACTTAGAACAAGCAACAACTGCACATGGAATGCAAATGGAGCAAAACGTACATTCAGATTATTTTTAATGTCGTTGTCAGCAGCAGTGCAGAGTACATCAGTGGGGATGGTGGACAGGGCAACAGTTGGCTCTCCCCTTCCATCTGAAAAAGTTGTGTGGTGCCTAAAAACTCTCATTATAGTGGGCACATAGGTGTCAAGAAAGAACTGCAGTTGGTTGACTCCTAGCTACTGCCACAATCACAGAGTTATTTTAGTCAAGGTGTAGTGTGGTTGTGAACTTTGCAATCCTCATCTAGGATTTAACACAGTTATGTGCTATGGTGTGAAGATGTTTGAGAAGCTCCCAGCTTGCATATAGCAAGTAATTGGTTATCTCAGCCAATTCAAAAGAAAATTTAAAACATACCCAATTAGTGTCTCCTTCCGCTGATTATATTAGTGCAAGGATTTGAGTCATCCTTTACCTGGATGGCAAGTAGTGTGTTGTAAACTGTCTTGTGTAATTACATATTTAGGTTACTATTTCCTTCAAAAAATTCTTAATTAATGAAGTTTCTGATAGGACAGCTTGCTGCAACTGCCCAATATAACTGAAGTAGTAGCAGCTTTCATTCTTATCCACTAAGAAACATTTAACTGGCATAAACAGAACTAGTATTAAGCAGTATTACGATAGTTTCTTGTTAATACAGTGTATTAATGTAAGCAATGTTTGGTTGACTTTTATTGATGTGTACCTTTACTTGTTCCATAGCCCTGTAGATTTGTCTTCTTGGTGGGAGGTACAGAATATGATGAATGAGTGGAAGAAATCACTATTCTTTTCAAATTGAGATGGTTTATTTATGTCAAACCTCATTGGTAAATCTAAATATTATGAAGATTCTGTTAGAAGGCTTAATGCCTTGAAGACAGACCTACAAAATGACTATCGGTGGCCATTAGCATAGCTACCTCCAGCTGCCCACTTACGTTGTGAATGCAATATCTGATCAGATTAGCTGATTATATGCTTAAACATTTGACAACTTAATATTTGCTCAAATGCAGGAATTTTTACTCCTAGGTACTTCTTTGAGATTTGGCGACAGAGTGGTGTACTCTACATACAAAATTAATGTTATTAATCAGTATGTACGTAATTCTTTTCTAATTTGACATGTAGCAATGGCATTCTACTTGTGTTTGCACTTTACCAGAGAAGGGAAATTGCTACTCACCATATAGCAGAGATGCTGAGTCACGGTAAGCACAATAAAAAGATTCACACAATTAAAGCTTTTGGTCTTTAAGGCCTTTGTCAGCAGTGGGCATACATACATACATGCACGCGCGCGCGCACACACACACACACACACACACACACACACACACACACACACACACATACATACACACACAAATGCAACTTGCACACACATCTGCAGTCTCAGAGAGCTGAGACCATACTGTGAACAGCAGCACCAGTGCATGATGGGAGTGGTGACTGGGTGGGGCTAAGGAGGAGGCTGGGGCAGGGAGGGGGAGGGATAGTATGGTGGGAGTAGTGGACAGTCAAGTGTTACAGTTTAGATGGAGGGCAGGAGAGAAGGTGCCGAGGGGGGAGGAGGTAAGTAGCGGAAAGGAGAGAAATAAAAGAAATTAAAAGACTGGGTGTGGCTGTGAAATGACGGCTGTGTAGTGCTGGAATGGGAACGGGGAGGGGGCTGAATGGGTGAGGACAGTGACTAACGAAGGTTGAGGCCAGGAGGGTTACGGGAACGTAGGATGTATTGAAGGAAGGGAAAGTTCCCACCTGCGCAGTTCAGAAAAGCTGGTGTTCATGGGAAGGATCCACATGGCACAGGTTGTGAAGCAGTCATTAAGATGAGGGATATCATGTTTGGCTGTGTGTTCAGCAACAGGGTGGTCCACTTGTTTCTTGGCCACAGTTTGTCGGTGGCCATTCATGTGGACAGACAGCTTGTTGGTTGTCATGCCTACACAGAATGCAGCACAGAGGTTGGAGCTTAGCTTGTAAATCACATGACTGGTTTCATAGGTAGCCCTGCCTTTGATGGGATAGGTGATGTTAGTGACCGGACTGGAGTAAGTGGTGGTGGGAGGATGTATGTGGCAGGGCTTGCATCTAGGTCTATTACAGGGGAGTGAGTCATGAGGTAAGGGATTGGGAGCAGGGGTTGTGTAAGGATAAACAAGTATATTGTGTAGGTTTGGTGGACGGCGGAATACCATGGTAGGAGGGGTGGGAAGGATAGTGGGCAGAATATTTCTCATTTCAGGGCACGACGAGAGGTAATCGAAACCCTGGTGGAGAGTGTAATTCAGTTGCTCCAGTCCTGGATGGTACTGAGTTAGGAGGGGAATGCTCCTCTGTGGCCAGACTGTGGGACTTTGGGAGGTGGTGGGAGACTGGAAAGATAAGGCGTGGGAGATTTGTTTTTGTACAAGGATGGGAGGATAATTATGGTCAGTGAAGACTTCAGTGAGACCCTCGATATATTTTGAGAGGGACTGCTCGTCACTGCAGTTGTGGTGACCACGGGTGGCTAGGCTGTACAGAAGAGGCTTCTTGGTATGGAATGTGTGGCAGCTGTCGAAGTGGAGGTATTGCTGCTGGTTAGTAGGTTTGATATGGATGGACTTACTGGTGTGATGTCTGAGGTGGAGGTCAACATCTAGGAAGGTGGCTTGTTGGGTTGAGTAGAACTAGGTGAAGCAAATGGGGGAGAAGTTGTTGAGGTTCTGGAGGAAAGTGAATAAGATGTCCTCACCTTCAGTCCAGATAGCAAAGATGTCATCAATGAATCTGAACCAGGTGAGGGTTTTAGGATTCTGGGTTTTTAGGAAGGATTCCTCTAGATGACCCATGAATAGGTTAGCATAGGATGGTGCCATGTGGGTGCCCATAGCTGTACCACGGATTTGTTTGTAGGTAATGCCTTCAAAGGAGAAGTAATTGTGGGTGAGGATATAGTTGCTCATGGAGACTAGGAAGGAGGTTGTTGGTTTGGAATCCACAGGGCATCTGGAAAGGTAGTGTTCAACAGCAGTAAGGCCATGGGTGTTAGGAATGTTAGTGTACAGGGAGGTGGCATCAATAGTGATGAGCAGGGCACCATGTGGTAAAGGGATGGGAACTGTGGAGAATCGGCCGAGGAAATGGTTGGTATCTTTTATATAGGAGGATAGGCTCCGGGTAAGAGGTTGAAGGTGTTGGTCTGTGAGAGCAGAGATTCTCTCAGTGGGGGCACAGTAACCGACCACAATGGGGTATCCTGGGTGGTTGAGTTTATGGACTTTAGGGAGCATGTAGAAGGTGGGAGTGTGGGGAGTGGTAGGGGTAAGTAGAGAGATGGACTCTGAGGAGAGGTTCTGGGATGGGCCTAAGGATTTGAGTAGTGGCTGGAGATCCTGCAGGATTACTGGAATGGGGTCACTGTGGCAAGGTTTGTAGGTGGAAGTATCTGACAGCTGATGGTGACCTTCTGCCACGTAATCCTTGTGGTTCAAAACAACGGTGGTGAAGCCTTTGTCAGCAGGTAGGATTATAAGGTCAGGATCAGTTTTTAGATGGTGGACTGCGGTTATTTCTGTGGATGTAAGGTTAGTTTGCATGTTGAGGGACTTGAGGAATGATGTTGAGGCAAGGTTCAAGGTTAAGAAATACTGAAAAGTTAACAGTGGGTGGTATGGAGGCAGTGGGGGTGGATCACTGTTGGATGGAGGAGTGAACTGAGTTAGGCAAGGTTCAGTATTGGTCTTTGGTTGAGTCTGATTGGTCGGGTTGGTAGCGAAAAAGTTTTTCCACTGTAGGGACCAGGAGAAGGAGATAAGGTCTTTAACTAGTCCTGCGTCATTGAATTTGGGAGTGGGGCAAAAGGTGAGGCCTTTGGAAAGGACTGATATTTCTGTGGGACTAAGGCTTCTGGAGGATAGGTTTATAACAGTGTTGCGGGTCTGTTTAGGTTCTGGGTTCTGTGTGGTGGTGGGAGGGAGTTTTGGAGGGTGGGGTAAATATAGTAGGTCTGTGAGACAAGGTTTGTCAGCTATGAGGGAGCATGGGGGAGGTTTGGAGGTGGTTGCAGAAGTGGTGGACAATGGTACTCCGAGGCAGGAGTAGGAAGTGCGTAGGATGGAGAGCTTTTTGAGGTGGCGTTGTGCATGTTGCTCAAGTTCCTTCGGGGCAAGAGTTTCAATGTGTGTTATAGGTTCCAGGAATTTGGGATTGCATAGCAAGAGAATTTTGTGGATGGAGAGAAGGTACTGCAAGGAGGATTGGGCTTGGTTGATATGGTTTTGCAGGACTATGTTGGTAAGGGCTAAGGTTGGCAGAATCTGAACAGGTGGAGGTCATTGTGGAAGGAGGGGTGGCAACCAGAGATGGGTAATTTGATGGTAAGGCCACTAGGGGGGATTCCATGAGCCAAGCAACAACGCACAAACAGTATGAGGGAATGGGATCTGGTTAGGGATAAGGAAACTTTTCTGTATTGATGCAGATGGAAGGAGCAAGGATCCATGGTGGTGCAAAAAATTTTTCACATATTTGCATGTTTTTGGTACAACCCAAAAAGCAAGTACTGTCTGCTTTGCACTTAGGTGCCTAGTACTTTCCATATGCGTTTCTCCATGTTTTTGGGTCGACTGAAGTGTCCGATCCAACCCGTCGGCTTTGACCCATGTCATAAGGCTGTAGTGGTGTGTGACGTCATGACGGTGCGGAATTTAGTTTGTGAGAGTGGCGTGATTGTAGGTATCATTTTGATGTGATCGGTGGTGCTCTCTGGTGGTGTGTTTATGGTTATTTGGCGTATGGGGTTCATGTTGCATGTGTGTGGTGGTATTGGTATTGACCATGCTTTCAGTGGAATATTTTTCAGTGAGTTAACAATTTTGGTTTTGTTATGTCGACATTATTTTAGTATTTTTCTGTTCATCATGTGTGAATTTTGGTAAATTACTTTGTTTATGTCTTTGGTAGGTATGGATATGACTGACAAGGTCAACAGTTTTTGGTCATTGGCAATGATGGGGGACAGTGCGTTGTCTCTAATAAAATTTCTTCAACTATTCGGATTTTTGGATAAAGCCATGAAGTGAAGTGTTCAATGTGTCATGAAGAAATGAGGCTTACTAAAGTTCCAGCATCTTGCACCATGGTTGGCTACATGTGGAGATGTCGTAAGGATAACAGGTCATGGGAAGTGTTCAATTCCAATTTTGAATTTCTAGTTTTTTTTTTTTATTATTTTTTTTATTTTTTTTATTTTTTTTTTATTTATTTTTTTTTTTTTTTTTTTTTTTTGGTAGGATTAAGTGTGGTGGTGGCATCTACAATTCTGATGAAAACAATAACAAACACAGGCCTTAATGGCTGCAAAAAATTATTTCATCTACGGAAAGTTAACACAATGCCTTGAACTGTATGCGAAACTGTGATATATGTTACTGTTTCACATTCGCTAAAGTCTTGTAGTTTAAAGCAGTTCGCACTCTGTATTACATACCACAGAGAAGAAATACAGTTATTAAATCTATCTGCTACAACTATGAACCTGCCACTTCATGGCCAGCAAACGACAAAAATATCAGGTGATGGTGTAGTGGGAGCAGTTTCCCATTTCCCCCCCTGCTTGATAATTATAGTACCTGGAATATCTAAACCTTTCACTAAGATCTACTGCCACGTGATGCCGCACACAAAAATGCTCCACAAATTCACTGTCACTGTAGTGTGGCACCACATTCTCTGTGTGATTTAAGAACTTTTGTCTCTTGTGAGTTTGAACATTTCTAGCTCTTCATCGCTCCGCAGAAAGTCCGATTCCAATTGGCTGGACATCTGGAATAAATGGTATTAATAAATTTCACATTTAAACTAATTGCAGTTCCTTTGCATTCCTCCTAGTAAAGGTGACTTTATATGAGAATAAATAAAATGCTTATCTTACAGTTAACAAAGATGAAGTGTAAACAGCAAGAGAGAAAAACTGTTACGGCAGCTACCAAGAGAATAAACAATGAACATGCACGTGGGGTCTGTCCCCACTCCAACTCTGCACAAATCTGGCAGGTTAGCTGCGCCACAAAAATTTTTCCTTGTGGCATCTGGCAGCTTGCTGTTACTGCTCATACAGCAAGCAGCCCCACTTCAAGTAGCCAGAAGCGGGAAAAAGCGCTGATCATACATGACTTCAGCTCTATTAATGCATGCGCATGAGGCCGCTGGTAACTGTTGAAATGAACCTTCTGGCAGCTTGGGCACGCCAAAAAAATTTTTCCGCGTAGCATCTGCCGCTACTTGCCGCTACTGCTCATATGGCAAACAGCCACGCTTGAAGGAGCCAGAAGCGGGAGAAGGCACTGCTCATGCACGAATTCAGCTCTGTGCATGCACACAAGCCTGCTGGCAATTGCTCAAACAAACTTTATATACTTGTCGACTGATCGAGATCTGCGGTCGGATCGAGTTAGCGGGAAAAGCGTCTGCTGTGTTTTCCACACTTCACTAATCACTTATATACTTACCGTGTATCATGCTTGGTTGTGCATTAGCTAGCAAATGAAATGTGTCAGGCGCATGAAACCATCTTTCGCGACACTCTGAAAAATTTCAGAGTTTTGGAGGATGGCCTAATTTCAGGCTATTGTAATTTGTTGGAGGAGGTGATAATAATTTTATGTTTTATTTTATGTTAGAATTGGCTGAAAAAAGTATGCACCTGTGGAGACATTAGGAACTCTAAAAAATAACTTTTTTCTGCTGCCAGTTCAGGTTTCGTTTTGATAGCTTTTATATGTCGCTTTCTGCGATCTGATTCCAATTCTTAAATGAGTTTTGTGTATTTGCCGTTTTTTCTTTGTTTTCGGTGTGAGCTGCTGCATTATTCCAGTGTTAAGTTACCTTTTCTGTAACATATACATGTGGAATATAGTAATTAATGATCGCTGTTTAGGAAGTTAATGGCAACTTTGTTTCAAAATTCGCCATTTGTGGGTTTGTCATCGGTGTATTACAGTAAAAGAAACTGAACATTGCAGCGGCTCACACACAAACTTCGTGTCAGGTAAATTGCATAATTTAGAAGACACACTACATGAAAATGGGACTCAGGTCCCGAAAACCGTTGTGCAAAATGAAAATAAAAAGCAAATATATTTGCAGCCAATATGATTGCCAGTGTGTGGGCATCCGTATTCCACATAAATGTATCCTGTATTTTCCCAGGAATTTTACGTTGTTCTTTCTAATTGCAATATCAATTCCAGTGCATAATTGCAAAAAACCATTACTGCTGTTTTCTTTGTGCTGTCACTCAGCTGACTTTTATTGAGGTACTGAATTCAAAGATTGGCAGGTAGGCCTACTGAATTCAAAGATTATATAGAAAAGTGTCTACGTAGGGCTATGGAGGTCTGAAATTTAAATGACTGTATGATCCTGAGTTTCTCATCTGTGGTTTCAGTAAGTTCAATGACATCTTCAACTATGAAACAACTTACATCAATAGCACTGTAACGAATGCTACTTTATGCAAATGTTTCAGCGTGACCATGTTTGGCCTCCCTACTGAATTCTGAGCAAAGATGTATTGTTAATAAATGCTGAGTGAGAACTTTTTGTCCAGGATACTGTTGCTCAGTAATAACTGTCCAGTTAATTACTACATGTTATGATGTTTTAATTATTCCCACTGTTTAGGAGGCTGCTTAAGTATGTGTGGATAATGTTGAAACTTTATTGGGATTACTGGATCATATCGCTAGACAAAGTCCATTAGGATCTAAAATTTTCTCAGCACCACACTGAAATTTTGATGATAGTGTAAGCTGTCTTAATCTTTAGAAATGCTTGTTGGTGAATATGCGCCCTCATAGGGTATAGAACCTTGAGACACTTTGAAGCCCTCAAAGTTATACTCCTCTTAGAGGTGTTCTTTCACATCTACACTTCCTCCTTATTGCCCTGCTAGATTTTATTTTAATTTCTTCTGTTAATCTGACTTTTACTTGAAATGACGTTGGTGGGAGTGTGTAAATTAAATCATTGATATATTTTTCTTAGTTTTTCCTCTTACAATATAGGACTTGGGATGAGGCAAAATGTTTTCTGGAGATATTATCTCAGTTCTTCAAAAATGGTTCAAATGACTCTGAGCACTATGGGACTTACCATCTATGGTCACCACTCCCCTAGAACTTAGAACTACTTAAACCTAACTAACCTAAGGACAGCACACAACACCCAGTCATCACAAGGCAGAGGAAATCCCTGACCCCGCTGGGAATCGAACCCTGGAACCCGAGCGCGGGAAGCGAGAACGCTACCACACGACCACGAGCTGTGGACCATGGGGAAACCATTTCCAATCTCAGTTCTTCTACTGACTGGTGTCGACTGACTTCTTGAGGAGGAGGAATGTTGAGGTCTGCATCTATAACATTGTCAGGAACACCAATAGTAGAAATAGATGGTAAATTATTTTTAAGTTTGGAGTCTTGTCAGTCAAATAAGCCTTAAAAGTGGTGTATTATTTCTGATGGTGATGACAAGGAGGAATTCTGTGCTGACCAGCCCAGATCATGATTAATTTTGTTCTACTTGTCATTAGATAATTTCCTGTATCATACAACAACCTAAGTAAGACTTCAAGACAAAACGTTGTAGCTAATGGTTTGTATGATGTGGCAGAGTATGCAAAATTATGTTTTTTTTTCCTATGATAATTATGCAGAATCATAAGTTGTGGTCCTTGATGGGAGTGTCTCATGTTTGTAATGGAAGTGTCACGAATTCTGTGAGAAATTCCAGTCCTATTATGTTCTCGTTCCCAGGTCTTTGTTACAGATTTCCATCCATTTGCTAATTGATGTACCAAGATGCTTGTAGATTTTGTGACTAAGCTAAAAATGGATGTTGTATTGAGAAGTACTGTTGTCAGGGGTCTTTCTTCCACTTTTTTTTAGGGGTTTGACAGCCTAAAACTGATATTTTCAATTCTAGGAAAAAAATGTTTTTGTAATTTCCACAAACTTTTTCATGATTGTATTAACAAGTTTCACCTTTCATCAGCTGTACTGGAAAATTTTGACTGATGATTGTCTTATTCTTAGTATATAAAACCTGCAATTGATAGCATGCATAATTATTATGCTTAATAAAGCTTTTGTTGACGTAAGGCAAGGCATGCTTGTAATGGGGTTAACTGAAGCACTCATCAGTTAACCCCAAAACTAGGCTACTTAATTTCATGTCCACTTGTAAAATATTTTTCATCATCATAATCACAACTGAAAGAACATTTTATGATCACAATTTAATCGGTAACATAATTTGTGGTCAGTGAATAACAATAGAATAAAAGCAAAAGAGCAAACAATTGAACTCCAAATCTTGTTAACTCATCAATGGTTAATAACATAACACTTACTTACTTTAGCTGTCAAAAGCATCAGATGTGATGAAAGGCTGAATTTTGTAAAGACCAAAATTTACCTCTTCATTCATTTTTACCAGTTAACCTTCAGTCTAGTTACCCTCAGTTTACGCTACTGCTTACTTTATTCTCAGGTGGAAACACTTCTCGATCAGTTGAAAACTATGAGTTTTCATACTGCATGATGTAATGGATCTGGGAGATGTTATTTTTTTACCATATTTGTCGATACCGAATTGTAAATGTTTTCTTATATTTTTGTCAGAATTTATTATAATTTGTCTTATTATATGTTAATTTACTTCTGTTTTTGAGAGTAAAAGCATATTGATTACTATTAGAAAATGTATCAAAGAATAGCAAAGAGACTGATTACAAATGGAAACTTGTGAATTGTGTAAAATATCTTTGACGATGGAGTCGTCTTTGACTATAGTCAGTTGGCAGCTAACTCTTGGTGTGTGTTGACGGAAGAACAATGAGAAGGTCGCAGTCATAAATAATTTTGAATTATGTTACTATTATTTTTGTATTAACTAAAAAGAAGAATCTACATTTGAAGAAACTGTATTTGAAACACCAAAATGAGAGAAACACATTGAACCACATCATTTCTGCAGCCGACAACGATGCATTGTGGAATCATACTTAGACAACTGAAGCCAAGACTAATATCGCCTTGCAAATGTCTAACGGAAAAGGTACTGTCACGAAATATGGCAAATTCAAGTAAATAAAAAATAGTGATCATATTTTCAACTTGTATCTTAGCCAGGATGCCATATTTCAACTGGGGGCTCAGCCGGGATATTGCGTTCACGATATCTTCAACAGTGCTACGAGGAAGAAAATTTTTGTGTGTTAATACCAGTTTCTTCAGAATGTGTGTTACAGTGTTTGTGTTCATCGGGAAGTAAAAGTTTTGGAGAAGAAATGTTTCGGCAAAAAATATAATTTTCGACAGAAGAAAATACTTCAAGAATTTTGGTCAACAATCACATGGATGGAAAACGTGGTTTTGCAACAGTAGAAGAGTGTTCCAGATAAGTCATGAAACCCTCGTATTTTGTTAAAACAATATTTTTGTCTTGTTTTATATTGTTGTGTATAAATTTTTGTTCTTCACAATGACTTATGAGATTTTCGAGAGTATTGTGCCTAAAGTAGAAAGTAGTAATTTAATAGACTTCGAACATCAGGACAAGTCAAATAAAAGAGAAAGAACCGATCAATTTGATTTAAAAAAGTTTTCTTGTAAATTTCACGAAAGAAATTAAACAATCAGTTGACGACAATAAGACTTAC
This sequence comes from Schistocerca americana, assembly GCF_021461395.2. Lineage (NCBI taxonomy): Eukaryota > Metazoa > Arthropoda > Insecta > Orthoptera > Acrididae > Schistocerca > Schistocerca americana. Next base: position 716,428,951 of record NC_060123.1, read on the forward strand.
TGGGATGAAAAAATTGATAACATTTTGTTGCAAGTCCAAGCAGTCAATACCCAAGTGGGTGAGCTTTCGAACAGAGTTGGCAGTGTTGAGGAAAAAAATGAATCTGTGGAAGCAAAAGTAAATGAAATTGATGCTAAATTGAGCGGTGAAATTAATACTGTAAAAAATGAGTTACTGGTAGATAGGGAAAGAAATTTAATGGATTTTAATGAGATAAAAGGGGATATTAAAAATTTGGATGAGAATACAAATGTTTTAGTAAAAAATGTAGAACAAAAAACTGACATTCGTTTGGTTACTCTAGAAGAAAAAGTAGAATGCAATGATTTAGAAAACAAAAAATCTGTCAAAGAACTTAGCGAAAAAATTGAAAGTTTTAACATTGAATTTCAAAGCAAAAATTACAATGTCAACACATGTAATCTTGTATCTAATATTCCAGTGAAGCACTTTTCGGTAGATGGACCCTTACGTCCCGTTGATTTTATGCAGTATTGTAAGGATTGTTTTTTACCTCACTCACCAGATGAAATAAAAATTAAATTTGTGAAAAAATTCTTGGAAGGGGAAGCTTTGACTTGGGCAAACCAGATTGTAACTTTGGGGATGACCTTTTCAGAATTTGAATCAAAATTTCTGGAAAAATTTTGGGATGATCTTAAACAAACTAGAATCAAAAGTGAATTTTTGAATGGGCGAAACTATAGAGAATCAGATGGGAGCATGAAACAATTTTGCAAAAGTGAACTTCAAAAACTTATTGATTTAACAAAACCTTTGGATGACTTGATCAAAATTGATACCTTAAAGAGAAGATTGCCATCAGCAATGCAGTTGAGTTTAGTTCATTGTCCTGATAGTAATGTAGAGCAGTTTCTCAATTATATTGGTAAGTTGGATAGGGTAACAACACGAACACACAGTGGGTTTACTCAGAAAGGTAATGGTCAAAATTGGGGAACTTTCAAAAAAGGGAACAAAACAATTATCATGGCATCAGTCAAAATTCAGGGGGATATAACAATTTTGAAAAGAAGGACCATAATTTTTATCCAAAACAAGAACAACATTTTCGCATTAATAATCAACAAAATAGAGAACACTTTAGGGATCAAAATCACAGAAATTTTGATAGAGGTCAGTACAATAGAAACTACCAACAATCAGGTAATGTTTGGCATAGGAATGGGATCAGAAATGTTGATCAGAGACATTGGCAGAACCACAATCAGCAGTTCATACAGGAACCGGAAATAAAAAACGAGTAGACGCCCCCTTGAAGGTCCGCAAGGTTGAGGCAGAAGGTGAGCATGATGAAAGGACCAATGGATGTGACTATCATAAACCCAAACATGACAGTTCCAAACCTAAGCTATCACATGAGGTTATTAGTTGTTACTTATTGAAAAAATTTCAAGAGGAAAATAATATTGATAAAGATAAAATTTTCAGTACACAAGAACATACAGTAGATAAAAGTAATTGTGATTCATTTAATTTAACAGAGTTTTACACTTGGGCAGAAAAGAACAACACTTTGTCAGATGATGTAATTAGTAGTAGTTCAGAGATGTGTGTGAATGAAAGAGAGAATGCATGCTGTGAGAATGAAAATGTTAGTGAAAGGGATCTGGTAACTTTAGAAAGGGGAAATAATATTTTGGGGAATAATTTGAATGTGTATGACCTGAATATGTGTAATGATAATGATGTTCTTGATAAAGTTGATAATGATGGTAATGGTATTGATGATGATGTTGAGGAAAGGTATTTCATTAGTTTAAATAGGGAGTTGGGTATACACATGGATGAAAATGGATTAAATAGTGAGAATATTATAGAAATTCCCAGGGACGTTACCAGGATGAATAAAGCTCACAAGCTGGATGTATGTGAAAGTGTGAATTTTGATGTTGTTGGTAAAGAATCTGACTACACAAATAACGATGACACATGTATAACTTCTAACCTAAGTGAAACTTTTACAGATACTAATGATACACACACATTTCTTATGAATATATGGCTGAACAGTGAAACTATTTCTTTTGACAAGAACTTTAGAAAGATGCTTATTAATGTATGTGAAACTGTATGTCTGAGTAGTGGAAAAGATGAGATATTTTATTTTTGAAAAGCTGAAGGATAAGTACTTCAATAGTATACAATGTGATTTGGATGAAAATTCTTGGCTATTTGAGATAATAGAGAGTACTCATGACAATTTTGTGTCTTGTGCAAATTTTATAACTGTGACAAATAATACATGTAATGATATGCCATATGATTCTGATAAGTATAGGTTTGGGGAAATTGAAAGTGATTTATTACATGAGGATACAGGTTCTGAGAAAAGTGATCAATTTTGCAGTCGTTATATAAAAGTTCAAATTGGGTCATGGATTGGTAAATGTTTAATTGATACAGGAAGTGAGATCTGTGGAATATCTGAAAGGTTAAGCAAGAAATTGAAAGTGGGGAAAGATTATGTTGAAATGCCAGTTGTTGGGGTAAAGATAAAAGTTGCTACTGGGAAGAGCAGTAAATTGGTAAAAAGCCAGGCTTTAGTGACATTTTTAATTGAAGGCAAGTTGTTCACACATGGATGTTTTGTAATTCAGGAATTTAATGAGGATTTTCTTTTGGGTATGAATTGGATAGTAAAAGTAAATACAGCATTTGATTGGGTTGGAAGAAAACTTTTGATAGTAACTAGTGAAAGGGAATACATTCAGACAAATTTTGTGAACACACTTGGTGATCAGAGTAATGGAAATTTTGACAGTATCAATTTACTAAAAGAAAATAGATTGGAGAATATTGAAACTCATAGATTTGATACTGATGAAGTTGAATTTGGGAATTTAGTAAATTTGAAAATTTCAGAAACACAAAATTTATCTGGAGAGCAAAAACAACAGTTAGAAAATCTGCTGTGGGAATACAGTGATGTTTTGAGTGACATACCTGGAAGGGTAAAGGGTTATCAGTGTGAGCTTCAGGTAAAACCTCATGAACCATTTTTCAAAAAACCATACAGTATTGCAATATCACAAAGACCTGCTGTTGAGAAAGAGCTGAAAAAGATGGAAGGATGTAATATAATAGAAAGGAGTATCAGTGCATATAATAATCCTCTAGTAGTAGTTTCGAAAAAAGATGGTGGAGTAAGATTGGTTTTGGACTCTAGACAGTTAAGACTTTTATCCATTGTGGATGTGGAACACTGCGACTGTGGTGTGAAAAGGTTTTCAGAAATTACTGCAACCAGTCGCCTTTTATGTAGATGTATACATCTACATCTACATCTACATCTACATCTACATCTACATAAAAGGCGACTGGTTGCAGTAATTTCTGAAAACCTCATCTAGACAGTTAAACAAAATTTTGTTCAGACAGACAGACCATCCTGAAAATATTGATGAGTTACTCTATAAATTTACAGATATAAAATATATGTCAAGTTTGGATCTAACTTCGGGTTTTCATCAGGTACCACTTTCGGTTAATCCTAGAAAATATACTGCTTTCTTGTACAATGGTAAGAGTTACCAATATTGTGTTGTGCCATTTGGGTTAAATTCTTCTGTTTCCAAATTTATAAGAGCTTTGGATCATGTACTGGGGCAAGAACTTGCGTCTAAACTGATAATTTATGTAGATGACATTTTGGTTACAGGGCAAAATTGGGAGGAACATTTTTTGATTTTGAAGTCAGTTTGTGAAAAACTTAGAAAAGGGGGGATGACACTGAAATTAGAGAAATGTAAATTTGCAGTTTCTGAATTAAAATTTTTGGGTCATGTTGTCGCAGACAAGGGAATTTTGGCAGATCCAGAAAAAATTAAAGCAATTTCAGAAATTCCTAAGACTAAAAAACAATTAAAGTTGTTCTTTGGGTTATGCGGTTATTACCGAAAACATATAAGTGGTCAGAGTCTGAATGCACCATGTTTAAGTCAATTACTTAAGAAAAACACTGTTTGGTTTTGGGATAAAAGTTGTCAGGAAGAGTTTGATAAAATTAAGCAAGAGTTGAGGAAGCAACACTTATTACACAGACCTGATTTTAATTTACCATTTTGTTTGAACACTGATAGCAGTAATTATGGGCTTGGAGCAGAGTTATTTCAAGAAAGAGTAGAGAATGGAGTTAAGATACATTGTACCATAGCATTTGCAAGCAGAATGTTGCTCAAGCATGAGAAAAGTCATAGAAAATCCACACCCTAATGCTTATCGTTTGGTGTATCCTAAGTCAAAGAAATTATTTGGTCTCAGGAATGTTGTCTCTTTAAAACTGTATAAACAGAAATCATAATTTCAAAATTTAAATAACCTATTATCATCTAAAACAAAAGTCCTCCACTGGAATACGCTTGTTAGAACAAAACTGCCTGTACAACCAAGTGTGTATATTTGCATGTATAAATTAATAATTTGAAGTCACATGTTAATTGAAACTGATGAAAACACACTGTTGTAACAAAGAATGAGAGAAAGATTTATTTTTACTTAAAAAAAAAAAAGTCTCCTTAGTGAGAATTTCCGAATTTTTCTAATTTTTGGAAGTTAAGTCTTCCCTGTGGGTGAAGGCATGCATGTGAGGACATGCATGCAAAGGTATAAGTTTCAAAACCAATTTTAGATAAAGCCTCATGATATATGAGCAGTTTATTGTTGTTTATACTGATGTTGTGGGGAGCAAAAGTACTCTTCACAAGAATGTGACTTGTAGTAATATTGTAGTAGAGAGGAAAGTGTACATAAATAATTGCAAAAAATTTAGATAATACTGATGTATCTTTAGCTGTACTAAAAAAAAGAAAATCATAAGCAAAAAAAAATATACAAAAAAACAAACAAAAACCATGACTAATAAAAAAAATATAAAAATTAAAAAAAAATCAGAAGTTGAAAAAAATATATATATAAAAGGCAAATATAGAGAAAAACACATTACACTATATATGTCCAGTATCATTTTTACTGTACAATATGTAAGCATAATGAAATTAACATTAATATTTTAAAAAAATTAAATCTTATTCTAGGAAATGAGTTTTACCTTTCTATTATTTTCAATCTGTATGCTGTATGTTAGAATATTTCTCATGTATGTTTTATACCATGTATATTTGTCATGTCAAATAATTTCTTTACTTGAATTTTCTTTGTGTATGAGATTGATGGGGAAGTATCATTGCAACAACAGCCAGTAACAAGTCCACAGATTCAAAGAGTCCAAATTTGGAAGAGGTTATCAGACTGCATCATTAGTGTACTAATTGTGTAATACAGATCCATCACTGAGTGTGGTCGGGATTTTGTTGTATATGTCCATAACAACAAAAGCCCTGGGGAGCAGTTGTAATGGATCTGGGAGATGTTATTTTTTTACCGTGTTTGTCAATACCGAATTGTAAATGTTTTCTTATATTTTTGTCAGAATTTATTATAATTTGTCTTATTATATGTTAATTTACTTCTGTTTTTGAGAGTAAAAGCATATTGATTACTATTAGAAAATGTATCGAAGAATAGCAAAGAGACTGATTACAAATGGAAACTTGTGAATTGTGTAAAATATCTTTGACGATGGAGTCGTCTTTGACTATAGTCAGTCGGCAGCTAACTCTTGATGTGTGTTGACGGAAGAACAATGTGAAGGTCGCAGTCATAAATAATTTTGAATTATGTTACTATTATTTTTGTATTAACTAAAAAGAAGAAACTACATTTGAAGAAACTGTATTTGAAACACCAAAATGAGAGAAACACATTGAACCACGTCCTTTCTGCAGCCGACAACGATGCATTGTGGAATCATACTTAGACAACTGAAGCCAAGACTAATATCGCCTTGCAAACGTCTAACGGAAAAGGTACTGTCACGAAATATGCCAAATTTAAGTAAATAAAAAATAGTGATCATATTTTGAACTTGTGTCTTAGCCGGGATGCCATATTTCAATGAGAAGGTTGTTTTAAAGACCCATCTTCAGATATTATGAAATGTAAGTGAACTGCTGCATTAATTACTTTCTGTGGTTTACCATTTTATTCATATATGTTTACTTGAAGGAAGAATTTAGTTTGCTGGAATTAGAGATACTATACAGGGTGCATCAAAAAAATGTATACACACTTTGAAGTGTCATAGAAACTTTATTTCCCGTTCTCCAATGTTAAATTTCTGGAAATGGAAAGCTTAAAGTCCAATTGGAAAAATAAATGTACTTTGCAAATGTGATTAATGTTCAAACTAGTGGCCTTCAGCATCAATACATTTCTGAGTATGAGTCACCACTGATTCCGTACGTCGTACCAAAGTGTCCAATGAAATTCCTGCGTACACTGCCTGAATCTCATTCCAAAGTGTGTCCAGGTTACGTGGTTTACATTTGTACACCTCATCTTTTACTGTGCCCCATAAGAAGAAATCCAGCGGCGGATTCCATACATCGTACCAAAGTGTCCAATGAGATTTCTGCGTACACCGCCTGAATCTCGTTCCAAAGTGTGTCCAGGTTACATGGTTTACATTTGTACACCTCTTCTTTTACTGTGCCCCACAAGAAGAAATCCAGCGGCATGAGGTCTGGAGAGCATGCAGGAAACTCAATTGGTCCCCTGCGTCCTATCCACTGGCCTGGCACCTTGTGATCCAGGTATGCTCGTATGTCCCTATGATAGTGCGGCGGGGCACCATTTTTTTGGAAATAAAACTCATCATTACCGTATAATGCACGAATGGCAGTGAATATGGAGTCAGCAAGCATTGTTAGGCACGTTTTTCCAGTAACAGTACCTTCAAAGCAGAAAGGCCCAATGAGTCCCCTTGCAGACAAACCACACCACACATTTACACCAGGCAAATTCACGGCCTTTTCAACTGTAATGTGAGGATTATATTCAGCCCAGTACACACAATTGTGCCTATTGACAGTTCCATTGAGTTTGAATTGGGCTTCATCAGACCAGATTATGCTATCCCGGGTCATGTCTCACCGTCTCCTGAACCCATTCACAAAATTCTTACCTTCGATCTGGATCGTCGTCACTTAGCTGTTGGACCAGCCTTGGAATGTACACATGAAACTTGCCTTTCTTCGGAATGCATAGCACACTACTAGCACTTACATTACTCTCACGTGCTGCTTGCCTTAAAGATTTTTGAGGCGAATGCTGAAACAGTTCTAAGACCGCAGTTGTGGAATCATCATTTGTAGCTGTACGAGGTCGCCCTGATCGACCTTTATGCACATCACACACTGTTCCATGAATTTCGAATTTGTCTCGTAGATGTGTAATTGTTAACCTTGAAGGTGGTTCTGTACCATACAGACTTCTCCACTGTCTTTGAACTGCAGCTACATTCTCAAACTTCCAGTACCACATAATTATCTTCTTCCGTGCTTCAAAGCTCAAACGCACATCCGCCATGTTGCAGTTACTTCCTTGCCGCTGCTGTCACCTGTTGAAGAAACATAACCTTACTTTCTCACAGATATTTAATGTTGTAGAACGGGAAATAAATTGTCTATGACAGTTCAAAGTGTGTACACATTTTTTGATGCACCCTGCACATACTTCAAATGGACATTTCTTTCTAAGCTGCAATAGCAATTGATGGAATTGACTCTTTCTCTTTTGTTATTGTTAATAGCTGTTGTGATATGCAAAGCAGAATTGTATTACTTATTTTCCTCTATGTTGTTGACTTGTTTGTCATTTGTTATAGATTTTCACATCCATACAGTCAGTAATTTTTACACACTTACATTTAATAATAGTCTGATTAAAATGATTTGTTGGTTGACAATTCCTATCAGAGTTGGTTTCCTCCAATCAGAGTGCTCAATGTGTCATGTCTAAACTATCTATTCACCATTTCCAGACTGCCACAAATTCCATTTTCCTGTCTGACTTTCTTAATGTGTTTGAACGCCATGCAATCATTTGCTGGCTTCAACCAGATCAGCCTTACACAATGTCTTAAGACAGTAGGCATAGCTACCTAGCATTACAATATTTTTATGATGCTAAAACTAGCTTTAGTGTCACAGCATATTGCGAAAGGCTGATCTGGTTGAAGGCAGCACATGATCATTGGGACCAAATAATCTTAAATGAGTGTAATGTAAAGTGGTGGCATAGTGTAATGGATAAAAGACATTCCTGATGCATATTAAGTTGTGGATTTGGGTCTTGCCAGATTCTTTGATAATTTTTATATCAAAATATTATCAAAATTACTTCATTATTGTTATTCAGTTAATAGGTTTGGATGCAATTTTATTTCTAATGCTCTGCTGTGTGATTTTTGACATTGTATTTACTTTTTATTTCCTTGTATTTCTTCTTGATACCCGTGGCCACGTGGCATTAACCCCCCAGGGGGCCCACAGTCCTTTTGTGGGTACGTGTGTGGCATGCACGGGGCCCCAAGCTATTGCACTCTCCTTTCCTTTCCAGAATGCATTACCATCCCTGCTCCTCTCCCTCCCTATCCTTTCTCCTTTGTCCTTGCTCCCTCTTTTCCCTCTTAGTGGACTTCTTTATGTCGACCTGGCTATCCTGCTGGCTTTGTTTTGGTCTGTGCTATTGTTTAGTTTGCTGTTTCCATCTCCTTTTTGGCGTTTTTGGTCCCCTTGGGGTTTGACCTCCATTTCCAAAATTTTACGTTCAGTGTGAGCCATTTGGGGTTTAACTCCCTACCTAGCTTCCATGGTGCAGGTTCCTCTCGCCCTCCCCTTTCCCTTGGCATCTTGGCCCCCCTCCTGCTAGATCACCAGCATGGTAGCCAGTTCATATGATGGGGCTGTTAAGTACCCACTTGGCTGAGCCCCCTGACACCATAGGGATCACACTGCTAGTACCTGAGCTGTTAAGGCCTTGAGTATGCTCATCGTTTTGGGGCACCAGAACTCCCAGCAATGGCCGCCATGCCAGACGGCCCTTGCTGTGGATGGGTGGCGCCCACGGGGCGAGTCCCTGATTGGAGTGGGTGGTACTAGGGCAGACACCTTGTGCATGAAGCGACAAAAGCTTCACCATCCTGGTCATTCTGTGGCCGTCTCTAAGAGTGGTAGCAGACGTGACACTCCTTCTTCTGATCCTTCGGCATTCCCCTCCCTGGGCACCCCCTGGGAGGAGGGTCAAGCTTCGCTGCCTTGGGTTGAAACCTTTCCCTCAGTACCTGGTTTGTACCAGGGCAGATAGCGGTAGTTTTGCCACGACCAAGCCTTTGTTTTTCATGGAGATGATTGAAGATAAGTATGGCGAAGTTGGATCAATGAGTAAAATGTGGTCCGGTGCTTTCCTCATCAAGACATCTTCTGCTGCCCAATCTGACGCCCTGCATGCTTGTGACTGTCTCGGTGACGTCCCAGTCTGTCACGCCCCACCAATCTATGAACTCAGTGTAGGGCATTATTTTTCACCGAGATCTTCTGCAAACTGATGAGGAGCTCCGTGCTAACCTCGAGTGGTGAGGGGTTTGTTTTATCCACCTTGTGCAGCGAGGCCCTCCAAACAGTCACATCACTACAGGCACTTTTATCCTGGCCTTCGAGGGGGATGTCCTCCCAGAGAAGGTCAAGGTAATGGTGTATCAGTGTGATATAAAACCTTATATTCCACCACCGATGAAGTGCTTTAAATGCTTACGGTTTGGACATATGTCTTCCTGCTGCACCACTGATCCCCTATGTGGTGACTGTGTACATGAGGGCAGTGCCTGTGCTCCCCTGCCAATGTGTGTAAATTGTAGTGGACAGCGTTCTCCACGCTTGCCTACATACCCGGTGATTGTGAAAGAAAGAAGGATTCGAGAGTACACCTTAGATCGGCTCACCTACACTGAGGCTTGACAAAAATATGTCCGGCTCCATCCCGTGTCTGAGTTCTACTTTTGCTTCAATTACGTCCATTCCCCCTCCTACCCCCTCCTCTTCCCAGACCCACCACCTTCGCCCCATGCCTTCAGCCTCCTCCTCCTCCTCCTCCCCCTCCCCTCCTCCTCAGTACCCACACCGACCCCTTCAGGTGCTGCTTACCCTCCCCCGCTGGAGAAGCGCTCCCCTCCTTCAGTGGCTGCCGGTACTGGAGCTCCCTCCTGGGACTCCTCTTCCCGGCACCCACTTGAATAGCAATCTACTGCTCCACATCGGCAGCGAGATCCACTGCCACTGGCCACCAAGATTGCCCGGTGTAATTCTGTGCCTACCTACGCTGAAGTCTGCCCTTCTCTTCCTTCCCAAGAGAAGAAGCAGAAACGCAGGAACCAGGTCAAGGCCCCTCTGGTACCCCTGAGGTGCAGTCTTCCCCTCCTACAGTCAATGAACCAACAGAGTCTGACCCCACCCAAATGGACATTACCCCATCCTTATTGGTGACGGATAGCGACTCGGTGATGTGACCGACTCCAGTCCATTCGCTTCCACTTTGGACTCTGGCCTGAAAATCCGCCAGTCGAATTGTAATGGATATTTGAGTCACCTTCCAGAGTTGTAGTCCCTTCTTTCCTTCTACTCTGCTGCTTGTATTGCACTCCAGGAGACCCATTTTGTCAATTATTACTCACCTGCCCTTCGTGGGGTTCACACTTTGTTGGAACCGAATTGGCCCCTTGCAGGCTTCTGGTGGTGTTTGCACCTTGGTCCACAAGGACACTGTTAGTAAATGGGTTCCCATCCATACCACTCTGGAAGTCATTGCTGTCAGGGTCCATCTGGGCTCTCCAATCACAATCTGTGATCTCTACCTCCCACCTGACAGGCCGTCCACATCCCATGCCCTCACCACCCTTCTTCAAAAACTCTCTTCTCCCTTCCTGTTATTAGGGGACTTTTATGCCCACAACCCTCTTTGGGGTAGTCATACAACTTCTGACCTGGGCAGGACAGTTGAAGCTGTTCTGGCAGGGCTCGACATTTGTTTATTAAACACAGGTGCTCCCACACACTTTAGTGTGGCACATGGCAGTTTCTCCACCATTGACATCTCCATCTGCAGTCCCGACCTTCTTCCCTCCATTCAGTGGGGCGTCCAAGATGACTTATGTGACAACAACCCATACCCCATTGTTTTGACGTTCCCTCAGTGTCTCTCGCTCCGTCACCCAGCCGTGTCTAAGGCTGATTTGGGTACCTTCCCCTCTGCTCCCATCCCCCCCTGTATTGCCACATGACAGTGTTGATGAATCTACTCAGACTTTGATTGCTGCCATCCTTTCAGCAGCTGTTTCAGCAGTCCTTTCTTCATGTTCCCCCCGCTGGAAGATGGTCCCTTAGTGGACTCTGGAAATTGCTGCAGCCATAAAAGACTGCCACCGTGCTCCCAACACTTCAAGCAGCATCCTACTACTGCTCTTCTTCTGGTCTTTAAACAACTACGCACTTGGGCCTGCTACCTAATCAAATTTCAGAAACAGATTTGCTGGGAATGATATGTAGTTGCCATTGGACCCCACACCCCCTCTTCACAAGTCTGGGCGAAGTTCAAGCGAATTTTTGGCCACCGTCCTCCCGTCGGGGTTGCAGGAATTTCTGTGCATGGTGTTGTCCTTACCAATCCAGACTTTGTAGCAGAAAATTTCACTCAGCACTTTGCTCAAGCTTCGGCATCAGCTCATATCCGCCCATGTTCCTTCTCCTGAAAGAGCGTTCTGAGTGACTGCCATTGCCTTTTGTTTCTCGCTGCTCAGAGCCATATAACATCCCATTCGGTGAGTAGGAATTTGCCAGTGCCCTCGCCCTTTGTTCTGGCATGACGCCTGGACCGGATCGGATACATAACCAAATGCTCCAACACTTATCAGTGGCTGGCCACCATCATATACTGACCCTCTTCAACCGTCTGTGGAGTGAGGGAGACTTTCATACCCAGTGGCAGGAAAGCATTGTTGTTCCGGTGTTGAAGCCAGGGAAACTGCCTCTTCAGTTGGATAGCTACCATCAAATTAGCCTTACTAACACCCTCTGCAAGCTCCTTGAATGCATGGTGAGTCAGCAGCTGTATTGAATCCTTGAATCCTGGGACCTTTTGTCATCGACTCAAAGTGGTTTTTGCTCTACAGTGGATAACTTGGTCCACCTGGAGTCTGCTATCCGGTCGGCTTTTGCCCATCAGCAACACCTCCTTGCAGTCTTCATTGATCTGCATAAAGCCTATGACACCACCTGGCGCCACCATATCCTCACCACCCTTCACTAATGGGGCCTTCATGGTGCTCTGCCCGTTTTTATCCATAACTTCCTTTCTTGTCGCTCTTTTTGGGTCCAAGTTGGCTCCTCCTACAGCTCTCCCTATTTGCAAGAAAATTGGGTTCCACAGGGTTCCATGCTGAGCGTTTCTCTCTTTCTCATAGCCATTAATGGTCTGGTGACAGCTGTTGGGCTGACAGTGTCCCCCTCTTTGTATGCTGAAGATTTTTATATCTATCTCGCCTCCTCCGTAATGGGCACTGCAGGGGACAGTCTGTCAGGCACACTCATGGGCTCTCTCCCATGGCTTTCAGTTTTCGGCGGCCAAGACGTGTGTCGTGCATTTCTGCTGTCGCCGTACAGTCCATCCCAATCCGGAACTGTTCCTCTATGGCCAGTCTCTCGAGGTCTTGGACACCCATCACTTCTTGGGTCTGGTCTTCGACGCCCGGTTGACATGGCTCCCTCATCTTCGCCAGCTGAAGAGGACGTGCTGGTCCCATCTCAATGTTCTTAGGTGTCTGTGCAATACCTCCTGGGGTGCAGACCGCTTTGTTCTTCTGCAATTGTACCAAGCATTGGTCCAGTCTCGTTTAGACTATGGAAGTCCTGTCTATGGTTCTGCACCACCTTTGACACTGCAGATACCTAGTATCTACAGTGTATAGCACTGTGGGGTCCAACTTGCGACTGGTGCCTTCCGAACTAGCTGCATACTTAGCCTTCTTGCAGGGGCAGGGAGTCCATCACTGCAAGCTGATATCTTTTGCGCTCCGCATTTGCTGCACCCCAAAGCACCCTAATTATGGTCTCCTTTATGCAGAGATCACCCTGCCGCAGCGGCTGCCACAATGTGGGCTTACCACAGCTGTCCGCATTCAGTCCCTCTTTTCTGAGCTCTCTTCTCTGCTCACGCACGTACCCCTCTGTGGTGCGTCTCTCGGTCGCAGCTCTGTTTTGATCTCTCAATCGATTCAAAGGATTCTGTCACCCCAATGGCTCTTTACCACAAGTTCTCCTGTCTCCTCAGTTCTTTTCAGGGTTGAGAAGTGATCTATACTGATGGCTCCACGGTTGCTGGCTGCACTGGTTTTGCTTACACCTATGCGCGACGCACGGAACTTCGTTCCTTGCCAGATGGCTGTAGTGTTTTTACTGCAAAATTGGTAGCCATCTTGTGCGCACTGGACCATATCCGCCACTGCTCAGGGCTATCCTTCACTGTCTGTAGTGACTCATTGAGCGGTTTGCATGCTATCGGCCAGAGCTTCCCTCACCACTCGTTGGTCATCGCTATCCAGGACTCCCTTTCTCTCCTCACTCAACGTGGATGCTCGGTGGTTTTCAGTTGGACCCCAGGCCATGTTGGGATTCCTGGCAATGAACTTGTTGATCAAATGGCTAAATTAGCTACTACCAGGCCATCTCTTGCTTTGACATTATGGAAACAGACCTTCACTTGGCATTACAGCGTCAGATTTTGGGCCTTTGGGATGCAGAATGGATCAGTCTTTCTTTGCCAAACAAGCTCAGGGCAGTTAAGGATTCTACAACTCCATGGCAGTCCTCCTTACTGGCCTCTCATAAGACCGCTGTCGTCCTATGCCGGCCCCGCATCAGCCATACTTTTTTTACTCTTGGTGAGGACCCCCTCTCTGTCGTTGTGGATTGATGTTGACTGTGGCTCACATCTTATTGGACTGCCCCACCTTAGCCACCGTACGACGGACTTTTAACTTTCCAGACTTGCTACCCCTGGTGTTGGCAGACAGTGCCTCAGCAGCGGATCTCGTTTTATGTTTTATTCATGATGGGGGTTTTTACCGCACTATTTAAGGGAGGGATCTTCCACCTTATCGTGGACTCGCAGGCGAGCAGCCGACCTGAGCGGAACGCTGCTCTCTGCACCTGGCGTAGCTGCCCGTTGATAGCTCCTCAGAGTGGTCTCAAATAAGCTGCAACTGGCGTAGCTGCCGGTGACGCTCTACTGAGCGGCACGTACTAGTGCAAGCCGCTTAACGCTTCCGGGTGCTAAGTGGCAAGAGCTTCGGCTCAACTTCCTGCAACTTCGGTTGCAAACCTCCCCAGCGGGACTCTCCCGTTCTTTGGTAGGGTAATCTCAGTGTAAGGGGCCCGTTCTCGTCAGATAACCCCGCGCACTGTAGGCCGCTCTCTTCAACCCGCGCTCTCTTGCGCCGCGCATTGCACTCCGCGCAGATAGGTCGTAGGGACACCCCTCTTCTGTAGGGACACGATACGCAGCACTTTCGCCAAAAAAGCAAATATTGTCGTTTCGTGAAAAGAGCAAAATTGTCGTGCATCCTTCCCTGTCCAAATAAAAACTCCCGAAACAGCAAAGATGTCCGACCTTTCCTGTGCTTCCTCACCACTTACCCGCAGCAAAGCTGCAGCACAAGAGGCGGAAATGCCGGCTACTCCCGCCATCATTTCCGTCCCACTGTCCACCTTCTAAGAGCAGGTTGCCTTGAAGAACAAACAGATCGTGGAACAGCATGATCTGATCGCAGAGCTGATTGGCGGTGAACACACACAGACAGAAACACCCACACCACACACACAGGCACCTGCTGATAAACCGAAGGACATGCCCCCTATTTCACCCCTGGCGGCCCAGGCACCGACAGAACTGGAGCCAGAGCCGACGGAGGGCACAACCAACACAGACGAAGATGGGCCGTGGCAGCAGGTCGGCCCAAGTTGCAAACAGCCGCCAAATACGCAAACAAGTGAGCCCACAAACTCACGAGGCAACGGCCGAGTGCTGTTGCCAACACCATCTACATCGCTAACCAACAATGAAGGCAACACAGGGACCAACACAAACAACCCTGCGACTGCAGCAACCACAAATATACAAGCAGCTACGCAGAACACAAACAATACCGCGACTGGCTTCCCACCAGTTATGATACACAACTATGGAGACCTAAGTCTCCTAAACAAGGAATTTAACAATAAACACAACCCCACAACATACTACTCTAAGCTCACTGGGGAACACGCCGCACTGTATGTGGCGAACAAGTCAGATTACTCAAATCTACTGGACTTTCTTAAAGAAAGGAAGGTAGAGCACTTCATGTACAGGACAGTCCTGGAAAAAACACAGCAGTACGTGATAAAGGGGATAGACTCACGGACTCCGACCGACACAGTACACAAAGAACTCTCTGCTCTCGGGTGGGAGTGCATTCGGGTAAACCGAATGTCAGAGTTCGACACAGCAAGACCGTCTCATAACTACATGGCGGAATTGGCCGACACGGCCAAGTCCCGCGACCTGCTGAAGTTAAAGCTATTTCTTCACATGGTCGTCAATGTAGAGATTTACAACATGCCGCGCACCCCCCAACAATGCCACAACTGCCAGCACTTTGCGCACACGGGTATCAGATACGGACTCACACCCCGCTGCCGCATTTGCGCTGGCGGTCACACGACCCAGCGCTGCAAACTGCCCCATACAGCACCTCGCAAGTGTGCCAACTGTGGTGCTGCCCATCCGGCAAACTACAGAGGGTGCATTGCTTACAAAGCAGCTCTGAGGCGCAAAATAGCGAAACATGCAAAACCTACCGCCATCACAGTTCCGAAACCGCCCCCGCGCCCAGTAAGAAGTTGAATATCCTTCGCTGGAATGGTCGCTGGTGGCCACAGCAGCGCGGGACTGTCAGAGGAGCCCCAGAGCTCAGGACACACTCAGCAAACACCCCCAGCAACAGACACACAACAGGCAAACACAACACCTGACACCACACCCGCACTGGGCGCACCACACGAAACCAGCAACAACACCACCCTACCCCCTGAGATCGCGGACTGCAGCCCACCACAGGCTACAGAAAACGCACCTACACAGGGAAGACCACAGCGCCAGAGGAGGAGAAGGACAAACAGCCGCAGCACGAGGAACACGACCACACCACAACAAGTACACAGACAACAGGACACCAACACTCATGAACACAGCCCGGACACCAACTCAACAACCCACATAACACACCCACTAACCACAGAGAACACACAGGCGCCCACAACTGCCACACAAACAGCCGACACTCAGGCCAGCCCTCACCAGACGCCAACACCGGAACAAGAGGCCGCTAACATGACCAATAACTCGCAGGCCGACATGACCAACATTACGACAACATTCCAGAGAATAATGGAAACATTATTCCCCGGATGCACGACCACCAAAACAGTCACGAAGATTATGGGGTGTGTCTCACAACTCTTCATGCAGTTCATGTCGAGCACGCTCAACTGGACTAGCTTCCAAGCCACTATCACACTGCTTCTTACACTACTACATGGATAATAAACCACACCAGCCCCGAAACTCAGACTTAAACACAATCTCACAGATCCTGTTTTGGAATGCCAACGGGATCGCAAGCAAAAAAGCCGAAATGGCCGCGTTCATGGAGCGAAAGGGTATCCGAATCGCTCTTGTGAACAAAACACTGCTTACGCCTCGCAAACAACTAAACTTCCCAGGGTATTGTGTCTATCGTACCGACCGAGTGGATGGCAGGAGGGGAGGCGGCACTGCAATTATCATACACAGAGACATAGAACACACGAACATCGAGCTCCCAGCACTTGAAAGACTGGAGGCTACGGCCTTCAGGGTCAAGTTCGACGGAGCCAACACCACACTGGTATCGATATACAATCCTCCTAAAATCATAGTAACACGCAATATCAGCACAGTACTCAACATAGCACTGCGGGTAATTGCCGCTGGAGACCTCAACGTAAAACACCCTGATTGGAACTCACGAATACGAACCTCCAATGGCAAGAAACTGTACGAACACGCACTAGGCCGAAACTACATTATACTTGGGCTGGGCATTCCCACGTTCGTGCCTATACAGGCTCGACATAGGCCAGACGTGTTAGACATAGCCTTCATAAAGGGCATCACATGCACACTCAACATTACAGTTGAAAACGATCTGGACTCAGACCACATGCCTGTAATACTGCACATGGAAGAGACACTGCAGGACATCGAACCACGCAGGATGCTTAACTACAAGCATGTGAATTGGACACTGTTCAAGGAAACGCTTGATAGTCGCATTCCTGACACCCACGAAATTAACAACACACAGCAAATCGATGAGGCTATGGAGGCTCTCACAACTGCCGTCCAAGACGCAATGAGTGACGCCATTCCATTTACAACACCAAGACAACACTCGACGGCCCTGCCCCAGGAAATCCTGGGCCTTATCTCAATGAGGAACCACCTCAGGAGATACTGGCAGCGTACCAGGCGCCCGTTCTATAAACTGCACGTCAACAGACTCCAGGGCATAATACGGAATAAAATACAAACATTCAGAAACGAGCAATGGGGACAGAAACTCGCTGGGCTGGATACCACACGTCCTGGCGTGTGGCAGCTGGCCAGACACTTCACCAGGGAGAAACATTACATTCCCACGTTACAAGGACCAGACGGCCCGGCCTACTCCGTGACGGAAAAGGCAGAGCTTATGGCCACAACACTTGCAGCGTCCTTCATGCCGAATCTGGTTCCTTCAGACCCAGAATTCACACTTGAAACGGACCAGGAGGTTACACGACTTGTAGCCCAGCCCTCGCGCAACGAAATAAGACGTACTAGCACAAATGATATCACATGGGCTATCAAGCACACCAACGCTAGAAAAGCCCCTGGGCCTGATGGCATTCAAAACCGTGTCCTCCAGGAGTTCACGTATAAAGCTGTTTAATACCTCACACACTTAATGAATGCCATCCTGACACACCAACACTTCCCTGACTTTTGGAAGGCAGCCAAGGTCTTGATGTTCAGGAAGCCAGGGAAAGACCACTCCCTCCCACAAAATTACCGACCCATCAGTCTGCTGTGTTCGCTCAGCAAGATTGTTGAGAAGGTAATACTAAAACGTATCACTAGGCATTGCATCGCCAATGACACCCTAAGACCGGAGCAATTCGGCTTTAGGAATCGCCACTCGACAACACAACAACTCCTCCGCCTAGTCGAACATATAACACACGGCTACAACATGAACAAAGCCACAGGGGCCGTGTTCCTAGACATCGAAAAGGCTTTCGATCATCTCTCATATGCAAACTAAGCAAAGCTGGTTTCCCGGACGGACTCGTATGTCTCATACACTCATATCTCATGAACAGATGTTTCAACACTAACGTGCAGGATAAACAATCAACACAACACGGTATCCAAGCTGGAGTGCCCCAAGGGAGCATCCTAGGGCCCATCTTGTTTAACCTGTACATTAATGACTTCCCAGCGACACATAACACTACATTAGCCGTCTACGCGGATGACACAGCCATCCTCGCGCAAGACTGGAAACCGTCGAACATCAATTCACGAATACAGACAGCACTCAGAACAGCTGAGCCTTCATTGGAGCGATGGCGTATTAAAGTAAATGTCGACAAGTGCGAAGCAGTTCTGTTCACACGCAGACCAAAACTACTGCGCAAACACCAACACTGTAGACCAATGACACTACATACATGCCCAATACGTTTCCGAGAGAAAGTCAGGTACCTTGGTGTCTGGCTGGACCGGAAACTTACATGGGGGGTCCACATCGAATACGTTGCCAACTGAGCGCACGCGAGGCTCAAACAGCTCTACCCAATGCTCAACAGGGAAAGCACACTGAATAGGAGGGTGTCGAGATCCATATACATGACACTGATTAGACCTCTGATGACGTACGCAGCTCCCGTCTGGGGATATGCAGCTCCTACACGACTGCGCCGCCTGCAGATCATACAGAACAAGGTGCTACAAATCATTAGCAACGCTCCACACTACACACACACCATGGATCTTCACCATGAATGCCGCCTTGATACCCTCAAGGAAGTATTCAAAAAACACGGCACACGACTATACAGGAACTCGAGACACTCGAACAATCCTTTCATCCTCACTCTGGGAAACTATGATCACAACCACAGGTGGAAGCACAAGCGGCCAAAGACACTGCTAGCTAGGGCATAGCCACCTATGGTAAACTAACATACGCAAACAGCAACAAACGTCAGCAAACCCCTGCATATCAGCAACACTGACTGGCAACTACCAGCTGCTATTAGAGCCGACCAACAGGCCACAGCATGGACACCGACGAGCTCGCCACAGACGCACAAACAATCTGCCAACATTACCTCACACTGTGCCTCCGGTATATGACCTATCGGACACAAGATTGATAACAAACCTAACTGTTGCAGGTTGCTGACGCTGAACAAGGACCCTGTACCAGCATCCAGCGCCAGCCGCCGAGCAGCTCAAACGCACAACGTCAGGGTATCGACATGCATGATACCCACTATTAACAAAGCCTATCCTTGCACAACCTATCGCAGGCAGCAAGACAACCGCTACTGCTCTTACCATCCGACCCAACTTTCGCAGAGGTTTTTTTCCCCTTGGCTCTTGCCTTGGCACTTTTTTTCCTCTGCCCTTCAAACCGCTACCCTTCATCAGATTTCGACCAATCTATCTCCAGATGAGCGCGTATTAATGGTTAATCCTAACCAGACGTACACGAACATCGCAGTACCCACATCCTGTGACACCTCACTTTAGTGAATACTAACCCTTATGCAGAGATGGCAGTAGACCTTTTGTGTTGGCCATCATGCCGGTGTGGGCGTGGAGGGGCTCCACCTCTTATTCAAAAAAACCTTATTTGGGAGTGGAGGGGATGGCAGGCCCTTTTGCTCCCCCTTTCGCCCCAACTGGATTGGCTTCAACTGGGCTTGGTGGTTCACTCTGGCCCTCTGCCTTCCCACTCCTTTCTTTACAGGGTGTGTTATGTGTCGAGCATCTCTCTTGTCTCCTGTGCTTCTTCCTTCCTGACCATGTCATTAGTCACTTTCTTTCCCTCACCTCTTCTTCTGCCCTTTTCCTTCCTTCCCCATCATTGGTTTATCATTTTATGGATATTGTAGTCCCCTCTCCTAATGTGGGATGTTATTGGTTTTAGTTAATCTGCATAGTTTGGTCCCTTCTCCACCCACCCAACCAACCAACCAACCACATGGCATTAAATGTATTAATTGTTGTGAACAAAGTGAGCATGATTAACAGTTCTTCTGTAGAATGCTGACAGCCATTTTCTAGGATAAATTGCACATCATGAGGTTGTGGTTATGTTATCAAATGAGTTTGAATTCAGGGCTATAAAATGTCATATCTGCCACAGTTATGCCATTGGTCACTCCAAAACCAGTTATCTTCAGAGCATGTCATATTCCTGTCATTTCGTAATGGCCACTTTCAACATTGCACAGAGTTACATGTATACGTCTCCCATCCTTTTGTAATCCCAACCTGTGTTCTGCCTCTATAGAGCTAAACCTAATATTTTTAACATGATAATTAAATTGAACAGCACTTACTGAGAGACCTGTTCTGTTTGTTGCCTATGATACAGCAGCAGCCGGTGTGCCAACACTGTAGCAACAAGTGGCAGATGCCAACTAACAAGTAATTTTAATGAAGCTATACCACCGTGTTCATGATGAAATAGATTTTATGATTTTCGATAAATGTGGTGTTGATGTGTAAAACAGTAGTCAGCTCATTGAACCTATTGACAGGGCACGTTTAGCATAATCGTCTTCCTAGACGTTTATTTTTTGTAAATCCACATTTACAGTAATTAGATTTTTCTACGTACATGTTCTTCACATCTCCTTTGTTTGCAAAGAATATTAATTCCAAATTTATTGGACTCACTTGCCTGAAAGCAGTATGGTATCCTCATTGCACATGACAGACAGTTCCATTTCTTTGCTAGATACAATAGGTGTGACGTCCAGTAAAATTTTGCTCCTGCGCTATGTAAAATATATGGACAATCTGCTTCCTTCAGTTCAGAATTTTTAGTTGACAATACCTGTGAACTGAATGAAATGTTACCTCATATTGAATTAAGTTAATTAACAATAACAATATGTATGTTTTTGTCTGTGAGATATATATTATTAACTGTTCCAGGTAAAACGAAGTATTTCTTTAAGCAAATGCAGGGACATGTCCCTATCCCCTTTTTTGGTTCTACATTCAGTGTTAGTGTGTGGTCCAGGCACTGTGTTTTGGGGCCAAAATATTATAAAAGTAGAGAGTCTGGTGTACCTGAGCACTTGGTAATATCGTGCTATGTTAATATATACTTACTTTCCATAAAACAAGATTTTTACAGGGAAAGTTTATTAAATAAATTTTATAGTAGTTCTTTACCATCTTTAGGAAGACCACATGACTCCTCGGAAGAGATTGAAGGTCATGAATACAAGCAAAAGCAATTGCCCACCTACTTTAAACATGAAACTACTGACTACATTATGCAGTCAATACCTGAAAACAGGGATACCAAGGCAAAAGTGAGTATCCAGTCTGGGTTCTGTGTGGAGAAAATTTTACATGATCAGTTGACAGTATACTTAAAAATTTATTGTTGTTAATGCTCTTAACCCAGATAGTCCTGAATTATTTGTTTTTCAAAATTGATTTATATCTTATCTACATTCATTCACAAGGTAAAAAGTAAAAACAGTTTTGAGTATTTATTTTTATTTAGTATTTCCAAAAATGAGCATTCTTCCAGAAGGACGTCAGGACAATAAGGGAACATGTTTTTAAAGTATATAACATTGCACCATTAACTTGTTTTGGTTTTTATACTTTCAAATAAACATAAATAAATTTGAATTATGGGCTAAAACAGCTAATAAATACAAAAAACAAAGAAAATTACCTATACACACATTTTATGCACTAGTATGATAAGACAAAAAGCAACAAACATGAAGTGGTTCGTCACATTTTATGCACACAGTAGTAGTTTTTTGTGGCAACTTCGACATTTCAGCTGCTTCTTCTATTTTGTTATCTCATCTGTTGGTAATTCAACAACATAATGTTCTCTTCCATCAAATCTAGAATCTAGTTTTGCCCTCTTACTAGGATGTCCTCTGCTGGTAGTGACTCTTTTGTTGCTTTCAAGAACTGCAGTGACAATTCAATGATGAAATGTCAGATAATCTACGGGTTCTTCATTGTACTTGTAAAGATCCCAGGCATTTTGTTCTGCAATGTCTATAAAATGTGCAGTGATCGGGAAATACCACTTTTTCCCTTTAATAGAGCATCTATATAGCGATACATTTTGGTCAGCTCGATCCATGCCTCCCATATGAGTATTGTAGAAGTGTAATAAGTTAGGTTGAGGCACACTAATCCTTTTCTTTTGTTCCCTGGAAAATCTTGCTTCAGAGTGTAGTGGTTGCACTCTGTCAAAGTTCGTGGCTACAGTAACAACATTGTTGTCATTCCAACGTACAATGGAAATCCCGGAAGCTGAGTCAGAACAAACTTCATTTGATCCTCTATTTTCTTTTATCATTTTATCTACAGACGATAGAGTACAATTCTTAACTCTGTTTCCTCTTATTGTTCCTGTTGCTTCCACACCCCTCTCTTTTAGGTCATGTAGTAGTTCAATGCTGGTAAAGAGGGTATCAAAGTGTATTCGATATGGAACATGTGGAAGTAACTGGTCGACATAAGTCATTGCCACACCGTACCCCATACCTTTCATTTCATAATCCTTACTCCACATGCCAGCTCCTTGGTAGGGCTTGAGCCAAATAATATATCCACCACTTGTGCCTCCACACCAAAATTTTAATCCGCATCGGATTGGTTTCCCTTTTATGAATTGTTTGCACCCGTGACTTCCGAAGTATAGGACCATTGATTCATCGACAGAATGATGCCACATGTGAGGCGCAAATTGTTTGAATCTATCAATTAGCATACACAGTAATGGGCGGATTTTCCCAAAATGGTCTGATTTATCTAAATTGTCGTTGTTGCGTCCATGCAAATTGGAAAAGATAAAGTCAAATCGATCTCTGGACGTGGCATTTGTTACGATGTCATTGTGACTGTCTTTATCGGATTGCCAGTACATCTTTCTGCATGACACTGTTAAATATCCACTTAGCAGAAGTATTGCAATAAACACCAACATCTCATCTTCTGAACAATCACCTAGTCTATTTCTCTTGGCTGCGTACTGATTTGTGTAACTGACCATCATTTGAAGCACTTCATTATCAAAAAATTGTTGGAAATATTCAAGCAGTGTTCGCCCTTTCTTCATTGCAACTGTGAACATTAGAGGCCATGCAGGTGTTGGATTAACTATTTCACCACTTTTCCAGTTATATTTCTTGAGGTTTAGAACTTTGTCCTTCGATAGCCTTGCTGGTTTGTTTGTGGTTGTTGTTGTTATTGTTGCTGTTTTTGTACTGCTGGAGAGTCCTGGAACAACATCAAAGGTTAAGGAGTGTTTCCTTGTTGCATTCACAGCGTTACCATTGGTAGAAATGGCCAACTCACAAAGCGCAGTAGCATTGAGCTGACTTGCTGGTAATTTATCTACATTTGGATTTTCTTCAGGACCCGAATCTTCATCTGTTACATCATCAGTTGAATTTAGAGGAGGGTGTAATGTTACATTTACACCAGTATTAGGTATTTCCTCATATTTTGATTTTAAAATGCCCAAAAGTTCTATCAGTGTACATCATTTTCTGTGAATACAAAATGACAGCATATTACCCTGATGTCCTTCTGGAAGGACAATTGAAAACATTATTGAATTACAACTGATGAAAACTTTAAATTGTAATATGAACCCATAAATAATATAGGTTAATTCTTTAAGATATTATATGACAAGTTTCAGAAGTATTGATGCAATATGAAAGAAAATATACATACTCATTGATGACAAGGTCAGTCAGTTCATCCATGGTAAAATCAGCCCTATTTTCAAGACACAGTTTCTCACTGACTATGAACGACAGCGTCAAACTGACTGTCACAGTGTGCAACTGACTCTGAATACTTCATATAACAATGTGTAACAGTCTGTTGCAACAATGCATTATTCGCGAAAATAAATAATTTCAACAGTGAGTGATGTTGTCCTTCCAGAAGGATGTTAGGGTTATCTGGATTAATTAAACAATTGTTACATTTTTGTCTTACAGGTTCTTGCAAGGCTACATAGGATTTGGCATTGACATGCCCGCCTAATAGTTACCTGTGTTACTGCTTGACTGCTTCCCCAGCAAGTGCACACACACATGCTACTGAAAGTGTTGAAGCAAGTAGGCGCATACATCCTTCACTTGTAAAGGAAATAAAAAATTTAGTACTCTATGAAACAACATCTCTCTAAGTCATTAAGTTGGCTCTAGATAGATTTGTTGATAACAATTTCACTGGGACACACATACCAGGTCGAATGAATACTACCTTTTACTCCACAGAGAAAATTATTTACAGTCAAATTTATCATACCCTGTGTGGTACAAATAAAGTATTGTTTGACGATACTCAACTGCAGAATCAGGTTGACGAGTGGCACAAGGAATCTAGCAATCACATGATTTATTATAGACATTGTACAGATGTCAACGGAGAAGTGAAACCATTACTTTTTCGATATCAGAGCAGTTGGCAGAGAGATCTTTTGAAGAAGTATGAGGATAGTTGTTTGTTAGACACAACATACAAAACAACAACAACAACAACATACGATATTCCTTGATTGTTTTATAGCTGTGAAGAGTAATGTGGGCTATTTGATTGTCGTTTTTATTTTTCAGGTTGAAAATGCAAGATCCATTCATGAAGCTCTAGACATTTTCAAGGACTGGAACAAGGATTGGAATCCCCCCTATTGGGTTACTGATTTCTTGGAGTCTGAGATAAAGGCAATGAAACAAGCATTCCCAAAGACAAAAATTTACTTGTGCCTTTTCCATCAGAAACAGACATGGGGAAGATGGTTGGAAAAAAAAAGATAATCTTCATGTACCAAATGACATGAAGACATTTCTGGATATATGGTAAGAAATTTCAGAATCACCAACACAGAGAGAATTTAGAATTCGTGTTTAAGAGTTGTGAATGCATGAGGTTTGTCAGAGAAATGAGCGTGCACGGCTATACTTTAAACAGCAATGGCTATCAGTATGTGAAAGGTGGGTGAAAGCATATGAGGACAAGGGCAGATTTGCTACCATTGTCACTACAAATGGAGTTGAAGCCATGTACAAGGTTGTAAATAATTTTTTCCTAAAACACAGTGCAGACAGGACTTTACTGGGGGCTACTAAGGTTATAATAAATCAGTTTCTTCCAAGCCTAATTAGAAAGTACTGTCTGCAGAATTCTTCTGTCAAATCATACAATAAAGATCTACCACTGTTTTTGCTTAAAAAAAAAACAAGTTTGTAAAATATGTTGTGCAGCAATATGCATCAGCAAAAGTTGAGTTAACTGCAAGATCAGTAAGTAGGAGATTGGATTGTTCATTTTGTGTGGAGAGTGCAATGTCCAAAAACTGTAATTATGTTGTAAACTTTGATATGCCAGATTGCACATGTGAAGATTTTTGGAGATATAAATACCAATGCAAGCATTTCTGTGCAATCTTTATTTTTTACCCAGAGTGGGGTTTTGATAAAATGCCAGAAAGTTATAAGAATAGCCCATTAATCTGTCTTGATGAGATGTGTGGGGTTAGCTTCAGAAGTAGCTCTTCAGTCACTTTGTATGAAGGCAGTAGCAGTGACATAGTATTTGAGGAGGCAGTTGAAGCAGCTGAGGAGGCTGTCGAGGTTGAGGAGGCTGTCGAGGCAGCAAATATAGATGGTCTCGTTGAAACCCCGAATATTCCTCTGCAGAAATTTGCAGCAAGGGAGCTGTGTAAATAGATTTACAATCTCACAGACAATTACAGCAACTGTGTGCAAGATTTGATAAAATGTAAATAAATAAAAATGTTTTCTACGTCTGACTTCTTGTTAACAAACTTTTCAGTGTGTTTGATAGAAATATAGGCTTCCTGTGCTCTCAGTTGCCCTGTTTCCCTTTGAACATTGGAATGGCTGTAAAGTGTGTACTGATAAATGTGTGAACAAAATAAGTTACTTTGATCGTTTAACGAGCTTAAGTTAAACATTTTATGGTGTGTATATATGGATTAGTAATTGTTCTCAGTGAGCAACTAAAAATATGGCGATCTGTTGAAAGGACAGGGACATATTGTGCTTTGAAACTAACTAGTGCACAATGGCCGCGACCAGTTCGGAAAATTTGAATTCTATTTACGAAATAAGTGAGGAAGCGTGGAATAAACCGTGTTCCTGTAACAAAACAGCAAGAAAAGGTGTGTGTTGTGTAAAGTGTAATAGGAAATTCCATTACTCGTGCATAAATTCAACGAATAGAGTGAAAATCTGGAAATGCAGTGATTGTTTTCGTACTGACGGTGACGATATGGACAAAATCAAAACAGACCCGTTAAAAACGTGTGTGTGCGAAAAGTTACAGAATGAACTCAGAATAGTAAGAAAGGAATTTAAGTATTCGAAAACAATTATATGTTTGCTAACAAACGAACTACAGAAACGAGAATCAGGCAAGATAGAAATGTGCAAAAACTACAGATTTGATGCACCCAACATAAATCACGATTCACAACACAGTGTGCATACCACAACACAAACGCATTTCAAAAAGGAAATCAATCTATGGGTGCAGCAATGAAAATGCAAACCTTTGCTCCTGAGAGTCAGTCAGTGAATAGGAGACCCAAAATATTCGTTGCCTCAGATAGCCATGGCAGAGACTGTGCAAGAAACATTTTAAACTTAGCTTCAAATAAATATGATGTTGAAGAAAAGGTGATACCAGGTGCCCCCACTAGTGTAATACTAAAAAAATGCAATGACCTCCATAAGTTGACAAGTGAAGATTTTGCAGTTATCTGGGCAGGGGCTAACGATGTGGCAAAGAATGAAACCAAGTTGGCAATTAGTTCGCTACATAAAGCCTTGTCAGCATTACAAAATACAAATACAAAAGTGATTGTAGTTGGGGTACCACATAGACATGACCTGCCTGAATGGTCTTGTGTAAACCAAGAAATTCAATCTGCAAACAGAAAACTAAAAAAAACAGTGAAAGGCTTCCATAACACTTGTTTTATTGATACTCCTAGTAACAAGGAGCTTTATACAGCACATGGACAACACCTTAATGCAACTGGTAAAGAACTAATTGCCACAAGGATTTATGAATCAGTGGAAACAAACAGGAAAGTGTACAAAACAGCAATAGAACTTAAATGGAAGGATACTGAAGTCTCAGATAAAGAATCAGTGAGAATTGTTATTGACAGAACTCCAGCACAAATAACAACAGAATCCTTAAAAGTGAACTCTGTTTGTTGGGAGAGGACAATTACTCAAGCAATAAACTTACCCAAGAGGACAGTGCAAACATTTGAAGAAGCAGCAAATAAGGTGGCAGGAAAGTAGGCACCATATAAGAAGAGAGACCTACTTGCAAAAAGAAGAACAGCAAATCAAGCTCAAGGGATGAGAATACCAACACGTGGAGTATGGCAGTCAACCCGAAAAAAGAAACCACAACCGAGGGACCAGGATTTTTGGTGGGATCAGCAGTCGTTTCACAGACGAAAGCAGTTAACAAAGTGAGTCATCAAGTGGATGGACAGGTATGTGACTATCATAACACACATGATCACAGTGTATCAAGATTAAAGACATTAACGGAACCTACAACTTCAAATATAAAGTCAAATTGTTCTCAAAGGAATACAGACAGAGACAAACTACTTACTTTTCTACAAGTTAACATACGTTGTTTAGAAATAAAATTTTAGAATTAGAACATTTATGTAACACTGAGCATGTAGATGTTATGTGTGTATCTGAGCACTGGTTAACACAAGAACAAGTAAATATGTTCATTCCCCAAGGGTATGTTGTGGGAGACATGATATGTAGAAAACAGAGAAAGAATGGTGGGGCGTGAATTTTTGTCAAAGAAGGAATAATGTTTTCCAGAATTGACGTATCTACGTACTCCTCAGAGCTAGATGGGGAGTTTAGTTGTGTAAAACTAATGAATGAAAATATAGTGGTAGTTAGTCTATATAGATCGCCAGATGGTGATGTAAATTTGTTTATTGAAAAATGTGAATTAATAATTTAAAAAATATTGAAGAGTAAAACGAGAATTGCTATATGTGGTGATTTCAACATAGAAATGGTAAACACACAGAGACCAGTTGCTAGGACATTTTTGAATATGCTAAGATCATTAGACCTCTATTGTACACATAACTGTGCCACACTTAAGAATGCCTGTATAGACAATATTATTGTGAATTTCCATAGGGAGGATTTTTCAGTAAGACTTGCAGGAAGTGGACTTGCAGATCATGAGCCACTACTCCTTACCCTCTGTAAGAGGCAGCCAGTTAAAACTGAAGAATCTAAAGTAGTAGTGGTACGAAGACAGAAGGAAGAGTACATAAATACGTTTGTTGATAGATTAGGAAGTGCAGATTGGGACTTTATATATAATTGTCAATCTGGAAAAAGGGAAGCTGAAATTAGCTTTGGTAACTTCTTTAAAAAGTACACAGATTTATGGTATTCTTGCTCACCAGTAAAAAAAAAAATAGATATCCAAATGAAAGGAAAAAGAAAAGTCTGAACTGGTTCACACAAGAGCTAGTAGAAATTAGAGGAAACTTGCATGTGCTGTACCAGATGCATAAACAAGCCTCTGACCAAGGTGCAGAACAGAGTGTGAACATTCATAGGTCATATCTGAAATGCAAAAAATACTATAAAGCTAAACTACTTCTGGCAAAAAAGCAAGCAGTTGAGAACTATATAGAAAGAGCTCCCAATAAATGCAAGGCAGCCTGGCAAATAATAAAACAAGAGAATACACCGAAACGCACAAAAACAGCTCTGCTTGATCCTGAAGAATTAAACGAGTACTTTTTAAACTCAGTTAAAGAAATAAGTAACAGTATCAAAGCAACAAATTCATCTGCAATGAACCTTGTTGGAACACCACTGCCTGTTAACCCGGCATTTCGATGGAGGCCTGTCACACCTGCTGATGTTATAAAACCTGTATCCAAATTTTCAGGTTCTAAAAGTATGGACTGTTATTGGTTATCAAATAACATAATTAAAAAGACAATACACTCAATTGCCAAACCATTAGCTTATATTTTTAATAAATGTGTAGAATTTGGAGTTTTTCCGGATGCACTCAAGGTATCAAAAGTTGTCCCAGTTTTTTAAAAAAGGAGACAAACATCTCCCCAAAAGCTACAGACCAGTCTCCATTGTTCCAATATTCTCAAAGGTATTTGAGGCGCTGATACACACACAAATAAGCAACTTCTTTGAAAAACACAATATCCTATGTAACAATCAGTTTGGCTTTCGAAAGGGGAAGAACACAACAGGGGCCATCTTGGAAATCATTGACCAAACCATAACAGCTTTTGAAAATAATATCATGGTATCACTGGAATTATGTGACCTAAGCAAAGCTTTCGATTGCATTCCTGTTGACATACTACTGGGGAAACTAGAGTTTTATGGGGTGAGAGGGAGCACTTTATCTGTGATAAATTCTTATTTAAGTAACCGAAAACAATTCGTTTCAGTCAGAAATTTAAATTCTTCCATCATGGAAATCAGCACAGGTGTACCACAAGGGTCTATCCTTGGACCCTTCTTCTTCATTGTCGCTATTAATGATTTACCTAAAAATATAGCTCACCCTGTTGTGTGTTATTCTGACGATACAACACTACTTACCACACATCAGAACATTTCAGATCTGAATAACCTAACAAAAGAAACACTAGATAAGGCCCTGGACTGGTTTGCAGCCAATAAGCTCCTATGCAACACTGACAAAACACAACAACTTTTAATGGGAACATCAAATGAAGTAGGCAATAAGTCAGTAAAACTCTTAGGTATTCACATTGACTCAAAACTATATTGAGAGGAACATGTCAATCATGTATGTGAAAAAATATCTCGGGTGGCAAACCTTCTCTTGAAACTAAGGGAGGTAGTGAGCTTGGAGTACCTCAGGGTGACATACTTTGGGCTATTCCAGTCACATATTTCATATGGTCTTATTATATGGGGGCACTCCCCTCACATCAAAAACGTATTGAAATTACAAAAAAAAAGTCATACGTATAGTATGTAAAAGAGGTCATAGGGAGCACTGTCGTCCTCTTTTCTCCAGACTCAGAATACTTACAATTATAAATTTATACATCTATGTGTCTGTACTCTATATTAAAAATAATATTTCAGAATTTATTGCCAGAAAGGAAATACATGAACACAACACCACGGCGAACGGTAATTTAGACATACCGCGCCACAGATTAGCGAGAACAGGAAATTCCCACAAAGTTAACCCACTCAAAATGTTCAATAAACTGCCAATTCATGTTCAGTCTATGGATACAAATTCTTTTAAAATTAAGTGGTACAGCTGGCTGTCAGATCATCCATTCTATGACATTAAAGAATTCTTTGAGATGCCTGAGGAGAATATAAGCATTTAAAAGTTGCCTGTAGTTAAACATATTATTTTGTGCTGTGGTTAATCGTGTGTAATTACAAAGTTTATACTATAAACAATAAAATACCTTATTATATTAGATTATAAGATAGCTTGTTGTGTTAGCTTTTAAAAGCTATCCTTTGTAATTTGGTACACTGCCATGCTTCAAATGTATTTATAATGTATTGACAGAAGTTTATTTTGTTATTCGGTATGTACTGGTACATCTTGTATGACGAAGCCAATATCATTGTAAAATGATCTATGGTGAATAAAATTCTTGAAATTCTTGACATTCTTGAAATTTGCAATTAGGAAACCCTGAAGTCAGTGGTCTCCCATTAGCAGTGCCATCAAATTCCAAACAATAGAGAAGGATGCAAAAAAACCATACATGGTTTGTCTTAAACACATTATAACTTTCCACTTGAAGGGTAAGAAATGACAGTTTATTTGTATTTTAGATAGCTCTTTGTCTATGTAAAATACAAATAACCTCAGTCATTTCCGATCCTCGAGATGGAATGCTATGAGGTCTTTATGCTGGTCTCCGATTTTAAACTTTTATTGCACATTTGAATTTTTAAATACTGGTAGACAAAATATTATAAAAAGGATAGCTGCTACACGTGTGCGTGTGTGTGTGCGTGTGTGTGTGCGTGTGTGTGCGTGCGTGCCCTTTTGAAAAGGGCCATGTTGCCCAAAAGATAATGTTTTTTTGTTGTGCCTCAGCATCTTCACTATTTCGTGAGCAGCAACAACTATCCTTTTTATAATATTGTCCTATTCCATCCTGGATTTTTCATTGTTCATCAGATAAGATTTTTCTGAGGAATTAGACAAGATGGTAGTGTAGAAGTTGTGAAGTGAAAGATTTTAACTTTAAAGTTAATCTAATTCAAATATGGGACAATGTTGGGAGGTGGAAAGGTGGAAAAAGAGACTAGGTATATCTTAAAGTGGCATTGAGATGTCCTATGACTGACGTAGGAAAGATTTTGCATTTCTTTTTCCAAGGAACAATGCGCTTGCTCTCACTTGCTTCAATACATGTCTAGTGATTCACATAAAATGGAGAAAAATGTTAATGAACGTGTGAGATTGCTCAATATCACTCTGAAAGAAGAGTATAGTGTTTCCTTCATATGGTATGTGGACAGCAATGTCATTGGCGACGAAATGAAGTAAGTATTCAGTTTTTTAATTGCTTTGGAAGCTTAATGTTGTATAGTGGGCGTCGTTACTGAATGGATTTATTAGTATAAAAATTTGATTTTTATTTTTCACTTGATGTTCGTCAGTGCCTTCTGCCTGGCATCTACTTGCAGCATCTCAGTCATGTTGCCCAGAACTGGATAGAACCACTCTGAAACTCACATGTTGAACTATCAGCAGCTAAATTCGCTTGTTGCTGACAAGGTGACACTATCGAACTGCATGTCTTATGATCTGGCCTACCAACAGGGAGGCTTTGAGGCAGTCAAGTGGGGGTATAACTGCGGCCAGCTGCTAGTAGCGGACATGCTGTTTGCTCTCTTCTGCTGGCAGCTTCCGACATGACCAGACGTTCTCCTCTCCTGCTCCCTTGGGCGGCTGCCTGTTCAATCTTGACGGCTTCTCTAGGCCTTCCTTTCCTTTTTACGGCATTAAAACTTCATACAATTAAAACTATGTTTGATTTTTCACCTCAACAGGTGCCTACTACTTTCCCCTCCTGGCCAATCCTGACGCGTTAACATCTGGTGTCAGGAGTGGGATAGCTCACCTTTAGGCCCGTCTCGTTTGACGTTTATCCAGCCAAACCTAATGAAGCTGCCAGCAATACTTCGCGCATGACACGCCAGATGCACCACGCAATAACAAGTGCACACGTTTGTGGTGTGCCACGCAGTGTTCTGCCATATTGGTACCTTTCTCCAAGCAGCTGCCGCAGCAAACGCCAGGCCGCATGGCCGGGCACCTCGTCGCACGTCACTGCCAGTTGCCGCGTTGCTGCCGCCCCAGGCAGTTCAGGGCTATGACACACTACAGAAAGCTGCCTATCATGCCATGCCGCAGTATGGTCACATGTTCTGGCCGGCTATCTGAGACATGGTGCCCGGCCGTCAACACCGCCACCCTCGTCTCCGCTACTGTTTCCTGCCGGCATCGCTCAGTGCAGCACCACCACAACTTCCGTAAGTTTGTCGCTTCACTTTTTCACGCTGCTACCTCCATGCTGTCAGCTACGCTGTTGTCCCATCCAATATAGGCCCTTTCTTTTTGTGATCAAATTGTAAACTTTCCAGCGAGCACTAGATGCCCTAACATTGTAACCATGCCTGAAACCTATAGTACCGCTAATGGCGAAGACAACTCCCCACCTACGGGAAAACCAGACCCAGTAGCTGCCCTCCAAGCAGAAATCGATAAATTACTTTTACAAAAGATAGAATTAATGGAAGAATGCCAAAAATTGGCTCAAACACAGACAGCCAGTTTAAGTGTGCTAGAAACGCACCCTGCTGCGCCACAAATGATGGCTGCAAGCACCCCCAGTTGCAATACTTCGCTCTTGAAATGCCAGATGTGCAACCTTGGCTAACAGTTTCCCTGCAGTCAACTTTATCTCAACATTTTCTGAGAAACACAATGAACAAATACACTCCTTTCTGCAAACTGTCAGAGATGCAGGCCGCACTTGCGTTTGGCCAGACGATTTCCTGTTGAATGTACTCGGCCTTAAATTGTCAGGTGATGCCCATACCTATGTTGAATCAGCACACACCCTTAGGAACACCACCTGTTTCGCCACTTTAGAAGCTGGATTGAAAGAAAGGTATTTGGACAGACGTGACGCCCGCTATTACAGGGACAAGTTATCCACCCTCCGCCACAAACAAGGAGAGGATGTAGAAGTATTTGCTGACCGAATCTGTGCTGTGGCTTGCCGCAGTTACATGCTGGGTTCGGGTTCTGCACGTAATGAGGTATTAATCGAGCAATTGGAAGCCTGCTCGATTGACATATTTGTATATGGAATGGACCCATATGTGGGAGGGGAGGTCAAAACAGCATCACCCGCCTTGTTGAATAATGCCACATGACTGGCGATGATGCGGAATAAGGTAGCACATTTTATTGCCAGTTTGGCACGCCCAGACGAACAGCCGTGTCCGATTTTCAAATACAAGCAGGCATGCCAATGCTACCAAAAGGCAGGCCATGCTGCTGCTCAGTACTGTGCATGTTATTGCTCTCTGTGTGGAATCATAGGGCACATGAGTAAAAACTGCCCACAGAACTCGGGAAACGGGGGCCCCTCGTACAACCAGCAGAGGGAACAATTCACCAACAATCCATCCTGACCTCAAAGACAGCCAGGAAACTGTCGAGGGGCAAGTCACACCACCAGACCGTGCCCCCTGTAAAATTTATGCATCCAGTCCGCCATGGGGTCATAAATGAGGCGGCAAGTATCCTCCTCGAAGGTCAAATTAGAGGAAAGAAGGTAAGAGTACTTATTGACATGGGAGCACAAACTAGCGCATTACCCCCAGGGGATCCAGAACTCTTTTGTGGATACATGCATGGCGAGCATGGGCCCTGAGCTATTGCAGCCTTCCTTCTTTCCAGGACTGCATTTCCTTGCCTTTTCCCTCCTTTCTTCTCCTTGATCCTTCCCCTTCGCCCTCTCCTCTCCTCTCCCTCTCCCTCTCCCTCTAGCTCTGCCTCTCCCCCTCCCCCTCCCCCTCTCCTCTGGGTGTCCTTGCTTATGTTGGCCCCACTATCCTCCTGGTCATGTTGGTTTTGCAATTTGGTTTTGTTGCGTAATCACCTCGTCCTTTTGGCATTTCCTGGTCCCCCGCTGGGGTTTGACCTCCATTACTAATTTTCTATTCTGTAGTGTGAGCTATTTGGGGATGAGCACCTTACCTAGTGTCTCAGACATGTGCCCTCCTAGTTCATTCCACCTTTTCTTTCACGTCGTTGTGTGATGCTAGGGTTTATAGCCAGCATGGTAGCCAGCCCGTGTGGTGGAGTCGCTATGTACCCTTTTGGTTTAGCCCCCTGAACACACAGGGATCACACTTCTGATACCTGAGCTGTGACCTCCTCATGTAAGCCAAGGAGTGG
Source organism: Schistocerca americana (assembly GCF_021461395.2). NCBI lineage: Eukaryota > Metazoa > Arthropoda > Insecta > Orthoptera > Acrididae > Schistocerca > Schistocerca americana. The sequence continues at coordinate 716,463,850 of NC_060123.1, forward strand.
TTGCTCGTCATTGTGGAGCATAGGAACTCCTGGCAATGGGCGCCATGCCAGACGGCCCTTGCTGTGGCTGGGTGGCGCCCGTGAGGGGAGCCCCTGATCGAAGTGGGTGGTATCAAGGTGAACGCTATGCAAATGAAAAGCATATGGGTCCAGAACTCTGGCCATTCTTCTGCGGCCGTCTCTCTGCGTGGAGCTGATTCTTCTAGTGCTGCTTCTCCTGCCCCTTTGGCCTTCCCTTTCGTGGCTACCCCCTGGGAGGAGGGTCAGGCCCGTCGGCTAGGGGCAAAACATTACCCCTGCTATCTGGTTTGCACCAGGACTGATGGGGTACTTTCACCAATACCAAACCTTTATTCTTTGTGGAACACATTAAAGACAAGTTTGGCAAAGTGGACTCCCTGAGCAAGATGCGGTCGGGTTCGTTGTTGATCAAAACTTCTTCAGCTGCCCATTCTGCTGCCCTTCGTGCCTGTAACCATCTTGGCACAATTCCTGTGTCCATTACCCCCCACCAGTCTCTAAATATGGTTCAAGGTGTGATTTTTCACAGGGACCTCATCCTTCAAACTGATGAGGAACTTCGGGACAATCTCAAACGGTGGGTGTTCACTTTGTTTGGCTCGTTCAGAAGGGTCCAAAGGACAATCGCATTGATACTGGTGCCTTTATCCTGGACTTTGATGGGGATACCCTCCCTGAGAAAGTAAAGATTATGGTTTATCGATGTGACTTGAAGTCGTACATCCCACCTCCTATGAGGTGTTTTAAGTGCTTGCATTTCGGCCACATGTCTTCCCGCTGTTCGCAGGCCCCTCTCTGTGGTGACTGTGGATGTCCACTCCATGAGGGGAGTTCCTGTGTGTCCCCTTCCTGTGTGTGTTAATTGTCATGGCAATTATTCTCCACGTTCACCAGATTGGCAGTATATAAGAAGGAGGCTCGTAAGAAGTAGGCACATCTTCACCCTGTGTCCATGACATCTAGTTATGCTTTAGTTACATCTTCACCCCTTCCTCCCCCAGGACCCCTTTCCTCCCCCCATCCCCTGTGGCTCCCACACCCTCTCCCCGGGCGCTGCTCCCCCTCCCCAGCCAGAGAAGTGTCCCACTTCTTTGGCGTCTGCCGGTCAAGGGCGTCCCTCCCGGGATGCCCCTTCCCGGCACCTTCCATGCCAAAGGTCTGCTGCTACGCGACGACCATGAGAACCACGGTCTGTTGGCCCCCAGGTCACCTGATCTCTTTCTGCTCCCGATCTTGCTGCATCTGGCTCCTTTATGCCATACAGCTCTCCTCGATTTCAAACAGAAAAGAAGAAGAAACATAAGTCCAAGGACAAGGAGCCTCTGGCGTCACCAGAGGTCCCATCCCCGGCTTCACAACCAGATTCTGACCTGCCGGAGTTGAAATCCCTTATTTTGTCTTACTCTGCAGCTTGTGTGACTCTACAGGAATCTCATTTTACTGATGATCACTCACCAACCCTGTGTGGGTTCTGTGTTTTCTGTTGAAATAGGGTCAGCCCCCTGCAGGCCTCTGGTGGTGTTTGTATGCCGGTCCATACAGATGTTGCTAGCACGTGGATTCCTCTTCAAACTACATTAGAAGCGGTTGCTGTGAGGGTCCACCTGGACTCCGAGGTCACGGTTTGCAATCTTTATCTCCCTCCTGACAGGACTCTTACACCTGCTGCCTTAACTACCCTTCTTCAGCAACTGCCTCCTCCCTTCCTCCTTCTCAGGGATTTTAATGTTCATCATCCCTTGTGGGGCAGTGCCTTTCCATCTAGACAAGGTTTTCTCATACACCAGTTTACTGCAGACCATGACTTGTGCCTTCTTAATGATGGCTCCCCTACTCATTTCAGTGCCGGTCATGGTACCTTTTCTGCCATTGATCTTTCTCTTTCTTCTCCCTCCCTCCTCCCTTCATTACACTGGTCACCACACAACGACCTTTGTGATATGACCATTTCCCGTTGATTCTCTCGCTCCCTTCCTGCTCCCCGATGGACAGGTTACCTCGTTGGTCTTTCCAACATGCCGATTGGCCTCTATACACTGCACAGGTCATGTTTTCTCCCTCTTTGTCGGGTTGTATTGATGACGTCCTACGTGACGCATCTGACGCGATAGTTCGCGCTGCTAGCCTTGTTGTACCGCACTCATCTGGACCATTTCGACACCGGCAAGTCCCGTGGTGGGGTACGGCCATTGCCATTGCCATTGCCATCCGTTATTGCTTTTGAGCTTTGCAACACCTTAAGAGGCACCCATCCGTTGCCAACCTTATTACCTCTAAATGCCTTCGCGCTAAATCTCCGTTTTTTAATCAAACAGGGCAAGCGGATATGTTGGGAACGCTTTGTTTCTTCCCTCGGTTCTACTGTCCCTATGTCACGGGTATGGACTACACTTAGCTCTCTCCATCGGTAGTCCACCCTCTCATGCCTTCACCTCCCAGATGGCCTTTGTACTGACCCGTTGATTCTTGCAGAACATCTTGCGACCCATTTTGCAACAACATCAGCATCAGCCGGCTATCCGGCTGCTCTCCTTCACCAGAAACGGCAGGCTGAAGCTTCCGCCTTATGTTTTACTCCTTGTCAGTCAGAATCTTACAATGAAACTTTTACTTAATGGGATTTTCTTTCCGCACTTTCTTCTTCTCATGGTACAGCCCCTGGCCCAGACTCCATTCGTAACCAACTGCTTCAACATCTCAGTGCTCCACAAAGGCAACATCTTCTCCAGGTGTTTAACCGTATTTCGCTCCAGGGTGACTTCCTTTCTCTGTGGAGGGATAGCATCGTGGTTCCTGTCCTTAAGCCTAGTAAGAACCCCCTATTTGTTGAAAGCTATCGGCCAATTAGTCTGACAAATGTTGTTTGCAAGTTACTTGAATGGATGGTAGCCCATCAGCTGAATTTGGTCCTCGAATCTCCGGATCTATTGTCCCCTTACCAGTGTGGCTTCCGGGAGGGACGGTCTCCAATCGGTCATTTACTTCGCTTGGAATCCACAGTTCGGCAGGCTTTTTCTCAGCGCTGCCATTTGGTTGCAGTATTTTTCGACCTTCGCAAGGCCTATGACACGGCTTGGCACCATCACATCTTTCTTACACTTCATCAGTGGGGTCTTCTGGGCCCATGCTCGATTTTTATCAGCCAGTTCCTGTTGCATCGGTCATTCAGGGTTTGGGTTGGTACTATTTTTTAGTTCTTCATGGACCCCGGGGACTGGCATCCCACAGGGTCCTGTTTGAGTGTACTTTTTTTCCTCATTGCTATGGATGGACTTGTGGCCTCTGTCGGTTGTTTGGTCACCCCTGCTCTGTATGTGGATGATTTCTGCATTTGGGTTAGTTCCTCTTCGATGGCCTCTGCAGAGTGGCAGCTCCAGGGAGCTATATGGTGTGCCTCTGCATGGAACCTCTCACACAGGTTTCAATTATCTCCTTTAAAATCGTGGGTGGTCCACTTCCGTCGCCGTACTACGGTCCACCCCAATCCGGAGCTCTATCTCGATGCACAACGATTGCCTGTGGTCCCTCACTTTCGTTTTCTTGGTCTTCTATTCAACAACAAGCTCACTTGGCTGCATCATATTAGACTTCTGAAGGTAGGATGTTTCTGTAAACTCAATGTTCTTCGCTTCCTTGCCCACACCTCTTGGGGTGCGGACCGCTCCATCCTTCTCCACCTTTATTGTGCTTTAGTTCTGTCTTGCTTGGACTATAGTTGTCAAGTTTACGGTTCAGCTGCTCCTTCCACACTGCACATGCTGGATCCAGACCACCATCATGGTATCTGTTTGGCCACCGGTGCCTTCCCGACTAGCCCTGTTGATAGTCTCCTGGTTGAAGCTGGGATCCCCCCCCCCCCTTTCTGTTCGGTGGTCCCATCTCCTGGTGTCTTATGCAATTGCTGTCCGTTCCTCTCCCACTCATCCTTCCTATTCTATCCTGTTCCCAGACCGTGGATGTCGCCCACCTGATTCCTGCCCTCAGGCGGGTTTACCGGCTGGGCTCTGCCTTGTGACTCTTTGCCACCTGATTTTCAGCTTCTTTCTTTGTCCTGTCTTCCATGCTCCCTCCCCACTGCCCCCCCTTGGTTAGTTCCTCGGCCCCGAATTCGGATGGATCTCCGCCGAGATCTGAAAGAGTCCATCCCCCCAATGGTGTTCTGTTCCTTTTTCTGAAGAATTTTCTGGTCGTTTTGGGATGCTGTTGTTTTTTACACCGATGGCTCTAAATCTGCTGATCGTGTGGGATGTGCCTTCACGTCCTCTGTTGGCACGGAAAATCATCAGCTGCCACTTACATGTGGGTTGTTTACTGTGGAATTGATGGCAGTTTCCCAGGCCCTTACCTTTATTAAACAGTCCCAACACAACCGCGTTTTGTTATGTACGGACTCAATGAGTGGCCTTCTTGGCTACTGACCGGTGTTTTCCACGCCATCACTTGGTCTCGGCCATCCACAACCATCTCGCTGATCTTCACTGTGCTGCTTGTTCCGTTGACTTCCTTTGGGTCCCTGGCCATGTGGGTATCCCAGCTTGCTGATCATTTGTCTGGGGGAGCAGTCATTTATCCCCCATTCTCTGTAACTCCTCCTGCAGCGGATTTACAGCTTCACATCAAATCCCACTTCGCACAATCATGGGCCAACTCTTGGGAGGCTACCTCCCTGTCTAATAAACTTCATGCAATTAAGGTGACACCAGGTCCGTGGCGTTCTTCCTTTCGCCCCTCCCGAAAGGACTCGACCACGCTGTGTTTTCTCCACATTGGCCATACCAGGCTGATCCATGGTTTTCTTTTGCGTCGTGAGCGTTGTGGCTGTGGAGCCTTCCAGTCAGTAGCCAACATTTTGGTGGAATACCCCCTTCTTTTGGCTCTGCATACTAAGTACAGACTTCCCCGCACTTTACCTTTAATGTTGGCTGATGATTTCCCGATCCTCCGGGAAAGTGGTTTTTATTCTTAATCTCTGGTGTTGGGGCAGAGCGGTGAGCATTGGGGTATCTCCCACTGTAAGCTGTGTTTGGAGATTCCCGACTCCCCTCCCTGGCCCAGATCCTCTTTTCTTCCCCTTTTACTCCGTTTTATCACTTTTTAGAATTGGTTAGTCTCCTTTTTCCATACACACGTCTACATTCTAGTGGTTTAACACTTTTAAGTCGCAGGTGGTCTTGCCTCTGCTGCTTCAGAAGTGGGATATTTTCTGCTTCTAGCATAGCCTTGGGGTCACTCTCTTACTGACTTACCTCATTTTGTTTTTATCATTGATGACACGACTGCACTTTTACCTTTTTTAGCCTTTTTCCCTTTTATCGTTCTGACTATTCTGAGATGTCAAACTATCTGAATGTACCATATTTGAAACAAGGGACTGATGACCTCACTGTTTGGTCTCTTCAATCCCAATCAACCAACCAACCATCCACATCCTTCCCCATCCCTCATCCTCCCCCCCCCCCCCCTCACCTCTGCATCTTCTCTTCCCCTTCTCCCCCTTTGGGAGTATGTTTCGTTCCTACGTCTGGAGACGGATGCCTGTAACTGAAGACAGTCTCTTTTTTTTGCTGGAAAGTCTCTGTCCTCCCTTTGGCCTTCTGTTTCCCTTCCCTCTTCTCTTTACTCTCTTCTCTGCTGCGGCATTTAAGTCCTCCTCTTTCCTTTTCTTTGCTCCTCTTTTTCTCTTTCTTTCCTCCCTGTGCGTGTCTGAAGGCCGACCCATGAGTTCCCACGCGTAGCCAGTGACGGGGTAACGCGTAATTCCCCGCCCCAGGTAGACAGGTACGACACATACGTACCCCCTGGTAACAGCCAGGCCCAGGGAGGGCTGATTACCCCAGCTGGTACCTTCCGAATGTGCTGATTGGTCCCTCCGCCTGTTTCTCAGGAGGTGTGATCTGAGATGTGAACAATTTCATAAGGTGGGAGTGCCCTCAGAGAGGGCCCCAACCAGGAAGGAGCGCGCCATCGGAGATGCTGGTAATCATGGGGGATACTTCCGCAATGATTTCCTCTACATCTACGATTTCTGCTCACAAGTGAAGTTAAATGAGTCTCAGCCACAGGCAATTCTTCCATCAGTGCCACAGTTCCTTGGTGTTTCTCGGTTGGACGAAGGTCAAGACTTCTCCACAGTCAACCCTTTCATTGTTCAGAAAGGTGTAGATGGAATTGCAGGTCCTGTAAAGTCTTGTTCTCAATTACGAAATGGCACCTTGTTGTTAGAAACAGTCAGTGCCCTCCAGGCACAAACATTGCTGCGACCTCCACTGCTACACTCCTTCCCTGTCCAGGTGGAAGCACACCGCACTTTAAATTCATCACATGGAGTCATTTATACCCGCTCCCTTGATGGATTGTCCGACGAGCAAATTCAACACTACCTGTCTGACCAGGGCGTAATGGCTGTTCATAGAATCATGAAAAGGCTTGACACGGACTTGGTACCAACCCGTACTATCTTCTTGTCATTTGACAGAGTTCAACTTCGGTCGAACATTAAAGTGGACTATGGAATAATTTCAGTTTGCCCTTACATCCCCTACCCTATGCGTTGCTATCAGTGTCAGTGGTTTAATCATACTGGCCAGTCGTGTTCCAATCTGGCCAAATGCGTTACATGTGGCAAGGATGCCCATGAGGGTGCTAGTCCACCTCCATCCCCTCATTGCTTCCACTGTATGGGTGACCATGCTGCTTCCTCTAGATATTTCCCCATTTTCAAAGATGAATGGCTTATTCAGGAAATCAGAGTGAAGGAAAAGGTGTCTACATTTGCTGCTCGTAAGTTATTCGCCAGTCAAAAGCCCATTGTGCCTCCAGCAGGTAAATATAGCATCTCCTCAGCCTACTAAGGAGCCAGCCACACAGACTTGTGATCTCACCTTTAGTGCTGCAGTCGTCAGATCGACTTGTGCAAAGATCGCCTGTTCAACCTTCCGACTATCACCTGCTCACTCCATGGCTCTCCCTTCATCGGCTCCTGCTAAATCACAAGCCCCAAAATCAGACACCCGGACTTCCAAAAAAAAGCCTACTCGTGAAGATTTTTTACGTACCCAGATGTCACAACCATCGATTCCTCCGTCATCTCACCGTCCTGTTTCCAAGAAGGCTCATAAGAAACAAAGTTCCTCTCCTTCTCCGCCAAGTCGTGTCTCTACTACAGTGTCACCTCGTGGTAACCGCCCTCAGTCGTCTTCCTTGTCACCAAGGTGCACTGCTGGCGGCCGATCAACTTGCCAGTCACTGGTGGTAGGAGCTGCCCCCGAACAACCTATGGATCAGGATCTTCTGCCTTCGGCTGAATGCTGTTCCACACTGTCAGCTGCCAGCTCTCAGTAGTTGTTGAGTTGAGAGCAACCGTGGTAAGATTCTTCCCTTTTCCGTCCACCCTATGTCAATTATCCATTGCAAAAACCGCGACATTAGAGCCAATCGGGATGAATTGTCGATCCTCTTACAATCCTACTTCCTGGTCATTTTCTGTCTTCAGGAAACAAAGCTGCGTCCCCACGATTGCTTTGTTTCCCCTCATTTCCAGTCAGTCAGGTTTGATCTCTCCTCTGTTGTTTGGCACTCCAGCACACAGGGGACTTATGATTCTTCTCCATGATACTGTCCATTGTCACCCAATCCCCTTAAACAGTTCCTTCCAAGCTGTTGCTGTCCATCTTTCCCTTTCTGGATACACCTTCTTGTTTGCCTCAATACTGGGTAACCTACATTTTTCTCTGCCCCCACGAAAAATTTCTCTCATTTGGACCTTTTGGTCGGTACCGTTCAGCTACCTCGGCACTTTGAATGGTTCACTCTTGCTGATACACACTCGAATGCCATTTTCCATGTGTCCTTCGATTGCAGCCACAACTGCCATCTATGCGCCCGAGACACTGGAAGTTTGCCCAAGCCAATTGGATGCTTTTTTCATGTCAAGCGATGTTTGAGAGTCACTTTCTTATCATCGGTGATCAGGTGACGCATGTTACAGAAGTTACTCAAGTTACAGAAGTTATTCTTACAGCCGTGGAACGTTCAATACCTCGCACCTCCGATTTGCCCTGGCGCCCCCAGTTCCTTGGTGGAACGAGGTGTGCCATGATGCAATACGCGAGCGGAGATGTGCTCTTTGCGTTTTCCGCCACCGTCCTACTTTGGCCAACTGTAAGCAGTTACATGCGCGATGCCATTGCATGATCTGCGATAGCAAGAAGGCAAGCTGGGACTTCTTTACCAGCTCTTTTAACACATTCAGTCCCTTCCCAGAAGTTTGGAGATGAATTAGACAGTTATCTTGCACACCTAGTTTCTCCCCGATCTCTGGGCTCACTGTCACACATGATACCTTAGTGGACCCAGTCACAATTTCTAACTCACTGGGTCAACACTTTGCTGAGATTTTGAGCTCTTAAAATTACCCGCCAGCCTTTCTCCCGAAGAAATGTGCAGCGGAAGTGCGACCTCTTGCTTTCTCCTCTCAAAATAGTGAAAGCTACAATACTGTTTTCTCCATGCGGGAACTCCAACATGCACTCTCTTCTTCTCACTCTTCCACCCCTGTACCGGATGGTGTCCACGTCCAAATGTTGCTGCATTTATCATACCATAGTCTGCATTATCACCTATACCTTTATAATCAAATTTGGACCGACAGTACTTTTCCCAGAAGATAGCAGGAAGTTATCATCATTCCTGTTCCGAAACCTGGAAAGGACAAACATCTCCCCTCTAGCTATCGCCCCATTTCTCTCACAAGTAGTGTATGTAAGGTTTTGGAGCGTATGGTGAATTGCCATTTAGCCTGGTGACGGAGTCCCGAAGCCTTTTAACACCTGCCCAAGCGGTTTCCGAAAGCATCGTTCTGCAGTTGACCATCTTGTTGCTCTCTCCACTTATATCAGGAACAATTTTCTCAGGAAACACCAAATGGTTGCAATATTTTTTGATTTGGAGAGAGCATACGATACCTGTTGGAGGACAGGCATCCTCCACACACAGTTCTCATGGGGCTTTTGAGGTCAGATACCCCTTTTTATTCGTGAATTTATGACAGACCGCTCATTTAAAGTGTGGGTGAACACTACTCTCTCCCGTACTTTCTCCCAAGAAAACGGGGTATCCCCAGGGCTCCGTGCTAAGCGTTGTACTGTTTTCCATCGCCATAAATCAAATTATGGTCTGTCTCCACCCTGATGTCTCGGGCTCCCTCTTTGTGGATGATTTTGTGATCTACAGCAGCTCTCTATGGACCAGCCTTCTTGAACAACGTCTTCAAGGATGTCTCGATCGCCTCCACTCTTGGAGCATCGAAACCGCCTTCCGCATTTCTCCCAGTAAGATCATATGTGTCAAATTTTGGCATTGTATGGAGTTTCCTTCCCCTTCCCTACATATAGGTCCTGTCGATCTTCTGTTCATGGTCGTTGCTAAATTCTTGGGTCTTATGTTTGACAGAAAACTGTGCTGGTCCTCCCACGTTTCCTATCTATCGGCTCGCTGTCTGCCATCTGAATGGTACCTCCTGGGGAGCAGACTGTGAGTGGTCCTTCTCCACCTCTATCGTGCCTTAGTGCACTCAAAATTGGACTATGGAAGCATAGTTTACTCATCTGCTTGGCCGTCTATTCTTTAGTGTTGTGACTCTGTCCACCACCATGGATTGCGTTTAGCATCTGGAGCTTTTTACACAAGCCCTGTGGAAAACCTTTGTGCTGAGACTGCTGACCCTCCGCTGTCCAACCAGCGAGCTGTCCTTCTGAGTCGCTATGCTAGCCATCTGTCTTCCATGCCTGTTAATCAGGCTCATGACCTTCTTTACGACGCCTCCTTGGATTTAAGGTATGCAGGCCACCCTTCCTCTTTAGTACCACCAGGAGTCTGCTTCTGCCAACTGCTACATTCTTTTTCCTTCCATTTTCGTAAAACTAACTTGACAACTGGGGGTACAGCACCGCCTTGGCTCTGCCCCTGGACCTGCCAGCTCCGTGACCTTTGTTAGCTTCCCAAGGATGGTACCCTTTCTCTCGGGCATTTGCTGCTCTATGTGCACAAATGAAGGATGCCACATTTATTTACACTGACGGCTCAAAAACATCATTTGGTGTTGGGAGTGCCTGTATTGTTGGCGACACCCCTAATAGATTTCAGCTTCCTGACCAGTGTTTGGTTTTTACTGTGGAGCTTTATGCTGTTCTCCATGCTGTCCAATACATCCATCACCATCAGCGGATATAGTATATTATATGCTGAGATTCGCTCAGCTCTCTCCTCGCTCTTTACCCTGTCCACCCTCTGGACCACCGGATTCAGGACTGCCTCCACTTGCTCTACTTGGGGGATGTCTCTGTGGCATTCCTCTGGATCCCAGGACATGTTGGTATCCATGGAAATGAAGTGGCCAATATAGTGGCCAAGGCTGCAGTCTCTCTACCTAAGCTTGCTGTTCACGTGGTTCCCTTTGCTGATCTACAGAGTGTTTTATGTTGTCATGTTGCTCTTTTGTGGCATGTACATTGCTCTACACTTCCCAATAATAAATTGCGGGACGTGAAAGCTCTTCCCTGTGCTTGGGCCTCTTCCTCCCAAACTTGTTGTTGGGAGGAGGTAATTCTAACTAGACTCCAGATAGGGCACTGTCTTTTTAGCCATCGACATCTTTTAAGTGGCAATCCTCCCCTGCTTTGTCCCCACTGCTCTTAACTGTGGACAGTGAGAGACCTTTTACTTCAGTTCCCTTATTTTACTCCTCTACGCAGCCATTTACAGCTGTTGCCTGATATATCTTCCATTTTAGCAGATGACACGCACTCAGCTGATTGCGTCCTCAAGTTTATCAGTGTCAGTGAGATGACATCAGTTATTTGAAGCTCTCTTCGGGGAAAACAACCCCCCCCCCCCCCCCCCTGCTGTAGTGGTTTTCGAAGCTTTCCTTCTGTTTTTTAGTTTCCCCACTTTTTGAGTTTTGCTCCCATTGGTGCTGATTTCCTCCTCTTTTTTTTTTTTACCCTTCCTACGTTACAGAATGGGTGCTAATGACCGTAGCAGTTTTGCGCCCTAAAACCATACCAAAACACTAGCATATTATTCATAGGGCATGGGGATAGACAAGTGTTAAAACCACCCTGTCACCACATCAATGGTCTGAGTGACAAGATAATCATACCCGCTGGGTATCGCCAAGTTAAGTTGAAAATCGGAGCCAGCTACTACCCTTTTGACATGGATGTAATTCAGAAACGAAGGTGAGATTTTGATGTCATCCTGGTGTGTGATTTACTTCGCCACTATCAGAGTGTAGTTGATTACAGAATGCAAACCATCTGTCTTGGTGTGGAAACCCACCATTTCGGCAGCTCCCACATCATACCGTCACAAGGAATTTGTGAAATGCGGCCGCTTCCACAGGTTCCTCCTGTGCAAATGTGGGCGTTATGTACAACTACCTGTGTTAGAATTAGCGGTGGCCCGGGATGCATTCTCCGTCTTGGGGTCAAATCCCGCGAACTGCCGAGAACAGCCGTATTGGTGGATCCTCTCTGTAGAAACAATATCCTCAGCGGACTACAGATCCATGTTAAATGCGGTTTAACGACAACAGAAATGCAAGGAAAAAAATTTTACGTTGCTGTCTGTTTCGACAATTTCAGAATGAAGGAGGTAGAGATTCCTAGTGGTACCATTATAGCTAGCGGCCACGAGATTGAAGAATACCACCCAGTACAAGAGAAGCCAAAATAATAACCAAAAACACCGGCTCCTGGGATGTAACATTTGTCATATCGCTCCCGTGCTCAAAGACAAATTTAAGGATAAGTTATCTCATCTGCCTGCGGCTGACCAAAACAAATTGTACTCCTTCTTGGAAGAACACTCCCGGTTATTTAAGGAAAGGCATTATTTGCCAGCTACTGACTTTGGTTACCATGGAATTCCCACCAGAGATGCAAGGCCCATTGCGCAGAAACCATATAGAATACCATGTCACCTCCAGCCTGTTGTGGAGGAAACTATCCAACAGCAGCTAGAGGTAGGGATAGTAAGACCCTCCGCCAGTCCCTGGTCGTCCCCAATCATTGTGGTCCCCAAGAAGTCAATCATCTTTGTGTCAATATGAGAGCAGTAAATAAGGTAACCACTCCTGATACTTACCCTCTCCCCCTTATCGGCGAAACACTGGACAGGTTAGGAAACTGCAAATACTTCACTACCCTTGATATGAAGAATGGATACCACCAAATACCTATTGCACCATCGGACAGGCCAAAAACAGCGTTTGTAGTTCCCTCCGGTCTATATGAATTTCTGAGAATGCCATTCGGGCTGTGCAATGTGCCAGCCACTTTCCAATGCTTTGCTGACTTACTGTTAAAGAGGACTGAAGCCTGCAACATGCCAAGTTTATCTAGATGATATCATTGTTTTTTCCAGGACCATAGGTGAGCATGTTTCCAGGTTAAGAAGTGTTTTCTGTAGACTAAGAAGTGCTAATCTAAGTTTAAAGATAGAGAAATGTTCCTTTGGTGAGAGTCAAGTACAGTACCTAGGGCATATTATTAGTGCTGACGTAGTGAAGCCAGATCCCCGTCTAATCGAAGCAGTTAGGACATTCCCTTCCCTAAGAACGTAAAATAATTGCAAAGCTTTCTGGGACTTGGCAATCATTATAGGCATTTTGTGAAGGACTATGCTACAATAGCTAAACCCCTTACCCACCTGTTGAAAAAAGATGTACCCTGTCAGTGGACCCCCGAGTGTGAAGCGGCTGTGCAGCATATCAGAGATGCTCTGACTAGTTGCCCCTATTGATCTAGTCCCAATTTCGAAAAACCATTCATTCCCTCATGCGACGCATTCGACTTAGCAGTAGGAGCTGTTCTGAGTCAGAGTATTGACGGTGAGGAAAGACCAATCGGTTATGCATCCCATCAGCTGAACCAGGCAGAAATTAATTACAGCACTACGGAGAAAGAATTACTGGCGTTAATGTTTGGAGTTAACTACTTTAGATGCTATCTTTACAGAGAAAATTTACAATAGTAACAAATCATGTAGCACTTCAGTGGCTATTAAGTTTAAAAGATCCTAGCAGCTGTCTTACCTGCTGGGCCCTGAAACTGAGTGAGTATGACTACCAAGTGCAACACATAGCTGGAACATTGCACCAGAATGCTGATGCCCTTACTAGAAAAGTGAGAGTAGCTCAAACAGATGATGTTCTAATTGATGAATTAAAAACCTCCCAGTAAAATGATGCGAAATGCTGCCAGTATCGCTCCCATCCGGATTTTGTTACAGAGGATGGAATTTTATACCACAAGACCCCTCACCCCTTGGGTAAGCATATACCTAAAGATTTGCAATCAAGAATTATTGCCCAGTGCCATAACAGCATCCAAGTTTGCCATAGTGGATGAGGAGCCACAAATGCCCGCATTTCCATGAATGGCGAGATGTTGCCAAGTATATAAAAAACTGCCTACCATGTGCTCAAAGACCACCACCCCATGAATCAAAATTCCCTTACAACCCCTTCCTGAGGCATCAAAACCCTTTCAGTTCGTAGCTCTGGATGTAGTCGGGCCACTTCACGTAAGTACACAAAGAAGTAAATATATTTTATCTATTATTGCTCACTTTTCCCAATACCTTATTTTGGTACCCATCACTGACATGTCAGCTGAAACTGTAGCACGAGCTTTTGTAGATAATCTTTTCCTTCCTTTTGGAAGCCCTGAAGCCATTATATCTGATCAATTAACCAATTTTATGTCTGCCTTATTTGTAAAAGTTTGCAAATTGCTGAGACTCAAAAGTGGAGAACCACCCCTTTCCACCCCAAAGCAAATGGCCGCATTGACTGTGTCCATCACACTGTGAAACAAATGCTTTCCTATTACATCAACTCAACTCATAGTGACGGCAAAGATACATTCTGTAAGTGGCAAGTGCATATAATAGTTTTTTCCACGAAGCCATTGTACATACCCCTTATGAGGTAGTGTTTGGCTGCCCTATGAAATCCCACTTTGAGATCGATAAATTACCTCTGGGAATCGATCACACAGTCGTTAAGGGGCTAGCCCACTGCCTTAAGACCATTTGGATGAAGGTACAAGGGAACAACCGCAAAGCAACCAAAAAACAGATTGTTGTTGTTGTGGTCTTCAGTCCTGAGACTGGTTTGATGCAGCTCTCCATGCTACTCTATCCTGTGCAAGCTTCTTCATCTCCCAGTACTTACTACAACCTACATCCTTCTGAATCTGCTTAGTGTATTGATCTCTTGGTCTCCCTCTAGGATTTTTACCCTCCACGCTGCCCTCCAATGCTAAATTGTTTATCCCTTGATGCCTCAGAACATGTCCTACCAACCGGTCCCTTCTTCTTGTCAAGTTGTGCCACAAACTCCTCTTCTCCCCAATTCTGTTCAATACCTCCTCATTAGTTATGTGATCTACCCATCTAATCTTCTGCATTCTTCTGTAGCACCACATTTCGAAAGCTTCTATTCTCTTCTTGTCCAAACTATTTATCATCCATGTTTCACTCCCATACATGGCTACACTCCATACAAATACTTTCAGAAATCCCCCCCCCCCCCCCCCCCCCCATAAACCTGGTGATTTGGTTTTACTAAAAAATCTAATGTAAAGAAAGGAAGAATGAAGAAACTTATCCCTCTGTATGACAGACCACATTCAATTATTTGGCTCACTTCTCCTGTCAATGCAGAGTTACAACTGGCCGACCGCAAAGTGATCATCCATTTTCATAGGCTAAAACCCTATTCAGGAACTATGCCTCTCCTGCCACCTTCTGAAACAAACGCCAGACCTTGAGCAGGTCCTGTTCCCCCTGTGAAGCGGAGAAAATGGGAAAGTTCCACCACACCCAGCTCGCCCTAGATACACTCTGAGATCTAAACACCCATATGCCATTAGATCCAGAGACTAGACACTAAGGTGCTGTTTTGTGCTTGAGAGATTCCCAGTTTTATCAACCAAAAGAAAAAGTAACAAGATTCAGGCAACCACCTTATTATTATTTTTTTTTTTTTTCTCTCTCTTCACAAGTGAACATTCTACTCCTACAGTATGTATTTTATGCTCCCATACTATAATAACTAAAATGTCACCCTAGCATCCCTCTCTGAAAGAGATTATCAAAGCTCTACCCGCCCAGCCTGTTCTGTAATGCTGGCCTAGTTCTAATTCCTAGCTCTAACCAGTATTTTACTTGTTATTTTTATTTATGTTATTTATGTGTTATGACATGCCTAGTGCTCAGACAGCAGCTCTATGTTCAGTACCAATACAGTTAATTCTAAATAAGAATATTGTATGAAGAAGTGATTGCATTAAGTAATTCTCCCCATTTGAACACTGATGCTGCAAAGTTGTAAACATTCGTGCTCCGCCTGTCAGAATCAGCTGGACCTGTCAACGAACAGTCGCACGTGCAGTGGCCATAATGTGAGGGCGGAGTCACTTCAAACATCCGACACTGCTGCTACTTCCTGACACCTCCCCATCCCGCACCATCCTTCTGTTCGTACCAGCTGTCACTGCCTGATCCCCCCCTCCCCCCACTTCCTTCCCTCTCTCTGCATGCCGACTGAGCGCTGCCTGCCACTGTTAAAGGGATCATACACACATTAGAACTATCCTCGCTATCAATCCATGCATAGCAACTTAACACAGAAAGGCCCCACATTTTTTTTATGCAATACATATTTTAACTGTGATTCCTTACATCCTCTCAATGCGTAGGTGACTTCAACCACATGAAAACCCACCTGTAAATTTATTTGCACAACTAAGCCCCTAACATGCCCGCTTATCAGACTATAACTCTGAGGGCAGTTTAGAAGCGAGCGACCTCCAGCTGATGGAACGTGAAACGGAAAACATCGCAATAATGAAGCACACCATTATGGGGTGGCTTTCTGTGCACTGCCATTTAGTTTGGTGGTGCTTTGCATTTCCGAGCCTCCCCCAAAGTATAGTACCACCCTACCACCTCCTGTCTAGTTTGACGCACCTTAATAACCGACTACCTGCTCCTTTTCCAAATTCGTAAATGGCTTCACCATTATGTTCCCCTTGCACCCCATTCAACTCATATTTATTGATCCATTCGCAAAAGGAGTTGGTATACTCTTCGCAGCAATCCACTCTAATGTCACTAATTTACATGGATTATGTTTTGCAAATGCTTCTTTCCAATGCCCCAAGGCGTCGCTCATTCAAGACATGTGCTGCTGCCCAGCTATCTCAGCACTCCACACGCACCGTATTGCTGCTCTGCAATCTCAGCACTAACTTGAAACCTGCCTCTGTTGGCTCTGTCCGTTTCTGCCTCTCACCAGTTTTATAACACTACCAGCCTGACTAAGTACAGAGTTTGATAAATTGTTTTACCACTCAGTATTAGGCACCTTTTGTATGATTAGAGTTGTTGAGCGATGTCCAACTCACTGTGTGTTGCCAGTTGATAGTTAGTTGTTAAGTGATACCAATAACTTGTATTTTTCTTTTTTTTCTTTGTTTTTTCTCCCCTTATGGTTTTATGTTAGGTTTAAACATTTCATCATCATTTTGCTGCGCAGCAATGCCCTTGCTATATCCCATATGTTATTTCTCGCGTGTATTTTTATGGTCTATGCCATTTGTGTTGTATAATTTGTACTTGTACTTTATATTGGTCTGATGCTCCTGGTCTCGCGGTAGCGTTCACGCTTCCCGAGCACGGGGTCCCGGGTTCAATTCCTGGCGGGGTCAGGGATTTTTCCTGCCTCGAGATGATTGGGTGTTGTTTTGTCGTCTTCATCATCATCATTCATCCCCATTACAGTTGGAGGAAGGCAATGGCAAACCACCTCCACTAGGACCTTGCCTAGTAAAGCGGTGCGGGTCTCCCGCATCGTCCCCCTACACTCTGTCAAGGAGTATGGGACTTCATTTTACTTTATATTGCTAACCCCAGTATGTAAAGTCCCTCCACAGCCCTGGATTTGAGTTATATTGCACAACCCCAATACTCCCATTTTGTAAGACTCCCCCTACAGTTGTGTTATACAACTTTATAATTTAGCAATTCTGGAATCGTATTATGTGCCAGGTTTGTGCCCAGAGCAGGACTGGTATGTTTAGAAGTGAGTGAAGCCACTAAGTTATATAAAATACCCAATAGAGAAGAGTTGAATACGCCCCTGAAGTTGAGAAGTAGTGGGCTACCTTCTCGCTGTAGAGCGGTAAGTGAAATAGATTTTGTGGTAGGAGAGAAGCAATTAAGTTTCACCCAAGTAAATGAAGAATAGTTGTTAGCACCCCATGTGCATGTTGCACATTTAAGAGTTCCCCCAGATGAACTTAGGTTTCGTCATTGTTCACTCTACTTCTTACGAAGTAATTTATTGAGGAAGTTAAGTTGTTACGAGCGAGCACGAAAATCGACACTGCAACCTTTTGGGTACAGTACCCCACCGTGCATTTAGGAAGTGAGACACACCCATTTGTTTATTCAAACAAACACACCTATGATGTTCCAAGATGAAAGCCCCCGCTGAAATAAGCACTTGTTTGTTGATGATTAGTGCCCATGATGTGATGTCATCGCCCAGCCACCATAAAGCACTATCTTGTTGAAAATATATTGTACACTATAGTAGATTTATTGCACACTATTGCAGTAGTTTCCACCCCTCTTTTTCATAGTTCACCCTGTTACTTCAGGGATCTTAGGAATTTTGTAGTAATTAACCCACACAAGATGTAATTGCCCTATGTCTTCCTCACTCATCCATTGTACCGGGTTCCTACCTTTGCTTGTTCCCACCTCAACCATTACTTCCTACTTCCCTCCTCCAGGGCCGTTAGCCTTACACGTTGTGGTTAGTACCCGCAGAGAGCCCAGCTGATCGGTTTATTCTTTCAGTCTTCAGTTTCGTAAATCGATTGCCTACCTATCTCTGTCATCTGTGTGTCACTGCCTCCCCCCAGAGGGAGGGGGAAGGAAGCCTTTTATATTCCAATAGGGCTACTAAGTCAGAATTTCTCTGTTGTCGCCGCATTCAGCCTTCTGTGCACCTCTAGCAGCATTCGTTCTGCACCCTGCCTGTTTTTAGGTTATTCATGTATTATAATCAGAGGTCTAAACAGTATCGTGCCCTTAGACTATCCAACCCATTGAAATCCCTTGTATGGAAACCTGTCTGTACGATATACAGGGATTTGATCAGTGATGAAACAACTGCAGCAACACTGCTGCCCCCTACTTTCCCCCGGCGTGAGGGTTAAGCAGAACCGCTTTACAGCACTGCTTCCCTCTGCTTTTCCCTGGCATAGGAGTTAAGCAGAGCTGTTTCTCAACCAACAACACAAACATACATTCACACACTAGTAATCCTGGATATCTGCCACTGCCCTCCCACACTAAAACTTCCTACTGTCAAGGGTATGCGACTTTCATAGTCCCAGGCAATGAGACCACCCACCTCCAAACCAGCGATTACGTAGTTTGTGACTGATTTTACTAGATGGCTTACAAGCCGCCCGTGAAATTTCTTGAAATTCCACCACCCCTCTTTGTATAATATTGGTAATTACCTGTGCCCATCTATCTTGCTTTAAGGACATTACACCCTGCCCCCCCCCCCCCCCCCACTCCCTGAGGTGCTACAAAGTCGATACACTCCCGGTTCACTAAGACCAGATCTGTTTTGACCCACAGTAAACTTAGTTTAGTAGAGGCCAAATTTCATTGACTCGGTTCCTTACTCTCCTGCTAGGCCAGTGGTAGGCAACCGATTCTGCTGTGGAAGTCCCTGTGGACGATATGCCCTACTGCCGTATCAGTCACTGCAGATATTTTTTTCCCTCCCCTTTTTCTCTTACCCTACTGCCGAGTCAATGTTTCTATTCTGCCCTTTTTCCTTTCTTCTGTCAGGAAAGGGTGGCTTGGCTATGCCTTCCGGCAGGACCACAGGACCACAAGAACTAATATAACCCTGTCTATTAGACATGCTTTTCCAGCCATTTTATAAAGGCATTGCTCCTCCCTTGATTGCAGTGGCCCATTAACTACTTTCTGAGGTATTACCATTAGGAAAAATCTGTGTTTCGGCTAGTTATCTGAGCAAGTGTCTGATCACCCAGTAGATGTGTGTGTCCAATCTCATATCTCTGTATCCTGCAACTAGTAGGTATCACTGCTGAATCAAGTTTATTCTGAAACCCGTTACCCGAGTCTGTTCCCAACTGTACCCCATTCCTTCCTCTTTGACGTGAACATCTTTCCAGTTCGCCGCAGGTGGGCCACTCGACATAAATGGCCAATATGTCAGGCTACCCTGATGCTGCGATCGTGGACAGCTGTCCACGATTATACCGAAAACAAACCCCGCATTAAATGCAACAGGATTTTTCCCATTGGTCAAACCCCTTTTCTTTCTAAACCCCAATATCCAGTACTAAAGCTTCCAATTCAGCAAATCACTTATGAAACCACTACATATGGCAAATTCCACCTGTGCATTGATTACAGGCATTTATTAATCCAACCCCTCATTGTTGCACTCGCTCCGATCAAAATGATGAGTAAGCATGACAATACCCTGCTCATTCCCTCACTATCCCGTTGCTTCTAACGTCTACCCCTGCAGTTCCTTTAAATCTTTTCCAACCATTTATTCTTTTTCTGTCCCTGCCTTCTGTTTTCGTTAGTGGTAGTTCCTTGATTGGTTAACTCACTGCATGAAGCTACGAGATGACTTCTGGCTGTTAACCCCTGAGGGCAGCAAAGTTTTGTTGATGATGAAAGATAATTGATTTTTTTTAGCCCTGTAAGTTGATTTAAGAACTGGCAAGAGTTTCTGTGTGTGTTGTTTTAAGTGATTCAACGTGATCTGTTTTATGCCATGACCCCGAGGTCGAGCAAAACCATTAGCTATGATTCACTTTACCATGCAGTGAGTTTCTAGTTGATACAGAGTTTTGGAATGGTTTAAATTGCATGTTATACTACCAGTGAACGCTTACCATAAGCAGAACACGGTGCAAACATGCGGACTGGCACAGCTGTCGCCTTGCGATAAGCCAGTCATGCCTCCGAACGCTACCACTTCTCTCCCTATTCTTAGCTTGTCTGCCATAATTAATTCTAATTTTCCTATGATTTATCAGTCATTTATTGTATAAGTTTTGAGTGACAATACAGGCTGGTCCATTGATAGTAACCGGGCCAAATATCTCACGAAATAAGTGCCGAACGAAAAAACTACAAAGAATGAAACTTGCTAGCTTGAAGGGGAAAACCAGGTGACGAAATGGTTGGCCCGCTAGATTTATTTATTTATTTATGTTTTGCCCATGGACTCCAGCTGAAAATCCAGCTGAGAGTATTGGATGTGTCATACAAAAGGCTGTTAACATCAAACTTGAGTTCGTTGTATATAAATGAAACAAATAATTAAACAAAAATAGTCTATAAGCATACAAAGGTATTACATGTTTCACATTATATATACACACAAATCCAAACAACATATAGAAATGATAATTTTTAAAGGGACATTTCAGTAATGATGTAACATATTTAAACACCATATTAGTATTCACTCAAACTGTATATACATTTCTCTGTGAGATAGAGTTTCAAATGATTTTTAAAACATTTTAGGTCTGTTTCTTGTTTAATGATTTTGGAGAGTTTATTAAAAAACCTTTTACCTGCTTCTTCAGGGGCAGTCATAGACAGTTTTAGATTTCTGTTTATCATGTAGTAATGTTCATTTCCTCTTGTACTGTCTTTGTGTACGTCTTTATTTAGGAGGTGTTTATTGCTTGACCTTACCACCATTATGCTTTGGTATATGTACAGTGAATATACTGTCATAATGTTATAGTGTGCAAAAGCTTTCCTACAGGCCTGTCTTGGTGGTATTTTTGCAATGCATCTCACTGCCCTTTTCTGAATTGTGAATATTCTTTTTAAGTAGCCAGCTTGTGCAATTCCCCATATATGAAGGGTGAATAAGACAAATGTGGGAAGACAAGTCCATAATACATTGATCTGAGCACTTTTATCATCCAGTCTTAGCTGTTTTATGCATGATGGAGATCTGTTTGTTTATCTTTTTACACAGTGTATCTGTGTGTTCCCCCCATGCCAAATGTTTGTCTATTATAGTTCCTAGAAAGTTTGCGCTGGTTACTTCTTTAATAGTATTTCCATTTATATTATAATTTTCACTATGCTTGGTCTGAAAAACTACATTCATTGTTTTAGACTGATTCATAAACAGGTTGTTTTGTGTTAAATATTTATTTGAATTTTTGTTATTCAGGAGTGCTTCCTTCTCAAGCTCCTCCTTTGTGTCAGCTGTGCAAATGATTGTTGTGTCATCAGCATACATTATAAGTTTCTGATTTATATAGCTAGGGAATTCAGTTACGTAGAGTATAAATAGTATTGGCCCAAGCACTGACCCTTGCAGCACACCGCGTTTAACTGTTTGCAATTCTGATCTGTAGTTTGTTATATTTCCCCCACTGGTATTTCTGATTTCCATGCATTGTTTCCTATTTGTAATGTATGATTTAAGTATGTCATAGCATTTTCCTCTAATTCCATACTGATATAATTTCATCATTAATTTTGAGTGGTTCACACAATCAAATGCCTTAGATAGGTCCATAAAAATCTCACAAGTCTTTTGTTGCCTGTCAAGTAAATTAAGAATGTTCTCGATTACGTCTGTTGATGCTGTTTTTGTTGACTTCCCTTCTCTAAAACCATGTTGTGATGAATGCACTATACTGTACTTTGTTATAACACTTACAATTCCATTCTTTATTATCATTTCATAGATTTTAGCAAATGTTGAGATCAATGATATTGGCCTGTAATTTCCTAATTTATCCCTGTTCCCTTTCTTAAATACTGGCTTCACTTTACTTACTTTCAGTGAATCTGGAAATATATCTTCTTCTATTGCAGCATTCAGCATGTGTGTCAGTGGTTTTTGTAGTAACACGATTCAAGTTTCCATTGCACTTCACCTAGTGTAGACCGGGAACTGTCTGCAAGGCATGCCCGATGTGAACTGGCTGGGCACGGCCCGTGCTGCTTGAGTTGTTGTTGTTCCGCCTGAGTTGTTGTTGTTCCGCTGGCAGAGGGCGCAGCCAAATTCTCGCGTGCCCTCTGGTGGGCAGGACTTTACTTGCGGCAACTACTGTCCGTGACGCGCCGTGCCGATGTGCGCATCCCATGATCTTTCTCGTGGCTACTGCAGTTTTAATATGCATTCTCTGCATTCCTTTATGAGATGTGATGTAACACCATCCAAGCCAGATGAATGTTTAATTTTAAGTTGTTTTATTAGGTTTGACACTTCTGTATCTGTTGTAGGTATGAAAACCATGGTATGATTTGTGTGTGGGGGGTTTAACAATTTACTTACTGCATTTGTTTTATTTTGTCTTATTAATTCCTCTGCTACAGTAATATAATATCTGTTAAAAGTATTGGCTATTTCTAGAGGGTTTGTGTTGCTTTTCCCACTCATCAGTGGGCAGATGTCCTCTGCCCGATTTGTTACTTTACCTCTCTCTTCATAAATGAAACACCATAAACCTTTTGAGTAGTTCTTTCCCTTATCTATAGACATCCTGATGAATGATGC
Organism: Schistocerca americana; assembly: GCF_021461395.2. Classification (NCBI taxonomy): domain Eukaryota; kingdom Metazoa; phylum Arthropoda; class Insecta; order Orthoptera; family Acrididae; genus Schistocerca; species Schistocerca americana. The sequence continues at coordinate 716,486,549 of NC_060123.1, forward strand.
TTTAGTTTCTCTGATAAAAGTACAGTACTCTTTCTTTTTTATTTTATACAGTGCGTTGTAGGCCTCAGTATTTTTTTTTTTTTTTGAGGGGTCATAATGCACTCTCAGATTATTTCTGGCATGGATTACTCCTCCAGTCACCCAGCTTTTCTTTTTTTGTTGCTTTTTGACAAGCTTTTTACTAACAGGACATGTAACATCATAATAATAATTGAATAAAGAAAAAAAACTGGTTCCATTTGGTGTTTGCATCTTTAGCTGTATATATTGTTTCCCAGTTTTCTGCCTCTAACATTTTTTTTAGCAGATTTATGTTATGTGGGTAGTTCTGTCTTCTCATCTCCCATATCTTCTGCACTAAATCACTAGCCTTTATATTTATGTCTATCATGATTGCAAAATGGTCTGCTAATGTGAAGTTTATTACCTGTGTGTCACAATAGCATGTAGGAATATTTGTTATTACATGATCAATTATAGTTTCACTATGCTTTGTTACTATGGTTGGTTTATCTATTTTTATTTTTATGGCACTACCATAGGTGAAACGGATGTGAACTGTGTTTTTGAAATAGGTAGCCCCATTTTTTATTAAATATTCGTGTAGTACGTAAATAAATCCCCCCGTGAACCATGGACCTTGCTGTTGGTGGGGAGGCTTGCGTGCATCAGCAATCCGCATAGCCGTACCGTAGGTGTAACCACAACGGAGGGGTATCTGTTGAGAGGCCAGACAACCGTGTGGTTCCCGCAGAGGGTCAGCAGCCTTTTCAATAATTGCAGGGGCAACAGTCTGGATGATTGACTGATCTGGCCTTGTAACACTAACCAAAATGGCCTTGCTGTTCTGGTACTGCGAATGGCTGAAAGCAAGGGGAAACTACAGCCGTAATTTTTCCCGAGGACATGCAGCTTTACTGTATGATTAAATGATGATGGCGTCCTCTTAGGTAAAATATTCCGGAGGTAAAATAGTCCCCCATCTCCGGGCAGGGACTACTCAAGAGGACGTCATTATCAGGAGAAGGAAAACGCGTTCTACGGATCGGAGCGTGGAATGTCAGATCCCTTAATCGGGCAGGTAGGTTAGAAAATTTAAAAAGGGAAATGGATAGGTTAAAGTTAGATATAGTGGGAATAACTGCAAAAAGGTGGGAATTTAAGGAGATGGGACCTGGATAAACTGAAAGAACCTGATGTTGTACAGAGTTTCAGGGAGAGCATAAGGGAACAATTGACAGGAATGGGGGAAAGAAATACAGTAGAAGAAGAATGGGTAGCTTTGAGAGATGAAGTAGTGAAGGCAGCAGAGGATCAAGTTGGTAAAAAGACAAGGGCTAGTAGAACTCCTTGGGTAACAGAAGAAATATTGTACTTAATTGATGAAAGGAAAAAATATAAAAATGCAGTCAATGAAGCAGGGAAAAAGGAATACAAACGTCTCAAAACTGAGATTGACAGGAAGTGCAAAATGGCTAAGCAGGGACGGCTAGAGGACAAATGTAACAATGCAGAGGCTTATCTCACTAGGGGTAAGATAGATACTGCCTACAGGAAAATTAAAGGACCTTTGGAGAAAAGAGAACCACTTGTACGAATCTCAAGAGCTCAGATGGAAAAACCAGTTCCAAGCAAAGAAGGGAAAGCAGAAAAGTGGAAGGAATATATAGAGTGTCTACACAAGGGCGATGTACTTGAGGACAATATTATGGAAATGGAAGAGGATGTAGATGAAGATGAAATGGGAGATATAATATTGTGTGAAGAGTTTGACAGAGCACTGAAAGATCTGAGTCGAAACAAGGCCCCGGGAGTAGACAACATTCCATTAGAACTACTGACGGCCTTGGGAGAGCCAGTCCTGACAGAACTCTACCATCTGGTGAGCAAGATGTATGAGACAGGCAAAATACCCTCAAACTTCAAGAAGAATATAATAATTCCAATCCCAAAGAAAGCAGGTGTTGACAGATGTGAAAATTACCGAACAATCAGTTTAATAAGCCACAGCTGCAAAATACTAACGCGAATTCTTTACAGACGAATGGAAAAACTAGTAGAAGCTGACCTCGGGGAAGATCAGTTTGGATTCTGTAGAAATATTGGAACACGTGAGGCAATACTGAACCTACGACTTATCTTAGAAGCTAGATTAAGGAAAGGCAAACCTACATTTCTAGCATTTGTAGACTTAGAGAAAGCGTTTGACAATGTTGACTGGAATACTCTCTTTCAAATTCTGAAGGTGGCAGGGGTAAAATACAGGGAGCGAAAGGCTATTTACAATTTGTACAGAAAGCAGATGGCAGTTATAAGAGTTGAGGGACATGAAAGGGAAGCAGTGGTTGGGAAGGGAGTGAGACAGGGCTGTAGTCTATCCCCGATGTTATTCAATCTTTATATTGAGCAAGCAGTGAAGGAAACAAAAGAAAAATTCGGAGTAGGTATTAAAATCCATGGAGAAGTAATAAAAACTTTGAGGTTTGCCGATGATATTGTAATTCTGTCAGAGACAGCAAAGGACTTGGAAGAGCAGTTGAACGGAATGGATAGTGTTTTGAAAGGAGGATGTAAGATGAACATCAACAGAAGCAAAACGAGGATAATGTAATGTAGTCGAATTAAGTCGTGTGATGCTGAGGGAATTAGATTAGGAAATGAGACACTTAAAGTAGTAAAGGAGTTTTGCTATTTGGGGAGCAAATTAACTGATGATGGTCAAAGTAGAGAGGATATAAAATGTAGACTGGCAATGGCAAGGAAAGTGTTTCTGAAGAAGAGAAATTTGTTAACATCGAGTATAGACTTAAGTGTCACGAAGTCATTACTGAAAGTATTTCTATGGAGTGTAGCCATGTATGGAAGTGAAACATGGACGATAAATAGTTTGGACAAGAAGAGAATAGAAGCTTTCAAAATGAGGTGCTACAGATGAATGCTGAAGATTAGATGGGTAGATCACATAAGTAATGAGGAGGTATTGAATAGGATTGGGGAGAAGAGAAGTTTGTGACACAACTTGACTAGAAGAAGGGATCGGTTGGTAGGACATGTTTTGAGGCATCAAGGGATCATCGATTTAGTATTGGAGGGCAGCGTGGAAGGTAAAAATTGTAGAGGGAGACCAAGAGATGAATACACTAAGCAGATTCAAAAGGATGTAGGTTGCAGTAGGTACTGGGAGATGAAGAAGCTTGCACAGGATAGACTAGCATGGAGAGCTGCATCAAACCAGTCTCAGGACTGAAGACCACAACAACAACAACACGTAAATAAATATGAATGTTTTAGTTGGACCACTTTATTCGCTTTGTGATAGATGGCGCAGTAATAGTCACAAACGTATTAGTATGTGGTATCACGTGATATTCCACCAGTGCGGATGGTATATGCTTTGTAATAAATTACCCGTGTTAAAATGGATCGTTTACCAATTGCGGAAAAGGTCGATATCATGTTGCTGTATGGCTATTGTGATCAAAATGCCCAACGGTCGTGTGCTATGTATGCTGCTCGGTATCCTGGATGACATCATCCAAGTGTCTGGACCATTCGCCAGATAGTTACATTATTTAAGGAAACAGGAAGTGTTCAGCCACATGTGAAACGTCAACCATGACCTGCAACAAATGATAATGCCCAGGTAGGTGTTTTAGCTGCTGTCATGGCAAATACACACATCAGTACCAGACAAATTCCACCAGAATCTGGAATCTGAAAAATGTTGGTGTTGAGAATGCTACATCAACATCGATTGCACCCGTACCATATTTCTATGCACCAGGAATTGCATGGCGGTGACTTTGAACATTATATACAGTTCTGCCACTGGGCACAAGAGAAATTATGGGACAATGACAGATGTTTTGCATGCATTCTATTTAGGGACGAAGCGTCATTCACCAATAGTAGTAACGTAAACCGGCATAATATGCACTATTGGGCAACGGAAAATCCATGATGGCTGCGAAAAGTGAAACATCAGCGGCCTTGGTGGGTTAATGTATGGTGCGGCCTTATGGGAGGAAGGATAACTAGCCCCCATTTTATCGATAGCAATGTAAATGGTTCAATGTATGCTGATTTCCTACGTAATGTTCTACCGATGTTACTACAAGATGTTTCACTGCATGACAGAATGGTGATGTACTTCCAACATGATGGGTGTCCAGCACATAGCTCGCATCTGGTTGAAGCAATATTGAATAGGATATTTCATGACAGGTGGATTGGTCGTTGAAGCACCATACCATGGCCCACACGTTCACTGGATCTGACGTCCCTGGATTTCTGTCTGTGGGGAAAGTTGAAGAATATTTGCTATTTCGATCCACCGTCAACACCTGACAACATGCGTCAACGCATTGTCGATGCATGTGCGAACATTACGGAAGGCGAACTACTCTCTGTTGGGAGCAATGTTGTTACACGTATTGCCAAATGCATTGTGGTTGACAGACATCATTTTAGCATTTATTGCATTAATGTGGTATTTACAGGTAATCACACTATAACAGCATGCGTTCTGAGAAATAAGTTCACCAAGGTACGTGTATCACATTGGAACAACCAAAATAAAATGTTCAAACATACCTATGTTCTGTATTTTAATTTAACCAACTGTTCATCTAAAATTGTGAGCCATATGTTTGTGACTATTACAGCGCCATCTATCACAAAGTGAAAAAAGTGGTCCAGCTAAAACATTCATATTGCTTTACGTACTACATGAGTATGTAATAAGAAATGGGGGTTCCTATTTAAAAAAAAACAGTTGATATCTGTTTGACCTATGGCCGAGCCAACCATAGCGCCATCTCGTTTCCCCCGTCAAGTTAGACAAGTTTCATTCTTTGTAGTTTTTTTGTTTGACACTTATTTCGTGAGATATTTGGCCTGGTCACAATAAATGGACCACCCTGTATATGGAGAATATTATATAGAGTATAACTCTGTTACGAATACTTTCGAGCAACCCAGCCCTACCGTGTGCTACTTAATGGTAGCGGTTCACTACTTAATAGCTCTCCCTGTAATATCACTACCCCCGCTGAGGTGGTGTTTGCACGCTTGTCCTAGTTCTGTGTATACCCCTTTGGAAATGATCTTTATTGGTTTATCACTATGAGTCGCGCTTAGGAAAGGACCTTTGTGCGACTTCGGTCGCCCCCTCCTGCTGTCTCTAAACAGCAATCTCCTGGAGAATACCATGTTAGTTGTGAAATGCGAGCAAGAGTGTTCCTTGCTGGCCCATATGATAGTAGTTTAGTAGAAGATAGTAGTGAGTAGAAAGAAATAGTAAATTAGTAAAACACCCCCTAAAGAAAACCCATGGCCCTCCTTTAGATGTAAGCAAGTAAGTGCTTCACCAGTGTTAACCACACCTCCCCCCCCCCCCCCCCCCGCCTCCTTGTGATCTGTGCATAACCCCTTCTGGAACCCCCACTTATATGGTCCAGTGGAAGTTGGAGTGCGTCACAGTGCGCCACTGCCCCCCGCCGTCAGCGACCTCCGCCGCTGCCACTACCAACAGCTGATCGCCGCACCTCGCGCCGCCAGTCACAAAGTCTCTCACCACCACCACACCATCCACCGTCTTCCAAGTTTTGTCAAGCAAGCATTCATCGCCCAATTATTGTAATTTTTAGTACAAATATACCATGAAAACACAAATAATCAAAACGTATTGTTAAAATTATGTAAGACCGTCCTTCGCAGAAGCCCCTCTAGTAACTCTCAATTTAACCCCCCCCCCCCCATGCTTCAATCCTATGGAGGGGAGAAGGGTGTACAGTGGTGGCTGTTACTGAATGGATTTATTAGTATAAAAATTTTATTTTTATTTTTCACTTGATGTTTGTCAGTGCCTTCTGCCTGGCAGCTAGTTGCAGCGTCTCTCATGTTGCCCAGAACCGGATAGAACCACTCAGAAACTCACGTCTTTAACCATGAGCCGCTAAATTCACATGTTGCTGGCACAGTAACTCTATCGAATTGTGCATCTTATGATCTGGCCAACCAATAGGGAGGCTTGGAGGCGGTCAAGAGGAGGTGGAACTGCGGCCAGCTGCTGGGAGCGGACATGCTGTTCGCTCTCTTCTGCTGGCAGCTTCTGACCCAACCAGACGTTTTCCTCTCCTCCTCTCTTGTGTGGCTACCCATTCGGTCTGGGCGGCTTCTCTAGATCTGCCTTTCTTTTTACGGCATTAAAACTTCATACAGTTAAAACTATGTTTGATTTTTCACCTTCTGGCCAATCCTGACACATTAACAATGTATATCAGTTACCTACATATTGGATATCTACCTCCTTGGTTCTAATGATCTTAATAACTTTGCAGAGTTACTGCAGATAGTGTTACTGGAACACCAGTTATGTTTATTAGATTCAGTTATAAAGTAGTTCTGGACATTGCAGCTGGTGAGCAATGTCATCGGGCACCAAAGGAAGTGAGAATTCAATTTTGGAATTGTGCCTTGAAAACTTCATGTGTATCAGTTATCTTCATGTTGCATAACTCATTTGCTTGGTCTGAATGCTGTTAATTTATTTGTTAGGTTCAGTTATGATGGATTTCTGGGCAGTTAATCCATGGGAAAATTCACACCAGACTGCATGAAGACTGTTCTATTCCAGGGATAGCTTGGAAGATTGACAGTATTGCTGAAGGTGTTGTGACAGTGCCACGACATTTACAGTGCCGCCACAACAGTACGCGCAAACGGCGATAGAGGCGCTCCGCAACTCGGCTGAGCGTGGGAGCGCCACCTAGCTACGAACGGCGCCAGCCACATGTCACGGCACGGCAGTCGAATAAGAGATACTGAGTTGTTATCATGTAACCAGCTATTGTTTCTAAGTGAGTGTGTTTGAATAACCACACAATTATTGGTGATTAAAGGTTATAACACTTTTTGGTGACGAGGTTGGATATTTTCACTGCATTGTGAATTTGTGTGTTCGTGACGGGGCAGACATGGAACAGCTTATGCAAGCGCTCATTGAACAACAAACACAGCTGACGGCTGCTATTCAGGCGTTGTCGATGTCGCTTACTCATTGTCTGTCTTCCTCTTCTCCGCCTCCATTCCCTCCTTACGACGAGGTCGCTGAAGACTGGGAGGATTATGAGAAGCATTTGCGGCAACACTTCTTGGCTTCCGGCATTGTCAACGCTCCTATGTGTAAGTCGTAATTTCTATCTTGGATTTTCCCACGGATCTATCAGCTGCTATCTCAGTTAGCCCCTCTGCAGGAACCTGCCTCTCTGTCCTTCCAAGAAATGTGTGACTTATTGTCTAACTATTACCGCAAAAACACCCACGTCGTTGCTGACCGTGTGGCGTTCTACCAGTGTCGTAAACAGGGGCCCCATCAATCTTACCGGGCTTGGGCGGCGGAACTACACGGTCTGAGTAGGAAATGTCAGTTTGTCATGGACACTCATCATGAGTCTTATGCTGATTCAATGGTTAGGGATGCTATTCTACGGCTTGCTCCTGATAAAGAAGTTCGGCAACGTGCCCTACAACTGCCAAACCCATCATTGTCAGAAGTTCTAAGCATCACTCAATCCTTTGAAGTATCTCACGCTGCTGGCACGCAAATAGACGCGTGGTGTCATGTAGGCGTTGTACAGTCAACTTTCGACATGGACAATTTGCCTGTTTCACAGGAGAACGAAGATGTGGCGGCAGTTCACTCGCGTAAACAACGTCGCATTGGGCCGCAACGCTCGCAGCGAAAACAGCAACCACAGAAGCAGGTTTGTTCCGCACTTCCTTCTTGTCCACGTTGTTTCGTACAGCATGACAGGGCCGCGTGTCCAAAACGTTGGGCCATGTGTAATTCCTGTAGGAAAAAAGGCCACATTGCTTCTGTGTGTCAGTCCCCTAAACTTCCTGTCGACGAGGACAAGGCATCGGACATGGATGTTAACTGTGTGCTTTCTCAAACAAATAAGTAGTTTGTTACTGTTCGTGTTCTGGCTAAAGACATTTGCATGCAAGTGGACACTGGCTCTGCAGTAACTCTCATTAATTCTCACACGTATTTGGAGTTGGGCTCCCCTCCCTTGTCTCCAGTTATGCGAAATCTGAAAACTTATAATAAACAGAAAATTCCTATCATTGGCCAGTTTGATGCTTCCACTGCCTACAAGTCTGTTGTTAGGCCCCTCACGTTTTATGTGGTGGATCATGCGGGCACTGAAAATCTGTTCAGTTATGATGCTTTCCAGTTGTTCGGGTTCTCCATTGATGGTGATGTGCACCTCATATCTGAGGCTATTCCGTATCAACAGCTGGATGGATTGTGTTCTGAATTTTCGTCCATGTTCTCTGCTGGTCTGGGTCGTGCCAAGGATTTTGAAGCCCACATTACTCTTAAACCTACAGCTCGCCCTAAGTTTTTCCGGGCACACCCTATTCCGGTGGCATTGCGTGCACCTGTCAAGGCTGAGATAGACAGGTTAACAGCTTCAGGGATTCTCCTTCCTGTTACCTCCAGCGAATGGGCATCGCCCATCGTGGTGGTTTCTAAACCAAACGGGGGCCTGCGATTGTGTGGTGATTTCAAAGCCACTGTCAACACTCAGAGCCTCATTGACACTTATCCTCTTCCCCATCCTGAGGAGTTATTTACCAAGCTCGCTGGGGGCCAGTTCTTTTCCAAACTTGATTTATCGGAGGCATACCATCAGTTGCTGTTGGATGCTTTTTCCAAGGAATTTCTCGTCATCAACACTCCTTGTGGGTTGTATCAGTACCAGCGGTTACCATTTGGCGTCGCTAGCACGCCAGCCATTTTTCAGCAGTTTTTGGAACAGCTCACGGCTTCCGTTCCCGGCTGCATAAACTATCTGGATGACATTGTTGTCACGGGGGCTTCCACTGAGGAGCACCTTCGCAATTTGCGTTCACTGTTTCGGGTTTTGCATTCGGCTGGGTTGAGGTGCAATCTGGACAAGTCAAGTTCTTCCAACCCTTCATTGTGTATCTCGGTTTCCACTTGTCCCGTGAGGGTATACGTCCTCTACGTCAGCACATTGCGGCCATTTACGCTCTACCCCAGCCGTCTACGGTCAAAGAACTTCAGGCATTTCTAGGCAAGATTGCTTATTATCACAAATTCATTCCATCTGCGGCGGCGGTAGCTCATCCTCTGCATCAGCTGTTACGCAAAAACGTCGCTTTCTGCTGGTCCGATGAGTGTGAGCAGGCTTTTGCCCGCCTGAAGGCTCATTTGCAGTCGGCACCTTGTCTTGCCACATTCCGTCCGGGTCAGCACTTGGTTCTGGCGACTGACGCGTCACAGTATGGCCTAGGGGCTGTTCTCGCCCATCGGTATCAGGATGGGTTGGCACAACCCATCGCCTATGCTTCCAAGACCCTCAAAGAAGCGCAATGGCATTACTTTCAAATTGAAAAGGAGGTGCTCCCTATCGTGTATGCTCTAAAAAAGTTCAGCGTTTTTTTGTACGGTTCTAAGTTTCACCTCATCACCGACCACAAGCCGCTGGTCTCTCTGTTCAGCCCATCGGCATCACTTCCGGATAAGGCAGCTCACCGCCTGCAACGTTGGGCCTTATACTTGTCTCGTTTTCACTATGAGATTCGCTATCGCCCCACGGCTCAGCACGCCAACGCTGATGCATTGTCGCGATTGCCAATGGGCCCCGACCCGGTTTTCGATCGTGATTAACTACTCTGTTTCCATATTCATGAGGAAGAACGTCGTGCGGTCAAGGGTTTTCCACTTACAGGTTCGCAGGTCACGTCGGCTACTGCACGGGATCCGGTCCTGCGTCAGGTGATCAGTTTTGTTCAACGGGGTTGGCCGGACAGGACCAAGGGCTGGGCATCGGATCCCCTTCGCAACTACCATTCCTTGCGCCTTCATCTGTCTGTTCATGATGGCGTTGTTCTTCTGGCCACGGATGGCGCATCTCCACGGGTCGTGGTGCCAGCCTCTCTTCGCAAAGATGTTCTCAAACTGTTGCATGAAGGCCATTGGGGTATTTCTCGGACTAAGTCCCTGGCCCACAGGCACGTTTATTGGCCCAGTATTGATTCGGACATCGCCCACATGGTTGCTGCGTGTGGTCAGTGTGCTCAACAACTGGCTGCACCTCGTACTATGTCCGCTCCGTGGCCTGATCCGGCGCAGCCATGGAAACGGGTGCATGCTGACTTTGCCGGCCCCTTCCTCGGTACTTATTGGCTACTATTGATTGATGCCTTCTTGAAGTTTCCATTTGTTGTTCGATGTCCATCACCCACCACTGCGGCGACGATGCTGGCTTTGTCCAAAATCTTTGTGCTAGAAGGTCTTCCATCCACGATCGTCACGGACACTGGCCCTCAGTTCTCTTTGCAGGCCTTCCGTGATTTTTGTACTGGACAAGGGTTTCATCATGTTACAGCACCGCCCTTCCATCCGCAATCGAATGGGGAGGTTGAGCGCCTTCAAGAGCCAGATGAAAAAATTACTTAGTGATTTTTCCACAGATGAAGCTCTGCTGCAATTTCTGAGTTCTTATCGCTTCATGCCTCTGGGTGGTCACAGCCCTGCTGAACTCTTGCATGGCCGGCCGCCAACCACGCACTCTACTGCACCTGCTTCACCCTGTCAGGCCTTGTGCTGTGTCCCCCCCCCCCTTTTTTTTTTTTCATCAGTCTACTGACTGGTTTGATGCGGCCTGCCACTAATTCCTTTCCTGTGCTAACCTCTTCATCTCAGAGTAGCACTTGCAGCCTACGTCCTCAATTATTTGCTTGATGTATTCCAATCTCTGTCTTCCTCTACAGTTTTTGCCCTCTACAGCTCCCTCTAGTACCATGGAAGTCATTCCCTCATGTCTTAGCAGATGTCCTATCATCCTGTCCCTTCTCCTTATCAGTGTTTTCCACATATTCCTTTCCTCTCCGATTCCGCTTAGAACCTCCTCATTCCTTACCTTATCAGTCCACCTAATTTTCAACATTCGTCTATAGCACCACATCTCAAATGCTTCGATTCTCTTCTGTTCCGGTTTTCCCACAGTCCATGTTTCACTACCATACAATGCTGTACTCCAGACGTACATCCTCAGAAATTTCTTCCGCAAATTAAGGCCGGTATTTGATATTAGTAGACTTCTCTTGGCCAGAAATGCCTTTTTTGCCATAGTGAGTCTGCTTTTGATGTCCTCCTTGCTCCGTCCATCATTGGTTATTTTACTGCCTAGGTAGCAGAATTCCTTAACTTCATTGACCTCGTGACCATCAATCCTGATGTTAAGTTTCTCACTGTTCTCATTTCTACCACTTCTCATTACCTTTGTCTTTCTCCAATTTACTCTCAAACCATACTGTGTACTCATTATACTGTTCATTCCGTACAGCAGATCATTTAATTCTTCTTCACTTTCACTCAGGATAGCAATGTCATCAGCGAATCGTATCATTGATATCCTTTCACCTTGTATTATAATTCCACTCCTGAACCTTTCTTTTATTTCCATCATTGCTTCCTCCATGTACAGATTGAAGAGTAGGGGTGAAAGACTACAGCCTTGTCTTACACCCTTCTTAATACGAGCACTTCGTTCTTGATCGTCCACTCTTATTATTCCCTCTTGGTTGTTGTACAGATTGTATATGACCCGTCTCTCCCTATAGGTTACCCCTACTTTTTTCAGAATCTCGAACAGCTTGCACCATTTTATATTATCGAACGCTTTTTCCAGGTCGACAAATCCAATGAAAGTGTCCTGATTTTTCTTTAGCCTTGCTTCCATTATTAGCCTTAACGTCAGAATTGCCTCTCTCATCCCTTTACTTTTCCTAAAGCCAAACTGATCGCCACCTAGCGCATTCTCAATTTTCTTTTCCATTCTTCTGTATATTATTCTTGTAAGCAGCTTCGATGCATGAGCTGTTAAGCTGATTGTGCGATAATTCTCGCACTTGTCAGCTCTTGCCGTCTTCAGAATTGTGTGGATGATGCTTTTCCGAAAGTCAGATGGTTGTCGCCAGACTCATATATTCTAGACACCAACGTGAATAGTCATTTTGTTGCCACTTCCCCCAATGATTTCAGAAATTCTGATGGAATGTTATCTATCCCTTCTGCCTTATTTGACCGTAAGTCCTCCAAAGCTCTTTTAAATTCCAATTCTAATACTGGATTCCCTATCTCTTTTAAATCGACTCCTGTTTCTTCTTCTATCACATCAGACAAATCTTCACCCTCATAGAGGCTTTCAATGTATTCTTTCCACCTATCTGCTCTCTCCTCTGCATTTAACAGTGGAATTCCCGTTGCACTCTTAATGTTACCACCGTTGCTTTTAATGTCACCAAAGGTTGTTTTGACGTTCCTGTATGCTGAGTCTGTCCTTCCGACAATCATATCTTTTTCGATGTCTTCACATTTTTCCTGCAGCCACTTCGTCTTAGCTTCCCTGCACTTCCTATTTAATTCATTCCTCAGCGACTTGTATTTCTGTATTCCTGATTTTCCTGGAACATGTTTGTACTTCCTCCTTTCATCAATCAACTGAAGTATTTCTTCTGTTACCCATGGTTTCTTCGCAGCTACCTTCTTTGTACCTATGTTTTCCTTCCCAACTTCTGTGATAGCCCTTTTTAGAGATGTCCATTCCTCTTCAACTGTACTGCCTACTGCGCTATTCCTTATTGCTGTATCTATAGCGTTAGAGAACTTCAAACGTATGTCGTCATTCCTTAGTACTTCCCCTAGTGCGGGAAAATACTCGGTGGGCGCCGACGTGTGGGCACGAGGGTATGGATCTCGCCCTAAATGGATTCCAGGGGTGGTCAAGGCTCTTCGCGGCCGCCGGCTTTGTGAAATACATACGGACAACGGCACGGTTGTTCGCCATTACGACAAGATGCGCCCACGAGTGATGGCCATGCCGGTGCCACCGCCCCTTCCTTCGCCTCCACCAGCCCGAGACGCCAGTCCTGTCGCTACTGCCCATCTACCGTACATGTTGCTGCAGCCGACATCGCTACCATTTCCGAGTACGCAGGAACCGGCCCCAGTCGCGACGCCGCCTTCTCCGGGACCCATCTCGCTGGAGCACACCCCCAGGTCCTCGACACCTATGGATGCTGCTCCGGAGTTTTCACCCATCATCTCGTCCAGGAGGCACGTTCCACGCACCAGCTTCCATCCTGGACATTTTCGACCATACTCTCGTGTCTCTCCGCGGGATCTTCTCGGGGCCTCACAAGAGGCCATGGATGTCTCCGCACTGTCCATGTCTCCCAGAAAGTGAGTGTTTTTTTTCAAGGGGGGAAAAGTGTTGTGACAGTGCCACGACATTTAACAGTGCCGCCACGACAGTACGCGCAAACGGCGATAGATGCGCTCCGTAACTCGGCTGAGCGCGGGAGCGCCACCTAGCTACGAACGGCGCCGGCCGCATGTCACGGCACAGCAGTCGAATGAGAGATACTGAGTTGTTATCATGTAACCAGCTATTGTTCATAAGTGAGTGTGTTTGAATATCCACGCAATTATTGGTGATTAAAGGTTATAACAATATATCTGAAATGAAGACCACAGCACCAGTAACCCACACACAGCTCAAAAACCAAATACTATAATTTTCCCTTGAGCTATGTAGCTCTACCAAAGCCTTTGATAGAAAGAACTAACATTCAACTCTGAAAAAACGTGGTATTGCAAATTTCACTTCATCCATATACCTCAAGCACAGCCCTAGATACCGTGAACTCGCACACAACACCAAAACCTGATTACACAATTTCACTTGACCTATATGGCAGACAAAAACAATGCCTACAGTGCCACAAACCAACACATCTAAATTCTAAAATGTGTGTGTGAATTCCTAAGGGACCAAACTGCTGATGACATTGTTCCCTAGACTTACACACTACTTAAACTATCTTGTGCTAAGAACAACACACACATCCATGTCCAAGGGAGGACCAAACCTCTGGCAGAATGGCCACGCAATCCGTGACATGGGGCCTCAAACCGTATGGCCACTCCGCACGGTCCCAAATTCTAAAATCCATTATCCACACTTTCACTTACTCCATTGATAGTGAATTTCACAGTACAACAAACCAAATCATGCTCACATGACTAATATCAGAAATGTATTCTAACCAATCATGGTACCTCAATAACCACAATACCTGTCAATAACAACCCAACACAATTACCAAACACTAACATGGAAATCCCTCAAATTCATGAAAACTTGCATCATCACCAATTTCAATATACACAAACAACTTCATCCATTGCAACAAGCAGCAATGACATATATATAATATTAAATCTCTGACTATAAGGAACACACGGCACTAAAATTTCCAAACATAAAAATGAATCCATCAGCCACAATATCCAAATTCAAAGTGACTCTCCAGAAACCTGCACAAATTCTTCCAACAGCAACCTGAAACATTCAATTCATGTCAGACACCTCACTAACAAACATCCAGCACATGAGAGTGCCACCAAATACAACAACACACCATCTATAAACACAAATTGACTGAAAAACATCAAGCCTCACCATGCCATCACACACCACATCATAGTTACATCATAGGTCAAAGCAGACGGGTGCAGTGCCAGCACCTTATCCTGTGCAAGTAACCTCACATTAGCCTCAGTTAGTAAATACTCATGAGACAATGACTGCCAAATGGTAAAATAAAAAAAAATAAAAAAATTAAAAAAAATAAAACAAAAAAACAATGACTAAACTGTCTAGAATGAAGCTTAATATTCGAGGTCGTTGTCATCATCGTCATCTTCAGTCTGAAGACTGGTTTGATGCCACCCTCCATGCTACTCTATCCTGTGTAAGCCTCTTTATCTCTGAGTAACTACTGCAACCTATATCCTTCAGGGCCTGCTTAGTGTGTTTGGCTCTTGGTCTCCCTCTATGCTTTTCACACACCCCGCCTACCTCCAATACTGAATTGGTGATCCCTTGATGGCCAGAATGTGTCCTATCAACAAGTTCCTTCTTCTAGTCAAGTTGTGCCACAAATTCCTTATCTCCCCAGTTCCATTCAGTCTCTCCTCATTAGTTATGCGATATATCCATCTAATCTTCACCATTCTTCTGAAGCACCACATTTCAAATGCTTGTATTTGCTTCTTGTCCAAACTGTTCATCATCTATGTTTCACTACTAAACATAGCTACATTCCATACAAATACTTTCAGAAAAGACTTCCTACCACTTAATTCTATACTCAATGTTAACAAATTTCTCTTCTTCAGAAATGCTTTCCTTCCCATCTCCAGTCTACATTTTATATCCTCTCCACTTCGACCATCATCAGTTATTTTCCGACCAAAATAGCAAAATTCATCTACTACTTTAAGTGTCTCAATTCCTATTCTAATTCCCTCAGCATCACCTGACCTAGTGTGACTACAGTCCATTATTCTTGTTTTGCTTTTGTTGATGTTTGTCTCTTATCCTCCTTTCAACATACTGTCCATTCCATTCAACTGCTCTTCCAAGATTTGACGCACCGACATTGGCTGCGCATTGTAAATATACTGTCAGTTTTCCAGCTGTATATTTAAGTATTCTCTACATGAACAAGCTAGCAGCCTGCTTACCCCCCTTAGAGCAAGAACTGAAAGGAAAATAATGTACGTTCATACTTGGCAATAACCACTTTGCTAACAATGGTAACTGCATGTAAGTGGCACAGTAAAGGGTATCTGATGTTTCCGCCATTCGGTTTCTTCGTATATTGGGTTTGTCTGGAACACTTCATGTTGACATCTCTGTTTTTTAATTTCTGCAAACGCCAGCAAGCTAGCACTCTTAGTGCTAAAATTGCAGGGTGAAGTTAATTGTTGCAGTTTCTGTTGACAGTGCCGAAAGTTAAGTCGGCATTTCCCTCACGTGCCTCAGCCCACATCAAAGACCAATCTTGTCATTTAAATTTATGTTCATCAGTTTCAGCAAATGTTTTTGAAGAATGCTGATATGAAAAAATAGTGCACTAGTTGCATTAAAATTGTTTTTTAACGCAAATGGGGTGTTATTTCTTCACATTGGATATCTTGTTCTTCCATTCACCCTCCACCCCCTAGTGCAATCAGACTTTTTTGTGCCATTTACACCTGCTTCAAACAGCCAATGAGTAACACTGAACGTGATGAAAGCTCAAAAAGTAGTAAGACTCCATCACACAGTTAAAGTAAAATTATGTTCTACTGCAGTTTCGAAAGAAGAACTTCAAACATTTACAGAAAACTGCGAAGGAAATATCGGCCTTCGGTATTGCCATTTCGATATCGATATATGGTTGGAAAATATATAGCCGATATAAATCAATTCTTTTTGGAGAAACTATAGATATTTTATCAACAGCTCTACTAGGCAGCCGTTACAGGCATGGCAAAGCGGGCATTCTCCATAGGGTCTGCTTGATCCCACGTGATCGCTATTCGCATCTCACAGAAACTTGCAACTCCATTACTATGATGCTTGTTGGGTAGTATCCATTGCATTGGACAAAATACCAAATCTCTTTGCAATACCCCATGAAATGAGGACATGTGTCACTATTGATGGTGATCCCTGTGTCGAATGGGGACAATAAGTTTGGCAGTCCCTTTGGTGCTATTCACGAGGAGTACGCTAATCCCAGCACTCTTTTTCACCCTCTCCCTTCTCTCATATCTATCTCTCTCTCTCTCTCTCTCTCTCTCTCTCTCTCTCTCTCTCTCTCTCTCACACACACACACACACATAGTGTTACAGATACTGTAATGGAGCACATTACAAATAAATGAAAATAAAAATAGAAGCCATACATCAGTATACTCAACAGAATGAAGCGGATTGCATTTGCAAGAGAACACAAATCCAATGGGTCAGATTTCTGGAAGAAGTTTGTATCTACTGATAAGACTTTATTTGAGCTGTTTAAGGCAATGGGCAAGTGAGAGTATGTGCTCAATTGACAAGGCACTCCTGTCGAGTAAGGGGGACTTCAACAAGTGTATTTCCTGCAAGCATCCATCAGAGGAATGTATTCACAGCCACCTTCATAAAGACTGGAAAGACATGGTAATGGGAGAGCATATGACAGTTTATTTGGAGTACCTGGAAATCAGGAGACGTACAAGAAGGAATATTGCTCAGCAAATAACTGCAATACAGCAGAAAGGTATGAAGATGCACAACTGTAGAGGGCTTCTCAAGACAAAGCCCCGTATTTGGTGGAATTGTACTCAATTTCTGAAGTCGCCACCAAGTCTTCCTCTCCTATCATACAAGTAGTTCTGACACATTGCAAATGGAAAGATATTATGATGATAGTTCCATTTGGCTTACTCAGCAATCATGGGATATATATTTGTGGGGGACACAACTGACAGTGCAATGGTACAGCAAATTTGCACACTAGCACCGTTATTTCTAAAGATGATGAATTACTGTGCTCGATGTGTGGTTTTACTGATGTATCAAAAAAAATTTAATAAATAAACAATATTTTAATGCAAAACTGTCTTATTCCACTCAGCCCCATCTTGTTATACTAGCTGTAATGCTTTATTAACGATGATTTTATATCTCAATCATGAGTCTAATGGGGATAGAGGATCAGAGCAACATGCTGCAATACTTCTTGGTAAATATTCGCCTATGCAGTAATTATTACTATATTTATTCTCCTCACAGCAAGACATGAGTTTGTTTTGGATCCCCAATATTCTGACTTGTGGCAATGTAATAAATATTAACATTTAACAGAAAAAAAAACAAGAAAAAAAACAAGTGGTGACACAGCAGCTCTCTACATATTGGCCATTGACCTACATGTGAGATAAGCAGCAGCTTCTGGTGTGATAGGGGAAAAAAACCCTCACTTAACATCATACCAAGCACTTAATATAGTGTCTGTGGAGGTTCATGCACACACTGTAACAAAAAGTAGGATCACCTCTCACATTAATTTTTTTATTTAGATTTCAATATAATGGAAGGAAACATTCCACATGGGAAAAATTATATATAAAAACAAAGATGAGATGACTTACCGAACAAAAGCGCTGGCAGGTCGATAGACACACAAACAAACACAAACATACACACAAAATTCAAGCTTTCGCAACAAACTGTTGCCTCATCAGGAAAGAGGGAAGGAGAGGGGAAGACGAAAGGAAGTGGGTTTTAAAGGAGAGGGAAAGGAGTCATTCCAATCCCGGGAGCGGAAAGACTTACCTTAGGGGGAAAAAAGGACAGGTATACACTCGCACACACGCACATATCCATCCACACATACAGACACAAGCAGACATATTTAAAGACAAAGAGTTTGGGCAGAGATGTCAGTTGAAGCAGAAGTGTAGAGGCAAAGAAGTTGTTGAAAGACAGCCTAGGTCTTCGTGGCAAACGAATCTGCTCCAGTCCGGAATCCCTGAATCATTACACCAACAACCTGAAAACAGCTTTCGCATCCCGCAACTACCCTCCCGACCTGGTACAGAAGCAAATAACCAGAGCCACTTCCTCGTCCCCTCAAACCCAGAATCCCCCACAGAAGAACCACAAAAGTGCCCCACTTGTGACAGGATACTTTCCGGGACTGGACCAGACTCTGAATGTGGCTCTCCAGCAGGGATACGACTTCCTCAAATCCTGCCCTGAAATGAGATCCATCCTTCATGAAATCCTCCCCACTCCGCCAAGAGTGTCTTTCCGCCGCCCACCTAACCTTCGTAACCTGTTAGTTCATCCCTATGAAATCCCCAAACCACCTTCCCTACCCTCTGGCTCCTATCCTTGTAACCGCCCCCGATGCAAAACCTGTCCCATGCACCCTCCCACCACCACCTACTCCAGTCCTGTAACCCGGAAGGTGTACACGATCAAAGGCAGAGCCACGTGTGAAAGCACCCACGTGATTTACCAACTGACCTGCCTACACTGTGACGCATTCTATGTGGAAATGACCAGCAACAAACTGTCCATTCGCATGAATGGACACAGGCAGACAGTGTTTGTTGGTAATGAGGATCACCCTGTGGCTAAACATGCCTTGGTGCACGGCCAGCACATCTTGGCACAGTGTTACACCGTCCGGGTTATCTGGATACTTCCCACCAACACCAACCTATCCGAACTCCGGAGATGGGAACTTGCCCTTCAGTATATCCTCTCTTCTCGTCATCCGCCAGGCCTCAATCTCCGCTAATTTCAAGTTGCCGCCACTCATACCTCACCTGTCTTTCAACAACTTCTTTGCCTCTACACTTCTGCTTCGACTGACATCTCTGCCCAAACTCTTTGTCTTTAAATATGTCTGCTTGTGTCTGTATGTGTGGATGGATATGTGCGTGTGTGCGAGTGTATACCTGTCCTTTTTTCCCCCTAAGGTAAGTCTTTCCGCTCCCGGGATTGGAATGACTCCTTACCCTCTCCTTTAAAACCCACTTCCTTTCGTCTTCCCCTCTCCTTCCCTCTTTCCTGATGAGGCAACAGTTTGTTGCGAAAGCTTGAATTTTGTGTGTATGTTTGTGTTTGTTTGTGTGTCTATCGACCTGCCAGCATTTTTATTTAGATTTGTATACAAAAAAACATTCATGGAGAATGATCCTACATACATACATATAAAATTATAGAATGTTTTATTTGACTGACTGCATCATCTGATCTTAGTGTGTTTATATTTCTATGGGAATATATGCTTGCTTCCTCACAATGCCTATAGTAAAATAATGATAATTCCCACAAAAACGTTCTTACAGTAGCTGAAACAGGTCTCTGGCAAATAGCACAGAGGAAAGTGGAGGTCTACATTTAACACAAACAATGATATGCTTACATGGTATAAGCATTACTCCCATGTCTTCCTGAAAGCGGATTTTACACTGTGAGTAGTGGTGGAAGCTCTTACAGTCACATGGTACTCTGATGCTCCTTTCATAGGTAAAGACGGAGGTTTAATATTAGCCACAAGCCTTACAGTAATTTTCACATCTCTGTTCTGATAAATATTATCTGCAAAATCTTTGCCATTTACAACAGTTATGAATGGGCACTTGGAAAACCAAACAGATTGTGTGCTGTTTCCCAGCATCCTAACCCTTCTCCAAAGTGAAAGCATGCAGTTTTATCTCCATCACTGATATAAAAGAATCCAGCCTCACTTAGTTTGTCAGGACACTGCTTAGTAGCTAATGGTCAACCTTCGAAAGAACCCAACCTCACATCATATCTATATTTAGGGTGCCTTGCACATCACATGTTAAACTACAGTGCACTACTGATTCAGAGGTTCAGTGTGGGTGTATCTCAATTCTATATGTACCAACACTACAGGGACACTTACTTTATGATAATGTGTGAACAACTATACATCCGTGAAATAAGCAGTGTAACTAGCACTGTCATCAACTATTTTTTTATATATTGCTATATCGCTTCCCGAGTTACCTGTCTTGAAAAGAAAGTGGTGAATACTTTACGCCCTTTCCCCAGTTACTGGATAAACCAGACAAAGAAGAGAAACAGAAGTGTTCTCAAGATTGCAAACACTCTGCATGACATAAGTATTCACTACAATGACTTTAAACATGAGGTATGTCTTCCTTCACACTTGAACAAATTCTTGTTTGAGGCAATGATCAATGCCCAAAATTTCTGTTGAAGATTTTGCCTTCTTATAGTTTACAATAAAGCTGCAGTTTCAGTTCCTATATTCCAAATTATATGCCGATTATGAAGTGCTTCACCCTCAGGATGTAACAAATTCCTTTTTTGAACTAAATTTATCAGCTCCTCATAGAACACATTTCGTGTGTGAGAATGTCGATTGATTTGACGAAAGAAAAGAGAGTTGAAAGTCTAAAGTGTGTAAATTCAGGAGATGAGATCAGCTGTATTATGATTGTGCATGTAGTGGTGTGCTCAGTCGTCTTCGATGTCAAAATCTTCCAATATCAGCACCACTGTATCATTCTCTCTCTCCATCAACCTACTTACAGGCTTCAGGTAACTATATAACATGTGCTGTGTATGCTGCTCATGAAGAATTGGGGAAATAAGCTTTACGACGTCGAAAGTGACTGCATTCGATGGCTGCTTGCAGCCAGGCACCTACGCAAGCTTCTCCATATACTGAAAAACTCTGTAGTTAAGTGTTTGAACTGGTGTACACACGTCAGTCCAGAAATGAACTTTCTCCTTCTCCTACATTTTCAATAGCTCTGAGTTATCAATAAACAACACCATGTATTTTATTCATTCAGATCATGGACATCCACTGCTTCAGTGTGCAATCGCACGACACACATTGGCTGTGTACCGCATTTCGAGTTCTAAGAGCTGCCAAATGACGCAGCATCTCCAGCATGCACACACTACAGTCAGTGTAGCTTCTTGGTGTTGCAAAAATGTCACAGTCACAGTAAGCCAGATCACCACAAAATATAATCCATACCTCTATGACTGGTAAAGCTCTGATAAGATATAAGTAACACCTAGTGCAGAATACTATCCGTGATTTGGTAACTGACACATTTGTGAGATTCAGTATGCCTACTGTCGCACACTATCTAATAAAAAGCACAAGTTGTATGAACATATACAGCATATTATTGCGACCATAAATGACTGATATTCTCTAAATAACCATATTCCTTCGCTATAAATGTTCATCAAATACTCCAGCACTTATTAAGTGATGCCAGAGATTCTACCAAACAATGTACTGCTGGACATCTTTCATAGTCAGGCCTCCACCCTTGTTTTGCACTGGACTACGGAAGTGTGCTGCACCCTTAAAATGCAAGTTTAGTGGCTTCATACAGAATTTCAAAGTGTGTGTTATGACACTTTAACAAGATCCTGGACTGATGTAAAAAAAAATGTCTCCCCTGCTAAAAATATACAGCACTTGTGTATAATATCCACATTGTTTGTGTTTACAATCTCCTCCTAAAAAAAACTAAGCCCCATCCCAAAAGGCCATGAAGTCCCAATGGTACCGACCAGCCGCCATGTCATCCTCAGGCCACAGGCATCACTGAAAGCAAATATAGACAGGCATATGGTCAGCACACCACTCTCCTGGCCGTATGTCAGTTTACAAAACCGGAGCCATTGCTTCTCAATCAAGTAGCTCCTCAGTTTGCCTCACAAGGGCTGAGTGCACCCTGGTTACCAATAGTGCTCAGCAGACTGGAACTTATAAATAATCTATTGAAATTTCCCCCCAAATCTTAGGTCCAGTGCAATTTATATATCTCTGTTTTGTAAATAATCAAATTAAGCATATTCAGCTGACCACACATCACACACCAGCCAATGTCGACACTCTCCTTACACTAAGTTGTGCCTCCGTACATGTTTCATACACATTAAACTCACCAAACAGAAATAGCCCTCAAAATTCTTATAAACTGCATTTGAAAATTAAACGAATGTACATCTGCTACAATCTTTCTTCTATGAGTAATCGCAGCTCTGTCACCTTTCATAACCCCAGTAATTTTCCTGAAATAGGATATTTGAGCCTTTACGCATTGGAATGAAAACATTCAGTGACAGCAAATGGTCCACAGTAAAGTCTGTAGAGCTTTTTTATTTCTCTATCTGTTTCACTAGATTTTTCTTTCGTTTTCACCAAACATGGTCCCCTATCTCGTACTTAATCATCTTATAATGCCTGTCATTCCACTTCTTTCTTTCATTTGCCATTTTCTCCATACGAGCCTTTACTGCCTCGTCTCTTTTGGCTGCCATTACTAGTTGACCTGGTGGAAAATCCACAACCTTAGTAAGCAACTTTGGCTTATTTCCTGCCATTATTCTAATGGTGGTTGTCCTGTAACATTGCTCTTAACACTATTTAATACTTCTTCAAGTGATTTAATAATTTCCGTCCCTTTAAAATATTTGTTGCTTGCATATGTTCTGCACACATGGTCAATTTCTTGCATACATCATTCACACAGGTTACTTGCCGAGCGGTATACTGATATCTTTATGTGTTTGATGTCTTTATTATTCATGAAATCATTCCACACTTTAGATGTAGCATGTGATCCACTGTCAGATGACAGCCTTTCTGGTTTTATTACTTTATTAAAGAAATCCTTTACCAGTTTGGCAATCAGTTTTGTTATTAGCTTTCCGTACTGGATAAAGTTTGATAAACTTTGAAAACACATCAACAAATAGCAATATATACTTTATACCACCATGACCAGTTGTGAGTGGTCTGAAATCGTCTACAGCCTATAGCTCAACAACTTTGCTGGGGTTGATACTTTGCATTTCCCCCTGGTGTGAGGTAGTGCAATGTCTCACCTGCTGGCATTTGTCATTCAACATACTTTTTTGGAAAGCACAGTCACCACAGCTTCATTTTCTCATTTTACCTACTAAATAGAATACCCTGTGAATTTTATACTATTGGAGTATCTTGTCGTAACACTTGCTGCCAACATTTATTTTTATATTCTTCAGTTTGGAGCCGCCATTTTGAGCTCGCCGCATGTCCTTGCAGACAGCATGAATCTCTCTTTCCATTTCTATTCCCTTCACATATAAGAGCCCAAATTCTTCATTTACCTCTTTCTCATCACTGCCTTCTTTCTGAACAGGGGGTTGTGACAGTGTGTCAGCTATGCAATTTTCAGTTCTTTTTATGTATCTTATACTACAGTTGAATTACTGCAAAACATTGCCCAGAGCATAAAATAATCATCTAGCAACCTATTATCCTGCAGTTTTGTGATCAGATAGCATGTTAACCTTGTGATGCTCCAGAAAAAGCCGAAACTTTTTGAACCCGTACACAACAGCGAGTAACTCTTTTTCACAACTGCTATAGCCATGCTCCTGTTTAACATTCAGCTGGCAAAAGCTACACTACTGTATTCCATCTATCCTCCTACCAATGTTTCATGGAACACCTCGTATCTGATGCCATAATCTGAATTTCCATAGCTAGACAGAACGGCAGCGACATTTTGGGGTAGTGTAACATTTTACTACTGCATTAAGTTGTTCTTTATTGCTAAGAATTCGCACTCACACTCATTGCTCCGTATCCATGTCAAGTTCTTCTTTAATAGTTTGCACAGCTTTTGAGTATTCATCACCCCAAGACCCAGAAATTTTTTGTAAAAACCACACAACCCAAGGTAAGATTTTATTGTTTTCTGGTAACTGGTCTTTTGCTCTCTGAAGTCTCTAAGCTTCTCACTGTTTGGCAAAATACTTTTTGATGGGAGTTTATGACCTAAAAACCCAATTTACACTCCAAAAAATTCACACCTAGGGAGTTTTTAGGTAATGCCTTCCCTTCTTAATGCCAAGTTCACTTCCTCCAACAACTTGCAATTTTTGCACCAAGATTCTGTGGCAATTAAAATACTGTCCATGTAGACAAAAAGTTTGCTCATTAATCGATCTCTCAGTACATGAATGGCACCGCTCTGAATTGATAACTCCATCCTTCGAATAGAAAAGCAGTGTATCATCTACTCCCTTCAGCCAACGGAATTTGACAAAAGCTAGATGTCAAATCGACATTCAAAATCAGTTTTATATTGCGAAAATTCTTTAAAGGTTCCTCCACGTTGCCTGGTTGGTCTAGTTCTCTTACTATAACCTCATTCAGTTTGTGAGCGTCTAAAACTATTATAACTGAATTATCTTTCTTTTTAACTATCAGATTGCAGTAATCACGCCTACACTGTTCCACAATATCCCATTCTAACATCTGTTTTAATGTAGCCTGCACTGCCTTCTGATCAGCAATAAGCGTCATGTGTAGTTTTGATCTGATATGCTCATGTGGCCTCACCTTAACTGAATATTCAAAGTCCAACACCTTACCAGGCTTGTCTGAGAAAATATCTTGATAATGACTCAACAAAGTACTCAATTCCTCCTTTCTGCATTCAGAATATCATCAACAGCTTCATTAGTTTCTTTTATTTGGTCATATGTACAGAATTACAATTGTCCCAACCTTCAGTAATTACTGTATGAGCAATTCTTTGGTCTCCAGTTAACAGACTTTTGAATATTACTTTCCTCCTCTTACTCTCTAATTCAAATTCAAGATATTCCTCAACATAATTGAAAGACATTTTTCATTTACACAGGACGCCCATACCCAGTACGACATCTTTAACTAAACCATTGAAATGGCTCTGAGCACTATGGGACTTAACATCTATGGTCATCAGTCAACTAAACCATTCACTACAAAACATCTTCTGCTAAAACAGTAATCACTACACTTAAACTCAAAATGCATTAATGTTTAATGGGTTTACCTGCTGTCTTAAACTTAACACAGTTGACTGGGAAAATTACGGATTTCTTATTCTTATTTCTATTTCTATTTGTAAATTACTCTGATATGGCCAACACATTACTGCTGGAATCTATAAGTGCATTTATTTTTTGATTACTAACCTTGGTTTCTAATATAGGTTGCACATTCATAATTTTTTCCTCCTCTAAACACTGCTCCCTCAAAAAATCAATTTCAATATCCCTTCCTTTCTTCTTCATATCTATTGTACACACTGTAACTTCAGACCAACTTCAATTTCATTATCATCATCAGACAACTCATTAAACAACCCCTTCACCCAGAGTCATCTTTCATCCCTCTAAGACCTCTTGCTGCTTTATGTTTCTCCTGTGTCCAATAGTGAGGTAGTAACAACTTCAAAATTTTTCTGTACCATTTCCAATCATTTATAGAGCAATCACTTTCTTTCTTGCCATATCATTCAGTGCTAACATCATATCCTAAAGAAAAACTTTTACCTTTATGCACTTCTATATTCTCAAGGGCCATCTCTAAATTATCTGTAGGTTTTAAATTGCCCTCAAAATCCTTCATTTTACCATTCTTGTAAGCATCAAATATACTGTTCCCTTCCTCTGAAGTAATGATATCAGTAGCTGCAACATTCTCGCAACTAACCACACAATGTAATACCTCATCTCTCTTACACAAAATGTTATTTCTTTCCTCCGAAACACTCCAAACTTTACGACAATTAACTCCATTATTAACATCTGCTGCTAGCTCATAAGATTCAACGCTTAAAATATCCACTACATCCGTCAAAACGTTATAGAAATCACCACCAATAACTTCATCAACCTCTGCTGATACACCAGTCAGATTGCCATTACTACATTGCACCATATCACAATTCACATTACAATTGAATTCCGCCAAATTTTGAACTACCTCTGTCTCCATAACATTTTCTCTCCTCTCAGATTCCTCCAACACTTTGCTTCCTGATCCACCACCTAACACTTTATTTTCGTTTCATCCTTCCACATCCACTCAACTCATGCTCTCATCAAGAACCAATGGTTCACTTCCATACATAGAAATAAACCCACAAGCTCCATCCTCTGAGAGATCTAAATCAGTAGCCTCAACTTTCGCAACTTTAGTCTCTAAAACATCATCTTTGCTAACTTTTCACCCACTTCCTCCAATACATAATAAAATTCATCACCAGCTGAAGAGACCTGCTGCACCATCTTCACAAATACCTTCACTTACTTCCATTGATATACATGAAACTTCGTCTCCAGCTGAGAAGATTACTACTTTGCAGCTTTCACAAATAGCTTCACCCAGTTTCTCTGAAACAAAATTATCTTCATTACTTTCACCTACATTACTATAATTATAGCTATGTTAGTGCCCCATAGAATTCACTGTAAATTCTACTGCCACTAAATTCGGATCTCTTTTGATCACAGAATCTTTCAATAAACATACATTCATTCCATCATTCACTTCTGTATCACCAATGCCATTCTCTCAACACATTTTACAATATTTCTTGCACCCTGTTAAGGATTGCACTGCTTAAAATTATTCCCCATTTTATTTTTATTTCTTATAACCTCCATCTCCAACATTTGTGGCTTATTTGCCGAATTTTGGACACCCATAGAATTTTTAAAATAACATGTAATTTTCAACACCAGTCTATTTCTCTCTGACCTCTTATTCTGGTGTTGCATTTCATACAGCTTCTGTCTCTCAAATCTTCATTCCTGGTTTTGATTTCCATTACTCCTTTGAAAATTATTATTATGGTGATCATTATTTCATGGCTTGAATTTCAACAACTGGTCAAGTTTCTCAATGAAATCTAAAAATCCATCAATGAAATTTGGTGAGCTGTGGACAAGATCCCATGGTAAATGATCATCAGCAAATCTCATCACTAATATCCGTCAACACTCAAAGCAGAAGATTTAAATATGTCAACTTAGCCAGTTGCTGCTTACAACAATCCCACATCGACCCACTTCTGTGTTTAAAACTTGGTCCACTTAGGAGCTTTTGATTGCATTTGATTTGCTTTGCTCCAGAATTTGTTCAGGAAACAAATCTCAAACACTTCTTAGGCAGTAAATGAAGCACTCATTAAATTATCCCATGACTGTGCATTGCCCTCAAAATGCCTTTTAGCAAACTTAATTTTTGCCTCTTCTGGTATTACTTTCACAAAACAATTTCCATATGCAGCAAGAAAATCAAGTGGATGGTGTTTTCCACCATTTGCAAAACATTTTGTGGTTTTGGATTAACCCATGGAGTACCTGATTTGCTGCTAAAGAATTTAATTTTGCATGTACATTTCTTAGCTGTTCTTCTCACAGCATAGCTTCTTTAATTAACTCCAATATTCTCCACTCTTAAACACCTCCACTCAACAAAATGTTAACAGACTTAGTGGTCACTTCCTCAAGTGCATATTGCTTCAGCACACAATTCTTAACATTGCCACCAGCTCACCCTGTATGTTTTCAAACCTATCCCCAAAATCTTTTCCTACAGTATCGACTCTGGAGTTAACTGGGCCAACATCCTCAGAAATCTTGCCCACAACTGCCCTGATACCTGCTAATTTTGAATCAATAATTGCTTCTGTATCAGATATAACTGTTTCCATCTCATCTTTTACATTTTCTGCTACACTTGTCTCTACATTTTCAGTTTTAGAATATAGCTCTGTTTTCACAGAACTAAGCTCTGTGCCCAAAGCTCCCATACTAGACTGCATTGCTCCCATACTAGATTGCATTTGTAGCAAACTGAGTTAGCTGTGATGATCTATTGTCTGGAAGCTTGATTCCCATCCCTGGTTTTGGACTACCTGACCAGTCAGTAAGTTCCATTTCGGTACTCCCACATTCAGAATTAAAACTAACTGGTCCACTAGTATTGTCTGCACCACTCAGACTAGGTGGTAGTTAATTCATTGTAAACTCCATTGCTGTTGCTGACCCTATGGGTTCACACATGTTAATGCTATGAATTAAGTACTTAACTTGTCTGTCATGCTGGCTGCTTCTGCAGTACTGCTGCTGCCAAAAGTGTAGACCTACTAATGCTGAGGATCTCGAAGTCATCAGCAGTAGTTCAGACTGCCATGGCCGCCCCTGCCACTGTACTGCCTTCATGGTTTTCACTGTTGCTAGCCGCTGCTGACTCGAACTCAGCATGCCTCTGCATACTCTCCTTCTTTCATGAAGTTCCACACCTAACTTCCCCACATCTATCTTTTGCTACCAGTTCTCATGCACAGAACTGCTGTAATATCTTATGCTCAGAGCCCCCATGCAAACACCTATCATGCAATAGGTTTGGGACCTGCATCACAGAACACAGTATTATAATTGCAGTTGTACTCTAAAGGGATTACACTCATAACCCAGATGAGCCTAGAAATGAAACAGTACCTAATGGTTACTGCTGAGTGTAATTGCTCTTCCAAACAACATCCCAAACAAGCAGAACAGGTTGTGCATTTACCTGTAGTTACTCATACTTTAGGCATTCGCACAATGCATGGCTCTGTTTAAAAAGAGTAGCTGTATGTAGTTATAGGGCCGAACTGCGCATGACTGGTTTCGTAACCTGCAGCTGTGATCCTATAGTGAAATACTCCATGCATTGGCTAGCATTGCGAGATAATAAAATGCACAGAAATACAAAATGAAAGTTAATTGAATAATTTAATAATAAGGGTTCTATTCTAATGTCTGTAGTTGATGCAGATGACAGAATTATACTGAATAATCTTTACCCACGAAAGGACGTTTCAGATAAACGGGAAGTACTCCTATGATATTCACTTAGAATACAAACAGAAAATATCCTTATCAAATGCAGTAAAGTTACGTTGAGAGTGTTACAAGAAAGGTAGCAGAATTCCCAAACTAAATATTCATCATATATGTGTGAAAACTCAGTCCATTTCATGACCACATTACACAAAATCTTCAGAAGCTCAAACCAGTTCACAGTTCAACATGATGATCCCCAATGTACACATGATATGAAGAGTAGCAACTTACGCTCTCTATCATCAGTTTGGAAATATAACCAGAAAAAGTTAGAGTTCTAGTTTGGAGCACATTCAGATCTCTCATGAGTTAGAATCCATTCAAAGGATAGAGTATTGTAGTGGCCATTCACCACTCAGAATCGGTCACATATATGATTGTATCACATACTTTACCACAGGCAGGTCTGCCTTCTTGTAGCACTCGACACAAAGTATAAAAATGTTGTCAAAATTAATGTCTTACAGTAGCCGTTCACAGGTCAGAAGCAGTCACCTCCTCGATCAGATAACTCACGTCACCTGAGGCACGTCTGCCTTCTTCAAGAGTGAATGTAAAAGTCTCCAATTGCTCCCGTAAGCTCTTCACTCGAAAACTCTCAGTCGCCACTTGACTCCCATACTGTTTTGCTGCTTTTCCAAAAATACATCGTTCTGAAATTCTACAAACATGATTTGACTCAACATGACCACTTTCCAGACCAAACTAATATATTACAACAAATGAAGAAACGTTATAAATAACCGGTCAAATTTCTATTAACTATAAATAATTTATTCATAAATAAATAAGCTAGTATTCTTGTGCAAGTGCATTCACATTAAATGACAATAAATTGTTGTTAAATATTGTTTACACGCATTTATGATTTCTTGACAGAAGCGTCTTGTGGTTCTCTTTTCAATTTTGGTATCCACTAACACATGCAATTGACCACTTTTAAATTAGCACAGTTTTTAATAGCACTTGCAATCAAAATTTCATGAAAAGTTACTGGCAAAATAGTAAAACGTTCATTAAATAAAAAGAAAAGTGTGACAAAACATGAAGTACCGATGCTGTGTTCATTTGCCATCTAAATGTAAAGGATACGGTGTTCTGACAAACATTTGCATAATAAAAAGATATAAAAGACATTTTAAACCAATAAATAAAATAGATAAAGACATGTTGACATGACAGCTACAGTGCAATGTTATCATCTGAGATACTGTATGTTGATATCACACAAAGCGTTTAAAAGGTGCTAATTCAGATGCTCATTGTGAACATTTTTATTCGCGGTGTATTTTAAAGATATTGAAATATTGTTGTGTGTTTGGATACACCTCATTTTTCTGAGATTGTAGATGTATTCAGACTTGAATTAATAATTAACTGTTAATTTTTGTAGTCTCTCAAAGAGCTAGTAAGAAGCCACCTTTCAGCTTGTCTGAAACTCTGCCATTTCATGGAGCACTGTCTCCTGCATGAAGCTCATGCAATAGACAGCCATCCAAATTGCCAGATTTGGTATTTTCCTGCTTCTGGTGAAGCTGCTCAACTCTACACCTCGCAGGCAGGAACCAGTCAACTAGATGGGCTGGCTAAAGTGCAGCCTTTGCCGTGGGCCTGCTAGCATTCAGCGATGCAGCAGACTCATCCCACCTCATAGTAGTACCAGGTGTAACATTACAGTAGGTAGTGCAGAAGTGAGATTGGCAGATTTCTAAAGATGAGATAAGTAGATCAAGTAACTACTGAGGGGCACTGAATCAAGCTGGAGAGAGAGAAAGAGGGAGGGAGAGGAATTTTATGGTATAGCTCAGCTAAAAGAAGAGATTATTAATTTAGTATTGTATGGTAAAAAACGTGGATACAGTAAGTTAAGTGGGGGGTTTCGAATGGAGACCTTCATGAGATGGAGTAGCATGGAGAAGACCTTCGGAGTGAAGACCACATAAATTTAATTACATTTCAGAACAAGAACATCTTCTCAGATTCCTTCACTATCAATCACCACTGAGCTCTAGACAAAGTATATGAAGTATAAAGTAAAACTGTTGTTAAGTGTGGTTCCACAAGAAAGACGACTACTGTTGGAATGCCACACACATAAGAAACAAATAAACAATTTTCATGTTGAAATCTTCACAACCTGTAAAGGATATCAGTGATAAGATTTGCTGATGAATATGGACTGAAAGTGAACCAGATGCATAGAGGAAACTTCTATGAATACACATTTGGAGCACAGCATTGTGTGATGAAATAATTGAACTTACCCCCAACTGCTCTCCAGAATTGATCATTGGAGGCTCATCATTCGATCTGACACTGCAAACCAGTCCGTAACTTGTTGAAAGTCATCTGAGATGTATTTGCCATCACAGTGCCGCTAAGACTTCAAGTGGGGGTGATGGTCATAGTTCAAAATGCACTGTCTACTTCATGAAGAGAGTGACATAGCATAAGGAGCAATGAGTGCTGAGTGTGACTGATCATAGGGAGAAAGAAAGAAATATTGTAGCTAGGCTATATAATAGCCTGTCACTAGAAGCAAAATTCATCATTTATACATACCTCAGGAGGCATGCTGTGAAAGTGCTTAGCAAAAGTCTCAAAATGTTCTTGACTGAATTACTTCAAATTTTTACTCTATAGGCTAATAAACATTTGAACAGATATAGGCTATATAGCGTTATTCCCTAAGAACGTGCAAAAATGTAACAGGGCACAAAGAATGCTCCACTGAACAATTTGAGGTAGGGAACCAGGGGTTGGACAAGCCAGCTTAAGGAGATATGGAAGTAAACTTGCCTCCCACTTTGTCTAGCATTACTGTTTTGGAGCTTATTTACAGCCAATCGGTGTACAAGTTTACATGTTCTGTGCTGTTTATTTACGTGTACATTCTTGGCCAGCATGGTAGGCAACAATCTCATTGGGCCATATTTTCTACCTGGCCATCTGAATGGCCACATTTACTTGAGGTTCATGTAAAGAGTTCCACCCGAGTTGTTGGAGAATGTACCCTTCGCTGTTCATAAGAGGATGTGGATATCCGCAACAAACCCAATGCTGTATTTCCTGGTCTCTGGATTGGAAGGAGAAGTCATATTTCATGGCCTGTGAAGTCACCTGACCTGAATTTTCTTGATTATTTCCTATGGGGACATCTAAAGTCACTTGTGTATGGGACTCAGTGGATACAGAGATGGAATTAGTTGCCAGAATTGTAGCTGCCTCTGATGTGATTCGAAACACACTGGGGATATTTGTCAGGGTGTGTCAGAACCTTGTTCACCAATATTCTGCTTCCATTGAGGCTGACGGCCATCAGTTTCAGCACATTTTGTAAGATACAGTACAAATGGCTCTTTCGTTGTGTCAGTGATGGTATTTGCACTTAACTGTAACTAATGTAAATTAAAATGAACACAGTAATTTTATTTTGGTTACCTCCTTAAGCTGGTTTCCCTATCTCAAATCATTCAGTGCAGCATCGTCTATGAACTGTTAAATTTTTGCACACTTTTACGGAAACACCCTGAAGCACACTTTATTGGCAAAAATCTCAGAAAGTTCTTGGCCTATTTATCTCAATTTTTACACAATACACTAAAAACATAGGCTACATTTTTTGAAACAACACTACAGTTTTTCTGCTAAAGCCAACTCCGAGAGAAAATGCTGTGTTGTGAAAATGTGTGGCTTAGTTTTCTTTCTCACAGTCAGTTTTAACTATGATATGAGGGAAATTTAGATCATTAGATAAACTGTTTCTCCCATATGTATTCTTTCTCCTGAGACATAATTTCAAACAAAATCTGATTTGTCTGAAACTTGGTAACCTACCCCACTTTCAGATTAAACCCATGCAAAATACTGTCATAGAAGCTACTATCCACTGGAGAGATCTCTCTCATAACCCACATACCAATGATCCCAACCATTCATTTTAAGTGACATCAATTTCTAATGAATATTTCCTTTGCAACACTGATAAAAAAAGGCTCAAAGTCTGAGAAGGGGAGGCAGAGATTATGCTGTACATCAATTTTCCATACATATTTACCAAAAAGATTACTGGATTCATCAGTATATAAATAAATTCAGTACACACTCATTTTCCCTCTGTCAAAACAACATGCCTTGTGAAGTATGTATCAAATAATTTTTATACACTCTAAATTCATCATGTATGTAACGTTGTCCATGGGTTGCTATATAACCATTCAGCTCAATGCAGAAACACACCTACAATATTAATAATTTTCTCCTTATCAGTTAATGGATGTTTCAGGTAGGCAGCAGGACATATTGCATCAAATAGCACTCAAATGTTGACAACAGTTTTTCATTTCAATAATGCAGCATGTCATCACATAATCCAGTAGTTTTAGTGTTGAGTCACTAAGAACACTTATTACTGAGGTGATTTATTACAGATGCCCCTCATATATATATTCATTCAATACATACTTTCCCTCCATCAAAACCACATGCCATATAGCACTATTTAAGAAATAATTTTTTATTCACTCTAAATTCATATTTTATGTCACTTCTCCCATGGGTTGCCAATAAAATCACTCTCATCACTGTCAATAAACAGATGATGTTGTAGAATACCTTGCACAATATTACTGAACTTATACTTCACATCATTACTTAATGGATGTATCTGGGTGGCAGTGAGACATATTGCGTCATTATCACTCATATGTTGCCAATACTTTGCTGTTTTTATAATACAGTGCACATCACAACAAGATCCAAAAGTTTCAGGACTGTGCTGTTAAAAACACTTACTGTTCAGGCACTAAGATACTTACTGTTGGTGGACACTTTCTGGTCTAGACTCATCAGTTAATTGACTCTTAACAGTCTATCACACAAGCGATACCATTCTATTTGTGTGTGCTGCAGCTTCTTATGACATACCACATTGTCATTTCATTCAGTACCTGCCATAGCTCAGTGTCAAGCACTACCTGCCATAACTCAATGTCAGGTGACATTGACACGCTACAGACCACAATCAGTCAGGTAAAACATTTTCAAGAATAATAACATTGTACGAATGACTAAGTGAGCAGGTGGGTTTATGTGTATATGTGTAGTCCCTCCCTCCTTATCCCCAACCTACCTGCTGTTGTAATCATTGTAATATCAGTCATAACTCCATTAGTACGATGTGTGTGTGTGTTTGAGGTGGGGGAGGGGGAGGGAGGGGGGGGGGGTGCGCGCGCGTGAACGCACACCCTATCTCTCTCTCTCCCTGTGTATGTATAACCACCACCATCTGATCACAACATGCCTGTGTTTTGAAGCCACCCGCAACAGACACCATCACAATCTTGCATGCCAGTGGTGTCTGTGATGTCGATAACGATTTATTTCTAAATGTAGGTATTAACGGATGTAAGAAAAATAATTACTGTTCACATGTTTCTCTTCATGGGACATCCACAACTGTTATTCATTGTCTATGATAAAATCCGCTACAGTTGTAAAAACTATTTATTTCTAAAAATACGTAGGTCCCATCTTCAAGTGCATATTAAAATGTGAGTCCATAAGGAATGCGTAGGATACATCACTAAGATTAAAACAGGTTAAAATACATTAAAATACTGCATCACTGGCACATGCCATGCAAGAGAATATTCTCTTCAGTCCTACGTCTGCTAGAAAGCCCTCCGCAGAGGACAACAGTTCAGGCTTAGTGGAGCACTCACATGGATTCGAATGAAGACAGATGAGTGGTCTTTCGCACACAGTGGTTCATAGACACCCATCAGGCCAGTACGACACACAAATCAAAGTTTAAATGCTGGTGGGACTGGCCGTGTACCCATAATGTTAACAAATGGACTGTTCACACCATCCTGACGGCATTTCAACTTTGGACTGTGTGTCTGTGAAGCATTATGTGTGGAAGACCGCCCATTTGTCTTCATGTGGACCATGTGTGGAGTCCTCCTAAGCCTGGACCATTGTCCTCCTTTGTGATGGGCTTCTGGCAGACCTAGTACTGAAAATGATATTCTCTTGCATATGAGGTACCAGGGATGCATTATTGTAACCTTAGTTATGCAACTTTTGTGGACTCACGTTTCAATATGCACCTGAAGATGGGACATATGTCATGAAACTGAGAAGTACTTCCCTTTTCAGAAATAAATTACTTTTGCAACTCTAGTGGATTTTATCATTGACAATTTTTGTTCATTTTTTATCTATATTTTTTATGATCTCGTGAAACATTCTGCAACAGTAATATAAGCATTATTACCAGTGACACTTTTGTGTACTGTCTTATGTTACTACAGAGCACACACTACACGATTTCAACAGTAACGATGATTGTAATGCTCTCTACCCTCAAGGAAACACAGTGATTCATTCTTCCATTTGCTGTAAATTTAAATATTGATTGACGACTATGCCTTTGGTGACTTGACAACTGCTCTGTTATTGTGGCGCTATGACCCTACCTCCACTTCATGTCAGGGCTGTCATTCATAATACATCTCAGTTATGTGGACATCAGGAAACAGGAGTAGGTTCTCACACATATATAATTATGTAAGTTCTACTTCAAGCTGACAATTAATACTGTGCATGATGTTCCATGGGTTACAGGCAATGTAATTAAAATGCAAATATCTTTAATTTATGTGTGACACCACAGATATTGTTGCAAACTCACGTCCAATGATGAATAGCACGAGTGCAGAATTGACACCAGTATTGACACTGGCATGTTGAAGGTGTGATACCTGCCTTGTATCAGTTGGATACTTCAGAGATAATAATCTTGCAAAAAGTTAAACAATGTGTGGTCTTATGGCGTATTATGAACTAGAATATTTCCTGTTGGATAAGGCCAAATTGGGTGGGGGGATCTTGATTCACGTTGGATGACCTACCACTTCTACCCCTCTCCCTCCCTTCCCCTCCCCTCTCCTTCCTTGGGTGACCTTGCCATGTGACGAAAGCAATGTTCAATATGACATGCAAAGCTGTAAGATGACACAAGGGGTCATCAAATTTGTCTAGTTCTCCTACTGTCTGCCTACCAGCATAATAGCCATTCAGTCGAGACAAGCTGTGGCTCTGTGCATTGTTGTAGTCATTGCTGTTATTACTATTGACCTTTATGTCATCTCATATGAGGTCTATGAAGTCTAGTATTGACATAATATGCTCTAAGTCATCACATGAAACACAAACTAATTTCTTGTGACTGTCTAAATCTGCCTTCAGAATTCTGTATGAAAGATAGGTTTGGCCCAATAACAAGTTTTATTCAAATATTTCTCAAAATATTTTCATAGACTACTTTGTCTAACATGAAAGAGCTTAGGACTGAATACTTGTTTCCTAAGCCTCCCCTGGAGGCATCTTGACCAGTGGTAGAATGTGGTAGAAGTTTATCCATAAAAAAAGACCTTGAATTCTCTGTGTTTAATTACTCTTTCTTCAAGTAGTATTGAAGTTACCTCCTGCAGTACCTGGTTTGGTGATAAATCACCAGGATTCATTTCATTACTGTGCGTTGTATGATATGCAGCGGGACTGCTGTGACTATCGCATAATTATTAATTAGTATATGATGGAGTGCTTTGAACCATGCCCCTGACAGCAGACAAAATGTTAAAATTTACGCAGTTACTTGACACACAATTCTGGCAAATCTTTGTTTAAAGTCACTGTGTCTGAATTAAATTGGACATTACTGATTCACTGTAACTGTCTCGTTCAGAACTAGTGGCCATGACTAATTCACTTACAACACGTTTCAACATGAATTTAGTTTGCCATTAAATTCAACTTCCTTGAAAAAAAGCCATTGTGAAAACTCATCAGCACTGTGCTTTCGATGATAATTAAATTGCCTCTGTACATTAGCTTCCTCCTGATCCAGAAATAGGTACACTTTATTTTCTAATTTTCCTGCAATATCTTTCAGCTGATTTTATTCTTTAGACAAAGATTTATGGCTTCTGCCAAATCCATAATACATCGTCTTTAGCCATGTAACTTTGTCTGTTTAAGCATTAACGTGCAGTGACAAATTGTCAAAATTAATAGTGGATTTTGTTAAATCATTGGACCATTAGTTCAGCTGCATGTATAGCTTTTGTAATTGTGTCGATATGTTGTCTCCAGTTGCTTCAAAATTCGTTTGTTTTCCAGTCTTAAGACTTTTTGTACTTTCCTCCATTGCATGAAAACTTTGTAACAATTGCATTATTGAACTGAGAGGATTATCATTTGTTTGCACAATCGATTCACATAACTATCGTCCATTTGAACATATACGCAATTGAGACATTATTGGGTTGAATAATTACGCAACCTGAAGGATTATCTTGGTGTATATCACCATCATATAAATGACCACCATATTGATATCGCTTTCAGAAAATTATTTTAGATTGCATTCCGAAATATATGAATTTTCAATTTCTGCATTAGTGAATTCACTTAGCTCTGCATCAAGGCCCATGTTACAATATTCTCCTGTAACCATTTTGGCGTTTTTTCTTATTTTTACCATAAGGAAAAATTCGAGCAAATGAATTTTGGATTAATTATGATCTGTAAAAGTATCTACGTGGTAACAGCACTTAACATTCACTTTCATCTAAATCAGTAATAAAGCATTGTGCACCTAGCAATATAATGTGACTTTGCCATTACATGCAGTATGTTACTAAAATGGACATCTTGCGAGCAAAAAATTATTGCATGATAAAATGTATCTTACATGTAGTGAAAATTGTTTATTTGTAATGGATAAAGATCTTGATGTCAAAAGCTGTGCACACTTTAAAGATACACAAAAAAGTATGTTGTCTTTACCTCAAAGAATTCTCTATAAATCTCTTATTTCTTGTTAATTTTTTGTCATAAAAATTCTGGTTTTACTTATTTTCCATTCTGTGCAATGGTTCCTGTCATTTCCATCATAACAATTTTCGCAGCCCCAGTTACATACTGAGACATAAAACAAACATTATAAACCAATTCCTGATGCATGCTCGTCATTATAATTCTCCCTTCTCTTTAGTGAATAATAAAATATTATTTGTTTTATGTGATTAACAAGAAGAGAAACTGGAACAATCTTAATGGTGGGAGTGGCGACAGAAATCGGCACAATCAATGCTTGTTGGTCCCTTACTAACAGATTGATGTATGACCATGGGAAGCAATATACATGTATGTATTTCAAGGCTACATAAATGCTACTTTTAAAAAGATCAAGCTTTATAAAACTAATTTTGAATAAACAGAGGTTATTTTATTGATTGTGCAATATGCATTTAAGGTTGCACTAATGGCACTCGATCAATAGCATCATGGTGTTAGTAATGCCCAACTTCATTAGACACTCGCCCTTACAAACATGGAAAAACATTCAAAAACAGTTTTAGGACAGGGAATATTGGTAATACTGAACAAAAGTATTACAGCTTTGCGTCGTGTGTAATTAATCTAAGTTGTACAATTGTTACATTCTGTTTTCCATGCAGACATGAAAGGCACCAAGAGGTAAGTGGTCCAAGAAAACTGAGCTAGCTCCAGCAAATGTTTTAAAATGAAAACATAACGAAATGTGTTGACAGAGATTACATCATCTCACATATTGGGAGGCTGGGAATTCTTTGTCACAATATTCTATTACAAGAGGGCAGTTACTCAAATGTTTAACTATTTTGGAATAAGTAAATGGCTTGAAAGCTCCATAGTAAGAATGTGATTAGGATATGTACATTACCCCAGTCACCTTTACAAAATCAAAATTATCGATTCCACATTGAGCAGTCATGACAATGAAGAAGCCAACTGAAATAATATAATATTAGTAAGCGCCAAATACAGGACACAATAAAGGAAATTATATCGCAAATTCAACCAGCTGAATATTCCATTGCCCAGAAACACTACTATGTGATTAATTAATTGTGAATGATTCATGATGTTACAGAAACGTATCTAAAAGTCTAAGACATAAACATTTTGCTACATTTGTCTTGAATGGTTATATATCAGATGGGTCTATCACACTAATATTTAATTTCGTTATAGATGAGTGCATCAGAATATATAACATGTAAATCTTGAAAGTGCACCTTATGTATGCCATGGTTAATTGGTGGCCATCATCTGATACCAAATAAATGAGTCGTGCTGTGTTCAGCGAAACCTCACTGCTCTAGGAGTGTCCATTCTTTTTTTTGGTAGTTTGCGTTTTGGCTCTGTGTGTGATGATTTGTATATCCACGTTGCAGTACACACCGTTCTCTCAAATGTGTTGCGGGAACATCAATGGCTTCGACTAGTCGAAGCCTCTCAGACGTGCCAGACAGAGAACCTTTGGGGGAGAAAAGGCCGACACTAGGTTTGTGTTCTTGACTTTGTAACGATGTAAAAGTTCTGTAAATTCAATGCAATTAAACGATTTATGTATCGCCATGACGTACATGATTCGGTAACGTTTCTAAAGCCCACTTCACGTAAGACGGCGCTTCCACGCATAGTGGTGGAGCGATAGGCAGGCTTCGAGGGGATGAGGTTTGCGCATGCGTGTCGGCAGAGAGCGGGCCAACGAAGTCCGTGTTTCCGAACTGTCTTGCTGCGGACAGCAATCATGTTCATTTGCCTTCGGTACATTGTATTATACGTCGAAATCTATGATGGAATAATGCATTTTAAAATCTATTTCAATCATTCGTCTACGTGAGAGAACTCTTACATGTGAGTCTTTAGGGTGTCCGCTTTGTGAAGACGTTAAGAAAATGTTTTCTCAAAACGACGATTTTTTTACGGCAAGAGCACTGAAAGTAGTTGCAATAATTGCCATTTATTACGAGTTGGACCGTATTATAAGTAAAAATGCAATGCATAACAAAATAAACTTCAAACTCAAACCGAAATCATTATTTTTGTTTGACAACTGCTTCTACTCCACATGTGTATAATGCGCGTATGTGGGTGTGTTTCACTGCTGTTCAAAATAAATCACTATGCATAAAAAAAAAAACTGGTGGCAAACACTAGTGCGAAAGACTATCGTAAAAATTGTCAGGCTGGTATCATATTTTTCGCTGTAAACAGGCATTATAAGTTTAAACTAACTCGTTCAACATTATGGTGGGAGAATACACTTATGATCCATTGAATAAGCTAACAATTAACAATCTTCTGTGAATAACTTGACGGAATGCTGACTGATAACGTCGAAAAGCACTGATATCTTGATATGTAATCCTCCCTTTCATTTTAAGGCATTTTACAATTTGGGACATGAGAATAACAGGCGTTTCATTTAGAAATACTGGAGTTTTTGACGAATTTATCTAGACGCATTCTCTCGAGTGAGACAACAGACTGGGAAAAGCTTAACTTCTCCTTTGACAATGTGTTGAACATTATAGTCTGAATACTTCAGAGGCTACACATTCCTAATCAATAAAAGCTTGGAAGTAGGTCAAAAAGATTTCGGGTTTGCAGCCGGTCGCCGTAAACTTCATTGCACGATATTGCGGCTGGACAACTGCCAGCCATTTTCAGGTGAGCCGAACAAGGACTGACGAAGACGTTCTCTGCTCCAGCTTATATAGTGCGCTGATAGTACTGACGCGCATGCGTTGCAATTGCGGAGATAGAAGGGCCACACCGAAAATCGAAGTTTTGTCCTACTCCATTGGATGTTCGTTAGAAATACAATGTTCCGCAACTGCATACTTACTGGGTTGCAGTAGGCGAGTGCAACGTTGATGTTCTGTACAACGCTCTTCCACTGTATGCATTGTCTGTCCTATATAGGCCATACCACACTGACATGGTATTTTGTAAACTCCCGCCTTCCGCAGTAACAAATCATCCTTCACGGAACTCAGCAAATCCGAAATCTTACAAGGCGGATGAAAAACCACTTTCACATTAAAACGATTAAGAATCCTTGCTATCTTGAAGGAGATATTTCCGACAAAGGGAAGAAAAGCTAGGGCCTTGGCTGGCGCGTCCTCCTCTTTATCCACTACCCGGTTCCTGGCTCTAGTTGAGAAGGCCCTATTAATTTGCCGGTTCGAGTGCCCATTGTCTCTGAACACCGCCCTCAAATTTGCCAGTTCCTTAGGCAAATTCTCTGCATCTGACATTGTGTGTGCCCTGTGTACAAGGGTTTTAAGTACACTCATAGTCTGGCATGGGTGATCGCAACTTGAAGAATGCAAATACAAATCAGTGTGAGTGGGCTTGCGATAGACAGAATGTCCCAGTGCCATCACTCTTCCGTTTATTAACGAACGTGCTTCGTTCGCCTTCTATGTCACTTCTTTCAATTAAAAACTCTCTTCTTAACATGTTTAAAACCAATGTATTTTAAAATTCTATACATTGACGAAGCGCTAGCTTGCTCAGGCATGACAGTAACTAGTGTTTGTGATGTTGGGTAGTCCCTTCTTATATGCATTTCAATCGCGAAGCACTTTAAAACATCGTTGTCAAAACTAACTATTTGTGTTACAGCTTTCGCGATTTCAATGATTTTCAGGCGACCTGAAAACGATTTTTCCTGAGCTTCGACACTTTTGTTTACTATTCTTTATACAGTTCTCTTGCCGACACATGCTTCTGCAGTTCGTTCTTGAGTCTTCGAAATGTCAAAAATAGATGTATCGCTTTCAGAGTCACGTTTAAAGAAGCTACAATTGCTGGACATAAACTTCCTCGACTAATTGTGAAGCATCTACATCTACATGATAACTCTGCATTTCACAATTATGTGTTTGGTAGAGCGCTAACAAAACCACCTTCAAACTATAGATTTCTTTAACATTCCCCTCTCGAACAGTGTACAGGAAACATGAACGCTTTTATCTTTCCTTGCAAGATCTATTTTCTCTTATTTCATTGTGATGAACATTCCTCTCTATGTAGGTGGGCGCCAACAAAGCATTTTCACACTCTGAAGAGACAGTTGTCGACTGAAATTTCATGATATCATCCTGTTACAACGAAAAACGCCTTTGTTTTGATGACTGCCGCCCCAATTCGCGTATCAATCAGTGGCAGTCTCTCTCCTATTTCGCGAAAATACAAAACGAGCTGCCCTTCTTTGAACTTCTTCGATCAATTCTATCTGCAGTGGATCCCTCACCTGACAGCAATATTCCCGACGAGGGTGGAAAAGCATAGTGTAAGTAATTCGTTTAGTAGACCTGTTGCATTTTCTAAGTGTTCTATCAATAAATCGCAGTCTTTGGTTTGCTTTCCGCACAACGTTATTCATGTGATAATTGCATTTTAAGATATTCGTAATTGTAATCCCTAAGTATTTAGTTAAATTTAATTTTATCTTGTAAACCAAACTGAGTGGACTACTTTTAGTACTCACATGGATGACTTCAGACTTTTCATTATTTAGAGTCAATTGCCACTTTTCTTACAATACAGATATCTTGTTTAAGTCGTTTTTCCGATTTGTTTTAATCTCTGATGGGTTTATAAGACGGTAAATTACAGCACCGTCTGCAAACAGCCTAAGACAGCTGGTCAGATTATCTCCTATATAGTTTATTATATCAGGAACAGAGGGGCACCAGTAACACTTCCTTGCAAGCGCCACATACCTCTTGATTGCTGGCCGCGGTGGTCTAGCGGTTCTAGGCGCTCAGTCTGGAACCGCACGACTGCTACGGTCGCAGGTTCGAATCCTGCCTGGTGCATGGATATGTGTGATGTCCTTAGGTTAGTTAGGTTTAAGTAGTTCTAAGTTCTAGGAGACTGATGACCATAGATGTTAAGTCCCATAGTGCTCAGAGCCATTTGAACCATATCTCTTGATTTTCCGTCGGTTACTACATCAAGGGATCTACTTTGATAGGAAAGCACGAAACCAGTGCACGACTAAGACGATATTCCATAGGACCGCAATTTAATGTAAATTGCTTGTGAGGAATTTCACGTTTATTGCCATCACGTGACATTTTCATATCGGAATCACACCAAAACGTTTGCAGATACACATTCAGAGCTACACTACTACGAAAAAGTAACATCGACATCTGTGTGATTATATCGGTCGCTATGTGAATGAAACTGCATTGTCGCGAAATTCGGCAACAGCGCAGCATGTGAGAGAGAGATTCTCGCAGTCTAGTTTGTAACTCATGGATAGCCGCTCGGAAGGAGAATGAATCTTATTGGTCACTAGCAGTTAATGGTAGGGTATGCACAGAACGACTGAAAGTTGGGCCGCCTTTCAACATCATGCGAACAATTGTAAACGTGTCCTGTTCTGATCTTGCTACAAAACTTATTCTTAGTTCACCACAACATCAAACACTCAATTGGCCCTCGCGGATGGCATATCATAACTACGTTCACCGTTTCGAATTTGTAGTGCCCCCAGTATTTTACGAAAGTCTGGAGACACTTGTGTACCAGCCGTTTCAAACACACGTTATTTTAAAGCAGGGCGTAAGGATGAGCATGGGATACTGCACCCATTTATTGTTTGTCCAGGCGAAACTGGTTGGGAGATAACTCGTTGGCACTGGCAAGTGCTCAGCGCGACCTGCCAAGAATAAACAAATACGGCCCAGAAGCTCCATGGCCAACTGCAAAGAATAATGTAGCTTTGTATTGTTAAAAAACAAATGGATAGACTCGAAATAGTGACTGTTTATTAGATGTTGAACTGCTGTTGAGAGTACGTGGACTGGACGTGGATAGTCAGCCATGATAAAAGGTTATGTATTGTGTTAAAAAATGTGTAATTAACTGATTCTGCGTGCCCGGTAATGTGTTGTTTCTTTGTACAAAGTGGAAATAAATATGTTCTGGTGCATTGAATGATATTCCAAGAGTAGCGTATTTTTTAAATAAGAAGAAAGAAAGAGAGTGAAAATTTCCCCTTCCTAGCAGTGAAATCTTCAGAGAAGCGTCCGGTGCTAGCAGAAGACATCAGCACTGCAAAAAAGCAGAACCAGCATTCTTCAACAAGTAAGTCCACGCAAATGCTTAAGCTGTATAGAGAGAGCTTAACATTACACCATGCCACCGCAAGAACGTGGCGACCATAAAGAAAGGACCTGAGAAAGAAGGGGAAATATTAAAGAAGTTATAAGAAAAAAAAATACAGTTGGGAGTTGCCATAGCAACCCATAACAGCGAGGGTGAAGAGCGATTCCACGATACTTATCCAGAAATATCGTGTTGATAAATGGTGAAATTATTAAGGGGATCAAGAAAACCGCAAAACGCTGCAGTTAGTCTCAAATGGCCGGCGCCGACGCCGCCATCTACAAACGCTGACGCCTCCGTACACCGGTGCCGATGCCGCCTTCCACCGATGCTGGGTGAGCTACTACTGACCTTTGATTGTTTGTGAAATGTGGATATAAGCGAGTGTACTTTTAATGATAACTAAATTAAAGGTAAAACAAAACGCAATGGAAAAAGAACATCAATCCATAGAGTCTGTTGGGGCTATGGGAACTGAGAAACAAGGGCCAGATTTAGGCGAATTAATGAGGTTTATAAAAGCGCAGTTTGAATCACAAACACAAAACAGGACGAACTGAAGGCAGAATTAAACTCTAAGTTAGATTTTCAAAACACAAAACTAGAGGCTCAAGTTAATATCCTAAGTAATCAGATGCAAGAATGGAAAAAAAGAATTAAAAAAAGAATTGTCCGGTTCCCTGAGTAAACAGACAAATATTTTAT
The DNA here is from genome assembly GCF_021461395.2 of Schistocerca americana. Classification (NCBI taxonomy): domain Eukaryota; kingdom Metazoa; phylum Arthropoda; class Insecta; order Orthoptera; family Acrididae; genus Schistocerca; species Schistocerca americana. The sequence goes on from NC_060123.1 coordinate 716,531,458, forward strand.
TTAAGGATTTAGAACAAAGAAATGAAGCTAAACTAAAAGGGTTAGTTCAAAAAATGATGTAGACTGTAAATGTAGTAATTTGGAAACACAATTTAACGAAAAATACGATTCTTTGAAAAATGGATGTAATGTTACATTTGATGTGGTCGAATGAGAATTAAGTACGCTAAAATCCAATATCCAGAAACAATATAAGTTGCTCCCCCTAGTACAGGCGCAAATTTCAGGGGTCAAATCACAGGTGGAAACCGTAGAACAGAACTTCAAAGAAAAGTTAATGACTGTAGAGCTTATAAATTTGAATGGCTTAGAGGAACAAGTAGAAGAATTAATAGGACAAAAGGTTGAAGAGAAACTAAGTGTTGATATCTCTTCGACTATAGTAACTTCTGATTTAGATAACACCAAGAAGGACTTAGAAACGTCAAGGAAAGAATTGAAGCTTATGCAGGAGAAACTAGAGAAAAGCACAGTTTCCCAAAATATTATATTAAAGAAGGACATGAAAACTGATTTGCAATGCGAATCAAATTCAGGCTTGTCGAGACAGTTTCCTAAATGCAAACCAGATGGGAAGGTACACCCCACGCATTTCTTAAAACGGTTTAACCAAACCACACCTAAAAGTTGGGAGGATGTTAAGAAAATAGAGTTTGCGGTAGGTTATTTGGAGGGTGAAGCTTCAGAATGGGACACAGTAAATATTGAAAACTTCATATCCTTGGAAGTTTTTCAGAGAAATTTTAAGGAAAAATATTGGTCTTCAAGCGCACAAGAGAAGTTGATCTCGGATTTGTGGGATCCCAAATACTATAGTAATGCCTTGGGTACAATGCGCAAGTATTTTGACTGGCATTTGACAAGAGCGGAATATTTAGTAGATCCTGTGATGGGAGAGGAAAAGGGAATGCATAGTGTTAAGGATATAAAACGATATGTACAAAACCTGCAGGGAGATTGACGTTCTATGTCAACAGGCGGAGAGACGTCCACCAGTTCCCGAGCTAGGTTCAGTGTTACTTCCACATTAGTTTTCCTACACCGAACTCCCTTCAAATCTTCGACTATCCTGTAATCTATTTATAGCCCTTAAGCTATCCTATCATATTAGTATTAAAAGAGACAAATTATGACTACACGATTATGACTAATTTAAGGAGTCACAATAAACAGTAACCTCTAAGCATGAGATAAAACTAACAGGGTAACATTCTAACAGGAGATATAATCTGATGGTACTGTTCAGGAAGAATGATACCTATATGACATAAACTGAACATGTGTTTGAAATATAAAGTGAAGTGACTAACTGAATAACTATTTGATTATCGTGTATATAATTTCTATTTTTATAGAATGTTTTATATTTTTTGTAAAGTGTGATGTGATTGGGGAAGGTTTATATCTAATTTGGAAAGGGGTGGGTAGCATAGGCACAGACACGACCTACACACCATGCCCTTCATACAACCCTCGCAAACAAGTGTGACTGGTTCTTCATCATTTGCCGTTCCGTGGGAGTTGCTAAGATCTTCGCGCACTTCAAAGGTGAAGGTGAGAATGTCCATTCTGCATGAGATGCTGAACATCATATCTCCTCCGGCTTCTCACTTAAGTACCGGCGAAGTGGGGATCCTGGGGAAGGGGGGTGGGAAGGGTTTCCTGTCTTAGGGGCTGTCTTCTTTCTTTCTTCGATCTTAGCAACCAATTCTTTTATTTCCTTTCCTACTTCTCTCAAGTGTACCAATCTATCTTTCCCTCTGTCCACATTCATATACTTCTATCACTGAAGTTCTTCTCTTTTCTGTGATTTCTAAAAATCTTCAACTAAGAACCTTAGTGGGCCAAAGAATCAGGGCGCACGAAAACACTTCCACACTCAAACAATTAAATACAAAGACACAGAGATGTAGTACACAGGGAGATGTAACAACCATCACAGATAAGGGGGGAGGTAGTGCTCAGGAAGGGATCGAGCACATGTGGTAGGTAATGACAGTTGCACATCTCCATTGAAATGGTATAGTAAGCTTAAGCTAATGGAACAAGGGGGGACGAAGTGTATATCCACCTGTGTTCATAGCTATAGTAGTACAAAGTAATATGAATGGAGATAAAAAGAAATAGATATTAAGCCAGAGGTATCGAGTCAAATAAGTTTCTGATGAATAATAGGATTGTGCAGACCTTATAGCCCGATGAAAAGAAATAAAGTTACAACCAAGGACGAAACATATTTAGTTATTAAGGCTATATAAGTGAGCTGTAAGCAATGAACAAGCGAAGAATTTAAGTAGGTAGGCTGAAGGACTCAGGAGGAGGAAAGGAGAGGTAGATAGAAATTTTACAAGGAAATTCTAAATAAAAAAGTGTGCAGAGGAGTATGAAAGAGACAAGACTATGAATCATTGTTAGAGAAGATAGGGAGGGCGCATCCGATATAGATGAAATGAGAGAAAGAGAGGCCGGTAGGCAGACCCAGAGGAGGCTGACCTATACTGTGCAGGCAGGGGCACCAAAAAGGGGATTGACCTGTACTATAGCTTAGTATAAAAGGAAGGATTGTACCCACCCAAGGATGAGGAAGAAGATGTTTCCATAGTATCAACCCTTACATAGATTGGAACCCAAAGGGAAAGGGTGGTATAGTGACCTGAGATTGTAGTGGAAAGTCTCTCCTTGTAAATTTGAATTCTAAATTTTTTTTAAATAGAAAAGACGAGTCCTGCGTGAGGAGATAGAAAAAAGAGAAAACCCACAGTACAACTAATTTTTTTTTCAGACCCGGAAACCAGGGGTTATCATTGCAAAAGCTTATAAAAAAAAAACTAAAGACTCTACTCAGAATAACGCCTAGCTTTGAAACTGGCTAAGGGGAGGGCTTTATTTGGCTCAATCTTGGAAGCAAAAGCAGATAAATCCATTGGAAATAGCTAATACTTGTACTATTAGTTTATCATACTACTATATCTATGAACGATATTACCAACAGCTTAATAAAATACTGGAGATGGAAGAGAGTTTTTGTACCTAATGTAATACAAAGTAACAAGATAAGCGTTAAGAAAAAAATTATTAAAATATATGTTGTGTGCAAAATACCACGTGTTCGAGCTAAGGGGAGAGGTATGTGGTGCCCCCAGAATTTTACGAAACTCTGCAGACACTTGTGTTCCAGCTGTTTCGAACACGCGTTATTTTAAAGCAGGGCGTAAGGATGAGCATGGGATACTGCACCCATTTATTGTTTGTGCAGGCAAAACTGGGAGGGAGATAATTCATCGGCGCTGGGAAGTGTTCAGCGCGACCTGCCAAGAATAAAGAAGTACAGCCCAGAAGCTCCATGGCCGGCTGCAAAGAGTAATGTAGCTTTGTATTGTTGAAAAACAAATAGAGAGACTCGAAATAGTGACTGTTTATTAGACGTTGAACTGCTGTTGAGAGTACGTGGACTGGACGTGGATAGTCAGCCACGTTAAAAGCTGATGTATTAATTGTGTTCAAAAATGTGTAATTAACTGATTCTGGGTGCCCGGTAATGTGTGGGCTTATGTCATAAGGTTTAGTTGTTTTATTTTTTGTAGAAAGTGGAAATAAATATGTTCTGGTGCACTGAATGATATTCCAAGAGTAGCGTATTTTTTAAATAAGAAGAGAGAGAGAGAGAGAGAGAGAGAGAGAGAGAGAGAGAGAGAGAGAGAGAGAGAGAGAGAGAGAGCGAGAGAGTGAAAATTTTCCCTTCCTAGCAGTGAAATCTATGGAGAAGCGTCTGGTGCTAGCAGAAGACATCAGCGCTGCAAGAAAACACAACCAGCATTCTTCAACAAGTAAGTCCACGCAAATGCTTAAGCTGTATAGAGAGAGCTTAACATTACACTGGGCCACTGGAAATTGTGTTAAGTGAATTAAGTTGTGCTGACGATCCATCAATGGTGAACACCTTACCATTTGATGATGACGTCGCCTGACGCTCCATTCCGTTTCCTTTATGTAGTTTGTGAATCAGCCTATACTGCACAGTTTTATTGTGAATCTAAGGATCTTTTAAGATGGGAGTAGATTACATTAGATTCGGTTTTCGTTCCATAGACCCAAAAAAGAGATGATTCTAGTGGGAGCGAGACATGTCAGAAAGCATGACATGAAAACATAAAACATTTTAATATAATACTAACTACCCTGATCATTTGTCAGGAGGTAGTTGAAATATGTTAATACAATGCAGTAAACTGGAACAGCTAATATTTACGGAATTAACACACTGTCAGAATGAAACACTGTTGTGCACTATTAATAAATTTATCATACACAAAATACCTAATCTTAACTGTTGTGACCAAGAGTTGTCAAAAGTGAAATCTAACAGTTATTTTTACTTAAGCTGCCTTAAAATTCTCTGTTAAATATCCATCTTTAGAGTAGAAGGAGTTGCCTATCAAAAAGTCTTTCAAACTCTGTTTAAACTGTGCTTTATCTGAAACCAAGTTTTTAATGGTTGCTGGCTATTTATTGAAAATGTGTGTTCCTGAAGAAAGGAACCCTTTTAGGACCAAGGTAAGTGAATTTAGGTCTTTATGTGGATTGTTCTTATTCCTAGTATTGATACTATGTATTGAGCTATTGGTTGGAAATAGAGATGTATTACTTGCAACAAATTTCATAAAGGGATAAATATACTGAGAAACAGTGGTTAGAATATATAGTTCCTTGAACAGGTTTCTACAAGATGTTCTTGAATTTACACTACAAGTGATTCTTATCACATGCTTTTGCACCCTACCAACTTTTGCTTGGTTTGATGAGTTGCCCCAGAATATGACATACTAGAATGAAAGTAAGCAAAGTAAGCAAGTTTTTTAATATTTATATCTCCTATATCTGACATCATTCTCACTACAAATACAGACTTGTTTAGGTGTTTAAGCAATTCTGTGGTATGCCCTTCCCAACTGAATTCATTATCGAGTTTTAATCCCAAAATTTAACAATGTCAACCTCTTTGATCTGCATGTCTTCATATGTTATACTCATGCTGGAAGAAAATCTCTTACAGGTTCTGAACTGCATATAGTGGGTCTTCTCAAAGTTCGGTGACAGTGAACTAGCTTTAAACCAGTTAAATTTGATTACAGCTATTTTTGAAATCTGTCCTTGACTTTCTACCTATTGCAACGTTTGTATCATCTGCAAACAAACAAACTTAGCATCTGGCAATGTAACAGATGAGAGGCCATTAATGTACACGAGAAAAAACAATGGACCCAAGATGGAACCTTGAGGAACAGCACATGTAATTAGTTCCCAGTGAGATGAAGACTGACTGCTTACTGCACAGGTATTTCGCAACGACACCCTTTGTTTCCTGTTAGATAGATAAGACTCAAACCATTTCGCAGCATTGCCAGTGACACCATAATATTCTAATTTACTTAAGACAATCCTGTGGTTCACACAGTCAATGGCTTTCAGCATGTCATGGAAAATGCCAGTAGCCTCTAATATATGAATTAAGAACATTTTCACTGTAAGTGTAAACAGCTTTCTGTATATCAGAACCCTTCGGAAATCCAAACTGTGACTTTGGCAATATATTATTTGCCATCAGATGCTTAAGGAGACCCATGAACACAACCTTTACTTTTTTTTTTTTTTGGGAAAGCCCTGCAAAAGTGAAACTGGTTGATAGTTTGATGGTATCTCTTATTTTCTCTTCTTGTAAAGAGGCTTAACTTCAGTATATTTTAGCCATTCTGGAAGTGTTCCGCTGGTAAGAGACTGATTATACAAATATCCTAAGATAGAAATCAACTCGCATGAGCACTCTTTGATTAACTTTGTTGATATGTTATTACACACACTGGAATACTTAGATTTTAAGGGTATTATGATGAATGCTACTTATTTAGGAGACATGTGTGTCATATCCATTTTACTGAAGTTATTTTTAACGACTGGTCTCAGTTACTCCATTGCACTGTTCACTGAACCTGATTACCCCAAGCTGTCAGTAACAGAAATGAAGTTCTTGTTTAAGAGGTTTGCACCACTACATGTACTTGTCACCAAAGTCTCATTTATTTTTAGAGCTATGTGTTCCTCTTCCTTTGTGGCCCCACCTGTCTCTGTCTTCGCAATATCCCATACAGTTATTTTGTTACCTGATGTAATTATCTTTTTCTCATATTGAAGCTGCTTCTATTTCTGGATTACTTGCCTCAATATTTTGCAGTATTCTTTATGATACATTACAATTGTAACATTAAAGCTGTTCTTAGAAGTACATACAGTCTTTTTGTACTACGTGATATCTTTTTTCCTTGTGTAAGCCACAGTTTATTTTTTTGACTTCTGTGTGATTTGAGTTATCATTCGATGTAATTTCATATACTTCCTGCAGTTAAAAACGAGCCTTTAGGCATCCTATATTTCATAAATCATTTTTTTTAATACGGAAGTGCAAGAAATACCATGGAGGTATAAGGAGACCTCCATGAGAAATACGATGACGTTTTTCTTATCGCAGACCGCATAGTGTAATCACAGTCTAACATAACAGTCGCGACACTTACTGCTGTAAAAGTTGTTGCCGTTTGACAGATGGAGCGACACTAGCGCTCCAAGCGGCAGGTAAGGTGATCGTCAGACGCGTCGTAAGCATAATGTTTGTTTGCATCCATTTCCTACGTAATTTCCAAATTATTCGAGTTATTTTCTTGCCTCCATGAGTTTGTTTAGCATCAGAAGGCATATATGTTTCTATTAATGATTCTAAAATAAGCGCAAGTATGGACAAAAACCATGAATAGAGTGGCAAGCTACAACACATTCGTGAAGAAACACTTGTGACATTGGACAGAATTGCAGCTTACCACGTTGATGTCAAAAGAATATAAACACACAGATTCACATGTAAGAAGCACAGACATGTACCTCTACATGCAAAAGCGATCGACAGCTCGTTTATTGTTCTGTAGGCCTACTGTGTGTGTCATTGTCGCCACAAGTACGACCATAATCTTTATATTATTCTAAGTGGGTCAAGCAACTGCCAAATAGTGGCAGAAATATGCTGAAAACATTATAATGAGCTGATTACATTACATTTCACGAAAAACCAAATATTTAAATAATTTTCAAACAATGTGTCTGTAGGCACTTTCCTTGTCCCGTAATAGTTTCGCCCGATCTGCACAATCTGACACTTCACACGCTTTTGTAAGACACGAACAGCTGCACTTAATCTAACCATTTTATCGTCAAAGCACGTCTGTGGTAACGATTCGCACGAATCTTGCACTGATACATGGAGAGCTGAACTGGCTGCCTCTGTGTCATACGATTGTTCTACAGCTTTAGATTGACTGTCGATCTTTGTGGCAGTTTCCTCTTCATCGTCAGTAGAAGTGGCTTATTTGGGATGTCAAACAGTGTGGGTACTGCATTCCACACGAGTTTGTTATTGTCTGCGTTCATGAACTGGTTTTCTTCGAAATGTAGCGGACAAAACCTAATATTATTATACAGGTAAACTGGATCTATCTTCATAAGGTCTTCTCGTCTGCTATTAACTAGCCATTTTCTGCTCCTAAAACGAAACATTTATCATTTATACACATATAGTTTGCAAGTGAATCCTGACGATACAATTTAGTAACATGGTGGTATATACCTCTCAGGATCATTAGGAAACCTAAAAAGACACAGCTGTGGTGTCTTCTTCCTGTTGTTGCTGCAATTTATTGCGCTACAAACGCTCTCGATGGTAAAAATCATTGTATAAATCAAAATAAACAATCACTCTTTGCTTTCACGATCGCGCCGAACTCACAGTTCAACCTACCAGCCGCTTGGGGCGCTGCTGGCGCTGTAGGCAACAAAATCGAGGCGAAGTGTCGCGACTGTTAGACTGTGGTGTAATTCCAATGATCAGAGAGTATGATGGTCTGTAAGGGCAGTGAAGGGTGCATATCTTTGTATGAATGTGTTTGAGTGCGCGTGTATGTCTTGTGTGTAGTTGTAAACATTTGTGTATAGTGTAAATCTAGCGATCATGGTGAAATTAACGCCGGACTTGATTTATCAAGCTATGCAGTACATTAACCCTGTAAGAGATCGCGAATTGGATTTAAGAGGTTACAAGATACCAGTCATCGAAAACATGGGAGCAACTTTGGATCAGTTTGACTGTATAGATTTTTCAGACAATGACATCAGAAAGTTAGATGGATTTCCACTTTTGAAACGTCTGAAATGGCTGTTACTCAATAACAACAGAATTGTTCGTATATCTGAAGGTTTGGAAAAGTCCTTACCAAGTTTGGAGACGCTTGTGTTAACCGGAAATCAAATACAGGAACTGGCGGACTTGGACCCACTGGCAAGCATCAAATCACTAAGAACTCTAAGCCTTCTGCACAACCCAGTGACTACGCGACAGCATTATCGTGCATATGTTATTTTCAGAATACCACATTTACGTGTACTGGATTTTCGAAAAATCAAAATGAAAGAGCGAGAAGATGCAGCTGCTCTATTCAAAAGCAAGAAAGGCAAGGAGCTGCAGAAAGAGATTGCCAAAAAAGCAAAAAATGCCTTCCAGAATGCCGCTGCTGCAGGATCTTCAGAGGAGCAGAAGCCTACAGGACCCACAGCAGAAGAACTGTGGAAGATTAGAGAAGCTATTTCGAAGGCCAGTTCATTAGAAGAAGTGGAAAGGCTCAACAGACTACTTCAAGCTGGGCAAATACCTGGGAGGGCACATCCTCCAGGAGTTTCGCAAATGGACGAAGAGATGGACGAAGAGGAGTCGTCACACAACCGCTCGATGATGAATGGGAACTGAAGTGACATTGGTTTTGTGAGTTATGTTGCTGGAAACTATTAATATCTTTAAGAACTGTTTATTCTTATGACATTTGTGAACATGAGTAGTCTCCCTGTTTAATATATTAATCCATTTTGTCGGCACAAAACATTAATGTAAATTGTCTTAAAGTGTATCTCAAGGGTACCTCCTTTCCTTTTATTAAATTCTGATTGAGGAAATGGATGTGTAGAGACTTATATTCTAATGTGAAACATAAGTCAATTTGACACATACTATTTGTGCTATTTGTAAGCTTATATTTTCATTTATATTACATTGGAAGTTTAATTTATGAAATTATGTAAAATATTCACTACATTCTCTTGAAGTACAAACAGAGAGATAGCTCCTAATAAAGTTTTGTTATAAAATGCGACTACTTACACCATGCTTCTGAATTATTTATGATGTTATTGTGCATATTATATCTCTTAATTTATTTGATTTTTGGGTAAAAGTTAAACATTGGGCCCCCTTGCATATTTCAATATGGTGTGGATGCGAAGATTGTGCTTCGCTACCAGTCAGTTTGATACCAAAATCAGATTTTCTGCTTCCTCACAAAGATGTGGAGCAGCACTACAGACCACTCTGTGACTAGAATCAAGATTTGACAGCAAGTAATACGTCTTGTGTAGAATTAAATGAGTTTCTTAAATATTCACTGTGTGTGCAGGCTCAACGTTTGCAATATTTGACCCATGCTGTGTTGTGGTAATGTGATGTAGATATTTGTATAGTTGAATCTATTATACCGGTAATGCACCAAACTTTGCCTTTGCTGTTAGTTCATGCAGTATCCTGGGAAAGTTGTAAGTACAAAAATGGAATGTGATGTGTAGTAATTTTATGTGGGATTGTGCCACAGCCTTCATGCAATTATTGAATATAGTCATTTTCAAATATAGCTGTAAAAATGACTTTTTTATGTTGTGATTGCAATTTTGAGTATTACTCGTGTTCAGGCAGACATTTCAAATGCAAATGTGCACAGTCAATAGACACAATGCCAAGCAAGTCAGAACAGTGTCCAAGTGATAGAATCCACAAACAAAGAATAAGATGTAATTCATGTGGATTGGTATAGAGAAATCATGACAACCTAAAGTTGATGGTTACACAAGTTTTCAAAAGGTGTTCCACGAGATCACAAAACCTGTATTTTAGCGCAATGTGGCGTTTCTCAAATTTAGTAATTATTACAGCTACTCAATAAACAGTTTTATTAAAATTGTTTTGCAAGACATAGTTACTGACTAGTATTTACCTTCAGAAAGCGAAATATTTTGTGCTGGTAGGCACATATAAAAGTGAACATTATCTGTCTTAGGCACGACCCTCATGCTCACAGCAGGTGGCACCTCTTAACCTTGGGGCTGAGTGAGCTGTCTTCATAACTTTTCTACTTATCCCTGCCTGTTACCCAGGAAAGAACTAATAACTCCAAATGCTAGGGCAGTATGCATGTGTAATTGTATGTCTATTGGTGGTACTAAATATTCCATATTGTGAAGATAAGTACTGTTCAGCAATTGTGTATGTCAACATGTGTCTTGCTGTGCACTTATGGAGGTGCTATTCTGTGGTGTCTCAAGGGCTCAGAATAGAGATTTATTGTATTCTCGTGTGAAAGTTTGTAACGAGTTGCTTGTGGGCTTCAGTCAATAAGTTGGAGAAGGGATTGTCATCATCAATCTTTCAGTTGGTTGGCAGCTCTTTGCCTGGATTTGTTAGAAGCTAATGTCTACATAATTGGAGACTCCTGCATTGTGTGTAGCTTTTTTGAAAATGGTAAGTCACAGTATTCCTTGGACTATCATCTGTTGCAATGTTCTTTCTAGGGCATTTCCAAGCAACTGGATGCATCATATTCTGTGGCCACTCAGTTTTTGTAGCTCAGTACAATACATTGTTTCCATTTGTTAGCTACAACCTCAATTTATATTTGTGTCCCTTCCTTTGTGGTGCAGGTTGAGTTAATGTTTTGTTTTTGTTTTCCAAAATGCTTTCTTATCTGGTTGTTTACCTTTTTATGTTACCATTTTTTTTTTACTTTTGAACTTCATTACATGTTGCCTCCAGCCACTCATCTTTGGCTATTTTACTTCCTTGTTAACTAAATTTCTTGGTCTATTTTTCTCCTTTACAGTTTTTTCGTGTTCTGTTAATTCTTTTATGTGATCATTTACCTGTTGTTTCTTTGGTGTGTTTTGTGAAAGACCAATTGTGATACTTGCTGCTGCTTCAATTGCTGCTTTAGATTTCTTTCTGACTATAATTAGTGTAATAGCACCCTTTGCACCCTAGTTTTATCCTTGTATAATGTCTTTCAGGATGGTTCTGAATTAATCTATTTGTTATCACTAGCTCTTTCTCTATGGTAAAGTTGTACAGTCTGTTCTCTTTGATTTCTAGATCCTAATCCACACCATCCTGTCGCGTGAACTTTTTTTTGTCTCTCCTACCACAACAGTCTAGTTATCTGTAATAATAAGATTCTCGCTCTTTCTTACTTAGATTCAATAACTTGCTCAAGTTGTTCACTCATTTCTTCTAGTTTATCATCACTGTATCCAGGTGTTAGCATATATAGTTGGATGACAGCTAAATGTGCTCGTCCTGCTTTCAGTTTCATTGGCATCATTCGGTCACTTTACAGAAATTAGCTCTTCACTTTTTTCCCCACCATTCCTTGGACAATACTACACCTACTCAATTTTTATTTTATTTATTTATTTATTTACTTTGCTCTTGGTCATCTGACTGTATTACAGAAAATTGTCACCGTGGAAATCCTCTTCATTTTTCCATTTAACTTGGGCATTCCTAATATATTTATTGGTATCATCTCTCATTTTACATTGTTCAAACAATGGATAATCTAGGAAGGCCTGAGACTGCAGTCGTGTGTGTGTGTGTGTGTGTGTGTGTGTGTGTGTGTGTGTGTGTGTGTTTGTGTGTGTATTGTTGATGAAGGTCTTAATGGCCAAAAGCTATAATTGGAGAGCCTTTTTGTTGTGTCTATCTGCGACACTGCATCTCTGCCATATGTTGATTTTTATATTGTTCAGTGGAAATACGGAAGCGTCCGATCCCACCCGTCTGCTTTGACCCATGACGTCACAAATATGGCGGAAACGACCATAAACCACGATTCCAATAAGGCGCATATAAATTCGTTACGTACACATTATGAGGACGAAAATACATCGAAAAACAAACACACACACATTCCACAAAAAGCCTAATGACACTAACAGGACAAGCGCGGGAAATATGGGGTTTTTGGGTGGGGACAAACTAAATATAAACAAATTTAGACACCCACCTCCATACAAAACGACAAAAAAAACGACATCACAAAACTCCCCAAATACCACTAAACACAATATCATCTGGAATCGGACACTTCCCTTGACCTATATAGCTCAAAAACATCTCCCGATACCAATACCAACATTCACAGCCACCCACTGGGATCAAACACTTCCCTTGACCTGTTATCCTTACGACATCTCCACATACACCCGTCCCTGGTCCGAGACGCCGGAACTTAAAGTAAGCCTCATTTCTTCACGACATACTGAACACTTTACGACTTCATCCAAAAATCCGAATAGTTGAAGAAATTTTATTAGAGACAACGCACTGTACCCCATCACAGCCGACAACCGAAAACTGTTGACTCTGTCAGTCATATCCATACCTACCAAAGACATAAAAAAAGCAATTTACCAAAATTCACACACGACGCCACACTCGCAAACTAAACCAAAAACATCACCTAACACACCACCAGAGAGCACCACCGATCGCATCAAAACGACACCTACAAACACGCCACTCTCACAAACTAAATTCCGCTCCGTCGTGACGTCACACACCATAACAGCCTTACGTCACGGGTCAAAGCCGACTGGTGGGATCGGACGCTTTGATCGACTCTGTTCAGTTTACTAAAAATTCCCAGTGATATGTCATTCCTTTTATGTAACTTCTTGGGTTAATGGAAGCATCCGATCCCACCAGTCTGCTTTGACCTATGACTTAATTACGTTGTGGTGTGTGACATCACTACGGCACGGAATTTTGAGTTGGTTCTGTTTGTAGATGTCATGTTGTTATATTTGATGGTGCTGGTGCCCTCTGGTGGTGGATGTGCTGAGTTTAATGTATGGTATTGGGTTCATTTGAGTTTTTGTTGTCATCGTGCTAACATGCTTCCGAGTTTAGGTATTTGGTGTGATAATATGGGTTGTGGGAGTGTTTTAAGTGAGTTATAAAGTTTTTTTTTATTTTTTAAAGAAAGATGTGTTTGGCATTTATGTTAGGTTTGATTATTGGTATTTGATGTAAGGAAAGAAGCCTAATTTTTTAATTGGTTTTTTTGTTAGGTATTGATATGACAGTGAAGTTCCTGAGTGTATCACTACGTTTTGAGATGGGTGATGTCTGTCATAAAGTTTCTGAAGGTTTTCGGTCTTATTGTTGAATATGTTAAGGTGTCATGTTTGTGGCAACAACAGAATACACTGGATGATGATCGTTTGTCTTGTTTCAAAATATTTGTTTCCTTGGTCATATTTTTTAAATCTGTTGTATATTTGTGTGAGAATACATATTTCACAAATTGCTCCTTTACAGTAACATATTCTAAATATAAATTTTAAATGACACATTAAGTAAAATGTAGCCTACAGATTACAACACTGAGCATCAACACACTATTTCAGATATTGTAATATCCTTCCTCCTCATTTCTGCTTGTTACTGAACTGGCTGTCGCAGTTTGATAAAAACCTGCAGCAAATTTGCATATGCTTATAAGGTAAGAATTTGTGCATACTCTTTTTCCTTTCAGACTGAAACTTTTTTTGTATTGAATTTTAAATGCATGGAATTCAGATAACTGGGCTTTGCAAGAATGTCAGTGCAAAATGGTAGTTTTCGTCATAAATGCCCATAACTCAGGTGTTTATGAAGCTTTTGATTTGGAATTTTTCATAAGTTAAGAGAAGCACATACTTAACAGGCATGTAATTATTTAAGCACTAAAGTTACAAAGAACAATACAAAAAAAATTTAATGTGTGTCACTTTACAATTTCTGAAAAAAGTACAGATACATTGAAAAATGCTTATGTCACATTTCTCCAACCTGGTGGGGATAGGAACGTATAATTGATCTTAAATAATTCCCAACAAAGTACACATTGTAATAAAATAATATTATTAATTGGTTATCTATGAATGAAAACACAAAGAATACTTTCTGTTGTGATGGATAAGAATAATTCTAAGTAAGGTCATCTATGCCTGACATCTACTGCTACAGATTTTCACAAAACTTTTTCTACATCTTACTTTCCACATGGCAATAGTCAATGGAAAATTTCTGCACGTACTTCATATAGTTCGATGGAAAACAATGGAAATTTTTCACAGACGTAAATGTGGTAACTGAAATTTGTCATTTGCATTGCTTCACTTCAGACAAAAATAACAATAATAATAATAACATAAAATATCTTATTTTCCAATAACATTTTCATATATTCCCACTTGTCACAGATGGGATGTATCTTTATTGGAAAAAAAATTAATAACTGTTCTTGACTTATGGGAATGTAGAAAATCAACTTAAGCTGTTGTGATCCAAACAATGATGTTTAAATATGTAAAACACTGACAGCTGATAAGATTTATGTTTATTGATACTTTGGTATTATTTAATGAGAAAAAGCAGCATCCTGAGTTTTGGTAGATATGGATGGTCATTTAACATATTGGTCAGAAGATCATGCAAATCAGATTTTGTCAACTGACAACCTACAGGAAGGCTGCCTCATGAAAGTACAGAGATAAAAGTTATGAATTTAACTGAAACATTTTCATTATATGGCTTAAGTTTATTTAAGACATCAAATTAGCATCTTTAAACAACAATTATTCTAGCCACATGAACATTAATTTAAAATGTAGATGTTCAGTAGTGAAGAGCCCTGAAAGTATCAATCAAACTTCTTAAGAGCATCTCTGTTTTTAATCCACTGTGACAAATTACATTATGGTAACTTCATATCTTTTTCATTAAAGTAATACATTCTGCCTAATGATGTTGATTTAGTTTCTCAATCAGCACATAAGCTTCTGTGAAGTTTGGAAGGTAGACGAGGTACGGGTGGAAGTAAAGCTGTGAGGACAGGGCGTGAGTCGGGCTTGGGTAGCTCAGTTGGTAGAGCACTTGCCCGCGAAAGGCAAAGGTCCCAAGTTCGAGTCTCAGCCCGACACACAGTTTTAATCTGCCAGGAATTTTCAGCACATAAAATATTTTTCAAAGGCTCAAAACAAGAGTTGTCTCTCCTTTTGTAGAGCTGCTACAAAAGAATTATGTTGAGGATGACTGCACGTCCATTGTGGGGCATTCTCATTGAATGAAAAACCAAAGAAGGATTTCAGAAGAAGTTACTCTAATAATCTCTAAAGAATCACAAGAAAGTGGTATGTAATGGTGACAATTCCTGGCAGCTGGTATAGTGCGGGTTGTCGAAAATCTCTTCTCATGGTTCGTGTATAGGAAACCTACTCTGACTTTATATAAGAAGTGAAAAAAATACATTTGTCATTAGCTTTTCGGAAATCGTATTCACCAGATGCAGTTGTTATTTGTGCATCATCCACTTGTTGAAGACTAGCTCTTTTCAATATTCATGTTATAGTTCCTCCCAAATCATCACACAACGATTTACCGTGGCTAAATAGCAGAAAAGGGAGTGGTCAGTATCAATAGAAAAATCCTTTTTGTGCTCACACAAATTTTTAAAGCTTTTTCTATTCTTATATTGAGCAGCACGTCCACCAGTGAAATAATGCACTTTCTTCACTTGTGGGTAATGCTCTGCCAGCCACTCAACCATTTCTTTTGGGCAGCATTTACAAATCGTACATCATATTCCCAATCGTCACTTAAAAAGCAGTGGTTCACTATTATAATTTACTTTCTTCATTTACCATATAAACACACGTGGGATAGATTGTGCAGCTGCTTCTTGTCCAGCGGTAACTCTGAATTTAATTCTGTATCATAATACTGTAGTTTTCAGCAAACTCCGTTAACATAATTGCTTTTTCTGGGGTTAGATTTTCTTTCAATTTTGTCAGTGCTTTTGACTTACATTTAGATAAAAATAAGTGTGGTTTAAGTGCTTGTAACTTTGTTACCAACAAGTCTGTGTATTCACCAGCAGTTGAAGACTGCTTTACCAATTCTGCCTGATGATCTATGTTTATCCACTGACTGAACTCAGTTTCATCATCAGCACCTTTGTAAGCTAATTTCTGTTAGGCCTATAATAATTGTAACAGTTTGTGATCACTGGGACAATTATCACAATGATTAAGCATGCGGTAGTAGTTTTCAGAATCACATACAAGAAATTTTATAAGTTCTTTGTATATTTCTTCTGTGTTTTCCGCATTCACAAGCAGTTTTACATTTTGGTGGAATTGCCCCCCCCCCCCCCCCGCCCCTCCCACTCTCCTCTCTCTCTCTCTCTCTCTCTCTCTCTCTCTCTCTCTCTCTCTCTCTCTCTCTCTCTCTCTCTCTCTCTCTGGATGAGTGCTGGTAGCACCCGCTAAACTCCACCACTTTGCTCTTAGTGAACAAATTCTGGAAAGACCATTGTTAACATTTGGCTTCTCCCATTTAAAACAAGAGCACAGTTTTCTTAAGCTGTAAAGGAGCAAAAGGCAAAGTTAACATTCACAAGAATGTGTACACACAAAAAAGAAACTTTAGAGTATATTCATCATTTAATAGAAATCAGCGACAATCTTTATCACTTCATCACCAATAACTTTCCCCATTTTTAGTTTAGAAGCTGATAAAATGCCCATTTCTGTTTTAGCATCCTTGTTTGTCGAACCACATACTCACTAACATTGAATTCTGAGATTATGTTTTGTTTTGACCAAGAGGGTGGAGCTAAAGTTAAAATTTGAATTTTTGCTGGTACTCGTGCACTAGCAATTTTTTCTTTCATTAGCAGTGTCATAGCAGCAAAATCTTTGACTTTCTTAACAATTTCATCATCAAATTTTTCTTCTCTATGCTCAGAATCTTCAATACTGCAATCTATTGCCCAGCACAGTTTTCTTTCCAAAACGTGCTTCATTTCTTCTCATTTTACCATATATAGCCTTGCTGTGATTTGGAATATAGGGAAGTTTTAAGGGAGAGCACCCCATATCATGTAAAGTTTTATTTGAATCCTTAGTACTTTGACTTTTTAGTACTGATTCATGAAATGTCACCTCTGGGTCCTCTGCATCACTTTCATTTCTGTCACTGACATCAGTTGTCTGTTCACAAATCTTACAACATGTTGTGCATAGAGTTTGGCCTGAGACAAGCAAACTGACCTCAAATATTTTTTAACTGTTTGTTTATGTTTTTTTGAAAGGATCACAACAAGTTCTTTGATGACTTTCTAAAACTTTTAAGTAATAGTACCTGTGTTGTCCACAGTAGCATTTTCTTCAGCTTGTGGAAAGCTTATATTGGATCGCAGCAATATCAAAACTCGCTGGTCTTCACTCAGCTATTCTATTTTCTTTTTTTTTTTTTAGTTGTTACTAAGGTGCAGGTTGTCAAATGAAGTGGTGTGTTTAGTAATTTTCCAATAGGCCATGAATTCACATTTTCCATTGCAGTTAACTGAGTACTAATTCACTTAAAACATACTTTATACAAGTGAAATGATAGGGCCGCACCCCAAACATATATGACCTGTCCTATAGAAAGACAAAGAGCAGCTGAGGTCAGATAGACTAATTGCCATTTATTCTCAACAAGAAACTTCAGCAATTGTTGCATTGTTTCATGCCTATAAAGGTTTCAAACAAGTTACTGCTGTCTAAGAGCACTTTTTTATCACTGTGAGCAGGTGATTGGCTGAACACATAAAGCATATATATTACAGTCTTTCAAAAATTACTGAATTAGTGAAATGAAAGGAAATAAATTTTCACACTTAAAGTTAACTTGCCTGCCTAGAATGAGTTATACTTAAATATGCTAATTTGATACCCTTGCATCTGAGGCAATGAGGGGATGAACCTATTTAAAATGACACTTTTCAAACATAGCAAAAAGTATTTTGATTTCAGATGTGTGTGTCAGTTAGCAGAAGATGCATTAAAATTTTTATTTTATTAGAAAGTTTACAATCTAGGGGATTATTTAAGACCAAAAACAGGTTCCCAGAATGTTGGAGAAATGTGATATAAGCATTTTTCCACATCCTCACAATTTTTCCGAAATTGAAAATGGACAGATATTAATATTTTTTTAAAATTTTTCTTTGTAACTTTACTGCTTCAATAACTGGACATCTGTTAACTCTATGCCTTACTTAACTTCAGAAAAAAATTCCAAATCATAAGCTCCATAAACACCTTAAGTACTATTTTGCATTGGCATTCTTGCTGAGCTGAATAACGCTATATTTAACATTCGATATAAAATAAAGTTGTACTCTGAGACCAAAAAGATTTTGCAGAAGTTCCTATGTTATATCTGAGATAGAGGGTTTCAAGTCCTTGAATTATTGTGTATTTTGACATGGAATGACCCTATGCCGTTAGGTTTCCGTCTGCTTCACCAGATTGTCACAGTGACAAATCAATCTTATTTCATGTGTAACAAGTGAAAATAATTCAGCAGGTGACGTACCTTTTACTCAAGTGAGCACCTAACATATTGCAGAAAGATGCAAGGTACAAGATGAAAAAAGTAACAAATGTGTAGTGCTTTTTTAACCCACAAAACTAAGTGGGCTGCGTTACTTCTGATCCGGGTATCTGCAGTAATAGATTAGGAAGAGGGACGCTATATATATGGCTGTAAGATTTGTTTGTTGAATTTTAAATCCTTGGTTAATTTTCTGGTCTTATGGAATCGATTAAAAAGTTTCACCCCACGTGAAATATTCACTCCTGCTGGAGTTCAACATCACTGTTATTTGTATGGTGGATTTGGTAGTTGTGATATTGTATTTGTGAACAACCCAGTTATTTTGCAATCTTCTGTCATTATCTATTAGATTGCTTTTAAATAATATAAGTATTCCTCTAATTCAGGTACATGGTATGGTATATTAAATGTTGTTAACACAGCTTTAGACGACACCTTTATTTTATGTCCAATCATTATTCTAATGGACTTCTTTTGAATTCTGAATGTACTCAGTGACGTTGGACATTTTCCACAGAACAGTATTATTTAAATGAGACCAAAAACGAGGACGTTAAACACTCATTACTTCATCATTGATGGTGCAGGATATCAGAACATCTTAAGGCAAAACTTCATTATCTTAGTGTACCCTTAATATGTACTGCTTTGTGCTGTGTAATTGTGCTTCCATGTAAATATAAATTGACGGTAACGCTCTTATAGTTACTGCACTTGACTGATTATGACATTTCCAGTTACTGTTTAGTTTTGTGTCACATTTTACCCATTTCTGTTCACAACAGTTGGAGAGTATTGTATCAGTAAACAAGACAGCCAGAAGATCTTCCACATTCACATTTATATTACTGATGTATCGAAGGATGAGAGGTGATTCCTTCAGTTGATAGCATTTCAGTGGCTGCTTTGTACTTCTGATCAGTGTATTCAACAACAAGAGTTGTCTTTGATTGAGAAGGAATGAATTAATCCATATGATGAGCATCTCAACATACAATAAAGTTGTAGCTTGGTAAAGAGGCTTTTGTGCTAAACCTTATTCAAAAATTTAGACAGATATGGAAATATATGTTTATAGACTGAAGCTGCAGCATGATGAAGCTGCAGCATGATGTGTGTACTGTTTTGAAACTTCCTGGCAGAGTGAAACTGACAGCTGGACTGGTATTTGGGCTCATTTCAGAATGTTGTCTTTTACAGGCAATGCTCTTACCAGCTGACCCAACCAAGCATGGCCTGTGGCATAGGAGACAAGTAATGGCGGAAGAAAATTTTGAGTGCACTTCATGAGTCATTGTGCCCATGTAACAGTTGTAAGATCATTATCCACAAAAGGCGAGATTCCGGGTCAGAGACTTGACGTGGCACACAGTTTTTATATTTATTTATTCATCCGTAGACAACTTGTGTTGTATGGATGTCGTCAACTGTATACATGGAATGAGTATATACATAATAGTACTTCTGGTAGTACATATTTCTATGGTGCAACTTAATCGTTTGTACACAAAGCAAATACACACCAATCTTAGTTACAAATAAATATAAATTTACAAATGTATTCTTGCATGGGTTACACAAAACAAATACACACCAATCTTAGTTACAAATAAATATAAATTTACAAATGTATTCTTGCATGGGTTACACAAAACAAATACACACCAATCTTAATTACAGATAAATATAAATTTACAAAGGTACTCTTGCATGAATTGAGGTGAACACGTTATTTACAGTATTCTTTGACAGTATAGTAACATTTATCTGCTAAATAACTTTTTGCAGCTTTCCTAAAGGCATGTATTCCAGTTTCAGCTTTGATCTCCTCTGGAAGTCTATTATACATTTTTATTCCATTAAATAATAAACTATTTTGGGTTTTTGTTTTGTTTTTTCGTATGAGATGCAAATGGTGGCAGGATCTAGTCCAGTGTTGGTGTATAGATCTGTTTTGTATGTACTGGCCAATGAGTTTCTTTATATATATCACAGTCTGAAAGATGTATTCACATGGTACTGTCAAGATTCCCATGGTTTTGAATAAATCAGTACAGTGAGCTCTCTTGCTGCTTTTTGTTATTATTCGTACAGCCCTCTTTTGCAGCTTGAAAATTGCTTGTATGTTCTGCACATTTGTACCCCAGAAGGTTATGCCATAACTAATTATTGAATGCACATATGCAAAGTATGTAGTCTTTAGCACATGAACTATTACATACTGACATAATTATCCGGAGTGCATAGCAAGCAGTAGCAATTTTCTTTTCTAGTGCTGCAATATGGTCAGTCCAGTTAAGTTGTGAGTCAACATGCATTCCTAGGAATTTTGTGTTTGTGACACAATCTACAAGTTCATCTTTAACTTTTAGGCCTATGCTATTATGTTTTTTATTTATGTGGAAATTAATACTGTTTGTTTTTTTTTAATATTGAGGGTTAATTTGTTGCTTACTACCCACTTGCATACATGATCGAGAGTTTCTTCAGCTTTGTCTCTCAATTTGTCTGGTGACTCATCACTGATAAGGATGCTGCTATCATCTGCAAATAGTATTGCTTCCCCGTATTTGACACTCTGGGGAAAATCATTGATATATATTAGGAAGAGTATTGGCACTAACACACTTCCCTGAGGGACTCCTATGTTAATATGTTCTGGTTTGGAAATGCGTTTTGTCAATCTGCTGAACTTCGTTTGTGAGATCTCTACACACTGTACCCTATTTTCCAAGTACGATTGAAACCAATTATTTACTGTTCCCCTTATTCCTAGTGCCTCCATTTTGTTTAGTAGTATTTTGTGGTCTACCGTGTCAAATGCTTTGCTAAGGTCAAGGAATATGCCTGTTACATGTTCACCTTCGTCAAGTGCTTCTAAGACAAAATTTGTGAAGTGAGCTACTGCTGAACCTGTGCTTCTTCCTGGCCTGAAACCAAACTGTTCTTTACACAGTAGGTTGTACTTGTTTAGGAAATCCATTAGTCTCTTTTTCATTATATTTTCTATTACCTTGGAAAAGGATGAGAGTAATGAGATGGGCCTATAGTTTTCTATATTTTCTGGATTGCCGTTCTTAAATAGAGGCAGCACTTTTGCACATTTTAAGTATTCTGGGAAGCAGCCTGCAGTGAAAGATTCATTTATGATGTGTGCCAAAGGATGTTGTAAGCTGTCAATGCAGTCCTTCAGTAAGCACACTGGCACTTCATCTAAACCTGCTGATGTTTTATTCTTTAGATTCTTCACAACCATCCTTACTTCTTCTGGTAACAGTAACATTGAGTTAGCCATATAGTTCAATTTTTGTTCAGGCTGTTTTTTGCCAAACTTTTGCTGTAGCTTGGTAGCAACACTGCTGAAGTACTCATTTACAGTATTTGCTAGTGTATTTGGGTTATGTATAATAGCACCATTATGTTTAATTTGAATGTTTACTGTTTTTAATTTATTACTGTTTGTTTCCTGTTTGGTAACAGTCCAGGCTGCTTTAATTTTATTTTCTGCCTTTTCTGTAATACTGTCATTGTGGGCTTTTTTTGCATCTCGTAATACTCTTCTGTATATCCTTTTGTATGTGTGGTAGTAGTTTAGGAAACCAGGATCACTATGGTAGTTTTTTAATCTGTTCAGTTGTTTGAGTGTTGCAGAGGATTTCCTTATTCCTTTGGTCACCCAGGTATTTCTTTTGTGTAAGTGTACTGCAGTTTGCACTTTTGGGAATGCTTAATCAAATCTGAGTTTAAATAGTGACATGAATTTAGAAAATTTTTTTATTTACACTAGTTTCAGCATACACTTCTTCCCAAGTTATACTGTTTATTTGCTTGGCAAATTCTGATCTGTTTGGTTTGGAGAAAACCCTTCTGTATGTGTATGTTTTAGTTGTATTGTCTATATTTATGTTTAATTTTAGGATTTGACAGGAGTGATCAGAAAGGCCAAGGTTATCTACAATAATTTCACAACTTTCTTTATCTATGTCTGTGATGATGTGATCAAT
This sequence comes from Schistocerca americana, assembly GCF_021461395.2. NCBI lineage: Eukaryota > Metazoa > Arthropoda > Insecta > Orthoptera > Acrididae > Schistocerca > Schistocerca americana. Next base: position 716,554,081 of record NC_060123.1, read on the forward strand.
TGTTGATGATGAGTTTTTGGCTATCCTCGTGGCTCTGTTAACTAATGGTGATAACTTATAACAGCGCAATATATTCAAGAATGAGTTACAGAATCTATCTGGGTTTTGTGTGTTTATATTTAAGTCTCCACAAATGAGAACCTTCCCTTTAGGATTCGAAGCCATGTCTAGAATCTGGATTAGTTTTGCAGTGAAAGTATCTATATCACCACTGGGTGAACGGTAAATACATATTATAGTTAACCTTTGTGCCTCATCTGACTTGCTTATCTCTATGGCTGATATTTCTATGTGTTTTTCCTCACTTACAGAATTAATATCATTTCTAATTTTATAGGCAATTCCTTGCTTAACATATATACATGATCCATCACCTCTAATGGTGGTTCTACTATAATGACATGCTAGTATATATGAGTTTAAATTTATTAATGTTATTTCAGTACCTCTACACCAATGTTCAGTAATGCATGTGACTGAACTGTTTAAAGTTTGTAGTTCCACTTCTAATTGTTGCACTTTGTTTCTGACAGATTGTATATTTTGATGAAAGACTGAGAAACGAGCACAGCTTACCTTGCCTGTACCTTTTGTTTGCATTTTGTTGACAGTGACTGATGCTTTGCGCCGGTTTGTCCCAGTTTTTTTCTCCTCTTGGTGCTGAACCATAAAAAATCCTCCTTTGGAGTGATGTACTTTCTTGTCCTCTGGCTCCTTCTGATGGGGTGTGGTTTAGCTGGTGGCTTCTCCATTGGTACTGTCGTTTCTGGTGCTACTGCTGTTGTTGGCTTTGCTGTTGTCTGTCCCACTGTTGCTGTGTCTCCTGTTCTTATTGTTAGTGGTGGTGGTGGTGAAGGTTCTGCTGATGTCAGTTCTGCTGCTGACGAGATGACTGCCTTTGTTGATTTTTCTTGTATTGTGGAATGTTCTGTTACTGATAGTGGTATAACAGTTGTTTTTGTGTTGAAGGTGTTTTGAAGTAGTTTTAATTCCTTCATTATCATGTTCGCCAGATATTCTCTCCCAATACTGTTTAAGTGTAGTCCATGTTGTGTATGGAATCTACAACCTATATTATTTATATTAACACATTTAACATTTTTAAAACGTCTACAGATTTTGGCAAACTGATAGTTGGCTTTTTGTACTTCTGTATTTACACATGCTTGGTTATCCAGATCGTGCCGATGTGGTGTATTCACAATTATCACGTTTGTATGCATGAGGTTCTTCAGACACTGTTTAAGATAACGTGTAGCATTTGCAGCTTCATTTTTATATACATCGTTTGAACCTCCGATGAGTATTACACAGTCTTTGTCGTGTAGATTTTTAACCTCTCTAGATTCAGTCGTTTTTATTATTTCCGCTAGTGGGGCTCCCAGTTTTACTATGCTACACAAACTTCTATTAGTTTTCTCTTTAATTTTCTTCGCGAGTCCACGGCCATGACTATCTGAAAGCATGAGTATTTTATTATGCGAGTTATCTGTTACAATGTTTTTCGTTTGAGTGTCTGTATCAGTATTTTGTGACGTACTTCAAGGTCATTTTGTACCAGTATTGTCTCATGAAGTTGCCCAGCAGTTTCTTGTACTTGTTGTGAAGTGTTTATAGTCCATCTGTGTTAATGTCTTTCTCAATGCATGTGGTAATCTGGACATTATATCTCTCTCAACTGTCAGTGCCATTGTATTCTTCCACATAGTTTTCCCTAAAACTTTTAGTGCTGAATTGTGGTCTTAAGCCTTAAGAGTGGTTCGAATCACTCTCCATAATAAAATTAAAGCAATAACAGACCTTGGTTGCAAAATATAAGTCTTTTGACGTAGGTTTTGGCACTGCTATGAGTGCCTTCATCAGAAGTAAAAAATTCAAATTGGCCTATAACATAGGTAAAAAAATTATCGGATTTTTTTTATATTAGTGTAAGTACTGACTAACAGTACAAGAAAGAAACAGTACTTACATGTCATGTATAAAATAAATAGCAAGCTATAAAGCCTTAGTCATAAAATTTTGAAAAAGAATACATGGAAGGCAAGCCACTGTGGGCTGTTCTCATATTTCGAGGTTCAGGTAGCAACAGATTGAGGCCCCTGCATTATGAATTGCAGGCAGGTGATCACTATACCAAGAGTGCCATCTAGTAGCCGCAAATACAAATAGGCTACTTAACATTCTAAATATACACAGATGACCATGCAGCCATGTTAATATTTTTTTTTTTTTTTTTTTTTTTTAAAAAAAAAAAAAAGCACTCTCCATACAACCTATGTTTACTTGAACGTGTTCTCTGTAGTCAAACCTCGGTCTCCCTCAACAATTTTTTCCTCCCACACTTCACTCCATTACCAAATTAATTGTTCCTTGATGTCTCAGGACATATATTCCCTTCTTTTAGTCAAGTTGTGCCATAAATTCTTTTTACTCTGACTCAGTTCAGTACACCTTCAGTCTACTTGTCAGGTCTCCAGCAGTCTTCTGCAACACTGCATTTCAAAATCCTCTATTCCCTTCATGTCTGTATTTTTTTGTTTCCACATTTCAAGTCTACAGCGCAGAAAATAATTCTAAAAATTGTATCCAAACACCTAAATTTAATATTAGATGTTAACGTATTTCTCTTTTCCAGAAGAATTGTTCTTGTTTTTCCAACTTCCATTTTATATCTTCTTCTACAACTCTCATCTATTTTACTGACCAAATAGTGAATTTCTGCTGTTTTAAGAGTTCCATTCCCTATGGTAATCACCTCAAGTTCATCTGTTTCTATTTGGGCTCATTTAATTATCTTTGTTTTGTTGATGTCTATATTCTGGTCTCTTTACAGCACATTATCCATTCCGTTCGACTGATCTTCTGAGACCTTTGCCAACCTGACCCGATGTCAGTGTCCTGGCAAACCTCAAAGATGTTATTTTTCTCCTTGAACTTTAATTCCATTTCTGAATTTGTCCATAATTTCCTTCACTGCTTGCTCAATATACAGATTCAGTAACATGGGGGAAAGCCTACAATCTTGTATCTCTCTCTTCTGAATTACTGTCTCATTTTCATCTCCTTTAGCCTATTATTCCATTCTTGCTTCTGTGCTGGTTGTAAATAACCTTTCACATTACTCATTGTACCACAAATAACTTTAAAATTATAAATCCTGTTACCATTGTCAAAATCTGTTTCTAAATCTGTAAATGCTATAAATATAAGCTTGCCATTTTTTTCACTTTTTTCTTTTATGATAAATCATAAAGCCAATATTGCCTTGCATGTTCTTACATTTCTCCTGAACCAAAACTAATGTTTTCCTGGGTCAGCTTCCAACAGTCTCTCCCTTCTTCTGTAAATAATTGCAATGATAATGTATTTAAACTGAGGGTTAAGTAATAGTTACTCCTGGCAGCATCTGATTTCTTTGGTTTTGGTGTTCTTACATTCACCCGAAAATTGGAGGGTATTTCACTATTCGTGTACATGCCTTACTGTTTTGTCATGGTTGGTTCAAGGCTCTCAATGATTGTGAGGAGTATCATCTATTCCAAGTATCTTGGGTATCCAGAGCTCTGTCAAATTCCTCTTACAGTACCACAACCACTTTTCATATTCATCCAGTTGCTCTTCTCTTTCCATGATGCTGTCATTCAGTTTCTCTCTTTTATAGCATATTTCCCTTCTACACATCCTTGCACCTTTCAGCCTTCCATGATTTGCTTCGTTATCGCTTGTCATCAGAGTTCATGATATTTACATTGCTGGTTTCCTTTTCTGCTAAATTTTTTTACAGTTCTTACATGTGCAGCATCTACTATCCTCCACGTGCTTCTATAGCTTTCCATTTTTCTCTAGCCATTCTTGCTTCACCATTTTGCATGTTCCCTCAATCTCATTTTTATATGTCTGTAGTCCTTTTTTGCTGGTTCCATTTGTTACTTTTATCAGTTGATTTTAAATTTAAGCTTTCATATTTTCTCGAAGAATTCTTATTGGACCTTTTCTTTTTGCCTGTTTGATCATCTGTTGCCTTCACTATTTAATCTTTCAAAACTACCTATTTGTTTCTACTGTATCTCTTCCCCCTGTTTTAATTAGTCATTGCCTATTGCTCCCTTTAAAACTCTCAGCAACCTCCACTTCATTCAACATATTTGGTTTCCATCTCTTTAGTTTACCAACTTTCTGCTATGTCTTCAGTTTTAATCCACAGTTGATAATTGATAAATTGAGGTCAGAAACCACATGTACCCCTGGAAATGTTTTGCAGTGAAAATATGATTTCAAAATTTCTGTCTGAACGTTATAATCTGTCCGAAGCTTCCTGTGTCTCCAAGTTTCTTCCACATAGACAACCTTCCGTGATGATGATTAAAACCAAATGTTGGCAAAGATTAAATTCTACTGAAATTCTGCTGTTTTTATCCCCCTTGACATGCGTTTTTCAATCTCTCCTTTTCATCTACTGAACTGGTAGGCCTATATACATGTACTACTGTAGTGGCTTGAGGTTTTGTGTCTGTCTCAAGTATGGTAATCCATTCATTATATTCTTCATGATAGTCACCTGCATTCCTGTTTCTTATTTGTTATTAGAACCAAAATCAGATGACCTACGCAGCACACGCTACAGGCCCTGCCCTGTCAGGGCCCTCACACCTGTCTCTGACAATTTTTCAGGAGGAAATTGTTAGCACCGCAGCACTGCAAATGACTGGCCTCAATCTGACATCTCCATTAGCACTGTTTTAGCAGTTATGTTTTATGTTCCTTTCATTGGTTTTGGGTTCCACCTCAGGTTTACTTTTATGGTTTGTCAATCAAGTTTCAACGAATTTCTGGAAAGTTTTCATCCACGGGTTTAAACCATTCAGATACACTTTTTGTTCTCATTCTATCCTGCCTAATGTCACTGTTTTCTGTTTCTATTTTCCAGCACTGAATGCGACATAGATCACGCTTCACCAAACTGTGTCGTGTTGTGGCATAGTCCTGTGAAGAGTATCACAAATGTTCTGCATCCTGAAATCTAAAGTTTATAAGTATGTAGTATGATACATTTTAGTTTTTAACACGAGCTGTGATAATTTATGGTAAACTTTGAGGCAGCCTGTGCAAGACAGCACCTGCGATGACAGGCAACTGCCAGTTCTGTTTGTCGGTGATTGGAGTAGTCTCTTATTATAAGAACTCCCTGAAAGTTTGTTAAGTTTCAGTACACACACAACCTAAATTTCCCAAAATATTATTTTACTTTCATGATGAAGAGACTTATTCATAGAAGAAAAGCTGAATAACCTTTTTGGACTTGTGACAGTGTCAGTCCAACTACTTGTAGTGAGAGTAGAAACTGCATTGATTAATCTTAGCATAAGTAGAAAGCAAAAATTTGTGTGTGGTATTGAAACCGAGAGAATATTTTGAGTGCCTTTCGGACTCACCAAATAATGTCATGCTTCAGTAAAATCCATTGCTGTTTGTGACTCAGCATTTAATTAGGCAACATATTCAAAAATTGTTCAGAACACACCAGACACAGTCATCACAGAACAGTAGGTTTTTTCCCCACACCAACAGAATTTTTTGCTCAACATTGTGCCACTGTTCATACATTACCCTACTTGCTTATTAACATAGATTCATACACTCTGGATGGCCAGTACCTTGAGATCATAAAGAAAAACACAGTTTTGTTATTTATCACTGACACAGACATCCAGAATTTGTCCCTCATTTTTGAAAGAGGTGGCCACTGTAAATAAGATTTTTCTCGTTTTCAAAATCCACAGTCCTTGGCATTTACAATGTGCCAGTGTTGTACTATTAAACAAATGCAAATCTGAAGAGGGACATCCCATTGTCTGCATATACAGTTCATGCCTTTGGTTTTATATCAACAGTGCCCATTGGCTGCTTGTCCTTGTACTCAGGATAAAACCATTTGTATCAGTTGTCTTGTTCAAATAATATCATTGGAAGTAGCATTTGATGTGCTATTATTTAATGGGATGCTTTGATGGTCAGACTGCTACATGTGGCAATGCCTGAATGAAGCAAAACTTGCTCACAGACTTCAGATGAGTGCAAGGGCTTTGTCTTCCCGTACCCCACTTGCCCCCTCCCCCTTAATCTCCAGCTGGCCGAAGTGGCCGTGCGGTTAAAGGCGCTGCAGTCTGGAACCGCAAGACCGCTACGGTCGCAGGTTCGAATCCTGCCTCGGGCATGGATGTTTGTGATGTCCTTAGGTTAGTTAGGTTTAACTAGTTCTAAGTTCTAGGGGACTAATGACCTCAGCAGTTGAGTCCCATAGTGCTCGGAGCCATTTGAACCATTTTGAACCTTAATCTCCCTCTGTCCCCCTTGCAAGATCTCACTTGTGTTAACTAGTCTTTCAAAGTAAGTCTGTGTTCAGTGATGTGTTGTAACAACTTGGTTACAGCTTGTAACCAGAATCACTAAGGTATTCAGTCTAGCTCACATTACAGAAACAACATATAATTTAAGTCAAATCTGAGAAAAGATTTTGCTATTGTGTCCCAGGCTGACTTTTGTGAACAATATACAGATCTGGCATGTATGTCTGTCTTGTCATCTATAACCATTTTATTCTTATGACACAGTGTTTAAAACTTGCTGTGCAAGTCATTTTTCTTGACAATTACCACTCAACTTTATGGTTTGAATGTGATAAATGGTAGGCCCTTTGTAAGACTTATTTTGTGCACTAGGTTCATACCTTGCTGCACTGTATAATAAGACAGTCATTCTGCCATACTGCATGGACAATCATCTAATGACATGATATACAGTATTTTTACTTATTACATGTAAAAACCTACATAATGAGTTTCCCTGCATCAGATTAAAATGATTAGCCCAGTGTGAGAAAGGGGACGTTCTTCCACAATGCTAAATGTAGGAAAGAGATGAATAGTTGGGAAAAGAAGTAGTAGTCATATCTAAAATACCAAACTATACTTATTTCCCAGCTAAGACAATTTATAACTACATCTACATCTGTGATCTGCAAACTAATGTGATGTTCATGACAGAAGGTACTTCCCACTGTACCAATTATTAGTCTTGTAATGGCGACCGGAACAGTCTTGGGGTTGAAGTGACGGAAAACGCGGCAGGACCCGCGGAGCAGCCCGCGATCAACAACACAACGGGAGAGGGAGGACACTACCAATGAAGGACCATACGACAACAACAAGAACAAAACAGAAGTGTCAAGAAAACATAACTAGACAACCATGTCCACTCGTTAACAAAACACGAAGTAAATACGCTGTCTAAAATGAGGCGATATGTCCTGAGACGTACGCATGGTTAGATTGGCAGGCTGAGCGAGAAGCAGGCACTATCGGGGAAGCCGCTATTGGCCACTGCAACTACGTGTTCCACTGTGGCACCCTCACTCTAAATGTGGGCCAGGAGGCGTGCGCCGCCACAGCTTATGGCGCGATGGTGCAGAGACCTCTAGGTGTCTTCGACTTCCATGACATCTGGCGGGGATTCAAATTCCATGGCGCACGGTACCAGATAGAGCTGCTTCCCATTCCATTCAAATATGTAGTGCAGTAATAATGGTTGGTTAAAAGTATGTCTGCACTGTAATTAGTCTAATCTTGTCTTCGTAACTCCTCTGTGAATGATAATAGAGGACTATAGTATATTTCTAGATCATCACTTAAAGATGGTTCTTGAAACTTGCACAGGATAGTTTTCATCTTTTCAACAACTTAATGACACTCTCCCATGGGTCAAACAAACCTGTGACCATTTGTGCTGCCCTTCTCAGTATAGGTTTAATATCCCCTGTTAATCATATTTGGTGTGGATCCTACACACTCGAGCAGCATTCTAGGATGGGTCGCACAATTGATCCTTGATCAGTCTTCTTTGTATGCCTGTTGCATTCCCACAGTATTTCCAAAGAACTGAAGTCTCCCACCTGCTTTACCCATGACTGAGCCTATGTGATCATTTCCCTACTTATCCCTGCAAAGTGGTACATCCAATTATTTGTATGAGTTGACTGAGTCCAACTGTGACTCATTAATATTGCAGTCATAGGATACTATTTTTTTCCATTTTATGAAGTGCAAAATTTTACATTTCTGGGCATTTAAAGCAAGTTGCTAAATTTTTATTTAATTAGAAATATTGTCCTTTGATTCTCTATGTGAATCATCTCATCTGTCTATAGTGGATGCTGAAATTGCAATTATAAGTAATGAAATTTCCTGAATTGTGAAGGCTCCTGATGATGTGAAAGAAGTAACTATTCAGTGACCAATCATTCATTAAAAAATAATAATAATAATAATAATAAACCTGTGTGACAGTGCTGGAGGGAAAGGTATAAGACGTAACTGGTATGCACAGAAAGACTAGTAAGTGCTTTTCACCAGTATAGGAAATTGTCAGACTTTACTAATGTGAAGAAATAACGAAACTATTGTGCTATTTCTTCACATTAGCATTCTTCTGCAATAATTACAGAAAATATCTTATTTTCAACATACCATTGTCATATTGTCCCAGGTGTCACAGAAGGGATGTATCTTTACTGGAAAAAAATTAATAATTGTTCTTGACTTATGAGAATATAGAAAATCAACTTAAGCTGTTGTGATCCAAACAACGATGTTTAAATATATAAAACACTTTCTGACAGCTGATAAAAGATTTATTTTTATTGAAACTTTGATATTATGTAAAGAAAAAAGAAGCAGCATCCTGAGTTTTGGTAGATATGGATGGTCATTTAACATGTTGGTCAGAAGATCATGCAAATCAGATTTTGTCAACTGACAACCTGTAGTATGGCTGCCTCATGAAAGTACAGAGATAAAAGTTACGAATTTAATTAAAACATTTTCATTACATGGATTAAGTTTATTTAGGACTTCAAATTAGCATCTTTAAACAACAATTATTCTAGCCACATGAACATTAATTTAAAATGTAGATGTTCAGCAGTGAAGAGCCCTGAAAGTATCAATCAAACTTCTTAAGAGCATCTCTGTTTTTAATCCACTGTGACAAGTTATAATATGGTAACTTCATATCTTTTTCATTAAAGTAATACATTCTGCCTAATGATGTTGATTTAGTTACTCCATCAGCACATAAGCTTCTGTGAAGTTTGGAAGGTAGACGAGGTACAGGTGGAAGTAAAGCTGTGAGAACAGGGCGTGAGTCGGGCTTGGGTAGCTCAGTTGGTAGAGCACTTGCCCGCGAAAGGCAAAGGTCCCAAGTTCGAGTCTCAGCCCGACACACAGTTTTAATCTGCCAGGAATTTTCAGCACATAAAATATTTTTCAAAGGCACAAAACAGGAGTTGTCTCTCCTTTTGTAGAGCTGCTACAAAAGAATTATGTTGGGGATGACCGCACGTCCATTGTGGGGCATTCTCATTGAATGAAAAATCAAAGGAGGATTTCTTAAGAAGTTACCTTTCATAATATCTAAATAATCACAAGAAAGTGGTTTGTAATGGTGACAATTCCTGACAGCTGGTATTGTGCAGGTTGTCGAAAATCTGTTCTCGTGATTCTTGTATAGGAAATCTACTCTGACTTTATATAAGAAGTGAAAAAAATTACATTTGTCATTATTAGCTTTTCGGAAATCGTATTCACCAGATGCAGTTGTTATCCGCATTCAGGGGAATCTGAAGAAGGATAGGAACATTACATGTGGTGTTGCACCGCTGTCGTAGTCATGCATAGTCTTAGAGAACACGGATTGAGTGTTATTGTGCAGATGAATGGCCAGGTAATCTGCACATGGGAGATATTGATACTAAACATCACTTGCAGTGGGGTAGAGACCATGTGCTGCCCTGATGAGCTGCTGCCAGTCAGAGATATGGTGGTAGTTTGCGCTGTAGTGGATGAGGTTTCCACCAGGGAGAGTTTATTGAAACAGTTGAGTGTATATCACTCAGTACAATGTCCGTTGTTTTGTTGGACCTTAGCAGGACATGGTGTGGATGTGAGTAAGACAGTTGCATAGCTGTATGGATCATTTCATCTCTAAGCTTAATGAATTTGCTGTTGGTAAGTTTGCTGTGGACAAATGTTTGAGGTTTTAATGTGGTCAGGATAGAGGTGTGCACAGTTTGGCAATATAGCTTTTAACCTTTAACAATGCCGGTAATGCACCTTGAGGTATGACTCCTAAGTCTTTGATGAACTCAGCAGGGAGGGTGGTAAGTGGTGGCATGGAATTAAGCCATACCACAGAGGGAGCTCAGTTTTTCAAACAGTTGGGACTCGAACTGCCAACCATGATCAGGTGTGATTGAGCTGGGCAACCATATGTTGCAATCCGCATGTTAATAAAAGCGACAGAATCGGCAGCAATATCTTGAAGCAGCATGGCCATTGCATACATCTATCAACAGCTGACAGTACATATCTGTAGCCCTTGCATCGTGGTATAGGACCAATAATGTTGAGGTGGACTTGCCTTAAGCATCCTGGAACATTGAATTTTCCTTGTCATGGATGCATGCATATGCCCAGATTTGTAGAGGCATCATATAACAATTTCTGTACTTCCCTGTCTTCTTGCTGTAAGCGAGCCAACTCTTCAAAATTCGGTTGGGAAGTAATTGCCAAAACCCAGGATAAGTAATGTGTCACCACATTGTCTGCTCCTTTAATGTCCCTGTTGTCTGTAGTGTACTGACTAATGAGATCCATGTGCCGAAAACGGTAGGTGGCAGATCCGCTGCCGGGTTATGGATCATACCTGCAAGGGATTTGTGGTCAGTATATATGGTGACTTCTCTGCCTCCAATGCCATGCTGCAAGTACTTCAAAGCCTCATGTATGTGAACATCCCATTGTCAGATGCAGATCACTTACATTGTGAATTGTATAGTTTCTTAGAAAAGAATCATCAAGTTTGGCGGGGATCACCCAGTTTTTTGCTGTAAATTTGTGCCGACTACAGAATCACTCGCATGTGTGGTGATCGAGATGCATGAATCCAGGAGAGGGTGTGTGAGCATAATGTCGTGTGCTAACGCGACCTTGAGAACCTCGAAGCCTTGAATCACATTGACTGTCCATTGAATCTGATCTGGCATGAGCCAGATGTTTATTTACATGCTAAGTCATCTGTCAACGGAGCCTGAATTACTTCAACCTTGAGTAGGTTTGTCTATAAAAGTTTATGATTCCCAGAAAATGATGCAGTTCTTTGACTGTTGTAGGTCTGTGTAGGTTATAGATGTCATCAGTCTGATTGGATGATGGCTGGATGCCATCAGTGTCTGCTGTGTGGCCCAGGAATTTCACAGAATCTTGGTGTAACTGAGATTTTTCATGGTTGATTTTCACACTGTTAGCTTTCCAAGCTTGTAAGACTTGCTAGAGGCATGACTGGTGATTCTCAACTAAGGTGTAAAAAATTAAAATATCATCCAGCTATGCATAGCAAAATAGCATCTTGTACAGGGTGGGGCCAATGAACTGTTGCCATGTTTGGGCCACATTCTTTAGTCCATAAGGCATGAAACAGAACTCAAACAAGCTGAAAGGGGCGATCAATGCTGTTTTAGGAATGTCTCCCAGAAACATGCAAGTATGCTTTGTGAGAGACAATGACACTAAAGACTCATGTGCAATTAAGAAGTTGTGCAAAGTTCTGTATATGTGGAACAGGATAACTGTCAATGTTGGTTCTAGTGTTAAGGTGCCCATAGTCACTGCACAATTGATAGGACCCATCTTTTTTTGAATACAAAATGAATTTGGGATGATCAGTTACTATCTGAAAGGCATGTGGTGCGCAGGTGGACCATCAGTGCTATTTATCTTGTGGCATGTGTCATTCGAAATTGAACCTAGTTTACCACCTTGCAGGAGGGGGTGGGGATGCTACTAAGGTAACAGACGTACTCTTGTGGTTGTCCTATGCGCCCATCCCATGTTGCCTTGGCCTGCTTGGTCACCAGATCTGTCCTCAAATGAGCACATCAGGGACATCATTGGATGAAAACTCCAACATCATCCACAGCCAGCATTAACTGTCCCTCCACTGACCGACCAAGTGAAACAGGCATGGAACTCCATCCCATAAACTGATACTGGCTGGGGACGTGCAATACAATGCATACATTTTTGCATGCTTACAGTCAACATTCTAGCTGTTACACTGGTTATTAATATAACAGCATCTCACATTTTTAATTGCTTTTCTTATGCTTACATTAACGTGTGATACTGCAATTTTAATTATTTAAATATGTTATCTGGCCAAATGCATCCCCAAAATTCCTTTACCATACATTAATTATTTCTTGGTTTTGTGATTTCTTCCATCAGTGTATTAATAGTGTGGAAGTACATGTCTAAAAACACAGAAAGTACAGCTTTATCATCTTCAAGGGCTGGTCAGTCAGATTCATGTTGATTCTAACTTATTTCAGTGAACACTTGGCCGCATTGTGCTCAGCATTGAAACTTATTACTTCTTTTCTCCTGACTCTGTTTGCAAAATATTTTGCAGACAGTATCCACATATGCTTCTGAACATACTTGGACATATTATATCATTGTACAATGTATATTTCATGAGATATGATGTCAGAAACAATGAGATGTGTGAAGAAAGTCCAGCATCATGCATGAAGTTTCAGTATATTTATTCTGTACTAATAAGATACTCCTAAAATTGAGCCAAATCAAGCAGCATTTTTTACAGTTTGCAACCGTGAAACACAGATGGCCTTAGGTGAAAACTAAAGCTGTTTGTAGAGCTACGAAGAGACATTTCCATAGAGATGTTTATGAAGTCATGTTGGAGAGACACACAGGAGCAGCACCCAGTGCTCAGAAACTTCACTGCAAACACTCTTCATTCCTTTACTTCCATTTATAATAGAAAATTAGCAAAATGAATACCTGGGCAATGCCAGGTTTGTCAGCTAGTATTGTTGTGGACAAATGATGAGTCATCACTCCGTTTTTTATTTTACAAAATCCGGCCACCCTAGACCAAACAGACCTATGTGTGTCCACTGATGCTGCCCTTCTCCGTGTGTGTACAATCTTATCTGCCAGTCTTGCTATGTATAGATCCAAAGGAGTTGGGCAATATTCTAAGAAGAGTTAGCAGTTTTCTTTGTTGAGTCACTAAATTTTTTCAGTTTCCTAGCAACAAATCAAAGTCTGCCACCTGCTTTACCCATGATGGAGCCTACACAATAATTCCATTACATGTCTATAATTTATTATATCCAGGCTACATTGAGTTGATTGATTCCAACTGTAATCCATCAATACTGTAGTCATATGGTATTACACTTGTGTTTTATGTGAAGTGCACAATTTTACATTTGTGAACATTTACAGCAAGCTGCCAGTCTTTGTACTACTTTGAAATCTTATCTGCAGTCTCTGTACTACTTTGAAATCTTATACTGGTAACTGCATCACCTGCAAAAAGTCTGAGATTACTACTAATATTAGATTATAAAGGTCAGTGACTTGGTCTTGTACTACTTTTTTTTTTAAAAAAAAAGATTCAATATCCAAAAATGTGAAAACATAAACAAAAGCATATCAACAGAATAACCTTGAAAGTATTAGATATAAACTTAAGGTCACTTCAGTAAAAATGTATGAAATCAAGTAGTAGTAAAAAAATGGAATTAAAATTCAACCACAATGAAGAAGTAGGCAAAGCAGTCCATGTGACGTTAGCAATCTGGTGAATTGCAGCTGTAACGACAGGCCACATAGTGATGGGCAGTCCATCGGCTTGTGTTGACATTGGAGGATCATGATGTTGCTATCAGTATGAAGCACAATTTTATAATAAAGATGGAGACAGTTATAATGAACTGTCATGCACCTAGAAAGTACCCATAAGTGCTCTGTCACATCATATCTCGAAATCTGTCAAAATAGATACTCTGGTGCAACTAACATTCTTCACATAGGATTTCATGTAGTTATTTTTAAAGCTGGCATTCATTTCAGTTTCATTCAATATATTGAGTAAAGGTTGTTTTTGTTCTTAATGTGGAATTTCTAAAACATATTTGATGCCATTCATAGTGTACCAAGTGGCATTTATATACTTGCAATACGCTGTTCTTTTTACTTTGTTCAAATGTGTGTTTGTTATATTGTATAAAGAAGTTTATGGCACTTTAAAAAATATATTCTTCGTCACAACTTGAGTTTTTACACAGCTAAGCTCAAAAATATATGTATTTTCATGTTATATTATGATTTAATTTATTTCCTAATGTGTTTGTGACTTGGAATCTGTTTTTATCTTATTTTTATACAGAAATTATGCTATTTTATTTGATATTTGTCTGTTGTAAGTCACTGTGGTACATGTTACTTTCTCCTTGCTGCCATTATTAAAGGAGGCATTGTTCACTGAATTCAGAGAATATTTTATATTAATATTTTTTTACATTTTTTCTATAGTGTCTCAGCTAGATATGATCATGATAGCTATTATTAATTGTGATTTTATATTGTTGGTTTTGTTTTTTAGAAGTGACAGCCTTAAAATTCTTTTAACCATGACTCTGAGGAATGTAATTTTATACTGCAATTGGTGGCATGAATTTGTATCAGTAATAACATATGCACATGTTGGCTTTCTATAGATCCTGAATATGTGTTCCCCATCCTGATTAGCTGAATCCATGCTGAGGAAGTTAATTTGTCCATTTGCTTTGGTATCAGTGGTAAATTCATGTTGGGATGTGAAGAAGACTTTTTTGGGATAGTTCTTTCACATCTTCTGCATCATCTTTATATAATAAAACTGATTCACCAACATATCTGTAATAATAAATAATTCTTTCTTTGATACAAGAGTATTTTTTTTAAACCTGGGATTCAAGGTTATTTAAAAATTTCAAATAAAATGCTTGCCATAACCAGTTATCAGTATAATGAACTTGAATGTGTCCAAGACACTTACTTTCATAATCTAATCTAATACACAGATCACCAGAGTCCTCCACAGGTCAAAATGGTCTCATTTCACAACTATTAAAATTGTCTTCCATGTCTTTATTATACTGCATGAACAGCTTTGACTACCAACAGACTTCACTGGTCACACCTGAAATTGTTTCTTCTGTCTCTGACCCTCTGCCCCAGATACCACACTCCATCCTCCCTACCAAGAAATCCTCAGTCCAGCCACAAATTTCATTCAGTAGTCTATGTCACTGTACTTTAGTTAATAACCATTGATATGGTACTGAGTTGATATATTTTTGAAAGTCAACAAATACTAACTGATTGCCTTGATCCATGCTCTTCAGGATGTTAAATGCACTTTTAGTTTTGGAATATGTTCTGCTTGACATGAAGAAGGTAATTTTGTTTGAAGTACTTCATTATGTTTGAGCTGACAAAATGTCCTAAGATTCCATGAAAGACGGGTGTCAGTAATATTGGGGGGTAGTTTTATGGATCGCTTCTGCTACCTTTCTTGTAGATGGAGGTACTTGAGCTTCCCTTCAAGCTGAAATTTATGTCACATTCTGTGGCCTATGGTCCCCCGGTGGTATAATAAACATTAGCTTCTAAGTTGATACAGTCAAAAGATGCTGCCATTTATCTCCCATATTTTGATACTCACAAACTTGGGCTTCAAAACCTACAGAGTACTTCCTGTTGACCTAGAATCATGAAATTTACCAAGAAGCAATGTTTCATAAAGGAAAAGAATCAGAAAATTGTGAATTTGTAATTGTATCACATAAAAAATTAATTCTTTTGTTATTTGTTATCAGACTTCACACTTGAAATTAAAACATTTCGAAAGTCTGGAATCCCAGGCACTGATATTCTGGCAGTGTCAATGTTGAGATAATTGATTCCCAGAATGGATTAACTGTCTATGGATGTAATTAAGTTTGCACAGTACCCTCAGAGCATGAGCCCTACTTGCACTTGGTCAATTTTTTATGTGGATGTCAGTCTATGCTTGTTCTCTTAAAAGTGAATAACTATTAAACAAACTGGGATGCAGTATTGACTTCTGAAAAGCATTTGACTCATTACTACAATAATGATAACTAATAAAAGTACACTTACAAACAAAATCTGTGGTTGGGTTTAGGTATTCTTGGTGGGGAAGATGCAACATGTTATCTTGGGTGGAGGGTTGTAGACAGAAGCAGAAGTAATTTCAGGTAGTAATGGCAGTGTGTTGGGACCCTCATTGTTCATATTGTTTGCTAATGTTCTGACAGACAATATTAACAGTGACCTCATTATTTTTGTGTATGATGCAGTTGGCTGTAATGAAGCACTATCTGAGAAAAGGTTCACAACTATACCATTAGGTCTGAATAATAACTCAAAATGGTGCAAAGACTGGCAACATGTTTTAAATGTTCAAAAAACATGGAAAAGAAATATCCTATGACAACATCAATGGGTCACAATTACGGCATTCACAGAGGGCATTTAAGCAGACATTCTTCTCACACTCTGTATCAGTTGGAATGGGAAGGAACTCTAACATGCTAAGTAGTGTCTGCCATGCACTTACAGCACTTTGCATTGTATGAGTATGGATGCAGATTGTTTCTGTTTGCCTAAAGTATATCCAGGGTGCAAGATCCTTATGCTGTCCACCAATGGCTACACCTCTGAGTGTGGGTAACTGCATGAAAACTACACTGACTCTGTCCAGCAGAAACAACTGGCTAACTACTTTTTTTATTGAGAAGGGACACAGTGATTTTTCCTTTCTGTATGAGTAGAGATAATAAAAGTTGTATGTAACAAGTAATTTTTTGTGCCTTTGTTAATGTTTATTGTTTGTCAGATAAAAGTTTCAAAATCAAAGAGTGAAGCATCTGTTATTGCTGCTAAATGAATGAAATACCTCCAGTCCTGTATAGGAATAAAATAACATGTTTAAACAAATGTGAGCACAGAGATGGCTGTAATTTCCCCTTACTTTCAACTGTGGTGCAGTATCAGTATAGCAAGGACATAAAAATGACTTAAAGATATCAGGAAGTGAGGCCACTGGTCACACACTAAATGAACCTTTGTGTATGAAATTTCTGAGAAACTGAAACAGCAACCCAAATTCTCAGTTGTGCTTGTTTTGCACTTTGAAATGTCTTCCACTGTGCTGACCCTAGGATATAATTGTGGGCATACTTAACTCAATACCATTCTATCTCTTGAGCAATGCAACTGAAGTCAAGAATGGTTTTATTCTACAGAATCATGCAACAATTGTATCAAAACAAAAATCAATCAAGAAAACTAATAAACCATGAGACAGGACTGCTGGCCATTACTTACTTTCAGAAGTCAGAATGTGTATTGTTGCTGGTAAACAAGTATAAAAACAAATGTGGCACACTACCTAGTTTCTTGATCTAATAGCTCCTCCCTCAAGGAGGAGGCAGGAACAGGATGGTGAAAGTTAAAAAAGGAAGGCAGGTCACTCCAACCCGAAGATGAGAGGAGAGGGAGCTGTCTGTAGTGAGGACAAGGGTGGACTCTACAGTGAGGATCTTACGAACATTGTGCAACAGCCTCTACAGGCACCTTGTGGTTTTTAATGTGCCAATACAGTCACCCACTAGTGGAATTCGTGGTTGGTAATTACAGAGGATGTAGGATGAACTGCGAAATTTATGATCACATTACCGGAAATAAAAATAATTTTCAAGTATATGCTGTAAATTGCCTTCTGTGGTTCAGTATAGAGTTGCCTATTTTGCTACAAAAATCTATAACAGGGTACTAACAGACCCCTAGCAAGAAACTGGAAATCCTCAGATATTCAGAATTAAAGTAAAAGAGTAGTTTGTTAAACAATGGACCATCCCGGATGGAATGTAAGAATATTATGGAAAGGATAGTTGCTACTCTCCGTATAGTGGAGATGCTGAGTCGCAGAAAGGCACAACAAAAACACTGTTGGAAAGGAAAGTTAGCTATCAGCTAACAAGGCCTTTGTCAAAAACACACACACACACACACACACACACACACACACACACAAGACCACTGTCTCTGGCACTTGGAGCCAGACTGCGAGCAGCAGCCCATTATGGGGGAGGCAACTGGGTGAGGTTAAGGAGGAGGCTGTGGTGGGGAGGGAGAGGGATAGCAGGGTAGGGGTAGGGGGTGGTAAAGCGCTACTGGGAACATGCAGGCATAAGGTGGAGAGTAGAGCAGTTAGGTGCAGGCAGAAGGTTAGACAGAGGACGGAGGGGGAGGGGGTGAGGTAGTAGAAAAGAAGAGAAGTAAAAAGACTGCATGCATTGGTGGAATAGAGGGCTTTGTAGTGCTGGAATGGGAACAGGGAAGGGGCTAGATGGGTGAGGACAAAGAGTAATGGTGGGTTATGGGAACATAGGATGTATTGAAGGGAGAGTTCCCACCTGTGCAATTCAGAAAAGCTGGTGTTGGTGGGAAGGATCCATGTGGCATATGCTGTGAAGCAGTCATTGAAATGGAGAATATAATGTTGGGTGGCATGCTCAGCAAGAGGGTGGTCCAGCTGCTTATTGGCCACAGTTTTTTGGTGGCCATTCATGTGGACAGACAGCTTGTTGGTTGTCATGCCCACGAAGAATGCAGTGCAGTCATTGTGGCTAAGCTCGTAGATCACATGACTGGTTTCACAGGTGGCCATGCCTTTGATGGGATAGGTGATCTTTGTGACCGGACTGGAGTAGGTGGTGGTGGGACGATGCGTGCGACAGGTCTTGCATCTGCATCTACATCTATACTATGCAAACCACCATGAGATACATGGTAGAGGATACCTCCCATTCTACCAGTTATTAGGGTTTCTTCCTGTTCCATTCACATATGGAGTGTGGGAAGAATGATTCTTTGAATGCCTTTGTGTGTGCAGTAATTATCCTAATCTTATCTTTATGATCCCTGTGTGAGTGATATGTGAGTGGTTGCAGTACATCCCTAGAGTAATCATTTAAAGCAGGTTCTTGAAACTGTTAAGGAATTGAAATGGCTGACTCTTGAAGGCAGATATAAACTATTATGTCTGTCTTCAAGACTCTGCCATTTTAGTTCCTTCAGTGTCTCTGTGAAACTCTCCCATGGATCAAACAAACCTGTGACCACTTGTGGTGCCCTTCTCTGCATACATTCAATATCCCCTGTTAGTCCTATATGGTATGGGTCCCACATACTTGATCAATATTCTAGAACCGGTCGCAGGAGTGATTTGTAAGCAATCTCTTTAGTAGACTAATTGCACTTCCCCAGTATTTTATGAATAAATCAAAGTCTACCACCTGCTTTATCCGTGTCTGAACCTATATGATCATTCCATTTTTAATCCCTGCAAAGTGTTACACCTAGGTTTTTGTATGAGTTGGCTAATTGCAGCAGAGACTCATTGATATTATAGTCATAAGATATTATGTTTTTTTCATTTTGTGAAGTGCACAATTTTACATTTCTGAACATTTAGAGCACGTTGCCAATCTCTGCACCATATTGAAATCTTATCAAGATCAGACAGAATATTTATGCAGCATCTCTCAGACAGTACCTCATTATGGATAACTGCATCATCAGCAAAAACCTGATTTTACTATTAATATTGTCTGCAAGGTCATTAACATACAATACGAGCAGCAAGGGTCCCAACACACTTGAACCCTGAAGCACACCTGAAGCCACTTCTACACCTGACGATGAATATCCATCCAAGATAACGTGCTTTTGTCTTCCCTACCAAAAAGTCCTTAATCCAGCCACAAATTTTGCTTGATACTCCATATGATTGCACTTTTGACAACAGGCATAGGTACAGTACTGAGTCAAATCCTTTTCAGAAATCAAGAAACACTGCGTCTACCTGGTTGCCTCGATCCAAAGCATTCAGTATGTCATGTGAGAAAAGTGCTAGTTGGGTTTCACATGATTAATGTTTTTGAAAACCATGCTGGTTATCATTGAGGAGGTTTTTCTGTTCAAGACACCACATTATGATTGAACTCAGAATATGTTATAAGATTCTACAACTAATCAGTGTCAAGGATATTGGACGGTAGTTTTGTGGATCATTTCTACTACCCTTCTTGCAGGTGGGTGTGACCTGTGCCATTTCCTGGAACTGGACATAATTTTTTTGTTTGAGGGGGGGTGTACAATAGATCATAGTGAGAACAGGAGCTAACTCAACTGTAGATTTACTACAGAATTCGACATGGATTCCTTCGAGGTCCTGGTGCTTTGTTCTGTTTTAATGATTTCAGCTATTTCTCAACACCACTGATACTAATACTTATTTCATTCATCTTTTCAGTGGTACAAGGATTAAATTGGGGCAATCCTACTGTGTTTTACTGTGTAAAGGAATGTTTGGAAATGGAGTCCCGCATTTCAGCTTTTGCTTTGCTTCCCTCAATTTCATTTCCTGTCTCATTCACTAGGGACTGGACACTAACTTTGGTGCCACTAACAGCCTATAAATATGACCAGAATTTCTTTGGGTTTTGTGAAGTGTCATTTGACAATATTCTGCTATGGTTGTCATTGAAGGTGTCACGCATTGCTCTCTTGATAGCCAAATGCATTTCATTCAGCATCCGTCTATCTATAGCCCCATGCTATTGTTTTACACCTGTTATGCAGTAAGTGCAAAATGGCTAAGCAGGGATGGTTAGAGGACAAATGTAAGGATGTAGAGGCATATCTCACTAGGGGTAAGATAGATATTGCCTACAGCAAAATTAGAGAGACCTTTGTAGAAAAGAGAACCACTTGTATGAATATCAAGAGCTCAGATGGAAAGCAAAGAAAGGTGGAAGCAGTATATAGAGGGTCTATACAAGGGCAATGTACTCGAGGACAATATTATGGAAATGGAAGAGAATGTAGATGAAGATGAAATGGGAGATATGAAATTGTGTGAAGAGTTTGACAGAACACTGAAAGACCTAAGTTGAAACAAGGCCCCGGGATAGACAATATTCCATTAGAACTACTGACAGCCTGGGGAGAGCCAGCCCTGACAAAACTCAACCATCTGGTGAGCAAGAGGTATGAGACAGGCCAAATACCCTCAGACTTCAAGAAGAATATAATTATTCCAATCCCAAAGACAGCAGGTGTTGACAGATGTGAAGATTTCTGAAGTATCAGTTTAATAAGTCAGGGCTGCAAAACACTAACGTGAATTCTTTACAGACGAATGGAAAAACTGGTAGAAGCTGACCTCAGGGAAGATCAGTTTGTATTCCATAGAAATATTCGAACACGTGAGGCAGTACTGACCCTACAACTTATCTTAGAAGATATGTTAAGGAACGACAAACCTACATTTCTAGCATTTGCAGACTTAGAGAAAGCTTTTGACAGTGTTGACTGGATTACTCTCTTTCAAATTCTGAAGGTGGCAGGGGTAAAATACAGGAAGCGAAAGGCTATTTACAACTTGTAAAGAAACCAGATGGCAGTTATAAGAGTTGAGGGGCATGAAAAGGAAGCAGTGGTTGAGAAGGGAATGAGAAGGGTTGTAGCCTATCCCCGATGTTATTCATCTGTATATTGAGCAAGCAGTGAAGGAAACAAAAGAAAAATTTGGAGTAGGACTTAAAATCCATGGAGAAGAAATAAAATCTTTGAGGTTTACGTATGACATTGTCATTCTGTCAGAGACAGCAAAGGACCTGGAAGAGCAGTTTAGTGATTTGGGGAATGATGGTGAGACAAGGTTTGAGGTTAAGAAAATTTGGGAAGTTAACAGGGGGTGATTTGGGGGCAGTGGGGGTGGAACATGGTTAGATGGTGGAGTGAACTGAGTCAGGCAGGGTTCAACATTGGTCTTTGGTTGAGTCTGATTGGCAGGGTTGGTAGCAAAAAAGTGTTTCCACTCTAGGGAGTGGGAGAAGGAGAGGTCTTTAACAAGTCCTGTGTGGTTGAATTTGATGCTTCTGCAGGGCTAGGGCTTTTGGAGGAATGACTGTGTTTTGGTTCTGTAGTGGTTCTGGGTTCTGTGTGGTGATGAGAGGGAGTTTTGGAGGGTGGTGTAGTTTGTAGGGCACTCTTTACATCATTTATTAGAATATTTGGACTTGAGGATGCAAATTCCAGTTGACATTCACATCCACATTCAATAAGCTAACTTTGCCAATAGATACACACCTGATAGTGTTCTGTGTAATCTTATACATATACTTCGTTTAAATTGTTAGAAACAGTGTCCAAATAGAGGAAGAAAAGAAGAGCATTAGGATATATTTTTCCCCAAAGGAGCTGCTTTTTTGCTGAAATATATATAATAAATAATCTTGAGCTAAGTAATTGTTTGCACTCTTTACAGAAGTAGCCTGAGGTTGCTGCTTCTGATGACTGATGTATGATTTGATGTGTTTCACATCCTCAGTGATAGGATTCATGGAACATGATGTATGAATGAATGAGTCAGTGGGCTGCAGAATATCATCAATAATATTCTACATCTACATCTACATTTATACTCTGCAAGCCATCAAAAGGTGTGTTGCAGAGGGCACTTTACATGCCACTGTCATTACCTCCCTTTCTTGTTCCAGTCGCGTATGGTTCGCGGGAAGAACGACTGCTGGAAAGCCTCCGTGCGCGCTCTAATCTCTCTAATTTTACATTTGTGATCTCCTCGGGAGGTATAAGTAGGGGGAAGCAATATATTCGATACCTCATCCAGAAACTCACCCTCTCGAAACCTGGACAGCAAGCTACACCGCGATTCAGAGCGCCTCTCTTGCAGAGTCTGCCACTTGAGTTTGCTAAACATCTCCGTAACACTATCACGCTTACCAAATAACCCTGTGACGAAACGCGCCACTGTTCTTTGGATCTTCTCTATGTCCTCCGTCAACCCGATCTGGTACGGATCCCACACTGATGAACAATACTGAAGTATAGGTCAAACGAGTGTTTTGTAAGCCACCTCCTTTGTTGATGGACTACATTTTCTAAGGACTCTCCCAATGAATCTCAACCTGGTACCAACAATTAATTTTATATGATCATTCCACTTCAAATCGCTCCGCAATTATACTCCCAGATATTTTACAGAAGTAACTGCTACCAGTGTTTGTTCCGCTATCATATAATCATACAATAAAGGATCCTTCTTTCTGTGTATTCGAAATACATTACATTTGTCTATGTTAAGGGTCAATTGCCACTCCCTGCACCAAGTGCCTATCCGCTGCAGATCTTCCTGCATTTCGCTTCATTTTTCTAATGCTGCAACTCCTCTGTATACTACAGCATCATCCGTGAAAAGTCGCATGGAACTTCCGACACTATCTACTAGGTCATTTATATATATTGTGAAAAGCAATGGTCCCATAACACTCCACTGTGGCGTGCCAGAGGTTACTTTAACGTCTGTAGATGTCTCTCCATTGAGATCAACGTGCTGTGTTCTGTTTGCTAAAAACTCTTCAATCCAGCCACACAGCTGGTCTGATATTCCGTAGGCTCTTACTTTGTTTATCAGGCGACAGTGCGGAACTGTATCGAACGCCTTCCTGAAGTCAAGGAAAATAGCATCTACCTGGGAGCCTGTATCTAATATTTTCTGGGTCTCATGAACAAATGAAGCGAGTTGGGTCTCACACGATCGCTGTTTCCGGAATCCTACAGAGTAGATTCTGGGTTTCCAGAAACGACATGATATGCGAGCAAAAAACATGTTCTAAAATTCTACAACAGATCGACGTCAGAGATATAGGTCTATAGTGTTGCACATCTGCTCGATGACCTTTCTTGAAGACTGGGACTACCTGTGCTCTTTTCCAATTATTTGGAACCTTCCATTCCTCTAGAGACTTGCGGTACACGGCTGTTAGAAGGGAGGCAAGTTCTTTCGCGTACTGTGTGTAGATTCGAATTGGTATCCCGTCAAGTCCAGTGGACTTTCGTCTGTTGAGTGATTCCAGTTGCTTTTCTATTTCTTGGACACTTATTTCGATGTCAGCCATATTGTGTTGTATTTTATAATACTCTTCAATTAAATAAATAAATAACACAGTATGTCAATTGCAGTTGTTACCTTGTGTCCATCATTAATAGATCTCAATTTTAAGCTTATGTACAAAGTCATTATTGAAATATTCCTTTTTGAAGAAATGTTGATATAAATGTGAAGTATAATTTTAATAACAACATGTTCACTTTTGTACTGAGTTATGAGCGTATAAATAATATTGTGGTTCTTCATCTGGAGCTGTGATTAACATATTGAAGTAATCACATAGCATCTGTTGAATCAGTGGTATTAGCCACAGTATTGTTCAAAGTAAAAAACATTAAATGTATCAGTATATCATAAACTGATCATAATTCTTTGTCACCAATGATCCGACTGATTGATTTTGTATTGGTCCAGTTTTATCATACAGTATAATTTGTGCAATTGATAATGTACAAGCTGCAATAATGCATAGCATTAACAAATAATAAGCAAATTAAAATTAAGTAACTTACCTATTCTTACAATTTAATTTTTAAATAACTTTTTTTGTTACAAATTCAAAAGTCCTTTTACAGAATAGAAACAGTGCTTTACCAGAAATATCTTCAATTTAATTTTAGGTGTTGGATAGTTAGCAACTTTTATTTTTTCTGGAATTTTATTATGTAATATTACACCATTGTTAACTATGCTCCTCTAATAGGCTATTGTTCTGTGATATTTTTGATGTATATTTGATTTACCTCTGGTAAAAGAGTTCTGTACATTTTGTTGTATAGCAGTTTACCTGTTTTCAAGAGGTGGTCTCTAGCGAACAAGGTAGTTTCATAAATGAACTTTCAGAACAACAAGCTCAGTAAAATGAGATTTACAGGACTCCATCACTTTAAGGCCACAAATTATTCTTAGAGCTTGTTTTTGGACTCTGAAAACTTTTACCCTGTGAGTTGCATGTCCTCAGAAAATGATCCCACATTGAAGCAATGAGTAGAACTGCACGTATTATTCCTGCAGTTCTGTTTTTTTGGTTGTTGTTGACATTTGATTAAATGGAGGAAATACATGAAAGTTGACACTAACAGTCTTTTCAGTATTTACAATGAGTTTGTTTTCAGTGAACTCCTCAGATATTCTTTTCATATAACTTTTCTCTGTTGATTCCAAAGGTTTCTGTGGTGGATCCAGTAAGCAATATACTGGTGTCATCAGCAAACAGGATAGTTTCTTGGGGACTCGTGTATCCAACAAAGTCATCCACATAAATCAAGAAAAGTAGTTGACCTAAGATTGAGCTGCATTTTATTGGTAGTTCACTAGAAAGGAAAGAGTTGTTGCTTGTTTTATTCTTAGTATTGAATTCATACTGAAGTGATACCTTCTGCAGCCTGTGTTTTTTTTTAATTACAAACACGACCAGCTATGTGCTACCCTCTTACTCCTTATCGTCTTATCGCAGCAGAGTATTTAAGGACAGTGACAGAAATAAAGTAAGTGGTTTATGAAAACAGAATGCATTGATCTATAATTATAAAACAGTAAAAGTGATTCTGAAATATTTAAGCTGAAAGCCAACAAGACTGAGTAGTGGTATGCAGAGTTCATATTTTTGACAGCATAGTGAACAGTGAGAATGTGTATGATTAGACAATGCACTGCACTTTCCCAGGATATCTAAGTCTTCCATTTGTCTTGGCTACAACTGATTTCATGCATTAATTTCATTGTATTTTTTTCATTTTTAAGGATATGGCAGGATCTATAAGTCTAACAGTGATCTTATAACTGATACTACTGTGATTTTTCTTTCTTATTAACCCATTACTGGCCAAAACTCTATCGGATCATTTTTTGCAAAATTTTATACATAAATATGTTACATTCAGTGATTAATTGGACACAAAGTTGTTTTGAAAATTTTCAGTTTATTAGAACAAAAACTACAGACCGTCCCATTTTTGGGACATTGGCCAAATGTGCTATCCAAATTCGCAACCTTATTCTCCATGCACAATATTGTAAGAAACAACATAAATAATAAATAAAGAATGTTTTAATATTATTGAATGTCTATTCAGTACGAAATGAAGCAAAACACTTGTCGTGTACACCAACATTGCACCTATCACACATTTTTGTTGTTTTTTTCTTGCAGTAAGCACATCTCTTCTGTGTTTTACTTGGCACAATGAAATGATTTCCTGGATCTAGTCATACATCTGTGATCACCCGTCCGCCCATCAATTTGCTTCCTTGTGGTCCTCTGCATTTTGGTTCTGATACTGTTTTCTTTGATAGGTAAAACATCACTATTCCCTGTCGGACGTCCAAAAGTGAGAGCTTCTCATTAGAGTTAGCAATTTGATATGCACACCATGTGTTTACTACGCAGATATCTATCATGTGTGTGAATAATGGACACCACCATTTCTTTGACCTTATCCTTGTCCTATAAAGTGATATCTCCTTGTCCAGTAGATCTACGCCACCCATATGGGCATTGTATTCTTCAGTGAGATGTGGCATTGTAACAGATATTTCCTTTTTCTTTGCCTGTGAGTATCTTTTTAGTAGAACTCAGAGGAGTAATAGTACTGTAATTTGTTGCTACACATACTGGTTTGTTGTCACTCCATTTCACAACCAGAACTTCGTTCTCTTTGTCAAACATGTAGCCATAGAATCCTCGTTCCTTTTCTTTTCCCATTCTTTTCGAGTCAATCAAAGGACATGCATTAGTTTGGATCTCTCTTATTGTTCCTGTAGCTTTCATTTTACTCTTTCCGAGCATTATCAGTGTGTCAACACTGGTGAAAAAGTTGTCAAAGAAAAGCATATAATTCGGATACTCTGATTCTGGAATCATGCTGGTTAGTGCATTTATTACCCTTGCACCTAAAGGCTCCTGTTTGTTGTCAGTCTTGCCACAGTATGGCGAAAAATTATAAAGAAAGCCATTGGAACTTGTAAGACACCAAATTTTATATCCAAATTTGATAGGCTTTCCCCTCAGAAACATTTTAGCTAAATGTTTGCCATAATAACGTACCATCATTTCATCAATTGAGAGTTCTGAATGAAAGACGTCAAATTTACCAAATTCCTTTTTCAGCATTTCAAAGTACAACCTCAGTTTGTACATCTTGTTTACATCTTGTCGTTTCTGTCTATTTTGGAGTTGTCATTGGGATGATTGAATCTCTTTATTTCCCAAAACCTATTCCTTGACATGGAGTTGAAGACTGATAACCACTCAGCAGTAGTATGCCTAAAAAAGAAGAAGAAGAAGAAGAAAGAAGGAAATAAAATCCTCAAACACCTGGGGCACTGTCTTATTTGCTAGACATTCCGCAACATAATGTTCGTTGCTCTTCCCTGGTTCACTAGTGTTTGTGTACATTGGTTGACATTTATACCACTTACATTTATATTTATTTGTAGATAACGTACCACTTTATGCTCCATCTCCTAACGCTTTCCTTCTTTTGGCTTCTGGAGGTGTAACTGTAGCATTAGCTTCATCTCGGCTAGTTATGAGCTCTAAAGTACCGGCTACATCTTGCACAACAGACTCATTATTCAGTACATTTTTGTCAATGTCTTCCTCATCTGTTATTACATCTGTATTGGGTGGAATAATCACCAATTCTACGTCATCATCTTCATCGTCACTCTCTTGATGGTTCTGTAGTTCTGTTAGAATTTTTTCAAGTGTAAGTCCACGCGGCATGTTTTTATCCTGTTGGAATCATAAAATTCAAATAGAGTATAAAAAAAAGCAGATATAAAGAATGTAAAATGCAATTATTCTCTGTATAATACATGTATACAAGAATAGGGCACATCAACAATAAACGATAGTGTAACATGCCATTGTCCCATTATTGGGAAGCATAAAATATATCGATATTGCACTTACTTGAAAAAGTCTGAAGTATACTTAATCTTACATGGACATCCATATGTTCATAACAAACACGCCTAGACAACTAAATCACAGCTCATTGTCGTCCAGGAACTACCAGCAGACATACAGTGCTGCCAAGTGCGAGAACAAAAAATCGGCAAGTTTATAATTTTCCTGACGTGAAGTACCTAGAAAAAAGTTATTTATTTTACATTTACAGGCATTATAGCAGTTAGTTGAACCGACAGGTGCAACAATAAAGGCTAAAAGCTTCATTGCTTACGTAGAAATAAGTAAAATATACGCGTCCCAAAAAAGGGACAATGGCCAATAATGGGTTAAGACAAGTTTGCATTTAATCACATTTAAATACAACTTTCATTTATCAGACCCAAGATAAATGCTGCACTGCACTGTTCTGAAGTCATTTAGCAATGTTATTTTTCTCTTAACAACTTCATCAGAGAACAGTTGAAGAGGGCTGCTGATTAATCATTCATGTTTTCTGAGAACGTTACCAATCCTATTACAGTTCCTTAGAGTTCACCCAATGTTGTATTCATTTCTTTTAAACATTTGCTACTGTTAATAACATGTGAAGTATCTGTGGCGCTAAAAAAGTGTAAGACTGACATTTGCACAGTGCAGGAGACCAGGTGGAGTGGTGCAAAACACAGGATGTTGGTGACAGATATAAAAGCATTTCAGCCCAAAAACAGTCATTGGAGGCATGATCATTATTAGCATGAGACTTAGTGATTCTGTGGGAAAATATAGAATGATTTGATGACTGCTTAATGAAAGTTGTGTTGGCTGTCAATGAGTGGAAAATTCATGTGTAATCATCTTATGCTCCACACTCAAGCTGTACATGGAAGACAAAAGATGACTTTTGGATGCTGCTTGATGAAAGAATTTTCAAACTGCCATCTGAATCTACTCTTATCATCTCTTGTGATATCAACAGTCATGTTGGTTCAAATGCAAATGGATATTGCTGAGCTCAAAATGCAGATGGAGAGATGCACAATCTAATCATCACCAAAAAATACTTCAGGAAATGAATGTCCCACCTTTGGACTTACTACAATGGTAACAAAGTAAGCCAGATGAATTTGACTCTTGTACAGCGACGTGGCCCAAAAGTCATCTTGGATATGTTGCTACCCAACACCACCCACTAGTTGTCCAAATGTGTGTCAGACATCCAAATCAAAGGAAAAGAGAATGCACTGGCCCAACACAGTCTAAATGATAAAACTCAAAAAAGTAGGAAATGGCATCATTTCATCCATCATTCTTCCACCTTTCAATGATGTAGAAATAATAAAGGATGCCCTGAAAGAATATGTCAAACCAGAAGCCCATGAAAAATTAGGCACCATAAAATAAACTTCATTGCCAGACATGGCTGTGGATTGAAGAGAGGAAGAAAGCTGTACATTTTAAAAATGAGCTCTGTCAAAAGTTCCTTTCATCTAAGACAGAGGGAAATTGGAACAATCATTGGGATGCTAAGATTGCAGCAAAGAAGGAAATTGTGGCTGCAAAATCAGTTAACTCTAGAGGAGTGTGTGATAAACTTTTAACACCAACTGGAGATTGAGAAATCTACTGGACTTGTGATGCAGCATCACAGACAAACAGCAGACATAGAATAATTATGTGGAATCAGTAATAAAGATGGCAAATTTATCATAGTGATGACCACAATAATATGAAAAAGTCCAGAATGAGGAGATTTCACATGCACCAATTCCAGCATGAGCAGCTGTCCAGGGACCCGTTGCACCAGTCAGCAAGGATTAAATTGTCGAAGTATTGCAGAAACTGAAAAATGGAAAGGCAGCAGTAACAGTTGTTATGTCTGCAGATCTGTGGAAATCAAACCAGTGGGATTGAAATGAATGGCTAATAGAGTTCTTAAACATAGTTATTGAAGAGAGAAGGATTCCAGCTGATTGATAGTACAACAGTTCCAATTAGGATGCAGAAGAGTAGCCTATCTGAATGTAACAATTATCACCCAATATGTCTTCTGTGATATACAATGAACGTTTTTAAATACATTATTGATAAAGAGATCTGACAAATCACCTGTCTCACAAACAAATTAGTATCAAATCATGAATGACTGTGAGTCAACAATGTTATCCGTGTTGCTCACATGCTTATTGAAAAATACCCTGAGAAGTCAATGCATCTGCACCTTACCTTCCTCAGCCTTGAAAGGCCTTTGACCAGTGCCATGTGAAATGATGTGGCTTGCCCTGAGAAAACAGGGAGTGTCTGAAGAACTTGTAAGATGGTTCAAACTGCTCTACCAGAATTGAAGAGCCAGGTACAGTTAGCTGCTGGACTGTTGGGCAGTCTTCCTGTTTCTCTAGGAGCACATCAGGGATCTGCTCTCTTGCCTCTCCTTTTCATCACAGTCATGGGTACAGCTACAAAGAGTTTTTCAGAAAACTGCCCTCTGCATGTTACTGTATGCTGGCAATGTGCCATTTTCCTCTGAAGATAAGACCAACCTGCAATTTCGGGTGCATACCAGGAACAACCACCTTGCAAATGTAGTCTATGAATCTACATGAAGAAAAATTCTGTATCCCATGACAGATGGAAATAACTCAGATACCTTCAGAATTAGTGGTGTTGACCTCCCAACAATGAGGACTTTTAAGTATCTAGGTTCAGAAATTGCTGCCAATCCAAATCTCAGCACAGAAATCTCTAACAATCTGAGCAACACATTGCTCAAATGGTGTTCTGGGTCTGGCCTACTCTGTGATAAGATGATTCCAATCATGTGCAAGTCAGACTGTTGAATGCTGGCCTTCAACAACAGAAATGGAACAATGACTTACTGCCATGGAAAAAAGCACTATAAGTTCACAAATAATGAAGTTCATAAATTATATGAAGTAGAACCAATAGTAGTCAAGATGGCAGGGCATATTCTTAGAGCAGATGCAATAACAATGGCACAGAATGGTGTTAGTTTGAGAGTAAATTGTAAATGGCCAATAGGACACACTACACAAAGGTCTCAAGATCTTAGGTCCTGCACCTTCATAAGATTATATAAAATGGTGACAGCATCAAAACTGCAGACCCCACCAGCTTGTGGGACAAATGCTAGGGAAGAAGAAGAAGAAGAAGAAGAAGAAGACAGTTGCATATTGGTGAAGATACTGTGTATGATCACATCTTGGTTACTAACTGATGGTATGGTTCAGTGTGAAACAGCTTCCAAAAATGCATGACAGAAAATACCTGTTCACTTATGTCGGGAAATTACATGTGAAAAAAGCAAGCAATATTTCCTGATGCCTTGTTGAGTCTTTGAGAGGAGCTAGATTTTTTTTCCAGGAATATCATAATGTTAGAGTGTGAGTTATACTCTAGGATCCTGCAACAGATAGCTGTCATAAGTTTCAGTAGCAACTGATGTACAAGAGATTGGAAGGAAGGTTTCGATCCATTTACCCACTTCACATAGCATCAAAACTACAAAAGATTTTCTGAAGGTACACAGGGAGTGTCTCTTAAGAGTCATTAGGCACATTTGCTCTGGTATATCTGCAGATATTTGCTGTTTTCTTTTTGCAATGTGTAGCTGGAGTCAGCCCAAACAAATACTGCTCATCACTTCTCCTATATTGTGCCCAGTGTTATACAAAAGTGTTGGTTTGATTTCCTTTACAAACAAACCGATTTTAAAAGTGGAATTTTACAAGCTCATTTGATAGAGCAGTCTCAAATTAGTCTAGTGCAATATTTGTTTTATTGATATGTATTGACACAAATAGTACTCTAGCAGCAGCAATACTGACCTGGCCCTCACTGACTGCTACTGCTCTTCAGCACCAATGCTGCTGTCATTCCTGGCGTACTGGTTATTATTTGTGTTTTACTGTCTCTGTTAATTCACATAAAAAACAAATACCACGCTAATTTGGGACCACTCTATAAAATGCTGCTTTAAAAATAATTTTGTTTGTGTTGAGAAACAAACTGATACTTTATTTCAACACTGGGTGTCATATGAAAGATCTGATGAACAGTATTTGTTTGGGCTGCCTCCCGCCACACATTGCAAAAACAAAACTGCAAATATCTGTGGAAACATGACAGAAAATGCACCTGATGGCTCTTAGAAGACACCTTATATAGTCATGGTCAGGCTGTCAAATTTCTTGTAGACTTCACTCAGTGATTTTTGCAGATGCACTAGTAACTATTCAGTGAAATATTCTCCAAATGAAATTATTAAACTGAAACAAGTTTTTTAGTTGTTTATTACCTTACTTGTTACATATCTACAGAAATTGTGAGTGACAAACTGTTCAAACTTTGATTGCAGCTCTTACATGATTCTCAGATTAGAAGTAAATGGTCTCAGTTCATCTATTAAGTGACAGTCTGTAATATGATAGATTGCTACTCACTACATAGGGTAGGCAGACAGGCACCTCCAAAGAAGACTGAGATAGCTGTACCGTAGGTGCAACCACAATGGAGGGGTATCTGTTGAGAGGCCAGACAAACGTGTGGTTCCTGAAGAGGGGCAGCAGCCTTTTCAGTAGTTGCAGAGCATCTGGCCTTGTAACACTAACCAAAACGGCCTTGCTGTGCTGCCACTGCAAACGGCAGAAAACAAGGGGAAACTACAGCTGTAATTTTTCCCGAGGCCATGCAGCTTTACTGTATGGTTAAATGATGATGCCATCCTCTTGGGTAAAATATTCCGGAGGTAAAATAGTCCCCCATTTGGATCTCCGGGTGGGGACTACTCAAGAGGACGCCGTTATCAGGAGAAAAAAACTGGTGTTCTACGGATCGGAGCATGGAATGTTAGATCCCGTAATCGGGCAGGTAGGTTAGAAAATTTAAAAAGGGAAATGGATAGGTTAAAGTTAGATATAGTGGGAATTAGTGAAGTTCGGTGGCAGGAGGAACAGGACTTTTGGTCAGGCGAATACAGGGTTACAAATACAAAATCAAATAGGGGTAATGCAGGAGAAGGTTTAATAATGAATAAAAAATAGGAGTGCGGGTAAGCTACTACAAACAGCATAGTGAATGCATTATTGTGGCCAAGATAGACACGAAGCCCATGCCTACTACAGTAGTACATGTTTATATGCCAACTAGCTGTGCAGATGACGAAGAAATTGAAGAAATGTATGATGAAGTAAAAGAAATTATTCAGATAGTGTAGGGAGACGCAAATTTAATAGTCATGGGTGACTGGAATTCGATAGTAGGAAAAGGGAGAGAAGGAAACGTAGTAGGTGAATATGGATTGGGGGGAAGAAATGAAAGAGGAAGCCACCTGGTAGAATTTTGCACAGAGCACAACTTAATCATAGCTAACACTTGGTTCAAGAATCATGAAAGAAGGTTGTATACATGGAAGAAGCCTGGAGATACTGACAGGTTTCAGATAGATTATATAATGGTAAGACAGAGATTTAGTAACCAGGTTTTAAATTGTAAGACATTTCCAGGGACAGATGTGGACTCTGACCACAATCTATTGGTTATGAACTGTAGATTAAAACTGAAGAAACTGCAATAAGGTGGGAATTTAAGGAGATGGGATCTGGATAAACTAACTAACCCAGAAGTTGTACAGAGTTTCAGGGAGAGCATAAGGGAACAGTTGACAGGAATGGGGGAAAGAAATACAGTAGAAGAAGAATGGGTAGCCTTGAGGGATGAAGTAGTGAAGGCATCAGAGGATAAAGTAGGTAAAAAGATGAGGGCTACTAGAAATCCTTGGGTAACAGAAGAAATACTGAACTTAATTGGTGAAAGGAGAAAATATAAAAATGCAGTAAATGAAGCAGGCAAAAAGGAATACAAACGTCTCAAAAATGAGATCAACAGGAAGTGCAAAATGGCTAAGCAGGGATGGTTAGAGGACAAATGTAAGGATGTACAGGCTTATCTCACCAGGGGTAAGATAGATACTGCCTACAGGAAAATTAGAGAGACCTTTGGAGAAAAGAGAACCACTTGTATGAATATCAAGAGCTCAGATGGAAACCCAGTTCTAAGCAAAGAGGGGAAAGTAGAAAGGTGGAAGGAGTATATAGAGGGTCTGTACAAGGGCGATGTACTTGAGGACAATATTATGGAAATGGGAGAGGATGTAGATGAAGATGAAATGGAAGATATGATACTGCATGAAGAGTTTGACAGAGCACTGAAAGACTTGAGTCGAAACAAGGCCCCGGTAGTAGACAACATTCTGTTAGAAATACTGACAGCCTTGGGAGAGCCAGTCCTAATAAAACTCTACCATCTGGTGAGCAAGATATATGAGACAGGCGAAATACCCTCAGACTTCAAGAAGAATATAATAATTCCAATCCCAAAGAAAGCAGGTGTTGACAGATGTGAAAATTACCAAACAATCAGTTTAATAAGTCACGGCTGCAAAATACTAACGTGAATTCTTTGCAGACGAATGGAAAAACTAGTAGAAACCAACCTCAGGGAAGATCAGTTTGGATTCCGTAGAAATATTGGAGCACGTGAGGCAATACTGACCCTACGACTTATCTTAGAAGCTATATTAAGGAAAGGCAAACCTACGTTTCTAGCATTTGTAGACTTAGAGAAAGCTTTTGACAATGTTGACTGGAATACTCTCTTTCAAATTCTGTAGGTGGCAGGGGTAAAATACAGGGAGCGAAAGGCTATTTACAATTTGTACAGAAACCAGATGGCACTTATAAGAGTCGAGGGGCATGAAAGGGAAGCAGTGGTCAGGAAGGGAGTGAGACAGTGTTTAGCCTCTCCCTGATGTTATTCAATCTGTATATTGAGCAAGTAGTGAAGGAAACAAAAGTAAAATTTGGAGTAGGTATTTAAATCCATGGAGAAGAAATAAAAACTTTGAGGTTCGCTGATGACATTGTAATTCTGTCAGAGACAGCAAAGGACTTGGAAGAGCAGTTGAACGGAATGGATAGTGTCTTGAAAGGAGGATATAAGATGAACATCAACAAAAGCAAAATGAGGATAATGGAATGTAGTCTAATTAAGTCGGGTGATGCTGAGCGAATTAGATAAGGAAATTAGACTCTTAAAGTAGTAAAGGAGTTTTGCTATTTGGGGAGCAAAATAACTGATGATGGTCAAAGTATAGAGGATATAAAATGTGGACTGGCAATGGCAAGGAAAGCGTTTCTGAAGAAGAGAAATTTGTTAACATCGTGTATATATTTAAGTGTCAGGAAGTCATTACTGAAAGTATTTGTATGGAGTGTAGCCATGTATGGAAGTGAAACATGGACAATAAATAGTTTGGACAAGAAGAGAATAGAAGCTTTCAAAATGTGGTGCTACAGAAGAATGCTGAAGATTAGATGGGTAGAACACATAACTAATGAGGCGGGACTGAATAGGATTGGGGAGAAGAGGAGTTTGTGGCACAACTTGACTAGAAGAAGGGATCGGTTGGTAGGACATGTTCTGAGGCATCAAGGGATCACCAATTTAGTATTGGAGGGCAGCGTGGAGGGTAAAAATCATAGAGGGAGACCAAGAGATGAATACACTAAGCAGATTTAGAAGGATGTAGGTTGCAGTAGTTACTGGGAGATGAAGAAGCTTACATAGGATAGAGTAGCATGGAGAGCTGCATCAAACCAGTCTCAGGACTGGAGACCACAACAACAATCCTGTGTAATATTGTTGTACTCCATATTGGACTTTTCATTGTTTGATCTTTTAAGTGGGATCAGTTCTACCAAACATAACTACTCTTCCAGCCTTCTCAGTTAACTTTTTGTGTTTGGTTAGCATAACTGCTGCAGTAGCAAGTCCTCAGGCTGTTTCTCACACATGGACCATCAAATTAGTTGTTTCAGACAATTGCATAAAAGCATCTATTACTTTACAGCTCTACCAATCTTAATTGTTGTATTCAGTTGAGAAAACTAATGAATTATAACAGACATGGTGGACAGTGTGCTGCCATTCCTTTTCTTCTTGACATACCCTAACCTATACCTCACTCAACCTTGATGAATGAGTTTAGTTCTGAAAGATAAGTAATGTGTAACCCACTTACATGTCTTCAGCCTGGAGTCTCAATTGTTTTATCCTTGTCTGTTGGTGTTAATGTTACTCATTTCATCTAGTGAATGTAACTACTGTCCAGCATTTTGCCCTACAATTTATTAGAATTGTCTTAATTGTTTGCAACATATGCATATTTCCAGTCAATATTAGGCAAATTAGTCACCATCTACTATCGCTGTATGGACTGGGATATTTTTGTGATATCAAATAGTGCTCTCCTTAAATAACTCTATGTCTGATTTGTCTGAGTCTAGCTTCTGATACAAACATTTGGTCATTAATTTAACACTGTATGCTGTCATTACTCTCATCTGTATAAGTTTGCTGGTGAGTTAGTTGTGTACCTAATTATACCTAATTTTTATGCTTACTGCTATAAAAACTCAACCTCCTCAGGAGTTTATGTTTCTGATAAACATTCTGAATGTTAAAAATTTATCTTATTTCTAGTTTGCCTTTCACTCAATTCTCACTTCCCAGTATTATTTGTAGGAGAAGCCTGCAACATGATGTGTCTTCTTTGTGGTAAGTGAAGGAGATATCAAGGTGGTAAGGTAATGACCTTGGTTGTCTCTTCTAATCATCAATACTTTTATTACATGACAAACATACAGGTCGAAGACTAGGCCGGAACTGAGGTCCCAGAAGTATACAAAACAAAGATCAACTCAAAGACATAATACACATATGATGTTCGGGTCTATCGATCTGTGGATTGACGCCACATAGCTCCCCCTGCAGTATGGAGCATGTACCCGAAGGTACAGGGGGGTGAGGTTGAGGGGGGGGGGTTGGGGAGAGTTTAAGTGGGTTACAGTGAATTCCTCCACGTCTAACGACATGGGCTGTGTGGGAGGGGAGTGTGGAGCAAATCCTGAAATGCTGATGCTGAAGTCTTGAACCAACATCGGCGGCCGTAGTTGTCGGCCGGTGCGGGAGCGCTGGTGTGGAAGGGTGTCGTCGGCAGGGAACCTAATGATCACCTTTCCACTTGGCCTAACGTAAGCATGTAGGTTGCCATACAAAGCACGTCAAGAGATTTTGAAATGCTTCGCTACACGTTGTGACACACCATCTAACGAGTCACACTAATCGTCACACACAAGCAGCACTAATGCGGTATCACCACTAATGACCACAGATGAATGTCATTAGGATGAACATGGGTAGAGAGCTCGTAAGTGGCGCCTGCTAACGGAGAGGTATGCTGAGCCGGTGGGGTGGGGAAACCGTAGCACGGTGAGGGCGGTGTGCTGCGAGTAGAGGGGTGAGTGTCAGACGGTGAGGTCTGAGTGGGCGTGGCAGGAACCTGGGGGCTGCACTGGTTAGAAGAGCGGTGCGGTGTGCTGTCGCACGAAGATGGAACTGTTATACTAGAGCCCTGGGAGCTGGGGCGTCTGCTATGGGAGCCAGGAGACGGAAAACCCCGGAGTGAGTATGGGCTCGTTGACAGGGCCAGTGTAGGTGTGAGTTTACTCGAATCATGAGCAGAGGAAGAAAGCGGAGGATGGCCAAAGAGCCTGGTCTCTCCAATGGTGAGTAAGGTAGGGGAAAACTCGATGCAAGCAGGTTTAACCCTGTTGAGGGAGACAGTAGTTACTGAGCCCTTAATTACGATGTCCACTGTGTTACTGGCTCATTTGACAACTGTGTACGGTCCTGTGTAAGGGGGCTGTAACGGGGCTTTTACAGTGTCATCGCAGAGTGTGGCTGGCAGGGGGCAGGGGTTGAAGCTTGTTACAATGTAACCTCACCCATTCTACCAAGGATGGCAGTTCGGACAGTTTGGCGACTGGAGTAGGAGCAACAAGTTCGCCTGGCAGTGAAAGGGACTGGCCGTAGATGAACTCAGCCACTGAACCTTTAAGGTCTTCCTTGAAAGTGGTCTGCAAACCGAGTAAGACGAATGGCAGGGCTTCCGTCCAAAGGAGGCCATGGCAACATAGGGCTGTCTTAAGCATCCTATGCCAACGTTCCACGAGGCCGTTGCTTTGGGGGTGGTATGCTGTTGAATGAATTTTCTTGATGTCGCACAGCCTACATAGTTCGGAAAACAATGCAGACTCAAATTGATGGCCTTGGTCAGTTGTCAAGTAAACAGGGCAGCCAAAGCATGAAATCCAAGTGTCTATTAAGGATCGTGCCACTGATTCGGATGTAATATTGGGTAGTGGGGCAGCTTCCACCCAATGAGAGGTTCTGTCTAGAATAGACAGCACGTATCTGTAACCCTCAGAGGGGGTGGGGGCACCAAGTCGATGTGAATGTACTGGAAGTGACTGGGAGGAGCGGTGAAGCTGCCTAGGTGATGTGTGCAGCGAAACTTTATTTTGTTGGCACGGAATGCTGGCACGGGCCCAGGCTTGGCAGTCGCAATGCCTGTCGCGCCATCCGAAGTGCTCTGAAATAAGTCTGGTAGAGGCTCTCACACCTTGATGAGCTAGGTTGTGTAATTTGTCGAACACTTGTCTCTGTAGAGGTTTGGGTATGAAGGGATTCGTCACACCAAACCTCGCCCATGACACCGGGAAAGGTGGATCACACAGGTTTGAGTGACGAGCTGCGATCGGAAATAAGGTCCATGGTGTCCGTGTCGGCAGACTGCAGCTGAGGCAAGTTAGAGAAGTCTGTCAGAGTTGTGAGAGTGCCGCCACGAAAATCTGCGACCACATTATCTGCACCCTTGATGTATCGTATGTCAGAGGTAAATTGCAATATAAAATCCAAATGACGGAAGCGTCGAGGTGGAGGGTCAGTCGGGGGGTTCTTTACAGCAGCAACCAAAGGTTTATGGTCGGGTAAAATGTAGAAGTCCCTACCCTCAACCTCGGCGCAAAAGTGTTTCACAGCCTCGTAAACTGCCAAGAGTTCCCTATCAAAGGCTGAGTACTTTTTTTGAGCGCCATTGAGCTTCTTAGAAAAGAACTGCAAAGGAGAGGTAATATCTCCGACAGTTTGGCTGAGGACAGCACCTACTGTGGTATCGCTGGCATCCACGGTAATAAAACATGTTGTGTCCAGATGCGGGTGGGCAACAGTCACTGCGTTTGCTAGTAGGTGCTTCAGTTTGTCAAAAGCTTGTTCCATGGCAGGGGTCCAGGGGACTGGGCGGATACCGGTCGTACTTTTGCCAGCAAGGGCGTCTGTTAGGGGAGCCTGAACCTCGGCTGCAGCAGGCGAGTGCTTCCTATAATAGTCAACTGTTCCGATGAACCTGTGCAGCTCCTTAAATGAGTGAGGGCGTGGCAGATCCAAAACAGGTTTGATTTTACCCTCGGGAGGAGTGAGGCCCTTAGCTGACACGATGTAGCCTAAGAATCTTACCGACGTCTGGTGCAACTGGAGCTTCTTATTATTCAGTTCAACACTGGCAGCGGTAAGAGTTTCTTTAACAATCTGCAAATGTTCCTTGTTCTTTTGCAAAGTAGGACTGAACATAAAAATGTCGTCCAAGTAAACGAAACAAAAATCCAGATGAATTAACACCTCGTTTATGAATCTCTGCCAAGTTTGTGCAGCGTTGCGGAGGCCAAGGGGCATGAACCGGTACTGGAAAAGGCCGAAAGGTGCTGTAACAGCTGTCTTTACAATATCCTCTGGTGCCATCGGAATTTGATGATAAGCCCTCCTACAGTCCACTACCGAGAAATATTTGGCGCCTGCAAGAGCACAGTTAAAATCCACGACATTAGGAACCGGATACTTGTCCGTGATAGTACGAGAGTTCAACTTAGTATAGTCGCCAACCATACACCAGGTGCTGTCGCTTTTTGTGACGAACTGGATAGGCGAGGCCCAGCATCCAGTAGTTGGTTTGACGATGCTGGCTGTTAAGAGATCGTCTATTTGTTCGCGAGCCACTTTCATGAGTTCTGGCTCGAGACAGCGTGGTCAGCAAGAGATAGGCGGTCCATTTTGCAAGCGAAGTTTTTGGGCGGTGCCGTCTGTAACCGGGGAAATGCTCGACGCGGTACACGAGGCAACTATCTGTGGTATAGTGTGCACGGCAGCCGCTAGGCTGGGTTGTGGTGCGGACGGCAAAAGTTTGCGTAAGTCCCAACTGCTGGGTGGCTGAGAGAGACAAGCAAGTGAGCTACATGAACAAGGTTGGTACGCTGTTTATTAGTAATCGAAGGCGCCGCTGTCGAGCTGGTGGCGGTAGTGGGCGCGAATGAACGGCTGATGGCAATAAATGTAAAACATTAACCTGTGCCTGGGAAGTTAGGTGCCCAAGCGAGGAGGGGGATGAATGTGCACTCGAGTTCGCACAGTTAGAGCTGGCGGGAGTGCGGACACTGTACAGTTTATGTCGCACACGGTCACAAATGCACTCAGGCGCGAGATCACTGTAGTGGCAACGACTAACCTTGTGTGTTGCCGAGGCGTTGTCTGCTGCAAGCTGCTGCCGTGCCGAAGACAACTCGTTACTTAAGCCGTTGAGGTGATGGTGTAGCTCAAGTTGTTCCAAGCACAGACGTGTAGACTCGACATGCTCCGTGAGCCACTTATTTGTTTGTGACAAGATCTCATAGGAGGGGTTATTACATTTCCTAGCCAGGTGGACCTGTTTAGCAGTACTATTGACACTCGACGAAGCACACAGGATGTATTCGTGTGTAGGGTGGTAGAACACTGTATTCTTGACGAGGTCATGCCACAGTTTGTTGTGTCGTAGAAAGTCGATGCCCAAAATGAGAATGTCGATGTCAGCCACCAGGAAGGACCACTTCAGGTTGCACTCAGGTGAGAGGGAAACTGCATGTGAAGTAGAACCTAAGCACCACAAACTAGATGAGTTTACAGCATGTAGGACAGTTTTGTGTAGTTGGATCTTTTCAGTAGGAAGACGGGACGGAAGTAGGGAAACATCTGCGCTAGTGTCGGTGAGAAAGTTTGTGCCAGAGTTCAAGTCGCAGACGTAGACTCACCCATTCAAAGCATTAGTGTTGGACACAGAATAGAGCATGGGACGGTGCCTGTTGTTTACGTCGCAGGAGGTGGCGCTGCTGCCTACCTGCGGTTGAAGTTTGGGTAGGAGCACGGCGGTTTACAATTGCGTGCTTGTTCCCAGAATTTTGAATGGAAGAAACAGTATTTATGGGCGGACGTCTGCTCCTGCGAGCGGTCAGACGGCGGTGGCCCAGAATCTTCCACGGAGTCAGATGTGCTGTTGTTGTGCAGATGTGAAGGTGCCGGTAGTGCGGCGAGCTTGACAGACTTAGGTTTAGTGGGGCATCCAAGTTGGGGCCCTGATTGTGGTTGGAAACTGGTGTAGCTGCCGGAATGCTGGGCATGACGTTCACGTAGTAGAGCAAAGTAAACTCGGTCAGCAGTGTGCAAGCGTTCGCTATTTGGTCTATCTTCGTAGGCGGAGATGGCCATTTGGACAGACAGAGGCAGCTTTTCCATCCAAATCTCGATGAGTGTGGCGTCCGGCATGTCACATTCACCGACGAGAAGTCGAAGACATCACCACAGCTGGGACGGAGATCTGTCGCTGAGGTGTTCTTCATAGACGAGCTGTCAAACGTTTTCTCTTCTTGTCTTAGAGACACATTCCAGTATTGCTTGTTTAGCCATAGTGTATTTCTCGTTCGGAGGAGGTGACTTAACCAGGTCATAAATTAAGTCTACACGGTCATGGAGGTGGTTCATGAGGCATGTGAAACGGGCATTGTCCTCAAGTGCACAGACACTGAAAGTTTGCTCGACCAGGTTGAACCAGAATTCCAGGTGCACAGGTTTGAATGCCGGAAGTTTTGGTAGATTCGATGAACTGGCGGTCGAAGAATGCTGGCAGCCGCTCATGGACGCAGGAGTAAGTAAGTCAAACTTAACTCTGCGTCGTGGGGGTGGTAGAGAGGAAGCAGATGTGCCAGCTGTGTTCATAGTAGCTGGAGGGGAAGCGAAATCCATTAGCGGGAAGCCCGGCGTGGAGCGAAATGGGACTGGCTGTTGCGGCGGAAGGTCAAAGTGGTCACGGCGGTTGCTCGACAGGGTATTATGCAAGTGGCCCTCCACATCTGCAGCAAAATTGTCCATCACAGAGTCACTGATGAGCTTGGTGGAACCTGACACACACAAATTATTGCACTGATGAACACTCGGAGTAACAGGCTGGCGAATGTCATTCACGTAGTGTACAACTGGTGCGGAGCGATACACATGAGGAGCTTCCACATTCAAAAGGCGTCCTGTTGTGGCACATTATGAAAACTATGCTCCCCACTGTTTACAGTACTTGCATTAAAGTTCGGTATCAGTGTGTAGTGGTTTCTTGTACTGCTGTGCGGTGAAAACTGAAACCGGAGTCAGAGACCGCTGGCGTCATGTTCAAAACCACTGCACCTCACGAGGTCCCTGGGTTCTCGAGGCTATAGGACTGCGGAAATTCATGTCAGGAACAGACTACAGCTGGCGTGATTGAATTTAGTTGCTGAATTATAGAATTAGTGATGACAAGACTGTTTGTTAGAACGAGGAAGGAGAAGAAATGGGGACATCACACAAATTATGGAAAAATATGACGATTCCAAATTTATACAAAAATTTCGTTATACTAATTTTCGGTCTCGTGTATGGGAAACTGGAGCGTATGAATGAGATGTGAAACTATTTCCTAACGTAAAGCTTTTTGCTTGTAGTAGGCCAAATAGGTATTTCATATTGGTACTTTGTGAATTATATTCTGATGTATTATAAAAATGATCATCATTGCCAAAACAGTCTCGCTTATTTGGTGTGTGTTACAATTGCTGAAATATTAGAAAGGCCTATTTTGTTTTCTCCAGCACACAGTGACAAAATAGACATATTCAGATTGAGAAACCACACCAGTCTTCGGTACTTTGTATTAACAGCTTTTTCAATATTAGACAACAACATTTCTATTTTTCATGTAGCAAAACGTTTGACGAACTTTGATAAGGTAATAGTCCTTTCACAGAAAGGAAAGCGCGCCATGTAAAGCTATAGCGAGATTAGAGAGAAAAATTGCTAGGACCTAAGGATTGATGAAATGTGTACTGTCTTGCCTGTCTCTTGTGTTTACTGGTTTTAGGTGACCTATATTTAATTTTATGTCTCACAGAAGAGCAAGTTATTAGCTAAACGGCAATAAAGAGTCCAGTTTTTCTGAAAAGCTCTTGTTCTCCTGGTTACAAATAATCCTATCCAGTATTAATTCCAAGGGGTTCCTAAAAAAAAAGGGGGGGGGGGGGGAGGGGTAAGATGTCAAACCGGCCAACTGGTAGCAGGAGAGGTGCTACAGGACATTTTAATTTCCACTGTCCTGAAATAGTTTGATGGCATCCATTACAAAATATACACGTTTGAATTCCACAGAGCAAAATACAGTGACGTGCAGTATAACAATGTTGTTTGAAGATGTGTGGCACCTCACGGCACACTTAAGACCAAATAACGTGTCTTACATTTCCTTGAAGATATATTTTTTATGTATCAGACTCTTCAGAAAGATGTGCACTACAAAATGAACTTATTTTTGAAAAGTTTTTTTTTTTTATTTTTATTTTTTACATTCTGATGCTCAGAGCAGTCTGAGTTATAGTTCGGGGGGGGGGGGGGGGGTGTAGTCTCCACGTGACCCTTTTTATATTTACTGATTTTTCTGTTTCCTCATCATTTACTGCTCTCACATCAAATGAAAACAAGACAGATTTCTGCGGCTGGGAGCTATCAAGTGAATTAAAATACGATAACATAATTACGGAAGGGTAAACTATGTTACTAGTTTCAGATTTTATTTTATTTCCACCTTTCTGGCAGTCAACATTAATCACCTTGCAGAACAATTAAGTTATTTTTGTCGGTTTGATAAATAAATTTGACTTTAAGTAAGCTTTCCTGTTTCTAACAGGCCACGGGAAAATATTGTGAATTGTTGTTCGGAAAGCGTTATTTTCAAAGTAAATTTCCTTTTATGCAAGATGAACTATGTGCAAGAATGTACAATGGATTTTTTAAATCACAGAGGTTTTGTTCTCTTTTAAAAATCAACTCTTGGATGACAAGCCATTTAGAAGAATTTCAAGCCCATAAGATAAGAGATTTATGTCGGTATTAAAAATTTTGCTGGCATATTTGTGTGATGTATCTTTTGTAATATGCGCTAAATAGATCAAGATTATAAGTGAAAGCTTAGCTTCTTTGTAGCTTATTAATCTTCAAGACAAATATTATATGCGAAAGCTTTGCTTTTCTTGCAGCAACACTATGTATATTAATTTAAACCATTAACTTTTCCTATTGGTGGAATTCGAATTTATACTA
This sequence comes from Schistocerca americana, assembly GCF_021461395.2. NCBI lineage: Eukaryota > Metazoa > Arthropoda > Insecta > Orthoptera > Acrididae > Schistocerca > Schistocerca americana. The sequence continues at coordinate 716,598,350 of NC_060123.1, forward strand.
TCGTAATATGAAAATATGCAGTGTACATGTTGCTGCACATCAAAGATCTTTCCAAAACATGTTTTTTCCCCTCTGAGTATTGTTTTCTAAAGTGCTGGGAAATTCTATGCTGCTGTATAAAACCATATCCTATCAAAGGATAAGTTTTACAGTTCTGAGGGAAAGCACTTAACATGTTAAAAGCATATTTTCACCCGGGAAAAAATGTATTTTTAACTGGGAGATCTGGGAAAGATCTGGGGATTTCTCCTCCTTGTCTGTGTTTACACCCTGAGTGTAAGACTGAAAGAAGTGTGTCCCACAAGTAAGAGTATTAAAATCATAATGGTCACCTGCTGAAGCATTTGCAGCAAAGTGCCAGAGTTTAAAGTGTTCCTGAAAAGTTATGAAGTTCATATAATATTAGATGCAGAAAGCTGGTAGAAACCTGAAATTTTTAGCAGTGAGATTTTTGAGGACAATTTAAGTGTATATTGAAAGGATAGATTAATGGGAAGATGGTGGTGTATTTGTGGTGGTGGTGTATTTGTTGCAGTAGGCAATAAACTCAAACCCAGTGAGATAGAAATTGAAGCTGCATATGAGATTCTTTGGACAAGACTCAGTATCAGTGGTGGGTATAATATGATAATTAGATCCTTCTATTGACTACCACACTCAGTTCCTAATGTAACTAAAAATTTTAAAGAAACCCTCAGTTCACTTGTATGTAAGTTCCTGAATCATATTGTTATCATTAGTGGAGACTAATCATCCAACAGTTAATTGGGAAAATTACAGTTTTGTTAGTAGTGGGTGTGATAAGACGTCCCGTGAAGCTTTACCAAATGCTTTCTCTGAAAACTACCAAGAACAGGCAGTTAGGAACCCCACTCATGATGAAAATATATTGGATCTATTGGCGACAGAGAAACCTGATCTCTTTGAGGATGTCAACATTGAAACTGATATCAGTACCCATGAAAGTTGTGGCAACAGTGATTATCAAAAGTACAGAGGACATCTAAAACAAGAAGAGAGATATATATGTTCAGTAAACTAGATAGAAAATCAATAGTCTCATATGTCAAGGAGGAACTTGAAACTTTCAGCAAAAGGCAGGAGCATGTAGAGGAACTATGGCTCAGGTTTAAAAGAACAGTTGACCATGCATTGGATAGATATGTATCCAGTAGAATAGTTTGTAATAGGAGGAAACCTCCATGGTATAAAGTCACTGTAAAGAAACTTCTCAAAAAACAGAGATTACTAAATAGTAGGTGTAAAATGAAGCATGGAGCTATAGATAGAGAGTGCTTAATGAAATGCATTTGGCCATCAAGGGAGCAATGCATAATGTCTTCAATGACTGCCATAGTATAATATTGTCAAGTGGTCTTGTGGTTGTATGTAAAGGCTGTTAGTGGCACCAAAGTTAGTGTTCAGTCCATAGTGAATGAGACAGGAACTGAAACTTAGGGTAGCAAAGCAAAAGCTGAAATGCTTACTTCTGTTTTTAAATGATCCTTTACAAAGGAAAACACAAGAGAACTGCCTCATTTTAATCCCCATACCAATGAAAAGATGAATGAAATATCAGTTGATAAACAGCTGAAATCATTAAAATTAAACAAAGCTCCAGGGCCTGAGAGATTTCCTATCAAATTCTATACTCAATTTGTGGCTGAGTTAACCTCTCCTCTAACTATAATCCATTGCAAATCCCTCAAACGAAAAACCATGCAAAGTTCTTAGAAAAAGGCACTGTTCACATATGCCTACAAGAAGGGTAGTAGAAGTGATCCATAAAACTACCAACTGTTATCCTTGACATTGATTTGTTATAGAATCTCAGAACACATTCTGTGCTCAAACTTAATGAGGGGTCTTGAACAAAATGACCTCCTCAACGTTAATCAGCATGGATTTTGAAAACATTGATCATGTGAAACCCAACTTGCACTTTTCTCTCATGATATACTGAAAGCCTTGGATCAAGGCAATCAGGAAAATACAGTATTTCATGTTTTCCAAAAAGCATTTGACTCATTACCACACCTACACTTATTGTCAAAAGTACACTCATATGGGACATCAAGTGAAATTTGTGACTGGATTGAGGACTTTTTGGTAGGGAGGACACAGAATGTTATCTTCGATGGAGAGTCATCATCAGGTGAAAATTGGATGGAGAGTCATTGTCAGATGTAGAAGTAGTCCCAGGGGAGTATATTGGGATCCCTGCTGTTCGTGTTGTATGTTAATGACCTTGTACACAATATTAAAAATGAAATCAGACTTTTTGCAGAGGATGCAGTACTATCTGAAAGGAGCTGCATATTCATACATACCTTGATAAGATTTTGAAGTGGTGCAGAGATTGGCAACTTGCTCTAAATGTTCACAAATGTAAAATTTTGCACTTCCCCAAAATGAAAAAATGTAATGTCCTATGACAATAATATTGTACAGGATGGTCGGATGGGAAGGCTGTGGGCATCAATGGAGGATTAAAAGAATTGGTGTAATAGGTCTTTTATTGACCACTTTCGCCTTATGAAGGGTCACATCGTCAGGCCTAGGAAGGCGAGGGTGAGCCAGAGCATAGAGTTTGGTGAAACATAGTTCGTGAAGCTAACGAAAGTTGGTGTCTGCCAATTGGGCAAGTTCAAGCTGCATGCTGGCTGTGAAAACTAAGTCCACAGTGCCGCAACATCGGTAGAAGTGGGAGATGTTCACTGTTAAAGGGTGTGTGTCCAAGAGCACGGGCCCAGTGATGGGTGGTCGGGTACATTTAACACGCCATGCGGCTTCCTCTGCCCTGATTGGTCAGGACCGAGAAACCTGTGGGGGCGGCAATGGAACTTTGCAGAGCATGGCTTGGTCAGCGACACCTGGGGCAGCATTAATTCATCAGCACACGAGGGAGGCGGGTGATCAAGATTGCCTACCTTCCTGTTGCTGGACCGTGGGATGGAAAAATTACAGGCAGCCGACACTGCCGGCTGAGGCTTGGCTGTAACAAGAAAAATATAGTCACCTTTTGAAAGCTAATATAATAAAGTAAAATCCCCTCTTGTCTATATCATCCTTACACTCCTCCCCCTTCCGTGGGAGTGGAGAAAGTAAGTGAATTTGCTTAAAAAGTGAGTAATTCAGATGTAGATCATTTTAGGTTGCAAAACAAAGTAGACATTACTTGGGTATTAAGGGCTCCCACAGAAGACGGCAGGGGGCTTAACCTATGGGAGGGTGTAGAGACTCTAAAGACCTCCTAGGGCGTCACAAAAAGGCTTACGCATGTCAACAATATTTTGTGTTTGCAAAAACAGGACATAAACATTACAAAACATCAGAATAAAATCACATTAGTTGAAAAACATCAGAACAAAATTAACTGAGTGAACAAGTGTGGTTTGAATGTGGCATACATGCCAAATGTTCTCTTTTTTTAAAAAAAAAATAAAATTAACATATTCACATCACCACAGGAGTCACATGCTGAGTGAATGGCGCGAGGTGGCGTGGTGTATTGTCCTCAGCGGGCAGCATGTAAGCTGCCGGCGAGAAGGGGGCATGGTTGTGGCCAAGCCCATTCACTGGAACTCACCACAGTGGGGTATGAGGGAAAGATTCATATGTTTCAAACACATTTAAAAAGGGAGTTAACACTAGGGGAGTACTTCACTACACTACACTAGTTTTTCCACATTAGTTGATATCACAATTGCACTATTAAAACTAAGGGAGGGCACATGCCTAATAGGTTCTTTCCCCTATTCAAGGGCAATATTCACTCTGAGGCTGGAGTTCTGGAACTATTGGATAGTATGGACTTAGCCATTTGCAGAACTCCTTTTTGTACAAGGTCTATGTCAGTACAATAATAAGAATAGCAGTGACCTGGGTTACCGTGGCACTGGGTATAATGGTCGTATGGAGTTCAGTGGCTGTTTGTCATTCATTTAGGTGTGCTAACAGGCAATTGTAAGAAATTTGTCTGTGCTCATGTTTTAAAAGGTCATCATTTGACATTAAGAGGTGATCATTTGATATATTAGATAAAGTAGGCAAATCAGTTGACAATGAAATCACAAATGAGCTTTCAGGAATAAAAACATAGGTAAACAGGCATGAATACTAAGTGAGTAAGCTATAGTGGCATGAAAGGTTATTAGTGGTGTAATAATATCATAATAAGAATGGTTCACTAGAAATCTACTGTTTGAGATTACATAGTTAAGCATTATACATAAAACGTATTCAAGTAAATTCAGTATCCTCAGTAGTGCGGAAATGCTGGCTTGTTACCCGGATCTATTTGTATTTGTATTTCTTTATTGGTCCTGTAAATCGTGTTTAGGTACATATTTTGCACAAACGATGTAGGACGAGTCAGGTTGTTACAGTATATACAACATCATACACACTGTTATTTTGAAAGGATAAATAATTAAAAATTATTCAATACATGTTGAATATTGATGACAAATTTAATATAATTAAATAAAATGATAGACTTATTAAGACTATTTGAGCAGTTGCACTACACTTTTCTGGTACTTTAAAAACTCAGAAACAGAATAGAAGCAGTGGTCAAGCAAGTACTCTTTCAGTTTCACTTTAAACTTTTGTAAATTTTGCATCTGTTTCAAATAGGATGGCATGTGATTGTACAGCATTATACCTGTATGATACACTCCTCTCTTACAAATGTTTGTACTTACTGTATTGACATGCAAGTAATGCTTTTGCCTAGTATCATGAGGGTGGTAATCACAGTTATACTTGAAGATATTTCCATCTTTTAAAATACTTCCTTTCGTGAAATTTAATATTTCATTCATATACAGGGTGTTACAAAAAGGTACGGCCAAACTTTCAGGAAACATTCCTCATACACAAAGAAAGAAAATATGTTATGTGGACATGTGTTCAGAAACGCTTACTTTCCATGTTAGAGCTCATTTTATTACTTCTCTTTAAATCACATTAATCATGGAATGGAAACACACAGCAACAGAACGTACTAGCGTGACTTCAAACACTTTGTTACAGGAAATGTTCAAAATGTCCTCCGTTAGCGAGGATACATGCATCCACCCTCTGTCGCATGGAATCCCTGATGCACTGATGCAGCCCTGGAGAATGTCGTATTGTATCAAAGCTGTCCACAATACGACCACGAAGAGTCTCTACATTTGGTACCGGGGTTGCGTAGACAAGAGCTTTCAAATGCCCCCATAAATGAAAGTCAAGAGGGTTGAGGTCAGGAGAGCTGGAGGCCATGGAATTGGTCCATCTCTACCAATCCATCGGTCACCGAATCTGTTGTTGAGAAGTGTACGAACACTTCGACTGAAATTTGAAGGAACTCCATCGTGCATGAACCACATGTTGTGTCGTACTTGTAAAGGCACATGTTCTAGCAGCACAACTAGAGTATCCCATATGAAATCATGATAATGTGCTCCACTGATCATAGGTGGAAGAACATGGGGCCCAATCAAGACATCACCAACAATGCCTGCCCAAATGTTCACAGAAAATCTGTGTTTATGACGTGATTGTACAACTGCGTGTGGATTCTCGTCAGCCCACACATGTTGATTGTGAAAATTTACGATTTCATCACATTGCAATGAAGCCTCATCTGTAAAGAGAACATTTGCACTGAAATGAGGATTGACACATTGTTGGATGAACCATTCGCAGAAGTGTACCCGTGGAGGCCAATCAGCTGCTGATAGTGCCTGCGCACGCTGTACATGGTACAGAAACAATTGGTTCTCCCGTAGCACTCTCCATACAGTGACGTTGTCAACGTTACCTTGTACAGCAGCAACTTCTCTAACGCTGACATTAGGGTTATCGTCAACTGCACGAAGAATTGCCTCATCCATTGCAGGTGTCCTCGTCATTCTAGGTCTTCCCCAGTTGCGAGTCATAGGCTGGAATGTTCCGTGTTCCCTAAGATGCCGATCAATTGCTTCGAACGTCTTCCTGTTGGGACACCTTCGTTCTGGAAATCTGTCTCGATACAAACGTACCGCACCATGGCTATTGCCCCTTGCTAATCCATACATCAAATGAGCATCTGCCAACTCCGCATTTGTAAACATTGCACTGACTGCAAAACCACATTCGTGATGAACACTAACCTGTTGATGCTACGTACTGATGTGCTTGATGCTAGTACTGTAGAGCAATGAGTTGCATGTCAACACAAGCACCGAAGTCTACATTGCCTTCCTTCAATTGCGCCAACTGGTGGTGAATCGAGGAAGTACAGTGCATACTGACAAAACTAAAATGAGCTCTAACATGGCAATTAAGCATTTCCGGACACATGTCCACATAACATATTTTCTTTATTTGTGTGTGAGGAATGTTTCCTGAAAGTTTGGCCGTACCTTTTTGTAACACCCTGTATAAGCAAAGAAGAGGCAGTATATTGAGATTTTTAAATATTGGTCTACAGGAGTCACTGTACTTAGCATGGTTTATTATTCTAACAATCTTTTTCTGTAGCCTAAATGTTTTGTTTGTACCTACGGAGTTCCCCCAAAAGATAATTCTGTACATCAGCAGTGACTGAATACTGCCATTGTACATTGTGATCACAGATGCACGGCTTGTATTTTGTGCGAGGATTCTTACTGCGTACATGAGTGTGTTTAGCTTTTTATTTACATGGTTAAGATGTGTCTCCAATTTTAGGTTTTGCTGAATATGTATACCTAAAAATTTTGTGTTGCTCACCGATGAGACAGTTTTTCCATCAATTTTAAAAATTCGTCTTCAGAATGTAGTTTCTGTGAATTGTGGAAATTGACTGTCACTGTTTTTTCATTATTTATTATTAGCTTGTTTCTTCTGAACCATAATAGGCTTTAGTCAACAATGACGAGTCAGCAGTAGAGACATATACATGTGGACAGAGGGAAGATTAGCTTGGTACTCTGACAAGAAGTAAGAAATGAAATAGAAGATAGGGAATGGTGGAGTTGAAGAGGAAAAGATGACAGACCCCAAAGACAGGAAAACTGAAAGCGTAAGGAATTGAATTACAAATGATTAAGTTGAGCATAATTTCTGAAGGACTTTTCTTTTATGATCACCTACTTAACTGTGTATACGACAATGCTACTATTCCAAGATAGGTGCTACGTACTTCTTCCTAAAGCTTGACACCTCTCACAAGACAAAAACTTTTTGGTGTGACCAAATTTGCCGTCCTTATGACTCCATAATGCTGGCCTCATCGGGCCCAGCCAATTGCTTAAAACTCCCATCTATCCTTGGGTATATCGCAGTGTCCTAAGACACATCATACAGTTAAATGCTACTACTTCAGTAGTCGGTATTCCTTTGGAAAATACTACGGAAAAACAGTGTCAAAGAAGGCTCAAGTTTTGAACAGAGATTTCTGCTTACTGGCAGTTTAGCTGCAGGCTAGATGCGGTTCGCGTCTGATCAGCCGTTGTCAGAGAGCATGGAACACTGTTCTCATGAACTCTTCTTCAACATGAAAGATTAAAGTCTGACTGCATTAGTTCACATGGACTGAATAGTTTTGTGTTAGAATATGCCCTGATAATAAACTCCAAAAAATGCTGCTCAGTTGAAAGTTGATAGATAACAATGGGTAGGACAGATTACGTCGCGAAATTTAAAAGTGAAGAAATGACACAGACGGCTAGAGGTCCGTGCGATTGCCAATTGCATTACACCAGGTGCGTACCATTGCAGGATTGGTTCTCTTGTTCATCCAACAGACTAGGTATATGGCCAAACCTTGCTCATCCTGTGGGTGTGATTCACTCTGTTTACGTTACTTATCACGGGATAGGCATGTGGTATGTCCCTCCAGATAAACGTTCAAATACAAATGAAATAAATCATGGTTACATCTTAAATTACCCTTCCACAATAGTTTCTTAACTCGAACATTATTAATAAACACTTAAGTAATTGGCAATACTCAAGAACTTACTCTGGCATACTTGGAATCCCACGAATTGAATAATTATCCCCATAATTCTAGCTACGAAGTAACCCATAGAAGCATTAGGTTCAGGTACCCATACACTAATTTACTAGTGCTGGCAAAACTCTAGCAAGTCTCTCCAATAAACTGATAATAACATAAATAAAACATGGACAAAATGAACAATAGTAAAAATAATACATCAACATAAGTAACTGGCAACCCATCATAGTGACACAAGCAGTGGGAAAACCGCAATAGAAGCAAAAGTACTAAATATTATTTTCTTTACACAAAACTCCCTTATTCTCCAGTTACATTTCATAGCAAAATAAATGTAAGTATTCTCTGTTATTTCGTTATGCCCTTGTTTATATTTCCATACAGATTGAAATGGCTTGGGTGTGTTTACCTACAGGAAAGCTGTTGTTGAGCTATGTCAACGTTATGAGTAATGCTGTGGAAGAATGCAGTGTTTTGTCAACATTTCCTTTAGAGAGGTTTAATTTAAAGTAGTTTTATGTCTCCTTCAGTTAACAGATCAGTAATTATTAAACATTTTGTATGATATTTCCTGTGTTGATTTGTACACCTTGTCTCATAATTGCGAATATTGGTGCTTATCAGTCTCCCAATCAATCGTTCAAGGGTATGATTGTTGTTCCTTTTGTTAATTCTCTTACCTACCTGCTTCCATATATTCATTATTGACGGCCCGATGAAGCTGATTGCCTCTAGAAGACGTCGATATGATGTACCTGTCGGCACTTTTGTTTTTAATAGAATTGGAGTCCATTGCCATATATAGAGTGTATAGGGAGGAATGTAATTTCCTTAGTGTTGACAATGTGTGTAAAGTTATACCAAATATTCATCACGAGTGGTTAAAAATTCTGTGGAGCTTGAGGTGCTAAGGTGCGACACGTGTCGCACATGTAAGATTGCTGAGTGCTGACAATACAGCTGACAGTATGGCTGCGACTGGTTCTAACTGGCTCGGCAGCTGTAATGGTGTCTGTGCACACATATGCCGGAGCTACTGTACTTCCCTGCAGGCAGAATTATGCCTTACGAAAGGCAAATAGAAGTGTAGATGGCTTCTCAAGTAGCTCTTTGCAGGTCATTGAACTTTTATCTCTCCCTCTTTACAACTCCCAATTAATACGTACATAAAGCATTCTCAATCTTGCTGTTGCAACAGATTAAACCTTAATTTCAGTAGTAGTAGTAGTAGTAGTAGTAGTAGTGTTAATGGAAGTAAAAAATGATCCCTTATAAAGTATAGATATTTCAGTTACTTCCTGCTTTTGCTATCATCGTACACTGCACTAGGTGACACGGTCCGAACGCCTCAGAAATGCGGAGAGTGCGGACTGTCTCAACAGTCGTTTCTTTTTGCCTGCAGCTGGAGACAATGTGGATGGCCAAGCCTGGTCCTGACGGGGGTTGGCGAGGCTGGCGTAGAACTGAGTAGGCCTTCGTATGTGGGTGGCTAGGTGGTCTCCTTGCTGTACATTGAGTTTAGTTCCTCGGGATGGTCACAAAATTCCTTCCAGCATTAGCATATGTTGTTCACATCAGTTATTCATGGAGGATGTTTTCAAGGAACTCAGATAACTCAACCGTTAAAATTCGTGAAATTATCATGACTCATTTATTCGCTTAGATACTCTGTCAATCTAAAATGAACATAATTTATGAATTTTTATACTTCTGTATTAATTGTGAAGATGACTTGGCTCTCTTAGAGATCACTTACTCGAAACTAGTGGCTAATAACTTCTGAACTGGACACTAATGTTAGGGTTGTTATTTGGAACTAACATTGACTTGGTTGTTACTTGACGTTACTGTATTGCACGTTGGCATTTCAAATTCGATCCTTTGGCTGACGTGTTTCCCACACAGCGGTCACTCACAGAATAAATATCACAGAAAGGGCCAGTTTCCTTGACGCCATATAGACCTGTTTATTAACTGCAAGAAAGGTAATACAACACAGCTGGAGTCTGGTCTGAAATTCCAATGTCTCCTACCTTTTGGCGGCATAGACAGTGTTTACAAGGAAAAAATTTTCTTTTCACTCTAGGTTTTGTTCTTTACTGAAAATTTGAATACACATCACGAATAGATTTCCTTTATTGGGTAAAACTAGTAAAATCTCTAGGACAATATTATGCGGGTGGATTTACTTTCATAACTATCTTCTTGGATTTACTGGTTATGCTACAACATAAGATTGCAGGTGGGGATACGCAGCTGGGTGCTTGCTTCAGCATAGCTGAGGCACGTGGCCTGCAGAACGAAGGGGGGGGGGGGGGGGTGAGGTGGGGTGAAGTGAAAGGTGCAGGTACTGCCTGTGCCAACGGCCGGAAGTAAGGGAGGTCGTGTCAGCAGTTGGCAGGGAGGGGCGAGGCTGGCACTTTGTAAACAGATTGTGCTTGACATTAATTGTGCGACTTCCATGTTGGTATTTAATTTACCGAAACACTTAGCATTATAAAAACTTACTTTGCTGTCTCTTCAACATCGCATTATGAAAACAGTAAGATAGCCCTTAAGGAAGGCTCCTTTCACTTTTAAAGTAACTTATTTGTTGTTTAACTTGGCTGTACATATTCTTGTTATTATCGGCGTGTAAATATTCAGCATATACATATATGTAATGGGGCTTATTTCTAATGGCAGGTAGATGGCAGCATGTTGTTACTGATCTACTGGCAGATATGGAGGTATGCTACTATCATCTTTTTATGGTAAAGCTTTAACAGCTGTGTTTGTGCACTATTCACTAAATCAACAGGTGAAGTGTGAATCCCTTTGACATATACCAGATTAGCTGATTCTTAGCTTAGCATGTTCTATTGGCAAGGACAACTTTCCCCTTAATTCCATTACCAATAAGTATTTGTGTTTTCAATTCTCGGCTGCTACAACAACATTACTAGAGACATTAAATGGCACAAGACAAAATGATTACAGAAACTTCAATCACTTCCATTAACATGTGACATCCTAAATTCTGTCACCAATGGTTGGAAATTCTTATGTCTGCTTTTAACTAACGTGCACAACTGAAATGAATATATAGTATGAACCATAGTTTCCGTCAATTAATGCTCTTGCTGCACGCAGGACTTTCGCAACTGTTTACATGTCATCACAGACGTAATTCTTGGAACGTAAATCATTGGGGTGCTTTGATCTTAGAGCATATTTATGTTGCAGTCTAGACAGTCGTATTATCTTCTTTCTTGCTTTTTTGGGTGGAACTACTGGCGTAATAGGCCTGGTTTCACTATTGGGCAGGGGTGGCTCAGAAACTTTGTACAACTTTAACCTGTCAAAATGATTGATCACTGTGAATTCTGCTAACTGAATTTCCACATTTACTGGTGAAGTAAGCCAAGTAGGTGTAAACTTCTTGGTTCTTCCCTTCTTTACTGCTGGACTGCGCAACATAACTAGGTCTCCTACCTTGTGCTTGGGCATTTTTGCTTTCTGATTATCCCTCTTATCTGTTGAGCCATGGCTTTTGTGTTATTCCCTCTCACTTTTTTCCAAATGGTTTCTAGATGTCAGGCCAAACCTTTCACGTCTTTGGATTTAAGGGCGGCCATATACAGCTTCGTAAGGGGAATATCCTGTAGCTATGGATATGGCTATTATATGCTTATGTGACGTATTGGACATACCTGTCCCAGCCAGTGTGATTTTTATTGACATAGTAAGAAAGCATGTGCATAACGGTGCTATGGACCCGCTCCAGGCGTCCGTCCACTTTTGGATGAAACGATGTCGTTCTCCACTTTTTGATTCGCAACAATCGACAGACTTATGTGAACAATGCGGACATAAAATTCGTGCCTTGATCTGTAAGTACAGCTTCAGGACTTCCATAGGGTAATATCAAATGGGTGACAAATGCACAAGCTACTGTTTCTGTGGACATATCTGGTATGGGAACGAGAATTAAGAAACTGGAAAAATGATCTATGATGTACAATATATATCTGTTATTCTGTGGACTCAGAGGGAAAGGACCAACAAAACCTGTGGCTACTAAAGCCCAAGGACATGTGGCTTCTGGCACTTTCTGTTAGGGTACCTTTGTTCTGGGTGGTAATGACCTCTTAACGCAGGGCAAGCAATTTTGTATGTACTTTTGTACATCTCCTCGTCTGCCTTCCCAGAAATAGCAGGTGCCTATTCAATAATTAGTGGTGCTAAGGCCATTATGACATGCTTTTAGGCTATCATGACATTGTGCTATTATCTTGGGACATAGTTCTTTTGAAATTACTACCCATTTACCCATTGGGTTTTTCGATACAAGATTCCATCTTCAACGGAAAATTCAGGCAGAGTTTCATACTTCTGACATTCAACATCTCTCTGTTGTGTTTCTCTCCATTCTTCAGTAGAAACATCTTTGGTAACAATTACCCTAACTTTCCAGCTTAATGCGTCGGCATTCTGATGTAACTTACCTGGTTTATGTTTTACTTCATATTCGCTCAATTTTATAGTCCAACAAGCTAGCCTGCTGCTAGGGTCTTTTAAGCTTAGCATCCACTGTAATGCGGCATGATCAGTGATGACAGTAAATTTTCTCCCCTACAAATAAAATTGGAAACAGGTTACACCAAACCTGAGCACTGAAAGCTCCTTCTCAGTGGTACTGTAATTTGATTCTGCTTTGTTAAGCTGTCGAGACACATAACCAATTGGTCGTTCTTCTCGATCCATTTCTTGTGACAGGATGGCTTCTACAGCATAATTGGAGGCATCTACCGACAGAATGAATGGCTTTTCAAAGTCTGGGTATGCTAGGACAGGGGCTCTAGTTAAAACATGTTGGATTTGTTTCATTGCTTCATCACATTCCTTGGTCCAGATAAAACTACCTCCTTTTTTCAATAATTTAGTCAAGTGCTTCACAATGGTAGCATAATTGTTCACAAAATGTCTGTAATAATTTGCAAGGCCTAGAAATGACTGTAATTCTTTGTTATTTGTTGGTGTTGGAAATTCCTTTACTGCTGTAGTCAAACAGGGATCCGGTTTTACATCTTCTTCACTTATTATATGCCTCAAATATTGTACCTGCATTTGAGCAAAGGCACACTTTTCCAGTTTCACACTCAAGTGAGTTCCTTTCAACCATTCAAAAACACCGCTCAGCCTTTCTGCATTTTCTTTGATAGTTTTAGAAAAAATAATAATGCCATCTAAATCATGTAGTGGATTTCAATCCGTGCAACAACAAATCTGCAAATGTGACTTTTCATGCTTTCCCGACGGATCTGTTGCAAATACGCTTCTCGGGTTTGCCGCCGGATCATATTGTGTAAATCGTACAATATTTCTTCGATGCAACTGCTCGACATCATCAGGTGGTGGTAGCTGCTGCTGTCACTGCTACAAGGTGCGACTGATGATAATCGCGCGGCGGCGTCGGAATTTATCATGACGGGAGCAGGCAATACGCGTGCGCGAGAACACGCTCATAGTTGGAGAAACCGGCGCTCCTGGTGCCCCCTACTGGGAGCTGCAGAAAGGCCATCCACGCATGCGCTTTGGGCAATAACGGTGCTGCCGGACGCCCCTGCGGATAAAATTTGAACTAAATCTCAGCTACGCGTTGAGTCACTTGAGGAAATGGAAGTTCTTATTTTCCCTGTAGTCTCAGATGCTGACAGCCTACCTGGTGAGCTACAACACCTGAGAACGGCATTCCAACAGAATGGCTATTCCGAAAGGCAGATATGCCATGCATTCCGTTCTCAGCAAACTCGACGCAGGGATGTATATGAAGATGCGGAGGCACCCACTGCAACAGCGTTCTTGCCCTATTTTGGTGGCATGTCTTTGAGAATAGAAAGAATCCTCAAAAAGCATGACGTCAAGTGTGTTTTTAGCCCACCAGCAAAACTGAGGAATTTATTGTGCTCTGTCAAAGACGATCTTGGCCTCAGAAAACGTGGCGTGTACAATATCCCATGCCAATGTGGAAAATCTTATATTGGACAGACATGCCGAACCGTGCAAGAACGCTGCGTCGAACATCATCGTCATACACGCCTGGGGCAACCTGATAAATCAGCGGTAGCGGAACATTGCCTGGACACGGGACATTGTATGCTTTACGAACAGACGGAAATTTTATCCCCAGCGTCATCTTTCTGGGACTGTGTTATTAAGGAGGCCATATATATTCACACGGCGGACAATCTAATCAACAGGGATGCAGGTTTTCAACTGAGCGCCACCTGGAATCCAGCACTGGCTGCCATTAAATCAAAAACAGGGAAAATAAGAACTTCCGTTTCCTCAAGTGACTCAACGTGTAGCTGAGATTTAGTTCAAATTTTATCCGCAGGGGCGTCCGGCAGCACAGTTATTGCCCAAAGCGCACGCGTGGATGGCCTTTCTGCAGCTCCCAGTAGGGGGCACCAGGAGCGCCGCTTTCTCCAACTATGAGCGTCTTCTCGCGCACGCGTATTGCCTGCTCCCGTCATGATAAATTCCGCCGCCGCCGCGCGATTATCATCAGTCGCGCCTTGTAGCAGTGACAGCAGCAGCTACCACCACCTGATGATGTCGAGCAGTTGCATCGAAGAAATATCGTACGATTTACACAATACGATCCGGCGGCAAACCCGAGACAATACGATCCGGCGGCAAACCCGAGAAGCGTATTTGCAAATCTGCAAATCTTTGAAAAGTGGTGGGTGCATTCCTCAAACCAAAAGGCATTCTTACAAATTCATATAATCCTGTATTGGAGGGCAGCATGGAGGGTAAAAATCGTAGAGGGAGACCAAGAGATGACTACACTAAACAGATTCAGAAGGTTGTAGGTTGCAGTAGGTACTGGGAGATGAAGAAGCCTGCACAGGATAGAGTAGCATGCAGAGCTGCATCAAACCAGTCTCTGGACTGAAGACCACAACAACAACATAATCCTGTCGGTATGACAAAAGCAGTTTTATGGCAGTCCTGGGGTGCAACAGGGATCTGATGATATCCGGAGCATAAGTCAAGGGTGGTGAAATACTTGCAGTTACCTAGATGGTCTAATGTCTCGTCAGTGCGCTGTAATGGATACATGTCTGGTGTGGTTACTTGGTTAACTGCCTGCGTATTGACACACAGATAGGCTTTCTCTCCATTTATGGTCTTTTTCGTATGATAACCACGAGGGACACTCATGAACCCAAGACTGAATGTTTGTGATCATTCAATTTCATTTCCATACTAAAAGTTAAGTCCAGGTATTTGTATGAGTTGGTCGATTCCAACACTGACTCATTGATATTGTAAAGATGACCCAGACAGTAGGGGATTTTACTTTATTATATTAGCTTTCAAAAGTTAACTTTATTTTTCCTGTTACAGCGAAGCCTCAGCCGGCAGCATCGGCTGCCTGTAATTTTTCCATTCCACGGTCCAGCAACAGGAAGTCAGCACCAAGGCAGGCAATCTCGATTACGTGCCTCTCTCATGTGGTGACAAAGTAACGCCGCCCCAGGCGTTGCTTACCAAGCCACACTCTGGAAAGTTCCATTGCCACCCCCGCGGGTTTCTCAGTCCTGACCAATCAGGGCGGAGAAAGCCGCATGGCATGATGAATGTACCCGGCCACCAGTCGCTGGGCCCGCACTCTTGGACACGTACCCTGTAGCAGTGAACATCTCCCACTTCTCCTGATGCTGACATGCCATGAACTTAGTTTTCGCAGAAGGAATGCCGCTCTAACTTGCCCGATTGGCAGACACCAACTTTCGTTAGCTTCACGAACTATATTTCACCAAACAATACGCTCTGGCTCACCCTCGCCTCCCTAGGCCTGATGATGTGATCCTTCATAAGGCAAAAATGGTCAATAAAAGACCTATTACATCTACTCTTTTAATCCTTCCTTCACACCCACAGCCTTCCCATCCAACCATCCTGTACATTTGGTGTCAGGAGTGGGATCCATTCCCATAGTGACTTTGACGCTATTTCCAAAGCTCCTGACAAAACGCCGAGTATTTTGCACATACAATGTGCCAATCAGCCGCCCATATGGATGACCGCCACCAGCACGTCACCCGCCGCCGCCACTCTACCACACCGCTGCCACCACCACCAATGCGTCGCGCCGACTCCACTACTATGTAAGTCAGGGCGCTGTTTTGAACAGTAACATCATGAGTCATCTGCCACTGGATTAGGAAACTTTGCGACCGTCCTTTTATGTAACAATTATTTTTTTTGGCCACTAGTGTCCCTTAAATTTGTAAACATGCCGAAGAAAAATCTCAAGGGAGAGACCCCCCTGAAGAGGTAGCTGTCTTGCAAGACCCGCTCGAAGCCATAAATGCACAAATGAACCAATTGTTCACACAAAATCATGAATTTCTTGAGCAAAACCACATCTTGAAACAGATGCTGGAAGCCAGTGTGCAACCTTCAGTACCTGTGGCTAGAATGCCTGTAACCAATGTGCCATCAGTGACACCTAATACTAATTCTGTCACTAATGCGACTGCCACAATATCAGCTAACGTGGTAACTATAAGTAATTTTCCTGCAGCTGATTTCATTCCCACCTTTTCCGGGAAGTCCCACGAAAATATGGCTATGTTCACACAGAATATTTGCACTGTGGGTTGCACTTGTGCCTGGCCAGATGATCTAGCCAGATTAAAGTTGACAGGGGAAGCTCAAATGTTTATAGAAACAGTGGACGAACTGTGCGATACGCGTGACTTTGAAGTTTTGGCCCACGGACTAACTACATGTTATACTGATACCAGAGGTACCGGATACTATAGAGATCAATTGTCAACCCTTAGGCAGAAGCCAAATGAAGATTTTGATGCCTTTGCAGATCACATATGAGCCGTATCTTGTTGTACCTACAAGCTAGGCAAAAATGCCAGTGAAAATAGAATTTCCCACTCAGAAGCAGAATTGCATGCAATTGATGTGTTTGTTTGCGGTATTGATCCCCGCATCAGAGAAGAAGTTAAAGCAGCCTCCCCCACCTCACTGTTTGAAGCTGTTTGTTTGGCAATCGTACGCGAAGATGTATTGCACTTCTGTGCCGCTGCACTGCGTCCTCCGGACCCAGTACCGGTTTCAGCAAGGGAAGTATTTCGTCAGCGTTGTGGGAGACACAACCACATGGCAATGTGCTGTCGCACACCTTTCTGTAATTTTCGCCAGACTGTAGGCCATACCAATAATGTTTGCCCCACAAAGCCACTATTTTCTCACCATTTATTATTTGTAGATAAAAATGATCAAAGGGTGTTTCAGTCACCCCGATTTCATATCACTGGCCTTGAAGAGGGAGTAATTGTCCCTGCAGGTTTGTGTGTAGTGAATCTGCAATTAGACAAGGGTAAATACAGTCAAGAAATGCAAATAATAAGGTTAATGAAAGGTGATTTTGATATCATATTAGAGAATGACTTCTTCCACCGTTATCATCATTTCAGCAGTGCAACATCCCACCAGCTGCAAGGAAACTGTGAAAGGCACCATTCACAGTCTCCCATAAAACCGCGGACGTGGGCGATAAAAATCACTGACCCTGTAAAGATAAGAAGTGGAAGTGGAAAGATTCTTTGGATAGATGTCAAAAATCATACACAGCCATGATAGACATTCTGGTGGATCCGCTCACCCAGAATGCTGTATTAGATCATCAATCAGTACATATAAAGAGAAGTATTTGTCGACCAGAAAGAAAACAGAAAGGTTTTGCCATACCGGTGAGTATAGATAATTTTGGTGTAAAAGATGTTGTGATACCAAAAGGTACTGTTGTTGCTAGTGGACAGGAGATTTTTGAAGAAGTATGAGGAGCTGAGATGCAGCGAGGTAAAGATGAGAAGGGATGGAGGAGAAAGAAGTGTTCAGTTAGAGAAGTCCACTGTGTCATGTAGTCATTAAGGACTCAATTGTCAGAGAAATTAAGTCATTTAAACACTGAGGAGAAGAAGATGTTTCAGCCAGTGTTAGAGCAATTTTCTTGGTTGTTTGAAGAGAGGCAATTCTTACCAGCCACGGATTTGGTTCATCACAAAATTCTGACCGGTGAAGCACGGCCGATTGCACAAAAACCATATCATATACTGTATCATTCGCAATCTGTAGTGGAAGATACGATTCAGCAACAGTTAGCTGCTGGAAAGCAGATGGTAGACTTCAATTTATTGGTAGAATACTGGGGAAGTGCAATCAGTCTGCAAAGGAGATTGCTTACAAATTACTCCTGGGGAAGTGCAATCAGTCTGCAAAGGAGATTGCTTACAAATTACTCCTGCAACCAGTTCTAGAATATTGCTCAAGTGTGTGGGGCTCGTACCAGATAGGGTTAACAGGGGATATTGAATGTATACAGAGAAGGGCAGCGCAAGTGGTCATAGGTTTGTTTAATATGTGGGAGAGTGCCACAGATATTCTGAAGGAACTGACCTGGAAGACTCTTGAAGATGTTTGTAAACCATCATGAGAAAGTCAGTTCACAAGATTTCAAGAACTGTCTTTCAGTGATGCTCTAGGAATATACTGCAATACCCTATGTAATGCTGACACAGAAATCATGTGGATAAGATCAGAATAATTACTGTGCATCCAGATGCATTAAAACATACTGCACTGTCATGTGCTAAGATACCGTCTTTGTTTGAATATATGTATGTTTGTGAACGGTTATTTCTAAGATTAAAACATACAAAGAGTAAAAATAGAACAAAAATCTCACATAAACACCTTGAAAACACCACGAGAAATGTAACTAGTTTAATAGAACCTGATATTGATGCATTATTTTCCAAATTCAATGCCAAATGTTGCATTAATTCTGTGATTTGTAATTACTTATATATGTAAAATTATTAATGACATCTCATACATAAAATGTGAAATTAATTCCATCTGTATTTCTTAGAATAAAGAATCATAAATTAATAAATTCTAAACTACCCAAAAGTGTTAACTATATACCTCTGGCTGTCTTCTCTTCTCCCTTTTTCCCCATTGTCAGTTATTTTTAGTGTTAAGTACATTTATGTGCAGCCTAAAAATACTCATTTTCTTCCAATGTGACTGCATTAAGGTAAATACTGGGCACCTCTGCTTTACAGGATGTAAAAGAAGTATGTACACTAATTTGTGCATAAATCAGAGGAGATAAAAAGGAACGTTTTTATTGTATCACACAGACATCAAAGGTGCACCATTTCCACATTAGGGTTTGATGCTGGACTTCGCTTAAGCCAATGTTCACAGCTGTTTTGGCTCCGTTGTATGCAATGCATTGACAGTGGAACCAGATTCACAACACAATTACATCTTGCTGCTAAGAAGAGAAGGTTTTCATTGCTGCTGGCAGTCTCTACAATTCTGGAAAAAGTATTACATTATTATTGTTTATGTTAGGTTGTGTTTACATGAAATTTTCTACTGATGTTTACTGGGTCTTGATGGCTGATTACACACTAACCAAGTTAGCTGAGATCCATCTCATTTATGGGGAGACATGATGCAACAGTTGAGCAATGAGACACCTGTATGCATAACAGTTTCCAGGAAGGAAGTTACCAAATCATATTACATTTCAGAGACTCGATGGCCATCTTTTTGAAACAGGATTCTTTACACCAGATTGGTGGGAAACTAGAAAATCTTGCTGTGTGTGAACTACTCAGGTTTAGGAGGCTGTGTTGCAGTGAATTTCGGACAATCTCAGCACCAGTACATGATCCATAGCAAAGGAGCTAAATAGGTTCAACACCAATGTGTGAAATGCCCTGCATTCATCAGAAAGTGCAAGACCTTTCACCTGATACTTCCCCCAGCACATGGAATTCTGCCAATAGTGTTGATGTCAAATTACAAATGTCATTGACTTAGAAACACATGTTTTGTTTATTGATGTGGCTTTCTTCACAAGGGAAGGAATATTGGCAGGCACAGTAGTCATGTCTGGAAGTTGGGAAATCCTAGGACAATTTGTGTGTTCCATCATTAGGAGATTTACCATCTGACTGAGCTGTAACTTCTGCCTAACACACATGGTAGAGCAAATTTATGTATCTTTTTCTGTGAAGCACTATCAAAAATGTTGGAGAATGTCCCTTTAGCAATCGGGCAATGTTTATTGTTCCATCATGACCTGACTCCACTACACTTTTATCTTTTATCTCAGGGAAAATATTTTCCCCAATTGATGGATTGGGAAAGGTAGGTGCCACAACATCCTGGCCTCACTTCTATGGATTTCTTTTTGTGAGTGAAGATTTACTACATGAGTCACTGATAGCCACTCCAAAAGAGCTGGCTGTCCATGTGGTGGAAGCTGTTGCCATTATTCATGACACACCTGGTTGTTTTGAGCATGTTAAGCAATCATTAGCATGAAGGTGCCACTTGTGCACTAATGTAAGTAGGCAACATTTTTAACAACAACTCTAAGACAATAGTCATCTCACAGCAGTTTGAACACAATCTCTGAAAATCACTTGTGTCAAAACTGTCATGGAACCCCAGTGAGGAAATATTGCACCCATAAAATTTTATCGCAATAAGGTATATTTCTTTTTATCTATATTGAACCACTCAGAAATTTTGTGTATGAATTTTTTTTATACCCTGTAAGTTAGGGTATAAAAGAGCCACTGCTTCATTTACTATGCTGCTTATGTAACACACAGAGTGCTATTAGTTGCCTGCATACTTGCAAAACACGGATCTATCTCAGGTTGTTTCGGCACCATCCTGTCAGGTACAGGTGCCTGCGAGTACACTTTAGCTCACTCGCTGGCAGGCACAGGTGGTGTGGGCAACTTTAAAGACTGCATGTGTGCTGCGTGTGTGCGACCTGCTTGGCCACTCGCACCCACCTGAGTTCAGCCAATGGAGTACAGTCACATACACTAGGTCTCAGATGTAAGGCTGCCTACACTACATGTAACCATTTGCCCACCGTCACCTGCACTGAGCCCATGTCCGCCTGGCTGCTCTCGGGCAGACACGCAAGCCAGAGCAGTGTGATCTATCTATATAAATATTACATGCAACCTGCTTGGCCACCTCTGGCCCCCTGATTTCAGTCAGTGGAGTAGGATCACTTGTGCTGATACTCAGCTGCGAGACTGCCCACACCACACGTAACCATTTGCCCACTCTGTCTGTCCTGAGCCCACACCCACCTGCCTTCTCTTTGGTGAGCATTCAAAATGCAACAGCCTGACCTCTTGATCTATCTATGTAAATATTAGTGTTACACAGAATTTACATTATAGCCTTGAATTGTTCTGATAATTGTTGGAGGATGGGCTCATAAGATATTCTTTTACTTTACTTTTAAGTATTTGTGGATGATGATTTCCTGTCCAGTGTCTACTGACAACTGTTAGGCTTGTGAATCAGAATATAAAACTTCATTCTGAACCTTAGAGAAGGCCGCACAATCCAGACTCAGTATGCCAAACAAGCAGAATTTCCATGAACATAGGAGTTGTCATTCCACTGATGCACCAAGTTGAAGATACCATTTGGTAAAACACTATGTCCTCCTCCCTGGAGAAGTCTGTAACTCCATGCTGCATAGTCTCATCTGACAAGAATCATTGATCCTTCAAGGCCTTTTTTTAATGGACTGAAGGAATGATAATCACATGAGGAGGGATCAGGACTACAGGCCGGATGCTTGAGTGTCTCCCACCTCAGTTTGCATATCTTCTGCATTACAACATTTGTAATAAGGGGATGTGTATTCTTGTAAAGCAGTGTTCCTGGATGTTTTGACTTAATTGCACACAGTAATTTCTCCAGCATTGCCCAGTACTGTTCCTCTGTGATGGAGGCACCATATTCCTTGTATTCAATACACAATAGGTTCTGGAAATCAAAGAACAAGAAGAGCACTAGCTTTCCAGCAGATGGCTGGTTCTTAAGCGTTGTGCAACACAGGATGACAGATAACAACACTGCATTGTCAACACTTTCAACTCCGGTTCCCAGTGGTGGCACATCATCAATGACCCATTTGTTGTTGTCTGTAATGAATGAGGGTGGCTTTCCCAATTTACCCATATCTTGTGTTTAATTGGAACCATCACAGAACTTGGCGCACCATATTGACTCATACACATTCTTCATTTTCCACTGGATGTCTACTGTCTTTTGTCCTTCAGCAGCCAAGAAAAGAATAAAAGCATGCTGGTCCTCTTTGGATGTATTTGGTAATAATGCCAAATTTACCACATGCACATCAGAAAGACATTAATGTCACAGTAATCCCATGTGTACATATTGGTGCTTATATAGCTGCACTAGAGTTGTACTCTGTTGCTTATATGCTGCAGCAATGCTCTCAAACAGAAACTTTTTTATTGTCCCATACACTTCTAGTTTTGTGATTGTGAATTTCTGAGTTCATCCTAAATTGCAGGGTAGTTCAAAAGACGTGGTATTAATAGAGGTATACATGTCAGCCAGCTAGCATAGAGGACCATTGGGAGAATATTCAAGAACTTATTGAGAAAGAAAATACAAATGTCTGGGTTATCGTCATAAGGGACTGGAAAGCATTGGGGGGTGAAGGAAGAGATGAAGATACAGTAGGATAATTTGGATTAGGGATGAGAAATGACAGAGGTGAATGGCTAATTAGCTTTTACAAACAAAATTTCCTAGTGGTGTGTTACATATTATTTGAAAATCACAAAAGGAGTAATTATACATGGACTTCAAACTTGAATAGAGAAAGTTATCAGTTGGATACATCCCAGTGGAGAAAAGGTTTAGGAACTGTCTGAAGAATGCAAAATCTTGCCCAGGTGCAGACATAAGTTCTAACAACAACTTCATAGTGGGAGAAATACAAGTGAAGTTGAATTAAGTTGTTCAATGAAAACTGTGCTGGGAGATCACCTAAATTTGTATCATCTGGTGCATACTGTATTTTTTACAACCAGCAGGAGGACAGTAGCACACCTATAGACAACATTTTTGTTCATTCTTCATTACTAGAGGGACATTCTGTTAGTGAAAGTGCAGATGGCTTTTCAGACTGCAACACACAAATTTTGACATTGAAAGGAATTTTGCGCAGGCCCACATGCGCACTCTCTCTCTCTCTCTCTCTCTCTCTCTCTCTCACACACACACACACACACACACACACACACACACACACACACACACACAACATATAAGTACAAACTATTTAGAAATGTTAATCCAGTGGCAACAGCGAATTTTTAAAACTTTTTAAAGAACAACAGTTGCCGGAGATTTATAGTGCAGACAACATAAACAATGAATGTAATACTTTTTTAAAACACTTTAAAGGGCAACAGTTGCATGAGGTTTGTAGTGCAGGCAACATAAACAATGAATATTATACTTTTCTCAACAATGTTATGAGAAGGAAAGTAGCTTCTCATTGTATAGTGGAGATGCTGAGTCACAGACAGGCACAACAGAAAGACTCTCACAGTTACAGCTTTCGCCCCTTAAGACCTTTCCTTTGTCAACGACACACACACACACACACACACACACACACACACACAAACGCAACTCACTTGCAGTCTCAGGCAACTGAAACCACAGTGGTTTCAGTTGCTTGAGACTGCAGTCGTGTGTGAGTTGCGTTTGCCTCCTCCATGTCTGCCATTTCCTCCAGTATTATAATGGAAAGAGCACACATGATTGTAGAGTGAGCCTGAATTGCCCTCATGTATGCACTATCAGAAAGTATATGGGGAACAGAAGCTGCAGCATATACAGTCTCCAAAGGTTGAGTGTGTCCACTGCCTCTCATTAAGAATCCTATTGCTCCTAGAAAAGACATTATCGAGTGAAAGCCTCCTAATTGAGTAACTACATTAATGAATAGGTCATTCCCTCCATTAGCCTCCACTGCAACTATATCTTAAGCTTTCATGTAAAGTGGTTGATCAAATGTCACAATATATGTTTGCTGTGTGGTCTTCTATCTGTGATGGCATAAGTTAAAGCAGTTAAAATAGTACTATAATCTGTGGGCAGGTTGTTGATGAATGGAAGCACTAATATGTTCGGTTGCATACAAGGTTCTCTGTTGTGATTTTCTCCATAAAACCTTGCCATGCAGGAATAGAAAACTGTAAAAACTTTTCCATCATCTAAGTAAAATCGTGATTGGTAAGCACTGTTGCTTTAGTGAGTGATTGTTCTGAGTAGACATTTTGCAGAACAATTTCTTCAATTCCAACTCTATTCTGCCTTTGGAATGTTAGAGACTACTTTTTCAGGCACATGCTGTTTCAGTAGAGCTTGGCACGACAGAGAATTTCATTACTTTCTGATCTCCTTGCCCTCCCAGGAGTCACACAACTGATGCCACCCATAGCATGGAATGTAGCTGTGCCCATCATTGTTGCAATAGTGAAGTCAACATTATTGTAAATGAACTGCAAGAACCAATCATTTGAAATATTTGGTTTCCAGAACTGAATGGTAGAAGCCTCAAATATAGCCATAGTGCTATATTAAGAGCAGAAACCCACATTCGAGACAATTTCGACAACATTTTTTGATACCACTTTGTGAAACAAGTACACTGCAAGACCAAGTTGCAGTGGGGAGGTGAATGAACGAGGCCTGGTAGTTGACACAAACTCATGGGCGATTGCTGTACATTTTTTTAAAGGGGACTGTACACTATCTTTTTTTTGACAAACCCACACCCTTCAAAAATTCCTGTAAAGTGTCAGGAACCATAACTTCAGAATTGATATTTGGATAAACGGCAATACTAAAGGAGTCATTACTATATCTTCATGGATGACACTTGCTGCTGCTTCTACTATTCTCTTTCTTTAGTATTTTCATTCGTTGTACCATTGATTCAAAAGTTTGTGGCCACTGCCACAAAAACATACAGCTGGAGGATTTTTTGGCATTGTGGCAAACAAAACCACATCACTGAAGTACTCAGTCAGTTTGCTTTTCAGAGTTTTTATAGTCATTATCTCTCGTTCTGGGAGGCATTCATTAACTTTCTACAAGAAAAAAAGCAGTGAAAATTGACATTCCTCTGAACTATCTATAAATTTGCATAGTTCTTGAAAAGCTGCATCAAAGTTGGTATTTTGCAGACAGCCTCTTTTTTGAAAAGAGGGGGGGTTCAACACTAATTTAGCATAGCAATCTCAATGATAATGGGCTTCTGCATCTACTAAACACAATACACTTTTGATGCAATTGGCAACCTTTCTACCGACATCATCATCGCATTTCTCTGCTTTCTCAATCAGCGTATGTTTCTCAGTTAAAGAGCAAACTTCAAACACACATGGAGTTTGTGGAATGGTTTTTTTGTTTCCACCTCTATGTCACACTTTTCAGCACATATGAAACAGTCTTTTTGAAATCGAATGGGTAAGAGAAAGAGGATCTCAAACTTTTATCATCTGCTTGTGCAACATTCTGATTAATTAGTTTCCTTACATTACATTCCTTCACATCGACATACCTTATGCATTTCAATCAGTCCAGCATTCTGTAGAAGATTATGAGCCCCAGCCTTCCGTTCCTTGCTGACGCATATCAGACAGAGTTTTCAAGCCCTTCATCACTATTCATGTCTTTCCTTCCAAAACAGATTTTAAAAAAATAAAAAATAAATAAATAAAAAAGAAAGGTAGTACAGTCCAGTATTATTGTTTTCTCCATCCAGGCAAAATAAATGAGACTAAGAAGAAGCACTTCATAACACCACAAACTGATAAATACTGTCACAAAAACAGACCTCTCTGACACTACTTTGACAATTCACAATATTAACTCAACTGAACTGGACACTGTGCTGGAAGAAACATCACAGTAGTGGTAGGGGAGTGCTGAGTGAATGGGAAGGGGAACTCGATGTCTTCATTGTTGGCATGTACTCCTGATGTCAACGATACTGATCACAAAAGAACTATCATCAAGTAGAATATATAGGCTACAAAATGTTTCCCTACACTTAATTATGATTTACACTTAAATACTTTGCTAAGTAATAAAAACTGCAAACTATTACATTAACAGAATTCTATTCCAGTTCTTATACCTCAAATACCATTCATATAAATGAAATGATGCACAGGATCTTTTTTGTGTACAATTTTGCAAATGAACTCACTCAGTCATGAATTCAATACTGTTTCATCATACAGTAAGTGGTTGTGACAGCACTTCAGCCTTGTTTGGGAAAAGAAATCTCCAAGCTTTCCAACTATTCAACCAGTATCCCCAACTTCCAAATATTCCATGGATATTCAACGATCCTGCTTCCTCTCCTCATACCGTTGCAAAAGCAGGAGAGAAATTTATACTCTCTCTACCCAAAAACAGTGGAGAGTCCTAATGATGACAACTAAAATGCCCAATTTAAATGTTTTAATGTACTTGTGGGTCAGGCTAACAATGTTGTCATACTCTCTCATTTGCCACCCACTACTGACGCAGGACGCCACCGCTCTTCCCGAGTTTACCCACAAGTCCAGCTATAGCTGAGGAATAACTTGGATCCCAGAAACTGGATCTGGAGGGAATAAAACTCATCCCTCTCCCCAATTAACAAGAAGCAACCACCTGCTCCAGAGAAAACACTGCTACTGATTTCATGGGACTGCACTCAGGGCTGCAGAAGAAAGTGCGGGTGTGTGAAGGCTGACCTACATTGTACAACAATGTGCAAAACCTGTCATAGACAAAGCTGCACTAATGTGCCTCACAGTGATTTGACAAAAGATTTGAATGTTGGTTTTATGTAAAAAAAAAATATTTACTAGAATTTATTTGTTTGATAGATATTGTGGTATTTTCATTGTCTACGTGCTGTACATATGATTGCAAATATATCACAACAAAAGTAATTGTTGATTAGTTTTACAGTAATTCTTAATTTTCATGAAAAATGATTTTCATTTCAATAATTTAAGTTTCATAAATCTGAATTAGAAGACTATAAAGCAAAATTGTTCTGTACAAATAGAAGTCTGCTTTAAAAGAAATTTCACTTTTTTTACCTTCAAATTTTAGCATTCATAAACTAATTACCTTGCTTAAACATGCATTTGACCCTCTCTGAGTAGAATTTCACCATAAATATTTTCTGTCATATAGATAACTTTGTTAAATGAAGCGTTGTCCATAAAGTTTGAAAAAAGGAAAATAAATTACATTAAGGGGTGGGGAAGGGGGAAGCTCCCCTGATAGGGAAAGGTACTTTCCTCTTTTTTACTTCTGCATCCCCTAAGAGTGTTTTCCCAAAGTTTCAAACCTTTATAAATTTTCCCCCCAATATTCCTAATATGCCTGAACTTTACATTTAACACTAAACAATACAGTTAGGGTATTACCATGTAGTAATCCATCAGATAAAAGTACACTGCAACAGTTAACTTAGTTGAGTTATTTATTAGAGTCACAACATGCAACAATTGTTGGTTGAAATGAATAAGGCTGTCTAAATCTGCTATCAACCGCAATACAGTTCAGTCCAAGTTTTCATTACCTTGAGTTATACAAATCACTTTAAGTTTTTAAAGTTTGGCATTACTGAATTTTTACAGATACTGATACACATATTTTCATGAACCACTTGCACATAACTACTGAATGAGCAAATGCTGGGAACAAACTTGACATAGATGTTATGTGTTTGTTAGCTTTACTGGGACTGGCTGCAGACTTTGAGTGATGTCAATTATTTACAGTCTGGTATACGAACAAAGTGTAATTTTGGAAACTTTGCAATTATTTTAAAAATGTTTAGGTTAAATTTTGCTTCTCAGAATGGATAAAATTTTGGTTTATAAGAAATGTGTTAATCTAAGAATATATAAAAATTTATGGAATCAGCTTATGCATCCACACTGGAAATATCTTACAAGTGCCATATCAAAAATTATTGTAAGTTATGCAAAAAGCTTAATTAATGAACCAGTCAATTAATGAAGTATGTTATTGGTGCATAATATTTAGGTTAGTAAAAGTACCATTGCAAAGGTCAGAATCTAACAAGGACTGAGGCAAAATGTGAAATGGAAATTGAAGCTGCTTCTGAAACTTAATTTTAATGATCTCATAATTTAATGTTTTTCATTAAAATTTGAAAATGTTGTTTAAAAGTTGAACTACCAGTCTTTATAACTATTGGTATCACTATGTCCAGAAACACATATTAGTTTACAAGGTTTTTCTTATTTAGTCATGTACTAGAATCTTCAGTTAGGTATAATTTATAATCACCTGATTTCCCAGCAAAAATAAGTGCAGCATTAGACTCAGCACATAAAAAGATTACTTGAATAATGAATCTAAGTAGGAAATAGTTTAATTTACATCTTGAATTCTTCCAGCACCTCTCACATGCACAGTACTTAGGAAAAAATTAGCTATTAACAAGAACTGAAGATATAATAGATGGATTAGTTCCAAATTCCTATGTCACGGACTCCAAACAAATATTCCAGAGAAGGCTTCCTAACATTTAAATTTATATTCAGTGTTCATAAATTTATCTTTTTTAGAAATGCTTCCTTTGTCCATTTGAGATCCAAGTATTTAAATTCCCATGTAAAATGCTTACTTGCTGCAGTTTTTCTTTGAAAATGGCAGAGTGTGCTCCTGTCAGACTCACCCAGCTGAAATTCCACCAGGTTATTTGAACCTTTGTCAATTAGTTTATTGCACACATAATAAAAGATCCTCTACCACCTTTAGGATGTCATTTTTCATCTGATTAACACTTAAACCATTCCCCATTTACTTGTTCTCATAGTAACCACTTCTGCTTGTACCTACATTATATTCTTCATATATCTAATTTTTTTATACTGATTATGAGTATTATTTACTGATTTTATATATTCCTATATCTTTCTCATAGACTAATATATAATATGATACCATTTTTTCAATGTAAAGCACAGTGACTTATGTAATGACCAATCAGCAGACTAGTTGAGCTTATGTTTTGAAACTAAGAGACATCATGCCTTTGTGTAGATGTAACCTATAAGATACATCCCAGTCAGAAGTCAACTGCAGTGTGGATCAGTTATACATTGATGCCACGGCCTCTCTGAAAATGTCTTTGGAATTTTAACAGGGAATATGTGACCATGGTATAACAACTCATAATATTTTAACAAATAAGATCAACAGTTATGCACGTGAAAGTTTCCACAGAATGGAGATCAGGGTTTAATGTTCTCTCAGCAATGAAGTTGTATGACATGGAACACAAGCTCAGATTAGGGAAGAATATTTGCTGTGCTTTTCTAAAGTATGCTGTATAAAGTATATTCCTAAAGTATTTTGCCTTAAATGATTTAAGAAAACCATGGAAAAACTTAATCAAGTAGACCACATGAGGACTGGAACCTCTGTCCTTCTGAACACGGATCCAGTGTCACAGCTGATATGTCACCTGGCCAGTTTTAAAGTTTGCACCTCACAACAAAAATACAACTGCAACAGAGATATACAGCATGGGATTGTGTACACTGCCTGTGACAGACTTGAAGACATCAGGCCACAAACAGAAATAACGTTACAACTGTGAAAAGGTACTTCAGCCTGCAAATTTATATCTATTTTTAACGAAATAATGTACAAGGCACCAGCTAATAACATATGAGAGGTACATGTGCATTAAGAATAATTTATTGATTAATAATATTTGATAAAGTTAACTATATTAAATTAGGGGTCAAAAGTATGTGCAGAAATGTATCCATATTTTATTTATACAGCTGACAAGGTGTGTTTGAGAACATTTTGTTCCAAGAAATCTATTATGTGAAATGATTGACAGTTACAGTATAATGAATTCTACGCTGCTTTTGTAAATGATGAAAGTCTATGTGAATGCAGCTTGCCGTTAACTTGGTGTAATGTTTTGTCTGTACAGAAGTGTATCTGTCACCTTTATCGCTCTTTCCCTCTCACGCATAAATCGGTACAATAAAGTCAGGGCTTTGTGTTTTCTAGTTAGGCTGATCCGTGAAAAGACAGAGAAACAATTATGCTAATGGAGGATTCTCTCACTCTCTCTCTCTCTCTCTCTCTCTGTCCTTTATCTGTGTACAGTTTAAATATATTATTTACGTGAAATCAGCCTAGTAGAATCTCTGGTGGAGCCCTTCGTCTTAATATTCAGCGGCTGGCTTGCTAGAAAAGATCTTTACATTTGTTATTATTATTAAGCGCTGCATTCAGTTGGGAAAATCGATCGTTTGAACAATTCGTTCAGTTTACGAGAGATCTAAAATTTCAGATGTGGACGAAGCCTTTTTGGACGATTTCAAAAAAACTCAGAGATTGCAGGCTCTCTTCGTCACAGCTGAAACTTCCCAATTAATTACAGGGCCCAGACAATCATCAATGGTTCAGACAGAGAACTCATTCGTCATTCACTCTAGAATAAAATGGTCACAAACCTTATTTCTGAGGAAAATTGTATATTGAATCCATTTCCGTACATGTTCCGTTTTCTGTTGGTTCCAAGTCTCATGTAATTTTCTTTTACAGGTTTTTCTTTCTCTTTATCTATCACACTAGCAGCACAAACTTTCCTAGCTCGCTTTAGCGCGAAGAAGAGTAAATAAATCTCCTTTAGCAATCCGACAATCTTCCAACCGATACTTCCGAAGCTGTTTCTCTCTCTCTCTATAATAACCATGGAGCATACATTTCTGTACCTCTGTTGTTCCAAAGAATAAACGTACTAGAAAAATACCTTGGCGTCGACGAGCTGTCGGCGGCGTATATATTACTAGAAAATCTGATCAGATACTTTTCAAACGTAAATACATGTGGATGATTTGGTTGACCATTATTAATTATTGCGTGGTAGAGGGTAATTTTCCGTGGGGAGATTACAATGCCCCTCGCAGCGAGCGAAGTTTGTGAGCTCAATTTTGATTCACCGAACACACTTCGCGAGCTATCTATTAGCGTGGATAACCCGGAAGTGATGATTGTCAGTCCTCCGACTGAAAAAGAATATTATATTTGAGACAGACGAAGAAAAGAAATGTTGAAGACAGAAGAAATGAAGAGACCGGTACCGCGGCTGTATTGCTTTTACGTGCATCTAGGTGTTATATTTGCTGTGCACAACCAAGGAAGATGATCTTTCATGAACTGATGTCAGGGTCTACCCATTCGGGAACTTTCTTAAGCAGGGAAACCTTGGAAAACCTCTTAAGCCTAGACCCCCAGCCTACGGTACATAGAAGATAGGAAAGCCTGTAGAAGAAAAAAAAAATATAATTTTGAAATAGATCTCTAAAGGAAAGACAGGGATCAATTTGTATCACGATTTGGAGAAGAGTGGTTTGTGCCTCTAGCAAAAAAAACGTTTTACAATAAATAACGTGAATTCTCGTTTTACAATCTTGCTCCTGGTACAATATCTTGCGGTGCTAAACTCCCCCGGGTCTTGCATGTCCCCGACGTCCACATTTGTAGTCGGTCTTCTATGCGGCCCCCTCTGTAGTTGATCTTCTACGCGGCCCACAATGGGAAGAGTAGAAGGAACAGGGATACTCGAATTCACATGCAACATTCATTCCAAAAGAATTAGCAATGACCAAAAGGAAAACTCTTCCTGTAAGAGAACTGATTAGGTTGCACCGTCCAAGATTCTCCTTTTTGAAAGCAAAATCCTTATGGCTTCATGGATCCTTTTTGTTACGACGTACTTCAAGGAATTCAACCATTAACTAATGATGTTGCCAAAAGCATCATCCGATTTACTCCCTTTTGAATACTCCTTTTGACTTTGCCTCCCCACTTGTGCTTATAAGTCCAAAAGTTCTAACACATTTTCTATCACTGATTTGTTCTTCGTAATTTAAAGGATTCATGTAACTTACTATAGATTTTGGATTCAAATCATTGAATAATGGAGAGTGTAGTTCATTTTATACCAAGACATCATCCATATTTCCTTGATAAGTCATATAATTTAGCTATACTCAAAACTTTTTATTCTAAATACACATATTTCTTCGCTTGAGTGCTGAAATGTAAAAGTTATTAGCATTGAGGAATGCGGATTCGCTTCTTTCAATTACTCTCTGATTCATACGGTGTTCATCCATGCTCATATATGGAAATGGATTTTTCACACAAAATTCCCAAACGAACACGAACCATTAAATTACTACTGAATCTATGAATATTACTTTCTTTAATCATTCATTAATAAATTAAGAACTCTTAACTTCTAATTATAACACCTATTCCTTTTAGAGTTCAACATGAATCAGTTTATCCTCGCGTTTGGTGTGAGTCTCTTACAAAGCATATCTGTAT
Organism: Schistocerca americana; assembly: GCF_021461395.2. Lineage (NCBI taxonomy): Eukaryota > Metazoa > Arthropoda > Insecta > Orthoptera > Acrididae > Schistocerca > Schistocerca americana. The sequence continues at coordinate 716,630,691 of NC_060123.1, forward strand.
CGTCTATATCGATTTTAATTCTCGCGCCGACGTCAACTGTTTTGCGCGGGAAATTATCTTTGCGGTGTTAACCGGCACTCACGATTCACTACCACAACACATCCCTTCACACGTTTACACATGTAAGCGTTCACATGAGATTATATATGAATATTCACTCGGAACCTCTTTTGATTATTCCGCGTCATTTGCGGGAAACATTTCATTCTTCTTGAAGGTCAGTTAGATCCTTAATCATTCTTGATGACATTAGCAATGCTAAAGTTCTATGTTCACCCAAACCACAGGTGAAGCCTATCTCCACTATCTTCTTTACAACACTCGATAATAATAGTTAGTCACTATTTCTATACTCTATGTCACTGATTAACTATTTCAATTTAAAGGTTTCTATCACTACACGCACAGTTTATTGTTATGTTTTTTACGAGCGTTCATTTCTGTCACTCGGAACACCATTCCTCCCTATCTTCTAATCTTCATTATACTTTTTTAAGTCGTTATGAGAAAATAACCCTTTTATTTTGTTCGATCCTGGGTATGCTAACAGATAAGCCCCCGGATTCGGAATTTGTAGGATAATGTATGGTCCAGTATATAGTAACTCCCATTTCTTTATACTTTCCTTTATTACGGATGATTTGGTATGTTGTTTAACTAGTACCTTCTCTCCGACATGGTATGTCTGTACCCTTTTGATTAATTTGTCATATCGTTGTTTTCTTTGATCAGCCTTTTTCGTCATATTTATGATAGCTTGTCTTATTTTTTCTTCCCAAGGCATCTCAGTTTCCTGAGTTTTGGGGATATGGTCAGTCCAGAAGTTTTCCTCTTTTGCTCCGAACATCAATTCACAAGGTGTATATCCAGTTGAGGAGTGGGGCATGTTATTGTATATCTGCTCAAACTCTTCCACATAATTTGCCCACGCAGTTTGCTTATTATGGCAATACGTCCTCACAAATCGATTGAATTCTCTAAAAATCCTCTCAACCAAGTTGCCTTGTGGGTGGTAAAATGATGTTAGTATATGTTTCACACCGACTTGAGACAAAGTCTGCTTCCGTCAGAGTCCCGTGAATATTTTAGCATTGTCTGTTATGATCGCCTTAGGTGTACCAACATGTGGAAGATAATCCCTTATCAATCTTAATACAATTACTTTGGCTGTAGCCGCCTTTATCGGGTATAGCTTTATGTATTTCGTACACACATCGAGAAATGCCAACACATATTTAACACCACCTCTTGAAGTAGGTAACGGTCCACACAGATCGCATGAAATTAATTCTTTTGGTTCTTGTACTAATATTGAGCATAATGGGTGCTTAGTCCCTTTTGAATCCGGCTTTGTTTTTTGACATATTATGCATCTCTTTAAGAGCTCATGCACTCTGCGCTTTATGTTGGGAAAATAACAGTACCCACTTATTTTGTCTGCACATCTTGTCGCACCGAAATGTCCCCAGGTTAAATGAGTGAACCATACAAGTTTCTCTATTTGTGCCTCAGGTATACAAACACACCAACGGACTTTGTTTGGCCTTCCACAGCGTAAAAATAATACGCCATTTACCAGCTTGTAATAGTTTGCCATCTGATCCAAGACCCACATTTGACGAATCTGTTGACAAGTAGAATTCCTCTTGCATGTCCGGATGGTACAAAAGCGGTGCATTTACTAATTGCTTCTTTATCTCTTCAAATGCTTCTTGACACTCTAATGTCCAGAGCCAGGGCACATCCTTCTTCAGCAAACTATTTAGAGCTGCTGCATTCATGGCCTGATTCGTTATAAATCTTCTAAAAAATGAGGCAAGACCCATAAACCCTTTTAATTGCCTCCTATTTCTCGGTGTTGGAAACTTACTAATCGCAATTAGCTTCTCCTTGGTCGGTAAAATTCCCTTTGCGTCAACTATATGCCCCAGGAACTTGATTCTGTTTAGTGCAAAATGGGATTTCTGTAGGTTAGCAGTTATTCCCATGCTTTTGAACACGCCCAACACCCGACTCAGTAAGGTAATATGCTCCTCCCAGGTCTTCGATGCAATAAGCATATCATCAACAAATACTGTTATCCTGCTTCTTAGTTCTGGGCCTAGAGCATAATCTAGAGCTGCTATAAAGATTCCAGCACTAATGTTGAGTCCGAAAGGAACTACAGTAAATTGGTAACTTCTTCCGGCATAAATGAAAGCTGTATATTTCCTTGATAACTCATCCAGCTTGACCTGCCAATACGAACTCCACAAATCGATGCTCGTCAAATATTGGACATCCTGGAACCGTTGTATCAGTTCGTCTATGTTTTCCGGATGTGTTCTCACTGGAATTATGATTTTATTTATTTCCCTGGCGTCGAGTACCAGTCTCACAGTTCCATTTGCTTTTGTCACGACCAACAATGGGGAGCAGTATGGGCTTGTAGAGGGTTCGATCAAACCCCATTTCAACATGCGATCTATTTCTTTTTGAACTTGAGCCTTTAACCTCCAGGGAACAGGATAGAAAGTTCTACAATACGTTTCGTGTGGCTTAACGTAGAGATGGCGTATGTATCCCTTAATAACTCCTGGCCTTTCGTCAAACACGTTTTCATACACTAATAATAATTCTTTGAGCTGCTTCTTCTGCTCTTCAATAATGCAGTCGGATTCATTTAACTTCTCATACACTAATTGACCAAAGTCTCCTTTGACTTGGAACTCATTATTTACGTGCTGTTTAGAATTTTGTGCAGTCCTGATTACTTGCACACTGATCCCACTATTATATTTTCTGGTAAGGCTTTCCTTTTTCAACAAGTCCAACTCAATTTCTTGTTTATTTACATTTAACCAAATTTTTCCTGTTTTAAAATCTATTCTGCATCCGTATTGACGTAGGCTGTCGACTCCTATAATGCAGTCTACCACCAAATTTTTTACAACAAGGAGTGTGCTTAATATTGCTACATTTCCGACTTCTACACTAAGTAGTGACTGCACTTTTACATTAGCCAATCTAGCCCCAACGGCGCCTATTATTCTGCAATTTTGAACTGGAAAAATTGGTACTCGTCTTATATTTCTGATCTTGTTGAATAGAGCCTCCGAAATAACATTAGTGGTTGCAGCTGTGTCCAAAACCGCCACTATAGGTACAGTCTCCAAAATGACTTGCACTTCGGCTACTGCCACCTGTTCCTTATCCTCATCTTGGAGTTCTAAGTCCTCGGTCAATTCATCTGCCAGTAATCGTCCATCATTATACGTTAGCATGGGTACACATATCCTGTTGCCCCTCAACCAATTGTTGACCGCTCCTCCGGGGCACGAGTGGGTCCTTACAAGTTTGTTGGATTTTGATTCGCCTGGTGGTTGACATCGTCCGTCACTTCGGTAATTACCGGTTGATTCGTAGATGTCCGTCCCCACTGATGTTGGTTATTTGAATCTATTCCCCCCGGTTGATTCCACTTTCTATTACTGTTATTGTTCCAGGCTTGCGGTCTGAAATTCCTTTCGTTCCCCCATACGGGATTGTATCGTTTCCCATTCCTGTTGTTCCTTGGATAGCCCCTCGCAAGACTATTGCCGGTATTATTATTGAGATTTTGAGGGGTTTCTCCACTATTTATCGATCTCTGTGCGTTCCCTTGCCTACCATTTGGCGGAGGTTCTATCTTCCTATATTGGAATCTGTTGTTACGGGCTTTCTGGTTGCTCTCTTCTATAATGTCTATATGATCTAACGTCGTGAGGAACGACTCCAAGTCTTTATCGTTCCCATAAATTAATTGATTCCGGATGTTAGTTGGTAATCTTGCCTTAAGTATGTTTATTATGTCTGGCAAAGGCATAGGTCTATCCCAATATCTAGTTTTGTTTATATAGTTTTTCAAAATACTTCCTAAGGCTTCCTTTTGAAAAAGAGAAAGGCTCTGGGTAGAGCACCTCCTGCCTCAGGCGTTCCTGTACCCCTTCTGACCAGAATTTTGCTAAAAACGCTTTCTCAAAATCGTCATATGTCGAGCAAACAGAAGTCATGTCCGAGGCCCAGATCGCCCCCGAACCTTGTATATACCCAGTCACGAAACTGATTTTCTGCCACTCCGACCAATTTCTGGGTAGCACTCCTCTAAAACTTTGGATAAAAACAATCGGATGGACCCCCCTTTTGTCAGTGTTAAAAATCTGGAATTGCCGATGCTTTATCATTTTTTCTTCGGCATGGCAAAGGCTTTCGTAATCTCCGTCAGATAAAACTTCACGCGAACAACTACCTCGTGGCAATTTAATATTCGAGTTACTCACACAAGTTGGTATCGTGTGCGAATGTGCAGTAACTGGCTCTACAGACGCTGCCAACTTCTGCTGCTGGCCGGTATTCATTTGTTCTGAGCCTTGTTGTGAAACGCGTATCGACTCTTCTATCGTTTGTTTCCAATGCTCGAAATCAGCACCTAACTGCAGTCGCACTTCCTCAAGTCCTTTCGCAAACAAATTCTCTTCCTGTTTGCCGCATAGACTCTGGAATGCTGCTTTAACATTTTGCTCAACGTTTTCTCACATTAGCCTTTTGTTTTCTAATGTGATTTTGGATAATTTACCCGTTAATACATTAATTTGGTGGTCTATAACGTCTTGACGTTCGGTCAGATGTTCAACACTTTCCTTTAGGTTTGTCTGCGTATGTGCCAATTCAGGAAGTTGCGCAATTGCACATGACATGGCATCTTGCTTTTGTACTAATTGCGGAACCATTTCCACCTGTTCCCGTACGGTATCTATCTTAATAGCCACATACTCCTTCATTTCTACACGTACGCGTTAAGTAGATTCCTCACATTGAGCTTTAACCAATTTTATTTGTGCAGTTAATTTTCGTTCCGTCTCTTCGGCCTGATCTTTAAGTTCCTTTGTCTTCGCCTCTATCTGCTGCCCTAATTCGGAAAAACTGTCATGTAACTGCTGCTTAATCTCAGCTTTCAGATTTTCCTGCCCCTCAGTAACTGAGGCTAATTTCGCATTCAAATCATTTTGCCCCTCAGTAACTGAGGCTAACTTCGCATTAATGTCGGTTTTCATATTATTCATGCTCTCGGTTATCATCTGCATCTGTCTCATGATAATTACTAATGGATCTAATCCATGTTGCATACTTGCTGTTACATCTCCAGCCGTGTCTACCGGGCGTTCTATTGCACTATCTGTAGCGATCGGTTCTACAACACTTCTTACTACATCACTATTATCCGTGCTCACAGCTGAAGGCTGTTGCGTGTTGCTCTGCTCTGCTTGACTCATCTTAAACATTGCCCTAGTTAAAACGATATAAATGTTCTACAGTCAATATGTATATATCTCCCTTCACACAAGAATACTTCTGTGGCTACTTTCTTATAGTACTTATACAGGTAAACGCAACTAGTGCAGGTCAATCAAACTACGTCTGGCATGAACACAATTAGTAAATGTTCAAATCTACGTCTACTTCCTCAATACTAGCAAGCTTTAATAAAAAATTATAGATCTGGCCTTTTTTCTGTGCCCAGCGTGCTGCTTTTATTTGTAGATCCACTTAATTTGCCTGCGAGTATTTCTTCTCTTTTCCAAGTTAAGTTGTCTCGTCGTAGTTCACATGAAACAGAGAACAAAATTATTTTAACAACGTCCAAAAACGTGTCCTGTCACGGATTGGCCATTATAATGAATTCTACTCTGCTTTTATAAATGATGAAAGTCTATGTGAATGCAGCTTGCCATTAACTTGGTGTAATGTTTTGTCTGTACAGAAGTGTATCTGTCACCTTTATCGCTCTTTCCCTCTCAAACATAAATCAGTACAATAAAGTCAGGGCTTCGTGTTTTCTAGTTAGGCTGATCCGTGAAAAGACAGAGAAACAATTATGCTAATGGAGGATTCTCTCACTCTCTCTCTCTCTCTCTCTCTCTCTCTCTCTCTCTCTCTCTCTCTGTCCTTTATCTGTGTACAGTTTAAATATATTATTTACATGAAATCAGCCTAGTAGAATCTCTGGTGGAGCCCTTCGTCTTAATATTCAGTGGCTGGCTTGCTAGAAAAGATCTTTACATTTGTTATTATTATTAAGCGCTGCATTCAGTTGGGAAAATCGATCGTTTGAACAATTCGTTCAGTTTACGAGAGATCTAAAATTTCAGATGTGGACGAAGCCTTTTTGGACGATTTCAAAAAAACTCAGAGATTGCAGGCTCTCTTCGTCACAGCTGAAACTTCCCAATTAATTACAGGGCCCAGACAATCATCAATGGTTCAGACAGAGAACTCATTCGTCATTCACTCTAGAATAAAATGGTCACAAACCTTATTTCTGAGGAAAATTGTATATTGAATCCATTTCCGTACATGTTCCGTTTTCTGTTGGTTCCAAGTCTCATGTAATTTTCTTTTACAGGTTTTTCTTTCTCTTTATCTATCACGCTAGCGGCACAAACTTTCCTAGCTCGCTTTAGCGCGAAGAAGAGTAAATAAATCTCCTTTAGCAATCCGACAATCTTCCAACTGATACTTCTGAAGCTGTTCCTCTCTCTCTCTATACTAACCTGTACCTCTATTGTTCCAAAGAATAAACGTACTAGAAAAATACCTTGACGTCGACGAGCTGTCGGCGCATATATTACTAGAAAATCTGATCAGATACTTTTCAAACGAAAATACATGTGGATGATTTGGTTGACCATTATTAATTATTGCGTGGTAGAGGGTAATTTTCCGTGGGGAGATTACAACAGCTCTATGTACCTTGAAAGCTGAAATTCCTGGATGAAGCAACATTTAAAATAAAGGAAATGCAATCACACAATAGCAGATGGACGCGTGGAGCACAGAAACATGTAGCTTTGAAGTACTAGCTCTTTTTCTAGCAAAAGTACAAACACTGAAACACAATCTGTGCATTTGAGTGTCTGTATGATTGTGTGTGTGAATGTGTGTACTTTTTCTACACTGAAGAGCCAAAGAAACTGGTACATATGCCTAATATCACGTAGGGCCTCCAGGAACATGCAGAAGTGCCGCAACATGACATTGGTGTACAGACTCGACTAATGTTTGAAGTAGTGCTGGAGGGAATAGACCCCAGGAATCCTGCAGGGCTGTCCATAAATCCATAAGATTACGAGGGGGTGGAGGTCTCTTCTGAATAGCTCGTTGCAAGGCATCCCAGATACGCTCAATAATGTTCATGTCTAGGGAGTATGGTGGCCAGCAGAAATGTTTAAGCTCAGAAGTGTGTTCTTGGAGACACTCTGTAGCAATTCAGGATATGTGAGGTGTCGCAGTGTCTTGCTGGAATTGCCCAAGTCCGTTGGAATGCACAATGGTCATGAATGGATGTAGGTGATCGGACACTTGTGTCACTTGTCAGAGTCATATCTAGATGTATCAGGGGTCCTATATCACTTCAACTGCACACACCTCACACCATTACAGAGCCTCCACCAGCTTGAACAGTCCCCCTGCTGACATGCAGGGTTCATGGATTCATGAGGTTGTCTCCACAGCCATACACATCATTCTGCTTGATACAGTTTGAAATGAGACTTGTCTGACCAGACAACATGTTTCCAGTGTGATCAACAGTCCAATGTCAGTGATGACAGGCCCAGGTTGAGGCATTAAGCTTTGTGTCATGCAGTCATCAAGAGTAAACAAGTGGGCCAGCCACAGTTGGACCAAAGCTGCTCCCCACCTTCATGATCGCAGGACACAACACACTGTGCCACTGTTCCCACTGATGTGGGGCTCAACACAGCACACCGTCCTGAGCCTCACCTATCATTCAGAGGTGAGTTTCAGGGCCAGCCACTAGGCGCAGCACCAAAGATGCTGCTGCAAGTCTGCAACACAAAATGCATGAGCTGGTACCCTCCTAGCACCATCTCTAAATCTCCGAACTATGGTCCCTGTTAAACACTGATGCAACAGCTCAGACAGACATGTCATTGTTTGCACTGTTTACCACCATTATAGTCAACTGTGCTACAATACTGGAATTGCTACTAACTTAGTTATGCTGTAGGTTTGATCTGTATTACTTGTCTGTTAAGCATGTGAGCAGTTCATACTATACTTGTCCTCTTCCAAATATAACCATTTATTGTTGTGACACATTTCATTGTGTTGACAGTTACAACAGAAGCCAACACAAAAAGCCATCCCCCCATCAGAGGTTTAAGTCCTCCCTTGGGCATGGGTGTGCATGTTGTCCATAGCATAAGTTAGTTTAAGTTACATTAAGTAGAGTGTAAGCAGTGGGACCAACGACCTAAGCAGTTTGCTCCCATAAGATCTTACCATAAATTTAAAAAATTTTACACAAAACCAACCTTCAGTTACTCAAGGTACCCTCACAATGTACCTGCTTTATGAGTCCCATCAGGGGCTCAGCATTTGTTTGCTGGGTACCAGCTTGGTGACCCTGGTGACCCTGGGGTTCTTGATTATTGCGCTGCGGACTGGTGTCACCAGTTCCCTGTCATAGTAAGCTCTGGGTGTGTTCCTGTGACCACTGTACAGCAAGGAAGTGAAGCATTGAGTGTTACAGAGAGCGGGGTTCTTGGCTTCACCACCTGGATCACGAGGATGCTAAAAATCTCTATAAAAAACCCTCAGTCTCAAAGTGTGCTGTGCACTGATGAGATGCATGGCTGTTGAGGTGAAAAAATCATTAGTGGGCAACCCCTGGGTACTTGCTGTGCCGCAGTTGTATAACACTTACTCAGGCATGTGGGGCTCTGTCTGAGTGAACCGTTATTTCCCTAGTTGCTCATGGGACGGAGATGGAACCCTCAAAATCTTCTTCTTGTCTTTAGTAATGGGGTTCCTGATAATCAACTTGTCTTTAGTAATGCGGTTCAAGGAGTCATAAACTAGAATGTTTTTATAGTGATCAAGAGGAAGGAAGGGATTTTTGAAAAAGTGTCCCACTTCTATATCCATAAAAGATTAGAAAAGGTCACTGGTACCTTACATTCCATCACGAACTTGCAAAATGATTCCATGCTGGTTGAGACTAACCTGGCAAAGCAGGAGGAACTAGTTAGGAAGTCACAAAAACTGGGTGATTATGACATCGTTGTTGAGTTGCATAGCACCTTTAACTCCAGCAAGGGTGTGCCACCTGCCATGACATAATGGACATCAATACTGCCAAAATCAAACAAGAATGGGGATCATAGGGGATAGCAGATGTGGAGCAAAGATATGTAGAAATAATGGAGAAATTGAGAATACCACCACCTTCATTGTGATCTTTTTCCTTTGACTCAGGGTTAAGCCCTATGTACCTAAGCCCATGCCATGCTTCATACATACATTTGGCCATACAGTGCTGAGTTGTGGAAGTAAAGCAACCTGTGGGAAGCGTGGAAAGGCAGCTCATGAAGCTGGGACTGACCATACACCTCCAGCATTCTGTATTAACCGCTCTGGGAGCCACACAGTCTGGAGCTGAAACCGACTTGTTTTTGCCGAGGAATGCAAAATTCAAGAAATGTAAGTGACCAAGTGTATCCCCTGTGCAGAGGCCAAAAAGGACTGTATGGCTACAAAACCCTGTCCTTGTCATTTCTTATGCCTCTGTGGTGCTGAGACCTGTTCCCAAGGTCGAAGCTTCAACACAAAATGATGTCCAGCATACCAAAATCCAACACCAGCCCTCGCTGATTCAACACAGTGGGAAGCAATTGATGCCTCGCTGATTCAACAAAATAGGAAGGAACTGATGACATTCTCTCCAGCCAAGTTAGTAAAAATGTAGTGATCCAGGCAGCTATAACAGAAGAGACCAGCAATGCTTTCACAGTGAGTATCACAAAGGCATCCCAAAAGTAGAGTGCCTCTCAATGCCTGCTTTCCTCAAAGAAGACTGTCTCTCAGCCCCCCTCCCCCTTTCCCCCTCACTGCTGCTGTAAAAGGAAGCAAGGAAAAGGTCTCAGCATTTGGGTCAGAAGTTGTTCCAGGTGTCATCAGATGTCATTTTGGCATGTCTGACTGATGATGACATCATAGAGTTTGACACCTCATCACCAGACCCAGGCAGGCCCTCCAGCCTCCCTGGTGCAGGACAGGGGTAAATCAAGACCACACTGACGAAATGGCTCCCACACTATAGTGGAACATAATGAGTTCAGGACTGAAGAGGAGTAACTGAAACCCCTGGCGCAGGCACAACATCTGTGCTTGTGTTTACAGGAAACAAATTTCAAAGCCACTGATGCACCTGTGTCATGAGGCTTTACCCTCCATCAAAAGGGTGACCTGACAGGAAAAAGTGAAGGGAGATGTCACTGTGTTTGTCACTAACACACACCATTCCTCTGCTCTCTCTTTGGTTACCGACCTACAGTCAGTATAAACTGCTGTTCATGTAGGTCAGAAGATCACTTTCAGCTCCAAGTATATACCTTCACAGGATTCTATAGATTCTCGAAGGCCTTAATGCACAATGCCCCTGCCCCTTTCTCCTACTGGGTGATTTCAGTGCCCATAATGTATTAAGGGGCTTGAACTATACTTGCCTCAGGATTCGAGTCTTGGAGAACCTCATGATGTCTCAGGAACTGTGCATCCTCAATATGGACAGTCCCATTCATTTCTCAGCCTGGACCTCTCTTTCAGTTCTCCAGCCCTCGCTGATTCAACACAGTGGGAAGCAACTGATGCCTCGCTGATTCAGCAAAGTAGGAAGAAACTGATGACAATCTCTCCAGTGGCCATTTCCCCCTATGGATCCACCCACTGTATAGCAGATAGCTTGAACAGAAGCCACCAAAATGGGCAGTCAGCAGAGCTAATTGGACACTGTTCAGCCAGCTGTGTTTAAACACCGCAGTAGCATCCAGGAATGTGTGGACCACATTACACGAGTGATCCATCATGCCGCTGACTTACCTATCTGAAAGTCTTTGGTTCATCTTAGGAAGCAACCTGTACCTTGGTGGACTGATGAGTACTATCCAGCAATCCAGGACAAGTGTGCACCTCTTATAAGGTTCAAAGGCTGCCCAACAGCAGACAGCCTCACAGTATTTTTAGTCACAGGAACCAAGGCTTGACACTACAACTACCCTTTATCCATGTGGGAGCTGGAATCAGCCCTGTCTGATGCTCTTGATACTGCACGTGGTCATGACCAAATCCAGTATTGCATGCTTTGACATTTGCCAGCAGCGTCAAAGGAAATGTTCCACAAATGTTTTAATCTTATATGGCACACAGGCAACTTCCCCAAATTGAGGAGAGAGGCAATCCAGATACCCCTACTCAAACCAGGAAAGGATCACACATGTCCCAATAGTTACATACATCGCCTTTAACGAGCTGTGTAGAAATGACCCTGGAGGGAATGGTTAACTGCCATCTGGTCTGGTTGGTAGAGACCAGGCAACTCCAAAGTAACTCTCAGTGTGGATTCAGGAGATTTTGGTCCATGGTAGACAACCTGACCCCACTAGAGGTGGCTATTCAGTGGGCTTTCCTATGTAGACATCACTGTCTTCATATATTCTCTGATATCGGTAAAGCATATGATACTACTTGAAGACACAATACTCTTGTTCATTCCATCAGTTGGGTTTTCATGGCATCTCACCATCTTCATGCAGTCTTTCCTGTTCAAGCACTTTTTTAAGTCCTGGGTTGGTGGCATGCTGTCGGACCATTTTGAGCAAGAGAATGGTGTTCCTCAGGGCAGTGTTTTAAGTGTTAGCCTCTTTGCCATAGCCATAAAAAGTATCATGCCTATGCTAGGGAGTCCTGTACAGTGCTCCTTATTTGTGGACGATTTTGCTGTTTTCTGTTCCTCCCCCAGTGTTGCAACAGTGACCCGTCAGTTGCAACTTACAGTTCAGAGGTTGAAGGAGTGGACTACAATGATAGGCTTTCAATTTTCTGCAGAAAAGTGTGTGTGTTCATTTCATCATTCTCATTGTATTTTTAATTTACCTGACTTGCATATGTGGAACACCATTCTACATATTAAAGACTCAGTGAGGTTCCTGGGCCTCATTTTCGGCTCTCAATTGTCATGGTTACCACATCTGAGAGACATGAAAGCCAGAACTTAATAGGTACTGAATATCATAAAGTGCATTAGCCACAGGTCTTGGGGAGCTACCACAGTGCATCTGCTCCAGTTTTAGGGGGCTTTTGTGTGTTCATGCACATGGATGCACAGTTTATGGATCAGCAAGGCCTTCTTGCCCGAAAATTATTGACACTGTCCACTGTGAGTCAGTTAGGTTGACTACAGATGCTTACAGGACCAGCTCCATACCAAGTCTCATTACTGAGGCCAGGGAACTGCCACTCATCTGGCTGCTGCTCCTCATGGTCCATCAGGAGTGTAAGTTCCTCGCAGCTCTGAATTCATCTACACACCATACTGTTGCTCGTCCACCTCTGGAATACCTTTCCTCTAGTCATCCATGAACAACAAGGCCACTTCTGATCTGTGTGCAGCATGTGTTGGAGTCACATGGTGTGGAGCAAGTACAACCCCAAATCCAGGGCTTTAAATGTCTGCCACGCTGGTTATTGCAGAGGCCCAGAGTAATTTCAGATTTATTGCAACACAAGAGAGATTGCACTCTTGCATATGTTTTTAATACTTTATTTCCTGACATTTTAACTGAGCGCAACAACTCTACAGTTGTTTTTATAGATGTGTCAAAACAGGGGGTCTCCACTGGTTTTTCTGTCGTTTTCCCTGATTGTGTCCTCAACGTCTGACTGCCTCAAGACTTCACTGCCTCTGATGGGGAACTGTCCGCTATCTTCCAGACACTGGAGGAGATGAGGCATGCTTTGAGTGCAAATTCCTTTGTTTTTCTTCTTTTTTTAAAAAAAGTATACATTTTCTGAGTGCCCTACACTCTCTACAGTGCTTGTACCCAGCAGATAAAGTATTCAAGAATATCCAGTGTGCCCTCCTTCAGGTATAATGGCTGGTGAAGGAGGTGTCTTTCTGCTGGGTACCAGGGAACATGGGTATTGTGGGGAATGAAAGGAAGGATGTAGCAGTCAAGAAGGCATGTAGCGATCATCAGTTATTTCAGTGTGCTGTCCCCATGCATGCTACTATCTCACCATTGAGCTACAGAATTATGAATCGATAGGAAGATGAGTGGCTGGAAGTGACTGATAAGCTGCATATAGTAAAGCCCACTACTGCCTTCTTTCAGCCACAATGATGGCATGAAGTCCTTGTTATTTATCTTTGCATAGATCATAGTCCTCTGATACGTGGCTCTCTACTTCAATGAGAGGATCCTCCAATGTGTGGTGGTTGTATATACAGACAACTGTGTGCCACATTTTGCTACACTGTGTTCTATTTTTGAACCAGGGGGCAGTGGCAGATATGCCCTCTACTTTAAGTGACATATAGAGCAATTATGTGTATGACTCAGCCCAAACCACTGAGGACAGAAACTTGAAATTTGGAGAGAGTGTTGATCTTATATTATTGCATTGTTTAGTAAGGGATTGCTTGAAATTCCATCCCTGTGGGGATGAAGTACAGGATGAAAAGTCTTTTGATAATATGTCACTATTAAAGCAGTTTTGAACCCAAAACTGTGAAAATTGGTATTTGACTTTTAAAGAAATATGTGTTATGGGATGAAAGCTTTTATGGACATATAGCCACAAGAACTCAGAGATAGGGTTAACAAATACCTCTGACTCTAGCTACCAGGATAGCCTTTTGGCCAGAAATACACTCAGAAAAGACCATGCTTCTATGGTCTTAATTAGCATGATAAGTTTAGAAGATGTTGCAATTTGTGAAGAACATAATAATTTGATTAAAGGAAAAAAAATCTGTGCAGACCATACAGTCTATGCAAGCAAAGAAGTGAGTGCTAAGCTAGTCTGTAATAAATTAAGTACAGACTTCAAGAAAAAGAAAATACTACAGAGCTGTGCAGTCCTGAATATGCTGTGATTTTTAGAAATTATGGGAGAGAATGTTTGCAGAAAGCCACAGTCAAATAACATGGATAGTTCAGAAAAAGTACCAGTTTGGACAGCATGAAAGGTAACAGCTGTGATACATTTGTCCTTTTATATCATACCATAAGAAGTTTTGTGGCGGTGTTCGTAGCGACAAACACTTCGCGGTAGAAACGGCTTACGAAGTCACCGCCACACTTTTAATAGCGGGCCGACCGGTCCGCTGGAACAGTGAACAGAAAGATGAAAACCCAAACACTCTGATTAAATAAAAGTCGGTACTTATCTTTATTGTCGAAGATACAGAAACACAGTAGAGAACTCCGTGTCTACAGAAATCGGTCTAGTTCGAGTCGGAGCGGCTAGGTCAGCGTCGGCTGACGACAAACAACAACTCTGCTGCGATGAACACACAACTGACTAGCAAGTACACAATTCGGTGGCGAGTATACAACTGAGCGGTGAATACAGAACTGTCCTAGCGCTCGTGACTCTAGTGCTTAAGAAGCCAGAAACCAGTGGTGGCGCGCGCAGACTTGCGGCGATTTGCTGTCTCGCTGGCGCTGCTTATGCAGACGGCGTCTGGACTTTGATACTGCCAACCTTTTGGCAGCGGGCTCGGGTGGCATTACTGGCTAGGACATAACAAGAAGCTTGTTAAATAAGAGAGATAAGATTCTCATCTCACTGCAGGAGACTGAAAAATCTAAAGATATTTCTAAAGATGTGTCTTGCGTCTAGAAAGCTCAGAAATTGGAAATATCCACCTAAATGGCTTCATGTCAGTATCACATTACTGTATGGAAAGGGAGAGTGGCTACTTGCAAAAGAAAAGATATGAAGTCCCAGGAAACAGATGTAGTCGAAAAATTTGCATTGAACAGATCTTTGAGTGCAGTACTTCAACAACATATGTGGAAATATACAATGTAACAGTTTTGACCATATGGAAACCTCTTGACAGCAAATGTTTAACACTTCATTAAACAATCAGAGAATATATCAGTAAGACAGAGTAAAAAATTGGGAAGGGCACGTACAGTTACTGATTTTGGTTTGATCCCCACACAAAATTTCCCAACAATGGGACATAGTACAACACCACTTGATAATTTATTTCAAATTCCAATGTTTTCCTTGACATACATGTGAACTCAACTGACCATGGTGGTCAAATGGTAGCAATAAAGTATCCCTATTAATCAAGTTTGGTTATGAAGGGAAAAATATAATTTTTTAGGCAATTTGACTAGAAACGATATTTAATGTTCCAAAGCATTACAGAGTTTTAGCAACTTATGTATTAACAAGACTGAACAATGAATGTCTTGTGCTTGTTGGTGGGATCCCAGCATGGGTTGACAAAGAATCCAACACACTAGCCAACTTTGGATTTTGAAATCATCCATGTGGAATTCATCTTCTAAAAAACACCGAAAGCAAATTGGGTACTGATGATCTTTCCTATTGATAGGACGGACAGCTTCTGGTGGCAGAAGCTGAGGGAGTAGATGTCGGCGGCAGATGTTATAGCCCAGTACACTGCCAGTTCAGCTTGGCTTTATACATGGTAATTCCTTCACCACAGGCTGTACTGCTCAACAGATAGCTGGTGAGTCACACTTCATTACATCCTGCTGTTGACATCTGTCCATGTGCATATTGTCATAGCCGATCTACGCATCGATGATGTGAACATTGCCTTGCTGGACCACCATGATGTCCAGCTTCTGGACCCCCCTCACTTGTGTGTAAGGGGAGCTTGATAGAGACATCGAATCCCTACTGGTACAGGAAGTGCTGAGGTACATCAAAACTGCTTCTTGGCACTTGATGTGGGTACTTTTGGTCTGGAACCAAAGCCTGGATAACATGGTTGGTTGCCTTGGAGGTATTTCAGCTCTCTCTTCAGTTGGTGTCTGCATCCTGCTCACTAGTCCATCATGCTACTGTCAGATGTGCATTGATGGGAGCCCAGATACAGTTGATGAAGTCACATCCAGATAGCAAGCAGGCAAAGTCATTGACCCAGTGGCACTGCCTGGATGTTACGGCAGATGCTGAGATAGCTGCCCTATCAAAGGCAACATAGAGGAGAGCAGTCCACATCTCATTGCTCAGGTGATGCTCCAGAGAGGACAACTCTCGCTGCGCCTCCCCAAGGTGTGTGTTGTCAGTGCCCAGCCTGAGGAAGTCATTTGCACCAGACTCAGCTACCATTCAGTGAGAATTTATGAAGTAAACACTGGGAAGAATTTTATGAATGACACACTTACTTTACTTTACACGTGGCTAAGGCCTTATCGACCATACACCTGCTCTACGAGCCTCTTCCAATTATTTCTATCCAGGGAAATTGTTGTCCAATCAGAGTTGATGCCCATCCTAGCTGCATCTTCCCGGATATTCTCCATCCACCTAATTCGAGGTCTTCCTCTTCTTCTCTTTCCTTCTAATTTCTTAGTGGATGCTATTTTGGGTAGTCTGTTCTCCGGCATCCTTGCTACATGACCAGCCCAGTTCAGTCTTCTCTTCTTTAACATTTCCACAATGGTACTATGTTTGTACAGCTCCCGTAGTTCTTCATTTTTCCTTATCCTCCACTCCATGACATTTTCATCGAAGATTGGTCCAAATGAATGACACACTGTAGATGAAAAATTTAATTCTTTCCTAAACCTATTATTACAACATTTTCAATCCTGTATCCCTTTATAATGGACCTGGAACAATTAGAAGAAGCTGGGAGAGAGTGTGACTAAAATTTGAGATCACAGTATCTGTGCCAGGAAGAGAGATTTAATTAATGCAGATCGTCTAATGCCATACTGTAATCAAAAATTTAAAGGGAACTACAAGCAATATTGCAGAATTCTTTATTATACCATTAAAATGCAAATAAAAGTACTGCACCCAAGAAATTCAAGACATGAACCAAGTAAAGTTGGGAAGGCAAATGCTGTTAAACTTCATGACAACAGAAGTGGTGAGAGATACAATCCTGACTTCCAATAACTGACCACTAATTTCAATTAATTTTTCCTAACAGCAACTGCAAACACAGTGAAGAAAAATTTTAGATCAAAGATTGATCCACTACTTTTACTTAGATAGGCATTACATAGTCACATACCAATCAGTTTTCCCATATCCTGTTTCAGAGATGAGAAAAATTTACTGAAAACCTGTAATTCTTCTAAACCTGACGATATTCCAATCTAAGTCCTTAATACTCACCATACAGTGAAGATGCTGAGTCGCACATAAGCACAACAGAAAAACTGTCATAAATAAAGCTTTTTTAGAGCAGCAGCATCAGTGCATGATGGGAGTAGCGACTCTGTTGGGGTAAGGAGGAGGCTGGGACGGGAAGGGGGAGGTATAGTATGGTGGGCGTGGTGGACAGTGAAGTGCTGCAGGTTAGACAGAGGGCAGGGGAGAGGTGGGGAGGGGAGGGGGGGAGTAGCGAAAAGGAGAAGAGAAGTAAAAAGATTGAGTGTGATGGTGGAATGACAGTTGTGTTGTGCTGGATGGGAACAGGGAAGAGGCTGGATGGTTGAGGACAGTGACTAACGAAGGTTGAGGCCAGGAGGGTTACGTGAGCATAGGATGTATTGCAGGAAAAGTTCCCACCTGCGCAATTCAGAAAAGCTGGTGTTGGTGGGAAGGATGCTTAAGGCACATGCTGTGAAGCAGTCATTGAAATGAAGGATGTCATGTTTGGCAGCATGTTCAGCATCAGGGTGGTCCACTTGTTTCTGGGCCACAGTTTGTTAGGTCATTCATGCGGACAGAGAGCTTGTTGGTTGTCATACCCACATAGAATGCAGCACAGTGGTTGCTTATTAGCTTGTAGATCACTTAACTGGTTTCACCCTTTGATGGGATAGGTGATTTTCATGACCGGACTGGAGTAGGTGGTGGTGGGAGGATGCATGAGACAGGTCTTGATCTCTTTACCACAAGGTGGCCTGCTAGTCACTATTGATGCCACCTCCCTTTACACTAACATTCCTAATGCCCATGGCCTTACAACTATTGAACACTACCTTTCCCAATGCTCAATGGATTTCAAACCAACAACCTCCTTCCTAGTAGCCATGACCAACTATATCCACACCCACAATTACTTCTCCTTTGAAGGCATTACCTACAAACAAATCCAGGGTATGGCTACGGGCACCCGCATGGCACTATCTTATGCCAACCTATTCATGGGCCATCTAGAGGTATCCTTCCTAAAAAGCCAGAATCCTAAACCCCTCACCTGGTTCAGATTCAGTGATGACATCTCTGTGATCTGGATCGAGGGTGAGGACACCCTATCCACATTCCTCCACAATCTCAACAACTTCTCCCCCATTTGCTTCACCTGGTCCAACTCAACACAACAAGCCACCTTCCCAGATGTCGACCCCCATCTCAAAGATGGCTACATCAGTACCTCTGTCCATGTCACTTTGACAGCTGTCACCCATTCCATACCAAGAAGTCCCTTCCATACACCCTAGCCACCCACGGTTGTCACATCTGCAGTCTCGAAATATACCAAAGGACTCACTGAATCCTTTACAGACATTAATTATCCTCACAACCTTGTACAAAAGCAAATCTTCCATGCTGTATCTTTCCAGTCTCCCACCACCTCCCAAAGCCCCACTGTCCAACCACAGAGTAGCATTCCCCTTGTATCTCAGTACCACCCAGGATTGGAGCAACTGAATTGCATTCTCCACCAGGGTTCTGACTACCTCTCATCCTGCCCTGGAATGAGAAATATCCTGCCCACTATCCTTCCCACAACTCCCACAGTGGTATTCCACTGTCCACTGAACCTACACCATATAAATTATGTGATCAAAAGTATTTAGACACCTGGCTGAAAATGACTTACAAGTTCATGGTGCCCTGGACTACCCTTAGCCTTGTTGACAGCTTCCGCTCTCGCCGGCATACGTTAAATGAGATTTTCACTCTGCAGCGGACTGTGCGGCGATATGAAACTTCCTGGCAGATTAAAACTGTGTACCAGACTGAGACTCGAACTCTGGACCTTTGCCTTTCGCGGGCAAGTGCTCTACCAACTGAGCTACCCAAGCACGGCTCACGCCCCGTCCTCACAGCTTTACTTCTGCCAGTACCTCTCCTGCGCAGGAGAGCTTCTGTAAAGTTTGGAAGGTAGGAGACGAGATACTGGCAGAAGTAAAGCTGTGAGGATGGGGCGTGAGCCGTGCTTAGGTAACTCAGTTGGTAGAGCACTTGCCCGCGAAAGGCAAAGGTCCCAAGTTCGAGTCTCGGTCCAGCACACAGTTTTAATCAGCCAGGAAGTTTCAGGTGATGGAAGGTATCTTGGGGAATGGCAGCCCAGTCTTCACGGATAGCTGCTCTGAGGAGAGGTATCGATGTCGGTCGGTGTTCCAAAACATCCCAAAGGTGTTCTATAGGATTTAGGTCAGGACACTGTGCAGGCCACTCCATTACAGGGATGTTATTGTCATGTAACTACTCCACCACAGGCCATGCATTAAGAACAGGTGCTCGTTTGTTGAAAGATGCAATCGCCATTGCTGAATTGCTCTTCAACAGTGGGAAGCAAGAATACGCTTAAAACATCAATATAGACTGGTGCTGTGATAGTGCCAAGCAAAAAAACAGGCAGTGCAAGCCTCCTCCATGAAAAACAAGACCACACTGTAGCACCACCTCCTCCGAATTTTACTGTTGGCACCAGACATGCTGCAGATGACGTTCACCAGGCATTCGCCATACCCACACCCTGCCATCAAATCAACACATTGTCTACCATGATTCATCACTCCACACAACATTTTTCCACTATTCAATTGTCCAATGTTTACCCTCGTTACACCAAGCGAAGCATCGTTTGGCATTTACTGGTGTGATGTGTGGCTTATGAGCAGGTGCTTGACCATGAAATCCAAGTTTTCTCACCTCCTGCCCAACTGTCATAGTACTTGCAATGGATCCTGATGCAGTTTGGAATTCCTCTGTGATGGTCTGGTTGGATGTCTGCTTATTAGACATTTTGACCCTCTTCAACTGTCGGCAGTCTCTGTCAGTCACAGTCGAGGTCAGTGTGGTATTAATAGTTCTGATGCCACAGCGTAGGTGCATGCTTGTAAGTTGGCACTATGAGAGCGGACAAACTATTTTGACCACAGCACCCTCTAACAAACGCTGTGGAGCTTAACGAGCGCCGCTCTGCTTTCGCCCCAGTTGATCAAGAGCAGATGGCCAAGCAACTTAGCTTCTATTTCACAGGGGGCTAGCCAATACAGACTTTGCATTTGTTACTTCAATGATAGTTTAACTAATAGCAATTGTTAGCTTTGATTCATGAACAGCTTCACACCTATGTGCTCATCAAGACCAAGTTAAGTAGATGTCATTTACTAATATTTTCTATTAAATGTGCTTTTACTTTAAATGCAGTACCAAAGTGCTTTACCTTTCCTGCTCCTACTCGCTTTCTTCCTTCGGCCTATTTTGCAGATCACAGGAGCAGGCCCACACGCCGCCTTCCAGGCAGGATACAAAAGTCGACCTGTAGGCTTTTGTGGTGTACGTGTCCCTTCACATTTCCACTTCACTACCACATCGGAAACAGTGGACCTAGGGCTGTTCAGGAGTGTGGAAATCTCGAGTACAGATGTATGACACAAGTGACACCCAATAATCACCTGACCACTTTCGAAGTCCGTGAGTTATGCAGAGCATGCCAGTCTGCTCTCTCATGATGTCTAATGACTACTGAGGTCGCTGATATGTTGTACCTGGCAGTAGGTGGCAGCACAATGCACCTAATATGAAAAATGTATGTTTTTTGGGGTGTCCAGATACTTTTGATCACATAGCGTACTTGTCCATCCCTACATAATCCCTATTCCCAACCCCTTACCTAATGGCTCATATCCCTGTAATAGACCTAGATGCAAGAGCTGTTGGGTTGTTGTTGGGTTGTTTTTGGGGGAAGAGACCAGACAGCGAGGTCATCGGTCTAATCGGATTAGGGAAGGACGGGGGGAGGAAGTTGGCCGTGCCCTTTCAAAGGAACCATCCGGGCATTTGCCTGGAGTGATTTAGGGAAATCACAGAAAACCTAAATTAGGATGGTCGGACATGGGATGGAACCGTCATCCTTCCGAATGCGAGTCCAGTGTGCTAGCCACTGCGCCACCTCGCTCGGTGCAAGAGCTGTCCCATACATCCTCCCCCACCACCTACTCCAGTCCAGTCACTAACATCACCTATTCCATCAAAGGCAGGGACACCTGTGAAACCAGTCATGTGATTTACAAGCTAAGCTGCAACCACTGCACTGCATTCTATGTGGGCATGACAACCAACAAGTTGTCTGTCCGCATGAATGGCCACCGACAAATTGTGGCCAAGAAGCAAGTGAACCACCCTGTTACTGAACACGCTGCCAAACATGACATCCTTCATTTCAGTGACTGCTTCCTTATGTGTGCCATATTGATCTTTCCCACCAACACCAGCTTTTCTGAATTGTGCAGGTAGGAAATTTCCCTGCAATACATCCTATGCTCCCGTACCCCTCCGAGCCTCAGCCTTCGTTAGTCACTGTCCTCACCCATCCAGCCCCTTCCCTGTTCTCATTACAGTACATTCAACCATCACACTCAGTCTTTTTACCTCTCTCCTTTGCCACTACTGCACTCCCTCCCCCTCCCCCTCCACGACTCTCCTTTGCTCTTCGTCTAACCTGCAGCACTCCACTGTCCACCACCTCCATCAGACTATCCCTCCCCCTCCCTGCCCCAGCCTGCTCCTTACCTACACCAAGTCACTGCTCACATCATGCACTGGTGCTGCTGCGCACAGTATGGTTTCAGTTGCCTGAGACTGCAGTCGTGTGTGTGTGTGTGTGTGTGTGTGTGTGTGTGTGTGTGTGTGTGTGTACAGGGTGGTCCACTGATAGTGACCGGGCCAAATAGCTCACGAAATATGTGTCAAATGAAAAAGCTACAAAGAACAAAACTTGTCTAGCTTGAAGGGGGAAACCAGATGGTGCTGTGGTTGGCCCGCTAGATGGCGCTGCCATAGGTCAAACGGATATCAACTGCGTTTTTCAAAATAAGAACCCCCCTTTTTTAATACATATACGTGTAGTACGTAAAGAAATGTTTTAGTTGGACCACTTTTTTCGCTTTGTGATAGTTGGTGCTGTAATAGTCACAAATGTATAAGTATGTGGTATCATGTAACATTCCGCCAATGCGGGCGGTATTTGCTTCGTGATACATTACCAGTGTTAAAATGGGCTGTTTACCAATTGCGGAAAAGGTAGATATCTTGTTGATGTATGGCTATTGTAATCAAAATGCCCAATGGGCATGTGGTATGTATGCTGCTCTGTATCATGGACGACATCATCCAAATGTCTGGACCGTTCGCTGGATAGTTACGCTATTTAAGGGAACAGGAAGTGTTCAGCCACATGTGAAATGTCAACCATGACCTGCAACAAATGATGATGTCCAAGTAGGTGTTTTAGCTGCCATCGGCTAATCCACACATCAGTAGCAGACAAATTGTGCGAGAATCGGGAATCTAAAAAATGTCAGTGTTGAGAATGCTACATCAACATCGATTGCACCCATACCATATCTCTATGCACCAGGAATTGCATGGCGACAACTTTGAACGTTGTGTACAGTTCTGCCACTGGGCACAAGAGAAATTATGGGATGATGACAGATTTTTTTCACACACTCTATTTAGTGACGAAGCGTCAATCACCAACAGTGGTAACATAAACCGGCTTATATGCACTATCGGGCAACAGAAAATCCATGATGATTGCGACAAGTGGAACATCAGCGACCTTGGTGGGTTAATGTATGGTGTGGCGTTATGAGGGAAGGATAATTGGCCCCCATTTTATCAATGGCAATCTAAATGGTGCAATGTATGCTGATTTCCTATGTAATGTTCTACCGATGTTACTACAAATGTTTCACTGCATGACAGAATGTCTATGTACTTCCAACATGGTGGATGTCCGGCACATAGCTCGTGTGCGGTTGAAGCAGTATTGAATAGCATATTTCATGACAGGTGGATTGGTCGTCGAAAGTGCCATACCGTGGCCTGCACATTCACTGGATCTGACATCCCCGGATTTCTTTCTGTGGGGAAAGTTGAAGGATATTTGTTATCATGATCCACTGACAAAGCCTGACAATATGCGTCAGTGCATTGTCAATGCATGTGCGAACATTACGGAAGGTGAATTATTCACTGTTGAGAGGAATGTCGTTACATGTATTGCCAAATGCATAGAAGTTGACGGACATCATTTTAGCATTTATTGCATTAATGTGGTATTTACAGGTAATCATGCTGTAACAGCATGCATTCTCATAAATGATAAGTTCACAAAGGTACAGCTGAAATAAAATGTTCAAACATACCTATGTTCTGTATTTTAATTTAAAAAACTTACCTGTTACCAACTGTTCATCTAAAATTGTGAGCTATATGTTTGTGACTATTACAGTGCCATCTATCACATAGTGAAAAAAGTGGTCCAACTAAAACATTCATATTTCTTTACATACTACACAAATATGTAATAAAAACTGAGGGTTCCTATTTAAAGAAACACAGTTGATATCCCTTTGATCTATGGCAATGCCATCTAGAGGGCCAACCATAGCGCCCTCTGGTTTCCCCCTTCAAGCTAGACAAGTTTCGTTCTTTGTAGTTTTTTCGTTTGATGCTTATTTCGTGAGATATTTGGCTCGGTCACGATCAATGGACCACCCTGTATATATATCAGTCTTTTTGTTGCGCCTAGTGCGACTCAGCATCTGCGCTAATCTGTGCTATGTGGTGAGTAACAACTTTCTTTTTCATAATTGTTACATTCAATCCTGGGCTTTCCACTGTTTGTTTTAGGATTTTCCATTGTTTGATTTTCGTCCTTAATACTCATTTTTAAAACTAGAAATAAGGAAGTGACTCCTAATTCTGAATCCACCACACTTATCTGTGTTTCCTCTCCATCTAACAATGGAAACTCCAGGTTGGAATATCAGCAATGTAGGGAAAGATAAGTTGTTACTTACTGCAAAGAAGACATATGAAGTTGCTGACAGGTCCTGAAATGAGGAACATACTACCTGAGATACTTCCCACCCTTTCTAAAGTGGTGTTCTGTTGCCCACCCAACCTCCACAACATCCTAATCCATCCCTACACTGCTCCCAATCCCAACACTTTGCCACAAGAATCATATCCCTGTGGAAGGCCAACATACAAAACCTGCCTAATGCATCTGCCCAGCACTTTCTATTCCATTCCTGTCACAGGTTTATCCTAACTCATCAGGGGCCGGGCCATCTGTGACAGCAACCATGTCATTTACCAGCTCTGCTGCAATCATCGGACAGCTTTTTATATTGGTATGACTACCAACCAGCTGTCCACCTGGTTGAATGGCCACCGCCAAACTGTGGCCAAGATTGGAGTAGACCATCCTGTGGCACAACACACAGCTAAACATAACACACTTGATTTCAGTGGCTGCTTCACTACCCAAGCCATCTGGATCCTTCCCTCCATCACCAGCTTTTCTGAACTGCGCAGACTGGAGTTATCCTTACAACACATTCTCTGCTCACATAATTATCCCAGTCTCAACCTACGGTAACATACTGTCCCCACATCCTCCACCTAACAGTTTCCACTCCCTCTGTCCTATTATCTCCTCCAAATTCTGCCTCATAACCAGTTTATTTGCAACCCTCTGCCAACACATCCACTCATCTTTCCCCACTCCTCTCGTTTTTTGTGTCCTTTTCCCCCACCTCCCTGCCCCGAAACCTCCTGACGCAGTGCCTGTTGGCAGTCTAGTGCCTGCACACTACACAAGATGGTGTTTATCTCTCTCCCCGCCCATACACTACTATCCCTTCACTTCCTCCAGATTGCTGCTTGCATTTCATGTGATGCTGGAGTTGGTGGTCATGTGTGCATGAGGTGTGCTCGCTGTGACAAAGGCTGTGGCTGAAAGCATATGTGAGTGTTTTTTAATTGTATCTGTCTGCAATTTGATGTGGCTTCTTTCCTCTCTACCTCTTAGCCTAGCCACTGCACTCTTATTTGTCTATTGGCTACCAGTTTTGGTATCAAGTAGTATCATCAGGCCACCATACAACGAAATAATCACAGTATATAATTGAAATACTATTTAAGAAACACTTACAAAATATTTTCCTCTCTAATAGCATAGCTTCAAAGAACAAGATGTGTGAGAAAAGTAATGAGACTGATTTTTTATGTACCAAAGCTTTTATTTATTATTTTTTCAGTAATGATATTGTCCCCTTCAAAGTAGTTCCCTTTGGCAGTTATACACCAGCAGAGTCATTGTTCCCAGTCTTGGTAGGAGTGCTGAAAGGCTTCAATTGGTAGGACCTTTAAGGTACTCATCACATTCTTCTGAAAGTTCTCCAGAGCCCCAGCGTGATGTCCTTTTAAGACATTTTTCAATTTTGGAAAATGAAAAAAAAAAGTCAGATCAGGTGAATAGGGGATTGTAAAACAAGAGGAATGCCTTCTGAGGTCAAAAATTCCATGTTGGAAGTGGCCATGTGACAATGGGCATTGATATAATGCAGCATTCACTTGACTACAAAGTCAGGCTTTACTCAGTTCACCCTTTTTCTGAGCCTTTCAAGGATATCTTTGTGAAACACTTGGTTGACAGTTTGCCCTGCAGGAACAAATTCTTTATGCATGATATGCCTACTGTCAAAAAAGCAGATCAGCATTGTTTTGATCTGTGATTTGGTCATTCTAGTTTTCTTCAGTCAAGGAGATGTCTCAGTATGCCACTCCTCACTTTCCCGCTTTGTCTCAGGATTTTACTCAAAAATCCAGATTCATGCCTGTGGTCGCACAACTGAACCATTTGTGACTATTGGCAATTCTTTCAAGAGGATGAATGTGCACATTTCTTCCACAGATCCTATGCTCAGTTGTGAGGTTTTTTGGCACCATTTTGGCATAAACCTTTCACGTGTGCAAATCTTTGGTCGAAATTTGATGTACGGTGAAAGCATTTAAGTTTAACAGGTCATCCATCATCCTAATTGTTCAATGTCAGTATGATCTCACAAGAATACACACAATTTTGATGTTTTCATAGGTTTTTGAAGTTGTGAGTCTCCCTGAGTGAGGTTCATCTTCACCATATTCTCAGCCTTTCAAAACAAATTTTTGCCAGCAAGAAACTTGTGCTCTTGACAAGGAATGTTCCCCATAGGCCTGTTTCAATTTTTCAATGGTCGCACTCATGGATTCCCCAACTTAACATACAACAAAAACACAACTTCACTGATTGCACTCTCAGAAACCACATGATGGCTGTATGGAGCTGACTTATGACTGAGCATCTGGAAGGGATGAATCTGCACAAGTAGAACAATAATGCAGTGCCAGATTGTATGCAAAGTTGTCAGTCTCTTTCTTCTCTCACACACCTCGTATGTGCAACCCCTTACCACTGGTGTGCACTCAACAAGCTCATTTACCCTAGTAAGTGTGTCACATATGAGAAGTACAGGTGAATGCTATGTTTTAAATAGAAGCAGACTTCTATTATAGAAACTAAAATGGTATGGTGTTAAAGGAATTTGTATCTTCATAACAGAAAAGAGAAGGTCATCTTAACAAATGACATGACATTAATCAGGAAACATTAAAAGTGTATCCTACAGGTTGGATGCTTGGCCAGTTAGTGTCCTGGGATATTGGAAGCCATTTCAAAAACTGTAATGTTTACTTCTGACACCACATTGCTGATACAGAATGCAAACACATTCATATTACACACACCCAGGAGAATAACTAGGGTTGCCAACTCTTTGAAGTGGAAATAAGGAATAATAGTGTATAACAGAAGTGAAAAGAAGGGATTGACAAAAAAATAAGGGACCTGAGGTTGACTATTCAAACAAAATAACTCTTTCTCTCTCTCTCAGCCACTACATTAAGAACACAAATTACAGACTTACATATATTCCTGCAAATACAAAAAAGAAAGGGAAAAAAACCACACCAGAACAGAGGATTAGCACTTCACAGATTCCATTCTAGTGATTTAAAATCCTATGATTTAATTATTAATGGTTTTCTGGTATTTGGCAACAGATCATGGCTCTTTCTGTAAAAATGTGTCACTTTTTACAAAAGAGAGAAATTCCTTACATCTATATTCAAAATTTACATTAATATGGAATTATGCTTTTATTAGATCTACACTACTCTTGTTTCACATGTCACTCCACTTATTATTTATTAAGAAAAAAATTCCTTCTCTAGCTGCAATTGATCCAGGCACAATGAAAACAAATCCAACTGTCTTTAAAAGATTAGGCAATTTGACATTTCTGTTTCTTAAAGAAGTGAAAACATAAACCCTTTTTTATAAGCATATCCTTCCTGAGATATGGCATTTTTAAAACAACATAGGAATCAATAAATTCCTCATACAAAGCATCAACACCAACCTTGAACCAAAGAAATTCCAGAAGTTTCTCAAAGTTCTTAAATTTAAGTTCAGGTACAAGATTCTATTGAAAATGTCTGATCAAATTTGAAATGCTGGTTTATATGTTCAAGCAAAGTGGAAATCTTTAAAGGCTGTCTCAATAACTGCCCAGAAACAAGTCAATTCATCTGACATTTTGTTTGAAGCACTATCAAAAAATTTGTCAGCTATTGTTTGATTGATTTTAGTACTCTTAGTGTTGAATATTTCAGGAGACTCCATTTTACTTATGTCAGTACATTCTAGTTTCTTTGAATATTCCATTGTTATAAGGGAACATGATGCATGTAGAGGTATTCTGAATGAACTGTCCCACAAATATCTGCACGTAAATAAATATTTCCACAGCAGTTGTGCACATGTACGCAGCAAGAGACATAAATGAAGACTGCTAGAATAACATGGGGGCTCAAATGTCGGATATCAGTCAAAGATCATGTTTTTCATGGTCGAATAGACCTATCAATGCCACACAGACCCCCCCCCCCCCCCCTCCCACCCTTCACAGTAAAGAGTACCACAGGTGAGTCTTGGCTGGAGACAGTGTGGGCATTGATGCTTGTTGGGGGTCGTACGAGATGGTAGACGCATGACCAGGACCTCCACCTCGACCGGGGTGGGGTGTGGAGGCAGAACGACAGGAGGCAGGTCCACCTCGAAGTCGTTGAACCAGCGAGAGCAGACGATGCGGTGGCCAGCCCGTGAGTAACCAAGCGGAACGGCGGATGCTAACCGAGCCGTCCGGTGAGATGAAGGCACGGTTTGTTGTCGCGTTGTACTCACAAGGGAGGCTGAGGCTATGCGCATCACTGAAGTTTAGGTGGTCATTGGGTGGTCAGGTCATGGTGTTTGTGAGTAGAATGAGAACTTGGTCATCGAGAGTTACTGCTGAAATGTCATCCACACAGTGTGGGGGTATGTTGCAGAGCAGGGTGATTATGGGAGAGGGTGTCTCCATAGCCGGTTAGGTAGCAGTGAAACCTGCACACGGGGTGGAGGTTGACGTATCCGAGAAACCCGCAAATGGCGAGGGGGAGGCGTCAGGTGAAAAAATTGGTGTAGTGGCCCAAGGAGAAACGTTGTCGGACTCCGCGGCGGGAGAGAGACTGGTGGCGGAGTCATTAGAAGAATCTGACTGAGTCAGCAGGGGGGCATTGGGATCCACGAATGCTGGTTTGAGTCGGTGTAACGAAACAGTTTGGGGAGAGCCTTTGACGATGATGTTAAAAGTTGTATCGCCCCACCGGAGGACTTCAAAGAGGCCAAGGTAAGGTGGTTGCAGAGGTCGTCGGACTGAATCATCTCTCGGCATCACATGGGAACAAGTGTTGAGAGCGGTTGGCACATAAGTGTCCAGCGGGGAGTAACTGGTAGGTGGGTGCAGGCGTGCATGTTTGGAGTGAGTGCACATGCGACTTATGAAATCTGGGTAGGAGGGAAATCTTCGGGTACCTGAGGCTGAATGAGTTCCCCTGGTAGAATGAGGTTCTCCCCAAAAGCAAATTATGAGTTAGTTCCATGTAAGTAGGGCTTGAAAGTTGAGTGGAGGCTGAGGAGCACCCATGGGAGGGCTTCAGACCAGAGGCAGTTGTGGCATCTGAGGGCTGTTTTCAGAGTGCGGTGCCACTGTTCTACCAACCCGTTGCTTTGTGGATGGTAGGCTGTGGTATGAATTTTCTTTATGCCACAGATGTTACATGGCGAACAGGGAAGACTCAAACTGCCGAACCTGCTCGGTGGTGATGGTGGTCGGACAACCGAACCTAGTATTCAATGAGTAGATGAAACCCTTGGCCACGGTCTCGGCTATGATGTTAGGTAGAGGAGCTGCCTGTACCCAGGAGGACAGGTGGTCGATTGTGGACAGAATGTATCTGTGGCCCTCCAACGATGGAAGAGGACCAATAAGATCGATATGTAGATGGCGAAATCGTCCTGGGGGAATGTCAAATCTACCCAATGGTGGGGTGGTATGGCGGCCAATTTTGTTGTGTTGACAGGGGACACAGCTGTGTGCCCAAGTCTGACAGTTCCATTTTCTATTTTTCCAAATGAAATGCTCGGAGATGAGCTGTGTAGTGGCACGGATGCCAGGGTGAACAAGGTTATTCAGTGCGTTGAAGGCCTAACGGCGCAAGGGGGGGGGGGGGGGGGGGTTGGCAAAAGACGTAAGGTACCAGTAGAAGAGTCGTAGCACAGCTCAATCACAATGCTGGCGAATTTAGCTTTGGTAAACATAAGGGATGTTTGAGGGCCCACGAGGAGAGCTTGAGATTCCACATCAGAGGCTTGTAGGGTGGCCAGGTTGAAAAAGTCTGTGATGCATGAAACAGTATTGACCTCCGAGAAAAATCTGCAGCAATGTTGTCCGTGCCTTTGATGTAGAAAATGTTGATTGTCAATTGGGAGACTAGATCAAACTGGTGGAAATGCTGGTGGGATGCGTCCTTGGGGGTGTGGGGGGCTTCATAAAGCATCTGCGAGTGGTTTGTGATCCATGAGGATGAAGAATGAGTGACCCTTCACGCCACGGTGGAAGTGTTTGATGGCTTCGTAGACCACAAGGAGTTCTCTATCGAAAGCAGAGTATTTCTTCTGACCTGTTGATAGTTTTTTAGAGAAGAAATGAACATGGGAAACCGTGTCTGCCTGTGTTGCTGTAGTACCACTCCCACTGCGATGTCCACAGTGATGAACAACTCAGCCAAGAGGTTGGGGTGGGCAAGCGTCACAGCGTGAGCTAAAGAAGTCTTTAGTACATTGGAGGCCTCCACCATAGGTGCAGTACAGTGAACGGGTTTGAGTCCTGAAGTCTGTTTACCCAACAGCGAGTCTGTCAGCGGGGCCTGCACGGCGGAGGAAGAGGACAGGTGACGGCAGTAGTAATTTATTGTGCTCAGGAAACGTCAGAGTTCTTTGTAAGTAGCAGGGGGTGGCATTGAATTGATGGCCTGCACGTGAGATTTGGGAAGCTGTATTCCATCAGTGGAGACGGTGTAACCCAAGAAAGTGATGGAAGACTGGCACAATTGGAATTTGTTAGACCTCAACACCGTTGGAGTTCAAGGTCTGGAGGACCGTGGATAAATGATTTCTATGTACCTCAACCGACTTGCTGAAAATGAGTGTCATCCAGATATGCAAAGCAAAACTCGAACTGTCATAAGATGGAGTCAATGAATCGCTGCCACATTTTTCAGGCTGAATGGCATGAAGTTGTATTGGAAAAAACTAAGCGGCGTGATAATAGCTGTTTTAGGGATGTCTTCCAGCGCCATGGGATTCTGGTAGTAGGCACATTTACAGTCAATAACACTGAAGACTGTAGCGCCCAATAACATATGAGTGAAATCATGCATGTTAGGCACGGGGTAATTGTCCATGATGGTACAAGCATTTTGACGTCTGTAATCACCACACATTCAGAAAGAACTGTCGTGTTTGAAGGAGAGGTGAGTTGGTGAAGACCAGTTGCTGTCTGACGGTTGCAGGACACCTGCCTCCAAAAGTTCATTAATTTGCTGCCAGGCCACGTGCAACTTAATAAGGTTGAGGTGTCTAACCTTGTGCCTAATAGGAGGGCCAGCAGTGGTAACTATCTTGTGCATCATTCCGTCAGTGATAGCTGAAACTGAGAACTGCACATGAGACTGATCATTGTCCTGATGCAAAGTTTTTGGATGAGTAGGGCGTGACGAGGCATACCTGTTAGCACGAGTGGGAAAGGGCAGCACAAAAGTCACATGCCTACTATGTGAGCGCAGCACGCACTTGTGTGGAGAGGGCGGCTGTGTGCGCAGTGCGGAGCAGGTCGGAATGCATGGTGAGTGTCTGCTGTCAACCGTACACTTGATAACCGGCATGGGTGAGAGCGGCATTGGCGTCACACATGGAACAGCAATGGCTGCCGAGCCACATGGCTGGTGCGTGAAAGAGGGGGTACATTTATCAACACGCAGGGCAGCTGCTTGCTTGGTGTGAGTGGTCGTGTCGTGCACGTGACTCTCATTAGAAGCACTGTTTCAAACACAAGGCACTGAACGTGGCGAGTGTGTCATGGGTGTGGAGTCTACCGGACATGAATCGTCACACGCGATTAATGTGTTTGGACTAACCTGATGAGTGTCTGAGCTGGTGTCAGCTGGAGAAGCTCAATTAGATGGCGGAACTGTGGACTGCAGTTTTAGCAGTGAGTTACGAGCCACGACGAGCCCATTGTAGGTGTGTGCGATGTGTTGTTTCAGCTTGTCATTGTCCCAGTGGAGCTGTGCCGCCGAGTCATATTCTGACAGTAGATTAGTTACATAGGCCACAATGTTGCCTGTGAGGGTGGAGCATTCGCATACTAACTCACATGTCATGACGGAAGCAGAGTGGGGAACGTAAGTGTGGGAGCACAGTATCTGAATGTTAGTGGGATGGTGTAGCACTGAGCCCTGAACTACGTTTGGAGAGAGTTTGTAATGGGACAAGAAATCCATACCGAGAATTGGTTCATCAATGTCGGCAATGTAGAAAGTCCACGGAAAACACAGAGAATGAGATAGGTGCACCATAACATTGACAGAGCCTGAGGTTTGTAATGTTGATGCATTGACAGCTCATAGAAGTGACCTTGTTGGTGAAAAGACCAGCAGAGCCATCAATGTAGGTATGATAGACACATCAGCATCAGTGTCGACTAGGAAAGTGAGCCATGATGAAATGTCAGTCATGTACAAACAACCGCTCAGCAGGGCGGATGAGTGGACAGCGTGCAATGTATGAGGATGCCCGTGAGGTTCTCCTTATGACTCAGCATCTTTTAGGTCCTGCGGTTGGCGTTTGGGTGCTGGCAAGGTAATCAACAATTCTTAGCATCCTCGCCAAAAACCTTGTGGTACCAGCAGTACAAATGAGCTGGATGTGGTGGTGGTGGTGTTGTCTGTGGCAGCGTAAGAGGTTTGTACTTGTTGATTTGTTCTGGCATGGATACTGGCACGTATAGTGTGTGGGCGATCCTGGAGTGCTCGGATGGTGGAGAGAGTGAGTGGATTCTGCCAGGGATGTAGAGGGCACGGAGACAGAGGGAGCCCTGCCTCTGCCAACAGATGGCCAGTAAGCGGGAGCAGTTGTGCCAACTAGCGGAGAGTGGTGAGCTGGCTGGCGTTGTCGTAGCAATGAATACAGTTGGTCTGCAATGTGGAGACAAGAGCCAAGTGACTCAAAGGAGTGCAGTAGCAGGTGGATCTGTAGGTCAGTAGGCAGCTTGGCAGACCACACTGCCCATAGAGTGACATCCGGTATGGTATG
Source organism: Schistocerca americana (assembly GCF_021461395.2). NCBI lineage: Eukaryota > Metazoa > Arthropoda > Insecta > Orthoptera > Acrididae > Schistocerca > Schistocerca americana. The sequence continues at coordinate 716,663,569 of NC_060123.1, forward strand.
CTCACTTACAAATAACCAAAGGTGGCGCCAGATTTGTGATGGAGTTCGGTCCCCTAGGTGTTCCTCATACAAGATCTTGATTAATAATTTTTGTGGTGGGCAGGCAAGTCGCTCAATGATCGTCTTCTTTGCAAACTCGTATTTTGGTGGAAGCGGTGGTGAGAGGAGTAGATCACAAGTTAAGTCTGAATGATCACGGAGGTGCATGACGAGACACAGGAATTTAGAGTTGTCATCGGACATGTGACGCAACACAAAAAGATGATCGACAAGCACAAACCATGATACTAGGTTGTCCTCATATAAAGGTGGCAGCTTCGGCAGATGACTTGGAGGTGGCGATGAAGGTGGCTTTGGTGTCTCTCAGAAAACCAACTGGTTCATGATGGGAGAGGCGGTTGTGTGGTAGGCGTTGGGGTCCTGTAAAATGGGCTGTAGACTACAGGCACTGATTTGAATTGACCCACCTCGGAAATAACATGGAAGGCTGGTGTGGCAGGCCCAGGTGGTGCTGTGGGAGAGGCGAGCCGCTGAGCGATTGGAACTGGGGCCCCTTGCGAGTGTGTGTGTGTGGGGGGGGGGGGGGGGGGCAGGGGGGGTAGGGAGGCAGGGGGGGGGAGGGGGCAGGAGGGGGTGGTTTGGCAACTCGCACGACAAAGGTTTGAGTTCTCCGTGCACAATGAAGATACGCCCCATGAGTTCAGACTATAAATGACCGGTGGAACTTGCGGAAAGTCACTTTGGTGTGGTAAGACGCCATTGGAAGGTGAAACACTGAATGATGCACATGGGGAACCACAGTAATTGTCATTGCGGCCCATTGAGAGTCAAAGTATGTGTGTGAATGTAAATCGCTTTGAGCATTATACGATTGATTGGTAGGTACACAGTTCTGAATATTGTTCACTTCAAACTTCACATGTTGGCGAGCACAGTCCAGTGACACGAAACCCGAGTCCATTGTTTGTGTTAGTGGTGTAGCACTCGACCGTTGTAGAGCGACAAAGTTTGAGGTTAATGTGGCTGGAAATCATGAACCACTGTGAATTAATGTAGAACCGGTCGTTGGTGGAGGAATGGAGAGGTCCAACGATCGTTGTTGAGCTTCCAAATCTTCAAACAAAGCATTGGGTGAAGTGGCTATGGCAGCGCGCACATAACCTGTTGATACTACAACACCCAGCACGGTAGTCACAGAAGACATGCAAACTTCGGGGTCACCAGTATGGGTACATGATGCGTGTAGAGGTACACTGAATGAACTGTCCCACAAATATCTGCACATAAATATAGATTTCCACAGTAGTTGTACACAGGTGCACAGAAAGAGACATACATGCAGACTGCTAGAAAAACATCTTTTTTTTTTTTGGGTCATCAGTCTACTGACTGGTTTGATGCGGCCCGCCACGAATTCCTTTCCAGTGCTAACCTCTTCATCTCAGAGTAGCACTTGCAACCTATGTCCTCAATTATTTGCTTGACGTATTCCAATCTCTGTCTTCCTCTACAGTTTTTGCCCTCTACAGCTCCCTCTAGTACCATGGAAGTCATTCCCTCATGTCTTAGCAGATGTCCTATCATCCTGTCCCTTCTCCTTATCAGTGTTTTCCACATATTCCTTTCCTCTCCGATTCTGCTTATAACCTCCTCATTCCTTACCTTATCAGTCCACCTAATTTTCAACATTCGTCTATAGCACCACATCTCAAATGCTTCGATTCTCTTCTGTTCCGGTTTTCCCACAGTCCATGTTTCACTACCATACAATGCTGTACTCCAGACATACATCCTCAGAAATTTCTTCCTCAAATTAAGGCCGGTATTTGATATTAGTAGACTTCTCTTGGCCAGAAATTCCTTTTTTGCCATAGCGAGTCTGCTGTTGATGTCCTCCTTGCTCTGTCCGTCATTTGTTATTTTATTGCCTAGGTAGCAGAATTCCTTAACTTCATTGACTTCATGACCATCAATCCTGATGTTAAGTTTCTCGCTGTTCTCATTTCTACTACTTCTGATTACCTTCATCTTTCTCCGATTTACTCTCAAACCATACTGTGTACTCATTAGACTGTTCATTCTGTTCAGCAGATCATTTAATTCTTCTTCACTTTCACTCAGGATAGCAATGTCATCAATGAATCGTATCATTGATATCCTTTCACCTTGTATTTTAATTCCACTCCTGAACCTTTCTTTTATTTCCATCATTGCTTCCTCAACGTACAGATTGAAGAGTAGGGGCGAAAGACTACAGCCTTGTCTTACACCCTTCTTAATACGAGCACTTCGTTCTCGATCGTCCACTCTTATTATTCCCTCTTGGTTTTTGTACATATTGTATATGACCCGTCTCTCCCTATAGCTTACCCCTACATTTTTCAGAATCTCGAACAGCTTGTACCATTTTATATTGTCGAACGCTTGTTCCAGGTCGACAAATCCTATGAAAGTGTCTTGATTTTTCTTTAGCCTTGCTTCCATTATTAGCCGTAACGTCAGAATTGCCTCTCTCGTCCCTTTAATTTTCCTAAAGCCAAACTGATCGTCACCTAGCGCATTCTCAAATTTCTTTTCCATTCTTCTGTATATTATTCTTGTAAGCAGCTTCGGTGCATGAGCTGTTAAGCTGATTGTGCGATAATTCTCGCACTTGTCAGCTCTTGCCGTCTTCGGAATTGTGTGGATGATGCTTTTCCGAAAGTCAGATGGTATGTCGCCAGACTCATATATTCTAGACACCAACGTGAATAGTCATTTTGTTGCCACATCCCCCAATGATTTTAGAAATTCTGATGGAATGTTATCAATCCCTTCTGCCTTATTTGACCGTAAGTCCTCCAAACCTCTTTTAAATTCCAATTCTAATACTGGATCCCCTATCTCTTCTAAATTGACTCCTGTTTCTTCTTATATCACATCAGACAAATCTTCACCCTCATAGAGGCTTTCAATGTATTCTTTCCACCTATCTGCTCTCTCCTCTGCATTTAACAGTGGAATTCCCGTTGCACTCTTAATGTTACCACCGTTGCTTTTAATGTCACCAAAGGTTGTTTTGACTTTCCTGTATGCTGAGTCTGTCCTTCCGACAATCATATCTTTTTCGATGTCTTCACATTTTTCCTGCAGCCATTTCGTCTTAGCTTCCCTGCACTTCCTATTTACTTCATTCCTCAGCGACTTGTATTTCTGTACTCCTGATTTTCCCGGAACCTGTTTGTACTTCCTCCTTTCATCAATCAACTGAAGTATTTCTTCTGTTACCCATGGTTTCTTCGCAGCTATCTTCTTTGTACCTATGTTTTCCTTCCCAACTTCTGTGATGGCCCTTTTTAGAGATGTCTATTCGTCTTCAACTGTACTGCTTACTGCGCTATTCCTTATTGCTGTATCTATAGCGTTAGAGAACTTCAAACGTTTCTCGGCATTCCTTAGTACTTCCGTATCCAACTTCTTTGCGTATTGATTCTTCCTGACTAATGTCTTGAACTTCAACCTACTCTTCATCACTACTATATTGTAATCTGAGTCTATCTCTGCTCCTGGGTACGCCTTACAATCCAGTATCTGATTTCGGAATCTCTGTCTGACCATGATGTAATCTAATTGAAATCTTCCCGTATCTCCCGGCCTTTTCCAAGTATACCTCCTCCTCTTGTGATTCTTGAACAGGGTATTCGCTATTACTAGCTGAAACTTGTTACAGAACTCAATTAGTCTTTCTCCTCTTTCATTCCTTGTCCCAAGCCCATATTCTCCTGTAACCTTTTCTTCTACTCCTTCCCCTACAACTGCATTCCAGTCGCCCATGACTATTAGATTTTCATCCCCCTTTACATGCTGCATTACCCTTTCAATATCCTCATACACTTTCTCTATCTGTTCATCTTCAGCTTGCGACGTCGGCATGTATACCTGAACTATCGTTGTCGGTGTTGGTCTGCTGTCGATTCTGATTAGAACAACCCGGTCACTGAACTGTTCACAGTAACACACCCTCTGCCCTACCTTCCTATTCATAATGAATCCTACACCTGTTATACCATTTTCTGCTGCTGTTGATATTACCCGATACTCATCTGACCAGAAATCCTTGTCTTCCTTCCACTTCACTTCACTGACCCCTACTATATCTAGATTGAGCCTTTGCATTTCCCTTTTCAGATTTTCTAGTTTCCCTACCATGTTCAAGCTTCTGACATTCCACGCCCCAACTAGTAGAACGTTATCCTTTTGTTGATTATTCAATCTTTTTCTCATGGTAACCTCCCCCTTGGCAGTCCCCTCTCGGAGATCCGAATGGGGGACTATTCCGGAATCTTTTGCCAATTGAGAGATCATCATGACACTTCTTCAATTACAGGCCACATGTCCTGTGGATACATCATGTCTTTAATGCAGTGGTTTCCATTGCCTTCTGCATCCTCATGTCGTTGATCATTGCTGATTCTTCCGCCTTTAGGGGCAATTTCCCACCCGTAGGACAAGAGAGTGCCCTGAACCTCTATCCGCTCCTCCACTGTCTTTGACAAGGCCGTTGGCAGAATGAGGCTGACTTCTTATGCCGGAAGTCTTCGGCCGCCAATGCTGATTATTTATCAAAATATAGGCAGTGGTGGGGATCGAACCCAGGACTGAAGACGTTTTGATTATGAATCAAAGACGCTACCCCTAGACCACGGGTAAACATGGTGGCTCGAATGTCCGACATCAGTCAAAGATCATGTTGTTCATGGTAGATATGACCTATCAATGCCACAGTTACATTAACAATATGAGAAAAACAGTAAATATGACTGTAACATTAATTCCTTTTCTGGGTCATCACAGTCATCAAAATATTTTTCCAATACAATGCTACTTTTGAAATAACTACTTTTAAAATAACTTTTTATGGGTTCCCAGTTTTCAATTATCCTTTGAACAGCAGGGATTAGCGTTAACCACCTGGTAGGAACATGCCTGAGAATTTCACTCAATTCCATTTATACATATTCAAAAAATGATATAAGAGTATCCTTCCTCTTTGCAGAATTGCAAAAATGGCCATGTCATTTTAAAACGATATTTTCTATATTAATGTTTAAAGTATCATATGCACATTTTAGTGTTATGTGAAACATTAATTAAACAATGAGCTTTTAAAATATTTCTGTTATCATCATTTAGCAGTTTTATAACTGCAAGCATTGTGCTTTCAAAAGTTTACATTTTTATTACCCACACAGTACCCACTACAATTGAAAACATCTAAACTGTAACTCTTCAGGCTTTCCCGGCGATCTAATGACATATTGGGTTGTCGGGTGTTCTGCCGGATATCAGCGTCGTACTTGCACGATATTTCGGTCACGTAGCTCGTAACCTTCATCAGGTGCGACCTGAGACTGAAATATCGTGCAAGTACGATGCTGATATCCGGCAGAACACCCGACAACCCAAGATGTCAACATCTAAACTGTCCGACACATGGGATGTTTTCACAAGCTGTGAATGCCTATGGCTATTTCATCACTTTGTTCTTACTCCAACATCTGGATCAATACACTGTAAGACTCCTGGGAACATTTTGCTCTTTTTACGATTAGATGCATCAGTACAAATAAAGAAAAATAAGCTTGACTTACATGGGTCTATCAAACTTGCAGTAAAATCTGATGCACTTTTGGGGGCCAAAACATTTTTCATGAGACTTTCAGCCTTTGTGTGATCACACTTCACGTTTTTTTTGAAAATCATGAATCACCGAACATTTCCTTAGCTAGTTTCACATTGCAGTCCATGCTGCTATCACAACTGAGGTTATGTTTTACATATGCCAGTTGTCCTGCAGCTACACTGCATAATTATTTTTGTGATGTGCCACTCAGGAAGTTGGATATCTTGTTTCCCTGCTTGACTTCCCTATCCCTCTCTTTGTGACCTACCAAGAGCTGAAAATAACTAATCAGTCACTGTTGCATTTCCTAGATTATGAAATGGCTAACATAAAATAAATAATGACTATAAACATATAATTCATACTACTTACCCAATTTTTTTGAATGTTAAAGACAGCTGTGTTGTCATAATGTGCAATACTAAAACCCTTCTTGCAGAAAGAACAATCTGCTTTATGATCATTATTTTTTACATGTACAATCCACAGGTACATTTTCTCCCAATAAGTGTGATACACACATAACTTTTTTATTTTCTACCTTAGTGAATTTTGCTCTCTGCTATACTCACAAACATCTTTAACTCTTTATAAAAATATTTCAGTGCCTATCTGGTACACCTTATCTTCTCAGAACACAACTACAATTACTGAGTGATAGTGAAAGAGGAATAACTAGTCATGCATCAAGATGTACCAGTCTGACGCAACACTGAAGGTGAGTCTAAATTCATCAAAAGGAGGAGGGTGGAAAACAGAGGAAAAGAAGTGACAAAGAGCATCAAAGCAATCATCATCTAATTTAACAGAATGAATGGCGGGAATTCTGAAAATACGGGCTAGAAATTGAAAAACAGAGTACCTGGGATTTTCGTCCAAATTAAGTGAAAATACAGGATTTCCCTGGATATACAGGATAGTTGGTAACCCTAAGAATAAATGAAGATGAAATCTCACGAAGCATAAAGTCATGTAATTTTAAACAATACAAAATGGTATACAGGTATCAGAAGTATTGATCAATTGGTAGATACTGTATGAGGCTCCATGTGGATAGCACACAGTGGAATACTTATTTTACAGACATGTACAGTCAGGATATTGTGTTATGTTGATAATGGAACATCCTGCAAGACCTAGGCAGGCTTACACTTATGTGCCCACACATATATCTCTAAAACATTTGTGGCTGATAACCAAGAGTGAATTCAGTTTGAAAGTCACATGGAAGACAGTCAAACAGCTAGTAGGTCATGACCCATCCCCCAAAATGTAAACCTCGAGCTAGGCCAAGACAGCAAACAAATTACAAATTCAGGAGAACTAGCCAGTGCTCTTAACTTATACTTTTCAAATACGAGGCCTGTTCAGAAAGTAAGCTCCGATTGATTGCCAAATTGAAACCACAGTGAACATCAGAAATGTTTTACTTGTAACAATTAGCTACACCTTTCAACTACTTCTCTACGTAGTCGCCCTTCTGACTTAGACTTTTGTCATAGCGTTGTACCAACTTTTCAATAGCCTCATCATAGAAGGCAGCCGCCAGTGCTTTCCGCCAATTCTCCACGCTGGCCTACACCTCGTTGTCTGTGTCAAAATGTTGTCTTCAAATACAGCGGTTCATGTGACCAGAGATGAAACTCAGGGGGAGACAATTGCGGACTGTATTGTGGGTAATCTCACATTTCCATTTGAAAACGATGCAGGAGCATCTTCATTGCCCCTGCAGAATGCGTCTGAGAATTGTCTTGAAGAAGAAACAGCACGACAGTTATGTAATGTTAGCTGCATAGCTTCAGGCGAAATCTCTCACGAGGCCCTCGTACTTGGCGGCAGACACTATTTTCTAGACATCTTTACGCACTCACTGCGAGCTCAGAAATGAGAAGAGCGACGTGATGCTAACTGGGGTTATACTAGAGACACTACCCAACACATCTGTGCAAAGCTTTATCGGATTTTCATAGTCGTTTCCATTTCGCGACCGATCGGAGCTTACTTTCTGAACGCCCCTCGTATTAGTGAACAATTACTCTGTGGTATAAGATCTTCCAATAAAAATTCTACCAGATCAACAGCAGACCTAAATAGAAACCTTACTTCATATTTCTTCTCCCCTACCAATCCTAAAGAAATTATATTAGCAATTAGTTAGATCAAAACTTTGAACAGATATGGATGAGATTCTGGATTATGTCATTGAACACACACATGACCTCATTGCAGCACCATTAGCCCAGCTTTTCAACAGTTCATTTCAACTGGAATCTTTCCTTGATGCTTAAAGGTAGTGAAACCCAAGCCACTGTTCAAAAATGGTAAGAAAGAAGTTGTAGCCAGTTATAGCCCTACTGCTTTGCTATATATATTTTTGAAAATGCTAGGAAAATTTTTTCATAAGAGGTTGCTCAATTTTCTAGAAAAGGACACTGTATTATCCACAGCCCAACATGGTTTCCAGAAATGCCAATCAAGAGAAACAACAATATTTGAATTTTTGAGTGAAGTGTTCCAAAAACATGATAGTGGAGAAAAAGTGACACATATTCCTTGACCTGTCTAAAGCCTTTGATGTCATAGGCCATATACATTTCCTGCAGTAACTTGATGGTATTGGTATCAGAGGCACACCTAACAACTGGCTTCGATTGTATCTTACTGGCCCCAAGCAATTAGTAGAAATACAATTTAAAGAAGGTAATAAATCAACCAGAACCATTCTGATTTCAAAGAAGTAAAGTATGGTGCACTGTAGGGCTCAGTACTGAATTCCATCCTACTTTTGCTGCATATAAATAACCTAGCATTAACCAAACAGTGATACAACACTACCCAGTTTGCAGATGACACATGCATTTTAGTCAATGGGAAGACAGTGGAAATGTTACAGACAACAATCTCTGAGACATTAACTAGTAGTCTAAATTGGTTCAGCCAAAACAAACTAATAATAAATAAAAGTTAAACAGTAGTGTTAAGTTTTCATAATGTCAAAAGAAACAGTGAAGTGAACAAAAAAATTCAGATATCAGACATACATATACAACACAAAATTTCTGGGGATCTGGCTCCATGACAACTTTACATGGGATACTCACACTGACAGCACATTTAAGATTTTTAGTACCATGTGCTTTCTAATGAGAATGAACACTTTTGTCATAAGGACTCTTTATTATGCTAACATACATTCTGTTCTGAAGTTGTGATCACTTTCTGTGGTGTCCACAGCTTGTGGTCTAGTGGCTTGTTTCTGCCTCTGGATCACAGGGTCCTCGGTTCGATTCCCAACTGGGTTGGGGATTTTCTCTGCCCGGGGAGTGGGTGTTTGTGTTGTCCTCATCATTTCATCATCATCATCATCATCATTCATGACAGCGGCTAGATTAGACTGTGAAAAAATTTGGACTATTTACAAGTTGGGACTTCGTATGGGTGCTGATGACTGTGCAGTTGAGTGCCCCATAAACCAAACATCATTATAATTATCATCATCATCATCATAATCACTTTCTGCAGTAACTCACCATCCTGAATAAAACTCTTCAGGATGAAAATAAAAGTGAGAATCATGGTTGGAATAAAAAGGAGCAAACCATGGAGATCACTATTTAGAAAGATGGGGCCCATCCTCTTCCATACTTAAGAGTACAGGGTTTCTTAAGAAATATGCAACAACAAATCCTAATGTCGTCCTCAAAAATGAAAATTTGCATCATCACAACACAGGACAGAAAACTGACTTTTACGTGCTCCACAAAAAGAACCAATTTGTGCCAAAAATGAAGATAACACCACAATAAAATTGTTTACTATAAGTTGCCAAAAGAAATTAAAGTAATAAATGATAAAAATAATTTAAAACAATATTAAAAATATCTGTTAATACATTGCTTCTATAGATTGGAAGAGTTCCTCCAAAATCTTTGACAGCCTAAGGAAGTTAATGTTATAATAAGCCACATTCTGTATCATTTACAAAAATATTGTGCTACTTGTAGCAGGTAAAGACTGTAATAATTAATATTTGTTTATCCATATTTTCAGTTATAATTTTCTAGGGTTTAGTTATAAGCCAGAATGAAAAAAAAGTATTCATTAATACACAGAAAACTTCACGTAAACATGAAAATATATTTGCATTGACCTGTCCCATATCTGATGTGCTGTACTGTACATGTAAGATTTACTGGACAAAATAAATACAAATGCAAACTGTGCAGTCCACAACCACAACACTAGAATTAGAAACTCTTTTCATATTAGCTGTGTACAGTATCACTGTGTAGGGTTCAGAATTGAGTTTGATAATTTGGAACAAAAATCTATAGCTGGCAGACATGAGACAGGAAACTGAAAATCCCCAAATACTTCAAAAAAAGGTAAAATGTGAACCTCATTACCAAACAGACCTATAACTTATTAGAATATTGAGACTCATATTGTAAATCCCATGACTCTAATGTTTGTGTTAAACAAAGCTAGACTAAGTCAGTATGGCTACTGGTTCATGTAAAGTTACATATATGTGGTGTTTGAAGTATTTGATAAGAACAGTGATGGAATAGTAGTATAGTAGCAACTTTCTCTGAATAAATATACATAAACTTGTATGAAATGATTTATATCAGTATGAGCAAATTAGCACTTTCCAACCAATTAAAAATAAATTTAAAAAGCATACCTCATATGCCACTCCCTTAAAAAACTATCTGAATATCTGTATTCAAGGATCATAAAGTTCTGTTATCTACATGGCAAGAAGCAGCTGTAATTGTAAAGCTGCACAGCAAGTAGTAGCCTCTAATGTACTGTAAACAGAACTTGGTATTTACAGATGTAGCTAAATATTTTCTTTGAAAAATACCACTGAAAACATTAAGCTACCAACAGCAGATAAACAACAGCTTTGTACAATAATAGAGAAGACAGTAGCTTCTTTTCATATTAGCAGCTTTCTTTCCCATTTACTCAATTAAATTTAGCTGTCATATGTACCAATAGCATTAAGCTGTATAGCGAAAGTTTGCTGTTAATGCAACAAACAGATTATGTTTCTGTGACTTCCTTGTCTTCTGATGACGTATACCTTGACTTGCTCCACATCACTGGAGAGTCTCCTTCCTAATGAAATCTGTGGAACATGATGAATGGATGGATGGACGAATGAATGAAAAGTCATAATCTTTGTCAGTATGCTTTACAGAAATAGCCTGCCCAGGCTGAGTCTACCTGTAACTGTGTAATATGACTCATTCCACATTCCAGGAAGCTCTCCTTCATGAAGGGACTCACAGAACATGGTGTTTGAATCAATACTTATCTCTAACTTCTCCACTGAACATTCATTCTGTAAATCAAATTGAGTTGTCCAAAGTGCAATGCTATAAAGTTGAGATATGATTCCTAGTATATGAACACCTCAAAAATTATACAAATTTTCAGGACTGAAAAATTTTAACAATTAGTAAATCATTGAACTGAGCACCAAATGAAGTTCATGGCTAGATGTGTGAGCAGTGTTTAACGTGTGTACACAATAAAATAATTATATCATTTAGCAAGCAAAATTACTGTCCCTATTCCTAAGAAATTTTAGGTAAAGGAGAATGTGAATGTATAGGAAAATACTTTCTTATGTGAAAATTATCTGTGAATGATATATTTATAGCAGAAATTATTTGTTTAAATAACGTGATTAAAGTACATTGCTATAAGACCTCTCTGTTTAAAAGAGAAAAAAAGATACATAACAGTTAGAGACGTAAAGAATAATGTACGTACTAGAAAAACTTTGCAGTTTTTGTTACATTTCACATATCCCACCTGAAGCATCCAAGATCTGGAAATTTATAGATGTGCAACAAAAGGCAAAAGCAGTATCTTGCAAATAGATGGCCATATTTCAGCTGAACATGGCACAGAGGAATGTCAAGTAGTTTCCTGGGCAAGCAAATGGGAAGTTGTGCCACAGCAACATCTCACTCATTACTGTGGAATTCCCATTCAGTTTTCCAGGTAAGGAAATGGGAATTTGTGGTATCCAAAATGGAAAATGAACATGATTGTCATGGTCTTGATGTCAGTAAGTAACTTTTTTATAGCTAATGTAGATTTATATTCAGAAGAAAGGAGGAACTAACCTTCATCCTTCTATCCTGAATCAAATCTCCAGGTTTTCACTAAATTACTTCATGGAAATGCTGTGATACCATTCCATTTGTCTCAAACTAGCCATCTAAGTATGTAAATATCTATGAACATTAATTAAGCATTTGTTCTTAATTGATGCATGGATGAACAAAACTATTAGCACTGCCCCCTCTGCACAGTTGGCTTTGCACGTGGAGTCGACGTGTTCCATCCTACAGTCTTATCAGAACATAAAGTCTAAACCCATTGAAACGACTTCATAAAAACATATACAGCTAAAAATTTCAAGGAAAGAACCAATGTGATCACTTTTCTCAGAATGTTTCTAGGCATTGATTTAGTGTAGAGAGAGCACAGGTGAAAGGCATCAGAAAAATGTGTTATAATCATTTTCAGTCTTATCAGAAGACCAGGAAAAATACATGAGGGAGCAATCATGTACAGAGGTGAGATAAGCCCTATATCACAACTATTTTTTGTTTGTTTGTTTTTTTATTTATTTGTGTTTGGTAGATCCAGTATACAAGAGAATTGTATGGATGTGGAATGAGACATAATTATACATGAGAACAGTAGCCTACTTATACATGCTAAAAGATGCAAATTGCAATATGTGTAAAGGAACAAAATATGCTAACAATTTCAAGTTTAGGCACTTCCTAAAGTAAAACATAGGTATAAAACAATACAAAAATAAATTACAATTATTCCAAACAAAGTTATAACTTTTCTACAAGTGAAGTACACTGTTATTCTGACACAGGTCATCAAGTTCAGTTACAAAGTGGTAACAAAATATATTACGAGTCAATGTGCCATATCTGACTAACAATATAGAAGTATTTTGTCTTATTTTGCAACCAAAAACAATTCTTTTAGATCTCAAGAAAAGTTGTTCAGCCATTTTTGAGACTGGATGAAACATTTATGTGGAGTATGACAAATTAAAACAACAAATCACTATACATTTTTTATTTTAATTATATTGAAGAAACAGTAGTCAAAATTAAAAATGAAAAAAAAACAAATATGTTTATAGTTACAAATGTTAAATGACTTCACATCATACACTGAAAAGCCAGCAATAAGACTGCACCTTTCACCCACATTTTTGGAGGATCACCATCCATAATTTTCAAGACTCAGCTGACAAATGAGGAACATCTTTTTTCTTTTTTATTTATAATCAAGGTAGCCCACTGATAGTCCTGTACCTGTTTAAAATCTTCCTCCGTGCCATTTTCATAGGCCTGAAGTAAACATCTAGATGCTGACAAAGATTTGTTGCATTTGGTGGCATAGAAATAAATTTTATACTGTGAACACTATAGAGCCTGAGAATTTCTGTACTGAAGTGACACAGTAAATTGTTCCTAGAAGAAAACTGATACCTTCTAGGCAACTGGCATGTGGGTGGAAAAATTATTCAAATCAGTCTTTAAATTTTACCATATCAACCTAGTCATGTGAAGTATGACATTATGAAAACTCAGCAGCACAGTGCGGTTTGTGCAACAAGGGCCATAGTTCTTGATTTAAAATTCCTTTTCATGTTGGAAACATGGAGGGCTGTTTGCTATGTCAATTAACATTTCTATTTATTAGGAACTATGGAAAAACAGAGATTCTCACTAAAGCAAGCAAAAAAATTCTATTGTCCGTAATCTGACTCACTGCTTGGGCTAATATCAGGTTCAACTTATGTACACAACAATGAATGAAACTAGAATGTTTAAAAGCCTCTTGCAGAAGAGTCTCTACACCTGGGCATTGAACACTCACTACAGCTGCGCCATCGTAGCTGTGAGAAATAGCTTTATATGGTTTATAACTCTGCTGTGTCTCAGGATGAACCGCCACAGACTATTAACTGCCTCATAAACACTTCAAAATCTCCCAGTAAGGATCTACATGCAGCTGAAATTCAAAGTGACTGTTTTTCACCATTAATTCAGAAGTAGACACTTAAACATACTTATCACAAGAAAATATACTTCTTTCAATGTTTTTGAGTGTGTGCTCCATCTTAATATGGGTAAAAACCTTTCCTTTACCTATATTAGTTCTTCATGAGTAAGATGTTGTAGTACAATCTTTTATATTTAACTTTTATAACTCTGTGATTATGTGATGCTCAGATATAGACTTTCCATATTCACATGTAGACTGTGTCTAGTAACTCCTCATCTCCGGGCTGGAGCAACAGGCTTACTCTTATGAGATTTCATTTCAGGCAGCAGCATGCCCCCACTCAGCTCTTGTAACGTCACAAGTTAATGCACGATAACATTCGTTGCTATACAGCCCGCAGTAATGGAGCCAGAGACCGTAAAAGAAGCCACCACTTGTGTCTTAGCCTATGAGTCATGTACACCTGCTACTATGGCAGCATGAGAATGGCTCCTATGTCACTTCTTAGCGACCATACATTCACCACCCATAAGAACCTAGATAAATGATATTAAATATTATTCAATCATTTTCAAAATCGGTTCACTACATTTTGACATTCAGGAGAAGATTGTCTCCAAATTTCGGCTTTATAAGTATCATAGTTACAGAGACAGAAAAAAATTACTAAAAAAGTCAAAAACCAACACTTAGGGAACAAAATTCAGTTAGGAAATGTACTAGTTTATCTTTGGGTCTATTTGGAAAACCTAAACAGAACTTGCAGGGTGCAGAATTAATTAATTGAGATTTTCATATTAACACTTTAATTATTTTTCATTTTTGTAATATAAATATCAGACAAAATTATTATTGGTGTCTAAGATTGGTGTGGGAGTATATGTGAGTGAATGAGAATGTGTACGTGGGACATTCATCAAATTTTAATGATGCATTATATACCGTCTTAAGTAACCTGCAAGAGTTACGCAAGCCTGTCATGGGAAAATGTTCATAGGGAATTTACCCACTTTGCTGATGACATATGTCTAGGTGGGATTGCTATTGTAACAGAGCAGTCAGAAAGTCCACTGGAGTATTATCAGTATCTAAAGAATATTTCCAGATTTATTGCCTTTACGTTTTCATTTATTAAACATTACTTTAATATTTGTATATCAGAATGACATAGATGCATCTGTATGTAAGGATTGGTGCAGACCAGTTTTGGCGCGAGTATGATCACGAGTGAGCATTGTCATTGGCAGCATGTATGGTTAGCCAATCAGAACTGAGATGGTTCCTGCTTGTTACCTGATTGTTATAGTGGGAGTGAGGCCACTAGAAGAGAGTCTCTCACTAACTTTGAACATGGACAAATACTAATAAAGAGATAGAGGGGCTGGCCGTACTTACCTCAGCTCAGTACAGCCGATAGTTACACAAAACAAAACAGAAAATTTACATTCCTAGCTTTCGGAACTTTGTTCCTTCATCAGGGAGGAGAGATGGAAAAAAAGGAAGAAGGGAAAGTGGATTCAGTTACTCACAACCCAGGTTATGAAGCAACAGGGATAGTTAAACAGGGAGAGTAGCAAGGATGGAGGCATGGTTGTCAGAGAGAAGCCAAAGATATTCTACTGTTAAGTACTGTGCCAGCTTCAAACCATAGAGGATGCATACAGAAGTAAAGAGGTATATAGTATTAAGATAAACACAACTATGTAGGATGAAACGATGTGTGAATGGCTAAAGAGGAGAGGGAAAAAGGAGAAGACTGAAGAGTAAATGGGAGTGAGGTTGGTTAACGTACGTTCAGTCCAGGGAGATGGCGGGATGAAAGGATGTGTTGGAGAGCAAGTTCCCATCTCTGCAGTTCCGTGGGACTAGTGTTGGGTGGGAGAAGCCAAATGGCATGCACGTTATAGCAGGTTCCTAGGTCCCTAGAATTATGCTGGATGGCATGCTCTGCTACTGGGTATTGAACATCTCCTAGGCGGACAGTTCGTCTGTGCCCATTCATGCGCCCAGCCAGTTTAGTTGTCGTCATACTGATGTAAAAGGCTGTGCAGTGCAGGCATGTCAGCTGGTAAATGACATGTGTTGTTTCACATGTGGCCCTGCCTTGAATTGTGTATGTTCTACCAGTACCAGGGCTGGAGTAGGTGGTTGTGGGGGGATGCATGGGGCAGGTTTTGCAGCGGGGTCGGTTACAGGGGTAGGAACCGCTGGGTAGAGAAGGTGGTCTGGGAATATTGTAGGGTTTGACAAGGGGGGTGATGAAAGGCAACTGTGGGTGGTGTGGGGAGAATATTGCCAAGTGATGATCTCATTTCAGGGCTTGACTTGAGAAAGTCATATCCCTGGCGGAGTAATTTGTTGATGTATTCGAGGCCAGGATAATACTGGGTGACAAGGGGGATGCTTCTGTGTGGTCTGGGGGTAGGAACATTGTTGTTGGACAGGGAGGAATGTATTGCTCGGGAGATCTGTTTGTGGACAAGTCGAAAAGGAGGTTATGGAGGAAATTAAGGGTGTTTCTTCACCATGAGTCCAGACCACAAAGATGTCATCTATAAACCTATACCAGGCCAGGGGAAGCAGCTGTTGGGTCTTCAGGAAAGCCTCCTCCATGCGGCCCATGAAGAGGTTGGCACAGGATGGAGCCATCCTGGTTCCCATGGCTGTTCCCCTGATTTGTTTGTAGGTCTGGCCATCAAAAGTGAAGTAATTATGGGTGAGGATGAAGTTGGTAAGTGTGATAAGGAATGAGGTTTTTGGAATATCTTCAGGTGGGTGTTGGGAGAGGTAGTGTTCAAGGGCAGAGATACCATGGTTATGTGGGATGTTTGTGTAAAGGGATGTAGCATCTCCTTTTCGAATCTGAATTTCACCTGGTCCTTCTCCAAACCCAAGCCACCTTCCTGGATGTTGACCTTCATCTTGTTGAAGCTCACATCCACACCTCTGTCCACATCAAACCCACAAACAAACAACAGTACCTTCACTTTGATAGCTGCCATCCATTCCACATCTAATGCTCCCTTCCCTACAGCCTAGGTGTTCGTGGCAGATGTATCTGCTCCAGTGACGAATCCCTCAACAATTACACCAATAACCTGACCAGTGCTTTCCTCTCCCGCAACTATCCTGCAGACTTGTCCACAAACAGATCTCCAGAGCAATACATTCCTCCCCATCCAACAACAATGTTCCTACCCCCAGACCACACAGAAGCATCCCCCTTGTCACCCAGTATTATCCTGGCCTCGAATACATCAACAAATTACTCCGCCAGGGATATGACTTTCTCAAGTCAAGCCCTGAAATGCGATCATCCCTTGACAATATTCTCCCCATACCACTCACAGTTGCCTTTCATTGCCCCCCTAACCTTTGTAACATCCTTGCCAAACCCTACAATATTCCCAGACCACCTTCTCTACCCAGTGGTTCCTACCCCTGTAACCGACCCCGCTGCAAAACCTGCCCCATGCATCCCCCCACAACCACCTACTCCAGCCCTGCTACTGGTAAAACATACATAATTCAAGGCAGGGCCACATGTGAAACAACACATGTCATTTACCAGCTGACATGCCTGCACTGCACAGCCTTTTACATCGGTATGACGACAACTAAACTGGCTGAGCGCACGAATGGGCACAGATGAACTGTCCGCCTAGGAGATGTTCAATACCCAGTAGCAGAGCATACCATCCAGCATAATTCTAGCGACCTAGGAACCTGCTACAACGTGCATGCCATTTGGCTTCTCCCATCCAACACTAGTCCCTCGGAACTGCAGAGATGGGAACTTGCTCTCCAACACATCCTTTCATCCCGCCATTCCCCTGGACTGAACCTACGTTAACCAACCTCACTCCCATTTACTCTTCAGTCTTCTCCTTTTTCCTTCTCCTCTTTAGCCATTCACGCATCGTTTCATCCTAGATAGTTGTGTTTATCTTAATACTATATACCTTTTTTGGTTTGAAGCTGGCACAGTACTTAATATCTTTGGCTTCCCTCTGACAACATACATCCTTGCTACCCTCCCTGTTTACCTTTCCCTGTTGCTTCATAACCTGGGTTGTGAGTAACTGAATACACTTTCCCTTCTTCCCTTTTTTCCCAACTCTTCTCCCTGATGAAAAAACACAGTTCCGAAAGCTAGGAATGTAAATTTTCTGTTTTGTTTTGTGTAACTATCAGCTGTATGGAGCTGAGGTAAGTACTGGCCAGCCTCTCTATCTCTTTGTTAGTATTTGTTTGAACATGGACAGTCATGTTACTCATACAATGTAGGCTTTCAAGGCCAGTGTTGTCTTCAGTTGAAACTTCCGGGCTGAGAGTCCGCGGTCGATGTATCCTGCAGATGGAGACAAAATGTTAGGTGGAAATTTTATACATTGACCACGGCCTCTCAGCCCGGAAGTTTCAATTGAAGAGTCATGTTACTAGTGAGAGTCAAAATAATGTGTAAAATGAAGGAATATTGAGTTCCTCATATTTGATACGTGTTGTGACTAACACTGATGTAGTTATGGACAGTTTTGTGAAGTTTGGAAGTTTTAGAAGCATATTGTTGGAATGATACTCGCGTGTGAAAATTTGGCCTTCATAGTATCTGTGTGGCATGTTTCAGTATTCAACCACTGATCATTTTTGGTGAGCATTTCTTTTTTGAAATCCACCAGAAGGACCAAATGTAATAACTCATGCTAGTAGCGGAATTAATGACTGTGGAAACGTTGTTTAACTCAGGTTGGATTTGGACAGATTTCTGGCTGCTGTGCATGCAGAATGAGTGTATAAATTGAATAGCCAATAGTTTAAATGTGGACTGAATAGTAGGGTTTCTTTTGTTATAAGAACAAATAAACATTTTTGTGTGGAAATTTCAGACATTTTTTTCCAGAAGCTAATCCATTATATTACCGCCCAATAAATTTTTATTGATAGTTTTTCTACAAAACTTTATTTCATTGTTGTGCAGCCTCAGTCATTGTAGATATTAGATGGTGTTTTTCATCAGCACTGCTTTTACGTCACATTGTAAGTACCTACGTTGCCAAGTGAAGGAACATCGAGTAGAGGCCGTTCTGAGGTAGGTGAATTTCTAGTTTGCAGCCTGCACATGGTAATACTCAAAAGCCCAGCCACACCGCACTCTGTGTTCACATGGCTCACAGCAGTGTTAACCCAAGGCTGGTCATGACACTGGAGGACCCTCACAGAACTCACACTTATATGTAATGTTGCTACTCCTATTCCATCTCTCCTATAATTTGTGTTTTAAGCCAGACTGTTCTGTGCTCCACCTATGATCATCTGATCCTCTATATCAAAAACTTTACACAAATTTTCTATGTCCTCTAACATCTGGCTTCATAATACTTGTGACTTGGTACCCTATTTCTAATATGCCTTGCACCAGTGGCCTTCACTCCTGCCATGGCTACTACCTAGCAGAAAAATTCTTTTCTTCCTAATCTCCTATCTCTAATGACTTCTACATTCACGGGATTTAAACTCTAATCTTCCTTCCTTCCTTCTTCTTCTGCTTGTTACCAGCTCACGCTTAAATTTCTTTGTTAGTGGTTTGCTGCACCCTACTGTGGCATACAGCTGGATGAGGCTCTTCCCCTCCTACTTCAGACAAAAAGCTAAACTTGATAGATACTATAAGCTCAAATGTAGTTGAAGAAGTTGAGCTGTTATGTTAAACCTTTAAGAGTATATTGAATGAGATTTGTGATGAGAAAATCAGTTTTTGGGAAAAATGGATTTTTAAAATATTTAGAGTCTCCCGTTTAAAACTGTGTATAAAATACTGAGATGACACAAATAGGAGTATCTTAAACTTTTTTTTTTTTGAATTGTGGAACATGGTGTTCCACACCATGTATCCTGCAGATGGAGACAAAATGGTGTTCCACACCATGTTTATGATACATGAACAATTTCTTGCCAGAGAGATAAGAGAGCATAAGAGAATTACCTTTTCTGTTTGCTACACTGCAAGATAGTTGATAATCAATTTTGCACCATTTGTATTGTTTCTTTTGTGAATAAATTCATGTGCTTATTGTGAAAGTTATATTTGGTGAAGTCATTGAGTTTTCTTCCCTTTAACATGCCAAGACCTAGTCTGCAGATATTTAAAAAGCACATACACTGGCACAAGAAAGAGAATGGTGCTCAGAATTTGTCCGATTCATAGTGTACATCAGTATTTGAGATCTTAGTAGCATCTGATCTCTACATTGGTAGTGATACATTGAGTGATGCTGCTGGCACTACACCTGAGGTGCTTCAAAAAGTAAACTATCTCTAACTGAAGAACAAAAGAAGAAACTAAATGCTTGGACCACAAAATATTAGATAATTGATGTGTTTTATTATCTGATGTTTTGGAGAACAATGTGCGCTGTAAACAATGTAAAAAATGTGATGTTTCACTAAAAACAAACATATGCATAAAATTTGCTTGTGAGATGATGTGCAACTATTGCATTATTCCCCCCCCCCCCCCCCCCCTCCCCACCCATGTTTCTTGTTTCTGCAGATACAGGTAAACTATATGATATAAACATTATAATAATGTATGGAAAATTCTGCTTGAGAATAACAAATTATTTAGGAATAAAGGAAGGACGGACGGACCCCCCCCCCCCCCCACACACACACCCCTCCCCCCCCCCCCCCGTCTCCAGGCAAATTAGCACAATCTACGGAGGCAGATGTGTGCACCTCACATCAGTTAACAGAGCGCAAGATCCCAGGACATACCATGACGATAGTATTTAATACAGACATTCCTTCATTGTTGGTAAATACTGTTTGGTAACCCATCTTCTTCATTCACAGTTCATGGCATTTGTTGTAGAATGTGCCACTGGCTATGCTGTGCTTTGCAGCTGCCTTTCTTAATGGGATATTACTATCTATAATTAGGGACGCATTTCCTATTTAGTAGTTTCTTTTAGTATTGCTTCATTTGGACCTGTGGGAAATTTCCACATACACATGTGCCAAAAACCTATTTATATGTTCTTCCCATTTTAATTTAGTGTATAACAGTTATTATTAGCTAAATATACAGTTCATGCAAACTAAGCTGACATTCAGCACCAAGAATGATGGGAGTGACCATAAATGGGAAATGCCTTTATGGTCACTTCCATTCACCAACTTAGTTTGCCTGGATAGGACATGTATCACAGTATTTGTGTCGCAGTAATTTGTGATCACTCTCATCCCATTAGATTTTTGAGGATCTACCGAAAAAATTACAGCACTTTTCAGATAACAATGAACATCAGTAAGATAACCAAAAAGTAATAATAGAAAATAATATTTTTTAAAAAAAAAAAAGATCAATGCATATAAACAAATTTCAATTATTTTCAGAAGTATTTAATCCAATAAAAATGAGTGATGCAGTAAGCAAATTTTATCATGTGATCACACAATTCGCAACAGTGCTCAGTTTGTTCAGCACTGGGGGCTCCTCTGTAAGTATATTCCAGTTGCTACATATGCAAGGAAGATCAATTCTTCATATTAGCTGGAAATTAATTTCTTGGCAGAGGTCTGTGCAGTGATCAATCTCATCCCATTCCATGGTAATAATTAAGTTATTAAAGTCACTAACAAATGTCTTCTGGATGGAAACAGAAAACCTCAAATTTATATACGATGTGAAAGACAAGGTAACCTTTTTTCTGGTCAATGGCACAAGGACTACACATCTGGCCTATACTTTATCAGGCCGTCTCAAAATGCACCAAATGAGGTGCAACACAGAGTCCTAACCAAATTGTCCCTCCCCTGTCAGCATTATCCAATAATTCTCCAGAGAGGACTGTTCATACCCATAATTTTCTCCTATCCAAAACCAATGTGGAACTTCAAAAAAGCCAACTGAATTTTCCAGATGTGAATATAAGGGGGTTAAAACCCATCTCTAACAACTACAACAGATTCATCTCTAACAACTGCAATGATTCACTGGAGTACTAAAAAGTGTAGCAAAGTGATGCATATCAATATGTTCCTCTAAAGAACATACTTCTGGCCTGAACAAAGACAGTGAAAGACTTCTCAATAAATTCGAAGTCAGTGTGATCCTGCTATTGCCTCTGATTTTCTAATCGCTAAATGAGAGCAGGCAATACAGATGGAAGGAAATCTTAGCTTCCTTGGACCATACTCACTCCAACATGAAGCCCTCCTTAATCAAAAAGCTGGCTACACCAACCACTACCAACACCAGACAAAAATGTAACATGAAACTAGATGACATTAGCAATTTAATCTCTACCTTCAAGTCAACTAGAGATAAAACATATCTGAAGAGAAGTCAGACATCTCTTATCTGCCTTCACTAACATCTGAGGTTTTCCATTTTATTCCTACGGGAAGAGACCATAGATCCTACGAAGAATGTGAAACCTAGAAAGGCAGCAGGTGTTGATGGTGTGTGCTCTGACTTTCTATTGTTCTATGGTCTTGTTGCTGTCAAATTGCTGAATATCTCTCTTTCAAACAATTTAGAGGCAGTACACCTGCCATCCCACTTCAAGAAAATTAAAAACATTGCTACACTAAAGCCAAACAAAGGCCCCTCAAAAGTTGACAACTACTGCCCCATTCCTCAACTGTCAAGTTCAAGCTCTTAGAGAGGCTCATTCACAACATAATCTGCTCAGTCATCAACAAATATGTCCCTACACAGCAAGCTGGCTTTAAATCAGGAAGAGGATGTGAATAACTGGTGCTAATAAAAGCAACTCATTTCAAAAAAGGCTTTGAGAAGTGGAAAATAAACACTGAGGTTTACTTACATCTAACTGCAGCCTATGATACCTTATGGTGTGACAGACTCCTACTCAAATTCATCCCTATTATTCTGTATTGGAAACTAACCACTCTAATTGGCAACATGCTGAACAACAGATACTTCAAGGAAATTCGAAAAGCAGAGTTCACAAAATAAATGATGCTATCCAACAACAGAACGTCTTGGCTTCACATTCTATTATTATTATTGTTATTATTATTATGTTATTAATTTGTATATATACAACCTTTCAAACAAGAAGTCCAGCATTTTATTTGAACTGATAATATTGCTCTGATCACTCAGGATCAAAGCTTTAGGGAAGCTGTAGCACCACTAACATCAACACTGAAGATGTTGGATGAATGCTTCAAACATGATTCCCTCTGTCTGAGTCCTCAAAACTTTCCACCTACAGAATAAACAAGCAAAAGCAACACCCCAAAATATGATCCTAGACAAGTCACTTAACATACAGAAGTCATGTACAGATTGTGGCAGCCAAAATCAAAAGCTTGAACACTATACTTCAGAAATGAACAGAAACCACCTGGGGTGCCACTACAAAAGATCTCACATGATCAGCTTCTGCTCTTTCATACACATTTACTTAAACATAGTGTCACAGAACTGAAAAATCTCCTTAGACAATGCAATTTACACTCTAGCAGTAGTAGGCCCATAAGAGATCAATCCTGTCTCAAGAATATTTCTGTCAATTTTAAGACTACAGAAGAATCATGTGATGTGACAGTGTTTCCATTTTCATATCGTAATTCTGTATGTTTAAATTACAGATTTAGGGTCCCTCTCAATAAGAGTAATACAAGTAGGCATCTCACAAAAGTTGTCATCACCACTCTTGTCACTGATGATACAATGATAAAAGCCTCTGCTTAAAGAAACTGGTTTGGCCAAGTTACCATGACACACATTACACTTCCAGTAATGATTTGTCAGTAAAAACAATATTTTATAGGTTCTTTAAAAGAATGTTTGATACCCATTCCCATATAGAAATGCAAAGTAAGTGACAAAGGCAGCAAAACCAAGGTTCCAAACAGACAAAATCCATGGTATACTAAACAGATAACTCTGAAAATCATGTTGTTGCACAATATATTTAATAGTCTCAAGACTAATCATGCAAGACTATAATATATTGCATGCATGCCATCATTGAAGCCAAAAAAGCACACAATGGCAGCCATACTGATAATTCAATCAATAACTGCAAACCTGCAAGCAAATTAATAAACAGTGATGCCAAAAATGGCAAGAAACAAATAAATTAATATGTCTCCCCAAAGATTAAACAATTTTTTAAATTACATCAGATTAAGAAGTAGGAAATGTCATTAAGTTACCAAACCTCATATCAGTACCTCAAAGTTACTTTCAAAAACTGTTTGCAGATAATCAAGAAACACAAGTATGCTTACCTTCTCTGAGGTCTTGCCTAGTTTTGTTCTAAGAATAGTAAACCAAGCAGGTGTATATCACAGTGATATTTTCCTGATGAGCTTAAAGCACCCAGAGTAGTTTGAGAATACAAAAGGGGAGATAAAGGCCCACTTTCAAGTTACAGGCCAATTTATATAGTCCTAGCTTCTTCTGAAGTATTTGAATGTATTATTTAACAACAATTATAGGTTTACTTTTAAAATCTAGGTATAATTAGTGGATCACAATATGGCTTAAGAAAAATTTGTCAACTGTTAATACCATAGACTGTAGTCAAATACCTACTTTGGGTGTTTGAGGAAAAAGGCTTTGCTCAAGTTAATTTTTGTGATCCAAGCAATGGCAGCCTTAAACTATTAAAATCTTATCTAAAGAATCATAAGCAAGTTGTCTGTGTTTGCAAAAGAAATAATCAGCACAGAAAAAGGATCTGTACTGTGCTCTTTCTTGTTCCTAATAATGTTTAATTACCTGTCCTCATTCATTAAATCCAATACAGACAACACTACGTTTCTTCACAGCTGTAATGATTTTAATCATCTTAAAACTAGTGTTGCTAAGACATTGCTCAAGCACTCTATTGGTTTAAAGCAAATGGATTCTTGCTGAATGAAGATAAAACTCAGCAGATGGTATTTAGTCTGAATGACAAGCTTCCATCAGATGATCCAACTTATGTTAAGTATTTGAGAGTATATTTAGATGATAAATTACCTTGGGGGTCAAAATATACTATGTTTTAGTGAAAATCAAACAATGGAAACTCCAGGTAGGAATGTCAACAACAAAAGGAAAAGACGGATTGTTGTTCACCATAAAGATGACATGCTGAGTTGCAGATAGACACAACGAAAAGACACTTACTTATTAGCTTTTGGGCATGGGCAATATTGTTTTGATTTATGTTAACTTCCATTTTTTGGATGCCTTTTTTATGTTTATACTCTGTGTATGTTAGTGTTGTCCACCACACAATGTAAGCTATTACATATTTAAATAAACTTTGTACAGACAGACTTATAATCGAGCTTCATTTACAGTGCCTGAATATCCATTATAGGCCCAGGTGCATATATCTGTTTTCCAGTGTCATGGCACAGTTTTTCAGCGCTATTGCGAGTAATAGCAAATTTGAAATTATTGGCATTATGTTGGCGAGGCACGGTGGAACATTTTACACATAAATGTTTGAGGTTGTTTGGAGGAGACAACTGTGTGGTGTGCAGATTCCAAATGGAACTGATGCTCAGAGGAAAAGACTTTTGAGATATTGCCAGTGGCATAGGTAATAAGCCTCTGAAGGAGAAGGAAGCTGAGGAAAACACGTAGCTGGAATAGGAGGCAAAAGCACAGGAATTTACTGTAATGCGGATGGAGGTAGCACCATTCACTCATTTACTTTCATGTAAGACGTAAGCTGAAGTGTGGTCTAAACTGAAGACTGTGTGCAAGACTGTGTCCACAGTGAGCATTCAACTACTCCAGCAAAAGTTTTCTCGTCTCAATTTGGTGATGATGCGGTGGTTGCAGCTATGTCGAATATAAACGAACTTAGCACTAAATTGAAGCAAGCTAGCGAACCACTTTCAGAGAAAATGACTATACCAAGGTGGTTGATGTCATTGCCAGAAAGATATAAATATATTTTCAGCATGGGAGTCTGTCCCCTTTGAGAAGCAAACACATAGTGAGTTAACTTTGGGATTCCTCATTGAGGAAAATAGAAAAAATTTGTCCAATCAGCTAGACGTAGCTTTGGCTAGTGTAAGCAGGCAGCAAAAAATTATCTGTTATGCTTGTGGTAATGAGGACCACTTTGCAAAGGACTGTAAAAATAAAGTGAAAATGAGAAGCTGCAATTATTGTAAGAAAAGATACCATTTGAAGTCTATTGTAGGTTGTTGAAGTCCAAGGAATGCAAAAAAGCTCAGGATGTAAATGCCTTTATGCATATGAGTCAAGAAGTTGACCTAGAAGATTACTGGATCATGGCTACAGGTACTATTGAGCATAAGGGCAATAATGGAGAATGTTTAAGCAACTGGACAGTTTGGTAAGCTCAAATGAAAGTTACTGTGAAACTTCGTGCATGGAACATGGTTAAATTTATCAGAAAAGTACTTAGTGGAGTGCTTTTTGAGCCTGAAATGGAATTCAATCTGTTTCCGGTACGTACTGTGTTGGACAATGATATGTGTTTAGCGTCAAACAAGGAATGATGTGATTTCTTGAACAGTAAAGTTGAAGTTCGTGCATTATCTGAATGTATCAATAACATGTCCTCTACGTTGTTTTTCCCAAATGGAACACAATCAGAGCTGTTGATCATTACCTTGATGTGTACAGATAAAATGCACTCTATGGCTGAAGGTAATGACTCTAGTCACTTTTCATTGGTCAGCATTGATAGTGGTCTGGTAAATTTGTCTAAACATATTGAAATTGTTTCATCAGAGCATTACACACCAGAGAGAGCTCTTGTTATGTAAAGGACTGGACTTCATTGACCACTCTGTCACTTGTGAAGAGGGTTTGGCAGGAAACAACATCGCCTGTCTTTCCCAGTCAGTTCACCAAGAGCTAATGCCCCACATGAATTGTTTCATGCAAATGTCTACAGATGCATTCACTTAGAGGAGAGAGAGATTTTTTGTTCTTGAAGGATTACTGCTCAGTTATCGCAAAGTATTCTTTATGTAACACAAGTATGAAGTTGAGGTTGGCTCAAAAATTTTATTGAAAAAGAAGAGAGCAAAACTGATCTGAAAATTAAAGTTCTAAGGAGTGATAATAGACAGTAGTTAATTAACACTGAATTAGGTGCATTTTTTGTGTACATACCACTGCTAATATGAAGTGCTGAAAGAGAAATGTGCAGCTTGGGTGAAGCTGCCCATTCAATGATTTCAGGAGTGCTCAAGCATTTCTGGGATGAAGCAGTTAACATGGCAGCTTTTGTACTATACTCACCTGGTCCAAGTCCTGTGAGAGGTAAAACTCCTTTCAAAGCCTTTTATGGCAGAGAATTACCCTTAGAAGATCTGGAAATATTAGGGATTCATGTGTTTGTCCTTATACTGAAAGAAAGGAGATTGAAACAAGGCCCCAAAAATAAGATAGGTTTATTTATGGGTTATGATAATGATGTGAAGTGGTACACAATATTTATACCTTCCACAAACAACTCTGAGGTGAGGTGCATCAGGATGTGGTTTACATGCTGTCAGCACTACCTGAAAGGGAAAAGAAAACTGATGTTTAACATACATAAAATTTCAGAATCCGAGTGGCAGAAAGGAGAAGAAATGAGGATTCAGGTTGCAAAAGAAAACAGAAGTCAGCTTAGAGAGGAACAAGAAATCAGTGAAGACAGAGAAAAGAGATATGACTCTTTCGAGGATGAAGAGGAAAACCCAGATAATAAGGCATACAATTGGAGACCCAGGACAAATATTCAATACCCGAATTACTTACAGGATTACGAGTTGGGCTTGTTGACAGCAGGGAATGATGACAACCACAGAACCTATGCTGAAGCGATGTTTTGTAGTGCAACGCTTAAAAATGGAAAGATGACATAGCAAGAGAGCCGATTGCCCTAGAAGAAAATAATACATGGGATTATGTATGCAAGCCAAATAATTGTAACATTTTTGACACATAGTGGGTTTTCAAGTGAAAAAGAGATGAGAAAGATAATCTTGTTTCTTATTAAGCTCATCTTGCAGCTATTGGTATCCAACAGACATTGACTTATTCAGGTATATGCCGTCCAGTAGCAAAATGGACCTCAGTGAGACTTTTTCTGAATTTATGTAATGAGGATAACTTTCCTATCTATAAAATGTTGTGACTGTAAAATAGGTTTTATTTCACAATCTAGATTTTGGCTTTAAGCCATAATGAAGTGTTACGCATATTATAAACCATTAGACTTTAGTAGAACCCAAGTCATCGTCAAAACATGTATCTTCAGTTATATAAACCAATTCTGTCAAAATAAATTTGAGAACATTTGCATAATATGTGAATTTACTGACAATTAGCATGACTCTGTTGATATGGTTGTGGACCAAACCACCGGCCTACATTGCATCTAAGCTGCCAGTGACATATGTTATATAACAACTGGATTAGGAATTGTAAGAAGTGATTTGCAGTAGTATTGGTATATGCAGATAGAAAATAGCCATAAAACATACTTGTTCACATTGATGATCTACTGATAGCTTCAACTTCCCAGAGTGAGACTGACAATTTAAAGCTTAAAGTTTTAGGTCTGATTAGGAACTAGTTGGGAACAGATGTTGTTCAAAATTTAAGAGAGTATACAATTACTATTTGTCAATGTACCCATCTTGAAAAATTATTGAAAGTTTTTGATATGATTGAATGTAATTCTGCTACAACTCCCATCTTGATCACAGTGTGTTAGAAAAAGAAAAATCTGAAAAAGAAGACAATGAGAAAAGATATATACTATGTTAGGTTCTGGACCAGATGTTTGCATGGCACAGGTAACAATCATGTACAAGTCTGGACTTATGGAATGCCTTAAAACATGTATTGCATGAACCCTAAAACTGAGTCTGTTATGTGCTAGAGATAAAAATTGTACTTATCCTATAATTGGCTATGTTGACACTGACTGAGTTGGTAATGGTGAAGATAGAAAGTCCACAGGAGGTTATCTTATCAAAGGTTTGGGTTGTTGTGTTTGAAAGGCATCTAAGAGGCAACTCCCAGTCTCTTATCATCAACAGAATCAGAATTTTTTAACTGAAACTAGCACAGCTTGTTGGCTGAGCAATTTTTATTATAGTCTTTCTCGCTGTCAAATAGCTGTTTTACTTTATGAAGATAATGTCAGTAACAAGCCTTTATCCATCACAAACTTAGCACATGGAAGTCAAAATTTTATTTTTTAGGGAGAAAGTGTTTGCTAAGGAAGTTCTGTTAAAGCATATTAGCATAAATGAGCAAGAGCCTTGCTAGGACTGACTTAAATCTTGCAATTCAGTTTTTACCACAATGATAATTAACGTTGAGGGAGGGTGTTAGTGATACAATGTTAATGTTGTTTCAAGGCAGCAACACTTGTTTTTCATTTTGTTTCTGTTAATTTCCGTTGTTCAGATTTTTTTTATCCTGTGTGTGTGTGTTTTATTATCATCTGCCATTGAGTGTAAGCTATTGCATATTTAAATATACTCTGCACAGACAGACTTGTTATAGAGCTTCATTTACAGCACCTTACTATAAACATCTGTGAAGTCACAGGGCACGAAATACTTAATAAGCTTCCATAAACTGTACAAGATTTTACCAGAACAATTGCTAAAACAAACACTGCATGACTGGTTAGATGCGCACCCATTCTATGATATAAAGGAATTCATCAATGGTGACTTTAAAATGTAATGTTAATAACTAGCCTACTGTTTCTTAACTGTCAACTGTATTATATAATAATGTGTGACATTGTTTATAGCTTTAATGCCTAATGACAATAAAATTATTATTATTTACAGAGTACCACTGTTCCACCTTGCTACACAGTGCTCCTGCTAAAATAGTGAACACACAAATCAATCAAGCATGTGGCTCATTATAAGGTGTGTTTTCCCCACCATCACACACTAGTTGCTGGTCCCAAGTAATGTTCAACCACCATCAACACATGGGCAAGAATTAAAAAAACCAATCCAGAATAATCAATTCACTCAAAATCTTCATTAGCGGAACCCCAGTGTCTGATTATACAATGGCTCGAGACAGAGATGTGGAGCATTGCTGCTTCAATGGGCATGGAAGCCTCTTCCTCAATGTGATTGTAGTTAAGAGCAGCAAATGGTGCACCACATAACATTTGAAAGTTCCCTCAGAGGATTCAAACAATGGAAGACTTACAGCTTCTTGCAGGATTTAAAACCTGGATTTAGAGCTATGATCCCATTATGAACAACTGTATTTATCTGTTGTAAGTATCATCTAGTATCTCCTGCTGTCATCAAACAAAATGCTTTAAATTTCAGGCATTTATTACAACTGGTTCTCAAAACTAAATATAAATTCATGCTTCAGTTTCCTTTGACAGTTCAGCATCACCAGTGAAGTATTCACAGACTTCACTGGTGAAGTCACTGAACCTATTTCCTTCTGTGTAAAAGTAGGAGGAAGAAATTTGGAACCCTGTAGATGTAACTATTTAACAAGTTATTGACAGACGTATAGGGAAACAAGAAAACACTAGAATAGAGAAATAGAAAGGCTGGTCTCAATGTGGCATAGTTAAATTTGACTACAAAGATCAGATTTTACTACTGTACCATCTTTATTGTGTAGTCTATACGAATTGGTAAAATATCTGTAATTGCAGAAACATGTGTAGCCCGTGTAAGTTGCATAATATTCTCATAATATTGTTGCATTCCGTCCAGGATTTTCCATTGTTTGATCCATTAAATTGCATCTGACAATCCGTGTCTGCCACTGTAATAGTTTTATTTAAATAAATCTCCATAAATATACATATTATTGCACATCATTTTAAGTGTTTTTCTTTACATTTATGAGTAATATAAATCCTAGTCTAATAATTTAACTGTGGAAATTTTTCACACAAGCACAAAAATGGAAGACATATATTGTTCTCAACATGAGACACTTTCAGATAAGTACACTAAAATAGTGGCAATAAATATGGTAACTATATTAGTGCTGTGTATAGCTTATTGCCAAACTTCAGGCTTTTCTGAATATTCAATGATCACAGATGGCTTCAACCAACAAGTAAACATAGTGGATGGTATCTGTTGCCACTGCTATTACAAAGTATTTGAATTCTTCACAGTTGATGGCTTTTCACTAATCATATGAATGTAATTTATTACAGAATATGAAAACGCATTATTTTCTCTTTATTGATTTGAAACACGTAACAAAAGCAAGTGTGTTTGCACTTTTATACTGTGTAGCAGGTGCTGTCAATCCAGTCTTCGTAATTGCTACCAATAAACACAACATTTAGCTCCTTCATTGATATTCCCTTCATTTACCGCCACGTCGAAGCAAGTGAACATCTCACTTATTTTGACTATGTGAAAACTCAGACGCTACGACCAGCAGGTTCAGAGGCCGCAAGAAAAATAATGGTTCTTGATGGGTTCTCAACTACTAAACAAGTGCTATAGAAGATGATGAAATATGACACTTACTTATCATGTTGTAAACAGTGCAGTACGTTAAGCAGAAAGCTGAAAAATGTTAGAGCGTTATGGAACATTTATATCATGATGGTGCTACTCCACAGAAATTGTTCCGTTTTTCACGTCTTTTGACGTGCAACAGTCATTGATTTACTCTCAAACTGATGTATGACAATCATTCAGCGGCGCTTATCCAATTTTCAAGAAAGCGCGGCTCGTTTATGAGAGCGCCTTATTTTGTCCTTATCTGCATAGCATTTTGTTCGCAAATTTTAATGCTCATCACTCCCGTGTAATGTGCACACTTTGCCTTTTTCGTCTTTGCCACCATGACGCCCAGCAACAGTACTTAAGTATAATCCCCGCTGAACATAATGACAGTATCAACAGCGACCTTCCGTTCCACCTTAAATTATCTGACACTTTTGATTGCGCCAGCGCTGTTTCTGCGTATTCCAAGCTATTACTCAGTCACTTCGCTAATTACAGCTGACACGCCAGAGACTATATATGTGTCTGTGTTCCAAAGTCAACATTCACATTTTGCTAATCGATCACGTCGCTAAAGAGCACACACGGCCTACAGATCCGTACCACAGTCTAATATTAGACTGTGTCCGTACTACGACTTGTTTGTCTACAGTTATTAAATGTGAAGTAGTTGTATGTGTTTGTTTCATTGTTTTTTTCGTTATTTTCTCATGCCCACGTAAACATTTTACGATTGAATTTATGGTCATTCTTGGAGCACGAACCATTGTGTACTTATTTTTAGAAGGAATACAAATAATTATAAAAGTAGCTGAAAATAGCAAAAGTAGTATTCTTCTATGAGAAAGACGACCAGCACCGTATGGGTAACTATAAGCTTGTGCGACTGTCAGGTTTTTCAAAAATTATTGGAAAGTATTTGTTTCACATCTGTTGTGTTTTGGTTTCCTACGATAAAATAACACACGTAAAGTTAAAAAACTATTAGATGGTTTTTATTAAACTGAAAGGCGTAACAGAACAACCGAATAAAAAACATCTGTTTTATTCTTTGATGATACAGCACTTAATGCAAGTCACGCAGAGAATCATTAAAATTGCAGTCTTAACACCCCTCCCCAATTTAATGATTTTACATTTAACGCTAACAAAAATTATAATAAACCCATCAATCTCCTCAAAGCAATGAATCTAGGAGCTGGTAAGCCTTTGGTAAAAATATCTGCAATCTGATCCTCCGAATGTACATGCTCAGCTGTGATGATCCTGTGGTGGTGAAGTTGACTTACAAAATTATATTTAACATTGACACGTCTCAACCGTCGATGATCCCATGTTTTCAGTATCCCTATACAGGACTGATTATCCTCAAATATACGAATTGGTAGCTGGAGTGGAATTTGAATATTGTCCAGCAAATATTGCACCCAGAGTAACTCAGCTGCAGCTGTCGCCAGAGCTACATATTCTGCCTCTGCAGAAGACAAAGCAACACTAGTCTGTTTCTTTGTTGCCCAACAGACGGTGTTTCCAAAACATTTTAATAGATAACCAGAGGTAGATCTTGGATCTTCTTTTCTATTCCGGTTTGCATCAGCATAGGCCAGAAAGACTTCTTCATTCCCCTTTCGATAATGTAGTCTTATATTTACAGTTCCTTTGATATACCTCAAAACTGTTTTTAAGCTTTTCCAGAGTTGTTCCGATGGATTGTTTTGGAATCTGCTCAAGAAGTTGACCACAGCACACAAATCAGGTCTTGTTCTGACATTGCGTGCATCAAACATCCAGTCAACTCCCTGCAGGGTTTATCGACCATTTTTCCTTCCTTGATTTCCAGTTTAACTTCCATAGACGTCTTGGCCGGATTACAATCTTGCATGCTGAATTGTTGTAGCAAATTCTTCAAATATGATGTTAGCATCAGATACATTTCTCCATTGTTAATAGAAATCTCTATTCCCAAGTATGATTGTGGTTCTCCCAGTTCCTTTATTTTGAACTTCTGCTTTAACTTAAATTTCACTCTGTCCATTTCCTTTTTATTATTTCCTGCCATCAAAATATCATCAACACAGAGCACAATACTAATGAAAACTTCCTTTAAAATCTTATAGCAAAGACATTTATCTGCTTCTGACTGAGTGAATCATATAGACATAAGAAAGGTATGAATAGAGTGATTCCATGCTAGTGGTGCTTGGTGCTTGCTTTAAGCTGTATAAAGATTTCTGTAACCTGCAAACCAAACCAGTTGTGTCTTTCAGTTCTTCTGGAATACCCACTCCTTCAGAAATAGTCGTGTATATTTCCTCCTTGAGTAATCTGTGAAGAAAAGCGATGGCGACATCAAATTGTTCCAGAACCAGTCCTAGTCGGTTTGCAATAACTACCATTATTCTAACAGTTGCAAGTCGAGCCACTGGTGCATATGTTTCATCGTAGTAATCCCCTTTTCTGTGAACATCCTTTTGCGACAAGTCTAGCCTTGTGTCTTATGATATTTCCATCCTTGTCCTTTTTCAATTTGAACACTCACTTACTGCCAATAGTCTTCCTTCCAGGTGGCAACTTAACAAAGATCCAAGTCTTGTTTTCCTTCATAGAGTCAGTTTCATCCTGTACAGCTTTATACCAGTATTACTTATCTTCACGATTTGCAGTTTCCTTGTAACTTTTCGGTACACCATCCAAAAATGAATCAGCATTGAGTGCAGGAACAGCATACTCTTTCAGATATTTAGGAGGGTTCCTCTTCCTGGTAGAACACTGAACAGCTGTCTTTTCTGATAAATTTTCAGCTTCCTCTTCATCACTGACCAGTTCAGGTGTGGGAATTCTTTCATGACCCCCATCACTTAGTTTGGCATCTTCTTCGGCGATGTCTTCTTCATTATCATCCTTCGCGGATGATCCCTGTGCAGATTCTGGGATCCAGTCCTCAGCTGGTTTACTTTCAAAGTCAAATCTTCGTTCGTAGAAAACAATGTTCCTTCCTGTGACTATTTTTCCTTCCTCTGGACGCCAAAGCCTGTAACCATTAGGACAGCAACCAGTGAAATAGCATTTTAAGGAGTTGCCTTCAAATTCCCCTGTTCGCAATTCCTTTGGTACCAGTAGATAAACAATACATCCGAACACTCTCAACTTACTCAAAGCTGCAGGCACCTTTCCTTCCAAAGCTGCAGTAGGACTTCTATTAAGCAGGTACACGGCAGTACGAACAGCTTCTGATAAGAACATTTTATCTAATTTACACTGAAGTAGCATACTACGAGCTTTCTCAATAATAATTCTGTTCATTCGCTCTGAAAGACCATTTTGCTGAGGAGTATATCTGATTGTAAACTCAAACTATATTTCTTGTTCTTCAAAAAACTGTTTCAATTCATTTGGCATGTATCCACGACCACTGTTACAGTGCAGTCTGCTAATCTTCGAGTTGAAATGAGCTGTAGCCATGGCGTGAAACATCTTCAGATAGCGAGTTACCTCTGACTTTGATTCCAGTGCATACGCCACTGTGAAATGTGTAAAGTCGTCGACGAACGTGAGCATATTCCGTCATATGATTCAGGTGCAATTGGCCCACACATATCACTGTGGACCAACTGAAGAGGTCTGGTGGCAAATTTCCTATTGTGATTGCATTGCAGTTGTGATTGTTTTCTTTTGACACAATTTGAACATTGTTCTGTGAGTATTGTTCAAGTGTGACTGGAGGCATTTAATGTTATCATAAGTCAAATGGCCTAATCTGCTATGTTACAGTTTCGCATTAGTTGCAGTTGAAGCAGCTGATAAGGCTTTTCGTTGCAAAAAATTTGGAACAGATAACTGAGATTCATTCCTATTTGCAATGGCAACAGTTTCTTTTCCTTTTTTAATTAAACCATGAGCCTTTCAAAACGTGATACTAAAACCATTCATTTCTAGTTTTCTAACTGACAGCAAATTATAATTAAGATCAGGTACAGATAAAACATCTGTAATCGTCATCTGAATTCCTTTCCTTTTACCATACTAGTGACTTTAATTTCTCCTTTTACTTTAGCCTCAACAAAAATGCCTGACTGAGCTACTCTAACTTTAATTGGCTGTTCTAGCTTCAGTAAATTAGTGACAGCTATCTTACTGTTAATCAGATGTTCTGTTCCTCTCGCGTCCAAGAACCAATTTATGTTGTTCATTGACTGATCTTCATTAGGTACTGAAAAAAAAAGAAATAAAATAAAAAAATTTTCTCTTTGACATTAGCTACAGCCACAGAGGTGCTGGTTTCTGAGTTTTCCTGAGTTGTTGTTTGGTACCTTCACTCTACAATTTTCAAAAATGGTTCAAATGGCTCTGAGCACTGTGGAACTTAACTTCTGAGGTCATCAGCCCCCTAGAACTTAGAACTACTTAAACCTAACTAACCTAAGGAAATCACAAACATCCACGCCCGAGGCAGGATTCGAACCTGCGACCGTAGCGGTCGCGCGGTTCCAGACTGAAGCGCCCAGAACCGCTTGGCCACAACGGCCGGCCTGACTGTGTATCACATGACCTAAGTACTGTAGTTCAGTTTGAAAAAGTCACACTTTTCGAGACGACACTTGAGTCCTGCTTCTGACAACATTCACAGTACCAGCATAGCAAGGCCGTTTTGGTTAGTGTTACAAGGCCAGATCAGTCAATCATCCAAACTGTTGCCCCTGCAACTACTGAAAAGGCTGCTGCCCCTCTTCAGGAACCACACGTTTGTCTGGCCTCTCCACAGATACCCCTCCGTTGTGGTTGCACCTACGGCACAGCTATCTGTATTGCTGAGGCACGCAAGCCCCCCCACCAACGGCAAGGTCCATGGTTCCCTCAGCTGGAGGGGTAGGGAATGCAAACCCCCAGGAGAAAGCGACACATTACTGAGCTATGTGTGCTTGTAACAGGAGAAAGCCAACGTTACAAAAAAAATGGTTCAAATGGATCTGGGCAATATGGGACTTAACTTCTCAGGTCATCAGTCCCCTAGAACTTAGAGCTACTTCAACCTAACTAAGGACATCACACACATCCATGCCCGAGGCAGGATTCGAACCTGCGACCGTAGCGGTCGCGCGGTTCCAACATTACAGCTCCATGCATATTGAAAAATCATTCCCTAGTTTTAAATGTCTATGTGTTTTGTGATTGTTGATATTTATTAATGAATGTCATTGTGGTTTTTTTACAGACTCCCTGAGAATAGCATGACTGTCTGTAGCATTGTCTTACAGCGAACTATAAGAAGGTAGGAAAGCTGACTTCACAAGGACGCGCCCAGGTCGCTTCATTGTTTGAAGCCTGTCGATCTGTAGCCATTGTTTAGCGGTGGTGGCGGGATGTTCACCGCCGTCATACTACTCATCATGCCAAAACCATTAGGAATTGTCACATCAAGCTAATGACAGCTGGGTCAGTTATGGATAAAACACGGGAAGAACGAACTTTGGTAGTGCTATTTCTGGAAAATGTAGCAGCAGCGAGGGACATCTTCACTCACAGTCCTGGAAAATCAGCACACCAGGCAGCTCATGAGAATGGAATCAACAAGCACGTGGCACATATCGTGTTAAAGAAGGAAACCCTGGAAACCCCAGTCTGTTCAAGATTTATTATTGAAATATTTTGACAGGCGGATGGAATATGGAGAAATTATGCTCTCGTGGCGTAACACTTTGCTGGAGTTATTCAAGAACATTATTTGGCCGAACAGGTGATGTTTCAAGTTGGGGGATTCGTCGATCGACCCAACTACCATTACTGGGCAGTGAAAAATCTAGGAATGACAACTGAAAAATCAGAAAGTCGACCAAAATCGACAGTCTAGTGCAGTCTGACTGCAGATCGTTTCATCTGTCCATCAGTTATGCAAGACACATTGAAAAGTGACCAGTATTGCCAGATGCAGAATGTGAAAACTTTCCAGGACGATGGATAGGATGTCGAGGACCCTGTGAATGGCCTCTGAGGAGTCCCAACGTCACCTCTTGTGATTTCTTCTTGTGGGACTGGGCCCAAGAAAAGGTGTACCGAACAAACCCACATACTCTGGACGAATTGTAGGAGAGGATCACAGTTGTCCACAGAAGTGTACCTATGACTTTGCTGCAAAAATCGGTTGATGACATTCCTATGCATTTGCATCAGCTGGTCGACAACACAGGGGCATATGTGAAATTTTAGTGTAGTACATAAATTCTCGCGGTCCTGAGAACCGACTAAAACATTTTCTGTGATATTGAATAATGAAAAAATTATGGACATTTAACGTAGGAAGCTACTTCTCACACAGCATTTAGATATACATTTAGATATAGGCTATAGAAAATGTGGATGAAGAAAATGTGGAAATTATCGAAAAGTATAGAATAAACGGAAAATTGTGAAAAATATGAAATACTTCTGGAACAAAATTGTAGTATAGGGAAATTTGCGGCACAAGCACTAGAAATGT
This sequence comes from Schistocerca americana, assembly GCF_021461395.2. Classification (NCBI taxonomy): domain Eukaryota; kingdom Metazoa; phylum Arthropoda; class Insecta; order Orthoptera; family Acrididae; genus Schistocerca; species Schistocerca americana. The sequence goes on from NC_060123.1 coordinate 716,701,263, forward strand.
AGGAGATACATAACGTTGCATATAAAGAAGCATTATTCGAATAGTCAGTAGAGAAGGACTGTAGATGTTTAATGCAATGAATGGATATACCAATGCACGTACACTCACAAACACTCACTCAGACACACACACACACACACACACACACACACACACACACACACATTGGCGCATTGTAGCATGATTTCAAGACGAAGTTACTATCCCTCTAGAAGTGGACATTACTGCAGCAGCAACTGGTATCTAGTTAAAATTTTAGCATGGAAGTGCTGGAAACAATTTAGAGAAATACGTGCAGAATGTATATGTGTGGCTACTGACCCAATGGGAGACTGTAATGGACATCCTTTGCCAGCAAGACAGAGCATCACCTCATTTTACCTGCATCGTTCACATACTCTAAGGGATCAAATACCTGGAGACGATTATCATCTTATGGGTATGCATGTAATACAAGACTTTCCTGGGATTTTGTTTTTTCTTTAAAAATCTGTATGCAAACTGTATATACACTATAGTTTTTACACTGCATTGGACATCCTATTGTGTAGTTGGCAGATAATGCAGTATAGTTACATGTTGTAACCTCCCAACAGAAAAATTCCATAACCTACGAATAATACAATGTGACTAATCTCTCAATAAAATTGTGGCTCACTTATAACCTTTCAATAATTGAATGTGAATTTAAACTGGTAAATTTTGGACGCCAGTAGTGCTGCGTCATGGCCCTCAAAATTCATTCTGAATAAATTGAAAATTCTTACCTCAATAAGGTCTCTGGATAACGCATATATATCTGCTCCTATAAGAAACTTTTCTGGCACAGCCCAGTGCAATGCTGGCCGATAGATTTGTCATGTATAAAAAGAAACAACTGATTTGTCTTTACAATAATTGGGATGAGCATGGATTGGAGAAATTAGTAAATTCTTTAAATTGAGATGAATAATTGTCAAAAGTTAATTTTTATAAGAAACATTATTATTAAGAAATTTTCTTAACACATTTACATGGGACTTGATATAACAATAGTACATATGCGTGAGGCTGCTTTTACCTTATACTACAACACTCAGGCACCACCAACACTCCACACGACCGGCCCAGCCAACTCGATACACCAGACTGATAGCAACTACTTACTCCTACTGCATACAACACTGCTCTCTGGTCTGAGATTCTCTAACAGCTTACATATCACAGGAAGCGCGTCAGCAATCCATCGAAATCATATCTGCTCGAGCGTGCTAGCAACAAATTTCTTAATCATGGACCTCTTACATAACCCTCCACTGGGGGCAAAAATTTGGCAGTAATGGTGAGTCAATTGGACTTGCCATGAGCAACAAATTTTTCTATACTGTATTTAGTTAACTAAGTCTACAGTCACAGAGTGTATACATTATTCATAAGTGCAAAACATATTAAGAAGTGAAATAGAGTGCACACGCACTGAGTTCAGAACATATTAAGAAATGACAAAATGTATACGCAATGAGTACAAAATATATTAACAAATGACATGAAGTGCACATGCACTATAAAACTCTTTAGCATTTTTATATGAATTAAACATATGAAGGAGTAAAATAAAGTGCACATGCACTGTAGAAGTCTTTAGGATATTTACATGAACTGAATACATTAAGAAATGAAATAAAGTGCACACACACTGTATAAGTCTTTACCATTTTACAAGAATTGAAACATGTTGTGAAATGAAATAAAGTGCACATACACTGTATAAGTCTTTATCATTTTACAAGAATTTAAACATACTGAGAAATGAAATAAAGTGCACACACACTGTAAAAGTCTTTACCATTTTACAAGAATTTAAACATATTGAGAAATGAAATAAAGTGCACATGCACTGTATAAGTATTTACTATTATACAAGAAGTTAAACATATTGCAAAATGAAATAAAGTGCACACACACCGCATAAGTCTTTACCATTTTACAAGAATTTAAACATATTGAGAAATGAAATAAAGTACACACGCACTGTAAACGTCTTTACCATTCTTCAAGGACTAGGAAAGGAATGGGAAGGATAGCATCATGGTTGTAGCACAGTGAGTTGCATGTAGCTGTGCTGAAAGTCCATATCTTTCTACAGAAGCACATCACCAAGTGAGACAATCTGAAGTTCTCTTCCTGGAGTATTTATCAGTGTAGCAAAGACACTGAAATGTTGCATTAATATTGTTTGTTATCATTTTGGTAATACATTAGGTACACCAAACATTAGGACCATAATAACATCTCCATCGTTCAAGGTGTTGGACAGCTTGACATGTCAACACCACATTCTTGTAGAATCCATATTCTTACATCACCGTAGAATTAGTGCAAAACCCAAATATAGTGCTCAATGATCATGAGGATGGATAGGACATACGGATATTGCAGTAATTGGTGGTAATTAGGTCAGAAGGTGAAGGACATTAAGTCTTATGCTAGTGAACATTCAGAATTATATTAGTGTATCAACCGATTTGAATAATTATTGGCACTCGTTGGCTAGTTACTAAACATTTATGTATTATGTATGGAGTATTATAGAACATTAATCATAAGTCATCTTATTACAGTAATTATTGGCATAGCATTGATGCATAAGTCATCTCATTACAGTAATTATTTGCATCATAAGTCTTCTCATTAGAGTAATTATTGGCATAGCATTTATTCATATGTCATTTCATTACAGTAATTATTGGCATAGCATTTATGCATAAGTCATCTCATTACAGTAATCATTGGCATAGTATTTATGCATTATTATAAAACATCATTCAGTATTAATCAGAAGTCATAATTCAAAACAAGAGTTATTGCATGTAGCATCAAGCTGTTAGTGTTTATACATGATATCACGCAAGTGACATAAGACATATTTAAAATGTAACTCATTGTAACTATTACTCAAGGTCTGTAGTCCAATAATACATAGATATAATGGATTCAATACATCAGAGAAATTTGCATTATATTTAGGACTAGAAATATATCTTAAACTGGTATCATTATTTAGTTGTATACTGATAATAGTTGGGACTGGTAGTAAAAATTTTTTGTGCTAGCAATGCATTGTGTTGGGATCGATAATTAATTGCTTGGGCATGAAAATATTTGTTTTTGACTTATTGCTATAATAAGGATTATTAATGTCATTCGTCATGAGTCAACTGTAACAAGGTTATGAAACAAGTACAGTATATGTGATCACATTAATAAATGATACAACTGGTAAAAAATGCAAGTATTAGAACAGGTTTCATAACTAAGTGCTCATAGCATATTAATATCATGAAAAGCTTCTCCTGGAAAAAATACAAAATGGGCTATTGACCTGAAAGAAAAAACGTATATTATACTGAAAAATAGTAAACTTCGAATTAACAGTTAATGAAACGTGTACTCAATATGTATGTACTCTAGCTGTCTTTCGCAAAACATTCAGTCATTATACTATGCGACATAAGACATACTGTCAAAAGGAACTGCAACAAATACTTAAATAACTACATAGCATCTCTTAACTAACAGAAAATATATAAACTTCATCATTCTCATCATCTGCAAAGAAAAACTTCATTATTCATATTACCATAACTTCATCATTATCATCATCTGCAAAGAAAAAACTTCATTATTCATATTACCATATTCTTCTTATAACTATTAATCATCATTTATTATCACCTGCAAAAAATAGACACTTCATTATTCATATTCATATTACCATTCTTCTCATACAACTATTCATTATCATTCATCACTTCATATATTATAGAGTTTGTTACTTCTAGCATATTTCATCACTAAAATTAACATGTGTAGTTCTGTCTGACAGCCTGCAATAATCGCCTCGTGTTCTGAAAGAAAAATCATTATTTAAGAATGCTATTATACAGTCTGTATAGTATAGTCTTGTTAATGCTTGTTAATTCTGATTCATTTACTCTTCATGACAAGGTATTACATTTTCTTTCTTTCATTCTGATCGTAAAATTTCCATTTCATAGTAGACCACTGTGATTGTATAATACATTTCTTTTACATGATTTTGCTTTCTGAAAATGACGAATATGGATTAATATCTTGCATTTAAATCATTAAATAGAAACTTGTTTCTAGTGATATGACTAAGCATGCAGCATAGCATGACAGAATACGTATTAGGTCAAAAAGATAGACAGTTTTCAAGTGCAAAATGTGCACACAGTATCATAATGTAGTATTAAAAAATGTAGAATAGTCAAGATAGTGAGATATCATAAGTAAAAATGTCAAAGTCAATGGTGTTTTTTATATCTTACAGATTTCATGGTGCATACAGACAAAAATTCTACTTTCGATAGGAAAACAGTCATACACACAAAAAAAATGGAAAATGTACACAGTCTGATATATAATGACAAGAAAAGCGACCTGCTTACCTTGCCTTTCCAGGCACTTGCCAAGGAAAAAATATAATCATCATCAGTAAGTGGTCATATAAATATCTGGGAATGGAATTACAGTGTGATAAATCATGAAGTATGTTCATTCAATAAAGGGTTTAATATTGAAATATGGTGATTGCCCTTGCTCCTTCTGGTTCTCAAAGTTTCGACATGTGGGGTGAGGAATGCTTCGTATTCTATATGGACCTGGGTATAGAAGCTCAAATTTACGACATCTACTCTTTCCTCTGTTGGATAAATAGTGTGTGCGTACTAATATCTTCTGTCCAATGTGAAAGTCACGGCGTATACAAACCTGTTTTTGCTGTCTTCTCCGACACTCTGTGACACGTTTGATGTTGTTGAGCGCAGTGCCAATTATATCATGGTGGCGTAGTCAGTGAGATGTAGGAAAAGATACTAATTCTTTAATTTTGTTAGGTGGTTCAACATTTTTCAATATAACAGTCGGAGATAGCATAGTAGATTCATTTGGTATGGAGTTAATTAAATCCTGGAATGAGAGTATGTGTGTTTCCCGATAAATATGTTTTTCGTGACAGTATATTCTACATAGTTTACCAATTTCTTTCATTAGTCGTTCACAAGGGTTCAAAGAAGCGTGATATTTGGATATATAGATCAGAGAAATGTTTCTAGCTCGTAACATACGTTTCCATATCGCAGATCGAAATTGTGGTCCATTGTCGGAAATTACTTTCAATACATGCCCTATATGAAATAAAAAATGTTTTAGAAGTGCATTCGAAATGGATTTCGCAGTGGCTTTGCGTAACGGAGTGAAGGTAACAAATTTCGAAGTGAGTTCAACAGCGACAAAGATGTAGCAAAAACCTCTATTAGTTCCGGGAATCGGACCAAAAATGTCTACAGCGGCCATGTGTCTCAATTTAATCGATACAATGGGATGTAACGGAAGAATATGTGAAGTCGTATCTGATTTAGCTTTCTGGCAGATTTTACATGACGCTAAAACTCGTCGAATACGTTTCTCCATGTTGGCAAAATAACAGATCTGTCTAAGTATAAGAAAACATTTTCTGGCTCCATAATGTGCGTTACTTAAATGAGTATACCAAATTAATTTGTTAACAAGTTCGTCAGGAATGCATAATAAACAGTTGTTGCTGTCAGGGTGAGAGTGGCGAAACAGAATGTTTTTGCGTACAGTGTAATGGGCACAGTCTAACATAACAGTCGCGACACTTCGCCTCGATTTTGTTGCCTACAGCGCCAGCAGCACCCCAGGCGCCGGTAGCTTGAACTGTGAGTTCGGCGCGATGGTGAAAGCGAATAGTGATTGTTTATTTTGATTTATACAATGGTTTTTACCATCGGGAGCGTTTGTAGCGCAATAAATTGCAGCAACAATAGGAAGAAACCACCACAGCTGTCTTTTTTTAGGTTTCCAAAGGATCGTGAGAGGTATGTATATACCATCATGTTACTAAACTGTATCGTCAGGATTCACTTGCAAACTATATCTGTATAAATGATGAATGTTTCGTTTTAGGAGCAGAAAATGGCTAGTTAATAACAGACGAGAAGACCTTATGAGAAAGAACCAGTTTACCTGTATAATAACATTATGTTTTGTTCGCTACATTTCGAACAAAACCAGTTCACGAACGCAGACAATAACAAACTGGTGTGGAATGCAGTACTCACACTGTTTGACATTCCAAATAAACCACCTCAACTGACGATGAAGACGAAACTGCCACAAAGATTCGACAGTCAATCTGAAGATGTAAAACAGTCCTATGACACAGAAGCAGCCAGTTCAACTCTCCATGCCAGATTCGTGTGAATCATCAATAGAGACCTGCTTTGACTATGAAGTAGTTAAATTAATTGCAGTTGTTCATGTCTTACAAAAGCGTGTGAAATGTCAGAATGTGCAGATAGCTAGAATTCGAGCGAAACTATTACGGGACAAGGAAAGTGCCAACAGACAGTGACAGAAACTATATCAGAAGGATCAAGTGAACAAGGACAAACGAATGTTGAAGATATTTAAAAAAAAAGATTCCCTTGACTTGTTGTTAAGCCAGATTAGCATGATAAGAGAAGAGAAACGTGCTGCAAGATGGAAACTGTTGATCAAGATATTTGTTAAAGTGAGACTCGTTTATCAGCTCAATTATTAGAATCAAGTCAGATTCTAACAACAAGAAAGCAAATAAGAAACTGAAGAAGTTGGCTCATTTGGGCTACTGATTTCTTTGGTATGTATTTCATTCACTTCTGTAATTAGTCACTTAATTTTCCTTGCTTCTTTCGTGTGATGACAATATTTTGTTAGCACCTTGTTTACTGACAGATTGTTTGAAAATTATTCAAATATTTGTTTTTTCGTGAAACGTAATGTAATCAGCTCATTTTAATGTTTTCAGCATATTTCTCCCACTATTTGGCAGTTGCTTGTCCCACTTAGAATAATATAAAGATGAAGGTCGTACTTCCGGCAACAGGCGACAATGACAAACACAGTAGGCCTACAGAACGATAAACGAGCTGTCGATCGCTTTTACATGTAGAGGTACATATCTGTGCTTCTTACACGTGAATCTGTGTGTTTATACTCTTTTGATATCAACGTGGTAAGCTGCAATTCTGTCCAATGTCACAAGTGTTTCTTTACGAATGTGTTGTAGCTTGCCACTCTATTCACGGTTTTTGTCCATACTTGCGCTTATTTTAGAAACATATATGCCTTCTGATACTACACAAACTCTTGGAGGCAAGAAAATAACTCAAATAATTCGGAAATTACGTAGGAAATAGATGCAAACAAACATTATGCTTACGACGCGTCTGACGTTCACCTTACCTGCCGCTTGGAGTGCTAGTGTCGCTCCATCTGTCAAACGGCAACAACTTTTACAGCAGTGAGTGTCGCGACTGTTGTGTTAGACTGTGGTAATGGGTTCTAATGGTAACGTTATTCCTATCTTGCCAAAGGTGTTTCATTTCTTTCCGCAAGTTGTCTTTGCTCTGCTCTTGTGCTATGTCTCGTATGACGACGAAGTTGTCAAAAACTGGAGCTTGCTGTAAAAGAATTTTGCGTAGTTGAGTACGTTCGTCATCTGTATTTGCGTTGCTCTGTTTTACTTTATCAGAAATCATTTGCATAACGTCATAGTCGGCTTCGTCTGGTGTGTTGTAGTTGTGTACGTACGTATCTGTGAACAATGTGGGATAACAGTTTGTGTTACGTGATGTAGAAATGACCTCTGTTCGATTAATTGTCAATTCATCTGCAGTAAAGCGTGCTGAAATTCTAATGCCAGTTGTACTTTTTCATCCTTTAACATTAAATAGGAATTTTGAAAGTCAATAATTGCGTCATGTTGTACCAAAAATCCGTACCCAAAATAACGTGTGTTGTCAGTAAGGGAACAATCCAAAAATTTGAGTGGAACGTATGACCTGCAATACAAAATGAAAAGTGTGTCTGTAATTTTACATCTACTGCTTTACCGGATACTGCTCCTTTTATTTTAGTTTTGCCTAATGATGACGTAGGATAAGTATTCTCTTTGTTACATTCGTTGAATGTTTCTTCATTTATAACTGACGTTGGTGATCCAGAGTCGATTACTGCGGAAAATGTGGATGATCCCAACTTTTTTACTTCAATGACAGGGTGTGAAAAGGGTATTTGTATAACTGGTTTTTCATGTAAAAGTGTGTCTCGGATCTCGTCAAAAGTAATAACATCGTGAACAAGAGTCTGTGTGTCAATCGTATTGCTTACGTTGCTGGAAGATGCAACCTGTACTGTATCTAGTCAGATTCTTTCTGACGTGCTGTTATTTGCGGGAGGATGCTGTGGCATTTCGACTATTTGTACTGTACTATTATATCGTCCTGATGTATTAGGTTCGGGATGATATGGACTGTCTGGTACATTCATAATAATCTGTTATTGTGGTTGACTCTGCTGCTGATAAGACTGACGGGTACGCTGAAAACTGTGCTCATTACTTTTACGTCTGTCATAATAATCATTGCTATACGGCGCATTGCGATAGGAGTTGAAATGATGTGTTTTCTGTACGTAGTGATTTCCTTGTTGCTGTGCGTTACTTATGGTGGGGCCGACGCTATTCATGTAGGCTGCGAAACATTAAAGCTTGGTTGATCTTGCACATTACATTGTTGGTTAGGTATGCTAACCGGCTGGTTTTGTTGCTGCTGTGGGGAAAAGCCTCCATTGTTAACAAAATGTGTCTGCGATTACTGATAATTTTGATGATACTGATGATTAAACTTTTGTCTGGTATTAAAGTTCTGGTGGTTGTCATTCCTGGACCGTCTATCACCTTTGCTATTAAAATAGCGTGGCTGTTCGTAATTGCCGTATGCATGTTGGCGTTGGTTATGATGTGAAAAATTTTTGTTTATGAAGGAATAGTCTGATTGCTGAACTTCCAAAAGCTGTAACAGATCTCTAAATGCCGAAATATTTTCTTTCTGCTGTCCTGTTAAAAGAGATAGTCTTAACGATTGTGGTAATTTAGAAATACATAATTGGATAAGTGCTGATTCACTGTATGGCTCACGTAAGTATTGGTTTTGTAGGACCATGGGTTCAAAAAATTGCGTGACAGTGGGAAAATTTGAGTTCTCATAATTCGGTAAGCTAATTAATTGATACTTGATTCTGCACTGTGTCGTCTTCGACCAATATGCTGACAGAAAAGCATTCTGAAATTCTTCTACGGTAGCATTGTCTCGCGATTGGTCTCATATGAGTTGCGGTTCGCCTTCCAAAAAACTGCAAATAAATTCAAATTTGTGTGTTACGGGCCAAGTTGGTGGAAAAGCAAAGCTAAATTGTTGTATCCAATCCAAGGGGTGAATCTGTGTTCTGTCATTTTTAAATACCTTAAATTTCCTAACGGATAGGAAGTGCTTGTAATCAAAATTATCGTCTCTGAATGTCTGAGCAGGTTCAGGACTGTATGATAGTCTGTTTGTCAGTGACTGTTTGGAATCTAAGTCACGTACTCTGTAAATTACCTAATTATACTGGCTGTGTGAGTGTGAGACATGTTCGGAATGTGCCGTATGCCGTGTCGTGTTACAGGCTGAAACATTTCTCATCTCCGTCACTTCGTGCTGTAAAGATGACAATTTTCTACGTAATGTATTATTGGACGAACCTCTCTCACTGACTGACTGCTGTAGGTTTTGGAATTCGGGTGTTTGATTGAACGAAATTGGTGACGTATCGTCTGATTTAGTGTCATTGTTATTTTCGATAACGTCAATAGGACTGGCCAATTCATCATATTTTTCAGTCAGTACTTTTACCTGATCGTCATTTTTATTGTCGCAAGCATTAATTTGTTTTTGCATTTACGTGTGGTTTTGCTTAATTTCTTAACGTCTGCTTTAATAACATTGGGAACCTGTATTAATTCCAACTGTTCAAGTCTGCTGGTCATTGTCTGAAAGTCTACTGTGTGAGTGTCTGCTTTTGTTTTAAGAACGGAGATGTCATCATGCAATTCAGTGTTCAACTGCTTTATAGTATTAATTTCGTCTGATACTGTCGCAATGTTGGTGTCTACGTATGATTTTGCTTTCGTAAATAACTTACGCTTATCTTCCTGTCTCTGTGCAGTAATTGTTTCCATGACGTGTTTCTTTACTTCATTCTGTTCCTGTATAAATTTACAGTAACGCGTTTCTCTGTTTTGTAGGTGGCGACTAAAACGTTCGTCAATTTGGCTGTTCTGTTGTTCGAATTTATTGTCTACTTTCGCATCCAGTGTGCGTGAAAGTTCTGCTGACATTAATTTAAACTCGTCGCGTAACTGTGTTGCGTTTTCTGAACATTGTTTAGCAACTGAACTAATTTCATCTCTAAGTAATTTTGTTGTGGCTGCATGTGTATTACATATTTCTTGTGCAACGGATCTAATTTCTTCACTACTATTCCTACACTAGCCTTAATTTCCTCACGTAACTGTTTTTTAGTTTCGTTACATTGCTCGGCAACGACTGTAATCTGTTCAATAAGCTGTTCAGTAGAGGTGTCAAGTTTTTCATTAATCTGTTTTAGATTTTCATTAAGTTGTTTGTAATTGTTGTCTTGTTTATCGTTCGACTGTTTGAGATTTTCATTAAGTTGTTTGTTCGATTCATTCATTAACTTGTTTGTTCTGGTTGTCGTATTTTTCATTGAGTTGTGGTAATAATGCCATAACTTGATCCAAGCCAAAATTAGCGACTCTATTCTCTGTACTGCGTGATAGTGTAATATGTTTGTCACGTTTTGTGTAATCATTTGGTCATTGACTGATTCATGACAAGGTTTGCTAATTGGATGAGCACTGTTCGCCACTACATCGGAATCAAATAAATCTGACATATTTTGAGTACATTGTTCACCTTCGTTAGAAACATTTATCTGTTCACTGTGTAAATTTTGCTTATCAGGTGTGTCAAACTGGGCAGCATTCATTGTATCGGAATGTGCCGTGTCATCAATTGTCGTTAAATTTAGTGTGAACATAATTGAATTTGTTTGTTCATCATTAGGATTAAAATCATTACTATTGGTCGGTACGCACTGATTATCTGTAATAAGAGGATTATCATTATGACACTGAGTGTCGCTAGTATTATCGGTCAAATTATTCGAGTCGGCTTTTTCACTCATTGCGCATTGCGATTTACTGTTAGCAGTTTTTCGCGGCATTTTCACAAGTCAAAAGTAGGCACAAAATCAAACAAAGACAAAGCAAAAATGGAACAAATACAATAACAACAAAGAGCAATAAATTGCCCATGTAATTGTAATAGTTAAAAATAGGACCTACTAATGTATTTAGGTAGTTGGTTAAATTGTATGATAATAATGATCGAATAAAGATTTAAAAAAAAATTGCCCATGATCTGTGAAAGAAAGAGTGATAAATCAGTAAATGCGCTGCGCCAGATGCAAACTACATTTAACATTAAGTAAATAAGAGCAGATATATAACTGACTACTTCTCAGAAATTGACACACGATCCTGGCCGGTTGTTGACAAGTGTAACCTCTCAACAGTAAAATTACATAACCTACCAATAATACAATGTGACCAATCTCTCAATAAAATTGTGGCTCACTTATAACCTTTCAGTAATTGAATGTGAATTTAGACTGGTAAATTCTGGACGTCAGCAGTGCTGCGTCATGGTCCTCAAAATTCATTCTGAATAAACTGAAAATACTTACCTCAATGAGGTCGCCGCATAACGCATATACAGGGTGTTACAAAAAGGTACGGCCAAATTTTCAGGAAACATTCCTCACACACAAAGAAAAGATGTTATGTGGACATGTGTCCGGAAACATGTTAGAGCTCATTTTAGTTTCGTCAGTATGTATTGTACTTCCTCGATTCACCGCCAGTTGGCCCGATTGAAGGAAGGTAATGTTGACTTCGGTGCTTGTGTTGACATGCGACTCATTGCTCTACAGTACTAGCATCAAGCACATCAGTACGTAGCATCAACAGGTTAGTGTTCATCACGAACGTGGTTTTGCAGTCAGTGCTATGTTTACAAATGCGGAGTTGGCAGATGCCCATTTGATGTATGGATTAGCATGGGGCAATAGCCGTGGCGCGGTACGTTTGTATCGAGACAGATTAACAGAACGAAGGTGTCCCGACAGGAAGACGTTCGAAGCAATTGATCGGCGTCTTAGGGAGCACGGAACATTCCAGCCTATGACTCGCGACTGGGGAAGACCTAGAACGACGAGGACACCTGCAATGGACGAGGCAATTCTTCGTGCAGTTGACGATAACCCTAATGTCAGTGTCAGAGAAGTTGCTGCTGTACAAGGTAACGTTGACCACGTCACTGTATGGAGAGTGCTACGGGAGAACCAGTTGTATCCGTACCATGTACAGCATGTGCAGGCAGTGTCAGCAGCTGATTGGCCTCCACGGGTACACTGCTGCGAATGGTTCATCCAACAGTGTGTCAATCCTCATTTCAGTGCAATTGTTCTCTTTATGGATGAGGCTTCATTGCAACGGGATCAAATTGTAAATTTTCACAATCAACATGTGTGGGTTGACGAGAATCCGCACGCAATTGTACAATCACGCCATCAACACAGATTTTCTGTGAACGTTTGGGCAGGCATTGTTGATGTCTCGATTGGGCCCCATGTTCTTCCACCTACGCTCAATGGAGCACGTTATCATGATATCATACGGGATACTCTACCTGTGCTGCTAGAACATGTGCCTTTACAAGTACGACACAACATGTGGTTCATGCACAGTGGAGCTCCTGCACATTTCAGTCGAAGTGTTAGTGCGCTTCTCAACAACAGATTCGGTGACCGATGGATTGGTAGAGGCGGACCAATTCCATGGCCTCCACGCTCACCTGACCTCAACCCTCTTAACTTTCATTTATGGGGGCATTTGAAAGCTCTCGTCTACGCAACCCCAGTACCAAATGTAGAGCCTCTTCGTGGTCGTATTGTGGACGGCTGTGATACAATACGCCATTCTCCAGGGCTACATCAGTGCATCAGGGATTCCGTGTGACGGGGGGTGGATGCATTTATCCTCGTTAACGGAGGACATTTTGAACATTTCCTATAACAAAGTGCTTGAAGTCACGCTGGTACGTTCTGTTGCTGTGTGTTTCCATTCCATGATTAATGTGATTTGAAGAGAAGTAATAAAATGATCTCTAACATGAAAAGGAAGCGATTCCGGACACATGTCCACATAACATATTTTCTTTTTTGTGTGTGAGGAATGTTTCCTGAAAGTTTGGCCGTACCTTTTTGTAACACCCTGTATATCTGCTCCTATAAGAAACCTCTCTGGCACAGCCCAGTGCAATGCTGGCCGATAGATTTGTCATGTATAAAAAGAAACAACTGATTTGTCTTTACAATAATCAGGATGAGCATGGATTGGAGAAATTAGTAAATTCTTTAAATCGAGATAATTGTCAAAAGTTAATTTTTATAAGATTATCATAAAGAGATTTTCTTAAAACATTTGCATGGGACTTGATATAATAATAGTACATACGTGCGAGGCTGCTTTTACCTTATACTACAACGCTCAGGCACCGCCATCTCTCCACACGACCGGCCAAGCCAACTCGATACACCAGACTGATAGCAACTGCTTATTCCTACTGCATACAACACTGCTCTTTGGTCTGAGATTCTCTAACAGCTTACATATCGCAGGCAGCACGTGAGCAATCCATCGAAATTACATCTGCTCGAGTGTGCTAGCAACAAATTCCATAATCATGGACCTCTTACAATGTGTGTCCAAAAGATGTTACATCAACATGCTATATATGGGGTGAATCACCTAAAACTTACACAACAGATACTGCGGAAATGGGAAGTGCTATTGACGTGTGGTTTGGACAGAATGGATTGATAGACAGAAGCTCGTACTGTGAGCCAATAAATGGATTGTAATAATACTTAGTAAATGTATTTTTTGTGCCAATATACAAGTATTTAATGGACCAATGCCTATTGACACTAACAAACTAAAAGTACGGTAAATTAGAATGTCAGTGGTGTTTCTTGCATGATTTTAGTGCGAGCACTTCACGAGGTATCTTGTTTTGAAAAGTTTCCATGCTGATACTTGTTTATGTCATTCAACGTGTGTAGTTGTTAGGTATGATATTGTTAAGTTTGCTTGCACTGTGCTTGTGTCTTTCTCAAGTGTGTTTCGAGTTGCTAGTCAGTTACTATTTGGCAGTCTGAGCAGTAGGTTGTGAGTGGGTGATAGGATTTACCAATGCAGAAGCCAACGTTCTCATGGTGTATGGAGAGTGTAGGAAGAATGCAGTTTGTTCTTGTACAGTGTATGCATCAAGATATCACAATAGATGTCAGCCATCTCAGCAGTTATTTATTAGTTTCTTCAACCAGTTCTGTGAAAGTGGTAGTGTAAAACCTAGACAATGTAACACAAGGAAAGAAATGTCAACAGAGGAGGGGGAAATTAATGTACCTGCTGCTGTTGCTATTGATCCTTACATTAGCTCACATGCAATCACACTAGGATGAGGCATGGGTTAGGCAAATGTTGTGCTGGTGTAAGCTGTGGCTGCACACCAGTTGGCAAAGATGTAGCACGAAGATCGATAATAGTATGCGCTGGATCAAGTGTGCCCATCAGGAGAGAGGCCAGAGACACACTGACAAGCAACACACTGCCAACGCCCTCTCGACAGCAAGTGTTTAGCTGCTGCCACTGACCAGAGGGGCTGACTGACTCACTCATCCTAGTTGGAGTCTGTCAGTATATACGCAGAGCGGACTCAGTTCACGTCACAGGCTACGACAGTACATAGTGACCAGATTAGTGACTATAGCAGGGCTAGCACTGAGACTAAAGTTTGTAGAAGCAAGATTACCAATACTGTTTGCAAGAGGGCTATTACTGATGAGCTAGTACCACAAATATAGACTTTATCCCAGTTAAGCAAATGTTCATTAAATAAAGAACCGTATTAATCCACGTGTCCATTTGTGTTGTATAAAGAGGATACCAGGCATCCATGAGAACATCCTCTCCTTTGCTTCCTTAGGGTGCAAGATCATACAGTGGCGACGAGGATACTACAGTGGTAAACGAGGATAATTCAGTGGCAATCGAAGATAATCAACTTGGTCGAAGATTTTGCTTGCTTAACTTGTTTTTTAGCTTGCAGGGATGCTTGTGTTCAAGTGTTTCTATTTGCCAATATGTTGTGTTCTTGCATGTATTTCAGGAGGGGAGCCGTAGAACTAATCAAATTTCTCTTTTCAGTGGCTTTGCTTGCTTTTTGATATAACGTATTTGTGTAAACCATTGCTACCCCACCTCTCCTCCCCCTGCCACAGCGCCTCAGCCGCAGATGGCCAATGTGATGGATTTAACACAAGCTTTTCAGTTCCAGAATCAACAAACTGCTACCATACTGCCGACAGTACAACAATTACTGGCTGCACAAGCTGCTTTGGCTGCACAACCACAACCAACAAACCAACCAGCCGAACAAGAGCTGCCGACCAGTATCCCAACGTTCCTGCAAACAGAGGAGGAATGGATTGAATATTTGACTTAATTCCAAGCACATTGCGAAGTTCATAATGTTCAAGATACTGTAGAGTTACAATACTTCCTTTCCATTGCAGGGTCCTGCATATTCAGGTTAAGACAAAAACTGTTCCGAACTGCATCTCCCGATGAACTCAGCTATGACCAAGTAATCGCTGCATTAACTCAATACTATGACCAGTAAGTCCAAGTAGCTGCAGCTAGATATCAGTTCTTTCGCTTGCCGAAAAAGCCAGAACAGACGTACCGCCAGTGGTACACAGAATTAACGGGCATGAATAGGAAGTGTAAATTTGAGTGTAATTGTGACAACTTTTACAGTCATTTAATGATCTGCAATGCAATAATATTCATTGTCTCAAATAGTAGAATAAGGGAAGAGATCCTTAAGTACTCCATCACTTCCCCAAGTATTGTGCATCTTAGAGCAAAAGTGGACTGCACCAACGTGTGACTGTGGTGCTGTGCAGGGCACTCCAGACCATGTGCTGTACGAGTGCCCCCTCTTCGACGATGCTGCAAGTCAGCTTAGAGAACAACTCCCTAACAACGACACTCACCACCTGCTCCGGCAGGAGGACACATTCAACGTCCTTAACAAACTTTCGGATGAGATCTTTAGAAAAGTCCTTAGGGAGTTTTTGAGGAACAACTAGTAAATAATCACACTGACTTAGACTCCGTGCACTTTCCCCGTCTCGCCGGGACCTGGACTTGGCCAGCCGCTTCACGGATGGGATCCGCCTTGCCTTGGATTTGGGGGGAGGGTGTTCACCACCCACTGATTAAGACACGCACCAACTATGACGATAGATATTAGAAATAGGTTAGTTGTAGAAAGAAAGGATGAAATTTTAGCATAGGACCGCAGCGAAACTACGTCATCTGCCAGCCCAGTGCCAGGGGCAAGCGCACTGGGGTTAGCTCGGGGGAGAAGGCAAACAATAACCAGGTTTGTACATTACTGGCACACCTGTAACGCTGCAGGTAGTGTAGTTTAGTAGGATAAAGGTAGCTGTAATTTAATAAGAACAAAGTTCAGAAAAAGATAAAAAGTAACCAGCACTTAGTCATATGTAGAAATTGAGTAACAGTAGATTTGAGATCCCTGTAGCGGTGAAGGAATAAAAGTAGCTGCAGAAATGTAAAGTATAAAATTAGGACCCACTAATGCACTTAGATAGTGGGTTAATATGTATAATTATAATAATTTGAATAAAGAAAAAAAACGTAGAGCAATATGACTCGGGTGCCGTAGCGGCTGAT
This sequence comes from Schistocerca americana, assembly GCF_021461395.2. NCBI lineage: Eukaryota > Metazoa > Arthropoda > Insecta > Orthoptera > Acrididae > Schistocerca > Schistocerca americana. The sequence continues at coordinate 716,718,121 of NC_060123.1, forward strand.
AAGTTTGATCGGGCCCCGATTTGTTGGGTCGAGTCGCCCCTTGTTGGCGACAGCTCCAAACAGCCACAGCAACGAGTGCGTACGTAGCCGCACAGATAGCCACGTAGACATCTAAACAGGCCTGTGAATTTAGTGAAGTCTCGTCCTAGATGTAGATTCGCCATAAAAGAGAGGACTGCCTATCACGTAACGCAACGTGTTATACGTGTGGAAAGAAAGGTCAAGTCCAGTCATCTTGTTTGCAACGACACAAAAGCGCCAATTTTGCCCGCTCCCAGAAAAAAATGGCCTTAAGCACTATGGGACTTAACATCCGAGGTCATCAGTCCCCTAGACTTAGAACTACTTAAACCTAACTAACCTAAGGACATCACACACATCCATGCCCTAGGCAGAATTCGAACCTGCGACCGTAGCAACAGCGCGGTTCCCGACTGAAGCGCCTAAAACCGCTGGGCCACAGTGGCCGGCCCGCTCCCAGAAAAGACAAGCTTATGCACATGCAGTGATCGCTGTGTTTTCATAACCTACAACAGGTTGTGACAAAAGTAAGATAACGGTTTGCCGCCTTCTCTCTCTAGTGCTGTGAAACGATGTCCTAATTGTCTCATTACAAATTTCAGGCCGTCATGTGAACTTTCCGTTAGACGGAGGTGCCTCAGTAACTTTGCTCAATTGTGCCACGTACAAACAGTTTCGCTCACCACGTCTTTCTGAAACTAGCAAGCACCTCACTGCTTACAAAAGTCAGGAAATTCCAGTGCTTGGACAGTGTATTTTGCCAGCCACTTACAAATCTCACACTACGACAGTGAATTTTACTGTGTTGAAATCAAGAGACAGTGAGAACATATTCGGTTTAAATACATTTGATTTGTTTAGACTTAGTATCCAAGACAATGTACTTGCAGTGACTGCTTTTAATCAAAAGACAGTGTTGCTAGTTTTCTCAAAGAATTACCTGAACTACTTTTAGAAGGCATGGGAAAAGCTAATAACTTGGTAGCGCATGTTACACTAAAAGACAATGTACTGCCTAAGTTTTTCCGGTCCCACCCCGTTCCAATTGCTTTAAGAGACAAATTAGCCAGTGAATTGAAATAATTGCAAGATAATGGTGTAATTGCTCCCATTCAAGATAGTCAATGGGTAAGTCGTCTTGTTTTGTTGCCTAAGCCTTCTGGCCGCATTCGAATTTGTGTTGACTTCAAGTCAACAATAAAGCCAGAGACAGTAGTTGACACTTATCCATTACCTCCCTGTAAGGAACTCATGGAGAGGCTTGGTGCAGGACGTTATTTTTCTAAGATAGATTTACATGTTGCCTATTTGCAAATTGCATTGGATGAAGATTCACGGAAAGTGTTTGTAGTAAATACTCACTTAGGACTGTTCAAGTATTTGCGTTTGCCCTTCGGCACTGCCTCCGTACCCGCTATTTTTTCCGACGTTACTTAGAACAGCTGACCGCTAAAGTACCTTGACGATATTGTCTCTCAGGTCGTACGCCAGAGGAACACATTGTCAATTTGCGTACTCTTTTTCGAGAGTTGTCAGAAGCAGGACTCAAGTGTCGTCTCGAAAAGTGTGACTTTTTTCAAACTGAATTACAGTACTTAGGTCATGTGATACACAGTCAGGCCGGCCGTTGTGTCCGAGCGGTTATGGGCGCTTCAGTCTGGAACCGCGCGACCGCTACAGTCGCAGGTTCGAATCCTGCCTCGGGCATGGATGTGTGTGATGTCCTTAGGTTAGTTAGGTTTAAGTAGTTCTAAGTTCTAGGGGACTGATGACCTCAGAAGTTAAGTCTCATAGTGCTCAGAGCCATTTTTGATACACAGTCAGGGTGTGCACCCCCTCCAATCTCATTTGCTTGCAACCCGTGACCTGCCTGTTCCTCGGAATGTTTCTACACTGCAGTCACTACTGGACAGGATGAAGTACCACATTCGCGTCATACCTAATGCCGCTCAGATCGCGGCTCCAATGCGTCCCTTGCGTCGCAAAAACGTACCTTTTTTGTGGACTGTCAAGATACGTTTCAGAAACTCAAAAATGCTTTTCTTAGTGACAGATGTGTATGAGTTCCACTAATTAAATTCTTTCTATATGTTCAATTGCTTGTTCTAGCGGAAAATGTTTCTAGACGTCCACTTTAAAGAAAAATATATATGTTCACCTTGTTCTTGTAGTTGAAAATCTTTAAATCGACTTACTTGGAAAAAAATATATATTCAATTTGTTGTTGTTCTTTTCGAAAATGTTTAGAGCCATTGACTTGAAACAAATAGGTTGTATTAATTAAAAGTGTTTTGTTTTTCTGGTGGAACTTCATTAGCAATATTAGTTACTTTGTAAGATAGGGTAGTACCTCTGCATTAGCTTTAAAATTATATATATAATTTATCTGAAGAGAATGCTTATATATATTTCTTAATTATCTAAAATTGTAAAAAAAAATTATCTAAAAAGATGTGGAATTTCAGATTTTTGGTTAAAAACCAATCTTATATCTGTAAACTCATATTTATATATAATGTGAAAAATGTTAAATTCTGAATTCAATAATAAACGCAGTTATTTCCTTCTAAAAAAATGTTGTTATTATTTGATACCCTAATAATGACTATTCTTTTTATTAAAAATATTATAAATTTATTTATGTGTGTATGCAGAATACGTACATACAGCCACATCGCACTCCATAAAGTTATAAGGTTTCCTGCTTTTAATCACAAGTGCCGGACTTCTGCTAGTTGTCACGAACACACACAGCCCACTGCAGCGCTATCTCTTACAGTCCTACGTCAACAGATACTTTAGAGATCGTAATCTGACGCATCGCTTTCCACAGCGGCCGCGAGGCCGGCAACTGGTGCAACCCCCTACCAAGCGTCAGCGGCTGCGCGTGTCTGTCGATTTCGACGGAGGCCGCGAGATCGGCATCTGACGCATCCGCGCCTAACTATGACAGTAGGCTCATTCCACGTCAAAGGCCGGGGTATGTGTCTCTCTCGGACAGTTCCCTTCATGTACAATATAAAAAGAATAAACTTACAATACTAGGGACGTTGGATGTCATAGAAAGAAAAAACACTCAATCTTATAAATTATTATTTATTTCTAATAAAAGTGAAAAGTAATTTTACATTCTCATATGCAGATACAAAAGCACTTTTTTGGTAATCGTTCTTCAGTCGATGGATGGATGGACATCCGTACCATTCAAGGTCTTGAATAGATGCAAATTTAAATATTTGACGCATCCAGGAGGTTTTGTCCTTTCCCTTCACGTAAACGATGGTGTCCTTGTGATCGAATAATTTAAGTGCGATCACCACATCTTTATAGGGTACGCCGGGATCATTCCAGTGAATTCCATGATAAAAATTAGTTAACCACAATGCACTGGTCCGTGTTTTACAAAATTTCACTTGCGTGAACGGTCTTGGTGATCGAATATTTGCGGAGAAGGTTTCAATTATTCCTGCGTCTTGTGTGTAGGCCACAAAAGCAACTTGTTTAAATACGAACTGTCTTCGCTCTCCATCATGGAATCCTTGAACATCTGCAATGATCTTCACAGGCTGAGTTGCCATCGTCAAATGATCAATGCACAGGACAGCATATTTTCATTTATACAGCTCGTTGCACAACACCTGTGAGCGGAGAGTAATTGATTATTTCGTCGTGTAGGACTAATGCATATGCAGCGGTGTGTTCTGGGAAATTTGTCGATGATTCAAATTCAATTCGAACGTCTATAGGTCCAGACTTAATTATCTCATTCTGTTTAGAGCAGTCTATTACAATGATCGGTGAAAGCTCTTTGAACTTACGAGGACTCAGTAGACACCCCCCTCCCTCTCCTTCAGCAATTTCATAGTAAGAAGGACGAAACCTTGCATACATGTCATACGCGAGGCTGTATACATTTTCATTCCATTGCAGATGTAGATTGTCATATGGGTAGAATTCTGAATTGAGGTAGACTTTGGCGTTAGTTAACTTGCAGTTATCGAACACGGTGGAATCGTTTGATGTATTTGCTCTTCTATCAGTCTGAAACGCAAGTATAATGAATCTGGGTGTCTCGATATGACTGGAGGTCTTAATAGCCCATGTTTGTCTGCTCGCGGTCGGTAACACTGGATACTCAAAGATCTCCCATGAGCGGAAGGTCAGTGACAGAAATGTACCTGAATTCAACACTTTCAAAAGCTTCAATCGTTCCTCGTCGGATACACTGACGTGAGGCATTTTCCATATTAGTTTGTTGATTGTGATCCTATTCTCTTCTTGAGCTCCTTGAATGTACGAGTTATTGTCTGTCGCACTCCGCACGAGAATAAGTTCCTGTTTAGCGTTCATAATAATCTGTCTCATATCCTCAAAATATCCCATAAGTATTTTTAGAGGTATGCATGCAGTAAATCGCTTGTACTCCTGGGGTGTTCTACCCTCCGCATCGTCTATGAACCATCCAGCATTTTCTAAACTGTGCAGATCTGCTGGTGATGCCGAGACGTATGTTTTAAGGGTCGATGTTAGACCAACATTGCGTGTACGATCAATCTCAGAACCATTCAGTTCATAGCGAATCTCTTGGAAGAGGAATGCCAATGAGTTGCGTGTCAGCTTGGACCCCACTGCATCGGTGCCATCAGTTTTCTTGAATGACCCTTCGAGATATATGAAACTCTTGCACGGAAGAGTGAGTGTGTCCTGGTGCTGTATGACAATCCTGATTTCATCATTCTTGTTAAACGTGGTTGAAGCGTAAGATTTATGAGAGAAGTATTCTTGACGTATAATTCTGTCATCATACTCTACTGGATTGGTTATATTGAGTGATGACGTCATTGCATGGTTTGAGACCAACTGATTTAAGAAATTCGTAGTTCACAGGTGTTATCAGTTTGCTGTTCAGTAGCGAAGTGGCGCGCTGTGTATTGCGTGCACTTGTTTTATACCGCAAGCCCATCTTGTTTTAGATGTAATCGTATAATGATTTCCTCACCGCGAAAGTCGACAAGTTTATTATCTGATCCACAATACGCAGCTCCAAATAGCCCAATGTCTGAGCAGTCACTGGAAGGTATATTGCATTGGCAGGTGTCTCAACAATCTTATACCCCGCTGCAACTGAGGGGAAGAATCCGTAAATAGTGTGAATGAGAGTATCGTTGAGATAGGAATTCGTAGCAATGTTACACTCGACACGTATTGTGCTGACTGGGAGTATATCCACAGACTGATTGGACTTGTAAAATTTAGTTGGATCTTTCTTCAAAATCTGCTCTTTTGTGAATCCAAGCAGGGGTCCTATTGAATGTTTCTGGCTAAAGTCAATCGTTGCATTTAGAGTCCTTATTTCAGATTTAAGTGTATTGATGTTTGCACGTAGTTCAATACCTTTTCTAGACTGTTTTAAGAGTTCGTTTAAATCGTCAACATCGTATGCACCAGATTATATTTCAAGAATATCTTTTTCACCATTAATATCGAGATGCAGTTTATTGTTAGTGTTGGTGATATTCGGGATGCTGTTGTACGTCTCCAGTCCAATCAATGCAACACTCCATTGACCTGCACTCAAATCAATTGGTGGGAAGTAATTTGCACGCAATGCAGATGACCGTCCTTTCAACGTCAAAGTGTACGACATTGCATCTGAACGTCAACTGATGAATGAAGGTTTAAACATCCTGCTTATATACGTTAGTTCTTGTTCTTCTTCTTCTTCTTTGTGAACGTCAAGAGAAAGATGATGCAAAGATGCCCGCAGAGGTATGTATTAAAGTCCTGATACCGTTGATAATTGTATAGCACATGTCTTCTGTGAGTGAAGTATTGCTGTAATTCTTCGGGTGGTTGCAGGTCACCAAAGGAGTCGAAATAGTAGACTACCCCAGCGTCTTTCACAACGTACGCCACCCAGTTGGTGCCAGGACCTCCGACAACATCTAAATTCACAATACCGCATTCACCAGTTTTCCACATAGTCTTAGGTAATGTATCCCTCATAAACACACCACGGAATCTTGGTATCTTGAATTTATGTCTAACAAACTTAAGAAGGTCTGTATTTGTGAGTGGTCGATCTGGTAGGACTCCTATTGGGCTTTTTTTTAATTTATGAATAGACCAAGACCCTTCTTGTACGGATTCAAGTATAGGCCTTTTCCAATGACTGCTGCTTCCATCATGCGGCTATGTCTTCTCGCCTCTTCTAACTGGATTTGCGAGTTTTGCGCATTCTTGACTGTTCGAGCGATAGCTGCAGCCCCACCGGCGAGCGAACCTACCGCTGAGAGCGCGGAGAGGGCTGGGATGAGAAAAGGAATAAAACCGCCGGATGTCTTGGGTATTGATAGAATGCGAGGTGCTTTAACGGATCTTCTCGTCGGTGATTCTTTGTCCTTCATTGCGTTTTTAGCTGCATACATCGCTGTCAGGATACATTTCTTCAAACAACCCTTCTTGTTCTTCATGTTTAGTGCGCGACGTGCAGCGTTCATAACGCGCTTGAAATTCACCACTCCTAATCCTAACTTGATTTTTCCGCGCATGGTTTTATCAACTGCGAATGCCGCGATGCGTTGACCTATACCAATATCTTTTCTTTTCCGTATCGCCTTAGCTTTATCAGCTAAAATCCTATCTGCAATGTGACGACTTGGTAGATCTTTATTTGCTTCGTATGCAATGTCGTGTTCCATGCACACTTCGTCAAGCAGATTCACTCCCTTATCACATCGCGCCAAGCGTTTCTGAAGCTTTGTCCCAGGTCCGCAGTAGTTATACCCCGGGATGTGTAATTCCAAAGGTAGTTTGTCCAGGACACCACCGCCTCCTCTAATGTGCCCTCGATCGCGCATGTCAGGCTACTGTGGTGGTTGTGGACGATGAATGTTCATTATATAGCAAATCCCTGGCATCAATCCAACTGTTTTGTGTAGCAGGAAAACCAAGCCATTTGACTAGGGCTTTATTTCCAAGTCGTCTTATGACTCTCTCCACGAGAAAAAGATCTGGTTGTGAGCTCTTCTGCATCTCCTCAGTGTAGAAGGAGCCTGCAATTTCTTCACCTTTACTGTCTTTCAATAAATAAGTTCTAGGATTCGTTCGCTGCACATTTGAAACTGTAAATATCTCAGTTGACCAGTTCGGTAGGTATGATTTCTCAAATGCGGTCTTGTGTTTTGAGATACGCACCAAATCACCTACATTAAATTTCTGTTTGCGTGGATCCAGTATCTTAATGTGAAAGTATACCGTATCCATGAGTGTGTTATCACGAACATCAATTGGTCGCATTTTTATTGTGCTATGTTTGGTTCTATTATATTGAGCAATTATTTCTGGGAGGATATCTGTCCATTTGTATGAGCCACGAAGGTTAAACCGCATCCACATTCTGCCTTTTATTGTTCTGTTCAAGCGCTCTACGATACTTGCCTTCAGGTGAGTGAATGTCGAGTAGTGATGTATTCCATACCGCTGCATCACTGTCTTGAAGTACCTATTGTAGAACTCACCACCATGATCGGTTTGGAGATTGTCTGGGCATCGATTGGTTCCTATCTGTAGCAAGCGTTCAAAAGCATCAGCGACATTTGGTCCGGTTTTTGTCTTGACTGGTACTGCCCATGCAAATTTGGAGTATGTATCAATAACAATTAAAATGTATTTGAAGCCATTATTCTCGTGTGAATATTGTCGCATATCTACAAGATCAGCTTGCCACAAGTCATCCATCCCTTTAATCATGACATGCCTGCGCGGGTATGTTTTGCGTGCTGGTTTGTGTAGTTCTCGAACTATGGTCTCCATACTTATTCGATGATACCTCTCTCTCGAAGCTCAGAGATTATGGAGATAACTTCATTCGAATGAGCTGTATTACCTGCAGCAGCTGATGCCATGAGCAGACGTAGTCGATCTATTAGTTCGTTGGGGTCGTCATAATATATATACTGAGGGACTCGATTGTTCACTGTCTTAAGACCAATGTCAATACCATCTCCGCTGCTGGCACCGTTGTTGTTGTCTTGGTCTTCAAGTATTGGTTTTATAATGGTTTTATACTTCCTGTTGGTTAGGCTTTTGGTGATCTTGTGTACACCAGTCATGTGTAGTATTTGACGGTACGTGTCCTTATCACTAACTGAATAATTTATAGGTTTTTTAGTTGGTCTTAGGAAAATAAGATTCATTAAGCCTGGTGTTCGGTCAAACTGTCTATCAGCTATTTGTATTTTCTCTTCTGTTGCAGTTATGGGATGCGTGCCCAACATGTATGGTCTTCCCGGGCTAACGCCGAATGTTCTATCTATCTGGCCTGGTGCGTGACTAATAATGAATTCATCAATGGCTTGACTGTCGTTTTGGGTCGTTTTTGTTTTTGGTGAGAGCTGTTGGAGAGACTCAGTAACGGGCTTAAAGGTCTCTCTTAGTGTTTGCTGACGATCAATATACCCTAACCTAAGCAACCGTAATTTCTCTCGGACTGCTTTACGGGCTTGAATGACTTTCTGTTTGGTCGTCGACATCTCAACGTATACTAATCAGACGTCTCTGCGACATGAGGCTTTATATATGCATTCATTTTCTTCAGCTTCTTAGTATGATCACGATCGCCCTTATCGACAACAATCAGGTCTACATCTATTTTTCCCTGAATATGATCGACCTTTTCAGTTAAGTCGGTTACTTTCTTACTGACTTGATTAACTAGCTCATTTAACTCATTCACCATTCTCAGAAGGGTTTAGTAATAGGTCTCTAGTTCCCTGCGCATACTTGCAACTTTAAGAGCCATAGCTTGAATTTTCGCATCCATGTACAAGCGAATGTTCTGTCTGTGTACACCAATCATCTCAGGTTGAGAGGTGGACATACGCGCGAATTTGTCCATGGTATGACGTAGACTGATGTGCTAACGTCTATTACCTTGTTATATATGCAAAAATTCTTGAAAGTTTCTTCTGTATCTACCATCATACAGTTTTCTTGTTTTATCAATAACAAGAAACCCATACTGTGAATGGTTCCAACAGTCTGCACATATCTTTAAGAAATCATTGAACGACATATCCGTCCCCACATGTGCTTGGTAAATGTGTCTTAAATTAAGATTGTCTTGCTTGAAGGCTATAATGAGGTTTGCGTTATCCCTAACAAGTTGTTTGGGGATTCTGGAATATGTTTGACTTAGATAAAATACGTCAGCACCCATATGGCGACCGAAAGAGAAATATTTGCGAATTTGGTCTTGGTTTTCTACTGCAACATCGTCAAATATGAGTACTGTGTTTGGTTTTGTTTCTTCAGGTGGGGGGATATCAGAGCTTTCACTGAATGTTGTGTATGTAACGCCATCTACACCTCGAAATATCTCATGCAATAACTGATACTTGGGTTGAAAGAGTGTTTTTGAGAATAGACAGACATGTTCAAATCGGACACCTTGCACATGAGTTAGCAGAGTCATGAGGACATTAGTCTTGCCGCAGTTGGATGGGCCTACAATAATTGCTCTTATATTATCGGGAAGGAGAATTCCGTTTTTCTTGTTCTTCTTCTTCTTCTGCTCTTCACTTGAATCTTCACATGACCAGTCACCGACAACAAAGTCCTGGTGGTGAGGGTGCTTCACCCAGCCAGCCATGATAGTAAATGAGCCATGTACAAACAAGTACTTGACATATATAGAAAATATAACTGAGAGGATAATAACAATATTTGTGTGTAGCCAGTATAGTTCGATCAATTAACCGATTGAGCTATACTGCCTACACGAGGAACACATGTATGAAGAGTAAGATGGTCATAATTTGAGTAGAATTAAAAAATTATTGGATCAATTTGATTATAATAGGAGTGGTGGTCTGAAATAAAAGAGAAACAGGAGATAAGATTAAATATAAATTATTTATTTAAAAATCATACATTGGATGTACTATTTCTGAGGTGTTATCATAATCTGCACGTTTCTTCTTAGAACCTGTACAATATATACCAAATAATTCTCTTTGGTTGGCAATAAATTCTGCACGTATCTCACGCAATCCGATAGGTGACTCTGAGTACTCTGTTTTTTGACACACGCATTTCAATTGGATGTTTGTAGTTTTAATGGCCATATGCGAACGAAGATGCTGCTCAGAATCGTCAATATGTATATTATTAACACGTAGAGAGTTTTTAACATCACTATATGCTGCCTCTATGCTAGGAACCCAACGATTCAGTCTCTCGAGAGCAAACCGTATAGAGGAGTCTAGGTTGAATAATTTGATAACTGACGGATGCCTTAGATAGACGCTGTCGACACCTGATTTAATGCATAAGGCGCAGTCATCATATACAGTAGTAATGGAAAGTGTGACATCGGCAAGACGAATTTCTGGTGGGGGATGAGTTGGATCATATTCGGTGGTCATTTGTTGATTGATGTAGCGCCCTGCGTGACAGATCCCGGCCCAGTCGAACTCGGAAATCGGGACTTTAACACTTTTGGAAATATTTTCAATCTCCATTATAGCTTGGATCCCCCAGACATGATGGACGTCTATAGCAATGTTCACACGTTTGGAACCACTGGAGGTTAAATTATATGTCATGATGAATAGCGTAGCCGCACTAGACGTATTCTTTTTATTTACAGTATCTAAACTCGGTGGTTGCACTATCACGGGAGTGTTCGATTGTGATGAGTTATATGTAGGCATCCAGTACTGACCACCATTTAGTTGATCTTTAACACCACCAGTGGTTGAATTCGTTGTGTGGTGAGCAGATCGAGCGTCTTCATCATCACACAAGTTGCTGAGTGGGACGGAGAGCAGCAACTCCTTGTCCTGCTCCAACATGTGAGCTAGGTGGGCTACAGGATCCCACGTGGTCGCTACTGGATCAAATGAGTCGGCTGTCGCTGGTGTAGGTCCGGATGAGATGGTTAATGAAGCTAATGATGATGCAGGTTCGGACACGTCTGCGGAGCTAAGCATGGTTGCGTTTGACTCTGTTGAAAAAAGAAGATGAATGATTAGATATTAGCAAATAAGTGAAAACATTAAATAATAAGGATAATGAACGAGATAGAATAATGTGAAATATGATACTTACTTTTCCGTTTGATCCTGTTCTGAGTGACTGCACTGGAGGTCGACTGGTGCTTCATGATTGTTCTTCTTAGTCTCCCGCTGACTGAGTGACCACGACTGAGGTCCCGCAACTTAACCTATATATCTCCTACAATGAGGTCATAGGATAGTTGAATCCTGTTGGTAGAAGTCGAACATGTGACTGAATTAAGGGATCGTATTGGATACAGCCATTTCCACCACCCCACAAAACCATCAGCTGACTTGATGACAGATTACTCTGGTGGCGGTAATAAAGACTAGAGAGGCGACACGTGCCGGATACACTGCGTGCGACCTTGTTGTTGTCGACTAACGATGCTTTGGAATGGTGACGGTGTTATGAAAACAGTTCATAATGACTCTGACGTCATGGCCGCCATCATGGATAACGGTATTTTGGAATGGGACCGGCCTTGTTACAATACTAGTGTCTAACGTAACTTAGTCGGTGCGTGAGAAACAGAGTACTGCAGTCGAGTTTAGAATTCGAAGAGTTCGTCCACGCATGAATCAGCATGGGAATGCCAGAGAACACATGAGCGGTATGACGTCTTCGTCAGTCCGACACCTCGGCTTCACTGTCATCGATCATCCTCCAAACAGTCTCGACTGGCCTCATCCGATTTCCAGCTGTTTCAAAACTTGAAGAACACCTTCGAGGACTTCACTTTCTCAGAGATGAAGCGCTGCAAGCAGATGTGGGGTTGTGGCTTCATCAACAAACTCAAACATTCTACAGAGACAATATCAACAAACTGGTTTCCAGTTTGGAGAAATACGTCCATTGCCACGTTAATAACATTTGTTTTATTTAAAAAGCTTTACAACTTTTCACAAAAAAATCGGAGGTATCAGTTTTCAGCTCGCCCTCGTAGGCTTAAGTGTTAGTAAGTCCTTTCTGAAGATTTTTGCCTCGAGTGTAGCCTTGCATGGAAATGGAATGTGGACGATAAGTAGTTTAGACAAGAATGGAACAGAAGCTATAGAATTGTGGTGCTGAAGAAGAATGCTGAAGATAGGTTTTGAAAAAATTAAGGAGGAGAGAAATTTGTCCCACAACTTGACTAAAAGAAGTAATCGGTTGATAGTATGCTTTCTGAGACATCAAGGGATCGTCAGGTTAGTATTGGAGGGAAGTGTGGGGAGAAAAAACAGCAGAATAAGGCCAAGAGATGAATGCAGTAAGCAGATTCTAAGGGATATGTGTTACAGTAATTATTCGGAGGTGGAGAGCAATAAAGGGAGGCTCGCACGGGGTAGAGTAACGTGGGCAACTGCATCAAGCCAGTCCTCAGACTGAAGCTGTCAACAATAACAGCTTCTCTGAGAAACGTGAAGGTCATTTGATGAAGTCTTTAACGCATCTTCTTTCATATTGTACTTGCTTCTGGTCAAGGTTTTCTTCTCACCATTTCTGGAGAGAATCTCGTCATTTCTTATCTCATCAGACCACATAATTCTGAACGTGCTTCTGTAACACCACATCACAAACGCTTCGATTGTTTTCTTTCACGATTTTACCGTAGCGTATAATTCAGTGTTATACAACACTGTGCTGCAAACACACATTCTCAGAAATTTCTTCCTCAAGGCTGATGTTTATTACCATTAGATTTCTTTTTTACAAATGCCCTCTTCGCCTGTCTCATCTCTCATTTGTCACGTGCAGATTTCCTTAGTTTCGTCTATTTGTGGTTTCCAGTTTTCATAAATTTAATGCTAATCTCGTTTCTGTTACTCTTCATTACGTTTGTCATTCTTCGGTTTACTCTCAGATTGTGTTGTGTGGTCGTTAGAGTGCTCGTTCCATTCAACAGAGCCTGCCATTCTTTGTCACTCTCACTGAGGGTAGCAATGTTATCAGTCTGCCTCGTGATAGACAGGCTTTCACCATGGATTTCCATCCCACTCATGAACCTTTCTTTTATTTCTGTCGTTTCTTCTTCGATGTATAGATTCAACAGTAAAGGAAAACCTACCTCCATTTCTTATACCTTTTCTAATGGGAACATTTTGTTTTTAGCCTTCCATTACAGTTCTTTGCTCTGTTTTTATGTTACGTATAGCATATTATAGATTGTACCTTTTGTCTGAGAATTTCGAACATCTTGTACCATTTTACATTGTCGAACCCTTTTTCTAGGTCGATAAATCATTTAACGTGAAACTGTACCAACAGCAATTAAATCAGTATAGTAGAGAGATATCATATTCGTTGTTACAATGTTCGCGAGGAACTTTTCTACTGCGTTCTCTGCTTCTGAAATGAAATTAACAGTGTGGATTAACAGCAAGTGGTCTTTAACTGCGATGAAAATAATTGCTTTTAATCGGATTGTCGTAACACCTTATGAAGAAATCCGTGCACAAAGTTTAATAAGAATGAGTCGTACAGTTCTATACTGTCTTCTCTCGAGATATGGCATACATTGTTGTGAAAAGGGTTAATTATAAATGTGCGCAATACAATTTTTATTCGTACAATATTTATTTATGACAATGAAGTGAAGTGACGGTTCACTATCTAACAAGAACAGTACAGTACTATATCCACCCTTATACAAGTGGTTGCTTATTATTTCGTTACATACAGAAGTGGAAATACGCAACCTGAGGAATGATGTCTAGTTAGTTGTCTGTTAAGGCAATACCCTGTGGCTTCGAAGCTATCATAGATACAGCCACCAGAACACTCTAAGGTATGCGTATTCTCGAAGTCGTTTTCTATTTATACGATATATAAAATATAGTGAGGCAGTCTTTCTCAGAGGAAGGAATGGAATTGGGATTTAAGGTTCCATCGATGACAGGTCAGCAGCTGATGAGCAGAACCTCTGACTGGACTAAGATTAGGGGAGGGGGGGGGAATACAGAGAGGAAATTGGTCATGTGCTCTGATAATGAAACATTTCGATGTCTGCTGCGTTATTCGATTTGGGGAAAAGTCATTCTGGAATACTCTTAAGAAAACAATGTCTACATTATGTACACATTTATGTTTGATTTACTTATTCCATTAGGTATGTATCTATTCTGCGCTATACTACCGTGAAGTCTGTATAATACATGTGATAGGATGACCTAGTGACTAAGTGCACCACCAAATGTGAAGCTCTAAGTTGCGACAGGAAGGTGGAGAGTCGGAGTAGCGCGCTGCTTGTGAGTCAGCTGGCCTTCTGCTTGGGTGCGCCCGTGGAGGCCCTCGGCAGGAGGGAGGCAGCCTTCGTCAGGAGCAGGCAGAGCAGGCCGAGCGCGGCGGCCGCCGCCCCCACCACGAGGGCGGCGACGTCCAGCAGCAGGTGCTGGTGCCAGGACAGGTCCAGCGCGGCGGACCGCAGGTGCGGCGCCCCCCGGTGCCTCAGCACGTACTCCAGCCAGTAGATTGCCTCCTCCAGAGGCGGCCGCGGCCGGTCCCGGAAGAGCACCGCCAGCTGCCAAGCACGCTCCCTGTACCTGCAGCACAGTATTTGCGTCGGTACTAGCATTAGTAACACTAGTTGGGAGCTCCGACGTTAGGCGCGTAATGGGGCCCCTTTGGAACGTGGCTGCCGAGAAGGGGAACGAAGCCAGTGCGCACTCCGTGTGCATTCCGAGGGGAGTCATTGCGGATGTGGAAAGGGGGGGTTCCAGATGCGACGAGGAATACAGGGTACAGCCAACTGCAGGTGGTGGCTCATGACGTGTGTCGCTTAGGATCGGAGCAGATTCTCTCTGGTTTCGGGCGGATAGTGGAAATGGTAAAGACCATCTTGCTTGAGAGATTAAAGCGGAGCTCACCGTCTGCAGCATCGTCGATAGAACAGACTGTGTCCTTGACCTGCCCCATCGCGTGGTGGGTTTCCAGGTTCCGCTTAATAGCTCAGGAGTCCACTACACATAGGAAGCGGCTACACGGGTAGCGGGGGCTGTCTGGAAGGGACTGGGCGTTTTTTTTAGGTTAGAGGGTGTCAGGAAACCACAGAAAGGGCGTCCACCTAAAAGGGGGCAGGTAAAACACAGTAAGGTAGTCGTAGAAACGATCGGTATTGTAGTTGTAAATTGTCGTAGCTGTGTTGGGAAAGAACCAGAGCTCGAAGCCCTAATAGAAAGCACTGAAACTCAAATAGTTATGAGTACAGAAGGCTGGGTGAAGCCGGAAATAAGTTGAGCCGAAATTTTTTCGAACGATCTAACAGAAAGGATAGATTAAATACAATTAGTGGTGGAGAATTTATTGCTGTCAGAAGTAGTTTACCTTGTAGTGAAATTGAAGTAGATAGTTCCTGCGAAATAGTGGTATGGGTAGAGGTTATACCTGACAATCGGACTAAACTATTAATTTGATCGTTTTACCGAACTCCCGACTCAGAAGATACAGTTGCTGAACAGTTCAAAGAAAACTTGAGTGTCATTTTAAATAGGTACCCCACTCATAGTCGATGGTGACTTCAATGTACCGTGGATATTCTGGAAAAATTATACGTTTAAACCGGGCTGCAAGCATAAAACGACATCCGAGAGTGTACTGAATGGTTTCTCAGAAAGTTAGTTGAACCATTACTTCATGAGCCCACTCGAAGCGTAAGTGGTTGTGGAAGCATACTTGACCTCTTACAACAAAGAATCCTGCACAAATAGGGAGTATCATGAAGGATACCGGGATTAGCGGGCATAAGGAAGTTGCTGGTAGGCTGAATACCGTAACACCCACAAACATAAAAAAGAAAAGTAAAGTAGTTCTATTTAAAAAAGCTGATATAAATGTTTTTAAAACCTTTTAGGAGACAGTGTCCACTCCTTTCGATCTGATGATGTAAGTGTAGAAAAGTTGTGGAATGATTTCAAAGAGGTAGTATCGACGGCAACTGAGAGATATATACCACATAAATTAATAAGTGATGGTACTGATCCCCCATGGTACAGAACACGGGTCAGATGACTGTTGCACAAGCAACGGAAAAAATATGCCCAATTTAAAAGAACGCAAAATCCCCAAGATAGGCAAAGTTTTGCAGAAGTTCGAAATATAGCGCGTGCTTCAATGCGACATGTTTTTAATAATTTCCACAGCGGAATTCTGTCTCGGAATCTGGCAGAAAACCCAAAGAGATTCTGGTCATACATAAAGCACACCAGTGCCAAGAAACAATCAGTACGTTCGCTGCACGATAACAACGGTGAAGTCACTGATGACAGTGCCACTAAAGTAGAATTATTAAACACGGTTTTCCGAAAATCCTTCACCTAAGAAGGCGACGTAAATATTCCTGAATTCCAATGAAGAGGAACGTCACGTTGTGACGCCTAGGTCTGGAACTGGGCTCAAAGCTGCCCACAACGTTCCTCCGTAATGGTGGAAAACCGTGACGCCCTTCGACGTCACCCTAGGGTTCGGCGACGATTCAGACAGCGACGGCAGGTGAGGCGGGTCGACGGCACCGCACCGCCACCAGAGTCCGTCAGAATTCTGCCCAACGCCACCGCCGGGGAGCCACACGACGAGAAGGTCGTCACAGCCCCTCTTACCCACGTTTAGCCCCTTCCTTTGACGTCTCTGCAATGGGGGCCAGAACCGCGACGTCGAGCGTTGAAGTCGTGCGTTTTTAGTATGGACTGCCGATGAAAACATTTCAGACAAACCGCCGCTTAGGGGGTGGCGTAAAGGGCGACAATGAAGCCACTCCTTTCCTTGGAGCGTCGATGCCCTCACACTTCGCTGTCAGAAACGACTGTTAGCAGAGCGACGAACAGCAGGAAGATGTTCTGGACAAGCTTTGACACTGCTGACACTCTCGGATCGTTGTACCCTACTGTAAGCTCGTTGTGGAGTTGCATGGCCGTTGAGCGTAATCGCACCACTTTGGAGTACAGAGCGACAGCAAATTTGCTCTCGTGTACAGGTTGCAACCACTACTGACCGTTCAGAACCAATCGTCGAAATTTGAAAGCGATCTGAAGCAGCACGGGTTATTTATGCTTTTTCTACCTCACTGGTTTCGTCATGCTGTGACATGAGCATGTGGGAGAGCGACATTATCACGTGCGTGCATAAAAAGGAAAAGGTTCCTTCTAATTCGCAATATTGATGAACCATTATCTCAGAACCTTTGACAGACAGAGATCTGGAATTTTTGGAAAGTATAGTTTCACTCCTTTTCTGGTTGCTGAACCAGAATCATAATATGCCGACAAATATTTTAAAAATTTTGTTCAATTATTTTTTAAATTCATTTTTCCTTCTGCAAATGTTTTGGTGGTTCAGCAGCAGCAGCAGCAGTAGCAGTATACTAAGAGGTAACATAGTATAAAATCAGATATACGTATGTGTAATAGTTCCTGAGTTAATGGGTCAAATATATTAAAAAAAACTCATTTTCCGGAAATGAAGTTTTCATTCGATGTCAACTAGAAACAGCCAGGTCCATAATCAGCATTATTTGGATCCTGCTCTTGATGATCCTGCAAACCTAAAAGCTTCTTTTTGTTCCTGCTTCTTCCTTCATTAGTCATTTCTTCTACTGCACGCTAGGCTTTCGTAATCCTAAGTCGATCCATTCACTGCAACGCTTGCAGTGTGTTGGCTCCTGCAGTAGTACCAAGTTGCTCTAGTAACCTAATTCTTCTCTAATTACCATAATTAAACGTTAACACAGCGTCGCTAACACTCATAGAGTTTTCATTCCTACAAAGACGATTTGGTACGCGGATCCAAATGACAATAATGAAAAAGACTCATTTGGATTTTGCGTTCGACTATGGAGACATTTGGAAAGAACGTCGGGATGAGCTAGCTCTCTATACTCGTATATTGGTTTAATAGCTTCCATCAGTGCAGATTGTATGCTGTCTTTGTGGCTAGACTGCCCCTCTCTACGCGCTGCCTGAGCTTTGCGGTACTTGCACCTCGAATCAGCACCAGGTGGGCAAAGACCATGTATAGGTGTATCATCAGTGAATAATTTGTGGACGTATGTAGCCCACACTGCTCTTTTCATCCCTTGCAGATCGTGTGTATTCTTTCTCATTGCCATTCCATAATATTGCTGGAGTTATCAATGTATTCCTTTGCCATTTAGAGTCTTTCCATCTGATTACTTCTCTTTTCCTTTTGTCTGCTTCAATTGTGGAAGGCATGTTCCCATCCGTTTTTGAACACGGTCCACCAAATCAACGTCAATGTTTTCTCCACTAGCAGCAACGTCAGCACAGCAGCAGATGTCTTATTGCCATTCCTCTTCGAAGAACTAGGGGGCTTCTTCTTATCGTGTGTCTGTGCTTCAGATGTATGTTCATTTCCGTGGCAACGTGGCTTCTTGAAACAACCCTATCCAAAACGGGTATGAGAACATGTAAGCCGGCCGCGGTGGTCTCGCGGTTCTAGGCGCGCAGTCCGGAACCGTGCGACTGCTACGGTCGCAGGTTCGAATCCTGCCTCGGGCAGGGATGTGTGTGATGTCCTTAGGTTGGTTAGGTTTAAGTAGTTCTAAGTTCTAGGGGACTGATGACCACAGCAGTTGAGTCCCATAGTGCTCAGAGGCATTTGAACCATTTGAGAACATGTAATAACACACCAAAGCACTATAGTTACAATTCAAAACCTAAAAAAAACTAGAACCACAAAGTAACTCCACAAAATGCACGTGCAATACCTCCATTTCTGTTTACACACTGCAACCAACCGCTTAACGCGAACATGAACGTGAATACAACGAATAAAGAGCTGAAAACCACAGCGTTCTAGACTTAATAACTCCGCAGATAGATACCTAAGGAAGTCAATGCAGAATGAGAGGAATTTTTTTTACACTTGCGCTATTAACTTTGCAATAATAACAACTATACTTCCGACTGGAATTAATCGACAAATGACACATCAAATTATTCAGGAGAGATCAAATATTATTAATAGACAATAATCGGAAAATGTCACTTTTTGATCAATTTCACCACATGTTCCCTCCTCCGTTTAACTTCCGCATATACTCGTAAACAGCAGAGTACTACTGGTTCCCATCTCTCGTCCAACCTTCACAACTACCGCGTCTCTGCTGAAGTGTTACAACAGCTGTTCATTTCTGTTTCATTCCTTCCTCTTCCTACCAGCTATAGCACTTGCTTTCATGTCCCCTCGATAAACCAGTGGCCTGCTACCTAACCCTCCAAGTACGAGTAACTGTGCGTCCAGCACTCACACCCAGATGAGGACGGGGAAGCACAGTGCAGGGACGCTTCGCGGGCGCCCCTCGAGTGCGCACACTTGTACCAGGCCTTGCGCCGTCAGGGAGAAGAGAAGGAGAAGTTGGTTTGCATTTTTGTGACAACGAACACGCTGCAGTCGTTTCTTCAGTTTCCTGAGGGCAGCGCAGTACGCTTCACAGTTGATCGCTGCGCCGTGAGGGAGGTCACCAGGCAGAATAACTAACCTCTCCAGAGTCCCAGGAGACCGTCGCAGTGGTTCCACCTCCTGTCAGGCGCCGAGGAACCCACTGGTCACACATCTTCGTGCACCCAAACTGTTTCGGAACTACCGACAGAGACGTTCAGTTGAGCAGCCAGGTGTCTGACTGTGATCCGTCCGTCACCTCGAATGGTGGCGTCTTCACGCTCCAACACTGTACGAGTCACAGCCGTGTACGGCCGGCCGCCACGCGTGAGGTCGGATAGATTTGCGCGATCTTATTGCAATAGTGACAGACTACTCGCCCGACGACTCACATGCGTTTGTTCACTGCCAGTTCTCCGTAGACAGTCTGCATGCGCCTATGAATATCTGGGTGCTCTGACATTTTGTCAAAAGAAAATAACTCGACGACAGCTGTCTGCCTGGAATGCACAGACGATATTTTGTACGCTATTTGGTGTGCCGTGACCGATCCGAACTTCGTGTAACTATATGGGCTGAAGCGGCAACATTCCACCATGTCCCACAACAAATTCCACATCTTTTCAACCGAAACTGGCCGAGAAAAATACGTGTTGTGTTACTTACTGGACGCCGCTCATACACCAGAATCCTGCGACCTGTATTATTTCACTTCCCACCCATTCATCTACATCTGTTTCGAGCAGTCGCTTATTTACCAGCAGGAAACATATTCACCAACAACATTTTATACATTGCAGGACGTCAGTTTTAACCTGTATTTTAAAGTAGTCTTATAGGTTGTAAAAATTCTTAAACGCTGAAGTGCACTGCAGTGGACTCATTTCTATGTTGAGAAATGCAATTGCCTGTATTTTCAAATATTTACACAAAACAACAACTGTAGACAAAGAAACAAGAAAGGTACACAATACTATTACTGGTCATGGCTTTATTTCTTACTACCACTTGAAAAGACGCCGTTAGCCCTTTTTTGCAAGCCTTTTTCACATAAGTATTTTTATAAGCTCGTCTACCATTGTGGTTTCTGACAGGAACTATGTCCACTTTAATTAACGTAACATGTCAAATGCCATTTGAAAAGTTTCCTTACAGCCTCACTAGTCTGTTATCCACCTACACCGAGAGTCATGAATCTATCCTTCCCATCCGAATATAAAAACACCTTCAATGGGACTTGTTCTTTCTTAAAACCCATTGCAGCTACCGTCCAAGATATTCCGTCCATGATAAACCCCCGATCATAAATCACCTCCTGCTCTAGCAACTGAATGAACTCCACTCCCCACCCTTTTACTAGAAATCTTTTAACCGTATGTAGCCTTTTGTTCTCCTATTTACGCACTTCCAATCAATAAGGACGAACTACTGCTTCCTTTCTAGCTTACAGCAACATTCTCTATACCAACTCTTCCACTGGTCAGCAGGAATGTCCTTAGGATATATTCTACCTAAACTACTATATACTTTTCGCATGGTTGCTACGCTTAAGCCACCAAGCAAAAATGTTCAAATGTGTGTGAAATCTTATGGGACTTAACTGCTAAGGTCATCAGTCCCTAAGCTTACACACTACTTAACCTAAATTATCCTAAGGACAATTACACACACCCATGCCCGAGGGAGGACTCGAACCTCCGCCGGGACCAGCCGCACAGTCCATGACTTCAGCGCCCTAGACGCTCGGCTAATCCCGCGCGGCGAAGCCACCAAGCCAAGTCGACTCGCTGCAGTAAGACAAATTGCTTTAATGGTCCTTCATCCAACTCTTCAATGTTCACAAATATCCCACAGCTACTCTGCTTTAACAATTTCACATTATAGTGTATATCTGGTGACAATGAAGCGCACGAAATATCGGACAACAGCCAACGGATAAATTAGTCACCACTACAGTATCTGTAACTAATTTTGGACTGCACTCTGACAGGAAAGCAACATCGCTAACAATCCAACAGAAGCATACGATAGGTCAAAAATGCTAACAGGCCGGAACTAGAGATTAAATCCTCTGCCCAAGATAAATGTCGACGAAAGCTATGTCCAACGTAGCCTTAAATTTTCTCACTTCGCTTGAATTGCGATTCCTTCCAAATTCTGCCCCTTTTGCAAGTCTGACAATTATGCTCTGTGTCTCGCCTTCCGGATCCGCCTGCCATCTCTCGTATATTGGTTGTTGATTAAATTCCCTTTCCGCTTTAGTTTTCCAGCTTATATTTATAAATAGTAAATATATTATAAACTTGATAGTAGATTCTTGGCTGACTCAGAAAGGCTACCGGCCCCTCTCAGTATACAGGGTGTTTCAGAAGTGATGCTCAGTATTCTGGTATATGACATAAATGATCATTCGAAACAAAAAAATTCAAGCAAACAAGGTCTCTAAGAGGCATACCTTAAGAACTATGAGCAATTCTTGATGTTCGACACTGTGAAACAAATCTCTTCTACTGCAAGCTCTTTGCTTTTCATATTTTGGGTAGTACTGACAAAACAAGAAAAAATTCCAGTAAATATGTGCCCTAAAATGCATGCCTTAGAAATTATGAACACTTGTTCATTAGAAGAGCTGTTTCAAAGTAGCGAAGATGAACAAGTGCTGACAGCTGTTAAGGTATGCGTTTTTTTCTTGTTTTGGTCCATGCTACCATTTCCCAAAATATGGAAGACAAAGAGCTTGCAGCAGAAGAGATTTGTTTCACGGTATCGAAGATCAAGAGCTGCTCATAGGTCTTAACGTATGCGTTTTAGAGCCCGTGTTGACTTGACTTTTTTTGTTTCGAATTATCATTGCTGTCATATCCCAGAATAGTGATCATCACTTCTGAAATACCCTATTATGGCTTTCTCTTCACCTTTCCACTGTCTACATTTTATATCGAGGCAACTGATTCCTGATACAGAAATTCGAGAGATCTATCGTTCCACCCATCTACAGTCGCTTAGTATCCTGTCCATTCCCTAAATGCAGAACCAGCTATACAAAGTCACCTACTGGTTTCTTAAATGAAACCCCCACGTACCACTCATATAACTTTCCCAACCGAGTAACATCGAGCTCGTAATATCGATATTATTTTCCTTGCCTCACAACCATCCATTTACTCAATTCGTTCAACTAAGAGAAAACTTATCAATCACCAGCACCACTCAGCCCATCCGTCTGAACAGGATCAGAACCAGCGTCCACATCAATATATTTTTTAATTCCCCCACCCCTCCCCACACACACACACACATACACACACACACACACACACACACACACACACACACACACGCACACACACACAACACACACACACACACACACACACACACACACACACACACACACACATACACACAGACGCACACGCACAAACACAAAAAAGTCAATTGAAAGGTGACAGTGTAGATCCTCTGCTGATGAAGAACAATTTATTTTTCCACTTTATTTGTTTGTATCTGTTGATGTTTGTTTCACACACTATCGATTTCAAAGTTAAATGGTTTCAGCTTCAGGCTACTGGACAAGACATATGAATTAATCAAGACCCACGAACTTGTACTATCTCCTATAAACCCGTAGCGTACACGTCTGACATGCAGGTACCAACTTTATTGGGAAACAGCCAGAACATTACGATCAGCGACATACTGTCGATACAGACCCGTGGAGACGATAGCAGCGTCACGAGGAGAGGAATGACTGCCAGCCAGCCGGACGTAGTATCAGTGCACGTGCTGTCCGTGTGTAGAATAGGGAAGGTGCGCGATCTATCTGAGTCTGACCGAGGGGAGGTTGTGGTGGCCCGGAGGCTCAGCACGAGCATTTCGGAAACTGCACGACTTGTCGGGTGTTGGAGGACGTTGGCGCAGTGGCAGAGCGTCGCATGGCCTGACGAATCCCGATACCTTCTGTACCGTACCGATGGGAGTGCGCGGATCCGTCGTCTTGCAGGGGAACAGCTCCTCGACATATGTACTGGGGACGGAGACTAACTGGCGGCGACTGCATTACGCTCTGGGAAAGTCACGTGGGCAACCACAGGTGAAGTGGAGGCACCGATGCGGCCAAGGAGTATCGGACACTGGTTGCAGATCACATACGCCCCTTCATGACGGTCATGTTTCCCGACGGCAGTGGCATTGTTCAACAAGATAATGAACAATGTCACAAGGCCTGGAGTGTGACGGAGTGGTTCGAGGAACACAGTGGCTAGTTGATGTGCTGGCCCCCCAGCTCACCAGGTATGAACCCGATCGAACACATCTGGGATACGATCGTATGAGGTACGAGAGCTCATCGTCCTGCTCCCCGGAATTTGGGGCAATCAGGTGACTGATGTGTGCAGACGTGGTGCCAGCTCCCTCCAGCGACCTACCAAGCGAGGCCCCGAAGCCTCCAGGCCACTACGCGTCGCTGCTCTTGTCCGTGCCAAAGGTTGACATGTCAGCCATTATACAGGTGGTCACAGTGTTGTGGCTCATCAGTGCATGAAGCTACACTGCTCGCCCTTCAGCTTGCAGTGTCAGGAACGACAGTAAATGACGATGATATGTTACTGTGTGCCATGTTAGACATTCGTCTTTCTTACTCGAGGCATAAAACAATCTTCTCACAAAAAGACAACATTCGTGTGCGATTTACAAATGAGAAACTTATACAGTATAAAGAACGTAGATGATCTTACTGCTAACTAAGTTGTGGGGCTGCGATGAGATGCTGATAATTCGCGTATCCAAGCTTGTAGTACACAACACGTCGGCATAACGTTTATTATAATACGCCGCGTTTTTAATAGCCCCAGGAGTCTATAAATTGTTTTGATAATCCTTAGACAAGTGGACCGATGCAAGGGTAAAATACCAGAACAGACCAAGAGAACAGCGTTTACTGACAGTGAATAGATGACAGTAGAAAACGTACAGAAAAATATAAGTGGGTATAATTGAAGATTCTAACGTAAAGAGGAGTTTAGAGGAAGCGTACATCTAGCAGTGCATCACTTCTGCAGCTATTTTAAATTTCTAGTGAGAAATAGCCTCTGCAAGGTCAGTGGCAGGTTCTTGCAAGTTCGCGTCTCGGGAATTAGTTCTTATAGTTAGAGAGTGGAAAGTAGGCGCAAACTGCCTGCCCCTGCCCAAGTGCCAGCTCAGCAGCGCTGTAACAGTCAGGGGGCTTCTCCGACTACCTGCTCAAAATAGTTTTTCGGAGAAAGCATTTAGAACAATTTCGGACGATGTTTTATGCCTACCACTGGCTTTAAACTAGCTTTCTTTGAACGTTTCGAGAAGGGGAGGGGGAGGAGGCGGTCGGTAAACGGAACCAATTATTAATTTATTCTAGTTGTCGAATGAAACCTCTACCCATACTAACTCAAAGAAATTATTTATTTCTATTTCAGTACGGGATGAACTATTTCTACGAGCAGCAAACACACCACCACCAACTGAATTTACTGTATTCTTACTGCACACCGTAAGGTCCTTTGTAAAAAGTTGGGCTCAGTTCATCTCCGTTTTTAGACAGCTTCCAGTGCCTACAACGATTTGAGTTTTAGTGCTTTCTATTAGTGCTTGGACCTCTGCTGCCTCTTAGACTGAAGCCCTTTTTCTACTTTCCCACTACACTCTGACGTCGAAAACCACTAACTCCATGCCACACAGCCCCCAGTACCCGTGAAGCCACCTGATACGTGTAATATGCCCCAGACCTATTAATCAGCTAAGTTAAAATGGAGGCAAAACATGGGTAAACTGATCAAACTCAGTTCAGCATGCTATCCCCTTACAGCCATCTCATACGCTGTCGATCTAACAAGGTGTGTCAGAAATGCAATGAAATTGATTTTGTATCTACAACATTTTAATTTTTTTTCAAGCAACAGTATTGTCCCCTTCAAAGTAGTTCCCTTCGCCAGTTATACACTGGACGAGTCGTTGCTCCCAGTCTCGGTAGCAGCACTGAAAGGCTTCAACTGATAGGGCCTTTCACATGCCGACCACATTCTTTTGAATGTTCTCCAGAGACCCAAAATGACGGCCTTCTTAGACATTCTGAAGCGTCTGGAAAAGAAAAAAGTGAGAAGGACTCAGATCAGGTGAAAAGTGGGCTGTGGGACAACAGGAATGCCTTTTGAGGTCAAAACTTCGTTGACAGAAGTGGCCCTGTGACATGAGGCGTTGTCACGGTGTAGCATCCGCTCGTCTGCCATGTCCTGTCTCGCGCGATTCATCTTTTCCCTGACCCTTTCGCCGCGCGGGGTAGCCGTACTGTTTAGTGCGCCTTGCCATGGTTCGCATGGCTCCCCCCGTCGGGGGTTCGAGTAATGTGTAATAATGTGTAAGCCTAGGGACCGATGCCCTCAGCAGTTTGGTCCCACAGAATTTATCACAAATTTCCAAATTTTCCTGATCCCGGAGTTACAAATTCTTTCCGCACGATAGCCCTGCTGTAAGGTTTTGATATTCGATTTGCTTATTCGAGCGTTTTTCGATCGAGGAGATATCACAGCATGCCACTTCTCACTTTGTCTCAGGATCACACTGAAAAATCCAGGATTCATCACTGCTGAACACACGACTGAACCATCGTTGGCAACCCTCTCAAGGAGATCAACGCAGACGTTTCTCCGACTGTCCTTCTGCTCAATTTTGAGGTTTTCGGCACCATTTTGGCACAAATCATTCGCAAGCACAAATCTTCGCTCTAAGTTTGATGTATAGTGGAAGTGTTTAACGGGTCAAAAGGTTCAAATGGCTCTAAGCACTATGGGACTTAACATCTGAGGTCATCAGTCGCCTAGACTACTTATAAATGACTAACCTAAGGACATCACACACATCCATGCCCGAGGCAGGATTCGAACCTGTGACCGTAGCAGCAGCGCGGTTTCAGACTGAAGTGCTTAGAACCGTTCGGCCACACCGGCCGACGTTTAACGGGTAGTCACCATCCTTATTGTTAAACGTCGTTCTGATCTCACAAGAGCACGCACATATTCGACGTTTTCGTCGGTTTTTGAAGTTGGTCTTCCAGAGCGACGTTCATCTTCAACGTGTTCTCTGGCTTACAGTAATAATTTGTGCCAGTGAAAACTTGTGCTCTTGATAAGGAATGCTCCCCATAGGCCACACTCAGGGATTCCCATGTTTAACAGAAAACCTGTTGGCATAGCGTTCTTCTAAATTACGCTGTTCCATTTTCGTAACAGACAACGAAAACATAACTTCACTGATGGCTCTCTCAGAAATCACGTGATGGCTGTACTGAGCTGAAACTCGGACTGAGCATCTGGAAGGGATGAAAACACTGGCCTACACAAGTGGAACAACACAGCGTTGCCAGATCGCTAGCGTTGTTGTCGGTCTCATTACTGTTCTCACAAGACAAGACAAGACAAGAGTGTTGGCTTATGTTATCTCTCTTCACTCTCTATTGTCTTGTGCGAATATCAGGCCGGCCGCGGTGGCCGAGCGGTTCAAGGCGCTTCAGTACGGAACCGCGCGATCGCTACGGTCGCAGGTTCGAATCCTGCCTCGGGCATGGATGTGTGTGATATCCTTAGGTTATTTAGGTTTAAGTAGTTCTAGGGGACTGATGACCTCAGACGTTATGTCCCATAGTCCTCAGAGCCATTTTGTGCGAATATCCTGTGGGGCAGTGCACTTGTTGTAAATGCAGTGTCTGTTCAACAGAAAAAATATTGTGTAAAGTAGATCACCATACATGTTCTAGAAGCCTTTTTAAGAATCTTGGAACTCTTACAATAGAATTCACAATACATTTACTGATTAATGGTTGATAACAGAACTGTTTCAGCTCAACTGTGATGTACACAGTCACAACACAAGACCAAAACAATTAATTTTCGAGCATGCTTTGCCTCTCTGTGCAGAGTCCAAAAAAAAAATATTAAGAACTGTAACGTATCAACGAAGCACGTTTTGTGTCTTGTAGCGACATTACAGGTGCAAAGCGTCATTTGAATAAGCCAGTACACTTTGAGTAAAGTAACGCAACCGATGCACTTTGATACAATGTCGCCAGGGGGCGCTAGCGGTCGTAAATGTTCTGGACACAGCAGCGCAAGAGCTTAGGATCAATTTTATGTCTTCAAATATCTAAACTTTTTATGTTTCGCTTGTAAACCATATAATGTGGTTATATATTTGAAAACAATTGTAAGAACATGTATTGTGAGAGTGAGATGGATTGAAAAGATTTATTTTATACAGAGTCATAGTTATTAAAATATGTATTTTGATGTAAAGGCATGAGGTGTCACCCATGTTACTGTGGTGTGGCTGAAGAACTTGTGGTTTAAGGGAGGCAGCCTGATTAAATTTCAATATTATAATTACAAGTGCTTACATCCGTAATTTTGAAATTGTGAGCAGATGTTTATCTGATAGCTATGTAATTTCCTCGCAAGTTCGAAACATGTATATTATCAATCAGCCGTAAACAGCGACACTAACTACAAGTCAATATAGTTTTACTCTCTCAGGAACTTTCTTATAGGAATTGTAATAAATGCCATTTGTGAAGAAGAAATTTTGTTCTATTCTTATGTCGTCATTCGCATAAAACTTTTACAGCGTATCAATGAAAATTTGACTATGTCATGTTTTTGAAGGTAATATAAGAGATGTTTAGGGTTGTTTTGAAAAGAAATGTGGTGAGTTGCCCTAATATAAGAGGAAGGACGACATATCACGACCGAGAAAACAAGTGATGGGAAGAGCAGGTACTGTTACTGTGTCTAAACTGTTATTATTTTGACGTCTCTAAAATAACAGTTAAATGTGGATGACTTCAACATTTTCTGAAGTGAATCAGAAGGGAAGTTTAATTAAATTTTCAAGTCTATCGCTTTGCTTTCAAAAGACTTTTTGTTTTTTCTTTGTTCATGAGAGAGTAGTATTATAGATGGGATATTAAGTACACTGAGTCTATAAAGTGTTATACTTGCTGATGTAGCTGAGTGTTTGCATTCAGTGCTAGAACAGGTAGATTAGACAAGACAGCGGTTAAGTCTTCAGATAACTGTTCAATGTGACTTAGGTACTTTTAGTTACCAGGTACTGTGTTGCATCAAGTCATACTTGCTCTGATAATAAATGTTTATGGCTATGTGAAAAACGAGTTTTTTTTTTAAATTTAGAATGTGAGTTGAGTTGAGATTATATTCTTAGAACTGATTTTAGTCAAAGGTAGCAGTACAATAATTACTCTGGTTCTGTGAGTGGTCACGAGGTGTTATTAATGCCACACACTCCAATTTACTGTTTATACTATTGGCTATGACTGAACTAAATTTTCTAACTCATTAACGTAGTGTGTGGCAGAGTAATAGCAACCACAATTAGTTTCCTGCCCTTGTTTTCACACAAATCATGTTCATTCGAATAATTATAATAGTGATGAAATAACATATAATTATTTCTAATCTTCTGTAATATACTTCAGGTTTAAGATTCGGTGCTATTGCAGCACTCTGATAATAAAAATCCAGTAACCTTCCATTCAACATAAAAGCACAAAATTGGGTGTCACTGTCAGTGCAAAAGGAAATTAAAATCGCACTGCATTATGTACTCTTTCGACAAATTTTCTGAAAATCTAGATCAGTGGTCGTCAAACTGCGGCCACTGGGTAACACACAGTTCTCAGCCATATATCATGATATCCTTATGGAAAGTAACTGTGAAATTCAAAAACGTCGGCAAATGTTCAAAGCTTCACGAGAGTGTATTTTTTGGTCAATAACTAAAATACTTGCATACACACTAATATTTTAAGACGTCCTCAATTTTAATTGACATTGATGAGGTCAGCTATGAGCTAAGTAAAGTTTGCCACTTTTCCCAGGGGCAAAAGTAGGAGGACAACAGGGGTGCTGGTGGAATTTGTTAGTGCAGGTTGCCTACATCAGAGGCAGGTATGCACTCAGGGGCAAACCTATTGTTCTCCTTTGATTGACAGGTACTTAACCTATTGTTCTCCTTTGATTGACAGGTACTTAACCTATTGTTCTCCTTTAATTGACAGGTACTTAAGCTATTGTTCCGCTAAAAGGACCTTCCTTTTTATTTACAGGTCCTTAACCTATTGTTCTGCTAAAGGATCCTTGCTTTTGACTGACAGGCAGTTAACCTATTGTTCCCCCACCCGCTCCCCTACTCCCTCCCCCTCACTGATACAGGTACACTTTCAGGTCTGTTATTGGAATAGCCTCCCTCACTGTTATCAGTTTGATTGACTACTTAATTAAATTAATCAATTAATTAACATCTCCACTTCTGGTAAACCTCCCTTCTCTCCCACGCTCCCTCCCAGTAATTGGTGGGAAAAAGAATTAGTTGATCGATCATTTGGAGGGAATTCGAATGTAGTGTATGGAGTACTGTTTAAACAATTTAGACATTATGTGCAATACTGTTTATTTAAACAATTTGGGGGATTCAAGGCAGTGTATGGATTATATGGAAATTCGTGGAGAGGAAGGATCTCATAACAGGAAATTCAAGGGTATATTGTTTATTTATAAAAAATTCAGTTTCTCTTGCTCATCATTGTCTGCTGTTTGGAAATATGTAGGTCTTGTCAGAAGTAATTACATGGGGCAAACATGTGTATGGCACTGTACTCTGGGTGTCTTAACCTAATCTGTGGACCTTTGTCGTCACTTAACCTATTGTTCTGTTAAGTGGTTTTCCATATCACCTTCATTTCCTTAAACTATTGTACTGCCTTTGATACCAAATTAAAGAATGTCCTCCCACCATTTTTTGGTATCTGTTTTCGAATTTCAAATGCTTTTGAACGCCATTTCTGGTGCATTCTTCTTTGTCACCCACCCCTTAAACTATTGTACTGTGTTTTATATAAAAATTATGCAAATTAATCTAGTGTTCTGCACTTAACCTACTGTTCTGCTCCATGTCACCCACTAACGCACACCCTCCTCATAACTACCGTACCGCTAACACCACACTGATATTAAAAATTTGTGCAAATTAATTAAATAGGTATTCTTCACATGTATGGGGTAGTTTTTCATAATTCTCAGCATCTTAACGGTCGGTGAAATCGATGGAACATAGTTTAAACAAAAAATCACTAATAAAAAACACATCTGGCCACCTGACGCCGACACTGGAGTCTGGGTGTATCGGTGGGCCTCGGCATAGAGGCGTCGCAGCTGTCAGCTGCCTATAAATACTCAGGCATTCGTTTGGATCCCACAAGCATTAGGCGGTGGTATCCCTTTCATACTGGACACCTGAGAAATTCCGGTCGAAGTATGTGTTCACTTAGGCACCATTGCTGGCGCGATGACACATAGCTGCAGTGCGGGTCCAGCACCGAGAGATATTCCATTGCTTCCCAGAATAGCACAGGGTGCATTGCTCCTAGCGATCCTAATACGACAGCCCGTTCATCACTGAATTTACCTGTCAAACTGCTGCTGGTGCTGCTGTGAAAGCACTGTCCACCGTAGATTTCTGCAGACAAGACTTTCGGCACCAAAATTATTTTGTACAGATCGCTACATTTCACTGACAGTTAAACCCTGCAAAAGTTGTCTACAGATCAACGAATACATACTAGACTCACAAGAGTATTGGGAGCCAGTAACACATTTACCAGTGTGACTACAATTAAAGATTATGATTGCTACCACAGTCTGACACCAGTCGATGTACAGGTAATGTTTCCTCTTGACAGCTGTGGTCCTGGAATGAACCTCAGTATCTATAGCATACATAATTTTCCATGTAAAAATCTCTCCCATACCTTCACAGTTATCGATGTGCTGAATCTATACACTCGTCTTCTCTGATCATGCCACAACATAAGCCACAGTAACTTCACACTGCAACATATATGCATTTGAGACAAACAGTGCAGTTATCTTTTATGTCTGTACAGTGTCTGAAAAAATTATGGTACGCCTACACTCACACCGGCTACATGTTTCGATTCTCATCAGTCCTAGGAAATTATTTGACAAAGTCTTTGAATCAGCGCTTGTGGAAGATGCTGCAGCCTGCCAAGATTCTCTCAAACAAATGTTATGAAGGACTGGCGTCCGGCACTATGTGTGATGATGAATACTGCACCTGAGGACATAATGCCGAGAAAGACATCTACGATGTGGGTTGGTGTACTGTAATACACATCACTATCGATAGAACAACTAGGAAAATGCGCGAGAGTATGCTTAGGGGTGCCGAGGAGGGGAAATATTGTTACAGCCGTACTGCCCATCCTGTTGAACATGCACATTGCTATATTGTGCAGCCATTTACAAAATGAATCTATCACCACATAAGTTCTGATATACTCCTCAGTGCACTGAAATCACAATTCACCATGTCCAATCTATTCTTCCATTATGACTAGACATACGTAATTTTTTTGTTTTTATGTGAATAGTAGGTTGATTATTTGTCACAAATGTATGCTGGAATGTAAGCCACAGTACGTCTACATTCAAGCAGCAGCATGTGCACCAGCAATTAAAGATTGTAAAGTGGCCTACAGATTGTCAAATGCGGAAAGACCATTACTCAATTACACTGCTCTGCCACTGAGGACAGGAACTTGAATATTAGAGCGTGAAACCGATCTCCAACCCAGCAATATATCACCATGTACTGTGTCGATGTAGTAAACATACAATTCGTATCCTGCACCATACAAAAATCGCACCTTTTACATCATTCTTATAGCTATTGACCACCAGACACTCGTACATATACTGAAAAGACAGACAGCACCATATATACTCCTCGCAGCAGTAGATATACTTCCAGTAGCCGATGGTTGCATGTCATCCACTCCTGATGCATGACCAGAGCGCCCTCAGTAGACTGAAGTCACTCTTAGAACTCTTCTACAAATTCGGACTCGTTTCCCCTCAGCACAAACGCATTACTGTTTCTGGTCTGGACCTGCTTGCTTGCTTGCTTTTCTACACCCATCTCTAGACTCAAGGATTACAAGAACATGTATTTTCGCATGGTTTACCATAATATTATACTTCTTGACATCAAGCACACAGCAGTATCCTACCGATCACTCACGCAACATAATTCCGAAGATTGGAAATTATTCCTCTACAAACCCGAAACTTTAGTGAGGTGGAGAATGCTGTAAACCACTGAGTAACAAGAAACTTATCTCATCTACGAAAACCTTTACGTGAAAACTCGAAAAAAATAAACTGATATTTCCACTCGCTAATACTGATGTCGGTGATGTAACAGATTCCACATCATCTCTACAAATTACAAAGACAAATAACGTGTATCTCATGTCTAGAGAACCAGCATATGTGTCTTCCACCTGCGAGATGCACACCACAATCGATGTTCTCTCAACTAAATAAAGATGCAAAATGTGAAGAAGCAGTCAACTGAACAATTTACATAGGAATAATGGCCAAGCGCAAACACACGTCCATATTGAATCTTCTCAAATTTCCATGTGATCACGAAAGCTGTCCAACACATACTAAATATCAGTTCGCTATTCAGCCGTCTAGAGGAGTACGTGTACATGTTTAAGTCAGCTACATTCCTACACTCCAACAGGCCTTTCCATTCCGACAGCTCCTGCTGTTAACGGGAAACGTAAATCATTACCGTCACCAGCGCAGAATGCTAAGCACACATAGGCAGAATCATCCTAGAAACCCAGTGTCTATTGAACGACATTCGACAATGAGTGAAGTATCTGAAATACACCCTGCTGACGGTTGTGGCTCTGGAAACAGAAATATCTGAGCCATTCTTATGACCTGACATACTCTTCCCTTTGCTGTCACGGTATTCCACGTCAAATCCATACCTACCTTTGCACATGTCTGAACACAAACACATACTTTATGAGCCTGATGCCCAAGGCAAACCTATGACACATCCCCTAATACTAAGTATAACATTATGTCAATCACTGATTGTCGTCAATACAAAATAATACTGACCGAAAATCAACCATTGGTTAGCACATCCCATAAGTTTTTCTTGCGAGTGGTGCCACTGTGTCTTAGAAAGAGAGGTGTAATCGTCTTACAAACCGCCAGATGTTAAAAAACATAACCATATTACCATCACAAGCGGTCTTGGTTCTACAGATGCACACAAGTATCCATGTTAAAAGCTATACTGTCTTTATAAATCGAGATATGGCATTACCTCCGAATGAATTGGCTTTTCCAGACAAATACCGAGACGGTGATCATAGGAGTGTATATTATCAGACCATCAATCCGGTTACACGTAGCCCATGATGCAACCTCATGATAAAATCGCTGAGTTTTGAAAGTGATTTGGTTAAGGGACGTGGTATGAAACCGGTATTTGCAACTCCCTCACGCCGCTAGATATTTCTCCAGTATTTGTAATGTATTCTGTCTTGATACCATGTCAGAGGTTCAGTGATATATCCACTGAGTTATGGGCGATGACTGATTGAGGAGGATCACAAACAGTAGATGTTGTGCTGATTGACATCGTAAGAAATATACACTAGCTTTTCAGATCTCTAGTGTCTTGCTATCCACTAGAAATGATGTCTATGGTTTGGAAACAAGTCCCTCCATTCAAGCACATACCTTCGATGGATCCTATGGAGATGTCCTTTGATGATTACAGCCACTAGTGAATCATATTCCTGACACTCTCATATCTCGAAATGAGCCACCTTTCTCGAACCTATCTGCTACAGGAAAATTCCAACATGGTTTTAGGTAGCCGCTATGCATCTTGCAACTATCCTTCAGACTCTGTGCTACTATCCATGCAGCTTTGCGCATGTGATTGTTCCAATGTAAGTCATAACTGAGTAGAAATCGGAGAAGCTATATCTACCAACATCTGCAACCCGTTTAGAAACAGGCAAAGCTGAGTTACTGCGACAGAACTGTGTTTTGACCATTCGATGGAAATGAAGCCTGCTCCTGCAACACAAAGTAGTATAAAAGACAGTACGGGAACTGGGGGAAGGACGTGGATTTTGCTACTGCATTGTGGTGCTCCTCCAAATTACAAGTAGGTACTACAGATCCACATCCCTCAGGGTCCATTCACGTCTATCACCCCAACATTCTATCAGTGTTATTCTGTTCTATCCACCAGAGAAAAATTACGAACTACAAAAACTCCACTAACTGCATCCGATAGAGAACTCGATAAGACTTTTACCGCATTTCTCTCCTCCCATTATCGAAAACAAAACCACATGTATGCCGGCTTCGAGGACATGTGACAATCCTATTAAATATACAGGTATTGACCCACTGCACAGACCAGTTTAAAGTTTCATCACCTATACTGTAGGAGGATGACCGTATCCCACAGACAATACTGTAAGTTGCAAGAGACTCTCCCTGTGATCCTGTGTCATTGTTTGAAACATTGTTTTTTTCTGCTGTAACACGCTTTGTACACTGCCATACATTTTGTTTTTCCGACACGACTTTGAGGTCTGTCTCAGGTTCTAAACTGGCATTAACATGTTGTGATCCATTGCCTCTCGTAGAAATCTAGACGTTGCATGGTGTAAATCATGCTGTTTCTCCACCTACCCTAACACTCCATACAAACTGGATGATTTTAAACAAAAGACAATTACAACATAAGAAAACTGGAAGAATTTGGCGGGTGGCATTGTGGAGAGTCTCCAAATTGCTGTCCGAATGTGACTGACGACGTCTACATTTAAACTCATCTGTCACAGTGACGGAAAAGCTGATAGCTCCGCATTACATTTCGAGTGATTCCTCAT
Source organism: Schistocerca americana (assembly GCF_021461395.2). NCBI lineage: Eukaryota > Metazoa > Arthropoda > Insecta > Orthoptera > Acrididae > Schistocerca > Schistocerca americana. Next base: position 716,753,420 of record NC_060123.1, read on the forward strand.
ATTGCATTCTTGTATGCGATCACTGTTTCGGTGCTATCTGCCCCAGAAGGTGTTGTCCCTCCATCAAAACTCTTTCTCCAACTCAAACAATCGATGTAAGTCAATCATTATGTGGTAACCAATAGTGTACCGGGGGATGGATGAGATGGAAAAGACACTCCCCCCCAATGTACTGAAATAATAAGAATTACAATTGATAGTGTGACAAAGAAGAATGCACCAGAAACGGCATTCAAAAGCATGTGAAATTCGAAAAGTGTACCAGAAAATGGTTGGAGGACATAACTAATTACTTGATTTGATATCAAAGGCGGTACAATACTTTAAGGAAATGGGGGTGACATGTAAAACCAGTTAACAGAACAATAGGTTAAGTGCCGACAAAGGTCCACAGATTAGGTTAAGACACCCAGAGTACAGTGCCGAACATTAGGTTATGGAACATGTTTGCCCCATGTAATTATGTCTTACAAGACCTACATGTTTCCAAACAGCAGACAACGATGAGCAAGAGAAATCCAACCTCCACAAACAGATTTTTTTATAAATAAACAATGTATCCATGAATTTCCTATTATGAGATCCTTCCTCCCCACCAATTTCCATATATTTCATATACTGCCATGAATCCCCTAAATTGTTTAAATAAACAATATTCCACACTATGTCTAAATTTTTTAAACAGTATTCCACACACTACAATCGAATTCCCTCCAAATGATCGATCAACTAAGTCTTTTTCCCGCCAATTTCCGGGAGGGATGATAACTCAGACCTGAAAGTGTACCTGCATCAGCGAGGGGGAGGGGGTGGGGGAACTATAAGTTAAGTGCCTGTCAATCAAAAGGAAGGATCCTTTTAGCAGAACGATAGGTTAAGTACCTGTCAATCAATTTGCCCCTGAGTGCATACATGTCCCTGATGTAGGCAACCTGCACTAACAAACTGCACCAGCATCCCTGTTGCCCTCCTCCTGCCAGAGAGGTAAGGAACACGGTCACTGCGGGGTTAACAGAAATTAGAGTGGGGAATGTTTTATCATATGTCTTCCAATGCTGACAACTCATGAGTGTGCACATCTAGGACTGGTCACCTGCTGTATTATGAATATCAAATGGATGTATCATGGATTCATGAATGCGTGTTATAGAGACAGTCATCTCCAAATGTGGTCCATCTTTGTAGCAAGTAACATGAAATAAAATTAAGGCTGTTTTAATACGATGCAGTGAGTAAAGGAAAAACGACATTGACAACATTTACTAAGCGTTACATTGATTGTGTCGCGAATGGCCTTGCCTCAGTGGTACCACTGGTTCTCAGCAGATCACCGAAGTTAAGTGCTGTTGGGCTGGGCTAGCACTTGGATAGGTATCCATCTGGTCTGCCAAGCACTGTTGGCAAGTGGGGTGCACTCAGCCCTTGTGAGGCAAACTGAGGAGTCACTTGACTGAAAAGTAGCGTCTCAGAAACTGATATACGGCCAGGAGAGTGGTGTGCTGACCACTTGCCCCTCCATATCTGTATCCAGTGACGCCTATTGGCTGAGGATGACACGGCGACCGTTTGGTACAGCTGGGCCTTCATGGCGTGTTCGAGAGGAGTTACTTTGATTGTATCTCATATTGAAGTTAGCACACTAATTTATGCAGGTTACCAATTAACAGTGAGATCGGTAGGGGAAGGTGTGGTAGAGTGGCCACAATGAGAAAGGCCACCATTGCAAGCTTTCTGCCCTGAACAGTGTTGCTGCCTGCCATGGAGTGGTCAGACTAATTCTGATACATGTAGCCATCACTGTCAGTGAGACTGAGAGTGGAAGCTAATTCTGTTATTTTTTATTAAAAACCATATTTGTTTTTGTGGTCAACGGCCTTGCCGCAGTGGATACACCCGTTCCCGTGAGATCACCGAAGCTAAGCGCTGTTGGGCGTGGCCAGCACTTGGATGGGTGACCATCCAGACGCCATGCGCTGTTGCCATTTTTCGGGGTGCACTCAGCCTCGTGATACCAATTGAGGAGCTACTCGACCGACTAGTAGCGGCTTCGGTCAAGAATACCATCATAACGACCGGGAGAGCGGTGTGCTGATCCCACACCCCTCCCAACCGCATCCTCCCTGAGGATGACACGGCGGTCGGATGGTCCCGGTAGGCCACTCGTGGCCTGAAAATGGAGTATTAAAAATTTATTTTTGAGTCGTCTGATGTAAGATGAACCGCTCAGTGTAGCCGTGTGGTCTAAGGTGCCTTGCCACAGTTCACCCGGCTCCCCCATCGGAGGTTTTGAGTCCTCCCTCAGGCGCGCGCGTGTGTGTGTGTGTGTGTGTGTGTGTGTGTGTGTGTGTTTGTGTCGTCCTTAGCATAAGTTAGATTAAGTAGTATGTGTAAGCCTAGGGACTGATCACCTCAGCATTTTGGGCCCATAGGAACTTACCACAAATTTTCAAAATTTCGAAATATAAGATAAGTCATTTATACCATTCTTGTTACTTCACTTGTATGGAAAGCAATAACGTGTTACAATCATTATTTAAACAACGTCTTCTGGCCTAGAAATGTAGTTCCTTGTTATTTATTTGAGTCTGATAGTTTATTCTGTGGATCACTAATGAAGGCATGGCGCCCAGTTGGGAAAAGTAACCATACTACTTGTCGGGAAAAGTAGCCAAGATATTCACCCTAATAAGTGTAAGTTACTTCCAAAACACATGCAGAACACAACGGATAAAACTGACTTCCTAAACCCTTGGCAACAGTATCTGCTTAGATACTGTCACTGTGCAAACCTTCTGAAAAATGTATGCAGTTCCAACATATTATTTTCTCTTTCACTTTAAAATGCTTGGTGTGTCACCTTATAATTGTAGATTCATATTGTGTTAGTGCTAGGCTTCTGTCAGTGACCGTGCTTTGGTGAACGTTGAGTTTCTCTTCGAGTGGCCACTTTACCCCACCCCGTCCCTCGCTTAACTATGCCACACGAGGTGGCGCCCTACAGAGTCACTGTTGGCTCTCAGGCGAAGAACTCTGACGACCATTGATCTAGATTCACCAGCTGAAATGTTCTGTTAGCTACATGGTAGCTAGTAATGATTGCTATAAAGTTTTTCGACAAGAAATACGACTCAATATATCCAGAGGTATAAATTGTGATTCGAAGCGAGAAGGTCTAGTAAACATGGGCTCCAAAACGTATACCTCAAGAGCTATGAGTACTCCATCTTCGATGCTATGAAACAAATCTCTTCTACTACAACCTCTTTGCTTTTCATATTTTGGGAGGTGGTAGGGCGGATCAAAAGAAGAAAAAAAGAGTGCAGTAAACATGTGCTCTAAATTGCAAAACTTAGAGAGTTATGAGCATTTGTTCAGCAGAACAGATGTGTTTCACAGTAGAAAAGAAAAACCACAGCTCACACATGGCAAGGTATGCGCTTTAGATCCCATGACTGCTGGACATTTTTTCCTCACGCCTCTCAAAATATAGAAAGCAAAGAAGACTTTAGGGAACAAGAGACATGTTCATCAGTGTCTAAGATAAAGAAGTGCTCCATAGCACTTGAGATATGCATTTTACTGTAGTACTGGTTGTCACGCACATAGAATATCGCCCCACTTGTGAGTGTAGCGGTTGTAAAAGGGTCGTTATTCGGCTTCCGCGGTGCGTCTGAAACGTTTCTGTGGTGTCACCGCCAGACACCACACTTGCTAGGTGGTAGCTTAAATCGGCCGCGGTCCATTTAGTATATGTCGGACCCGCGTGTCGCCACTGTGTGATCGCAGACCGAGCGCCACCACAAGGCAGGTCTCGAGATACGGGCTAGCACTCGGCCCAGTTGTACGGACGACATTGCTAGCGACTACATGGACGAAGCATCGCTCATTTGCCGAGAGACAATTAGAATAGCCTTCAGCTAAGTCAATGGCTACGACCTACCAAGGCGCCATTAGCCTTACATAGTTTGATAGTTATCGTATGAAATGTCTCATCAAGAATGCTGTATTCACACAAGGAATAAAAGTTAAGTATTTGAGGAGCTGCATACTTTTCTTATTAGCATTCACTACACATCCTGTTCCAGAATTCACGCCCGTCTGCGTTAGATAGCGTGCATTTCGGCCTCCTCTATCTACAAGGTGTTGGCACATTTGCCAACACATCAGTTTCCAGGTCCAAATATAGAAATCCTGGACTTGACGTTCTAGTATAGGCGGATATTTCGCCACAAAATCCTGATTACCTGGTTAAAAAAGAAATAGAGTCAGTTGGATATTTTCAATATGTTACTGATAATGAATTACTGTCATGTTTTTTGCGAGATCGATCTTAAATATGCTTAAACTATAGCTTGGAAATTACAATAGCAAATAAGTGCTCAGACGTCTGCATTGCTCAGTCTTCTTCATAAGATAATCTTCTTTCGAAATAACTAAAAGAAATAAAGAACTATCTATTTTTCTGGGACGGTAAACGAAAAGCTATTCAATAATTTCGTTATTTCAGTTACACGTATAATGAAATAAGAAAAATCTGAATTTAGCTATTAATATTTTTCTTTTTCGTGGAAATCATTTCATGGAACTCTTGACAGGATAGTTTCAAATTACACGACATCAACAGCATACGATTTATTGCTTTTCTCTCTCCCCTGGGCATTTATGAAAGAGAACACTCATTCGACGTTGGCATAATGAATGACGTGGAATGTCAAAGCAATATTCCGCCAATTTAAATAATTTCGTATAAAAATTGTTTATTACACAGCGATTTGAAATAAGTTGTCTATTTATACAGCCTTTTAGTTTGAATATGTTTCGTGAAATTTTATCACTGATCAGCGAATTTATTGGTTTCCAAGTTGACATTTATAGTCTCTGCTGTTTGTTCCCAGATTGGAACATCAGCTAACGGAATCCACTAAAAAAGCTTTAATTCGCTGCTAAATTCAGATGTCCAGCCCTAAAAGTTAACCCATGCAGTGTCGACGCCGCGGCTGCAGAACGTAAATTACGTTAGTCTTACCATGGAAGTTATGTATTTTTCATGAGCGTCGACGACTCGTTACTGGTGTTGTATTTGAGAAGTGATAATTCTGAAATCGTGTGTCGTGTCTCGAGAAAAACAACCACCCACCTCGTGGTGGTTATGGTACAGGACAAGTAACGTGGACTGGGTTAAATCTGTGTACCATTCTAAGTGAAAGAGTGACACACAATCGGTCTGACTAAACGTCACGAGCGCAGGCAGGTACTTTTCTTTTGGGTATCGTACCGCTATGTCATGAAATAGTCGCATATGCCCGTTAAAACCACTGGTACCAGAGTAATATTTATTGCAGGAACTGTGTCTGCCTCTTAACTTATGACAGCGTATCTGAAGAGTCAATATTTAATTACGTCGATCGTACGATAATACGAGCGTTGGAACTTGAACAGTGGCAACTATTTATTTACAGCTCGTAAACGAGTTCAAAATTTTACTGACCTCCAAGTAGTCACCAGCATTGTGCATAACCCGTTGCCAGCGATGTGGAAGTCGTAGGATACTCTTAGCAGTGCCACTTGTGTTGACAGTTCGAGCGGCGCGGTCTATTGTCCGACGAATTTGTAGCAGTTCTGAAACGAATGCTGTGAAGTGATCCCTTGAGTTTAGAAATCGAGTTGAACTCACGAGGTGTTAAGCCAGGGGAGTGCAGTAGGTGGTATAGCACTTAGCAGCTCCAAATCAGTAACAGCTTGCGCTGTATGTGCTTGAGCATTGTCTTGCAAAATGATGGTCAGGTTCTGCAGAAAGTGCCATCACTTCTGTCTCTATGCAGTTCAGTTTTGGAACACAACCTATGACCAGCTATTTTGTACGGGCTATAAATAAATAGTTGCCACTATTGAAGATCCAACCCTCATATCATTTATGAACAGCACAGCCCAAATTCCTGATGGGACCTACGCAACATAATGAATATGTGACACATGTTCTGCTCACTATGGCAGCCCCTTCCGCATTGTCAGAGCCTTAAGCGAGGAACAGCACGCAGCTGAGGTGGCAACACTGTAGCGCCGCACGACAGGTGCCTCATAAACAAACAGTGCCAGTGTTGAGGTGTGGCACGGCACAGCACCCTGACCTGGTGTCGTCGAGCAGCTGGTGCAACGCGTCGCTCAGCGACTCGCGGCTGAGGTCCTGGTAGAGCAGCTTGAGGCCGTGGCCCGCAGCGACCACGCGGTCCGCGTTGAGGAACTGGTCGGCGAACATGGGCATGCACAGCATGGGCACCCCTGCCGCCACCGCCTCCTGTGTGCCCATCAGCCCCGAGTGCGTGATGAACACGCGCACGTTCGGATGGTCTGCAACCGAAAAGATTATTTTACCAGGTATTATTTGCAATCATAGCCCCTGTATCTCTATCAATCTCTTGTTTCAAACCAGGTAAGCAAATTATGTGTAAATTTATAGCACATAAGAATTTTTAAAATTTCCTGAGAGATTAAAAGTGCGTCCCAGAAGAGGACTCGAACCTCGGACATGTTCCTTTTTGCAGGTAGTACTGTTACTAGCTGAGCTATTCAGGCTCGACTAATGGCTGCAGTCCTGCCAGTACCTGCATCCTCTTTACAAACTTTACAGAAGCTCTGCTGCATAAAGTGTCGGACTAGTACTCCTGACAGATAGGATGTCACGGAGAATTGGCTCAGCTGCAGAGTCGGTGTCTTTCCCAGAATCAGTCTTTCCAGTGCAGTGCGCCCTGTCCTGAAGTTCCCTGGTTACAGTGAAGCTGTGTGGAGGACCACGTCTCAGATCCATGATGTTGCCTTTCGTGGGCAATGCTGCCAGCAACTCAGACACCCAGGTGCGGCCAGGGACCTACCCTTACATCATTAATTCCACCAGGTCATCTTTTGTACATATCTAGGAGCGTTAGGAAGGAGATTACTGACGAAAGTGAAATTGTGAGGTTGAGTCGTTAGTCTTCTCTAGGTCTCCAGTCAGGCTCACAAAAACCGAGGATCGAGGTAGAGTTCTGGTCCAGCATAGAGTTTTAATTCTTTGAGAAATTTCAGAACAGCATACACTCTGCTGCAGAATCAAAGTGTCGTTTTCACCCATTTCAGCTGAATTATGTAATCACTGCTAATGTAACACATGGTAGAGAAACCGTTTTCCTAATACAAAAGACAACAAAATTCTTGAGGATTTTGTGTATGGAAATGTAGTGATGTCTTAAAACAGAATGTCATCTATAAACCGTCGGAAGACGGATTATACCGGATAGCCAAAATGAAACTAGCCTATGAAAGTGGAACCAGACAGCATGATGAATATTATGCAGTGGTTCTTCGCTGTAATAGTGGCCTGGTGCTCTAGTGTACCAGATCGACTCAGTGGTTACATCGGATGGTCACATCATCTTTACTTGTGTGCAGCGTAGTCAATGTTTACAAGGTACCTGGTATCTGTGCCATCTCGCTTCCTGTCTATTAAACAGCTTTATTACACTTTCATAAGTGTGTAAAACAGCATAAACAACAGTGGAAATCTATACCTGGTAGACTGGTAGAACAATGTGAAGCTGGAATTCCCCAAAGGCAATGATCAGCCAACAGCTCTTGTAATTCAGAAATGGGTAACTACCTCTATGAAACTAACAAGAGACCAGATAGGCATTGTGCAACTTAATACTAATGAGTCGACGTACTATTTCAAATTTTAACATAGTGTACAAACCTGCAATCCGGGAGTGTACTGGTAACTTTGAGTTAGCAGTAGCAGCAGGCTCTGTCTCTAAGTTTACCATTACTCCAGTCGATGCCAATTTGACAAGTGGCCGCGAGACTATCGGGATTCGACCATCGATCATGGAAACGTGTCGGCTCTTCGTGGGAATCACATTTTTGCTATACAAGGTCGATGGTAATCTCCTCATACACCGTCGCCGAGATAAACGGTGGCTCGAAACGTACAGCGTGCCATAGATACAGGATGGTGGGAGCAGTGTTTTGCTTTGGGAGACATTCTCCTCTGCGCTTGCACGGAACCTGTGGTAGTAATCGAAGACATGCTGACAGCTGCGAACCACTCGCATCCCTTCATGCTTGATGTCTTGCTGGACGGCGATTCCCCATCTTTCATCAGTACAATCGTCCACGTCTCGGGGCTAGGACTGTGCTACTGTGCGTTATAGTGAACCCACGTTGATGTCGCGGCGACCAAATTCTCCTGATGTAAATCCTATGTAACCCATCTCGGTCGTCGGTCACCACCACCGCGTAGGCAAATCAGTGGCCCGTTATTTACGCGCCACATAAGTGCACAAACAGACCAACAAATTGTCAGATCCCTGATAGGCAGTTGTAGTGATTAATTTCGTTCCAAAGACGGAAAAACAAGCTATTAAGCAGGTAGATATAATGTTTTGGCTCATCAGTGTATGAAGAAGAGGTGCACGTGGGACAACTGAGTGAGACTGTGTTGGGTGAGACTGCTACAATGGATACATTGTACTACTATTTTTGTTATAGAGAAGTGATGCAGCCAGAAAGAAAGGAGCAAGTCTAGAGGTGTAAGGCTCGATGGATAGGGCTACCATTGTAGAAAGATACCAGTGTTGCGATACAACATAGTGTGATGACTTTCACGTGGAATCCAGCGTGTTCCTGAGATGGTGGAAAAGAACGAGAGAAAGCGGAAAACTTAGGAGGGGCCGTTTGGGGATGTCCCAGGTAGTTCAAGCCTGGCCTGAAAAATACGGTGTGAAACTTGAAAATGGAGTCGACACTCGATGGCCCCTACCCTCTCAGAGAACAGAGAGGGCAGCGCAGTCCCACTGATTTCATGTAGGCTACTAACGCACTATAAACATGAACACCTGTGGTTGTGCCCTATTAACTCCAAACTTGCATGGACCACTAACAGAGGGTTGAGAAGACAATTGAGCCGTGGGCGACTCGTGTTCATGCCATTTATTGTTTGTCATCTTCTATTACGGTACTGCCGCCTCGTTTTCTTATTCCATTTACTGGCGTCACTAACTCCCTGCCTTATTTGCCCGTGAGTGGCAGCAGTAGTGCTTATTGATAAGTGCGCTATCGTACCATCTCTGGATCGACCGATAGTGTTTCTGGGTGGTCGTGTCTGGAAGTCAGCTGGAGACGGACCAGCAGTGCAGCCGGGGCGGGGAACAGCAGTCGGGGAGGAAGCAGCGTCGGGCACCGAGTGCCAGTGTGGTGCGGACAGCCAGTAAGTACTTGCCGACCGCTGGCGACGCACATGTACCATCCGACCGAAGACGACTGGAGCGGCAACGGCCGTTGGTTGGTCGTTCGGTCGGTCATCTCATCGGCCGACCTGTACTGATCTTTTGACCGTTTCCGGGTTTTAGGCAGTTGGTCAGTTGGGACAGACCAGCGAGGAAGTCTCGGCGGCGCGAGTCAGGCTGGAGCCACTGGCGGTGTGCATCCACGGTTGGAGTTCTGAGGCGCCTCTTGCGAGGGTTACGAAGTTCGTCGCCCACCGATCCTGGACACTAAAGTTGAGTGCTCACTTAACCTACTATCAAGCCTCAACTGCTGTCACATCTTTTCGTTTGATCCTGGTTGTCGCTTTCTGCGAGATTCCTGCGAGCAACAATGTGTGTGCATTGAAGTCAGCTAGAATTGCAGCCGACCTGCCTGTGTGGAGTTTAACTTATTTAATTCATTCCTTAACTAATGACGTGTACCAGCAGTATCTTCTGACTTGTCGCCGTTGACGTTTTGATTAGCTGCCCTGGTCGTTGACGTAGTTTTCGGAGGTGTATTTTCCTCGTCGTGTTGATGCTGTCCAGCACGGCGTGTAGTTCGACAGCTGAGGTGTTGTTGGTAGTTTTGGGTGTTTATTCTGACTTGATTGGACTGGGCACCAATATTCAGAACATTGTGCTATCTTGTTGTCGTTTTCTGGTCGAGTGTAGCGGAACTGATCTTGTTGGTTGATTCGTCAGTTGACGGTCGATTTGGTTGCCTTCCGATTAAGAGGTTGTCGGTCTGGCTACCTGTCTCACCTAAACATGCGTTAGTGTTACCTTCCCAGGCCGATCCTTGCAACCTCCTGAGTGTCGCTACTTGTGTTTTGCACAGTGATTTCTGTTTTAGTCTTAAGTACTGTGTGTGGCCTTCAGCGGAGTTTTAGGTTAATAAAATTGCGAGGCTTTTCTTCTTAGGTCTCAAGCCACAAAAAAAAAATTGTTTCTTGTATGGTATGTGGCCTTCAGCAAAGTTTCAGCCTTTCAAAATTAAAATTGAAAGTTCCTTGTGCCTAGGCCTTAAACTGTAAATTTGTTTCAAGTTGGTATGTGGCCTTCAGCAGAGTTTTCAGCCTTTTCAAATCAAAAGTTGAAAAATTTGGTCTAAGCCTTAAGCCGTAAGAAATAATTTCTAGTTTGTACGCGGCCTTCAGCCGAGTTTTCTATGTCTGGGCTTTAAGCCGTGGGATTGTTTGGGTTGTGTATGTGGCCTTCAGCCGAGATTTATGTGAAGCAGTTTAGGACAAAGCCTTTAGCCTAATTTAGTTGAAATTTAGAAGCTCTTCCCTTTAAGCCTTAAGTTGTAAAATTGTTTTCTGCATGCTGAGTGGCCTTCAGCCGAGTTTTAATCTCTCTTACATTAAAAAGTCAAAATCCTTGTCTTGCCCTTAAGTGATAAGATTGCTATTCTTTAGTATGAGGCCTTCAGCCGAGTTTTACACGAAATACTTTGAGATAAGGCATTCAGCCTTTTTAAACTGAAAGCTCTTCTTCCTGCGTCTTAAGCTGTTAAATTGTTTTGTTGATATGCGGCCTTCAGCCGAGTTTTCAGCCTATTTAGATTAAACATTGAAAATCTTTGTCTCGACTTTAAGCCGTAACACTGTTTTTGATTAATGTGAGGCCTTCAGCCGAGTTCTATGTGAAAAATTTGAGCTAAGGCTTTCAGCCTAATTATATTGAAAATTAAAAAAAAGTTCTAAAGAAGTGAAGCCTCCAGAAGAACTCCCGTACCTCAATTCCTTGATTAGGCCTTGTGCCTTGGTTTTCGATGTGGCCTTTAGCCGATCTAAATTAAATCAAAGGAGGTCTTTCGTCAAAACCTTGAGAGTTTTTGATTCTTCCTTGTGTAATTGTTTTAAGAAATGAAGTTTATATGTTACTGCAACTGACAGAAACTTATTTTGGCCCTTTCCACAAATATAACGTCATCCGCTCTGTCCTGCTAGCCCAGGGATTTCAAATGTTTCGTGGACAGAGTAGCAGAGACGTGCTGACGGCAAAACCCGCGAGATTATGTGACTTACTAAATGAGTCTTGTGTTATTATGAGCCGGCCGGAGTGACCGAGCGGTTCTAGGCGCTACAGTCTGGAACTGCGCGACCGCTACGGTCGCAGGTTCGAATCCTGGCTCGGGCATGGATGTGTGTGATGTCTTTAGGTTAGTTAGGTTTAAGTAGTTCTAAGTTCTAGGGGACTGAATGAGTATTGAGATCGGTTAATAAACAAGGTAAACCTACTAGGATGGTGTCAGTTCAGATAATTTGCGGCAAAGTCGTGGAGGGTGGCCGTATAGTCCTTCCAAGCTGTACAACGTGTTGAACGTTTGGTGTCAGCGCCTGGCGGCAGTGGTTGTGCCGATGATACATAGTGTTATGCGTAGGGCCCTTCTGTCACGCCTCATCACAGTGCATGTTGTTCCTCATCCCAGATACTCTGTGTGTTTGCAACGACCGTAAATCTTTGGTGTAGGAACACTGGAGAACGCAGTGCTCTTTCTTTTTATGTAACTAGCAGAATGGTGCAATGGTTGAGGCACTGGACATTCGTTCTCGAGCAGAGGATGTGAGGTATCACGTGTAGCCGCGATTCGCGTAACAGGATTGTTGCAGGCACCACAGCAATCCACAGCCCGTGACCACTGCTGGCAGCGGCCGTGATTTGTTTCCTGTGTGCGTGGCGGGATGGGCGCTCTCTACCTGACCTCCCACCTCCCCTCTCACACACACTTCGATTAAATACTGCAGAGAAGCTACATCGGCATCTGTGCAGGAGGCTACAGACAGTATAACGCTATGTTATGTTTCAGGTCGCGATCGAGAAGAACAGGACTCTCTCACCTCCCAAACACTAGGAGATGGCATCAGTGGTACGTCCATTTCATTGCATAGTGGTTCGTTCATTAAATATGTAAGGTAAGATCGTGTGGGAGAAGAGTGTCCCCCCAACCAGTTCCATGCCCCTTCATGAATTCCACAGAGGAATAATTTAGGATTCATTATCAGTGGCTTATGCTGAATGATCTGGCGCCTGAAAACGTCCCAGATGTGTCCCACTGGGTTCATATCAGGAAAATTTGGTGGAAAAGACTAGGGAGGTTCTGTATCAAGCTCTTCAAACCACTGTAGCACAATTCTGGCACTGTGAGGTCGGACAGTTATGCTGCTAGAAAATGCCTTTGCTATCGGGAAAATCATGAAGCATGAATAGGCGCACGTGATATGCAATAATCTTCACGTAGTACACAGCTGTTATGGTACCTTCGATTAGCATCACACATCCCATGGAAGCCTAGATAAATGTCCCCCAGGCAATGTCTGTGGAGTGCCACATGTTTTGAGGACCCAATTGCCTGGATACTGGCGTATACACATACGACCACCGACCTGGTGGAACAAAACACGTGCTTCATTTCTCCATTGATCTACAGTCCAATATCAATGATTCCATGCCCACTGCAATCGTTACTGACGATGTTGTTAGGTCAACACGGAAAAAATGTAAGTGTCGTCTGCTGTGGAGCCCCATGTTAAACAATGCACGCTGGATGGTGTGCTCCAAAGCAGATACACCAGCACTGCATTGCGTGGTCAGATCTGCCACAAGTCGACGCACATCCTGCTTTGTGAAGGGGCAAACCTCCGACCCCTATACTCTGTGATGGGGTGTGGATGTCCTACACCTCGTCCTCTACTCACGGTTTTAACGTCTTTCAATTACTTTCCAAGGGCGCCCACTACAGCAGGACACGAATGCCCACCACCTCTTGAGATATTCGTTCCACAGTACCAGGTCATAAGAATCTTTCGTTTGTCAAAGACGCTTATGTCAGTAGATTTCCTCTTTTACAGCCCATACCGTCGCTAGAATGATTCTCCACACATCTCGGTTACTTCACTCCAGGTTTCTAGCCTAGTTAGTGGGTGGTGAACGATTTCACCATGCGATACTGCCTGTTTTTCTATTATAGTCACGTACTGACTTTCATTCGTCTCTTCTCCGTTTATGTCCATTTATTCTCACGTCACATGCCCACAAGGCCAGCAGATGGCACAGAACCTCGCAGCGAGTGGTGGTCGTAGTGTTTTGGCTGAAGTGTGTAGTGTTACCTCGCACTGCAGAAAGACGACAAGTAGCGGAGCAGAGAGACAGCTTCTAAGCCAGTCGAGGCAAGCACACTCACTGAGCACGTCGTTCTGCGGCAGCCAGCGGCGCGCCAACACGTTTGGCGGCAGCTCAGGCAGTCTGTCGGGGTCGGCTCTCCACAGGACGCGCTGCTGCAGCCGCGAGAAGACGTCCAGCACGGCCCGCAGCTTGTGCGGCGAGAACGTGTCCGGCCGCACCATCGTGCCCAGGCTGAAGTACACCACGCCCTGGGGGCTGCCGTCCAGCCATGCTCCCAGCTCCTGGAAACACGTCACCCTGTACACAACTGCTTAGTCGACGTCTGCCACATAATATATGTTGTTTATATGTCAAGCAGAGTGTATGTGTGTTCGTATGGGATCTCCTCCGAAACCTATGGATCGATTTCAACGAAAATGGGCATATAAAAAGCAGGCCTTGTAAATATCAACACTGTTTGGTTTATAGCAATCTAGCCCCAACAGGAGGAGTGATACCTGAAAAAACGTGTTTTCCCAGCCTCTGGCTTATGCCCTGCACAACAGGAATGTTTCATGGAAACAGTATTGACCTACCAAATCAACCTGCTTTGCAGGGCAGCCTATATGTCAGTGGCAAGAAACAGTTTTCCAGGCTCTAGTTTGGATAGAGGAGGGGACAGAAAAGTGAAGTGAAGGAAAATGGACAGAGACAGGGGAGGAGGGGGACATACTTGAGTTAGCAGGTAGGTCTAGGAGGGTAGTGGACAAGTGGAAAAGGAAGATAGGCAGGGGTGGTGGAGAGGGGGAGGAGGAAATGGTCAGAGGGAGGGAAAGGAAGGTATGGCGAGAGAGGGACAGGCAGGAGAAAATGGACAAACAGTGAGTAAGGAGGAGGTGAAGAGACAGAAAGATTGCGGAGGAGGCAATAGGTAGAGGTGGGAGAATGTGGTGGACAGACAGAGGCGGAAAGCGATGGACACACAGAGAGGGGCAGGTGGAGGTGTGTTCAGTACCTGTGCCGATCGCATATGCAGGTGAACCCATGAGGAAAGTCTAGTTATTAATAACAGCAGTTGGGGTTGCATGCTTCTGTGGAAATGTTGTAACCAACATACCGATTCTGTACAGACTCTTACGACAACAGTTTTGTGAATATAAGAAGTATCTGTAAAGTAACCTCCAATTTCTTGTTGGCTGGAAAATAGTACCAGAACAACCGCTACAGTGAATCACACAGCAGCTCAGAGTCCTCAGAGCTGCAATAGCTACAAGCTACACTGCCTCATCATCATCTTCGGTATCCATTTAAAGCTACAACTGAAAATCAACCTAATGTGAAAACCATTCTGTAATACCGATTTTATTGAAGAGCGCGAAGTGGTTGAAACAAGTACTCACTACACACAGCGCTATCAAGCATCCATGTGTGCTGTCACACTGTGCGGCAGCATCTGTATCGAGTGCTTCAGTTATTAACAGAAGAAGTCAGCTATATAAGCCACTGCTTCAAAAACGAATACCGTAAAGAAAACAATTACATGTGTGTGAGATATAATAATTTTATCAGGTGGAATGAAAGATCCTGGTTCAGCTTCTCATTTATTTGCCAACTATTCCTGCCTAAGCTCCAAGTAAGAGGTACAATACCTAACGTCGTTGCAGTTTTAGAGAATAATCATTTTTGTGATAAGATGGCTGAAGTATTATGTAAATCTGCTTATGAGAAATCTTCCTCTATTATCACTAAATAAGGTGTTATATTGACAAATCAGTCTAGAATGCAACTGTAGCGGTGTAAAATCCCATAAGGCTATTCTTTTCACTTCAGCTTTGATGATTTTTAGTTTGCTTAAGTGAATCTCTTAGTATATTAAGGTTACATCACCACTGAAATTAATCCCGGTTTTGAAATTAGTACCATCAGTGGTACGACGGAAATTAATTTTTGAGGCTTAAAATTAACCAATCACGAATTTGCTATACAGGGTGAGTCACCTAACATTACCGCTGGATATATTTCGTAAACCACATCAAATACTGACGAATCGATTCCACAGACCGAACGTGAGGAGAGGGGCTAGTGTAAGTCACCTAACATTACCGCTGGATATATTTCGTAAACCACATCAAATACTGACGAAACGATTCCACAGACCGAACGTGAGGAGAGGGGCTAGTGTAATTGGTTAATACAAACCATAAAAAAATGCACGGAGGTATGTTTTTTAACACAAACCTACGTTTTTTTTAAAATGGAACCCCGTTAGTTTTGTTAGCACATCTGAACATATAAGCAAATACGTAATCAGTGCCGTTTGTTGCATTGTAAAATGTTAATTACATCCGGAGATATTGTAACCTAAAGTTGACGCTTGAGTACCACTCCTCCGGTGTTCGATCGTGTGTGTCGGAGAGCACCGAATTACGTATGGATCCAAAGGGAACGGTGATGGACCTTAGGTACAGAAGAGACTGGAACAGCACATTACGTCCACATGCTAAGACCTTTTTATTGGTCTTTTTCACTGACGCACATGTACATTACCATGAGGGATGAGGTACACGTACACACGTGGTTTCCGTTTTCAATTACGGAGTGGAATAGAGTGTGTCCCGACATGTCCGGCCAATAGATGTTCAATGTGGTGGCCATCATTTGCTGCACACAATTTCAATCTCTGGCGTAATGAATGTCGTACACGCCGCAGTACATCTGGTGTAATGTCGCCGGAGGCTGCCACAATACGCTGTTTCATATCCTCTGGGGCTGTAGGCACATCACGGTACACATTCTCCTTTAAGGTACCCCACAGAAAGAAGTCCAGAGGTGTAAGATCAGGAGAACGGGCTGGTCAATTTATGTGTCCTCCACGTCCTATGAAACGCCCGTCGAACATCCTGTCAAGGGTCAGCCTAGTGTTAATTGCGGAATGTCCAGGTGCACTATCATGCTGATACCACATACGTCGACGCATTTCCAGTGGGACATTTTCGAGGAACGTTGGCAGATCGTTCTGTAGCAACGCGATGTATGTTGCAGCTGTTTGGGCCTCTGCAATGAAGTGAGGACCAATGAGGTGGTCGCCAATGATTCCGCACCATACATTTACAGTCCACGGTCGCTGTCGCTCTACCTGCCTGAGCCAGCGAGGATTGTCTACGGACCAGTAATGCATGTTCCGTAGATTCACTGACCCGTGGTTTGTGAAACCCGCTTCATCGGCAAACAGGTAGAACTACAACGCATTCTCTGTTAATGCCCATTGACAGAATTGCACTCGATGATTAAAGTCATCACCATGTAATTGCTGATGTAGCGACACATGAAACGGGTGAAAGCGGTGACGATGAAGTATGCGCATGACACTACTTTGACTCAGTCCACCGGCTCTCGCAATGTCCCGTGTGCTCATGTGTGAGTTCGTGGCAACAGCAGCTAACACACCAACTGCACCTGCTTCTCCTGTGACGGGCCTGTTACGGACCCGTTTGCGTGCTACGACCATAGCTGTTGCATACAGTTGGCGGTAGATGTTTTGCAATGTGCGGCACGTTGGATGCTCTCTGTCCGGGTACCGTTCTGCATACACCCTGCAGGCTTCAGCTGCACTTCGTCGACACTCGCCATAGATGAGTGTCATCTCCGCCTTTTCAGAGTTCGAATACACCATGGTCACAGTCCATACAACACTACACTATCACAGACGTCTGGTAACACGGTGTACTACAGTTGGTCTGCGTGCGGAGACGAATGCAGAATAACAAAAGCAGCAAGCGCTACATGCGAACACTGCGACAGCTAGACAAAACCACAACAGTGCACTACAGCCACACTCGTAAACACGGTCGTCATCGTA
This sequence comes from Schistocerca americana, assembly GCF_021461395.2. Taxonomy (NCBI): domain Eukaryota; kingdom Metazoa; phylum Arthropoda; class Insecta; order Orthoptera; family Acrididae; genus Schistocerca; species Schistocerca americana. The sequence continues at coordinate 716,770,664 of NC_060123.1, forward strand.
AACATGTCCCTGCAGATGCTGCTCGCTGACCGTGGCCCGTGTTTGTTACAACACGCAACTTAACGTCGGAGGTTTCAAGCGTCAACTTTAGGTTACAATATTTCCGGATGTAATTAACATTTTACAATGCAACAAACGGCACTGATTACGTATTTGTTTATATGTTCAGATGTGCTAACAAAACTAACGTGGTTCCATTAAAAAAAACGTAGGTTTGTGTTAAAAAACATACTTCCGTGCATTTTTGTATGGTTTGTATTAAACAATTACACTAGCCCCTCTCCTCACGTTCGGTCTGTGGAATCGATTCGTCAGTATTTGATGTGGTTTACGAAATATATCCAGCGGTAACGTTAGGTGACTCACCCTGTATACGCTGCAAAGAGAGCCGACAATATAATCTATATAAATTACTACACTGTATCGGTTCTTAATGAAAACATAATTGTTATTAGGTGATGACAGAAGTAAAAACACTGTGAATTAGAGTTATATTTCTCTTCCTTGCTGAGTAAGATTTATGAATAATAAAATTATTTGTGGACGTATGTACCGTCTTTGTAACTAAATGAAAGGCGCTATTTTGCCATATGTAGTTCGTTTCTGTCATTGATGAAGCATCTTCAGTGGCTTGTGAATACATGTTTGTTTATATATACACTGGTGAGCCAAAACATGATGACCACTGCCCATCGCGAGACCGTATGCTGGCTGGTGGCGCTGAGGGCACGTGACGCACTCTAGCGACGGTAAGTGGCACAAAGGCGGAAATTCGGCGACTTAAGAGACTGAAAAAGGCCAGAATGTTGTGGCCTAGCGTCTAGGAACGGGCACTTCGGAAACGGCGAAGCTGGTCGGCTGTTCCCGTGCTACTGTCACGAGCATCTGTGGAAAGTGACTGAAGAATGCTGAAGCCACGAGGAGGCGACAACAAGTTGGACGTCCATACCTCATCACAGAACATAGGGACCGGAGGCCTGCCCGCTCTCTAATGCAGGATAGGCGGCGTTTTGTGGCAGGTCTGACGTCAGAGTGCAGTGCTGGCGCAGGCACAAGTGTTTCGGAGCACACCGTTCAGCACACAGTGTTGAGCATGGTCTTCCGCAGCAGAGGACCGCTAAGTGTTCTGATGTTGACCCAACAACGTCGTCAGTTATGACTACAGTTGGCACGAAATGATGGAGAGTGGACCGCGGATCACTGGAACCGTGTCGACTGGTCGGATGAGTCCTGTTTGTCGGTAAACGAGGCCGGCGGTCGTTTCCAGATAGGCCAGTGTGCAGGCGAACGGCTGCAGCGCGCCACGGACGCAGGCCGGTAGGAGCAGCGTTATGTTGTGGGGGACGCTCACATTCACTTGGACTTCCATTGGACCTGCGGTAGTAGTTGAAGGCACCATGAAAGCTGTGATTGATGTTTTGCTCAACAGTGATGGCGGCTTCCAGCAAAATAACTGTCGGTGCCACAAGTTCAGAATAGTGCTGCAATGGTTTGAGGAGCATGATAGTGAATTCACGTTGATGTCTTGGTCATCAAATTCGGTTTATGGAGTCCAATTAAACCCAAACGGGACGCTATCGGGCGCAAGCTCCGCGCCCACAAACCAACCGCCCGTAAATTACGGGAAGTGCGTGACCTGTGCTTTGGCATCTGGTGCCACAAAGCTCCGGAAACCTATCGAGTACTTCTCGAATCCATGGCACACAGAATAACTTTTCAATTGATTTCCAGAACTGGACCAACACGCATTTAAGTAGGTGGTCAAAATACACTCCTGGAAATTGAAATAAGAACACCGTGAATTCATTGTCCCAGGAAGGGGAAACTTTATTGACACATTCCTGGGGTCAGATACATCACATGATCACACTGACAGAACCACAGGCACATAGACACAGGCAACAGAGCATGCACAATGTCGGCACTAGTACAGTGTATATCCACCTTTCGCAGCAATGCAGGCTGCTATTCTCCCATGGAGACGACCGTAGAGTTGCTGGATGTAGTCCTGTGGAACGGCTTGCCATGCCATTTCCACCTGGCGCCTCAGTTGGACCAGCGTTCGTGCTGGACGTGCAGACCGCGTGAGACGACGCTTCATCCAGTCCCAAACATGCTCAATGGGGGACAGATCCGATCTTGCTGGCCAGGGTAGTTGACTTACACCTTCTAGAGCACGTTGGGTGGCACGGGATACATGCGGACGTGCATTGTCCTGTTGGAACAGCAAGTTCCCTTGCCGGTCTAGGAATGGTAGAACGATGGGTTCGATGACGGTTTGGATGTACCGTGCACTATTCAGTGTCCCCTCGACGATCACCAGTGGTGTACGGCCAGTGTAGGAGATCGCTCCCCACACCATGATGCCGGGTGTTGGCCCTGTGTGCCTCGGTCGTATGCAGTCCTGATTGTGGCGCTCACCTGCACGGCGCCAAACACGCATACGACCATCATTGGCACCAAGGCAGAAGCGACTCTCATCGCTGAAGACGACACGTCTCCATTCGTCCCTCCATTCACGCCTGTCGCGACACCACTGGAGGCGGGCTGCACGATGTTGGGGCGTGAGCGGAAGACGGCCTAACGGTGTGCGGGACCGTAGCCCAGCTTCATGGAGACGGTTGCGAATGGTCCTCGCCGATACCCCAGGAGCAACAGTGTCCCTAATTTGCTGGGAAGTGGCGGTGCGGTCCCCTACGGCACTGCGTAGGATCCTACGGTCTTGGCGTGCATCCGTGCGTCGCTGCGGTCCGGTCCCAGGTCGACGGGCACGTGCACCTTCCGCCGACCACTGGCGACAACATCGATGTACTGTGGAGACCTCACGCCCCACGTGTTGAGCAATTCGGCGGTACGTCCACCCGGCCTCCCGCATGCCCACTATACGCCCTCGCTCAAAGTCCGTCAACTGCACATACGGTTCACGTCCACGCTGTCGCGGCATGCTACCAGTGTTAAAGACTGCGATGGAGCTCCGTATGCCACGGCAAACTGGCTGACACTGACGGCGACGGTGCACAAATGCTGCGCAGCTAGCGCCATTCGACGGCCAACACCGCGGTTCCTGGTGTGTCCGCTGTGCCGTGCGTGTGATCATTGCTTGTACAGCCCTCTCGCAGTGTCCGGAGCAAGTATGGTGGGTCTGACACACCGGTGTCAATGTGTTCTTTTTTCCATTTCCAGGAGTGTATTTTGGCTCATCAGCATGTACAGTAAATGCATCGTGTAGTGGTTACATGTATGTTAATATGTTACTTTTTCAGCACAAGATTCATGAGGGTAAGTTATCGTTTGGTTTTATGATTTTGAATGTTGGTAGTTCATATGTGTTATCCTGGAGATGGGTTTACTTGGTATCCATCTGCAGGACAGTAAACATGAACTAACAATATTAGAAATCATAACACTAAACTATAATTTCATCTCATGAAACTAGTGGTGCAAAAGTTTTATATATTTGTAACAGCTAAACAAATAAATTCATCACCTTTTTCCTTTTTCCTTCTCCATCGTTCCTTAGTTACTTCAACATTCATGGAGATATGATCCACCTTTGCAACTAGATGAAAGGCACTTGTTTTTTGTCACACACAATTCGCCTCTTTTATTTATAACCATTTTGAGTGGCCTGTAATATATGTGCTTGTGGCAAAAAACAAACTGCTTTCATCTAGTTGCAAAGATGGATCATATCTGCATGAACTTTGAAATGACTAAGGAACAATAATCATCATCATCATCATCATCATCATCATCATCATTTACGACTGATTATGCCTTTCAGCGTTCAGTCTGGAGCATAGGCCCCTTATAAAATTCCTCCAAGATCCCCTGTTCAGTGCTAACATTGGTGCCTCTTCTGATGTTAATCCTATCACTTCAAAATCATTCTTAACCGAATCCAGGTTCCTTCTCCTTGGTCTGCCCCGACTCCTCCTACCCTCTACTGCTGAGCCCATGAGTCTCTTGGGTAACCTTGCTGCTCCCATGCGTGTAACATGACCCCACCATCTAAGCCTGTTCGCCCTGACTGCTACATCTGTAGAGTTCATTCCCAGTTTTTCTTTGATTTCCTCATTGTGGAGACCCTCTTGCCATTGTTCCCATCTACTAGTACCTGCAATCATCCTAGCTACTTTCATATCCGTAACCTCAACCTTGTTGATAAGGTAACCTGAATCCACCCAGCTTTCGCTCCCATACAGCAAAGTTGGTCGAAAGATTGAACGGTGCACAGATAACTTAGTCTTGGTACTGACTTCCTTCTTGCAGAAGAGAGTAGATCGTAGCTGAGCGCTCACTGCATTAGCTTTGCTACACCTCGCTTCCAGTTCTTTCTCTATGTTGCCATCCTGTGAGAATATGCATCCTAAGTACTTGAAAACGTCCACCTGTTCAGACTTTGTTCCTCCTATTTGGCACTCAATCCGTTTATATTTCTTTCCCACTGACATTACTTTCGTTTTGGGGATGCTAATCTTCATACCATAGTCCTTACATTTCTGATATAGCCCTGAAATATTACTTTGCAAACTTTCAATCGAATCTGCCATCACAACTAAGTCATCCGCATATGCAAGACTGCTTATTTTGTGTTCACATATCTTAATCTCACCCAGCCAGTCTATTGTTTTCAACATATGATCCACAAATAATATGAATAACAGTGGAGACAGGTTGCAGCCTTGTCTTACCCCTGAAACTACTCTGAACCATGAACTCAATTTACCGTCAACTCTAACTGCTGCCTGACTATCCATGTAAAGACCTTTAATTGCTTGCAAAAGTTTGCCTCCTATTCCATAATCTCGTAGAACAGACAATAACTTCCTCCTAGGAACCCGGTCATATGCCTTTTCTAGATCTATAAAGCGTAGGTACAATTCCCTGTTCCACTCATAACACTTCTCCATTATTTGCCGCAAGCTAAAGATCTGGTCCTGACAACCTCTAAGAGGCCTAAACCCACACTGATTTTCATCCAATTCGTCCTCAACTAATACTCGCACTCTCCTTTCAACAATACCTGAGAAGATTTGACCCACAACGCTGATTAAAGAGATACCTCTGTTGTTGTTACAATCTTTTCTGTTTCCATGTTTAAAGATTGGTGTGATTACTGCTTTTGTCCAGTCTGATGGAACCTGTCCCGACTCCCAGGCCATTTCAATTATCCTGTGTAGCGATTTAAGACCTGACATTCCACTATATTTGAAAAGTTCCGACTTAATTTCATCCACCCCAGCTGCTTTATTGCACTGCAAACTATTGACCATTTTCTCCACTTCCTCAAATGTGATACTATTTCCATCATCATTCCTATCCCATTCTACCTCGAAATCTGAAACATTACTGATCGTATTTTCACCTACATTGAGCAACTCTTCAAAATATTCCCTCCATCTGCCCAAGGCATCCACAGGATTCACCGGCAATTTTCCTAACCTGTCCAAAATACTTGTCATTTCCTTCTTACCTCCCTTTCGACGACTGCTAATTACACTCCAGAATGATTTTCCAGCAGCTTGACCCATAGTCTCCAACCTGTTTCCAAAGTCTTCCCAAGGTTTCTTCTTGGATGCTGCAATTATCAGTTTGGCTTTGTTTCTTTCTTCAACATAACTTTCTCTGTCTACCTGAGTTCTAGTATGTAGCCATTTTTGATACGCCTTCTTTTTCCTTTTACAGGCTGCCTTGTCTGTTTCATTCCACCAAACTGTTTGCTTCCTCCCACTTTTACACACTACTGTTCCAAGACACTCTTTAGCCACTTCTAGTACTGTGTCCCTGTACCTTGTCCATTCCTTTTCCAATGACTGTAATTGACTACATTCAACTGACTGGTACCTTTCTGAGATCGCTGTTATGTACTTGTGCCTGATTTCCTTATCCTGAAGTTTCTCCACTCTTATCCTCCTACATATGGACCTGACCTCCTGCACTTTCGGCCTCACAATCCCAATTTCACTGCAGATTAAATAATGATCAGTGTCATCAAAGAATCCCCTGAATACACGTGTGTCCCTCACAGCCTTCCTGAGTTCCTGATCTGTTATTATATAATCAATGACAGATCTGGTTCCCCTGCCTTCCCTAGTATACCGGTGAATGTTCTTATGTTTAAAAAAGGAATTTGTGATTCCTAACAAGGGAACCTCCCCAACGCACCCCCTCAGATTTAGTTATAAGATGGCACAGTGGATAGGCCTTGAAAAACTGAACACAGATCAATCGAGAAAACAGGAAGAAGTTGTGTGGAACTATGAAAAAAATTAGTAAAATATACAAACTGAGTAGTTTATGCGAAGATAGGCAACATCAAGGAGAATGGTAGTCAAGGAGCGCCGTGGTCCCGTGGTTAGCGAGAGCAGCTACGGAACGGGAGGTCCTACGTTCAAGTCTTCCCTCAAGTGAAAAATTTACTTTCTTTATTTTCAGTTTATGTGACAAACTCTTATGTTTTCATCACTTTTTTGGGAGTGGTTATCACATCCACAAAAAAACCTAAATCGGGCGAGGTAGAAGAATCTTTTTACCCATTCGCTAAGTGTACAAGTTAGATGGGTCGACAACATATTCCTATCATGTGACGCACATGCCGTCACCAGTGTCGTATAGAATATATCAGATGTGTTTTCCTGTGGAGGAATCGGTTGATCTATGACCTTGCGATCAAATGTTTTCGGTTCCCATTGGAGAGGCGCGTCCTTCCGTCTACTAATCGCACGGTTTTGCGGTGCGGTCGCAAAACACAGACACTAAACTTATTACAGTGAACAGAGACGTCAATGAACGAACGGACAGATCATAACTTTGCGAAAATAAAGAAAGTAAAATTTTCAGTCGAGCGAAAACTTGAACCAAGAACCTCTCGCTCCGCAGTTACCCACGCTAACCACGGGACCACGGCACTCCTGTTCTCACATTCGCCTTGATGTTGCTTATCTTGCCAATGGACTACTCAGTTTGTATATTTTACTAATATTTTTCATAGTTCCACACAATTTCTTCCTGTTTTCTCTTTTGATCTGTGTTCAGTTTTTCAAGGCCTATCCACTGTACCAACTTATAACTAAATCTGAGGGGGGTGCGATGGGGAGGTTCCCTTGTAAGCCCATACTGGCACAGAAATCCGAGAGTTGTTTCCCGTTCCTGTTGGCCTCCATATCCTCTCCAAATTTACCCATAACCTTTTCATACCTTTCTGTTCGATTTCCAATCCTGGCATTAAAATCACCCATGAGTAGAACACTGTCCTTGTCCTTTACTCTAACAACTACATCACTGAGTGGCTCATAAAAACTATCCATCTTATCTTGATCTGTCCCTTCACAATGCGAATATACTGACACAATCCTAATTTTCTTGCTAGACACTGTCAAATCTATCCACATCAGTCGTTCGTTTACATACCTTATTGCAACTACGCTGGGTTCCATTTCTTTCCTGATGTAAAGCCCTACACCCCATTGTGCTATTCCTGCTTTGACTCCTGACAGGTAGACCTTGTATTCTCCCACTTCCTCTTCTTTCTCACCACTTACCCGAATGTCACTAACAGCTAAAACGTCCAGCCCCATCTTACTTGCAGCCTCTGCCAGCTCTACCTTCTTCCCAGAGTAGCCCCCATTGATATTAATAGCTCCCCATCTCATTACCATTTGTTTGCCAAGTCGTATCTTAGGAGTCCCTGGTTTGTCAGTTAGAGGTGGGACTCCGTCACCTCCAAAGGTCCGAGGCATTTTGCTCTGATTGTTGCCAGCATCATATTTAAAGTACCAGGGAAGCAGGTTGCTAGCCTTACTTGCCCCGAGTCCCATTGAGTGTTACCCCTAGTGGTTGAGGGACTAACCGGTGAATTTGCTAGTCTTTGCCGTATGAGCACAAAGGTGACCACGACTCAGAATATGTCCGAGGTGCCCAGCCTTATTCCAAAGTAACTGGTATCTCGACTATCGGGACCATTTACTTGGCCACTCATACGTTGCCCGTGGTTCATGAAGTAGGACATGACTACAGGAACCCACACCATGAACCAACTAAGGAACAATGGAAACAATGGAAAAAGAAAAAGACGATACATTTATTTGTTTGGCTGTTATAACTTTAATTAGTCATATAGAGAATAAATGAAAAATCTAGCTCTCACACACTCTGCATCAAATTTATGACCGAACTCATAAATGTCTAGTTGATCAGTACGCCAAATGTTATTGTAGTGACATTTGATTAAAATCTCTTAAATTACTAATAACTATTCTCAGAAAAGTAATTGTAGATATAATTTTTCTTATTTTAATTCCATAGAATGACATCGTATCTGGTGCTATATCTGAGATGTTGTTACATAAATCAATTAGTTCATTTTCTTGACAGCATAACTTCTGGAAATCAGGTTTGGAATTTTGCAGTCCCAGTTTTCAGTAATGGTCCAGGTCTGATTGTTAGTCAGCCCCACTCTCCTGGACATTTTCATTTGAGTTAATAAAATTAAAATAAAATGATACTGATGTCATTGTTTGAATAATACGATATTTAAGTGATGATTCATTTATAACAATGGTTTGATTATTTGCTGCCAGGTGACAAAGACAGCGAGTTGATTTCTAGTTCTATTTAAACTTCCATTCAGGAATTTGATTAGATAAACAAGATCACTCCTGTCATCAGTGTTTCTAGGAAGAAAGGGTATCCAGATGTTTTTAAACATTAAAAAGCAGATGACTGATACCTTTATAAATGAAGAATGAAACTATTACCTCAATTAGCTTGCCTTATTTAAATTATATTAAGTTGTATGGTGCACTTTCTTGTTTCATACCACATTCTCTGTTTAATTCTCTATCATTTAAAATTGATTGACATAATTTTATTTTATTTATGCAAGGCGCTTAATTGCAGCTGTAGGCATAAAATAATGCTGCTAGTAAATTAATTGGTTGCTCGAAAATCACTTGACAATTAATTCAAATCGCTGTATTATAGGGCATTAAGTTTAAGAAAACTTGCACACAATAGAAAGGAAAGTGACTAAATAAATAAAATTGAAACATTTGAAACAATAAATTAATTATTAAGTAAAATACATATTACTAAACTTATAAAATGACAAAATAACTAACAAAAGTAAAGAAAATCATTACAACTATAATAAAAAGATGATCTATCACAGAAGAACAAATCAGTTTTCTTAATTACCCTCAGATCTGACGAGATTAAACAAGTAACTTGTGCCTCATACAGGCCAAACGACTGAATGTGATGGCTGAAAGTGTTGTTTGTCAATGGTGTTGCTACTTTAAGAGTTGAAGGACCAATTTTGAATGTTCATGATGTCGTCAGAAGTGACTGTATAGCTGTAGTCAACGACGAACTGGTACTGAAAATTGACTGAATGGTTCGTGAAAACTGCCGCTTTATGTTATATCATCTATTATAAACCTTCTTGAAATTTCTTGGGGCGTTTTGCGTGAGGTAGTGGCTAAACGATCACTGTACCCAAAGTTCGTTGGATTCCATAAATACTTTCTCAGAACTACAAACTCAATGTTTGACTGGTTTTCTCAACTTCCTTTTTCGTTTTGATGCTGAAGAAAGAGGCGTACTAGTAACGGGACGTGAGTTCCCTATGCTACTGCAGAGAATATTCAGTAGTCAGCACTATGGAATCATCCTAACTCGTTCCCAAAAACGAAAATGACGCTAAACATTGTCGGACAGAAAGGTCATGATCACTCTTTCGTTTTTGGGATGCTAAAGTCATCATGTTTTTGGGTTTTATTGAAAGAGAAAGGAAAATGAATTCTAGGATGTTTATGACGCGATAAGAAAATTGAGAATAGGCTTTTGAAAGAATCTGAACACTCTCTTCTTTACCAGTGTTGAGTTTTTGCACATCATTTATCGGACACATTCTGTGCGTCAGACAGAAAATTGATTAGGTCATTTAAATTGTGACGTTCTCGAACATGAGTTACAGTGCAGGATCAGTTCCAAGTGATTTTCATCTCTTCGTGCGCGCAAAAACGTGCCTTAGTTCCTAATACTTAGTCACTGCCAAAGCAATACAAGATACTGTCACAGTCTGGCTGAAATCTATGGTAGAACAATTATAGTGAGGAGGAATTTGTCAACTCGCTGAGAGCTATGATAAGTCTGAATCGCGCTTATGCAGAGAAACGTCATAAATGTGTGGCGTAGTTGTGACGCTCTGTAATAAATTTCCTTTAATTGCTTTCCTGATAGGTCTCGAACATCACAACAAGCAGTCTTTGGTCTCCTTGCAGTGTCTCAGGCCGGAGCGTTAAGATCTCTCGTTGAAAACTCTTCCAGTCCTTTGCCTCTTTGCCTACACACGAATATCTGCCCATTGATTTGTAGCAGTGCAGCATGGTTATGTTATGTGAGTAGTGCAATCTCTGGTTTATCCCCCATTCCTTCACGTTGTCTTACGTCTAATATTAGCCCACTGCACTGCATTCTGTAAGAACCCTATGTACGTTGCATACACTATGTTTGCTGCTTGCTAGTGAGCCCGATTTCAGATTTGGCATCACGCAAGTAAAACTGCTATAACGGTCAGAATGACCGTGGAGAAATCTTGTTGCCATCTTTGGACACACTTAAGTTCTAAAAACAGACATGACCAGTATGGATTCCACACAGAACTAAAGTACTGCCGATGAGACCTCCCCGAAAACAGTATGCTACTTACTCTACTCTCCTTGATCTGCCCTTTAAACGTTTGAGTACCTGGAGGAGTACATCATTTGCCTTGTAGGTTACACTCTTCACATGTATACCCAAATGTAGCTTCCTAGGAAACATAACCCCAATGTCTAGGGAATTAGCTGACTCTACAAGGAATTCTTCTCCTACATTAGAGGCGAATTTTGGTTTGAATCTTCACGAGCAGAAGTATACCAAGTGGCTACTCAAAACACTGATGCTCATTCCATTCTGAATGATTCATTTCTCTACTGTGACAGAGTTTAGTAATCACCTAATTACCTTATTCTACGATCTACCAACAAATAATTTGCAAGCACTTTCATATTTGAGACGTGCGTATGTCATTAACGTAGAATATATGCACTAGTGGTCTCAGCACACTATTGTGCGACGCCTATGACAATACTTCCAGTTTCTCCGTACCTCTTCCCCTACCTGTAATCTCTGTGTGCTACCCTTCGAAACCTTCAACCTGTCCTCAATTCCAACATCTTTTACTGTAATTTCCGTATTTGAAGCTCCAGATGAAATTTATCAAAGACCTTTGTCAGGTCCAAAGTGATGAAAACTAGTTTCCCCTTGGCCCACATTTAATGTACCTCTAGTATATTGTACGTAGCTTATAGGCTGGTTTTCACGTGCGTGTGGTTCCCCGAATCCACACTGTACTTTCTTAAGCCAATGTGACTGGTAGATATATTTGATTACTAGCATTTCGACAATTACTCTTGGGAAACGCATAGCAAGCAAACGAAAGGAAACTGACGTTTTACTAAAATTTGTTGCCTAGTCACGCAGAGATGAGCTCCCACTTAACAGGCAAAATGTTGTACGCTGCCTAATAACACGCACACTGCGGGCCCACCTCCAAAACAATAGCTGCACTCGAACTGGTTTCAACGAGATTTCACTACTATCAGTTGAACTTTCTTTCCAAACTCGATGATATATAGAGATATCAGCTCGGTTTTATCGCTTCTGTAATTTATATTAACTGCACATTGAAGTACTTGAGTAACTTCTCCCTTTCCTTCCACTGCTTATCAACAAACGTGTTAGACGGTGGAGGTCGCGCAGCGCGCCACTCGCAGAGGCAGGCCTCACCGTGACCCCAGTTTACTGCCGATACTGGTCAACATGTTCAAATGGCTCTGAGCACTATGCGACTTAACTTCTGAGCTCATCAGTCCCCTAGAACTTAGAACTACTTAAACCTAACTAACCTAGGGACATCACACACATCCATGCCCGAGGCAGGATTCGAAGCTGCGACCGTAGCGGTCACGCGGTTCCAGACTGAAACGCCTAGAACCTCACGGCCACACCGGCCGGCCGCCTAGGAGAGAGGTCAGCCCTAACGAGGCCTAGAGGAGCCTTGAGGCTGTGAGGTAAGTGATCGCGACCGTGGCGAGCCACAGCCTTCTGGCTGCGGCAGGTACCTGGGGCAGCGGCGCGGGCTGGCCGACGTGCAGGCCGCCCACCTCGACGACGCCGGGCACCCTGGGGAAGGGCCCGCCGGTGCTCCAGTGGCTGTTGACCAGCACGAGGCTGGTGTTGCGCACCAGCTCGCTGGTCGGCGGGAAGTCCTCGCCGAACAGGTCGCTGGCCAGAGGGTCCACCACGCGCTCCGATATCCACCAGTTGCCGAAGCGCATGAAGACGTACCAGCACGTGTTCTGCAGCCTCTGCCAGAAGGTGAAGGGCGCAGAGCTCGCGAAGTTGATGGAGTCCATGTAGGCCGGGTTGTCCGGGTTCCCCATCTGCATCAAAGAAGTTTTCTGACAGCTGAGCAAAGTGATTGTTTTGCTTTAAGTGAGGCTTATTGGAGAAGGATGGTGCGAAGTGGGTGCCTTGTAGGAAGACATACGAACGAGAATTAATAGTGAGAGCGTTCACATTATTTCTGAACTATCTGGTGTCACTAGACATACAATAAATAGTTTTTGGAACTAAAGCGATAGTCATGCCACTTTTCTCAGCCTAAAACACTACGCTGAATATGCTAACAGTTAATCGACTGTTCCACTGACTGTGACCGCAACGAATGGTATGTACTGGAAGCTGCATAACAAGATTACAGTTATTTAAAAAAATAATGTTTTCCAAAATTTTGGCTCGAGTATGATATATAAATTACTTATGACATACTTATGATATATAAATTACTTATATACGGTACGATCAAAAAATTTCCGTTTGTATGAGTTGCTGCAGCGTATATGAAAGCAAGAGCGACGTTGATGCGAGTATATACTCGTCGACATTTAGGTAAGGTGTTAGTGTGACCTTCGAACGCAAACTTTTTGATTGCCTCTCATATTACCTTTAATTAGGCACATGAAACAACTGAAACTACTAGAAAATTTGCCGTTACTGTAGAGATTAGTCGATTAATGGACCGGCAGACAGCGCTCGGTAGATAACGAAAAACCACACAACAGAAATCACGCAACATACACGAATACAAAAGCACGAAAACTTGAAGGCGAATAAGAGAAATTCTGTCTGTCAAGTGACAATAGTCAGCAACTGTTACTACTCGGCAGTCTGTTTAGGGGTCTTGAGCCAGGATGCGGTCACAGCTGCGAGTTACCGACGTGCCGGTGCATCTAATTGTGCTGACCCGCTGGCAACACGACTGTAAACTGTTTGGTTCGGTAGAAGTGCAGCCTTTTCTGAACTTCTGAGGCTTCAGACACACAGGTCAGCTACTGCAACACGGGCGTCAGCTAAGTGGGTTACGCGTCTTTGTGATGTACTGCACTAAATTTGGTTACTATTGTATAGATGGTGTAAACATAAATTGTGGTTGCAGAGAATGTTAATCCATCAGATAGTGATATTCTTTTTCATATTATTGACATGCATCTTTTAAAGCAGAGTCATAGATTGAGTTGTTGCACTCGCTAAAAGTTTCACGAAGACATAAGAACTTTCTTACGTTGGATTTATTTTCAACCTCTCTCGTGTTTCATGATTTTCTTCCGAGAATACTGTGTATATTACAGTTTAACTAGTTTCTACTGTGGCCATATTTTGCAGCTCTTCAGTGAAGGGTTGTGCTCTCGATGTACGAGTGAAAACTTTTTTTAATTTAATTTCTCTGCCAGGCTTGTTTGTCTCTGTGATATACTGACACGAAGAATAATAATCAAGCTCGTTAGCTGTGTGAATGACATTATGCGTCCTTTATTTCGCAGAATGTTTGTGGTGGACAGTATGTCTCTTACAAGTCAGGCTCCGAAAACTGAGAAAGTAGGTCAAGCCACAGTACTGAGCGTCCTCGCTTAAAGGCGAACACTGTTTTGACCGGTAACTGGTACGATTGTGTGTTTCTTTCCGGTGTAGTAGCTGATCCATTGCCAGCGGAGGCTGACTGATGGCGACACGTATAACCACCGTTACGGTATATGCTGGGACATGAATACCACCGACACGTTTTTCGATTTTACTGTGGTGACCATAACAATACGGTGTCATGTATTTGTAACTCCACTGTGAACGAACGCCAAGTTTTACATTTACCAACTGTGTGTGACACACAAATCAGACTGGCAGGCAGAGCTCGGAGCCTGGGAAACGCAATCTACGTAGGAAATGGTAATCCAGAATATTACTCAGCAAGCTTTGAAGCTGTGAGGTGGCAGCCCCATCACCAAGCTTAACCTGCGCAGCGCTCGTAACGTGGCCTACTGGCTCACATCAAGATTTGCCTCGGATAATGGATTCAGAGGAAACGGACATAGGCTATGGAACGGGAATTGACGAGATAGGAACAAGAAACACTGCTTCACATTTGGGACATGGAACGTTCGCAGTCTTAATAAACCAGCTGCAGCAGCGACTTTGATATCTGAACTAAAAACATACAAGACAGACATTGTAGCTCTACAGGGAGTCAGGTGGCTTTCAGAAGGGACACACACGGAGGATAATTGTGTCATTTTTTATGGGGGAGATGAAAAACATCATGAATTTGGTACTGGTTTGGCTGTTAAGAACGGGATTGTTAATCGGGTTAATATTTAACAAAAGAATGTCTTACGTAACAATCAAACACCAGTGGTATGATATAACATTCATAAATGTCCATGCATCGACTGAAGTTTCAACTGAGGACGAGAAAGATGAGTAGGGGAAAGTAGGGGAAACGTGCGTACCTAAGCGGAACTCTTTTTTAAAAAATTTTGACTTCGTTAAATGAAGTTTATTTTATATCAGACTTAGAGCAACTATTCTAGTGTTTATAAAAAATTAAGATAACCCAAAATACTAAAAAATAAACACACCAAAAACAAAATTCCAAGACACTACCTAAGCGCACGGTTTCCTGAACGTCGGGGAAACGTGCGCATCGGGTGGGGTAATTGTGCGCATGTTAGAAGAATTGATACGCAGTAATACCTGGAGAGGAAAAAAAAACATACAAGGTTTGTTCCAAAGATTATATTGAAAAGGCACGTATTAGATTATCTTAAACATAAATTTTAATCAAATTTTACAAAATTTAACATAGTTCTGCACCATTGGTTTTCAAATAAAATGCAAAGTTTTCTCTGATGTTAGGGGCCTACGGATTTAACAAGCTAGATAAGTCCTTCACTGCACATATCACATGTAAAATCTTTAGCAGAATCATTTGCGGTACAAGCTGCATGGTACCATCTTCTGCACAAAGTACACCTGTGCCACAGTTCCCTGTCTGTACCGTGATCTCCACAAAGTCCGCAGATCTCGTCGTCGGCTCCTTGAAGTACGCCAGGGTCAAACAGCTCCATGTCGATATCATCGTCATTACACAGTGGAACTTCGTCAACATCTGAATCGTCTGATTCTTCTTCAGTCATCTTCTTTTTGTTTACCTTCTTTTGTAAGTGTTTCTTGCCAGAAGTCTGATTATCCTTTTTCTTGTTTTGAAGTCTCTTCTTATCCATACTTTCTTTTGCATTACGCTTAGGCCTTTTGCCGAGAATAAGCTTTCTAGCAACTTTTATGTTTATATTGGCAGTTCTTTGCTCTTTCACCTTTTTTCATTTTTCTTTTCTGTATCCAACTCAAGCTTTATTTTCATGGGTGTGCTAGTTAGTATTTCAGAGTGCTGCTTTTCTCTGGGCATTCTTGTTTTAACGTCAGTGGGCTTAGGCCTATCAGATTTCTTCTTTAGGTCAAAAGCTGGTAGATAAGTCATAAACTTCTTATGGCTTTCAGTAAAACCTCCCGTGGATGTTGAGGAAGTAGGGTCATCAAATAGCCCCACAGATGGAGTTGTAGCAGTCGATGTGGTCTTATGTGCTGCGGATGTTGAAGGACTGTCACAATCTGTGTCTGCTTCCACTCTTAGCTCGTCTAGTTTTCGAGCTGGGACAAAATCAAGTCCAGAAAACTTGTCGGGGTTGTATGGGTGAATCCCAGCTGCAAGGAAGCCAGATAAGGCATTTGACAATGTAGCAACTTTAAGAAAAGCATTCTTCACAAGTTCAGCAACTTTGTACTCAGTAATTCTCTGGTGCCCAGTTCGTATCATGAAAAGGTCATATTCTCTAGAAAGAGCATTCTTGAAGGGCCAAAAAAGGTTAGGTCCAAGGGTTGTAGGCGGAGGGACGTGCGCGGTGGCAGAGAGACCATGTGGATGTGGTTTTCTTTACAAAACTTGTAAGTTTCAATGGAAATGTGGCTGTTGTGGTTGTCCAGTATGAGGAGCACTAGTTCATCAGCTGTTGGGAGAGTATGTTTTTTAAAATGGAGAAGTCACTCATTGAATAGTTCTGTGTTGGTCCACCCATTGTTGGAACAACAGTAAATGGCCCCATCCAGTCCATTTTTCTGAAGATTTGCACTCATTCGTTTTCTTGGATAAATCATCATAGGAGGTATGAAATGACCTCCAGCTCTCATACAAACTCACCAGTGATGGTCCTGCCCCTCTCAGCGGAGCCGGCCGCGGTGGACGTGCGGTTCTAGACGCTTTAGTCCGGAACCGCGCGACTGCTACGGTCGCAGGTTCGAATCCTGCCTCTGGCATGGATGTGTGTGATGTCCTTAGGTTAGTTACGTTTAGGCCTAAGTAGTTCTAAGTTCTTGGGGACTGATGACCTCAGACGTTAAGTCCCGTAGTGCTCAGAGCCATTTGAACCATTTGAACCTCTCGGCGGAAGTTGCAGCGCCTACCCTCTTTGAACCTTTGGTAGCAAACACCTTATAACACTTCTTTTGTACAACGGTTATGCCAGTTTCATTTTGGTTGTACATTCTTGCGGGATCAATATTCAGTTTTTCTTTTAAAGTTAGCAGATTGTCAAAAAATCGAGTAACTTCTTCCTTGCTGAAAGCATTGATTCTATTCACACTAGTATTTTCTGGCTGCCGCAGTCTGATGGTCGGGTGGCGCTTAAGAAAACTGTACATCCAATCTTTGCCGACTAAGCCACTCTCTTTGTTGAAATTGTGGTTAATACCATTCTTCTCCATGTAGTCGTATGTCAATTTCCGCAAGGCTTTACGTGTTAGTCCATAGAACAAGTTGCAAAGAAAGCCGATAAAATCAACCATTTCTTGCTCAAAACTTTCTGGAAAAATAGACTTACACCCCAAACTTGGCTGTGTTACCTCGTTAATGGGCTTCGCGAGGTATTTTCGTATGGTTGATTCTGGTATTTTGGAGCTCCTACTGACTTCTCTGATTTTCCATCCATCTGTTCTTACTGCATGTATTGCTTGTTTAAGCGTGTCTACAGTATAACTGTACTGCTCTGATTTCCGGACGTACTTTCTCGGCATCTGAGAACAAAGAAAAAAAAAAACGAACTGTTGGTGGCCTGCTGGGATTTAACTACATGAGGGGGAAACGTGCGCATCGGTGCGCACCTTTACCCCATAGTGTCTTGGAAATAAATTTTGTCCACAATTTTCTTAAAATTAATTACAACCAAACAGGACTCACGTCAAAACATACCCATGACATACAGGCTTTAACTATATCACAAGTAAATTTTTTCAACGTAATAAACAGAGACTAAACGTCTTAAACCCCGAGGACTGCAAATTAGATCATAACGTCATGTTTCACTATTTGCAAACTCACTGAACGTGAGACTGTAATGGCGGCCCAGTGAGCAGACGAAAGTAGTTCGCTAACCTGCCGCTAGGTGTAGCACTGGTTACAAAGTTCAAGAAAGCTTTTAAATCAGAGAAACAGCGATGCGCATGTTTACCCGCTGCGCACGTTTCCCCTACTTTCCCCTACTGTGAAGAATTAGAGAGAGTACTCGCAAGTATTCCAACAAGAAATATGGGAATTATCTTAGGAGACTTTAATGGAAAAATGGGTAAAGAGTATATGTTCATCCCCACAATAGGAAAACATAGCAAGCACTCGACCACAAACGAAAATGGATTAAAAATAATCAAATTTGCACTGTCAAGTGATATGAGAATTTGCTCGACGATGTTCCCTAACAAAGATATACACAAAGGTACATGGTGCTCTCCAGATGGCAAAACAGTAAATCAGATTGACCATGTTATGGCAGATCAACGTTTCACTTCATTTATAAGAGATGTCAGAACGTACAGAGGAGCAGAAATTGGCTCAGATCATTTCCTAGTGGTTGGAAAGATGAAAATCAAGATGATTTGGAATCAACAACCAAAAGCAACACCCAAACCTAATTTAGACATCGAACGACTGAAGGAACTGTCTGTTAAAGAAGCGTATGTGATTGAAATAAATAACCGATTTACAGCATTGCAAGAAGCTGAAGAGGACAATAGCGTCGAGAAGGCTTGGGAAAGAATAAAGACTGTAGTAACACATGCATCAGAAAAAACACTAGGCAAGAAAAAGAAAACGAAGAAACAGAAATGGTTCAACGAAAAGTGTCAGAGAGCAGTAGAAAGGAGGAAAGAAGCCAGGATGCTGTGGCTGCGTAATAAGGAGAGTGAGGACAGGAGGGAGACTTTCAATGCGGTTAGAAGAGAAACAGCAAGAGTTCTACGAACAGAGAAAAGGAAATATCTAACTGGAGTCCTAGAATCTATAGATGTGGAAAGCAGGAATGGAAACTGAAAGAAGTTGTTTCAGTATACAAAGAAAAGTAAGACAGGTTATCTAAGTGAAAACCTATTCATAAAAGATAAAAATCAAAATATGCTAACGCAGCTGGAAGGTATCCTAGAAAGATGGAAAGAGTAATTCTCAGAAATGTTCAATTGCACTGATCCGCACATAACCTTCAATTACGCAATGTCTGAGAGTGACAGCATTAATAATGACGAATGTAGAATCACAGAACAGGAAGTGATCCACTCCATTCAAAAGCTGAAAAACAACAAGGCAGCAGGCGAGGACCAGATATCAGCAGAGATGTTAAAAGAGGGCGGAAGCAAACTACGCAAAGAAATTTATAACCTTATAACAATGATCTGGAAAACTGAAACACGGCCTGAAGACTGGAAAATTGCAATAATTTGTCCCATACACGAGAAAGGATACAGCACGTTTCAACAGTAAAAATATGATAACAATGGATATAAATGAAAGAATAGCCTCAGGGTCAGTATGTCTGTACTCACTAAGCAACCCACTAAAACGTAAAGCTTTGTCAATCACCACAAAGATGAAGATATACAACACTATTATCTGCCCCATAGTACTGTACGGTTCACAAAGCTGGACGCTTACAAAGAATGAAAGAGAAAAACTGAATGTTTTCGAAAGAAAAGTAATGAGAAAAATCTGAGGACCTGTGTTGGAGAATGGCGCATGGAGAATTGGAAAGAAACAATGAAATTTATCAGTTAATGAAGCAACCCACTATCATCCAGAAATTAGAAATTAGGAGACTGCAATGGACTGGACATGTGGCCAGAATGGAAAACAACAGAATCACCGAGAAAGCATTTGAAGGAACTCTCCAGGCAACAAGACCATTGGGACGACCTCGTACAAAGTGGAAAGATGACATAGAGAAGGACATCGCAGCATTAGGAATTTCCGCAGGGTGGAGAGAGGCTGCGAGAGATGGAAGGCGGTGGAAGCAGACCGTTGATGCAGCGCATGGTCTACAGGGGCTATGATCGCTGAGAAGATAGATCGATAGCAGTCAGTCGTCCTTTTTGCGAGTTTTATTCGACAAATCAAGGTTTCGGCTAATGCCTAGCGATTATAAATGCACTGTTTGATAATATCAAGACATGCCAGTCCCCTGTTGGTTGGGCATCTGTCACAGTTCTTTCAAGACCTGAAAGAACTGTGACAGATGTCTGAACAACAGGGGACAGACATGCGTTGATATTATCAAACAGTGCATTGATAACGGCTAGGCACTAGCCGAAACCTTGATTTGTCGAATAAAACTTGGAAAAAGAACGACTGACTGCTATGTTCTATCATTTGTAAATCATATCACAGTCGCTGAGTGCGCCCACGTTCCTAACGGATGGTAATCTGATAGGTAAGTTCCTAGGTAGATGACACACGGTACAATGATCACCTCGGAAATTTTAGACGAATCAACAAAATTTTATGCGGTGCACGTGCGGGAGTGGAGATACTCGATCTGAACAGTTGGTATGCGCTTCAGTTGTTGTTATAAGGAGTAGGTTGTCTACATCACTAAGTAATGACTAAATATTTACTTTCGACCGTCAGTAGATTACGTGGTGTCTGCCACAGACACGGCGCTGGGTGTAGTTGGTAGGCTGGCACCTGCCACTGGCAGCCAGCATCACGGCGAGACGCGGCCACGCAGCAGCACGCACCCGGCCTCCCCAGCCGCCGCACGCCACAGCCAGCGCCCCCGTCCCAGTCCAGTGTGTGAGAAGGGGCCGCCACGACCGAGTGCCCCTTCGCCAGGTAGCCTGCCTGCGTAGCGATCCCTCAGGTAAGGGACGCCCTTCCCCGCACTACCTCTGTCCGCTTTCAAACCGCCGTCTCCACACCTTACTCGATACAACCAGTACGTAAGGGACCTTCTTCTTCGACATCTTGGCCAAATACAGAACTTCTTTTCCGAAATCGAAATATTTATAACTTTTGGGAAACGAAAGCAATACCGACGATTATGTCGGTATGTAATTAGTTCTGCCGAGTATAAATACAGATTCCTCAGTCTGTACGATGGCTTCCTTTCACGCTTATTGATTGCGATAGAAACAGTCCATCGGCATGGGAGCAACAAGAAAGGAACGATGAAACGAGAATGCGAATGTACGCTAATCATTTCTTTTTGATCACTGCATTTGTCCCTACTTTAATTACTACAACTGCATACCCAAAAGACAATAGGGAAAGAATAAATGGGTATGTGAATGTTTGAAAAGAAGAACGACATACTCCATATTAATTTACTCTCTAAAAACATTACTTAATAAAGTATAGCGGGACAACGTTCAAAACATAACTGAAAACACGTTCACTAAATAGAGATAAGAACATCTATGATTGAAATGTCATCTAAAGTCCACTTACAATTTTAAAATGTTAGAAATAAGGAAATGAAGTAATACAGAATGCAGCGCTTGTAACGTACGTTGTTGTTCTACATTGTTTAGCATCTTAGGTTCTGGAAGGAAAAGCCGTAATTGTAATTATCTGCACTACAACAATATTCATACCAAATAAATTAATAAGAGACGGCACTGATCCCCCATGGTACACAAAACACGACAGAAAGCTGTTGCAGGAGCACCGCAAAACGCACGTGTAATTTAGACTAACGCAAAATCTCCAAGATTTGTGAAGTTTTACTGAGGCTCGAAATTTGGTGCGGATTTCAATGCGAGATGCATTTAATAGTTTCCACAATGAAACTCGCTCTAGAAATGTGGCGGAAAATCCAAAGAGATTCTGGTCCCAAATTAAGTAAATCAGCGGAAAGACTCAGTAAGTACCTTTACTGCGCGACAGCGACTGTAATGTTAGTGATGACAGTGCCACTAAAGTGGAGTTAGTAAATGCATTTTCCGAAATTCCTTCACCAAAGAAGACGAAGTAAATATTCCAAAATTCGAAATGAAAACAGCTGCAAACATAATTTAGAAATAGATATCCCTGGTGTTGCAAAGCAACTGAAATTATACTGTCGGTGACAGAGGAAATGATCAAATATCTTTTCAAAAAGTCTCTAATGTATAAGAAAAGTAGGTCTAATACATTTGTTTCTGATGTTCTTTAGTAACAATTAATTTTCAGTAGTATGCTCCCTGCTTTTACTGACCTGTTTAAAGATAATCAACAATTTAGTAAGAAATTTTAATTTTTAAAAGATTATAAGTAAATGTACTTAAGTAGATTTACATCTACTATAAATGTTTGCATTTAAACTTAAATAAAAAATATTTGAGGTGCCAAAATTGTCAACCTTAGGATCAGATCAGTTTTGGGATGTCTGTTTTAGGTGCAATTCAAAGGTTCAGTTCCCATTTTCTTTTACAAAAGTGTATACTGTCAGTATAACAAACCATGATATTTTAGGTGATAGTTGTGATTCTGAAGCTTCAGATAATTATTTTAGAACTCACAATCATTTAATAGTATGACCATAATATTGGAAGGTAGAAAAAATTTATCTTAACGTGACAACAATAGGGATACTTTTGTGAGGCTTGAAACACTTTTTAATTTTTACATTATAGGCTGATTCGCATCACACTTTGCACAGGCTTTGGACCGTGAAAATGATAAATGACCATCTACCGTTCTGGCGTGTGTAAAATCAGCCTAAACACGCTGAACTAATGTACACTCTATTTACAATTGCAACTTATCTTAGCTCCGATAATGCTGCTTCAATGTTTTAATAATTTTATCTCAGTAATCTCGGAGGACTCATTGGTCTTCATAGTTTTTAATACATTATTTTTAACGTATTTTAGTCCAGTTTCTGAATATGGGCAATGGCTTTCAAGCAAGGCCTAATGTTGACAGTCTCTTCACAATTCTTTACGATTATCTCTATCCTGTCGTCCAGCTTCAAGTACTTCTTCTTTCTCTTCTTACCTTCAAGATTCATTTCCAATTTCATGCACATGCAGTTTGTGAGCTCTGCTTCCTTTTTCAAGCACTCCACCAAATAGTTGATTCTAGGGTGAGGGTTTCTAATAATACTATTCATTTTGATGTGCCACCCTTCAACAGCATTCGTCGTTCGGTGCCATTTTCCGTAACAGTCCCACATTTCTATTGCGAAATCCTCATTCTCTAGCCAGTTATCCACAAAGTAGTCAAAAACTGAGAGAACTTTCCGTTATCAGGAGCTTCTGCATGAATCTCAATCCATCCACTGCTTACGTCCTCCGGTTTTACAACTGCCAGCGCTGCACATATGCTGACGTGAAGTCTTAAATCCTCGTTCTAGCGGTACTCCTCAGTTAGACCGAGAACTCGAATTCTTCTCCATAAACTCTTCTTCATATGGAAATAGAATCCATTTATTTCAGTTGTGGAAAAAGCTTGACGATTGGCCGATATCGCAGCTGCTTCAAAGTCCACCTTTACTTGTTTAGGACACCACTCAGCGACTGCCTGTTTTTTCAGACGAAACAGACGAACGTATGTGTCTTTCTTCTTATCAGAGAGCAGTACAAATACAGTAGGAAGAATGTTTGTTTCTTTAATCGGGCCTCCTAAGACTACGGGTATGGTGTAGATCTGTCCAAACTGCTGGCTGCATCTCTTAAATGTTCCATCCATAAAAAAATGGGAACATGTTTTTAAACTTTCTTTTCCTTTGCTTCCACTAAAAATCATTATTCTCACCTCTACTCTATCGTCTTCCAGAAGAAAACTACTGCCATCCCCTATTTTTAATATATCTTCATGAAGATGAATTTCATAAGAGTTCTTAGGCTCTTGTCGGTTCCCCCGCTCTTGCCTCCATCGACGACGCACGGTTCTCTTCATAGATTCTGAATTAGGCATCACTATAACAAGGTCATAAACTTTATTATGTAGATTTCCCATTTCATCCGCGTATATCTCCGATAACTGTGTAGTTTCTCCTCGAGACCTTCTCTTCGCTCTTTCCACTTGCTTTCTCACTTTCAGAGCTGCATCGTCAGGTGGTCCATAGAGATGTTCTAATACGCTCAACACTTCTCCGTTCCTCGAAAGCAGCTTTCGCTTGCAATGATCCGCTTTTCGGCGTAAGCACATCCGTGCAACAACACCTACTTTAGGTTCCCTCTGTTTAAGATACGCGTAACCTTTGTAATGAGCAGGAGGCCTGCCCTTGTTCGTTGTAATAACTTTCATACTGATGGTCACGTTAGGAACTTCGAAAGCAAACTGGGCGGGCGGATGAGGAGGAGGAGGAGGAGGAGGAGGAGGAGGAGGGGGGGAGGAGGAGGGACAAGGGACCCAACCCTTCGGAGCAGGTAAAACAGTGGCAAATGTCCGGCGTGGCAAATGTCCGGACACCCCACGAGCTGTCGTGTGCCCCCTCCAGTGGAATGTCTCCTACGACTGCAAGTACTCAGCCTCCTTCCCTGTTCTACTGTGTGTTACGGCCTTGGATTATTGTGGAGTGTACACTGGATTTGCTTGCACTTGTGTTCCACTGCAATGCACTGGTGTTAAGTAAACGATTTCTACCTTGCTGTTGTTGTGTCTTTCATTCTCTGTGTCGTTCCGGAGCCCCTACGAGCCTCATATATTCGACCGAGCAGTCTCGCTACGTACACTGCGAGTAGCGAGACTCTGGAGCTACGGGTTCGCCCCGCCTCTGGGCCACTCTGCCGCTCCCCTCCCACCAGTGAGGAGCAGTGCTCGGAGTTGTACGCACCCTGTCGTGGGCCCAGGGCATGGCCATGCTGGAGATGATGCCGACCAGCGGCGCGCCGAACTTGTGGGCCAGCGCGGCCAGGCAGTCGGCGTAGAAGACCTCGGCGACGACCAGGTCGTAGTGGTCTCGGGAGTGCGCCAGCCGCCGCACCTCGGGGTGTTGGTGGGCGTCGAAGCACATGGCCAGCACCTGCTGCCAGTCGCTCCACATGCCCGTCATGCCCTGGATGTCCAGCACCAGCTCCATGGTGACCTGCACACAGCAAACCGCTGGGTTCAGAACGTGACTGTATCCTCAGAAACCTCAGATGTCACCCGACATTTAATTAATGTACGAGGGGCGTTTGAAAAGTCCGTGCACAGACAGAGAGATGGCACCACCCGCGCGAATCGAGATCAAGTTTACTTAGTAGCATCTTTGGAAAGAAAGCACACCAAGTTTCAGCCA
Organism: Schistocerca americana; assembly: GCF_021461395.2. Classification (NCBI taxonomy): domain Eukaryota; kingdom Metazoa; phylum Arthropoda; class Insecta; order Orthoptera; family Acrididae; genus Schistocerca; species Schistocerca americana. Next base: position 716,795,623 of record NC_060123.1, read on the forward strand.
TATTGGTCTATTTCTTTGTGTTTGGCATTCCAGTGAATCAAGGAAGTCGAGTGATGGTCGAAGAAGAATTTCTTGTGGTGATTAAACATTACTTTATGAAAGGCAAAACGCCTCATGAGACTAAAGAGAAGCTTGATAAACATTACGGTGACTCTGCACCTTTGGTTAGAACAGTTTATAAGTGGTTTCAAAATTTTCGGAGTGGCCATATGGGCACAAGTGACGCTGAACGTTCTGGACGCCCTATGCAGGTTACGACTCCAGATATCATTGATAAAATCCATGATATGGTGATGGATGACAGAAGACTTAAGAGATTGCTATTGCTGTAGGCATCTCGAATGAACGGGTACATAATATTTTGCATAAACATTTGGACATGAGGAAGTTATCCGCAAGATGGGTACCGCGATTGATCACGCTTGACCAAAAACGGAACCGTGCGAACTGTTGCTAGAACGGTTTGCAGCTGTTCAGGAAGACTCCGCAGGACTTTAAGCGTCGTTTTGTCACTGTGGATGAAACATGGATACATTACTATACTCCTGAGACCAAAAAATCTAAACAACGGGTTACCAACGGAGAATCTGCACCAAAAAAGCGGAAGACCAGTCCTTCGGCCGCAAAGGTTATGGCGACTGTCTTTTGGGATTCGCAAGGGATAATCCTCATCGTCATCATGCACTATTACAGGTGCATATTATTTATCGTTATTGGACCGTTTGAAAACCGAGCTGCAAGAAAAACGCCGGTGATTGGACCACAAAAAAGTCCTTTTCCATCACGACAATGCACCAACACACACCTCAGCAGCTGTGGTCGTAAAATTAATGGAAATAGGATTCCAACTCGTTTTACACTCCCCCCCCTCCCCTATTCTCCAGACTTGGCTCCCTAGGACTACTATTTCTTCACAAATTTGAATAAATGGCTGGCGGGACAAAGATTTTATTCAAACGAGGAGGTGATTGCAGCAACTAATAGCTATTTTGCGGACTTGGACAGTTCCTATTAATCGGAAGGGATCAACAAATTAGAGCAGCGTTGGATGAAGTGTGTAAGTCTAAATGGAGACTATGTCCAAAAAATAAAAAAGGTTTACCCAAAACACGTAAGTAGTTTTTATTTCTGCACGGACTTTTCAAACGCCCATCGTATGGTGATGATGAGGTCCCATACACCGACGACCGTAGGGGATGATGCAGGAGAGGTCCGTGACTTAGAATCTAGACTTGTCATTTGATATCAACAGACTAACAAATCTGTCACGGTTTTTTCTACCTTTGTATAGCTGCGTAGGTCGACTGTTGGTGATGAGATTGTAAAATGGAAATGGTAAGCAACGGCCGCATCTGAACCAAGCCTGGGAGGGAATCTTGTAGTTATGGACACGGGCCATCGAGCATTGCGTGGTGTAACTGTAAAAAACTCGCGTGAAGTCAGCAGAAGGAATCACTTGTGCTACCAGCAGTCCAGGTAGCACAGAGACTGTTCACAGGTAATTAAAAAGACTAGCGTATAATGGTCGAGCAGCTCCTCGTAAGTTACTCATTTCTGTAGTCATTGCTAAGCGACGCCGGAGGTCTGTAAAGAGCGACGCCGTTGGACAGGTAATAAGTCATTCGAACTGATGAATCACGCCATACCCTTTGGAAAACCGATGGAGGGAAATGGATTTGGCGAATTCCTGGAAAATGTTAAATGCCACCATGTGCCAGCTCTACAGTACAGAGGAGGTAGAGTTACGATAGAGTTTTTCATGGTTAGGATTTGATACCCCTATTGCGCTTAAGAAAACAATAAATCCGGAAGGATTACATATTACATAATTATGTACTGCGTACAGTAGAGGAGCGGTTTGGAGACGATTATTTTAGTTTATCAGCGTAACAATGCCCCCTGTAATTAAAGCACCTCCTGAGAGATAATGATTTGTGTGGACAGTAAACTTCCTGCGATGTACTGCACTTCCCAGAGTCCTGACCACAACCCAGTGGAACACGTCTGGCATGAGTAAGGAAGTCGACACCGCTCCAAACCCCCCTGTCCATTACTACGTCCTCTGGTTTCGGCTCTTGAAGAGTAATGCGCTGGAATTTCTCCACAGACATTGAGGCACCTCACTGAAATTGTTTCATAGCGGACTCCAAGCCGTCATAAAGACGACGTGAGAGCACATCCCACATTAATGTCCATTACTTGGTGTGTGGACTCTTTTGATCAGATAGTGTAGACTATACCAAATGTCAAGGAAGCTAGTCTTCAATGCTGAACATATGTTGGGAAAAAGGTACTGAGAAGTCAGTCCGACAAAGTGCTTGAGCAGCCTAATCGCTGAAAGCGATCGTTACCGAAAAGTGGAAAACCTGGAAAGATCCTCGTGTCTGTAAAAGAGTCCTGTATAGTCATATTGTAATCATACTGACATATTCAATGCTATGTTTATAACTACAACATGTTATCGTAAATACACAATTGTATGGCTTGTTGGCTCGCAGTCTCACAGAATTTTTTAAGAGTTGATAGTGCATTGTGATATTGTAATACAATATTTGCAGTCAATGGCGAATATGAAATTTTTAAGGAAAGTTGCCGTAAATGCTGAAGAGAATCACAGTTTTTGCTCACATTAATTTATACCAGGACCAGCACTCTAGCAAACCTGAATAGTTTATTCACCTTCCCTTTTGGAAACGCAATTAAAGTTAGGAGCCAACGGCCTTGCCGCAGTGGTAACACCGGTTGCCGTCAGATCAGCGAAGTTAAGCGCTGTCGGGCTGGCCTAGCACCTAGAGCCGAGCGCTGTTGGCAAGCAGGCTGCACTCAGCCCTTGTGAGGCAAAACTGAGGAGCTACTTAACTGAGAAGTAGCGGCTCCGGTTTCGGAAACTGACATACGACTTGGAGAGCGGTGTGCTGATCACATGCCTCTCCATATCCGCATCCAGGGACGCCTGTGGGCTTAGGATGACACGGCGGCCAGTCGGCACCATTGCGCCTTGGTGGCCTGTTCGGGAGGAGTTTAGCTTAGTTTAATTAAAGTTAGGAAAGAAGAAATAAAAAAGTTTGACGTGTGCCTGTGACACTGTAATTCAGTCAGAGACGGCAAAGGACTCGGGAGGTCAACTGAACAGCATGGATAGTGTGTTGGAAATGGTTATACGGTGATTATCAGCAAAAGTAATACAATCATAATGGAATATTGCCGAATTAAATCATGGGATGCACAGGAATTTATTCCTAAGCTGGAAAACGAGACACTAAAAGCTGTAGATGAGTTTTGCTATTCGGGTAGCAAAGTAACAGACGATGGTCGAAGTAGAGATGATATAAAATACAAACTGGGAATGACAAGAAGTTTCTTAATACGTTATAGAAAGATTTTTCTGAATGTATTCGTCCGTAGTGTCACGCTGTTCGGTAGTGAAACGTAGATTATAAACAGACCAAACAGGAAGAGAACAGAATTTTTGGAAATGTGTTACAGAATGGTGTTGAAGATTAGATCGGTAGAATGTATACAATAAACAGTAAAGACGTACTGAGTCGAACTGGGGAGAAAGGAATATTATGTGAAAACATGTCTAAAAGAAGGGGTTGGTCGATGGGACACTTCGTGAGATATCAAGGTAAGTGAATTTGGTAACGCAAGAAAGTGTGTGTGCGGGCGGAGGGGCGGGGGGGGGGGGGGGGGGGGGAGGTAGGGGGGGGGGAGTGAAAGGGAGGAGTTACAAGTTGTAGAGGTATACCATGCCACGAATACAGTAAGTGGGTTCACAAATGGATATCGGTTGCAGAATTTATGCAAAGAGGTAAAAAATTCAGTGCATAGACCAATCGAGAACTGCGTCAAACTACTCTTACACAACACAACAAACAACAATAAGTCTCCTCAATATTAAAGGAAAAAATATTTCTGTTCCTGAACTTTTGGAGACTGTGTTCACTGAAACCGACGACAGAAGCTTCATATCAGCGCACACTACGCTGCAGAGTGAAAATCTCATTCTGGAACAGATATTGTTAGTTGGAGCTAGACGCATAGGGCATTTCATTTCGGAAAATGATCGAGAGCAGCGGCATTTGTAAAGACTTGTTAGTGCTAACATACAAGCAGCACTACGTGAAATAAACGCAGAAATCAGTATGGGACGTACGATGAACGTATCAGTTAGGTAAAAATTTGGCGTTAACGGGTTGTGGCAGTAGACTACAAACGCGAGCGCGTTTGCTAACGATAGCCGGCACGGTAGCTCAGCGTGCTCGGTCAGAGGGTTAGCTACCCTCTGCAATAAAAAAAAAAAAAAAAACTGAGTGAACAGATCAACGAAGAACCGAAATGGGTGTCATAGGACGTCCGCCACGAACAAATACAACGAACAATATAGAACAAAATGAGTTTAAAAAAAACTAAGACGGCAAGTCATCGTCTTCAACGCCTCTCCTGGGCTCGTGACCATATCGGTTGGATTCTAGACGACTGGAAAACCGTCGACTGGTCAGATGAGCTCCAATTTCAGTTGGTACCAGGTGATGGTTCGGTTAGAGTGTGGCGTACCCTCCACGAAGCCATGGACCCAAGTTATCAATAGGAGACTGTGCAATGTGGCGATGGCTCCATAGTAGTGTGGGCTATGTTTATGGAATAATCTGGGTCCTCTGGTCCACTGAATCGATCACTGACTGGAAACGGTTATGTTCAGCTACTTGGAGACTGTTTGCAGCAAGTCATGAACTTCATGTTAACAAAAACGATGGAATTTTTATGGATGACAGTGCGCCATGTCAGAACATTCTGGACAATTCGAGTGGATGATTTGGTCACCCACATCACCCGACATGAATCCCTTTGAACATTTATGGGACTTAATGGAGAGGTCAGTTCGTGCACAAAATACGTCACCGGCAATACTTTGGCTCCAGGGAACTTACAACGACTTTTTGAGTCCATGCCACGTCGAGATGGTGCACTATATTAGGAGGCATCCCATAATTTTCTTCACCTCAGTGTAATTTGACCATTATCAAGTCATTTATTACCGCGTTAGTACAAATTGTGACCTGATTAGCGTGCTTTATGAGCAAATTAGCACTATATGATTCTTATCAGATGATGTATGACATATTATCATAATTTATAGCGTCCAAAATAGCTGAACAATGACGTCACAAGCTCAACTCTCCGACTGGAACTAGCTCTCAAGGTCAACAAGATGGCAGAAGATCAACAAAATGGGTGTCACAGTGAACCGTTGCCCAAGGTCACCCCTGTGCAAGACAGGTCTGGAGCAGCCTTCTCCAGAAGACGAAACCTGATGGATAATTACAAGATACAACAGAGCAGTCACACTACTGTGTTTTATATGGTTAGGAAGGATGGGGCAGTTACGAAATCTGATTATTTGCAGGACTTCTTAAACACAGCTACACTGTGATTAATTCTGGATATGACACTCTGGAGGTCGTTCTATGGCAGACAGGACAATTACGGAGCGTTTATTACGCAAAATGCAGACGCGGGAGAATATCGTGCTTGGTTTCTCTGCGGAGAACTGCTGTAGAGGTGACAAAAGATAACGTAACTGATAGAGATAAGCGGTTACTGAGAAGTAGCCGCTCATCTAATACTATCAGTTATTTCAATAACTTCCAACAGTGCCTTGATCCATCTGTTTACCGAAGATCGTACAACGCTTTCGCGTCATGTCAGGTCTAGCCACAAGAGAGAGGGATAGACCATCAGGAAGGTGCTCTGTAGGTCGTGGAAATAACTGTGATACTGCGGGCCATCTGTTCATGGAACAGCGTGCTACACTTTTGTGCGCTCTCTCTAGACACTACTTTCAGCACAAAGTTGGTCACAGAGCGGTGGCTTAAGGGGGCGACCGTAAAGTCGTTTCACGTGCACGGTCGTTCCCTTGAGCCACCGCGCTGTTTGTCAGTTCAGTTTTGGCGGGTAATACCAATTGTAATTATAAGGAATTCGAGCGACTATGGAAATAGCTGCCAGATGTCGGTATTTTTCTGTGGCAGTTATCGCCACAGTTCTTGTTCTCTGGGACTTAACGGGCTACCACCACAGGTACTTTAGAAGTTGCTAAATGCGTTGCAGACTCCAGTTAAGGGTCGTAGAAGCCGCTGATATTTCCAGAGAGAGTAATTATCGAAGTGAACAAGTATTTTCGTACTGCTACGGAAATAACCGCTGGCCAGGAATCACACACCTGTGTAGTAATTTTGTAAGAACATATTGTGTTAATTTAGGGCAGTAAACTCGTGCCAGCATAACACAAAATGTAGAAAACCTCCAACCCTCTCAAAAAATGTGCTTAATAATTTGTGGCGTTATTGTGAGGAGAAACACTCACTGTGTTTGATCTCGTACATAGTACGGAAAGCTATGAAGCATTGTAAAGAGTGTGCAATATATTTTGCCGGTCGATGTGGCCGAGCGGTTCTAGGCGCTACAGTCTGGAACCGCGTGACCCTACGGTCGCAGGTTCGAATCCTGCCTCGGTCATGGATGTGCGTGATGTCCGTAGGTTAATTAGGTTTAAGTAGTTCTAAGTTGTAGGGGACTGATGACCTCAGAAGTTAAGTCCCATAGTGCTCAGAGCCATTTTTTGGCAATATATTTTTTGAGATTTTATCCTTTATGCTTTTTGATTTATTCGAGTATTATTGGTGATCTGTAATAGAAAATAGTTGACTATCTTCTCAAATTGTACCATATCCTTAATGCTTCGTAGTCTTTCGCCATTGACTTGGAAACATTTTCTACAAGTATTAAGCATATCAGTTTTATACTGGAAAATTGTACGATGGAATACTTCAGACACATGTATGGCGAATTAAGCATTTCATGGAGGCACATTTGAAATGGATACAGGTGTGTACAATAAAAACCAGGTCAGATATTTGTCAGTGGTATTTAAATAAAAGTATAGATTTACTTACATTACGGCCTACTAGTATTTGTGCATACTACATGAACATATTTGAACAATATATGCTTTTCTGATTTCAAAGAGGCCAAGTCAGTTCATTTCCTATTACGTTAGGTAACACTGAAAATATAGTAGGGGTCAGTGAAGTGAAATCGAAAGAAGACAGGGATTTCTGGTCAGATGAGTACAGAATAATATCAACAGCAACAGATAGTAGGGGTCAGTGAAGTGAAATCGAAAGAAGACAAGGATTTATGGACAGATGAGTATAGAATATTATCAACAAACACACTCACAGGTCATACTGGACTCGACAGTCCATTACCGCAGCAACGTATTTTCGCCACCTGTCCCTGTCTTGGGCTATTTCCTTCCATTCACCTTCAATACCTAGGCTCCTCAAATCAGCCTTCACATTGTCCTCCCATCTACGCCTCAGTCTCCCCACAGGACGTTTTCCCTCTAAGTGCCCTACCAGCACTCTGCGCGCTGCCCTGCCCTCATCCATTCGAGCTACGTGACCCGCCCATCGCAGCCTACGTGATAATAATGATTATGTCAGGGCTTGAATAGAGTTCGTGAAGCTCTTCGTTATGCAGTTTTCGCCACTCTCCGCTAATGTCATCCCTTTTTGCTCCAAAAATTTTCCTCAAAATTTTGTTTTCAAATACTCGAAACGGCTTTTCATTTTGTACAGTGAGGGGCCAAGTCTCACACCCATACAGTATAACTGGTAGAATAATGTTGTTGTTGTTGTGGTCTTCAGTCCTGAGATTGGTTTGATGCAGCTCTCCATGCTACTCTATCCTGTGCAAGCTTTTTCATCTCCCAGTACCTACTGCAACCTACATCCTTCTGAATCTGCTTAGTGTATTCATCTCTTGGTCTCCCTCTACGATTTTTACCCTCCACGCTGCCCTCCAATACTAAATTGGTGATCCCTTGATGCCTCAGAACATGTCCTACCAACCGATCCCTTCTTCTGGTCAAGTTGTGCCACAAACTTCTCTTCTCCCCAATCCTATTCAATACTTCCTCATTAGTTATGTGATCTACCCATCTAATCTTCAGCATTCTTCTGTAGCACCACATTTCGAAAGCTTCTACTCTCTTCTTGTCCAAACTATTTATCGTCCATGTTTCACTTCCATACATGGCTACACTCCATACGAATACTTTCAGAAATGACTTCCTGACGCTTAAATCAATACTGGATGTTAACAAATCTCTCTTCTTCAGAAACGCTTTCCTTGCCATTGCCAGTCTACATTTCATATCCTCTCTACTTCGACCATTATCAGTTATTTTGCTCCCCAAATAGCAAAACTCCTTTACTACTTTAAGTGCCTCATTTCCTAATCTAATTCCCTCAGCATCACCCGACTTAATTAGACTACATTCCATTATCCTTGTTTTGCTTTTGTTGATGTTCATCTTATATCCTCCTTTCAAGACACTGTCCATTCCATTCAACTGCTCTTCCAAGTCCTTTGCTGTCTCTGACAGAATTACAATGTCATCAGCGAATCTCAAAGTTTTTATTTCTTCTCCATGAATTTTAATACCTACTCCGAATTTTTCTTTTGTTTCCTTTACTGCTTGCTCAATATACAGATTGAACAACATCGGGGAGAGGCTACAACCCTGTCTTACTCCCTTCCCAACCACTGCTTCCCTTTCATGTCCCTCGACTCTTATAACTGCCATCTGGTTTCTGTACAAATTGTAAATAGCCTTTCGCTCCCTGTATTTTACCCCTGCCACCTTTAGAATTTGAAAGAGAGTATTCCAGTCAACATTGTCAAAAGCTTTCTCTAAGTCTACAAATGCTAGAAACGTAGGTTTGCCTTTCCTTAATCTTTCTTCTAAGATAAGTCGTAAGGTCAGTATTGCCTCACGTGTTCCAGTGTTTCTACGGAATCCAAACTGATCTTCCCCGAGGTTGGCTTCTTCTAGTTTTTCCATTCGTCTGTAAAGAATTCGTGTTAGTATTTTGCAGCTGTGACTTATTAAGCTGATAGTTCGGTAATTTTCACATCTGTCAACACCTGCTTTCTTTGGGATTGGAATTATTATATTCTTCTTGAAGTCTGAGGGTATTTCGCCTGTTTCATACATCTTGCTCACCAGATGGTAGAGTCTTGTCAGGACTGGCTCTCCCACGGCCGTCAGTAGTTCCAATGGAATATTGTCTACTCCGGGGGCCTTGTTTCGACTCAGGTCTTTCAGTGCTCTGTCAAACTCTTCACGCAGTATCATGTCTCCCATTTCATCTTCATCTACATCCTCTTCCATTTCCATAATATTGTCCTCAAGTACATCGCCCTTGTATAGACCCTCTATATACTCCTTCCACCTTTCTGCTTTCCCTTCTTTGCTTAGAACTGGGTTTCCATCTGAGCTCTTGATATTCATGCAAGTGGTTCTCTTATCTCCAAAGGTCTCTTTAATTTTCCTGTAGGCGGTATCTATCTTACCCCTAGTGAGATAGGCCTCTACATCCTTACATTTGTCCTCTAACCATCCCTGCTTAGCCATTTTGCACTTCCTGTCGATCTCATTTTTGAGACGTTTGTATTCCTTTTTGCCTGTTTCACTTACTGCATTTTTATATTTTCTCCTTTCATCAAATAAATTCAATATTTCTTCTGTTACCCAGGGATTTCTACTAGCCCTCGTCTTTTTACCTACTTGATCCTCTGCTGCCTTCACTACTTCATCCCTCAAAGCTACCCATTCTTCTTCTACTGTATTTATTTCCCCCATTCCTGTCAATTGTTCCCTTATGCTCTCCCTGAATCTCTGTACAACCTCTGGTTCTTTTAGTTTATCCAGGTCCCATCTCCTTAAATTCCCACCTTTTTGCAGTTTCTTCAGTTTTAATCTACAGGTCATAACCAATAGATTGTGGTCAGAGTCCACATCTGCCCCTGGAAATGTCTTACAATTTAAAACCTGGTTCCTAAATCTCTGTCTTACCATTATATAATCTATCTGAAACCTTTTAGTATCTCCAGGGTTCTTCCATGTATACAACCTTCTTTCATGATTCTTAAACCAAGTGTTAGTTATGATTATGTTGTGCTCTGTGCAAAATTCGACCAGGCGGCTTCCTCTTTCATTTCTGTCCCCCAATCCATATTCACCTACTATGTTTCCTTCTCTCCCTTTTCCTACACTCGAATTCCAGTCACCCATGACTATTAAATTTTCGTCTCCCTTCACAATCTGAATAATTTCTTTTATTTCATCATACATTTCTTCAATTTCTTCGTCATCTGCAGAGCTAGTTGGCATATAAACTTGCACTACTGTAGTAGGCGTGGGCTTCGTATCTATCTTGGCCACAATAATGCGTTCACTATGCTGTTTGTAGTAGCTTACCCGCATTCCTATTTTCCTATTCATTATTAAACCTACTCCTGCTCTACCCCTATTTGATTTTGTGTTTATAACCCTGTAGTCACCTGACCAGAAGTCTTGTTCCTCCTGCCACCGAACTTCACTAATTCCCACTATATCTAACTTCAACCTATCCATTTCCCTTTTTAAATTTTCTAACCTACCTGCCCGATTAAGGGATCTGACATTCCACGCTCCGATCCGTAGAACGCCAGTTTTCTTTCTCCTGATAACGACATCCTCTTGAGTAGTCCCCGCCCGGAGATCCGAATGGGGGACTATTTTACCTCCGGAATATTTTACCCAAGAGGACGCCATCATCATGTAATCATACAGTAAAGCTGCATGCCCTCGGGAAAAATTACGGCTGTAGTTTCCCCTTGCTTTCAGCCGTTCGCAGTACCAGCACAGCAAGGCCGTTTTGGTTATTGTTACAAGGCCAGATCAGTCAATCATCCAGACTGTTGCCCTTGCAACTACTGAAAAGGCTGCTGCCCCTCTTCAGGAACCACACGTTTGTCTGGCCTCTCAACAGATACCCCTCCGTTGTGGTTGCACCTACGGTACGGCTATCTGTATCGCTGAGGCACGCAAGCCTCCCCACCAACGGCAAGGTCCATGGTTCATGGGGGGGGGGGGGGTAGAATAATAGTTTTGTGTATTCTAATCTTTAAATTCCTTGACAATATCTGTGATGAAAGTAATCTATTCAGTGAGAAGTAGAACGCATTTCCCGCCCGTAATCTCTTCTTCAGTTCGGATTCAATCTCATTTCTCGAAGTGATGTCCACGCCTAGATACTTAAATGTGTTCACTTTTTCAAACTGCTAGTCTCCAATTCATAACATTTCCTGATCTACTGCCGGCCACGGTGGCCGAGCGGTTCTAGGCGCTCAGTCCGGATCCGCGCGACTGCTGCGGTCGCAGGTTCGAATCCTGCCTCGGGCATGGATGTGTATGATGTCCTTAGGTTAGTTAGGTTTAAGTAGTTCTAAGTTCTAGGGGACTGATGACCACAGATGTTAAGTCCCATAGTGCTCAGAGCCATTTGAACCATTTGAACCTGATCTACTGCTGTTGGCATTCTAGTAGTAATCTGGTATTTAGTTTTGTCTTGACTTATCCTTATGCATCAATGCATTCGCATTTGCTGTTACAGATTCTTTCCCTTCGCTAATGATGTTTAGATCATCTGCATACCCTAATATCTTAACATTTCCATTTAACTCCACATTCTCTGAATTCTCTGCCGGCATTCGTACAATATATTCTAGGACTAAATTAGAAAGTAGCGGAGACAGGGCATCTCCCTGCTTAAGTCCATTCTTTATTACAAATTCTTCTGACTCCAATTTCCCCACACGTACTCTACCTTTTGTGTTTTTCAAACTCGCCCCTATAAGTCTAACATAATTCTTTGGTATTCCAAGTTCCAAAAGAATTCTGTCCAATTTCGTTTGCAATACTGAATCATATGCTTTTGTAAAATCTATGAAAAGATTATGAACTGGTTTATTCTATTCCCATTTCTTTTCCAAAATTTGACGCAGGGTGAATATTTGGTGTATAGTTGATCTGTTCCTCCGAAAGCCAGCTTGGTAATCCCCCACAATTTCATCTGCATATGGTGTAAGCCTGCTTAGAAGAATATTCGAGAAAATTTTGGAACATAATGGTAATAGCGATATCCCTCTATAACTACTACAATCCATTTTGTCGACCTTCTTAAAAATTGGGGTCAGAATCGACTCCTGCCACTCTTCAGGTATCATCTCTGAGTTCCATACTTTAGTTATCACTTTGTGAACTACTTCCACCAATTTCTGTCCCCCATTTTTAACTAATTCTGCAGTTATGCAATCTGATCCTGGTGCTTTATGGTTTTTCAATTTGTTGATTACATCTCTTACTTCCTTTAACGTTGGCTCAGGTATCTCGGGTTCTGCTGTATGTATTTCGTACGCCTGCTCATTTCCTGCTTCCTGGTGTACATTTAATAGATGCTCAAAATACGCCCTCCATTTACTTAATAGAGCACTAGGGTCTGTCCGTATTCCCCCAGCATCCCCTCGAAGTGCATTTGTCCTAGCCTTGAACCCCATCCTATACCCATTTATGTCTTGGTAAACTTCCCTAATGTTTTTTTTGTTTTACTGTTTGTCTCCATTTTTTTAATCTGATTGTTCAAATAATCCCTCTTCTTTGCCTGTAGCCTATGACCAACTTCCCTTCTCATGTTCAAGAACTCCTCTCGTTTTCTGTCTCCCATTCTATCCCAATCTAATCGCGCTTTTCTCCTTTCATCTACCAATTTCTTGCATTCTTCATCAAACCACGGTTTCCTCCTGTTCTTCTTAATTGTACCTATTGTGACCTTCGCTGCCTCTTTGATATTATTCCTCACAGTGCTCCACTGTTTATTTACATCCTCGTCTTGAGAGCATCAAACCTATTTGAAATTTCTATCATGTACCTTTTTCTAAAGTTTTCATCATTTAGCTTCTCAGTGTCGAACCTAACAAGTTCTGCATTGTGACACCTTGATGTTGCTGTAGGCAGCCGTTGGTGAACTTTGGCAACTACAAGAAAATTATCCGAATCGCAGTCTGCTCCCCTGAAAGTCCTAACATTTTCTATACTAGTGTGCTATCTCCGATCTACAAGAACATAATCAATTTGGTTTCGGGTGTGTCTATCTGGAGAGACCCAAGTTGCTTTATGAATGTCCTTCCTTTTGAAATATGTGCTCTCAACAATCATGTCTTTTGAAACAGCAAAATTAACCACCCTTGTGCCATTCTCATTCGAAATGTTATGCAAACTTTCTTTCCCAATTGTAGGCCGGAATGCTTCCTCCTTCCCTATCTTCGCATTAAAATCACATATGATTAATTTTGTATCGTACGAGGAGAACTCATCCCACAGTTGATCTAGTTCTTCATAAAATCCGTCTCTAACAACCACTTCAGTGAGTGCGTGTACATTAATTACTACTAGTCTATTCCACCTGCCGGACAACAATATAACTGATAGTCGGTCACTAATGAACCTTATATCTCTGATGGCGCGAAGCACTTTTCTCTGTACTGCGAAACCTGTTCCGAAACTGTGAACTTCCGCACCTCCACAGAAAAATGTATAGTTACCCCTCTTTATGCTACCCTCCCCCTGCTACCGAGTTTCTTGAATAGCTGTAATGTCTACATCGTATCTATCTAATTCGTCTAGTAATGTCTGAAACGCTCCTGGCCTGTTCAAACTTTTAACGTTCCATGTTCCCAATCTGAAAGTTCCTTTCGGCCTGAATCTCTTCGAAGTAGCTTCCGCCCGGAAATCCGAATGGGAACCTAGTTTGCCTCCGGAATATTTTACTTCAAAGGGACACATGCCCATCAATGTTGCTGATTATTGATGAATAGATTTGATAGTAAGAGAAGAAGAAACAGGGATGGTTCATCAAGCCATCGCCTGCTCCCCACCGGCTGTCCGCGACTGCTTATTTTTTTGTATTCGCACTACCCTTCATATCTGAAGGCCGTATCCCCTATTCACAACCTGGGGACGCGCTGTGCCGTGGTGGTAGGGGCCCACGAGACAGAATAATATTAACAGCAACAGAAAATGGTATAACGGGAATAGAATTCGTTATGAATAGAAAGGGAGAGCAAAGAATGTGTTACAGTGAACAGTTCAAAATGGTTCAAATGGTTCTGAGCACTATGGGACTTAACATGTGTGGTCATCAGTCCCCTAGAACTTAGAACTACTTAAACCTGACTAACCTAAGGACATCACACACATCCGTGCCCGAGGCAGGATTCGAACCTGCGACCGTAGCGGTCCCGCGGTTCCAGACTGAAGCGCCTAGAACCGCACGGCCACACCGGCCGGCGTGAACAGTTCAGTGATAGGGTTGTTCGTATCAGAATCGATAGCAAACCAACACCGACAACGATAGTTCAGATGTACATGCCGACATCGCAAGCTGAAGATGAAGAGATAGAGAAAGTATATGAAGATACTGAAAGGGTAATACGCTACATAAAGGGAGATGAAAATCTAATAGTCGTGGGGCACTGGAATGAAGTTGTAGGAGAATGAGTAGAAGAAAAGGTTAAAGGATAACATGGGCTTGGGACAAGGAATGAGATAGGGGAAAGACTAATTGAGTTCTGTAATAAATTTCAGCTAGTAATGGCGAACACTCTGTTCAAGAATCACAAGAAGAGGCGGTATACTTGGAAAAGACTGGGTGATACAGGAAGATTTCAGCTAGATTACGTCATGACCAGACAGAGATTCCGAAATCAGATACTGGATTGTAAGGCCTAACGAAGAGCAGATATAGACTCAGATCACAATATAGTAGTGATTAAGAGTAGGCTGAAGTCCAAGAGATTAGTAAGGACGAATCAATACGCTAAAAAGTGGGATACGGAAATGCTAAGGGATGACGAGACACGCTTCAAGTTCTCTAAGGCTATAGGTACAGAAATGAGGGATAGCTCAGTAGGCAATACGGTCAAAGAGCAATGGACATCTTTAAAAAGTAAAACATAGGTGCAAAGAAGGTAACTGCGGAGAAGCCATGGATAACAGAAGAAATACTTCAGTTTATCGATGAAAGAAGGAAATACGAAAATGTTCCGAGAAATTCAGGAATACAGAAGTACACGTCGCTGAGGAATGAAATAAATAGGAAGTGCAGGGAACCTAGGACCAAATGCCTGCATGAAAAATGTGAAGAAATCGAAAAAGAAATGATTGTCGGAAGCACTGACTCAGCATATAGGAAAGTCAAAACAACCTTCGGTGACATTAAAAGCAAGGGTGGTAGCATAAAGAGTGCAACGGGAATTCCACTGTAAAATGCAGAGGAGGGAGCGGATAGGTGGAGTGAGTACATTGAAGGCCTTTATGAGTCGGAAGATATGTCTGGTGTGATAGAAAAAGAAACAGGAGTCGATTTAGAAGAGATAGGAAATCTAGTATTATAATCAGAATTTAAGAAAGCTTTGGAGCACTTACGATGAAATAAGGGAGAAGGGGTAGATAATATTCCATTAGAATTTCTAAAATCATTGGGGGAAGTGGCAACAAAACGACTCTTCACGTTGGTGCGTAGAATGTATGAGTCTGGCGACATACTATCTGACTTTCGGAAAAATGTCATCCACACAATTCCGAGGACTGCAAGAGCTGACAGTGCGAGAATTATCACATCTACATCTACATCTACATCTATACTCCGCGAGCCACCTTACGGTGTGTGGCGGAGGGTACTTATTGTACCACTATCTGATCCCCCCTTCCCTGTTCCATTCACGAATTGTGCGCGGGAAGAACGACTGCTTGTAAGTCTCCGTATTTGCTCTAATTTCTCGGATCTTTTCGTTGTGATCATTACGCGAGATATATGTGGGCGGTAGTAATATGTTGCCCATCTCTTCCCGGAATGTGCTCTCTCGTAATTTCGATAATAAACCTCTCCGTATTGCGTAACGCCTTTCTTGAAGTGTCCGCCACTGGAGCTTGTTCAGCATCTCCGTAACGCTCTCGCGCTGACTAAATGTCCCCATGACGAATCGCGCTGCTTTTCGCTGGATCATGTCTATCTCTTCTATTAATCCAATCTGGTAAGGGTCCCATACTGATGAGCAATACTCAAGAATCGGACGAACAAGCGTTTTGTAAGCTACTTCTTTCGTCGATGAGTCACATTTTCTTAGAATTCTTCCTATGAATCTCAACCTGGCGCCTGCTTTTCCCACTATTTGTTTTATGTGATCATTCCACTTCAGATCGCTCCGGATAGTAACTCCTAAGTATTTTACGGTCGTTACCGCTTCCAATGATTTACCACCTATGGCATAATCGTACTGGAATGGATTTCTGCCCCTATGTATGCGCATTATATTACATTTATCTACGTTTAGGGAAAGCTGCCAGCTGTCGCACCATGCATTAATCCTCTGCAGGTCCTCCTGGAGTACGTACGAGTCTTCTGATGTTGCTACTTTCTTGTAGACAACCGTGTCATCTGCAAATAGCCTCACGGAGCTACCGATGTTGTCAACTAAGTCATTTATGTATATTGTAAACAATAAAGATCCTATCACGCTTCCCTGCGGTACTCCCGAAATTACCTCTACATCTGCAGATTTTGAACCGTTAAGAATGACATGTTGTGTTCTTTCTTCTAGGAAATCCTGAATCCAATCACAAACCTGGTCCGATATTCCGTAAGCTCGTATTTTTTTCACTAAACGTAAGTGCGGAACCGTATCAAATGCCTTCCTGAAGTCCAGGAATACGGCATCAATCTGCTCGCCAGTGTCTACGGCACTGTGAATTTCTTGGGCAAATAGGGCGAGCTGAGTTTCACATGATCTCTGTTTGCGGAATCCATGTTGGTTATGATGAAGGAGATTTGTATTATCTAAGAACGTCATAATACGAGAACACAAAACATGTTCCATTATTCTACAACAGATTGACGTAAGCGAAATAGGCCTATAATTATTCGCATCTGATTTATGACCCTTCTTGAAAATGGGAACGACCTGCGCTTTCTTCCAGTCGCTAGGTACTTTACGTTCTTCCAGCGAACTACGATAAATAATCACACAATCAGCTTAACAGCACATCCCTCCAAATTGCTAACAAGAATAATATACAGAAGAATGGAAAATAAAATTGAGGGTGTGCTAAATGATGATCTACTTGACTTTACAAAGGGTAAAGGCACCCGAGAGTCAATTCTGACGTTGCGGTTGATAATGGAAACAAGACTAAAAAGAAATCAAGACACAGTTATTGGATTTGTCGACTTGGAAAAAGCTTTCGATAATGTAAAATGGTGCCAAATGTTCGAAATTCTGAGAAAAATAGGGTAAGCTACAGGGAGAGGTGGGTAATATACTATAGATGCAAGAGCCAAGAGGGAATATTAAAAGAGGTAGGACAAGAACGACAGCCTCGGATTAAAAAGGGTGTAATACGGGGATGTAGTTTT
The DNA here is from genome assembly GCF_021461395.2 of Schistocerca americana. Classification (NCBI taxonomy): domain Eukaryota; kingdom Metazoa; phylum Arthropoda; class Insecta; order Orthoptera; family Acrididae; genus Schistocerca; species Schistocerca americana. Next base: position 716,812,986 of record NC_060123.1, read on the forward strand.
TCGGCTCTACTGTCCAATCTGTACATCGAGGAAGCAATGATGGAAGTAAAAGAAAGGTTCAGGAGTGGAATTAAAATTCAAAGTGAAAGGATATCAATGATACGACTGCTGCTGACATTGCTATCCTGAGTGAAAGTGAAGGAGAATTACAGGATCTCCTGAATGGAATGAACAGTCTAATGGGTACAGAATATGGATTGAGAGTAAATCAAAGAAAGACGAAAGTAATGAGAAGTAACAGAAATGAGAACAGTTAGAAAGTTAACATCAGGACCGATGATAAGGAAGTAGATGAAGTTAAGGAATTCTGCTACATAGGCGGCAAAATAACCGATGATGGACAGAGCAAGGACATCAAAAGCAGACTAGCACTGGTAAGAAGGGCACTCCTGGCCAAGAGAACTCTACTATCAAAGATAGGCCTTAATTTCCCCCCCCCCACGCCCCCCCAAGAACCATGGACCTTGCCGTTGGTGGGGAGGCTTGCGTGCCTCAGCGATACAGATAGCCGTACCGTAGGTGCAACCACAACGGAGGGGTATCTGTTGAGAGGCCAGACAAACGTGTGGTTCCTGAAGAGGGGCAGCAGCCTTTTCAGTAGTTGCAAGGGCAACAGTCTGGATGATTGACTGATCTGGCCTTGTAACAATAACCAAAACGGCCTTGCTGTGCTGGTACTGCGAACGGCTGAAAGCAAGGGGAAACTACAGCCGTAATTTTTCCCGAGGGCATGCAGCTTTACTGTATGATTACATGATGATGGCGTCCTCTTGGGTAAAATATTCCGGAGGTAAAATAGTCCCCCATTCGGATCTCCGGGCGGGGACTACTCAAGAGGATGTCGTTATCAGGAGAAAGAAAACTGGCGTTCTACGGATCGGAGCGTGGAATGTCAGATCCCTTAATCGGGCAGGTAGGTTAGAAAATTTAAAAAGGGAAATGGATAGGTTGAAGTTAGATATAGTGGGAATTAGTGAAGTTCGGTGGCAGGAGGAACAAGACTTCTGGTCAGGTGACTACAGGGTTATAAACAAAAAATCAAATAGGGGTAGAGCAGGAGTAGGTTTAATAATGAATAGGAAAATAGGAATGCGGGTAAGCTACTACAAACAGCATAGTGAACGCATTATTGTGGCCAAGATAGATACGAAGCCCACGCCTACTACAGTAGTGCAAGTTTATATGCCAACTAGCTCTGCAGATGACGAAGAAATTGAAGAAATGTATGATGAAATAAAAGAAATTATTCAGATTGTGAAGGGAGACGAAAATTTAATAGTCATGGGTGACTGGAATTCGAGTGTAGGAAAAGGGAGAGAAGGAAACATAGTAGGTGAATATGGATTGGGGGACAGAAATGAAAGAGGAAGCCGCCTGGTCGAATTTTGCACAGAGCACAACATAATCATAACTAACACTTGGTTTAAGAATCATGAAAGAAGGTTGTATACATGGAAGAACCCTGGAGATACTAAAAGGTATCAGATAGATTATATAATGGTAAGACAGAGATTTAGGAACCAGGTTTTAAATTGTAAGACATTTCCAGGGGCAGATGTGGACTCTGACCACAATCTATTGGTTATGACCTGTAGATTAAAACTGAAGAAACTGCAAAAAGGTGGGAATTTAAGGAGATGGGACCTGGATAAACTAAAAGAACCAGAGGTTGTACAGAGATTCAGGGAGAGCATAAGGGAGCAATTGACAGGAATGGGGGAAATAAATACAGTAGAAGAAGAATGGGTAGCTTTGAGGGATGAAGTAGTGAAGGCAGTAGAGGATCAAGTAGGTAAAAAGACGAGGGCTAGTAGAAATCCTTGGGTAACAGAAGAAATATTGAATTTAATTGATGAAAGGAGAAAATATAAAAATGCAGTAAGTGAAACAGGCAAAAAGGAATACAAACGTCTCAAAAATGAGATCGACAGGAAGTGCAAAATGGCTAAGCAGGGATGGCTAGAGGACAAATGTAAGGATGTAGAGGCCTATCTCACTAGGGGTAAGATAGATACCGCCTACAGGAAAATTAAAGAGACCTTTGGAGATAAGAGAACGACTTGTATGAATATCAAGAGCTCAGATGGAAACCCAGTTCTAAGCAAAGAAGGGAAAGCAGAAATGTGGAAGGAGTATATAGAGGGTCTATACAAGGGCGATGTACTTGAGGACAATATTATGGAAATGGAAGAGGATGTAGATGAAGATGAAATGGGAGATATGATACTGCGTGAAGAGTTTGACAGAGCACTGAAAGACCTGAGTCGAAACAAGGCCCCCGGAGTAGACAATATTCCATTGGAACTACTAACGGCCGTGGGAGAGCCAGTCCTGACAAAACTCTACCATCTGGTGAGCAAGATGTATGAAACAGGTGAAATACCCTCAGACTTCAAGAAGAATATAATAATTCCAATCCCAAAGAAAGCAGGTGTTGACAGATGTGAAAATTACCGAACTATCAGCTTAATAAGTCACAGCTGCAAAATACTAACACGAATTCTTTACAGACGAATGGAAAAACTAGAAGAAGCCAACCTCGGGGAAGATCAGTTTGGATTCCGTAGAAACACTGGAACACGTGAGGCAATACTGACCTTACGACTTATCTTAGAAGAAAGATTAAGGAAAGGCAAACCTACGTTTCTAGCATTTGTAGACTTAGAGAAAGCTTTTGACAATGTTGACTGGAATACTCTCTTTCAAATTCTAAAGGTGGCAGGGGTAAAATACAGGGAGCGAAAGGCTATTTACAATTTGTACAGAAACCAGATGGCAGTTATAAGAGTCGAGGGACATGAAAGGGAAGCAGTGGTTGGGATGGGAGTAAGACAGGGTTGTAGTCTCTCCCCGATGTTGTTCAATCTGTATATTGAGCAAGCAGTAAAGGAAACAAAAGAAAAATTCGGAGTAGGTATTAAAATTCATGGAGAAGAAATAAAAACTTTGAGGTTCGCCGATGACATTGTAATTCTGTCAGAGACAGCAAAGGACTTGGAAGAGCAGTTGAATGGAATGGACAGTGTCTTGAAAGGAGGATATAAGATGAACATCAACAAAAGCAAAACAAGGATAATGGAATGTAGTCTAATTAAGTCGGGTGATGGTGAGGGAATTAGATTAGGAAATGAGACACTTAAAGTAGTAAAGGAGTTTTGCTATTTGGGGAGCAAAATAACTGATGATGGTCGAAGTAGAGAGGATATAAACTGTAGGCTGGCAATGGCAAGGAAAGCGTTTCTGAAGAAGAGAAATTTGTTAACATCCAGTATTGATTTAAGTGTCAGGAAGTCATTTCTGAAAGTATTTGTATGGAGTGTAGCCATGTATGGAAGTGAAACATGGACGATAACTAGTTTGGACAAGAAGAGAATAGAAGCTTTCGAAATGTGGTGCTACAGAAGAATGCTGAAGATTAGATGGGTAGATCACATAACTAATGAGGAAGTATTGAATAGGATTGGGGAGAAGAGAAGTTTGTGGCACAACTTGACCAGAAGAAGGGATCGGTTGGTAGGACATGTTCTGAGGCATCAAGGGATCACCAATTTAGTATTGGAGGGCAGCGTGGAGGGTAAAAATCGTAGAGGGAGACCACGAGATGAATACACTAAGCAGATTCAGAAGGATGTAGGTTGCAGTAGGTACTGGGAGATGAAAAAGCTTGCACAGGATAGAGTAGCATGGAGAGCTGCATCAAACCAGTCTCAGGACTGAAGACCACAACAACAACAACAGGCCTTAATTTGAGGAAGAAATTTCTGAGAATGTACGTTGAGAGCACAGCAGTGTACGGTAGTGAAACATGGACTGTGGGAAAACTGGAGCAGAAAAGAATATCATGGTGAGATATGGTGCTACAGACGAACGCTGAAAATTAAGTGGACTAATAAAGTAAGGAATGAGGAGGTTCTGCGCAGAATCGAAGACAAAAGGAATATGTGGTAAGCACTGACAAGGAGAAGGGACAGGATGATATGACATCTGCTAAGACATGAGGGAATGACTTCAACGGTACTAGAGGGAACTGTAGAGGGCAAAATGGAAGACAGATATTGGAATACATCCAGCAAATAATTGAGGACGTATGTTGCAAGTGCCGATCTGAGATGAAGAGGTTAGCACAGGAGAGGAATTCGAGCCGCTTCAAACGAGCCAGAAGACTGACGAGACGACCCCTGAGGGGGATAAAAAAAAAAAAAAAAAAAAAAAAAAAAAAAAAAAAAAAAAAAAAAAAAAAACTTTCTGCCAGGTGGACTCATTACCTTGTTGTGGTTCAGTCACATACAAAAAACTTTAGCCCTCCATTTTGAGTGGTCATCTGTCTCATTAATGAATAACCTGTTATATATTTAGACAGTTAACTCATGATATTAAATTGTAAAAAGAGAGAAAAAAGTGGAAACAGGCAGGCGACATTGATGGATGAAGTATACTGGAAAGGCTGCATTTATTGCCTCATATACTTGACAGTATGTGTACACTGCCATCACATTTAAGTTTTAAAAAAGGCAAAACATGGAATTGACAGGTGAAATATTCCTCTGGACAGGAAATTTTATCATTGAGAAATTCCCCACGTCAGTACTATTAACTCTGAATCTCACAATCTAGATACCCAAAGAAAAATTAGATCAACAGAGTAAAACGGTATAGTAGTGACATCTGAGGCGTTTAAATAAGTTACTTATACGAGATTAACATAACTTATCATCCACAAAAGTTCTGCATACATGAAGGCCAAACGTAAGAGACAGACATTAAGCTGAAGACTTGGACAGATGTAGTTAACCATTCTCCCACAAAAAAATTAAGACCCTTCCAGTAGCTGAAGAAATCGAGGAGCTTTCCAGCTGAAACTTCCTATCAGATTAAAATTGTGTGCCGGACCGAGACTCGTATTCGGGACCTTTGCCTTTCGCGGGCAAGTGCTCTACAATCTGAGCTACCCAAGCACGACTCACGCCCTCTCCTCACAGCCGTACTTCTGCCGGTACCTCGTCTCCTACCTTCCAAACTTTACAGAAGCTCTCCTGCTGCAGAGTGAAAATCTCATTATGTTTTCCAGTTGTCACATAAAAGTTCCCTTAAATGGATTATCTGGTACAGGAGTAAACGAATCTTATCACTTTGCGTATATTTTAGTGTTTTATTACAAGGCCCTACACTTATTCCATTAGGGGAACAACTGCAGAAATTAAGCTTCGAATTTTACTTACAGTATTCAGCTTACACATTAGTTCATTCTTGAAAAAGCGCGAGTTTAACATTTTACTTTTGAAACCGTGTAGCAAAGTTCCGTTTACTTCCTGTTGCAGCTGCGTGGATAATATTTATAATAGCGACCGATATATAACGAATAACCGTTGAAACATCAACTGAACTGGACAGTTAATATGATAAGGTTGTGGCGCGTTTGTCCGCAGCTCGTGGTCGTGCCCTCCTACGGCCAGCTACCCCCCCCCCCCCCCTCCCCCGCCCCAGCCAACTTCATCCCTGCAGCTGTGTGGGATACAACTCACTCCCTGTCTGCGCTGCCATCGCTGACTGCGTCGGCCAGCAGTCACTCGCTACAGCAGGCGAGGCGCGTGATTGATAACTTGTTCCGAAGCTGCCGACATCGGTGGTACACAGTCCGCTCGAATTTCACCTCCCTGATGTAAATGACCGAAGCTGTCATCATCTCGTTAAATATATCCAAGAATGAACACATCTGGGAATTCTGAAGCTGAAAGCGGAATTTAAAGATATGTAAACTGGGAATTTTTCTGTAGCTAACAACAGACTTACAAGATACTATCACGACCACTGAATTTTTAGCCGTGTACTCTGCAGGGCCACACATACACTGCAGAACAGATTTTACAGACATGGAAGAATTAATCGATGACCAGGCTAAAGCACTGCAGTTAACCATCAAATACAGGGTGTCCAGGTTAGAGATATACACAAACATATCATCACTACGAAAGAATTAGACATTTTATATTGCCGGGTACATACGCAATCAATCGAGACACTCTCAGACGCTCTCTAAGATGTGATCCTCACCATATCATAAACAGCGCTGAGTCGCATAGCACATAGGGGTTGGTAGCCCTGCACAAGGCAGCACGTACGGAGACAGAGCTCTCGTGAAAGATAAGTAATTTAGGTTGTAATTAATTGTAGTTGAACACTTTTAACTAATTAAATACGTTCTTTAATGTACTCTTCAAGCTCACCATTAAAAGTTTTTCTTTTATTTGCGTAGTGTTCTAGTAATCGCGAAAAGTTCGTTTGTTTACTTACTGCTGCTTAGGCCTAATTTTTCGAGTGTGCATATTTAGCATTATACCGGAGTTGTAAGTGGATTTGCTGAAGTTTAACTGATTAAATACGTTCATTAGGCTGCTTCTCAAGCTCACAATTAAAGGTTTTTCTTTTATTTGCGTATTGTTCCACTTATCGCAAAAAGTTCGTTTTGATTACATTCGGCTGTTTAGGTCTAATTTTTGATCGTGCATATTTAGCCTTATACCACAAATTTAAGTGCATTTGGTAATAGTTTACTTATATATTAGTTTCCAAAACATATTTAGTGTCCTTTTGCATCTGTATTTAATATATTATCGTTATAACTTAGTAAATCTCTTAACTAATTTCCAAACAACCATGGATACTAAGTGTGTGTTCAGGGGTTTTGTGCAGCTGTTGGTTTCATTGGGGAAATTGTAGCGGCGTGGGAATTGGGGAAGCAGACGAGACTCTTCCATTCTTTTGCAGGGTTTGCTCAAGAGATAGCACTATAGCTGAACAGGAGGAGAAAATTAGAGTCCTTCAGGCTGATTTGGACAGAGCGAGGGAGGAACTGAAGGGCTTAGGGGGGGGGGGGGGGGGAGGGTAAACAGCGGTGGGAAGTGGTAACTGGGAACAGGGGCCACAGAAAGAGGACAATGTCTGACAGTTTCCCAATTGGCACAACCAATAGATTTGCCTTGCTACCACAGTTAAGTAAGGAAGAGGCTCCAGTAGAAGTAGATTCAGTTAAGATGCAACAGAATCTCACTTGGAAACCAACTGTTTCGAAAAAAGTAGAAAGTAAGAGGAAAGTTCTGTTGCTAGGTAGCAGCCATGGAAGAGGTGTGGGCCAGATTTTGCAGGAAAAATTAGGTGACAGGTACCAGGTCAAAAACTTTTTCAAGCCAAGTGCATGTCTTAGGCAGGTGGTAGAGGATATAGGTTCCTTGTGCAAGGGTTTCACAAAGCAGGATCGTGTGATGATAGTGGGTGGAGTGGGAAACAGTATTGATAGTGATCAGGGCTACAGTATTGAGTGTGACCTGGTGAAAATAACCTCGGCGACGACCCATACCTGTCTTGGCCTGGTGCCTGCTTTCGTGTGGCATGATCAGCCCCAGTTGAACCGCTCTGCCAGGAGGGTAAATATGGAGTTGGATCACTTACGTAGGGCGGCCACTCTGTCAGAAATTGGATTGGTTCCTGTCGAGGCTATTGATACGGGGGATTTCACAAGGCATGGCCTACACCTCAGTAGGAAAGGGAGCGGCAAACTGGCAGGGTTGTTAGCGAAATCCATAAGGGGGGACACTAGAACTCATGGATGTATCTCTTTTTTAGACTAATATCAGTGTCCAATGAGAAGTTCAGGCAGGCAGATGCTAAAAAGGTCCAAAACTCACAAAATTCTCACAAAAGGAAAGTAAATAATAATATTACTATATTTAACCAAAATATTGGTGGATTAAAGCAAAAAGTAGATTCTCACAAAAGTAAAGTAAAAAATAATGTTACAACTTTTCACCAAAACATCCCAGGATTGAAGAATAAAGTTGATTAGCTCCTGGTTTGTTTAGATGACATTCAATCTTATAATGTAATAGATATACTACGTGTGGTGTCACCGCCAGACACCACACTTGCTAGGTGGTAGCCTTTAAATCGGCCGTGGTCTGTTAGTGTTGTGACTTGGCAAGAGAGCCAAGCCACTACGAGGTGAAGCCGAAAGGCACGGGTTTAAGCTCACGCAGGATGGCGTGAGGTCTTGAACAGGTCAGGGATATGAGACTAGCAAAAATAGTACATATTTGTTGAAATACTTAACTTTAATCCATAATTGGTGAACATCGGTCTGACGATACATGCATCACAAGATAAATAGCAAATGATAATGGCGCTTTGCTAGGTCGTAGCAAATGACGTAGCTGAAGGCTATGCTAACTATCGTCTCGGCAATTGAGAGCGTAATTTGTCAGTGAACCATCGCTAGCAAAGTCGGCTGTACAACTGGCGCGAGTGCTAGGACGTCTCTCTAGACCTGCCGTGTGCCGGCGATCGGTCTGCAATCACTGATAGTGGCGACACGCGGGTCCGACGTATACTACCGGACCGCGGCCGATTTAAAGGCTACCACCTAGCAAGTGTGGTGTCTGGCGGTGACACCACAGTTAGTATACGTCAGACCCGTGGGGCGCCACTATCAGTGATTGCAGACCGAGCACCTCCACATAGCAGATCTAGTCTAGAGAGACTCCCTAGCACTCGCCCCAGTTATACAGCCGACTTTGCTAGCGATGGTTCACTGTCTACCTACGCTCTCATTTGCAGAGACGACAGTTTAGCATAGCCTTCAGCTACGTCATTTGCTACGACCTAGCAAGGCGCCATATTCAGTTACTATAATTACGATCTTCAAGAATGTATTCTGAACAGATAATATTGTGAATCATGTACCGTCAAGAGCGACGTTCATCATAATAGATTAAAGTTAAGTATGAAACTAATTACGTCCGCTTTCTGAATTCTAATTCCTTGTCATGTTCCAGTCCTCACGTCAGTATAGTCCTTCCTTCCTCACGCCAGCCTGCGTGAGCTAAAACGCGTGCATTTCGGCCTCCTCTCGTAACACGGTGTTGGCTCTTCTGCCAACACAACATTGGCGACGAGCCAAAACGCTGTTCTTATCTATACTGCCCTGATTTACTTTTGTAATAGCTTCGCCACAATCTCCAGATGTGCTGTCCGAATTTTATCGCTTACAGAATCAGCAGACGCAGGCATTACTGGATGTCCTTGGACAGCTCGTCCAGGGTCAACGTGCAATGCAAAACGATGCGGCAGCCGTTGCTCCACTGCTAACACAGCCACAACACATAGTTGCACCAAGCTTCAGACCTTTTGATGCAGCACTGGAAAGCTGGACGGATTGGTCACGCCAATTTGGATTCCATCTCGCCGCCTACAGAATTCAAGATAACGAGCGGCAGCCTTTTCTTTTGTCGTCCGTCGGGGTGCAAACCTACTGTGTGATAGTCAAATTATTTCCCCGAAGCGACGTAGCATCTCTGTCCTACGAAGAAATTTTGTCTGTATTAGATGCATATTTCAAACAATCATTCAATGTAGTTGCAAAACGGTATACCTTCTTTCGTACTAAACGTACAGCAGATTAGACTAATCAGGAGTGGGTTGCAACCTTGCAAGGCCTTACTAGGGACTGTGCTTTTGAGTGTCAGTGTTGACTCCCATATTCAGATACTATGGTACGTGATGCAATTGCACAGAACGTTTCTGATGTTCGTATAAGGGAACAGATTTTGAAACTAGTCAATCCCTCCCTTCAACAAGTGATGGACATATTGGATCAGCAGGACACACTTGACTTTGCTCAGGAATCATTTGAAACTTCGCCAGCCGTGTGTCAGGTTAACCGGCCTGCCGGGCGAGCTGCAGGGAGCAGTAAACAGCCCTTGCACCCGGGCGCGCCGCTGCCACCAGGCTCTCAGCCACGTGTGTCGCACCGGCAAGCAAATGCAGTGCTAAAATCATGCCCGCGGTGCACTACTAAACATTCGCATGAGAATTGCCCATCACGCCAAGCTATTTGCTTTTACTCTAATAAAAAAGGACATGTTCAGAGTGTTTACCAGAAAAAGCTCAGGTCGGAAACTCCAAACCATTCCAGGCCCTTTGCTTCGCGCTGGAATCGGAATCGAACCAAGGATACTCAGGCTCACGAAACATCCCCCATAGAATTTCATGTCGTTCATTCCACTCCGCCCAGTGCCACTCTCTCTAACAGTGACTGTGTTCGTCCCACAAATAGGGTGCGTCGACATCGCTGGAACTCCCGTCAAGTCGCAAGTGATTTTGTACCAGTGTCAGTTCATGTTGCACGAGACAGTCACTCTTGTCGTCAGCAGGACAATAAACTTTTTGTAGACTTGGACATTAACGGCAAAGTGATACCATTCCAGCTCGATACCGGAGCTGCTGTTTCACTGATCAATCAAGACACTTACAAACTTCTAGGCACACTTCCGTTGACTTCCGTTGCGTGCCACAAATGTTAAGTTAACTAGCTATTCAGGTCAAGAGATCCCTGTGTTAGGACAGTGCAGCCTTCTTGCAACATATAAAGGACAAACAAAACTTGTGTCATTTTACGTCCTTCGTTCTTCTTCTGTAGTGAACTTGTTTGGTTTCGATTTATTTCAGTTGTTTAACTTGTCTATAGTAAATCAGGTCCTATCAGTGAACCAGACTTTGGCTTCAGACAATGTTTCTCGTCTCTGTGAAGAATTTGCAGACATTTTTGCACCGGGCCTTCGTTGCGCTAAGAACTATAAAGCGCATTTGGAACTGAAAGTAAACATGCAACCGAAATTTTTCAGAGCGCGCAATGTTCCCCACGCATTGCGTGATGAGGTTCCAAATACATTACACGATTTGGAATCACAAGGTGTAATTGAACGTGTGCAGGCTTCTCTCTGGACATCACCCTTAGTATTTTTGCCAAACTCTTCGGGATAATTGAGACTTTGTGTGGACTTCAAGGCAACGGTGAATCCACAACTAGTGATTGCAACTTTTCCTTTACCCAGCCCGGAAGATCTTTTTGACAAACTGTGCCCGGGCTAATATTTTTCGAAGTTGGACCTAGCAGATGCGTACTTGCAAATACCGGTGGATGAGGAATCCCAGCGCGTTTTGGTGGTTAACATGCATCTTGGTTGATATCAATTCAAACAGCTGCCATTTGGGTGTGCATCTGTCCCTGCATTGTTTCAGCAATATCTACAAACTGTTTGTGCATCGGTCCCTACTGTAGCAAACTATCTGGACGATTTTGTGATCCCCGGAAAGACGGAAGAAGAACATTTAGCCAATCTCAGAACATTATTTCAGGTCTTGCGACAAAATGGTCTTCGCTTACGGAAGGACAAATGTGTGTTTTTTGCTCGTGACTTGCCATACCTGGGACATGTACTCAATGCCCAAGGCATACATCCCAGACCCAGGCACCTCCGTGCCATACAAGACTTGCCATCACTGCAGAATTTGAAGCAGCTACAGAGTGTGCTGGGAAAAATCCACTATTATTACAGATATGTGCCGCATGCCTTTTCCACTTCAGTTCTGCTTCATCGCTTACGCCGTAAAGGTGTTCCGTTCGTCTGGACGACGGAATGTGAACGCGCCTTTCGCTGGTTGAAATCGGCGTTGCTTTCCAATACTTGCATTACGCCATTCGATCCCCAGAAGCCCCTTTTGTTGATGGTGGATGCATCGGATTTCGGGATCGGTGCTGTGCTTGCGCACAAAGATGGATCGCACGATCGTCCTATTGCCTTTGCGTCCAAATTGCTCTCGTCTGCGCAAAGACATTATTCACAGATCGAGAAAGAAGCATTGGCTCTCGTATTTGGTGTTACAAAGTTTCATGACTTCTTGTATGGTCGTCACTTTACCATAATCACAGACCACAAACCTTTGACATCGCTTTTTCATCCGAACAAGCCTGTACCTCCATGTACAGCGCAGAAATTCCTTCGCTGGTCTAATTTCCTCTCGCAGTACCGCTATGATATCTTGTATCGGTCCACTGCTAAGCACGGAAACGCCGTGGCTTTCGATTTCTCCGAACTTGCTTGCATGTTCATTGATTCGGAAACCGATTACGACTATGTGCTCTTCTTGCATGGTGTGTGCTGAACGACAATCAGCACCACCATGGAAATTCTTTGCATGGCCAAAAGCCACTTTCCCTTGGCAACGCTTACACATCGATTTTGCTGGTCCATTCTGAGTACTCGATGTTTGGTTGTGATAGATTCATTCAGTACTTTTCCTTTTGTTGTCCGGATGTCTTCCACGACATCATCTGCCACCATCCAAGCATTATCTGCTATCTTTTCCGTTTAAGGTCTTCCACAGACAACTGTTCCCGACAATGGCCCACAATTCATGTCCGCAGAATTTCAGTCATTCTACAAGGCCAATGGTATTCAACATCTGACGTCCGCGCCGTTTTCGCCACAGTCAAACGGTGCCGCTGAACGGTTGGTCAGGACTTTCAAGTCACAGATGTTGAAGTTGAAAGAGTCGCATTCTCGGGAGGACGCGTTATTGCTCTTTTTGTCCTCGTATTGCTCTCAGACCCGGGATGGTCGTTCGCTGGCTGAATTGCTCCATGGTCGCCATCATCAGACCTTGATGTCTTTGCTACATCCGCAGCATCAGGTTACTGTGCAGCGGAAGATACCTACTTTTGCCCCAGGCGACGTTGTCTACTACCGCCACTATCGAGGTTCACGGCGTTGGCTCGACGGGCGCATTCTTCGCTGCCTCGGACGCGCTATGTATCTGGTTTTGGGGGCCTCTGGTGAGTGCGCCAACGTCTAAATCAGCTGTGCCTCTGTCGTCGCACGGGATCTGCCGCTCGCCGTCTGCTTTCAGTGACAGTGCTATCCGGTCAGCGCCCCGGGGACCCATCTACTGGCTCGCCTCAGCCCCAGGTGTTACCGACGCTGCCTTCCATTTTGCCCCATGGCGACGCTCCGCCGCCGCCGCCAGTTCTCCCGCCGGCGACGCCCGCAGTGGACGCGTCGCTGCAGCCGCCGGGCGCCCCCTGGGTCACGAGCCGCCGATCGCTCCCCGGGACCAGTTGCCCTCCGACATGGAACTCTTGCCTGCTCTGGACCATATGTCGTCTTTGCCCGTCGGGTGCCCCGGCCTGATGGCGGCCGACCCTTTGGCCCCTCCTGTCTCTCTACGGGCACATACACCGCATGTTGGCGTGAACCCTGAAGTAGGTTTTCAGGCGTTCGCTAGCTCCCCGCGGTCCGAATGGCAGGGTGCGGGTGGCACGGCCTCGTCTGTTGTTAGGCTCCCCACCTCGTCACATATGTCAACATGGGGTCCTCCCCACGGCGGACGGAGGCCTTATACCACAACCGCACGCCGATTTGCGGGGGAGGAATGTGGGGTCACCACCAGACACCACACTTGCCATGTAGTAGCCTTTAAATCGGCCACAGTCCGTTAGTATATGTCAGACCCGCGTGTCGCCACTAACAGTGATTGCAGACCGAGCGCCGCCACATGGCACGTCTAGTCTAGAGAGACTCCCTAGCACTCGCCCCAGTTGTACATTCGACTTTGCTAGCGATGGTTCACTTACTACATACGCTCTCATTTGCAGAGTCGACAGTTTAGCATAGCCTTCAGCTACGTCATTTGCTACGACCTAGCAAGGCGCCATATTCAGTTACTATGTCTTCTGAACAGATAATACTGTGACTCATGTACCGTCAAGAGCGACGTTCATCATTAATGGATTATAGTTAAGTATGAAACTAATTACGTCCGCTTTCTGAATTCTAATTCCTTGTCATGTTCCAGATCTCACGTCAGTATAGTTCTTCCCTCCTCACGCCTGCCGGCGTGACCAAAAACGCGTGCATTTCGGCCTCTACTAGTAACACGGTGTTGGCTCTTCTCCCAACATAACACTATGCCTAAAACTTCCTGCCAGATTAAAACTGGAAACATCCCCCAGGCTGTGGCTAAGCCACGCCTCCGCAGTATCCTTTCTTTCAGGAGTGCTAGGTCTGCAAGGTTCACGGGAGAGCTTCTGTAAAGTTTGGAAGGTAGGAGACGAGATGCTGGCAGAAGTAAAGCTGTGAGGACGGGGCGTGAGTCGTGCTTGGGTAGGTCAGTTGGTAGAGCACTTGCCCGTGAAAGGCAAAGGTCCCGAGTTTGAGTCTCAGTCCGGCACACTGTTTTTATCTGCCAGGAAGTTTCATATCAGCGCACACTCCGTTGCAGAGTGAAATCTAATTCTGTATACTATGCCTATCTGTCTGATATGGAAAAGGTAAATATTAGTGGTTATAAAGTAGCTGCATATATGAGTAGAGAGAATAAAGTGAGTGGAGTAGTTGCCATATATGTCAAAAGTTATCACTGCGTAGAAAGCTTAGATGCAAAAAAGTTTTGGCTAGAGCAACATATAGAAGCATGTGCTTGTCAAACTGAACGAGGGCTCTTTTATAATTATAACAGTATATAGGTCCTCTTCAGGAAACTTTCATTTATTTCTGGAAACCTTGGATGCCTTGTTGTGCTATCTGTCAGATATGGGAAAGCAAATTATTATTTGTGGGGACTTCAATGTTGATTCACTGAAAGAGTGTAATAGGAAGAATGACCTGGAAGTTTTGCTTGGTTCTTTCAATTTGACATCTGTCATTAATTTTCGTACTTGGGTAGTAAAGGACAGCAACAAATTGATAGATAACACTTTTACAGACCAAGATAGGTTTAAAAATATACATTCTTGTCCTGTTGAGAATGGCGTTTCTGATCATGATTCTCAGCTAGTTACGGTATATGACATAGCTCCATCCAGTAATTCAAAACTACCTTCCATAGTTGTGTGTTCAATTAATGTCTCAACAATTAGAAATTTCAGAGAAAATCTTCAGCAGTTAGACTGGGATGAGGTGTACAAGGAACCCGATGCTAATTTAAAATATAACTTATTTCATGATACACTTGTAAGAGAATTTGAATACTGTTTCCTGAAGAAAGTAGTTAAATCTAATTACAAGAAACCATGCAAAAAACCTTGGCTTACTAAAGGAATAAAAATATCTTGTAACCACAAAATGGAGCTGTATCCAACAACAAGAACGAGTAATGACCCAGAAACAGCCAAACATCATAAAAACTACTGTGCTACATTGAGAAAGGTTATTAAAAAGTCCAGAAGCATGTACATCATGTCTGAGATTAATACCACTGGTAACAAAATCAAAACAATTTGAAGTATTATTACAAGGGAGACAGGGCAACCAAGAGTACAGGATGACGGGATCACCATCAAAGCGAATGGAAACTTGATAAACAACAAGCTGGAAGTTGAAAACTTTTTGAATAATCATTTTTTAAATGTTATAGAGAAAATAGGATCTGAATGTTCATTAGAAGAAGCATGGCAGTTAATGGAAGAGGCCTTACCCACACCATTTGATACAACTGAAATTCCACCCAACTCTCCTTCTGAAATTAGGAAGATAATAAACTCTCTCAAGAATAGAAGCTCACATGGAATTGATGGCATTTCCAGCAGGATAATAAAAGCTTGTTCCCAAGAAATAAGTGGGATTCTTAGCCACATATGTAATAGCTCTCTGAAGCAGAGTATTTTCCCAGATAAACTGAAGTATGCAATTGTTATACCACTGCATAAAAAAGGGGATACATCTGATGTCAACAACTACCGCCCAATATCTCTTCTGACTGCCTCATCCAAAATTCTTGAAAAAGTAATGTATTGTAGAGTAGCTTCACACCTTTGTAAAAATAAAGTTTTATCAAAATGGCAGTTTGGTTTCCAGAATGGTTTTTCAATGGAAAATGCTATATATACTTTCACTAATGAAACATTAAATGTTCTGAGTAACCGGAAGTCACCCATTGGGATTTTTTGTGATAAATGAAAGGCTTTTGATTGTGTAAATCATGGAATACTTCTAGATAAGCTCAAGTACTATGGTATGAATGGGACAGTGCTCAAATGGTTTAAATCATACCTAACTGGAAGAGCGCAGAAAGCTGAAGTAAGCAGTTCACATAATACGCAAAAAACTGGTGATTTCTCAAACTGGGGAACAATCAAGAATGGGGTGCCACAAGGTTCGGTCTTGAGTCCTCTGCTGTTCTTAATATATATTAATGACTTGCCATTCTATATTGACGAAGATGCAAAGGATGATACAAGTACAGCTATTACACCCAACAGACAAGAATTAACTGGTAAAATTGTAAATGATGTTTTTCAGAAAATCATTAAGTGGTTCTCTGCAAAAGGGCTCTCATTAAACTTCTACAAAACACATTATATACAGTTCCACACAGTAAATGGAATGACACCATTAATAAATATAGACTTCGATCAGAAATCGGTAGCTAAGGTAGAATATTCAAAATTTCTAGGTGTATGCATTGATGAGGGGTTGAACTGGAAAAAACACACTGAGGATCTTCTGAAACGTTTGAGTTCAGCTACTTATGCAATTAGGGTCCTTGCAAATTTTGGCGATATACATCTCAGTAAATTAGCTTACCATGCCTATTTTCATTCTCTGCTTTCGTATGGCATCATATTCTGGGGTAACTCATCATCGAGTAAAAGAGCGTTCATTGCACAAAAGAATAATTGCTGGAGCTCAGTCAAGATCATCCTGCAGACACTTGTTTAAAGAGCTAGAGATCTCCAGTGTAGCCTCACAATATATATATTCACATATGAAGTTTGTTATTAACAATCCGAATGAATTCAAAAGTAATAGCAGTGCACATAGCTACAACACTAGGAGTAAGGATGATCTTCACTACTCAAGGTTAAACCTAACTTTGGCTCAGAAGGGGGTAAATTATGCTGCCACAGAAGTCTTTGGTCACTTACCTAATAGCATCAAAAGTCTGACAGATAGCCATATAACATTTAAAAGGAAATTTAAAAAAATTCTTAATGGTAACTCCTTCTACTCATTAGATGAATTTTTGGATATAGTAAGTGGGTAATTTCCCCAACCCCCACAAAAAATATAACATCTTGTATAGACACCTTTTATTAACCTGACACATTCCACATCATTATGAAGTGTCGTATTTATGATCTATGGAACAAGTACTAATCTAATCTAATCTAATCATGATTGCAAGTGACACCATGCATGGGCGTTTATCAAGAACATTATTTGTAGAACCACTGTTTGAAGTCTGGTATATTTGAGACAGTGGATCTATGCGGCAGAAGAGGCCTTCACACCTACCATACTTATGAACATGTAGTGAGAAGTGGAGTACCATTTCGATATGTGTTGAGCAACAATCGGTGCTCACATTGAATTACCAACATGCATAAAAATGATTGAGCTCCCATTTTCTATACCCCTAGCTTGGACATCTTGTACATGTGAGATCACCAGTTCTATATACACTAACATAAGTAATTGATGGAAGCACGCACTCACCAAAGGGGATGATACACCACAGCTAAGTTAAATATATGCACCTGTGCTCTCTCCCAATGTCAAAGAGGGGATATCAAGGTTGTTGTTGTTGTGGTCTTCAGTCCTGAGACTGGTTTGATGCAGCTCTCCATGCTACTCTATCCTGTGCAAGCTTTTTCATCTCCCAGTACCTACTGCAACCTACATCCTTCTGAATCTGCTTAGTGTGGCGATACAATATGTTATCAACCCTCCTGTGCCAAGATCAAAAGCTTGTGAAATAGTTGGAACCGTGACACCATAGGTGGCCAGGGCTATCACCAATGATAGAGCTTGTGTGCAGCTGTACAGCCACCCTTCCCCTCACACCACCTCGTCGACGATCGTATAAGGTGGGACTTCACAAGCAGGACCACATCAGTATTCACCTCTACCTACCCTGAAGTGTACATATTGATTGCTCTGGAGATGATGATGAGGGCCACAGACGCTCCCTTCTGGGCGCTGGCATTTCGAGTAAGCATCTAATTTTTTTTAATATACGTTTGTGCATGATTGTGTATAGGCATATTCTAATGGATTTTTTATTACATTACACTCACCAACCAAGACATATATGCCCTGACTTATGGGCTACAAAACGTTTGCCTTCTTAATGCAGCAAATACTGCCTCTAAAGGTCAGACGCTCAGTGGGTGTTACAGAACTGGCACCACTAAGCAACGACGACTGTGTACATGTCCTTATACGAGGGTTGTTTGGAAAGTAAGGAACGATCGGTCGCGATATGAAAACCACTGTGAAAATCAGAACTGTTTTCTTTGCACATTTAGCTACACCTTCCAGGTACTTCTCTACAGAGTCGTTCTCATGGGAATGATTTTTTTAATTCTTTTGGTTTATCCTTATGTTAAAGTATTTATTTATAACTATTTTTTTAATCCCTCTTTGTTTGGTTAATAATTGTTGATGGTTGGTTCATTCTTTAATATTTCTGTCTAGTTTTGTTTTTATGATTTGTGTTTATTCATATGCAGATTTGAATATGATTAGATATTATTTTGGTATTGATTATTTTTCTTTTAGTTTGATTTTGCTTAGAGATTTACCGAAATGTTATACCAAATTTCCAATACCATTGTCATAGAACTGCCCCTTCAGAGTGCAGCTGAGAATTACCATGAAGAAGGAAGTGGGTGGCAGTTGTGTCAGGTGGGCTGCATTCATTAAGGCGAAGCCTCTCAGCGGGCCCTCCTACTTGGCTGGAGACATCGTTGTTCTAGGCACCTTTACTCGCTCACAGTGGGCTCACAACTGAAAAGAGCGTCTTGATGCGATCGACAGGCATACTAGAGACACTGTGCAAAACGTCTCAGAAAAACCTCATCGGATTTTCACATCAGTTTCCATTTTGCGACCGATCGTTCCTCACTTTCCTAATAGCCCTCTTATATGTGTAAAAACGAAGAAAAAGGTACAGTTGCATAGAATGTTTATCTAATGCTATTTCCAGGATTTTTGAATCATGTCTCGACCAAAGTCAGTCTGGAGGATGCAGCTAACCCAAATGATGTCAGTCCACTGGATGTATCTCCTATGTGCTCCCAGGATGAAAGTGCATGGACTGCAGATGTATATGACGATGATGACGTGAGTAAGTAACACGTCTATATATATACGAGTATATGAATATGGGTGCCTATGTGGGGGTGTGAGTGTGAGCAGTTGTATTTATGCTTGTTCTTCTTGTAAATATCAAGTTAATTCTTAAGCATACAGGGCATGTGGTTTTATATGGGCTGGTGCATTAGGGGTAGTCAGGTTCAGTCCTCATCTGATGATGATGGTGATAACAATAATAATAATAATACTAATAATTTCGTGTAGCTCACTTTCCTGGTGTTAGTTCTTCAATTTGAGGCCACTTCGCTGACTTGCATGTTCCTAACCTGTTCCATACCCAATTGGGGAAAGGGAACCCACAGCTTAAGGTGGAATCTGAACCAGTGTCGTTTCCGGTGGCTTCTCCTGTCGTTGAGAAGTGAAGGCTGGATTAAAATGCTGAACGAAAAATCCGCGATCCGACAGATTCGATCTCGCAACGCTTCCAGTCAAGTGCTTTGCCGCTCCCCCCCCCCCCCCCCCCACTCCCTCAAAATCAGGGTAATAGGAAAGAAACATCCAAACAGAAGAGGGAGTCTACTCATCATCCAACTCCTTGATGATTAAATACGCGGTACAGCATATCTGCAAAAAGTGCACCATAGTTTCAAGGGGTCCGGGTCGTACTCACTACACATCACGTAATGAAAACAATACCTGACAAGCAACATAATTGTATTGTTCTTGGCGCTGGGAAAGAAGACTGTTCGGGACGTAGCGGAATGTCACCGGAGACTGCCGCTTCCGTCGTCCTGGCAAGAAAGGCCAATTGGCGGTGGAGTCAGTTCCAATATGTGTGTGGCAGGTGACCAACTGAAGACGTAACGTATCCGTGTCAAGGCGATGACTGCATCGGTCTGTCTCCCTAAGGCCGATGCGAAAAGGACAAGGCTATGAACGACTGGGTACCATGAGGACGACACGTCCATCGGAAAAATATGTAGGGTGACAAGAACCAAACAACAACCTTCCAATCTGTCTCCACACAGGAAACGCGATTTGTAAACATCTAGCGGCATAACTGCAGTTTTACAGAGAGATGCGACTAGAAAAGAACTCCAACCCCAAAATAACTGATATCAATAAAATATTCTCGAATATGCCTTCATTTGCTGTTTATCTTACGAACATCTGCTGGAGAGGTTAAGCTTGTAGTTCGGAGAGAAGCAAGAAGGCAAGCTGTAAGTGACTGGTGGACGCGAAGACAGGTTGAAAATAGTGCGTCGAAGAAATAAAGCGGGAGTCTTGGCTCGAACTTCAGGGGTCCAAACCTCCCATCAATCAGGGCCTCGACATTACCTCATAGTGCACCTGAAAAACATAGTCTCTGCAGATAAATTTGCCCTATAATCGCTCTAACTTTCAGGAGATCGTCGCAGGAAGGGGGAAAATGTATGCAAAAATTAAGTTTAACTCAGTACATGAGTTGCCAACGTTGAACTTTATGAAGTAACGAGATGGAGCGACGCTCGTGGTCAAGATTCGCTCCTTGGATCCTATCCGTTACTGACTTTCAGTTTTACGCAGCCATATTTGTGGTGTCGTAAGCACATCACTCTCCACTAGGCAGCACCACAGGCGTCGTTAGGCCGACAACCCAATCCAGAGACGGCGGGTGGCCCACTGATTTCCACACTAAAGAGTCGCAGCGGTGGCGTCGCCAGCAGAGCGGGCAGTTCCAGGTCAGCTCGGCTGCCAGGAAGACCGCCCTCTACTTTCCTACTTCGCACTGCATTGTGTGCTTCTAGCGAGCCCACACGAGCCTATCTTCAGTGGGACAAGTACTGTTTGGTATACAGCCTTAGCTTAAGGAATAATAGCAGATTTGTACAAAGTTGAATATTCATCAATAATGTGTATTTGCTTGTCACTAATCATTATCAATGTTCCATGTTCTCTTCGTTCTGCTCTCAAAGTGTTTGTCTCTGCACACTATAAATATTTGAGGGTGGCGACGAGTAAAATCTCCTCCTGTAGTGCGACACCACAATCGTCATCTGACAACGACCAACGGTAACACGCAACGATCAACTGCGGGTGATCGGCGCAACCCACGGGATCTCAACCACGTCGGATCACTGCACACTGAGTAAGCAACATTTCCGGTCGTTAACCCCTGCTCCCGTAAAACGACAAAATGCATCCAAAACATCCTTGAGAGCACATATATGTCGTCATGAGTACGAAGTACCATAACGGCATCGGCATACTCGCGGACGATAAACTGTCTCCCAATAATGACCAGCTACCCACTCTAGCAGCTATAGACATCGATAAGGGTCAATGTTACAAAATATATCGGCTCAACCACTTGTTTATAGTGTAAAACACTAAGATTGACGCGTTTCGGAAGTCAAGCTTCCATCATCAGAATAATAAAAAGTAACAGGTTCTTTTACTTTTTATTATTCTGATGATGGAAGCTTGACTTCCGAAAGTGTTTTACACTATAAACAAGTGGTTGAGCCGATATATTTTTTAATATTGACATTCACAACTACGACCTCTGATCCAGTACGGATAAAATCAAAGATCAATAAGGGTTCCATAAATACCACGAATAACGACATAGATGTGGGACTCCTCTGCACGACACCTCGACATGTTTCTATGGAAGGAGTAAGTCGACCATTCACGTCAACAGAGGCCTGAATACCAGTAATTAGAGAGGCGAACATCCGTCGTGCAGCATCGTTAAAACAAACAGCCGTCAGTACTCACAACAGAAAATCGTGACTAACTGGGTTAAGTGCATGATTAAGGTCAATAAAAAGTAAAGCTCCTGACACAGGAACAGTGGAAGTAATGGAGACGAGATCACGCCATTCAGCACTGGGAGACAACCTTCATAACGCGCGACAGTGTCAGCAAGCAAGACCGACAGACGGGCATTTATCACCCACGCTACGATTTTATAATCAAATCTCAGTAACATTATTGGCCGGACCTGATCCACGGAGAGACATGCCGTCTTTTTGGGAATAAAAACAATCTTTCAGACATTAAAGGAGGGCGGGATGTGTGCCTGCGCTACTTCATTCACCATACATGGTATCGTGTCTCGTATCAGAGGCCAAAACCGAACATAAAATTCTTTGGGAAGCTATCCAAATCTGGCGATCTGCGGGAAGGAGAGCGAACTACAATGCGAGACACCTCATCACCGTGAAAAGCTGCCAAAACTCCTGATGGAGAGCACGTGTGAGACCACCGTCAAGGAGGGGAGTAAAGTTAACCGGCGGTATACCGTATGAGTGGGCTCACATGTGCAAGGTGTTCGGGTTAGAGGTATAGAGAAACATTAACAGCATAATAAAATTCCCGAGTCCTCCTCACTGGAGCCGCTACACCACCTTTCTATAACACAGCGAAAACTCTCTTGGGAACGGCTTTCCCGCCGCCACACGGCAGCGATGATATAATCTAGAGTGGGGTTCACCAGATGTAAGATACATAGCCTGCAAACAGAGCGAGAAAGATGCAACCACTACCGGACGTGATTAAGAGTTACTGAAATGGCACAGTAGTCGGTGAAACTGGCAGGAATACCATGAATTGACAAAAGCTGGCTACGCAGGGAAGCCGAGAAATAGAAACGGCCCAGTCGACTACTAGAAGTAGCTGTAAAATACGTAAACCGCACTAATGTGCGATACCTGCAGGTCCAAGCACCCTGCATCCTCAACGACACCACCATATCAGTAAGTTGACGACATTAGCTATAATTTGGAGTCTGATCCGCAGAATGAATCTCCCCCCCCCCCTCCCACCTGCATAAAAATTTTCTATTGATTTTGACGAAATAGATAAATGGCAACGGCGTTGGCGCTTTGGTAAAACCGGTTCCCGTCAGATCACTGCCTTGGCTAGCACTTGGATGAGTGATCATTCTTGTCTGCCGGATGCTGTTGGCAGGCGGGGTGCACTCAGCCGTCGTGAGGCTAGTTGAGGAGCTGCACCGGCCGCGTCAACTAACGGCCGGCAGAGCGGTGAGCGGTGTGCTGATCAGATGCCCCTCCGTATCTGTACCCGGTGACATCTAAGGTCTGAGGATGACACGGCGGCCGGTCGGTTCCGTTGGGCCTTCAGGGTCTGTTCACAAGGAGTTTTTTTTTTTTTTTTTACGTAACTGGCATCTTCCTTATCGCGAGCAGTTATTTGTTCAACCAGATCCCGATGGAGCATAAAGAAGAATTAAGAAGAGATCAAACAAGCGACACCCTTAACCCTGACGTTCGTTCAGCGTTTCGAAGTCCGACAATGGAATACCGTCCGTGTAGAGCACGGTCATGCCAATAGAACCTTCGGGCGCAACATTAAAAAACGTAAACACATCAAATAAGACTTCTTGCAAACACAAGACATCATGTTGGGATTCATAAATAAACTGTCGTAATAGAGAGTTTACCCTGTTAACATTTAGGGTGAGAAACGTATACACCTGCATTAGTTAACACATGTAACGCATGAAAGGGAAACTATAGCAGAATTTATGCATCCGGTCCCGTTCTCCACAACACCGGCAGACGGCGAAGAAGTAGATGCGGAATTTAAATCCATTCCGTTGGACGGTGCAGATTCCGTGCTTTGTTTTTTTTTCCGGCGCTACGCTGCACGCTCGGGTTGAGAACGCTGTTTCACACGACTCCGTGGCAACACGAGGGTAGGAGGCCCACCGTGGCCCACCGTGGGGAGGGAGGCGCCGCCAGTCCACTCAGCGGAATGCGAGGAACACGACCATGAACGGTGAGCATCACCATCATCAGATAAAAAAGAGACAGGCAGTGCAGCTTCTGAAGCTGTCTGCATCGACTACCCGGAAGAGAATCCAGAGTACGGTGTTGCTCCACGGTATCATAATTACGAGGGGATAGTGTTGGACTAGAACACTGTAAAGGCAGAAATAGACAATGTCTCTGTTAAATCATCGGAACCCAGCGGGACAGACGTTTCTACGGGTGAAGGAGAGGGCGCAGATACAGTATTCATTTCAACATCTACAGTACGAGCCTCGTCATACCTGGCGATACAAGAACCGCAGTTAGCTTGAGTATTCAAAGCGTCACCATCGGAAGGGGCACTACCAACCATCATCTTCTCGGAGAGGCAAGACTGGAGAATCCAGCCGACGTTTAAATTGCGTTACCGGTGCGGATGCCTTAACGGCAGCAGGGGCCGCATTTGAAGGTTCCGCTAGCGGCGGGAAATGGCGCAGAGTGGGGGGCAACGCCTCCCTAACGTCCTTTACAACTGGAGAAGTACTGACAGCACATTGCCAACACAGTAATTCAACGAATATCAACGGACGACGTTTTCCATAGGAAAACATTAAAACGTAACAGGGCGCGAAAAATTGCATCTGAGAAGGCCACTTGCATTATAAAGGAAGCAGGTTCCTTCCTGGATTGCGTACGTAACGTTAATTCGCTAACCACAAACATTCAAGTATGAAGAATATTCTTTTGAACATATATTTCTAATGTTCGGATACCACTGTAGCACTGCAGGCGAAGTTGTGTAGACGAATGTTCCCGCCGGATATACCAAACAATTCCAAAAGGAAACAGCGCTTCCTTAAGAAATGAATGGCCGACTTCGGGTGGAAGGCAAGAAACTGTAATCGGAATACACTAGATCGCCGCATTTGCAAGGAGGACTGGACTAACGGAATCATCACTATGTCTAAACATCACCTGAGAATCAATCGGAGAGGGAGACCGGTCTCCCTGTAAGGGATCTTCGAACTTCACAAAAAATCCATACAAATCACAATAAAAATAAGCATTATCTACCTAATCAGATGTAATTCGAATCGTATCCACCAACCAATCACAGATTTCTGTAGACGCTGGTTCAATATGGTGCGTACTCTGCTCAAAACTGAAACGAACAATACGCTGACGAGGAATATTCTTCGGAGATTCGACAGACAACATGGCGCACGCAGAGAACGGAGCCACCGGAGAACGAACCGACAACAAACTCCGCTAGGCAAGAACGATACGACACGTGCCGATACACTCACAAGAATTCTACAAACGCGGTTCTGAGGTACGGGCGGAAGTAAGCCGCTAGACCAGCAGGCCCAACTGCCCCTCATCTGGTGGGGATCACGGTGCACCTGAATCGCAACAGGGTTGTGACACGAGTATGTCGAATGGGCAGAGAAGGTGCTAACTGACCTACACCAAATACCCGATGATGCCGAGATGAATTCCCGATAGACCAATACCGACATGCACTATAGTCTCGTAAGTACCTAAAATAATCTGTTTCTTGTCTATGTCGTTTTTCCTTATAGTTGGCACACAGAAATCAGTCATGTGTTTGCTGGCCCCGCAAGAGTGCTGGAGCTGATGGTATGCGTGCTATCACAACACTCCAGACTGGAACGTCGGTGGCACAATCACTCGACCCAAACCGTTACGACCAAGCCTACTGTCGTCTTCGTGGCCATCTCGTCCCAGGCGGGCGAGACCACCTCAGCCTGCACCATCAGCCACTACTTATGCATTGACTAGCAGCAGATCCCTTGCCTGTCCCACTAGTGTAGGGGAGCACCAGGTTAGTGGCAGACCAGCTTTAAATTTCTGATTAGTCAAAGGCGCTTTTGGGGACAGGACCGCATATCCTACATAGATAACTCTACCTCAGGCTACCGAGACCCGATTTGTTTCCTAAAAGCATGTCTACCCGTTACGGTTATTGCGGGAAGACCTGCAAAATACTGATAATTGGCATAGGGCCTGGAGGGGGGGGGGGGGTATTTGACTTGTTGTAGTGTGCATGAATGGTTAGAGAAATCCTGTACTGTGCAATTATACTATCACAGGAAACAGTTCGTAAAAAAAGAACCCGAAAGTAACCACCCGGAAATGTTCTACTGTTGAAACAATCCGAGAGGGCACCTTTCAAAATGGTTCAAATGGCTCTGAACACTATGCGACTTAACTTCTGAGGTCATCACTCGTCTAGAACTTAGAACTAATTAAACCTAACTAACCTAAGGATATCACACACATCCATGCCCGAGGCAGGATTCGAACCTGCGACCGTAGCGGTCGCTCGGCTCCAGACTGTAGCGACTAGAACCGTACGGCCACTCCGGCCGGCGGATACCTTTTAGATGGCGTATTACTGTCTCCCTCATACGTTTCGCGAAATGATTACGATGCAATTTAGGAGCTCATATGGAGATTTACTGGCAATCATTGTCTCCATGTGAATGAGTTAGGGAAGTAGGTTAATGTTCTTTCTACCACACACCATACGGTACTTTAGCCGTTATATCTTGTAAATAGTGACGATCATATAACAATCCTTTGACTCGAAAATTACGGCCTCATCTGAGGATATTGTGCGCATATTGAAGATTCAAAGCTGACGTTTTTGTTTGACCAATGACCCACTGTGGATATGCATGTCTACGTGGGAGAAGATTGCTGCCCGAAAGTAGCATTTCATATATCTTACATTCCCTCCACTTTTTCGATATAATACAAAATCAGCTTACCTTTTTTGAATTTTTTTGGTTGTCCCCATCACTGATGTCTGCTAAGGTCCCCATACTACGCAGCAATATTCCAAGAGCGGAAGGATAAATGTGGTGTATGCAGTCTCCTTTAGTAGGTTAGCTACAGTGTCTACGTGTCCTTTCAGGAAAACATAATCTTTGGTTCGTTTTTCGCGTACCATTTTACGTGTCCGTCCACGTGAACTAGACGCTGTTGATCCCAAAGTGGGAGATAGTCACAATATTTCGATCGATTGGTATATTTAGAAGATTCGTCAACGCAGAACATGTGCCTTGTTTCATACTATTTATTATTTCATATTATTTATTACTAACTTAAACGATTAACAGGAAAGTTACAGTTTACAATTGACGATGGGCGATGTTCTTAATCGTGGAGATGAAATCTGATGCTCCCTGCAGAGGCGCGTGACAAAGGCTCAGACGTGCAGGCAAAACTGTTTATAATAAAAACTTCATAGTCGCACGTAATGCGTCAACTTTATACAGGACGTACTCGGAGTTTATGGCAAAAGCTATGGAGCTTTAATATAAGTATCAAAGATAAGAAGGATATGACTCCACATATTTTAATAAATATACAACGCTAGAAATCTCTCTCATATTCTGTAGAATTTAGCATAGAACTCGATAGCATTAAACTATTAATATGTCAGAATTTTTCATGAAAATGAGATTTCTAATCATATCGCACTTGAAATGAGCGTCTTTGAACCGAAAGCAATAAATTCTGCATAAAAATAGATTCGTATAACAAATTCTTATAAGATTTCTGATCGTGTTCTTGGTTACATATAAGCAGGTAAAACCGCGACAACTTACTCCACACATCGCTGTGTTACAGCAAAACACTTGTAAGCTACTCTGCTGGCAGTAAAAATTCTGGTTCGAGCATCTTAGGGTTATGTGGTGGAATGCTAGACCCACATTTATGTGGAAACTACATTCGTATCACCTAATTCTTATTGTAACCAGTAATTCGGCATTCTGTGAAAACACAATTGTCTATATTATTATTTATCAAAATATATAATATTTCAAGTACAAACAAATGTGGCACTGCTATCATAACTAACTTGTTCTATAGCAGTAAAGAAGTATGCATGGATCACGTATTGGCACTACTGACAAAATCGCATTACGGGATTGACTGGTTGCGACATACCCATGAAGCAGTCGCAATTGTAGTTAAAGATGGGTACCACAGAGATGCATAGGCAGCTAGCTTTTATGAAAAAGTGTGATTGGCCAACAACTGGAGCGGGGACGTGTAACGAAGGATTTTTAGGTGAAGTTTGTTTACAATATAACGCATACAGTCTCTGTCAATAGGACTTCGGCGCAAGTTCGTAATAATGCACAGCAGACCAGAAAGTGTCCTAACATGTCAACAAAACTGTTGTTTCAGTTGGTAGTACGTAAAATAAGATAAAATCAGGGCCAATAAACTCTTCAGATGTCTGAGAATAGTGTTGCGATTACGGCAAAATCCTGCACACAAGAAAAAAAAGGGGGGAAATGAGCGTATGGCATCGTTGGCCGGTAGACCCCTATTCGGGGAAGTTGGGCCGCCGAGTGCGAGTCTTACTTCATTCGACGCCACACTGGGCGACTTGCGCGCCGGTGATGAGGATGAAATGATGATGAGGACAACACGGCACCCAGTCCACGACCGGAGAAAAGCTCCGACACGGCCGGGAATCGAACCCGAGCCCGCTTGAATGGGAGGCAAGCACGTTAGCACCCAGCTAAGCAGGCGCACACTGCACACATATTCCTAAGGGACAGTATTATTGTCTTTAATTCAAAACTGCTAACAGTTTCCGGCTGTGCGGGTTGGTCTCTCGCTAGCCTTTAAATAATCATTCCACCTACCCCGGTCTCAGGTTGTCTGCTCCTTTACTCTACGATAGTAGTTGCTGATTTAGCCGACAAAAGCAGTGTTGACGAAAATTCGACTAAATACCTAACACACAAAGACCACATAACTCCACTCAACGGGCGATCTCTAAAAGTTAGTTGAACTATCGAGCGTACCGTTCTTGAATGATTCGTATGAATAAATGTATAAAATTTCCTTTAAGTTCGTTTATTGTCTTTAAAACACGGAAAATGGCTATCAAGTCCGCATTTAATATCCCGACGTGTTACGCAATCTTAGTGACTGTCTGCTACAAGCGCAGACCCGAAATCAGCCGGAAGATATTTAGTTCGATCCAATATTTTGAAAGTCCTAAACAGTCACTCACCCACGACTACTTGGGGCTTAACACATTCAGCTGTTCAGTAGCCTTCTTGTAAAGAAGTGTTCGCCATAATGTCTCGTAATCTGCACGACACATGCCATGCGGAGTTTATGGACGACATGAAATGTTGACACGCGAATATCTCCTAAAATAAACCACTCACAAAGCTTAAACTTTAACAAAATGCTCAATAATGTACTCGCATTTTTTCAACGACACGAGAACAAATCAAGCGGGCGAATTTCTTAATTTTGGTTTAAATCTGATTAGCGTGGTTAGTTTAACACAGCGTGTTTACCAGAAGACGGATCCCGAGTGACTCCATCAACTCATAGACTAAAAAAAAATTAATGAAAACAAAATACGATTCCTTTCAACAAAATTAATTACTAATAAATTTAATACTCAACGCCCCTTCTGGTTGTTTTTTACAAAACCAAGCTCAGTCGAATATACGTCACAAATTTCTGTATTGCACATCGACTTTTTCATGCATACGTTTACATGTTGTTGTTGTGGTCCTCAGTCCTGAGACTGGTTTGATGCAGCTCTCCATGCTACTCTATCCTGTGCAAGCTTCTTCATCTCCCAGTACCTACTGCAACCTACATCCTTCTGAATCTGCTTAGTGTATTCATCTCTTGGCCTCCCTCTACGATTTTTACCCTCCACGCTGCCCTCCAGTAGTAAATTGGTGATCCCTTGATGCCTCAGAACATGTCCTACCAACCGGTCCCTTCTTCTTGTCAAGTTGTGCCACAAAATCCTCTTCTCCCCAATTCTATTCAGCACCTCCTCATTACTTATGTGATCTACCCATCTAATCTTCAGCATTCTTCTGTTGCACCACATTTCGAAAGCTTCTATTCTCTTCTTGTCTAAACTATTTATCGTCCATGTTTCACTTCCATACATGGCTACACTCCATACAAATACTTTGAGAAACGACTTCCTGACACTTAAATCAATACTCGAAGTTAACAAATTTCTCTTCTTCAGAAACGATTTCCTTGCCATTGCCAGTCTACATTTTATATCCTCTCTACTTCGACCATCATCAGTTATTTTGCTCCCCAAATAGCAATATTCATTTACTACTTTAAACGTCTCATTTCCTAATCTAATTCTTCATTTGACTACATTCCATTATCCTCGTTTTTCTGTTGTTGATGTTCATCTTATACCCTCCTTTCAAGACACTGTCCATTCCGTTCAACTGCTCTTCCAAGTCCTTTGCTGTCTCTGACAGAATTACGTCATCGGCGAACCTCAAAGTTTTTGTTTCTTCTCCATGGATTTTAATGCCTACTCCGAACTTTTCTTTTGTTTCCTTTACTGCTTGCTCAATATACAGATTGAATAGCATCTGGGAGAGGCTACAACCCTGTCTCACTCCCTTCCCAACCACTGCTTCCCTTTCATGCCCCTCACTCTTATAACTGTCATCTGCTTTCTGTACAAATTGTAAATAGCCTTTCGCTCCCTGTATTTTACCCCTGCCACCTTCAGAATTTGAAAGAGAGTATTCCACTCAACATTGTCAAAAGCTTTCTCTAAGTCTAAAAATTCTAGAAACGTAGGTTTGCCTTTCCCTAATCTTTCTTCTAAGATAAGTCGTAGGGTCAGTATTGCCTCACGTGTTCCAACATTTCTACTGAATCCAAACTGATCTTCCTCGAGGTCGGCTTCAACCAGTTTTTCCATTCGTCTGTAAAGAATTCGCGTTAGTATTTTTCATCCGTGACTTATTAAACTGATAGTTCGGTAATTTTCACATCTGTCAACACCTGCTTTCTTCGGGATTGGAATTATTATATTCTTCTTGAAGTCTGAGGGAATTTCGCCTGTCTCATACATCTTACTCACCAGATGGTAGAGTTTTGTCAGGACTGGCTCTCCCAAAGCTCTCAGTAGTTCTAATGGAATGTTGTCTACCCCCGGGGCCTTTACATAGTTTTAATAAAATATCACATCCTCATTTTACGTATATCCTCCATTCACTCTCTCAGTCTCTCTAAAACACTCGCATAACCAAAAGACTCTTTTTCTTGAGTTATCAGTCTTCTCACTGGTTTGATGCCACAAATTCTTCTCCTGTGCTAATATTTTAATCTCAGAGTAGCACTTTTTACCTACGTTCTCAATTATTTGCTTGATGAATTCCAATTTCTGACTTTCGCCTGTAGCACCACATCTTAAGTGCTTCGATTCTCTTCGTTTCCGTTTTCCCACAGTCCACATTTCACTACCTCTATATTTACATCCATACTCCGCAAGCCACCTGGCGGTGTGTGGCGGAGGGTACTTTGAGTACCTCTATCGGTTCTCCCTTCTATTCCAGTCTCGTATTGTTCGTGGAAAGAAAGATCGTCGGTATGCCTCTGTGTGGGCTCTAATCTCTGATTTTATCCTCATGGTCTCTACGCGAGATATACGTATGAGGGAGCAATATACTGTTTGACTCCTCGGTGAAGGTATGTTCTCGAAACTAAAACCCAGGCAAATGCCGGGATGGTTCCTTTCAAAGGGCACGGCCGACTTCCTCCCCCGTCCTTCCCTAAACCGATGAGACCGATGACCTCGCTGTCTGGTCTCCTTCCCCGACCAACCAACCATCGAAACTAAAACAAAAGCCCGTACCGAGCTACTGAGCGTCTCTCTTGCAGAGTCTTCCACTGGAGTTTATCTATTATCTAAGTAACGCTTTCGCGATTATTAAATTATCCTCTAACGAAGCGCGCTGCTCTCCGTTGGATCTTCTCTAACTCTTCTATCAACACTATCTGGTACGGCTCCCACACTGCTGAGCAGTATTCAAGCAGTGGACGAACGAGTGTACTGTAACCTACTTTCTTTGTTTTCGGATTGCATTTCCTTAGGATTCTTCCAATGAATCTCAGTCTGGCATCTGCGTTACCGACGATCAACTTTATATGATCATTCCATTTTAAATCACTCCTAATGCCTACTCCCAAATAATTTATGGAATTAACTGCTTTCAGTTGCTGACTTGCTATATTGCAGCTAAATGATAAATGATCTTTCTTTCTATGTATTCGAAGCACATTACACTTGTCTACATTCAGATTCAATTGCCATTCCCTGCACCATGCGTTAATTCGTTGCAGATCCTCCTGCATTTCAATACAATTTTCCTCTCGATATACTACAGCAAGATCCGCAAAAAGCCTCAGTGAACTTCCGATGTCATCCACAAGGTCATTTATGCATATTGTAAATAACAACGGTCCTACGACACTCCCCTGCGGCACACCTGAAATCACTCTTACTTCGGAAGACTTCTCTCCTTTGAAAATGACATGCTGCGTTCTGTTATCTAGGAACTCCTCAATCCAGTCACACAATTGGTCTGGTGAAATGAAATGAAATGTCGTGTGACGAGGGCCTCCCGTCGGGTAGACCGTTCGCCTGGTGCAAGTCTTTCGATTTGACGCCACTTCGGCGACTTGCGCGTCGATGGGGATGAAATGATGATGATTAGGACAACACAACACCCAGTCCCTGAGTGGAGAAAATCTCCGACTCAGCCGGGAATCGAACCCGGGCCCTTTGGATTGACAGTCTGTCGCGCTGACCACTCAGCTACCGCGGGCGGACTAATTGGTCTGGTGGTCCATATGCTCTTACTTAGTTCATTAACTACCATGCCATGCTGTGCCTCAGACCAACATTCTCAGAAATTTCTTCCTCAAATTAAGGCCTATGTTTGATACTAGTAGACTTCTCTTGGCCAGGAATGCCCTTTTTGCCTGTGCTATTCTACTTTTGATGTCCTCCTTGCTCCATTCGTCACTAGTTATTTTGCTGCCCAGGTAGCAGAAAACTTCATCTACTTCGTGAGCATCAATCCTGATTTTAAGTTTGTCGCTGTTCTCGTTTCTGCTACTGCTCATTATTTTCGTCTTACTTCGATTTACTCTCAATCCATATTCTGTACTCATTAGACTGTCCATTCCATTCACAATATTGTTATTCACTTTCACTCAAGTTAGCAATGTCATCAGCGAATCATATCATTGATATGCATTCACCTTAAATTTTAATTCCCCTCCTTAATCTTTCTTTTATGTCCGTCATTGCTTCTTCGATGTTCATATTGAACAGTAAAGGCGAAAGACTACATGCCTGTCTTACCCCCTTTAATCGGAGCACTTCGTTCTTGGTCGTCCACTCCAGCAAAACACTATGAAATAATAATTTTCCAAAGTACTTTTAATTAAGTCAGAAATCTGTGGTAAATAAACTAAGGAAATTTTCAGAAAGTTAGGTTATATGAACCTATCCTCTGGGTTGTAGTTTCAGTTAATACTATAGATGAGTACAATCCCTAACTCATTTTCACAATGCCAGTGCGGTTATAATGTCTTTTAGGTAAAAATATATATTTCCGAATGTATGAAGTTATTGATTTGAAATTTCAACAGTACGGTTGTTTTATCCATAGAATTTGGTATGTTAACGATGAAAAAGATGGATTAATATTTAATAGCACTTCTTTAGATTCATAGAGTATTTGTAGCGTACTGGACGCAGCGTTAAGCAAGTACAACAGCTCGCTCGCCCCAGTAGCCAACATCAGCTGTGTCAGCGTGAGAACCAAACATCTGCTCTCCTCCCGGCTCCACGCCAAGTCACGCTTTCAATGTAAGATGACAGCTCGTAACAATTTGCTATGTGCAGTGCGGCAGTGGGGCTCAAAGTATGCGCCACATGTACTAAGTAGGTAGACCCACTCTGTACACATGAAACACCAACGCAGCGATCTGTTGGCACCTCTGTGTACCAGCACTGTCCATAAACACTTCGGTTACCGACAACAGTGCCTGAGCATGCTTCTGTCTGATTTGGTGAAAGCCAGCAGCAGGAGCGAATCACATCATTTAAATTTCCATTATCATGGTTTATCGACAACACTGGCCATCTCATTTCCAGTGTAAATGTAGCAGTAAAAGTTTATGTCAAAATGAATCCAAAAATATATGTGTCACAGCTATGTAGTAGTGGGTTACGATTGGATGTAAGCTTCGTAGCAGATTATAAAGAGAACTTCCGTAAGCCGCATGTGAAGATATTGTTGAGTCAAGATGCAATGGATGAACTTTCACCCCAAAAGAGGTTCTGGTCAGCATGTGGGCTAGCATTGTTGGAGATCGCTTGCTGGGAAACCACGAAATGCTGAAAAAGGCTTATACTTGTGAACTAACGTTTCTGGTGGACCACGTCTCCCGATCATTTGGTTAACATTGCGACAGCAAGTTGTCGAGGTGCACAGTGCACAGTGGTCCTTGGACTAGCGCACCTCAACGCAAATTATCCTAGTCGGTGGTAACCTAGGGATCAACCAATTTCGTGATCGGGACGTTCATTTGGGTGAAGCCCACTGGACCTATTTTCTGTCGAATAACGTGAAGTCGACGGTTTAAACAATACCTGTCAGTGACGAAACATCTCTATCTGTGCAACGGAAGGTTTTGTATCTCCGCTTGACAGATATTTAGTTTCCTGCAGTTGAAGAAATGACAAAGCGGAGGCGAAAAACTGAAGACTACAACTGGTATCTGATCGTCACTAGGAGAGAAATCTGGTTTGCGAATTATCCGTGCATATTTCGAAAACTTTTAAAAAGGAAAAAAAAATCGTGGAGTACTCTGTTACAACCAGAACGAACACATTCGTTTAGAATGCGCTGTGATGTTTGCAAATCGTGTTTTGCAGCAGGAAAATGATCCGAGCTGAAATCCCATTGTCGAATGCTGCTGAAACAATTTCCTGATTCCCAGTTGCTTGACATTGTATCTTCAGATGAATGTTTAGACCGTACACCACACTCCCACCACCGATTTCCTGCAAATGTATTTCCCTATCCATTTCCGTAAGAGGTAAAGATTGATAATTTCTATCTCACTTTAAGTCGAGACACTCAAATGCGTTGATGTGTCATTAGAAGGAGCATCAAATTCGTTTGACTATACTGATGTCTTGATTCTTCAGAAAATTAAAACAACCTTTAGTAAGAAAATTGAATGAAAAACAGACACAGTGAAACTGGATGATTATTTTCGGAACGTGAAATGAAAGCAAGTAATACGAAAAGTAGCGCCTTTATTAGTGTATTTCTCTAAGAAAGATATGTCGGTTTCCCGCTAGAAAAACGTAAGAAATGCAGTGGACATTGAAATATGACATGTAACATGTTTTTTGAATATATTGAACAGCAGTTTCCCCAAAAAATACGTGTATTGTGGATTATCTGTGTTCTTCGGTTGTCCCTGCACGCTCGAGTCAGCATTACCCCGTATGATCGGGAGTTTGCTGTATTTCTAAAGATCGTTACCGCCCACCTAAAATCAGTTACCATAACCGAGAGCCCGAGGTAAATAAGCCAGATAGTGTTCCACAGCTCCACAATATGAAGCATAAAACACAAGTTCTCTTGCACTAGGGGCCACCGTCTAGCCACTGCCTTCTTCTGTGGTGGTGGGCCTGAGGTTGCCCCAGTAAACTGCACCGCCTGGGTCAAGTGTTGTTTCGATGCTATCCAAGAGACGAATCCTTGCGAGGCCGCAATTTTCTAGCATCTGATTCCTGCACCCGCCTGGATAGCTGTGCAAGTTAAAGCGCTGCTTCTGCGACGGGGCGACCCCGGATTAAGTCCACCTATCGGGTTAACAATGAGGGCAGCGTACTGGACAGACTGAATGTGGTTTTCAGGCGGTATTCCATGCCCCACTACTTGAATACTCGGCCGGTACTCAAGTCCCATCTCAGTTACGCGATTTACAAACATTTAAAAAAACTTTCGCTCACTTTCCCACGAATACCACTACACGCAGCCAGTTGGGGTACATACATTGATCAGCCAGTACATTATGAACACCTACCTAATAGACAACATGTCCGCCTTTTGCGCCGATAACAGCGGCAACGTATCATAGCATGGAAGCAGGTCGCTGGAAGGAGTTGACACCACATACACACACACAAGTCACCTAATTCTCGTTTATTCCGGGAAGTGGGACGAGGAGCTCTCATGCCAAGTTCAATCACATCTCATATTTGTTCGATTGGGTTTTGATCTGGCAAGTTCGGGGGCCAGCACTTCAATTGGAACTCGCCACTGTGTTTCTCAAACCACTCCATCACACATTGCACTCCAGGCATTATGATGCTGAAAAATACCACTACAGTTAGGGAAAATGATTGTTGATGGGGTGTATGTGGTGTGCAAACAGTGTTCAATACTACTTGGCCGTCATGGCGCCTTTCACGAGCTCCACTGCGCCCATGGAAGCCCACGTGAATCTTCCCCAGAGCTTAATGGGACCGCCGCCAGCTTGTCTCCGTCGTTCAGTGCAGGTGTCAAGGAGCTGTTCCTCTGGAAGAGGACGGATTCGCGCTCTCCCATCGATATGATGAACAACATGCTGGGATTCATCAGAACAGGCAATGCTCAGTCATCGTGCCGAATTCCGGTGCCTGAGGTCATGTACCCATTTTAGTCTTGCTTACCGATGAAGTCATGTTAACATTGGCACGTACATCGGTCGTCGCCTGCAGAGGCCCATCGTTAGGGGAGTTCGGTGCACTGTGTTTCCAGACACACTTGCACCCTATCCAGCATATTAGCCTGATGTTAGTTTGGCCACTGTTTGCTGCCTGTCCTACTTTACCACCAGTCTGCCCAACAGTAGGGGGGACAACCGTCGCACGGGTGCATTTTCTTAGTGTGGATTGCCTACATCAGGGGCAGGTATGCACTCAGGTGCTAACCTGTTGTTCTCCTTTGACTGACAGCTACGTATCCTATTGTTCTCCTTTGATTGACAAGTCCTTAGCGTATTGTTCTGTTAAGTGGTTTTCCATGTCATCGCACTTAACCTACTGTTCCCCCACCCTGTCAAACCACCCTACCCCCTCAGGAAGGGGTGCTGGTGCAGTATGTTAGTGCGAGTTGCTTACATCAGGGGCAGGCATGCACTCAAACCTATTGTTCTCCTTTGATTTACAGGCACTTAACATATTGTTCTGTTAAGTGGTTTTCCATGTCACTGCACTTAACCTATTGTCCCCCCACCCCTTCCCAGTCACCTCCCCCGTCAGGGAACCGTCCACCCCTCGCTGCTACAGGTACACTTTCAAGTCTGAGTTGCCGGCCACTGTTGCCGAACGGTACTAGGTGCTTCGTCTGGAACCGTGCGACTGTTAAGGTCGCAGGTACGAATCGTGCCTCGGGCATGGATGTGTGTGATGTCCTTAGGTTTAAGTAGTTCTAAGTCTAGGGTACTGAAGATCTCAGATGTTGAGTCCCATAATTCTCAGAGCCATTTGAACCATTTTTCAAGTTTGAGTTAGCCTCTTGTTCTGTTAAGTGCTTTTCCAAGTCACCTCCATTTCCCTTTGATTGACAGGCAATTAACCTATTGTCCCCCCACACCCTCCCCCTCCCCCAACCCCCTCCCCCAACCCCCTCCCCCATCACTGCTACAGGTACACTTCCAGGTCTGAGCTATTGGAATAGGACCACATCTCACTCTTATCAATTTTCTTTATTTATTTATTGTTCCGTGGGACCAAATTAAGGAGAAGTCTCCATGATCATGGAACGAGTCAATACATGAAATTATAACACGATAGTAGAAACAGATAAAATGAAATATAAGAAACATATTCAGGCGACTAGTCGTAAGTTTAAATAAAGAAAAACAACAATGTAACACTGGAATTTACTTAATTTTTCAGCTCTTCCAGGAGCTCCTCGACAGAATAGAAGGAGTGAGCCATGAGGAAACTCTTCAGTTTAGAATTAAAAGTGTTTGGGCTACTGCTAAGATTTTTGAGTTCTTGTGGTAGATTATTGAAAATGGATGCAGCAGAATACTGCACTCCTTTCTGCACAAGAGTCAAGGACGTGCATTCCACATGCAGATTTGATTTCTGCCTAGCTGATAACTCTTGGGAATAACCTAATACTGCTAACAACAAAGGACATTAAAGAAAATATATACTGTGAGGGCAATGTCAGAATTTCCAGACTATTGAATAGGGGTCTACAAGAGGTTCTCAAACTTACATCACATATAGCTCGAACAGCCCGTTTTTGAGCCAAAAATACCCTTTTTGAATCAGAAGACTTACCCCAAAAAATAATACCATATGACATAAGCGTATGAAAATATGCGAAGTAGACTACTTTTCGTGTTGAACTGTCACTTATTTCAGATACTGTTCTAATGGTAAATAAAGCACCATTTAGTTTCTGAACAAGATCCAGAACTGCCTATCTGAACACCTAGGAACTTGAACTGTTCCGTCTCACTTATAATATGCCCATTCTGTCTGAACAAAATATCGTTTCTTGTTGAATTATGAGTTAGAAACTGTAAAAACTGAGTCTTACTGTGATTTAGCATCAAATTATTTTCCACAAGCCATGAACCTATTTCATGAACTACATTATTTGATACTTTTTCAATATTACACACAAGATCCTTCACTACCAAGCTGGTGTCATCAGCAAACAGAAATATTTTTGAATCACCTGTAATACTAGAAGGCATATCATTTATATAAATAAGAAACAGCGGTGGCCCCAGCACCGACCCTTGGGGAATGTCCCACGTAACAGTGCCCCATTGGGACTGAACATCACTACCACTCTCAGTATTGCGGAGAATTGCCTTCTGCTTCCTGTTCTTAAAGTAAGAGATGAACCGATTGTAAGCTACTCCCCTTACTCCATAATGGTCCAACTTATGCAGTAATATTTTGTGGTCAACACAGTCAAAAGCCTTCGTTCAATCAAAGAAAACACCTAGCGTTCGCAATCTTTTATTTAATCCGTCCAAAACCTCACAGAGAAAAGAGAATATAGCATTTTCAGTTGTTAAACCATTTTTAAAACCAAACTGTACATTTGACAGCAAATTATGTGAATTTAAATGCTCCAGAAACGTTGTATATACAGCCTTCTCGATAACTTTAGCAAACACTGATGGCATAGAAATAGGTCTAAAATTGTCAACATTATCCCTGTCTCCCTTTTTATAAAGGAGCTTCACTACCAAGTACTTTAATTGGTCAGGAAACTGACCACTCCTAAAGGAAAAGTTGCAGATATGGCTAAGTAGTGGGCTAACATACATAGAGCAATACTTCAGTGTTCTGCTAGATACCCCGTCATATTTACGACAGTTCTTGGCCTTTATTGATTTAATTATTAACTCAATCTCCCTCTTGTCAGTATCATGGAGGAGCATTTCAGGTAACAGTCTCGGAACACTTTTTTCTAAGAGCGCTATATGATTCCCTGTTGGGACTAGGTTTCTATTTAGTTCACCTGCTATATTCAGAATGTGATTATTAAATACTGTACATATATGTGACTTATCAGTAACACAGACATTCCCACTACGCACTGATTCTATATCCTCGACCTGTCTCTGCAGACCAGCCACTTCCTTTATGATTGACCATACGGTTTTAATTTTATCCTGAGATTTAGCTATTCTATCTGCAAACCACATACTTTTTGCCTTCATAATAACATTTTTAAGCACCTTACAATCCTGTTTGTAATGGGCTGCTGCATTTAGATTTTGATTGTTTCTAACGTTTTGATATAATTGCCACTTTGTTCTACAAGATATTCTTATCCCTCTAGTCAGCCACCTAGGCTGCCTGTTTGTGCTAGTACCCTGTTTTGAATGTTCTAACGGAAAGCAACTTTCAGAGAGCATGAGAAAAGTCTTGAGGAAAGCATTATATTTATCGTCTACTGTATCAGCACTATAAACATCTTGTCACTCTTGTTCCTTGATAAGGTTTACAAAGGTCTCTACAGCAACTGGATCAGCTTTCCTAAATAGTTGATAGCTATATTTAACATGTGTTGCAGCATAAAAATCTTTTAGAGTTAAAATTTGTGCATCGTGATCTGAAAGGCCATTCACCTTTTTGCTAACTGAATGCCCTTCTAGTAATGAGGAATGAACAAAAATGTTGTCTATGGTCGTTCTACCGTTCCTTTGCACTCTCGTTGGAAAGAATACGGTTTGCATAAGATTATATGAATTAAGGAGGTCTACCAGCATCCTTTTCCTTGCACAATCACTTATACAATCAATATTGAAGTCACCACATATAACTACCTTTTTGTATTTCCTATAAAGTGAACCAAGAATCTCCTGTAGCTTTAGCAAAAATGTTGTGAAATCGGAGTCTGGGGATTTATAAATAACAACAGTTAGAAGTTTAGCTCCACTGAATTTGACCACACCTGCACAACATTCAAACACCTTTTCAGTGCAGTACTTCGAAACATCAATTGATTCAAATGGGATGCCGTTTTTCACATACATGGCTACTCCCCTACACCGTAAACAGCTCCTAGAAAAGCTGCCAGCCAACCTATATCCTGGTAAAGGAAGCCTTTGAATTATGTCCTTATTTAAGAAGTGTTCAGATATACCAATAATTTCAGAGTCAACATCTATAAGCAGTTCACTAACTTTATATCTAATACCTTGTATATTTTGATCATATATACTAATTCCCTCATTACTCGGGTACCTAAGCTTTGTCGAAAGTGGTTCCTTTGTTAGAGAGACTTCCCTTAAGCAGGAATACCTATCAGCTTACTTCAATCTAAAAAAGGTGCAGCTCTAACACCCACTAAGGCAGGAATTTTCCCATGTGTGGTCCTACCACCCCCACATATGCTGTCACCTATAAGCTTTGCCAACCTCCCCTTCCCATACCTGTTGAGGTGTAGGCCATGTCTAGTGAAACCTGTCCTGCTGATAGACTCTACCGACACGACAGAAATGTGGCCTATGCCTTCTGTCATCAGCACACCCCCAAGTCTCATATTATTAAGCCTGACGGCTGTATTAAGATGATGATCATGACGCTGAAACAGTTCCACGAAATGCACATTCGTGTTGCCAGTCTGAGAGGCTATCTTTCCCAGCTCACCATCTATGTCATACTCCCATCCCTATCAATACTATCTGGAGCTTGTGGCGAAGACGCTGCCACCAGAGGGCGCTGTTGTCCATTCCATGATGTAATCCAAGATGGTGGGGGAAGATGGTGGAAAGCAATGTGGTCGCCATGGGCTCCGGAGTCCAGCTGACCTAGTACACAGTAGCGCCACCAGAGGGCGCTGTCGTACCTTCCATGACGTAATCCAAGATGGCGGTCTGGTGGGGGATAGGAAGGGTCTCATAACAGGAAATTCAACGGTATATTGTTTATTTACAAAAAAATCATTTTGTGGGGGTTGGATTTCTCTTGCTCATCATTCTCTGCTGTTTGGAAACATGTAGCTCTTGTAAGAAGTAATTACAGGGAGCAAACATGTTGCATAACCTAATGTTTGGCACTGTACTCTGGGTGTCTTACCCTAATGTTTGGTCCTTTGTCAGCATTTAACCTATTGTTCTGTTAAGTGGTTTTCCATGTCACCCCCATTCCTTAAATTATTCTGACACCTTTGATACCAAATTAAGTAACTAGTTATGTCCTCCTACCACTTTCTGGTAAACTTTTCGAATTTCATATGTTTTTGAACGCAATTTCTGGCGCATTCTTCTTTGTCACCCACCCCCTTAAACTTTTGCACTCCATTCTACATAAAAATTATGCAAATTAACCTAGTGTTCTGCACTTAACCTGTTCTGCTCCATGTCACCCACTCACGCACACCTTCCCCTTAACTATTGTAATGCTAACAACATGTTGATGTAAAAATTTATGCAAATTGATTAAGCGGTCTAGGCGCTGCAGTCATGGACTGTGCGGCTGGTCCCGGCGGAGGTTCGAGTCCTCCCTCGGGCATGGGTGTGTGTGTTTGTCCTTAGGATAATTTAGGTTAAGTAGTGTGTAAGCTTCGGGACTGATGACCTTAGCAGTTAAGTCCCATACGATTTCACACACATTTGAACATTTGAACAAATTGATTAAATCAATATTTTTCACATGTACGGGGTAACTTTTTTAAATTCCTATTGGTTGGTGAAATCGATGGAATACAGTTTAAACAAAAGATCGCAAATAAAAACACATCCCACCACTCGACGCCTGTCGCCTCCGCCGCCCCCACTGCAGGCGCCGCCGCCGCCGCCGCCGCCGCCGCCGCCGACGACGCTGCTGCCCCCACCCAGTCGCAACCACAGCATCACTCTGGCTTCCATGAACCTCCCTCCCTCAGGCTAGTGGGTTAGGGCTGCAGCATCCAAGCTGCTCGCAGTGGCCCGATTCTGCAGCGTCTGCTCCTCCGCCGTCATGTTCTGGCTGATCACGTGAGGTACAGCACACACCCCTGTACACCGTGCCACAGAACTCCAAGGCGCGCTCACACTGATCCCATATACGAATCACCTCTAGGCAGCAAGTTTGTTTACCGTTGCTGACGCTATACCTATGGATACTGATGTCACAACCGCGCTATAGAAATCTGTTCCACAATAGTGCAGGCTGCTTTGTCCCTTGCAATCCTAATGAGACATACGAGATGCACCCAGCCGTGTGTGCCTGCTCCAGCGTGACTGACATGTCGCCGCAAAACGTCCGTGTGGCGACTCACCATCTAAAAGGCTCTCAAGTCACATCACTATGTAATAATAACCAAATCGAACTCTCGAAAGCTCTATAGTGTCTCACAAATACTTAACGGTTAGTTTCTTGATGTTGTTTGGAAAGAGAGCACGCTCTAAGGACAGACAGGGGTGATTCAGAACAATTACGCAAACAGAATTCGAAGCACTGCCATACAGAAGAGAAAAAAGTGGCTGGAATTTTCGGTATCCTTCAGCAACAGGTCTGGAGATACCCTAATGCCACAGTGGCAGATGAGTGGCGGCATCCCCGCCAGAAATGGATGGACTGCTTCACCCTGTCTTTGAATACTTGCTGTCTTAGAACTTTCAGCACATACTTTGCGCCCCCAGCTTGTTCAAATAAGTTTGTAAACGCTCCTACGTCCATGTACAAAGGATGTCTTGTGAATGAATAGAGCATTATGATTGTATTTTGTATATATCATCATATTGCACTGGGAATTAAATCCTGCAACGTGCCCTACATGTAGTCAAATAAGGAAAGACTCTTACTCAATTACACTGCTGTCCTACTGAGGCCAGGAGCTTGAATATGAGAGCATGAGACCAATCTCCAACCCAGAAATATATCACCACATACCGCCTTGATGTAGTAAATATACAAAATTGACCCTTTTACATCGTTCGTACGTATACCATGAAGACAGACAGCATTGTATACACTCCTCGCAGCACTAGATATCCCCCTGTGAGGTCGGCGCTCATACACCCCCGGTGTGTGAGCAGAGCGCCCTTAGCTGGCTGAAGTCACTCTCAGAAGTGTTCTACAAATTCGGGCTCGTTCCTCCCCCGGCACACACGCATTACTGTTTCTGATCTGGACATGCTTCACTGCTTGCTTGCTTTCTTTTCTACACCCATCTCCAGACTCAGGGATTACAAGAACAAATATATTTTCGCATGGTTTGCACGCAGCAGTATCCTACCAATCGCTTGTGCAACATAATTTTGAAGATATAAACTGGGAGTTATTTTTCTATGAACCCGAAACTTTAGCTATATGGAGCATGCTCTAGATCACTGAGTAACTAGAAACTTATCCCGTGTGTGAGGACCTTTATGTGGGAATTCGAAACAAATATAGGAAAATGATATTTCCACTCTCAAATACCAATGCTGATGATGTAACAGATTCCAAATCATCCCTATAATTTACAAACACAACTAAGGTGTTTCTCATGTCTAGAGAACCAGAAAACGTGTCTCCCACCTGCTAGATGCATACACCACAATTGATCTTCTCTCAACTAAATAAAAGTGAGAAATGTGTGGAAGCAGTCAACCAAACAATTTACATCTGAGGGAAT
Source organism: Schistocerca americana (assembly GCF_021461395.2). Classification (NCBI taxonomy): domain Eukaryota; kingdom Metazoa; phylum Arthropoda; class Insecta; order Orthoptera; family Acrididae; genus Schistocerca; species Schistocerca americana. Next base: position 716,856,678 of record NC_060123.1, read on the forward strand.
AACAGGCCAGCGCAAACACACTTCCATATTCAATCTTCTCAAATTTCCATGCGATCACCTAAGCTATCCAACATACTATTAGTTCGCTATTCGATCGTCTACAGGATAACACAGTTAAGGTATCTACATTTGCACGGCTCCTACCGTTAATGGAAAATGTGAATCATTCGCACACAAGTCACCTACGCCACACACATAGGTAGAATCATCATTCTGTGAAATGACGCTGATATATATTTTATGCCTGTATTTACAAGTAAATATTAGGATTGCGGTCTCAATTGAATGACATTCAACAATGAGCGAAGTATAGGAAATACACCCTGCAGAGGGCAGTGGCTCTGGAAATAGAAATATCTGTACCATCGTCATCACTTTAGATACTCTTCCCTCTGCTATCACAGTATTTCACAGTCATCTCCTTTGCACATGTCGGAAGACAAACACATCCTTTATAACCCTTATGCTCAAGGTGAACCTATGACACATCCCCTACTACCACTACTACAGACGATACAAAATAATACTAAGAGAAAATAAGTCATGGGTGGACATGTCTCATAAGTTTTCTTGTGAGTGATACCACTGTGTCTTAGAAAGAGAGCTGTAATCGTCTCATATGTTAAAAAACCCGATCTCAACAACTAATGTATGTTACTGTCACAAACGGTCTTGGTTCTACAGGTGCACACAAATATCCATGTTAAAAACTATAATGGCTTTATAAATCGAGGTATGGCATTACCTCCAAACGAATTGGTTTTTCCGGACAAACACCGAGACGGTAATAGTAGAAGTGTGTATTATCACACCAGCAGTGCGGTTACATATAGCCCACGATGCACCCTAGTAATAAAATTATACAATTTTGAAAGTGATTCGGCTGTGGGGCGTGGTATGAAACTGATATTTTCAACCCCCTTACGCCGCCGCCACTCGATATTTCTCCAGTATTTGTAACACATTCTGTCTCGATGCCATATCATACTTCTGGCACTCCCGTATCTCGAAACGAGCCACCTTTCTCGAACTTATCTGCTACAGTAAAATTCCAATGTGGTTTTAGTCAGTCCCTACACATCCAGCAACTGCTCCCATTTCTGCAGATTTGCGCATGTGATCGTTTCTGTTTAAGTTGGAACTGAGCAGAAGTCAGAGAAAGCCATATCCAGCACCTTCTGCAACCTGTGTAGAAACAGAACAACCTGAGTTAGTGCAACAGGACGGGGTTTCGGCCATTTGGTGGAAATGCGCACATTGTGGTGCGCCTCCGAACCACAGGTACTACAGTCCGAAGCAGATCCGCCTCCATTCACATCTATCAGCCCAACATGCTATCATCATTATTCTGTACCATCCAACAGAGAAAAATTACGAACTATAAAATCTCCACTAACTTTATCCGATATAGTGCTGGCGCGATGACGCATAGCTGCCATGTGGGTCTGGCGGAGAGTGTTGCGATGCTTCCCAGAATAGCATTCCTCCTACCAACCCTAACAGGACACCCTGTCCGTCACTAAATTTACCCATAAAACTGCTGCTGCTGCCAGTGCAGGGACGATCCTATTAAATATACAGGTGTTGATCCACTGCAGAGGCCAGTTTAAGGTTCCATCACCTGTACAGCAGGGGGATGATCGTATCCCGCGGACTATACTGTAAGTCGCAAGAGACACTCCCTGTGGCCCTGTCTCGTTGTTCGAAACGTTATTTGTTTCTGCTGTAGCGCGGTTTATACATCACCATACATTTTGTTTTTCTGCCACAACTTCGAGGTCTGTGTCAGGTTCTACTGAAATTAAGACGTCAAGGCCTCTCACAGAAAACTAGACGTCAAACCATGTAAATCATGTTATTACTGAGGCTGCCATAACACGTCTCTCTCTCTCTCTCTCTCTCTCTCTCTCACACACACACACACACACACAGGATGATTTTAAATAAAACAGAGTTACAACATAAGCAAATTGGGGGAGTTTTTGTGGCGTTGTGGATGGGTTCCAAAGTACAGTCCAAAAGTGATTCGCGAGCTCTACATTTAAACTCCTCTCTCATAGTCACGGAATAGCTGATGACTCTACATTCTGTTTCGACTGATTCACCATATTGCAGTACGCGATCGCTGTTTCGGTGCTATCCATCCCAGAAGGTGCTGTCCATCCACCAAAACTCTTTCTCCAACTCAAACAAGAGATATCAATCAGTCATTATGTGGTAACCAACAGCGTACCATTGCATGGATGGGATGGAAAAGACACCATCGATGTACCCTAATAATAAGCATCACAGTTGATAGTGCGAAGAATTTTAGCAGTTTTACAGTAATTTCAACACCGAACAATGATGTGACAGCATGTTTCCCAGTTTCAGCATCATAGCTAAACCGCCACTTCTTCACTTTATCTTTGTGAATGTGGATAGATGACTGAGCAGTACGTCCATTCATTAGTAATTCTCGAACACGTACACCATAAAAGTATATCAGACAGCGCTCTACATATTTCTAACACCTCGAAAATAGTCCTTAATTTACGATCTATGTCTCTGCATATGGGAGTCACAGAGCATCCTCGTTGTATTCGGGTAAAATTAGACAAAGACCCTCCTCACACTGTCATTGATCAAGATGCCCTGCAGCACCATTACCGATTTAATCTGCAACCGACCAGAAGAAGTCCGCTACAGTCCATTTCTCGTGAATGAATGGTGCTTGCCGAGTCCTCACGCATCCAAGTGCACAAGATTTCTCGAGATGTGCCCATGTCCAGCAGGTTAGCACACCGTATCGATTTATAAGAACAGATTTCAAAGTGTCATGATGTAATAGCAAATGGTGATGAAGAACAAGAAACGGATGATTTTTTATGCGTGATGGAGCTCCAGACAGATGGAGTTCGACGCATTGTTATGTAAATCAACCAAGCTATCAATTTTGAAGTATTATTTCAGAGTCTAGGGTCAGGACCGGGAAGGTATTGGTAAGAGAGAACATAAACATTTGCACCCCTAAGACTACAACACGCTGCACTTAAAAAGGGCTATAACGTTAAATCGCTTGCGTTTCCAACCTATCAGTCATATGGAATGTAGCGTTGTTAATATTCGAATGTAAGAAATATATTTCAAGCGCATGACATACATCCTTCTTCCCGGTTTCTCTATGATGAACTATATTATCGAACCGTAAAACAAAAAAATTACTTCCATAAGACATTTGCTGTGTGTGATACGGGCACAATATAGCTTTATGGAGATGTGTAGTGTCCACTGTTCATATCCAATTACGGTTCAGAAATTATATGATGCCTGCATGAGGCCTATGTCAAATGATCGTTAGTAATGCGGGATATCTCTTACAAGGAAACAGACAAACCGATAGCAGCAGCGTCTGACATGTGAAAATTACAAGTCATTCTGACACTAACTCTGTAAACATCACAACTGTCAGGCAAATATATACACGGGGATTGCAGTGCCTCGCAATTACCGATCGCTAACTTTGTTATGAAGTGTCGATTTTACACCCAAGAAGCGACAGGGGGGTGGAGTACATCACATAAATCGAAGTTTGTTTAGAGCAAAGTGGCACATTTCATCACACATGAGATGGAAGTCCTCTGATGACTGACAGGCTCACCATTAACGTTCGCAAGTTGTCAGTGCTTTAAATTACATACAGAACATGTAGCTGTATACGAGTCGAACGCAAGCTATGTCACATGACTAATGCATCCTGACAGAACAGTGGAAAAATTGACCTGTAGCAACTTCTACCTCTCTGGGATGCATCGTCAGTCTGCCATTAAATCGTACCTTGTAACAGCTCCATCGCAATCTATCACCCCATCGACTCTCTGTTATCCTTTAATGCAGATGCATGTAAGTTTAAAGGCAGATGGTTCTCTGTCTTCCAGAAAAGCTTCAAATACAGTAGTCAACTCACGTGTATCACTGGTACCTCAATAGACACACAGTATAATGTTACCTCGACAGAAAAAATTGACTGCTTCCCTGTTTCCCTTCGCTTCTACATTGACATTTTCTCGGATTTCTGTTGCTGCCGCATACTTGTCCCCATGTACTAATTGTTCTGCGTGAACCAGAAGATACGCAAGTACTTCCTCAATTTCCCCGCATTTCGGTGTATATTTGGACAATTTATACCTATTTCCCATCATTTTCACAATTCTGTCGATATTTTTAATGTCAGTTCTATCCATGCGATCATAGCTTAACCTCTCATTCTGTGCTGTAAAACTGTTTGTAAATGTAGCACAGTTGCCATTACCTAGCCCAAATGTTCAAAAGCACCAGAAATGGTGTGAGGACATAACTAATTACTTAATTTGCTATCAAAGGTGGTAGAATAGTTTACAGAAATGGCAGAAATGGGGGTGACATGGAAAACCACTTAACAGAACAATAAGTTAAGAGCCGACAAAGGGCCAAACATTAGATTAAGACACCTAGAGTACAGTGCCGAACATTAGGTTATGCAGCATGTTTGCACCCTGTAATTACTTCTTACAAGAGCTACATGTTTCCAAACAGCAGAGAATGATGAGGAAGAGAAATCCAACCCCCACAAAATTATTTTTTTGTAAATAAACAATATACTGTTGAATTTCCTGTTATGAGACTCTTCCTCTCCACCACCAGGCCGCCATCTTGGATTACGTCATGGAAGGGACGACAGCGCCCTCTGGTGGCGTTACTGTGTACTAGGTCAGTTGGACTCTGGAGCCCATGGCGACCACACTGTTTCCCGCCATTTTCCCCCGCCATCTTGGATTACATCACGGAATGGACAACAGTGCCCTCTGGTGGCAGTACTGCGTATTAGGGCAGTTGGAGTCCAGAACTTGTGGTGAAAACACTGGATGGTGGTACTGCCTCTAATTGCTTAAATAAAGACCGGTGCATGCAAAATAAATACTTAAGTCTAGCGCAGGTCGAGTTCTCCCTCACCTGTCGCTAGGAAGTGGTGGCAGTCGGATGACTTAGGTTAGTGGAGGAAGTGCAAGTGATCTATCTTTCTGCCAATTTCTTGGGTTAGTAGAGGTTGCATTGATGGAATTTGAATTTCCTGCCAGGGGGGCATGGCAGGGGGTTTGGCACTTTCCCACCAGAGAGGTTAATTTATTGATCAATTTAATTAAGTAGTGAATCAAATTAATAAGAGTGAGAAGGGGGGGCCTGTTCCAAAAACTCAGGCCTGGAAGTGTACTTGTAGCAGTAATGGGGGAGGGGGTTGGGGAGGGGGTGAAAGGACAGTAGGTGAAGTGGTTGTCAGTCAAAAGGAAATGGGTGTGACATGGAAAAGCGCTTAATAAAACAATAGGTTAACTGAGACTTGAAAGTGTACTATTAGACTTGAAAGTGTACTGTTAACTCAGACTTGAAAGTGTACTGTTAACTCAGTCTTGAAAGTGTACCTGTAGCAGCGTAATGTGGGGGGTTTCCTGATGGAGGAGGGGAGTGGGAGGGGGTTGAGGGACAATAGCTGAAGTGCAGTGATATGCAAAACGGCTTAATGCAACATTAGGCTAAGGACCTGTCAATCAAAGGAGAACAATAGGTTAAGTACCTGTCTTTCAAAGGGGAACAATAGGTTTGCCCGAGAGTGCATACCTGCCCCTTATTAAGGCAACCCGCATTAACAGAATGCACCTGTACGAAGGTTGTCCCCCTACTCCCAACCCATAACATCCGACATACGTAATGACGGATGGCCGCACAAACCCACGACGTCTGGACGTGGTTTCACCACGGTTTCACCAAGCGTTGAAGACATTGACCACAGCATTTTTCAAACACCCGACAAGTCGTGCAGTTGCCGAAATAATCGTGCCGAGCCTCGCAACCTGCCCCCAGTGAAATTCGAGATAGTTTGTGCAGCTTCCCTGTTCTGCATATGAACACGACACTCACTGGTACCACACGCATGGTGCGTGTCTGACCAGCAGTCACTCCTCGGTAGGTGACGCTGCTGTCGCCTGGACGGTTTTATATCGACAGTAGGTTGGTGGTTAAATAACGGAGACGACCCTGTGCCGATACAGGGCAAAGGCACAAGAAAAAGAAGAATATCTGAGTCCTGTGCTTTGGTCCACACTTCCTACACATTATGTCTGCTGTTGTAAGCCAGTTCAAAACTCAGTTAACCATAAATTTTATGGACTGTTCCTAGTGACATTCTTTAAACCAGAAATTAAGCGTTTCTAGGCCCATTTCGGTATAAAAACTTCCTCTTGCTTCCACATGAGTAATGTGCTCACTAAATAATGTACAACATTTTCGATAAAGCCTCTTTGTCGTTTAGTGGGTAGAGGAAGGACTCTGGTTGGAAAAAATCAGTGTAAACTCTTTGCAGCAGCACCTGACGTGTTCGTTCCCGATTTCTTCGGTGATAACTGGAGCAAAACACAGATAAGCTCACTAATCTGCCGAAGCGAGCGACTGAAATGTGAAGGCTGTCTGGTGCCTTATCACCTGCAGAAGATAATCCGACTGCGTCTGCGACCGAAGTACAGGAGCGCCTCCCGGCTCCCGCCTCCCGTCGTGGCCGGCGCGCTCCGCGGCGCTGGCGCGGGGCTCGGCGGTGCCGCACCGGCCGCCGGAGTGCTAGTCACACCGTCCACGATGCCGGACAAGTCCAACACTTTGTCTTCTTTTATATTTGCAACGAGCAATTCGTGTCCCGCCAGCATTTAATACTGACATACGACAGTGCATCGTGTATTAACGTTAGTATGTGTGGTACACTGAGTTTCTTGCTGAGCTTCTATAGATGTATCTGCTTCCACATGAGCTTTGTAAGGATCAAGTGCCAGCGTTGGGATGACAGTCTAATGGAACTGTCATCGTTGTTTCACTAACAATGTACCAGTATATGAGGTATGCTTCAACCTGTTTCGGTATTACGAGCTTAGACGCAATAGAATCGACACTGGTCGCCTTTTCTAACCACCAGTTTATTATGTGTTGCCTTCTCCACAGTGTTCGTGGCCTGGACGTTACCGTACTATGGGCTACCTAAATTATAACACTGGACACCTCCAGTTTCGACAGAACGTGGCTTCCAAATTCATGTCTTCCTCACAATAACCAGGTTTTTTAATTTGATATTCCAAGTGAACACCGTCCACAAGAATCAGCGTTGCTACTGCTTGGTATACTAATTACCTTTTCCCCTGACCTGTTTTTCTTTCTGCTCATATTACATGACACAGAAAAGTCAATAAACTGAACTGTTGTTTGCAGTCTGCTATATTGTTGGTGACGCATTTTGCCTTAAAGCTTCTACTACTTGTACAGCATTTAGTGCAATCTGTTTCTTCCGCTTTTGAACGGTTTTCCGCACATATATGCCACAACTGATCATGAAGCACCTTCACACCGAAGCAAACGACAGTATCGCATAATCTGAGCAAGAGAGAAAGCGACTTCCAGTCAAACTTGAAACGTAAAGGATGTGGGTTAAGTATGAATCATACTGATTATCAAAACAATAAAAACTCTGAACGCTTTCAACGTCTTAGTGTGCTTCTGTGTTCCATAATAACGACAAAATACCTGATATGAAGTGGTGTTCGTGTTCATATGCTAATGCACTACAGCAAACAGTATCACAAAGAAATGGCGTTAAAATTACACCATTTCTCTTCAAATGCATGCCGATATGTAAATGAAATGGAGGAAAACATGTTTTGTAGCGCTCTTTCAACAGTAACTCTCGAGTGTTGAAATGATGGTTTGCCAAGAAGGGACGGAAGTGTCTGTTTCTGATGTAACGTCGTCCCAGCCGGCACTGAGGATGCTACGTTGCTCACAGCACCAGGTCAGTATTTTTCTTTCAGTGTGCGTATAAATTAGTGTGCCAGCAACAGATGGCCTGCTAAAGAGACCCTTTTGTAGTACATCTTTGGAGGAGAAAGTTAAAGGATTAGGTAGATACAATCGAGATTTAAATCCAACAAAGGGAGGGCATAGCACAGGCCTCACCGATTTGGCTCACACTATGTGAGTAGAAACAGGTGGATGTCACTTTCAAGTTCCTAGAGTACTTCGAATGAGTGGGCTATAGCAAAACTTAAAACACTCTCTAAGGATTTACAACTAGAATATGAGGGATTTTGGAGCAACACTCGATGTATCGGCGCTGTAAACCATTGGCTTAATGCGACAACTGGCAGTTTGTCAGCTGAGATTCAATTATCACTGCTGCTTTCTTTTTCCGCAATTTATTTTATTCCTCACAATGTTAAACTTTTAATTATAGAATTTAAATAAATTCTAACACTTCAGTTAATACACTTATAATTAATATATTCAATTTCGTCACTGTTATTAACCTTGTAAGGCAAGTGGTGGTGAAAAAAGAGTATATGTGGAAATTTTGTATGAAAGTGCATGAAAAGAGTTGGATCTGTGAATATAAAGTCCCTGATGACAGTGCCAGTAAAGCAGAGTTATTAAACATGGTTTTCCGAAACTCCTTCACCAAAGAAGACGAAGTAAATATTCCTGAATTCCAATCAAGAACAACTGCCAAGATGAGGAACATAGAAGTAGATATCCTCGGAGTAACGAAGCAGCTTAAGTTACTTAATAAAGGCAAGGCCTCCGGTCAAGATTGTATACCAGTCAGGTTCCTCTCGGAGTATGCTGATAAAATAGCTCCATATTTAGCAGTTATATACAACCACTCGTTCACAGAAAGATCCATACCTAAAGACTGGAAAATTGCTCAAGTCACACCAATACCCAAAAAGGGAAGTAGTAGTAATCCGCTGAATTACAGGCCTATATCACTAACGTCGATTTCCAGTACGGTTTTGGAACATATACTGTATTCGAACATTATGAAGTACCTCGAAGAAAACCATTTATTGACACATAGTCAGCACAGTTTCAGAAAATATCGTTCTTGTGGGACACAACTAGCTCTATATACTCATGAAGTAATGATTGCTATCGACAGGGGATGTCAAATTGATTCCATATTTTTAGATTTCCAGAAGGCTTTCGACACCGTTCCTCACAAGCGTCTACTAACCAAACTGCGTGCCTACGGAGTATCGCCTCAGTTATGCGACTGGATTCGTGATTTCCTGTCAGAAAGGTCACAGTTCGTAGTAATAGACGCAAAATCATCGAGTAAAACCGAAGTAATATCTGCGATTCCGAAGGAAGTGTTATAGGTCCCCTATTGTCCCTGATCTGTATTAACGACATAGAAGACAATCTGAACAGCCGTCTTAGATTGTTAGCAGATGATGCTGTCATTTACCGTCTTGTAAAGTCGTCAGATGATCAAAATGACTTGCAAAATGATTTAGATAAGATATCTGTATGGTGCGAAAAGTGCCAATTGACCCTGAATAAGGTGTGAAGTTATTCACATGAGTAGGCCTACTAAAAGAAATCAGCTAAATTTCGATTACGCGATAAGTCATACAAATATGAAGGCTGTAAATTCAACTAAATACTTAGGGATTACAACTACAAATAACGTAAACTAGAACGATCACATAGATAATACCAAAGATTGCGATTCACTGGCAGAACACTTAGAAGGTACAACAGGTCTACTAAAGAGACCTTACTCCACGCTAGTCTGCCCTATTCTGGAGTATTGCTGTGCGGCGTGTGATTCGTATCATATGGGACTGACGGATGACATCGAAAAAGTACAAAGAAGGGCAGCTAGTTTTGTATTATCGCAAAATAGGGGAGATAGTGTCACAGACATGATACGTGAATTATAGTGGCAATCAATAAAGCAAAGGCGTTTTTCGTTGCTACGGGATCTTCTCATGAAATTTCAGTCACCAGTTTTCTCCTCCGATTGCGAAAATATTCTGTTGGCACCCACCTACATAGGGAGAAATGATCATTACGATAAAATAAGAGAAATGAGGGCTCGCACAGAAAAATTTAAGTGCCCGTTTTTCCCGCGTGCCGTTCGAGAGTGGAACGGTAGGGAGACAGCTTGAAGGTGGCTCATTGAACCCTCTGCCAGGAACTTTATTGTGAATAGCAGAGTAATCATGTAGATGTAGATGTAGATGATGTTAACAATTCACTTTTTTGCTTTCCATGTTTGTTATTCAGGAACAGTGATGAATGGGGCACAGGGAGAGTGAAAGACGTAAACATGTTAATCTGTATATATATATATATATATATATATATATACTCCTGGAAATTGAAATAAGAACACCGTGAATTCATTGTCCCAGGAAGGGGAAACTTTATTGACACATTCCTGGGGTCAGATACATCACATGATCACACTGACAGAACCACAGGCACATAGACACAGGCAACAGAGCATGCACAATGTCGGCACTAGTACAGTGTATATCCACCTTTCGCAGCAATGCAGGCTGCTATTCTCCCATGGAGACGATCGTAGAGATGCTGGATGTAGTCCTGTGGAACGGCTTGCCATGCCATTTCCACCTGGCGCCTCAGTTGGACCAGCGTTCGTGCTGGACGTGCAGACCGCGTGAGACGACGCTTCATCCAGTCCCAAACATGCTCAATGGGGGACAGATCCGGAGATCTTGCTGGCCAGGGTAGTTGACTTGCACCTTCTAGAGCACGTTGGGTGGCACGGGATACATGCGGACATGCATTGTCCTGTTGGAACAGCAAGTTCCCTTGCCGGTCTAGGAATGGTAGAACGATGGGTTCGATGACGGTTTGGATGTACCGTGCACTATTCAGTGTCCCCTCGACGATCACCAGTGGTGTACGGCCAGTGTAGGAGATCGCTCCCCACACCATGATGCCGGGTGTTGGCCCTGTGTGCCTCGGTCGTATGCAGTCCTGATTGTGGCGCTCACCTGCACGGCGCCAAACACGCATACGACCATCATTGGCACCAAGGCAGAAGCGACTCTCATCGCTGGAGACGACACGTCTCCATTCGTCCCTCCATTCACGCCTGTCGCGACACCACTGGAGGCGGGCTGCACGATGTTGGGGCGTGAGCGGAAGACGGCCAAACGGTGTGCGGGACCGTAGCCCAGCTTCATGGAGACGGTTGCGAATGGTCCTCGCCGATACCCCAGGAGCAACAGTGTCCCTAATTTGCTGGGAAGTGGCGGTGTGGTCCCCTACGGCACTGCGTAGGATCCTACGGTCTTGGCGTGCATCCGTGCGTTGCTGCGGTCCGGTCCCAGGTCGACGGGCACGTGCACCTTCCGCCGACCACTGGCGACAACATCGATGTACTGTGGAGACCTCACGCCCCACGTGTTGAGCAATTCGGCGGTACGTCCACCCGGCCTCCCGCAAGCCCACTATACGCCCTCGCTCAAAGTCCGTCAACTGCACATACGGTTCACGTTCACGCTGTCGCGGCATGCTACCAGTGTTAAAGACTGCGATGGAGCTCCGTATACCACGGCAAACTGGCTGACACTGACGGCGGCGGTGCACAAATGCTGCGCAGCTAGCGCCATTCGACGGCCAACACCGCGGTTCCTGGTGTGTCCGCTGTGCCGTGCGTGTGATCATTGCTTGTACAGCCCTCTCGCAGTGTCCGGAGCAAGTATGGTGGGTCTGACACACCGGTGTCAATGTGTTCTTTTTTCCATTTCCAGGAGTGTATATATATACAGATTAACAAGATTGTATACCAGTCAGGTTCCTCTCGGAGTATGCTGATAAAATAGCTCCATATTTAGCAGTTATATACAACCACTCGTTCACAGAAAGATCCATACACATATACAGAGATCACGATATATATATATATATATGTATATATATATCTGTATATCTTGAATCTCTATCCCCCCTTCCAACTGCCAAATCAATTTCATCCAAATTTGGCACAAATACAGCAGGCCTCACAAGTATCAGAACTCTCATTTTTATAACCTCCTATCTTCAATAGTACTGGAGAGATGGGCAAAAACGTCTTTTTCCAATTCCTGACATACAGGCTGCCTTGCACAGCAGATATGATGTTGGGGAATAGTGTTGGTCTTCTCTATCAATCTGCTTCGTGAGATAGCCTGTGTGTCGGGGGCACAAAACGATTTTGCAACCTGAGGTGTGAAGGCTGCCTTGTACGTAAAGTATACTGAGCTAGAGTAGTATTGGCATGCATTATCGACCTGCTTTGTGTGGCAGCCTACACATCAGGAGGAAAAATGGTTTTCAAGCCCCCTGGCAGTGGATACCCTGCATGCCAGTCGGGATTTGGAAGTAGTATCAGCCTGCTTTATCGACCTGTAGCTTTGCAGCTGCACATGTGGAGGAGTACAGCTGGAGGAAGGTTGATATTGATAGAGTAAGGGATGGGAAAGGAGAGGGGGCTGGAGGGATGGGCATAAAGAGGAGGGGGAAGGAGTGATGGACTGAGAGAGGGAGATGAGGAGATGAATAGGGACAGGGGAGCAGAAGGAGATGGATAAGATGAGGGAGAGAGGACAAAATGTAGGGAAAGGGGGGTAGGAAGAGACTGATAGGGAGGGGGGGGGCAAGAGGAAATGAACGCTGAGAAGAGGAAGGAGAAGGTCACAAAGATATCTGGGGAGGAGGAGACAGACAGTGAGGGCAAGAGAAAGAGATGGGGAGAGAGGAAGAGAGGGAGTTGCCAAGAGGTGGGAAGGAAAAGATGGACGAAGAGGGGGTGAGGAGAAGATGGGCAGCGGTGAGGTGGAGATAGCGAGAGGAAAGAGGAATGTACCGGTGGGCACAGGCAGGAGAAGGGTGTGGTCAGACAATGGGGGACGGAGAAGATGATCAGAGTGAGGTGGAACAGGAGTTGGGAAAAAGGGGTGGGGAGAAGTTGGATCAAGAGAGGGAGAGGAGAGGTGTGTGCAACATATGTGTCGAACATGTACGCAGGTGAAGCCGTGGGGAAAAGGCAAGTGCATTAATAAAAGAATAGCGGAAATCATAAACATATAAAGAATATACTTGATTTTAGTGCATTAGGGAAAGTTTTGTCGTCGTGATAGGTGTGACTTAATACTGTTGCGATATTAGCTTTATCTAATGGAATGTTGTTCATATGATTATGAATTCCGCTACGTTAATATGCTCTAGATCTTTCAGTCCCACTGCACCCCACTCATCATTGTTCGCAAATAACAAACACGGAAGGCACGAAAGTGGGTTATGAACGTCACACTCCCAGATTCAACTCATTCCATACACTTACATTTTAAATTTCCTCGTATACACGCTTTTTTACCTCCACCTATTGCCTTTAGGTTTACAAGTGTAGTAATGCTAACTAACTTGAATGTATAAATTTTATGTACATAAATTGAACTGCATCCTTAGTGGCCCAAGACAGTGCTTTGTGTGTGTAAGTTATTCTATGTGGGGTGCAGACAAGAATAATTTGAGATTAAGGGACTCTACATCCAAGTAAGACAATGATATCTGCAGGAACTCTCCCCAACCTCTTTTCAGCCTCACTCATGGGGCTGATGCAGTGCCGTAGATTAACTGCCCAAGCAATTGCAACGAAGTGCCAGAATCTGATGCACTGCCAAAATGTTGGTGAATCTTATATAATAGACTCAAGTTCAGAAAAAAAAACAGAACGCTTTGAATGACTAGAGATAGGATGTTTATATTCACAGGACACGTGCATTAATATGTTCTGCAGAAATTATTAGCATTTCAGTCACCTCCGTTCAGCATGTGCCCTGATGTCTAGGAGGCGTTGGGTCCGCCATGGACCCTGATAATTTGTTCCAGCATGATGGCATCGATGCTTATAAGGCGCGAATGGCGTCCTGTGGTTTATCCATCCAAGCAGCGTTCACCTGGTTCCAAAGTTAATCTGTGGTGGTTGGTATTAGGTCACAGCACTGCACCCATCACTTCACCATGTCCCACACATTTTCGATTGGCGTCAAGTCACGTGATGTGGCGGGCCAGGATAAGAGGCTGACACCACTTGACACCAAGAAGGCATGTGCTGTTACAGCGAAATGTGGTCGTGCATTGTGTTTCTGAAAAATGGCGTCTGAGCTATGGTGCAGAAGGGTATGGCTACGAGTCGAAGAATGTCATTCACGTAGATCACATTGGCCACACGCACCAACTGTGAGTTGTGGTTGTACCCAATAACACCCAACACCATAAGGTCGTGAGTTGGCACTGTATGTCGTGGGCGAATGCAATCACCGTGATCCCGCTCCCCGTGTCTGTGACGAACCAAAATGTGGCCATCGCTTTCAAACAAACAGAACCTGAATTCGTCCGAAAACACTGTCTGATGCCATTTCTGTCCCCAGTAATGTTGTTCCATACACCAGTGCCTCATTCGTCAAAGCTAGGCGGAGAAGTGGACGGTACGAACGTAACCCAAGCCGTAATAAACGGCGACGGACTGTCACGCCTGGTAGTGTACGATGTGCTACACTGTTCCACGGTTGCGTCATAGCTGAGGAGGATGCAGATCTGTCCTGAAATACTATGTCGGTCTTCCTGGGAGTTGGTGGTCTGAATACTGCGAGGTGACCCATGTCATCGTGTTCTACGGCCTCCCATGAACCATTCTGCACACACCCATTGCAGTGACGAAACACTTCGCCTCCCGAGCAGCAATTTCCCGGATGGATGCATCACATCCTGTCATGCCAATAATTCGCCTTCTTTCAAACTGACTGATTTGACGGTACGGTTCGCGCACACGTCTGCGAGGCATCCCGCACGTCTGCTCAGGTCCCTTACCTTCGATTTATAGCAACAACGAGAGCCGCTGGCACACTTTACCGGTTGGTAGTGTTGCGCCGCGATATCCATGTTTACCTTGAACCCACGAGCCGACATGGGTCAAATGCTAATCATTTCTGAACATACTAATTTACATGTCTTTTGAATAGGAACGTCCGCCGGCCGGGGTGGCCGAGCAGTTCTAGGAGCTACAGTCTGGAACCGCGCAACCGCTACGGTAGCAGGTTCGAATCCTGTGATCTCCTTAGGTTAGTTATTTTTAAGTAGTTCTAAGTTCTAGGGGACTGATGACCTCAGATGTTAAGTCCCATAGTGCTCAGAGACATTTGAACCATTAGTACAGAGAATAACAATTAGTACAGAGAAATAACAATAGTGACTGACGCTGATAAGCTGTCATTATTCTCGCGATCTCTACTCAAATGGAGTCGTGGTACAATGGGAAGAAATCTCCGTTACGCACTTCACAGTAGTTTGCAGAATATGGAAGTAGATGTAAATGTAAATGAAATTCATTACAGTCTCACTACCGAGCATGCTCGATTACTCATTGGGCTAGCCAAAGAATTCGCCAGCCAAAGGGGCACATTGCTTTCACCGAGGCGACCATGTGCAGCTAGCACGGCTCGAGTTTTCCATCACGGCTCACAGAGTAGCTTAGTCCATGGGGTGAGGCGCATTGTTTGACTGGGTGCTGCTTTCAGTTCATCGTAGGCGGCCAGGGTAGGTACTGAAAGAGGTACACCCAGCCTATCACATCTGTTTCTCACTTCACTTTCTGAATGCGATGCGTCTTCATGCTTCAAACGAAAAAGCAGAATGTTATGATTCCACCCAGGATATCACACTAGGTATAAAGTGTATGATGGCATTTAAGCATCGACAAGGTGATTGAAACACTCGTACATGCATGTTGAATGTGCCTTCAGAATCAGGCAGCCCAACCATAGCGTTTATCCTCGCGGACGAATCAGAACATCCATCAGGGCATATGCCATTTGATTATGATGGCAAACTCACTGCGCAGTGTGCCTGTAGATGGTTAGTAGAGTCCCCAATCTGTTCTTTGTCACCTCACTGACGTCAATGAATAGCCATGTCATGATCTTGGCCCTAGAGAAGACACTTGCCATACATGGAGCACCTTTTGTCAGATTCATGAAGTGCTACACAAGGGCGCTGCATCCCACCCAGCATCCAGCTCAAAGGCCAGGCAACTGGTCTGGCTATTGACAAATCACATGACAAAAACGATGATGACCTTCCTCAAGAGTTACCAACTCAGCACCTGTGTGCTCATAGACACCGTTTGCAGCTGGACCAGCTATACCTGGTAAACTGAGCTCAGACCTGGACGGTCGGGCCCTAGGACATTCTGCTGTACCTGCCTCAGTGGGTCCAGAGCCGAAACCCAGGGCCTAGTACATTCTGCTGTACCAGTTCCATTACTAGACCTGCACGTTTGGCTGCAGACTGGGTTGGGTATTTCTGAATAAGTGAAACGAGACCTGGTGAATTCAGGTAATAATGTATCAGAGGAATTGTTGGTATCATAACTAAAAGGAAATCAGAAACATGATAAACGAATTAAATGAAAATATTTCTTACGTCTTTTAACCAAATCCTCCGAGAAACAATTCCAGCACAGGCAGGAACGACGCAACATGGCACCACGCGGAATTACCGAAAGCTAACCAAGGAACTACTAATTATTTTACAACACATTTCTCCAAATAAAGAGAACGACGTTTTATAATAATTGGGGTTCAGATAAATAGTTTGCTCGACGCATTAGCGATAATTAACTTTAATGTGCAACTAAGTACAGTTCAGAAAAGTAGTGAGATGTCTTAGAAATGGCAGTCAGATCAGCTAAAATGAACAGTAATAAAACTTTCAGTTGCGCACAGACGTTAGTAACTTTTGAAACAGGGACCATAAAACTAGAATTAGTGTAAACAGCAACAATGATACGAGAGTACACGGATCAGCGAGAACATCATGACTACTGCCCACCGCGACGTTGGATGGTGCCTGGTGATGTTGTGGGCACGTGACGCGGTACTAAAAGTACGTAACCTGAGTAGAGGCGCCACAAATGGAGAAATCCATTGAGATAAGCGACTTTCACAATGGGCAGATTATTACTAACCAGAGCCTGAGAACGAGTATCTAGAAAACGGCGAAGCGGTCGAATGCTCGTTCTACTGTCGTGAGCATCTGCGGAGAGAGGTAGAAGGACAGTGGAACTACTGCTAGGCTACTCTTCACAGAACATGGGGTTTGGAGGATACCTGCTCTATAAAGTAAGATAGATGGTGGCCTGTGGTATCCCTGCCGAAAGAGCACAATGCCGGTGCACGCACGAGTGTTTTGGAGCGCACGGTTCATCATCGTACATTGCTCAACACTGAGGCCTACAGCTGAGCACCCCCACCTGTTCACATGTTGACCCAACTACACCGTCAATTACGATCACAGTAGGCGCGGGACCATCGGGATTCGACTTCCGAATAACGGAAACGTGTCGGCTCTTCGAGTGAATCATATTTTTGCTACACTAGGTCGATGGTCATCTCCACACATGCCGCCGTCGAAGTAAACGGCGGCTCGAAACGTACAGTGCACCACGCGCACGGTCACAGGTTGGTGGGAGCAGCATTACGTTATGGGGGACGTTCTCCTGCCCTTGCATGGGACCTGTGGTAGTGATTGAAGACACGCTGACAGCTGTGAACCACCTGCATCCCTTCCTGCTAGATGCCTTCACAGACGGCGATATCATCTTTCAGCAGTATAACTGCCCGGGTCTCAGAGTCAGAACCGTGCTACACTGGTTTGATGTCTCGGAAACCAAATTCGCCTGATATGAATCCTATAGAAGGCATCAGGGTCGCTATCGGGCGCCATCACCGCGTACGCACATCAGCGGCCCGTTATTTACGCGAATTACGTGATCTGTGCGTAGACATCTAATGTCACACATCTCCACAAGTATACCAACAAACTGTCGGAACCTCGATACGCAGAATGTGTGATGTATTTCGATCCCAAGACGGACAGACGAGCTATTAGGCAGGTGAACATAATGTTCTGGCTCATCAGTGTAGGTTGGAGGTGCTTTATCCTTACGTTGTCAGCATAGGTGAGCATACTGCCGGCGATGTTGATGTCGGTGTAGTTGGGGAGGGGGTCCTTGAGCGGGAAGTGGCTGAGCACGGTGACGTTGTGGCCGCGCGCCGCCAGCTCCCGGAACAGCCGGCCGAACATGGTGAAGTGGCTGGGCGCCACGAACCAGAAGACGCCGAGGATGTTGGCGCCCGAGGCGCCGCCCGCCAGCATCGCGAGCGACGCGGCTGCGAGGCACGTGCACGTCCACGTAGGCAGAGGGCGCATCTGGGCAGCGAGCAGCGGAGGCGTTGCACCGGACTAATGAAGACCTTCTCTGAAAACAGATACGAAAGATAGCGGTGAGCACAGACCGGGCGTTTACGAAGGGGCGATCAAAACGTTTCAGGCTGTAAAGTGCAGAATGCGTATATCAGTTAAAGACAACCGCCGTGAACACTGAGGCAATGATCCACCCAACGCACAAGGTTGAAGACACCCATTTGGTAAAACACTGTATCCTGCTGCGTCCACAACTACCTGCTGCATATCCCCTGACCGGACCCACCCGCCCTTCAATGTCCTTTTCAAAGGACTGAAGGTGTGATAATCGTGTGCGGAGAGATCAGAACTATTCCAGTTCCTTGGCGTAACTTCTGTGTTGCGACATCTGCGGTATGGGGCACGAGTGCCCCCTGTCGCAGATTTCCCAGACTCTTCCCCTTAATTTCTCCCGCGCTGCGCAGTGCCGTTCCTCATTGATGGACGCATCAAGTTCCTTTGAAATGAATTACCAGTGGCCTCCAATAACCAAAGACCAGGGTGAGCATCACCTTTCCAGCAGATGGCTGGCTCTTGAACTTCTTGGGACGAGTGGACGATGGATGACAAGACCGCACTGCCGACGCTTTCGACTCCATCGCGCAGTATTGGCATCAGCTTTCCTCACCTGTAACAGTGCGCTCAAGAAGCGTGCTGCCTTCAACAGTAAAGCGCATCACGTGCTTCAGGAAAACGGCATCTCGGTTTGTTTTTTGTTCGGCATTCAGTGCCTGGGACATCCACTGGATGCAGACCTCAAGGTAGCCGGAGTCTTGCCAGATAATATGTCGGACACTACCGAAGCTGATGGCGAGAACCTTTGCTACCGCACTAATGCTTATGCGCCGGTCCGCCCTGATCGCATCAAAAACCACCCCCTTGTTGTTTTCGACAGTGGATGAGGCTGGCCTCCCAGATCGACCGACGTCTCGTGTCGAATCCCGACCTCCACGGAGCTTGGCGCACCACTCCACGACGATGGTTTTCGAGAGTCACGCTACCCCTACACATTGTTCACTCTCTGGCGGATGTGTACGCTGGTTTTCGGCAGCCAAGAAAAGAATAACAGCTCATTGGTGCCGTTTTGTTATAATGTGGCCATATTTCCCGCATCTGCATTTAGCACACGGACTTCGGAAAGAGACGAAAGCCACACTGTTCTGTTGCCTACACGTCGGTGCTTATATACCCGAATATCAGTCTGCACTATGTTGCATATACGCTGTCGTAAGTGTCAGGAACGAAAACTGTCCGTCCACCCTTTATAGTTTCAGGTGAACTCTAACTCTTGTAAAACCTTATTGTGATGCTATATTTATGGCTGTAGCGAGTTTCAGCAGGAGCACCTGTTTAGACTATTAGAAGATGGAGCATAAAGTCCCTGGTGCGTGCTCAGCAACGTCGATACAGAGACTGTTACTTGTATTTAGAAAGTTACTGACTTAGTTACTCTTGGTAGTCAGAGCTGACGGTTTCCTCACGCTGGTCTCTCTTCCCATTAAACCATTTAAAATGTTAGTAACTGTGACATTTGAGATGTTCAAACAAAATCGAGAATTCAGTTTAAAAGCAAGTTCTGTTCCACACGTGTTTATTCTTTGTGCCATGCTGCAGAGAGTGTTCAGAGAGCATATCAGAAATAAATAAAGCCTTCTGGCAGACGCTGTTCTCATTCTGTGTTGTGTCGCACTGGTGACCGCCGCTAAGAACGTAACTCCTGTGATTAAGTGATTTTTTTCAGCGTCGTTTGCCACATCTGCAAACAACCTTCCCTGTCGCAGGGCAACACTCTTCAGACAAGGTGTAACAATTAGCGGTTGGTTCCTCGAGCAAAGGTTTCGTTCCGTGCACAGATGCTCCATTTACGAGGTTGTTGTTTGTACGACATAATATGTATTCAAGAATGAAGTGCAGTCTTGAACAGATTGTGAGACACACATTCCAGGAGAGAGTTGCAAAAATATCTGACTCTGGTGAGCGGAAGGGAACGTCCAGGCACACTGCACCCCAGTGTCAGAGGAGGGGGTGTACAGAAATACAACTGATTCCCTGGCTAGGTGATATGAGAACTTGGATCGAGAAGGAGGATCTCGATTTTCGTGCATTGCATACATTACGCAATGAATAGCACCAACACAGGAAAGGACGACAGCACGGCAGCAGGATACGGAACATGCAGCAGCAGTGGGGACAACAGCAACGTGCAGTGGGGACAACAGCACGCGCCACGCAGCCTGCAGACGGCCGCCAACGCCCGGTCGGTTTGCGAGTGCGGCGCCTCTGGTGTCGCAGCGCACAGCACGCAGCACACAGCACACAGCACACAGCATTCCCGTGGCGACAGCCGGCGCACCTTCGTGGTGTCGTAACTGTTTATTCCTCTTTCTTAGGTCAAAACTATGGTGCCTTGCCCGCTCGCTGCTTATAGGGTGCCTAAGGGATGTTGCGTTCTCGGAATGCTATACAACAATTTAAACAAATAACGTTAGTAGTTTTATTTCTAGACAGCAAATTGACAGTACTTTGATTACAGCAAATGCCGCTAGCGAGAGGCGACATGAAAACAGTAAAGCTCTTGCTATACACAAAGCACAATGGAGCGCTCGATACGGACCACGACAGTCTGGTAGCGCAGACTGCGCCGACCTGGGCGGCCGCGGCCGGCAGGACCGGCGCTCTCGCTCGCTTCCTCCAGGCGTCGCTGTTGGCGCGGCGCGCTCCACTTCCGCCTTCTGCGGCCTTCCGTTCTGCATCTTTGTTCCGGCGCTTGTGGTTACGCCAGAACAAAAAAGATTTCTTTTTTAAACAAGTAAGTGGTGTATTGCCTTTCTCTCTATTCTGCAACATTTATATTTTATTCATCCCCATCCTTCTTTTCTACTCTACTTCCTTTTCATTTCATTTTTAAGGATACTAACAGTGCATTGTTGTGCTGGGTTTAGGGCTATACATTCTACTACTGAAAAACGGAGGAAAACCGCTGTTTTAATCTACTTTGGATCGCAATGATAAGATGATGTAGAAACCGGAGTCTAAATCAGCCAAATATTGTAAGAAAACGAAGACGCCCTACACACAATTTGGAAAAAGAGAGACAGAAAATGGAAGAGTACGAGAAGACGGCATCCTCTGCAGTTTACATAGCTAAGAGATATAACATAATTCTTATTGGGAAAATACGAAATAAAGGGGAAACTGAGAATTCAAAGATTGGAGTTGGTAGGTGGCAAGGTGTAAATGAAATTCACTATAGAAACAAAAGTTGGCAAGAAAATAAGAAATGGATGAGATCTATGATATTGATTTTTCGGAGTCGTCTGATAACCAGTTTTAAGAAAAACGTATGCGAGAAGAAAATAACAATAAGAAAAAACTGCCAGCCAACATGAAAAGAAACTGGGAAAACTCTAGGTGTGGAGAATCAACACAGATTGGAAACACAATGTTTACTTGTGCCGAATAGCTCACATAGGGACATAAACCGTCAGATAAATAACTGGAAGTGTGCCTGGAGCCACAAACAACAATCTAAGTACGAACTCGGTAACTGTGCAACGTGTATCAGTATAAATTGTGTCACTATGTGTTCTGAAAGGTACTAGCCGTGACGGAATAACGGACTGGCATATCCAGTGGGAAAGCAGCAGAGGTGCGGAAAGAAATGCTGCTGTCCTTCAAAGCTTGCACTCTCCGTGAATGGCAGGAGTATAGACGCTAATCTCCTGCTACATTACCCACGCTTTTCTGCGTGCTTTCCATACACCACCCACGCATGAGTCACACTGGTTCTTTGTTTTCGATCCTTGACCAATCCTACCTTGTCCCTAATCACTCTAATGGCACGTGTTCGCCGGCCGGAGTGGCCGGGCGGTTCTAGGCGCTACAGTCTGGAACCGCGCGACCGCTACGGTCGCAGGCTCGAATCCTGCCTCGGGCATGGATGTGTGTGATGTCCTTAGGTTAGTTAGGTTTAAGTAGTTCTAAGTTCTAGGGGACTGATGACCTCCGATGTTAGGTCCCATAGTGCTCAGAGGCATTTGGCGCGTGATCGTTAGTCACCATCTTCCTTGCATACTAGGCCGCAAGTCGAGAACTACGTTTCTGATTTTCTTCCATTTCTGTTGCAGGTCATGTTGACTGGGTTGTTGGAACTACATCAGTAGTGGGAAATGTATCGCATATAAATCTGTCACGTGATTTTCTGCTTATCCGCTGCATACAGCGTAACAAAATCTTAAGGTTGCTCTCATTCGTTCGCTCCAGCTCACAGCATTGTGACTACTCTCTGATGTTTAATTGGCATAAGTGAGTTTCGAAGTGATCCAAGGAGACTGTAGTCTAATGCAGCTGGATCTTGTTCTCTCGCTTTTACAGAGAGTATATCAAATTAATTGCACTTTAAGTCAACCTGTTATTTTATTAATAACGTAAAAGCTACTTTCGAATGGTACTGAAGCTCTGCTAGAAGCGTTTTATAGCAGGCAACAGTAACATAAACGATCGTTTTGAGAAGGCTGTTGACGCCGTACAAAGTCATTAATTTTAGAGAACAAACCATAAACGAATGCAGTACACGCAAAATGACTGCTGCTGAACGTGCTGAAGGGGCGTGGTATTGTTGTCTTCAGAGTGCATGGTATTGTGATCATAGGTAAGACTTACATTTTCGATGTATTTGTAAAGCATGTAGCTTCGCCTTCATATCAAACAACATTATTGTCTTCAACGTTTACGTAAACGGTCTCTCGGATTGATCTTCAAGCTTTATACACCGCTAAGCTAAAACCATTTTAGCCAAGTGAAGATATCATTTGATACCCATAAAATTTATGTCGTATTTGACTAAACGCTGCAAATAGAAACATTTAGGGTGAAAGTATTACAGTGAATTACGACGAAAAAGTGAGTATTTTATAACATAAACCTTGTGTTCTCTCCTGTATTATAAGTCTACATCTAGGCACATGATCTGCTCCAGAGACAGGACAAAGCGACCTTCATATCAAAGACTTGCGGCACAACATCCACACCCCACCTGACCTTCGTCACACGTGGAGCAGCAGGGGTACCCGTGCAAGCAACGAGGACGTTCCTTGAGGCTTTTCCACGGAGCCAGTAGTAATAGTAGAGAACGGACTGTCAGTCCCAGTCACAATAAACCCTCCAATCCCCCGCTGGAACCTCAGGAAAGCTGACCGGAATAAATACCTATCCTATGTCGAGAAGACGGTAAATCGAATATCCCAGAAACCTGAGAACTACAAAAGATTCACAAACCTGGTACACAAAGCAGCTTTAAATGCTACTCCACGAGGGTCATGGTAGGAATACACCCCGTGCTGGACGAAAAGAGTGTGAAACACTAATGGAGGAATTTGAGGAGAGTGGGGCCGACCGAGACTGCGGACCAACTGATGAAGGAGCAGATGGAAAGAGGAAAACGAAAATCTAGATTCCATCCATTCTAGCAGAAAGAGGTGGGATCTGTTGAAGAAATTAGGCGGTGCTACTGTGCCTCAGAGGCCATCTCTGGTCATTAGTGCTTCTGAGATTTCAGCTGTTCTGAAACACACCTCCAAAATCCAACTAAAGGCATGTGAAAAGAAAGAGGCTTCCAGACCTGAACAATTTATTAGTCAATAATCCAACCAACTTGAACATTGTGAAAGAAGTAGAGACAGAAGAGATTAGCCAGTCTCTGAAGCTAATGAAGAAAGGAAAAACAGCCGGACCTGACGAGATCCTACCAGAATTGTTGAAGGACCTGGGATCTCTAGGATGAAGGTGGGTCTCCAAACACTGCAGGAATGTATCAGTACGGGTGCTCTCCCCAAGATCTGGAAAGAAGCAAAAGTCATGGCTGTGCTGAAACCCGGAAAGGCGGGAGAAAACCCAAAAAACTACAGACCAATATCCCTACTATGTACCTCGTATAAATAATTCCAGAGAACATTACTGGCTAACTTCGTACATTGACGCCAAGCTTCCAACATACCAAGCCGGTTTTCGAGCAAGCAGAAACTGTTGCGATCAAGTAGTGTCCCTTACAATCTACATAGAGAAAGGCTTCCAAAATAAGATGAAAACGGGACTGGTTCCCATAGATCTTACATCAGCTTACGAGACAGTGTGGATCGAAAGGCTATTGTTCAGGCCGACTAGAATCATAAACTGCAAACAAGCCTACACACTACTCAAGAACATACTAACATGTGGGAAAATCAAAGTCTCACTTCATGGCACGAACAGCAAGAGCGTGGTTCTGAATAATGGCCTGCCTCACGGCTCGGCACTAGCACCCGCTCTCTTCAACCTGTACGCAACTGACCTGCCACAACCCAATTCACGAAAATCTGCACACGGTGACGGCCTGGCCATCGCGTATCAAAGTAAAAATTTCAGCGATCTCGACGAAACAACGAATGCAGACGTGGAAGCCCTGAACACATATTACTCCAAGTGGCACCTACACCCAAACCCCAACAGAACAACCAGCACAATAATGCACCTTAACAACAGAGAAGCACATAGAAAATTACAGCTTTCTATGAACGAACAGCAAATCAGACACGAGGATAAGCCTAAAAACTTTGGTGTGAAACTAGATCGCACTCTAACATACAACGCACACCTAGAAGACACAAAACAGGAACTAAAATCCCGCAATGCTATCATTTCGAAACAGGCTGGAACAACATGGGGATGCGGGGCGAGCACTTCGAGGGCACCAGCACTAGCTCTTGTCTACGTCGTAGCTGAATACCGCTCACCAGTCTGGATGAGAAGTGCACACGTAGCTAAAGTGGATGTCCAGCTGAAGGAGACAATGCGAATAATCTCGGGAACACTCAGGGCCACCCCCTGTGCCTGGGTCCCTGTCCCAGCCAAGATAGAGCTCCCTGAAATCAGGCGATCACAGCAAGCCCTAAGAACATACGAAAAAATCCTAGGCAACCCGGACCTACCTATCCATGAAGATCTAACAGCTACAAACAGGCTTAAATCCAGGACAGCTTTCTGGAAAATCGGCGAAGAGTTTGAACGCTTCAACTCAAAAACAACCGGGAACGAAGTATGGGCTGCAAGTGCACACAAGAACTGCAATTTGGTGGACGACCCCAACAAGAAGACTGAAGGACTCAACCTCCCAAAGAAACTGTGCACAACTTTGAACCGCCTAAGAACAGGTGAGGGCAGATACAAGCAACTAGTGAAGAAATGGGGCCTGTCAGACAGCTCTGAATGTGAGTGTGGTTAAATCCAAACAGCCGGCCGGAGTGGCCGTGCGGTTCTAGCGTTACAGTCTGAAGCCGAGCGACCGCTACGGTCGCAGGTTCGAATCCTGCCTCGGGCATGGATGTGTGTGATGTCCTTAGGTTAGTTAGGTTTAAGTAGTTCTAAGTTCTAGGCGACTGTTGACCTCAGAAGTTAAGTCGCATAGTGCTCAGAGCCATTTGAGCCAAATCCAAACAATGGACCATTTACACATGTGTGAAGTGTGCGGATGTAATGGTGATTTGAAAGACATACACAGACTCAGTGACTCGGCCTTAAAGTGGCTCGAGAGTATTTGTAATGTTGTATAGTATTATAACAGCACCTGTGCAGAGTATTGTTACCATAGTTGTATAAGTATATTGTAATTAATGTAAGAATGATTTCCTCTGTATATGCCGAACGAGTAAATAAGAGACACTGCCTGTAATGGCCTTTCTGTCCGATTCCACAATTGGACACGTGTACGGTATAACGGACAAATGACCTCACCCCACACGATCTGTTGCACCAAAGTACATGATAGAGTAGATGAAAGATGCATCTAGAGCAGTGAAGAATACCTAGACATTCCGGACAAGGCATGACCGCACGTAAGGTTGATGAACTATGGGTGTCGTATAAAAAGACTAGCACCCTCATATATAAAAGTTGCTTTTGGTAGGTTTCGAGATTTGTTTCAGTCGAGATATGCACTGATATCCTAAATATTCTCGCCTTTGATATCGAATGTGCATATGGTCGCGATTATAGTCTCAGATAAAGGGGATTGTAAGCCCGCACTCTGCTAGTCATACTGCAGCGACCACAGATGACAAAATATCTTTCCACTCTGTCCCTCTTCCGTTCACAGATGACGTGCCGGACAAACTATAGTCCTCATAGTTTGGTGTAATCCAAGGTCTTCCTAACTGTGTCTTGCTGTTACATGAGAAGCATACTGGTGAGGAACAAAACGTTTCTGGGCTCGTAGTGGTTCGTGTACTCTAGGAATGTTGGCAGGAAGCCTCTACACGGTACAAGAGTCCTTCTCCAGAGTCTCCTACTGGCGGTACGGGTTGGTGGTGGTGCTGGGGGACAGAACACGTGGTCGGCACGGAGCATGTCGCTCACGAGCAGCGAGTAGGCCGCTGTCGAGCGTAACGTGCCAGCCGACAAATGGATTCTCGACAAGGGGGTGAGTCATTTACTCAGTTACTGCGAAAGACTTGTCAGTTAAGTCAGAATATTGCCGCAAGTTCTAGTGATAGCGCTACGGTCGCAGGTTCGATTCCTGCCTGGGGCATGGATGTGTGTGATGTCCTTAGGTTAGTTAGGTTTAAGTAGTTCTAAGTTCTAGGGGACTGATGACCTCAGATGTTAAGTGCCATAGTGCTCAGAGTCATTTTTTTTGTGATAGAAAAAGCCGTATTCAACAACCTCCGATGCCTCTTGGAAAGAAGTGCTTCAGCATACAGTTTCCTTTTCTTATTCATCTGGATCTGTGTCGTGTGTTTTCTGTTTCGAAATGGGACACAACCCAGTGCATGCTTATAACTGTAGCTTCAGTGTCACTAATAATCCATTTCTGTCTCTCGATGATGAAAATTGTCTGCTACCAACGATGTAAGAACCATGTACCTCCGGATGGAGTGCCACCACACTTGGTGACTGGGGTGAACTGTGCAGCAAAAGTAACGCGGTGTTGTCCTCAGCAACTCTGCAGCGACGCGTGACGGCGCCTGCGAGCTCGGGGGGAAGTGGGGGCCAGCCTCCCCGCAGAGCTGCCCTCAGACTCAAACCTCCAGGCGTCGCACACTCATAACGGTACCGTACATTGTGTGTCGATGGAGTGTCAACCAAAGATGCGATTTAGTTCCTACTATGGGCTGTCGTCCAGCAGAAGGGGCTTAAAAGGTAAAAGTAACACCAGAACTACGGAGCACAGGGAAAGCATATAGCTTCTGTGAGGACATTGATAGAGCGTTAGATCGTCATATCAAAGAGTCCTAGGTTCATATTCCAACGACGACATTATTATTACTATTAACACTTCCGCAAGTGTGATGCATTTGTTTCTTTGTTCTACTGTTCCAATTGTTTGTGTTTATTCTGTGAAACTACAAACGCAGTAGCTCCTTCATCACATGTCCGACAGAACACCACACCTATCTATACAAATGTACTCTATACGTAGGTTTGCTACTTCCAACTAACGAATCAAAAGCAGGCTGCCAAAAGAACATTGCTACAAAGTCCTTTTACATGTCAGGAAAACGTTCTCCTATATAACAGTTTCAAGAGTAAACAGTTAAACAAAAGTATCATCAGTGCGATTTAAATGCGGAACGTTTGGTGCGAAGACGTCACGCTATACCAACTCACCCACGCGAGTTCTACAGTGTAATTACTCACAGATACTCTTTTCCTGTGCTCCGTAGTTTTCGTGTTGCTTTTGATCAATTTTTACGCCCGTTCCGCTGGACGACAGCACACAGCACGAACTAAATCGGTGTTTCGCTTGATACCCTACCGACACACAACATTTGGTACCGACCTGAGTGCCTGACAGCTGCTGCTTTGGGTGTCAGCGCGAAGTTTGTCTGAGGAAGAGTACTGAGAGTGTGAACACGCATCCTCAAATGGACTCTAAGCACTAACTTTGCGACTGACGTCGAGAGACTGGGCCGGCTACCACAGCTGCGCAGCCGTTCGCTAGTGGGTATGCAATCACTACGTGCTGCGCCATCATACGGGCTTGGAACAATGGATCAAAGTTGTCGCAGATAAATAAATGCCACCCAGGTGGGAATGGTGGTCTGTACATTCACCAAAATGCAAACCATCTCTCTCACGGCGATTGCTTTTCCCAAAACATCACTTTTTGAGGGAAGATTAAGGAGTTTCGCCTCGTTCCAGACCAAAGCGTGGCTGCCCTCACTCTACAAGCTAAAGGCCTGTCGAGCATGGGGAGCGATCGCGTGAGTCTCGTGGAATCTGCATCAATGGGAACTCAAACTGGGATGAAGTTACGCACTTATTACTTCGAAGAACTGTCGAACACTGACGTTTGGCTTAGCCTGTCGAAGTATTTGACTGACCCCTCTGGGTGCCAAACCTCTGATTGGGCGTTGTTGGAATAGTCTATGAACAACAGAGCCCTGAACATTTCACGAAGCTGCCAGCGGCCTTACATTGCGTCGCGTTCAGTGAATGACTTGGAGATGTTCGACCGAGCTGGACTCCGCATGTGACTTCCATGACTGTCGCAATGCCAATAGCACCCCAATGCTCAAGCGATTAACGGCACACTATTTACATCACACACCTGAAATACCAATTTAGTACCAATTTAGTAGTAGAAATCACCAATTTAGTATTGGAGGGCAGCGTGGAGGGTAAAAATCGTAGAGGGAGACCAAGAGATGAATACACTAAGCAGATTCAGAAGGATGTAGGTTGCAGTAGGTACTGGGAGATGAAAAAGCTTGCTCAGGATAGAGTAGCATGGAGAGCTGCATCAGACCAGTCTCAGGACTGAAGACCACAACAACAACAACAACTTGAAATACGAGGGTTGTTTTTTAAGTAAAGGCCGTTCGCGCGTATAGTCCCGTAGTTCGCGCGGACGCCGCAACAAGCCACCGCGCCACTTGCCGGCATCCTTCCCGTTCACACTGATGCAAGCTGCAGATCTGTAGCTGACGTGTACGCATCGCTGTGCTGCTTTATAATGTTTACGATTATTGAATCGCCCGCCGCGTGTGAGATACGGTCAGTGATACGTTTTTTGACCGCGAGAAGCCTATCAGCTGCAGAAATTCATCGTCAGTTACCAGAAGTTTACGGCTTGAATGCAGTGAGTGACGGTAAAGTGCGTCAATGGGTTAGAGAGTTTAAAAATGGCCGTCAAAACGTCCATGACGAAGAACGCTCAGGCCGGCCCTCTGTGATTACTGATGATTTGGTGGCTGCAGTCGAAACAAAGATTCGTGAGGACAGAAGATTCACAATTTCCACTCTTTCTTTGGAATTTCCACAAGTTTAAAGATCGGTTTTCTACAAAATTGTGTCTGAAAACCTAAACTTTAAGAAACTGTGTTCAAAAATGGTTCAAATGGCTCTGAGCACTATGGGACTTAACATCTATGGTCATCAGTCCCCTAGAACTTAGAACTACTTAAACCTAACTAACCTAAGGACAGCACACAACACCCAGTCATCACGAGGCAGAGAAAATCCCTAAGCCCGCCGGGAATCGAACCCGGGAACCCGGGCGTGGGAAGCGAGAACGCTACCGCACGACCACGAGCTGCGGACTAAGAAACTGTGTTCTCGGTGGGTACCCAGACTCCTCACAGAGAACCACAAAGGGAAGAGATTTGCCACTTCATTGGACTTTTTGATTCGTTACGAGGAAGAAGGGGATGACATGTTGAGTCAAATTGTCACTGGAGAAGAAACATGGGTATCCCATATCACTCCCGGAAACAAGCGACAATCGATGGAATGGCGACACACAACCTCATCCGTCAAGGTCAAAGCCAAACAGACGCTGTCAAAGCGCAATATTATGGCAACTGTGTTCTGGGACCGGCGCGGTGTTTTGCTAGTGGACGTTATGCCACGAGGAACGACAATCAACTCAGATGCCTACTGTGCTACTAAAGAAGCTCCGCAGAGCAATTCAAAACAAAAGGCGCGGCATGCTGACAAAAGGAGTTTTGCTCCTGCACGATAACGCTAGGCCTCACACCTCTCAAAAGACTCGGGATTTGATTGATTCGTTTGGCTGGGAAGGTTTCGACCATGCACCATACAGCCCCGACCTTGCTTCTGGCGATTTTCAACTTTTCCGGTAACTGAAACACCATCTTGGCGGACAGCGCTTCAATGACGACGATGAAGTGAAAGCGGCCATGAACTCTTGGCTGTCGGAGCAGGCGGCGGAATTCTTTGAAGAGGGAATTAAAAACTTAGTTGTACGGCATGACAAGTGCTTAAATAAACAAGGCAACTATGTAGAAAAATAGGTAAAAGTGTGCAGAATCAGAAAATAAAAGTTTTTTTACAAAAGTATTTGTATCTTTTTTTAAAAATAAAAACGGCCCTTACTTAAAAAACAGCCCTCGTACTTTTTTTGATTCTGAGCATTCCGCCACCCTTGGTCTAGGTGTAGTGTCACTGATTACTAAAAAAATTTCACAGTCCCAGGTTTGAACACCACCACCGCTTCAATTTTTAGTAAAGATCATGAGCAACGGGGCCAAAGACTTCCGGAATAAGGAGTCACCCTCGTTTCACCAACGGCAATGTCAAAGAGCGCGTAGGAGTAGACTGAGGTTCAGGACACTCTCTTGGCCTTGTGGTGGAAAGTACCCCTAAAGGCGGAGGGATCAGCAATGATCAATGGCATGAGGATGCAGAAGGCAATGGAAACCACTGCATTAAAGACGCGTACTGTGCATTCACAGGATATGTGGCCTGTAATTGAAAACGTGTCATGATGATCTCTCCATTGGAAAAAGATTTAGGATTAGTCCCCCGTTTGGATTCAGGGAGATTGAATAACCAATGGTCCACGAATCAGGGCGTGGACTGTCAGAATTCTCAACGTGGTAGGGAAACTAGAAAATATGAAAATGAAAATGCTAAGGCACAATCTAATATAGTCGCGAGGAGGGGGGATTCAATGAAGTGAAATGGAAAGAAGACAATGAGTTCTGGTGGGATGAGTATAAGATGATATCAGTAGCACCAGAAAGAACAGAGTGAGTTACTGTCAACAGTTCAGTGAGAAGATTGTTCTCATCAGAATCGACAGCAAACTAGAACCGTCAATAGTTGAGATATTCATGTCGACGTCGCAAGACGAAGATGAGGGGATGGAGAAAGTACAGTATATGACGATACTGAACGGGTAATTCAGTACGTAAGGGGATTAGAATATCAAATAGTCATGTGATATTGTAATGCAGTTGTAGGAGAAGCGATAGAAGAAAGGGTTATGGGAGAATATGGGCTTGGTGCTAGGAATGAGAGAGAAGAAACATCAATTACGTTCTACAATAAATTTCACCTAGTGCCAGTGAATACTTTATTCAAGAACGACAAGAGGAAGCAATGTACACTCCTGGAAATTGAAATAAGAACACCGTGAATTCATTGTCCCAGGAAGGGGAAACTTTATTGACACATTCCTGGGGTCAGATACATCACATGATCACACTGACAGAACCACAGGCACATAGACACAGGCAACAGAGCATGCACAATGTCGGCACTAGTACAGTGTATATCCACCTTTCGCAGCAATGCAGGCTGCTATTCTCCCATGGAGACGATCGCAGAGATGCTGGATGTAGTCCTGTGGAACGGCTTGCCATGCCATTTCCACCTGGCGCCTCAGTTGGACCAGCGTTCGTGCTGGACGTGCAGACCGCGTGAGACGACGCTTCATCCAGTCCCAAACATGCTCAATGGGGGACAGATCCGGAGATCTTGCTGGCCAGGGTAGTTGACTTACACCTTCTAGAGCACGTTGGGTGGCACGGAATACATGCGGACGTGCATTGTCCTGTTGGAACAGCAAGTTCCCTTGCCGGTCTAGGAATGGTAGAACGATGGGTTCGATGACGGTTTGGATGTACCGTGCACTATTCAGTGTCCCCTCGACGATCACCAGTGGTGCACGGCCAGTGTAGGAGATCGCTCCCCACACCATGATGCCGGGTGTTGGCCCTGTGTGCCTCGGTCGTATGCAGTCCTGATTGTGGCGCTCACCTGCACGGCGCCAAACACGCATACGACCATCATTGGCACCAAGGCAGAAGCGACTCTCATCACTGAAGACGACACGTCTCCATTCGTCCCTCCATTCACGCCTGTCGCGACACCACTGGAGGCGGGCTGCACGATGTTGGGGCGTGAGCGGAAGACGGCCTAACGGTGTGCGGGACCGTAGCCCAGCTTCATGGAGACGGTTGCGAATGGTCCTCGCCGATACCCCAGGAGCAACAGTGTCCCTAATTTGCTGGGAAGTGGCGGTGCAGTCCCCTACGGCACTGCGTAGGATCCTACGGTCTTGGCGTGCATCCGTGCGTCGCTGCGGTCCGGTCCCAGGTCGAGGGGCACGTGCACCTTCCGCCGACCACTGGCGACAACATCGATGTACTGTGGAGACCTCACGCCCCACGTGTTGAGCAATTCGGCGGTACGTCCACCCGGCCTCCCGCATGCCCACTATACGCCCTCGCTCAAAGTCCGTCAACTGCACATACGTTTCACGTCCACGCTGTCGCGGCATGCTACCAGTGTTAAAGACTGCGATGGAGCTCCGTATGCCACGGCAAACTTGCTGACACTGACGGCGCCGGTGCACAAATGCTGCGCAGCTAGCGCCATTCGACGGCCAACACCGCGGTTCCTGGTGTGTCCGCTGTGCCGTGCGTGCGATCATTGCTTGTACAGCCCTCTCGCAGTGTCCGGAGCAAGTATGGTGGATCTGACACACCGGTGTCAATGTGTTCTTTTTTCCATTTCCAGGAGTGTACTTGGAAAAGGCCAGGCGATATGGGAAGATTTTAATTAGATTACATCATGGTCAGACAGAGATTCTGAAATCAGATACTGGATTGTAAGACACAGCCAGGAGCAGATACAGACTTAGATCGCAATTTCGCAGTGATGAAGAGTAGGCTGAAGTTTGAGTTTAGTCAGGAAAAAATCAATGCACAAAGAAGAGGTGTGCAGAAGTACTAAGGAATGAGGAGATACTTTGAAGTTCCCTGAGGCTATGGATACTATGATGAAGAACAGCTCAGTAGGCAGTTCAGCTTAAGAGGAATAAATGTTTCTAAAAAGTGCAAGAAGTTGGAAAGAAAAACTTGCTACAAAGAAGGTAATGGCGAAGAAACCATGAGTTACGCAAGAAATAGTTCAGTTGATCGATGAAAGAAGGAAGTACAAAATTTTTCATGGAAATTCAGGAATACAGAAAAAGTCACTTAGGAATGAAATAAATAGGAAGTGTAGAGAAGCTAAGGCGAAATGGCTGAAGGAAAAATGTGAATAACTCGAACAGGAAATGATTGTTGGAAGGACTGACTTAACATGTAGAAGAGTCAAAACAGCCTTCCGTGAAATTAAAAGAAAGGTTGCTAACATTCATGGCAATGCCAGTGTTAAATGCAGGGGAGAGAGTGGATATGTGGAAAGAGTACATTGAATACCTCTATGAGAGGGAAGATATGTGTGATGACGTGACAGGAGAAGAAACGGAGGCGATATAGAACAGATATGGGATACAGTATTAGAATCAGAATTTAAAGAGCTTTGCAAGATTTACGATCGAATAAGGCAGAAGGGATAGACAACATCCCGTCAGAATTTCTAAAATCATTGGAGGGTAGAATGCATCAGTCTGGCGATACACCATCTGACTTTCTGAAAAACGTCGGCCACACAATTCTGAAGATTGCAAGAGCCGAGAACTGCGAGAATTATCGCACAGTCAGCTTGATAACCAAAGCATCCAAGTTTCTGACAAGAATAACATACAGAAGAATGAAACAGAAAATCGAGGATGTGTTAGATGAATATCAGTTAGGCTTTAGGCACCAGTGAGGCAATTCTGATGTTGTGGTTGGTTGGAAGCAAGACTGAAGAAAATTCAAAACACGTTCATAGGATTTTGTAATCTGGAGAAAGCGTTCGACGATGTAAAATGTTGCAAGATGTTCGAAGCAAGGAGGACATCAACAGCAGAATAGCACTGGCAAAACGGCATTCCTGGCCAAGAGAAGTCTACTAGTGTCAAACACAGGACTTAATTTGAGGAAGAAATTTCTGAGAATGTACGTTTGGAACAAACTGTTGCATGGTAGTGAAACACGGACTGTGGGAAAACCAGAAAAAAGAAAATCAAAGCATTTGAAGTGTTGTGTTCGAGAAGAACTTTGAAAATCAGGTGGACTGATAAGGTAAGGAATGAGGAGGTTCTCCCGAGAATGGGCGAGGAAACGGATTTATGGAAAAAACAGACAACAAGAAGGGACAGGATGGTAGGACATATGTTAAGATAGCAGGTACTAGAGGGAGCTGTAAGTACTACTCTGAGAGGAAGAGGTTGAAATACAACTACATTTCTGGCGGAGCAATAGTTTCATCTCATTGGTACTGAGCCGTGCGTGGCTCGTATTCCCGCCATCACGTATTTTACACCCTGTTTTTAACGTACTATCACCTCACTACGTTAATTTAAATTACGGGTGTCACTAAGTTGTTGCTTTGCTTGACCGTGGGCGGCGCTAGCAGCGTGTATCGATATATCCCCTCTCGTAGTATCTTTGCTCGACTGCTATGACTTTCCGTTGGTTGTCTGTCGTAAGCGAGTTCGGGTCGCGAGTTCGGGCGGCTAGTCAATTGGAACGCGTGTGGAGCGCAGTCCGGACCTGCCAGTCGGGGAGTTGCAGTGAGGCACTGGTGCAGTCGGGGTGGAGCAACAGGGAGGTGTGAGTCGACATGGCTCGCCCCACCATTGTCGCCACGCTTCACTTGAGCCGGGCCACGGTCTTGGTGGGTCGTCGGTCGGTCGTCCTACCGGACGACGCGTTTTGGCTCGCCGGTCGTTCATGTGTCGACTGTGTGTGTACATCGACTCCCGATTTGTCTTCGTACGTGCTTAGTTACTGTTGGGAATCGTTCAGGTCTTTGAGCAAGTGTTTGTCAGGTTGTGTGTGTAGTTGTCGATATTTTCACTGACGACTATTCTAGACGTTGTCGGCATTCTGCGGGCAGTCGATCGGTTGGTGCGGACCAGGGGGGTGGGGGGTAACTCCGTTCGGCGCGGTCGGCTGCGTCCGCTGGCGGTCCCTGTGCAGTGTCGGGGCGTGTGTGGAGCTGTCCGATCGCTACGAGCTTCGTGGCTCACCGAGCCAGAATGTCAAGGTTGAGTGGTGTCTTAAGTACCGAAGCCACATCCATTCATGTTGTGTGGTTCGTTTCGGTGGTTCGCTGTTGGGGAGGTTTCTCTGTGAGCAACACCGAGTGTTTGTAGTGGTAAAATTTAGCCGCCATGCGGTGGAATAAACAATATTGGTTGACTGCAATTGAAGTGCACCAGCGGAATTTTCTGCGTTGTGGCCGTTAGTGTTCTAGTTACCTACCCTGACCACTAACGTAATTTCAAACAGTGTCCTTTTCTCACCTGTTGTCGCTGTCCAACGTGGTGTGTAGTTTTGACAGCTTATTACATGTACGTATTTGATTCTGGATAATCACGTCCGTAACATTTTGAGTTTCAGTTCTAATGTACCGATTGGTGGCAGGCAAGTCCTTTTGTCGGTCGGTCCGTGGCTGTCCCCTGGTTGGGTTACTGACGGATCAAGTTTAGTTTGGCTCAATGCCTCCTGTCTCACCTAAGTGAACGAGTGTAGACCGACCCCCTGGAGGCTTCTGAGTGCCGTTATCTTTACTGTCTTTCTTACGGGTGTTAAATTCTCTGTTTATAATCTATCATAGCCAATGATTTAAAAAATTCTTCGTTTTACTGTGTTTTATGTAAATCAAGGCTTATATATATATATATATATATATATATATATATATATATATATATATATATATAATTTTGGAAAATTAATTGTGGGCCTTCAGCCGCTTGAAATCTTATTCTTAAAATTACCCTTTAAGCAAAAACATTGCGGACTTCTGCCTTGGAAAGGTTATGGTAATTTATTTTAATATCTTGAAAATTTTATCGTGGGCCTTCAGCCGTTTGTATTGCATCTTGTTTATGTTCCTCTATCCATTTTTGCCTTGAGGCTTTCAGCCAAGCTGTGATATATGTATATATAATTTGCAATAACTGCATTTGCTTTTAAGATTTCTTGTTTGGTGGCCTTCAGGCGTGAAAGAATTGGAGTTTGAAACTCGTAGTTGTAAAGGTTCGGCTATGTGCGGCTTTGCTTGTAAATATGTTATTAAAGTAAAATAAATTTCATTTTTAAGTTGAAACTGACCGACACGTTATTTGGCCCTTTGCACAATCCCAGGCATAGACGTGACTGGATACGATTGTGGAGGGGCATGTAGTCAACACACCGCTCTGCCCGCCATATATCAGTTTACGAGACCGGAGCCGGTAGTTCTCAATCAAGTGGCTCCTCAATTTGTCTCACAGGGGCTGGGTGCGGCCCGCTTGCCAACAGCGCTCGGCAGACCATCCAAGTGCGACTGAAGCCCGACCGCGCTTAACTTCGGTGATCTGACGGGGACCGGTGTTATAGCTGCGGCAAGGCCGCTTCCAATTGTTACAACGTAAAGAAATCGACCGACTTGTGTGAAATACATCTTCGAAGAATGTTGTGAAGCTGTTATGTAAATTAGACGATCGAAACGTAAGTGTAAGCTTCATTTGTCTGTTTATAATCATCAGTTAATGTGGGCAATAATATTTAACGTTTATCTACAGCTAAAAGAAGTTTACATTTGTGTTTTGGACATCTGATTTAAATCAGAGCTTCACTATATTTTTTTTCACATAGTAACACTTGAAAATGCCCCGAGGCCGAAATCTAGGTAGTGAAATAAACACATTATATACAGTCAACTGGCGTAAATATCTTTTCGAAAACCATTTATGATCGACGGGCGCGTGAGTTTTGAGTCATCCGGTTTCTACACCCGAGTTAGAATACTATCTTCACGGGTCTCACAAATCCGTCAGCTTATCAGATAGCAACTGCCCGGCCAGCGGCAACGAGTCTCAAGAGGAGGAGCTGTTTAGCGTTTCCGTGTGAACACAGCTTGCAGTGGTGAAGACGCCAAATTCGCATTCTGGAGGGGCGACCATCCGTGTTTGCGTTTTCCTTTGGTTCCAAAACCAATTAAGGGGAATGCTGAGTCCAGTGATGCTTGCTTTGGAACTCGCTGGGGCGATTTCAGTCTCCAGGCGTTTCTTACCCGGGCATGTGTTACGTCCCCCATAGTGTCACGCCGAGAAGAAGTAAAAACACCGGTCTCGTCCTTTTCGAATCAACAGTGGCAGCAAAGTAGCATTTTATGTCTAACGGATGACGATGTGAAGAAGATGACGGTGCAGGAGTCGCGGAAAAGGCACTCCGAAAGTGTTTGGCATCACTGTCATAGCCTCTCAACCAGTGTGTTGTCGGAAACTACGCGAAAAGCAGGCAGAGTAACAAGAATTGCTAATGATTACTCGGGTGTGAGTTTACTGGTAGTGCAGATGCGGAAACGAGTGACACAACACCCTCGCAGTGACGTCACCGCTGGCAGCTGCGCGCGAGGTGGAGACAAATGAAGACAATTAGCGCGCGCGCTCGCGCCGGCACTCACCACCACCACCACCAGCAGCAGCACGCCTCGCGTCGTCCACGCCTCGCCTCGCCTCGCCGCGGGCGCGCAGCCAAAACGTAGCAGCCAGCCGGCGCCGCACTGACCCGCCACCGTCGAGTATCTTCGTGTAAAAAAAGGCGGCTGCGTCGCACAGGCCACGTGGGCCACGTGGGCCCTCAGTGCGCAGGCGCGCCGTTACGCAACACGCTCTGTGGGAGGGGCCGGGGAACCGCCTCATCACGGCGGCGGGCAGATGAGCTGCCGCCGGCGCCTCTCGTCTGTCGCCGCAGCTGAAACGATCTGCGGCACTTTTAGCGCCTGGCAGCGTGGTGGCGGAGTGAAATGCGATACGCCCACTTACCTGCTGGACAACCTCGCGCGTAGGTCCCGGGAAGGTCGAGGTTCAAATCCCTGTGCAGTCTCGCCAAGACGAATTCCTGGATTGTTTTTTCTCCACCTATCCCAGTTCGAGCCTCGGCCCCGTGTTTAACCAGCATATCAACGACGGTACGTTAAAGTGTAATGTTGTATTGTATTGTATTGTATGGAACTGGGGATCTAGAAACGACGGAGAGGCTTCGTCCTCACCGTAGCCCTCAGTGATTCACAACCCCACAACAGGCTACACAAGTCCACTCACCCCACCGGCTGTGGACCCCCTCCTGAATGTCTCACACCAGACCAGAGTAACACCAAATGTTTGCGTGGTACAGTAATTATGGTGTACGCGAACGTGGAGACAGTGTTTGCGCAGCAATCGCCGACATAGTGTAACTGAGACGGAATGTGGGAAACCAGCCCGCATTCGCCGAGGCACATGGAAAACCGCCTAAAAAACCGTCCAGAGACTGGGCACCAGACCGGACCTCGAGACTAATTCGCCGAGCGGATTCGTGCCGGAGACCGGCACGCCTTCCCTCCTTGATAGCAGTGTGGTAGACCGCACGTCTAACGAGGCAGTCGGTGTAATGTTACTCGCGTGCAAAACGGCACAGCTGAGTAAGTCGGCAGTATGCGAAGTACAGGAAAAGGAACGTGACACCGAGGACACTTGGATTCAAGTACTAAAAAACGATCAAGCAAACTACCGAGAACAAGCATTTGCGAAATTACGAACGAGAAAAGGAATCGCCAGCTGTGAGAAAACTTCACATCCTCACCTTCCATATGTTGTCTGCCACCGTGGCCATCTTTGCTTCGTTTTCCAAGCTATCGTTTTCCTTTTATTTGTATTTCTTTACTTTTACTCGTAATCGTTCATCACTTGAGACTTCTCAGAAGTCTCAACTCCGCACTCTAGG
The DNA here is from genome assembly GCF_021461395.2 of Schistocerca americana. NCBI lineage: Eukaryota > Metazoa > Arthropoda > Insecta > Orthoptera > Acrididae > Schistocerca > Schistocerca americana. The sequence goes on from NC_060123.1 coordinate 716,895,740, forward strand.
TATAAATTTCTTGTTTACCACTTGTCATTAACTTTTATAAACTAGTCTTCCTACAGCAACAGTCTTTCAAAACTTTAATGACGTATGTTACTATTTCTTGCTTTCTTCGTGTATGCTGATTAATTTTCAAAAAATGATGCGTAAAACCGTCAAAAAAAGCTGCAAATCGAATAAGACCTATGAATAGGGAAAGTGACAATGAACATCATCGAAAGAAGACAGAATACTAAAATAAATAGTGTGTAACAAATCGTCCACAATTTAAGAAGGTAACACACTTATTATGTATGACCTTAGGAGCCGAGCGCTCAAATAGGAGAGCAGTGGGTTACAGAGCTTTTCTGGAGAGGACAGGGAAGGTCAACAAGCAAATATACATTTTAATTTCCACTGTCTATACTTTTACGAATAAATTCATAAAACTTTGTCAGCATGACCAGGATGGATTCAGGATAGACACTCAAAGCAGGGGAAGTTCATATTCTTCCATGAAATTAGTACAGCATGCAAACCGTACTTACAGGTGTATGAAACTTTAGAATTTTCCAAATCTATTAAAAATTGTGGTAAAAATTGAGATAATTAACTATAAAATTTTAGTTTTTTCTAAACACGATTTTAAAATGTAACAGCTCATTCATTATTTCATAAAATAAATAAACTCTACATTTTGATACACCTGTAAGTATGGGTTGTATGTCGTGCAAATTTCATCGAAGAATCTATCTTACTCTGAAGAAAAGTAACAAATGCAGCAAATAGTAAGCAAAAATTATGAGATTTCACATGTAAAAAAATTTCTTTTTATGGTTTTGAATTTCCATTGCTATGAGTGTGGATCCTGGATCCTTCCTGGTCATGCTCGCAAAGTTTTATGAATTTATTCGTAAAAGCATAGGCAGTGGAAATTAAAATGTCTTGTGGCGCCTCTCCCGCTCTAAGTCGGCCCGTTTGACGTTCTACCCCCCCCCCCCCCCCCGTTCCCTACCCCCCCCCCCCCCCCCCCGAAGTAAGGAAACTGTACAATTTTCATTTATTTGAACTGATAACCGCGGTAGGCTTAACAGGTATCAACAGATATACAACAAGAAAATTTAAAAAAAGATATTTAACAATCTGTGAAACATGAACATGAACGTACGCTGTCAATACGAATTGCTTAACAGCATACCGGTCAACTTTTGTAACGCAATATAGCTGAGATCCTGCGTGGCACGTATACGACAAAGTCCTTGGTAGGTTTCAGGAGGTGTGTGACACCTGATGTCTAATCACGGGTCAAGCAGTCCCAGAAAATCACGGCCGGGCGTTTGCGCGCTTGGAGCCGGAGCGGGTTAACGACGAAGATGTGTTACATCGTGTTAAGATGAGGCGAATTTGGTGACCGAGACACGAACACGATTTCATTGCCACGCTCGTCAAACCTGTGAGGGCGATTCTGGCGTCACAGCCAATTACCCTGCTGCAAGATGCCATTGCCCACGGGAAGGACATCTGCCACGGAGGGGTGCAGGTTGTCCGCAGTGCACAGCTGTCACGGTGCTTTCGATTAGTGCAACAGGTGCCTCGACAGCACAGGCGGCTGACTGCCCCCACAGGATAACACTGGCTCCACCGCCTTGCGCCTGCGGCGCGGTGGTTGTTTCGAGCAGCCGCTCTTCTGAATGATGGCGGATCAGGACACGACGGTCGTCCCAGTGTAACGAGAAGCGTGATTCATCCGACCAGCCGACACGTTTTCACTGATCCACCGTCCACATTCGATATGACCAGATGCCCATTGCAATCGTAACTGACGATGTTGTTGGCTTAACTTGAGGACAACTAGGAGTCGTCTGCTGTGGAGACCTGTGTTTAACACTGTCAACTGAACGGTGCGCGCTGAAACACCAGCCTCCTCCAGCAACGTACGCTTTGTCGGATCTGCCACAGGTCGCGGAATACGCTGCCCCCCCGAGCAGGCGAACCTCCGAGGTGTGGACTTCCATTAACTTGTCGCCTACTTGTGCTTTCACCGTCTTTCAACCAGTTTCCATAGACGATCACCGTAGCAGGTCGCGAACAGCCGACCAGTTTCGCCATATCGGAGACGCTCGTTCCCAGCCGCCGGGGCATCAGATTTTACACTCTGTCAGTGTCGCTTACATCAGCGGGGCTCGCTACACGCCACTAGTATTGTCGCTGCTTTCGCCTCTGTCCCGCTTTTACACTTTCCTTACGGTGTGATGAGCTCGTGTCACACACACACACACACACACACACACACACACACACACACACACAAAGAAAAACCGCGGTTTGCAGTGTCCGTGATGTTTCTGCTCCACAATGAATGCAAATCTTATTTTGGTATTCTTACAACGTAGCGTTTCCCGGCAGTGCCTGCTTACAATCTACTGTATATTAACGATCTAGTGCACGATCCCGAGACCTCTGTGAGTTCGCTCATGGCCGTCGCTCTTGTCTACAGGGAGGTCGCAACTCTAGAAGACCACTGGCAACGTGGTAAGCCCTGCCGAGGATCGATGATCGGGGCAGGCTCTTGAAGTTGACCCCGAGCGTAAACAAATGTAGCACATTGCATGTAAATAGGAGAAGAGATTACGAAACGTCCGTGGTGTGAGTAGATTTCGTAATGTGCGATAGCACTCCTTGTTTCAATCTGTCAGACAGTACTCTAGGTGACAGTCACCCCTCAGCAACTACATGTAACTGTGATCTGGTGATAAGAAATTAGCCGCTTCTCAAACCGAGGATCTCAGGCAGAAAATTCGCTCACGTTTGCCTCGCAGCAACAAGCCGAGAAGCGATCTGAGTTGCCTTGCACCTAACGCCGAGTGTTTCGTGGGCCTTGCGGCTACTACACAGAGCTTACGATTCCAGACAGTCTGATTACGACTTCTCTTCGGCAGACCAATCGCGATACTCGTCTTCCCCTCACGGCATTCAGAAAGACCGAAACTACACGTCCTCCCTGAGCTGTGTGTGGTTACCTTTGGGAGGTTTAGTTGACTGAACGTCATTCGTCACCTACGTCGCAACAATTTTGATAATAATTTTTTTGTTTTCTCAGGATGTAATTGTTTGTCGATTTTCTTTCTGGTGACCTTGGTGGTGATATGGGGTCTCGCCCGGTGATGGGGTCGGCCGTTTGAGAAAGGACAACTCATCTGCGTGTTGTATATTTGCGGCCAATCGGAGGACGGAGACGTGGGGGAACTCTGTTCACGTTATCGTGGGGCGACGACGCTTCCGTCACAGATTATTTGGGAACGTATCGGTCAGGTGGGTGTGGCCCTGGAGCGCTACGCCGCTCCTCTTTACGAATCTGAGACAAACTTCTCAGAAGGTAGCCGCCCGTCGCGAGCACAGCGAGCGGGTGCAGGGCGCACACTGGTTTAACCGAACCGGGGATTTAGTGTTGGTAGTGTCAGATCTATAATCAATGGCGAATGATAGCTGATACAGGTAAAACTGAGTGCTTTAGAATGGGCGGCGGTGCAGCGGTACAGGCAAGAGTAATGAAGACAATGTCTTGCTATTAGAGAAATCGAGAGATTCTTCTAGCACAACGAGACGGAGCTTACACTGTGAGTCATTTCATTTTGCTAAATTGCCAAATCCATTCTTATGTCCGCTGAAAGGAATGGAGTATCTTGCCACCAACACTGTGCAACAACTAATATGTGCATTTCCCCCTTTCTTTTTTGCTATGCGTTTTTAAAGCACAATTTTAAAATTAATGATTTGCAAGAGCACTTTGGTATTTTGTGGTAATCTCTTGCCAAATAAAGTATTGTTAAGTCTTCACGTGACACACGCCACATAGAGGGCGTTCCAAGCCCCTGTCACACCGAGGCCTGCTGTACAGGTGAATGTAGACAGCGGCTTCAGTTATTGTGATCGATTCTCAGTTTTGGTTACTGATGATAACCTGATACCAGTGCCTATGAGTTTGATTTGTACACCACGGGTACGTTCTTTCCAACAGTTGGTTTATACTCAGGTGTATTTGTGGTTTTTGTTTTTTATTCACTGATCGCTACGCGAAATTTTTAACTTCCAGCACTGAAGATGATCACTATGTGATTGAAAATCGATTTTTCTATCAATAAACCATCAATATTACGGCCAACGCTGACCTTTCTTTTAATATAACTAATAAAGCTTTTATGATTGTCTATAAATTTAGAGAGGAAAGTTAACGTGTTCAGGGTTTCATGGAGTGTAATTTTTCAGATGGTGTATCCATTATATCGGCGTTCATTGGCTGATGTGGTGAGTGCTGTCCTGGTGGACCATGGGAATCTCGGGGAGTTGCGCTCTACGATTTTGAGAGGAGGTTGTTAAGAGCGACTTGTTTAACCAATGCCTTCTCCGTGTTCAACGCATGGGAGAGCCATTCATCGAATAACACTATGTCCAGAGATTAAGTAACTGTTTTGTAGAAATACATACTTTATGAGCGGTTTGTATATGGTGGATCATTGCTGTTACATTCAACATATTTTGTGTGTTCACTGTTGCCTTATAAATTGCAATAATCTCATGCTAATAATTAAACGCGTGTTTCATTGTTTACAGGGTTAATGTGCATGATGTTTACTGCAGAAGAGAAAGTGGTCATTGTGATGTGGAGGCTACAGAGGTCGTCATACGATGACATTGGGATGAGATTTCACCGCGAATTCCGTCACGAAGGTCCCAGTGATAAAACAATCCGCACTCAGCCTCCAGTCAATGGATTGAAGGCGTCGGGACATCCACTGAAAGGAGTCCACAATCGTTGCGGCGTCTGTCAGTGGAATTGAACATTCCGCGTTCCACGGTACACAAGGTGTTGCAGTTTACCGCAAAGGAGAAGCCGTGCCATCTCCAGTTTCTCCACCATCTGCGTGAAGAAGATTTTGCAGAACGCGTAGCCATGTGCATCGACGTGGACTTTGCACATGGAAAGCGTAACATCCTGAGTCACATCTTATTCACCGATGAAGCGACCTTCCACGTTTGTGGAAAGGTTAACAGGCATAGCTGCGTTATCTGGGCTAACACACCACCAGTGGAATATACTGAAATCATGTGACACTCTCCCGACGTTAATGTTTGGAAGGGCATTACGTACGAGAAGGTTTCTGGACTGTTTTTCTTTGCTGAAAAAACGATAAACGGAGCACTGTACCTAATCATGCGCACAGATTTTCTGTTGCGACAGCCTATTCAGTATCCGAATACTGTTTACTTTCAGCAAGATGGGGCACCATGTCATTATGACTTGGATGTTCGTACATTCTTGATTTCACTGTCCCCTCGGACATGAGTTGCACTCACAGGCGTTTTGCCGTCGGCAGCACATTCCCCTCATCTCACGCCGGTGGACTTATTTGCGTGGGGATTGGTCAGAGGACGTGCGCTCACCTGGCCCACTGCGGGAGCTCGGGAGCCGCATTACACGGGCAGCGGCTGCCGCAACGCCGGTTGTGCTTCAGAACGTGTTTCGCGGCACTGCAGAGAAATGAACATATTGAAAGTAATCACTCATAATCCGATACCACAGTAAGCATTGCAAGTACCACCACTATATCTACTCAATAAACAATTAATTTGTGGGCACCCTGTGTACGGGAGATTCGAACGGCAGCAGTTGCTTTTCACGTCCAGCCGTCAGAGGTGGAAGCCACTCGCTCCCGTATTTTACCCGCCAGAGGCCTGCCACTTACAGCGACTTGGCGCGTTTGGTGGGTACAAAGAGGGACTTGTCCAGTTCAGCCTCAATAACGCTGGTAGTGAGGGCGCTCCCGATAGCACCAGGCGCTTTAAGGGATATTGCCCCCGCTGTGGCGAGCCCGGCCACCTTGTCCGCAATTGTCATTCCGAGCAGGAAAAGGCAGTCGAACAGCTGACGGTGAGAGGGACGCAAGCAGTTTCAGTCTTGCGTTTTGCCGAATGCTTGCAGTGGGGTCAGAGCTATCCTTTGTGTGAGCAAATCTTAATCACGAGCCAGTCTGTGCATTATTCGACACAGGGAGCGGTATTCCTTTATTAAATTGTGAGTGGTACCTCAGGTACCGAACTATTTGTAAATTCTCTGAATTAAAACCCGTCATGCGAACTTGTATCGTGGGTTACGGCCAACCTCTCACTTTGATTCGCTTGTTCCGCAATTCCTATTGAATAGGTGAGGTTTCCTCGCCATAGGAGCTATTGGTGGCGAAAGGTTTGGCACTAATTTCTTGTTATGATGTGATTTTGTTAAAAGGTCTAGGTTAGTTTTGGATTATTCACTGGGGCTTTCCAATTTGAATTCTGTCCATCTGTAAGGTTTCGTTTGTGTTGGCATGACAAATTCTCGGACGTTTGTTCGGTAGCCATCGATTACGGTGAGTCTGATGTGACTCCCCTGTCCTGGAAAGAAGTTTTGAGAGGTAGAATACGAATCACAAACAAAACTGAATATCGTATCTGTCTGTCGGATGATGTGCCAGTTAGGCAGTTCCCTTGTAGGCTGTCGCCTCCTAAAATGAAGACGTTTTCGATAGTGGAAAATCTCCTAATGCTGTTCCGATTTCCGTGATGGCAAAGAGGAATGGTGAAGGAGGATGCAGACCAGTAGTTGATTATCGGAGTTTCTGCAGTCTGTTCCTCTTCCAGATTTACATCATTCCTTCTTTGGGTTCACCGGGCCTCAGTATTTCACGGTGCTCGATATTAACCAAGCGTATTATCAAATTCCACTGGCGGAGGAATCCAAGGCGGCTGCTGCATTTACCTTGGAATGAAACTCGTACAGTTTAATCGCGTGCTCTTTTGACTGTCGACGAGAGCAGTTGTTTGCCTAGGCTCATCGATTCGGTACAGGGTGACGTTAAGTTCCGATTCGTATAGCTGGAATATGTAGTTGTCTACAGCAAATCCTTATCTGAACATCTGGAACACCTTCGTCAGGTCCTGTCGCCATTGGGGAAGGTGGGACTGAGAGTGAAGCTCACCTGGCGCTTCGGGAGGTATCCTTCCTGGAGCATGTGGTCTCGGCCAAACAGGCTGAAGACTGACCACTCTCGAACTTTGGCTATATACAACTTTTGGCCTCCCAAAGTTAAAAAGGGAATAGCGAGGATCGTGAAGATGGTAAATTTTTTCCGAAAGTTCATTCCCAAGTTCGCGGACTGTCGGTGATTGTACATCTGTTGTGTCGGAAAGGGAAACCATTTGAATGGGCCGACAGTAGCAGGTGGCCTTCGATGCCTCGAAGACTACATTATGCAATGCTCTGGTGTTGAGACAGAGTGCAGGCCAGCCGACTATGCTTCCCGTTTGTCGACGCCCGCTGAAAGTTAATATCCAACGTAGAAACTTGAGGCCCTCACTGTTCTGCTTGCCACCAAGAAATTCAAGTTTAATTTAGAGTGTCGCTAATTCATACTTGAGGCGGACAACCAAGCCCTCACTGAGGTGTTGCCATGACCTCGTAAAAGTGGGAGCACTGCCCATTGGGCAGTGCGGATTTCCATCTTTAAATTCTCCGTCAGGCGTGTGAGAGGTCGTGAGAATGTGGTGGCTGACGCTCTTAGCCTGATGTTCAAGGAAGGGGGCACGAGTTGTTCCGCTGAGGACGCAGGCCGGTGGAGAGGAGGTGCTTTCCAGGGCGCCAGCCAGGCTCGTTTGCTCAGCTACTTGAGCAGGAGAAACAGGATTCGGATTTGGGGCTTCTCAAGTGTCGTTAGGAAACTGTTGAAGACATCCCAGGATAAGCTGAAAAAAGGGATTCTCTGCTTCTGTACTAGCAATGATGGGCAGTCAAAGATTTGCCTGCCTCGGGTGCTGGTACTGGCTCTATTCCGATCATACCATGAGTCAGTCATAGGAGGGTATCTGGGCATTTACTAAACGATCCACAAGATTAAGGAGTGCCGGCCGGAGTGGCCGAGCGGTTCTAGGCGTGGAACCGCGCGACCGCTGCGGTCGCAGATTAGAATCCTGCCTCGGGCATGGATGTGTGTGATGTTCTAGGGGACTGATGACCTCAAATGTTAAGTCCCATAGCGCTCAGAGCCATTTTGAACCACTTTTGTTATGTATCACACTGAGTCCCAGGGTAAGTGTGATAGTTCTCTGCCATGGACCAATTTTATATTTAATGCAGCAAATCATGAACTCATGAGGTCACCCTAGCAACTCTTATTGTTGCTTAGCCATTGAATTTTCCGTTGTCTAGCGTGTGGTCGACTGCGGACTTGTTGCCTCAGGAGATCACCCCTGAAGTTATTAGAGACAGCTGGCGTCAGGCTAAGAATAACATAGAAATGGCCCACAAAAGAGAAGCGGCACGGTACAACCGCAGCCGATGTCCAGTGAACTTCGAGGTCGGGGACTTGGTTTCTGTTAAGAGATTCTGAGGGACGAGGTGGTGGAAACAAAGCTTTAGGTAACCTGGTGCGACGTTTTGCGGGCCCATGGCACGTCCTCGAGTGGTTCCACTAGACTAGTTTCACATATTGGTAAACCATACCCTGGAGTTTGATTTTTGGGGAGGGGCTGAGTTGATAGGTCGCGTCCAGGCTGCAAGTGCGCTGATCACTGGACAGACGAGGCGCGGCTGCGGGTGCGGTACTGAGTCCCTGGCGGCCGCGCGCTCTCCCGCTCTCTTGGTGCTGAACCGTCGCGCAGGAAGGAAGTAGTGTCGAAAGCAGGTGCTCCAGAGTGCCTCATCTCTGACATACGAAACGACAGTGACATCGGCAGAATAATACAATGAGTAGTGCAGCCGATATTGTATCGAACACACTGCATGAAGAACGCAAGCGCGAAAACCCACATGGAAGGAGGCGTAGGCAAGCACAAACAACACACCAAACCACGTGGCAGCACACAAGCAAGATGACAATTCCAAAAACCGAGAGAGAACGAATACACTAAGTGAATTTGACTCAGATGGGATCAACACTTAAGGGACCCAAACCAACAACACGTGACACTGGATGCCATAGTAAAGTAAAAGAAGCACAACAGGCAGTAACAATCATAAAACAACCAAAAACAGACACAATCAGTGACACCGCATACTAATACTCTAGTAATAAGGTAACGTCATTTGGGAGGAGAAGGCTCGAAGAGCTTTCATTCCGACGTCTCCTCCCCAACATCACATTGCATATTGTTTAAAATATGCTGTACACAAGCCGTAATGTATTGATTGTCTTATTATATGTAGAAAAAAGTATATTCTCTTCTTTATGTAAAGCTACAATCAATGTATTTTATATGCACTGAAGAGCCAAAGAAGCTGTTACTCCTGCCTAATATCGTGTAGGTCCCCCGCGAGCACGCAGAAGTACCGAAACACGATGTGGTATGGAGTCGACCAATGTCTGAAATAGTGGTAGAGGGAATTGACACCATGAATCCTGCAGGTGTGTCCATAAATCAGTAAGAGTACAAGAGGGTGAGATCTCTTCTGAACAGCACGTTGCAAGGTATCCCAGATACGCTCAATAATGTTCATGTCTGGGGAGTTTGGTGGGCAGCGGAAGTGTTTAAACTCGGAGGAGTGTTCGTGCAGCCACTCTGTAGCAATTCTGGACGTGTGGGGTGTCGCATAGTACTGCTGGAATTGCCCAAGTCCGTCGGAATGCACAATGGGCATGAATGGATGCAGTTAATCAGAAAGGATGGTTACGTACGTGTCACCTGTCAGAGTCGTATCTAGACGTATCAGGGATCCTATATCGCCCCAACTGTACACGCCCCACACTATTACAGTGGCTCCACCAGCTTGAACAGTGACATGCAGGATCCATGGATTCATGATGCTGTTTCCATATTTGTAGACGTCCAACTCCTCGATACATCTTGAAACGCGATTCGTCCGATCAAGCAACATGTTTCCAGTCATCAACAGTCAATGTCGGTGCTGACGAGCCCTGGCGAGGAGAAAGTTTTTGTTTCGTGGAACCATCAAGGGTACACGATTGGCACTTTGTCTCCGAAAGCTCTTACGGAAGATGTTTCGTTGAATGGTTCGCACGCTGACACTTGTTGATGGCCCAGGACTGAAATCTGCAGCAATTGGCGGAAGGGTTGCACTTCTGTCATATTGAACGATTGTCTTCTGTCGTCATTGGTATCGTTCTTGAAGGATTTTTTTCCGGCCGCAGCGATGTCGGAGATTTGATGTTTTACCGGATTCCTCATATTCACGGTATACTCGCTACCTCAGAGACGCTGAGTCCTATCGCTCGTGCGTCGACTGTAACACCAAATGATTCAAATGGCTCTGAGCACTATGGAACTTAACTGCTGTGGTCATCAGTCCCCTAGAAATTAGAACTACGTAAACCTAACTAACCTAAGGACTTCACACACATCCCGGCGCAGGATTCGAATCTGCGACTGTAGTAGTTGCGCGGTTCCGGACCGAAGCGTCTAGAACCGCTCGGCCACAACGGCCGGCCATATCTCTGTATTTGAATTCTCATGCTTATACTAGTTTCTTTGGCGCCTCAGTGAATAAACCGTATTTTCTGTGTAAACTATGAAACTAAAAATGTAATATATTAAGTTATTTAAGGGAGACTGCACTCAAGAAGCAATGAAGTAGTACTAACAAATTAGAACCATAAATGTATTCTTCATGGAAAGCTAAAATTTATGTATTCCATGTATGAAATGTGCAATCAGCATATAATCTGTATCTAAGGTATCACACAAAATATACCACAACTACCGACAATCAGTCAAACAAACAACTACTGTACATCATGTAGTGTCCTGATATGCAACACTCCAAGTAATATATGAACACGTACATAACGCAGCAAAGATACATAAATACAAACCATTTCAGGCGAGAATAGCTCGAGGTTGTACAGAGACCTTCTCACCTGAAATAAGTAGAAAAAGGCTATTACCAACTCAGCTACATCCACATGTCGTATATCACGTACTTCTACATCTTGCAACTTATTTTCGCCACACTTATTGTATTACCTTTTTTGACATTTGGATGTGTACGGTAAGAGAAATTTTTATATGTTACTTTCTGTATGTTATTTTAAATAGCATTAACAACTGCATACCAATAAGACTGTAATAATGATAAGTCTCTGCTGTTAGATTTAAAAGCATCCGACCCACCTTGTATTTCAATGTGGTGGGTTACTCTGTACTGTTAATGAAATAAATAAATACATGAAATAAATGGATCTCTGATATGTGGCACGGGTTGTGTGGGCCGTTCCGGGGAGTCGTGAATTTGTCGCTGTGCCAGGGCATCGGACATGTAGGGTGTGCGTTGGTAGAAGTTGGAAAACAGCGAGTCAGAGGAGTCGAACGGCGGGAGGGAGGGGTCAGCCGGCAGCAGGCGCGGCCGACAACTTGCAGCCGCAAGCAGCATACAGCCAGCCTTGGTTTACGAGATCGGCTGAGCAGCTTCTGGAACATTTTGCAAGAATTCAGTTTCATCCTAGCACGGTTTTCATGTCAAGCAGTTCTGCTTGTGCTCCTCCGCCGCTGTGTTTGTCTAAGTGCAAGCTTGCTTGTGTATTAAGTTTGTGAAGCGAACTTTTCTGACTTGCGAGCTGTTGTCATTGCTACTGGAACCCGTCGTCGCGTTTGGCTAAGTTCAGTCTCCCGTGGGGAAAAATCTTCCTAGTGTCTTTATTAGTTATTGATTTACTGTTTTCACCCCGATGTATATGCATATTATCATTCTGCTGCATTTCAATTTTGATGTTTCTAACTGGATGTCTTATTATCTAGCGCTGAAATTTAACTGTTGCCTCCTTAGCACTCATGTGGGAGTTTTTAACTGAATATTATCTAACCTTTTGTTTGTTTCTCATATAAGGAGCGTTCTGTTGGTCATGCACCAGTAATTGCACTTCCTCTCATGCGTTTGGGTACTCTCATGGTTGCTGAATTCTTGCTCAAGATCGGGAGTATTGATTGAGGTGTGGACGTTGTATTTAATACATATACTGGCTTTGAACTGTGGAGAGAATAATAAAGTGCTCGGGTTAACCTGTGGGTCATTGGGGTCGGCATATTGCTACAGTATGACTACACGTGTCTGTTCTTTGCACTTTGTGTGTTTTGGAAGCAGTCGATTTGTGAGTCTCGGCCACAGTACTGTAGGGCGTGTCGGTCCCCGGTGACGTCAGGGCCAATCTTGGTTACGAGTCGATCTGAGGCCTTTGTACCTCATTTCAGAAATCTGTTATGCTTTATTAGTGTGTTTTGGTTTGTTGTTTAATTCAGTGTATTTAAAGCACTTTTTCCTCTGCTGAAACTCGAGTGGCTGTATTGCTGATGACAGCCGATATGAGATTAGAAATTTTAATTGTGCTGCAATTTTACCATTGAATATTTCACAGTTGATTTAAAGCTAATCTCTGTTCAGTTTAAAATTTAAAATTTAATTGACCAATGTTAGACTAGAAATTTGTTTCTTGATATTTAAATATACACTATTCAGTCTGAAGTTTAACTGGCCGTTCCTGTAATCTTAAAGAAAAGCTGCCTTGTTTCTTGACCGCGCTTCTTTTAAAGTAGTCTTCTGTTGTTAATAAATGCTGTTCAGTGTTGTTGTCCACAACAAATGGCGTTCAGAGTATTTTTTAATGTCCGCTACTGCCTCCCTCCAACAGACTGCCACATTCTTTTCCTCTCCCTATCGCGCCATCGTGCCCCGAAGTCACAGTCAGCACAACAAACACATCGCTTCTCAGTTCCTGCACGAACACCGGCGGGGAAGCCAGTGCGCCTCTCGAAGAAATGCAGCAAGTTTTGGAGCGTCTGGGCGGCGGACGTCACGTCGCACCCACCCGTTTCGCAGCCTACGTGACAGGTTTTCTTTCGTAGGTGAAAACGGTATTGTCAAGAAGGCTCACGGGAAAAAGCATCGTCGGGCCTACTTGTGAAAGCTGAAGCAAGCTCTCTCCTCTGCAAAAAATAATTACCGGCGCCCTGTCCGGACACGATTCGGCGAAAGTGCCGTGAAACTGGCGCCGGCCCTGACTCGAACTGCCTCCCCGCAGGCGCTGGCCTCCCCCCTGCTGCTGGAGCACGTCCGCCGCCTTCCACCCACAGGGGGGAGGCGTCCTCCGAGACTCCTCGCCTGTCGCCCAGCAGGTGTGCGCACGTTTGCCACCAAATTTCGAGACAGTAAAACTTCGCCAATCTTGGAGATATTGCGCTCGTCTAAATTATACGTGCCTTTTTCGGTGCTCCTGCAGCAGCTTACTGTCGTGTTTTGTGTACCATGGGGGTCAGTGTGTCTCTTATTACACTCCTGGAAATTGAAATAAGAACACCGTGAATTCATTGTCCCAGGAAGGGGAAACTTTATTGACACATTCCTGGGGTCAGATACATCACATGATCACACTGACAGAACCACAGGCACATAGACACAGGCAACAGAGCATGCACAATGTCGGCACTAGTACAGTGTATATCCACCTTTCGCAGCAATGCAGGCTGCTATTCTCCAATGGAGACGATCGTAGAGATGCTGGATGTAGTCCTGTGGAACGGCTTGCCATTGCCATTTCCACCTGGCGCCTCAGTTGGACCAGCGTTCGTGCTGGACGTGCAGACCGTGTGAGACGACGCTTCATCCAGTCCCAAACATGCTCAATGGGGGACAGATCCGGAGATCTTGCTGGCCAGGGTAGTTGACTTACACCTTCTAGAGCACGTTGGGTGGCACGGGATACATGCGGACGTGCATTGTCCTGTTGGAACAGCAAGTTCCCTTGCCGGTCTAGGAATGGTAGAACGATGGGTTCGATGACGGTTTGGATGTACCGTGCACTATTCAGTGTCCCCTCGACGATCACCAGTGGTGTACGGCCAGTGTAGGAGATCGCTCCCCACACCATGATGCCGGGTGTTGGCCCTGTGTGCCTCGGTCGTATGCAGTCCTGATTGTGGCGCTCACCTGCACGGCGCCAAACACGCATACGACCATCATTGGCACCAAGGCAGAAGCGACTCTCATCACTGAAGACGACACGTCTCCATTCGTCCCTCCATTCACGCCTGTCGCGACACCACTGGAGGCGGGCTGCACGATGTTGGGGTGTGAGCGAAAGACGGCCTAACGGTGTGCGGGACCGTAGCCCAGCTTCATGGAGACGGTTGCGAATGGTCCTCGCCGATACCCCAGGAGCAACAGTGTCCCTAATTTGCTGGGAAGTGGCGGTGCGGTCCCCTACGGCACTGCGTAGGATCCTACGGTCTTGGCGTGCATCCGTGCGTCGCTGCGGTCCAGTCCCACGTCGACGGGCACGTGCACCTTCCGCCGACCACTGGCGACAACATCGATGTACTGTGGAGACCTCACGCTCCACGTGTTGAGCAATTCGGCGGTACGTCCACCCGGCCTCCCGCATGCCCACTATACGCCCTCGCTCAAAGTCCGTCAACTGCACATACGGTTCACGTCCACGCTGTCGCGGCATGCTACCAGTGTTAAAGACTGCGATGGAGCTCCGTATGCCACGGCAAACTGGCTGACACTGACGGCGGCGGTGCACAAATGCTGCGCAGCTAGCGCCATTCGACGGCCAACACCGCGGTTCCTGGTGTGTCCGCTGTGCCGTGCGTGTGATCATTGCTTGTACAGCCCTCTCGCAGTGTCCGGAGCAAGTATGGTGGGTCTGACACACCGGTGTCAATGTGTTCTTTTTTCCATTTCCAGGAGTGTATTTTGAGTGCTGTTGATACTATTTCTTTGAACTTAAGTCACATTTGGCCTTCACTTACATAGTTTGGAAGGATTCGACACTGTCTACTAGAAAGACGTCACCTGAATTTTTAGTTACTTTTATAAATATATATAATCCGTGTTTAGTTTTGGTGAATTTCTTCGTTACGGAACTGAGCCTCGCTACGACTGCGTGTTCACTAATCCCCGAATCCGTCGTGATGCTCAGGATTATTTGTGGCTAAGAGGTCAAGTTTCTTTTCGTAACCATTTACAATTTGAATGGTCTCGTGAACTAATTGTTGAAAATAATTTTGTAAAAAGCATTTAGGACAATTGTGTAAGTTGTTTTCTATCTACAGTAGGGTCTGAAAATGTATTTTTGTCAACATACGGAAGGTAGATTGAAGTCACTGCCAACTATAATTGTATGAGTAGCGTACCTATTTGCGATGAGACTCGAGTTTTCTTTGAAATGTTCAGCAACTGTTTCATCTGAGAGCGGAGGTCGGTAAAAGGATCCAGTTATTAATTTATTCCGGTTGTCGAATATAACCTCTGTCCATACTAAGTCACAGGAACTACCTGCTTCAATGTCGCTTATGAGCTGGAACACACATTACATTATTTTTCCTCAAGTTGTGCTTTTTGTTTCTGTTGTAGTGGAGATCATTACAATTACGGCTTTTCCCTCCAAAACCTAGGATGCTTTTTCTCTGACCATTAAACACCTGAGCTAAACAATGTAGAACAACAACGTACGTTATTACTTCATTTCCTTATTTCTAACATTTTAAAATTGTACGTCGACTTTAGATGACATGTCAATCATAAATGTTCTTATCTCTGTTTATGAACGCACATTCAGTGATGTTTTGAACATTGTCCCGCTGCACTTTATTAACTAATGTTTCGCCGCAAGGGATATCGGATTTTAGAGAGTAAATTAATATAGAGTATGTCGTTCTTCTTTCCAAACATTCAAATACCCATTTCTTCTTTCCTTATCGCCTTTTGGGAATGCAGTTGTAGTAATTAAAGTAGGCACAAATGCAGCGATCAAAAAGAAATGATTAGTGTACATTCGCATTCTCTTTATATAGTTCCTTTCTTGTTGCTCCCATGGCGATGGACTGTTTCTATCGCAATCAGTAAGCGTGAAAGGAAGCTACAGACAGAGGGACCTATATTTATACTTGGCAGGACTAATTACATACTGACATAATCGTCGGAATTGCTTTCGTTTCCCAAAAGATATAAATATTTCGATTTCGGAAAAAAAGTTCTGTATTTTGCCCGGATGTCGAAGAAGAAGTTCCCTTACGTACTGGTTGTATCGAGTAAGATGTGGAGACGGCGGTTTGAAAGCGGACAGAAGTACGAGGAAGGGCGTCCCTTACCTGAGGGATCGCTACCTGGCGAAGGGGAAAGTGTGGCAAATGTCCGGCGTGGCAAATGTCCGGCGTTCGCCCAGCATACCGAAGCACATTCCACCGCATTTACGACATAGCCTGCCATAAAGTTGCTGTTCTGCTATCTACGCCAGCAACGGATGCCGTCCCCAACAGCTGGCTCCGCTGGCGATGAGGAAAAGCGTTTCCGACAAGAGCGCAATTTCGTAACCTCGATAGGCAGCGTGCAGAACTACATTACTGTTGTGTCGGTTACCGTAGGATCAGAACCGACACACACAAGGAAGAAGAGAAGTTGCGATGATCAGTAGAAGGAATCCCAAATCATCTGTAAAAAACACTTTGCGAAAGCAGAACAAACGTAGCTTCCCTTTCTGAAGTGACTGCCTGTTCGTCCTACTTGTAAGTACGTTAGTCTTGCAGAACGCAGGCTAAGTATCGTGTTCCTGTTATCCAGTACTGATGCTCACGAAGACAGATTGAACTGGGCCGACGAGCGATGGGCGGGCGGCTGATTAAATCAGCGTTGACAGGGGGCCCTGGACTCTCGTCTGCTAGGAGGTGGGCGCTGCCCACTCTTTCCGTCGGTGTGCGCGTCAGCGCCTTCTCGATGCCGTTTCGTGGCACTGCGCTGGTCGTCATGCAGCCGATGCCTTAGGACTGCACACAAAATGCTACACCACTGTCGTGTAGGAAGCTATCTTACAACATTGGCGGGTGGGGGGTGGTAAGAAGCTGGGTGGCACGAGGAGCTGCGTGCCGCAGCTGGGACTGAATACGAGCCCCCGGCCACGCCCTGAAATGCGTCCTGCGCTTCGAGGGAAACGTAGGCCGGATAACCTCCGGATGGGTCCAGGTCCATCGAATCCTCAGGCAGTGCCGAAGAGGACCCAGCGGACGGCCGCACTGGATGCAAGATACCGGTAGAATGCAAATATGGGGACGGAAAATCTGCGGGAGAATTTCGCAATCGACAAGTACAAATCTGGTTCTGGTGGCGGCGCAGTAACCCAGCAGGAATTCATTTAAATACACGCGAGCGCCCAAATTTCGTACAATCGTTATTTTCCAGCTCCTGCTCCGACCAAAAACTGTGAAAAGGATAGAGTAATGAGGCACAATGCAGTACCTGCAGAGCGTGGGAGGCGTCGAACACTGTGATGGGCGCAGCAAGTGGACAGGCGTGCGGTGGTGCCTCCCCTGTAGGAGCTGCGACGGGGGGGACCGGCGTGCGGTGGTGCCTCCCGTGTAGGAGCTGCGACGGGGGGGACCGGCGTGAGGTGGTGCCTCCCGTGTAGGAGCTGCGACGGGGGGGACCGGCGTGCGGTGGTGCCTCCCGTGTAGGAGCTGCGACGGGGGGGACCGG
This sequence comes from Schistocerca americana, assembly GCF_021461395.2. Classification (NCBI taxonomy): domain Eukaryota; kingdom Metazoa; phylum Arthropoda; class Insecta; order Orthoptera; family Acrididae; genus Schistocerca; species Schistocerca americana. The sequence continues at coordinate 716,913,222 of NC_060123.1, forward strand.
CGTGAGGTGGTGCCTCCCGTGTAGGAGCTGCGACGGGGGGGACCGGCGTGCGGTGGTGCCTCGCGTGTAGGAGCTGCGACGGGGGGGACCGGCGTGCGGTGGTGCCTCGCGTGTGGGAGCTGCGACGGGGGGGACCGGCGTGCGGTGGTGCCTCGCGTGTAGGAGCTGCGACGGGGGGGACCGGCGTGCGGTGGTGCCTCCCGTGTAGGAGCTGCGACGGGGGGGACCGGCGTGCGGTGGTGCCTCCCGTGTAGGAGCTGCGACGGGGGGGACCGGCGTGCGGTGGTGCCTCCCGTGTAGGAGCTGCGACAGGGGGGACCGGCGTGCGGTGGTGCCTCCCGTGTAGGAGCTGCGACGGGGGGGACCGGCGTGCGGTGGTGCCTCCCGTGTAGGAGCTGCGACGGGGGGGACCGGCGTGAGGTGGTGCCTCCCGTGTAGGAGCTGCGACGGGAGGGACCGGCGTGCGGTGGTGCCTCCCGTGTAGGAGCTGCGACGGGGGGGACCGACGTGCGGTGGTGCCTCCCGTGTAGGAGCTGCGACAGGGGGGACCGGCGTGCGGTGGTGCCTCCAGTGTGGGAGCTGTGACGGAGAGGACCGGCGTGCGGTGGTGCCTCCCGTGTGGGAGCTGCGACGGGTGGGACCGGCGTGCGGTAATGCCTCCCGTGTAGGAGCTGCGACGGGGGGGACCGGCGTGCGGTGGTGCCTCCCGTGTAGGAGCTGCGACGGGGGGGACCGGCGTGCGGTGGTGCCTCCCGTGTAGGAGCTGCGACGGGGGGGACCGGCGTGCGGTGGTGCCTCCCGTGTAGGAGCTGCGACGGGGAGGACCGGCGTGCGGTGGTGCCTCCCGTGTAGGAGCTGCGACGGGGGGGACCGGCGTGCGGTGGTGCCTCCCGTGTAGGAGCTGCGACGGGGGGGACCGGCGTGCGGTGGTGCCTCCCGTGTAGGAGCTGCGACGGGGGGGACCGGCGTGCGGTGGTGCCTCGCGTGTAGGAGCTGCGACGGGGGGGACCGGCGTGCGGTGGTGCCTCCCGTGTAGGAGCTGCGACGGGGGGGACCGGCGTGCGGTGGTACCTCCCGTGTGGGAGCTGCGACAGGGGGGACCGGCGTGCGGTGGTACCTCCAGTGTGGGAGCTGCGACGGAGGGGATCGGCGTGCGGTGGTGCCTCCCGTGTGGGAGCTGCGACGGGTGGGACCGGCGTGCGGTAATGCCTCCCGTGTAGGAGCTGCGACGGGGAGGACCGGCGTGCGGTGGTGCCTCCCGTGTAGGAGCTGCGACGGGGGGGACCGGCGTGCGGTGGTGCCTCCCGTGTAGGAGCTGCGACGGGGGGGACCGGCATGCGATGGTGGCTCCCGTGTAGGAGCTGCGACGGGGGGGACCGGCGTGCGGTGGTGCCTCCCGTGTAGGAGCTGCGACGGGGGGGACCGGCGTGCGGTGGTGCCTCCCGTGTAGGAGCTGCGACAGGGGGGACCGGCGTGCGGTGGTGCCTCCCGTGTAGGAGCTGCGACGGGGGGGACCGGCGTGCGGTGGAACCTCCCGTGTAGGAGCTGCGACGGGGGGGACCGGCGTGCGGTGGTGCCTCCCGTGTGGGAGCTGCGACGGGTGGGACCGGCGTGCGGTAATGCCTCCCGTGTAGGAGCTGCGACGGGGGGGACCGGCGTGCGGTGGTGCCTCCCGTGTAGGAGCTGCGACGGGGGGGACCGGCGTGCGGTGGTGCCTCCCGTGTAGGAGCAGCGACGGGGGGGACCGGCGTGCGGTGGTGCCTCCCGTGTAGGAGCTGCGACAGGGGGGACCGGCGTGCGGTGGTGCCTCCCGTGTAGGAGCTGCGATGGGGGGGACCGGCGTGCGGTGGTGCCTCCCGTGTAGGAGCTGCGACGGGGGGGACCGGCGTGCGGTGGTGCCTCCCGTGTAGGAGCTGCGACGGGGGGGACCGGCGTGCGGTGGTGCCTCCCGTGTAGGAGCTGCGACGGGGGGGACCGGCGTGCGGTGGTGCCTCCCGTGTAGGAGCTGCGATGGGGGGGACCGGCGTGCGGTGGTGCCTCCCGTGTAGGAGCTGCGACAGGGGGGACCGGCGTGCGGTGGTGCCTCCAGTGTGGGAGCTGCGACGGAGGGGACCGGCGTGCGGTGGTGCCTCCCGTGTGGGAGCTGCGACGGGTGGGACCGGCGTGCGGTAATGCCTCCCGTGTAGGAGCTGCGACGGGGGGGACCGGCGTGCGGTGGTGCCTCCCGTGTAGGAGCTGCGACGGGGGGGACCGGCGTGCGGTGGTGCCTCCCGTGTAGGAGCTGCGACGGGGGGGACCGGCGTGCGGTGGTGCCTCCCGTGTAGGAGCTGCGACGGGGGGGACCGGCGTGCGGTGGTGCCTCCCGTGTAGGAGCTGCGACGGGGGGGACCGGCGTGCGGTGGTGCCTCCCGTGTAGGAGCTGCGACGGGGGGGACCGGCGTGCGGTGGTGCCTCCCGTGTAGGAGCTGCGACGGGGGGGACCGGCGTGCGGTGGTGCCTCCCGTGTAGGAGCTGCGACGGGGGGGACCGGCGTGCGGTGGTGCCTCCCGTGTAGGAGCTGCGACGGGGGGGACCGGCGTGCGGTGGTGCCTCCCGTGTAGGAGCTGCGACGGGGGGGACCGGCGTGCGGTGGTACCTCCCGTGTAGGAGCTGCGACGGGGGGGACCGGCGTGCGGTAATGCCTCCCGTGTAGGAGCTGCGACGGGGGGGACCGGCGTGCGGTGGTGCCTCCCGTGTAGGAGCTGCGACGGGGGGGACCGGCGTGCGGTGGTGCCTCCCGTGTAGCAGCTGCGACAGGGGGGACCGGCGTGCGGTGGTGCCTCCCGTGTAGGAGCTGCGACGGGGGGGACCGGCGTGCGGTGGAACCTCCCGTGTAGGAGCTGCGACGGGGGGGACCGGCGTGCGGTGGTGCCTCCCGTGTGGGAGCTGCGACGGGTGGGACCGGCGTGCGGTAATGCCTCCCGTGTAGGAGCTGCGACGGGGGGGACCGGCGTGCGGTGGTGCCTCCCGTGTAGGAGCTGCGACGGGGGGGACCGGCGTGCGGTGGTGCCTCCCGTGTAGGAGCAGCGACGGGGGGGACCGGCGTGCGGTGGTGCCTCCCGTGTAGGAGCTGCGACGGGGGGGACCGGCGTGCGGTGGTGCCTCCCGTGTAGGAGCTGCGACGGGGGGGACCGGCGTGCGGTGGTGCCTCCCGTGTAGGAGCTGCGACGGGGGGGACCGGCGTGCGGTGGTGCCTCCCGTGTAGGAGCTGCGACGGGGAGGACCGGCGTGCGGTGGTGCCTCCCGTGTAGGAGCTGCGACGGGGGGGACCGGCGTGCGGTGGTGCCTCCCGTGTAAAAGCTGCGACGGGGGGGACCGGCGTGCGGTGGTGCCTCCCGTGTAGGAGCTGCGACGGGGGGGACCGGCGTGCAGTGGTGCCTCCCGTGTAGGAGCTGCGACGGGGGGGACCGGCGTGCGGTGGTGCCTCCCGTGTAGGAGCTGCGACAGGGGGGACCGGCGTGCGGTGGTGCCTCCAGTGTGGGAGCTGCGACGGAGGGGACCGGCGTGCGGTGGTGCCTCCCGTGTGGGAGCTGCGACGGGTGGGACCGGCGTGCGGTAATGCCTCCCATGTAGGAGCTGCGACGGGGGGGACCGGCGTGCGGTGGTGCCTCCCGTGTAGGAGCTGCGACGGGGGGGACCGGCGTGCGGTGGTGCCTCCCGTGTAGGAGCTGCGACGGGGGGGACCGGCGTGCGGTGGTGCCTCCCGTGTAGGAGCTGCGACGGGGGGGACCGGCGTGCGGTGGTGCCTCCCGTGTAGGAGCTGCGACGGGGGGGACCGGCGTGCGGTGGTGCCTCCCGTGTAGGAGCTGCGACGGGGGGGACCGGCGTGCGGTGGTGCCTCCCGTGTAGGAGCTGCGACGGGGGGGACCGGCGTGCGGTGGTGCCTCCCGTGTAGGAGCTGCGACGGGGGGGACCGGCGTGCGGTGGTGCCTCCCGTGTAGGAGCTGCGACGGGGGGGACCGGCGTGCGGTGGTACCTCCCGTGTGGGAGCTGCGACAGGGGGGACCGGCGTGCGGTGGTACCTCCCGTGTGGGAGCTGCGATGGAGGGGACCGGCGTGCGGTGGTGCCTCCCGTGTGGGAGCTGCGACGGGTGGGACCGGCGTGCGGTAATGCCTCCCGTGTAGGAGCTGCGACGGGGGGGACCGGCGTGCGGTGGTGCCTCCCGTGTAGGAGCTGCGACGGAGGGGACCGGTGTGCGGTGGTGCCTCCCGTGTAGGAGCTGCGACGGGGGGGACCGGCGGGCGGTGGTGCCTCCCGTGTAGGAGCTGCGACGGGGGGGACCGGCGTGCGGTGGTGCCTCCCGTGTAGGAGCTGCGACGGGGGGGACCGGCGTGCGGTGGTGCCTCCCGTGTAGGAGCTGCAAGGGGGGGGACCGGCGTGCGGTGGTGCCTCCCGTGTAGGAGCTGCGACGGGGGGGACCGGCGTGCGCTGGTGCCTCCCGTGTGGGAGCTGCGACGGGTGGGACCGGCGTGCGGTAATGCCTCCCGTGTAGGAGCTGCGACGGGGGGGACCGCCGTGCGGTGGTGCCTCCCGTGTAGGACCTGCGACGGGGGGGACCGGCGTACGGTGGTGCCTCCCGTGTAGGAGCTGCGACGGGGGGGACCGGCGTGCGGTGGTGCCTCCCGTGTAGGAGCTGCGACGGGGGGGACCGGCGTGCGGTGGTGCCTCCCGTGTAGGAGCTGCGACGGGGGGGACCGGCGTGCGGTGGTGCCTCCCGTGTAGGAGCTGCGACGGGGGGGACCGGCGTGCGGTGGTGCCTCCCGTGTAGGGGCTGCGACGGGGGGGACCGGCGTGCGGTGGTGCCTCCCGTGTAGGAGCTGCGACGGGGGGGACCGGCGTGCGGTGGTGCCTCCCGTGTGGGAGCTGTGACAGGGGGGACCGGCGTGCGGTGGTGCCTCCCGTGTAGGAGCTGCGACGGGGGGGACCGGCGTGCGGTGGTGCCTCCCGTGTAGGAGCTGCGACGGAGGGGACCGGCGTGCGGTGGTGCCTCCCGTGTGGGAGCTGCGACGGGTGGGACCGGCGTGCGGTAATGCCTCCCGTGTAGGAGCTGCGACGGGGGGGACCGGCGTGCGGTGGTGCCTCCCGTGTAGGAGCTGGGACGGGGGGGACCGGCGTGCGGTGGTGCCTCCCGTGTAGGAGCTGCGACGGGGGGGACCGGCGTGCGGTGGGCCTCCCGTGTAGGAGCTGCGACGGGGGGGGGGCCGGCGTGCGGTGGTGCCTACCGTGTAGGAGCTGCGACGGGGGGGACCGGCGTGCGGTGGTGCCTCCCGTGTAGGAGCTGCGACGGGGGGGACCGGCGTGCGGTGGTGCCTCCGGTGTAGGAGCTGCGACGGGGGGGACCGGCGTGCGGTGGTACCTCCCGTGTGGGAGCTGCGACAGGGGGGACCGGCGTGCGGTGGTACCTCCAGTGTGGGAGCTGCGACGGAGGGGACCGGCGTGCGGTGGTGCCTCCCGTGTGGGAGCTGCGACGGGTGGGACCGGCGTGCGGTAATGCCTCCCGTGTAGGAGCTGCGACGGGGGGGACCGGCGTGCGGTGGTGCCTCCCGTGTAGGAGCTGCGACGGGGGGGACCGGCGTGCGGTGGTGCCTCCCGTGTAGGAGCTGCGACGGTGGGGACTGACGTGCGGTGGTGCCTCCCGTGTAGGAGCTGCGACGGGGGGGACCGGCGTACGGTGGTGCCTCCCGTGTAGGAGCTGCGACGGGGGGGAACAGCGTGCGGTGTTACCTCCCGTGTAGGAGCTGCGACGGGGGGGACCGGCGTGCGGTGGTGCCTCCCGTGTAGGAGCTGCGACGGGGTGGACCGGCATGCGGTGGTGCCTCCCGTGTAGGAGCTGCGATGGGGGGGAGTGGCGTGCGGTGGTGCCTCCCGTGCAGGAGCTGAGACGGGTGGGACCGGCGTGCGGTGGTGCCTCCCGTGTAGGAGCTGCGACGGGGGGGACCGGCGTGCGGTGGTGCCTCCCGTGTAGGAGCTGCGACAGGGGGACCGGCGTGCGGTGGTGCCTCCCGTGTAGGAGTTGCGACGGGGGGGACTGGCGTGCAGTGGTGCCTCACGTGTAGGAGCTGCGACGGGGGCGGACCGGCGTGCAGTGGTACCTCCCGTGTAGGAGCTGCGACGGGGGGGACCGGCGTGCGATGGTGCCTCCCGTGTAGGAGCTGCGACGGGGGGAACCGGCGTGCGGTGGTGCCTCCCGTGTAGGAGCTGCGACGGGGGGGACCGGCGTGCGGTGGTGCCTCCCGTGTAGGAGCTGCGACGGGGGGGAGTGGCATGCGGTGGTGCCTCCCGTGTAGGAGTTGCGACGGGGGGGACCGGCGTGCGGTGGTGCCTCCCGTGTAGGAGCTGCGACGGGGGGGACCGGCGTGCGGTGGTACCTCCCGTGTAGGAGCTGCGACGGGGGGGACCGGCGTGCGGTGGTGCCTCCCGTGTAGGAGCTGCGACGGGGGGGAGTGGCGTGCAGTGGTACCTCCAGTGTGGGAGCTGAGACGGGGGGGACCGGCGTGCGGTGGTACCTCCAGTGTGGGAGCTGCGACGGAGGGGACCGGCGTGCGGTGGTGCCTCCCGTGTGGGAGCTGCGACGGGGGGGGAGTGGCGTGCGGTGGTGCCTCCCGTGCAGGAGCTGCGACGGGGGGGACCGGCGTGCGGTGGTACCTCCCGTGTAGGAGCTGCGACGGGGGGGACCGGCGTGCGGTGGTGCCTCCCGTGTAGGAGCTGCGACAGGGGGACCGGCGTGCGGTGGTGCCTCCCGTGTAGGAGCTGCGACGGGGGGGACTGGCGTGCAGTGGTGCCTCACGTGTAGGAGCTGCGACGGGGGCGGACCGGCGTGCAGTGGTACCTCCCGTGTAGGAGCTGCGACGGGGGGGACCGGCGTGCGATGGTGCCTCCCGTGTAGGAGCTGCGACGGGGGGAACCGGCGTGCGGTGGTGCCTCCCGTGTAGGAGCTGCGACGGGGGGGACCGGCGTGCGGTGGTGCCTCCCGTGTAGGAGCTGCGACGGGGGGGAGTGGCATGCGGTGGTGCCTCCCGTGTAGGAGTTGCGACGGGGGGGACCGGCGTGCGGTGGTGCCTCCCGTGTAGGAGCTGCGACGGGGGGGACCGGCGTGCGGTGGTACCTCCCGTGTAGGAGCTGCGACGGGGGGGACCGGCGTGCGGTGGTGCCTCCCGTGTAGGAGCTGCGACGGGGGGGAGTGGCGTGCAGTGGTACCTCCAGTGTGGGAGCTGAGACGGGGGGGACCGGCGTGCGGTGGTACCTCCAGTGTGGGAGCTGCGACGGAGGGGACCGGCGTGCGGTGGTGCCTCCCGTGTGGGAGCTGCGACGGGGGGGGAGTGGCGTGCGGTGGTGCCTCCCGTGTAGGAGCTGCGACGGGGGGGACCGGCGTGCGGTGGTACCTCCCGTGTAGGATCTGCGACGGGGGGGAGTGGCGTGCGGTGGTACCTCCCGTGTAGGAGCTGTGACGGGGGGGACCGGCGTGCGGTGGTGCCTCCCGTGTAGGAGGTGCGACGGATGGGACCGGCGTGCGGTGGTACCTCCAGTGTGGGAGCTGCGACGGAGGGGACCGGCGTGCGGTGGTGCCTCCCGTGTGGGAGCTGCGACGGGGGGGACCGGCGTGCGGTGGTACCTCCAGTGTGGGAGATGCGACGGAGGGGACCGGCGTGCGGTGGTGCCTCCCGTGTAGGAGCTGCGACGGGGGGGACCGGCGTGCAGTGGTACCTCCCGTGTAGGAGCTGTGACGGGGGGGACCGGCGTGCGGTGGTGCCTCCCGTGTGGGAGCTGCGACGGGGGGGCCCGGCCTGCGGTGGTGCCTCCCGTGTAGGAGGTAGGAGCTGCGACGGGGGGGACCGGCGTGCGGTGCTGCCTCCCGTGTAGGAGCTGCGACGGGGGGGACCGGCGTGCAGTGGTGCCTCCCGTGTAGGAGCTGCGACGGGGGCGGACCGGCGTGCAGTGGTACCTCCCGTGTAGGAGCTGCGACGGGGGGGACTGGCGTGCGGTGGTGCCTCCCGTGTAGGAGCTGCGACGGGGGGGAGTGGCGTGCGGTGGTGCCTCCCGTGTGGGAGCTGCGACAGGGGGGAACAGCGTGCGGTGGTACCTCCCGTGTAGGAGCTGCGACGGGGGGGACCGGCGTGCGGTGGTACCTCCCGTGTAGGAGCTGCGACGGGAGGGACCGGCGTGCGGTGGTGCCTCCCGTGTAGGAGCTGCGACGGGGGGGGACCGGCGTGCGGTGGTGCCTCCCGTGTAGGAGCTGCGACGTGGGGGACCGGCGTGCGGTGGTGCCTCCCGTGTAGGAGCTGCGACGGGGGGGAGTGGCGTGCGGAGGTGCCTCCCGTGTAGGAGCTGCGACGGGACGGGGGGGACCGGCGTGCGGTGGTGCCTCCCGTGTAGGAGCTGCGACGGGGGGGACCGGCGTGCGGTTGTACCTCCCGTGTAGGAGCTGCGACAGGGGGGAACAGCGTGCGGTGGTGCCTCCCGTGTAGGAGCTGCGACGGGGGGGACCGGCGTGCGGTGGTGCCTCCCGTGTAGAAGCTGCGACGGGGGGGACCGGCGTGCGGTGGTGCCTCCCGTGTAGGAGCTGCGACGGGGGGGACCGGCGTGCGGTGGTGCCTCCCGTGTAGGAGCTGCAACGGGGGGGACCGGCGTGCGGTGGTACCTCCCGTGTGGGAGCTGCGACGGGGGGGACCGGAAGGCGGTGGTGCCTCCCGTGTAGGAGCTGCGACGGGGGGGACCGGCGTGCGGTGGTGCCTCCCGTGTAGGAGCTGCGACGGGGGGGACTGGCGTGCGGCGGTACCTCCCGTGTAGGAGCTGCGACGGGGGCGGACCGTCGGGGGCCGTTAGCGGTAAGTTGCCTGGAGGAGCAGCAGCGCGTCTGGGAGGCACCTAGTTCGTTCATCTGTTGCTTGAAAGCATGCACAAATCACACAGCTTCTCCGAAGGACTGAGGATGAAACGGAGCACTGATAACGTGACTTATACCTTTGGCTGTACAAAACTGTTCAAAGTCCTGAACCACAAACTGTGGCCCGTTGTCGGTAACCAAAACTTCAGGGAAGTCTTCCAAGCAAAAAATGATGACAACGCCTGAATGACACTACGCTATGTAGTCGAGTTCATTGAACTGCAAATAGATATTTTATAAAAGAGTCCACAACAATAAGCCACTGAGTGTTCCAAAAGGGACCAGCAAAGTCAGTATGCACTCGAAAAAGCCCCTGAGACTTTGGCCATCATGAAAACGTTTGCTGCGAGGCCGATAAATTTTCAGCACAAGCGCCATTCGGTGACATCTGTTTAATGTGGGCGTCCATAACTCTGTTCTGTACGTACAATTCCCCCATATCACTGGTGGAGCAATGGACACACATCTTTTTGCAACCCTTTAGAAATAATCACAAGCGAATGATCAGACTCATTTTGCAATAAAATCACACAGTGTTGGACGGAGAGGCTAAGACGATGAGCAAAATATCGGCGCACAAAAGAATTCTGAATCTTTTCCGCTGAACGAGGCCATCAGTACGGATGTAATGCCGCGAGAAGTTCAAGTCAGCGTCTGCTCTCGTGGCCTGTGCAATTTTCCTACAGTGTAGAGGAAACGTCTGAAGAAGTTCAGTGTTCTGCGCATAAATGTGGCAACAAGATGCTGCAGTTGCATCGAATTCTGAAGGAAGGCGAGACAGGGTGTCACCATTTGCATGCTCCGACGTGGGCCGGTACAACATTTCGTACTGATTCTGTGACAATAAAATGGTTCAAATGGCTCTGAGCACTATGGGACTTAACATCTGTAGTCATCAGTCTCCTAAACTTAGAACTACTTAAACCTAACTAACCTAAGGACATCACACACATCCGTGCCCGAGGCAGGATTCGAACCTGCGACCGTAGCAGTCGCGCGATTCCGGACTGAGCGCCTAGAACCGCTAGACCACCGCGGCCGGCTCTGTGACAATAACAAAGCTCTGTAGCTTCTGAGTCGAGTGCGGCGGAACAGATTTGGATGGATGAAACGAAGACTGTAGTGGCTTACAGTCTGTTATTAGCTAAAACTTCCGACCAAACAGGCAATGGTGAACTTTGTCACGCCATAGATAATAGCGAGAGCTTCCTTCTCCATTTGGGAGTAATTCCAGTGAGTCATGGTCAATAACTTGGAGTGGAAGCAATCAACCTGTCCTGTCAACCGAATCTGTACGAGAGCACAGCTCCTATTCCGTAGGAAGAAGGGTCCACTAACAAATCCACAGGCTTGGCGGGATCGAGATGAACAAGCAGCTTGTCACTCAGCAACATATTTTTAAGTTTCTGGAATGCACCCTGACACTCTTTGGTCCAAACAAAAGGCACATTCTTTCGGCGAAAACGATGAAACGGAGCCGCGATGTCGGCTGCGTTAGATGTAAGCCAGATATAATATGTCAACTCCCCGAGAACTGACCGCGATTCTGTCACGTCTCGGAGGCCGGGGGGGTCCCAGATGGCCAGCAAATGTGTTTGAAGGGGATGAACACACTCGCTATTAAGAACGTGAATTTAAGCCTGAAAATGGCACATTTTTGCAGGCTGTACTTCAAACGTGAAGCTGAAAGTACTTGAAAAAAAGAGTATCAAGGTTACTGATATATTCATCCGGTGTCCTGCCTGACACTAAAATATAATCCGAGTTATTTGAACACAATGGAGCTTTTGCAGTAAGCTGTTCTAAGTGGCGTTGGAATATGGCAGACGCAGAAGCACTGACAAAGTGTAAGCGCCAAAAACTGAACAACGCCAAACGTGTATTGACCACGAACATTTTCTGAGACGCCTCATAGAGTGGATTTGCAAATACGCATCGCGTAAGTTAATTTTTTTTAAAAAAAATGGCACCCTCCAGGAAGCCTGCCCATGAATTCCTGAGGGCGCGGCTAGAGGGAGAAGCCCATTGACTATCCTGGATAGGAGCAATAACGCCATTCCAGAATGAGATTTTCACTCTGCAGCGGAGTGTGCGCTGATATGAAACTTCCTGGTGGATTAAAACTGTGTGCCGGACCGAGACTCGAGGTCCCGAGTTCGAGTCTCGGTTTGGCACACAGTTTTCATCCGCCAGGAAGTTTAATAACGCCATTGTCTCGCCATTCTTTAAGTCACTTGCACCTTTGTCTTTTTGAGCACGAGGCACGGGACGCGCCCGAAGAAAGTTAGGTTGAGCATTGTCCTTCATTGTAACGTGCGCGACAAAATTATTTGTTCTGCGAAGTACTTCACAAAATAAATTAGGAAACTTCTCAATCAACTGAGTAACACTGTCTTTCTGACTGAAAACAGAATCCGAAAGTACATTGTTCTGAATACGAAGACCAAACATATCAAGTGAATCTACCCCAAAAATATTTACACAGTCTCACGAACGCAAAATTGTGAATGAGGCTGTTCTGGTGTGAAACTGGATCGTGGGAGGCAAACCACTGGTACCAAGCGCTGGAATGTCCAGACCGTTACACGCAGTGAGTTGCGTGCAAAATGTTGCCAACTGTCAGGAGCCCAACTTTACATAAATGGCACAATTAAGCGATGTAACGAAAGCGCCATTGTCTCATTGTCTAACTGAGCCGCACACAGCGTCCGGCAGTGACTAAGCACAGCACTTGGGCGGGGTGAAGTCACATCATTACTAGCACCGTTAGACGTTGTGGAGAAAATTACATTCATTGACCGGAAAGATGCTCCGTGGTTATGAGAGCGAACGTTTTCAGGTTGCAAGCACAAAGACAATACATGTCGTGGCTTTTCACAAGTAAAGCAAGTCGCGTTCCGCGAAGGGCAGTGTCGTCTTTTATGAATGGAAAAGCAGCGGGGACATGATTTCACAGCAGACGTACGCGCTGACACTGCATTACACTGCAAACGGGAGCTATGTCAAAGTTTTCCAGAACACTACCACACGAGTCCTGATGTTGATTAATTTGCAACACTTGTTTCAATGTAGGATCAGAGTGTCTGAGAATTTGTTCACGAATCTTACAGTCTGATGCACTGTGCGTAGTTGCATCTCGAATCATTGTGGACTGTGCACAGCTACACTGAAAACGACACTGTCGTGTCAAACCCTGAAATTCAGTGACCCACTGACGGTACGTCTGTTCTGGCTTTTTCAAGAATCGAAAGAGCTTCTAACGGGCTGCAGCAACATGTACCTAATCCTCGTAATACTTGGTGAGGGAAGAAAATAAATCTTCAAAAACCAGCACCTCCGGCCTACTAGTCGGGAATAACTTCTGAGCGACGCAGTGAACTCCGGTGCCGGCCGTTAACAAGAAGTAAGAAAGTGTGACAGTAGGTTAGGCTTGATGTGGAGCACAATGAGCCCAGTACTCGTCACACTGCTGTTGTTGTTCACTGAACAATGCAGCGAGGTGGCGCCGCGGCTGTGGCTGCCTGCTGCGGAGACGCCCGTGCAGCAGCAGCTTGTGCATTAACGCTCTGCCGGACGGCCGTCGTTGACTGCAATATTTGGTGGTTCTGAAAGTAAATAAATTCCATTAGATCCAAGCGCGCAGCAACCGAAGGCGCAGGCGAAGGCGGTGTAGGAGGCCTGTATAACGGGGGGAACCGCTGCAACAAATTGTAGGTAGAAGCGAGGCAAAGGAAAGAACAATTAGTAGCAATGGGCCTGTGAGATAAAAGACAGAAATATTAGTGACAGCGAATGCAGCGTCGGTTCTGGAATCCTCGTCGCCAGATGTCTTGTCGGCTACTGTGGGAGTCAGCCCGGACACAAACAAGGAAGGAGACAAGCTGCGATTGCCGGTGGCAGGAATCCAAACTCATCTGTACAAAACACTTACTAATCAGAAGAACAGTTTATTTCCAAAAAGAAAATAAACATAACATCTCTTTACGAAGTGACTGCCTGGCCTCCTACTTGCAAGTACTTCATTCTCTATTACTACTCGCAGAAAGCAGGGTAAGTATTCCTATTATTCAGTACTGATGATCATGAAGACTGCGACCGTACTGGGCCGACAGGCGATGTGCGGCTGATCAAAGCAGCGCCTGCCAGGGGGCGGTGGACTCTGGCCTGCCAGGAGGTGGGCGCTGCCCGCTCCCTCGGCCGGCGCGCGGCCCACCGCCCTCTCGACGCCGCCGCGTGGCGCTGCGCTGGTCGGCGTGCAGCCCTTGCTCTAGCACTGCGCAGTTACACTCAGACCCGAGCCCAATCGATGCCAGTCCTCCATACTTGTCATTGCTTTGGCCACTGTGTCTCCTTAATGTCACATAAGTACTGGTCAAATAGGTCATCATTTTCCCACCTATTGTCCGCGAACCCCATCAGGTTTGCAAAATGTTTCGAGGGTTTCGCTAAAAATTTCTTCCACAATAATATTCATTACTATTATTTTAAAATTAATTTAACTGTACAATGCTCTTGTTACGTATGTTTAACATCGGGAATTTATCACACAATACATCAACATTTCCCACGAATGCCTGATTTGAAATTATGTTACAACGACAGGAATGCATTTGATTTCGCTGCAATGCAAATTTAGTCTGCCAACTTCTTTGTGTTCTAACACTATCAACAATAATACCGCGTCCCCACTAAGGAACGGTTACATGGCGGTCATGCCCTTCGTGTTCAACAATAGCCTACTTCTTCTTTCCTTGTGGGAAATGCAGTAAGCTGTCAGATCTGTACCAGAATAGTTTCCGTTCCCGTTAAAATAGATAATTGGGTGAAAAGCGGAAGTTTGAACAGGGTTTAACGAAATCGCAAGTTATTGTTGTGTTAACAGGTCATCCATCTCCTAGTGATGTGCGTCAATCCGGCCAAAATGAACCGTGTGTAAGTAAAGGAGACTACGATGATAATTGCATTAGCTTTGGATTTTCACATATAACTGACAAGGACATTCCAAGACCACAGTATGTTGATTTGGCGACAATCTTGCTAACAGCAGTCTGAAACTTTCTCCAATCAAACGTCATTTAGAAACTAAACACCCCACCCGCGTAAACAGATCTGCTGATTTCTGTACACGAAATGCTAGCGAGTGGAAAAATGATTTAAGTACTTTTGTTTCCGCTGCAAATAGTGATAATGAGAATGCTCTTGACACGTCTTACCGTGTTAGCTACAGAACTGGTAAAACTGCAAAACCTCGTTCAATAGCTGAAGATTTATTGCCGCCACGGTGTAGTACAATGCATGCTTTTATACTCTTTCACGAAAAGATTAGTATGGCAGCACTGTCCGAGATATGGTCAACTACCCCGTGTTAACGACATATCAAATTACGACGAAAATGAAACTTTTGGAGGACTTCGTCGCAGTCCTCCTTTTGCGATTCGACTTGGCAAATCGACTGATGTTGACAATTTAGCCATTTTGAAGCCTTTCGTTCGTTATAGTAGCAGGGAGTCTGTAGAGGAAGAGCTACTATTCCGCAGACATTTAAAGGAGAGAACTAGAGGAGGAGGTGTATTTAAGTTAACCGATGAATACTTCCGCGAAAATTCAATACGCTCGACACGCTCAGTAGGCGTTTGTTCAGATGGCGCGGAATCTGCTATGTTGGGTTCCTTGCCAAAGTGAAATCTGTGGCGCCGAACGCTTCTTCGCCACATTGCTGCACTCAAAGACAGGCTCTTCTGTCTAAACGCATGACCGTTGAATTGAAAACTGTGCTGGGTGATACAGTGAAAGTAATTAATTTTGTTAAGACTCGTCCTACAAATTTCCGCATCTTTGCAGTGCTTTGTGAGGAAATGGGAGGCTTTTATAAGAAGTTTATTGTCTAACACTGAAGTTAGGTGCTTACCTATTTACAGACCATACGATCTTAAAGATGAAGTTTATGTTTTTTTCGCAAACCATCTCTCTCACAAAGCAAAATGCACGGAAGATGAAATCTGACAGTTCTAGACTTCAGCTTATTTGACAAAAATTTTCTCAAAAATTAACAGTTTCAACTTATCTCTCCAGGTGTCAAATACAAACGTTTATGTAGTGCAAGACCATACAGAACTATTCATTAAAAAACATTATTTTTGAGAAACATGTTTCAATAGGGATCAAACCGAGTGATTTGATACACTTCACGATTCCTGTTGGAAAATCATTTTTCTTTGTACAAAATGTCAAGAACAAGGTAAAAGAACATCTGAAGGGTGTGGGGTCCAGCCCAGTCGTCTCTTACAGGGTGCTTAAAGGATGCTGCCTTCTCGGATAGCTATACAACAATTCAAGCAAATCACTTTAATAGGTTTTATTACAATAAAGAAGATTGACAATACTTAGCTTTGTATTTACAACGAGTTGTCGCATGCGATGGGCAACACGCAAACAGTCCGTGTCGTTCACTATACACAATGTCCATGTAAGCATTCACAAAAAATGGTTCAAATGGCTCTGAGCACTTTGCGACTTAACTTCTGAGGTCATCAGTCGCCTAGAACTTAGAAATAATTAAACCTAACTAACCTAAAGACATCACACACATCCATGCCCGAGGCAGGATTCGAACCTGCGACTGTAGCGGTCTCTCAGTTCCAGACTGTAGCGCCTAGAACCGCACGGCCACTCCGGCCGGGAAGCATTCACACCCGCTCATAAGTCACTGCTGTCGTTAATATGACTCTTCAGCTAGGCCTCTCTGTTAGTGGTCGTCTTCTACTGGCAGCAGCGGCGCCTATATCCTCTCCTTGTAGGGAGAGGCCGCTCCTGTTAGCGCTCTATTGGCTGGCTTCGTCTCACAGCCTTCTCTGCTCTTGCATTCTTCATCTTCGTGCCATCGCTTGTCGATACGCCGGAACAAAGGGACTTGGAAAAACCTTCAGAGAATATTTTCCTGCTAGGTCCAATTATAATTGGATTCGCAATCCCTTCGAAGACCAACAACGGCTTTATTACCCATTTCATCCACATATTTGTGTGAAAAATCGTTTCCTTCACATTCCTATTTAAAAAATAAATACAGAAACTGATTATGTGCTGAAAGTGATTTGAGACTTTAACGTCTGTGGTTCCTGACGTTAAGGTTCTGTCCCAAGGAAAGCAGGGCTAACCTTCTCACTCAATTCCAAGGAAGAGGTGAGTAATTACAATGTAAACTTGCATTTACTATTGCGACTAGCTGTAGACGGTGAATAACTTTTAAGCTGTAACTAGAGTATCCCTGTTGACTGGAATGAAATTTTATGCGTGAATACTGTATGTATATTAAAAACCTAGGGGTTCACCCAGTTCAGATCGTTGTAAAAAGGGATCGAGAGTCAAAAAAGGTTGACAACTGCTGAACTTGGTGAATGAGAGACGAGCACTAAAGACTAACCACGACTTTTCTGTTATGTTAATAAAGAGAAATCCCTGGAAACAGTAACTAATGTAAAATTCCTGTGCGGAACAGCTGAAACGATATACCTCTACATCTGCATCGATACTCCACAATCCACCGTACGGCACATGGCGGAGGGTACCTTGCACCATTACTAGTAACTTGCTTTCCTGTTCCACTCGCAAATAGAGCGACGGAAAAAAGGACTGTTTATATGTCTCCGAATGAGCCCTAATTTCTCGTATCTTATCTTAGTGCTCCTTACGCGCAGTGTGTGTTGGAGGCAACAGAACTGTTCTGCAATCAGCTTTAAATACTGGCTCTCAATAGCATTCTTCCCTTCAGCGATTCCCATTTGAGTTCCCGAAGTATCTCCGTAATATTTGCGTGTTGTTCGAGCATCGTCGACAGGACTGACTGCGGACCTTTGGTACAGAGCCGAGTGGAGGGTCTGAATCAGAGGCTGAGACGGTTCTGCGACCGTGTGGGCTGCAGATTCCTCGACTTGCGCCATAGGGTGGTGGGGTTTCGGGTTCCGCTGGATAGGTCAGGAGTCCACTACACGCAACAAGCGGCTACACGGGTAGCAGGGGTTGTGTGGCGTGGGCTGGGCGGTTTTTTAGGTTAGATGGCCTTGGGCAAGTACAGAAAGGGCAACAGCCTCAACGGGTGCGGGGCAAAGTCAGGACATGCGGGGACCAAGCAGCAATCGGTATTGTAATTGTCAACTGTCGAAGCTGCGTTGGTAAAGTACCTGAACTTCAAGCGCTGATAGAAAGCACCGAAGCTGAAATCGTTATAGGTACAGAAAGCTGGCTTAAGCCAGAGATAAATTCTGCCGAAATTTTTACAAAGGTACAGACGGTGTTTAGAAAGGATAGAGTGCATGCAACCGGTGGTGGAGTGTTCGTCGCTGTTAGTAGTAGTTTATCCTGTAGTGAAGTAGAAGTGGATAGTTCCTGTGAACTATTATGGGTGGAGGTTACACTAAACAACCGAACTAGGTTAATAATTGGCTCCTTTTACCGACCTCCCGACTCAGCAGCATTAGTGGCAGAACAACTGAGAGAAAATTTGGAATACATTTCACATAAATTTTCTCAGCATGTTATAGTCTTAGGTGGAGATTTCAATTTACCAGATACAGACGGGGACACTCAGATGTTTAGGACGGGTGGTAGGGACAGAGCATCGAGTGACATTATACTGAGTGCACTATCCGAAAATTACCTCGAGCAATTAAACAGAGAACCGACTCGTGGAGATAACATCTTGGACCTACTGATAACAAACAGACCCGAACTTTTCGACTCTGTATGTACAGAACAGGGAATCAGTGATCATAAGGCCGTTGCAGCATCCCTGAATATGGAAGTTAATAGGAATATAAAAAAAAAGGGAGGAAGGTTTATCTGTTTAGCCAGAGTAATAGAATGCAGATTTCAGACTACCTAACAGATCAAAACGAAAATTTCTGTTCCGACACTGACAATGTTGAGTGTTTATGGAAAAAGTTCAAGGCAATCGTAAAATGCGTTTTAGACAGGTACGTGCCGAGTAAAACTGTGAGGGACGGGAAAAACCCACCGTGGTACAACAACGAAGTTAGGAAACTACTGCAAAAGCAAAGAGAGCTCCACTCCAAGTTTAAACGCAGCCAAAACCTCTCAGACAAACAGAAGCTAAACGATGTCAAAGTTAGCGTAAGGAGGGCTATGCGTGAAGCGTTCATTGAATTCGAAAGTAAAATTCTATGAACCGACTTGACAGAAAATCCTAGGAAGTTCTGGTCTTACGTTAAATCAGTAAGTGGCTCGAAACAGCATATCCAGGCACTACGGGATGATGATGGCATTGAAACAGAGGATGACACGCGTAAAGCTGAAATACTAAACACCTTTTTCCAAAGCTGTTTCACAGAGGAAGACCGCACTGCAGTTCCTTCTCTAAATCCTCGCACAAACAAAAAAATGGCTGACATCGAAATAAGTGTCCAAGGAATAGAAAAGCAACTGGAATCACTCAATAGAGGAAAGTCCACTGGACCTGATGGGATACCAATTCGATTCTGCACAGAGTACGCGAAAGAACTTGCCCCCCTTCTAACAGCCGTGTACCGCAAGTCTCTAGAGGAACGGAGGGTTCCAAATGATTGGAAAAGAGCACAGGTAGTCCCAGTCTTCAAGAAGGGTCGTCGAGCAGACGCGCAAAACTATAGACCTATATCTCTGACGTCGATCTGTTGTAGAATTTTAGAACATGTTTTTTGCTCGAGTATCATGTCATTTCTGGAAACTCAGAATCTACTATGTAGGAATCAACATGGATTCCGGAAACAGCGATCGTGTGAGACCCAACTCGCTTTATTTGTTCATGAGACCCAGAAAATATTAGATACAGGCTCCCAGGTAGATGCTATTTTTCTTGACTTCCGGAAGGCGTTCGATACAGTTCCGCACTGTCGCCTGATAAACAAAGTAAGAGCCTACGGAATATCAGACCAGCTGTGTGGCTGGATTGAAGAGTTTTTAGCAAACAGAACACAGCATGTTGTTATCAATGGAGAGACGTCTACAGACGTTAAAGTAACCTCTGGCGTGCCACAGGGGAGTGTTATGGGACCATTGCTTTTCACAATATATATAAATGACCTAGTAGATAGTGTCGGAAGTTCCATGCGGCTTTTCGCGGATGATGCTGTAGTATACAGAGAAGTTGCAGCATTAGAAAATTGTAGCGAAATGCAGGAAGATCTGCAGCGGATAGGCACTTGGTGCAGGGAGTGGCAACTGACCCTTAACATAGACAAATGTAATGTATTGCGAATACATAGAAAGAAGGATCCTTTATTGTATGATTATATGATAGCGGAACAAACACTGGTAGCAGTTACTTCTGTAAAATATCTGGGAGTATGCGTGCGGAACGATTTGAAGTGGAATGATCATATAAAATTAATTGTTGGTAAGGCGGGTACCAGGTTGAGATTCATTGGGAGAGTGCTTTGAAAATGTAGTCCATCAACAAAGGAGGTGGCTTACAAAACACTCGTTCGACCTATACTTGAGTATTGCTCATCAGTGTGGGATCCGTACCAGATCGGTCTGACGGAGGAGGTAGAGAAGATCCAAAGAAGAGCGGCGCGTTTCGTCACAGGGTTATTTGGTAACCGTGATAGCGTTACGGAGATGCTTAATAAACTCAAGTGGCAGACTCTGCAAGAGAGGCGCTCTGCATCGCGGTGTAGCTTGCTCGCCAGGTTTCGAGAGGGTGCGTTTCTGGATGAGGTATCGAATATATTGCTTCCCCCTACTTATACCTCCCGAGGAGATCACGAATGTAAAATTAGAGAGATTAGAGCGCGCACAGAGGCTTTCAGACAGTCGTTCTTCCCGCGATCCATACGCGGCTGGAACAGGAAAGGGAGGTAATGACAGTGGCACGTAAAGTGCCCTCCGCCACACACCGTTGGGTGGCTTGCGAAGTATCAATGTAGATGTAGATGTAGATAACAGTAACAAATCTAGCAGCCCACCTCTGAATTGCCTCGATGTCTTCCTTTAATCCGATTTGGTGCAAATCCCAAACACTCGAGCAGTACTCAAGAATAGGTCGCACCAGCGTCCTATATGCGGTCTCCTTCACAATGAACCACAATTTTCCTAGAATTCCCACAACAAACCGAAGTCGATCATTCGCCTTTTCTATCACAATCCTCACGTCGTCGTTGCTTCTCATATCGATTTGCAACGTTACGTCCAGGTATTTAAACGACGCAGCAGTGTCGTGCAGGGCACTACTGATGCTGTATTACGGATTGGGTTTTCCTACTCATCCGCATTAACTTACATTTTTCTACATTTATAGTTAACTGCCATTTATCACGCCAACTAGAAATTTTGTCTAAGTCATCTTGTGTCCTCTTACAGTCACTCAACTTTGACACCTTACCGTACACGATAGCATCATCATCAAACAACAACAGATTGCTGTCCACCCTGTGCGCTAAATCATTTGTGTACGTAGTGAGTAATAGCGGTCCTATCACACGCCCTGCGGCACACTTGTCTCTCATAAACACTCGCCGTCGAAGACAGTAGACTGGGTTCTATAACTTAAAAGTCACATATCTGTGAACCTGTTCCATATGCCGCATCTTCTTTATCAGTGTGCACTGGGGCACTGTTCAAACACTTTCTAGAAATGTAGAAATATGAAATCTGCCTAATGCCCTTCATCCATAGTTCGCAGTATATAATATGAGAAAATGGCAAGGTGAGTTTGGTATGAGCGATTATTTGTAAAAATATGCTGATTCATGAACACAGGCTTCTCGGTCGCAAGAAAATTTGTTACATCCGGACTGAGGATATGTTCGAGGATTCTGTAGCAAACCGATGTTAGGAATATTGGTCTGTAATTCCGCGGGGCCGTTGTTTTGTCTTTCATATACACAGGAGACACCTGCGCTTTTTCCAGGCG
Source organism: Schistocerca americana (assembly GCF_021461395.2). Lineage (NCBI taxonomy): Eukaryota > Metazoa > Arthropoda > Insecta > Orthoptera > Acrididae > Schistocerca > Schistocerca americana. The sequence continues at coordinate 716,934,051 of NC_060123.1, forward strand.
GTTGTGACTTTACACTGGGCGAGATATTCGCAATAAATGCAAGCTAAGTAAGGGGCCAACGTCGTAGAGTACTCTTGTAGAAACCGGACTGGGTATCAGTCTGGACGTGGTGACTTACTGCTTTTCAACTCCTGCAGTTGTTTCTCTATGCCAGGAATGCTTATTACTCGTACTATGTCGTCCATACAGAAGTCTGTTCGATGGTCAAACGACGGAATATTTGTACGATTCTCCTGTGTGAAGTTTAAAGCTTCGTCATTCGTTGTGCTATCTTCAACTGTCACACCAGACTGGTCAACAAGTGACTGGCTGAAAGCGTTAGACCCCCAAGCAATTTTACATGGGACCAGAAGTTTCTCTCGTTCTCTGCCAGTCTTTTGCTAAGGTATGAGGGTGGTTATCGTATGCTTCACGCATAGATCTTTTCTGAGATGCACGAAACGCTACTAATCTTTGCTTGTCGTCATTTGTGCGTTCTCTTTTGAACCGAGAGTGCAACAGCCTCTGCTTCCTCAGCATTTCCCGTCTCCTTAATCCACTTACTAGGCACATAAATGTTCCATACCATGATTTACAGTCTGCTTAAACTAGACCCGTAATTCCGCTACGTCCATCTGAATGGAACTAAGAGATGTCATATCATTGCCTAAGTAAAATGCTAACAACTGATTATCTGCTCTTTCTAGCAGAAACCCTCTCCTAGCCTTCTTAACAGATTTATTAAGTTTAGTAACCATAGTTGATATAATGGCATCATGATCGCTAATTCCCGTTTCTGTACTGACGTTGTCGGTAAGGCCCACGCTATTTGTAGCCACAAGCGATGTAAATTTGAGTGTACATATAAAGCAAAGAGTAGAAGAAACACATTTTAGTCTTAGACTCGTTGAGGCAAATCTTAAGGATTTGTAAATTATTCGTGAAAGAAGTGGCTTACTAAACACTTGTTCGATCATTCTCGATTATTGACAGTAAACAGCGCATCCACATCGTATAGGATTAATAGAAGGGCTGCAGAAGATTCTATGAAAAGTGGCGATCAAGTGACCGTTTAGTAAGTTATAGGCATAACAGAGAAGCTGAATTAATTCTAGTGGCAGAATGTACAAGGTAAGGGGAATTGTTCATCACGGAAAAGTTAACTGGTAAAATTCTGGCCGACTTACTTGGAGCGAGGCGATGGACGAAGAAAAATTATTTATGAAGCGTAATTTCGGAATTTCGAGGATCGGATGGTGCTGAATACACACTCCCACATAAAAGAGACTACCTTCCTGCGGTGGCCGGGAGCACAACTCGGATCAGCTGCTTGGGAAGCAACCACGCTGGCAGTTGACCACCGCGGCATTGTGCTGCGCGCTACTTGCGCCTTGATGTGTAGGCTTCCCCCCCGCCGCCACAGCCCGAAGGTGACCGTGCTGCAGGCGCTGTCATCGCCAGGCGGAAGGCGGCCACGTCTGAACTGGGTGTGGGGAGCTGTTGCCAGGGTACGAAGAGCAGCACACCGTATTACCGTGTCCTATATATGTCTCGCGCAAACGATGTTGGCAAGAAAATCAAAGAAATTAATGGTTTCACAGGTCTTTACCGACACTCATTTTCGCACGCACCGATCGTGTACGGTATAGGGAAAAGGGATGAGAGTGGATGGGGGATGATACTGGCAACAAAAGTAGCCTCAATCGGGAAAATTACGGTATATAGATACAGATGAAAAATTAGAGTCATATACAACATTGGGCGAAGGATTTGACAAGGGAAGTTGTCAGTTTTGATTTTATCCATAATGAGTAATTAGGTCATGGTTATGGAAGACAATGTATAAATTTTGGGCACAACCAACTCTGTACCGTGTCAAAGAAAAACACACTAGGATTTACTCTTTTCTAAGGTCAAGCCATCGTCATAAGAGTTACTGTACAACAACCTCTAAAAGCGACCAATACAAAACATAAACAAGAATAATAAAAGCAACATGGGTACTTCCGCTGCAGCAATGTCTTCTTCAGATGTACATCCTCATGGCCATTAACTGATAAACGCTACACAAAGCAAGTCAGTTTTAGACTCAAGATGAAATGTAGTCTATTTCATATTTCATCAGCTAACGGTGATGTGGACGTACAACTTAAGAAGACGCGGCTGCAAGGGAGATAGCCACTTTATTTCATTCTTATCGTTCTCGTTTATGTTTTATGTTGATCGTTTTTAGATGATCTTCAACAGTAATTGTGATGATGAAGGCTTGACCTTTTTTACATTGTAAATGTGTGGTTGAGCTGATATTTTAACAGTCATTAAATTGTCAGCTTTTAAAGTCATTCATGAGACTCGTTAACTGTAATAAAAAGATGCCAATATAAACAGGGTGGACTATTTTAATCCATGATGGGACACAACTCACGATAGAGATGATATATAGGAAAATATTTTAGATAAGTGTCTTGGCTGGCAATGAGGGTCAGGCGTTGCTACTAATGGCTGTTACCTTGAACGTAATTTTCAGGGTGATCAGGAGGTTAAAGTGATTTTTTAAATGCGAACCCTAATATTTGACTAAATCTTTGAAAAGAGCGGCAAATTTTCGTATAAAAAATTATTCAAGGTCATGACAATGTTCAGTGACGGTCAAATAGGCAAGTGCGGTTTTACTTCTGTTACGAATTAACTCGGAATAGGAGAGCGATGCAGCAAAATTAGATACGAATTGGAAGGGGCATACCGAGCAAAGAGAGGCGAGGGGTTCGCTCAGCGACTGTAAATCAATTTATTTATGGTTGTTTTCTCTTCCAAGTCTCAAAATAACATTTATCCGTTGTGAAAGATTTATTTTTCCCAATAAATACGTTAATTAAAAAAGTTCAAATCTGTCGTCGCTTTATCCTGATCCGACTTTACAAACAGTGGTTTCCCTGAAACACAAACTTCGAATTATCTTCGATAATTGCCTTAAAGATCACAGTTATTGGTAACAATACTCGACCTTTTATGCCCTTTCCACTTTGAATCTGTCATTGTATTTCGCTGTATCTGTTTTAGTTTCGATACAACTACAGAACGAGAATTTACCCGTCGCCACCTCCGACTATTTATAGTGCGCTGAGGAAAAAACTATAAGAAGAGAACGAGGAGACAAGAACACACATTTATTGACGAATACTCAGCTTTGTACAAATCGGCTCAGGCAGCAGTTCCTGTGTTTCAACTAGTATTCCAGAAGCTACGGCTACGACACCACACTCCTCCCCCCCCCCCCCCCCCCCACCCCACCCTTTCCCACACCTCACCAAATCTCGCGGCCATGGTCACTTATGGTTACTGTGGGAATCGTCGGCGAGTAGGAGGTCAGGCTTCAGGCGCAGCAGATGGGATGGGAGCTGACACTGAAGCTGGTGACAGGCTCCCGTCCTTACCCTGACATTCGCCGTGAGCCTGCACGGGAACACGTAGCAAACCGCAGGCCGGGCGCACGCTTACGTCCAGGGCCTGAGTCTCGAAGCTGGAGGACGCACTCGGAGAGGAAGGCGGCAGAGCGCAGAGGCGTCGCCCATGGCGACTATGAGCCGCTGTGATAATGGCATCGGGGATCAGTGCGTGTCCAGCTCCATGAGAAGCGCCTCGGTCTGAGATGCCGTCTGGTTCGTGGCGGACGGCCGCGACCCTGGCTCCTGCCTGTGTGCTGAATCTGGAAAATGAAATTCAGCAGCAGCATCACGTAGTCTCAGTGGGTGAAGCGGGTTCTGGTGCCTTTTGAGCAGCGACCGTGTAAGGTAAGATTTGGTAAGGTCTTATGGGACAAACCGCTGAGGTCATCGGTCCCCGAGCCTACACACTACTTAATGTAACTTAAACTCACTTACGCTATGGACAACACACACACCCATGCCCGAGCGAGGACAAGAACCTCCGACAGGCGAAGCCGCACCGACCGTGACTAGCAGCCTCGGACCGTGCGGCTACCCCGAGCGGCGTAGGGGAAAAAAAAAGTCTTGTGACCAAGGACACACGAAACGGTCCCCTATTGCCATTGCTGTCTGGGCTAGTGGTCCTGGATCTGAAAATGAGAATATTGTACTGACCGGTACTCTTTGTTGGCTTGTGCAGCAGATGAAGCAGGCTGGAATGCTGGTGCCTATGCTGGAGTTCGGCCAGGGAAGATCCAACTCGAGGCATTGCACGGTAGGTGGACAGAAACAGTTGCGTGCCTGCTCCCCTGAATGAGATCCACGGAATTTGCTCATCTGCGCCTTGAATGTTCGCACAAAACTTTCAGCTTCACCATTTGACTGCGGATGGAACGGCGGTGTGGTCACATGTTACATAGTGTTCACCATGCAAAATTGTTCTAATTCCTCTGAGATGAACTGCGGTCCATTATCGGACACTAACACTTCTGTCAAGTTGCAAAAAATTGAACTAAGTGTTCTGATAGTATTCGTCAACGTCCTAGAGTTGGAACCACAAAGGGAAAACAACTGAAGGCACTCACTACAATAAGCTATCGGGTGTTCCAGAAAGGTTCAGCAATGTGGATGTGTTTCCAAGGACCGCTGGGGCGCGACCAGTCAGAAGAGCTCACTTCTCCGGCGGCGCCACCGCTGCGACTTCTCGGTGCGGCAGTCGCTGAGCTGTACGCCGCCTCTCGAGTGGGTTGCCGACGAGTTATTCCCCATTATGGATCAACATTATCTACCCTGTTTATTTTCATCAACAGGTCGCATCCTGAGGGAAAGCGCTGCTTTGTGTGAGGTACGATACTACTGAAAGGGTACAATACCGCCCGACATTGAAAATAGGTACAAAATTCTTCGTTATTCGTGTCAGAACAACACATTTTTTTTGTAATAATAACTCAATTTCACTTAATACACCGAAGCCGGTTACCAGTGTAGGAACGAAGGACAATTTATTTATTTAATTGATCACATGTGCACTCCCACAAAATAAATCCCTACATCCAAGTTGGTGAGATCTATGAAATGAATGAGTGTATGGTCGTCTGCTAATTGCAGATAGTGAATGTGCATTATATGATCATCTTTGAGACGATACTTTGGTCACCTTTGGTGGAACCAAAGAGATGAAATTTGCCAGAGCTTTGAGCGCCTCAAATGTGACTGACCAATACGGTAGCATGGTGCTTCCACATCTCGGTGGAGGTGCGAGACGACCTGAAGAACGGCCATGTTTCAGCACTCTGGCGCTGGATCTTGTGTTGGTAAGACCTGTATTAGGTGTGCTGCGTAAAGACAAAGGAGTGGAGTGAATGGTATGCAAGTGAAATTCTTAAGAGTAGTTTGGAATAATTATTTCTCTATTTCAGGAAGTTTTGGGGGCAGAATTAAATGACAAGCAGGTAATATTAAGGGCATCGTAGTAATCTTCGGAAGTGACCAACGGTCACAATTAAACCACGTGTAGCAATAAGTTGAAATACTTGTGAGTGCTAGTACTAAGTTGAAATACTTCCGAGTGCTAAAGTTCAGCTGAATTACTGGCGTGTGTACTATAAGTTGGAAATATTTAAGAAATGGCGTGTGCAGGACTTGAAATTAGAGACGAGTACTTCCACGTGGTGAGTACTGTGTGAGTCTCAATCTGTGTGCGAGACAAAGGATAAAGACAAGTACCCGTCCAAGGTATCAGTTGAGGACTCGCGTGTGTGATGAATACGTTCTTAATATTACTTTGCGTGTTATGTTTCCGTGTGACGGTAGGTTCAAACGCTAATACTCTGAGAGAGAAGCAAGGTGAGTCAGCCGTCTATCCAGCAACGCCACTTGGCTTGCATTGCACGGGAAGACGTGCATATATCCTCCAGAGTTCGTAGTAGGAAAGAAAAGTTACGAAGTGGGGCAGTGTCGTTTGAAACTGGGATGAATACTAATCGAAGTGGTAAAGCTGAAAGTGAAGTGATTCTAATGTTGTGACTATTCTTTGTGATTGTATTCTATGTTGCCAGAGTGATGTATTTTACGTAATTTAATTATGTGTGGTTTGCATGGGAGAGTAGCAAGATAGATTCAGAGGCAGTGGGTTATGCATGTTCCTTTTTGTATCGCTCGGTCTGCAGTAAATTTTCGTGATGATGGGTGTGAGATTCGAAGTGTGAGATATAGCAAAAGATCCACCATCCTATCCAGAAAGTGCACTGTAGCGTTAGATAATTACGAGACCATAAGATAATCACCAACGTAAAGCAATGCCAACTGGGCGGAGTTTCTCATGTGTAATTGTTGTATAAAATGTAATGGTGTGTTTAGTTTATCTTTGAATCATAATAGAATTTATCGGAATAAAAAAGACAGTGAAAAGAAAAAGATTGGTGGCCTTGTTCTTCCAATAGTGTGTAGTCATGATATCCAGAATCTGTAATGTGTGCGCCATTCATATTCAGTGCGATGGCCACGTGTTGATCAAAGCCGTTGGGTAAGAAAGAAAATTTGGTATTGCCAGAGCGTAGTGAACAACCAGAGTTGTGTAAATTCCTAATAGTCAGATGTGCGATATTCGTTTCCGTTGCGTTATATTCAAACAGGAGAATGATTTGTAGCTTAATTGTCGGTACTAGAGCTCATAATCAGTCATTGATGTTTTTTGCGAGAAATTAGAATAAATCCACTCGCTTGGCAGACCACTCATCTTGCAGGCCTGACTGCATGATGCCACAGTATGAGCAAGGCATGTGGGTGCCTCTCACTACTTCTAGCACCCATTGAAGTATTGGAGTTCATTGTTAACTTCAAATACCGGTTCCGAAATAAGACAGTTAATCCTGAGCAAGTGAATTAGAAGGCGTTGGTAAACGTTTTGTTGTACGATTTTATAAAGTTGTAGCATGAAAACTTATTTTGACATAGCCATTGTTTTTTCCGAAACTCTGCCTAAACTCTGATGCTCATTCGACTTTTATTGTTTTTTTTTGCTTGAAGACACCCATCAGTGCTGCTCTGTCTAGGAGATATTACATATTGATACACTACTTCATCATCAGACCCTACTTTTCACGTAAATGTGCATCATGCTTGTTTCTGTAAACAGAAACTTTTTCAATAGCTTGGAACCGGAATAATCCCAAAGTGCCTAACGTACAAGGGAACACCACCAACTTGGCCTCATACTTTACAGGCAAAAATGAACTTGCAAGATACCAGCCCCGTAAACCCATCCTACGTCAAAATTGTGGTCATACTTCTGATAGTACGCAGCTACGACATCCTGAGTGCACAGTACTCAAACATCTGCTCCCACCGGTTGTTTCTCACTCTCTGCCCCACTGCTACCATAGGGAAGCGCAGGTTTTGGCACACGCAGGAATAAAGGCGACTTTTCCCCATTGAACATGGATACTCTGCAGATCACATTTGAGTGCCTGGCAGAGTTCACCGAACCATCTTATATGTTTGTTGCATTATGTATGATCATTTTGCGAGCGAAATCTGGGAAAATCGGCAAAATTCCAACGATAAGACGCGAAACAAAGGATCTCTAACGCCTATACGATCTCTAATGCCTTCTGCAGCCATCTGATAACTAGCTATCACAGTTCTAAAGCGATAATTTCAGTAAACAATAGAATAATTCGAGTAGTTGATCGCCTCAGTGGTTGTCAGCTGTCCTGAAAAGCAGACAGCTTGTGCTAATGTGACGTTCCGGCCGCAAAAATGGGCCGTCACACATACTCATCCCACTCCCAGTCCAGAACGAAGCACTCGCACATCACCTTGTTATTCCTGTAACGAGAGTGACAGTGCAGAGGAATACGTTTTATACTGTATTATTTTTTAATAATACTTGATATAACGGATAGACCGTTGCTGGCAGAGCACCTCGAGTTCCTGCTTCTAATAAGGTGAGTACTCTGTTCGTTTGTTACTTTTACGAGCTTCAAACAGGATCGACTTCAGTAACGGATAGGAACAGTAACTGCTGTGTACATATGCGAACTGAGTTGGTGACCCTTCCATCACAGCTCCAGGCTCTGTTGTCTTCTGTTACATAGCTTGAGGCTGCTCCCTGCACTGAGGTTGACCCCTCTTCCCTGGTCGAGTGGGAGATCATTCCAAAGTCTGGTAGGCAGCGAAAGACTTCCCGAGGGCCGACTGTAGGTCCTCCTCGATTCTTTTCACGAACAGATGTGTGGCTGACGAAGTCTCTAAGTCGGATGTAATCGTTCACCCTGTTCCAGAGGAAGCTTCTCGGCCCGCAAGCCCTAGGCATTCACGGAGGGTGGGTTTACTGGTAGTTTGGAGCTCCAACGTTAGGCGCGTAATGGGGCCCCTCAGGAACATGGCTCCCGAGGAGGGGAAGGAAGCCAGTGTGCACTCTGTGTGCATACTGGGTGAGGGTGGTCACTCAAGATGTGGAAAGGGTCCTCCCCGATGCCGTGAAGAGTACAGGGTGCAGGTGGTGGCCCTTGTAGGTACCAATGACGTGTGTCGCTTTGCATTGGAGAAGATTCTCTCTGGTTTCAGGTTGGAAGTTATTTCTATTTTGAACTGCAATTTCCTTAACCTTTAATACAAAGGAAGTGGAAGGACTTGGCCCATACAGTGACCATATCATTTCAGCATATTTATTTGCATCATAGATAAATCATTAAGACAATTACAATCATAAATCAGATAATAATTTCTTTAAGAAACGCCATTCAGGCAAACTTTACAAACTGCTTGTAATATAAAACCACAAATGCATTAATATCTTTAAAAACATTTAAGAACCCGCCACTCAGGCCAATTTTACAAACTGCTTGTTATGAAACCACAAGCGAATTAATCTCTTTGCAAACTTTTTAAAAAAAAACGCCACCTGGGCCAAGTAAATCATTTAAAACAAACTTAACATCAAATAACCAGGAAATCAATTATTATTTCCACATAGATTGAAAACCGCCCCTCTCGGGTGAGATATTACCAAACAACTTTACAAGGTTATACACAGTTTGATCAATAATAACCCAGTTATTTTCCCATCAAAATTGACATACCCCACTAAGGCTGAATTGCACCGCAATTTTAGAAAACCTTTTCAATCAAGACACATTCTTCTAGAAATTCCTCAAAATTCTTTAGACGAATATTTAAAACATTTATCCCGGGCAACCTTGCAGGGCCACCACAAGTTTTAGAAAACTGCAGCTTGTACAATAACTGAGGCCCGAGATTGTGAGGCCGCGACTTGGCCACGAGCGGTGGAGGCGACTGAGCACTTATCTTCGAATTAAAATGTGGACCCCGTTTGTACTTACACCCCGTTCAGAACACCGAAATCGGAACCAAACAGCACACGCGAGCTCAGGCGAAGTCCATCGCCCGTACGCCCGCTAGTAATTTAAAATTCGGAGGCCCACTGCTTCCGATCTCTGAAACATAAATCAGAAGCGACAACAGGGAACCAAACAGTTCTTCCTTCACCTTAATACTCAAACTTATACAGAAAACTGCTTCGATAAAATTGACAAAACACAAATGATGCAAACGGAACTGGCTCATTAAAACCGAACCATCACATGGAGCACCTTATGTGGGCCTATAAGTGAAATATCACATCACAGTCCTTGCAACGCTTTGCTGTCTCAAGAGGAATCATCATTGTATTTCACTAATCGTTGGTAGCACTTGAATTACTTAACTTGATGCCAGTTGCTGGATCGATGTGGCGAAGACACCAGACGCTACTTAGTCCGACAGTAACAGCGTGTTCCTTCACGGAAGCGAGCACACGCATAGCTTCACGAGGTTGCCAAGAAGCCACAGCGCCGGCCCGCTGTCACTGACCCCAGCACGATCGAGCGCTGACTGCCGCCCCTACTCAGGCACGCCATGCTCGCTGCCGTCTCTCCAACGTCCCGCTAATACGCGCACTTCCGCGTGCCGAGCCCAACGCCGTTGTTCCTTTCTGCTCCATACCCCCTACATCTTGAGCCGACGCCGGCTCCAAAGACAAACTTCTGCCAGAGGGAATCGATAGTGCCTAACCAAAGATAGTCCTGGCACCAGTCCCGCCACGGCTCACAGGTGACTAGCGGAAATGGTAATGACTGCCATTCTTGCTTGCAAGATTAAATACGGAGCACACCATCCGCAGCATCGTCGATAGAACAGACTGTGGTCCTTTGGTGCACAGCCGAGTGGAGCGTCTGAATCAGAGGATCAGGCGGTTCTGTGACCGTGTAGGCTGGAGATACCTTGATTTGCCCCATCGGGTGGTGGGCTTCCGGGTTCCGTTGAATAGCTCAGGAATCCACTACACACAAGAAGCGGCTACACGGGCAACGGGGGCTGTGTGGAAGTGACTGGGCGGTTTTTTAGGTTAGAGGGTCTCAGGGAACCACAGAAAGGGCGTCCACATAAAAGGGGGCAGGTAAAACACAGTGAGGTAGTTGTAAAAACTATCGGTATTGTAGTTGTAAATTGTCGTAGCTGTCTTGGGAAAGAACCAGAACTCGAAGCCATAATAGAAAGCACTGAAACACAGATAGTTGTGAGTACAGAAAGTGCCTGCCGGTGTGGCCGTGCGATTCTAGGCGCTTAAGTCTGGAACCGCGTGACCGCTACGGTCGCAGGTTCTAATCCTGCCTCGGGAATGGATGTGTGTGATGTTCTTAGGTTAGTTAGGTTTAAGTAGTTCTAAGTTCTAGGGGACTGATGACCTCAGATGTTAAGTCCCATAGTGCTCAGAGCCATTTGAACCATTTTTTGAGTACAGAAAGTTGGGTAAAGCCGGAAATAAGTTGAGCCGAAATTTTCTTCAAATGATCTAACAGTGTTCAGATGGGATGGATTAAATACAGTTGGTGGTGGAGTGTTTATTGCTGTCAGAAGTAGTTTACCTTGTAGTGAAATTGAAATAGATAGTTCCTATGAAATAGTATGGGTAGAGGTCATACTTGACAATCGGACTAGACTATTACTTTGATCGTTTTACCGATTGCTGAACAGTTCAAAGAAAACTTTCATATAATTATAGTAGGTGGTGACTTCAATCTACCCTCCAAATGTTGGAAAAATTATGCGTTTAATGCCGGCGGCAGCCATAAAACGTCATCCAAAACTGTACTGAATGCTTTCTCGGAAAATTATTTTGAACAATTAGTTCATGAGTCCACTCGAAGCATAAATGGTTGCGAAAGCATACTTGACCTCTTAGCAACAAATAATCCTGGACAAATAGGGAGTATTTTGACGAATACAGGGATTAGCGACCACAAGGCAGTTGCTGCTAGGCTGAAAACCGTAACACCTACTACCATCAAAACAAACGCAAAGTATATCTATTTAAAAAGCTGACGATAATGCTCTTAACGCCTTTTTAAGAGAAAGTCTTCACTCCTTCCGATCTGATCATGTAAGCGTAGAAAAGGAGTGGAATGATTTCAAAGATACAGTATACTGGTAGCAGTTACTTCTGTAAAATATCTGGGAGTATGCGTGCGGAACGATTTGAAGTGGAATGATCATATAAAATTAATTGTTGGTAAGGCGGGTACCAGGTTGAGATTCATTGGGAGAGTCCTTAGAAAATGTAGTCCATCAACAAAGGAGGTGGATTAAAAACACTCGTTCGACCTATACCTGAGTATTGCTTATCAATGTGGGACCCGTACCAGGTCAGGTGGACGGAGGAAATAGAGAAGTTCCAAAGAAGAGCGGCGCGTTTCGTCACAGGGTTATTTGGTAAGCGTGATAGCGTTACGGAGATGATTAGCAAACTCGAGTGGCAGGCAGACTCTGCAAGAGAGGCGCTCTGCATCGCGGTGTGGCTTGCTGTCCAGGTTTCGAGAGAGTGGGTTTCTGGATGAGGTATCGAATATATTGCTTCCCCCTACTTATACCTCCCGAGGTGATCACGAATGTAAAATTAGAGAGATTCGAGCGCGCACGGAAGCTTTCCGGCAGTCGCTCTTCCCGCGAACCATACGCGACTGGAACAGGAAAGGGGGATACTGACAGTGGCATGTAAAGTGCCCTCCGCCACACATCGTTGGGTCGCTTGCGGAGTATAAATGTAGATGTAGATTTAGAAGTAAGAGTTATATACCACATTAATTATAATGTGATGGTACTGATGCCCCATGGTACACAAAACGGGTCAGATCGCTGTTGCAGAAGTAACGAAAAAATCGCGCCACATTTAAAAGAATACAAAATCCCCAAGATTGGCAGAGATTTGCAAAAGTTCGAAATATAGCGCGTTCTTCAATGCGAGATGCTTTTAATAATTTCCGCAACGAAACTCTGTCTCGGAATCTGGCAGAAAACCCAAAGAGATTCTGGTCCTACATAAAGCACACCAGCGGCGAGACGCGATCAGCACCTTCACTGCGCGATAACAACTATGAAGTCACTGATGACAGTGCCACCAAGGCAGAGTTATCAAACACGGTTTTCCGAAACCTTTTCACCAAAGAAGACGAAGTACATATTTCTGAATTCCAATCAAGAACAACTGCCAAGATGAGAAACATAGTAGATATCCTCGGTGTAGGAAAGCAGCTTAAATCACTTAATAAAGGCAAGACCTCCAGTCCAGATTGTATACCAGTCAGGTTCCTGTCAGAGCATGCTGACACAATAGTTCCATATTTAGCAATTATATACAACCGCTCTCTCTCAAAAAGATCCGTACCTACAGACTGGAAAACTGATCGAGTCACAACAGTACCCAAAAAGGGAAATAGGAGTAATCCGTTGATTTACAAGCCCATATCACTAACGCCAGTTTTCAGTAGGGTTCTGGTACATATACTGTATTTGAACATTATGAAGTACCTCGAAGAAAACGATTTATCGACACGTAGTCAGCACGGATTCAGAATGAAGTAATGAGTACTATCGACAGGGGATGTCAAATGGATTCCATATATTTAGATTTCCAGAAGGGTTTCGACACCGTGCGACTGGATTCGTGATTTCCTGTCAGAAAGGTCACAGTTCGTAGTAATAGACGGAAAGTTGTCGAGTAAAACCGAAGTAATATCCGGCGTTCCCCAGGGAAGTGTTATAGGCCCTCTATTGTTCCCGATCTATACTAACGACATAGGAAAAAATCAGAGTAGCTGTCTTAGATTCTTTGCAGATTATGCTATCATTTACCGTCTTGTAAAGCATCAGATGGCCAAAACGAATTGCAAAATGATATCCGTATGCTGCTAAAAGTGGCAATTGACCCTGAATAAAGAAAAGAGTGAAGTTATTGAAACGAGCACTAAAAGAAATCCGCTACATTTCGATTACGCGGTAAGTCACACAAATATGAAGGCTGGAAACTCAACTAAATACTTAGGGATAAAATTACAAATAACCTAAATTTGAATGATCACATAGATGACGCTGTGGGTAGAGCAAACCAAAGCCTGCGATTCACTGCCAGAACACTTAGAAGGTGCAACAGGTCTACTAAAGGGACTCCTTACACCACGCTTGTCCGCTCTGTTCTGGAGAATTGCTGTGCGGTGTGGGATCCGGATGTCATCGAAAAAGTTCAAAGAAGGGCAGCTCGTTTTGTATTATCATGAAATAGGGGAGATAGTGCCACAGACATGACAAATGAATTGGAGTTGCAATCATTAAAACAAAGGCGTTTTTCATTGCGACGGGATCTTCTCATGAAATTTCAATCTACTCCGTTTCCGAAAAGATTCTGTTGGCACCCACCTACATAGGGAGAAATGATCTTCACGATAAAATAAGAGAAATGATGCCTCGCACGGAAAAATTTAAGTGTTCGTTTTCCCTTGCACAGTTCGAGAGTGGACGGTAGAGAGACAGCATGAAGGTGATTCATTGAACCCTCTGCCAGGCACTTTATTGTGAATAGCGGATGTAAATGTAGATGTAGAGTAACGAGCGAAATTGACACATTTGTATAGGGGATGTTCGCAGGTGCAGTGTAAGGGATATTCGACCGTATTTTCTTAAGCATACGTCATATGAATTTATATATTGCTGGAAGAATTCCACTTGCAGCAGAGCTGTACAAAACGGATTCAGCGTACCGCAGCCGTCCCGAGAACGGGACCGGCGAGCAACCAATTGGTGGTTGCCACGGTGCTAGAGAATAGACCTTGCCCGGCAGCCCACCCGCCCGTGTCAGTTGTTCGGGCCCTGAATACGATGACGTCTCGTCGTCGACCGACTCTGCGTGTTTCCGCTTTGTCCGCGACGAATGCTGTTTTGCTGCTCTGGACATCTTGCTGGTTACGAGCTCCCAGCCAGAGGGCGCGAGGCCGAGGTGGAAAACCATTACAAGGATTCTTGGCGAATTTCTTTCGGCTTCTTTGAAGCGAGGCGGGTGAAGCGAGTGCGGTTTTCTCACGCGAGTTGTTCAACAGCTTTCATTGGCGGTGACATGGCACTCTGCGAACAGATTACCACGCTTCCGATTGGCTGTTCAGTTACGTCCCTTTGCTCACTAACTGCTTCCTGTACGACATGAGCAGTTCCGAGGTGGAGGAATTTTTCCCGCAGTCGACGTCAGCTGTTGGACTTCGGGCAAATGCCTGGTCGCGGACAGTGTTGGATTTGTTGTTCTGCGACCGCGAGTTCTCATCGACGCCGGTTTCGTCCTCGTAATAACGAGGTGGAGCCCACGCAGCCGGTGGACTCCAGCCGACAGCGTCTGCGGTTAACCAACTCCCTGTCTCGCGGGCCGGCGCCGCTGTGTCCGGGTTCTATAACTGCAGATAAGGTAGCACGACGCGTGCATTGTGTTTCTCTGCTTTCAGGGCACGCGGCAGGCGACAAAGGAGGCTCAACCTCTGACCACAATTTGTGTACACTGTACACCGCCGGGGCAGCCGTGACGTACCGCTGCTCCTTCTCACTAAACCAGTTAAACATCGTTCGTACCGTTCCCACCCGCAGGTTCACCACTCACTTCTTAGTTATTGTATGTCACTATCAGCCGTAAACTCATGGTACGACAGTTAATGTCAGTGTACCCTTTCTGTTCCAAATTCTTTCCTGTCTGTGTGTTCTGTTGGTTTTCATGCAGTCTCTCCGCTATTTTACATGAAGGTTGAGATCGAGTATTATGTGTCCAGAAATTGTTTATGGTCAGCATCTCAATCAAATATCCCAGTAAGATACTGCTGGCGGTCCTTTTGTTGCAATTAATCATGCATAAATTTGTCTAAGGATATCACATTTTAATCATTTAAATTCGACGCAGTTATTGAGTTTTCTTTCTGTCTGAAATTCGAGTATAAAACTGAACTATTTAACAGATCAAACCCCTTTTATTTCGCAATAAACAAGATTCCTGACAACTGAATGCCCGAATTCTTGACCCAGAAACAATGCTTCTGCAAATTGCAAGATACCTAGCGTTTCCTATGCCTCACAGTGGAAACTTCTCGTATGTCCGCTTGTTTGATGAGCTAATTTTGTCGTTATTGATGATCAGGGGTGGCAAGTCTGCAAGTCTTGACCATTTGCATACCGTTCGAGAATTCATTAAAGCGGTGCTTGGACTCAGCGAGCTCCGACTTCTGACAACAAATGTTATAAATAATTACATCTTCTTAATACTAGCGTTAACGTGTGACGACGCAATATCGTACGGTTTATAGTTTGTGAAACAAATGTGTGAAAAACGTCTTCCCCACATACTCCTCCTACACACATACTTCTTACTTTGTTCCATGCATCTACGGTAGTAAAATTGAGACATATAAATAACATATGCTATAATATCTCACGAAAATGCCTTCTCCAATTTGCACTCATTTCCCACAAGAGAACAGATAGGGATCCATTATTCATTTCGCAACAATAAGGAACTAACTGACGGCACAACACAACAGTAACTGCGTAATTGGTACTACACTACTGTAGGGCCTACACTGTACTATTAATATTATTATGTCTATTATTATGACTATTATACTGATTATTATTAGTGGCAGTGATCACATACAAAACATTGGCAGCCTGAATTCTTCTAATTTTTGCATTTCAGAAGTAAGGAGTCCAGTAATCAAGTGGTTTACAAAGAGTAGCCCTAATAATTATGCACAGATTTTAATTTGGTTGATTTTAAATGAGAGTGTGGGTGTGGGTGGAAGAAATGTCGCTGGGCAGGAAAGTGCTGTAGAGAAATCATGTTTTGTAACAAGTGCCTACTCTCTATGTGGACAGTCTACATTCACATCTACATCTACATAACTACTCTGCAGTTCACACTTGTGCCTGGCAGAGGGTTTTTCGAATCACCTTCTGCCCATTTTTCTAGCCTTCCACTCTCTAACAGGGCACGAGGAAAATGAACACTTAAATTTTTCCATACAAGCTCTGATTAATTATATTACGGTGTTCATTCGCTCCTACGTAAGGTGAGCACAGTGAAATCTTTTAGCGTTCAGACGAGAAAGTTAATGATTGAAATTTCGTTGAAACATCTCGCCACTAAAAACGCCTTTGTTTTAATGAGTGCCCCCGTGACATCTGAGGTCATCAGTCCCCTAGAACTTAGAACTACTTAAACCTAACTAACCTAAGGACATCACACACATCCATGCCCGAGGCAGGATTCGAACCTGCGACCGTAGCGGTCGCAGGTTCCAGACTGAAGCGCCTAGAAGTGCTCGGCACGCCGGCCGGCTACTGGAAAAGAGTAATTAAAATGCCTGAGATGATTTTAATTAATATTTTCCTCGTCATAACTTTTGTAAGAAATCGTCATCTTTCAGCACATCGAGTAGATTTTCCTTTAGTGCTACCTAATGAGACGCATTATTTTTTGTGAGTAGTGGAAGAACAAATAATTCATCCACATGGTGTCTATATCATATGTGCAACGATCGTGACGGATTAGAGGAAAGTTAAGCCCTAGCTTCTGAATCTAATTCACCGAAGCAACAATGCAATGGAAACAGAAAATCAGACTGACCATACAAAGACGGAATGCAAGCTTCATTTCCTCTTTATAACTGCTTATGGAATTCTTGACTAAAGCTTATCAAATACTTCAACGTGAAACTATATCCTGCGGGACTGTGTGATCATTAAAACGAGAGTTCATGGGCAAACATCAATTTTTCTACAAAGTATCTTACTTTAGAATGCAAATGACATGAATAAGCCAGTTCATGGAATTCACACTGTTCTCTCACAATTAGCCTGATGTAACTGGGTTAGCACACATCTCAGAAATAATACCTCTCAGTGAGGAATCAAGTAAAATGATGAGGCGGGAAAAGGGAAGCTATACGCGGGAGCTTAACCGTTACGGACTGAAAATCACGTTAGTGATTGCAAAAAGATGGCAATTACTAGCATGCTCACTAGTTTGATCGGAGACAGTCAGGAATATTCAATACAGGGCGGATAAAACAACCAAATGGCCTCCAGTTGTCCTCTTACATAAATTTCCAGGAAGTTCATCACACGATTCATTTGTAAGCGTAGGCTTCCGCGGCCGTTGTCTTCTTCAATAAAATTCTTCAGGGTATCAGACCGCATCGTCATAATTCATTATTTAAATGCAGCGTTTTTGTCATTGTCAACACGAGAGCGAATTTCTATCGCTTAGTACCACTGTCGTAAAGAGTCAGTCGCTCGCCACCTGGTGACCAGATCTCACACTTAAGGCGACACGATTCTTTCTTTCATTCTTTCGCTTACGCCATAGTCGCGCAGCGATCGCAGGGTCGGCATGGTTAGAACGGATTTGGCATGGTGAGTTTGAGGGGTGGCCATATGCCCTTCCTGCCACACCCCGTACCCACAGGGATGGAATCAGTGTACCCCAGCTGTCTGCATCTAGTGTAAATCGTTAATTAGTGTGGACGTGTTTCAAACGTCTGCGACGCGTGTAACTGAGGCGGAACGTGGGGACCAGCCCGGTATTCACCTAGCGGGATGTGGAAAACCGCCTAAAAAGCACATCCAGGCTGGCCGGCACACCGGCACTCGTCGTTAATCTGCCGGGCTGATTCGATCCGGGGCCGGCGCGCCTGCCCGAGTCCTGGAAGCAGCGCGTTAGCGCTCTCGACAATCCTGGTGAGTTTAAGGCGACACGATTCTATGTCATAAAAATTACTAACTCGAAAATATTCGATTCGCACACTGATCAGAAAACAGGGTGGCAAATCGATAGGGGCAAAAACAATCAATCACTAGAGGCGTTAGTTAACTGGATCTACATGTACAAAAACTAACAGACAACGTTTTAGCACAATGTCCCATACGGCTCATAAATCAGTGAACATCGCACGCAATAAAAAAATAAATTTAAAAAATAATTGAAAAACTGGGAAAGAATTTGAAGGGAAACAGGAAAGCACTGATGATTTCGAGTTTACTGACTTCGTAATTCATTTAAGGCACTGCGACTTCATCTAATTTCGTGTCCACTAGGAACACACATGCTTACCGACCACTGTCTGGAACACGTCACCTCAACAAAGTCAGTTTCTGTCTCTCGTTGAGAGCGGAGACCAAACTTTTATGGAAGGAGGCGGTGCGCGCTCCGTTAGCCTATAAGGAGAGCTGTTCGCTGTTTCAGCAGACAGCCCGAATGAGGCGGCATGAGCAGTGATTCTCTGAAGCACATATAGGGAGGCCTCTTTGCGACACGAAAAAAAAAATAGAGAGAGAGAAGCGACATTTTAAGGTTTGGTACCACTACTTACGAGAAAACGTCAAGGGACTTCTTTGGCATCTACAAGACATTCAAAGCGCTCATCCGCGTTTTCAAGCTAAATGGTCAAGGCGGGAAAGTAAACGATTATGACTAGAGGAGAGAGACTGCTGAATTTAAGGAAAAATAAAACAAAACATGTTGCTTCCATCTTCTCTCAATTATCTGTGTGACTTTGACACAGAAAGTTAAGAATAACAATATTACGCCATCGCAAGATTTAAAATTATAAAAATATAAAAGGAGTGCGAAACAAGAGTAATTTTTCACCTTCTCATAATCTGTTAGCAATAACTAACACTAATTTGAGAAACTAAGCGTGGCGTGGAATCTGTTGCTGAATCGCCCAGTACAATGTGCCTCTGATGTTACAGTTCGTGTCCATTCTGGTTTCGCATAGTTGGCGAGTCTACTATGAAAATCACTATATGGTGGGTATAGTTTCCTGGGAAGTGGATACTGCACCATTTTCGACAGTTGGTCTGCAAGTATATGTCCCAGTAACTATTGGAGAT
The DNA here is from genome assembly GCF_021461395.2 of Schistocerca americana. Taxonomy (NCBI): domain Eukaryota; kingdom Metazoa; phylum Arthropoda; class Insecta; order Orthoptera; family Acrididae; genus Schistocerca; species Schistocerca americana. The sequence continues at coordinate 716,953,211 of NC_060123.1, forward strand.
GACTTTGTTAGCTCAGCTTCTTTGGTCTATCGACACTTCTCACTGCGGTATGTCGTGTGCCATGTCATTTACGGTTTTGCCTTTGGCTGTCCTGGCAAGCTTTTAGTGCACCAAAGAATGCCTTAATAATCATGTAGGAGGATACCACGGCCTTGATAGCGTTTCTTTATTTTTATTTTATTTAATTGTTGGTGAACTATTGGGAGAGGTTTGAGAACTCACGTTAATTTTTGAATGAGTCCACTTTAAGCTCTTAAAAAAATTATTGCGATTGCATTTTCGACAAATGATCATAATCAAGCGTTCTGGAAGCATTCAGTCACCAAATAAACTACACTTTGGTTAAAAAAATAAACAAATATTTAAAATCGAAAATTTGTCTTTAATTTTGTGTGTTAGTTCAACGAAATTTTTGAACAGTATAATTTTCTTCAAAAAACGTAATATTTGAAAGTAATTTATCCAATTTTTTGCTGAAGGTATGTGTGAGGCTGTGTACATAATTAATAATGGGGCCGAATCGGAATACCACTGTTATTAATTCCGACTGCGCACATAAGATAAGAACGCACAGGTCACAAAACGACCCGTTTTACATCTGTTTCAGAGAGAATAAAATCACACTTTTTTACTGGTTTAGTAATGAAGGCATTAAATCTGTTAGATGCGTCATTATTTAATTTTACAATCCATTTGCAGAAAAGATAAGTGTTTTATTAGTGTAATTGTCTCGATTGTTGACAAATAGAATGTTCCCATTCGCTGCCTTAAGAGCAATAGCATAGTTGTCAGAAAATTTATAGTTACCTTCGCAAACGGTCTGGCTTCCCTAACGGTCTTCCTCTTTCTGGGCAGCAGTAATCATCACATCTTTATTATATTCTGTACTGCGAATGGTAACAGGGCTTGTCTAATGTGCTTTTTGTATTGGCAATTATATTCTTAAACCATGATATCTTTCACGATGGGTATTACACTATATCTTAAACTCTTATTTAAAATCTCAGTATCACTATTGGTAACAACAATGCCAATAAAATTAACAAATTTATAAAAAAATTTAAAACTACATTTGTTATTCGTACATTGTGACTGTTTAGATTCTTGTTGGGTCTTCAATTTACTAAATTCCTTAGAGTGTCTTAACAGTCACTCTTTGATATTAAATGGACTTGACAATGGATAAGCATAAGGATTGAGTCAAACTGATAAGGAGCAGTTCCTCTTGCTAATGTTATATGGGACGAGTTTAGCTCAACTCTGTGTCTGAATTCCTCACGTATTTCACACTTTATCCATTACACATTTTAGCATGTCTAGTACTACGGGATTTTGTACCTATATTCACGATGACATATTTCGGAATCACTTATATCTTAGACACGGTTTGTTGAAGTGGCCACTTTCCACAATTTCGATCATTCTTTCCTGGAAACGCTGATATGTTAACAGATTAACCATTACCTTGCTGGGCAACGAATCAAGAATTTCGATTAGCACTGGGTTGGCAGACTTAGTGACATTTTTGAATGAAGTCATTACGCTTTAGGCGGTTAAAATATTGTTTACTGCAATTGCAGCTTCGACACATGGTCATTGGCAAGCTTTGTGCGGTACAGGGCTTGCTCAAAAGCATAACGTTGTGACATGCTAGAACATAGTTCCCAGCACAGTGAAACTAAATACATGTGGCGGTATAAATCTACCCTCTGTTCTATACACTACATTAGCGCACGTGAAACAGATGATGAAATAACGGCATACAAGTAACATGATAACGAACGCATCCGCTGTAAGCACTAAAATCAAAAACTCGTGCAGCAGACCTGATGGATGGTTCGCGATGGCAGCAAAACAACCATTATGCCGCCACTGTGATCCATACACCACGCCTGCTACGCGAGTTTTTGATTTTAGTGTTCATTGGGCTGTAACATTTTAATAAATGTAAATTAATAATGTTTATTATTAATTGCTAATCACATAAGAAAAAATTTAAATTTGGTAGACATGCGAATGCCTTATTGTTAAATGAAACAATTTTATACATCAAGAGTGTGGATCAGCCACTAGAAATAAAAATTATCTTTATTTTCTATTTGAAGTATCGAATTTTTGTATCAAATTTCAATTTATTGTGAGAACTTGTAGTTTCATGGAATGACTAAAAAGAGAGACGTATTATTGTTATTACAGAAATATAATTCAGTATTTCTTTGTTAAAATTTCCGGTTGATAAATAATGTAGAATTTTTATAAATACAGCTACTATTAGTGAGAATCGACCCACCGACCTCACAGTTTTAAGAGTTGTATGCGTCACAATAACCATCTGATGACTTTGGTAAAATACTCGAAACGTTTTATTGTACCTAACAAGCATTCGGTAACTTTTGGGAACTGTAGTGTTCCTGAATATGGGATGAACTTAACTGGACGACTCATATTGCGTTGAGATCTCATGCTGGGTACCTGTGCGTGAAACAACTGAGTAATATGTTTCCCACCTGATTGTCCACAACCTTCTAAGAAAGTGTTGCTTTCCTGGGCTATGACTGGCTGTCATTCTAAAGCGGCCTAATATAAAGGAGTGGCTTCAGTTTCAGGCTATACGTGCACAGATTAAGACTTGCATATTGCAAGAATGTGGTTTGTTCTGTATAGTTCTGGTAAAAAATGAAAACTACTACGCTACACCTAAAAGTTTCGTAATTATTCATTACCAGTAGCTCAGCGAACTATTAGAATCCTAGGGTAATCCTCACTGCAGCCAAATGGGTGTTATGAAAGGACCTGTGGCTATGCAGAAACTTTGCACAGAACGTTTACGACGTATGCCTCGAGTAGAGTTGCGCTCTATCAAAACTACAGTTCAGTAGTTTCGGTACACTACACAAATGAAGTAGTGAGTTGCAGGATTACCGATGGTATTGATAGAATTCGTAGGGAAAGAAACATATTTAATGTCTGAGGAAGAAATGGGAGCCAACGACTTTTCTTTTTTTTCGTTTCCGGTTTTCGTTTTACACAGAAGTAGAACTGTCAGTGTTAGTCCACTGTGTATTTTACGACCTTACAGAATATGAAGTGCATCTTACAGGTAATAAAGGCCGCGCGGGATTAGCCGAACGGTCTCAGGTGCTGCAGTCATGGACTGTGCGGCTGGTCCCGTCGGAGGTTCGAGTCCTCCCTCGGGCATGGGTGTGTGTGTTTGTCCTTAGGATCATTTAGGTTAAGTAGTGTACAAGCCGACCTTAGCAGTTAAGTCCCATAAGATTTCACACACATTTGAACATTTTTGAACATAAGTAATAAAAATTAAGTTTATCGCGTAACGTCTGCGCTTTTACGTAACCAAAACAGTTATTTTTTTATGCAAGTACAGCTTACTTGCACAAACATAAAAATATATATAATTATTGCTGTTATTTTGTACTCAATGGAACGTTCTTCGCCATGACCAAAGTAGGGGATTATTGTTATTATCAATAAAAACGAAAGTTGCTTATGAATAACAGAAACATGTCTTACATAAGTTCGACGAAGTACTGAAGCGATGTTCGATGTATAATTGTTTTGTGTTTGTTTTATTTTACCTTTTTATAGAGAAAATTGCATTTACTATCGCTATATGATAAATCTGTTGTGTTTTCTTTACTGTTGCTACAACATCCCTCTGTTTCACATTAAAAATAAACCATTATTGAATAGAATTTGGATTAAGTATTGGAAATTTCAGCTTTGCTATAAATACCATTTATTCTGAAGTAACAGATAGGAGGATAACTATGTCGAACAGAAATGTTCTGTAGGTTACCTGGTCTTTATATATCCTCACTCAGTTTCTAGACAGGCCACTGTTTCCAGTTTTTAGGGAAATTTATTGAGATTCTGATCACATACATAAAGAAATCTATCCTTATGAGGTGACACCAGATAGGTTTGCAACACACCCAACATACAAGTAATATGAGCACAGCCTTAACTGACCAAAGCTACCATTGTCTTGACTTATGTATGGTGTTCTGCAGAATAACATTATCCTCAATGTTACATGAGTAGTAGGGCAACAAGGACATGAGCACAATTTGTTAGTGTGGGTTACCTACATCAGGGGCAAGTATGCACTCAGGGTAAACCTATTGTTCTGTTTTCATTGACAGGTTATGAGCCCCTAAGAATAATCCTTCCTTTTGATTGACCAGTCCTCATCCTACTGCTCCCCCACCCTTCTCCCCTCTCCCTCCTCCTACCAGCCCCTTCCACTTTCAGGCCTGAGCTATTCGAATAGCCCTTTTTACAACTTATCAATTTGATTGACTACTTAATTAAATTGATTAATTAACAAACCCCTCACCCTCTGCTAAACCTGCCTTCCCTCCCCTCTCCCCCTCCCCTACCTGGAAATTGGCAGTTCTGTGCTGGAAAGGAAGGACCTCATGACAGAAAAGTCAATTAAATAGCAGAGGGCATATTATTTGTTTATAATAAATTTTGTTTGGGGCATAGATCTCTCTTGCTCATCATTCTGCACTGTTTGAGAAGATGCAGGTCTTGTAAAGAAGTAAATTTATAATCCGATAGTGCAAGGAATGCAGTCATAAAACGCCCTTTACACGTAATTACACTAGTTTCGAGCTTGGCGCCTGTCAGAAGGTAGTCAATGTACTCTAAATTAAGCGCTGAAGAAACCTAATCAAGGTTACATTCTGGGAGCCACTACTGGATGCACAGTTTACACTTTCTCATGTCTCCAACCTAGGACTCTCTCAGAAAGGCTTAACCTGTGATAGGTGCAAATGCAGTATTTATTTACATACACGATCTCTTATAGGTAAGGTAACCAGACTTACAAATGGCAGAAATTGTCCTGGCTCCCTGCACTGGGCCAACAATTCCCCAATGACTTCGTCCACTTGCTACCTGCACCTTCAAAATTATGTAACTATACTTTATCTCCTAGACAAAGTGAGGTCACCTACCCACTGCACTGTATCTATGCTCCATCTGTTCATGGGCCTGCCTCAGATTTTTTCATGCTCACTTCCATCTTTCTCTGATTTCCGCAACACCGACGTTTTGTGGAAGCAGGTTGTTAATGATCCACTAGTTGGACAGTGGGCTATTATTCTTGAAGGAGAACATCAGTTTGGCCAAGGTTTGCTTGTTGGCTTTGCGGACGGAAGTGTGGAAGGCATTGGCCAATCAAGGCAGTGATGCGTTCTAGCTTGTATGATCATCGCCACGGTACGCATTCAGAGCGGATGGCAAATTGCGGTTCACTCTTTCTGCAAGTGGGGGACTAGTGTAATACAGTGTGGTTGTGGCGTGACAAATGCCAGTGCTAAAGCAGAACACACGGAATCCTGAGAAAGTAAAGATTGAAGCGTTGTCTGGAATGGGAATCTGACATGGACCAAAAGGCCCTAAAATGGCTTCCAGCGCTTTGACGGTTATTTTCATGGTACTCCCCCCATATCAGTCACCGAAAAAAGCACATAAATTCATCAACTCATACCTGCCCGTACCAGTTGCCCTCCAAATATAACCTTTCCACAGATCATTCAGTAATCTGCTATGCTAGCAATCCTTGGCAGGGGCAGAGCGGCGCTTGCTCTCCGGCCAAATTTTACCCGTCCTGACTGGAATGTTTTCTCCCTGTACCTCTCCTGGCCGATCGGACAATACGTGCTGGAGCTCTTCACACAAGTCCCGAATTCTCTGGCGTTGTTGGGCGTCGAGTTGCTGAAGCGCGAAAGCCTTCATCTTAGTTCCTCGTTCCCCTCATGCCATTGCTCTCGTTTCTTCCTGTGCAGCTAAATAGTGAAGGAAAAACTAAAAGAATGATGGTCCCTATTGAAGCCGAAAGATAATTTTCCTTTCATCAAATTCGGGATCAAGCCTACCCCAAGAATAAAATTGGACACGAGAGTTATCAGCTCAGTCAGACGCTGGACCACCCTCATAGCTGTCTTACAAAGTGAAATTTTGAAATCGAACCTTGAACTGAACGCTTTCCGTCAACACGATATTTCTGGACTCAGCGACCCTAACAGTTAGAGGTACACCCTTAAGATCAGACACTTTACAAATGCATCGTTTCTCATTAAACCAGGCCTCGCCCCATAAGGCACACTGTGGTTCTACAAGAACACTGGGACACAAAAATGGCACCTTATGCCCAGACGTGGCTAAGGTGCACCTACAGAATTCGCTTCTCGTAGTCATGCCCCGCTGCTTATCTTCAGAAATCTTCTCGTTCGCGAGAGAATGTACAGTCCCTCCAGAGGTGTCTTTGTTGCTGACATGTTATAAAATAAATAAAATATTAATTATTAATTATGTATGATGATGATTGGATGTAATTAATATTTGCTTATCTGGAACATGGACGTTTAATTATTCGGTATCAGACGCTTGACAATGGCTTTTTCGTAAATGTAATGTTATTCGTAGTTGACCGTGAAATAAGACTCAAATAATCGGACTTCGTATTTAAATCGTTTCCAAAGACTGCTGCGGTAGGTGCGGACTCAAATCTAAATCTCAATATTAGAATAATTTGCCAGCCATGTCAATACGTCGTACAGAGGTGACTGTCTACTAAACATAAAAAGTTTACACAGTTAGTTAAATCAGATATATTCAACGAATAAGCCTACAGTTAAATAATTCTACTTACTTTCATAAATATAAATTCTTTACATAATCGAGTGCCTAGTAAGATTGCAACTCGCAGTGTTCTTATATAACATCAAATATGGCGGTGTGCCAGTCAATGAAATATACGTGCTTCCCGCACCAGTTGTTGTACAAGACCTCTCTTCTTAATCAAACATGAGAGTGACGTAATTGTATTTTGTTTTATCAGCGACATAGCGCTGCAGTTCTGTGCCATAGGCTTTATTTATTTGTCAGAGATTAATTATTTAATTAAGATTTCGCGTTTCCGAGGAAACTCACGCACGGCATGCAAATGTGCCTTTATATTGCCCCCTGAATTGCGAGGCGAAAGGACACACCTGCAGGCGAGCAATTCACCTAAAGGCACAAGAAAATCTAAGTTATCTACAACTATTTACATGACATACACTATACAGTATATTATATACAAAATTTGAATGACGCACGTGCGCCGTAAAAGTTCTTATGTTGGCAAAATAGAGTGCGCGTATGCGCAGAAGCGTCTGTGTGACTCCGGCACTGCCGTTACTTCGTAAATTTAGATCACGCGGCACAGTATTGCAGTTCATATTGTTCGTGTGCGCGCGCATTTCTTAGTCGTTGCACAAAGAAAATATTCCACCAAGATTACATATGAAGACTACATTCTATGACAGGTAACTTAGTTTTAAAATTACAATATTTGTTATAACACAATACAACTTTAAACTGTTGAATGTTCTTAGTTACATAGTATTGCATTGAAATGCTTCAAAGAAAAATGTCTTTTTGTTTCAGGTGCGTTGACCTATACACATCGTGTCGTTATTACAGTTTATATTCATCTGCTGCACAATAATTTTTCACAGGTTAGTGTCGCCGTGGTAAAGTTTTTTGATCACAGTAACATCGCTGTATAACAACGTAATTGATACATAAGCATGTCCATTTCCTATTCCCATTATAGTCGTTGTGATGCAGTTCGTTGTGACAAAAAGCATTGTTTATTACAGATCAGACGTGATCCGTCGAATAATTGGTCCATATGCAGTTCGTTTTCGATATTCCGTGGAAGCTTAGTTGCAGAACCTCGGACGGGACATAGCTGGCGTCGATCCTTGGACAGTCCAGGTAAGGGTGTCCGTCAAATTTCGAGAACATTCCATTCCCTGAAGTTCCAACCAAAATTCTTCCATTCGTCGTGTTGTTTTCTGGACAGGCACGATGTGACCATTTAATCGAGTTAACATCTTGAAGTTAGGTACTGTAGTAATGTCACTAGACGATGCACCAATTACGCACTTCACATTTTCAGTTGTTTTTTTTTTTTTTTTTTTTTTTCTTTTTGCTGAGTATAGCTCACCTAAATGTTCGTAGTTACTTATCAAAGAAATCGTTCATCGCGTTTACAAAGGTACGATGAATGATGACTGGCATTAACAGTTTCTTTCACATAGGTTTCTGCGTAGTTGCAGACTTAGCAATGTATGTTAATGTCCGTGAACAGTGGTTTCATTACGCAATTTTTTTTTAAAGTTTTTCACGTTTTGGCACTCGTTATCGTTTAAATTTTCACATAGTAACAGTTACATTATACATCATTTTTTTTAAAAAACATAAAAAATCATACATATACACGTCACATATTTTCTTAGCATAAACATAATACAATTACACATAAACATGTTTACATCATCATTACATAGTTATAAATTATTACATTGTGTCACATTTAATTACATGAATGGCAGATATTTATGTTCTCTTTAACGGTTTTGCTGGGATTTTATCGATGTTTTTTTGTGATGTCATCTGAAATTAAGATAGGTTAGACACAACATTCGTTACATCAGTAGGAAAAACCAGGCGTTTTCACTACTCAATAAATATTCAAAATAATAAGAGAAGGAAAACTGTTCGATTCCTCGCGTTTTGTGAGTGTGTTTATAGTGTCTGTGTGGCCTTGGCTACTGGTAGATGCTTTTCTTGCTGAGAGATGTGCGTCTAATCTATTTCTCGAAGTAAAAGATCGCTTCACAGATGACGTCTGTCGGTTCGTCAGGTGTAATACCAAGTCAGTGGTACCTAAAGTCACAAATGTTCCGTGAAAAATTAATATATCATTCACTGCTACGTAATCATAAATTTTACCTTAATATTCAGTCTTCTTGGTAGTGCCGCGGCGTTGAAAGAAAAGTTCTGTCTTCAACTGCGTCACTGGTACAGCTGAAATGAAAATTTCTATACTACTTATTATCTGTGTTGCAGCAAACAGAGTTTTGCGAGTTGCTTAGCAATGTTTTCATGGGTATGGCCATGACATTATTTAGCATGAAATGCTCTAAGATCTCGGTGTGCGTATAGCCCAATAATTTTGTTAGTTCTAGGATGTTGTAACAGATACGCACCAGGATGCGGTATGTTAACAATTATATAAGGTCCTTCATCTAGCAGACGCCACTTAGCATTGCGTCGTTTGAGTGCTACAGATTTATGATGAGTACGGAGTAGTACAAGCATTCCTACCTTGAATTTTTGTTTTCTTTTTATTATGTTTGTGTGATGTTTGTTTCGTATCTGTGCGTGATGTGTCAGTGTAGTCAATACTTCTTTTATTTTCTGTTGAGGTGCGATTTCCTTGTCTGACAACTTAGGTAATGGTTCTATCCATTGATCGTTCTGTTTGCAATTGAACATGATCTCGTTAGGTGTGTAATTTGTATTGTAAATATTTAAGTTATTGTGTACATCTTCGAAAAGACTTAGGTAGGACACCCAATTAGTATGTTTTGATGAAATATAGGTCCTCATGAATCGGTTTAGTTCTCGGAAAAGTCTCTCAGTCGCGTTACATTGTGGACTAAACCTTGAAATAAATATACTTTTAATGTTATTGTCCTTCAAGAAATTTCTCCATTTGTACCCAGAGTAGTATGCTGCATTATCTGACAGAATTGCTCTAGGTTTTCCCACGTGAGTCAGGTAATCACTTGAGAATCTTCGTATTATAGCATTTGCAGTGGCGGATTTTAAAGCATAAAGTTTTACATGTTTAGAAAATATATCGTAAAAAGCTAAGATATATTTGACCCCTCCAGAGCTTCCTGGATGCGGTCCACTGATGTCAGTACATAGAATTTCCAGGGGTTTACTCGGTAAAATAGAATATAAATCTGTTTTTGTGGATAAATTCTGAGGTTTTGATTTTTGACATATGACACATGTTTTCAGTTCCCTGTAAATTTTTCTTCTCATATTGCTAAAATAACAGTATGTGCTGAGCTTTGCCAAACACTTTTTCGTCCCATAATGACCCCAAACTAAGTGTGTGTGCCAAATCAAATTACGTTCAGACTCTTTGGGAATGCAAATGGCTCTGAGCACTATGGGACTCAACTGCTGAGGTCATTAGTCCCCTAGAACTTAGAACTAGTTAAACCTAACTAACCTAAGAACATCACAAACATCCATGCCCGAGGCAGGATTCGAACCTGCGACCGTAGCGGTCCTGCAGTTCCAGGCTGCAGCGCCTTTAACCGCACGGCCACTTCGGCCGGCTTTGGGAATGCATACACACCAGTTAGTAGCATTTGAATGTCGGCGATAAAATAACACATCATTGCGTAACTTGTAATACTTAGTCAAAGGATGATTGTGTTTTTCTACCAGTAATGTTATTATCTTATACCAGTGAGGATCAGATTTTTGTAATTTAGCCATGTTTCTGCACATATCAATATAATATTGGTGATACTGCTTGTCTTGCATTAAGAGAATCCTGTAGTCATTTATATTTTCTAAGTCACTGTTGATTTCATTCATACCTTGTGGAAGTCTAGACAAAGTGTCGGCAATGGTGTTGTCCTTACCTTTTATGTACTTAATTTCAAAAGAGTAGTTCTGAAGAGTAACTGCCCATCGTGATAATCTAGGATGTACAAGTTTACAAGTTAACAAAAATGACAGGGCCTGGTGATCGGTATAAATTACTGTATGTTTTCCAAATAAATAATAATTGAATTTTTTGAATGCCCAGACTATGGAAAGTGTTTCTAACTCAGTAGTGGAGTATGTACGCTCACATTCAGTTAGAGTACGACTTGCAAACCCAATAATTCTTATCTGTTCCTTTTCTTTATTCTTTACAACTTGAAATAAGCAACAGCCCAAGCCAGTACGTGAAGTGTCACAAGTCATACAAAAATCTAAATTGAAATCTGGATGGCTCAATATGTTCGAATACACTAAAGCATGTTTAATTGTATTAAACTCATTCTGGCACTGTTCCGACCAGATCCAAACTTGATTCTTTCTGAGTAGATTTAACAGATGTTTACTGTTCAAAAGTGGTTGTGGTAAAAAACGTCTGAAAAATTAACATAGCCCAAGGAATGATTTTAACTGCTTTTTTGTTCGAGGGCTAGGGAAGTTTCTGATAGCATCTAATTTACTGGGATCAGGACGTATGCCCTGTGAATTAAGGATATGTCCTAAATATTTTATCTCACTGCAACCAAATTTTGATTTTCTAAGATTGGCTGTGACTCCAGCTTGTGCAAATTTTTCTAAAATTTTTTGAAGTGTGTCTACGTGTTCATTCCAAGACAATGTAGCTATCAGTATATCATCTACATAGTGTGTGACTGTTTCAACTAAATCATCGCCAAGCACGGTATCCAGGGCTGTAATGAATACCCCAGAACTGACATTCAATCCGAAGGGTAGAACACAAAACTGATAGGTTCGCCCCCCAAACATAAATGCAGTATATTTCCGAGAATCAGGAGTGATACCTACTTGCCAAAATGAATTAGCGAGATCTATTGTGGAAAAATATTTTGCATCTAGAAATTTTTGTAATTGCTCTTCTAAATTTTCGGGGTTTGTGTGAACCGGTAAAATTATTTCATTAATTGCTCGTGCGTCTAACACTAGCCTAATGCTACCATTTGATTTTTTGACAACAAGTAGAGGACTACAGTAAGATGAGGTGGATGGTTCAATGACCTTCCAGTCTAACATTTGTTTTAATTCTTGCCACACAGCAGGTCGTTGAGATAACGGTACGTTATATGTCTTGTGGTAGAAGATCTTGTGAGGCTTAACTTCAATCTTGTACACATACGTGTTGATAACACCTAATCGTTTGGTAAAAACTTGTAAATATTTGGATAACACTTCCTGTAGTTTTATACGTTCATGTACACTGAGAGCTGTAGCTTCATTTATCTTACGATCAAGCAATGTTTTCAAGTCCATTAGCTCTGTGTCAGATGAGTGTGTTTGCATGTCTTGAATGTCATTGTCAAGTACTAACTGATCCTTGTACCCTGTACAGTGTTTGTCATGCTTTAGAGTTCTCCTGTCCAAATCAATAATAATTACACTGCCTTTATCATTTAAAATACATTTACCTTTGGAGAAGTCTATAATGCAGTCCTTCTCGCTCATAATATCTAATCCTAATATGCAATTTGTCACAAGGTTTTGTACAACCAGGAATGGCCATTGTACGGTTCCATTACCTATTTTAATGTTTACAAAAACTTGCTTCTTAACCCTACATGACTTTTTACCTAGAGCAGTAGTTATTTTACAGTTTTGGGCGGGAAACTCAGGCACAGGCTCCAATTCACACATCTTTTTATAGAAATTAAAACACAAAACGCTCACAGCTGCACCTGTATCTAAGATAACAGTAGTTGGAATCCCACCTACTACACCAGTAGTAGAGGCTAAAACAATTTCATTTGTGTTTGAACGACATTGTGTACTGTCTTGCAAAAGTTCATTTGATATATTTTCATTGTGGTTATATCTTATAAACAAAACAGGTAGTTTTTGTTTAGAATTATTAGGTAAATCAATATTTTGTTGTTCAATGGTGGTGTCAAATAACTGATTGACATTGAAGTCGCCCCCCCCCCCCCCCCCCCCAAGAATTCTTCAGCCACGACCCGGGGCATAGAAGTGGCTGTTTCTAGTTTGTTGGATTAGCATTTGGATTAGGTACTGACACAGACTGAGGTTGTGTATCAGGTGTCATTTCTATTATAGTCACATTCGGATATTGCCTGTTGTGATCTCCAAACTTTTGCGGTTGTTGTTGCTGTTGCGCATTATAACTTACCTGTCGGTCGTAAGGTATGCTCCAATTTTGTCCTGGTGGCTGCTGTGGTAAAGCAGTGTTTGAATGAAAGCATTGATCGCTATGAGTCCAGCCTTGATGCTGTCTTGGCTCATAGTTATTATTATTTCTATTTCTGTTTGTGTTTTTGTTGTGACATTTGTATCCGTTGTTACCGTTGTTGTTATTACCGCGGTGCCTTTTGTATGGATTGCCGCATGAAGTGTTATTACTGTTGTAACTGTTGTTTGTATTGGAATACGCTTGTTGATTTTGATTTCCGTATTGAGACGGCATGTGAGTTTGCTGTTTTTGCTGTACCGCGTATCCAACTGTGGGCGCGCCAGAATTGAGTTGGCCAGCCTGCATGTTTTGCATACCACTAGTATAAACATTGTGGCTGCTGTTTTGCCGCGCGAAGCGCTGATCTTCTAGTAACATGTCAACCGAATCTAAAGCCGTTAAAAAATAATCTGGATCGTCATCCGGAATATGTAAGAGTTTTTCTTTAATGTTGAAAGGGAATTTGGCCTTCAACGCACGGAGTATATCACGTGTTGCGACTGGTTCGTCCAAAAAATGTCCCATGTTCAAGTATTTTTCAAAATATCTGCGTAAGTTACCATTTTTACTGTTAAAAGTTTCAGGTTCTAAAATTTGTCTTCTGAGGCGCTCCTGGACGGATTGCGACCAGAATTTGTTCAGAAAGGCACGCTCAAACTCACTGTACGTGGTACATACGTCAGCTTGACTGTATGCCCAGACAGCTGCATCACCTCGGATGTAACCGACAATATATGAAATCTTTTTCCGGTCACTCCAAGTGCGTGGAAATGCGTTACTAAAAGATTTAAGAAAAATCACCGGATGAATGGTTCGTTTTTCTGGGTTAAAAGTCTGAAATTGCCTGTGTTTTATTAAGCTTTCTTCTTCCTTTGCATTATGATATGGATTTGTTCCACTGTAATTACTGTAATGTTCAGATGGCGAGTAATTACAATAATGTTGCTGTGGTTTAGCATGATAATAGCTTGTGTTTGTGTTTGCACGACGTGGTATGTGTTGTTGTTGTGGTGTGTTTTGTTCTTGTGTGTTTGTCGTGTGCGGTATGTGTGCGTCATACTCGAATGTATATTGGTTTCTGAACTGTACATTTTGACTGATATTTTCGTTACATTCAGACTGTGGTTGATCCGTGAATTGTGTCATTGGTGCAGTGACGGATTGCACTGCGTCACTAATCAGCTGTTTGTTATTAGTGATGTATTCCGCTACGGAGTCGTGCACAATTGTTGGTAAATTTTCACGTATGCATCTATCAAAATGTTTGTCTTTGCTCTCTACCCAATCATGAAATTCTTTATTAATATTTTTAAAATGAGCTGTGGCATCAGATTGTAATCTGTCAGTCAGTTGTTGTTCAACATCGCCAAATTTATTCTGCACGTCAGTAATTCGTTTTTCAAGGTTGTCATGTACTGAAGAATATGTTTGAATTTGTTCAGTAAGAGCTTCACACGTGACATTAAGGTTTTTTACTTGTGTCTGTTAAAGTGCCACGTCATTTGTAGTCTTTTCTTGTCTCGTATTAAGCTTGGAAAATTTCGTACTGAGTTCAGTCACCTGTTTCGTCAGTGTGGCGTCTATAAGTTCCACACGCTTACATAAAGTGTCATTACATGCCTTGATTGCTATGAGGTCAGATTTAATTTCGTCATTTTGTGTCTTTAAGGTTGCCAGGTTTTCCGCGTTCTGCATCCTTAAGGTTGCCATATTTTCTGCGTTTTGTTTCATTAGCATTTGTAACTTGTTGGCAATGTTTACTGTTTGCAAGGTCCCTGCCCGCGCCGCGTCATTAGACGTGACGTCATGTATTAACATGGGCTCTGACTGAGACTTTGAAATTTTTGTCGTGGACGGCCTATTGTCAAAATTTCCGTTAACACTTGCGTCACTACCGGTTGCTGTCGTAAAGTCATTTTCTAACATTTGTCTCTCGTCCGAGTCGGATTGCGTCTGAATACTATGCCTTTGCTGTTCCATCTTTGCGTATTGTTTTCTAGTTATGACCATGCCACACGTATGCTATGCTTCAAGAAAATAAAGTTTAACACTGGTTTTAAAATAAAATGCAGTTGAACATGAATCGCTCGTAGCAACAGTGGCTGTTTGTTAATTTAAAAATGTAAACTGAATATCGGATTATTCATAATGGTTGCTGGCCATGTTACAACGTATTGGTATTGCTGCAGAAGTTATTGTTTAAGGAAAAGCACTGAGAACGAAATTTATCACTGAAAACTGCTACGCGCGAAAGAAATACTACAGAATCTACTGAAGAGCTAATACACTCAATTATGCGCCTGGTCAAGCCTGCCAATGCAAAGATGCTGCGTCTTACCTTATTTTGCTGGAAGCTTCATTGCGTCTTCCCGCAAAATTTTAGAATTGGAAAATATCTTTAGATTTTTGTTATTTCTCATATATTCAAGTCCAGGTCCAGAAAGTTGATTTTTCACATGAAACAAAGAGAACAATGTAACAAATGACAAAATAACAAGTCCGACACGCAGTCGCCTATATAAAATAAATAAAATAAAATAAAATATTAATTATTAATTATGTATGATAGTGATTGGATGTAATTAATATTTGCTTATCTGGAACGTGGACGTTTAATTATTCTGTGTCAGACGCTTGACAATGGCTTTTTCGTAAATGTAATGTTATTCGTAGTTGACCGTGAAATAAGACTCAAATAATCGGACTTCGTATTTAAATCGTTTCCAAAGACTGCTGCGGTAGGTGCGGACTCAAATCTAAATCTCAATATTAGAATAATTTGCCAGCCATGTCAATACGTCGTACAGAGGTGACTGTCTACTAAACATAAAAAGTTTACACAGTTAGTTAAATCAGATATATTCAACGAATAAGCCTACAGTTAAATAATTCTACTTACTTTCATAAATATAAATTCTTTACAGAATCGAGTGCCTAGTAAGATTGCAACTCTCAGTGTTCTTATATAACATCAAATATGGCGGTGTGCCAGTCAATAAAATATACGTGCTTCCCGCACCAGTTGTTGTACAAGACCTCTCTTCTTAATCAAACATAAGAGTGACGTAATTGTATTTTGTTTTATCAGCGACATAGCGCTGCAGTTCTGTGCCATAGGCTTTATTTATTTGTCAGAGATTAATTATTTAATTAAGATTTCGCGTTTCCGAAGAAACTCACGCACGGCATGCAAATGTGCCTTTATAATGTGTAACAGCGATGCTGACCTCCGTCACCCCGTGTACTTGATCTTACTTCTTTCCGCTGTTCCCTTTCATCTTCCCTAGGACCAGTTCGCTTTCTGCCTCTTTGACTAACAGCTTCCCCCAAGGTGATCAGGTCAACTGGCCTAATGCAGAACGTAAAAAGGGATTTGTCGTTCGGATGCATGCCCACTAATATGGTTTTAAAAATCTCTCCTTCACCAAAATCTAATACGCGAATGTGCATGGCCCTGTGTACTCTCATCACGTAATTCTCAAATAACTTTTCATTCTTTTGCACCAAATTATATCCCTACTAATAAGCTTGTAACATGTGCATAGTGACAATCGCAAAGGTGGCGTCTAAAAAAGTAAACATTGGTTGGTTTCTGACTGCGTGTCACACTAGGTTCTCCAGTCTACTCTAAACCATCGGAACTACTAACGGATATAGCCGATTGCTTGGAAAGCTTAGCCCCTCAACGCGTTCTTGCAGCACAAATAGACAACTCAGTGTGCGATAAACTTCGTCTACTGAATTAATAGATAATTCTCCGCCTTCGTGTAATAATGGCATCATGGAATTACTTAGTTCACTGTACATGATCTGAAATTTTCTCATATCCCCGGTAATGGTTCTTTGCTCACTTTTTATGTGCTCATTATCAGCTATACCCCCAACCTTTTCCTGTATGATAGTTTCCATATCACGGATGCTCTTTAAGAACTCATTCATCAGGTGGTCTATGTCATCATTCAAAAGTTTAAATACCTGGGCTCCTAACTGCTGAATTCCGGCCATTAACTCCTGTAATTGCACCTGCAACGCATGATAAAACTCCTCCTGCACAGCGACGTTACGCAAATCGGCGACCCTATCGTTATGACGTAGCAGTCGCACCCTCAGTCTACTTAAACTGGCCCAGAGAGGGCCCGGCCCCATCTAAAAACACGGCCAATGAACGGAGCTCGGCCAGCGCAACTGCGGCAGCGTTACCGCCTGATCGGCGACCTCACGCAAGTGCCGCGCCTGCACGGCCACGCTCCCGCTTGCGTCCCTGCCCCTGACGGTCAACCCGTAATGCAGCTCGTCTTTCCAGAGATGCGCAACACCAGCCACTTGCCTTGTTAGCACTCTAAAAACAACGAACACAAGTAGCAACTGTGAATACCACCTACCTGTCACGGTACAACTGTAAGACAAAAAAAAAAAAAGAAAGAAAAAGAGCAGCAATTTAAGAAAAAAATGTTTCTTTAGTTCAGTAAGGTACCCCCTCTCCACAAACTAGAAACACAATCTGCTGCTACGGTGTAGCAAAGATGGACTCAAAATGGGTGTGGGTGGTGCTAGAGGGAATTCACCAAAATTTAAACATCACTAAAAACATTTTTAAAATCCGATCATTATTACATTCCAAGAACGTTTGAACACTTTTTTGCTCCCTTAAGTGAATTTTCATTCAGAAATAACCAAGCTCCTTTAGCACAATTAAAACACTGGAGCGAGCCAAACACGAATGATCACAACTGCTGTGATACTTCAGCAAGTAGCATATAACACGCTTACCGGTACATTTAGTCAAATGGAATATACAAATAGCTCCAATAACAGGTGTGCTATGTTTTTCTCTTTCTCTATCAAACTTCGTTAGTTATACGTCCGTCAGAAACTTCACGTTATTTCAGTTTGCACAGAAACCTAAATAATGCACACTACCGCACAAACATTTGGAATAGAGAAAATTTCTTTCACATTTAGCTGAAGTAGCAAGTCCCAGATGTTTTCATCAACAAACGCACTTAGTCCTTCCCGTTACTGACAAAAAGGCACAAGAATTCAGGTAACGAGCACGATTAGTAACACCAGAGTAATTAAGGTCGCACTTAGCTTACTCAAGAAAGCAACGGATTGTAGCACACAAACGAAGAACAAATGGCGAGGCATATATATCGACTGACAGGATAATTGTAAAACAGCCATAAGCGACTCAGAATTTTTAACAGACAACTTGCCGATGAATATTTGTCAAGAATTAACATATGGAATCAAGCCAAAGAATTACATGCACTTCATAGCTCACACTCAGCGAGCCCTCTGTGGGCTCAGGTTTTAACAAACGTAAATACGGCTAGATTTTAACAAACGTAAATACGGCTCCCTGAATTAAACTAAATCAGTTATAAGAAAATGACAACAAGTAAATCCGCGAAAACCACGCGCCCAGACTGACTCCTTGCCTGAAGTTTAATCGCACAAGATAAACAATCCATGAAATACACTTAGCGTTGCGTTTATTCGGATTCCTAAGTCACATGTAGATGCAGAAATCCCTCAAACTTCGCGGTTCCTATTCCACACCTCGTTACAACACACGTTCTCTCCTTTACTCTGGCCAATTGTCCGCTAATACTGCTCTGTACACCGATGAACTCCCCCTCACCACCCGCTGGTTGAAACTCGAGACCGAGAGAGCTGTCTGTTCCTGTACCTGTTCCCGCCGAGTGCCGGCGCCGGCCACCGCAGACTGCTGCAGCGGAGGGAGGGAGGCACTGCGCTGTGGGCTGTGCAGTCAGGGGCCCACCGCGGCCGGTGACAGTAACAACACTCCGCAGAATTACATGTTGTGTAATCTAAAAATGTTTATTTGTTGTGAACTAAACGTGAACGGAAGTGCTTTCCTATTCTTTAACCTAAACTGTGTTGTTGTTCTGAATAATGCAAGCGGCGTATTTACGAAATGCTATATGATAAAATGAGTCACCAAATGTCTGAAACTGTATAACTGTATACTTCTATTGCAATTAACTTCAGCCAAATTAATTTGAAGAAAGAAAGCTTGAAACTAAATAAACTGTCCTGTGAAACTGTATTCTGCAGTGCAACGAAGTGTTACAATGTGTGACGTCACAATACATGATTTACAATTCAAACACACAAAGCTAACAGAATGAAGAATGCTACGTAAAATTACAAACTGAATTTTGAAAATATAAATAACCCAAACGTTTCTGTTAAAATTCCCTCTAAATTTACATGCAAAACTGACTAAATTAAATTTCAAACACTGCGTGATGCACATGTAAATTCAACAATGTGCTGGAGGAATAAAACAATCTGCATACGAAATGAAATCTGAAATTGACTTCGTCTACATAAAAAGTGATAACATTTTGAAATGCAAAGCCAACTTTAAATAATATTGCTGCATTCTGACTATGATATTCGAATTATCGCGGCTCACCTATGGCAACGGAAACTCGGTCGTTGCTGAAGTGATGAACATAAAAAAAAGAAAAACCGCAGCGCATCAGCAGACCAGCTGAAGAGGAAAGAAGGGAGCTGTGCAGAGCGCAATGCCAGGGCGTGCAGCTGGGTTAAGCAGGTCGTGCTTCAGCCACTCTGTTCCGCAACGTGCGATGCGGTGACGCACGTATTCAGAAAATGAAATTCGTGAGGAGACGATGGTACAATTTAACTTTGTTGAATTAGCGAAAGGAGACTAACCTTTCATAAAGAACTATATTGTGAATAATGAAATACATTCTTTAGCATTTACAATCATCTTTATAAAAATTGTTGTTGTTGTAGTCTTCAGTCCTGACACCTTTCATTAAAAAATATGACTCTGCCGTCAAATCAATTATTCAAATGTAAAGGAGAGGGAAATTCATAATTTCTGAGTGTAACCCATATAAAATGATAACCTTACGTTATCATGTCTGAACAACGAAACTAACTAATCCAACTCATTAATGAAATTTTCTACTAAAACACTGTCTTTTCCAGACACGTCATAAATTATGTGCAAGCAGGCACTGCAGCAGCAAAGCACCTGTTAATCTTTGCTTCTCGAATAAATCTCTCCGAAATGATATTTCCAAAATTCAACATCCTCTGTGCTCTGGAAGCTATTTCCAACCGCTCAGTAGTATGGTCAACACGCGGCTCACTCAGTGGCTTCTTTTAGAATGGTGCAAGTAACAACAATGCTACTAGAAACGAACGATCATGTAGCTTGTACTCAGAATCTCTGTGTCGTAACATACCGGATATTGTAAATCTCTGCTTCAAAAATATCCACCATACAGATATGAAGTATGACACATCCAAGAAAAGAAGAGTACGTCATTTTTCTTAAATACTAAACAAAACCTTGAAACCACACGAGCAGTAATTTTAAAGCGATAGAAATTAAGTACTGGCATAGAACTGTGTGAATTTTCGAACATTTGAAGAACCAAATGACTTAATTCCTTTCATCCACCCACATATAACTTGTAAAACAATGGCACAATAGTAAACGTTCTATTCTACTATGGTCTGCTGCACATTATTGAGAATTTGCGCTATTATATTGTCTGGAGCGATTATTTGCTTTACATTTTCTTAACGAAGCTCGCCCTAGCATCGAACGAAGCAGCTCGCTAAACGAAACAGTCCCAATGTTCAACTGAACTGAGGTTAATTGTAGTCTCGTTCACCTACTGATGTTTCTGTTCAAGTGCAATGCCTCTTTACTATAGATTTGTTACCACGCTTCAAGGCACTTCTTTGACGTTTTCATGAACGATTTAATGTTGAACCTACTCCTATTTTCACTCTCTAATCCCCAATGTCGCAGTATTGACTTTACATCTATCAGCACAAACTAAATGGTAAAGCACACTACTTCCTACTGTGTCAGTCGCGACATCTCTCTGTGTGGCACAGAAATTGTCGATAATGTCGCGAAATAATCCTCATCCCAGAATCAAAGCTTTATTATTTTATAAAACGGTCCATTTTATTTTTTACTTTGAGCTGGAATAATCTGGAATCAATTTCCATGCAGTCGGTAGAAGTGAGCGCCTTCAGCGGGGGCAATGGCCAGTTGAACTGGCCGGTTATTCAGGCTGTATGTCATACAGCTCCGTTGACTGGTGATCTCACAAGGGGATCATACCTACTAGACATCACCGATTTCGTACGTACAGCTTGACCAGAAATGAAAGTAACAGCAGTATGAACTGCAGATGACGAGATAAGAGAAAATAATTTTGGGACGGGTCGCGAGAGAAATGAACCATACATGTTAGCGTAGTTTCAATTTAGTGTACACTGATAAGACTGAACATTAATAGCCACCTATTAACAGCCGTATAACTGCGGAGCGCATCGTAGTATGGAAGCAGTGACGCCTCGGAAGGTCGCTGGAGGGATTTGGCATCACCTCTGCACACACAGGTCGGTTGATTCGTGTAGATTTCGAGGACAGGAGGGGGGCGCGGCGATTCATCAGACAATGCAACGCTCTGCCACTGCGCCAACGTCCAGTGCCGACGGTCACGTGCCCATTTCAGTCGTAATTGGCGACACCGTGGTGTTAACACCGGTATATGCGTGGGTTGTCGGCTGCGGAGGCCCATCGTTAAGGAGTGTTGGGTGCACTGTGTTTTCAGACACACTCGCACTCTACCCAGCACTAAATCTGATGTTAGTTCCACCCCAGTTCGCCGTTTGCCCTCTTTTGCCAGCCTAAGACGTCCGACGCCTGTAATGGGGGGTGGCCGCCCAACCCCACGACGTCTGGGCGTGGTTCCACCCTGGTTTCGCCACGTGTTGAAGACGCTCGCCACAGCACTCCTCGGACAGCCGACAAGCCGCGCAGTTTCCGAATCTCGTGCCGAGCCTCCAGGCCATCACAAGCTGTCCTCGGTCAGACTCAGGACAGGCAGCACGCCTTCCCCATTCTACACACAGACAGCACACTCACTGATACTACATGCACCGTGTGTGTGCCTGACTATACTCTGTTCATCATAAGAATAGAACTGACGTAAACAAACGCAAACGCGACTATTACTCAGAAGCCATTGCACGCGTTCATTAGTGTTTTACGTTCTTGGAAGTACGTCCCACATATGTATTTGATATATTATTACTAATTTACCTTAAATGAAACTTTAAGATATTCTAATGTTTTAACTGCCGTCAACGCTTTTCTTACTCACGCTTTACCTACGTAGTTTTTATTTCAAAAATTGTGTACAATCACAGTCTCTCTACTGTTGTGCTCTGACTGTCGTGCTGTTAACATGCAATATGAAAATGGCTGAGGCTGGCTCTCGTACCGTAGTGAAACACACGTGGTGGGCACGGTTAAAAAGTGCCAAGAAATAGGTCGTTCTTAATGTTTTTCATAAATTTACGGAAGAAATTGGCTTTGAATTTTTACGAGGGCTGTATTTGATACAGCTGAGACGCAAATACACATTGAATAGAGAGCGGAATCTGTAGTGTTGTAGCTTGATAACTTAGCGCAGTTTATGGATCGCTGGTTCAAGTCTCGCAACAGTCACCTTTTTTTTTTTTTTTGTCAATTTGAGATACCTACATCTCGTAAATGTAAAATTCATTATCTTTTTATGAATAATGCACATAATCTTGTTTCTAATTACATACACTATATGATCAGCGGTATCCGGACGTCTGGCTGGAAATGACTGATAAGTTAGTGGTGCCCTCCATCGGCAATGCTGGAATTGAATATGGTGTCGGTTAGAGATGGGCAAACTCGTTCATCCTTTTCATTCTTTTTTGGGAACCGTTGATTTTTACTCGTTCACCGTTCATTTGTGCACGGTATATGGTTCTTAAGAAAAATTGAAAACTGGCAGTGTAGGCGACTGAAGGATGGAGGGCACCCACAGGAGGCACTTGCCTCCCCCCTGGAGTCCAGACGTTTTATTCATCACACAACTGTGACACACTTCTAGAAGTAATTTCCGTGATTCTGCAGAACCTCTCCTTTAGCCAACTGTATGTGGCTGGTCGCAGGGAAATAATATAGGGTAGCGCACGGAAAACCGGCCCCGAGTACAGATTCCTCGCCAACTACGCACCATTTGTTGCCCGTTACGAGCAGATAAAACAAACAGATAAACATATAATAATTAGACAGTAAAGAAATAACAAATAAGCTAATGCAAGCACCAACTGCGAGACAGTAGATGACGACTGTTGCGTGACAATGGGCAGTCTAGTGCTCAGGGCCTATTTTTCTTGTGCCGCCAACCTGTACCACTGAAATAATATTGTAGAGGTTACCATACGTATTCTCTTTACAAAATATGACACCAGACACTCGATTATGGAGGGCAGGCTTCAATCGGTTGTAAGTAGGCCTTGCGTAACAGTGAACACGCAGTTTTACCTTGGATCAGAAAAAGAAGGAAACTAGCCGCTCGTCTGCGCCGTGCCGCCTTCCTTCACTGCCTTCTTCGAAATATTGTTGTGGAGTTGCGTATGAGGCGTTTCACCGCTGTCGTGGAACCGAATTCCCCGCACAGTTTTCTTAACGTTATCACCAATAGCTAAAGGTAGTGCTTCCTGGAGCAATGTTTTGTTTAACAGAATGCTGTGTGCGTTCCACGATGCCTTAAAATTTATTTTCTGCTTTATCACTTAAGAGAAACATTAGTCAAAGGCTCTTTATCACTGATTAATTTTGTTTATAACCGATAGTATTCTCATTTCTGATCGTTTCATATTTCAGATTTTTCTCTTTCAGTATCAGTTTCACGTTCCCAGTACTTCATAAAAATATGTTTTCTAAATATTTTGCTGTTTTATTTCCTAACTTATTGGTCATTTTCTTGAATACATGTTAAATGCTATTGTAAAATGATGCAACGTTAGATCGTCAACTTCAGAAATGTGTCACGTCCAGAATCATATTAACTTTTTAACTTTTTTTTGAAGATATTTAAGAATCGTATTAATGAAACAGAAAGGTTTGCTTCAAAGAAGATAATCGTGAATCAGCCCTGTGTTATATCAAAGTAGTCTATCCATAACAAATATGAATATTGAGTCGATATCCATCATTTCACGGAGAGTTCTGGTGGCATGACACATCTCAAAAGTGATGAATTAATTTATATCAAAAATGGTTATTTTAGAGCCTTGAACGAATGTGAATGAGATTACCAACAGAATTTGAAATGTGAAAATGGTACAGGGGACTATTTAGATAAATTCATTTCACTTCCTTGTAAAACTCTTTTTAACAGCTTCTAGAAATATATACAGGGTGTTACAAAAAGGTACGGCCAAACTTTCAGGAAACATTCCTCACACACAAAGATAGAAAATATGTTATGTGGACATGTGTCCGGATACGCTTTGTTTCCATGTTAGAGCTTATTTTATTACTTCTATTTAAATCACATTAATCATGGAATGGAAACACACAGCAACAGAACGTACCGGGATTAACACATTGTTGGATGAACCATTCGCAGAAGTGTACCCGTGGAGGCCAATCAGCTGCTGATAGTGCCTGCACACGCTGTACATGGTACGGAAACAACTGGTTCTCCCGTAGCACTCTCCACACAGTGACGTGGTCAACGTTACCTTGTACAGCAGCAACTTCTCTGACGCTGACATCGGGGTTATCGTCAACTGCACGGAAATTGCCTCGTCCATTGCAGGTGTCCTCGTCGTTCTAGGTCTTCCCCAGTCACGAGTCATAGGCTGGAATGTTCCGTGCTCCCTAAGACGCCGATCAATTGGTTCGAACGTCTTCCTGTCGGGACACCTTCGTTCTGGAAATCTGTCTCGATACAAACGTACCGCGCCACGGCTATTGCCCCGTGCTAATCCATACATCAAATGGGCATCTGCCAACTCCACATTTGTAAACATTGCACTGACTGCAAAACCACGTCCACGTTCGTGATGAACACTAACCTGTTGATGCTACGTACTGATGTGCTTGATGCTGGTACTGTAGAGCAATGAGTCGCATGTCAACACAAGCACCGAAGTCAACATTACCATCCTTCAATTGGGCCAACTGGCGGTGAATCGAGGAAGTACAGTACATACTGACGAAACTAAAATGAGCCCTAACATGGAAATTAAGCGTTTCCGGACTCATGTCCACATAACATCATTTCTTTATTTGTGTGTGAGGAATGTTTCCGGAAAGTTTGGCCGTACCTTTTTGTAACATCCTGTATACAAACTTAAACATTGCCGTTAATAAATGCAATTTTTTGAAATTTTTTAAGGCCCCAATCGACTTCTTTTTTCGGTCAGTGTTTGTGCGGCTTTCGAAAATATCTTCTCTGAAGGTACTGAAGCCGCCGGTACGCACGACCTACTTAGGGCCAATGAATATAAATGTGGGTGAACAAGTTTCCTTTGTCTCCACCACAACAGTAGATCACCATCCTTCGTGAGCAACATCCCAGAAATGTATTTGTCCATTTCAGTTACAACCATAGCCTTAGAATTATAAGTCTGTGTTGTTTTTGCCACTTCATTGTCAAAGGCTTTCCACAAATTAAAATTTGTTAATGTTGGAAAAGATGATGATGATGGAAGTCCCTTTGAAGAGGAAGTTACTAAATTAGGTTCATTAGCTTTTTCTTGTGCTAATAGTTGATGAACGTCGCTCACGATTCCATCGTGTGCTTGCATATACTTCGTGCTGCCTGATGTGAACCCATTTTATCCCATTTTATTTATTTTTTAATTGAGGATCAAGTAACGTCACTTGACCAACAACATACAACATTGTAACTATTACGGGCGGCAACCCTTCCTGGTTTTTAAACGTAGAAAAGAAGTTTAAAAGCGTCTACGTTGGGCAACGACACAGTTTGCTCAACGCTCCCCCTTTTAGTTACTTCATAAAATATTTGAAGTGACGTAATTGAATGTTCTATGATGTTCCACTCCTCTGGCGTCAGTTTATGTTCATCGTTTCCGAGAACAGCTAAAGTGGAAATTATGGGCCATTTGTTTCGAAAAACACGCACTAGCGTGTCGAAAAGCGAGTTCCGTCGCGTGGGGACTTCTTGTTTTAGTTATAGTATCGGCAGATTCATTTCCACTTGCGTTTCTTCGAGTTTATTCATTGCAACTGAACTTTTTTTGAAGTATTGAACTACACATTTAATCTTTTCGAGCACACTCTCGGTTGGTTTTACACCCTATTTGACAATTAAATTTATAATGTGGGTTGGTTCAAATGGCTCTGAGCACTATGGGACCTAACTTCTGCCTATGGACATCACACACATCCATGCCCGAGGCAGGATTCGAACCTGCGACCGTAGCGGTCGCGCGGTTCCAGGCTGTAGCGCCTAGAACCGCTCGGCCACCCCGGCCGGCTATAGTGTGGGCGTAACAGGGGATGTGAGCCCATTTACAAATTTTGAGCGCAGCAACCATGTTAGCTGCATAGTCGGTTACAGCTGCCACTGTTTTGTTGTTTATTCCCCAGCTGGTCGCTTCTCTTTCTAGAAAATTAGCTATGTTTTCTGCACCGTGCCGAGGTGAAAATTTCAGGCAGCCCAGTACATTCGAATGAAGTCTCGTGTTATCATCCATATAGTGTGCAGTATTCGCAATAAAATTTTGATTGTTCGAGGAAGGCCACCCGTCAGTTTTCAGAGCGACTGGTGTCGTAGAATTCAATTTTCCTCGTAAATTATCCCACAGTTGATAGTTGTGGCAGCAAGCTGGCCGAAAGAGTTTTCCTACTTGGAAGCTGGTAATTGGGACAGAACAGGGAAACTAAGTTCCGAAATTCTTTGTCTTCCACAATGCTGAAGGGATGGTATTCCTTACAAATCATTTTAAGTAACTGTAAGTCGATTTCTTCGCTTTTAAAAACTGGGAGGGGCTTAATAATACTGACAAAATTTGTCAAAGATGACTGTCCTCCTCCTATTGAAACGGGTTCAAAGGTGGCAAATGCAGGCGTCCTGCTGTCCAGATTGTTCGACGACAGCGAATCGACGTCGCTGACGGATTCACTCATGGTGGCTGAGGAGGGGGAGAGAGGGTGTGCTGAATCATTGGCAAGACGCGATCCACGTAGGCTAGCACATGTTTCTGCAGATCGAAAATCCGTCGTCTCCAGTGGCGCTGTGGGGTGTTTCTTTATAAGATGCCGTTCTAAGTTACCCAAGGAGCCTCCAGCAATACTGATGATGGCTCTACAATATTGGCATTCTCATCCAACCACCTCCGTTTTATTGTAGTGATACCACAATACATACCATGGAAATCTTGGCATCTGTAATATTAATGTAATTTCAGTACTAACTCGCTTTAGAAGTTACCTTGAAAAGTCTTCAAGAGAATCTCTGCATGTATTGTACAAACCGTTACATATAAATATTGATTCGTAAAATTACACATAATTAAAACGATTGTAAATTGAATAGCAGGGAATGGTGTTGATCAATGATAAAAGATTCGAAGTATCTTTATGGTTTCTTTTCTTGGGCCACCACCCCTCCCTCTCCTTTCCCCAAATGGCCTCCATTCCATGTAGAAACGAGCTGTGAAATTTGAGCTCAATGAGATAAGGGGAAGGGAGGCCCCTGGACCATAAAATTTTGAAAACCTTGAAAAAATATTAAGTCTGCCCAAGTATTACTTCTGCACGAGTGCATGATAAATTCATTGATTGCCTAATGTAGACACATTGTTTACCTAGACTTTCTTAGCTGAATGCGTCTTTCGCATCGCAATATTCGTGTGACGGGCCAGTGACTACAAGCAGACAAAGATGTTACTCGATGGCCACACGGACAGGTAAATACTAACAGATATGCCGGCAGGCTCAACGCGAACGGCAGTACGGAAGTACGGATTTACGGAACTAAAACCTGTTAACGAGCCAGCACGACCACCCTAGGACACCGTCGCCTTTCGCTTTCGAGGGAAGATCGTAGCAAGTGCAAAGTCCTTGTTTCCTGTTCGTTTACGTAAAATAATTCACATTCGGAAGGGAATTACTCGCACTGAATAACTGGCCGGTAAAGAGTCACCTATCAAACGAACATTAATAGTTTTCTTTTGCAATTTGCTGGTGTCTACATCAGATTATCTACGATACTGACTGTGCGGGAACTAAAGATTTATTAATATTAATCATAACTTCCGACACCGGAGCTGAGAAACGGCATACTGAAATCAGAAGCTTTGTATCAGCAACAGCAGCAACTACATAAAGATGCTGGAATATCGTCTTAACTTTATAAGTGAAATGAAAGAAGACGGGGGAAGGGTTCGTGACTGAAGCAGTCATCAGTTATTTGAGAAAGAGACTTCTGTGCGAGACAGGCCGTCAGGCAGCCATTAACAGACGAGAGAGAAACGAATATGCGAAATTTTAAAATTACATTTTACTGCACTTAAAATATAAACTTTACACAAATGTATATGAAAATAAAATAAAAGCGAAATCTATTACTAGTTGAAAGGCGATAATTGTGTTTAACGTAATATGGGAAAGGTTTCAAAGTCCCTTCTCTACATTTTTCTGTAATAAGTGGGAAACCATGGCCTCTAGCGAAAAAGTATCCCTGTATAATATTTAACTAGATTACATTTCCTACAAAAAAAGGTCCTAGTCATTTTTTCCAGCATTAATACTTTGCGTGTAGAGAGCTGGAGAAGAGAACACGAAAATCTCAAGCGACGCGCATGGGCTATAGCTCAAGTAGTCTTGTAAATCTGATTGTGGCTATATCTTATCTTAATAGACCACAAGTGTCTTGTATAAAATTCTTCATAACTCTGCTACACTGTAAACAATAATCGTTTACACCCTGTAGTATGTACTTCACGTTGTCTCTGAGTTCCTAGGCGAAGTAGAGACTTTATGGAAGAGTAAATAGTTTTGAAATAAAATGTGGTTTCCTCGTCATATTTGCCACACAGACGGTTTTTCGTTTCAAGGAAACCAAACTAGCAAGTAATGCCAATTGGAAACAACCGAACTTAAATAAATTATAGCCTCCCTAAATGTAATGTTTTATGTATGAAAGACACACGAAAATCATTTTACATGAATTTTCTTACACTACAAATTAAGCAGATTATTAAAAGTTAGTTGTTAAATAAAATCGATAAACCAAAAAATATATGAATAACAAAAAAACTTGCCTTGTTAGAAGTATGCCCTCTGCTGCTTGTCGACATAAGGAAGTGAGCTGATATGCCCTTTTGTTATCTGAAAAGACGTACCTGTTAGATACAACGTAATTTTTATGTAATTTACGTAACTATAAAATACTTTTTAATTCCCGGTGGTGGACGCCGACTAGCCAGAACCAGAGTTCAAGAACATTTTGAAACACGTAAAACGGGCGAGCGCAGTGAACGAAACGAACAACTGCATACTGAACTAGCTAGGAGCAGTCGGCAGTGGAACTGCGACAGGTGGTCACGCGTAGAAGGACGAGTGCGGCCGAGGGAGATCGAGACAGGGGGGGGGGGAAAGGGACCGAGGTTGGAACGAGACTGGCCAAAGTGCCGTTGAGGGAACTAGACCGATCGTTCCTAGTTACCGCCGGGAACTTTAAGTAGACCGCCGCGACCGAAGTGAACTATGAAAGACCGTTCCTTGGAATTCGTTCCTCGGTCCTTTCGTTCATCTCGGTGAGCCGTTCCTTTGGATCCGTTAGTTCGCAAACTACCCATCTCTAGTGTTGGGCCACCATCCACTCTCGCAGACATACGTTCAATCAGGTGATGGAAGTTTTCTTGGGGAATGGCAGCCCATTCTTTACGGAATGCTACACTGAGGAGAGGTATCGATGTCGGTCGGTGAGGCCTGGCACTAAGTCGGCGTTCCAAAACATCTTAAAGATGCTCTATACAATTCAGGTCAGGACTCTGTGCAGCCAAGGCCCTTTCAGGGATGTTATTGTCGTGTAACCACTCCGCCAAAGGCCGTGCATTATGAACAGGTCCTCTATTGTGTTGAAAGATGCAATCGCTATCCCCGAATTGCTCTTCAACAGTCGGAAGCAAGAAGGTGCTTAAAACATCAGTGTAGGCCTGTGCTGTGATAGTAGCACGCAGAACAACAAGGGGTGCAAACCCCCTCCATGAAAACCACCACAACACCATTACATCAACGCCTCCGAATTTCACTGTTGGCACTACACACGCTGGCAGATGACGTTCACCGGACATTCGCCATATCCACGCCCTGCCATCGGATCGCCACATTGTGTACCGTGATTCGTCACTCCACACAACGTTTTTCCACTGTTCAATCGTCCAATATTTATGCTCCTTACACCAAACGAGGCGTCGTTTGTCATTTACCGGCGTGATGTGTGGCTTATGAGCAGCCGCTCGACTATGAAATCCAAGTTTTATCACCTTCCACCTAAATGTCATAGTACTTGCAGTGGATCCTAATACAGTTTGGAATTGCTGTGTGATGGTCTGGATAGATATCTGCCTATTACATATTACGGCCCTCTTAAAATGTCAGCTGTGTCTGTCAGTCAATAGAGGAGGTCGGCCTGTACGCTTTTGTGCTGTACGTGTCCCTTCACCTTTCCACTTCACTATCACATCGGGAGCAGTGGACCCAGAGATATTCAGGAGTATGGAAATCTCGCGTACAGACGTATGAGTCAAGTGACACCCAGTCACCTGACCACGTTCGAAGTCTGTGAGTTCCGCGGAGCGCCGCACCCTGCTCTCTCACGGCAGTGGGTAGCAGCACGCTGTACCTAATATGAGAAACGTATGTTTTTGGTGGTGTCCGGATCCCTTTGATCACATAGTGTATTGCACTCGAAATCCCTGTTCTCATTTCAAATATAAATTCTTAATTATCGATATTTTATGAAAGAGTATTTGTTAGTAAAGGTTGCTTAAATTAAGAAAACATAATTTAATTTCTTGGGGCAAAAATGAAAAATCAGATAGTCTTTATTTGGACCATATACATTGTTTTATACCGCAGATGTAGTCTCAAACGAACCATAGTGATAAGTGTCGTAGAAACATGAAAAACAATCATTTTCACAGCATCGAGTACATCATGCATGTGCTGCATTTCCACATTTTCCACCGTTCCATTACAACATGAACCCAACAGAACGGATGTGGGGCCAAGTTAAGGGATTTAGTCGAGAAATAACAAGACTATCAAGCTGCCAGAGGTCTGAAACTAACGCACGCAGATTCTTCACATGCTACCGCCGAATTCTGTCTGAACACAGAATGACACGTCATAACAGAAGAGGAGAAACGCGGGGTTCTGGGGGCTCCGTGGATTTTGTTGCTGATCGACTCGTTGTCAACGTAGCAGATGGCAGTTCCAGAACGGAAATATATTTTTCGGATTTGGAAAGGGAACGAGCTAAGAGATTGCCAGACGACTGACTATAATTAGTGGCTCCAGTATTCAACAGTACGGTGAAATACCTGTATGCTTTTGCGTCACACATAGCTCGCTCAGGAAATTTACCCTGTGTTTAATTTATGAATTTTCATGAATTTTGTTTGTCACTCGAACACAATGTTAGGTGAGAACGAGACCATTTTATGTTTTCCATCTGGTCAGCTAAGAAACGTGCAGTAGTGTCGGACTTTTGCTAAATATTATGTCATTCTCTTTAAACTTCAACGACTATCGAAGCTAAATTGTTTCTTTGCTCGTCTCTTTTCAGTCTGAACTGCAACTACTCACATCATTTTAGCTTAGATGGACCAGCTGGCTGGCCAGTGCTGTCCAAATTTAATGCGCCGGTTAAGCTGTTGTCCCGAATTATCGCTTAGTCTATGTGCGTGTAACACAGCATAAAACATATCCTTATGATAGAAGTTGGCTCTACTGGACGCAGATTGGCTTCTGCTCCACGTGAAACGAAATCCTATGAGATTCAAGTAAACGAGGAACAATACTTGGCGTAATGTTTACATCAGGTTTATTCTTACGATGAACAGAGTGTAGCAGTCACTCCTCGGCAGGTGACGCTGCTATCGCCTGGTCGGGTTTGTATCAGTAGTAGGTCGGTGGTCATACTGTTCTGGCTGATTAGTGTACGATAGTCGTAGGGCTGTGTCACCGCTAAGAAACTCCTTTTATTTTGTTTAACTTTCTATTTTTACGTTACTCATATTGCAAATTAACCAAAATAATGGTCAGTGTATTGCATTAATGAATATATTCATTAAAGGCATGAAAAAAGAAGCATTTGGGATTGCAAAGAATTTCCAACAAAAGCTGTATTAATAGCATTCATTCAAATAAGGGATTATAACGACAAAACTTCTGTTACTCTGATTTTGACCTTCGGGCAGCCCTCAGCACCTGCACGCGTGCAGTGAATTCTCATGTTTTTACGTGAAAATAATGACTGTAAAATAATAAAGTCTCTAATTTTGTGTAAAAAGTTCTCGTGTAAACTTCACAATCATTTCCTGGAAATTTATTTGCAATCCCAAACTTTCCATTGAATTTACTTTTGATACCTAGTATGAAAATATTAATACATACAATAACGAAAACATTATTTTGGTTTTCCTGCAGCATAAGTAACGTAAAAATTGAAACAAAAAATAAAGAAGTGGATTTCCATGCTTGCACTTGAACCCACGACCCCCATATGACCGTTATGTGCCTCGTGATGACTGGGTGTTGTGTGATGTCCTTAGGTTAGTTAGGTTTAAGTAGTTCTAAGTTCTAGGGGACTGTTGACCATAGATGTTAAGTCCCATAGTGCTCAGAACCATTTGAACCATTTGACCGTTATGTACTCTTTCCGATACGCCTACTGCTGCCTTGAAACGACTGTAACATAAATGCCTCATGTCTCTCCAGATCCGCTCCAAAAACGCCTTTTTTTCTTTTTTTCTCACTGAACTGTTGGCCATCTTATGTCCCCGCTTCTGTCACTCTCATTCCTGGGCAAACTCTGCATACTGGTCGAAATTTTGGATGGTGGTAGCGTTCCCCTTGTTATTTTAATTTCTTACGTTTGCAGGAACGATGATATTCGGCTACTACGGCTTGTCAGCATTTACGAGGTGTCCCAGATATGTTGTGACAGATTTTTAGGGGAGGTGCAGGACATCGTAAGGATTGAGGTTTGCACAGCAGCCCGTGGCCGCGAATGCCATCGTGCGCCGCTAGGCGGTGCTGTACACCAGTCACTGGAGGGGGCAGTCAGGACTGAAGGCGTTGCACAAAATGCGGGGCGCAGCCTGTGGTTACAACATAATGGGGCGCCTCTTCACTGCGTAGGCATGTGAACAGGTCGTTCCAAAGTCGATGGATTGGGCGTGGTCGACTGGTTCCCTGGCCCCCAAGCTCACCGGACTTACCGAGCCCGATTTCTTTCCGCGGGGAGCCGTGAAATCTCTCTCGTACCGCGACCCTGCGGAGTCTGAAGTGACTGTGAGCTTAGTCCCAAGAATCACCTGCGCAGCTGCTACAGTAAAAAAAACTGCCGGTGTGATCGTGCATGTGCGGCAGTCAATGCTTCTTCGACGTCAGACATGCGTGCCGTCTGATGTTGTGTACATGTGTACTCATTATGTCCAATAAATGTTTCAAATGAATCTCTGTCTCGTTTCCTTTCCGATCTTCGACTTATGCTACCACGAGAGGCAAGAGGAAATGGTCACGCAGCCTTATGCGTCGATGGGCAAAGGTATGCAAACAGACCATTTTACGTTTGCGGTTATTTATCAGTGTCTGGGTGGAACAGGTGGTTTCAGAGGACGTCAAAGTGGAGGAGGTCGCGGGTGAAGCGTACACACGCCATAATTTGTAGGACTCGATCCACAAGCACTCGCGCTGCAGCTCACGCAGTGCAATGCAACCACCTAGCGGTTTAGAATGTGCATGAGGAGGGAAGGAATCCATTCTAGTTTCAAAAGGCACACGTCCTAAGGGCCCACAATTCTGCTTCGTGTATGGAGTTCGGGCAGTGCTTATTGCAGAATGGTACCACGCAGCCATATTACGCTGCGTGTGTTTTGTTCATGGAAGAGGCGTCCTTGAACCACACAATTGTGACATTTTGGAAGGTGAGACGCCCGGCGCCACCCATGAATAACAAAACTTTACCGGAAATTTATGGGTTGCATGGTAACCATAATTTTATAGCTCCCTACAACACCACCTCCTCGACGCGGAGGCAATAACAGCCATCTGCAGCCCGTCGAAACTTCAGTGTAGCTGCCAGAACCCAGATGGGGCAGATCTTCGGAGGTCACTCGATTGGTCGAGGTGGCCCTGTGTTTTGGCCGCCCCTGTCGTTTGACCTCAGCCCGCTGGACTTTATCTTGTGAGGTCATCTGAAGAATACGGTGTACGACATCCAGTGCACTCAACGAAAAACTTGTTGCAAGGATTCATGCAACGTGTGAAGATGTTCGCACCAAGCCCGAGCGACTGTATCAGCCAGGCACGCTCGAATGTTGGAGACGGAACACCTTCTCTAACTTTACTTAATTTATTATAACAACAGAATAAACAGGCCCGGACTTGGCTGGAAGGGACAAGGTGGCTCTGCACAATCTTGGAATGAAGGCAAATCCAGTAATATTTAATTTTATTCATATTTCGCATCTTCAAACCTGACTGTATTCAATACACTGGAGGTATAAATTAAAAATCGCCTTCAGTCCCAACTCAAGAGTCCGAAAAGAATCGTGTACTTAATAAAACACGATAATTTGTGACTGAAGGCGTTTTTTAATTCATACCTCCAGATGGAATACCATCGGATTATAATAAAATAAATAAACTATAAATTTTCAATGATCTTTATTAGTAGGTAAATATAGTTCAAATTACTTATTACAAATCTGAAGGTAGCCAACATCTTTTTTAAAAGAGGAGATGTTTCAGCTGAGCTGTCAATAACTAGGTCGTAAAAGCTGCTATTCTCGTCATACGTGATTAGAACCGATTCTGTGTTTGAGAGAATCAACGAATCCAGCAGTTCTTGCCCGAGCAAAGACTGAAGTCTCGTCTTAATGCGACGGGGTACTGAAAATTGTCCCCCCAACTCACTTGCGTGAACGAAATTCTGATGATTACAGCGTCAGCTACATATATGTTGGAGCACGTGCTGATGTACATGTTAAATTGCGACAAAAATTTACGTGCACATCGTATGCAACTTTGGTAAGCGTTCGAACCGATCCGACAAAAACAAATGGCGTCCTTTCCAGTTTGGTCTAAAACATCTTCGTTATGCTCGTAGTCTTCTTCCTCACTCAGACTCTAAGCTATTCGCTTCTTGTTGACTAGGTAGAACGTGTTCACCCAAAGAGTTATAGACAGTTCATTAAAACTTTTTGAAAAAGATTGTAATTCTTTTGACAACAACCCTCTATCGACATTTGCCACCGATGTGACTTTAATGCGTCATTAGAAATCCCATTCTTGCTAATTTAATTGAAAGTTTTACGGGTCCAAACAAGCTGCATCCTTCATTAAAAGTTCGTTGCAATTGAATTTTGCATCTATTTTAAATAAAGCTGCGTTAATGATGACTTTGGAGACGGAAACAGAATAGAATCCGCAGACAGTAATGCCACTTCGTCTTGGCATAGCTCATAGTATTTTTTTTTTTTTAATATTCTTCGTAATCGCAGCGTGGTCTGTACGTCTGTACGTCGGTATCAATATTTTCGGCTTGCATTATTCCTTGAACTCGGGATGCAAACAGAGTTGCATCTCTGAAAACGTCATCAAACTTATCTAATTGTTTTCGCAAATTTATCTCCAAACTTTTGATAAGCCCCCAAGATTTAGCGTAGTCTGATGTAGGAGTTTGCAGATATTGGCTTATCAGGAGTGATAGGTCAAACGTTCTCTTGAATGCATAAGCTGTCAGGATAGTTTCCAATTTTATAAATGAATCCATCAATTCTTTCGGTTGAAACGAAAGCCTTGGCTCAAACTCCATGCTCGAAGCTATGACACTTAAAGCTTTTATCAACGCGGCGATTGAGTTTTTTTCTGTCTTTAGTCCACCATCTCGTTTTTCAGTTGTTCTGTGACTTGTCCAACTGTTATTTCCGAAATTTTGTCCACCTGCAAAGGTGTGAGCTTAAATGATTCGTGAATAAATGAACTGGTGGACTCCAAGACCCCAACCAAATTTTTTGCTTCAGTGCAGCTTGACTTGGCTTCTCAAGACATCAAATTGAAGACATACGTGTGTGTATGGAATCGGGCACCTAGAAACGACGGTGATGCTTCGTCCCGCCGTAGCCCTCAGTGATTCACCACCCAACAACAGGCCACAGCAGTCCTCCCACCCCACCGCCGCCCCACACCGGACGCAGGGCTATTGCGCTGTTCCGCAGGGCGGATTCGTGCCGGGGACCGGAACGCCTTCCAGCTCGGGAAGCAGCGCTTTAGACAGCATGGCTAACCGGGCGGGCAACATACGTGTAACAATGAGTGAAAATGGTACTTCTTGCTTCCGTGTCGCTTGAAGACCAATGTATCTGCCTGCCATATTTACCGTGCCAGCCAAAGATATGCCAATAAGATCTTGCAAATCAAAGCCTAACTGGATTCATTCGTGAGGTACAAGAACTCGGTAACTTTCTCTTGTTGGTTCCCTAACAGGAACCATGCCGGTCGTCCGTTCTTGTGAGATTCCATACTTCACATAGCGTACGCAAATTACAACCTGATCAACAACGCCAACATCCTGGCAAGAATGAAGGCTAAAAGACTTGGCCGCATGGGTTTCTTCGATGGTCTCTTGTTTAACCTGACGTGCAGCTATGTTTATTAATTTATTTATAATGGTTTTTGACAAAAAGGTAATAAGACTACGTCTCCTCTTACCTTTCCCTGACTCTTTTTTTTATTTCCAGTTATTGTCTCGGATATGAGGGTTTTAAGAACTGGATCACACTTCGATAATAGAACAACTAAATTTGGAAAGTTTTCGTGGTTCCGGTTTTGGACGTCGACGATATCCGTCGATAGGTACAAGGTCTCACTCTTCCCACGATAAGCGATAACTTGTTTAGATATAAATATCATTACACCAGTGATTTTTTTCAGAACCAGACGCCTATTGGAAATCACTTGCATATTTCTTTGCCTTAGATGTTGTTCAACATATCCTCTTTTTTTCATAAATATTTTTTTTGATGGAGAAACGCCATCAATAAATTGGCTTCTTCCACCTTCTTCCTTCTTCGTATCGTCAGATGCATTTAGTACAAAATATCTTATTTAACTGTAGAGAACTGATTCTATTCGAATTAAAGCTCTAGTTGGTAACTTCCGGTAGTAAACTCGATCTCCAGCCAAAGCTATTTTTATCTCTCGACGCTGGAGTGGGTGGTCAGACAGGAAGCAGTGACGGAATTTTTTTCTTGGTGGAGCGAAATAAGAAAGTTTTAAGTTCCACTGTCACCGTCATCTGTCAATGTAAGTGGCACTAGCTCTGGTATTGCTAGAAACAGAGAGAATTGTTTCTTTAGGATCAGAAATGCAACTATTTGTATCATGACTGATTTGTACAACAGCCGCAGCTGCTATGCTCTCTTTTGAACTACTTCCATGTGAAAAAATATTCAGTTTGTTGTTCGTATATATATATATATATATATATATATATATATATATATATATATATAATCTTATTTATATCACACAATATTTTTCAATATGATAACGAAAAAAATGAGAGGGCGCACTTCAGGGTTTACGAAGTCAGAAAAAATCCTGTTAGAGCAATAATATTCAGGAATTGGAATTTATGCTGTACTACGTCCTATAAACTGAATATAAAGAACAAATACTGAAAATGCCGAATTATATTGTGTTCTGTAAGCTGGTAGAATTTATGCGAACCAAAACATTTTCATATTAATTGTTCCGTTGTCTGTTGCTACAGTTTTCGATGGAACTGAGCGAAGGGTATGCACAAGTCGTATGTTACTGCAAAGTGCGTTGGTCAGGTCAAGGGGCACGCCTGGGACGAGTGCTTGATTTGAAGCCGGCTCTTGCCGCGACCTCACATTTTAGGTGGGCTTTGCTGCACACTGCCCGTGGTGAGACACTGCGAGGTGAGAAAAGACTTATTTCTGAGTTGATATCGATTCATTTAAAAATAAAATTGTATTTTAGAAGAGACACATTCTGACAAAAGCACTGTCCATTTCAAAAATGGCTCTCAGCACTATGGGACTTAACATCTATGGTCATCAGTCCTCTAGAACTTGGAACTACTTAAACCTAACTAACCTAAGGACAGCACACAACATCCAGTCATCACGAGGCAGAGAAAATCCATGACCCCGCCGGGAATCGAACCTGGGAACCCAGGCGTGGGAAGCGAGAACGCTACCGCACGACCACGAACTGTCCACTCCCCTAAGCTCACACGTGTTAAAGAAAACGTGAGGGTTGAAGAATTCACCGTGGCCTGGAAAGAATTCTAAGGATAATTTTCTACATTGCCTATACTACATCCGCTTTCGAACTGTTTTCGAGACCGTTTTGCGGTTTCAGCTGGAAGCACCCCTGTGCATGTGAAGATGTAACTGATTGATCTGCAGTGTTATTCCCGTTTTGAAGACAAAGCCTTTTGCGTTAAAACTGTCCATGACGTCTTCATTCTTTCTCTCAGGAAGGGTTTCCACATATACAAAATGAGTTTGCGATTGTGATAAAATATTTCGATCAGCATATGTGTGCGAAAGGCTTTTTTCGATTGCGAAAGAAGTGTTTTTCTCAGGAAAAGTTTCCACATCTATACAATGAGTTTGCAAGCGTGATAAAATATTTCGGTCTGCATATGTGTGGGAAAGGCTTGTTTTCGATTATGAAACTACAACGAAGAGCCAAAGAAACTGGTGCACCTGCCTAATATCGAAAGTTGAGTTAATTTAATACCTTCAGCTGCTGACGGGTGTTGATATACAGGGTGCTACAGAAAGGTACGGCGAAACTTTCAGGAAACATTCCTCACACACAAAGGAAAGAAAATATATTATGTGGACATGTGTCCGGAAAGGCTTACTTTCCATGTTAGGGCTCATTTTATTACTTCTCTTCAAATCACGTTAATCATGGAATGGAAACACACAGCAACAGAACGTACCAGCGTGACTTCAAACACTTTGTTACAGGAAATGTTCAAAATGTCCTCCGTTAGCGAGGATACATGCATCCACTCTCCGTCGCATGGAATCCCTGATACGCTGATGCAGCCCTAGAGAATGGCGTATTGTATCACAGTCGTCCACAATACGACCACGAAGAGGCTCTACATTTGGTACCGGGGTTGCGTAGGCAAGAGCTTTCAAATGCCCCCATAAATGAAAGTCAAGAGTGTTGAGGTCAGGAGAGAGTGGAGGCCATGGAATTGGTCCGCCTCTACCAATCCATTGGTCACCGAATCTGTTGTTGAGAAGCGTACGAACACTTCGACTGAAATGTGCAGGAGCTCCATCGTGCATGAACCACATGTTGTGTCGTACTTGTAAAGGCACATGTTCTGGCAGCGCAGGTAAAGTATCCCGTATGAAATGATGATAACGTGCTCCATTGAGCGTAGGTGGAAGAACATGGGGCCCAATCAAGACATCACCAACAATGTCTGCCCAACGTTCACAGAAAATCTGTGTTGATGACGTGGACATGTGTCCGGATACGATTTCTTTCCATGTTAGAGCTCATTTTATTACTTCTAT
The DNA here is from genome assembly GCF_021461395.2 of Schistocerca americana. Taxonomy (NCBI): domain Eukaryota; kingdom Metazoa; phylum Arthropoda; class Insecta; order Orthoptera; family Acrididae; genus Schistocerca; species Schistocerca americana. The sequence continues at coordinate 716,992,770 of NC_060123.1, forward strand.
TTAAATCACATTAATCATGGAATGGAAACACACAGCAACAGAACGTACCGGGATTGACACATTGTTGGATGAACCATTCCCAGAAGTGTACCCGTGGAGGCCAATCAGCTGCTGATAGTGCCTGCACACGCTGTACATGGTACGGAAACAACTGGTTCTCCCGTAGCACTCTCCATACAGTGACGTGGTCAACGTTACCTTGTACAGCAGCAACTTCTCTGACGCTGACATCGGGGTTATCGTCAACTTCGCGAAGAATTGCCTCGTCCATTGCAAGTGTCCTCGTCGTTCTAGGTCTTCCCCAGTCACGAGTCATAGGCTGGAATGTTCCGTGCTCCCTAAGACGACGTTCAATGGCTTCGAACGTCTTCCTGTCGGGACACCTTCGTTCTGGAAATCTGTCTCGATACAAACGTACCGCGCCACGGCTATTGCCCCGTGCTAATCCATACATCAAATGGGCATCTGCCAACTCCACATTTGTAAACATTGCACTGACTGCAAAACCACGTCCACGTTCGTGATGAACACTAACCTGTTGATGCTACGTAGCGATGTGCTTGATGCTGGTACTGTAGAGCAATGAGTCGCATGTCAACACAAGCACCGAAGTCAACATTACCTTCCTTCCATTGGGGCAACTGGTGGTGAATCGAGGAAGATCAGTACATACTGACGACACTAAAATGAGCTCTAACATGGAAATTAAGCGTTTCCGGACACATGTCAACATAACATATTTTCTTTATTTGTGTGTGAGGAATGTTTCCTGAAAGTTTGGCCGTACCTTTTTGTAACCCCTGTATATCAACGGGGACAGGTGAAAATGTGTGCCCCGACCGGGGCACAAATTTTTTTGAGATAGTTCGTTGAATTTGTTCGTGGCGGACGTCCGATGACGCCTGTTCAGGTTGATCGTTGATTCGTTCACTCAGTTTTTTTGTTACAGACGGTAGCTAAACCCTCTGACCGAACACGCTTAGCTATCGTGCTGGCCCATCTGAGCCACTGAGGGCACAGAGAATAGTGTGACTGCAGGGACTATCTCGCGTACGCCTCCCGCGAGACCCACATTCTCACCCTGTATGTCCACACACTACATTCGTAGTGTCCTACCCCTACACCTTCATTATTCGAGGAAGACATTCTTACCAAATTCCGTAAGAGTTCGGGAAAGAACATTTCCGAAAGAACAGACATCATATCCATATAGTATATGCCTAATATCGTGTCGGGCCATAGCGAGCACGCAAGTGTACCAGACACTTGTCTTATATAGGCGTTGCCGACCGCAGCGGTATATAGTGCCTGTTTACGTATGTGTTTGAATACACAGGCCATACCAGTATCTTTGGCGATTTCGGTGTAAATAAATCAAGATTAAGTGGCAACCCTAGTGCGAAATTCTATGAAATTGTCACTGTCTGTCTGCATATCGACAGTTTGTAGCAGACAAAAATTAATTTTTGGCTTCACCGCGCCAGAAGTAATTAAGCAATAGTGAAAATTTGTTTCGTTTGTGATCTGTGTTGCTGGAAAATATGAAATAAGAAACCAAGCTGTGTGCAGAACTAGAGCATTGTCATTTGCATAAGGCGGTTTCGCTTGTTTCCCATCTTCTCCCACTTCCCGCTCAGAAAGCAGATCGTGGCGTGATGGTGGGGGGAGTGTGCGTCAGACAGAGCGCCACGGCACGTGGGCTACGGCATGGCTCCGCTCGTGAGCCGAATTCTTGGCCAACCCTGCTTTAAAAGCTTTTCTGTATGCCCTTAACGTCACTGCAGCTGCAAAACCGTCCACCGAGGTACCTTGTTAAGAGCGAGGCCGCACCAGACTCGGCAGGATGGACACGTCCGGTGTTTACGAGCCTGCATTACGGGGGCTTCTGGCGGGGATGGGCGCTCGTGAGGCGCATGCCGTTAGAAACAAGGCGCTTTTTGCAGCGTTACGGCTGGCTGGAAAGTCACGTCACGGAATTTTACGGAGCAAAACGAACACTCCCCTATTAAAAGTTTGGTACAGTTTTGCTCCTCCTCTCGCGTTCCCCACTTTTGAACTCGTGTTTCTTCCGCGTGATCCCAGCCAGCACAGTCCACCCCACCCACGCAAGGTACGGGGCGCGGGAGTTGCCCGGCTGACGCAACCACGGCACAGCACGGCACTGTTCCGTCTAGGAAGCAGGCATTAGTCTGCCGGTCTCAGATGAGCCCACCACCATCCTTTCGTCACGGAACCGATTTTAGTCAGGGATTGGCAGTCTCGTTTTGCCGTGACAGGGCTGAACAGTCATGACTCGTAGTCCAATAAAGCCGGGTTCACTCACGCAACTAACGTGCGCCCACAGTTAGCGGCATACTGCACCTGTATGTGTGAACTCCCAGCTACCAGTGGCGTGGCTCAACAGAATCAACTTTTATCGTGGCACAAAAAGTTCAGCTTGGTTCTGCACTGTTACCCCACTTTTCTTCCATCACTTCTCGCTAGTGGATGAATTTCGAAATGCGAGCATTCAGTCGCTGTTGACATGAGTATTTGCTCCTATACTCTATTCGATTTCAGTGTGGTTACATTTTATTATGCAGGTACACATTCGCAACTTCTGGAGCTACAAGAACAACATATGCTTACTTCTTTGTAGCAGTGTGTGTGTGTGTGTGTGTGTGTGTGTGTGTACAATTTTTGCAAACCAATGAAGTAGCCCTATCCCACAATCTAAAAGCCTTGATCAACTAATCTAGTAAGATTCTAAAGTCTTGGAAGAGTGGTGTGTCTAGAGATGATATTTACACCCCAGCTGTTGGTTAGTCTGCCACAGCAGACAGTATTTTAGCCTTCGAGTGTTATTTGTTATAGCCCCTGATATATTCCCGCACGAAAACTATTTCCGAATCTATCGTGTAGGTTTCGTCCTCCTTGTATTCAACTGTTCCCGCGAGTCTACATAACCTGCACTATAATACATTGAAGTGCCAAAGAAACTGCTACAGGCATGCGTAGTCAAATACAGTGATATTTAAACAGGTGCCGGCCGGGGTGGCCGAGCGGTTCTAGGCGCTACAGTCTGGAACCGCGCGACCGCTACGGTCGCAGGTTCGAATCCTGCCTCGGGCATGAATGTATGTGATGTCCTTAGGTTAGGTTTAAGTAGTTCTAAGTTCTAGGGGACTGATGACCTTAGAAGTTAAGTCCCATAGTGCTCAGAGCCATTTGAACCATTTTTTAAACAGGCAGGATACGGCGCTGCAGTCGGCGACGCCTATATACGACAACTGTCTGGCACTGTTGCTAGATCGGTTTCTGCTGTTACAATGATAACCATCAAGATTTAAATCAGTTTGAACGTGGTGTTACAGTCGACGCACTAGGGATGGGTCACACCACCTCCGAAGTAGCGATGAAGTGGACATTTTTCCTTACGACCATTTCACGAGTGTGCCGTGAATATCAGGAATCTGGTAAAACATCAAATGGGCGACTTCGCTGCGGCCAGAAAAAGACCCTGCAAGAGCGGGACCAACGACGTCTGAACAGAATTGTTCAACGTGACAGAAGTGCAACGCTTCCACAAATTGCTGCAGATTTTAATGCTGGACCGTCAGCAAGTGTCAGCGTGCGAACCAGTCATCGAAACATCATCGATGTGGGCTTTCGCAGCCGAAGGCCCACTCGTGTACCCTTCATGACTGCACGACACGAAGCTTTATGCCTCGCCTGGGCCCGTCAACACCGACACGGACTGTTGATGAAAGGAAACATGTCGCCTGGTCTGACAGGTTTTGTTTCAAATTGTATCTAACGGGTCGATGTATACAGCTATGGAGACAACGGAAGTATAACAACAGTGGTGCCACCCCACTGACGTCATCCAAGATGGCGGCCGTGACGTCAGCAGATGAGACGAGTACCGTTATCCAAAATGGCGGCTTTTGGTGAGAAAAAGTTGGTGGGAAATTGAATTATGTGCTTCTACGGGTCCCCCTTACTGACTTTTTTCATGATGGTGCGTCATCCTCTTGGAAAATAGGTGGGCATTTCGGATTTTGGAAGGATTTTTTTTTCACTCACGTGACTAGAATTGGTGGCACACATTCAGTCTTTGCTGATCTATTATCGTGGGACCATTATGATGTGTTCGATCATCGAGATGAATGTGAAGAATGGAGTGGGTTTCAATAGCAGCATTACATGTACACATTCGAACGAGGACTGTAGCCACAGTTCACTATATGAGGTATGGAAGTGTGTGATAATGGAAGAGTGTAGCAGAAAGAAGCAGAAGAATTCAGTTCAGTAGATTGCGGAAATGCAGAGGGATGGAGCCACGATGCATGTCGTAACCAACACATGCTCATGCGCATGCACTAACTGCCAAGGTATTCAACATGAAGCATTTACTCTCGCAAGATGGAACAGGTGGATAGTTGATATCAATTCGCTTCAGTGAAAGTATATTCGTGTATGCTATATATACTATTGCAGAGCAGCTGCTCATCCCCATCCTTGCGGCTCTGCGGAATGCTATTAAAGAGCTACTGGTGGCTGACAGGGAGAATTTTAACAGCCATGTTGCCTGTAAGCATACAGCTGAGGACTGCACACCCATAGCCTCATACATGTAGAATGGAAGCGATCATTAATGCTTGAACATATGAAGAGGAAGAATATGGTCCTGCAAATAAATCCTTTGCATCGAGATGAATTAAAGGTGCATTACACAATGCTTGGAAACATCTGTTTCTGTCGGAACTGTCTGTCATTTCTAAAATCAACATGTACACTCCCACCCCACAACAGACAACTGCCTCTGACCCAGCAGACAAAAGAACTGACCTAGTTCACGAGTTAACCGCTAGAGGATCCTGTGATAGGTCACGTGATTGTGCAGTTCAGCCAATAGGAGCACAGCATCATGATGACATAGGCATGGTGTATATAAGCAGAGCCCAGCAGCTGCTCAACGTCAGCCAGGATGATGAAGCGCCAGCCAGCCCTGCAGAACAGGAGGAAGCAGAAGAAAAGTAAGTATCTACTTAGCTCTATAATAATAATATTATTATTATTATTATTTCTGTGGCAGCAACATGCTGATGATTATTCTTGTCTCTCCACCACATGTATCCATAGAGTCCCCATCCAGCCTCTTGGGATCAGCACATGTGTCAGCAAGATCCAACATGTCGCCACTAGCAAGTGCCACCCTGGCAAGATCCAACCTGCCAGGACTGCAAGTTCCATCCCATCGGATCCCACACATGCAGTGGCGGCAAGCTCCAGCCTGTTAGGGTCAGCAGGTTCCAAGCTGCAGGGATCCACACCCATGGCATTGACAGAACCTGTAATGCAGCTTCACCTCTGCGAAAAAAAATAATATGCATGGCGTTATAGAGCATGTTTAAATAATTATAAATAGTCTGATATGGAAGTATGAATGATAATAAGAATATGAAATCTATAATAATAGAAACCTTGTTCATTCCTGGACCGTGGTTCAGTCACAGCAGCCAGCCCTTCGTCATGAATTTTGGGATCGAAGTCCCCATCCACCCCAACTGTACATGGATAAATGAATCGTGCTGAAATTGCGGATTTAAATCATCAAGTCGATCCACATCACCTGTAGCACAAAAAAAAAAAAAAATACAATTAGAGAAAGTGTAAGCGCAGAAAGAAATGTATTTACATATTGATGGAATTGAATCTTATGCAGGAGAGATGGCTCGTCCCCTGACGAATTATATTCGAACTGAATGGCATCATGAGCAGCCTCTAGTGGGGGACAACACCATACTAACTCCCCACTCGCCAGCCAGTGTGGCCTAGCGGTTCTAGGCGCTTCAGTCTGGAACCGCCAGACTGCTACCGTCGGAGATTCGAATCCTGACTCGGCAATGAATGTGTGTGATGTCCTTAGGTTAGTTAGGTTTAAGTAGCTCTAAGTTCTAGGGGACTGATGACATATGTTAAGTCCCATGGTGTTCAGAACCATTTGGACCATTTCAACTCCTCACTCTTCCGTACCTCATGTAGTGAACTGTGGTTACAGTCCTCATTTGAATATATACATTTAATGCAGCTATTGAAAGCCACTCTATCCTTCACATTCATCTCGATGATCGAACACATCACTATGGCTTCACACTCAAGAGATCAGCAAAGACTGAATGTGTGCCACCAATTCTGGTCACATGAGTTAAAAAAATCCCTCCGTAACTCGAATTTCCCACCCATTTTCCAAGAGGATGACGCACCATCATGCAAAAAGTCAGGAAGGGGGACCTGTAGAAGCACATAATTCAATTTCACACCATCTTTCCCACCAAAAGCCGCCATTTTGGATAACGGTATTCGCGTCATCAGCTGACGTCACGGCCGCCATCTTGGATGGCTTCAGTGGGATGAAACCGCTGTTGTTATACTACTGAACCTCATGAATCCATGGACCCTGAATGTCAGCAGGTTACTGTTCAAGCCGGTGGAGGTACTGTAATAGTGTAAAGGCCTGGCCAGACAGAATGCGGCCTGGCCGTCCGGCCTGTGGCCTTGAACCGCAGCGGGCAGGCCGCACTGTTGAATCGCTCGTTACTATATGGCGGCGGTCACATTGAGTGCGGCTCTGACCCACCGGCAACCGGCCTGCCGCACCGGCCGCCGCCGGGTTGTCACAGATTACAGATTCGCCGCAAGCCGGAGCGGCTGCTCTGTTGGCGCATTCAACTGCTCTGCTATCGCACTGGAAGCGGCGGCATCAGGCAGTTTTTGTCTTGCAGCTCGTAGTGCACGCATCATGGACACAGAAAGACTTACAGAGGAGGTGAGAGAATACAACGTTTTGTATGATACAAGCAATCCTGATTACAAGAACATTCTGAAGAAGGCTGAAGCTTGGAGGGATATAGCGGCTAAACTGGATCAAAATGGTAAATACTTATTGAAAAATTTTAATTTCGACAGAAGCAAAAATGTAGTAAAGTATATTATTAAGTACTGGAATTTATGTAGTGTATATTATAACTTAAAGGAGCTGGAAGTGTGTAAACAACAATGCCATCATAATGGAAAACTACACATAGAATGTGGAAAGAGAAAAGAACCGTCACCTTTGTTAAAATCGGTCTTGATGTATGATAATAGTGCTTCATTTAAACGAAAATTCATTGTCTCTCCCCACGTCATATATTTTGAGGTCGTGTGTTAGTCCCATGCTTGTTTTTAACCCTAACAACAGAAGATGCTATTCCACGCAACTCTTTCGTAATATAAATTAAAGTAATATTTCCGATATTATGAGAAATATATTTCACATAATTTTGCCAATGATCCGACACATTGTTGTTTGCTTAACATTTACAGTCACTTGAGAATTTACCGACTAAATAATACAGAAATAGGATATTGTTTGTAGCTTCACAGAGGTGTCTTGGTTATCTTTCCTTAAAAGGTATTTTGTTTCCCAAATGTGGCGGGACTAGGCGCTATAGTTTGGAACCGCGCGACCGCTACGGTCGCAGGTTCGAATCCTGCCTGGGGCATGGATGTGTGTGATGTCCTTTGGTTAGTTAGGTTTAAGAAGTTCTAAGTTCTAGGGGACTGATGACCTCAGAGGTTAAGTCCCATAGTGCTCAGAGCCATTTGAAACATTTTTTTTTTACCCAAATGTGATATTGTAGTAACAACGTAACTGCCCTTTATTGAAAATGCGACATGTCTTGCTCTGCAGTTAACTGCGTTATGAGATACTACAGTGTGTGGCTCTGTGGCTAGGACAGGCTCAGCTTGTTAAGAGTTCACATGGATCATACAAATGCTTATATAGTTCGATATTTTAATACCCATTTGTTTTATTGCCTTGAAATGGTAGAATGTTCTACTTCAGGTGTAAATTCTACCGTTCTGGTTTTGTCAACTTGCCAAGTATGTGAAAAAAAAGTCTTTGATGACAACTAAAATAATTACTGGCTAGACTAACTGAAAACTATGACAGGACGAATACTCAATACTAGAGGAACAGATACGGAAAGAGAATTTCATATTTGAATGGGAATAGTAGCATATCATAAGAGGCAATTTCATATTATATTAACATTAGAGATCTCTTTGAATGTGATTGTTTCCATTTCAGACATCTGCAACAGTCATTATTTTCTTTATACATTCTACAAGAATACATTACCGGTACATTTGTTCATTTGCAGCCGAGACCTTGAAAACGAAGTGGAGGAACCTGAGAGATGGCTACGTCAAACACAAGAAGATGGTAAAAGGCACCACTGGCCAGAGCTTGAAACGGTACAGATCATGGCCTTGGAGTGAACACATGAGGTTCATGGACTGTACTCTGGAAGCACGACCAACAACATCAAATATTCCCTGCTCAAGAGAGGCAGTCACAAGTGACAGCGAAAGACACTCGCAGTCACGTGAACACTCATCAAACGCCACAATGTTTCCTCAGTCAGAGTTGCTAACACATGGGTATGAAGGAGAATCTCAGGAGCAGTGCACAGAGGTTTTGGAACCACCTTCAGCACGAAAGAAGCCAATCGCTAAAACAATGAGAAAGCAGGGACCAAGTGCTAATGTGGAGTGTATAATTAGTTACTTGCAAAAGAAACATCAGTATAAGGATAAGCATGACGAAGTTGATCATTTATTTTCAAGCTATGCAAAAACATACAAACGCCTTACAGTTAGATCACAAGCTAAGCTTAAAGTGCAACTGGCACAGTTATTTGCGGAGGCTGAGCTCGCGGAATTAGATGAGCAACAGCCAACTCATGTCTCTCAAAGTCTTTCAGTAGACTCGGCCCACGTTGATTTCCGTGAAACCGCTGCATTTGGTGGTGCAAATACTGGCACATCAACTGACGATGTAGGTCAGGACATGAATCCTGATAAGATCAGCCTCACACAGCTTTGAGCACATCAGATGTTTCACATGTAAAAATTCTGTACTTACATAATTTAGACTTGTATAGAAATAATACTAATATTTTGTAAACCAATTGCTGTAGCAAATGGAATACACAAAACACTGAACTTTTCTAAAGAATCTGTTGTCTTTCTGTTCTCACATATTAGCCCTTTCGCAGTTTATCATAACTTCATTGCTTTCGACACAAATGCGTTGTGTTGACAAATTTGTCGAAACACTTGGTAGGTATTCAAACGTAATCGCACAACAATATGTTTATCTTCTGTTGAAATAATCAGCAAAATGTTCACGAACTTGAATTGCAGCAATAGGTGACCTTCGATTAGTTGATCCAATATCTACGAATGCACGTATTGGCGTGCACTCTTCTTCACTTTCAGAAGATAGGTATTCTTTGTTATTACTTGATATAACGTAATTGTGTAAACAGCAAGCCGATTTAACAATATGTTCTGCAGTTTCAACATCGGTTTCTATGGCTCTTAAAAATACGCGCCATTTCGTTGCCAACATACCAAAGGCATTTTCCACTACACGACGTGATCGGCTGAGCCAGGCATTGAATTGCTTCTTCTTTGCATTGTTGAGTTCTGCAGGTTTTGGATATGGTCTCAGCAAATAAGTCTGAAGTGCAAAACCTTCGTCACCAACGAAAACACGAGGAACAGGGATGTCTGTACCCGGTAGTGGCTTTGGAGGCAGAATACTTTTGCCTCGATATACTCTTGATAGAAAGCTGAATTCTCAAAAATGGTGTTGTCACTGTGACGCCCATAACTTCCAATGTCAACTACTGTAAACTTGTAGTATGGATCAACGATCGCCAGGAGAACCAGCGAAAAGAATTGTTTATAACAGAAGTACTGGGATCCACTATCCTTCGGGCATTTTAACCTGATATGCTTCCCGTCTATGCTTCCAAGGCAGTTCGGAAACCCCCAAAGTTCTATAAATCCTTCTTCAGATTTCTTCCACATTTCTGTTGAAGGAATAGGCAAATACTTGGGCTGTAGAACAGTCCATATTGCCTGCCACACTTCTTTCACAATTTCTGAGACTGTTGAACGTCCTAACCGAAAAGAAAAAGCTATGGTCTGGTGACCGTCGCCTGTAGCCAAGTATCTGGAAAAGGTTAAAATAAATTATGCTGGTGGAACGAATAGATAAGTTAACGACCAAAGATATGTTTGTTTAAATTCAGTGACAATGTTATGAATACAATGAAACAAAACAATCTATTTAGGAGAAAATTCAGTATAGTGGGACATACGGAACTAGATGTTAACTATCGTTTGCTGTATTCGTAAACACTGCATATCAATTTATCACTCCACTCGTAACTACGTTGTGGGATAGCACTTTTTTCCGCCGAACCTTTCATATGATGCAGCAAAGCCGAAATGGAATAATTTATATGACTTCTGTATGAAGCACAAAGAGGCCACAAATGGTAAACTTACCTCAAACAAATGGCTGGTCTTTGCCTTGTATCAACTGGCTTTCTCCAATTCGTTGTGCACTTCTCGGTGCTCCCTTTTATCAGGAGATGCAGTTCCTCGAAACATTCTCGCGACATACGAAAATATTTGAAGAACCTATCTTCGTCAGACTCTAGTTCAATACACAGACGATGGTATTCTCCTAAGCTTTCTTTCTTGCTATTAATGTCGTGCACCCAACATCTCCTTTTCTTGGTGCCATTTCGTACCGCTAATGCGAGGAGGAGTTCTTCCTCGTCCGAGCTACTCATTTCTGCCCTTAAAAAATAAACTCGCACAAAGATAACGCGTCCCGCGTGAAGCTTCCGAATCGTCCAACTCCCAGACAATCGCGCTACGCATGCAAGCTCAATACTGGGGTCCGGCCCCTTCCACAGTGTAACAGCTGACGCAGCAAGAGTCGCTGCGGCGGCCGGCCGGCCGTTGCCTGTGTGGCGTCCCTGGCCGCAGACGGGCCCGGCCTCCCTCTGCGCCGTCCGTCGCAGCGGCAGGCCGGATTCTGTCTGGCCAGGCCTGAAGGCGTGTGCAGTTGGAGTGATACGTCTACATGGGACTCTGACAGGTGACACGTATGAAAGCATTCTGTCTAATCACCTGCATTCGGTCATGTCCATTTTGCATTCCGACGGACTTGAGAAACTCCAGGGGGACAATGAGACACCCCTACGGGTCCAGAATTGCTACAGAATGGATCCAGAAATACTCTTCTGAGTTTAAAAACTTCCGCTGGCCGCCAAACTCTCCAGACACGAGCAGTAGCTCACGGTGCTACGAAAGGAAGGCACAAGCTTTGGCGCACGCTAGTTGCGTGTATGAACCTGGTTAATAGCGTCTCCGATTACTACCCTGAAATTGTCACAAACCTGGCCCCTGAACTGCTAGGAAAAACGCTTTTGCCGCCTTCGTGTAGCCTCCTGCTGATGCAGCCATCCACCTGGGAACTGCAGCGAGGGAAATCTCTCGGCAATGGCTGTTTTATATGAGAGTTGGTCATTTGTAACTAGACATTCTGATTTCCTCTCGAATAACATGGTTAATTCAATTTAACTCGAAGAAGCCAAAAGCATTCGATCGTAGTGTCTTAGGTACATAGATTGTAGAGTGGTTGTGCAAGACACCTGAGCGTAAAGATAGTTTGATAGAAACCGAAGAGGAAACATAAATGTGAAATAGGAGGTATAGCATTGGGAGAAGAATTTGACAGAGCAGAGTGCGGCCTATATCGAAACATATCCGCTGGAGTGGACGGAACTCCCCCAGAATTATTGAGTTCCTTGGAAGGGCGTACCACGACAAAACTGTTAAAACAAGTATGCAAGATATGTGATAATTCCACTTCTAAATAACCCAGGCGCTGATAGTTTGAAAGTCGATTTAATTTTTATCCACATTTTGATTTTTATAAAGCAGCGAAATTGACTTTGCGATATTTATCAAAGACATCTTGTAATCAGAATCGCTTAGTCGTGCAAACACTGTGGTTGATCTCTCTGTGACGATGCTGCAGCGTGTTCACCTTTGGAGAGGCGCTGAGTGACTCTGAGGATCTGAAATCCGCGCCCTGTTCTGGGAGTCTAGGCGAGGCAGTTCGGAGGCGTCGGTTGCAGTGTTGCGGGTTTTGATGAGATCACTTCAGTTATTTTGCCATAATAGTTCATAGGCAACATTTAGATCCTTCCACTTCTGTGATATCCATATTGGCACATTATTTTGCAATCATTCCGCATGTAGAAACTGTAACGAATTGTAATATGGTTTGGTACTTAGGTACGAAACATTACAAAGACTCACAGGGACAGCTCGTTTTTGGTAAGCTGGGAGCAGATTACGGGATAATGCACTATTTGTGCAATCCGATGCATTAACCACTCATTCCTATCATTCTCTCTTGAATCTTAGATAACTCATTGGTTTACGGGGAGGGGTGTATAAATAATATGTAATTCATGGCTTTACTAATACTTCGATTCATATCACGTGTAATGAGGACATCATGTGCTTTACATTACCTGTCTAATCAATCTGAAGTCAATATAGAACACGAAGTCAGTGCTACTGTTAGCTATTTCTGCTGTCCCACGATATTTATTTCATTCTTGCACATAAAATTAAATGCGGTTTTGTGTGACGCCATCTTGTCATCACTTGTTACCAAGACCCCCCCTTTCTCTCGTCAGTAATTATTGAATATACGAAGAGTCGAAAAGTTCAATCATATACAGCTCCCCCATTTCGTTAGTAATACGAGGGCGTCCTGACTCGTAACGCGTCCGAATTTCTTGTGTGAAAACCTTTACAAGTTTTTAAATAAAAGAGATGTTATCGACAATCTGCATCTCCATTCTTCAGGTCTGCATACTTACTTCTCAACATAGTAACCCTGGCTACGAACACAATTCTCCCAACGAGAGAGCAATTTGTTAACACTGTCACTGTAGAACGTTTTACTCTGTTGAGGGAGTCACAGGCTCGTCTCTGCTTGCAGCGCTTATTCACTACCAAAGTGAAGTCATCGGAGGTGTTTTTTTAAGCTTCGGAAACAAATGAAAATCGGATGAGACCAAGTCGGGATTCTATGGTGGACGATCGATGACAGTGAAGCCAAGGCGACGGATTGTTGCAGATGTTGGAATTCTCATGCTGAAGGAAAGAGTGCTTCATGTGTGTACGAACTGCTCGAATTCGTGTTTTCAGATGGTTCAAATGGCTCTGAGCGCTATGGGACTTATCATCTGAGGTCATCAGTCCCCTAGAACTTAGAACTACTTAAAACTAACTAACCTAAGAACATCCCGCACATCCATGCTCGAGGCAGGATTCGAACCTGCGACCGTAGCGGTCACGCGGCTCCAGACTGAAGCGCCTAGAACGGCTCGGCCACGCCGGCCGGCTCGTGTTTTCAGTTATCGCACGCACCGACATTGTTATGTTACACACCGCCATGTTGCAAGCTACTATTCAGAGCTCCCCAGCGGCAGTGTGTTGCATATTGCTTCAGCGAAGAGGGCAAGTCGACCCAATAATGTGTATGACATGTAATACCTCAATCGATATTGGGAACAGAATAAAAAATTCGGAGGAATTACTTTCCAGAATATCCTCGTAAATATCCTGGTCTCTGCAAGTACAATTTCCAGGTGCAGAAAGCCGGCATCGGTGGCCGAGCGGTTCTAGGCGCGACTGCTACGGTCGCAGGTTCAAATCCTGAGTCGGGTATGGACGTGTGTGATGTCCTTAGGTTAGTTAGATTTAAGTAGTTCTAAGTCTAGGGGACTGATGACCTCAGATGATAAGTCCCATAGTGCTCAGAGCCATTTGAACCATTTGAACCAGGTGCAGACAGATAGGTTTGGATGCTGTTTCCTGAATGCAGCTTGCTGTAATAGACTCTGCAGAGTGTGCATTTGTATAACAACGACATGTTTCGTGTAGAACATAGTAATGATGCCTTTTACCTTCTTCAATAGCACATGCAGATTCTGTCTTTGAATTACGTTATGATCCAGTTGCTTTGATGAGATATTTTAGTGATGGGTCATTTTCGAATCAAGTTTCGTAACTGCTGTCAAGACTGTTGAGGAGGTGCTGAATCTAACTGTGGAAATTAGAAATTAGTGACGCAATGTCACTAAACCTAGGTTACCTTTATTTTATTATAACAGATCTGGGGTAACAGGGAATGGTCAGTTGGGTCAATTTTCTAATGGAGACAAGACTGTGAGATAAAACTTGTGTGTACGCTTGGGTGTGTTTCCGTGGTTTATTGGCGGTCAATGACAATGTTATCAGCGCCCGTACGAAATTAACAGAAACAAATGTGTTTAAAACACAGCAAATTCGATAAAAGAAGTTAGATGCAATCGAGATAAAACTGCACTAACTCTATTCTTAAACCGTCAGTTACAGAACAAACAAGACAAGAAGGATACTAAAACAGATTGACAGGAATACGTGCATGGGTGATCAATTTAAAAAAAACCGGAAAACACACTAAACACATCGCCCCAGCATGTTAGGGAACAAGTCGGACGGTTCACAAAATATTAAGGGACGTACCACGTTTATGTCATTGTCAGTTAAAATAGAAAGGAAGTCGGTTGCTGCCCTCTTGACTGAATGCAGAGTACTGTCTACTAAAACGTAGTGCACGGTGGTTTGCACGCCACAGTCGCCACACGCTGGAGGGTCCCTTCGCCGGAGCCTGAGGCCTGTGCCACAGGACTGATCCAGGAGTGCGGCCTCTCCTCCAGCGCACTCAATCTAAAGTTCCTCTGGGCCTCTACAGTAATCAGGGTGGCGGGATGTAGATTGTACCCGGTATTGTAACACAGGTATTGTGACATTGACACCTGTGATTACGTCGCACTGACTATACCTTCTGAATCTCATAATCAAGAGCATTGACTGTTACGTAAAATTATTTATTGGAACTCTGTGTTTGGCGGAAACCTTATGAGAAAACAGGCACAGATAATGTCTTTGGTTTAATCTCAATCACTTTCGTAAAAGTCAAGAGGGATAATAATACTGTTAACTTTCATTTACTTCAAAACTGCAAAATAGGTACAATGAAAAAAAAAAGTTTGTTATATACTAATCCTAAAAGGAAATGAAGTTCCCTTTCGTAGTAATTGCATTCAGAACAGTTATCGGACTTCTAGGAACACAAATAATTATAAGTTATAATGAATATAATTCACAAATACTAATGACTAACAAAATGGCTTTTGAAGAAATTGCGAACCAAACGAAAAGCTTCCGCATTTAACCATGCTACTTTCACTGAGTAAAATTGCCTTATCGTTTTATCTAAAATGATAGAGGTTCTTAAAATGCCGTAATCGTAATGCACAAGATTTTTCTTGTACTTTTAATGGACATTCGATCTACACACAGAGCATAAAGACACATTAAATAACACAGCTCAGCGATACCAATCTAGAAAGGTCTAATTTCTAGAGAGACCTAAATGTAGGAGAGATCTAGTTACAAGAGGGATCTAATCCTAATACAGATTCCTTACATTGGTCCATTAGACTTACAATTGTTTGATGACACTAATATCTTTGTAATTCACAAGGTATATTGACGGCTACACAGTACCTTTCACAGATGATCAATTGTCAGTAAATTAAATATTATTTTTGTTACACGTACAACATGTCGTCAGTATACAGATATTTATCTTAATGCAGAGGGTAAGGCCTGAAACGGTTATGACGCAACAGTATGCATGAAGGCTTGCAGAGGACCTGGCATCATGGTGAGCTGCATAAAACAAGTCTACGGGCAGGATCCACGACAATCAAATAACTATAAACAGGCTCATAGAAAAGTTCTTCAGATTTAATATGTAAATTATGTTTCAACAATAGGTTATTCAAGCGCCGTTGCTATATTGCAGTTTATGGTTCTGAGTCTGCTGTAAGGAAGATCCTTAATTGATACTGTGAAATTCACTACATTTGATACAAAAGAATGCATGATATTGAGGGAAGCAAAGTCGATGAGGCGAAATTCCTGAACTGTTCCAACTGGCTGAGTGCCATCATTGTTTATGTCCAGTAGGAAAGCTAGTCCAGTTTAACCACGACTCGCTCTTCCGGACAGAGAGACTAGGGAGGGATGGGTAACATTCCGCCAGAATGGATGCCACAGGATGCGTTAAAATCGATTGGTCTTGCTTTCGTTACTCCACTGTTTCTGCTGTTATTTAATTTTCAAATGGCTATGGACTATAACACATATAATTGGACATAATTGGGAAACAGTGCATGCTTACATGGAAACACGGGTGGCCAAAACACATGGGCTGGGCGCATTTCTGGACTCGATAGTTAAGGGCACGATGTTTCTTGGTGGCTTGATGTGTCACTATTGATCACACGTGCTGTTGAGCGTCGTGTCTCTCATTGCCAAGTCTGGAAAGTTGACCAAGCTCCTACTATCCACCACTGGACTATTGTCCAAGTATGCACTGACCAGCGAGAACGTTATGAACACCTGCCTAATGGCCAGTATGTCCACTATTCCCACTGTTTGTATGGATAACAACAGCGACTTACAACGGAATGGAAGGAATGAGGGAATGAGGCCTTGGTAGGTCTCTGGAGGGCGTCGGCACCGCATCTGCACAGGAGAGTCACCGAATTGCCTTAAATTCGGGGTGGAGGGTGGGGGTAACGGGGGGAAGATATGCACTGACGCCACGCTGAATCACCACATCCCGGATGTGTTCGATCTAGTTCAGATATGACGGGCTGGGGGGCCCACACTTAAATTGGAACTCGCCTCTGTGTTGCTCGAAAAACGCCATCACACTCCTGGCCTTGTGACATGGCGCACTGTCTTGCTGAAAAATGCCACTGCCGTCGGGAAACATGACCGTCATGGACGGGTCTACGTGGTCAGCAATGAGCGTATGATACACTTCTTAGCCGTCGTGGTACCTTGCACATCCTGTACTGGACCCGTGCATGCTCACGCGAATGTTCCCCAGGGCATAATGGCAGCTTGTCTCCGTCCCGCAATACAGGTATTAAGGAGCTGTTATCCCGGAAGACAACGGATTCGCGCCATAACACAGGCATGATAAACAAGATACCGGGACTCATCAGATTATACAACACTCTGCCACTGCGGCAACGTCCAGTGGCGATGGTCATGCGCCCATTTCAGTCTTAGTTTCGATGCCGTGCTGTTAACATTGGCACATTTAAGAGACTTGGGCTGCGGAGGTCCGTCATTGGAGTGCTCGGTGCACTGTGTGTTCAGAGACACTTGTAATCTGCGCAGCATTAAAGTCTGGAGTTAGTTCCACCACATTTCGCCGCCTGTCCTGTTTTACCAGTCTGCCCAGCAGACGGAGATTTCTGTTATGACGTCTGGACGTGGTTTCACCGTGGTTCCGCCACGTTTTGAACACACTCACCACACCTCTCCTCGTGCAGTCTGCAATCGACCGAGCTCAGACAGATCGCGCGTTTTCCCTATTCTACAAACTGACAGCGCGCTCACTGATACTACACGCACGGTGTGTGTGTCTGACTAGCAGTCATTCCTCGCCAGGTGACGCTCCTATCGCCTGGATGGGTTTGTATCGCTAGCAGGTTGGTGGTCATAATAGTTTGCTTGACCAATGTATCTATTGTGATGGACTGTACTGCAGAACCACTGGAAAATGGCTTCGTAGCCGAATCTGTGCAAAAATTATAATGGCGTATTCTGCTGTGTTTTACTTCAGCTAGCTTCAAGCAGTGCGGCAGAGTGTTACCGTTCAGAAAATTTGGGATGGTTTTGCATAATATTGCAGCCACATTAGTAGGTAAGGAGGTGTGATAAAGTGTGTGGTCGCCATTACGTCTGTTAAATCGCCGTAATTGAGTGAAGATGGACTTTTGGGGCCTTAGTTTAAAATCCGTTTACATGCAGTACCACTGTTGCTGGAATCCTGAGATCACGTGTTTTGGGGATATGTGTGACTGTGAGCGAGGATCACCAGGTTATGGTCAGTGGAGGGCGGGTTCGGCAGGCTTGTCGAGAACACACGTCCTCGGCGCACCGCATTCTGCGGAAGTGGCCGTTATTTGTAGGTGAGAGGTGAACGTGTGATATGACCGCGGAGTTGTTGTCTGTTGTGCGCGAGAACGCTATGAAGTTTTGAGTGACGTCCTATCTCGTATCGGAAGTGTTGGAAAACAAATCTTACTTTATTTCTTTCCCTCACTGAGGTTGCGGCAGCCATGCTAATAGAAAGTAGCATTTGTTACGTCTGTATACAGGCTGACTTACATTTAATGTCGTTTTTATTGTTCTTTCGGATTTTCTCACGCCGACTCCTCTCTACACACACGCGCTAGAGTGGCAGTCACGAGAGTAGACACCTCAAGGTCACATCTGCTGCCAGCAGTCCGCAGGCTGTAAGCGCTGCGACTCGCGCTCCTCGCAGGTCTGTTGCCACCTACACGGTGCTCAGCGCCTCCATTATGTTCTGTGTTTCCATGCCGTATCGTATGTTCACGTGTGGTTTCGGTCTTCTGCGGAACGGTGCATTGATGTGTATTCGGTAGTAACCTAAATGCAGAAACAAGGTGCTATCCTGTCGGGTTGTGTTTTTTATTGATGTGGCCGACAGTGAAGAAGGCAGGAATAATATAAACTTTGCGCAAGTTCATAAAATGACAACGAAACCTTGTTGTCTTTCCGAATCGACTATACGACGTATTAACAGTGCAGTAGTATCGGCAAAATCCTTAGACGTGAGCACGTGTTTGATTCTTCAAGAAAGGGCCATGTATGAAAACGGAAATCTACGGAATGTGTCGATTTTGAGAAAAATTTAGTGGTTAGAACTGTATCTCGGTACTATGACAGAGCAGAGTGTCCGACAGCTGGAAAAATATAGGACGAACCATTTAAACGGAATGCAGAGGCAATGCAGCAACAAGAACCAAGTTTTGCGTACAATGCACTTATTGCATACCGAGGACAATAGTCTTCTTGTATCCTTCGGTAAAACTTGGGCTTCACGAAACCACACTCAGAAATAGATTTTGTTCCTACAGTTACTTTTGTATAGCGTATGTTTGGGTGACGGTTCAGTGACGAAAGTTCAGTAAGAGCTGCAAGGAAGAAGTTTTCAGGACGTAGGGATTATTCTCCGTCATACTGAGGCGAACCCCCGCAATTGAAATCCTGGCAGCGGCATAAAAGTACTCGCACGCTGTCGTTCAGGGAGTCTCTCGTAAATGGAATGCGTTCACGCGTGACACGAAACAGTAACGGTGTCTCACATGCTACCAAAATTAGTTTTGTAGTTTTCTTAACAACTTTCTTACTGGAAGATTGTACGAGGTCCAACAGAGCGCAAATTCATCAGCGACGACATGTTTCGCTATACAAGAGGAACAGTTTCACACCTCCGACGGTATTTTATGTTTTATTTCGGAATGTTTTTATGTTTTCACTATGGAGTACATATCAGAAGTGTGTATAAACTTCGAGGATGTTCATACTTTTTTTTCAGTCACAATATGTCTGTGGCTCAGTTTTTTTTACCACAGGTTCAAGCAAAAATATTTTTTGTTCAAAATTTCTTGTAACTTTAGCTTTTATTTATCAGTTTATTTATTTCGTAGCAGCTGACAAGTACTTTCTTTCGGAAAATTCTCTATCATATTCTACAGTAAAAATGGAGATGTCTAACATTTTTTTCGGAATTTTTACTAACATTTTAAATTAACGCTACCTGGCAATGGTGTAAGATTGTGAGGTGGCCTTTGGGTGCCTATTTCGTGACAGTCGTTATAATCACAATAAGCGATGTTGCAAAGTTGCTCAATCAGAACACAGCGCCAGGTGGAATTAGGCAAACTTCCGTTCTCCTTCGGAAATGTTCTTTAAAGCAGCCTCCGTCTCTTTCAGAACGGGGGCCGCTGTGCTGCGAACGATGAAACGCAGGGGGTAAGCGAGGGGAGGTGAGCTCTCCGTTCGCCTGCCTGCCCCGTCTCCTGTCTGCTCACTTAACGGGTCGCTGCACGAGTTACGAAGCAGGAACAGCTGCGGCCAGTGGCACGCAGCTGCTGCGTTATTAAACAAACGTGCGTTCCGAGTGTTAATGGCTGCACGACAGGAATAGCTCCGTGAATTAAAACTGCCTCGTGAAACAGCGTGAAACGAAAGTGCTGCACTTCCGCATCGCGTTCATTCAGAACAGGCACAGGTAATTATCTTGCTAGCAGTGGGTCTGCGTCAACTGTTTCACTTACACTTTAGCTTTAGACGAAAGAACATATCAACTAGTGACAATGAACTTGCAACTCGAACGCTTGCTACGTTCTAGGACTAGGTATTACGGAAGCTCATCAACGCCTTTGAAGCTGCAAGGATCAGCTGGACGAATACAGACTCTGAAAAAGGAGAACAGTGTAGCGGCAGGAAGGGGCTGAGAGGTGTCGCTGATCGCCTGCCGCCCAGCCACGCCAGAGGCGCGCGGGATGAGCGGACTCGCTGGGCGCGTGGCCCCGTGGCGGATACGCGCTGCGCCTCGCACCATCCGACGCAGTAATAGGAAAACATGTTCTCGAACAAGGTAGAACTATGGGTCCTAGATAAATGGGTTTTCCGTGCCGAGGTGTTTTGCCCGCCTGTGGGGGAACTGTAGGTAAGTCACTCCGCAACGAACTGCAGACCTCGGTACACCGGAGCACTTAGGTGGTGTGCAACTGTTCCACGTGGTGGCTACGTAAGCAGTACCCGCAATCCCAAATCAACAACCTGGATGGCGGGTAACACCACCGTCTCTGATACCAGTCGACGAGAACTTACTGAAAAGTAATGCTTCCCAATTTCTTATGTTAAAACTCTTAGAACTTTTGAAACGAAACAAACGTTATCTTTATGCTTCATGACTACTGTGGTATACTGAGACCGCACATAAGAAGACTCGGTCCCAGGAGTACCGTGGACGTCCGTCCGCAGCTGCCCGCGAGAACCACGCGGAAGTGCCACCTGGGAGAGGGGCGCGCGCGCGCTCGAGTACCGTGCACGAACGAGCAGGAGTCGCCAGTTGCCAAATTGTCAGTTCGACTGTTGAGAGGGGGTTTCAGCAGAACGTTCGTCGTGTCTTCAGGTCGTCGAGTGAGATGATTAATCTTGAGCAAAACCAGAAAAGTGAGCAGAATCGTCGTGTATGGAGAGACTTTCTCTGCCTCGTGATGACTGGGTGTTGTGTGATGTCCTTAGGTTAGTTAGGTTTAAGTAGTTCTGAGTTCTAGGGGATTGATGACCATAGATGTTTAGTCCCATAGTGCTCAGAGCCATTTGAACCATTTATGGAGAGACCGTCTGTGTAGAGAGTAAGCGGTGTTTGATGGCAACCGTTCTTGGATCATCACGTCAAGATAGAAGAAAACTGTACTCGACGCAGGACAGATAGGCTAAACCCGCATTCTACAACTGCTGTAACCGGCGATACCAAGGTTGAGTGATATAGTTTACTATTCAATATTCTGAGTTATCGTCACTGTGTGTGTGCCGCCCTAGAGCCCACGCATCCTTCCTACCAGGACACCTTTATTAGTCTTTCTCAGTGGCAGCGAAATTGTCGTCAAAGTGGACCTCCCCCTCCCCCTCATATACCACAACAACTACGTATTTATTTCTCAAAATATCCACAATCACTGTAGGATGATTGATTCGTTGGCGGAGCCACAACCTCACATCTGCTCGCATCACTCCGTCACTGTCAAAGTGAAGTCCTCGAACATGTTCTTTATGTGTTGGAAACAGATGAAAATCAGATGTGGCCCTTGGGGAATGTACGGATAATGATCGATGACAGCCTTTCAGATGCAGCGCTCATGCGTATTCTGGAATTCTTATGCTGGAGGAGAGTGTGGTCAGTGTGTGGACGAACTCTTCAAATTCGAAATTCGATTGCAGCACGCTGTTACTCACACACCGACATGGTTACGTTACACATCGCCATATTAGGCGCTACAATTCGTCAGGGCACTGCAAATATATTGACAAGAAGAATAACAAATTAGAATGTTAATAACGTTTATTTCACTTATGAGGCTTTAAGAATTCCTCACATAAAAAGCTCGAAAGCATTACTTTTCAGTCCGCGCTCGTAGAATACCGAGATTTGTACGACAATAAAAGTCATCGCCTTCAGTCGATCATAAATTCGACTGTTGTTAAATCATCACTGTAGTGGTAGGAGCGCCATCGTTTAGTCATTAAAAGTGATTCAACAACACTTCTTACCGTGAAGCACAACGCAGGACAGTTAAGAATGATGGTGTAGAGACCGTGGCATGAAGGAACCCTATACTCTGCAGCGGAGTATGTGCTGATATGAAACTTCCGGTAGGTTGAAAATCCTTGCTGTACCGAGACTCTAAATGTGCACCTTTCCTCCCGTAGGAAAAGTTCTACCGAGTGAGCTACCCAAACAGGATCCGTCCTCACAGCTCTACACAGCTCTACTACCGCCTGTACTTCGTCTTCTGCCTTCCAAACTTCACAGAAACTGTATTGCGAACCTTTACGGGCTAGGACTCGTGCAAGAAAGGATGTTGCGGGGACGTGGTTTAGCCACAGCCTAGGGCATATTTCCAGAATGAAATTTCCACACTGCAGCGGTGTAGCCTGATATGAAACTACAAAAAATTTCATTCTACAAACGCCTCTCAGGCTGTGGCTAAGCCATGCCTCTGCAGTATCCTTTCTTCCAGGAGTGCTAGTTCTGCAAGTTTCGTAGGAGGGCTTCTGCGAAGTCTGGAAGGTAGGAGACAAGGTACTAGCCGAAGTAAAGCTGTGAGTGAAACTTACTGGCAGATTAATACTGGGTGCCGGACCGAGACTCGAGCTCGGAACCTTTGCCTTTCGCGGGCAAGTGCTCTACCATATAAGAAGGCGAAGGTCCCGAGTTCGAGTCTCGGTCCGGCACACAGTTTTAATCTGCCAGGAAGTTTCATATCAGCGCACACTCCACTCCAGAGTGAAAATTTCATTCTTAAAGCTGTGAGTCGTACTAGGACAGCTCAGTCGGTAGAGCACTAGCCCACGAAAGGCAAATGTCCCGAGTCTGAATCACAGGCCGGCACACAGCTTTAATCCCCAAGGAAGTTTCGAAGTCTTCACTGCTGGTACGTAGAACTACAAAACTCTGTGGCGTAGTAGGCTTAACACAATGTTAAATGTAAGGTACAGTTGATTTTTGGCTAACACGCTGCATTCCTGCATGCGACCCACTGCCTCACCTGTTTCCCAGCCACACTGCCAGTGGCTCGCCCATGCTCCAGCCACCTTGCCGGTTAATCGCGACTCATTCAGTCACTTCCCAGTGTCTCACACTATCCTGCCTCAGCCACCTTACCATTGCCGCAGACATCTTGCCAATGACTCACCCCTACCCACTTAGCCAGTACTTCACCACTGTCCAAGCCACCTTGCCTTACTTCGCACTACCTAACCACCTTAGCAGCGCATCACCAGTTTTCCTGTTCTGTTTCACTCCCTGTCAACTGTCCAGTCACCTCGTCAGTGCATCAAGACTCACCCAGCTATCTCACTTGTGGCTCACCAGTATTAAAGCACCTTGGCAGTGCCTAACCGGTGCTTTCGTCCCATTCCGCAGTCACTTCGCCAGTGCCTCACCACTAGCCAATCAGCTCTAAAGTGCCTCACCAGTGTCTCTGCCCCTCCCAGTCCCTCCTCACTGGCGCAGTCACCACACTGTTGCCTCAACACTCCTCCAGCCCCATTGCTAGTGCCTCACCACTGCTCCAGCCACATTGCCAGTTCTTCACCGGTCTCCCAGCCACGTCGCTGGTACCTTAGAACTATGTGAATTTTAAATAAAATTTTCCCGCCGAATTGACTGTTCAAACAAATTTCGGGCTTGCAGCCGGTCGTCGTTCAATACTTCGCACGATATTTCAACTGGGCACCTGCCAGTCATCTTCAAGTGAGCCGTCGCAGACTGGCGAAAAGGTTTTTTTTTTTTTTTTTTTTTGTCTTTATTGTATTTCAAGTCCCCATCGGGGCGGGCTGGCAGCAGCATATGCGCTGCTCTTCAGTCGAAAGACATAGAACAAAACAATAGAAGACATTTAAAAACATCAAAGGAGAGAATAAGGTGAACATAGATATAAAAAAGGGGGAACATCATGGAAGGCAATAGACAAAAAAAAAAAAAAAAACGGGGTGACTGTAAAATGGAGATAAAAAACTGTTTAAAAGTAGCACACACAAAAAGCCACACACTGCGACGATTAAAAGAACACAAGGCACGGTATGACTGGAGCATAAAGGTATCGACGGATGGCGTAGCACATAACGGAACACTGACGGCGATCCTCAAGGCAGTACACAATTAAAAACACACCACTTGACGCACAGGAGAAACAGCACTAAGCACAACACTGATGTGGCACACTGATGATGATCAATACAGAGGATCTGCCAGGCGCAAGGAGATGAGGGAGACCTGAAGAAGGGAGGGAGGGTAAGAGATGGGGGAGATGAGCGGGAGCCGCGCTGAAGAGGGCCAGGTAGGGAGGGATGTGGGAAGGAAAGAGGCAAGTATGGGGTGCAGGGTATCAGGGGGGGGGAGGAGGAAAATCCGCTCTGGGAGAAGGAGGGAAGAGGAAAAAGGGGGCCCTGGGGAGGGGGGGGGGGGGAACAAGGCCAGGTTACAGTTGGAAGGAAGGGTAGATGTCACGGCGAAGTTCGTCATCCGGGAGGGGGAGGCAATGGAAATTGCCCTGATGAAGGAGATGGAGGGTGTGAAGGTGGAGAGAGGGAGGGACACAGCGATAGAGGCGCGGCAACGGGCAGGAGGTGGAGAGGAAGGAGGAAACCAGAGGGTGGGGGGGATCAAGCCTGCGAACAATGTAAAGGATGCGGAGATGTTGGAGGAACAGGAGGAGGTGGGGGAAGGGGATCAGTTCAAACAGGAGCCATGTGGGGGAAGGAAGGCGGATATGGAAGGCAAGGCGGAGTGCATGGCATTCAAGGATTTGGAGGGTCTTGTAAAAGCGGGTTGGGGCGGAGATCCAGGCAACGCTGGCATAACAGAGGATATGACGGATGAGGGATTTGTAGGTGTGGAAGATGGTAGAAGGATGCAATCCCCATGTCCGGCCAGACGGGAGTTTCAGAAGGCGGAGGTGGGAATGGGCTTTCTGCTGGATGGTCTGGAGATGAGGGGTCCAGGTGAGGTGTCGGTCGAGGGTGAGGCCATGGTATTTCAGGGTGGGGGTGAGCTGGATAGGACGACCATAAAGGGTGAGGTAGAAATCATGGAGGCGAAAGGAGCGAGTGGTGCGGCTTATGATGATTGCCTGGGTTTTGGAGGGGTTGAGAAGGAGGAACCACTGGTTACACCAAGTGGTGAACTGGTTAAGGTAGGTTTGGAGGGTACGTTGAGACTGTTGAAGGGTAGGATAGAGAGCCAGGAAGGCGGTGTCATCAGCATACTGGAGAAGGTGGACTGGTGGGGGTGGCTTGGGCATATCAGCTGTATATAAGAGATAAAGGAGAGGGGAGAGGACAGAACCCTGGGGGACCCCAGCCGTGGGATAAAAGATACGGGAGTTGGTGTTGTGCAGGGTGACATAGGAAGGACGGTGCGAGAGGAAGGAAGCGACCAGACGGACAAAATTGATAGGTAGTGCGTAGGTTTGGAGTTTAAAGAGGAGACCGGGATGCCATACACGGTCATAGGCATTTTGGAGGTCAAGGGAAACAAAAATGGTGGAGCGAAGGGAGTAGAGCTGGAGGGACAGAAGGTGAACAAGGTTGAGGAGTTGGTCTTCAGCAGAGAAGGAGGGTCGGAAACCACACTGGGTAAGGGGGAGGAGGTGGTGTTGAGCAAGGTGCTGATGGATACGGTGGGAGAGGATGGATTCAAAGACCTTACTGAAGATGGAGGTGAGGCAGATGGGACGATAGGAAGAGGTGGCAGGAGGGGGTTTGTTGGGCTTGAGGAATAAGAGGATGCGGGAGGTCTTCCACAGGTCAGGGTAGAAGCCAGTAGAGAGGACGACATTATAGAGATGGGCGAGGACAGTCAGGAAGGAATAGGGGCTTTCTCGAAGGTGACGGTAGGTGACACAGTCGTGACCAGGGGCCGTGTTGTGTTTGGACTGGAGAATAAGTTTAATGTCTTGTGCTGTGATGGGAGTGTTGACGTCGGAGGGGGGCAACTGCCCCAAGTACTGGAGACTAGGAGCAAGTGGAGCGACTGAGGTATCGGCACGTTCCATGACGGTGGGGAAAAGAGAATAATCAAAGTGGGGATCAAAAAAATGGTTCAAATGGCTCTGAGCACTATGGGACTCAACATCGTAGGTCATAAGTCCCCTAGAACTTAGAACTACTTAAACCTAACTAACCTAAGGACAAAACACACACCCATGCCCGAGGCAGGATTCGAACCTGCGACCGTAGCAGTCCTGCGGATCCGGACTGCAGCGCCAGAACCGCTAGACCAAAAAGTGGGGATCATCGGGGATGGAGAAGACCTCGGAAAGGTGGGGAGCGAAGTGGTTGGCCTTACTGAGGTTGTCAGGAAGGGGGCGATCGTTATGGAGAAGGGGGTAGTGGGGAGCGGAAAGGGAACCAGTAAGACGATGGAAGGCTGACCAGTACTTGGAGGAGTTGATAGGGAGGGTGGCGTTGAGTCGTGTGCGGGTCTGGCGCCAGTCTCGGCGTTTCGTTGCTGTAATAAGGTTCCGTAGGTGTCGCTGTATGTGCCGGTGGCGTTGTAGTGTATCCCTGTCACGAGTGCGCAGGAAGGAGCGATAGAGGCGGCGGGATTCACGGAGGAGGAGGACAGCCCGCGGAGGGAGAGTGGGACGGTGTGGCAAAAACGTCCCCCGTTCCGCAATATATAGCGTACTGTAAGTATTCTGCGCATGCGTCGAAAACTTGATAGTTGAACCACACTGCCCGCCGGCAGCGCCCTCGCTGGTGGAATTGCGGAACTCAGTCGCCCTCTGCGTTGCTGTTTGCCACGGCCGTCGACGCACTCTGTCGTCTTCGATTTGAGCAAATCGTGGAGATGATGGGATTCGATGCACTGTCCAGCTGGTAGCCGCTGTCACGGTTTAACAGATTTTCCGCCAGTCGTATTTCTACGGATTCTTTAATAATGGAGTCCCAGAAAGACGTTGCTGTGGACAAAATCATTGTTTTCTCATACTCCATTGAAAGTCCAGTAGAAATACAATGTTCAGCAATAGCGGACTTGCTTGGCTGCAAAAGGCGGGTGTAACTTGATGTTCAGTCCAGCGTTCTTTCACGGTGCGTGTGGTTTTGACCTATGTAAGCCATACCACAAGTCCTATGTGAACCATACCACAAGATACCTTTGCAATGTGGTATGCCTTACATAGGTCAAACCACACGCACCGTGAAAGAACGCTGCACTGAACATCAATGGGCAGCCCATTCGCAACGGCCACAGCTCGTGAGCCATCTATTATAATTATGTAACTGAAACACGAAGAAGATATCTAATACTTCTTCTGTAGCACATGTGATAAATTTGTCAAAATGAAGTAGCAAAGTTAAGGGTTTCCCATTATCATCGTTACTGACGTCTTCAGTGGTTATGGGTTTCTATGGATCCCTCGTTACAGTTTTTTCAGTTGGTAGGTAAGGTAGTTGAGGTGTAACAAGCTGCTTGTCACTAAGTTGGCAAGCTTTCTCTGTCATTGTACCAATTACTCTATAGTAGAGAGGTGAATAGTCATATCATCGACAGACACTTTATTCGTTACATTCTAGAAAATTTACAGATTCCTCTTATATGCAGACCGTCTTCTAATCAAAATGGCTCTGTTTTAAATCTAGTCCGTTAACATTAAAAACTTAAGAATAACTGTCCACTGATAACGATTCTTTCATAGTTGTACTAAATTTTGATACAGACATGTAGGCGACGTGCAGACCTCTGGACGGTCGCCGCGGGACAGTATAACAAATTTTCTGAACGCTCAACAGAGAAATATAATTTTCATCACGTAATTTGGTAAAAAATCTATAAACTATCTGGAATAGACGACACCATAAGCGAAAATGGCTTCAAAATACACGAAAATATCTTGCAATATCCCCTTGTTCGCAACGGAGGCTAACACACAAGAAGTTACCTTCTGTTTCATGTTGGATAGCGTAGCATTCATCCCACTGTCAGAACAAATATTAGTTAAAAAATGCAGCTTATTTGCTTGTCACCCTAAATGTTTCATAGCACGTAGAAGAGCTTTGCTCGGCACAATGTTCTATAACTAAATATGTAAGCAATAGAGGTAAAAAAGGATGACCATTATATTTAAACTGTTCGAATGGCTGCCATTATGAAACTATTAAACATTAAGCAGCGATATCTTGCAACTTTGAGAGTACTGAAGAGAAGCAATAGCTCAAACATTAGCAGCTATGACTATATTCAAAACATAAGCCTTTACACCTAGAAAGTAGGGTTCATACTAACATTACTGTCAGATAAATAACGTTAGAAGAATAACAGACAGCACAAGGAAAGAGGAAAAATCGTAAAACACCTGGAGTGGCTATCGCATGACAAGAGATTCCAAACCGTGTCTCATATAGGCTCAAACATCTGGCTCTAAAATTTTACAAATATGTGTTATAAGAAGGTTTCTAAAAAGAACGGTTGACTTATAAATTGATTTCATTTTTTCTATCTAAGGAAGAGATAGTTACATAAAATATAAGATTTATGGAGCATGCCATATTCTGTCTGTACGGATACACATACTCTTAGAACAAAAATAGAAAAAACTGTGTTAGAGAAGCGAATAGGTGGGTCCATTAGCCCACCAATATTTTTTCCATCATTTACCAGGTGATGAAGACGCACAGTGAATGTAAAGAAATTGGCTTTCTGGGTTCCAAGAAATATTTTGATACAGCAAATACTGTACGAATGTTGCAAGGGAAGTGAAATTTGGGAAAAGGATAACATGTCATTTGAAACTGTTCACACAAGCTCTATTCAGTGGATCGACAAGAAAGCTGGAAAAGTGGAAGTGCAGGGATGCGAAGGACAACACATGCCACCTGTAACTGCTCTGGAATGTAGGCGTGAAGTATGTAGGTGAAGACGAAAGAAGTCAGAGTGCATTTTTTTATATCATTTAACCTTTTTAGTCGCGAGCACAAATTAATATTACAAGTGAGTTACTGTTGTGTTAATTGCTCTTTGTTAATGGTAGTTAACAATGAATAACCCTCCAAAAAAATTTTAAGCCGTAATGAATTTTTTACAAGTGATATCATATATAATATCTCAGGACTTAAGCAGGACATATACAGTACACAACTTTGCAGCATATACATTACACATATTTGCCGTAGATTTCAAGATAGGTCAAAACAGACACTCGGTATTAAAACTTTCAATATTTGTACGTAAACAGTTCGAAATACTTAAACAAAACAACCATAGCAAAATTTTTCAAAGTATTTCTGGTTTTCCTGAGATTACCACATGGATAAATACTAACGTAAGATAACGTGTCCTAAATTAATTTTATTTTTTATGATATGTGTAAAACAATGCCTGTCCGTAGTGAAACAAAGGGATACTTTTCAGTGCTCACACCTAACAAAGGTAAGCCCTCTGCAAACTTCCGACCGGCATTTTGATCTGTTCTTCTTAACATGACAGTCCATGCCTGGCAATCAAGCTACAAAAGAGAAAAATGAAACCCGACTTCCATTGAAGTAAACAAATATGGCATTGAGTCTTGAGGTGTTATAACGATACCCAAAAGGTTAGAGATTATAAATCCGTAATAATGTTAATTTATAGTTATCTATTAACATAGGAATGTTTGTAAAGCTTTTATAAGTCATTCAATCATGTCAAAACACTTGTGATTAGAAAAAGATATGTCCGTTACCTTTATTTCTCCGAGACGTGGTGTACAGTTTCAGAATCCAAAGTTTGCAATCAATACTGACACCTCGTGAGCTTGGCAGAAGAATGAACAAGTGAGGCGTGCAAGTGTGATGTGTATTGGACGTGATAGCCAGGGCGGAAAAGGTTCAGCTGTGTACGTGCCACAGAAAAAAATTAAGCCTGTAGGTATCATATATGAAACTTCGGGACCAACGAGGTTAAAATGTGTGCAAGGAACGTCCTCGTTCGAAACAGGTCTGTCAAAAATGAATCAGATGGACAGTCAGTGATTAAGGCTCTGATGCATGGGAAAAAAAAGAAAAAAAGCTCTCGTTGTATAAAATGGCTCTGAGCACTATGGGACTTAACTTCTGAGGTCATCAGTCCCCTAGAACTTAGAACTACTTAAACCTAACTGGACATCACACACTTCCATGCCCAAGGCAGGATTCGAACCTGCGACCGTAGCGGCCACGGGTTCCAAACTGTAGCGGCTAGAACCGCTCGGCCACCACGGCCGGCTCAGTGTATCAGCGCGACGTCGGTACATGTGTTTCAGTTGGTGCCAGGGTCGACCAGCACGTTCCACTGAGAGCGGCTGCAGCGAACCGACTACTGCACGGTCTGGCGATTCGTAGGAATTCCTTTACCATTTAGAAAAGCTTAACTGGAGGCTATGCTTCGTTACCCAGCAGACTTTTCTTGAAAATACGTCCTCTGAACTGGAAAATCTGTGAAACTGGTATGTTAAAATGGCCGTTCATACACTGGCATATCAAGTCTTATTTCAATGTTGATGGTTTCCTCGTTTGGAACTCCATGCACCATGACAACAGTTTATAAATAAAAATACTAAAAAGTTACCAACGCGTTATACGGAGGGCATAAAAATAAGTAATAAGTAATATGAGGCATTTCCGACGTATACAAATGTATAGAAGAAAACCGGTCGTGTGTACGTCATGAGTAACGTGTAGTGTAGTTTACGTGTGTAGACTTCAAAAGCGCATGAAATGCTGAGTGCTTCAGCGTGCTCAGCACTGGCGAGTGCCGTTACGGCCCGCTCTGTTGCTGTATTCACGATCAAAGTGTGAGCTTAGGACAGCAGCGCAGTACAGTAGTGTAATGGCATTGAAAGAATCAGATTTACATAAGCAGGAAATAAAATAAGAAAATTCTTAGGGTGCTGTTGAAGCAGGTCGCAGGAAATAGGAAACTCGTGACGCATTTCATTTCCACTGCATAGCTCAGCCGTGACACGTCCTATACTCCTGTCCATACGAACGAATGAACCAGTACTGCTACTTCGTGCATCTCTCTCCCAGACCGCTGGGGCTCGAGATTACGTCGGGCATCGCGTTTTCGCTTCTCTGTAAACCAGTAAATGGTCACAATGGCGGGTGTCCAGATGCGATCTGCCAAAGACTGCTGGCAGCTCTCCTCGATTAACGCAAGATTTGGTGGAGTTTCGGCCGAAAACAGAGCATTAGCTACAACGCATGACTGTTGGCAAACTGAAGTGTCTGAGACATTGCGACGTTATAACTGTGTCTGGCTTCCGAGGTCCCTGTCGGCCTCCTCAGATGAGGAGCAACCGCAGCCACCGTTCCGGCTGACGGCAGCGCTCATCATTGTGTGAGTTTTCCAGTCGGGCAACGCACCTACACTGGAGAGTCTCTGTGAACGGAGCAGCAGGTACGCTGGTAGTGACACTTATACGGGTGGTCTCTCAGACAAAACCAGTAAGTCCCCGAC
The DNA here is from genome assembly GCF_021461395.2 of Schistocerca americana. Lineage (NCBI taxonomy): Eukaryota > Metazoa > Arthropoda > Insecta > Orthoptera > Acrididae > Schistocerca > Schistocerca americana. The sequence continues at coordinate 717,024,403 of NC_060123.1, forward strand.
TCTGTAAAGAATTGTGTATGATACAGCTTCAAACTTGCTGATTACTTTGCAAATCTGTTAATATGTTTGATGTTTGACGTTAAGTACGTAAGTGAGAAAAAGTTTAGAAAAGTCTGAAATCGTGGTTAAAGTTTGTTGGGAGTCGATAACTGCTGTAATTCTGAAATAATGGATGAATGTAGTGTGGGTAGTTGTGCGCCTGTGGCTCACGCTGCCGCAAGGCGTATACGTAGCTTCTAACATCAACAGTTGTGTTAATGTGTTAAGCCTTCAACATAAAATTTTATCTGTTAATCCTCACATTATTACAGTGTTTTAAATTTTTAATTTCGATAGGAAATTGTAGGAACTATTAAAACTCGAATTCTCGTTGTCTCTGGAAACCGTTAGACAGGCATTCCGAGGCTGCGATTCTGAACCACGAATCATGTAAGGGGATCGCCATTTTACGAGTGTGCACTGATGAGACAAAACGTGGTGACCGCTGCCCGCCGCGACGTCGGATGCCGCCTGGAGGCGCTGCGGGCACGTGGCGCGGTAGCGAGAGTGTGTGTAGGCGGAGCAGGCGCGGTCGGGGGGCTGCAGATGGGGAAATCCACTGAGATGAGCGACTCTGACAAAGGGCACGCCATTATTACGCAGAGCATGAGAACGAGTGCCTCGAAAACGGCTACTGTCGTGAGCATCTACGGAAACAAGTAGGACAGTGAAACCACAACCGGGCGCTTTAAATGCCAGTCGACGCTCCAGAATAAGGAAACAATTCAACGGCCTTGCGGAAGGTGTACGCCACTTGTCACACGTCATTTATTACTTCAGAAGACTTCAACAATACTTATTGCAGAGATATCAAAACACTAATAAAATAGAAATGATTAAGGCAATCGCTCCAAATGTTTTCCACTCAATTGATGATTAATTACTTAAAACGAACAAAATGCACCAATTGAGGAAGGGCTAACAAGTAATATAAATTCAAACACGCGCTTATCGCTGGCGAATAATGACAACAGTGATGCTAAACATTGCAATGCCGACATCTGGCTGGCCAAAGGGTGTGCTTGACATTCACGAATATAACCTACAAGAAGTGTAGTAACGCACATTTGCACAAGTCTGTTATCTGACGAGCTGACGCCTGTTAAATACTAATATTTTATGCAACACAAATATTCAATATGCAACACAAATATTCAATATTTGATCAATCAGTGAAGCACCTTATGCATAATCGAGATACTGACATGGAAAAATAATAAAATACCACTTAAATTGGGCATTGCACCAATATCAAACCTATTACCTTAAAACCGAACTTTAAACAGGGAAAGGTTCTGGGCGCTGCAGTCCGGAACCGCGAGACCGCTACAGTCGCAGGTTCGAATCCTGCCTCGGGCTTGGATGTGTGTGATGTCCTTAGCTTAGTTAGGTTTAACTAGTTCTAAGTTCTAGGGGACTAATGACCTAAGCAGTTGAGTCCCATAGTGCTCAGAGCCATTTGAACCATTTTAAACAGGGAAAACACGGAAGGGGCAGGTACAGCAGGCCAGACCTGACTAAGATGGTTTAGAATAACGGGAACTTGAGGTTAAATTAACGCCAAACTCCTACGAGACCGGAACTCAGCAGAGGGCGCGCCGCCAGCGCGCACGTACACAGCCGGCGCGGACTGGCTGCGCGCAGTGAACACCCCGGGACAGCGGCCCCAGGCGCTGCGAACAGTTCGGAAAGCCGGAGCAAACAAGCGAACGTGTTATTCATGAATAATAGTCGTAGAACATATGGAGATGCTCAGACCGAGACAGGAAACTCAATGTGAGCGTGACCCCAAGACCCAAGCAACCATTACGCATTACAACAATAGTATTACACTACGAATTATTAAAACGATTAACCGTTAAACGTGAAAATAAAATATAGCAACAAGTTAATGTCATAACCAAGGAATCACAGGGTATTCAACACGCTTACTTAAGTGACTTAAAATGTATTGTATTGTGTTATATTGTATTGAACTGGGGGCCTAGAAACGACGGAGAGGCTTCGTCCCCGCCGTAGCCCTCAGTGGAACACAACCCCACAACAGGCTACAGCAGTCCACTCACCGCACCACCGCCCCACACCGAATCCAGGGTTATTGTACAGTTCGGCCCCCAGTGGACCCACCCGGGAACGTCTCACACCAGACGAGTGTAACCCCAATGATTGCGTGGTAGAGTAATTATGGTATACGCGTACGTGGAGAAAGTGTTTGCGCAGCAGTCTCCAACATAATGTAGCTGAGGCGGAATAAGGGGAAGCAGCCCGCATTCACCGAGGCAGATGGAAAACCGCCTTAAAAACCATCGACAGACTGGCCGGCACACCGGACCTCCACACTAATACGCCGGGCGGATTCGTGCCGGCGACTGACAAGCCTTCCCGCCCGGAAAGCAGCGCGTTACACCGCAAGGCTAACCGGGCGGGCGACTTAAAAGGTAACAGACATTTCTTGATGGCTAACACTCAAACAACTACGATAATAATTATATTAAATATAAAATATTTTGAGCGAGACTAAATCTCATCACAGTAATGGAACTTTATCACCCATATGAGCCAAGATTCACAGGGCCGCTAGCGCTCGCTTACCACGGCCGTACGAAATTTTATAGCCGTTACATCAGTCAGGGAAGCAACAACTTACAACACAAATAAGACTCAATTCCGACCTCATTCGTCACTAACGCACGTGGCGGCCTATAACATATGACACTTTCAGGCCCGAATGGCAAGATAAGTAGACACTGTACAAGTTGCAATTAAACGAAATTTTAAAGCACATCAAATACGACACTCAGATAGTTTCAGATACAAGCATCAAAAGGCAAATTTAATTCCTGAGACACCGATGGAGAACAATAGGCAATCCACAGTAGCGGCAGTACATTCAGCGCGGAAGCATATGTCTCAATCAAGTAACGAGTACCTTTCCCCCAAGAGACGGCACCAGAAGAGAACAGCACTCCAACACCCACATCAGCAACTATGTCTCTTTAGTCGAGGCTAAACGGGCTGTGTCGATATTGGGCCCAAGTATTGCCGACCAACGCAACTCTACCGACCACCGACCGCTTAGACCATCGTGCGCCCGCAAGCTCCGTGAACGGCTCACGGCACGTCACCTGTGCGTCGTGTCTCTCTCTCTCTCTCCCCGGCAGCGACCGACTGACTGACTGCTCACCTGGACGATAACCCGCTCCAAGGAACTACACCAAAGTCTTAACTAATAGTCGACCGAAGCGCAACGTGGCGTTTAGATAGCGACGGATTGCTCCGTAAAATACGATAGAAGGCGGTCTGTGGCAGCTCTGCCGACAGATCACAACGCTGGCGCACGCGCAAGTGCTTCGGAGGACGCCGTTCGTCGTACATTGTTGAACATGGAACCCCACAGCAGACCACCCCTACGCGCTCACATGTTGACGCAACGACATTGTCAATTACGGTTGCAGTGGGCACCGGACCGTCGGGATTCGACCGTCGATCAATGGAAACGTGTCGGCTCTTCGGGTGAGCCACATCTTTGCTACACTGGGTCGGTGGTCCTCGCCACAACCGCCGTCATCGAGGTGAACGGCACGGAGCGCAGCGCACCTTGGACGCAGGATGGTGGGAGCAGTATTACGCTATGGGAGACATTCTCCTGCGCTTGGATGGGACCTGTGGTAATAATCGAAGACACGCTGACAGTTTCGAGCCACCTGCATCCCCTCAGGATTGATTTCTTCCCCGTCGGCGATGTCATCTTTTAGCCGTGTAGTTGTCCGTGTCTCGGAACCAGAACCATGCTAACGTCATTCGAGGAGCATTACAGTGGACTCACTTTGATGTCTCAGCGAACAAATTAGACTCACGTAAATCCTTTGGAAATGATCTGGGACGTTATCGGGATTCCTCACCGCGAACGCAAATCAGTGACCCGTCATTTATGCGAAGTACATGACCTGTCGTTAGACATCTAATGCCACATACGTCCAAAAACCTACCAACAAACTATCGGATCCCGGATTCGCCGAATCAGTGATGTATTTCGTTCCAAAGACGGTCAAACAACATTTTAAGAAGGTTGTCACAACGATTTGGCTCATCAATGTAGACGGACGTGGCGCAACCAGCTTTCGGTCGAGTCTGTGAGCTGTTGTTCCGCCTCTTAGCAGGATATCCCATGATGTGCAGCTCTGTTCTGTACTCTGGTGTACTGTGGATGTACAGATGCCTTCGACGCTGCCGGAAACTGTGAAAGTAGGACGCCGTCTATAGAACAACGCTATGTAAAGACTACAAGTGTTTAGATAGCGTTGTTCTGCCGGCCGCAGAGTCCATTATTTGTACTTGCTTAAACTGATGCTCTTGGCCTAGGCTATCACCCATCCAGAATTAACTTGTATAGTACCGTCTGAAGCGGAATACGAGAATGAACTGTAATTCCTCAGAGCTACATTGACAGCTCAATTTAGTGGTATGACCTGTCAGGGTCACAACGTACTGGTATCGAACAAGTGATGTCTACTGACCCATACAATTACATAATTACTGTTTTCTCTGGAGTACGTTGTTTGCGCTGTTTCTCTCATCGAAATAGGACAATACCGTATCGTACCCCTGTCCCGCCTCAGATACGAGCTATGCAAGAATTTAGATCACATTCTCACACCTGAACACGCAATTTACTCTCGACGAAGACAGATGGGATGCACAAATTCCGTACCGAGGAGAGTGGTGGCGTCAAGAAAGGAAAGGCTCCAGATCACCAGTCGTCACTAACATTGCCAAAACGTGTGTAACAATGCAGCTAACCCAGAAAACTGGGAAAAAGCAAGGAAGACGAAAGTCTTAAGAGATCTTCAGCTTCACTGATTTTTTGCTCCCTCAGTCCTGAAATAGTGTAGAAAGGACTACGGTTCTGCCCTGTCCTACTATTCAATACATTTATTCAGTATGGTCGGGCTTTCGACCTGTTATGTGATTCTAAAATGATAGCAGTAGCAATATAAGTTGGTTAAAGGTAAGTTCAAGTTTAAGAATATTTTCTACTCTCAAAACATTAAGAAAACAAACATCTTGTTTAAAAATTATAGCTCTTCCCACCTCATTAAGAAATAAGTAAATGCATATGGTTCCTTTTACGAGGATGCTGCTCTGATGTCAATCATATGTGAACATGGTTGACATGAGGTCAGTTAGGTTCTAGCAAAACTCAAAAATTAGCATTAGTGACGAATATAAAGCCTTTGCCACGGAGAAGGCGGGAAGTCCCCATCATGGGACAATCCTCTAGCCGAGAGCTGCCTCGGACATGTCCGAAAGAACAGATACCATCTTAGTAAATATATAGTTAAGGCTCACCGGCCACTTGACCATCTTCTTCTTCTGTGCGAATCCACAAACAGTGTCCGAACTCTTACGGGAATCGGCAACGCGCCGCGAGTAGTGAGTATAATGGGCGGGGGCACTACGAATGTAGTGCGAGACAACACGTTGAGAATGTGGGTTTCGCGGGAGGCGTGACAGAGATACATCCCTGCAGTCGCGCTCTCCTCAGTGTCCTCGGCGGCTCAGATGGATGGAGCGTCTGCCATACAAGCAGGAGATCCCGGGTTCGAATCCCGGTCGGGGCACACATTTTCATCTGACCCCGTTGACGTATGTAAACGCTTGTAAGCAGCTAAGGGTATTCATTTCATTGTAACACTTCCTATTGTCACGTATGGTTTGTGGGTACGATTCTGAATATAACTTCATTTTTTTTTGTTATGTCTCCTGGATGATTAGGGAACCATAATGAGTTCTGGAGAATCAAGATAATCTAAAGCCAAGGTCACCTCCTCAGCTCCAAAAAGAAGTATCATTGTCCCCCACTCTGAGCCAGTTACGTGTCTTTATCTTCAAGGTCACAGATAATGTCCTCCTTGGTACAAGGGGTCCATTGTTCGTGGCAAGACAGCCACTTTGCCTAATCACTTTTATTAACGGCCTGTCATATTATTGTTACGATTTCTGTAATTAATGACTTATCAGTTTAATCCGCATTACCCTATACCTAATTATAATTGTTTATTTTCCAAAAATTCATGCCTGTAGTTTTAGGCCAGTTATGTGAGTCTCGTCACTCATGTTCTATTCACCGTAGTGTAAGGTTCCTAACTAACGGTTCGATGGACTCCTCACTCGGGTTCTGCGTATCTGCATACCTGACATGTGCTCAAACGTTTATACAGTTTCGTTTTTTTCCCATTTCAATCAGAGTATTGAGCACTTCACCACCCTCCTTTATCTGCAGTTTGGGGCTGTTTGTTACAGTTTTGGTGATTTTTCCGAAATGTACTGATTTTGTGATCGTAAATATGAGCCTTTACATCTTTAGGATTCCTCTACACTCCTGTTCTGTATAACATATTATCTGCACATCTGACATTTTCTTCAACGTTCTATACACTGTTATGACCCGGAAAAGTGGCTGTCTTCCCTCCTCCACTTCTCTGTGCGTTGTATGTTGATCGATCAAGATAAAATTTCGGTTTTTCGCAATTTTCAGCGGAGTATTACACCCAAAAGCATTTCTGCAAGCAGTCCAATGCATTATCTTGCTGTTTACAGTTTTCGAGGCTATTTGTTACGGTTTATCTGAAGTACATAAATTTGAGGTCGTAAATACGAGGCTCTGAACGCGTAACAATTACCACAGCTCATTATTTTTCAGCTGACATCGGTATCTTACGCTTAAATGATTAACAGACTAGCGCGTTCCTGGTAATTAATGCTTAACATCAAATTGATGTGTACTAACCTGGCCGGCCGGGGCGGCCGAGCGGTTCTAGGCGCTACAGTCTGGACCCGCGCGACCGCAACAGTCCGAGCGAGGTGGCGCAGTGGTTAGCACACTGGACTCGCATTCGGGAGGACGACGGTTCAATCCCGTCTCCGGCCATCCTGATTTAGGTTTTCCGTGATTTCCCTAAATCGTTTCAGGCGAATGCCGAGATGGTTCCTTTGAAAGGGCACGGCCGATTTCCTTCCCACTCCTTCCCTAGCCCGAGCTTGCGCTCCGTCTCTAATGACCTCGTTGTCGACGGGACGTTAAACACTAACCACCACCACCACCGCAACAGTCGCAGGTTCGAATCCTGCCTCGGGCATGGATGTGTGTGATGTCCTTAGGCTAGTTAGGTTTAAGTTGTTCTAAGTTCTAGGGGACTGATGACCTCAGAAGATAAGACCCATAGTGCTCAGAGCCATTTGAACCATTTTGTACTAACCTGCTAATTATGTTTGTTCAAAAACACATTATGAAATTATTATCGGGATAGTAGGAGGACAAGGGCAGCGTTAGTCCATTTTGTTAGTGCGGGATGCCTGCATCAAGGGCAGGTATGCACTCAGGGGCAAACCTATTGCCCTCCTTTGATTGACAAGTAACCTATTGTTCTGTTAAGTGGTTTTCCATGTCACCCCCATTCCCTTTTGATCGACAGGCACTTATACTACGGCCAACCACCCCCTTCCTCTCCCCCTAACCCACCTTCACCCCTCGCTGCTACAGGTACACTTTCAGGTATGAGTTATTGGAATACCTCTTCTCACTCTTATCAAATTGATTGACTACTCAATTAAATTGATCAATTAATTAACCTCTCACCCACTATTAAACCCCGAACCACCTCCCTCCGACTCTCCACCCCCAGAAAATGGTTGTAAGTTCAAATTCCATCCAGATAATGCAACACACCAAGGCTACCTCTACTAATCTAACAAAATGGAGGGAAAGAAAGGGCAGATGGGCTATCTACACTAACCTAAGCCATCTGACCACCACCTTGTCCTAGGAAATGGTGGGAAGAGGACTGGACTTGTGCTGGACATAAATCTTTATTTTCAGTCTTTATTTAAACAATTAGAGGCAGTACCATAATCAAGTGTGTTCACCCCAAGGTCCAGAGTCCAACTGACCAGTACACAGTACTGCCACCAGAGTGAACTGCCGTATCTTCTGTCACGTAATCCAAGATGGCGGTCTGGTGTTGGTGGAGAGGAAGTATCTCATAATAGGAAATTCAAGGGTATATTGTTTGTTTATAAAAAATTCAGTTTGTGGGGTTGGATTTCTGATGCTCATCACTCTCTGCTGTTTGGAAACATGTAGGACTTGGAAGAAGCAATTACGTGGGGCAAACAAGTTGCATAAAGTAATGTTGGGCACTGTACTCTGGATGTCTTAACTTAATGTTTGGGCCTTTATCGGCACTTAACCTATTCTTCTGTTAAGTGGTTTTCCATGTCACCCCCATTTCCTTAAACTATTGTACCGCCATTGATACCAAATTAAGTAACAAGTTATATCCTCCCACCATTTTCTGGTACACTTTTCGAATTTCAGTCGCTTTTTGAGCACCATTTCTGGCACTTTCTTCTTTGTCACCCAACCCATTAAACTACTGTAATGTGTTTTACTTAAGAATTATGCAAATTAACCTATTGTCTGCACTCAACTTGCTGTTCTGTCCATGTCACATGCTCACACACACACACACCCCTTAACTACTGTACTGCTAACACAACGTTGATATAACAAATTTATGTAAATTAATGAAATCGGTATTCATCGTATGTATGGGGTAGTTTTTCTGCATTCGCAGAATCCTGTTGGTCAGTGAAATCGATGGAATGTAGTTTAAACAAAAGATCGCTAGTAAATAACACATCCGGCCACCTGACGCCGTTGTCAGAGTCTAGGTGCATTGGTGGACCCCATGAAGTGGTGATGTGGCTGTCAGCTGCCCAGTGATGCACAGGTGTCTCTTCAGGACCTGCATGCACAAGGCAGTGGCATCCCTTTCATACTTGACACCTGAGAAATTCCTGTCGAAATATGTGTTTACCTAGCTACCACTGTTTGTGCGATGATGCATAGCTGAGATGCGGGTCCAGGGCCAAGAGACGCATTGTTCCTAGCAATTCTAATGGGACAGCCCATTCATCACTGAATTTACCCATCAAACTGCTGCTGCTGGTGTAGGAGCACCATTCGCCATTGTTTTCTGCAGACAAGGCTTTCGGTGGTAATATTATATTCCACAGATTGCTAAATTGCACTGACAGTTAAACCCCACAAAAGTTGTCTTCATCAAATACATACAAGACTCACCAGAATATTGGAAGACGAGAATATATTTACCAGTGTAACTACAATTAAATATTACAATTGCTGCTACATTCTGACACTGATCGATGTACAAGTAATGTCTGGTCTCGATGGCTGTGGTACTGGAACAAATCTCAGTATCTATGGCACACATAATTTTCCACATACAAAATCACTCTCATACCCTCGCGGTTATCAATGTGCTGAATCTCCACACACTCATTTTCACTCGTCATGCCACAACATAAGCCACAGTAACTTTACACTGCGATATATACACATTTTACACAAACAGTGCAGTTATCTTTTACACCTGTACAGCGCCCAAAAAACTTATGGTCTGCCTACACTCATACCGGCAATATGTCTCGATTCTCCTCAGTCCTAGGAAATTATCTGACAAAGTCTTACAATCAGCGCTTCTGGAAGGTGCTGCATCCTGCCAAGATTCTCTTAAACAAGTGTTATGAAGACCAGGCGTCCAGCACTACGTCTGATAATGAATACCACACTCACGGACATAATGCTTGGAAAGACATCACCGACATGGGTTGGTGTACTTTAATCAACATCACTATCGATAGAACAACAAAAAAAATGCCAATCCACTCTTTCTTACGGTCCTAGCATGTCACCCTGTCCATCATGTGTTACCCTTCCTGCTTTCAACATACACAAACATTCTCACCACTATGTAGAGACTCCTATATCCCAGCACGTAAGATGTATTGTGAATGAATGGGGAATTATAATTGGCTCTTATCGAATTTACCTGCCGAATTTACTGATGCCACCAGTGTGGAAGTATGGTTCTACTTTTGTTTTTCTTTGTGTAGGCGAGACTTCCAATGGCAAAATCTATTTTACACGGATCACCATACTGCACTGACAACTAAACCTTGCAAAGTGCACTACATAAATTCAAATACAGTAATACTTTTACTCAATTACACTGCTCTCCCACTGAGGACAGAAGCTTGAATATTAGAGTGTGGAACCGATCTCCAAGCCAGCAATATATCACTGTGAACCATGTCCATGTAGTAAACATACAATTCGTATCCTGCACCATACAAAATCAGCCCTCTTATATCATTCGTACATATACCACGAAGACAGATAGCACTGTATATACCTCTCCCAGCACTATATATTTCCCTGCGAGGTCGGCGGTCATCCACTCCCAAATGGTGACCAGAGCGGCCTCAGTGGACCAAAGTCACTCTCAGAACTGTTTTAGAAATTCGGGCACGTTCCCCCTCGGCGCAAACAAATTTACTGATTCTGGTCCGGACCTGCTTGCATGCTTGCTTTTCTACACCCATCTCCAGACAAGAACACATGTATTTGTGCACGGTTTGCTATAATATTACACCAGTTTCGCGGTACTTCTCGATAGCCTACCTATCGCTTGTGCAACGTAACTCCCAAGATGTAGACTGTAAATTATTTACCTACAAACACCAAACTTTAGAGGGGTGGCTGTGCTCTAGACCACTGACACTGACACTGTGAAGACCTTGATGTGAGAACTCGAGACAAGACAGGAAAATGATATTTCCACTTGCGAATACCAATGTCAGTGCTGTGACAGATTCCAAATCATACCTATAATTTACAAAGTCAACGAAGGTGTTTCTCATGCCTAGCGAAACAGCAAATGTGTCTTTCACCTGCTAGATGCACACACCACAAGCGATGTTCCCTCAACTTGAAATTTCCCCTTTAAACAATTATACATGACTGTCCTTAAACTGACACACAATATTTTTAGTGCAACGCAATCTGACTTTCAAAAATCCCTACAAAAGAATGGCCCTGACTAACATTAACCTATACCTTTCACAAATCACTTCCCTCACCAAAAATCTTCGTTACTCGAACTACTGCAAAACAGCGAGCGCCACTACTGCCAGCTAAACAAAAGATTCAAACAACGGAAGACGCTAACTACTGATAGGCATAGTTAGGAAATGAAAGATGTTAGTAGTGTTGAAAAATCATAATATACATAACAGATCATGACATCCTGTCTTACAAATTTCCAAACTCCGCCATCTCTCTCCCCACATCCACCACTGCTGGTGGCTCACCTCCAACTGCGCAACGCTATGCGCTGTTCACATCCAGCTGCCGCTGCCCAACACTACAATGGCAGACAACAATGCAAACTAGCCACAGACTGCACACAGCACAGCCAGTGATTTTCATACAGAGCGCTAAGAAAACCTAAACAGCCTACTTACATAGCCCCCATGCTCCCCACAAAAAAATTTTACAAATTGTTTTGGGCAGTGGCCAATAATGATTTGAAGAAATTTTTCATAATTACAATAACAAAGATATCAAATGTACGCACTTATTGATACAATGTTGGTCAAAAGCTAAAATTTTCTCACAGTCCATAAAGACTGTCCTGATCATTCATCACAGTAAAATTGCAGTTTTTTTTTCAAAGTCTGAGCAGTAAAAGAAAATGCACACGGAAGTAGTGGATTTCCATGCTGTCTTGAAGAAGTAGCGTTGTCCTTCCAACGGAAAGACAGTGCTGACTCTTGACATGCAGACAGGTAATGGGCCACAACAGATCTAACCCACCGCAGAGTTAGTCGAAGTTTTGAAGAATATTGGTAGGTAGGTCATCACAGAGTAGACCCACTGCAGTCCTGGTAGAGATTACGGTATTGGTGGGCCACCAGAGGTGCAGACCCGCTGTAGTCCTGGTAGAGATTGCGGTATTGGTGGGCCACCAGAGGTGCAGACCCACTGCAGACCTTGTAGAGATGGCCAGCAGCCATCTGTTGTGACTGTGCAGGTACACAATCACCATCGAAGAGTCTTGCGGACAATATGGGAAGTCCATAACCACCACTTGTGCACTCACAAGGTTTTTTTTTTGGAATTGTCCTTAGAACCGGCAATGCTGTTATCCAGTCCCTTGCTGAATTATTAACACACGTGCAAACACTAACAGTCCATACTTCTCACATATTGTCCATATACTATGACCAACAGAAACATGTACAGTGAAATGGAACTTACAAGTTAATAATATGATGAACTGGTGTCAATTACAATTTTATAACATAAGAATACAATTACAAAGGTACAAAATACATCATTAAAGAACATAACAATACAGATAACTCTATAGTAGTACACAGTTACATCAGTGTTACAGGAATTATGACATAAGTACATACATAAAGATCAGAATAACTTTTGAAACATCACCTTCACATATGAGCAACAAAACAGAATAAATAATGTCTAAACATCTTTTCAAAGTAAATAACATATTATCAGAAAAATTCTACAATGTAACTCTCGTCAGGTAAACACATAAATACAGGAAGAACACAAATATACAAGAGTACACAAACACATGGCGGAATAACAGAAAGGGAAAGGACAGGATTCGTTATACTGCAGTATCTTGCAAACAAAGCTTTCTTTACTTCTTGGAGATATCCCTTCGTTCTTCACTATTTCAAAAAGTGCTATCTATACCTGCTTTCTGTACTTTTTTCGTATAACTTCTCAATGCATTTCTTCCAATTCATCGCAACTCATTCTCTTATATAGCCTACCCCATCTTAAGCTAACTTAAATCTACTGAGCTCAGATGCTAAAGTAAGGGACGAGGCAATGCAGCAGCACAAAACAATTAACGCAAACAGCAATGAAAAAATTGCAGATTTGCAAAGCAAGCAGCATTATAGAAATTAGCAAAGCAATTGCAATATTACAACTAATATAAGGCAATGTGCAGCAAACAAGAAAAATAAATCAGTAGTAAACTGGCTGAACAGAGTAACACAAAGTCAAATTCAGTAACACTATGCCTGGCAACCAGTGGCAGAAAATGAAATAAATCTACTGAGCTCAGATGCTAAAGTATGGGACGAGGCAATGCAGCCGCACAAAACAATTAATGCAAACAGCAATGAAAAAATTGCAGATTTGCGAAGCAAGCAGCTTTATAGAAATTAGCAAAGCAATTGCAATATTACAACTAATATAAGGCAATGTGCAGCAAACAAGAAAAATAAATCAGTGGAAAAATGGCTGAACAGAGTAATACAAAGTCAAATTCAGTAACACTATGCTTGGCAACCAGCGACAGAAAATGAAATAACGTACACCTAAACATGACAAAGCTCAAACGGAAAAATATTTCACTAAAGACAACAATCCAGACAAGGGAAATGTATATTCACATCTTAATGTCTATGTAATTAAAGTGGTGCACCACAACTTATTCTACAAAATAAATTACCAAGTACTTGAAAAGAAAATTATGAATGCAGTTCCTGTGAAGGTATATGTCTTTTTGTGCTCCCTCATTTTTTTGAAAAAAATTATTATTTACTCGATCTGTAGACAGAAAATATTTATATCAGTACATCTATAAAATTTTATTTTAACCAATGCTGCAGTGCAGCTAGAAACTAGATATTAAACAAATTGAGTAAATAAATACATAAAGCAAGCCGTATGGCATTCCTCTCAACTAGCAAGACAATAGCCATGAAATGTTTCTCATCGTTTCATTAGGCATTTTAGTAAATATCATAAATTAAGAGCTCCGCAGTATAATCATATGTTTTCAAGTTTGAGCATGTCGTATTTGCGATGCTTTCTACAAAGGAATGTCAATAGCGAGGATAATGGCCTCCCTTTTTTTTTCTATCTGTGCCTCTGAAAAGTCACACACTAATGGCTTTTTCTCCCGGAGTCTGACACAGCTGGGTGCCCATGACGCATTACGTGCAGGTGGCCACTTAACGTTCTTATGGAAATATTTACGACAGCAGTTTCCGCTACAGTGACAGTCTCATAAAAAATTTCACAGGTCGAAAATTTGCGTTGCAAATGCGTAGAAACAAAATCCTATAAATATAACAGTGTCCAAAAAATTTTCAGTGACATTGTGATACATTCACACATGTACACACATTTCATAACTCTTAAAATACGATTCTTGGTATCCAACAACCTTTTTCACAAACCAGAGTCCCTAACCACTACTCATTATTCCTTACCTTATTCGTCAACACTTCTTCAATATTTCATCATAACAGATACATAGCATACTAAAATAACTCGTATAGCATCAGCTTATTGATCATAAACATACCTCAACAGCATAATACACATCATCATCATAATAATGTCATAACGCCCCAGTCAAATCTCAAAAACATCGTAGCTTTCTGCAATAATTTCAAAACTTAGAAAAAATTCTCTGCTCATTTCAATAGTGTCATCTACCTCAAACGTACTTTAAAATCATGCTCCCTTACCAAATACATCGTTCAAAGCTCTCATAGTATCACAATGCTTCCGAAAAATATGAACAGTACACAAAGTATACACAAAATACAATTTCATAAGTGTGAAGTTACCCAATTGTGTAATTGCATAAACATGTGTCACTGATGTAGTAAAAAAAATGTTTATCTCTCAGTTAAATGATCAGATAGCTGTGTAATTTGTGTGTTAGAGAAATACGGTACCGATGTGTAAAGTTGTATAAGCAAATACCATATTAGCTAGGGCTCCTTGTGCTTGCCAAACACATGGTACACAAAGTATGCGTGTACCCCCCTGAGGATAAATGTAATTATACCCTCAGGTGTTACAGATTACAGCAATGGAATGAAATGTATCACAGAAATCCTTTGTATCATTGTATTTCAAATATCTTTAAAAATAAATGATTTAAGTACAAAATTAATCACTCAAATACGTGTCCTGTAACGCTAAATGTGCGTCTTGCTGTAAGGTAATCTCTGTGGAAGTATCGTAGTTATTGCCCTCTGAAAGCTAAGTTCTGCAGAAGTCAATGTACTTACCTCATGATAAACAAAAGTGAAATGCTTTGCGTATAGATATCTTAGTTATTACGCTTATTGTTGTGATGAAGAAAGTACTGTGCTGTAATGTATTGTTGTTCTACAAAAGAGGCTGTCTCATTGTAGCTATACCACAAAAGTTACTACTAAAACATGTTTTACTTTCCAGAATAATTCAGAAAAACTGTGCAGATATAAAACAGAAACACCGCAAAAGAAACATTGTAAATTGTCACTCATTAGTAGTGTCGTGATAAAATCGTGTGGCTGTCACATAAACTAACCACTGTGTCATCTGGTATCTCACAGAAAGTACTTTAAATCCAGAATGTATTTTCAAGTAAACCAAAATGTTGCATTAAAATCTCATTAGCAGTACCAGTATATGTTCTAAGCATGTAAGTCTTATAGACGTTACGTAATCATGAAACTAACAAGCAAGAATGTACACACACAATAACACTGTGTCATCTGTTCACTATAACAATGCATTCGTAATTATTGTCTAAATATGTTCCCTAGGTTCTAGACTGGATAGTTAATTTTAAAACATAGTTGCATGTTAAGTTTCTAAGTGTGACAAAGAATACTAGTAACGTAAAGTGAAAAATTTTATGGCAAAGACTAAGTTAAAGAGCAGATTATATCTCAAGAAACGGTTTTACATGTGAAATTTGGTGCAAGCCTTTACTCTTCCTACTATGCAGAGCTCCAGCTTCAACGGAATTATCATGTGGTATATAGTACGTCGGTAAAGAATGCTCAAATTTTTCTGAAGGTTAGCGTCTATGTTATTTTTCTCTGAGACAGCCGGCGCACGCGGCTGCCTGCAGTGCGAGTCATTGTCTGTCTCTTTGGGATCAGGAGACCTAGCTTATTGGGATCAGGAGACCTAGCTTCTACAAATTCACTTTGTCGAAAGTGCCCTGCTCTGATTGAATCCCGACAGTTCTGATGAAATTCAAGTCTGTCGTTATGATTATATCGTCTGTCGTCATGTCGGGAGATTCCATAGTTTCTTTCTTGTCAGTCACGTGGTGGAGAATTTCTCCCTTAATCGTAACTGTGCGCTGGACCGTTGCATCTGAAGTTATTCTGTCTCCCTTGATAATAATTGTTTTTGTTCCCATATTGTCTGATTCTATGGTAATCTCTGTCATATTCATTACTATGGAAATGCGATCTTTCACTGTAACTATTACTACTCTGCCAACGGTTGTCATACGGGTGGTGTCTGTTTTGGTCACGATTTGTGTTGTGAGAATAGCCTTGTCGCGTCCAGTTATTATTTCCTTCATCGCAGAATTGCGACGGATGTGACCTGTAATTGTTGTGTTCCTGTTTTCGCGTTCCGCGATTGTCAGTGTCAATTTCTAATTCTTGTAACAGTCCCTGAAAAGCTTCAATCTCGTCTTTGCAACGTCCTGCTAAAATAATATGTCGTAAATGTTCAGGCAGTTTGATTAAGCAAATGCGGATGAGTTCTGAGGGGCTGTATGGGTTTGACAGGTACTGATTCTTGTGCAACATGTCTTCAAAATATTTCACTAGACTGGAAAATTCAGATTGTTCGAAATGTTTCATCATTATGATGCTATGTTTTACTCGGTCTTGTGTAGCTTGAGACCAATATGCTGAGAGGAAGGCATGGTAAAATTCTCCTTCACTGTGACAATCGTGAATGACCGATCGCATTCTTACAGCTGGTTCATTCTCCAAGTAGCCACACACAAATTCTAACCTGTGCTCCAATGACCAGTTGGGAGGAAAACAATGAGAGAATTGATGGAGCCACGCTTGTGGATGAATGTCGTTGCCAGAATTCTTAAATGTTTTGAATTTACGTGTAGTAATGAACAGCTTATAGTCAAAATCATCATGTCGGCGAGTCGCATATCGGTCATTGTTACGTCGTGTAGGCGGTTCCGTCTCAAAATTCGGTGCACCTTGCCGATTTCTTTCATAATTTCCGAAATGCCCTGTGTTATTATTTTGTGGCTTTTCCTTATTTCTAAGTTCCTCTTCCCGTGTTGGAGCGCGAGTGTCCTCTGAAATATGAAATTTTTGTATTACTTTTGCCAAATGATCTTGTACTTCCCGGATTTCTCTTTTGTATTGCATATTAATCTGATTCTGATTTTGTTTGAATTTCTTAATTTGTTCATACTCTTCTGTGTCAGTGATGGCTACAGGTCTTGTGTCATTCAGATCATCATCTAACTTTGTAGATAAGTTAGTGAACTGATCTGAAAGTTCGGCTACTTTATCCGATAATGAAATTATTTCCTCAGTGTGTTTTTCTGAACCAAGTTTCAGGGTGTCCATTTGTGTTGAAATCGTATCTACTGTGTCCTTTAAGTTTTCTTGAGTTTTTGCAAGTTGCGTAACCGAATCGGTAGATGCAACTGAATCAATTTTAGCTTGCAAGGTGTCGTGATTTTCATGAACAATAGTTTGCAGTTCTTTTATGGCTGCTTCGTGATTCTGTAATGCATTTTCATGACGCGAAAAAATAGGTTGGAAACGCTCACAAAATTGTGTTTTTACGTCATTACAGACTTTTTGACATTTCGATTCGATGTTATGTAACTCAGTAGTTAAATCTTCACGTGTTTGTTCAAGCGTGGTGTCTACCTTTTGAAGATGTTGTTCCATTATGTCTAACTTTTTAAGATTTTGTTCCACTGTGTCTAACTTTTTAAGATTTTGTTCCATTGTGTCTAACTTTTGAAGCCTTTGTCCCATTTGTCTCTGATTTTGTTCCAATTGTTGCATTAATTGCAATAATAATGTATTAGTGTCTGGAATCTGTTTCTCTATGCTTTTTGGCAGTGCATTTTCAACGGCAATATTCACATTTTGACAAGCGGAAAATGTGTCTTGACTCATTTGAGAAAACGGTGAGGACCCAAAACCTAAGTCTACAGTAATTGCAATTTTGTGTTCTGTCATTTCGGATTCCTGAGGCGAGCTGTTGCCAACCGATCGATCGATAATGCTTCCTTGTTCACTACCTGTTTCACTGTCTACACCATTATTTGCCGCCTGCTCCATTTCCCTATAAACAATTACCAAATTACTACTTCGAATGTCTGTTAATTCACTACACAGTGGTGCTGATAAGCTACGCTCGTCGTCACTATTATTTCTCAGTTTATTTTGAAACCTAGTATTACGTTTTTCACACGCCATTTCACACGATAACACAGAAAAGCACAATTTGAAGAGCAAAAATAAGAGAGCACATTAACATAGCACTGAAAATAATACACTCCTGGAAATGGAAAAAAGAACACACTGACACCGGTGTGTCAGACCCACCATACTTCCTCCGGACACTGCGAGAGGGCTGTACAAGCAATGATCACACGCACGGCACAGCGGACACACCAGGAACCGCGGTGTTGGCCGTCGAATGGCGCTAGCTTCGCAGCATTTGTGCACCGCCGCCGTCAGTGTCAGCCAGTTTGCCGTGGCATACGGAGCTCCATCGCAGTCCTTAACACTGGTAGCATGCCGCGACAGCGTGGACGTGAACTGTATGTGCAGTTGACGGACTTTGAGCGAGGGCGTATAGTGGGCATGCGGGAGGCCGGGTGGACGTACCGCCGAATTGCTCAACACGTGGGGCGTGAGGTCTCCACAGTACATCGATGTTGTCGCCAGTGGTCGGCGGAAGGTGCACGTGCCCGTCGACCTGGGACCGGACCGCAGCGACGCACGGATGCACGCCAAGACCGTAGGATCCTACGCAGTGCCGTAGGGGACCGCACCGCCACTTCCCAGCAAATTAGGGACACTGTTGCTCCTGGGGTATCGGCGAGGACCATTCGCAACCGTCTCCATGAAGCTGGGCTACGGTCCCGCACACCGTTAGGCCGTCTTCCGCTCACGCCCCAACATCGTGCAGCCCGCCTCCAGTGGTGTCGCGACAGGCGTGAATGGAGGGACGAATGGAGACGTGTCGTCTTCAGCGATGAGAGTCGCTTCTGCCTTGGTGCCAATGATGGTCGTATGCGTGTTTGGCGCCGTGCAGGTGAGCGCCACAATCAGGACTGCATACGACCGAGGCACACAGGGCCAACACCCGGCATCATGGTGTGGGGAGCGATCTCCTACACTGGCCGTACACCACTGGCGATCGTCGAGGGGACACTGAATAGTGCACGGTACATCCAAACCGTCATCGAACCCATCATTCTACCATTCCTAGACCGGCAAGGGAACTTGCTGTTCCAACAGGACATTGCACGTCCGCATGTATCCCGTGCCACCCAACGTGTTCTAGAAGGTGTAAGTCAACTACCCTGGCCAGCGAGATCTCCGGATCTGTACCCCATTGAGCATGTTTGGGACTGGATGAAGCGTCGTCTCACGCGGTCTGCACGTCCAGCACGAACGCTGGTCCAACTGAGGCGCCAGGTGGAAATGGCATGGCAAGCCGTTCCACAGGACTACATCCAGCATCTCTACGATCGTCTCCATGGGAGAATAGCAGCCTATATTGCTGCGAAAGGTGGATATACACTGTACTAGTGCCGACATTGTACATGCTCTGTTGCCTGTGTCTATGTGTCTGTGGTTCTGTCAGTGTGATCATGTGATGTATCTGACCCCAGGAATGTGTCAATAAAGTTTCCCCTTCCTGGGACAATGAATTCACGGTGTTCTTATTTCAATTTCCAGGAGTGTATGTAGTTAATTGCAAGCGCAGCTGCGAATTACTTGGTGCAAATCTACATGCATGCCACAATTGTTTTACTGAACAACAATGAAAGACTGCAACTACAAAGGAGATTCTCTCTACAATTACGCGCTAGCAATAAACAATAGCTACACTTATTACACAAACTACAAGAAAAAAATCAGAAGATTCCAGTGAGGTATCCTCGGCTAAGGGTCGACATATGAAACGTCCCCTTTAAACAATTATACAGGACTGTGCTTAACCTGACACACAATATTTTTAGCGCAACGCAATCTGACTTTCAAAAATCCCTACAAAAGAATGGCCCTGACTAACATTAACCTATACCTTTCACAAATCGCTTACTTCACCAAAAATCTTCGTTACTCGAACTACTGCAAAACAGCGAGCGCCACTACTGCCAGCTAAATAAAAGATTCAAACTGCGGAAGGCACTAACTACTGATAGGCATAGTTAGGAAATGAAAGATTTTAGTAGAGAACAAACAATGTATTTACCTTAATAGTGTTGAAAAATCATAATATACATAACAGATCATGACATGCAGTCTTACAAATTTCCAAACTCCGCCATCTCTCTCCCCATATCCACCACTGCTGGCGGCTCACTTCCAACTGCACAACGCTACGCGCTGTTCACATCCAGCTGCCGCTGCCCAACACTACAATGGCAGACAACAATGCAAACTAGCCACAGACTGCACACAGCACAGCCAGTGATTTTCATACAGAGCGCTAAGAAAACCTAAACAGCCTACTTACAAACTAAATAAAGGCACGAAATGTGCAGAACCAGTCAACTGAACAATTTACATGGTAGGGAATAACGGTCCAGCTCAAACACATGTCCATATTGAATCTTCTCAAATTTCCATGCAATCACGAAAGCTAGCCAACACATACTAAGTATTAGTTCACTATTCGGCTGTCTAGAGGACTAGACGGTTAAGTCAGCTACATTCACACACTCCAACAGGCCTCTCCATTCAGACGGCTCCTACCGTTAATGGGAAATGTGAATCAATCCTGCACAGGTCACCACGCCACACACCAAGCATGCATAGATGGATTCATCATAGGGAAAAAAACCAGCCTCATACATATTTTATCCCTGTATTTACAACTAAATGTTACGATTGCGGTCTCAGTTGAACGACATTGGACAATGAGCAAAGTATCGGAAATACACTCTGCTGACGGCTGTGGTTCTGTAAATAGAAATTTCGTTACCATTCTTATGACTTGAAATACTCTTCCCTTTGCTATTACAGTACTCCACGTCAACTCCATACCTTCCTTACGACTGGAAATAGCCATTTCCTTTGTCCATGCCAGAACAGAAACACATGCTTTATAAGCCTGATGCTCAAGGAAAACCTATCACGCACTCCCTACTGCTAAGTATAATATTTCGCCAATAAATAATTGCAGACAATACAAAATAATACTGAGAGAAAATCAGCAATTGCTGGACATGTCTCACAAGTTTTTCTTGCAAGTGGTACCACTGTGTCTTAGGAAGAGAAGCGTAATCGTCTTACAAACCGCCAGATGTTAAAAAACCCGATCGCGACAACTACTGTATGGTACTGTCACAACCAATCTTGGTTCTACAGATGCACACAAGTATGCGTGTTAAAAGCTATACTGGCTTTATAAATCAAAGTACGGCATTACCTCCGAATGAATTGGTTTTTCCAGACAAATACCGAGACGGTGATCGCTGGAGTGTCTACTATCGCACCAGCAGTGCGGGTACTCGATGCCGACGGCACAAGTCGGAACTGAGTAGGAGTCGGAGGAAACTATATCTACCACCTCCCGCAACCTGTGTGGAAACAGGCGAAGTTGAGTTACTGTGGCAAAACTGTGTTTTGACCATTTGATGGAAACGAAGCCTTCTCCTGCAAAAAAGGTAGTATAAAAGAAAGTATGGTAACTGGGGGAAGGATGTGGATTTTGCCTCTGCATTGTGGTGCTTCTCCAAACTACAAGCAGGTACTATAGATCCACATCCCTCAGGGACCATTCACATATATCACTCCAATATTCTATCATTGTTGTTCTACTACATCCACCAGAGAAAAATTACTCTGGTACCACGCACCGCGGAAGTTGAATCCCCACCAGACGTCATGGACGTCGAAGACCCATAGAGGTCTCTGCACCATCGCGCCGTAAGCTGTGGCGGTGCTACCCTCCTGGTAGACATTTAGAGTGAGGGCGCCACAATGGAACACGTGGTTGCAGTGGCCAATAGCGGAGTCCACGATAGAGTACTTAAGCGCCTGTCTGTTGCTCAGCCACTTCTCTTCAGACGATCTTCTCCTTCACCTCACTCATCTCCTTTCTGACCAGCTTAATTACCGTCGCTCCGCAATCTTTTTCTCCCTGGACCTCGAACGAGCTTATGACCGCGTATGGCATTCCGGTCTCCTCTTCAAGCTCCAAACCTTCGCCCTTCCCATTAACTACGTCCGTCTGATCGGCTCCTTTCTCTCCCACCGTCCTTCCTACGCCACCATCCATGACATCGACTCCTACACCTTTTTCCCCTCCACCGGTGTGCCCCAAGGCTCCGTCCTCTCCCCCCTTCTGTACCTTTTGTATACGGCGGACATGCCGCCGCCGTCACCCCCCATCCACCTCCTCCAGTTTGCCGATGACACCGCCTTCCTTGCCCTTGCCCTTGCCCCCACCCTGCAGCACTCCCAACACCTTCTCCAATCCCATCTTGACCGGTTCACCACTTGGTGCAACCAGTGGTTGCTCAAGGTCAATCCCTCCAAAACCCAGGCGATCATTGTCGGCAAAACCACCCCTTCCTTCCGCCTCCTTGATTTCTATCTCACCATCTATGGCCGTCCTATCGCCCTCACTCCCACTCTTAAGTACCTTGGCGTCACCCTCGACCGTCGCCTCTCCTGGACTCCCCATCTCCGGACAATCCAAGCCAAGGCACGCTCCTGACTCCGTCTCCTCAAGCTCCTTTCCGGCCGTACGTGGGGTCTGGACCCCTCCACCATCCTCCACACCTATAAATCCCTCATTCGCCCTATCCTTTGTTATGCCCATCTGGCCTGGATCTCTGCCCCCCCCCCTACCTTTTATAAATCCCTAAAAATCCTTGAACGCCATGCTCTCCACCTCGCCTATCGCATCCATCCTCCTTCCCCCATGCAGATCCTGTATGATCTCCTCCCCTTCCCCCACCTCCTCCTCTTCCTTGAAAGGATACGGATCCTGTACACCTCCTGAAAACTCGATCCTCCTCATCCGCTTGTCTCACACCGCCCGCTGCCACGCCTGTATTCCCACGTCCCACCCGGTTTCCATCTCTCCACCCTCCTCACCCTCTCCCAAGGTGGTTTCCGCCAGCTCCCCCTCCATGATGTTGTCCTCCTCCCCTCTATCTACCCCTCCTATCAACTTTGATCCTCCCCCCACTTCCTGTGTCCTTTCCTTTAGGCACCCTCCCTCCCTTCTCTTTCCTTTTCCCCAATCCCCTCCCTCCTTCCCTCTTCCCCCAGGCTTCCCCTCCACCTTCCTCCCTTCCCCCTATCTCCCCTGCCAATGGCACCTGCTCTCCCCTCTCCCTCTCCCACCCCCCCTCCTCCTCTCTTGGCAGGTCCTCGGACTTGTACACGGTTAGTGAAAATTCGCGCGCCAGAGATCAATGCCTCATGTTCTATGTGTGCCGTCGTTTTGTGCTTAAGTGCTTCAGTGTTATTCGTTTTGTGCACCTACGTTCACGTGTGACAATTTTCGTCTCTGTCTGTGTCCAAGTGTCTGAACAATTTTATCTTGGACTCTACGCCCGCGAACAGCACCTTGTGTTTTAAAAAGTGTCTCCGTTTATATGTCCACCATGTTTTTTCTCTAAATGTCTTCATTTGTATATTTGTGTTTCTCTGCGGCCAAAGAGCGGCGTAGTATGCTGCTGCAGGCCTGCCTGTAATACAGGTTTCAAAATAACAATAAAGAAAAAAAAAAAAAGAAGCTCAGCCACCGGTCTAACCTCGAGTGCGTTTAAGGACATATCGCCTCAGACAGAGCATTGACTTTCGTGTTTCTATACGAGTGGACGTGGTTGTCTTGTTTGGTTCCTGACTCTGTTGTCTGTTCTTGTTGTGTCGTAACGTCCTCCGTTGGTCGCGTCCGTCCTCTCCTGTTACGTTGTTCGCGGGCCGCTCCACAGGCTCCGACGCGTTTCCGTCACTACAACCTCGCGATCGTTCCGGTCGGCGTCACAAGAGTTACCAACTATGAAAGCTCCACTAACTTCATCTGGTAAAGAACTCAAGAAGATTTTTACCGCGTCTCTCTCCTTCCATATAGCGAAAACAAATATCTCATGCATACCAGCATCGAGCACATGTGACGACCCTACTAAATGTACAGATATTGATCCACTGCACAGACCAGTTTAAAGTTTCATCACCTATACTGTAGGAGGATGACCGTATCCCACGGACCATACTGTAAGCCGCAAGAGATGCTCCCTGTGTCGTTGTTTGAACCATTGGTTTTTTTCTACTGTAACACGCTTTATACACTGCCATATATTTTGTTAATCCGCCACGACTTCGAGGTCTGTGTCAGATTCTAACACTTTCTGATCGATTGCCTCTCGCAGAAAACTAGATGTCGCATGTTCATCATCTTGTTACCCCAACTACCATAACACATCATACACACTGAATGATTTTAAATATAAGACAGTTACAACATAAGGAAACTGGAGGAGTTTTCCAGCGTTGTAGACAGTTTCCAAACTGCTGTCCGCAAGGGATTGACGACCTATACATTTAATCTGTCATTGTGATGGAATAGCTGAAGGCTCTGCATTCCATTTCAACTGATTCCTCACATTGCAGTCATGTATGAGATCGCTGTTTCGGTGCTTCTCATCCCCAGAAAGTGTTGTCCCTCCACCAAAACTCTTTCTCCAACTCAAAAAGCGATGTCAGTTAATCATTATGTGGTAACGAACAGCGTACCAGTGGATGGATAGGGTGGAGAAGACACCATCAATGAACTCTAATAATATGCATCACAGTTGGCAGTGTGAAGAATTTTAGCAATTTTACAGTAACTTCAACACTGAGCAATACTGTAACAGCATGTTTCCCAATTTCAGTATCATAGCTAACCCCCCCCCGTCCATTCATTGTTAACTGTCGAACACATTCATCGTCAAACTATACCAGACAGCGCTCTACATATTTGTAACACCTTGAGCATAGTGCTTTATTACGATCTATCTCTATGCTGATGGGGTCACAGAGAATTTTCACAGTCCTAGTCTAGTTTTCTGCTACAGGCAATGGATCATAACGTGTTTTTGTCAGTTTAGAACCTAACACAGACATGACATCGAAGTCGCAGCGGAAAAACAAAATGTGTGGCAGTGTACAAAGTGTGTTGCAGCAGAAAAAAAAGCAATATTTCAAACAACGAGACACGGTCACATGGAGTGTCTCTTGTGGCTTACAGTATGGTCTGTGAGATACAGTCAGTCTCCTACAGTACAGGTGGTGAAAATTTAAACTGGTCTGTGTAGTGGATCAATACCTGTATAGTTAACAGTATCGTCACATGTGCTCAATGCTGGCCCGCATGTGGTATTTGTTTTCTATATATGGGAGGAGAGACATGAGGTAAAAATCTTATTGAGTTCTTGGTCAGATGAAGTTAGTGGAGTTTTATAGTTCACAACTTTTCTCTGGTGGATGGAATAGAATAACGATGATTGAATGTTGGGGTGATAGATGTGAACGGTCCCTGAGGGACGTGGATCTGTAGTACCTGTTTGTAGTTTGGAGAAGCACCACAATGCAGTAGCAAAATCCACACCCTACCCCCAATTCCCATACTTTCTTTTATACTGCCTCGTATTGCAGGAGCAGGCATCGTTTCCGTCGAATGGTCAAAACATAGTTCTGTCGCAGTAACTCAACTTCGCCTGTTTCCACATGGGCTGCAGCAGGTGGTAGATATAGTTTCCTCCGACCCCTACTCAGTTCCGACTTACATTGGAACGATCACGTGCGCAAAGCTGCAGAGATGGTAGTGCAGAGTCTGAGGAGGCAGTTTCAGGATGCATTGGGACTACCTAAAACGAGGCGGGAATTTTAGTGTAGCAGATAGGTTAGAGAAAGGTCACTCGTTTCGAGATATGAGAGTGCCAGAAATGCAATACACTAGTGGCTGTAATCGTTAAAAGACTTCTCCATAGGACACAACGCAGGTATGTGCTTGAATGGGGGGGGGGGGACCTGATTCCAAATCGCAGATGGCATTTCTAGTGGCTAGCGTAGCACTAGAGATCTGAAAAGCTAGTGTACATTTCTTTTGACCTCAATCATCACACTATCTACTGTTTGTGATCCTTCTTAATCTACCATCGCCTATTGCCCAATGGATATATCACCAACTCTCTGATATTGCATTGAGACAGAATGCGTTTCAAATAGTGGAGAAACATCTAACGACAGTGGCGGGTTGCAAATACCGATTTCATACCACGCTTCTTAGCCGAATCACTTTCAAAATTAGGTAATTTTATTGCGAGGGTTGCCGTCGGCATCAAGTAATCGCACTGCTGGTGTGATAATATACGCTCTGGCGATCACCGTCTCGGTATTTGGAAAAACCAATTCATTTGGAGGTAATGCCATACCTCGATTTATAAGGCCAGTATAGCTTTTAACATGCATACTTGTGTGCATATGTAGAACCAAGAACGGTTGTGACAGTACCATACAGTAGTTATCACGATAGGATTTTTAACATCTGGCGGTTTGTAAGACGATTACGCTTCTCTTTCTAAGACACAGTAGTACCACCTGCAACAAACACTGATGAGACATGTCCACCCATCGCTGATTTTCTCTCAGTATTATTTTGTATTGTCTGCAATCATTTATTGTCGAAGTATTATGCTTATAGTAGGGAGTGCGTGATAGGTTCGCCTTGAGCATCAGGCTTATAAAGTATGTGTTTGTCTTCTGACATGTGCAAAGCAAATGACTGTGTCCAGTCGTAAGGAAGGTATGAATTTGACGTGGAGTACTATGATAGCAAAGGGAAGAGTATGTCAAGGCATAAAAATGGTGCCGATATTTCTATTTCCAAGGCCACAGCCATCAGCAGGGTGTATTTCTGATACTTCGCTCATTGTCCAATCGTAACATTTGGTTGTAAGTACAGAGATAAAATATATATGAGGCTGGTTTTTTCTACTATGTCGATGCCGTCTATGCATGCTTGGCGTGCAGCGCCGGTGACCTGTGCGGGAATGCTTCACATTTCCCGTTAATGGTAGGAGCCGATGAATGGAGAGGCGTGTTGGAGTGTAGGAATGAGGCCGACTTAACCGTCTTGTCCTCTAGATGGCCGAATAGCGAACTAATACTTAGTATGTGTTAGATAGCCTTCGTGATAGCGTGGTCTACATCTATATCTACATGATTACTCTGCAATTCACATTTAAGTGCTTGGCAGAGGGTTCATCGAACCACAATCATACTATCTCGCTACCATTCCTCTCCCGAACAGCGCGCGGGAAAAACGAACGCCTAAACCTTTCTGTTCGAGCTCTGATTTCTCTTATTTTATTTTGGTGATCATTCCTACCTATGTAGGTTGGGCTCAACAAAATATTATCGCATTCGGAAGAGAAAGTTGGTGACTGAAATTTCGTACATAGATCTCGCCGCGACGAAAAACGTCTTTGCTTTAATGACTTCCATCCCAACTCGCGTATCATATCTGCCACACTCTCTCCCCTATTACGTGATAATACAAAACGAGCTGCCCTTTTTTTGCACCCTTTTGATGTCCTCCGTCAATCCCACCTGATAAGGATCCCACACCGCGCGGCAATATTCTAACACAGGACGAACGAGTGTAGTGTAAGCTGTCTCTTTAGTGGAATTGTTGCATCTTCTAAGTGTCCTGCCAATGAAACGCAACCTTTGGTTCGCCTTCCCCACAATATTGTCTATGTGGTCTTTCCAACTGAAGTTGTTCGTACTATTTACACCAAGGTACTTAGTTAAGATGATTAAATACAGAGATGAATTTGCACTGGACCGTTATTCCCTCTCATGTCTATTGTTCGGTTAACGGCTCCTGCTCATTTCGTGCCTTTATTTAGTTGAGGGAACATCGCTTGTGGTGTGTGCATCTAGCAGGTGAAAGACACATTTGCTGTATCGCTAGGCATGAGAAACACCTTCGTTGACTTTGTAAATTATAGGGATGATTTGGAATCTGTCACAGTGTAAGTAGGTTGTTTAGGTTTTTTTGTTGGTAACGCCGCCTCTGAATAAAAATCACTGGCTGTGCTGTGTGCAGTCTGTGTCTAGTTTACATTGCTGTCTGCCATTGTAGTGTTGGGCAGCGGCAGCTGGATGTGAACAGCGCGTAGCGTTGCGCAGTTGGAGGTGAGCCGCCAGCAGTGGTGTATGTGGGGAGAGAGATGGCGGAGTTTTGAAATTTGTCATGAATTGCTATATATATATATATATATATATATATATATATATATATATATATATATATATATATATGATATCAAGGTAAATACATTGTTTGTTCTCTATTAATATCTTTCATTTGCTAACTATCCCTATCAGTAGTTAGTGCCTTCCGTAGTTTGAATCTTTTATGTAGCTGGCGGTAATGGTGCTTGCTGTATTGCAGTAGTTCGAGTAACCAAGATTTTGTGAGGTAAGTGATTTGTGAAACGTATAGGTTAATGTTAGTCAGGGCCATTCTTTTGTAGGGATTTTTGAAAGTCAGATTGCGTTGCGCTAAAAAAAAATATTGTGTATCAGTTTAAGGACAGTCATGTATAATTCTTCAAAGGGGACGTTTCATATGTCGACCCTTAGCCGAGGATACCTCACTGGAATCTTCTGATTTTTTTCTTGTAGTTTGTGTAATAAGTGTAGCTATTGTTTATTGCTAGCGCGTAATTGTAGAGAGAATCTCCTTTGTAGTTGCAGTCTTTCATTGTTGTACAGTAAAACAGTTGTGGCACGCATGTAGATTTGCACCAAGTATTTCGCAGCTGCGCTTGCAATTAACTACATATTATTTTCAGTGCTATGTTAATGTGTTCTCTTATTTTTGCTCTTCAAATTGTGCTTTTCTGTGTTATCGTGTGAAATGGCGTGTGAAAAACGTAACACTAGGTTTCAAAATAAACTGAGAAATAATAGTGACGACGAGCGTAGCTTATCAGCACTACTGTGTAGTGAATTAACAGACGTTCAAAGTAGTAATTTGGTAACTGTGCATAGGGAAATGGAGCGGGCTGCAAACAATGGCGTAGACAGTGAAACGGGTAGTGAACAGGGAAGCATTATCGATCGATCGCTCGGCAACAGCGCGCCTCAGGAATCCGAAATGACAGAACACAATTTTGCAAATACTGTAGATTCAGGTTTTGCGTCCTCACCGTTTTCTCAAATGAGTCAAGACACATTTTCCGCTTGTCAAAATGTGAATGTTGCCGGTGCAAATTCACTGCCGAAAAGCACTGAGGAACATGTTTCAGACACCAGTGCATTGTTATTACAATTAATGCAACAAATGGGACAAAAGCTTGAAACGTTAGACACAATGGAACAAAATCAGAGACAAACACAGCAACAGTTAGACACAATGGAACAAAATCAGAGACAAACACAGCAAAAGCTTCAAAAGTTAGACACAGTGGAACAAAATCTTAAAAAGTTAGACACAGTGGAAGAAAATCTTAAAAAGTTAGACTCATTGGAACAAACTCTTGAACAAACACGTGAAGATTTAACTATTGAGTTACATAACATTGAATCGAAATGTCAAAAAGTCTGTAATGACGTAAAAACTCAAATTTGTGAGCATTTTCAACCTATTTTTTCGCGGCATGGAAATGCATTACAGAATCACGAAGCAGCCATAAAAGAACTGCAAACTGTTGTTCATGAAAATCATGAGACCTTGCAAGCTAAATTTGACTCAGTTGCATCTACCGATTCGGTTACGCAACTTGCAAAAACTCAGGAAAACTTAAAGGACACAGTAGATACTCTGAAACTTGGTTCAGAAAAACACACTGAGGAAATAAGTACACTATCGGAGAAAGTAGCCAACTTTCGGATCAGTTCACTAATTTATCTACGAAGGTAGATGATAATCTGAATGACACAAAACCGGTAGTCTTTAATGACACAGAAGAGTGCGAACAAATTAGGAAATTCAATCAAAATCAAATCAATATACAGTACAAAAGAGAAATCCGGGAAGTACAAGATCAGTTGGCACAAGTAATACAACAATTACAAATTTCAGAGGACACTCGCGCTCCAACACGGGAAGAGGGACTTAGAAATTCGGAAAAGACGCAAAATAATAACACAGGGCATTTCGGAAGTTATGAAAGAAACTGGCAATGTGCGCCGAATTTTGAGATGGAACCGCCGACAAAACCTAACAATGACCGATATGCGACTCGCCGACACGATGATTTTGACTATAAGCTGTTCATTACTACACGTAAATTCAAAACATTTAAGAATTCTGGCAACGACATTCATCCACAAGCGTGGCTTCATCAATTCTCTCATTGTTTTCCTCCCAACTGGTCATTCGAGCCTAGGTTAGAATTTATGTGTGGCTACTTGGAGAATGAACCAGCTGTAAGAATGCGATCGGTCATTCACGATTGTCACAGTGAAGGAGATTTTTTTCATGCCTTCCTCTCAGCATTTTGGTCTCAAGCTACACAAGACCGAGTAAAACATAGCATCATAATGATGAAACATTTCGAGCAATCTGAATTTTCCAGTCTAGTGAAATATTTTGAAGACATGTTGCACAAGAATCAGTACCTGTCAAACCCATACAGCCCCTCAGAACTCATCCGCATTTGCTTAATCAAACTGCCTGAACATTTACGACATATGATTTTGGCAGGACGTTGCAAAGACGACATTGAAGCTTTTCAGGGACTGTTACAAGATCTGGAAATTGACACAATCGTGGAACCCGAAAACAGGAGCACAACAATTACAGATCACATTCGTCACAATTCCGCGATGACAGAAATAATACACGACAAGGCTATTCTTTCAACGGAAATCGTGACCAAAACAGACACCACCCGTATGAAAAACGTTGGCACAGTAGTAATAATTACAGGGAAAGATCACCTCTCTGCGGTAATGACTATCACAGAGACAATCAGAGAAACAGACAATATGGGAACCAAAACAATTATTATTACGGGAGACAGAATAACTTTAGACGCAACGGTCCAGCGCGCAGTTACGATTCAGGGACAAATTCTCCACCACTTAACCGACAAGAAAGAAACTACAGGAACTACCGACATGACGACAGACCTGAATTGCATCAGAACTGACGGGATTCAAACAGAGCAGGGCCCTCTCGACAAAGTGAATTTGTAAAAGTTAGGTCTCCAAACCCCAATAACGACGCGCGCCAACAAAGAGACAATAGGCAATGACTCATACCGCTGGCAGGCACAAAACGTACATATGAAACTAACGACGCAGCTGCCGTAGCTAGTAATTACGTAAAAATGGAAGACATTAGGGACATCTTACTCCAGGAACACGACATAAAACATAACAACATTGCATATCCTGTGATTCACATTACTGTAAATGACGTAAAATTTACGGCAGTACTTGACTCTGGCAGTCCCATTTCAGTAATTAGTGAAACAGCTTTTAGCAAATGCAACAAATCGAACGATTGCCCCACACTTCCATTACGTAAGATTAAATTACAAGGTGCAATCTTTGGAAAAAGTGTAGATGTACACCAACAAACCAATTTAGAATTCTTTTGTCAAAGCCACAGCTTCTCTATGAACTTTCTCATTGTTCCATTATTGTCGACGGAAATTATATTGGGAGTAGACTTTTTGAATGAATACAAAGCAATCTTAAACTTTCACAATGCGGAAATAAGTTTAGAGAAGGAAGGTAAGTCAATAGCTTTGAAATTTGAAGATTGGCTCTCAACCCATGACGAGGAAATTAATCGGCTTTACCTTCTGTTAGACAACAGTTCGGAATTTTCTATGGAACTAGACACTAACAATCACTCTGCAAGTACTGACAGGGATGATATCGACGGCATATTTGAAATTAATGAGTTAATTCAGAATAAAATTCAAACAATTGAGAATTGTAATGACACTGATAGGCAGGATCTTTTTGAGATTTTACAAGCACATTCCACAGTTTTTACTCATAAAACAGGAACAATCAAGGGATTTCAATACCAATTTCGTGTTCGTGAGCATACTAAATTTTGTGTTAGAACATATCTAATTCCAGCACATTATAGGGACCATGTTAGAACAGAAATACAATCTATGCTTGACGAGGGCATTATTGAGCCTGCAGTAAGCTCATACAACAATCCATTACATGTTGTTGAGAAGAAAAATGGATCGATCAGGCTTGTCTTAGATTCGAGACAAATCAATACTATCATTATTCCTGAAACAGACAGGCCGCAAACGTTGGAAGAACTTCTTCAAAATTTTAATGGTGTAAAAGTGTTGTCTTCCATTGATCTCAGATCCAGCTTTTATCATATCGAACTTCATCCAGAATGTAGAAAATACACAGCTTTCCTTTGTTTCGGCGTTTGTTATCAGTTTCGGAAACTTCCCTTTGGCTTGAACATTTCTTCAGCAGCATTCATTCGCGGGCTAAATTTCATATTACCTGAGTTCTTAAAACGTCACATCACCTTATATGTGGACGATATTCTAATAGCAGAAGCTTCATGGCAACAACATAATCGCATCCTCAACAGTTTGTTACGTATTTTTGCAGAATCTGGAATTACAGTTAACTTGGAAAAGTCTGAATTCGGTAGGTCAAAGGTGAGGTTTTTGGGACGTACTATTTCTTCTGAAGGCATTCAGCCGGATCCTGAAAAGTTAGAAGCAATCAGAGCCATTCCAGTTCCATCCACAAAAAAACAAGTCCGCAGTTTTCTAGGTCTCGTAAATTTTTACCGTCGTTTTCTGAATATGCAAATTCTTGTTACACCAAAACTTTGTTCTCTCACTGGAAAAAATACTATTTGGAACTGGGACGAACAAGCACAGTTGGAATTCAATTCTTTGAAAGAATCGCTACTTAACGCGCCAATACTAGCTCATCCAGATCTGTCACAAGATTTTTGCCTTAGCACAGATTCTTCTAAAGTCGGTCTTGGTGCCCATTTATTTCAAGAAGCCACAGAAAATGACACTACTGTTCAGAAAACCATTGCTTTTGCTAGCCGAGTGCTAACAAAATCTGAAAAAAATTATTCCGTTACTGAATTAGAAGCTTTTGCTATCGTTTGGGCATTTAACAAATTCCGTTTCTTTCTTTCTGGTAAGCACGTAAAAGTATACAGTGATCATCGTGCATTACAATTTCTTATGTCTTCAAAATTAAATCATGACAGGTTAAAACGTTGGGCATTGTTTCTGCAAGAATTCCGCTTCACAATAGTCTACATTCCTGGCAAGGAGAACACTGTTGCGGACGCACTGTCACGCGCACCGGCTGGGCTTGAGAAAAGTAACACAGAAGGCTACCTCGAGAAAAATATCAGTATTCTTTACATTCAGAAAGTCGCCTTTGAAAACTTCATCACCACATCTTTAAAGGACATTGCTCATGAACAAGATAAAGATCCGATTTGGAAAGACATCAAGAGCAAATGGCATGAAAAGACACACACTCAGATTCGGCATTATTATCTGGTTAGAAACAACATACTGTTCAAACGCTGCACTGTTGATGACAAGCTATGGGTACTTTGCATTCCTGACGATTTTGTTAATAAGCTCATTTGGTACATTCATTTCAGCTATGCACATTTTGGCCCACGAAAATGTTATCATATTCTTCGAACGACTTGTTATTTTAACAATATGGAAAAGAGAATTCGAAGAGTCTTGTCTATTTGTAAACTTTGTCAAAAGGCGAAACCATCTACTATCTCCCATCGTGCTCCGCTGTTTCCTATCATTCCTTCTAAATTAAAAGAATTTGCTGCTGTTGATCTCTTGGGACCGCTTGTCAGAACATCTAATGGATTTTCGTACGTTCTAGTGGCTGTTGAACTTACTTCAAAATTTGTTTCTTTCACACCGTTACGTAAAGCCACTGGACGTTCTGTACCCAACGCCTTTGTTAAAAATTTCTTACGTGAAGTTGGACACGTTAGTAAAGTCATTTCAGATAACGGACAGCAATTCAGATCTGCTGTTTGGTCACGCATGCTTCGCACTCATAAAATCAAACCTGCTTTTATTTCGTTGTACTCACCACATTGTAACCCCACCGAACGGATTATGAAAGAAATCAATAAGCTTTGCAGACTTTATTGTCACAAAAAGCATCAGCATTGGGACAGATATTTACGCTTATTTCAAAACGTGCTGAATGAAATGCCTCATGATTCCACTGCTTTACCACCTACTCTTGTACTGAAGAATGAAGAACCACCGAACAGAATCAGAGAGCTTGTACCTTTCCCGAATACACGTAAACTTCGACACAAAGACATAATTGATTTGGCTCTTAAAAATATAAAATCTGCAGCAGACAAAAGGAGAGAACTACACGGTAAAGCAAATGCAAAGAAATTGTATATTGGTCAGAAAGTTCTCATTAAAGCTCATTCATTGTCACATAAGAAGAAACACTTGAGTCACAAATTCTTTCTAGTTTACAATGGACCTTACAGAATCCGACGTATACCACATGATAATTGCGTTGAAGTTGAAACTCTGCGTACTAGGAAGAGTAAAGGTTTACACCACATTTCACATGTAAAACCGTTTATTGAAAGATAATCTGCTTTTTAACTTTGTCTTTGCAACAAAATTTTTGACTTCACATTTCTAGTATGCTTTGTCAGACTTAGAATCTGTTAACATGCAACAATGTATGAAGTTAAATATCCAGTCAAGAACGAAGAGAACTTATTTAAACAGAAATTACGAATGCAGTTTTATAGTGAACAGACGACACAGTGTTGTTATTTGTACATTCTTGCTTGTTAGTTGCACGATTACGTAACGACTATCAGGCTTACATACATGAAACATGTACTGGTACTGCTAATGAGATTTTAATGTAACATTTTGGTTTACTTGAAAATACATTCTGGATTTAAAGTACTTTCAGTGAGATACCAGATGACACAGTGGTTAGTTTATGTGACAGCCACACGATTTTATCACAACGCTACTAATGAGTGACAATTTACAATGTTTCTTTTGCGGTGTTTCTGTTTTATATCTGCACAGTTTTTCTGTATTATTCTGGAAATTAAAACATGTTTTAGTAGTAACTTTTGTGGTATAGCTACAATGAGACTGCCTTTTCTGTAGCACAACAATATGTTACAGCACAGTACTTTCTTCATCACGGCAATAAGCGTAATAACTAAGATATCTTTACTCAAAGCATTTCACGTTTGTTTATCATGAGGTAAGTACATTGACTTCTGCAGAACTTAGCTTTCGGAGGACGATAATTACGACACTTTCACAGAATTATCTTACAGCAAGACGCACATTTAGCGCTACAGGACACGCATTTGAGTGATTAATTTTGTACTTAAAACATTTATTTTTAAAGATATTTGAAGTACAACAATACGAAGTTTTGCTGTGATACATTTCATTCCATTGCAATAATCTGTAACACCTAAGGGTATAATTACATTAATCCTCAGGGGGGTACACGCTTACTTTATGTACCATGTGTTTGGCAAGCACAAGGAGCCCTAGCTAATATGGTATTTGCTTATACAACTTTACACATCGGTACCATATTTCTCTAACACAGAATTACACAGTTATCTGATCATTTAACAGAGAAAGAAACTTTTTTTTTACTACGTCAGTGACAGATGTTTACGTAATTACACAGTTGGATAACTTCACACTTATGAAATTGTATTTTGTCTGCTCATATTTTTCGGAACCATTGTGATACTATGAGAGCTTTGAATGATGTATTTGGTATGGGATAATGATTTTTAAAGTAAGTTTGAGGTAAATGACACTACTGACATGAGCAGAGATTTTTTTTTAGGTTTTGACATTATTCCAGAAAGCTACGACGTTTTCGAGATTTGACTGAGGTGTTATGATGTTATTTTTACGACGACGATGTGTATTATGCTGTTGAGGTATGTTTATGATCAATAAGCTGATGCTGTATGAGTTATTTGATTATGCTACGTATCTGTTATGATGAAATATTGAAGAAGTGTCGACGAATATTTATATGTGTAATAAGGTAAGGAGTAATGAATAGTGGTTAGAGACTCTGACTTGTGAAAAAAGGATGTTGGAAACCAAGAATCGTACTTTAAGAGTTATGAAATGTATGTAAATGCATGAATGTATTACAATGCCAACGAAAATTTTTTGGACACTGTTATATCAATAGGATTTAGTTTCTACAGATTTGTAACCCAAATTCTTGACCTGTGAAATATTTTTATATGAGACTGCCACTGTAGCGGAAACTGCTGTCGTAAATATTTCCGTAAGAAAGTTAAGTGACCACCTGCATGTAATGCGTCGTGGGCACCCAGCTGTGTCAGACGCCTGGAGAAAAAGCCATTAGTGTGTGTGCCATTTCAGAGGCACAGGTAGAAAAGACAAAAAAAGGGAGGCCATTATCCTCGCTATTGACATTCCTTTGTAGAAAGCACCGCAAATACGACACGCTCATTACTTGGAAAGATACTTACATCTGCACACCTGATTATGACAAGGTTCTTTCTCGAGAATTGAGAGAATTTTTACTGCCTTATGAAATGCCATATGGCTAATGAATGATGTTTCATGCCATCCTTTGTACATATTTGCTCATTTTCTTTAATATCTAGCTTCTAGCTGCACTGCAGCATTGGTTAAAATAAAATTTAATATATGTACTAATATAGTTATTTTATGCCTACAGATCCAGTCAATAAGAAATTTGTGATCTACTTCCAAGAAAACGAGGGCACATAAATAGACATTTCCCTTCACAGCAATTGCATAAATAATTTCTTTACGATTTGGTAACTTATCTGCTAGTGTAAGTTCTCGTGATGCATCACTCTAGTGTTAAGATGTGACATAGGTATTAGACATGGCCATTTTTAGTGTAATATTTTTTTCTGCTTAAGCTATGTCATGTTTAGATATAAGTTTTTGTATTTACTGCTGCTGTTTGCCAGGCATAGTGTTACTGAATTTGACTTTGTATTACTCTGTTAAGCTAGTTTTACTACTGATTTATTTTTATTGTTTGCTGCACATTGCCTTATATTAGTTGTAATATTGCAATTGCTTTGCTAATTTCTATAATGCTGCTTGCTTCGCAAATTTGCTTTTTTTTCATTGCTGTTTGCGTTAATTGTTTTGTGCTGCTGCATTGCCTCATCCCTTAGTTTAGCATCTGAGCTCAGTAGATTTAAGTTAGCTTAAGAGGGGGTAGACTATATAAGAAACATTATGGAGAATAGGGAAAAAATGCATTGAGAAGTTATATGAAAAAGATTTGGGCCAAAATGAGTATTGTACACTGAGAAATAATTATTTTGAAAGAAATATGAATAGAATACAGAAAGCAGGTATAGATAGCACTTTTTGAAATAATGAAGAACGAAGAGAGATCTCCAAGAAGTAAAGAAAGTTTTGTTTGCAAGATACTGCAGCAAAACAAACCCTGTCCTTTCCCTTTCTGTTATTCCGCTGTGTTTGTGTACTCTTGTATATTTATGTTCTTCCTGTCTTTATATGTTTACCTCATAAGACTTATGTTGTAGAATTTTTCTCATACTCAGCTACATGAGCTATGATGAGGAATACTGTTATCCTCAAATATAATTTGCATTAATAATATGTTATTTACTTTGTAAAGATATTAGACATTATTAATTCTGTTCTGTTTTAATGCTCATGTGCGAAGTTGATGTTTCAAAAATTATTCTGATCTTTTATGTATTTACTTATGTCATAATTCCTGTAACACTGATGTATATGTTTAGTTCGATTCTTTTGTAAAGCCTGTACTACAAATGTTATCTGTATTGTTATGTTCTTTAATGATGTATTTTGTACCTTTGTTATTGTATTCTCATGTTATAAAATTGTAATTGACACCAGTTCATCAAATTAAGCAACTTGTAAGTTACATTTCACTGCACACGTTTCTGTTGGTCATAGTATATGGACAATATGTGAGAAGTAGGGACTGTTAGTGTTTGCACGTGTGTTAATAATTCAGCAAGGGACTGGATAACAGCATTGCTGGTTCTAAGGACAATTCCAAACACTTTGTGAGTGTACAAGTGGTGGTTTATGGACTTGCTATATTGTCCACAAGACTCTTCGATTGTGATTGTGCACCTGCACAGTCGCAACAGATGGTTGCTTGCTATCTCTACAAGGACTACAGTGGGTCTACACCTTTGCTGATTCACCAATACCGTAGTCTCTACAAGGACTACAGTGCGTCTGCATCTTTGATGGCCCACCAGTACCATTATTTCTACAAGGACTGCAGTGGGTCTGCACCTCTGGTTGCCCACCAATACCTTAATCTCTACCAAGACTACAGTGGGTCTACTCTGTGATGACCTACATACCAATATTCTTCAAAACTTCGACTGACTCTGCTGTGGGTTTGCTCTGTTGTGGTCCATTACCTGTCTGCATGTCAAGAGTCAGTACTGTCTTTCCGTTTGAAGGACAAGACTACTTCTTCAAGACTGCATGGAAATCCACTACTTCCGTGTGCATTTTCTTTTACTGCTCAGACATTGAGAAAAACACTGCCATTTTACTGTGATGAAAAATCATGACTGTCTTTATCGGCTGTGAGAAAATTTTAGCTTTTGACCAACATTGTATCAATAAGTGTGTGCATTTGATTTCTTTGTTATTGTAATTATGAAAAATTTTATTAAATCATTATTGGCCACTGGCCAAAACAATTTGTAAAGTTTTTTGTGGGGAGCATTAGGGCTATGTAAGTAGGCTGTTCAGGTTTTTTTATTGGTAACGCCACCTCTGTATATAAATCACTGGCTGTGCTGTGTGCAGTCTGTGCCTAGTTTGCATTGTTGTCTGCCATTGTAGTGTTGGGCAGCGGCAGCTGGATGTGAACAGCGCGTAGCGTTGCACAGTTGGAGGCGAGCCGCCAGCAGTGGTGGATGTGGGGAGAGAGATGGCAGAGTTTTGAAATTTGTCATGAACTGCTATATACATATATATATGATGATATTAAGGTAAATACATTGTTTGTTCTCTATTAATATCTTTCATTTGCTAACTATCCCTATCAGTAGTTAGTGCCTTCCGTAATTTGAATCTTTTATTTAGCTGGCAGTAGTGGTGCTCGCTGTATTGCAGTAGTTCGAGTAACCAAGATTTTTGTGGGTAAGTGATTTGTGAAACGTATAGGTTAATGTTAGTCAGGGCCATTCTTTTGTAGGGATTTTTGAAAGTCAGATTGCGTTGCGCTAAAAAAAAATATTGTGTATCAGTTTAAGGACAGTCATGTATAATTCTTCAAAGGGGACGTTTCAACAGCACTGACATCGGTATTCGCAAGTGGAAATATCATTTTCCTGACTTGTCTCGAGTTCTCACGTCAAGGTCTTCACAGTGTCAGTGTCAGTGGTCTAGAGCACAGCCACCCCTCTAAAGTTTGGTGTTTGTAGGTAAATAATTTCCAGTCTACATCTTGGGAGTTACGTTGCACAAGTGATAGGTAGGCTACTACTGTGTGCTTTATATCGAGAAGTACCGCGAAGCTGGTGTAATATTATAGCAAACCGTGCACAAATACATGTGTTATTGTCTGGAGATGGGTGTAGAAAAGCAAGCATGCAAGCAGGTCCGGACCAGAATCAGTAAATTTGTTTGCGCCGAGGGGGAACGTGCCCGAATTTGTAAAACAGTTCTGAGAGTGACTTTGGTCCACTGAGGCCGCTCTGGTCACCATTTGGGAGTGGATGACCGCTGACCTCGCAGGGATATACACTCCTGGAAATGGAAAAAAGAACACATTGACACCGGTGTGTCAGACCCACCATACTTGCTCCGGACACTGCGAGAGGGCTGTACAAGCAATGATCACACGCACGGCACAGCGGACACACCAGGAACCGCGGTGTTGGCCGTCGAATGGCGCTAGCTGCGCAGCATTTGTGCACCGCCGCCGTCAGTGTCAGCCAGTTTGCCGTGGCATACGGAGCTCCATCGCAGTCTTTAACACTGGTAGCATGCCGCGACGGCGTGGACGTGAACCGTATGTGCAGTTGACGGACTTTGAGCGAGGGCGTATAGTGGGCATGCGGGAGGCCGGGTGGACGTACCGCCGAATTGCTCAACACGTGGGGCGTGAGGTCTCCACAGTACATCGATGTTGTCGCCAGTGGTCGGCGGAAGGTGCACGTGCCCGTCGACCTGGGACCGGACCGCAGCGACGCACGGATGCACGCCAAGACCGTAGGATCCTACGCAGTGCCGTAGGGGACCGCACCGCCACTTCCCAACAAATTAGGGACACTGTTGCTCCTGGGGTATCGGTGAGGACCATTCGCAACCGTCTCCATGAAGCTGGGCTACGGTCCCGCACACCGTTAGGCCGTCTTCCGCTCACGCCCCAACATCGTGCAGCCCGCCTCCAGTGGTGTCGCGACAGGCGTGAATGGAGGGACGAATGGAGACGTGTCGTCTTCAGCGATGAGAGTCGCTTCTGCCTTGGTGCCAATGATGGTCGTATGCGTGTTTGGCGCCGTGCAGGTGAGCGCCACAATCAGGACTGCATACGACCGAGGCACACAGGGCCAACACCCGGCATCATGGTGTGGGGAGCGATCTCCTACACTGGCCGTACACCACTGGTGATCGTCGAGGGGACACTGAATAGTGCACGGTACATCCAAACCGTCATCGAACCCATCGTTCTACCATTCCTAGACCGGCAAGGGAACTTGCTGTTCCAACAGGACAATGCACGTCCGCATGTATCCCGTGCCAGCCAACGTGCTCTAGAAGGTGTAAGTCAACTACCCTGGCCAGCAAGGTCTCCGGATCTGTCCCCCATTGAGCATGTTTGGGACTGGATGAAGCGTCGTCTCATGCGGTCTGCGCGTCCAGCACGAACGCTGGTCCAACTGAGGCGCCAGGTGGAAATGGCATGGCAAGCCGTTCCACAGGACTACATCCAGCATCTCTACGATCGTCTCCATGGGAGAATAGCAGCCTGCATTGCTGCGAAAGGTGGATATACACTGTACTAGTGCCGACATTGTGCATGCTCTGTTGCCTGTGTCTATGTGCCTGTGGTTCTGTCAGTGTGATCATGTGATGTATCTGACCCCAGGAATGTGTCAATAAAGTTTGCCCTTCCTGGGACAATGAATTCACGGTGTTCTTATTTCAATTTCCAGGAGTGTAGTTCATTTTCATATCGCCTCACGGTAATAAATGCAACCCTGAGTTCGCTTCCCACAGCTTTGGCAAACCCTAATGGTGAGGAAAATAATACTTTACTTGGTTCAAATGGCTCTAAGCACTATGGGACTTAACATTGGAGGTCATCAGTCCTCTAGAACTTAGAACTACGTAAACCTAACTAACCTAAAGACATAACTCACATCCATGCCCGAGGCAGGATTCGAACCTGCGACTGTAGCAGCCGCGTGGTTCCGAAATGAAGCGCCTGGAACCGAACGGCCACTGCGGCCGGCAATACTGTATTATTATTGATTCATTCCGTACCTGAAACGCGCAGAGCGGCATGGCCAACACAGCTGCGCGCACTGCTCTCTTGCTGCTCAGCTGAGTGACTTTGGCAGGGTGACCAGGCGTCCGGATAAATCCCGACACGTCCTCTTTTTTTTATCTCTTTGTCCGTGATCCCGGGGGATTCTTACATGGTCCTCATTTCTCGCAAAGTTCACGGTAAGAAAATTATATTTGCAGTTTTTCCCCCTCTAATACTCTTTTCTTAAATGCTTTACCTACGGAAACAGCAAGTTCGTCGATTTTATCGATTTTTAATAACTGGTCATGGATCGATTCATAAGCGAGCGGAAATATCGAGTATTTGAAGTTGTGTAAAATATCTGTACATTCTCGGATGTTCTTTCTTACAATCAACTTTCGTCTCAGTGGCCAATAAAGGTAAGAAATAGCTTTACAGTGGTTTGTTACCATTGTTTTACTTCATGGGATCTTAGTCATTTATATTCAGAAATCTGAATGAGAAAAATTGGCGATAAAATTCAACAGCTCTGCATTCCACACATAAACATCATTCAATTTATTTAAATGCTATAAAACGAAATATGTGTCAGTGATCACTGAAATAATCTAAATTTCTTGCATATAGTGGTCGAGATTTCGAACATCATATTACCTCTCAGAATCGTAAGAAATATCTTAATAACTGAAATTCAGCGTCTAGTATACACACGTTACTCCAGAAACAACTCTCTACTTCCTCTTTAAGTCACCGAGTTCTTGCTGGAGAAGGAGCACTAGTATTCCATGATATTAGGCACAATTTTAGCTACAGGTCAATGGACTGCATGCCAACATTAAATGTAGCCATTTATTGTGATTCAGATGTTGCTAAGAAGATCTCAGCCAGAACAAACACTCAAAGCGTTATAAACAACCTAACTGCTCTTCATTCCCAGAACATAACCAGTATGAGTGTTATATATTCTTTGACTGTCTCGGAGGATGGAAATAAACGTGGAAATGTAAAAATGTTGCCCATTATTATTCAACATTTTGACTACAAATTTGGTGGTTTAAAAACAAAAGTAACTGAGCTAAAATCTACTCTGAGATCTACTGTTGCACAGCACTTTACGGAACGACTTAAACATTTGACTGCTGTTAATAAGTGTGGATCATTTACTGGGATAATTCTAACACAAACTTTGCGAATATAAATCGCGAGGAAGGTAAGAATA
Organism: Schistocerca americana; assembly: GCF_021461395.2. Lineage (NCBI taxonomy): Eukaryota > Metazoa > Arthropoda > Insecta > Orthoptera > Acrididae > Schistocerca > Schistocerca americana. The sequence continues at coordinate 717,067,196 of NC_060123.1, forward strand.
TATGCAGCAGATTACAGACATCTTTGAAGAATGAGATTTTAGTCGGTGTGAGATGTCCAACTCACAACTTTCATAATGCAATTCAGCATGGAGCTGACAGTCTTTCTGTTGATTTGGAATGTTTTATTGTCAAAAATTCATAATTAGTTTTCTATTTATTGAATTAGACTTCACTTTCTGTGAATCTGTTGAGGTAAATTACAAGCAAGTCTTATCTCATTTGAAAACTAGGTGGTTGTCTCTTTTCCCAGCCGTTGAAATGGTACTCTGGAAAGATATCCCAGTCTGAAGTCTTACTATCTGTCAGAAAGCAAGCCTCCAGAAGTTTTGTTTCAGTTTTATGAGAGTAGTTTAAGTGAGGCCTTATTATGGCATTCGCATTCATCGGTGTCTGCGTTCAGTTCAAATATTCTGCAACTAGAAAAGGAGGACAGTTCTATGATTGAAGTGACTGAAATTATAGATTCTGTGTGCAAGGTGATTGAGGACCGATTAAATGAAAAACTCATTGGCCTAAAGGTTAAAGAGAAGCTGGAAATTGCAACAGAAGAGGGTTTTGATAAAGAACTTAAACTCTTTGCGGAGGAAACTACGTTGCTACATCAGTCATGCCATGAATTTTTAAATCGATGTCTTTGTATGTTTGACGATTTTTCCCGTTTCAAATGGATGTATCTAAAAGAAGATGTTAACTACAGTGATGTTGAAAAAGTCCGTTTGTAATTGCAAGATAAACGCAGAGCTTTTGAAACTGAAGATGTAAAATGTTTTGACCAATTCAATGTGACATAGACATTGCTTCGGCTCTTGATCATAGTACTCTGTAAATAACGTAACGTAATGATCGTATTATTTCTATGTGTTTCGAAGAAATCAAAGCAGCTGTCAGAAGGACTATGAGAGATTCTTTTAACGAATTTGAAAGCAATATTTTATCTGCAGATTCTAAAAATAACCCCCAAAAATTTTGGTCGTACGTAAAATCTATGAACGCTACAAATAATTCAATACCTTCTCTTGCTGACAGTACGGGCACTGTAACTGATGAAGATAAACGGAAGGCCGAAATTTAAAACCTAGCCTTCAAAAACTCGTTTACGGTAGAGGACTGCAGCACCATTCCCCCTTTCACTTATCGACCAAACGAAAGGATGGCTTACATAGTGTTTAGTGTATCTGGGATTTGAAAACAGTTAAGATCCTTTGACGCCAGGAAGGCATCTGGCCCAGATGGTATCCCCGTAACATTTTATGTTGACTATGCTACAACTATAGCAGCATTCTCATCGATCATCTGTCAGAGATCATTGGAACAGCGGAAAGTTCCACGGGACCGGAAGAAGGTCCAGGTCATAGCAATCTATAAAAAGGGTGGAAAATCGGATGCACATAATTACCGGCCAATTTCGCTGACATCGATTTGTTGTAGAATCATGGAACATATTTTGTGTTCGGACATAATGACCTTTCTAGACTCTGAGAAGCTCATCTGCAGAAACCAGGACGGTTGTAGGAAACAGCGGTCATGCGACACACAGCTGGCCCTCTTTGTGCATGATATACAACAGGCTCTAGATACCGGCTGACAGGTTGATGCCATATTCCTCGACTTTCGTAAGGCGTTCGACTCAGTTCCGCACTGTCGCTTGCTACAAAAAGTGCGCGCTTATGGTCTATCCGACGACATACGCGGTTGGATAGAAAGTTTTCTAACAGACAGGAAGCAGTATGTCGTCCTGAACGGGGTGATTTCAACAGAAACAACTTCAGGTGTGCCCCTGGGCAGCGTAATAGGTCCTCTGCTTTTTACGATTTACATAAACCATCTGATTGATGGTATTGACAGCGGCCTTAGACTGTTTGCCGATGATGCTGTAGTCTACAGGAAAGTAGTATCACACGAAAGTTGTGAACAAATCAACGAGGGTTTGCAGAAAATAAATGCGTGGTGTAATGACTGGCAGTTATCTCTCAATATTAGTAAGTGTAACCTACTGCGTATAACAAGGCGAAATCCCCATTAATGTACGAGTACAAAATAAATGCCCAGTCTTTGGAAGCGGTAACGTCCGTCAAGTATCTGGTTGTGACTATTCGAAATGATCTCAAATGGAATGATCAGATTACACAAGTAACGGGTAAGGGGAACTCCAGATTGCTGTTCATTTGTAGAATCCTGATGCGATTCAGTTCCTCAAAAAAGGAAATAGCTTACAATACGTTAGTTCGTCCAGTCTTGGAGTATTGTTCGTCTGTGTGGGACCCTTACCAGTTGGGTCTGATTCAAGAGATTGAGAAGGTCCAAAGAAGAGCGGCAAGATTCATGACTGATACATTTAGCCATCGCGAGAGCGTTACAAATCTCACAGAAAGTTTGAAATGGGACATTGTTGCAGATAGACGGCGCGCTAAACAGAAGGGGCTGCTCACTAAATTCCGAAATCCTATCTTCACCGAGGATATAGAGCATATATTATTACCACCAACTTTCAAATCGCCAGATGATCACCATTCAAAGATAAGGAAAATAAGAGCTCCTACTGAGGCGTTCAGACAGTAGTTTTTCCCTCGCGCGATCCGCAAGTGGAACAGTGGGGGGGGGGGGGGGGGGGGGGGAGGGGGGGGGGAATAAGACTTTGGCGCGAATTGTGCCCTCCGCCACACACCGCTTGGTGGCTAGCGGATTATATATATATGTAGCTGTAGATGTAGAAGAAATGTAACAGTTTTGTCTAAATATTGTTGAATAATTACATCATATCTCGTTACAGCTATTGATACGGAAGCAGTGCTTCAGTTGCTTCCACTGAATGCACGTCATTGCTGCATCATGTCCCTGTAAATGACAGCGCCAGTTTTGCCTCCCGGATGATATCGACCACACACTTTATCTGTCTTGGCCGACCGCGGTGGCCGAGCGGTTCTAGGCGCTTCAGTCCGGAACCGCGCGACTGCTACGGTCGCAAGTTCGAATCCTGCCTCGGGCATGGATGTGTGTGATGTGATGTCCTTAGGTTAGTTAGGTTTAAGTAGTTCTAAGTTTTAGGCGACTGATGACCTCATATGTTAAGTTCCATAGTGCTCAGAGCCATTTGAACCATTTTTACCTGTCTTGAACGATACTGGTACCGTACTGGGACTACGATGGTTCCTCCAAGAACTATCATGTACATTACCATTTAAAATTTCTGTTACTGCTTTTCAAAGGGGGTCTGCGTGAAAGGAGGCGCTTGCGGCTGCCTCGAGGCCCACGAGAAAGACAGGCCGCGGCGGGTACGTCACGAAGGTAGGGCTGAGCTCGCTCGCTCGACTCAGCAGACAAGATGCGTTTCTGGACCTGTTAACTCGCTGCTGGGCGTGTAAGTACTGACGAGAATTGCATCTTCTACTTGAATCTGCTATTTTGAGGTCTTACAACAAAATGCAGTAATTTAAGATAAATACTCGATATAAATGGTATAACGGCTTGTTTACGGCATTTAGTTTCTTCTGCTTAACAGTCCTCATTTCATACAAGAATTGGTGCCTTATGGAACTGATAATCATTTTGGAATCATTTTAATTTTATTGTGCCCTAGTACAGACGTAACAATGTATAAATAGAGTAATGGACTAGATTCCACAATAGCGAATTCCAGTAGAAGCTGGCTACGAGTAAACAGGTGTAGAAAAGTAGCTTGTCTGCAGAGTTGTGCTCGCTCAGGCCTGCCTTCGTGGCGTCCGCGCCGCGGCCTGTCTTTCTCGTGGGCCTCAGGTTGCCTCTGGTTACGTCAGAGCCTAACTGCTCTGCACAGTCACTGTCGCGGCGGTAGCTGCTGACGGTGGGATTTCCAGAATGAAACTTTGGTGCAGGCATACACTGATAAGCCAAAACATTGTGAGCACCTGCTTAATAGCTTCTTTGTCCATCTTTGGAACGAAATACGTCACTGATTCTGCGTGTTAGGCATCAGACACTTGGTTGGTAGGTTTGTGGAGGTATGTGGAATTAGATGTCTACGCACAGGTAACCTAATCCGCCTAAATGAGGGGCCGCTGGCTAGCGAAAGCACTGATGGCGGTCGATAGCGTCCGAGGTGGGCTCACAGCGTTTAAATCGGGCGGATTTGGTCGCCGAGACATCAACGTGAGTTCACTGTAATGCTTCTCACACCATTGCAGTACGGTTCTGGTTCCGAGGCACGGACAGTTATATGGCTGAAAGGTGAGGTCCCCGTCGGGGAAGATATCGAGCATAAAAGGATGCAGGTGGTTCGCAGCTGTCAGCGTATCTTCGATTATTACCGCAAGTCTCGTGCAAGGACGGAGCACGTCTCACGTAGCACAATATTGCTCCCATCAGCCTGCATCCGTGGCGCACTGCACGTTTCGAGTCGCCATTCAATCGTTGACGGGTTTTGTGGAGGCGACTATTTACCTAGTGTAGCAAAAATGTGACTAACCCGAAGAACCGGCACGTTTCCATTCATCGACGGTCGAATCCCGATGGTCCCGTGCCCTCTGCAATAGTAATTGATGATGTCATTGGGTCAAGATCTGAAGATGTAGGATTGGTCTTCTGCGAAGCTCCATGTTCAACAATGTACAATGAACGGTGTGCTCTGAAACACTTGTGCGTGCACCGGCATTGTGCTTTTTCGCCAGAGATGGTACACATCACCATCCATCGTACTTTTCTATCGCAGACAAGCCTTCGAACCCTATGTGAAGAGTCGTTGCCGTCCAACCATTTAGCGCCTAGTGGTGGTTTCACTGTCCTCCTACCTCTTCCCCTACGACAGTAGCACGTGAACATTCGACCAGTTTCACCGTTTTCGAGATACTCGTTCGCAGTCTCTGCGTCGCTTATCCCAATGGATTTCCCCATTTACAGACCATATGTTTGCTAAGATGAACCCTCGTCCGTGTGTGCTACATTTAGACACTTTTGTTACGGCGTCACCAGGCGACACGCAAAGTCGCTGTGGGCAGTGGTGATAACGTGCTGGCTTATCGGTGTCTAGGTCGTCATGTAGAGCGTATGTAACGCAGATTTCGCAACACTGCAGTGAAACGTTTAAGGAGAAATAAAAACTGTGAGGGAAGATGAAAAAGTTTCACTTTGACGACGTCGCTGCAGCGTATATGCTACATGGCGCGACTCCGTTGTTGATATATAAGCATCGACACGTAGGCAAGGAATTAATGTGCAGTTCACCTCTTTCCAATGTGCGTGCGTTTACTGCAAAAATGTGAACTATGGCGACGTCATTACCAAATGCATCCAAACAGGACCAACGTGCTGTTAATCTTTTTTTACTGCCGATGGAAAAGCACCCTTGGGTGGAGAATGAGGAATGTGTATGGGGCAGCATGTCTGCTGAAACCTAACGTTGTGAAATGGTGCGCCAGGTTCCGTCCTGGTCGCGATGCTAGCCGTGTTCCTTGATAAAGAGGACCTACTGGATTCAAGGAGCCTGACATGTCCATCAGTGGGGATCGGTACCGAGCAACGCTGGAGAAACGTTCTGAGAAACTGCGACTGTTGGTGCCGTTGGAGCATGATAACCAACGTCCCCATATCGAAAATGTCGTAACGCAGAAGTGGAAGTACACGCCCTATAGTCGTCAACTCTCCGGATGCAATTAGCACGCCTTCGGTCAGTTGGAAAACCGTTGACGAGTCGGCGATTCCCGTCGAACGACGACGTGCAGCAGGCAGTTACAGACCTCTTCACGCGGCAGGACTCGAGTGTTTTACGAAACGGGTATCTTGAACGTGCTGCATGCTGGAGCTTGATTTGGTGCAAGAAGTACAGCTTTTATGTCACGTGGTACAGAAAACAAACATTCTGGAGGGTAAATTAGGAAGGAAATGACATATCACTACAAAGAACACTGCAATTTTTTTTTAGAGTAAGAGGCTTTTGTGTTATTTTATCCAAGTTGGATCTCGTGAGCCTCACCGCCGTTACTGTCCGCCCCCGGTAGCTGAGTGGTCAGCGTGGCAGAATGTCAATCCTAAGCGCACGGGTTCTATTCCCGGCTGGGTCGGAGATTTTCTCCGCTCAGGGGCTGGGTGTTGTGTAGTCCTAATCATCATCATTTCATTCCCATCGACGCGCAAGTCGGCGAAGTGGCGTCAAAACGAAAAACTTGCACCCGGCGAACGGTCTACAGGACGGGGGGCCGTAGTCACACGACATCTTATTTACCGCCGTTACTGATAGTTGGCTAATGACCCAAAACAATTTTGCATCATTATATAGGGTGGTCCATTGATCGTGACTGGGCCAAATATCTCACGACATAAGCGTCAAACGAAAAAACTACAAAGAACTAAACTTGTCTAGCTTGAAGGGGGAAACCAGATGGCGCTATGGTTGGCTCGCTAGATGGCGCTGCCATAGGTCAAACAGATATCAACTGCGTTTTTTTTTTTTTTTAAATAGGAACCCCCATTTTTTATTACATATTCGTGTAGTACGTACAGAAATATGAATGTTTTAGTTGGATCATTTTTTTATCTTTGTGATAGATGGCACTGTAATAGTCACAAACATATGGCTCACAATTTTAGACGAACAGTTGGTAGCAGGGAGGTTTTTTTAAATTAAAATACAGAACGTAGGTACGTTTGAACATTTTATTTCGGTTGTTCCAATGTGATATATGTACCTTTGTGAACTTGTCATTTCTCAGAACGCATGCTGATACACCGTGATTACCTGTAAATACCACATTAATGCAATATATGCTCAAAATGATGTTCGTCAACTTCAATGCATTTGGCAATACGTGTGATGACATTCCTCTCAATACGAGTAGTTCGCCTTCCCTAATGTTAGCACATGCATTGACGATGCGCTGACGCATGTTGTCAGGCGTTGTCGGTGGATCGCGATAGCAAATATCCTTCAACTTTCCCCACAGAAAGAAATCCGGGGTCGTCAGATCCGGTGAACTTGCGGACCATGGTATGGTGCATCGACGACCAATCCACCTGTCACAAAATATGCAATTCAATACCTCTTCAAATGCACGCGAACTATGTATCGGACATCCGTCATGTTGGAAGTACATCGTCATTCTGTCATGCAGCTAAACATCTTGTAGTAACATCGGTAGAACACTACGTAGGAAATCAGCATACATTGCACCATTTAGATTGCCATCGATAAAGTGGGGGCCAATTACCCTTCCTCCCACAATGCCGCACCATACATTAACCCGCCAACGTCACTGATGTTCCACTTGTCGCAGCCATCTTGGATTTTCCGTTTCCCAATAGTGCATATTATGCTGGTTTACGCTACCGCTGTTGGTGAATGACGCTTCGTCGCTAAATAGAACGCGCGTAAAAAATCTGTCATCGTCCCGTAATTTCTCTTGTGTCCAGTGGCAGAACTGTACAGGACGTTCAGAGTCGTCGCCATGCAATTCCTGGTGTACAGAAATATGGTACAGGAGTAATCGATGTTGATGTAGCATTCTCAACACTGACGTTTTTGAGATTCCCGATTCTGACGCAATTTGTCTGTTACTGATGTGGGGATTTGCCGCGACAGCAGCTAAAACACGTACTTGGGCATCATCATTTGTTGCAGGTCGTGCCTGACGTTTCACACGTGGCTGAACACTTCCTGTTTCAAAAAGTGGTTCAAATGGCTCTGAGCACTATGGGACTCAACTGCTGTGGTTATCAATCCCCTAGAACTCAGAACTACTTAAACCTAACTAACCTAAGGACATCACACACATCCATGCCCGAGGCAGGATTCGAACCTGCAACCGTAGCAGTCGCACGGTTCCGGACTGCGCGCCTAGAACCGTGAGACCACCGCGGCCGGCTTCCTGTTTCCTTAAATAACGTAACTATCCAGCGAACGGTCCGGAGACTAGGATGATGTCCTCCAGGATACCGAGCAGCATACATTGCATACGCCCGTTTTGCATTTTGATCACAATAGTCATACATCAACATGATATCGACCTGTTTCGCAATTGGTCAATGGTCCATTTTGACACAGGTAATGTATCTCAAAGCAAATACCGTCCACAATGGCGGAATGTTGCGTGATACCACGTACTTATACGTTTGTGACTATTACAGCGCCATCTATCACAAAGCGAAAATAGTGGTCCAACTAAAACATTAATATTTCTTCACGTACTACACAAATATGTAATAAAAATGAGGGTTACTATTTTAAAAAAGACAGTTGATATCCGTTTGACCTATGGCAGCGCGATCTAGCGGGCAAACCATAGCGCCATCTGGTTTCCCCCTTCAAGCTAGACGAGTTTCGTTCTTTGTAGTTTTTTAGTTTGACGCTTATTTCGTGAGATATTTGGCCCGGTCACTATGAGTGGACCATCCTTTATATATACATACATGAGATACCCCATTAGTGATAGTGCGAAAGTCATCGTGGAATATCCGCCTGTGGGGCGATTTTAAAATAAGTATGTATATTCTTTTCAATGTGGAGCAGACGACATGCTGTTGACCAAAACATCTATGTAACGAAATGCATTAGCCATCTCGCGATGGGCGTGGTAGCCCGGAACCGGTTATGGCAGTAAAATAAAACATTCAAAGAGTATTTGTGGCTGGTTGCGTCATTCACCAACGAAGAAGCTTTTGTCGACTGTTGTTTACAAAGCTGTTCCTCATTATGTCAGAATAACTGCTTGTGATAATATATCGAATAAAGGACAGGATTAGGAAGAGATTTATTCATAACTTCAAAAAACAGTATGTGTTACGCACCGCTACAAAATCTCCGCACCCAGCAGCTGCGCGCTCCATTACGCGCGGCCCAGAAACGCATCGCTGGCCGCACTCCTCCGCTGCTGACATCGCAGGCCGCCTATTCGGGCGTGCGCTTCACAACCCAGCGATTGGCCACCCATTATCACTCAGCGGTTGGCCTCCCCGAACATACAGCGACCCTAGCCGCCGGCTCCATTAACTACGGAGCCTTACTGAACGCCGCTACTGACATCTACAAGCAAGTTCTCATCGTGCTTTGTTTCTACTCCACAACTCGGAAGTGCTACGCTGCTGTGGACCTGCTGTTCGACGTTGATACGGCTGCGCTCTGGACTTGGAGAATTCGAATGTTCGACTTCAACATTCAATAGGCTTAATATGTCAACAGACTTGTGACTTCCGCCAGAATTCGGAATTTAACTGCACTTCCTGGACATTCATATAACCACCATCAATTTATATAATTTTCCGTTAAGTGTTCATCTACAACTTGGCTCTTGGTGGTAGAATTATTGTATCAGCGTTGTGCCAATAAACCCTGGAGTGGTGACATATTTATTGTGTTATTCCTAGTTATAACACAATAAAGTGGCGACGAACCAGCAACCGTCTACAGTATATTGGAAGCTCTACTAACGCAATTTATTCATCAGCATGAAGAGAACCAGAAGCTGCTGCTGAACACCCTCCAACTATTTCTTCAAAGCTTACTGCAGACGCCAGCAACACAGCAAGTGCCAGTCCTCCCTTCCTTCGATGAGGCTTTAGAGGATTGAGAAGACTATGAATGAAGAACACTGGAGCATTTACGCGTATTCAAGGTAAATGACGCCAGCCTCGTGAAATCTTTGCTTTTGTCTTGGCCAAAACCTGAAATTTACCGGCTACTGTGCAATTTGGCCCCATTATCTAAGCCTTCATAGTTCACCTTTCGTTCGTTATTGACTAAATATTACCAGCGAAAATGTTATTTTATTACTTCTAAAAGTAAGGAGTCATATGAAGAAGACATGGTCAGGGACATGATCATCCAGGCCACCCCACACAGGGACTTCCAGCACGAGGCACATCTACTCAAAGACCCGTCATTAGACAAAGTTGTGCACTTATCGCAAAGCTTCGAAGTGATTCGGGCAGCAGGCAAGAAACTGGTGTCGTGGATCGACATAGCAGCCATTAGTGTAGACACATCCGAGCCAGCAGCCAATGGCCACACCAGTGTCGATTTGGATGTAGCTGGTGTACAGGAAGGGCTCCGCACCACTAACCAACAACGTCCTCCACCCTGTTCGAGCCGATCAAACTGGTCTCAGGTACCGAAATGATTGCCGTCATGTCTTAGCTTCTGTATGTCGTAAGTCCCACCAGGCGAGACAGCCTAATGCCCAACAGATGGATGTTAATCTGGTAGCCACAATAGACCACGGAGGAACACCTTCGCAATTTGAAATCTTTATTCAATGTCTTAAGAGAGGCTGGCCTAAAATGCAGAAAAGAAAAGTGTTGTTTTTTTCCAGCCTGAGATTACCTCGGTCACCTCCAATAAGCTTTTAGTAGAAGTACAAATTGCAAAGAAACCAGTTCAATTACAAGCACACACTGGCGCAGCCGTGAGCATTCTGAATTGCAGTACCAATTTGAAACTTGGAGCTCCTTCCTTGAAAGAAACAATGAGGCGTCTAATAGCATAATAGTATATAATAAGCATAAAATCCGAGTAGGTGATCCAGTCGAACCGCCAACGACATGTCATAATGTCACCCATTTTACTTTGTTAGTTGTTAACAGTCATTCCGGTGAGAACTTGTTTGGACTCGAGACTTTTCAGAAATTTGGATTTTCAGTAGACGATTCTGTGCATTTAGTATCCGGAGATTTTCCGTACTCGTACCTAGAGACATTTGTCCGGATTAGGAGTACCTGTTCACTCCAGAACTCGGCACCTCAAAGGATTTCGAGCCGCAAATTGCATTGAAAGGTAATGCACGGTTTTAGTGCTTTTGAGCCCGCGCCGTTCCGTTAGCTCTCAGAGGCCAAGTAGAGGAAGAACTGGATCGCCCAGCTGCAACTGGAGTTCTGGAAACCGCTCCTTCTATCGCATCGGTCATAGTGCGGAAGCCATTGGGGAAGATCCGCCTGTGCCGCGATTTTAAAGTAACTGTCAATGCCCAATAAGAGATTGAGACATGTCCTATTCTGAAGTCGGAAGAATTACTTTCAAAATCAAAAGATGCAAACTTCTCTAAAACAGATCTAACGGATGCATACCTCCAATTTCCATTTGATGCAGAATCTCAACAGATTCCTACACTTAACACGCCGCAAGCGCTTTATTGTTTGAAACGCCTAATGTTTGGCATAGCAAGTGCCCCCGCCATTTTACAACTGCTTTTGGAACAATTAGTACTCAAAGTGGATGGACGCATTAACTATTTGGACGACATCATTGTAACGGGGAGAACCACAGAGGAACACCTTCACAATATGAAATCTTTATTCAGTATCTTAAGGGAGGCTGGCCTAAAATGTAGAAAAGAAAAGTGTTGTTTTTTCCAGCCTGAAACTGAGTATTTCGGCCACATCATTTCCAGCTTGGGCATTCGTCCTCTGGACAAACATGTCGAAGTCGTACTCAAAGTTACCAGACCAACAACGCTTAAGCAACTTCGTTCCTTTCTGGGGAAGATATTGTATTACCGAAAGTTCTTACCCACAGCAGCAACAGAAACCACCCCATTGTCCCAGTTATGCGAAAAAGGGATGACTTTCCAGTAGACACCATCTTGCAAGCGCGCCTTCTACAGATTGAAATCCTAGCTGTTGACACTTCATTCAGTGTCCAGTTTGTACTGTTCGAATTGACGAGAAGTTGTTTTCACGATTGCACTGTCTTGTCCAGAAGCTTCGTTGCCTCTACTGATCGATGCATGAGGTCCTTTTCTTCGCAAACGTGATTCTCTTCGGGATTTTCCTTGGATAGCAAGCCGCCTTTCTCTGAGCAGCTGTTTGAGCTGCAGCCACGCTTTTGGAGCGAGACTTCTCACTCGCAGCTTCTAAAGTCTAGGCTCTGAGCCTATGCACCAAAAACATTGACTGACAATCAACACAGATACTCCCAAATAGAGAAAGAAGCACTGGCTATTATCTTCATATTAAAGAAATTCCACGTTTTTGTTTATGGCACCGTGTTTCATCTCGTCACAGACCATAAACCGCTCATCTTCTTATTCAGTCCAGCACTAAGATTTCACACCGGACTGCTCCCCACCTTCAGCGCTGGGCCTCATTTTTGGTGCGCTACCAGTGTGACATTCACTTCCGCAACACGACTTAGCATGCCAACGGTGATGGCTTCGCCTGCCTTTCCTGGGGACCCAATCCACAGTTCGACAAGAAAGCGGTAGCAGACGCAACAGGTAGCAACGAGGTACTCCAACAAGTTTGGGGTCTCATACTTAGTGGATGGCGCAAACGAGAACCTGCCAAGGCTTCCACAGCATTCCTTCAATTCTTTAATGCCCACCATCAGCTCATGTTCATAGATGGAGTCATTCTACTCGTTTCCGACGAGGGATACTCATGAGTAGTCGTTCCTTATTGTTTACTTCGGCACGTCCTGCAACTATTGCACCAAGGTCCCTGGGGAGTACCCCAAACTGACTCACAGGTTCACTTACTGGCTGGGCATGAACCAGGAGATTGAACGACTCAACCAAACATGTCCATCCTGCCAAAGCCAGCAGGCAGCCCCACGACATTCATTTGCTTCTTGGCCACTATGAGCTCGCCCTTTGTAGCGGGTATGCTACAGTCTTTAACGCCATGCTCTTGATGGTGGTTAATGCTTACTCCAGATTTCCGTACGTTATCCGATGCAATGCTATGTTAACCACCAACACCATCATAGTCTTAGACAAACTGTTGCAACTGAAGGCCTGCCACAAGTTCTCGTCATTGACAATGGTCCACAGTTCTGTAGCGAGAAGCTTCGTGGTTCGCCACATTCAAAATCCACTCTTCCATTCACAATCAAATGGAGAAGCCGAGAGGATGGTCCACACTTTCAAAACTCAGATGAAGAAGTACCTCCAGGATCATTCCAACAATGCATCACTAACGTTTTCTTTTTAGCAGTTGCAGATGCACACCCATAGGAGACAAAAGTTCTGCACAACTTCTCAACGGACGGCAACCCCAGACCCTCTTGAGCCTGCTCTTGCCGACGCCACGGCCAGCACCACCACTGCCTGCTTCCAAGTTCCGCCCTGCGAAAGGATTTGGCTGCCAAACAGCCTAGATTCCAGGGCTGGAAGGTCTTCAGGGTGCAGTTTACAGACTAGGAGCTTCTGCAACATGCCAATCAACTTTGTCCCCAAATTGTTTCCGAGCAGTTTTTTCCTTCCCCCTCTCCACACCAGCTTTACCAGTCACCTTGTTCCAGTCCTACCCCAAGCTACCGACCCAGAATAACACCAGACCTACGCATGACTTTTTCCCACAGCCAGCTGACCATCACCACCCCCAAACAAGAGTGCCTTACCCCAGACGTCGCCCTGTCACCAACAACGAGTAATTCTGGAGGAAGGTGATGACATGCTGCTGACTCCTCCTGACTTCGCTGCCTAGGTCCACACCACAGAACCTTTGCCCACGGTCAGGGCGTTTCCATCCGATGCTCCTGTGCCCCGAGTCACCAACGCTGCTGAGGACTCGGATTACGGCCCCTTACATGTGGCGATTATTTTCAGGACATGCTTTCCTGCTTCCCCAATGAGAAACTGCTAAATCTCCGCACCCAGCAGCTGCGCGCTCCATTACGCGCGGCCCAGAAACGCATCGTTGGCCGCACTCCTCCATGCTCGGCCCGTTGCTAACGTCGCAGGCCGCCTTCTCGCGCGCGCGCTTCACAACCCAGCCATTGGCCACCCATTAACACTCAGCGGTTGGCCTCCCAGAACATACAGCCTCCATTAACTAAGGAGCCTTACTGAACGCCGCTACTGACGTCTACAAGCCAGCTCTCATCGTGCTTCATTTCTACTCGACAACTCGGAAGTGCTACGCTGCTGTGGTCCTGCTGTTCGACGTTGATACGGCTGCGCTCTGCACTTGGAGAACTCGAATGCTATACTGGAACTTGGACTACAACGTTCACTAGGCTTAGTATGTCAACAGACTTGTGATTCCCGCCAGAATTCAACATTTCACTTGCACTTGCTAGACATTCGTATATCCACCATCAATTTATGTAATTTACCATAAAGTGTTCATCTACAATGTGGCACCTGATAACAGAATTATTGTATCAGCGTTGTGTCAATAAACAGTATGAAGGTGATATATGAGTATTTATTGTGTTATCCCGTCATAATACAGTAGACGTGTCAGAAAAGCGAGACGTTCAGCACAAACTACTGCATTCTTTCCATGTGAGGAGCCTGCAGGAGGTTTTGCTCGTACTCACTTAGCTCATCTTTTCGTATTTTGAAAATGTGCCTTTTGAGATATTATTTCCCTGTCCGTCCTGTAATTTACAGGACAGCCTTCGAAGACGAAAGGTACGTCCTATTTCAAATGCCTAGGACAAGCACGAGACCGATCCATCCTTTTCGAAATCGAGAAAAATTGTACCGCACACGATTAAAGGACTACTTCCATATGGTTTCTCTCCTAAGAGTTGTCAGGCGCATTTTCTCTGGTATTTCGGCACGTATTTCCAATTCCTTGTTTGCAGTGTGTAGTTGGTGTCAGCCAAAAAAATTCTGCTCATCGAGTTTTTAATACGGCGCCCATCATCGACGGAATGCAGCGGTTTGTTTCCAGTTTCAAACAAAATGATTTTTAAATCGGAATTTTATGTGTCCATTCGATAGAGCGCTGCCACATTAGTCTAGTGCGATATTCGTTTTACCGATGTGTGCTAACAGGGACTGTGAAACACGGAAAATAACAAACAGTACTCCAGCAGCGCCTGAGCAGCTCGGCGGCAGCAGTCAGCGCTGCCGTTGCTGCAGGACTGGTTACTCCTCGTGTTTGCAGTGTTCTTGTTAATACATATCGGTAAAATGAATATCGCGCTGGACAGATCTGGTAGCGCTCTATCAAATGGGCACTCAAAATTCCGATTTAAAAATAATTTTGTTGGTAACGAGAAAGAAACCAATGCCCAGCTTCATACCTTTATATTAAGCAACTAACCTATTAATGACGACTAAGTGACTTCCTTTTCGTATTACTTTGTTATGAACAGCTTTTTATTTGTTTTAAAGTACTTATTAATAGGATAATTTCGCCTATACAGTACTGTCATATACAATAATCGTGACCACTGTGATAGTCCAAACGAATATACTTCCTTAAACGACAAATATATTTCTCATTGTCGCCTTGAATTGTAATTTATCTAGTGCTACTACGGCCAAACGTGCTTACATAACGTATGAAGTGCCATAAAAATCTCAAAATACAGTCAGAGATTGTTATGGCCTTAGCGACAGACCATGCAAGAAGCGAGAATTACGTTCTGACCTATATATTTCGCATTTATTTACCTCTTTGCATTTTATATTCGTATTTACTTCTCTTCAACGACAGGTTTCTGTAAGTATTATGGTCGAAAGTTAGAAGTTACAAGCAATTGGTAACAGTCGAACATGGTCATAAGAAGTAAATTACATTTTTTTCCTTCTTCTATTTTGTATTTTGTACACTGACGGGAAAAAATCGCAACACCAAAAAAATGTTTAATGTAGAGTAATGACACTTTCGGGAGTACATTTATCTTGGTGCTATATTTAAGTGATTAACACTCCAAGATCATAGATTAATGTGGGTGGGATATAATCCACAACAAATGTGAAATGCCGGTACATTAATGACCGGTGTAACCGCCAGAATATTGAATGCAAGCATGCGAGTGCGTATGCTGTGTGTTGTGCAGGTGCCGGGTGCCAGATTGTGGGATGGAGTTGCGTGTGTGGTGCACTAGTTCCGTTAGTGCAGGGAATCTTAATGCTGGTTGTGGATGACGCTGGAGCTGTCCTCCGATGATGTTGCGTATGCACTCGATCGGAGAGAGGGCTGGTGATCGAGCAGGTCAAGGCAACAAGTCCACACTCCTTAGAGCATATTAGGTTCAGCATACTGGATTATAATATCGGTATGTAGGGGAACGTTATAGTGTTGGAAAACAGCCCCTGGAATGCTGTTCGTGAATGGCAGGACAACAGGTCGAGTCACCAGACTGGTTTACAGATTTGCAGTCAGGGTGCGTGGGATAACCACCAGAGTACTCCTGCTGTCATACGAAAACACAGTCCAGATCATTACCCCAGGCGCTGGTACAGTGTGTCCAGCACACAGACTGTTTGGTTACAGGGTCTCAGCTGGCCTCCCTCCAACCAACACACGGCCATCACTGCCACCGAGGCAGATCCAGACTTCGTCATAAAACACAACAGAGCTACACCTAGCCCTCCAATAAGCTCTTGCTCAAATGGTGAACCTTGTGCGTCAGTGGAATGCACGCTACAGGGCTCTGGCTCGGAGCTGTCCTCGAAGTGGGCGCTTTGTAACAGTTGGCCGTGTCGCGTGGCTGCGGTGCCAGCTGCTGCTCAGGTTGCTGCTGCAGGTGCAGTACAGTACGCCAGAGCCTTACGCCCAACACGATGGCCTTCCCTCTCGGTAGAGCCACGTGGACGTCCGGCTTCCGGTCTTCTTACCGCCGTACATTCTCGTGACCACCACTGACAGCAGTCGTGTACGGTGGCCGCGTTCTTGCCAGGTCTCTTCTTAGTATCGTGGAAGGAACACCCAGCTACTCGTACCCCTACTACACGACCTCGTTCAAGCTCAGTGAGGTGTTGACACTGGCGTTTTTGTCGCCTTAAGGGCGTTCTTGTCTAGCATCAAACTACCACGTCCAGCCTCAGAGGTAACTAACGTTCACAACCGTTACACCGTGTATTTGAATCAAACCTGATTTGCATCCTCGTAGGGGCGCTATTGGCTCCACTCTTACGGGACTGGCGTGAAATTTCAGTAGACATCATCCTTCAGATATAGGAACACGCCTACCAACTTTAGTTTATGCCGCACAACTATTTCTCGATGTTGTGATTTTTTTCGTCAGTATATTTGCTCATTAGTTATTAACTTCTGTTAACAACTAGGTGGTGTTAATTCTGCTATCGTAAACAATAAACCATGCTTACTATGTCAAGCGAAAGGACTTTGGAAGCTGCGAGTGAGAAGTCTCGCTCCAAAAGCATGGCTGCAGCTCAAACAGCTGCTCAGAGGAAGGCGGCTTGCTATTCAAGGAAAATCCCGAAGAGAATCACGTTTGCGAAGAAAAGGACCTCAAGCATCGATCAGTAGAGGCAACGAAGCTTCTGGACAAGACAGTGCAATCGTGAAAACAACTTCTCGTCAATTCGAACAGTACAAACTGGACACTGAATGAAGATGAGCCCAAAGCAACAAGATACCAATGAGTTGCTGTTGTGTTTTGTTGTTGCATGATGATCGTGAAATGTGAACACACTCGGTTGGTCCTATAGACAAACTTTGTATATACTGTGGTGCTAATTCTTTAGTGGCGGAGCCGCAAAGGGATGAACATCCTGATGCTGTCACAAAGTAAAGTTAAATTACCAGAAATTAATATACCCGACGAACTAATAGCTTTGATTGAGCGTGATGACAACTAAAGAAAAACTTTTCTGACAACATTCACCAGTCCGACAATATATTTGCTATGGCCTCTATTAATGTAAATTGTATAAAAGTACCAGGACATGTGCCATACTGCTTTAAAAATTGTGTGTAAATTCATCACTTCGGTCACCGACACCTCAAAGCCTAGCTTACGCTGGATTATTTGTTGCATATTACGATGAGGCTTTATACCAACGGCTTCATGATGAAGCTAACGCAGCATGCGATCCACCAACAATGCATATGTCGCAAGGTACATTAACATATCACAATCCTTAGGCTAAAATATTTCAATTTGTTAAAGTCATTGCTCAAATATTTCAGTTTGGTAAAGTCACAATGATGAACACTTTAGACTTACAACTACAATTCAGAAACGACAGTCTTTGGTCAGAGAAAATATAATTTTCAATTTACAAGAAGACAGTTGCTTGTTAAAACTGCATTTGCTATGACTATACATTAGTCGCAGGTGAAAAAACTTCAAACGGCGGGATTGTACTTGCGAAATCCCGCCTTTACTCACGGACAATTGTATGTAGCCTTTTCCAGGATAAACTAAATCAACTAACATTTTTGTATCCCTTAAGGACAATGAGAAACAAAAAGTGCACGAAGATTTGATTCTTACGTCAAATGCTCTGTAAAGAATTTTGCTCAAAATTATGAGCATGGAAATGTATATCGAAGGATGATCATAAATTCGTGAGTGTTATTTCAGGTCATTCGGTTCATTTTTAAAGAAGTTTGCTCTTCATTCTCACAACAACTCTTATCTCAACGACTACACTTATCCCAAATACTCTCGTTATGTAACACCATAAAAGTACGAATGTTCCACACGGATACCCTGGCGTCCTGTATTCAAATTTCTCATCCGTATTTTAAAAACTTCCCAGTCTAGTCTTGCATTGTATACACATCCAGAAGGTGATAAGCGCCTCCAGGAGCTTAACCCATTAGAACATCCATATAACGTTGCTCTATGACATAGCTATAGGTATTTTCTATTTCCTCTACATGGTTTCCACGTTTCCCATGTCAAATTCTTCCCCACCTGCCCATAGCTGATGCAGTCTGGTCCACACGTAGGGGAATACGGCAGTTTCGTCTTAACATGCTGTGTCTAGCGTGTCCCACCTTTCCGCTATTAAAGCACATACCTGTGGTGCCATCCCTCCCCTATGCCTAATTACCTGTTTCATTAAAATGCCCACCCACAAATTCCAGTTACTCTGCCTGTATAATGCTTTTTTTGCTAAGTCATCCAATGGTAATCCCATTTCGTATCCATTTATTTTACATGTTTTTACTATCTTTTCATGGTTTCCATATTTTTTATATTTATTACATTTTTCCCATACTTTCAAAAGTCTTCCCATATTTTTCCATTTTTCTATACTTTTAGCCATATTCTATGCACAAGAACATTTATGCTTTTATTGCGTACCGTGCCACGTTTCTTTAGCATCCAGCAACGATTTGAGACAGAATCTGCTAAGTATTTGCAAGATCATGTTTTGTTGTTCTTAGAAATGACAATCCAGAAGGAAAAGAAAGAAATACATTTGTCAATACATAATACTAATTGCCAAAATAAATCCTTATATATTTTGAAACACACATAGATTGCTGACTTTGGAAATTTCAAATACAGCTTTATGCTTAGTGATTCTTGCTAAATCACACGTCATCCACATTACAACAACGGCATCCATTTATACCGTCGGAGTGGACCTTTTCCAAAATACGATAACTCGTGAAAGACTCACTCTAGAATCCTGTAAGCCACACCACTGACATTCTGATTTACCCTACTTTTAGTCTGTTACTGTCAACAGGCACTGTTCCATTTAAAAATAGTATGTTCGCATAAAAAATACATTTTATAACTATTATTACAATCTAGTGACTAACTAACAATACGAGCTCCTGACTATCAATCCATTCTCTGAAAACTGCACATCAGTAGCAGCATGTCCGGTGCAAGTTTTAGGTGATTCATTTTCTTTACATAGGTCAACTCTTAATATACTGGCTATTATCTCTACACTACCTTTGAAAAAAACTGATTTGTGTTATTACTCAGTACCGTGTCATCTGTTAAGAATTGTGCTTTACGATGTTGGGAATAGCACTCCAGAGGCCGTATGTACACACGACTAAGCTAGCAGCAGTTAGTTGCTGTATTGGGGTGCTCTGCATGGTAAAATATCTGTCTGTATTAACACCTGCAACATACCATCTATAATTGTTACATACACCCATATGTCATATTACAGTAATTGATAGATATGTTTAGAAAAACCAGTATTTACAGGAATTAATCGAAATTTATAACATAAGCTGGGGAGCTTTAAGATGATCACAAGATATAAGAGGAAGATGACACCATACACAGTATGTGTACTTTTATATAGAGGCGACAAAGCATTCTAAATTACATATCATTTGCATAGTGTTTGGGTTGAATAAACTATGTAGGCAACACTTGGTCAATCAGTCAATGAACCCTGTGTGGGATCACCATCATCGAATGCTGTGCATCTAGATTGAGAATTTTCAGTGTGTATTGTTTTACTGTCCAGGTTCGTAGATGAAGCTATAAGAAGATATGCATGCCAGAAGGCTGAAACTAATTGCAGAAGATGGATGGTTGCTCCATTAATATATATGTAAAGTAGCTAGTACACACAAATAACCAAAGACACCCACTGCTGTTCCATTACATTTTGGTACGTAATCAATGGGAGCAAAAAACTACCTAGTAGTAACTATCTAGACTAGCCTAGAATGCAATGACCTTATAAAGTAAATAGACCACTGTACATGTGGAGGGTATATGATACACGTTTTGGTGGCATCTGTCCTATACGCATATTCAGCGAAGGAATAGCAACTGGTTCCATATGCTCTTATCTCTCTTATCTTATTGCTGTGACCTCAATGGAGATTTTCGGTGAAGGTGACAGATGAATTATCACATTTCCAGTACTACAGCATTTCCCTCATTATAGTCTTCAGGTGTCTTTTCTCAGGTGTTTTGGCGGATATTTGGAATCTGTATCTGCATTCAGCACAAACAAATACTGCTCGTCACATTTTAATCTGCCGATTTGTTTCTCTTTACAAACAAAAATCATTTGCTTGGTTATTCGTTAATGCGGCCTCAGAGTAGTCTACTCATTTAAATGTAGCATAGGTGACATAATAAGTGGCTACTTTACTGGTCTTATTACCGAAATAAGTCAACTGAACAACTAAACTCCATCCGAACAGGTCTTGGAAGGCCCAACGGTACCGACCGGCCGCCGTATCATCCTCTCAGCCGAGGGGCGTCACTGGATGCGGATACGGATGGGCATGTGATCACCACACCGCTCTCTCAGCTGTTGCTAGTTTTCGTGACCGGAGCCGCTACTACTCAGTCGAGCAGCTCCTCAGTTTGCCCCACTAGGGCTGAGTGTGCTCCGCTTGCCAACAGCGCTCGGCTGACCGGACGGTCACCCATTCAAGTCCTAGCCCAGCCCGACAGTGCTTATTTCGGTGATCTGACGGGAACCGGTGTTGCCACTGCGGCAAGGCCGTTGGCGGAAAAAATTCAAGGTGATGGAAAATCCTTATTTCTGGAAAAAACTACACTTATGAAATTCTTACAGTTTCAAACTGTCTACACATGATATGCGTACAATGTCCACTGAGCACACGTCCGCAGAGTGCTCTCTTGCAAATAGTAACTTATCAGGCAGGCAGGTATGACTACAACGGATCTATTGTTCGAGCTGATGCAAAGGTGTCGTAGAAGACGTCGATCGTTTTTTCACTCCGCTGCAGGATGCAGTCACTGGAAGTGTTACTGACAAAATCATTTTACACACTTTATCTGAGGAGGCGGCTGTGGCAGCGGTAGGCTGGCTCCTCAGACGGCTGCTGAAGCCGCAGTGGCGGTGGCTGTGGCGCATGCCGTGCAGGGACGCGGAAGTTCGCAGCTGGATCCGATTACCAGTGCAGTGGGTGGCATGAAACTCTGAGGAGGGGAAACTGCGTTGCTTTCAACTTCCTTTCTGTTTTAAATAAACTGCTTGCCTTGTGGTATCGATAGCTAGGATGCCACGGCGTAAGTTAAGTTGGCACTACTGCGACACACCGACGACAGTGCCCTCTAGCAGGCGCTGTTGGGATCTACGAGCTCCGCTCCAGATTCTGCCCATTTCATAGAGCAGATGGCCGGGACACTTCGCTTCAGCTTCACACCTACGTACAAAGTTATGTATGCCTCTGTAAATATTCACGAACCAGTAAACCAGTTTTACCCACTCGCAGTACCGACGTGTATTACCTTTTCCTGCTCTTACCCTCGCGCCGCCTTCCAGGTGGGATACAAAATGCCCATTCATATCTATACCTATACATAAGCCGCGTGATGGTGACACCACAGGTTTGGGATGGCAGTGTAATTTAGCGATACAACTATGTTGTTGTTGTTGTTGTGGTCCTCAGTCCTGAGACTGGTTTGATGCAGCTCTCCATGCTACTCTATCCTGTGCAAGCTTCTTCATCTCCCAGTACCTACTGCAACCTACATCCTTCTGAATCTGCTTAGTGTATTCATCCCTTGGTCTCCCTCTACGATTTTTACCCTCCACGGTGCCCTCCAATTCTAAATTTGTGATCCCTTGATGCCTCAAAACATGTCCTACCAACCGATCCCTTCTTCTAGTCAACTTGTGCCACAAACTTCTCTTCTCCCCAATCCTATTCAATACCTCCTCATTAGTTACGTGATCTACCCACCTTACCTTCAGCATTCTTCTGTAGCACCACATTTAGAAAGCTTTTATTCTCTTCTTGTCCAAACTAGTTATCGTCCATGTTTCACTTCCATACAACTATATATCTATAAAAACGTTCCTACTCAGATTTCTTATTGTTATCTTCAAGGCCACTATATCTTATAGTGTTGGAAGCCTTTAGACATCCTGAGTAGGAGGACAGGGCGGCATCAGTCCATTTTCTTAGTGCAGGTTGCCTCCCACCATTTTCTGGTACACTTTTCGGATTTCACATGCTTTTGAACGCCATTTCTGGCGCATTTCTCTTTGTCACCCACCCCCTTAAACTATTGAACTCTGTTTTACATAAAAATTATGCAAATTAACCTATCGTTCTCCACTTAACTTGCTGTTCTGCTCCATGTCACATGCTCACATATACCCTCCCCTTAACAATTTAACTGCTGCCACCATGTTGATATAAAAAAATTATCCAACTTAATTAAATCGGTATATTCCGTATGTATGGGGTAGTTTTCTTCATTCGCAGCATCCTATTGGTCAGTGAAATCGATGGAATGTAGTTTAAACAAAAGACCGCTAGTAAAAAACACATCCAGCCACCTGACGCCGACGTCAGAGTCCGGGTACATCGGTGGACCGCATGAAGTGGTGATGTGGCTCTCAGCTGCCCAGCGATGCACAGGTGTCTCTTCAGGGCCTGCAAGCACAAGGCAGTGGCATCCCTTTCATACTTGACACCCGAGAAATTCCTGTCGAAATACTTCACTTAGGCACCATTGTTGGCGCAATGACGCATAGCTGAGGTGCGGGTCCAGCGCCAAGAGATGTTGCAATGCTTCCCAGAATAGCACGGGATGCATTGTTCCCAGTAATTCTAATGGGACAGCCCGTTCATCACTGAATTTACCCACCAAACTGCTGTTGCTGCTGCTGGTGTAGGAGCACCATTTGCCATTGTTTTCAGCAGACAAGGCTTCCGGTGGTAAAATTATTTTCCACAGATCGATAATTGCACTGACAGTTAAACCCCGCAAAAGTTGTCTACAGGTCATCAAATACATACAAGACTCACAAGAATGTTGGAAGCCACGATCATATTTGCCAGTGTAACTACAATTAAATATTAGGACTGCTGCTACAGTCTGACACTGATCGATGTACAAGTAATGTCTGCCCTTGACAGCTGTGGTTCTGGAAAAAATCTCACTATATAATGTGAACATAATTTTACACGTACAAAATATCTCTCATACCCTCGCGGTTATCAATGTGCTGAATCTATATGTCCCTCACAATAGGACACACACTCATTTTCTCTGGTCATCAGTATCGATAGAATGACAAGGAAAATGCCAGTTCATTATTCCTTGCGGTCCTAACGTGTCACCCCGTCCATCACGTGTTACCCTTCCTGCTATCAACATACACAAACATTCTCACCGCTATGATGAGACTCCTATATCCCAGCATGTAAGATGTCTTGTGAATGAATGGGGGATTATGCTTGGCTCTTATCGAATTTACCTGCCGAGATACTGATGCCGCCACTGTGGATGCACTGTCTGCCATTTTTTTTTCTTTCTGCAGACAAGATTTTCAGTGGCAAAAAACTATTTTACACGGATCACCATACTGCACCGGCAACTAAACCTTGCAAAGTGCCCTACATAAATTCAAATACAGTAATACTTTTACTCAATTACACTGCTCTCCCACTGAGGACAGAAGCTTGAATATTAGAGTGTGGAACCGATCTCCAAGCCAGCAATATATCACTGTGAACCATGTCCATGTAGTAAACATACAATTCGTATCCTGCACCATTCAAAATCAGCCCTCTTATATCATTCATACATATACCACGAAGACAGATAGCACTGTATATACCTCTCGCACCACTACATACACTCCTGGAAATTGAAATAAGAACACCGTGAATTCATTGTCCCAGGAAGGGGAAACTTTATTGACACATTCCTGGGGTCAGATACATCACATGATCACACTGACAGAACCACAGGCACATAGACACAGGCAACAGAGCATGCACAATGTCGGCACTAGTACAGTGTATATCCACCTTTCGCAGCAATGCAGGCTGCTATTCTCCCATGGAGACGATCGTAGAGATGCTGGATGTAGTCCTGTGGAACGGCTTGCCATGCCATTTCCACCTGGCGCCTCAGTTGGACCAGCGTTCGTGCTGGACGTGCAGACCGTGTGAGACGACGCTTCATCCAGTCCCAAACATGCTCAATGGGGGACGGATCCGGAGATCTTGCTGGCCAGGGTAGTTGACTTACACCTTCTAGAGCACGTTGGGTGGCACGGGATACATGCAGACGTGCATTGTCCTGTTGGAACAGCAAGTTCCCTTGCCGGTCTAGGAATGGTAGAACGATGGGTTCGATGACGGTTTGGATGTACCGTGCACTATTCAGTGTCACCTCGACGATCACCAGTGGTGTACGGCCAGTGTAGGAGATCGCTCCCCACACCATGATGCCGGGTGTTGGCCCTGTGTGCCTCGGTCGTATGCAGTCCTGATTGTGGCGCTCACCTGCACGGCGCCAAACACGCATACGACCATCATTGGCACCAAGGCAGAAGCGACTCTCATCGCTGAAGACGACACGTCTCCATTCGTCCCTCCATTCACGCCTGTCGCGACACCACTGGAGGCGGGCTGCACGATGTTGGGGCGTGAGCGGAAGACGGCCTAACGGTGTGCGGGACTGTAGCCCAGCTTCATGGAGACGGTTGCGAATGGTCCTCACCGATACCCCAGGAGCAACAGTGTCCCTAATTTGCTGGGAAGTGGCGGTGCGGTCCCCTACGGCACTGCGTAGGATCCTACAGTCTTGGCGTGCATCCGTGCGTCGCTGCGGTCCGGTCCCAGGTCGACGGGCACGTGCACCTTCCGCCGACCACTGGCGACAACATCGATGTACTGTGGAGACCTCACGCCCCACGTGTTGAGCAATTCGGCGGTACGTCCACCCGGCCTCCCGCATGCCCACTATACGCCCTCGCTCAAAGTCCGTCAACTGCACATACGGTTCACGTCCACGCTGTCGCGGCATGCTACCAGTGTTAAAGACTGCGATGGAGCTCCGTATGCCACGGCAAACTGGCTGACACTGACGGCGGCGGTGCACAAATGCTGCGCAGCTAGCGCCATTCGACGGCCAACACCGCGGTTCCTGGTGTGTCCGCTGTGCCGTGCGTGTGATCATTGCTTGTACAGCCCTCTCGCAGTGTCCAGAGCAAGTATGGTGGGTCTGACACACCGGTGTCAATGTGTTCTTTTTTCTATTTCCAGGAGTGTATTTGGTGAACTCGGAATTGTATTATAAACTGACTTAAGCGATTCTCGTGCGCTTAATGGCTCTGAGCCCTATGGGACTCAACTTCTGAGGTCATCAGTCCCCTAGAACTTAGAACTACTTAAACCTAACGAACCTAAGGACATCACATACATCCATGCCCGAGGCAGGATTCGAACCTGCGACCGTAGCGGTCGCGCGGTTCCAGACTGAAGCGCCTAGAACCGCTCGGCCACACCGGCCGGCTGCACTTAATGAGATCTGACTATGCAGGACTCTGCTGAAGAACGCATTGGATGAGATCGCTTGCCTCATGGAAAGTAATGATGGATGTAAGATATTAACAACAAGTTAACCGGACCAAAATTTTTGACTAGTTTGCAGGATAGGATTGGTGTGTCAAAGTAGACAGTCTGAAATATCAGAAAAGATAATCAGATTTTTTGCATCTGAGAATTTACGTATACTCATAAATCGCCTTAACGAGGTGATACCTCTTGAATGTGGGCAGATTAAGAACTTAGTAAGGAGAAAGGAATATAACACGCATCGACGACTATAAAACCTAGAGATGCAGATTCGCCCTTCCCCAAGCACAAGACTAGTTATAGCTCACATACTTTCCATCTGTATCTAATCACAGAAATAACGCGTGAATGTGCTGCGATGTGCAATAGGTCAATGGCCATTCATTTAGCTTCTATGAACTGTAAGGCTGACCGTGCTACAGCCGGAACTGCGTGTATTACTTGTATTGCTCATGTGCTCCACGACAGGGTCCTCAGCCGGCTGTTCTCGCCTTGTCAAACAATAAATCTGCCGATATATTGGGATATTGCATGGTTCCTTCAACTTGTGCCTGTTCAACGCTACTGGTCGCACTGTGTGAGTCGAGACTACTCCCGGGACAGAGCTACTGGCGCGGCCTCTCACGTGGGGCTGCGAGCGCGCACTGTGCGGTGGTCGTTCCGACATGTTTGCGCCCGGCTGTGAGGTACCACAGGGGGTGAGCGGGTTTTCGACAACAGGTAAACTGTTGTGCAATGGCACCGTGTTGTCGGAGCGTACATTTCCAGTTGTGATCGCATGCTAAATGGTTTTGATCCTTTGATCAACTTTTTCGAATTTATTTGCGTTTTCTTTCCCAAAAGTGGTGACCTGTTCACACCACATTTCTAATTTTTCATCCACTTCTTGTAGATGGGTGGCATGTTGATCAAATATTTGTTTACGTGCGATAAACTCGTTTGCAGTTGCCTGCGATGCTTTTGTGGCAGTCCAGACAGAATGTTGTCCTCGTTTCACTGCTACGAGTGATGTTTTCTTAGTCACTGTAGCAACCGATCTTGCCAAACGGGCGTCTCTTTTGCCAGATATAGCCGTTTGTTTGACGTCTGCAAGCAGTGAATCTACCTTCGTAGTTACCGCCACACGGTTGTCTACATTTTGTCGACGTAGTCCTCTTTAATATCACTCAACTGAGCTTCGAGTTTTTCGTTAGCCGCTTTGTTGCTGTTCCTGTTATTGTTGTTGTGGTCTTCAGTCCAGAGACTGGTTTCATACAGCCCTCCATGTCACTCTATCCTGTGCAAGCTTCTTCATTTGCGAGTTACTACTGCAAGCTACATCCTTCTAAATCTGCTTAGGGTACCCATTTCTTGTTCTCCCTCTACGATTTTTACCCTCCACGTTTCCCTCCAGTACTAAACTGGTGATCCCTTGATGCCTCAGAACCTATCGTACCAACCGATCTCTTCTTCTAGTCAAGTTGTGCCACAAATTCCTCTTCTCCTCAATTCTATTCAGTACCTCCTCATGACTGATCTTCAGCATTCTTCTGTAGCACCACATTTCCAAAGCTTCTATTCTCTTCTTGTCTAAATTGTTTATCGTCCATGTTTCACACCCATACATGGCTACACTCCATACAAATACTTTCAGAAAAGACTTCCTGACACTTAAATCTATACTCGATGTTAAGAAGTTTCTCTTCTTCAGAAACACTTTCCTTGCCATCGCCAGCCTACATTTTTATCCTCTCTACTTTGGCCATCATCAGTTATTTTGCTATCCAAATAGCAACACGCATTTACTACTTTAACTGTCTCATTTCCTAATCTGATTCCCAGAGCTTCGTCTGATTCAATTCGAGTATATTCAATTATCCTCGGTTTGCTTTTGCTGATGTTCATCCTATAGTCTCCTTTCAACTCTCCATTCCGTTCAGCTGCTCTTCCTAGTCCTTTGCTGTCTCCGACAGAATTACAATGTGATGTGCAAACCTTCAGCATTTTATTTCTTCTCCCTGGATTTTAATTCCTACTCCAAATTTTTCTTTTGTTTTCTTTACTGTACAGATTGAATAACACCGGGGATACGCTACAACCTTTGCCTTCTGGTTTCTGTACAAATTATAAATAGCCTTTCGTTCTCTGTATTTTACGCCTGCCACCTTCAGAATTTGGAAGAGAGTATTCCACTCAACTTTGTCAAAAGTTTTCTCTAAGTGTATAAATGCTATAAACATAGGATTGCCTTTCCTTAACCTAGCTTCTAAGCTAAGTTCTAGGGTTAATATTGCCTCGTGTATTCCTGCATTTCTACGGAATCCAAACTGATCTCCCCCGAGGTCGTCTTTTACTAGTTTTTCCATTCGTCGGTCTCTTTACGTTCAGGTAATTCTGCTTCCCATTGATGTTCTCGTTTTTCCTCTAAATGTTTCATAAAACTCAGTGAAATCGTAACACCGTGTCGCGTCGCTCATTATGCAAGCATGTAGACTTGACCCTTGATTCCAGTGTACTGTAAGCGTGAAACCTGCTTTGGGGACGTATCTGGGCAAAATCTTGTGTGTAATTGTCAGTGACTGGATTTACAATTTGCACTCGGTTCCGATTATCGTGCTGACTGTCGTGTTGTTGAATGTGTTTGCCGAAGTTTGGAGAGTCACGTAACCGTGAATGATCTTCACGAGAAACTGTTGTAAGTAGGCTGTTTAGGTTTTTTTTTATTGGTAACGCCACCTCTGTATGAAAATCACTGGCTGTGCTGTGTGCAGTCTGTGGCTGCTTTGCATTGTTGTAATATTCGCCATTGTAGTGTTGGGCTGTTGGCTGTGAACAGCGCGTAGCGTTGCGCAGTTGGAGGTGAGCTGCCAGCAGTGGTGGATGTGGGGAGAGAGATGGCGGAGTTTTGTAATTTGTCATGAACTGCTATATATATTATGACTTTTGATGATATTAAGGTAAATACATTGTTTGTTCTCTAGTAATATCTTTCATTTGCTAACTATCCCTATCAGTAGTTAGTGCCTTCCGTAGTTTGAATCTTTTATTTAACTGGCAGTAGTGGCGCTCGCTGTATTGCAGTAGTTCGAGTAACCAAGATTTTTGTGAGGTAAGCGATTTGTGTAATGCATAGGTTAATGTTAGTCGGGGCCATTCTTTTGTAGGGAGTTCTGAAATTCAGATTGCGTTGCGCTAAAAATATTGTATGTCAGTTTAAGCACAGTCTTGTATAAATTGTTCTAAGGGGACGTTTCACTGTGAACGCTTTTCTCTGTCACGCGGCTGTCTGGCTGTTCCGAGAGCAGATTCATAGTCGGCAGTCCCGATAACTGCTCGTCAGTAAATTCGATATCGTCGTTTACGAACTCTTCGTCCTGTCTGTCTCGTGATCCCACGGTGTCTTTCACGTTTGTTTGGCTGCCTTGTCAGAGGGGTCCAGCGCGGCTCCTCTTCAGCATTTACAACTGGCTTGCGTTACAACATGTGTGCGGCACGCAGCAATGGGACTGACTGTATTTAGTATGAAAATACCCAATACAACTTAGATATGTTGATGCAGCGCCGTTGTGCAAGAGCACGTTTGCCCTGACGTGACGCAGAAGCCACGAGAACAGAACTGTTATCACAGAAGGTAATACCTGTTGAAGTGTAAACACATCAGATTTCGAAATTTACGCAAGCAGTTAAGGTAACGCTGGTCTTCGATCAGCCAGTTATAAGAAAATACCTATGTGCTGAGAGAGTGGGATTGAGAAAAAATTCTATTTTAAAATATTGAAAAATGAAGAAATCTGAATATCTCGTTTCTGTATCATGAGATCTCAGGTTATGTATTTAAAAGCAGGGTTCCCAGTTATGGGAAGCGACCATTGAGTTTCCTTTGCTACCGTGAGGCGACTTGGAAATGAACTATTTTCTGAACTCGAAATTCTATTACAAATTCTCCCAATGCGATTCTTGTGCGCTTAATGACATCTGACTATGCAATACGGGCTCCTATTCAAGAACCGATTGGCTGAGGGTGTAAATTATTAACATCAAGTTACTCCATCAAAACTTTTGACTAAGTTGTAGGATTGGGTTGGTGTGTCAGTTTAGGTAGTCTAAAATATTGGGTAAGATAATCAGATTTATTCCATCTGAGAATTTGCGTATGCTCATAAATCGCATTAACGAGCTGATGTCTCTCGAATGTGGACAAATAAATAACTTGATAAGGAGAAAGGAGTATAACCTGAATCTACAACTATAAAACCTAGCGATGCCTATTGGCATTTCCCGTTAACTGAATGACAGCACAAGATTCTAGGTCACGTACTTAACATTTGTATCTAACCACAGAAATAAAGTGAGAATGTGGAGTTGGTCAATGGCCAGCCATTTAACTTGTATGAACTCTACTACAGCCGTCGCTACGTGTATTACCTACTGTGCTCTGCCCCACGACAGGGTCCCCAGCCGGCTGCTCTCGTCGCGTTGTAATGCCGATCAGGAGTGACGTCTCTTCAGCCTCAGCGGCGAGCGTGCGCGACCAGTCCCGTCAAATTAACCGGAGTTCCGGATAAGGCACACAGCTACTCCTCAATCACGCTGTATCGCTCGCGTATCGGATGGACGCTGAAAGGCAAGTGTCTCCTTCCTACCAAAAACCTAGTGCAGCGTGCTACTCCGATGGCGTGGCTGTCCAGTCGCAACATTTTAACAAATTTTTCACCAGTGAGCGCCAGTCCCGCTCGACTGTGAGTGAGTGGGAAACACCGCTTACGTTACGTCGATATGGCCAATGGTGGTCTCCTGCGGGAGTCTCCGCTCGTCCGAAGAACTTTCCAGATGCTTGCTTGGCGGCAGCGTCCAAATGGACACATTCTGCTCCTGTGTCCCACGCTCAAAAAACATGCAGTGGAGGATTCGCGGAGGTACATTCCTTGCTGGTAATGTCGCCCGCGACACATTTGTGAGCCAAGGGGAAACAGCGTCTCCCTGTGCTATTCTCTTTGGGCAGACATTCTTGTTCTGCCTTTGGGGTGGCATCGACGCCCTGCGGCTGGAGACCATCCTTGTGGTGCCAGGACCTCCTGGGGTGCTGCAGGTTGTAAAATTCCTCCTTGGGCGTAACGCGCTGCTGGCTTCCAGCCACTGCCACCCTGAGTGCAGCCCCGCACGAAACTCTAGGCAACGCAATGCAGCACTTCCTCATTGCTCACCCCTTAGCCACCTCTGTTAGCACAGCGCGATGAACTGCAAATTTGTTCACACCCTTGCTGCTGTTTGTCATTACTGCCCTATTTAATTATTCAAAAATGCAAAGCGGCGATTGATGTGGGTGTTGCACTTAGAGTGCACAGCCCGTGTAGATTGCCACCTAACATCTGCACTAAAATGTGTCAAGCTGCCAGCGTGCCAGGCAGCATCTGGGAATGTAATATAGTACTATATTTGCATGTATTATAAAAGAGCTTTTATCTAAGCTGTTTTCTGCACATCCCTTCTCAGAAAAGAAGGAGATAATTAAAAATGGACAGTCAACATCAGAACTATTCAACGTAGTTCTGTAGTTAATTACTAAACGTTTTTAGTGTGGTATTTATGACAAACATGGCTGATTAGCCGATAGTGTTGACTAAAATGCGTTGTTTTGTTGGTGATGGCCGTAGTTTGGAAACGATAGAAATGCTAATTGGACCGAAACGGAGTCTATGCATTTGGGAAAATTAGTGAAATCAATAACCAAATACAGTCGTCTGTCAATCATCTACGATCGTCTGCTGCTAGGGCCTATAACTACCTTTGGGAAAAATAGAATAGAAACTGCGTTTCATAACCAGCTTAAAAAGGAAATATTTCTATACAATCAAAAGGTAAGACGGGACAGGGACATCCTTGAATGCTTCAGCGTGTTTTCTGGGAAAACAAGAGCTGACCTTACCATGACACAATGAAACAACAGCTTCTGTTAGTCAGGAAATTACATGGAATTGCTGAAGTACACTGCAGGATATGATCCTATTGTATTCAAAGAAATTTCTAATCGAACTGAGAATGATCTAATACATGCAACAGGTTCGACTGTTTTATTAGCTTTAAAGCGGGGATTTGGATATTCGTTTTGTAGCCGTTGTGGTTAACGAAACTTCAGATATGGGAATTAAAGCACCTTTTTCTATTACCTACTTTACGTGCAGGAAGGAGATATAAAGGAAAGATTCTTGGGGATCTGTGATTTATATAGTGACAAACTAAAGTAGAACTCATCTGACACTTCTCATCAGAATTCGGATGTGACGTGGTGCGGCGACAGTGGTGGGAAATCTCAATGGGGCTCAACCATCAATCAGTCACATCCTGAATCTATATTTTTTCACTGTGACGCCCATGTACTAAACCTCGTTTTGTCCGAAGCACCGGCCACAAACCAGAGTGTGAAACATGTTTTAATTTGCTTAATGGCCTTGCAGCTTTTTCTTTTCAAGATTTCCTAAACATGCTAAACTTTTTTATAAATTTTTGTAAAGTGGTTTTCCTCACAATTGTCTAACGCGATGGAATTACTCATCATGATCGGTAAACCCTGTACGCAGGAACATAATTAAACTTTGTAATGACGTTGGTGCGGCGCTAGAACATCCTTAAGAAACTGCTGTAGATATTTTTCTTTTGAACGCATTCGTTTCAATTTACCTTCAACGGTGTGTTGTACAACGCCCTGCAGAACGAAGCAAGTGTTTTTCTGTAATGTGAACAAGGAATCTGAGAAATTCGCCTGTCCATAGTCGCTCTACTTGATGATTGTGAACAAGTCTTCCAAGAAACCTTGTCTCAAGTGGGAGAACATCCGAAGAGGAAAAAATATCAACTATAAACGCAAACCCATCTACTGCGAAGTATCTCATAAATATTACTCTAAACTGAAATACACTCCTGGAAATGGAAAAAAGAACACATTGACACCGGTGTGTCAGACCCACCATACTTGCTCCGGACACTGCGAGAGGGCTGTACAAGCAATGATCACACGCACGGCACAGCGGACACACCAGGAACCGCGGTGTTGGCCGTCGAATGGCGCTAGCTGCGCAGCATTTGTGCACCGCCACCGTCAGTGT
Source organism: Schistocerca americana (assembly GCF_021461395.2). Classification (NCBI taxonomy): domain Eukaryota; kingdom Metazoa; phylum Arthropoda; class Insecta; order Orthoptera; family Acrididae; genus Schistocerca; species Schistocerca americana. The sequence continues at coordinate 717,100,178 of NC_060123.1, forward strand.
CAGCCAGTTTGCCGTGTCATACGGAGCTCCATCGCAGTCTTTAACACTGGTAGCATGCCGCGACAGCGTGGACGTGAACCGTATGTGCAGTTGACGGACTTTGAGCGAGGGCATATAGTGGGCACGCGGGAGGCCGGGTGGACGTACCGCCGAATTGCTCAACACGTGGGGCGTGAGGTCTCCACAGTACATCGATGTTGTCGCCAGTGGTCGGCGGAAGGTGCACGTGCCCGTCGACCTGGGACCGGACCGCAGCGACGCACGGATGCACGCCAAGACCGTAGGATCCTATGCAGTGCCGTAGGGGACCGCACCGCCACTTCCCAGCAAATTAGGGACACTGTTGCTCCTGGGGTATCGGCAAGGACCATTCGCAACCGTCTCCATGAAGCTGGGCTACGGTCCCGCACACCGTTAGGCCGTCTTCCGCTCACGCCCCAACATCGTGCAGCCCGCCTCCAGTGGTGTCGCGAAAGGCGTGAATGGAGGGACGAATGGAGACGTGTCGTCTTCAGCGATGAGAGTCCCTTCTGCCTTGGTGCCAATGATGGTCGTATGCGTGTTTGGCGCCGTGCAGGTGAGCGCCACAATCAGGACTGCATACGACCGAGGCACACAGGGCCAACACCCGGCATCATGGTGAGGGGAGCGATCTCCTACACTGGCCGTACACCACTGGTGATCGTCGAGGGGACACTGAATAGTGCACGGTACATCCAAACCGTCATCGAACCTATCGTTCTACCATTCCTAGACCGGCAAGGGAACTTGCTGTTCCAACAGGACACGTGCTCTAGAAGGTGTAAGTCAACTACCCTGGCCAGCAAGATCTCCGGATCTGTCCCCCATTGAGCATGTTTGGGACTGGATGAAGCGGCGTCTCACGCGGTCTGCACGTCCAGCACGAACGCTGGTCCAACTGAGGCGCCAGGTGGAAATGGCATGGCAAGCCGTTCCACAGGACTACATCCAGCATCTCTACGATCGTCTCCATGGGAGAATAGCAGCCTGCATTGCTGCGAAAGGTGGATATACACTGTACTAGTGCCGACATTGTGCATGCTCTGTTGCCTGTGTCTATGTGCCTGTGGTTCTGTCAGTGTGATCATGTGATGTATCTGACCCCAGGAATGTGTCAATAAAGTTTCCCCTTCCTGGGACAATGAATTCACGGTGTTCTTATTTCAATTTCCAGGAGTGTATTTAAATGAATTGTTACGTGAGAAGTATGAAGAACACTCTATCCATTTCTCCAAAACCAGCTTCCAAAGTCGCTTAGGTGCATATTGAAAGTTCATTGACAACAGTTGATTGAAAAATGTGCTGACTGCACTTTATAATACTGAAGAGTTTAGAAATAAAACCAAAGAGTCAAGGCAGGAACTAGTTATTTTCCATAAAAGTTGCTTGTAGTAATGTAAATTGATTTTAGCTCTAATTATTTCAATATCTATTCTTTCAAAAACCAGTTGTGATTTCAATCTTTAATATTCATTCTTCTAATTCAAAATATTACAGGTTGTGAGTCTTATCAAGATGAGTCTGTACTTTGATTTTCTGTTATTTACTTAAAATTCTAATATAAACAGGATTAATTAATTAATGATATGGTTATAATTATATGTATAATAAGATAATAACTTAATAATATAATAATAGTTCACAATGCTGGCGCTATCTTAATAGTCTCCACACACGCCATTGCTGTGGAGTACCTTACGTGCATCTAGATGAGGCATTGATCTGTTTAGAAAAAGACTTCTGTCAGTAAACCATTTATAACAAGAAAATGGTTTCCGATCGAAAATTCCTGAATTCTCTACAGTTAAGTGTATAAAAGTAAATAGAAAAACTCCATTGCATTTCAGGACAGAGTTAAACCTTTTTTAGCACATAAATCATCTTCAAAAAATTGTTTCGATTTTTATCTTTGATGTCACGTCATCAAAACTTACCGAATTACGTTTTCGAACCATAACTGTACCACTGAGAATTACAAATTCTGTCAGCCCCACATTTTAAGCTGATGTCATCTACTCCAGTTTCCACGTAACGAAAATATTGAAACTTCATGACAGACCGAACTTGTGTGCCCGACCAGGGGCTCGAACCTGGTGCCTTTGCGTCGCAGGTAAGTGCACAGACGACTGAGTCACCCAAGCACGACTCACGCACGACACCTCCTGGAAGATTTACTTCCGCCAGTACCTTACCTCCCACCTTTCAAACTTCACAGGCGTTCTCCTGTACACCGTACAAGGCTAGAACTCCTAGAAGAACAGACGCTGCAGAGACATGGCGTAGCCACAGCCTTCGGATTGTTTCCAGAATCATTATGGTGACGCCAGTGTTGTTGTGATAATGTTCAGGTGATATCACTTATTTGAGTAAACCAAAATTAATAGAAGAATCTGTTTTGCAGGTGTGTATACAGTGTATCAAAGACGCGGCATACGTGTAAACATTTTGTAGTGGCGCTAGACAGTAAGTGACAGTTTAAAATTTGCTTTGATACCTGTCAGACATACTATGAGCGAATGTTTAAACGGATTGTGTCTGCACTGTGAAAATGTTCTTGAGGCACTGGCAACTTTGGTAGTGAGTAATCTAGGTTACTTTAAGTATTTTTGACTTTGAGCCTTACTGTAACACTTTCGAACTGTAATCCTTTATTTACGACCAATTTCTTTGCGGAATTTATATACTGTGAAGGTGTGGTTAGAATACATAGCCATCTGCATACGCAGCTGCAGGAAAGGTGTGTGAGTAATCACCACGTATTTCTTTCACTGTTGCTTTTTTGTAGTTACGTCCATCCTAAGAGCTTGTTTATTTCTGAAAATCCAGGAAGTTTTCCCCAGAAAGCTATTTTACGTGAAAATGCTCGGATTTGGAGAAAGAATGCTGGTGGATTAGGTTTTGGCTGCCCATGCATAAAAAAGCAGAGTCATTCGTGCGTAGTGGATTTGGAAAACGTCTGGGTCGTGCAAATTATTGAAATAATGCCTGGAGAAAAGTCGGTAGGTGTGTCTCATTTCCAGGTGGGCGCACAGCATGGAGGCTGCAGCTGCTCATAAAGAATGGAGAATTCGCAGGTGAGGTGCGTTGTGCCTGCCGCTGCCGGCTGGAAGAAGGAAGAAGCAATCTCAGGGCCGGCCGAGGCGGGATTTGCGAGCCGCGGGGGACGGCTCCCCAGGACACGAGGGGGAGGGGGGAAGGCGCCAGAGCAACACCTGCCTCCCCCCCCCCCGTCCCCCCCCCCACCCCCCACTGCCTTCCTGCTGCGTCTGCACTGCGCCACCACATTCCGCCGAGGCTGCGCAGTTTCACGCTGCCTTGCAGCTAGCGGCTGCTGTAACTGGTTCAGTTGTTATAAAGAGGTCTGGGTCCATTTCTCGCACAAATTAATGTATCAATAGTTTTGCGTTCTTCAAATGCAGGCACATGTATTTGTGATGAAAGAGTCATTCTGACGCCAAACAAATCGTTATCAAAATACTTAGTTGAAGAATGTTATGGGTGTGGGGCTTGTGATGTGTTCATCTAACATTTTCACAGTAATTTTACATAAGAGTTTTGAAACTTTGAATATAGCCTACGTTTTATTTTCCGCCATTAACAACAATTAGATTTTACCAGTACCGAATTCATGATCCATTGTTGGCCCAACATTGTAAGAATCGTAGCTTTTATTAGAACTATAATTTTTAAGGAGCCAAGATGTATCATTGCATCAAGCTACTGCTGGTTGGTAAGGGCACTGTGGCGACACGAGCCACAATACAACTCATGCAAAAGGACTGCGGGTCGGGTTAGCCATACTTAATGGAAAACTGCACCTCGTCACGGTAACAACCCCAGTGTGTAGGCCGATGCCAGAACACTAGGGCGAGACTCACTTGGGCAAGAATCTTGTTATGCACTATGTGGCCTGTTGTGGGGTTTTAGTGTAGTAAATGTGCATCAGAGCCCTATAAATAGCAGTGGACTTTGGGGCAGAGGCATTCAGAGTCCAGCAGCACCACGGTGACGCCAGGTTCACAGTGGACAACGAGAGGACTGGGCACATCCAGCTCCTTGCGAGGTTTAGTGCCACGGTGTCACTATCCTGCCATTTGCACGTGCCACCATCTGACTCCTTCCAGAGGACAGCGAGTCACATTCCGTGTTCAGCAGTCTTCCTTTGTCTCCGTGGTGGATGTTTCTGGTCCTTAGTCACTTAAGTATGGGTGCCCACCACCGCAATGCATTGTTGCAGCACAACACAGAGCAACACTTACGTCAACGCCACGGTCCACTGAAAGGACATCAGGCTTCAGCCCGACATCAGCACTATGCGACACTGACGCCGTCCTTCTTGTCTGGGTGGAAGCTGCTGCCTGTGAGTCTTCATTGGCCTGGATCACTGGAGTCGGTTGTGTCTGTCTCTGCTGATAATGTAATGTATCTCTTAATAAAGTATTGCTTCTTGGCCATCAGTATATCTACTGGACCCCACTGGTCAACAACGACATCACTCACCCTAAAGATTGCTGCCAGTACTCATCAGTAGTGTCAGGGGTGAAGGGAAGTGACCAGTGGAGGGTGTACCACCCTAAATACATCTAATCTGCAGCTTACAATATCTTCATTGCGAAATGAGTGAGACAATTGTTTTTTGTCTGGTGATTATCATGGTGGCAAGAACTACATTTGTGTGGCTGGAAGACCCTCTCACTTTAAAAGTGATTCTGGTGATGAATGGTTGAAGCCTGTATGGTCCACACAGTGTAATTTACTTGGGCATTCTGCCTCTTGTGCTGAATATGTTTTGTTTTACTTGCCTAGCCATGTGGCTTAACAGTAGTGGAATTCTAGGCAATGCAGAGAGCGCAGATGACTCATGCATATACATAAGGGATAAGTATGTTAATGTAAGTAGGTAGGGAGTTTTCTGTCTGTGTATTGTTAAACTGTTGTGGATGAGCCCATAAAATGAGTAAAAATAATGACAACAATCATAGACATAAGTTGTCATCAGTGACAAAGCTAAAGAATCATTCGTTAATCAAGTGACTCAGTTGAGGGCAGAGAAAATTGAAGTATCCTCAGTATGATGAGAGAGGCTTTATAATAATAACTATTTATCATCGACTTACAAAACACACTCCAAATACAAAGTCCCAAACAAAATTGCAAACAACCTGAGTGAAAGTGGCCCAGCCTGACACACACAAAATTCCTCTCTAGAAAGTGTTCACAATTAAGCTCCTGAACCAAGAGCGTGGATGCACACTGATTCGCTGGAGGTGACTGACACAACAAAGAGACACGTCTAATTGTTCCACTAATAAAGAATAGTCTGTATCTTCCAGATGAGAGTGTGGAAAAAACTAACAACACAAACGAAAAATTTCTGGACCCACGCTGGTAATAAATTGAGCAGTGTGTTGCTTATTTTGAGTGCCGTAGGCCATAATGTGGTATCAGTACAGGGCACGATGCTCTCTCTGACCGACAAACACCCAAAACCTCGGTGCAGGTACCGGAGCTCTGGTAGCCGCAACCTAAATCACCTGAGTTACGCCCTGCAGCATTTTCTGAATTTGCTGTTCCTGAAACGAAACGACTTGAGACACACGCAGCTACGACGATGGTACAGACACAACAAGATAAAAAGATACTCTAACCTTGCAAGAAAATACAGCGCCAGTGAACTGAAACCTGAACCTCGAATCACTGAAAATAACTCAGATCAAGAGCATAAATGTGAACGGATTTCCTGAGTTACACTGAAAGGAAGACGCAATCAAGAAAATTGTTTCACTAACTTACCTAAATTGAGAAACTTGCCCTGTGGTAAAAATTGCGAAATGCGACTAACACCAGTGCCCTCAGACTATCAGAACACAAGGAGCACGAGAACACAGCTCTGCCAAAACGAACTGTCACACCATCAAAAATCTAATCACTTGAAAATTATATGAGCAAACTTAAACTAAACCTGCTTTCACCAAACGAACCGGTGCGCAATACAAATCACTGACTTGAAGAATATGGAAACTCGAAACCGTTTTATCTCTCCGCTATTGCAGTGTCTGGCGGATGAGAGCAGAGAAGATAAGGTTAAAACGTGCACGAGAAACAGAATCGTCACCAGTGCATTGTGGTGGACCAGTCACTGCCAGTGTAGTATCCTTGTGATGAAAGACACTTTCTAACAACTACTGTTTAATATCGACATAGAAAACAAAACCCAGATGTGAAGAGCCTGGATGAATGACCGCAAAAGTGAACGCAGTACAAAATTGTCTCTCCTAGACGTTGCCTGAGATGTGCTGACTCAATGAAACCCACAAGTCGTACTTGGTGGCGCAGCAGGAGGATGATCGACCTTAGGCTCCAACAATGGATCCAACATGGCACTCGGAGTACGTCTTCGAGCTGATGGTACTTCTGGGATATGGGGCGCCGGCAGTCAAACATGATAGCTGCCAGCGGGACGACGTGTGGCGTGGCGTGACACCAGGGAGGGCAGACGGCGGTCCTGAGATGTTTACGATGAGGTTGATGATTCAATGCGGTGAGCAGCTGGTGCGGTCAGCTTGAAGTCCTGGGGCGTAACTACTACTGCACGGTCCAGCGGCGGCCTAAGTAGTGTCCCGCGGAGGGGAACCAGCGTAGTGCTGCGGGTTCACGCGACCTGGTGTGGAGAAGCAGTTCCCTGCTGTACAGCGCCCCAGCCACGACAGGAACGCTGCACGTCGGGGGACTCGGAGTAGCTGGACGCTGTGGTGGCCGAAACACGCAGGAGCCAGCCCCGCACTCATCGCAGAGACTTTCATGTGTGATAAATATACTGCGTAACGGAATAAAGAATCACTTTTTTTGGAACTCTGTAACTGTCTCTCAACCCGACGCCTAAGACTCAAAGGTGCCTTCTATAATGGTGCAAAAGCGTGGAGCCCTGCGGCATCACCCCTAGGTTCCACGACGATTTAAACAGCAAGGTGTAGACACGAGTGGAAAATAGGCCAGTGCTCAGAAGGTCGTATGACGTGGCGAATGGATTAATTATGTCACGCTGGCACCAAATTTTTCCATAATTCTATCCAACACCACCGTGAACGTGTCCCACGCTGGTAAGGTCGTCACAACCCCTTCTTACCCGTATTTCACCCCTCTTTTTGACGCCTGTGCGATTTGAGGTCAGAACCATGACGCCAAGCATTGAAAACACGCTGTTTTCTCATAAGTGGCGGAGGAAAACATTTCACATACACCGCCACTCAGAACCGAAACGGAAAATCCTCGGTGAGTGGCATAAAATGAGTCAATAAAACCACCCATTTCAAGGGGACGTTGATTCCGAGACATTTCGCCATCTAAAACGACAGTCTGCAGGACGACATTCTTGACATCCTTCAATACTGTTGACACCTCCTGGACGATTCAACCCCTCTCGACGGACAGCAACGCACTGCAACCTCACTGAACATGTACTAATACAGTTGGATTGTGGTGCAACTGCAATTTTTGCTCTGGTGCCCAGGATGGAACCATTCACAACCATTCGAAGAAATCTGAAAGTGACACAAAGCAGCAGCAGCAGGTAGGGAACGACACTATTGGAGCCCCGTCAACAAACAGATATACTATATAGAATCTACTCTAATAGAGGGCAACGGCCTTGTCGCAGTGGATAGACCGGTTCCCGTCAGATTACCGAAGTTAAGCGCTGTCGGGCGTGGCTGGCACTTGGATGGGTGACCATCCGGGCCACCATTGGCTGCTGCAATTTTTCGGGATGTACTCAGCCTCGTGATGCCAATTGAGAAGCTACTCGACCGAACAGTAGCGGCTCCAGTCAAAGAAAACCATCGTAACGACCGGGAGAGCGGTGTGCTGACCACACGCCCCTCCTATCCGCATCCTCAGCTGAGGATGGGCCACTTGTGACCTGATGACGGAGTGCTATTACTCTAATAGTAATATATTTTCCTTAAGATCATGTTTGTCTTGGAGACCATTTGGTGTTCCTCTGCACGTGCTGCGTGGGGCATTATAGACATCCTCCCCCACCCCCCTCCTTAGCTGCACCACTGACGCCACTGAGATCACGTTAATTCTGGTTACAGTCCCCTGAAATTGACTGCAACGCCCAAGAGAGGTCAACAGTGCTAAAGTTTGCTCATCGCACTCTGAACTATCATTTTCGACCACAAAGGGTGTCAGAATCAACAAACCAAGGAAATGGGTAGCTTTATTTACGCACTTTATGGCACACCCTAAGGCCGTTTCGTTTCGTATCTGAGTGGCGGATGTCTGAAATGTTTTCCTCAGCAATCCTTAAGAAAGCCGCATGTTTCCAGCGATGGGAGTCTCAGTTCTGACCTCCATCAGAAAGGCGTAAAAAGAAGAGGTGAAATTTGAATTAGACTGGCTGTAACGACCTTTCCATCGTGTGAAACATCCACTGTGGTGTTGGGTAGAATTGTGGTGAAATTTGATGCCAGTTGACATAATTAACCCACATTACACCTCACATGAGCTTCTGAGCTCTGGCCATTTTTCCGCTTGTGTCGACCAGTTGCTGTTTGAAGTGTAGTTGGGCCAGTGGGTGAAGTCACAGGGCACCATGCTTTTGTACCATAAGAGAGGACGGTTGTAGGCACAATTTCGGGTAGTCTAGACAGTGGTCCTTTAATTCTGTTACACAGTGTAGCAGAAATGGATGAAAAGTTGGGATTGTTGAACTCACAGAGTCTAACGTGGATCCAGCTGTGGCGAACATTTTTACTTCCCTTTCTGGCATACCGTCTGAAGATGTTGGTTGGACGAACAGTTCTCACAGATGGAAAGATTGCTCCTGTGAGGGCAAGTGAACTCATTTGTACGTTGGACAGATGCAATGGACAAAGCAGAAACTTATGAGCAACTCAAACACGGATTGGTACAGTGATACAGAAAGCAAAATAGCGTGCGAGTTTCCCGTGTACAATTGAGTGGTATTTCTAAGAAGCGTAATGAAGCCATGGAGGTTTCTGCAGAGAAGCAGAAAGCTTGATGTACATGTACGTGTGTACTAGTTGAGACACAGTGAGGAGGTGGAGAAGGTGTTAGTACAGGAAGCTGAGCAAATGGCATTTCGTGCTTTTCTGAGGGGTTTGGCACCAGAGATGTCCAGGGGGATGTGCACTTGTCACCTAAGGATCTCCACGCAGCAGTTAGGCTGGCGTTGGAATTCAAGGACACTAATGTTTCGACACGGATAAGAGATCAGAGTAGTGTATTCGCATCCAGTTGTGGGTGAACGGAGCATGTGCAGAGGCAGTGCCGGCAGCCATTGAGAAATAGGGGGATATGAACTACCAGTGATCTAATGAGAATAACAACCGGAGTTGCATTGATGAGTAACATTGGAATAGGATTATGGAAAGGATGGTATGTTTAGTATTAAGAACCGGTTAAACTTAAGAAGAAACCACAGATCTGTCGAAAGGCATTCCCAGTAAAAGTGAAAACGAATGCAGGAGCGGAATGTGCCATAGTGGGTGTAACAGAGAGTTGTGCAAGGTACTGTCAGACTGCGGCACATTTGTTAGTGTCTTCAAGAGACTTAGTGGGTAAGAGGCGGTGGGACCCACCACATTATAAATTCCATGGGGTATGAGATAGTGATATACAACGATTGGGATCGTAATGCGAGTTGTTCGTTAGAAAGAGCCAAGTTTAGGCAGTATGTGGAAGAGGTGTCTCATGTAAGCGAGGGCTCGAGCATATAGCTATGGTTAGACTATCTGTATCAGCATCATGCCATAATACTCACCTTAGATGACGTGTGGTGGTAGTAGGAAAATATTTTAGATAGGAAAATGTGCCGTCAATGTTGGTCAGTCATGAGGAACATGTACTGTACAACTCGATCCCCGTATACTGTGAAAATGACGTGAAGGCTTAATTCGCACGATTGTGTGGCACTAAGGGTGATTTCGAAGCCCCATTTACCAATAGGTATGTTTGTGTCACGGAACTGTTGAGAGATAGTGTGTTTGAGCCGTGGCAGCTTTGGCTTTAATCTTGGCGGTATAGCTCTCCACTGCACTGGCACCACTAACCACTCAGGTTGCCTATATCGATTCGATCGTGTGTCGCGAGCTAGGCTGTTTGGTCGAGGTGTGTGTGTTGTTGGATTGACGTAGCCTGGGGGTGGAGGGAGAGCAGATGTCTGGCAAGTTGTGCCTCTATGCGGACTCCGGCTGTCCGGCACGGGTCTCGTAAGATCAAAATGGTCGGGGGCAAGCCTGGCCGACTCGCTTAAGGATTGGTAGAGGCGGGTGGTGTGAAGACTTACGGACGTCGCACGCAAACTGATCAGCAAGTTCTCGGCTTACTCTGAAAGCTTAAGGTTTACGCCACCTCGATGATTTCCTGTATGGATTGGAGGCAATAACACCCTGGCTGGAATTCTGCAAATCGCGGGTCCTTCACACCTGAGTGGAGTTAAGTGTTGTTCCCTTATTTTAAGTACTTGATTTTATAAGGCCATGACTGTGTTATATGGAATTGGACCCGACGTATTAAAGCACCTACGAGTGATTGAGCAAATGACCACCAGTCTGTGTTACTAATTGCAACTTGTGTTCCATGCCATATGTCGTGCAAATGTAAGAGTACTTCCTGTTAAAAGTCCCATGAAGGGAATCAATTGTAACATGATCTGAGAGGGAGACAAGGCAATCTTCATACATGTGTATGCTCGCGGTATTGCTGCAGCAGACGCTGATATTTTAGCTTCTGAATTACAGTAGTTTTTCGGAGTGCTAAATATAACCCGGTTTTGCCGTTAGTTCATTTTTTTTACCCCTTGGCCATTCTTGTGTGAAGCCTTACTGGCGCAGATCACTGTTCCGTTTTGATGTGTGTTGGTTGGCAGGGCAGCTTTGGCCGCTGTTCCCTGGGCGCGGGCTACGGTCGCAGGTTCGAATCCTGCCTCAGGCATGGATGTGTGTGATGTCCTTAGGTTAGTTACGTTTAAGTAGTTCTAAGTTCTAGGGGACTAATGACCACAGCAGTTGAGTCCCATAGTGCTCAGAGCCATTTTTGAACCCTGGGCGCGGGGCGGTGGCGCGCCTGCCTGCCGCCCCTGCCAACACGGGGGTGAGAGCTATGTGGGCGGAGAGACAACAAGCCACGTAGTTCCATTCTAGACTACTAGAGGCGCTAGGGATCAAACGAAGCAGGATTTGGCCAGTGAGAGCTGTCTAAACTCTATTCTATCGTCTTGCTCTACACTGAAGTCTGTGGTCCTCGGTTACAGTCGTCTTTGTATTAGTTTCATATTTACATACTACTCATCTTCATTATAAACAGATTTTTTACTTTAAATTCATGAAGTTCACCGTGGAATTGAAGAGATTTCCTGCTGAAAAATGTCCACAATTAATTGTAATGTAAGACATTTAATTTTTCATTAAATAATCTCGTAGCCTATAAATGAAATGTATTCTTTTCTATCGTGAATTAAGCAGTGTGGTTTCTGTTTGTTTATTTAAATAACATTGATATGTTATGGATCAGGTGAAACTGGTGTTAATAGTGAATTAGACTTACCAAGCACTAGTAGTACCATGGAAAATCTTTACTATACAGGTGCCAATACCAGAGTAATTCATTGAGTGATGCACCTCTTAAATTTTTTATCTCCCCTCAAAATGAATCTGCAGATAGTGAATACACATTCTTATCTTAAATATTTTGTAATGAGGAAAGGGGGGTTTTAGGTACAGGGGTTTCTGAAGGAAACTCATTTCCAACAAAATCAAAAATGTACAGGATTCATAGGAATACTCTAACAAGGCTATCAAAACTGAAAGCAAAGCTACATCATGAAAAATCAGAACTGAAAGCACTTAAAGATTTATATGACAGCACTACTTACTCTTTCATAGAATCTAATTTAAACTCTGTTGCCAAAGACTTCATAAACAACCAATTACGAAATGCTCATCGATCAGCAAACGCAAGGCGATGGACACCCGAGGACAAAGTATTTGCTTAATCCTTATACAAACGAAGTCCCCGCCTATACAAATATTTGTCAGTTCATTTTTATCTTCCTTCTGTGAGGTATATGAAATGTCTGTTGTCTTCTGTACCTTTTGAACCAGGATTGAATACTTCGGTCGTGAATGTAATGAAAGCAGAAGTTGAAGTAATGAACAACAGTGACAAATATTGTGCTTTGTTGTTTGATGAATTGTCTTTAGAAAGTGGGTTGTATTATAATGCAACCAAACAAGAAATTTCAGGGTTTCAGGATTTAGGGCATTTAGGGAGGTTAAATGTTTATACAAACCATGCATTAGTTTTCATGGTTAGAGGCATACATAAAAGCAGGAAGCAAGTTGTTGCTTTTTATTTCACTCACAACTCAGTTTCAAGTACCAATTTAAAAAGTCTTATTACCTATGTCATAAGGCAACTGCAAGAAATAGGGTTAAAGGTAGTTTGTACAGTTTGTGACCAGGATGCAACCAACCAGAGAGCACTGAAAGAAACTCTGCTGTGAGAAATCTATGAGTCCATTCAATTTCATTTTGTAGTCAGAAATGAAGCTATTGTAGTCATTTATGATGTCCCACATCTATTAAAAAATACTAGAAATGCTCTGCTAGGAAATAAAATACAGTTTGGGTTTAAAAAAGAGGCCAGTTTTGAATATATTCACAGGGTTTTTCCTCTGGATCAGCAGAAGATGTTTAAGACAGTGCCAAAACTACACAGGAATCATTTTGAATTAAATGATTCTTTTACTAAAATGAAAGTCAAAGTAGCTGCAGCTCAGCTTAGTCATACAGTTGCTGCAGTTATTGAAACTTATGTGGCATTCAATATCTTACTTGCTGAGGCAACATACACTGCAGAATTTGTTGAAAAGATGGATTGCTTATTTGATTCACTGAACAGTTCCTATTGTTATCCACAAGATGGCAAGTCTTATAAGTGTGCCCTCTCTGCAGAGTCCCCACATATTGAAATATGGTACAGTCTGTTAAAGGAAATGGAAACTTGGAAAGTGTTGGAGCTACGCACATGAGACAAATATATTCAGTTTCATAAGTGGGTGGCAAACTACGATAAGATCACTGATGTTCATTTGGAACACATTAAACAAAATGGCTTTAATTTTTTAAGCATGAGGGCTTTCAATCAAACCCAGTGTAGAGTGTATTTTGTTGTGTGAGGCAGTATGGTGTTGCAATCACCGAACCAACTTGCTTTCAGTTCAAAGCAGCATAAAGTGTATTATATGAAAGAACAAATGAGGAAATGTGTGGGTTCACCTTCCTTAACGCTATCCCAAACCTAGTTGTGAGGTAGCAGTTGGTAACTAAGCGTGGTTATGTTCTGTTTGGTAACGAGGTTAGAGTTGTCTACCCTTTGACGTCATTTGTTGTGATTATTGCAGCAATGTGTTTGACTTTTTCAAGGTATTGTACTCACACATTTTCGTTATTTTCAGGGGGCCGTTACTCACGAATTCCAGAAGGTATCCCAGAATTTCTTGTGTGTAAAATATGAGTTTTACTGTATGAGCTGTAAATACGTCAACTTGCAGAGTCCCAGAATTGGCGATCAGGTTGCGTGTGGCATTGGACAGGGGGTTTAGACTTTCGACGGATATTATTGGGGAGGTAGTTGCCTCTTTCCATAATATTTCAGCTGTGTTAGATGATGTACAGCCAAATCTTTCCTTTCTGGAAGATAGCCAACCCACAACTAGGCAGGTCGATAGGATTCAAGTGTATCTGACGCATTTACTGAATCACTTGTTGCATTTGAGTCATGTTGAGCTTAACGATGACGAGAAGCTGGAGGTTCTTGGTTTATTCCTGTTAGTTAAGCAGTTGAGTGATCGGGCAAGGGACTTGCGGATTAGGGTGGGGTTCCTGAGTTTAGAAAGTGAGGATGTGGGCTCGGTGCAGGTAATTTTAAGCCATAATCAACTCAGTGGTGATAAGCGCTCCAAGGCCTCAAGTCTATGTAGTTTGCTCTCTGATCACCTCGCTACATTACCCAATCCGATTATGTACTCCATGTCCGGTATTTCTGAATTATCTGTTGATAGTTAAAATCAAATGGAGAAATCTTATGGCTGCTTGTGCAGTTTGACTGTCACGATGATGCCTTACGCATCTCGCACGATGTGATTCTGTCCTTTCTTTACCCTTTAGCAAAAGGGACATTGGGTACTTTGGTCACGGAAATCTTGAGCCATCACGGATCCACAGGGTAGCTCAGGGTTCTTATTATAGGCAGAAAGTTGTTGGCACATATGCTCAATGAGCTTGAGTGAAAGTGTTATTGGCAAGTACAGGGATCCTTGGAGACGTCGAGCCAGTACGTGGAGCGAGTGCGCACGGCCGCGCTAGCCTATCGTATGTCCATAGCAGAGTCCAGTACCGTTTCTAACATCTTAGCTCACGTTTGGCGCTTGCTCGCAGTCCACCGACTGAATTGCACGAACTAGTAGATTCCACTGAGGCCCTTACTTTTGCTGATGAGCAGAGCAGGGTAGGTGTGGGTTCAGCACTGCTGCTTTCGGTTTCCAGGCTGACAAAGCCTCTCTCAAATTTGATTTCCGTGCGCGTAGGCGTTGTTTTTGCTGTGGCGCGCACGACCAACTTGTGCTCGAGTGCCCAGTTGAGATGCGAGGGTTCGTGTCGGAGAAGGTCAGCCCCTTCGTGTGTATGTATTCACGCTGCAACAAGATTGTCCGTCCCTTATGTTTGTGCCTGTGACGGACAGGAAACTCTGTGTGCACTATTGGAGTAGTTCTGTCTTTTTACTTGGCTATAAGTGGTATTTAGAGTTCGTCGATTGGTATAAATTGTCTCCCGTGCACTACTGCCCTCACAGATGTCATGTGGCCAATGGGCAAGAGTTGCCTCTGATTGGGGAGTTACACCGTAGCTAGTCCATTTGCAATGGCTCCTGGCCGTTTGCTCTCCTGGTTGTAATCTAGCAGTTAATATGTCACTCGGCTGCAATTTTATACAAAGAAGCGGACTGGTGTTTGATTTTGGTAGTCGTACCTTCTTCTTTAAATTCTCGTCGGGCGCTCTGTTCTTGTTCCTGTGGAGGTGTGACTAGTTCTGTAACATACGAGAATGGGCAATCTGGCGCGACTCACCGTCAGTCAAACCAGGCTACGCATTTGTAGGGTTTTTTGGGGGAGTTCCCTGATGTTTTGTCTAATAAGCTAGGAGTATCTAGGGTGATCCAATATGATTGATGATGTTCCAGTTCGGCAATCCCCCTATCGAGTTTGGCCCCCTAAAATAAAAATCTAGAGACATAAGTTAACTAGTATGTTGTAGGATCTGAAGTTCATCCGTGTATTTAACTACCTGGATGACGTGGTCGTTTATAGTGGTTCATTTGAGGAGCAACATTCCATGTTAGACAGGTGTTGCCAAAGTTTCGAGACTCTCGGTTAACGGTCAAGCGCTCTAAAATTACTCTTGGCAGGCGTCAGCTTCCTATTTTTGGGTCATCTGGTTTCTGGGGATGGTATTAATATCGGCTAAGAGCGTACAAAGAGGTTTCCACACACTAGGACTAGTACAGTTGTAGCTAGGTGTAACACGTCCGTATTTTAATGTTTCCCGCTCGATCGGGATCTGATAGCAGCCCAAATAATTATTAATGTATGTGACCGTGTACCTAATGGGGCTGGCAATCGGAATGGACTGCTACGGAGTTGTTACATTCCATTTTGTCCTTCTCAAATGCTGTAATAATGAAATATCTGGTAACAAGAAGAACGCCAACACAGCTTCACTAATCAAGACCTATATTCGTCTCAAAAACACAAGAAAAAGGAGACAGCCACTGCCTTCGTCATACACTTTTAATAACGGCTAATCTCAGCACAGGCTTCTTCGTTACTCATATTCGTCACACGCTAATACAATCACTGTAATCCAACACTGCAATCCAACACTGCAAATCCAAAATAATGCTGGCGCGGTAGACGCGAAATCAAAATAACGGCACAGAAATATCACTGATCACTCTCGTAATTGTACTTTATCACTTTCCCGTATTATTCTAACACAAAGGGGTTAAACCGCGGCGATGGCCACTCCCTTTGTCGGTAAACCTTGCATTACAACAACTGCTGGCTTCCGCACAGCTCGGCCCGCCACACGGGAACCAACTGACTCAACTCTACACTCGCTCTCGCCACACAACACTATCGATAGTTTCGCCCTGTCGACCTGTGCCGTGTGCAAACTTATAGTAAGGGCCTACGGACCCCTTACATCCCCGCCCTCGAAAACGTCTTTGGAGCCTCCGGCGTAAAAGAATCGGCAAGGGAATTTGACATTACTACATCTGAACAAAACACATAGTGTAAATAATCAATGAAGTTACATTTCACCAAATAATCCCTCGACTCTGGTAGTGGGCTGCCTCCACAATAATTTCTACAAAAGGTTATTACACCTCATAAACATGGCATTGTCCAAATTACAATTTTTTATCAAGCAGCAATAGTCCTCTATAGTCCATATGGAATGAAACACACCACATACAATCAAAAATTATTACGTGAACACATGACATATGAATTATTACATTACAAATTAGTTGCTACAGGTTTTACACTCATTCTCAGGTAATTGTCGATATGAAATATGCAATTCTAATTATAATACATCAGAAAACACAATGTAAATAAACATTTCCCTTTTTCAAATGTTCGTTCAACAACTAAATGTTCTAAACATGTTCTACTCAACTACATCAAGGAGCTTGAACACTCTCGGTTCAGACATTCGCCCTAATCGAGTTCCCCTTCCTCATCTGGGTTATCCCTGCTCTCATGTGAGTAGTACCTTTTTATGTTTTCCACATGTTCCTTACCATGCACTCTCTTTGTCCGTGCATATTCCAACTCCACACTGTTAGGATGACCAATTTTTATAATCCTGTATGGTCTCTTAAACGTGGTTAAATTTATGTGTTTCAGAGTTTATTTTCTTTGATTTTGCACGAACCTTTACTAGTACTAAGTCTCCCACTCGGTAAGTTATCGGTTTCACTAGCTTGTCGTGTCTTTCCTATCTTTTCCTAGCCTTCTCCTTCATACTTAATTCCACTAGCTCAAATTTCCTTTCCCAGGTCAATGAACTTCCTGGGGGGTAGACTAGCAACTCACGAAAGATGCTGTCGGGTTCTTGATTGAGCAATACTTCACATGGTGCAAACCCTGTAGAGTCATGCGGGAGGTGATTCCTGAACCGCTCAAATTCTTCCAGATATTTTTTCCATGAACCATGCTTCCTATGACAGTATGTTCGGCATAAACAGTTCAATTCCTTCATTGTTCGTGCTGCTGGGTTAGAAGCTGGCCTATACCTAGAAATGGCAATTTGTTCTATTCTGTGCTCATTTAGCATCTCTGTCCACTCCTTTGACCTAAATTGTGACCCATTATCACTCAAAATTCGCTTAGGAATACACACCTTTTGAAAATAGTCTTTCTCAAAATGGTTCATGATGGCTCTACTAGTAGCTTTCTTCAACGGGTAAAATTTTATGTACTTGGAAACCAGTTATTCCACTACTAAGATTTGTGTGTAATTCCCTCGTGATGCAGGAAGTGTCCCAAAGAGATCCACTGCAACTATGTCCTTAATTGCTGTTGGTACAATTTGATGCATATGTCCTTTGTGCTGTACTGTAGTCGTTTTAGATTTTTGACAGGTGTCACATGTACTCAGTACCTTCACATGCCTTCCCATGTTGTTGAATGCACAATCTAACTTCAACTTTTCCAGACACTTCTTTGGTCCATAATGCTCATTACTATAGTGCGTATACCAAATTAACTTTTCTACCACATGCTCAGGCACACAGAGTTTCCAGTTCTCCTCACTCTCCTTGTTTCTTTTATAAAGTATCCCATTATGAATATAATAAAATGTTCGAATTCTTTCCTCTCCTGCACACCTGTATTTGTTTTTAATTGTCTTTAATTTCTCATCCTCATTCTGTTCCCTGCGCACATTCTTTAGGAACTTCCTTATGAATTCTTCATACTGTACTCCTTTCATCAGATTAATTCTAACTCCTTCTCCTTCTGGCTTGTCCACCAACATTCCTCTCGAGTCAGCTGGTAATCTTGACAAGGCATCAGGTATTATGTGTGTTGCTCCTGGTTCATAAATTATCTCGAAGTCATAGTCCTGTAATGCCAGGGCCCATCGCGTTAGTCTGCTATGTCTCAACTTGCTTGTGGTCAGAAATGTGAGGGCCTTATGGTCAGTCACTACTTTCACATGCCTCCCGGCCAAATAATACCGCAAACGCTTAAACCCCCACACAATTGAAAGTGCTTCCCTTTAAGTAATCGAATATTTCCTCTCCCAAGCATTTATACTTCTGCTACCGAATGCTATTGTTATTACACTCTCACCATTTCCGCTCCCCTCCATTTGGTACAAATGTATTCCTAGTCCATAGTCAGAGCTGTATGATCCTAAATAAAAATCCTTGGAAAAATCCGGGTGGTACAATATGTCTGCACTATATAGTGCTTTCTTGATATTCTCAAACTCGGTTTGGCACTCTGCACTCCAATGCCATGGCATCCTCGCCTTGGTCAATTCCCTCATACTCGGGGCGTTAAGTACAGATCCTTTGACAAATTTTCTATAAAGCTCACAAACCCCAAAGAAGGCTCGCAACTGTTTCTTACTATGGGGGGTCGGAAAATTTTTAATAGCCTCCATTTTTCTAGGATCAGGATAGATACCCTCCTCTGATATTATATGGCCCAGGAATTTTATCTTTGATTTGCCAAATTCCGACTTGTCCAGGTTTACAGTTACCCCTGCAGTTTCAAAAGCTGCCAAGATTGCATCCAATCTATTCAAATGTTCCTCCCATGATTCGCTTGCTATCAAGAGGTCATCCACGTAGACGGTGACCTTTTTAAGCAACTCCTCGCCTGGTATCTTATCCATCGCTCTTATGAATTCAGACACTGACACATTAAGCCCAAATGGCAACACTCTAAATTGATAGCACCTTCCTGTATACTGGCGGGATTCTGTGGCCAATGGTATTTGCCAGTAACCAGCAGTTAAGTCGATACTACTAAGCACCTTTGCTCCTCGGAATTTTTGAATCAGTTCTTCTATAGTCTCAGGTTTGTCCCGCTCCAGCTCGATGATTTTGTTCACTGTTTGTGCATCCAAAACTATCCTCACCTTTCCATCCTTCTTATCAACAACAAATAGGGGGTTGTTATATTGACTGTTGGCCCTTTCTATAACACCAAAGTCCATCATCCTCTGTATCTCTTCATCTACTGCTCTTAGTTTCGCCTGGGGAATGGAATACTGTTTTATATTGAACGGATTATGGTTCTTTATCTTTAGTTTACACTCCACCCCTTTCATGATACCTGGCCATTGAGAAAATACCTTACAACGCCTGTATAATACTGTGGCTAATTTCCTCTTAGTCCCCTCATCTAGGTGTGTCATCTCCTCCAACTTTTTACTGATCTTATCCTCTTTATGTCTACCCTCTTGTGCTAATCCCTCAAGGTATATCAATACTTCTTCTTCTAGTTCCTCTTCCCCATATCCCATGGTGGGTTCCTCTTCATGACACAAATTTATCCTTCTGAATTCCTCCTCTTCTTTGATTGCACTCCTCTCAGCAAACTTTAATCTCTTCTCTTCTCCCTTTCTTCCTTTGACCTTGATAGTACCTTCATCAAAACTCACTACTGCATCAACTTCATTCAACCAATCTATCCCTAAAATAATTGATGTGTTCAATCCAGCCACCACCAAAAATGTTGCTTCGTATTCTTCTCCCTCTATCTCGAAAGTAATCAACACTTGTTCTTTAATAGGTTTACTCCTTGCACCCAATGCATTCACAATTCTCACTCCACTCACCGGGAAACTAGGCAAGCTAATATTTGCTTTTAGTACCTGTTCATATAACCTCTTGGATATTGCACATGCTTCACTTCCTGTATCGACTAATGCCTCAATATTCAGTCCACATAGCTTGATCCCTATCATGGGTAGCATGGGTTCTTTGGGAATCCTACTTCTTTCTTCCAGTAGATCTTCTCTCAGATCTCCACCATTGTCGTGTCTTAGTAGGTTTACTCTGGTCCTTGTAGCTCTCACTCCTGACTGGACCTCATCTGCAGTGTCATTCAGTTTTCCAGTTTCTCCGCTTCTTCTATATGCACTGTGTCATTCATTCGCATATTCCATCCTCTCTCATGATCTCTTGGTTCTTCACTCCTTCTCCAATCATTTCTCCATTGCCGTTCACCACCATGGTTCCTGTACCTATAGCCACCACCTCTTCCTATATAATCAGACGAATTACCAAAATGATTCCTTGGGTCATTACTTCCCCCTCGGTTTTGATCATTAGCTTGATTGTGTTCCTGTGGTCGAACAGATTCCATCTGTTCCAGTATCTCCATCAAGGCCTCCCTATCTTTAATTAGGCTCCCGGATACAGTTCCTTGCATTCTCCGACTCATTCTTCTTTTTATTGCTGATATCATTACGTCATCACTCAGGGGTTGTTCCAAAGTCTCGTTCAATTCCCACAAATGTTCGGCAAACTCTCTCAACGTTCCTCTCCATGTACTAAGTGACTTGCGGTGGAGTAGGTCCTCAATTGCTGCACACTGATGACTTTTGGACCAGTATTTCTTCAAGAATTCCCCTTCAAACTGATCAAAACTAGTAGTCCCTTCCTTCTTCCTGACTCCCCAAGTGAAGGCCTCACCTTCCATCCTATCTATTGCAAATTGAATCTTGTCTGCGTCTTTAAAATGTGCCGGGAAAACTCCTTTTAACCATTTCATAAATATCATTGGGTGCAACCCTCCTTTCGGTCTAAATTTCTGCCCTGTATTATTTTGGACGTACCGATTATCACTGCTCATCAAGGTAACGACTCTACCTTCCCCAACGGTTAAAGTGGCATTGCTAATTCGTTTATCAATTTCTTCTGTCTTGCTCTCCAATTGTTGCACTCCCTGTTGTAATTGCCTGACCTCCATTGCAACCCTCTTGTTATCCTCTTCTCGTTGCACAGCTATAGCATTTTTCAGATTGACAGCCAGTTGGTTTTGCCTATCTCCTATTCCCTTAACTGCATCATTGCATTGTTTCTGCATCTGCGTCACCTCGGTGATCCTTTCTCCCAATTCGGCTTTAGCTTCTTCAACATCGTCTTCTATCTTTTTTGTCAACTTTCCTTCCATCTTCTCCACGTCTCCCTGGACTTGGTCTATACTCTTCTGTAGCTTACTCTCTCTCTCTTGTTGATGTCCATCTTCAACTGTTCTTGTAGCTCCTGCATCTCCTTCTTCAGATTATATTCTATCTTCATTTGCGATGTTTTGATCTCTTGTGCTATAGTTTCCTTAAATGACTCCAATCTTTCTTTGGTTTCTTGTAAATCTTCCTTTAATGATTTGCGGAATATTTCTTCCCTTTCTCTAGCTTCTTGTAAACTTTTCTCTACTGATTCCCTATTTTCTTGTAAACTTTTCTCTACTGACTCTCAGGATATTCTTCCCTCTTCTCTAGTTTCCTTAACCTCCTTTAGCAAGTCTGCCAATACCAACCACATATCGGTACCCTCTGAAACCGACTTATTTCTCGTCGTTTGTCCCGGTGTCTCGGGATAACTAGTTGAATGTGCTAATGGGCTATCTAATGACAATCCACAACCACTGATTCCTGAATCATCTCTGTCTTCCTGTCCTATCCCTTACCTTTCAACTACTGCCTCACAAACCTGCTTATCTTCAGTAGACATGTTTGGTTTATTTTTAATGCACAGGCAAGCAATATAAAATAACCTCTAGTAACCCAAAACACTCCTAATTACCATGAAACTAATCAAACAGTACCTGCAGTATTTTCAGTTAATCCCAAAATTGACACAATACACATGAGTACCGAACACAACAATCCTCAAAACCTAATAACTTCAAATATCAATTTTCACATACACAGTTTATGTAAAATGTTTTAAATAAGATAAATCACACCACTCATAGAATCTATAAATGTAAAATCCCCCAAAAACAATTAGCATATCTGTATAATTACCCTTTTAGACAGCGCAGTATGCATCAATAGGTATGCTATATTTCAGAGTATGTTTCGCAAACTTTTCGGAAATTACTATAATTGGGCACTTTTCCTAATGTAAAAATCAATTAAAAATTGTTTATTTACCGTGAAGACTGAACACTACAATTTAATGTTATACCAACCAGTCGTCTTCACTCACCAACTGACGTTACCACAAGTCGCGATGTTTTGACGTTTGAAGTGGGCGTGGCGCTGTACTGCCGCTGGAGCCACGTGAAGTCGCACTGAACATCTGTGGCGAGTCATCATAGTTCTCCGTCGGCCGCTCCGTGGCGCTGCAGGCGGGCATAGTTTGTAGTTCGGCCACTAGATGCCAGGTCGTCGCTCGGTGTCTCGAAGCCGCGTTGAAGACCGTCGGTGTAGTGCGTCTGTACTTGTCCTACTCCTTGCACAGGTAGTTGGGATGACGTGTGAAATCACCTTGCAGATCGAAGCTCTTTGGCGCGGCTGCTGCACAAGTCTGCGTGACGTCACTCAACAATTGTGTCGCCACATAAATTGTCGTCCGCATAACAGTTTATGGGTCCACATGAAGCTGTCCGATTTCCACTATTCAAAAAGCAATTTCAGTCAAAATATTACCACTAAAAACTTCTTTAAAACTTTCGTGACGAACTCTTGGCTCGTTTTGCTATCTTAATGTCCACACGTGTATTTCTTTGGTGTTCACTTTTCACAGTTTTTCGTGCGGATTTACGCGTTTGCACATTATAACACAGTTTATTGGCACTATATTCTTATTTAATATGGCAAGAAAAAACAGTTTAGTCACAATCGTAAGATGCTATTACTTCGTATTGTTTAACAATACACTGTTTTCGTCGCGATTTTAAAGTTTACGCTCTGTCTCGATCCAAAATTGAAAACATATTTTCTTGCGTTAAGCAAGGTAAAATTACCTATTGTTCTTTACGATTCGTCCGAAAATTGCACTTGTCCTTTCGCGGTAAGCCAAGGGTGTAACACGTCCGTATTTTAATGTTTCCCGCTCGATCGGGATCTGATAGCAGCCCAAATAATTATTAATGTATGTGACCATGTACCTAATGGGGCTGGCAATCGGAATGGACTGCTACGGAGTTGTTAAATTCCATTTTGTCCTTCTCAAATGCTGTAATAATGAAATATCTGGTAACAAGAAGAACGCCAACACAGCTTCACTAATCAAGACCTATATTCGTCTCAAAAACACAAGAAAAAGGAGACAGCCACTGCCTTCGTCATACACTTTTAATAACGGCTAATCTCAGCACAGGCTTCTTCGTTATTCATATTCGTCACACGCTAATACAATCACTGTAATCCAACACAGCAATCCAACACTGCAAATCCAAAATAATGCCGGCGCGGTAGACGCGAAATCAAAATAACGGCACAGAAATATCACTGATCACTCTCGTAATTATACTTTATCGCTTTCCCGTATTATTCTAACACAAAGGGGTTAAACCACGGCGATGGCCACTCCCTTTGTCGGTAAACCTTGCATTACAACAACTGCTGGCTTCCGCACAGCTCGGCCCGCCACACGGGAACCAACTGACTCAACTCTACACTCGCTCTCGCCACACGACACTATCGATAGTTTCGCCCTGTCGACCTGTGCCGAGTGCAAATTTATAGTAAGGGCCTACGGACCCCTTACATAGGTTTATTGGAATGGACAATTACTACTGGAGGTTCGTTGCCAGTTTTGCTCAGCTTTTTGCCCCTCTTAATAATCTGTGTAGCAAAGGGGAAAATTTTGTATGGGGTAGAAGCCAACAGTGTGTCTTTGAAGCTATTAAGACCGACATCACAAACCCCCCAGTGCTGGCTGTGCCCAACTTCGGCCAGAGATTTGTTCTTCAGACTGACGCATCCAACACAGGGACTGCTGCAGTTCTCCTGCAGGAAGATCAGCGTCGAAGACATCCTTTAGCTTTTGCGTCAAGAAGGCTGTCTGGCCCTGAGCTGAATTATTGTGTGTATGAGTGCGAGGCATTGGACAGTCTGTTCGTCCTATAAAAGTTCCAGTTCTATCTGGAACAAAAGGAGTTCGATTTAAAGACCGATAATCTGGCGGTAAGTTGGGTCCTGGCCAGGCCCAGGAAAACGGGTAGAATCACGAGGTGAGCGTCCGGATTTCGGCATTTCATTTTTAGCTGCTCCACGTTAAAGGTAACGAAAACCAGGTAGCCGACGCGCTCAGTCGCGTGTTTGAGCAGAGAGATACCACTGAGGCAGATCGAGCCAGCAGCTCGCATGATCTTGATTGTACTACAATTATTTTCTGACCTTAAAATTATGCAGAAACAGGTTCCTTTGCAGGAACCTACTGTGAGGCAATTGGTATCCGCAAAAGGTGCCAAGGTTTTCTTTGAAGAATGGTATATAGTGTAAACAAGTGGAGAACCCAGGCAGTTCATGATTTGCTTGCCTCCTGAGTTAGTCCCCTCCATCTCTCATTAATTCCACAGTTCGTTGCTGGGTGAGCATTTATGATGGTATAAGACCTTGGCAAAGATACGAGCACACTTCACCTGGCCGTCATTGTACAGGGATATCCAGCGTGCGGCTCTTGTAGAAGGGGAAAACCCAGTAACAACCCGCTGAGTGGCTTATTACAATCCTCACGCGAGTAGTACCCTACAGATAAAATCTTTGATTCTGTGAGACCCTTTCCCTGTACTAAGAAAGGAAATAGTAACATCGTTGTGGTCATTGACGCGTTTTCACTATTTATTTGGCGTATTCCAAGCCGAGGGGCTACTGCCGCTATTATTGCCAGACATTTTACCAACATCCCCTCCTGGTTTGTCACTCCTAAAGTTCTGGTAGGAGATAATGCTCCGGCGGTTGTTTCTAAACTATTTAAACAGTTCTACTTTTACTTCCACGCCGTATTATCTTCAGGTGTCCTTTGCCGAAAGAGTGAACCGTAATCTTACGTCGGCCTTGATTATATACCATGATAAATCCCAGAGTAAATGTGAAGCTACATTCTCTTGGCTCAATTTCTCGTTTAATTCCGCTCAACACGAAGCTTCGAAGTCTGCTCCTGCCGCAATTAACGTTGTCGTATCAACTTCCCACAATTTAACTTGTGGTACATTACTCATCTTCTGCCTGTACCTGTCACTCCTGATACCCTTAAGGAAAATTGTCAATGGCCTAGGAACAATATAGAATTGGCCCATCGTCTACAGGCAAAGCGCTATAACCAGGGTAGACATCCCTTTCAGGGCAAGGTAGGCGATAAGATCTCCTTTGAAAACGACGCCGAGCCCAGAGCGGCGTTAGACTTGGTAAGTTCACCTCCCACATGTTCCATTCTTAAGGTTTTGGAGCCGGTAAACTTGCTGGTCAAGGATTTATCCACCGTCAACACCATTAGAATCCTCCTTAGTCAAGTTAAGCCAGTTAGTTAACCCCCACCTTTTCTCAAGGGCGGGAAAATTAGTTTAAGGGGAGTGGGTTGAGCTGTGGCGGCTTTAATCGTGGCGGTATGGCATTCGACTGGCGCCAATAATTACTTAGGTTGCCGATATCGATACGATCGTGGCCGTGAGCTAAGGTCTTTGGTCGAGGTGTGTGTGATGGTTTGGCGGGGCGCGGGGGCTCAGTTGGCTGCATGGCAGGTGTCTGACAAGTTGTGGATTTCGAGGGACTCTGTCTATCCGGCATTGGTCTCTAGAAGCCGTAAAAAGATAAACTGGCCAGGGGGAAGCCTGGCCAGATCGCTTAATGATTGGTAGCGGCGGCCGGTGTGAAGACCTACAGGCGTCGCGTGCTACTTGGTCAGTAAGTTGTCAGCTTACTCTGCAAGCTTAAAGTTTGCGGCACCTCGATGACTGTCTGTATGGATTGGAGGCAATAACACCTTGGCTAGAGTCTTACAAGTCACGTTTATTGGCTGTACCTGTAATTCATTTGGTTGATAAATTGTTTGTTGAATCTACTTACAGCCATGCCCAGTTGGTGTGGCTTTTGTTGTTTTTGGGAACTGTGTACTTCTGATTTTCATGCCCTGCTCTTAATGGTACAATTGTTGAAGTTGGTTCTTAGTGAATTGAGCCTGTTCGCATTTGACTTACATTTTGTGTATGAGCTTCAGATCACCTCTTGTTTTTCGTTCCTCTGTGATCTATTTGGTAGAGTCAGCGTCATTGTTCGATTGAGCAATACTGGATACTTAATATCCATAGTGATGTAGTCTAATAATAGTATTTGCGCGACTCCCTGTAATAGGACTAATGTTGATTTCTGCATTCCAAAGACACTCCCCAGTAATATAGTGGTACGAATTTGTTGGAATAGGTGGTTCAAAAAGTTTTTAAAAAATTAACGTATGCAATATCTAATTTACGGTGTAGTATCTGAGACCTGTCTCTTATGTGGACGTAAGGATAAGTTTTCTTTTGCGTATTTTGATTTTTACCTCTTATTGTCATTATCGTAGAGGATTCCTGTTTTTCCTCCATGTAGAATATTATCTACAACCATTGAGTACAATTATGGTGGTTCAATAGTTGCAATGAAGCGTTTGTAAAGAACAAAGAGGGCACAGATGGAAGAGCTGATATTAGTTTTTTAAGACTTGTTCTTTTCCTGAGGGTCGTTAGCTGCAACACCCACGCCACAGCACAGGATTGTGCCAGCGAACGAAGCGCTGGTATACAAGAGGCTGTACAAAATACCACAGTCTCCGTAGCCGAATTTAGAAGAGTTTATTAATCACCTATTAGCTGATGGCATAACACAAGGGGGCAGTAGCCTCAAGAAGGCGAGAATTGTGACACCAAAGAAGTCTATGGAGGGTTTCAGTAAATTTCGATTCTCTTGGGAGTACTGCCAATTCAGTAGTAAGACTACGCCAGATGCCTACTCAGTTCCAAACATCGTGGAGACGACTGATAATCTTGGGTAATTCCAATACTTCTCAACAACTTGAGGAGTGGGGACCATCAGTTAGAAGTGGCCTTGCAGTATGGGGAAAAGGCAGTGTTTTCAGCTCTTTGGGGACATTATCAGTATAGAGGAATACCATCTGGTTTAAGGAACGCACCCGCAGCATTCCATCACTTATTGGACAGGGTGTTTGAAGTCTTGACAATGTCTATTTTATCTGGATGACATAATTGTTTTTTGAAGGGGTATACAGGAACGTAGACAAAGGATGACGGAAGTAATAATGAGGTTATAAACAGCACTTTTAATAATGTGTATGGAAAAATTTCACTTGGCATTGCAAGTAGCAAATTATTTGGGTTATGAAATTGATAAGGTGGAACGAGGACTGATCCGAGATTGAAATAAGCGGTGTGAGGTTTTCCAGTATCAGTAACGAGCAAGGAGTTAGAATCTCTTCTCGGCATCGCAAGTTATTATAGAAAATGCGTGAGGATTTGCGGACATAGTACAGCTGCTTACAGTTATTAAAGAAGGCTGTCAAGTGTGCATGGTCTGAAGAGTTTAAGAAAGCAATTGTCGAAATGAACGAGTTATTAAAGTTGAGGCTAGTGTTTCGTAAGGATTTTCATAACAAGTTTATATTATCGTGTGATGCATCAAACCATGCTCTCAGGTGTGTTATGAATCAGAAGGTCAAGTGAGAGGAACATTCTGCTGCTTTTGCATCAAGATAACTTAACTGAGTGGAGAGATATTATTGTACAAAGGAGAGTTCCCCCTGGGGGGTCCGGGGGTAAGAATAGGCCCGAGGTATTCCTGCCTGTCGTAAGAGGCGAATAAAAGGTTTCACAGGTTTCGGCCTTTATGATGGTCCCCTGTAGGGTTTGACCTACATTCTTCAAAATTTACAATTGGAGCGAGCCAACTGGGGAAGAGCGCCTTACATGTTGCATCGTGTCCATCGTGCATTGAGATCTTTAGCCCACTTTCTCGTCGTCGCATTTCAGTCCATTCACTCTCCATCTCTTGTGTGAGGACACCTTCCTGAGTGCGTTTTCCACCATGGACTTAGCAGCGTCGTTTTCTGCGTCGACGATGACCATGGACTTCTTTGCACCTGATACCCAGCGCAGTAGCCAGTCCGTTGTTATGGGGCCACCATGTACCCTGTTGGTTGTAGCCCCCTGATCACACAGGGATCGCTCTGCTGATGCCTGCGCCGTTAAAGTCCCCACGTATGCCAAGGGGTAGATGCCCATCCCTCGGGGGCATAGGGACTCCTGGAAATGGGCATCCTGCCAGGGGGCCTTTTCTGTGGCTTGGTGGCGCCCATGGGAAGGGCCCCTGGTTGGAGTGGGTGGCATCAGGGCGGATGATACGTGGTGAAGCGTAGTCCATCATCTCTTGCTGGTGATGAAACACCAGCAGTCTGTAAGCGTTCACAAACTCAATTCAATGACCCTAAATCGTTCCCCTCCATGGCCACACCATGGGAGGAAAGTCAGGCTAAGGATGGCAGCGGATATTATTCTTTCTGGTACCTTGTGTGTTCGAGAGCTGATGGGGAATCTATCATGACGACGAAGCCTCAGTTTTTTTGTTGAGCATTTAAAGTTTAGGGATTTGGAAGTATTGTCCAAAATGAGATCTGGGTCAGTCTTGATCAAAACAGCATCTTCTGTCCAGTCACAGTCGTTACTCGCTTGTGACAAGCTGGGGGATGTTTCTGTAACCATCATGCCCCATAAGAGCTTAAATAAGGTCCAGTGTATCATATTTCACAGGGACATTCTTTTGCAGTCTGACGATGAGGTGCACACTAATTTAGAGCGGCGAGGTGTCCATTTCGTCCAGAGTGTCCACCAGGATCTGAGGGATTATCAGGGTGCCACCAGTGCCTTCATCTTGGCCTTAGAGGGTGATACATTGCCTGAGCAGGTCAAGGTGATGGTCTACCACTGTAATGTAAAGGCCTACATCCCTCCCCCGATGCTGGAAGTTCGGCCATATGTCTTCCCACTGTACTTCCAGCATCACATGTCGAGGTTGCGGATGCTCATCACATCCCGATACTCCATGTGCCCCACCTCCCATCTGTGTCAACTGCTGTGAGCACCATTTGCCTTGCTCGCCAGACTGCAAAATTCTACATAAAGGAAAATCATGGAATACAAGATCCTCGACCAACTGAGCTACACTGAGGCTAAGAGAAAATTTGAATGCCTGCATCCTGTATATATGAGATCGTCTTACGCTACCTTGACAACAGTTCTGGCACCATCAGCTCTGCCAACCCCAGTCACCTCTAACCGTTGGAAGATTACACCTGCCCCCTTGTTGGTGGGGGGCATTTCTCTCCCTGTTGCTCCTGCAACGCCTACTTTGGGAGGAACACCCCCCCCCCCCCCAACCATCAGGGTCGTCCGTCCCCACTTCTAAGCTGGAGATGTTAAGCTTTCTTCTGCTTCTCTCACTAGGAAGGGGTCCCATGGGTCACTCCCTTCCCAGGTTCCTGCTAGTGGGAAAGATGACACCCATCAGTGGCTTAAGAGCTCAAAAGCAGCTGGTTGTAGAGCTTCACGCTCATCCTCAGTCCTGGAGACTGAGTGAAGTCCTCCCAGCCAGGGAAACCCAAGGAGCAGCGAGAGAAGTCCAAAAAGAAGACCCCTAAGTCGAAAGAAATTGAGGTGGCACCCACACCACCACTACCAACAAGCTCTGCGTCTGAGGATGGGATAGAGATTCTGGCATATGCTGAGGACCTAGATCTCGCCAGACCCTCAGACACAATGGATATAGACTGCACAGGCAATAAGTTGGCGGCAGCAGGTGACTCTGAGGCGTAAACTGCCTCATTGAATGTTCCATGCCTTCCCAGTCTCACGGTGACATCATCATCCAGTGGAATTGCAGCGGTTTTTCCACTGCCTGGCTGAGCTACAACAACTGTTAAGCTTTACACCTGGTATCTGCATTGCCCTATAGGAAACCTGGTTCCCAGCAATGCAGACTCCTGCCCTCCACAGCTATATGGGATATTACAGGAATTGTAGCGACTATAATCGAGTGTCAGGTGGAGTTTGCGTTCATGTCCTAAACTCAGTCAGTAGTGACACTGTGCCCCTTCAAACCCCTCTTGAAGCTGTGGGTGTCAGAATAAGGACGATGCTGGAAATAGCTGTTTGCAATATATATATTCCTCCAGGTGGTGCAGTACCCCTGGATGTATTACCTGCACTAATTGATCAACTCTCTAAACCTTTCCTACTTTTGGGAGATTTTAACGCGCGTAACCCCTTCTGGGGTGGCACTGTGCTCACTGGATGCGGCAGAGATGTCGAAACTTCACTGTCTTACTTCGACCTGGGGCCACCACACATTTCAGTGTGGCTCTTGGTAGCTACTCGGCCATTGATTTAACAATCTGCAGCCCAGGACTTGGCTCATATATCCACTGGAGAGCACATGATGACCTGCACGGTAGTGACCACTTCTCCATCTTCCTGTCACTGCCCCAGCGTCAGGCCCATGGACGCCTGCCCTGATGAGCTTTAAACAAGGCGGACTGGGAAACTTTCACCTCTGCTGTCACCGTTGAATCTCCGCCACTCGGGAACATCGATGTGGTGGTTTTAGCAGGTGACTACAACAATCGTTCCTGTGAGAGAAAACACGACCCCACGCCTCTATTGTGCCCCTGGCGAAAGACAGTCCCTTGGTGGTCGCCAGAAGTCGCTGAAGCAATTAACGAGCGTCGGCGAGCTCTACAGCAGCATAAACAGCAGCCTGGAGCACCTCATAGCCTTTAAACGGCTACATGCCCGCGTTCGTGAACTTATGAAACGACGGAAGCATATGTGTTTGTCGAGATACGTCTCGACCATTGGGTGCCGTACCTCACCTTCCAAAGTCTGGGCAAAGATCAAGCGTGTTTTCAGGTACCAGACCCCAACAGGTGTTCCCAGGGTTACCATAAATGGCGTGTTATCTACTGACGCAAACGTGATTGCCGAGCAGTTTGCTGAGCACTTTTCATCGGAGAATAACCCCCAGCATTTCGCACTCTCAATTGGCGGCTGGAAGGGAAATTCCTCTCATTCACAACATGCCACAGTGAATCCTATAACGCCCCATTTTCAGAGTGGGAGCTCATTAATGCCGTTACAAATTGCTCCGACACAGCTCCTGGGCCTCATCGGATCTACAGCCAGATGATTAAATATCTCTTATCTGACTACAAGGGACATATCCTCGTCATTTTCAATCAGATCTGGTGTGATGGTGTCATTCCATCGCAATGGCAGGAGAGCACCGTCATTCTGGTGCTCAAACCTGGTAAAAAGCCACTTGATGTGTATAGCTATCGGACCATCAGACTCTCTGATGTTCTTTGTAAGCTGCTGGAATGTATGGTGTGTCGGCGGTTGGGTTGGGAGCTGGGGTAAAAAGGCCTGCTGGCTCCATGTCAGGGCAGCTTCAGTAGTGGGACAAGAAGAGCGTAGCCCCAAAGTAGGTCACCCCAAAGTAGGCCACACCAAGGGCCACCCTCACCTCAAGGTAGGTCAAGTACCATTATATAGGGTAGCGGCCATGAGGCAAGTAGGTGACGTCAGCTGAAGACGCGATTGACGTAATTCAAGATGGCGGGAAGACAGGGCAGTTGGATTACCTCCACTAACCTAAGTCGCATCATCCTAGGAACTGGCCGGAAGTTTTGTGGGGAGATAGGTCAACTGGGCTACGTCTACTAACCTAAGAAAATACTGGCAAATAAACGGCACTTGGGATACCTCCACTAACCTAAGTCCCCTCTTCCTAGGAACTGGGCATAAGTCTTTATTTGTCTCGCGGTTCTAGGCGCGCAGTCCGGAACCGTGCGACCGCTACGGTCGCAGGTTCGAATCCTGCCTCGGGCATGGATGTGTGTTATGTCCTTAGGTTAGTTAGGTTTAAGTAGTTCTAAGTTCTAGGGGACTTATAACCACAGCAGTTGAGTCCCATAGTGCTCAGAGCCATTTTTATGTCTTTATTTCAATTTCAAGCAGTACCACCATCATTTGTGTTAGTCAACCTCTTGGAAAATTTTGCTGAGTGGAGGTGGTATCGTATCGCCCCCCACTAGAGGCTGCTCATTTAATTCGAATATAATTTCTATAAATTTGTTTAAATTTATATGAATTTGTTTAAATTTATTATCCGCCTACACCATTACTGTTTTGTTACCGCCACAAGGGGCTGAGATATCAGTTTCTCAGCATTACATGCACTCATACATCCTCTTCGAATTTCGAATTTTTTGTACTAAGAGCTTACATTCAGTTCCAATACAATTTCTATAATTTTTTTACCACCACAAGAGGCTGAGATATCGATAGCTGTATTACATGCGCTGGACATAAGTCTTTATTTAAACAACTATACACAGTACCACCATCAAGTGTGCTCACCATTATCTCAGAAAATGTTCAGCAATTTTCTTCTAAAAGCTTACTCCTGCAGCTGAGGGGGGAGGCGTTAGTATGGCCTTTCCATTCAATTCCAATGTAATTTATTTAAATTTATAATCTACATCATTAGTTTCGTGTAACCGCCACAAGAGGCAGAGATATCGACAGCAGTATTACATACTCATTAATGCTTGGACATATGAAGAGAATGGTCATGCTTTGCACAAGAGGCAAGTGACCTAGTTCGCCGCAGCTACAGCGATTCGCGATATGTCACATTGTCGTCCAGATGTACATGTGTGTCGCACGCTGATAATACGAACGACAGCCGACTAGCCTATTTTCACACCCGCTGACGTCTGCCAGACACAAACATTCACACTTTCTCTAAGAACACTCTCGCACGCTAGCTGCACACACCCACAATGGGCTGAGATATCGATAGCTGTATTACATGCACTGGACATAAGTCCTTATTTAAACAATTAGAGCCACTACAACCATCAAGGAAAATTAAAGAGACCTTTGGAGAGAAGAGAACCACTTGTATGAATATCAAGAGCTCAGATGGCAACCCAGTTCTAAGCAACGAAGGGAAAGCAGAAAGGTGGAAGAAGTATATAGATGGTTTATACAAGGGCGATGTACTTGAGGACAATATTATGGAAATGGAAGAGGATGTAGATGAAGATGAAATGGGAGATAAGATACTGCGTGAAGAGTTTGACAAAGCACTGAAAGACCTGAGTCGAAACAAGGCCCCAGGAGTAGACAACATTCCATTAGAACTACTGATGGCCTTGGGAGAGCGAGTCATGACAAAACTCTACCATCTGGTGAGCAAGATGTATGAGACAGTCGAAATACCCACAGACTTTAAGAAGAATATAATAACTCCAATCCCAAAGAAAGCAGGTGTTGACAGATGTGAAAATTACCGAACTATCAGTTTAATAAGTCACAGCTGCAAAATACTAACGCGAATTCTTTACTGACGAATGGAAAAACTGGTAGAAATGGACCTCGGGGAAGATCAGTTTGGATTCCGTAGAAATGTTGGAACACGTGAAGCAATACTAACCTTACGACTTATCTTAGAAGAAAGATTAAGAAAAGGGAAACCTACGTTTCTAGCATTTGTAGACTTAGAGAAAGGTTTTGACAATGTTGACTGGAATACTCTCTTTCAAATTCTAATGGTGGCAGGGGTAAAATACAGGGAGCGAAAGGCTATTTACAATTTGTACAGAAACCAGATGGCAGTTATAAGAGTCGAGGGGCATAAAAGGGAAGCAGTGGTTGGGAAGGGAGTGAGACAGGGTTGTAGCCTCTCCCCGATGTTATTCAATCTGTATATTGAGCAAGCAGTAAAGGAAACAAAAGAAAAATTCGGAGTAGGTATTAAAATTCATGGAGAAGAAGCAAAAACTTTGAGGTTCGCCGATGACATTGTAATTCTGTCAGAGACAGCAAAGGACTTGGGAGAGCAGTTGAACGGAATGGACAGTGTCTTGAAAGGAGGATATAAGATGAACATCAACAAAACCAAAACAAATAATGGAATGTAGTCATATTAAATCGGGTGATGCTGAGGGGATTAGATTAGGAAATGAGACACTTAAAGTAGTTAAGGAGTTTTGCTATTTAGGGAGTAAAATAACTGATGATGGTCGAAGTAGAGAGGATATAAAATGTAGACTGGCAATGGGAAGGAAAGCGTTTCTGAAGAAGAGAAATTTGTTAACATCGAGTATAGATTTAAGTGTCAGGAAGTCGTTTCTGAAAGTATTTGTATGGAGTATAGCCATGTATGGAAGTGAAACATGGACGATAACCAGTTTGTACAAGAAGAGAATAGAAGCTTTCGAAATGTGGTGCTACAGAAGAATGCTGAAGATAAGGTGGGCAGATCACGTAACTAATGAGGAGGTATTGAATAGGATTGGGGAGAAGAGAAGTTTGTGGCACAAGTTGACTAGAAGAAGGGATCGGTTGGTAGGACATGTTCTGAGGCATCAAGGGATCACAAATTTAGCATTGGAGGGCAACGTGGAGGGTAAAAATCGTAGAGGGAGACCAAGAGATGAATACACAAAGCAGATTCAGAAGGATGTAGGTTGCAGTAGGTACTGGGAGATGAAGAAGCTTGCACAAGATAGAGTAGCATGGAGAGCTGCATCAAACCAGTCTCAGGACTGAAGAATATCAACTCTGTTCACGAAATTTGCTCTAACAGCTGATGCAAATTATTATCCTGTTTCCACTCAATTCGAATATAATTTCTTTAAATTTGTATGAATTCCTTTAAATTTGTTTCAATTTGTGCATATTTATTATCTACCTACAGCATTAGTGTTGTGTTACCGCCACAAGAGGCTTAAATATCCGTTTCTTAGTGTTTCAATAGCTGTATTACATGCACTCATTCAGCTCTGGACGTAGGTCTTTATTTAAACAATTAGAGCCACTACTGCCATCAAATGTGTTTGCCATCCTGTCGGAAAATGTGCATGAATTTTGCTGAGTGAGGTTAGTACGGTGTCGCCCCCACTAGAGGC
Source organism: Schistocerca americana (assembly GCF_021461395.2). Lineage (NCBI taxonomy): Eukaryota > Metazoa > Arthropoda > Insecta > Orthoptera > Acrididae > Schistocerca > Schistocerca americana. Next base: position 717,135,284 of record NC_060123.1, read on the forward strand.
TGCTCATTTGTATAGGCACGAAAAGTGTTCGCTGCACTTTCAAATACCTACTTTCAACTACTTTTCAAGTCATCCAACCACACTGCCTACATACATCGGATTACGGATATCACGCAGTTTATTATGCTGATACAAAACACTCACCATGCCATCGGTCTGGAGGGGAGGAAAATTGGTGTGAAAAAATGGAATCAGCCGGTTCTGGGCTGCTGGAGAGAGGAGGGAGTGTATTTTATTTATTTTATTTGAAAAATTAATTTAGCTAAGGATTTCTCCTAATTTATCAATTACACTGATGCAAATCACTCACTCTAACTTGCTTAGAGTCACTATATACAGTTTACAGACCTCGAAACTACTCCTGTATAATAATACATTACACTGATGTGCAGAGACGCAAACAACCCGCGTTCGGCCCCATCCTGATTTACGTTTCCTGTGACTCCCCTAAATGGCTCCAGGCAAATGCGCGGATGGTTCCTTTGAAAGCGCAAGGCCGACTTCCTACCCCCGTCCTCCCCTAATCCGATGAGACCAATGACCTCACTGACCGGTCTCCTCCCTTAAACAACCCAACTCCTAAATTACCGAAATAAACCAGTACAGACCATGGAGACGTTCAAATTACTCACAGATCACCCAAATAATGCATCCAAACACGCTCACAACGCTTAATCACCAGAAAATAATTCGATGCACGAACACTCAGTGCAAGTAAAAAGCCCAACCTATCAAACACTCGAACACTGATTCAACTGGGTGGAAAGCCTAAGTGCACCCTCCCTAACGCATGGAAGCTCTCCAGATGCAGGAGAGGAAGGTTACGTTAGTGTACTTTATTTATTTTGCTCGGATAACTGGCCAAAATATCCATCCTAATTACATAATTAATGACAAAGATTGGTCCTAAATACACAACTATATGCTTAGCGCTGCTTAAGGATGGCTTAAAATCGCAAATACTAACTATATAACTCACCTTATCATGCTTTAATTACACAAGTATACGCATGGCACTGCACAAGAACCGCAACACTACACAGAATCTGACATCTCGTGTTATCCTGTTTGGGAAATAATTATACCACTCGAAACCAGCGACAGATACTTTCAAACTCTACCCTACACCTACAAGATAGGCGGAAAACGTTCAGCTCACTTTAGCCTGAGTTTAAAAAAAGAAAGTCTATTAGCTCCAAGCATATAACATCTATCCCTGTTTAACGTCAGAGTTCACTACACACACCTACTAAAAGATCACCCTAACCGAAGACAGAGGGAGATCCTCGTTCTATAATACTGCCTTCTCATCCATATACAGTCACAAACTACGAGCTCGAGCTACTACGCTATGAGTCTCACGGCACCTGCCTCAACGCGAAAGCCCCGCTTTCCCTCCAAGTGCATCCTGTTCCTCTAAGAGTGTACTGACCCTAATGCCTCCGAAGCATCGCTGGCACAGCCTCACAAGGCCTCGCGTCCACAGACTTTGTTTCTACGTCACGTGGTACACTCGAGCAGGGCCGGACGAGAGCCACCTAGCAGCGATCGATTATTATTTATTTAACATCAACTACGCTTCTATAATAATGCAAAACATTTCAGATCACAATCAATGACCTATTTTTCACGAAAATAGGCAAAGTCCAGTTTTATGAGCAAAAATCTCTGTAGTTTTTCACGTTCACCCTACAATCTTATCATCTGTGCAAACACATTTATGTTTAAACCGATATTTCCACTCACGATTACAGATTTCCGTGATTTAGCAGATTCCAAATCACGTCCTATAATTTACAAAGTCAAATAACGTCTTTCTCATATCTAGACAACCGGAAAACGTGTCTTCCACGTGCTAGATGCACACTCCACAATCGACCTCCTCTCAACTAAATAAAGAAGTAAAATGCGAAGAAGCACTCGACCGAACAATTTACATGATAAGCGAATAATGACCCAGCGCAAACACACATCCGTATTCAATCTTGTCAAATTCCCACTTGACCACGGAAGCTGTCCAACACATACTAAGTATCAGTTCGTTATTCGGTCGATTAGACGCCTACACGATTAAGTCCAACACATTCCCGCATTCAAACAGCCCTTACCATTCGGATGGCCTCCCACCGTTAGTGGGAAACTTGACACGGGCCATGCATAGACTGAATAATCCTACCAAATCGAACAGATATATATTTGATCCCTATACTTTCAATTGAATTACATTCGACAATGAGCGAAGTATCCGAAATACACCCTGCTTACAGCTCTGGAAATAGAAGTATCTGCACCATTCTTATCACTTGACACACTCTTCCCTTTGCTAGCACAGTATTCCACGTCAGATCCAAGCCTTCATTACCACTGGACATAGTCTTCTCCTTTACACATCTCAGAACACACATACTTTATAAACCAGATGCTCCTAGTTTAGAAAATGATTTGTACATGGGAACATGTATGCGGCAGCAAGAGGAATCCGAGAAATCGTCGACATGGAAGCGAAGGAAATAAGGGAAGCAGTCAATTTTTGTCCTTTGAGGCAGCACTATACCGTACGTCTACTGAGGTATCAGTGATACACGAGAGTTGACTATTGTATTTGACGCTTTTCAGGAAGGCAGAGAACCATCCGTCTATAAACTTAAATGCATCCGCGGACACGTGACATAGCCTACATTCGACTCGCATACAGCCAAGTGTTCTATATATGATTTAAAGCACTGTCTACTTGCGATTAGATTAGATTAGATTAGTTTTTCGTTCCATAGATCCGTGTTGAGGAGATCCTCGTGGATGTGGAATATGTCAATTTTCTTTAAGCTGAAGTAACAATACTAATAGTATGAATATATAAATACATCATTTGTTTCTATTAAAAAATTCGTCAATGGAGTAGAAGGAGTTGGCCACTAGTGAGTCTTTCAGGCTCCTTTTAAACTGATCTTTATTTGTAACTAAATTTTTTATGTTTGCTGGCAAATTATTGAAGATGAGTGTTCCTGAGTAGTGGACCCCTTTTTGAACTGAAGTAAGTGCTTTTAAGTCCTTGTGCAGATCATTTTTGTTCCTGGTATTGTATGTATGAACTGAGCTGTTTGTTGGAAAAAGAGATATATTATTTAGGACAAATTTCATTAAGGAGTAAATATACTGAAAGGCAGTAGTTAGTATACCCAGTTCTTTGAAGAGGTTTCTTTAGGACGTCCGTGAGTTTAATCCACAAATAGTACGTATTACACGCTTTTGGACTCTGAAAACTTTTATTTGACTTGAAGAGACACCCCAAAATATTATACCATATGAAATTATGGAATGAAATTAAGCAAAGGATGCAAGCTTTTTCATTTTTATGTCGCCTATGTCTGCTAACACTCGAATTGCAAATACAGGTTTGTTAAGGCGTTTGTGCAGTTCTATGGTGTGCTCCTTCCAACTGAATTTATCATCAAGTTGTAATCCCAGGAATTTAAGACTGTCAACCTCTTCTATCTCCTCTTCTTCATACTTTATGCATATGCTGGGTGGAAACCTCTTACAGGTTCTGAATTGCATATAGTGAGTCTTCTTGAAGTTTAATGTCAGTGAGTTGGCTTTAAACCATTTATTAATATCCATGAAAATATCATTAGCAGATCTTTCTAGAACTACACTCGACATACTATTTATTGCAATACTTGTGTCATCTGCAAACAAAACGAACTCTGCTTCTGGCAGTGTAATTGATGAGAGGTCATTAATGTACACAAGAAAAAGCATTGGCCCTAAGATGGATCCTTGTGGGACACCACATGTAATTTCTTCCCATTCTGATGATGACTGATGACTTAATTCACTAGTCCCTTGCACTGACACCCTTTGTTTCCTGTTAGCGAGGTCTGACTTGAACCATTTTGCAGCGCTGCCTGTGACACCACAGAATTCTAATTTATTTAAAAGGATGTTGTGGTTCACACAAACGAATGCCTTTGACAAATCACAGAAAATACCTGCTGCTTGTAACTTGTTATTTAATGAATTAAGTACATTTTCACTGTAGGTGTAGATAGCCTTTTCGATATCAGAACCCTTCAGAAATCCGAACTGTGTTCTTGATAATATGTTATTTGTGGTCAGATGATTGAGAAGCTGCCTGTACATTACTTTTTCTAAAATTTTTGAGAATGCTGTCAAAAGTGATATCGGTCTGTAGTTTGATGGTATCTCTTTATCCCCTTTCTTGAACAGAGGCTTAACATCTGCATATTTTAGCCAGTCAGGAAATGTCCCAGTTATAATTGACTGGTTACACAAGTAACTTAGAATTGTACTAAACTCACAAGAACATGTCTAAATTAACTTTGTTGATATTTCATCGTAACCACTAGAATGCTTTGTTTTTAAAGATTTTATTATGGAAGTTATTTCTTTTGGTGAAGTGAGTGACATATTCTTGTACCTGAAGCTATTTGTAAAGGCTAGTTTCAGACATTCAAGGGCATTATTTACTGATCCTGACAATCCCATTCTATCAGTAATGGATATAAAGTACTTGTTAAATAGATTTGCCACATTATGCCCATCCATTACCAATGTGTCATCTACCCTTAGTGCTATTTGTTCCTGTTCCTTTCTGGTTCTGCCAGTCTCCTCTTTCAATATATCCTGTATTGTTTTTATTTTGTTCCCTGACAATGCTACCTTCTTCTCGTAGTGCATTTGTTTAGATGTCTGTATTACTTTTTTAAATATTTTGTAGTATTCCTTGAATTTAGCTAAATCATCAGCATTGGAGCTATTCTTGGTCGACAGATACATTTTCCTTTTTGTCTTACAGGAAATCTTTATTCCTCATGTGATCCATGGTTTTGTTATAGACTTTTGTTTAATTTGAGTAACTTTTGGAGGAAAACAGTTTTCAAACATAGTACTGACATTGTTCATGAATGTGTTATATTTTTCATTCATGTCTTGAGCACCTTCCAGTTCATATCTTTGAGCAGTTTTCTAAACCACTCAATTTTTGGTTGATTGACTACTCTCCTGTACTCAAATTTGGCAGTCTTGATAATCTGCGTAGAATTTACATATAGAACAAGGAGCTGCATGTCATGATCTGATAGTTCATTTATTACAGGTTTTATGATATGATTTTGTTCCTTTGATTTGTCTATAAAAATGTTATCAATGGCTGTCCTTGAGGATTTAGTGATCCTAGTTGGAAAGTTTACAGTGTGAGTTAGATTGAAAGACAACATTACTAACTGCAGTAAATGTTTACTGGAAGATTGCATTAGAAAATCTGTATTATAGTCACCAGCAATCAAAATTTCTTTGTTTCTTCCTGTTAAATAACCCAAAAGAGCTTCTAGATGATTTATGAATAGATTGTAATTTCCTGCAGGTGCTCGATAAATAGTTACTATTATATAAGATCTGTTATGAAACTCTACTTCTGTTGCACATGCTTCTAGATGCTGCTCTAAACAGAATTTATTAATGTCAATGTTCTTGAATTTATGGCAGTTTTTAATAAATGTGGCAACTCCTCCTCCATCCATATCTACTCTGCAGAAGTAGGAAGCTAGCTTAAATCCTGAAATGTCTAACATATCTATACCAGTGGTCACTTGATGTTCAGAGAGGCAGATTATGTCAATTTGGTTAGATGAATTCATTTCATCGATACAAATGAGTAGTTCATCAACTTTATTTCTGAGTCCCGGAATGTTCTGGTGTAATAAATAAAACTGATACTGCATACTAATGGGATTATAACTGCTTTGGCGAAGATGAACTGGCAGTTTCTGATTACTTTCTGTTAAAAATTGTTTAAATGGAGGCTGTATGCTAAAATCTGACTCCTGTTCATCTGTTTTCTCAAACTGAGTGAGTCTGCCAATCTCTCTTAAAACTCGTTTTCTTTCCCCCTTCCCTATCCTAAAAAAGGCATCCCTCTGACACCTGTGACCACTGGTACTTTACCACTTGTGACAGTGTCCCCCCTTAAGTTTTCTGCAATCAACCCAGACAGTTTTCCATTCCCTTTTCTATTGAGGTGAAGGCCACGCCTAGTGTAGTCCCACCTATCGATAGCATCCACAGGAATCAAACCAACATGGGACCCTATATCCGTCCTAAGCAGCCACTCCAACTCCAAGTTCACCCTCCCTACAGAAGAGTTCAAATGAGGCCGATCAACACAAACACAAACACAAATCCCACACTCGTATGCCTCGTTACTGATGCTATCTTCACCAGGTCACTCTCTATGGAATATTCAGTGTCTCTGTCAATGTTATCTCCCGGACCACCCACTATAACCACGGCTTCCTCCTTTGTGAAATCCTTGCATAGAGAACCTACATCCTCTGTTACCTGACCCAGATCTGCACTAGGCTTGAAAAAGTTTGTGACCTGGTACTCTGGACCTAGATTTTCCTGCAGTAGTTGGCCCACACCTTACCATGGGAACTACCTAACAACAGAACTTACTGTCTCTTCACCAATTTCCCTACCTTTTTCAAGTCCTTGAAAGCTTGTTGTGCCCTTTCTACAGCTTCAGCTACATGAGGCTCATCCGATTCTGACTGAGGCAACAGCTCAAATCTATTTTCAAGATTTATGACAAAGCTGTCTGATGCTCTCCTTTGCCTGTTCCCCCTATTACCTGTTGCCACTTTCCACCTCTGTTCACCCTTCTCCCTCTTTAACCTGTCCAGATTCTCCCTTGCCTTGTCTAGGTCAGCTTGAAGAGCTGCAATTTTCCCTTCCTGTTCCAGTATTTTCCTATCTCTACTGCAGATCCTACAATACCACTGGTGAGCCTCATTTATGTCCCCATTTCCCACGCCACTACATTCGCCCCAATGAAAGAAACTTCAGCACCCATCACACCATACCACGGAACCAACGATCCTACGGCATGTCACACACTTCTCACTCATGGTAAAAGCCGAAATCGTATAAACTGATTTAAGTACTGACTAAAACGTAAACAAAGGACCCTAGAAACTATTCAGGCAGATATAAATAAATTGAAAGAGTACTGAATAAAAAAACTGGTGATTACATATAAGTTTAAGTCACTGTTCACTTACGATACGCGCGCGTGAAATTAAGCCTAAAATCCGTGCTATAGGCGCGAGAAGGAAAATAAACTTCTTACCCCGTTGAATCTTCTTTAACGCTTCACTAACACTTCCACTAACGTAACAACACTTATATTATGTTTATACCAACTGGAAGCGTTTACTTATAAGTTTAATTCACAGCTTACTTACGATTGGCGCGTGTGAAATTAGGCCTAGGATTCGTGCTACAGGCGCGAGAAGAAAAATACGCTTCTTACCCCGTTTAATCTTATTCTGTGCTTCACTAACACTTCCACTAATTTAACAACACTTATATTATGTTTATAACACCTGTAAACTTTTAAAAATAGCTTAATAACAACGCTTTTTATAATTATTTAGTGCAGCAAATACTCGAAGAGTCCGCGTCGGCGCAGTGTTGCCAACAGGACTGCCCAAACTGTAAACCACTCCTGCATCAGAAGACTTCCATCTCATGTGTGATCAAACGTGACACATTCTTCTAAATGAACTATGATTTATGTGATGTACTCCATCCCCCCTCTCACATCTTGGGTGTAAAATCGAGACTTCAGCTTCATAACTAAGTTAGCGATATGATTCTTGAGTTTGATAATCAAAATATCCACGGGTATGCTGCCGGTCTATAGTGTCCAACGGGCACAATATTTCGGCGATCGCAGCATGAAGAAATTTGAAAAGTTGCGCCACCGTAGATGTCGTTTGCTAAGTACTCTTGCCTTTCTAAAGAGATGTCGTTCCGAGAATGTTGTTCCAAATTTTGCTAAGGTTATGCATCACATCGATTCTGCAGCAGCTAAGAGAATCAAGAATCGAGCCAGCCTCGCATTGGTACGTGAGAGAGTGCAATTCACCCGCCGGAGCCTTGAGTTTATCTCACAGGAATTACTCAAACTACATTTTCAACTGGCTAGTAAGTTCAATTCTTGTTCCTGGGATTGGATTGATGGTGTCACCTGGGTGTCAGCTGATTCCGCCCATAAGAAGGCTACAGGACGTCAAACAGCTAAGTTCTCACGTCTCCTTGACAAACCATCCCTGCAGGTTCCGTGCAAGACTGTCATCAATTTGAGTGGCATGGTGTTGAGTGATGATGCGGTCTCGGTTTTGCAGAAAGGTCTCAACTTCGCTCCGACCCCGAAGTTCACTCCGGTCGCAGAAATTGTTAGTGCTGTTGAACAGGTTGCAGCTCGACTTCCGCCAGAATCAGCCGAGGAAATACGTCGTGAAACTTGTCGTGCGTTGACGGAATCCAAGCCGATGAAGTCAAATATCAGCAGTAAAGAGAGGGCGGCCATTCGTGATCTGAGGGAGCGCTCTGAAATTATTGTCTTACCGGCTGACAAAGGCAATGCTACAGTTGTTGTCTCCCATAAGGACTACACTGATAAGATGCAGAGCCTGCTAAATGACGATTCCTACCGGAAGATCAGCGTTGACCCTACAAAGAAGGTGGAGAACAAGACGAGGGCGCTTCTCAAGGACGCAGATTTACCGGAGGGTGACGCTAAGAAATTGTTACCCCAAGGTCCGGTACCGCCTAGACTATATGGACTCCCGAAGGTTCACAAAGAGGGGGTACCATTACGCCCCATTGTCAGCAACATCAGGGCACCTACATATTTGTTGGCCAAATACCTGACAGGAATATTAAGTCCTTATGTGGGTAAATGCCCTCATCACATACATAATTCCGTGGATTTTGTTAAACGCCTTGATAGCTTCAGGTTGGATGAGTCAGATATCATGGTGAGTTTTGACGTCGTTTCCTTGTTTACGAGGGTACCCCTGCGAGAGTCACTAGAACTGATTAGTCAGAAGTTTGACGAGAAGACCACTGAACTTTTTAGGCATGTCTTGACTTCCACGTATTTTCTTTTTAATGGAGAATACTACGAACAAACGGAGGGAGTCGCCATGGGTAGCCCACTCTCACCGGTGGTAGCGAATTTGTACATGGAGAACTTCGAGGAGGAAGCCCTGTCGTCATCCGTATGGAAACCTACTTGCTTTTTCCGTTACGTGGATGACACGTTCGTCATCTGGCCACATGGTATGGATAAACTCCTTGACTTCCTTACACATCTAAACTCCATACACCCCAACATCAAATTCACTATGGAGACTGAAACGGAGGGTAAATTACCTTTCCTTGACGTCTTGGTCAAGAGAAGGGTTGACGGCACCCTAGGTCATGGGGTGTATCGGAAGGCTACGCACACTGATCTGTATTTGCATGCAGACAGCTGCCACCACCCTTCACAGAGGAATGGGGTACTTAAAACTCTAGTACATAGAGCGCGCACTATCTCTGACGCAGAGAGTCTACCCCAGGAATTGGAACATCTGAGAACTTATTTCGAAAAAATGGGTACTCAGAGTGGCAGATTCAACGTGCTCTCCGCCCAACCACTGCAGCACAACCTGTTGAGATGGATGAAGTCACGAGGGAGGAGGTAGGCACTGCATTTATTCCATACACAGGCGCACTCTCGGGGAAAATCGCCCGCATTCTGAAGAAACACCGGGTCGGAACTGTGTTTTGTCCTCCAAATAAAACTCGTGCACTGGTGGGGAGCGCCAAAGATGACCTCGGTTTGAGGAAGGCCGGCGTGTACCAGATTCCGTGTCAATGTGGCAAGTCGTATATTGGTCAGACGATGCGTACCGTCGAGGATCGATGCCGTGAACACCAGAGGCACACTCGACTGATGTATCCGAGCAAGTCGGCGGTCGCTGAACATTGTTTGTCGGAAAATCACGCCATGGAGTATGACCGCACGAGGATTCTGGTACAGACGTCGAGATACTGGGACAGCGTTGTTAGAGAGGCCATCGAAATTCGCACCAATGACGACCTCATAAACCGTGACTGTGGCTATAATCTTAGCAAGGCTTGGGAACCAGCGATCGGGTTAATTAAGAGTAAATCGAGCAGACGTATAGTTGTGACGACCACGGCGGACAGAGCCATCACACCGACGTCATCTCAGACGCCGTCGCAATCTGTTCCACCGCGCGACCGTGGCGCTGGGCGCGGACGGCGGAGGGAGCGCGCCGCGGGCGGAGGGTATTTAAATCGGCCGCCGCCGCGACCGAACCCAGTTCCCTCTGAGCAGCCATAGCGTACGGATCTCCGTGCCGGCACGTTCACAGGAGCTCAGTCCGTCAGTTCACCTTGTAACGGAACTGAAATGATGGTGGGCTGACAGTAATTTGGAGCCCGCGCGTCGGAAACGGGCGCGCTGGTGTGAGACTGCCAGAGAGTGCACCCTGATGCCATCTATTGGCGAAACTGGGAATTAGCGCTGTCTCAGACAATGCACAGAGCTCTCGGAGTCAAATGTATTCTTTTTCTTGGTAATAATAAGTTCTTACTGTATGATTTAATGTTATAAAGAGCTAGTAGTAAGTTATTATGACTGGTATGAACTCCAGGGTAATAAATATAAATATTCTTAGATACTAAATGATTTCGGTGAAAAGGTGGTAGGGGAACACCCCCACTCTTGGTGATACGAGCATAGCTAGAGGTAGCTGGAGACACAGGGACTGAACAATGGAATGGCCTGGGGAGTGTTGACGTGAGCGGACGTGCATAACTGTGCTCACGCAAAAGTGACTGTGCAACAGCGAAAAGGAGAATATCGTCGCCGTTTGTGGAGTAGAACGCGACGAATGGTTGTCGAAGCCGTCTCTATGCCACTGGGGCTGATTGTAAGAGTTCCTGCGCCCAGATTTTATGGCGGACGCGCAGTAGCTTATACGAGTGCTACAGCTCGTAGTTCCAGCCGCCATTAAGGGCACGAGGCGTGAAGAGGAAGAGCTGCGTTAGCCACATGCATCTCACCACCAGCACCGACACGTCTACCCAAGGCAAGACGGCTTGAAATTGTTAAGTCGAACTTTGTATACATGTAAAAGGAGAATACCAGTTTTCTTTTGTGCAAGTGCAGAGGACAGAATATAGTAATGAGCAAAATTACGACGCATGTTGTTCATTGTAAAGTGTAGTAACCTGAAACATAGTGTAGTGAAATCAGACTGAGGCCACCATCGCCTCTTTCATTTACAATTCTTTTGGTTGTAGAATACTTTAGCGTTTAAGAATGTAGAAAAGAGCAATGGTCACACCAGAATAAGTCGCCTATTTATAGTTACTTAAATTTTTCTGAGTAACCTTTCAAGTAAAGTCACTTAACTAATTCTATAGCAATTGTCCAAAGAGTAATATCCCAAAATCATTAAATAACTTGAAGGATAGAATTTTGTTAACCTTAGTTGCATAAATTGTCTTGGTAGTAATTACCAAGCCAACTCACAGAAATTGAGAGAGTATTTGCTTTGTAGAATCACCTAGAATGATCAGAAATAGTAATATTCAGAATTAAGTTTAAATTCAACACAAGCCGTTTCACTTTGAAACGAGCAAAAAAAAATTGATTTATTCTTTTGCTCCTTCAGAGCTGGCGACCGTAGTTATAAGTATTTTCAGGAGGATTCGACGGTAAGTCTGCTGCTCTCGTCGTGCTGATAGGATTATCTACTGCTGCTAGCAGTGGTGATTGGATACATAAGCTCACTAACAAGTTAAGTGGGTCAGGTAGGCAGTGTTACCGTGTGAACTGTAGGGCACTGTAGGCCGTGGATCGAACCCGTTCAATCATCACAGCTCTTTGAGAAATAGTCCGGTTAGGAGTGTACTAATCCAATAGGTAAATACTGGCGAGTAACGGTCAAAAATGTATACGCAAGTGAATTTAGCAAGGTCCATGTAGCACCTAGTTAGTGTGGTGTAATGGCGAGGGTAGGAGTGGAGTAAAAGTGAGCTGAGCTTGTGGCAGCTGGGCTGTCTTCAAAGATTAATAACGCCAGAATTCACTACTAACTCTTACCATTAGGGCTGAGCTAATTACGGTTAAAATACGTAGCAGTAAGCGCAAAGGCGTGACAGCTACAAGTCCGTATTGGCTTTATACATACGGAAGTAGGAAGCGGGTCATTCCGTCAGTGGAGGGGTTAAAACAACTGAGTCAGTTGAGAACATACCCCATTTACTGATGGAAAGATTCGGCGGTTCGGTCGCATGTGGCGACCGTGACAGGACTTACCAAGTTTGTAGAATAATGGCTGCAATACAAGTGTTTTATATAAATTTGTAGTTTCAAGAAAATTTTAAATTTAAAATTCTGTTGTAGACAAATATACCACAATTGGTAAGTTCAAGACGACAACCTGCAAAGCAGCAAAAGAAAGTCCAATAGTAGGAGTTAAACAAGTAATACTTGGTTTAATAAACATTTCTATTAGGCACGAAATACAGCAGCATAAGATGGAGTCGAATAGTAACAAGCAAGACGAAAACATTACAAGGTCAGACCCAGAATTAGGGACCATAGATACTGTTGTAGGGTTGGAAAATCCTATAGACGAATCCACACCCACAAAACAGGAGGAACGGGAAGTGAAACCAAAGGTAGTGAAAAGTGAACCCAATGTATCTGTGGATGCAAGTCACAAGGGAGAGGATATGGAATTAACAAGTTTGTTAAATAGTATGATGGCGCAAATTCGAGAAGGGAATGCTAGTTTGAAAGCAAAAATGGCTAGTCATATATCCCAACTGGATGAAAACCTATCTGGTAAAATAAAAGCCAATTTAGATATTTTGAATACGCAAAGCCAGCGTATCACAGAGGTAAACAAATCAGTAAATAGCATTAGGGCTGAAATAACAAATGTTCAGAGAAAAGTCACAGAAATAGAGAAAAGATTTGATACCGAAATTCAGAGAATAGAGAAATCAGTGGAACCTTTGGTTAGTGAAAAATTAGAACCGATAATTGAAAGTAAATTACAGGTGATAGTACCAGTTGTAAAGAAAGAGATTGTTAAAGAAACGGCAGCTGATATTGAAACACTGCGCAATACCATGTTGAGTTTTGATGCATGTGTGCAGGAACAGGAAAATACACTGCGTAATGAGATAAAATTGTTAAGTCAGCAAGTTCAGAATCAGACGTTTCTTAACTGTAGTGGTATCCCATTGGTAATGCAAAAATCGGAAATACTGAGTAGGGAGGAAAAATACGATCCTCAAAAGAAACAAGGTGGATGGCATCCAATGGATTTTATAAAAAATTGTGAACGTGTCTTACCAACAGACATGTCGGATAAAGAAAAAATTAATTTAGTAATAGACGCTTTAGCAGGTCATGCTAAACGTTGGGGATTGAATTTGGATATCGACAATTTGAAGTTTACAGAATTCAAAGAAAAGTTCCTTGAGGAATTCTGGGGCACACAACAGAGGGATAGGTTGTGGAGAGAATTCGTTGTCGCCAGAATGCCAGAACATGGGCGTGGGCTCATGAAAGGATACTGTGAAGGATGGTTCAAGCGTTTGGAGTATCTTAAAGATCGTAGATCAAAATCGGAGATAGTGTGGGAGTTGTGGAAAAAGCTACCTGACGACTCAAAGCGTTATGTAGGAGGCACTCATCGAACATTCGATGAATTTTTAGAAAAAATCGAGAATGAAGATAGGTGGCGTGAAACTAGAGAGTTTCGAGGTTTCAGAAATCAGAATGGAATAGTAAAAGGTGGTCGGAATGAACCGCAAATTAACATGATGAGAGGAAGAGGTCGAGGAGGTAACTCTCAGCGTGGGAGAGGACACTATCAGGGAAACGGGATGCATTATCAAAATCAGGAAAACTAAATACCGCGCAGGTCAAGGGCCTAACGCGCGCGGAAAGAAAGAAATGGCCCATATATATGGAAGATCGGAGTAGTCAGTACTATAGTAGGATAGTGCGTCGTTCGCCTGAAGAGCAGTTACATAAACGAAACTTTGCGAAGTATAATGCAGGGATACAAACAGAGGAGAGAGAGCAGGGAGGACTTATTAAGGGAAATGAAGCAGGAAAAGAATATCGGTCGGATGTGAAGGCTCACGTGAATGAAATAAGTACAATTCGAGGTCAGAGTGACGAATTGATGATGGAAGAGTCAGAGAAGGCGTTGTTTGTCGGTAGGGATGGCAACTGTGCAGAGAGGCAGGGGCAAGGTAGGAGTGATGTGACTTATGGTAAAAGGTTCGTACGAATAGTCGACGAATCGCATCGAGAAGTAATTAAAGAGGAAAGGGTGGATAAGAAAAAGGGGCATAGTGCAGAGACGCATGCCGATTCAGAAATTACCTCGTATGCAGAATATGTACATCAGCTCAAAAGCCAGCCAGCACAATTAGAAAGATCTTCCACTCAAGTGATTAATTTGGACCCGAATATGACAGTGTTAGAGAGCCATACCGATTATGATGTGTACCTAGTGACAGCAAGAGTACATGACTGTGATGAAGATTCTTTTAAAGAAATTAGAGAAAGTGTATCTAACCAAGAGAAAGAGTGTTGTGATCCCTGTAGTACTGAAGCAAATGAGTTGAGTGAGACTGGAATTCCATTAGTAGGGGAAAATAATGAAAGTAAGAGTGGCGAATGTACTATCCAACAAAGGGAAAGTAGAGAAATGGATTATAATTTGCAAGAATTATTTGAATCCGAAGAAGGTCATATTTCTAAGGAGGAGGAATTATCGTCAGGATCATCAGAAAGCATCCAGGGAGAAAAAGAAGTAGAGGAAGTTTCCGATTCTGCAACCGAGAGTTCAGGCATGACAGATTCGAATGAGAACGAGATGGCATTAAAGAGCCTAGACGAAGGACTATTGGAAAAAGTGGTGAAAGAATTTAGGATGAAAAGGAGAAAGAAACCTCCAGATGGAATGGTCAGTATAAAAACCGGAAAAATAATATGGCAAGACTTGGCGGTGGAAAAGGATTTATTATGGGAAGATAAAGAAAGTATGAAAGAGGACAATAGGATGCAAACAATCCTGCCCATTAATGTATGTGGGTACGATTTATATGTATTGTTGGATACAGGTGCTCAAATAAGTGCTATTTCGCACAAATTTTTTGAGATGATCAAAGAGCAACGAGGAGTAGTCATGATGCCAGTAACAGGTGTTAAAGTGATAGGGGCGACAGGGAAATGTAGTAAACCTGTTAAACATCAAGTGATGATGGAATTTAAGATAAAAAACAAGCAATTTTCGAATGCATTTTTAGTAGTTCCAGAGCTCAGTGCCGAGATCATTTTAGGCATTGACTGGTTAATAAAACAGAAAGTAATTATAGATTGTGACAAAGGGATAATAGTTTGTAAAGTTGATAGTGCGGTATTAGAAATACCATTTGAATCATCTAGAGTAATGGAAGAGAACCAGCTGAGATGGGTAGAATTTAGAGATGATCATGATTCAGGAATAGGTCAAAAATTCGATTGGTGTCTGGTGAGGCAGATAGTTGAAGATGGAAATAAGGAGACACTCCTTCGAAATGTAGTGAATAAAACGGAAGGACTATCTGATGACCAAAGGGAGGATCTATGGCAAATTCTGAAAGAAAATCGGGAGGTATTTTCAGAAAAACCGGGACGAGTGATAAATTATGAGTACTGCATGGAGGTAGAGGAGCATGAACCTTTCTTTAAACCACCATATAATGTACCCTTGTCTAAGAAAGAAGCAGTTCAAAAAGAAATAGATAAAATGGTTTAATGTGGGGTCATTGAACGGAGTTCTAGCCCATATAATAACCCACTGGTGATAGTAGGTAAGAAGGATGGAAGTGTACGAATAGTGATAGATGCTCGTACTCTGAATAAAGTAGTGAAGAGGGAGTTGGATCGTCCAGAGAACATAGATAATTTATTGCAGAAGTTTAATGGTGTAAAGTACATGACTAGTTTAGACCTAACTGCAGGATACTGGCAAATCCCAGTAAGTGAGGAGTCTAGGAAGTACACGGCGTTTTTATTCAATGGCAAATGCTACCATTTCACAGTGGTACCATTTGGCCAAAATACTTCCGTTTCAGTGTTCATTCGGGCTTTAGACAAAATTTTAGGGAGTGAACTTAGTTCGCTAATCACGGTTTATGTAGATGATCTGTTAATTGCTACAAGGACATGGGAAGAGCACATAGAGTTATGCGACAAGGTGTTCAAAGCTTTAATTAAAGGAGGAATGACCCTGAACCTGAAAAAATGCGAGTTTGTGAAGAAAGAAATAAAGTTTTTAGGTCACATAGTAACACCAGAGGGAATTGAAAAGGATCCCGATAAAGTCAAAGCAATAAGAAATTTTCCGGCTCCCAAGAATAAAAAACAACTAAAGTCGTTTATAGGACTTTGTTCCTTTTATCGTAAGTATGTGGATGATCAGGTGTTCAATAGCCCACATCTGAACAACCTACTTAAGAAGAACAGTGTGTATATGTGGACTGAGGAATGTGAAGGAGCATTCAACCGGCTAAAAGACAATTTGGCTAAAAACATAAAGTTATGGCACCCTGACCTGTGTGAACCATTCCACATGGCAACAGATAGTTCAGATTACGGATTGGGAGTATCCATATTTCAGGAGGTAATGATAGATGGGGAAAAAACTCATAGGCAAATAGCATTTGCGAGTAGAACCATGTCTAAGTACGAAAGAAACTATACGGTTTCAGAGAAGGAGGCTTTAGCGATAGTATGGGGTTTTAGGAAATTTCAACTTTTCTTATGGGGACATAAGACTGTGGTCCATACAGACCACAAAGCTTTAATATTTTTGAAGGACTGCAGATTGTTACATAACAGGTTGACCAGATGGGCGCTGTTTTTACAACAATTTGATATAGAGATCAAGTATGTTAAAGGGAAAGAACATGCAGTACCGGATGCTTTGTCGAGATTACCGGAAGGATGTGAGACACTAGAAAGTGTAAAGAATAGGGAAGATGTTTTTGAGGTGAATTACTTCAAAAAAGCGGAAGGGAGAGAAAAAATTAGGGAAATATGTCGGAATATGCGAAGATATCAAAGTGATGATGATGCACTCAAGTCGGTAAAGGTCAAGTTTGACAATCCGGACGCAACTAACATAAGGGCTTCATATAAAATACACAAAGGTGTACTGTATCTTCAAAGATTAAATAATCCAGGGAAGTGGAGAGTATGTTGGCCGGAACAACACACTGAAGTGCTGATAGATTATGTTCACTTGGCATATGGCCATTGTGGTGCACGGAAGTGTACCGATAAGTTAGATGAATGCATTACCTTTAACAACATGGCACGAAGGGTAGCACAGAGGATAAGATCTTGTGATCTATGCCAAAAGGCGAAAGTAACAAATGCAACTAATCAAGGGCCCATGCAATCAATAAAACCTGATGAAGTATTAGAAATAGTAGCAGTAGATATCTTTGGACCATTACCGAAAACCATGGGGGGTTTTATGTACATATTTGTAGCAGTTGAACTTTTCTCAAAGTATATAAAGCTATATCCCTTGAGAAAAGCTACTGCCAGAGCTGTGTATGATAAAATGGTGTGTGATTATTTTGTGAAAGTAGGGAAGCCAAAGAGAATACTATCAGATAATGGTGTTCAGTTTTGCTCAAAAATGTGGAGGGATGGGATAACTGAGAAACAGGTAGAAGTGGTACATATCTCAGCTTATCACCCATCAAGCAATCCGGCAGAAAGATATATGCGTGAGATAGGTCGGTTATTTAGGACGTACTGCCATAGCAACCACAAGAAGTGGGGCATGTATGTGAGTGAATTCGAAGAAATCATGAATTCATTAACAAACGAGAGCACTGGATTTACTCCAGAAGAAATCCTGAAAAAGACGAGAAGTAAAAGTCTAGTAGAAGACCTACTAGAATTTCCAGATAGAGTTGAATTAGATTATGATAGTAAAAAGAACTTAGTAAAAGACAAGATGAGAAAACAAGCAGATGCGAGAATTCGTCGTCATGACGAAAAAGTAAGGAATCCTAAATTCAAAATAGGCGATCTCGTTCTTGTAAAAACACATGAAAAGTCAAGTGAAATTAATAACGAGATCAGCAAATTTAAATATATATATAATGGACCATTTAAAATAGTGTCCATACCCAATGTGAATGCTTATTATTTAGAGTACCCATTAACAGGCAAACGCCTGGGAGTAAGAAACATAGTGGATCTCAAAAGGTATGAGCCACGAATTCTACCAGATTGAAAATAAATATATAAATAAATATTAAAGTAAACCAATATGTAAATAGTTTTGTTTCTTTTGTTCTATGTGAAAGGTAAATGTTCACTAAAATATGTTGCAGTATTCTAATGAAACTTCTAGTTTAAGTAGAGACTAAACAGACTGGGAAAGACTGAGCTTCTAAGAAAGCCTTAATAGATGTGTAAATAAGTGTTGTGGAAGAGGTAGAAAAGTGAGGAGGTAAAGTGAAAAGGACGGGCTATAAAGTAATAGGCGCATAACGTGTGTTTTACTTGCCTGAGATAAAAGAAGTGTATTTAAAATTTTTGTAAAAAAGATGTTTAAAGTGTACTGTGTTTAGATGTAAGAAAATTGTAAAGAATATATGTAAATCATTTATGTAATGTTTAGCAGGAAAGATAGAAAGAATTGGTGTTTAATTTTAAATAAGTAATATAAGTACCGAGGTGTATCAGTAAGAAAGGGAAAACCCTTGGTAAAAAGCTTAACGAAAATTTCAGATTCATTATAGGAGAGACTTCTTATTGAATTATCACTGTTAGATACTTCAATAAGAAGTGGGGCATGTGTAACGGAACTGAAATGATGGTGGGCTGACAGTAATTTGGAGCCCGCGCGTCGGAAACGGGCGCGCTGGTGTGAGACTGCCAGAGAGTGCACCCTGATGCCATCTATTGGCGAAACTGGGAATTAGCGCTGTCTCAGACAATGCACAGAGCTCTCGGAGTCAAATGTATTCTTTTTCTTGGTAATAATAAGTTCTTACTGTATGATTTAATGTTATAAAGAGCTAGTAGTAAGTTATTATGACTGGTATGAACTCCAGGGTAATAAATATAAATATTCTTAGATACTAAATGATTTCGGTGAAAAGGTGGTAGGGGAACACCCCCACTCTTGGTGATACGAGCATAGCTAGAGGTAGCTGGAGACACAGGGACTGAACAATGGAATGGCCTGGGGAGTGTTGACGTGAGCGGACGTGCATAACTGTGCTCACGCAAAAGTGACTGTGCAACAGCGAAAAGGAGAATATCGTCGCCGTTTGTGGAGTAGAACGCGACGAATGGTTGTCGAAGCCGTCTCTATGCCACTGGGGCTGATTGTAAGAGTTCCTGCGCCCAGATTTTATGGCGGACGCGCAGTAGCTTATACGAGTGCTACAGCTCGTAGTTCCAGCCGCCATTAAGGGCACGAGGCGTGAAGAGGAAGAGCTGCGTTAGCCACATGCATCTCACCACCAGCACCGACACGTCTACCCAAGGCAAGACGGCTTGAAATTGTTAAGTCGAACTTTGTATACATGTAAAAGGAGAATACCAGTTTTCTTTTGTGCAAGTGCAGAGGACAGAATATAGTAATGAGCAAAATTACGACGCATGTTGTTCATTGTAAAGTGTAGTAACCTGAAACATAGTGTAGTGAAATCAGACTGAGGCCACCATCGCCTCTTTCATTTACAATTCTTTTGGTTGTAGAATACTTTAGCGTTTAAGAATGTAGAAAAGAGCAATGGTCACACCAGAATAAGTCGCCTATTTATAGTTACTTAAATTTTTCTGAGTAACCTTTCAAGTAAAGTCACTTAACTAATTCTATAGCAATTGTCCAAAGAGTAATATCCCAAAATCATTAAATAACTTGAAGGATAGAATTTTGTTAACCTTAGTTGCATAAATTGTCTTGGTAGTAATTACCAAGCCAACTCACAGAAATTGAGAGAGTATTTGCTTTGTAGAATCACCTAGAATGATCAGAAATAGTAATATTCAGAATTAAGTTTAAATTCAACACAAGCTGTTTCACTTTGAAACGAGCAAAAAAAAATTGATTTATTCTTTTGCTCCTTCAGAGCTGGCGACCGTAGTTATAAGTATTTTCAGGAGGATTCGACGGTAAGTCTGCTGCTCTCGTCGTGCTGATAGGATTATCTACTGCTGCTAGCAGTGGTGATTGGATACATAAGCTCACTAACAAGTTAAGTGGGTCAGGTAGGCAGTGTTACCGTGTGAACTGTAGGGCACTGTAGGCCGTGGATCGAACCCGTTCAATCATCACAGCTCTTTGAGAAATAGTCCGGTTAGGAGTGTACTAATCCAATAGGTAAATACTGGCGAGTAACGGTCAAAAATGTATACGCAAGTGAATTTAGCAAGGTCCATGTAGCACCTAGTTAGTGTGGTGTAATGGCGAGGGTAGGAGTGGAGTAAAAGTGAGCTGAGCTTGTGGCAGCTGGGCTGTCTTCAAAGATTAATAACGCCAGAATTCACTACTAACTCTTACCATTAGGGCTGAGCTAATTACGGTTAAAATACGTAGCAGTAAGCGCAAAGGCGTGACAGCTACAAGTCCGTATTGGCTTTATACATACGGAAGTAGGAAGCGGGTCATTCCGTCAGTGGAGGGGTTAAAACAACTGAGTCAGTTGAGAACATACCCCATTTACTGATGGAAAGATTCGGCGGTTCGGTCGCAACCTGATGATGGCGACATGTTTGATCGCCGAAATATTGTGCCCGTTGGACACTATAGACCGGCACCATACCCGTGGATATTTTGATTAAGTTAGCGATAGGTGCTTGTGAGGCACTGCAATCCCCATGTATACATTTACCTGACAGATGTGCTGTTTACAGATTTAGTGGTAGAATGACTTGTTATTTTCGCATGTCGGGCGTCTCGGCAGATCAGTGTTATTAAATAGGAGTACTTTCGAGGTCTGTACTCTGTATACAGTGATTCTAAGCAAGTTAGGGTGAGTGATTTGTATCACCATAAAAAATAAATTAGGTGAAATGGGTAGCTAAATAAACTGTTAAAAAAATAAATACAGTGCCCTCCCTCCTCTCTCCAGCAGCCCAGAACAGGCAGATTCCTTTTTTCACACCAATTTGCCTCCCCTCCAGGCGAGTGTTTTGTATCAGCATAATAAACTAGGTGAGATCTATAATTCGATGTATGTAGGAAATGTAAGGATTTTTAGCGTATTGTAGCCCCGTCAGCAACTGTGATGGACTAATACATTGAAAAATCCGCCTCAGTTGGGGAAATTTTCTGGTCTCTACCCAGGTTTCTGCTAGAATAATCTAGCCTTCTTCAGAAGCATAAAATTACTATAACATGCCAGAGTAAGGCACAGTCAACATTAAAAATTAAAACCTAAAGTACCGTGGTGCCATGTCGAATTTAAACTACTTAACTGAAGTCCAGCCCCGGCATCACTTCACCGCGCAGCGGCAACTACCTTGACACTGACCGTTGCATGCGGAATTGCACTGAGCACATAGCAACTCGCGCGCGTGCGCATACGGAGAGTCAAAGCCGTATGTCATTGGCTGTCTGTATATCACGTGTTGGGAGCTGATAACCGTAAATGTAAGCAAACTAAGCATTATGTAAATGAAGTCCCTATGTGTATTAACTACACACAAATTGTAATAAATGGTAGGAAATTTAGTTGGTGGGGTATATAAAGTTTAAGGATTACCTTTAAGACTTTATGCAGATATGGTCATCGTGTAAAGTATCCCCACCAAACGTGACTAATAGCGAGCACCTTACTTGTTTCACTCATTTGAAACCTTAACCGTTATCTACAGTTTAATTAGGGTGTAACTGGGCGTGCAACGCCCCTGTCATCACACTTAACTACTATTGACCGAAATAGGTCAAGCATATTAATTAAAGTGTGGCGGAGGGTACAACGTCAGCTTCATCACGCTTAGGTGCTATTGACCGTCATAAGCGTGATGACGGAGATGTTGTACCCTCCGCCACACTTGTAGAAAATGTGGTTGGATGACCTTGAAAAGCAGTTGAAACTACGTATCTGGAAGTGCAGCGAACATCTTTTCTTGCCTATATGAACGATCAGCCTCTAGTGGGGGCGACACCATACTAACCTCACTCAGCAAAATTCATGCACATTTTTCGACAGGATGGCAAACACATTTGATGGCAGTAGTGGCTCTAATTGTTTAAATAAAGACCTACGTCCAGAGCTGAATGAGTGCATGTAATACAGCTATTGAAACACTAAGAAACTGATATCTAAGCCTCTTGTAGCGGTAACACAACACTAATGCTGTAGGTAGATGATAAATTTAAACAGAATTAAGGGAATTTATACAAATTTAAAGAAAATTATACAAATTTAAAAAATTTACAGAAATTATACTCGAATTAAATGAGCGGCCTATAGTGGGGGCGACACCATACCAACTCCGCTTAGCAAAATTTTCGAAGAGGATGGCTAAGACAATTGATGGTCGTACTGCTTGAAATTGTTTAAATAAAGACTTATGTCCAGTTCCTAGGAAGAGGTGACTTAGGTTAGTAGAGGTAGCCCAATTGACCTATCTCCCTACAAAACTTGCGGCCAGTTCCTAGGATGATGTGACTTAGAATAGTGGAGGTAGTCCAACTGCCCTATCTTCCCCCCATCTTGAATGACATCAATCGCATCATAAGCTGACGTCACCTACTTGCCTCATGGCGGCCATCTTGGGTAACAGTGCTTGGGGTGGCCTACTTTGAGGTGACCTACTTTGGGGCGACGCTCACCTTGTCCCACTACTGGCTTCCGCCAAGGTCGCTCTACCACTGATAGTCTTGTGACCCTCGAGTCTGCCTTCCGAACAGCCTGGTTGCCGTCTTTTTTGACATACGTAAAGCATACGACACGACCTGGCGACATCATATCCTTGCCATATTGTATGACTGGGGTCTTCAGGACCCGCTCCCGATTTATATCCAAAATTTCTGATCGCTCCTACTGTCCGTCTCCAAGTTCCATCCATATCCAGGAGAATGGAGTCTCGCTGGGTTCTGTATTGAGCGTCTCTCTATTTTTAGTGGCCATTAGCAGTCTAGCAGCAACTGTCGGGTCCTTTGTCTCACCTTCTCTGTTTGCAGACGACTTCTGCATTTCGTACTGCTGCTCCAGTACTGGTGTCGCTGAGCGTCACCTACAGAGAGCCATCCACAAGGCGAAGTCTTGGGCCATCAAGACGTGTGTCATGCATTTCAGTCGACGTCGTAACGTTCATCCGGAACCAGAACTTTACCTTAATTACTCATTGCAGTGGAGACATATCGATTCTTAGGACTGGTTTTCGACGCTCGATTGACTTGACCCACTCATGTTCGTCAGCTTAAACGGAAGTGCTGGCAGCATCTCAATGCTCTCCATTGCCTGAGCAACACCAACTGGGGTGCAGATCGCTCCACGCTGCTGCAGCTCTACAGAGCCCTTGTTCAATCCAGTCTTGACCATAGGAGTGTGATTTATGGTTCGGCAGCGCCCTCAGCATTGCATTTGCTCGACCCATTGTACCACTGCGGAGTTCGATTAACGACTGGAGCTTCTAGAACGAGCCCGGTGACAAGCGGACCGGTGGAGGCTGGTGTCCGTCCATTGAAGATCAGACGTGCACTACTGCTCGCCAGTTACGTTGCACACATTCATAGCTCTCCTGAACAACCCAATTACCGTCTCCTTTTCCCGCACGCGGCAGTCCATCTCCCGCATGGGCTGCCCAGGTCGGGGCTAGCGATTGCGGTTCGCGTGCGGACTCTTCTCTCCGAACTGGAGTCCTTTCCTTTACCACCTCTACTTGCGGTCCGTTAAAGTACGCCTCCATGGTGTATTCGTCGGTCGCACCTTCGTCTCGACCTTTTGGATGGCCCTAAGGACTCCGTTAACCGAGCTGCTCTCTGCTGTCGCTTCCTCTCTATTCTTGATATGTTCCGGGGCTCTGACGTGGTTTACACCGACGGCTCGATGGCTCAAGGTCACGTAGGCTTTGCGTATGTTCATGGAGGACTTATTGAGCAGCACTCCTAGCCAGTTGGCTGCAGTGTTTTCACTGCAGAGCTGGCGGCCATACCTCGTGCTCTTGAGTACATCCGCTCATGCCCTGGCGACTCATTTCTCCTGTGTACTGGCTCACTGGGCAGCCCACAAGCTATCGACCAGTGCTACCCTCACCACCCTCTGGCAGCATCCATTCGGGAGTCCATCTATTCTCTGGAATAGTTCTGCCGTTCCGTGGTGTTTGTGTGGACCCCACGACATGTCGGAACGAACTTGCAGACAGGCTGGCCAAACAGGTGACGCGGAAACCTCTTCTGGCGATGGGCATCTCCGAAACTGACCTGCGTTCTGTCTGACGCCGCAGGGTTTTCCGGCTTTGGGAGACTGAATGGCAGAACAGTACGCACAACAAAATGCGTGTCATTCAGGAGACTACGAATGTGTGGAAGTCTTCCATGCGGTCCTCTCGCACGGATCAGTTGTCCTCCGCCGGCTCCGCATTGGCCATATGCGGCTAACGCGTGGTTACCTACTCCGTCGCGGGGACCCACCTCTGTGTCGCTGTGGCTCAAAAATGACAGTCGTCCACCTCTTGCTGGACTGCCCACTTTTAGCCGCTCTGCGGTGTACTTTTAACTTTCCCATCACCCTGCCTCAACAGCAGCTTTAGCTTTACGTTTTATCCGTGAGAGTGGGTTTTATACTTCTATGTAGGTTTTAGCGCATGTCCTTTGTCCCTCCGTGTCCTCCACTCTAGTGCTTTTAGGGTGGAGGTTTTAATGTCTTGCAGAGTGCATGGCTTTTCCTTTCTATTCTCGTGGTCGGCCAGCCACTGTAATCTGCTTTATTGTTTCGCTCTCTTCTGTTTCTAGCGTCTCTCTGTTGTTTTCTTGTCCTCTTTTGTTCCTTTAGTGTTCGTTGCCTTTCCTTCGTCCTTGTGGTTTTTCCTTTCTTTCCGTTTTGTGTTATTTGTCTCGTCCGTTTTATTCTCACACTTGTGGCGTTGTTTTATCAGGAACAAGGTACCGATGACCTCGTAGTTTGGTCCATTCTCCCCTCTTTTAAACCAACCAACCAACCATTCAAAGCAGAGATAGATGCTTAGCCTGAACCAACCATTCAAAGCAGAGATAGATGCTTAGCCTGGTGTATCTGGTAACCTGACTCTGCCGTTACCTGTACAGACGGAAGTTTAAAGTAATGACATACCATGTTGCTTCTAAATGGCTATTAGGTTTGAAGGACCCATCCAGTTAACCCACAAGATGAGCATTAAAGCCCAATGAATTTGAGTACGAAGTATTCCACAGAGCAGGAAAGAGGCACAGAAATACAGACAGGATAAGCAGGAATAAATACCATCCTGGGTGGCAAGCAGCACAGAAGGCCGATGGAGAGTGTAAGCAGGACAGCAATAAGCAGCAGTTTAGCCTGTGTCACGGATTGTTGTGTAGGGAGACGAATTTAAGATCACGAGTGGATGTGTCAGCAGAGCTGAGTGATGGGGTACTGAGCATAATCATGGTTCCATTGGTTCAAATGGCTCTGAGCACTATGCGACTTAACTTCTGAGGTCATCAGTCGCCTAGAACTTAGAACTAATTAAACCTAACTAACCTAACGACATCACACACATCCATGCCCGAGGCAGGATTTGAACCTGCGACCGTAGCGGTCGTTCAGCTCCAGACTGTAGTGCCTAGAGCCGCACGGCCACTCCGGCCGGCTGTCTGGCAATGGAGGTTACAGAACTAGGAATCAGAGGATGGCGGAGAAGTATTGGTGCAGAGTACGGAAGAATATCAATCAGTACAGAGTGCACATTTCGCAAACCAGTCACAAATAACTATTACCGCAGAGGATTCCAGAAACTGAGATGCATGTGTTAGGACCATTAAACCGAATGCCAACAGCAGATTGTCTTCTGTTAACCATCATAGATCATATTACTTATTGCAATGAGCTGGTGCCTATGTCAGACTTGGAGGCAGTCACAAATACAGAAGTGTTGGTGAATAGATGGGTACTGAAGTCTGGAGTTCCGGAAACAATAATAATTAATCAAGAAACGAATTTCGTGCAGACCTGATGAACTAGTGTTGATGGTTGAAGGTGAAGACATTAAGAACTAGTGCACTTCAGCCTCCGTCAAACGGAAGGACAGAGTGAGTTTATCGGATAATCGGAAGGACACTTAATTATTAAGTGAACTCCCACACTACAGACGGGCGCACACATTTATCTATTCCAGTAATGCAAATAATTCAAAACTGCGTTCTACCACAGGGTTATCAGCATTTGGGGTAGTGTATGGTAGGGAGATGCCATCACTATTCGATATGATTTAGCAGAAAGGAAGCAGGAATGGAGAACTGGCCTCAGAATTCCCGAGAACAGCGAGAGAGGTTTGAGAGAGGGTCCAGCAAGTAAATACTGAGGCACTGGGAAAGCTCGAAGAGGCAGGAAATACATAGTGGCCCAGAGGATAATGTTGTTTAGTCCGTAAACTGCCAAATAAAAGACAAAGAAGTTCGTGATATGGTACCAGAAATTGTACCAAGTGAGAGAAACCACATCACCAGTTGCAGTTTCCAGCGAGGTCAACAGTTGTACATGTCAACCGTTTACGAACTGCCGGCCGCGGTGGTCTAGCGGTTCTAGGCGCTCAGTCCGGAGCCGCGCGACTGCTACGGTCGCAGGTTCGAATCCTGCCTCGGGCATGGATGTGTGTGATGTCCTTAGGTTAGTTAGGTTTAAGTAGTTCTAAGTTCTAGGGGACTGATGACCACAACTGTTAAGTCCCATAGTGCTCAGAGCCATTTCGTTTACGAACTGATCATAGGTGCACCAGATGGAATTCCAGGTAGAATATCAGTGGAACCAAGGTGAAAGCGAGAAAGAAAGAGCAGCAGAATGAAAGACGGGTAGAAGAGATCCACACACCTCAAATGGTGTGTACATTAATGTTGAGGATATACTCTGAAGCGCCAAAGAAACTGGTACAGGCATGCTTATTCAAATGCAGATATATGTAAAAAAGCAGAAACGGCGCTTCGGTCGGCAACGCCTGTACAAGACAAGTGTCTGGCGCACTTGTTACATGGGCTACTGCTGCTACAATGGCAGGTTGTCAGTGTTTAAGTGAGTCTGAACGTGGTGTTATAGTCAGCGCACGAGCGACTGGACACAGCATCTACAAGTAGCGATGAAGTGGGGTTTTTCCGTACGACTATTTCACGAATCTACCGTGAATATCAGGAATCTGGTAAAACATCAAATCGCTGCGGCTGTAAAAAGATCCTGCAATAACGGGACCAACGACGACTGAAGAGAATCATTCAAAGTGACAGAAGTGTAACCTTCCGCAAATAGTTGCAAATTTCAATGCTGGCCCATCAACATGTGTCAGCGTGCGAACCATTCAACGAAACATCATCGTTATGGGCTTTCAGAGCACTTAGAGACTACACGACACAAAGCTTTACGCCTCGCCTGTGCCCGTCAACACCGACATTGGACTGTTGACGACTGGAAACATGTTGCCTGGTGAAACGAGTCTCGTTTCAAATTGTATAGAGAGGATGGACGGATACGGGTATGGAGACAACCTCATGGATCCATGGATCCTGAATGTCAGCAGGGGGACTGTTAAAGCTGGTAGAGCTTCTGTAATTGTGTGAGAGGGGCGGGGGGTGCTGTTGGAGTGATATGGAACTCTTGATACAGGTGTCACACACGTCATCATCCTGTCTGATTACCTGCATCCATTCATGTCCATTGTGCATTCCGACTGACTTGGACAATTCCAGCAAGACAATGCGACGCCCCATACGCCCAGAATTGTTACAGAGTGGCTCCGGGAACACTCTTCTGAGCTTAAACACTTCCGCTGCCCGCCAAATTCTCCAAGTATGAACATTATTGAGCATATCTGGGATGCCTTGCAATGTGCTGCTCAGAAGAGATCGCCACCCACTCGTACTCTTACGGATTTATGGACAGCCCTGCGGGATTCATGGTGTCAATTCCCTACAGCACTACTTGAAATATTAGTCGAGTCCATGTCACCTGATGTAACGGCACTTCTGAATGCTCGTGGGGGCTCTACCCGATATTAGAGAGGTGTACCAATTTCTTTGGCTGTTCGGTGTAGTTAATATGTTTTTTGTTATAATTCTTGGAATTTTGGTTATTTTCTTTCGTATGTTATAGATCTTGTATAGGGCTGCACGGAAGTTGAACACCGGCCAGAGCAAATGGATCTCGCTGAATGGTAGAGGGCAGCGTCGCTGCCGCGCTGCACTCCCGCCTAGTGAGTGCTCGACCGCCTCGCCACGTGGACACACCGGTCAGGGGCGTCCGTCGCGGCCGGCGTAAGTACCGCCGCACCTCGAGTGCTCAGTCAGTCGCACACTTCGTCTGAAGGCGTTCGTTATGTCTCTGCCGTACTCCTAATTCCTCGTCTACGACTTTGTTTTGGTGTCGGTTTTCCTCTGTGGTCTCAGTTGGGATAGTGGCCCGTACTTGACCTGTTGAGACCATTGTGTCGAACGTTCATAGCATTTCTTTGCTGCATAGATTGCTACTGGCTTCCTCTTGCTGTGTCAGATCTGCCGTTCAGTCAGCCCTGTTTCTCGAATCTAGAGTGGGTTTGAGATTCGTCTGCAGGTGGTCTTCCCACCTTGCATCGTTAGCTTATTTCTCCTGTTTTCTGCCGTGTGCACCGGTACCAGGTTACATGCAGGTATAGCAATAGATTATTAGAATAGTTATGGGTAAGATCGTGTAGTTATGTGTTGTAATTGTACGAATGATTCTGGTCGGAAACAGCAGGCATCTGAGGAGAGAGGAGATGAAGCAAGGAAGGATGGAAGGATGGTACTTTTGGCGGTGCTGTACCTCTTCACCTGGGGTGGACTAGGGGCGCTGGAGAACCGTCACCTGGATGGAAGATTTATGTTTTTCAGGCAGCAGGCAGCGATATCATGTAGCCACAAATGAAAATTAAGTTTGGTATTTAGTGTATCGTAGCTAAGGAATGAGATAAGGAGGTTGTAACTGAGTATGCAAACACTCTAATCTAGGATTAGAGGCATTTCAAGCACGAATGTTAGTATTACATACAAGAATAACATTAACAAAGCTGTTAGTCACTAGGGTACAGTATCTGAGATGCAAGAGTCGAGCTAACAAACTTGAAAGAAGCCATTCATCAGGCATTACATGGGAAACTGAGTCCCAGTATCACAGAGGCAGTTCCTGAAAGGGTGGGGAGAAGTAGCACCCAGACTACAGTTAGCAGTAGAGCCTAACAGTCAGAATCTGCCTTTCTATTACCATGGGGGCAATAACGGAAGTGAAAACAGATGAGGCACAGTTGTACATATCTGTCAAGATACTGGTGACGAACAAGCACACATTGATGAAGTGTTACACACCTATCCAGTGTTGCTGGAAATAGTGGTGAAGCTTTTGCAAATTTAAGAGGGCGAGATGTTACTAATAGTGGAAGATAGGGATTGGCATGACTGAAGGAGTACTGCAGAAGTCGCAGAGTGGGAAGGATAGAACATATCCTACTCATGAGATTCAGATGACATGGAGTACTTGTGCCATGCCGCTGTTCAGGGGAAAGACAGAAGGTGTCCATACCAAAAGGAAGTGATGGAACCAAAATTGTACTTTCAGCAAGCAGTGCTACATTGGGCGCCAGCAGTGAGTGACAACATAGTAGTGATGCAAGTTGCTATGATCAAGGGAATCTCATGGAAGACGGAGGCTTACAATTAAGAGGCAATCGGATCTTGTTAAACAGAACTACGTGCGATATTACGACGACAACTTTCTATTTACCAGCCACGATGGCAGGAGGTACTCTGAAAAATATCACACACCTGCAACTGCACTGTCTAGATGAACCCTTGGAGACGCTGCCTAAGCAGAACCTTACTTACTTGAATGCTAGATGGGAACCAACAGTAAGTCCGATGGTAGGTGCACACAAGAAGCGAATCAGTGAGGTGCAGGTAACGGAGCTCATGGAACAGTATCGGGATAGCAGACGGAGAGCAGGTATGACCTTGAGTGTCATAGTTTCTAGCACCACGGCGGCTCTAATTGCTCTGCATGGCTTTTGTTTATATGAGATGACGAGCTGCACACGACTTTAATCCAGGAGTAATCCGGGTTCCGGAGACTTGAATCTCAAGAGCAAGAGATGGAGAGTGAATTTGTAACGTGAAGAGTACAGAAGGTCGCCATAAACATTTAATATACAGGGAGGCGCAATTACAAGTGGCCTGGACGAGTGGATACAATTGGACGTGAAGCTGTGGATATAAACACAACATTAACAGAGGAGGAAAAGACCTACAGTCACTTCCAACAGGATAGAGCAACTGCCCATGCAGGGGGTTGAACAATGGAGCACATTTACACAATCTACATGCCTGACAGAATTGTTAGCGTAGGTCAGTCTGGTCGTGGCCCTAGATGGCCACCCAGGTCATCTGTTCTGTCAGTGTGAGATTATATTGTATGGGGAGATCTCAAGCCTAAGGTGTATCGCAGCAACCCTCAAAGTTTTTAAGAATTGCAGCAGAACATTCGGATGAGACTGCAGCAGTTCCAGCAGTCCAACTTCAATCTACCTTCAGCAGCTTGCTGACCAATGCCCGAAAGTCAAAGAGATGAATGGTGGTCGCTTTCAGCATCTGCTATAGTCATGTTAGTAGTATATTTCCTTTCCTCTGCTGTGTATCCTTGCACCCTGGAACACTGCTCTGGGCCACTGCTATTTACCCCACACTG
Source organism: Schistocerca americana (assembly GCF_021461395.2). Lineage (NCBI taxonomy): Eukaryota > Metazoa > Arthropoda > Insecta > Orthoptera > Acrididae > Schistocerca > Schistocerca americana. The sequence continues at coordinate 717,166,124 of NC_060123.1, forward strand.
TAGTAAATGTACGAGTTGACAGCTTTGTATAAAAGTCGTAGCGCTCATGGTGGAGAAACAGTTGTAAGCAAGTCCCAAACGCCACATCTTCCCTGCGGGTGGGGTAATGTAGTTTTGGTAGAAGTGGAATAATACGCTACTGGCCATTAAAATTGCTACACAAAGAAGAAATGCAGATGATAAACGGGTATTCATTGGACAAATATATTATACTAGAACTAACAAGTGATTACATTTTCTCGCAATTTGGGTGCATAGATCCTGAGAAATCAGTACCCAGAACAACCACCTCTGGTCGTAATAACGGCCGTGATACTCCTGGGCATTGAGTCAAACAGAGCTTGGATGGCGTGTGCAGGTACAGCTGCCCATGCATCTTCAACACGATACCACAGTTCATCAAGAGTCCTGTGACGAGCAAGTTGCTCCGCCACCATTGACCAGACGTTTTCAGTTGATGAGAGACCTGGAGAATGTGCTGGCCAGGGCAGCAGTCGAAGATTTTCTGTATCCAGAAAGGCCCGTACAGGACCTGCAACATGCGGTCGTGCTTTATCCTGCTGAAATGTAGGGTTTCGCAGGGATCGAATGAAGGATAGAGCCACAGGTCGTAACACATCTGAAATGTAACGTCCACTGTTCAAAGTGCGGTCAATGCGAAAAAGAGGTGACCGAGACGTGTAACCAATGGCACCTCGTACCATCACGCCGGGTGATACGCCAGTATGGCGATGACGAATACACACTTCCAATGTGCGTTCACCGCGATGTCGCCAAACACTTATGCGATCATCATGATGCTGTAAACAGAACCTGGATCCAACTGAAAAAATGACGTTTTGCCATTCGTGCAGCCAGGTTCCTAGTTGAGTACACCATCGCAGGTGCTCCTGTCTGTGATGCAGCGTCAAGGGTAACCGCAGCCGTGGTCTCCGAGCTGATAGTCCATCCGAGCTGATAGTCCATGCTGCAGCAAACGTCGTCGAACTGTTCGTGCAGGTGGTTGTTGTCTTGAAAACGTCCCCATCTGTTGACTCAGGGATCGAGACGTGGCTGCACGATCCGTTACAGACATGCGGATAAGATGCCTGTCATCTCGACTGCTAGTGATACAAGGCCGTTGGGATCCAGCACGGCGTTCCGTATTACCCTCCTGAACCCATCTATTCCATATTCTGCTAACAGTCATTGGATCTCGACCAACGCGAGCAGCAATGTCGCGATACGATAAACCGCAATCGCGATAGGCTACAATGCGACCTTTATCAAAGTCGGAAACGCCATGGTACGCATTTCTCCTCCCTACACGTGGCATCACAACAAAGTTTCATCAGGCAACGCCGGTCAAATGCTGTTTATGTATGAGAAATCGGTTGGAAACTTTCCTCATGTCAGAGCGTTGTAGATATCGCCACCGGCGCCACCCTTGTGTGAATTCTCTGAAAAGCTAATCATTTGCATATTACAGCATCTTCTTCCTGTCGGTTAAATTGCGCGTCTGTAGTACGTCATCTTCGTGGTGTAACAATTTTAATGGCCAGTAGTGTATGTAAGGAGGAAATACGCTTGTTAGGAGCTACTTGACTGTCTGTGGGATTTTAGTGTGAGAAATGCGCCTCAGAACCATACAAATAGTCGCAGATTTCGAGGCAGAGGCACCTGGCGCCGATCATGCCAGGGTCATGTCAGACAGAACTGAGCAGCGCAAGCTGCAGCCATGGGTCCAGACTGGGTCGAGCCACCCACCACTGGCACTCAGCCACCTTGCAGGACTTACTGCCAGTGTGCCACTGTCCTGCTGTCCCTGCCTGCAATTTCCTACACACAGCAGTCTTGTTGCGCCTCCACAGTGGAAATCGTCAGGGCTACGTCACCTACATGGAGGCGCCCACAACTGCGGGACGCTGTTGTGTCACAACACAGAGCACTGATGATGTCACTCATGTAACCTACAGTGAGGCAATCAGCTTTCTGTCTTCCCACGTCACATCATGATGATGATTTTGGTTTGTGGGGCACTCAACAGTGCAGTTGTAGGTGCCTGCAAAAATTCACAATCTTTCCACTTTCCAGTCTCACCATTTCACCGAATGATGTGTGCGGAGAAAATGCCCAACCTGGACTGGAATCGAACCCAAGACCCAGTGATCTACAGGCAGCAAGAATAACGTCTACACCACGAGCTGTGTACTGGATTGCTGGAGAGGGGCATGTGTGCCTCGCACTGCTAATGACGTAAGGTTTATGTGAAGTTAATAAAATATTATTTCTCGGTCATCAGTGTATCTACTGGACGCACAGTACCATGATCGGACGACTCACGCTGCCAGTTTTGATGGTAATCATCAGAACAGTCTTGTGTGGCTGTTGTCTAACCTTTCAACATCTGGTCAGAAAAGAGAACATGGTCTTAAATGAAGAAGATAACAATATAACAACCATAACAAGAGGGAAAGCACATGACGTAACGATAACTACAAACCCAACACAACAAAGAAGGCTAGATTAGAATGAGGGTCTTATATTAACTACAATGGATAACACATTCCTTCAACTGCAACAGGTGATAACTGCAGGTAAGTATGAACTTAAAAAGTAAATGTTGATTTCTCATTTCGTAAAATACATAGAATAATATATTAAGGCTATGTTTCCTCTGTTTATTCTACATATAGCTTTCTTTGCTGTAGCTATAAACTTCGTATTTCGAAAATGATAAAACTACTTCCGTCTCCTCTATTCTGGTGTCCTAGGAAGTGACAGAGCTGCTCCTCATATCAATGGCGCCATCAGTGCATATGGACCACTCGAGATGCTTACGAACCAACTGGAACGAAGTCTGGAGACTGCTTATTAACAGAAGTTTTAACGGATGCTGCTATGCCGCACTAGGAAACAGAACTAGGGGAGAACGACATGAATATTTTCGATAGTTGGCTCTGAGCACTATGGGACTCAACTGCTGAGGTCATTAGTCCCCTAGAACTCAGAACTAGTTAAACCTAATTAACCTAAGGACATCACAAACATCCATGCCCGAGGGAGGATTCAAACCTGCGACCGTAGCGGTCTTGCGGTTCCAGACTGCAGCGCCTTTAACCGCACGGCCACTTCGGCCGGCCCTTTCGATAGTTAACACATTGAGTTACCACCCGCGTCCTGCTGTGCGCCTATGCACACGAAGAAACATCGACTTCTTACGATGGAGTGAGTAGCACTATCAGTAACCAAAGGGGATGTAACAATCTTACTGCTGTTTATGGTTCAAATGGCTCTGAGCACTATGGGACTTAACATCTATGGTCATCAGTCCCCTAGAACTTAGAACTACTTAAACCTAACTAACCTGTGTCACACACATCCATTCCCGAGGCAGAATTCGAACCTGCGACCGTAGCGGTCACGCGGTTCCAGACTGAAGCGCCTAGAACCGCACGGCCACACCGGCCGGCTATTGCTGTTTATAGTAGCATCATCACGGTCCTGGTAGCATTCTTCTTGCACACACAAGTCATGGGCTGATGTTAGGTATTTTTACTCATATGTAGGATAATACAGAAATTTCGTCCTACCACCACATCTTTAGAGTACACCCTCTTCAGACTATTAAAGCTGATATACGCACACTAAACAAAGTTTTGCACCACCCCAATTCCTAGAACTCCGGAAGGCAGACGTTGACTGTGGATATTGTATCACAGACACAGTCCCTTTGACTGTTCAGAGATGTCATTAAATCCGCCCAAAGAAACTATGCATGAGCAGCGCCTATTAGACGGAGGGGGTCCGACAGCCGATCAGTTCCAGTCATTCCACCAGGAAGGAGGTACATGGCTCGTGTTGTCTGTAGTTCAACCGTGCCTAGACGGTCAATACCGCGATCCGATCGCGTCCACATTGCTGCTTTGTGCCAGGAAGGAGTCTCAAGAAGGGACGTGTCGAGGCGTCTCGGAGTGAACCAAGCCTCTTGGACATGGAAGAGATACAGAGAGACAGGAACTGCCGATGACATGCCTCGCTTAGGCCCCCCAAGGGCTAGTACTGCAGTGGATGACGGCTCTGACAGCAACGCCACCATGTTGAATAATGCTTTTCGTTCAGCCACAGGACGTCGTGTTACAACTCAAACTGTGCGCAATAGGCTGCGGGGGTGGTGGGGATGGATGGAGAAGGGGGTGGGGTGGGAAGGAGGAGATGGTCGGAGAGAGGGGGAAGCAGGAGATGGAGTAACAGAAGATTGGTAAATATATGAGGGGGATTTTTGTTACAAAAATTTATTCGTGTATGTATTTATGTAATTCAAGGAAGTCACGTCCAATGTGCTCTCCATTAGATGCATTGCACTTGTCAAGTCTTCTTTCCCACTGTCTGAAGGATGTCTGGAATTCTTCAACTTTGATATTGTCCAGCGACCTTTGCGAATCTGTTTTTACTGCCTCCACATTATCACAACGCTTCCCTTTTAGCATTTTCTTTTTCATTCTTGGAAATAAGACAAAAGTCACATGGGGCTCGTTCTGGCGAAGACCATCCCCCAGATGCCAAATAGTGGGTCACTTGTAAAGTCGTTTGTGTGTTTGGAGGGGGGGGGGGGTCGTCTTGATGAATGAACCAGTCACCTGATCGCCAAAGTTTCTGGCGTTTCCTCTGCACATCCTTTCACAGAAGTCTTAGAGCTACCAAATGCAATTGCTGAATGGCAGTCTCTTCAGGGGTAGAAATACCCGATGCACAACTCCATGAACATCAAAAAAGACAATGATCATGGTCTTCACATTCAATCTCGCTTGCCTTTTTCTGTTTTTGATCTGGGGGAGTTGAGAGTCCTCCACTGGCTTGACACTTGCTTGATTTCTCGGTCATACCTGTAACTCCAACTCTCATCACATCTAATCATTGGTCTAAAGTTTGGATCACTTTCAGTCGCTGTTTTCAAGTCCTGGCACACATTCATACGCATGATTTTTTGCTCCAGATGGCGCCTATCCCTGTTGAAATTTGATCGATTGTGAAACGACGATTTGGCGGATTTCTTCAATGTTTTCCTCGTTTCGCGATGTTGTAGGTCGTCCAAAACGGGGTTGGCCTTCAACACTCATCTCACCAAGTTGAAAGATCCCAAACCAGTGGAAAACTTGTGTGGAGGTCATAGCATCCTCCTACAAAACCTCTTGAACATTTGGTGACCATACGTTGGCGATTTTTTAAGCAGGAAACAAAATCTCACACTCACTGTTTGTTTTTTATTTAAAGTTTCCATAACGACTACGCAAATGGAACACGCCAACAGTCAGAGGAATACAACATTACGCTCACACGTCCGACCTCTGCACAGTTGTTTTGTGAAGGTTTCAGCTAACCCCACGTAGCGGGAGAAATATGTATATATAGTGAGGCACTTTGTAACCTCCCCCTCACTTATCGACCTTAATGACAGTGAAAAATTAAACCGTGTGTACCTAATGGGAATTTGGGAAAAGCAATCGTCACCGAAGTTAATCTGTCAGTAAAGAGGGAGGAAAGGGTTACATCTAAATGAAACGAAAAATGCAAATGAAACTGGTGGAAATTAATTTTGAAAAGGGGTAAACTTAATAAAGAAAGTAAATGTGCGGCCGTTACGTTAACAATTAACTAGCGGTAATTAGATATTTGAGATTTGGGGGAAATTACGGTCGCCAGTCCTATGGACAATTACTATAGTAACTGAAAAAGAAAGGTTATTACACATATAATTAGCACTAGAAGCGTGGCAACTGAAGGTTGACACGTGTAGTGTGAAAACTGGAAGTTTGTCAGAAGTAATAAATTTCGCTACACCCTGACTTAATTTAGCAAAAGAATTAATAAAACCGGAAAATTGAAAGATAATTTAGTGACTGAAATTAATAGTGAGCTTTGTTTCTGAAGCACTACGAAATTCAATAAAATAAGGTTAGTCTTGGGGTACCTCAACAATCATTTCAAAAGCTACTTGAATCTACGCAATTTAGAAATAAGAGATTTAACTTTGAACTCGAATTTAATGATTCTGAACAATTAGCAATAGTAAAATTTTGTACGTACCAAGCTGAGCTGTAGTCACACGTAAGCTAAAATATGGTAACAAAACTCGCACTCTTTAATTTGTGCTTGTGTAATCTAAATATTGTTGCCAGCTATGAATACCTTACTGAACTTTGAAATTAAAGCAGTGAAATGGAATAATATTATTTTAATGCTGGCGTTTGAATTTCAACGACACTCGGATTCATTCCGGAAAAGGAAGGGACCCTGCTTGGTAATGCAATTGGGACAATGAGCAACAAATGTTCATGCTAAGTTGCTGTAATTATAGTTACGAAAATGGAACAGTTTGAAAAGCTGAGGTCTGCCATACAGTTCTAAAACTTTACGTGCTTCCAGTCTTCCTTGTTGGTTGATTGAAGGTTTGAAGCCGTCGATCGAGGAAGTGGCGACAGTCACTCATGGTCGGCCGTCGCTGTTGCAGAAGCTGGATGTTGGCGCGCCTTCCTCTCGACACAGTCACCAGGCAAAACGGGCTCTTGATGTGCGCCAGCTAATGCTTCCCGTCCGCGACACCGTGTCAGAAACTATCATAGCAAGTCGAGCGCAATTACATGCTGCCCAACCCCGAAAGCGCGGCAACTCGCGGGAGCGTCACACAGCACACCTGCTCCACTGCCCTCCTCCAGCCAGACGCCACTCTGCCCGCGCTCCACGCGACCGAGTTCACACTACCAAAGATCCTAAACACTTTGGTTCTCCACACGATTTATCGATGTATTCGTTCGATAGCATAGTTTTCCCTAGGCAAGACCCAGCGTAAAAATACAAGTAGTATTTACAAAACAAACCAATTATACATCGACATAAATGCATGTATATACAAATAGTAAAACAATTCGAATATACAACGACACAGAAACGTCATATCTTCAGGTAAGGAAATAAGGAAAAAATTTATAGTACAATAGATGGAAATAGAAGGATATGCATTTCCGGCGTTATAACTTAACACAGACCACCTGAGTAACACAGCCAGTTATAGTGATAAAAGAAACTCTTTGAAATAAAAGCCACTTATCTTCAAGGGGAGATATAGTGTGGTGTTCATTTTTTCGTAGGTGGGTGGAGATAAACCTTTACTCAACTTTTTAAACATTTTGTCTTAAATGGATTGGTGTGTTATGTTATTTACCTTTCAATAACACGTTTGAAGAGACGTTAATTGCATCAGGTTCTGTTATGTTTGATTATGTATGAGTATCCGTTAATCATGGAGTATCAACGACAAAAAACAGGTTGCTTTAGTGCAGAGGTTACATCGAATGTAAACAACATTCCACTCACTGCAGGTTTCGTAAAGTTGTCTTTTGCATCAAAACCAATCATCTGTGGTTTGCTGTCGTAGCGAGTTCAAACGTTCAATTGTGTGTGAGTTCTTGAGGGACCAAATTGCTGAAGTCATCGCTCCCTAGACTTGCACACTACTTAAACTAACTGAAAGTAACTTATACAAAGAACAACACACACACCCATACCCGAGGGAGGACTCGAACCCTTCGGCGGGAGGAGCCGTGCAATCCGTGACATGGCGCCCTAGACCGCGCGGCCACTCCGCGCGGGGTATCGAGTTGACGACGTGTTCATAAGGCTATCAGACCTACACAACGTTCTACGCAGGAGCCGATATAGATGATAAGGTTTTTATTTACAGCGAATGAGGCCAAAATATGAGAACTGCAGTCCGATTATATGCTGAGAGATGTCCTGATAATGCAAAACCTTCCTTGTCTACCTTTGCAAGTATAATACAGACATTTGGACAAAGAGGAAATGTAAATGATAAAAAACGTAAACGGATTAAATCGGCAACCGACGAACGATATGCAACTGACAGTTCAGCAGCTGTAAGACATAATTCACACATTAGTGAAAGACGCTCGAACAGGAAGGTGGAATCAGTCAACCGATTGTTCTGCGAATACTACATTGCAACAAATTTCATACATTCCACGTATCGCTTCATCAGGAGCTTCAAGCGGTGACTTTCGACGAAGGGTACAGTTCTCCGAACTACAAACAGATGACACGTTATTGACCAGGATTTTATCTTGTAACGCAGATGGTCCTCTGGAAACCCAGATTGTCTGAGAGAAGTAGACAAAAAAGACCTTCCTCAATCAACGTGTCTAAATCATCGAATTATTTGTCCCTATTTTGTTGATGAGAATTTAAATAGTTTGAGGAATTTCGATTTCTTAATAGAGATACTGCCACTACCACTAGAAGGCGTCCCACTAGACGGACGACAAGTCGCGTGGTACCAACGTGATGGGCGTTCCACACATTTTGAACGGAGGATTACAGTTTGTGAGCAACCGATTTACAGATCGTTGGATTGATCGGTCCGGCGACACAAAATGCCCTGCATTTTCGTCAGACCTAACGCCTCTGGGCTTTTAGTTGTGGAGAAAACTCAAACAACACGCTTAGAATGAAATTCCAACCGGTCGGGAAGACATGTAAGAAGTTACTACACGAGCTCGTTCCGGTGTAAGCTCGAATGAAATTCAAGTTGCACTATTGTCCACATCCAACAGTCTTACAGCATCTACGCTAATGGTCTCAATTTTGAACACGTGTTGTAAAAACATTATCTGATGTCATTAAGTTGCTTACTGCACATTTCATTGTGGGAGCATTGAATGCTTTTCCAGCTGCGCTTGTGAGAAGTTAACAACGTTATTTAATGTAAAATACCTGTCCTTCCACTTACGAAAAAATGACGAACGCCACACTATGTTCCTCTCCAAGCTAAGCGCCAAGCATCTTTTCTTTTAAAGATTTAGAAATTCGTTGAGTTGCTCAGATGTCTTGTATTATTAGGTTCCTCACCGTGAATATATACAGGGTGAAACACCTAAGAGCCGGCAGGAGTTGCCGTGCAGTTCTAGGCGCTACAGTCGGGAGCCGAACAACCGCTACGGTCGCAGGTACGAATCCTGCCTCGGGCATGGATGTGTGTGATATCCTTAGGTTAGTTAGGTTTAATTAGTTATAAGTTCCAGGCGACTGATGACCTCAGAAGTTAAGTCGCGTAGTGCTCAGAGCCATTTGAACCAAACACCTCACCGCAAATTTTACGGAAATGGAAAGTGCTCTTAATGTGCGGTTTTCACAGAACGGATTGGTAGTCAGGATCTAGTATTGTTAGCCAACAAACAGACTTGGAAAGTGTATTTTTTGTGCAAACATACACTTTTTTTAAAAAAACTGTTTGTTATAGGATTCTATGGCGAGTCGTTTACAAGACATGATATTATGAAAAGTTTCCACTCCGACACTAGTTTGTGTACCTGCTAGGTAGGATGGTGTTATGTTTTCTTACAGTGCGCTTTTGTTTTCCTTCAGAACATTGCGACTTGCTAGTCAGTTAGTGTGTGACAGTCCTAGCAGAAGGTCGTGAGTGGACGATGAGATTTGCCAATGCAGAAAAAGCCGATATGCTCATGGTGTATGTAGAGAGTACGAAGACTGGAATTCGTTCTTGTGAATTTGAAAGAGAGTATTCCAGCCAGCATTGTCAAAAGCTTTCTCTAATTCTACAATTGCTAGAAGCGTAGGTTTGCCTTTCCTTAATCTAGTTTATAAAATAAGTCGTAAGGTCAGTATTGCCTCACGTGTTCCAACATTTCTGCTGAATCCAAACTGATCTTCCCCGAGGTCGGCTTCCACCAGTTTTTCCATTCGTCTGTAAAGAATTCGCAATAGTATTTTGCAGCTGTGACTTATTAAACTGATAGTTCGGTAATTTTCACATCTGCCAACACCTGCTTTCTTCGGGATTGGAATTATTATATTCTTCTTGAAGTCTGAGGGTATTTCGCCTGTTTCATACATCTTGCTCACCAGATGGTAGAGTTTTGTCAGGACTGGCTCTCCCACGGCCGTCAGTAGTTCCAATGGAATATTGTCTACTCCGGGGGCCTTGTTTCGACTCAGGTCTTTCAGTGCTCTGTCAAACTCTTCACACAGTATCGTATCTCCCATTTCATCTTCATCTGCATCCTCTTGCATTTCCATAATATTTTCCTGAAGTGCATCGCCCTTGTATAGATCCTCTATATACTCCTTCCACATTTCTGTTTTTCTAAGCAAAGGTTTCCATCTGAGCTCTTGATATACATACAAGTGGCTCTCTTTTCTCCAAAGGTCTCTTTAATTTTCCTGCAGGCAGTATCTATCTTACACCTAGTGAGATAAGCCTCAACATCCTTACATTTGTCCTCTAGCCATGCCTGCTTAGCCATTTTGCCCTTCCTGTCGATCTCATTTTTGAGACGTTTGTATTCCTTTTTGCCTGCTTCACTTACCGCATTTTTATATTTTCTCCTTTCATCAATTAAATTCAATGTTTCTTCTGTTAGCCAAGGATTTTTATTAGCCCTCGTCTTTTTACCTACTTGATCCTCTGCTGCCTTCACTACTTCAGCCCTCAGAGCTACCCATTCTTCTTCTACTGTATTTCGTTCCCCCATTCCTGTCAATTGTTCCCTTATGCTCTCCCTGAAACTCTGTACAATCTCCGGTTTAGTCAGTTTATCCAGGTCCCATCTCCTTAAATTCCCACCTTTTTGCAGTTTCTTCAGTTTCGATCTACAGTTCATTATTACACATACTCCTGTATTACCCCTATTTGATTTTGTATTTATAACCCTGTATTCACCTGACCAAAAGTATTGTTCCTCCTACCACCGAACTTCACTACTTCCCACTATATCTAACTTTAACCTATCCATTTCCCTTTTCTAATTTTCTAACCTACCTGCTCGATTAAGGGATCTGACATTCCACGCTCCGATCCGTAGAACGCCAGTTTTCTTTCTCCCGATAACGACGTCCTCTTGAGTAGTCTCCGCCCGGAAATTGGAATGGGGGACTATTTTACCTCCGGAATATTTTACCCAAGAGGACGCAATCTCATTTAATCATACAGTAAAGCTGCATGCCCTCGGGAAAAATCACGGCTGTAGATTCCCCTTCCTTTCAGCCGTTCGCAGTACCAGCACAGCAAGGCTGTTTTGGTTAGTGTTACAGGGCCAGATCAGTCAATCATCCAGACTGTTGCCCCTGCAACTACTGAAAAGGCTGTCTTCAGGAACCACACGTTTGTCTGGCCTCTCAACAGATACCCCTCCGTTGTGGTTGCACCTACGGTACGGCCATCTGTATCGCTGAGGCACGCAAGCCTCCCCACCAATGGCAAGGTCCATGGTTCATGGGAGGGGGGGGGAAGGGGGGGAATTTCGTTACTCTACATTAATTATGTTTTTGCTGTAGCGATTTTTTTCGTCAGTGTATATACAGTTCAAGAACGATTTGGAAAAGGCTGGTGAAATTTCATGAAACATTTTACCTTGTGCACGGAGTTTCCGTGCCTACCATCAGACATCAATAATTCCATATATACAGTGTGAACGTTAATAAAATCAGCAAACTAACTGGAAATGAAGGAAAAAAGGTGCTCTGAACACGTGTCCGGAAATGCATCGCTTTCGCGGGAGATGGCTCTGGCGAATGAAAGTTCCTCTGAGCATGTGCCGTGTGTTCCTCGTGTGCTGCACGTTGTGTGACTGCCGCAGCGTACTGTAAGCAGCAGAATGGTTCGGTGTACATGTCGGGAAAAAGCCGAGATGGTTTTTGTGTACGGCCTAGCAGTTGGGGAACAGTCGAGAGGCATCACGGCTATATCCGAACAAGAGTACCATCACAGGCACCAACCACATCACACAACATTTCACGCCCTTTTTGGGCATTCGTGTGATCATGGCTCCTTTCAGGCAGACGAACGTTCAGGAAGGCGGCAGAATCCAGATATGGAGGACCGGCCTCTACGGGATACTGAGACGATATCTAGGCAAGTCGCCCGCCAACATGGTGTAAGCCAAAGTACGATTATGTGTATCCTGCACAACACAGCATCCCATGGAAGTCATTTTGAACATCTGTTGTGACGTAGATGCGATGCAGCCCTGAACTGTGTTCGGGGACAAGTAGTTGTTAGTGCACGCACCCCGTCCATTGCTGGACACATGTTCACAACACCTTCATTCCTTCGTTTCCACGCACGTATCCGTCCGTGCAGTTTGTCGGTTTTATTAATGTTCACCTTGTATATACGAAGTGAATCACGTAAGACGTAGCACCCGTTTTATTTCTTGAACGATTACACATATGGAAACGCGCTTTTCGCCAAATGTTAGAGCGTCGGGGAGGCACGAAGTTTTTGGTTTGGTTAATGTTCATTTGAGAGCACGGTGGCCGGAAACGGCTTTAGCGGTGCAAACACCACCAAGCAAAGGTCTCGTGCTACCCTGAGTCAGAGTGTCAACACATTTGCCTGTTTACTTGTCTGCACTGCAGGCCGCTCATTTCTGCTTCAACATTCCTTGCTTGCACACATGTACACCAATGAAGAGAAGTTCGATACATTATTTTATATGGTGAATGAAAAAAAATGCCGTAAGAACAGTGCAGAGGTATAGGGCTATCTACCCGGATCGCCAACATTCGACGCGCCAGGCAATTACACGAATTATTAAGACGCTGGTGCAGACAGGCTGCTTGAAAGTCAGAAAGAGGACAGGAGAGAAGACCGCAACTGACAGAGAACACGAAAATCTGTTGCGGCTACAACGGTAATGAATTTCCACAGTGATACGAGGAATTTGGAATCAGCCAGACGAGTGTCATTCATATCCTGCATCGACAGAATTTCCGTCCCTATCGTCTGTCACTACATCAGCCACTCGACGGCTGTGATTTCGAACCTCGTACAGAATTTTGTCAGTCTGCACTTCAGCAACTGAGAGATCATCCTACGTGTTTCCACTGTGTACTCTTTGCCGACGAAGCAACATTTACTAATCACAGTAATGTAAATTTACATAATATTCACTACTGGACAGGCGAAATTCAAAACTGGCTTCGTCATGTGCAACATCAACGGCCGTGGAGATTAAACAGCTGGTGCGGCAGCATAGGATCTGCACTGTGGGACCTTGGTTCATTTCAGGCTGTCTAACTGGACATTCGGACGTACACCTCCTGACGAACACCCTGCCGGCTCTTCTAGGTATTTGACAGTGTACGGCGGTTGTCCAACTCACTCGTACCGCGTTGCAACGCAAACGCCATGTCAGACGTTGAATAGGATGAAATTCTGTTGCCAAATGGAGCGCGAGATAGCCAATTTGATTCTTCTTGACTTGTTTCTTTGGAGAGCCCTCAAAGGTGCAGTCTACTAGGAAGCCCGAACTACGCCAGGTGATACGTGTCGCCGAAGCGCCAGTGCATGCTCTGTTGTATCATTCATTGTAATTACATCTCTTCTTCGTTCTTGCGAATGTCGATTGCAAAAGTGCACTTCAGTCCGTGGTCAAGCGTTTGAACGCATGCTTAAGTAAAAGATAGGCTACAGTAATTTTTTTGGAAAACAAAGTTTATGTTATGTGATTTGGATGGTTACCAAATCATTGTTATTAAATAGTTTACTTCATTTACGTGTGTACTAAATTGCATTCCAGTGTCAAACAAGTGGACAGCGTCTATTGTACGTAGCTGGTGAGACTGTCATTACGCCCTTACGTATAGCGTGAAGTGGTAAGCAAAACATTTTAATAAAATGTTTAGGTTAATGACTGTATCCCACATGATAAATATGAGAGTAGTGCAGACAGAGACGGTTGTCCAACAGCATGTACTTTACGTCTAAAAAGCATACTGCTACGTCCAGGAAAAGATAGGTCAAATCTTTCTTTTAAGATCTAGATATTTAATACTGTAGTTACTTTTTGTAGCGTATAAGACATCTTTATTATTTAAGAATGAGCAGTTGATTTTTCTTCCGTGTCACCTTGCGTGGATCTGGGAGGATAAACAAATCTGAAATAGTTTTCGTAGGCGCTTTGTGATACGCTAGTTTCTAGCCTATGTCGTATTTCCATCTGCAACATTCGTACGTGAGCCTGCATCTAGGTCGTAAGTTCAAAAATGTTCAGAAGTGTGTGAATTCCTAATGGATCAAACTACTGAGGTCATCAGTCCCTAGACTTACACACTATTGAAACTAACTTATGCTAAGAAAACACACACACAGGCATCCATGCCCGAGAGAGGAGTCTCGAATCTCCGACGGGAGCGGCCGCGCCTCTGACTGCGCGGCCTCTCCGGGCGGTAGTCGTAAGTCCGAGGGGAGACAAAGCTTTTATTCTCGTAGCGTAAGCGTAACTTACGATATACAAGTACGCGTCCTAGTCCGAGACGCCTGCGTGGCATTGTTTGCACGGCAAATGCCATTTCCGGCCACCGTGTTCTCATATTCTAAGACATTTCCCAAATTTTATACGACAAGTTTAAACGTCAACGTTAAGAAAAGCTATGTCACTGTAATTGTTTTCTCAAGATATATCGAATGCAGTTATAAAAGGTGTACGGTTCCGTTTAAAAAAGCCTACTTACTTCAATTTCTCAGTTGATACCAGTGCTAAAAACATTAACCAGACAAAAATGTACGTTCTAACTTTTGCGGGAAACGGCTTTTCGATATGTGTAACAGTTCGCGAAATAAATGGGATGTTGCGTCCTACGTCACTCACAGGCATGCCCAATAGCTGCTAATGTTGCGGCAATGCCGCGAGTTCTTGCTTGTACTTGCGAACTCGTGTTCTCGCTCTCGATTCTACGGTGGTAGAGTCCACATGTACCTGACAAGACCCAAGGGACGAGTTCACCGTTATAAATAAGAGACAGCGGAGTGTCACGAGTCGAACTCCGAGCGAGTTCGGAGATGACGTCTTACGATCCACTGGCGAGTTAACGGAGCTCGTTTCTGGTGCGTGTGTGTGTGTGGGGGGGGGGGGGGGGGGTAATGATTGGGAGCGTGCGCTGGTCCCGCCGTCAGTGGACGCCGCGCAGGCGCGAGATGCGCGCAGGCGCACCGAGCACCGGCGCCCAGTGGGGAGGCGTGCATGCGCGCAGCGGCGGCCGGCCGGCAGCCTATAAAGCGCGGCGCGGACCACTGTGCGCCAGGCGGCAGGCGGTCATGTCGGAGCACGTGCTGTACCGGCGCTTCTGCGCTGAGGAGCTGTTCCGCGGCTACCCGGCCGCTGGCCACAGCCCCTCCCCTGACCGTGAGGAGGAGGAGGAGGAGGACTCTGACGGCGAGCGCTACCTGGGCGGCGACCGCGACTGCTGGGGCGAACACCGGCAGCCCGGGGCGGCGGCGGCGAGGCGGCCGATCCAGCTGCTGGACGAGGCCGGAGGCGGCCCCGCGCTGCTGCTGCCACCCGCGGCCTCCTGCGGCAGGAAGGAGCGGCGCGCGGCGGCCGGCCCGCAGCTGGGCGGCGGCGTGGGCCGGCGGGCCGGCTGCGCGCGCTGCGGCGCCTGGGCGCACGTGGCCGCCACGCGGCAGCGACACGTGTCGGACGCAGAGGCCGACCCGGGCCACCTGCAGGTACTGCGCCGCTCACTCTCCTTCCTGTAGTCACACCTCCGACGAGCGTGCACTGCCCTTCTGGTCAGCAGCGAGGCAATGCCGACAATTTCATCCCGTATCTCTGTCAGTGCACGAGGGCTTCCCCGAAAGTAAGATCCGTTCGGGCGCGAAATGAAAATCGCAATGAAGCGCCGATGACGATTTGCACAGATGTGCTGGCAGTCTCTCCGGTATGCCTGACGATCGCGTCAGATTGCTCTTTTCGATCCTGAGCACACAGTGAACACGTAAAGATCCTTAGCACAATACTGATCGAACAGTCCACGGGTGTACTGCTGATTCGTAGTGTCCGACGGTCCCAATATTTCGACGCTCACATACGTCGCCATCGTCAGATGCGCTGACGAACTGACGTCGTCGCCCGCGGCTGCGCGTCGGCGGTGGCGGAGACGCTAGCGTCGGTCTCTGTCATAGCCTCGATGTAAGTTCTCTGTCCGCCCTCGTCGCCAGATGGCAGATGGTTCAAATGGCTCTGAGCACTGTCGGACATAACATCTGAGGTCATCACTCCCCTACAACGGAGAACTACTTAAACCTAACCAACCGAAGGGCATCACAGACATCCGTGCCCGAGCCAGGATTCGAACCTGCGACCGTACCAGTCGCGCGGTTCCTGACTGAAGCGCCTAAAACCTTTCGGCCACAGAGGCCGGCGCCGCCAGATCGTTTTGTTTCCTGAGAGTCTTGTTAATTAAATATAGTGCTGCCTCCCAAGCCTCGCTAACATTATAAGCGCAATCCCGGTCGATAAGACCGTCCCTCGTAGGAATTTCTATGGCGCCTCTAACGACGCTGTCCCAGTATCTGCGTCATTCTCCGACAAACAATGTTCTGGGACCGGTGGCTTCTTGGGCTGCATCAGTCGGGTGTGCCTCTGGTGTTCTCAGCAACTGGTGCGCCATGTCCTGTGTATCCCACATTGACCTTTAATCTCGCATACGCCGCCTTCCACTAACCGGGATCATCTCTGACGCTTCCTAGTAGTGCTCGTATTGTTTTGGGCGGTCGAAAGACAGGTTTTTGTCAGTGCTTCTTCAATATGTGTCCGACTTTTCCCGACAGCGCGCCAGAGTACGGTATAAAGGCAGTGGGTGCCTCTGCCTCCGTGGCTTCTTTCGTCTCCACAGGTCGTGCTTTTGTCACAGAACGGAGAACGCGCCTAATTCGCAATTCTGGGTACCCATTTCTTCGGAATACAGTTCTGAGGTGTTCCAGCTCCTGGGGCAGACTCTCTACGTCTGAAATGGTGCGTGCCATGAGGAGCTCAGTTCGTCAGCGCACCTGACGATCGCGACATGTACAGGGTGATTCAAAAAGAATACCACAACTTTAGGAATTTAAAACTCTGCAACGACAAAAGGCAGAGCTAAGCACTATCTGTCGGCGAATTAAGGGAGCTAAAAAGTTTCATTTAGTTGTACATTTGTTCGCTTGAGGCACTGTTGACTAGGCGTCAGCGTCAGTTGATGCTAAGATGGCGACCGCTCAACAGAAAGCTTTTTGTGTAATTGAGTACGGCAGAAGTGAATCGACGACAGTTGTTCAGCGTGCATTTCGAACGAAGTATGGTGTTAAACCTCCTGATAGGTGGTGTATTAAACGTTGGTATAAACAGTTTACAGAGAATGGGTGTTTGTGCAAAGGGAAAAGTTGTGGACGGCCGAGAACGAGTGATGAAAATGTAGCACGCATCCAGCAAGCATTTGTTCGCAGCCCAGGAAAATCGACTCGCAGAGCTAGCGGAGAGCTGCAAATTCCACAATCAACTGTATGGAGAGTCCTACGAAAAAGGTTAGTTATGAAACGTGAACGTCAACTACCCGAGGCGATGGATCGGCCGGCAGGCAGCCCGTGACAGAGCACTTCATCACTGGCCTCCAAGAAGCCCTGATCTTACCCCCAGCGATTTTTTCTTATGGGGGTATGTTAAGGATATGGTGTTTCGGCCACCTCTCCCAGCCACCATTGATGATTTGAAACGAGAAATAACAGCAGCTATCCAAACTGTTACGCCTGATATGCTACACAGAGTGTGGAACGACTTGGAGTATCGGGTTGATATTGCTCGTGTGTCTGGAGGGGGCCATATTGAACATCTCTGAACTTGTTTTTGAGTGAAAAAAAACCTTTTTAAATACTCTTTGTAATGATGTATAACAGAAGGTTATGTTTCTTTCATTAAATACACATTTTTAAAGTTGTGGTATTCTTTTTGAAACACCCTGTATGATCGCCGAAATGTTGTGCACTGCTCGATCAACAGATACGCCAGGAGAAACTGTAGAATCACGCCATATACCTAGGACAATACTGTCTGCCACCGAGTGGGGCGTCCGCTGGGAGGTTTCGCTTGACTTGGTGCAGCCACACGTGACGTATCCGTCATGCATTTCCCTCTTGAGAACAGTTCTCGGCCGCACTCTGCAGGGCCAGCGAGGTCGGCTCTGCCCCGTTTTCGATCGAAAGTGTCTCATCACCCACAATATACAGACTGGCTCCTCCTGAGTTTCATGTCTGCTCACATGAACTGCTGGCTATGAAGACAACGTTTTCACACAGTCAACGAGCTGTAGACCAGCGTAGAGAATTGGCGAGAAGCACAGGTGGTTGCGTTCTTCGGCGAGGCTGTTGGAAAGTCGGTTCAGCGCTCCGACAGATGTCTCAGTCGGAGCGCCGTGTGTGTAGAGAAGTGGCTGGAAGGTGGTAGCTAAGTGTTGCAAATGAAACAGTTTTTGTTTTCACTGTGCTTTCCATCTGGCGGGCAGTCGGACCTTACTTTCCGAATAGGCCTCGTATGCTGCAGTATCGATACAGCTGTTCCGCTTTGTCCACTGACGTTATCATTCTGAGTAAATGGGCGCTTTTGTGACACACTTACATCTTAGCGTTACCTGAGGTCTAAGTTGCACTGCAAATTGAGAATTTGAAAGTAGGGATCGCGTTTATCTTTGGAACATCAGGTTTTCGCTTCCACCTCTTCTTTTCGTCTCCATTTTCATCTGACCGTTAAAACCACTCAAAATAACCGCTTTCGGAAATAATCAATTTTCGGTTTTTCTTAGCTATTACTTCCAGTAATGAACACAGACTTGGAACATAGACTGAACATCTTTTACAAAAATGAAGAACTAGGAGATCACGGTCGAAATGAGTTTGCGGCAGAAATCGCTCTCACTGCCAGCAACAAATTTTGCGAAATTAAAGGAAACGGGCGCCGCGCCGCGACAGCGAGAGCGGCAGCGACAGAGAGAGCGAAATGTGACAAGCTGGCGGATTTCCTGCGTCGTCCTTCTGGACAGTATCAATTTTTCGCCCTAAAGCAATCACAAATTTAAGGGAAGAGTTATTATCCCTACTTTATAGCATGTCAAAAATTTGTCGATACATCAGTCAGTTCCCACCTTTTCCAAGGATCGTTGTGCATGTTTCCTCCTTACAGGATGTCGCAAGTTTCTTGTGCCTCTTACGGTTTTTAATCTCTTGAAGGAAATGGAGCGTTGTACTTCATTGTCACCGCACTTCGTAAAATTCTTCCAAACTTCTAGCAATGACACCAACCCGCAAAACAACTGATATCCAAAGACGACAGATTTTTTTTTCCAGATATATTGATACATACAATAACCCATTTTTAACAGTTTTGAGTGGATATATTAACACTAAACATTGCTACTGTTCTTACAAAAATGGTTTATTAATTTTGAACACACTTGAATGTAAATAAACTAAATAGTAATAAGAAACAAACGAACGGCCTCTTAGCCTCTCTGGAATCTTCCCAGAGAGTTGCCCGTCCCTAGCCACGGGGAGGCTACTATCCGGAAACCACTACATTTATAACATACTTGTGGTCCCTGCACCACCATACTAACTACAACTACAATCTACTACAAGTCATAGACTTAAACAAACAATATATTTACATATTTACGTTTGTACGCAGTAGATCTTGAGCACACACCGGCTAACGGCAACCTCCAGCAGTACCACTCCTGATCTCCCGATCACTGCCCCAGCAATGGGAGGCCAACCAGCGCGACACTTCAGCCTCTCCTGTAATCCATGTGAGCAAAAGTATAGCGACCTATCCCCAGGCGATCCGACGAATGGTCGCCTCATCCCAGGACAGATTCACTCTGTCCTGTCCAGGTTTTGTCACTATTTGTAACAGTGCAGTCTCTGATTACCAGGGTCGCACTGTGTGACATATTGGTGTGCTAGTTAACCTCTTCCAAGGTAGGCTCGCTGAGTCTCCTTTGAGATTTTGTTTATCAATTTTGCGAAATTGTCGAACAAGTATCTATTCCTCAAAATTTCCTCAACTTTCTCGTTTGTAAAAGCTGCCTCTCAACTTAGACAACCTGTTCGTATATCGGACAGTCAGACACTGTGTGTTCAGGCGATCCCTCATGCGCACCACAGTCACACTCTGGTGTTGGCCTTTTCCCTATTCGGTGTAGGTACGTGGGATAGGGACCGTGTCCTGTAAGGAAGTGAACTAGTGCCTGCGAGGGCTTCATTACCTTCTTCTTTAATCTTTGTGCGGTTAAAGGCGCTGCAGTCTGGAACCGCGAGACCGCTACGGTCGCAGGTTCGAATCCTGCCTCGGGCATGGATGTTTGTGATGTCCTTAGGTTAGTTAGGTTTAACTAGTTCTAAGTTCTAGGGGACTAATGACCTCAGCAGTTGAGTCCCATAGTGCTCAGAGCCATTTGAACCATTTTTCTTTAATCTTTCCCTTACCATAGGTAAGGCCCGTATTATACCTACCCTTTCTTCCTTCCAAATGTCAAGCATTCTTTCATTAATAGCTTTAACACTTGTCAGCGCAATGCCCACGATATTTTGCACTTTGGCAGTATTGTGTTTATGCAGCCAGTAGAAGGCTGCGTGCTGCCTTATTTTCAAGACCCATGATAACCAACAGTCCATCTGTGGGACTTGTGTTGAATGCCGCAATACATCTCATCAAAACATTCCTCTGTATTCGCCAGACAGCAGCGGCAGGCCGCACCAGAGCTAATCTGTGGACCCACACACAGATGTTTGCCCGGCAGTTGGAGTCAGTATACTGTTGTGATAAATATGGGCCCGCCGCTGTGGCCCAGCGGTTCTAGGCGCTTCAATCCGGAACCGCGCTGCTGCTACGTCGCAGGTTCGAATCCTGCCTCGGGCATGGATGTGTGTGATGTCCTTAGGTTAGTTAGGTTTTAGTAGTTCTAAGTCTAGGGGACTGATGACCTCAGATGTTAAGTCCCATAATGCTTAGAGCCATTTGAACATTTGAATTTGATAAATATGGATTGTCTTTGAAGGTAGATGGAATCTTCTTTGTGCAGTTGATATTAATTTCTTGAACAATGCCAAAGACTTAGATGTCATTTGTTCGATATGCGAGAAAGTAGCGCTTAAGCTACAGACCTAAGTCCTGCACATTGGACTTACTTGCGTACCGCGTAATAGACCACGCCCTACGGTAAAAGGTACATTACTGTCCCTGTGGTGTTGTACCGATTCCTTTCATGTGTTTGTAGCTAGTTTTTAACTATAGGTATTGTTATTAAAAAGTGCTGATTGCTTTTCTCAATTTCTTTAATAATTCAGCATCTCAAAGCAATGGAAATTTTGGAAAAACATGACTTATTTTATTAAAAAAATTATTTAAAACCAAAAAGTTTATCATTGGTCCTATGGCAAATTAACATTGCGGTATTTTATCCGGTTACCAGTAAAACATGAAAAATACGTGTTATGCGTGAGACCAAACAAATATCGAAATATGTTGGTCATTTAGAACTAAAATGGCTGATATCGGTTTTAACCGGTCGGGTTTTTCTATCCGTAGTTGACAGGTTGTGAGCTGACGAAGTCAGTGATTCTGTGACGAAAACTGATGGATGTGCCGGCAGACCGGTCTACGTCTTGATGTCTGTATTTCACTGAAAGGTCACAACTTTTTTAAGAGTTGGAAAAGCCAATAAATAAGCCTTTTTGTACACAATTTGCGTACTGTGTTATCATACGTATATCCATAGTAAGAACTCCTGTCTTAACACTGTCAGTTTTTCAGTTATTTGAAGACGTTAATAACAAGAATACCCAAACCAAAAATCTGTCTTTTCCTGCTGGCATCCTAACACTATGCTTCCCAAATTCGCTTTGCTGTATAACGCCATAGTCACCGTACAGGTTGATAGTGACACAGTTCATAGCTCGTATCGTATTCGTCAACACTTCGTAAGTGAGCCACTTCCTTGGAAGCACACCACGTCAACCAAATCTTTCTTATAAAACGTATACTTTTGCTCAACTGAGTTCAAAGCCAGTAGGGCACTGATATGGACTGTTTCCAACCACCACAGGTCTGTTGTAAGTTCAGCGTGTGTGTCTGTGACGTCGTAGTTTCCAAAGGAAAGGTCAGCTTTAATATAGTTTTTTTTTTTCTTGTTTGAAACCTCGTTCAATCTGGTTTTTTGTTAACTATGTTCCTCGAAAGCCTGTTAGGCATTTTAAATTTCATCAGCTAAATTATATACAAACATTTTTCGCCTGCGCGCTTTTTTGATACACGGTACGAAGTACGTAAGAACTACTACATCAAGTTACTGAAAACTAGATTCTAGAGCTCAGAAAGATGTAAGTAAAAGTGCGCTAGAATATATGTTTATCTTTTACAGTTGATCGACAATGATGATTTTTGTGTTTTGAAGTGTATCTGCGTATATGTCTGTGGCGTCGAAGCTCCCAAACGAAAGATACCATTTCAATACAATTTTCTTTTATTAGAAAGCTGGTTTAAACGGGATGAGAGACTAAGATTTCCACATAGAGTACCTTTTTTAATTTTTCTTGCTCGCGTTTGAAACTGTGCATTCATAATTTGGGTTAGTTAACTATATTAACACAGTCCTTTCAGTTCGAGAGAAAATTGCCTTAAGTAGCCACAAAGTTAGGAAAGACAGATACGCAAGCCACTAGAGCTGACGAGAAAAATATGTAAATAGGAGTGTAAAGGATCAGAACATATTTACAAACTGATTAAGCAGAATACTTTCAAAATACAAGTTTTGAAAGGTTAATGAAGAATTTCAAACTTAATCATTAGTTCGTCTTTGGAAATAATAGAGCTTCGGTCGTCGAGCAATTCGAAAGGGCCCTCAAGGGCGTCGTACTCAGCGTTTCCGCGAACAGATTAATGGCATGGAACAGCTGGTGAAGCAGTACAATCGCATAAAACACAGAAAAGTTACAACCACATTACTCTATGTTAGAAATAAGTGCATGTTGTCTGCTGTGTACAATAAAATCAAAGGGATTGACTCACGTCTGCGTAATTAACAGTTGGCAATTAGATGAGACCGAGCAAAGGAAAGTGGAGACGACCTTTCATAAAGGATGCTCTCCACACTCATCCACCAAATATTTGTGACGTTTAAGATACAAACTAGCAAGCTTATGCCCTTGAAGATCAGTGTTTTCGGTCCAGAGCCAGAGCTTCCTGTTCCGGAGAACAGGGAATGAAATATCCTTTGGCGTATCTTGCTGAGCGTGTTGTAGGGGTAGCGTCCTGAGTCCCGTCTTCGAACCCAGCCGCTGCTTAAATACTGAATAAAACTCATCATCAATGGCGGCCGGAGACTCCCTGTATAAGGGGTCACTCTCGTTCTGCCAACGGTCTTGTCAAAGAGGGCGGACAGAGTTTCACGGCAACCGTTTTCCATAGGGACGGTAAGCTGCCTCTAAAAGGCGGAAACGTCGGCAGTGATCAACGACACTGCGACAGAGGCACATAATGTGTATCCACAAGGCGTGTGCCCTTTAAATGAAGAAAGTATATTGATGATCTCTCCACTTTTATAAAGTTAGAGATTATTCCCCTCGTTCTGATCTATGGGAGGGGACTACATAGGGTGAGGTGACCGTGATGAAATGATTGAATAACCAACGAAATGGTAACATACTGCGAATCGGCGTGTGGAATATCGGAAGTTTGAACGTGGTAGGGAAGATAGAAAACCTAGAAAGGGAAATGTAGAGGCTGAATTTAGATATACTGGGAGTCAACAAAGTGGAACTGAAAGAAGATGAGCATATCAGAGCAGACGAACATACGGTAATACCTACAGAAACAGAGGACAGTATAATGGGGTAGGATTTGTTATGAATAGCAAAGCAGGACAGGAAATGATTATTGTGAACATTTCAGTGATAAGGTCGTGCTCATCAGAACCGATCGTAAACCAACGGCAGCAATATTAATTTAGATATAAGTTCCGACATCACAAGCAGACGATGAAGAGACAGACAAAGTATGTGAGGGTACTGAAACGATAAATAAGTATGTAAAAGGTCATAATCTAATAATTATGGGGGACTGAAATGCGATAATAGGGAAGCAATAGGAGGAAGAGTTACAGGAGGATATGGGCTCGGTAGCAGGAATGAGAAAACAAAAAAAACTAATTGAATTTTGCAATAAATTCCAGTTAGTAATAGCGAATAAACTATTCGAAAATCACAAGAGGAAGGCCTGAAGATACAGAAAGATTTCATCTCTAGTTTATCAGTCAAACAGATTCCGAAATGGGATAAAGAACTGCACGACATACCCAGGAGCACATGTTGTAGACTCGGATCGCAATTTAGTAAAGATGAAGAGTAGGCTGAAGTGTAAGACACTCGTACAGGAGAATCAACTTGTAAAGCGAGGGGATACTGAAGTACTGCAGAGTAACGAGAGTAGTTTGAAGTTCTGTGAGACTACGTGTAGTGCGGTAATGAGTATCACAGCAGGCAGTCGGGTCAGAGAGGGCAGCGGGCGCGGCTCGGGCAGCGGGTGAGGGGCCAGACAGCCCCAGCTGGTGTCCTGCACTGTGCCCCGGCTGCGTGCGGTGTGCCCTGCCGCACTGGAAAGCCTGCTTTACCTAGTACTTAAATTAAAAATTTAAAAAGTGCCCGACACAAACATCTCCAGAAAGTAAAAAACAAAAACATAGTAATATGTATTACCCCTTTAAGTATAGGTTGGCCGGCTGGAGTGGCCGTGCGGTTCTAGGCGCTACAGTGTGGAACCGCGAGACCGCTACGGTGGCAGGTTCGAATGCTGCCTCGCGCATGGATGAGTGTGATGTCCTTAGGTTTTTTAAGTTTAAGTAGTTGTAAGTTCTAGGGGACTGATGACCTCAGATGTTGAGTCCCATAGTGCTCAGAGCCATTTGGGCCATTTAAGTATAGGTTGTAATATTTTGATCGAAGCGTCGTCGCGTGAGGGGACCGCAACAAGCTACCACTGAGGAACTGGACAGTAACCTCCTGTAGATCTTAAGAGTGAATAGCTGCTGGAGGGTACGTAACAATCCGTAATAATACTATTAGAATGACGACTCACTCTCCCACTGCCCCCTGTATGTAGGACTCATGTGGCAGCAGCATTTGCGAACGAAACACACTTACACCTATTTACGATCACAAGTTTCATTCCGGGCAACAGAAACATGGGAAATATATCGTACGATATTTTTTACGACTGTAGTGCTCATTAACTTACCTGAACGCGGTGTCTCAAGACGAAAAAGAAAAGTGACTAGTCACCTCCAGTGCAGTGTCATCTTCCGAGTATATTGTGCACCTGAAGAGCCACCACGGATTGCGACAGCCGTCTTAAGCCTCTGCTTCCGGTCCCTCCTGCCGCTGGTTGAGGCACAATGCGAGTCAATCTGGTATGTATACAATAGTTACACCACTGACGTAGACCCCCCACCCCCACTCAGGTTAAAAAAAGATTCCGACAGCGATGTTTCTGATTCCTCCCTATTATATTAGTTATTTTCGAAGATAAAAGAAATCGGACCGTACTCGCGTTTGCACATCGCTAAAGTATCAGTACTTTTTGTGAACATCTTGTACAACACAATGGAAAAGCTTCTTTCTTTTATTGTCTGTTACGCCCTGCATCTCAGGACTAGAATATTAAACTCATTTTTGGCTCATGACGGAATACTAAGAGCATACCTTTCTGACAGGATTCCTCCTCACTTTCCAACTATTTTAAAGTAAACAAATGTCTCGTTACGAAGTATTTTTTTATACTATGTACAAATTTATAAATTCGGTAGCGTAGCTGATTTATTACAATTCCGTTAAAGGATCTCGTCGCAACGCAAAACGTCTGATTACCGCCACAAGTCTCGAATCATATCCGTGGTACTCTCGCCCTCGCTTCCACCCGTCAGGTGGGTCGTCGCTGATACCAAATTGATAGGCTAATTAATTAATTTGACCACGAGAGTCGCTTTGCATGGTCAGTAATTTTTTCCTGCAGTTAGATTACACTCACAACTCACAAATAATCCTGGTGAGACCAGTCGGTCTCCGGAGGCAGTGGGATGTTTGACTCTCTTCTCCACCCCCGCGACGCCTCCGCCACCGGGTCGCATGTTAACAGCTGACAGCGCGTCGCGAACCTCCACCCGCGCATCACGGCTGTACCGCCCCCGGCTGGCTACCCACCAACCCACCCCTCGCCCTGCCGGACAGCTGTTCATGATTCCAGACTCCCAAAAATTGTGCTGTCGTTCTCAGGAGTGGGCTCTTAAATCTCGCTGGGGGTAAATACGAGGATGTTGAGCAATATGCTTCCACTAGTCCCTCCTGCGAGCTGAAACGTTCTGAGATGTGTCTTCGAAATAACACGGAAAGGCCGACACAGTGAGAAATAAAAAAATACCTGTCTACTGACCGCCGCATCCCAAACATGCACGAATTAGACCTAGGTTTCGCTCAGAATACATCTCCCACCAAATTAGTGGACAGATGCTTCGAGAAGTCAAATGGAAATCCCTAGAAGGAAGCCGAGGTTCTTTTCGAGGAACGCTATTGAAAACTGCCATTTGAAGCTGACCGTACATAAAGCTCATGAAGATAAGATACGAGAAATTAGCGCTCATAGGGGGAGGGGGGGGGGGTGGGGGGAAATATAGGTAGTTCTTTTTCTTCGCTCTATTTGCGAGTGGAATAGGAAAGGGAATGACTAGGAGTGGTACAGGGTACCTTCCATCACATACCGCACAATGGCTTGCGTAGTAAGCATATAGATGTAACTGTAAGTTTAGTCTACCTATTCAGACGTCAGTCCATCCATTTATAGGTACACAAAACTCAAAGAAGAATTTGTCTTTTATTTATCGAGAAAACAAAAGACGGCACTTCTGCTGCTGACTGTCTCTCTGTGGAAACCTTTGTATTAGCTCCTTATTTTCTAATTGTAGTCACTTTGCGTGATGTATGTACGAGGTTGCAGTATGTGTGGCCACAACACTTAGAAGAAACGGTATAGGATTCACCTCCCAATTCCCCTTTCGTCAGGGTACCGCTTACCTACCGTATTCTCACGAATCTTCCACTCTTCGATATACAGCATTCGAATCCACCTGATTTCGACGAGTAAGGGATGTTCGCTGCCAAATTACAGACCCCTACTAATTTCCTCGAAATCCCATCACGCTCCAACAGCACTGAAGACCGTCTAGCCCTCCACCCCACACTGACAAGGTAGAAAGCTATCACAACGGAAATAGCACGTTAACGTACAGAAAGAAATTCATAACCATGCAGAGTGCATAAAGAAATTCAGAGGCATAACACCTACATTTCGTTTCCATCGAATGACTGTAAATATCTCTCCTATACGTGGTCTGGCCTCCTTTATCGTGTACCTTTCATTACGACACTGGAAACGGCGGTAGTCTTCGTTGACAGCACAGTCTTTATCTCTCTCTCTCCCTCTCTCTCTCTCTCTCTCTCTCTCTCTCTCTCTCCCCTTGTTATTTTTGTAACACATAACTTAATAAAACTACCAACTATAAAACTTCGCTAATGTCACCTGATAGAGAACTCAGAAAGATTTTACCATGTCCATCTCTTCAGATATGTCAGGAAACAATTGCTGTCTCTGTGTTGACATCGACCATATGTGGTGATCACATTATATGCACATTATCAGTCCACTGGACCAGGTGAACAGTGTTCGAACTCGCTTCCATGGACCTGTGTAAAGCTTTGTCGCCTGTGCTGGAGGAAGACCAAATCGACTATCAGTCGCAAAGAGAGGTTTCTTGTGTTTGTTGTTTCACAAGTTGTTTTTTTGCCGTAACACATGGGAGCAGTGCATGACTACACCTGTGCACAGCCATACATTTTGTTTTCCTACCACGACTTCGAGGTCTGTTTCAGATACTAAATCGACATTAACACGTTTCCGGCCATTGGCTCTCACAGAAAGCTGGACATCACATGGTGGAAACTACGCTGCCCTCGCAACACACGGAATGGCTGAAATGTAAAAAATAGAGGCGGTGTTTCTTATTGACAAAAATGTGGAAAGCATCGCAACGTATAGAAACTGGAAGAGTGTTTCCAAACAGCTGTCCGAAGGTTTTGACCTCTGCATTTAATCTTATCTTCCATAGTGAAAGGGTGGATGGATCGGATGGAAAAGACACAGTCAATTTGGGTCGATTTAGAGCCCATGTACAAAGGAATTTATGACCTTGGTATGCAGAGCGCACACGCACACGCACACGCACACACACACACACACACACACACACACACACACACACACACACACATATTCTCCATAACACTAGCGCAACCGCTCTACCAAAGATAGTGAAGATTACCAATCAGCGGGTGAGGTAGCGTTAACTCTATACCTTTGTTGATTGACCAGGCAGACAGCACGATTCCATGCAAAATTTAATCAAAAATCTGTATCTCCAACTGCATGGTCTCCTGCTAATTTAGTTTCACCTGCTTCCTAAAAAGGACTAGCTCAGTAGTTGAAGTTTTGGTTCATCAGTTCATCAGTCTTCTGACTGGTCTCTGTCTTCCTCTACTGTTTTTGCCATCTACAGCTCCTTCTAGTACCACGGAAGTCATTCCCTGTCATCTTAGCAGATGCCCTACCATCCTCTCCCTCCTTACCGGTGTTTTCCACACATTCATTTCCTGTCAGATTCTGCCCAGAGCTTCCTCGTTCCATACCTTATCAGTCCACCTACTTTTCAACATACTTCTGTAGCATCACATCTCAAATGTTTCGATTCTCTTTTGTTCCGGTTTTCCCACAGTCCGTGTTTCACTACCATAACATTCTGTACTCCAAACGTACATTCTCAGAAATTTCTTCTTCAAATTAAGGCTAGTACTAGTAGATTTCTTTTGGCCGACATTGCCCTTTTTGCCATTGCTAGTCTGCTTTTGATGTCCTCCTTGCTTCGTCCGTGATTGGTTATGTTACTGCCCAGGTAGCAGAATTCCTTCATCTACTTCGTGACTGTCAATCTGATGTTACGTTTCTCGCTGTTCTCGCTTCTGCTACTTCTCATTACTTTTGTCTCTCTTGGATTTACTCTCTGTCAATATTCTGCACTCCTTAGGTTGTTCATTCCATTTGCTCAGGATAGCAATGTCACCAGCGAATCGTATCATTGATATCCTTTCACACTGAACTTTAATTCTACTCCTGAACCTTTATTTTATTTCCATCACTGCTTCTTCTATGTTGAGATTGAACAGTAGGGGCAAAAGACTGCATCCCTGTCTTACACCCTTTTTAATCCAAGCACTCCATTTTGGTCGTCCACTCTTATTATTCCCTCTTGGTTCTTGTACACATTGTATATCACCCTTCTCTCTCTATAGCTCACTGCTATTTTCTCATAAATTCGAATATCTTGCACCATTTCACATTGTCGAACACTTTTTCTAGGTCGACAAATCCTTTGAACGTCTCTTGATTTTTCTTTAGTCTTGCTTCCATTATCAACCGCAACGTCAGAAATGCCTCTCTGGTACTTTTAACTTTTCTAAAGCCAAACATCGTCATCTAGCGCATTCTCAATTTTCTTTTCCATTCTTCTGTATATTCTTCTTGTCAGCAACTTGGATGCATGAGCTCTTAAGCTGATGGTGCGATAATTCTCGCACTTTTCAGCTCTTGCAGGCTTCGGAATAGTGTGGACTATATTTTTCCGAGAGTCAAATGGTTTGTCGCCAGACTCATACATTCTACACACCAACTCAAATAGTCGTTTTGTTCCCGCTTCCCCCAATGATTTTAGACATTCTGATGGAATGTTATGCATCCCTTCTGCCTTATTTGATCTTAAGTCCGCCAAAGCTCTTTTAAATTCCGATTTTACTACTGGACCCCCTATTTCTTCTAAGTCGACTCCTGTTTGTTCTTCTATCACACCGTACAAATCTTCCCCTTCATAGAGACTTTCAGTATATTCTTGCCACCTGTCCACTCTCTCCTTTGCAAAGCAGTGGAATTACTGTTGTACTCTTAATGTTACCACCCTAGGTTTTAATGTCACTGAAGGTTGTTTTGACTTTCCTGTATGCTACAGTTGTCCTTCCGACAATCATTCCTTTTTCGATTTCATCACGTTTTTCCTGCAGCCATTTCGTCTTAGTTTCACTGCACTTCCTATTCATTTCATTCCTAAGCGACTCCTACCGCTGTATTCCTGAGTTTCTCAAATCATTTTTGTACTACCTCTTTTCATCGATCAACTGAAGTATTTCTTCTTTTACACAAGGTTTCTTCGCAGTTGCTTTCTTTTTTCCCATGTTTTTCTTCCCAGCTTCTGTAATTGCTCTTTTTCGAGATATCCGTTCCTCTTCAATTGTACTGCCAACTGAGCTATTCCTCATTGCTGTATCTATAGACTTAGAGAACATCAAGCGTGTCTCGCCATTCTTTAATACTTCCGTATTCCACTTCTTTGCGTATTGATTCTTCCTGACTAATGTCTTAAACTTCAGCCTACACTTCATCACTATTATATTGTGATCTGAGTCTATCTGCTCTTGGGTACGCCTTACAATCCAGCATCTGATTTTGGAATCTGTGTCTGACAATGATGTAATCTAACTGAAATCTTCCCGTATCACCCTGTCTTTTCCAAGCAGACGTTCTCCTCTTCTGATTCTTTAACAGAGTATTCGCTATTACAAGCTCAAATTTGTTACAGAACTCAATTAGCCCTTCTCCTCTCTCATTCCTTGTCCCAAGTCCATACTCTCGTGTAACCTTTTCTTCTGCTCCTTCGCCTACAACAGCATTCCAGTCCTCCATGACTATTAGATTTCCATCTCCCTTTACGTGCTGTATTACCCTTTCAGTATCCTCATATACGTTCTGATTCTCTTCATCTTTAGCTTGCAACGTCGGCATGTATACCTGAACTACCGTTGTCGGTGTTGGTTTGCTGTAGATTCTGATAATAACAGTACTATCACTCAATTGTTCACAGTAAAACATTGTGTGTCCTACCTTCCTATTCATAACGAATCCTACTCCCGTCATACCATTTTCTGCTGCTCATCTGACTAGAAATCCTTGTCTTCTTTCCATTTCACTTCACTGACCCCTACTATATCTAGATTGAGCCTTTGCATTTCCCTTTTCAGATTTTCTAGTTTGGCTACCACGTTCATGCTTCTGACTTTCCACACCCGGACACGTAGAACGTTATCCTTCCGTTAGTTATTCAATGTTTTTCTCATGGTCACCTTCCTCTTGGCAGTCACCTCCCGGAGATCCGAATGGGGGACTATTCAGGAATGTTGTGCCAATGGAGAGATCATCATGGCACTTTTTGAATTACGGGCCACATGTCCTGTGGATACACGTTATGTGTCTTTAATTCAGTGGTTTCCATTGCCTTCTGCATCCTAATGCCGTTGACCATTGGTGATTCTTCCGCCTTTAGGGCAATTTCCCGCCCCTAGGACAAGAGAGTGCCCTTAACCTCTATCCGCTCCTCCGCCCTCTTTGACAAGGCCTTTGGCAAAATGAGGCTGACTTCTTATGATGGAAGTCTTCGGCCACCAATACTGATTGTTAATCAAAACTTAAGCAGAGGTGAACCTGGGACCAAGATGATTTTGTTTACTAATTAAAGACGGGTACACAATATTTCCCTAGCGCGAGTGAAGCTGCGTCATCAAATCTTTCTCCGTGAGATAGAACACAGAATATCGAGATGTACTACTAGACTTCGACCCACAGAGATGTTGGTCGAATGCTGGGCAGTTATGGAATGGAATTACGGGTCAGTCTGCGACTAAGAAGCACGATCCAGCAAATCCCAAGAAAGTGCCGAAATTTTTGAACACTCGTTAACTGAAGCCCAAATAATTCCTTGGACACAAAATCCAATGTTTGTCGAATATAATGGACTCTTTCACGAAAAAGAGGTATACCAGCGCGTTCTTGATATGATTAACGGTAGAAGAATTAAACAAAGCATACTGCAGTTTTACTCTGTTGCTGCGAAGTTCATCCAACCGCTGCAAACGACGATACACTTCATCTCTTTGAGGTAGACAATGTGGTGCTTGACTTTCTCCCGGCGTATGAAATGCTCAAGTAACTTACGGGAAAGCAACTGGTTCACAACCGGCGACATTACTACATCTCAACGTTCTGAGATAAATCCCATGGAGAAACCTTTTGATGACGCAGTTTTCTCGTGTTACGGAAAGGTTTCGATTTTGCGACGGTGTCCAAGCATTTAGCAGTTGTTGATTTCATAATTTCTGTCAAACAGGCTGTTTTTAAATTGTAAGGAAAGGTAAGGAAAGAAATATGACGCTTGCTGACTGGTGCGTGTTCGCCCACGAATAATATAACAGCAGCTGAGGGGGCTGCTTTCCGTTCACTCGGAGTCGATCCTGATATTGTTATCTTAGCTACGGGCAAGGGCAATGCCACAGTTGTGTTAGACAAGCACAATTACATTCGAAAGATGAGGAGTTTACTATTTGATTCAGCCTAATCCAGGATCACGTGCCACCCAACAATGTGAGTTGAGAGAAAGATTAACAATTTCCTGAAGAAAAGTTCCTCGGGGCAGAAGACTATCAAGACTTAATATTCTCAGTGCGCAATAAGCCCTAGATTATATGGCCTTCCGAAGATCAACAATGATCCTCTTAGGCCTACTGTCAGTAATGTTGTCATTTCCAACAGAGTACTAAAAGCTTGTTCACATTACGTAAGTAGGATTCTCAGCCACACATGAAGTAGCTCACTGAAACAGGGCATTTTTCCAGATAGTCTGAAATGCGCTGTTGTTAAACCGTTGCATAAAAAGGGGATATGTCTGATGGTAACAGTTACCGCCCAATCTCACTTCTGACAACTTTATCCAAATAATTGGAAAAGTAATGTACTCAAGAGTAGCTTCACGTATTTCTAAAAATGAAGTAATAACGAAATCTCAGATTGGTTTTCAGGAAGGCTTCTCAACAGAAAATTCTATATATGCTTTCACGGATCAGATATTAAATACTCTGAATAAGCGAACATCATCCATTAGAATTTTTTTTTATATCTCAAAGGATTTGGCTGTGTTAATCATGAAATTATTCTAGATAAACTTAAATATTGAGTATTGTGGTATGATTTGGACAGTGCACAAATGGTTTAATTCATATTGAACTGGAAGAATGCAGAAGGTTTAAATTAACAGTTAGGTAGTCTGCAAAAAGCAGCAAAGTTCTCAAATTGGGGAGGCATCAAGAATGGTGTCCCACACGGTTCAGTCTTGCATCCCTTGTTGTTCCTAAAGTACCGGGTGATCAAAAAGTCGGTAAAAATTTGAAAACTTAATAAACCACGGAATAATGTAGATAGAGAGGTAAAAATTGACACACATGCTTGTAATGACATGGCGCTTTATTAGAACCAAAAAAGAACAAAGTATTGCTAGACGCGTGAAAGATCTCTTGCATGCGTCGTTTGGTGATGATCATGTGCTCAGCCGCCACTTTCGTCATGCTTGGCCTCCCAGGTCCCCAGACCTCAGTCCGTGCGATTATTGGCTTTGGGGTTACCTGAAGTCGCAAGTGTATCGTGATCGACCGACATGTCTAGGAATACTGAAAGACAACATCCGATTCCTATGTCTCACCATAACTCTGGACATGCTTTACAGTGCTGTTCACAACATTATTCCTCGACTACAGCTATTGTTGAGGAATGATGGTGGACATATTGAGCATTTCCTGTAAAGGACATAATCTTTGCTTTGTCTTACTTTGTTATTTATTTATTTATTTCCAAATTATAGACCTGTTACCTGATGTTTACAACAGGTCGTACATCTTACAATTTTCGTTTTTCATCTTTTTACAGTTTTCTTTCCTTTTGTTTTATCTACAACTTTTACAAAGAATGACACTTTTCAAAATAACAATAATTTAAGGTTGAAATATAAATAAAATTTTGTTGTTTTTAAGAAGAATATAAAAAGAAGTTAGGTTAGATGGGAGATTTGTTAGTACCATCACCGAGTGTGACTGACGGTGAATACCTCGGAATGGTTTCTTCGAGCCCTTGACCGCCAGTCACACACACACGCACACAAATGGTTATTAGTAGAGAAATAATGTTGCTTATCCTATTTGTTACTAATCCTATGTATTAACTACTTTAGGTGCGCATCCATGTACAGCATTTGGTGTTTTCTTGGCTAGATTGCTAGCAATTTGCTTATTTACTGTCACATCTCAGCTTCCTCCTCCTGTTCCTCCTCATTGTCACTATTTTCACTGTCACTGTGGGTATCGCTGTCCATCCTCTGGAGAAGAAACTTG
This sequence comes from Schistocerca americana, assembly GCF_021461395.2. Lineage (NCBI taxonomy): Eukaryota > Metazoa > Arthropoda > Insecta > Orthoptera > Acrididae > Schistocerca > Schistocerca americana. The sequence goes on from NC_060123.1 coordinate 717,200,358, forward strand.
CACAGGATAGAGTAGCATGGAGAGTTGCATCAAACCACAACAACAACAACAAAAACAACAACAACATTATTAAGAGAGTATTCATTGCACAAATCAGAATAATATGCGGAGCCCACGCAAGATCATCCTGCAGACATTTATTTAAGGAACTAGAGTTATTCACAGTACCTTTACAACACAAACATTCACTTATGAAGTTCGTTATTAATAATCCATCCCAATTCAAAAATAATAGCAAAGTGAACAGCTAGAACTCTATAAGAAAGAATGACATTCACTATTCTGTGTTAAATATTACCATGACAGAGAATGGGGTGCCACAAAAATCTTGGGCCATTTACCAAATAGCATTAAAAGTCTGACAGATAGGCAACCAGCGTTTAAAAATGTATTAAGACTTCCCAAATAACAACTCCTTCTACTCAGAAGATCAGTTTTTAGATATAAAGTGGTAACTATAAAAAATCGTGTACATTAAACTGACACGTTCCACATCACTACGAAATGTCGTGTTTATGATCTACGGAACAAGTGCCAAAGTAATGTAATGTAATGTAGTGTAACGTGCCTTCTAGTCGGCGGCATTGAAACCTACATGCTTTTTTTAGATATGAAGATGATTCTTCTGTTGCTTCACCTCACGGAATTGAGAATTTGATTTTTTTTTTTTTTTTTGTATAAAATCTGAATTAAGTCCATCCGAATATTCCCTTCATGATGGAGTTGGAAATGGATGGTTGGTTGATAGTACGTTCGGACACGACATTTATAGGTAGCCTGCTCACACTGATCGTATCTACGGACTGATCGCTGTCACCACCCGGCACAGCGTGAAGTGGTACTTCGTACTTTGCGTCACAGGACTCACGTCATTCCAGATCCCGAAAATTTTTCAGCTGAATTCTCCCACCTCTAAGTCACCTATCGTCATAATTGTTATGGTGAAACATAGACAAGACACGAGTTGCGGTATCGACCTGCCACGAATCGACTGAGTGATTATAATAACGAGGGGGCGCCGTAGTCTACGGTGTTTCTGTCTTACGCACGTCGAAATTATAAGAGGATTAATCGCGTTACGCAGAAGTACGATGTGAAATTTTGTTTGTCGACAACCATCTAAGACTCAGAGATCTTTTAGTATCCTTGAAGTTTGATCTCGGTTTGCGTAAGGCAGGTGTCTGTCGTATTCATTGCAGTTACGGTATGCCATATGTTCGTTAGACCATTGGGACCGTGGAGGAGCGGTATACTGAGCACAAGCGTCAAACCTATTAGCAACAGCTGAGTAGATCTGTTATTGTAGAACGCCGACTTGGCACCGGCCATGTTGTGGTACATAACAGCCCAAAGATTCTGGCATGCACTGTCAGCCATTGGGCTAGCGTCTTTTAGGAAGCAGCTGAAATCAAATTAGCAGGAGACCTTACAGATGGAGATTTTTGATCAAGTTCGGTGTGGGATCCTACTCTATGTCTGGTCAGTCAAGAGATGGAGTGAACGCAACATAACCCCTGATTGTTAATATTCACTGTCGATAACTTTTGACTTTAGTCATCCTTGCTTTTGCGGTTGCGCTAGGGTTTTACTGTGTTAGTGTGTGTATGTGTGTACTTATGCACTGTATACCGAGGCCTCAAATCCTTGCAAATCGCGCTTTTGTGCTATATGTGCCTGGAAAACGACAGAGCGTGCATCCATCGAAACGTTATTTCAACAACAACAGTTTGGCGTTGGAATCTCTAGTTTCGTGCATGTATGCGAAGATCCTTCTTGGAAATTGGAATGAGCTGCACATTTTTGCTGGATTGCTGTGTTTCTTCAGCGACCTGCGATTGATGACTCTAGAAGAGCAACTAGCTTAGTGCAGATATGCAGCTAGGTCCGCTCACCTGTTTTCTAGTGAGCGGTTTGTGAGTCTCTTGTGTCTCATGGTCACTTATCTCGATGTGTCATTTTTGTGTTCATCAGGTGATCGAAAGGAGGAACCGCAGGACGATCTTCCTCCCTGTTAATCTCCACTTTAATGCAATTATCATAACTGGGTTACTAAATACATAGCTCTTATCAGTTTAATGACTTAAGACCAAAACTTGTTAAGACCTTTTTATCGGGCTGATGGGTAGAATGTTACTTTCTAATCCCTTAACGCTGTATTTCCGCCCCTTTTGACTTCGTTCAGTTCTTGTTTGTCGATACGGATTTGTCTACATTTAAATCTATGCTGATGTTCTCTTCAGTTTTCGGGCAGCTTCCTGAGACAGATTTGAACAAGGCAGGCATTTTTATCCTTCATAACATTGCTTGCTTCGTACATGTCTTGGGAGCGTTGTCCTACTCTGCTGAATTTTGCCTGTTTACATTTATGGTCTCCACGATGCGTTTTACATAATGATTGTTCAGGTAATTTGAAATCTTTTACTACTGGAGCACATTTTCCTTCTTTGTTTAATGTTGCTACTGAAATCCCTTGTCACTGGCGCTTTAACAGCCTTCTCTGAACCAAATGAAAAAGTTTGGGTTTGTTTGTAACAACAGTTCCGAGAGGTTTCTCTCGTGAAACTGATCTCTATGATGACAACATCACTAAATCACTCACCTTGGCATATACATCTACATCTACATAGATACTCCGCAAGCCACCACACGGTGCGTGGCGGAGGGCACTCTGTACCACTACTAGTTATTTCCTTTCCTGTTCCACTCGCAAAGGGAGCGAGGCAAAAATGGCTATCTATATGCCTCGATATAAGCCCTAATTTCTGGTATCTTATCTTCGTGGTCCTTACGCGCAATGTATGTTAGCGGCAGTGGAATCTTTCGGCAGTCAGCTTCAAATGCCAGTTCTATAATTTGTCTCAACTATGTTTCTCGAGTAGAACGTCGCCTACCCTCAAGGGATTCCCAACTGAGTTACCAAAGCACCTCCGTAACACTTAAGAGTCGTTCAAACCTACTGTTGATAAATCTAGCAGCCGGCCACTGAATTGCTTCGATATCTTCCATCAATGCACCCTGGTACAGATCCCAAACACTTGACCAGTATTCAAGAATAGGTCGCACCAGCGTCCTATATGCGGCCTTCTTTACAGGTGAACCACTATTTCCTATAATTCTGCCAACAAACCAAAGTCAACCGTTCGCTTTCCCTACCACAGTTCCCACATGCTCTTTCTATCTCATATCGCTTTGCAACGTTATGCCCATATATTTAAACGACTTGACATTGTCAAGCATAAATAAACATTAACGGTTCCTTCTTCCTACTCATCCACATTAACTTACATTTTTCCACATTTAGGGCCAGCTTCCATTCGTAACGTCAATTGCAAATTTTGTCTAAGTTGTCTTGTATCTTCCTAGAGTCACTAAACTTCGACACCTTTCCTCACAGCACAGCATCATCGCCAAAAAGCCGCAGATTGCTGTCCACCCTGTGCGCCAAATCATTTGTGTGTGTGTAGAACAACAGCGGTCCAGTCACGCTTCCCTGACGATACCCGTGTCTCTGATGGACACTCGCCGTCGTCAAGGACAACATAATGAGCTCTATTACTTAAGAAGTCTTCGAGCCACTCACATATCAGTGATCTTATTCCATACGCTGGTACCTTCGTTAACAGCCTACAATGGAGCACCGTATCAAATGGTTACCGGAGATCTAGAAATATGGGATCTGCCTCCTGCCCTTCATCCATAGTTCGCAGTATATCGTGTGAGAAAAGGGCAAGCCTTCACAAAAGCGATGCTTTCTAAAGTTTCTCAGTGGACATAAATTCTCAAGGTCAAGAAAGTTTGTTATATTCTAACTGAGAAAATGTTGAAGGATTGTGCAGCAAACAGAAGTTAGGGATGTTGGTTTGCAATTTTGCGGGTCTGTTCTTCTAACCTTCTTTTTCCATTCGCTTGGGGCTTTGTACTGGACAAGAGATTCGCAGTTAATGCAGGTTACGTAAGGGAACAATGCCGTGGAGTACTCTTTGAGAAATCGAACTGGGATTTCATCCGGATATGGTGATTTACTTGCTTTCAAGTCTTTCAGTTGTTTCTCTATACCGGGGATGCTTATTACTATGTCGTCCGTACGGGAGCCTGTTAAAAATGGCTCTGAGCACTAACATGTGAGGTCATCAGTCCCATAGAACTCAGAAGTACTTAAAGCTAACCAACCTAAGGACGTCACACTCATCCAATGCCCGAGACAGGATTCGAATCTGCGACCGTAGCAGTCGCGCGGTTCCGGACTGAAGCGCCTAGAACCGCTCGGCCACTGCGGCCGGCGGACCCTGTCAGATTGTGAAATGACGGTATGTTTGTAGGATTCTCCTGTGTGAACGATTTCTTGAACGTGAAATTTAAAACTTGGGCTTTCATTTTGCTATTTTCAGCTGTACACTAGACTGATCAACAAGGGATTGAACGGGAGCCTTAGAGTCGCTCAGCGATCTTACATAGGATTCAGCCGCCGGTCTGGAAAGCGACATTTGGTGCGGACTCTTGTTATGTGTGCGTGTCGCACTCGGGGCATTCGACCTGAGCATGACTTGGCACTGGTCTCGAATGGGGAGGGAGACTGTGACGTCACCTCAGCTGTACCGGCAGTCTGGACGCCACTCATCTCGGACAACTCTCTGTGCTGAGGAGACTCTTGTTGGTATCACGTCTGCCGCCTTTTCGTTTGATTTCCTTATGCGTGCTGCCGTATAAGTGAGTCGAACTGGCCCCTGGTATGACTGGCGAACGGGAGTGTCACACGCTGGCATCTGCCGACATTTCAGGACTCCGCGATCCGTCTGACGGACTCGGTGCTCGCGATAACGAATTACACGTGCCGCTCGCCAGCACTCTGCCGACGGCCGCGCCGCGCCACAGCCGTCGCCTCAGACGGCGCTGCACGTCCAGAGAGGGGTGCAGTGCTGCTGCTCCGGCCTGTTAGGCCAAACAGAATCACTTGTTGTCAGTGTAACTTCTATCTAGAATAGACTCATCAAAGTCTATTCAGCGTTAGATAATTGCAGATTGCGGTATCCGTGTTTTGAACCAGGGTAAATAGATTACACAGATAAACCTTAGTCTTTGCCAAGCTATTGCCACCCAGTATAGTGCTAATAATTTGTTGGTTCTATTGCTGTTGCCATCTGTTTACGATGTATCTATGTCTCGCTTATCTTGTGTTTTTGTCCTATTTTAAGATTAATAAATTATTGCCGTTTTTATTAAAGATTAAACCTGTGTTGGTATACATTAATGATTCGTAACTATAACGACAGGACCAAGTTTTTATAAATTTTCTCAGCATTCAATTTTTTATTTAACATTCTGATAAAACCTATAACCTCCGATGAAGGCTATTAAAGTGACAATTGTCAGAGAGCAGATTTAATTTAGGAGACGCATGGCCAGGTCGACAAGTGGAAGACTTACAAGTTAAAGCGATTGCTGTCAGGCTGGAAGCTTTCAGTCGCGTGTAAACTTTCAAATCAAACCGCTAGACCACTGCAGTCCTGCAATTTGATCAGGAGTCTTGTACTAGACCCTATCTTTCTGTCTCTGATGGTACATCATGGCCAGAGGACATCGGCTGGTGAGTACTTTCCAGTGTCAATAAACTTCTCCAAACTTTCAGAATAAAATAAAATATGTGAAAGAATACGGCTCTTGGTGAATTTTATTGACACTGAAAACTTCTCGGGGTCTATCCGTAATCAGAATCTGTGCTAACATCACTAGATATTTTTGTACTGGGACTATTTCTACGCCATCTCCATGGACAATCCTGCATTTATTTCTCCGATCACCAATAAAAAGTGCTACCGTCTGTAGTTAGTGGGGATGATTTTCGCGCCCCTCAGAAATCTTATCTACTTTTCGGTGTACTTGTGGAAAGGTTCATCTGTCCTAAAAGAAAACCTGCCCGCTGTTTCGCCGGGGCGCTGCACCACGCGCCTGACGCTGGAGCACACAGTCACCGCCAAATCCATCCTCTCCGCTGGTCCGGACGTTTCGTCGAGATGGGTCCAAGTCTCAACAGATTGCGCTGCGCCCACCTGCCCTGTCTGCTGAGTGAAATTTCTGAGTTCGACTTTCGTTTAATACGATTTCATGTTGAACTGTACTTTGATAGTAATTACGCTACTATAGGACGATAATTACCCTGCATTCAGTTGTAATAAGTCTGACAGTTGATTGTTTAACAATACGTGATCCTCACGGACTTCTTTCGTCCATCGGAAAACTTTTATTCATTCTCTTCATCGGTTCTTCTCTATCTTTTTCCTCGGCCTCCTACCCTTTCTTTGTCAAGTTCTTGGCCTCCTCCTACCCTTCTGTTAGTAAATCTTTGGACTCCCTCATCGGGTCTTGTACCTTCTCCTGCTCTCGTTTTATTAATTTCTCGAAATAATCTTTCGCTGACTCGTCCATATTGCAACTTCGGATAGAATAGTATAAATCGCCTAATCATGAAGAAGCAAATATCTGTAATATTCACTTAAAACTCTTCCGCCCCAGGTTAAACAGTCACTGATTGCACAGCGTATCACTATAAACTTGCGATACTCAGCTCACAGATAATACAAAGACGTGTCTGATACTCAGACTGTGTGTTCAGCCTCCCCCTACGCAGCAGCAGTGACGCTGCCCAAGCATTGTCTCGGCCCTGGCGAGACGCCTCGGCTGATGCGTAGCCTCGCCCGCCTCGAGTTGAGGTCTCGCCCCAGGCCATGCCTCGTTGGGAACGTGTGCTCGGCTGCAGTCATGAGTCGTGACTGAAGGCTGGCCGTGTCCCCGAACTCCGTCAGCTGACAAGGCAAAGCAGACGCAGCGCCAACTCCACAATAATGTACTCTGCAGAGAACTCCAGACGCTGTATTAGAACACTATGCTCTTCATAAGATTTCAATAATCTCTCTTATTTTCAAAACAAACAATTAAACGCACTAATGCTGATTGTTACATTTAGCACTCAGATAATCCACAACAAGTTTCATTGTTCACTACTGAATCGCTTTTCAGGGTGGTCTGACAACTGACCAATCCTGACAGCCAGAGTCGACACTTAATACACTGTGGCGCCTGGCCTGACTGTCGAGCGTAGTTTACAAGTTCGAATTTCGTTTAATAAGATTTAATGTTGTACCGTACTTTGATGTTAGTGACGGCATTATCGAACAATAATTAAACTCCGCTCAATTAGAACAAGTCGCAGCACGCGCGCGAGAGAAAATAAACACTTTAATAAATAATGTGCGCATGCGCAGATGATGTACTTCACAGATTCCAGTACGTAGTAGAACAATTTGTTGTTCCTGCTGCAGATTTAGTGAGCAGTCTTAATATATTGTTTCTCGTTATACTTTTTGTTACAACTGTATATTCAGAATTCGTTATGCTTATTAGTATTCAATAGAACTCACTGCAGAATTAAACGTATCTCTGCTACACAACTGGTTTAACATTCTAAAGAAAAGACGTCTATTCGACGAATGATTAATCCAAGTAAAAATCATGGTAACATCTACCAGTTATTAATTGTTGTTGTTGTTGTGGTCTTCAGTCCTAAGACTGGTTTCATGCAGCTCTCCATGCTATTCTATCCTGTGCAAGGTTCTTCATCTCCCAGTACTTACTGCAACCTACATCCTTCTGAATCTGCTTAGTGTTTCCATCTCTTGATCTCCCTCTACGATTTTTACCTTCCACGCTGCCCTCCAAGGCTAGATTTGTGATCCCCTGATGCCTCAGAACATGTCCCTTCTTCTTGTCAATTGTCCCACAACCTCCTCTTCTCCCCAATACTATTCAATACCTCCTCATTAGTTATGCGATCTACCCATCTTATCTTCAGCATTCTTCTGTAGCACCACATTTCAAAAGCTTCTATTCTCTTCTTGTCCAAACTATTTATCGTCCATGTTTCACTTCCATACATGGCTACACTCCACACAAATACTTTCAGAAAAGACCTCCTGACACTTAAATCTATACTCGATGTTAACAAATTCCTCTTCTTCAGAAGCGCTTTCCTTGCCATTGCCAGTCTACATTTTATATCCCCTCTACTTCGACCATCATCAGTTATTTTGCTCCCCAGATAGCAAACCTCCTTTACTACTTTAAGTGTCTCATTTCCTAATCTAATTCCCTCAGCATCACCCGACTTCATTCTACTACATTCCATTATCCTCGTTTTGCTTTTGTTGATGTTCATCTTATATCCTTCTTTCAACACACTGTCCATTCCGTTCAGCTGCTCATCCAGGTCCTTTGATGTCTCTGACAGAATTACAATGTCATCGGCGAACCTCAAAGTTTTTATTTCTTCTCCATGGATTTTAATACCTACTCCGAATTTTTGTTTCCTTTACTGCTTGCTCAATATACAGATTGAATAACATTGGGGAGAGGCTACAACCCTGTCTCACTCCCTTCCCAACCACTGCTTCCCTTTCATGCCCCTCGACTCTTATAACTGCCATCTGGTTTCTGTACAAATTGTAAATAGCCTTTCGCTCCCTCTACTTTACCCCTGCCACCTTTAGAATTTGAAAGAGAGTATTCCAGTCAACATTGTCAAAAGCTTCCTCTAAGTCTAGAAATGCTAGAAACGTAGGTTTGCCTTTCCTTAATTTTTCTTCTAAGATAAGTCGTAAGGTCAGTATTGCCTCACGTGTCCCAACATTTCTACGGAATCCAAACTGATCTTCCCCGAGGTCGGCTTCTACCAGTTTTTCCATTCGTCAGTAAAGAATTCGCGTTAGTATTTTGCAGCTGTGACTTATTAAACTGATAGTTCGGTAATTTTCACATCTGTCAACACCGGCTTTCTATGGGATTGGAATTATTATATTCTTCTTGAAGTCTGAGGGTATTTCGCCTGTCTCATACATCTTGCTCATCAGATGGTAGAGTTTTGTCAGGACTGGCTCTCCCAAGGCCGTCAGTAGTTATAATGGAATTTTGTCTACTCCCGGGGCCTTGTTTAGACTGAGGTCTTTCAATGGTCTGTCAAACTCTTCACGCAGTATCGTATCTACCATTTCATCTTCATCCACATCCTCTTCCATTTCCATAATATTATTGCAATGAATTATTAATAATTCATTGCAAAACCTACAACAGTTTTGGTCACTGTAAAATTCACGCACAATCCTTAACATGAACCTACTTTATTAGTCCACAGACAAGGTACTTGAACGAGTTTGGATTACTACTTCGTAAGTCATTGATCTCCATTGTTAATATACAGTGAACTTGAAACTACATTTCTGTAAACTCTATACCTTTTTGACGCTAATCTCTGCTTGTAGTAAATTGATTACATTTCGTAATATAATATTAGGTAGCTTGTATACTTCATAGAAAGGCTCAGCTTACGTGAATGAAAATTATCTCTTTGCCTTTTGCTTACATCAGCAATCTTAATACTACGTTTCGTTACTTCAGTGTACTTAAAGCAATAATGTTTATGGCCGTTGAGTATGTACTACGAAAAAGAATGAGAAAACTGATTTCATTTCCTTATTCAGCATAAAATACAGTAAAAACAATCTTGGAGAATGATATTTTTATTGTGCAGCGGAGCGTGCACTGATATGAAACTGCCTGGCAGATTAAAACTGTGTGCTGGACTGAGACTCGAACTCGGGACCTTTGCCTTTCCCGGACTCGTGCTCTATCATCTGAGCTACCCGAGCACTACTCAGCCCACATCCTCACAGCTGTACTTCCGCCAGCACCTCGTCTCCTACCTTCCAAACTTCATAGAAGCTCTCCTGCGAAACTTGCAGAACTGCACTTGCCCGCGAAAGGCAAAGGTCCCGAGTTCGAGTCTCGCCACGCAGTTTTAATCCGCCAGGAAATTTCAAAGGCAATCTTGTTCTGATACCTCTCAAGATATTCGATTTTCTCCATTCGAGTCCGTTAGTCGCAATTAAAGAAGTCACAAAAATTTCTTTGTAATGTGTCACTTGACGACGAATGCACTCGAAATATGTAACTGTAAATTCCTTAAAACGTATAGATTGAAGTGAGGGCACTGATTTGAGGTTTTTGATATCTATAATATCTTATTTTTTGTGTTTGTAGTTCATTTTGTCAGTTACGCTCAGTACTTTTCACCTTTTACGAAAGGTAGTTACCGAGTGCCAGCAAATCAATTCAATCCCCTACAACGGAATCGAAAGAAGAACAAAAATTTTACAAAAATTCTAAGCGTCACCGCTACATTACACGTACCTTAGGACACTTTACAGACAATGCCAAACCTCTTTAGGTGTTGACAGATCACGAAGCCCACTAATGAACTCAAAATTAAAAACGGTCACTCGTCACTCCATCAATCGCCAAATTACAGCATAGACAGTCTCCAAATATTGTTCCAAACTTCAAGAGAAATTTATTATCACTGGTTGTGAAGATCACCGCTATACCGTTATTCAACGCTTTCTGCAGTCTTTCGTCACAGAGATTCCTGATTTGCTCATTGCTAGGGACTGTTATATCAAATACAGTAACCACTGTTTCTCCTCGAGAAGTCACCTTGCTAAAGCAATCCCAAACCACCAACACAACTTTTAAATCAAAGGAAAGGTCTCACTCAATTTCCTTTGAGTGGGTCAATAGATCCACTAGCCTTACTTTAGAGGAAACTAATCGGACCCTCCGTCCAATCAAACCCACAATACCAATACAAATTCCTAGAACACCGAAAATTAATAAGAACAAGCTAAACCTTTTGTATTAATCTGCTTATTTGCATCTACGCTTAATCTTCCTAGCTATAGCATGAGGTATCATGCTCCACCATTCCAGATTATAAATATAAGAAACCTGTTTTCATGGAATCAGAGCGTGCTAACCCCAACCTTCATACGCGTAGTTAGACTTCCGCTCCTGAACTTAAAGTTCTTGAGCCAAGTACCCTCCTAAGGACTATCTGCAATGTGTATTGGTCAAGAAAGCTCCAACTATCTCTTAACGTTGATTGCATTAGGAGCTATACTTTTAGCTAAAAATGTGTCGATATTTTACAATAATCACTTCACTATATTGGATGGCTGTCAGTCATTCTTGTAGCGGCCAGATCGCAGCGCCAGATGATCTCTGGACTCCGCAGTTTCCGTATTACATTATCCGTGCTTTTCTGAGTCGGTTTTTCAGAGACAGCCTTCCTCGTACTGGATTTCTATAACAGATTTTAGTACAAATTGGAAATTTGTGGTAAGGACTATGGGACCAAACTGCTGAGGTCATCGGTCCCTAGGCTTACGCACTACATAATCTAACGTAAAGTAACTTACGCTAAGGACAACACACACACCCATGCCCGAGGGAGGACTCGAACCTCCGACGGGGAAGCCTCGCGAACCTTGACGAGACGCCTGAGACCGCACGGCTACACCTAGCGGGATTTTAGTACAAATGTATAAACAGTTATCCTCATACAATTTTGAATTAACTTCCTTCCTAATTCACGATTATTTACGTAACTCTGAAAACATGTGGAAGCAACAAATAGACCAAAAACACAAGTCAAACATTTTGACAAGTACAGATGTCATATACGTACTCTCGACGGTGGGCAAACCCTCAAACCTGTTTGTAAGGCGTAATGAGACGGCAGTGCAACGAGCACCAACTTCCACGTTCTGCCCACTCACAAAAGGACACTTCCAAGTGTCAATAAACGATCTTGATGAAACTTGGAGGGTGTGCAAAGGGGGTGTGCCCAGTTTCACCCTTAAGGGCTATAAAACACATCCCGAAACGCAATTTGTAATTTTAGGTTTAGAGGAAATACCTTCTAAACAATAATAGACACATCAAAAAAAGTTTTGCATGACCCTGGTTCCCAGAACTCCTGAAGATAAACGTTGACTGTTGACATTGTATCACAGACACAGTCCCTTTGACTGTTCAGAGATGTCACTAAAGCCATCCAAAGATGTAAACAATCATGCATGAGCAGCGCCTATTAGACGGAGGGGTTCCGATAGGCGATCAGATCCAGTCATTCCACCAGGAAGGAGGTACACGGCTCGTGTTGTCTGCAGTTCAACCGTGCCTAGATGGTCAATAGCGCGGTTCGATCGCGTCCGCATTGTTACTTTGTTCCAGGGAGGGTTCTCAACAAGGGAAGGGGCCAGGCGTCTCGGAATGAACCAACGCGATGTTGGTCGGACATGGAGAAGATACAGAGAGACAGGAACTGTCGATGACATGCCTCGCTCAGGCCGCCCAAGGACTACTGCTGCAGTGGATGACTCCTATCTACGCATTATGGCTCGGAGGAACCCTGACAGCAAAGCCACCATGTCGAATAATTCTTTTCGTGCAGCTACAGGACATCGTGTTGCGACTCAAACTGTGCGCAATACGCTGCATAATGCGCAATTTTACTCCCGTCGTCCATGGCGAGGTCCATCTTTGCAACCATAACACCATGCGGCGCGGTACAGATGGGCCCAACAACATGCCAAATGGACCCCTCAGGATTGGCATCACGTTCTCAACACCGATGAGTGTCGCATATGGCTTCAAGCAGACACTCACACGTCCTGCACACTCATGTCCCAACGTCCACAGGCCAGAGCTCGCACAGTGCTAGCCCCCACTGTGGGCGCGCACCTCAGCGATCTGCAGTCAGAGGAGCGTCCAGCTGTGGGGGTGTCTAGGTTGACTGGAGCAGCAGGAATGCTAATGGTATCAACACGTCCAGCACCAGCGCTTGTCAGTGACAGATATTGAGTCTTCTCAAACATCCACATAGAAACTGGGGGATCTGGCAACACACATCGACACTGCGACACAGTGAGGTCAACTGCAGCCCCGTGTCTTGCCTGACCAATTTGGGAGCCTCAGTGGTGGCTCGCACCTTAAGCCTTAAATGTCCCTTTGTTCTGGCTACCCGCTACCTCTGCCATGCATTTACACAACAAGCGATGTCGTCCTAGGAAACCAGTCAAATATTCAACAGTTTAACTACAGAAAAATATTATGATTACAGCACTAATATGGTGACATTTGACAATGAACTAAGTATCGGAAATACCTCCTCCTGACAACTGTGGCTCTGGAAATATTAATTTCCCGTGTAAATCTATATCATCCTTATGATGACTGGACATAATTTTGCACGTAAAATCTTTCATGCCCCTTATGGTTATTGATGCATTCAAATCGCAATTTTCCATTTGAAATCTACACCATCCTTAAGATAGACTTAGTCCTACCCACATAATTTTTCTTTAAACATGGCTGAACATTGAGCATAATAACTTTACATTCCAACATATACACATTTCAGATATACAGTGCAGTTATCGTTTATATGTGCATAGCATCGAAAAAATTGCGGTATGTCTACACTTACATCAGCTAGGTGTCGCCATTCTCCTCTGCTCTACAAAGTTACGTCGTGTAATTCTTCCCGCGAACCACATTCGAGAATAGACTGCAGGTATTTTCAGTCAGCATCCCACCAAGAGTCTCTCAAACAAATGTTGTAAAGCACTGATGTACGGCGCAAATCGATAATCGACTGTATTCTCGCGGATTGAAGGATTGGAAAGATATCACTGATATGAGTGGGTGTACTGTAATAAACAGTGCAGTAGATAGTGAAACAAATAACATGTGAGGATCTGCTTAGGGGAGAAGCCATTCTGTGTATCCATGATGTTACATCCATATTTCCTGCCCTGTTTCTACCCTACAGTACATACAGTTTGAGAGGTCTCTGTTGGATTCCTTTCATGTTAATTTCTTAAATATGTTGTCATTTACGGCATAAATTCCTCTTCTAAATTTACTGTGGTGTTTCTATCTGCGAGGAGACTGAGCAGTGGAACGTGTTACTTTTACACATAAACAAGAACGATCTGTCACACTACTACACTTTAAAACACAGTTTATATGTAGTTCATGTCACACAGTCTCATACGGAACCTACATCCGCTTTCTTTTATATACAGTATATAAAAGAAAGCGGATGTAGGTTCCGTATGAGACTGTGTGACATGAACTACATATAAACTGTGTTTTAAAGTGTAGTAGTGTGACAGATCGTTCTTGTTTATGTGTAAAAGTAACACGTTCCACTGCTCAGTCTCCTCCCAGATAGTCAGAAACACCACACGTTGAACCCTTGAATTACTGTACTGTGTAGCTGCTTACAAAGTGAATCAATGACCCCTTACGGTCGGATATACTTGTCAATGCGTTGAAATCGCAATCCATCACGACAAATGTATACCCCGCCTCTTACAGCTACACATACATAATTTTTTAAGGGAATAGAAGTATGATGACTTCCAGCACTCGTCTGGTTAGGTGTCAGAACACGAGCCACACTAACGTTGCCTTACAACAGCACAACATCCCCGACAAGTACCGTGATTATCACTCGTAGCTGAACAGCGTCAGAAAAATTAAGGTATGTCCACGCTCATACCAGCTGCGTGTCGTTCTTCACGGCCTACCGCAGCATCCCAGTAGCAAACCCCTGCCGCCTCATCGCCGAGGTATGAAGGGCGTAACTACAATAAAAAAGCCTTCGAGTCTTTTATTTATTTTATGTACGTCGTTGCATGATAGTTAGAGTTTGTCAGAGCAGACGAACTGGTATCACAAGGCAAGTCGCAGACCCTTGCTAATTCTCTCGAAATCGCATCACGTTCTGATAGCACTATTCCATCAGTTACCAGGCTGACAGGCAGAGACCTACCACAACGAGAAGAATAGCACAATAATGTATAGGAGGAAATCCATAACCATGCAGAGTAGACATGGACTGCACAAAAAATTCGGATGCATTAACACCTCCAATTCACCGATATCGAACGACAGTCTAAAATATCTCCCTGTACATGTCCCAGTCTCCTTTATCGTAATCTACCATTACGTTGCTAGAAATACGAGCATGTAATGATATCAGTTTTCATTGACAGTACAATCTCTCTCTCTCTCTCTCTCTCTCTATCTATCTATCTCTCTCCCTCTCCCCCCCTCCCCCTCCCCTCCCCCTCACTCCTCCTTATTTCTTTAACATACAATGGAGCAAACACACAAATGATAAAAACTATGTCAGCTATTAAACCAAAATGAACACATTTTGGTCGATTGATTCTCACAGAAAGCTGAACATCGCATGGAGTAAATTAAAATGGTCCAACAACACACAGAACAGCTGAAATAAAAGACAGTGTTTCTTATTGAAAAAAATGGGGAAGACATCTAAGTATATGAAATCTGGAAGAGCTTACGGCATTGTGGAGCGTTTCCAAGTAGCTCAAGTACGTGATCACTGTTTTGGTGTCCAAGGAGGTAGTCATCCTGACCTCCAAATCTTTGGACACTGCATCTTTCATTTTTATGACTCTCAGTGGATAACTGCATGTGGAACAAGGGAGTTTCTGCATACCTTAAGCCCATACAGCGCGGACAGTATGCACCATCAGTTGTGAATCCCACTAGTGGAGGAATACAATGATTTTCATACATCCAGGCTACCGTGTAGGTACCTTCATCGCTGCGCATTTTTGTTGTACTTTCATCATTTTTACGTATTTTCCATCAATTTTCGTAATTTTAAAACCTTTTCTGCAATTTCAACACATTTTACGCAATTAATCAAGGTATAAACCGCCACTCTCAACGAGTTGCCACATCAACGAAACGTCTCACTGCATCGATCTTGTGAATCTTTCAGTCAGTGACACTGCAGCATGGTTTTCAATTTCTCTATCATTGCTAAACCACCCCCTCCATTACCTTGCGAGTGTCATATTCATGTGGACATATTGCGAAACCTGTTACACACTCTACATCACATGAAACAAATACTGTTTCTTAGTGTGGGCGAGAAGGCTGCTAAGAGAGTTGGAGAAAAAACTACATCCTTAGTCGAAACACTTTATAAATTTGGTACGATTTTATAACTATTTGCCTCTTGCCCTACGTGGGAATGACTCACAAAGCAAATAATGATGATATTTGGTTTGTGGGGCGCTCCACTGCGCGGTTATCAGCGCCCGTACCAATTCCCAATCCGTACACAGTCCAGACTCGCCACTTTCACAAATGATGATGAAATTATGGGAACAATACAAACGCCCAGTCCCCGAGCGGAGAAAAATCCCTGACCCGGCCGGGAATCGAACCCGGGACCCCGTGATCCAGAGGCAGCAACGCGCTGCCACGAGCTGCGGACCAAAGCGGATGAGGTGATGCAGTGGCAGGCACACTGGAATGGCATTCAGAAGGACCAAGTTGAAACCTCCGTCTGGCTACCCATATGTAGGTTTTCTGTTATTTCCCTAAATCTCTTAAGTGCTGGGATTGTTCCTGTGAAAGGGCACGGCCATTTTCCTTCTCCGTCTTTTCCCAATCCGAGCTTCTGAACTCTCTCTAATGACCTGTTGCAGATAGGACATTGAACGCTAATCTCCTTCGCCTCTTGAATCACAAAGTATTCTCGCGTTCGCGGGATAAAGTCGGAGATTCAAGGATCCGGTACTCTGACCTTCATTGAACCTATCGGCTAAGGCTCCTGAGCAAAACTCTAGATGACCTCTCTCTATGCATCTTGTAACTCTTCCTCTGTCTTTAATCAACTCGCCCTGCAGTGTTCTTTAATTTGAATGTGACCAGAAGTATGGGGTACTATACCCGCTACATTCGATGTCTCGTGAAGAAACAGAACACGTTCCATGTAATATATACTCTTCAGTAGTTTGCTTTCACAGAGAGTATAACACATGTTCCAAACTTGTAATGACCAACGCTAGTGATACTGACCAATATTCTCATTCAAATAATGTAACTACGGCTCTGCAAAGACTGTTCCATACCAATCTTCCTCGTGTCCCCCTTACACATGACGTCTTTAGATGCTTGTGTGCTGAGGAGTGTCACACTGCTTTTTGGTGTATAGTAGATACAAGCCTGGTACATTTGAAAGTGTTGTGATTATATAACAGACGATTATGAAGAAGAGGAAGACATGTATAGATTTATGTATGGTAGAGCTACAGGCGGAAGGAATTTGAACATTTTACGTAAATCACTTGTGCTATCGATTCTGTAGAATTGTTGTAGTGTTTGGATTCCAAACCAAGAAGGTACTGTGGCAACATAGTTATGAATTTAAACATGCTATAATGTTGAAACAGTGTGATTCCAGATTTATTATTTCTGTGGACTGAAAAGTTGTTAATATTCCAATGCATGAAATATATTTCCAATACCTGACATATAGTCACTCTGCAACTTTTCTGTCACACTCATTATGGAGAGATACTTTAAGATGATGAAACTGCGACCTTCCACACCCAAGGGAAAGTAAATACATTGATTCTCTGTGATACATGCGCTACATAGCGTTTCGAGGTGTGTAGCGTCCACTGTTTACATTCGATTACAGTTCGGAAGTTATGCTGTTCTCGCATCAGTCCTATAGGTTGATCGTCAGTATCGGAAAATGTATGAAACAACGACGTCTGATGAGGAAATAAACAAATTCACAGCAACAGGGTTTGACATGTGAAATTACACGCCATCCTGCACTAACTCTGAACAGAACATAATATCTTTCACACAAACAACATCTGTCAAGCAAATATGAACACTGGTATTGCTGTACCTCACAAACCACTAACTTAAAGTCATTGAAGTTAAAAAATTGAAGACTCGATTTATGTCCAAGATGTGGCAGAGAAATGGATTACTTTGCATACATCTTCGTTCGTCTAGAGGAGAGTGAGGAAATAGGTTTTCCGTCGGTGGAGACGATTCATCACACATTAGTCGGAAGTCCTCTGCTGAGTGTGGTAAGGACGTTAATGATGTTAACGAATGCAGTTAGATAGCGATCGAAGTCACACACGGAACACACAATTGTATATAAGTTCTATGCTATTTAATTCATAACTGGTAAAACATGAGAGAACAAAAAAGAGGAAAAATGTTAAATGCGAGACAAATGATCTGCCACAACATATCCCTCTCTCTAGAACGCGTCATCAGTCTACCATTAAATCGTAACTCCTCACAACCCCTCTCAATCGATTATTCCATCTACTTTCTATCATACTTTAATGGAGATCTATGCCAATTTAGAGGCTTTTCCAGGAAAGCATCAAAGACACCAGTCAGCCTGTATGTATCCCTATTACTTCAAATTTTGTTAAGAACCGTGGAGCCACTGTTCTGTAAGGTATTTGTTAACTGATAGGTCATGGTTGTGATTGGTAAAGAGTACAGAGAAGTACATTCTAAACACCGTCTGCCAGAGTTTCAAACACGTAAACAGTCTTGCACAGGGTCAAACACGCGATCCATTCTGTAATTGTATATTGCATTCCGCAAGCTGGTAATAGGATGCTCTTTTGCTAAGGACACTTTATAAAAATCTATACGGTAGTTGCCGATAATTTTGGGGTCACACCTGGGCTTGTGACTGGAAATACGAGGTGCATTCAAGTTCTAAGGCCTCCGATTTTTTTTCTGATTAACCACTCACCCGAAATCGATGAAACTGGCGGTTCTTCTCGACGTAATCGCCCTGCAGACGTACATATTTTTCACAACGCTGACGCCATGATTTCATGGCAGCGGCGAAGGCTTCTTTAGGAGTCTGTTTTGACCACTGGAAAATCGCTGAAGCAATAGCAGCACGGCTGGTGAATGTGCGGCCTCGGAGAGTGTCTTTCATTGTTGGAAAAAGCCAAAAGTCACTAGGAGCCATGTCAGGTGAGTAGGGAGCATGAAGAATCACTTCAAAGTTGTTATCACGAAGAAACTGTTGCGTAACGTTAGCTCGATGTGCGGGTGCGTTGTCTTGGTGAAACAGCACACGCGCAGCCCTTCCCGGACGTTTTTGTTGCAGTGCAGTAAGGAATTTGTTCTTCAAAACATTTTCGTAGGATGCACCTGTTACCGTAGTGCCCTTTGGAACGCAATGGGTAAGGAGTACGCCCTCTCTGTCCCAGAACATGGACACCATCATTTTTTCAGCACTGGCGGTTACCCGAAATTTTTTTGGTGGCGGTGAATCTGTGTGCTTCCATTGAGCTGACTGGCGCTTTGTTTCTGGATTGAAAAATGGCATCCATGTCTCATCCATTGCCACAACCAAGGAAAAGAAAGTCCCATTCATGCTGTCGTTGCGCGTCAACATTGCTTGGCAACATGCCACACGGGCAGCCATGTGGTCGTCCATCAGCATTCGTGGCACCCACCTGGATGACACTTTTCGCATTTTCAGGTCGTCATGCAGGACTGCGTGCACAGAACCCACAGAAATGCCAACTCTGGAGGCGATCTATTCAACAGTCATTCGGCGATCCCCGAAAACAATTCTCTCCACTTTCTCGATCATGACATCAGACCGGCTTGTGCGAGCCCAAGGTTGTTTCGGTTTGTTGTCACACAATGTTCTGCCTTCATTAAACTGTCGCACCCACGAACGCACTTTCGACACATCCATAACTCCATCACCACATGTCTCCTTCAACTGTCAATGAATTTCAATTGGTTTCATACCACGCAAATTCAGAAAACGAAGGATTGCACGCTGTTCAAGTAAGGAAAACGTCGCCATTTTAAGTATTTAAAACAGTTCTCATTCTCGCCACTGGCAGTAAAATTCCATCTGCCGTACGGTGCTGCAATTTCTGGGACGTATTGACAATGAACGTGGTCTCATTTTAAAACAATGCGCATGTTTCTATCTCTTTCCAGTCTGGAGAAAAAAAAAATCGGAGGCCTTAGAACTCTAATGCACCTCGTATATAAATTTATTGCTCTGCATTTCGTGGTCATCCACATTAAACGATCAGTTCCAGCCATCTCATCGCTGGTTCCTGGTCAACACCAGCTCCGTCTTTATTTCAATTATTCTCTGTGTTGTTGGACCAACTTAGTCTACATCATGTAATGTGCAGTTTCTGTGAGAGTCAATGGATCAAAACGTGTTAATGTTGGTTTAGTTGCTGACACAGACCTCAAAGTCATAGTAGAAAAACAAAATTTATGGCTGTGTACACAGCTGTAACCATAGACTGCTTCAGTGTGTTACAGCAAACAATGATATATCAAACTGCTTATGTTCCACCAATAGAGGAACCCTGTATTGTGACTGGTAGTCAGTGGGATATGCTCTTCCTTCAGGACAGGGGACAAAACTTTTCACTGGTCCAGCGAATTCGATTACTGGCTGCCTGGTTCAAAGGACCAATTTGTCTATAGTTAATAGGATCGCCACATATAGTTGATGTCAACACACAGACGGTACTTTTGTCAGATATACAGTGTGAATCACTAACTATTGCTCTGAAAGTATGATTGTAGCTAAAAATGTTGGTGGGACAAAAGTTGCATGGGACAACAGGGGCCATAATATGACGTTGGTTCTTTGTTGCTAGGTGGGGTCGCGTCATGGATATGAAAGTGAACCTTTTTTTTTTTAATGGTATGCTATAGTTTTGTACTTATTTTCTGATAGCGGCTATCGAGATGAATCCAATGATGTGTAACAGTAAGGTCTTTGAAGGTCAACGAAGGTCAAAAAGGTGGCATGAACGTCCGTTAACACAGGGTATTCGTATCAATGCAGTGCTGCAATTTTTTATCTTGGATTGAGTGGTATTCCTTATCATTTCGGCACTTATCGAACCACATACTCTGACAATTCTCTTTCGTATATCGTGCAAGTAGTAAATATTCACCGAATATGGCCTATCCATCTAACGTGCCATTGACATGTAAACACCATTCGACGGTATCGCAATACAACACTAATAGGAACGGTAAGACTAGTATCGTCGAATCAAGCGAATATGAATTATGTATTCCTTCGAAGAACAAGTCGATATGCTTCTCAATTACAGAGAATGCAAATGAAATTCAGTGAGAGCTAGAGACTTATACGCTGAAAGATACTCTCACCGTACTCGCCCTACACGTCGTACATTTAAATATGTGTATTATAAATTGAGAACAACTGGATATTTAACGGATCGGAACATATCCGGCAAAGGAAAGCTACTAACGTGGAAACGGAAGTTGGTATTCTTGCCACTGTGCTTCGAGATCCTTGTGTTGGTTCGCGTTAAATCGCAAGGGAATCTGGCATGAGCCGGAGTAGTGTTGTTCGTGTTCTGCATCGCCATAAATATCATCCTTACCATATCAGTTGCCATCAAGAATTAACTGGTACGGATTTTATACCTCGCATTGAATGTTGCTGATGGACTCAACATCAGATTCAGAGGGATGACACATTTATTAATTTGGTTTTATATACTGACGAGGCTACATTCACGAACCATGTATAACACTTCTGCCTACCACTGTTACACCATAATCTCAAAGCTGGAGGTAGTTCGTATAAATGAAATCATTTTTATTAAAGGAATTGCAGTATAAAGAAGCAGAGCAGTGTTACCCTCTGAAAGGAATTAAGTTGTGTTGACCGTGATATACCAAACGGAGGTGGTTTATCGGAAGTGAAAGTTAGAATTACGTAAATATTTAAATAGTTTAAACAGTAACAAACAATAATTTACCTACCCACAGTGTCCAAATAATAATAACAGTGGTCGCCAGCCTAATTAGGCATAATAATGAGTAACATTCTTGTTCAAGAAACTGAAAATAAGTAACTTCAATGGGCAATCACCGCCTATACTTTGTCGCACGAGAGTGCAATGAACTCTGGCACCTGCATATGTTCACGTTAAAGTTGGAGCTGACAGAGCTGAACAGACTATTTGCATAAATATAACAGATAACGAAACACACTATTACCTTGAGGACTTAGTCAAACAGAATGGTCTCAATTAAAAGAGACAGGGGATGGTAATTTCCCAGGTATCTACATCAAAGAGTACAATTTCAGTAAGGACACTTTGTCTTACTTTTTGGCTAGGTAGTGGAGAAAAATTTCATTTTTTTAGCGGACTCTTTGAAGGTGAGAACTGGTACCAAAATGCATACTTACTATCGCCACTCATAGTCAAAGTCATCCATCCCATTATGCTTGTGGCGTAGGGTTATATTTTTATTTATTGACTGATGTAATTAGGAAAGCAATGCATCAGCCAGAACTGAACCCACGCACTCATTTTAGTACACAATCTTTTAAACTCATTAGTATCAGTTTACTTTGAAAAAAAAATAGTCTGCATGGAAGTAGAATTTCATCAGGCTTCATAGTTTGATGGCTTGTTATTGTGACCACATTCACACACATGAAAACTTTACAATAAACTAAACCCATTCATGCCATTTGCTTTACAGAGATTACTCTTTCATATGGTTGTCTCATTATTCTAAATACACGAAACATTAAATGGTGACATTACCAAATAAAACACAAAAATAAAAACGCGAAATATTATATAAATCAATTTAATACACAGAATGTTTCTACATGAGCACAAAAGAATGAATTACCAAAAATCACCATCAGTAGCCGAATCGCAGCAATATTCTTAGATGAGCACATGTGGCGCGAAACCACTTATAAATCATACAGAGTAGTGACAAGACAGTCACAGAGCATAAAAAGAAAACAAATCATATTACAATGGTTCTTATACACTACATTACAATCTTGTTCATAAACACAGATCAACTTTACATAACATCAAAACATCATTAAGTGTAGATCAGCTTAACACAACACCAAAATGTAATACAGTTCATCTTAGAAAACATTTGCACGGCTTCCACAGAAAAAATGTTGCACATACAGGACATCAAAACATGACACCCGTAAAGAAGATAAAGAATATCAAAATCATATGACATTTCTAAACTCTTGCACAGTCGTGAGATAGAAAACTACAAATTACCGTGTCTTTTACAAACAATCGTGTTTATATGAGGCAAAGAAATGTAGCCTGACAGCTAAACTCACGTGTATGTTACAATAAAACATAACGTCATAAAATTACTCTGTATTAAGAACATGTCTTACGCAAGGGCAAGAAAACAAACAGTTATACGTAGAAAAACACTTGTTTTGGAGTGAAACTCCATTAAACACACTCTATTTGTTGCCATCACACGCAAATTACGCACTTTAAACTGAGTTTTTAACACGAGAGAACACGCAGTAAGAAGACAAAATCATGCGGATATCTTCTCGTGGATGTGCGACGCAATTTGAGAGCTCAGACAGAGTTTATCAGTGGGCGAGCATGACGGTTCTTTTGTGGCGATTTTAGCGAACGTTACACTTTCAAGAGCATGACCATCCATTGTTTATGAACCAAAAGACTCTGAATTCTTAAAAACGTGACTTAACAATTGTGATACCTGGATGCAGTTCATGAAATGCCGTTTTAGTAGGTACAATGGGCAAATATTAGGTGAGTTGCCATTTGCTTGAATGTTCATTACTCACAGATGCGCGTTGCAAGATAGGTCACTAGCTGACAGCCTAAGTTTCTACGTATAGCTACTTGTGCTCATTACAGTGGCAGTTACCACGAAAATTTATAGTTCAGTGCGCCACATCACCTACACATATACAATTTAATTCTTTAGCTAAATGACCTCTGAAGAACGATTCTAAGTTGGTTGTCACGGTGTCCATTGCGAACAGCGAAGTTTCACAGTTTGTTTCGCTTACAACAAACCTATTAGTACACGACAGTTAGTATGTGACAGCGTTTATTTTTCATATATTTGTGCAGTAACTGTCTAATAGCAAAAATGTGTGAGTTAGATCGACCGTGAGGCCTGGGTGAAAGTCTGTAAGTTGCTAGTGACGCACTGCAGCTGACCCTCCATCCATCACTTCTCCGCCGTCCATTGACCCCACCCCCACCCCCTTTTCTTTTTCGCTCTGCTCGCTGCAGGAAAGCGTCTCCGTGCAGGAGTGGTGTGCACCACTGAGGTGGGCTCTGTTGAAAGCGAATGCCAGTGAGAGCACACCACATGTAGGTGAGGGTGAGGCGTCCGACTTCAGTTCCGCCCGTCTGCATCGAAGCCGAACGGATTCTCGCGCCGATCACGCCTGTCGTTCGAGCGTGTCCCTCCAAGTCTCGTATTTGTCTCATCCAGGTGCCTGCATGTGCAACTGGTCCCTTCAAACAGTTTACAGGTGGAATAAATATACAATAAACAAAATAAGAAATACATACAACACAAAGACTTTATATTGTTAGTGGTCTATATGGACTCTAAACTCGTTTTTATGACGAAAATGACAATATTATTTAAAAGATATTAACAAATGAAACGAAACAGCATTCATATCACATTGTCTCAATGGTAAAAATTATACTTTTATATATAATAACTCTAACTCATTAAATTAAGTTGAACAGTTGTAAAGTAAACACTTATTTTTATATCTTCCGTTAAAGAAAATTAAGAATTCTACGAATATTGAAACAATCTTGTTTGACAACTGCAAACATTTTGGTGTTAGTAAGCTGCTAACTACCGACGGCTTGAGGGCATCATTAAATGCAATTAAGACGGTGGTGCTCGTAACATATAAGATACGATAGTAAAACAATAATTTAACCTCAGTCTTACACATAAAAATCAC
Source organism: Schistocerca americana (assembly GCF_021461395.2). Classification (NCBI taxonomy): domain Eukaryota; kingdom Metazoa; phylum Arthropoda; class Insecta; order Orthoptera; family Acrididae; genus Schistocerca; species Schistocerca americana. Next base: position 717,224,923 of record NC_060123.1, read on the forward strand.
ACAAAATTTCCATTTACCTCCACAAAACGCTACATAATACAAAGGTTCATACTCACTCGTATCCTTATGAGATGACTACCTTGACTCCTAAATTTCTGCTCTTTATAATAACCCCCTGTAAAAATGACATTTAGATGTCTCTTTGTTTGATTAGATCCCTCAGATTTATTGTTGGAATAATTTCTTCATCGTAGTCTGCAACATTTTCAAGCTGCAAAACACCAGACATGAGCGTTCAACAAGAGCACGAACAATTGGAATGATCTTTACCTTCTCGTAAACGCAAAGAGTTGAAAAAAGGATACCCCTCATGGTCTGGACCGTCTTCAAGAATTTTTACGTCACTTGAACTCCATACATGAAAACATAAAGTTTACCATGGAGATAGAGAAAAATGGTTGTCTGCCATATTTAGACGTCTTGGTGTGACGTAAGAGTGGTGGCACATTTGGTCACCCGGTGTACAGAAAGCCCACTCATACAGACCTGTATCTACAAGCTACTACTTGCCACCATCCAGTACAAACAATGGGCGTTCTCAAACCCCTGATCCACCGTGCCCATACCATCTCTGACGCCGACAGTCTTCAAGTGGAACTGGAACACCTGCAAAAAGTATTTCTGAAGAATGGCTTTTCACCTAGGCAAGTGAACAGAGTGATGCAGACCTACAAACGACGGAACAAGGAAGAGGAAGAGGTCTTCAGGTCGACTGGTTATCTACTATTTATTGGGAATATTTCTTCGTAGATAGGCAGAAATATTGAGAAAGTATCAAGTGAGAGTCATCTTTCGCCCTCCTTCCAAAATTTCATCACTGGTGGGATCCGTTAAAGATGGCCTGGGTTGCGTAAATCAGGTGTTTACAAAATTCCGTGTGAATGCGGCAAATCATATATGGGGCAAACAATACGAACTGTGCGGGAACGCATTGTGGAACACCAACGGCATACTCGCCTTCTCCAACCCACCAAGTCCGCAATCGCCGAACATTAAATTTCCACAGACCATTCCACGAATTACAACGACACAAAAATTTTGGCCCATACATCAAACTTTTGGAGCTCGGGTATCAATGAATCTGTGGAAATAAGATTGTCTGACAACGAGACACTCATCAATCGAGATAACGGTTATCAGCTAAACTCTGCTTGGAATGCTCTTATAGAGAAACTTCGTAGTCGACGTAGGTATTTTCATAAAGATGGAAATCGACCTGACACCGATACGCCAGGCTTTCACCGTGGAGGGCGCGAGGCGCAGCGCACGGAGCCGTTATGAACGCGCACGCTGAGCAGCGCATGCGCAATGTCACCTCAGTACGGCTTTAAATAGCGGAGCTCAGCGCGTACTCGCCAGTAGTACTACAGTGGAATTCACCTGAAGATGGCCAGAAGACTATGCGCCGAAATATCGTGGCAGGACGTTACTGATATCCGACACTTCTCCCGTATTTTTATGGAACAATCAGTTCGCCGGGAAAGCTTTAAACATCACACTGATCTAACTTATTCTACGAAATTTGTAAGATCACTTAGTAATTGTCATCATAATCATTCGCAGGATTTCGGCAGGGATCTGTTCCACGTCTTGACCCCTGTCATCGCGTCGGTCACCTCCGCAAGAGCGATTTGCATAATCGTGCCTGTCGTCAGATCAGCGTGGATGATTCCGGGAATTACGCGAGTTATTGCGGTTCCGTTGGTTGCTATTTTCACACTGGGTATTTCTCTCTGTCAAGCTTGCGTTCCCACGACGATTCCGTGGCTGTTCGTGACCTGTTTGCAACAAGTGTACGGGCTCTCTCCTCTACTCTCCTCTCTGTTGTGTCGTAGCTCTCTTAACAATAGCAGAAACGCACATCATGCATGCCACATCCCGCAAGAACTATCTCTCTTCTACGTCTATATCGATACTCCGCAGTCCAGCCTTACGGTGCCTGGCAGAGGGTATACTACTAGACATTTCCTTTTCTGTTCCACCCACAAATAGAACGAGAGAAAAATAACTATATGCCTCTGTATGAGCCCTAATTTATCGTACCTTAAATTCGTGCTTCTTACACGCAATGTACGATGAAGGGAACAGAATCGTCCTGCAGTCAGCTTCAAATGTCAGTTCTCAAAATTTTCACAATAGTGACTCCCGTTTCAGTTCCCGAAGCATCTCCGTAACACTGACATATTGTTCAGACTTACCAGTAACAAATCTAGCAGCTTGCCTCTGCATTGCCTCGATACCTTCCTTTAATCCGACCTGGGGGGATCCCCGACACTTGAGTAATACTCAAGAACAGATCACACTAGCGTGCTGTATGCGGTCTCCTTTACAGATGAACCACGCTTTCATAAAATCCAGCCAATAAACCAAAGTCCACTATTCGCTTTCCTCACCACAGTTCTCACATGATCCTTCCACCTCATACCTCTTTACAGCGTTACGCCCAGATATTGAAACGTCTTGACTGTGTCAATTATTACACTAGTTATACTGAATCCGAACGTTACAGGTTTGTTTTTGCTACACTTCGGCATTGACTACATTTTTCTACATTTAGGGTTAGCTGCCATTCATCACTCAAACTAGAAATTTTGGCTGGGTCATTTTGTATCTCCTACAGTCACTCAATTTCCACACTTTACCGTACACTAGAGCACCATCAGTAAACATCCTCAGACTGCTGCCCACCTAGTGCGCCAAATATTGCCTCTGATCAACATTCGCCTTCGAGGAGAACATACTGGATTCTGTAACATAAGAAGTCTCCGAGCCCACAATGGGGCACCGTGTCAAACGTTTCCAGAAATCTAGAAATATGGAATCTGCTATTGCCCTTCATCCTTAGTTCACAGTATATCGTGTGAGAAAAGAGCAAGCTGAGTTTCACTCGAGCGACGCTTTCTAAAACATTTGCGATTCGTGGACGTAAGCTTTTTGGCCTCAAGAAAATTTATATATTCCAGCTGAGAATACGTTCAAGGATTCTGCAAGTGGCCAGAGCAAAATTCACAATGTATGTTCTTGACGAATCTCACTGTATTTGATTGAAACTAACTCCAGATCGGCTTGTGATCCTGTGGTTCTGAGTCGAATCAAAGGCTTGAACCAGAGGCGTCAAGGGTTCCCTGACAAACTGCATTGCAACTTCCTCGACTTGAAACACAGGGATTAGAACTGTAGATTGTCCTGAAATGAGCCAGGAGTGTACCGGGCATCAGAGGCTGGCATCCGCGTACCTGACTGTGTGGATCACACATAAGCTCTTTCTTTTCATGCTTTTGACTTTTATTTTTTAGACGAAGTGGCGCGCCATGCAGCTGAGATAATGATAGCTGAATCAAACCCCGAAATAGCAGCGTCAGACCGAAACAAATCCCCTCACCCCCTTCTAATGATGCGACTGTTGCATTAAAATCCCGGTGATCTTCTGCTGATGAATTCGCCTCAAAGCCTTAGAGTTTGAAGCACTCCTAAACAGCAGTGGAACCCGCATAGCACTAAGTAGTTCTATACATAGCTGCCAGAAACGAGAAACTGGCAGCAGTGACTTTATTGCACAGAATCTAACTATACATCTAAAGATAGACTAATGGGCTACGGAGGTGGCGTATTCGTAACAGCAGACAAGAAGTTGAGATCCACAAAAGCATAAATTAAAGCTGCACATGAGATCATGTGGAGAAAATTTACCTAGCTACTCGCGTCCACCACCTGCGACATTTGGATAGTTTGAGAGCAGAGGATTGCTTTTTAAAGTCGGACATGAAGCCTTCATCCTCCCTAAGAGGAGGGGAGGCCTTGGGCTAGCCAACGTCCGTGAACGAGGAGCGCCGACCTGTGTCAGCACGGTGGTCAACATGTTGTGGACGCGACACCAGACAAGTGTGACTGGCGCCTTGACGGGTGAACCGGCGCCACCGTCCCCACGTCTGGCGGTGGCCCACACCTCACCGTCGCTTCCCCCACACACGAATGATTTTCGTGGAATACGGTTACGTACATGTGGAATTACCAGCTACCAAGTCTACAACGGCACGCATTAGAAATTACAAACGTCATAACTTTATCGATCTATCTCCGTCTTCCATATCCACCAGCAATAGTATTTCTTTGTGAGTACATTTTGTTACCTGAACAGTTGACGTAGTCGTTTCAATAACTGATCTACGAATGACCATTTTTTAAAAATATCTTTCTTGTGTTTTCAGTCTTGTAACACTTTCAGATTCTCATCTCGGTGCAGACAGCCAGTGTGAAACACGAAGCCGCGCCCAGTGAGCACCGCGCCTGAGCAGCTGCCTGCTTGCAAGTCCTCCTCACATCGCTGTCTCCGTAATAGCGACAGCAGAGCGGCATACGTTTGAAACAGCTGTACAGGGTTCTTCGCATCACGTTTAACTCCAGAGTCCTAATTTAGATGAATTAAAATACTCCATTAAGTCTGATAAATTTATTTTATCCAACAGGCTGAAATAACTGGAAATCAAATTCATGCGTAACTGAAAAATCAGTGTTGTGTATGTGGCTGGCTCCGTGCCCGTGAACTAATTTACCTCTCAACATTTCATCTGGACTCAAATGAAGGAAACCTGGGGCCAGATTGACCTAATTTTTTTTAATATTTCACGCAGATGTTGATCGTGTGGCATTCCTCTAGACAATTTCTCCCACTCGTTTCAGACATCGTATCTCAGAGAACGCTTTTAATACATTGACTGCTACGAATCAGCTCAAGTCATGGCGTGCATCTTTTGCAATCTTCAACAAATCTCTGCGCTACTTTAAGCACATTAAAAACAATGAGACTACCGTAGTTATTAGCAGATCCTTCCCGTCGACCTATGTCCCACAGCCAACATTCTACAGTGCATTTCCTTTACCTGATGTAAAAGATACATGCACTTATCAGCCAGAACATTACGACCACCTATCTAATATGCACACCTTTGGCACGGATAACAGCGCCGACGCGTCATGGCACGGAAGCAGCGAGGCCTCGGTAGACCGGTGGAGGGAGCTGGGAACTCACGTGTTCGGCGCACTGTCTCTTCAGGCACAATTGTACTCTGCCCGCCTGTCCTGTTTCACCAGTCTGCCCACCCTACGACGTCCGATATCTGTAACGAGCAGTGGTCTCCCAACCCCACAAGGTCTGCACGTGGTTTCACCTTCGTTTCGCCGCATGTTGAAGACACTCACCTCAGCATTGCTCGATCATCGCCGACCGCTGTGGCCGACTAGTTCTAAACGCTTCAGTCGGGAACCGCACTGCTGCTACGGTCGCAGGTTCGTATCCTACTTCGGGAATGGATGTGTGTGACGTCCTTAGGTTAGTTAGGTTTAAGTAGTTCTAAGTTCTAGGGGACTGATGAGCTTAGAGCCATTTGAACCGTTTAGCTCGATCATCCGACAACTCGTCCAGTTTCCGAAATGCTCGTCCCGAGCCTCAGGGCACCTCAATCTGCCCTCAGTCACATCCAGACCGTGTGCCTCGCCACGCTACACCCTCACTGATGCTACGTGGACCGTGCGTGCGTCTGACTGACAGTCACTCCCCGTCAGGCGACGCAGCTATCTGCTGGGCGGGTTTATACCAATAGCAGGTCGTTCATGAAAATGTGCTGACTGGTCAGTGTATCCATTCACTTAAGCTATGACTCCTGGATTACGAACATGATCGATAATTTGGCTATTGAGACATGTTATAACCACAAAATGTTCTCGAATGCATGCTTCTCGCTACCTTCGTATCGAGAGCTTTCTCTCCCTTCCTGCTGCAGCGCTCGTAAGGTTCTCTTCCAGTGTAACAACAGATATAGAATCATTCTAACAAGGGAACCTCCCCATCGCTCCCCCCTCAGATTTAGTTATAAGTTGGCACAGTGGATAAGCCTTGAAAAACTAAACACAGATCAATCGAGAAAACAGGAAGAAGTTGTGTGGAACTACGAAAAAATAAGCAAAATATACAAACTGAGTAGGCCATGTGCAAGATAGGCAACATCAAGGAGAGTGTGAGCTCAGGAGCACCGTGGTCCCGTTGTTAGCGTGAGCGGCTACAGAATGAGAGGTCCATGGTTGAAGTCTTCCCTCGGCTGAAAAGTTTACTTTCTCTATTTTTTCAAAGTTATGATCTGTCCGTTCGTTCATTGACGTCTCTGTTCACTGTAATAAGTTTAGTGTCTGTGTTTTGCGACCGCACCGCAAAACTGTGCGATTAGTAGAGGAAAGGACGTGCCTCTCCAATGGGAACCGAAAACATTTGATCGCAAGGTCATAGGTCAACCGATTCCTCCACGGGAAAACACGTCTGATATATTCTATACAACACTGGTGACGGCATGTGCGTCACATGACAGGAATGTGTTGTCAACCCACCTAACTTGTACACTTGGCGAATGGGTAAAAAGATTCGTCTACCTTGCCCGATTTAGGTTTTCTTGTGGATCTGACAATCACTCCCAAAAAAGTGATGAAAACATAAGCGTTTGTCACATAAACTGAAAAAACAGTTAAAACCTTTCACCCGAGGGAAGGCTTGAACCAAGAAACTCGCGTTCCGCAGCTGCTCTCGCTAACCACAGGACCACGGCGCTCCTGAGCTTGCTCTTTCCTTATTGTTACCTATCTTGCACATGGACTACTCAGTTTGTATATTTTGCTTATTTTTTCGTAGTTCCACACAACTTCTTCGTGTTTTCTCGATTGATCTGTGTTCAGTTTTTCAACGCCTATCCACTATGCCAACTTATAACTAAATCTGAGGGGGGTGCGATGGTGAGGTTCCCTTGTAAGGAAGAGACAGCAGGCTTAAGCGTTCACCCTGTGGTACTGAAGAGCAACAGAATCGTCAAATAAGCGGTAGGCACAGCAATGTCCTCTACCTTTTCTCAGATACTGAAGTCTTACTGACTCGTACACTATTATGCTTAAGACTACTAGTATCCAGCGAGGTCATACTGGGACAGGAAATGAGAAACACAACGCAGAGAGCAGGCTCTCTTATTTCAAAATTTTCACTCGATACCGTTAGTAAGAGTAGTATTAGCAAAACATGAAACCAAAATAAACATTAATCCAAAACTACAATCTAATTCATTAATTAATAAGTTTAAAAACATATTAATGTACGACATAAAGATACATCTACACGAATACTCTCAACATCACATTTAAGTGCCTGGTAGAGGGTTCATTGAACCACCTTCATAATTCTCTAGTATTGCAATACAAAAGAAAAATTTACAGTGAGTCCAAAAAGTATTCGTCTAGCTGCATATCTTTTAGAAAACAAAGTCTGTGTAACATTAAAAGAAGTGTATACAAAATCTAAAGAGCCAGTCATGTAACAAGTTCCTCGTTAAGTCATTTTTGTTGAAAAGCAGGGAAAAAAATACGTCCAAATCGACAGCAAGGTTAACAAAATAGAAAATGTAATACGAGAACTAGTTCATAAAGTATTCGTCCACCATCTGAACATGCCGAAATTCTGCGCGCAGTGATTAAACTACATCGCTGGCCCACGCACGGCACACACTGGAGTCAACGGTGCGCGGCCCCACCCTATCGCCTGTTGTGGTCCTGCACGGCGCCCATACAGTGCAGTTAGCACCGTGGGCCGTAAAGGTGGTGAGGCTACGCTGATCGAAAGGAAACTTATTCTGCGCTTACATAACGAGTGCAAATCTTCTTTCGAGATTACTAAAGTAGTCGGTAGACACAGATCGACGGTTCAGTCGATAATAGATCGATTTTGCGCTACAAAATCATTAAGAAACCAACCACGTATCGGAGGACCTCACACTTTGACTGATGCAGGGAAATGAAGAACTAAAATCAGCGCTCCTAAGTTGATTGTGGAGTTAGAGTCTAGGAGAAAGAAGACATATGCCAACACAATCAGAAATACCCTCAAAACGAATGGGCAAAACGGCCGGGTAGCGCGAAAGAAATTTTGCGTCTGTGAACAGATTCTAAAGAAATGTCTTCATTTTGCGATGGACCATAGACTCAAAAAGGAAGATTTCTGGAATAGAGTAATATTTTCTGAGGAGAGCAATTCGACTCAGATGGCAGCCGAATGGCGTGGCGTAAGAAGAATGCGATGTTGCCACGCAATGTTGTGCCAACGATTAAACACAGTGGTGGCTGCCTGATGGTGTGGGGCTGTATGAGTGCTGCAGGTGTTGGAAAATTACATTTCACAGGAGGTACAATGTATCACCATATGTATATCAACATTTTAAAGGACAATCTGAATCCTAGCGCCGAAAAATTAGTCTGCAAGGAAATTACATTTTTCAACAAGATAACGACCCAAAGCATGCGGCTCTAAATACAAGGCTGTGGCTCCTGTACAATACCCCAAAAGAACTCGACACACCTCCTCAGAGCCCAGGCATTAATCCTATTGAACACCTTTGGAAACAACTGGAAGACGCATCAGGGGAAGACACATTTCTAACAAGACAGACCTAAAAGAAGTACTTCAAGACGAATGGGGCAAAATTCCAGCCTTTCTGACGGCAAAATTTGTCAAGTCGATGTCCAGACGACTACAAGTAGTAATAGCTGCAAAGGGAAACCCCACTAAATATTAATTTTTGTAATTGAAATCATATTTTCAGATTTTAAATTCAAAAAATAATGAGTGGACGAATACATTTTGAAGTAGCCCTTGAATAAATTCTCCATTTTGTCAAATTTGTTATCGCTATGGATGTATTTATTTCCTTGCCCATCAATAAAAAATGACTTACCAAGGTTCGTTGGATATGACTGGATGTTCACATTTTATGTTCCCTTCCTTTCACGTGACATATACTTAGTTTTGTTAAAAAATTACAACTAGATGAATACTTTTTAGACCCACTGTACGTAACTGGCGAATTAGCTTTTGTCACCAGCGTGATTCATCTCCACTTATCCAACAGCTGTTTCCTGTTTCCGGCTTTCTGTTTACTGTCTAGACAGATAACTGCTAGTTGCCATATCTAAGACCCATATGAAACGGACATGCTATATGATACAGCTCCTGCTGCCTAGCAAGATACAAAGAAAGCCACGTGTGGTCCCATAACACGGTTAGCACTCCACAGTTAGGTGAAAATGGTATGATACAAAAAATTCTCTTTGACTCTGTTCCTACATCACCCTACAGTACACTTCATACTCGCATCACAGTATACGCACTAACGCTATAGGCAATCACCAATAGCGTCTGTTCGGTTACGTGAGTTCTATAATGCTTAAGGGATCACAAGGCGAAGACCAACTACGCTGCCCATGTGTTTGGGGCAAAACAAAGTGGCAACAATCAATGAATAATGTCAATTCAGAGCATTAAATTCCCTTCAATACGCAATTACTCAGAAGGCCTAACACATAGAAGACCCTTTACTCGGCCTACCTGTACCGCATAATTGGATTGCGGCTCCCCTCTACCAACTTCCAACAAAAGCAACGCACCGTGACGTCCATGCTGCAGGGGCCTCGTTCCTCTCTGAAGGCAGTGACTCAGGGTCTCCACAGACTTGACCACGGTAACCGCTGCAAAGGTCCAGGTCAGTCACAGAAGACCGACTGCCGTGGCCTCGTTTGTCACACCACGCGCCATTACACACTGCCTCACATACAGCCGGCACTGCGCCGTCCCCCACGTACCAGCCGTCCCGGCTGCGGCCGCCGCCCTGCCACCGGTGCACGGCAAGCAAGCAGCCCACCGACCGACCGCCACAAACCTATCGAGAGGCAAAGACGTGCCATCTGGCACACCGCGTAGATGTACCGTGGAAGTGGGATGTCGTGACTTTAGCAGCAGACCATAACTTCCTGTATGTGTGTCTCTCTCGGCGTCTTGATGACAATTTTATGATTAATAATCCACGGTGATAAATATCTAGCTCAGACATCTCGAAACGTCGCCAACACACGTATACCAAGCTTCATGCTTTCCAGTGAACGCCCCAAGGACACACAGCTATATCCGAAGCACACTGCCACCAACAGACTCCAACTGACAGTCTCTGTCATCAGACGATAACGTCTTTCATCTACCCTGTGCAGTTACGCTTTAGTCTTTAACAAAAATATTAACATATATATTTTATTTTATAATAGACGTTCTATTACTTGCATATTGTTTAAAACTTTAAGAGAACGTATAATGAAAACAAAAAAAAATTAAATTAAAACTTTGCATACACAAAATAAAAGTGCATGGAATGGGTTTCCTTCAATGATTGGTGATTAGGGACCCTAGGCGGGTCAGCCAAATGTCGGGCGGTTTTAACAAGAATGCTTTTACTTGTTCACTTTGCCTACTGGATCGGGTCGTTGGCTCTGGCTGAAGGCCTGTTATGAGACCCAAACTGTTAATTAAATCTGCCCTTCACTAATTTTGATTAATATTTAATAACTAAATAGTGTTCAGGGAACTGATCAAACAAACAAGGATAGCATTGAACACATTTATTGAACACCACTCTTCCTAACATCAAACTGAACAATGACATTCATTTATAAGTGATAAAATTAAGCTACTCTCTCCCCTTGTCAGACGGCATAAAATACGTCACACAAACCTACTGCAATTAACAAATTCACAATAAGAGCGTGGCTGGAAAACTGAGCTCTGATAATCACAGGCGTGCGTAATATCGGATTAAATGCCGAAACTGAGCATCACGTTACCAAATGCAGCATCGTGGACAGGTCAGCAAGCTGCCCATGGCGTCTGCGTCGTCGAGGAGCCTCAATTCCAACAAAAATGAGTTTATTTTCGCGAACAGGCTTCCTGTTCGTAAACTCCTATCCAGAAGCTAATTCTGCTTTCTTTCCAATCGTCTCGCACTCGTTAAGACGGGACTCACCAGCCCAAAGGCGGAATCCAGTAACGTCTTTAATAAAGTGCGGCTCAAGGAAACTGCTCTGCTCCCGTCTGCTTCCTGTGAGACAGTATTCCCAGCCGTAATTAGCGGAATCAGCTTTTCTCTAACAGTAAAACATGACAGTACCCCTAACTGTTTCAGTTGCAGCTGGCAGACCTATTCAAAGTTCTGCACAGCACACTGAAAAGAATTTACTCTTCTACAGCAGAGCCGAAAGCACAACGTCCGCTCGGTACAAGAGCCAAGACGCTTCTCCCCGATAACAGCTGGAACCGCGTGACCGCTACTGTCGCAGGTTAGAATCCTGCCTCGGGCATGGATGTGTGTGATGTCCTTAGGTTAGTTAGATTTAAGTAGTTCTAAGTTCTAGGGGACTGATGACCTCCGATGCTAAGTCCCATAGTGCTCAGAGCATTTGAACCATCAGGACCCCCACACTATTTTTCGAGCTGGCCAATCCCGTGGCTCTAGACCAGCACAGTTCGCTCCGATTATTATTTCCTGGCTTCTTCCAGCCAATTAAAACATTCTGCGCCTTACTGCGCCTAGAATTTTTTGGAGAAAACTGAAACTCCGTTCAAAATTGAACCCACCAATAGCGTCTCTCTGTTCTCCCTCGCGTGGGAGAAGGTCATTGCACTAGCTTAACCGCGTTTCTTAGAAAGCCCCAGAAAACGTTGGGATTCGTGGGTAGGCTCCCTTAGGCGCCACATCATCTCGACATAAGGGCGTCGACCTAACGTCCAGCGCCAACGAAGCGCCGTCCCTCGAAGGCCTGCCTCTGTTGTGCGCGCAATGGGTGCCTGCCTGCTCCGGCGGCGCGTCTCCCCCAGTGACACGCTTTCGCATGCCGACTCGTAATGGTCCTTTGTAAACTTCCGCACCTCTTTGCCCTGACTTTGAGCAGTGCCGCTCGTCCGCTCCAGCCAAACTCTGTGAAAATATCACCTCAAACCCGACTTCATGCAACACGCGAATTTCTTAAAGTTAATACGCGTCTTATGCCGTCTGATACTCCCTATATTAATTTCAATAGGCTGATTGCCTGATAAATAACATAATCACGATATCTAACTCGTCTTTGCAACAATTATTATACTACAGTAAGGTGCAAAATACTGCTACCTTACATACACTACTGGCTATTAAAATTGCTACACCAAGAAGAAATGCAGATGATAAACAGATATTCATTGGACAAATATGTTATACTAGAACTGACATGTGATTACATTTTCACGCGATTTGTGTGCATAGATCCTGAGAAATCAGTACCCAGAACAACCACCTCTGGCCTTGATACGCCTGGGCATTGAGTCAAACAGAGCTTAGATGGCGTGTACAGGTACAGCTATCCATGCAGCTTCAACACGATACCACAATTCATCAAAAGTAGTGACTGGCATATTGTGACGAGACAGTTGCTCGGCCACCATTGACCAGACGTTTTCAATTGGTGAGAGATCTGGAGAATGTGCTGGCCAGGGCAGCAGTCGAACATTTTCCGTATCCAGAAAGGCCCGTACAGGACCTGCAACATCCGGTCGTGCATTATCCTGCTGAAATGTAGAGTTTCGCAGGGGTCGAATGAAGGGTAGAGCCACGGGGCGTAACACATCTGGAATGTAACATCTATTGTTCAAAGCACCGTCAATGCGAATAAGAGGTGACCGAGACGTGTAACCAATGGCACTCCATACCATCACGCCGGGTGATACGCCAGTATGGCGATGACGAATACACGCTTTCAATGTGCTTTCACCGCGATGTCGCCAAACACGGATGCGACCATCATGATGCTGTAAACAGAACCTGGATTCGTCCGAAAAATGACGTTTTGCCATTCGTGCACCCAGGTTCGTCGTTGAGTACACCATCGCATGCGCTCCTGTCTGTGATGCAGCGTCAAGGGTAACAGCAGCCGTGGTCTCCGAGCGGATAGTCCATGCTGCTGCAAACATCGTCGAACTGTTCGTACAGATGGTTGTCGTCTTGCAAACGTCCCCATCTGGTGACTCTGGGATCGGTACGTGGCTGCCCGCTCCGTTACGGCCACGCGGATAAGATGCCTGTCATCTCGAATGCTAGTGATACGAGGCCGTTGGGATCCAGCACGGCGTTACGTATTACCCTCCCGAACCCACCGATTCCATATTCTGCCAGCAGTCATTGGGTCTCGACCAACGCGAGCAGCAATGTAGTGATACGATAAACCGCAATCGCGATAGGCAACAATCCGACCTTTATCAAAGTCGTAAATGTGATGGTACGCATTTCTCGTCCTTACGCGAGACATCACAACAACGTTTCACCAGGCAACGCCGGTCATCTGGTGTTTGTGTATGAGAAATTGGTTGGAAATTTTCCTCATGTCAGCACGTTGTAGGTGTCGCCACCGGTGGCAACCTTGTCAGCTTCGTGGTGTAGCAATTTTAATGGCCAGTAGTGTACTAACGCAAGTAGTTTGCGATACCACTAACAAATGCACTACTTGTTATGTTTACAGAACATTGGCGTAAATATTCATGGTCGTAAGAAACTGACAAATTAAAGACACAATATTGTGTTCTGCCACCACCTCGAACTTACTGTGTAGTTACAAGGACGCCAGTCAGTCAGCAACAGTTACGCACGTCCGTAGTTGATGATTTCTAGTCAGCGGTTGCCGCCTTCTAGCCGTGGCTACTGACTTCGTGGCTGTTGACTTGTAGTATGAGGTCATGGTGTGCGGCGCGAGACCACCAGCAGATAACGCGTCGCCCTCCTGGAAGCAGAGCAAGTCTTCCACGACTTCCCGTCAACAACGGCTGCGGAAGCACAACCGGGGAACGTGGTCGGTTTCCGTTAACATCTGGTGCCAAGATTCCCAGCAGGTGCGCGCTCGCCTGGAGGTTGTCCTGAGTTCACGTTTTTGTTCACGTCGTGAGTGACGCCGAACGAACGACGCCCCCGACGAAAGATCTTACACAAGCGTGGCAAGTGAGCCTCATCTGGCACTGGACGAGGTGTCAGCTGAATATGTTTTCAGAACAACAAGGCTCAATGAGCAGCATTCGTTACTGTTTTTACTGCAAGAAGACTGGTTCATGGACCGAAGTCTATCGTCATTTCAGCCTACGGATTCGTCGTGATAATTCTCGTGGTATCAGAACGGTAGATGTAATCGCTGTCTCTGCTGATGTACCAGTTGGGAAGTGTCACTTCTCGTTTACAGTTTTCCGGATATGCCGATGGGAGGTAAACAGTTGGCTGTAACACGTTTTTTCGTATCACTGCAATATATAGGATCAATTTATTTATGCCCCCCCCCCGTCTCTCCCTCTCTCTCTGTGAATGTACAGACAACCTTTCTTTTCACGTTGGCGCTCAGTACTGCTCTGATACTGCTCTCCCTTTTCTCCCGTCTTGTGTTAGCTGTTCATCACTAGTAACTCCTACACAACACCCTCTGTATCTGTTTCGCACACTGCTGTCTTGGTCATCTTCTGCTATTCCTAAATGCCAGTCTAGTGCCTTTCGTGCTGTACAGGATCTCTGACAAAACTCTTCCCTCACTTACTCTCACTTTATTGTGCACTCTATCTGACCATTTGAATTTTAACGTTCTCCGGTAACACCAGATATCTAACGCTTTTTGTTCTTTCTTCTCCGAACTTCTTTCACTTTCGTACAATGCGATCCTCCGTTCAACAACTTCTTTCGCATTTCACGTCAGGATCTTGTATCAGTGAGCTCTTGAATTGACGAACGATAGCTACGTATGTCAAGTCTACTCCTGACATTTTCTTTGCACACACCATCATGTGTAATCTGACTTTCTAGATAGGACTGTGTCGTTCGTAATTTCGAAAATCGGAAAGCAGCTATTCTACTTTCTACTAGTCGTCTGGAGGAGCTCAGAACGGCCTAAGTCGAGGCAAGTAGCATGCTGTGGACGGCGTATTACATTCCCACCGAATTTCTGAGACCACTGAGAGAGCCAGCTGCGACAAAACTCTTCCACTTCATATGACATGAACACTGCCTGGCAAAAAGTGTGAAGCACCTGGAACCGGGGGGAGGAACGAAATGAGACTTGACGGGTGGAGAGGCTATACGATGTTATACTGCATACTGGCGCTGGGACAGAGGTGATATCCGACTTGATCCCACACACGTTCTATCTGGGACAGATCTGGAGATCGTGCTGGCCACGTGAGTACCTCAACAGCACCCAGACATTTCATAGAGACGAGTTGCATATGTGAATGAGCATTGTCCTGTAGAAAAGTACTGCTGCATGAGGACGCTGGACGTGTGTGACCTGCCCCTGCCGCCGTGCGGCCAGGACTCCCTCAGTCGCTGGCGGCCGCGGCCTCCACCCACACCCGGTGGCTCTCCGCATCACGACTCCAGCAGTAACACCTCTGCGCCTCTTCGAAACCTGCAAGAATGCGGCAGTTTCTCGTCGCCATACTTGCCGATTGTTGTTATCTGGGGCAGTTCGAACGCGATTCATCGCTGAATTCATTGAGGCACCCGTCATCAGCAGTCTGTGCTTGCCTGTCTGGGCACCACTCCAAACATAGCCGTCTGTGTCGTGGTCATAACGGCGGCCCACGCCAGGGACGGTAATTTCCTGGCTCAACTGTTGCCAGTTTCCGACCAATGGCGCGGAATGTCACACAATGTGGCAGAGAGTCGGTTACGTTTTCCCAGACGGCAAGGGCAGAAGTGAAGGGGTTTCGAAGTTCCTGGCGCGCAATACGGCAGTCCTCCCTTATGCTGACCAGATATGGTTGAGTGGACCCTTGACGCCGAGTATCCGACACCTCGTGTTCCAGGCTGTCCAACATAGGCCAACGGTCAGTTGAGGATGCCCCCAAATCTGGACATTCCACGATTCGACCTGCCAGCCAAATATAGAATCATTACTAGGCAGCTTTCAAACTCTGTCAGGTGCCGATAACGCTGTCTCACACGAGTGGGCGGCGTCTGCACGTCTTTCACAGTGAGCACTCGTCATCTGACGCAGCGTTTGTAGTCCTTATACGCCCTGCCAAACCTGGCAGTAGCACTAAACGGGAACGACACTTTCGTACTCTGGCCACAGACAATTGTAACTCCAGTAATAAACGTGCCCACCGATGGTGTGTGTACCCGTACGGAGTTGCACTTTCCTTGGCATGCTTCACTGTTTTGTCAGACAGTGTATATCCGATAGATGGATTGCCCTCGACGACAAGAAGAATATAATAACTCCAATTCAAAAGTAGACACGGGATGTTAGGTGTGTATGTTATCAAACCATCAAACTAACAAAGCGTAGCAAAATGTTGACACAAATTAGTTATAGAAGACTGGAAAAACTGTTAGTGCCGACCTCACGGAAGTACAGTTTCGGTTTAGGATAATGTAGGAACATGCGAGGCCATACTAACGCTACGATTTATCTTAGAAGACAGACTGAAGAATGGCAATGCTACGTCTACAGTATTTGCAGATTTAGGGAAAGTTCGATGAATTTGAGTGGAATACGCTGTTTGGAATACTAAAGGTAGCAGGGGTAAAATACAGCAAGCTAAAAGATAACTACAGCTTGTACAGATACCAGGTTATTCTTCGGACACGAAAGGGTACCGCCAGCTGAGAGGCTAGTGAGACCGTGCTGAAGCCTCTCTCTGTGCCTGTACGTCGAGCAAACTGTAAAGAAAAATAAGGACGTATTTGGAAAGGAATATACTCAGGGAGATTATAAAAAAAAACATTAGCGTTTGCCAATGACATTTTAATATTGTCAGACGACAAACGACTGGGAGGAACAGCTGGACGAATGAATAGCGTCTTGAGAAGAGGCTATAAGATCAACACCATCAAAAGTAAAACAAAGATACTGGAATGCAGTCGAATTAAATCAGGTGAATTAGACTAGCGGATTAGTAGTGAAGCAGTAGACGAGTTTTATTATTTGGGTAGCAAAATTCATAGCTGTAGGGTATATACACTGGTAAGAACGAGAAATGCGATCGGTAAAATAGAAAATTGTTAACACAGGATACATCCTATATGATCAACAGTAGACGGACACTTCTACGTAATGCGGTATTGAGGACTGGATGCAACGGGAGGTGAATCCGCCAGAGCAAAAGGGGGCGGCGAGCACTGTGTTGTCAGCAGAGAAGAATTAACAGGACAATGGGAGCGTCAAACCAGCTGAGTGATATCGGGCGTGGATTAATCACTGGGTGTGGCCTGAGTAACAAACGCGTCAGGGACATTTCAACCCTTCCAGAGCTGCCCACGTCGACAGCTGGTGGTGTGATTACGAATGGAAACGTGAACGAACAACTACAGCTAATATGTGCTGACGGAAAGGGACTATCGAGCATTGCAGAGGTACAAAACCGCATGAAATCAGAGAAAAAAAATCAGTCATGAGTGCATTACTGCTGCAAGCATTCCTGACAGCACAATGACTCTATGGAGGGAGTTAAGGAGAACGACGTACAGCTGTCGAGCTGCTCCTGAGGAGGTGCAGAGAGCGCCGCCACTGCATGCGGACCACTCGAAATGGGTGATCTGGGGTGACGACTTGCGCGGTGCGCTATGACAGCCCTGTGAAAGGTTTTGTGTTTGGCGAATGCTTGGAGAATATTACCTGCCATCATGTGTAACGCCCGCACTTCAGTATGGAGGAGGCTGTGTTGTGGAGTGGGGATGTTTTCGGTCGTTACGTTGTCGTCCCCTTATTTCGCTTAAAAAACGCCAAATGTGGAGGGATACGAACACAATTTACAGCACTGTATACTGAGTACAGTGGAGGAACGATTCGGAGATTGTGGTTATTTGCATCCAAAAGGTAGTGGACCCTGTACAAAGCAGCATCTGGGGAGGCAATGCTTTGTGGGCAATAAAAGTCGTCAAATGGACTGGCCTCCCCAGAGCGCCGACCTGAACAGAATCTCGACTTCACTCTACATCCCAGCGTTCAACATTACTATCTTCTCTGATTTCGGCTCTTACTGAAGTGTGGCCTCCCATTCCTCCACATTGAGTCAGACACCTCGCTGGAACTGTCCCCAGCAGAGGTCAACGCGCCATGAAGCCGAAAATGTCCACAAATTGGTGTCCAGATGTTTTAGATCATATAGTGTAAGTTTCAGTATTAGGAAATACAGAAGGATGTTGAAAATTAGATGGATAAATCCTATAGCTAAGGAGAAGGAACTGAATCGAACTTCGGAAGAGGAATTTATGACATATTTTGACTGAAAGACGGTATCATTTAACAGGAGACATCCTGATCCATCAAGGAATTTTCAGCTTAGAAATTAAGGGAAGAATGCGGGTTATAATTCTAGAGGGAGGCCAATGTCTGAATACAGTAAAGAAAGAGTACACAAAATGGAGAGACTTGTAGAATAACAAGGAATGTGTATAACAAAAGGTATCTGTCTAAATATTTGAAGATACAGCACTAAAACACAGTAGCAAAACCAGAATGTCTTTATGTAAGTAAATGCTTAGTACTGAACTACTAATTAAAGAAGTTGAAGTCCTCATTCGAAAAATACTTGCGCTACCAAAAAATGCAGAGCTATGGAAATTAAGAAGCAATGAAGAAGTTTATCGGAGCATAGAAAATATAAATGAAACACTACGAAAGAGGTGACTCCTATTTTTTGGACACTTATACAGAATGAACAGCAATACGTTAACCAAACAAATTTTTAAATATCTTTGGGACAAGAAGTCAACAATAGCCTGGATTCAAGAAGTTAGGAAATATTTGGAAAGAAACAACATAAGTGTAAAAGATGCAACAGAAAGAGAGATTTTCAAGAGGGGAGTGCTAAAAATAGAAGGATTCCAAGGCAGGAGGGAGAAGAAGAGAGGGTTAAAATGGTCCAACGAGAGCAAAAGGAGACATAGTGAAAAGATGAAAGAATATTGGATGAAAAAGAAAGAACAACAAAGAAGGAAGCATTGAAATTGGCGCGTGGTCCTTAGAGGAGCCAAACGAAGAGAGAAGTAAGAAGAAGAAGGTACGCTGCAGCGATGAAGAGGCTTGTGCAGGACAGAACAGGTTGGAGAGCCGCAGCAAACAAGTGTTTGGACTGAGACCACAACAACAATAACAACGACAACAACAACAAGAGCCTTGTACAGGTTGGTGAGGGCCAGCAGGCCCGCGTCAGCAGCGCACCTCGGTACCGGCACCACCCCTCGCCCTGTCACCTGCTTCCGGAACTTCACAGAGCGAGCTGACTCACAGGACGCCTATTCCGCTGGACGACGACTCAAATGCGCAGCCTACCATCCTAGTTTACGTCTCTGTGGTTTATCTGACCAGATTAAGGTAAACGTCAGGACGATTACCTAAAGCGGTGGCAGTGGCTTGCTTCCCTATCCTCCCGGCAATCTGAATTTGTGCGATGTCCTTAATGACCTCGTCGTCGAAGGATCGCCAAAACCGTAATCCCCCTTCACTCTTCAGAAATTTCCTTTCGCTTCTATCGACGGTTTTTCGACGTACAACAGTGCTGACACGCGGCGTCCCTGCCTCCCGCCGATCTGAACACGAACTCGGTTTTCTCGAGCTTTCGCTTTTGTTATGCATTCTTGTGCTCTGATTATTTCTTGTGTCTCTGTACTTCAACCTTGATCTAAGGACTGTGATTATTTTCTGTTTTGGGCCAGTGTGATGCGGCCAGCAACGAATTCCTCTACATGGCACTTGCATCCAGTGTCCTCACTTACTTGTTATATATAAACCAGTCTCTGCCATCCCTGGCAGTTTTTACCCTTTACAGCTCCCTCAAATACTATGCAGGCTATTCGCTGTTGTCTAAACACAGGTGGCAGCGTCCTTTCTTTGCTTCTTGTCAATGTTTCGCAAATCTTCCTCTCGTCACGTTTCTGAGGAGAACCTCCTCATTTGTTATCAGTCCAACTATTTTTCCAGATCCGTCTTTAGTTCCATATCTCAAACGCTACAGTTTTCTCGGTCGGTTTTCCCGTAGTCCGTGATTCACTTCGACACAAAGCTGTCCTCCAAAGGTACATTCTCAAAAATTTCTTCCTCAAACTTACCACGATGCCTTGGGTTACTGCGGACCTCCTGCACCCCTCTGGTTTGTGGACAATAAAAGTCGTCAAATGGACCCCAACGACGACGGCATACTCCAGCAGGACAGCTGTACGTATGGAGCGGCCGGAGGCGCGCGCGCTGCAGTGGTCTGAGGGAGCAGTGGCGGCAGCGGCAGCAGAAGAGTAGAGGCGCGCCGGCCGCCGCCACGGCCGCCGCCGCCACCACACACTACACTGGTGGCACCCGGGCCGGCGCCGCGCCCACAACTTAGCCGCCCGTAATTCACGACAGCCTCACGACCCTGCTACGAACCGCCGGAAAACTACGCAATACAGAGACAGTTCTGTGTTGCGTTCCAAAACTCGACCCAGACGCTGTTAAGAAGGTGGTCATGATGATTCCGCTCAACAGTGTGTATTCAAAGCGTTGCACACAAAATATGGAGCTAAAAGAGCCATCTAAATACAACAACTCCGCAATGGGAACTTATGGCCTCGGAAGTAATCCTGAGGCAGTGGCGCCTGTGGAATATCTACACCTACTGCACGGACTCCCTGAAAATCACACTTAAGTGCTTGGGAGAGGGTTCATCGATCCACTTTCACAACAGTTCTGTATTTTTCCACTATCTAACAGAGCTTGGAAGAAAGGAACACTGATATCTTTCCGTCTGAGCACTCATTTCCATTATTTTATTATGATGATCGGTTCTCCCTATTTAGTTCGGCGTCAAAAAACAATTTCGCCCTTGGGGGAGAATGTTCCCGATTGAAATTTCGAGTGAAGATCCCGCCCGCAAATTCTCTATCATGTTCGTGAAAGACTCTCCCGTATTTCTCGATAATATAAAACGTGCTGTTATTCTTCGAGCTTTCTCGATTTGCTCTGTCAAACCTATCTGTCAAGGATTCCACACCGCGCAGCAGTACTGCAAAGAAGGACAGACAAGTGCAGTGTAGACAAGTCTCTTCATTGGATCTTTTGCGTCTTCTGAGCGTTCTGCCAGTTAAACGCTATCTTTGGTTCGCCTTCCCCACAATATTTTTTGTGTGTTCTTTCCAGTTTAAGTTGTTCGTAGTTGTAATCCCTAGGTATACAGCTGCATTTACGGCCTTTAGATTTGAGTGATTTATCGTGTAACCCAAGTTGAACGGGTCCCTTTTAGCACTTACGTGGATGACCTCACCCTTTTCATTATCTGGGGTCAATTGCCAATTTTCTAAATCTTTTTGCAACTTGTTGTGATCTCCTGATGACGTTACTATGCGATAAACGACAGCATCAACTGCAAACAACCTACGGCGGTTCCTCCGATTGTCTCCTAAATCGTTTGTATAGATAATGAACAGGAGAGGCCCTATAACACTACCTTGGGGAACGCCAGAATTCACTTCTGTTTTACTCGATGACCTTCCGAAAATTACTATCAATTGTAACCTCTCTGGAAGAAAATCAGGAATCCTGTCCCATAACTGAGACGATATACCATAAGCACGCAATTTGATTAAAAGCAGCCGGCCGCGGTGGCCGAGCGGTTCTAGGAGCTTCAGCCCGGAACCACGCGTCTGCTATGGTCGCAGGTTCTAATCCTGCCTCGGGCATGTACGTGTGTGATGTCCTTAGCTCATTAGGTTTAAGTAGTTCTAAGTATAGGGGACTGATGACCTCAGATGTTAAGTCCCAAAGTGCTCAGAGCCATTTGAACCATTTTGACTAAAAGCTTCTTGTGAGCCTTCTGGAATTCTAGAAATACGAAATAAATTTGAAATCCTTTGTCATGAACAACAAGGTGCATTAAGGCACACACACCTTTAATTCATAAAATATAACAGACTGTTAACGATGTTGCACTTTACAAAATGTGCTCAAAACGCCGAGCATCCAATTCAAAACAGGCACACCATATTTGTTGAAAATCCTGGTGCACTCTACCAAGTACATCAGACATCGCTCGAACCTCACCGGACACTGTAGGTATGCAAGAGAGAGGTGTTTTTTCGCAAACCGAGCTTTTGATATCCCACCCCCCACACACACACACAATAAAACCCAGAGGCATCAGATCACCGGATCCGATGCGGAGAGTCCCAGCCAGTTGTGGCTGTTTCCACCTCAGCAGCCCATTCCGGCGACCTTAGCTTTCAATTTGTCCGTTTTTATCGTATACTTTGCGAAATTTTTCAAAGTCACCACTAACAAGTGCTGTATCAGCGAACTCGTCTATTCAAGTGCCATCTAATCTCGCTACAAAGGTACACATGTCCATTAAAAATCTGTACGTAATACAATACTCGTATACAATATCTCAGTCTTTGCAAACTGCCATTCCTTTCAAAACTATACACGAGCGTTCACACAACGTTATGAAGACGATATGTGCCCAGAAATACAGTGTACCCCCAGCCAATGAATATGAGCAAAATGATAATATGATCTCTCTTCTGAATAGCAGTAGGTGATGGTAAAGCGTACATAAACAACGACAGGGGGAAGTTCCTCGGGAGTGACATAACTGAAAACCGATCGTCTGTATGAACTTCAAAACACGTACTCCACAGTCCCAAAGTATATAAGAAGAATCTTACCTTACAGATCCAGTTTTGTGCAAGGACAAAATGACGTATTTTGTCGTCTGTTACCAACGTTATTTAAGGCTCTGAAAACATAGAGGCCGTGTGGTGAACAGGATGACCTGCAGTTTGCGTCGTTTCAGCCGCAGGATGTAACGGCGAACTGAATCGGCGTTAAGTCACCTACGTTGCTGAAAGTTTCTCACACGAAAGCAAGTGCGACGTATGTGTAACAAACGCGTTTCTCATCGAAACCAAGATTTAAGACGGACACACGGAGACGAAATGTATATGGTAGAGGAAAACGGTAAGTTTCTTCTCGGTGGGTCCCACGGCCTCAATAAATCTGAAGGAGGACACTATTCCACCGGGCTTTATTTGCACCAATAATTTTCGATTTCGGACACTGTCCTTTCTCAAGTGCCCAAGGGCGCACATATCTGGGGTAGGCGAAAATGCTGTGTAATCAAATGTTTTTCTTTTTTAAAAAATCGTTCAAATGGCTTTGAGCACTATGGGGCTTAAAATCTGAGGTCATCAGTCCCCTAGAACTTAGAACTACTTAAACCTAACTAACCTAAGGACATTACACACAATCATGCCCGAGGCAGGATTCGAACCTGCGACCGTAGCGGTCGCGCGGTCCAGACTGTAGCGCCTAGAACCGCTCGGCCACACCGGCCGGCTTCTCTTTTAAAAAAACGATTTATGAATCGGTATTACACCGGTTTGTAACAGAGTCGAAACTAGAACGTTTTTTACGGCTACTTACAAGTCGCCATTTGTCACCCAAAATATAAAAGAAGTGCTTCATATCTCCGTTGCCCCTTCCGCCCTCTCTCCCTGCAAACTATGGTATGGCCGCTCTTGAATAACAGATGTAGAGTCATCGTCCTTGTTTCATCAAAAAATCACGTGCCATACAAATTTGTGCTCAAGTCAGTCGCCAGCGGTCATCGCCTTGCAACTATTTCTCTCTCTCGCAGCTACGCACATGCGTCAGTTACACGAACAGGAATGCACAGTGGGCTCTTCTGTGAACTAACGGCTTGACGACTGTCGACGACAGTGCTGCGCACGAACTTGCGCGGCACGTGGTTTCTTCACGATGCCGGGACGATGTATCCACTTGACAATGGACAGTGCCTGAAACTAGTCTCCCAAATAAAATAAAATAATTTAAAACACGTGCTGGTCGAATAATGTATTTCTTCGAGGAAAAAGTTGTAGGATAAATAATACGCGAAGGTCGAAATGATTAAGAAATGCCATTCAATCTACAAACGGATTAGATGTACACGTTAGCCATGCCATGGTGTCTACGGACAAATATCAAGTCAAAATGTCAAACATCCCTTCCGAACGTCATGTCACAGAACCACAAAAAATAATTTTACAAAATATTTAGAAATGAGTGTCAGAAAGCGTTTGAGAGTCGTATGAATTTACATATGATTAGTACAGACACGAATTCCGATCACAACAAGTAATTGGAAATGAAACTGAAGATCCAATATTCTGCTTATGAAATCAGTATACAAAAGATAACGAGACCAATAGACGCAGTTTTACCTGACTTAAATGTTACTTTTCGTGGCCCCAGTCATATGAATGCAACTGTAATGCTCTCTGCGGGCTGCAGCCTCACCAGTACACCGAAGGTCGGTAATGCAATGCGTTCATATCAAACCCAAAAGCCATTTCTGCCTACTGATTGGCGTTGCGTGCTCGCGATGACGCGAGATGAGATAAGAAACGACTGTATTTCAGAGCACGATGAAACTAAACGAACTCTCCGCAGCCAGTGACGTCACTGCCCGGCCCATGTCAAAGCTTCGGCGCTGCAGTGTCATAACCCGGGACCTCCCCCTATTTTGGCGCAGACGCGTCGCTCCCACGAAAAAAGGCGACCCGTGACTGACTGCATGTGAATCAACAAGCGAGGTAACCCTTAACTATAGTGGTGAAAAATACTTACGCTTTCATAGTTGTGGGTCGTTGGAGCAGCATATTTTGCAATGACCATAAAAGCAAGTTAAGGGGATTATTCCAGGTTGTTTAAATTAATGCTAATATTTTATGTTATAAATAATATATATTTATCATAATCAACAATAGAAACTTACAATTCTATATCTAAATGTCACAAAATCAGTCGCTGTTTTCATAGGCTGAAAATATATGACGCATAAAAATCGAAAGAAAATACGAATCAATTTTTGCCTTCCAATTAATAAAAGAATGTTGTATCAGAAAATAAACAAAACAATAATAGCATTTAAAAAAAAATCTTACACTTGCCCATTTACAGGCATGAATTGCATACAATATTTCCACAAGCCATGCATATGGGCTGCTTATACTTAGTGCATAGATGGATTGTCATTACTTTCTTCCCATGCAAACTGATCTGTTCCTAATTTTAAGGTCTCCTCGGAAGTCCCTTCCCCTGAAAATGGAATTGTGAGAGCTGCTGCAATGTTCGTTCGGAGCTACGTGGGCAGTTCCTCAATGTAATATATGGTTCACATAAGGAATCAGCAAGGCCTTTCAAGAATGTTATACGTGTCATTTTAGAAGCTCTTTCATGACTCTGTTGGACGGTGTAAGCATTCAATGCACTCGTACCCAACAGTCTACACAGAATAGGCATGAACCAACGGTGTGTCCTGCGACTGCTTGAATATACTCAGCACATATGACTTCCAGAGTCAGATATTTCAGTGCTCGTGTCATGTTAGCTGTCTACAGAGACGTCCTCGTCTTTATCTGAGAACTCATTGCCTGAACGTGTTTCACCGTTACAAACAGAAAAGGAGTATTCATTAATTTCTTCATCATTTCTTTCTAATTTTTCGCTCAGCCACTGCTCTATTATGCCTTTCTCGTTAGCACATACAAGTTGGCGGTTTGCCATTACGATAAACTGAAACAATAAACAGATAAATAGATGACAAAAATAAGAAAGTTACGTATATATAATCATCGGTCCACTGGACCCCTGCGAAAGCCTGCACGTACCTGAGGACTAGCAAGCGAAACGCGTCCGTTTCACAGTGTGGGCCCGGCGCACTGAATGAAGGTACTGAGGAGTGGGGGAACTGTGGTGCCCGCCGCGGCATGTACCGGACTTGGAAAATTCAACCTGGGTCCACTGGACCCATGGCTGTAGTTACGGGTTACGAGAGAAGCGCAGTTCCGCCACGTGCGTATGGAAGGCGCCCGCTAGCAAGCGACAACCTGCCATTGCTCTCCCACGCATTTGAAAGAACCGCTCGCAATGTTTTCCGATTAACGTATTATAGGATTGACAAACGGGAAGTTTAATTTCTTAGAAAAACGCTTTAATTGCTTGTACTAAGAAAAAGTTGATTAGTGATTTGAGAGCAAATCGAAATATTTCACCACCGGGTACTGATAGCAATGTAAATAAAGAGGAAAAAGTGTTTTTCTTCAAGGCATGTCTATTTCGTGTATAAAAAGTATTGTCGGTGTGACATTTAACCGTCAAAAATAAATTGTGGAATTCTTTCATTCGTGTTTAAAAAAGGGAATAAAATAAAACAGCTCAGCGGTCAGCGTAGTGATTGCCATTCAGAGGACCCGGATTCGATTTCCGGTACTGCCAAGCATTTCCTTCTCGATGGGAAGACTGCACCGCGGTCGATCCAGCCTTGTGATACCAGCTGTGGAGCCGCTCGGTCGAGAAGCAACGGCACAGCCAGGGTGTGCAAACCCGACAACGGCCGACACAGCAGCCTGCAGATCTCTCACCTTCCACAGCAAAATGACGCCCCTGGCTGGGGATGACACGGCGGTCAGTCGGTCCCGATGGGCCCTCTCAGGCCACGACACTGATGCTTTCATTTTGATTCAAAATCACAGCATACATAGAAACTCCTCTGCCTTTGCTTCTTGTTAATAATAGAATACCGATCGATATTTAAATATAATATGTTTCATTTTTTCTGAACAAAACTTGAAAATAAATAAAAATTTTGAACAATAAAACCGGTCAAATGATTTGTCAAGTGACTTCCCTAAAAGTAAAAAATAAAATCGACTAGTGAAATATTTGATGAGCCTTTGAATGATGCTCGAAATCACTTACAGTAAATGAGGTGCCGATTGAGAATTTAAAGTTCGATGTTTAAAGTATAAATATGTCAGTGCCACACACATTACTGCTTCTATAGTTCCGAGAAGTATTGGCGATCATCTCTGTGAATGACTGTTTTGACCATCGAACATGCTCACATGTTCCTGCAAAAGACTCAATAGTTACTGATGAAAGTAGTGAGCAGAAAATAAAGTGTAGCCATCTTTTAGTGACTGATTAATTAGAAAAGATATGTTGAGGGAATGATTAATGATAATCGTGCAACTGCTACGGCGTTTTTTGGTAACGCTGACCCAGACGTCGAACTGTGATACACTCCATCGTCCGCAAGCAAATATATATTGTAATAAACTTCAAGTACAAGATGACATACAATCTGATATACTCATGTATGAAAAGAAAAATAAGATTATTATTCAAAAACTGACGTCTTATAGGGTTACAAATTTTACAAGGTAACCGTTTACAGCTCTCAAATAATTGAAGAAATCCTTCTCTGAGCCATCAGCCGAACAAAAGCTGTACAATGATGATGCATGAATACAGCATCTTCAAATCCAGTGATACCCTAAGAACTCCATAACTATGAACTATTTTTTCTTTTAGAAATACGATACTGTATAAAACGTAATCAGTAGCTGTTACAATTCCGTAAAGGATTTCATTTTACACAGTGTTATATTTGTGTCACACAAAACAGTTCATCTCAATTTATAGAACAGTTGTATGAACATATGATTGGAGTTGGAGTAGAGATAATGTATTCAAGATTCATCATTGTAGAGATTTTCCTCCTGTGAAAGCGGTTACTTAACCGAAACAGGTAGAGCATAAAGATGTATTTGTGCAACTAATGGCTCAGAGTTGCATTTCTTCTTATAGGATTCACATCGTCCCTTCCAGCATATCTCTCCCAAGAATTTCTAGACAGAAAATATATATACAAGAATCGGAATTACTGAGCAACCATCTTCCAGGTTCATAAATACACCCACAGTGCGTCGCTAGCCTTACAGAGCATGGTCATATATGGTGAAAGTAGTATGTGGCATTCCTTCGAATAAGACAAACAATAGGAATTGAAAGGCACATAGAAATATAGAATATAGTAGTTATCGACTAAAAGAAAATCATTATTAAAGCACTGCAATACAAACTCTAACATTTAATCAAACAGCGGTAAAAGAAAGGTTAGGGACAGAATCTAATTTACTGTTCTAATGAATAATTCAGATAACACTCACAGTGCTGAAAAGGAAAACCAATAAGAAAATCAAGAATTAAAATCGCACCACAAACTCGGTATAAAATAATATTTATCACCCAGTGCACCACTGTGGGGAAAGGAGATCCCAATGGATCAAACACTCAATAAGATCAAAAATTCAAATCAGTAATTATGACATCACATGCGTCCTATTTCAACACTGATGAATACCAAAAATTCAGCAGTCATTCAAAATATGTCACCTCATGGCTTATCAAAGGTTCCTACACTTTTTTTTTGAAAATGGTTATGATATTAGCAGCTTAACGAAACTGAGGAAGGAAGGAAGATTATTATCCTCATACTTATGTCTATGACCAAGTTCTTCATCATTACTTGTCACCAAAAGCAAGAACTTATTTTTCCATTCCTGCTGTGGCAATACCGCTCTTAATCATAGACTAGCTCCTATGCACCTATCATTTTAATCGTAATGTGGCCCTTCGTATTCTGCAAATTAAATATTAGTCTCCTTCCAACTACATTGTTAAAAAAAACTCAACATCCCATTCTGGCATATATTGAAAAGACTGTTAGTGCGTTCTCATTCAACTAAAACTGCTCTCCTTGCTTCATATCCCCGACTGCAATTTGGCTACATGCTTCCCTGCATCAGAAAAATACAAACTCATCGGTGTTAGCATGGTCCTATTCCTTCAGACGAAAAGAAATCTCGTAAATACTCAAACATCAACTCGCAGATTCCTCCTTACTTCAAGTTCATTACGTATTAAATCGCAGTAGCCTCTTAAACAACTTTAAGCACTGAGCAGCTCTTATGACTACTGACCTACTTTACTTGTCAATCAGAAGAAGAGAAATAACTTTTCAGCAGCCTCCACATGGGGATATTCAGTATCACAATTCACTGATAGCCAGTTCACATGACGTTAGTACAGCCGCGGACTCACACTGTCACATCTTTCACCGTGAGGGAACTGTTGTTGTTGTTGTGGTCTTCAGTCCTGAGACTGGTTTGATGCAGCTCTCCATGCTACTCTATCCTGTGCAAGCTTTTTCATCTCCCAGTACCTATTGCAACCTACATCCTTCTGAATCTGCTTAGTGTATTCATCTCTTGGTCTCCCTCTACGATTTTTACCCTCCACGCTGCCCTCCAACACTAAATTGGTGATCCCTTGATGCCTCAGAACATGTCCTACCAACCGATCCCTTCTTCTGGTCAAGTTGTGCCACAAACTTCTCTTCTCCCCAATCCTATTCAATACTTCCTCATTAGTTATGTGATCTACCCATCTAATCTTCAGCATTCTTCTGTAGCACCACATTTCGAAAGCTTCTATTCTCTTCTTGTCCAAACTATTTATCGTCCATGTTTCACTTCCATACATGGCTACACTCCATACAAATACTTTCAGAAATGACTTCCTGACACTTAAATCAATACTGGATGTTAACAAATTTCTCTTCTTCAGAAACGCCTTCCTTGCCAGTGCCAGCCTACACTTTACATCCTCTCTACTTCGACCATCATCAGTTATTTTGCTCCCCAAATAGCAAAACTCCTTTACTACTTTAAGTGCCTCATTTCCTAATCTAATTCCCTCAGCATCACCCGACTTAATTAGACTACATTCCATTATCCTTGTTTTGCTTTTGTTGATGTTCATCTTATATCCTCCTTTCAAGACACTGTCCATTCCATTCAACTGCTCTTCCAAGTCCTTTGCTGTCTCTGACAGAATTACAATGTCATCGGCGAACCTCAAAGTTTTTATTTCTTCTCCATGAATTTTAATACCTACCCCGAATTTTTCTTTTGTTTCCTTTACTGCTTGCTCAATATACAGATTGAACAACATCGGGGAGAGGCTACAACCCTGTCTTACTCCCTTCCCAACCACTGCTTCCCTTTCATGTCCCTCGACTCTTATAACTGCCATCTGGTTTCTGTACAAATTGTAAATAGCCTTTCGCTCCCTGTATTTTACCCCTGCCACCTTCAGAATTTGAAAGAGAGTATTCCAGTCAACATTGTCAAAAGCTTTCTCTAAGTCTACAAATGCTAGAAACGTAGGTTTGCCTTTCCTTAATCTTTCTTCTAAGATAAGTCGTAAGGTCAGTATTGCCTCACGTGTTCCAGTGTTTCTACGGAATCCAAACTGATCTTCCCCGAGGTTGGCTTCTACTAGTTTTTCCATTCGTCTGTAAAGAATTCGTGTTAGTATTTTGCAGCTGTGGCTTATTAAACTGATTGTTCGGTAATTTTCACATCTGTCAACACCTGCTTTCTTTGGGATTGGAATTATTATATTATTCTTGAAGTCTGAGGGTATTTCGCCTGTTTCATACATCTTGCTCACCAGATGGTAGAGTTTTGTCAGGACTGGCTCTCCCACGGCCGTCAGTAGTTCCAATGGAATATTGTCTACTCCGGGGGCCTTGTTTCGACTCAGGTCTTTCAGTGCTCTGTCAAACTCTTCACGCAGTATCGTATCTCCCATTTCATCTTCATCTACATCCTCTTCCATTTCCATAATATTGTCCTCAAGTACATCGCCCTTGTATAGACCCTCTAAATACTCCTTCCACCTTTCTGCTTTCCCTTCTTTGCTTAGAACTGGGTTTCCATCTGAGCTCTTGATATTCATACAAGTCGTTCTCTTATCTCCAAAGGTCTCTTTAATTTTCCTGTAGGCGGTATCTATCTTACCCCTAGTGAGATAGGCCTCTACATCCTTACATTTGTCCTCTAGCCATCCCTGTTTAGCCATTTTGCACTTCCTGTCGATCTCGTTTTTGAGACGTTTGTATTCCTTTTTGCCTGTTTCACTTACCGCATTTTTATATTTTCTCCTTTCATCAATTAAATTCAATATTTCTTCTGTTACCCAAGGATTTCTACTAGCCCTCGTCTTTTTACCTACTTGATCCTCTGCTGCCTTCACTACTTCATCCCTCAAAGCTACCCATTCTTCTTCTACTGTATTTATTTCCCCTATTCCTGTCAATTGCTCCCTTATGCTCTCCCTGAATCTCTGTACAACCTCTGGTTCTTTCAGTTTATCCAGGTCCCATCTCCTTAAATTCCCACCTTTTTGCAGTTTCTTCAGTTTTAATCTACAGGTCATAACCAATAGATTGTGGTCAGAGTCCACATCTGCCCCTGGAAATGTCTTACAATTTAAAACCTGGTTCCTAAATCTCTGTCTTACCATTATATAATCTATCTGATACCTTTTAGTATCTCCAGGGTTCTTCCATGTATACAACCTTCTTTCATGATTCTTAAACCAAGTGTTAGTTATGATTATGTTGTGCTCTGTGCAAAATTCTACCAGGCGGCTTCCTCTTTCATTTCTGTCCCCCAATCCATATTCACCTACTATGTTTCCTTCTCTCCCTTTTCCTACACTCGAATTCCAGTCACCCATGACTATTAAATTTTCGTCTCCCTTCACAATCTGAACTAATGACCTCAAATATTCACCTCTAGAATAAACTCACAAAAACTGTACTCAGAACAGTTACAAAACATAATTACGTCTTTCACCTCTGAACAATTTTGCAGACAATAGTATTGTCACCGTTTGGAGAAACTTAACCTCATAATGCAGAGTGGTTATAATTAAACTTCCGCTACTTGGGAGTGCCTCCGTCACCAATGAGTGTTGACAGAACAATGTAACTTTGTGGAAACATTTATAAGAACATGCCACAGAGAAATAACGAATGAACCGTTGAAAGAAACACATTTCAGTTTTCACACGAGCGGATAAACTTTGTTAATTGCGTCCCGCGTTTACGTTCCTGGTTACAAACGTCGTATGACGACCCCTGCACCCACGACAGCCTGGAGCTACACTAGAGATTTCCCGACTGGTGCCCGGAACAGTGGTGGACCATGGAACATTTAGCTGTCGTGAAATAGCTCGTCCGCCGTTTGAAGACCGCACGTTGCGTCCAGTGCATACTCAGTCATGGCAACAGTAATTTCTTCAGCAATTTATGGCGCAATTAGCCGTCGGCCTCTCCCAGGAGCAATTGCCAAATTGCCAGTTAATTCTAACTTCCAAATTACATTTTTCAACTCCGGTGCGGAAAGAGAACCTCTCCGTATTTCTTTTACGTGTCGATATTCGCGAAGACCAGCATCACTATTTCTGTTGTTTATAAAACAGTTATACGAGTAAAGCTCTGTACACATTGTCCAGATCTAGCTGACTGCCCGTACATGTAAATGCAAATTGATACTTGTGTTTCAACTCTGCTTTTCCGTACCAATAACGGCACCCAACGGCAAGTCATTACACTAACACCACAGTCCTGCAGTCTACACTGTGAACGTCAAGTTGTGTAGCCTTGCGGTAAATATTTTTCCGTCTACACGGGCTTAAACAGTTCCTGGCTTGTTAACTGTGTTACAGGACCTGATTTGTGAAGAGGCACAGACAATCCTCTTTTTTCTCCCCCAGTGTGTTCGAGGATTTTTGCCTAAGCAGTTAAAATACGGGAATCTTTCGGTTTCACTGTACTACGTGGACAGTTTGTGGATGTCGAATTTTGGGCACATGAACTGAGTTTTCTCAGCGCGCTCTTAGTGGATTTCTGTCTGATCGACTGCAGTGCTCTCGTCGTTTGCTACTATGGTCAAGTAGTCGACAAAAACTATGTATACAAGTTTGATAAGAGATTTCTGTTGTTCTAGTTGAGATGACTTCAAATAGTTTTGAGGTTTCAGTTTTTTTACATGGTCTTGGGTGACTTTTTCACAACAGTGTTAACGGAAGTGGATACAGTCACCCTTCCGAACGCCGGTTTGGTGCAGAAGGGCTATGAATTTATCTCTAGAATTTGTCTTGGGGAATCTTTGTTTAGTTAGATTCAGAGCTTTCGCATCAAATGCTTGTTCTTCGAGTGCTGAAAGGAGGGACTGTTAGTAAATTAAGCCACAGTTGTTTCGAAATCAACGAAAAAAACGATCCGACTGTTTCGCACTGATTAATTTTAGCACTGAGAAATTATCCTACAGACGATGGAACAGGGTGGAATCCAGGTTGGGATTCACCAATTTTGTGCTGAAGTGGTTGTTGTGTTCTGTCGAAGAGGAAGTCTGAGGGAATTTTATAGATGACATGAAGCATGGAGATTCAGCAGTACCTGTCCATTGTGCTTTTGTTTCTCTTCTTGTTTAGTGGACGAATGAGAATGCATTTTCTGCCATTGGATTGTTTCTCCGTCTTGTGTACGTTGTTTGATGGGTCTAGTTGCCCACAGTAACAGGAGCCTGGCGCTTCTAGAAGGTTCTACAGCGCTCTACTCGTTACAGAGAAATTCTAAAAGCGTAATAGTTATACTCTCTGTTGGTTCTGTTCGTCGATATGTGGACTTGACAGTCCTCGACACTATCATTATCATGATGTAGGGGCGATAGATGACATCACGGTGAAGAAGTTTTGCAAGAGAAGAAATGTTTCCTTATGTTTCTCGGCGACGCTAGGTCTCCTTTAGCAGCCACCGGCCCTGGGACGACGAGATTTCATGGAACTAGGAGGATCTTTCTGGCAGATTAAAACTGTGTGCCGGACCGAGACTCGAACTCGGGACCTTTGCCTTTCGCAGGCAAGTGCTCTACCGACTGAGCTACCCAAGCACGACTCACGCCCCGTCCTCACAGCTTTAATTCCGCCAGTTCCTCGTCTCCTACGTTCCAAACTTCACAGAAGCTCTCCTGCGCACCTTGCAGAACTAGCACTCCTGGAAGAAAGGATATTGCGGAGACATGGCTTAGCCACAGCCTGGGGGAGGTTTCTAGAAAGAAATTTTCACTCTACAGCGGAGTGGGCGCTGATATGAAACTTACTGGCAGATTAAAACTGTGTGGTGGACCGAGAGCACTTGCCCACGAAGTGCAAAGGTCCCGAGTTCGAGTCTCGGTCCAGCACACAGTTTTAATCTGCCAGGAAGCTTCACATCAGCGCACACTCCGCTGTAGAGTGAAAATTTCATTCTATGAGGATCTATCTACCAGGTGTGATGCATCTGCAGAGAACAGACAGGGCGATTTGCAACAAGGAAACTTTAAGAGCGGGGGTGTGTAAATGGCGAAAGATATTTTGGACGCGAATCAGCGACCTGTAATTTTCGACAGCCTACTCGGTTTCACGTGGTGTAGGTGACTGTATTATAGGCAACATGCTCTGGATGCACACACCGCAGAGTGCCTGCGCCCCGTCACTTGTCAGGGGCATAACCAGTAGTAAGGCGCGCCTAGCATCGCCGGGGAGCAGAGATGGACATTTTATTTCTAACAAGAGTTGTACCCCATGGCGTGATGTACCAGTCCTAGACGTTTGCTGGAAGGGCTCTGAAACAATCTGCATGCACGAAAGAGCACAGCTGTAATCTGTGAGGATAGCGGTACTCCTAATGAGGCAAACACGCGATATCCTGTAGGCCTGTATATTTCTTCATCATCATTTGGTCTGTTTTGTTGTAATTTTTATTGGCCTGGTGTTGTTGCTCTGCTCCTTTCAGTGGTGTACTCTTTACGCCAATCGTCCCCCGCTGGATAACGGCCAGGAGACGAGAACGGCAGGCCTCCTGTGGCAGCCCTCCCCTCCCCGTCCTCCTCCCCCTCCCCCTCCCCCTCACCGTCCCACTGCCAGTGAAGCAGCCAGGCAGTCCTCGGGAGTATGTGAATGCAGCATTTGTGATTGCGTGCGCCTCGGACAGCAGGAGCGGAAACCTTTATGAATAAGAGACCGAGAAGTCTGCCGTATTCCAATGTGTGGCATGGGTACGGCGTTTGATCCCAGAAGCCTTATTAATGTCGGGTTCCAGAATGTACAACGGAAACTGTCGTATTTCAAGTCTTCCACCACAAAGAAATGCATAGACCTTCAAAACAGAAAGAGTACGGCATGTGTTCAAGAGAAACTAGTGTTAATCAGCA
This sequence comes from Schistocerca americana, assembly GCF_021461395.2. Taxonomy (NCBI): domain Eukaryota; kingdom Metazoa; phylum Arthropoda; class Insecta; order Orthoptera; family Acrididae; genus Schistocerca; species Schistocerca americana. Next base: position 717,259,755 of record NC_060123.1, read on the forward strand.
ACCTTATGCCGTTGAAAGCAAAGTGAGTTACGTAAATATGTTTATTGTGACTGTAGTTGCTTATGGCCGCTCAACGGGGAGGCAATCGGCGTATTGTAACTGTAATGCGAGAAAGTGATAAACAGGATGATTCTTATTAATATTTAAAAACCTCCGAAGCGACGTAGAATGACACTGAGGCAATTAATTTGATGTGAGACACACGGAGTCGCAGATGTAGGGAAACAGCCCAAAAGTGTATGACAAATGTTAACCAAATGGCTCTGAGCACTATGCGACTTAACATCTGACATCATTAGTCCCCTAGAACTTCTTAAACCTAACTAACCTAAGGACATCACACACATCCATGCCCGAGGCAGGATTCGACCCTGCGACCGTAGCAGTCGCGCGGTTCCGACTGAACCGCCTAGAGCCGCTCGACCACCGCGGCCGGCTGTTAACCAACGTGACGTCACCAGACGACGTACCTCGCCGCACATGTGGCGGTTGAGCCTGTCGGTGTGCCGCGCATGATCATTCCAGCCCGTCACGTGTTCAGGTGGGTGTTACCCTGCGCTCACGTGTCCGACATACGGGCGTGGGGCTCAGACTTCGAGTCTAGCGACTTGCAGGCAATATTTTTTTTTTTTCATCCCATGAGACAATTGTGTGTTAACACGGAAGTAAGGTTTATTGTTTTATTTACAGGTCACGCGGTATCCGCTGGTTTAATGCGTAATAGAGCTCAGCAAAAACCTGCCGTACCGAGTCACAGATAAATGAGTAAAATCTTCCGAACTGCGTCGTTACCAGTATATGTCCTGTGTTATCTTTACTAAATAATGTCGGGAAAAAAAGAAAGAAGGAACAAATGGTTCAAATGGCTCTGAGCACTATGCGACTTAACTTCTGAGGTCATCAGTCGCCTAGAACTTAGAACTAATTAAACCTAACTAACCTAAGGACATCACACACATCCATGCCCGAGGCAGGATTCGAACCTGCGACCGTAGCGGTCGCTCGGTTCCAGACTGTAGCGCCCAGAACCACGCGGCCACTCTGGCCGGTAAAGAAGGAACAAAAGCGGTGGTGGCTCGTGAGTATACATACTGGATGTTCACAAATTTTTAGGTTCAGATAAATTTGAGAGAATGAAATTATATCATCTGCTGTATAACGGTTATGGTTATGCTCATCAACAAGTTTATACAACTACAGCCACTGCCAATAATAATAATAATAATAATAATAATAATAATAATATGCGTAACTTGTGTAGCAAAAGCAGGAATTTAACAAAAGAAAGATTTGTTTTGTCGAATTTTCCTGTTTTGTGCATAACAAGTACAGTTTAGGGCAGGAACGAATTAATATGTAAGGTTCGCTACTCTCCATTTCGAGTTTTTGTGTAAGTGAGAATTTTCGTGGTTCTTTCGAATGAAGGTACAAGATCGCTAATACACGTATTAGTCCATGAATTAACTTCCGGGCTGAAAATCAGATGTTCTTTCGTTGCACCAACACAACTCACGCTATTATAGAGCATTTTGGTAAACGCTCCCTTCTACAGACATTTGATTTCGGCACTTTCTAAATCAACAGATCTGATCTCGGAGGCCCTGTTTCCTTTGCGGCTAATTTTTGATGGTAATTTTCTTTTCTGTTAGCATTTAAAAACAGGTTCAAGTGAGTTAACGTTGGCACTGCACACGAAAGGCGATTCCTGCAAAGTAAATAACCAACTCTGAACACAAACTACCGTTTGTGGTGTAAATGATTAAATTCAAGTAGTGACGTGTAACAACAGGGTCACTTGACTAGAATACAATTGAGAAGCCGAGAGCCATAAAGGTCAGAAGCACACCGTTGTCGATCCCACATTTAAGTAAATATAAGACAAACCAGTTAGGCAGCTCTTCGTGAATGTTCAGATATAAACTGCGGGCCTACAGCACAGCTAACAATGACTCACCACAAGATCAACAGATGTCAGAAGCACGAATAAATGCCACAGTCTCACGATTGACGTTGATGTGCTTCAAGCCCTTATGGTTCTCACCACCTGGATTACTATATGATAAAATCCAAAACTTAATGTACTGTAACTTATTCACAAACCCACACACTAGGTTTCCTTATCCGATTTAGTTTTACTATATAGTGAGTGAACTGGCATATCTAAAGAGTGCGCTACCGTCTAGCGCCGTTTAGGCCGAGCGAACGGGGATACAAGTCTGCTGCAATGTGCTACTATCTGGGGGGAACTGACGTCAACTTGTAGTTGCCTGGTCCGGGGTAGCTGTGATCGCTGTGAACCCTGCACGTTGTTTATCAAATCCGTATGTATTTCACTTATAAGGCAATGACGTCACGAAATGTGCAAAACTAAAGATGTGCTCGCGACCCTGATGACAAGTTTCACAGAGTCTAGAGGAGTAGATTACATAGCGCGGTATTTCAGATTACCGCATCTATGCTACGTTTACGAGCTTTGAAAGAAAAATAATCAACAAATCCGCTAGGTGTCGTTTGGGTGTTCACGTCCTTTTGTGCTCTTACACAGCAGCCGCCACTGAACAAAAGGAAAGAGGCTACAGCGAGGACAATAATTTTGTATCTTCTACATTTACTGAGCGAGGTGTCGCAGTAGTTCGCACACTGGACTCGCATTCGGGAGGAAGTTCAATCCCCCGTCCGGCCGTCCTGATTCAGGTTTTCCGTGATTTCCCTAAATCGCTTTAGGCCAATGCCGGGATGGTTCCTTCGAAAGGGCACGGCTGACTTCCTTCCCCATCCTTCCATAATCCGATGAGATCGATGACCTCGCAGCTTGGTATATACTCCCTCAAATCAACCCTACCCCCAACCCATCTACGTTTACCAAATAAAACGTGCCCCTTATTTTCAAGCCACATGTTATTTCCTTATTTTCCAGTCTTACAATTTCCAGTCACGTCTGCCGATATCAAGTACCATTCAGCGAGTAAAGCGGTACTGCAGAGCGCGCACTACCAGGTGTAAGATTTCTTCTCCCACGGTGGCTGAAAGAGCCGGTGTACCATATGGCGTTGTCCGTGGACTGTGGTGTGATTCTCTGTGGCTAGATATGTGAACGCCCGTTACGTCAGCAGCGAGATACGTAGGGAAAGCAATTAATCTGGGGCGAAGCAAATAATCTTGCTCATTAGATATGACCTAATAAAAGCCACTTTTTGCTAATAGAGATATTAGACGACTGCAGCTCAGAAGTACTTTCTTACAACAATAATTGCAGCGCCAGAAATCGATCGTCTTAATAAATAAATGAATAATGTTTAAGTTAAGAAAAATGTACGAAAGCTACGAAACATCATAAGTGTAAGTACATGGTACACGCTCTGTGTCGTAGTCGCCATTCGCCGACAAGGACGCCTTCCGATCTAATTCTTCTCGTAACACCGTGTCCACAGGAAGTTCTTAGTTTTCAGTTAATCACTATTAACTGTGTCGGTCTTATCAGTTTAGGGTGTTTTGTAAGGAAATACGTCACAATGGCATCCCTTTTGGACGTTATTCTGAATAATATAGCTTTCCACTTCATCACTTAGAATGAAAAGTAGAACGGCATTCTACACGGAACCCGACGGCGCTGATGCTGCTTCTGTGAGGGGCAGAAACTTCAAGAGCTTCTCGGCAGAACGGGTACAAAGAATACTACACGATGACTCACTAAGACAGCCTTAATCTCAGCAAAACTGCACTGTTTCCTCGGATACAAGCATTGGATCGCACAATCATCCCTTCACGGCCAAGCCCGGCGGCTGTATGTCGGGCGATGTACGTCATCGGTGACGTCACATTTTCAACATTTCTCACCAATTTTTGGAATGTTTCCCGACATTTGTCACCCCGTGTGTCTCATATTAAATTTCTTGTCTCAGCGTCATCTGCATCGCTTAGGAGTTAATGTGAATCATTCCGTATCTAAATAATATGAAAAAGCGGCAAGTGCAGTAGCTCAATTTTTTCGGATGGGCTCTGACAGCAGGGTGATGCAAGCTGAATGTGAATGTCGGGATGTTATAGAAGAAAGAGATTTTTCTAAAACAAGCGTTTGTAAACAATAGAAAAAACAAAGTCGTTCTCCTTGGCGCCTGTATTACAAAGGCGAAAAGATTGCAGAAATGTTTCACGACAAAAAATACAGGATCAGCAGTTTGTTAATAAACAAGAAATATTTGAAAAGCTTAAAGAGGTTGAGTGTACCTTTCCTCGCATATTGCGAGAAGAATGTGAAAGTGAGATTAAGGTCGTATCGAATTCGATTATGAAACAGCTTGAAACAAAGTGAGTCTAATGTGATTATTCCTACTGTGTTGCTGTCGGAAGCCAGCGTTCCACAAATGCTGTACGTTAATTTTGTAATCTGAAGAGTAGACCGACGCCGTTAGTTTTCAACAGCGTGGATTTCTAAGACGTGTAGAAATTTTCGCAGTAATATCAAGCTTTTTAAACTCCAGACAAGATAATTTTGGTGTCACTTACAATGTTGGTACATATCCTGACTTGTCAGATTCTTCTGTGAAGGGTTGCCAACTTTAACTGGAGCCAAAACAGGACAGCTCAAAAATGTATAATTATTGTTACTATTATACTGCTGTTATTATTATTATATTATTATTCGCAATACATACACTATAGCTGCTACAACAGGAAGCCTGTATTTATTTAACACGATGCTCACTGTTAATACTGTGAATCCAGCCATTTCTGCGAGACTCTAGTTTCTTTGCTAGTTATACTTTAAACTTATACTTCTTTTCTGACTTCACAACTTTAACAAGTTCTATCCCGTTATCGGATTTTCCAAATTTAGCAAATTCAGCACATTTTATACGGTAGTTAAATTCGCATATAGTTTGGATCTCACCATTTCCACTTTAAATCTGTTTCTTTCATTGCTACAGATATTTAGCATCACACTGAAAATCCGCTCTTGGACGGTGGAACTTCTAGCACTTCCTGAACAATTTTCAGGAAATTATGTGCTTTGCATTTCTTAAAAAAAAGTCACCTGTTTGTTTGGAATGTTTGAGTCAGGTAAGCCCTTAATGAATGGCAAGACGTCATTCAGTATATATAGTTTGTGTTGAAATAATGAGTAAGTTTCTTTGTCTTCTCCGTTTTAGGGGGCTTTTCAAGATTTAACTGAGAGCTAAGCTTGAAAACTGAATCATCACTTTGGTCAAACCATTTTTCCAGTCAGTCCAGAATTCTAGTATAGACTAACTGAGCTTCTCTGACAAATTTTGCTTGTTCATGTTGCGGGCATTTTTTCAGGTGTTGTAATACCTTGAATATAAAGAAATTATTTGTTTGTCTATTAATAGTTTCTGGATGCAGTTTAAGGAACACAGAATATATTTTAGTTAACTGTATATAATCCTTTTCCACGTATTTTATGGTTGTATTAAATAAATTCATAACATTGTGGACATAATAAATGTCCAAATACATGTGGCTGTATTGTCTTCACCCTGGCATAGAAAATAGAACTTCAACAATGGCCAGTTCTGGAGCAATTTACCCACAGCAGAAAAAAGAGTCAAAGAGTGTGTAGGAATATGTCGGAGTAGTGTACAGTACTCTGACTACAGGAGCTCGATAGAGTTCTTCAGCTCACTCACCTTTCTTCAAGAAAGCTCATTAAATACCTTGACCACTAATGATTCAACATAGTACGACAGTAGTTTTAGCCCATATTTCGCAGTATTGTGCAGTATATGCATGTGACAAGAGAGAATAAGATGTGGTGCTTCATTTTTCTCAACTCCTCGAAAACAGATTGATTTTTCCGTAACTGACGGAACAATTGTCCGCGCCATAAGCAACTAGTTGGGATCCTGAAAGACTAGACGTAATGATGCTTTCTTTAAGCTTCTTGGCTACAGAAGTTGATGTTTCGTCAGGGTCTTTGTAAAAAATCTATAATAGCTGACGTCGTTCCTATTTCTTGGTCGAATTATAGTATAGCAACTGGAAATAATTTCATATTTCCTTTATTTGAAGCATAACATGCAATCGAGAATGGAGTTTACCAACTTTTTTCAGAATTTGTTGCAGAGAATGTGGAGCTAATACATTCTCTGCTACAGCTGCAGCTTCAGTTCGTCCACAGTGAATTTTGGATGATAGTTTCGAATCTTGAAGCAAAAAGTCAGATAGGTGAGCATTTCCACAGTCTTGTGAAAGGTAACTGTGACAATGTTTCACTCCATGGTATGTTAATACTAGTTCCTTTGCAGACGCTTCCTCTTCTCGAGTAGTTCCCGCTGGCAAGAAATACCTATGGACAGTGCAGTTTGATATCACACCCCGCACCTTATCAGTACGAGTCTAGGCACAGGCATGATGCTTTACCGATTTGGCTGTAAGACTTACACGGCATGTTTTACACTATGTGGTATATTTCTCTTGTTTCGAAAGCTACCCCAAAACGTCTGTTCCTTGTAGCCATTTGCCACTGAAATGACTCTGACGGCTCTGTTTTTAAGCCTACTGCATTTGAGAAGCTCACAATAATATGATGCTATATATGTACACATATCACTGAGTAACTACAATGCCATTTCAAACACTTCAATTTTAAACTAAATATTCCGTGTACATTTCACCTAATACAGCCACGACAAAATACTTCACTACATCAATCAGCCACCGGCAACAACGGGTTGCTTGGCGCGTTCATTTGTTGGACAGCGCTGTTCCTTTTAAAATTATTAGGTCTTTGTTGCAAGCGCCGATAATTAAATGAAAACACATCGTCATTTCTTGTTTTGTTTGTAGTTTTCTGCTATATAACTGCAGAAGAAGAAATACTGATAAATTGATACTGTAGCTCTGCTTTATTGTCCGCTTAGAAGTGACATGCAGCTGTCATAAGAAAATACGAGCTATTATGGGGCTGTCTTCCCTAGTTATTCTTATTGGAGCGGTCTTCAGCTGACTTAATGACAGTGGACACCGCGGTGTAATAATGACACAAAGTCTCTTTGACCTCTTTGACACAGCTTGAACGCGCCAACTTATATTGAGATAGTGCCACAACCACCTGAGCTCAGGGGTTGTAGTGTATCAGAACGATGAAGAGGTATGCTTTGGGAGGGAGGGGTGACTCACGCTGAAGCGTGCAGAGAAACACCGGCAAGCGTGTCACTGACTTCCTTACGTCGAAGGTGCGCAGCCGGCCTCGCGGCGCAGCATCCGCCAGTCAGCGCCAGCGTCAGAGCCGGAATCTGCAGCGCCGGCGTCCGGTTGCCCAGCCTTGCGGACGTGGCGGTCCTACCCGCCTACTCGCTCGCTCAGTGCCCGCAGACAGCTCTGCACCCGGGAGCCCGCGAGTTCGTGTCTCAGCCTCGCCTCTGCGGACGGCAGCTTGCAGTCCGCCGCGCCGGACGAGCCCTCTCGCTCCTGGGACCGGTGCACCTGCAGTGTGCGGCGCGACCCGCCGCAGCAATGACGCGTCCGTGCAGCGGAGGTTGCAGGCGGCTTCAGCCGTCCTGTTGCCCACCGAGATCCGTGCCCAGAAGGCCGCTGCCGTTGGCCTGCAATTTAAACAACACTCATTTTCTCCGGTTCTAGACGCGGCCAGAACCGCTACACGACTGCCTCCTTCGAGCGTCCAGGCTGGCTTATTTATACGCCTTTACCGATGCATCTGACGTAGTTCCTCTGGAGCGAACAAGTGTAATGCTCTTTGGTAATTCAAACGTCAGCTTCCGTCTGCCCCCTTCTGCCCCTACACACTGCTCACTAGGCGCTGTTCTAACTGCAACTTATGGGTTCTTCGTAGCACGTCGGTGCCCTGTGCTACCCTGATTGCTTCACATTTGTACACAGAGCCCGCCCAGCAGTGCCTTCTAGCCTGCGAGCAGTGTCGTGAACCCGCCTCGCAGAAACGTTTGAAAAACACCAACATCGCCCGCGCCTGCCATCCGATGTGCCAACCGGTCCCTTATCTACCGCCTTTCAGCCAAAGCTGCGCGAGATTTAGAAGAATACCACAAATCCACGCCTGTACTTGTTCGTGGCGCAGCGATACATTGTAATTCGATGTGGCAAATTCACAGTGCTCCCACCTTCTGACACAATGTGATACAAAATATTGAGGCCAAAGAATAATCAAGCTGTATAGTTTAACTCACTCCATTTTCATTATTTGGATAGCGTAAAGAAACTCTAAGAAATGAAATTATTAAATTAGTGAATTTAGTCCTCTCGGGGCGTTCGACTGGATACCACAGTTTTTATTTAAGAACTCGGCTGTCCGGTCTAAAACTGGATAGTTGGCAACCTGCTCTTGTAGCACACCGTTGACGGAATGCCGGCTAGAAATGTGAGGATGTCTCGCAGGAGTGTGTCGCTTGCCATCAGCTGCGTTCCTCTTCAGTGCTGTGACCGAAGCCTTCCTCCTACCTGCATCTCGCTTCTCATTTGGAAAGGAGAACAACTCGGTTTCAAGTGGAGGGTTGTTGTATGTGAGGTTACAGTCACTCACACAACAGTTACAGTTACCCTTCCTAGAACCTGAAACTCTAAATTCGATCATCTTTACATGCTGCTTTTCATGTGACTCGTTCAAGACTCAAACTAGACAGTGTTGCCAAGTTATTTTCGACAATTTCCCTACCCGACATGTGAAACCTCACTATGTTGACCTTGAAAGTTCCTACAGGCACAAAAAATTCTAGACTGAGGATCAAAGAAAGAAAATCATATATTGTATAGTAAGGTTTGTCCTTTGTTAACATCTTTGTACTGTTTCGGTCACTGTTTTGAAGCAACAAAATATTCAGAGTACCATCCTGGATTTTCCATGGTTTGAAAACATTCACAGTGTTATGCGCAAAGGTCGCTGCTGTTATTCTCTCGCCATTTGTGGCAATACACCATTTTGTGTTTCCTACTGAAGGCAACGACAGACACAGCGAAATGGAGTCTTTCCTTTGGAAGTGACGCACTATTTCCGGTTAGTCTCCACTAGAAGAGTCTGAAACGATAAGACTCATTTTTAGTCTTTCTTTTTAACTTTTTGTATGGGTACGGTAGCCCGCCCAGTTATCCGTGTGGTCTCAAGCAATACTTTCTGAGCAGGAAGGCGGCACGAATACGCCCGGCGGATTAGTGGCGAGTTCCGGTGTGCCGGCCAGCCTGTGGATGGTTTCTAAGGCGGTTTTCCGTCTGCCTTGGCGAATGCGGGGTGGTTCCACTTATTCCGCCTCAGTTCAACTATGTCGGCGATTCCTGCACAAACACATTCTCCACGTATGCTTACACCATAACATTAGAAGAGCTAGGAGAGTGCCACCCCACTTCACATTGTTGCCAGATCTATGCAAGATGGTGGCGATTACGTCATCCAAGCTTGTTGCCTGTAGACCTGTCAACAGCGCATGACGCCACTCAAGATGGCGGTCATGACGTCAGATGATAACGCAAGTACCGTTATCCAAGATGGAAGATTTTGGTGCGAAAGTGCCACCCCCCACCCAGCTATGCCCCCATCGCCGGAAGTTCAAATAGCATCAGAACAATGCAATCTCTACTAACCTAAGAGAATGGCAGAAAATAGGTCACTTGGGCTACCCCCACTAACCTAAGTCATCCGACCACCACCTCTTCCTAAGAACTGGCGGGAAATTTGAATTTTGGTGGTAAACGAAAGTCACTTGGGCTATCTCTCTACTAACCTAAGAAAATGGAGGCAAAGAAAGGGCATTTGGGCTACCACCACTAACTAAGTCACCCACCCACCAACTCTTCCTAGGAACTGGAGGGGGAAAAGGACTCAGCCTGTGCTGTACATATGTCTTTATTTTGCATGTACTATTTCTTTAAACAATTAGGTGCAGTATCACCATCAAGTTTAGTTGCCATGGTGTCCAGAGCCCTACTGACCTAGTACACAGTTCTACCATCAGAGGGTGCTGTCATCAATTCCTTGATGTAATCCAAAATGGCAGGGGGGGGGGGGGAGGGAGCAAAACTGTGGTCACCAAGGCGTCCAGAGTCCAACTGACCTAGTACACAGTACCACCACCAGAGCGTGCTGTCGTCCATTCCATGACATAAGCCAAGATGGCTGTCTGCAGGGGAAAATGACTCAGCCTGCACTGGGATGCTGGAGAGAGGAAGGAGTGTACTTTATTTATTTTGGAATAATTTATTTACAGATGACTTTAGTTTACAGCTCTGTAGGTTGTGTGGCGTGACCCCAAGCATGTCAGGGTGTGTGTTTTGTATCAGTGTGATAAATATACTACCTAAAAATTACTGAAGTAATGCTCTGCAGACACACTCCTAAATTACCAAATTAATTTCAGTACACAGTACACAGACATACAAACTCCTCCTAAATAATGCAGTACACTGATGTGCAGACAGGAAATCAACTAATAAACTGTCCAAATAACACATAGCACATCCTACAGACCTGCTTGCAACATAATGCAACATACACACAAACAACATGCGCGGCCATCGCCCACTGCCCCCCGTCTATGGACTGCACAAGGGGCTACTGTACACGCTCCCAGAAGTCGGGATGCACAGGAAGATGCCAAGCCATGCACAGGTGCCCGTTTGGGTCCCTCAAGCATGAGGTGGCAGCATCCCTTTCTTACTTGACACCTGAGAAATTCCTCTCGAAGCAAGCGATCACCTAGGCACTCTTGTTGATGTGACTAAATGGGAGCGGAGACCTATTTGCAGAGCCCAGATGTTCCAAGGACACATGTGCATCGACACAGCTGTGAGAAACAGCCGGACTCAGCCAGTGTGAGCCATCAATCTCACCCCACTGCCGACAGCATGTCAATGTCACCTCTACAGTTAATGTTCTTCGAGTGTTATACTGACATCATATGTCTATCTAAATAAGTGCCAAATCATCCTCTGGGCCATGTGGATGTGTGTTGTCATCACTCTCTCTATCTGCAGTCCAGCATAGACCTATTGGCTGAGTGACTCAACATTGCAGACGATACAGCATTCCAGAATAGCACAGGCTGCTTTCTCCCTAGCGATTCTAACAGGACATGCATGGTGTGTGGCTGACACATCGCTGTCCATAGCTACACACCACCACAAGTGCATCTAGCAACATTCTCAATGTTATACTGAAGCCACATGGCTATCAAAAATAAGAACCTAATCGAACTCTCAGAACTTGTATAGTGCCCCAGATATACTTAATATGCACTTTTGTAAGTCCTTTCATGATGTATTGGCTTGTATGCATGGTAATTCTTGCCCTAACAGAACCTGTTTGCGAAAATAGCGCGATCCTAACATGGCACCCCATCCATCACATGTTAGCCTTCCTGCTTTCAACATACGCAAATATTATCACTGCTATGTAGAGACTCTTACATCCCAGCACAAAGGATGTCTTGGAAATGAACTGTGCATTATGATTGGCTCTTATCGAATTTACCCACTGAATTACTGATGCTGCTGGTGTGGAAGCACCATCTGCCTTTTTTTTCTTTCTGCAGACAAGACTTTCAATGGGAAAAACTATTTTACACAGATCACCATATTGCACCGATAATTAAACCTTGCAAAGTGCTCCTAAATATCATAAAACACCGAAAAACTCTCAATTACACTGCTCTCCCACTGAGTGATAAACCTCACAATTCGAATCCTATAATCAGCCCTTTTACATCATTCATACATATACCGCAAAGACAGACAGCACCATATACATTCCTCACAGCACTAGATATTTCCCTGTGGGGACAGCGGTCATCCACCCTCGACGGGTTGAGTGCCATCAGTGGTCTGAAGTCACTCTCACAACCGTTCTTCAAATTTGGGCTCGTTCCCCCTCTGCACAAACTCTTTAATGTTTCTGATACGAATCTGCATCCTTGCTTGCTTTTCTACACCCATCTCTAAATTCTGGGGTTACAAGAACACATGTAGTTTCACATGGTTGCCATAATATTATACAATTTTCGCGGTACTTCTTGATATGAAGCATACAGCAGTATCCTACCGATCACTCGTGCCATATAATTCCGAAGATATAGTCTGGAAATTATTTCTCTACAAACCTAAAACTTTAGTGAGGTGGAGCATGCTCTAGACCACTGAGTAACTAGAAACTCATCCCATCTGCAAAGACAGAGAACCATCTGCCACTAAAATTACATGCATTTGCATTGAAGGATAACAGAGAGTGGATGGGGTGATCGATTGAGATGGAGCTGTAGCGAGGTACAATTTAATGGTAGACTGATGATGCATTCTAGAGAGGGAGAAGTTGCTGCAGGTCAGTTTTTTCACTGTTCTGTCAGGATGCATCAGTCATGTGATATAGCCTGCGTTCTGCTTGTATACAGCCATGTGTTCTGTGTTTGGTTTAAAGAACTGTCTACTTGCAGTCGTTAATGGTGTACCTGCCGGTCATCAGAGGACTTCCATCTCATGTGTGATAAAACGTGACACATTCCTCTAAACGAACTATGATTTATGCGATGTACTTCATCTCCCTGTAGCATCTTGGGTGTACAATCAAGACTTCAGCTTCATAACTAAGTTAGTGGTAGGTGCTTGTGAGGTACTGCAATCCCCATGTATACATTTACCTGACAAATGTGCTGTTTATAGAGTTAGTGGCGGAATGACTTGAAATATTCACATGTCGACGCTGCTGCTATGCATTTATGTTTCCTTGTAAGAGGTTTTCCCTGTTACTAACGATCATTTTATATAGGCTTGAGGCAGGCATTGTATAATTTCCGAACCATGATCAGATGCTAACAGTGGACGCTATACACCTCATAAAAGCTATATTGTGTTCGTATCACACAGAGTAGATGTCTGAAGGCAGTAGTTTTTTCGTTTCATGCTTCAGAAACATAGTTTATCGTAGAGAAACCAGGAAGAAGGAAGTATGTCCTCCACTTGAAATATATTTCTTACACTGAAATACTAACAGCGCTACATTCCATACAACTGATAGGTCAGAAACGCAAGCGATCTAACATTATAGTCCGTTTTAATTGCAGAACGTTGTAGTCTTAGGAGCGCGTCTGTTTATGTTGCCTCTCACAAATGCCTCCCAGGTACTGATCCTAGACTCTGGAATAATACTTTAAAATTGATAGCTTGGTTGATTTACGTAAAAACGCGTCGAACTCCATCCACCTGGAGCTCCATGCACATAAAAATCATCCGTTTCTCGTTCTTCTTAACTGTCAGCTATTACAACTGTTACTGTACATCGATAAGGAGTGCTAACCTCCTCGACATGGGTGCATCTCGAGAAATTTTGTGCACTTGGATGGGTGAGGACTTGGTAAGCTCCATTCATTCACAAGATGTAGAATGTAGCGGTCTACTTCTGGTCGGTTGCAGATTAAATCGGTAATGATGCTGTGGGGCGGGTTGGTCAATAACAGTGTGAGGGGGTCTTTCAGTCTCTAATTTTACCCTAAGACTGCAAGAATGCTCTGTGACTTCCTTCAGCATAGAGATAGGTCTTAGATTAAGCACTATGCTCGAGGTGTTAGAAATATGTAGAGTGCTGACTGATATACTTTGATGATGTATGTGTTCGCCAATTAACAATGAATGGATTTACTGTACATTCATCTATCCACTTTCGCATTGATGCTCGCAAAGTGGAGAAGGGGTAGGTTAGCTATGATACTGAAATTGGGAAACACGCTGTCACATCATTGGTTGCTGTTGAAATTAGTGTAAAATTGCTAAAATTGTTCACTGTATCAACTGTGATGCTTACTATTTCAGTACATTGCGGTGTCTTTTCCATCAAATCCATCCACTGGCATGCTGATGGTTACCACATAATGAATGACTGACAGCACTTGTTTGAGTTGGAGAGGCAGTTTTGTGGGTGGGGAGGGAGGGGGTGACACCTTCTGGGGATGGCTAGCACCGAAACAGTGAACGCATACATGACTACAATATGAGGTATCACTCGAAACAGAATGCCAAGCCATCAGCTATTTGGTCAATGTGACAGATTAGTGTAAATGTAGTTTGGAAACCCATGCAAATGCCGTAAAACTCTTCCATTTCCCTTATGTTGTAAATACCTTTTATTTAAAATCATGCAGTGTATGTGGTGTGTTATGGTAACAATATGATTTACATGGTGTGACATCTAGAGGTAGCCCAATCGACCCATCTTCCCACCAAAATTCATACATCCCACCAGGGGTGCTTGGCAGGGGGGTGTGGCACTTTCCAGCCACCTTGGGTAATGGTACTCGAGTCATCAGCTGACGTCACGGCAGACAGCTTGAATGATGTCCAATGTGTCACTGTGCGACGTCTTAGATAACGGTACTTTGGGGTGATGTCCTTGTTGTCTCTGAGAGGCAGTGGCTCAGAACATCTTCATGTCAGTTTAGAACCTACTCAGACCTCGAAGACGTGGCAGAAAAACAACATGTTTGGCAGTGCACAGAGCACCAAAAAGAATGTTTCAGAAAGCGAGACAGGGCCACAGGGGGAGTCTCTTGCGAAATACAGTATAGTCCGCAGGATACGATTGTCCTCCTAGAGTACAGGTGATGGAACTTTAAACTGGTCTGTGCAGTTGATCAATACTACATATTTAATAGGATCGTCACATGTGCTCGATGCCTGCATGCATGTGGTCTTTGTTTTCGATATATGGGAGGAGGGAAATGCGGTAAAAGTCTTATCTAGTTCTCTATTGGATGAAGTTAGTTCATCTTTTATAGTATGTAATTTTTCTCTAATGGATGTTACACAATAAAGAAGACAACATTTTGGGGAGAGGGGTGTGAATGATCGTGGATCTGTAATCCTTGTATGTAGTTTGGGGGTGCACAAGAGTGCAGTAGGAAAAATCCTCGTTCTTCTCTCATTTGCCGTTTCCATCAAATGGTCAAAACACAGTCCTGTCGCAGCTTAACTTGTTTCTACACGGTATGCAGAAGGTGGTAGATATAGTTTCCTCCGACTTCTACTCAATTGCAACTTACACTGGAACGATCACATGCACAAAGCTGCAGGGATGGTAGCACAGAGTCTGAGAGGGCTGTTGCAGGATGCATAGGGACTACATAAAACGAGGCTGGAATTTTACTGTAGCTGACAGGTTCGAGAAATGTGACTCATTTCGAGATATGAGAGTGTCAGGAATATGATTCACTAGTGGCTGTAATCGTCAAAGGACATCTCCATAGGATCCATCGCAGGTATGTGCTTGAATGGAGGGACTTGATTCCAAACCATAGACATCATTTCTAGTGGATAGCAAGACGCTAGAGATCTGAAAAGCTAGTGTATATTTCTTACGATGTCAACAAGCACAACATCTACTGTTTGTGATCCTCCTCAATCAGTCATCGCCCATAACTCAGTGGATATATCACTGACCCTCTGACATTGATCGATGCAGAATGCATTACAAATACTGGAGAAATATCTATCGATGGCAGTGTGAGGGGATCGCAAATATTGGTTTCATACCACTCTCCTTAGCCGAATCACTTCCAAAATTCAGTGATTTTATGACGAGGTTGCATCATGGGCTACGTGTAACTGGTCTGATAATATACAATCCTATGAGCACCATCTCAATATTTCTCTGGAAAAACCATGTGATTCATAGGTAATGCCATACGTGGACTTACAAAGCTTATATAACTTTTAACATGGATACTTGTGTGCACGTATAGAACCAAGACCACTTGTGACAGTAACATACAGTAGTTGTTGGGATGGAGTTTTTTAACATCTAGTAGTTTGTAAGACAATTAAACCTCTCTTTCTAAGACATGGTGGTAGCACTCGCAAGAAAACCTTATGAGACATGTCCACCCATCGTTGATTTTCGGTCAGTATTATTTCGTATCACCAGCGATCAGTTATTGATGAAGTATTATACTTAGTAGTAGGGGGTTTGTGATGGGTTCACCTTGAGCATCAGGCTTATAAAGTATGTGTTTGTGTTCAGACATGTGCAAGGGAAGGTATGGACTTGATGTGGAATACTGAGACAGTGAAGGGAAGACTATGTCAGGTCATAAGAATGGTACAGATATTTCTATTTCCAGATCCACGGCCGTCAGTAGGGTGTATTTCTGATACTTTGCTCATTGTCGAATGTTGTTCAATTGAGATGGCGATTGTAACATTTAACTGTAAGTACAGTATAAAACATGTATGTGACTGTTTTCTACGATGATTCTGCCTATGTGTGGTTGGCATGCAGCGCCAGGCATGATTCATGTTTCCCGTTAACAGTAGGAGCTATCCAAATGGAAAG
This sequence comes from Schistocerca americana, assembly GCF_021461395.2. Classification (NCBI taxonomy): domain Eukaryota; kingdom Metazoa; phylum Arthropoda; class Insecta; order Orthoptera; family Acrididae; genus Schistocerca; species Schistocerca americana. Next base: position 717,276,052 of record NC_060123.1, read on the forward strand.
GCCTGTTGGAGTGTACGAATGTAGCTGACTTAACCAAAAGTCCTCTAGACAGCTGAATAGCAAACTAATACATAGTATGTGTTGGTCAGCTTTCGTGATCACGTGTAAATTTGAGATGATTCAATATGGACATGTGTTTGCGCTGGGTCATTATTCCCACCCATCTAAATTGTTCAGTTGACTGCTTATTCACATTTCGCATCTTTATTTAGTTGAGAGAACATCAATTGTGATGTATGCATCTAGCAGGTGGAAGATACTTTTCCTGGTTCTCTAGACATCAGAAACACGTTATTTGACTTTGTAAATTATTGGGATGATTTAGAATCTGTTACATCACCATCAGTATTAGCGAATAAAAATATCAGTTTATTTTTCTTTTGTTGAGTTTTTTTTTTCACGTGAAGGTCTTCGCAGAAGGGATAAGTTTCTAGTTCCTCAGTGGTGTAGAGCACGCTCCACCTCACTAGAGTTTCAGGTTTGTAGAGAAATAATTTCCAGTCTATATCTTTGGAATTATGTTGCACGAGCGATCGTTAGGATACTGCTGTGTACTTCATATCGAGAAGCACCACAGAAATGGTATAATATTATGGCAACCATGAGAAAATACATGTGTTCTTGTAATCCCAGAGTCTGGAGATGGGTGTAGAAAAGCAAGCAAGGAAGCAGGTTCAGACCAGAAACAATAATGTGTTTATGCCAAGGGGGAACGATCCCGAATTTATAGAACAGTTGTGAGAGTGACTTTGGTCCACTGAGGGTGCTCTGATCACCCATCGGGGGCGGACGACCACCGTCCTTGCAGGGAAATATCTAGTGCTGCGAGGAGTGTATATGGTGCTGTCTGTCTTCGTGGTATACGTTTGAATGATGTAAAGGTGCTGGTTTCATATGGTGCAGGATACGAACTGTATGTTTACTACATCGACACAGTACGTGGTGATACATTACTGGGTTGGAGATCGGCTTTGTGCTCTGATTTCAAGCTCCTGTCCTCAGTGGGAGAGCAGTGTAACTGAGTAAGAGTTTTTCAGTATTTGACGATATGTAGGGGCATTTTTGCAAGGTATAATTGTCAGTGCAATATGGCGATCTGTGTAAAGTACTTTTTTGCCACTGAAAGCCTCATCTGCAAGAAGAAATCTCCGAATGGTGCTTCCACACCAGAGGCATGAGTAATTCGGCGGGTAAATTCGATAAGAGCCTATCATAATTTACAATTCATTCAGAAGACATGGTTTGTGCTGGGATGTAGGAGTCTCTACATAGCGGTGAGAATGTTTGCATATGTTGAAAGTACAAAGGGTACCATGTGATGAATGGGATGCCATGTTAGGATCGTGAATGCATTCGACGTTATTCTGTGCTATATTCATAAGCAGGTTCTGTTGGTGCAAGAATTTCCATGCATACAAGCCGAGACATCACTAAAGCTCCTACAAAAGCACACATTCGTTATTTCTGGGGCACTATACAATTTCCAAGAGTACGATTTGGTTCTTATTTTAGACAGCCATGTGGCTCAGTATAACATTGAGAATGTTGCTAGATGCACTTGCGATGGCATGTAGATACGTGCAGCAATGTGTCAACCATGTCCTGTTAAAATCGCTATTGAGAAAGCAGCCTGTGCTATTGTGGAATGGCTTCCTGCAGCGTCTGTGAGGGTGAGTCGCTCGGCAATTAGGTCTTTGCTGGACCGCAGGTAGAGAGAGGGATCACAACAGCAGTGGTGAACACAAGTGCATGTGACCCAGAGGATGACTTGGCTCTTATTTAGATAGACATGTGATGTCAGTATAACACTTAAAAACTTTAACTGTAGAGGTGACTTTGACATGCCGTCGGCAGTGGCGTGAGAGTGATGGCTCACGCTGGCTTGCATCCAGTGGTGGCTCGCAGCAGTTTCGACGTGTGGGCGCCCTTGGAGCATCTGCACTCCGCAAATAGGTCTTCACTCCCATCCCATCATGTCAAAAATGGTGCCTAGGTAATCATGTATTTTAAGAGGAATTTCTCAGAAGTATGACACGAATGCCTCCGCCTCATGCTTGGGGGAACGAAACGGGCACCTGAGCATGGCTTGGCATCTGCCTGTGCATTCTGTCTTCTGGGAGCATGTACGGTAGCCTCCTGCGCAGTCCAGTGGATAGGGAGTGGCAGGCAGTGCCTCCGTACATTGTCTGCATGACTGTTGAATTATTTTAGGAGCAGGTCTGTAGGCTGTACTATGTGTTATGTGGACAGTTTATGAGTTGATTTCGTGTCTGCACATCAGTGTACTGCATTATTTAGGAGTTTGTATGTCTGTATATTATGTACTGAAATTAATTTGGTAATTTAGGAGTGTGTCTGTAGATCATTATTTCAGTAATCTATGAGTAGTTTACAGGTCTGTAGGTTGTGTGGCGTGACCCGAAGCATGTCAGAGGCTGTGTTTTGTGTCAGTGTGATAAATATACTGTCTAAAATCCATCCATTAATAAATTGTTCCAAAATAAATAAAGTACACTCCCTCCTTTCACAAGCAGCCCAGTGCAGGCTGAGTCATTTTCCCCTGCAGACAGCCATCTTGGCTTATGTCACGGAATGGATGACAGCACCCTCTGGTGGTGGTACTGTGTACTAGGTCAGCTGGACTCCGGACCCCATAGCGACCACACTGTTTCCCTTAATTCCCCCCCCCACCCTCTTTGATTATGTCACATAATGGATGACAGCGCCCTCTGGTGGCAGTACTGTATACTAGGTCAGACCATCATCTTGGATTACGTCATGTAACGGATGACAGTTCCTTCTGGTGGCAGAACTGTGTACTAGGTCAGTTGGACTCTGGACCCCATGGTGAGTAAATGTGATGGTGGTACTGCCTGTGTTTAAATAAATAGTGGCACTCAGGTGACAGGTTAGTGGAGGTAGCCCAAGTGCCCTTCCTTTGCCACCTTTTGCTTAGGTGAGTAGAGTGATAGCCCAAGTGACCTTTGTTTACTGCGAAAATTCAAACTTCCTGCCAGTTCCTAGGAAGAGGTGGAGGTCGGATGACTTAGGTTAGTGGAGTTAGCCCAAGTGACCTATTTTCTTGCCATTTTCTTAGGTTAGTAGAGGTTGCATTGTCCTAATGAAATATGTACTTCCCTCCAGGGGGGCATGGCAGGGGGGGGCATCTTGTATAATGGTATGTGTATCATCAGCTGATGTCATGGCCGCCATCTTGGATGACGTCATGTGCTGTTGCCAAGTCTTCATGATACCGTCTTGGATGACGTCATCGCCGCCATGTTGAATACATCTGGCAACAATGGAAAGTGGTGTGGCGCTCTCCTAATTACTCTACCACACAAACAATGGGGTTACACTTGTTTGGAGTAAGACGTTCCTGGGGGATGGGGGGGGGGGGTGTCCGCTGGGGGGCGAAATGCACAATAACTGTGGGTGCAGTGTGGGGCGGCAGTGTGGTGAGTGGATGGCTGTAGCCTGTTGTGGGGTTGTGAACCACTGAGGGCTTCGGCAGGGATGAAGCCTCTCCATCGTTTGTGTCCACAGTTCCATACAATACAATGAGTACAGTACGAGGGAAGTGTAGTGCGGCGAGGAACAGACGTTCTACATCAATAAAGTAAGAAACTTACCTTTCAGCTGCAAGTTTTTATTTCATGAATCACTAGTTTCAGGGCTTCACGAAGTCCTAATATTCAGATTATTATATTGTGAAGTACCGAAACGCCTATTTGAGGAAATAAAAATTTGTGTCTGAAATTATGTGGAACAAAACAGGCGCAGGATAAGCGCCGATACCAGTACCACTATCAAGAGTCTCAATATGTTCCGCAGTACTAATAACTTACGCAGATTTTGATTTTCACTGAATACTTGCTGTGATTGAAATGACGTATAGAAGCAACAATGTTTCACAAAAGCGCGTTGCAGAGACGTCCAAGCACATCTGTGGTAGCCTATTAGCCTCATTAGGTGAAGTAAATAAGAACGCTACAGCTTCTTTTTCTAGACTATATTATTTTTTCACACCATCAGTTTCGAGTCCCGTTGCGCATCTTACGGACACCGCTAACGTACAGCATGTGGTCAACAGTGAGCGCCTTCTAGACGCCCTCTGGTGGCAGTACTGTGTACTAGGTCAGACCGCCATATTGGATTACGTCATGTAACGGATGACAGTGCCTTCTGGTGGCAGAACTGTGTACTAGGTCAGTTGGACTCTGGACCCCATGGTGAGTGAATGTGATGGTGGTACTGCCTGTGTTTAAAGAAATAGTGCATACAAAATGAAGGTATATGCCCAGCACTGGCTGAGTCCTTTTCTTCTCCAGTTCCTAGGAAGAGGTGGCACTCAGGTGACAGGTTAGTGGAGGTAGCCCAAGTGCCCTTCCTTTGCCGCCTTTTGCTTAGGTGAGTAGAGTGATAGCCAAAGTCTCCGACACACTGGAGAAAAAAAAAAAAAAGAAAAGAAATACACGCAGAAAAATTAGCAGAAGGAACACACATAGGCATGCGCGTTCCAATGTGCAGACATTGCCTCATTGTGCAAGCCGTTTACTGTGGAAGTACACTACAGGGCATTAAAATTTTACACCACGAAGATGACGTGCTACAGACGCGAAATTTAACCGACGGGAAGAAGATACTGTGATGTGCAAACGATTAGCTTTTCAGAACATGCACACAAGATTGGCGCCGGTGGCGACACCTACAACGTGCTGACATGAAAAAAGTGTCCAACCAATTTGTCATACACAAACAGCGGTTGGCCGGCGTTGCCTGGTGAAACGTTGTTGTGATGCCTCGTGTAAGGAGGAGAAATGGGTACCATCACGGCTTTGATAAAGGTCGGATTGTAGCCTATCGCGATTGCGGTTTATCGTATCGCGACATTGATGCTCGCGTTGGTCGAGATCCAATGGCTGTTAGCAGAATATGGAATCGGTGGGTTCAGAAGGGTAATACGGAACGCCATGCTGGACACCAACGGCCTCGTATCACTAGCAGTCGAGATGACAGGCGTCTTATCTGCATGGCTGTAACGGATCGTGCAGCCACGTCTCATCCCCGAGTCAACAGATGGGGACGTTTGCAAGACAACAACCATCTGCACAAACAGTTCGACGACGTTTGCAGCAGCATGGACTATCAGCTCGGAGACCATGGCTGCGGTTACCCTTGACGCTGCATCACAGACAGGAGTGCATGCGATGGTGTACTCAACGACGAACCTGGGTACACGAATGGCAAAACGTCATTTTTTCGGATGAATCCAGGTTCTGTTTACAGAATCATGATGGTCGCATCCGTGTTTGGCGACATCGCGGTGAACGCATATTGGAAGTGTGTATTCGTCATCGCCATACTAGCGTATCACCCGGCTCGTTGGTATGGGGTGCCATTGGTTACACGTCTCGGTTCCCTCTTGCTCGCATTGACGGCACTTTGAACAGTGGACGCTACCCGTGGCTCTACCCTTCATTCGATCGCTGCGAAATCCTACATTTGAGCAAGATAATGCACGACCGCATGTTGCAGGTCCTGTACGGGCCTTTCCGGAGACAGAAAATGTTCGACTACTGCCCTGGCCAGCGCATTCTACAGATATCTCGCCAATTGAAAACCTCTGGTCAATGATGGCCGAGCAAATGGCTCGTCACAATACGCCAATCACTACTCTTGATGAACTGTGGTATTGTGTTGAAGCTGCATGGGCAGCTGTGCCTGTACACGCCATCCAAGCTCTGTTTGACTCAATGCCAAGGCGTATCAAGGCCGTTATTACGGCCAGAGGAGGTTGTTCTGGGTACTGATTTCTCAGGATCTATGCAGCCAAATCGCGTGAAAATGTAATCACATGTCAGTTCTAGTATAACATATTTGCCCAATGAATACCCGTTTATCATCTGCATTTCTTCTTGGTGTAGCAGTTTTAATGGCCAGTAGTGTATTACTTTGCTCGGCAATCTGTACTGCGTTACCTAGGAGGCGGCAGCTCGTGGCACCAGGAGCGCTAAGCAACGAACATATCACGTGCCCCCTCCAGGCAGGGGCTAAACTACTTTCCTTCTGCACCTGTTTTCATGCCTTATGACCAGCTTTCCGTAAGCAATGGAGCAGGATATACAACGTTTGAAATTCGTTTTGAATTTCTCATTTTGGAATTTTTCTTTTTTGGACAAAAAGACCCTACATTTTACAGAGATATCGGAAATCTGTCCCTACATTCTGGAAAAAACAACCAAAAGTCGTTATGCGTAGGGACACGTCCCGACGGTTGGCAGCTATGTAACCATTTGTAATCTTCAGGACTGTTGCAAGGCTACCCGACAGAGCGCACCACGCTCCCTGTACGATTCTGCCGCAGCCGCTGGCCGCACGCTGGAGCACAGCACAGCCCCAGCGCGCCCGCGGCCGCGTGATTAACGGCAGCGGCTCTGGCCGTGACGTGGCTGCCGCGCCGCGGGGCCGCCCCCGCACCAGCTCTCCCGTGTCCCGCGCCGAAATTCGATATCTCCTGCCTGTTCTGGTGGAACGGGCACGAAAAGCTGTTCTGGTATTCCAGGCTTTGATAGACTGCCCTTGCCATAAAGTGGAAATACTGCAGGGGTGCGTAACCGTTCGACCTTTGTTGTCAACACAGTAGGTCAGGGCCGGCCACGGCGTGCCCTCCACGCGTGCAGCGTGTGCGCGCCGCGAGCCGGCCGAGGCGCCGACTGTCTGTGACTCGGCTTTGCTCGGTCCTTCTCGGAAGTACTCGGATCAGCTCTACGTCTCATTTACCACTGCGGTGCTGCATTTTTCGGCCGGTACTTTTTTGGAAATTTTGGTAAGATCTAATGGGACCAAACTGCTGAGGTCATCGGTCCCAAAGCTTAGACATTACTTAAACTAACTTACACACACACACACACACACACACACACACACACACACACACACACGCGCAAACACATGCCCGCGGGAGGACTCAAACCTCCGACGGGGGCAGCCACGCGAACCGTAACAAGGCGCCCAAGACCGCGCGGTTTTGGTCGGTACTACTCTCTGAGTTCGGCAGAATCGCACTTCAGCGATGTTTAACTTTCGCTATTTGTTCATTGTGTAACGGACGTTCACAGGTCCAGTGGATATTTCCGCAAGAAGCAGTCTGGAGACCTATCTTTACAATCCTTTAAAGTGAATGGGAATCACAGACGAGAGGGATGAGAATTCTCAATTTGCGTAAGTGACAGGTACTACATATTTAGTATGAAATGATCACAACGATCGAAAGACGGGATGCTTTCTTCTCTACATCAAAAAGCACTTTGTATTACGTTCACAAGCCTAGTGAAGAAATTGGTGGTACGATTAGTAAAATTTCTCAGTCGCACACATTATTCCATTGTCAGTTGTAACAGTTTTCAATACAACTGAACGAATAGCATGTACTACTGCAAAGTGTGTTGCTTAACGGTTTTTCGATTTAAAACTTGCTATTGTTGAATTTACGAAGGACAAAGCAGTGCGAGAACGACAATTACAACATCCGGAATGGAATGCAGATCTCGCATTTTAACTGGGCTTCACTGCACACTATCCACTGTAAGCATTGCAAGGCAGCTTCATTCTGATTTGATGGGGACGCGTTTAAAAAGAAATCCCCCTTGTCGTGGGGACACATTCTGACAAAGACGATCCAGTTCCGCAAGCTAACTGGCGTTAAAGAAAACTCGAGGACTGAAGAATTCGTCTGGCATCGAAAGAAACACAAATATATGTTTATACAGACTTTGAGGATACCGTCAGTCTTACAGTTACATCTTTAGCGAGCTGTTTTCGAGACCAAAGTGTCGTTTCATTTAAAAGCGCCACTGACTGACCTGCAAGATAATTCCAGTATTAATGACAAATCTTTTTACCTTAAAACTGTCCACGACGTCTGCATTCCTTTTCTCACGTAGAGTTTCCAAATTTCTATAATGAGGTTGCAAAAGTGGTACAATTTTTCGATCGACATATTTGTGTGGGAGACCTTTTTCCGACTATGAAGCTAAACAAATCACAGTTACGTGGTAACTTGAGTGCGAAACTCTGTAAAATAGTCTGCGTGTCTCCAAAAGCCGACCAGATAAAAATTATGTCTTCAGCGCGCAAAAAATATTAAGTAATATTCAAAAATTGTTATGTTCGTGATCTATGTTGTTGATAAATGTGAAATATAAAAGCAAGTAGTATACAGTGTGACTGCATTGCAAGGTAAATGTGGCGCTTTCGCAGCTTTCCCTTCTTCCGCCACTTCCCCCTTAAACAGCGTGGCGTGGCGGTGGGGGAAACGTGCACCGAGGCTGGGTGTGTTGCTTCTCATGCCCGGGCACAGCTGCGAGCCGAAATCTTCGCTGCCTCTGTATTAGGTGGTCCACATACAGGGTAAGACTATGATGATATTACAATCTTTCAGGTACGCTGGGGAAGACTAAATGTGTCAGCCTGAGGTAAGGCGTCCCCTTCTATAGCTATGGGCGAAAAACGTTCCGATACTCTTGACAGTGGAATACGTGCCCATACTGTTGTTGCTGCGCTTGTAGCGTACACAACTTTCGGAGGTGGTAGTATGGACCAAAACAAGATTGTCCAGTAAATATGGGCTTGAAAATGCGTAACTTAAGAGCTAGACGTACTTGTTCAGTGGAACAGAAGTGTTTCACAGTAGTGAAGATGACCAAGTGCTCTGTACGCTTACGTGCCACCAGAGCGTACGTTAACGAGTAGAAGCGTAATCATGTGGTACGGACAAAATGGCTACCAGAGTGCATTACCGTGCTCGTCTCGTGCCCACGTTGTTGGGTCTGACACGGTACGTACAATGGCCGCTCACTGCGGCAGCTGGTGGGTGCGCTGCGTGAACGAGCACTTTTCAATAGGACACTGCAAACGTCCCTGTGATTTTCTCTGACCAGCAGGGTTTCGCTGTCGGTTCCCACTGAAACTTTTGAGTAGCGATCTCGGATGTCAGCTCCATCCCAGTGCGAATACGCAGAATATCAGGCGTCAGCTACAGTTTACCTCAGGAGAGAATACAAACAAATCAGTGAATGCATCCGAGGTCGAGGTGGTACAACATCTCACTGAGAATTGACCCACAGAGTGCTTGTTGTGCCAGTTTCATCGTACGTTTCACCTGCCTAATCGCGAAAATAAAACCACATTGTCTGTCAACACTTGAGCACTCATTTCACTTCCATCTACGCACATAACTTTCAATGTCAAGGTTTAATTGTTTTAACGTGCAGACGACCATCTGCGGCTACTTCAGCCAATCAGCATGTTTACACCTACGCTGTTTCTGAACGTTTTGTGAACCATGCCACTCGACTCTGTCCATCTTCCGCAGGGGAAGTGGATGTCACGGAGGTTAAGGTTACAGCGAGAATGGTTTATAGCCGCCTATTCTCTGGCAAATGACGCTCCTCCGGATCACAATAAAGTCCTCCGCAGCATATAGCGAGAGATTGCTGGTAATGGAAAATAAATCATCTTCGATCTTTTCAACTTTGGATGGGAAAGAAGTGATATTGTGATGCAACAAAGAAATTAATTTAATGACCGTTCTCAGTTCTGGAAATGATTAGATATGCCAAACTACCCGTATCATTGTGTTTTTCTCTCTAGCTGTTCAGAAATCGCCTTCGAGCATCGTGGATCTCAGAAGCCAGAGGACTTAATGGGTGCTTTCGCTGTAGGCACAGGATGCTACACTCCCCCTCTGGTAATGAGATGCTGCTGGAACTGGCTGTACAAAAGACTCGTATGAAAGATCAGTCACCTAAAAGCCTACGATACTATTTGAAGGCATCATATCCTCTGTACATTGGGCTTTCTGTTTTCCGGGTTCTTTACTCCTTCTGCTGTATTTGGCTAAAAGAGTTGGTGATAACTTGACGTATTGTTTTAAATTCGCGAGTTGCAGCCTTCCAAATGGTGGCAGTTGTGACCGGATTGTGCAGTTCGGTGTCTGGTTATGCCATCGCTTGGTTCGACGTTCGCTACCCAGTTGTTCCTGGTTTCCTTTCTGTCATTTGTCATTTGTTTGTACTCTGGGAATGATTTTTAATTGCGGAAAACGCCAAATAGTATCGTCGCTTGAAATCCATTTTTACTGCATATACCCTACAGTTAGCTAGAAGTTAGGTAGAAGATCAGAAGGCCATACTCAGGCCTAAATATAGCGCTTTAGTGCCAAACGGTCCTTTGGGTTTAAGACCGCTTTGCTCTGTAAGAAGCCGCCATCTTCTTGATGATGGATTATCAAGTCCCTTGATTTCAAACAGGAATTCCAAGATCACTTTCCCATCTTTACGTTAGCAATAAGCTTCTGAGGTACACTGCGCCGCAGCAAGGAGCGTTATTCGCTCTGGGAACATGGAGGAGTGCGGAAGCATAGCACTGGCTCTCACTGGGTGTCGGCTTGCTGCGTTTACTTGTGTTAATGGGCACCCAACATCTCTCCGAGAGGGCGCTTTCTACAGCAAAGAGTTGCCCAAGGACATTTGCTCTCGCAGTCGCTTCTGTTACCACCTGTTGTTTTATTTTTCATTTTTACAAAAACAGTAAATAACGTTTAACACAAAACCGCAAAATACGAAGATTGCGTACATCTAAAATAGTACTGTGCTGCGGGCGATTACAAGGTACTTTCAAACATTTTTGACACGAAATTAAAATCACACCTCACAAAAAGATTTCACTTCTCAGGTGAACAAATGTATCCGCATTCTGCAGATCCTTCGGGTTGTGAGCCCGCCAAGCCGGCCGGCGTGGCCGAGCGGTTCTAGGCGCTACAGTCTGGAACCGCGCGACCGCTACGGTCGCAGGTTCGAATCCTGCCTCGGGCATGGATGTGTGTGATGTCCTTAGGTTAGTTAGGTTTAATTAGTTCTAAGTTCTAGGGGACTGATGACCTTAGAAGTTAAGTCCCATAGTGCTCAGAGCCATTTGAACCATTTGAGCCCGCCAAAACTGCCATTTTCGCCAACCTGACACTGCATACTTTATTTCTTCTGTTCGAGAACTCCTAATAACTGTGCTACAGTCTGGAACCGCGCGACCGCTACGGTCGCAGGTTCGAATCCTGCCTCGGGCATGGATGTGTGTGATGTCCTTAGGTTAGTTAGGTTTAATTAGTTCTAAGTTCTAGGGGACTGATGACCTTAGAAGTTAAGTCCCATAGTGCTCAGAGCCATTTGAACCATTTCAGCCCGCCAAAACTGCCATTTTCGCCAACCTGACACTGCATACTTTATTTCTTCTGTTCGAGAACTCCTAATAACTGTGTTCCGGAAGGTTCGGCGTCGCTTTCCAGAAGATTCTGCACGCCAAACTATACCGATCTTCGTTCCAAAAACCTGCCGTTGCCCCTATTGCAAATCGTAGTTTCCAAAGATTCCGACCTCCGACTTGCCATATAGTGTGCCACCAAAACTGCCTGTAACTTTGCCTTTTCATTGTTTACATTTATGGCGCTGGCAGCCTTTTGGTGGGAGACAAAAGACTCGCCTGTGCAGGTGCCCCTCGGTCTCGACAAAAGTGCGACATTATCGTACAGGACACGCGGTTTGTGTGGGTGCTCGGTTCCTTCGTAGAAAACTGCGTATTAATGTTCGCCTCTACGGCGAGGCCTGAGCAAGTTCACTGAACTCGGCACGCAACCGCCTTCTTCGTCGAGTGCTCCTAACCTTGCGAGAGACTGACGCCACGGTAGGAACGCGACGGCAGGCGGCCGCTGCTCGCGCTGCTCGCGCTGCTCGCGCTGCTCGCGGTGCTCGCCGCTGCCGCTGCCGCTGCCACTCGCCTCGCTCGCTGAGGGCGGGAGGCGGGTCGAAACTGCACGGGTCACGCCTTCACTCCCCGCTGACTACGAGAAGAACGACGTAATAGAAATTAAGGGAAGTCCTCTACAGTCGTTATGCACTGTCACAGATAATATCGCTCTTTGCATACACTTTGGAATTGGTCGATTAATTAACCTATCATAATTAGAAATTAAGTTCCTTGAGAAAAAAATAATGAAACACGATGCTAGCTAAAGCCTGACTGACAAGTTGTTTCACCAGAAGATGGTTGTGCATATGGTATTTTGGGGCATGCATTTCATTAGACAACGTTTTAACAATAGTACCATTTAGGGAGATCTCGACTGTTGCGACACTTATATGCCTTTTAGAAATCGCACACTAGCAGCAGCGCTTCTCGTAGATAGAAGACCTGTTACACCACATCACACTACAGTTCGCTGTATACAGTTTGTGCAACACCGAAGACGTACTGCAATAAACTGTAGTATGAACTGAGAAACATCAGTCATCGAGTATGGGAAAACTCTAATATTTTGTAAGATATTCATCGTTTGGTTTCACGGTATTTCTTGACCCATGTATATTCTGTCTAATATTCAAAGGTTGGTTATGGCGAAAAGTACTACACAAACCGAGGCAAGTTTGAAATCTGCTGGCAGAGCAGTTTCCTGGGATTGTTTTAATTACATGACATTTCGACATTGCATATCCGTAAGCATAATTTCGTGTGTGTTCACTAAACAGGCTTCCAGAGTGAAACGTCAGCTTTTGGTGAAGACCACGCTCTTGTAACTAGATTCCACGTGACATAGTTTGGTGTAGACACCAGGTATCTCGACGTGTTATCAGTAAGGCTTCAAACACCTGTCGCCTTCAGAGGCAGGAAAGCTGGTCCAAACAGTACTTTCCTCTACTGCCCACGTTGCGGCAGCGAGAGATACAAAAGCATAGGCGAGAAAGATCCAAATAAGAGATCCAGCAGTGTTACACGAGCACGTTAGCCATCATCGGACGTAATGGCTACAGGAATTCGAACGCGTAACTAAATGCGAGAGTGGTACATCACGATGTGTCTAGGCAACGTCTACTTGTACAGTATGAAAGCCTTACACCACCTCATATCACTACCATCAAAAGTCTAAGAGCTGAGTTCTGGGTCAGCAGTTGCCATGAACAGCCGGAACTGATTCCTAAGAGTATGTGCACAAGAGGAACCAAACTAGTCCACAAAGGTCAGGTGAGCGCCATGACTAGAAAACCATCTACGATATCACGACGATTATGTCACACTACGAACGACAAAGTGATAGGTGAGTGTTGGCTATATGGCGTTTTTGGTGGCTGACTGCACGAACCCATAGGTCATCATTCATGTATGGTGACTCTAACTGAAAGACTGACAGTTCAGAAGGAATTACAGGTGACTATATCAAACCACGAAAACTGATGTATTGCCACAACCACAAACAGATGGCATCTTAGACTGTCTAAAGGGGGCGTAGTATTTCTTCGACGTCGATATGCAGACTTGCTCTTGGGAGATAAATATTGAGAAGTCTGACCGGGAAGAGGACTGTTCTCATAAAACCCGATGGCCTCTATAATTTTTAATAGTTATTTTTTTTACATCTTAAATGGTAGACATACGTATCTTTATTGCCTGGATGGCACTGTATTTCTCGAAGACATTTTTAGAGTGTCTAATGTGCTTGACAATTCTTCCGAAGTGTGTCCTTAATGAAGATCATTGCCACAATCCAAGCAAGTGCTTCATCGCTGCCAAAGAAATGAAAGATATTGGACCTTCTAGATAAAAGAGCACGTTGTGTCCTTATCCAGAAGATTAGAGTCAGTTCAGATATTTCAGCTCCCCAGCATGTTCACGATGTGAGAGATTCCCTCAGACTGTCCTTCTGGTACAGACAGATCGTAAAGGATTTCAGCTGTAAACCGTTGTCAACATAAGAATGCTGCGGAGAGGCGCCAAATTTTCTTACAGCAAGGACCAGGAAAGATGTATTCTTAAGTAAGGCCTGACATTTTCGTGGATCTTAGTAGTCTTTAACAAGAACAGGAGAACTGAACTAGACACCAATGCTAGCAGTTATGGGGTAGGTGCAGTTATAGTGCAAAACACAGGTAGGGACAGGAAGACAGATAACTTACACCTCCAGAACACTCTCCATACTCAATGACTGTGAAAAGCGCTTTGCAGTTGTTTGGGAAATCAGCAAGTTCTGTCCCTGGTTATATGGCAGACTATTCACTGCTGTTTCTAACAATCTATCTTTACGCTAGATGAGAAGCTTGAAAAATACTTCAATATGATTCGCAAGATAGGCTCTAGAGCACACTAATATGCAAAAATGGACGGAAACACAGGATCCCAAAAACCGTTTTGGAGTCCGTTGGAAGAACTTGTCATTGCTGTTGATATCTCACTCTTGCTATACTAACCAACATGGTATCGGAATGGTGGGCAGATCCAGCATTACTGAAGACCTTAGAAGCCTTCGGAAAGGAAGAAGCCCTCGAAGCAGAATTCAGGTTATTATATGTAATATTCTCTAAAAAGAATTAAGTCCAATGCGATGGAAGTAGTTGCTCGTTATCCCAGCTGATATTCAGTTAGCCATAATGAAGTATTTTCTAGTCTCTCCAACAGCATTTCATTTGGTATTTATGAAGACTTTTGACAGTATCAGCAGCAGGTATGTACACCTACATGTTCATCAGTGTCTATAGCTACGTACTCACCCCGCTAGCCACCATATGGTGCCAGGCGTATCGTACGCTGTACCACTATTAGAAATATCCTTTCCTATTTCACTCGCAAATAGAGCAAGGGAAAACGACTATCTATACGCCCCTGTACAAACCCTAATTTATGTCTGTGGTCACGCAAAATATACGTTGGCGGCAGTACACACGTTCTGCAATCAACTTCAAACGTCAGTTCTCTAAGTTTTCTCAATAGTATTCCGCGAGAAGAACGGCGTCTTCCATCCAGAGGTTCCCTTTTGAGTTCACGAAGCGTCTCCTCAACACTCGCGTGTTTGTCGAACTGTCAGCAACAGATCTGGCAGCCCGCCTGTGAACTGCCCCCATGTCGTTCTTTAACCCGACCTGGTGTGGAACCCAAACACTTGACCGGTACTCAACAATTGGTTGCACAAGTTCAAAATGGTTCAAATGGCTCTGACCACTATGCAACTTCTGAGGTCATCAGTCGCCTAGAACTTAGAACTAAATAAACCTAACCAACCTAAGGACATCACACACATCCATGCCCGAGGCAGGATTCGAACCTGCGACCGTAGCGATCGCTCGGCTCCAGACTGTAGCGCCTAGAACCGCACGGCCACTCCGGCCGGCCGTTGCACAAGTGTTCCACACGCCATCTCCTAAACAGGTCTACTCTTTCCTAAAATTCCCAACATTCAGTAACTGGCCATTCGTTTTCCGTCCTACTATTCCTACGTGCTCATTCCCTATCTTGTCGTTCTGCAGTGTCACACTCGGTATTTAACAGAGGTGAATTTTTCAAGCAGCACGTCACTAATACCGTATTCGACAATTACAAGATTGTTTTCCCTATTGATCTGCATAACTTACATTTTATACATGTAGAGAAACCTGTCATTCGTCACACAGAATAAAAATTCTGTTTAATACGTCGTGTGTCGTTCCGCGATGATACTTTCCCGTCTACTACAGCGTCATGAGCCAACAGTGCATAATGCTGCTCACCTCACCCTGATTAGTTATGTATGTGGAGAACAAGGGCGGTCGTATCACACCTTCCAGGCGGCGTTGCCGACGACACCCTTACTTCTAATGAACATTCACCATCGAGGATAACGTACTGAAATATATTGCTTAAGAAGTCCTAGAGCTAATCACATATCTGGAAACCCACTTCGTGTCCTTGACATTCACTAACAGTCAGCAGTGGGGCACCCGGTCGAACGTTTCCCAGGAATCTGGGAATCTGAAATACGCCTGTTGCCCTCCATCCGTGACTCTCGTGGTATTATGTGAAAAAACATCAACTGAGTTTCACACGCGCAGTGACTTATAAATCCATACTAATTTGTTGACAGTAGCTCTTCCGCCTCAAGGATATATACAGGGTGGTCCATTGATAGTGACCGGGCCAAATATCTCACGAAATAATCATCTAACGATAAAACTAAAAAAAACGAAACTCGTCTAGCTTGAAGGGGGAAACCAGATGGCGCTATCGTTGACCAGCTAGATGGCGCTGCTATAGGTCAAATGGATATCAACTGCGTTTTTTAAAATGGGAATCCCCATTTTTTATTACATATTCGTGTAGTACGTAAGGAAATATGAATGTTTTAGTTGGCCACTTTTTTCGCTTTGTGATAGATTTCGCTGTAATAGTCAAGAACGTATAAGTCCGTGGTATCACGCAACATTCCGCCAGTGCCCACGGTATTTGCTTCTTGATACATTACCCGTGTTAAAATGGACCGTATACCAATTGCGCAAAAGATCGATATCGTGTTGATGTATGGCTATTGTGATCAAAATGCTCAACGGGCGTGTGCTATGTATGCTGCTCGGTATCCTGGACGACATCATCCAAGAGTCCGGACCGTTCGCCAGGTAGTTACGTTAATTAAGGAAACAGGAAGTGTTCAGCCACATGTGAAACATCAACCACGACAAACGATGATGCCCAAGTAGGTGTTTTAGCTGCTGTCGCGGCTAATCCCCACATCAGTAGCAGAAGAACTGCGCGAGAATCGGGAATCTCAAAAACGTCGGTGTTGAGAATGCTACATCAACATCGATTGCACCCGTACCATATTTCTATGCACCAGGAATTGCATGGCGACGACTTTCAATGTCGTGT
The DNA here is from genome assembly GCF_021461395.2 of Schistocerca americana. Classification (NCBI taxonomy): domain Eukaryota; kingdom Metazoa; phylum Arthropoda; class Insecta; order Orthoptera; family Acrididae; genus Schistocerca; species Schistocerca americana. The sequence goes on from NC_060123.1 coordinate 717,292,771, forward strand.
ACAGTTCTGCCACTGGGCACAAGAGAAATTACGGTACGATGACAGATTTTTTGCACGTGCTCTATTTAGTGAAGAAGCGTCATTCACCAACAGCGGTAACATAAACCGGCATAATACGCACTATTGGGCAACGGAAAATCCACGATGGCCGCGACAAGTGGAACATCAGCGACCTTGGCGGGTTAATATATGGTGTGGCATTATGGGAGGAAGGATAATTGTCCCCCATTTTATCGATGGCAATCTAAATGGTGCAATGTATGCTGATTTCCTGCTTAATGTTCTAACGATGTTACTACAAGATGTTTCACTGCACGACAGAATAGCGATTTACTTCCATCATGATGGATGGGTCAAATGTTTCAAATGGCTCTGAACTCTATAGGACTTAACATCTGAGGTCATTAGTCCCCTAGAACTTAGAACCACTTAAACCTAACTAAACTAAGGACATAACACACATCCATGCCCGAGGCAGGATTCGAACCTGTGACCGTAGGAGTCGCGCGGTTCCGGACTGAAGCGCCTAGAACCGCTCGGCAACCACGGCCGGCCCATGATGGATGTCTGGCACATAACTCGCGTGCGATTGAAGCGGTATTGAATAGCATATTTCATGACAGGTGGATTGGTCGTTGAAGCACCATACCATGGCCCACAAGTTCACCATATCTGACGTCTCCGGATTTCTTTCTGTGGGGAAAGTTGAAGGATATTTTCTATCGTGATCCACCGACAACACCTGACAACATGCATCATCGCATTGTCAATGCATGTGCTAACATTACGGAAGACGAACTACTCGCTGTTGAGAGGAATGTCGTTACATGTATTGCCGAATGGATTGGAGTTGACGGACATCATTTTGAGCATTTATTGCATTAATGTGATATTTACAGGTAATCACGCTGTAACAGCATGCTTTCTCAGAAATGATAAGTTCACAAAGGTACATGTACCACATTGGAACAATCGAAATAAAATGTTCAAACGTACCTACGTTCTGTATTTTAATTTAAAAAAATATACGTGTTACCAACTGTTCGTCTAAAATTGTGAGCCATATGTTTGTGACTATTACAGCCCCATCTATCAAAAAGCGAAAAAAGTGGTCCAAGTAAAACATTCATATTTCTTTACGTAATACATGAATATGTAATAAAAATGGGGGTTCGTATTTAAAAAGAACACAGTTGATATCCGTTTGAGCTATTGCAGCGCCATCTAGCGGGCCAACCATAGCGCCATCTGGTTTTCCCCTTCAAGCTAGACGAATTTCGCTCTTTGTAGTTTTTTCGTTTGACGCTTATTTCGTAAGATGTTTGGATTATTGGATCACCGTGTATATGAATTCTGCAAGAAACCGATATTAAAGATAAGGTCAGTATTTCTGCTAGTCCTTTGTTTTGCCCTTCTTATAAACGGAGTGACCTGCACTTTTCTCCAATCGCCTGGGACTTCGCTCGGGGCAACAGATTCACGATAAAGGCAAACTAAACAAGGACGGTAATGCTGTAAGAGTACGCTCTGCAAAATCGGATTGGGATTCCATCCAAACTTCGCGACTTATTTGTTTTTTACTCGTTCAGTTGCTCCTATAGACCAGAGATGCGTATTACTACATCTCCGTAGGAGAGACTGTGTGACGGCCAAACGATGGTATGTCTTTACGATCCTTCTGTGACACTGATTTCTTAAACGCGAAATTTAAACATGCAGGTTTCTTTTTGCAGTCTTCTGTTGCCAGACTGATAGGTCTGCGACTGTGCAGAAGTGTATGTACTTGAGCAGTGTCTCTTCTGTCAGACATGTGCGACAGAATACACACCACTCATGATGACACGTTTGGTGCATACATTTATGTGAAAAAGAGAATGGGGAAACACAGAGAAGGGATGTGTGGGAATTCATGACTACCAGCAGCACAAGGCATTGTGGTCATGTAATGGCAAAAGTTGAAAACTTGTGCTGCACCGGGACTCGAACCTGGATTTACCTCTTCTCATGAGTGGCTGGCTGCCTTAACCATTTTTAAGAAGAATACAGCTTTAGCTGACACCGGACGACATAAAAAATACAAGGCGTAGAGGTCTCAATCTTGCGACTTCATGTTGTGCGATGTTTACTACTTTTTTGACGCTATCCATTTTTTTTACTTTTTGACTGTGTAGAATAAATACAATGTAAGGGAAAATACAGTTTTATTAACATAAACGTTTATGATTCACACCCACTGTCGAAAGCACGTTGGAGTCGCATCACCGTAAGAGAGGAGGTATGAATGCATCGGACACGTGAGGCTTGACTACTGCGTCCCTGCCACCATCACCACAACCGTCGGCGATACAGGGAGAGAGTAAACAATGTGGCCATCAGAACGTCAACTCATAACTGAAAACGTAAGGGACAGAGATCGTAGGCGCAGTCCAGGCACCAAAACGTCTACAGGACTGGGAAAAGAAACAAAATCATACACACGCTCCATACTCAACTGTGCAAAAAAAAAAAAAAAAAAGAAAAAAATGGTTCAAATGGCTCTGAGCACTATGAGACTTAAATTCTGAGGTCATCAGTCCCCTAGAACTCAGAACTACTTATACCTAACTAACCTAAGGACATCACACACATCCATGCTCGAGGCAGGATTCGAACCTGCGATCGTAGCGGTCGCGCGGTTCCAGACTGTAGCGCCTAGAACCGCTCGGCCACTCCGGCCGGCTAACCGTGCACGCTTCGCGGCGACGCGTCAAGTACTCCCGTGAGATAGTTGGTGAAAGTTTTCTGATAGTGGGACCATCGTTGTATCTCGTCATGAGCATTAGGTAGCAAATTCCAGTAATCGCGCACACAATTTGTGATACCGCCATAAAGGTACTTCACCGTCCATTCTTCATTCAGATGACCGCCCGTGATTTTGTCGTCAAAAAGTAGTCTACTTCAGGGTGAATTAAGGAATCGGGTGTAATGATACGCGGAGGTAGCAATTATTTGGCGTCCTAGCTGTTGCACAAATGAGGCGGTGACCGTCGTCGTCCAAATCCTGACATACACAACAGAGTGCCGTGTCCAGCAATCCACTATCGTGTAGCCATTGATTGGTGTTGCACTTTCCAAGGGCTACATAGTACCACGTTACCAATTCCAACGATGGGAAGAATCTCCGGTGTATATTTCTCCAAATCGTCGGCCAGTGCAAACTTGGGAATTTGTAATCAACATCTGGGCGAAGTGGCCATGCAGTTCTAGGCACTGTAGTCTGGAACCGCGGGACCGCTGCGGTCGCAAGTTCGAATAGTGCCTCAGGCATGGATGTGTGTGATGTCCTTAGGATAGTTAGGTTTAACTAGTTCTAAGTTCTAGGGGACTATTGACCTCAGGAGTTGAGTCCCGTTGTGCTCAGAGCCATTTTTTGTAATCAACAACGTTACGATCTACACTTTTCATCAAGACCCACAAAAATATTTCGTGCAATGCATTTGTGTGAGTGGAAGATCATCTTGGACGTAACTAATTGCCTCGATGAAGAAGGACATGTGCGTAAATGACGGCGGAATGTTACCCAGTGCCACCAGGTGAATGAGAATTTTGGAGGCAAGAAGATTCAGTAAGTGGTTCGTAAGAGAGTCACCCCTGCCGCAACACTCCTTGCACATTGTAACCATGAAGAGTACCTCCGTGAGGCAGCAAACGTTCCTGAGTCCGACCCCTCCGTCTCTCGGAGGGAGGATGTGGGTTTCGTACCTCACTTTTATAGCCGATCCAAATGTCAAACATTATCTCACGGCCGCCTGCTGCCACCGGTCCATCCCCCTTTAATTTCTTAATTGGGTTTTGTGTAATTTATCGCAGCTGCCAAACAATTATTATGATTATATGACCGTGCGCTTAATGGATGAAAGGCTATCGGTTTTTCTGCTGTGGTTTCGGGGGTATTTCAACCGAGTGTGGTTGTTCTGAGGCTGAATAGTGGAATGATTGAAAGTTTGACTCTTATTAAGGACCATAAAGGTTGCGATGTACAAACTGATATATATTTCCCACTAACATGCAAATTCTGAGGCAATTGCTACCTTCGCCTTACACGTCTAATTACAGTTATATCTTTTTATTGGTTGCTGATTTTCAGTACTTCGTCACACGCAATGCTGGTGGTTAACATTCACAACAATCCTCACTGCAATCCATGGTTGTTGCTGGCCGACGCGGTTGACGCGAAACACGTAATTCGGCACTTGTCACTTTCTGTTTCATATCACTCGCGAATCGGTATTAGTGAGGTTCAACCCAGTGATGATCAGGGGGACGTGCTCACTCGTCATACCCTGGTGAATTTTTTCGTAATCAACTCACTCGACCACCATTCTTGCCTGTCTCTCCCGCACTACCGCTCGCTTGACAGACTCCACTACTACTCCACTACTACTCGTCTCGCTGCCTCCTGCAGCACTCGACAATCGACTCCTGTTTGCTAACGACCTGGACATCGTATACTAGCATCTATTTTCGTGGGATCACGGATCCCTTACATCCCCACCCTAAAAACCTTCTTTGTAGCCACAGGCGAAAAAGAATAATAGGAAAAAATTATCACATAGTATATAAATGAAAATGAGGAACATAAGTTCTGGTTCAAATACAGAAAATTACATCGTATCACAAATAATACCCTATTGACTCCGGTAGCAAACTGCCCCTACAGAAACATTATACAACATCAATATATCTTAATTAACATAGATAGCATGGTAAATATTTCTATAAAACTTTGTCTTACATTCAATTACCAAAAATCTTCACTCTCAAAGGTTTGTCTTGGCCATTAACTACATATTTATTATAACTTGCTACAGAAAAGACAAAAAAAAAATAGTTGAATGACAGCTACCCCTTTGGTATGCTGTCCTTTCAGCAGGGTTCGTGCCATCCATACTACTATCACTCTAACTTATAACTCACTTGGCCAACACACATCAAACTTAAGGAAGAAATTCACACTTTTTCATTTCAGTCTTGAACACATGTAAAATTGAATATCCAAACAAAATATAGCATTTACACCTTGACTTACGCAATTATTTTACAATCCCTCATACCTCTACAGATTCAATAACATTAAATGCTCCATTATACCACTAAATATGTCTTATATAACTATTTGCATCGCCATAACTAATGTGGTCATCCAATGAAAAATTTTAAACTACTGATCATTTCATTTTGCCAAACCTTTACACTGCCATATGTGAATTATCACTAATGCTCAGATGAGAGGTACAATGTTTCCTGTTATATTGACATTAATTCAAATCTGCTATATGGAAATTTGTTATTCATTTCACAGTGCCAGAATTCTGCTTCTAAAGCTTGACCTACGTATAATCATAATTGACTCTCATATCTAATTGGACATGAATTACTCATTACTCATAAGTTACACTCTCTGTTTTATCAGTGTACCTCAGATCAACATGTATATCTACAAATAACTTGCAAACAGATATTGCTCATGTGCTAAATGGCATACTTCAATACTTCAGACATCTCATACTCAATACACTTCATTACACGTAACTCTCTCAATTTAACAGCAACTTCAACTCCAAATAAATGTGTATCTATCTTCAACCTACATCAATCCTCCATATACTTCAATACTTCAAACATCTCATACTCAATACACTTCATTACACATAACTCCCTCAACTTAATGGCAACTTCAACTGCAAATAAATATACATCTTCAAACTACAGCAACCCTCCATATTCGCCGCAATAACTACATAAAATACTACACCAGGCTCCTTGGCCTCTCCGTTCATCATATTTCACATCATTTATTCGAACAACTATCTCCTCATGCATTTGTTTCTTTATATGTTCATCTGCTTACAAGCTGATACAGTACTTTAATTCTCTTACAATTGCTTGACCTTTTTATGCCTCATAAAACAACTCTGTAAGATTACACAAACTCTTGTTTGACCAATTAGCTTCCCACCACATTTTATAAACATTAAATTTCCGATCTGGTTCTCCTTTTATTACTTCTGGCACTATTAATATGTACTGACACTAAACTGATTTTTAACTTATTGATTCTTTGACATCTCACACTCCACATCAACATTAACGACTTATCCTTATTTTAAGTCAACTATAAATCTGCAAGATGGTTCCTGACTGAATTACTTGGATGACCACTACCAATCCTAACTACTACACTAACTTTCTTAACCTACGGATAGAGAAAGATGGTAGAGGAGTGAAACTTGAAATGAGAAATAAAGTCTCACCCAGCAGGGAGTGTACCAGTCGCCACTTGGTATACCAGCAATAGAGTTGCTGGCTCCCTACACCTGACTTTCTTCAATTCGTACCTCATAATCCCTTCGTCTATCTTCTCCCCTCTCATAATTCCTGTCATTATCATCATCATCCCTACCATGATTGTGGTGAAACTGTTGACCATTGTCATGGTTCCTATGTCCATTACCCCCACCTCTACCTCTGTAATTCGGTGGGTCATTAAGCTGGCTTTGCCGGCCGTGGTGGTCTAGCGGTTCAGGCGCTCAGTCCGGAACCGCTTGACTGCTACGGTCGCAGGTTCGAATCCTGCCTTGGGCATGGATGTGTGTGATGTCCTTAGGTTAGTTACGTTTAAGTAGTTCTAAGTTCTAGGGGACTGATGACCACAGATGTTAAGTCCCATAGTGCTCAGAGCCATTTGAACCATTTGAGCCATTAAGCTAACTTTGATGGTAATTATTTCCACCTTGGTTCTGATCATGCATCTGATTGTTTTCCTGTGCACGAATAGTTTCTAATTGCTCCAATACGTCCATTAAAGTATCTTTATCTTTAATTAGGCTTCCAGATAAGTTTTCTTGCACCCTACGACTTAGCCTCCTTTTAATTGCAAATATCATTATGTCGTCATTCAATGGCTGCTCCAATGTTTCATTCTACTCCCACAGATGCTCAGCAAATTCTCTCAAGGCACCTCTCCAGATATTAAGGGACTTGCGATGCAGTAAATCTTCAAGTGTTGCACATTGGTGACTTTTGGACCAGTACTTCTTCAAAAACTCTTCCTCAAATTGACTGAAGCTCGTAACTTCTTCTTTCTTCCTAACTCCCCAGGTGAAAGCATCGCCTTCCAGTCTGTCTATTGCAAACTGAATTTTATCTGAATCTCGTCAGTGTGCTGGGAAAACTCCTCATAACCACTCAGTAAATATCATTGGATGTAATGCCCCTTTGGGTTTATATTTTTGCCCCATGTTGGTTTGGGTATACCTATTATCAGCATTTACTAATGTAACGAACTTGCCCTCCCCTACTGTTAAGGTGGCACTATGTATCTTCCTATCAATCTCTTCAGTTTTAGTATCTAGCTGTTGGACTCCCTCCTGCAGCTGTTTGATCTCATTTGTGACTATATGTTCAACAGCCTCCTCCAATTTCGCTTGCCTGTTTCCCAATTTACCAATATTAAGTTGGCACTTCTGTTGTATTTGTACCATGTCTTTAATCTGTTGGTTTTGGTGTGTTTCAATTTTGTGTGTTTTCTCTTCCAATTCAGTTTTGACGTCCTTGACATCTCCCTCAGCTTTTCCGATTATCTCTACTCTCATATCGTTCATCTCTTCTCGGAGTCGATCTACCTTCACCTGAAGCTTGTCATCTCTCTCCTAAAGAGTTATTCTCATCTGTTCCTGGAATTCCTGCAGTCCTTTCCTCAAGCTTTCTTGGTTTTCTTGGAACATTTCTGCTATACTTTTCTTGATTTCTTTGAGCATCTTAAATATTGTTAACTGCGATTCTCCATCCTCTAGACTCAATTCTTTTCCAATAGGTTTTACTGGTGTTTCAGGGTAACCCATTGAATGACCCAATGGGCTGTTCATTGACATTCCACTACTACCAATTTCTGACTCATCCTTGTCCTCTTGCCCTATCTCCATTTTTCTAACTACCTCCTCCACAACATTTTCTTTCAATCCAGGATCCATTCTCAACTATCCACTATGCACACACACAAGAAAATAAAAATTAACTTCCTAGTAACCCAAACACTCACTAATTAGCTAATAATTAAATAATCCTTCGGTGTATTAGGTTAACCCAGATTGGCAAAACATACTTCTCCATTGAACACCAAAGTTACAGAAACCTACCCAGATCAAACATCAATGACTGCATTTATACACAAACTCTCAAAGTAATATACGTACACAACTTAGAAGACATATAAACATGTAGTTTACAATAAATAATGCAAATGAGACACTATTCTGTGCTGTACAGCATGAAAATACATACATATTAGCATACCAGGCTTAAGAGCAAATTCACAAAAAAATGTTAAAAGATATTGTTTTTATCTTTTCTGCAATTGACAAATTTAATTTGAAGTTCCTTCCGCGCTCTGAAGATCGTGCAATACTAATTAGTCTCGCGCCAGCAAATCGCCCTCACTCCCCTTTCGACGCTCGTCGAAGTCGTGATGTTTTGAAGTTTGAAGTCGCGCTACTAGTCGTGTTAGCGTTGGCTCCTCCGGCGCGGCGGCTGTAAGGCGGGGCGTCGTTGTAGCTGGTGTGTAGTGCCATGTGCACTGCTTACGTCCGTGACGACTCGCGCTGACGCAGTCCCGTAGTTCGGTGGTTGGCGACGGGATGGAGCTGCTGTCACGTATTTCGTTGATCGGCAGGTAGGTGGCGCAGACGTCGCATACTTCGCGGGTTCGCCACTAGATGTCAAACTCCGCGTCGTCGTTGTTTGTACTTCAACCACTTGGCTCCGCTGTAGTCACCCGTCAGTGTGGTACGTCTCCGCTATCCAAATCCTTGCTGTCGCGGCGTGTGGAACTTCTTCACTGCTTCAGATGCTTTGGTTAGCCGCTCACAGAGTCTGGGTGACGTCATCCCACAATCACGCCAGTCAACACTCGCAAATACGGTAATAGTTTATGGGTCCACATCAAACTGAGCGATTTACAACGTTCAAAAAACAATTTCGGATACAAAGTCACTTGAAAACATATTCCTGATACTTTCGTAACGCAATTTTGGCTGGTTCACTCGCGATTAAGCACAAACGCGCCTTTCCTTAGAGTATGAATTTTACAGTACTTCATGCAGGTTTTCGAGTCCATACTTCAATGCATTGTTCATTAACACTGCTTTTGTCACTTGAACTTGTAAAAAGAAATTGTTTACTGTTCATCAGTCACTTTTGCACTGTATTGTCTAAATAATGTGCTTCGTTCTCGCGATTTCTCATTTCACCATAAATGTCATATTACACTGTTTCTAGTTGGAATACTGTAACTGTAGTCACGGTAACGACAATACCGGATTCCTCCTGCACTAAAATTGTCCAATAATTGCAAATGTCATTACACTGAAAACTGAAACCAAAAATGGTGCTTAATAAATCATTGTTCGGATCCGAAGAGTGCAACTGTCCTTTTCATGGGAGCCAAGATGTAACACCCCCGTTTAATTTCTTAATTGGGTTTTGTGTAATTTATCGAAGCCGCCAAACAGTTAATTATTACGATTATATGACCGTGTGCTTAATGGATGAAAGGCTATCGGTTTTTCTGCTGTGGTTTCGGGGGTATTTCAACCGAGTGCGGCTGTTCTGAGACTGAATAGTGGAATGAATGAAAGTTTTATCTATTATTAAGGACCATAAAGGTTGCGATGTACAAACTGATATATATTTCCCACTAACATGCAAATTCTGAGGCAGTTGCTACCTTCGCCTTACACGTCTAATTACAGTTATATCTCTTTATTGATGGCTGATTTTCAGTGCTTCGTCACACGCAATGCTGATGGTTAACATTCACAACAATCCTCACTGCAATCCATGGTTGTTGCTGGCCGACGCGGTTGACGCGAAACACGTAATTCGGCACTTGTCACTTTCTGTTGGATATCACTCGCGAATCGGTATTAGTGAGGGTCAACCCCACGACGATCAGGAGGACGTGCTCACTCGTCATACTCCGGTGAATTTTACCGTATACAACTCACTCGACCACCATTCTTGCCTGTCTCTCCCGCACTACCGCTCGCTCGACAGACTCCACTGCTACTCACTCAACACTCGTCTCACTGCCTCCTGCAGCGCTCGACAATCGACTCCTGTTTGCTATCGACCCGGGCATCGGATACTAGCATCTATGTTCGTGGGATCACGGATCCCTTACAAGCTCCCGTGCAATGTGGATCTTACGAGAAGCCACGCAGGTGTATAAACATGTGAACGCTGCAGTGGGTCGATCTGGCGTAGGAGATGTTGACGAGTGAGTCTGAGGACACCGCGGTAGCAGAGAAATTATTCTGCTGGGGACCAAGCAAAAATCCAAACGCAGGAGCCAGGCAAAAATCTTATAGTCGACTTTAAGTAGAGTGATAGGACGGTAGCGTGCGCCCCTAATCCCTGGCCACAGGTTATGTACTGGCACCAGGATGCCTTCCGTAAACGCTGGTACCGTCGGTGTATGGAACTGTAAAAGGTCGTTGTACATTTCGTTCATGTCGCTGCAGTTTTGACTCGAAAGGTTCGATAGAATTCTGCAGGAAGCCCATTAATACCTGCCGATGCCGACGTTGGTGATTGCTTCATGGACGTCCTCGCAGCTAAAATCTTCCATCAAATCGCCCACTTCCATTAGCGTAAGGACACAGGAGAGATGACTGGCTGTCCTCCCGACAGAGGCATTGGCACTGTTCCACAAAAGCACTGACCATTTCTTCCTGACACATCACTCTTTGTGGCCGGCGGCTGATCCGCTCCAGGACGAGGCACCGACATCCTTATTTCCGTTCTTCCATAACGTGGTGCAGCGAGGGATTTTCGTTCCATACCGTGGCCTCGCATCTTGTACAAACCACAGCTCCCAGGAGATATCCTCGAGCTAGTGCCAACAGCTTCGTCCTTATCCTTCTTCTGCTGATGTGAGCTTCCTACCCTTGTGTGCGGTCATCCAGGTCGCGAAGTGCTGCAGTGTAGAATTCGGATATACGGATGTTCCGTGCTGCCATCTTCCATCATGTCAGATAGTCACGTTGGCACAATGGAGTCACTACCATCATATACAATCCGGCTCGCCATTCATATGCTCCCCTTGTCACAACTACTTGTTGGCAGCAGTCGGGATGTTGAATGTTGAGCTTACAAGGGGTCACACTCCTCCACACTTTCCTGCGTGGAAAAGCAACCGTACAGGTGTAGGTACTGGGGTAGGAAAAGCCAATGGCCAGCGTTATGCATCCTGTACGACATTTGCAAGGCTCATGGATGTATAAAAGCGATCCAGTATGCTCGTCGGATGACTTGTCAAATAGGTGAAGCGTTGGGCATCTCTATGCACAACTTCCATGTGTCATGAAGTGCAAGATCTCGAACAACAAAGCGCAATTCCTGGCAGATGTTGGATTGTGGTCACTAATTCTTCTGGCTGAGAACAGAATTGAAATTCCCACGAAGGAGGATGTTTTCGTGGCGTCCTTGGAACAGGGGGACAATATCTTCTGCATAACAACGCGCCCTGTCTCGCCGTCGCCCAGAAACTGACGACGCGCTGGTATTAATTACGTATGTTCCCAACTTCGTGAAGGCCATTCCTCTGGCAGATGGAAGATACTGTATATTATCAGTGGGGGACCCATCACGTATGTAAACAGCTACCCCTCGGCCATTACGATCCCCCTGAGATGCATATGACTGCTATCCGGCGATGTACGGCAGTACTGCTGCTGGACCTCATGCATGAACGCAACATCTGTATCAGATGCCCAAAGTTGACATATCTTGATTGGGAAATGTAGATCGTTAGTATTTGTCGTTGCAATTCGGCAGGCATGGCGCTGACTCTCATCCCAGTGGTGTGCACTGCGGTTAGAGCGGCACCTGCTGGGGGACTGGCTGTTGGAGGCGCCCATCCGCCCCACGTCCGCCGCCGCCATCAACTAGCGCCAGTCCGTTGCCTCGGGCGCCAGCGACTGCTCCACCGGATCTGGTGCCTTTCCCGTGCCGTCACACCACGGCAGAGCAACCACTGATGCACCACTTTCAGTGTCTTCAATTTGCGCTGGTACCAAAATAGCAGCTCCGTCCGTTATGCCGACTGAATTTAAGTCTTCACCGAGGTCTGGTGTTCCGATGTGCGTTTCACGGCTTCAGTCTGTTGCAAAGAAGCCAGGGCGTCATCTGTGTGTACAGGCATGTCCTCGCCAGGGCAGAGGGAAACATCCCACGCAGACGTTGTACAGAGCTACCTCTTGCCCTTTTCTGGGGAACGCAGTTCGGGTGTCCGCCGCTCTGTGTCAGATTACAGAAAGGATTCCCGCCTGTCATCCCCTATGTCACTCACATGCGAGGAGTAGCTCCCAACCTGGCAGCTGTGTAGAAGAACAAAAGTAAAAGAAATGAGGTAATGCAGACCAAATGTTTATGTTGGAAGTTACCGTAATCTATAGATGAATTTGATATTATTTTAAGTATAACTAGAATAGTAAGATCAACAATATGTTGCAAGAATTGACAGCATCCCCTATACAGCAGTGTGGAAGACTTATCACACTACTGATAATTTCTGTCATCTCCTAGGGTATTACTGTGCGGTATGGTTAACTTAACAGATACGTTTCTTAGAGGAGTACTCAGCCATTTTACACTCCCATACTTATTGAGTCCACACTTATGCATCCTCTGTGGTAAAAGTCACAGAATACATAATTTTATACCAGTACACAAAGTGTACAAGATTGTGGAATCGATTTTCAAGTTAAATAATTAAAATAATAAACAGACAGATAATAGTCTACATTAGATCCCCACCTGTCAAATGCAGCTTAGTCATATGCATAATTGCTTTACAAACAACAACGTTGTGTAGATGGAGCCTAACATAGTTTCTCCATCTTAATAACAATGATATGTCACTTATGGGTAATAGATGTATCGTCTACTTAAAGCTGTTACAATATGCCGTTACAACACCAACTATTAATTTCAGCCAATTCCAATTTCTAGCGAGAATGTGTTTGTTTATAAATAAATAACAATGCGTAACTGTAAATGTCAAACATTATTAGTATTCTAGTGTCAGAAACATACAGGTAAATGTCAAACATTGGACCATAGGACAGCGACTGGCATTCACAAGGCTGGCACATAGCGCTATAGGGTGGCTTTGTCGATTCAGCGGCAGAAGCGCTAACACTCTGCATGACGACAATGAGATATGAAGGGTATTCACGCCGACCGCATCTTTCGCCATCTCCCCAGCATGCGACCACTCTCCTAGAAAATAAATCAATTTATATAGAAATCAGGCACTTGTACGTGTGTCGAAAGCACCGCTGATACCGCAGAGAGAACAACTAAAAAATGGTTAAAAGTGGTCAGCGACTTACAACTAGGTAAACGCCAAGCACTGGTATTAGCTGCAAATGTAAGTCATGTAGAGACAGTGTATGCTACCCAAGTTGTGCACAGAGCACTTTCATCCTCTGTCAACAAACGTTTCGTGATTTTATCAGTATTGATGTCAATATGTGATCCGTGTGTATCATTTTTCATTTTACGAAATCATTTCGCTCTAGACTGCATCCAAACATTTTACAATTCTAAATACACATGACTAACAACTCAGATGTGTTGGCAGAGAATACCATAGAATTCAAAATGAAAATATAGAGTATCTTAGAAATCAAACTCCATTAATCTAACATCTCGAGGTAAGAGGGATTTAGTACATGATAGAAACTTTTTCTTCCTATTTTCTTATGTGTGAAACTAGAAGTTTAGCAAACAAACTAAAGGTTACCAGTTTCTGCTGCAATAGGAAACGTGTTGCAAGTGCTGCTGGTTTGTTAATAGAAAAAAAAGGTGACACATTCCATGTATAATACTTGTAGCACCCAAGTTAACAATCTCAACCTGTTTTGTAGGTATAGTATGGAGTGTGAACGACATTACAGGTTCCGTGTTAGTCTTCCTCTCTCACACAGAAGTCGTGAATTGATGTTAAAAAGTTACACACATCCATTTTGTTAAAAAGTCCCAGCACAGTCGTGATGCCAGAAGAGTCAAGGCACTTGATCAATTAGAATATGCACATTGAAAGGTCAACCCCACTTTATATGAAAGTACCATAGGTTCTTTATATCGCTTCTACATAGTTTCCAGCACTATGCAGCTAAATTCTTTTCCTGATATGTCTATTGCTCATGTAGTATGGCTGACATGTAGGGGAACATGGCAGCTTTGTCCTGATACCATGTCTCTAGATTGCCTCATCTTTCCACTCTTAAAAAAAGTATATATTGGTTTTATCCCTATACTGTATCTACATTAAAAGTTCTACCGCAAATTCCGATTACTCACTCTCAACAATGATTTCTTTTCCAAGTGTGTGTGTGTGTGTGTTGTCTTTCATCACCTACATAGCCAGAGCTTATGACACAGACTTCTATTACCTATGGATAAATACAGAATATCCTGGATTCCTATTTCATACTCACATTTATAGAGTTTTTCCATGTTTTCTATATTTTTCCATATATTCCATATTTATCCGTATTTTCCATATTTTTAACCATATTATTCGTATTTGTCCCTATTTCCGTATGTTTTCCTACATTTTCCGTATGCCTCCATATTTTCCACGTTCTTTTCCATATTCTATGCGCTTCGATTTACAAGAATATTACCGAGCGAGGTGGCGCAGTGGTTAACACACTGGACTCGCATTCGGGAGGACGACGGTTCAATCCCGTCTCCAGCCATCCTGATTTAGGTTTTCCGTGATTTCCCTAAAGCGTTTCAAGCAAATGCCGGGATGGTTCCTTTGAAAGGGCACGGCCGATTTCCTTCCCCATCCTTCCCTAACCCGCGCTTGCGCTCCGTCTCTAATGACCTCGTTGTCGACGGGACGTTAAACACTAACCACCACCACCACCACCACCACCACAAGAATATTTATGCTCTTACTGCATAACCTACCAAGTTTCTGTAACAACCAGTAGTGATTTGGATCACTCCAATAAGCCAGAGAGGTTTACAACGTGTTGCAAAATCATTTGTTCCTTTACTTCCTCCAAATTACAACCAGAAAGAAAAACTCTGTCAATACAAACAGCTAACTGTAAAGACAATATATATGTTAAAACGCTGTGTCTGTCTGTCTGTCTGTCTCTCTCTCTCTCTTTCACACACACACACTCACACACACACAAACACACACACACATGCACAGAAAGAGAGAGTGTGGGAGAAACTTTTGATTCTAGCTGTCTTAAATACAGTTTTACGCCTAATGATTCTTACAAAAATATCACTCCAAGACCAGCTAACATTTGTACTTCCTCATATGTTAATATTGAAGAATACAGTCCAACTATGACTGTTCAGAATATTGTTCAGCTGCAGGCATCAAAGCTTCTATATATCTATACATTAAAAATCCGGGATCTATCTATGTAATAGATCGAATTAATAATGTTCGAGGAAATAACTTTATCTTATTGTGAACACACAGAGCCCAGATGTGCTATTTTGTGTGTGTGGCAATATTTCGTAGGACCTCCACAGTCCATGGTACGTCTGCGATAGAGTTCCGAAGTGGATTCACCTGTGTTAAGTCTGGGGTAGTATTTGGAGGTCCAAGATATCGTTCAGAACAGATTCACCAGCGTTATATCTGGGGTACTGTCCAGATTTAATCCATTCCTGTTAGCTCCAAAAGATTGTCTTTTTTTTTTGGGGGGGGGGGGGGGGGAATCCACGAGAATTATGTCCAAGGAAGTGTCCAGTGGTGGATCCACCAGTGTTAGGTCTGTGGCTACACCCTGAGGTGGATGTCTGTGTGTGTCACATGCATACATCGTGCATTTTTTGTGTATAGATATACAGAAGCAAGCAGGGAGTTCTATGCACTTGATATCATGAAATATGTAGTAACAATTTGAAGTGGGATGATTCCATAGAACGAAAAGCAATCACATTGATCGTGTATTGCCTTTACTACTGATAACATAATCAGAAGTCCGCTAATGGGGGAGAAATCTATTTGTACACAACATGAGTAGCACACATTGTGTCTACATGACTACTGCTCAGCGTTTGCCTCATTTTAAGCCATTTATGGAAATTTTAACCATTTTTGGATGTTTCTTTTGGTCGTAAAACTGGTGGGGAATATCGATATAAATTTAGTACTTTTGTAGGAGAGTGACCAGTCGCGCGGTTTGTGTTCATAGTTATTCTTGTGTGATTTTAGCGCATATTTTCGTTGTATCGCCAACATGAGTGAGCCAGCAACTGAACACCTTATAGAATTTTTATTAAAAACGCCTTTTTCTACATTAACGAATGTGCGAATTGAAGGACAAACTACCTATTCCTATACTCAGTGTAAATTTAAGTGAAGCCAAACAAAAACGCACTTTTCAGACAGCCTGGTACGAAAAGTATACTCGGCTGACTGCGACTGCAATTAATAACAGATTTTATTGTTATACATATCTTCTGTTCGGCGATGAAGAGGAATGGTGCACTGAGGGCAATTGTACAATAAAGAACTTTGACAGGAAAACACAAAAGCATCAGATATCAAAACGTCACCTGCAGAACAAAGAATCATTTCAGTTATTGGGCAAAAGCAGAACTGAGCACGCCCTTTCTGAAGCCGCTCGTCTGAAGCAACGAAATAAAACGAACAAGTTGCATCCAACAGGAGAGTATTGGCTCGTCTTATTCAGGCAATTGTATACATTTGTAAAGAAGAACTAGCCTTTTGCGGCCATCGAGAAGACGAATCCGCTAGCAACTACGGTAACTATCTGGAATTGGTGGATTTAGTAGCTCAATGAGAGCAGTTAATCCGAGACCATCTGTCATCATCTTCAACCTTTAAAGGAACTTCTCCAGATATACAGAATGATTTAATAGAAATGATAACTTTGGCAGTTAATGAGAAGTTCAGAACTGCAATTTCATTTCGATTCAGGCTGATGAAACATTAGACACGTCATGCAAGAGTCAAATGATTATAATATTCAGGTACTGTATTGCAGACAAAATTGAGGATAGATTCGTTGGATTTTACGATGTTTCTGGAGATAAAACTGCTGAAGGTTTGTCAAACATTATTCATGCAGCATTGAAAGAATGGAATATGGAAGGAAAAGTGGTTATTCGAACATAAGATGGCGCTTCAGTAATGGAGGGCAGAGTAAGAGGACTACAACAATTGGTGAAGCAGTTCTGTCTCCATGCGCTGTTTCTTCATTGTTACGCACACCACCTGAATTTGGTACTGTTACATGCCTCCAAAATCTTATGACAAGTACGCATGTTTGCAAGTGATAGTACTACATTCCATTCGTTTTTCAGCAAATCATCAAAACGAACTGTATAGCTAAGTGAGAAAGGATTTAAACTGCCATACGTGAGCAACACTCGCTGAAACTTTCGTTCCAGGGCAGTTTCAACAATATCTAGTCATTTCTCTGAGTTATTTTTTTTAAAATTTTTAAATTTTTTATTTTTTGTCATCAGTCTACTGACTGGTTTGATGCGGCCCATCACGAATTCCTTTCCTGTGCTAACCTCTTCATCTCAGAGTAGCACTTGCAACTTACGTCCTCAATTATTTGCTTGACGTATTCCAATCTCTGTCTTCCTCTACAGTTTTTGCCCTCTACAGCTCCCTCTAGTACCATGGAAGTCATTCCCTCATGTCTTAGCAGATGTCCTATCATCCTGTCCCTTCTCCTTATCAGTGATTTCCACATATTCCTTTCCTCTCCGATTCTGCGTAGAATCTCCTCATTCCTTACCTTATCAGTCCACCAAATTTTCAACATTCGTCTATACCACCACATCTCAAATGCTTCGATTCTCTTCTGTTCCGGTTTTCCCACAGTCCATGTTTCACTACCATACAATGCTGTACTCCAGACGTACATCTTCAGAAATTTCTTCCTCAAATTAAGTCCGGTATTTGATATTAGTAGACTTCTCTTGGCCAGAAATGCCTTTTTTGCCATAGCGAGCCTGCTTTTGATGTCCTCCTTGCTCCGTCCGTCATTGGTTATTTTACTGCCTAGGTAGCAGAATTCCTTAACATCATTGACTTCGTGACCATCAATCCTGATGTTAAGTTTCTCGCTGTTCTCATTTCTAATACTTCTCATTACCTTCGTCTTTCTACGATCTACTCTCAAACCATACTGTGTACCCATTAGACTGTTCATTACGTTCAGCAGATCATTTAATTCTTCTTCGCTTTCACTCAGGATAGTAATGTCATCAGCGAATCGTATCATTGATATCCTATCACCTTGTATTTTAATTTCACTCCTGAACCTTTCTTTTATATCCATCATTGCTTCCTCGATCTTCAGATTGAAGAGTAGGGGCGAAAGGCTACAGCCTTGTCTTACACCCTTCTTAATACGAGCACTTCGTTCTTGATCGTCCACTCTTATTATTCCCTCTTGGTTGTTGTACATATTGTATATGACCCGTCTCTCCCTATAGCTTACCCCTACTTTTTTCAGAATCTCGAACAGCTTGCACCATTTTATATTGTCAAACGCTTTTTCCAGGTCGACAAATCCTATGAAAGTGTCTTGATTTTTCTTTAGCCTTGCTTCCATTATTAGCCGTAACGTCAGAATTGCCTCTCTCGTCCCTTTACTTTTCCTAAAGCCAAACTGATCGTCACCTAGCGCATTCTCAATTTTCTTTTCCATTCTTCTGTATATTATTCTTGTAAGCAGATTCGATGCATGAGCTGTTAAGCTGATTGTGCGATAATTCTCGCACTTGTCAGCTCTTGCCGTATTCGGAATTGTGTGGATGATGCTTTTCCGAAAGTCAGATGGTATATCGCCAGACTCATATATTCTACACACCAACGTGAATAATCGTTTTGTTGCCACTTTCCCCAATGATTTTAGAAATTCTGATGGAATGTTATCTATCCCTTCTGCCTTATCTGACCGTAAGTCCTCCAAAGCTCTTTTAAATTCCGATTCTAATACTGGATCCCCTATCTCTTCTAAATCGACTCCTGTTTCTTCTTCTATCACATCAGACAAATCTTCACCCTCATAGAGGCTTTCAATGTATTTTTTCCACCTATCTGCTCTCTCCTCTGCATTTAACAGTGGAATTCCCATTGCACTCTTAATGTTACCACCGTTGCTTTTAATGTCACCAAAGTTTGTTTTGACTTTCCTGTATGGTGAGTCTGTCCTTCTGACAATCATGTCTTTTTCGATGTCTTCACATTTTTCCCGCAGCCATTTCGTCTTAGCTTCCCTGCACTTCCTATTTATTTCATTCCTCAGCGACTTGTATTTCTGTATTCCTGATTTTCCCGGAACATGTTTGTACCTCTTCCTTTCATCAGTCAACTGAAGTATTTCTTCTGTTACCCACGGTTTCTTCGCAGCTACTTTCTTTGTACCTATGTTTTCCTTCCCAACTTCTGTGATGGCCCTTTTTAGAGATTTCCATTCCTCTTCAACTGCACTGCCTACTGCGCTATTGCTTATTGCTGTATCTATAGCGTTAGAGAACTTCAGACGTATCTCGTCATTCCTTAGTACTTCCGTATCCCACTTCTTTGCGTATTGATTCTTCCTGACTAAAGTCTTGAACTTCAGCCTACTCTTCACCACTACTATATTGTAAACTGAGTCCTGGGTACTCCTTACAATCCAGTATCTGATTTCGGAATCTCTGTCTGACCATGATGTAATCTAATTGAAATCTTCCCGTATCTCCCGGCCTTTTCCAAGTATACCTCCTCGATTCTTGAACAGGGTATTCGCTATTACTAGCTGAAACTTGTTACAGAACTCAATTAGTCTTTCTCCTCTTTCATTCCTTGTCCCAAGCCCATGTTCTCCTGTAACCTACTCCTTCCCCTACAACTGCATTCCAGTCGCCCATGACTATTAGATTTTCGTCCCCCTTTACATACTGCATTACCCTTTCAATATCCTCATACACTTTCTCTATCTGTTCATCTTCAGCTTGCGACGTCGGCATGTATACCTGAACTATCGTTGTCGGTGTTGGTCTGCTGTAGATTCTGATTAGAACAACCCGGTCACTGAACTGTTCACAGTAACACACCCTCTGCCCTACCTTCCTCTTCATAACGAATCCTACACCTATTATACCATTTTCTGACCAGAAATCCTTGTCTTCCTTCCACTTCACTTCACTTACTCCTACTATATCTAGATTGAGTCTTTGCATTTCCCTTTTCAGATTTTCTAGTTTCCCTACCACATTCAAGCTTCTGACATTCCACGCCCCGACTCGTAGAACGTTATCCTTTTGTTGATTATTCAATCTTTTTCTCATGGTAACCTCCCCCTTGGCAGTCCCCTCCCGGAGATCCGAATGGGGGACTATTCCGGAATCTTTTGCCAACGGAGAGATCATCATGACACTTCTTCAATTACAGACCACATGACCTGTGGATACATGTTACATGTCTTTAATGCAGTGGTTTCCATTGCCTTCTGCATCCTCATGTCGTTGATCATTGCTGATTCTTCCGCCTTTAGGGGCAACTTCCCGCCCCTAGGACAAGAGAGTGCCCTGAACCTCTATCCGCTCCTCCGCCCTCTTTGACAAGGCCGTTGGCAGAATGAGGCTGACTTCTTATGCCAGAAGTCTTCGGCCGCCAATGCTGATTATGATGTGTCGACAGAAGTGCCGACACAGTGTGATTTGAGGGGACCACAATGCACGCTATAAACACACGAAGGATGGCGTGAGGTCTGAAACAGGATACATAATGAATGCCATAAAGAAAAGTACGTAGCTTTTGGAATACTTAACTTTAATCCATCCTTGTTGTATACATCGTTCTTGATGAGACATGCTTTATATGATAAGTATCAATTGCTATGTAAGGCTAATGGCGCCTTGCTAGGTCGTAGCCATGGACTTAGCTGAAGGCTATTCTAACTATCTGCTCGGCAAAGGCTTCGTCAGTGTAGTCGCTAGCAAGTCGTCCGTACAACTGGGGCGAGTGCTAGTCCGTCTCTCGAGACCTGCCGTGTGGTGGCGCTCGGTCTGCGATCACTAACAGTGGCGACACGCGGGTCCGACATGTACTAATGGACCGCGGCCGATTTAAAACTACCACCTAGCAAGTGTGGTGTCTGGCGGTGACACCACATTCCTCCCCCGCGAATCGGCGAACGGTCGTGTTATAAGGCTTCCGCTCGCCGTGGGGAGGACCCCATGTTGACGTATGCGATGAGGTGGGGAGCCTAACAGCAGGCGAGGCTGTGCCACCCGCACCCGACCATTCGGTCCGAGGGGAGCTAGGAAACGCCTGAAAACCCAGTCCAGGGTGCACGTCAACATGCGGTGTATGCGCCCGTAAAGAGACAGGAGGGGCCGAAGGGTCAACCTCCATTGCGTCGGGGTACCCGACGCGCGAAGACGCCATGTGGTCCGGAGCGGGCAAGAGTTCCATGGCGGAGGACAGCTGGTCACGGGAAGCGATCGGCGGCGCGTGACCCAGGGAGGCGCTTGGCGGTTGCAGCGAAGCGGCCACTGCGGGCGGCGCCGGCGGGAGACCAAGCGGCGGCGGCGGCGGCGGCGGCGGCGGCGACGCGTCGCCATGGGGCAAAATGGAAGGCAGCGTCGGTAACACCTGGGGATGAGGCGAGCAGTAGATGGGTCCCCAGGGCGCTGACCGAACGGCACCGTCGCTGAAAGCAGTCGGGGAGCGGCAGAACCCGTGCGACGACAGAGGCGCAGCTGATTGAGATGCCGACGCACCTCACCAAAGGTCCCCAAAACCAAATACATAGCGCAGCCGAGGCAGCGAAGAATGCGCCCTGCGAGCCAACGCCGTGAACCTCGATACTTGCGATAGAATACAACGTCGCCTGGAGCAAAAGCAGGAGTCTGCCGCTGCACAGGAACCTGATGCGGCGGATGCAGCAAAGGCATCAAGGTTCGATGAGGACGACCGTGGAGCAACTCAGCCGGCGAGCGACCATCTCGGGGCTGAGAGCGATACGAAGACAAAAAGAGCAACAACGCGTCCTCCCGAGAATGCGACTCTTTCAACTTCAACATCTGTGACTTGAAAGTCCGGACCAGTCGTTCAGCGGCACCGTTTGACTGAGGCGAAAACGGTGCGGACGTCAGATGTTGAATACCATTGGCCTTGCAGAATGACTGAAATTCTACGGACATGAATTGTGGGCCATTGTCGGAAACAATAATCTGTGGAAGACCTTCAATGCAAAAAATAGCAGACAACGCTTGGATGGTGGCAGACGACGTCGTGGAAGACATCCGGACAACAAAAGGAAAATTACTGAAAGAATCGACCACAACCAACCATCGAGCATTCCAGAATGGACCAGCAAAATCGATGTGCAAGTGTTGCCAAGGGGAAGTGGCTTTCGGCCATGCAAAGTGTGGTGTCACCGCCAGACACCACACTTGCTAGGTGGTAGCTTAAATCGACCGCGGTCCATTTAGTACATGTCGGACCCGCGTGTCGCCACTGTGTGATCGCAGACCGAGCGCCACCACAAGGCAGGTCTCGAGATACGGAATAGCACTCGCCCCAGTTGTACGACGACTTTGCTAGCGACTACACTGACGAAGCCTTTCTCTCATTTGCCGAGAGACAGTTAGAATAGCCTTCAGCTAAGTCAATGGCTACGACCTAGCAAGGCGCCATTAGCCTTACATAGTTTGATAGTTATCGTATGAAATGTCTCATCAAGAACGTTGTAAACCAATGACGGATTAGAAGTTAAGTATTCCCAAAGCAACGTACTTTTCTTTATAGCAATTCATTGAGCGTCCTGTTTCAGACTTCAAGATATTCTGCGTGAGCTTATAGCGTGCCTATCGGCCCCCTCAAAATAACACTGTGTCGGCACTTCTGTCGACACATCACAAAGAGTTTCCGCGGCGGTGCGGATTGTCGTTCGGCACACGCCAGGCAAGAAGACCACATATTCGTAATCGCAGCATCGAACCAAGTACAGTGCTGACGAGCAAGTTGTTTCGTTTGCACTATACCCCAATGTCCTTCGTGGAGAAGCCGTAAGACAGAGGACTGTAACGAACGTGGGACCACGACTCTGGACTGATCATTATCAGAACGCAACAACAAAACACCACGTCGTACAAAAAGTCTCTCCTTGTGAGCAAAAAATAGGCGAACCAGCGGATCCTCAATCCGCGTAGCAACAAAACGCAAAACGGTAGCAAGGACAGGGTCAGCAGCTGTGGCTGTAGCTACACGACGAAAATCCATCGGAAACGATTCGACCACGTCATCGGTTTCCGAATCAATGAACATGCAAGCAAGTTCGGAGGAATCGAATACTCTATCCTCAGCAACAGGCAAACGGGACAACGCATCGGCGTTTCCGTGCTTAGCAGTGGATCGATACAAGATATCGTAGCGATACTGCGAGAGGAAAATAGACCAGCGAATGAATTTCTGCGCTGTACGTGGAGGTACAGGCTTGGTCGGATGAAAAAGCGATGTCAAAGGTTTGTGGTCTGTGATGATAGTAAAGTGACGACCATACAAGAAATCATGAAACTTAGTAACACCAAATATGAGAGCCAAAGCTTCTTTCTCTATCTGCGATTAATGTCTTTGCGCAGACGAGAGCAATTTGGACGCAAAGGCAATATGGCGATCATGCGATCCATCTTTGTGTGCAAGCACAGCACCGATCCCGAAATCCGATGCATCTACCATCAACAAAAGGGGTTTCTGGGGATCGAATGGCGTAAGGCAAGTATTGGAAAGCAACGCCGATTTCAACTGGCGAAAAGCGCGTTTGCACTCCATCGTCCAGACGAACGGAACACCTTTACGGCGTAAACGATGAAGCGGAGCTGAAATGGAAGAGGCATGCGGGATAAAGTTATGATAATAGTTAATTTTTCCCAACACACTCTGTAGCTGCTTCAAATTCTGCGGCGAAGGCAAGTCGTGGATGGCACGGAGGTGCTCTGGACTGGGGTGTATGCCTTGAGCATTGATGACATGTCCCAGATATGGTAAGTCACGAGCAAAAAACACACATTTGTCCTTCCGCAAGCGAAGACCATTTTGCCACAATACCTGAAATAATGTCCGGAGGTTTGCTAAATGTTCTTCTGCTGTCTTTCCGGAGATCACAATATCGTCCAGATAGTTCGCAGCAGTAGGGACCGACGCACAAACAGTTTTTAAATACTGCTGAAACAATGCAGGGGCGGATGCACACCCGAATGGCAGTCTTTTGAATCGGTACAAACCAAGATGCGTGTTAACCACCAAGACGCGCTGGGATTCCTTGTCCACCGGTATTTGTAAGTACGCATCTGCTAGGTCCAACTTTGAAAAATATTTACCCGGGCACAGTTTATCAAAAAGATCTTCCGGGCGGGGTAAAGGAAAAGTTGCAGTCACTAGTTGTGGATTCACAGTGGCCTTGAAGTCCACACAAAGTCTCAATTTTCCGGAAGGTTTTGGCAAAATTACTAAGGGTGAGGCCCAGAGAGAAGCCTGCACACATTCAATTACACCTTGTGATTCTAAATCGTGTAATGGTCTTGCGACCTAATCACACAATGCGTGGGGAAGATTGCGCGCTCTGAAAAATTTCGGTTGCGCGTTGACTTTCAGTTCCAAATGTGCTTCATAGTTCGGAGCGCAACCTAAGCCCGGTGCAAAAATGTCTGCAAATTCGTCACACAGACGAGAAACACTGTCTGAGGGCACAGTCTGATTCACTGATAGGACCTGATTTACTATAGACATGTTAAACAATTGAAATAAATCTAAACCAAACAAGTTCACTGCAGAAGAAGAACGAAGTACGTAAAATGACACAAGTTTTGTTTGTCCCCATGTATGTTGCAAGAAGAGTGCACTGTCCTAACACAGGGATATGCTGTCCTGAATAACTAGTGAGCTGAACATTTGCGGCACGCAACGGAGGTTTGCCCAGTTGGTTGTACATGTCGTGATTGATCAATGAAACTGCAGCTCCGGTATCGAGCTGGAATGGTATGACCTTGCCATTAAAGTCCAAATCTACAAAAAGTTTATTGTCCTGCTGACGACAAGAGCGACTGTCTCGTGCAATTTGAACTGATACAGGTACAGCATCACTTGCTAATTGACGTGA
The DNA here is from genome assembly GCF_021461395.2 of Schistocerca americana. Taxonomy (NCBI): domain Eukaryota; kingdom Metazoa; phylum Arthropoda; class Insecta; order Orthoptera; family Acrididae; genus Schistocerca; species Schistocerca americana. Next base: position 717,317,994 of record NC_060123.1, read on the forward strand.
TTTCCGGCGACGTCGACGCACACTTTTTGTGGGACGAACACAGTCACTGTTAGAGAACGTGACACTGGACAGAGTGGAATTAACTACATGAATGTCCACGGGCGAAGATCCACGAGCCTGAGTGTCCTTGGTTCGATTCCGGCGCGAAGCAAAGGGCCTGGAATGATTAAGAGTGTCTGATCTGAGCTGTTTCTGGCAAACACTTTGAACATGTCCTTTCTTATTACAGTAAAAACAAATAGCTTGGCGTGACGGGCAATTGTCACGCGAATGTCTAGTAGCACACCGCGGGCATGATTTCACTGCATTTGCATGCTTGCACGGGACACGTAGCTGTGCGGACTAGCGCGAGGGCTGTTTACAGTTCCGTGCAGCTCGCCCGGCGGGCCGGTTAATGTGACACACAGCTTGCGAAGTTGCAAATGATTCCTGTGCAAAGTCAAGTGTGTCTTGTCTTTCCAATATGTCTATCACTTGTTGAAGGGAGGGATTGATTAGTTTCAAAATCTGTTACCGTATACGAACATCAGAAACGTTCTGTGCTATTGCATCACGTACCATAGTTTCTGAATAAGGGAGTCCACATTCACACTCAAAAGCACAATCCCATGTAAGGCCTTGCAATGTTGCAACCCACTCCCTATTAGTCTGACCGGCCGTACGTTTCGTACGAAAGAAAGTATACCTCTTTGCAACTACATTGACTGTTTCTTTGAAATAGGCATCTAACGCCGACAAAATTTCGTCGTAGGACAGAGTTGCTACGTTGCGTCGGGGAAATAATTTCACTATCACACGGTACGTTTGCACCCCTATACACGACAATAAGTGAGGCTGCCGCTCGTTACCTTGAATTCTGTAGGCGGCGAGATGAAATCCAAATTGGCGGGACCACTCCGTCCATGTTTCCTTAGCTGGGTCAAACGGCCGGAACGAGGGTGCAACAGCATGTTGTGGCTGCGGTAGCGGTGAAGCGGCGGCCGCCGCATCGTTTTGCATTGCACGTTGACCCTGGACGAGCTGTCCAAGGGCATCCAATAACGCCTGCGTCTGCTGATTCTGCAAGCGATAAAATTCGGACGTACATCTGGAGAAGCCATGACACAAGTAAATGTAAGCAAGTAGAAAGAACAAGACCCTTTTTTGACTCGTCGCCATATGATGTGTCGACAGAAGTGCCGACACAGTGTGATTTGAGGGGACCGCAATGCACGCTATAAACACACGAAGGATGGCGTGAGGTATGAAACAGGATACGTAATGAATGCTATAAAGAAAAGTACGTAGCTTCTGGAATACTTAACTTTAATCCATCCTTGTTGTATACATCGTTCATGATGAGACATGCTTTATACGATAAGTATCAATGGCTATGTAAGGCTAATGGCGCCTTGCTAGGTCGTAGCCATGGACTTAGCTGAAGGCTATTCTAACTATCTGCTCGGCAAAGGAGCGAGGCTTCGTCAGTGTAGTCGCTAGCAAGTCGTCCGTACAACTGGGGCGAGTGCTAGTCCGTCTCTCGAGACCTGCCGTATGGTGGCGCTCGGTCTGCGATCACTAACAGTGGCGACACGCGGGTCCGACATGTACTAATGGACCGCGGCCGATTTAAAACTACCACCTAGCAAGTGTGGTGTCTGGCGGTGACACCACAGATTATTTATCAAAATTTAGGCAGTGGCGGAGATCGAACCCAGGACCGAAGATGTTTTGATTATGAATCAAAGACGCTACCCCTAGACCACGGGTACAATCCTCTGAGTTATATGGTGCTTTTTATTATATAATTGATGATACAGACTCTGAATGGGACCCAGAATCTTTGAGCTGTGCTGCGGGAATGAAACGACGAATGGATGATCCTACGTTTGTCTACTTTCTTTGCTTCTACGGAGGGTGCTTTGTTTATGTCGATCATCTCTTTAATGTTCTTCAGTCAAAATCTGTCAGTATAATTCCTTGCCACGACGAAATAAGAACTGTTTTCAGAAACTTGTGACAATTAAGAACGGAAACATTCGTTGATGAATGCATTAAATGCAGTTTGTATTTGAATGACAACTTATCATCCTGTGACAGTCAAAAGACACCTCTCAGGGCATTAACTTACGAGATAATGGATTTGCTAATTGTTCAGATGGAAAGAAGATTTAAAGACTTTATCCCAAATTCAGTTTGTTGAACTACTGAACGAAAAGTGTTTCCCAAACTGTCAAAAAGAATTCCCAAAGTTGAAACTGCTTCAGTTGTTAGAACAGTATCCTTTTTACGAACAAGAACAACTCGAGCATTAACTGTGTAACATATACGCTGATGAGAAAAAACTCTTATCTCCAAGAATACTGTTGAAGTACATTGTCAACAATGATTTAAACTCGGTTTATGATGAAACAACGAAGTTCCTGCTTTTGGTTTTGCCCCTACCTGCAATTATAGCAAGCATAGTACTCTTAATCGAGTGAAGAATTACTTAAGGAACTGAATGTCCAACACCTGGCTGTCGTGTTTGAGCACGTTAGCAATCGAAAAGACACTACTTGGAGAGCTATCTAGTGATAAGAACCGAGTTATAGACTTATTCGTGTAAAGAAAAGACAGGCGCATTGCACTTGTGTACAAGAAAAAAATATAAGTGCTTCTCCTCTTGCTGCTGGAGTTCTACAAATTTGTCGTCCTTTCTTGAACAAGTTAGTCATTATTATTATTAATATTATTATTATTAGTGGAGGTGGTAGTGGTAGTAGTAGTAGTAGTAGTAGTTTTGGTTGTTGTTTTATTTTATGCATTTTGTTTCATTTGTTTAAATTATTGTTTATTGTACTATTTTGTTTTCCTATAATAACTGTAGAGCCTCCCCAACATTTTCAACCACGCTACGCCACTGGTGACCACACGTAGGAGGGATGGCCAAAGATGTGGTCAGTGTGACTACTAACCAGATTACATTTTTGAACTGCAGAAGGTTAAGGTTGCTGGTGGTGAATCACCAGAACCACCTGGTAGCACTATCTGACAGCCATACAAGTGCCTGTCACCATCCTGTTGCTTAAAGTTTAACATTTACAGTGATGCATTATTATTTGTAAATTAACAGATACACTCTTGCTACAATATGAAAACGTTTGACGTTAAAAATAAGTGTTTTAAAGCAGTCAAGGAGTGTGAGATACAACATTGTGGCTGGATGAGTTTTTTCTAATACTGTCCACTGAAAGAAAATGTTTACTGTACAGCAGTATTTCGCTAGTATGCACAATGTTAATAACGCTTTATTTCTGGATATATTCTCAATAATTAGAGACATATAACATAGTTTCAGGAGGCTGGTTGTAGCCTCCTCTGCTGGATGCTCTGACAAGATTGCCGGCCGGTGTGGCCTTGCGGTTCTAGGCGCTTCAGTCTGGAACCTCGTGACCGCTACGGTCGCAGGTTCGAATCTTGCGTCGGGCATGGATGTGTGTGATGTCCTTAGGTTTGTTAGGTTTAAGTAGTTCTACGTTCTAGGGGACTGATGATCTCAGATGTTAAGTCCCACAGTGCTCAGAGCCATTTGAACCATGTGACAAGATTCAACGCGCTAATGTCATCACAGCTACTTCCTGCCAGCAGCCACTGTCTACTGTCTGTGGGTGTCTTCCACATGCGTCTATATCGTTTGATAGGCAGAGGCATTTGAGGGAGAATTCAGCCGTTAGCCAGAGTGACATACAGATGAGTATTTCCCCATTTCTCATATGTTTAGGACGCTTAGGCGTTTTATATGCGACTTTCGATGGCTTGTGATCAGTGCTCTCGCCAGTCACAGGTGTGATGTCCACCCATTGGATCCCGCTGACTGCTAATACTGGCGGTGGCGTGCCGAGTCAGACCTCCTGTGATGGAGCAGGGTCCACTTGGGGTGGGGTAGTGGGCGCTGAACTGTCTTAATTTTGTCTTAAATAAAGTGCAACGCTGCAGGTTGGGACAGTAATTGTGTAAAGCGTAAAATATACAGTGTGTGTACATACTGGCATTTTTTCCATACTTATTTTATAAGTGTACTCAAATCCTCTCGTGGTGTACCCCCACATCGCAGGGAAAATTTATAGTGATACACTAACTTGTTTTAAGACATAAACTATGATGTCACACGTACTAGTAATATAGGGATTATGCAGATTTGGTATGCAGCAATGGTTTATTTGTTTAAAGATGGTGTCGTGGTCTTTGATTAACATTGTCCCAGCAAGCGCATATTCATTGTTAATAAGACATTATTAAAATTGTTTTACACGGAATATCGGCGTAATTTGTTTAAATATGGCGCTGTGATGCTTGTTAAACATTTAAGGTCTTGCCAAGAGCATACCTATTTTTAGATGATGCCTTTCAGAACTTATATGAGTCGGCATTTCATTGCAGTTTATTAAATAATGCGCTGCACTAGTTGTTTAACTAGGTGCTTCGATGTGTCTGTTAAATAATTTTTATATGTTTTTATTTACACGTCACGTTCCGTAGGACCAAATTGGGGAGCAAATCTCCGAGGTCGTGGAACGTGTCAGTACGTGAAATTACAACATAAAAGAAATAACAGATAAAAATAAAATGTTTCTGAATCCGAAAAAAAATCATCCACAAGTTTAAGTAAACGCAATCGACAATACAACAAGAATCAGCTTAATTTTTCAAGGAACTCCTTGACAGAATAAAAGGAGTGACCCAAGAGGAAACTCTTCAGTTTCGATTTCAAAGCACGTGGATTACTGCTAAGATTTTTGAATTCAAGTGGTAGGTTATTGAAAATGGATGCAGCAGCATACACTCACTTCAGTTACGTTTCGAATAGTAAAAATGGCAGCATTAACTCTTTGAACAAGATGCTGAATGTGGGCTTTCTACGACAGTTTATTATCTATCAGAACATCTAGAAATTTGAACTGTTCAGTCTCACTAATCGTATGCCCATTCTGTGAAATTATAACGTCCCGTTTTGTTGAATTGTGTGCTACAAGTTGTAAAAAATGATTCTTACAGTGATTTAGCGTTAGTTTATTTTCTACAAGCCATGAACTTAGGTCATGAACTGCACTATTTGAAGCCAGCCGAAGTGGCCGAGCGGTTCTAGGCGCTACAGTCTGGAGCTGCGCGACCGCAACGGTCACAGGTTCGCATCCTGCCTCGGGCATGGATGTATGTGATGTCCTTAGTACTTCTAAGTTCTAGGGGACTGATGACCTCAGAAGTTAAGTCCCATAGCGCTCAGAGCCATTTGAACCATTTTTGCACTATTTGAATCCGAGCAAATGTTGCACACAGCGTCATTTACTACCAACCTAGTGTCATCAGCAAACAGAAAAGTGAGAGTTAGGGGATCTATAAACAACAACAATTAGAAGTTTGGTTTCACTAAATTCAACTGCCCCTCCACAACATTCAAATATCTGTTCAGTGCAGTGCCGTGATACGTCTGTGGACTCAAATGGAATAGTGTGTTTTATGTACATTGCCACTCCCTGACCACGCAAGGAACTTGAAAAACCCCCACTTGACCATACTCCACTCTGACCCCACAGCCATTCTCAACATTGTGAGTAATGACCTGTTGGTGTGTGATGCTAAAGTAAAAAGTGAACCAATTGTGAACTACTCTCCGTATTCTGTAATGGTCCAACTTCTGGAGCAATATTTTGTGATCAACACAATCAAACGCCTTAGTTAGATCGAAAAATATGCCTAGCTTTCGAAACCTTTTGTTTAACCCTTCCAGGACCTCACAGAGAAAAGAGAATATATCATTTTCAGTAGTTACACGAATTTTAAACCGGAACTGTACATTAGGTAACAAATTGTGTGATATAAAATGATCTATTATACTTACATACACAGCATTTTCAATAACTTTAGCAAACACTGATGACATACAAATAGGTCTAAAATTGTTTACATTACCCCTATCTCCCGCCGGCCGCGGTGGTCTCGCGATTAAGGCGCTCAGTCCGGAACCGCGCGACTGCTACGGTCGCAGGTTCGAATCCTGCCTCGGGCATGGATGTGTGTGATGTCCTTAGGTTAGTTAGGTTTAATTAGTTCTAAGTTCTAGGGGACTGATGGCCACAGAAGTTAAGTCCTGTAGTGCTCAGAGCCATTTGAACCATTTGAACGCTATCTCCCTTTTTTATTCAAGTGGCTTCACTACTGAGTACTTAAATCGTTCAGGAAACTGACCATTCCTAAAGGAAAAACTACAAATATGGCTAAATACAGGGCTAACATGTGCATCACAGTATTTTAATATTCACCTGGGCTGCCTAGTTTAGAATGTTCTCATGGAAAACAACTCTCAAAGAGCATGAGAAATGTGTTAAGGAAAGCATTTTATTTGTCATGTATGTTATTGGCACTATAAACATCCTGCCACTCTTGTTCCTTGAAAAGGTTTAAGAAACTCTCTATTTTTGTTGGATTAACTTTCCTACATAGTTTGTAATTATATGTGAGAGTTGTTTCAATACAAAAGTCTTTTAGTGTTAAACTTGCAACTGACCTAGGCCTCCTAACTGCTGAGGACAGTTGCATGTTCCGTACATCTACATTTATACACTGATCAGCCAAAGCGTTATGAACACCTAACTAATATCCAGTATGTCTACCTTTGGCACAGAGCACAGTGTGCCGATACTTCATACAATGGAAGCAGTGAGGCCTCGGTAAGTCGTTGGGGGGAACTGACGCCACGTCTGCACACACAGGTCACCTAATTCCCCTGAATTATGGGGAGGACGGCGATGAGCTCTGATCCTACATTCAGTCACTTCCGAGATGTGTTTGATCGGGTTCAGATCTGGCGAGTTATGGGGCCAGCACATAAACTGGAACTCTGCACTGTGTTCCTCGAACCACTCCATCACATTCCTGGCCTTGTGACATGGCGCATTACCTTGCTGAAAAATGTCAGTGCCGTCTAGAAACATGATCGTCATGAAGGGGTGTACGTGGTCTGCAACCAGTCATGGCCGTAATGGTGCCTTGCACGAGCTCTGATTCCGACGTAAATGTTCCCCAGAGTGTAATGGAGCCGCCGGCAGTTTGTTTCTGTCCTGCTGTATACGTGTCAAGCACCTCTTCCCCTGAAAGACGACGGATTCGCACCCTCTCATGCCCATGATGAAGCAGATATGAGGATTCATCAGACTGTGTAACGCTCTGCCACTGAGCCGACGTCCAGTGCAGTGCGCATTTCAGTCATAGTTGACAATGTCGTGATGTTCACAGTGACACATGGGTCGTCGAAAGCGGAGGCCCATCGTTGAGAGTGTTCTGTGTACAGTATATTCAGGCGCACTTTTACCTGTCTGGCCAGCCTATGACGTGAAACATCTGTAATGAGGGATGGCCGCCGAACACTAGGACTTCTAGAAGTGGTTTGCATTTCGACAGGTGTTGAAGACAACCACCACAGCACTCCTCGAGCACCCAACAAGTAGTGCAGTTTCCAAAATGCTCGTGCCGAACCTCTGGGACATTACAATCTTCCTTCAGCCAAACTCAGACGGATGGTGCGCCTTCCGCACCCTGCATGCAGCAGCAGACTCCCTGGTATTAAATGCACCGTACGTGTGTCTGACTAACAGTCCTTCCTCTCCAGATGGCGCCGCTATCGCCTGGACAGGGCTGTATTGGTGTTGGTCGGTGCTCGTAATGTTCTGGCTGTTGAGTGTATATACCTTGTGATGAAACTGAAACAGATTTCCTAAAAGTTGTAAACACCAATGAGAGGAAACGTGTTGGCAGGGTGAGGCGGCTGCGGCGGCTGCTGGAGCCTCCGGTGATACCCCGCGCGGCCTGCGCAGCCCGGCCTGCAGCTCCAGCGTCGCCTCCAGTGAGTATGCAGCGGTCTGCAGGGCGCAGCCACGGTAGGCGTACAAGATGTCCTGCCACCACTCATTTATCCATTTCCTCTCTTCGACAATTTTCTTTCACATCCCTCATTGGTTTTTGCATCTTTATTTTCGTAGTTAGTATATTCCGTTTTGCCAAGAGAGATACAGAAATATATCATTTCGGTGAAGGATGTTCGGCGAAGGTTGGAAAAAACATGAATGCATAGAATATCCTATATGTATGGGAGGGTGTACGTCGACACTATGAAGAATTACGTATCTAAAATAGTGACGTACAAAATAGATATACACTGCCTGACAGGAAAGTGGAGTATCCAGGAAAGGAGGAAGAAACGAAATGAAACTTCACTGGTTGAGAGGGTATCTGATGTTATTTCAGTACTTACTTTGTCTACTCAGATTTAGAAATAACTTTACGGTATGAGCCCACTTGTTGCAGCATCTCTGGCCTGGATACTCACAGTGATTCGGTTGAGAAGGGTATGACGAAGCCGTCGTATTCTATCACGAGGCAAGGTGATCCCAACTGTTGTAACTTGCCCTTCATATCCCGGAAACTGTCGATGGAACATAGCTGACGTCCGAGCTGGCCCCACACGTGTTTCATTGGGGACAAATCCGGCGATGTTGCGGGCCTGGTGAGTACCTCAACATCACACAGACGGTTCATAGTGACGCGGCCATGTGTGGACGAGCCATCTCTTCTTCAACAATGGCACCACCATACTGTATCATAAGAGGCAACACAAAGGGAGGCATGAGACGCCCACGACGTAACCAGTGGTGTGGGGTGACACAGAATGTCTGACGCTGTTCATTACTTCTTAGCGCATGAGAGACGCAACTGCAGAGAGGCCGCAGGTCGCGATGTGCGTGGTGCACAGTGCGGTGGTCCTCCCTTGTGTCCAGACGTGCTCGACCAGAACCTCGACACAAGCTGGCCTGGTTTCACCTCCCCCACGTAGTCAGCAATGGGCCACTGCCACGTCCAAATGCCTCACAAATCCCGTTACTGTGCGAAACGACCAGCCAGCCAAATGAAGACACTCAATGAGGCCCCTTTTAGATTCTGTCACGTGCTAATAACGCTATGTCACAAGCTTGCGCATCTTCTGTGTATCCTTCGCAATGATAAATCACTGTTGACGCCCATTATATTCCCTAGCAGGTATGGTGACAAAAATAAACACAGTTGACATCAACGCCCTCTAGTGGCAGTTCTGCCCGACACAGAGAGCATCTACATACCGGCCGATGGCGTACATATGTACGAAAGTGCATTGACATCCGTCTACGGAGCAATTCACTTTTATGGTTAAGGAATGTTTTATAATATCGACGATGTCACATTGTGATCGCATACTGGATGATATAATGTGCCGATAAGTCAGATGCATGTCAAGGCTGGAAATTATCGCGATTACAGGCAGTAATAATACACGTAACCCGTTCTCTGACTCTGTCAACGTGGAGATACGCGATCTGTTGTTCTGAAACAAATGTAGAATTGTTTGTTGCTTACGAGTATAAACATTTGTGGATAAACATCATACATCAAGATTGCAGATTTTTTTAAATGATTACCGGTTTAGGCTCATTGACGAGCCATGCTGAGATCAACTTGAAATGATGTTCAGTGTTTGACAGTCATTACACACCGTCGTATTCTTACAGTGAAAAATCGTAGTTGGTGGTTTAAATTCGTTAGTAATTAACGTTGTCAATTTACGTAACAAACTACGACGTTTGATTTTAGGCCGACTTAGCTATAAGAATACGATGACGTGTAATGAAGGTCACACGCTGAACAACATTTCAGATTGACCTAACGATGGCCCGTCAATGAGCCTAAACCGGTAATCAACAAAGAAAATCCGCTATCTTGACGTAGGTTGTTTATCCACACATGTTTTATAATTGTAAGCAACAAGCTATTCTACAGCCATATCCTTCCCTCTTCCCAACAACCGTTTTTGTCTGTTTCACTCTCTGCCTCTCTATCTGTCTCTTTCTTTCACTCACTCTCTCTCTCTCTCTCTCTCTCTCTCTCTCTCTCTCTCTCTCTCTCTCACACACACACACACACACACACACACACACACACACACACACACACACACACACAACCGCCCACGCGCAAAGAGGAAAAAAAAATTCCCAGATTCACTAAATTTATATTTATTTGACCTGATATGTAAAACAATAAACACCATTTGGAAACAATGATCAAACAAAAAGTTTCATGGTTTTAACGTGTTGACAATTTGTCTTGTAGTTGAAGCAAGGACATTCAGTTTGTTGCTGAGTTTGGTCATGTTGCTTTCAACAAGTTCCAGGTTCTCAGTAATTAGATACTGCAGAGAGATCAAGCAGATGAAGTCTTGGTTATTCGCGCATTTTCTTTGTATTGGATAATGTTGTCATGGTTCTGTTTCGTCTGAGGTGAACGTCAGAGCTACGTAAATAATTCACATCCACCTTCGTGTGCTAGTCAGCTAAATCAAACGTAGTACTACATGTGAAATTCTGGTGAAGTTGGTACTTTCGAGAAATATGTGAGAAGGTGTTGAAAAGTAATTCTTCCGAATTTTTTTGTGAAAGATCTTATACCTCTTTAAATAAATAAACTTAATAACATTCTACATCTTTATTCTTCAAGTCTACAGGTATACTTTGTTGATACCATGACTACACATGATTCAATTTCTCGACGGAGCGACTACCTCACCTCTGCTTAGACCGCTTCATCATCATAAAAGTGAAGTCCTCGAAGTCATCCGTTAACTTTTGGAAACATGTGAAGACCAAGAATGATGGATGACACTGAACTCAAGGCGGCGGACTGCTGGAGTCGTCGCAGCGCTCGGTATGGTATGACAGTGTTGCTGGAGGAGACGATGCTCCGTGTGTGGACGAACTCTTCGAAATTGTGTTTTCAGTTTTCTGAGGGTCTCGCAGTACCTTGCAGAGTTTATAGTGGTGCCTTTAGGCACGAATTCCAACTACACCACAGCCTGAACATCCCAGATCGCTGTGAGAGTGACTTTGTCCGCTAACGGAATGGTCATGAAGTTATTTGATGCCGTTTGTGACGGAACTCCATTGATGCTCTCTTGTGTCCAGAATCAAAATGGTGAATCCATCTTTCAGCACCTGACGCAGTGTTGTTAATCAAGCCATCACCGTCACGCTCAAAGCGTAAAGAAATTGGCGACAGATGTCCGGTCTCCCTGTAGTGAGAATCCGAACCACCCACGGTGCTCACAGCCTTCTGTACCGCACTTCTGCAGTGATGACGCGCACACGTTCTCGCCATATGCCGCTCTTACCTGCGAGCTCTGTCTGTGTTATCCGACGATTTTCCCCGAAGAGTTCATCAGCACGTTTCCAATGAATTTCGTCGGTTAGCGTGCTCAGTTGTCCACTCCGATCTCTGTTACACACTTTGAAGCTAGTAGCAGCGTTTCCTTTATTACGAGCGCGAACAACTAGACTTCGCACGTTACTTATGTCTATACAGTCATCTACGCACACAGCTTTCGTTCTTCTATGGATTCCAACTGACATGGAGACGTGACTTCTGCGGTGAGAAACTCGATCACAGTTCACGCTGTCCCTCGCGCATCGACGCGATTACGTTACACGTTGCAGTGTTACACGCTAGAGTTCGGAGCCCCTTGGTGGCAGAGATTTGCAACTTGCGGTGACACGTATTTCGCAGTCATCAGTTTTTGCTCCTACATGAAAGTCATTTATCGTTCTGCGCTTTTTCGAGTAAAAATTAATCGACTGTCCGACTCGATTTTTGGTACTCGTATAAAATGTCAGTAAGTACAGCAGAACAACAGCAAAATGATTCTTTCACAGTGTGTTATCTAAACGTTTTTACATTCTGTTGTTACTGTGTTAAACGAAATCGAGATGGCAGTGAGCGGATAAAAGTTTAACGAAGTTTTAAAACAATATTTCGTACTCAGCACACTAGTAAAATACTTGTATATTACTTCAATAAAACGTGTTATGCCGCCAGTTCATAATCTACCAAGAAATGCTGTCCTATGAGTCTAAGACACAGACGTCACATATTATGAAACAACCATTAGCACATGGAAGATTCCACTTAGTGCGAAAGGAAGACACACTGTCTTGGAGAAGGCAGATTTATAGAAGAAACTATTTTTCCACTGAGGCTGTCAATTTACTTAACAAAATGTTTTATTCCACAGTACCGGTCAATTTCGACCGCTTGGCCACTTTCAGGTCCATTCGCAGGTCCTTCATTCAACACGAGACAATATCACAAGATCTCGGGCATTCACCAGCTCACATCTGATACTACATAATGTTGCACACAGGCAGGGTCTTTTACTGCTGTTCGCGCCACGCCTAAGTTCTGTGAATAATCTCTGAAGTTAAGCTCTTAATTACCAAATAATGTAGGCTCTTTTAATGTCATACATACACACACATGTAAGAGCGTACCTGAAAGTGATCGAATAGTCGAAACTGACGCTGTATGGAAGGAACTGTTTTGTTTGAAGTGAACTGACAGCCACATCGGGAAAGAATAGTTCTTTTAATTCATTTATTGCGCTTTTGGATCCAGACATTAAAACATTAGGTTGATGAAGGGTCAATTTATGTAGAAACCAGGAAATATGACATTTTCAAAGTCTAGCATGATGATTAATGGTTGTCTCGCTAGTACGGATCAAACGAAGTAAGAAGACGAAATATCAAATCCATAAATAAAATATCGTCTATTTAAGTTTTCAGAGACTGTGTGTAAATATGTTATAGTTCGCAGACGCAGAAGTTGCCTTCTTTTCAGCCGACGGGACAGCTACATAGTTGCACATGTCCATCTACAGCGTGCACCTAGTCGTCGTTTGAGAAATACCCACGAACTCGTTGTGTTAGTTTCCAGCAGTGCGTGATCGCTGGAATCACAGCACAAAGACATTTTTCTTAGTACTGGACGGTTTGAGTTTGAGTAATCCCTGATCTAACGCTGTTATCCTCTGTCTGCCAAACGTGTGATTATTACAAACAGCTGCTCAGTCGAAGTTTATTTAACAGTGTGAACCAACGGAAATCCATTTAGGTCGTATTCAGGTGAGGAATTCCAGAACGCACCAACAGCACGTGGCCACCGCCTTCCGAGGCCAACCGCCGACACAAACTCTGAGCGCGTTCTCATTCGAATGGAACGCGTAGTGCGAAACATTGCGGACGCTGTTTTACAAAACAAAGACTACAGCAAATCGATAAGCACAGTAGCGAGGCTTTAGTAGAGCCAACTTCCCTGATGTCTCATCCTTCACTTCAGGGACTCATAACGAAAATCCCTCCGTTCAATCATACACTGTTCATTATAGACTACACCACGAGTTGTGTGATGTTCCGATCGCAGTCCCCCCCCCCCTCCCCCCGAACCCAAATCCCCAAATCCCGTGTACTGCCAATTACAGTTTGTGATCACCACAAGTCGTATCACATGAGTAGAAATGCTGTGCAATTTTGAACAAATAATGACCTTGAAAATAGCTCTAATAACCATGACCTCATAAGCCTCATAAGCTTATTGTGACATGACAAGCCACTTCTTCTGTTAGCTGTCATGTGGCAACCCACACCCTCCTGTATCTGTGACATCACAAACCAAAATGACGGCAAACCCCGAACCTCTCCCTCAATTACGGAGCAGTATTTTACTACGAAGCACTCAGTGTCTCTTAAGTAATTTGTCGGTCTTTAAAATATAGTACATAGTTACCACGTTCAAAAGTAACTGAATAACCATAATTATTTATGAAAATTACGAAAACAAGTATATTTCAAATACTATAGCTATATCAACACACACGGCATCGCAGATTACGAAAAGGGTACGAGTTGCAGTATTTTCACTTTCCACATCTAAACTTAGTCTTGATCAGTCCCCCCCCCCCCCCCCACCCAGCCCCCCCTCCCACACACACACACACACACACACACACACAACATACCAAGATAAGAACACTACTTTTATGAGCTTACAGGCTTTTTCTTTTATTTTTAAAACTTGGCACTTTTGTCCTCAAAGTCATACAGCCATGAGCCATGAACTTATAGGTGAAAGTTGATAGTGCCACACTTTTGCACGTGCAATAGACTATCAAATTAAAGGATTTGACATCTATATTGTGTGTATTAGTTACATAAATACAAACGTATTTCTTTTTAGGGCTACTGAAATAAATTATAGGTTTGTTGATGAACATAGTTTGATTTCTGTGTCACACAAAATTAATCAAAATACAAAAAAATTGTTTCTTAGCATTGAAAAATACTAGGTCACTATTTCTGATATAGCTTACAGCGAAAGTATACTTGTCGTTGAAAATCATTAAAGTAAGGAATGTTATTCCCATGACATCGGCATTGGCCGGGCCTATCCACACAAAACGCAGTTGCAACTAGTTTGACCATTCATCCATACATCTTCCCATGCTTTGAATGTATTTAGCATGACAGTATGATCAGAACACCTACCACCAGCAATGGCTTGTTTTGTTAATGATACGTGAAATAGCGATTGTCCATACCAGGAACCGCTCCCATCTTGGCTCAGTAATGAGCTTAGCAATCATCTGGTTGAATGGAATACGTTCATCATACACCCTCAATACACAAACATACATCTGATTTTTTACTTCTGGAAGTGTCTGCTGGTTTGAATTTTGAAAAAGCGTATACTGCACCAGCATCTATTAACAGGAACAAAATGGAAGACATTCAATGTTTATTTCATTATATTCGGCATGGATAGAGGTATTTCTCTGATGATTTGATGAAATGGCCTGTACGTAACACTACCGTAGCTGCTTCTGCTGATGAAGATGATCAACAAAACCATTTTGCATGTACTTTCGTTAGAATTACAATACAACTAGATAACTGTACCATTCGTTTGAACTAATTCCCCAATAAAAGGACCTTTTTCCAAGATCTTGCAGGTATTTTTTTTTGTTTCAAAGAGATTTCAAAACTTAGCAACTGCAGTAACGGTAAAATATCGTTTCCATTCTGTTCCTTAATATTAAAAAGCTCATCCATTTACGTTCCATATAATGAACACTGTCTGTTTTCCTTCGTTCCTGAAAGCCTAAGATTTTGGAGTAAGATGCTTTCAAAAATAACTGCATCAGTTGTGGTTTGGATAGTTTTAACTTGGCGACTATTTACTGTCTGACGTTTTTCGTTTTAATGGCTCGTAGCTTAATGCAACGTGCTTGGCCGTTTCGTGGTAAAATACTGCAGTGTGACTGTAGGAGAGAGACGTGGCTTACCACCATCTAGGTTTGTCACATCATACGTAAAGGTATGCATGTATGTGTGTGTGTGTGTGTGTGTGTGTGTGTGTGTGTGTGTGTGTGTAGTTTGCCACGCGATAGATAAGTGGGCGTGGCTCGTCACGTGACTGATAAGAAACGTGGCTTGTGATGTCGCGGGTACCAGACCTATGGTGTTTGCACTTTCCAGTGTCATTTCAGGTCATTTGGGATCCAGTATAAGCGTAGTACTCGTAGTCGTGTGACGTTTCCAGCCATACTTACTCCCGTTTACATATATGACAAAGGATGAGTCAAGTGTATCTAAAATCCCAAGTAAAATAATGGCACAGAGGTGCGTTTTCTGCTCCAGTCTTCGAGCTATTGAACTTCTAATGCAAAGAAGCAGACTGCATACTGGCCATTCAGTCAACAGTCTTTAGCTGAAAGTTTGTGTGAGTAAAACATACACCGACTAAGACACGGTAGGAATGCTACTCGTATACCGAGAATGTGCAGTGACCATTCAGATTGCTCTGAATCTGATTTTATTACTGGTGCTTAAGTGACATCAGCGCTGTAATTACGGCTTGGCTTCAACGTACAACTATGAACAAGAGTCGTGCACTAGACCAGTGAACCGTGGGCAGGCAACGATAGGTAGTGGACGCGCGGCTGTTGTGCGTCAACGCAGTTGTGTCACAAATCGCAACGGACAAAGTCTCTAAACCGAGAGTTCGACCCGTTCTCCAGAGTGATGTGTAGGACAGAGAAGTTAGCGCTGCACACCACGACTCCCGAGCAAAGGCACCAACTGAACGCCTGCCGTCACTCAATTGAAATAGAAAATGCAGGCAAGTTTCTTCTGAAAAGAAGTATTACAGGTGTAAGACTTGGTATTATCAACACGAATCTACCACAAAACGAGAAAATACAGAAATGTATGAGGGATCAATACTGGCAAGGCAAGTATCGAAGGAAGTTACAAGAAAGGTAGTCATTTCGGTAAATATCCTCTTCACAGCAAAACATCATTTGCTTGACACACTTTTATTTTGATTCTGGAGGAAAGTGTAAGTTGTGTGATCAGTGTAAGTGAACCACCATGTGTGTTGAATGGAAACTTTAATGCGTTCTTGCTACAAAGACATGTAATCAATCAACTAACAGTATTCGAAGATTTAGTATTGCTAAATACGTATTCCCAGTTGCTCTAGGTCTTCACTCTGACAGATAAATATGATACAGGAATCAACAATCAATACGTATTATTATTTTGGTCGTATTTTTATACGTTTCCTCACAAAAATATTAAGGTGTAAGTCAAGACAAACTAGGAGTTTAATCTGACTGAAAGTTCCAAAACACACGCAAATTTTTATTCTGTATGACACGATAGAGAACATTCTCTCAGGAATAAATTATAAATAGTCTCTGATCAAGGATTTCAGGAGATTTTCCTTGGTAACGAGTCGAATGCCGGAACTGGAAACCACCTTCAAAACCCTCTGGCGTGCTCTCAGTCTGCTAGGATACCTTGCTGGAAAGAATCAACATTCCACACATGTTTTGCCAATTGTTGTTGTTGTTGTCGCGGTCTTCTGTCGAATACTGGTCTGATGTAGCTCTCCTCGCTAGTCTATCCTGTGCAAGGCTCTGCATCTCTGTAAAACTATAAAATTTGAACCTGTTCACTTCGTTCATTTTTTTCATCTCCCTCTACAGCTTTTACTCGCCACACATTCTTCCCTTACTACACTGAGGACTCCTTGACGCCTCAGGATATGCCCTACAAATTGATCCGTCATTTTACTCGTTGTGCCTTCAGATTCTTTTAGCATCAATTAGATTAAGTACTTCTTCATTAGTTGCTCGATCTATCCACATAATTTTCAGTATTTTCTGTTCGCCAACATTTCAAAAATTTCTATTCTCTTCTGTGCTGGCTTGTTTATCGTCCACATTTTACGTTGATGCGAAGCTAAACTCCAGACAAATAATTCTAGGAATGACTTCCTCAGACTTCAGTTTGTACTAGATGTTAATGAATTCCTCCTTCTCAGAAATGCTTTCAGTGCTATAGCCATCCTACATTATACGAGTATATCCTCTTTAATCCGGCCATCATCAGTTATTTGGCCATCCAAACAGAAGAACCGAGAAAAACCTGTCTACTTCCAGTGGTGCCTCATTCCCTAATCTAATTTCTTCGACATCGCTTGATAGAATTCGACTGCAATCCAGTACCCCTGCTTTACTCTGGGCCGCGCGGGATAGCCGTGCGGTCTCGGGCGCCTTGCCACGGTTCGCGCGGCTATCCCCGTCGGAGGTTCGAGTCCTACCTCGGGCATGGGTGTGTGTGTGTTGTCCTTAGCGTAAGTCAATTTAAATTAGATTAAGTAGTGACCGATGACCTCAGCAGTTTGGTCCCATAGGAACTTACCACCTGCTGCCTTACTCTTGCTGATGTTCATCTTGTAATCCTTCATCAAGGAACCTTCCATTCCATTCAACTGCTCTTTCTAGTCCTTCGCTCTCTCTGATTACAGTCAGTAGGACAGCAGTAACAGCAGAATGGACCGTATAGGAGGGCTGTGTGACTTGTAATGTGGGCTAGTCTCTGGATGTCAGGGACTTAACGGCGCTTCTGAAGTTGCGCTAATCGACTATGGATGATGTGATTAGTAGTGGAATTGCGAAGGAACAACGACATCTTAATCAAGACCAGCAGATCTGATGTAGTGACTGACAGGGACCTTTAAGCACTGTAACTGCAAAAAGTCTAATGAAATCAATGGAAGGAATCATTTGTGTTTTCCAAAGTGCTACTACCAGTCTAGGAGGCACTATGATGCGCACAGGGAGTCTAGAACATTGGGGTGCACTGGTGGAGCAGCTCCCCATTAACAACAGATTTCTGGAGTTTGTGCTTGAGGTGGTGAAGAGAGCAACGCCTTTGGGCAGCGGATAACTGAAAATGGGTGTTCACACTATACCCTGTGGAAATCCGATGGAACCTTCTGGGTTCGGCGAATGCGGATTTAGCATTGCTAATGGTGTCTGCCATCATATCTAACTCCGATAGCGAAGTGTGAAAGAGGTGGTGTTATTTTTGGACTGTTTCTCACGCTTAGAGTGTAGTCCATTTATTGCACTATATGTGCAAGGATGTGAACACATTTTACTTCAACTGTATATTTTGTGTAGCAGAGGAAGATTTCGGAGATGATTTTAGGCGCCCTTTGTTAAAGCAGAATCTTTACGGTAATGGTCTGTGGACTGACTTGCCCAGAATCCCACCCTATGGGATAAGGACGCTAGTTTTGCTCCAGACCTAGCATTCAACATCATTACCTTCTCTGGTTTAGGCTTTTGAGGAATAATAGACCGCCGGTCCCCCACAGACATTGAGACACCTCACTGAAGTGTCCCCAGCAGATTTCAAGCCATCACAATGGCGAAGGGTGGACTAACCTTATATTAACGTCGACTACTAGCTACCTGGATCTTTTTGATTACATGGTGTACCCTGAGCGCCAAGTGGAACAGTTTTATTATGGCTGGCTGTCCCAAAGATCTCTGTAATTCTGAGCGAATGTCGTCTGCTTCAGGGGCTTTGTTTCTACTGACGTCTTTCACTGCCCTGTCAAATTTTTCTCGCAATGTCATTCTCTCATATCATCATCTTCAGTTTTTTCTCTTTCTATGAAATTGTCCTCAGATACGTTGAGCTTACACAGACCTTTCCACCTTTCAACTTACCCTTCTTTGCTTGGTACTGGATTGCTATCTATGTTCTTCTTTTCTTAGTACTGGATTGCCATCTGTGTTTTTGTTATTAATAATGTTGCTTCTCTGTGATCCAAAGGTCCCTTTAATTTTCCTACAGGCAGCATCAGTTTTTCCCCTAGTTACGCAAGCTTCTATAGCCTTGCGTTGATCCTCTATACAATCCTCCTTAGCCATTTTGCTCTTCCACTCAATCTCATTTTTTGTACATGTACGGGTGGGGCAAATGAAAGTAACCCAGAGAACAGAGTTCCGGGGTACAAAGAAACACAGCAGAGGAAATGAAATACAAAACTAACTTGACTATAGTAGATGTTGAAATGACCACCATTCATCTCTTGGCACTTCTGGGCCCTGGTCAGCAAGTTGCTGAAGGCGGATTGAAACTGGACTGCTAGAATTGCTGCAATCTCATCCGAAATGTTCTGCTACAGTTCTAAGAGTGTTGTTCCGATATACAGTGGCGGTCGAAATAATAGAGCCACCTCTATTGACGAGATTAAGAACTAGGATATCTATTAGTTCGCGAAATCGCCACGAGTGCCGTGTTGTCAGTCCCTTGTAGACAACATCAGGGAAGACGTTGCTGCTATCTTTAGTCGTCCGAAAGGAAGCGTTTGAGCTAGACGTGTGAAAAGAGGCATAAAGGTAAGAATCTTATGGGTCAAAATAATAGAGCCGCTTTACACATGTGCCTTTAAATTGATTTTTATGCAGTTGTTTTGTATGTAAATTGACGTGTGGTTTTGTTTACATTCGTCTAGATGGGCAGAGCAAAGCATACCAGTGAAGATGAGCGTATAGTAATGTTCCGGATGTTCAAAAGTGGGATGTCCATGAATAAAATAGCCAATGTCTTGCACGTTTCGCGAAAACGAGTCCAGAACGCCATGAGACGGTCAAAACAAACAAAGCCGCAGGTGGAGAACAGGGGGCGACCTCGTGTAACTACTCCTCGCGTAGACAGACTCATCACTAGGGAAGTGAAGAAAGACCCATTTTTGTCAACACCACGACTGAAAGCCATTTTGTTTAGCGACGAACATGATGTTCAACCATCAACCTCAACGATTCAAAGACGACTGAGATCTGCAAAATTGAATGGGCGCATTGCAAGAAAGAAGCCACATGTTTCACAAGCTAATGTTTGGAAAAGGTTAGCCTTTGCCCGGAGAAATGAACAAAAACCTAATACTTGGTGGAGGAACATCCTTTGGTCCGATGAATCCAAGTTTAATAGGTTTGCCTCAGACGGAAAAGTCTATGTGCGCCGCCCACCAAACCAGGAATTTAATCCCAAGTACACTTTAAAAACTGTGAAATACGGTGGCGGAAGTGTTATGGTATGGGGATGTTTTTCGTGGTACGGCATTGGTCCAATACACCGTATCAACGGCATAATGAACGCAGAAATGTACAAAGACATCTTGGCAAATGTGATGCTGCCTTATGCTGAAGAGGAAATGCCGCTGAAATGGAAATTTCAGCACGATAACGATCCAAAGCATACTGCAAGGATCATAAGGCAGTTTGTTCAAGAGCACAATATCGAAGTATTAGAGTGGCCACCTCAGTCCCCTGACGCATCACCCATTGAGAACTTATGGGAGATCTTAGACAAGAGAATTGACCGCTCAAAAGCTACATCTTCAGAAAAACTGTGGGAAGAAATCCAGAGAGCCTGGTATGCGATCAGTAGTGACGAATGCAGGCGTTTAGTAGACTCTATGGGTAAGAGGTGCAGGGCAATCCTCAAAAATAAGGGTTACCCCACGAAGTACTAATGCAGTCCTATGCAAAAAAGACTGTTCCTGTACGTTTCATAAGACTGAGATCAAGTACAATATATTTGTTTCAATTGGCTCTATTTTTTTGACCCTGTGGTCTGGTATTCTTTTGAATATTATTGATTATTACTGATTATTTTGTGTTGTGTTATCGATATAACTGACTATAGTACAATGTGACTCGGTTGTAATGGTTTCCATCATAGTTCAAACATGTCTAGTAATAAATGTGCACTTTATTCCAAACCTTTGCCAGGTGGCTCTATTATTTTGACCGCCACTGTACCTTAGACTCGAAGGTTCCCCTCACGAAGTAGTCGCGCACTGACAGATTAGGTGACCTGGGTGGCCATCTAGTGCCGCGAGCTACATGACCTCCGGCAACAGCTCTCTCAGATATGAAGAGTGTGTAAATGTGCTCCAACGTTCGGCCGGCTGTATTGTTTCATCCTGCTGGAAGTATCTGCAGGTCTTTCCCTCCTGGTTAATGCTGCCACGGATTCACGTCCAATCGTTTCCACTCGTCCGAAACAGTTTTATTTGCCCCTCCCTATATGTTCCCATTTACATGTTTCATTTTTACGGCACTTTTCTTTTTCATCGTTTAAATTAAATATCTTATTGTTACTCAATATTCTCTACTTGGCCTTTTCTTTTCACCTATTTGATTATCTGCTTCTCTCATAATGTCATCTCTCATCTCTTCCTTTTCCTACTATCGAATGCCAGTCTTGTGTTATTATTAAATTTTCATCTCCCTTTACTACCTGAACAATTTATTTTATCTCATCATACATTTTTTCAATCTGTTCAACAGCTGCTTTCCTAACTGGAGCATGGGCTTGTACTATCGTCATGGGTATCGGTTTTGTGTCCCTCTTGGCTATGATAATCCATTGGCTCTGCTGTTTGTGGAGCTTACCAGCTTTCCTATTTCCTCATAAATTTTTAGACCTACTCTTACATTACCCCTGTTTGATTTTGTGTGTATTACCCTGTACTCACCTTGCCCAGAAGTCCCATTCTTCATGCCAAAACTCTTCACCATTTCCCAATTGACATAATTTCAACCTAACGATTACCATTTTCAAATTGTCTAGTCCACATACATGCTGTACCATACATGGAACCTGATGATGTATGGAGCATTTGTTACTGTTTTCCTGTAAAATAATGATATATAGAATAAATTCTTACAATTTTGCTGTAATACATCGTTGTATGGTATAATTAGTTCCAGTTAATTTAAAAATGGCGATTTATCTGTCAGTCTGTTACGCTTTTGATATAAAAGTTGATGAATGGAGCAATGTGTTACAGTTTTGCTGTAAGATGGTGACGTATAGGGCAACCAGTTGTAATTTTGCTGTTACATAATGTTAGTGGTAATTTGTTACAATTTTTCTATAACTAGGCGATGTCTGGGTTAATATGTTACAATTACGTAGTAGGATGGTGTTGTATAGACCAATTTGTTTCAGTGTTGCAATGTTGCTATAGCATGGCGATATGTGGGGCAATTTGATTCATTTTTGCTGTAATATGGTGATGTACTGAATAATTTGCTACAACTTTGCTGTAAAATGGCGATGCTAAGTGTCATTAGCATTATCAGCAAAAGATATCAAACTGCAAGATGAAGTTTTTACACAAGGATGAGAGTCACTATAATGCATGGCTGACTTTGGCACTGGTTTTAGCTAATAACAGTGTTTGCTTTGGTACAAAGATCAAACTATTCCCAATAATAAGTCCACGTTATATTGTAAATTAGATCAGCAGTAGTCCCATCTGTGTTTTTTATTGTCAGAGAACAAATTATTATGCATTTTGATAAGTAACGCAGATGTGTTTCGTTTTCTTTAAAGTGTTGTGCTACAATGGAACTAAGCTCATTCTCAACCTGTAAGTTAGATCAGTAATGCTACTGTGTGAGCTATGTATATTTAGGTTACAACACTAGTGCCACTTGCTCTTTGTACTTTAAATCCTTTCTGTTGGGAGTAAGAGAAAAGGCAATTATATTATCGTGCAAAAATAAAATTGTCTTTGGGGACCACATGGATGGTAGGTAGCTACACTACTTCTTTACTTTGAGTGATGCGATGTGTGCAAGACAGTCATCAGAAGGGTTGACAGCTGCCATTGGTGTCCAGATTCCTAACGGACTGTGTACCAGAGCCTCTACCTGCCTCAGTTGTCTGTGTCTGTCACGTAGTAGGGATCCAAACCGATGTAGGGGGACTAAGTATGCGCCAGGCCACGCTGCATTGTTGCCAAATTTATTCAAGATGGCGGCGATGACGTCATCCAAGATGGCGGCATGTAGACTTTGCAACATTGCATGACGTCATCCAAGATGGTGGCCAATTGTGCTATGTCCACTAACCTAACCTCAAGAAAAAATGGCGGGAAGTTTGAATTTTGGCGGTAAAATACCCCAATTGTGCTGCGTCCACTAACCTAAGCCTCCAGAAGAAAAAAAATGGCGAGAAGTTAGAATTGCAACAGGATAATGCATGCAAAGACCGTACTTGTCTTTATTATTATTATTGATTATCATTCATTAACATTCATTATCATTCATTATCATCCAGCCGGAGTGGCCATGCGGTTCTAGGCGCTACAGTCTGGAAACGAGCGACCGCTACGGTCGCAGGTTCGAATCCTGCCTTGGGCATGGACGTGTCTGATGTCCTTAGGTTAGTAAGGTTTCATTAGTTCTAAGTTCTCGGCGATTGATGACCTCAGAAGTTAAGTCGCATAGTGCTCAGAGCCATTTGAACCATTCATTATCATTTATTAACATTCATTATCATTCATTATCATTTATTATTATTTATTATCATTTATTATTATTGGCCTGCCTCCTCTAGAAAATTCCCTCCAAATTCAAATTCCTACACGATAATGGGTGCAAAACCTTACTCTTGTTTATTATTATTCGTTATCATTTATTAACATTCATTATCATTCATTGTCATTTATTATTATTTATTATCATTCATTATCATTTATTATTATAGGCCTACCTCCACTAGAAAATTGCGCCAAATTCAAATTCCAACATGATATTCTCTCGAAAACTGTACTTCTATGTATTTTATCATTTATTATTTATTCAAGATGTCCGATTTTCTCGGTGAGAAAGCCATTTTCCTTACATCCATAACAAAAATCTATCACAAGTTCAAATCCCCAACACCATAATTGATCACACGTACGAGCTTTCTCCAGCACTTATCTTTTTTTAGCCTATCATAATCGCGTCAAATAATAAACTGCACTTATAGTAACGTAATTCACGTCCTTTGATTTTGCAGGGGGGAAGTGACTGAAGACTTTATTTCAAGTAGTACGGTCATCACTTGTTCTCCAACGCAGTCAGCACACACATCTTTGATATCGCAGTGCAGTCACCACGACGTCCGCGCTCCAACTGAATTAGTTCAAATCCTCGCCACCCCCTGGCAGCGCGCAGAGACACTGCCTACGCCTGTCACGTGAGGCGGCCAGTGCGCCAGGTAGATGGCGAGCGGCGCCACAAACGGTCCGGCTACATAAACATCCTCACCCGCCCGTGAGAACTTAACGCTGGACACGATGGAACTTGTCGAGTTTGACGTCAAGCGACCAACGGTGCCCGCACGGCACCCCCATGGCCAGCGCATCATGTAGGCGGTGAGCGGTGCCACAAATGGTCGGCCGCGCCCGAGAGCACTTAACACTGGACGCGATGTTCCTGTCGACCGCGTGCCGTACGAAGGACACGTTCCACCCAAATTTTTTTTTCTGAACAGGTTCCAACCTGCCGATACCTACCTCACATAATCGCCCAAGATGTTTGGGAAGTTCTATCACATGACACACTAAAAGCTATATCAGTCCTAAAGTTCGCAAATTCCCAGCACCGACGGACAGGAACAGACATGCTTGCTTTGTCCAAAGCACCCTCACGCCACGGCCACATGCCCGCGACTCCATGGCGCCACCAGCACTTGTGATGATGGAGCACAAACTATGCTCTCGCCCCATAAACTCTGCATTTCTCTCACCGATAGACAGGAACCGATACGCTCGAACTGGAATGTTTGCTACGAAGTTGGAAACTTCCTTGACGTCACAACGGGCGACCGACCACGTGGCTCTGTGGGACAAAGAAAAGTTAACTGATCACCCGATTCTCATTATTCACCCCAAATACTCCGATTACCTAATCCAGGATCTTCGCGAAAACACACACATAAGCATGAACCGTCGCTGCCGTCAAGATACGTACCTCCGCAAGTCAATTTAACACGAAGCTCTCAACCCAAATAAAAGAAATTAACAAGTCAATAACACGCGCACATGCGGGAGCCATCGCACGCTCCTAGCAAACTTCTCAACTCACTCGAATTCTATATGTTCCCAAAATACTTAACCTCCCCTTTATTCATTCAAAATATATTCGCTCCCTACCATAAACTCCTCGCCAATGAAAAAATAGCTAACAATATTCATCTCCAAAAGCATTACCTTCAACGCCATTCTTAATACCATCAACCTCCAATTACGCCTATATAACATACTTTTAAATAATAATAATAGTAATAATAATAATAATTCATCCTACCACACACATAATGATCTCACTATCATCCTCTCTCTAATCTAAATAAGATCTTCACTGATACTATGAATTATTTGTGTATAATTTTATAAATTATAAAATGGTCAGCCCTCCACCATGTCCAGGAACCATCTGACTAGTTCAGCTTTTCAGCTACTAGGGGCGCTAGTGAACTCACTCACAACCCCCACAGAATTCTAAACAGCCATTCGTTCATCCTAAGATCATGTGATACTACGGAATCACACTTATATAAGGAGTCACCCCCTGGTCTTCTTTCTCACTCTTCAGTTGTCCACCGCATAGTGCGTTTGTTCTCGTGTGTGTGTGTGTGTGTGTGCTGTATCTGTTTTATCAAGATGAAGCGAATTAACAACACCCAGGAGGCTGCTGCGAAGAGACTTAGACTCCACGATTCGCCATTATCGAGTAAGTAAATAATTTTTATTTTTAATTGTCATTTTTCCTTTATATCTTGTATATTCTCCTTATCAATTCTATATCTCATTATTATAGCTGAACTCGCGGACTTTATCATCGAGTCTGAGGAGCGACCAGGTGGCGTCCATCAGCCTTCTCCTGAACAAGTTCCATTACCTGGTAAGTACATTTTTTCAATGTTTTGATATCTCTACCCTTTAACTCCGCGTACGAGCGCCACATCTGTTTTGGATAGCTCTAGATCCGCTTTTCACTTAGTGTGTGTGTGTGTGTGTGTGTGTGTCTGTTATACTCGCTCTCTATAAAGATTTCATTTTCTTATATACATCTGCCTTCGTCCTCTCATTTCTATATCACCAAACTTCTTCTACAAATATTTTTTACTTTATATTATACTCATTATACTCCATCTATGTAGATTACATCGGCCCAGCGCTAGAAGAGCTTGATCGCCAACTCGAAATGGAGAGAGCTCGTCGTGAATGTAAGTACATCGCTAATAATAATGAAAATCATACTCGCTAAAAAATTAAATAATTTTTTCTTCTTGTTCTTTTAATATATACCCTTCTTCCTAGTGTATTGATCTAGCCTTAATATATTTTTGTTTCTAGATCATCCTAATTCCACGCAGAGCGAGGGAGCCGAACACAGTAATAACTTTGTAGATGAGGACGAACTGGACACGCCTGACTGGCTTGAGGGGCTCGTCGAATGCGGCAATGAACTGCTGAAGCCGTGGAATGAGATCGGAGAAGGTGAATAGTTTTCATCATTAGTCCAAAATAATTTCCATTATTTACTGTTATAATAATAATTATTATTTATCCCTCTTTTAAATCCAGATCATTAGACTTGTATTTATGTTACAGGTAGGTATGTCACACGGCATTGCCCGTGTTCCGCGAGCGGCGGTTGCAGGTGCGGGGCTAGAGGGTGGGCGAGGACACGCCCCACCTTACATCGCACCGCTCACCGCAGCTCGACAGGCCGCGGCGGCCCAAACTATCTGCCGTCCATGGGCGTCCCAACAAGCGGGTAGCAGCACTGCCAGGGGTCCCTCGCAGCGGCCGGCACGTGTGCGCGAAGCTGCAGCTGCCCGGCTGCTCGCACTGGGCGCCTACAGCACCCGCAAGGGGAGCGGTCGCCACCACCGCTACCCCTCCCGAAGCTGACTGCCCACGACACCGCCAGCGCAAGGTTCGTGTACCAACACGCATACCCCTCCCATTACATGATGATGATGATGACGCACCATCGCCAACACCGTCATCCACCGGCTGGACCCCCACTGTCATTAGGAGTAATAGTATTAGTGATCATCCTGTGGCTAGTGGCAGTTATCTAACCCGTCCTTTTAGTGAAGTAGATCAGTTCGGTGACACCATACCTCAGTTGCAGTACTCGGCGATTGCCGACGCCTTCGAGGAGCGAATCTCGGTCACTCGCATCGAAAACCCGGCAGGGGGTACGACGATCCTGTTGGATTTTTAAACGCATGCCTCCCTGTCCTGGAAACCGAGCTCCTCAGGGCAGTCGATAATCCGCGTTATCCCGCCGTTAAGTGCAGTGCAATGCTCTGCATTGAGTTATCGCACCCCCCCCCCCCCCCCCCCAAAGTTTAGTCTGGTCAGGAAGAGAGCAGCATTCATTATCTTTGGGGGGGGGGGGGATAATAGCGTGATAACACGGAGCACATCGATCGCCGAGTGGTTTCGTAAATCCACCTTGAGTGTCATATTGGGCCGCTTTTCCGAAATGGAAGTCAAAGGCTCAGCTAAGGCACTCAGCAGAATTCTACACCTGAACATCCATATACATGTCCACGATCCGTTAAATGGAGGGTCTAGCTGTATCAGACTCCCTAAAAATATAGCTAATAAACAAGCATGCATTAATGTGCAAAACACAAAAGATCACGCTTGTTTTGCATGATCAATCCTGGCTTGCGAGAGAAAGTATAATTATAGAGATCGCCCTTGTCGTCCAGGCACATACAAAGTCAATGATATTAGCACACTTTATAACTTGGATGGTATTGAGTTCCCCGTCAAGATCCAGGACATACCTAAATTCGAGGCACAAAATACCGGAATATCGGTGCACGTTTATGGCCTCGAGAAGAAGAAAATCAAGTCAGACGAGCAAGACAAGCATGTCGTAGTCGGCCCCCTCCATTTTCTCAAAATTTGCCGGTGAACGTGAGCTGCATGTAAATATGCTGCTCTTTTCTAAAGGTGACAATTATCACTATGTCTGGATCAAGGACATGTCCCGACTCCTTTCCTCCCAACTATCAACTAATTGTCGTGTAAAACATATTTGTTTAAGGTGCCTTAATTATTTCTCCTCTGAACAGTTATTAGCTACGCATCTAGTAGACTGTACTTCCAAGAATGCGGTACGTGTTATTATGCCCACGGAGGAAAACAAATTCATAAAGTTTAGGAATGCTCACCACCAGGAGCGGTGTCCGTTTGTAGTATACGCCAACTTTGAATGCCTCCTCGCTCCTGTGACCCGCTGTGAAGGTCACACACCACCTTTACAGAAAAACACGTACCTTATGCCGCAGCGTACCAAATTGTATCGTCATATGACACCAACCTTAACCGATAAAAATTTTACGTCGGCGATAATCCATCGATTTGGTTGCTCTCTGAGCTTGAAAAATTTTCACTGGAAGTTGATAAGCTGTACAGCGGCAACGTTCCAATGACCAAATCGAAGGAGAATGAAGATTTGTATAATAAAGCCACCGAGTGTCATATTTGTGGGCTGCCGTTGGACAGAAAAGCGGAAACTCCTCGTAGGGACCACTGTCATCTTACAGGGAAATTCCGTGGCGCTGCTCACAATGCGTGCAATTTGAAGTACCAATTCCCTAGGCACATACCAGTTTTCTTTCATAATTTAAGTGGGTATGATGCTCATTTTCTAGTTGAGCACTTGGCCGATTTCTGTTTGGAGAAAGATCAGGTGAGTGTCCTACCTGAGAGCGTTCAGAAGTATATTTCATTCTCCAAACGAATGACGTCAAGAATTACGCTTCGCTTCCTCGATACACTACGTTTTATGCAGGCACCACTACAGAAACTTGTTGAAACTCTACCTCCGGCGGATATGCATATCACTCGAGGTGCATTTCCCGACGAGGAAAAGTTTCTACTTGTGACTAAGAAAGGGGTTTTCCCATACGAGTATGTGGATAGTTTGGTCAGACTCGACGAAACCAGGCTACCCGACATAACTGCATTCTCCAGCAACCTCACAGGCGACACCATAACGAATGCGGAGTATGAGCATGTCATGAATGTCTGGCGGGAATACAATGTTTCTAATTTAGGAGAGTACGCACGTCTTTACATAGACGTGCGCTTGCTTGCGGACGTTTTCGAGACGTTCCGGAGTCTATGTATGACCACACATTCTCTGGACCCTGCCTTTTATTACACGGCACCGGGGTTGTCTTGGGACGCGATGTTCAAGAAAACGAAGTGCAGTATCGAATTATTGACCGATCCTGACATACTTCTTTTCTTTGAGCGAGGGATCCGTGGGGGGCTCTGCCAATGTATTCACAGACACGCGAAAGCAAATAACCCAAGGATGGGTGACAGGTTTAACGCATCCCTTGATTCAAGTTATATATTGTATCTCGATGTGAATAACTTATACGGACATGTTATGAAGGAATGTATGCCTATTCGCGAGTTTACGTGACTGTCCGAAGATGAGTGCAAGGGATTAGGTGGAAAAATCAGGGGGGTGGGGTGGGGGGGGGGGGGGGTATGGCCGCCGATTCTGATGTAGGGCATGTTGTGGAGGCAGAACTCACATATCCTATTAGTTTGCATGACGCACATGCCGATTTGCCGCTGTGTCCAGAGCAACTAGTTCCGCGAGGAGGTTCCACACCGAAACTGAGGTACATCGTTCACTATCTTAACCTCCAGCAATGCCTCAGCTTGGGTATGGAGCTGGTTAAAATCACCCGGGCCATCTCCTTCAGGCAGTCCCCCTGGTTGAAGGAGTATATTGATCTGAATACGAGACAGAGAACTTCCGCGTCGTGTGACTTTGAGAAAGATTTTTATAACTCAATGAATAATTCAATTTTCGGAAAAACTATGGAGAATTTGAGGGAACGGCGTGAAATTTTTATTAGAACGCAATGGGATGGGCGTTATGGCGTACGAAAATGCATTGCCAGACCAAATTTTAAACGGGTCACTATTTTCAATAAGAATTTTGTTGCTGTGGAGATGGCTAAAACTGGAGTAGAGTTTACTAAACCTATCTATGTAGGGATGTGCATACTAGACCTATCCAAACTCCACATGTACCGCTTTCATTATGAGTTTGCGAAAACTCATTTCGCAGATCCTAAATTACTTTATATGGATACAGATAGTTTCATCTATTGGGCGAAGAACTGCGATCCATATGAAGTAATTAGGTACCACGCCAATGAATTCGACACGTCTTCTTATGCGGCCGATAATCCTTATGGTATTGTTCCACAAAACAAGAAGGTTATCGGTCTCATGAAGGATGAGTCGAATGGATTGCCGATTGTGGAGTTTGTAGGTCATCGGTCCAAGATGTATGCATATCGCACATTGGAAGGTCCCACTCAGAGACGGGCTAAGGGGGTACGGCGGATGGCATCACGAGCTCTGTCTATCGAAGACTATCTGCAGTGCCTACGTGGTGGTGTTCGCGGTGCTGAGCTGCAGCCGCCGCATGTGGTCCGGCAAACTAGTATTCGATCGATAGCGCACGAGGTGTACACTGCGCTGCAGTTTAAAATCGGTCTGTCGCCTCATGACGATAAAAGGGTCACCTGTGATGACGGCACTGAAGCTCGCCGTACTCACACTACTCACTTGTAGCGAGAGAAGGGGTGGGGGACTCTGATTGAGAGCGAAAGAGAGGTAATGAGAGAGAGAGAGAGGGAGAGAGAGATGGCGAGAGTGTCTGCAGAGTAGTAGTATGAGCCCTTTATCATAGTGTAAATACTGGATGAGAGTGTTTTCTAGTGTGTGTCAGCTTGCGTACTTCCGTGTATGTCTGAGTCTGTGTGAATGTGTGTGAGCCTGTGTTAAGTGTGCATGTGTGTAAATATTATTTATTCTATAAAAAAATTATAAGAAACTAAAATAATCCCATTTATAAAAAAGTCTTTATATATATTTGTATATTTTTTTCGTCGCTATTACTAGTCAATGGCTATATGACTGAAAGCAGATAAAAATTTTACACCTCTTATAATCAAATACAGGGCGTTTCAAAAAGAAAGAGCAGATTTCAAACATTTATTTCTCAAAAACTACAAATGATAGAAACACAATTCAAACGTTTCTTGTCAGAGAAAGGTTCAAAGTTTTTCAATGGTCCGCGCAGAAGTTCCATGCAAATCCGCAGTGGCGCTGGCGTTTGTTTGTAGGAAAATGGCGACGACACCACAGGAACGATCATTTTGTGTGCTGCAATTTGCAAAGTTAGAGTCCATTGTTGGTGTGCAACGTGCATTCCGCCGTCAATTCAACAAACAGCCGCCTCGTCATAAGCAAATTTATGAGTGGCATCACAGATTCGTAGAACATGGTTGCATCTGCAAGCGAAAAAGCACGGGTCGTCCACGCACATCGGATGAAAATGTCGAGCGTGTCCGTGCAGCTTACGAAAGGAGCCCTAGAAAATCCACGGCACGGGCAAGTCACGAACTAAACATGTCTAAAACAACGGTATGGCGCGTTCTGAGTAACCGTCTGCACATGAAGCCGTACAAACTGCAGTTATTGCAAGCATTGCGTCCTGACGACCACAACAAAAGGTTCGAATTTTCAACTGCAATTCTACAGGACATGGAAGAGGACAATTTTGCCGAACGATTAATTTTTTCAGATGAATCAACGTTTCACATTTCTGGTAAAGTTAATCGGCATAACGTACGAATTTGGGCGAGTGAAACTCCGAGGGACGTTATTCAATATGAAAGAGACTCACCAAAGGTTAACGTCTTTTGTGCAATTTCGGTAAACAAAGTTTATGGACCTTTCTTTTTCATGGAGAAAACTATCACAGGAACCATTTACCTGGACATGTTAGAAAACTGGCTATTTCCTCAACTTCAGGAAGATTCAAATCACTTCATCTTCATGCAAGATGGCGCCCCACCACACTTCTCTGAACCTGTACGACGGTACCTAAATAACACCATTCCAGGACGGTGGATTGGAAGAGCAGGAGCACAAGATCAATGTCATCGTCTGTGGCCTCCCAGGTCACCAGACCTTACTCCCTGCGATTTTTATTTGTGGGGGTACATAAAGGACTGTGTTTATGTCCCACCTATGCCCGCTACTCTTCAAGAGGTACGACATCGAATTGTTGCGGCCGTGAATTCGGTAACTAAAGACCAGTTGCGTCGTGTGTGGCAAGAAATGAGATACCGGTTTGATATTTGTCGTGTAACAAATGGTGCTCATATTGAGGTACAGTTTTGATATTTGTTGTGTAACATTTGGTACTCATATTGAGTGAAGGACCGTTGGAATTGTGTTTCTATCATTTGTAGTTTTTGAGAAATAAATGTTTGAAATCTGCTCTTTCTTTTTGAAACGCCCTGTAGAATAAGACGAAAATACAATTTTCGCAGTTCGTATCTTGTTTGATATTAGTAGTAGTTGTAAGTTTCACCTGCCGCTAGCCATCCAGTCAGAACTAGTTTTTTAAGAATGTGAGTTCCACCAATTAAATTCTTTATATATACTTGACTGTGCAAAAAAAAAAAAAAACTTCATACCGAGAAATATGTGTTCACCTGCTTGCTGTAGTGGAAAATGCCTAGAGCCAGCTACTACAATGAAATATAATTTAAATTGCTAGTAGAAAATGTTTTAGAGCCACTATCTTGAACTAAAAATACGTTTGCCTTCATTTAAAAAAGTGCTTCCGGTGGAACTTCACTAGAGATATTATTTACCTTGTAAGACAATATAATTACGTTCTAGTACCTCTGCTTTAGTTTTATATATATATAGTGCTTATATATTTATGAATAATGTAAAAACCCGTATCTGCAAAGATCAATACTTTCATATTTTTACTTGAAGACAAATAATGTATCTGTAAACCTACATAATGTGAAAAAAAAGTGAATCATTTTACTGTAAACCGATATGTCGCAAACAAAATCTGAATTGAATAATAAATTCAATTATTTTATTGTAAAAAAATGCCCCGAGTTTGTTATTATTTGACCCTCAATCATGATCCATATACGTCGCACTTGCACAGAGAGAGACCTATAAGGTTTTTACTGATTTAAAGACAGAGATGAAATCTGAATGATGCGTACTGGACTTCGTCCGCCGGCCACAAACAGACCCCGCCACTCTCTTTGTGGTCCTGTCACTTTAAACGGCGGGCATCTGGCGAAGCCGACCCTACCACTCTCTCTTTCAGGTGCTGTCACTTTCAACGGTTGACTCATCGCCGCGCCGGCGAGGTGGCAGCAGGTAAACTGTCTCAGACAGCTCCAGTGCAATGCGCTTCACGAACAGTATCACCAATAAACTTACTTCTATGGAAGTAGGTGTGACAGAAAGAAAACAACAAGAATTCTTATGGAGAAAAAATTTTTTTATTTATTTGTGAGCCATTTTAAAAGTAATTTTACGTTTTCAGCTGCTGACACAAAACTATTTTTTTCTTCTTTACACGTTCGCTGTCTAAGTTGATGTATAGGTGGACAATCGTAGTATTCCAGGTTCTGGATAGCCGCATATTTGAAGATTCGACGCAGCCAACTACTCTTCTCATCGCCTTTAACGTAGATTACTGTCTCCTTGTGATCAAATACTCTCAGCAATTGCAGCAAATGTTTATAAGAGATGCCAGGGGCGTCCCACTTAACCCCATGATAGAATCTCGTTAGCCGCATCGCGCTTCTGCCTGTCTTATTGCACTTGACGTCTTTAAATGGTTTCGGCGATTCAACTCTTGATACAAATGTTCCTATTACTCCATCACTTTTGCGTGAATGCTATTAATGCACAGTCTTTACTTATGAAACGCCTGCACTCATCATAGTAAAATCCTTGAACGTCAGCTACGATCCTCACACCTTCAGGTAACATCGTGATCTACGTTAGAGCTAGCAGAGTGCGTATTAATTTATACAACTCGTTGCACTACACCAGTGAGCGGACAGTAGTTAACGAGACGATCATGCAAAACGAGAGCATATGCCGAAGTTTGATCAGGGAAGTTTGCTGAAGATTCAAATTCAATCCGTACATCTATAGGTCCTGATTTAATTATCTCGCCCGCATCTCGTGGTCGTGCGGTAGCGTTCTCGTTTCCCACGCCCGGGTTCCCGGGTTCGATTCCCGGCGGGCTCAGGGATTTTCTCTGCCTCGTGATGGCTGGGTGTGGTGTGCTGTCCTTAGGTTAGTTAGGTTTAAGTAGTTCTAAGTTCTAGGGGACTGATGACCATAGATGTTAAGTCCCATAGTGCTCAGAGCCATTTGAACCATTTTTTAATTATCTCATTCTGTTTTGAACAGTCAATCACGATTATTGGCGCTAGCTTCTTGAAACTCTGTGGACTGAGTAGGCATCCTTCATTTTCAACACCTTCGTAGTAAGATGCTCGGAATTTCGCATACATGTCAAATGCCAGACTGTATACATTGCCGTCGCACTGTAGATGTATATTCTCATATGAGTAATATTCTGAATTCAAGTAGACTCTGGCGTTAGTTAACTTGCAGTGGTCAAATTCAGTTGAGTCCTTTGATACATTAGCACGCCATTGAGTTTGAAACGTTAGTATGATGAATCGAGGTGCTTCCAACTGCACTGATATTTTAATAGCCCAAGTATGTGTGGACGCTGTAGGTAGGACTGGATATTCAAAAAGCTCCCATGATCGGAAAGTTAGTGGTAGGTAGGTGCAGCATTCAGAACTTCTAAGAGCTTCAAGCGCTCCTCGTCGACAAAAGTGATGTGAGGCATTTTCCATGATATGCTATTAATCTTGATTTGAACATTCTCTGCAGCTGTTTGAGAGAATGAATTCGCGTCACTTGCACTTCTCACCAAAATAAGTTCCTGTTTAGCGTTGATAATTATTCGCTACATATCCTCAAAATAATCCATAAGCATTTTTAGTGGCACGCACGCGGTAAATCGGCTTTGTCCACCCTCCCCATCTGCTGCATCTATGAACCACCCAGCATTTTCCAAACTGTTTGAATCAGAGGGTGAGGCTGAAACGTACGTCTTAAGGGCTGATGTAATGCCAACATTTCTAGTTCGGTCAATTTCAATTCCGTTGAGTTCATAGCGTATCTCTTGAAACGGGAATGCTACGGCATTTCGAGTGAGCTTCGAGAGCGCTACGGCAGCCCCGTCAGCTTTCTTAAATGTGCAGTCCAGATAGAGGAAGCTTTTGCGTGGCAGTGTTACCGCGTCCTGATGCTGGAGAACAGTCCTAATTTCATCATTTTTGTTAAATGTGCTTGAGGTGTAGGGTCTGTGTGTGTGGTATTCATGACGAATAATTCGGTCATCACACCCTACTGACTGAGTTACGTTGAGCGACGTCATTCTGCGGCTTTAAACCTGCTGAAATGAGGAATTCGTAATTAAGGCGTGTTATCACCTTGCCCTTCCGCGTTGCACTAACGGGTTGTGAGCCTGGTGTGCTAGCTTTATGCCTTATTCCCATCTCGCCTTAGATGCAGGCGTACAATGATTTCTTCTCCTCTAAAGTTAACAAGCCGATTATTCTGATCCACAATACGCAGTTCAAGGTAGTCCAGAGTCTGAACAGTCACCGGGAGATTTTATACCCTGTACCGACAGTAGGAAAGAATCCGTAAATTGAATGAATCAATTTATCGTTCAGGTATGAGTTTGTAGCAATATTACACTCAACGTGGATTGTACTCACTGGGAGTATATCTACAGCATGATCTGATGAGTAAAATTTACTTCCGTCCTTCACCAAAACACGATCCTTCGCAAAACCTAGCAGTGGACCAATTGAATGTCGCTGTCTAAAGTCGATCGTAGCACTCTCTGTCCGTATTTCAGGTTTAACGGTATTAATGTTTGCCCGTAGTTCAATACCTTTTTCTGACTGTTTTAAGAGTTCGTCTAAATCACCAATATCGTAGGCACCAGGTTGTATTTGTAGAATCTCCTTCCGGCCGTCAATTTCAAGATGTAGTTTATTGTTGCTCTGTGTAATATTTGGAATGCTGTTATACGTCTCTAGACCAATCAGTGCAATACTCCAGTTCCCTGCACTTAAATCAATCGGCGAAAAGTAATTTGCGCGTAATACTGATCCTCGCCCTTTCTAAGTCAGAGTGTACGACATTGCATCTAAACATCAAATGATGGTAATGTGTTCAATGACAGCTCTTTTATGTATCGCGCACATGATCTGACGATGACGCATTCTAGAGGAGGTTCGCCGTCGCTGTGATGAGGAACATAGCGCAGAGATGCCCATAGAGATATGTGTTAAAGTACTGATATCGCCGGACACTGTAGAAGACGCGTCTTTTGCTGGTGAAGTAGCGTTGTAATTATTCAGGCGGCTGTAAATCGCCGAATGAATCGAAATTCTGAACTGTATTTCGACTTTTCTTAACATACGCAACCCAATGGGTCCCTGGACCCCCAGCAACATCTAAATTTGCGATTCCGCACTCATTAGTCCGCCACATGGTCTTCGGTAATGTATTCCACATAAAGACGCCGCGGAATCCGCGAATGTGAAGTTTTTGTTTAATAATTTTAACTAGATCTTTATTTCTGAGCGCTAGGTCGGGTAGGATAACTAACGGACTGTTTTTTTATTTATGAAGAGACGTAGTCCTTTCCTGTATGGTTTCAAGTAGAGACCTTTTCCGATAGCTGCTGCCTCCATAGCGCGATTATGTCTTCTGGCTTCCTCTAGTTTGGTTTGTGCATTCTGTGCGTTTTTGACCCTTTTGGCTACAGCTGCGGCACCGCCTGTGAGTGAACCTATAGCGGACAGTGCTGCAAGGGCTGGAACGAGGAACGGGATAATTCCGCCCGAAGTCTTTGGTAGTGGTAGGCCCCTAGGTGGTTTAATTGAAGTATTGTTTTTCTTCTTGTTCCCACCATTGAACACACGTTTAGCTGCAGACATCGAGGTGAGAATACAGTTTTTCAAACAACCAGGTTTGTGGTTCTTCTTCATGTTCTTCTTCGCTTGCAAAGCTGTTCGTGCTGCTTTCATAATTCGTTTGAAATTCATCACACCCAAGCCCAACTTAATTTTTCCACGCATGGTTTTATTAACCACGAATGCAGCAACGCGTTGACCTATTCTGAAATCTTTTCTTCGCCTTATTTGCTTGGCTTTACCTGCTAATATCCGGTCGGCGTCGTGGCGTGCTGGGAGATCCTTATTTGCTGCGTATGCGAGGTCGTGCTCAAGGCAGGCTTCGTCTAGTAGGTTAATACCTTTATCGCCTCGTGCCAGGCGCTCCTGAAGCTTTGTTCCAGGCCCGCAGACGTTCTATCCGGGAATGTGCAATTCAACAGGCAACTTGTCGAGAACACCACCTCCACCTCTTATTATGATGTGCCTCCTATCGTGCATGGTACGCTACTGAGGAGACAGAGGTCTACTCTCCCCGTTATATACTAACATGTCAGCTTCGGTCCAACTGTTTTCTGATGATGGAAATCCTAGCCATTTAACCAGTGCTCTATTCTCACGACGTCTTATCACCCGCCCGATGAGAAATACATCTGGTTCAGAGCTCTTCTGCAATACCTCCGTGTAAAAGCATCCTCCAATTTCTTCGCCCTTGCCGTCCTTTAAGATATATGTCCTAGGGTTGGTTCGCTGCACTTTGGATACTGTGAATATCTCAGCCGACCAATTTGGTAAGTACGATTTCTCGAACGCTGTCTTGTGTTTTGAAATACGTACTACGTCACCTATATTGAACCTCTGTTTGCGAGGGTCGAGTATTTTAATTCCTAAATATACTGTGTCCATGAGTGAATTATCGCGTACATCGATCGGTCTCATTTTTATTGTGCTATGTTTGGTTCGATTATACTTTGCAATTATCTGTGGGAGGATATCTACCCACTTGTATGAACCGTGAAGATTAAACTGCATCCACATTTGAGCTTTGATTGTTCTGTTCAACCGCTCGACGATACTAGCTTTATGGTGGGTAAACGTGGAGTAGTGGTGTATGCCATACCGCACCATTACAGTCTTGAAATGGTCATTGTAAAACTCCCCACCGTGATCAGTTTGAAGATTGGTCGGGCATCGATTCGCTCCTGTCTGCAGCAGACGCTCACAGCAATATCTCTACCGGTTTTCTTTTTCACAGGTAATGCCCAGGCG
Source organism: Schistocerca americana (assembly GCF_021461395.2). Taxonomy (NCBI): domain Eukaryota; kingdom Metazoa; phylum Arthropoda; class Insecta; order Orthoptera; family Acrididae; genus Schistocerca; species Schistocerca americana. The sequence continues at coordinate 717,356,243 of NC_060123.1, forward strand.
AATTTAGAGTATGTATCAATAACCATTAAAATGTATTTCAATCCATTATTATGAGGTGAATGTCGATTCATGTCTACAAGATCAGCTTGCCAGAGGTCATCCATCTCTTTAATCATGACATGTCTACGAGGGTATGTTTTGCGTGCTGGCTTGTGCAGTTCTCGAACCACGGTTTCCATACTTATTCCATGATACCTCTCTCTCGAAGCTCTGAGATTATGGATACAACCTCATTCGAATGAGCTGTATTGCCCGCAACAGCCGAAGCCATCAACAGTCGAAGTCTGTCTATTAGTTCATCTGGGTCATGGTAATATATATATATAGTGGGACTTGATTGACCACTCCTTTATGCTGAAAGTCTACACTCTCACCGACACTTTTAGTTTTCTCATTGAGTAAAGGTTGTATAATGGTAGTGTATTTACAGTTTTCAGGCTTTTTCAATGTTCCGTCGGGATTTTTGTACAGATAAGTCAAGTTAAGTACTTCCCGATAGACTTTGCGATCATCTGTTGAGTATTTTTTGATGGCCTTAGGAAGATTAGGTTCATTAAGCCAGGTGTTCTTTTAAACTCTGTACCCCCGATGCGTATTGTGCTATTGGATAAAGTTATAGTTTGAGAGCCCAGCATGCACGGTCTCGCCCTGCTGACACCAAATGTTCTATCTATCTTAACGGTCGGATACTGGTTGGTGAATTCTGCGATTGGGTCATTATTATGCAAAGCTATCTTGGTGATAGATTCGGTAACAGGTTTAAAAATTTCATTTAGTGTTTGCTCGCGATCTATATGCCCCAACTTCAGCAAACGTAATTTCTCTCGAACTGCTTTGAGCGCCTGAATGACTTTACGCTTTGTCGACTTCTCGAAGGATACTAAGCAGAGCTCTGAATATCACGTGGTTTTATATATGCTTTGTTGTACTTCTTCTTCTCCTTTTTTCCTACGCCACCTTCTTCAATAACAACGGCCTCGGCTTCTATCACGCCCTCAATTGCACTAATTCTGTTCTCTATCCGGTTTTGGTTAATGGTGAGGAGTTTCTGGGTGTCCTTTAATTCCCTTGCAACTTTAACTAGTCTGGACTCAAGATTTTAAAATTTGATATCGGTATACATTCGGGCACTCTGTCTTTGCACACCTAATCTCTCAGACTGAGCGTCCGCCATGCGTGCGAATTTGTCCATGGTGAAGTGTTAACTGATGGGATAAGATATTATCGTACGTTTATACAGGGTGGTCCCGAATTCATGGTACAAACTTTAATGGTAGGTGCAGGACATTGTAACAAGGATATATTGTATAGGAATGTATAGTCCCAGGTGACGCGGTGAGGCGTAAACAGGGGAAATAACGGCCGAAAGGAAAACGAAAGATTTTATTGAAATCGTTGTTGACAAGTGTCATGTTTACAGTAAGTGTTCAAAATTGCGTCCACCATGAGCGATACATGCTTGACAGCGTCGGTGCAGCGATTGGCGTACACGTTCAAAGATGCCTGGTATTTCACGCACACCTGCAGCAGCTACAGATATGCGAGCAACGAGATCCTCATCTGAGTCAACTGGAGTCTCATAAACAAGACTCTTAAGATGTCCCCATAAAAAGTAATCGAGGCAAGAGAAATCAGGAGATCGGGGTGGCCAAGGGACTGGTCCACCACGCCCAATCCATCTAGCACCAAACGTGGCATTCAGGTAATTCCGTACAGCAGTGCTGAAGTGTGCTGGCGCTCCATCGTGCTGAAACCACATGCGGTTACGAATGGCGAGCGGAACATCTTGCAGCAGTTCTGGTAACACTTCTTGCAGAAAAATAAGATAGCTTTCGCCACAGAGTCGCGTGGGTAGTAAGTATGGCCCAATCAAAAAGTCGTTCACAATACCAGCCCACACATTAATACCGAAACGTTGTTGATACGCATGTGGACGCGTTGCATGTGGATTATCTGTTGCCCACACATGGGAATTGTGCGCATTAAAGACACCCTCGCGTGAAAATGTCGCTTCATCTGTAAATAGCACATGACCTACGAAATCCGGCTGCAACGCACATTGCTGCAACAACCACTGGCAGAAGTTCACGCGAAGAGGATAATCTGCCGGATTCAATGCTTGTACTTTTTGAAAATGGAAGGGGTGTAAGCGATTTTCATTTAACACTCTGCATACAGTCTGATGACTCACATGTACGTCACGCGCAACAGTTCTTGTGCTTGACTCGGGTCTATCAGCCACTATGTTCAAGATGCGTTCTTCCAGTCTTGGAGTGCGTACAGCTCTTAATCGACCAGCGTCATGTCTGTTGACGTCGAACGTACCTGTTTCACAAAGTTGACGATGTAACCGTTGAAAAATTCTATGATCCGGCATTCGTCGATTAGGATACTCCGCGCGATACATTCGTAACGCAGCTCTGGCGTTACCATTTGCACGGCCGTACATGTAATGCATGTCTGCTTTTTCTGCATACGTAAAGTCACCCATCGTCTACGGCAGCACAATTGTGAATGGCGCTTGTCCCTACTGCGATACATCATGTTCATCTACTGCCCTCTACCGGCAGTGACACCAACCGATCACTCCATTTCTCTTTCCCCTGTTTACGCCTCACCGCGTCACCTGCGACTATACATTCCTATACAATAAATCCTTGTTACAATGTCCTGTACCTACCATTAAAGTTTGTACCATGAATTCGGGACCACCCTGTATATGGAGAAAGTCTTGGAAGTTCCTGCTATACCTACCGTCATTTAGTTTAAGGGTTTTATCAATAACGAGAAAGCCGTATTGTGAGTGGTTCCAGCAATCAGCACATATCTTTACAAATTCATTGTACGACATGTCGGTCCGTACGTGAGCATGCTAAATGTGCTTTAAATTGAGGTTGCCTTGTTTGAATGCTACACTCCTGGAAATGGAAAAAAGAACACATTGACACCGGTGTGTCAGAACCACCATACTTGCTCCGGACACTGCGAGAGGGCTGTACAAGCAATGATCACACGCACGGCACAGTGGACACACCAGGAACCGCGGTGTTGGCCGTCGAATGGCGCTAGCTGCGCAGCATTTGTGCACCGCCACCGTCAGTGTCAGCCAGTTTGCCGTGGCATACGGAGCTCCATCGCAGTCTTTAACACTGGTAGCATGCCGCGACAGCGTGGACGTGAACCGAATGTGCAGTTGACGGACTTTGAGCGAGGGCGTATAGTGGGCATGCGGGAGGCCGGGTGGACGTACCGCCGAATTGCTCAACACGTGGGGCGTGAGGTCTCCACAGTACATCGATGTTGTCGCCAGTGGTCGGCGGAAGGTGCACGTGCCCGTCGATCTGGGACCGGACAGCAGCGACGCACGGATGCACGCCAAGACCGTAGGATCCTACGCAGTGCCGTAGGGGACCGCACCGCCACTTCCCAGCAAATTAGGGACACTGTTGCTCCTGGGGTATCGGCGAGGACCATTCGCAACCGTCTCCATGAAGCTGGACTACGGTCCCGCACACCGTTAGGCCGTCTTCCGTTCACGCCCCAACATCGTGCAGCCCGCCTCCAGTGGTGTCGCGACAGGCGTGAATGGAGGGACGAATGGAGACGTGTCGTCTTCAGCGATGAGAGTCGCTTCTGCCTTGGTGCCAATGATGGTCGTATGCGTGTTTGGCGCCGTGCAGGTGAGTGCCACAATCAGGACTGCATACGACCGAGGCACACAGGGCCAACACCCGGCATCATGGTGTGGGGAGCGATCTCCTACACTGGCCGTACACCACTGGTGATCGTCGAGGGGACACTGAATAGTGCACGGTACATCCAAACCGTCATCGAACCCATCGTTCTACCATTCCTAGACCGGCAAGGGAACTTGCTGTTCCAACAGGACAATGCACGTCCGCATGTATCCCGTGCCACCCAACGTGCTCTAGAAGGTGTAAGTCAACTACCCTGGCCAGCAAGATCTCCGGATCTGTCCCCCATTGAGCATGTTTGGGACTGGATGAAGCGTCGTCTCACGCGGTCTGCACGTCCAGCACGAACGCTGGTCCAACTGAGGCGCCAGGTGGAAATGGCATGGCAAGCCGTTCCACAGGACTACATCCAGCATCTGTACGATCGTCTCCATGGGAGAATAGCAGCCTGCATTGCTGCGAAAGGTGGATATACACTGTACTAGTGCCGACATTGTGCATGCTCTGTTGCCTGTGTCTATGTGCCTGTGGTTCTGTCAGTGTGATCATGTGATGTATCTGACCCCAGGAATGTGTCAATAAAGTTTCCCCTTCCTGGGACAATGAATTCACTGTGTTCTTATTTCAATTTCCAGGAGTGTATAATGAGATTTTCGTTGTCCCTCACCAGCTGCTTTGGGATCCTGGAATACGTTTGACTCAGATAAAATACATCAACACCCATATGACGGCCAAAGCAGAAATATTTACGGATTTCATCTTGCTTTTCAACAGCGACATCGTCAAATATGAAGGCAGTGTTAGGCTTTACCTCTTCAGGTGGGGGGACGTCGTCGCTTTCCCTGAAGGCTCTGTACCTTACGCCGTCTACTCCATCTAATATTTTGCCGGCCGAAGTGGCCGTGCGGTTAAAGGTGCTGCAGTCTGGAACCGCAAGACCGCTACGGTCGCAGGTTCGAATCCTGCCTCGGGCATGGATGTTTGTGATGTCCTTAGGTTAGTTAGGTTTAACTAGTTCTAAGTTCTAGGGAACTAATGACCTCAGCAGTTGAGTCCCATAGTGCTCAGAGCCATTTGAACCATCTAATATTTTCTTCAGTAACTGGTACTTGGGTTGAAAGAGTGTTTTGGAGAAGACGAAAAGGTGCTCGAAGCGGACTCCGTCTATGTACGTTAACAGAGCCATGAGGACATTTGTCTTACCACAGCTGGATGGACCTACAATTATAGCTCGTATGCTGTCGGGAAGGAGTGCTCCATTCTTGTTGGTCCTCTGGTCTTGGTCATCATGACAGGACCAGTCACCTACAACAAAGCCCTTGAGGCGAGGGTGTTTCACCCAGCCCGCCATGATACCTACTGTGGTAGGTCAAGGTGTGGAATACGCTTTTATATGATTAAAAATATGTGTTTGTGTGTAGCCACTATAGCGCACTCACCTAACCAACTGAGCTACAGCGGCTACACAATAGAATGAAGTCGAGGTGGTATATTTAAAGGGAAGGCATTCATATAGATTAACGTAGGTGACATTTTGTGTTGACAAATAAAAAACACGCAATGACAAATTTAATATTATAAAATAACATATTTATTTATTAAAATATTTACAAATATGATCAGCATGAGCAAAAATCAATGCATTCTTTTTTAAGCGGTGCAGCAGAAGTACAGTATTTGGAAAATAGCTGCTTCTTGTATGCTTTAAATTCAGCACGTATATCTCGTAATGTTATGGGTGAATTACAATTGTCCGGTATTCCATCAGTAAATTTGAGTTCGACATTTTCAACACTTATTCGAGGAATAGCACAAGACTTGGGCACTGGTGTTATACACATACTAAAACAATGTTCTATATCATCTATGCGAATCCAGCATGTGTGAAGCCAGTTAATGATGTCGGTGTACACTGCCTGAACATATGGGCACCATCTATGTAGTCTCTCTATCGTACTAGTTAGAGCCATGTCTAAATTGAACAAGTTATCAACAGTGGGGTGATGCATGAAAATACTATAACCATCAGCACTTTTAATTTTTAGTGTAGCATCATCATACATTGATAGAATACTCATAGTTAGGCTGCCACAGTACATGTCCTGGTAGGAGTGGGATGGATAATATTCGGTAGTCATTGATTCTTGATTTGTGTGTTTAAACGACACAGTTCATCCCACTCGTAGTCAGAAAATTTCACTTTAATATTTTTGAGCACATTTTCCAGCACTAACACAGTTGAGAGGCTACTGTATTGTGAAACTTCAAGTCCTACATGGATACGTTCTGAACCACTAACTGTTAACACATAGCTTGAGGCGAATAGTAAAGGTTGAGGTGAAGCGGCGGTCGCTATCTTCTCATCCACGACATCCACACCAGCGCTGTTAGCCTGCTGTTCTTGCACTGATGGCGTGACGTCCCTTGTGAGATTATGATCAGTGGACGGCGCGTACGAAGGAGCCCAGTATTCTGAAGCCCCGTCAAGCGCAGCCTCTGGCACAGACATTAACACCTGGCTATCCTGCTCCAGCATGCTGGGAAGCTGAGCTACAGGATCCTGCGTGGACGAGTCCGAGGCCTGCACGTGTGTGGACCGGGACATGCTGGGACCTGCTGATGCTGGCGTCACGGGCGGAGCTGCTGGAGGATCAAGATGAATATCCATAAGAAATGATGTGATGTTGGTAGAGAAATAATAATAATAGCAATAATAATAATAATAATTTGAGGACTTACTTTTCTGGTGCTGCTTGCTCCTCCTCCTATTCTGCTGTGGTGTTGACTGACGCTTCATCTTGACCGACTGGAACAGAGATAGAGGAGCTGCTAAGTCCTCCTTATATAGAAGCCAACTATGTCATCATGATGCTGTGCTGCTATTGGTTGAATAAGGTGAACACATGACCTATCGAAGTGCCCTCTAGCGGGGAACTCATGAACTAGATCAGTTCGTTGCTCTGCTGGATCTGAGGCAGTCGTCTCTTGTGGGCTGGGAGCTTATATGTGGGCTTTAGGAAAGGCAGACAGTTGCAACAGTAGCAGATGTTTCCATGAGATGGGTAATGCCTTTTTTTAAAGCATTTCGTTGGAAGTCATAAATGGAGGTCTGTGTTCTTATTCATATGTTCCAGGATTAATGCACGTTTCCATTCAGCATGTAGGAGGTTATGGGGGCAGTCCTCGGCTGTATGCTTGCAAACTACACTCCTGTTAAACTCATCGCGGTCGAACACCAATAACTCATCGATTGAACACATTCTGCAGGACGGGCTTCAATAGTATATACGTTGTATACGAATATGCTTACGCCGAAGCGAATTGGCGTCAACTGAAGCTGGCCCGCATCTCGTGGCCGTGCGGTAGCGTTCTCGCTTCCCACGCCCGGGTTCCCGGGTTCGATTCCCGGCGGGGTCAGGGATTTTCTCTGCCTCGTGATGGCTGGGTGTTGTGTGCTGTCCTTAGGTTAGTTAGGTTTAAGTAGTTCTAAGTTCTAGGGGACTTATGACCACAGCAGTTGAGTCCCATAGTGCTCAGAGCCATTTGAACCATTTTTTTCAACTGAAACTTGCGTTTTGAAAGAGTGAATGTTTGATGGTAAATAAGCCTGCAGTGAATTTTAAAATTTTCCCGGCGAATTGACTGTTCAAACAAATTTCGGGCTTGCAGCCGGTCGTCGTTCAATACTTCGCACGATATTTCAACTGGGCACCTGCCAGTCATCTTCAGGTGAGCCGTCGCAGACTGGCGAAAACGTCTTTTTTTTTTTTACTTTATTGTTATTTTAACACCTGAACAATCAGGTAGGCTGGCAGCGGCATGCTACGCCGCTCTTCAGCCATAGTGGTGACAATAACAGTACAAGAACGGAGAATTTAAAATGAATAGAGTGATGGGCAAAAAATAGTGGTCACAGATACACAAAAAACACGGAGCCGTTCACACGCGACGAAAACGACACTGAAAACACGTTGACACGGCGCACATAACACTGATGAATCCGACGGCATAAGTGAACGTAGAAGCGGGACGGCGGACACTAAAACACAAAACGACGTCACACACACAGATGGCGATGATCTCCGGCGCGCGAAAGTCCACGTAGTGTGTGCGAGTCCGGGGACCTGCCAAGAGGGGAAGAAGGGTGAGAGCGGGTAGAGAGGGGAGAACAGAGATGCCAATGGCTGAGGAGATGGGAGGAGGAGTAGAAGGACAGGGGAGGGGAGGCCCGGGGGAGGAGTAGTGAGAAGGGGAGGAGGGATGGAGGGTGCCCAAAGGAACAGATACAGGAAGAGGGAGGGAGGATCAAATGTGGTAGGAGGGGTAGATGGAGGGGAGGAGGATATCATCTGGGAGGGGGAGCTGGCGGAAGCCACCTTGGGAGAGGGTAAGGAGGGTGGAGAGATGGAGACCGGGTGGAACGTGGGAATACAGGCGCGGCAGCGGGCGGGGGTGGGAGAGGATCGGGGAGACGAGCGGGTGAGGAGGATCGAGTTTACTGGAGGTGTACAGGATCCGTATCCTTTCAAGGAAAAGGAGGAGGTGAGGGAAGGGGATGAGATCGTACAGGAGCCATGTAGGCGAGGCGGAGAGCATGGCGTTCAAGGATTTGGAGGGATTTGTAAAAAGTAGGGGGGGCGGAGATCCAAGCCGGATGGGCATAACAAAGGATAGGGCGGATGAGGGATTTATAGGTGTGGAGAATGGTGGAGGGGTCCAGACCCCACGTACGGCCGGAGAGGAGCTTGAGGAGACTGAGTCGGAAGCGTGCCTTGCCTTGGATTGTCCGGAGGTGGGGAGTCCAGGAGAGGCGACGGTCGAGGGTGACGCCAAGGTACTTAAGGGTGGGAGTGAGGGCGATAGGACGGCCATAGATGGTGATATAGAAATCAAGGAGGCGGAAGGAAGGGGTGGTTTTGCCTACAATGATCGCCTGGGTTTTGGAGGGATTGACCTTGAGCAACCACTGGTTGCAACAAGCGGTGAACTGGTCAAGATGGGATTGGAGAAGGTGTTGGGAGCGCTGTAGGGTGGGGGAAGGGCAAGGAATGCAGTGTCATCGGCAAACTGGAGAAGGTGGACGGGGGCTGACGGCGGTGGCATGTCCGCCGTGTACAAAAGGTACAGAAGGGGGGAGAGGACGGAGCCTTGGGGCACACCGGCAGAGGGGAAAAAGGTGTAGGAATCTGAGTTATGGATGGTGACATAGGAAGGACGGCGGGAGAGAAAGGAGCCGATCAGACGGACGTAGTTAATGGGAAGGGCGAAGGTTTGGAGCTTGAAGAGGAGACCGGAATGCCATACGCGGTCATATGCACGTTCGAGGTCCAGGGAGAGGAAGATTGTGGAGCGACGGGAATTAAGCTGTTCGGAAAGGAGATGAGTGAGGTGAAGGAGAAGGTCGTCGGAAGAGGAAGACGGCCGAGAGCCACACTGGGTAACGGGAAGGAGGCGGTGCTGGCGGAGATGCTGGTGGATGCGTCGTGTGAGGATAGATTCCATGACCTTGCTGAAGACCGAGGTAAGGCTGATGGGACGGTAGGAGGAGACGGCAGACGGCGGTTTGCCAGGTTTAAGGAACATGAGGATACGGGAGGTTTTCCACAGGTCGGGGTAGTAACCGGTGGACAGGACTACATTGTAGAGCCTGGCCAGGGTGGAGAGGAAAGAGACAGGAGCTTCACGAAGGTGACGGTAGGTGACACGATCGTGACCAGGAGCGGTGTTGCGTGTTGTGCGGAGTGTAGCAATGAGATCCTGTATAGTGATAGGGGCATTGAGTTCCGTGTGTGCAATGTTGGCGAAAACGTCCTCCGTTCCGCAATATACAGCGTACTGTAACTATTCTGCGCATGCGTCGAAAACTTGATAGTTGAACCACACTGCCCGCCGGCAGCGCCCTCGCTGGTGGAATAGCGGAACTCTGTCGCCCTCTGCGTTGCTGTTTGCCACGGCCGTCAAGCACTCTGTCGTCTTCGATTTGAGCAAATCGTGGAGATGATGGGATTCCATGCACTGTCCAGCTGGTAGCCGCTGTCACGGATTAACAGATTTTCCGCCAGTCGTATTTCTACGGATTCTTTAATAATGGAGTCCCAGAAAGACGTTGCTGTGGACAAAATCATTGTTTTCTCATACTCCATTGAAAGTCCAGTAGAAATACAATGTTCAGCAATAGCGGACTTGCTTGGCTGCAAAAGGCGGGTGTAACGTTGATGTTCAGTGCAGCGTTCTTTCACGGTGCGTGTGGTTTGACCTATGTAAGTCATACCACATTTGCACGGCACCTTGTAAATTCTGGCCTTTCGTAGTAACAGATTGTCCTTAACTGATCCCACAAGGTCCGCAATCTTCGATGGTGGGCGGAAAACCACTTTTACCTGAAATTTTCGGAGGATTCTTGCTATTTTAAACGAAGTGTCGCCAACGAAAGGAAGAAAAGCTAAAGATTGTTCCAGCATGTTCTCCTCTTTATTCGCTTCCTACTTCTTAGTTTTAACTGTTAGTGCCCTGTTAATCTGCGGGATGGAATACCCATTTTCGCTGAATACTGTCTTTAGATGGGCGAGTTCTTGAGGTAAGCTATGTAGATCTGAGACAGTATGAGCTCTATCAACAAGTGTTTTAAGCAAACTCATGGTTTGCGATGGGTGATGGCAACTCGATGCTTGCAGATACAAATCAGTATGAGTGGGTTTCCGGTAAACTGAATGCCCTAGAGAACCATCATTCTTCCTTCGAACCAGGACATCCAAGATAGGCAAGTAACCATCTTTCCCTATTTCCATGGTGAACAGGATGTTGGTATAAATGGAGTTGACGTGATGTAGAAACTCCATTAATTTATCTTCTCCATGAGGCCACACTATGAAAGTGTCATCCACATACCGCCGAAAAACTGTTGGCTTCAGGGCGGCTGATTCAAGCGCTCTCTCTTCAAAATCCTCCATAAAAAGGTTGGCCACCAAAGGAGACAGGGGGCTACCCATGGGGACACCGTCAGTCTGTTCAAAATATTCTTGATTAAACATAAAATAAGTTGAGGAAAGTGCGTGCCTGAACAAAGCAGTGATATCAACAGGAAACATGTTACCGGTCAGTGCCAAAGAATCTGCAAGAGGAACTTTTGTAAAAAGTGAGACCACATCAAAACTTACTAGAAGGTCTACACTGCCAAGACGAAGAGCCCCCAGTCTATTGATAAAATCAGCTGAGTTTCGTATGTGATGTGAGCACTTGCCTACGAAAGGTCTCAGTAAAGAAGCGAGATGTTTAGCTAAATCATATGTAGGAGCTCCAATGTTTCTCACTATTGGACGCAGAGGAAGACCCTCTTTATGAATCTTAGGAAGGTCATACAGTCTTGGAGGTACACAACCATGTGGTCTTAACCTGTTGATGGTCTCTTGCGGTAAGGAGGAGGAATTTAATAGTGCTGATGTCTTTCGTTGCACACGTCCTGTAGAATCGTAATCAATCTTCCTATGGGTAGAGTCACTTAGCAGTCCATAAATCTTATCGTTTTACACACCACGAGGTAACAAAACAGTTGCATTACCTTTGTCAGCTTTCAATACCACTACGTCAGGGTCCTCTCTCAGATTTCGTAATGCAGCCCTTTCTGCAGAGGTTAAATTACTGCGTTGAGTAGGAGCCTTCAACAGAGCACGGCAAGTTTCCCTTCTTATTTCGTCTGCAGCATCCAAAGGAAGACGTCGTACAGCTTCTTCAACACCACTCAAAATACTTATTAATGGCGGTGCTGTAGGTGTAGGTGCAAAATTGAGTCCCTTGCTTAATACAGACAGCGTAGCGTCGTCCAAATTCTTCTCCGTGCGATTGACGACGGAACGTCGTTCAGGCACGCACTTTCCTCAACTTTTTTTATGTTTAATCAAGAATATTTTGAACAGACTGACGGTGTCGCCATGGGTAGCCCCCTGTCTCCTTTGGTGGCCAACCTTTTTATGGAGGATTTTGAAGAGAGAGTGCTTGAATCTGCTGCCCTGAAGCCAACAGTTTTTTGGCGGTATGTGGATGACACTTTCATAGTGTGGCCACATGGAGAAGATAAATTAATGGAGTTTCTGCATCACCTCAACTCCATTCATACCAACATCCTGTTCACCATGGAAATAGAGAAAGATGGTTGCTTGCCTTTCTTGGATGTCCTGGTTCGAAGGAAGAATGATGGTTCTCTAGGGCATTCAGTTTACCGGAAACCCACTCATACTGATTTGTACCTGCAAGCATCGAGTTGCCATCACCCATCGCAAACCATGAGTATGCTTAAAACACTTGTTGATAGAGCTCATACTGTCTCAGATCTACATAGCTTACCTCAAGAACTCGCCCATCTAAAGACAGTATTCAGCGAAAATGGGTATTCCATCCCGCAGATTAACAGGGCACTAACAGTTAAAACTAAGAAGTAGGAAGCGAATAAAGAGGAGAACATGCTGGAACAATCTTTAGCTTTTCTTCCTTTCGTTGGCGACACTTCGTTTAAAATAGCAAGAATCCTCCGAAAATTTCAGGTAAAAGTGGTTTTCCGCCCACCATCGAAGATTGCGGACCTTGTGGGATCAGTTAAGGACAATCTGTTACTACGAAAGGGCAGAATTTACAAGGTGCCGTGCAAATGTGGTATGACTTACATAGGTCAAACCACACGCACCGTGAAAGAACGCTGCACTGAACATCAACGTTACACCCGCCTTTTGCAGCCAAGCAAGTCCGCTATTGCTGAACATTGTATTTCTACTGGACTTTCAATGGAGTATGAGAAAACAATGATTTTGTCCACAGCAACGTCTTTCTGGGACTCCATTATTAAAGAATCCGTAGAAATACGACTGGCGGAAAATCTGTTAAACCGTGACAGCGGCTACCAGCTGGACAGTGCATGGAATCCCATCATCTCCTTGTCCGCAGCCCGTGGTCGTGCGGCAGCGTTCTCGCTTCCCACGCCCGGGTTTTTCTCTGCCTCGTGATGACTGGGTGTTGTGTGCTGTCCTTAGGTTAGTTAGGTTTAAGTAGCTCTGAGTTCTAGGGGACTGATGACCATAGACGTTAAGTCCCATAGTGCTCGGAGCCATTTGAACCCATCATCTACAAGATTTGCTCAAATCGAAGACGACAGAGTGCGTAGACGGCCGTGGCAAACAGCAACGCAGAGGGCGACCGAGTTTCGCTATTCCACCAGCGAGGGCGCTGCCGGCGGGCAGTGTGGTTCAGCTATCAAGTTTTCGACGCATGCGCAGAATAGTTACGGTTCGCTATATTTTGCGGAACGGAGGACGTTTTCGCCAGTCTGCGACGGCTCACCTGAAGATGACTGGCAAGTGCCCAGTTGAAATATCGTGCGAAGTATTGAACGACGACCGGCTGCAAGCCCGAAATTTTTTTGAACAATAAACCTGCAGTTTGCGCATGCACATGAGCATATGCTGGTTACGGAATGCATCCTAGCTCCATCCCTCTGCATTGCCGACATCTGCTGAACACAATTCTTGTACTTATTGCTCCGACACTCTTCCATTATCATACGCTTCCACACCTCCTGAAGTGAACTGTGGCTACAGTCCTCCCTCGAATGTCAACATGAAATGCAGTTATTGAAGGCTGCTCTATCACCCACATCCATCTCTATGATCGAACACATGGCAACGACAACTCAGCAAAGACTGAATGTGCAGGAGAACGGTAATGGTAGTTCAGTGGAGGTAGCGCAATTGGCTTTCTTCCCACCAAAATCAACCATCTTTAATGACGTCACGGTGGCGCTCTCTGGTGGCAAGGGTATGAACTAACATAGTTGGATTGCATACACACGTGCATGATATAAATAATAATGAATGATAATGAATGTTAATGAATGATAATCAGTAATAATAAAGACAAGTACGGTCTTTGCATGCATTATCCTGTTGGAATTGAAACTTCCCGCCATTTTTTTTTCTTCTGGAGGCTTAGGTTAGTGGACGTAGCACAATTGGGCTATTTTCCCGCCAAAATTCAAACTTCCCACCATTTTTTCTTGAGGTTAAGTTAGTGGACGTAGCACAGTTGGCCTATTTTTCCCACCAAAAGACGCCATCTTGGATGACGCCATGCGATGTTGCCAAGTCTACATGCCGCCATCTTGGATGACGTCATCGCCACCATCGTGAATAAATTTGGCAACAATGCAGTGTGGCCTGGCACATACTTAGTCCCCCTGCTAACCAAGACAGTGCATTATTTAATCGTTGGGGAAATCAAGTACGACTAATGGCTTAAATGATAAAGTTATTGCACCACTTCCGTTGTTTCATGTTTAGCACAAAAATTTATTCTCACTTCGAGTGGTGTGCGAGTTTGATGTCTGCGTGTATGTTGTTCTGCCTCGTCTTTCTATGACTCGCTTCAGTCGCAACAACGGCAAACATTATGTCGTAGAGAATTAAACACTAATTGACAGGACAGTACTTGTGTAGACCTGCTCGGCGCCCATGTGCCTCATTCAGTAGCCTGAGGTGACACACGACCACCACATGATCTGTAACGTTTGTTTCCATTAAATACTAGGATAGTGCCAATATATTGCGACAGAATGACTCGAAAAAGAGTCAGGGTGTAGTGTTAACCTATTTAGAAGATTACATTCTTTCATTTAAGATAAGCTTCCGCTTATAGCTGACCTGCAGTAACAATAAGAGCTATTTTTAAACAAGAATTTTACCTTACTTTTCTATTGCATAAAATCTTAGTCTTTAGCTGTTTTTCTTAGTGTTGTCTTTAGTCCAAAGGCCGTTTTGATGCAGCTCTCCATGGTCCTTAGTACTGTGCAAGCCTTATCATCTTGGAATATCTACTGCAGCCTACTTCCTTCTGAATCTGCTTTCTATATTCAACTCTTGGTCTCCCTCTACAATTTTTACCGTACATACACTCCTGGAAATGGAAAAAAGAACACATTGACACCGGTGTGTCAGACCCACCATACTTGCTCCGGACACTGCGAGAGGGCTGTACAAGCAATGATCACACGCACGGCACAGCGGACACACCAGGAACCGCGGTGTTGGCCGCCGAATGGCGCTACCTGCGCAGCATTTGTGCACCGCCGCCGTCAGTGTCAGCCAGTTTGCCGTGGCATACAGAGCTCCATCGCAGTCTTTAACACTGGTAGCATGCCGTGAAAGCGTGGACGTGAACCGTATGTGCAGTTGACGGACTTTGAGCGAGGGCGTATAGTGGGCATGCGGGAGGCCGGGTGGACGTACCTCCGAATTGCTCAACACGTGGGGCGTGAGGTCTCCACAGTACATCGATGTTGTCGCCAGTGGTCGGCGGAAGGTGCACGTGCCCGTCGACCTGGGACCGGACCGCAGCGACGCACGGATGCACGCCAAGACCGTAGGATCCTACGCAGTGCCGTAGGGGACCGCACCGCCACTTCCCAGCAAATTAGGGACACTGTTGCTCCTGGGGTATCGGCGAGGACCATCCGCAACCGTCTCCATGAAACTGGGCTACGGTCCCGCACACCGTTAGGCCGTCTTCCGCTCACGCCCCAACATCGTGCAGCCCGCCTCCAGTGGTGTCGCGACAGGCGTGAATGGAGGGACGAATGGAGACGTGTCGTCTTCAGCGATGAGAGTCGCTTCTGCCTTGGTGCCAATGATGGTCGTATGCGTGTTTGGCGCCGTGCAGGTGAGCGCCACAATTAGGACTGCATACGACCGAGGCACACAGGGCCAACACCCGGCATCATGGTGTGGGGAGCGATCTCCTACACTGGCCGTACACCACTGGTGATCGTCGAGGGGACACTGAATAGTGCACGGTACATCCAAACCGTCATCGAACCCATCGTTCTACCATTCCTAGACCGGCAAGGGAACTTGCTGTTCCAACAGGACAATGCACGTCCGCATGTATCCCGTGCCACCCAACGTGCTCTAGAAGGTGTAAGTCAACTACCCTGGCCAGCAAGATCTCCGGATCTGTCCCCCATTGAGCATGTTTGGGACTGGATGAAGCGTCGTCTCACGCGGTCTGCACGTCCAGCACGAACGCTGGTCCAACTGAGGCGCCAGGTGGAAATGGCATGGCAAGCCGTTCCACAGGACTACATCCAGCATCTGTACGATCGTCTCCATGGGAGAATAGCAGCCTGCATTGCTGCGAAAGGTGGATATACACTGTACTAGTGCCGACATTGTGCATGCTCTGTTGCCTGTGTCTATGTGCCTGTGGTTCTGTCAGTGTGATCATGTGATGTATCTGACCCCAGGAATGTGTCAATAAAGTTTCCCCTTCCTGGGACAATGAATTCACTGTGTTCTTATTTCAATTTCCAGGAGTGTACTTCCCCCGGTACTAGATTGAGGATCCGTTGATGTCTCAAAATGTGTCCTTCCAACCGATTCTTTTTCACTTAGCTTTTGCCATATATTTCTTGTCTCCGTAATTCATTTCAGTACCTCCTCATGGGTTACTTGACCTACCCAATTAATGTTCAGAATTCGTCTGTAGCACGAAATTTGAAAAACTTCGTTCTCTTGTTGTTTAAATTGTTTATCATCCATACTCGACTTCCATATATGGCTGCATTACAGACAAATGTCCTCAGGAAGGAGTTCAGACTCTTAAGTCGACATTCGATGTTAATAATTTTCTCCAGAAACGCTTTTCTTGCTATTGCCAGTCTGGATTTCATATCCTCTCTACTTTGGATATAATCAGTTATTTTGGTGCCAAAATAACAAAACTTTTCTTCAGATGTAAGCTACAGTTATTAAATACGCTATTTACTAATCATATATACTGATTACTCCCACAGCAGACGAAAACGAGTATAAATTACCAAATCAGATAACTGGTCCAGCAATTTTCTTAACTCGTCGTTGGCACATCTGTAGATTTCCTAAACCTGTCGTTGGTGATGAGTGAAGTCAAGTGCAGTGGTGAAGTTGTTGGAATCTTTCTGTTCATCGATGATAACGAGCGCCATCGTTGATCTGCTGCGGTGGGTCGGGCTCCCCTCACACGGGAGCAGAGCGACTCGACGGCCTGGCCGCCGAGCTCGCCTCCGTGGAAGCCCACCCGGTGGCGCACGACTGCCGTCCGGTCGCCGCTATTGCAGGACCATCGTGATACGCTCTACATTCACAGGAATGTAGACTACTGGCCATCAAAGTTGCTACACCAAGAAGAAATGCAGATGATAAACGGGTATTCATCGGACAAATATATTGTACTACAAGTGACATATGATTACATTTTCACGCAATTTGGGTGCATAGATCCTGAGAAATCAGTACCCAGAACAACCACCTCTGGCCGTAATAACGGCCCTGATACTCCTGGGTATTGAGTCAAACAGAGCTTGGATGGCATGTACAGGCACAGCTGCCCATGCAGCTTCAACTCGATACCACAGTTCATCAAGAGTAGTGACTGGCCTATTGTGACGAACCAGTTGCTCGGCCACGATGGACCAGACGTTTTTAACTGGTGAGACATCTGCAGAATGTGCTGGCCAGGGCAGCAGTCGAACATTTTCTATATCCAGAAAGGCCCGTACAGGACCTGCAACATGCGGTCGCGCACTATCCTGCTGAAATGTAGGGTTTTGCAGGGATCGAATGAAGGGTAGATCCACGGGTCGTAACACATCTTAAATGTAACGTCCACTGTTCAAACTGCCGTCAATGCGAACAAGAGGTGACCGACACGTGTAACCAATGGCACCCCATACCATCACGCCGGGTGATACGCCAGCATGGCGATGACGAATACACGCTTCCAAAGTGCGTTCATGCGACCATCATGATGCTGTAAATAGAACCTGGATTCATCCGAAAAAATGACGTTTTGCCATTCGTGCACCCAGGTTCGTCGTTGAGTACACATCGCAGGCGCTCCTGTCTGTGATGCAGCGTCAAGGGTGACCGCAGCCATGGTCTCCGAGCTGATAGTCCATGCTGCTGCAAACGTCGTCGAACTGTTTGTGCAGATGGTTGTTGTCTTGCAAACGTCCCCATCTGTTGATTCGGGGATCGAGACGTGGCTGCACGATCCGTTACAGCCATGCGGATAAGATGCCTGTCATCTCGACTGCTACTGATACGAGGCCGTTGGAATCCAGCACGGCGTTCCGTATTACCCTGCTGAACCCACAGGTTCCATATTTAAATTTCGCGTCTGTAGCACGTCATCTTCAGTATGTAGTAATTTTAATGGACAGTAGTGTATTTTTTGAGACACACAATTACCGTGAGTTCTCATTATCTTGTGATGAGATCGTAGCAGCTTGAAAGCATGGTAAGTCATTTCTTATGGTTACAATATAGTCTTTTCACATTTTTTACCCAAACCAACCAGTGTTACATAGCAGACCATTCGACGTTCGGTACAGGTACTACAAAAGACATTTTACCTGTTCTGCTAATCTTACGGCAAACTATTTAGAAATAAGTGTGCGTCATCCCTTGACAATAACCTGCTGGATA
This sequence comes from Schistocerca americana, assembly GCF_021461395.2. Classification (NCBI taxonomy): domain Eukaryota; kingdom Metazoa; phylum Arthropoda; class Insecta; order Orthoptera; family Acrididae; genus Schistocerca; species Schistocerca americana. Next base: position 717,374,439 of record NC_060123.1, read on the forward strand.
CAAGTTTGGTGTGGGCGCAGATTGAAAGGAGAAGGCTGAAAAGAAAACCTTATGAGGATAAAAAAAATATATTTACTGTGAAATGAAAACAACAAAATAACAAACGTGACAGTAGTGTCTTACTCAAAGATTCATAGCTGGCATTATTTTCCAGAATTTTCAGGGAGGACGCATTCTACAATAGTATGTCATCTGAGCAAACACAATATCCTCAGCGAATCACAAATTGGATTTGAGAAAACTTATTCTGTTGAGTATGCCACATGCATGCCAGCTCACCAAATTTTACAAGCATTAAACAGTAAAATAGCGCCTGTTGGAATTTTTGGGGCCTATCTAAGGCATCTGACTGTGTGAATCACACACTGACGTTCTATTGGTATGATGGTGTAGCTAACCAGTAGGTGATGTCATATCTAAGGATAAGAACGCAGAAAATTTTACTTAGTAATTCAGCCAGTGTAGTCTTAGGTCATTATTGTGAGTAGGAAGAAATTATGTATGGGATTCCTCAAGGCTGAGTCCTAGGTCCGCTAATGTTCCTCGTTCGTGTTAATTGTTTTCAACCTAAAATACAACAAGCACAGTAAGTTCTTTTTCCAGATGACACCAGCTCCTGTTGTAATCAATCCAAGCATACGTTCGGCAACAGAAGAAATGGCAAACAGTGTTCTTAAAAATTTTATTCACTGATTTTCTCTGAATGGGCTCATCCACTGTTTTGAACAGACGCAACGTAATCAGTTCTGCAGATCTAGGGGTGCTATACAACTCATAAGTGTTACACTTGTTCGAAAATTCATCATTCTTAGACGTGGGTTTTGATGAGAATTTAAACTGGAAAAAGCACATTTTGGAATTCCTAAAACAATTTAGTTCAGCCAGACCTGCACTTAGAATAATTGCAAACCTTGGGGAGGCACAAATCAGTAAGGTGACATATTTTGCGTATTTTTATACAGTAATGCCATATGCAATGATGTTCTGGGGCAACTCATCTTCTGCAAAGAAAGTCGTCATTGCCCGAAATCCTGCAGTACGAATAGTATGTGGTGCTCACCCACGATCGTCTTGTGGACATCTACTTAAAGTGTTCCTCATTTTGACTACTCCTGCACAGTATATTCATTCCCTTGTGAAGTTCGTTCGCAAATAATCCACTGCCGTTGAAAAGAAACAATGGGGTACATAATTACATTACCAGAAGGAAAGATGTTCATTACATCACATTAAACTTGTATTTAGCTGAAAAAAGGATCGACAGTGCCACAAATAAAATTTTGATAACTAATGAGTGATACAGAAGGTCTGATAGACAGCAAAGTGAAATTTGAAAGGAAACTGAAAAAGTTTCTCCTTGGGCACTCCTTCCATCCATAGAAGAAATTTTATTATTGTAACATGTAAAAAGTGGTAGGTAGTAACCCACATCTGTATATTTAATAGTAATAATAACAATGTAATAATAATAACAATAATAAACTTACAAATGTTCTGAATGTCGTGATGTTTACAAATTAATTTGCAATGTCAGTGTGAAATGATTCATACCACATCATTATGATTTGTGGTGCAAATAATCCACGGAACATGAAACTAACCAAGCTGCCGAGCAACTCTCAGTGCTGTGTTAACTCACACACTGCTGCACTGCACATGACAGCAAGCTAGGATCGTGCTTCTGGTGCTCTCATCGATGTAGCCGTGTGCTTCATTACGCACTTATACGGGCACTACGATGTTAGGGGTGGGGCACGGATAAGCTCTGTTGTTAGCATAGTTTTGTGGATTGGGTTGATCTGGAGGGGGGGGGGGGGAGAGAGAGTGGAGGAGGCCAAACTGCAAGGTCATTGGAGTCTCATCGGATCAGGGAGGGCAGTCGGCCGCGCCCTTTCAAAGAATCCATCCCGGCATTTGCCTGAAGCGATTTAGGGAAATCACGGAAAACCTAAACCAGGATGGCCGGACGCAGGATTGAACCGTCGTCCTGCCGAATGCGAGTGCAGCGTGCTAACCACTGCTCCACCTCACTCGACTGTGTGGTGCTCACTGCATTGTGTCTACCTCGATACAAGAATTGAGCGCACAATTCTGTTACGTTCCCCTCAGTTTGTAGATAACAGTCATCAACTGATGTATCCGAGCGCAGGTGGCCACTACATTTTCAGTGTCTCGTGTCTCGCAGGAGTGTCTGAATGCTCGAAGGGCGCTGGTGTCGTTACCACCAGTTCGACGGGCAACTCACGGTGCAGCGAATCCTCGCGCCCTCTCTGAGCGTGTTGACAGACAGTGCTCACAAGCCGCACTGAGCCGTTCTCTGGTGCAGAGTCAACGCTCTCAGATTGCGGGGTTGCTGTTACCTCCCTTACAGAGATGCCTGAACGCAGTGATTTCCTGTGTGTGGCCAAAAGAGTTTCAGTACTTGCGCTACCTTCAGTGCCGCTAGGGTAAGATGCTGTACTGAGCCGTTCTCTGGTGCAGAGTCAACGCTCTCAGATTGCGGGGTTGCTGTTACCTCCCTTACAGAGATGCCTGAACGCAGTGATTTCCTGTGTGTGGCCAAAAGAGTTTCAGTACTTGCGCTACCTTCAGTGCCGCTAGGGTAAGATGCTGTACTGAGCCGTTCTCTGGTGCAGAGTCAACGCTCTCAGATTGCGGGGTTGCTGTTACTTCCCTTACAGAGATGCCTGAACGCAGTGATTTCCTGTGTGTGGCCAAAAGAGTTTCAGTACTTGCGCTACCTTCAGTGCCGCTAGGGTAAGATGCTGTACTGAGCCGTTCTCTGGTGCAGAGTCAACGCTCTCAGATTGCGGGGTTGCTGTTACCTCCCTTACAGAGATGCTTGAACGCAGTGATTTCCTGTGTGTGGCCAAAAGAGTTTCAGTACTTGCACTACCTTCAGTGCCGCTAGGGTAAGATGCTGAACTGAGCCGTTCTCTGGTGCAGAGTCAACGCTCTCAGATTGCGGGGTTGCTGTTACCTCCCTTACATAGATGCCTGAACGCAGTGATTTCCTGTGTGTGGCCAAAAGAGTTTCAGTACTTGCGCTACCTTCAGTGCCGCTAGGGTAAGATGCTGTACTGAGCCGTTCTCTGGTGCAGAGTCAACGCTCTCAGATTGCAGGGTTGCTGTTACCTCCCTTACAGAGATGCCTGAACGCAGTGATTTCCTGTGTGTGGCCAAAAGAGTTTCAGTACTTGCGCTACCTTCAGTGCCGCTAGGGTAAGATGCTGTACTGAGCCGTTCTATGGTGCAGAGTCAACGCTCTCAGATTGCGGGGTTGCTGTTACCTCCCTTACAGAGATGCCTGAACGCAGTGATTTCCTGTGTGTGGCCAAAAGAGTTTCAGTACTTGCGCTACCTTCAGTGCCGCTAGGGTAAGATGCTGTACTGAGCCGTTCTCTGGTGCAGAGTCAACGCTCTCAGATTGTGGGGTTGCTGTTACCTCCCTTACAGAGATGCCTGAGCGCAGTGATTTCCTGTGTGTGGCCAAAAGAGTTTCAGTACTTGCGCTACCTTCAGTGCCGCTAGGGTAAGATGCTGTACTGAGCCGTTCTCTGGTGCAGAGTCAACGCTCTCAGATTGCGGGGTTGCTGTTACCTCCCTTACAGAGATGCCTGAACGCAGTGATTTCCTGTGTGTGGCCAAAAGAGTTTCAGTACTTGCGCTACCTTCAGTGCCGCTAGGGTAAGATGCTGTACTGAGCCGTTCTCTGGTGAAGAGTCAACGCTCTCAGATTGCGGGGTTGCTGTTACCTCCCTTACAGAGATGCCTGAACGCAGTGATTTCCTGTGTGTGGCCAAAAGAGTTTCAGTACTTGCGCTACCTTCAGTGCCGCTAGGGTAAGATGCTGTACTGAGCCGTTCTCTGGTGCAGAGTCAACGCTCTCAGATTGCGCGGTTGCTGTTACCTCCCTTACAGAGATGCCTGAACGCAGTGATTTCCTGTGTGTGGCCAAAAGAGTTTCAGTACTTGCGCTACCTTCAGTGCCGCTAGTGTAAGATGCTGTACTGAGCCGTTCTCTGGTGCAGAGTCAACGCTCTCAGATTGCGGGGTTGCTGTTACCTCCCTTACAGAGATGCCTGAACGCAGTGATTTCCTGTGTGTGGCCAAAAGAGTTTCAGTACTTGCGCTACCTTCAGTGCCGCTAGGGTAAGATGCTGTACTGAGCCGTTCTCTGGTGCAGAGTCAACGCTCTCAGATTGCGGGGTTGCTGTTACCTCCCTTACAGAGATGCCTGAACGCAGTGATTTCCTGTGTGTGGCCAAAAGAGTTTCAGTACTTGCGCTACCTTCAGTGCCGCTAGGGTAAGATGCTGTACTGAGCCGTTCTCTGGTGCAGAGTCAACGCTCTCAGATTGCGGGGTTGCTGTTACCTCCCTTACAGAGATGCCTGAACGCAGTGATTTCCTGTGTGTGGCCAAAAGAGTTTCAGTACTTGCGCTACCTTCAGTGCCGCTAGGGTAAGATGCTGTACTGAGCCGTTCTCTGGTGCAGAGTCAACGCTCTCAGATTGCGGGATTGCTGTTACCTTCCTTACAGAGATGCCTGAACGCAGTGATTTCCTGTGTGTGGCCAAAAGAGTTTCAGTACTTGCGCTACCTTCAGTGCCGCTAGGGTAAGATGCTGTACTGAGCCGTTCTCTGGTGCAGAGTCAACGCTCTCAGATTGCAGGGTTGCTGTTACCTCCCTTACAGAGATGCCTGAACGCAGTGATTTCCTGTGTGTGGCCAAAAGAGTTTCAGTACTTGCGCTACCTTCAGTGCCGCTAGGGTAAGATGCTGTACTGAGCCGTTCTCTGGTGCAGAGTCAACGCTCTCAGATTGCGGGGTTGCTGTTACTTCCCTTACAGAGATGCCTGAACGCAGTGATTTCCTGTGTGTGGCCAAAAGAGTTTCAGTACTTGCGCTACCTTCAGTGCCGCTAGGGTAAGATGCTGTACTGAGCCGTTCTCTGGTGCAGAGTCAACGCTCTCAGATTGCGGGGTTGCTGTTACCTCCCTTACAGAGATGCTTGAACGCAGTGATTTCCTGTGTGTGGCCAAAAGAGTTTCAGTACTTGCACTACCTTCAGTGCCGCTAGGGTAAGATGCTGAACTGAGCCGTTCTCTGGTGCAGAGTCAACGCTCTCAGATTGCGGGGTTGCTGTTACCTCCCTTACATAGATGCCTGAACGCAGTGATTTCCTGTGTGTGGCCAAAAGAGTTTCAGTACTTGCGCTACCTTCAGTGCCGCTAGGGTAAGATGCTGTACTGAGCCGTTCTCTGGTGCAGAGTCAACGCTCTCAGATTGCAGGGTTGCTGTTACCTCCCTTACAGAGATGCCTGAACGCAGTGATTTCCTGTGTGTGGCCAAAAGAGTTTCAGTACTTGCGCTACCTTCAGTGCCGCTAGGGTAAGATGCTGTACTGAGCCGTTCTATGGTGCAGAGTCAACGCTCTCAGATTGCAGGGTTGCTGTTACCTCCCTTACAGAGATGCCTGAACGCAGTGATTTCCTGTGTGTGGCCAAAAGAGTTTCAGTACTTGCGCTACCTTCAGTGCCGCTAGGGTAAGATGCTGTACTGAGCCGTTCTCTGGTGCAGAGTCAACGCTCTCAGATTGTGGGGTTGCTGTTACCTCCCTTACAGAGATGCCTGAACGCAGTGATTTCCTGTGTGTGGCCAAAAGAGTTTCAGTACTTGCGCTACCTTCAGTGCCGCTAGGGTAAGATGCTGTACTGAGCCGTTCTCTGGTGCAGAGTCAACGCTCTCAGATTGCGGGGTTGCTGTTACCTCCCTTACAGAGATGCCTGAACGCAGTGATTTCCTGTGTGTGGCCAAAAGAGTTTCAGTACTTGCGCTACCTTCAGTGCCGCTAGGGTAAGATGCTGTACTGAGCCGTTCTCTGGTGCAGAGTCAACGCTCTCAGATTGCGGGGTTGCTGTTACCTCCCTTACAGAGATGCCTGAACGCAGTGATTTCCTGTGTGTGGCCAAAAGAGTTTCAGTACTTGCGCTACCTTCAGTGCCGCTAGGGTAAGATGCTGTACTGAGCCGTTCTCTGGTGCAGAGTCAACGCTCTCAGATTGCGGGGTTGCTGTTACCTCCCTTACAGAGATGCCTGAACGCAGTGATTTCCTGTGTGTGGCCAAAAGAGTTTCAGTACTTGCGCTACCTTCAGTGCCGCTAGTGTAAGATGCTGTACTGAGCCGTTCTCTGGTGCAGAGTCAACGCTCTCAGATTGCGGGGTTGCTGTTACCTGCCTTACAGAGATGCCTGAACGCAGTGATTTCCTGTGTGTGGCCAAAAGAGTTTCAGTACTTGCGCTACCTTCAGTGCCGCTAGGGTAAGATGCTGTACTGAGCCGTTCTCTGGTGCAGAGTCAACGCTCTCAGATTGCGGGGTTGCTGTTACCTCCCTTACAGAGATGCCTGAACGCAGTGATTTCCTGTGTGTGGCCAAAAGAGTTTCAGTACTTGCGCTACCTTCAGTGCCGCTAGGGTAAGATGCTGTACTGAGCCGTTCTCTGGTGCAGAGTCAACGCTCTCAGATTGCGGGGTTGCTGTTACCTCCCTTACAGAGATGCCTGAACGCAGTGATTTCCTGTGTGTGGCCAAAAGAGTTTCAGTACTTGCGCTACCTTCAGTGCCGCTAGGGTAAGATGCTGTACTGAGCCGTTCTCTGGTGCAGAGTCAACGCTCTCAGATTGCGGGATTGCTGTTACCTCCCTTACAGAGATGCCTGAACGCAGTGATTTCCTGTGTGTGGCCAAAAGAGTTTCAGTACTTGCGCTACCTTCAGTGCCGCTAGGGTAAGATGCTGTACTGAGCCGTTCTCTGGTGCAGAGTCAACGCTCTCAGATTGCGGGGTTGCTGTTACCTTCCTTACAGAGATGCCTGAACGCAGTGATTTCCTGTGTGTGGCCAAAAGAGTTTCAGTACTTGCGCTACCTTCAGTGCCGCTAGGGTAAGATGCTGTTCTGAGCCGTTCTCTGGTGCAGAGTCAACGCTCTCAGATTGCGGGGTTGCTGTTACCTCCCTTACAGAGATGCCTGAACGCAGTGATTTCCTGTGTGTGGCCAAAAGAGTTTCAGTACTTGCGCTACCTTCAGTGCCGCTAGGGTAAGATGCTGTTCTGAGCCGTTCTCTGGTGCAGAGTCAACGCTCTCAGATTGCGGGGTTGCTGTTACCTCCCTTACAGAGATGCCTGAACGCAGTGATTTCCTGTGTGTGGCCAAAAGAGTTTCAGTACTTGCGCTACCTTCAGTGCCGCTAGTGTAAGATGCTGTACTGAGCCGTTCTCTGGTGCAGAGTCAACGCTCTCAGATTGCAGGGTTGCTGTTACCTCCCTTACAGAGATGCCTGAACGCAGTGATTTCCTGTGTGTGGCCAAAAGAGTTTCAGTACTTGCGCTACCTTCAGTGCCGCTAGGGTAAGATGCTGTACTGAGCCGTTCTATGGTGCAGAGTCAGCGCTCTCAGATTGCGGGGTTGCTGTTACCTCCCTTACAGAGATGCCTGAACGCAGTGATTTCCTGTGTGTGGCCAAAAGAGTTTCAGTACTTGCGCTACCTTCAGTGCCGCTAGGGTAAGATGCTGTACTGAGCCGTTCTCTGGTGCAGAGTCAACGCTCTCAGATTGTGGGGTTGCTGTTACCTCCCTTACAGAGATGCCTGAACGCAGTGATTTCCTGTGTGTGGCCAAAAGAGTTTCAGTACTTGCGCTACCTTCAGTGCCGCTAGGGTAAGATGCTGTACTGAGCCGTTCTCTGGTGCAGAGTCAACGCTCTCAGATTGCGGGGTTGCTGTTACCTCCCTTACAGAGATGCCTGAACGCAGTGATTTCCTGTGTGTGGCCAAAAGAGTTTCAGTACTTGCGCTACCTTCAGTGCCGCTAGGGTAAGATGCTGTACTGAGCCGTTCTCTGGTGCAGAGTCAACGCTCTCAGATTGCGGGGTTGCTGTTACCTCCCTTACAGAGATGCCTGAACGCAGTGATTTCCTGTGTGTGGCCAAAAGAGTTTCAGTACTTGCGCTACCTTCAGTGCCGCTAGGGTAAGATGCTGTACTGAGCCGTTCTCTGGTGCAGAGTCAACGCTCTCAGATTGCGGGGTTGCTGTTACCTCCCTTACAGAGATGCCTGAACGCAGTGATTTCCTGTGTGTGGCCAAAAGAGTTTCAGTACTTGCGCTACCTTCAGTGCCGCTAGTGTAAGATGCTGTACTGAGCCGTTCTCTGGTGCAGAGTCAACGCTCTCAGATTGCGGGGTTGCTGTTACCTGCCTTACAGAGATGCCTGAACGCAGTGATTTCCTGTGTGTGGCCAAAAGAGTTTCAGTACTTGCGCTACCTTCAGTGCCGCTAGGGTAAGATGCTGTACTGAGCCGTTCTCTGGTGCAGAGTCAACGCTCTCAGATTGCGGGGTTGCTGTTACCTCCCTTACAGAGATGCCTGAACGCAGTGATTTCCTGTGTGTGGCCAAAAGAGTTTCAGTACTTGCGCTACCTTCAGTGCCGCTAGGGTAAGATGCTGTACTGAGCCGTTCTCTGGTGCAGAGTCAACGCTCTCAGATTGCGGGGTTGCTGTTACCTCCCTTACAGAGATGCCTGAACGCAGTGATTTCCTGTGTGTGGCCAAAAGAGTTTCAGTACTTGCGCTACCTTCAGTGCCGCTAGGGTAAGATGCTGTACTGAGCCGTTCTCTGGTGCAGAGTCAACGCTCTCAGATTGCGGGATTGCTGTTACCTCCCTTACAGAGATGCCTGAACGCAGTGATTTCCTGTGTGTGGCCAAAAGAGTTTCAGTACTTGCGCTACCTTCAGTGCCGCTAGGGTAAGATGCTGTACTGAGCCGTTCTCTGGTGCAGAGTCAACGCTCTCAGATTGCGGGGTTGCTGTTACCTTCCTTACAGAGATGCCTGAACGCAGTGATTTCCTGTGTGTGGCCAAAAGAGTTTCAGTACTTGCGCTACCTTCAGTGCCGCTAGGGTAAGATGCTGTTCTGAGCCGTTCTCTGGTGCAGAGTCAACGCTCTCAGATTGCGGGGTTGCTGTTACCTCCCTTACAGAGATGCCTGAACGCAGTGATTTCCTGTGTGTGGCCAAAAGAGTTTCAGTACTTGCGCTACCTTCAGTGCCGCTAGTGTAAGATGCTGTACTGAGCCGTTCTCTGGTGCAGAGTCAACGCTCTCAGATTGCGGGGTTGCTGTTACCTCCCTTACAGAGATGCCTGAACGCAGTGATTTCCTGTGTGTGGCCAAAAGAGTTTCAGTACTTGCGCTACCTTCAGTGCCGCTAGGATAAGATGTTGTACTGCGCCGTTCTCTGGTGCAGAGTCAACGCTCTCAGATTGCGGGGTTGCTTTTACCTCCCTTACAGAGATGCCTGAACGCAGTGATTTCCTGTGTGTGGCCAAAAGAGTTTCAGTACTTGCGCTACCTTCAGTGCCGCTAGGGTAAGATGCTGTACTGAGCCGTTCTCTGGTGCAGAGTCAACGCTCTCAGATTGCGGGGTTGCTGTTACCTCCCTTACAGAGATGCCTGAACGCAGTGATTTCCTGTGTGTGGCCAAAAGAGTTTCAGTACTTGCGTTACCTTCAGTGCCGCTAGGGTAAGATGCTGTACTGAGCCCTTCTCTGGTGCAGAGTCAACGCTCTCAGATTGCGGGGTTGCTGTTACCTCCCTTACAGAGATGCCTGAACGCAGTGATTTCCTGTGTGTGGCCAAAAGAGTTTCAGTACTTGCGCTACCTTCAGTGCCGCTAGGGTAAGATGCTGTACTGAGCCGTTCTCTGGTGCAGAGTCAACGCTCTCAGATTGCGGGGTTGCTGTTACCTCCCTTACAGAGATGCCTGAACGCAGTGATATCCTGTGTGTGGCCAAAAGAGTTTCAGTACTTGCGCTACCTTCAGTGCCGCTAGGGTAAGATGCTGTACTGAGCCGTTCTCTGGTGCAGAGTGAACGCTCTCAGATTGCGGGGTTGCTGTTACCTCCCTTACAGAGATGCCTGAACGCAGTGATTTCCTGTGTGTGGCCAAAAGAGTTTCAGTACTTGCGCTACCTTCAGTGCCGCTAGGGTAAGATGCTGTACTGAGCCGTTCTCTGGTGCAGAGTCAACGCTCTCAGATTGCGGGGTTGCTGTTACCTCCCTTACAGAGATGCCTGAACGCAGTGATTTCCTGTGTGTGGCCAAAAGAGTTTCAGTACTTGCGCTACCTTCAGTGCCGCTAGGGTAAGATGCTGTACTGAGCCGTTCTCTGGTGCAGAGTCAACGCTCTCAGATTGCGGGGTTGCTGTTACCTCCCTTACAGAGATGCCTGAACGCAGTGATTTCCTGTGTGTGGCCAAAAGAGTTTCAGTACTTGCGCTACCTTCAGTGCCGCTAGTGTAAGATGCTGTACTGAGCCGTTCTCTGGTGCAGAGACAACGCTCTCAGATTGCGGGGTTGCTGTTACCTCCCTTACAGAGATGCCTGAACGCAGTGATTTCCTGTGTGTGGCCAAAAGAGTTTCAGTACTTGCGCTACCTTCAGTGCCAATAGGGTAAGATGCTGTACTGAGCCGTTCTCTGGTGCAGAGTCAATGCTCTCAGATTGCGGGGTTGCTGTTACCTCCCTTACACAGATGCCTGAACGCAGTGATTTCCTGTGTGTGGCCAAAAGAGTTTCAGTACTTGCGCTTCCTTCAGTGCCGCTAGGGTAAGATGCTGTACTGAGCCGTTCACTGGTGCAGAGTCAACGCTCTCAGATTGCGGGGTTGCTGTTACCTCCCTTACAGAGATGCCTGAACGCAGTGATTTCCTGTGTGTGGCCAAAAGAGTTTCAGTACTTGCGCTACCTTCAGTGCCGCTAGGGTAAGATGCTGTACTGAGCCGTTCTCTGGTGCAGAGTCAACGCTCTCAGATTGCGGGGTTGCTGTTACCTCCCTTACAGAGATGCCTGAACGCAGTGATTTCCTGTGTGTGGCCAAAAGAGTTTCAGTACTTGCGCTACCTTCAGTGCCGCTAGGGTAAGATGCTGTACTGAGCCGTTCACTGGTGCAGAGTCAACGCTCTCAGATTGCGGGGTTGCTGTTACCTCCCTTACAGAGATGCCTGAACGCAGTGATTTCCTGTGTGTGGCCAAAAGAGTTTCAGTACTTGCGCTACCTTCAGTGCCGCTAGGGTAAGATGCTGTACCGAGCCGTTCTCTGGTGCAGAGTCAACGCTCTCAGATTGCGGGGTTGCTGTTACCTCCCTTACAGAGATGCCTGAACGCAGTGATTTCCTGTGTATGGCCAAAAGAGTTTCAGTACTTGCGCTACCTTCAGTGCCGCTAGGGTAAGATGCTGTACTGAGCCGTTCTCTGGTGCAGAGTCAACGCTCTCAGATTGCGGGGTTGCTGTTACCTCCCTTACAGAGATGCCTGAACGCAGTGATTTCCTGTGTGTGGCCAAAAGAGTTTCAGTACTTGCGCTACCTTCAGTGCCGCTAGGGTAAGATGCTGTACTGAGCCGTTCTCTGGTGCAGAGTCAACGCTCTCAGATTGTGGGGTTGCTGTTACCTCCCTTACAGAGATGCCTGAACGCAGTGATTTCCTGTGTGTGGCCAAAAGAGTTTCAGTACTTGCGCTACCTTCAGTGCCGCTAGGGTAAGATGCTGTACTGAGCCGTTCTCTGGTGCAGAGTCAACGCTCTCAGATTGCGGGGTTGCTGTTACCTCCCTTACAGAGATGCCTGAACGCAGTGATTTCCTGTGTGTGGCCAAAAGAGTTTCAGTACTTGCACTACCTTCAGTGCCGCTAGTGTAGGATGCTGTACTGAGCCGTTCTCTGGTGCAGAGTCAACGCTCTCAGATTGCGGGGTTGCTGTTACCTCCCTTACAGAGATGCCTGAACGCAGTGATTTCCTGTGTGTGGCCAAAAGAGTTTCAGTACTTGCGCTACCTTCAGTGCCGCTAGGGTAAGATGCTGTACTGAGCCGTTCTCTGGTGCAGAGTCAACGCTCTCAGATTGCGGGGTTGCTGTTACCTCCCTTACAGAGATGCCTGAACGGAGTGATTTCCTGTGTGTGGCCAAAAGAGTTTCAGTACTTGCGCTACCTTCAGTGCCGCTAGGGTAAGATGCTGTACTGAGCCGTTCACTGGTGCAGAGTCAACGCTCTCAGATTGCGGGGTTGCTGTTACCTCCCTTACAGAGATGCCTGAACGCAGTGATTTCCTGTGTGTGGCCAACAGAGTTTCAGTACTTGCGCTACCTACAGTGCCGCTAGGGTAAGATGCTGTACTGAGCCGTTCTCTGGTGCAGAGTCAACGCTCTCAGATTGCGGGGTTGCTGTTACCTCCCTTACAGAGATGCCTGAACGCAGTGATTTCCTGTGTGTGGCCAAAAGGGTTTCAGTACTTGCGCTACCTTCAGTGCCGCTAGGGTAAGATGCTGTACTGAGCCGTTCTCTGGTGCAGAGTCAACGCTCTCAGATTGCGGGGTTGCTGTTACCTCCCTTACAGAGATGCCTGAACGCAGTGATTTCCTGTGTGTGGCCAAAAGAGTTTCAGTACTTGCGCTACCTTCAGTGCCCCTAGGGTAAGATGCTGTACTGAGCCGTTCTCTGGTGCAGAGTCAACGCTCTCAGATTGCGGGGTTGCTGTTACCTCCCTTACAGAGATGCCTGAACGCAGTGATTTCCTGTGTGTGGCCAAAAGAGTTTCAGTACTTGCGCTACCTTCAGTGCTGCTAGGGTAAGATGCTGTACTGAGCCGTTCTCTGGTGCAGAGTCAACGCTCTCAGATTGCGGGGTTGCTGTTACCTCCCTTACAGAGATGCCTGAACGCAGTGATTTCCTGTGTGTGGCCAAAAGAGTTTCAGTACTTGCGCTACCTTCAGTGCCGCTAGGGTAAGATGCTGTACTGAGCCGTTCACTGGTGCAGAGTCAACGCTCTCAGATTGCGGGGTTGCTGTTACCTCCCTTACAGAGATGCCTGAACGCAGTGATTTCCTGTGTGTGGCCAAAAGAGTTTCAGTACCAGCGCTACCTTCAGTGCCGCTAGGGTAAGATGCTGTACTGAGCCGTTCACTGGTGCAGAGTCAACGCTCTCAGATTGCGGGGTTGCTGTTACCTCCCTCACAGAGATGCCTGAACGCAGTGATTTCCTGTGTGTGGCCAAAAGAGTTTCAGTACTTGCGCTACCTTCAGTGCCGCTAGGGTAAGATGCTGTACTGAGCCGTTCACTGGTGCAGAGTCAACGCTCTCAGATTGCGGGGTTGCTGTTACCTCCCTTACATAGATGCCTGAACGCAGTGATTTCCTGTGTGTGGCCAAAAGAGTTTCAGTACTTGCGCTACCTTCAGTGCCGCTAGGGTAAGGTGCTGTACTGAGCCGTTCTCTGGTGCAGAGTCAACGCTCTCAGATTGCGGGGTTGCTGTTACCTCCCTTACAGAGATGCCTGAACGCAGTGATTTCCTGTGTGTGGCCAAAAGAGTTTCAGTACTTGCGCTACCTTCAGTGCCGCTAGGGTAAGATGCTGTACTGAGCCGTTCACTGGTGCAGAGTCAACGCTCTCAGATTGCGGGGTTGCTGTTACCTCCCTTACAGAGATGCCTGAACGCAGTGATTTCCTGTGTGTGGCCAAAAGAGTTTCAGTACTTGCGCTACCTTCAGTGCCGCTAGGGTAAGATGCTGTACTGAGCCGTTCACTGGTGCAGAGTCAACGCTCTCAGATTGCGGGGTTGCTGTTACCTCCCTTACAGAGATGCCTGAACGGAGTGATTTCCTGTGTGTGGCCAAAAGAGTTTCAGTACTTGCACTACCTTCAGTGCCGCTAGGGTAAGATGCTGTACTGAGCCGTTCTCTGGTGCAGAGTCAACGCTCTCAGATTGCGGGGTTGCTGTTACCTCCCTTACAGAGATGCCTGAACGCAGTGATTTCCTGTGTGTGGCCAAAAGAGTTTCAGTACTTGCGCTACCTTCAGTGCCGCTAGGGTAAGATGCTGTACTGAGCCGTTCACTGGTGCAGAGTCAACGCTCTCAGATTGCGGGGTTGCTGTTACCTCCCTTACAGAGATGCCTGAACGCAGTGATTTCCTGTGTGTGGCCAAAAGAGTTTCAGTACTTGCGCTACCTTCAGTGCCGCTAGGGTAAGATGCTGTACTGAGCCGTTCTCTGGTGCAGAGTCAACGCTCTCAGATTGCGGGGTTGCTGTTACCTCCCTTACAGAGATGCCTGAATGCAGTTATTTCCTGTGTGTGGCCAAAAGAGTTTCAGTACTTGCGCTACCTTCAGTGCCGCTAGGGTAAGATGCTGTACTGAGCCGTTCACTGGTGCAGAGTCAACGCTCTCAGATTGCGGGGTTGCTGTTACCTCCCTTACAGAGATGCCTGAACGCAGTGATTTCCTGTGTGTGGCCAACAGAGTTTCAGTTCTTGCGCTACCTTCAGTGCCGCTAGTGTAAGATGCTGTACGTGGACAGCTAGCTGCCGGGACGCGGCTGACGCCGGCTGCGTTGTGCGCAGGCGCTGGCGTCGGCCGCGGGCCGTCGTGCGGCCGCTACTGGCCGGCCGTGGCGCTCGTGCTGCTCTTGGCGGCGGCCGCCGGAGTCTGCGTGCCGGTGGCGCTCCGCGTCAGCGCCGACGCCGAGCCGGGGGCCGACGCCGACGCCGACGGCGACGCCGCGGCGGCCGCGCGCCAGCACAGGATGGCGGAGGCGCGGCGCCTGCTGCGCGCCGTGCCGCTCATCGACGGGTCAGTCGCGGCGCGGCGCGGCCGTGCCTTCTCAGTCACCCTGCTACCCCACACACATTCACACGTTCACATCCCTGCAATTAGACGTTCTTTGCTTTTGCGGTTTTGATTATAACACACAAACGACAATTGTTTAGCTCATGTCATGATACATAAGCTACACTGCTCGTTCGATGGACCCATAAAATGGATATGCTCGTGGATGGGCGTCATGCCAAAGAAAAACAACAACAGTCAATAAATGATTCATTATACCAGCCCAAAATGGTCCTATTGGGGCACAAAAAAAAAACGAATATGTTCCTATGTATTCTAAAGACTCTGACAAAAGCGTTGTACCAGTTGCCTCATTCTAACTTTCTAAGCATCTTTGAAAATTTTCCGAAAAATTTTGGCATGTGAACATATTTGCATTTTTTTAACATGCAGCTTGCCTCAGACTCCCACAATCTCCATTAACTGTTACTCATCACACCCTCTAATCCAATAATCCTTCGGTCTAAGTCGCTCATACCCATCCACTCCGAGCTGCTCTTTCTCACTCACTCATTCAGCTCAGCTCGTTCTGATTATCTTCATTACGTCTCTGTGTCGCTGTCTCTTGTCCCACAGCCACGGTCTACTTCTTTCTGCCTCTCACAGGCATTCTCTCCCTGTTGCTCTCTCTCACTGCTAATTTCGCATTCCTACCTTTCTACTGCTGCTGTCTCTTCCACTGTCACTATCTCTCTTTTCCTCATTGTCATTGTCATATACTCTGTCTCCACCACGTTCTCTTTCCTGTTCCACCCCCCTCACTATCTTCTTCACTCTCTTCCTACCAATGTTCTATCACTATCACCTATCTTTGACTGCCACTGTGGTCCCTCTCTTCCTCCCAGAGTGCCATTCCTCCTTCAGTATTTCCATACCTCACCCACTATTTACAATCTTTTTGTAATTCTTACTTTTCCATTTCTTTCCCACTGCAACTGTCATCTTATCTCTCAACATAAGAAACCCAAATATGTTTACACCCCAAAATTTTTGGTACAATTTTTAAAGTGCTGACAAAGTTAGAATGAGGCAGCTGGTACAACACTTTTAAGTCGCAGTCTTTAGAATACATAGGAACGTGTTCGAATTGTTTGTGCTCCGATTGCAGCATTTTACCTCTGGTTCCCTTCTTTTCCCTGCTGCAGAAGCGCTTTTAACTGATATGAAAATAAATGTATTGGTCAGTAAAATTTAGAGAGTTTACTTATGTGAAATTGAGATAATGCAACACTTTTACACTTCAGACCGGATTCTGCATAAGTATTTTATGTGTATAAGTAGGATAACTTTGATGAAGAAAATTTCCTAAGTTATTCGAGATCGGGATCTTACGAACACATCGTAAAAATATCAGCCATTTGCTGTGCATAGTCATCTTGGGATCCTCGACTGGGTGTTTGTCTGCTGATGATGGCGAAAATATAGAAAAGAAACCATTTTTGGGGGTTTCGTGAGGAACCGCGGCCATAACTCGCATTAAGTCCACTGCAGACCGCATCAAATTGAAAAGAACCAACCGATTTGCTCCGTTTCCCTAAGTAGTATGAAGTGTATAACAGTGGGTGGTTATAATTAAACTTTCCAGATATAACATGGGAACTAATTACTGTACGAGGAGCAAACTTCGTAGCATTAATGTCAAGGACATGGGGAAGAGAAATAACGCAGAATCAATTCAACTGAAACACTTTTAATGTGCTGCTACGGTACATCATTGAGCCATAGTAAAATAAGCTGTTTTTAAGAGCGCGCCGCAGCGTGTAGTGTGAAGCAGTGGCCCTCAGTTTCTGGCGGTGGCGTCGCTGTGGCAATCGCAGCTTTTGTGTCTCCCTCTGGTGGGAAGGCGGAAAAGTTGCCTGTTGACGTGCATTTAAGGGGCGCTATGAGCTCGGCAGTCGGTCAGTCTGTCAGTTTCAGGAGTCTGGTCAGTCGGTCAGTCTCGGAGTCACTCAGAAGGCAGACACTCGCATGTTAGGCGGTCGGCTCTATGTCTCTGCCGCTATTGGGATGTGGACTGAGTCTGGTTCGTCGTTACTCCACGGTTGGACTAGTTGGTAGTCAGCAGTGGGCAGGTCTGCACGGTGCAAGTACGCGCCAGGGCCGCGATCGACGCAAACGGAAGGCCGTTGGTCGATCGGTCGGCTGGTCGTCGGATGGCGACATGTGGTCTGCTGAGCGCTGACACCAGGATCAGTCGGGAAGAGTTGGCAGCCAGCAGCAGTCTACATCTACATCTACATCTACATCCATACTCCGCAAGCCACCTGACGGTGTGTGGCGGAGGGTACCTTCAGTACCTCTATCGGTTCTCCCTTCTATTCCAGTCTCGTATTGTTCGTGGTATTAGTATGGTATTAGTAGTCGCTGGGACCGCTGTTGGTGAAAGGTGGTCGTCATAGTCGACGACGTCTTGGATCCTCAGGGTGAACACCATTTTCCGAGTCGGGATGTGGTTGCACCTTGTTAGTTCATCGGAACTGAGTAGCGACGAAGTCTCCTCAGCGCGAAGCCAGTCTGGGGCTTTTGGCGGCGGGCACGTGCTTTTGCATTTGGAGGAGCTAGCTGCGAGAGCAACATTTTGCTTTCCTCCGAAGCAGGATCCTCAAGTTGAGTGATTAGTGACTTCTTTTAAAATCTCGACTGTTAGGATTTGTTCGTTATTTGTGGATTGTTGTTTCCTCAGCCGTTCACGCATGTGATAACAAGTGGTGGGTGTTGTTGTCTAGAACCCGCAGCCTTCTTCCATAGTGATTTGACAGCTGTGACTTGTGTTTTATGTATTCTTTAAACTTGTCTTGAGTGGTGATTGATGCCTTGATCTTGGTTAGGCCGAGATAGAAAGTGTAGGTATCTTGGTTTACTCGACATCGGCCGATATTCTCTGTTGTTAGTGCAGTTGGATCTAACGGTTGGAAATCGGTCGGATGGTCAGACGGTGTGAGGCTAGGTCAGTCTCGCGTCACCAGTTGCTGGTCTGTCTCTCGTTTGCATTTGTGCGGCAGTTAGTGTCTGTCTGTCGTCGGAGTGCTAGTATGTCTGTCGCTCGGATCAACCTTTAAAGCCGGCAAAATGAGAGTCTTTCCACCCCACAAGTAAGAGAACTCGGGGAGTGGTCGCCCAGTCGGGACTGAGTTCCTGCACCTGAGTCCGCGCGTCAGGCCGCCAGTCTGCTCGAGTTGTTCGGGCAACGGTCACTGGCGGTTGGATCGGTCGGTTGGTCGGTCGCGCACTGAGACACGAGATGACTTGTCCACCTTGAGCGTCGGCGCATGTGAGGTCCCCACGTGAGTCGAGTGGGCAGCGCCGTATAGAAAGGGGTATTCACACGAGAGCAACAGGAGCGAAACCACGACATCGGGCTGGCCGGGGCGAGCTGCGACGCCGTGAGACGGGAGATCGGCGCGCCTTCATGCGTCCGTTGAAGCGGCTGGCAGCGGACGGTCCGGGAGAGCGTTGGGGGTGCTGCGCCAGGTCTTCGCAAGAAAGCGCAGTTTATTAGAAGTTAAGTGGTTCGAGATACGTTGTTTCATTTACTTGTTAAATTCTACTTGTTTTCTTGGTGAGGTCACCAGTCGCTTTGTTTTGTGGTCGTTCCACCATTCTTCTCCGTTTGCCCACCCACGGGAAGGTGGTTATTTGTGAATTGGGTAGTCGGTTTTTCCCTTGCGGAATTGGAGAGGTTTAGAGCAATCTGCAGTTCGGGTTGTTTAGTAACCCCCCGCCCCCGTCAATCTGCCGTAGGTTAATAGCTGCCTCTGTCATGTATGTTTGTCGGATTCGGTGTTAACGAATTTATAGAACTAAGGTAAAGGCCGAATTCCTGAAATATGTTTTTATCTTGCCTATCGTCTTGCGAGGCGGTATATGTGTAATGTAGAGCATGTTGTGCACCTTATGTAAGTCTGAATTTCATGGGTTTGATTTAGTCATTTTTATAAAGTTGCCACCCTTCCACCGTAAGAGCCCTTTTAGAAACAAATTGCACTTTTGGTGGCAAATAATTTCTTGGTGTGAGTGTTTGTACCATTTCCATCCCTCCTACGGGGTGCATAGTTAATGTGTTTGTGTGAGTTGTTAAAATTTTTAGTTTAAAGTAATCTGGTGAGTTGCAGATTTGCACCCGTGTAGTTTTTCGGAGGTCGTTGTGAGCGGTCGTGACTACGGCCGTGTTGAAAGGGGGCGGAAGCTTCTCAGCCCGAAGGCTTCTACTGTAAAAAAAATTTTTTTTATTCTGCCTCTGAATAATTGTAACTTGATATTTAGAGGGTGTTTTCTGATCGTAATTTTAAATCTGTTTTTGAAAAGGCTTTTAGGTATAAAATTCACATTTGTTAAAGGTAATTTTATTTTCCATCAGTTACTTCCTAGCAACTACATGCACGCTCACCTAGTGTGATTAAATCTGTTAATGTTCTTGGTGAATTGCTAGTAAATAAAGTAAATTCTTTAAGAAAAGATGTTGAAAGTAAATTTACGGTTCAATCATACCATTACATACAGGTACTATTACTGGAACGAAAGGCGCTCAATATGGCGCCCATCGCTGTGCAAAAGAGACTGAAAGCGCAGGATTGCACTCTGCACAGCAGAAAGAAGCATGTCAGTAGGTATGGTGGTTACCTCTCTTGATATGCTGCGCTTCAGATCAGCACATGTGTGATGTTAACCTGGTGAACCCTGTCATTCAGGTAGCCCCACAACCAGAAATCACAGGGAGTGAGATCAGGTGATCGTGCCGGCCAATCATGACGATAATTCGATCGTTTCCAAATGGGTTTCGGAGAAGGGAAACTTCACGAGCGATGTGTGGTGGGGCCCCATCTTACATGTAAACCGTTGTGTTCAATGCGGCCGGCCGCGGTGGTCGAGCGGTTCTAGGCTCCTCAGTCTGGAACCGCGCTTCTGCTACGGTCGCAGGTTCGAATCCTGCCTCGGGCACGGGTGTGTGTGATGTCTTTAGGTTAGTTAGGTTTAAGTAGTTCTAAGTTCTAGGGGAGTGATGGCCTCAGATGTTAAGTCCCATAGTGCTCAGAGCCATTTGAACCATTTGTTCAATGCGTCTCTCTCCTGTAGGGCTGGTCTGACGTGTTTGCGGAGCACATCGCAGTGGCGCTGGCCGGTCGCACTGCAGGTGTTTTGTCCTTGAGCGCCGTCCTGTTCAAAAAAGAACGGGGCAATGATGAAAGAGCCGTGAAGCCACACCACTGGATGACACGTTCACCACGCAGAGGAACTTCACGCACAGAGACTGGAGACGAAGATCCACACAGTCGGAAATTCTGTGTGCTGATCTCAACTGTCAGAGAAAAATGAGCTTCGTCTGTACATACGATGGTCCAGGGCCAGCCCTCGTCAACTTCAGTCCTAGCGAGAAAGTGGAGAACGGAGTCAACACGTTGAAAGTCGCGAGCTCTATCTTCGTATCTCGTGTTTTCTACTGAAAATCTCGTGCTTGTACTCTTGTCAACTTTACTATTACAGAGATCGCCTAAACTTTATTTTTTTTTTAATTGGTACTGCGAGCAACAAATAACTTCCTTGGTCTTTCTGCTGCCACTGCTTGATCTGCTGCATTCCATTATTTAGCAAAAACATAAAAAATCTATTACTCCTGCTGAGTGCAATGCATGTTCTGTATGGCGGCTCCTTCTGTTGCTGCCACTGCTGCTGCTGACTACAACTACATATAATTCAAGAGAAAGGGTCTGGTCAAATCTAAACTCGATAAATGATAACCCAAACAAGTAATTCCTTTTTTCAAAAACTATATTCTGAAAGAGATTCTTTCTCAGTCAATTAACAAAACGCTAGAAGCTCTTTGAACAGTCGCTTCGTATGTAAATCTACCTTCAGTGGCATTAAAGCAGTATTACAAATCAATCAAACTCTTGAGACAGCGTGAAATACTTCTCAATTAAATACATAGTGAAACAATTGCCAGACAGTTACAAAAGAAATCAATGACAAAAATCAATATTTAATGTATTCGCCTAACAATGGTTTCCCTTAAGAATTCAACTCCTATCATTATCAAAGTTACCGTCTGCTGCTACGCACATACACAAACCCTTTTCTTTAAATTAATAAGCGCGCTGCAAATTATAAAAAATATCAACTCAATAGCAAATCCTGTGTCGCTGCTGGCGGACACGGCAGTACGGCAGCTCGGCGACGACCCCTCGCCCAACACACGTGCGCACCACAGCAGGCGGGCAGGCGGGCTCCTACACTGGCTTCAAAACTGCCACTAATTAATCCGTGCGCTGCGAAGCGCGACAATAATATCTTAGATTCCAGTGCTTGTGTATGCGCGCTGTAGCCAACCTTTAAATCGTAAGAGAGTATTGCCAACTTCTGCAGTGCAAACTGCCGTGCGATATGGATCTTGTGCGGAGCGAATTGAGATGGTTCGAAGCTGGACCACGGGATGTTCAACGCATTGCAGCAGTTCCTGACGATCTAGAACTGCGCGCAGGGTTGTCTGCCGTAGCAACACAGATTTCGTCAACCACCTGCGGTGCGATGCAAGTGGTCGTCGGCCCCTTCCCGGAGCGACGGCCAGTTCTCCAGTTGATTCGAACTCCTTCATCGCGCTCCGCACAGCAGGTGGAGAAAGAGCAACCTTCCGTAATCCTTTCAGCCGGTGATATTCTCGAAGTGCAGCTGCAGCATTATAATTGTTTTGATAATAGAGCTCCACCAGTAAGGCCCTGCTCCTTGTGTCCAAGCTCATGTCGGCACGTCAATAAGCGAGGGGTGTGAGGCAGTGAATCGCGACGGCTGATCACGGCACTGGTAGCCGTAGTTGGAACTGGACGGTGGCGCCGTCTGTGACGCGTGGAAATCATCCACCCCGTACTCTGGACATTAATGCTACCAAGCTTGCTCCTCGTACAGTAATTAGTTTCCGCGTCATAACGTGTTAAATAGGTAAAGGTTAACAATCACCAGCCGGTACTTTGACCCTGTGCTGTAGGATAGTGACACTAAGACGATCCTCCTGTTGTGCATGCAAATAGTTCCTAGCCCAAGGTCTATACAAAGTACTTGACAACACGTATCTGTCATCAATAGAAGCCGAGGTATTGAACCGTGATTTATTTTCAAGGATATTATTAAGAATTTATTTTATTTACTAGCGATTCATCAAGAACATTAACACATTTAACTACACCATGTAAGCATGGAAGTAGTTGCCAGGGAAAAACTGATGAAATCATAACCAAATTCCATTTAACAAATGGGAATTTGATTCACTTTAATAGTGCCTAAAAGCATTTTGTAAAAGAAACAGATTTAAAATTATAATCAGAAAGCACCCTCTAAATATCAAAGTTACAATTTATTCAGAAGCAGAAATAAACAAGTGTTGGCTGTATGAGCTTTCGGGCAGAGAACGTTGCCACTCCCTTCTGACACGGCCGTAGTTACGACCGCTCTCAACAGCCTCTGAAAGACTACACTGGTGCAAATCTGCAACGCATCAGATAACTTTAAACTAAAAGTTTTAACAATTTACACAAGCACACAAACCATGCATCCCCCGTAGGAGGGATGGAAATGGTACAAAACACTAACAATTAGAATATTAACCTTGCCACCGAAGGTGCAACCTGATTTTAACTTCTAAGAAAAGTCTTACGGTGAAAGGGTGACAGCTTTATATACTAAAATGATCATGTAAATAAAAGCCCATGAAATGCAATCTTATATAAAATTCTACAAGGTTGCCGAACTATAGTTAAGATGCTATACAGTACACAGACACCGCCTCTCAAGATCATAAGCAATAATATCAAAGTTTCCAAAGATCAAAACATATTTCAGGTATTAGGCTGTTACACTCCAAGCAATAAATTCCTTAACACACCAAATCCGACAAACGTGACAGAGGCAGCTACTAACGTACGGTAGATTGATAGGGAGATCACCGAACAACCCAAACCGCAGGTTGCTCTAACCCGCCCCTACTCCACAAGGGAAAAACGAAACATCCAATTTATAAACAACCACCTTCCCGCGGGTGGGCAAACGGAGAAAGACGGTGCGACGACGCCAAAAGAAAACGGCTGGTGATCTCACCAAGTAAACAAGTAGAATTTAACAAGATTAAAACAAACAACACATCACCAATCACTTAACTTCTAATAAACTGCGATTTCTCGAGAAGACTTGGCGCAGCACCCCCAAATCGCTCTTTCGAACCGTCCGCTGCCAGCCGCTTCAACGGACGGACGAAGGCGCGCTGATCTCCGTTTCACGGCGTCGCAGCTCGCACCGGCCAGACTGATGTGGGTTGACTCCTGTTGCTCTCGTGTCGACCGCGAAGTCACTACCCCTCGCTATACGCTGCGGCCCACTGGACTCACGCGGCGACCTCACATGCGCCGACGCTCAAGACAGACAAGTCATCTTGTGTCTCAGTGCGCGACCGACCAACCGATCGATCCAACCGCCAATGACCATTGCCTGAGCAAACTCGAGCAGAATGGCGGCCTAACGCGCAGACTCAGATGCAGGAACTAAGCCCCGACCGGGTCACCACTCGCTGAGTTCTCTTACTGGCGGAGTGGGAAGACTCTCATTTTGCCGGATTTAAACGTTGATCCGAACGACAGACAGACACTAACTACCTAACAAATAGGGACGAGAGACAGACCCAGACTGACCGACTGGGGAGCTCATAGCGCCCCTTAAATGCACGTCAACAGGCAACCTTTCCCCTTCCCCACCAGAGGGAGACACCAAAGCTGCGATTGCCAGAGCGGCGCCACCGCCAGAAACGGAGGGCGACTGCTCCACACTACACATTGCGGCGCGCTCTTCAAAACAGCAATTTTTACCACGGCTCAGTATGAGGCCTGGAAATTACCATGTTCATGGCGGTGTTTCGCAACATATTTGGTACACATGCTGTCGCATGCATACCGGTTTCGGCGATGCAGCTTTACACATTCTTCAAATGATGTTTTAGTCGTTTATCTTTACACTGCCTTCCAAGGCAGCTAACAAACTTTAGCTACCGCACTCGCAATGCAGCCCGCATACTGGTTGAAGAAATGCAGCTCCTGTGGCACCAAACTCGATATCTGGTGGATCAGTCAATACGCTGTGGAAACATGAAGGCAGTTAATGTCTTATGTAGTAATGTTCCTCCCAACCGCAATCAGATGGTCCTTAAGCATGTAACAGTTTTATGACAACTTCTCCGTGAGAACGAATGACGTTTATAGACACTGCGGACATGACGTGCGGACATGACGTGGTTACTCGTACATCGTAAAGAGAGCCAAAGTAGATGGGACTGTCATATAGCGCTGTTCGAAACATAGAACAACATATTGCCGAGGAATGCTTAAGGCTTAGTGCTTAGTTCAAACGAGCATCAATGTGGGGCACCGGATGACGCTCGCTTAGAAGTAAAACAGGCGTTGAATCAGGCGAAGAAGAGATCACGAGAGGAAGAAGAGACTTCGATTTCTAAAATATATGCCGAAGAGTTGGGTGACTTGCACAATCGAGGGTATGATTTTGTCACCGAAATGGCAGAGCAGCAAGCAATGAAGAGGATATTATACAGGCACCGGGCCAAATCACACGGCAATCAGAAAGAGCAAGAAATACGACAAGAAGTTGATCTTCAAGAAGAGTTACTCACCTTGAATGACGGCAGCAGTTTCCTTTTAAGTGATGACAGCTTTGGAGGTAGGTCATAGTTTTTAGCAGAAAAGCAGGAAGAGAGGCCTTAAAGACCAAAAAAGACTTTTTTATTGATGGGACCTTCAAATGCTGCAGCAAGCAATTCCCACAAATATATACTATACATGCAGACTT
The DNA here is from genome assembly GCF_021461395.2 of Schistocerca americana. Classification (NCBI taxonomy): domain Eukaryota; kingdom Metazoa; phylum Arthropoda; class Insecta; order Orthoptera; family Acrididae; genus Schistocerca; species Schistocerca americana. Next base: position 717,398,985 of record NC_060123.1, read on the forward strand.
CAGAAGTTCAATGTACGAAACAAAGATCTATCTGGTGGCTTTTGCATTCTTACCAAACGATGTTGTGGATAATGTACCAGAATGGAAACCTAATAATGTCACCGCTGATTTCGAATCAGCTACGATTTCTGCGCTAAAAGTTATGATCCCGTCGATTCAAGTGCATGGCTGCCATTTTCATATGGAGAAATCTCTCTGGAGGAAGGTGTAAGACTTGGGACTTACTTGAGAACACAGAGAAAACGAAGAAGCAAGACTGCAGGTTCGCACGTGTGCAACTCTGACGTTCCTTCGACCTGAAGACGTCTGCGATGGCTGGCTCGTGATACATCTCAGTTTTTCGACTATGTTGTAGATAGATGGTCGGAAAATGACGAAAACCCGATCTGCTACAGACGGCGCCATCGTACCACCAACGCTGTAGAAGACTGGCGCAACAAAATTAATAATCATCTCGGAAAACTGAAGTATGAAGTACGAAGAGGATGGTGACATAAGGGTTGTTTGAAACCAATCTCTGATGTCTAAAAATTTGAATGAAGGTATATTTTAATGTTGGACGATATATATGAAAAGAATGTACAAAATGTAAGTACTGATAGTAACTTACAAATTTAAAAATGAAATACAAAATTTAAAATATTAAATATAAAAATAAAAATTACAAAAAATTTATTTTAAGCATACCGAAATGACAGTTTGCAGTTGCGATTTAGGCAGTCTAAAGCGTAGATAAAGTGTGTGCTTATTACGAAAAATCCATAGACACGACATTATCACTTTCTATAAGAACCGACATGTATGAGTATCATGACTGACTGTTTGATATTTTTTTTATTTTCTCCCTGAACCAATCACAAAATTTTCACATATGGCCTGTATCGGCCAACGTCGTCCATCTCCAGAAACTATTTAAAACATATATATAAAATTACAAACATATAATTTAAAAATCGTATCTCTTCTACCTGTCAAAGCATACTTTAAAATAAACATAAAATAAAGTACGGCCCATAACAGCGGATGGTATATCATGTATATGTGACGTAAAGTACATAACATGCGTTGTTACATAATGTGTGGAGATGAAGGCGCCCTGTATGTAGCACTGGGTGTGACGTGAGAAGCCGATACTCGTGCCAAACCCTGGACTTCTAGTTGATACGACAACGCGCCTTAGATACATTACATGTACCATTACACCACGAAATGGACGTTTACGTGGGCTGTAAAAATTGGCTATTGCTGACACTATAGGCCGGCAGTGTTGTATGGCAATATCACGGCTACACGAATTACGGTCAAATATACGTCAACATTGCCGGCCACTGTTGCCCGGCATGGCCGCGTAATGAACAAGAGCAAGATAGCGGATATCAGTGGAGCTCTCCTACATTTCCATTCTACAAGGATAAAAAATTGCATGAACAAAAGAAATATGACAGCATGGATGCGTTCTTTTTTAAAGCAAGCGAATTCCTTCCGAAACTTTAGCTTGTTAGTATATAAAAAATACATTTTGGATACGGGAGAAATTTGTCTTTCGGATGCTGACAAAAATATGTTTTCGAAAATCTCAGTTATTTCACGTCCAGGTCCCCTTAAACGTCCGTCTGTCCAACGTAGGCTTTATTACATTCGTTGCATTCACTTTTTTAACTGTTTAACTGTTAGAATAGTTATATAATCATGTTTTGGCTACTTTATAAATGATGCTGGTGTCGAGTGTGCTTCTGTCGAAATTTCGATAATGCCTGCAATAAATAAGTATAATCTAATTAATCCAATGAGAACAAATTCTCCACTGTACATGGAATATCATGCCACGTGGTTCACATCATGCTGGATAATGAAGGTACCACAGTTATATGTATTGCACGTACATTAATATAATACGGTACTGTAAGGTGTAAATACAATTGTGACATTTTGTTCCGTATAGAAAGCGACTTGTGGAAATGGGCAATGTCCTCAACAAACAATAAATAATTAATTAGCAACTTTGTTGTACATGTTTAAAAATGACTTTTCGTCTACAATTTTGAGGTACCAGACGCGACGCACTGAAAAATTTTATATCTTTAAAGTTCATTTTTCATCCATAAGCTTCTTGATACAAGGCACTTGCAATGCTTTGGCGGAAAGTCTCAAAGAATTTATTAAAGCAGTAGACCAGAGTAGGCCCAGAACTCATGAAGACAGACGTTGACTGTTGATATTGCACCACAGACACAGTGTCTTTGACGGTTCAGAGATGTCACTAAACCCACTCAAAGATGTAAACAACCATGCATGAGCAGCGCCTATTAGATGGAGGGGGTCCGACAGTCGATCAGTTCCAGTCATTCCACCTGGAAGGAGGTACACGGCTCGTGTTGTCAGTAGTTCAACTGTGTTTCCAGAATGCGATTTTCACTCTGCAGCGGAGTGTGCGCTGATATGAAACTTCCTGGCAGATTAAAACTGTGCCCGGTCGGGCACACAGTTTTAATCTGCCAGGAAGTTCAGTTCAACTATGCCTAGACGGTCAATACCGAGGTTAGATAGCGTCCGCAGTGTTGGTGTCAGCAAGGGTCTTCAACAAGGGAAGTGTCCAGGCGTCTCGGAGTGAACCAAAGCGATGTTGTTCGGACATGGAGGAGATACAGAGAGACAGGAACTGTCGATGACACGCTTCGCTCAGGCCGCCCAAGGGCTACTGCTGCAGTGGATGACCGATACCTACGGATTATGGCTCAGAGGAACCCTGACAGCAATACCACGATGTTGAATAATGCTTTCCCTCAAGCCACAGGACCTCATGTTACGAATCAATCTGTGCGCAGTAGGCTGCATGATGCGCAACTTCACTCCCAACGTCCATGGGGAGGTCCATCTTCGCAACCAAGACACCATCCAGCGCGATACATATGGGCCCAACATCACGCTTAATGGACCGTTCAGGATTGCATCACGTACTCGTCACCGATGACTGTCGCGTATTCCTTCAACCAGACAATCGTCATGTTTGGAGGCAGCCCGGTCAGGTTGAACGCCTTAGACACACTGTCCAGCGAGTGCAGCGAGGTGGATGTTCCTTGCTGTGAGGGGGTGGCGTTATGTGGGGCCGACGTACTCCTCTGGTGGTCATGGAAGGCGCCGTAACGGCTGTACGATACGTGAATGCCATCCTCCGACCGATAGTGCAACCATATCGGCAGCATATTAGCGAAGCGTTCGTCTTCATGGACGACAATTCGCGCCGCCATAGTGTACATCTTGTGACTGACTTCTTTCAGGAGAACGACATCGCTTGACTAGAACAGCCAGCATGTTCTCCAGACATGACCCCTATCGAACATGTCTGGGACTGAAAAGGGCTGTTTATGGACGACGTGACCCACCAACCACTCTGAGGGACGCCGTTGAGATGTGGGACAATCTGGACCAACAGTGCCTTGATGAACTTGTGAATAGTACGCCACGACGAATACAAGCATGCATCAAAGCAAGGGGACATGCTACTGGGTATTAGAGGTACCGGTGTGGACAGCAATCTGGACCACCACCTCTGAAGTTCTCGCTGTATGGTAGTACAACATGCAATGTGTGGTTTTCATGAGCAATAAAAAGGGAGCAAACAAAGTTTATGTTGATGTCTATTCCAGTTTTGCGTACAGGTTCCGGTGCTCTCGGAACCGAGGTGATGCAAAACGTTTTTTGGTGTGTGTAACAACAGTTGGCAAATTGATACCCGTTTAAAACGAGTGGGGAAGCTTCAAAAACGTTCAGGTGTCTTAATAATCGATGTAAAATAAAATTTCTGTTCAGTACTGCAGATCTAAAACGATAGCAGTGAGAACGTCCTTTTTCAGAATTCGCTCTTTGTACGCATTACTTTGTTTGTTTCGCTCTAGTTATAGATATATTTATAACGTTCATGGATTTCTCGTTGGTTGCGTCGTTTGCCCAATGTTACATACCTGTAGCTGCTTCTGTATTCTTGGAGCAGTGGTTCGTGTAATTCAAGAAGGAAATGGTGCTGTTTCAAGTGGCTTGACACAGCAGCACTGTCGGCTGAGGAAGAAAAGTCGAGGCTGAGAGTGAAAGGCAAACACATACAGGCAAGAAGTGGGACGGATATGGCGTGGACGTTGACGCGTTGCAACAATGTTACTGGCAACACTACTGGGGCCACACAAAAGGCCTTCGGCTCTCCTACCTGCCGAGCGGCGATTCTACCTGCCTGCCGGAGAGATTAGAGGACCTTTCCTCGACCTTTTCTGGCTGCGAATTTCACTGCGTGCCAATTTCAGGACACCGCCACGGCGCAGGCTTCTCTACGCGGTCTCGAGCTGCTGTGTTCGGCTGTTTGAATGCTGCAGTTGTATATAAGAACAGTCGTTGAAAGACGCTAAAGTCACAAGTATGCGATAAGATGCTGGATGTCCGCTAATCGACATAGGTGGCGATCTACGGCAGATATAACGATAGACCACTATTCCGGCGCAAGGAGGACCGTAAGTATACCGTTTAAGATGATTTTGTGTACTAGACGATCGCTTGTCGTTCCCATGTTGACCGAAACACAACGTAATAACTGTTGCAGTGGGTGCGACATCATCGAGACTGATTCGTGGATCGCCGCCGGAGTGGCCGAGCGGTTCTAGGCGCTGCAGTCTGGAACTGCATGACCACTACGGTCGCAGGTTCGAATCCTGCCTCGGTCATGGATGTGTGTGATGTCCTTAGATTAGTTAGGTTTAATTAGTTCTAAGTTCTAGGGGACTGATGATCTCAGAAGTTAAGTCCCATAGTGCTCAAGCCATTTGAACGATTTTCATTCGTGGATCAATGGAAACTTGTCGGGTGAATCGCTATTATTGTTACACGGTTCTGCTGCTCGTGTCAAGGTACGTGTATTTGATACGCCATCATCCAGGAGTACGGCTGCTGGAAATTTGTACTGGACAATGGATGTAAGCTGATGCGAGCGTATTATCGTAAGAGTGACATTTACCTGGTCTTCTGTACGACCCGTGACACTAATCGTAGGCACCACCATTGCTGTGGACTTCATGAACGGTACAGCGAATCATCCGCAGCCCTTCGTGCTTGATGTGATCTCCGACAGGTGATGGCATCCTCCTACACGACAACTTTTCATGTCCAAGTCCTATTCGTGCTACAGTGGTTTGAGAACCAAGATAGTGATCTAGCGTCTTGGTCATCAAATTCGTGAGATCTGAACTCGATGGAAAATGTTCCGGGGCGATATGAGACACCATCCTGGTGGTGTCAGACCGCCGGCCCATAGTTAACCCCAGCTGTGTGACACTGTGCCCTGTGCCAGACACCTCCGGAAACCTACATGCCGAGCAGAGTCCACGTCACGCAGAATCACTAATGTATTGCGTTCTAAAGGTGGACGTCGGCAGGTGGACATAATGTTTTGGCTCGTTAGACTGAGCGAGAGAGAGAGAGAGAGAGAGAGAGAGTATTCACTGATCAAAAATTTTACCGTGTACTGTGTCAGCTGCAGGCAACATCGGGCGGAGGGCAGCGCAACGTCCAAAGCACATGCGCTGTGGGCCCGGCACTGCACTGGAGACAGTATGTACAGGCGCAGGGAACCGGCACTCTCTTTGGTGGGTGCGCCGTATTCCCGAACATCATCCGGCCTTGTTACTGGTTCCTGTGCTTCAGATTTTCCGACGCTTCATTCACTGACCTACAAATTAAACCTAGTGTCAGTTCACAGCAGTATCAGTTCACAATGAGTTCATTTCTCCTGTTTAGCAGAGCAGTGTGACGGCTTGCCCCGGCCTACCGGGGCTGCTGCGATGCCATACGTCACAGCTTGGCTTCCTGGAAATTCCTCTCTAGTTTACGTTTGAGTTCACTTCCAATGTCACCATCCATTCTTTATCAACAGAAATTCCCAGTACTAGGCACTTTTCTAATATAGTTATAGCAGATGCTTATGTGCACTCACCACTGGACGCTGAACTGTGAAACGTCTCATTGAGCGACACACTCTTCGTACTTTATCGACAGGTGCGCCCTCTGTGACAAATATTTAAAGCAACTGACATCGACCATTCTGTACTGACCACAATATTCATCACTCAGAGAAGAGCTCCTAAAGAATTTCCTCGTCTCATTCAACCGGCTGCAGCGCACCGAGCTGAAATGCACCTCATAAACATGTTAGTATTTTGGTCACGTCCGTGTAGAGCATTCCATCCAGTCCGACGTGTCGAAAGCTATCCTGAAATTTTTTGCACAAGAACTATACACCGAAGAAAATGCACTGTCAAAATTTTAGCTATTAAGGTGCACTGCAGCTATTAAAAAAAATGTTAAAGATCGTCATTTATCCTGCACGAAGAATCGTTCTTAACCGCGTTTTGTACAACCTTTCTTAGCTCACGAACCCGCGAATAAGCAGACGCAGGCGTGACAAGACTCACGAACCCGCGAATAAGCAGACGCAGGCGTGACAAGAGAACGCAGCAAGATGTCCAAAATGCACAGACACGAATTTTAGGCACTTAAACGATACCGAAAATGTCTCAGATCATTAATGTTTTGAATAACTTGCAGTTTATTTCGACAGCTGAATTGACGTACATGTAATTTTCGCACAACTGATTAACAGGAGAAAGAAAATGAAGGCAGCGTATGATGTTACGATACGGACGACTTCTGCCAGCTGGGATTTTAATTTGTTCACATAAAATATTTTATAACAATTCCTGTTGCACAGTTCCTTGTTTATTCCCTGCAGTCGTCACAAAAAAGGGAAGTGTCTATTGGATGACGAAAACAAACGTTTTCTTTACACCAGGCACATCTCATAGAAGAAATATTACTGTATTCAGGAGACGGAGTAAGAGTCACGGCCGTTTTTCTGCATTTTGTGCTGCGTATCAGGCGTACTTGATCAAATTCGTAAAAGGTGGTCGTAGAAGGTGACAGTCCACAGGAGATTGAACTGTAACAACACTCTTCCGCTAATAAATCGGTAATGAGATACACGAAACGGAAGTCGAACAGTTATCTGAGAAATGTTTAACAAAGCCGTCTAAGGCGCGTTGTCAAGGTTCGCGCTGCTCCACCCGTCGGAGGTTCGAGTCCTCCCTCGGGCATGGGTGGGTGTGTTCTCCTTAGCATAAGTTAGTTTAAGTTACACTAACTATTGTGTAAGTCTAGGGACCTATGACCGCAGCAGTTTGGCCCCATAGAAGCTAATCACAATTTCCAAATTTCCAAAAATGCTTTACAGTATTTTTTAACAGTCTTCTCGGCGCTCTCCTGAAAACAGAGGTGTCGGTATGTCTAGGGCAAGAGGCCAACAAAAGCAATGAATTATTTTCTGCAACTCATAAGAAGACGTTTCGGATGTAATATTGAAAAACATTCTCTTCCATTTTTCCAGATTTTGCTTCGTCGATTACAAGATTTTTACTAGTAAACAGTTCTTTTTCTTTAACTTTACGTCCTAATTTATCTTGTCGCTCCTTAACACAAATAAAAAGCTGCAGAAACTGTACTCCGGTGACACTTGTCACAGGCACTGTGGCACTGTTATATACGAATGTGCCAGAGCATTTATCGACTGCAGAAGTGGCCCTGTTCTTTCTCTGCTCGAAATGATAATGTGCCGTTTGCACGCACTTCTTGCACAAAACCGGCAAAATCTGCTTTGCACTCTGCTGAGCTGTAAATGATTTCTCCCTGCTTTGTTTAAGCAAATAGCTTGCAGCCTCTTCTTTGTCACTGCACATTTTTTACTTTTGGCTAGGGAGGTATTGTATTTTTGTTGCGGAATTTAATTAGCACAACAAATATCATTTGAACACTAATTCACGGAATCGTAAGAGTTATTTCTGTTTCTTCTAATGTTAGCACAATTTCAAACAAAATATCGATATCTTTTGAATTAATGTCCAAGAAATTAACTAATAAATAACACATATGTAGGTCTTCAGGAGAAGTACGTAAGCTCTATTCACACGACTTTACATAGTAGAAAAAATTAACTGTCTGTCACATTACTGTGAAACTCTGGAAGCTGCACAAAGGCAGATGCTATTAGCAAGCATATGCGAAGAAAACGCAAAGAAAATTAAGTTTTTATCTCCATTACTAAACATAGCTATACCGCAAAGGCAAATCATAATTGTTATGAACACTGGTTGGGGTACTCAACTTCGCTCAGGGCATTGATATGAGATTGTATGTTAACTGGAATAGAGGGGTAAACTAAAAGGAATAAGAGGAAAAAAATATTGAAAACATATTCTAACTATTTACAATATCTGTAAAAGTATAATTTTTTTAATGAAAACGTATTTTAACTATTTTCAGTACTTGTTTACAAACAACATTTTTCATTTTCTTGTCTGGGGTATATACGCACAAATTTTTCGAATTTCCTACCGGAGAACGAGCTAGGTATAGTTGACCGTGAGAGAAGCAGGAGTCTTCGAGGTCGATGCCGCAATATTATAAAGTTTGTCCTTGCCCTATGATAACTATAAAATTGTAGGCTAATTTGATTGGAAACCGCAGTCTTTTGAGTTGGAATGGCGCTCAGTAGATACTTGTGGTATTCTGCTGTTAAACAGTGTGTGTTCTTTGTACATTCCCATAAGTTCGGCTTCGATGATGTTATTCGGTAGCTGTTTGACGATCATCGTTGTTCCATTACATAACTTTGGTAAGTTGAGATTTCTGAGTAGTGTGATCGACGATCCAATTTTAAATCGAAGGCAGTAATAGCAAAGAGTTTAGAAATTGTGTGGGGAAGTTCACACTTTTTATTATTGCATACATATCTACTTAGAATTGTGTTGAAAATGTGATTGTATGTTTCGTTGTCTCTGATCATTAAGCGGTAAGCACAGAACCCCTTGGAAGTGACTTTTTTGTTTGTTTCCACTTCTGTTTGATTAAAATGAAATCAGTCCTCTCCGTGCAGAAATATTAATGATACTAGAAGGCACGATATGAATGGCGTGTCTCTGCAATGCGTTGTAGTTCTTCTCTTGTTCGTTCTACAATTATGTCACAACTCGTGTTTTCATTGCCCACAATTCTGATGGCGATTTCGTCTACCTGAGGTACATTACATCGATGTTTGTGTTCTCCATGGGAGTCTTTTGTTGGCTCGAATTATAACTTCGTATTCAACAGATATCATTTGGTGTTGTGCTGTTTTGAATTTGTGGATCGGTTGATTATATTCGCGTAAAATATAAATGAAATCAACACAGACTAAGTGCACTTCACACACTTTTCACATTTTACTTTCGATTTATATTCAGTCTCTGTGTCACTTTGACTATTCACACTTGACTATTTGTTTTTATTCACTCACTGCACTACTTTTTCAGTTTCTTCTTTTTCAGTTTCTTCCGAGTCTGTGTACACCTGCGAGGTCAGGCGTGACGTCATCACGACGTGCATGCGCTGTATGGAAGACCACGGAGGTCGCGTAGTGACTTGCGTGATCATTCGAGACGCTAAACTGTGGCAGCCATTACACTGAGGTGGCAAAGGAGTCACGAGGGAGCGATACGCACACGTACTATCGCGTACACAAGATATTAAATGGCAGTGCATTCGCACACAGGTGATTCGTGTGAGAAGGTTTCCGACGTGATTACAGCTGCACGACAGGAGTTAACACACTCTGAACGCGAAACTGTAGCTGGAGCTAGACGCACGGGACATTCCATTTCGGAAATCGTCAGAGAATTCAATATTCCGCGATCCACAGTGCCAAGAGTGTGCCGAGAATACCAAATTTCATGCATTATATCTCACCACGGAGAACGCAGTGGTCGGCGGCTTTCACTTAACGACCGAGAACGGCGGCGTTTGCGTAGAGTTGTCAATGACGACAGACAAGCACCACTGCACGAAATAACAGAGGAAGTCAATGTGGGACGTACAACGATCGTCACCGTTAGGACAGCGTGGCGAAATTTGGCGTTAATGAGGTATAGCAGCAGAGGGCCGCCGAGAGCGGCACGACGTCGCCTCCTGGGTTCGTGACAGTGCCTCGTGGATCCTATACGACTGGGCAGGCGTGGTCTGTTCAGATGAGCCCCGATTTTAGCTGGCAAGAGTTAACGGTAGGGTTCGAATGTGGCGCAAACTCTGCGAAGCCGCGTGCCCAGACTGTGAACAAAGCGCTGTGCTAGCTGGTGGTGGCTTACTAGTGTTGTGGTCTGTTTGTGTTCACACGGGGTTTACTGGGTTCTCTGTACATTCGGATACTCGGAGACCATTTGCGGCCATTCGATGCAACCGAGAAAGGAAGGAATTTTTATGCATGACGATGCGCTTCGTCAGCAGACCACAACAGTTCGCGATTGGTTTGATGAACACTCTGCAGAGTTTGAGCGAATGGTCTGGTCATCCAGATCGATCGAAAAAATTTGTGGGACATAACTGAGACGTGATTTGGTGCACAGAATCCTGCGAAGGCAACGCTTTTGCAGCTGTGGGCGGCTACAGACGCAGGCAGCATCGTTCAACATTTTCTGCAGAGGATTCCCAACGACTTGTGAGTCCATGCCACGTCGAGCTGCCATACTACGCCGAGACAAAGGACGTGCGACATGGTAGTAGGAGGTGACTTTTATCACCTCAGTGTATGTCTACAGTTCATACATACATTGCTATTTTGACGTGTTTTCTGACTTTGAAAATGTGAACTTGTCAACTTTTCCTGAAATACCCTGCAATACGATTTGTAAATGGTAAATGAGAATCAATGAAAGCACTGTAATCGTGGCTTAGTCGGATTAATGCTGCTGTACAGTAGAGAAGTGCTGTGTTAAAACTTACCGAGAATCTGATTTTCTTTCTTTTTTTATTTTTATTTTTTTAAATGCGAATGTGTGGTATGAGTCCACATTAGAGTCCAAAGTAGAGAATTATCTTCCTAAGTAATTCAGTTGTTAAAATTACACACTGAAGTCTCTAATGCCAAAGCATAATGTGGCAGATATCGTGTACGCTCCCATTCAATTACACGTTTCGCAGAAGAACTGCATCAGTGTCCGAAGGTGTCGCAGTAGTTAATTACTAAAGATTGTTGAATCCTACCTTCAAATACAGTTTTGACATCTTCTCTCTCACGAAGGTGAAATACAGGTGCCAGTCGAACTTATTTGCTCTGACATATGAGGGAGACCTTTAGTGACATCTTAATGCTGAAGTTAACTTATCATTTAATTTCTGTGTACGTAATGGGTTCAGCATTTTTTCTGAAAATAGCTGAACAAACAACTTCGTTCTGAGATTCCAGCTGGAAGTGACTATAGTGAGCTGTCAATATTTGTAAATGGTTCTGTATAGTATATCAGTAAATTGCGGAGTTAATCATACGACACTTTCCTTCCTCACATTTTAAAATGTGCAGAGTACTTTCAGTCCAATGTCGAAATGCGGACGGATATTGACTTTATTGCTTTTTAATACAGTTCAGAGGAAAATGCTAATAATTGTATGAAAAGGAAAACATTTTTATTGAAGAGAACTGGAAACTGCAGTAACCGTAATGTAACTGTTGGAAAACAGGTAGATATTTTTACGAGATGTGTGTCCCAGGAATTTTATAAGGTCACTGTAAAATTTATAATAAGATCTACCTCATTTTCATTGGGAATGCAGGAAGACGGCGTAGGTTACTTTCAATCATGGATGCCCTCTGAAATATTAAATCCTGTCACTGTGCCTCTTAATAATAACTACGTAGAGTCCAGAGCTGGCCTACGATACATACAGAGCCTCAGAAACGACGGACCAACACTGTGGCTTGCAGTATCGGCGGCAAATGGAGACTGTACACGACTGGACACTCGGAAGAGAACTGTCCGGCTTACTCCACAGCACAACACTAACCAGAGTGTGGCGGAGGTTAAGCAGCCTGGCTGCTGTTCCTCCTTGATCTTCTCTGGCGATGTGGTCACCTCTCTTGCGAACTGGCATATTTCTTCAGTTTGCTGAAGTAAGCTATGGCGACAAGACCTTGACGGGCAGGTTTCGTCCTACCTGAGCGCCACCCCTCCTTCACCCACTTCTCCGAGACTCCTGGACACCACATCGTGCAGCATGCCGCGGGGAGGGGGGGACTCGGGGGTGTTCGCTGGCGTGAATGGGTGTGGATTGTCCCTATGGGGATATACCGCGATCTTGTTTAGGAAGGGCTGCACACTACTCTCGTCTGCGAGAGGCAGGCACTCGGGTAGGTCTTCTTCCTCCGACTCCTCCTCGTCTTGCGAGGAAGTGGTGGGTGTCTCTTCTTCGGCCGCAAGTCTGCCTCCACGACGGGAGGGACAGTCTCCACGTCCGTCAGCGTAAGCACTGCCTCCCGCATGTGTGCAGAGGGCGGGGCTGGCTCCGTCTGCGTGGCGGCTTCCATCCCCGCCGGCCGCCTCAAGGGGTGGCGGAGGCGGGGGCAGGCGTCTTCTTCGGCGCTCGCATTTCATCACGCAGCTGCTGGAGCTGCTCTTTCATGGCGGCCCTCGCTGTCGCAAAGGCGGACAGGACGTCGTCGGCGGCGGGGCCCACTTCCCTCGCCGGAGGGGGCCGCCTCGTCACCAGAGAGCGCTGCGGGGCGTGCTGCGGCTTCCACCGCAGTTCACGCACTTTTCAGCGACACCTCGTGGCTCGGGGCAGGCGCTTGCGTTGTGCGCTTCCCCGCAGTTCAGGCACGCAGCTGCGCCCTTGCATGTTCCCGCAACATGCCCCATCCGCTGACCCTGGTAGCACTGCCGCAATTTGCGCCTTTGCTTCGGCTGTTCTTTGCGGCCGCGAACCCACAACGTCGATGGGGAATTGGAGTGCGGCAGCAAGCCTGCCTCCGTTTCCGCGTCCGGACATTTCGTTCGGCTAGTGACGTAGGCGAGCTAAAACGAGCGACGAAGGGATCCGCTGCGAGTGGAGCAACGGAGTGCGTGGAAAGGTCCGGCGTAGATCGATGCTCCGGTTTGGAACGAGGCATCGACCAGTCGCTATCCACACACGTGACGCCCGTGGGCTGGCAGCTGCGGACCCTGGCGGACCTCGGTACAGTTCGTGCTGCCAACCCGTACAGCTGCTGCGCTACGCGTGTTCCGACTGCGGCTTAATGTATCGTGTGGTGCGGTACTCCCTGGAGTCGCGACTACCGCCGCCACAATTTTATGTCTGGTTTTGTCGAAAAACAGACATACGGTGGCACTCGGTTCTGGATGTCGGACACGCCAGAATACGCTAGTCCAAATAAACTGATCAGCCAGAACATTATAACCACCCACCTAATAGCCGGTATGTCCACCTTTGGCACGGATAACACCGGCAACGCATGGTGGAACTGAAGCAATGAGTCATTGGTACGTCGTCTGAGGGAGTTAACGCCACGTCTGTACGCACGCGTCGTCTAATTCCTTTAAATTCCGGGGAGGGGGGCTATAAACTCTGACGCTACGTTCAGTCACATCCCGGATGTGTTCGATCGCGTTCATATCTGGCGAGTTGTGGGGCCACCACAACTGGAAGTCGGCACTGCGTTCCTCGAACCACTCCATTACACTTCTGGTGTGGTGACGTGGCGCGTTGTCTTGCTGAAAAGTGCCACTGCTTTCGGGAAACACGATCGTCATGAAATGGTGTACATTGTCTGCGACCAGTGAATGACACCGCTATGCCGTGATGGTGCCTTGCACTAGCTCCACTCGGCCCATGGATGCCCATGTGAACGTTCCCAGAGATGTCTAAATAAATAAAATAAAATAAATTTTTTTATACGCATAAATTGTGTAAAAGTCCTCATTAAATGTCTTACAGTCTTTTCCCATCGCTACATTACTTACAGACAAATTCGCTTTTTGAAACGCTAATTGAGAGGGAGCAGACTAGTAGCTTTGAGTGGTGAGGTGCCACACCATGAAGAAATGATGCTATTAACAAGCGTATTTCCACAAACAATTTTGTTGTACAAAATTAGCTCAGCCTTCTGCAAAATGACAAAATTTCACGGCATAGAATTTCCTAAAATAATGCTTTCCTTCAAAACGGGTGTCAATATTTACTAAATGTATGGAACAAATATTTACTGAGGTCATGAGTTTAACAATATTTGTCAAATTGATAAGTAATGAAAATGTTCCAATGATTGAACTAATTAATTAAATAACCCATACTTCAACACAATTAAAGAAATATAGTTGTGTTGATACTTAGCTGGATCTCTGAAATAATTTGTTCATAGGCTTCGACACAAGCGATACTCAAGCACCATGACAATACGTTGCTTCTTAACAAGCCAACTGTATCCTTGGTATAGTAATAACAATCTTTACATTGCTTAGGAAAAGAAATGATGCAGAAATATGACCGAGAGAAACAAATGAGTAGTTAAAACACCAGTATACGTAACTAGTAACATTGGTTACAAAAAACATGAGAGCTGTCTTTGCTTGCCGGTTTGTTTGGCCGAGCGGTTCTAGGCGCTACAGTGTGGAACCGCGCGACCGCTACGGTCCCACGTTCGAATCCTGATGTCCTTAGGTTAGTTAGCTTTAAGTAGTTCTAAGTTCTAGGGGACTGATGACCTCAGCAGTTAACTCCCATAGTGCTCAGAGCCATTTGAACCATTGACCTTGCTTAAACAATGCAAGACGTAAAACGCCGGATATGCTCTCAAACATTTCTTAGGTTACAGGAGAATGTGAATGAAAGGTAGTTGTAGTTAACTGTCTCTAAGACTATGTTCTGCTTTGGCACTCCCTGAATTATCGCAATTACTTAAGCAAAAATACAATGGCTACTGAAGGACATTAGCTGAAGTTATAAGTTAAACATATAACCGTAAGTGACCCAGGCGAAGATACAGCAAATATCGTTAAGAGTATTTACTCACAAATACATCTACATTATATTCAGAAACACACAGGTAAGATAATAACCATGGCGAGCAGAAAAGGTAAATTGTCAGTAAGAGTTTTCCGAAGTGCTCCGAAGCAATGGCAACAATAAGTTCAACATACTTACCGAATAATTTTCCTCTGTGATCGTCATGTCGATGTCGTGTGGCAAACTTAAACTAAACAGCCTAACTTCCTTCTGCTTACTTTGAAAATATGGCTGCATTTGACAAACCGACAGAAAGAAAACATACGCTGCTTTACTATAGAGAATGGTCAGAGGGGAAACAAAATATTCAAAGAGCACTGAAATACTGCGTGCAGGGTTAGGAGCAGGTCTGCAACGAGTGGAGTCAACGAGACCGATTTTCTGGCAGCTGCTACTCAGAATCCACACGTTAGCTGCAGATAAATTGCCAACTCGCGTCTCAAGTAAGTCAGGCCAGCCCAGCACTGCGTGCATTTCGTGCTCCGACAGCTTCCGCCTGTGTCACGTGTCCCATCACCAGCAGACCAACGTGCCGAGCTGTACGAGGCGCACGGAATTCTGTCGCTCAGTTCCGATGCAGCAGCACAATAGTTTCTACTTTCAAACTATTCGCTTTACCGGTGAAGCTCCCTTCACAGATCATGGGACGCTGGATGTAGGAAATGCGCGTTATTGGGCAGCAGAGAATCGACCGCTGAGAATCCGCATTGGCTGAGGAGAATTGAACATCTGAAGGAATGAAACGTAAAGGTGTGGTGCGGCAGTACTGGAGACTACCTGTATGTGGCTGGTCATTACTTCATTAACGATGACTTAACGTTTAAAAGATACCGACTGTTTCTTACCGAAGTGCCGACGGCTCTGCTACGGGAGGTACTCGAGATACGTAGATGTATGTATGGAAACACTGGATGCTCGGCTAAGTTTTCGCTTGTGCCTAGAAAATCGCTCGTCCATCTCTACCCCATTCTGTTTGTGGGACGACGGGTGAAATATTCTCCGCCGTTTACAACAGTCTCAAACTATTTTTGCGGTCAGCCAGAAAGCGATGGAGAACACACTGTCCATAATTTCCAGCCTGCAAGTCCACATTACTCTTTATATTCAAAGAAAGCAAATACTTGCTAATTACTCAGCAGGATGAGGAACTATGACTATTAATTAAAGTTTGGAGTTTTAAATAAATGAGGTATCCACTAATATTCCTCATAATAATAATAATGTCTCTAATCGGAATCAGTACTATTAGCAGTTCAGAGGCGACTTCTACAGGAAGTTCCTGGTAAAAATGGTCTATCGCCCTGACTTCTAATCACCAAAATCTAAATGATCGCCGTAGAAGTGGAAAATAATCTCGCCAATTGCCACTCGGTTTTGTCAACATTATGGGCGGCATACAAACAGTTACTTCCATGAAAACTAAGCTTACCAGGACGGAGAGGATGGTGTAGCCCTCGTGAGTTCACTTCCTACTTTTACCGAAAATGCTGCCCAGTTGTGACGTCACCCGAGGAACAGCACTCGCAGGTGTTTTACCGACGCTGACAGATTGATGTCTCGGTGCGAAGTGTCTCTCTTCACTGCCTCTCTGGCTATGTTTACATACGGGTGCAGCGGACCGCCGAACGGAACATCTGCCATCAGTCGATCTAGGCAGAGGTAGCAGCGTCTAAACGGCCCCGTTGTCGCCAATATTAATTAATGTCTCTGTCGTTGATAATTTACAAACTTCTTAATTTTTATGTGAATGGGGTTAAGTTGGTAGCTGAAAAGAGTTTGGCCCAACTGCACTTAAATTTCGCTGGCTAGAATTTTTAGAACGCAACTGACTGTAGAGCATGAACTCTGAATTGCCTCTTTAAAATTCCTTACAACGATTGTTATTTATTATTTCATCATTGTAGTCAAGGGCTGTAATTAGATCTTTCTATAACAAATACAAATGATAATCTATTATGAATACGGATGTTTCCGATCTAAATTTGATTTTTGGAAATTACTTGAAAACTAGTAGAGGTAGCTTATCTGTGTCACGTATATAAGGTTTCTACATGAAACTGGGGCTAGATGCGAATTTTCATCTTTCTAATATTAAGCGCCTTCAGTTTTTCGTAAAAACGCCGATTTAGCCCAAAACATTGCTCTCATCATTCTGAGACTTGTAACTTTTGACTGTGACACTCATTTGCACACTCTGAACAGTTTTTAGCTTTCTAGCTTCATTATTTAGCGCCACTTATTTTGTTCGTAAAATAATATATTTAGTGAAACATGTTCATTAGATAATCCTGAGACTTCACAACGTTAAGATCAGTTTACTGAAGCATGCGCTGACAAGGTTTGGAGAATTTATTTTAATTTCGCTCTTAAACACAGACTCGTTATGATGACGTGGCGCTGGTAGTAGTGAGCTAGAGTAAGTCCCAGCACACTCGCTCGCCTCTGTACCTCTCACAATGATACAGTGCTTCTTCCGCCACATCACCCCCCAATTTATTTTTGTGTAAAAATTTAACAAATTTAAATATTAGCAACAAGTGATGTTACTCTGGCTGAACTCTTTTAAATGAAACCAATTTTAATTAAATTTTTAATTATTTTTAAATTAATTTTTAATTCAATTTTTCTCAATACTACGCCCACGTAATCAACCATATATGTACATATACATAGAAAAACATAATGTACGTTAATCACACAGAAACAAAAAATAAAATTTTCGATTATTACAAAATTAATTTTGTGATTTAGATTTCTCAGTCTTTACCTCAAAGAGAAACGCATAAAGACACTTCGCTTTTCGATACTCACTCATTTAATCACAATCATATGCACTGTTGTGTGTGTCTTCAGAAACCACTTTCATTAAAACATTTAAGGTAGACGGCGGGAGTTCACTATATACGGCGTCCTTCACGATATTATATTACAAAAGGGAATGGGAGGAGTCAGTGTGGTGCGTGTCCTCGCCTGTTCCTCCATAAGCTTGTGGGCTGCCTTTCATGGAGCCTCCGTGCCACCTCAGAAACAGATAACATAACCTAAGCTCCTGTTCTTAACTTACACCTAAGAGAGCACAAAATACATTCTATATTCCTTTTTTCCTTCCATAATTTAAATAAACAGTTGAGTTGTTATGAGAAGGAATTTCCCTTTTTTTAATTTTATTATTTGGAAAACTGTTATAAACTTTTTCAAAATGATCACTTTCAATCGCTGCTTCATAAAATTGTGACGTTACTCTAGCTCACTATTACTAGTCACTTCATTATTAAGCTTGATCACAAACTTTGCAATTGTTTTTTAAAATAAAGCCATAGCTATTATGCTCCAAAAGGCAACATAGCTTTTTAAATAGTCACATTTTGGGCTAGTTAGCAATTTATTTCATTACCTTAGATGTTGCTTTACCCTTTTATCTTCGTCAGTCTGTTGACCTAATTATTTACATATATTTTTGGTGTGATCCTCATACCAACTTCACACATCTCCTGCAATTAATATTAAGACCCTTTGGCTTGCCTCTGGCGGCACCATATTATTAACCTCTCTTACCTACAGACAGCCTTACACCCAACATGAAAATTATTATTATGCACAGTTTATTCTTTCAGATTTTAGAAATTTTCAGCTTCAAATACTTCTCTTAACGCAAAGTATCTGTATTTTACTGTTACTAATCCTTTTTGTTAATCTCATTTGTTATTTGTTCACTTTAGTTATTATCTTTCTATCATTGATGCTCAAAAATTACGTGTTGTTATTTCAACATTTAAAATTTACTACTGCAAACTACCTCTCATATTCTCTTATAAGTCATCATTTATTAGGGTATAGTCTTTTCGGGATATCATTCTTACTTACTAGAGAGACATTGAAAACTAATAGCTTATGCACAAAATGAAGGTTTATATTCCGTGCAGATAGGACATAAGAAGAGAATGAAACTTGAGAGGGAAATAAAGTTTCACCCAGCAGCGACCGTACAGTACGCCAAACTGCGTATCCGCCAATAACTGGCAGACTCCCTACCGAATGTAGTTACTGGCAGTGTGGTAAAGCTTCAGATCTACAGTGTTCCGCAGACCTAGTTCTCTCTTAATTTTCGGGTAATCCAAACGGTATGCGTTTGCATGAGGTTTATCTATTATCCTGAATGGCCCTTGATAAACATGCGTAAACTTCTCTGTGTAAACTTCTCTGTTTCCGCTGAAATTTTCTTAGATTTCTCTTAAGTTTTGGCTAATGTAGTTTACCAATGTTAAAACTAGTGGGGGGAAGATTTTGCGTTATGCCTTCTTTTCCTGTCCAAGGCCCTTTTCTCAGAAAAGTAGCCATTATTCCTTCGAGGACCTAGTTCTTTTCCGCATTAGCATCTTGCACATTATTACCGAGTTCAGTATCTTCCTGCAAGTATCCCTTATTCCACATTACTCTAATAGGCAGTTCCCAGGCTTCGTTATTAATGCCCACATAATTTCCAATGAAAGGCTTTGCAAACACTCGTAAATGTGGAAAAGTAAATGCTAAGTGGCTCTGATCAAAGTCAATCTTTCCATGATATTTCATTAAAAGAACATCTGTACTAAATAACATTTCAACACTTAAACTGAGCGCGATTAAAAACAGGATGACCTATTGTTATGTTACCTATGCCAATCGGTATCAAAGCTCGTGGTATACCGGTCTAGAAGTTTTTCCAGTAGGACCAAATATTATTAAGCCACTTACGTTCATGACAGCTCATTTTTATCAGGAACAGAATCAAAGAATGTTTAGAACAAAGCAGTTGCTTGGCTGCCACTGTTAAGAAGACAGTGCACTTTTACTCCTGAGATGCTACTTTTCATAGTAGTGTGAGTTATTCTAGCTTGAACAGGTTCCTCATAAAAGTCTTCTAGTAAATCTTTTTCCATCTATCTCCAGTTAAAGTAATTTTGTATAATTGCAAGTACATTTACATTCATATTCACGAGTTTATCAACCTCTATATTCGCAGATGCCTTTTCCATCCTGTCCATCAATTTTAAGTCAAAGCACTTGACGACTTGCTCTACTTTCATTTGCTGCACATCATCTAAACTACTCTCTACCTCTTAGCAACTGCACAACATTGCTATCTATAATACCGCCGTCTGCTTTTGCAATTTGTAACAAAACAATTCAGGTAACAGATTCCCTGACTTCATGATTATTGATACACCGTTCTTCTAACAACTCCTCCTCCTCAAAACCGTACAAAACTGACTCTACTTCGTCTACCAAAACTTTAGCCTTCATACTGCCATTATTGTCGAAGATATAAGCCTTTACTTCATCTTCGTCCTCATCTGACTCGAACCAATTAATTTGATCTCCCTGTTATCTGCAGCGTTTTCTTTCTCCTTCTTGACCCATTTTCTGATTTGTCCAAAATGCTATCAACTAGATAATGAGAGTGGTTTAACACATTACGGATACTGTCAGTCCCTATTTCATCATCCCTATTATTTGTTTGCGTGTGTTGACTGATTGTGGTCTATGTTCCTGTTACTGGCTGTGTTACTGTTTCCGCCTTGCGACCGCCAGTTTTATCATAGACAGGACTTAGTTTCCCCTACGCGTCCTGTTGTGTTCATTCGATTCTGAATCAGACTGGTTGGCATTCGGCTCTCCGTTTTATCTCAACGGCATCTTATTTAAATTTCTGCCTTCGTCATAATAATTATTGCGAAAATGCGGAGGCTGTCACCTCCTCTTCTCTACCACGGCCTTGACCACGATAATTAGGTTATGTATACTGAACCCCTATACGACTAACATTCACATTTCCACTGTAATTATTTCGGTTGATTATAGGACTGATAGAGAATCTATTATTATTCTACACTTGCTCCTCAACAGCAGCTACCATTTCCACTCGCTTCGGACACAAAATAAACCTATCCGCAATATCTTTAGGTGGAGAAATGATTCTCTACTGTTATTACCAAGGCAGATTCCCTTCTAGTCCCATGATCATCATTTTAGGTTTCATTATTTCTGTCAGATGTGACAACCGTGAAGCCCCACCTTCTAGAAAAGTCTTTAACTGGTTCACGACCTGGAGTAAACTTTTTACCACTACAAAATTCTCTCAAAACCACGTTTTGTTTGTTGTGTGACCAATACGCATTAAGAAACGCAGTTTTGAATTCAGAAAGAGTTTTGCACCTAATCATTAGGTCAGCTGACCATCGTAAAAGAATCTCCTGAGAAATGACTTCTTATGAAAGAAATTTTCTCACGTTCTGACCATGCATTTGGCAAAAGATCCTGAAAACCATTCCAGAACTCAAATAGGTGAATTTGTTTGTCTGGTTCAAAACGCAAAATCTGACGACACCCGATAAAAGCGCCATCACCTGTAACAACATGCTGTATAGAAGTAGTACACGAGCTACCATACTCTATTTTTTATGTTAGTAATACTAGTATTTAGTTCCTATACTTGTAATTCTACTGCCTCCATTCTGTCCTAAAAATCATCATCCTCACATAATTTCACATACTCAGATTTGACTTTCTTAATATCCTTTTGACAAGCACTTACTTTATCATTTACTCTCTCAAATGTTTAGAGCAAAGTTTGGAATCATTGGCTTTTTTCTAGCAACCTCCCTTCCATTAGATCATCTACGTCTTTGAAATCTTTGCGAACTTCACCAATTTTTGTTTTGAAAATACTATGGAATTTAGTTAACTGCTGCCCTACTTGTTGACCATGGTGGTTAGAATCAATTTTATAAATTGAGGTATTCAGTTTTGAGGTCATTTCATCCTTTAGTTGTTTACTAATATCCTTTAATTCTTTACAACTAGATTCAATCATACAGTTCAGTTCTTCATGAAGACAATAATTGCATCCAGTTTGGTGTCTCTACCTTGCAACTTGGCATTTGCACCGTTTTTAAAGGAGTTTCTACCATTCCCTGACCGGGCTGAATTTCAGAAATACTGAACACAGTTTCATTATCTAATAGCTCTATTAATTCTACTTTTTCTTTCTAGAGTTCAGCTTCAATTACATCATCATCAGAAATTGGTTCTAACTTCGCAGTAACATTGAATTTTTCCTTCGATCCTACATTTGACAAGTCATGTTCAGATTTTGGATTTATCACATTGACGGAACCTTCCTCGTTAATTTCAATTTCGAATTCTGAGGATTCACCGTTAGATTAACTTTACATCATCCCTATCATTAGATTACATCTTTATAGCCAGTTAGAAGCTATTACCAAATACGTTATATATCCTTCACATAACTTAATTGCTTCACCTTGATGAGCGATGCCGTTGTGATGTACCGGCAAAAGTGATGCGACGCGTAGCGACGTAATGCAGGCAACATCAGCAGCTGTGGTGGCGAGGGTGGACGGTGGGTATCGCCTACTGCAGTAGCTCCAGGGGATATAGTGATAGGAGTGTTTATGAAGTCTGTCCTATCGATCCCAAACGGTAGGAAACAGCAACGCCAAATATCAAATCCGGATAGGCAGAGATAGAGTCATCAATTCAAGAAATCATTGACACCAATCTCTACAAGACACGTCAACACTTAGGAATAAAATCATTATCCTTGGACTTGAAACCGCAACTGCTATCAACATCTATGTCTCTCAGTGACCCTGATACAACTGATTCGCTCACCATTTCGATCGCCACACAGAACAAACTGTGATATCTTGAATGAAGGACAACAATACGTTTTCTTTATGAGCGCTACAGCACGCCACTGTATGTCATAATCTGAAAAAGTAAACAGAAGCCGCTGATGATTCTGTAGGGGAAATTATTACCGTATTGGTTGCAACATAGAGTCTCACATATTATGCGCATTACAAACTATGTACTCGGAGTTCCGGCTCAGAGAACCGTACGATTTCAACTGCTCCAAGTGTCATTCTCTGCCAACAGAATCGTTCGGACGCTGTATAGCGTCAGTAAAGCGCCCTCCCCGCGGTTGTGCCCTTTCCAGACTTTTTATTCGAGTAGCTCCACAAGTGGCATCACGAGGCTGAGTGCAGCCCGTTAAAGTCCTCACACAAAAGTAAAACTTCCTGGACGTACCAGGAATGGAACACAAGTCCTCTGCATTGTGGTGACTCACGCTGACGCCACAACTACAGGTCAGACGTATTGCAAAACAAAGAACGGAGGTGATGGTACAGTGGCAGCCAATATTCTGCAATCAGCTCTCTAGGTAGGCCAGTCCATTTCAGGAATATTATTGTTCACAGACCATTGTTCCACAGATTCTGCTTTACGATAGTGTTCATTATCATAAAGACATTTACTGTCTCTCAATTGCTTCTCTTCTATACGTAATACACAAAACTATAAAATGTCTTTATAGCCTTCTGCAGTACAAGAAGGGGACCAAACCCTGACCATGAGGAACAGCCTCGTACTGTGACACCGTCTCCTCCATACTTCGCCGACGACAGGTAGCGCAGACCACTCCCAACTACTCGTTTCCGGTTCTCCACTGCTAAACGGCCCAGCTCGTTGCACCATTTTATGCGCTGCTTAGCACTGACTGCAAAAATGTGTCGAATATTGCTCACCATTTTGTTACAGTCGTTTTTGAGGAGTCTGCTAGCTGAAATATAAAGAAAATGGGCGATGTCTGGTTTCTTTCAACGATTACGTGACGCAAAAAGTAGGGCTTACCTACCTGCTGTATGTAAACAATGGTTTGCGACAGTTAACTGCGATCTGTGCTAACGCAGTTAATCGCCCGACGTGCACACGACTGACAAAGGTAACTCATGCTATACCTCTTAAATGCAGAAGGCCACCTCATGAATGACAGGGTGGCCAACATTTATTTCCCCAAATACGCTAGTAGCTTATCTTTTTACAATGATAGCCATGATATGTGGTACATCGTCTTGATGGAATCGTTGTCTCCCTTAGCTTTCATGTTGTCTGTGCATAATAGAAATTTAGAGAACCGGCATTTGAAGCTGGGTGCCGAACGATTCTACTGCCGGCAACATACATTGCGCGTAGGGACCACGAAGATAAGATACGAGAAGTTAGGGCTCAGACTGAGGCATATAGGCACTAATTCTGACCTCGTTCTATTTGCGAGTGGAACAGGAATGGAAATGACAAGTGTTGCTACGGAGTACTCTCTGCCACGCAACGTACGGTGGCTTGCGGAGAGTCTGTGTAGATCTAGATGTACATGGTCGATGTTTTGAACTGACATGTCCGAAAGAACAGACACTATATCCAGTATATAGCTCTGGCAATACTGGCCATGACCTTCCTCTTCTGTGCGGATGCACACATATTACCCGAACTCTTAAGGGACTTCCACGAGTAATGAGTGTGTTGGGTAGAGACACTACGAATGTAGTGTGGTGACATATATGGTGAGAATGTGGGTCTCGCGGGAGGCGGGCGCCAGATAGTCCCTGCAGTCGCACTATCCTCTGTGCCCTTGGTGGCTCAGATGGATGCCGCCACGGTAGCTCAGCGTGTTCGGTCAGATAGCTGGTTGGCCTCTGTAATAAAAAAACTGAGTGGAAGGATCAACAAAACGAACTTTAACGGATGTCACGTGACGTCTGCAACGACCAAACACAACTATCAATAATAATAATAATAATAATAATAAAAAGGTAAAGCGGGTGCCATGTATGCAGTGCCCGGGTTCGAGTCCCGGTCGGGGCACACATTTTCACATGTCCCCGTTCATATATATCAACGCCCGTCAGCAGCTGAAGGTATTAATATATAATTCTGATTGGTGCTTCGCGAAGCTTTTCTTCAATAAATAATAGTTCATTGTAGTGTGAATTATTGCCCATCACTTTCGAAGCCAGTAAGAAAACTAAGTGCTCCACCAACTTACGTAGAAATACTCTGGAGACCATATTGCAATCGTGAATGTCATCATTTTCTTCCTCTTCGTCGTCGTAATCGTGCTCTTCTTCTTCTCCATCTACTACTTTCATAAATACGTCACTTTTAACGATCCATGCTGGCCTCGTTCTCCTTTCGGCATAGCTCTCCCAGTCTCTGAGAACTTGGTCTAATGGGAAGTTGAAGCCCATGCTTGTCAAATTGCATCTTCCTTCTCTCCTTCTCCTTTTTCTTCTTCGTCTTCTTCTGCTTATCGTCTCAAAAAACCTGGCGAAATTGTTTTGGCACAGCTGGATTACGGTCTGAAGTTGCGTTTTTTCCATTGCTGATACGTATGTAATGATCTCTCAATAACGATCCACCAGTTTCATCTAATCTTGCTCTATGCATATATTTATAAACTCTGTTCAGATTTTCTTCTCTTTGGGCGAGACAAATTTCCTTACAAGAATTGGTAGCGTTGAAATTTTTATCGTAATTTGTGTTGTGTAACTCTTTTCAGAAGTAATAATTTTAAAAAGATACATTATATAATCCTATCATTCACCAGTTTCTTACATTGTGAATCATTAAGTCATCTCCATTGACATTTACCAGAGCATCACCTGGCATGTACACACTCGCTGTTGGTTCAGATCTAATGTCATATATAGTATCACGCGTTTTGTCTGTTCGTTCAGCAAAAGAAGATGCTGCCAGTCTCTTCTTCACCCCCATGACCATCTGAAACATCGTATTTCTCCACTTCTGCTGTTATAAATAACTTGTTTTCTATGGTTTCATCTTTTCGGAATAAGCGTCCCAGTCTCTCTAGCACTTGGGAAATGGGTTTAAATACATTACCCAGTACAGAGTTAGGAGCTTCAGCTTGTCTTTTTTTATTTTTTAGCAATGCCAGTTTACTGTGGAGATTTCCTGAGTATTCTAACACCTGTCTCTGAAGACTACTCTTCCTACCAATCGAATGGAGAGAAACGTTGACAACTGCAGTGCTCAATTACAGCTGAACTGATTACGAGCAAATGTTTCAATTCACACCTCTACTCACGGCATTAGGGTTTAGCTGTTAGCCATTAGGCATTAGTCATTAGGTGTTAGGCATTAGGCGATAGGAGTTAGCCATAAGGTGTTAGGCATTAATCGTTAGGCTTTAGCCATTAGCCATTACACATTAATTACTAGCATTTGATGTTAGACATTATCTGTTAGCCATCAAATGTTAGATGTTACTGGTTGAAGAACTACAGGAACTGTGAACACTAAGGTGAATGATGGGCATCTGGGAGAGGAATGGTCTCATTCTGTTAAGACTACTCTTTCATCCAATCGAACTGAGAAACATATTGACAACTGAAGTGCTCAATCAGAACTGGACCAATTAGGTGCAAACGTTTCAATTTGTATCATTCTTCACAGCATTAGCCATTAGCCATTAGCTGTTAGCCATTATTCGTTAACTGTTAGGTGAAATGGTGGTTACATGGGGGAGGGGTGGCGTGGGATGGCGACCTCCCAAACAGGGAATGGTGGCCACCCAAAGGGGTAGTGGTGACAATTCAGAGGGGATATTATACACACCCATAGGGGCGGCAGGGAGGGGGGGGGGGGTAGAGGGAAATATAACTACCGTGTGACAGGGGGGGGGGGGGGGGGGATGAATACTTTGTAGATGAGTGACTACCACATAGAGAAATGACTGCTGCAAATGATAGAGACGTTCAAGGACTATAGTGTTTGATATATAAAATACAGAGAGATCCCATGATCGTAAGGAGTACAGAATGTGACGTATGAAATAAAAATGTGTGTGTGTGTGTGTGTGTGTGTGCGTGTGTGTGTGTTAAGAGCTAACAGAGAGATTTGTCACAGATGTGGTTAAGGAGTACAGTATTGTCTGGCGCTTGGAATGCACAGAGAATACATGCTTGTAGGGAATACAGAATCTGACATACAGAGACGACATTTTAGGTATATAACGCATTTCTTTGACTTTGTAATTGTTTTAATATTATACTAGAGGTATGTGTATGTAGATAAATGATACATAACTTTGACCTTGCCTTCACTTTTGATACTAAGTTGGAGATATGTGACACTCAGGGGAATAATATACACATGTTTGACTTTGAACTGTGTCGTACGTCATTTTTCATTGCATATCTGGTGCATCATTTTAATACTACGTTGCGATTGTTTGGAAAGAGGACAGGGATGGATATAAAGTACACAACTGGTCTGTATGTATACAGTGCAACTTGCAGAATTTTATGCGGGATATAATGAATATGTTTGACTTCAAGTAATTAATGATTATTTTTTACTTCGAAGTAGACGCTACACAATTTTTTATTGTATCTCTGGCAGATCAATTTAGTACTACGCTTTGAATGTCTGGAAAGAGAAAAAGGAAGAGGACGTAAAGCACTCAGTAGCTCTGTATCCATCACCTTGGTTTTTGTCATTTTCTCTGGTTGATTAGAGATAAGGAGGGGAGGCGACTTGATGTATGCGTCAGAAAATAATGTAATCTGATGCCACTTTTAAGCACTGTTTTAACGCAGTTCCCTACTGACACGATGTAATAATGGATGTTCACTACTGCGCTATTATTTGCTGCAGACACGGATAGGAAAGGACGTTTAATTTTCAATTGTGGATTGATTGACTGCTTTTATTGATTGACGACATCACGAATCCAAGATCAGCTTGATATTATTATGTGACGACCTTGAAGGTCAATGACCACGTTTAAGGTCAAAGTGAATCAAAGACTGCGTAGCCCACTACTGTTGTATAATCCGTGAGTTCTTTCCAAGTCTGAAAAGAGATCCTTTTAATCAACACGTCAGTGTCAGTTGGTCGCAGTCAGTGTGCTCCCTGCCGCCGTTGGATAAGCAGCTGAGCAGCAAGTCGTATACTCCTAGCTCACTCATTTGTTACATAGTTTAATTCTTAATTTCTTTGCGTGTTTTTGGTACTTGCATTGTGTAATTCATAAATTTCGAGCGTATTATAGTATTTGAGAGTTGTAGCATCGCGTTTTAGTACCTGAATAGTGTAAATTCGCGTAGTCGTTTGTCTACTGTTTTGTTTTGAACGGCCAGTGTCGGTTGGTCGCAGTCAGTGTGCCCCCTGCCGCCGTTGGATAAGCAGCTGCAGCAGCAAGTCGTATACTCCTAGCTCACTCATTTGTTACATAGTTTAATTCTTAATTTCTTTGCGTGTTTTTCGTACTTGCATTGTGTAATTCATAAATTTCGAGCGTATTATAGTATTTGAGAGTTGTAGCATCGCGTTTTAGTACCTGAATAGTGTAAATTCGCGTAGTCGTTTGTCTACTGTTTTGTTTTGAACGGCCAGTGTCGGTTGGTCGCAGTCAGTGTGCTCCCTGCCGCCGTTGGATAAGCAGCTGAGCAGCAAGTCGTATACTCCTAGCTCACTCATTTGTTACATAGTTTAATTCTTAATTTCTTAGCGTGTTTTTGGTTCTTGCATTGTTTAATTCATAAATTTCGGGCGTATTATAGTATTTGAGAGTGTAGCATCGTGTTTTAGTACCTGAATAGTGTAATTTCGCTGAGTCTCCTTCCGCCGCCGAGCAGTGTCAGCAGTGCGCAAGTAGCAGCATTACTGCATTTACTAGGCAATCTTGTATTTT
This sequence comes from Schistocerca americana, assembly GCF_021461395.2. Taxonomy (NCBI): domain Eukaryota; kingdom Metazoa; phylum Arthropoda; class Insecta; order Orthoptera; family Acrididae; genus Schistocerca; species Schistocerca americana. The sequence goes on from NC_060123.1 coordinate 717,427,435, forward strand.
AATAACCGTTTAAATTTTGTCGATTTGTTTGCGCTCTCTGTAGATTAGTTCAGACGTTCTTAGCAAAACAGTTTTTAGCATGGATAGGGACTGCAACTGCTGTGTTCGGATGCAGGCTGAGTTGGCATCCCTTCGCTCCCAGCTTCAGGCAGTGTTGGCTTCGGTCACACAGCTTGAGGCTGTTGCCAATGGGCATCACTGTGGGCGTCGGGATGGGGGTTTGTCGGGGACGGCCAGCTCGTCCCACGCATCCCCTGATCGGACTACGACTGTGGTTGCCCGGGATACTGCCCGCATTGAGGCTGATCCCTCACCTGTGGTAGAGTGGGAGGTCGTTTCAAGGTGTGGCAGGGGGCGAAAGACATTCCGGAGGGCTGAACGGAAAGCCTCTCCAGTTTGTCTGACGAACCGGTTTCAGGCTCTGTCTCAGGCTGATACTGATCTTCGGCCTGACATGGCTGCTTGTCCTGTTCCAGAGGTTGCCCCTCAGTCTGCAAAATCCGGGCAGTCGCAGAGGGTGGGCTTACTGGTAGTTGGGAGCTCCAACGTCAGGCGCGTAATGGGGCCCCTTAGGGAAATGGCAGCAAGAGAGGGGAAGAAAACCAATGTGCACTCCGTGTGCATACCGGGGGGAGTCATTCCAGATGTGGAAAGGGTCCTTCCAGATGCCATGAAGGGTACAGGGTGCACCCATCTGCAGGTGGTCGCTCATGTCGGCACCAATGATGTGTGTCGCTATGGATCGGAGGAAATCCTCTCTGGCTTCCGGCGGCTATCTGATTTGGTGAAGACTGCCAGTCTCGCTAGCGGGATGAAAGCAGAGCTCACCATCTGCAGCATCGTCGACAGGACTGACTGCGGACCTTTGGTACAGAGCCGAGTGGAGGGTCTGAATCAGAGGCTGAGACGGTTCTGCGACCGTGTGGGCTGCAGATTCCTCGACTTGCGCCATAGGGTGGTGGGGTTTCGGGTTCCGCTGGATAGGTCAGGAGTCCACTACACGCAACAAGCGGCTACACGGGTAGCAGGGGTTGTGTGGCGTGGGCTGGGCGGTTTTTTAGGTTAGATGGCCTTGGGCAAGTACAGAAAGGGCAACAGCCTCAACGGGTGCGGGGCAAAGTCAGGACATGCGGGGACCAAGCAGCAATCGGTATTGTAATTGTCAACTGTCGAAGCTGCGTTGGTAAAGTACCGGAACTTCAAGCGCTGATAGAAAGCACCGAAGCTGAAATCGTTATAGGTACAGAAAGCTGGCTTAAGCCAGAGATAAATTCTGCCGAAATTTTTACAAAGGTACAGACGGTGTTTAGAAAGGATAGATTGCATGCAACCGGTGGTGGAGTGTTCATCGCTGTTAGTAGTAGTTTATCCTGTAGTGAAGTAGAAGTTGATAGTTCCTGTGAATTATTATGGGTGGAGGTTACACTAAACAACCGAACTAGGTTAATAATTGGCTCCTTTTACCGACCTCCCGACTCAGCAGCATTAGTGGCAGAACAACTGAGAGAAAATTTGGAATACATTTCACATAAATTTTCTCAGCATGTTATAGTTTTAGGTGGAGATTCCAATTTACCAGATATAGACTGGGACACTCAGATGTTTAGGACGGGTGGTAGGGACAGAGCATCGAGTGACATTATACTGAGTGCACTATCCGAAAATTACCTCGAGCAATTAAACAGAGAACCGACTCGTGGAGATAACATATTGGACCTACTGATAACAAACAGACCCGAACTTTTCGAATCTGTATGTACAGAACAGGGAATCAGTGATCATAAGGCCGTTGCAGCATCCCTGAATATGGAAGTTAATAGAAATATAAAAAAAGGGAGGAAGGTTTATCTGTTTAGCAAGAGTAATAGAAGGCAGATTTCAGACTACCTAACAGATCAAAACGAAAATTTCTGTTCCGACACTGACAATGTTGAGTGTTTATGGAAAAAGTTCAAGGCAATCGTAAAATACGTTTTAGACAGGTACGTGCCGAGTAAAACTGTGAGGGACGGGAAAAACCCACCGTGGTACAACAACAAAGTTAGGAAACTACTGCGAAAGCAAAGAGAGCTCCACTCCAAGTTTAAACGCAGCCAAAACCTCTCAGACAAACAGAAGCTAAACGATGTCAAAGTTAGCGTAAGGAGGGCTATGCGTGAAGCGTTCATTGAATTCGAAAGTAAAATTCTATGTACCGACTTGACAGAAAATCCTAGGCAGTTCTGGTCTTACGTTAAATTAGTAAGTGGCTCGAAACAGCATATCCAGACACTACGGGATGATGATGGCATTGAAACAGAGGATGACACGCGTAAAGCTGAAATACTAAACACCTTTTTCCAAAGCTGTTTCACAGAGGAAGACCGCACTGCAGTTCCTTCTCTAAATCCTCGCACAAACGAAAAAATGGCTGACATCGAAATAAGTGTCCAAGGAATAGAAAAGCAATTGGAATCACTCAATAGAGGAAAGTCCACTGGACCTGACGGGATACCAATTCGATTCTACACAGAGTACGCGAAAGAACTTGCCCCCCTTCTAACAGCCGTGTACCGCAAGTCTCTAGAGGAACGGAGGGTTCCAAATGATTGGAAAAGAGCACAGATAGTCCCAGTCTTCAAGAAGGGTCGTCGAGCAGATGCGCAAAGCTATAGACCTATATCTCTTACGTCGATCTCTTGTAGAATTTTGGAACATGTTTTTTGCTCGCGTATCATGTCATTTCTGGAAACCCAGAATCTACTATGTAGGAATCAACATGGATTCCGGAAACAGCGATCGTGTGAGACCCAACTCGCCTTATTTGTTCATGAGACCCAGAAAATATTAGGTACAGGCTCCCAGGTAGATGCTATTTTTCTTGACTTCCGGAAGGCGTTCGATACAGTTCCGCACTGTCGCCTGATAAGCAAAGTAAGAGCCTACGGAATATCAGACCAGCTGTGTGGCTGGATTGAGGAGTTTTTGGCAAACAGAACACAGCATGTTGTTATCAATGGAGAGACGTCTACAGACGTTAAAGTAACCTCTGGCGTGCCACAGGGGAATGTTATGGGACCATTGCTTTTCACAATATATATAAATGACTTAGTAGGTAGTGTCGGAAGTTCCATGCGGCTTTTCGCGGATGATGCTGTAGTACACAGAGAAGTTGCTGCATTAGAAAATTGTAGCGAAATACAGGAAGATCTGCAGCGGATAGGCACTTGGTGCAGGGAGTGGCAACTGACCCTTAACATAGACAAATGTAATGTATTGCGAATACATAGAAAGAAGGATCCTTTATTGTATGATTATATGATAGCGGAACAAACACTGGTAGCAGTTACTTCTGTAAAATATCTGGGAGTATGCGTACGGAACGATTTGAAGTGGAATGATCATATAAAACTAATTGTTGGTAAGGCGGGTACCAGGTTGAGATTCATTGGGAGAGTGCTTAGAAAATGTAGTCCATCAACAAAGGAGGTGGCTTACAAAACACTAGTTCGACCTATACTTGAGTATTGCTCATCAGTGTGGGATCCGTACCAGGTCGGGTTGACGGAGGAGATAGAGAAGATCCAAAGAAGAGCGGCGCGTTTCGTCACTGGGTTATTTGGTAACCGTGATAGCGTTACGGAGATGTTTAATAAACTCAAGTGGCAGACTCTGCAAGAGAGGCGCTCTGCATCGCGGTGTAGCTTGCTCGCCAGGTTTCGAGAGGGTGCGTTTCTGGATGAGGTATCGAATATATTGCTTCCCCCTACTTATACTTCCCGAGGAGATCACGAATGTAAAATTAGAGAGATTAGAGCGCGCACGGAGGCTTTCAGACAGTCGTTCTTCCCGCGAACCATACGCGACTGGAACAGGAAAGGGAGGTAATGACAGTGGCACGTAAAGTGCCCTCCGCCACACACCGTTGGGTGGCTTGCGGAGTATCAATGTAGATGTAGATGTAGATGTATTATAAAACCTGTCAAACACCGTATAATGGCAGATGGCATTTCTTGTCGATGTCGCTGTGTATAAGTACAAAATGAAGCCAAAACACTTCGTTGTAGGAGCATCAAGTTTCTGCTTTTATATTATCAGAGTTCTGGCCCCACAGATATAATAAAAAGAATTGACTGCATTTTTATTGACGACAGGCATTTCTTCTGAATTAACATGAAATAGGAATGGCGTGAATGAGTAGTCACTTTCAACAACACTGAGACACAAGTGGTAACGAAGATAACTCAACGCGACTAAAAATTCTCAATCATAGACAACTGGTAATGTTGCTAGGACTTCATCATTTCCTGAAGATGGGTTTCTGAACTGAGTGTCATCTATGGGAATTCCTAAAACATAATGCGATTGTTTTCCAACAGTTTCGTAGGTGAATCTATTAGGCCTCCACCATCTGGAACGGCCGTGAGAAATAAAAAAATGCGTCCGGCTATAACCGCTAACAGTGGCCGGCGGTTATCACGAGCTAACCTGTTACAGAACACTGTAAATATCGCACTAAACCTAGGCCGTTTTTCTTCGAATGCGAGCCGTAAATCACGCTAAAATTATGCCATTTTTCTTCGATTTCGAGACAAAATCGCAGTAAAATTACGCAATTTCTCTTCGAATGAGTGCTTGTATGCAAATAAAACGGACGGAAACATGTTTTGTAGCGCTCTCTCCGTGATAACTACAAACCAGTGTTGACTGCTCAAATGATGAACAGTTGCGATTTACAATATAGTAAACTCAAAGATGGGACGTGATGCGACATCATCCTTTCCGATGCTGCGAGTGGTTCGTTGCCCCCAGCGCGCAATGTATTGAGCAAGTGTAGCATATGAGGGTTTTTTGAGGCCAAGTGGTTATCTGCACTGACAGTGGAAACTCCCCGTCGCATCCCCGTCAGATTTACTGGTAAGACGCCCCAGCGGATAGCCTGTCAAAAACCGAACACAGATCAAGCATGGAAACAGGAAGAAGGCGTACTTGAACGGTCCAAGGATAGGAAGGGCAATAAAGAGCAGCCTGAAACATCAACGGCGTGGTGGCTAAGTGGTCATGGTGTTGGGTTGGGAGGGGGGGGGGGGGGGTGTGGGGGGGGGGGACGGCTTGTTCAGAACTTGCTCGTGCCGTTTATTTTATTTCATTGCTTTTTTCACAATATTACGAACTGTGCGTTCGTTCACTGAAATGTTTGTTCTCGTAGCGTAGTCTTGGCAGGTGTCATACTATACAGGGTGGGCCATTGATCGTGACCAGGTCACATATCTCACGAAATAAGTGTCAAACGAAAAAACTCCAAAGAACGAAACTCGTCTAGCTTGAAGGGGGACACCAGATGGCACTATGGTCGGCCCGCTAGATGGCGTTGCCATAGCTTAAACGGATATGAACAGCGTTTCTTTAAATAGGAACCCACATTTTTACTTACATATTTGTGTAGTACATAAGGAAATATGAATTTTTTAGTTGGCCCCCTGTTTTCGCTTTGTGATAGATGGCGCTGTAATAGTCACAAACATATGGCTCACAATTTTAGACGAAAAGTTGGTAACAGGTAGGTTTTTTAAATTAAAATACAGAACCCCTCATGGTAATGTACATGTGTGTCAGTGAAAAAGACCAATAAAAAGGTGTTAGCACGTGGACGTAATGTGCTGTTCCAGTCTCTTCTGTACCTAAGGTCCATCACCGTTCCCTTTGGATCCCTACGTAATTCGGTGCTCCCCGATACACACGATCGAACAGCGGAGGAGTGGTACTCAAGCGTCAACTTTAGGTTACAATATCTCCGGATGTAATTAACATTTTACAATGCAACAAGCGGCACTGATTACGTATTTGTTTATATGTTCAGATGTGGTAACAAAACTAACGGGGTTCCATTTAAAAAAACGCAGGTTTGTGTTAAAAAACATACTTCCGTGCATTTTGTTATGGTTTGTATTAACCAATTACACCAGCCCCTCTCCTCACGTTCGGTCTGTGGAATCGATTCGTCAGTATTTGATGTGGTTTACGAAATATATCCAGCGGTAATGTTAGGTGACTCACCCTGTATACTCAGAGAAACTGTAAACTTATTCAAAGAAGTAGTTTCTGACATCCTGGGGATGAAAAAATAATAATCCCAATACGATTCAGAATATATGGACTGAAATCGCAGGTTTTTTGGAAACCATAAGTAGGTAAAATCTTTATCAGAAATTTTAGGTGTGAATTACAACCTCGAAAAATAATTTGTTCAAGTGACAAGGACGGTGTATCTTATGATTAAAGTTGCTGTACTGCATCTTTTTTTATTGCGGTAGGTGGATATTAGTTGTATACAAAAGTATTGTTATTGCTTACGGGCGTTTTTATGTCAGTAGGCTGGTTATTCTGTTACACGAAGTGGTTGCAAATGTGTTTCCAGTTTACTGTGATTTGGGTGCTCAGGGTATCTTATTCCAAACTTTGTATTTGTCTTTCACACATACGCTGAATGACAGTCACTGAATGTTAATTGGCGTATGTCTCCGCAACTTCAGCCACATTCAGGAAAACAGATTTCGGGTGCTTTTAGAGGTGTGATTTGAGCTCTACTAAAAAATACTCATATTATAGATGCAATTCTGGTTCAAATAAAACTAGATGTGACATCTGGTGATTACATCTTTTCGATGAACAGGTCTGAAAAGTACCGTTTCAAAATTTTTGTGTGATATGTTGGATGTTATTTACGATCCCCAAATAATTTAAAAGCTAATATTTTCACTTTTGTATCCCAAATCATACTAAATTTTTAATTTACTTTATACCGAATTTTGGAGCTATGCTTCGTGCAAGTGCCCTGGAAGATACTGAGGCTGGTTTTCCTTATTAAAAACTACACTCAATCTGAAATAATACTGCCACCAGAAATCTTGTTAAGTCCTCCCTCAAATCCACTGGGAAAGTGTTTAAAGAGCAGTGAAGTTTCCAGTACTAGTCTCTGATTATCAGAATATACCTACTGCAAATGTTACATTAATATTCACCGTTCTGAGGATAATGTGACTAGTGTGAAACCATAAATCTGCCTTTCATTAATTAAATGGTACTTGCCTACTGTCACATAAATTTTATCCATTCATAATACAACGGAAACATCTACTTCCATCACATAAATTAACTATTTTGTGCTCATAACTTCTGTGAGCGTGGGGTTGATCTGAGATTGTGTTATTCTGCGCAACAGAATAATCTGAGATGTACCCTCTACCCTGTGGCTCCTGCAAGATGCAATTTCCACCCCCACACTACTACAGAAGTCAGACAGACGCTCCTAACGTTCTAAAGAGAAATGCCTGAAAAACTTTCAGCAATAAATATCTTCTGGAGTCGTCCATTGTAAGGAAATGACACGAAAATTCACAAAATTTCTTACGTAACTAGTGGGATACTTGGGTACTGGAGTTAGTGTAAGTAAAACATGAAACTAACGAAAGTTACTATTTATTTTGCAAAAAATTTGAGAAATCACAATGGCACTTTATGTTATGACTTGAACAAGTTATATTCTGGTTCTTTTCAGAATGTGAAGTTACCTCTCACGGATAGGATTCGCTAATGAAATTTATATACAAAGCTATGTTGGTTGTTGACTTGGCAGAATGGCTGAGAGGGGCGCCTACTCAACTTGAAAAATTATCCTTTAGAATGTTGCTAGGTACGGTCGAGGCTGTCACGTGTGAAATGCGGTGAAGTGTACTGTTGTGGAGGAAATATGGGGCTGGCAATAGCTGTAGTGCACAATACCGTAAGCTGCGATGACTGCTGTCTGCGCCGCACGCTGCTGACAAATAAGACGACTCTCGTTCTATCTTGATTGACCTTCGCCAATCAAACTCTCCCTATCCCTTGATGAAGTCAAGGATTCCTATTCGCCCCTAGTCTAGCTATTGGCGTGGTACACCGGTCAGATAACCAGTCCACCGCGATGCCACTCAAAAATTTGCTCGGAGGTATTTAACTATAACTCTGTCCGTTCACACCGCATAAGTGTGTCGGCCAACACAGTGAACAACGCTTAATCGCAAGGACTCAATGTAGAGAGTCGCACTTCGATTTGCTCACGACAGAGGTGCTCTCCCAGTGAAGTCTGAGGAGAGACTTGTTCCTTGCTCCAAGAGCGACAATGGAACGGCGCCTCTCCACGCCAGGCGTGAAGGGGTATATCTTTCAGTCTCTTCCATTACACCTTGAGCTCAAGGCGTCAGAAATATCGTCTTCCAATCAGCATTGCTCTTCTAAAACGGGAGAATGACGTTTCGTTTAAGGCGACCAATCCGGAAATCTGTAATATTGGTGTTTGGCGTTTGCTGTCTCCCTGTGAAAATCTCTGAAACTGTGTGCTATGTGTAAAGAAAGCGTAGGCTGGCCGCTGCCACACAATGTAGCGGAATTTGCTTTTAGGCCGAACATGGGTTCGTTCCTCCTTTCCCTCGGGCGAATGCTGTCCGCTCCACGGGCGGCCAACGACGGACGTAGATGGGTTGCGACTGGCCTCCTGGCGTGCGGTTGCCTCTCTCGAACCAAAATCTCCTGTGACCATCGTGTCTGGAATGTATGTGTGTACGCCAGCCTCGAGTATTTCAACCACGGTGCGCACTTGCGATTTATTAGTTATTTGCATATCGTTTACATGAATTCATACCACATTGACTTTATCTTATCGAGTTTGGGTTCGAATGAAGCGTCTTGATGTGCGGAATATGTAACCAATGAAGGTCAGGAGACCACGACGTCTTACACTTCATAGGAACAACATTTGTGCACGGAAGTCGCGACCGTAGCATAATAATCTATACTCTGAACGATGTGTTTTGGAGAGATCCTCAGTGCGGTGTGTCACTGGAAATACATATTTTCGTAACACATGGGTATTTTTAAAGCTTTTCTGTTAATTCTAGTAACTGAGGACAGACAGTATAGTCTTTTCGAGACAGACACAGATCATTCGGCACCTTTTTATTAGCAAACGCCGAATTGCATCAGTCGCTTCCAAGCACAGAGGCGGGGTACTATCCATTCCACCATTGTAGGCAAAAATCTAACCTACGTCATACATGGATTAGATTCTAACCTAACCTAATCTGACCGACTCCTCCAAAAAGTGAGGAATGAGATCGGACGCGTGGTGACCGAGCTGCCGCCGATGCTATTGGACGACCCCTGGCGACGGTGTCTGACGGCCGTTGGCGGCTCCGCTGTGAACGCATCCCTGCTGGCGTGACTGAGGCCGCCGACCACCAAAAGAGGCGCTCAGTCCGGAGCGCTACGCACAACGTCATCTGCGCACGTCGTCAGCACTTCCTCGTGGTGCGCCCAAAACTACTTGTACGCAGTGTTCGATTTGTGCTTTTACCAGTGGGGGGGATGTCTTAGGGGGTTAGTATAATTATATATGTTACTAGCTTGGATCGTGGCGTTACCCATGGTTAAACCGCTATTTATAAATAGATGTTAATGCCGAAACTCACTATTCACGCGTAAGCACTGTCAGAAAAGCCATCCCTTGTTATATCTTTAAAAGTACATTATAGGTAGAGCTTATTTACAAAATCATCTACATACAGGTATACGAGGGGAATTCAAAAAGTAAAGGCACATTTGTGAAAAGCTGTACTTATTCTGATGACAGAAAACTGAAACAATCATTATTTTTCTACGTAACCTCCCTGGACTTGAGCGCAGTTTTTCCGACGTTTTACGAGTTTTTTTATTTCATCAGAAAATACGTTTATCGGTTGCATCTGTAACCAATTTTGCACCGCAGCAATGGTGTCATCATCACTTTCAAATCTTCTTCCCTGTACTGCTTCCGTTAAGGGTCCAAACACGTGAAAATCGCTTGGAGCCAGGTCTGGACTGTATGGTGGATGTTCCAGCACCTCGAATCTGAACTCCTTTATTGCGTCGGCTGTCCGTTTGGCAGAATGTGGGCGAGTGTTATCTTGCTGCAGGATGACACCTCTTCACAGTTTTCCACGACGTTTGGATCTGATTGCAGGTTTTAGTTTCGTACGCGACACATCACATCCACCATACAATACAGACCTGGCTCTAAAGCCTCGTTTACGCTGGGGCTACGTCTTGCAACATTGTGGCATGCTACGGAAATGTGGTGTGCGTTGTCTTGTCGTTTAGTTCTAAATGTTTTGAAATGCTTATCTACTACATAACACTTTTTCAAAATTAATAAGCAAACATATTAATAGTATTAATAGGAAGACTGTATTAACAACTTTCAGTGTTCGGCTCCACAAATTTAAATTATATGTAAAGTTTTACTCCAGTGCGTGGAAAATAAACACCCTAGGTTGGGATGCATAAACTAAAACGAGAGGAGGGGATGGTCTGATGCAGAGGGGGGGGAGCGGGGGGGGGGGGGAATCCCCCCCCATCCCCCTCTGCAAATCGCACACTGCTTGTACGTCTGAAGACAATTCAATAATGTAACTGTAAACGCTTCTTCGTTTATTCCCTCTCGTGCAAGTAACGGTGCTCACACACCTCCTATGAGAAATGTCGTTCTATTACTGTTAGACGAAAGATCCGTACCCCCGTACCCGTAGACTGGAAAGTCCCGCATGTCACACCAATATTCAAGAAAGTTGATAGCAGTAATCCACTAAATTACAGGCCCGTATCATTAAAGATGATATGCAGCAGGCTTTTGGAAGATATGTTGTGTTCGAACATTATGAATTAACTCAAAGAAAATGGTCTATTGACACACTCAAGTCAGATTTAGGAAACATCGTCCTTTAGAAATACAATTGGCTCTGTACTCACACGAAGTGTTGACAGCTATCGACAAGGGATTTCATATTCGTTCCGTAATTCTAGATTTGCAGAAGGCTTTTGACGCAGTAGCTCACAAGCGGCTTGTGATCAGATTGCGTGCTTATGGAAAATCGTCTCAGTTATGCCACTGGATTCGTAATTTCCTGTCACAGAGGTCAAAGTTCCTAGTAACTGACGGAAGGTCATGGGGTTAACACATAAGTGATTTCTGGCGATCCCCAAGGTAGTTTTCTGGGCCCTCTGCTGTTCCTTATCTACACAAGCGAGTTAGGAGATAATACGAGCACCGGTCTTAAGGTGCGTTTACACGTGTGCGCCTTACGCCTAGTCGCCGTGGCACTGTGCTTGCCGCACACGCAAATAGACGCACGCGTGTAGATGGACCCCCCCCCCCCCCCCCCCTCAACACGTCCGTCCACGCTGAGCGCCTCTGCATGTGTGCGAGCCAAACTACAGCTGCACGTAGACTAAGCAGAAGGCGCACAGACGTAAACGCACCCTTGGATTGTTTGCAGACGATGCTGTCGTTTATCGTCTAGTAAAGTCATCAGAAGATGAAATCCAATTGCAAAATCGCTCTGAGCACTATGGGACTTAAGAGGTGGGGTCATCAGTCCCCTAGAATTTGGAACTACTAAAACCTAACCGACCTAAGGACATCACACACATCCATGCCTGAGGCAGGATTCGAACCTGCGACCGTAGCAGTCGCGCGGTTCCAGACTGAAGCGCGTAGAAGCGCTCCGCCACACCGGCCGGCTAAATCCAATTGCAAAACAAGTTATAATACATATCTGTGTATGGTGCGAAAATTAGCAGTTGACTCTAAATAATCAAAATTGTGAGGTCATCCACATGAGTACCGAAAGGAATTCCTTAAACTTCGGTTACACGATAAAGCAATCGAATCTATAGGCAGTAAACTCAAGTAAATGCTTAGGAATTACAATAACGAACAACTCAAATTTGAATGAACACATAGAAAATGTTGTGGGGAAGGCGAACCAAAGACTACGTTTTAATGGCAGAAGACATAGAAGATGCAGCTGATGTTCCAAAGAGACTACCTACACCACGCTAGTCAGTCCTCTTTTGGAGTGGGGTCTTTACCACATAGGATTAACGGCGTTCATTGAGAAAGTTCAGAGAGAGGTAGCGTGTTTTGTATTATCGATAAATAGGGGTGGACATCTAAAAAAAAAGGCGTTTCTCGTTGCGGCGGAATCTTCTCCCCGAATTTTAAGCACCAGTTTTCTCCTCCGAATGCGAAAATATTTCGTTGACGCCGACCTACTTAGGGAGAAACGATCATCGTAATAAAATGACGTAAATCAGAACTCGTGCAGAAAGATGTAGGTATTCGTTTTTTCCGCGCGCTGTTCTAAAGTGGAATAATAGAGAATTATTGTGAAGTTAGTTGGATGAACCCTTTGCCAGGAACTTAACTATGATTGCAGAGTATCCATGTAGATGTGGATGCAGACGTAAATGTAGATGTGAACGGCGCGCAGCACACAAACTCGAGGAGTATTCAGTCACACGATGTCACCTTCTACAGGGAACTACACTACTTAAGAGTGAACTTGCTACGTAGTCTGCTACGCTCGCCTCGGTTTCGGCAAATTATGTCGGCTGAACCAGTGACAAATCGTTGCGTCTGTTTAGGACCGCACATTTACACAGGTATAAATCTGGGCCGCAGTTGGCGCAGCTCGATAACGAAGTGAACCCGGGGGCCCTCGCGCCGTCGTTAGCGGCGGGCGGCGGGCGGCGGGCGGCGGCTCTGCAGCTCATTTCCTGCCGCCGCGCAATCTGGCGGGGGGCGCCGCCCTCGTTACCGTCTGCCTTCTTCTCCGCCCGCCTCCTGGTAGCGGACGCGCCCGCCGTTTCCCCTGGGACCGCCCGCATTCTGTGTGTCGGCGCTGTTCATGCTGGCCTTCCGTTACTCAGAAACGGTCAGCCCCGGCCCACTCACCATCAGTCGCTCTCGTCACGAACACACGGTAGGCGGCAGCGCTGCTGTGACGTCACCGTGAACCCTCTCGCCCCGCCGCACTCCATTGCTTATAGCTGCAAGCCGCACACGTGTTTAATTCATAGGCGGCTACGAATATAATCGAGGCTTTAGAATTGTTGTTGTTACTATTACTATGCTCTATACTAATAGGTTTCTTTTTTTGGATTTACTCCTTTCTTTTTTTCTCATTGGTTTTGGTATAAGACAAATTCAGTGGTCAATTTTTTCTTGTCCTTTTTTCTCACCGCCTGGACAAAATATAAATCACTGTTTACTTTCATTTCATCAAAGCCAAGAACGCAAAGCTGACAGAGTCTTCTTTTAATGGTTCAAATGGCTCTGAGCACTATGGGACTCAACTGCTGTGGTCATAAGTCCCCTAGAACTTAGAACTACTTAAACCTAACTAACCTAAGGACATCACACACATCCATGCCCGAGGCAGGATTCGAACCTGCGACCGTAGTGGTCGTGCGGTTCCAGACTGTAGCGCCTTTAACCGCTCGTCCACTCCGGCCGGCTCTTCTTTTAATAATGCGTTCACTAGGAACAGGGTATTTCAATAAGTTCCTGACAAACGATAACGTTTTATAAGACTTGCAGCCTTCGCATTATCTTAAGAAGACCAGTCTTTTCACAACCGCTTCTTATTGGCAGAAAAATAGGCCCGAATCACTTTTTGAACATATTTTGATTTCAGAAACTCGGCGCTACATCGAAAGACACTCTCATGATTTCTGGTTGTTGGTGCGTGCACGCAGGCACGCACTATTGGAATGAAAACAATATTTGTTTCAACTGTTAACGTTTTCTTTTCTTCCTTAGTCGGTAATATATTTTCCTGCAAAATATCTTCTACTTCTTTACGGTACCTTCTGTTTCGTGTCCGAAAGATTTTCTCCTTGTTAGCCTCATTACTCCTCCCTAATTCAGCACCACTGAGTGGTAAATCTAGAGCTGGATTAGCATCACTCTTCACCTTGCGTTTCGGCGGAATATTCGACGGTTCACTTTTCAAAACCCTTTCATAATTCGAATTAGTAGAATATATTGAGCAGACTCGAACATTTTCGACTCAAACAGGATCTGCACGTTTACGAGTATCCGTTTCGTCTCATTGATTCTAAGAAAAAATATAAAACCAAATATGAAACTAACTTGGCTCTTGTGATTAGTAAAACTGGCAATCCTGCAGCAAACCTTACCTTTCACTCGAAAACGTACGCTAAAACATCCCTTAACGCAACATTGATTATGGCGTAGCCCAAGTTCTCAATCGCCGCTCGCAAAAAAATTTATACTGCTGTAATCAACCTTGTTATCACTCGTATATGCAATTCAAGCACGAACTCAATGGTAATTGCGGTCTACTAAGCGCTGATTGGGTTCACTCCGAAATCAGTGGCGCGGCTCGCTACTGCAAATACACCTCCTAATCCGTACCGTGCGTTAAGTTATCTGTGAGTTCACTCAATGACGAGCGTCATAACCTCATTCGTTCATTCACTTGATAAGTTACTGATTCTTCGAATAAACGTATCCTTTAAGAAGATCTTCAGTTTTTCTTAATACGAAACTTTCCTGTGTCACTGATCAGAGATCCTATATACGTATACACAATGATTCATTAGCGCGAGATCCTTTTACTAATCCGAAACTTGTAATTCATCCGGACCGTGGCAAAGAAGAACTATAATTTTGGTCTTCTTTGTGTTTCTTTCTGGACCGAATTTGGAACTAACTGCCTTCACTCTGGAGACCCCATGGCTATGTTCTTCCTCACTTGAAACTTCTTGGCAGCTTAAAACTGTGTGACGGACCCGCACTCGAAACTGGGACCTTTGCGTTTGGCGGGCATGTGATCGACCAACTGAGCTTCTCGGGCACGACAAACAACTCATTCTCACAGCTTTTCTTCCGCCATCTCCTGTCTCCCAAATTCCACACAAGTTCCTTCGTGGAAACTGCGGGACTGGCACTCTAGAGAGAAGACGTGGATTGCAGAGACGTAGCTCAGCCACAAACTGGACGACTGCAGCGGAGTGTGCGGTGATACGAAATTTTTTGGAAGTTCAAAACTGTGGGTCGTATCAGCAATGGAATCCAGCACCTTTGCTTGACGCAGGGAAGTGCTCTACCAACTCAGCCACGTCGGTCATGCTCGGGTAAATCAGTTGGTAGAGCTCACGAAAGACTAAAGTCCCGAGTTCCAGTCCCAGTGTGGCTCACATTTTTGATCTACCCCGAAGTATCGCATCGGAGGTCGTTTTCACGTTCCGGTTTGCTGAACCTGTCCTTCTGACGACCATTTTTCGATTTCTCCATATTTCTCCCGCAGCCACTTTGCCTCGGCTTCGCACCACTTTCTATATAATTCATTTACACTGATCAGACGGTATGTTCACCTCTAGCACGGATAACGAGGGCGACACGTCATGGGATGGAAGCAATATGGCCTTGGTAGGTCGATGGAGGGAGTTGGCACCACATCTGTACATACAAGCCACCTAATTCCCCTAAACTCTGGGAAGAGTGCGGAGGGGGGTGAGCTCTGACGCCACGTTCAGTCACATTCCAAATGTGTTTGACCTGGTTCAGAACTGGTGAGCTGGAAGGCCAGAAAATCAATGAAGCTTACCACTGTGCTCCTTGAATCATTCCATCAAAATCCTGACCTGGCGACATGACGCATTATCCCGTTCAAAAATGCCACTGCTAACTGGAAACATTATCGTCACGAAGGGGTTGTACGTATTCTGCAACGCGTGTACGATACTTTTTCGCCGTCACGGTGTCTTGCATAGGCTGCGCTGGAGCCACGGACGTCCACGTGAATGTTTCCCAGAGCACAATGGAGCTGCTGCCAGCTTCTCTCCGTCCCACAATACAGGTGCCAAGGAGTTGTACCCCTGGCGGATGAAGGATTCACGCGCTGTCTTCAGCATGATGAAAAAGTTATCAGGATTTATCAGACCACGCATAGCTCTGACTCGGCGCCAACGTCCAGCGCCGATTGTCATGTGTATATTTCAGTCATAGCTGCCAATGTTTTGGTATGCATTTGGTATGCATTCAGCTGAGACGTGTTCGGTGCACTGTGTGTTCAGACACACTTGCACTCTGCCCAGCAATAAGGTCAGATGTTAGTTCCGCCACAGTTCGCCGTCTGTTCTGTTTCACCAGTCTGCCCAGTCTAGGACGTGTGACATCTATAATGCGTGAGCGACCAACCCCACAACCTAAGGATGGTTTCACCTTGGTTTTGCCACATGTTGAAGACACTCGCCACAGCACTCCTTGAAGACCCAATAAGTGATACAGTTTTGAAATGCTCGAACTGAGCCTCTAGGACGCCACAATGTGGCCTCAGTCATTCTCAGACAGAGCGCGCGCCTTCCTGTTGGACAGCACCCTGGTGGTACCACACGCACCGTGCGGGTGTCTGACGAGCAGTCACTCCTTCGCCAGGTGACGCTGTTATCGCCAAGAAGTGTTTATGTCGATGGTAGAAATTGGAAATTTGTGGGAAGTTCCTATGGGACAAACTAATGAGGTAATCGGTCCCTAGGCTTACGCACTACTGAATCTAACTTACACTAACATGCGCTAAGGACAACACACACACACACACACCCATGCCCGAGGGAGGACTCGAACCTCCGACGGGGTTCGATAGTAGATCGGTGGGCACAACTTTCTGGCTGATGTATGTGATGTATTCCTGTATTTCCTTGATCGTTTTTGTACTTTTTTCGATCAGATGACTTTTTATTCTGTCACCAAAGGCTTTTTCGCCATTGCCTACCTTGTCCGTGTGTTTTTCTCTTTTTAAGTTGTGTATTGCTTTTCAAATCAACTAGCTACTCTGGAACTTATCATCACAGTATTTGCAGATTTTGTGGTATTCAGACGCAGATCATCATTCTGCAGTCTATCAGTGTTCCACTTCTCTCCTCATTGATTCTTCTGGAGGATTTTCTTAAACTTCAGTCTATTCTTTATCATTCTAAATTTTAAATCCGCTCTTTGTCTGCTCCTGTGCTCCTGGACATACGTTACCATCCACTATCCCTGTTCGGAATCTGTGTCTGAAGATGCTAAAATCCAGCTGAAACGTTCCCATGTCTGCGTCTTTTCCTAAGTGTACCTCATCTTCTTACTATTTTTGTACAGTGCAATTGCTATTGTTGGCTGAAATGGAGTCACTCTTCCCTTACTACCGCATTCCAATTTCCCATTAATATTGGATGATCATGACGCTTTAGACATTGAGTTACCTGTTCGGTGCCCTCATATACTCTTTCCACCTCTTTATCTTCCCCGTGTGAAGTGAGCATCTACATCTCAATTAGTATTGATGTCCTTGGTTTGCTATCAATTTCAATTAAAATAAACCTTTCACTGAATTTTATAAAGTAACTCACTCGTTGACCTACCTTCTGATTTATAACAAATCGTAATCCTCTTTCATTATTTAGATTGAGCCTTTCCTATCACGTTCAGATTTCTCACACTGTACACACCTATTTGTAGAATGTTACCATTCTGCAGGAATTTTATGGTTGGGACTGAAGTACCGAGTAGTTAACTGGTGAGACTGAGACGAATATCATTTATTAACAAAAACATGCCCCAGATGAAGCTAATACTCTTTGCCGGCTACAGGGTTGCTGGCCTTTTGGTTGCAAGACCATCAGCTCAGTGGGACACGCTTGACACAACGGTATCTCAAGTCTTAAACACCAATGTCAATCTGCAACTAAGGCAGTTATAAGGCAATGGTCCACTTACTATGTTCCTAGAGCCTTTAACCCCAATGAAAGCAGTTAATACAACAGCAATACAGACAGACTACGAAACTACTGCGGATAGCTGAAACTGAATTAAAATAACCAATGAAATTTCATTTAGTTTTTTGTCAATAAGAAATGAGATGTCAGGTCAGAGGGGTGTTCTGAACACAATTTCGACACAAAGCAGCTCAATAGGCAGTGGAGTGGAAGGGGTAGGCTAGCAATAGAACAGTGCATCACCATTGACTAGACACTCATTTATTGAACGCATAAGTCAGGTATTACCCAAAAGGAACAATCAGTACAAATTACAAAGTAATATTCTTTTCCTTTAAGTCACTCAAACATTTAAACAGGCAAATAGCAATCATTTAACTGAAAGCCTTTTAAGAAAGCAAGACTAGAAAATTTGAATGATAAGTTAAAATTATATTTAAATAGGCTCTGACTGAGCATATATTTTAAAACGAAATAGTTCAAGAAACCAGCGATCAAAATTAATTACATAATCCTCAACAACCATATTACATCCAAGACATTTAAGATAAAACAGTAATATAGAACATCAGAGAGCTCCAGTCCCAAGTTTTAAGCAGCACGTTTCAGATGTATTGTACTGTTGCAGTGCAGTCCAAGTCCCTCAGAGGATTTCCCCACACAGGAAGTTATTGCCGCAATCGACAAAATATCAACATCCTTCCATGTACAGACCTAAAACAAACTAAAAGGTCTCTTAAGTTTGGTACAGTTAATTCCCTTTCAACATAACATACATCACAAGTCTAGCCCTAGGACGGCACCGACACCCCGCAATTTAGCACGCGAAAAACTACAGCGATGCACTCATCACGTATCCTTACAAAATCCAAGAACAGAGAGCCAGTTCCCCAATAGCGGAACATTTAACCACGCGCAACGTGCAGGTTTGCGGGCTGCTGATCTCACCCTTAACCTCAACACCAGTTCAAATACTAGCCAGCCTACAATCTTGAACCACCACACACATTCCTTCAGTTACTGCATAGGAAGCCAATGTGATAGGCAAACAGACCAGCATATGATAAAGGCTTAAGCAATTTCCTTACTAGACAACCCTTATGAATAGCAGCCGTAAT
Source organism: Schistocerca americana (assembly GCF_021461395.2). Taxonomy (NCBI): domain Eukaryota; kingdom Metazoa; phylum Arthropoda; class Insecta; order Orthoptera; family Acrididae; genus Schistocerca; species Schistocerca americana. The sequence continues at coordinate 717,446,172 of NC_060123.1, forward strand.
TTGTTTTTTTAAACATGAGCACACCCACAATCAAAAGACAAACAATGCCAATCATAAGGACAGTAGCACGTAAGCAAGTAGCAATGGTAACTTCTGCTTAGAATGGCTACAGATCAGCGCGAACAGTCCTTGCAACACAACCATCAATACAATAGCAGATTACTCACACGTGTACTCCACCACGATTTCGATTCGCAAAGCCATAGACAAAACGTGGAGAACGTATCACTTAGACCAACATAATGGTGCTCCCTCAGTTACCCCAAATATCTGACTCCCTTAGTTACACTGCAAAGATCCAGACCTAATGAAACCACCACAGTTTTCGTCTCTCAATTGTCACAGTACAAGTGAGACTCAATCACAAATGTAATTTTACATCATCAGTTCCCGTATAGTCAATACAAGCGCCTGATTTTCACCCGTTTATAACGACAGGCAGCCACATCGTACTTAAAAGAGGGTAGACACAAGCTCTTACCTATTCTCTTCTCCGAAAGCAGCCACCGCGTCTCTCGGGAACCACTGGGACATCCAACGCAAAAATCGTTACTTCTTCACACAAATTACAGGACGCCCGCTCCCCGCTGCTTGCTACGGCGCCTTCCGTTCACAGCCAACTTTTATATCTCCGTGCGATAGGTCCGGTCCCACACTCGCTGCGTCAACCCGACAACCGTCTTCCACCACGTCCCGGAGCACACCCCCACAGGACCTCGCCTCGTTACTCCTCGCGTAGGCGCCAGAGGGCACTGCTTACCGCCCTGACCGTGGCAGGGAAGATAAACCACCAGAGTGGCACTATCGATATGAGCCGCCACGGCTCAAGAAACACCACCTTCGTCTTTAATTTCAACCATTCATTGTGCTGTGGGAGCCGCTTAATGTAAACAATGCGATGTTCACCTTTCTGTGAAAGTCAGTGGGCCAAAATGTGGTTTAGCACTTGACAAAGACCTCAAAGTCACAGTAGAAAAACGAAGTCTACGGATGTGTAAACAGCTGCAGTCATACACTGCTTGACTGTGTTACAGCAAAACACAATGCATCAAATTTTTTATGAAAGAATGGAACAGGAACCCCCTATTGTGACTGACAGTCTGTGGGATATGGTCTTCCTCCAGTACAGGAGACAAAACTTTACACAGGTCTTTGAAAGCAGCTTCGGACACTGGTCACCTGCCACAGTGGACCAGTACGTGTACATTTAATGGGATCACCACTCATGACCGAATTCTACACGCAGACGGTATGTGCTTCCTGATAAGTTGGAAGAGAAAGCAACCTAAAATCTCATTGAGTTCTCTACCAGGTCACGTTTTGACTGCACCGGCATTATGTTCTTTGGGTGGCAAAACACCATTTGGCATTGGAATGATCAAGCACAGTTTTAGAGTTGGATAAGCTGAAAGAGGCACTGTTGACGGCACCTGTTGTAGCTCATCCTGACCTCTCAAGATTTCTGCTTATTTGAGATTCTTCCAAAACAGGAATTGGAGCTCATCTTTTCCAAAGCCTCATTGAGAATGGAATCATTATCCAAAAGAGTATTGCGTTTGCCAGAGTAGAGTGGTAAGTAAATCAGAGGGAAGTTACTCAGCCACATAATTAGAGACTTTAGCCATTGTCTAGGCGTTTACAAAATTTAGATACTATTTACTTGAGAAGCATACAAAAGTTTATTCAGACCACAAAGCTCTGTAGTTTTTAATTACATGCAATTTAAATTGTGAAATATTACGTTGTTGGGCACTGCCCTTGCAGGAGTATAATTTCACTATCTTACATTCCAGGAAGAGACGACGGTATCGCTTTATCTCGTACCAAATTTGGTTTAGCTGATAACACAGATACTTTACAGGACAAAAAGTAGCTTTCGATACTTTATCTCAAAGTCATTATTCGACATGTATCTGAACTTGTATATCTTCGTCTCAGTTGTAGAGCGAAAAGTAGTAGTGTTTGACAGGAGTAAGCCGGCAGAACTTCAAGCGTAGTGCATATAAGAGGAGAATCCTTAGAAATTATTAATTTGATGGAAGGACTTACAGACACAGCATTTATGGAACACAGATGACTTTCTCATACTAGAAAATACTTCTTACTTGAAATGAAAATACTAATCTGTTCATTATACTGACAATGCTATATTTTAAACTCTTATTTCACAAGAATATAAGTCACAGAAACCTGAAACCTTTACTGTGTGTACGATAGTCTTACAAAGCAAAGCTTTTACGATTATGCAGACTGAAATGGATTAAGCTGAAATGGAATAAACTGAGGCGGGAAGGTGGACTGTTCTGTTGCCAGGATAGCAATACCGACGATTTTGTCAGTACGTAATTAGTTCTGCCAAGTATAAATATAGATTCCTCTGTCTATACGGTAGCTTCGTTTCACGATGAAACGAGAATGCGAATGTACGCTAATCATTTCTTTCTGATCACTGCATTTGTGCCTACTTTAATTAGTACAACTGCATACCCAAAAGACAATAGGGAAAGAATAAATGCGTTTGTGAATGTTTGAAAATAAGAACGGCGTACTCCATATTAATTTACTCTCTAAAAACATTTGTTAATGAAGTGTAGCGGGACAATGTTCAAAACGTAACTGAAAACACGTTCTCTAAATAGAGATAAGAACATCTATGATTGACATGTCATCTAAAGTCGACTTACAATTTTAAAATGTTAGAAATAAGGAAACGAAGTAATACACAATGCTACGCTTGTAACGTATATTGTTGTTCTACATTGTTTAGCTCTGGTATTCACAGGGTCACAGAGAAAGCATCTTAGGTTCTGGAGGGAAAAGCCGTAATTGTAATTATCTGCACTGCAACAGAAACAAGAAGGACAACTTAAGGAAAAATAATGTAAGCTCACAATCAACTTTGAACCAGATATTTCCTGTGACTTAGTATGGGCAGAGGTTATATTCGACAACCGGAATAAATTAATAACTGACTCCTTTTACCGACTCCCTGTCTCAGATGAAACCGTTGTTGAACAGTTCAAAGAAAACTTGAGTGTCATCACAAATAGGTACCCCACTCATACAATTATAGTTGGCAGCTACTTCAATCTACCTTCCGCATGTCGACAAAAATACATTTTCATACCCTATTGTAAACAGAAAACAACTTCCGTAATTGATCTAAATGATTTTTTAAAATTATTTTTAACAATTAGTTGACCAGGCCATTGAAATTGTAAACGGTTACGAAACACACTTGACCTCTTAGCCACAAATAATCCTGAGCATCACGACGGATTCAGGGATTAGTGAACACGCAGTCGTAGCGAGGCTCACTTCCGTAACAAAAAAATTCACCAAAAGTAAACGCGAAATATATCTATGTATAAAAGAAGCTAAAAATCCACGTGAAGTCTTTCTAAGAGATAGTCCCCAATCCTTCCAAACTATGTAAATGAAGACCATATGTAGCTTAAGTTCAAAGAAATAGTATCAACAGCACTCGAAATATTCATACCAAATAAATTAATAAGAGACGGCACTGATCCCCCATGGTACACAAAACACGACAGAAAGCTGTTGCAGGAGCACCGCAAAAGGCACGTATAATTTAGACTAACGCAAACTCTACAATATTTGTGAAGTTTTACTGAGGCTCGAAATTTGGTGCGGATTTCAATGCGAGATGCATTTGATAGCTTCCACAACGAAACTCGCTCTAGAAACGTGGCGGAAAATCCAAAGAGGTACTGGTCCCATGTTAAGTAAACCAGCGGTAAGGCTCAGTAAGTAACTTTACTGCGCGACAGCGATGGTAATTTTACTGTAGACAGTGCCACTAAAGTGGAGTTTGTAAATGCATTTTCCGAAATTCCTTCACAAAAGAAGACGAAGTAAATATACCAGAATTCGAAATGAGAACAGCTGGAAACATAATTTGGGAGTAGATATCCCTGGTGTTGCAAAGCAACTGAAATTACACTGTCAGTGACAGAGGAAATGATCAAATATCTTTTCAAAAAGTCTGTAATGTATAAGAAAAGTAGGTCTAATACATTTGTTTCTGATGTTCTTTAGTAACAATTAATTTTCAGTAGTAAGCTCCTTACTTTTCTGACCTGTTTAAAGATAATCAACAATTTAGTGAGAAATTTTAATTTTTAAAGGACTATTTTTAAATGTACTTAAGTAGATTTACATCTACTATAAATGTTTGCAGCTAAATTTAAATAAAAATATTTGAGGTGCCAAAATTGTCAACCTTAGGATCAGATCAGTATTAGGATGTCAATTTTAGGTGCAATTCAAAGGTTAAGTTCCCATTTTCTTTCACAAAAGCGTATACTATCAGTTTAACAAACCATGATATTTCAGGTGATAGTTGCGATTCTGAAGCTTCAGAAAATTATTTTAGAACTCACAATTATTTAATAGTATGGCCATAATATTGGAAGGTAGAAAAAAGTTATCTTAACGTGACAACTATAGGGATACTTTTGTGAGGCTTGAAACACTTTTTAATTCGCATCACACTTTGCACAGGCTTTGGACCGTGAAAATGATAAATGACCATCTACCATTCTGGCGTGTGTAAAATCAGCCTAAACACGCTGAACTAATGTACACTCTATTTACAATTACAACTTAATATTAGCTCCGACAATGCTGCTTCAATGTTCTAATAATTTTATCTTAGTATTCTGCGAGGGCTCAGTGGTCTTCATAGCTTTTAATACATTTTTAACGTTTCTGAATATGGGCAATGGCTTTCAAGCAAGGCCTAATGTTGCCAGTCTCTTCATAATTCTTTACGATTCTCTCTATCCTGTCGTCCAGCTCCAAGTACTTCTTCTTCCTCTTCTTACCTTCAAGATTCATTTCCAATTTCATGTACATGCAGTTTGTGAGCTCTGCTTCCTTTTTCAAGCACTCCACCAAATAGTTGATTCTAGGGTGAGGGTTTCCTATAATACTATTTATTTTGTTTTGCCACCCTTCAACAGCATTCGTCGTTCGGTGCCTTTTTCCGTAACAGTCCCACATTTCTATTGCGATATCATCCTCATTCTATAGCCAGTTATCCACAAGCAGTCAAGAAAATGAGAGAACCTTCGGTTATCAGGAGCTTCTGCATGAATCTCAATCCATCCATTGCTTACGTCCTCCCGTTTTACAACTGCCAGCGCTGCACACACGCTGACGTGAAGTCTTAAATCCTCGTTCTGGCTGTACTCCTCAGTTAGACCGCGAACTTTAATTCTTCTCCATAAACTCTTCTTCATATGGAAATAGAATCCATATATTTCAGTTGTGGGAAAAACTTGACGAATGGTCAATATCGCAGCTGCCTCAAAGTCCACCTTTACTTGTTTAGGACACCACTCAGACACTGCCTGTTTTATCAGACGAAACAGACGAACATATGTGTCTTTCTTCTTATTAGGGAGCAGTACAAATACAATAGGAAGAATGTTTGTTTCTTTAATAGGGCCACCTAAGTCTACGTGTATGGTGAAGGTCTGTACAAACTGCTTGCTGCATCTCTTAAATGTTCCATCCATAAAAAAATGGGCACGTGTTTTTAAAATTTCTTTTCCTTTGCTTCCACTAAAAATCATTATTCTCGCCTCTAATCGATCGTCTTCCAGAAGAAACCTACTGCCATCTCCCATTTTTAATAGATCTTCATGAAGATCAATTTCATAAGAGTTCTTAGGCTGTTGTTGGTTCCCCCGCTCTTGACTCCGTCGACTATGCATGGTTTTCTTCATAGATTCTGAATTAGGCATCACTGTAACAAAGTCACAAACTGTATTATGTAGATTACCCATTTCATCCGTGTATATCTCCGATAACTGTGTAGTTTCTTCTCGAGACCTTCTCTCTGCCCTTTCCACTTGCTTTCTCACTTTCAGAGCTGCATCGTCAGGTGGTCCACACAGATCTTCTAATACGCTCAACACTTCTGCGTTCCTCGAAAGCAGCTTTCCCGTGCAATGATCCGCTTTTCGGGGTAAACACACCCGTGTAACAACACCTTCTTTAGATTCCCTCTGTTTAAGAAACGCGTAACCTTTGTAATGAGCAGGATTCCTGCCCTCGTTTGTTGTAATATTTTCCATACTGATGTCACGTTCGGAACTTCGAAAGCAAACTGGGCGGGCGGATGAGGAGGAGGAGGAGGAGGAGGAGGAGGAGGAGGAGGAGGAGGAGGGGGAGGGGACAAGGGACCCGACCCTTCGGAGCAGGTAAAACAGTGGCAAATGTCGGCCGTGGCAAATGTCCGGTGTGGCAAATGTCCGGACACCGCCCAGTTTGCTTTCGAAGCAGGGAGCAGCGCAAATACAATAGGAAGAATGTTTGTTTCTTTAATCGGCCCTCCAAAGTCTACGTGTATGGTGAAACTCTGTACAAACTGCTTACTGCATCTCTTAAATGTTCCATCCATAAAAAAATGGGCACATGTTTTTAAATTATCTTTTCCTTTGCTTCCACTAAAAATCATTATTCTCGCCTCTAATCGATCGTCTTCCATAAGAAAACTACTGCCATCTACCATTTTTAATGGATCTTCATGAAGATCAATTTCATAAGAGTTCTTAGGCTGTTGATGGTTCCCCCGCTCTTGACTCCGTCGACTACGCATGGTTCTCTTCATAGATTCTGAAATAGGCATCACTGTAACAAAGTCACAAACTGTATTATGTAGATTCGTAACGTATATTGTTGTTCTACACTGCTTAGCTCTGGTATTCACAGGGTGACAGAGAATGCATCTTAGGTTCTGGAGGGAAAAGCCGTAATTGTTATTATCTGCACTACAACAGAAACAAGAAGGACAACTTAAGGAAAAATAATGTAAGCTCACAATCGATATAAGAAGGGAACCTTTAAAGTATCACTTTGCTGTCCGTCTCTCTCTCTCTCTCTCTCTCTTTGCCTCTCTCTCTCTCTGTCTCCCTGTCTGTCCAACTGTTAACACCCCTCTTTCTCGGGAACGCGCATACGTATTAAGCTGAAATAGTACTGTTTACAGTCCCTTGGAGGTGTAAAAAATGAGGGCCTTCGTGACCGGATGACTGCTGCTGGTAAACCTTTCGGAGAGTAAGGCCGTGGTCCACGAAACACTTCTTTTCGTAGTGTTTCGTCGAGAACTGCAATGGGCATCTTCCTCCGTCTTGCCGGAACGAGAGTTTCGTGAACGACGACCTCATTCACCGAAAGGTTTACCCGCAGCAAGTCGTGAACTCACTCATCAAAACCTATAGATGGTCTCCCCGTATGCTTGTCGGGCCTGTGAGTCTATCAGTACCTTGGGACCCATACGTTGCAGGATCGAATCTCGACCGCTCCACGGATTAATGTGCTTCGGATACCACGATTATCTGCAGGTCCCCTCTCCCCTGTCGGCAACTGGACTAGGTTAGGGACACGCAAGTCGCCGGAACGGCGTCGAATAGGAAGACTTGCAGCGGGCCGCTGACCCTGGTCTGGAACAAGTCTCTGTATTCGACGCCACTTCGGCGACTTGCGTGTCCCTAACTTAGTCCACTTGTCGACAGGGCGACAGGAACCTACATTTTAAAATGAAAGAATTATTATTATCTATGAACATAATTTAATTAGTACAGAAATCTCATAGCCGAGTCCTATTTTGTTAATTATTACATAAGGTAGTCTCACTTCCATCCTTAATTAGCAACCCACCATCATACTTTAGTTGTTGTCCTCATAAGTGGAATTAATATCACACTCTGTCGTAACGTGCAGATTACTCCCGTTGTGTTTAGCGAAATTCCTTCCCCTGCCAGCCCACGGCTACTTCCAGAACCGTTGCAGACCTCGCTGACCTTGGCCGCAGATCCCGCTGCCTCCCTGGGGACCCACCCCCTCCCCCTCTCTGCCGCTCTCACTGCACAGAAATGTGAGGACACTCCCTCCCCCCCCCTCTCCTTCACACGCCTTCCGCATTCCTCATGCCAGACCCTCTTGTCACCGCTAACCACGGCCCGCAAACTTCGGTCGGCAGCCTCCTCGGGCAATCAACACCCGAACGCACCAAGCTGCATATTTGTACATGCAAATGTCCGGTCTCTGCCACCTCACTTCGACTAGTTCCAATATATATTTCAAACTGCTGATATACACGTAATACTTTTGTCAGACACTTGGCTCAAACCAAGTATTCCTACGTCTTCCATAAACCTAGACGGCTATATCTTTCTAAGGAACGATAGATGCAACAGGCGAGGGGGCGGAATAGGGGCGTACATACGCTCTGATTTGTCACCTACAGTACTACACACATCCGACAACAATGTAGATAAACAAGTGGAATATATGAAACTTCCTGGCAGATTAAAACTGTGTGCCCGACCGAGACTCGAACTCGGGACCTTTGCTTTCGCGGGCAAGTGCTCTACCATCTGAGCTACCGAAGCACGACTCACACCCGGTCCTCACAGCTTCACTTCTGCCAGTATCTCGTCTCCTACCTACCAAACTTTACAGAAGTTCTCCTGCGAAACTTACAGAACTAGCATTCCTGAAAGAAAGGATACTGCTAAGACATGGCTTAGCCACAGCCTGGGGGATGTTTCCAGAATGAGATTTTCACTCTGCAGCTGAGTGTGCGCTGATATTAAACGTCCTGACAGATTAAAAACTGTGAGGCCGACCGATACTTGAACTCGGGACCTTTGCAAAGGTCCCGAGTTCGAGTCTCGGACGGGCACGCAGTTTTAATCTGTCAGGAAGTTTCATATCAGCGCACACTCCGATGCAGAGTGAAAATCTCATTCTGGAATAGGAATATATTTTCATAGAGATCAAATCCCTTAACAGAAAGTGCTTAATATGTGTCCTTTACAAACCTCCTAAAGTAGGTGGGTTCGCCTGCTTCGAAACTTCCCTCTCTACTCTCGAATCGTCATATGAACATGTAATCATAGCAGGTGACACTAACATTAATTTCCTGTGCAATAGTCCTTCCACTGGGAAATTTAAGAGGATGCTTTCTTCCTCAAATATGACGCTACTTCAGCTGGCACCTACTCATCACACGACTACCAGTCACGTTTTCATAGATCTATTCGCAACGAAATCTCCAAACAGAATAATTCGCACCTCTCAAATATCTGCGCCTGGCATGTCTGCCCATGACATCATTTTCATGACGTATTCACTAGAATGTCCTAGAAAGAAACAACAACTGTCTACATACCGAGACCTCAAACGCATAAATTTGCCTGAACTCGAAACTGAGACACAATAAATAGTTTGGGGGATGACCTCTACTTCCCTCATGGAAATAAACGACAAACTCCAGGATTTCACTAACAAAATTACTCAACTATATGACAAATATGCTCCAATAAAGACCAGAAAAGTAAAGAGGCTACCTGCACCTTGGCTGACTGATGAACTAAAACAGCTCACGAATCTCAGAGGCCCTGTACATTCAGCATACAAGATACACCCTACACCTGAAAATCATACTGTATACAAGCAGAAACGAAACAAAGTCAGTCAAGTGGTGAGAAACGCTAAGTTCACACATGTCGGTACATTAGCTGACAATAGATGTAGACCAGCTATCCTGTGGAAAAATCTCCGTAGTCACGGTTTAGGCAAAATAAAAAAGCTGCAGAAAATCCCATGGTCCCCGCTGAAGAACTAAACCGATTCTTCACATTACCTACAACCACAATTGAACCGCAAAAAAAAAAAAAAAAAAAAAAAAAAAAAGCAGAGAATCATTGATTACTTCATGGGGATGAACGACTGTAGCAAATAAAAATTCTACAGCACGTCACTTGCAATGCTGTCAAGAAAGCCATAATGCGGATTAGATCAGCATCTACTGGACATGATGGCATGACTATCCAGATGGTGAAACTTATTATTGACCAACAATTCCCTCTATGACAGACATTTTCAACGATTCATTAATCACAAGTGTTTTCCCTGAGGGCTGGAAACTGGGACAGATTAAACCTCTGCCTAAAAAGGACATCGCCACAGCACCCTGTGACTCCCGCCCCATCTGCCTTCTTGCTGCACTGTCAAAGGCCTTAGAATATATAGTTCATGACCAGCTCACCAACTACCTAACTACTAACAACCTACTAGACGAATACCAATCAGGTTTCCGTAAACATCGGAGCACAACATCCGCACTGATAAAGGTGACAGATGACCTGAAACTTGCCATGGACAGACAAGAAGCGACTGTCATTTGCTTCTTAGATTTCAGCAAAGCATTTGATACTGTCGACTTCGACATTTTACTAGCTAAACTTAGCGGTCTAAATTTGTCACCAAGTGCAGTGCAATGGTTTCGCTCATACATGACGTCTCGTCAGCAACGCGTCCTGTCTGGGAGTATAAAATAACAATGGCCACAGGTAGTGTCAGGAGTTCCCCAAGGCTCAGTATTAGGTCCAATACTCTTCTCTCTGTGTATCAATGATGTGTCATTGGTTCTGACCTATTGCAAATATCATATGTATGCTGATGACCTTCAGTTGTATCTAAGTGCGAAACCAAGCAATCTTAAGAAAGCTATTGAAAATTTCAATACTGACCTCGATGCACTATCAAAATGGGCACAGGACATAGAACTAAAACTAAACCCATATAAAATCCAAGCGGTACTTGTTGGTCACTCTAAGCTCATTAGCCCACCTGGCGGAAGACTTGAATTGTCGGGTACCTGGAGAACGTTACCTGTCATCACGTGTAGCGCCAGTAGTGTAGTGTGGGGTTAACGGTACGGCGGTGTTTCTCGTGGTTAGGGTGCGGACCCTTACTGCGCTTAGCAAAATGCTGGATGCGGAACGATGTAAAGAATTTGTACAGCATTGAGTCCTGTGAGTGGAGGAAGAGTCTGGAGGCGATGCTTATTATCATCAACACGACAGTCATAAGGCACCATCTGTCAGGCATTCCTGAAATGGACAGCCTGTCCAAAGTCCCCACCTGAAACCACTGGAACGTCTTTTACGTATTTTACACCCTGTTTTTAACGTACTTCTACCTCACAACGTTAATTTAAATTACTGGTGTCACCGAGTTGCTGCTTTGCCTGACCGTGAGCGGCGCTAGCGGCGCGTATCGATATATACCCTCGACTGCTATTACTACTCGGTCGTTATCCGTCGTAAGCCAGTTGGGGTCGCGAGTGCGGGCTGCCAGTCAGTTGGAACGCGTGTGGAGCACAGTCCGGACCTGTCAGTCGGAGAGTTGCAACGCGGCACTAGGGCAGTCGGGTTGGAGCTGTGAGGTGTGCGTCGACGTGGCTCGCCCGACCATTGCCGCCACGCATCACCTGAGCCGGGCCACGGTCTTGGTGGATCGTCGGTCGGTCGTCCTACCGGACTACGCGTTCTGTCTCGCCGATCGTTCATGAGACGGCTGTGTGTGTGTGTGTGTGTGTGTGTGTGTGTGTGTGTATGCATGTGCATCGACTCCCGGTTTGTCTTCGTGCGTGCTTAGTTACTGTTGGGTATCGTTCAGGTCTTCGAGCAAGTGTCTGTCAGGTTGTGTCTGTTGTTGTTATTTTCACTGACGACTATTTTAGACGTTGTCGGCATTCTGCGGGCAGTCGATCGGTTGGTGCGGACCAGGGGGGTGGGGGGTAACTCCGTTCGGCGTTGTCGACTGCGTCCGCTGGCGGTCCCTGTGCAGTGTCGGGGGGTGTGTGGAGCTGTCCGATCGCTACGAGCTTCGTGACTCACCGAGCCAGAATGTCAAGGTTGAGTGGTGTCTTAAGTACCGAAGCCACATCCATTCATGTTGTGTGGTTCGTTTCGGTGGTTCGCTGTTGGGGAGGTTTTCCTGTGAGCAACACCGAGTGTTTGTAGTGCTGAAATTTAGCCGCCATGCGGTGGAATTAACAATATTGGTAGACTCCACTTCAAGTGCACCTGCGGAATTTTCTGCCTTGTGGCCGTTACTGTTCTGGTTACCTGCCCTGGACACTGACGTAAATTCAGGCAGTGTTCTTTTTTGGTGGCGTTAACTACATTACCTTATTTCAAATTCAAGTGTACCAGCAGAATTTTCTGCCTTGTGGCCGTTAGTGTTCCGGTTACCTGCTCTGGCCACTAACATAATTTCAAATGGCTCTGAGCACTATGCGACTTAACTTCTGAGGTCATCAGTCGACTAGAACTTAGAACTAAGTAAACCTAACTAACCGAAGGACATCACACACATCCATTCCCGAGGCAGGATTTGAACCTGCGACCGGAGCGGTCGCTCGGCTCCAGACTGTAGCGCCTAGAACCGCACGGCCACTCCGGCCGGCTAACATAATTTCAGACAGCGTCCTTTCCTCACCTGTAGTCGCTGTCCAACACGGTGTGTAGTTTTGACAGCTTAATGCATATTTCATTGTGAATAATCACGTCAATAACAGTTCGGTCTTTGAGTTTTTATGTACTGATTGGAGGCTGGCAAGTCGTTTGGTCTACATCTACATCCATACTCTGCAAGCCACCTGACGGTGTGTGGCGGAGGATACCTTGAGTGCTTGTATATTTGCAATTTTAATTGCATGTGTTCACTCGCTTGAAATTTATCTTCTTGATTTTTAAGATTCCTTGTTTGGAGGCCTTCAGCCGTGAAAGAATTTGATTTTGAAACTCGTAAGTTTAAAGGTTCGGCTATGTGCCGTTTAGGTTTAGAGGTGTTATTAAATTACAATAAATTACAATTTTGAAGTGAAACTGACCGACACCTTCTTAGGCCCTTTCCACAATCCTAATCACCTGTTCTGCTCAGCGGTTTAGCGGGCGTATCATCGACTTTCCTCTCGCAGAGGGTTTATTGAACCACCTTCACAGTTCTCCATTATTCAAATCTCGTATAGCGCGCGCAAAGAATGAATGTCTATATCTTTCCGTACGAACTCTGAATTCCCTTTTTTTATCGTGGTGATCGTTCCTCCCTATGTAGGTCGGTGTCAACAAAATATTTTCGCATTCGGAGGAGAATATTAGTGACTGGAATTTCGTGAGAAGATTCCATCGCAACGAAAAATGCCTTTCTTTTAATGATGTCCAACCCAAATTCTGTATCATTTCCGTGACACTCTCTCCGATATTTCGCGATCATAGAAAGCGTCCTGTCTTTCTTTGAACTTTTTCGATGTACTCCGTCAGTCCTATCTGGTAAGTACCCCACACCGCGTAGCAGTATTCTAAAAGTGGACGGACAAGCGTAGTGTAGGCAGTCTCCTTAATAGGTCTGTTACATTTTCTAAGAGTCCTGCCAATAAAACGCAGTCTTTGGTTAGCCTTCCCCACAACATTTTCTGTGTGTTCCTTCCAATTTAAGTTGTTCGTAATTGTAATACCTACGTATTTAGCTGAATTTACGGCTTTTAGATTAGACTGATTTATCGTGTAACCGAAGTTTGAGTTCCTTTTAGCACTCATGTGCTCACACTTTTCGTTATTTAGGGTCAACAGCCACTTTTTGCATCATTCAGATATCTTTTCTAAATAGTTTTGCAGTTTGTTTTGATCTTCTGATGACTTTATTAGTCGATAAACGACAGCGTCATCTGCAAACAACCGAAGACGACTGCTCAGATTGCCTCTCAAATCGTTTATATAGATAAGGAACAGCAAAGGGCCTATAACACTACCTTGAGAAACGCCAGAAATTACTTCTGTTTTACTACCAACTGTGACCTCTCTGACAGGAAATCACAAATCCAGTCACATAACTGAGACGATGTTCCATAAGCACGTAATTCCACTACGAGCCGCTTGTGTGCTACTGTGTCAAAATCCTTCCGGAAACTACGGAATCGATCTGAAATCCCTCGTCAATAGCACTCAACACTTCATGTGAATAAAGAGCCAGTTGTGTTTCACAGGAACGATGTTTTCTAAACCCATGTTGACTGTGTCTCAATAGACCGTTTTATTCGAGGTAATTCATAATGTTAGAACACAATATATGTTCCAAAATCCTGTCGCATATCGACGTTAACGATATGGGCCTGTAATTTAGTGGATTACTCCTACTACCTTTCTTCAATACTGGTGTAACCTGTGCAACTTTCTAGTCTTTGGGTACGGATCTTTCGTCGAGCGAATGGTTGTATATGATTGTTAAGTATGGTGCTAATGCATCAGCATACTCCGAAAGGAACCTAATTGGTATATAGTCTGGACCTGAAGATTTGCTTTTATTAAGTGATTTGAGTTGCTTCACTACTCCGAGGATATTTACTTCTACGTTATGTTAGCAGCTGTTCTCGATTCGAATTCTGGAATATTTACTTCGTCTTCTTTTGTGAAGGCATTTCGGAAGGTTGCGTTTAATAACTCTGCTTTGGCAGCACTGTCTTCGATAGTGTATCTCCATTGCTATCGCGCAGAGAAGGCAGTGAATGAATGTTTCTTTTCGCTAACATACTTCACGTACGACCAGAATCTCTCTGGATTTTTTGCAGGTTTCGAGACAGTTTCGATGTAAAAACTTTGATAAGCATCACGCATTGAAGTCCGCGCTAAATTTGGAGCTTCTGTAAAATATCGACAAACCTGGGGATTTTTGCGTCTGTTTAAATTTGGCGTGTTTGTTTCGTTGTTTCTGCAACAGTGTTCTAACCCGTTTTGTGTACCAAGGAGGATCAGCTCCGTCCTTTGTTAATTTATTTGGTATATATCTCTCAATTGCTGCCGATACTATTTCTTTGAATTTAAGGCACATCTGGTCTACACTTATATTATTAATTTGGAATGAGTGGAGATTCTCTCAAGAAGGCGTCAAGTGAATTTTTATTCTTTGGATGTTTTACTTTTATGGATAGGTATATTTTTCGGTTATTTTTCGAGGATTTGGGGATTACAATATTCAATCTCGCTGCGACAACCCTGTGTTCACTAATCCCTGAATCGGTTTTGGTGCTCGTTATTAACTCAGGATTATTTGTTGCTAAGAGGTCAAGTGTGTTTTCACAACCATTTACAATTCGCGTGGGCTCATGAAGTAACTGCTAGAAATATTTTTCAGAGTTCGCGTTTAGCACGATTTCGGATGATGTTTTATGCGTACCTCGGTATTTTCGCCAACATATCGAGGGTAAATTAAAGCCGCCACCGAGAGTTATCGTATGAGCCGGGTACGTGTTTGAAATGAAACTCAAGTTTTCTATGAACTTTCAGCTACTGTATCACCTAAAATGGGGATGTCGATAAAAGTATCCATTTGTTATTTATTCCGGTTGCCAACAATGACCTCTGCCCATACCTAACTCACAGGAAGTGTCTACTTCAATTTCGCGACAAGTTAAACTACTTCTAACAGAAACAAACACGCCACCGCCAATCGTGTTCAGCGAATCCTCTTGAGGGAGAATGGGCTACCATTCCTCGACAGATATTTAGAAAACTCTTTAGAGGTGTGCCCAGCTGAGTTGAAGCTGTTATGAAGACGAAGAGTGGAAACATGACATATAAATGTCCGTAGTAGGTGTCTGCGTTTTTGATCGGATAGTGTGTATTAAGAGGCTGTAGGTGGCAGAACTGTTCAGGTTAAAAACTGTACAAGAAGCCTGAAATTTTAATATACCCAAAAATTAATCGAATACGTTAGTTCTAAATGGTTCTCCGAGATAAAAAGATTACCACAGTGAAGGAATTCGTGACAGGCCAAATTAAATAAAGACGGAAAGAATGTTCCCATAACACAAACATATAAAGTGATGCTGGCAGGTGTTACAGTAGCGGCAACTGTTGTTTGTCTGTAAGCAGTGACTGAGCTTACTGAAAGTACTTGCTTTTCACCATAGATCTCTGGTAGAGGAAGGAAGTGAAGATGATCTTATGGGGTACTGTGTGTTTGGTAGTAGGAATCAGAGAGAAGAAAGACTAAAGTGGTCAGCAGTAAACTTGGGCTGGTAATAGCGAATACAGTGCTCAAAAGTAGCAAGAGGAGGTGGAGTACATGGAGTATGGTCTACATCAAGATGAGGCAGAGATCTTGAAATCAATTATTGAACTGTGTCCGGTATCGTGTATAAACTCGGGCATCAATTTACTAAAAATGGAGAAAAAGGAAGAGTGACTCAGGGTATTGAAATGAAATGAGTGTATGGCATTTGTCGGCCCGGATATCGGCTTCGGAGTTCGGCCGCCGTATTGCAAGTCTTTTCAGTTGACGTCACTTCGGCGACTGAAATGGTCGCTCAATACTTGGAGGGAGATCATAATCTAATAATAATGGGGGATTGGAACGCAGCTGTGATACCAGCTCCACGTTGCATCACTTTATCTGTGACCACTCCAGCCTCCTTTGCGTAAATTAGATGAATCATTATTCTGTCGCTAAGTGTACGTGTGCCACACTTGTACGACTTGTGGGACAGGCGACTGAATGCCCGCTGCCCGCTGTGCAGGCACAACGACCTGCCGTGGAACATCCGCAAGTTCGCGCGCAACCGGCTGGCCAACCTGAGCTTCGGGCTGGACCTGCGCGCCGTGCGGCCGTGGGCGGCCAGCGCCTGGTCCCACACCGACCTGCCGCGCCTGCGCGCCGGGCAAGTCGCAGCGCAGGTGGGTCTCGCTCCAGCTCCAGCTCCAGTTCCAGCTCCAGCTCTGTCTGTCGCACAGGCCGGTGCCGCTCTCGCTCAGGGTGCAGCTGTAGACGGCCAGTCACACACTGATCTGCCGTGCTCGGGTATTGGACGAGTCGCCACGAGCTGCACTCCATTTCTGAGGTGACCGGAGAAGGAGAAATGCATTTACGCACTGCTGTTTCAGGCGCTGCACGTGAAAGTGGCAGCCAGCTGATACGCGTCACCGGAGTCGGACGGTCTTGCCGGATCTCCCGTCCTTTCCCCACTGCCTGCCCCTCCGAACACCCCCCCTGCGGGTCCGGGGTAAGAATAGGCCCGAGGTATTCCTGCCTGTCGTAAGAGGCGACTAAAAGGAGTTTCAACCATTTCGGCCTTCTATGTGATGGTCCCCCTTGGGGATTGACCTCCATTTTTCAAAATTCTACAGAAGTACGAGCCTTTTGGGGAAGGACACCTTACATGGTGTACCACTGGTCCTAAGTGCACTAAGACCTTGGCACTCAGCATTGCACCGGCGTTGTAACCATACCCACTATTCCTCAAATTGGGCCTAAACGCCTGATGGATTGTCCAAGTTACGCCCATAGTGCATCTCCATCTGCACCAGCGATCATGATGGACTTTCCATGGCACCAGAAATCCAGCACGGTAGCCAGCCCGTTGTGGTGGGGTCGTCATGTACCCTCTAGGTTGTAGCCCCCTGACAACACAGGGATCGTACTGCCGATACCTGAGCTGCATCCTCCCCACGTTGGCCAAGGAGTAGATGCCCGTCTCCTTGGGGCATCAGGACTCCCGGCAATGGTCATCCTGCCAGGTGGCCCTTGCTGCGGCTGGGTGGCGCCCGTGGGGAGAGCCCCTGGTCGGAGTGGGTGGTATCGGGGCGGACGTTTCGCAGATGAAACGTCAACACGTATCAGGTCGCTCTGCGGCCGAGTCTTTCAAAAGAAAAGGTACCGTTTCTAGTTCTGGTTCTCCTGCCCTTTCCCCCTTGGCCACTCCATGGGAGGAGGGACAGGCCCGCCGGCTTGGGGCGAAGTACTTCCCCCGCTATTTGGTCTGTTCTCGAACCGATTGGGGGACGTTCGCCACCTCCAAGCCCATGTTCTTTGTTCAGCACATTGAGGACGTCTTCGGGGAATTCGAGGCTCTCAGCAAGATGCGATCAGGGTCCGTTCTTATCAAGACCACCTCTGCCACACAGTCGGCGGCACTCCAGGCGTGCGACCGCCTAGGGGACATCCCAGTGTCCATTGTCCCGCATCTGGCACTAAATCGGACGCAGGGGGTTATTTTTCATCGTGACCTCCTGCTACAATCTGATGAGGAGCTCAGAGCCAACCTGGAGCGCCGCGGCGTGCATTTCGTCCGGCGAGTCCAGCGCGGCCCCAAAGACCGTCGCATCGACACCGGGGCCTTTATCCTCGCCTTCGAGGGGGACGTTCTCCCAGAGAAGGTAAAGGTGATGTGCTACCGGTGCGACCTTACGTCCCGCCTCCTATGCGCTGTTTTAGGTGTTTGCGCTTTGGGCACATGTCGTCCCGGTGTGAGGCTGAGCCCCTTTGTGGCGATTGTGGACGTCCTCTTCGTGAGGAACATACTCGCACCCCACCACCTCAGTGCATTAATTGTCCTGGCGTCCACTCGCCTAGATCCTCAGACTGCCCCACCTATCAGAAGGAGAAGAAGATACAAGAAATCAAAACTTTGGATCGGCTCTCTTATTCTGAGGCCAGGAAGAAGTATGACCGCCTTCATCCCGTGTCACTGACCACTTCGTTTGCCTCAGTTGTGTCCACTCCTTCCACGGTATCCTCACCCCTATCCTGTCCCCCCTCCGCCTCCTCTGCCCATCAGGGGGCTCTGCCTCCGCCTCCCAAATCCCTCCCTTCCAAATCCTCCTCCCCTGTGGCCCCCACCCCTTCTACCCCAGGGGCCACCCATCCTCCTCCTCGTCCCCCCACGCCACCTGAGAAGCGATCCTCTTCTCAGGCGTCCATCGGGGAAACGATCCGGACCCCAGCTCCCGAGGTCCGGCGTTCCAAAACGGACCCCGCGCGTGAGGACCTTCTTCGGGTCCAGCCCATCATCCCTGTGCCTCCTCGGCCTTCCAAGAAGGCCTCCAAGAAGAAGTCTCTATCCCCCTCTCCACCCCGGCGCGTTTCGTCTGATGCTTCATCCCTGAGTCACTGCTCCCGGCCGTCCTCAGTTTCGCCGGGACACTCTGCTGCCAGGCGCTCCGCCGGCCTTTCGTCGGCAAATGATGCGGCCCCTCCTACACAATCAGGGACAGCAGCCGCAGCTGGCGACGAGTCGATGGAACGGATCCGCCTCCCGTCGGTTGTAGCGTTGTTCCCTCGCAACCTGGCCCTCCGCGGCCATCGAGGTGACCAGCTCTTCCCCGTCTCGTTCCCCCAACTTTTTGACTAGCAATGGCGTTGTTTCATTGGAACATAAGAGGTATTCGATCTAATCGGGAGGAATTACAACTGCTCCTCCGCCTGCACTGTCCGCTCGTCCTTGGTCTCCAGGATACCAAGTTGCGCCCGACTGACCGTATTGCCTTTTCCCACTATACCTCGGAGCGGTATGACCTCACCCCTGTGGACGGTATCCCAGCTCATGGTGGGGTCACGTTGCTCGTTCGGGACGATGTCTATTACCATCCCATCCCATTGACCACCCCACTCCAAGCAATAGCTATCCGCATTACTCTTTCTGCTTTTACTTTTTCAGTTTGTACCATCTACACTCCACCGTCATCTGCTGTTAGTCGGGCTGACATGATGCACCTGATCGTTCAGCTTCCCCCGCCGTTATTGTTTGGCGACTTCAATGCCCATCATCCCCTTTGGGGCTCTCCTGCATCCTGTCAAAGAGGCTCACTCTTGGCGGATATCTTCAACCATCTCAATCTTGTCTGCCTCAATACCGGCGCCCCGACTTTCCTCTCGGACTCTACTCATACGTACTCCCACTTGGACCTCTCGATCTGTTCTACCACTCTTGCCCGTCGGTTCGAGTGGTATGTCCTTTCTGACACCTATTCGAGCGACCACTTCCCCTGTGTCGTTCATCTCCTGCACCACACCCCATCCCCACGTCCTTCGAGCTGGAACATACCGAAAGCTGACTGGGGACTTTACTCCTCCCTGGCGACCTTTCCGGACCACGATTTTCCCAGTTGTGACAGTCAGGTCGAATACCTCATGGCTGTTATTATCAATGCTGCCGAACGTTCCATACCTCGTACTACTTCTTCTTCACGTCGCGTTTCCGTCCCCTGGTGGAACGAGGCTTGTAGGGACGCTATCCGTGCTCGACGACGTGCTTTACGCACCTTTCGCCGCCATCCTACGTTGGCGAATTGTATTGAATACAAACGACTCCGAGCGCAATGCCGTAGAGTCATCAAAGACAGCAAAAAAGCTTGTTGGGCCTCTTTCACGAGCTCCTTTACCAGTTTTACTCCCTCTTCCGTCGTTTGGGGTAGCCTGCGCCGGCTGTCGGGCATTAAGGCCCACTCCTCGGTACCTGGCCTGACCTCAGGTAATGAGGTCCTTGTTGATCCTGTGGCTGTCTCCAACGCCTTTGGCCGCTTTTTCGCGGAGGTTTCAAGCTCCGCCCATTACCATCCTGCCTTCCTTCCCAGGAAAGAGGCAGACGAGCCTCGGCGACCTTCCTTCCACTCGCTGAATCTGGAAACTTACAATGCCCCCTTTACTATGCGGGAACTCGAACGTGCGCTTGCACTGTCCCGGTCCTCTGCTCCGGGGCCAGATGCCATTCACGTTCAGATGCTGGCACACCTTTCTCCGGCGGGCAAAAGCTTCCTTCTTCGTACCTACAATCGCGTCTGGACCGAAGGTCAAGTCCCCATGCGTTGGCGTGACGCCGTTGTTGTTCCTATACCCAAACCCGGGAAGGATAGACACCTTCCTTCTAGTTACCGCCCCATTTCTCTTACAAGCTGTGTCTGTAAGGTGATGGAGCACACGGTTAATGCTCGGTTAGTTTGGATTCTTGAATCTCGACGACTACTTACTAATGTCCAATGCGGCTTTCGTCGCCGCCGCTCTGCTGTTGACCACCTTGTGACCTTGTCGACATTCATCATGAACAACATTTTGCGAAGGCACCAAACGGTAGCCGTGTTCTTCGACTTGGAGAAGGATTATGATACCTGTTGGAGAGGAGGTATCCTCCGCACTATGCACAAGTGGGGCCTACGCGGTCGTCTGCCCCTTTTTATTGATTCCTTTTTAACGGATCGACAGTTCAGGGTACGTGTGGGTTCCATATTGTCCGACGTCTTCCTCCAGGAGAACGGAGTGCCTCAGGGCTCCGTCTTGAGCGTAGCCCTTTTTGCCATCGCGATCAATCCAATTATGGATTGCATTCCACCTAATGTCTCAGGCTCTCTCTTTGTCGATGACTTCGCGATCTACTGCAGTGCCCAGAGAACATGCCTCCTGGAGCGCTGCCTTCAGCGTTGTCTAGACAGCCTCTACTCATGGAGCGTGGCAAATGGCTTCCGGTTCTCTGAAGAGAAGACGGTTTGTATCAACTTTTGGCGATATAAAGCGTTCCTTCCGCCATTCTTACATCTCGGTCCCGTTGTTCTCCCATTCGTGGACACAACTAAGTTTCTAGGGCTCACGTTGGACAGGAAACTGTGTTGGTCTCCACATGTCTCTTATTTGGCGGCCCGTTGTACACGTTCCCTTAATGTCCTCAGAGTTCTTAGCGGTTCATCTTGGGGAGCGGATCGCACTGTCCTCCTTCGCTTGTATCGGTCCATAGTCCGATCGAAGCTGGATTATGGGAGCTTCGTCTACTCGTCCGCTCGGTCATCCCTCTTACGCCGGCTCAACTCCATCCACCATCGGGGGATACGTCTTGCGACCGGAGCCTTCTACACTATTCCTGTCGAGAGTCTTTATGCTGAAGCTGCCGAGTTACCATTGACCTACCGGCGCGACATACTGCTGTGTCGGTATGCCTGCCGGCTGTTGTCTATGCCCAAACACCCCTCTTACAAGTCCTTCTTCGCCGATTCTCTCGACCGTCAGTACGGGTTTTATGTGTCTGCCCTGCTGCCCCCCGGAGTCCGCTTCCGTCGCCTGCTTCGACAATTGGATTTTGCCCTCCCTACCACCTTCAGAGAGGGTGAGAGCCCGACACCACCTTGGCTCCAGGCTCCGGTTTGTATTTATCTCGACCTCAGCTCACTCCCGAAGGAGTGTACTCCGGCTGCAGTGTATTGCTCACGGTTTGTCGAACTTCGTGCTCGACTTGCCGGTCACACCTTTATTTACACCGATGGCTCCAAAACTGACGATGGTGTCGGCTGTGCCTTTGTCGTCGGGGCCGCCACCTTTAAATACCGGCTCCTTGACCAATGTTCCAGCTTTACGGCCGAGCTTTTTGCTCTCCATCAGGCCGTTCAGTATGCCCGCCGCCACCGCCATTCATCGTATGTACTCTGCACTGACTCACTCAGTGCTCTTCAGAGCCTTGGGGCTCCTTATCCGGTCCATCCCTTGATTCAACGGATACAGCAGTCCCTCCATTCTTTCGCTGATAATGGCGGTTCTGTCAGCTTTCTGTGGGTTCCCGGACATGTAGGAGTGCCTTGGAATGAGGCTGCGGATGCTGCAGCCAAGGCTGCAGTCCTCCAGCCTCGGCCAGCCTCCCATTGTGTCCCGTCATCTGACGTTTGTGGGGATGTATGTAAGAGGCTTGTGTCCTTGTGGTGGGATGCTTGGTCATCCCTCCAAGGAAACAAGCTCCGGGCAGTAAAACCGCTCCCAACTGCTTGGACAACTTCCTCCCGACCATCTCGGCGCGAGGAGGTCCTTCTGACCAGGTTGCGGATTGGGCATTGCCGGTTTAGCCACCGCTACCTGCTCTCCGGTGATCCATCCCCGCAGTGCCCTTGTGGTCAGGCATTAACGGTGCGCCATGTTTTATTGTCGTGTCCCCGTTTTAGTCAATTTCGTGTTGTCCTGTCCCTGCCATCTACCTTACCGGATGTTTTAGCTGATGACGCTCGAGCAGCTGCTCGTATTCTGCGTTTTATAACTTTAACTGGCTTGACCAAAGACATTTAACCTTTTTACTTATTTAATCTGCATCTTTGTCAGGTCCTTCTGGTGTCCCCCCATCCCCTTGAGTTTTAGCAGATTCCATGTGCTCTAACACCAGTGACTGGGCGCTAATGACCTCAGCAGTTGAGCGCCCTTAAACCCTACAAAAAAAAAAAAAAAATCTCCGAACACCCTTGCAGTTGATTTAGCTGCTTCAGCTGGTGACAGGGGTGTGAATGCATCGAGTTCTGAGACTTACTAAACAGCAGTCATAGTGCTATCTTCGGCCAAAAGTCATTATACTGACCCGCCCTTTTCACAATACTGATTTCAGTTTAAAACACCTGCTTTGTGTATGCTCACATGACTGCATTAACTTCCCGCACATGACCAGCCAGCGAGTCATAGGTGGTGCAGTGAAATTGATGATGTACTTACTTGCCCTCGTATTGATGTTAGCTAAAACCTCTCAGGTATAAAGCGGCATCTTTTCTACCAGCTATCCCTGCATTTTGAACCCCTAGCCTGTGCGTGTAATGTGTAGGTGATTTCATTACTTTGTTCCTGAAAGTTATTAGCGAATGAAGTATTCTCTTCTTTCAAAGCTCAAATTTTCAAGTCTGATTTTGCACCTGGTGCATCTAATATCGCGCTCTGCAGCCGAATAAAGAGTGCATGTATTGCGTTAGCGGCAACAACCCATTCTTATCGACGTTAGTGGTTATGGCGGTGATGTGCATTGGCTCCTGCGATGTTGTTGGTTATCGTCGTGCTGGCCTCTGGGGAGAGGATGGAAATGGGTTGTGAGCCAGCAACAGCTGGTGCGGCACAGCGGTGGTTCCCGATTTGGCAGTGGTGCGGGCGAATCGACTGCCCGGGTGGACGTGAGAGCAGACTCGGAAGGACAGAGGGTGGCCGACCTCTCCTTTTCAATCTGCGTCGTGACCTCCCTCGTGGCTATTATGTTTGCAAATAATACCAAAAGATAAAATTTTTCTTCCTGAGCAAGTTAACCTCTGAAAAGGAATGGTCGCCAACCGTGGGGAAGCCTAGGTATGCTGAGAACAGTTTTTAGTACTGGCAACGATTGTGGCTGGGGCCAAATTCGGCGAGAAGATAGTACGCGTTGTCCCTTCTTCCGCATTGCGCAGGGAGTCTCAGATTGCTGCCTTCGCTGTCTCTGCTTCTGGGAGAAATCTGTGTTATGTCCTGTCCCTGTCGCGAAGTCTCTTAATTTTGGAGTTAGTCCTTCAGTAACTGTTGCTTCCTTCCATAACGTCATATACGCAAATTCCTTATTTGGAGAGAATTCTATAGCCTTATAAAAATACTGGCATGGATCGGATGGTTACGGAACGAAAGTTGAGGTAGGTTTCATTATGAGCCACTAATGGACAAAGCCGAATTTTTAACGAAAACAGCAACGTTGCACATGAGAAAATTTATGAACTGCATAAGTATTACAGAGATACAGTTGCTTACATCAGCACCTAGCAGTAAAAACCGAACGAAAAGCTTTCACAAGAGACAAAATCTGATCGAATTTTAAGTGCACGCGGTGGACATTTAAACAGACAGAGTTGCAAATATTCGTCGCAAGAGATGGAGTAGCTTGTTGCCCTTATCTGCTTATCGGCAGCATACAGGTGGAAAGCGCGTCACAGCGTCGACCTCAGGCGTGGGTGGTTTCGACTTTCGGATTCCTTGATGCTATTGTCTCGGGACAGAATTAATAGCAAGGCTGTACTCTGTAAGTCTGGAGCCAAGGCAATGGACGTCGGAGTATACTGTTATCTAGCGTAGTGGCAGCCTGTTGCGGCAAAGGGTGAATCTGCCATGGCCAGAGAACAGGGAGTGGCTGAGACACGACTGAGCAACGAATTAAACGGGGACCGGTGCCCGTGGCTGTTTCGCGACTTGTGTAGCGCGTTTCCACGGCTCAAAACGAAGTCAGCGCTGCCAACTGTGCAGGGAAGCGGCAGTGGCCGGCCTGCCTGTGTTACGTGACGGTGGCGAGAGCGTTTGAAAGCTCTACTGTTGCCCTCTCCACGCGGCGCCAACACGAAGACAGAAATACTGACCACGCACTACATTTCAACGGAAACAGATTTCCCCAAGTGCGAACGCCGTAATGGCATTTTCAATAAAAGTTATTTACGGTAATAATATAATTATTTTGGTATCCCCGTGTGACAGTCCTGTGTCTCCACAACACACTAGCAATTTGAGTAACTCATTTGCAGGGAGACATTCGTATATTACATTTATGCATTAGCCTAACGAACAAGCAATCGACCCGTGACTGTGTTCGCTTCATTTTTAATTTAATCGTTTGACATACCTTTCATTGATTTATGAAAGGCTTCTCCCCTGCACGACTTGCATGTAATGTTTGACTTGGCATCCCCAACATGAGCGTCAGTCGTTATGGGAAAAAGAGTCTGATTTACGGGTCTTCCCACACATAAATCGCGAATGGAACGGAGAACGGCAGTCTTACGTTTTCTGTTGTCCGCCAAACCCAGTTACGTTGCTTGCATGGTATTAACACATGCTGCCTGACAAAAAAGATGACGCATTAAGAAGTCACGGTCAAACGTCATTGTAACTTCATACATGTACACACAATCGACGATTATCTAAATGATTAGTGCTGCAATTCTCTGTAACAGCTAAAACAGCTTAGTGCTTAGTGTTGTTCGTGTTTAGTGTTGTTACCGTGCTTAGAAGTTTCTGTATCCCGGGTGAAGCTGCGATTTTGTAAACGTGTCTGTGGAAATGAATCTCCTTAGTTCTGCAGAACGCTTTTTGTTTTCGCCTATAGCTGTTTGCACTTCACTGTTGAAAGCTGTCAAAAGCGACGACAGGTGTCAGTTTTCGTTAAGTTGATTCGATCGTAGGAGTATCTTAGCAGTATAGATTAAGCCTTTCTTGAGCACAAAAAACCTTATTTAGAACACAAAGCTAAAGTCTGAAGTTCCGAAATGTTTTCATGAAGGATATTGAGTATAAAAATCGGACAGAAATGAACGAACTGACGGAACGACAGACAAAATATGAGCCTTACATAAACTTTTTATTACTGAAGCGTGCCGTTTTTACCGGGCAACACTGCGAATTTCTGTTTAACGTAAAATCTTTAAAACGAGATGAAATATGAAACCTGTTCTATGGTTACGTGACCTAACTAAAGCATAAAATCTATTTTCGAACCACTTTTCCAGAGTAATGCGGATATCATTAAGTCAATTAATATACGTTGCTGAAATAAGATAAGTCTATTTCATATTACACATGTCTGTATTTCTGCTTCAATTGTGTTTTCTGTATACTACGTAAATATTGCAAGTATTTTGATTGTCATTGAACTGGTAGTGAAGAGTTAGTTTTATCCATCATTTGATGCTTCTGATGGCTGTCCTATGCCAGTTGTTGGGTTACTGTGACGTTATCGATTACTTGGTGTCGATATCAACACCACGCGTATTGAAACAAAAGTGTCTAAGTATAGTCATATCGGTAACCTCGCATCGTCCTCTGTTGATTTAACATGCTACTAACACATGAGGCCGTTGAGTGGTGAAGAACTGCTTTGTTATCTACCTGACTGTCGGAGTGTGACCAAAGTAATGTTTCCTTCTTGTGTACTTTTAATTTCGTCATCCGTCGAACGTATATAAACTTGTAGTAGAATAAAGGCTTACAAGATTCACAGCAGATATTGGTTCTCAAGCTTCCTCGATCGATTTACGATTGCATTGGATTCTGTAATGTCTAAAGGGATGTGGTTCACATTCTGATAACTGAATTCGTGTCACGGGAATAAGCAAGAACGGCAAAAGCATATATGATGTTCTGAAAATGCTGCAAGGAACAGAAGACACGGAAAGGAGGTTCGTAACAATGTAGGTTAAAGAAGCTGGTGATAACATGAGAAACAACGAAAAGGCTATGCAGCAACGAAATACCCGTCGTTTGTTTTATGTATCACAAAGAAAAAGAGATTAAGGTAATGTGGTCGCTCAACTGTAATAATCTAATTATCTTCAAAGGAAAGCTTTAGAGACTTATTAACCAGTTATGGTTCACAGCTCGTGCCCATTTCGATCGTAGCTGCCGATGTCGTGGTGTTAACGTGCATAGGTCATGCATGGGTTTTTGGCTACGGAGGCACATCGTTAGGAATGTTCGGTGCACTGTGTGTTCAGACAGATTTTTACTCTGCCCAGCATTAAAGTCTGACGTTCGTTCAGCCACAGTTTGCCGCCTGTCTTGTTTTACAAGTCTGCCTAGTCAACGGCGTCCGACATCCAGCTCCACTACATCTGGATGTGGTTTCAGCTTGTTTTCACCACGTGTTGAAGATACCCACCACAGCCGATCACAAACACACGACACGTTGTGCAGTTTCCGACATGCTCGCGCCGAGCCTCCGCGCCATTACAATCTGCTCTCGGCGAAAGTCAGACAGAAGGCGCGCCTTCCACGTTCTGCACACGGACAGTACGCTCACTGACGCCACAGGCACGGTGTGTGTGTGTGTGTGTGTGTGTGTGTGTGTGTGTGTGTGTGTGTGTGTGTGTACGCCTGACTGGCAGTCTTTCCTCGCCCAGGCGACGCTGCTGTCGCCTGGACGGGTATATATCGACAGCAGGTGGGCGTTCATGATGTTCTGACTGGTCAGCGTGTACTGCATACGTATATTTTCTTGTCTGTACTAACTGTTTCATTCATGAAACATTCTATAACTATATTCGTTAACATATGGCGTGTCGAACAGATGGCGTGTGTTCCAGAGAGCTATGAATTGGATCTTTTTATTGATATAACTAAAATGTTCTTTGTCCTGGATGTTTTATGCTTACCTATTTTATCATTATATACTTGGGCTTTCTTAATACATGCAGTGTATATGAGGGAAAACGCAATGTTGCACACTATTTTACAGTTGTTACTGGAGACCGGAGTAGATGCATTTGCATGTTGCACATGCATTTGAATATGTGGCTCCTTTTCACCAGTTATTGCATATTTCAACTAAAAACTAGTCACGATGCATATTTTCGCTCTATGTTTACAATATTTTAAAAATTTAGACAGGCTCTCTAGCTCGATCTAGTTTTGATGTCTCACAGATTGACCGCGACCTAGAACTGCGTGCCATGGCTAACCGAGAGAACACTGCCTAGTGAAATCATTACAGTGGAGGAACAGGAACAGGCAGACAAGAGTCTGACCCCGCGCCCCCGATTAATCCCCTCCGCTGTCATACCGTACTCGTCGACAACAATTAAATTAAACTACGCAAGCTTATAGTCGCACGTCTATTTTTCAGTTTAGCTTTCTATTTTCTTATACGCAGTTGAACCTGTTTACGACGTGTAGTGTGTAACATGTTGACGCCATGCCACAGGAGAAACGAAACGTCGTTTCGTGGATAGCTGACCATCCTGGAATATTGATATATGACGGAATTGTTTTATATTGTTCAGTTTGCGAGAAAAACGTATCGTGCAAAAAAAAGTTTCAAATAGACCAGTATGTCAAGACAAGTCTTCATATCGCACGAATACGGAAGAAAGCACCAACAACAACTTCTGATAACAGCAAGTTACAGTAGCAGGGATTTGTCCAAAGCTAACCAAAAAAGTCGTTTTAACATGGACATATGTGAAGCATTTATTGCAAGCAATATTATTCTTCACAATCTTAAAAAACCCTGTTTTCAGCGGCTTCCTGCATATCAAAATATACCACATGAATCAATAATGCGTAAAAATTACATACCGACAATTTACGTAAACGTTCTGGAAGAAACACGCAATGAACTCAAGGACAGTATTAACTGGTTTTCAGTTGACGAAGCTACTGACACTTATCGTCGTTACATTGCAAATTTAATTGTTGGTGCTTTAAAAGAAGAGCCTTCTTCTTCCTATTAAGCAGCCTGCAAAGAACTGGAAAAACTAAATCATTCTACGATCGTCAGATTTGTCGACGAGGGTATTAGAAAAATATTTCCAGAATCTTCTGCACCTGAAAGGGTTGTTGTTTTTATTTCAGATGCTGCTCCCTATATGATCAAAGCAGGAAAAGCCCTCCGAGGATTTTATCCCAATTTGATTCATGTGACGTGCTTTGCCCATGGAGTACATCGCCTTGCTGAAGAAGTACTTTCCACGTTTTTTAATGTAATTAAACTGATTTCTTCCACAAAGAAAGCGCTCCTAAAGGCTCCTGCTCGCATCAAGACCTACAAGAAAACACTACCAAATGTGCCTCTACCTCCCGAATCAGTGGTAACTCGTTGGGGTGCGTGGGTCGAAGCTCTGCTGTCTTCGAAGCCATTAACGGGGCAGAGGCTTCGGCAGTTTGCCAGTGCAAGTAAGCTTTTAATGATTCCGGTATTAAGAATGACATTGCTGTGATTAGCATTCATTTTTCCCAGATATCTGCAAGTATGAAAAAGCTTGAAACTCAAGGTTAGGCGTGGAATGAATCTGTTCAGCTAATGAATAAAATTATTCCAGTGAACCCCTCATTGCCGGAGGTGTTCCCAAGAAAACTTAAAGAAAAGTTTGAAAACATTTTACACAATAACCCAGGCTTTGAACCCTTGTGCCAATTTGATAGTTTTATTAAAGGGGCGGATAAGTTTTACCATAAACAAATTCAAATACTGCCCATTTATCTTAGTTGATGTAGAACGGTCCTTTTCTGCTTACAAAAATGTTTTGAATGATCGAAGAGACAATTTTACTACCGAACATTTGGAACAGTACTCGGTCGTTTGTTTACAAAAATAGAAAAATGTAAAATAAATTTTAAATTTGGCTTTGGTCCAATAGCATTAATTAAAATTTAATGCTGTTCAAAAATATCACAATTGTATGTTGTTTTTTAAACAAAATGTTACGGAGTTTTTGAGCTGCGCGCAATATATCTCGAAGTTTGTGCTGTACATATCGATTGTTTCGCATCCCCTTGTTACCGACGACAATGGCAAAGAAGCAACAATTCTTGAAAAACGGTATGCGCCCCCATTTTGCAAATATTTAGAAAGTAACCCCCGAAGCACCCTCTTCCTAACCTCTACCAGAACGTATTCAGAAGATATCAGCGTCCTAAATGTACCGGTTTTTCGCGTGGCCGGAGCTCTTCCTCGTAATTGATATGCACAGGTTCGGCTTTGAGATATAATGCACTCAGTAACTACCATTTTTTTATTGTTTGATCTTGCGTGTTTCGACACTTTTCATGCATTTTTAAGCAGTTTTCATGCCTATTTGCGCGCATATTTTAAGGTTTTTATGATGTATATAATCCAGTCTCTAGTTATTACACACTTTAATTTGTTTTCGAGAAATAGAAAATCATTTTTATTTTCCTTCACGAACAACGTTGAATTTGTGCAGTTGCGCACCTGAAACATTCTGTTTTTTGTGTTTGTATTGCAGAAATAAGAACCTTATTTTGAGAAAATACAAAAAAAAAAAAAGGTTCAGATAGCTCTGAGCACTATGGGATTTAACTTCTGACGTCATCAGTCCCCTAGAACTTAGAACTACTTAAACCTAACTAACCTAAGGACATCACACACATCCATGCTCGAGGCAGGATTCGAACCTGCGATCGAAACGGTCGCGCGGTTCCAGACTGGTAGCACCTAGAACCGCTCGGCCACCTCGGCCGGCCAGAAAGTACAATAACGGAGGTCAAAACACGTAGTGTTCACTGCAATACAATGTGCAATAGCCGCGGCATAAGATCCGGAAAAATTTAAGGCTATTCTTGTTGCAGTTACGCTAAACATGTACTGTTAGTTTAACTTTTCTGTCCTCCAAGTTAGGCGTTTTGTCAAACAGGCGTAAAAATCATTTGTTCACTTGTACTTGCTCGCAGAAATTTCGTTTTTCGGCCAGTATACAATGTCACAAGTCAAATAGTCTTCCGTCTTCGCACTTTTTACTGGCAGAATTTTATCACTCAAGATAGAGGAAATTGTAATGTTATCTCGATTTCTTTTCCCAGAACCTCTCCGCTTTTTTGCAATGTTCTGAGAAATCCATTGTTGCTGTACGTTATGACTTTTCCTTCCCTTTAGTGCAGTACGGTTGTCAGATAAAATGTGTATCCAGACATGCTCAGTTATTTTGAATGAATCTCTGTGCAGGCCATGGTATCGTGCTCTAAAATCCCTGAAGTCCTCTAGTTCCATCTTCCTGAGAAGGAACCCGTTGTCTCTGGCGTCGGCAATGACGGGAATCCAGTTTTATGGATTAAAGGATACTTTATTCCTCTCTATAAGCGAAAAATCTCCATCACATGGTAGGAAATTATGAACTGTTATGAGGAATTTGTCGGATAGAGCAGTTAAATATTTATGGATGGTCAGATTTCGGAAAAGTGTCATAATATTTTAAAAATCTCTCACAAACAGATCTTATACTTAAATTTTCCCGTGAGGCATCTCTTCTTTATCTACGATAAAGATCGAAGGAGAAGAAATGAATTAAAATTTGTGCTGCGGCCGGGACTCCACCCTGGTTCTCTTTGCTTACGAGACTGAAGTGCTAACCGTTACTCCACCACAGCACAATGATGAACATTCCTAGTCTGCGTAAACCATTTGTGCTGGCCACTGATGCAGCGTATATATTCATTGTGAGAACCCCTTCTGCATCAACTAAAGCCTGGAGGCAGCGCACTGAAGCGCCGATACTGGTAGCTACACAATAAATAAGATCATAAAGACGGCTGCAGGCGCTTCATTTTCTTACAACAGTGAACGGCCGGGATCCCCATGGCCTTCAGTCAAAACGATGGACATACAAAAATCAACGATGTTTAGGCTTACGTTCAAACTAAAATCTTGTGCAAAAAGATCAAAACATTCCAGTTTCGTTGTTTTTTCCTGAATGCCGACCTTCACTTTGTGTAACGCAATGTACAGACACTTCCGAGACATTCTGTAAAAACACTGGAAACCTTCGGGACATACGCTCAGTTCTTTCATTACGTCGATTGCGCCATACTTCTTGCTTTCTTCAACCGTAAAGGATGTACCCAGTATTTGCCTACCATTTATGAGTTACAGAAGACCCAGTGGATGAATATACTCGCCGGATGAAGACGCCGTGCTGGGCCTGCCTCGGCAGCGCCTCTGCTCGCGTCACGCCACGTCACGTCGCCGCCACGCCCCTCACTCGCCGCCCCACCGTTCTGTGAGAGCTGCTCCCTGCGTGAACGGCTAGCGCAACGACTGCCGTACGTCCACATTAATCGAGAATGTCGCGAGGTTTCACTCTTTGTCCCGGTGTCCCAGAAAGGCTGAACTGGGACGCTATATGTTCCGATTTTCAAGCAAGAGAACCGAAGATTTATATTCTAGTGGTTCAGTATGTTAATATGTAACGCACAAGCAACCACCAGCGACCTACTCTCGTACTATGTCTAGTCTAGTTCATTTCATAACAGATGGCGACGCTGCGCAACAACGATTCACTTGTTCGTGTTGTTACGTAACTTGGGTTCCATAAATTCGTTGGTTGTTGCAGTCCCTGTGTGTGTTCCTGCAGTGCGCGAGCTCTCATCGTTTTGAGATGCAAAAAAGCGGAACGTAAGCGCTCTTTCAGTGACCGATACAGAGAAATATGACCTTTGATAAAAAGAGCCAACACAGACGTGGAAGGATTCTGCAAACTTCGTTTGTATTATTTTCCATTTGAGCGTGTTGGGAAAACTGATGTAAGCCGTCATAAGGAGACCCAAGAGAGGAGAAAAAAAATACAACAGCAACAACTCAAGAAGAGGCATGCAGTGCAAAACTCACAACTTCTTTATTCTAAAACCAGTTACAACAGAGAAAATGCTCATTTGCTATCACCATTGATTTAAGCCGCATGAGAGCACGACGAAGCTTCGTTATGTGTCCCTATTCTGTGATTGCTAGAAAGCAAAGGGTCGCAAGAATAAAAGCCACAGCAATAATCAAACATTTGCTCGCTCCTCGCAATCCTGTTATAGCAAAAAGCAAATTATCTCAAGACACACAACGACAATCGGACATATTCATGCTCCTCGTTCTGTTTTCATTTGCACTTTGGACTTGCAAAACAACTTCTTTTTAAGGCCTATAAAGTAATGGCGGTAATCACACGATATTGAAATTACTTCGTCAGTATAAAACGCAATGAAAATTAATGTTCCAAATCTAGCTGCACTAAGGTAATGTATTTTTCAAATATTTTACGCGACAGACCTGTTTCGGCTTATTGCCATTATCAAGTGATGTCTTGGTAAGTATATTACTTTTCGTACACACGAGACGTAAAAATACGTTTTCGTCAGATATTTTGATAGTTATATAGTACGATGCAACACGTTGTTTACAAGTAATGTACTTACCAAGACGTGACACAAGATTTCCTACAGATGCATATCGTCATCAATTCCCACTACACGTCACTTGACTGTGGCAGTAAGCCGAAACAGGCCTGTCGTGTAGAACATAGGTTATCGTACTGTTTTGGAGCATTTATTTTCATTATTTCTCACATTTGTTCAGTACTTTTATGCAGGAGAAGAGATAAAAATAAACTAATTAAACTTACTTCTGAACAAAATGAAACATCGTAGACTATATCGAACTTCAGCAGTTCTGCGCTGACAGATCTTATGATTAACTTAAAAATTTGTGCAGCACATTACGGCGACAACTTATAAAGGCACATTTGCATGCCGAGCGTGAGTTTCCTCGGAAACGCGAGATATTAATTAAATAAATAATCAGTGACAAATAAATAAAGCCTATGGCACATAACTGCAGCGCTGTGTCGCTGATAAAACAAAAGTACATTTACGTTACTCGTATGTTTGATTAAGAAAGGAGAGCTCTCGTTGAAGTGGTGCGAGAAGCACGTATTTTAGTTTATTGTCTGGCACACCGCCATATTTCATGATATAGAAAATTACTGCGAGTTGCAACCATACTAGGCACTCGATTCTGTAAAGAATTTATATTTATAAAAGTAAGTAGGATTGTGAACTGTAGGCTTATTCATTGAATATATCTGATTTAACTAACTGTGTAATTTTTTTGTTTAGTAGACAATCACCTCTGTACGACGTTTTGGCATGGCTGGCAAATTATTGTAATATTGAGATTTAGTTTATGAGTCCGCACCTACCGCAGCAGTCTTTGGAAACGATTTAATTACGAAGTCCGATTATTTCAGTTTTATTTCACGGTCAACTACGAGTAACATTGCCTTTACGAAAAAGCCATTGTCAAGCGTCTGATACCGAATAATCAAAACCTGACGACTCATAGGAGAGCCAATCATACAGATAAAAATAATTAATATTTTATTTTATTTTATTTATTTTATATTGGCGACTGCGTGTCGGACTTGTTATTTTGTCATTTGTTACATTGTTCTCTTTGTTTCATGTGAAAAATCAACCTTCTGGTCCTGGACTTGACTATATGAGAAATAAAAAAATCAGAAGATATTTGCCAATTATAAAATTTTGCGGGAAGACGCAAAGAAGCTTCCAGCAAAATAAGGTAAGACGCAGCATCTTTGCATTAGCAGGCTTGACCAGACGTATAATTCAATGTATTAGCTTTTCAGTAAAATTCTGTAGTGTTTCTTTTCCGCATAACAGTTTCAGTGATAAATTCCATTCTCAGTATTTTTCCTTAAACAATAACGCATGCAACAATACCAATACACGAGTGTACAATATGGCCGACTTCTGTACGATATCATGTAACATGGCCAGCAGCCATTACCAATAATCTCAAATTCAGTTTATATTTTTAAATTAACAGACAGCCATTGTTGCTACGACCGATTCATACTCAACTGTATTTTATTTTAAAATCAGTGTCAAATATTTTCTTGAAACATATATCACGTGTGGCATGGTAATAACTAGAAAGCAATACGCAATAATGGAACAGCAAAGACGTACTATTCAGACGCAATCCGACTCGGACGAGAGACAAATGTTAGAAAATGACTTTACGACAGCAACCGGTAGTGACGATTCATCAAACATTGACGCGAGTGTTGACGAAAATTTTGACAATAGGCCTTCCACCACAAAAATTTCAAAGTCTCAATCAGAGCCCATGTTAATGCATGACGTCACGTCTAATGACGCGGCGGGGGCAGAGACCTTGCAAACGGTAAACATTGCCGACATGTTACAAATGCTAATGAAGCAAAACGCCGAAAACATGGCAACCTTACAGATGCAAAATGAACAGTTAAAGACACAAAATGACGGAATCAAATCTGATCTCATAGCACTCAAGACAGCTAATGACACTTTATGTAAGCGTGTGGAACTTATAGACGCCACACTGACCAAACAGATGACTGAACTCAGTACGAAATTTTCCAAGCTTAATACGAGACAAGAAAAGACTACAAATGACGTAGCACTTTTACAGACACAATTAAAAAACCTTAATGTCACGTGTGAAGCTCTTACTGAACAAATTCAAACATATCCTTCAGTACACGACAACCTTGAAAAACGAATTACTGACGTGCAGAATAAATTTGACGATGTTGAACAACACCTGACTGACATCTTACAATCTGATGCCACAGCTCATTTTCAAAATATTAATAAAGAATTTCATGATTGGGTAGAGAACAAAGACAAACATTTTGATAGATGCATACGTGAAAATTTACCAACAATTGTGCACGACTCCGTAGCGGAATACATCACTAATAACAAACAGCTGATTAGTGACGCAGTACAATCCGTCACTGCACCCATGAGACAATTCACCGATCAACCACAGTCTGAATGTAACGAAAATATCAGTCAAAATGTACAGTTCAGAAATCAATATACATTCGAGTATGACGCACACATACCGCACACAACATACACACAAGAACAAAACACACCACGACAACAACACATACCACAACGTGCAAACACAAACACAAGGTATTATCATGGTAAACCACAGCAACATTATCGTAATTACTCGCCAGCTGAGCATTGCAGTAATTACAGTGGTACAAATCCATATCATAATGCAAAGGAAGAAGAAAGCTTAATGAAACACAGGCAATTTCAGATTTTTATCCCAGAAAAACGAACCATTCATCCGGTGATTTTTCTCAAATCTTTTAGTAACGCATTTCCACGCACTTGGAGTGACCGGAAAAAGATTTCATATATTGTCGGTTACATCCAAGGCGATGCAGCTGTCTGGGCATACAGTCAAGCTGACGTATGTACCACGTACAGTGAGTTTGAGCGTGCTTTTCTGAACAAATTCTGGTCGCAATCCGTCCAGGAGCGACTCAGAAGACAAATCTTAGAACCTGAAACTTTTAACAGTAAAAATGGTAACTTACGCAGATATTTTGAAAAATACTTGAACATGGGACATTTTTTAGACGAACCAGTCGCAACACGTGATATACTCCGAGCGTTGAAGGCCAAATTGCCTTTCAACATTAAGGAAAAACTTCTACATATCCCAGATGACGATTCAGATTATTTTTTAACAGCTTTAGATTCGGTTGACATGTTACTTGAAGATCAGCGCTTCGCGCGGCAAAACAGCAGCCACAATGTTTACACTAGTGGTATGCAAAACATGCAGGCTTGCCAACACAATTCTGGCGCGCCCACAGTTGGATACGCGGTACAACAAAAACAGCAAACTCACATGCCGTCTCAGTACGGAAATCAAAATCAACACGCGTATTCCAATACGAACAATAGTTACAACAGTAATAACATTTCATGCGGCAATCCATACAAAAGGCACCGCGGTAATAACTACAACGGTAACAACGGATACAAAGGTAATAACAAAAACACAAACAGAAATAGAAATAATAATAACTACGAGCCAAGACAGCATCAAGGTTGGACTCGTAACGATCAGTACTTTCATTCAAACTCTGCTTTACCACAGCAGCCACCAGGTCAAAATTGGAGCATACCTTACGACCGACAGGTAAGTTATAATGCGCAACAGCAACAACAACCGCAAAAGTTTGGAGATCATAATAGGCAATATCCGAATGTGAATATAATAGAAATGACACCTGATGCACAACCTCAATCTGTGTCAGTACCTAGTACAAATGCTAATCCAACAAACTAGAAACAGTCACTACTTTGCCCCAGGTCGTGGCTGAAGAATCCTTGGGGGGCGGCTTCAATGTTAATCAGTTATTTGACACCACACTTGAACAACAGAATAATGATATGCCGAGTAATTCTAAACAAAAACTACCTGTTTTATTTATAAGATACAACCACAATAACAATATATCAGATGAACTTTTACAAGACAGTACACAATGTCGTTTAAACACAAATGAAATTGTTTTAGCATCCACTACTGGTGTAGTAGGTGGGATTCCAACTACTATTATCCTAGATACAGGTGCAGCTGTGAGCGTTTTATCTTTTAATTTTTTATAAAAAGATGTGTGAATTGGAACCTGTGCCTGAGTTTCCTGCCCAAAACTGTAAAATAACTACTGCACTAGGTAATAAGTCATGTAGGGTTACGAAGCAAGTTTTTGTAAACGTTAAAATAGGTAATGGAACCGTACAATGGCCATTCCTGGTTGTACAAAACCTTGTGACTAATTGCATATTAGGAATAGATATTATGAGCGAGAAGGACTGCATTATAGACTTCTCCAAAGGTAAATGTATTTTAAATGATAAAGGCAGTGTAATTATTATTGATTTGGACAGGAGAACTCTAAAGCATGACAAACACTGTACAGGGTACAAGGTTCAGTTAGTACTTGACAAAGACATTCAAGACATGCAAACACACTCATCTGACACAGAGCTAATGGACTTGAAAACATTGCTTGATCATAAGATAAGTGAAGCTACAGCTCTCAGTGTACATGAACGTATAAAACTACAGGAAGTGTTATCCAAATATTTACAAGTTTTTACCAGACGATTAGGTGTTATCAACACGTATGTGTACAAGATTGAAGTTAAGCCTCACAAGATCTTCTACCATAAGACATATAACGTACCGTTATCTCAACGACCTGCTGTGTGGCAAGAACTAAAACAAATTACAACATAGATTATAAGTAGTATAGAAATTTTCATTTCAGCGTTCCAGTGACGCAGTTGAAGACAGAAGAACTTTTCTTTCAACGCCGCGGCTCCACCGAGAAGACTGAATATTAAAGTAAAATTTATGATTACGTAGCAGTGAATGATATATAAATTTTTCACGGAACATTTGTGACTGTAGGTACCACTGACCTGGTATGACACCTGACGAACTGACAGACGTCATCTGTGAAGCGATCTTTTACTTTGAGAAATAGATTAGACGCACATCTCTCAACACGAAAAGCATCTATCAGTAGTCAAGGCCACACAGACACTCTACACACACGCACAAAACGCGAGGAATCGAACATTTTCTCTCTCTTACTATTTTGAATATTTATTGAGTAGCGAAAACGCCTGGTCTTGCCTACTGATGTAATGAATGTTGTGTCTAACCTATCTTAATTTCAGATGACATCACAAAAAACATCGATAATATCCCAGCAAAACCGCTAAAGAGGATGCAATTCATGTAATCAAATGTGACACAATGTAATAACCTATAGCTATGTAATGATGATGTAAACATGTTTATGTGCAACTGTATTATGTTTATGCTAAGAAAATATGTGACGTGTGTATGTATAATTACTTATTTTTTTAACTGATGTATCATGTAAAAATTTGAACAAAACGAGTGCCAAAAAGACATTGCATAGTGAACCTCTGTTCACGGACATTAACGAACATTTAGGTGAGCTATATTCGCCAAAAAACTGAAAATATGTGAAGTGCATAATTCGTGCATCGTCTAGTGACATTACTACAGTACCCAACTTCAAGATGTTAACTGGATTAAATGGACACAAAGTGCCTGTCCAGAAAACAACACGACGGGTGGAAGAGTTTTGGTTGGAACTTCAGGGAATGAAATGTTCTCGAAATGTGACGGACACTCTTACCTGGACTGTCCAAGGATCGACGCCAGCTATGTGCCGTCCGAGGTTCTGCAACCAAGCTTCCACGGAATGTAAAAAAAAAAAAAAAAAAAAAACGAACTGCACGTGGACCAATTACTCGACGGGTCACGTCTGATCTGTGATGAACAATGCTTTTTGTCACAACGAACTGCATCACAACGACTATAATGGAAATAGGAAATGGACACGCTTATGTATTAATCACGTTGTTATACAACGATGTTACTGTGATCAAAAAACTTTACCACGACGATACTAACCTGTAAAAAATTATTGTGCAGCAGATGAATATGAACTGTGATAACGACACCATGTGTATAGGTCAACGCACCTGAAACAACAGAACATTTTTCGTTGAAGCATTTCATTGCAATGCTATGTAACTAAGAACATTCAACAATCTAAAGTTGTATTGTATTATAACAAATATTGTAATTTTAAAACTAAGTTACCTGTCATAGAATGTAGTATTTTCTTTGTGCAACGACTAAGAAATGCGCGCGCACACGAACAATATGAACTGCAATACTGTGCCGCGTGATCTAAATTTACGAAATAACGGCAGTGCCGTAGTTACACAGACGCTTCTGCGCATGCGCGCACTCTATCTGCCAACATAAGAACTTTTCGGCGCACGCGCGTCATTCAAATTTTGTATATAATATACAGTATAATGTAAGTCATGTAAATAGTTGTAGATAACTTAGATTTTCTTGTGCCTTTAGGTGAATTGCTCGCCTGCAGGTGTGTCCTTTCGCCTCGCAATTCAGGGGGCAATATAAAGGCACATTTGCATGCCGAGCGTGAGTTTCCTCGGAAACGCGAGATATTAATTAAATAAATAATCAGTGACAAATAAATAAAGCCTATGGCACATAACTGCAGCGCTGTGTCGCTGATAAAACAAAAGTACATTTACGTTACTCGTATGTTTGATTAAGAAAGGAGAGCTCTCGTTGAAGTGGTGCGAGAAGCACGTATTTTAGTTTATTGTCTGGCACACCGCCATATTTCATGATATAGAAAATTACTGCGAGTTGCAACCATACTAGGCACTCGATTCTGCAAAGAATTTATATTTATAAAAGTAAGTAGGATTGTGAACTGTAGGCTTATTCATTGAATATATCTGATTTAACTAACTGTGTAATTTTTTTGTTTAGTAGACAATCACCTCTGTACGACTTTTTGGCATGGCTGGCAAATTATTGTAATATTGAGATTTAGTTTATGAGTCCGCACCTACCGCAGCAGTCTTTGGAAACGATTTAATTACGAAGTCCGATTATTTCAGTTTTATTTCACGGTCAACTACGAGTAACATTGCCTTTACGAAAAAGCCATTGTCAAGCGTCTGATACCGAATAATCAAAACCTGACGACTCATAGGAGAGCCAATCATACAGATAAAAATAATTAATATTTTATTTTATTTTATTTTATTTTATTTATTTTATAAACTGTAACATCAATTTCGTGGGGTGAACCGTAGAAGGTAAAGCAACACACTGAGTCGTTTAAAATGAAACTTGCGAAGAACCTGGAAGCATTGAGCCGTCCGGTAGACATTTTACATAACAGTTTCAATTGCTGCAAACGTTTTATCTGTTACTATCGAGGTAATTGCGGTGAAACTCTTTAACTACTTTTCCACTTGCGCAAATATCTCCGCAGATGTTTTCTACGCTCCTTTAAGCTGGGCTTTATCTTCACGTGTCCGCAGCTTGTGGTCTTGCGGTAGGATTCTCGCTTCACACGCGCGAGGTCCCGAGTTCGATTCCCGGCGCGATCTTGGATTTTTTCCTACCTCGAGATGACTGGGTGTTGTTGTGTCGTCTGCATCATCATCATTCATCCCCACTACGGTCGGAGGAAGGCAATGGCCTCCGCTAGGAGCTTGCCTAGTACGGCGGTGCGGGTCTCCCGTCCCCTACGCTCCCCGGACTATGGGACCTGATCATCACTTTTGGTTTGTCCATCAAGAATTTGTTTACACAGTAAATGAATAAAACTGAAAGTAGTAACCTATCTGTGATTGAAGTGGAAGTTGTTATTGAGAATATAATAATTTTACAACAAGATCAAGGAAAATGTTGTCATCTGGGTATAGAAGCTAAAATTTTTTAAAAAAATTCTGAATACTGCTCTGAACTAACCAGTGACCTAGAAAATGTGCTATGAAACTGCTATTAGTATCTTACGAAATGTTCTCATCAGGTATTAATTATACTGCTGAAAGATGACATGGCCGTCGGGGAAGACGTCAAGCACGAAGGCATGCAGGCGTTTCACAGCTCTCAGAGCGTTTTCGATTAGTAGGACAAGGTCCCATGCAAGCACAGGAGAATGTCTCCCAGAGGATAACAGTGTTCCCACCAGCCTGCGCCCGAGGCCCGAGGCCCGCTGCACGTTTCGATTCGCCTTTCACCTCAAGCCGGCCTTTGTGGAGACGACTATCGACCTAGGATGGCAAAAATGCGATTCAAATAAAAAAGGCGACACATTTCCATCGATCGTCTGATGCGTACTACAATCGTAATTGACGGCGCCGTTTGGCCAACATGTGAACACGTGTAGGTATGATCTGCTGCGGAGCACCGTGTTCAACAATGTACGACGAACAACGTGCTGCGAAACACTTGTGCGTGCACCAGCATTGTGCTCTTTCGGCAGAGATGCCACAGACCAGCGTCTCTCCTACTTTACAGAGCAGACAAGCCTCCGAATCCCACGTTCCGCGAAGAGTCTTGGACGTCCGAGTGTCCTTTTCACTGTCCTTCTACCTCTTTCTGTAGATGCTCACGAGAGTAGCACGCGAACATTCGACCAGATTCGTCGTTTTCGAGATAGTCGTTCACGGGCTTTACGTAATAATAATGATCGGCCCTTTGTCAAAATCGCTTATCTCGACGGATTTCCCCTTTTGCAGTCCGTGTCTTCGCTGGGGTGATCCCCCGTGCGTGTCTGCTACGCTTAGGTACTTTTGTTATCACGCCACGTGCCCACAACGCGACCAGGCGCAATTGGCTGATCAGTGTACAAGTATTGTGCTCAGCAGTGACACACGGGTTAATTTTTCCAGGCGGTTGAAGTCTCTCCTCACCTCCATCTTACGCCCGGATTCCAGTGGATTGTGTCCAGATTTCAGTAGCGACGTCTGCGGCAACGCTAGCTGGAGCAGGGCGGTGTTGCGGTTGCAGTTCTGGGCGGCGTACGTGCCGTGCGAGTCGCAGTACCGGGACGCGGTGCAGCTGACACTGGAGCAGGTGGACGTGGTGCGCCGGCTGACGGCCCGCCACGCGCCGCCGCTCGCCTTCTGCACCTCCGCCGCAGGTGAGGAAGCGGGCCGCACAGGGCAGAGCGTAAGTGCTGCGCGCTGCGCCACTGCGGGGCGCCCGTCCCGCGCTGCTGTGCTCTAGTTCACACACACACTGGTTTCCACAAGGGGAGCCGGACACCAAGTTGCAGTACTTTGGAAAAAAAAGAAAAAAACCTTTTCAAGTCCAATGGTTTCAAGGAAATATAAGCTAATTTAGCACGGTTGGTTCAAATGGTTCAAATGGCTCTGAGCACTATGGGACTCAACTGCTGAGGTCATTAGTCCCCTAGAACTTAGAACTAGTTAAACCTAACTAACCTAAGGACATCACAAACATCCATGCCCGAGGCAGGATTCGAACCTGCGACCGTAGCAGTCTTGCGGTTCCAGACTGCAGCGCCTTTAACCGCACGGCCACTTCGGCCGGCTAGCACGGTTGTTAAGGAATCTTATATGGATACACACAGACGTAATCATGTGTACTCAAGTTATGCGTTTTTAATTATAAACAACTGAAATTTTTCAACAAAGTGAGTACAGATGTCCCTTTTACGAAAAGCTGTCACAACGAAATTAATTGTATTTTTGTTTCAAGTTTGCTACACCATTATTACAAATGTCTGTCGGACAGAATACTGAATCCTCTTTTGCTAGATTTTTACAGCATTCCAAATTTCAGTGAGACATTATACCCAATCTTAGTGCTCTTCTCTTACGTAAATGTCTTACTATTCAAGTTGCACAACATGTTTCATTGTAGTATTGGGTAATTGCATGCCAAATTTAAGTACTACAACGTCATTGGATTGTTAGGAAAACGCTGCTAAAATGTACGGGCAATGTGAATCAATGATTTGACAGTGTTTCTGGTTCAAATGGCTCTGAGCACTATGGGACTTAACATCTATGGTCATCAGTCCCCTAGAACTTAGAACTACTTAAACCTAACTAACCTAATGACATCACACAACACCCAGTCATCACCAGGCAGAGAAAATCCCTGACCCCGCTGGGAATCGAACCCGCACACCCGGGCGTGGGAAGCGAGAACGCTACCGCACCACCACGAGCTGCGGACTAACAGTGTTTATATTAGGCTTTACCGTATGTGGGTGAACTAGTGCAAACCATACGAATACTCCTCTTCATCTTTAAACAGTCTAATCTCTTAGGTTAACCTGACTTCCAAATTGAGTAACAATAATGTCAGCTGCATCGATTCTGCTGTTATCGATTTCCTTCAGGATCGACAGTGTGAAAGCTGCTGGAGCAAATCCTAGCCTCTGTAGGGTCTGTAGTCTGCCAAGATTAGCACAATTAAAAACTAAACAAGCATCATACAGTGCAACTTTATCAGTAGTTGTCGAAACAAGTGGTGTCCTGGGGCACGGCTTGCCAGCCGGAGAGTTAGAATTTCATCAGGATTTTGAGTTTTTTCGTGCATACACTTTTGTAGAAGATATGAGTCCGCTAACCACACTTTTATTTCCCTCAATGTGACTGCATAAAACTGGAAGAAAAC
The DNA here is from genome assembly GCF_021461395.2 of Schistocerca americana. NCBI lineage: Eukaryota > Metazoa > Arthropoda > Insecta > Orthoptera > Acrididae > Schistocerca > Schistocerca americana. Next base: position 717,489,748 of record NC_060123.1, read on the forward strand.
ACCGCAGCAATAAACAACATGAGGAAATACAGAACATAGTGGGGCGTAGCCCCGTGCAAGCTTTTGTTAATTATTATTTTTATCTCACTTGGGAAAGGAATTGGAATGTGATATTGAGGAACTGAAATTTCAATACCATGTAATAAATGAAATTGCAATTAAATTTTTTACGCAATTTTGGTTGCTTTCTCGTGCGTCCCCGCTTCAATAAGGCCGTGCAGTATCGATTTCTTTAAATTGTTTTATTTACTTGGCCCTGGAAACACTCCGACGTACTCGTCGCTACTTACTCACGTGCAGCTTGAAACAACAGAGGACTCGGCCCATTCCACGTAAACACAGCGCACACCTTTATGGAACCACCACCAGCTCGCACAGTGCCATGTTGACAACGTGCATGCTTGGCTTCGCGGTGTCAGCGCCACACCAGAACCGGACTACCAGAAATCTATGTGAAAGCCAGGCGACGCTCTTCCAGCTGTCCAGGGTCCAAGCGGTACGGTCACGGGCCCGGGGGAGGCGCTGCGGGCGACGTCGTGCCGTCAGCGAAGCAGTCGTCTGCTGCTGTATCCCACCAACGCCACATTTCGCCACACTGTCTTAACGATACGTTTGCCGTGCGTCCGACATTCATTTCTGCGGTTACTACACGCAGTGTTTCTTCTCTGTTACCACTGACAACCTATGCAAACGCCGCCGCCCTCGCTTGTTACGTGAAAGCCGTCGGCCACTGCGTTTCCGTGGCGAAGTTGGTATTCTCGGAATACTCTTGACATTGTGGACCTCGTCCTATTGAACTCCCTAACGATTTCCGCAATGGAATGTTGTTTGCGTCTAGCCCCAACTATCAGCCCCGTGGAGCAGCCACTATTTGTCCGTGTGCATATCGCTGTCACATGACTTGTGAGTGCGGTGCCGTGTGGTGCACCACGCTTGTCTCTGCGGTCCTGGAAATGCGTCATAGACACTGTCGGCCTCGTTAACCCGACTTGCCGTACAATCTGCGATTTGCCATCAGCCGTGCGGGTGAGCCCGTGCTGACTGCACACCCGCCAGTGGCGGGCTGCTCACACGCGGAGCCCGTAGCGGCGCCGTCTGTGCGCCACACGCGCCACTCTCCAAATGGGAGAGCCCTGTCTGCGACCTTTGGCCACTCAGTCTTTCTTCATTGCATTTATAGATCGTTGCGTCACAATATATACTTCCTTTGAAACTGTACTTGATGCATATTACGAAAGAACTCTCTTCGAATACTTGTGCTTGTTACACGTTCCCTTGCACGAGCTTCGTTACTGTGAACTGTAGACTATGCTGGCCACTGAGTAGCATACAGGCCTTAATTAAGTAAGAATAAATATATTATTCTGTGATAATACTCAAGGAACTTGTTCTAAATTTAAATTTACGGTTCTCCAGCTATTCAGTTTGCCACATATAATGGAAAATTGTGCTTTGCATTAAGAACTGTCCAGAATGAATAACTTAAGGGCACTTTTAAAACTTGCTTTACCACGTGTCAAACATATCATGTTATTGATAAAATATCAAACATTTTTACGGCTGCGTATTGACAGGTTTACCAATATGTAACAAAGACAGTCGTTTTCTCTAATGCTGTAACTGTGCATACCAATATTCTTTTCAAACTGTGATGAATTACTTATGACGAATTTCATTAGCCGTTGTCTATAGTCTGAATGAACCATTTTACTAATTTCTTCTACAAGATGGTTATGGGTGGACAGAACACTTACAATAATTACTTCCGTTTCAAGTGATGAATCATACAAGAAATTTATTCTATAAACATTAATGAAACGAAATACTGATTCCAAAGAAAGCAGATGCTGACAGATGTGAAGATTCCCGAACTATCAGTTTAATAAGTCTCTGCTGCAAGAGTGGAAAAACTAATAGAAGCTGACCACGGGGATGATCAGTTTGGATTCCGAAGAAATGTGGGAACACGGGACGCAATACTAATTTTACGACCTCTCATAGAAGATACATTAAGGAAAGGCAAACCTACGTTTATAGATAGCATTCGTACACTTATAGAAACCTCTTCACAATGTTGACTCGGATACTCTCTTTCGAATTCTAAAGGTGGCAGGGGTAAAATACAGCGACCGAAGGGCTATTTAGAATTTGTATAGAAACTAGATGGCAGTTATAAGAGTAGAGAGGCACGAAAAGGGGGAAGCAGTGGTTGAGATGGAAGTGAGACAGGGTTGTAGCGTATCCACGATGCTATTCAATCTGTGTACTGAGCAAGCAGCGAAGGAAATAAAAGTTTGGACTAGGAATTAAAGCCCAGGGAGAAGAAATAAAAACTTTGAGGTTTGCCGATGACACTGTAATGCTTTGAGAGACAGCAAAGTATTTGTAAGAGCAGTTGAACGGAATGGACAGCGTCTTAAAGGAGGACATAAGAGGAACATCAACAAAAGCAAAACGAAGATAATGGAATGTGATAGAATTAAGTCAGGTGACGCTGAGGAAAACAGATCAGGACAGGAGACACTTAAAATAGTAGTTTTACTATTTTGGCAGAAAAATAACTGATGATGGTCGAAGCAGAGAGTATATAGAAGTAGACTGTCAATGGTAAGAAAAGCGTTTCTGAAAGAGAGAAATTTGCTAGCATAGAATATAGATTCAAGTGTTAGGCAGTCTTCTGAACAGGAAGGATGAAAAAGACCAGCCATGGTTTAATAACGAAATTCGGAAGATGCCGAGTAAACAGAGACTGCTGCACTCTCGGCTCAAAACCGAACGCACAAGTTACTACACACGAAGGTTAGTAGAAATTTGTGCGTCTGTGAAAAGGTCTGTGTGCGAAGCATAAAAAACCACCACAGTCACACCCTAGCAAAAGGTCTGGCACAGAACCCGAGGAAATTCTCGTCGTATGTAACATCGCTAAGCGGCGCTAAGGCTTCCATTCAGTCTGTTATTGACGTCTGATGTGGCACTTGAAGATAGCGAAACGAATGCCGAAGTTTTAAATTTCACGTTCAACAAATTGATCTCGTAGAAGAATCGTACAAACATACCGTCATTTGCCCATCGGACAGACTCCCGTGCCGACGACGTTGTAACAAGCATCCCTGGTGTGGAGAAGTAACTGAAAGGTTTAAAAGCAAACAGCTCAGATATAAAAACCTTTCTTCAGACTGAGAAGCTTATGTTCACGAATCAGCATAGTCTTAGAAGGTATCGTTCATGCGAAGCTCGGCTTCCCTTTTCTCACACGATATACCGCAAATTGTGGACGAAGGGCAAAAGGCAGATTCCATATTTCTAGATTTCCAGAAAGCATTTGACCCTGTGCCCCATTGCAAGCTGTTAACGAAGGTACGAGCATATGGAATAAGTTCGCAGATATGCGTTGAACAGTGAGGTTGATATCATCCGAATATATGAATTTGCGGGAGAGTGTATTAGGCAGATCATGAGTGTATAAATTGAAAAGTGCTGCAGAGAGGACCGAACCTTGTGGCAGACCATTACTCAATTTGCGGAATCGGCTTCTGCTGTTTTCTGAGTAAACTTGGATTAGTCTGTTACATTGCATGTTTTCGATTAAAGTTGATAACTTCACACAGGGGACCACGTTGATCAGTTTTAATAAAAGACCTTCCTTCCAAATGGTGTTGTAAGCTGCCGTGAGATCAAGGAAGACAGACACGCTATTCAGCTTCTTCTCAAAACCAGCTTCCACAGAAGTGATCAGTGAAAGGACTTGATCACTCGAATCACGACTGGGGCGGAATCCCGCTTGTTCAACTGGAATTACCTCTTCGATTGCTGGTGCTATTCTATTCGATAGCAGCCTTTCCAAAAGCTTGTACGTGGCAGAAAGCAAGGCTATTGGTCGATAACTTTGAGGCGAGTTTGGATCTGTTCCTGACTTCAAGATAGCAATGATTTTGGTCTTCTTGAATATCGCGGGTAACTTTCCTGATTCCAATATGCTACTAAAAAAACAATGCCAACCATTGTTTTGTAGCCGGGCCGCAGTTCTTTAGTAGTTCCGGATAAATCCCATCTAATCCTGCTGCTTTGCCATTCTGAAGGGAGTGTAAACCTTGTTCCTCTTATTGTATGCGGAAAGGTCGTGAATATACGTCTGTGAGGTTGAGTTGTCTGCTTGGCTTGCCTGAGTTCGCACTAGAAAGCATGGAGGGGTGTGGTGCGATAAATAGAACACAGTAAATGTTCAGTGGCAAAATACGTCTACAAACGAAATAACCAAAATTGTTGTATTGTCGTTTCTCTGTTATTATTAAATAATTGTAGGTGTTTTGTATGACAACTGCGGTAGTCAATATTTAACGAGGTATCATCATGCATGCATCCATGAAATTAGATAAAACAAAACTGCAACGACACTAAGACTCGAAATCTGGAACTGAATTTTTTGATGGAACTTTCTGCCCGCTCCACTATATGGCAACACAGCTGCAGAGTAGTGAATGCAGATACTTTCTGTTCTCGTGATTATAGTGTTGACTTTCTCTGACGTCCATTTTGTATCGAAAATGTGCATTGGACAAATTTTTGTTACGGCCGTTTTTGTAACATGCTGCTAGCATGCAAGGAATCACGCTGTTGTGTCCAAGGGCACAGAGTTTGGTTCTGCCTGTATATCTCGCTGGGTGTGCGCCGAGTCAGATGGGTAGGGAGCACTGAAAATGGCGCAGGTATTGATGCGTGTTTGTCCAAGAGCACGGTATCTGCACTGGACGGCGGTTACACGGTGCAACGTTGCAAGTCCGAGGCTGATTGGTCAAACAGTGCAAAAACTAAGTTTTTTGGGCGTTTGGATGAATCAGCCACTACGTTTTGTGGGCGTTATGGAATCCAGAAGCATTATCATGGTTCTAGTCTCTCAACACAGACAACACCGAAGGAGAGTTTCCTAGTACTGTAACAATTACATTTAATCACTTCACATCTCTACCTGACGTTTCAGAACACGTACTGAACTTACTACAACGCTCAATCTCATCTCATATCATTGAATGAAGACTAGCAGAGTGCAGACTGAACAGCCAGTAAGCAATTTTTAACAGTACAAAAAAGATTGCTGCCTGTGGAGTGGGAAACCACTGTTCATGAGTACTGTCACAAACACTGTTTGCAAAAAGTTGCAAATCTGCACCACCTTGAATGACCGATTAGTATCGTGGAGACACATCATTGCCTGCTCAAGTGTCAGTGTAGGAGTCATCGGGTTTCTTGACATCACTACCGGTAGTCGTTCAGGGAACTGCGAGACACGTGTTACTTTACAATAGTCTCACGTGCTGCCTATAATGGGACAGTATCCTTGCACCATCGGACTATAGGACAACACTCCTCCATTAATGGGACATGGGACGACTCTATGAAGTCTTAACATTTAACATTTTCTTTCTTTGTTCAGTGAATGTATATGGACTGGAAAAATGTCCCGACTCAGTTTAGAAGTGTGTTTCGAAGCATATATAGCAACTTGCCAGAAAGAAGAAATGTGATTGGGAGGAAGAGTGTGGTGTCCACTACCATGTACTGTTCCCAAATGTATACTGGGTGACTACCGTAAGTGGATTGCAGAAGAGACTGGTGCACACACGCCTGCTGTTCCAGACATCGAATCGACGCACCAGGCGGGCCGCATCTGCAGCCTGGTGGGCGTGGAGGGGGGCCACTCCCTGGGTGGCAGCCTCTCTGTGCTGCGCACCCTGTACGCCGTGGGCGTGCGCTACCTCACACTCACCTCCACCTGCAACACGCCCTGGTGAGTGCCCGCCGCTGCACACTGCTGTCTAGTCTCCATGTCCTCTTGCGACACCACCATTACCTTCGTCACGGTCATTAGCCATTCAGCAGCCCGTCCGTGCTTTGATGCTCTATGCCAACGGGGTGCACTGTTTCACACTCACCTCCAGATATGCCCCGGTAAGCGCGTTATCGCAGGCTGCTGCCTGCTCTGGACGATCCCTAGTATTGTCACACTACATGCACCATTATCATCATCCATTCAGCAGCCTGTCCGTGCTGTGATGCTCTGTGCAGAGCGTGTGGCGCCACTGCGAGCTCACCTCTACTTGTAACATATCCCGACGAGTGTCAGTTATTGCACGCTGCTGCGTGCTCTGGATGATACCTCGTATTGTCACCACTACCACCATTATCATCACCCACTCAGTAGCTTGTCAATACTGAACATGTCCCATACCACTGGCACATGTTACCTCACATTCAGATCCACACAGAGCACAGAATTTGGTCTGCTTTAGACACTCCCTAGAATCATCACTATCACTTTCATCATCACCATTTGCAGCACCAGTTGTTGTAACACTGCTGTATCGGGATCTTCCGCAAGTGGTGTTCCATTCTTCAGCTTGGTCTTTGAAGAGGTAAGCCCATGAACATACTAAAAATTTCATCATATAAGAGTTTAGTATCGCAATAAATACTCGCCACAGCAGCAAATGTACGAATACAGCAGAAAAAGAACTTGTGACCAAACAAACTGAATATGGAGCTTACAGGTCACTGTACCAGTGGAAGACATATTAACAGCAAACCATCGAGTAATATAGAGAAAAAAGAACTTAGATATATGACTTAGTTTACAAGCTTGTGTATAATGTACTGCAGACTGTCAGATTATGTATCACTACGTCACATGACCCTGTTATTGTGAATAAGTAGTGCCTGACCTCTGTAGAATAATTCTTATTGCGGATGAAAGCTGTAGCTGATAAGGATATGTTCGAATAGAAAAAATAAATGCTCGTTTCTGCTAAATAAGACTAAGTTTAAAATACAACTTAAACGTTCTTAAGTCGTGGAATGCAATGAACATCTATCGCACAGAAATCTCAACGCCAGTAAATTACTGACTTGTGCAGTCATAGTTGCAAACCAGTATGTATGTGCACTTAAAGATCTACCACAGCAAACTCAGACACTTCCTCCTTCGGATGTATTTTTCTCATATATGCTTTCTGACAGTAAGGAGTTCTGGATTTTCACCAAATCAATACATGTCTCTTGATACTGAGAAAGTTAAACCAACTTCAGACATAAAGTATGCAGTGGTCTCTTGAAGTGCTCTTGATGAAAGTTCTTGAGAGCATATTACAATTGCTTTTTCTAAAACATGGAGAGAGTGCTTAAAACGTGATTGGTCAGCTCATACATATTCAGCATATATAAAGCTGTCTGCCATACCACATGATATTACATAGCACATGAAACAAGGGCAATGTACAGTGATGGTAACAGTCAATTCTTTCAGATTAATAACATCTAACACTCGTCATCATCAGCTTATATCAAATTCTTGGTGTCTCTGGCTGGCCAATTTCTATGATGACAAAAGGGTGGTTGAACACTGTTGTGTAAAGCTGTGAACAACACAAGAATGAACACTTAACTATTTCCCCACCACTGTCTGACACTGACATTCTAACAGTCAGTACTTATGCAATAAATTATGGCTCATCAGCTTTCAATTAAAATTTTTTCAAGAGTTTTCTCACACATTCCCTACAGCAAGTATAAACTTGCCTCCAAACCTGATGCTGCCCACTTTGTGTATTAGACATAATTGGTTAAAGCACCTTTAGTTGGAATAAGTCACGTTTAGCAGTATTCCTATGGCGATCATACTCATTTAAGTTGCTTTATGTTTACCTCACCTTGGGTTCCTAGTTTCATCCCAATTAGTGTAGCCTGGAATATTAATCTACATAACAAGCGAATACTTGTGTTCTAAATATGACTAAATAAATTCTTTTCAACTATACAACTAATTATAAAGACAGAAAAACACAGAAAATCTTTTTGGAGTATTTAATTTCACACTTTTTCAGATTCTGATTCCCTATAAATCGTAAACTATTTATATATGCATTTAAATCATAATATTCTATACATAAAGTTAAAAATATCATGAGTTATTATGAATACCAGTCTAGAAATTTTAATAGAGTATCTTGTCATTTGATAAGATTACTGTATGTTGGAAGTTCAATACAATATATTATTTAAAAAATAATAATGCAGAATATAGTTATCTGTATGAAGATATATTTGAATTTAATATGACATTTTGTGTAAGTAAATTCAGATAGTTCTAATAAATGTCCTACTTATTCAGAATCACATTTCAGAATAATTTCAAAAATAAATCATGAAATGTCAAGAAGGTTAATGCATATTTAAACTCATTACATATTTCAAAGCAAATACTTTAATAAGAACCTTAAGAAGTTACACACTACAGCTCTAAAATTTTAAGAATATAGATATCAAACCACAAATATATATGTAATGCTTTTCATTTACCTTTGCTTTTACCAGTAATTATTGAAACTGAGGATCATAAATTACCATTGACACACAAATGTGGACAGTATCTTTGAGAAATTATAACATTATGTCTATGAAATATTAATTCATTTAATAACATTTGGTAAAACCATATTTGGTAAAATCGCATTACATTATGTTTTATCTCCTGTTAATTGATTTATTCATACATTACCTTCTGTAAACTCATAACAAAAGACTGTCATCATGGACAAGGAATGCAAAGTTGTACATTAAATGACAGAAGTAGCCAGTGTGGACTGCTTGTGTTCTGTATACTGACAAAAAATAATGATTTGTGTTGATTTTCTTCCACTGATAACTTTTGGAACAGCTTTAAAGTATTACACATACATATTAGCACAGTTAACAGCATTGTAGGTGACGAGAAACTACAAATAAGCCTTCAAAATAGGCCTTAAAAACTATTAAATATACTTTTACAAATTTTAAGTGTTTTAGTTGTAGGATTTAACTGTTTTAGCAAGTGTGTGTAGATTCTTAAAGCATTTAATCTGCATAATAAGTTTTTTATATTAAATCTAACCGTATTTTGCAAATCAAACTGAGAATTTTATAAATCTTTTAAGTTTAACAGTGAACCATTATTTTTAATAGGACAAAAAGTGGTGCATGCTGTTTTCATACAGGCTGAAGGAGTGAGAAGAGGTTCCATACTCAGAAGCTGGATTTCTACATGCCACATGTATTGGCTGACAAATGGTGCTTGGCACAGGTCTGCAGTAGTCTCATGCAGTGCAACGAAAGGTATCACTTCTAGACAAAACATTAAGTGATGTTAAGTACCTTCAGTATCACAAGGTTCATGATAAAGCTCAGTCGGCAGCAAAAGAATTGCTCTCACTTGGACTGATCGTTTTTCATAGTAGTAATATTACTAGGAATGTTAGGTATTGTAGATGACTTTTAGTTATCAGACATTAAGGTGTAAAAGCAAATGTATAGGTCTATATAGTCCATGGGATGGAAATGGAACTTCATTCTTGAAGTGGTTAGAGAGATAGTTGAGATTCAAGTCACTCATTGGATGAGAATGGTTGTTACATTTGCTGCAACAAGATCATAGAGAAATGTGACAGACTGCTTGGTCGTGAAGGGCTGAGGAGCTATTTCAGCATAGGATGAAACATTACAGAGAGTTATTTGACATTGCAAGAATGATAAGGCTACTGACATACTGCTGTGGATGTTGTGTAGAGCTCCCCGCCTCACTATAGTGGCAGCAGCTGTGACAGGCCAAGCTGGGGCAGTTAGGGACGATACTTGAGAATGAAAAAGAAATCGTGAGCTCATGGGCAAATAAGAGTGAATGATCTGACGTGCCTGAGTTTTGTGCGTAACAGATACCACATCATCTGTCTGATTCAGAATTGCATAATGGCTGGTACAACAGGAAATCCAGCACTCATTCATGGCATAATGTTGTCTGATCACTGCTCCCTATTACGAGCTTATTCCATAAGCATCAGCAGTTTTAGTCATCAGATTTCCAGTTAGCCAGCAACTGAGGCATCTGTGTGCTTTGTGCTTCGCAGAGGGAGAATATTACTCACGAGTCCTCTTGCGAAAAAAAACCGCATGAAAATGACAAAATGAAAAATATTGTAGGTAGGGGATTCAGTACAAAAGTTAACCTCAGCAGCTATGAACTGGGGCAATAATAAGTTATTTCAGTCCTTTTTGTCACCTTCATTTATAACTTAAAACCCCTTAGCAACAAAGAAAAAAAAATTATGAAGGTGTTACATTGCATACTGAATATATGACTTGAATATATGCTTTGAACCATCTGTATAGCTAAATTTCTCTGTGCATGGCTATATCTTGTCTTTGACATGAAATTATTGATTAACATGAAGAAAGAATGTTCACAGAGCCATATGTACATTAATAGTTTACTGAGATTCTATAGAAATGAATCAGGTTTTATAAACAATAGCGAACATTTTAAACATTTTCAATTGATTGTATGGAATATCGCTAAAAATGTAATTTTTTGAAATGTTGTATAAGAGGTTATTTTTGTTATAGAATATAAGCTTACCATGATCTTGTAACTTTTCCATTTATTTTCATTATCAGTCTTTTGGATACAATAAACATACAGAAATTTCTCTGGTACCAGAAAGAAAATTTAATGAAAAATTATTGAGGAATGAGAAATGTGGGGCTTAACTGAAATTAATGGAATTGTTATGGTTCTTGAAAGGAACAGAATATAAGAATACATCAAACTGACAGTACTAGGCAACAGAAGTGAAAGAAAAGATTATTTTAGAGTTTCACATACTTGTTGTACTATCGTTAACTAAAAGTACCACATAATCCACTCAATCACACCGAAAAGAGTCGAAGGAAGTAATTACATTTGCAATGGAGGGCACAACAAAAACAAATCTAACAAATCATAAAACCCCACAAATTCAAACTCAATTCAATATTTGTAGTCATTCATGCAAACTTTATTTGGTTTTGAAAATGTTGTAATAACAGTATATCCTCAGAAATAGGACACATGAATAATAATGCAGTGCTTGTACACTGAGCATAATGCCAGCAGTCTTCATCACGACCGCCAGTCATCTGTACGAACTGAGGATGGCCTCAGACCCCATGAGACAGGAGTCTTTGGTACCACCATGAGCCACAACTTGCAGATGATTGCACCCTTCACGCTCGATAGCCGCAGGCAAGATCGCTTCCACATCTCAGATAGGGTCCACTGGCGTACATACCCAGTGCACACTAAGTTTCTTTCCAACCCTGAATGCTATCATCCGAAAGGGCTCCATAATGTGCCTAATGATGGAGCTCTCAATAACTAGGTAACCCCTGCCCACGTGTGCCTGTTCAGACCCTGCTGAAGGAATGGCCCCCTGATCATTTACAGGGTGAATAGTCGAGGCCAGATGGCCAACCTCCACATTGGCACTCTGCCTCGAACAACACGAATGCATTACTACCCAGCTCCCACCCTGCTGTGAGAGTGGATCCACACTGTCGAATAAACTAGGATGTGCCTCAGTAGCAGAACCCATGGGCGAAACAAGTGACACCTAGGGCATCCCACATGACGGACCAGATTCTCTGCCACTACTACACTCGGAGACAGCAGCGTCATGGGGGCCAACCATAGCCAGAAACGCATTCAGCTGTTTGCAAACTGTGGCCAGCGCCTCCTGCGTCTGCACACATCATGCACACTTCCTATTCATGCTAGCAACAATAGCTCATGAAGTAAACTACAAAATGAGACAGAACCTTAGATATGAAACTTGCCACCCTCCTAATGTCCCACCATTGGAGGCAGATGCCTTAATCCTCTCCAGCCCAGTGATACTATTTGGCATTGTCATATTTAACTGTTCCTCAAGACCAAGCTATCAGTCCAAAGATCATAAACAACGCTGCCAGACTTTCCAAAGTTCATTATAATTAATTCGGCTACCATGAGTTCGACAAAACAGAGAGCATCAGGCTACAATGCATTGACAAATGAATTGTTACATTGTGTCTAGGGTCCAGTACATGCAGCAGACTTTAAAACATTATATGAAGGTAATGGAAGCACTAATAAATATTTGTTGAATGTGTAAATTAAATAGTTGACTCTCAATATGTTTGACATTCTGGACAGTCGAGGCAATGTTGAGATTTTTTCTGGCTTGCTAAGCGCACACATGTTGAGTGTAACAGTCATCTGTGATCATTTTTAAAGCATGTGCTGTCATTTTGATGTTTTTTACTAAAATAAAGCACTTTTAGTGCAGCCTCAGTATGTCAGGCTTGAGAATGAACCAGCAGGTTCGAAACTAGTCGCCAAACATACGTATTGCATCTTTGGCAAGATTGATAATAATCGCTTGATGAAATGTTGTAGATGATGTTCCGTTGGCTTCAAGGGGTTTACTGGATGTTTCAATCCATGTAGCACATTATTCGGCTCAGAAAAGTCAATGAGAGACGCGCTGCGAGCTTCAGTGGAGAATGAGAATGAAGGACATAAAAAAGCGAGTACATAATACAATTTCCTCTGATGTTTCAGAAGGTAAACTGACACCTTTACAATATTTCAGAGCAATGTGTGTTGATGGGATCATCCTCAACCTCGTCGATAGATCTAACCTTTAGTGTAAACAGAAGACTTGGGCCTCTTTGGATTCAAATGTTTGTGAAACAGAAATGTAGCTTGGGATATACATTCTGCGAGGTGTTGTAAAAATGTCTACTTACAGAATGTACTGGTAAGAGGCTATAAGAATTCATCGAATAATTAACTCAGGAACAGGTTTGATAAGCTAACAAGTTATTTACATATTAAAACGAGATTAAACCTCTTAAACAGAAAAACACACGAAATTTAATAAATATGCTAATAGTAAAACACAGGAAAAGATAAATACATAATTTGCCGCTCTGGAGATGTGAACAGGCGACAGAAGAGCGCCTGGTAACAACGCATTTGAAACATTTAAAATAAAAGCAACCTCAAGGACAAATCCTGTATTTTGTATTGAACACACTCTACACTTATAAATTCTAAATATTAATTATGTTTCATTATAACTACTCCCCCTGAAGAGGCTACGAAGGCCGAAAGGTACAGTCGGCCGCCATGTCATCCTCAACCCATAGGCATCACTGTATGCAGATATGGACGGGTTTGTGGTCAGCACACCGTTCTCCCAGCCGAATGTCAGTTTCTAAGACTAGAGCCGCTACTTTTCAATCAAGTAGCTCCTCAGTTTGCCTCACAAGGGCTGAGTGCACCACACTTGCCAACAGCGCTCGGCAGACCAGATGGTCACCCATCAAAGTGCTAGCCCAGCCCAGCAGCGCTTAACTTCGGTCATCTGACGGGAACCGGTGTTACCACTGGGGCAAGGCTGTTGGCTGGAAATAAATATGGACAGTCAAAATGTTTTAATTGTATTGCTAGCATTCAGTGCTATTATCTCTAATTGTCAATTCTACAGTTTTTCTTTGCACGCCTGAATGACATTCTGTGTAATACCTAACTGTTTTAGGAATTTAGCTGATTCAAAAAGTATTATTATTATTGTCAACAATCCTCTGTCAACAAAATATGAGCAACAAATTTATTTTAATAATTTTAACTTGTTAGTTGTAACAAATAGTCTAATCAGAATGTGAAATATTCTTGACATATTGCTGCACTCTTGCTCTGTGCAACAATCACATGACATCCTTCATATATTAATCTGTCTTATGTGTATCATGCATTCTGTAAAATGCATGCCTACACTACAAATTGAATTTGAAGATAATATCATCAGTTCTATTTTCTGAGTAAGGTAATGTAATTGCTGAAGAACTGAAATTTTATTCAGAAAGACAAAATTAAAATTCTTTTGCAGCTAATTAGTTCTATAATCTTTTATTGTTTTACATACAGATTTCCTGTTTGTAATGTGCAAATATGGTATTGTTGCCTAATGGACAACATTATGATTCGATCCTCACTACAATTCTGCTGACAGGATGTCAAATCTTACTATTACTCTTCCTTTGTATTGAACTGATGATGACAATAATATCTTTCATGAAATAATTGTACTCATAACAGAATTCACATAATCAACTGTTCTTTTTGAAGTATGTGCCCCACTAATCAGAAGAGGAAAGTATGATATTTCAGTGTAATATTTAATAACTGACAGTAGTTTTAATATCGTGCTTGCTAAGTACACAATAAATACAATTTATTGTATATCCACCAAGATAATTTTGAGCAAATTTTAAAATTTATACTTTGGATGATTTAGCTCAGATTTTAAAACTCATAAAGGAAAATATTGGTTAATTAGACATACAACTAAATAAAAAGGAGTATAAAATTATCTTTATAATGTGTCTGTTTAATTAGAATAATCAAAACACTGAGCCCCACTAACAATCCTGTCTGTAACATAAAAATTTATATGTTCTTTGAGTTATTCTGCTTGACTATTCAGTCCATACGATGTAACAGAAACTATATTGTTAATGACTTACAAATTGCAGTTACCTAATAATTAGGATTATTTGAATTATAGCCATGTGGTAAATCAATAATATTAATCAATAATATCATAAAATTCTCATAATAATAGCTTTTTTATAATACCCATCATTATCATGTGCCTTAAAAGGAATAATATTTAGGATGATATTTTAAATTAGTCTATATTTTGATACCTTAGAATTCCTGTACTACTTCTGTTTGGTTATTGTTTTATTTACAAACTTTTGTTGATAGTTCTTAAGCTACTGAAGTGAGTAATCAGATATTATGCAAAATCTATTATCCCAAGTAAAATGTATTGAAAATTACTTATTTGTGTTGGCATCTTGTGTTGGTAGCTGTTTTCAGTTATGCATGACTCCTGCTTTTACATAATACTCAATCTCAGTTAATTCAATACATTTCCAAATCTTTATATTTCTATTAATTTTCGCAAACTGACATCCTTATTCATGTCCACATTGAGTATGTGTCTATTCTCTGAGCTGGTAGGAGTGTATGGTTATTACGGTCTTCACTATTATTCTTCCTTCATTCACAACTGGGGAAAGAGACAGAATTTTCTGTATACTTTGATTTGTAAGACTTTTTTGTCATCCTTACATGAAATATATGTTCCAGACCTGTGAATACTTATGAAGCTTTTCACAAAGACTCCAATTACAATTTAGCCAGCTACCTATAGTCTAATGTCGTCCAGATATGAACTTACACAGCTTCTTAAATTTTTTATAAATGCAAAATTTAATGATCATTCTTTTCTGGAAATGAAAATTTTAAATGTACATAAAATTTATAAGCAGAAACAGTAATTGCAAACAACTGGCTTTTTTATCTTCTTGTGTGTCAAATCACTAAAATACAAAAACGTATGCATCTGATGTAATATATTAGAGATAATATCTAAATGTAAATGGGCATGTTTATTTTCTATTGGCTTTATTTTCCATTTTGTGGGCTCTTTATGAAATGAGAGCAACGAAAAATTTCAAACGGAAGACATCATTTCAGTTTTAGTCGTTTTAGTATATCTTAATGTTTTTATATGATAAAAGCAACGAATAATCAGTGAATGAAAATCAACTGTTTCTTTGTATTCTGTAAAATATCCTAGAAATTCCAATTTTTTTGACTTGCACAAATTTTTAGAAGTATTTTGTTATTCATTGTCAGAAATGTGGTAATTCTTCTAGGCATGTTTGTATTTTCGTGTTCTTCCTTGTTTTTGATTAAAAAAATATTCCTTCCTAGCATCTACTTTACGCAAATATTTATATTTCATTCCTGACTAAAATGCAAGGCAGTCCAATTCTGTGAACTAAAATATGTACACAGGGTATCGCATAAACATAAAAATTTTGGTTTCTGTTACTCCTCTGTACTAAAAATGCTAGTAGCACATCCCTACATAGGACCTTTGTCGTCAAGACTGGCACGCCCTTATGCACTTTTAGCTTATAACAGTTAATTCACTAGCCCAATGGTAAATTGCATGGAGAGAAAAATAGGTCACATTAAGTAGTGCGTGGAGTATTCATCCTTTAAGAGAAGAAAGAGAGTGGTATTAATTAACTGGAGGTGCATTCATGATACGTTGTCTCGCTTATGAACAGTTTCCCTCAAAGAATCTGAGAGCTGAAAGGTTGTTGAAAGCAGATTTGGAAAATTTGTTACGCTTTCTTTTTTAAAAGGAGCAACAGCTGCAGTAAGTAAAACAGCTTGTCCGATGCCTAATTGAGTCGCCTACCAACATTACTCTAAAGGCAAAAAAATATTTAGAAATTCAATAGTTCCAAACTGTAGCAGTCTGAAGTATGACAGAGTGTACCATACGCAAAAGAGAATGGTGATGTGTTTCTCGAGTAAACGGGCCCTATGTGCTACTTGTAGCCATTGGATCTGGACGTGACTCATTTCCATTTTACATTTCCTACCAGGAGACCATACCTATTCATCAACTCTCTCTGTCTCATTCCCTGTAATCTTCGGGAAGAGTCAGAAACATCTGCTTTGGAATGCGGTTAACTGGCGCTCACTGCCATGAAAACGTTAGTGTCCTGTAACAATGATGGTGATTATGCAGTTAAAAACTAGTGGCTAGCATTTACTCTGAAATATTCTCGTGTAACAGGTACCAGTTACTAGAAGCCAATTGTTAGTTCATTGATAGGACTGGGAATGGATGAGGTGGTTGCATGACTTTGTGGTGGTGCAAACCTCTGAGCCGTTGGATCCCTCGGGACTCAGACGGATGGCAGAAAGAAAGCTGTTTACGCTGGCACACTGGGTGCCCGCCACTCTAGTGATGCTTTTCAAAAGGTGGTAATTTCTGGTGTGGATGGTGGGAACGCATAATCTTAGTTAGTAACTCCTTCCAGCCAGAGTGCAAACTGGCACAGCATGTGATGAAGCATGTGACAACTCGGGTGGACTACTACAATTTGTATCTGAGGTCTGCCAGGTGATCACGATAAGAGTAAAGACGCGTCTGCCAAGGTGTAACGCAAGGGGACACAGGGCAAGGAGGAGCTGTCCCACCTCGTCTTGCTGATGTCAGACAGAGGCAGTGATTTTTGACGAGCTTCAGAATAATTTTAGCGAGAACTGTCGGCTACAATCGATTAATATAACGGATGAGAAACAGTATATCTGTCTGAAGTGGACTTTCTGCAAGGCCCAGGCAGTCACTTTAGTTGCCACGGACACAGCTACGAGGTAAGGACGGTACTAGACACCTGTCATAAACTGCATCCACGTGGAGTTTAGGGATGGATTTTGTCCCACTATTACTTCAAATGTGGAAAAAATGGGAATGAATGCGGGAGTGCCGACTGATCGTCATCATGCTGATGGCATGCCTGTGTCATTGAACCAGTTTTCTAGTCAGAGAGCTCCTGATAGTAATGACAGTAAGCGAGTAATGGATCGATGGGATTTCCTCATCAACGGGCCTACTGTTTCCCGTACGAGCAGGGACATAGGATGAGTGACCTAGCAGCTACGGGACATAACTTGAAGGGCAACGTCGCCCTTCCTCCCCCGCCCTCTATGCCCACGCATCCCGAGGCAGGGGGTCCACTGTTTTATGCAAGTCATCCACTTGCCTTAGCCTCCTTATCTCCTATCATCTTTGTTAATGACTTGTCATGTTACTGTTACAACAATTTTGGTTGTTACCATTAGTTATTACCCAGTCATAATGATTTTCCCTACCGCCAGACAACGCCCAAATTCCCTTGGTTTATTGACCACCTGATGGATCCCTCAGTCGCGTTGTGTTTGTGTGACCGCCTCATCTCGCATTGCTGTGTACAGCTTTGGGGCTATTTCTCACATATTTGCTGATTTTTTAAAATACCCACTTCTTGAGACTGACGGTATGTGACTTTAAAAGTTTGATAATAACACAATAAAGAAATTACACATTTAAACAGTCCTCATCTTACAGTCGTGTAGGAAATTAATACTTGACCTAGTACTTAGATCTGTTAAGAACAATGACCCACACACTATGACGTTATATAGGTAAGAAACTAGACTCGTTACGCTTTTGCATACCTAGTTTCACCTGCTTTTCAAGATCATCCGACTACTCACTTACCAACGATGAAGCAGAAATTGTTTTAAAAATGTGAGGAACGTGAGCTGATATCAGATAATATTAAAAGCACTATCGATACTTGTGGTTAATGTTTGACGGATGCCACCACTGTTGGAATAGAATAAGGGTAATTGCGACGTCTTTATGTGCGCAAACACCGTACCACGAAGTGCCGCCACGCGCATCGGCAGCGCCACACCGGGCGGCGCCGCCTCGCAGTGCAGTCAGCACCTCGCGCACTCTGCCACCCGCCGGTGGAGGCCGTGGCAGCACACCGACACCGTATGTACTGTTCCACTGCAGGACATCGCTGCAAATTATACTGAAAAAAAAAATGAAATTAAATGATCGTATAGCGCTGTTGGCTAGGTAGGACCCCACACTGGGAAGTTTGGCCGCCGAGTTGCGAGTGTTTCCTGTTGACGCCAACTGGGCGAGTTGCGTGTCGATGCTGACGAAATGATGAAGAGGGCAGTACAACAGCGAGTCCTCGTGAGGAGAAAATAGCCAATCCGACCGGGAATCTAACCCAGACGTGCTGCATTGCAGTCGCACGCACTGACCAATCAGCTAAAGGGGCGGACTGATTATAGTGACAGCCGCTAGTCGCAATTACTACGGCTGTTTGTTCTGTTCAGCCGCACTGTCACATCGTGTGCAGTAATGGTATACGGTAGGAATGGGTCAGTTACGACGACTTCCACTACAAAACAATCACACCGAGCGCTGCAGCCGCCAGCCCGTGACGTCTCGGAGAGGAGACGAGTAACATTGAACACGTCGCTGGCAGAAGCTGTCTCTTGTGATCCTAACTACGAGTTACGATACGCTGCTATCACGAGAGGTCGCGTTTTTCGCTGAACCAGCCAACCAGATGAGCCCAGCAACAACTGGGGAGCAGCACATAGGCCCCTCCTTTTGCTACTGACTACACAGCTTACTTGCACGAATTTACCACACGCTCAGTTATGTACAGTCTGCATGAACTATATGATGGAAAATAAGCAGACACATATTAGCAGACATTAATATTAGTTCTGTCTGCTGAGTGAATCACAAACTGTAACCCAAATTCGATCAAGATGCAACACTATTATTTCGAACATCGCTTACACTAATATCCCTACACACACACACACACATTCTACAGCACAGTATGCGCATGCATAGAGGTAGGATCGCCACTAAAATCAGTACCGTGCACCACACGCCATCTGCAGGGATCTGTGGGATATACAATCTTAGAGAAAGAAAACGACGCACCGCGAGAGAATTATACAAATGGGGCGGAAATCGGTAGATGTGAAGTGCATGTACACACAAGCAAACGATCACTGTTTCAGAGAAATTGGATGATTTATTCAAGAGAAAAGCTTCACAAACTGAGCAAGTCAATAACGTATCGGTGCATCTCTGGCTCTTACGCAAGCAGTTATTCGGCTTAGCATTGATTGATACAGTTGTTGGATTTCCTCCTGAGGAATATCGTGCCAAATTCTGTCCAGTTGGCGTGCTAGATCGTCAAAATCCTAAGATGGTTGCAGGGCTCTGCTCCTGATCCTCCAAAGGTTCACAACTGGGGAGAAATCCAGCGGCCCTGCTGGCCAAGGCAGGATTTTGCAAGCACGAAGGAAGCAGTAGAAACTTTCGCTGTGTGCTGATGGGTATTATGTAGTTGAAATGTGGGCACACGATGGATTGCCTGCCACAAGAGGCAACAAAATGGGGCGTACAGTACAGTGTCATCGACGCACCGCTGTGCTGTCAGGATGCTCTGGACGACAACCAAGGGCGTCCTGCAGTAAAATGAAACGTCACCCCAGACCATAACTACTGGTTGTGGGGTCATAAGGCAGCCAATAGTATTGTTAATATGCCAACGCTGTGTGACACAGCTTCAGTCACGTCTTCCCTGGCCATCGGGACTCACCACTGAAGAGATCTGTACGATCTATGAGACGTGTGTGGAGACGGGCCTGCCAGTGGTGCCATACCAACCTGATTATTGTCTACCAATCAGTCCATAACCAGGAGCGATTGTCGGGGGTTCCATTTTATTTTATAGCAGGACCCCTTTGCTTATCATTTGTGGCACCCTTACGGCATTGCGGAACGTCGGCGATATCCTTCGCCCCATTTTGTTGCCCGTTATGGCAAGCGATTCCGGACTTACGGTCTGTTAAGTAAGACTGTGCTCGGCGTTACACACACGTGGTAAAAGATATCGCCTTTGTATTTTCACCACCCAGTAGAGAGAATCTTTTTCCTTCATGTGATGGCCATTAGTTTACTCTGAATTCTTGAGCCCAAAGGAGAGAATCTTTTCCATGTAATGGCCATAAAGCATTAGTTTACTCGGAATTTTTGAGTGAGATACACAACAAGAGACACGAGTGCAGCCAACTGCAAAGTCATCCACGTTTTCAATCAATTTATTGCACGAAACTTCCTGGCAGATTAAAACTGTGTTCCGGACCGAGACTCGAACTCGGAACCTTTGCCTTTCGCTGGCAAGTACTCTACCACTGAGCTACCGAAGCACGACTCACGCCCCGTCCTCACAGCTTTACTTCTGCCAGTACCTCGTCTCCTACCTTCCAAACTTTACAGAAGCTCTCCTGCGAACCTTGCAGAACTAGCACTCCTGAAAGAAAGGATATTGCGGAGACATGGCTTAGCCACAGCCTGGGGGATGTTTCCAGAATGAGATAGTCGCTCTGCAGCGGAGTGTTCCCTGATATGAAACTTCCTGGCAGATAAAACTGCCAGGAGAGCTTCTGTTAAGTTTGGAAGGTAGGAGGCGAGATACTGGCAGAAGTAAAGCTGTGAGGACGATGCGTGAGTCGTGCTTGGGTGGCTCAGTGGTAGAGTACTTGCCCGCGAAAGGCAAAGGTTCCGAGTTCGAGTCTCGATCCGGCACACAGTTTTAATCTGCCAAGAAGTTTCATATCAGCGCATACTCCGCTGCAGAGTGAAAATCTCATTCTGGAATTTATTTCATGTTACCCACTTTGATAAAAATGACTTTGATTTCCCCGTATATTTAGAGGCCGCGGCGCGACTCGTTTTGGGATCTTTGGGGTGGCTACAGCGGAACGCAGCCTCAGAACGCGACGCGTAAGCTGCACTCGTGACACCTTAACATGTACTTCAGTCAAGATTTCAAAGTAAACTAATGCTTTATGGATATTGCACGAAGGACAAAGGTTCCCTCTATTGAGCTGTGAAAGAACTAAGGCGATAATTTTACTATCTTTGTGTAATGACGGCCACACTCTTGCTTATACAGACTGTACGTTTCGGCAAGAGAATGCCCGCCGCACATGGCGGGGGTTCCTGCTGCTCGGCTTTGTGCTCGCCAGAGCCAACCACGGCCAGCGAGGCCTCCAGGTCGCTCCCAAAACGAGAGTGTTTGGAGCACTATGGGCAGGTCCCTCAAACCAGATCGAAATTTTAACGATCTAACGCACCAATTTGATACGATTTGGCACGATATCCGTCAGGAGGACATCCTACAATGAACAAGCCGAATATCTGCCTGCATAAGGACCAGAGTTGGGACGACGTGTTACTGACTTTCTCAATTAGTGAATCTCACCCTGTTGAACAAATCACTAGTTTTTATCATTCTACTCTATTTCTTTTTATTTGTTATTTTTATTTTATTTTTTGACTCAGAGTGTATATGGGTGAAACGTGGATTGCACACAGAACAGTGAGATATGTAATGAGTTACACACTGTTCATTTTCCTCACATGCTGTTTGAGAGTGGAATGACTTTGATATTTTGTTTAGAGTAGGGTAGCATTTATCTCTTCCGTCTACTGCAATAACCTCGAAGTATTTATTTAATGGTTATTTATCGAAGTCTAATCAATAAATAATCTCATTTTCTTGAGGAGTAGGGAATTACTGTACTTGCAAGAACATTACAGTTTTTGGTGCTTTTCTTCTTAATATCATGTGCTAACGACAACTTTCCATGCTGCACCTGGGCTCCGTTTCCTCCCAGTTCTTAATTTATCCTCAATCTCCTTTATATTTGGTTCTTTTCATTTTGTTGCTCCCACTATTATAATAAATGGACTGTAATGGAACTACCTAAGCAAACATACACCTGGCTATTCAGTACTCACGTAGGATTGACAGCGCAACCTCTTCACAGATGGAGCAGACTGGACGGGTCCCGCGAAGCTCGCCAGGCTTGCGAAAACCAGAGCTGGCCTGCTGTAGCTATACACGCCCTCCCGTGCCTCCGTTGTGGCAGAGGCAGGCTGAGCAGCTTTAATGATCGCTGCGGAGACAGCGGCAGGCAGGGTGGAGCGAGACTTTGTACACCCCTGTCGACTGCCGCCTGCCAACACCCAGCCAGCACACTGCCGTCGACCAGCCACACTGCCTTCAGTGGCTCAGTTTGGCTAGATCTAGATCAATTACTAAGGCCACGTGCGTGCATAAGACCGTTACAATAAATGATATTAGAGGGTTAGTCAATGTGTTTGAAACGGACATAACACGTGGAGCGCTGAAATAATTTATTGAAATGTAACGCAGCATATATTATATTTTTAGCTGTTGCACAGCTGATCGTTGTAACGTCTTCAGACTACTCTGTTTTTAGATGACACTATGGCTGAACGATTGACACTGGAGCAACGATGATTTGCAGCAGGCCTGATGGAAGTGTATGGTTCGCCGACTCTTGTGCGTGAAAAGTTTAGATACCGATTTCCAGGTGAGCCACCCAGCCGTTTAACAGTGTACCGTATATACAAGAAGTCTGTCGATACTGAATCGGTAGCTAACAACTATCGAAGCAATGCAGGACGTCCAACATCAGGACGATGCGAACAAAAAACATCGCTGTTGTACATGAAGCCGTGTTGCAGAGTCTTTCGAAATCAAACGTGCGATGCCGTTTGGAAACAGGAATTCTTAAAAAAAAAACAGTGTGGTGCATATTGAAACACGAGCTTCGGATGAGACCTATCACATCCAAATTGCCCAAGGTTTAACATTGGCGCAGAAATGTAGGTGGGTGGAGATCTGTCAAACTTTAGCTGAAATGACGAATATCCTGCTAGATATTCTCAATGTAATGGCATTCAGCAATGAAGCCATTATTCACACAAGTGGTTTTGTGAACCGACATATCATCATCACCCACGACTCATTCGGAACATGAACACGATTCCCCCAAAGTGTCTGTTAGTGCGCTGTGATCGCCGCTGGAGTCACTGGACCCTACTTTTTTGACGAGCTACCAGTGGAAATCCGAAGAGAGCGCTCTGCACTAGCTCCGTATTGTTAGGGTCTATCTCGTTGCGACGTTTCCATGCGATGGACTGGTTGTCACGAACCATTGTCCTGGTCTCCACAATCTCTTGACTTAACACCATGTGATCCTGCTTACGGGTCATGTCACAGCAACGCGTTTACACCAGAATAGTTCGCGCCATCAGTGACCTAAAGGACTGTATACGGGATGAGATACCATCCATTCCCAATCAAATGCCTGTACGGACTTGATAGGTTGAGTTCGCACTTGCAGCATATCATTTGAAACATTCGACGTAAAGTTAATAAATTGTTTCTACCATTTGAGTTGGTTCAAATGGCTCTGAGCACTATGGGACTTAACATCTATGGTCATCAGTCCTCTAGAACTTAGAACTACTTAAACCTAACTAACCTAAGGACATCACACAACACCCAGTCATCACGAGGCAGAGAAAATTCCTGACCCCGCCGGGAATCGAACCCGGGAACCCGGGCGTGGGAACCATTTGAGTGTTAACATCATTTTGAGTAACCCTGTATATTTATATTAGCCAGATTAATACTTTCATACAGTGTTCAGAAGATGCAATGAAAATGGTGAAACCTATTTGAACTCCTCTGTTTCTCTGTACATGTAGCTACCTGTTTCTGATGCGTTACTGTTACTGTTCCTTTCCTCTGTCGTGAGTACAGCTTTAGGTGACTCGCCTCTGTTCCAGGGCAGACTGCTCGCTGGTAGATAACCCAGGACAGCGCTCAGAAAACAAGGGCCTCACTAAGTTCGGCAAGGTCTGTATCACTGACAGTCGTTATGTCTACTAGGACACTCCCTTTACCAGTACTAGCAAAGTAGTCCAGTCTTTGTATCACTAACACGAGGGGCATTCAACAACTAATGCAACACTTTTTTATTCTTGGCCGACTTCGGTTTAAAAAATTCGCAATTCGTTGCGGGACATCGTGGAATATTCCCGCCCCAGCCCCTACAGCTTCATGAAGTCGATAGATGGCGGCGCCGTACGTGACCTTCAGAATGGCTTCTGTCTGTAACAAATGTGAATTCCAAGCAAAGAGCTACCACTGAGTTCCTTTTGATGGAAAACAGAGCATCGCAGTCATTTATTGGCGCTTTACAGTGTCTGTAGAGACAAAACCACGGTGGGTCGCTGGGAGAGACGCGTGCCATCATGACGGCAAGGTGGCGCAAACGTGTCCGACACCACCCCGCTGCCCAAATGGACGTCTCTATTAGTAGTGCTGGCTGGCACTCTCGTCTACCAGTTGGGATACACCTTCCGCATCCACCCTACAGCCCAGATCTTGCACCTTCCAACTCCCATCTGTTTGGCCCAATGAAGCATGCACTCCACAGGAAGCTGCGCTTGGGTGACGGAAAGGAAATTGACGCAGAAAGACGTTGGATTCGATGTCTAATAATAAAGTGCTACCCTGTGGACATACAGGCCGTCCAGTAAGGTTGTGTAAGGCCATTGCATTGGATGGAGATTATGTTGGAAAAAGGGTTTTGTAGCCAAAAGGGTGGGAAATAATATGGTGTATTGGAACCCTGAATAAAACAAACCAGCTTTCATAAAAAGAACGTGTTGCATTACTTACTGAACGCCCCCCGTGGTAAAGCAGTGACGTCCTCATTCGAGCAGTCCTAATAGAGTAGTAACCTTTGTCTGTTTCCCAGTCCTCATAAACTAGTCCCCCATTAATTACATCAAGTTCCAGTAACGTAGTATCTGTAGGCATTGTATAGGTCCTACTAAGGCTATCCCCATTCATTTTACCAGTCTAGTAAAGTAGTATTCACACTCATTATAATAGTTCTAACGAACAAGTCCTTTTCCAGTAATTATGCAGGTAACTGCGTGTGACAAGCTGAAACTCTGTGGCGCACCGAATTTCGACTCCGGAAACATGCCTACAGTGGCTCCACCCGAGCCTGCATGACGCACCGAGCAGAGCCCTCAGCTTGTCACAAGGTTGTCCCGTCTCTTTCCAAGTTTCTGAAGAGGCTCTTCCACAGTGGTGTGGCAGCAGAACCTGCTAGAGGCTGGGTACGGCGGCCAGATTCAATTAACCACAGCCCGCCCACACACAAAGAGGATGCGTTGTCAGGGACAGCACCGAAGTTCTGATAGTGAAACAACTTGTAGTGTCAGTGAACGGCTATAAAAAGATAAACAAAATAATCGCACGCAGATGTCAGCAGACAAGGCTACAGCTCTGCCCTATTTTCTGGGAAAGCAAGAGCGCTAACATCAGCAGCAATCGAACATGCTGCGATGACCACATCTGCAGCAAACGGACTCACTCCAAAGACAGCCACAACAAAGTAAGAGCAAGGGACATTGTTAGTGCAACTGTCCTGGATTCATTTGTGGTACTTCCAAGGTCCAGATGAAGAATTTTGCCACGCTTTTTTCACTCGAATTCAGAGATAATAGGACTTCTACGAAATCATTCCACATTATCTGAAATTTATTGCTTATCCAGTTGCTATTTATGTGAACAAACCTATGTTGTGGAGGACAGATTAGGGTTTGGAGAGTATATGAAGCGAATTTGTTTTCAGGAGTTACTGATTTGCGTGGTGTTAAGCGACTTTTTCAGTTCACGTTCCTGAAGAAAGAGTCTAAGCAGTATTATTCGTTAGCTTGAATTCGACTGTTGGCCTGACTGCTTTCAGAGGCGTGACCTCCACGACAGTGGACACAGCTGCGGCCATGTTCGCAGAGGTCCAAATCCGAGGTCACCTTCATATGGGAGCAACTATCGGAGCATCTCGTTGACAGGCGACACAGTTTCCACAGAGGTATGTGGAACTGTCGGGCAATATGCGGCACCAGCAGAGCCAGAGTTGCCAGCGACACATCCCGTCGTCAGGCGGCGCTACTCACATGTGAGCGATGGCATCATCTACACCACACCACTGTTGCCCCTACATTTTTTTTATTCTATATCTATATCAATCTGCAAACAGCTCTCTCTCATTGAAGTTTTAGGAAGCAAATCAATTAAAGAACTCAAAAATTTTTATTTTATGGACTCGTATCACAGCTTCATGATGGACTGGAGTAGAATGGCTATGAGGGTTCCACCACACTTCACCGATCTTGAATCCTGGTTCTGTGCATTCATTGACTCCACACATGACGCCACAACCCAAACTCCCCTTTATGGTGTCATGCTCAAGATATCCGATGCCACACTGCTCTTTTGTGTGACATCATTTCTGCATTATAAAAGCCATTAAAACAAAGCAGCCATAATATTTCGTTGAAAATTAAAAAGAAACAGGCCATTAATATCCTGGGCATGTTCAAAGTACCTGATCAATCTGAATTTTTTCACATGTTCAAAAGTCTTCTATTATTTATCAAAAATACGTAACGATATTGTCAAGGCTGGTGTAAGTTGGCTGTAGTGATTTACCTTACAGGTTAGGCAGCACATTTCGATGAGCTTAGTTCTGTAGATGTGTAGTGTGTGTTGACCTCTATGATTGGTTCTACTAGCTGTCAAGATGATGGGCATCACCCAGCCTGGGGGTTGTGCGTTCAGTGGTTTGGCAAGGGCTACGAGAGGCAGGCAAGAGTACAAGATGGCTGCAGCGAGACAATGTGGATATACACTCTTTATTACTCTAACAAGCTACAGCAGTTACAGGTGCACCCTGTCAACTAGCGTCCACCCATGGTATCCTAGACCAGTAGCGTGGCCAGGTGTCGACCTCGTGGTCCACAATGGTGGCATATAATGTTGAAAGGACAGCAGTAGCTGCTGCCCCAACAGAGCGAAGGGAACTGGAACACCTGTCTAATATAGTGTACGACTCCCATGAGCACGCACAGGTGCCACAAGACGACGTGGCATGAACTCTACTAATGTCTGAAGTAATGCTGGAGGGAATCCTGCAGGCCTGTCCATAAATCCGTAAGAGAACGAGGAGGTGGAGATCTCTTCTTAATATCACATTGCAAGGCATCCCTGACACGCTCAATAATGTTCATGTTTCGGGAGACTGGTGGACAGCGGAAGTGTTTAAACTCAGAAGAGTGTTCCTGGAGCCACTCTGTAGCTATTCTGTACATCTGGGGTGTCGCATTGTCCTACTGGAGCTGCCCAAGTCCGTCGGAATGCACAATGGACATGAATGGATGCAGGTGATCAGACAGGATACTTACGTATCCACTTACGCCTCCACCAATGTGAACAGTCTCCTGCTGACATCCAGGATCCATAGATTCATGAGGTTACAATTTGTAGCGAGACGTCCGACCAGGCAACATGTTTCCAGTCATCAACAGACCAATTTTGGTGTTGACAAGCCCAGGTGAGACATAAAGCTTTCTGTTGTGAAGTCATCAAGGATACACGAATGGGCTTTCAGCATCGACAGCCCACATAGACGATGCTTCTTTGACTGGTTCGCACGCTGTCACTTGTTGATGGCCCAGCACTGAAATATACAGCAGTTTGCGGAAGGGTTGCACTCCTGTCACGTTGAACGATTTACTACAGTAGTTGTTGGTCCCGTTCTTGCAGGATTTTTTTCCAGCTGCAGCGATTTTGGAGATTTGATGTTTTACCAGATTCCTGATTTTCACAGTATACTCGTAAAATGGCCGTACGGGAAAATCCCCATTTCATCGCTACATCGGAGATTCTGCGTACCATCGCTCGTGGACAGACTATAAAACCACGTTCAAACTCACATAAATCTTGATAAGCTGCTATTGTAGCAGTAGTAATCGATCTAACAACCGCCGACCGCAGTGCCCTATTCCCCCTGTTTACATATCTCTGTATCTGAATACGAATGCCTATACCAGTTTCTTTTGCACTTCAATGTCTCCACCGTAGGCACTGAAGGTACTGAATCTGACGTCCAGTCGACCGTACAGATGGCGAATACTGTCCTGGGACACGCTGTGCCACGCCTGCTTGCCCTGTTCACGTAGTTCTGTAAGAGTCGTTGGTCGACGAGTCTCACCAGCCACTCCTCGTCCCGTCACGTCCTACACGCGCTCGACTGGAGCCGAGGCCGGAGAACGCGCTGGCCAGGGAAGTTGGCGCACGTCTCGCTGTGCACAGTGAATTTCATGGGCAGTGTGTGTGTTGAAACAACACATGACCTTCCTGTTGCAAGAACGACAAAAGAGCGGGTCTCACACCATTCCGCACATACCGACAGCTGGTTAGCATCCCCTCCAGAAACATCAAAGGTGAACGAAAGTTGTAGTTTATCGCACCCCGAACCTTAAGGCTCACCACGTCTACGCCATACGCGCAAACGACCGGGACTCGTGTGCAGGCAGAGCCTGCTTTCATCGCGCCATTCCATCTTCCGAGTGATCCTCCGACGCCACCAGCCGGGCCGCGCACGTCGATGCTGTGGAGTGGGCTCACAACCGCTCTTATTTGCGCTATGGAAACTGCACGGTCTGTGGCTACTGCCCTTAATGTACGACGGTGTGCGCCCAGAATCTCGTGGACGGGTGTGAGAACGCTCGTGTGGCCACTGACTCCAGCATCGTTGCACAACTTATGTGGCTGTTCTCCGAAAGGACCATCCCGCCCTTCGGAAGGCCAGAATCTGACCCCTTTCAACGGCTGTAGCTAGCACGAGTGCATCCTGTAGCTTGGTTCACTGCTTGCGTCCCAAGTTTGCATCTCACTGAGTCTTCTGATTGTGAGCATTCCCTATTAAAGAGTAGACACAGGTAATGCTCTGTTAGATATTGTCATTATGGTATCTGTTGGCGGACGAAGTTGAAGCTGTTATGAGTACGTCTACTATCCCTCACGTGACACATGCCGTCATTAGATCATATTCGACGTCGTCTTTCCATGTGTTTTTTTTTTTTTTTTTTTTTTTTCTGCAGTGCCGTAGGAAAAGCAGATGCCATACTGAAATTCATAGGAAGAATCTTAAGGAATTGTAACTCATCCTTGAAGCCAGTAGCTTCGACCGATTGTTTAGTACTGTTCATCAGTGTGGGGTCCTTAACACGTAGGACTGACAGAAGAGACACTGAAGATGTAACGAGGAGCGGCACGTTTCGTCACAATGTCTCTTGGTCCGCGGGAGAGCGTTTCAGAGATGCTCAACAAACAATTGTGCCAGAAGCCACGGGAGAGGCGTCGTGCATTGCCGAAAGGCTTACTATCGAAATTTCGAGAGAGTACTTTCCGGGAAGAGTCAGACAACTTATTACTTCCCCCCGAACACATGACCACGACGAGAAAATTACAGAAATTAGAGCTAGAGCAGGGGTTTACGAGAATCATTCTTCCCACGCACCATTCGTGAGTGGAACAGAGAGAGAGAGAGAAAGGGTGAATCAGCTTTTGGTACCCGAAGTGACCTGCGCCACACACCATTAGGTTGCTTGAGCAGTACGGTGTGGATGTAGACGCAGAAGTAAAATAGCAAGATCATTGCGTGGCATGTGTGCTCAAACATTAAAGTTTGAAATAATTATGATAATTTATTGCAACAGTGAGACAACTACAGTCTTAGACACCAATCTTGTTTCTCGAACGTATGGTATCTATACGATATAACTTAAAAGTATACCCTCCTACAACTAACTTCAACGTGGAATTCGGATGAGATATCGATCCTAGTTTTCATGTCCTGAAATATTATCCGTATATATCAAATCTCAACCAGATTTAAGTAAACGCATCTGACTTAGACGACTAAAGTTTCGGAGAGGCAAGGACTTCAGCAGAACGCGACGGATGAAGTGCAGATTTAATCACAGTTAACCAAGACAGGAGTGAAATTTGAACCCACACATTATGCGTTATATAGGGTGTTCTTAAACAATTCATTGAAATTAACACAAGAGGTAGAGAACATCAAAACAAATAGATTTAGTTGTGGTACATATGGGTCCTGTAGGGTTTCTGATGCCAGGGACGACTTACATAGAAGGTAGCTTAGCAAGTTAATAACAGCAGTAGCATTCACAGTAACTGATCGAATGCGCTACCATTGACCTGTATGGACGCAGTACATCGTCGGACCATTGACTGTCGTGTGCTTTCGAAGATACCTCACGTGTCCGCAATGGTACCAGCAGTGATGGCAAGTCTAGCGGCGGGATGGTGTTCTGTTTCCACAACGTTTTCGTACACCAGCTGCTTCATAGGCCGCTAGAGGAAGAGGTCAGGTGACGTCGGCGGCCGGGCCTCAGAACCACCTCTGCCGATCTCGCTCAGGAGACTCCTGACAGCAACGCTGAAATGGATATGAGCCCCATCGTGCTGAACTACATCCTACCTCTAACATTCAGACGCACATCCTCCGGCAATCCTGGCTACACATTTCCCACGAAGATGCGATTTCTTCGTGCGTTAATGAGAAATGGAACAATGTATAGTCCAATCAACCTATCACTGAGAATGCTGGCCCACACGTTAACACTGGATCGCAGTTGACGACCACTTCGTCGAGTACCTTGTGGATCCACATGCACCCAAACAAACGAAATGTGAATACTGAAACACCTCTCAGGATTGCGTTGTCGGTGTACGGCACCTCGGCCGGAAATAAGGAGTGCAGGGCAATCTGTTGCAAAAATCGTTATGCGAAATGCGCGCGGTGGGGAATATTTTTAGTTGTGCCGGCCAGAGTGGCCGAGCGGTTCTAGGCGCTTCAGCCTGGAACCGCGCGACCACTACGGTCGCAGGTTCGAATCCTGCCTCGGGCATGAATGTTTGTGATGTCCTTAGGTTAATTAGGTTTAAATAGTTCTAAGTTCTAGGGGACTGATGGCCTCAGACGTTAAGTCCCATAGCGCTCAGAGCCATTTGAACCATTTTTGTTCAGTTGTTAGCGCCGCCACGCGCTGGAGATGGAAGGGATGAGGCTGCTGGTCGTGTGACACATTCCACACAAGGCCATGTCTGACGCCAAGAATGTACACACACGTCGTGTACTTGTACATGGAGTGTTTTCAACACGTCGCGGGATATCGCCTTCCATTTCGGAAGTTGGCGCTACCCAGCTGCACGGGAAGTGGCTGTTTCACGCAGCAGGTTATGCATATGTTTGAATTTTTGGTGTTGTGGAACCTGTCGACTGGGAAAGCGCTATCGATACTCTCTCACCGCAGCTCGTCCATTTACATTCACAGGCCCGCATACGAGCCGCAGGTCAGCCATTTCAGCATATGTAAACGGCTGCATGTTCACTGTTGTTGTCGCAGGGCGGTAATGATTGTGAAGAAAGTGATGTGTTTATAAGGAAGTCACAGTTCTTGTCACAAGGCGGTGATGCTTGCGAATGAATCACTGTGTTCTTCCAAGCAGACCTCAGACCGAACCGTCTGTACACAGAGCGGTTTAGAATGTCAGTCGACATTCCCGGTTAGCGGCACCGACATAACGTCTTACGTCAGCAGCACTAACAAAATGTTTCCCAACATCAGAAGTTAACTTCACAGACCACATTTTCCTTATAGGAATATATCGATTTGATGTTCTCTACCTCCTGTATTAATTTCAACGAACAATTTCCGAACATAATTGTTAAGGCTTTCGTGGCCACTTCTTGAAAAACTGCCTGTTGGCTTCTGTTTTCGGCTCTTCGGCCGACGTTTGTTCCATGGTTATTTCGAAATTTCGCCAACACGAGTGGCTGGTATCGTCAAAACTTCATCCTCCATTTCTGGTGGTAGACTGAAGTCGAGATCGCGGCGTCAGATTACATGTACCTGGTGCTCTAACATCCGAAGGCTTTTCCGTGGTCACTTGCGGTGCGGTCCTTCCCACGCTACCTGCAGCACGGTAATCTAGGATCCGTTCCCCTTGAGGCTTTCTTCCTTCTTCTTGGAGCTTTTCTCGTGTTTGTGTATTTCTATAGCTTCTTTGAGCAAGCAGGTGTGGTAGCTGTTCTCTACAACCAGAACTTCCACTACTGCGTTGTTGGCCACACCCAGCGCTTACTGTGCCACTGCCGCATCCTGCAAAGCCGCTTATCTTCTGTGACGCTGGTGTTCACTGATCGTTCGGTCACTACAGATTGTACCGACGCTTTGTCCAACGACGGAAGAGGAAAGCGCCATTGATGTCTTCTCTCGCCTTTCTGTCGCGGTGCTGGGATGAAGGGGCTACACCGAAGTACTTGAAATGTAACCGTCTATTCACCACCGCCCAAGCACATCGTATCTACGATAGAATGGAACGAGCTTTTCTTCCTGAGAGAATTCTTGCAACACAGAAATACTTGGCGAAAACGTTTGAGGATCTGTTGGATATTTCTGTCAAAGTAAGTAGCGCAGTGCATCGAGACGACTGGGACCAGATAAACAACATCGCTGATAGGAGCATGCAGAACAAACTCGAGCGCTGCTCTGAGCGACAGAAGAAAAAGTTTGCAAGATGCGAGAAGCAGACTGACTAGGAGACGGCAGACATGTCACACAGGGCGGTCAGCCACACTGAAAGACAACTCGACGTAGAGGAACAGTCTGTCCTTCAAAAAGGAGGGAATTTCGCTGTCATCCCGAGAAATATACCTATGGTGGATATCATTACTAATACCGAAGCGGCCATTTGGACCCTTGCATGCCGAGGAAATACGCACTGAAACAGCCAGGACACTGTGCCTAGCAAAACCACCAGCTTGCAACCTGAAGGAACAAGAGATGAAAGCTATCAAGAATCCTAACGCCGATAAGAGCAAATTGGTACCGCACGCCAATAAGGGAAATGCGACCGTCGTCATAGAGACCGACGATTATGAGCACGAGATACGGGACGTATTAGTTCCGACCGAAAACAGACCAGATGCGACGCAGCGGATTACACGAAATACGGATCGGTTAATCAAGGTGTCTTCGCCCTCGGCGGACACACACAGCACAGGAACCTGCGCAACACAGAGGCCGTATGGATTACCAAAGATCCATAAGAATAATGTTCCACGAAAACCACTTGTTAGCGCTCCTGGCTCACCGACGTATGAACTGGCAAAATACATAGCCTCTCTGCTCCAGCCGCACATGGGACAGACTGACGCATACGTAAAGGACCCAGCACATTTCTTTCAGAAGCTGAAGAAACTAGGTCCAAACGACATCCTGGTCAGCACTCATGTCGTTTCAGTATTTACGAAAGTGTCATTCAGCGACTCTCTGGAGAACATCGGTACCATTTTCCTCAAAAAATCACCAAGCTATTTCATGCATGTCTCACCGCGAGCTGTTTCAAATGGAACGACAACTTCTACGAACAGCTGGAAGGCGTCGCCAAGTGTAACCCTCTTAGTCCAATGGAAGCCAAGTTCATGGAATATTTCGAAGCACTGGACTTGGCACCTTGCAAAACCTAAGGTGTGGTACAAATACAAAAATGGTTCAAATGGCTCTGAGCACTATGGGACTTAACATCTGTGGTCATCAGTCCCCATGAACTTAGAACTACTTAAACCTAACTAACCTAAGGACAGCACACAACACCCAGTCATCACGATGTGGTAGAAATACGTCGATAGTACCTTCGTTTTGTGGAAACATGGTGAGGCACTGCTCACTGACTTCCTAAGACACTTGAATAGCCTCCAAGCAAACATAAAATTTAATTGGAAGTAGAAAATCACAAACAGCTATCCTTTCTAGGTGTGCTGGTGACACGGAATGGTGAAAACCTGGGATACGGCGAGTATCCAATACCGACACACACGAACCGACACCTGCACAAACTGTCAAATCACCACCCGAGCCAGGAAAGAGGCATGACTAATACGCTCGTAACGCGAGCAGGTCGGGTATGTGAGCCGCAGAACCTCAGGCTTGACATGCAACACCTGGCTAGCGTTCTGAGGAGTAATGGGCACTCCATCAGTGATATAAAAAGTGTAACGGAGTCAAACACTCCGCGATGTCACATATCGAAAAAAGAAAAGTCGGTTACGGCCTGCCTGCCTGACGAACAGAATCGACTGTATACTGTGCAAACAAGGCGGAAAGGCAATTTATAAATTAACAAAGAAAGCCAAAGGGCGTCTGAGATCGACAAAGGAGAAAAGGGAACCACTTGCAATGTCGCGAATATACCGCATACTGTGTACATGCGGAAAAGTTTGTGTTGGAATGACTGGATGATCGATCAACACCAGCGTCACAGAACATGAGCGACATTTCAGGCTGAGGCAGGCGCAGGTATCGGCAGTGGCACTGCACGCGTTGTGCCTGACCAGCCACACAGTAAAGTTCGCCGAGGGGGAAGTTCTGGCTGTAGAGAAGAGCTATCACAGCCGCTTGTTCAAAGAAGCTATAGAACTAAACAAACATGAGAACAGCTTCAACAAGAAAGAAGAAAGCTTCAAGGTAAACAGAACCTGGATTCCCGTGCTGCAGTGAACGACTGTTGCTGGAAGCAAGAGAACCGCACAGGAAATGACTACGGAAAAGCCCTTGGACGTTAGCGCACCAGGCACATATGTTGCAGTAGAAATGGAAGATTCAGCGAAGGTGATGATGCAGCTTCACTGACTCCTTTAGTGAAAGTGGGTTATTGATTCTAGTTTTGCCAAACAATCTACTTTCACTAGGAATATTACACCATCTCTAGTGAAGGTATACCATGGTTACAATAATGAAACATAGTCATAGTTGGAAAGTTGCATCTTATGAGCTGCAAATAAACGACGTAAAAATTTCAATAATAATGTTTCGGACTTCAGTGGCCTCAGAACACCTTATTTAGTGGGATAGTTCTGGTAAACCACTACTAATTTATAGTATCCATTTGGCTGCCATTGGAAGTCGTTGAGGTCAACTTGACATCTCGAATTTAACTCTTTGAACTGCACAGGCCTCACTACTGTTCCTTTCTTCTGACCTTTTTGTTTCGTTAACAAGTGACACATGGACTAAGATAAATCTGGACGTCTCTGTATCTAATGTTATGGTACTTCGGCTGTAAGCATTTTATCATTCTTTCACGTCCACTGTGATCAGTCAGATGCAGAACATCGTACAATTCTTCATTACGATGTAGTGCTTAATCTTGCCTTCTTCGGTACACGGTTGTACTAATTTCGTTACTCCATTCAGTTAGAGCATTTCATACCTCATCAAAAACTTTTAGGTTTTTACCATACTTCTCTCGTCCACATTTTAGTGATTTAACCTCGCTGATAATACTCACTTTTCTCTGTCCATGAAGACAAAACTAATTGGGGTTTCACCATTCCACTCAAAGACGTTCGTAGATCTTCACTGATTCAACCATAGCTGCACTTCTGACAACCATTGCTGCACTGCTCTATAACAAAACAATAACTGGCTGACGAAAGTTACATGCATGGCGATGCCTGGTACCACTGATGGACGCATTCACTAACAGGTGCCATCTCCACTAGTGGATGCGCATTCTTCAGTTCGTGGTAAGCTTTCACTGATCATTTTAATAATTGTATACGTGCCCTACGGAGGTTTTACCTTGCGTAAGCACTCATTTCCACTATAACACATACAATCTGTGGGCGCTAGGTCGACTTCACTCCCCCACCAGCATTGGAGGAGCTTTGAAAATGCCTGTCATTCGTGCTCGCGAAACGTCAGGAAAAGTCGGAGACAGTTTGTACAGTACGCAGTTTGTCAATATCCGAACACGCTGTATATCTGCTAAGTGTATCTGTAAATAATTTGCACCTCGCAGATAAAATTTCTGTGATGCAGATGTGTTCACCATCTGTGCCGGAAGCTGTCTCTGAAAAACTCTGTGGAAAAGTCCTGAGGCGGCAGAAATTATTCCAGTGACTCAGTCTGTGGTAGCAGGTGTCTCGAAGTTGCAGAACGACAAAGACTTAATTAGGAGTAAAGGGTCGGTTCTGGACGAGATAACGAAGTTATCTCAAGGCTACTGATAAAGACATTTGGTGTCAGGTTGCGTACTTGGGAACCTTGGCTCCCCCACTCCCAGTCCCCAGGAAACCATCGGGCATTGCTTAAGGTCGATCACTAAGGGGAAAACCCAGGCAACTGCGTCATGTGACATAAATATGGCGGTAACTCCCTATGGACCAACGAGGACCACGTACCTCCTGCACACCTTCGTCCTTTATAACTGGGACACTTGTTGAGAGAGGTTAACCAGGGGCCGGACAACATAGGGAGATGACGTGTATATTTGTTAATAACAATATTAGGTTAAGTCACGCCACTTGAGTTCTATTTGTTAATACCAATATCACGTGACACCAGCAGAGACCATAACGAGACAGACACATAAGTGCCCTCATTATGTGTTTTTCCATAGTCTCCCCATTTTTAAATATATGCTGAAATTTTCCTATTTTATAACTGGAGACACTCTGGAGCAATGGCCGAGGTTGCGTCTAATCTTTACAACAAATTATATCAGTATGGGTCTATCTGTTAGTAACAATACGCGTATTATGTGGCACCAGCAGAGACCTCACCCTGGTAGAATTACAAACGCACTATTTTTACGTATTTTTCATACTTTACCTAATTGTACGTATTTTAAACAATTTTGCTGCTTTATAAATGGAGACAGTCTTCAGTACAATTATAGGTCGAGTGTGTTATGTTAATAACAAGTCACGTTACTTGTTTGTTTGTTTATCATTTCGAGGCACCAACAGAGGCGTCACCCAGACAGGTAATATTTACAGATTTATGTATTTTCCACTATTTCGTGCATTCTACCCAGTTGCGTGTCACACCTCTACAGAGGGGTGAGCAGTAACTGCGACAGCCCCAGCGAAAATCACGTCGTCTGCTGGAGCGCAGATCACGCCCTCAGACTCCGACTTGTGGGTAAGTAGCCGCGAACCCCGATGATCGTAGACACAGTGCCCAGCAACTGACGAGAAAGTTGCGGTTGGTGTCAAACATTGCTCGCGATCGCGGTAAAAACGGAGAAAAGGTCTCAAGACGTACATACAAATACGTACCGATGTCCTCGCTGTAGTCGCTGGATAAAGCTGGTATGCTGTGGAAATCCTCATACGATCGTGACCACTAGACCACGAACGCCAGTCCTCCAGATGTCTGCCTAACACTGCGCCAGACCATCTCCACAGAAAGTGATAGACAGATTTGAATAACGCGTGTGTAATCACGTCCGGCCTAGTAGCTGACACAAATGGCGCTCAGTCGTCCAGGGAGAGAGCATCTCGCCACAGCAAGAACCTGTCGTAACTTGTCGTCGCCTTTCCAGGTAAACACCCCTAAATTTTTAAATTCCAAGCACAAGCCTTCCCGCTCAGCCGTAATTTCTCTATGTAAACTAGTCTGAACTTGTACACACGTACGCGCTCACCAAAGGCAATCTGTGGCCTCCTTGGCAGCTAATTTTTTCTAACAGTTTAAGCGCCAAGCACATCCCTACCACTATTCTTTCTCTCTGGTCCAGTCAGGAACATACTCACTGCAATCGTCATGGTTTTGAAATTAGCGTCGGTGACTCCTTTTTCAGCCAGGTGGCCACCAGTTTGGAATAAAGGCTCATAAAAAAACAAACCGTGCAAGCATGTGCGTCATTACTATAAGCATCATATACTAACAACGTTAACATCCGAGTATGGTTAGTAATTTCACCTGATCCACACCATTCCAAAGACACACGTTGGACAGCTAATATACTGCTGTACATGCTACGAAAACCTGTCTGTGCTTTAAAAATGAATATCCCTCTAACGTGGGCGGGACTGGCGCAACAAACGTATCTCCCCCCACTCCACTCAAGCCCCCCCCCCCTCCCCGTCGCCGTCCTCGGACACACTAAGCGTAATTCATAGAAGGTACGTAAACAATAGGTTGAATGGTTAAATCTGTCAGACATGTGACACTGGCAATATAACGTCACTATAATATACGTAAGTAGATGCGGGAATAGTCATAACAACGCAACACGCAAGCGAGACGGAGAGATGGTTACAATGTCATAGCCGGCCGCTGCAATCCTGAACCACGCTGCTGCTACAATCACAGATTCGACTCTTGCCTCGGACATGGACGTGTGTGATGTCCTTAGGTTAGCTACGTTTAATTAGTTTTAAATCTAGGGGGCTGATGACCTCATGTGGTAAGTCCCGTAATGCTTAGAGCCATTTGAACCATTTGATTTACAAAGTCACACGGTAGCCTCGCAGAGGTCACGATACCATAAAAGGCGACCTAGAAAGTGAGCACTAAATACTGATAAACCGATTCTCCAGTGACCAATTACCAACGTGATTCAAAAGTATGAACAACACACGTACAATGATGCATTGTAAATAGAACGCCCCACACGTGCCTCATAAGCTGCGACTCCTGCTGAAGCCACTGTGAGTCTGCAGACAGCCCTGAGAATAAATATCAACTTTCGGTCGTACAACATCTCTCTCACGCGTCATACATGATGAGCTCTCTCATTGCCTTCACGTAACCGTGAGAGAAATGATATGCAGAGTGAAAGATGGGAGGATCACCGAGTAGCAGCACTCCAGAATTGTTTTCCAGCGGATATCGTCTGACAGCTGGCACCACCTCGGTCGCAATGCGGCAGCTGAAGCAGTAGCCGAGGATCGCCTACACGCCGCCTGTGTCAGCGGAAACCGGCGATTGATAACGACGACAGTGTGTGCTGCTGTAACAGCCGGAGGAATAAAAACGTACTAAAATTAAATTATATAGTATGCCTTTGATCTGCTGCATACAGTCTTATTAACAATAAAAGCATTATTTAATAGTGAAAACACTCCTTACTTCTACCCATTACAATAATACCAGCAGATGTTGGACGTTAAGATTGTAGCATGAACCCAACTCTCACATGCCATTAAAGTTCTGACAACATAGTGTTATTAATGACAAATCACAAACTAGGTAATATCGGAACCTAACACTTCTGAAAGTAATTGAAAGTAACACTTGTAAAGTCTGCCTGTACAGCTAAGTCGTCCATATTGGGACACCAACGTTCTGACATAAATATGGAGTAACTTGGGTTATGTTTGCCACTGTGATGGGACTCATTAAAAGAAAAAATGGCGTTCTGACAACATATGTAGTGTTAAATTACGATCGATCTATGACAAGTGAGATTAATACACCGTTTACTACGAAGGA
Source organism: Schistocerca americana (assembly GCF_021461395.2). Taxonomy (NCBI): domain Eukaryota; kingdom Metazoa; phylum Arthropoda; class Insecta; order Orthoptera; family Acrididae; genus Schistocerca; species Schistocerca americana. Next base: position 717,529,161 of record NC_060123.1, read on the forward strand.
GAAAATAACAGCTATAGTCAACCAATGTGTGCTATAACTTTGCTGACCAAGTTTCTGTAGTAACTCTTTCGTCACTGAAACACATTTTGCATAAACCATTATAGTTCCTCATTTTCTTTTTTTCAGTAGAGTATCGAGGCATTACATCCTACGGTTACCGTATAATCCGTTAAAACTACAGCCCCCGCCAGCTGTTCCGTCCGTGGTCTGCGTCGGCAGCCGAGCGTCGGCCATAGCGGAGACGCCGGCGTCAGCTTCTGTGATGCTCTGATGTGAGTTCCGGCCTGGTCGCCAGGTCGTGTTGTTTGCGGAGAGTGTTCTTAATTAACTCAGTGCTGGTTCAAAAGCCTTGCTAAGATCATAGTCGCCGTCGGTTTATGCTATCGCCCATGATGCAAATTTCTATGGCATCTATAACGACGCCGTCCCAGTATTTGGAAGTCTATGCGAAGATCTTGATACGTTCGTACTCCGTCGCGTGATTCTCGTACAAACAGCGCTCTGCGACCGCTGACTTTTTGAGATACATATACCGAGTGTCTCTCTGGTGTTCCCGGCAACGATCTCCAGTGGTCGCACTGGCTGTCCAATATGCGTCTTTCTACACTGACATGGAATACAGTAATGTTCGTGTTTTAATGGGCGGGCAGAAGATAGTTTTTTGTCGGTGCTTATTCAGTATGTGTCCGACGTTTCCCAATAGTGCGCCAGTGTACGGTACAAAGGGAGTAGCTGCCTATTTCTTTGTGACTTCTTCCGTCTGCACAGGTAATACTGTTGTGATCGGGCGGTCAGAGCCTAATTTGCCATTCTGGGTACCCGTTTCTTCGGAATACAGTTGCGAGGTGTTCCAGCTTCTGGGACAGACTCTCTGCGTCTGAAATGGTGCGCGCCCTGTGCACTAATGTTTTTAGTACCCCATTCTTCTGCGAAGGGTAACGGCAGCTCTCTGCATGCAAATGCAAGTCAGTGTGCGTTTTCTTTCGATACACACCGTGGGCCAGGGTTACTTCAGTTCTTCTCTTGACCGTGACGTCCAAAAATAGTAATTTATCTTCTGCTTCGGTCTGTGTAGTGAATTTGATGTTGGAACGTATGGAGTTGAAATTTGTAAGAAAGTGAAGTAGTTCGTCCCTTCCATGGGGCCAGATGACGAACGTGTCAACCACATAACGGAAAAAACGTGGGTTTCCATTTGGATCACGCCAGGGCTTCCTCCTCGAAGTTCTCAATACATAAATTCGCGACCACAGGGAAGAGATGGCTGCCCATTGCGACTCCTTCCGTTTGCTCATAGTATTTTCAATTAAAAAGAAAAATGCGTGGTCATGGCGTGCCTGAAAAGGTCAGTGGTCTTCTGGTCAAATTTCTTACGAATAAGCTCTAGTGACTCTCGCAGAGGTTCCCTGATGAACAACGAAACGACGTAAAATCTCACTAGCGTATCTGAGTCTTCCACCTTGAAGCTGTCGAGGCGTTTTACAAAATCCATACAAGTGCAGATATGATGGGTGCATTTATCTACATATGGACCCAGTATTTCCCCCAATTATTTCGCCAGCAAATACGTAGGTCCCCCACTGTTGCTGACGGCACCCCGTCTTAGTGAACTTTAGGGCGCCCATTAAAGTCTTGGCTGTACATGTCATTGAGATTACAGTTTCTTGGCAACCTTCTCCGCGTCCGTCGGCCGTCGTAATTTAATATATATATTGTTATTGTTATTATTATTTTTTGATTGTTGCCGACTTACGTGGTGGGCCTTAATAAAAATGATATTTAAGTTGAACAATGTAATAAACTTTTCATATTAATTTCCTCGGCTAGTCAGTTCACTTTAAAGCAAGAAATCTTTAGTTATTAATTAAAATTGCGGCCCACACACGCGCGAGAGTATTTTTCTTACCTCCGTTAACCATTGTATTGTAGTCAGAGTCCTGGCTCTGGGTCTCGGCTATGGTACTGAAAATAAGAATCTTAAAGCTAAGTATTTCTGCAACTTCGTGCGGCTGTGGAGAAAAATTAATATTATGCTAATAGCGGGCGAGTTTTCCGCTTCCGCTAAATTTTCATAAGTTAATATCGCCACGTAATGGCGTCGTTGGCTGCATCGGCCGCTGCGATTGTTGAGCTGTGAATTACTTGAATACAGGTTAATTCAAGGAAGGTGGACATGAAATCGGGATCACCTCTTACAAATTAAAAGTGCACAATAATATTAAATCGGTATATTATATGCTTAACTCACGCAAATATGCTTACATTTGTCAGCACACGCAAGATGTCCCTCTAGACACATTCAAGACAAAAGAAGAAGTGAAGTCGACTAAAAAATTAACAAAAGAGCGTATCTTGTCGTCTCTTTAGATCATTCTGTCATAAATTATTTCTTTGCAATCTAAACCTACACAGAGAAATTATTATTTTACGGCTACATGATAAAAATTTGGCACTGGGGACGCTATATTGCCCCCCGAAATGTTTATGTCATAAAAAATGTTCGTGTTTTTTGACATAAATATTTCCACTTTCATGTCCACAGTGTCCACACGCAGATTTTTCTTTCACAGTCTATATATGTCACATCGTATATTTAAATCGTTAAATTACTGAGGTGTGTTGCGCACAAAGTGTAATACAGATGAAGTTATCTACATAACAATATAATATACAATTGGTTACGTATACAGTCATGTACAAAAGGACATAGAATACAACTAGTTTTATTTTAGCTGCTTCTTCTTAGGGTTGCAACTTTTGCAGTGTTCAAAGTTATACAATCACGAATTAGTCCATAAACTTGAAGTCCCAGGGGTGTCAACTGTTCGCTCCCCATTGGGCGCGGCCGTAGGGAAACCTGGGGAAAACCTCGGCGGAGCGACAGACTAACTGCTTTGGTCACTTTCACTTAATTGTTTCTGGAATGTCATTGGAGTACAGGATGTGCATACAAATATTTTTGTTGCACTATGCAAAAAATGAGGTCATTATAACAATTGATTGCGGTGTCATTAATGATCTACGCCGCGACGTTTGGCTCGCGACGGCGTCGGTTGGTGTGTTCGGTGCTCGGCGTTCGCGGCGGCTGCGGAGAGGTCAACGCCCGCTCGACGCCAGCGTGTGTCTCGCCGTCGCGGAACGTCAGAATCAGCTGATCGGCTGCACGGTTGGCGATGCGCTTCTGTCTCGGCCAGGCGTGGCGGAGTGGGATGATATTCGCCCCCCGCTCTTGTTGGCAGGAGTTAGCTCTGCTACGCATCTCCGACGTAGTACATGAAACATACACACAACCAACGTAATATTTGTTTCCCGCTGCAGATGGTTACGCTAGTGGGAAAGAAGCATTTATTAGTGCGGCAGAAGTTGTTAAGTTTTCGCCAGTTTCCGAGTGTCAAGCTAGCACTGTCTTGCAGGATACATGACATGGATCTTCTCCCGTGAATGAAGTTTTGATGCGCCACTCCATTACACGCCAGTTTTTGTCTTGACAAAATTATTTATGTTTTCGCCGCACTCGCAGGCACTGGTGAGTGTCCCAATACGAGCTTAGCACACACATTCGCCGTTTCTGCGGTCGCTGTCTTGCAACAGTCCACGAATCGCATTCCAATCTCGCATTGTTGTACTCACTGAAATTACAGTCTGTCCCAAAAATATTGACTGTGGGTTCACTTCACGTTAACAGTTTACATTTATAAGCAAATTCACAGTTTTTCGTGCGTAATATTGGCGTTTGGCGTCCTTACCGCTGTTGAACGTTCAATACTAGCACTTCACTGTCCGTATCACAGTTTCACCTTCACAGTTTTTCACACTGCTTAAAGTAACTGTTTCGATTAGTTCACAAACACTAATGTATTTCATTCAGTCTGAACTGGTTTTTGGCTAGTGCTGGATTTTACCAGTCTCTCTCACTAATTATCTCTTTTCATTTTCCACTTAGAGTCGTACTTGCCTTCAGATTTTTTGACTATACAATTGTATTTCCGTCTCATCTGAGGTAAGTCCCCATGTCATGTCTGCCCACTCATTGCGTACTTGCCCTCCAGAGCCAGGCTCGACTTTACAAAACTTTGCCTCTCGCATTATCGTACACATTTTATAATCTAGGCCTAGCGTGCAAGTTCCTAGATTAGTGTTTGATTTGTGACTTTTGTTTACACTATAAATTCGTGTAAATCTCTGCCTTAGCAGATGGCAATATATTTTAACAGTGCTTAGCGGTAGTCGCATTTACTGATTTGCTTTGTACCTTGTCCACAACACATGAGGTACCTTGGGTGATGTACACCCTGCACTCATATTGTTAAGTAAATTATGCTTGAGCATATTTCAGGATCGGTATACACATAAATACATGGAACAACATATACATTATAATATTAAATTTTCATAAGTTTCATTACTACTACAGTTCAAAAATATTCATGACACTCTAATGAAAAATTCTGTCATCATTACATGCTATTGAAATTTTTTTTAAATATTTTTTTTAGCATTTTTCAACATGAAATTTTTAAAATATTCTTAAATCTACGTTCATTTTTTTTCAAAATGCAATTGTTTAAAAATACTATTATTCCTTAACATCTACAAAATTGAATCGCACTGATCTTGTGTGCCTCATTGTCTTTAAATGTTACACTAAAATCTGAACATTTACTCACAAAAAAAATACACTATAAACTTAACCTACTACACACAAATGTAAACGTTGCTCTACTGAGCGAACTTCTTTAAACTTTGTAAGTATTTTTTCTTATTTCCTTGGTAACTGCCTCCTTATTTGACCACGGAATGGTGTAGTTTGCGTGACAGAAAGTATCATGAGGTACCACTTCGATGTTATAGGTGTAGCCCTCGATAACACCGGGTTTTTCCGAAAACACATTCTCATAATCTGTAAGTAGCTGAGTCAATTCGTTTCGTTGTGCTTCAGTCAAATGTTCTGACTCCCTAACTTTCATGGCTATCAGTTTCCCTTTTTCCTCTTTATCTTCAGTAATAAAATCTTTATAATATGCTTGTCTTGTACTTAAGTCAGAAAATAAATTCATTACCTGTATTCCTTCGAATCTCGATTGAAAGTTCCGGCAATATTTACCGTGCACTTCCCGTGCCCTCAACAATGGCAAAATTACACGTCTACCCTCATTCATAAGGCTTACTTCCCCGCACAAGAGGTCGATTTTCGCGTCCCTCTGGCGTAAAAATTCCATCCCCAGGATGCAAGCAACACCTAATCCCTTAACTACTAGGAACGAGCTTTTCATTGCTTCATTTCCTACCGTAAACTCGACTTGCACCTGGTGCTTTATGATATGAGATTGCGCACCTATTGCACCTGTAACACGACAATTCTTCACTGGCAATACTGGTATTCTATTATTTTGACTTAAGTACTTGTAAAAATTCGCGCTCATGACATTGGTTGACGCACCGGTATCGACTATTATGTGTATTGGTGCTCCATACATATCTGCTTGCAATATAGCCTGCACAACACTTTTGTCGGTTCCGTTACATTTCTGCGGTAGGTCTACAAGTTCCTTTTCTATTTTTATTCCCTCATTGTCTCTCAACATACAAAGTTTATGGCTGTCATCTGTGAATGTGCCCTCACTACACCATCCTGCAGCCAACAACGGAGAGCGTATTGTGGCTGTCTTTAGTTCAACGGATGAGCATTAGTGGGTTGACAGTTGTCTGTCACTTCCACTAACCTCACATTGTGGTGTCTGGTTGTTGTTGTTGCTACTGTTGGGTTGGCCGCCCTGCCTCCCCGATGGTGTATTTTGATATTGTGTATGGCCCTGGTTTTGCGGTGGTCGGTTGTAACTTCCTGACATGTTCTGTGACGGACCTGGGTTGGCGTTCCATTGTGGCGCTGTGTTGTGTTGCCACTGTGGTGTCGGTTCATTACAACCACGCTACTGGTTTCGGTTGTTCCGCCATTGCGGATTGCCGTTACCATTATATCCATTACTCATGCGTCCATCATGATGTCTCTTTCGATTTTGACGATTACAACCGTTGCCGTTATAACCATTGCCATTGTTTGTGCCTCGATTCTGTTGCCGGTGCTCTTGTGCTCTTGCCTATTCCCGTTACCATTTGGCACTAAGTTACTACCATTACTGTGGCTGCTATTGTAATCGGCTTTTTGTTGATTACAGCCTGCATGGTTCCACTTGTTTTCGGTTTTCATATCTTCGATCAATAAGTCAACAGAATCCACTATTTCCATGAATTGTTCTATATCGTATTCCGGCACATTGATGAAATATCTTTTAATTTCACTGGGCAACTTCATTTTTATTAATCTGATTATGTCACGATCGGACATTGGCTCGTCCCAGTACCTGGTTTTGTTTATATACTTTTCGAAATATTTGCGTAACGTTCCCATCTTAGGATTGTACATTTCTGGACTGTACAACTCCTTTCGTAGTCTTTCTTGGACACTATCGGACCAGAATTTTTGCAAGAATGCACCTTCAAACTGTTGCATCGTTAGACATTTTTCGGACACGTCGGTGGCCCACAGTGCCGCGTCACCTTGAATAAAGGAGACCACGAATTGTATTCTTTGTCTTTCCGTCCATGTCCTGGGAAACACATTCCTGAAGCTCTTAATAAATACAACAGGGTGGACATTTCGTTTTTCGCTATTGAAGGGTTGGAATGTCCTGTGTTTTATTACATTGTCCTCTTTTTTGCACATCTGATTGCTACATTCTGTGACACTCATTACTTGGTGATGTGCGCTGCACGGTATCGCATGTTGTTCGTGCTCATAATTCGCATTAGGTTGCGGTTGCGCACTCGCACCCTGCATACCGTCAGCGTTATTACAGTAATCAGTACGCGCCGTCGGATTCATGATCTGTCCGCCACTGTTTACATTGCTTTCCAACGCAGACAGTCTCCGCGCGACCTCCTGTTGCCAATTTGGCAACTCCGCTGTCACACGGGACTTGATCTGTGCTAATTCGGCATGTAGTGCGGCAGCGCTAGCGTCAATATTTACACTCGCGGCCGCAGTCGCTTGTTCTACAGCTGTTTTTACATCGCTTTCAATCTTTGCAGATATCTCGCGATCCTTTACTTCTAGCCATTCATTTAATTCTTTTTCTACTTTTTGAGCTTGCACTTCCAAATATGCGTGAATACTTTTCCGTGCATCTATCTCCACATTATCCACGCGGTTGGTTAAAGTCTGGACATTGTCTTCAAGCCTTGCCTGCGATATCTGCAATTTCTGCATCTCGCCGGCAAAGCTTTCCACAAGATCAGGGATTTTTCTGCAAGCGTCCCGCATCTCAGCAAGTTCGCTTTGGATCCTATCTAGTTTCGCTTCATTGCGCTGCTCTTGCTCACGTAGCATCTGAGCCAGTTTTTCATCTCTTTGTTTTTCCCTCTGTTCTGACATTCTTTCTTTTTCCCTTTCTTTCTGTTCTCTTTGTTGCTCTTGCTCATAGAGCATCTGAGCCAGTTTCTGATCTCTTTCCCTATCTCTTTCTTCTAACCTGCGCAGAAATTCTGCAAATGGGTCTGCAATCGGTGAGCATACTGGTGCCCCGCTTAATCTAGCACTCGATTGGCCCCTCTGCCCAGGCAGTGGAGTTGTTACTCTATTCCCATTCTGCTGTGGAGCGTCATTCACCGTCCACAGATCCTCGCCCCCCGCTCCGGAAATAATGTTATCCGAGGCGGTGGCTTGGGATTCGTTTACGTATTGCAAATTATCCTCACTTTCCATATTAACAGAATTTTGTTCTTCTGGTACGGATGCTTTAGGTTGTCCTATCTTACCCATACTAAATTCACTTTAAGCCACTGACAAATCTTTAACACTGATACACACACGAATAATTATGCCACCAAAAATAAACACATAAATACACAAAACGAATAATTATCCCTCCAAAAATAAACACAGAAATACACAAAACACCGAAGGTATCTCATGTGCACATGGGTTCGATATTCCGCACAGAGCTACACAGGATGCTTGCGCAATAGGCCTTACCTTACTTAATTTTCTTTCTGGCAATCCTTTTTCTTTTCTACACTTTTTCCTCTCCAGATCTCCTCAGGGTGTGGTTTTGTTGTTGTACGTGTAAAAGAATTCATACAAGCATTAATATTTTACAACAATTAGACACATAAACAATTACATTCATTACAATAGAGTCAGATTTCGTAAATTTCGTATTTTCTTTAATCGGGCCCCAAAGTTGCGGCGCCAATTTCGCGTCCGTCGGCCGTCGTAATTTAATATATATATTATTATTGTTATTATTATTTTTTGATTGTTGCCGACTTACGTGGTGGGCCTTAATAAAAATGATATTTAAGTTGAACAATGTAATAAACTTTTCATATTAATTTCCTCGGCTAGTCAGTTCACTTTAAAGTAAGAAATCTTTAGTTATTAATTAAAATTGCGGCCCACACACGCGCGAGAGTATTTTTCTTACCTCCGTTAACCATTGTATTGTAGTCAGAGTCCTGGCTCTGGGTCTCGGCTATGGTACTGAAAATAAGAATCTTAAAGCTAAGTATTTCTGCAACTTCGTGCGGCTGTGGAGAAAAATTAATATTATGCTAATAGCGGGCGAGTTTTCCGCTTCCGCTAAATTTTCATAAGTTAATATCGCCACGTAATGGCGTCGTTGGCTGCATCGGCCGCTGCGATTGTTGAGCTGTGAATTACTTGAATACAGGTTAATTCAAGGAAGGTGGACATGAAATCGGGATCACCTCTTACAAATTAAAAGTGCACAATAATATTAAATCGGTATATTATATGCTTAACTCATGCAAATATGCTTACATTTGTCAGCACACGCAAGATGTCCCTCTAGACACATTCAAGACAAAAGAAGAAGTGAAGTCGACTAAAAAATTAACAAAAGAGCGTATCTTGTCGTCTCTTTAGATCATTCTGTCATAAATTATTTCTTTGCAATCTAAACCTACACAGAGAAATTATTATTGTACGGCTACATGATAAAAATTTGGCACTGGGGACGCTATAGGTACAAATGGAGTAGCTGCCTATTTCTTTGTGACTTCTTCCGTCTGCACAGGTAATACTGTTGTGATCGGGCGGTCAGAGCCTAATTTGCCATTCTGGGTACCCGTTTCTTCGGAATACAGTTGCGAGGTGTTCCAGCTTCTGGGACAGACTCTCTGCGTCTGAAATGGTGCGCGCCCTGTGCACTAATGTTTTTAGTACCCCATTCTTCTGCGAAGGGTAACGGCAGCTCTCTGCATGCAAATGCAAGTCAGTGTGCGTTTTCTTTCGATACACACCGTGGGCCAGGGTTACTTCAGTTCTTCTCTTGACCGTGACGTCCAGAAATAGTAATTTATCTTCTGCTTCGGTCTGTGTAGTGAATTTGATGTTGGAACGTATGGAGTTGAAATGTGTAAGAAAGTGAAGTAGTTCGTCCCTTCCATGGGGCCAGATGACGAACGTGTCAACCACATAACGGAAAAAACGTGGGTTTCCATTTGGATCACGCCAGGGCTTCCTCCTCGAAGTTCTCAATACATAAATTCGCGACCACAGGGAAGAGACGGCTGCCCATTGCGACTCCTTCCGTTTGCTCATAGTATTTTCAATTAAAAAGAAAAATGCGTGGTCATGGCGTGCCTGAAAAGGTCAGTGGTCTTCTGGTCAAATTTCTTACGAATAAGCTCTAGTGACTCTCGCAGAGGTTCCCTGATGAACAACGAAACGACGTAAAATCTCACTAGCGTATCTGAGTCTTCCACCTTGAAGCTGTCGAGGCGTTTTACAAAATCCATACAAGTGCAGATATGATGAGTGCATTTATCTACATATGGACCCAGTTTTTCCCCCAATTATTTCGCCAGCAAATAAGTAGGTCCCCCACTGTTGCTGACGGCACCCCGTCTTAGTGAACTTTAGGGCGCCCATTAAAGTCTTGGCTGTACATGTCATTGAGATAACAGTTTCTTGGCAACCTTCTCTGGTAATTCCCCGTCCTTGACTAGAGATCTAGTCATATTCTGCACTTTCTTTTGGGGGGTCTGCATTGATCTTCCTGTAGGAGTCTTCAAGTAGCAGGCTTTTCATCTTCTCATTGTAGTTCAAAGTGTTCAAAAGGCTCTGAGCGCTATGGGAGTTAACATTTGAGGTCACCAGTCCCATAGAACTGCTTAAACCTAACTAATGTATAGACATCACACACATCCATGCCCGAGGCAGGATTCGAACCTGCGACCGTAGCAACAGCGCGGTTCCGGACTGAAGCGCCTAGAACCCCTTGGCCACCACGGCCGGCCTCATTGTAGTCCTTGTGGGAAAGAACAACAGTAGCGTTGCCTTGGTCAGCAGGCAAGACAACAATCTCAGGGCACTCCCTCAGGTCCTGAACAGCTGCCCTCTCTCTGCTGATAATGTTCGAATTCGCTGGGTTACTTCTCGTCGGAGCACAGCAGATTTCACGACGTCCTTATTCAGCTGCTTCACGGGCTAGTCGCTCCGCACCTTGTTCATCTGCGCTGGCGATGTCAGCGACCGGTGTGAACTTAGGAGTGGGAGCGAAGTTGAGTCCCTCTTCCACAACTGAAACAGCATCGTCACTCAGCTCCACGTCAGTCAGTTTTGCACAACAAACCGGCAGTACACCTTCGGACTGTTCGAATAGCTTAGAGTAGCTCTACTCATTACGTGAAACTATTACGGTTTCGTTAAAAAGTCTAGTACCGTAGAACGATGTGAAGCAATTTTTGGGTTAACCGCCAGATTTGCATCCACAACGCACCCAGCAGGCTGACGTGCCCGCAGGTGGTGGTGCGCGAGATGAACCGGCTGGGCATGATGGTGGACCTGTCGCACGTGTCGGTGCGCACCATGGAGGACGCGCTGGCCGCCAGCCGCGCGCCAGTGATCTTCTCGCACTCGTCGGCGCGCGCGCTCTGCAACAGCTCCCGCAACGTGCCCGACAGCGTCCTCAGGAAGGTCGTGAGTACAGGCCGTCCGAGCGTCGCGCTGCCCACGTGTCAGCCAGTCAACTCCACACCCGTCCCTGTGGAATCCCTCAAAAGAACCTCATGACGTCCGTGGCTATAGTGTGCAGACCCTAAGATATCCCATCCGTCGGATTTTCCCACTCGCCATACTGTACGCTCTGCATCGACACCTGCAATGTTTTTGTTGCCCTCGGGAGGTTGGTCAGCACAGTCGACATACCTGTTACATGTGAGACGTCAGACCCATCAATTCTGCCATACCCCGATTCACTTGGTGCGCTACAACTCCTGTACTGTGGCCGACGACTTCCTCAAGAAAGTCGCTAGCACAGCGTGTAAAATGCTGCAACCTTTAATATATACTACCTTACCTTTTAAGGAAACTACAGTGTGGGGTAAATGAAAGTGGCTCCAAGGTACAAAGAAACACGAGAGAGGAAAGGAAGTTCACTGCTAACCTTACTACAGCAGATGTTGAAAGTGACCGCCATTCATCTCTCGGCTCTTTTGGGCCCTGGTCAGCAAGCTGCAGAAGGCAGATCGAAGCTGGGCTGCTGGAATTGCTGCAGTCTCATCCGAAATGTTCTGCTGCAGTTCTTGAAGACTATGTGGGTTGCTGCGCTACACCTTAGACTTGACGGCTCCGCTCACAAAGTAATGGCACGCTGACGGATCAGGTGACCTGAGTGGCCTGCTAAGGCCGCCACCAGACTGACCTCTGCTAGCATCTCTGGCAGGCGTGAAGGCTGTGTAAATGTACTCCGAGGTTTGGCCGGCTGTGTTAGCAGCTGCTCCATCCTGATCGAAGTAACCCGTGAACAATTATACAAGACTGTGCTTAAACTGACACACAATATTTTTTAGCGCAACGCAATCTGACTTTCAATAATCCCTACAAAAGAATGGCCCTGACTAACATTAACCTATACCTTTCACAAATCACTTACCTCACAAAAATCTTCGTTACTCTAACTACTGCAATACAGCGAGCGCCACTACTGCCAGCTAAATAAAAGATTCAAACTACTGAAGGCACTAACTACTGATAGGCATAGTTAGCAAATGAAAGATTTTAATAGAGAACAAACAATGTATTTACCTTTATAGTGCTGAAAAATCATAATATACATAGCAGTTCATGACATCCAGTCTTACAAATTTCAAAACTCCGCCATCTCTCTCCCCACATCCACCACTGCTGGCGGCTCACCTCCAACTGCGCAACGCTACGCGCTGTTAACAGCCAACAGCCCAACACTACAATAGCGAATATTACAACAATGCCACCCAGCCGCAGACTGCCCACAGCACAGCCAGTGATTTTCATACAGAGCGCTACATGGCGTTACCAATATAAAAACCTAAACAGCCTACTTACACTGTACGTGTTTTCCTCCGCCGTTAATGCTGCCACAAATGGTTTCAAAATGTTGTCAGCGTCTGATGAAAAAAGGTGGGACCAATAACACAGCGTGCAGGCACCTTCTGGTCATCCAATGGAGTTTTGTGCAAGTTATGAGGATTCTCCGCTGCGCAGAACGTGTGATTCTGTGTGTTGATATAACCGCTCAGGTGAAACCAGGCTTCATCAGACATAAAAAAAAAGATCCATATCCAAGCCATTCACTGTTATCTCAGTGAAAAGGCACTCACAAAACTGATGGCGCTGAGGTCAGAGGGTCTGATTATACGCATGCATTCACGTCCAATCGTATCCTCTTTTCCAGGCCACTTTTATTTTCCCCGACCTCCAGAATATATTGCTTCTTACCTGCAAGTATAAGCTTTGAAGGTAAGAACAATAATGTACTGTGACTGCATGGATTGTTGAATGAATATGTTGCTACGAAATTGTTTTTGTTTAGCTCTTAAGCCAAATAGGCAGCTGCATGAATTATAACTTCAAATGGTAGAATCGCTGTTCATGTTTTTCAGAACTGATGTTGGTTGTTTTATGATCTGTCTACACTTCCGCCTAGGGGCCAGACTAAGCATTTGTCGCAATCAACCACGAAAACTCGTGACAAATGTTCAATAAATAAATATACAGGCAGGGCTATGCGATAAAAAATAACATTCACAATTCACAGTGCGTTTTCATTCAATTAAAATTGAGTTTAGAACTGTCTTTTTAGCACTTGAAGGAAACCTTGTAGACAGGGCGACCACAGATGTGACCAAACATCTGGGAGATTAAGAAGCCGCTTCAGCTGTATTTAATCTGTTTTGTGGCGTTTAATACCGCTTCCTCAAGGGACATCTTCATAACAATGAACCATGAAAGAGTAACACCCCCTAAACTACCCACTAGTACGAAAAAAATTGAGAACTTTCAGAAACCTGTGAAATGGACCAACTGTACTCACGTAACTAACTCATACATAATGTCAATACGTCAATCAATCAAGATCATCGGACGTAGGGATATATATTTTAGATATTTAAGCTTTATTCAAAGGATATTCTTATTATTTTCAATTGATTTTATTCCCCTTTGCCGTACTGTATGTATGAAGTCGTCGTCATTTAAGTCATTAAACGTCCATAGTTCATGTTGTTTCACTTAGGCTAACACCACTGTGAGGCAGTTACTAGTGATATCTGTCGGCTGCTTGAGCACAGGCATGATCACCAGGCAAGTTCACACACTTCCGTCTACCGACAGATACTCGTTGTTGTTGTGGTCTTCAGTCCTGAGACTGGTTTGATGCAGCGCTCCATGCTACTCTTTCCTGTGCAAGCTTCTTCATCTCTCAGTACCTACTGCAACCTACATCCTTCTGAATCTTCTCTTGGTCTCCCTCTACGATTTTTACCCTCTACGCTGCCCTCCAATTCTAAATTGGTGATCCCTTGATGCCTCAGAACATGTCCTACCAACCGATCCCTTCTTCTAGTCAAGTTGTGCCAAAAACTTCTCTTCTCCCCAATCCTATTCAATACCTCCTCATTAGTTATATGATCTACCCATCCAATCTTCAGCATTCTTCTGTAGCACCACATTTCGAAAGCTTCTATTCTCTTCCTGTCCAAACTAGTTATCGTCCATGTTTCACTTCCATACACTACACTCCATACAAATACTTTCAGAAACGACTTCCTGACACATAAATCTATACTCGATGTTAACAAATTTCTCTTCTTCAGAAATGCTTTCCTTGCCATTGCCAGTCTACATTTGACATCCTCTCTACTTCGACCATCATCAGTTACTTTGCTCCCCAAATAGCAATACTCCTTTACTACTTTAAGTGTCTGATTTCCTAATCTAATTCCCTCAGCATCACCAGACTTAATTCGACTACATTCCATTATCCTCGTTTTGCTTTTGTTCAAATGGCTCTGAGCACTATGCGACTTCTGAGGTCATCAGTCGCTTTGCTTTTGTTGATGTTCATCTTATACCCTCCTTTCATGACACTGTCCATTCCGTTCAACTGCTCTTCCAAGTCCTTTGCTGTCTCTGACAGAATTACAATGTCATCGGCGAACCTCAAAGTGTTTATTTCTTCTCCATGGATTTCTATACCTACTCCGAATTTTTCTTTTGTTTCCTTCACTGCCTGCTCAATATACAGATTGAATAACATCGGGGATAGGCTACAGCCCTGTCTCACTCCCTTCCCAACCAATGCTTGCCTTTCATGTCCCCCGATTCTTATAACTGCCATCAGGTTTCTGTACAAATTGTAAATAGCCTTTCGCTCCCTGTATTTTACCCCTTCCACCTTCAGAATTTGAAAGAGAGTATTCCAGTCAACATTGTCAAAAGCTTTCTCTAAATCTACAAATGCTAGAAACGTAGGTTTGCCTTTCCTTAATCTAGCTTCTAAGATAAGTCGTAGGGTTACTATTGCCTCATGTGTTCAACATTTCTACGGAATCCAAACTGATCTTCCCCGAGGTAGGCTTCAAGCAGTTTTTCCATTCGTCTGTAAAGAATTCGCGTTAGTATTTTGCATCCGTGACTTATTAAACTGATTGTTCGGTAATTTTCACATCTGTCAACACCTGCTTTCTTTGGGGTTGGAATTATTATATTCTTCTTGACGTCTGAGGTTATTTCGCCTGTCTAATACATCTTACTCACCAGATGGTAGAGTTTTGTCAGGACTGGCTCTCCCAAGGCCGTCAGTAGTTCCAATGGAATGTTGTCTACTCCCGGGGCCTTGTTTCGACTCAGGTCTTTCAGTGCTCTGTCAAACTCTTCACGCAGTATCGTATCTCCCATTTCACCTTCAGCTACATCCTCTTCCATATCCATAATATTGTCCTCAAGTACATCGCCCTTGTATAGACCCTCTATATACTCCTTCCACCTTTCTGCTTTCCCTTCTTTGCTTAGAACTGGGTTTCCATCTGAGCTCTTGATATTCATACAAGTGGTTCTCTTTTCTCCAAAGGTCTCTTCAATTTTCCTGTAGGCAGTATCTATCTTACCCCTAGTGAGATAAGCCTCTACATCATTACATTTGTCCTCTAGCCATCCCTGCTTATCCATTTTGCACTTCCTGTCGATCTCATTTTTGAGACGTTTGTATTCCTTTTTGCCTGCTTCATTTACTGCATTTTTATATTTTCTCCTTTCATCAATTAAATTCATATTTCTTCTGTTACCCACTCAAAAACTATTAATTTTAAGCTAAACATACAGTAAGTTTTTAAAAATCTCCGGATAGCCCCAAAAACATACATTTTCCACAATAGGCGCATTGTGCTGCCACCTACTGCCACGTACTCCATATGAGCGACCTCAGTAGTCATTAGACATCGTGGTCAGGTGATATGGTGTCACTTGTGTCATACGCCTGTACGCGAGATTTCCACAGTCCTAAGCATCCCTAGGTCCACAGTTTCCGATGTGATAGTGAAGTGGAAACGTGAAGGGACACGTACAATTCAAAAGCTTACAGGCCGATCTCGTCTGTTGACTGACAGAGATCGCCGACAGTTGACGAGAGTCTTAATGTGTAATAGGCAGACATCTATCCACACCATCACACAGGAATTCAAAACTGCATCAGAATTCACTGCAAGTACTATGATATTTAGGCGGGAGATGAGAAAAGCCACACATCACACCGGTAAATGCCAAACGACACCTCGCTTGGTGTAAGGTCGTGTTTTTCATGTAGGGGGCTTGCACCTCTTGTTATTTTGCGTGGCATTATCACAGCACAGTCCTATATTGATGGTTTAAGCACCTTCTCGCTTCCAACTGTTGAACAGAAGTTCGGGGATGGCGATTGCATCGTTCAACACGATCGAGCACCTGTTTCATAATGCACCGCCTGTGGCGGAGTGGTTACACGACAATAACGTCTCTTTAATGGACTGGCCTGTACAGAGTCCTGACCTGAATCCTGTAGAACACCTCTGGGATGTTTCGGAACGCCGACTTCGTGCCCGGCTTCACTGACCGACATCGATACCTCTCCCCAGTGCAGCACTCCGTGAATAGTGGGCTACCATTCACCAAGAAACCTTCCTGCAGCTGACTGAACGTATGCCTACGAGAGAGGAAGCTGTCATCAAGGCTAAGGGTGGGCCAACACCATATTGAATTCCTGCATTACCGATGGAGGGCGCCACGAACCTGTAAGTCATTTTCAGCCAGGTGTCCGGATACTTTTGATCACACGGTGTATATATGATATACCGATTAATATGTAAATTCCCTCCGCTTTTGATTGCTGTCCTTTCTTTTCCAGTAATTTGTTCTATAACTGGTATTTCGTTAACGTAAACGCTGTTTTAAGATGTTTTGTTCTTAATAAATGAAATAAATACATTTATACATACATATCTAAGTATGCTTTGGTATGCTGCCGCTACTTTCATTTTTTACTAATTGTTTTGGTGAAAATTCACGTGTTTATGTACGGAGTGCATATTCAGACCTGTAATTTAAAATGCATAACTTTTATAAAAAATATATTGTAGTAAACTGTCGATTATGAGCGGTACATGGGGACTTGAAATCCGCGGAAAATCCACTTTCACACTCCATCACACAACTTTGAAATAAAATAGTCTTGAACTGGTTTGCATCTCAGTGATGTAGCTTGTCTTTTACATATCGCACTGCGAATTTCAAGGGTCATTAACTTGTCAAATAGGAGACCATCTTCTTGCTGTAACTCTTCTGACCATTGAAGTGTTGACGGATGTTTTATTACTGTTTCTGGAAGCAGAGGAGTGTTATCATCTTCGTCGCTGTCGGCCACCTCGTCGGTTCTCCGTTGTACTCAGAACAATAGCACTGCCAGTCAGCATCTCATGACCTGGCTCTGTGCCGTCAACGTCAAACCATTCAGAAATGTTTTCTTTGTAGAGAATTGCACAACTTGGAGTACGTTTCAAAACAGCAGATACCGGTGGTAATGACCTCTCCTCTACGTCATTGGAATTACTGGTTCCATCAGTTTTAGCTTTAATGTTTCCTTATTGCTTGGCTGTGGTTGATTTTTTTTAAGTTACGCCACGTCTTAGACGCTTTATTCATTGCGTCCAACACAGATCACAATTTCCAAGATGTTTGAACAAGTTTTTGTAACAGACCCTCCGATAACCTTCCTTCATGACAGAAACGGCACCCTGATCCTTTAGTTGGATTAAGGCTGTCACATTAGGAGGTAAATATTTTACAAATATCATCCTCTCATCCTATTTCAGAGCATTTTCGTTCCCTTGCGATGACTCATTGTCCAATAACAATACAGCCCTTGCACATAATCCTTCACCATTAAATGTTCTCCCAGTCGTGGCACAAAGTAATTGTTGAACCACATTTGAAATATTGTGCGGTCCATCCAGTCCCTTTTACGGTGTAAGTAATGGACAGGTAAACTGTGCATTCTTTTCCTCTTAAACAGTGCGGTTTTTTATCTTTACCTGTTGCACCAGGCTGTACCATTAGCACAGTACAACAGAAATAACCTTTACTTGCTTGATTAATAACCAGGCGCACAACACTCTGTCTCTAACCTTAAGTTTTTGTTGGCAGACATTTCCAAAACAACACAGTTTCGTCTTCATCATTTACTTACTCCAGTTCTAAATTTTCTCGTGGAAAGAAACTCCTGGAAATCATTATAAAAATCAGAAACAGAGTTACTACCCGCAGTTAACTTCCCCTTTGGACGGCCGTTTCCCGGATACTGTGACGCTGTGTAAATCTTGTTAACCAGCTTTCAATTCCCAAGGTTTCGAGGAAAAAAAAAAAAAACTGTGCCTGCTCGGCGCATTTTAGCAGATACTTGTGTATTCTCTGCTGTTTGCCAACTCCAACATGACTTTATCCAGTTCTGCGTATGCAGCTATTTTAATAGTCTTCTGCTATGACACACCTTTAGATGAGTCAATACTGCTAGCAAAGTGAATTATTCAGTCACTGTTTTTCCATATAGTAGCGATCGTAGTTCCACCCATATTGAAAATCAGTGCCAGATGACGCGGGCTAGTACTGTGTTCTTCGAGTTTGTGTGGTTCTTTCAATTTCTACTGTAACTTCAACACAACTTGTTTTCGCTTTACAGACGTTGCTCGGCATTAACAGAAACCAATGAGCATCTTCCGCAACCATTACTGTCCAGCGCTTGCAGTGCTTGAGCAGCTCTTTGATTACTACATTCGTATTATATCGAGATTATCGCTCAAATGCGATCACTTACGAGTCTAAGAGAAATTTTCAGCAGCAAAAGTGAGTGGCAGAAATAGGCCTCAGAGAATCCAAAAAGAAGGTAATTGAGAGTTAACCGTACTATCTTCTGATAGGAACTCCATGAGCCCCGTCTGTGAACACTCAGTTTATGAAAATCTCACAACACTTGTCCAGCGTGTCACCAGTGCGCCATCTCCAGTGGCCGAGAGACCCACCAACCACCTTACGTCCGCATTACAGGTAGTGCGGAGCCATTGTTCTCAGGCGCCGTCTGTCGCTATCTGTGCTGCACAGTCATCAAACGGTGACATACTAGTCAGTGACACACCGGTATTACTGCAGTCACAACCAACACCGTTACAGCTGCTGTGGCCGTCCACACTACTGTAGCTCACATACTCCAAATCGACATCCAGAGATACACAAGGGAGAGCTGCCATCTGTGTTGACACAACGACGGCCCGTGGGACGCGTTCGTACCGCGAGTGCGTACAGCACTCTGTCAGTCTACTGTGTAGACCATGGAACGTCAAAGCAACAGTGCAAATGCCCGAATATCATGTTTACAAAGATAGAGCTACGTTCTTGGCTAAAAGTGAAGTGGTACGAGATCGGGATACGGAACAATGTTTCTAGGAATTGCCTGGAGCATGTGGTGAGATAGCTCTGCCATGCAGCACACTCGCACGATGGGTTCAAGCAGTCAGGTTAGGGAGAGATGCCGTGGAGGATCAGCCCCGTGCAGGACCACGCAGAGGACTATACAGTTCGACTCCTTGCTTCCTTGCCAGTGGACTTCATGTCGGTTAGCAGCATAAGTCGGAGTATGCCTGCGGGAAGATAGGACAACTGGGATACCTCCACTAACCCGACCCCCTCCACCCTCCCCCAGAAAATGGCGGTTCAAATTCCAACAGCATAATGAATCACACCACGGTTATCTCTAGTAACTTAAGAAAATGGCGGGAAGATAGGTCAATTGGGTTACCTCCACTAACCTAAGTCACCCGACCGCCACCTCTTCCTACAGATTTGCAGGAAAAGGACTCAGCCTGCACTGGGCTGCTGGAGAGAGGAAGGACTGTACGTTATTTATTTTGGAACAATTTATTTAGGGATGGAGTATATTTATCACAGTGATACAGAACACACGCTCTGACATTTCTCACAGCATACAGACCTACAACTACTCCTAAACAACTCATGTATAATACTCTGCACATGCGCTTGCTAATTGTAAACTGTGAAAATAACGCAATGCACAGCCTACAGACCTGCAAACCACTCGTAAATAATGAAATAAGTCTAGAGAGCCAAAAAAACCCATAAATTGTCAAAATAATAATCCATCTAAAAGACTCTGCAAACATGCTTGCTAATTGTAAACTGTCGAAATCATGCACTAGTCTTTATTGAAACAATTAGAGGCAGCACCACCATCCAGTGTGTTCGCCACAAGGTCCAGACTCCAACTGACCTAGTACCAGAGAGCACTATCATCCATATCGATATAATCCAAGATGGTGCGGGAAAAGGCAGGAAAACGGCTCTGCCTGCGCTAGGCTGCAGGAGAGAGTATGGAATGAGTGTACTTAACTTATTTTGGAAGAATTTATTTAGGGAACAATTTTGAGAGATAGTATATTTATCACACTGATAAAAAAAACACACCTCTGACATGCTTGGGGTCACGCCACAGATCTGTAAACTACTCCTAAATAACGTTCTGCAGACACGCAAACAACTCCTAACTTAACAAAATAATCTCAGTACAGGCCTGCAAACTGCTCCTAAATAATGCAGCACAGTGATGTGTAGACATGCTCAGTATTCATAAACTGTCCAAATAGCACACAGCACAGCCTACAGACCCGCTCACAAAATAATCGAAGAGGCACGAGCAGACACAGGCCCCTACCCTCTGTCCACTAGTCTGCACAGGAGCAACCGTCAGCCCTGCGAAGTGACGCCGCCGTTAGCTGTCAAACCACACACAGGCGCCCATTCAGGTCCCACACGCATGAGGTGGCAGCATCCTTTCCGTACTCAACACCTTAGAAATTCCTCTCGGGAGTGGGAGCGAAGACTTATTTACAAAGCACAGACGTGTTAGTGTGCTTGCCGCTACCCTCCCTCTACCTGTGGTCTGGCAAAGAGCTAATGGCCAGGTGATGCAGAAATCTGTTCCAGAACAGCAGAAGCTGCTTTGTCCTTAGCGACTCTAATGGACCATGCGTGACGTGTGGCTGACAAATCGCAGCGTGTAGCTACATACCATTGTAAGTGCATCTAGCAACATTCTCAGTGTTATACTGAAGCCACATGGCTATCTAAAATAATAACCAAGTCGAACTCTAGTAAATTGCATAGTGTCCCAGAAATAGTTAACGTGCGCTTTTGTAGGAGTTTTCGTGATGTCTCAGTTTGTATGCATGGAAATTCTTGCTCTAACAGAACCTGTTTACGAAAATAGCTCAGAATAACATCGAATGCACTCTTCCCAGGGCTCCTAACTTGATACCCCGTCCATGATGTGTTACCTCTCCTGCTTTCAACACACAAAAACGGGTGTGAGCCATCTGCGAGGCTTGCATGTACACAGACTTACAGAAAACAGAGCAAACGCTCTCCAAATGTGGTGGTGACTGGATACAGTCGAGTATAGTGCTGTATCATGCCTCCCGATCAGTGCATTTGGGCAAGGTGTTGGCAGCTGTGCTACATTTACAAGAAATTTTAGAACACAGAACGAGAGGTTGTCATGATAACATGGACAGATCTGACATAAAATCGATAGAATTGCAAAAAATGACGACGGAATAGTTATAAATTGACCGAATATGCACCGAAATGTGGGGAGAGATTGTTTGTGATTAACAATTTGTATATGGGAACAAGTATGCGGCAGCAGGAGGGATCTGAGATAACGTAGACATCGAAACGAAGGGAATCAGAGAGGCAGTCAATTTTTCTCCATTGAAGCAGCATTATACTGTATGTCTATTGAGGTACCAGTGACACACACGAGTTGACTACTGTACTTGATGCTTTTCAGGAAGACAGAGAACCATCCGCCTCTAAACCTACTTGCATCTGCGTTAAAAGATAACAGAGAGTGGACGGGGTGATCGATTGAGATGGAGCTTGTAACGAGGTACGATTCAATGGTTGACTGATGATGCATTCTAGAGAAGGAGAAGTTGCTACAGGTCACTTTTTGCACTGTTCTGTCAGGATGCATCAGGCGCGTGATATAGCCTGCGTTCTACTCATACACAGCTACATGTTCTGTATGTGGTTTAAAGTGCTGTCTACTTGAAATCATTAACAGTAAACCTGTCGGTCATCAGCGGACTTCCATCTCATGTGTGATGAAACGTGACACATTCCTCTAAACGAACTTTGATTTATGCGATGTACTCCAGCCCCCCTGTCGCATCTTGGGTGTAAAATCGAGACTTCAGCGTCATAAATACATTAGCGGTAATTGCTTGTGAGGCACTGCATTCCCCACATACACATTTGCCTGACAGGTGTGCTGTTAGTTATGGAATGACTTGTAATTTTCACATGACGGATGCTGCAGCTATGCTTTTATCTGTTTCCTTGTAAGAAGTCTTTGCCGTTACTAACGATCATTTTAAATAGGTCTGATGCAGGCATAGTATAATTACCGAACCGTGATCGCATGTGAACAGTGGGAGAGCTATATTGTACTCGTATCACACAGAGCCAATATTTTAAGTAAGTAGTTTTTCGTTTTACAGTTCGATAACATAGTTTACCTTAGAGAAACCGGGAAGAAGGATGTATGTCCTGGGCTTGAAATGTATTTCTTACATTGGAATATTAAAAGCGCTACATTCCATACGACTGATATGTTGGAAACACAAGTCCACAACGTTGTAGCCTTAGGAGTGTGCGTGTTTATGTTCTCTCTTACCAATACCTTCCAGGTACTGATCCTAGACTCTAGAACAATAGAGTTGATAGCTTGGTTGATTTACGTAAAAACGCGTCGAACTCCATCCGTTTGGAGCTCCATTGCGCTTAAAAATCATTTGTTGTTTGTTTTTCTTAACCGTCTGCTATTACATCACGACACTTTAAAATATGTTACTATACATCGATAAGGAGTGCTCCTCGACATGGGCGCATCTCGGGAGATCTCATGCACTTGGGTATGTGAGGACTCGGAAAGCTCCATTCATTCACGAGCCGTGGAGTGTAGCGGTCTACTTCTGATCGGTTGCAGATTAATTCGGTAATGGTGCTGCAGGTCAGGTTGGTCAATGACAGTGTGATGAGGTTCTTTCACTCTCTAATTTTACCCTAAGACAGCGAGAATGCTCTGTGACTCTCATACACAGAGAGATAGATCGTAGATTAAGCACTGTGCTTGAGGTGTTAGAAATATGTAGAGCTCTGTCTGGTATTCTCTGACGATTTATGTGTTCGAGAATCAACACTGAATGGACATACTGCGCTGTCATCTATCTACATTCGCAATGATACTCGCAAAGTAGAGAAGGGGCAGTTTACCTATGATACTGAAATTCGGGAAACATACTGTCACATCATTGGCCAGTGTTGAAATTGTTCGCGCTATCAGCTGTGATGCTTATTATTATGGTACATCGGCGGCGTCTTTTCCATCCCATCCGTGTACTGTCGCGCTGTTAGTTACCACTTAACGATTGACTGACAGTGCTTGTTCGAGTTGGGGAATGATTTTTATGGATGAGTGACACCTTCTGTGGGTTTCTAGCACCCAAACAGTGATCGAGGACATGAGTGCAATATGAGGAATCAGTCGAAGGGGAACGCAGAGCCATCATGTATTCCATCACTGTGACAGATTAGTTTAAAAGTAGAGGTCGTCAATCACTTTCGGACATCAGTTTGGAAACTCTCCAGAATTCAGCCAAACTCTTCTAGTTTCCTTATGTTGTAACTGTCTTTTATTTAAAATCATCCACCATGTGTCGCGTATTATGGTAGCCGCAGTAACAAAATTATTTACTCCGTGCGATGTCTAGTTTTCTGCGAGAGGCCGTGGATTAGAGCGTCTTAATGTCAGTTTAGGACCTGACATAGATCTCGAAGTCGTGGCAGAAAAAGAAAATGTATGGCGGTGTACAAAGTGTGTTAGAAAACAATGTTTCAAACAACAACTCTGGGTCACAGGGAGTGCCTCTTGCGACTTTCAGTATAGTCTGTGGGATACGGTCATCATCCCACAGTGCGGGTGATGAAACCTTAAACTGGTCTGTGCAGTTGATCGATACCAGTATATTTAATAGGATCGTCACAAGTGCTCGATGCCTGCATGCGTGTGGTATTTGGTTTTGATATATGGGAGGTGAGAGAAGAGTTAAATATCTTATCTTGTTCTCTGATGGATGGAGTTAGTTGAGCTTTTATAGCTCATAATTTTTCTCTGGCAGGTGGAATAAAATAACGACGACAGAATTTTGGGGTGATAGACCCTAAGGGACTCAGATCTGTAGTACCTGCTTGTAGTTTGGAGAAGCACCAGAATGCAGTAGCCAAATCCACATCCTTCCCCCAGCTCCTGTACTGTCTTTTATTCTGCCTGGAGTTGCAGGATCAGGCTTCGTTTCTGTCGAATTATCCAAACACAGTTCTGTCACAGTAAACCAGATTCGCCTGTTTCTATACAGGTTGCCGAAGGTAGTAGCTTTCTCCGACTTCTGCTCAGTTCTGACTTGCATTGGCACAATCACATGTACAAAGTTGTAGGGACAGTAGTGCACAGTCCAAGGCTAGTTGCAAGATACATAGGGGCTACCTGAAACTAGGTTGGAATTTTACTGTAGCACATAGGTTCGAGAAAGGTGGCTCGTTTTCGAGATATGTGATTGCCAGAAATATGATATGGCATCGAGACAGAATGCATTACAAATACTGAGGAAATATCTAGTGGCGGTGGCGTGAGGGGTTGCAAATATTTGTTTCATACCACGCTCCTTAGCTGAATCGCTTTCAAAATTGGATAATTTTATTACGAGGGTGCACCGTCGGCGACGTGTAACTGCACTACTTGTGTGATAATATACACTCCAGTGATCACTGTCTATATTTAGTGTCAAGGTATTTGTCTGGAAAAACCACGTTATTCGTAGCTAATGCCATACATGGATTTGACATTGATACTTGTGTGCATCTGTAGAATCAAGACCGCTTGTGACAGTAACATACAGTAGCTGTTGGGATCGGGTTTTTTAACATCTGGCGGTTTGTAAGACGATCACCGTGTCGGTATCTGTCTGTAAAACCCACATGGTTCTTAGGTAACGCCATAAGTGGATTTATAAAGCAAGTATAACTTTTAACATGGATACTTGTGTGTACCTGTAAAAACAAGATCTCTTTTGACAGTAACATACAGTAGTTGCTGCGATCGCTTTTTTTTAAGATATGAGACGATTACGGCTCTCTTTCTAAGACACAGTGGTATCACACACAAGATAAACATATCAGACATGTACACCCATCGCTGATTTTCTCTCAGTATTATTTTGTATCGTAGATAATCAGTTATTCAAGAAGTATTATACTTAGTAGTAGGGGGTGCATGATAGTTTCTCCTTGAGCATCAGGCTTATAATGTGTGTGTTTGCATTCCAACATATGCAAAGGAAATGACTATGTCCATTCATAAGGAAGGTATGGATTTGACGTCTAGTAATGTGATAGCAAAGGGGAGAGTATATCAAGTCACAAGAATGGTACTGATATTTCTATTTCCAGAGCCATAGCTGTCAACAGGGTCTATATCTTCGGAATTATATCGCACAAATGTTACTGATATGCAAGAAATATTGATGTGTGCTTGATATCGAGAAGTACTGCTAAAATGGTATGATATTCTAACAAACCATGCGAAATTAGATATGTTCCTGTAATCCCAGAGTCTGGAGATGGGTGTAGAAAAGCAAGCAAGCAAGCGAGCAGGCAGATCCAGACCAGAAACAGTAAGGCGTTTGTGATGAGGGGGGAAATGAGGCCGAATTTGTAGAACAGTTCTGAGTGTGACTTCGATCCACTGAGGGCGCTGTGGTCATGTGTTGGGGGTGGATGCCCACCCAAACTCGCGATAAATATCTACAGTGCTGCCTGTCTTTGTGGTATATGTACAAATGGTGTAAAAGTGTTGATTTTGTATGGCACAGGATATGAATTGTATGTTTACTACATCATATATATTGCTGGATTGGAGATCGGTTTCAAGCTCTAATATTCAATCTCCTGTCCTCGGTGGGAGAGCAGTGTAATCGACTAGGAGTCTTTCCATATTTGACGATATGTAGGGGCAATTTGCAGGTTTTAATTGTTGGTGCAATATGGCGATCTGCGTAAAATAGTTTTTACCTTGAAAGTCTCATCTGCAGAAAGAAAGGATAGATGGATGCTGCTTCGATACCAGCGGCATCAATAATTGGGCGGGTAAATTCGATAAGAGCTAATCGTAATGCTCGATTCATTCACAAGACATCCTTTGTGCTGGGATATAGGAGTTTCTACATAGTGGTGGGGACGTTTGTGTGTGTTGAAAGCAGGAAGATTAACATGTAATGGATTGGGTATTACGTTAGCAGCGCTAGGAAGAGTAGATTCGATGTTATTCTGCACTGTTTTCGTAAACAGTTTGTGTTAGGGCAAGAATTTCCGCTCATACAAGCTGAGACATCACGAAAACTCCTACAAAAGTGCACGTTAAGTATTTCTGGGACACTATGCAATTTACTAGATTTCGACACAGTTATTATTTTAGATAGCTATGTGGCTTCAGTACAACGCTGAGAATGTTGCTAGATGCACTTGCAATAGTATGTAGCTACAGGCGGTGATGTGTCAGCCACATGTCACGCATGGTCTGTTAGAATCGCTAAGGACAAAGCAGCTTCTGCTATTCTGGAACGGATTTCTGCAGCATCGCTCAGCAATTAGCTCTCCGCTGGACCATAGGTGGAGGGAGGGTAGCGGTGAACACACGTGCGTGCATCCCACCTTGGAGCGTCTGTGCTTTGTAAATAGGTCTTCGCTTGCGTCTGGTTGTGTCATCAACGGCGCCTAGGTGAAAACATACTTCAAGAGGATTTTCTCAGGTGTTGAATATGAAAGGGATGCCACTGCCTCATGTATGCAGGACCCGAATGGGCGCCTGTGTGTGGGTTGACAGCTGATGGCTGCATCACTTCATGGGGCTGTCGGTAGCCTCCTGTGCAGTCTAGTGGACAGGGGCCAGCAGGCGGTGTGTGTGTGTATCTCTTGCATTATTTTGCGAGTGGGTCTGTAAGCTGTGCTATGCACTATTGGGTCAGTTTAGGAGTACTGAGCATGTCTACACATCGCTGTGCTGCATTATTTAGGAGAAGTTTGCAGGTGTATAGTGAAATTATTTCGCTAAGTTAGGAATTGTTTGCGTGTCTGCAAAGCGTTATTCAGGAGTAGTTTCCAGATCTGTGCTCTATGTGGTGTGACCCCAAGCATATCAGAGTATGTGCTTTTTATCAGTGTGATCAGGCTGAGTCATTTTCGCGCCATTTTCCCCCTACAGATCACCATCTTGGATTACATCACAGGAGGGATGACAGCGCCCTCTGGTGGCAGAATTGTTACTAGATCAGTTGGAGTCTAGATCTCGCGGAGGAGACACTGCATGGAAAATAAAAGCTTATGTCCAGCACAGGCAGGGTAGTTTTCCTGCCTTTCTTCCCCACCACTTTGGATTACATCATGGAATGGACCACAGCGCCCTCTTGTGGTGGTACTGTGTACTAGGTCACTTGGAGTCCAGACCATGTGGTGAATACACTGTTTGCCGCCATATTGGATAATGGTACTTGTTATCAGCTGACGTCATGGCTGCCATCTTTGATTATGTCACGGAATGGACCACAGTGGCCTCTGGTCTTGGTACTGTGTACTAGGTCAGTTGGAGTGTGGACATCATGGCAAACACACTGGATGGTGGTGCTGCACCTAATTGTTTAAATAAAGACTTTTGCATGATTTTGACAGTTTACAATTAGCAAGCATGTTTGCAGAGTCTTTTAGATGGATTATTATTTTGACAATTTATGGATTTTTTGGCTCTCTAGACATAAACGTATTGCATTATTTACGAGTGGTTTGCAGGTGTGTAGGCTGTGCATTGCGTTATTTTCACAGTTTACAATTAGCAAGTGTGTGTGCAGAGTTTATACATAAGTTATTTTGGAGTAGTTGCAGGTCTGTATGCTGTGTGGCATGTCAGAGCATGTGTTCTGTATCACTGTGATAAATATACTCCATCCCTAAATAAATTGTTCCAAAACCAGCAGCCCAGTGCAGGCTGAGTCCTTTTCCTGCCAATCTGTAGGAAGAGATGGCGATCAGGTGACTTAGGTTAGTCCCAACGCCCTTTCTTTCCTGCCATTTTCTTGGGTTATTAGAGATACCCCAAGCGACCTTTCTTTACCTCCAAAATTAAAACGTGGCGCCAGTTCATAGGATGAGCTGGCGGTCTGGTGACAAGTTAATGGAGGTAGCCCAGTTGTCCTATCTTCCCACTAAAATTCAAACTTCCCATCAAAATGCGCCATCTTGGATGATGTCAAGGCCGCCAGCTTGGATGGCAGTACTTTGTGGTAGAACATAGATTGTCCCAATGCTCCTGGATGTGCTCAAACGAACCGAACTGTAAATGCCAATACAACAGATGGGGCACTCCGAATTTCCTCGTCTGCAGAAAGTATACGCAACACCGAGTGCTGTGAAGTGGCGTATATTGTGGCGTACGACGCTGATGGGGTAAGACTGCACGACGCTATACCACAAAGAGTGACTGTAGATGCTGCCTGCTACTGCTCGTAACTAAACATTACTTTCGTTCGGCAGTCAGGTGAAAGCGATGACGTTTCACAGAACAGGACCACAACATTGTGCAGGAGGATGCACGGTGTCAGACAGCTGCTGCTGCCCACGACCACCCGTGCCACTGGCAACGGGAATGTCCGGAGGGTCCACCGTACTCACCCGCCACGAGTCACCGAGATTACGATCTCTCTGCCAAAGGGAAGAACCACCGCGAACGATCCCGTACAGAACCAAAGATGACATTATCCACGCCGTAGGTGTGTCAATACGGGACATCGGTACTGTACAAGCATCAGACTTTAGTCAGTGACAGACCACTCGTACTCCGGTCACAACCTTCACCACTACTGTTGCTGTGGCCGCCTTCACTAGTGTAGCTCGCTTACGTCTTCCGGACACGTGGGAGAGGTCATAAACAAAGGTAGCAATTATGTTGAAAGTGGGTAACTATACGTACTCCTGTCAATACAGTTACGTCATAGAAAAATAATAGTTCTCATTACTTTTTATCCAGCGCTTGTAGTCGGTACATAATTGAAAGTTACCTCAACGCCTTGCTACTCGTGTCGGCTGTGTGCTGAGCTGCGCACGGTTGCAGGCGCTGAACCGCGGGCTGGTGATGGTCAACTTCTACTCGCGGTTCCTGACCTGCAGCCAGGACGCCACCGTGGCCGACGCGGCGGGTGAGTAGGCCAGGCTGACTGCGCGCCGTAGAGTCGACTAGGCCGTAGAACAGACCGGCCGGCGTCAGCGCGCGCTCCGCTCTTGTTGCAGCCCACATCGAGCACGTGAGGCGCGTGGCGGGCGTCGACAGCGTGGGCCTGGGCGCCGGCTACGACGGCATCAACAGGTACCGGAGACTCGCGCGCGCAGCCAGCCACGCAGGGCGCAGTCAGGCGCAGCCATACTACTTAGTCTTAGATTTCACATTTCTCAACTACATATGTCACAAAAAAAAAAATTCTCAGTATTATTTACTTATTTTTGGCACGCAGAAGACATAATATAATTTTTATGTGGCGCAAACTGTCGGAATACGGAGAGATGCAGACAATTTCATAGAGTTTTGCACTCATGTGTCCACGTAACCGTGTATTCTTTAGTTTCGTAATCATTATGGAGGCTTGGAAACTCTACTCAGAAAATCAGAAGACGTGAATAGTTTTAATGTAAAAAAGATTTGTCATTAAGATTTGCAGTTACACCTGCAGTTGCACAGTGCCTCTTTCAACTGAAACGACAAATGGTCTGCCGGCCAGAGTGGCCGTGCGGTTCTCGGTGCTTCAGTCTGGAACCGCGTGAACGCTACGCACGCAGGTTCGAATCCTGCCTCGGGCGTGGATGTTTGTTAGGTTTAAGTAGTTCTAAGTTCTAAGGGACTGATGACCATAGATGTTAAGTCCCATAGTGCTCAGAGCCATTTGAACCATTTTTAAGGCAATGGACACACTATACACGTATTTACGACTGACAATAATTACGAACTTGAGGCGAGGAGCTTTCCTTTGATATGCGGCCTGAAGGTGGTGCCTTCACCTGAACTGACTGTCGGTACAGAAACACAAGTGACAGCGGCGGCTGGTGGCCTCGTCATGCCACCGCTGTTTAATGATATCCCAGACTCGCGCTTAAGAGGAACTACCTAAGGATGGGTTTCATCCGACTCCTACAAACAGTTGCAGATCGCATCAGCAGAGTGCTAAAAAGATACAATAATGGCACAGTGATCAAACCGACGACAAAGATGGGTGAGTATTTAAATACTGTGAAAGACTGCTGGACAAGTGAGGAGTACATAAAATCACAAACACATGGTATCAGGTGTACATAGGAAGAACAGTGGTATAGACTCCAGCGACTCGAGTATACTTTATTTATATTTGTGACGACATGTGACACAAATCACTCCCGCCAATCTCAGTACAGTATCAAAATGAGGCTGCCCCGGGTTCAATATAGTGTAAAAAAATAAAATAAATTTGAAAGAGCTCCAGTTAGCCCAGTTGTGCATTGAATCCCACGGCCCCCCTTCCATCCTCACCAGTCAATCACAGCTTACAAGGGAACCTCCCCATCGCACCCCCCCTCAGATTTAGTTATAAGTTGGCACAGTAGATAGGCCTTGGAAACCGAACACAGATCAATCGAGAAAACAGGAAGAAGTTGTGTGGAACTATGAAAAAAAAGCAAAATATACAAACTGAGTAGTCCATGTGAATGATAGGTAACATCAAGGACACTTGTAGCTCAGGAGCGCCGTGGTCCAGTGGTCGGCGTGAGCAGCTGCGGAACAAGAGGTCCGTGGTTCAGATCTTCCCTCGAGTGAAAATTTTAATTTCTTTATTTTCGCAAAGTTATGATCTGTCCGTTCGTTCATTGACGTTTCTGTTCACTGTAATAAGTTTAGTGTCTGTGCTTTGCGACCGCACCGCAAAACCGTGCGATTAGTAGACGAAAGGACGTACCTCTCCAATAGGAACCGAAAACATTTGATAGCAAGGTCATAGGTCAACCGATTCCTCCACAGGAAAACACGTCTGATATATTCTATACGAAACTGGTGACGGCATGTGCGTCACATGACAGGAATATGTTGTCGACCCACCTAACATACACACTTGGCGAATGGGTAAAATATTCCTCTACCTTGCCCGATTTCGGTTTTCTTGTGGATGTGATAATCACTCCCAAAAAAGTGACGAAAACATGAGTTTGTCACACAAACTACAACAAATGAATGCAACAGTTTCACAGTCGTACAGTTTTCCCTGTGCTCTGTCAAAACATATGTTTTTAACGTTTTCAAATTTTTCCTTGTGTAGACCGTCAAATCCTGCATATTTCCAAGCAAATCTGAACATGTCCTGGAATTTTGGAGAGCGAAATTGATGTCTGAGTGCCTGAACTTTGATAATTGTCTGAAAACAAAAAAATTAAACTTTTCACTCGAGGGTAGACCTCGGTCCACAGGTGCTCACGCTAACCACGAGACCACGCTGCTCCTCAAGTCACATCATCCTTGTTGTTGCCTATCGTGTGCATGGACTACTCAGTTTCTATATTTTGCTTATTTTTTCATAGTTCCACACAACTTCTTCCTGTTTTCTCGATTGATCTGTGTTCAGTTTTTCAAGGCCTATCCACTGTGCCCACTTATAACTAAATCTGAGGGGGGTGCGATGGGGAGGTTCGCTTGTTAGTAAAACTGTCGTCAGATACGCAGGTAAAACGTTATGTAAGCTTCACAGACGACAAGGTCAAAGAAATTTGTCTGTGAATTGTGTTCATGCGCAACACACACACACACACACACACACACACACACATACACACACACACATACACACACGCGCTCGCGCGTACAGAGAGAGAGAGACGGAACGAGACTCTTCTGTATTAAATATATCAAGTTCTTTATTCCTAGCTCACGCTATCTCTCTCCAGCAACAGTGAGGAAATCTCTAATTCCTCTCTTTCTCCTTCGTAGTCACCCCCCTCCCCCCACACACACTGAAGTGGAAAAAAATATGGCACTAAGGGAATAGGAAGGAAAAAGCTAAACAAATGTACTCCTGACATAAAATTTATTAGATTTCTTCCATACAATGCTGCTATGTACAGTGCTTCTGCCTACGATGTTTTTACATTCAATCATTTTACATACAATGGTGTTTATACATTCGCTGTCTGAGCTACTATGGTGGATCGCTATATTTCCAGAGAAAAGGGTACATCAAAGTAATCAGAATATGAGTAAGAAGTATGTGATAGTGAACTCAAATTGAAATCTGTAATTACAACATTACTATTATTATCTACAATTTACATTTCAAACTCATTTTTCAAAAATTTGTCTTACATTATTAACGTTTTCAGGCATTTACGATAAAATTAGTCATTACAGTCATTATTCTTCAGATAGTATAAATCAGTGCTCACCTCATCGTCAAATATGAAGTGCTAATCATCCTTTACCGAGAGTGCTAATGTGCTTTGCATTGTAGTCGTTAACTGTGTACAGATTCGGACGAATTGTATGATGCGCAGTCGACTTTTCATTTCCTTTTAGCACGCGTTCCCTCTTCATTTGCTAGTGAGCTTTTCACATCTTTCTCTCTACGTATTACACATTGCACTTCAGTTATGGGAGCGTACGTTTCCGCTCTCATTCCTACGAATTCAATAATGATCGCCCCTGACAATTCATCTTTCGTTATACAGGAAGGGTACTTGGGATGGCATAAATTTTATCATCAACGTAAACTGAAGTCTCAAACCAACTATGCGCACTGATTTTATTATCGTCATAAATATCTGAGTTGGTTACATGGTATATTACGCTCTACATATCTGTGTACCACATTTTTTTCATTTTTTGATCCATCTTTTTTCCGAAAAATTCAATGACCATATGAAACCAGCGTGTTGGAAATTTCTAAAATAGCCTTTGCTGCTGCTATTCGTCTATCAAACACAACATTAAGTGTGGTTAATGCAGTTCCAACCAGATTTTGATTATTTTTCATTTACATTTACAGAGACAAAAGTTATAAATTCAAGTAGTGTGTACTTCAGCTGCTGCGTTCGTTTCGTACCTTTCGCCGTGTCGGTTCTGTCATTTACTTTTATATAATTTTTGATTGTATACGGTCACATTTACGAAGTGTACTGGTGATCCAGTTACTCTGTCCCACTATAGTGTACGAATATTCTCTTATTCTGGATTTCGATCCTTTGAAGGGTGTTGCTGAAGTTTACTTAGAAATACGAAATACACTTTGAACTGTTAAGTTTCAGTTCACTATATTTTAAGTTCTTCCTCTGTTACAACGACAGATCCCCTTTAATTACAACTCGAAATAGTCTAAACCATGAACACAATATTATACACGTAACCTGTGGTCCGTGCATCATTGTTCCATCTTTGTACATCAAACAAATGATTTATTTACACAGTTCAGCTAGAAAAGTGTGACAACTGACCTGCCATCGATATGAACCCGTCCGGCCGATAGCAGCGTCACCTGGCGAGGAATGAATACTAGGCAAATACACGCACGGTGCATGTAGCATCAATGAGCGCGCTGTTCGTGTGTAGAATGGGTAACGCACGCGATCTGTCTGAATTTGAGCGAGGGCAACTTGTGATGGCCCGGAGGGTCGGCACGAGTATTTTGGAAACTGCGCGACTTGTCGGGTGTTCGAGAAGTGCTGTGGTGAGTGTCTTCAACGGGTGGACAGACGAAGATGAAACCACGTCCAGGCGTCGTGGGGCTGGACAGCCACGTTGAGGGCCGGGCAGGCTGGTAAAACAGGGCAGGCGGCGAACCATGGCGGAACTAATGCTGGGCAGAGTCCAAGTGTGCCTGAAAACACAGTGCACCGAACACTCCTAACCGTGGGACTCCAAAGTCGACGACCCATCCATTTGTCAATGTTAACACCACGACATAGACAACTATGACTGAAGTGAGCACGTGACCATCGGCCCTGCACATTGGAGCAGTGGGAGAGCATAGCACGGTCTGACGAATCCCAACACATTCTTCATCCTGCCGATGGGAGGGCGCGAATCCGTCGTCTTCCGCGGGAACAACTGCTCGACTCCTGTACTGTGGGACGGAGACAAGCTGGCGGCGGCTCCATTATCCCCTGGGGAACGTTCACGTGGCCATCCGTGGGTCCAGTGGAGCTCGTGCAAGTCACCACGACGCCACAGGGGTACCGTACGCTGGTTGCAGACCACGTACACCCTTTCGTGACGATCATGTTTCGCAACAGCAGCTGCGTTTTTCAGTAAGATTTTGCGCCATCACACAAGGCCAGGAGCACATCTGGAATTTCACCGAACGTGACGTCAGAGACTATGGCAGCCTGCTTGGAATGTGCGGGAATCAGGTGGCCTGCATGTGTGCAGATGTGGTGCGGACGCCATCCAGCGACCTACCAGCGCCTCACTGCTTCCGCGTCACGACGCGTCGTCGCTCTTATCCGTGCCAAAAGTCGACACACCGGCTATTATGTAAGCTGCCATAATGTTCTGGGTCGTCAGTGTATTTCGGGTCCCCACTGACATTGTCGGTGGACCTTTCTTTCTCTCCTAGCCGCCAAGTCGGAGTGTCAAATTACATTTATATTCTTGTACAGCAAATGATTTGCCTCAGCCTGTGACGTCTCGCCGCTGCTCTCTTTGTTTCTGCTCGTGCATCCTCTGTACAGACACACATCGCGGTGCACAGTACTTGCTTCTTTTCCTACACTACTTAACGTGTGTAAGCTATCGCGATCATCTTTTGCTAGTACGAATGTTAACGGTGGAGTACGGTATTTGATAACACGGCTACCTGAATTATTTCGCTTCAAGACCCAGCTAGAATCTCTCTCTTTCCGAAAGCTTATTAATAAAATTAGTCAAGTATCAATCATCACTAATTTGAGATGGCATTAAACTCACTTTCTTTGTACTGTATCTTTAGCAAGAGAAAGCTGCAAAGTAGGGAACATTTGATCTTCATTGGTTGGTTAATATGACGTTGTCTGTTATTTTTAAAACGTGAAAACCTGCGTGAAAGAATTATATAGGATCATTAAGCCGAACACATGTACGTATTGGACTTCTAACTGCAAACTGGACAGAAACCCATTCAGAATCATCTAATTTAATGCATTTCGCTGCTGGCTGACGCATCATTGCTAGTGCAATACAGTTTCAAAGTCGATGATGATATTCATGAATTTCGGCCTACTGAGAGTCTTCAGACTTGGTCTTCGTTGAACAGATACAAGCCGGTGTAGGTTCTCCACAGCTCAGTGATCAATTGGCTGTATTTTCGACTGTCACACAGTCTATAATACTAAATGAGGAAAAAAGCATATCTTAGGAAAGATAACATAGGTGTATTCATAGATATGGGAAAAAACATGTATGACAAATGCGTGAACGATAGACTGCATAAGAAAAACGATTCGGGAAGAAGAATGTTCAGTATGTGGCAGACGTTATACTTTTTTCGTGGAGAATTCCCGCATTTGTCGAATTCCATCAATATTACTGACTTGTACAACAAGCCCATGCCTACTACAGTAGTACAAGTTTATATGCCAACTAGCTCTGCAGATGACGAAGAAATTGAACAAATGTATGATGAGATAAAAGAAATTATTCAGGTAGTGAAGGAAGACGAAAATTTAATAGTCATGGGTGACTGGAATTCGACAGTAGGAAAAGGGAGAGAAGGAAACATAGTAGGTGAATATGGATTTGGGCTAAGAAATGAAAGAGGAGGCCGTCTGGTAGAATTTTGCACAGAGCATAACTTAATCATAGCTAACACTTGGTTCGATAATCATAAAAGAATTTTGTATACATGGAAGAATCCTGGAGATACTAAAAGGTATCCGACAGATTATATAAGGGTAAGACAGAGATTTAGGAACCAGGTTTTAAATTGTAGGACATTTCCAGGGGCAGATGTGGACTCTGACCACAATCTATTGGTTATGAACTGTAGATTAAAACTGAAGAAATTGCAAAAAGGTGGGAATTTAAGGAGATGGGACCTGGATAAACTGACTAAACCAGAGGTTGTACAGAGTTTCAGGGACAGCATAAGGGAAAAATTGACAGGAATGGGGGAAAGAAATACAGTAGAAGAAGAATGGGTAGCTCTGAGGGATGAAGTAGTGAAGGCAGCAGAGGATCAAGTAGGTAAAAAGACGAGGGCTATTAGAAATCCTTTGGGTAACAGAAGAAATATTGAATTTACTTGATGAAAGGAGAAAATATAAAAATGCAGTAAATGAAGCAGGCAACTTGGATGAGTCAGAGCATCTGAAAATACCCAAAATGGACAGACGACCAAAACTCAAGACAGGACAAATAAACTACATTGCGACACACAATATAAATTCCCTCATACAACCAGGCAAACTCAAAATTCTGACGGATGAAATGGATCGTAAGGGGATTCTCATAACCGGACTTCAAGAAATGAGAAATACTGATCAGGAGCCGATAGAGTCACAAGGATATAGGATTTATAAGGGAATACCAGGGAAAAGAGTCATGAAACAGTGTCCACAATTTGGAACAGGATTCGTGGTGAGTCTGAAAATAATAGAGTCCATAATAGAATTTAAAGCACAATCTCCCAGGCTCTCAACATTAACTCTAAAAGCTGCAAATAAAATGTACACAATAATAAATGCCCATGCCCCGACAAATGATAAAAATAATAAAAAAGAACACAGAGAAGAGGTAGAAAAATTTTGGGAGCTCTTAGATCAAACGACGAATAACATTAATAAAAATCACATCAAAATTTTAATTGGAGACTTCAATGCCCAGCTAGGAAGGGAAAAGAGATATAGAGACATAATAGGGAAATGGACAGCACAAAGAAGAACAAACAAAAATGGCATAAGACTAGTGGAATTTTGCAGAAACCATGACATGATCTCAAAGTCGACGTATTTTAAGAGAAGACCAAGTAAACTAAAAACTTGGAAACATCCAGACTGGAAAAATGGAGAATGGCAACTGGACCATGTCTGCATGGATAAGAATTACCACAAGGAAATTTACAATGTGAAAGTACTGAGAGGGACAGATACCGGATCAGATCATTACATGATAAAAATTAAAATTAAATTAACCCCATTAGCAAAGAAAAAATCCCACCAAAAGAAGAAGAGAACCTATGACCCTCATAAACTGATACAAAATGAGGATTATGAAGCACAAACCAGGGATATAAAAATAACAGATGATCTGGAAGAAATAATTCCCAAATTGAAACAAATAGCTGAACAAGTTGCCCCTATAAATCCAAGGAAAAAACACCAGTGGTGGAACGATGAATGTGATGAAGCAGTGTTGGGTCGACACCAAGCCTGGTTAAGGCATCAAAATGAAAAAACAGAAAAATCATATTTGGAACTCACAAAACAAAGGAAGACAACACAAAAAATAATAAGGAGAGTTAAACGTCAGTACCAAAAAGATATACTTCTAATGATAGAAACAAATAGTGAAAAAACAAACTCAAGAGACTATTACAAAATATTTGGCAGACAATTACAAAGATATGATCCTCCAACATTAATGTTAAAAGATAAAGATAATAACCTAGCCCATAGTAATAGTAAAAATACAGAAATTCTAGCAGAAACATTTAACAAGTTACTAAATTGTGAAGATCCCCCAGAACTTCTTCAGATAAACACAGAAACCCCAATTAAAACACCAGCAGAAAATATAAATCCACCTACAATTAATGAGGTCTACAGAGCTTTGAAAGAACTCAAAAACTACAAAGCAAGTGGAGAAGATCAAACGTTTGCTGAACTTTGGAAATATGCAGCAGAACCAGTAAAGATAGCATTACACCAATGCATAGTAAAAATCTGGAATGAAGAGAAATTACCAGAAAATTGGACTACTGCTATAATACATCCATTACATAAGAAAGGAGAAAAATCAAATCCAGACAACTATAGAGGAATTTCCCTTTTGGACTGCATGTATAAGATCATGTCAAGAATACTATACAACCGCTGTAAAGATCAACTAGAACTGGAACTGGGAGAATATCAAGGAGGATTTAGATCCTGGAGAAGCTGCCCAGAACAGATAATCACCTTGAAATTAGTTATGGATGTCTACAAAAGAAGGCAAAAACAACTAGTCATAACCTTTGTAGATTTCAAAAAGGCGTACGATTGCATCCATAGATCTTCAATGATGAAAATATTAAGGAATTTTGGACTTCATCCTAAATTAATAAAAATGATACAGTTAACCTTAACAAACACCAAATCCAAAGTAAAATTTAGAGGAGAAATATCTGAACCATTTACGATTAAAACAGGGTTGAGACAGGGAGATTGTTTATCACCATTGCTATTCAATTGTGCTCTTGAATGTGTAATGAGAGAATGGTACAAGGAAAATCCTATGAATATTAAAATTGGAACTAAGAAAGATAAAATAAACCTAAATTGCTTGGGATTTGCTGATGACCTAGCATTACTAGCTAATAATATTCAGGAAGCCACGAAACAAATAACAAGCTTACAAAATATAGCACAAAAATTAGGACTCCAGATATCATTTGAAAAGACTGAAATAATGGTAACGGATCCACTTGTAATAGATCACATCACAGTGAACAATAGGGAAATTAAAATAGTGAAACAATTTAAATACCTGGGTGAAATTATAACACACAAATTGGACGAGAAACCTGCATGGCGAGCAAGAACTAATAAAATGATAAAAGCTCAAAAACTAACATTGTCTACGTACAATAAAAAATGTCTATCAATTAAAACAAAATTAAAACATTACAAGACGGTGGTTCAACCAGAGGTTACATACGGAAGTGAAACTCTTTTTAAAGTCACCCAGAAAAACAGAATTGACAAAATTTTAAAAGTAGAGAGAAGAATTGCTAGAACATGCATAAATAAGAAATATCAAAAAGCTGGGCAATGGCGGATAGTTCCAAATGAAGTGGTATACAGAGAACTGGAGCCCATCACCGATACTATACGAAAGAAAAGGATCTCTTTTTGTGGTCACATTCTGAGGACACCAGAAACCAGATTATCAAGGAAAATTATTGAGAAACTCTGGAATTTGAAACAACAAGGAGGATGGCTTAAGGAAATAAGAGAGGATATGGAAGAACTGGAAATAACTCTGGATGATTTGCAGAACAAAACGCCAAATTTAAAGAAGTTGAGGGACACAGAAATAAGATTTAAACCAAAAATTGACAAACGACATACAATGAAAAGGGTATTTACAGATGAGGAACGACGAAAAGCATCAGAACGAATGAAGAGATACTGGGCCACTCGGAAGGGGAAAATACCAAAGAAGAGGACCAGAAATGATTGACTGAAGTGGTCCAATGAGGCCGTAAAAGCAGAAGAAGAAGAAGAAGCAGGCAAAAAGGAATACAAACGTCTCAAAAATGAGATCGACAGAAAATGCAAAATGGCTAAGCAGGCATGGCTAGAGGACAAATGTAAGGATGTACAGGCTTATCTCCCTAGGTGTAAGATAGATACTGCCTACAGAGAACTTTGGAGAAAAGAGAACCACTTGTATGAATATCAAGAGCTCAGATGGAAACCCAGTTCTAAGCAAAGAGGGGAAAGCAGAAAGGTGGAAGGAGTATATAGAGGGTCTATACAAGGGCGATGTACTTGAGGAAATGGAAGAGGATGTAGATGAAGATGAAATGGGAGAGACGATACTGCGTGAAGAGTTTGACAGAGCACTGAAAGACCTGAGTCGAAACAAGGCCCCGGGAGTAGACAACATTCCATTAGAACTACTGACGGCCTTGGGAGAGCCAGTCTTGACAAAACTCTACCATCTGGTGAGCAAGATCTACGAGACAGGTGAAATACCCTCAGACTTCAAGAAGAATATAATAATTCCAATCCCAAAGACAGCAGGTGTTGACAGATGTGAAAATTACCGAACAATCAGTTTAATAAGTCACGGCTGCAAAATACTAATTCTTTACAGACGAATGGAAAAACTGGTAGAAGATGACCTCGGGGAAGATCAGTTTGGATTCCGTAGAAATGTTGGAAAACGTGAGGCAATACTGACCCTACGACTTATCTTAGAAGGAAGATTAAGGAAAGGCAAACCTACGTTTCCAGCATTTGTAGACTTAGGGAAAGGTTTTGACAATGTTGACTGGAATACTCTCTTTCAAATTCTAATGGTGGCAGGCTTAAAATACAGGGAGCGAAAGGCTATTTGCAATTTGTACAGAAACCAGATGGCAGTTATAAGAGTCGAGGGGCATGAAAGGGAAGCAGTGGTTGGGAAGGGAGTGAGACAGGGTTGTAGCCTGTCCCCGATGTTATTCAATCTGTATTTTGAGCAAGCAGTAAAGGGAACAAAAGATAAATTTGGAGTAGGTATAAAAATCCAGGGAGAAGAAATAAAAACTTTGAGGTTCGCCGATGACATTGTAATTCTGTCAGAGACAGCAAAGGACTTGGAAGAGCAGTTGAACGGAATGGACAGTGTCTTGAAAGGAGGATATAAGATGAACACCAACAAAAGCAAAACGAGGATAATGGAATGTAGTCGAATAATGTCGGGTGATGCTGAGGGAATTAGATAAGGAAATCAAACACTTAAAATAGTAAGAGAGTTTTGCTGTTTGGGGAGCAAAATAACTGATGATTGTCGAAGTAGAGAGGATATAAAATGTAGACTGGCAATGGCACGGAAAGCGTTTCTGAAGAAGAGAAATTTGTTAACATCGAGTATAGATTTAAGTGTCAGGAAGTCGTTTCTGAAAGTATTTGTATGGAGTGTAACCACTTGTGGAAGTGAAACATGGACAATAAATAATTTGGACGAGAAGAGAATAGAAGCTTTCGAAATGTGGTGCTACAGAAGGATGTTGAAGACCAGGTGGGTAGATCACGTAACTAATGAGGGCGTATTGAATAGGATTGGGGAGAAGAGAAGTTTGTGGCACGACTTGACTAGAAGATGGGATCGGTTGGTAGGACATGTCCTGAGCCATCAAGGGATCACCAATTTAGTATTGGAGGGCAGCGTAGAGGGTAAAAATCGTAGAGGGAGACCAAGAGAAGATTCAGAAGGATGTAGGTTGCAGTAGGTACTGGGAGACAAAGAAGCTTGCACAGGATAGATTAGCATGGAGAGCTGCATCAAACCAGTCTCAGGACTGAAGACCACAACAACAACAACAACAACTGGTTTGAGAATTAAAGAAAAACCATCCATGAGTAATCAGTATGATAAATATTAAATATATAATTAAAATAAAATAAGGAGCATGCATTAATTATCGGGTTGTTAATAGTAAAATACACATTTGTCAGACATAATTTTTAACAGGAGATCACACGATACTGATAGCTACATTAATGTAACATCGGTGCCTTCAATAAGCAGACGTTCTGCTTTTAAATTCTAGCTGAATAATTCTGAATACCTCTGAGTAATTCTGAACCTTCTCACTTACTGAGCAGCAATAGTGTCCGTGTATGCAGACTGATACAAATTTGTTTTTAGTTTGGATAAATCTCTACAAGTTGGTACTTATAAAGTGCATCATCAGCGAGTGAATGTATCAGTTTCATATTTCACTGACGCGAGGCTAGTTGAGACTTGCAGGAGATGCATCGTCAGCAAGTTCAAGCTTGTAAGTCCATAAATTTTGTATTATACCATTCCATGACAAGTTGAGATTTTCAGAAACGCTTTGTCTGCGAGTTTTGGTTTACTGATGCATCATCGATACGTGTGTTTCATATTAATCAAACCGAAAGTCAAATGGTTCAAATGGCTCTGAGCACTATGGGACTCAACTGCTGAGGTTAGAACTAGTCAAACCTAACTAACCCAAGGACACCACAAACATCCATGCCCGAGGCAGGATTCGAACCTGCGACCGTAGCGTTCTTGCGGTTCCAGACTGCAGCGCCTTTAACCGCATGGCCACTTCAGTCGGCGAAACCGAAAGTCAAATGAAATGAAGAGGCTTGTTGAAATATCGCACAACATGCAGCGTTATTAGAATTCTCACAGCTTATTCACTAATTTACACTCGAAAGACTTTGAAGAGATAAATTCAAGGATATTTCGCGATTTTTATTTTAGAGTGTAATAAAAAGAGAGTTCTCAGGTGTTGGACTCGACTTTATTGCATTTTGTAGACTCCATGTCGATACGTTTCTCAGTAACAACATTGTGAAATGCCTTTCTACTATGCAAAAGCAAAAGTGATGAATTTTAGTTCATCAATGAAGTGTACTCGACTTTTTATCATCTTATGAAATAACTATTATTATCTCCCACCCTATAAACTGGTTTTAACCAGTTTTGACAAATAATGTTGACTATCACTTCCCTTCTCTCGTCATGTGTTTATGGGCAATGTTAGGGTGTCTGTAGAATGAAAACTAACTGGCTATGCGCATAGTGTAGGTAGTGTGAGTCCGCATGATATGCAGGAAGTCTCCTTGAGTCACGTCCGTCAGGAGGTTTTGTTTTTGTGTGCTTCTACATGTGTGTGTGTGGGAGGGGGGGGAGTGGATGGGTGGGCGGGTGGTTGAGTGTGTATGTGTGTGTGGGTGCACGCAAATCAGGAGCCAATATTTTTGACTTTAGTATCTGTGAAGGTTACGTAATTTTTTCTGCATATCTGGGCATTTTACGTATCATTATCACACTAGAATGAGGGGTGTGGGGTATACCTCACAAACGGGGGAGTTGGATTGTTTTCAGTTTATTTCATTTATTGAAACCACATTCTGTTTACGATAATGGTCTACATATTCTGTTATGCTGCCTCATTTTAATAGTATGCAGAGATCGGCTGGAGAGAGGTTGGGAGCGGGAGGGATGAAGGTGAGAAGGGAAAGGGACAAGATTCTGTAATACCCAATCTGGGTCACATGATGACACAAATGTAAACAAAGTGTGCTAGAGTCGGTGCAGCCAATACTACTAGCAACTAAAATAAAAATTAACGCCTGACTCAACTAACAAAAAGTAACAGCTATGTGGGCAACATAGATAAACTGATGGTATCAGATCATGCATTGGGATCAGGGAACTATCACATTCAATTTTCTAATATTGGAACTTTATTGAAGTCAAATCGTTACTATGCTGCTACAGAGAGGCCATAGAAATCAAGCATACAAAAACAACTTCATCAGAGAACTAGAAACGCTGAAAGTTGACAAACCATGGATCTTAGTGCTAAATGAAGTGAACAGCGCCAACTCAGCTGCAGTACGAGCTCTGAAGCTGCCCCCGCACGCTGCCGCTTGTCGAGTTACGTTACCTGGCAGCCAGTGCGCGGTTGTTCGGCTTTCCAAGCTTGTTTCTGTTCGCAAATCAATTAACGAAGTCTCTTTAGCTCTGAGGAAGTCTCCTGCATTAGTAGAATAGACGCTAGGCCTAGAAATGTGTCTCTGGCCAAGACCTCACGCGTACACTAATACAGTTACCGAAATGTTGACATTTGTTATGGGGCCTACACTTTATTATCTAATGCTGTCACTTACCTTCCAGCGCTGCTGATGAAATATCGCATGAAGACTATATTATAAAAGTGGTTCAAATCGCTCTAAGCACTATGGGACTTAACACCTGAGGTCATCAGTCCCCTAGACTTAGAACTACTTAAACCAGACTAACCTAAGGACATCTCACAAATCCATGCCCGAGGCAGGACTCAAAACTGCGACCGTAGCAGCAGCACGGTTCCAGACTGTAGCGCCTAGAACCGCTTGGCCACAGTGGCTGGTGACTATATT
The DNA here is from genome assembly GCF_021461395.2 of Schistocerca americana. Lineage (NCBI taxonomy): Eukaryota > Metazoa > Arthropoda > Insecta > Orthoptera > Acrididae > Schistocerca > Schistocerca americana. The sequence continues at coordinate 717,573,055 of NC_060123.1, forward strand.
ACAACTTGGCTGATAACTCGAGAACTTGTAAAACATTATAAAGCGTTCCTATGGACGACAAAGAATAAAACTGTACCGATAGTTAAGTCTCGGCGAGGGTGAGCTGTTGTGGCTTCTGTCCTCTTCTTGTCTAAACTGTTTATTGTCCACGTTTCGTTTCCATGCATGGCACCATTCCATACAAATACTTACAGGAAAGGCTTCCTAACACATAAATCTATATTCAATGTTGACGAATTTCTCTTCTTCAGAAACGCTTTGCTTGCTATTGCCAGTGTACGTTTTATATCATCTCTACTTCGGCCATCCTCAGTTATTTTGCTGCTCAAATAACAATTCTTATCTATCACTTTCAGAGTCGCGTTTCCTAATATAATTCCCTCAGCTTAACCTCGTTTCATTCGGCTGCATTTCATTATCATTGTTTTGCTTTTACTGCTGTACATGTTTCGTCCTCCTTTCAAGATACTGCCCATCAGTTCAACTGTTCTTCCGAGTCTTTTGCTGTTTCTGACGGAACTACAGTGTCATCGGCAAACCTCAATGTTTTTATTTTCTCTCCCTAAACTTTAAATTTTTCGTAGGTTTCCTTACAGCTTGCTCAATGTGCAGATTGAATAACATTGCTGATAGGGTACAGTCCTGCCTCACTCACTTCTCAAGCACTGCATCCCTTTTATAACCCTCGACTCTTTCCACTGCCATCTAGTTACTGTACAAGTTGTATGTCGCCTTTCGATCTTTGTATTTTACCCATGCTTCCTTCAGAATTTCGGAGATTGTTTCAGTTAACATTACCATAAGATGTCTCTAAAGTTACGTTGTGCAAGACGCGACAGTTGGCTGCGACTGCGACGCTGCCCCCTCCTCTTTTCCCACCCTGGCAGACGGCGACATGGCCGCAACACGACTGGAGTCGTCGCTGTTTCCCAAGCTCCGGTCGGCGGCGGCGGATTCAAATACATAAGAAAAATAAGAATTCCGATTTTCTTGCTGTAAAAAATACTGTATGTTAATGCAACAAAGTTACATCTGCTCCCAGAGTTAGTTTTTCGATACAGATTCTCCTTTCACTTTAAAAAATTGAAAAGTATCTCTTCCGGTTTTGCGTGTTTTTTTCGCTGTATATTACTTCTCTATTAATTGTGAGGAAAGTAAAAGGCACAAAAAATTGATGTTTGCGTATCTTACAGTTTCACATCACAGCTTGATAATGAGGTGTCTATTTTTCGGATATTCGTCACAGTTATTCCGGTACTTAATTTACAAGTAACCTACTGCATAAAATTTGAATTGTGTACAGTGAAAAATGTGGTCGCTGGCTACTTTACGTATGGTTCACGTTAGGTCATACATCGTTGCCGATGAAAAGAAGCTAACATATCGAAATTATTTTTAAAGTTGCGATCAGAAAGATATCGATCTCCGTTTCCGAGATTTGGGCTCATATATCTCCGGGAGCGTCGCGACTAGCCGCCAGTTCTGTCGACGCGCAACGAGAATCGTGTGGTCTTCACACGATAGAGAATGCATTTGTTTTGTTTCGCTGACACATTTGGACCTAATGAAACCATTTTTTGTCATATTCCTCCGGTATGAGTTACTAATATTTCTCCATATGCTCTTGACAATTTCATTTAAAATGCCACGAAATGTAGGTTTCTTAAAGCCAAGTGATCAAGTAGAACCCATTTTCTTGGTTTTGCTGAGGCATCTGAACCTGTTCCAAGCTTTCTTTCTCGTTTATTTCTCCGATACGAGTCCCGAATATTCCTCCATCTGTTTTTGCACATTTCACCTAAAATTCCAATGAAAGATTAGTTTATTATCAATAAGCGGACGCTAGCGTCTTTGCATTGTTTCAAGTTCTTGACAACAAGGTAGGGTTACACCTTAAACATTTCTAGAATTTTGATTCTGAACGTCTACAGTATACATTGGCAGAAATGTGAAAAAAATAATGTCCGTGCTTGTTCACAAAATTTCCCCGAATTATACTTGTCAGTTTCTCCCATGCAGAAACTTTTGGAACAAGCTAAGGCAACTTTCATAGCTGACTGAATCTTTATTCCCATCCAAATGAACTTCCATATTCTTATATTCTGACAACATACATCGTTATGGATGACATGAACATTTAATCTTGCCAAGCTGCACTCAAAAGATGACTCCAGGATTTACAAAAGACGAATTTCAATTGTGAACTGAGTCAGACCAGAAGGGCCTTGTAAAACAGTAGTGTACTTTTGGCACAAGTTTTTTGAGCACCATCTTCTACCAATGAATTGAAGTGAATGTGACAAATAACTTATTGCAGCATACTGTTTGCGCAATCTGTTGAGAAACGCCTTCCTCAAAACGAACATCTATTGATTACAGAAAGCTGTACAACAATCTGGTGGTGGTTTTCACAACTAGAAGGTATCATCAAGACACCAATTTACCGTTTACTTTCAAAGTGAAGGTATTGTAAAATGTAACTTTCTCGTTGTACCTTCGATTGTTCATTTTATAATGTACTTGCCGTTTTCAATTTTTATCGTCACAAGAAAGAGTAATGCGAAAATTGACCTTCAAGTTCATTTTCATCATTCTAATTCTACATCTGCATGGATTATACTGATTTTCATAACAGGCCTGAAAAATTTGCATTAATGGGAAAATATTATATATTTCACTCACCTGCCAGTGTCAACTGTGCACCAATTTCTTCCCAAATTCTGTCTCTGAACATAGTGTCTCTATATTTAGGGTTCTTCAAATCGTAAAGGCAAGGATGTTGCGAGAGCAGCTCACAGAGCATCACATCCTGTGAGTGGCTCATTTCAGTTTTCCTTGACTGGCTCGATATCTTTCTGGCAGCCGTACGATTTTGTGTCGTGCGACTTCCGTCGCAACACTGCTCACTGGTGCAGTGCTGCTGCAGCTGCCGCAACAGTCGCGCGTCGCATCCCAAACTCGAACTGCGCATGCGCCCGCAGGCAACTTCTGACGTCACATAGCGACCCGTCGCAGTCGCTAGTGTGCGTCGCGTCTTGGACAACGTACCTTAAAGTTACGTTGTGCAAGACGCGACAGTTGGCTGCGACTGCGACGCTGCCCCCTCCTCTTTCCCCACCCTGGCAGACGGCGACACGGCCGCAACACGACTGGAGTCGTCGCCGTTTCCCAAGCTCCGGTCGGCGGCGGCGGATTCAAATACATAAGAAAAATAAGAATTCCGATTTTCTTGCTGTAAAAAATACTGTATGTTAATGCAACAAAGTTACATCGGCTCCCTGAGTTAGTTTTTCGATACAGATTCTCCTTTTACTTTAAAAAATTGAAAAGTATCTCTTCCGGTTTTGCGTGTTTTTTTCGCTGTATATTACTTTTCAATCAATTGTGAGGAAAGTAAAAGGCACAAAAAATTGATGTTTGCGTATCTTACAGTTTCACATCACAGCTTGATAATGAGGTGTCTATTTTTCCGATATTCGCCACAGGTATCCCGATACTTAATTTACAAGTAACCTACTGCATAAAATTTGAATTGTGTACAGTGAAAAATGTGGTCGCTGGCTACTTTACGTATGGTTCACGTTAGGTCATACATCGTTGGCGATGAAACGAAGCTAACATATCGAAATTATTTTTTAAGTTGAGATCAGATTGATATCGATCTCCGTTTCCGAGATTTGGGCTCATATATCTCAGGGAGCGTCGCGATTAGCCGCCAGTTCTGTCGACGCGCGACAAGAATCGTGTAGTCATCACACGATAGAGAATGCATTTGTTTTGTTTCGCTGACACATTTGGACCTAATGAAACCATTTTTTGTCATATTCCTCCGGTATGAGTTACTAATATTTCTCCATATGCTCTTGACAATTTCATTTAAAATGCCACGAAACGTAGGTTTCTTAAAGCCAAGTGATCAAGCAGAACCCATTTTCTTGGTTTTGCTGAGGCATCTGAACCTGTTCCAAGCTTTCTTTCTCGTTTATTTCTCCGATACGAGTCCCGAATATTCCTCCATCTGTTTTTGCACATTTCACCTAAAATTCCAATGAAAGATAAGTTTATTAACAATAAGCGCACGCTAGCGTCTTTGCATTGTTTCAAGTTCTTGACAACAAGATAGGGCTACATCTTAATCATCTCTAGAATTTTGATTCTGAACGTCTACAGTATACACTGGCAGAAATGTGGAAGAAATAATGTCCATGCTTGTTCACAAAATTTCCCCAAATTATACTTGTCAGTTTCTCCCATGCAGAAACTTTTGGAACAAGCTAAGGCAACTTTCATAGCCGACTGAATCTTTATTCCCATCGAAATGAACTTCCAAATTCTTGTATTCTGACAGCATACATCGTTATGGATGACATCAACATTTAATCTTGCCAAGCTGCACTCAAAAGATGACTCCAGGATTTACAAAAGACGAATTTCAATTGTAAACTGTGTCAGACCAGAAGGGCCTTGTAAAACAGTAGTGTACTTTTGGCACAAGTTTTTTGAGCACCATCTTCTACCAATGAATTGAAGTGAATGTGACAAATAACTTATTGCAGCATACTGTTTGCGCAATCTGTTGAGAAACGCCTTCCTCAAAAACGAACATCTATTGATTACAGAAAGCTGTACAACAATCTGGTGGTGGTTTTTCACAACTAGAAGGTATCATCAAGACACCAATCTACCGTTTACTTTCAAAGTGAAGGTATTGTAAAATGTAACTTTCTCGTTGTACTTTAGATTGTTCATTTTATAATGTACTTGCCGTTTTCAATTTTTATCGTCACAAAAAAGAGTAATTGACCTTCAAGTTCATTTTCATCATTCTAATTCTACATCTGCATGGATTATACTGATTTTCATAACAGGCCTGAAAAATTTGCATTAATGGGAAAAATTATATATTTCACTCACCTGCCAGTTTCAACTGTGCACCAATTTCTTCCCAAATTCTGTCTCTGAACATAGTGTCTCTATATTTAGGGTTCTTCAAATCGTAAAGGCAAGGCTGTTGCGAGACCAGCTCACAGAGCATCACATTCTGTGAGTGGCTCATTTCAGTTTTCCTTGACTGGCTCGACATCTTTCTCGCAGCCGTACGTCTTTGTGTCATGCGACTTCCGTCGCAACACTGCTCACTGGTGCAGTGCTGCGGCAGCTGCCGCAACAGTCCCGCGTCGCATCCCAAACTCGAACTGCGCATGCGCCAGCGGACAACTTCTGACGTCACGTATCTTCGAAAGATAAGTCGTAGGATCAGTATTGCGTCTTGTGCTCCTAAATTTCTCCGAAATCCAAACTGATTTTCCGTGAGATCGGCTTCGATCAGTTTTTCCATTCTTCTATGAAGAATTCGTATTAGTATTTTGCAGCCGTGACTTATTAAACTGATAGTTCGGTACTATTCACGACTGTCAGCACCTGCTTTTTTTTGGCATGGGAGTTATTACATTCTTGCTGAAGTCTGAGGGTATTTTGCACGTATCATACATCTTGCGCACCAAATGGGAGAGTTTTGGAGCGGCTGGCTCTCCAATGGCTATCAGTAGATCAGACGGAATGTCATCTACCCCCAGAGGCTTGTTTCATCTTAGGTCTTTCACTGGTCTGCCAAATCCTTCTCGCAATATCACATCTCCCATCTCATCCTTACGTATCTCTTCTTCCATTTGTATAATACTGCTTTTAATTTTCTCTCCCTGGTATAGACACTCTATATACTTCTCAGCTTTCCCTTCTTTGGTTAAGACTGGTTTTCCATCTGAGCTCGTGATGTTCATGCAGTTGCTACTCTTTTCTCCTAAGGGCTTTAATTTTCCTGAATGAAGTACCTGTTTTTACCCTAGTGAAATGCATCTAAATCCTTAGATTTCTCCTGTAGCCATTCCTACTTAGCCATTTTGCTCTTCCTGTTAATCTCGCTTTTGCCTGTTTCATTTCCTGCGTTTTTATATTTTCTCCTTTCATCAACTGATCTTATCCAAGGATTTTTACCAGGCTTTGTCCTTTTGGGTACTTGATCCTTTGCTGCCTTCACTATTTCACCTATCAAAGCTACCCATTTGTCATGTACTGTATTCTTTTCCTGTGTTTTAGTCATTCGTTAAACCAGTGCTCCCTCTGAAACCTTAAACAACGTCTGGTTCTTTCAGCTTTCCCAATTCTCACCTTCTTAATGTCCTACGCTTTTGCAATTTATTCAGTTTTGATCTACAGTCCATAGCTAATAATTGTTGTCAGAGTCCACTTTTGCCCCTGGAAAGGTCTTACAATTTAAAATCTGATTTTGAAATCTCCGTCTTACAGTTACATAGTTAGTCTGAAACCTTCCTGTGTCTCCAAGTCTCTTTCACATATTTTCAGATATACAATCTTCTTTCATAATTCTTAAACCGGGTGCTAGCAATTATTAAATTACGCTCTGTAGAAAATTCTACCAAGTAGCTTCCTTTTTCATTCCTTTCCCCCACCCCATAGTCGTATAAACTTGTACAACTGTGGTGGATGTTGGCTTTGTGTCTGTCTTGACCATGATAACGAGCTCACTATGCTGTTCATAGTAGCTTATCCACAGTCCCATTAGCTTATTAATTGTTAAACCTACTCCTGCATTACACTTCCTTCATTTTGCATTTATAAACTTGTATTCACCTGACCAGAAGTCCTATTCCTCCTACCACTGAACTTCAGTATTTCCCACTATATGCAACTCCAACTTGTCCGTTTCCTTGTTAAACTTCCTAACCTATCTGCATGATTAAGTGATCTAACATTCCTTGCTCCAATCTGTAGAATGCCAGTTTTGTTTCTCCTGATGACAACATTCTCCGGAGCAACCCCACCAGAGATCCAAATGGGGAACAATTTTACCTCTGGATATTTTACCCCAGAGTATGCCATCAACATTAAAACATACAGCAGAGCTTCATGCCTCTGGAAAAATTACAGATGTAGTTTCTCCTTCCTTTCAGCTGTTGACAGTACCAGCACACCAAGGCTACTTTGATTGATGCTGCTGAAAAGGGTGCTGCCCCTCTTCAGGAACCACATGTTTGTCTGGCCTCCCAACAGATACCCCTTCATCGTAGTTGTGCCTGCGGTATGACTACCTGTATCTCTGAGGTATTTAAGCCACCCTTCCAGTGGCAATGTCCATGGATTGTTACATTAAGACATGGTATATTTTACATAGTAATATTTTGTATGAGAGCTAACAGGATACACAAAAGTAATGGGAATGACAGCTATAAAAGAAAGAATTACATTTTACCTTTTTTGTAAACTGGAGAACAGTGCAGGGTGATTTAACTAACTGGGGACAAAGTGCAGGAAATGATCCCTTAGAAGATAAGAAGCAAATATTGACATACGACCAGAAACACACAGTGTCTGTGCGACAGGATACTTATTAATTCATCATGTCTGCACAGTACAATACAGTGACGACATCCTATGATAAGAGTACAATTGGACAAGGTGGCTCTATGGACCTCCAAGCATGCTCAAACAGAACACAGCACTGACTGATTCACACATACAAATGAGCTGTCCTGCAACTGAGTGGCTTCACAGGAAGTACGAAAGCATTATTCCACGGCCTGCATATCCCAGATGGGCACAGCATACATTACTTCTTTCAGGTCCCCCTAGATGTAGAAATCTAAAGGGTTGACATTCGGCTACAGCCAGGACATGCAACATGACCAATTCGTCCTGTGCATCAGCTGGGATAGATTTTGCCAAGAAGCCTCCATAAGGAAATGTAGAAGTGAGCTTGCACATCATCATTCATTAGGCACATTATCCTTGATAATGCAAAAGGCACATCTTCCAACAAGGACTTCAGAGCCACTCATAGAAAGTGCAGACATGTCTCACCTGTGAGGCATTATAGGATATCAGGTCCCACAAGCCGGTCGTCAATAACTCCTGGCCACAGTTTGAGACTGAGAAAATGCTGATGACTTGCTGCCACTATACCATGGAGATTCTCCATAGTCTGCAGATGTGTGTAGGGAAGATGAACGATATTGCTCATCATAAAGTTAGCATCATTTGTGAATAGGATGAATGACAGAAGTCCCAGTAACATGGGGCCTGTATGAGGAACCAGCGACACTTCTGTCACTGTGGATGCAAGTCCCTGGATGTAAGTGCTACAGATAGTGGCAGTTATCTTGCAGAACCTACCACTAGGCAGTATCGCTTACCCCATGCTGGTGGGCCAACTGCCTGGTGCTGATACTAGAGTCTTACTCTATAGCGTTCAACATCTGTTCCACCAAGTCCTGCATACATACCAGGTACATACATCTCATTGTTACCCAGTCCCATAAATGAACATGCCTAACATAAATGATGAACCACTGCTGAAAACAGTTTATGGCGATGTTGCTGTCAGTGGGGATACTTTTCCCAGTACAGTTACGCTCTTGTTGATGCATTGTGATGTCGGCTTGTTCTACATTGGTATGTTAAGTCGTCATATCTATGAAGAACAATGCTGCACTGCGTGAAACATGCCCACTTCAAAGTAAGTTTGCAGCAACAGAGAAGAGGAAAGGAATGAATGGGAAAACTGCACAGAGCACAGTTTAATCATAGTCATTACTTGGTTTAAGGATGATGAAATAAGGTTGTGTATGTCGAAGAGCACTGGAGACACTGGAAGGCTTCAAATAGATTACATAATGGTAACACAAATTTCTAATGTAGATTTTAGACTGCAAAACACTTCCACACATATGTGGATTCCGATCATAACCTATTAATTATTAACTGCAAATTAAAACGAAAGAGACTGCACAAATATAGGAAATGAAGGAACTGAGATATGGATAAATTTAAAGTACCACAGGTACTGAGAATTTCATGGGAAGCATTAGTAAATAACTGAGGGAATTAGGGAAAAGAAATACAGTAAATGTCGAATGGGTCAGATCACATGATCAGTGGAAACAATGTGGAGCTCTTCATTGGAGCACTTAAATTTGATGGAAGATGTCTGGGGGAACACAGCACATTGGTAGATGAAACTTCACACAAAATGGTACCATGATCAGTTCTGTACCGGCACTTTGAGTAAAATAGGCATAAAAATAGCCACAAAAGAATTCAGAGAGGCGCTGCTAGCAGCCTATTATGTCAGTGAAGCCCATATGTGATTGTAACAAAGGTGCTCTGGGAACTTAATTTGGAATTTTTGAGTAAAAGGTGACACTGTTCTCATGAAACTCTCTTTGAGGAAGACTATGCCACAGCTCAGCCGCCATCATCATGTATTTCATGCAGGGGTGATGTAAACAATGTAAGTGGCGTTAAGGCATATACCATTTGTCTATCAACTCAATCTTCAAACAAATTTGGATATAAGTCACTCATTTGGTATGAATTACCTTTGCGTACGCACAGTGAACCAACTTTGGGAGTATATGCAGTGAGGAACCAAAATATTATGACCACTTCTCACTGAGCGGCTGAATGCCACCTACTGTTGTTGTGAGCAAGTGGCACAGTAAGGAATATATCTGTGTACGAGTGGATCAGAGAGGAATGAAGAATCATTACACCGACGATACAGGTCGCAAATTGGGAAAGCCACTGACGTAAGCAACTTTGACAAGTGGCAAATTGTTATGGTCCATCGCCTATGATCATGAATTTGGAGAGGCCGAGCCTCGTTGGCTGTTCAGGCGCTGTTATCGCGGCAAGTGGTGGAGGACTGTGAAACCGTGGGGAGGTGACAAGGTGTTGGACGTCTAAGCCTCATATCAGAACGTGTTGTCCTCATTGTGAACTAGGATAGGCGGCGATTTGTGCCAGATCTGACAACACGCTATGGTGTTAGTGAAGTCAAGTTTTCAGTACGCATCGCAGTACGCAAGGTAGCGTCCTGCAGCAGACGAACCCTACGTGTTCTCATGTTGACGACTTCTGTTACGATCAGTGGGCATGGGATCATCGAAAGTGGACCGTGGGTGGAAGATTACACACTGCTCGGTTGGATGAGTTAAATTTCTTGTTGCACCAGGTTGAGGGTCGTGTCTGGATACACAGTCATCTAGATAAACAGTTACTTATAGTCAAAATTATGTTGCAAGGGCATTCACCTAGCCTTCCATATATAATGATATAATGATATAATGACAGCTGTGGGCTATGTCAACAATATTGGAGATCACTCATTTCATTGTTTAAATCTTCCCTGGTGGCGACTGCATGTTATAGAAGAATAACTGTCTGTGTCACAAAGACCGATTTGTGCTATAGCTGTTTGAGCAGCATCATAGTGAACTCACGATTTTGACTTCGGCACTAATATTGCCTGATCTGACCCTGATGGAACATATACAAGGTGCTATAAGCCACGAGCTCTTTGCTCCCATTTCACCAATCTGTATTGCGTAACTCATGATGGTCGTGTCGTGCCACGTACCTCCAGAAACCACCATGCACCCTGCAGTGGCCTGTGGACTGTGTATGCAGCTGTAGAAGGACTTGTCGAATCCATGTCATCGATGATCACTGCTGTACTCGGTACGGAAACTTCTTAAATAATAGAATCCAGTATGTTGTCCTCGATGGCGAGTGTTGATCAGGAACAAGAGCGCCACAGGGAACCATGGTAGGACGGCTGTTGTTCCCCATACGCATTTTGGCAGACAGGGTGGGCAGAAGTCTGCGGTAGTTAGATGATGATGCCGTGATGTACGGTAAGGTGTCGACGTTAAGTGACTGTAGGAAGGTACAAGAGGACTCAGAAAAAATTTCCATTTGGTGTGATGGTCGACAACTATCCCTAAATGAAGGAAAATGTACGTTAATGCGAATGAGTAGGAAAATCAAACCAGTAATGTTCGGATACAGTATTAACAGCGTCCAGCTTGACATTATTTTCGTGAAACACTACAGAGAAAAATTAGAGAACCGGTATATAAAGCTGACTGCCGAACGACTCTGCTGCCTCCAACATACATTGCGAAGATGAGATAGTAGAATTAGGGCTCATACGGATGCACAGAGTCAGTCGTTATTCCCTCACCCTATCTGCGAGTGCGACAGGAAAGAAAATGAAAAAGTAGTGGTACAGTGTACCATCCGCTATGCACCGCAGAGTATCTGTGTGGATGTAAACGTAGATGTACTGTGTTCTAAAAGTGAACCCACGAGTTTAAGCAGGTGGCCATAGTGTTTTCTCTCACAAGTGTCTTTAATACAAAGTGGTGCAGTGAAGTGGTAAACTTTGAAGTAACTACGAACAAAACGAAGAAATGTTACAAAACTTTACTTGAGATTCAAACATGTCTAGAGCTGGGATAAGGGGTTCTTGGTGTAGTCTGTTATGCTACAGTCTTCAGATACACTCATCAAGAGAGATCACAAGCTGAAAGAAGTTAAGACCAAGGCCACCAAGCGATGTCAGTGTTCAATGAAATTATACGATCCTTCAACAAACATTTCGCAGCTAACACATAATGCATCGAAATGTGTGAGATGGTTCAATTCTATTGAAATCAGGTACACTGAGTTCCAAGATTTGGAAGTGTATGAAGTCTAGGAGCGAGAATTGTATCTAACAAATTGACATAATGTTCAAATGTCACATCAGCAGTAACATCTCTTTTGTACTCAAAAAACGAACGGCGTCTTACACCGAGCGTGACACTGCGCAGTAAGTAGTATAGTAGGTTCTATTGGAGAGTGGAGGAACTGAGCAGGATTCCCTGAAGACCAGTAGCGGATGTGCTGCCCTTTCTCGTCCCCACAACAGTGGAAAATCGTCTCATTAAACATCCAAATATTCTGAATGGTTTTCGCATCTTCACTGTCTTCAACCAACAATTGTTCACCATTCCGCATGTGTAGAACTCAGCCATTGTCACTGATTCTACGAAATGCTCCCCCTACAAATGTTACCAGGTATTCACGATACAGGGCTCATTTGTACTGAGACTGCAGTCCATTTGAGGGTGACTGCTGGATATTAACACATCGGAAATGATCATAAAGTTCTCAAAATTATACTGACTTACTGTCTTCTCGGCAGGTAAATGAAGCGTATATTCAGGCATATGCAGACTTTAAAGTTAGGTATCCAAATTTCACAACAGGTATGAGTTATTTCATTCACAACGTTAGTGCCAGTCAAAGGAACAAAACCACCATCGCTAAACTGTGTGCTGAAAACGAATAGCCTACACAAATCAATCCTCATACTTTACAAAATTGCTTTCCCTGCACAATGAGCAATAAACTTCCTACGCTTCACAATGTGCCTTTCCTCGGCTCCACGCTGCCTGCACGCACGCCACTTCTTGGCCGCTGAAACCTGACCTTCGGACCACTGCTACCGACGAAGCCGCAGCCCTGCTGGACAAAGCAGCCACGCGAGCGCCCGGGCTACTGCGCAGTCGCGGCGGCAGCGGCGGCGGCGGCGGCGGCCACGCATCCAGCTCAGTACAAATGGAAGCATGGCAGCCCCGTCCCCCTGTGTCTGCTGCCGTCCGCAGCTCAGGACTGACTGAAACCGCGTCACGTGGCATTAGCAGCCATTGTGTGCCCAAGCGATACTTGTGAAGCGCAGGAAGTGTTGTGTATTTTCGAAGTTTTAAGCAGAATAATGCCTCAGTTGCCAACATCTCTGCTGCACTGACTTTTCCAGCATATGATTTACATTCATAAAGTGTAATGATATATATATATATATACACACTACTGGTCATTAAAATTGCTACACCAAGAAGATGACGTGCTACAGACGTGAAATTTAACCGACAGGAAGAAGATGCTGTGATATGCAAATGATTAGCTTTTTAGAGCATTCACACAAGGTTGGCGCTGGTGGCGACACCTACAACTTGCTGACATGAGGAAAGTTTCCAACCGATTTCTCATACACAAACAGCAGTTGACCGGCGTTGCCTGGTGAGACGTTGTTGTGATGCCTCGTGTAAGGAGGAGAAATGCGTACCATAACGTTTCCGACTTTGATAAAGGTCGGATTGTAGCCTATCGCGATTGCGGTTTATCGTATCGCGACACCGCTGCTCGTGTTGGTCGAGATCCAATGACTGTTAACAGAATATGGAATCGGTGGGTTCTGGAGGGTAATACGGAACGCCGTGCTGGATCCCAACGGACTCGTGGCTGGGGTTATCCTTGACGCTGCATCACAGACAGGAGGACCTCCGATGGTGTACTCAACGACGAACCTGGGTGCACGAATGGCAAAACGTCATTTTTTCGGATGAATCCAGGTTCTGTTTATAGCATCATGATGCTCGCATCCGTGTTTGACGACATCGCGGTGAACGCACATTAGAAGCGTGTATTCGTCATCGCCATACTGGTGTATCACCTAGCGTGGTGGCATGGGGTGCCATTAGTTACACGTCTCGGTCACCTGCTGTTCGCATTGACGGCACTTTGAACAGTGGATGTTACATTTCACATGTGTTACGACCCGTGGCTCTACCCTTCATTCGATCCCTGCGAAACTGTACATTTCAGCAGCATAATGCACGACCGCATGTTGCAGGTCCTGTATGGTCCTTTCTGGATACAGAAAATGTTCGACTGCTGCGCTGGTCAGCACATTCTCCAGATCTCTCACCAACTGAAAACCTCTCGCCAATGGTGGCCGAGCAACTGGCTCATCACAATACGCCAGTCACTATTCTTGATGAACTGTCGTATCGTGTTGAAGCTGCATTGGCAGCTGTACCTCTACACGCTATCCAAGCTTTGTTTGACTCAATACCTAGCCGTATCAAGGCTGTTATTACGGCCAGAGGTGGTTGTCCTGGGTACTGATTTCTCAGGATCTATGCACGCAAATTGCGTGAAAATGTAATCACATGTCAGTTCTAGTATAATATATTTGTCCAATGAGTACCCGTTTATGATCTGCATTTCTTCTTGGTGTAGCAATTTTAATGGACAGTAGCGTATATTCATAAAGTGATATATCATTTATTTGAAAGCAAAATTAATGTTAATTTGGTGAACAAATCCATCAACAAACCTGGAACGATGTTTCCTTATTGGTAGTGAGAGAAATGATGTTTAGAAGTTCCATGTGATGGTGAGCGCAAGACTGCTGTTTACACCTAACTGAGCTAATTCCATGCTACTGTCAGGAGGATCTTAAGGCCAAGTTTCTTTTTTTTTTCTTTTTTTTAATTTCAATGTTTGACCACTGCAGCGTAAGTCCTTATATGTTTTCTTGTTTTGGGGTTCGTTTTGGTCGCTATGGGAAAGGTTACTGAAACTCAACTTAACCATTCAGTTATTTTTATTCATTTATGGCCTTTTGTCTTTGTCTCCTTCGTACATATCTCTTACTTAGTTTTGATCCACTTGAAAAAAAAGTCAGAGGAGCTAATAAGATGGTTTGTTTAATGGTAATTTAATTACAAAACATAAATCTTAGAGATAAAACTGACAATTTCAGCACATAAAATGAGAAATAGAGAGTGGTACCGCACTAAGTTATCATGACTGGTAAAAAAATGTGACTTCATACACTGTACAGTAAGGTTTAAACTTATATTTACGATGTTCACAATAATAAGTTGTACTTTTTCCACACAATATAATTACAAAAAGAAAAAAAAATGCACTGTGCAAGTACCGAACGTACGACCTTTCATTAAGTAATCATTAACGTTACCAGGAGACTATTATTAGTCATTGCTGGCGAAACCTGGCCGGTAATGTACATTGTATTAATACGAATAGAGTTGTTACTGTTTCCTACAGCCTACTTTTCATCGTAGGCCTAGCTTTATTCGAACACATTTTAAAAATATTGTATTCTCTTGTACTTTCGTAATAATTCTGCTAATATAGTAGAAAAATCTGCAGAGATAATTTTGGGGATAGATCTGACAAAAATATAAATCAACCGCAATCATATAGGCACGTTTATTAGTTCAATTTACTAAGGTACCGCGCATATATGTTTGAATCCAATGTTTAATTTCGTATAACAAAAGAGATATTGGCCAAATTTTCGTAATACCGACTCCTGCTGATCTTGGACAGAAGCAATTTAACGCTAATTATGAAAACAGGTGTTCGAACTCGATACCGCAACAAGAACTGCGAAATTTGCTTTTACGTTTAATAAAAGATAGCAGGGAAAAATTATATTTCACGCCCGCCACAACAAATGCTTTTCGACTAATTTAGCTTAAATTTGTTGAGATTTTTTGTTGCTAAATACGCAACACGTTCCGTGTGAAGCCACTGATCAGTTTCAGCAGTGCATTAGACGGCTGAGTGCACTTCTCTAATGCAAACAGCTAAGTATGCTGCAGAAGCGGCGGCGCAGTGGGCCACAAACGCCGGCCGCACTTCCCTCGTGCACACAGAGCTTGCGCCACCTCTCTCTGCCCGCAGCACGCCGCGCGGCCTGGAGGACGCGTCTGCCTACCCGGCCCTGTTCGCACACCTGCTGGCCACCGGCCGCTGGTCCGAGGCCGACCTGCGCAAGCTGGCGGGGCTCAACATGCTGCGCGTCATGCGCGCCGCCGAGCAGGTGAGCACTCCTGACGATGCGCGCTCCGGCAGAAACGTCGCGACACCAACATTAGCGCCGTAGCACTCTTGTACCGTGCAGGTGTCACGTCTGGGCTACGAAGTGAGTTATGTTTATGACAATGATACGGATGTAAAGTTGCGCAAATTTCGTGTAATGTGTGGAACAATACATAGAATACTAGAAAACTGGAAAAAATACAAAAGCTGTACTTTCTAAAACTATAACAGTATAGCGACGTCGCTACTTCTTATGGAAGTGAGGGTCGGATAAGTACAAGGAAAGATTTGCAGTTGCAAATACGAACAACCGCCAGCTGTAAAAGGGAATAACAATGAGAATTTGTGCCGGACCGGGAGTGGAACCCGGATTCCGCACTTTATGCGAGCAGCCGCCTCAGCTGGTGTGGCTATCTGTGCGAGACCCTCGGCCAAACTGTAGGTCGAAATCCTCCATCGTAACAGGTACTCATACACACATTATGTAATGACTCTGCAGGGGAGGAAATTTTAATTGAAAGTCTCTCCCTGCCATCGGCAGACAAATACGGTACTGCAGTACCTGTTTTGTTGAGAAGAACGGTGTAATGTCCGTTAGGTTGTGACGCAGGAACGTTGACATGTGGAAGTTTGGGTCCGCCTGATAGTCATTCGTGGATAAACAAAGTGGTTAAGGCAACCAGTCGTGTAGAGCAGGAAATCCGGATTCTAGTCCCAATCTGGCGCAAATTCTTGTTTTTGTTATTCCCCTATAAGTTGACAGTTTTTCCTGTTCACAACTAGGAATATATTTCAAGTAGTTCATAACGATTGCAGTCGCCACAGTGGCTGTTCCTCTGGAAAGTCACGCATTTCCGAAGAAGCAGTGCGTAGTTCTTCTTAGCAACAATCCTGCAGGTGAGACTGTTGACGAGAGTGAAGAGCTACACAAGAAGCGATTTCATTAAAAATCGAAAAGTTTATAACGAGTTGGATGTGCTTGTCATCGGTGAGGAAGCAGCAGAACATATAGACATACGGAAACCGTGTGTGAACAGAATGAGAGACGTATATCTACTCAAGATAGTCCTGAGGTACAGTTAAAACGGGCAGAGAAAGCAACAGATTTACTCGTAAGACCACGGCGAGGAGCAATGTGAGGAAAACGGCTCCACTGGAGCTCTGTAGCGCCGCAGGTGGCACTTGTACGTCGGTGCAGGCTGCCTGCCCGTAGCCTTATGGGCTCAGGCGGCTGGAAGCAGCTTTGTGACAGCTGTCTGCCACCTGCTGTCTGGACGCCATTGGTGACTCCGCCTCAGTTCTCCGACGCCTGTACGACAGACTAGCTCATCTGTCTTGGAGCGAGAATTGTATCTAACAAATTGACATAATGTTCAAATGTCACATCAGCAGTAACATCTTTTTTGTACTCAAAAAACGAACGGCGTCTTACACCGAGCGTGACACTGCGCAGTAAGTAGTATAGTAGGTTCTATTGGAGAGTGGAGGAGCTGAGCAGGATTCCCAGAAGACCAGTAGCGGATGTGCTGCCCTTTCTCGTCCCCACAAGAGTGGAAAATCGTCTCATTCAACATCCAAATATTCTGAATGGTTTTCGCATCTTCACTGTCTTCAACCAACAATCGTTCACCATTCCGCATGTGTAGAACTCAGCCATTGTGACTGATTCTACGAAATGCTCATCCTACAAGTGTTACCAGGTATTCACGATACAGGGCTCATTTGTACTGAGACTGCAGTCCATTTGAGGGTGACTGCTGGATATTAACACATCGGAAAAGATCATAAAGTGAGGATTATGAATTTCAATGGAAAGTGAAGCTTCAAATTGTGTCATATTCACAATGCTTTGAGAATGGAAGGCAATAGTGCACGAGTTGGTGATTGGCTGGCAGGCAAAAGGCCAGGCAGCGGTTATCGCGTGGTTATACTGAAGGCAGCAGCAGTTGGCCAGCACTGTGCATTCTCCGGCAACCTCGTGAGCTGTGGATATGCCAACTTCCTTGGAGGGACATGCTGTTAAGATCTTGTGAAGTGATGGTCTGACGTCTTCGCAAACCGCCCCAGCACCAAGACACCCAGTTAAGTACTATAATTACTAAGAGTGCTTAGTTAACTGTGATTGTGATCACTCTTGATACGGTAAGATGTTGCAGGACGTGTGATGTTATGTGTGTTCAATTTCATTTGATGCCTCTTACTAAGCAGGTATTCTGCTTTGCATAATATTGATGTATTTGCAGAATGTTAGTTCATTAGCTATTATTAGTAGGTGCTTAATTTGCTTACGGTATTGGTTACTCCATGTCAATATGACCTCTGCGGGCAATCTCAGTTTTTATTTCTAAAGGTTACCGTGTTGAGCTCTGCAGGCCCATTTAAGGTGGCCAATATGTGTGTCATTAATTTCTAGTGAGCGTCGGTTCTCGTGAGACAGTTCATTTCCCACTTTTAGCATTTGTTATCAGGTACTGTTTCACTTAAGCAATGGATTTGTGAGTGAAATTACTTGATTTTATAGTGTTAATTTACTGGTCAATCTTGAATGTTAAAGTTAAGAAAGGTTTTTTGCCCTCCTGTTGTCAGTTGTGGTCTGTGTTTCAGTGAGCTGAACAAGTGCAGAGCTTCCCTTTAGATTACAAGTTTGGCTTACGGGCGGTGGACTTCGCCTGAGCTCATGTGTTCCCCTTCGGTAGCATTTGCTGGGTTCACATTTCTGTGGCCAACTCAATGTGGGGTTGCAAACGGAGCCACATCTTGGTTTGAAGTTAAGTATTACTTCCCTCAGTCGGTTCCACCGTTTGTGGCTAAACTTAGGCCTTACTACTGTTATTACACATTTATGATTGTACAAAGTTGTAACTTTCTATGCCCTAAAAGCCCATCTTACAAGCCAATGGGCATTTGAATAATTTCGGAGTTCGCTCTGCAAGGTTCTCTAGTCTAGTAATGTGCAAGATTGCCCAAGATACGTTTTAATAAATTACGTTCTAAATATTCATGTTAAAATTGAAGCACTGTGTCCATTGTTATTTTACATGTAACGTTAAATTATTGGAATTGAAGGGTCTTAAATAACGTGTCTTAACTAGAGTTCTTTTGTTAAAGCTGTGGTGAAATTCAGCCTTAGTGGCTTCTGTCAATTTTTATATGAGATTGTTGCTAATGGTTTATTAGTTTATTAATTAGTTTATGCAATGATAGGGTTTCTTAAATATTTTGCCCGAGTGGCATTTCTCAATGTTTATGGGAGAGTGTTGGCTAATGATTTATTAACTTTCTTACAATTTTATGTAATGAGTGTTTCGTAAATAATCTTGCCTGAGTCAGTTTTTATGTGAGACTGTTTTTGGTAGTTAATAAACACATTGGAATTGAAATGTTCACTTTATTGGGTCAGCCCTTCCACTCCCTTTAGATTTAAAGGTTAAACAAAGCAGGTGTTAAGTAAAAAATACTCGGGTGTCAAACTCATAAAGTGCCTTCCAAAGAGTTTGCAGGACAATGTGAGCAAAAAGACATTCCAAAAACTTTTAAAGGATTATTTAATGGAAAAAGAACTTCATAGTGTAGAAGAGTATATGCATCAGTGAATGAAAAATGCTACTATTACTGTTATAGAGGTACTGTATCTAATTGAACATATTATGGTATGGAAATAACATGAAAACATGAATACTGAGAGAAAAATTTAAATATGAGTATAATGTAGTACTGGTATGTAAATAATTTTCAGGACCTAAAAAATGGGTGAAAAATGTATGCAACATTATTAAAGTATTGCCTCTTTTATGTATTAAATTATAATAAATAGGTTAAATATTGTAAGAAAATAGGTTTAAGTTGACTTGTCCTACATTACAAGCATGCACTTTGTACAAAATGTAATCAAATGGGACCAAATAAAAATCAATCAATCAAATCAATCAATCAATCTTTAACTAAATGTCGTTTGGGTTATTCTTGGCTGTAGGTGAGCTCATGTAAATTAACAGATTAAAAGGCAGTCTACGTAAAATTATTTTCTTTCTTCAATATTTGTAGTTATAGCTGAATATCAGTTAGAGAAATCAATGGATTTAACTAGGGCTAACTTCTTTACCAGTCCATCAGTAACGTAATGAATAGATCAAATATAACAAAAATATTCTGCCATCAGTGATGCAGATAGTTTCTTATCGATTTGACTCTCTTAACAGCGGAAGCTCCCTGTGGAATCGGTGATGAGTGCAAACGTGTAACTGCAAGAATATCCTGGACAGTGAAGCAGGGGGAAAAACTGTAGTGGAAGACAGAGACTGCAGTACATACGTGAGATAGCTGAGGACGTTTGGTCCAAGTATGACTGTCAGATCAAATGGGTGTGACAGGAGAGGCAGTTGCGGCAACTGCATCAAACCAGTGTGGAACCAAGCCTTCCATCATTCAGTAAAATGGCATCACAGTAAAAAGCTACAGATAATAATGTCTTAAACTGCTGTAGTTGATCACAATTAACAAACGATTCCAGCTGGCGTCTGGAAATGCAGGTGGTGCTGGTGCCGGTCCGGGCGCTTGCGCCACTCCTCCGCTGCTCTCGCAGGTGTCTGTCTGCAGTCAGTGCTGACAGAATGGGACAACTGGTTTGGAAGTGTCCACAAACACACCGTGAATTAATTGCCCTACTTGCTAATTGCATCAACGTGAAATGTCCAACATGCGTACCGCTTGTCGTACGACACAGAACACCAGTGGTCGTAAATACATCCAGACTGAGAGGGGATGGAGAGGGGAGTCATGCCTTGTCGATGTCAGTCTGAGCAACAACGCAGGCACTGTATCTCAACAAGTTTCTGAGTGAAAGTTACAAAGGCAACTCCATGCAAACGATATTTGTGCTGGGGTATCCCGCAAAAGGCCGTGACTCAGGATAACACATAAAAGCGTCATGTCTTTAATGGGCTAAACAACGGAGAAATGGGACAGTATTAGAGGCTGATTGTAGGTGTATAGTGTGGGTCAAAGAGTGGCCGTTTTCCCTGCTTTCCACTGACGCAAAGCACAGAGTCCACCAATGGCCAAATCAGTAGTTTAACTCACAGTGTATGAATTCTGTATTTCAGGCCAGAAGTGGTTTTTTACTGTTTCAGGTGTTCTTCACATACATAGACAGAAAAAAAACGCAACACTAAAAAAGTAATTAATGTTCAGTAGTGAAATTTCGAGAATACATTTGTCTAGCTGACACATTTAAGTGATTCATATTGCAATATCACAGCATTACATAAGCCATTGCAAATGGAGAGCCCTGCTACGTTATTAACCAGTGTAACCCCCAGAATGCAAGCATGCAAATGTGCATGCATTGTGTTGGACACGTGCCAGACGTCAGTGCATGAGTTTGAGTTCCATGCCTGTTGCCTTAGTCGGTCAGTACAGAGACTATTAACGCTGTTTGTACATCTACATCTACATCTACATCTATACTCCGCGAGCCACCTTACGGTGTGTGGCGGAGGGTACTTATTGTACCACTATCTGATCCCCCCTTCCCTGTTCCATTCACGAATTGTGCGTGGGAAGAACGACTGCTTGTAAGTCTCCGTATTTGCTCTAATTTCTCGGATCTTTTCGTTGTGATCATTACGCGAGATATATGTGGGCGGTAGTAATATGTTGCCCATCTCTTCCCGGAATGTGCTCTCTCGTAATTTCGATAATAAACCTCTCCGTATTGCGTAACGCCTTTCTTGAAGTGTCCGCCACTGGAGCTTGTTCAGCATCTCCGTAACGCTCTCGCGCTGACTAAATGTCCCCATGACGAATCGCGCTGCTTTTCGCTGGATCATGTCTATCTCTTCTATTAATCCAACCTGGTAAGGGTCCCATACTGATGAGCAATACTCAAGAATCGGACGAACAAGCGTTTTGTAAGCTACTTCTTTCGTCGATGAGTCACATTTTCTTAGAATTCTTCCTATGAATCTCAACCTGGCGCCTGCTTTTCCCACTATTTGTTTTATGTGATCATTCCACTTCAGATCGCTCCGGATAGTAACTCCTAAGTATTTTACGGTCGTTACCGCTTCCAATGATTTACCACCTATGGTATAATCGTACTGGAATGGATTTCTGCCCCTATGTATGCGCATTATATTACATTTATCTACGTTTAGGGAAAGCTGCCAGCTGTCGCACCATGCATTAATCCTCTGCAGGTCCTCCTGGAGTACGTACGAGTCTTCTGATGTTGCTACTTTCTTGTAGACAACCGTGTCATCTGCAAATAGCCTCACGGAGCTACCGATGTTGTCAACTAAGTCATTTATGTATATTGTAAACAATAAAGGTCCTATCACGCTTCCCTGCGGTACTCCCGAAATTACCTCTACATCTGCAGATTTTGAACCGTTAAGAATGACATGTTGTGTTCTTTCTTCTAGGAAATCCTGAATCCAATCACAAACCTGGTCCGATATTCCGTACGCTCGTATTTTTTTCACTAAACGTAAGTGCGGAACCGTATCAAATGCCTTCCTGAAGTCCAGGAATACGGCATCAATCTGCTCGCCAGTGTCTACGGCACTGTGAATTTCTTGGGCAAATAGGGCGAGCTGAGTTTCACATGATCTCTGTTTGCGGAATCCATGTTGGTTATGATGAAGGAGATTTGTATTATCTAAGAACGTCATAATACGAGAACACAAAACATGTTCCATTATTCTACAACAGATTGACGTAAGCGAAATAGGCCTATAATTATTCGCATCTGATTTATGACCCTTCTTGAAAATGGGAACGACCTGCGCTTTCTTCCAGTCGCTAGGTACTTTACGTTCTTCCAGCGATCTACGATAAATTGCTGATAGAAAGGGGGCAAGTTCTTTAGCATAATCACTGTAGAATCTTAAGGGTATCTCGTCAGGTCCGGATGCTTTTCCGCTACTAAGTGATAGCAGTTGTTTTTCAATTCCGATATCGTTTATTTCAATATTTTCCATTTTGGCGTCCGTGCGACGGCTGAAGTCAGGGACCGTGTTACGATTTTCCGCAGTGAAACAGTTTCGGAACACTGAATTCAGTATTTCTGCCTTTCTTCGGTCGTCCTCTGTTTCGGTGCCATCGTGGTCAACGAGTGACTGAATAGGGGATTTAGATCCGCTTACCGATTTTGCATATGACCAAAACTTTTTAGGGTTCTTGTTTAGATTGTTTGCCAATGTTTTATGTTCGAATTCGTTGAATGCCTCTCTCATTGCTCTCTTTACGCTCTTTTTCGCTTCGTTCAGCTTTTCCTTATCAGCTATGATTCGACTACTCTTAAACCTATGATGAAGCTTTCTTTTTTCCGTAGTACCTTTCGTACATGATTGTTATACCACGGTGGATCTTTCCCCTCGCTTTGGACCTTAGTCGGTACGAACTTATCTAAGGCGTACTGGACGATGTTTCTGAATTTTTTCCATTTTTGTTCCACATCCTCTTCCTCAGAAATGAACGTTTGATGGTGGTCACTCAGATATTCTGCGATTTGTGCCCTATCACTCTTGTTAAGCAAATATATTTTCCTTCCTTTCTTGGCATTTCTTATTACACTTGTAGTCATTGATGCAACCACTGACTTATGATCACTGATACCCTCTTCTACATTCACGGAGTCGAAAAGTTCCGGTCTATTTGTTGCTATGAGGTCTAAAACGTTAGCTTCACGAGTTGGTTCTCTAACTATCTGCTCGAAGTAATTCTCGGACAAGGCAGTCAGGATAATGTCACAAGAGTCTCTGTCCCTGGCTCCAGTTCTGATTGTGTGACTATCCCATTCTATACCTGGTAGATTGAAGTCTCCCCCTATTACAATAGTATGATCACGAAACTTCTTCACGACGTTCTGCAGGTTCTCTCTGAGGCGCTCAACTACTACGGTTGCTGATGCAGGTGGTCTATAGAAGCATCCGACTATCATATCTGACCCACCTTTGATACTTAACCCAGATTATTTCACATTCGCATTCGCTAATAACTTCACTGGATATTATTGAATTCTTTACTGCTATAAATACTCCTCCACCATTGGCGTTTATCCTATCATTCTGTGTCTAGGATTTCGTTACTGTTCACTTCCGGTTTTAACCAACTTTCCGTTCCTAATACTATATGCGCACTATTTCCTTCAATAAGAGATACTAATTCAGGAACCTTGCCCTGGATACTCCTGCAGTTTACCAATATTACGTTAACTTTTCCTGTTTTTGGTCTCTGAGGACGGACGTTCTTTATCAACGATGATAATGTCCTCTCTGGTAAGCCGTCAGGTATTTTATCGTTTCGCCCAAGGGGAGGTCCCTCTAACCTAAAAAACCCCCGTGTGCACGCCACACGTACTCTGCTACCCTAGTAGCTGCTTCCGGTGTGTAGTGCACGCCTGACCTGTCTAGGGGGGCCCTACAGTTCTCCACCCAATAACGGAGGTCGATGAATTTGCAACCATTATAGTCGCAGAGTCGTCTGAGCCTCTGGTTTAGACCCTCCACACGGCTCCAAACCAGAGGACCGCGATCGACTCTGGGCACTATGCTGCAGATATTAAGCTCAGCTTGCACTCCGCGTGCGATGCTGGTTGTCTTCACCAAATCAGCCAGCCGCCGGAAGGAACCAAGGATGGCCTCAGAACCCAAGCGGCAGGCGTCATTCGTTCCGACATGTGCTACTATCTGCAGCCGGTCACACCCAGTGCGTTCAATAGCTGCCGGAAGGGCCTCCTCCACATTACGGACGAGACCCCCCGGCAAGCACACCGAGTGCACACTGGCATTCTTCCCCGACCTACCCGCTATTTTCCTGAGGGGCTCCATAACCCGCCTAACGTTGGAGCTCCCTATAACTAATAGGCCCGCCCTCTGTGACTGTCGGGACCTTGCCGGAGAATCGGCCACTGGCCCAACAGGCGAGGCATCCTGTGGTGGCTCGGAAACGATGTCATCACCACTAGGAAGCACCCCGTACCTGTTGGAAAGGGGTAAGGCAGCTGCCACGCGGCCAGATCCCACCTTCGCCTTTCGGCCAGGCACGCTCACAACAACCACAGTCCCTACACATGACTATGTTTACCCTACTCTATACGGTGACAAATTCCCAAGATAATCTTCTGATGAGCTACTCTGATAATCAAGAAACACTCACTGAAATACGAGACGCGAAAACTACGCTAGGTTTTCCCAGAAAAACTATTTAAAAGCTAAGCGCAGCTGCTGCTGGTGCTCTCGCTCTGGCTGTCACAAGACAACTGCTGATTCAAGTGACTAGTGGCTAACGGCCGCGAAACAAACAAAAGACGGTTTTAGGGCGCTTTCTGTCCTAAACGATCAAGAAAACACTAAGAAATCTAACACGAAAACTACGTAAAGTTTTATCAAGAACTGTTAGTTACTATGCAGAGCAGATAAACACAAATAGAATCCCTTCCTTAGTGGAAGGTCGTAAACAAAATGCAAAATAAACGCTTTATACAAACAGTACTCGCTGCTGCTGGTGCTCTCGCTCTGGCTGTCACAAGACACTGGTGTCGTTGGATGATGGTGTCCCATATGTGCTCGATTGCAGACAGATCTGGTAAACGAACAGGCCAAGGCGACGTGTCAGCACCCTGTAGAAGATTCTGGGCTACAGCAGCAGTCTATGGGCGGCCGTTATCCTGCTGCACAACACCCCAGTAATTCTGTCCATGAATGCGAGGACAACTGGCCAAATCACTGCACTGACCTACAATTTTGATATCACAGTGTGTGAGGTGACCACAAGCTAGCTGTTTTTCTAGGAGTTCCTTCCGGAGTGGGGGAGTTGCCATGTATGTAAAAAACAGTATTCCATTTGAGTCCATAGTCGTATCACGGCACTGCACTGAACAGATATTTGAATGTTGTTCAGGGGCAGTTGAATTTAGTGAAACTAAACTTTGAATTCAGGGCATTTCTGCTCAAGCTAGAGGGTTCTTGATTCACTTTATAGGAAGTGAAGTGCCAGAAATTAGTTATATGTGATGACTTCAGTATTAATTTTGTGTATGACAGTGCAAGAAAAAGGATGTTGATAGATCTCCTAAATTCATATGTTCTGATGCAGACTGTGTTTTTTCCAACTACAGTGCAGGGGAATAGTAGCACAGCAATAGAAAATATTTTTATTCATTCTTCATTACTAGATGAGCATTCTGTTCTTAAAAGGGTGAATAGACTTTCAGATCATGATGCACAAATTTTAGTGCTAAAACAAATGCTACGTGTGGTGTCACCACTAGACACCACACTTGCTAGGTGGTAGCCTTTAAATCGGCCGCGGTCCGTTAGTATACGTCGGACCCGCGTGTCGCCACTGTCAGTGATTGCAGACCGAGCGCAACCACACGGCAGGTCTAAAGAGACGTCCTAGCACTCGCCCCAGTTGTACAGCCGACTTTGCTAGCGATGCTACACTGACAAATACGCTCTCATTTGCCGAGACGATAGATAGCATAGCCTTCAGCTACGTCATTTGCTACGACCTAGCAAGGCGCCATTATCAATAGATATTTAACTTGTGATGCCTGTACCGTCAGACCGATGTACACCACTTACGGATTAAAGTTAAGTATTACATCAACTACGTACTTTATTTGCTACTATTAATTCCCTTAACTGTTCCAGACCTCGCGCCAGCCTGCGTGTAATTAAACGCGTGCATTTCGGCCTCCTCTAGCAACACGGTGTTGGCTCTTCTGCCAACACAGCACATGGCGACGAGTCTACAAAGGGTCTTCTTCTTTATACTTGCTTAAATTACTTGTGTCATGGCTTTGCCACAATCTCCAGTTGTACTGTCCGAATTTTATCGCTTGCAGAATCAGCAGATGCAGGCCTTATTGGATGCCCTTGGACAGCTCGTCCAGGGTCAACGTGCGATGCAAAACGATGCGGCAGCCGCCGCTCCACCGCTCCCGCAGCCACAATTCGTAGTTGCACCACCTTTTCGTCCTTTTGATGCGGCACTGGAAAGGTGGATGGAGTGGTCAGGCCAATTTGGATTCCATCTCGCCGCCTACAGAATTCAAGGTATTGAGCGGCAGCCTTTTTTGCTTTCTTGTGTTGGCGTCCAGACGTACCGAGTGATAGTGAAATTATTTCCCTGATGCAATGTAGCAACTCTGTCCTACGACGAAATTTTGTCTGCATTAGATGCATATTTCAAAGAATCAGTCAATGTAGTTGCAAAAAGGTATATCTTCTTTCATACAAAACGTATGGCCGGTCAAACTAATAGGGAGCGGGTTGCTACTTTGCAAGGCCTTACAAGGGATTGTGCTTTTGAGTGTCAGTGTGGACTCCCTTATTCAGATACAATGGTACGTGATGCAATTGCACAGAATGCTTCTGATGTTCGTATAAGGCAACAGGTTTTGAAACTAGTCAATCCTTCCCTTTAACAAGTAATGGACATATCGGATCGGCAAGAACAACTTGACTTTGCTCAGGAATCATTTGCAACTTCGCCAGCCGTGTGTCACGTTAACCGGCCCGCCAGGCGCGCTGCACGGAACAGTAGACAGCCCTCGCGCCCGACCGCGCAGCTGTTGCCAAGCCCTCCGCAACGTGTGCCGCGCCAGCAAGCAAATGCAGTGCTAAAATCATGCCCGCAGTGTGCTACTAGACATTCGCGTGAGAATTGCCCATCCCGCCAAGCTATTTGCTTTTTCTGTAATAAAAAAGGATATGTTCAAAGTGTTTGCCAGAAAAAGCTTAGATCGGACACTCACAACCATTCCAGGCCCTTTGCTTCGCGCCGGAATCGGAATCGAACCACAAATACTCAGGCTCATGAACCTTCGCCCATGGACATTCATGTCGTTCATTCCACTCCGCCCAGTGCCACTCTCTCTAACAGTGACTGTGCTCGTCCCACAAAAAGTGTGCGTCGACATCGACGGAAATCCCGTCCGGTTGCAAGTGATTCTGTAACAGTGTCAGTTCACATTGCACGAGACAGTCGCTCTTGTCGTCAGCAGGACAATAAACTTTTTGTAGATTTGGTCATTAATGGCAACGTGATCCCATTCCAGCGCGATACCGGACCTGCAGTTTCACTGATCAATAAAGCCACGTACAAACAACTGGGCACACCTCCGTTGTGTGCTGCAAATGTTAAGCTAACTACATATTCAGGTCACAAGATCCCTGTGTTAGGACAGTGCAGCCTTCTTGCAACATACAAGGGACAAACAAAACGTGTGTCATTTTACGTACTTCATTCTTCTTCTGCTGTGAACTTGTTTGGTTTAGATTTATTTGTTTAACTTGTCTATAGTAAATCAGGTCCTCTCAGTGAACCAGACTGTGCCTTCAGCCAGTGTTTCTCGTCTATGTGAAGAGTTTGTAGACTTTTTGCTCCGGGTCTTGGTTGCGCTAAGAACTATAAAGCACATTTGGAACTGAAAGTAAACGCACAACCGAAATTTTTCAGTGTGCGCAATGTTCATCACGCATTGCGTGATGAGGTCGCAAGAACATTAAACGATTTAGAATCACAAGGTGTAATTGAACGTGTGCAGGCTTCTCTCTGGGAATCACCATTAGTAATTTTGCCAAAACCTTCCGGAAAATTGAGACTTTGTGTGGACTTCAAGGCCACAGTGAATCCACAATTAGTGATTGCAACTTATCCTTTACCCCGCCCGGAAGATCTTTTTGACAAACTGTGCCCGGGTAAATATTTTTCGAAATTGGACCTAGCAGATGCGTACTTGCAAATACCAGTGGACGAAGAATCCCAGCGCGTTTTGGTGGTTAACACGCATCTTGGTTTGTATCGATTCAAAAGACTGCCATTCGGGTGTGCATCCGACCCTGCATTGTTTCAACAATATCTGCAAACTGTTTGTGCGTCGGTCCCTACTGCAGCAAACTATCTGGACGAAATTGTGATCTGCAGAAAGACCGAAGAAGAACATTTAGCAAACCTCCGGACATTATTTCAGGTATTGCGGCAAAATGGTCTTCGCTTGAGGAAGGACAAATGTGTGTTTTTTTCTCGGGACTTACCCTATCTGGGCCATGTAATAAATGCCCAAGGCATACATCCGAGTCCCGAGCACCTCCATGCCATACAGGACTTGCCTTCGCCGCAGAATTTGAAGCAGCTACAGAGTGTGCTGGGAAAAATCAATTACTCTAAGAAATATGTGCGCAACGCCTCTTCCATTTCAGCTCCGGTTCATCGCTTACGCCGTAAAGGTGTTCCGTTCGTCTGGACGACGGAGTGCGAACGTGCCTTTCGCCAGTTGAAATCGGCGTTGCTGTCTAATACTTACCTTACGCCATTCGATCCCCAGAAACCCCTTTTGTTGATGGTAGATGCCTCGAATTTCGGGATTGGTGCTGTGCTTGCGCAGACAGATGGATTGCATGATCGCCCTATTGCCTTTGCGTCCAAATTGCTCTCGTCTGCGCAACGCAATTATTCACAGATCGAGAAAGAAGCTTTGGCTCTCGTATTTGGTGTTACTAAGTTTCATGATTTCTTGTATGGTCGTCACTTTACCATCATCACAGACCACAAACCTTTGACATCGCTTTTTCATCCGAACAAGCCTGTACCTCCACGTACAGCGCAGAAATTCATTCGCTGGTCTATTTTCCTCTCGCAGTACCGCTCGATATCTTGTATCGGTCCACTGCTAAGCACGGAAACGCCGATGCGTTGTCCCGTTTGCCTGTTGCCGAGGACAGAGCATTCGATTCTTCCGAACTTGCTTGCATGTTCATTGATGCGGAAACCGATGTCATGGTCGAATCGTTTCCGATTGATTTTCGTCGTGTAGCTACAGCCACAGCTGCTGACCCTGTCCTTGCTACCATTTTGCGTTTTGTTGCTACTCAATGGCCCTTGTCAAAGTCACGGTTCGGGGATCCGTTGGTTCGCCGATTTTTTGCTCACAAGGCGAGACTTTTTGTTCGACGTGGTGTTTTGTTGTTGCGTTCTGATAATGATCAGTCCAGGATCGTGGTCCCACGTTCGTTACAGTGCTCTGTCTTACGGCTTCTCCACCAAGGACATTGGGGTATAGTGCGAACGAAACAACGTGCTCGTCAGCACTGTACTTGGTTCGGAATCAATGCTGCAATTACGAATATGTGCTCTTCTTGCACGGCGTGTGCTGAACAACAATCCGCACCGCCGCGGAAATTCTTTGCATGGCCAAAAGCCACTTCCCCTTGGCAACGCTTACACATCGATTTTGCTGGTCCATTCTGGAGTGCTCGACGGTTGGTTGTGGTAGATTCATTCAGTAATTTTCCTTTTGTTGTCCGGATGTCTTCCACGACGTCATCTGCCACCATCCAAGCGTTATCCGCTATCTTTTGCATTGAAGGTCTTCCACACACTATTGTTTCCGACAATGGCCCACAATTCATGTCCGCAGAATTTCAGTCATTCTGCAAGGCCAATGGTATTCAACATCTGACATCCGCGCCGTTTTCGCCTCAGTCAAACGGTGCCGCTGAATGATTGGTGCGGACTTTCAAGTCGCAGATGTCGAAGTTGAAAGAGTCGCATTCTCGGGAGGACTCGTTATTGCTCTTCTTGTCCTCGTATCGCTCTCAGCCCCGCGATGGTCGCTCGCCGGCTTAGTTGCTCCACGGTCGTCCCCATCGAACCTTGATGTCTTTGCTACATCCGCCGCATCAGGTTCCTGTGCAGCGGCAGTCACCTGCTTTTGCTCCTGGCGACGTTGTATACTATCGCAACTATCGAGGTTCACAGCGTTGGCTCGCAGGGCGCATTCTTCGCTGCCTCGGCCGCGCTATGTATCTGGTTTTGGGGGCCTCTGGTGAGGTGCGTCGGCATCTCAATCAGCTGCGCCTCTGTCGTCGCACGGCTTCCGCCGCTCCCCGTCTGCTTTCAGCGACGGTGCCGTCCGGTCAGCGCCCTGGGACCCATCTACTGGCTCGCCTCATCCCCAGGTGTTACCGACGCTGCCTTCCATTTTGCCCCATGGCGACGCGCCGCCGCAGCCGCCGCCGCCGCCGCCGCCGCCTGTTCTCCCGCCGGCGACGCCCGCAGTGGACGCTTCGCTGCAGCCGCCAAGCGCCTCCCTGGGTTACGCGCCGCCGATCGCTTCCCAGCTGTCCTCCGACATGGAACTCTTGCCCGCTCCGACCCACATGACGTCTTCGCCCGTCGGGGGCGGCGCCCCGATGGAGGTCGACTCTTCCTGTCTCTCTACGGGCGCATACACCACATGTTGGCGTGCACCCTGGACTAGGTTTTCAGGAGTTTCCTAGCTCCCCTCGGACCGAATGGCAGGGTGCGGGTGGCACAGCGTCCTCCCCACGGCGGGCGGAAGCCTTATAACACACCCGTTCGCTGATTTGCGGGGGATGAATGTGGTGTCACCGCTAGACACCACACTTGCTAGGTGGTAGCCTTTAAATCGGCCGCGGTCGCCACTGTCAGTGATTGCAGATCGAGCGCCACCACACGGCAGGTCTAAAGAGACGTCCTAGCACTCGCCCCAGTTGTACAGCCGACTTTGCTAGCGATGCTACACTGACAAATACGCTCCCATTTGCCGAGACGATAGTTAGCATAGCCTTCAGCTACGTCATTTGCTACAACCTAGCAAGGCGCCATTATCAATAGATATTTAACTTGTGATGCCTGTACCGTCAGACCGATGTACACCACTTATGGATTAAAGTTAAGTATTACATCAACTACGTACTTTATCTGCTACTATTAATTCCCTTAACTGTTCCAGACCTGGCGCCAGCCTGCGTGAGCTTAAGCACGTGCCTTTCGGCTTCCTCTCATAGTGACTTGGCTGTCTTGCCAAGTCACAACATTACGTATAATTACAAACTATGTAGGAAAGTTAACCCAATGGCTGTAGAAAGTTTTTTAAACCTCCTCAAGGAAAAGAGTGGCAGGATGTTTATAGTGCCAATAATATAGGTGACAAATATAATGCTTTCCTTAACACATTTCTCATGCTCTTTGAGAGTTACTTCCCATTAGAACGTTCTAAATGGGGTAATATCAGTAAAAGGCAGCCTGGGTGGCTGAAAAGTGGGATACGGATATCTTGTAGAACAGAGCAGGAATTGTACCAAAATGTTAGAAGTAGTCACAATCATGCTAAAGGAGCCCATTACAAACAGTATTGTAAGGTGCTTAAAGATGTTATTTGGAAGGCAAAGAGTATGTGGTATGCAAATAGAATAGCTAATTCATAGGATAAAATTAATACCATACAGGCATTTGTGAAGGAAGTGTCTGGTCAGCAGCACAAGGTCAACAATATAAAGTCAATTCGTTGTAAAAATATTTCTGTTACTGATAAATCAGATATATGTACAGTGTTTAACAATCGTTATCTAAGCATTGCCGGTGATCTAAATAAAAATTTAGTTTCTACAGGAAATCATATAACTTTCTTGGCAAATGCCTTTCCGAGATTGATATCTGAAATACTCTTCTGTGATACAGACAAGAGCGAGATTGAGTCAATTATTAAATCACTGAAGACTAAGGACTCTCATGGTTATGATGGAGTGTTTAGCAGAATTTACAGTACTGTGCTGCATATGTTAGCCCTATATTTAGCGACATTTGTAATTTTTCCTTTAGGAATGGTCAGTTTTCTGAGCTATTGAAGTAGTAAAGCCGCTTTTTAAAAAGGGAGGAAGGGATAATGTAGATAATTTTAGACCTATTTCTATGCCATCAGTGTTTGCAAAAGTTATTGAAAAAGCTGTGTATGTAAGGATAATTGATCATTTTATATCACACGATTTGCTATCAAATGTACAGTTCGGCCTTATAAGTCGTTTAACAACTAAAAGTGCTATATTATTTTTTAAATATGAAGTACTGGATGGGTTAAAGGAAAGGTTTCGTACGATAGGCATATTTTTTTTATTTAACTAAGGCGTTTGATTGTGTTGATCACGAAATATTGCTACAGAAGTTGGATGATTACGGAATATGGGGAGTAGCTCAGAATTGGTTCACCTCTTACTTCAGCAACAGACAGCAAAATGCCATTATTCAGTATTGAGAATGGCTATGATGTAGGGCCTGAGTCGGGTATGGTCAAATGGGGGAGGAGGGGGTGTCCCAGGGATCAGTGTTGGGGCCACTCCTGTTCCTTATTTATATAAATGATAAGCCGTCTAGTATTACGGGTAACTCTAAAATATTTCTGTTTGCTAATGATATTAGCTTAGCAGTAAGGGATGTTGTGTGCAACATTGTCTCCGTTTCAAATAGTGCAGTTCATTACCTAAGTTCATGGCTTGTAGAAAATAAACAAACGCTAAATCACAGTAAGACTCAGTTTTTACAGTTTCTAACTCACAATTCAAAAAAACTTGACGTTTTAATTTGACAGAATGTGCATATGATTAGTGAAACTGAACAGTTCAAATTTCTAGGTGTTCAGATAGATAGGAAACTGTCGTGGGAAGGCAGCGTTCAGGATCTTGTTCAATGAATTAACACTGCCATTTTTACTATTCGAACGGTATCTGAAGTTAGTGATCGTTCGACACGAAATGTACTCTACATTGCTTATTTTCATTCGCTTATGTCGCATGGTATTATATTTTAGGGTAACTCTTCCCATTCAAAATGAATATTTTTGGCTCAGAAACGGGCGGTTCGGTCAATGAGTAGTGTAAGTTCGCGAACCTCTTGTCGACCCCTGTTCCCTGGCCTGGGTATTTTGGCCTCTTAATATGTATATACTTTACTGTCATTACTTGTTAAACATTTCAGCTTGTTCCCAAGAATAAGCAGCTTACTCGGCTGAAATCAAACCTGCATTTGGATCGGACTTCCTTAACTCTCGTGCACAAAAGTGTGTAGTGTACTGCTGCATCCATTTTCAATAAGCTACCACATGTGTTCAAAAAACTTAACAGTAATCCACGCGTTTTCAAATCGAAACTGAAGAGTTTGCTCATGGATCACTCCTTCTATTTTGTTCAGATCCTTGAAAAATTAAGCTGATTCTTATGTTGTATTGTTGATTGCACTTACTTAAACGTGTGGCTTGACTTTTTTTGGGTTCATAAATATTTCATTTTTGTCTTATATTATTTTTACCTAGTAATTTCATGTACTGACACGTTCCATGACCTTGGAGATTTTCTCCTCAATTTGGCCCTGCGGGACTTGACGTGTAAATAAGTAAAATGAATAAATAAGCGTTCATGCTGTCTTACAAAATCACATCCCAGACCGTAACAACAGGTGTAAGGTTAGGGAGTCTAACATGCAGACAGGTTGATTGCAGGCACTCAGCTGCTGCCTTGATCAACAAACGGCCATCTCTGGCACCGAGGCAGAACCAGCTGTCATCGGAAAACACAACAGACTTCCACCCAGCCCTCCCGTGAGCTCTATCTTGACACCACTGAAGTCGCAAATGGCTGTGGATTGGGGTCAGTGGAATGCGCGCTACATGGCGTCTGGCTCAGAGCTGTCCTTGAAGTAACCGATTTTTTAAAGTCTGTTGTCTCACTGTCATGACAACCGCGGCTCAGATTGCTGCGGCACATGCAGTACGATGCACAAGAGCCATATGACAAACACAACGTGTGTGTCACGGTAGTGCCACGTGACCATCTGGAGCCTGGCTTTCCTGCAGCCATACAGTATGTCGTGTATGACTTCGTACAGAATAGTAATAGAGCTAGGCTACAAAGTGGTGTGGGAACTGTCATTGTAGGAAATCTGGACAGGATTAACTGCTACCGAGCAAGTTAACGCGAAAAACAGATCATTTACTTAACTTGCATTTCTCTGGTATACGAAGACTCATTATAAATAATGCAGCAAGAAGTACAGCCCAGCTAGTACAACAGTCACAAGGATTAAGCTCTCTGAACAAAAGCGTAGGCGATGTTGTCACAGACCCGATTAGGTGGCCTTCACATAGTGAAGTGGATCCAAGTACAAATGGGCTGCGTTGCTGCCACCTGCTGTCCTACACAGCGACGGCAGAGGGCGCTCTCTGTGTGGAGCTGCTGGAGGCGTGGTACAGCAGGCGCGCACCACTGGGTCTGCCAGACCCCACGCAACCGCTGGCAGCATCTGACGGAAACTTGCTGTTCTTTTGCCAACTTTGAGATCCCGGTAGGGGGGTATCGGTATGTGTTAACAAATTCCTTACCCCCAAACCCCCACACAGTAGTCGCGGAGGGTAGATGAGGAAACAGTGGTGTGGGGAGGGCTGGATGCAGTTGGCAATGAGGAGACAGGGACCAAAACTAAAACTGCCCACGCTCCGGCACAGGCCGTGAACCTACCCTGGAACACCAACCGAATAACCGGGCATAGGGCGTGCACCCACATCCAGAGGTGGAACAGCAGCAGTGATGGAGGCACGTCAATGACTGCAATGGAATGGAGACGGCACACGGGGCAGCTGCTGGGAGGAGGGGCCCATGCACAAACGACTGGTGAAAGGGAGTCGATTTCCATCAACTGGTGCCAAAGGCATGGGGCTGCGGGAGCTGGATGTAGCCAGGGCTGCTGCGCCCATACAGACTGGGAAACTGAAGGCACAAAGCCTGGGGGAGAATCACGCAATTCTCAGGGACGAGTTTGATCCTGGTGGCTTGTCAGCAACCCTTTCGATCTCCACAGTAGAAACGCAGAACGTCCCAGAAAGCGTACAATGGTGCCTCACTCCTAGCGCTTTAATCCACCACACAGTCTGTGAAAGAGCGAATCGTTAGTGTGATACTGTGTCTGTCTGGGTGGAGTGGGCGCCGCCCACTGTGGCGGGCGCAGAAGCTGAAGCACGGTGTGGTGGGGCCGTCCGTGTAACAGCTCCGCCATCGATGATCCATCGCATAGCTGCGAATGGAAGGAAGACAAGAAAAGCCACAGCGCTTGATCCCTTGTATGGAAAGCACGAAGTTTGTCCATCTGTTGCTTAAATATAGGTACAAAGCATTCAGATTCGCCGTTGGATTTCGGTGGAATGGTGTAGTCGTGATGCGGTTGATGCCACAGGTGCTACAAAATTGTTCAAACTCGGTGCCAAGAAATTGTGGTCCGCTGTCAGTCACAATCACTCAGGAAATTCCTCGAGGCAAAAATGGTTCAAATGGCTTTGAGCACTATGGGACTTAACTTCTAAGGTCATCAGTCCCCTAGAACTTAGAACTACTTAAACCTAACTAACCTAAGGACATCACACACATCCATGCCCGAGACCCTCGAGGCAAAAGATTGACGACAAGGCCCGGATTGTGGAATGAGCTATAGTAGAGTGCATAGAAACCACGACGGGAAATTTGCTGAAAGCATCAACGGCCGTGAGTCATCGTGTATTCCAGGAAGGACGCTCAAAATTGAAGTGCAAACGTTGCCAAGTTTCTTGACGTTTGAGCCATTCATGGAACTGCTGAGGTTAAGCAGACTTATGTTCAGCACAGGCCTGCCATTGAGAAGTCAACTGTTCAGTTTGTGCATCCACACCATGCCAAGTGCAATGACATCACGTCATGTGCTTGGTGCGAACTATGTCCCAATGACCTTGGTGGCCGGCCACGGTGGCCAAGCGGTTCTAGGCGCTTCAGTCTGGGAACGCGCTACCGCTACGGTCGCAGGTTCGACTCCTGCCTCGGGCATGGATGTGTGTGATGATCTTAGATTTAAGTAGTTCTAAGTTCTAGGGGACTGATGACCTCAGATTTTAAGTCGCATAGTGCTCAGAGCCATTTGAACCATTTGACCTTGGTGTAGTGACCGAAGTACGTCAGGCTGCAGAGCCTGGGGAACCACACTGCATGACTGATCATTGTTGGTGCAAAGCAAAGGAACACTTTGGTGAACTGTAAGGGGCCTGCCGACGTGCAAAACATCGGCGGACGACCAGGCTACGACTCTATCTTGCTGAACGCAGTCAACCAGTGTGGGTGTAGTGCAACAGAATCTGCAAAGCAGGATCTGCTGCTTTGGCTTGCCCTAGTTTCCGGTGATTAAGTGGAAAGGTATAGGATGCACCCGTCTCTCACGCATCAGTGTAGCAACAATAGGCAGAGGACCTGTCGATTATTGAATCTGGATCAACAGAGAAGCGAGAAACAGCGTCTGCATTGGCACGCTAAATGGTTATATGAGAGAAGAAGTGCCACCGTGGCAGTTTGTGTACTGTGGGAGTTGGTACTGACTGAGAAGCGCTGAACAAATATATTGTAGAGTTAAGGTTCAATCTCTAAGTAAAACCTTCTGGCTAAAAGATTCTGGTGAAACTCGTAACACCATAGACAATGCCGACAGCGTCCTTTTCAAGTTGCAAGAATTGGATTCCGCTTTGTTCAACAACTTCGAAGCAAAGGCAATCGGCCTGTCAACAGAACCAAATTTATGTGATGATACTGCACTGACGCCGTAGGAAGAAGCATCCACAGGGTAGGCTGGATGAAAGTGAAGAAGACATCGATCGCTAAGCATAGCATTTTTCAGCTTTTAGAAAACAGACTGATTCTCTCGGGGCCGAACAAAATGAGTATTCTTCCTGCACAAGCGATGCAAGGGAGCCGCGATTTGAGCGGCGTTAGGAATAAATCGGATGTAATACGTGATATTCCGTAACACGGACAGCAATTCCCGCCCACTGCGTGGGGGTGGATAGTAAGCATGTGTTACTACGGTGGGTGAACACCCTTGTCATTAATGACTTGTCCTATTACTCAAGTTAAGTCTGAAAAAGAAAAACATTTTTCTCTGTTACATCTGAGAACTGCTGTAGACAGACCTGTGAGTGCGAAGATGTGTTCCTCAGGAGCGTTACCTGAGACGACAATGTCATATAAATAATTCGAGTTAAAAGAAACTTTTCCCGTCAGCTGCTCCAGAATGCGCTGAAATATAGCACATTTTGAAGCACCCACGAACGGCAATCTGGAAAATGTAAAGAGACCGTGAACAGTGTTAATAAATAACGCGTCTCGCGCTTGCGCATCTAGAGGAATTTGCAAACATCGCGGAAATCAGCTCTGGAAAATTAACGTTCGGCCGGCCGGCATCAGTTCTGCTGGGCGCGGCAAAGGATAACTGTCAATGACTGTTTGAGAATTCACAGCCGGAGTCCACCGGATGGCTTCTTTAGAATGAGAAGAGAAGAGGCCCACGGGCTGGAAGTACTGGGTGCTGTGACCCAACTGCCTCGCAAAGCCGTAAGCTCCTGAGCCACCTGTTCTCGATGAGCACGAGGAACAGGACGAGCTCTGACAAGGCGTCACTGTTCACCGTCCAACGTTATGATATGGGCATCAAAATTACTGGCTTTGACTAAACCGTCGGAAAACAAATCCTGAAATTCTGCACATAACTTAGCAACACCGTCCCGAGCATCAGAGGAAATAACAGAATGTGTGAATGCTTAACCCAAACACATCAAAAGAGTCTAAACCAAAAATATTAGCGCTGTCTTGGCAAAAAAGTTCTGTAAATATCTTTGTCAAATTTCGGAAAGCTGCAGGAACTCTACAATTGCCTGAGACAGAATTCAAATGGTTCAAATGGCTCTGAGCACTATGGGACTCAACTGCTGTGGTCATAAGTCCCCTAGAACTTAGAACTACTTAAACCTAACTAACCTAAGGACATCACACACATCCATGCCCGAGGCAGGATTCGAACCTGCGACCGTGGCAGTCGCACGGTTCCGGACTGCGGGCCTAGAACCGAGACAGAATTCCTTGGCCGTTTTACGCCACCAGCTTAAGGCGCGATGTGCGCAACTTAAGTTTGTCAAGCAATTCTTAAGCGCTTCAGCTGATCAAAGTCACTGAAGCTGCAGTATCAAGTGGCCAATTGAGTGGCCGTCCAGCAGCAGTAAGAGACACGAAAGGTTTGTTGTCGTCACGTAGCACTGCACACGAGTTGGAAACCTTTGCTGAACGGTTATAACACTGTTGTTTCGCACTAACGGTACTGCGGGGCTTTGAAAACACGCTACATACGGTTTGCGACTTAGATTTGCGCGAAGGAGTAGCAGAAGGGCGTGTCTTATATTTCTGTAAACACACTGATTGATCTTGATCCGTTTGCCGCAAGAAAAGCAAGACGCTTCACGTGATGGGCAAGATCGGCGGACATGTGCCGTATTACAGCGCGGACCGGACTTGACTGCGACACGTGTTCACGCGTGCGTCGTGGCTGTGACCGGCCGGTCGCTGTTTGCGAGCTGGCGGCGATACCTGTTTATCGCGGCTGTCTACAGAACAAACAGGCGCCACCTCAAAACTGTCTGCTGCTGATTCATAGTAGAGACTCTACAGAACCTGCTGCAAGGAATCGTCCGGGTATCTAAGAACCTGTTAGCAAATTCGATAGTCAACCACACTGTGCATGCACCACGACGTCACTGTAGTAATTGCTACAGTCACATTTGAATCTACACGTCTTGGTACGTCTCTCCTTGTTGCTTACGACTTAAGGAACTAGCTACGGGCCGCCGCTTCTTGTACCATGTCCTCATAAACAAAGCGCCTACAATAGGTCCTCATATTGTACTAATTCAGGGTGCGACGTGGGAAAGAGTTTTGCACAAAGCTTGTAAGTAGTCGCTGATGTTTGTCAGAACGTTATAAGTGATGCGCTGCGATGTGCGTGTCGAATTGTGTGAAGTACTCTGCCCAGTCTGTCCTTACCTCATCAAACTCACGAAATGCGGGAATACACAGTTTGTCCACGGTAAGTTGACGATTCGCACCGTGACTGTTGAGAGCGGCCGCGCTCCCGCGTTATGGCTGCCGAGGGGTCAGGAGGGGTGAGGGGAGAGGCAGCACCACCTCCTGGCATCACTACCTGCGGGGTTTGTGCTTAACACGAAATCAGAGACAGCACTCGCGGAAATTTTATCCGATTAAGTGACACTTCCATCGGATCGGAAATCACCTAATTTGTCGGGTGGAACAGCTGGAACCATCATATTTGCATCCCCTCTCCCTCCTCTCGTCGACTTCCGCTAGCTTCGTACAGTTCGAGAAGTTGGTAAGTTAGTGGAATCAGTTTCTTCCCGACCAGGTTTCCAGGTTCGGGTCCCGGTCCGACACACAGTTTTAATTTGTCAGGAAGTTTCAAATCAGCGCACATTCCGCTGCAGAGTGAAAATACGTTCTAGTTTCTTGCATCTTGCTGCAAGTACTTGCCGAATTTTTTATCAAACTTATAAAAGTTGTGTGTGTTCAGTAACAGTGTGAAAATATCTGTGTCGAAAAGGAGAATGTCACAAAGGCAGACGAACCAAAACTAATGTACTATTGGAACGCAAAAGCAGACTAGCACTATTAGTCAAGGAAATGCAATGCGATCAATTTGTTTCATGAGAAGAGAAAGTGGAATGGCAGTTCAGACGCATTTAAATTGTAGCTGAATTTTTAGTGTTAACGTAAACATAAATCTAGTACACTTGTGATTAAAGTAATATATATTGCTTGCAAAAAGCGAAGAATAATTAAAACGCAATCTCTTGAGGAGATTCCGCGCCGAATTTTTCTTTCCTCCTATCAGATATTTGATTATACATCAGACAAGAGATGTTCGAAATTTGTGTACGACATCTACAAAGTATTTAATCTAAGTGAAGTCATTTGATTTAGTTAAATAAATCGTGTTTCTCGGTTACATCAGTATGTTCTCTGTAATATTTTTGTCTATTTTTTATTTTTGTCTTTCGTCACGATCTTTGATCATTAATAACACAGCAACAACAGTGGCGGTTGCTCTGGTTTTTAAGAATAACTGCATTGCTGCAGTAAGTATTTTCAGCAAGTTCCTGAAATAATATTGCCCAATGACTTCAAAAAGCCAACTTGAGTAAGTTTCTGTTCTATTGTAGATACCTCAGCAAGTGCTTACAGAAGTTACTTGCTAGTAAACACAATGCTTTCGTAATACTTAGCCTCTAGTGGCAGCTTGGCGTTGGCAGCGCTCGGAGACAAATAAATATCTTCCGAGTAGTGCCTATTCTCTCCGATTCTGGCAGGGCTTGCGAAATGGTGAAGCTGTCGTGGCCAAGCAGTACGTGGCTGATGCAGGCGGCGGCGCTGCCATCGGACACGGCGTCTCGTGTGGAGTTATCTGCGCCGTCACGAAGCAGTTGTGCCACTTGGTAACTGTGAGAGAGATCACCTGCAGGTGGCGCATCAGGTGACTGCGGTGCAGTAGCCATTATAAATTAAGCATTGCACAAATACAATCAGCAAGAAGCTAAAACAGCACAGAGAGAAAGAAAGGGAGTGAAAGAACTGCAACTGCCGTACCAGAAACATAAAAAGCACAAGTAAGGCAAAAGCTAGGGACGCAGAAGATAACCAACAGCAGCAAAAACCAATGAAAAATAGAACAAGTAAACTAGGCTTGAAGATGGCCACAAGTAGGCACCGTGTCTCGTTGCCAGGTATGTTGTGTACGACCTCGTTCGCAATTGTAAGGACAGATGCGCTGCAGAGTGGCGTGGCAACTGTCTTCATAGGAAAGCTGGACAATATCATAAATGATTAGCGAACAAGTCAAGACAACAAAAAGAAGATTTACTTGTATTTCTCAAAGTGTATGAAGACTTATTACAAATAATGCAGCAAGAAATGGAGTCCAGGGCGAGGCTCTCTGAAATGAGGCACGAGCTGTGGTGTCTAAATGGCGACTAGGAAGTGTCCGTGCAGCGCCACCCAGTGAAGCGGGTGCGAGTGCGCGTGGGCTGCACGGCTGCTCCTGCTACAGCAGCCGGGCTGGGCTGAGGCTCGGAGGGCTCCTGCGCGACCGCTGACAGTGTCTGCCGGTGACCACGTACAGTGGCTGCAGGAACACTTGGCGGGAGTGCTGTTACGCGCTTTCGTTCAAACTCTGTGAGGTCTTGACAATGGCGTCTTTGTCGCCTTAACGGCATTCTTGACTAACATCAAGTCACAACCTCCAATCTCAAAGGTAACTAATACTTACGACCGTCACAACTTGTATTTAAAGCGAACACGATTTGCATAGTGGCGGTACTAGCGCTATTCTTATGCGACTGCTGCAGAATTTGAAGAGACGTCATCTTTCAAATGCAGAAACACACTTACCAGCTTTCGTTTACGTTGCCCAACTCTTTCTAAGAGTTGCGACTTCTTTCCGACATTCTAACGGCTTTAGTGCACTCTTCCAGGTAATTCTTGGTTTCGCCATTTTTCCTACAGTTTGATGATGAACGTTCTGTGGACACGCCCTGTCGAAGATAACAATAAGCACGTCAACTCTGGTTCACTTGTACGTTCCTCACTTGACGACCACACAGGTCCGCATTCAGACTCCGAATGGTTAATTAAATTAAGAGACTTTACTGTCATATAAATTATACAAGACTGTTTTGAATAGTGGGTGAAATGTAGCAGTTAACACGCCAGCAGTCTGGCAGCCCTACGGGATGAAACCACCAGTGAGTGGTTTTAGCCGGATATGGCTCTCTTCTCCTTGCCATTGCCAAGGCTAGAGGTGAAAGCATGATGGCAGCTGAAGAGTGACTAGTATTGTATGTGTCGTGCTTGTGTTAACAGGAACACAGGCTACACGACTGATTCCTGACCGTCCTGGACAGAAGTAAGGTAACTGATATCTCAAAAGGTTTATGGACAGATATTCATAGTCTTTTATTTCTAGTTTTGACCATTATGTACTCTTCTAAGACATTTTCTTGTACAAAGCAATGACTGGTTACTGCATTCGTTGGATGAAATCAATAAGGAAGTCTGAAATAGAACATGACACTGCAGTGCAAGAAATAAGAGAGTTCTTTCATCTAGAAAGTTAAATTTTACGGTGTTGCTCAAGCAAGAAAGTTAAAAAAAGTAACATGGCACAAATATAGAAAATTTCCTGCAATAGAAAAAGCTGTATCATATAATGATATGGTAATGAAAAATAATGTGGACGTATGGAGCGCAGTTGAGTATGCAAGTGAAGCGTGGACGAGAGGACGTCAGGATGTAGAAAGACTGGAAGTCACTGAACTGTGCTGTTATCGGAGAATGTCAACAATTATGTGGACACTTGAAGTACGAAAAGAAGAAACCTTAAAATTAATAGGGAAGAAGAGAATTCTACAGGATATTCTTAGTAGAGGGAGGGTCAGGTTAGCGCAGCATCGGCTACAGTTTCCAGAAAAAGCCAGATTGGTAAGGAGACAGTTCTACAGGATATTCTTACTAGAGGGAGGGTCACGTTAACACAACATCTGCTACAATTTCCACAAGTAGCCAACACGGGTCTGGGAGCAGTAAACGAAACGAAACTCCTCCCGAACAGGCCACGAAGGCCGAATGGTACCGACCGGCCGCCGTGTCATCCACAGCCCACAGGAGCCGCTACTTCTCAATCAAGTAGCTCCTCAGTTTGCCTCACAGGGGCTGAGTGGACCCCGCTTGCCAACAGCACTCGGCAGACCGGATGGTCACCCATCCAAGTGCTAGCCCAGCCCGACAGCGCTTAACTTTGGTGATCTGACGGGAACCGTTGTTACCACTGTGGCAAAGCCGTTGGCCTGGGAGGAGCAGTAGACGATAAAAGTGGGAAGTTACAATACACAGAACGGATTACACAGAAAGTTGGGTGTGGTAGCTATGTAAAAATGGAAGAATTCGTACGACATAGAAAAAAAAGGGAAGGGCAGAGTTAGAGTAGTTGGAAGATTGATGGCGTATACATAATGAAAAACAGGAGAGTTTTGGGGGTAAGACGACACGTGTATTATGTTCCTGGGTAGCAGAGTGCTGAGGGGGGAGTTTGTGGAGACAGCGAGGCTCCGGCTGTTGCAGATGAGGGACGCGATGCAGCTGGCCGGCATCCCGCCCTACGAGGCAGACCCCCCGCCGCCGCCCACCGACAACTGCTCGTCGGCCCACCTCTTCTGAGGCGGCAGCCGCAGCTCCAGCCGCTGGTCCTGGAGTCCCAGCCAGCAGCAGCCGCGTCCACGCTTCTGGAGTCCAGGTGCCAGCTCCAGCCGCCACTGCTGGAGTTCCGGTGCGAGCTACGGCAGCAGCAGCCGCCCCCACAGCCGGCTCTGGCCGCTGCCCCTGGA
Source organism: Schistocerca americana (assembly GCF_021461395.2). Taxonomy (NCBI): domain Eukaryota; kingdom Metazoa; phylum Arthropoda; class Insecta; order Orthoptera; family Acrididae; genus Schistocerca; species Schistocerca americana. Next base: position 717,616,682 of record NC_060123.1, read on the forward strand.
GTCCCAGCTGCAGCCTCGCCAGCCACCGGCTGTGGGCCGCTGCTCTCCACCCTGCACCAGCCGCGCCGCGCCGTGCTGTCCCAGTCACCACGCGGGCTTCACTGTCTGGTCCCTGCAACTCCCCCACACCTACATACAGCCTCCTCAAACCAATACCAGCAACTGTAGCGTCACTGCGCTGGTCACTCCATTTCTCAGTCCACTCGTGACGAGAGCAACGGAAACAAGATCCAATAATTTTTCGTATGCATGAATTTCCTAGAAGAAACTGTTTCCTGGAGTTAGTTTTTTCCGGCATAAATGTTTACTTTTCTTTTGATTGTGATTACCCAATTTCACCACACACCTAATTTTAAAAAAATTAAAAGATCACATGGTGTGGCAGTGTCTGAAGATCGAATTCGATGATTGTCAAAATCGATCACTTATTTCATTTTAAGACATTAAGTACATCCTGTCAGTTTTTCTGCTGTTAGATGAAACTACGTAATTGAACATAACAAAAAGGAATTTCCATTCGCAAATGTTGCTACATACCAGATCACCAGATCAGCAAATAGCTGGCGAGTATGTATTCACATATAATTTGAGGAAGAAATTTCTGATGATGTACGTCTAGAGTACAGCACTGTATGGTAGTGAAACATGGACTGTGGGAAAACCGGAACAGAAGAGAATCGAAGCATTTGAGATGTGGTGCTATAGACGAATGTTAAAAATTAGGTGGACTGATAAGGCAAGGAATGAGGAGGTTCTATGTAGAATCGGAGAGGAAAGGAATATGTGGAAAACACTGATAAGGAGAAGGGACAGGATGATAGGACATCTGCTAAGACATGAGGGAATGACTTCCATGGTACTAGAGGGAGCTATAGAGGGAAAAAACTGTAGAGGCAGACAGAGATTGGAATACGTCAAGCAAATAATTGAGGACGTAGGTTGCAAGTGCTACTCTGAGATGAAGAGGTTAGCACAGGAACGGAATTCGTGGCGGGCCGCATCAAACCAGTCAGTAGACTGATGACCAGGAAAAAAAAAGATCCCCCCACCCCCTGTACCAAATGACATTCTTCCACGCTGCTATTGCCGTGGCTGCTAGACCCGTACCAGAATGACAAACTGATTAATAGACGTAGGCGTCCAGAAGCGGCGACTCAAAGGTAGGGGCACTTACGCTCTCCATGAATCTGTGTTGTAGACTGTAATCTACTACAGAATTCTCACACATTTCTAAAATTAATGATCAAAGATCCATTAAACCACAGGTTTAGCAACGCTGACTGGGGCGAGGTATACTATGACATTTGCGGCCACTATATAACTTAAATGTTCATGAGAAATTTGGCTATTTCCAAAACTTTCGACGCCGTCTTACAGTGAGAGCTGATCTGATGCGAGACTCCACAAGACGGCGCCGAAACACTTGCCCCCCCCCCCCACCTCCTATCATTTATCTTCCACTTGCCTTATCATCTCGTAAGGAGCCGCAGGGAGGGACCTGTTCAACAGCCTGTCGCGCACAGATCTCGGGAGACTCTCTCCTCACCAGCGCAGCACAAACGTGACTGCAGTATTTTTGGCTAACAGCTGTCTCCAATTGCCGAAATGGCAATCCCCCTCTCCATGCAACGCAGTTTAATGACAACATCAGTTTTATTTCTCTCTCTGCGTAAATGGCGCGCCTACGTTCAGTCTTATACGACAGCGACCTCTCTGTGGTCCCTGAAGAATACAGCCAGTTAATAATGAAAATGTGCTCATCTGTGCTTCATGTGTCGTCCCAAATTGAACAGCTTGAAAGAGAAAAAGCAGTTTTCTGCGTTGGAAAAGAGAAGAACAATTGCATAATTTCCAGTAATGGGCAGCCACGCAGTTAAAATTTCTGTAACACACCTTACAAGCGTGCGGGACAACGTGTCAGTTGGGGGAGACAACGAATTTCTCACTTCAGTCTCCGGGGCCCAAACAGTGGCAGCTTTTGGGAGCTTCCCAAGTTGGCCTCACTGACTACCAGCCGTCTGCAACACTTTGTACAAACTAATCAAAAACACAGATTTGATAACACGTTGTGTTGACCTTTCTGCGAGTCAAGAAAACATAAGTGTGAAAGTAATGTAGAACATGTATTAACACTACGCAGTGTACAGTTCGTAAGCGAACAGAGTACTGCATATGGCGTAATAGTTAGTTATTTAATCAGTTAGTTTCATATTCAATGCATCATTCGTACAATTAATTGCGATGATGTGCATCTAGTCACTTAACGTTTACAATAGGTATTCATGTCTACCCGATGATCATTTAAACGGTTTTTTTTTGTATAAGATATTTCAAAATATATTTCTTGTTTCTCCAGAATGAAGAGTATCAACGGCATTTTACCTGGTTATTTTTACTGGTTTGCAGATAAACTTTCTCTGACATTGTGATTTTTTCCAGTTCTTAATTTTGAACGCCTCTAGCTTATTTCATAAATATTCGAGGCATATGGATGACGTTTTTGCTGGTTATAATTGTTGGTAACTAGAAATATTTTCTCTGTCGTGCTATCTTTTTTATCCCAATTTTTTACTCTCATTGTCAACCTAACATGAGTGCCATATGAATAGAAATATATTCTCTAGCTTATTTCATAATTTGTTACATGCAATTGTTTCAGTTATATGATAATGTGTTTTGGGGCCATTAACACAATTATGTTAGTAATATAAAAAGACTAGCTGTCAATGTGGAGTAGATGTTGATGCAGATGTACCTGTGGCTGCGCACACGTCTCACTAGTTTTGTTGTGATAAGTAATGATGAGTAAGTGCATGCAATGACATCTGCTGCCCTCAGATGTCTGCCTGTCCAGGTAAGCACAGCTCGTGACGATCACCTCCACCCCTTCCCCCCCCCCCCCTCCTCTCTCTCTCTCTCTCTCCTCTCCCCCTCTCCCCCCTCTTTCTTTAAATGCACGAAGACGCGTTAAGGCGCATGGGCAGGAGTTCACAACTCTGCATTGCGTAACAAATTTAGTAATTATTTTGACACATTTATGTTCAGTGATGTAAAAACTGATGTCCCACTCCCTGCTTCATCCTGTTATGGGTCTATTTCTCTTTTGACTTTCTAAAGTAGCCTATGTTCTTCGTCAGGGTTGACGCTATCTCCATACACAATTTCAGCTGTTTCAAATCAGTTCAGTGGTTTAGTTGTGAAAACGTAACCGACAGAATCACTTTCGCATTTACTAATATTCTTATAGGCGTATGTATTAAACACGTTGAGGATTGGATAGGTATTGTTTTAATTATTATCAATTATGTTGAATCGTATTACGTAGAACGTATAATCAATAAAAACATTTTCATAAATATGATGAAGTTGAAAATCAAAGAGGAAACGCTTTATCAAATAGTAAATATTTTTCGCTACATCGCATTGTATTGTTCAAATCAATGAATATCTTGTTCTTTCTAAAGTATCTTATGTTCTTCCTCAGGGTTCAATGTATCTCCACATTAAATTTCATCGAAAACGGTTCAGCGGTGTAGTTGTGAAAAGCTAACAGACAAATATAGTTTCGCCTTTATAGCGTTACTGTGGATGTCCTTTGCATATACACAATGTAACTGTAGCTATGAAAAATATAAGTCACGGATTACGTTCACTGAACCACTCTACTTATTCAAAATTGTCTCCCCCTGAATCAATACATAGCTGAAATCATTTTAAAAGTGTTTTGAAACAACCATTGTCATCCTATTTTGGAATTGTATTAGTAGCGCAGTGCAGTTTTCTAGGATGTCATTCAATGAGTCGCAATGATGACCTTTCATTATAAACTTTTAATTGGGGAACAAGCGGAAGTTGTCTGGGCTGAAATCCGACAAATACGGTGGGTGATCCAGCACTGTGATCCGTTTGCCGGCCAAAAAGCTCGCGTAACAAGATATAGAAAAAATATGTTTCATAATACTAATATATGTTGTGTACAATTTTTTTTAAATCTTACACCATGAAACCTTTAACTACCACAACACGCTGCAAGATTAGCTACAAGTTGAGATATATAGATACAAACTGTTCACAAAAGATGTTTTTTTCCTTATACCAGTAATGTCACGCTGACGTTAAAAATTAAAAATTTCAAACAGAAAAGCGTCAGAATCAATGAAACAATTTTGAAGAAACTTTGTCAAAAACACGGAGTCATAAAGTCTCATTGACTAGTACTCGTCAAAAGTGGTGAAGACGGAAGTAAACTTCAAATAATATTCTTCGAATCCTGATCTCATTTATAGGACATGCGAGAGTAATATTAAAAATTTGGAGAGATTGACATATTTCTCAAAATAAAACAGGACCAGGAACAACTTTTGTTGAAAAGAAAATGTTCGCTAATGCTGCCCACCAACGCTAGGTATCATACAGAATCTGGTGTCTCAGAGAAGATGACATTTCACTGAACTAACAGGGACTTCTAACCACATTGCACACTGCCTACCCTAGTAAGTTGACAAAGTGAGTTTCAACGAGAGAACCTTGGAATTGATTGTCTCTTTCTGAAGAGAGATAGTTTAGAAAGGGATCAGGAATTTTAACTGCCTCGGCCTATTCTGTTTCATGCAAAGCATATGAGTGTTTATAGGGACCACATATTGTATACACACATCACAGAGCGCCTCTCAGGGGCATAACCAATACAGAAGGATACCTAGGGCTGCTGGGAATCATTAACGAACATTTTGTCTCAAAGAAAAGTTGCTCCCACCAACGTGGGCAGCGTCTTTCGTCTGTCTCTCATCCGACATGAAGGAGTCCTGATGGAGATTCTATTGCTGAAACTGTGATTGTTCTTTCAGTCTTATTTACAGAGGAGCCAACAGTTGGAGGCGACAAAGTAGCATTTTTTCGTTATCATTTTTGTGGGAAAATCCAAATCCTTATTGCGTAACTCAGACCAGACACGAGTACTATTTAAAGGCTAATGTGCGGGTTAAGATAAATGTAGGGGATAACGTTAATCTACGAGTTAATGTACTGTAAGTGAGCGTCCACCACGTTGACTCCTTCTTGCAGTAAGAATCACACATGCTGTCTTCTACAATGTAGCAGAGCACTCTTCCAGACTAGCTTTAGAATATGACGCTGGAAATAAGAAGAAGTAAATGGTTTACCAAAAATGGGGCTCCAGTACACTCCACATACGTTGTTTGTTCACTGAATGATGTCTTCGTTGACAGGTGGGTAGTTAAGGAATGACCAGTTTCTCGACCTGCACAATTCTTTTTAGTCTCATCTGCGGCTCCATTACGTCAGTTTGTTGATGCAGGATGGAAGATCGCACCTGCAGCATAACATGATCGCGTTCTTCGGAGTCTGCTGCAGTCACTCTACTGAACAAAACTGAGAATCAGTCTCTGCAAGCCGCCAAACATCTAGCCTAAGAACGTAGAACGAGTGTACTAGGGCGGTGGTTGGTTTATGCAGGAGGGCAGGACGCGTCCTCGTGGGAACTGGGGCCGATGTTGGCCAGGTGTACGACGGCCACGGTGCGAGCGCGTTGCGCTGCCGAGTCAGCGCAGGTTTGGCTTGGGGGCTGACGCACACTCCACGCCTTGAGCTGCCGGCTGTCGGATCGCCCCGTTTTTACAGTTCGGAAAGGGTGAGGAATGGACATCTCTAAAAAGGAAAATCAGGAATACAGAAATACAAGTCACTGAGGAATGAAATAAATAGGAACTGCAGGGAAGCTAAGACGAAATGGCTGCGGGAAAAATGCGAAGACATCGAAAAAGATATGATTGTCGGAAGGACAGACTCAGCATACAGGAAAGTCAAAACAACCTTTGGTGACATTAAAAGCAACGGTGGTAACATTAAGAGTGCAACGGGAATTCCACTGTTAAATGCAGAGGAGAGAGCAGATAGGTGGAAAGAATACATTGAAAGCCTCTATGAGGGTGAAGATTTGTCTGATGTGATAGAAGAAGAAACAGGAGTCGATTTAGAAGAGATAGGGGATCCAGTATTAGAATCGGAATTTAAAAGAGCTTTGGAGGACTTACGGTCAAATAAGGCAGAAGGGATAGATAACATTCCATCAGAATTTCTAAAATCATTGGGGGAGGTGGCAACAAAACGACTATTCACGTTGGTGTGTAGAATATATGAGTCTGGCGACATACCATCTGACTTTCGGAAAAGCATCATCCACACAATTCCGAAGACGGCAAGAGCTGACAAGTGCGAGAATTATCGCACAATCAGCTTAACAGCTCATGCATCGAAGCTGCTTACAAGAATAATATACAGAAGAATGGAAAAGAAAATTGAGAATGCGCTAGGTGGCGATCAGTTTGGCTTTAGGAAAAGTAAAGGGACGAGAGAGGCAATTCTGACGTTACGGCTAATAATGGAAGCAAGGCTAAAGAAAAATCAAGACACTTTCATAGGATTTGTCGACCTGGAAAAAGCGTTCGACAATATAAAATGGTGCAAGCTGTTCGAGATTCTAAAAAAGTAGGGGTAAGCTATAGGGAGAGACGGGTCATATACAATATGTACAACAACCAAGAAGGAATAATGAGAGTGGACGATCAAGAACTAAGTGCTCGTATTAAGAAGGGTGTAAGACAAGGCTGTAACCCTTCGCCCCTACTCTTCAATCTGTACGTCGAGGAAGCAATGATGGAAATAAAAGAAAGGTTCAGGAGTGGAATTAAAATACAAGGTGAAAGGATACCAACGATACGATTCGCTGATGACATTTCTATCCTGTGTGAAAGTGAAGAAGAGTTAAATGATCTGCTAAACGGAATGAAGAGTACACAGTACGGTTTGAGAGTAAATTGGAGAAAGACGAAGGTAATGAGAAGTAGTAGAAATGAGAATAGCGAGAAACTTAACATCAGGATTGATGGTCACGAAGTCAATGAAGTTAAGGAATTCTGCTACCTATGCAGTAAAATAACCAATGACGGACGGAGCAAGGAGGACATCAAAAGCAGACTCGCTATGGCAAAAAAGGCATTTCTGGCCAAGAGAAGTCTACTAATATCAAATACCGGCCTTAATTCGAGGAAGAAATTTCTGAGGATGTACGTCTGGAGTACATCATTGTATGGTAATGAAACATGGACTGTGGGAAAACCGGAACAGAAGAGAATCGAAGCATTTGAGATGTGGTGCTATAGACGAATGTTGAAAATTAGGTGGACTGATAACGTAAGGAACGAGGAGGTTCTATGCAGAATCGGAGAGGAAAGGAATATGTGGAAAACACTGATAAGGAGAAGGGACAGGATGATAGGACATCTGCTAAGACATGAGGGAATGACTTCCATGGTACTAGAGGGAGCTGTAGAGGGCAAAAACTGTAGAGGAAGACAGAGATTGGAATATGTCAAGCAAATAATTGAGGACGTAGGTTGCAAGTGCTACTCTGAGATGAAGAGGTTAGCACAGGAAAGGAATTCGTGGTGGGCCGGATCAAACCAGTCAGTAGACTGATGACCAAAAAAAAGGTGAGATGTGGGTGGGCACACCATTACCTGCATGAGAGGTGAGGAGGGGGGAGGGGAGCGCCGTCTACTAAGTGTATTCAAAGTTGCAATTTAGAAAATGGTGCAATTTGACGGGAATAATGGATATTGCTCGATAAGCAGGTAATTAGGTAATTGGAACCATATTTTATACTGTAATAGATAATCCAAAAGTCAAATTTTTATACTATCCCACAAACGTATTCACACAAAACAGAAAAATAAAAAAGGTTTAGCTCATAACAAAAAGTGTTATTGAAGTCTAGTATTATACGTTACATGATAAAACTACAGTTGGCATGAATTAAAATTTTGTGTCATGTTGTGGAACCTGCAACGTAACTATAAAACTGAAGATTTGGAAAATAATTTGACAGCAAACGATGGTTTCACTATAGTAGCTGGTGTTGAAGGTATGGTTTGTTTTAAGGAAATTCATCTACGACCCGAGTCCCCAAATTCATTTCTCCCATTATCTGTATCTGAGCATACACTGTCTGACAAAAACAAGTGATGAACACAGGTTGAATAGGAAACTAAATAAAACTTGACAGGTTAGTACAGCATCAAATGTTACTTTAGTGCCGCGCGGATTGTCCGCGCGGTTTTGGGCTCCATGACACGGATTGCGCGGCCACTCCCGCCGGAGGTTCGAGTCCTCCCTCGGACGTGTGTGTGTGTGTTGTTCTTAGCATAAGTTCGTTTAAGTAGGGTGTAAGTCTAGGGACCGATGACATCAGCGGTTTGGTCCCTTAGGAATCTACACACAGTTGAACATTTTTTACTTCAGTGATTACAATATCAAGTCCAATTTACGAAGAATTTGATAATATGAGCCACCTTTTCAGGCTTGGGGTGGGGGGGGGGGGGGGAGGAGGGGTTGGGGGTTGGATTGGGTAGCTGAGTGTGAAGGATGGAACGGCCTCTTTTTTCATGTGATTTTTTTCAGTTGTTTTATATAGTGTCTGGTTTCCAATATTTATTTGGTCATTCAGTCACTATTTATTTTGTGTTAATGCTTTGTGTATGTGGAAATATTGCTTGAAAGTAAGGAGGTGTCTGTCTTTACTGATTTTTACGATGTTGATATGTTTTTCATGGTTTCTTGGTCTATGGTACTCTTGTTACAGATGATATGCATATGTTGAATGGTTTGTACCATATTTCAGTATTCTGAGGTGTTCTTTATACCTTGTGTGGAATACCCTGCCAATTATTCCAGTGTACATTTCTTCACAATATCTGCAACTGAGTCGATAGATACCAGATTGTTAATTTCTGTCTGGTTCTGATTTCAGTTTTGGGATGTGCATTTGTATTAAATTTTCCGTTTTGTGAGGCATGATTATGCCTCGTGTTTTGAATATGTTATCTTTTCTATCTGTGAATATGTTGTTGTAGGGCATTGTACGCTATTTTTTGTAGTAGTGCGGGTTGTACGTGTTCGTGTAAGCTTTTTTTCATTTGTGTCTTTTTTCAGTTTAGTTTATCTACCATTGTTTCTTTGCGTCCATTTTCAGTGCTGTTTGTTTTATAATGCCCAGGTAATCAAAGGTGTTCAGGGGGATCCTGTTCAGAGTGTTTAACATGTATCTGATTGCAACCTGTTCCTGATTCTGCGGTTGATTTGAGGTTGCATGTAAGATACTGTCACTTGTAGAAGGTTTTCTGTGGCTGTTAAACGTGTGTTTGTTATTGTCGTTTCTTATGGTTATGTCTAGAAAGCTGAGCGAGTTTTCTTTTTGTTCTTCTGTTGTGAACTTCATATTTCTGTGTGCAATATTAATAACGGTGTAGTTTCTGTATTCTGTCTTTAGGTTCATCTACTATGCATATTACGTCTCCATGTACCTGTACAAGCAGATGATGTAGCTTTTCTTTGTTATTATTTATTCAAATATCAGTTTTTCTATGTGATCCGTGAAAATGTGGGCTAATGTTCCTGCAATAGGTGAAGCCATGGTGAAGCCTTCTTTTTGTATGTAGTATTCCTTAGTTAAAGATCAGTGATGATGCTTTAGCGCAATATAGCGAGACGTAGTTGGTGAAAAAAAAGCACACATTTTCTTGTTGCTGTTACGCGTGAACGAAAATACTCTCATGAAGTTTAAGCAACTACTGCCAATATGGCCGCACAAATGAAGACTTTCAGCCCGATATGAGTTTGAGACTCGTGATGAATATCGCAGATGATGCTGCAGCATGTAAACGGAAGATTCGTCAATGTGTTTCTGAGTACGACTTGTAATATGTAGATAAAATGCTTAGAGATTTCTTTATGGTCATTGAATATTTAAAAGAACAGTTGTACAGAGACGTATTTTTGACACATAGTGTGGCAAGTCTTTCTAAGAGTCCTCTATTTACAAAAGTCGTCACTCCACCATTTCGACAGTTTTCCTTCTTTCCTTCTTCTTGGCAGATTACTTACGTCATTACGACATCAGCTGCTTAGTGGCTCTAGGGCTTGGTATGTACCCTTGCATCTCCACGGAAATGTTTTACGTTTAAGAGCTATAACTACAAAGTCACCGTGTCATTTATTCACGGAAATTAAATATCGGCCAGTAAAATCAGTTTCACTAGTAATGACAGCCACGAATAGTAACGGGGCAGATAAGAGGGGAGAGGTGTTGGTCTCGAGGGGAGAAATTTGATGGTACAAAAATGGCTCTGAGCACTACGGGACTTAACTTCTGAGCTCATCAGTCCACTAGAACTTAGAACTACTTAAACCCAACTAACCTAAGGACATCACACACATCCATGCCCGAGACAGGATTCGAATCTGCGGCCGCAGCGGTCTCGGGGTTCCAGACTGTAGCGCCTAGAACCGCTCGGCCACTCTGGCCGGCTCGATGGTACAGCTATTTGGTACATCTGCGCGCGCGCGCGCGCGCGTGTGTGTGTGTGTGTGTGTGTGTGTGTATACACAGTAACAGAACCCACATTATCCGTTGACCGATTCCGGAGGCTAAAGAACTTGACTTGTTTCATCACAAAAACTAACAGGATTCCATTGCTGGAGCTCCTTTACCTAGCTGAACTATTAAATAAGCCAGCTAATTCCAATAATATTAAAATTTAAACTAAACCCCAATCTCAAGGCACGATATATCATCCTAAACACTGATGGAAATTGAAAATGTTTTCACTAACGTGCAAAAAGAAACACGCAACGTCTGAAGGAAACGTATTGGCTAGCCTTATACTTGTTTCATGATGCTGTGTCGATGGCGTTGTGCGGTTAGATGGAGAAGCACTGAACTACTGCATGTAGTCCAAACGAGTCCGACGTATTTGCTATACTTTGATCTCATTTGGCCAACACATGGATATACCTCATTGTGACAAAAGTATGATGCAAATAGGCGCACCGAAAATTATGCCCCCATGTATTGGACACCTATCACGAGCTTCGGTATGTAGGGATTTGCTATGTGAAATAAATAAAATAGGACAGGACGTAAAATGCTGTGATAAAAGGAGGATGCTGCAAATTTACCCTTGTTCCTGCGTGTCTTTATTACTTATGCAAAATTCGAGTGAATAAATTTCACTCTTTCTCGAATCTGTCAACGGGCCGTGGCGTGACTCCCGTGATTGATACTGATGCTCTGACCGCGTTCCTTGCAGACAGTGTTTGAAGGGACAGCCCGAATTGTTTCATTGGTAATTACCTTTAATGGTGATTCAATGAATCTGTTTCTCAACGAATAAGGCAAACGAGGCACACAAGCAACCAAAGAACCCAGTCAACGGAGAGCATCTGCACCACTGCCACACACCGTATACTCCCACATGGCTTCTTTACTTTCTCTAATTTCTCATTTCACATTACTATAGTACGAGGGCTCCTCTCAGGATTACATTTTCTGGGTACGGCAAATTACTATTCCATACACATAAATATCATTTTTATCCCCCCCCCCCCCCACACACACACCCCTACTCTCAGTTCTGCGAAAATTAACATACATTAAGTTACGATGACGTGATGCGCACTCCCTCTAATCCAAATGGTCTCATAAGTCAGTTATACGCGTGGGACTGGGCGGAATGTCACGTTGCTCTTGGGATTAGCGTTCTCGTACGGCATTCTTTTACTCACGCCGCACATAGGCTGAATAACAACTACTGTTTTAAGATAATCCACTAAAAATGAATTTCAGGGTCCACTCCTGACTTTGGCGCGAACAACATAGCAAACTAAGAGTGGAGCTTATATTGGGAGCCGGGTGGTACGCAAACGCACCCAGTTAATACATGAAAACGAAATACGTCCTGTTAAATCCTACACACGAACACTCCCAAAACGTATACTGAATTTCTGCAACAACGATCGCATGCAATGGCGAAACACCTTATCACTGTAAATAAATTTACTCACCATCTTTGGTCAGTCTTGGATAGTACGAAATTTGCACTGGAAACACACGCAATGCCCACTCTGTACTTCCACAGAACGATTGTTAGCTCATGGATTGTGTAGCCAAGTTCACGTGGGATCTTGGAAATGAATAGCTCTAAATTACACAGGTAGCACCGGGGAGACAAAGATCAACAAAGAGAACAATACATCAAATTAACTAACTTCACACGAAAAACTAGTTAAATATTTCACAGTATTCACGCGCCCGATTCCTAAACTGCTTCTACAATAAGGAAATGATTACTTTTTGTCACACGCTTACGACCGCATAATTTAAGGTTGCAGAAAGTGAGAAGCCCATGCTACGATAAAAATCTTACAAATTGTGGAATGTAATAATTAAACGCTCTTTAGCTGAGAAATGAACTGGAAAGCTATAGTGGATGCTAAAGGCATCACATGATTAACAACTTAAAACTGGATTAGGAAGCTCTCTATGCTGACGTTAGAATCGTAAATTGTAACTATCTAACATAGTCAAGAACAATTTTAAAAAGGCGGTCATAAAGTCAGTATCAAACAGTCACTCTCATAACTCTCCTAAGTGAATACAGGCCGGCGCAGTATGTTTCGATTTTTTAAATACAGTTTTATGCTACTTAACTTACGGTATTATCTTCAGTAATGGTTTAATAGAATTCAACTATCTGGATAGCATAGACGGTAAATCTGTTTTGTATAATGTATCAAGGTAATGTCACTGAAATGAAGTAGATATTTCACTATGTCACGTTTGCTGATTAGTATGAACAAAATCTATTAAGATGAAAATAAGTATTAAAACGTTCTCCTAGCGTATTACTATCACGTCTTCCTGCAATTCCTCTACTGTCTTCTAGTGCCTACGCCGCTAAAATGCCCACTGACGTAAGACTGATATTTTCCTATCACATGATCTTTTAAAGCATTACCGGAAATTAAGAAAGAGACCCTTAGCCTGTAAACTACAAAAATTTTCTTTCTTGTGATCACGATATCCCTAATTTATGTCTACACCTTTTTACTGTGTATGAGGTAAGGTCATAGGGAGCCAAATGAGTACACAACGAATCTATTACATTATATCATTATGCTTCAGTTGTAAGTGTTGTGTTAATAACAGAAATGTAAAATAATTGTTAAAAAGCGAAATCTACTAGACTTAGATTTGTTATATTTTGTGGTTAAGCTATGTATTATAAGCAATAAAGACACTGTAGTTAACTACTTTCCAAGGTGCTGCTAACAAAAATTTTGTTTCTAGAATAAATTTTGTTAACATTTCAATCACTGTGCTTACTGTCCAACCACGTCCGCCACATGTCCATTAAAACAATAAAAAATAAGAAGGAATACTGGCATTAAAATTTCCGTCGACGAGGAAATCATTAGAAGCAGAAAACACGCTCAAGATGGGGAAGAAATTGACAGTGTTCTCTCCAAAGGAAGCTTCACAGTGTTAGCTCCAGCCGATTTAGGGAAACCTGCGAAAAGCTTACGTTGGGTCACCGGCCGGGGAGTTGAATCCTGATGCTCCGGAATGCGAGGCCGGCGTGGTGACACCGAGGAAAGGCAGCGACGGCTCGCACACGGCAGCAGCTGGCCGCGGGCGACGTGGGAGCAGCAGGGCCTGACTGGCACAGCGCCGCTCCTGAGGCACCTGCCACGTTCACACGTGCGTATCTACAAGTTCATCGACTTCTTCTTTACTACTCCGCAATTCATGGTTAAGCCCCTGACAAAGATTTTCATAAAAAAATCTTTCCTAGCGAGCTCTGGTCTCTCTCATTTTGTGTGATGATCATTTGCCCTATATAGGTTTGCGCCAAAAAAATATTTTCGTATTCGGGGAGAAAGTTTGAGACTGAAACTTAGTGGAAAGATCTCGCTGCAACGAAAAATCCCATTGTTTTAATGAGCGCCACCCCAGCTTGCGCAGTCGTATCCGTGACACTGCCTCCTCATTTCGCGATAGTACAACACGAGCTTCTCTGCTTTGAACTTTTCCCCTGTCTTCCTCCAGTGCTACCTGGTAACGGTGCCAGACTGCACAACACTGCTCTGGCAGATGACAGACAAGTGTGGTGCAAAGAGTCTCTCTATTTTATTGGCAGAACAATTACAAGATGCAAGAAGTCGATTACAGTCTTTGGTTCGTCTTCCCCACAATACCATCCATGTGACTGTTCCAGTTTACACTGAGAAGCGTGAAGAGAGCGACCACTGCCGACAGCGACGTAGGCTGGCTCCTGGTGGCGTTGCGGGCATGTGGCGTGCTAGCAAAAGTAGGTAAGAGGGACAGACACACACGGGGGATCACTCTAGCGGAGAGAAGATATCTACATCTACATTTATACTCCGCAAGCCACCCAACGGTGTGTGGCGGAGGGCACTTTATGTGCCACTGTCATTACCTTCCGTTTCTGTTCCAGTCGCGTATGGTTCGCGGGAAGAACGACTGTCTGAAAGCCTCCGTGCGCGCTCGAATCTCTCTAATTTTACATTCGTGATCTCCTCTGGAGGTATAAGTAGGGTGAAGCAATATATTGGATACCTCATCCAGAAACGCACCCTCTCGAAACCTGGCGAGCAAGCTACACCGCGATGCAGAGCGCCTCTCTTGCAGAGTCTGCCACTTGAGTTTGCTAAACATCTACGTAACGCTATCACGGTTACCAAACAACCCTGTGGCGAAACGCGCCGCTCTTCTTTGGATCTTCTCTATCTCCTCCGCAACCCGATCTGGTACAGATCGCACACTGATGAGCAATACTCAAGTATAGGTCGAACGAGTGTTTTGTAAGCCACCTCCTTTGTTGGTGGACTACATTTTCTAAGGACTCTCCCAATGAATCTCAACTTGGTACCCGCCTTACCAACAGTTAATTTTATGTGATCATTCCACTTCAAATCGTTCTGCACGCATACTCCCAGATATTTTACAGAAGTAACTGCTACCAGTGTTTGTTCCGCTATCATATAATCATACAATAAAGGATCCTTCTTACTATGTATTCACAATACATTACATTTGTCTACGTTAAGGGTCAGTTGCCACTCCCTGCACCAAGTGCCTATCCGCTGCAGATCTTCCTGCATTTCGCTACAATTTTCTAATGCTGCAACTTCTCTGTATACTACAGCATCATCCGCGAAAAGCCTCATGGAACTTCCGACACTATCTACTAGGTCATTTATATGTATTGTGAAAATCACTGGTCCCATAACACTCCCCTGTGGCACGCCAGAGGTTACCTTAACGCCTGTCCATTGATAACAACATGCTGTGTTCTGTTTGCTAAAAACTCTTCAATCCAGCCACACAGCTGGTCTGATATTCCGTAGGCTCTTACTTTGTTTAACAGGTGACAGTGCGGAACTGTATCGAACGCCTTCCGGAAGTCAAGGAAAATAGCATCTACCTGGGAGCCTGTATCTAATATTTTCTTGGTTTCATGATCAAATAAAGTGAGTTGGGTCTCACACGATCGCTGCTACCGGAATCCATGTTGATTCCTACAGAGTAGATTCTGGGTTTACAAAAACGACATGATACTCGACCAAAAAACATGTTCTAAAATTCTACAACAGATCGACGTCAGAGATATAGGTCTATAGTTTTGCGCATCTGCTCGACGACCCTTCTTGAAGACTGGGACTACTTGTGCTCTTTTCCAATCATTGGGAACCTTCCGTTCCTCTAGAGACTTGCGGTACACGGCTGTTAGAATCGAATTGGTACCCCGTCAGGTCCAGTGGACTTTCCTCTGTTGAGTGATTCCAGTTGCTTTTCTATTCCTTGGACACTTATTTCGATGTCAGCCATTTTTTCGTTTGTGCGAGGATTTAGAGAAGGAACTGCAGTGCGGTCTTCCTCTGTGAAACAGCTTTGGAAAATGGTGTTTAGTATTTCAGCTTTACGCGTGTAATCCTCTGTTTCAATGCCATCATCATCCCGGAGTGTCTGGATATGCTGTTTCGAGCCACTTACTGATTTAACGTAAGACCAGAACTTCCTAGGATTTTCTGTCAAGTAGGTACATAGAATTTTACTTTCGAATTCACTGAGTGCTTCACGCGTAGCCCTCCTGACGCTAACTTTGACATCGTTTAGCTTCTGTTTGTCTGAGAGGTTTTGGCTGCGTTTAAACTTGCAGTGAAGCTCTCTTTGCTTTCGCAGTAGTTTCCTAACTTTGTTGTTGAACCACGGTGGGTTTTTCCCGTCCCTCACAGTTTTACTCGGCACGTACCTGTCTAAAACGCATTTTACGATTGCCTTGAACTTTTTCCATAAACACTCAACATTGTCGGTGTCGGAACAGAAATTTTCGTTTTGATCTCTTAGGTGGTCTGAAATCTGCCTTCTATTACTCTTACTAAACAGATAAACCTTCCTCCCTTTTTTTATATTCCTATTAACTTCCATATTCAAGGATGCTGCAACGGTCTTATGATCACTGATTCCCTGTTCTGCACTTACAGAGTCGAAAAGTTCGGGTCTGTTTGTTATCAGTAGGTCCAAGATGTTATCTCCACGAGTCGGCTCTCTGTGTAATTGCTCGAGGTACTTTTCGGATAGTGCACTCAGTATAATGTCACTCGATGCTCTGTCCCTACGACCCGTCCTAAACATCTGAGTGTCCCAGTCTATATCTGGTAAATTGAAATCTCCACCTAAGACTATAACATGCTGAGAAAATTTATGTGAAATGTATTCCAAATTTTCTCTCAGTTGTTCTGCCACTAATGCTGCTGAGTCGGGAGGTCGGAAAAGGAGCCAACTATTAACCTAGCTCGGTTGTTGAGTGTAGCCTCCACCTATAATAATTCACAGGAACTATCCACTTCTACTTCACTACGGGATAAACTACTACTAACAGCGACAAACACGCCACCACACCGGTTGCATGCAATCTATCCTTTCTAAACACCGTCTGTGCCTTTGTAAAAATTTCGGCAGAATTTATCTCTGGCCTCAGCCAGCTTTCTGTACCTGGGCTGCAAATGGACAAATCCATTCAGATAAGCGACTTTGACAAACACCAGACTATCGTTACGCAGAGCCTGTAAGGGAGTATCTCGAAAATGGTAAAACTGGTCAAATGTTCAAGTGTTTACTGTCGTTATGTTTTACGGAAAGACATAAAAGGACGGTGAAAGTACCACCAGGCGCTAAATGGTTGGACGTCTACGACTCTTCACAGAACGTGGGGTTCCGAGGTTTGTCTACTCTGTAGTGTAGGACGGATGGTGATCTGTGGCATCTCTGTCGAAAGAACACAACGCTGGTGCACGCACTGGTGTTTCGGAGCACGTTGTTCAAAGTACATCGTAATTAGAAGTGTTTAGGGGGATACTGTTCAGCCTGTTTAACATGTATCGAATTGCTGCTTGTTTGTGTTTCTGTGGGTGGTTTGAAGCTCCATTATTTAAATTACCAGAAAGAGTTAGCCATTATAAAAAAATATCATCGAAATGGACAAAAGAAACAATGGCAGACAAACTAAACTAAAAAAAGAGACAAATAATGAAAAAAGCTGTTGTTGTTGCTGTGAACTTTGGTCCAGAGACTGGTTTGATGCAGCTCTCCATGCTACTCTATCCTGTGCAAGCTTCTTCATCTCCCCGTACCTACTGCAACCTACATCCTTCTGAATCTTTACATCCTTCTGAATCTGTTTAGTGTATTCATCCCTTGGTCTCCCTCTTAGATTTTTACCCTCCACGCTGCCCTCCAATACTAAATTGGTGATCCCTTGATGGCTCAGGACATGTCCTACCAACCGATCCCATCTTCTAGTCAAGTCGTGCCACAAACTTCTCTTCTCCCCAATCCTATTCAATACCTCCTCATTAGTTACGTGATCTACCCACCTGGTCTTCAACATTCTTCTGTAGCACCACATTTCGAAAGCTTCTATTCTCTTCTTGTCCAAACTATTTATTGTCCATGTTTCACTTCCATACGTGGCTACACTCCATACAAATACTTTCAGAAACGACTTCCTGACACTTAAATCTATACTCGATGTTAACAAATTTCTCTTCTTCAGAAACGCTTTCCTTGCCATTGCCAGTCTACATTTTATATCCTCTCTACTTCGACCATCATCAGTTATTTTGCTCCCCGAATAGCAAAACTCCTTTACTATTTTAAGTGTCTGATTTCCTAATCTAATTCCCTCAGCATCACCCGACATTATTCGACTACATTCCATTATCCTCGTTATGCTTTTGTTGATGCTCATCTTATATCCTCCTTTCAAGACACTGTCCATTCCGTTCGACTGCTCTTCCAAGTCCTTTGCTGTCTCTGACAGAATTACAATGTCATCGGCGAACCTCAAAGTTTTTATTTCTTCTCCCTGGATTTTTATACCTACTCCAAATTTATCTTTTGTTCCCTTTACTGCTTGCTCAAAATACAGATTGAATAACATCGGGGACAGGCTACAACCCTGTCTCACTCCCTTCCCAACCACTGCTTCCCTTTCATGCCCCTCGACTTTTATAACTGCCATCTGCTGTCTGTACAAATTGTAAATAGCCTTTCGCTCCCAGTATTTTATCCTTGCCATCTTCAGAATTTGAAAGAGAGTATTCCAGTCAACATTGTCAAAAGCTTTCTGTAAGTCTACAAATTCTAGAAACGAAGGTTTGCATTTCCTTAATCTATTTTCTAAGATATGTCGTAGGGTCAGTATTGCCTCACGTGTTCCAACATTTCTACAGAATCCAAACTGATCTTTCCCGACGTCGGCTTCTACCAGTTTTTCGATTCGTCTGTAAAGAATTCGTGTTAGTATTTTGCAGCGGTGGCTTATTAAACTGATAGTTCGGTACTTTTCACATCTGTCAACACCTGCTTTCTTTGGGATTGGAATTATTATATTTTTCTTGAAGTCTGAGGGTATTTCGCCTGCCTCATACATCTTGCTCACCAAATGGTAGTTTTGTCAGGGCTGGGTCTCCCAAGCCTATCAGTAGTTCTAATGGAATGTTGTCTACTCCCGGGGCCTTGTTTCGACTTAGGTCTTTCAGCGCTCTGTCAAACTCTTCACGCAGTATCATATCTCCCATTTTATCTTCATCTACATCCTCTTCCATTTACATGATATTGTCCTCAACAACATCGCCCTTGTATAGACCCTCTATATACTCCTTGCACCTTTCTGCTTTTCCTTCTTTGCTTAGAACTGGGTTTCCATCTGAGCTCTTGATATTCATGTTGTGGGTTGGCAGGAGAGCCAACACCCTATTAGAGGAAGCCGAAAGGCACGCGGTTTAGCTCACGCAGGCTGGCGTGAGGTCTGGAACAGGAGAAGGAAATTAGGCTTAAAAAAAACGGACGTAGCTGGTGGAATACTTAACTTTAAACCATTAATGGTCAACGTCGGTCTTGCCGTTACATCATTCACAATATTAATAGCAACTGATAATGGCGCCTTGCTAGGTCGTAGCAAATGACGTGGCTGAAGGCTATGCTGACTATAGTCTCGGCAAATGAGAGCCCATTTTTGTCAGTGAACCATCCTAGCAATGTCGGCTGTACAACTGGGGCGAGTGCTAGGAAGTCTCTCTAGACCTGCCGTATGGCGGCGCTCGGTCTGCAATCACTGATAGTGGCGACACGCGGGTCCGACGTATACTAACGGACCGCGGCCGATTTAAAGGCCACCACCTAGCAAGTGTGGTGTCTGGCGGTGACACCACATTCCTCCCCCGCAAATCGGCGTACGGTTGTGGCATAAGGCTTCCGCCCGCCGTGGGGAGGACCCCTTGTTGACGTATGCGACGAGGTGAGAAGCCTATCAACAGGCGAGGCTGTGCCACCCGCACCCTGCCATTCGGTCCGCGGGGAGCTGGGAAACGCCTGAAAACCTGATCCAGGGTGCACGCCAACATGCGGTGTACGTGCCCGCAGAGAGACAGAAGGGCCGAAGGGTCGATCTCCATCGGGCCGGGCACCGAAGAGCGAAGACGACTTATGGTCCGGAGTGGGCAAGAGTACCATGTCGGAGGACAATCGGTCACGGGAAGCAATCGGCGCCACGTGACCCAGGGAGGCGCCCGGCGGTAGCAGCGACGCGTCCACTGCGGGCGTCGCCGGTGGGAGAACAGGCGGCGGCGGCGGCGCGTCGCCATGGGGCAAAATGGAAGGCAGCGTCCGTAACACCTGGGGCTGAGGCGGGCCAGTAGATGGGTCCCCAGGGCGCTGACCGGATGGCACCGTCGCTGAAAGCAGACGGGGTGCGGCAAATCCCATGCGACGACAGCGGCGCTGCTGGTTGAGATGCCGGCACACTTCACCAGAGGCCCCCAAAACCAGATACATAGCGCGGTCGAGGCAGCGAAGAATGCGCCCTGCGAGCCAACGCCGTGAACCTCGATAGTGGCGACAGTAGACAACGTCGCCTGGAGCAAAAGCAGGTGGCTGCCGCTGCACAGGAACCTGATGCGGCGGATGTAGCAAAGACATCAAGGTTCGATGAGGACGACCGTGGAGCAACTCAGCCAGCGAGCGACCATCTCGGGGCTGAGAGCGATACGAGGACAAAAAGAGCAATAACGCGTCCTCCCGAGAAAGCGACTCTTTTAACTTCAACATCTGTGACTTGAAAGTCCTGACCAATCGTTCAGCGGCACCGTTTGACTGTGGCGAAAACGGCGCGGACGTCTGATGTTGAATACCATTGGCCTTGCAGAAAGACAAATTCTGCGGACATGAATTGTGGGCCATTGTCGGAAACAACAGTCTGTGGGAGACCTTCAACGCAAAAGATTGCTGATAACGCTTGGATGGTGGCATATGACGTCGTGGAAGACATCCAGACAACAAAAGGAAAATTACTGAATGAATCTACCACAACCAACCATCGAGCATTCCAGGATGGACCAGCAAAATCGATGTGTAAGCGTTGCCAAGGGGAAGTGGCTTTTGGCCATGCAAAGAATTTCCGCGGTGGTGCTGATTGTTGTTCGGCACACAGTTACTCCAACGACGATATCCTCGAGTTTTCAAATAAATTTCGCAGAGTGACAAGGCATTTGGCTACCTTAAGAGAGTCATAGTTACTCCTGCCGGCTGCTCCCATTTCTTTAGACCTTTATCATTCTTGCTATGGCCAGTCCTACAGAACCGATATGCCACCGTATGTCCACCTTAACGTCGTCACAGTTACCCCCACTACGAGTTTCTCGAGTTAGCAAATGTACGTCGCCGGATGACGAGGCATTTGGATACCTTAAGAGAGTCATAGTTCCTGTTGCCAGCTGCTCCCCTTTCCTTGAATCTTTCCTCTCTTTAATTCGTACTGCGGCCAGTCCATGCAGAAGCGAAATGCAGCAACATGTCCACCTTAACGTTGTCTGAGTTACTCCAACGACGATATCCTCGAGTTATCAAATAAATTTCGCAGAGTGACGAGGCATTAGGCTTCCTTAAGAGAGTCATAGTTACTCCTGCCGGCTGCTCCCATTTCTTTAGGCCATTATCATTCTTTCTATGGCCAGTCCTACAGAACCGATATGCCGCTGTATGTCCACCTAAACGTCGTCACAGTTACTCACATTACGAGTTTCTTGAGTTAGCAAATGTACTTCGCCGGATGACGAGGCATTTGGCTACCTTAAGAGAGTCATAGTTCCTCTTGCCAGCAGCTCCCCTTTCTTTGAATCTTTCCTCTCTTTAATTCGTACTGCGGCCAGTCCATGCAGAAGCGAAATGCTGCAACATATCCACGTTAACGTTGTCTGAGTTACTCCAACGATGATATCCTCGAGTTTTCAAATAAATTTCGCAGAGTGACGAGGCATTTGGCTACCTTAAGAGAGTCATAGTTACTGCTGCCAGCTACTCTCCCTTCTTTGAATCGTTCCTCTCTTTAATTCGTATTGCGGCCAGTCCTACAGAACCGATATGCCACCGTATGTCCACCTTAACAGAATCACAGTCACCCCCACTACGACTTTCTCGAGTTAGCAAATGTACTTCGCCGGATGACGAGCCATTTGAATACCTTAAGAGGGTCATAGTTCCTCTAGCCAGCTGCTCCATTTTCTTTGAGTCTTTCCTCTCATTAATTCGTACTGCGGCCAGTCCATGCAGAAGCGAAATACTGCAACATGTCCCCTTAACGTTGTCTCAGTTTCTCCAACGACGATATCCACGAGCTTTCAAATAAATTTCGCAGAGTGACGAGGCATTTGGCTAGGTGTGTGGACAGCCTCGGGGCTATCTTGTCCAAGTTATTATACTGCCACTGGTGGGGCATGGAAGCAATCATGTCCGGGTCTTTCCCTAGCAATGCCATCCAGATGTCACGGAAGGGTGCTCATTCATGTCGAGCCGTGCGCCAAACTGTACGCATGAATTGCTGGTGGATTCTAACACCCGCTGTTATGGTGTTGCAGATCAGTTCCCTGATGAGGAACTGGCGAAGATGGAACCGGCTCCATATAGCCTTATTACAGGGTGCCCATGCACCACGTGCGCCAACAACGAGCGGCATAATATCGGGCGGGCGACTCAGATTGTATTTCCGCTGGAGTGCGCTGAGAACCGCTGGCTGCTCGTATTTCTGTCTCTTGATCGTTTCAGCACGATTAAGACTCCCGGTATACTCATATGTAATGGTTGACTCTATAATTGTCCCAAAACCCGTTCCTGGCTTGAAGTCCTGATCGTGGGTGACTAGAAGGTCTGGGACATACCGGTCCGAGTTGATAAGTGTGATAGATGGCGTTGTAATCACATTGTACCCTTTATGCTCAAGTTCTTTTTGAATTGAGCTACCAACTCGGTCGTGCCTATCTATTCTAGCGAAATGCGTAAGTGGGCAACGTTGGAGGACATGCTGAAGAGTCTCTCTCCTGTTCCTGCAAGGACCTCCTGCTCTGCAGTTGGCGGCAGGACCCTGTATATAAGGGGCTCCTCTGGTGGGCAACAAACCAATTCGCAGATGGACTGCACCAATGTACTGCCTACCTGTCCAAAATGGTGGTGGGTCGTTGATCCACTTATTGCACTCAGAGTCATGCTGGCAATATTCCAAGCCGCGGCCTAGTGCAGATTTGTGTAACCGTGCGCGCCAATATTTTGTAACCCCATCAGATGTTGGGATAACTACTGAACCTTTTACTGTTAGTATTCTCTTAAGCCTGGTTACGAGCTTGGACACGGTTTCTGTTTTAATGATGGCTTGCACGTGAATGTCGTTAAGAGACGACAACTGCTGAATTCTCCTGTAAAATACAGAGCCAATCAGCAGCCTTAATGCTGGTATACCCAAGCCTCCGTCACGCTGCTTAGCATGGAGGAAAGGCGTTGGAGTTGTCTTAGTCAGATGGAGAGTTGCCTTAACGAATTGTATGATTAGGTGGTCCAAATAGTCTAACTTCTTGGCTGTAATGTTACTGTTCTGCAAGATGTGAACCAGTCTCGGTATGAGGTATGTATGAAGAACAGTTATCTTCTGCCAAGGCTTGAGTGCGGCACGTTTCAGGCGGTCCAACAGCGATGACAGAATAGATGGAGAAGGAGTCTGAATTCCCTGGTGCTCAAAGGTGTAACCCAGGTAGTGCAGCTGTTCTTGCACGTTCAAGGCAGGTATTTTAGCGCCAGATAACTTGAACAGACTTTTGGTTTCTACTGCACACCGTTTGGAGTGTGCCACTCTAATAAATTGAAAGGCCTTGCTTTTTGAGGGATTCACTTCTAAAGCCGTGCTTTTCGTGAACCTCTCAACACAGCGCAGATGTTGCTGCATGCCCTCTCTGGTCGACGAGAGGAGAACAATGTCATCTGCAAAGCCGAGAATAGCAAATTTCTCTCCATTAACTTCAACCCCATAGGACTGGTTGACTGCTTCCATGAGCCTGTCAATTACCATGTTGAAGATGACAGGACTGAGTGGATCACCTTGTTTAACTCCCCTATGAAACTCAACTTCTCCAAAGGTGTCTTTACCAAGTTGGAGATTGGTCGTTTGACCTTTGTAAGATGACAATATATACTCGAGAGTCAAGTCATCCACTCCATGAGACCACAGTGCCTGATGTATGGCACTCCAAGATACCCGATCGAAGGCTTTCGTTAAATCAAGGGCCACCACAAAAATTGGCTTTCCTCTAGCCCTATGCTCCTTGATAATTACATCTAAGGAAAGTGCGTTCGCCATGATTCCATCAACGGACCTGAAGCCCCGCTGGGCAGGATGTATAGAAATGACCTGAGCCAACCTGAACGCCAAGATCTTATTTACCAGGCGTACTACCATTGATGAGATAGTTATTGGTCTCCAGTTAGACGGAGAGCGCAGGTCGCCTTTCTTAGGTAGAAGGCAGGTCTTGCTCACTGTAAATACAGATGGTAGTTGTTTTAACCGAAACACCACATTAAGCAGGACATTCAGATCCGCGTTCGGAATATTTCTCAGATGTTCATGAGTCACGCCATCAGGACCAGCGGCTGTTCGCTTCAATTTATGCGACCAATTCCTAGTTTCATTCAGCGAGAAAGGCATACTCGTGTCTTTGATGGAATCGGGATTCCTAGGCGGTAACACGATCTCGGGGCCATGTTCCTCTCTTGCGTAGTAGCCCTTGAAATAGTCCACGAGCAGGCTCCTATCTGGTCTTGTGGTTGTACCATTCTCCTCCTCACCATTGAGAATTCCTCTTACCAAGCTTGCTCTGTTGTTTAACCACCGATACTGGGCATCTCGGAATCTACGAGATCTTTCCTGCTGCCGCACTCTTCGCTGTTCATTCCTGCCACCCTTATGTGGCTTCACGACCTTCGGCTGTCTCTTCCTTCTTCTAGATCTATGTAGTGGTCTATCATTCAGTTGTTGGATGATTCCAGTGACCTGTTCATCAATGGCGGACCAAGGTGATGAATTGTCAAGAACTACTTCAACCAGCCTTTTATAGGGTGGTGAGCAACTTTCTTTAATTTCCTCCAGATGGGAAATAATATGTTCATTGCTAATCCAACGGCTTTGTTCTTGTGGAGTGGCACGACTCGCAGATTTCACAACCTCATCGGGGACCGCACCAACAGCGTCCTCCATCCTGCCTTTCACAGTCTCCAGGAGCTGTTGATACTCTGGAAGTGCTCTCCTTTTCTTGATGCCTTCTGCAGATCTACCTAACTTCCTACCCAAGTACGTGTTCAACTGTAATTGAGTAGACCACTCACCCGCACATTCCACTTCAAGAAACGCCAGTTCCTCCATCTCAGCGGCGCTCCAATTCCCTTTCCGTTTGCCACTAGCATGCACTAGGTCGGCGGCATTAAAATCAACAGGATGTACTTGTTTCTCATGCAGCCGCCGTCCAATGAAGGTCGTAAATTGCCTACCACAAAAGGCACATTTGTGCAAGCCGTCCTCGTTGGGCGCGTTAATTAAGCCTTTGCACCTACGAATATGTTGTTTCTGTTGGGCCGATGTTCGCCTACCAATACCTAACTGACATTTGGGACATGTAATGCTATTTTCTAAACTTGGCGAATCAACATTCCTGCCAAGTCTTGCGTCCGTGGTAACCACGGAAGAAAGTTGAGGGTCCTGTACATTCGGGCCCTCCATCCGAGGCTCCGCTGAACTCATCGTCGCAACTGAGGCTCTCGTTAAGAGAGAGGGGAGATAGGCTGCGAACCTGGCACCCCTGCGGCCAATAGGCCTACAAACCGGAGGCTCGTCTCGGATACTAGGACAGAAACCTGCCCCGACACCTCAAACGACGGCTCCAGGATAAATACGAGATTAAACCCGTTGTTCCTACAAGCGAACGGCACTGCCACTATGAGGCCAACACCAATTCGAGGGGCACTGGCCAGAGCCAGCAAGGCTCCCCCCGCCCATAGTCCTTGTATTTGCGAGATTCCTCTCGCACCGTTGACAAGTCACCGCCGAGGTCGCTTAAGCGATACCTCTACCGCACATCTATGCTATCATTTTCCGCCCTTTACCCACATAACATGGGATTGGGTAGTCCAATAACAGCTTTAAGGGCGACCGCCGTGCGGTCTGCAAGCGGCTCCATCGTGGCCCTAAAAAGGACACTGTCCTCAAAAGGACACTAGGAGGTCCTGAAAAGGACACTGCCCCGATAAGGGCACTTGGATACTAGTGAATCCCACAGTACAACCGTGGCCCGACACCTCAGACGACTACCGCAGCAGTCGCCCGTTATTGACCAAAGACTCGTCTCGGATACTAAGGCATCAACTGCCTCGACACCTCAAACGACTGCTTCGATACGAGGTCTCGTCTCGGATACTAGTACAAACTAGGTCTGTCCCGACACCTCAAGTGACGGCCCCGTGGCCCTGCCCTATTGGCTGCAAAGCCAGTCGCCCTTTGGCTTGCCTTAGCTCACCTCACGGTAGCTGACAATGCACCCGACTCTCGCCTCGGGGAGGCTAGGAACTAGGACTTCACCGCAGAGAGGCTAGAGGCACCACTCACCGATCCCAGCCTAAGGCATGGGGCACAGTGTGACTACCCTATATTTCGCATCTTGCGGGCTTAAGAGAGTCATAGTTACTCCTGCCGGCTGCTCCCATTTCTTTAGGCCACTATCATCCTTGCTATGGCCAGTCTTACAGAACCGATATGCCACTGTATGTCCACCTAAACGTCGTCACAGTTACTCCTGCTACGAGTTTCTTGAGTTAGCAAATGTACTTCGCCATATGACGCGGCATTGGCTACCTTAAGAGAGTCATAGTTCCTCTTGCCAGCTGCTCCCCTTTCTTTGAATCTTTCCTCTCTTTAATTCGTACTGCCGCCAGTCCATGCAGAAGCGAAAAGCTGCAACATGTCCACCTTAACGTTGTCGGAGTTACTCCAACGACGGTATCCTCGAGTTTCCAATAAATTTCGCAGAGTGACGAGGCATTTGGCTACGTTAAGAGAGTCATAGTTACTGCTGCCAGCTGCTCCCCCTTCTTTGAATCTTTCCTCTCTTCAATTCGTATAGCGGCCAGTCCTGCAGAAGCGAAGTGCTACAGCATGTCCACCTTAACGTTGTCTGAGTTACTACACCGATGATATCCTCGAGTTTTCAAATAAATCTCGCAGAGTGACGAGGAATTTGGCTACCTTAAGAGAGTCATAGTTACTCCTGCCGGCTGCTCTCATTTCTTTAGGCCATTATCATTCTTGCTATGGCCAGTCCTACAGAACCGATAAGCCACTGTATGTCCACCTAAATGTCGTCACAGTTACTACCACTACGAGTTCCCTCAGTTAGCAAATGTACTTCGCCGGATGACGAGGCATTTGGCTACCATAAGAGAGACATAGTTCCTGCTGCCAGCTGCTCCCCTTCCCTTGAATCTTTCCTCTCTTTAATTCGTACTGCGGCCAGTCCATGCAGAAGAGAAATGCTGCAACATGTCCACCTTAACATTGTCTGAGTTACTCCAACGACGAAATCCTCGAGTTTTCAAATAAATTTCGCAGAGTGACGGGGCATTTCGCTACCTTAAGAGAGTCATAGTTAATGCTGGCAGCTGCTCTCCCTTCTTTGAATCATTCCTCTCTTTAATTTGTATTGCGGCCAGTCCTACAGAACCGATACGCCACCGTATGTCCACCTTAACGGCCTCACAGTTACCCCCACTACGAGTTTCTCGAGTTAGCAAATGTACTTCGATGGATGACGAGGAATCTGGCTACCTTATGAGGGTCATAGTTCCTCTAGCCAGCTGCTCCCCTTTCTTTGAATCTTTCCTCTCTTTAATTCGTACTGCCGCCAGTCCATGCAGAAGCGAAATGCTGCAACATGTCCACCTTAACGTTGTCTGAGTTACTCCAACGACGATATCCTCGAGTTTTCAAATAAATTTCGCAGAGTGACGAGGCACTTGGCTACCTTAAAAGAGTCGTAGTTACACCTGCCGGCTGCTCCCATTTCTTTAGGCCTTTATTATTCTTGCTATGGCCAGTCCTACACAGCCGATATGCCACTGTATGTCCACCTAAACGTCGTCACAGATACTCCCACTACGAGTTTCTCGAGTTAGCAAATGTACTTCGCCGGATGACGAGGCATTTCGCTACCTTAAGAGAGTTATAGTTCCTGTTGCCAGCTGCTCCCCTTTCTTTGAATCTGTCCTCTCTATAATTCGCTCTGCGGCCACTCCATGCAGAAGCGAAATACTGCAACATTTCCACCTTAACGTTGCCTGAGTTATTCCAACGACGATATCCACGAGCTTTCAAATAAATTTCGCAGAGTGACGAGGCATTTGGCTACCTTAAGAGAGTCATAGTTACTGCTGCCAGCTGCTCCCCCATCTTTGACCTTTTCTCTCTTTAGTTCGTATTGTGGCCAGTCCTGCAGAAGCGAAATGCTACAGCATGTCCACCTTAACGTTATCTGAGTTACTCTAACGACGATATCCTCGAGTTTTCAAATAAATTTCGCAGAGTGACAAGGCATTTGGCTACCTTAAGAGAGTCATAGTTACTCCTGCCGGCTGCTCCCATTTCTATGAATCTTACCTCCCTTTAATTTCTTACTGCGGCCAGTCCATGAAGAGGCGAAATGCTGCAACATGTAAACCTTAACGTTGTCTAGGTTACTCCAGCGACGATATCCTCGAATTTTCAAATAAATTTCGCAGAGTGTCGAGGCATTTAGCTACGTTAAGAGACTCATAGTTGATGCTGGCAGCTGCTCTCCCTTCTTTGAATCTTTCCCTCTCTTTAATTCGTATTGCGGCCAGTCCTACAGAACCGATATGCCACCGTATGTCCACCTTAACGGCCTGACAGTTACCCCCACTACGAGTTTCTCCAGTTAGCAAATGTATTTCGCCGGATGACGAGGCATTTGTCTACCTTAAGAGAGTCATAGTTCCTCTTGCCAGCAGCTCCCCTTTCTTTGAATCTTTCCTCTCTTTAATTCGTACAGCGGCCAGTCCATGCAGGAGCGAAATACTGCAACATGTCCACCCTAACGTTGCCTGAGTTACTTCAACGACGATATCCTCGAGTTTTCAAATAAATGTCGCAGAGTGACGGGGCATTTCGCTATTTTAAGAGAGTCATACTTAATGCTGGCAGCTGCTCTCCCTTCTTTGAATCTTTCCCTCTCTTTAATTCGTATTGCGGCGTCCTACAGAACCGATATGCCACCGTATGTCCACCTTAACGGCCTCACAGTTACTCCCACTACGAGTTTCTTGAGTTAGCAGATGTACTTCGCCGGATGACGAGGCATTTGGCGACCTTAAGAGGGTCATAGTTCCTCTAGCCAGCTGCTCCCCCTTTCTTTGAAACTTTCCTCTCTTTAATTCGTACTGTGGCCAGTCCATGCAGAAGCTAAATGCTGCAACATGTCCACCTTAACGTTGTCTGAGTTACTCCAACGACGATATCCTCGAGTATTCAAATAAATTTCGCAGAGTGACGAGGCACTTGGCTACCTTAAAAGAGTCATAGTTAGTCCTGCCGGCTGCTCCCATTTCTTTAGGCCATTATTATTCTTGCTATGGCCAGTCCTACACAACCGGTACGCCACTATATGTCCACCTAAACGTCGTCACAGATACTCCCACTACGAGTTTCACGAGTTAGCAAATGTAATTCGCCGGATGACGAGGCATTTCGCTACCTTAAGAGAGTTATAGTTCCTGTCGCCAGCTGCTCCCCTTTCTTTGAATCTGTCCTCTCTTTAATTCGCTCTGCGGCCAGTCCATGCAGAAGCGAGATACTGCAACATTTCCACCTTAACGTTGTCTGAGTTACTCCAACGACGATATCCACGAGCTTTCAAATAAATTTCGCAGAGTGACGAGGCATTTGGCTACCTCAAGAGAGTCATAGTTACTGCTGCCAGCTGCTCCCCCTTCTTTGACCTTTCCTCTCTTTAGTTCGTATTGCGGCCAGTCCTGCAGAAGCGAAATGCTACAGCATGTCCACCTTAACGTTATCTGAGTTACTCCAACGACGATATCCTCGAGTTTTCAAATAAATTTCGCAGAGTGACAAGGCATTTGGCTACCTTAAGAGGGTCATAGTTACTCCTGCCGGCTGCTCCCATTTCTTTAGACCTTTATCATTCTTGCTATGGCCAGTCCTACAGAACCGCTATGCCACCGTATGTCCACCTTAACGTTGTCACAGTTACTCCCACTACGAGTTTCTCGAGTTAGCAAATGTACTTCGCCGGATGACGAGGCATTTGGCTACCTTAAGAGGGTCATAGATCCTCTAGCCAGCTCCTCCCCTTTCTTTGAATCTTTCCTCTCCTTAATTCGTACTGCGGCCAGTCCATGCAGAAGCGAAATGTTACAGCATGCCCACCTTAACGTTGTATGAGTTACTCCAATGACGATATCCTCGAGTTTTCAAATAAATTTCGCAGAGTGACAAGGCATTTGGCTACCTTAAGAGAGTCATAGTTACTCCTGCCGGCTGCTCCCATTTCTTTAGACCTTTATCATTCTTGCTATGGCCAGTCCTACACAGCCGATATGCCACTGTATGTCCACCTAAACGTCGTCACAGATACTCCCACTACGAGTTTCTCGAGTTAGCAAATGTACTTCGCCGGATGACGAGGCATTTCGCTACCTTAAGAGAGTTATAGTTCCTGTTGCCAGCTGCTCCCCTTTCTTTGAATCTGTCCTCTCTATAATTCGCTCTGCGGCCACTCCATGCAGAAGCGAAATACTGCAACATTTCCACCTTAACGTTGCCTGAGTTATTCCAACGACGATATCCACGAGCTTTCAAATAAATTTCGCAGAGTGACGAGGCATTTGGCTACCTTAAGAGAGTCATAGTTACTGCTGCCAGCTGCTCCCCCATCTTTGACCTTTTCTCTCTTTAGTTCGTATTGTGGCCAGTCCTGCAGAAGCGAAATGCTACAGCATGTCCACCTTAACGTTATCTGAGTTACTCTAACGACGATATCCTCGAGTTTTCAAATAAATTTCGCAGAGTGACAAGGCATTTGGCTACCTTAAGAGAGTCATAGTTACTCCTGCCGGCTGCTCCCATTTCTATGAATCTTACCTCCCTTTAATTTCTTACTGCGGCCAGTCCATGAAGAGGCGAAATGCTGCAACATGTAAACCTTAACGTTGTCTAGGTTACTCCAACGACGATATCCTCGAATTTTCAAATAAATTTCGCAGAGTGTCGAGGCATTTAGCTACGTTAAGAGACTCATAGTTGATGCTGGCAGCTGCTCTCCCTTCTTTGAATCTTTCCCTCTCTTTAATTCGTATTGCGGCCAGTCCTACAGAACCGCTATGCCACCGTATGTCCACCTTAACGTTGTCACAGTTACTCCCACTACGAGTTTCTCGAGTTAGCAAATGTACTTCGCCTTATGACGAGGCATTTGGCTACCTTAAGAGAGTCATAGTTCCTCTTGCCAGCTGCTCCCCTTTCTATGAATCTTACCTCCCTTTAATTACTTACTGCGGCCAGTCCATGAAGAGGCGAAATGCTGCAACATGTAAACCTTAACGTTGTCTAGGTTACTCCAACGACGGTATCCTCGAATTTTCAAATAAATTTCGCAGAGTGTCGAGGCATTTAGCTACGTTAAGAGAGTCATAGTTAATGCTGGCAGCTACTCTCCCTTCTTTGAATCTTTCCCTCTCTTTAATTCGTATTGCGGCCAGTCCTACAGAACCGATATGCCACCGTATGTCCACCTTAACGGCCTGACAGTTACCCCCACTACGAGTTTCTCCAGTTAGCAAATGTATTTCGCCGGATGACGAGGCATTTCGCTACCTTAAGAGAGTTATAGTTCCTGTCGCCAGCTGCTCCCCTTTCTTTGAATCTTTCCTCACCTTAATTCGTACTGCGGCCAGTCCATGCAGAAGCGAAATGCTGCAACATGTCCACCTTAACGTTGTGTGAGTTACTCCAACGACGATATCCTCGAATTTTCAAATAAATATCGCAGACTGATGAGGCACTTGGCTACCTTAAAAGAGTCACAGTTACTCCTGCCGGCTGCTCCCATTTCTATAGGCCTTTATTATTCTTACTATGGCCAGTCCTACACAACCGATATGCCACTGTATGTCCACCTAAACGTCGTCACAGATACTCCCACTACGAGTTTCTCGAGTTAGCAAATGTACTTCGCCGCATGACGAGGCATTTCGCTACCTTAAGAGAGTAATAGTCCCTGTAGCCAGGTGCTCCCCTTTCTTTGAATCTGTCCTCTCTTTAATACGCTCTGCGGCCAGTCCATGCAGAAGCGAAATACTGCAACATTTCCACCTTAACGTTGTCTGAGTTACTCCAACGACGATATCCACGAGCTTTCAAATAAATTTCGCAGAGTGACGAGGCATTTGGCTACCTTAAGAGTGCCATAGTTACTGCTGCCAGCTGCTCCCCCTTCTTTGACCTTTCCTCTCTTTAGTTCGTATTGCGGCCAGTCCTGCAGAAGCGAAATGTTACAGCATGCCCACCTTAACGTTGTATGAGTTACTTCAATGACGATATCCTCGAGTTTTCAAATAAATTTCGCAGAGTGACAGGGCATTTGGCTACCTTAAGAGAGTCATAGTTACTCCTGCCGGCTGCTCCCATTTCTTTAGACCTTTATCATTCTTGCTATGGCCAGTCCTACAGAACCGATATGCCACCATATGTCCACCTTAACGTCGTCACAGTTACTTCCACTACGAGTTTCTCGAGATAGCAAATGTACTTCGCCGGATGACGAGGCATTTGGCTACCTTAAGAGAGTCATAGTTCCTCTTGCCAGCTGCTCCCCTTTCTTTGAATCTTTCCTCCCTTTAATTTCTTACTGCGGCCAGTCCATGAAGAGGCGAAATGCTGCAACATGTAAACCTTAACGTTCTCTGAGTTACTCCAACGACGATATCCTCGAATTTTCAGATAAATTTCGCAGAGTGTCGAGGCATTTAGCTACCTTAAGAGAGTCATAGTTACTCCTGCCGGCTGCTCCCATTTCTTTAGGCCATTATCATTCTTGCTATGGGCCAGTCCTACAGAACCGATATGCCACTGTATGTCCACCTTAACGGCCTCACAGTTACCCCCAATACGAGTTTCTCGAGTTAGCAAATGTACTTCGCCGGATGACGAGGCATTTGGCTACCTTAAGAGGGCCATAGTTCCTCTTGCCAGCTGCTCCCCTTTCTTTGAATCTTTCCTCACTTTAATTCGTACTGCGGCCAGTCCATGCAGAAGCGAAATACTGCAACATTTCCACCTTAACGTTGCCTGAGTTATTCCAACGACGATATCCACGAGCTTTCAAATAAATTTCGCAGAGTGACGAGGCATTTGGCTACCTTAAGAGAGTCATAGTTACTCCTGCCGGCTGCTCCCATTTCTATGAATCTTACCTCCCTTTAATTTCTTACTGCGGCCAGTCCATGAAGAGGCGAAATGCTGCAACATGTAAACCTTAACGTTGTCTAGGTTACTCCAACGACGATATCCTCGAATTTTCAGATAAATTTCGCAGAGTGTCGAGGCATTTAGCTACCTTAAGAGAGTCATAGTTACTCCTGCCGGCTGCTCCCATTTCTTTAGACCTTTATCATTCTTGCTATGGCCAGTCCTACAGAACCGATATGCCACCATATGTCCACCTTAACGTCGTCACAGTTACTTCCACTACGAGTTTCTCGAGATAGCAAATGTACTTCGCCGGATGACGAGGCATTTGGCTACCTTAAGAGAGTCATAGTTCCTCTTGCCAGCTGCTCCCCATTCTTTGAATCTTTCCTCCCTTTAATTTCTTACTGCGGCCAGTCCATGAAGAGGCGAAATGCTGCAACATGTAAACCTTAACGTTCTCTGAGTTACTCCAACGACGATATCCTCGAATTTTCAGATAAATTTCGCAGAGTGTCGAGGCATTTAGCTACCTTAAGAGAGTCATAGTTACTCCTGCCGGCTGCTCCCATTTCTTTAGGCCATTATCATTCTTGCTATGGGCCAGTCCTACAGAACCGCTATGCCACCGTATGTCCACCTTAACGTTGTCACAGTTACTCCCACTACGAGTTTCTCGAGTTAGCAAATGTACTTCGCCTTATGACGAGGCATTTGTCTACCTTAAGAGAGTCATAGTTCCTCTTGCCAGCTGCTCCCCTTTCTATGAATCTTACCTCCCTTTAATTACTTACTGCGGCCAGTCCATGAAGAGGCGAAATGCTGCAACATGTAAACCTTAACGTTGTCTAGGTTACTCCAACGACGATATCCTCGAATTTTCAAATAAATTTCGCAGAGTGTCGAGGCATTTAGCTACGTTAAGAGAGTCATAGTTAATGCTGGCAGCTACTCTCCCTTCTTTGAATCTTTCCCTCTCTTTAATTCGTATTGCGGCCAGTCCTACAGAACCGATATGCCACCGTATGTCCACCTTACGGCCTGACAGTTACCCCCACTACGAGTTTCTCCAGTTAGCAAATGTATTTCGCCGGATGACGAGGCATTTGTCTACCTTAAGAGAGTCATAGTTCCTCTTGCCAGCAGCTCCCCTTTCTTTGAATCTTTCCTCTCTTTAATTCGTACTGCGGCCAGTCCATGCAGGAGCGAAATACTGCAACATATCCACCCTAACGTTGCCTGAGTTACTCCAACGACGATATCCTCGAGTTTTCAAATAAATGTCGCAGAGTGACGGGGCATTTTGCTACCTTAAGAGAGTCATACTTAATGCTGGCAGCTGCTCTCCCTTCTTTGAATCTTTCCCTCTCTTTAATTCGTATTGCGGCGTCCTACAGAACCGATATGCCACCGTATGTCCACCTTAACGGCCTCACAGTTACTCCCACTACGAGTTTCTTGAGTTAGCAGATGTACTTCGCCGGATGACGAGGCATTTGGCTACCTTAAGAGGGTCATAGTTCCTCTAGCCAGCTGCTCCCCCTTTCTTTGAACCTTTCCTCTCTTTAATTCGTACTGTGGCCAGTCCATGCAGAAGCTAAATGCTGCAACATGTCCACCTTAACGTTGTCTGAGTTACTCCAACGACGATATCCTCGAGTATTCAAATAAATTTCGCAGAGTGACGAGGCACTTGGCTACCTTAAAAGAGTCATAGTTAGTCCTGCCGGCTGCTCCCATTTCTTTAGGCCATTATTATTCTTGCTATGGCCAGTCCTACACAACCTTTACGCCACTATATGTCCACCTAAACGTCGTCACAGATACTCCCACAACGAGTTTCACGAGTTAGCAAATGTACTTCGCCGGATGACGAGGCATTTCGCTACCTTAAGAGAGTTATAGTGCCTGTTGCCAGCTGCTCCCCTTTCTTTGAATCTGTCCTCTCTTTAATTCGCTCTGCGGCCAGTCCATGCAGAAGCGAAATACTGCAACATTTCCACCTTAACGTTCTCTGAGTTACTCCAACGACGATATCCACGAGCTTTCAAATAAATTTCGCAGAGTGACGAGGCATTTGGCTACCTTAAGAGTGTCATAGTTACTGCTGCCAGCTGCTCCCCCTTCTTTGACCTTTCCTCTCTTTAGTTCGTATTGCGGCCAGTCCTGCAGAAGCGAAATGTTACAGCATGTCCACCTTAACGTTGTATGAGTTACTCCAATGACGATATCCTCGAGTTTTCAAATAAATTTCGCAGAGTGACAAGGCATTTGGCTACCTTAAGAGAGTCATAGTTACTCCTGCCGGCTGCTCCCATTTCTTTAGACCTTTATCATTCTTGCTATGGCCAGTCCTACAGAACCGATATGCCACCATATGTCCACCTTAACGTCGTCACAGTTACTTCCACTACGAGTTTCTCGAGATAGCAAATGTACTTCGCCGGATGACGAGGCATTTGGCTACCTTAAGAGAGTCATAGTTCCTCTTGCCAGCTGCTCCCCTTTCTATGAATCTTTCCTCCCTTTAATTTCTTACTGCGGCCAGTCCATGAAGAGGCGAAATGCTGCAACATGTAAACCTTAACGTTCTCTGAGTTACTCCAACGACGATATCCTCGAATTTTCAGATAAATTTCGCAGAGTGTCGAGGCATTTAGCTACCTTAAGAGAGTCATAGTTACTCCTGCCGGCTGCTCCCATTTCTTTAGGCCATTATCATTCTTGCTATGGCCAGTCCTTCAGAACCGATATGCCACCGTATGTCCACCTTAACGGCCTCACAGTTACCCCCAATACGAGTTTCTCGAGTTAGCAAATGTACTTCGCCGGATGACGAGGCATTTGGCTACCTTAAGAGGGCCATAGTTCCTCTTGCCAGCTGCTCCCCTTTCTTTGAATCTTTCCTCACTTTAATTCGTACTGCGGCCAGTCCATGCAGAAGCGAAATACTGCAACATGTCCACCTTAACTTTGTCTCAGTTTCTCCAACGACGATATCCACGAGCTTTCAAATAAATTTCGCAGAGTGACGAGGCATTTGGCTACCTTAGGAGAGTCATAGTTACTCCTGCCGGCTGCTCCCATTTCTTTATGCCAATTTCATTCTTGCTATGGCCACTCTTACAGAACCGATATGCCACTGTATGTCCACCTAAACGTCGTCACAGTTACTCCCACTACGAGTTTCTTGAGTTAGCTAATGTACTTCGCCATATGACGCGGCATTTGACTACCTTAAGAGAGTCATAGTTCCTGTTGCTAGCTGCTCCCCTTGCTTTGAATCTTTCCTCTCTTTAATTCGTATTGCGGCCAGTCCTGCAGAAGCGAAATGCTACAGCATGTCCACTTTAACGTTGTCTGAGTTACTCCTCCGATGATATCCTCGAGTTTTCAAATAGATTTCGCAGAGTGACAAGGCATTTGGCTACCTTAAGAGAGTCATAATTCCTGTTGCAAGTTGCTCCCCTTTCTTTGAATCTTTCCTCTCTTTAATTCGTTCTGCGGACAGTCCATGCAATAGCGAAATACTGCAACATGTCCACCTTAACGTTGTCTGAGTTTCTCCAACGACGATATCCACGAGCTTGCAAATAAATTTCGCAGAGTGACGAGCCATTTGGCTACCTCAAGAGAGTCATAGTTACTGCTGCCAGCTGCTCCCCCTTCTTTGATCTTTCCTCTCTTTAATTCGTATTGCGGTCAGTCCTGCAGAAGCGAAATGCTACAGTATGTCCATCTTAACGTTGTCTGAGATACTCCAACGACGATGTCCTCGAGTTTTCAAATAAATTTCGCAGAGAGACAAGGCATTTGGCTACCTTAAGAGAGTCATAGTTACTCCTGCCGGCTGCTCCCATTTCTTTCGACCTTTATCATTCTTGCTATGGCCGGTCCTACAGAATCGATATGCCACCATATGTCCACCTAAACGTCATCACAGTTACTCCCACTACGAGTTTCTCTAGTTAGCAAATGTGATTCGCCGGATGACGAGGCATTTGGCTAACTTAAGAGAGTCATAGTTCCTCTTGCCAGCTGCTCCCCTTCCTTTGAATCTTTCCTCTCTTTAATTCGAACTGCGGCCAGACCATGCAGAAGCGAAATGCTGCAACATGTCAACCTTAACGTTGTCTGAGTTACTCCAACGACGATATCCTCGAGTTTTCAAATAAATTTCGCAGAGTGACGAGGCATTAGGCTACCTTAAGAGAGTCATAGTTACACCTGCCGGCTGCTCCCATTTCTTTAGGCCATTAACATTCTTGCTATGGCCAGTCCTACAGAACCGATATGCCACTTTATGTCCACCTAAACGTCGTCACAGTTACTCCCACTACGAGTTTCTTGAGTTAGCAAATGTACTTCGCCGGATGACGATACAATTGGCTACCTTGAGAGAGTCATAGTTCCTGTTGCCAGTTGCTCCCCTTTCTTTGAATCTTTTCTCTCTTTAAATCGTTCTACGGACAGTCCATGCACTAGCGAAATACTGCAACATGTCCGCCTTAACGTTGTCTGAGTTTCTCCAACGACGATATCCACGAGCTTTCAAATAAATTTCGCAGAGTGACGTGGCATTTGGCTACCTTAAGAGAGTCATAGTTACAGCTGCCGGCTGCTCCCCTTTCTTTGATCTTTCCTCTCTTTAATTCGTTTTGCGGTCAGTCCTGCAGAAGCGAAATGCTACAGCATGTCCACCTTAACGTTGTCTGAGATACTCCAACGACGATGTCCTCGAGTTTTCAAATAAATTTCGCAGAGTGACAAGGCATTTGGCTACCTTAAGAGAGTCATAGTTACTTCTGCCGGCTGCTCCCATTTCTTTAGGCCTTTATCATTCTTGCCATGGTCAGTCCTACAGAACCGATATGCCACCGTATGTCCACATTAACGTCGTCACAGTTACCCCCACAACGAGTTTCATGAGTTAGCAAATGCACTTCGCCAGATGACGAGGCATTTGGCTACCTTAAGAGAGCCATAGATCCTCTTGCCAGCTGCTCCCCTTTCTTTGAATCTTTCCTCTTATTAATTCGTACTGCGGCCAGTCCATGCAGAAGCGAAATACTGCAACATGTCCACCTTAACTTTGTCTCAGTTTCTCCAACGACGATATCCACGAGCTTTCAAATAAATTTCGCAGAGTGACGAGGCATTTGGCTACCTTAGGAGAGTCATAGTTACTCCTGCCGGCTGCTCCCATTTCTTTAGGCCAATATCATTCTTGCTATGGCCAGTCTTACAGAACCGATATGCCACTGTATGTCCACCTAAACGTCGTCACAGTTACTCCCACTACGAGTTTCTTGAGTTAGCTAATGTACTTCGCCATATGACGCGGCATTTGGCTACCTTAAGAGAGTCATAGTTCCTGTTGCTAGCTGCTCCCCTTGCTTTGAATCTTTGCTCTCTTTAATTCGTATTGCGGCCAGTCCTGCAGAAGCGAAATGCTACAGCATGTCCACTTTAACGTTGACTGAGTTACTCCACCGATGATATCCTCGAGTTTTCAAATAAATTTCGCAGAGTGACGAGGCATTTGGCTACCTTAAGAGAGTCATAGTTAGTCCTGTCGGCTGCTCCCATTCCTGTAGGCCTTTATCATTCTTGCTAAGGCCAGTCCTACAGAACCGATATGACACTGTATGGCCACCTTAACGTCGTCACAGTTACTCCCACTACGAGTTTCTCGAGTTAGCAAATGTACTTCGCCGGATGACGAGGCATTTGGCTACCTTAAGAGAGTCATAATTCCTGTTGCAAGTTGCTCCCCTTTCTTTGAATCTTTCCTCTCTTTAATTCGTTCTGCGGACAGTCCATGCACTAGCGAAATACTGCAACATGTCCACCTTAACATTGTCTGAGTTTCTCCAACGACGATATCCACGAGCTTGCAAATAAATTTCGCAGAGTGACGAGCCATTTGGCTACCTCAAGAGAGTCATAGTTACTGCTGCCAGCTGCTCCCCCTTCTTTGATCTTTCCTCTCTTTAATTCGTATTGCGGTCAGTCCTGCAGAAGCGAAATGCTACAGTATGTCCACCTTAACGTTGTCTGAGATACTCCAACGACGATGTCCTCGAGTTTTCAAATAAATTTCGCAGAGTGACAAGGCATTTGGCTACCTTAAGAGAGTCATAGTTACTCCTGCCGGCTGCTCCCATTTCTTTCGACCTTTATCATTCTTGCTATGGCCGGTCCTACAGAATCGATATGCCACCATATGTCCACCTTAACGTCATCACAGTTACTCCCACTACGAGTTTCTCTAGTTAGCAAATGTGATTCGCCGGATGACGAGGCATTTGGCTAACTTAAGAGAGTCATAGTTCCTCTTGCCAGCTGCTCCCCTTCCTTTGAATCTTTCATCTCTTTAATTCGAACTGCGGCCAGACCATGCAGAAGCGAAATGCTGCAACATGTCAACCTTAACGTTGTCTGAGTTACTCCAACGACGATATCCTCGAGTTTTCAAATAAATTTCGCAGAGTGACGAGGCATTAGGCTACCTTAAGAGAGTCATAGTTACACCTGCCGGCTGCTCCCATTTCTTTAGGCCATTAACATTCTTGCTATGGCCAGAGCTACAGAACCGATATGCCACTTTATGTCCACCTAAACGTCGTCACAGTTACTCCCACTACGAGTTTCTTGAGTTAGCAAATGTACTTCGCCGGATGACGATACAATTGGCTACCTCGAGAGAGTCATAGTTCCTGTTGCCAGTTGCTCCCCTTTCTTTGAATCTTTTCTCTCTTTAATTCGTTCTACGGACAGTCCATGCACTAGCGAAATACTGCAACATGTCCGCCTTAACGTTGTCTGAGTTTCTCCAACGACGATATCCACGAGCTTTCAAATAAATTTCGCAGAGTGACGTGGCATTTGGCTACCTTAAGAGAGTCATAGTTACAGCTGCCGGCTGCTCCCCTTTCTTTGATCTTTCCTCTCTTTAATTCGTTTTGCGGTCAGTCCTGCAGAAGCGAAATGCTACAGCATGTCCACCTTAACGTTGTCTGAGATACTCCAACGACGATGTCCTCGAGTTTTCAAATAAATTTCGCAGAGTGACAAGGCATTTGGCTACCTTAAGAGAGTCATAGTTACTTCTGCCGGCTGCTCCCATTTCTTTAGGCCTTTATCATTCTTGCCATGGTCAGTCCTACAGAACCGATATGCCATTGTATGTCCCGCTAAACGTCGTCACAGTTACTCCCACTACGAATTTCTTGAGTTAGCAAATGTACTTCGCCGGATGACGAGGCATTTGGCTACCTTAAGAGAGTCATTGTTATTGCTGCCAGCTGCTCCCCTTCCTTTGAATCTCTCCTCTCTTTAATTCGTACTGCGGCCAGTCCATGCAGAAGCGAAATGCTGCAACATGTCCACCTTAACGTTGTCTGAGTTACTCCAACGACGATATCCTCGTGTTTTCAAATAAATTTCGCAGAGGGGCGAGGCATTTGACTACTTTAAAAGAGTTATAGTTCCTGTTGCCAGCTGCTACCCTTTCTTTGAATCTTTCCTCTCTTTAATTCGTTCTGCGGCCTGTCCATGCAGAAGCGAAATACTGCAGCATGTCCACCTTAACGTTGTCTGAGTTACTCCAACGACGATATCCTCGAGTTTAAAATAAATTTCGCAGTTCGACAAGGCATTTGGCTACCTTAAGAGAGTCATAGTTACTCCCGCCGGCTGCTCCCATTTCTTTAGACCTTTATCATTCTTGCTATGGCCAGTCCTACAGAACCGAAATGCCACCGTATGTCCACCTTAACGTCGTCACAGTTACTCCCACAACCAGTTTCTCGAGTTAGCAAATGTACTTTGCCGGATGACGAGGCATTTGGCTATCATAAGAGAGTCATAGTTCCTCTTGCCAGCTGCTCCCCTTTCATTGAATCTTTCCTCTCTTTAATTCGTACTGCGGCCAGTCCATGCAGAGGCGAAATGCTGCAACATGTAAACCTTAACGTTGTCTGAGTTACTCCAACGACGATATCCTCGAATTTTCAAATAAATTTCGCAGAGTGACGAGGCATTTAGCTACCATAAGAGAGTCATAGTTACCCCTGCCGGCTGCTCCCATTCCTTTAGGCCATTATCATTCTTGCTATGGCCAGTCCTACAGAACCGGTATGCCACTGTATGTCCACCTAAAAGTCGTCACAGTTACTCCCACTACGAGTTCTTGAGTTAGCAAATGTACTTCGCCGGATGACGAGGCATTTGGCTATCTTAAGAGAGTCATAGTTATTGCCGCCAGCTGCTCCCCTTCCTTTGAATCTTTCCTCTCTTTAAGTCGTATTGCTGCCAGTCCTCCAGAAGCGAAATGCTACAGCATGTCCACTTTAACGTTGTCTGAGTTACTCCACCGATGATATCCTCGAGTTTTCAAATAAATTTCGCAGAATGACGAGGCATTTGGCTACCTTAAGATAGTCATAGTTACTCCTTCCAGCTGCTCCCATTCCTGTAGGCCTGTATCATTCTTGCTAAGGCAAGTCCTACAGAACCGATATG
The DNA here is from genome assembly GCF_021461395.2 of Schistocerca americana. Lineage (NCBI taxonomy): Eukaryota > Metazoa > Arthropoda > Insecta > Orthoptera > Acrididae > Schistocerca > Schistocerca americana. The sequence goes on from NC_060123.1 coordinate 717,658,510, forward strand.
ACACTGTATGGCCACCTTAACGTCGTCACAGTTACTCCCACTACGAGTTCTTGAGTTAGCAAATGTACTTCGCCGGATGACGAGGCATTTGGGTATCTTAAGAGAGTCATAGTTCCAGCCGCCAGCTGCTCCCCTTCCTTTGAATCTTTCCTCTCTTTAATTCGTATTGCTGCCAGTCCTGCAGAAGCGAAATACTGCAACAAGTCCACCGTAACGTTGTCTGAGTTTCTCCAACGACGATATCCACGAGTTTTCAAATAAATTTCGCAGAGTGACGAGGCATTTGGCTACCTTAACAGAGTCATAGTTACTGCTGCCAGCTGCTCCCCCTTCTTTGATCTTTCATCTTTTTAATTCGTATTGCGGTCAGTCCTGCAGAAGCGAAATGCTACAGCATGTCTACCTTAACGTTGTCTGAGTTACTCCAACGACGATGTCCTCGAGTTTTCAAATAAATTTCGCAGAGTAACAAGGCATCTGGCTACCTTAAGAGAGTCATAGTTACTCCTGCCGGCTGCTCCCATTTCTTTAGACCTTTATCATTCTTGCTATGGCCAGTCCTACGGAATCGATATGCCACCGTATGTCCAACTTAACGTCGTCACAGTTACTCCCACTACGAGTTTCTTGAGTTAGCAAATGTACTTCGCCGGATGACGATACAATTGGCTACCTTGAGAGAGTCATAGTTCCTGTTGCCAGTTGCTCCCCTTTCTTTGAATCTTTTCTCTCTTTAATTCGTTCTACGGACAGTCCATGCACTAGCGAAATACTGCAACATGTCCGCCTTAACGTTGTCTGAGTTTCTCCAACGACGATATCCACGAGCTTTCAAATAAATTTCGCAGAGTGACGTGGCATTTGGCTACCTTAAGAGAGTCATAGTTACAGCTGCCGGCTGCTCCCCTTTCTTTGATCTTTCCTCTCTTTAAATCGTTTTGCGGTCAGTCCTGCAGAAGCGAAATGCTACAGCATGTCCACCTTAACGTTGTCTGAGATACTCCAACGACGATGTCCTCGAGTTTTCAAATAAATTTCGCAGAGTGACAAGGCATTTGGCTACCTTAAGAGAGTCATAGTTACTTCTGCCGGCTGCTCCCATTTCTTTAGGCCTTTATCATTCTTGCCATGGTCAGTCCTACAGAACCGTTATGCCATTGTATGTCCCGCTAAACGTCGTCACAGTTACTCCCACTACGAATTTCTTGAGTTAGCAAATGTACTTCGCCGGATGACGAGGCATTTGGCTACCTTAAGAGAGTCATTGTTATTGCTGCCAGCTACTCCCCTTCCTTTGAATCTCTCCTCTCTTTAATTCGTACTGCGGCCAGTCCATGCAGAAGCGAAATGCTGCAACATGTCCACCTTAACGTTGTCTGAGTTACTCCAACGACGATATCCTCGTGTTTTCAAATAAATTTCGCAGAGGGGCGAGGCATTTGACTACTTTAAAAGAGTTATAGTTCCTGTTGCCAGCTGCTCCCCTTTCTTTGAATCTTTCCTCTCTTTAATTCGTTCTGCGGCCTGTCCATGCAGAAGCGAAATACTGCAGCATGTCCACCTTAACGTTGTCTGAGTTACTCCAAGGACGATATATACGAGCTTTCAAATGAATTTCGTAGAATGACGAGGCAATTTGCTACCTTAAGAGAGTCATAGTTACTGCTGCTAGCTGCTCCCCCTTCTTTGAACTTTCCTCTCCTTAATTCTTATTGCGGCCAGTCCTGCATAAGCGAAATGCTACAGCACGTCCACCTTAACGTTGTCTGAGTTACTCCAACGACGATATCCTCGAGTTTAAAATAAATTTCGCAGTTTGACAAGGCATTTGGCTACCTTAAGAGAGTCATAGTTACTCCCGCCGGCTGCTCCCATTTCTTTAGACCTTTATCATTCTTGCTATGGCCAGTCCTACAGAACCGAAATGCCACCGTATGTCCACCTTAACGTCGTCACAGTTACTCCCACAACCAGTTTCTCGAGTTAGCAAATGTACTTCGCCGGATGACGAGGCATTTGGCTATCATAAGAGAGTCATAGTTCCTCTTGCCAGCTGCTCCCCTTTCATTGAATCTTTCCTCTCTTTAATTCGTACTGCGGCCAGTCCATGCAGAGGCGAAATGCTGCAACATGTAAACCTTAACGTTGTCTGAGTTACTCCAACGACGATATCCTCGAATTTTCAAATAAATTTCGCAGAGTGACGAGGCATTTAGCTACCATAAGAGAGTCATAGTTACCCCTGCCGGCTGCTCCCATTCCTGTAGGCCTGTATCATTCTTGCTAAGGCAAGTCCTACAGAACCGATATGACACTGTATGGCCACCTTAACGTCGTCACAGTTACTCCCACTACGAGTTTCTCGAGTTAGCAAATGTACTTCGCCGGATGACGAGGCATTTGGCTATCTTAAGAGAGTCATAGTTCCAGCCGCCAGCTGCTCCCCTTCCTTTGAATCTTTCCTCTCTTTAATTCGTATTGCTGCCAGTCCTGCAGAAGCGAAATACTGCAACAAGTCCACCTTAACGTTGTCTGAGTTTCTCCAACGACGATATCCACGAGCTTTCAAATAAATTTCGCAGAGTGACGAGGCATTTGGCTACCTTAACAGAGTCATAGTTACTGCTGCCAGCTGCTCCCCCTTCTTTGATCTTTCATCTTTTTAATTCGTATTGCGGTCAGTCCTGCAGAAGCGAAATGCTACAGCATGTCCACCTTAACGTTGTCTGAGTTACTCCAACGACGATGTCCTCGAGTTTTCAAATAAATTTCGTTGAGTAACAAGGCATCTGGCTACCTTAAGAGAGTCATAGTTACTCCTGCCGGCTGCTCCCATTTCTTTAGACCTTTATCATTCTTGCTATGGCCAGTCCTACAGAATCGATATGCCACCATATGTCCAACTTAACGTCGTCACAGTTACTCCCACTACGAGTTTCTCCAGTTACCAAATGTACTTCGCCGGATGACGAGGCATTTGGCTAACTTAAGAGAGTCATAGTTCCTGCTGCCAGCTGCTCCCCTTCCTTTGAATCTTTCCTCTGTTTGATTCGTACTGCGGCCAGACCATGCAGAAGCGAAATGCTGCAACATGTCCACCTTAACGTTGTCTGAGTTACTCCAACGACGATATCCTCGAGTTTTCAAATAAATTTCGCAGAGTGACGGGACATTTGGCTACCTTAAGACAGTCATAGTTACTCCTGCCGGCTGCTCCCATTTCTTTAGGCCACTATCATTCCTGCTATGGCCAGCCCTACAGAACCGATATGCCACTGTATGTCCACCTAAACGTCGTCACAGTTACTCCCACTACGAGTCTCCTGAGTTAGCAAATGTACTTCGCCAGATGACGAGGCATTTGGCTACCTTAAGAGAGTCATAGTTCCTGCTGCCAGCAGCTCCCCTTTCTTTGAATCTTTCCTCTCTTTAATTCGTACTGCGGCCAGTCCATGCAGAGGCGAAATGCTTGCAACATGTCCACTTTAACGTTGTCTGAGTTACTCCAACGACGATATCCTCGAGTTTTCAAATAAATTTCGCAGAGTGACGAGGCATTTGGCTACCTTAAGAGAGTCATAGTTACTGCTGCCAGCTGCTTTCCCTTCTTTGAATCTTTCCTCGCTTTAATTCGTATTGCGGCCAGTCCTGCAGAAGCGAAATGCTACAGCATGTCCACTTTAAAGTTGTCTGAGTTACTCCACCGATGATACCCTCGAGTTTTCAAATAAATTTCGCAGAGTGACGAGGCATTTAGCTACCTTAAGAGAGTCATAGTTTCACCTGCCGGCTGCTCCCATTTCTTTAGGCCATTATCATTCTTGCTATGGCCAGTCTTACAGAACCGATCTGCCACTGTATAGCCACCTTAACGTCGTCACAGTTACTCCCACTACGAGTTTCTCGAGTTAGCAAATGTACTTTGCCAGATGACGAGGCATTTGGCTACCCTAAGAGAGTCATAGTTCATCTTGCCAGCTGCTCCACTTTCTTTGAATCTTTCCTCTCTGTAATTCGTACTGCGGACAGTCCATGCAGAGGCGAAATGCTGCAACATGTCCACCTTAACGTTGTCTGAGTTACTCCAACGACGATATGCTCGAGTTTTCAAATAAATTTTGCAGAGAGACGAGGCACTTGGCTACCTTGAGAGAGTCATAGTTACTCCTGCCCCCTGCTCCCATTTCTTTAGGCCTTTCTCATTCTTGCTATGGCCAGTCCTACAGTACCGATGTGCCACTGTATGTCCACCTAAACGTTGTCACAGATATTCCCACTACGAGTTTCTCGAGTTAGCAAATGTACTTCGCCGGATAACGCAGCATTTGGCTACCTTAAGAGAGTTACAGTTCCTGTTGCCAGCTGCTCCCCTTTCTTTGAAACTTTCCTCTCTTTAATTCGTTCTGCGGACAGTCCATGCATAAGCGAAATACTGCAGCAAGCCCACCTTAACGTTGTCTGAGTTACTCCAACGACGATATATACGAGCTTTCAAATGAATTTCGTAGAGTGACGAGGCATTTGGCTACCTTAAGAGAGTCATAGTTACTGCTGCCAGCTGCTCCCCCTTCTTTGAACTTACCTCTCTTTAATTCATATTGCGGCCAGTCCTGCAAAAGCGAAATGCTACAGCATGTCCACCTCAGCGTTATCTGAGTTACTCCAACGACGATAACCTCGAGTTTAAAATAAATTTCGCAGTGTGACAAGGCATTTGGCTACCTTAAGAGAGTCATAGTTACTCCTGCCGGCTGCTCCCATTTCTTTAGACCTTTATCTTTCTTGCTATGGCCAGTCCTACAGAACCGAAATGCCACCGTATGTCCACCTTAACGTCGTCACAGTTACTCCCACAACCAGTTTCTCGAGTTGGCAAATGTACTTCGCCGGATGACGAGGCATTTGGCTATCATAAGAGAGTCATAGTTCCTGTTGCCAGCAGCTCCCCTTTCTTTGAATCTTTCCTCTCTTTAATTCGTACTGCGGCCAGTCCATGCAGAGGCGAAATGCTTGCAACATGTCCACTTTAACGTTGTCTGAGTTACTCCAACGACGATATCCTCGGGTTTTCAAATAAATTTTGCAGAGTGACGAGGCATTTGGCTACCTTAAGAGAGTCATAGTTACTGCTGCCAGCTGCTCTCCCTTCCTTGAATCTTTCCTCTCTTTAATTCGTATTGCGGCCAGTCCTGCAGAAGCGAAATGCTACAGCATGTCCACCTTAACGTTGTCTGAGTTACTCCAACGACGATATCCTCGAGTTTAAAATAAATTTCGCAGTTTGACAAGGCATTTGGCTACCCTAAGGGAGTCATAGTTACTCCTGCCGGCTGCTCCCATTTCTTTAGACCTTTATCATTCTTGCTATGGCCAGTCCTACAGAACCGATATGCCACCGTATGTCCACCTAAAAGTCGTCACAGTTACTCCCACTACGAGTTCTTGAGTTAGCAAATGTACTTCGCCGGATGACGAGGCATTTGGCTATCTTAAGAGAGTCATAGTTCCTGCCGCCAGCTGCTCCCCTTCCTTTGAATTTTTCCTCTCTTTAATTCGTATTGCTGCCAGTCATCCAGAAGCGAAATGCTACAGCATGTCCACTTTAAGGTTGTCTGAGTTACTCCACCGATGATATCCTCGAGTTTTCAAATAAATTTCGCAGAGTGACGATGCATTTGGCTACCTTAAGATGGTCATAGTTACTCCTGCCGGCTGCTCCCATTCCTGTAGGCCTTTATCATTCTTGCTAAGGCCAGTCCTACAGAACCGGTATGACACTGTATGGCCACCTTAACGTCGTCACAGTTACTCCCACTACGAGTTTCTCGAGTTAGCAAATGTACTTCGCCAGATGACGAGGCATTTGGCTACCTTAAGAGAGTCATAGTTCCTCTTGCCAGCTGCTCCCCTTTCTTTGTATCTTTCCTCTCCTTAATTCGTACTGCGGCCAGTCCATGCAGAAGCGAAATGCTGCAACATGTCCACCTTAACGTTGTCTGAGTTACTCCAACGACGATATCCTCGAGTTTTCAAATAAATTGCGCAGAGTGACGAGGCATTTGGCTACCTTAAGAGATTCATAGTTACTGCTGCCAGCTGCTCCCATTTCTTTAGGCCTTTATCATTCTTGCTATTGCCAGTCCTACAGTACCGATATGCCACTGTATGTCCACCTGAACGTTGTCACAGATACTCCCACTACGAGTTTCTCGAGTTAGCAAATGTACTTCGCCGGATAACGCAGCATTTGGCTACCTTAAGAGAGTTATAGTTCCTGTTGCCAGCTGCTCCCCTTTCTTTGAAACTTTCCTCTCTTTAATTCGTTCTGCGGACAGTCCATGCATAAGCGAAATACTGCAGCAAGCCCACCTTAACGTTGTCTGAGTTACTCCAACGACGATATATACGAGCTTTCAAATGAATTTCGTAGAGTGACGAGGCATTTGGCTACCTTAAGAGATTCATAGTTACTGCTGCCAGCTGCTCCCATTTCTTTAGGCCTTTATCATTCTTGCTATTGCCAGTCCTACAGTACCGATATGCCACTGTATGTCCACCTAAACGTCGTCACAGTTACTCCCACTACGAGTTCTTGAGTTAGCAAATGTACTTCGCCGGATGACGAGGCATTTGGCTATCTTAAGAGAGTCATAGTTCCTGCCGCCAGCTGCTCCCCTTCCTTTGAATTTTTCCTCTGTTTAATTCGTACTGTGGCCAGACCATGCAGAAGCGAAATGCTGCAACATGTCCACCTTAACGTTGTCTGAGTTACTCCAACGACGATATTCTCGAGTTTTCAAATAAATTTCGCAGAGTGACGGGGCATTTGGCTACCTTAAGAGAGTCATAGTTATTCCTGCCGGCTGCTCCCATTTCTTTAGGCCACTATCTTTCCTGCTATGGCCAGTCCTACAGAACCGATATGCCACTGTATGTCCACCTAAACGTCGTCACAGTTACTCCCACTACGAGTTTCCTGAGTTAGCAAATGTACTTCGCCAGATGACGAGGCATTTGGCTACCTTAAGAGAGTCATAGTTCCTGCTGCCAGCTGCTCCCCTTTCTTTGAATCTTTCCTCTCTTTAATTCGTACTGCGGCTAGTCCATGCAGAGGCGAAATGCTTGCAACATGTCCACTTTAACGTTGTCTGAGTTACTCCAACGACGATATCCTCGTGTTTTCAAATAAATTTCGCAGAGTGACGAGGCATTTGGCTACCTTAAGAGAGTCATAGTTACTGCTGCCAGCCGCTCTCCCTTCTTTGAATCTTTCCTCTCTGTAATTCGTATTGCGGCCAGTCCTGCAGAAGCGAAATTCTACAGCATGTCCACTTCAAAGTTGTCTGAGTTATACCACCGATGATATCCTCGAGTTTTCAAATAAATTTAGAGAGTGACGAGGCATTTAGCTACCTTAAGAGAGTCTTAGTTACACCTGCCGGCTGCTCCCATTTCTTTAGGCCATTATCACTCTTGCTATGGCCAGTCTTACAGAACCGATCTGCCACTGTATGGCCACCTTAACGTCGTCACAGTTACTCCCACTACGAGTTTCTCGATTTAGCAAATGTACTTCGCCAGATGACGAGGCATTTGGCTAACTTAAGAGAGTCATAGTTCCTCTTGCCAGCTGCTCCCCTTTCTTTGTATCTTTCCTCTCTTTAATTCGTACTGCGGCCAGTCCATGCAGAAGCGAAATGCTGCAACATGTCCACCTTAACGTTGTCTGAGTTACTCCAACGACGATATCCTCGAGTTTTCAAATAAATTTCGCAGAGTGACGAGGCATTTGGCTACCTTAAGAGATTCATAGTTACTGCTGCCAGCTGCTCCCATTTCTTTAGGCCTTTATCATTCTTGCTATTGCCAGTCCTACAGTACCGATATGCCACTGTATGTCCACCTAAACGTTGTCACAGATACTCCCACTACGAGTTTCTCGAGTTAGCAAATATACTTCGCCGGATAACGCAGCATTTGGCTACCTTAAGAGAGTTATAGTTCCTGTTGCCAGCTGCTCCCCTTTCTTTGAAACCTTCCTCTCTTTAATTCGTCCTGCGGACAGTCCATGCATAAGCGAAATACTGCAGCAAGCCCACCTTAACGTTGTCTGAGTTACTCCAACGACGATATATACGAGCTTTCAAATGAATTTCGTAGAGTGACGAGGCATTTGGCTACCTTAAGAGAGTCATAGTCACTGCTGCCAGCTGCTCCCCCTTCTTTGAACTTTCCTCTCTTTAATTCATATTGCGGCCAGTCCTGCAAAAGCGAAATGCTACAGCATGTCCACCTTAACGTTGTCTGAGTTACTCCAACGACGATATCCTCGAGTTTAAAATAAATTTCGCAGTGTGACAAGGCATTTGGCTACCTTAAGAGAGTCATAGTTACTCCTGCCGGCTGCTCCCATTCCTTTAGGCCATTATCATTCTTGCTATGGCCAGTCCTACAGAACCGGTATGCCACTGTATGTCCACCTAAAAGTCGTCACAGTTACTCCCACTACGAGTTCTTGAGTTAGCAAATGTACTTCGCCGGATGACGAAGCATTTGGCTATCTTAAGAGAGTCATAGTTCCTGCCGCCAGCTGCTCCCCTTCCTTTGAATCTTTCCTCTCTTTAATTCGTATTGCGGTCAGTCCTGCAGATGCGAAATGCTACAGCATATCCACCTTAACGTTGTCTAAGATACTCCAACGACGATGTCCTCGAGTTTTCAAATAAATTTCGCAGAGTGACAAGGCATTTGGCTACCTTAAGATAGTCATAGTTACTCCTGCCGGCTGCTCCCATTTTTTTCGACCTTTGTCATTCTTGCTATGGCCAGTCCTACAGAATCGATATGCCACCATATGTCCACCTTAACGTTGTCTGAGTTTCTCCAACGACGATATCCACGAGCTTTCAAATAAATTTCGCAGAGTGACGAGGCATTTGGCTACCTTAAGAGAGTCATAATTCCTGTTGCAAGTTGCTTCCCTTTCTTTGAGTCTTTCCTCTCTTTAATTCGTTCTGCGGACAGTCCATGCACTAGCGAAATACTGCAACTTGTCCACCTTAACGTTGTCTGAGTTTCTCCAACGACGATATCCACGAGCTTTCAAATATATTTCGCAGAGTTACGAGGCAATTGGCTACCTTAAGAGAGTCATAGTTACTGCTGCCAGCTGCTCCCCCTTCTTTGATCTTTCCTCTCTTTAATTCGTATTGCGGCCAGTCCTGCGGAAGCGAAATGCTACAGCATGTAAACCTTAACGTTGTCTGAGATACTCCAACGACGATGTCCTCGAGTTTTCAAATAAATTTCGCTGAGTGACAAGGGTTTTGGCTACCTTAAGAGAGTCATAATTACTCCTGCCGGCTGCTCCCATTTCTTTCGACCTTCATCATTCTTGCTATGGCCAGTCCTACAGAACCGATATGCCACCATATGTCCACCTTAACGTCGTCACAGTTACTCCCACTTTGAGTTTCTCTAGTTAGCAAATGTGATTCGTCGGATGACAAGGCATTTGGCTAACTTAAGAGAGTCATAGTTCCTCTTGCCAGCTGCTCCCCTTCCATTGAATCTTTCCTCTCTTTAATTCGAACTGCGGCCAGACCATGCAGAGGCGAAATGCTGCAACATGTCAATCTTAACGTTGTCTGAGTTACTCCAACGACGATATCCTCGAGTTTTCAAATAAATTTCACAGAGTGACGAGGCATTAGGCTGCCTTAAGAGAGTCATAGTTACACCTGCCGGCTGCTCCCATTTCTTTAAGCCATTATCACTCTTGCTATGGCCAGTCCTACAGAACCGATATGCCACTTTATGTCCACCTAAACGTCGTCACAGTTACTCCCACTACGAGTTTCTTGAGTTAGCAAATGTACTTCGCCGGATGACGATACAATTGGCTACCTTAAGAGAGTCATAGTTCCTCTTGCCAGCTGCTCCCCTTTCTTTGAATCTTTCCTCTCTTTAATTCGTACTGCGGCCAGTCCATGCAGAAGCGAATTGCTGCAACATGTCCACCTTAACGTTGTCTGAGTTACTCCAACGACGATATAATCGAGTTTTCAAATAAATTTCGGAGAGTGACGAGGCATTTGGCTACCTTAAGAGATTCATAGTTACTGCTGCCAGCTGCTCCCCCTTCTTTGATCTTTCCTCTCTTTAATTCGTATTGCGGCCAGTCCTGCGGAAGCGAAATGCTACAGCATGTCCACCTTAACGTTGTCTGAGATACTTTCAACGACGATGTCCTCGAGTTTTCAAATAAATTTCGCTGAGTGACAAGGGTTTTGGCTACCTTAAGAGAGTCATAATTACTCCTGCCGGCTGCTCCCATTTCTTTCGACCTTCATCATTCTTGCTATGGCCAGATCTACAGAACCGATATGCCACCATATGTCCACCTTAACGTCGTCACAATTACTCCCACTACGAGTCACTCGAGTTAGCAAATGTACTTCGCCGGATGACGAGGCATTTGGCAACCTTAAGAGAGTCATAATTCCTGTTGCAAGTTGCTCCCCTTCCTTTGAATCTTTCCTCTCTTTAATTCGAACTGCGGCCAGACCATGCAGAAGCGAAATGCTGCAACATGTCCACCTTAACGTTGTCTGAGTTTCTCCAACGATGATATCCACGACCTTTCAAATAAATTTCGCAGAGTGACGAGGCATTTGGCTACCTTAAGAGAGTCATAGTTACCGCTGCCAGCTGCTCCCCCTTCTTTGATCTTTCCTCTCTTTAATCCGTATTGTGGTCAGTCCTGCAGATGCGAAATGCTACAGCATGTCCACCTTAACGTTGTCTGAGATACTCCAACGACGATGTCCTCGAGTTTTCAAATAAATTTCGCAGAGTGACAAGGCATTTGGCTACCTTAAGAGAGTCATAGTTACTCCTGCCGGCTGCTTCCACTTCTTTAGACCTTTATCATTCATCCAATGGCCAGTCCTACAGAACCAATATGCCACCGTATGTCCACCTTAACGTCGTCACAGTTACTCCCACTACGAGTTACTCGAGTTAGCAAATGTACTTCTTCGGATGACGAGTCATTTGGCTACCTTAAGAGAGTCATAATTCATGTTGCAAGTTGCTTCCCTTTCTTTGAATCTTTCCTCTCTTTAATTCGTACTGCGGACAGTCCATGCACTAGCGAAATACTGCAACTTGTCCACCTTAACGTTGTCTGAGTTTCCCCAACGACGATATCCACGAGCTTTCAAATATATTTCGCAGAGTTACGAGGCATTTGGCTACCTTAAGAGAGTCATAGTTACTGTTGCCAGCTGCTCCCCCTTCTTTGATCTTTCCTCTCTTTAATTCGTATTGCGGTCAGTCCTGCAGAAGCGAAATGCTACAGCATGTCCACCTTAACGTTGTCTGAGATACTCCAACGACGATGTCCTCGAGTTTTCAAATAAATTTCGCAGAGTGACAAGGCATTTGGCTACCTTAAGAGAGTCATAGTTACTCCTGCCGGCTGCTCCCATTTCTTTCGACCTTTATCATTCTTGCTATGGCCAGTCCTACAGAACCGATATGCCACCATATGTCCACCTTAACGTCGTCACAGTTACTCCCACTTTGAGTTTCTCTAGTTAGCAAATGTGATTCGTCGGATGACAAGGCATTTGGCTAACTTAAGAGAGTCATAGTTCCTCTTGCCAGCTGCTCCCCTTCCATTGAATCTTTCCTCTCTTTAATTCGAACTGCGGCCAGACCATGCAGAGGCGAAATGCTGCAACATGTCAATCTTAACGTTGTCTGAGTTACTCCAACGACGATATCCTCGAGTTTTCAAATAAATTTCGCAGAGTGACGAGGCATTAGGCTGCCTTAAGAGAGTCATAGTTACACCTGCCGGCTGCTCCCATTTCTTTAAGCCATTATCACTCTTGCTATGGCCAGTCCTACAGAACCGATATGCCACTTTATGTCCACCTAAACGTCGTCACAGTTACTCCCACTACGAGTTTCTTGAGTTAGCAAATGTACTTCGCCGGATGACGATACAATTGGCTACCTTAAGAGAGTCATAGTTCCTCTTGCCAGCTGCTCCCCTTTCTTTGAATCTTTCCTCTCTTTAATTCGTACTGCGGCCAGTCCATGCAGAAGCGAATTGCTGCAACATGTCCACCTTAACGTTGTCTGAGTTACTCCAACGACGATATAATCGAGTTTTCAAATAAATTTCGGAGAGTGACGAGGCATTTGGCTACCTTAAGAGATTCATAGTTACTGCTGCCAGCTGCTCCCCCTTCTTTGATCTTTCCTCTCTTTAATTCGTATTGCGGCCAGTCCTGCGGAAGCGAAATGCTACAGCATGTCCACCTTAACGTTGTCTGAGATACTCCAACGACGATGTCCTCGAGTTTTCAAATAAATTTCGCTGAATGACAAGGGTTTTGGCTACCTTAAGAGAGTCATAATTACTCCTGCCGGCTGCTCCCATTTCTTTCGACCTTCATCATTCTTGCTATGGCCAGTCCTACAGAACCGATATGCCACCATATGTCCACCTTAACGTCGTCACAATTACTCCCACTACGAGTCACTCGAGTTAGCAAATGTACTTCGCCGGATGACGAGGCATTTAGCAACCTTAAGAGAGTCATAATTCCTGTTGCAAGTTGCTCCCCTTCCTTTGAATCTTTCCTCTCTTTAATTCGAACTGCGGCCAGACCATGCAGAAGCGAAATGCTGCAACATGTCCACCTTAACGTTGTCTGAGTTTCTCCAACGACGATATCCACGACCTTTCAAATAAATTTCGCAGAGTGACGAGGCATTTGGCTACCTTAAGAGAGTCATAGTTACCGCTGCCAGCTGCTCCCCCTTCTTTGATCTTTCCTCTCTTTAATCCGTATTGTGGTCAGTCCTGCAGATGCGAAATGCTACAGCATGTCCACCTTAACGTTGTCTGAGATACTCCAACGACGATGTCCTCGAGTTTTCAAATAAATTTCGCAGAGTGACAAGGCATTTGGCTACCTTAAGAGAGTCATAGTTACTCCTGCCGGCTGCTTCCACTTCTTTAGACCTTTATCATTCATCCAATGGCCAGTCCTACAGAACCAATATGCCACGGTATGTCCACCTTAACGTCGTCACAGTTACTCCCACTACGAGTTACTCGAGTTAGCAAATGTACTTCTTCGGATGACGAGTCATTTGGCTACCTTAAGAGAGTCATAATTCATGTTGCAAGTTGCTTCCCTTTCTTTGAATCTTTCCTCTCTTTAATTCGTACTGCGGACAGTCCATGCACTAGCGAAATACTGCAACTTGTCCACCTTAACGTTGTCTGAGTTTCCCCAACGACGGTATCCACGAGCTTTCAAATATATTTCGCAGAGTTACGAGGCATTTGGCTACCTTAAGAGAGTCATAGTTACTGTTGCCATCTGCTCCCCCTTCTTTGATCTTTCCTCTCTTTAATTCGTATTGCGGTCAGTCCTGCAGAAGCGAAATGCTACAGCATGTCCACCTTAACGTTGTCTGAGATACTCCAACGACGATGTCCTCGAGTTTTCAAATAAATTTCGCAGAGTGACAAGGCATTTGGCTACCTTAAGAGAGTCATAGTTACTCCTGCCGGCTGCTCCCATTTCTTTCGACCTTTATCATTCTTGCTATGGCCAGTCCTATAGAACCGATATGCCACCATATGTCCACCTTAACGTCGTCACAGTTACTCGCACTACGAGTTTCTCTAGTTAGCAAATGTGATTCGCCGGATGACGAGGCATTTGGCTAACTTAAGAGAGTCATAGTTCCTCTTGCCAGCTGCTCCCCTTCCATTGAATCTTTCCTCTCTTTAATTCGAACTGCGGCCAGACCATGCAGAGGCGAAATGCTGCAACATGTCAACCTTAACGTTGTCTGAGATATTCCAACGACGATATCCTCGAGTTTTCAAATAAATTTCGCAGAGTGACAAGGCATTTGGCTACCTTAAGATAGTCATAGTTACTCCTGCGGGCTGCTCCCATTTCTTTAGACCTTCATCATTCTTCCAATGGCCAGTCCTACAGAACCAATATGCCACCGTATGTCCACCTTAACGTCGTCACAGTTACTCCCACTACGAGTTACTCGAGTTAGCAAATGTACTTCGCCGGATGACGAGGCATTTGGCTACCTTAAGAGAGTCATAATTCCTGTTGCAAGTTGCTTCCCTTTCTTTGAATCTTTCCTCTCTTTAATTCGTTCTGCGGACAGTCCATGCACTAGCGAAATACTGCAACTTGTCCACCTTAACGTTGTCTGAGTTTCTCCAACGACGATATCCACGAGCTTCCAAATAAATTTCGCAGAGTGACGAGGCATTTGGCTACCTTAAGAGAGTCATAGTTACCGCTGCCAGCTGCTCCCCCTTCTTTGATCTTTCCTCTCTTTAATCCGTATTGTGGTCAGTCCTGCAGATGCGAAATGCTACAGCTTGTCCACCTTAACGTTGTCTGAGATACTCCAACGACGATGTCCTCGAGTTTTCAAATAAATTTCGCAGAGTGACAAGGCATTTGGCTACCTTAAGATAGTCATAGTTACTCCTGCCGGCTGCTCCCATTTCTTTAGACCTTTATCATTCATCCAATGGCCAGTCCTACAGAACCAATATGCCACCGTATGTCCACCTTAACGTCGTCACAGTTACTCCCACTACGAGTTACTCGAGTTAGCAAATGTACTTCGCCGGATGACGAGGAATTTGGCTACCTTAAGAGAGTCATAATTCCTGTTGCAAGTTGCTTCCCTTTCTTTGAATCTTTCCTCTCTTTAATTCGAACTGCGGCCAAACCATTCAGAAGCGAAATGCTGCAACATGTCCACCTTAACGTTGTCTGAGTTTCTCCAACGACGATATCCACGACCTTTCAAATAAATTTCGCAGAGTGACGAGGCATTAGGCTACCTTAAGAGAGTCATAGTTACTGCTGCCAGCTGCTCCCCCTTCTTTGATCTTTCCTCTCTTTAATTCGTATTGCGGTCAGTCCTGCAGAATCGAAATGCTACAGCATGTCCACCTTAACGTTGTCTGAGATACTCCAACGACGATATCCTCGAGTTTTCAAATAAATTTCGCAGAGTGACAAGGCATTTGGCTACCTTAAGATAGTCATAGTTACTCCTGCGGGCTGCTCCCATTTCTTTAGACCTTTATCATTCTTCCAATGGCCAGTCCTACAGAACCATTATGCCACCGTATGTCCACCTTAACGTCGTCACAGTTACTCCCACTACGAGTTACTCGAGTTAGCAAATGTACTTCGCCGGATGACGAGGCATTTGGCTACCTTAAGAGAGTCATAATTCCTGTTGCAAGTTGCTTCCCTTTCTTTGAATCTTTCCTCTCTTTAATTCGTTCTGCGGACAGTCCATGCACTAGCGAAATACTGCAACTTGTCCACCTTAACGTTGTCTGAGTTACTCCAACGACGATATCCTCGACTTATCAAATAAATTTCGCAGAGTGACTAGGCATTAGGCTATCTTAAGAGGGTCACAGTTACACCTGACGGCTGCTCCTATTTCTTTAGGCCATTATCATTCTTGCTATGGCCAGTCCTACAGAAACCGATATGCCACTGTATGTCCACCTAAACGTCGTCACAGTTACTCCCACTACAAGTTACTTGAGTTGCAAATGTACTTCGCCGGATGACAAGGCATCTGGCTACCTTAAGAGAGTCATAGTTCCTGTTTCCAGCTGCTCCCCTTTCTTTGAATCTTTCCTCTCATTAATTCGTTCTGCGGACAGTCCATGCACTAGGGAAATACTGCAACAAGTCCACCTTAACGTTGTCTGAGTTTCTCCAACGACGATATCCACGAGCTTTCAAATAAATTTCGCAGAGTAACAAGGCATCTGGCTACCTTAAGAGAGTCATAGTTACTCCTGCCGGCTGCTCCCATTTCTTTGGACCTTTATCATTCTTGCTATGGCTAGTCCTACGTATTCGATATGCCACCATATGTCCAACTTAACGTCGTCACAGTTACTCCCACTACGAGTTTCTCCAGTTAGCAAATGTACTTCGCCGGATGACGAGGCATTTGGCTAACTTAAGAGAGTCATAGTTCCTGCTGCCAGCTGCTCCCCTTCCTTTGAATCTTTCCTCTGTTTAATTCGTACTGTGGCCAGACCATGCAGAAGCGAAATGCTGCAACATGTCCACCTTAACGTTGTCTGAGTTACTCCAACGACGATATCCTCGAGTTTTCAAATAAATTTCGCAGAGTGACGGGGCATTTGGCTACCTTAAGAGAGTCATAGTTACTCCTGCCGGCTGCTCCCATTTCTTTAGGCCACTATCTTTCCTGCTATGGCCAGTCCTACAGAACCGATATGCCACTGTATGTCCACCTAAACGTCGTCACAGTTACTCCCACTACGAGTTTCCTGAGTTAGCAAATGTACTTCGCCAGATGTCGAGGCATTTGGCTACCTAAAGAGAGTCATAGTTCCTGCTGCCAGCTGCTCCCCTTTCTTTGAATCTTTCCTCTCTTTAATTCGTACTGCGGCCAGTCCATGCAGAGGCGAAATGCTTGCAACATGTCCACTTTAACGTTGTCTGAGTTACTCCAACGACGATATCCTCGAGTTTTCAAATAAATTTCGCAGAGTGACGAGGCATTTGGCTACCTTAAGAGAGTCATAGTAACTGCTGCCAGCTGCTCTCCCTTCTTGGAATCTTTCCTCTCTTTAATTCGTATTGCGGCCAGTCCTGCAGAAGCGAAATGCTACAGCATGTCCACTTTAAAGTTGTCTGAGTTACTCCAACGACGATATCCTCGAATTTAAAATAAATTTCGCAGAGTGACGAGGCATTTGGCTACCTTAAGAGATTCATAGTTACTGCTGCCAGCTGCTCCCATTTCTTTAGGCCTTTATCATTCTTGCTATTGCCAGTCCTACAGAACCGATATGCCACCGAATGTCCACTTTAACGTCGTCACAGTTACTCCCACAACCAGTTTCTCGAGTTAGCAAATGTACTTCGCCGGATGACGAGGCATTTGGCTATCATAAGAGAGTCATAGATCCTATTGCCAGCTGCTCCCCTTTCTTTGAATCTTTCCTCTCTTTAATTCGTACTGCGGCCAGTCCATGCAGAGGCGAAATGCTGCAACATGTCAACCTTAACGTTGTCTGAGTTACTCCAACGACGATATCCTCGAGTTTTCAAATAAATTTCGCAGAGTGACGAGGCATTTGGCTACCTTAAGAGAGTCATAGTAACTGCTGCCAGCTGCTCTCCCTTCTTGGAATCTTTCCTCTCTTTAATTCGTATTGCGGCCAGTCCTGCAGAAGCGAAATGCTGCAGCATGTCCACTTTAAAGTTGTCTGAGTTACTCCAACGACGATATCCTCGAATTTAAAATAAATTTCGCAGAATGACGAGGCATTTGGCTACCTTAAGAGATTCATAGTTACTGCTGCCAGCTGCTCCCATTTCTTTAGGCCTTTATCATTCTTGCTATTGCCAGTCCTACAGAACCGATATGCCACCGAATGTCCACTTTAACGTCGTCACAGTTACTCCCACAACCAGTTTCTCGAGTTAGCAAATGTACTTCGCCGGATGACGAGGCATTTGGCTATCATAAGAGAGTCATAGATCCTATTGCCAGCTGCTCCCCTTTCTTTGAATGTTTCCTCTCTTTAATTCGTACTGCGGCCAGTCCATGCAGAGGCGAAATGCTGCAACATGTCAACCTTAACGTTGTCTGAGTTACTCCAACGACGATATCCTCGAGTTTTCAAATAAATTTCGCAGAGTGACGAGGCATTTAGCTACCTTAAGAGAGTCATAGTTACTCCTGCCGTCTGCTCCCATTCCTTTAGGCCATTATCATTCTTGCTATGGCCAGTCCTACAGAACCGGTATGCCACTGTATGTCCACCTAAAAGTCGTCACAGTTACTCCCACTACGAGTTCTTGAGTTAGCAAATGTACTTCGCCGGATGACTAGGCATTTGGCTACCTTAAGAGAGTCATAATTCCTGTTGGAAATTGCTCCCCTTTCTTTGAATCTTTCCTCTCTTTAATTCGTTCTGCGGACAGTCCATGCACTAGCGAAATACTGCAACTTGTCCACCTTAACGTTGTCTGAGTTTCTCCAACGACGATATCCACGAGCTTTCAAATATATTTCGCAGAGTTACGAGGCATTTGGCTACCTTAAGAGAGTCATAGTTACTGCTGCCAGCTGCTCCCCCTTCTTTGATCTTTCCTCTCTTTAATTCGTATTGCGGTCAGTCCTGCAGAAGCGAAATGCTACAGCATGTCCACCTTAACGCTGTCTGAGATACTCCAACGACGATGTCCTCGAGTTTTCAAATAAATTTCGCAGAGTGACAAGGCATTTGGCTACCTTAAGATAGTCATAGTTACTCCTGCGGGCTGCTCTCATTTCTTTAGACCTTCATCATTCTTCCAATGGCCAGTCCTACAGAACCAATATGCCACCGTATGTCCACCTTAACGTCGTCACAGTTACTCCCACTACGAGTTACTCGAGTTAGCAAATGTACTTCGCCGGATGACGAGGCATTTGGCTACCTTAAGAGAGTCATAATTCCTGTTGCAAGTTGCTTCCCTTTCTTTGAATCTTTCCTCTCTTTAATTCGTTCTGCGGACAGTCCATGCACTAGCGAAATACTGCAACTTGTCCACCTTAACGTTGTCTGAGTTTCTCCAACGACGATATCCACGAGCTTTCAAATAAATTTCGCAGAGTGACGAGGCATTTGGCTACCTTAAGAGAGTCATAGTTACCGCTGCCAGCTGCTCCCCCTTCTTTGATCTTTCCTCTCTTTAATCCGTATTGTGGTCAGTCCTGCAGATGCGAAATGCTACAGCATGTCCACCTTAACGTTGTCTGAGATACTCCAACGACGATGTCCTCGAGTTTTCAAATAAATTTCGCAGAGTGACAAGGCATTTGGCTACCTTAAGATAGTCATAGTTACTCCTGCCGGCTGCTCCCATTTCTTTAGACCTTTATCATTCATCCAATGGCCAGTCCTACAGAACCAATATGCCACCGTATGTCCACCTTAACGTCGTCACAGTTACTCCCACTACGAGTTACTCGAGTTAGCAAATGTACTTCGCCGGATGACGAGGCATTTGGCTACCTTAAGAGAGTCATAATTCCTGTTGCAAGTTGCTTCCCTTTCTTTGAATCTTTCCTCTCTTTAATTCGAACTGCGGCCAAACCATTCGGAAGCGAAATGCTGCAACATGTCCACCTTAACGTTGTCTGAGTTTCCCCAACGACGGTATCCACGAGCTTTCAAATATATTTCGCAGAGTTACGAGGCATTTGGCTACCTTAAGAGAGTCATAGTTACTGTTGCCAGCTGCTCCCCCTTCTTTGATCTTTCCTCTCTTTAATTCGTATTGCGGTCAGTCCTGCAGAAGCGAAATGCTACAGCATGTCCACCTTAACGTTGTCTGAGATACTCCAACGACGATGTCCTCGAGTTTTCAAATAAATTTCGCAGAGTGACAAGGCATTTGGCTACCTTAAGAGAGTCATAGCTACTCCTGCCGGCTGCTCCCATTTCTTTCGACCTTTATCATTCTTGCTATGGCCAGTCCTATAGAACCGATATGCCACCATATGTCCACCTTAACGTCGTCACAGTTACTCGCACTACGAGTTTCTCTAGTTAGCAAATGTGATTCGCCGGATGACGAGGCATTTGGCTAACTTAAGAGAGTCATAGTTCCTCTTGCCAGCTGCTCCCCTTCCATTGAATCTTTCCTCTCTTTAATTCGAACTGCGGCCAGACCATGCAGAGGCGAAATGCTGCAACATGTCAACCTTAACGTTGTCTGAGTTTCTCCAACGACGATATCCACGACCTTTCAAATAAATTTCGCAGAGTGACGAGGCATTAGGCTACCTTAAGAGAGTCATAGTTACTGCTGCCAGCTGCTCCCCCTTCTTTGATCTTTCCTCTCTTTAATTCGTATTGCGGTCAGTCCTGCAGAATCGAAATGCTACAGCATGTCCACCTTAACGTTGTCTGAGATACTCCAACGACGATATCCTCGAGTTTTCAAATAAATTTCGCAGAGTGACAAGGCATTTGGCTACCTTAAGATAGTCATAGTTACTCCTGCGGGCTGCTCCCATTTCTTTAGACCTTTATCATTCTTCCAATGGCCAGTCCTACAGAACCATTATGCCACCGTATGTCCACCTTAACGTCGTCACAGTTACTCCCACTACGAGTTACTCGAGATAGCAAATGTACTTCGCCGGATGACGAGGCATTTGGCTACCTTAAGAGAGTCATAATTCCTGTTGCAAGTTGCTTCCCTTTCTTTGAATCTTTCCTCTCTTTAATTCGAACTGCGGCCAGACCATGCAGAAGCGAAATGCTGCAACATGTCCACCTTAACGTTGTCTGAGTTACTCCAACGACGATATCCTCGACTTATCAAATAAATTTCGCAGAGTGACTAGGCATTAGGCTATCTTAAGAGGGTCATAGTTACACCTGACGGCTGCTCCTATTTCTTTAGGCCATTATCATTCTTGCTATGGCCAGTCCTACAGAAACCGATATGCCACTGTATGTCCACCTAAACGTCGTCACAGTTACTCCCACTACAAGTTACTTGAGTTGCAAATGTACTTCGCCGGATGACAAGGCATCTGGCTACCTTAGGAGAGTCATAGTTCCTGTTTCCAGCTGCTCCCCTTTCTTTGAATCTTTCCTCTCATTAATTCGTTCTGCGGACAGTCCATGCACTAGGGAAATACTGCAACAAGTCCACCTTAACGTTCTCTGAGTTACTCCAACGACGAAATCCACGAGCTTTCAAATAAATTTCGCAGAGTGACGAGGCATTTGGCTACCTTAAGAGAGTCATAGTTACTGCTGCCAGCTGCTGCCCCTTCTTTGATCTTTCCTCTCTTTAATTCGTATTGCGGTCAGTCCTGCAGAAGCGAAATGCTACAGCATGTCCACCTTAACGTTGTCTGAGATACTCCAACGACGATATCCTCGAGATTTCAAATAAATTTCGCAGGGTAACAAGGCATTTGGCTACCTTAAGAGAGTTATAGTTACTCCTGCCGGCTGCTCCCATTTCTTTAGACCTTTATCATTCTTGCTATGGCCAGTCCCACAGAACCGATATGCCACCATATGTCCAACTTAACGTCGTCACAGTTACTCCCATTACGAGTGTCTCCAGTTAGCAAATGTGATTCGCCGGATGACAAGGCATTTGGCTAACTTAATAGAGTCACAGTTCCTCTTGCCAGCTGCTCCCCTTCCTTTGAATCTTTCCTCTCTTTATATCGAACTGCGGCCAGACCATTCAGAAGCAAAATGCTGCGACATGTCAACCTTAACGTTGTCTGAGTTACTCCAACGACGATATCCACGAGTTTTCAAATAAATTTCGCAGAGTGACGAGGCATTTGGCTACCTTAAGAGAGTCATGGTTACTCCTGCCGGCTGCTCCCATTTCTTTAGACCTTTATCATTCTTGCTATGGCCAGTCCCACAGAACCGATATGCCACCATATGTCCAACTTAACGTCGTCACAGTTACTCCCATTACGAGTGTCTCCAGTTAGCAAATGTGATTCGCCGGATGACAAGGCATTTGGCTAACTTAATAGAGTCACAGTTCCTCTTGCCAGCTGCTCCCCTTCCTTTGAATCTTTCCTCTCTTTATATCGAACTGCGACCAGACCATTCAGAGGCAAAATGCTGCGACATGTCAACCTTAACGTTGTCTGAGTTACTCCAACGACGATATCCACGAGTTTTCAAATAAATTTCGCAGAGTGACGAGGCATTTGGCTACCTTAAGAGAGTCATGGTTACACCTGCCGGCTGCTCCCATTTCTTTAGGCCATTATCATTCTTGCTATGGCCAGTCCTACAGAACCGATATGCCACCGTATGTCCACCTAAAAGTCGTGACAGTTACTCCCACTACAAGTTCTTGAGTTAGCAAATGTACTTCGCCGGATGACGAGGCATTTGGCTATCTTAGGAGAGTCATAGTTCCTGCCGCCAGCTGCTCCCCTTCCTTTGAATCTTTCCTCTCTTTAATTCGTATTGCTGCCAGTCCTCCAGAAGCGAAATGCTACAGCATGTCCACTTTAAGGTTGTCTGAGTTACTCCACCGATGATATCCTCGAGTTTTCAAATAAATTTCGCAGAGTGACGAGGCATTTGGCTACCTTAAGATGGTCATAGTTACTCCTGCTGGCTGCTCCCATTCCTGTAGGCCTTTATCATTCTTGCTAAGGCCAGTTTTACAGAACCGGTATGACACTGTATGGCCACCTTAACGTCGTCACAGTTACTCCCACTACGAGTTTCTCGAGTTAGCAAATGTACTTCGCCGGATGACGAGGCATTTGGCTATCTTAAGAGAGACATAGTTCCTGCTGCCAGCTGCTCCCCTTCCTTTGAATCTTTCCTCTCTTTAATTCGTATTGCTGCCAGTCCTGCAGAAGCGAAATACTGCAACAAGTCCACTTTAACGTTGTCTGAGTTTCTCCAACGACGATATCCACGAGCTTTCAAATAAATTTCGCAGAGTGACGAGGCATTTGGCTACCTTAAGAGAGTCATAGTTACTGCTGCCAGCTGCTCCCCCTTCTTTGATCTTTCCTCTTTTTAATTCGTATTGCGGTCAGTCCTGCAGAAGCGAAATGCTACAGCATGTCTACCTTAACGTTGTCTGAGTTACTCCAACGACGATGTCCTCGAGTTTTCAAATAAATTTCGCAGAGTAACAAGGCATCTGGCTACCTTAAGAGAGTCATAGTTACTCCTGCCGGCTGCTCCCATTTCTTTGGACCTTTATCATTCTTGCTATGGCTAGTCCTACGGAATCGATATGCCACCATATGTCCAACTTAACGTCGTCACAGTTACTCCCACTACAAGTTTCTCCAGTTAGCAAATGTACTTCGCCGGATGACGAGGCATTTGGCTAACTTAAGAGAGTCATAGTTCCTGCTGCCAGCTGCTCCCCTTCCTTTGAATCTTTCCTCTGTTTAATTCGTACTGTGGCATGACCATGCAGAAGCGAAATGCTGCAACATGTCCACCTTAACGTTGTCTGAGTTACTCCAACGACGATATCCTCGAGTTTTCAAATAAATTTCGCAGAGTGACGGGGCATTTGGCTACCTTAAGAGAGTCATAGTTACTCCTGCCGGCTGCTCCCATTTCTTTAGGCCACTATCTTTCCTGCTATGGCCAGTCCTACAGAACCGATATGCCACTGTATGTCCACCTAAACGTCGTCACAGTTACTCCCACTACGAGTTTCCTGAGTTAGCAAATGTACTTCGCCAGATGTCGAGGCATTTGGCTACCTAAAGAGAGTCATAGTTCCTGCTGCCAGCTGCTCCCCTTTCTTTGAATCTTTCCTCTCTTTAATTCGTACTGCGGCCAGTCCATGCACAGGCGAAATGCTTGCAACATGTCCACTTTAACGTTGTCTGAGTTACTCCAACGACGATATCCTCGAGTTTTCAAATAAATTTCGCAGAGTGACGAGGCATTTAGCTACCTTAAGAGAGTCATAGTTACTCCTGCCGGCTGCTCCCATTCCTTTAGGCCATTATCATTCTTGCTATGGCCAGTCCTACAGAACCGGTATGCCACTGTATGTCCACCTAAAAGTCGTCACAGTGACTCCCACTACGAGTTCTTGAGTTAGCAAATGTACTTCGCGGGATGACGAGGCATTTGGCTATCTTAAGAGAGTCATAGTTCCTGCCGCCAGCTGCTCCCCTTCCTTTGAATCTTTCCTCTCTTTAATTCGTATTGCTGCCAGTCCTCCAGAAGCGAAATGCTACAGCATGTCCACTTTAACGTTGTCTGAGTTACTCCACCGATGATATCCTCGAGTTTTCAAATAAATTTCGCAGAGTGACGAGGCATTTGGCTACCTTAAGATAGTCATAGTTACTCCTGCCGGCTGCTCACATTCCTGTAGGCCTTTATCATTCTTGCTAAGGCCAGTCCTACAGAACCGATATGACACTGTATGGCCACCTTAACGTCGTCACAGTTACTCCCACTACGAGTTTCTCGAGTTAGCAAATGTACTTCGCCGGATGACTAGGCATTTGGCTACCTTAAGAGAGTCATAATTCCTGTTGGAAATTGCTCCCCTTTCTTTGAATCTTTCCTCTCTTTAATTCGTTCTGCGGACAGTCAATGCACTAGCGAAATACTGCAACATGTCCACCTTAACGTTGTCTGAGTCTCTCCAACGACGATATCCACGACTCTTGCAAATAAATTTCGCGGAGTGACGAGGCATTTGGCTACCTTAAGAGAGTAATAGTTACTGCTGCCAGCTGCTCCCCCTTCTTTGATCTTTCCTCTCTTTAATTCGTATTGCGGTCAGTCCTGCAGATGCGAAATGCTACAGCATATCCACCTTAACGTTGTCTGAGATACTCCAACGACGATGTCCTCGAGTTTTCAAATAAATTTTGCAGAGTGACAAGGCATTTGGCTACCTTAAGATAGTCATAATTACTCCTGCCGGCTGCTCCCATTTTTTTCGACCTTTATCATTCTTGCTATGGCCAGTCCTACAGAGTCGATATGCCACCATATGTCCACCTTAATGTTGTCTGAGTTTCTCCAACGACGATATCCACGAGCCTTCAAATAAATTTCGCAGAGTGACGAGGCATTTGGCTACCTTAAGAGAGTCATAATTCCTGTTGCAAGTTGCTTCCCTTTCTTTGAATCTTTCCTCTCTTTAATTCGTTCTGCGGACAGTCCATGCACTAGCGAAATACTGCAACTTGTCCACCTTAACGTTGTCTGAGTTTCTCCAACGACGATATCCACGAGCTTTCATATATATTTCGCAGAGTTACGAGGCATTTGGCTACCTTAAGAGAGTCATAGTTACTGCTGCCAGCTGCTCCCCCTTCTTTGATCTTTCCTCTCTTTAATTCGTATTGCGGTCAGTCCTGCAGAAGCGAAATGCTACAGCATGTCCACCTTAACGCTGTCTGAGATACTCCAACGACGATGTCCTCGAGTTTTCAAATAAATTTCGCAGAGTGACAAGGCATTTGGCTACCTTAAGGGAGTCATAGTTACTCCTGCCGGCTGCTCCCATTTCTTTCGACCTTTATCATTCTTGCTATGGCCAGTCCTACAGAACCGATATGCCACCATATGTCCACCTTAACGTCGTCACAGTTACTACCACTACGAGTTTCTCTAGTTAGCAAATGTGATTCGTCGGATGACGAGGCATTTGGCTAACTTAAGAGAGTCATAGTTCCTCTTGCCAGCTGCTCCCCTTCCATTGAATCTTTCCTCTCTTTAATTCGAACTGCGGCCAGGCCATGCAGAGGCCAAATGCTGCAACATGTCAACCTTAACGTTGTCTGAGTTACTCCAACGACGATATCCTCGAGTTTTCAAATAAATTTCGCAGAGTGACGAGGCATTAGGCTACCTTAAGAGAGTCATAGTTACACCTGCCGGCTGCTCCCATTTCTTTAAGCCATTATCATTCTTGCTATGGTTAGTCCTACAGAACCGATATGAAACTTTATGTCCACCTAAACGTCGTCACAGTTACTCCCACTACGAGTTTCTTGAGTTAGCAAATGTAGTTCGCCGGATGACGATACAATTGGCTACCTTAAGAGAGTCATAGTTCCTTTTGCCAGCTGCTCCCTTTTCTTTGAATCTTTCCTCTCTTTAATTCGTACTGCGGCCAGTCCATGCAGAAGTAAATTGCTGCAACATGTCCACCTTAACGTTGTCTGAGTTACTCCAACGACGATATAATCGAGTTTTCAAATAAATTTCGGAGAGTGACGAGGCATTTGGCTACCTTAAGAGATTCATAGTTACTGCTGCCAGCTGCTCCCCCTTCTTTGATCTTTCCTCTCTTTAATTCGTATTGCGGCCAGTCCTGCGGAAGCGAAATGCTACAACATGTCCACCTTAACGTTGTCTGAGATACTCCAACGACGATGTCCTCGAGTTTTCAAATATATTTCGCTGAGTGACAAGGGTTTTGGCTACCTTAAGAGAGTCATAATTACTCCTGCCGGCTGCTCCCATTTCTTTCGACCTTTATCATTCTTGCTATGGCCAGTCCTACAGAACCGATATGCCACCATATGTCCACCTTAACGTCGTCACAGTTACTCCCATTACGAGTCACTCGAGTTAGCAAATGTACTTCGCCGGATGACAAGGCATTTGGCAACCTTAAGAGAGTAATAATTCCTGTTGCAAGGTGCTCCCCTTCCTTTGAATCTTTCCTCTCTTTAATTCGAACTGCGGTCAGACCAGCAGAAGCGAAATGCTGCAACATGTCCACCTTAACGTTGTCTGAGTTACTCCAACGACGATATCCTCGACTTATCAAATAAATTTCGCAGAGTGACTAGGCATTAGGCTACCTTCAGGAAGTCATAGTTACACCTGCCGTCTGCTCCTATTTCTTTAGGCCATTATCATTCTTGCTATGGCCAGTCCTACAGAAACCGATATGCCACTGTATGTCCACCTAAACGTCGTCACAGTTACTCCCACTACGAGTTACTTGAGTTGCAAATGTACTTCGCCGGATGACGATGCAATTGGCTACCTTGTGAGAGTCATAGTTCCTGTTGCCAGTTGCTCCCCTTTCTTTGAATCTTTCCTCTCTTTAATTCGGTCTGCGGACAGTCCATGCACTAGCGAAATACTGCAACATGTCCACCTTAACGTTGACTGAGTTTCTCCAACGACGATATCCACGACCTTTCAAATAAATTTCGCAGAGTGACGAGGCATTTGGCTACCTTAAGAGAGTCATAGTTACCGCTGCCAGCTGCTCCCCCTTCTTTGATCTTTCCTCTCTTTAATCCGTATTGTGGTCAGTCCTGCAGATGCGAAATGCTACAGCATGTCCACCTTAACGTTGTCTGAGATACTCCAACGACGATGTCCTCGAGTTTTCAAATAAATTTCGCAGAGTGACAAGGCATTTGGCTACCTTAAGAGAGTCATAGTTACTCCTGCCGGCTGCTCCCATTTCTGTAGACCTTTATCATTCATCCAATACCCAGTCCTACAGAACCAATATGCCACCGTATGTCCACCTTAACGTCGTCACAGTTACTCCCACTACGAGTTACTCGAGTTAGCAAATGTACTTCGCCGGATGACGAGGCATTTGGCTACCTTAAGAGAGTCATAATTCATGTTGCAAGTTGCTTCCCTTTCTTTGAATCTTTCCTCTCTTTAATTCGTACTGCGGACAGTCCATGCACTAGCGAAATACTGCAACTTATCCACCTTAACGTTGTTTGAGTTTCCCCAACGACGATATCCACGAGCTTTCAAATAAATTTCGCAGAGTGACGAGGCATTTAGCTACCTTAAGAGAGTCATAGTTACTCCTGCCGGCTGCTCCCATTCCTTTAGGCCATTATCATTCTTGCTATGGCCAGTCCTACAGAACCGGTATGCCACTGTATGTCCACCTAAAAGTCGTCACAGTTACTCCCACTACGAGTTCTTGAGTTAGCAAATGTACTTCGCCGGATGACGAGGCATTTGGCTATCTTAAGAGAGTCATAGTTCCTGCCGCCAGCTGCTCCCCTTCCTTTGAATCTTTCCTCTCTTTAATTCGTATTGCTGCCAGTCCTCCAGAAGCGAAATGCTACAGCATGTCCACTTTAACGTTGTCTGAGTTACTCCACCGATGATATCCTCGAGTTTTCAAATAAATTTCGCAGAGTGACGAGGCATTTGGCTACCTTAAGATAGTCATCGTTACTCCTGCCGGCTGCTCACATTCCTGTAGGCCTTTATCATTCTTGCTAAGGCCAGTCCTACAGAACCGATATGACACTGTATGGCCACCTTAACGTCGTCACAGTTACTCCCACTACGAGTTTCTCGAGTTAGCAAATGTACTTCGCCGGATGACTAGGCATTTGGCTACCTTAAGAGAGTCATAATTCCTGTTGGAAATTGCTCCCCTTTGTTTGAATCTTTCCTCTCTTTAATTCGTTCTGCGGACAGTCCATGCACTAGCGAAATACTGCAACATGTCCACCTTAACGTTGTCTGAGTCTCTCCAACGACGATATCCACGACTCTTGCAAATAAATTTCGCGGAGTGACGAGGCATTTGGCTACCTTAAGAGAGTAATAGTTACTGCTGCCAGCTGCTCCCCCTTCTTTGATCTTTCCTCTCTTTAATTCGTATTGCGGTCAGTCCTGCAGATGCGAAATGCTACAGCATATCCACCTTAACGTTGTCTGAGATACTCCAACGACGATGTCCTCGAGTTTTCAAATAAATTTCGCAGAGTGACAAGGCATTTAGCTACCTTAAGATAGTCATAGTTACTCCTGCCGGCTGCTCCCATTTTTTTCGACCTTTATCATTCTTGCTATGGCCAGTCCTACAGAATCGATATGCCACCATATGTCCACCTTAATGTTGTCTGAGTTTCTCCAACGACGATATCCACGAGCTTTCAAATAAATTTCGCAGAGTGACGAGGCATTTGGCTACCTTAAGAGAGTCATAATTCCTGTTGCAAGTTGCTTCCCTTTCTTTGAATCTTTCCTCTCTTTAATTCGTTCTGCGGACAGTCCATGCACTAGCGAAATACTGCAAGTTGTCCACCTTAACGTTGTCTGAGTTTCTCCAACGACGATATCCACGAGCTTTCAAATATATTTCGCAGAGTTACGAGGCATTTGGCTACCTTAAGAGAGTCATAGTTACTGCTGCCAGCTGCTCCCCCTTCATTGATCTTTCCTCTCTTTAATTCGTATTGCGGTCAGTCCTGCAGAAGCGAAATGCTACAGCATGTCCACCTTAACGCTGTCTGAGATACTCCAACGACGATGTCCTCGAGTTTTCAAATAATTTTCGCAGAGTGACAAGGCATTTGGCTACCTTAAGGGAGTCATAGTTACTCCTGCCGGCTGCTCCCATTTCTTTCGACCTTTATCATTCTTGCTATGGCCAGTCCTACAGAACCGATATGCCACCATATGTAAACCTTAACGTCGTCACAGTTACTCCCACTACGAGTTTCTCTAGTTAGCAAATGTGATTCGTCGGATGACGAGGCATTTGGCTAACTTAAGAGAGTCATAGTTCCTCTTGCCAGCTGCTCCCCTTCCATTGAATCTTTCCTCTCTTTAATTCGAACTGCGGCCAGACCATGCAGAGGCGAAATGCTGCAACATGTCAACCTTAACGTTGTCTGAGTTACTCCAACGACGATATCCTCGAGTTTTCAAATAAATTTCGCAGAGTGACGAGGCATTAGGCTACCTTAAGAGAGTCATAGTTACACCTGCCGGCTGCTCCCATTTCTTTAAGCCATTATCATTCTTGCTATGGCCAGTCCTACAGAACCGATATGAAACTTTATGTCCACCTAAACGTCGTCACAGTTACTCCCACTACGAGTTTCTTGAGTTAGCAAATGTAGTTCGCCGGATGACGATACAATTGGCTACCTTAAGAGAGTCATAGTTCCTCTTGCCAGCTGCTCCCTTTTCTTTGAATCTTTCCTCTCTTTAATTCGTACTGCGGCCAGTCCATGCAGAAGCGAATTGCTGCAACATGTCCACCTTAACGTTGTCTGAGTTACTCCAACGACGATATAATCGAGTTTTCAAATAAATTTCGGAGAGTGACGAGGCATTTGGCTACCTTAAGAGATTCATAGTTACTGCTGCCAGCTGCTCCCCCTTCTTTGATCTTTCCTCTCTTTAATTCGTATTGCGGCCAGTCCTGCGGAAGCGAAATGCTACAGCATGTCCACCTTAACGTTGTCTGAGATACTCCAACGACGATGTCCTCGAGTTTTCAAATAAATTTGGCTGAGTGACAAGGGTTTTGGCTACCTTAAGAGAGTCATAATTACTCCTGCCGGCTGCTCCCATTTCTTTCGACCTTTATCATTCTTGCTATGGCCAGTCCTACAGAACCGATATGCCACCATATGTCCACCTTAACGTCGTCACAGTTACTACCATTACGAGTCACTCGAGTTAGCAAATGTACTTCGCCGGATGACGAGGAATTTGGCAACCTTAAGAGAGTAATAATTCCTGTTGCAAGTTGCTCCCCTTCCTTTGAATCTTTCCTCTCTTTAATTCGAACTGCGGCCAGGCCAGCAGAAGCGAAATGCTGCAACATGTCCACCTTAACGTTGTCTGAGTTACTCCAACGACGATATCCTCGACTTATCAAATAAATTTCGCAGAGTGACTAGGCATTAGGCTACCTTCAGGAAGTCATAGTTACACCTGCCGTCTGCTCCTATTTCTTTAGGCCATTATCATTCTTGCTATGGCCAGTCCTACAGAAACCGATATGCCACTGTATGTCCACCTAAACGTCGTCACAGTTACTCCCACTACGAGTTACTTGAGTTGCAAATGTACTTCGCCGGATGACGATGCAATTGGCTACCTTGTGAGAGTCATAGTTCCTGTTGCCAGTTGCTCCCCTTTCTTTGTATCTTTCCTCTCTTTAATTCGTTCTGCGGACAGTCCATGCACTAGCGAAATACTGCAACATGTCCACCTTAACGTTGTCTGAGTTTCTCCAACGACGATATCCACGACCTTTCAAATAAATTTCGCAGAGTGACGAGGCATTTGGCTACCTTAAGAGAGTCATAGTTACCGCTGCCAGCTGCTCCCCCTTCTTTGATCTTTCCTCTCTTTAATCCGTATTGTGGTCACTCCTGCAGATGCGAAATGCTACAGCATGTCCACCTTAACGTTGTCTGAGATACTCCAACGACGATGTCCTCGAGTTTTCAAATAAATTTCGCAGAGTGACAAGGCATTTGGCTACCTTAAGAGAGTCATAGTTACTCCTGCCGGCTGCTCCCATTTCTGTAGACCTTTATCATTCATCCAATACCCAGTCCTACAGAACCAATATGCCACCGTATGTCCACCTTAACGTCGTCACAGTTACTCCCACTACGAGTTACTCGAGTTAGCAAATGTACTTCGCCGGATGACGAGGCATTTGGCTACCTTAAGAGAGTCATAATTCATGTTGCAAGTTGCTTCCCTTTCTTTGAATCTTTCCTCTCTTTAATTCGTACTGCGGACAGTCCATGCACTAGCGAAATACTGCAACTTGTCCACCTTAACGTTGTTTGAGTTTCCCCAACGACGATATCCACGAGCTTTCAAATAAATTTCGCAGAGTTACGAGGCATTTGGCTACCTTAAGAGAGTCATAGTTACTGTTGCCAGCTGCTCCCCCTTCTTTGATCTTTCCTCTCATTAATTCGTATTGCGGTCAGTCCTGCAGAAGCGAAATGCTACAGCATGTCCACCTAAACGTTGTCTGAGATACTCCAACGACGATGTCCTCGAGTTTTCAAATAAATTTCGCAGAGTGACAAGGCATTTGGCTACCTTAAGAGAGTCATAGTTACTCCTGCCGGCTGCTCCCATTTCTTTAGGCCATTATCATTTTTGCTATGGCCAGTCCTAAAGAACCGATATGCCACTTTATGTCCAGTCCACCTAAACGTCGTCACAGTTACTCC
This sequence comes from Schistocerca americana, assembly GCF_021461395.2. Classification (NCBI taxonomy): domain Eukaryota; kingdom Metazoa; phylum Arthropoda; class Insecta; order Orthoptera; family Acrididae; genus Schistocerca; species Schistocerca americana. The sequence continues at coordinate 717,690,103 of NC_060123.1, forward strand.
CACTACGAGTTTCTTGAGTTAGCAAATGTACTTCGCCGGATGACGATACAATTGGCTACCTTAAGAGAGTTATAGTTCCTCTTGTCAGTTACTCCCCTTTCTTTGAAACTTTCCTCTCTTTAATTCGTACTGCGGCCAGTCCACGCAGAAGCGAAGTGCTGCTGCATGTCCACCTTAACGTTGTCTGAGTTACTCCAACGACGATATAATCGAGTTTTCAAACAAATTTCGGAGAGTGACGAGGCATTTGGCTACCTTAAGAGATTCATAGTTACTCCTGCCAGCCGCTCCCCCTTCTTTGATCTTTCCTCTCTTTAATTCGTATTGCGGCCAGTCCTGCAGAAGCGAAATGCTACAGCATGTCCACCTTAACGTTGTCTGAGTTACTCCAACGACGATATCCTCGAGTTTTCAAATAAATTTCGCAGAGTGACAAGGCATTTGGCTACCTTAAGATAGTCATAGTTACTCCTGCGGGCTGCTCCCATTTCTTTAGACCTTTATCATTCTTCCAATGGCCAGTCCTACAGAACCAATATGCCACCGTATGTCCACCTTAACGTCGTCACAGTTACTCCCACTACGAGTTACTCGAGTTAGCAAATGTACTTCGCCGGATGACGAGGCATTTGGCTACCTTAAGAGAGTCATAATTCCTGTTGCAAGTTGCTTCCCTTTCTTTGAATCTTTCCTCTCTTTAATTCGTTCTGCGGACAGTCCATGCACTAGCGAAATACTGCAACTTGTCCACCTTAACGTTGTCTGAGTTTCTCCAACGACGATATCCACGAGCTTTCAAATAACGTTCGCAGAGTTACGAGGCATTTGGCTACCTTAAGAGAGTCATAGTTACTGCTGCCAGCTGCTCCCCCTTCTTTGATCTTTCCTCTCTTTAATTCGTATTGCGGTCAGTCCTGCAGAAGCGAAATGCCACAGCATGTCCACCTTAACGTTGTCTGAGATACTCCAACGACGATGGCCTCGAGTTTTCAAATAAATTTCGCAGAGTGACAAGGCATTTGGCTACCTTAAGAGAGTCATAGTTACTCCTGCCGGCTGCTCCCATTTCTGTAGACCTTTATCATTCATCCAATACCCAGTCCTACAGAACCAATATGCCACCGTATGTCCACCTTAACGTCGTCACAGTTACTCCCACTACGAGTTACTCGAGTTAGCAAATGTACTTCGCCGGATGACGAGGCATTTGGCTACCTTAAGAGAGTCATAATTCATGTTGCAAGTTGCTTCCCTTTCTTTGAATCTTTCCTCTCTTTAATTCGTACTGCGGACAGTCCATGCACTAGCGAAATACTGCAACTTGTCCACCTTAACGTTGTTTGAGTTTCCCCAACGACGATATCCACGAGCTTTCAAATAAATTTCGCAGAGTGACGAGGCATTTAGCTACCTTAAGAGAGTCATAGTTACTCCTGCCGGCTGCTCCCATTCCTTTAGGCCATTATCATTCTTGCTATGGCCAGTCCTACAGAACCGGTATGCCACTGTATGTCCACCTAAAAGTCGTCACAGTTACTCCCACTACGAGTTCTTGAGTTAGCAAATGTACTTCGCCGGATGACGAGGCATTTGGCTATCTTAAGAGAGTCATAGTTCCTGCCGCCAGCTGCTCCCCTTCCTTTGAATCTTTCCTCTCTTTAATTCGTATTGCTGCCAGTCCTCCAGAAGCGAAATGCTACAGCATGTCCACTTTAACGTTGTCTGAGTTACTCCACCGATGATATCCTCGAGTTTTCAAATAAATTTCGCAGAGTGACGAGGCATTTGGCTACCTTAAGATAGTCATCGTTACTCCTGCCGGCTGCTCACATTCCTGTAGGCCTTTATCATTCTTGCTAAGGCCAGTCCTACAGAACCGATATGACACTGTATGGCCACCTTAACGTCGTCACAGTTACTCCCACTACGAGTTTCTCGAGTTAGCAAATGTACTTCGCCGGATGACTAGGCATTTGGCTACCTTAAGAGAGTCATAATTCCTGTTGGAAATTGCTCCCCTTTCTTTGAATCTTTCCTCTCTTTAATTCGTTCTGCGGACAGTCCATGCACTAGCGAAATACTGCAACATGTCCACCTTTACGTTGTCTGAGTCTCTCCAACGACGATATCCACGACTCTTGCAAATAAATTTCGCGGAGTGACGAGGCATTTGGCTACCTTACGAGAGTAATAGTTACTGCTGCCAGCTGCTCCCCCTTCTTTGATCTTTCCTCTCTTTAATTCGTATTGCGGTCAGTCCTGCAGATGCGAAATGCTACAGCATATCCACCTTAACGTTGTCTGAGATACTCCAACGACGATGTCCTCGAGTTTTCAAATAAATTTCGCAGAGTGACAAGGCATTTGGCTACCTTAAGATAGTCATAGTTACTCCTGCCGGCTGCTCCCATTTTTTTCGACCTTTATCATTCTTGCTATGGCCAGTCCTACAGAATCGATATGCCACCATATGTCCACCTTAATGTTGTCTGAGTTTCTCCAACGACGATATCCACGAGCTTTCAAATAAATTTCGCAGAGTGATGAGGCATTTGGCTACCTTAAGAGAGTCATAATTCCTGTTGCAAGTTGCTTCCCTTTCTTTGAATCTTTCCTCTCTTTAATTCGTTCTGCGGACAGTCCATGCACTAGCGAAATACTGCAAGTTGTCCACCTTAACGTTGTCTGAGTTTCTCCAACGACGATATCCACGAGCTTTCAAATATATTTCGCAGAGTTACGAGGCATTTGGCTACCTTAAGAGAGTCATAGTTACTGCTGCCAGCTGCTCCCCCTTCATTGATCTTTCCTCTCTTTAATTCGTATTGCGGTCAGTCCTGCAGAAGCGAAATGCTACAGCATGTCCACCTTAACGCTGTCTGAGATACTCCAACGACGATGTCCTCGAGTTTTCAAATAAATTTCGCAGAGTGACAAGGCATTTGGCTACCTTAAGGGAGTCATAGTTACTCCTGCCGGCTGCTCCCATTTCTTTCGACCTTTATCATTCTTGCTATGGCCAGTCCTACAGAACCGATATGCCACCATATGTAAACCTTAACGTCGTCACAGTTACTCCCACTACGAGTTGCTCTAGTTAGCAAATGTGATTCGTCGGATGACGAGGCATTTGGCTAACTTAAGAGAGTCATAGTTCCTCTTGCCAGCTGCTCCCCTTCCATTGAATCTTTCCTCTCTTTAATTCGAACTGCGGCCAGACCATGCAGAGGCGAAATGCTGCAACATGTCAACCTTAACGTTGTCTGAGTTACTCCAACGACGATATCCTCGAGTTTTCAAATAAATTTCGCAGAGTGACGAGGCATTAGGCTACCTTAAGAGAGTCATAGTTACACCTGCCGGCTGCTCCCATTTCTTTAAGCCATTATCATTCTTGCTATGGCCAGTCCTACAGAACCGATATGAAACTTTATGTCCACCTAAACGTCGTCACAGTTACTCCCACTACGAGTTTCTTGAATTAGCAAATGTAGTTCGCCGGATGACGATACAATTGGCTACCTTAAGAGAGTCATAGTTCCTCTTGCCAGCTGCTCCCTTTTCTTTGAATCTTTCCTCTCTTTAATTCGTACTGCGGCCAGTCCATGCAGAAGCGAATTGCTGCAACATGTCCACCTTAACGTTGTCTGAGTTACTCCAACGACGATATAATCGAGTTTTCAAATAAATTTCGGAGAGTGACGAGGCATTTGGCTACCTTAAGAGATTCATAGTTACTGCTGCCAGCTGCTCCCCCTTCTTTGATCTTTCCTCTCTTTAATTCGTATTGCGGCCAGTCCTGCGGAAGCGAAATGCTACAGCATGTCCACCTTAACGTTGTCTGAGATACTCCAACGACGATGTCCTCGAGTTTTCAAATAAATTTCGCTGAGTGACAAGGGTTTTGGCTACCTTAAGAGAGTCATAATTACTCCTGCCGGCTGCTCCCATTTCTTTCGACCTTTATCATTCTTGCTATGGCCAGTCCTACAGAACCGATATGCCACCATATGTCCACCTTAACGTCGTCACAGTTACTACCATTACGAGTCACTCGAGTTAGCAAATGTACTTCGCCGGATGACGAGGAATTTGGCAACCTTAAGAGAGTAATAATTCCTGTTGCAAGTTGCTCCCCTTCCTTTGAATCTTTCCTCTCTTTAATTCGAACTGCGGCCAGGCCAGCAGAAGCGAAATGCTGCAACATGTCCACCTTAACGTTGTCTGAGTTACTCCAACGACGATATCCTCGACTTATCAAATAAATTTCGCAGAGTGACTAGGCATTAGGCTACCTTCAGGAAGTCATAGTTACACCTGCCGTCTGCTCCTATTTCTTTAGGCCATTATCATTCTTGCTATGGCCAGTCCTACAGAAACCGATATGCCACTGTATGTCCACCTAAACGTCGTCACAGTTACTCCCACTACGAGTTACTTGAGTTGCAAATGTACTTCGCCGGATGACGATGCAATTGGCTACCTTGTGAGAGTCATAGTTCCTGTTGCCAGTTGCTCCCCTTTCTTTGTATCTTTCCTCTCTTTAATTCGTTCTGCGGACAGTCCATGCACTAGCGAAATACTGCAACATGTCCACCTTAACGTTGTCTGAGTTTCTCCAACGACGATATCCACGACCTTTCAAATAAATTTCGCAGAGTGACGAGGCATTTGGCTACCTTAAGAGAGTCATAGTTACCGCTGCCAGCTGCTCCCCCTTCTTTGATCTTTCCTCTCTTTAATCCGTATTGTGGTCACTCCTGCAGATGCGAAATGCTGCAGCATGTCCACCTTAACGTTGTCTGAGATACTCCAACGACGATGTCCTCGAGTTTTCAAATAAATTTCGCAGAGTGACAAGGCATTTGGCTACCTTAAGGGAGTCATAGTTACTCCTGCCGGCTGCTCCCATTTCTTTCGACCTTTATCATTCTTGCTATGGCCAGTCCTACAGAACCGATATGCCACCATATGTAAACCTTAACGTCGTCACAGTTACTCCCACTACGAGTTTCTCTAGTTAGCAAATGTGATTCGTCGGATGACGAGGCATTTGGCTAACTTAAGAGAGTCATAGTTCCTCTTGCCAGCTGCTCCCCTTCCATTGAATCTTTCCTCTCTTTAATTCGAACTGCGGCCAGACCATGCAGAGGCGAAATGCTGCAACATGTCAACCTTAACGTTGTCTGAGTTACTCCAACGACGATATCCTCGAGTTTTCAAATAAATTTCGCAGAGTGACGAGGCATTAGGCTACCTTAAGAGAGTCATAGTTACACCTGCCGGCTGCTCCCATTTCTTTAAGCCATTATCATTCTTGCTATGGCCAGTCCTACAGAACCGATATGAAACTTTATGTCCACCTAAACGTCGTCACAGTTACTCCCACTACGAGTTTCTTGAGTTAGCAAATGTAGTTCGCCGGATGACGATACAATTGGCTACCTTAAGAGAGTCATAGTTCCTCTTGCCAGCTGCTCCCTTTTCTTTGAATCTTTCCTCTCTTTAATTCGTACTGCGGCCAGTCCATGCAGAAGCGAATTGCTGCAACATGTCCACCTTAACGTTGTCTGAGTTACTCCAACGACGATATAATCGAGTTTTCAAATAAATTTCGGAGAGTGACGAGGCATTTGGCTACCTTAAGAGATTCATAGTTACTGCTGCCAGCTGCTCCCCCTTCTTTGATCTTTCCTCTCTTTAATTCGTATTGCGGCCAGTCCTGCGGAAGCGAAATGCTACAGCATGTCCACCTTAACGTTGTCTGAGATACTCCAACGACGATGTCCTCGAGTTTTCAAATAAATTTCGCTGAGTGACAAGGGTTTTGGCTACCTTAAGAGAGTCATAATTACTCCTGCCGGCTGCTCCCATTTCTTTCGACCTTTATCATTCTTGCTATGGCCAGTCCTACAGAACCGATATGCCACCATATGTCCACCTTAACGTCGTCACAGTTACTACCATTACGAGTCACTCGAGTTAGCAAATGTACTTCGCCGGATGACGAGGAATTTGGCAACCTTAAGAGAGTAATAATTCCTGTTGCAAGTTGCTCCCCTTCCTTTGAATCTTTCCTCTCTTTAATTCGAACTGCGGCCAGGCCAGCAGAAGCGAAATGCTGCAACATGTCCACCTTAACGTTGTCTGAGTTACTCCAACGACGATATCCTCGACTTATCAAATAAATTTCGCACAGTGACTAGGCATTAGGCTACCTTCAGGAAGTCATAGTTACACCTGCCGTCTGCTCCTATTTCTTTAGGCCATTATCATTCTTGCTATGGCCAGTCCTACAGAAACCGATATGCCACTGTATGTCCACCTAAACGTCGTCACAGTTACTCCCACTACGAGTTACTTGAGTTGCAAATGTACTTCGCCGGATGACGATGCAATTGGCTACCTTGTGAGAGTCATAGTTCCTGTTGCCAGTTGCTCCCCTTTCTTTGTATCTTTCCTCTCTTTAATTCGTTCTGCGGACAGTCCATGCACTAGCGAAATACTGCAACATGTCCACCTTAACGTTGTCTGAGTTTCTCCAACGACGATATCCACGACCTTTCAAATAAATTTCGCAGAGTGACGAGGCATTTGGCTACCTTAAGAGAGTCATAGTTACCGCTGCCAGCTGCTCCCCCTTCTTTGATCTTTCCTCTCTTTAATCCGTATTGTGGTCACTCCTGCAGATGCGAAATGCTACAGCATGTCCACCTTAACGTTGTCTGAGATACTCCAACGACGATGTCCTCGAGTTTTCAAATAAATTTCGCAGAGTGACAAGGCATTTGGCTACCTTAAGAGAGTCATAGTTACTCCCGCCGGCTGCTCCCATTTCTGTAGACCTTTATCATTCATCCAATACCCAGTCCTACAGAACCAATATGCCACCGTATGTCCACCTTAACGTCGTCACAGTTACTCCCACTACGAGTTACTCGAGTTAGCAAATGTACTTCGCCGGATGACGAGGCATTTGGCTACCTTAAGAGAGTCATAATTCATGTTGCAAGTTGCTTCCCTTTCTTTGAATCTTTCCTCTCTTTAATTCGTACTGCGGACAGTCCATGCACTAGCGAAATACTGCAACTTGTCCACCTTAACGTTGTTTGAGTTTCCCCAACGACGATATCCACGAGCTTTCAAATAAATTTCGCAGAGTTACGAGGCATTTGGCTACCTTAAGAGAGTCATAGTTACTGTTGCCAGCTGCTCCCCCTTCTTTGATCTTTCCTCTCATTAATTCGTATTGCGGTCAGTCCTGCAGAAGCGAAATGCTACAGCATGTCCACCTAAACGTTGTCTGAGATACTCCAACGACGATGTCCTCGAGTTTTCAAATAAATTTCGCAGAGTGACAAGGCATTTGGCTACCTTAAGAGAGTCATAGTTACTCCTGCCGGCTGCTCCCATTTCTTTAGGCCATTATCATTTTTGCTATGGCCAGTCCTAAAGAACCGATATGCCACTTTATGTCCAGTCCACCTAAACGTCGTCACAGTTACTCCCACTACGAGTTTCTTGAGTTAGCAAATGTACTTCGCCGGATGACGATACAATTGGCTACCTTAAGAGAGTTATAGTTCCTCTTGTCAGTTACTCCCCTTTCTTTGAAACTTTCCTCTCTTTAATTCGTACTGCGGCCAGTCCATGCAGAAGCGAAGTGCTGCTGCATGTCCACCTTAACGTTGTCTGAGTTACTCCAACGACGATATAATCGAGTTTTCAAACAAATTTCGGAGAGTGACGAGGCATTTGGCTACCTTAAGAGATTCATAGTTACTCCTGCCAGCCGCTCCCCCTTCTTTGATCTTTCCTCTCTTTAATTCGTATTGCGGCCAGTCCTGCAGAAGCGAAATGCTACAGCATGTCCACCTTAACGTTGTCTGAGTTACTCCAACGACGATATCCTCGAGTTTTCAAATAAATTTCGCAGAGTGACAAGGCATTTGGCTACCTTAAGATAGTCATAGTTACTCCTGCGGGCTGCTCCCATTTCTTTAGACCTTTATCATTCTTCCAATGGCCAGTCCTACAGAACCAATATGCCACCGTATGTCCACCTTAACGTCGTCACAGTTACTCCCACTACGAGTTACTCGAGTTAGCAAATGTACTTCGCCGGATGACGAGGCATTTGGCTACCTTAAGAGAGTCATAATTCCTGTTGCAAGTTGCTTCCCTTTCTTTGAATCTTTCCTCTCTTTAATTCGTTCTGCGGACAGTCCATGCACTAGCGAAATACTGCAACTTGTCCACCTTAACGTTGTCTGAGTTTCTCCAACGACGATATCCACGAGCTTTCAAATAACGTTCGCAGAGTTACGAGGCATTTGGCTACCTTAAGAGAGTCATAGTTACTGCTGCCAGCTGCTCCCCCTTCTTTGATCTTTCCTCTCTTTAATTCGTATTGCGGTCAGTCCTGCAGAAGCGAAATGCCACAGCATGTCCACCTTAACGTTGTCTGAGATACTCCAACGACGATGGCCTCGAGTTTTCAAATAAATTTCGCAGAGTGACAAGGCATTTGGCTACCTTAAGAGAGTCATAGTTACTCCTGCCGGCTGCTCCCATTTCTTTCGACCTTTATCATTCTTGCTATGGCCAGTCCTACAGAACCGATATGCCACCATATGTCCACCTTAACGTCGTCACAGTTACTCCCACTTCGAGTTACTCGAGTTAGCAAATGTCCTTCACCGGATGACGAGGCATTTGGTAACCTTAAGAGAGTCATAATTCCTGTTGCAAGTTGCTCCCCTTCCTTAGAATCTTTCCTCTCTTTAATTCGAACTGCGGCCAGACCATGCAGAAGCGAAATGCTGCAACATGTCCACCTTAACGTTGTCTGAGTTACTCCAACGACGATATCCTCGACTTATCAAATAAATTTCGCAGAGTGACTAGGCATTAGGCTATCTTAAGAGGGTCATAGTTACACCTGCCGGCTGCTCCTATTTCTTTAGGCCATTATCATTCTTGCTATGGCCAGTCCTACAGAAACTGATATGCCACTGTATGTCCACCTAAACGTCGTCACAGTTACTCCCACTACGAGTTACTTGAGTTGCAAATGTACTTCGCCGGATGACAAGGCATCTGGCTACCTTAAGAGAGTCATAATTCCTGTTGCAAGTTGCTTCCCTTTCTTTGAATCTTTCCTCTCTTTAATTCGTTCTGCGGACAGTCCATGCACTAGCGAAATACTGCAACTTGTCCACCTTAACGTTGTCTGAGTTTCTCCAACGACGATATCCACGAGCTTTCAAATAAATTTCGCAGAGTGACGAGGCATTTGGCTACCTTAAGAGAGTCATAGTTACTGCTGCCAGCTGATGCCCCTTCTTTGATCTTTCCTCTCTTTAATTCGTATTGCGGCCAGTCCTGCGGAAGCGAAATGCTACAGCATGTCCACCTTAACGTTGTCTGAGATACTCCAACGACGATGTCCTCGAGTTTTCAAATAAATTTCGCTGAGTGACGAGGCATTTGGCTACCTTAAGAGAGTCATAGTTACTCTTGCCGGCTGCTCCCATTTCTTTAGGCCATTTTCATTCTAGCTATGGCCAGTCCTACAGAACCGATATGCCACTGTATGTCCACCTAAACGTCGTCACAGTTACTCCCACTACGAGTTTCTTGAATTAGCAAATGTACTTCGCCGGATGACGAGGCACTTGGCTACGTTAAGAGAGTCATAGTTCCAGCTGCCAGCTGCTCCCCTTCCTTTGAATCTTTCCTCTCTTTAATTCGTACTGCGGCCAGTCCATGCAGATGCGAAATGCTGCAACATGTCTACCTTAACGTTGTCTGAGTTACTCCACCGACGATATCCTCGTGTTTTCAAATAAATTTCGCAGAGTGACGAGGCATTTGAGTACCTTAAGAGAGTCATAGTTACTCCTGCCGGCTGCTCCCATTTCTTTAGGCCATTATCATTCTTGCTATGACCAGGCCTACAGAACCGATATGCCACTGTATGACCACGTAAACGTCGTCACAGTTACTCCCACTACGAGTCTCTCGAGTTAGCAAATGTACTTCGCCGGATGACGAGGCATTTACCTACCTTAAGAGAGTCATAGTTCCTCTTGCCAGCTGCTCCCCTTTCTTTGAATCTTTCCTCTCTTTAATTCGTACTGCGGCCAGTCCATGCAGATGCGAAATGCTGCAACATGTCTACCTTAACGTTGTCTGAGTTACTCCAACGACGATATCCTCGTGTTTTCAAATAAATTTCGCAGAGTGACGAGGCATTTGACTACCTTAAGAGAGTCATAGTTGCTCCTGCCGGCTGCTCCCATTTCTTTAGGCCATTATCATTCTTGCTATGGCCAGTCCTACAGAACCGATATGCCACTGTATGTCCACCTAAACGTCGTCACAGTTACTCCCACTATGAGTTTCTTGAATTAGCAAATGTACTTCGCCGGATGACGAGGCATTTGGCAACGTTAAGAGAGTCATAGTTCCTGCTGCCAGCTGCTCCCCTTCCTTTGAATCTTTCCTCTCTTTAATTCGTACTGCGGCCAGTCCATGCAGAAGCGAAATGCTGCAACATGTTTACCTTAACGCTGTCTTGAGTTACTCCAACGACGATATCCTCGAGTTTTCAAATAAATTTCGCAGAGTGACTAGGCATTAGGCTATCTTAAGAGGGTCATAGTTACACCTGCCGGCTGCTCCTATTTCTTTAGGCCATTATCATTCTTGTTATGGCCAGTCCTACAGAACCGATATGCCACTGTATGTCCACCTAAACGTCGTCACAGTTACTCCCACTATGAGTTTCTTGAATTAGCAAATGTACTTCGCCGGATGACGAGGCATTTGGCAACGTTAAGAGAGTCATAGTTCCTGCTGCCAGCTGCTAGCCTTCCTTTGAATCTTTCCTCTCTTTAATTCGTACTGCGGCCAGTCCATGCAGAAGCGAAATGCTGCAACATGTCCACCTTAACGTTGTCTGAGTTACTCCAACGACGATATCCTCGAATTTTAGAATAAATTTCGCAGAGTGACGAAGTATTTGTCTACCTTACGAGAGTCATAGTTACTCCTGCCGGCTGCTCCCATTTCTTTAGGCCATTATCATTCTTGCTATGGCCAGTCCTACAGAACCGATATGCCACTGTATGTCCACCTAAACGTCGTCACAGTTACTCCCACTACGAGTTTCTTGAGTTAGCAAATGTACTTAGCCGGATGACGAGGCATTTGGCTACCTTAAGAGAGTCATAGTTCCTGCTGCCAGCTGCTCCCCTTCCTTTGAATCTTTCCTCTCTTTAATTCGTACTGCGGCCAGTCCATCCAGAAGCGAAATGCTGCAACATGTCCACCATAACGTTGTCTGAGTTACTCCAACGACGTTATCCTCGAGTTTTCAAATAAATTTCGCAGAGTGACGAGGCATTTGGCTACCTTAAGAGAGTCATAGTTACTCCTGCCGGCTGCTCCCATTTTTTTAGGCCATTATCATTCTTGCTATGGCCAGTCCTACAGAACCGATATACCACCGTATGTCCACCTTAACGTCGTCACAGTTACTCCCACTACGAGTTTGTCGAGTTAGCAAATGTACTTCGCCGGATGACGAGGCATTTGACTACCTTAAGAGAGTTATAGTTCCTGCTGCCAGTTGCTCCCCTTCCTTTGAATCTTTCCTCCCTTTAATTCGTACTACGGCCAGTCCATGCAGAATCGAAATGCTGCAACATGTTTACCTTAACGCTGTCTGAGTTACTCCAACGACGATATCCTCGAGTTTTCAAATAAATTTCGCAGAGTGACGAGGCATTTGGCTACCTTAAGAGAGTCATAGTTACTCCTGCCGGCTGCTCCCATTTCTTTAGGCCATTATCATTCTTGCTATGGCCAGTCCTACAGAACCGATATGCCACTGTATGTCCACCTAAACGTCGTCACAGTTACTCCCACTATGAGTTTCTTGAATTAGCAAATGTACTTCGCCGGATGACGAGGCATTTGGCAACGTTAAGAGAGTCATAGTTCCTGCTGCCAGCTGCTCCCCTTCCTTTGAATCTTTCCTCTCTTTAATTCGTACTGCGGCCAGTCCATGCAGAAGCGAAATGCTGCAACATGTCCACCTTAACGTTGTCTGAGTTACTCCAACGACGATATCCTCGAATTTTAGAATAAATTTCGCAGAGTGACGAAGTATTTGTCTACCTTACGAGAGTCATAGTTACTCCTGCCGGCTGCTCCCATTTCTTTAGGCCATTATCATTCTTGCTATGACCAGGCCTACAGAACCGATATGCCACTGTATGACCACCTAAACGTCGTCACAGTTACTTCCACTACGAGTTTCTTGAGTTAGCAAATGTACTTCGCCGGATGACGAGGCATTTGGCTACCTTAAGAGAGTCATAGTTCCTGCTGCCAGCTGCTCCCCTTCCTTTGAATCTTTCCTCTCTTTAATTCGTACTGCGGCCAGTCCATCCAGAAGCGAAATGCTGCAACATGTCCACCATAACGTTGTCTGAGTTACTCCAAATACGTTATCCTCGAGTTTTCAAATAAATTTCGCAGAGTGACGAGGCATTTGACTACCTTAAGAGAGTCATAGTTGCTCCTGCCGGCTGCTCCCATTTCTTTAGGCCATTATCATTCTTGCTATGGCTATTCCTACAGAACCGATATGCCACTGTATGTCCACCTAAACGTCGTCACAGTTACTCCCACTACGAGTTTCTTGAGTTAGCAAATGTACTTCGCCGGATGACGAGGCATTTGGCTACCTTAAGAGAGTCATAATTCCTGTTGCAAGTTGCTTCCCTTTCTTTGAATCTTTCCTCTCTTTAATTCGTTCTGCGGACAGTCCATGCACTAGCGAAATACTGCAACTTGTCCACCTTAACGTTGTCTGAGTTTCTCCAACGACGATATCCACGAGCTTTCAAATAACGTTCGCAGAGTTACGAGGCATTTGGCTACCTTAAGAGAGTCATAGTTACTGCTGCCAGCTGCTCCCCCTTCTTTGATCTTTCCTCTCTTTAATTCGTATTGCGGTCAGTCCTGCAGAAGCGAAATGCCACAGCATGTCCACCTTAACGTTGTCTGAGATACTCCAACGACGATGGCCTCGAGTTTTCAAATAAATTTCGCAGAGTGACAAGGCATTTGGCTACCTTAAGAGAGTCATAGTTACTCCTGCCGGCTGCTCCCATTTCTTTCGACCTTTATCATTCTTGCTATGGCCAGTCCTACAGAACCGATATGCCACCATATGTCCACCTTAACGTCGTCACAGTTACTCCCACTTCGAGTTACTCGAGTTAGCAAATGTCCTTCACCGGATGACGAGGCATTTGGTAACCTTAAGAGAGTCATAATTCCTGTTGCAAGTTGCTCCCATTCCTTAGAATCTTTCCTCTCTTTAATTCGAACTTCGGCCAGACCATGCAGAAGCGAAATGCTGCAACATGTCCACCTTAACGTTGTCTGAGTTACTCCAACGACGATATCCTCGACTTATCAAATAAATTTCGCAGAGTGACTAGGCATTAGGCTATCTTAAGAGGGTCATAGTTACACCTGCCGGCTGCTCCTATTTCTTTAGGCCATTATCATTCTTGTTATGGCCAGTCCTACAGAAACTGATATGCCACTGTATGTCCACCTAAACGTCGTCACAGTTACTCCCACTACGAGTTACTTGAGTTGCAAATGTACTTCGCCGGATGACAAGGCATCTGGCTACCTTAAGAGAGTCATAGTTCCTGTTTCCAGCTGCTGCCCTTTCTTTGAATCTTTCCTCTCATTAATTCGATCTGCGGACAGTCCATGCACTAGCGAATTACTGCAACAAGTCCACCTTAACGTTCGCTGAGTTTCTCCAACGACGATATCCACGAGCTTTCAAATAAATTTCGCAGAGTGACGAGGCATTTGGCTACCTTAAGAGAGTCATAGTTACTGCTGCCAGCTGATGCCCCTTCTTTGATCTTTCCTCTCTTTAATTCGTATTGCGGCCAGTCCTGCGGAAGCGAAATGCTACAGCATGTCCACCTTAACGTTGTCTGAGATACTCCAACGACGATGTCCTCGAGTTTTCAAATAAATTTCGCTGAGTGACGAGGCATTTGGCTACCTTAAGAGAGTCATAGTTACTCTTGCCGGCTGCTCCCATTTCTTTAGGCCATTTTCATTCTAGCTATGGCCAGTCCTACAGAACCGATATGCCACTGTATGTCCACCTAAACGTCGTCACAGTTACTCCCACTACGAGTTTCTTGAATTAGCAAATGTACTTCGCCGGATGACGAGGCACTTGGCTACGTTAAGAGAGTCATAGTTCCAGCTGCCAGCTGCTCCCCTTCCTTTGAATCTTTCCTCTCTTTAATTCGTACTGCGGCCAGTCCATGCAGATGCGAAATGCTGCAACATGTCTACCTTAACGTTGTCTGAGTTACTCCACCGACGATATCCTCGTGTTTTCAAATAAATTTCGCAGAGTGACGAGGCATTTGACTACCTTAAGAGAGTCATAGTTACTCCTGCCGGCTGCTCCCATTTCTTTAGGCCATTATCATTCTTGCTATGACCAGGCCTACAGAACCGATATGCCACTGTATGACCACGTAAACGTCGTCACAGTTACTCCCACTACGAGTCTCTCGAGTTAGCAAATGTACTTCGCCGGATGACGAGGCATTTACCTACCTTAAGAGAGTCATAGTTCCTCTTGCCAGCTGCTCCCCTTTCTTTGAATCTTTCCTCTCTTTAATTCGTACTGCGGCCAGTCCATGCAGATGCGAAATGCTGCAACATGTCTACCTTAACGTTGTCTGAGTTACTCCAACGACGATATCCTCGTGTTTTCAAATAAATTTCGCAGAGTGACGAGGCATTTGACTACCTTAAGAGAGTCATAGTTGCTCCTGCCGGCTGCTCCCATTTCTTTAGGCCATTATCATTCTTGCTATGGCCAGTCCTACAGAACCGATATGCCACTGTATGTCCACCTAAACGTCGTCACAGTTACTCCCACTATGAGTTTCTTGAATTAGCAAATGTACTTCGCCGGATGACGAGGCATTTGGCAACGTTAAGAGAGTCATAGTTCCTGCTGCCAGCTGCTCCCCTTCCTTTGAATCTTTCCTCTCTTTAATTCGTACTGCGGCCAGTCCATGCAGAAGCGAAATGCTGCAACATGTCCACCTTAACGTTGTCTGAGTTACTCCAACGACGATATCCTCGAATTTTAGAATAAATTTCGCAGAGTGACGAAGTATTTGTCTACCTTACGAGAGTCATAGTTACTCCTGCCGGCTGCTCCCATTTCTTTGGGCCATTATCATTCTTGCTATGACCAGGCCTACAGAACCGATATGCCACTGTATGACCACCTAAACGTCGTCACAGTTACTTCCACTACGAGTTTCTTGAGTTAGCAAATGTACTTCGCCGGATGACGAGGCATTTGGCTACCTTAAGAGAGTCATAGTTCCTGCTGCCAGCTGCTCCCCTTCCTTTGAATCTTTCCTCTCTTTAATTCGTACTGCGGCCAGTCCATCCAGAAGCGAAATGCTGCAACATGTCCACCATAACGTTGTCTGAGTTACTCCAACGACGTTATCCTCGAGTTTTCAAATAAATTTCGCAGAGTGACGAGGCATTTGACTACCTTAAGAGAGTCATAGTTGCTCCTGCCGGCTGCTCCCATTTCTTTAGGCCATTATCATTCTTGCTATGGCTATTCCTACAGAACCGATATGCCACTGTATGTCCACCTAAACGTCGTCACAGTTACTCCCACTACGAGTTTCTTGAGTTAGCAAATGTACTTCGCCGGATGACGAGGCATTTGGCTACCTTAAGAGAGTCATAGTTCCTGCTGCCAGCTGCTCCCCTTCCTTTGAATCTTTCCTCTCTTTAATTCGTTCTGCGGCCAGTCCATCCAGAAGCGAAATGCTGCAACATGTCCACCATAACGTTGTCTGAGTTACTCCAACGACGTTATCCTCGAGTTTTCCAATAAATTTCGCAGAGTGACGAGGTATTTGGCTACCTTAAGAGAGTCATAGTTACTCCTGCCGGCTGCTCCCATTTCTTTAGGCCATTATCATTCTTGCTATGACCAGGCCTACAGAACCGATATGCCACTGTATGACCACCTAAACGTCGTCACAGTTACTTCCACTACGAGTTTCTTGAGTTAGCAAATGTACTTCGCCGGATGACGAGGCATTTGGTTACCTTAAGAGAGTCATAGTTCCTGCTGCCAGCTGCTCCCCTTCCTTTGAATCTTTCCTCTCTTTAATTCGTACTGCGGCCAGTCCATCCAGAAGCGAAATGCTGCAACATGTCCACCATAACGTTGTCTGAGTTACTCCAACGACGTTATCCTCGAGTTTTCAAATAAATTTCGCAGAGTGACGAGGCATTTGACTACCTTAAAAGAGTCATAGTTGCTCCTGCCGGCTGCTCCCATTTCTTTAGGCCATTATCATTCTTGCTATGGCTATTCCTACAGAACCGATATGCCACTGTATGTCCACCTAAACGTCGTCACAGTTACTCCCACTACGAGTTTCTTGAGTTAGCAAATGTACTTCGCCGGATGATGAGGCATTTGGCTACCTTAAGAGAGTCATAGTTCCTGCTGCCAGCTGCTCCCCTTCCTTTGAATCTTTCCTCTGTTTAATTCGTACTGCGGCCAGTCCATCCAGAAGCGAAATGCTGCAACATGTCCACCATAACGTTGTCTGAGTTATTCCAACGACGTTATCCTCGAGTTTTCAAATAAATTTCGCAGAGTGACGAGGCATTTGGCTACCTTAAGAGAGTCATAGTTACTCCTGCAGGCTGCTCCCATTTCTTTAGGCCATTATCATTCTTGCTATGGCCAGTCCTACAGAACCGATATACCACCGTATGTCCACCTTAACGTCGTCACAGTTACTCCCACTACGAGTTTGTCGAGTTAGCAACTGTACTTCGCCGGATGACGAGGAATTTGACTACCTTAAGAGAGTTATAGTTCCTGCTGCCAGTTGCTCCCCTTCCTTTGAATCTTTCCTCCCTTTAATTCGTACTACGGCCAGTCCATGCAGAATCGAAATGCTGCAACATGTTTACCTTAACGCTGTCTTGAGTTACTCCAACGACGATATCCTCGAGTTTTCAAATAAATTTCGCAGAGTGACGAGGCATTTGGCTACCTTAAGAGAGTCATAGTTACTCCTGCCGGCTGCTCCCATTTCTTTAGGCCATTATCATTCTTGCTATGGCCAGTCCTACAGAACCGATATGCCACTGTATGTCCACCTAAACGTCGTCACAGTTACTCCCACTATGAGTTTCTTGAATTAGCAAATGTACTTCGCCGGATGACGAGGCATTTGGCAACGTTAAGAGAGTCATAGTTCCTGCTGCCAGCTGCTCCCCTTCCTTTGAATCTTTCCTCTCTTTAATTCGTACTGCGGCCAGTCCATGCAGAAGCGAAATGCTGCAACATGTCCACCTTAACGTTGTCTGAGTTACTCCAACGACGATATCCTCGAATTTTAGAATAAATTTCGCAGAGTGACGAGGTATTTGTCTACCTTACGAGAGTCATAGTTACTCCTGCCGGCTGCTCCCATTTCTTTAGGCCATTATCATTCTTGCTATGGCTATTCCTACAGAACCGATATGCCACTGTATGTCCACCTAAACGTCGTCACAGTTACTCCCACTACGAGTTTCTTGAGTTAGCAAATGTACTTCGCCGGATGACGAGGCATTTGGCTACCTTAAGAGAGTCATAGTTCCTGCTGCCAGCTGCTCCCCTTCCTTTGAATCTTTCCTCTCTTTAATTCGTACTGCGGCCAGTCCATCCAGAAGCGAAATGCTGCAACATGTCCACCATAACGTTGTCTGAGTTACTCCAACGACGTTATCCTCGAGTTTTCAAATAAATTTCGCAGAGTGACGAGGCATTTGGCTACCTTAAGAGAGTCATAGTTACTCCTGCCGGCTGCTCCCATTTTTTTAGGCCATTATCATTCTTGCTATGGCCAGTCCTACAGAACCGATATACCACCGTATGTCCACCTTAACGTCGTCACAGTTACTCCCACTACGAGTTTGTCGAGTTAGCAAATGTACTTCGCCGGATGACGAGGCATTTGACTACCTTAAGAGAGTTATAGTTCCTGCTGCCAGTTGCTCCCCTTCCTTTGAATCTTTCCTCCCTTTAATTCGTACTACGGCCAGTCCATGCAGAATCGAAATGCTGCAACATGTTTACCTTAACGCTGTCTGAGTTACTCCAACGACGATATCCTCGAGTTTTCAAATAAATTTCGCAGAGTGACGAGGCATTTGGCTACCTTAAGAGAGTCATAGTTACTCCTGCCGGCTGCTCCCATTTCTTTAGGCCATTATCATTCTTGCTATGACCAGGCCTACAGAACCGATATGCCACTGTATGACCACCTAAACGTCGTCACAGTTACTTCCACTACGAGTTTCTTGAGTTAGCAAATGTACTTCGCCGGATGACGAGGCATTTGGCTACCTTAAGAGAGTCATAGTTCCTGCTGCCAGCTGCTCCCCTTCCTTTGAATCTTTCCTCTCTTTAATTCGTACTGCGGCCAGTCCATCCAGAAGCGAAATGCTGCAACATATCCACCATAACGTTGTCTGAGTTACTTCAAATACGTTATCCTCGAGTTTTCAAATAAATTTCGCAGAGTGACGAGGCATTTGACTACCTTAAGAGAGTCATAGTTGCTCCTGCCGGCTGCTCCCATTTCTTTAGGCCATTATCATTCTTGCTATGGCTATTCCTACAGAACCGATATGCCACTGTATGTCCACCTAAACGTCGTCACAGTTACTCCCACTACGAGTTTCTTGAGTTAGCAAATGTACTTCGCCGGATGACGAGGCATTTGGCTACCTTAAGAGAGTCATAGTTCCTGCTGCCAGCTGCTCCCCTTCCTTTGAATCTTTCCTCTCTTTAATTCGTACTGCGGCCAGTCCATCCAGAAGCGAAATGCTGCAACATGTCCACCATAACGTTGTCTGAGTTACTCCAACGACGTTATCCTCGAGTTTTCAAATAAATTTCGCAGAGTGACGAGGCATTTGGCTACCTTAAGAGAGTCATAGTTACTCCTGCCGGCTGCTCCCATTTCTTTAGGCCATTATCATTCTTGCTATGGCCAGTCCTACAGAACCGATATACCACCGTATGTCCACCTTAACGTCGTCACAGTTACTCCCACTACGAGTTTGTCGAGTTAGCAAATGTACTTCGCCGGATGACGAGGCATTTGACTACCTTAAGAGAGTTATAGTTCCTGCTGCCAGTTGCTCCCCTTCCTTTGAATCTTTCCTCCCTTTAATTCGTACTACGGCCAGTCCATGCAGAATCGAAATGCTGCAACATGTTTACCTTAACGCTGTCTGAGTTACTCCAACGACGATATCCTCGAGTTTTCAAATAAATTTCGCAGAGTGACGAGGCATTTGGCTACCTTAAGAGAGTCATAGTTACTCCTGCCGGCTGCTCCCATTTCTTTAGGCCATTATCATTCTTGCTATGGCCAGTCCTACAGAACCGATATGCCACTGTATGTCCACCTAAACGTCGTCACAGTTACTCCCACTATGAGTTTCTTGAATTAGCAAATGTACTTCGCCGGATGACGAGGCATTTGGCAACGTTAAGAGAGTCATAGTTCCTGCTGCCAGCTGCTCCCCTTCCTTTGAATCTTTCCTCTCTTTAATTCGTACTGCGGCCAGTCCATGCAGAAGCGAAATGCTGCAACATGTCCACCTTAACGTTGTCTGAGTTACTCCAACGACGATATCCTCGAATTTTAGAATAAATTTCGCAGAGTGACGAAGTATTTGTCTACCTTACGAGAGTCATAGTTACTCCTGCCGGCTGCTCCCATTTCTTTAGGCCTTTATCATTCTTGCTATGACCAGGCCTACAGAACCGATATGCCACTGTATGACCACCTAAACGTCGTCACAGTTACTCCCACTACGAGTTTCTTGAGTTAGCAAATGTACTTCGCCGGATGACGAGGCATTTGGCTACCTTAAGAGAGTCATAGTTCCTGCTGCCAGCTGCTCCCCTTCCTTTGAATCTTTCCTCTCTTTAATTCGTACTGCGGCCAGTCCATGCAGAAGCGAAATGCTGCAACATGTCCACCTTAACGTTGTCTGAGTTACTCCAACGACGATATCCTCGAATTTTAGAATAAATTTCGCAGAGTGACGAGGTATTTGTCTACCTTACGAGAGTCATAGTTACTCCTGCCGGCTGCTCCCATTTCTTTAGGCCATTATCATTCTTGCTATGGCTATTCCTACAGAACCGATATGCCACTGTATGTCCACCTAAACGTCGTCACAGTTACTCCCACTACGAGTTTCTTGAGTTAGCAAATGTACTTCGCCGGATGACGAGGCATTTGGCTACCTTAAGAGAGTCATAGTTCCTGCTGCCAGCTGCTCCCCTTCCTTTGAATCTTTCCTCTCTTTAATTCGTACTGCGGCCAGTCCATCCAGAAGCGAAATGCTGCAACATGTCCACCATAACGTTGTCTGAGTTACTCCAACGACGTTATCCTCGAGTTTTCAAATAAATTTCGCAGAGTGACGAGGCATTTGGCTACCTTAAGAGAGTCATAGTTACTCCTGCCGGCTGCTCCCATTTTTTTAGGCCATTATCATTCTTGCTATGGCCAGTCCTACAGAACCGATATACCACCGTATGTCCACCTTAACGTCGTCACAGTTACTCCCACTACGAGTTTGTCGAGTTAGCAAATGTACTTCGCCGGATGACGAGGCATTTGACTACCTTAAGAGAGTTATAGTTCCTGCTGCCAGTTGCTCCCCTTCCTTTGAATCTTTCCTCCCTTTAATTCGTACTACGGCCAGTCCATGCAGAATCGAAATGCTGCAACATGTTTACCTTAACGCTGTCTGAGTTACTCCAACGACGATATCCTCGAGTTTTCAAATAAATTTCGCAGAGTGACGAGGCATTTGGCTACCTTAAGAGAGTCATAGTTACTCCTGCCGGCTGCTCCCATTTCTTTAGGCCATTATCATTCTTGCTATGACCAGGCCTACAGAACCGATATGCCACTGTATGACCACCTAAACGTCGTCACAGTTACTTCCACTACGAGTTTCTTGAGTTAGCAAATGTACTTCGCCGGATGACGAGGCATTTGGCTACCTTAAGAGAGTCATAGTTCCTGCTGCCAGCTGCTACCCTTCCTTTGAATCTTTCCTCTCTTTAATTCGTACTGCGGCCAGTCCATCCAGAAGCGAAATGCTGCAACATATCCACCATAACGTTGTCTGAGTTACTCCAAATACGTTATCCTCGAGTTTTCAAATAAATTTCGCAGAGTGACGAGGCATTTGACTACCTTAAGAGAGTCATAGTTGCTCCTGCCGGCTGCTCCCATTTCTTTAGGCCATTATCATTCTTGCTATGGCTATTCCTACAGAACCGATATGCCACTGTATGTCCACCTAAACGTCGTCACAGTTACTCCCACTACGAGTTTCTTGAGTTAGCAAATGTACTTCGCCGGATGACGAGGCATTTGGCTACCTTAAGAGAGTCATAGTTCCTGCTGCCAGCTGCTCCCCTTCCTTTGAATCTTTCCTCTCTTTAATTCGTACTGCGGCCAGTCCATGCAGAAGCGAAATGCTGCAACATGTCCACCTTAACGTTGTCTGAGTTACTCCAACGACGATATCCTCGAATTTTAGAATAAATTTCGCAGAGTGACGAAGTATTTGTCTACCTTACGAGAGTCATAGTTACTCCTGCCGGCTGCTCCCATTTCTTTAGGCCATTATCATTCTTGCTATGACCAGGCCTACAGAACCGATATGCCACTGTATGACCACCTAAACGTCGTCACAGTTACTCCCACTACGAGTTTCTCGAGTTAGCAAATGTACTTCGCCGGATGACGAGGCATTTGGCTACCTTAGGAGAGTCATAGTTCCTCTTGCCAGCTGCTCCCCTTTCTTTGAATCTTTCCTCTCTTTAATTCGTACTGCGGCCAGTCCATGCAGATGCGAAATGCTGCAACATGTCTACCTTAACGTTGTCTGAGTTACTCCAACGACGATATCCTCGTGTTTTCAAATAAATTTCGCAGAGTGACGAGGCATTTGACTACCTTAAGAGAGTCATAGTTGCTCCTGCCGGCTGCTCCCATTTCTTTAGGCTATTATCATTCTTGCTATGGCTATTCCTACAGAACCGATATGCCACTGTATGTCCACCTAAACGTCGTCACAGTTACTCCCACTACGAGTTTCTTGAGTTAGCAAATGTACTTCGCCGGATGACGAGGCATTTGGCTACCTTAAGAGAGTCATAGTTCCTGCTGCCAGCTGCTCCCCTTCCTTTGAATCTTTCCTCTCTTTAATTCGTACTGCGGCCAGTCCATCCAGAAGCGAAATGCTGCAACATGTCCACCATAACGTTGTCTGAGTTACTCCAACGACGTTATCCTCGAGTTTTCAAATAAATTCCGCAGAGTGACGAGGCATTTGACAACCTTAAGAGAGTCATAGTTGCTCCTGCCGGCTGCTCCCATTTCTTTAGGCCATTATCATTCTTGCTATGGCTATTCCTACAGAACCGATATGCCACTGTATGTCCACCTAAACGTCGTCACAGTTACTCCCACTACGAGTTTGTCGAGTTAGCAAATGTACTTCGCCGGATGACGAGGCATTTGACTACCTTAAGAGAGTTATAGTTCCTGCTGCCAGTTGCTCCCCTTCCTTTGAATCTTTCCTTCCTTTAATTCGTACTACGGCCAGTCCATGCAGAATCGAAATGCTGCAACATGTTTACCTTAACGCTGTCTGAGTTACTCCAACGACGATATCCTCGAGTTTTCAAATAAATTTCGCAGAGTGACGAGGCATTTGGCTACCTTAAGAGAGTCATAGTTACTCCTGCCGGCTGCTCCCATTTCTTTAGGCCATTATCATTCTTGCTATGGCTATTCCTACAGAACCGATATGCCACTGTATGTCCACCTAAACGTCGTCACAGTTACTCCCACTACGAGTTTCTTGAGTTAGCAAATGTACTTCGCCGGATGACGAGGCATTTGGCTACCTTATGAGAGTCATAGTTCCTGCTGCCAGCTGCTCCCCTTCCTTTGAATCTTTCCTCTCTTTAATTCGTACTGCGGCCAGTCCATCCAGAAGCGAAATGCTGCAACATGTCCACCATAACGTTGTCTGAGTTACTCCAACGACGTTATCCTCGAGTTTTCAAATAAATTTCGCAGAGTGACGAGGCATTTGGCTACCTTAAGAGAGTCATAGTTACTCCTGCCGGCTGCTCCCATTTCTTTAGGCCATTATCATTCTTGCTATGGCCAGTCCTACAGAACCGATATGCCACTTTATGTCCAGTCCACCTAAACGTCGTCACAGTTACTCCCACTACGAGTTTCTTGAGTTAGCAAATGTACTTCGCCGGATGACGATACAATTGGCTACCTTAAGAGAGTTATAGTTCCTCTTGCCAGCTACTCCCCTTTCTTTGAAACTTTCCTCTCTTTAATTCGTACTGCGGCCAGTCCATGCAGAAGCGATGTGCTGCAGCATGTCCACCTTAACGTTGTCTGAGTTACTCCAACGACGATATAATCGAGTTTTCAAACAAATTTCGGAGAGTGACGAGGCATTTGGCTACCTTAAGAGATTCATAGTTACTCCTGCCAGCCGCTCCCCCTTCTTTGATCTTTCCTCTCTTTAATTCGTATTGCGGCCAGTCCTGCAGAAGCGAAATGCTCCAGCATGTCCACCTTAACGTTGTCTGAGTTACTCCAAGGACGATATCCTCGAGTTTTCAAATAAATTTCGCAGAGTGACAAGGCATTTGGCTACCTTAAGATAGTCATAGTTACTCCTGCGGGCTGCTCCCATTTCTTTAGACCTTTATCATTCTTCCAATGGCCAGTCCTACAGAACCAATATGCCACCGTATGTCCACCTTAACGTCGTCACAGTTACTCCCACTACGAGTTACTCGAGTTAGCAAATGTACTTCGCCGGATGACGAGGCATTTGGCTACCTTAAGAGAGTCATAATTCCTGTCGCAAGTTGCTTCCCTTTCTTTGAATCTTTCCTCTCTTTAATTCGTTCTGCGGACAGTCCATGCACTAGCGAAATACTGCAACTTGTCCACCTTAACGTTGTCTGAGTTTCTCCAACGACGATATCCACGAGCTTTCAAATAACGTTCGCAGAGTTACGAGGCATTTGGCTACCTTAAGAGAGTCATAGTTACTGCTGCCAGCTGCTCCCCCTTCTTTGATCTTTCCTCTCTTTAATTCGTATTGCGGTCAGTCCTGCAGAAGCGAAATGCCACAGCATGTCCACCTTAACGTTGTCTGAGATACTCCAACGACGATGGCCTCGAGTTTTCAAATAAATTTCGCAGAGTGACAAGGCATTTGGCTACCTTAAGAGAGTCATAGTTACTGCTGCCAGCTGATGCCCCTTCTTTGATCTTTCCTCTCTTTAATTCGTATTGCGGCCAGTCCTGCGGAAGCGAAATGCTACAGCATGTCCACCTTAACGTTGTCTGAGATACTCCAACGACGATGTCCTCGAGTTTTCAAATAAATTTCGCTGAGTGACAAGGGTTTTGGCTACCTTAAGAGAGTCATAATTACTCCTGCCGGCTGCTCCCATTTCTTTGGACCTTTATCATTCTTGCTATGGCCAGTCCTACAGAACCGATATGCCACCATATGTCCACCTTAACTTCGTCACAGTTACTCCCACTACGAGTTACTCGAGTTAGCAAATGTACTTCGCCGGATGACGAGGCATTTGGCAACCTTAAGAGAGTCATAATTCCTGTTGCAAGTTGCTCCCCTTCCTTTGAATCTTTCCTCTCTTTAATTCGAACTGCGGCCAGACCATGCAGAAGCGAAATGCTGCAACATGTCCACCTTAACGTTGTCTGAGTTACTCCAACGACGATATCCTCGACTTATCAAATAAATTTCGCAGAGTGACTAGGCATTAGGCTACCTTAAGAGAGTCAAAGTTACACCTGCCGTCTGCTCCTATTTCTTTAGGCCATTATCATTCTTGCTATTACCAGTCCTACAGAAAACGATATGCCACTGTATGTGCACCTAAACCTCGTCACAGTTACTCCCACTACGAGTTACATGAGTTGCAAATGTACTTCGCCGGATGACGATGCAATTGGCTACCTTGTGAGAGTCATAGTTCCTGTTGCCAGTTGCTCCCCTTTCTTTGAATCTTTCCTCTCTTTAATTCGTTCTGCGGACAGTCCATGCACTAGCGAAATACTGCAACATGTCCACCTTAACGTTGTCTGAGTTTCTCCAACGACGATATCCACGACCTTTCAAATAAATTTCGCAGAGTGACGAGGCATTTGGCAACCTTATGAGAGTCATAGTTACCGCTGCCAGCTGCTCCCCCTTCTTTTATCTTTCCTCTATTTAATCCGTATTGTGGTCAGTCCTGCAGATGCGAAATGCTACAGCATGTCCACCTTAACGTTGTCTGAGATACTCCAACGACGATGTCCTCGAGCTTTCAAATAAATTTCGCAGAGTGACAAGGCATTTGGCTACCTTAAGAGAGTCATAGTTGCTCCTGCCGGCTGCTCCCATTTCTTTAGGCCATTATCATTCTTGCTATGGCTATTCCTACAGAACCGATATGCCACTGTATGTCCACCTAAACGTCGTCACAGTTACTCCCACTACGAGTTTGTCGAGTTAGCAAATGTACTTCGCCGGATGACGAGGCATTTGACTACCTTAAGAGAGTTATAGCTCCTGCTGCCAGTTGCTCCCCTTCCTTTGAATCTTTCCTTCCTTTAATTCGTACTACGGCCAGTCCATGCAGAATCGAAATGCTGCAACATGTTTACCTTAACGCTGTCTGAGTTACTCCAACGACGATATCCTCGAGTTTTCAAATAAATTTCGCAGAGTGACGAGGCATTTGGCTACCTTAAGAGAGTCATAGTTACTCCTGCCGGCTGCTCCCATTTCTTTAGGCCATTATCATTCTTGCTATGGCTATTCCTACAGAACCGATATGCCACTGTATGTCCACCTAAACGTCGTCACAGTTACTCCCACTACGAGTTTCTTGAGTTAGCAAATGTACTTCGCCGGATGACGAGGCATTTGGCTACCTTATGAGAGTCATAGTTCCTGCTGCCAGCTGCTCCCCTTCCTTTGAATCTTTCCTCTCTTTAATTCGTACTGCGGCCAGTCCATCCAGAAGCGAAATGCTGCAACATGTCCACCATAACGTTGTCTGAGTTACTCCAACGACGATATCCTCGAGTTTTCAAATAAATTTCGCAGAGTGACGAGGCATTTGGCTACCTTAAGAGAGTCATAGTTACTCCTGCCGGCTGCTCCCATTTCTTTAGGCCATTATCATTCTTGCTATGGCTATTCCTACAGAACCGATATGCCACTGTATGTCCACCTAAACGTCGTCACAGTTACTCCCACTACGAGTTTCTTGAGTTTGCAAATGTACTTCGCCGGATGACGAGGCATTTGGCTACCTTATGAGAGTCATAGTTCCTGCTGCCAGCTGCTCCCCTTCCTTTGAATCTTTCCTCTCTTTAATTCGTACTGCGGCCAGTCCATCCAGAAGCGAAATGCTGCAACATGTCCACCATAACGTTGTCTGAGTTACTCCAACGCCGTTATCCTCGAGTTTTCAAATAAATTTCGCAGAGTGACGAGGCATTTGGCTACCTTAAGAGTCATAGTTACTCCTGCCGGCTGCTCCCATTTCTTTAGGCCATTATCATTCTTGCTATGGCCAGTCCTACAGAACCGATATGCCACTGTATGTCCACCTAAACGTCGTCACAGTTACTCCCACTACGAGTTTCTTGAGTTAGCAAATGTACTTCGCAGGATGACGAGGCATTTGGCTACCTTAAGAGAGTCATAGTTCCTGCTGCCAGCTGCTCCCCTTCCTTTGAATCTTTCCTCTATTTAATTCGTACTGCGGCCAGTCCATCCAGAAGCGAAATGCTGCAACATGTCCACCATAACGTTGTCTGAGTTACTCCAACGTCGTTATCCTCGAGTTTTCAAATAAATTTCGCAGAGTGACGAGGCATTTGACTACCTTAAGAGAGTCATAGTTGCTCCTGCCGGCTGCTCCCATTTCTTTAGGCCATTATCATTCTTGCTATGGCTATTCCTACAGAACCGATATGCCACTGTATGTCCACCTAAACGTCGTCACAGTTACTCCCACTACGAGTTTCTTGAGTTAGCAAATGTACTTCGCCGGATGACGAGGCATTTGGCTACCTTAAGAGAGTCATAGTTCCTGCTGCCAGCTGCTCCCCTTCCTTTGAATCTTTCCTCTCTTTAATTCGTACTGCGGCCAGTCCATCCAGATGCGAAATGCTGCAACATGTCCACCATAACGTTGTCTGAGTTACTCCAACGACGTTATCCTCGAGATTTCAAATAAATTTCGCAGAGTGACGAGGCATTTGGCTACCTTAAGAGAGTCATAGTTACTCCTGCCGGCTGCTCCCATTTCTTTAGGCAATTCTCATTCTTGCTATGGCCAGTCCTACAGAACCGATATACCACCGTATGTCCACCTTAACGTCGTCACAGTTACTCCCACTACCAGTTTGTCGAGTTAGCAAATGTACTTCGCCGGATGACGAGGCATTTGACTACCTTAAGAGAGTTATAGTTCCTGCTGCCAGTTGCTCCCCTTCCTTTGAATCTTTCCTCCCTTTAATTCGTACTACGGCCAGTCCATGCAGAATCGAAATGCTGCAACATGTTTACCTTAACGCTGTCTGAGTTACTCCAACGACGATATCCTCGAGTTTTCAAATAAATTTCGCAGAGTGACGAGGCATTTGGCTACCTTAAGAGAGTCATAGTTACTCCTGCCGGCTGCTCCCATTTCTTTAGGCCATTATCATTCTTGCTATGGCCAGTCCTACAGAACCGATATGCCACTGTATGTCCACCTAAACGTCGTCACAGTTACTCCCACTATGAGTTTCTTGAATTAGCAAATGTACTTCGCCGGATGACGAGGCATTTGGCAACGTTAAGAGAGTCATAGTTCCTGCTGCCAGCTGCTCCCCTTCCTTTGAATCTTTCCTCTCTTTAATTCGTTCTGCGGCCAGTCCATGCAGAAGCGAAATGCTGCAACATGTCCACCTTAACGTTGTCTGAGTTACTCCAACGACGATATCCTCGAATTTTAGAATAAATTTCGCAGAGTGACGAAGTATTTGTCTACCTTACGAGAGTCATAGTTACTCCTGCCGGCTGCTCCCATTTCTTTAGGCCATTATCATTCTTGCTATGACCAGGCCTACAGAACCGATATGCCACTGTATGACCACCTAAACGTCGTCACAGTTACTCCCACTACGTGTTTCTTGAGTTAGCAAATGTACTTCGCCGGATGACGAGGCATTTGGCTACCTTAAGAGAGTCATAGTTCCTGCTGCCAGCTGCTCCCCTTCCTTTGAATCTTTCCTCTCTTTAATTCGTACTGCGGCCAGTCCATCCAGAAGCGAAATGCTGCAACATGTCCACCATAACGTTGTCTGAGTTACTCCAACGACGTTATCCTCGAGTTTTCAAATAAATTTCGCAGAGTGACGAGGCATTTGACTACCTTAAGAGAGTCATAGTTGCTCCTGCCGGCTGCTCCCATTTCTTTAGGCCATTATCATTCTTGCTATGGCTATTCCTACAGAACCGATATGCCACTGTATGTCCACCTAAACGTCGTCACAGTTACTCCCACTACGAGTTTCTTGAGTTAGCAAATGTACTTCGCCGGATGACGAGGCATTTGGCTACCTTATGAGAGTCATAGTTCCTGCTGCCAGCTGCTCCCCTTCCTTTGAATCTTTCCTCTCTTTAATTCGTACTGCGGCCAGTCCATCCAGAAGCGAAATGCTGCAACATGTCCACCATAACGTTGTCTGAGTTACTCCAACGACGATATCCTCGAGTTTTCAAATAAATTTCGCAGAGTGACGAGGCATTTGGCTACCTTAAGAGAGTCATAGTTACTCCTGCCGGCTGCTCCCATTTCTTTAGGCCATTATCATTCTTGCTATGGCTATTCCTACAGAACCGATATGCCACTGTATGTCCACCTAAACGTCGTCACAGTTACTCCCACTACGAGTTTCTTGAGTTTGCAAATGTACTTCGCCGGATGACGAGGCATTTGGCTACCTTATGAGAGTCATAGTTCCTGCTGCCAGCTGCTCCCCTTCCTTTGAATCTTTCCTCTCTTTAATTCGTACTGCGGCCAGTCCATCCAGAAGCGAAATGCTGCAACATGTCCACCATAACGTTGTCTGAGTTACTCCAACGACGTTATCCTCGAGTTTTCAAATAAATTTCGCAGAGTGACGAGGCATTTGGCTACCTTAAGAGAGTCATAGTTACTCCTGCCGGCTGCTCCCATTTCTTTAGGCCATTATCATTCTTGCTATGGCCAGTCCTACAGAACCGATATGCCACTGTATGTCCACCTAAACGTCGTCACAGTTACTCCCACTACGAGTTTCTTGAGTTAGCAAATGTACTTCGCAGGATGACGAGGCATTTGGCTACCTTAAGAGAGTCATAGTTCCTGCTGCCAGCTGCTCCCCTTCCTTTGAATCTTTCCTCTCTTTAATTCGTACTGCGGCCAGTCCATCCAGATGCGAAATGCTGCAACATGTCCACCATAACGTTGTCTGAGTTACTCCAACGACGTTATCCTCGAGTTTTCAAATAAATTTCGCAGAGTGACGAGGAATTTGACTACCTTAAGAGAGTCACAGTTGCTCCTGCCGGCTGCTCCCATTTCTTTAGGCCATTATCATTCTTGCTATGGCTATTCCTACAGAACCGATATGCCACTGTATGTCCACCTAAACGTCGTCACAGTTACTCCCACTACGAGTTTCTTGAGTTAGCAAATGTACTTCGCCGGATGACGAGGCATTTGGCTACCTTAAGAGAGTCATAGTTCCTGCTGCCAGCTGCTCCCCTTCCTTTGAATCTTTCCTCTCTTTAATTCGTACTGCGGCCAGTCCATCCAGAAGCGAAATGCTGCAACATGTCCACCATAACGTTGTCTGAGTTACTCCAACGACGTTATCCTCGAGATTT
Organism: Schistocerca americana; assembly: GCF_021461395.2. NCBI lineage: Eukaryota > Metazoa > Arthropoda > Insecta > Orthoptera > Acrididae > Schistocerca > Schistocerca americana. The sequence goes on from NC_060123.1 coordinate 717,720,316, forward strand.
CAAATAAATTTCGCAGAGTGACGAGGCATTTGGCTACCTTAAGAGAGTCATAGTTACTCCTGCCGGCTGCTCCCATTTCTTTAGGCCATTATCATTCTTGCTATGGCCAGTCCTACAGAACCGATATACCACCGTATGTCCACCTTAACGTCGTCACAGTTACTCCCACTACGAGTTTGTCGAGTTAGCAAATGTACTTCGCCGGATGACGAGGCATTTGACTACCTGAAGAGAGTTATAGTTCCTGCTGCCAGTTGCTCCCCTGCCTTTGAATCTTTCCTCCCTTTAATTCGTACTACGGCCAGTCCATGCAGAATCGAAATGCTGCAACATGTTTACCTTAACGCTGTCTGAGTTACTCCAACGACGATATCCTCGAGTTTTCAAATAAATTTCGCAGAGTGACGAGGCATTTGGCTACCTTAAGAGAGTCATAGTTACTCCTGCCGGCTGCTCCCATTTCTTTAGGCCATTATCATTCTTGCTATGGCCAGTCCTACAGAACCGATATGCCACTGTATGTCCACCTAAACGTCGTCACAGTTACTCCCACTATGAGTTTCTTGAATTAGCAAATGTACTTCGCCGGATGACGAGGCATTTGGCAACGTTAAGAGAGTCATAGTTCCTGCTGCCAGCTGCTCCCCTTCCTTTGAATCTTTCCTCTCTTTAATTCGTTCTGCGGCCAGTCCATGCAGAAGCGAAATGCTGCAACATGTCCACCTTAACGTTGTCTGAGTTACTCCAACGACGATATCCTCGAATTTTAGAATAAATTTCGCAGAGTGACGAAGTATTTGTCTACCTTACGAGAGTCATAGTTACTCCTGCCGGCTGCTCCCATTTCTTTAGGCCATTATCATTCTTGCTATGACCAGGCCTACAGAACCGATATGCCACTGTATGACCACCTAAACGTCGTCACAGTTACTCCCACTACGTGTTTCTTGAGTTAGCAAATGTACTTCGCCGGATGACGAGGCATTTGGCTACCTTAAGAGAGTCATAGTTCCTGCTGCCAGCTGCTCCCCTTCCTTTGAATCTTTCCTCTCTTTAATTCGTACTGCGGCCAGTCCATCCAGAAGCGAAATGCTGCAACATGTCCACCTTAACGTTGTCTGAGTTACTCCAACGACGTTATCCTCGAGTTTTCAAATAAATTTCGCAGAGTGACGAGGCATTTGACTACCTTAAGAGTGTCATAGTTGCTCCTGCCGGCTGCTCCCATTTCTTTAGGCCATTATCATTCTTGCTATGGCTATTCCTACAGAACCGATATGCCACTGTATGTCCACCTAAACGTCGTCACAGTTACTCCCACTACCAGTTTGTCGAGTTAGCAAATGTACTTCGCCGGATGACGAGGCATTTGACTACCTTAAGAGAGTTATAGTTCCTGCTGCCAGTTGCTCCCCTTCCTTTGAATCTTTCCTCCCTTTAATTCGTACTACGGCCAGTCCATGCAGAATCGAAATGCTGCAACATGTTTACCTTAACGCTGTCTGAGTTACTCCAACGACGATATCCTCGAGTTTTCAAATAAATTTCGCAGAGTGACGAGGCATTTGGCTACCTTAAGAGAGTCATAGTTACTCCTGCCGGCTGCTCCCATTTCTTTAGGCCATTATCATTCTTGCTATGGCCAGTCCTACAGAACCGATATGCCACTGTATGTCCACCTAAACGTCGTCACAGTTACTCCCACTATGAGTTTCTTGAATTAGCAAATGTACTTCGCCGGATGACGAGGCATTTGGCAACGTTAAGAGAGTCATAGTTCCTGCTGCCAGCTGCTCCCCTTCCTTTGAATCTTTCCTCTCTTTAATTCGTTCTGCGGCCAGTCCATGCAGAAGCGAAATGCTGCAACATGTCCACCTTAACGTTGTCTGAGTTACTCCAACGACGATATCCTCGAATTTTAGAATAAATTTCGCAGAGTGACGAAGTATTTGTCTACCTTACGAGAGTCATAGTTACTCCTGCCGGCTGCTCCCATTTCTTTAGGCCATTATCATTCTTGCTATGACCAGGCCTACAGAACCGATATGCCACTGTATGACCACCTAAACGTCGTCACAGTTACTCCCACTACGTGTTTCTTGAGTTAGCAAATGTACTTCGCCGGATGACGAGGCATTTGGCTACCTTAAGAGAGTCATAGTTCCTGCTGCCAGCTGCTCCCCTTCCTTTGAATCTTTCCTCTCTTTAATTCGTACTGCGGCCAGTCCATCCAGAAGCGAAATGCTGCAACATGTCCACCATAACGTTGTCTGAGTTACTCCAACGACGTTATCCTCGAGTTTTCAAATAAATTTCGCAGAGTGACGAGGCATTTGACTACCTTAAGAGAGTCATAGTTGCTCCTGCCGGCTGCTCCCATTTCTTTAGGCCATTATCATTCTTGCTATGGCTATTCCTACAGAACCGATATGCCACTGTATGTCCACCTAAACGTCGTCACAGTTACTCCCACTACGAGTTTCTTGAGTTAGCAAATGTACTTCGCCGGATGACGAGGCATTTGGCTACCTTATGAGAGTCATAGTTCCTGCTGCCAGCTGCTCCCCTTCCTTTGAATCTTTCCTCTCTTTAATTCGTACTGCGGCCAGTCCATCCAGAAGCGAAATGCTGCAACATGTCCACCATAACGTTGTCTGAGTTACTCCAACGACGATATCCTCGAGTTTTCAAATAAATTTCGCAGAGTGACGAGGCATTTGGCTACCTTAAGAGAGTCATAGTTACTCCTGCCGGCTGCTCCCATTTCTTTAGGCCATTATCATTCTTGCTATGGCTATTCCTACAGAACCGATATGCCACTGTATGTCCACCTAAACGTCGTCACAGTTACTCCCACTACGAGTTTCTTGAGTTTGCAAATGTACTTCGCCGGATGACGAGGCATTTGGCTACCTTATGAGAGTCATAGTTCCTGCTGCCAGCTGCTCCCCTTCCTTTGAATCTTTCCTCTCTTTAATTCGTACTGCGGCCAGTCCATCCAGAAGCGAAATGCTGCAACATGTCCACCATAACGTTGTCTGAGTTACTCCAACGACGTTATCCTCGAGTTTTCAAATAAATTTCGCAGAGTGACGAGGCATTTGGCTACCTTAAGAGAGTCATAGTTACTCCTGCCGGCTGCTCCCATTTCTTTAGGCCATTATCATTCTTGCTATGGCCAGTCCTACAGAACCGATATGCCACTGTATGTCCACCTAAACGTCGTCACAGTTACTCCCACTACGAGTTTCTTGAGTTAGCAAATGTACTTCGCAGGATGACGAGGCATTTGGCTACCTTAAGAGAGTCATAGTTCCTGCTGCCAGCTGCTCCCCTTCCTTTGAATCTTTCCTCTCTTTAATTCGTACTGCGGCCAGTCCATCCAGATGCGAAATGCTGCAACATGTCCACCATAACGTTGTCTGAGTTACTCCAACGACGTTATCCTCGAGTTTTCAAATAAATTTCGCAGAGTGACGAGGAATTTGACTACCTTAAGAGAGTCACAGTTGCTCCTGCCGGCTGCTCCCATTTCTTTAGGCCATTATCATTCTTGCTATGGCTATTCCTACAGAACCGATATGCCACTGTATGTCCACCTAAACGTCGTCACAGTTACTCCCACTACGAGTTTCTTGAGTTAGCAAATGTACTTCGCCGGATGACGAGGCATTTGGCTACCTTAAGAGAGTCATAGTTCCTGCTGCCAGCTGCTCCCCTTCCTTTGAATCTTTCCTCTCTTTAATTCGTACTGCGGCCAGTCCATCCAGAAGCGAAATGCTGCAACATGTCCACCATAACGTTGTCTGAGTTACTCCAACGACGTTATCCTCGAGATTTCAAATAAATTTCGCAGAGTGACGAGGCATTTGGCTACCTTAAGAGAGTCATAGTTACTCCTGCCGGCTGCTCCCATTTCTTTAGGCCATTATCATTCTTGCTATGGCCAGTCCTACAGAACCGATATACCACCGTATGTCCACCTTAACGTCGTCACAGTTACTCCCACTACGAGTTTGTCGAGTTAGCAAATGTACTTCGCCGGATGACGAGGCATTTGACTACCTGAAGAGAGTTATAGTTCCTGCTGCCAGTTGCTCCCCTGCCTTTGAATCTTTCCTCCCTTTAATTCGTACTACGGCCAGTCCATGCAGAATCGAAATGCTGCAACATGTTTACCTTAACGCTGTCTGAGTTACTCCAACGACGATATCCTCGAGTTTTCAAATAAATTTCGCAGAGTGACGAGGCATTTGGCTACCTTAAGAGAGTCATAGTTACTCCTGCCGGCTGCTCCCATTTCTTTAGGCCATTATCATTCTTGCTATGGCCAGTCCTACAGAACCGATATGCCACTGTATGTCCACCTAAACGTCGTCACAGTTACTCCCACTATGAGTTTCTTGAATTAGCAAATGTACTTCGCCGGATGACGAGGCATTTGGCAACGTTAAGAGAGTCATAGTTCCTGCTGCCAGCTGCTCCCCTTCCTTTGAATCTTTCCTCTCTTTAATTCGTTCTGCGGCCAGTCCATGCAGAAGCGAAATGCTGCAACATGTCCACCTTAACGTTGTCTGAGTTACTCCAACGACGATATCCTCGAATTTTAGAATAAATTTCGCAGAGTGACGAAGTATTTGTCTACCTTACGAGAGTCATAGTTACTCCTGCCGGCTGCTCCCATTTCTTTAGGCCATTATCATTCTTGCTATGACCAGGCCTACAGAACCGATATGCCACTGTATGACCACCTAAACGTCGTCACAGTTACTCCCACTACGTGTTTCTTGAGTTAGCAAATGTACTTCGCCGGATGACGAGGCATTTGGCTACCTTAAGAGAGTCATAGTTCCTGCTGCCAGCTGCTCCCCTTCCTTTGAATCTTTCCTCTCTTTAATTCGTACTGCGGCCAGTCCATCCAGAAGCGAAATGCTGCAACATGTCCACCTTAACGTTGTCTGAGTTACTCCAACGACGTTATCCTCGAGTTTTCAAATAAATTTCGCAGAGTGACGAGGCATTTGACTACCTTAAGAGTGTCATAGTTGCTCCTGCCGGCTGCTCCCATTTCTTTAGGCCATTATCATTCTTGCTATGGCTATTCCTACAGAACCGATATGCCACTGTATGTCCACCTAAACGTCGTCACAGTTACTCCCACTACGAGTTTCTTGAGTTAGCAAATGTACTTCGCAGGATGACGAGGCATTTGGCTACCTTAAGAGAGTCATAGTTCCTGCTGCCAGCTGCTCCCCTTCCTTTGAATCTTTCCTCTCTTTAATTCGTACTGCGGCCAGTCCATCCAGAAGCGAAATGCTGCAACATGTCCACCATAACGTTGTCTGAGTTACTCCAACGACGTTATCCTCGAGTTTTCAAATAAATTTCGCAGAGTGACGAGGCATTTGGCTACCTTAAGAGAGTCATAGTTACTCCTGCCGGCTGCTCCCATTTCTTTAGGCCATTATCATTCTTGCTATGGCCAGTCCTACAGAACCGATATGCCACTGTATGTCCACCTAAACGTCGTCACAGTTACTCCCACTACGAGTTTCTTGAGTTAGCAAATGTACTTCGCAGGATGACGAGGCATTTGGCTACCTTAAGAGAGTCATAGTTCCTGCTGCCAGCTGCTCCCCTTCCTTTGAATCTTTCCTCTCTTTAATTCGTACTGCGGCCAGTCCATCCAGAAGCGAAATGCTGCAACATGTCCACCATAACGTTGTCTGAGTTACTCCAACGACGTTATCCTCGAGTTTTCAAATAAATTTCGCAGAGTGACGAGGAATTTGACTACCTTAAGAGAGTCACAGTTGCTCCTGCCGGCTGCTCCCATTTCTTTAGGCCATTATCATTCTTGCTATGGCTATTCCTACAGAACCGATATGCCACTGTATGTCCACCTAAACGTCGTCACAGTTACTCCCACTACGAGTTTCTTGAGTTAGCAAATGTACTTCGCCGGATGACGAGGCATTTGGCTACCTTAAGAGAGTCATAGTTCCTGCTGCCAGCTGCTCCCCTTCCTTTGAATCTTTCCTCTCTTTAATTCGTACTGCGGCCAGTCCATCCAGAAGCGAAATGCTGCAACATGTCCACCATAACGTTGTCTGAGTTACTCCAACGACGTTATCCTCGAGATTTCAAATAAATTTCGCAGAGTGACGAGGCATTTGGCTACCTTAAGAGAGTCATAGTTACTCCTGCCGGCTGCTCCCATTTCTTTAGGCCATTATCATTCTTGCTATGGCCAGTCCTACAGAACCGATATACCACCGTATGTCCACCTTAACGTCGTCACAGTTACTCCCACTACGAGTTTGTCGAGTTAGCAAATGTACTTCGCCGGATGACGAGGCATTTGACTACCTGAAGAGAGTTATAGTTCCTGCTGCCAGTTGCTCCCCTGCCTTTGAATCTTTCCTCCCTTTAATTCGTACTACGGCCAGTCCATGCAGAATCGAAATGCTGCAACATGTTTACCTTAACGCTGTCTGAGTTACTCCAACGACGATATCCTCGAGTTTTCAAATAAATTTCGCAGAGTGACGAGGCATTTGGCTACCTTAAGAGAGTCATAGTTACTCCTGCCGGCTGCTCCCATTTCTTTAGGCCATTATCATTCTTGCTATGGCCAGTCCTACAGAACCGATATGCCACTGTATGTCCACCTAAACGTCGTCACAGTTACTCCCACTATGAGTTTCTTGAATTAGCAAATGTACTTCGCCGGATGACGAGGCATTTGGCAACGTTAAGAGAGTCATAGTTCCTGCTGCCAGCTGCTCCCCTTCCTTTGAATCTTTCCTCTCTTTAATTCGTTCTGCGGCCAGTCCATGCAGAAGCGAAATGCTGCAACATGTCCACCTTAACGTTGTCTGAGTTACTCCAACGACGATATCCTCGAATTTTAGAATAAATTTCGCAGAGTGACGAAGTATTTGTCTACCTTACGAGAGTCATAGTTACTCCTGCCGGCTGCTCCCATTTCTTTAGGCCATTATCATTCTTGCTATGACCAGGCCTACAGAACCGATATGCCACTGTATGACCACCTAAACGTCGTCACAGTTACTCCCACTACGTGTTTCTTGAGTTAGCAAATGTACTTCGCCGGATGACGAGGCATTTGGCTACCTTAAGAGAGTCATAGTTCCTGCTGCCAGCTGCTCCCCTTCCTTTGAATCTTTCCTCTCTTTAATTCGTACTGCGGCCAGTCCATCCAGAAGCGAAATGCTGCAACATGTCCACCTTAACGTTGTCTGAGTTACTCCAACGACGTTATCCTCGAGTTTTCAAATAAATTTCGCAGAGTGACGAGGCATTTGACTACCTTAAGAGTGTCATAGTTGCTCCTGCCGGCTGCTCCCATTTCTTTAGGCCATTATCATTCTTGCTATGGCTATTCCTACAGAACCGATATGCCACTGTATGTCCACCTAAACGTCGTCACAGTTACTCCCACTACGAGTTTCTTGAGTTAGCAAATGTACTTCGCAGGATGACGAGGCATTTGGCTACCTTAAGAGAGTCATAGTTCCTGCTGCCAGCTGCTCCCCTTCCTTTGAATCTTTCCTCTCTTTAATTCGTACTGCGGCCAGTCCATCCAGAAGCGAAATGCTGCAACATGTCCACCATAACGTTGTCTGAGTTACTCCAACGACGTTATCCTCGAGTTTTCAAATAAATTTCGCAGAGTGACGAGGAATTTGACTACCTTAAGAGAGTCATAGTTGCTCCTGCCGGCTGCTCCCATTTCTTTAGGCCATTATCATTCTTGCTATGGCTATTCCTACAGAACCGATATGCCACTGTATGTCCACCTAAACGTCGTCACAGTTACTCCCACTACGAGTTTCTTGAGTTAGCAAATGTACTTCGCCGGATGACGAGGCATTTGGCTACCTTAAGAGAGTCATAGTTCCTGCTGCCAGCTGCTCCCCTTCCTTTGAATCTTTCCTCTCTTTAATTCGTACTGCGGCCAGTCCATCCAGAAGCGAAATGCTGCAACATGTCCACCATAACGTTGTCTGAGTTACTCCAACGACGTTATCCTCGAGATTTCAAATAAATTTCGCAGAGTGACGAGGCATTTGGCTACCTTAAGAGAGTCATAGTTACTCCTGCCGGCTGCTCCCATTTCTTTAGGCCATTATCATTCTTGCTATGGCCAGTCCTACAGAACCGATATACCACCGTATGTCCACCTTAACGTCGTCACAGTTACTCCCACTACGAGTTTGTCGAGTTAGCAAATGTACTTCGCCGGATGACGAGGCATTTGACTACCTGAAGAGAGTTATAGTTCCTGCTGCCAGTTGCTCCCCTGCCTTTGAATCTTTCCTCCCTTTAATTCGTACTACGGCCAGTCCATGCAGAATCGAAATGCTGCAACATGTTTACCTTAACGCTGTCTGAGTTACTCCAACGACGATATCCTCGAGTTTTCAAATAAATTTCGCAGAGTGACGAGGCATTTGGCTACCTTAAGAGAGTCATAGTTACTCCTGCCGGCTGCTCCCATTTCTTTAGGCCATTATCATTCTTGCTATGGCCAGTCCTACAGAACCGATATGCCACTGTATGTCCACCTAAACGTCGTCACAGTTACTCCCACTATGAGTTTCTTGAATTAGCAAATGTACTTCGCCGGATGACGAGGCATTTGGCAACGTTAAGAGAGTCATAGTTCCTGCTGCCAGCTGCTCCCCTTCCTTTGAATCTTTCCTCTCTTTAATTCGTTCTGCGGCCAGTCCATGCAGAAGCGAAATGCTGCAACATGTCCACCTTAACGTTGTCTGAGTTACTCCAACGACGATATCCTCGAATTTTAGAATAAATTTCGCAGAGTGACGAAGTATTTGTCTACCTTACGAGAGTCATAGTTACTCCTGCCGGCTGCTCCCATTTCTTTAGGCCATTATCATTCTTGCTATGACCAGGCCTACAGAACCGATATGCCACTGTATGACCACCTAAACGTCGTCACAGTTACTCCCACTACGTGTTTCTTGAGTTAGCAAATGTACTTCGCCGGATGACGAGGCATTTGGCTACCTTAAGAGAGTCATAGTTCCTGCTGCCAGCTGCTCCCCTTCCTTTGAATCTTTCCTCTCTTTAATTCGTACTGCGGCCAGTCCATCCAGAAGCGAAATGCTGCAACATGTCCACCTTAACGTTGTCTGAGTTACTCCAACGACGTTATCCTCGAGTTTTCAAATAAATTTCGCAGAGTGACGAGGCATTTGACTACCTTAAGAGTGTCATAGTTGCTCCTGCCGGCTGCTCCCATTTCTTTAGGCCATTATCATTCTTGCTATGGCTATTCCTACAGAACCGATATGCCACTGTATGTCCACCTAAACGTCGTCACAGTTACTCCCACTACGAGTTTCTTGAGTTAGCAAATGTACTTCGCAGGATGACGAGGCATTTGGCTACCTTAAGAGAGTCATAGTTCCTGCTGCCAGCTGCTCCCCTTCCTTTGAATCTTTCCTCTCTTTAATTCGTACTGCGGCCAGTCCATCCAGAAGCGAAATGCTGCAACATGTCCACCATAACGTTGTCTGAGTTACTCCAACGACGTTATCCTCGAGTTTTCAAATAAATTTCGCAGAGTGACGAGGCATTTGGCTACCTTAAGAGAGTCATAGTTACTCCTGCCGGCTGCTCCCATTTCTTTAGGCCATTATCATTCTTGCTATGGCCAGTCCTACAGAACCGATATGCCACTGTATGTCCACCTAAACGTCGTCACAGTTACTCCCACTACGAGTTTCTTGAGTTAGCAAATGTACTTCGCAGGATGACGAGGCATTTGGCTACCTTAAGAGAGTCATAGTTCCTGCTGCCAGCTGCTCCCCTTCCTTTGAATCTTTCCTCTCTTTAATTCGTACTGCGGCCAGTCCATCCAGAAGCGAAATGCTGCAACATGTCCACCATAACGTTGTCTGAGTTACTCCAACGACGTTATCCTCGAGTTTTCAAATAAATTTCGCAGAGTGACGAGGAATTTGACTACCTTAAGAGAGTCACAGTTGCTCCTGCCGGCTGCTCCCATTTCTTTAGGCCATTATCATTCTTGCTATGGCTATTCCTACAGAACCGATATGCCACTGTATGTCCACCTAAACGTCGTCACAGTTACTCCCACTACGAGTTTCTTGAGTTAGCAAATGTACTTCGCCGGATGACGAGGCATTTGGCTACCTTAAGAGAGTCATAGTTCCTGCTGCCAGCTGCTCCCCTTCCTTTGAATCTTTCCTCTCTTTAATTCGTACTGCGGCCAGTCCATCCAGAAGCGAAATGCTGCAACATGTCCACCATAACGTTGTCTGAGTTACTCCAACGACGTTATCCTCGAGATTTCAAATAAATTTCGCAGAGTGACGAGGCATTTGGCTACCTTAAGAGAGTCATAGTTACTCCTGCCGGCTGCTCCCATTTCTTTAGGCCATTATCATTCTTGCTATGGCCAGTCCTACAGAACCGATATACCACCGTATGTCCACCTTAACGTCGTCACAGTTACTCCCACTACGAGTTTGTCGAGTTAGCAAATGTACTTCGCCGGATGACGAGGCATTTGACTACCTGAAGAGAGTTATAGTTCCTGCTGCCAGTTGCTCCCCTGCCTTTGAATCTTTCCTCCCTTTAATTCGTACTACGGCCAGTCCATGCAGAATCGAAATGCTGCAACATGTTTACCTTAACGCTGTCTGAGTTACTCCAACGACGATATCCTCGAGTTTTCAAATAAATTTCGCAGAGTGACGAGGCATTTGGCTACCTTAAGAGAGTCATAGTTACTCCTGCCGGCTGCTCCCATTTCTTTAGGCCATTATCATTCTTGCTATGGCCAGTCCTACAGAACCGATATGCCACTGTATGTCCACCTAAACGTCGTCACAGTTACTCCCACTATGAGTTTCTTGAATTAGCAAATGTACTTCGCCGGATGACGAGGCATTTGGCAACGTTAAGAGAGTCATAGTTCCTGCTGCCAGCTGCTCCCCTTCCTTTGAATCTTTCCTCTCTTTAATTCGTTCTGCGGCCAGTCCATGCAGAAGCGAAATGCTGCAACATGTCCACCTTAACGTTGTCTGAGTTACTCCAACGACGATATCCTCGAATTTTAGAATAAATTTCGCAGAGTGACGAAGTATTTGTCTACCTTACGAGAGTCATAGTTACTCCTGCCGGCTGCTCCCATTTCTTTAGGCCATTATCATTCTTGCTATGACCAGGCCTACAGAACCGATATGCCACTGTATGACCACCTAAACGTCGTCACAGTTACTCCCACTACGTGTTTCTTGAGTTAGCAAATGTACTTCGCCGGATGACGAGGCATTTGGCTACCTTAAGAGAGTCATAGTTCCTGCTGCCAGCTGCTCCCCTTCCTTTGAATCTTTCCTCTCTTTAATTCGTACTGCGGCCAGTCCATCCAGAAGCGAAATGCTGCAACATGTCCACCTTAACGTTGTCTGAGTTACTCCAACGACGTTATCCTCGAGTTTTCAAATAAATTTCGCAGAGTGACGAGGCATTTGACTACCTTAAGAGTGTCATAGTTGCTCCTGCCGGCTGCTCCCATTTCTTTAGGCCATTATCATTCTTGCTATGGCTATTCCTACAGAACCGATATGCCACTGTATGTCCACCTAAACGTCGTCACAGTTACTCCCACTACGAGTTTCTTGAGTTAGCAAATGTACTTCGCAGGATGACGAGGCATTTGGCTACCTTAAGAGAGTCATAGTTCCTGCTGCCAGCTGCTCCCCTTCCTTTGAATCTTTCCTCTCTTTAATTCGTACTGCGGCCAGTCCATCCAGAAGCGAAATGCTGCAACATGTCCACCATAACGTTGTCTGAGTTACTCCAACGACGTTATCCTCGAGTTTTCAAATAAATTTCGCAGAGTGACGAGGAATTTGACTACCTTAAGAGAGTCATAGTTGCTCCTGCCGGCTGCTCCCATTTCTTTAGGCCATTATCATTCTTGCTATGGCTATTCCTACAGAACCGATATGCCACTGTATGTCCACCTAAACGTCGTCACAGTTACTCCCACTACGAGTTTCTTGAGTTAGCAAATGTACTTCGCCGGATGACGAGGCATTTGGCTACCTTAAGAGAGTCATAGTTCCTGCTGCCAGCTGCTCCCCTTCCTTTGAATCTTTCCTCTCTTTAATTCGTACTGCGGCCAGTCCATCCAGAAGCGAAATGCTGCAACATGTCCACCATAACGTTGTCTGAGTTACTCCAACGACGTTATCCTCGAGATTTCAAATAAATTTCGCAGAGTGACGAGGCATTTGGCTACCTTAAGAGAGTCATAGTTACTCCTGCCGGCTGCTCCCATTTCTTTAGGCCATTATCATTCTTGCTATGGCCAGTCCTACAGAACCGATATACCACCGTATGTCCACCTTAACGTCGTCACAGTTACTCCCACTACGAGTTTGTCGAGTTAGCAAATGTACTTCGCCGGATGACGAGGCATTTGACTACCTGAAGAGAGTTATAGTTCCTGCTGCCAGTTGCTCCCCTGCCTTTGAATCTTTCCTCCCTTTAATTCGTACTACGGCCAGTCCATGCAGAATCGAAATGCTGCAACATGTTTACCTTAACGCTGTCTGAGTTACTCCAACGACGATATCCTCGAGTTTTCAAATAAATTTCGCAGAGTGACGAGGCATTTGGCTACCTTAAGAGAGTCATAGTTACTCCTGCCGGCTGCTCCCATTTCTTTAGGCCATTATCATTCTTGCTATGGCCAGTCCTACAGAACCGATATGCCACTGTATGTCCACCTAAACGTCGTCACAGTTACTCCCACTATGAGTTTCTTGAATTAGCAAATGTACTTCGCCGGATGACGAGGCATTTGGCAACGTTAAGAGAGTCATAGTTCCTGCTGCCAGCTGCTCCCCTTCCTTTGAATCTTTCCTCTCTTTAATTCGTTCTGCGGCCAGTCCATGCAGAAGCGAAATGCTGCAACATGTCCACCTTAACGTTGTCTGAGTTACTCCAACGACGATATCCTCGAATTTTAGAATAAATTTCGCAGAGTGACGAAGTATTTGTCTACCTTACGAGAGTCATAGTTACTCCTGCCGGCTGCTCCCATTTCTTTAGGCCATTATCATTCTTGCTATGACCAGGCCTACAGAACCGATATGCCACTGTATGACCACCTAAACGTCGTCACAGTTACTCCCACTACGTGTTTCTTGAGTTAGCAAATGTACTTCGCCGGATGACGAGGCATTTGGCTACCTTAAGAGAGTCATAGTTCCTGCTGCCAGCTGCTCCCCTTCCTTTGAATCTTTCCTCTCTTTAATTCGTACTGCGGCCAGTCCATCCAGAAGCGAAATGCTGCAACATGTCCACCTTAACGTTGTCTGAGTTACTCCAACGACGTTATCCTCGAGTTTTCAAATAAATTTCGCAGAGTGACGAGGCATTTGACTACCTTAAGAGTGTCATAGTTGCTCCTGCCGGCTGCTCCCATTTCTTTAGGCCATTATCATTCTTGCTATGGCTATTCCTACAGAACCGATATGCCACTGTATGTCCACCTAAACGTCGTCACAGTTACTCCCACTACGAGTTTCTTGAGTTAGCAAATGTACTTCGCAGGATGACGAGGCATTTGGCTACCTTAAGAGAGTCATAGTTCCTACTGCCAGCTGCTCCCCTTCCTTTGAATCTTTCCTCTCTTTAATTCGTACTGCGGCCAGTCCATCCAGAAGCGAAATGCTGCAACATGTCCACCATAACGTTGTCTGAGTTACTCCAACGACGTTATCCTCGAGTTTTCAAATAAATTTCGCAGAGTGACGAGGAATTTGACTACCTTAAGAGAGTCATAGTTGCTCCTGCCGGCTGCTCCCATTTCTTTAGGCCATTATCATTCTTGCTATGGCTATTCCTACAGAACCGATATGCCACTGTATGTCCACCTAAACGTCGTCACAGTTACTCCCACTACGAGTTTCTTGAGTTAGCAAATGTACTTCGCCGGATGACGAGGCATTTGGCTACCTTAAGAGAGTCATAGTTCCTGCTGCCAGCTGCTCCCCTTCCTTTGAATCTTTCCTCTCTTTAATTCGTACTGCGGCCAGTCCATCCAGAAGCGAAATGCTGCAACATGTCCACCATAACGTTGTCTGAGTTACTCCAACGACGTTATCCTCGAGATTTCAAATAAATTTCGCAGAGTGACGAGGCATTTGGCTACCTTAAGAGAGTCATAGTTACTCCTGCCGGCTGCTCCCATTTCTTTAGGCCATTATCATTCTTGCTATGGCCAGTCCTACAGAACCGATATACCACCGTATGTCCACCTTAACGTCGTCACAGTTACTCCCACTACGAGTTTGTCGAGTTAGCAAATGTACTTCGCCGGATGACGAGGCATTTGACTACCTGAAGAGAGTTATAGTTCCTGCTGCCAGTTGCTCCCCTGCCTTTGAATCTTTCCTCCCTTTAATTCGTACTACGGCCAGTCCATGCAGAATCGAAATGCTGCAACATGTTTACCTTAACGCTGTCTGAGTTACTCCAACGACGATATCCTCGAGTTTTCAAATAAATTTCGCAGAGTGACGAGGCATTTGGCTACCTTAAGAGAGTCATAGTTACTCCTGCCGGCTGCTCCCATTTCTTTAGGCCATTATCATTCTTGCTATGGCCAGTCCTACAGAACCGATATGCCACTGTATGTCCACCTAAACGTCGTCACAGTTACTCCCACTATGAGTTTCTTGAATTAGCAAATGTACTTCGCCGGATGACGAGGCATTTGGCAACGTTAAGAGAGTCATAGTTCCTGCTGCCAGCTGCTCCCCTTCCTTTGAATCTTTCCTCTCTTTAATTCGTTCTGCGGCCAGTCCATGCAGAAGCGAAATGCTGCAACATGTCCACCTTAACGTTGTCTGAGTTACTCCAACGACGATATCCTCGAATTTTAGAATAAATTTCGCAGAGTGACGAAGTATTTGTCTACCTTACGAGAGTCATAGTTACTCCTGCCGGCTGCTCCCATTTCTTTAGGCCATTATCATTCTTGCTATGACCAGGCCTACAGAACCGATATGCCACTGTATGACCACCTAAACGTCGTCACAGTTACTCCCACTACGTGTTTCTTGAGTTAGCAAATGTACTTCGCCGGATGACGAGGCATTTGGCTACCTTAAGAGAGTCATAGTTCCTGCTGCCAGCTGCTCCCCTTCCTTTGAATCTTTCCTCTCTTTAATTCGTACTGCGGCCAGTCCATCCAGAAGCGAAATGCTGCAACATGTCCACCATAACGTTGTCTGAGTTACTCCAACGACGTTATCCTCGAGTTTTCAAATAAATTTCGCAGAGTGACGAGGCATTTGACTACCTTAAGAGAGTCATAGTTGCTCCTGCCGGCTGCTCCCATTTCTTTAGGCCATTATCATTCTTGCTATGGCTATTCCTACAGAACCGATATGCCACTGTATGTCCACCTAAACGTCGTCACAGTTACTCCCACTACGAGTTTCTTGAGTTAGCAAATGTACTTCGCCGGATGACGAGGCATTTGGCTACCTTAAGAGAGTCATAGTTCCTGCTGCCAGCTGCTCCCCTTCCTTTGAATCTTTCCTCTCTTTAATTCGTACTGCGGCCAGTCCATCCAGAAGCGAAATGCTGCAACATGTCCACCATAACGTTGTCTGAGTTACTCCAACGACGTTATCCTCGAGTTTTCAAATAAATTTCGCAGAGTGACGAGGCATTTGGCTACCTTAAGAGAGTCATAGTTACTCCTGCCGGCTGCTCCCATTTCTTTAGGCCATTATCATTCTTGCTATGGCCAGTCCTACAGAACCGATATACCACCGTATGTCCACCTTAACGTCGTCACAGTTACTCCCACTACGAGTTTGTCGAGTTAGCAAATGTACTTCGCCGGATGACGAGGCATTTGACTACCTTAAGAGAGTTATAGTTCCTGCTGCCAGTTGCTCCCCTTCCTTTGAATCTTTCCTCCCTTTAATTCGTACTACGGCCAGTCCATGCAGAATCGAAATGCTGCAACATGTTTACCTTAACGCTGTCTGAGTTACTCCAACGACGATATCCTCGAGTTTTCAAATAAATTTCGCAGAGTGACGAGGCATTTGGCTACCTTAAGAGAGTCATAGTTACTCCTGCCGGCTGCTCCCATTTCTTTAGGCCATTATCATTCTTGCTATGGCCAGTCCTACAGAACCGATATGCCACTGTATGTCCACCTAAACGTCGTCACAGTTACTCCCACAATGAGTTTCTTGAATTAGCAAATGTACTCCGCCGGATGACGAGGCATTTGGCAACGTTAAGAGAGTCATAGTTCCTGCTGCCAGCTGCTCCCCTTCCTTTGAATCTTTCCTCTCTTTAATTCGTACTGCGGCCAGTCCATGCAGAAGCGAAATGCTGCAACATGTCCACCTTAACGTTGTCTGAGTTACTCCAACGACGATATCCTCGAATTTTAGAATAAATTTCGCAGAGTGACGAAGTATTTGTCTACCTTACGAGAGTCATAGTTACTCCTGCCGGCTGCTCCCATTTCTTTAGGCCATTATCATTCTTGCTATGACCAGGCCTACAGAACCGATACGCCACTGTATGACCACCTAAACGTCGTCACAGTTACTCCCACTACGAGTTTCTCGAGTTAGCAAATGTACTTCGCCGGATGACGAGGCATTTGGCTACCTTAAGAGAGTCATAGTTCCTGCTGCCAGCTGCTCCCCTTCCTTTGAATCTTTCCTCTCTTTAATTCGTACTGCGGCCAGTCCATCCAGAAGCGAAATGCTGCAACATGTCCACCATAACGTTGTCTGAGTTACTCCAACGACGTTATCCTCGAGTTTTCAAATAAATTTCGCAGAGTGACGAGGCATTTGACTACCTTAAGAGAGTCATAGTTGCTCCTGCCGGCTGCTCCCATTTCTTTAGGCCATTATCATTCTTGCTATGGCTATTCCTACAGAACCGATATGCCACTGTATGTCCACCTAAACGTCGTCACAGTTACTCCCACTACGAGTTTGTCGAGTTAGCAAATGTACTTCGCCGGATGACGAGGCATTTGACTACCTTAAGAGAGTTATAGTTCCTGCTGCCAGTTGCTCCCCTTCCTTTGAATCTTTCCTCCCTTTAATTCGTACTACGGCCAGTCCATGCAGAATCGAAATGCTGCAACATGTTTACCTTAACGCTGTCTGAGTTACTCCAACGACGATATCCTCGAGTTTTCAAATAAATTTCGCAGAGTGACGAGGCATTTGGCTACCTTAAGAGTGTCATAGTTACTCCTGCCGGCTGCTCCCATTTCTTTAGGCCATTATCATTCTTGCTATGGCCAGTCCTACAGAACCGATATGCCACTGTATGTCCACCTAAACGTCGTCACAGTTACTCCCACTATGAGTTTCTTGAATTAGCAAATGTACTTCGCCGGATGACGAGGCATTTGGCAACGTTAAGAGAGTCATAGTTCCTGCTGCCAGCTGCTCCCCTTCCTTTGAATCTTTCCTCTCTTTAATTCGTTCTGCGGCCAGTCCATGCAGAAGCGAAATGCTGCAACATGTCCACCTTAACGTTGTCTGAGTTACTCCAACGACGATATCCTCGAATTTTAGAATAAATTTCGCAGAGTGACGAAGTATTTGTCTACCTTACGAGAGTCATAGTTACTCCTGCCGGCTGCTCCCATTTCTTTAGGCCATTATCATTCTTGCTATGACCAGGCCTACAGAACCGATATGCCACTGTATGACCACCTAAACGTCGTCACAGTTACTCCCACTACGTGTTTCTTGAGTTAGCAAATGTACTTCGCCGGATGACGAGGCATTTGGCTACCTTAAGAGAGTCATAGTTCCTGCTGCCAGCTGCTCCCCTTCCTTTGAATCTTTCCTCTCTTTAATTCGTACTGCGGCCAGTCCATCCAGAAGCGAAATGCTGCAACATGTCCACCATAACGTTGTCTGAGTTACTCCAACGACGTTATCCTCGAGTTTTCAAATAAATTTCGCAGAGTGACGAGGCATTTGACTACCTTAAGAGAGTCATAGTTGCTCCTGCCGGCTGCTCCCATTTCTTTAGGCCATTATCATTCTTGCTATGGCTATTCCTACAGAACCGATATGCCACTGTATGTCCACCTAAACGTCGTCACAGTTACTCCCACTACGAGTTTCTTGAGTTAGCAAATGTACTTCGCCGGATGACGAGGCATTTGGCTACCTTATGAGAGTCATAGTTCCTGCTGCCAGCTGCTCCCCTTCCTTTGAATCTTTCCTCTCTTTAATTCGTACTGCGGCCAGTCCATCCAGAAGCGAAATGCTGCAACATGTCCACCATAACGTTGTCTGAGTTACTCCAACGACGATATCCTCGAGTTTTCAAATAAATTTCGCAGAGTGACGAGGCATTTGGCTACCTTAAGAGAGTCATAGTTACTCCTGCCGGCTGCTCCCATTTCTTTAGGCCATTATCATTCTTGCTATGGCTATTCCTACAGAACCGATATGCCACTGTATGTCCACCTAAACGTCGTCACAGTTACTCCCACTACGAGTTTCTTGAGTTTGCAAATGTACTTCGCCGGATGACGAGGCATTTGGCTACCTTATGAGAGTCATAGTTCCTGCTGCCAGCTGCTCCCCTTCCTTTGAATCTTTCCTCTCTTTAATTCGTACTGCGGCCAGTCCATCCAGAAGCGAAATGCTGCAACATGTCCACCATAACGTTGTCTGAGTTACTCCAACGACGTTATCCTCGAGTTTTCAAATAAATTTCGCAGAGTGACGAGGCATTTGGCTACCTTAAGAGAGTCATAGTTACTCCTGCCGGCTGCTCCCATTTCTTTAGGCCATTATCATTCTTGCTATGGCCAGTCCTACAGAACCGATATGCCACTGTATGTCCACCTAAACGTCGTCACAGTTACTCCCACTACGAGTTTCTTGAGTTAGCAAATGTACTTCGCAGGATGACGAGGCATTTGGCTACCTTAAGAGAGTCATAGTTCCTGCTGCCAGCTGCTCCCCTTCCTTTGAATCTTTCCTCTCTTTAATTCGTACTGCGGCCAGTCCATCCAGAAGCGAAATGCTGCAACATGTCCACCATAACATTGTCTGAGTTACTCCAACGACGTTATCCTCGAGTTTTCAAATAAATTTCGCAGAGTGACGAGGAATTTGACTACCTTAAGAGAGTCATAGTTGCTCCTGCCGGCTGCTCCCATTTCTTTAGGCCATTATCATTCTTGCTATGGCTATTCCTACAGAACCGATATGCCACTGTATGTCCACCTAAACGTCGTCACAGTTACTCCCACTACGAGTTTCTTGAGTTAGCAAATGTACTTCGCCGGATGACGAGGCATTTGGCTACCTTAAGAGAGTCATAGTTCCTGCTGCCAGCTGCTCCCCTTCCTTTGAATCTTTCCTCTCTTTAATTCGTACTGCGGCCAGTCCATCCAGAAGCGAAATGCTGCAACATGTCCACCATAACGTTGTCTGAGTTACTCCAACGACGTTATCCTCGAGATTTCAAATAAATTTCGCAGAGTGACGAGGCATTTGGCTACCTTAAGAGAGTCATAGTTACTCCTGCCGGCTGCTCCCATTTCTTTAGGCCATTATCATTCTTGCTATGGCCAGTCCTACAGAACCGATATACCACCGTATGTCCACCTTAACGTCGTCACAGTTACTCCCACTACGAGTTTGTCGAGTTAGCAAATGTACTTCGCCGGATGACGAGGCATTTGACTACCTGAAGAGAGTTATAGTTCCTGCTGCCAGTTGCTCCCCTGCCTTTGAATCTTTCCTCCCTTTAATTCGTACTACGGCCAGTCCATGCAGAATCGAAATGCTGCAACATGTTTACCTTAACGCTGTCTGAGTTACTCCAACGACGATATCCTCGAGTTTTCAAATAAATTTCGCAGAGTGACGAGGCATTTGGCTACCTTAAGAGAGTCATAGTTACTCCTGCCGGCTGCTCCCATTTCTTTAGGCCATTATCATTCTTGCTATGGCCAGTCCTACAGAACCGATATGCCACTGTATGTCCACCTAAACGTCGTCACAGTTACTCCCACTATGAGTTTCTTGAATTAGCAAATGTACTTCGCCGGATGACGAGGCATTTGGCAACGTTAAGAGAGTCATAGTTCCTGCTGCCAGCTGCTCCCCTTCCTTTGAATCTTTCCTCTCTTTAATTCGTTCTGCGGCCAGTCCATGCAGAAGCGAAATGCTGCAACATGTCCACCTTAACGTTGTCTGAGTTACTCCAACGACGATATCCTCGAATTTTAGAATAAATTTCGCAGAGTGACGAAGTATTTGTCTACCTTACGAGAGTCATAGTTACTCCTGCCGGCTGCTCCCATTTCTTTAGGCCATTATCATTCTTGCTATGACCAGGCCTACAGAACCGATATGCCACTGTATGACCACCTAAACGTCGTCACAGTTACTCCCACTACGTGTTTCTTGAGTTAGCAAATGTACTTCGCCGGATGACGAGGCATTTGGCTACCTTAAGAGAGTCATAGTTCCTGCTGCCAGCTGCTCCCCTTCCTTTGAATCTTTCCTCTCTTTAATTCGTACTGCGGCCAGTCCATCCAGAAGCGAAATGCTGCAACATGTCCACCATAACGTTGTCTGAGTTACTCCAACGACGTTATCCTCGAGTTTTCAAATAAATTTCGCAGAGTGACGAGGCATTTGACTACCTTAAGAGAGTCATAGTTGCTCCTGCCGGCTGCTCCCATTTCTTTAGGCCATTATCATTCTTGCTATGGCTATTCCTACAGAACCGATATGCCACTGTATGTCCACCTAAACGTCGTCACAGTTACTCCCACTACGAGTTTCTTGAGTTAGCAAATGTACTTCGCCGGATGACGAGGCATTTGGCTACCTTAAGAGAGTCATAGTTCCTGCTGCCAGCTGCTCCCCTTCCTTTGAATCTTTCCTCTCTTTAATTCGTACTGCGGCCAGTCCATCCAGAAGCGAAATGCTGCAACATGTCCACCATAACGTTGTCTGAGTTACTCCAACGACGTTATCCTCGAGTTTTCAAATAAATTTCGCAGAGTGACGAGGCATTTGGCTACCTTAAGAGAGTCATAGTTACTCCTGCCGGCTGCTCCCATTTCTTTAGGCCATTATCATTCTTGCTATGGCCAGTCCTACAGAACCGATATACCACCGTATGTCCACCTTAACGTCGTCACAGTTACTCCCACTACGAGTTTGTCGAGTTAGCAAATGTACTTCGCCGGATGACGAGGCATTTGACTACCTTAAGAGAGTTATAGTTCCTGCTGCCAGTTGCTCCCCTTCCTTTGAATCTTTCCTCCCTTTAATTCGTACTACGGCCAGTCCATGCAGAATCGAAATGCTGCAACATGTTTACCTTAACGCTGTCTGAGTTACTCCAACGACGATATCCTCGAGTTTTCAAATAAATTTCGCAGAGTGACGAGGCATTTGGCTACCTTAAGAGAGTCATAGTTACTCCTGCCGGCTGCTCCCATTTCTTTAGGCCATTATCATTCTTGCTATGGCCAGTCCTACAGAACCGATATGCCACTGTATGTCCACCTAAACGTCGTCACAGTTACTCCCACAATGAGTTTCTTGAATTAGCAAATGTACTTCGCCGGATGACGAGGCATTTGGCAACGTTAAGAGAGTCATAGTTCCTGCTGCCAGCTGCTCCCCTTCCTTTGAATCTTTCCTCTCTTTAATTCGTACTGCGGCCAGTCCATGCAGAAGCGAAATGCTGCAACATGTCCACCTTAACGTTGTCTGAGTTACTCCAACGACGATATCCTCGAATTTTAGAATAAATTTCGCAGAGTGACGAAGTATTTGTCTACCTTACGAGAGTCATAGTTACTCCTGCCGGCTGCTCCCATTTCTTTAGGCCATTATCATTCTTGCTATGACCAGGCCTACAGAACCGATACGCCACTGTATGACCACCTAAACGTCGTCACAGTTACTCCCACTACGAGTTTCTCGAGTTAGCAAATGTACTTCGCCGGATGTCGAGGCATTTGGCTACCTTAGGAGAGTCATAGTTCCTCTTGCCAGCTGCTCCCCTTTCTTTGAATCTTTCCTCTCTTTAATTCGTACTGCGGCCAGTCAATGCAGATGCGAAATGCTGCAACATGTCTACCTTAACGTTGTCTGAGTTACTCCAACGACGATATCCTCGTGTTTTCAAATAAATTTCGCAGAGTGACGAGGCATTTGACTACCTTAAGAGAGTCATAGTTGCTCCTGCCGGCTGCTCCCATTTCTTTAGGCCATTATCATTCTTGCTATGGCTATTCCTACAGAACCGATATGCCACTGTATGTCCACCTAAACGTCGTCACAGTTACTCCCACTACGAGTTTCTTGAGTTAGCAAATGTACTTCGCCGGATGACGAGGCATTTGGCTACCTTAAGAGAGTCATAGTTCCTGCTGCCAGCTGCTCCCCTTCCTTTGAATCTTTCCTCTCTTTAATTCGTACTGCGGCCAGTCCATCCAGAAGCGAAATGCTGCAACATGTCCACCATAACGTTGTCTGAGTTACTCCAACGACGTTATCCTCGAGTTTTCAAATAAATTTCGCAGAGTGACGAGGCATTTGACTACCTTAAGAGAGTCATAGTTGCTTCTGCCGGCTGCTCCCATTTCTTTAGGCCATTATCATTCTTGCTATGGCTATTCCTACAGAACCGATATGCCACTGTATGTCCACCTAAACGTCGTCACAGTTACTCCCACTACGAGTTTCTTGAGTTAGCAAATGTACTTCGCCGGATGACGAGGCATTTGGCTACCTTAAGAGAGTCATAGTTCCTGCTGCCAGCTGCTCCCCTTCCTTTGAATCTTTCCTCTCTTTAATTCGTACTGCGGCCAGTCCATCCAGAAGCGAAATGCTGCAACATGTCCCCATAACGTTGTCTGAGTTACTCCAACGACGTTATCCTCGAGTTTTCAAATAAATTTCGCAGAGTGACGAGGCATTTGGCTACCTTAAGAGAGTCATAGTTACTCCTGCCGGCTGCTCCCATTTCTTTAGGCCATTATCATTCTTGCTATGGCCAGTCCTACAGAACCGATATACCACCGTATGTCCACCTTAACGTCGTCACAGTTACTCCCACTACGAGTTTGTCGAGTTAGCAAATGTACTTCGCCGGATGACGAGGCATTTGACTACCTTAAGAGAGTTATAGTTCCTGCTGCCAGTTGCTCCCCTTCCTTTGAATCTTTCCTCCCTTTAATTCGTACTACGGCCAGTCCATGCAGAATCGAAATGCTGCAACATGTTTACCTTAACGCTGTCTGAGTTACTCCAACGACGATATCCTCGAGTTTTCAAATAAATTTCGCAGAGTGACGAGGCAT
Source organism: Schistocerca americana (assembly GCF_021461395.2). Classification (NCBI taxonomy): domain Eukaryota; kingdom Metazoa; phylum Arthropoda; class Insecta; order Orthoptera; family Acrididae; genus Schistocerca; species Schistocerca americana. Next base: position 717,743,768 of record NC_060123.1, read on the forward strand.
TTGGCTACCTTAAGAGAGTCATAGTTACTGATGTCGGCTGCTCCCATTTCTTTAGGCCATTATCATTCTTGCTATGGCCAGTCCTACAGAACCGATATGCCACTGTATGTCCACCTAAACGTCGTCACAGTTACTCCCACAATGAGTTTCTTGAATTAGCAAATGTACTTCGCCGGATGACGAGGCATTTGGCAACGTTAAGAGAGTCATAGTTCCTGCTGCCAGCTGCTCCCCTTCCTTTGAATCTTTCCTCTCTTTAATTCGTACTGCGGCCAGTCAATGCAGAAGCGAAATGCTGCAACATGTCCACCTTAACGTTGTCTGAGTTACTCCAACGACGATATCCTCGAATTTTAGAATAAATTTCGCAGAGTGACGAAGTATTTGTCTACCTTACGAGAGTCATAGTTACTCCTGCCGGCTGCTCCCATTTCTTTAGGCCATTATCATTCTTGCTATGACCAGGCCTACAGAACCGATATGCCACTGTATGACCACCTAAACGTCGTCACAGTTACTCCCACTACGAGTTTCTCGAGTTAGCAAATGTACTTCGCCGGATGACGAGGCATTTGGCTACCTTAGGAGAGTCATAGTTCCTCTTGCCAGCTGCTCCCCTTTCTTTGAATCTTTCCTCTCTTTAATTCGTACTGCGGCCAGTCCATGCAGATGCGAAATGCTGCAGCATGTCTACCTTAACGTTGTCTGAGTTACTCCAACGACGATATCCTCGTGTTTTCAAATAAATTTCGCAGAGTGACGAGGCATTTGACTACCTTAAGAGAGTCATAGTTGCTCCTGCCGGCTGCTCCCATTTCTTTAGGCCATTATCATTCTTGCTATGGCTATTCCTACAGAACCGATATGCCACTGTATGTCCACCTAAACGTCGTCACAGTTACTCCCACTACGAGTTTCTTGAGTTAGCAAAAGTACTTCGCCGGATGACGAGGCATTTGGCTACCTTAAGAGAGTCATAGTTCCTGCTGCCAGCTGCTCCCCTTCCTTTGAATCTTTCCTCTCTTTAATTCGTACTGCGGCCAGTCCATCCAGAAGCGAAATGCTGCAACATGTCCACCATAACGTTGTCTGAGTTACTCCAACGACGTTATCCTCGAGTTTTCAAATAAATTTCGCAGAGTGACGAGGCATTTGACTACCTTAAGAGAGTCATAGTTGCTCCTGCCGGCTGCTCCCATTTCTTTAGGCCATTATCATTCTTGCTATGGCTATTCCTACAGAACCGAATTGCCACTGTATGTCCACCTAAACGTCGTCACAGTTACTCCCACTACGAGTTTCTTGAGTTAGCAAATGTACTTCGCCGGATGACGAGGCATTTGGCTACCTTAAGAGAGTCATAGTTCCTGCTGCCAGCTGCTCCCCTTCCTTTGAATCTTTCCTCTCTTTAATTCGTACTGCGGCCAGTCCATCCAGAAGCGAAATGCTGCAACATGTCCACCATAACGTTGTCTGAGTTACTCCAACGACGTTATCCTCGAGTTTTCAAATAAATTTCGCAGAGTGACGAGGCATTTGGCTACCTTAAGAGAGTCATAGTTACTCCTGCCGGCTGCTCCCATTTCTTTAGGCCATTATCATTCTTGCTATGGCCAGTCCTACAGAACCGATATACCACCGTATGTCCACCTTAACGTCGTCACAGTTACTCCCACTACGAGTTTGTCGAGTTAGCAAATGTACTTCGCCGGATGACGAGGCATTTGGCAACGTTAAGAGAGTCATAGTTCCTGCTGCCAGCTGCTCCCCTTCCTTTGAATCTTTCCTCTCTTTAATTCGTACTGCGGCCAGTCCATGCAGAAGCGAAATGCTGCAACATGTCCACCTTAACGTTGTCTGAGTTACTCCAACGACGATATCCTCGAATTTTAGAATAAATTTCGCAGAGTGACGAAGTATTTGTCTACCTTACGAGAGTCATAGTTACTCCTGCCTGCTGCTCCCATTTCTTTAGGCCATTATCATTCTTGCTATGACCAGGCCTACAGAACCGATATGCCACTGTATGACCACCTAAACGTCGTCACAGTTACTCCCACTACGAGTTTCTCGAGTTAGCAAATGTACTTCGCCGGATGACGAGGCATTTGGCTACCTTAGGAGAGTCATAGTTCCTCTTGCCAGCTGCTCCCCTTTCTTTGAATCTTTCCTCTCTTTAATTCGTACTGCGATCAGTCCATGCAGATGCGAAATGCTGCAACATGTCTACCTTAACGTTGTCTGAGTTACTCCAACGACGATATCCTCGTGTTTTCAAATAAATTTCGCAGAGTGACGAGGCATTTGACTACCTTAAGAGAGTCATAGTTGCTCCTGCCGGCTGCTCCCATTTCTTTAGGCCATTATCATTCTTGCTATGGCTATTCCTACAGAACCGATATGCCACTGTATGTCCACCTAAACGTCGTCACAGTTACTCCCACTACGAGTTTCTTGAGTTAGCAAATGTACTTCGCCGGATGACGAGGCATTTGGCTACCTTAAGAGAGTCATAGTTCCTGCTGCCAGCTGCTCCCCTTCCTTTGAATCTTTCCTCTCTTTAATTCGTACTGCGGCCAGTCCATCCAGAAGCGAAATGCTGCAACATGTCCACCATAACGTTGTCTGAGTTACTCCAACGACGTTATCCTCGAGTTTTCAAATAAATTTCGCAGAGTGACGAGGCATTTGACTACCTTAAGAGAGTCATAGTTGCTCCTGCCGGCTGCTCCCATTTCTTTAGGCCATTATCATTCTTGCTATGGCTATTCCTACAGAACCGATATGCCACTGTATGTCCACCTAAACGTCGTCACAGTTACTCCCACTACGAGTTTCTTGAGTTAGCAAATGTACTTCGCCGGATGACGAGGCATTTGGCTACCTTAAGAGAGTCATAGTTCCTGCTGCCAGTTGCTCCCCTTCCTTTGAATCTTTCCTCTCTTTAATTCGTACTGCGGCCAGTCCATCCAGAAGCGAAATGCTGCAACATGTCCACCATAACGTTGTCTGAGTTACTCCAACGACGTTATCCTCGAGTTTTCAAATAAATTTCGCAGAGTGACCAGGCATTTGGCTACCTTAAGAGAGTCATAGTTACTCCTGCCGGCTGCTCCCATTTCTTTAGGCCATTATCATTCTTGCTATGGCCAGTCCTACAGAACCGATATGCCACTGTATGTCCACCTAAACGTCGTCACAGTTACTCCCACTACGAGTTTCTTGAGTTAGCAAATGTACTTCGCCGGATGACGAGGCATTTGGCTACCTTAAGAGAGTCGTAGTTCCTGCTGCCAGCTGCTCCCCTTCCTTTGAATCTTTCCTCTCTTTAATTCGTACTGCGGCCAGTCCATCCAGAAGGGAAATGCTGCAACATGTCCACCATAACGTTGTCTGAGTTACTCCAACGACGTTATCCTCGAGTTTTCAAATAAATTTCGCAGAGTGACGAGGCATTTGACTACCTTAAGAGAGTCATAGTTGCTCCTGCCGGCTGCTCCCATTTCTTTAGGCCATTATCATTCTTGCTATGGCTATTCCTACAGAACCGATATGCCACTGTATGTCCACCTAAACGTCGTCACAGTTACTCCCACTACGAGTTTCTTGAGTTAGCAAATGTACTTCGCCGGATGACGAGGCATTTGGCTACCTTAAGAGAGTCATAGTTCCTGCTGCCAGCTGCTCCCCTTCCTTTGAATCTTTCCTCTCTTTAATTCGTACTGCGGCCAGTCCATCCAGAAGCGAAATGCTGCAACATGTCCACCATAACGTTGTCTGAGTTACTCCAACGACGTTATCCTCGAGATTTCAAATAAATTTCGCAGAGTGACGAGGCATTTGGCTACCGTAAGAGAGTCATAGTTACTCCTGCCGGCTGCTCCCATTTCTTTAGGCCATTATCATTCTTGCTATGGCCAGTCCTACAGAACCGATATACCACCGTATGTCCACCTTAACGTCGTCACAGTTACTCCCACTACGAGTTTGTCGAGTTAGCAAATGTACTTCGCCGGATGACGAGGCATTTGACTACCTTAAGAGAGTTATAGTTCCTGCTGCCAGTTGCTCCCCTTCCTTTGAATCTTTCCTCCCTTTAATTCGTACTACGGCCAGTCCATGCAGAATCGAAATGCTGCAACATGTTTACCTTAACGCTGTCTGAGTTACTCCAACGACGATATCCTCGAGTTTTCAAATAAATTTCGCAGAGTGACGAGGCATTTGGCTACCTTAAGCGAGTCATAGTTACTCCTGCCGGCTGCTCCCATTTCTTTAGGCCATTATCATTCTTGCTATGGCCAGTCCTACAGAACCGATATGCCACTGTATGTCCACCTAAACGTCGTCACAGTTACTCCCACTATGAGTTTCTTGAATTAGCAAATGTACTTCGCCGGATGACGAGGCATTTGGCAACGTTAAGAGAGTCATAGTTCCTGCTGCCAGCTGCTCCCCTTCCTTTGAATCTTTCCTCTCTTTAATTCGTTCTGCGGCCAGTCCATGCAGAAGCGAAATGCTGCAACATGTCCACCTTAACGTTGTCTGAGTTACTCCAACGACGATATTCTCGAATTTTAGAATAAATTTCGCAGAGTGACGAAGTATTTGTCTACCTTACGAGAGTCATAGTTACTCCTGCCGGCTGCTCCCATTTCTTTAGGCCATTATCATTCTTGCTATGACCAGGCCTACAGAACCGATATGCCACTGTATGACCACCTAAACGTCGTCACAGTTACTCCCACTACGTGTTTCTTGAGTTAGCAAATGTACTTCGCCGGATGACGAGGCATTTGGCTACCTTAAGAGAGTCATAGTTCCTGCTGCCAGCTGCTCCCCTTCCTTTGAATCTTTCCTCTCTTTAATTCGTACTGCGGCCAGTCCATCCAGAAGCGAAATGCTGCAACATGTCCACCATAACGTTGTCTGAGTTACTCCAACGACGTTATCCTCGAGTTTTCAAATAAATTTCGCAGAGTGACGAGGCATTTGACTACCTTAAGAGAGTCATAGTTGCTCCTGCCGGCTGCTCCCATTTCTTTAGGCCATTATCATTCTTGCTATGGCTATTCCTACAGAACCGATATGCCACTGTATGTCCACCTAAACGTCGTCACAGTTACTCCCACTACGAGTTTCTTGAGTTAGCAAATGTACTTCGCCGGATGACGAGGCATTTGGCTACCTTAAGAGAGTCATAGTTCCTGCTGCCAGCTGCTCCCCTTCCTTTGAATCTTTCCTCTCTTTAATTCGTACTGCGGCCAGTCCATCCAGAAGCGAAATGCTGCAACATGTCCACCATAACGTTGTCTGAGTTACTCCAACGACGTTATCCTCGAGTTTTCAAATAAATTTCGCAGAGTGACGAGGCATTTGGCTACCTTAAGAGAGTCATAGTTACTCCTGCCGGCTGCTCCCATTTCTTTAGGCCATTATCATTCTTGCTATGGCCAGTCCTACAGAACCGATATACCACCGTATGTCCACCTTAACGTCGTCACAGTTACTCCCACTACGAGTTTGTCGAGTTAGCAAATGTACTTCGCCGGATGACGAGGCATTTGACTACCTTAAGAGAGTTATAGTTCCTGCTGCCAGTGTCTCCCCTTCCTTTGAATCTTTCCTCCCTTTAATTCGTACTACGGCCAGTCCATGCAGAATCGAAATGCTGCAACATGTTTACCTTAACGCTGTCTGAGTTACTCCAACGACGATATCCTCGAGTTTTCAAATAAATTTCGCAGAGTGACGAGGCATTTGGCTACCTTAAGAGAGTCATAGTTACTCCTGCCGGCTGCTCCCATTTCTTTAGGCCATTATCATTCTTGCTATGGCCAGTCCTACAGAACCGATATGCCACTGTATGTCCACCTAAACGTCGTCACAGTTACTCCCACAATGAGTTTCTTGAATTAGCAAATGTACTTCGCCGGATGACGAGGCATTTGGCAACGTTAAGAGAGTCATAGTTCCTGCTGCCAGCTGCTCCCCTTCCTTTGAATCTTTCCTCTCTTTAATTCGTACTGCGGCCAGTCCATGCAGAAGCGAAATGCTGCAACATGTCCACCTTAACGTTGTCTGAGTTACTCCAACGACGATATCCTCGAATTTTAGAATAAATTTCGCAGAGTGACGAAGTATTTGTCTACCTTACGAGAGTCATAGTTACTCCTGCCGGCTGCTCCCATTTCTTTAGGCCATTATCATTCTTGCTATGACCAGGCCTACAGAACCGATATGCCACTGTATGACCACCTAAACGTCGTCACAGTTACTCTCACTACGAGTTTCTCGAGTTAGCAAATGTACTTCGCCGGATGTCGAGGCATTTGGCTACCTTAGGAGAGTCATAGTTCCTCTTGCCAGCTGCTCCCCTTTCTTTGAATCTTTCCTCTCTTTAATTCGTACTGCGGCCAGTCCATGCAGATGCGAAATGCTGCAACATGTCTACCTTAACGTTGTCTGAGTTACTCCAACGACGATATCCTCGTGTTTTCAAATAAATTTCGCAGAGTGACGAGGCATTTGACTACCTTAAGAGAGTCATAGTTGCTCCTGCCGGCTGCTCCCATTTCTTTAGGCCATTATCATTCTTGCTATGGCTATTCCTACAGAACCGATATGCCACTGTATGTCCACCTAAACGTCGTCACAGTTACTCCCACTACGAGTTTGTCGAGTTAGCAAATGTACTTCGCCGGATGACGAGGCATTTGACTACCTTAAGAGAGTTATAGTTCCTGCTGCCAGTTGCTCCCCTTCCTTTGAATCTTTCCTCCCTTTAATTCGTACTACGGCCAGTCCATGCAGAATCGAAATGCTGCAACATGTTTACCTTAACGCTGTCTGAGTTACTCCAACGACGATATCCTCGAGTTTTCAAATAAATTTCGCAGAGTGACGAGGCATTTGGCTACCTTAAGTGAGTCATAGTTACTGATGCCGGCTGCTCCCATTTCTTTAGGCCATTATCATTCTTGCTATGGCCAGTCCTACAGAACCGATATGCCACTGTATGTCCACCTAAACGTCGTCACAGTTACTCCCACTATGAGTTTCTTGAATTAGCAAATGTACTTCGCCGGATGACGAGGCATTTGGCAACGTTAAGAGAGTCATAGTTCCTGCTGCCAGCTGCTCCCCTTCCTTTGAATCTTTCCTCTCTTTAATTCGTACTGCGGCCAGTCCATGCAGAAGCGAAATGCTGCAACATGTCCACCTTAACGTTGTCTGAGTTACTCCAACGACGATATCCTCGAATTTTAGAATAAATTTCGCAGAGTGACGAAGTATTTGTCTACCTTACGAGAGTCATAGTTACTCCTGCCGGCTGCTCCCATTTCTTTAGGCCATTATCATTCTTGCTATGACCAGGCCTACAGAACCGATATGCCACTGTATGACCACCTAAACGTCGTCACAGTTACTCCCACTACGAGTTTCTCGAGTTAGCAAATGTACTTCGCCGGATGACGAGGCATTTGGCTACCTTAGGAGAGTCATAGTTCCTCTTGCCAGCTGCTCCCCTTTCTTTGAATCTTTCCTCTCTTTAATTCGTACTGCGGCCAGTCCATGCAGATGCGAAATGCTGCAACATGTCTACCTTAACGTTGACTGAGTTACTCCAACGACGATATCCTCGTGTTTTCAAATAAATTTCGCAGAGTGACGAGGCATTTGACTACCTTAAGAGAGTCATAGTTGCTCCTGCCAGCTGCTCCCATTTCTTTAGGCCATTATCATTCTTGCTATGGCTATTCCTACAGAACCGATATGCCACTGTATGTCCACCTAAACGTCGTCACAGTTACTCCCACTACGAGTTTCTTGAGTTAGCAAAAGTACTTCGCCGGATGACGAGGCATTTGGCTACCTTAGGAGAGTCATAGTTCCTCTTGCCAGCTGCTCCCCTTTCTTTGAATCTTTCCTCTCTTTAATTCGTACTGCGGCCAGTCCATGCAGATGCGAAATGCTGCAACATGTCTACCTTAACGTTGTCTGAGTTACTCCAACGACGATATCCTCGTGTTTTCAAATAAATTTCGCAGAGTGACGAGGCATTTGACTACCTTAAGAGAGTCATAGTTGCTCCTGCCAGCTGCTCCCATTTCTTTAGGCCATTATCATTCTTGCTATGGCTATTCCTACAGAACCGATATGCCACTGTATGTCCACCTAAACGTCGTCACAGTTACTCCCACTACGAGTTTCTTGAGTTAGCAAAAGTACTTCGCCGGATGACGAGGCATTTGGCTACCTTAAGAGAGTCATAGTTCCTGCTGCCAGCTGCTCCCCTTCCTTTGAATCTTTCCTCTCTTTAATTCGTACTGCGGCCAGTCCATCCAGAAGCGAAATGCTGCAACATGTCCACCATAACGTTGTCTGAGTTACTCCAACGACGTTATCCTCGAGTTTTCAAATAAATTTCGCAGAGTGACGAGGCATTTGACTACCTTAAGAGAGTCATAGTTGCTCCTGCCGGCTGCTCCCATTTCTTTAGGCCATTATCATTCTTGCTATGGCTATTCCTACAGAACCGATATGCCACTGTATGTCCACCTAAACGTCGTCACAGTTACTCCCACTACGAGTTTCTTGAGTTAGCAAATGTACTTCGCCGGATGACGAGGCATTTGGCTACCTTAAGAGAGTCATAGTTCCTGCTGCCAGTTGCTCCCCTTCCTTTGAATCTTTCCTCTCTTTAATTCGTACTGCGGCCAGTCCATCCAGAAGCGAAATGCTGCAACATGTCCACCATAACGTTGTCTGAGTTACTCCAACGACGTTATCCTCGAGTTTTCAAATAAATTTCGCAGAGTGACGAGGCATTTGGCTACCTTAAGAGAGTCATAGTTACTCCTGCCGGCTGCTCCCATTTCTTTAGGCCATTATCATTCTTGCTATGGCCAGTCCTACAGAACCGATATACCACCGTATGTCCACCTTAACGTCGTCACAGTTACTCCCACTACGAGTTTGTCGAGTTAGCAAATGTACTTCGCCGGATGACGAGGCATTTGGCAACGTTAAGAGAGTCATAGTTCCTGCTGCCAGCTGCTCCCCTTCCTTTGAATCTTTCCTCTCTTTAATTCGTACTGCGGCCAGTCCATGCAGAAGCGAAACGCTGCAACATGTTTACCTTAACGCTGTCTGAGTTACTCCAACGACGATATCCTCGAGTTTTCAAATAAATTTCGCAGAGTGACGAGGCATTTGGCTACCTTAAGAGAGTCATAGTTACTGATGCCGGCTGCTCCCATTTCTTTAGGCCATTATCATTCTTGCTATGGCCAGTCCTACAGAACCGATATGCCACTGTATGTCCACCTAAACGTCGTCACAGTTACTCCCACAATGAGTTTCTTGAATTAGCAAATGTACTTCGCCGGATGACGAGGCATTTGGCAACGTTAAGAGAGTCATAGTTCCTGCTGCCAGCTGCTCCCCTTCCTTTGAATCTTTCCTCTCTTTAATTCGTACTGCGGCCAGTCCATGCAGAAGCGAAATGCTGCAACATGTCCACCTTAACGTTGTCTGAGTTACTCCAACGACGATATCCTCGAATTTTAGAATAAATTTCGCAGAGTGACGAAGTATTTGTCTACCTTACGAGAGTCATAGTTACTCCTGCCGGCTGCTCCTATTTCTTTAGGCCATTATCATTCTTGCTATGACCAGGCCTACAGAACCGATATGCCACTGTATGACCACCTAAACGTCGTCACAGTTACTCCCACTACGAGTTTCTCGAGTTAGCAAATGTACTTCGCCGGATGACGAGGCATTTGGCTACCTTAGGAGAGTCATAGTTCCTCTTGCCAGCTGCTCCCCTTTCTTTGAATCTTTCCTCTCTTTAATTCGTACTGCGGCCAGTCCATGCAGATGCGAAATGCTGCAACATGTCTACCTTAACGTTGTCTGAGTTACTCCAACGACGATATCCTCGTGTTTTCAAATAAATTTCGCAGAGTGACGAGGCATTTGACTACCTTAAGAGAGTCATAGTTGCTCCTGCCGGCTGCTCCCATTTCTTTAGGCCATTATCATTCTTGCTATGGCTATTCCTACAGAACCGATATGCCACTGTATGTCCACCTAAACGTCGTCACAGTTACTCCCACTACGAGTTTCTTGAGTTAGCAAAAGTACTTCGCCGGATGACGAGGCACTTGGCTACCTTAAGAGAGTCATAGTTCCTGCTGCCAGCTGCTCCCCTTCCTTTGAATCTTTCCTCTCTTTAATTCGTACTGCGGCCAGTCCATCCAGAAGCGAAATGCTGCAACATGTCCACCATAACGTTGTCTGAGTTACTCCAACGACGTTATCCTCGAGTTTTCAAATAAATTTCGCAGAGTGACGAGGCATTTGACTACCTTAAGAGAGTCATAGTTGCTCCTGCCGGCTGCTCCCATTTCTTTAGGCCATTATCATTCTTGCTATGGCTATTCCTACAGAACCGATATGCCACTGTATGTCCACCTAAACGTCATCACAGTTACTCCCACTACGAGTTTCTTGAGTTAGCAAATGTACTTCGCCGGATGACGAGGCATTTGGCTACCTTAAGAGAGTCATAGTTCCTGCTGCCAGTTGCTCCCCTTCCTTTGAATCTTTCCTCTCTTTAATTCGTACTGCGGCCAGTCCATCCAGAAGCGAAATGCTGCAACATGTCCACCATAACGTTGTCTGAGTTACTCCAACGACGTTATCCTCGAGTTTTCAAATAAATTTCGCAGAGTGACGAGGCATTTGACTACCTTAAGAGAGTCGTAGTTGCTCCTGCCGGCTGCTCCCATTTCTTTAGGCCGTTATCATTCTTGCTATGGCTATTCCTACAGAACCGATATGCCACTGTATGTCCACCTAAACGTCGTCACAGTTACTCCCACTACGAGTTTCTTGAGTTAGCAAATGTACTTCGCCGGATGACGAGGCATTTGGCTACCTTAAGAGAGTCATAGTTCCTGCTGCCAGTTGCTCCCCTTCCTTTGAATCTTTCCTCTCTTTAATTCGTACTGCGGCCAGTCCATCCAGAAGCGAAATGCTGCAACATGTCCACCATAACGTTGTCTGAGTTACTCCAACGACGTTATCCTCGAGTTTTCAAATAAATTTCGCAGAGTGACCAGGCATTTGGCTACCTTAAGAGAGTCATAGTTACTCCTGCCGGCTGCTCCCATTTCTTTAGGCCATTATCATTCTTGCTATGGCCAGTCCTACAGAACCGATATACCACCGTATGTCCACCTTAACGTCGTCACAGTTACTCCCACTACGAGTTTGTCGAGTTAGCAAATGTACTTCGCCGGATGACGAGGCATTTGACTACCTTAAGAGAGTTATAGTTCCTGCTGCCAGTTGCTCCCCTTCCTTTGAATCTTTCCTCCCTTTAATTCGTACTACGGCCAGTCCATGCAGAATCGAAATGCTGCAACATGTTTACCTTAACGCTGTCTGAGTTACTCCAACGACGATATCCTCGAGTTTTCAAATAAATTTCGCAGAGTGACGAGGCATTTGGCTACCTTAAGAGAGTCATAGTTACTCCTGCCGGCTGCTCCCATTTCTTTAGGCCATTATCATTCTTGCTATGGCCAGTCCTACAGAACCGATATGCCACTGTATGTCCACCTAAACGTCGTCACAGTTACTCCCACAATGAGTTTCTTGAATTAGCAAATGTACTTCGCCGGATGACGAGGCATTTGGCTACCTTAAGAGAGTCATAGTTCCTGCTGCCAGCTGCTCCCCTTCCTTTGAATCTTTCCTCTCTTTAATTCGTACTGCGGCCAGTCCATGCAGAAGCGAAATGCTGCAACATGTCCACCTTAACGTTGTCTGAGTTACTCCAACGACGATATCCTCGAATTTTAGAATAAATTTCGCAGAGTGACGAAGTATTTGTCTACCTTACGAGAGTCATAGTTACTCCTGCCGGCTGCTCCCATTTCTTTAGGCCATTATCATTCTTGCTATGACCAGGCCTACAGAACCGATATGCCACTGTATGACCACCTAAACGTCGTCACAGTTACTCCCACTACGAGTTTCTCGAGTTAGCAAATGTACTTCGCCGGATGACGAGGCATTTGGCTACCTTAGGAGAGTCATAGTTCCTCTTGCCAGCTGCTCCCCTTTCTTTGAATCTTTCCTCTCTTTAATTCGTACTGCGGCCAGTCCATGCAGATGCGAAATGCTGCAACATGTCTACCTTAACGTTGTCTGAGTTACTCCAACGACGTTATCCTCGTGTTTTCAAATAAATTTCGCAGAGTGACGAGGCATTTGACTACCTTAAGAGAGTCATAGTTGCTCCTGCCGGCTGCTCCCATTTCTTTAGGCCATTATCATTCTTGCTATGGCTATTCCTACAGAACCTATATGCCACTGTATGTCCACCTAAACGTCGTCACAGTTACTCCCACTACGAGTTTCTTGAGTTAGCAAATGTACTTCGCCGGATGACGAGGCATTTGGCTACCTTAAGAGAGTCATAGTTCCTGCTGCCAGCTGCTCCCCTTCCTTTGAATCTTTCCTCTCTTTAATTCGTACTGCGGCCAGTCCATCCAGAAGCGAAATGCTGCAACATGTCCACCATAACGTTGTCTGAGTTACTCCAACGACGTTATCCTCGAGTTTTCAAATAAATTTCGCAGAGTGACGAGGCATTTGACTACCTTAAGAGAGTCATAGTTGCTCCTGCCGGCTGCTCCCATTTCTTTAGGCCATTATCATTCTTGCTATGGCTATTCCTACAGAACCGATATGCCACTGTATGTCCACCTAAACGTCGTCACAGTTACTCCCACTACGAGTTTCTTGAGTTAGCAAATGTACTTCGCCGGATGACGAGGCATTTGGCTACCTTAAGAGAGTCATAGTTCCTGCTGCCAGTTGCTCCCCTTCCTTTGAATCTTTCCTCTCTTTAATTCGTACTGCGGCCAGTCCATCCAGAAGCGAAATGCTGCAACATGTCCACCATAACGTTGTCTGAGTTACTCCAACGACGTTATCCTCGAGTTTTCAAATAAATTTCGCAGAGTGACGAGGCATTTGGCTACCTTAAGAGAGTCATAGTTACTCCTGCCGGCTGCTCCCATTTCTTTAGGCCATTATCATTCTTGCTATGGCCAGTCCTACAGAACCGATATGCCACTGTATGTCCACCTAAACGTCGTCACAGTTACTCCCACTACGAGTTTCTTGAATTAGCAAATGTACTTCGCCGGATGACGAGGCACTTCGCAACGTTAAGAGAGTCATAGTTCCAGCTGCCAGCTGCTCCCCTTCCTTTGAATCTTTCCTCTCTTTAATTCGTACTGCGGCCAGTCCATGCAGATGCGAAATGCTGCAACATGTCTACCTTAACGTTGTCTGAGTTACTCCACCGACGATATCCTCGTGTTTTCAAATAAATTTCGCAGAGTGACGAGGCATTTGACTACCTTAAGAGAGTCATAGTTGCTCCTGCCGGCTGCTCCCATTTCTTTAGGCCATTATCATTCTTGCTATGGCTATTCCTACAGAACCGATATGCCACTGTATGTCCACCTAAACGTCGTCACAGTTACTCCCACTACGAGTTTCTTGAGTTAGCAAATGTACTTCGCCGGATGACGAGGCATGTGGCTACCTTAAGAGTGTCATAGTTCATGCTGCCAGCTGCTCCCCTTCCTTTGAATCTTTCCTCTCTTTAATTCGTACTGCGGCCAGTCCATCCAGAAGCGAAATGCTGCAACATGTCCACCATAACGTTGTCTGAGTTACTCCAACGACGTTATCCTCGAGTTTTCAAATAAATTTCGCAGAGTGACGAGGCATTTGACTACCTTAAGAGAGTTATAGTTGCTCCTGCCGGCTGCTCCCATTTCTTTAGGCCATTATCATTCTTGCTATGGCTATTCCTACAGAACCGATATGCCACTGTATGTCCACCTAAACGTCGTCACAGTTACTCCCACTACGAGTTTCTTGAGTTAGCAAATGTACTTCGCCGGATGACGAGGCATTTGGCTACCTTAAGAGAGTCATAGTTCCTGCTGCCAGCTGCTCCCCTTCCTTTGAATCTTTCCACTCTTTAATTCGTACTGCGGCCAGTCCATCCAGAAGCGAAATGCTGCAACATGTCCACCATAACGTTGTCTGAGTTACTCCAACGACGTTATCCTCGAGTTTTCAAATAAATTTCGCAGAGTGACGAGGCATTTGGCTACCTTAAGAGAGTCATAGTTACTCCTGCCGGCTGCTCCCATTTCTTTAGGCCATTATCATTCTTGCTATGGCCAGTCCTACAGAACCGATATACCACCGTATGTCCACCTTAACGTCGTCACAGTTACTCCCACTACGAGTTTGTCGAGTTAGCAAATGTACTTCGCGGGAGGACGAGGCATTTGACTACCTTAAGAGAGTTATAGTTCCTGCTGCCTGTTGCTCCCCTTCCTTTGAATCTTTCCTCCCTTTAATTCGTACTATGGCCAGTCCATGCAGAATCGAAATGCTGCAACATGTTTACCTTAACGCTGTCTGAGTTACTCCAACGACGATATCCTCGAGTTTTCAAATAAATTTCGCAGAGTGACGAGGCATTTGGCTACCTTAAGAGAGTCATAGTTACTCCTGCCGGCTGCTCCCATTTCTTTAGGCCATTATCATTCTTGCTATGGCCAGTCCTACAGAACCGATATGCCACTGTATGTCCACCTAAACGTCGTCACAGTTACTCCCACAATGAGTTTCTTGAATTAGCAAATGTACTTCGCCGGATGACGAGGCATTTGGCTACCTTAAGAGAGTCATAGTTCCTGCTGCCAGCTGCTCCCCTTCCTTTGAATCTTTCCTCTCTTTAATTCGTACTGCGGCCAGTCCATGCAGAAGCGAAATGCTGCAACATGTCCACCTTAACGTTGTCTGAGTTACTCCAACGACGATATCCTCGAATTTTAGAATAAATTTCGCAGAGTGACGAAGTATTTGTCTACCTTACGAGAGTCATAGTTACTCCTGCCGGCTGCTCCCATTTCTTTAGGCCATTATCATTCTTGCTATGACCAGGCCTACAGAACCGATATGCCACTGTATGACCACCTAAACGTCGTCACAGTTACTCCCACTACGAGTTTCTCGAGTTAGCAAATGTACTTCGCCGGATGACGAGGCATTTGGCTACCTTAGGAGAGTCATAGTTCCTCTTGCCAGCTGCTCCCCTTTCTTTGAATCTTTCCTCTCTTTAATTCGTACTGCGGCCAGTCCATGCAGATGCGAAATGCTGCAACATGTCTACCTTAACGTTGTCTGAGTTACTCCAACGACGTTATCCTCGTGTTTTCAAATAAATTTCGCAGAGTGACGAGGCATTTGACTACCTTAAGAGAGTCATAGTTGCTCCTGCCGGCTGCTCCCATTTCTTTAGGCCATTATCATTCTTGCTATGGCTATTCCTACAGAACCTATATGCCACTGTATGTCCACCTAAACGTCGTCACAGTTACTCCCACTACGAGTTTCTTGAGTTAGCAAATGTACTTCGCTGGATGACGAGGCATTTGGCTACCTTAAGAGAGTCATAGTTCCTGCTGCCAGCTGCTCCCCTTCCTTTGAATCTTTCCTCTCTTTAATTCGTACTGCGGCCAGTCCATCCAGAAGCGAAATGCTGCAACATGTCCACCATAACGTTGTCTGAGTTACTCCAACGACGTTATCCTCGAGTTTTCAAATAAATTTCGCAGAGTGACGAGGCATTTGACTACCTTAAGAGAGTCATAGTTGCTCCTGCCGGCTGCTCCCATTTCTTTAGGCCATTATCATTCTTGCTATGGCTATTCCTACAGAACCGATATGCCACTGTATGTCCACCTAAACGTCGTCACAGTTACTCCCACTACGAGTTTCTTGAGTTAGCAAATGTACTTCGCCGGATGACGAGGCATTTGGCTACCTTAAGAGAGTCATAGTTCCTGCTGCCAGTTGCTCCCCTTCCTTTGAATCTTTCCTCTCTTTAATTCGTACTGCGGCCAGTCCATCCAGAAGCGAAATGCTGCAACATGTCCACCATAACGTTGTCTGAGTTACTCCAACGACGTTATCCTCGAGTTTTCAAATAAATTTCGCAGAGTGACGAGGCATTTGGCTACCTTAAGAGAGTCATAGTTACTCCTGCCGGCTGCTCCCATTTCTTTAGGCCATTATCATTCTTGCTATGGCCAGTCCTACAGAACCGATATGCCACTGTATGTCCACCTAAACGTCGTCACAGTTACTCCCACTACGAGTTTCTTGAATTAGCAAATGTACTTCGCCGGATGACGAGGCACTTCGCAACGTTAAGAGAGTCATAGTTCCAGCTGCCAGCTGCTCCCCTTCCTTTGAATCTTTCCTCTCTTTAATTCGTACTGCGGCCAGTCCATGCAGATGCGAAATGCTGCAACATGTCTACCTTAACGTTGTCTGAGTTACTCCACCGACGATATCCTCGTGTTTTCAAATAAATTTCGCAGAGTGACGAGGCATTTGACTACCTTAAGAGAGTCATAGTTGCTCCTGCCGGCTGCTCCCATTTCTTTAGGCCATTATCATTCTTGCTATGGCTATTCCTACAGAACCGATATGCCACTGTATGTCCACCTAAACGTCGTCACAGTTACTCCCACTACGAGTTTCTTGAGTTAGCAAATGTACTTCGCCGGATGACGAGGCATGTGGCTACCTTAAGAGTGTCATAGTTCATGCTGCCAGCTGCTCCCCTTCCTTTGAATCTTTCCTCTCTTTAATTCGTACTGCGGCCAGTCCATCCAGAAGCGAAATGCTGCAACATGTCCACCATAACGTTGTCTGAGTTACTCCAACGACGTTATCCTCGAGTTTTCAAATAAATTTCGCAGAGTGACGAATCATTTGACTACCTTAAGAGAGTTATAGTTGCTCCTGCCGGCTGCTCCCATTTCTTTAGGCCATTATCATTCTTGCTATGGCTATTCCTACAGAACCGATATGCCACTGTATGTCCACCTAAACGTCGTCACAGTTACTCCCACTACGAGTTTCTTGAGTTAGCAAATGTACTTCGCCGGATGACGAGGCATTTGGCTACCTTAAGAGAGTCATAGTTCCTGCTGCCAGCTGCTCCCCTTCCTTTGAATCTTTCCACTCTTTAATTCGTACTGCGGCCAGTCCATCCAGAAGCGAAATGCTGCAACATGTCCACCATAACGTTGTCTGAGTTACTCCAACGACGTTATCCTCGAGTTTTCAAATAAATTTCGCAGAGTGACGAGGCATTTGGCTACCTTAAGAGAGTCATAGTTACTCCTGCCGGCTGCTCCCATTTCTTTAGGCCATTATCATTCTTGCTATGGCCAGTCCTACAGAACCGATATACCACCGTATGTCCACCTTAACGTCGTCACAGTTACTCCCACTACGAGTTTGTCGAGTTAGCAAATGTACTTCGCGGGAGGACGAGGCATTTGACTACCTTAAGAGAGTTATAGTTCCTGCTGCCTGTTGCTCCCCTTCCTTTGAATCTTTCCTCCCTTTAATTCGTACTATGGCCAGTCCATGCAGAATCGAAATGCTGCAACATGTTTACCTTAACGCTGTCTGAGTTACTCCAACGACGATATCCTCGAGTTTTCAAATAAATTTCGCAGAGTGACGAGGCATTTGGCTACCTTAAGAGAGTCATAGTTACTCCTGCCGGCTGCTCCCATTTCTTTAGGCCATTTTCATTCTAGCTATGGCCAGTCCTACAGAACCGATATGCCACTGTATGTCCACCTAAACGTCGTCACATTTACTCCCACTATGAGTTTCTTGAATTAGCAAATGTACTTCGCCGGATGACGAGGCACTTCGCAACGTTAAGAGAGTCATAGTTCCAGCTGCCAGCTGCTCCCCTTCCTTTGAATCTTTCCTCTCTTTAATTCGTACTGCGGCCAGTCCATGCAGATGCGAAATGCTGCAACATGTCTACCTTAACGTTGTCTGAGTTACTCCACCGACGATATCCTCGTGTTTTCAAATAAATTTCGCAGAGTGACGAGGCATTTGACTACCTTAAGAGAGTCATAGTTGCTCCTGCCGGCTGCTCCCATTTCTTTAGGCCATTATCATTCTTGCTATGGCCAGTCCTACAGAACCGATATGCCACTGTATGTCCACCTAAACGTCGTCACAGTTACTCCCACTACGAGTTTCTTGAGTTAGCAAATGTACTTCGCCGGATGACGAGGCATTTGGCTACCTTAAGAGAGTCATAGTTCCTGCTGCCAGCTGCTCCCCTTCCTTTGAATCTTTCCTCTCTTTAATTCGTACTGCGGCCAGTCCATCCAGAAGCGAAATGCTGCAACATGTCCACCATAACGTTGTCTGAGTTACTCCAACGACGATATCCTCGAATTTTCAAATAAATTTCGCAGAGTGACGAAGCATTTGTCTACCTTACGAGAGTCATAGTTACTCCTGCCGGCTGCTCCCATTTCTTTAGGCCATTACCATTCTTGCTATGGCCAGGCCTACAGAACCGATTTGCCACTGTATGTCCACCTTAACGTCGTCACAGTTACTCCCACTACGAGTTTGTCGAGTTAGCAAATGTACTTCGCCGGATGACGAGGCATTTGACTACCTTAAGAGAGTTATAGTTCCTGCTGCCAGTTGCTCCCCTTCCTTTGAATCTTTCCTCCCTTTAATTCGTACTATGGCCAGTCCATGCAGAATCGAAATGCTGCAACATGTTTACCTTAACGCTGTCTGAGTTACTCCAACGACGATATCCTCGAGTTTTCAAATAAATTTCGCAGAGTGACGAGGCATTTGGCTACCTTAAGAGAGTCATAGTTACTCCTGCCGGCTGCTCCCATTTCTTTAGGCCATTTTCATTCTAGCTATGGCCAGTCCTACAGAACCGATATGCCACTGTATGTCCACCTAAACGTCGTCACAGTTACTCCCACTACGAGTTTCTTGAGTTAGCAAATGTACTTCGCCGGATGACGAGGCATTTGGCTACCTTAAGAGAGTCATAGTCCCTGCTGCCAGCTGCTCCCCTTCCTTTGAATCTTTCCTCTCTTTAATTCGTACTGCGGCCAGTCCATCCAGAAGCGAAATGCTGCAACATGTCCACCATAACGTTGTCTGAGTTACTCCAACGACGTTATCCTCGAGTTTTCAAATAAATTTCGCAGAGTGACGAGGCATTTGACTACCTTAAGAGAGTCATAGTTGCTCCTGCCGGCTGCTCCCATTTCTTTAGGCCATTATCATTCTTGCTATGGCTATTCCTACAGAACCGATATGCCACTGTATGTCCACCTAAACGTCGTCACAGTTACTCCCACTACGAGTTTCTTGAGATAGCAAATGTACTTCGCCGGATGACGAGGCATTTGGCTACCTTAAGAGAGTCATAGTTCCTGCTGCCAGCTGCTCCCCTTCCTTTGAATCTTTCCTCTCTTTAATTCGTACTGCGGCCAGTCCATCCAGAAGCGAAATGCTGCAACATGTCCACCATAACGTTGTCTGAGTTACTCCACCGACGATATCCTCGTGTTTTCAAATAAATTTCGCAGAGTGACGAGGCATTTGACTACCTTAAGAGAGTCATAGTTGCTCCTGCCGGCTGCTCCCATTTCTTTAGGCCATTATCATTCTTGCTATGGCCAGTCCTACAGAACCGATATGCCACTGTATGTCCACCTAAACGTCGTCACAGTTACTCCCACTACGAGTTTCTTGAGTTAGCAAATGTACTTCGCCGGATGACGAGGCATTTGGCAACGTTAAGAGAGTCATAGTTCCTGCTGCCAGCTGCTCCCCTTCCTTTGAATCTTTCCTCTGTTTAATTCGTACTGCGGCCAGTCCATGCAGAAGCGAAATGCTGCAACATGTCCACCTTAACGTTGTCTGAGTTACTCCAACGACGATATCCTCGAATTTTCAAATAAATTTCGCAGAGTGACGAAGCATTTGTCTACCTTACGAGAGTCATAGTTACTCCTGCCGGCTGCTCCCATTTCTTTAGGCCATTATCATTCTTGCTATGGCCAGGCCTACAGAACCGATTTGCCACTGTATGTCCACCTTAACGTCGTCACAGTTACTCCCACTACGAGTTTGTCGAGTTAGCAAATGTACTTCGCCGGATGACGAGGCATTTGACTACCTTAAGAGAGTTATAGTTCCTGCTGCCAGTTGCTCCCCTTCCTTTGAATCTTTCCTCCCTTTAATTCGTACTATGGCCAGTCCATGCAGAATCGAAATGCTGCAACATGTTTACCTTAACGCTGTCTGAGTTACTCCAACGACGATATCCTTGAGTTTTCAAATAAATTTCGCAGAGTGACGAGGCATTTGGCTACCTTAAGAGAGTCATAGTTACTCCTGCCGGCTGCTCCCATTTCTTTAGGCCATTTTCATTCTAGCTATGGCCAGTCCTACAGAACCGATATGCCACTGTATGTCCACCTAAACGTCGTCACAGTTACTCCCACTATGAGTTTCTTGAATTAGCAAATGTACTTCGCCGGATGACGAGGCATTTGGCAACGTTAAGAGAGTCATAGTTCCTGCTGCCAGCTGCTCCCCTTCCTTTGAATCTTTCCTCTCTTTAATTCGCACTGCGGCCAGTCCATGCAGAAGCGAAATGCTGCAACATGTCCACCTTAACGTTGTCTGAGTTACTCCAACGACGATATCCTCGAATTTTCAAATAAATTTCGCAGAGTGACGAAGCATTTGTCTACCTTACGAGAGTCATAGTTACTCCTGCCGGCTGCTCCCATTTCTTTAGGCCATTATCATTCTTGCTATGGCCAGGCCTACAGAACCGATTTGCCACTGTATGTCCACCTTAACGTCGTCACAGTTACTCCCACTACGAGTTTGTCGAGTTAGCAAATGTACTTCGCCGGATGACGAGGCATTTGACTACCTTAAGAGAGTTATAGTTCCTGCTGCCAGTTGCTCCCCTTCCTTTGAATCTTTCCTCCCTTTAATTCGTACTATGGCCAGTCCATGCAGAATCGAAATGCTGCAACATGTTTACCTTAACGCTGTCTGAGTTACTCCAACGACGATATCCTCGAGTTTACAAATAAATTTCGCAGAGTGACGAGGCATTTGGCTACCTTAAGAGAGTCATAGTTACTCCTGCCGGCTGCTCCCATTTCTTTAGGCCATTTTCATTCTAGCTATGGCCAGTCCTACAGAACCGATATGCCACTGTATGTCCACCTAAACGTCGTCACAGTTACTCCCACTACGAGTTTCTTGAGTTAGCAAATGTACTTCGCCGGATGACGAGGCATTTGGCTACCTTAAGAGAGTCATAGTTCCTGCTGCCAGCTGCTCCCCTTCCTTTGAATCTTTCCTCTCTTTAATTCGTACTGCGGCCAGTCCATCCAGAAGCGAAATGCTGCAACATGTCCACCATAACGTTGTCTGAGTTACTCCAACGACGTTATCCTCGAGTTTTCAAATAAATTTCGCAGAGTGACGAGGCATTTGACTACCTTAAGAGAGTCATAGTTGCTCCTGCCGGCTGCTCCCATTTCTTTAGGCCATTATCATTCTTGCTATGGCTATTCCTACAGAACCGATATGCCACTGTATGTCCACCTAAACGTCGTCACAGTTACTCCCACTACGAGTTTCTTGAGTTAGCAAATGTACTTCGCCGGATGACGAGGCATTTGGCTACCTTCAGAGAGTCATAGTTCCTGCTGCCAGCTGCTCCCCTTCCTTTGAATCTTTCCTCTCTTTAATTCGTACTGCGGCCAGTCCATCCAGAAGCGAAATGCTGCAACATGTCCACCATAACGTTGTCTGAGTTACTCCACCGACGATATCCTCGTGTTTTCAAATAAATTTCGCAGAGTGACGAGGCATTTGACTACCTTAAGAGAGTCATAGTTGCTCCTGCCGGCTGCTCCCATTTCTTTAGGCCATTATCATTCTTGCTATGGCCAGTCCTACAGAACCGATATGCCACTGTATGTCCACCTAAACGTCGTCACAGTTACTCCCACTACGAGTTTGTCGAGTTAGCAAATGTACATCGCCGGATGACGAGGCATTTGACTACCTTAAGAGAGTTATAGTTCCTGCTGCCAGTTGCTCCCCTTCCTTTGAATCTTTCCTCCCTTTAATTCGTACTATGGCCAGTCCATGCAGAATCGAAATGCTGCAACATGTTTACCTTAACGCTGTCTGAGTTACTCCAACGACGATATCCTCGAGTTTTCAAATAAATTTCGCAGAGTGCGAGGCATTTGGCTACCTTAAGAGAGTCATAGTTACTCCTGCCGGCTGCTCCCATTTCTTTAGGCCATTTTCATTCTAGCTATGGCCAGTCCTACAGAACCGATATGCCACTGTATGTCCACCTAAACGTCGTCACAGTTACTCCCACTACGAGTTTCTTGAGTTAGCAAATGTACTTCGCCGGATGACGAGGCATTTGGCTACCTTAAGAGAGTCATAGTTCCTGCTGCCAGCTGCTCCCCTTCCTTTGAATCTTTCCTCTCTTTAATTCGTACTGCGGCCAGTCCATCCAGAAGCGAAATGCTGCAACATGTCCACCATAACGTTGTCTGAGTTACTCCACCGACGATATCCTCGTGTTTTCAAATAAATTTCGCAGAGTGACGAGGCATTTGACTACCTTAAGAGAGTCATAGTTGCTCCTGCCGGCTGCTCCCATTTCTTTAGGCCATTATCATTCTTGCTATGGCCAGTCCTACAGAACCGATATGCCACTGTATGTCCACCTAAACGTCGTCACAGTTACTCCCACTACGAGTTTCTTGAGTTAGCAAATGTACTTCGCCGGATGACGAGGCATTTGGCAACGTTAAGAGAGTCATAGTTCCTGCTGCCAGCTGCTCCCCTTCCTTTGAATCTTTCCTCTGTTTAATTCGTACTGCGGCCAGTCCATGCAGAAGCGAAATGCTGCAACATGTCCACCTTAACGTTGTCTGAGTTACTCCAACGACGATATCCTCGAATTTTCAAATAAATTTCGCAGAGTGACGAAGCATTTGTCTACCTTACGAGAGTCATAGTTACTCCTGCCGGCTGCTCCCATTTCTTTAGGCCATTATCATTCTTGCTATGGCCAGGCCTACAGAACCGATTTGCCACTGTATGTCCACCTTAACGTCGTCACAGTTACTCCCACTACGAGTTTGTCGAGTTAGCAAATGTACTTCGCCGGATGACGAGGCATTTGACTACCTTAAGAGAGTTATAGTTCCTGCTGCCAGTTGCTCCCCTTCCTTTGAATCTTTCCTCCCTTTAATTCGTACTATGGCCAGTCCATGCAGAATCGAAATGCTGCAACATGTTTACCTTAACGCTGTCTGAGTTACTCCAACGACGATATCCTTGAGTTTTCAAATAAATTTCGCAGAGTGACGAGGCATTTGGCTACCTTAAGAGAGTCATAGTTACTCCTGCCGGCTGCTCCCATTTCTTTAGGCCATTTTCATTCTAGCTATGGCCAGTCCTACAGAACCGATATGCCACTGTATGTCCACCTAAACGTCGTCACAGTTACTCCCACTATGAGTTTCTTGAATTAGCAAATGTACTTCGCCGGATGACGAGGCATTTGGCAACGTTAAGAGAGTCATAGTTCCTGCTGCCAGCTGCTCCCCTTCCTTTGAATCTTTCCTCTCTTTAATTCGCACTGCGGCCAGTCCATGCAGAAGCGAAATGCTGCAACATGTCCACCTTAACGTTGTCTGAGTTACTCCAACGACGATATCCTCGAATTTTCAAATAAATTTCGCAGAGTGACGAAGCATTTGTCTACCTTACGAGAGTCATAGTTACTCCTGCCGGCTGCTCCCATTTCTTTAGGCCATTATCATTCTTGCTATGGCCAGGCCTACAGAACCGATTTGCCACTGTATGTCCACCTTAACGTCGTCACAGTTACTCCCACTACGAGTTTGTCGAGTTAGCAAATGTACTTCGCCGGATGACGAGGCATTTGACTACCTTAAGAGAGTTATAGTTCCTGCTGCCAGTTGCTCCCCTTCCTTTGAATCTTTCCTCCCTTTAATTCGTACTATGGCCAGTCCATGCAGAATCGAAATGCTGCAACATGTTTACCTTAACGCTGTCTGAGTTACTCCAACGACGATATCCTCGAGTTTACAAATAAATTTCGCAGAGTGACGAGGCATTTGGCTACCTTAAGAGAGTCATAGTTACTCCTGCCGGCTGCTCCCATTTCTTTAGGCCATTTTCATTCTAGCTATGGCCAGTCCTACAGAACCGATATGCCACTGTATGTCCACCTAAACGTCGTCACAGTTACTCCCACTACGAGTTTCTTGAGTTAGCAAATGTACTTCGCCGGATGACGAGGCATTTGGCTACCTTAAGAGAGTCATAGTTCCTGCTGCCAGCTGCTCCCCTTCCTTTGAATCTTTCCTCTCTTTAATTCGTACTGCGGCCAGTCCATCCAGAAGCGAAATGCTGCAACATGTCCACCATAACGTTGTCTGAGTTACTCCAACGACGTTATCCTCGAGTTTTCAAATAAATTTCGCAGAGTGACGAGGCATTTGACTACCTTAAGAGAGTCATAGTTGCTCCTGCCGGCTGCTCCCATTTCTTTAGGCCATTATCATTCTTGCTATGGCTATTCCTACAGAACCGATATGCCACTGTATGTCCACCTAAACGTCGTCACAGTTACTCCCATTACGAGTTTCTTGAGTTAGCAAATGTACTTCGCCGGATGACGAGGCATTTGGCTACCTTCAGAGAGTCATAGTTCCTGCTGCCAGCTGCTCCCCTTCCTTTGAATCTTTCCTCTCTTTAATTCGTACTGCGGCCAGTCCATCCAGAAGCGAAATGCTGCAACATGTCCACCATAACGTTGTCTGAGTTACTCCACCGACGATATCCTCGTGTTTTCAAATAAATTTCGCAGAGTGACGAGGCATTTGACTACCTTAAGAGAGTCATAGTTGCTCCTGCCGGCTGCTCCCATTTCTTTAGGCCATTATCATTCTTGCTATGGCCAGTCCTACAGAACCGATATGCCACTGTATGTCCACCTAAACGTCGTCACAGTTACTCCCACTACGAGTTTCTTGAGTTAGCAAATGTACTTCGCCGGATGACGAGGCATTTGGCAACGTTAAGAGAGTCATAGTTCCTGCTGCCAGCTGCTCCCCTTCCTTTGAATCTTTCCTCTCTTTAATTCGCACTGCGGCCAGTCCATGCAGAAGCGAAATGCTGCAACATGTCCACCTTAACGTTGTCTGAGTTACTCCAACGACGATATCCTCGAATTTTCAAATAAATTTCGCAGAGTGACGAAGCATTTGTCTACCTTACGAGAGTCATAGTTACTCCGTCCGGCTGCTCCCATTTCTTTAGGCCATTATCATTCTTGCTATGGCCAGGCCTACAGAACCGATTTGCCACTGTATGTCCACCTTAACGTCGTCACAGTTACTCCCACTACGAGTTTGTCGAGTTAGCAAATGTACATCGCCGGATGACGAGGCATTTGACTACCTTAAGAGAGTTATAGTTCCTGCTGCCAGTTGCTCCCCTTCCTTTGAATCTTTCCTCCCTTTAATTCGTACTATGGCCAGTCCATGCAGAATCGAAATGCTGCAACATGTTTACCTTAACGCTGTCTGAGTTACTCCAACGACGATATCCTCGAGTTTTCAAATAAATTTCGCAGAGTGCGAGGCATTTGGCTACCTTAAGAGAGTCATAGTTACTCCTGCCGGCTGCTCCCATTTCTTTAGGCCATTTTCATTCTAGCTATGGCCAGTCCTACAGAACCGATATGCCACTGTATGTCCACCTAAACGTCGTCACAGTTACTCCCACTACGAGTTTCTTGAGTTAGCAAATGTACTTCGCCGGATGACGAGGCATTTGGCTACCTTAAGAGAGTCATAGTTCCTGCTGCCAGCTGCTCCCCTTCCTTTGAATCTTTCCTCTCTTTAATTCGTACTGCGGCCAGTCCATCCAGAAGCGAAATGCTGCAACATGTCCACCATAACGTTGTCTGAGTTACTCCAACGACGTTATCCTCGAGTTTTCAAATAAATTTCGCAGAGTGACGAGGCATTTGACTACCTTAAGAGAGTCATAGTTGCTCCTGCCGGCTGCTCCCATTTCTTTAGGCCATTATCATTCTTGCTATGGCTATTCCTACAGAACCGATATGCCACTGTATGTCCACCTAAACGTCGTCACAGTTACTCCCACTACGAGTTTCTTGAGTTAGCAAATGTACTTCGCCGGATGACGAGGCATTTGGCTACCTTAAGAGAGTCATAGTTCCTGCTGCCAGCTGCTCCCCTTCCTTTGAATCTTTCCTCTCTTTAATTCGTACTGCGGCCAGTCCATCCAGAAGCGAAATGCTGCAACATGTCCACCATAACGTTGTCTGAGTTACTCCACCGACGATATCCTCGTGTTTTCAAATAAATTTCGCAGAGTGACGAGGCATTTGAATACCTTAAGAGAGTCATAGTTGCTCCTGCCGGCTGCTCCCATTTCTTTAGGCCATTATCATTCTTGCTATGGCCAGTCCTACAGAACCGATATGCCACTGTATGTCCACCTAAACGTCGTCACAGTTACTCCCACTACGAGTTTCTTGAGTTAGCAAATGTACTTCGCCGGAAGACGAGGCATTTGGCAACGTTAAGAGAGTCATAGTTCCTGCTGCCAGCTGCTCCCCTTCCTTTGAATCTTTCCTCTGTTTAATTCGTACTGCGGCCAGTCCATGCAGAAACGAAATGCTGCAACATGTCCACCTTAACGTTGTCTGAGTTACTCCAACGACGATATCCTCGAATTTTCAAATTAATTTCGCAGAGTGACGAAGCATTTGTCTACCTTACGAGAGTCATAGTTACTCCTGCCGGCTGCTCCCATTTCTTTAGGCCATTATCATTCTTGCTATGGCCAGGCCTACAGAACCGATTTGCCACTGTATGTCCACCTTAACGTCGTCACAGTTACTCCCACTACGAGTTTGTCGAGTTAGCAAATGTACTTCGCCGGATGACGAGGCATTTGACTACCTTAAGAGAGTTATAGTTCCTGCTGCCAGTTGCTCCCCTTCCTTTGAATCTTTCCTCCCTTTAATTCGTACTATGGCCAGTCCATGCAGAATCGAAATGCTGCAACATGTTTACCTTAACGCTGTCTGAGTTACTCCAACGACGATATCCTCGAGTTTTCAAATAAATTTCGCAGAGTGACGAGGCATTTGGCTACCTTAAGAGAGTCATAGTTACTCCTGCCGGCTGCTCCCATTTCTTTAGGCCATTTTCATTCTAGCTATGGCCAGTCCTACAGAACCGATATGCCACTGTATGTCCACCTAAACGTCGTCACAGTTACTCCCACTATGAGTTTCTTGAATTAGCAAATGTACTTCGCCGGATGACGAGGCATTTGGCAACGTTAAGAGAGTCATAGTTCCTGCTGCCAGCTGCTCCCCTTCCTTTGAATCTTTCCTCTCTTTAATTCGCACTGCGGCCAGTCCATGCAGAAGCGAAATGCTGCAACATGTCCACCTTAACGTTGTCTGAGTTACTCCAACGACGATATCCTCGAATTTTCAAATAAATTTCGCAGAGTGACGAAGCATTTGTCTACCTTACGAGAGTCATAGTTACTCCTGCCGGCTGCTCCCATTTCTTTAGGCCATTATCATTCTTGCTATGGCCAGGCCTACAGAACCGATTTGCCACTGTATGTCCACCTTAACGTCGTCACAGTTACTCCCACTACGAGTTTGTCGAGTTAGCAAATGTACTTCGCCGGATGACGAGGCATTTGACTACCTTAAGAGAGTTATAGTTCCTGCTGCCAGTTGCTCCCCTTCCTTTGAATCTTTCCTCCCTTTAATTCGTACTATGGCCAGTCCATGCAGAATCGAAATGCTGCAACATGTTTACCTTAACGCTGTCTGAGTTACTCCAACGACGATATCCTCGAGTTTTCAAATAAATTTCGCAGAGTGACGAGGCATTTGGCTACCTTAAGAGAGTCATAGTTACTCCTGCCGGCTGCTCCCATTTCTTTAGGCCATTTTCATTCTAGCTATGGCCAGTCCTACAGACCCGATATGCCACTGTATGTCCACCTAAACGTCGTCACAGTTACTCCCACTACGAGTTTCTTGAGTTAGCAAATGTACTTCGCCGGATGACGAGGCATTTGGCTACCTTAAGAGAGTCATAGTTCCTGCTGCCAGCTGCTCCCCTTCCTTTGAATCTTTCCTCTCTTTAATTCGTACTGCGGCCAGTCCATCCAGAAGCGAAATGCTGCAACATGTCCACCATAACGTTGTCTGAGTTACTCCAACGACGTTATCCTCGAGTTTTCAAATAAATTTCGCAGAGTGACGAGGCATTTGACTACCTTAAGAGAGTCATAGTTGCTCCTGCCGGCTGCTCCCATTTCTTTAGGCCATTATCATTCTTGCTATGGCTATTCCTACAGAACCGATATGCCACTGTATGTCCACCTAAACGTCGTCACAGTTACTCCCACTACGAGTTTCTTGAGTTAGCAAATGTACTTCGCCGGATGACGAGGCATTTGGCTACCTTCAGAGAGTCATAGTTCCTGCTGCCAGCTGCTCCTCTTCCTTTGAATCTTTCCTCTCTTTAATTCGTACTGCGGCCAGTCCATCCAGAAGCGAAATGCTGCAACATGTCCACCATAACGTTGTCTGAGTTACTCCACCGACGATATCCTCGTGTTTTCAAATAAATTTCGCAGAGTGACGAGGCATTTGACTACCTTAAGAGAGTCATAGTTGCTCCTGCCGGCTGCTCCCATTTCTTTAGGCCATTATCATTCTTGCTATGGCCAGTCCTACAGAACCGATATGCCACTGTATGTCCACCTAAACGTCGTCACAGTTACTCCCACTATGAGTTTCTTGAATTAGCAAATGTACTTCGCCGGATGACGAGGCATTTGGCAACGTTAAGGGAGTCATAGTTCCTGCTGCCAGCTGCTCCCCTTAATTTGAATCTTTCCTCTCTTTAATTCGCACTGCGGCCAGTCCATGCAGAAGCGAAATGCTGCAACATGTCCACCTTAACGTTGTCTGAGTTACTCCAACGACGATATCCTCGAATTTTCAAATAAATTTCGCAGAGTGACGAAGCATTTGTCTACCTTACGAGAGTCATAGTTACTCCTGCCGGCTGCTCCCATTTCTTTAGGCCATTATCATTCTTGCTATGGCCAGGCCTACAGAACCGATTTGCCACTGTATGTCCACCTTAACGTCGTCACAGTTACTCCCACTACGAGTTTGTCGAGTTAGCAAATGTACATCGCCGGATGACGAGGCATTTGACTACCTTAAGAGAGTTATAGTTCCTGCTGCCAGTTGCTCCCCTTCCTTTGAATCTTTCCTCCCTTTAATTCGTACTATGGCCAGTCCATGCAGAATCGAAATGCTGCAACATGTTTACCTTAACGCTGTCTGAGTTACTCCAACGACGATATCCTCGAGTTTTCAAATAAATTTCGCAGAGTGACGAGGCATTTGGCTACCTTAAGAGAGTCATAGTTACTCCTGCCGGCTGCTCCCATTTCTTTAGGCCATTTTCATTCTAGCTATGGCCAGTCCTACAGAACCGATATGCCACTGTATGTCCACCTAAACGTCGTCACAGTTACTCCCACTACGAGTTTCTTGAGTTAGCAAATGTACTTCGCCGGATGACGAGGCATTTGGCTACCTTAAGAGAGTCATAGTTCCTGCTGCCAGCTGCTCCCCTTCCTTTGAATCTTTCCTCTCTTTAATTCGTACTGCGGCCAGTCCATCCAGAAGCGAAATGCTGCAACATGTCCACCATAACGTTGTCTGAGTTACTCCAACGACGTTATCCTCGAGTTTTCAAATAAATTTCGCAGAGTGACGAGGCATTTGACTACCTTAAGAGAGTCATAGTTGCTCCTGCCGGCTGCTCCCATTTCTTTAGGCCATTATCATTCTTGCTATGGCTATTCCTACAGAACCGATATGCCACTGTATGTCCACCTAAACGTCGTCACAGTTACTCCCACTACGATTTTCTTGAGTTAGCAAATGTACTTCGCCGGATGACGAGGCATTTGGCTACCTTAAGAGAGTCATAGTTCCTGCTGCCAGCTGCTCCCCTTCCTTTGAATCTTTCCTCCCTTTAATTCGTACTGCGGCCAGTCCATCCAGAAGCGAAATGCTGCAACATGTCCACCATAACGTTGTCTGAGTTACTCCACCGACGATATCCTCGTGTTTTCAAATAAATTTCGCAGAGTGACGAGGCATTTGACTACCTTAAGAGAGTCATAGTTGCTCCTGCCGGCTGCTCCCATTTCTTTAGGCCATTATCATTCTTGCTATGGCCAGTCCTACAGAACCGATATGCCACTGTATGTCCACCTAAACGTCGTCACAGTTACTCCCACTACGAGTTTCTTGAGTTAGCAAATGTACTTCGCCGGATGACGAGGCATTTGGCAACGTTAAGAGAGTCATAGTTCCTGCTGCCAGCTGCTCCCCTTCCTTTGAATCTTTCCTCTCTTTAATTCGTACTGCGGCCAGTCCATGCAGAAGCGAAATGCTGCAGCATGTCCACCTTAACGTTGTCTGAGTTACTCCAACGACGATATCCTCGAATTTTCAAATAAATTTCGCAGAGTGACGAAGCATTTGTCTACCTTACGAGAGTCATTGTTACTCCTGCCGGCTGCTCCCATTTCTTTAGGCCATTATCATTCTTGCTATGGCCAGGCCTACAGAACCGATTTGCCACTGTATGTCCACCTTAACGTCGTCACAGTTACTCCCACTACGAGTTTGTCGAGTTAGCAAATGTACTTCGCCGGATGACGAGGCATTTGACTACCTTAAGAGAGTTATAGTTCCTGCTGCCAGTTGCTCCCCTTCCTTTGAATCTTTCCTCCCTTTAATTCGTACTATGGCCAGTCCATGCAGAATCGAAATGCTGCAACATGTTTACCTTAACGCTGTCTGAGTTACTCCAACGACGATATCCTCGAGTTTTCAAATAAATTTCGCAGAGTGACGAGGCATTTGGCTACCTTAAGAGCGTCGTAGTTACTCATGCCGGCTGTTCCCATTTCTTTAGGCCATTATCATTCTTGCTATGGCCAGTCCTACAGAACCGATATGCCACTGTATGTCCACCTAAACGTCGTCACAGTTACTCCCACTACGAGTCTCTTGAGTTAGCAAATATACTTCGCCGGATGACGAGGCATTTCGCGACCTTAAGAGAGTCATAGTTCCTGCTGCCAGCTGCTCCCCTTCCTTTGATACTTTCCTCTCTTTAATTCGTACTGCGGCCAGTCCATGCAGAAGCGAAATGCTGCAACATGTCCACCTTAACGTTGTCTGAGTTACCCCAAAGACGATATCCTCGAGTTTTCAAATAAATTTCGCAGAGTGACGAGGCATTTAACTACCTTAAGAGAGTCATAGTTACTCCTGCCGGCTGCTCCCATTTCTTTAGGCCATTATCATTCTCGCTATGGCCAGTCCTACAGAACCGATATGGCACTGTATGTCCACCTAAACGTGGTCACAGTTACTCCCACAACGAGTTTATTGAGTTAGCGAATGTACTTCGCCGGATGACGAGGCATTTGGCCACCTTAAGAGAGTCATAGTTCCTGCCGCCATCTGCTCCCCTTCCTTTGAATCTTTCCTCTCTTTAATTCGTACTGCGGCTAGTCCATGCAGAAGCGAAATGCTGCAACATGTCCACCTTAACGTTGTCTGAGTTACCCCAAAGACGATATCCTCGAGTTTTCAAATAAATTTCGCAGAGTGACGAGGCATTTAACTACCTTAAGAGAGTCATAGTTACTCCTGCCGGCTGCTCCCATTTCTTTAGGCCATTATCATTCTCGCTATGGCCAGTCCTACAGAACCGATATGGCACTGTATGTCCACCTAAACGTGGTCACAGTTACTCCCACAACGAGTTTATTGAGTTAGCAAATGTACTTCGCCGGATGACGAGGCATTTGGCCACCTTAAGAGAGTCATAGTTCCTGCCGCCAGCTGCTCCCCTTCCTTTGAATCTTTCCTCTCTTTAATTCGTACTGCGGCTAGTCCATGCAGAAGCGAAATGCTGCAACATGTCCACCTTAACGTTGTCTGAGTTAATCCAACGACGATATAGTCGAGTTTTCAAATAAATTTCGCAGAGTGACGAGGCATTTGGCTACCTTAAGAGCGTCGTAGTTACTCATGCCGGCTGTTCCCATTTCTTTAGGCCATTATCATTCTTGCTATGGCCAGTCCTACAGAACCGATATGCCACTGTATGTCCACCTAAACGTCGTCACAGTTACTCCCACTACGAGTCTCTTGAGTTAGCAAATGTACTTCGCCGGATGACGAGGCATTTCGCGACCTTAAGAGAGTCATAGTTCCTGCTGCCAGCTGCTCCCCTTCCTTTGATACTTTCCTCTCTTTAATTCGTACTGCGGCCAGTCCATGCAGAAGCGAAATGCTGCAACATGTCCACCTTAACGTTGTCTGAGTTACCCCAAAGACGATATCCTCGAGTTTTCAAATAAATTTCGCAGAGTGACGAGGCATTTAACTACCTTAAGAGAGTCATAGTTACTCCTGCCGGCTGCTCCCATTTCTTTAGGCCATTATCATTCTCGCTATGGCCAGTCCTACAGAACCGATATGGCACTGTATGTCCACCTAAACGTGGTCACAGTTACTCCCACAACGAGTTTATTGAGTTAGCAAATGTACTTCGCCGGATGACGAGGCATTTGGCCACCTTAAGAGAGTCATAGTTCCTGCCGCCAGCTGCTCCCCTTCCTTTGAATCTTTCCTCTCTTTAATTCGTACTGCGGCTAGTCCATGCAGAAGCGAAATGCTGCAACATGTCCACCTTAACGTTGTCTGAGTTAATCCAACGACGATATAGTCGAGTTTTCAAATAAATTTCGCAGAGTGACGAGGCATTTGGCTACCTTAAGAGCGTCGTAGTTACTCATGCCGGCTGTTCCCATTTCTTTAGGCCATTATCATTCTTGCTATGGCCAGTCCTACAGAACCGATATGCCACTGTATGTCCACCTAAACGTCGTCACAGTTACTCCCACTACGAGTCTCTTGAGTTAGCAAATGTACTTCGCCGGATGACGGGGCATTTCGCGACCTTAAGAGAGTCATAGTTCCTGCTGCCAGCTGCTCCCCTTCCTTTGATACTTTCCTCTCTTTAATTCGTACTGCGGCCAGTCCATGCAGAAGCGAAATGCTGCAACATGTCCACCTTAACGTTGTCTGAGTTACCCCAAAGACGATATCCTCGAGTTTTCAAATAAATTTCGCAGAGTGACGAGGCATTTAACTACCTTAAGAGAGTCATAGTTACTCCTGCCGGCTGTTCCCATTTCTTTAGGCCATTTTCATTCTTGCTATGGCCAGTCCTACAGAACCGATATGCCACTGTATGTCCACCTAAACGTCGTCACAGTTACTCCCACTACGAGTCTCTTGAGTTAGCAAATGTACTTCGCCGGATGACGAGGCATTTCGCGACCTTAAGAGAGTCATAGTTCCTGCTGCCAGCTGCTCCCCTTCCTTTGATACTTTCCTCTCTTTAATTCGTACTGCGGCCAGTCCATGCAGAAGCGAAATG
The DNA here is from genome assembly GCF_021461395.2 of Schistocerca americana. NCBI lineage: Eukaryota > Metazoa > Arthropoda > Insecta > Orthoptera > Acrididae > Schistocerca > Schistocerca americana. The sequence goes on from NC_060123.1 coordinate 717,777,469, forward strand.
CTGCAACATGTCCACCTTAACGTTGTCTGAGTTACCCCAAAGACGATATCCTCGAGTTTTCAAATAAATTTCGCAGAGTGACGAGGCATTTAACTACCTTAAGAGAGTCATAGTTACTCCTGCCGGCTGCTCCCATTTCTTTAGGCCATTATCATTCTCGCTATGGCCAGTCCTACAGAACCGATATGGCACTGTATGTCCACCTAAACGTGGTCACAGTTACTCCCACAACGAGTTTATTGAGTTAGCAAATGTACTTCGCCGGATGACGAGGCATTTGGCCACCTTAAGAGAGTCATAGTTCCTGCCGCCAGCTGCTCCCCTTCCTTTGATACTTTCCTCTCTTTAATTCGTACTGCGGCCAGTCCATGCAGAAGCGAAATGCTGCAACATGTCCACCTTAACGTTGTCTGAGTTACCCCAAAGACGATATCCTCGAGTTTTCAAATAAATTTCGCAGAGTGACGAGGCATTTAACTACCTTAAGAGAGTCATAGTTACTCCTGCCGGCTGCTCCCATTTCTTTAGGCCATTATCATTCTCGCTATGGCCAGTCCTAGAGAACCGATATGGCACTGTATGTCCACCTAAACGTGGTCACAGTTACTCCCACAACGAGTTTATTGAGTTAGCGAATGTACTTCGCCGGATGACGAGGCATTTGGCCACCTTAAGAGAGTCATAGTTCCTGCCGCCAGCTGCTCCCCTTCCTTTGAATCTTTCCTCTCTTTAATTCGTACTGCGGCTAGTCCATGCAGAAGCGAAATGCTGCAACATGTCCACCTTAACGTTGTCTGAGTTAATCCAACGACGATATAGTCGAGTTTTCAAATAAATTTCGCAGAGTGACGAGGCATTTGGCTACCTTAAGAGAGTCATAGTTACTCCTGCCGGCTGCTCCCATTTCTTTAGGCCATTATCATTCTCGCTATGGCCAGTCCTACAGAACCGATATGCCACTGTATGTCCACTTAAACGTCGTCACAGTTACTCCCACTACGAGTCTCTTGAGTTAGCAAATGTACTTCGCCGGATGACGATTCATTTCGCGACCTTAAGAGAGTCATAGTTCCTGCTGCCAGCTGCTCCCCTTCCTTTGATACTTTCCTCTCTTTAATTCGTACTGCGGCCAGTCCATGCAGAAGCGAAATGCTGCAACATGTCCACCTTAACGTTGTCTGAGTTACCCCAAAGACGATATCCTCGAGTTTTCAAATAAATTTCGCAGAGTGACGAGGCATTTAACTACCTTAAGAGAGTCATAGTTACTCCTGCCGGCTGCTCCCATTTCTTTAGGCCATTATCATTCTCGCTATGGCCAGTCCTACAGAACCGATATGGCACTGTATGTCCACCTAAACGTGGTCACAGTTACTCCCACAACGAGTTTATTGAGTTAGCAAATGTACTTCGCCGGATGACGAGGCATTTGGCCACCTTAAGAGAGTCATAGTTCCTGCCGCCAGCTGCCCCCTTTCCTTTGATACTTTCCTCTCTTTAATTCGTACTGCGGCCAGTCCATGCAGAAGCGAAATGCTGCAACATGTCCACCTTAACGTTGTCTGAGTTACCCCAAAGACGATATCCTCGTGTTTTCAAATAAATTTCGCAGAGTGACGAGGCATTTAACTACCTTAAGAGAGTCATAGTTACTCCTGCCGGCTGCTCCCATTTCTTTAGGCCATTATCATTCTCGCTATGGCCAGTCCTACAGAACCGATATGGCACTGTATGTCCACCTAAACGTGGTCACAGTTACTCCCACAACGAGTTTATTGAGTTAGCAAATGTACTTCGCCGGATGACGAGGCATTTGGCCACCTTAAGAGAGTCATAGTTCCTGCCGCCAGCTGCTCCCCTTCCTTTGAATCTTTCCTCTCTTTAATTCGTACTGCGGCTAGTCCATGCAGAAGCGAAATGCTGCAACATGTCCACCTTAACGTTGTCTGAGTTAATCCAACGACGATATAGTCGAGTTTTCAAATAAATTTCGCAGAGTGACGAGGCATTTGGCTACCTTAAGAGCGTCGTAGTTACTCATGCCGGCTGTTCCCATTTCTTTAGGCCATTATCATTCTTGCTATGGCCAGTCCTACAGAACCGATATGCCACTGTATGTCCACCTAAACGTCGTCACAGTTACTCCCACTACGAGTCTCTTGAGTTAGCAAATGTACTTCGCCGGATGACGAGGCATTTCGCGACCTTAAGAGAGTCATAGTTCCTGCTGCCAGCTGCTCCCCTTCCTTTGATACTTTCCTCTCTTTAATTCGTACTGCGGCCAGTCCATGCAGAAGCGAAATGCTGCAACATGTCCACCTTAACGTTGTCTGAGTTACCCCAAAGACGATATCCTCGAGTTTTCAAATAAATTTCGCAGAGTGACGAGGCATTTAACTACCTTAAGAGAGTCATAGTTACTCCTGCCGGCTGCTCCCATTTCTTTAGGCCATTATCATTCTCGCTATGGCCAGTCCTACAGAACCGATATGGCACTGTATGTCCACCTAAACGTGGTCACAGTTACTCCCACAACGAGTTTATTGAGTTAGCAAATGTACTTCGCCGGATGACGAGGCATTTGGCCACCTTAAGAGAGTCATAGTTCCTGCCGCCAGCTGCTCCCCTTCCTTTGAATCTTTCCTCTCTTTAATTCGTACTGCGGCTAGTCCATGCAGAAGCGAAATGCTGCAACATGTCCACCTTAACGTTGTCTGAGTTAATCCAACGACGATATAGTCGAGTTTTCAAATAAATTTCGCAGAGTGACGAGGCATTTGGCTACCTTAAGAGCGTCGTAGTTACTCATGCCGGCTGTTCCCATTTCTTTAGGCCATTATCATTCTTGCTATGGCCAGTCCTACAGAACCGATATGCCACTGTATGTCCACCTAAACGTCGTCACAGTTACTCCCACTACGAGTCTCTTGAGTTAGCAAATGTACTTCGCCGGATGACGAGGCATTTCGCGACCTTAAGAGAGTCATAGTTCCTGCTGCCAGCTGCTCCCCTTCCTTTGATACTTTCCTCTCTTTAATTCGTACTGCGGCCAGTCCATGCAGAAGCGAAATGCTGCAACATGTCCACCTTAACGTTGTCTGAGTTACCCCAAAGACGATATCCTCGAGTTTTCAAATAAATTTCGCAGAGTGACGAGGCATTTAACTACCTTAAGAGAGTCATAGTTACTCCTGCCGGCTGTTCCCATTTCTTTAGGCCATTTTCATTCTTGCTATGGCCAGTCCTACAGAACCGATATGCCACTGTATGTCCACCTAAACGTCGTCACAGTTACTCCCACTACGAGTCTCTTGAGTTAGCAAATGTACTTCGCCGGATGACGAGGCATTTCGCGACCTTAAGAGAGTCATAGTTCCTGCTGCCAGCTGCTCCCCTTCCTTTGATACTTTCCTCTCTTTAATTCGTACTGCGGCCAGTCCATGCAGAAGCGAAATGCTGCAACATGTCCACCTTAACGTTGTCTGAGTTACCCCAAAGACGATATCCTCGAGTTTTCAAATAAATTTCGCAGAGTAACGAGGCATTTAACTACCTTAAGAGAGTCATAGTTACTCCTGCCGGCTGCTCCCATTTCTTTAGGCCATTATCATTCTCGCTATGGCCAGTCCTACAGAACCGATATGGCACTGTATGTCCACCTAAACGTGGTCACAGTTACTCCCACAACGAGTTTATTGAGTTAGCAAATGTACTTCGCCGGATGACGAGGCATTTGGCCACCTTAAGAGAGTCATAGTTCCTGCCGCCAGCTGCTCCCCTTCCTTTGAATCTTTCCTCTCTTTAATTCGTACTGCGGCTAGTCCATGCAGAAGCGAAATGCTGCAACATGTCCACCTTAACGTTGTCTGAGTTAATCCAACGACGATATAGTCGAGTTTTCAAATAAATTTCGCAGAGTGACGAGGCATTTGGCTACCTTAAGAGCGTCGTAGTTACTCATGCCGGCTGTTCCCATTTCTTTAGGCCATTATCATTCTTGCTATGGCCAGTCCTACAGAACCGATATGCCACTGTATGTCCACCTAAACGTCGTCACAGTTACTCCCACTACGAGTCTCTTGAGTTAGCAAATGTACTTCGCCGGATGACGAGGCATTTCGCGACCTTAAGAGAGTCATAGTTCCTGCTGCCAGCTGCTCCCCTTCCTTTGATACTTTCCTCTCTTTAATTCGTACTGCGGCCAGTCCATGCAGAAGCGAAATGCTGCAACATGTCCACCTTAACGTTGTCTGAGTTACCCCAAAGACGATATCCTCGAGTTTTCAAATAAATTTCGCAGAGTGACGAGGCATTTAACTACCTTAAGAGAGTCATAGTTACTCCTGCCGGCTGCTCCCATTTCTTTAGGCCATTATCATTCTCGCTATGGCCAGTCCTACAGAACCGATATGGCACTGTATGTCCACCTAAACGTGGTCACAGTTACTCCCACAACGAGTTTATTGAGTTAGCAAATGTACTTCGCCGGATGACGAGGCATTTGGCCACCTTAAGAGAGTCATAGTTCCTGCCGCCAGCTGCTCCCCTTCCTTTGAATCTTTCCTCTCTTTAATTCGTACTGCGGCTAGTCCATGCAGAAGCGAAATGCTGCAACATGTCCACCTTAACGTTGTCTGAGTTAATCCAACGACGATATAGTCGAGTTTTCAAATAAATTTCGCAGAGTGACGAGGCATTTGGCTACCTTAAGAGAGTCATAGTTACTCCTGCCGGCTGCTCCCATTTCTTTAGGCCATTATCATTCTCGCTATGGCCAGTCCTACAGAACCGATATGCCACTGTATGTCCACTTAAACGTCGTCACAGTTACTCCCACTACGAGTCTCTTGAGTTAGCAAATGTACTTCGCCGGATGACGATTCATTTCGCGACCTTAAGAGAGTCATAGTTCCTGCTGCCAGCTGCTCCCCTTCCTTTGATACTTTCCTCTCTTTAATTCGTACTGCGGCCAGTCCATGCAGAAGCGAAATGCTGCAACATGTCCACCTTAACGTTGTCTGAGTTACCCCAAAGACGATATCCTCGAGTTTTCAAATAAATTTCGCAGAGTGACGAAGCATTTAACTACCTTAAGAGAGTCATAGTTACTCCTGCCGGCTGCTCCCATTTCTTTAGGCCATTATCATTCTCGCTATGGCCAGTCCTACAGAACCGATATGACACTGTATGTCCACCTAAACGTGGTCAAAGTTACTCCCACTACGAGTTTATTGAGTTAGCAAATGTACTTCGCCGGATGACGAGGCATTTGGCCACCTTAAGAGAGTCATAGTTCCTGCCGCCAGCTGCTCCCCTTCCTTTGATACTTTCCTCTCTTTAATTCGTACTGCGGCCAGTCCATGCAGAAGCGAAATGCTGCAACATGTCCACCTTAACGTTGTCTGAGTTACCCCAAAGACGATATCCTCGAGTTTTCAAATAAATTTCGCAGAGTGACGAGGCATTTAACTACCTTAAGAGAGTCATAGTTACTCCTGCCGGCTGCTCCCATTTCTTTAGGCCATTATCATTCTCGCTATGGCCAGTCCTACAGAACCGATATGGCACTGTATGTCCACCTAAACGTGGTCACAGTTACTCCCACAACGAGTTTATTGAGTTAGCAAATGTACTTCGCCGGATGACGAGGCATTTGGCCACCTTAAGAGAGTCATAGTTCCTGCCGCCAGCTGCTCCCCTTCCTTTGAATCTTTCCTCTCTTTAATTCGTACTGCGGCTAGTCCATGCAGAAGCGAAATGCTGCAACATGTCCACCTTAACGTTGTCTGAGTTAATCCAACGACGATATAGTCGAGTTTTCAAATAAATTTCGCAGAGTGACGAGGCATTTGGCTACCTTAAGAGCGTCGTAGTTACTCATGCCGGCTGTTCCCATTTCTTTAGGCCATTATCATTCTTGCTATGGCCAGTCCTACAGAACCGATATGCCACTGTATGTCCACCTAAACGTCGTCACAGTTACTCCCACTACGAGTCTCTTGAGTTAGCAAATGTACTTCGCCGGATGACGAGGCATTTCGCGACCTTAAGAGAGTCATAGTTCCTGCTGCCAGCTGCTCCCCTTCCTTTGATACTTTCCTCTCTTTAATTCGTACTGCGGCCAGTCCATGCAGAAGCGAAATGCTGCAACATGTCCACCTTAACGTTGTCTGAGTTACCCCAAAGACGATATCCTCGAGTTTTCAAATAAATTTCGCAGAGTGACGAGGCATTTAACTACCTTAAGAGAGTCAAAGTTACTCCTGCCGGCTGCTCCCATTTCTTTAGGCCATTATCATTCTCGCTATGGCCAGTCCTACAGAACCGATATGGCACTGTATGTCCACCTAAACGTGGTCACAGTTACTCCCACAACGAGTTTATTGAGTTAGCAAATGTACTTCGCCGGATGACGAGGCATTTGGCCACCTTAAGAGAGTCATAGTTCCTGCCGCCAGCTGCTCCCCTTCCTTTGAATCTTTCCTCTCTTTAATTCGTACTGCGGCTAGTCCATGCAGAAGCGAAATGCTGCAACATGTCCACCTTAACGTTGTCTGAGTTAATCCAACGACGATATAGTCGAGTTTTCAAATAAATTTCGCAGAGTGACGAGGCATTTGGCTACCTTAAGAGCGTCGTAGTTACTCATGCCGGCTGTTCCCATTTCTTTAGGCCATTATCATTCTTGCTATGGCCTGTCCTACAGAACCGATATGCCACTGTATGTCCACCTAAACGTCGTCACAGTTACTCCCACTACGAGTCTCTTGAGTTAGCAAATGTACTTCGCCGGATGACGAGGCATTTCGCGACCTTAAGAGAGTCATAGTTCCTGCTGCCAGCTGCTCCCCTTCCTTTGATACTTTCCTCTCTTTAATTCGTACTGCGGCCAGTCCATGCAGAAGCGAAATGCTGCAACATGTCCACCTTAACGTTGTCTGAGTTACCCCAAAGACGATATCCTCGAGTTTTCAAATAAATTTCGCAGAGTGACGAGGCATTTAACTACCTTAAGAGAGTCATAGTTACTCCTGCCGGCTGCTCCCATTTCTTTAGGCCATTATCATTCTCGCTATGGCCAGTCCTACAGAACCGATATGGCACTGTATGTCCACCTAAACGTGGTCACAGTTACTCCCACAACGAGTTTATTGAGTTAGCAAATGTACTTCGCCGGATGACGAGGCATTTGGCCACCTTAAGAGAGTCATAGTTCCTGCCGCCAGCTGCTCCCCTTCCTTTGAATCTTTCCTCTCTTTAATTCGTACTGCGGCTAGTCCATGCAGAAGAGAAATGCTGCAACATGTCCACCTTAACGTTGTCTCAGTTAATCCAACGACGATATAGTCGAGTTTTCAAATAAATTTCGCAGAGTGACGAGGCATTTGGCTACCTTAAGAGCGTCGTAGTTACTCATGCCGGCTGTTCCCATTTCTTTAGGCCATTAACATTCTTGCTATGGCCAGTCCTACAGAACCGATATGCCACTGTATGTCCACCTAAACGTCGTCACAGTTACTCCCACTACGAGTCTCTTGAGTTAGCAAATGTACTTCGCCGGATGACGAGGCATTTCGCGACCTTAAGAGAGTCATAGTTCCTGCTGCCAGCTGCTCCCCTTCCTTTGATACTTTCCTCTCTTTAATTCGTACTGCGGCCAGTCCATGCAGAAGCGAAATGCTGCAACATGTCCACCTTAACGTTGTCTGAGTTACCCCAAAGACGATATCCTCGAGTTTTCAAATAAATTTCGCAGAGTGACGAGGCATTTAACTACCTTAAGAGAGTCATAGTTACTCCTGCCGGCTGCTCCCATTTCTTTAGGCCATTATCATTCTCGCTATGGCCAGTCCTACAGAACCGATATGGCACTGTATGTCCACCTAAACGTGGTCACAGTTACTCCCACAACGAGTTTATTGAGTTAGCAAATGTACTTCGCCGGATGACGAGGCATTTGGCCACCTTAAGAGAGTCATAGTTCCTGCCGCCAGCTGCTCCCCTTCCTTTGAATCTTTCCTCTCTTTAATTCGTACTGCGGCTAGTCCATGCAGAAGCGAAATGCTGCAACATGTCCACCTTAACGTTGTCTGAGTTAATCCAACGACGATATAGTCGAGTTTTCAAATAAATTTCGCAGAGTAACGAGGCATTTGGCTACCTTAAGAGAGTCATAGTTACTCCTGCCGGCTGCTCCCATTTCTTTAGGCCATTATCATTCTCGCTATGGCCAGTCCTACAGAACCGATATGCCACTGTATGTCCACTTAAACGTCGTCACAGTTACCCCCACTACGAGTCTCTTGAGTTAGCAAATGTACTTCGCCGGATGACGATTCATTTCGCGACCGTAAGAGAGTCATAGTTCCTGCTGCCAGCTGCTCCCCTTCCTTTGATACTTTCCTCTCTTTAATTCGTACTGCGGCCAGTCCATGCAGAAGCGAAATGCTGCAACATGTCCACCTTAACGTTGTCTGAGTTACCCCAAAGACGATATCCTCGAGTTTTCAAATAAATTTCGCAGAGTGACGAAGCATTTAACTACCTTAAGAGAGTCATAGTTACTCCTGCCGGCTGCTCCCATTTCTTTAGGCCATTATCATTCTCGCTATGGCCAGTCCTACAGAACCGATATGACACTGTATGTCCACCTAAACGTGGTCAAAGTTACTCCCACTACGAGTTTATTGAGTTAGCAAATGTACTACGCCGGATGACGAGGCATTTGGCCACCTTAAGAGAGTCATAGTTCCTGCCGCCAGCTGCTCCCCTTCCTTTGAATCTTTCCTCTCTTTAATTCGTACTGCGGCTAGTCCATGCAGAAGCGAAATGCTGCAACATGTCCACCTTAACGTTGTCTGAGTTACTCCAACGACGAAATAGTCGAGTTTTCAAATAAATTTCGCAGAGTGACGAGGCATTTGGCTACCTGAAGAGAGTCATAGTTACTCCTGCCGGCTGCTCCCATTTCTTTAGGACTTTATCATTCTTGCTATGGTCAGTCCTACAGAACCGATATGCCACCGTATGTCCACCTTAACGTCGTCACAGTTACTCCCACTACGAGTTTCTCGAGTTAGCAAATGTACTTCGCCGGATGACAAGGCATTTGGCTACCTTAAGAGAGTCATAGTTCCTGCTGCCAGCTGCTCCCCTTTCTTTGAATCTTTCCTCTCTTTAATTCGTACTGCAGCCATTCCATGCAGAAGCGAAATGCTGCAACATGTTTACCTTAACGTTGTCTGAATTACTCCAACGACGATATCCTCGAGATTCCAAATAAATTTCGCAGAGTGACGAGGCATTTGGCTACCTTAAGAGCGTCATAGTTACTCCTGCCGGCTGCTCCCATTTCTTTAGGCCTTTATCATTCTTGCTATGGCCAGTCCTACAGAACCGATATGCCACAGTATGTCCACCAAAACGTCGTCACAGTTACTCCCACTACGAATTTCTGGAGTTAGCTAATGTTCTTCGCCGGATGACAAGGCATTTGGCTACCTCAAGAGAGTCATAGTTCCTGCTGGCAGTTGCTCCCCTTTCTTTGAATCTTTCCTCTCTTTAATTCGCACTGGGGCCAGTCCATGCAGAAGCGAAATGCTGCAACATGTTTACACTAACGCCGTCTGAGTTACTCCAACGACGATATCCTCGATTTTTCAAATATATTTCGCAGAGTGACGAGGCATTTGTCTACCTTACGAGAGTCATAGTTACTCCTGCCGGCTGCTCCCATATCTTTAGGCCATTATCATTCTTGCTATGGCCAGGCCTACAGAACCGATATGCCACTGTATGTCCACCTAAACGTCGTCACAGTTACTCCCACTACGAGTTTCTCGAGTTAGCAAATGTAATTCGCCGGAGGACAAGGCATTTGGCTACCTTAAGAGAATTATAATTTCTGCTGCCAGCTGCTCCCCTTTCTTTGAATCTTTCCTCTCTTTAATTCGTACTTCGGCCAGTCCATACAGAAGCGAAATGCTGCAACATGTTTACCTTAACGCTGTCTGAGTTACTCCAACGACGATATCCTCGAGTTTTCAAATAAATTTCGCAGAGTGACGAAGCATTTGGCTACCTTAAGAGCGTCGTAGTTACTCATGCCGGCTGTTCCCATTTCTTTAGGCCATTATCATTCTTGCTATGGCCAGTCCTACAGAACCGATATGCCGCTGTATGTCCACCTAAACGTCGTCACAGTTACTCCCACTACGAGTCTCTTGAGTTAGCAAATGTACTTCGCCGGATGACGAGGCATTTCGCGACCTTAAGAGAGTCATAGTTCCTGCTGCCAGCTGCTCCCCTTCCTTTGATACTTTCCTCTCTTTAATTCGTACTGCGGCCAGTCCATGCAGAAGCGAAATGCTGCAACATGTCCACCTTAACGTTGTCTGAGTTACCCCAAAGACGATATCCTCGAGTTTTCAAATAAATTTCGCAGAGTGACGAAGCATTTAACTACCTTAAGAGAGTCATAGTTACTCCTGCCGGCTGCTCCCATTTCTTTAGGACTTTATCATTCTTGCTATGGTCAGTCCTACAGAACCGATATGCCACAGTATGTCCACCAAAACGTCGTCACAGTTACTCCCACTACGAATTTCTGGAGTTAGCTAATGTTCTTCGCCGGATGACAAGGCATTTGGCTACCTCAAGAGAGTCATAGTTCCTGCTGGCAGTTGCTCCCCTTTCTTTGAATCTTTCCTCTCTTTAATTCGCACTGGGGCCAGTCCATGCAGAAGCGAAATGCTGCAACATGTTTACACTAACGCCGTCTGAGTTACTCCAACGACGATATCCTCGATTTTTCAAATATATTTCGCAGAGTGACGAGGCATTTGTCTACCTTACGAGAGTCATAGTTACTCCTGCCGGCTGCTCCCATATCTTTAGGCCATTATCATTCTTGCTATGGCCAGGCCTACAGAACCGATATGCCACTGTATGTCCACCTAAACGTCGTCACAGTTACTCCCACTACGAGTTTCTCGAGTTAGCAAATGTAACTCGCCGGAGGACAAGGCATTTGGCTACCTTAAGAGAATTATAATTTCTGCTGCCAGCTGCTCCCCTTTCTTTGAATCTTTCCTCTCTTTAATTCGTACTTCGGCCAGTCCATACAGAAGCGAAATGCTGCAACATGTTTACCTTAACGCTGTCTGAGTTACTCCAACGACGATATCCTCGAGTTTTCAAATAAATTTCGCAGAGTGACGAAGCATTTGGCTACCTTAAGAGCGTCGTAGTTACTCATGCCGGCTGTTCCCATTTCTTTAGGCCATTATCATTCTTGCTATGGCCAGTCCTACAGAACCGATATGCCGCTGTATGTCCACCTAAACGTCGTCACAGTTACTCCCACTACGAGTCTCTTGAGTTAGCAAATGTACTTCGCCGGATGACGAGGCATTTCGCGACCTTAAGAGAGTCATAGTTCCTGCTGCCAGCTGCTCCCCTTCCTTTGATACTTTCCTCTCTTTAATTCGTACTGCGGCCAGTCCATGCAGAAGCGAAATGCTGCAACATGTCCACCTTAACGTTGTCTGAGTTACCCCAAAGACGATATCCTCGAGTTTTCAAATAAATTTCGCAGAGTGACGAGGCATTTAACTACCTTAAGAGAGTCATAGTTACTCCTGCCGGCTGCTCCCATTTCTTTAGGCCATTATCATTCTCGCTATGGCCAGTCCTACAGAACCGATATGGCACTGTATGTCCACCTAAACGTGGTCACAGTTACTCCCACAACGAGTTTATTGAGTTAGCAAATGTACTTCGCCGGATGACGAGGCATTTGGCCACCTTAAGAGAGTCATAGTTCCTGCAGCCAGCTGCTCCCCTTCCTTTGAATCTTTCCTCTCTTTAATTCGTACTGCGGCTAGTCCATGCAGAAGCGAAATGCTGCAACATGTCCACCTTAACGTTGTCTGAGTTAATCCAACGACGATATAGTCGAGTTTTCAAATAAATTTCGCAGAGTGACGAGGCATTTGGCTACCTTAAGAGAGTCATAGTTACTCCTGCCGGCTGCTCCCATTTCTTTAGGCCATTATCATTCTCGCTATGGCCAGTCCTACAGAACCGATATGCCACTGTATGTCCAGTTAAACGTCGTCACAGTTACTCCCACTACGAGTCTCTTGAGTTAGCAAATGTACTTCGCCGGATGACGATTCATTTAGCGACCTTAAGAGAGTCATAGTTCCTGCTGCCAGCTGCTCCCCTTCCTTTGATACTTTCCTCTCTTTAATTCGTACTGCGGCCAGTCCATGCAGAAGCGAAATGCTGCAACATGTCCACCTTAACGTTGTCTGAGTTACCCCAAAGACGATATCCTCGAGTTTTCAAATAAATTTCGCAGAGTGACGAGGCATTTAACTACCTTAAGAGAGTCATAGTTACTCCTGCCGGCTGCTCCCATTTCTTTAGGCCATTATCATTCTCGCTATGGCCAGTCCTACAGAACCGATATGACACTGTATGTCCACCTAAACGTGGTCAAAGTTACTCCCACTACGAGTTTATTGAGTTAGCAAATGTACTTCGCCGGATGACGAGGCATTTGGCCACCTTAAGAGAGTCATAGTTCCTGCCGCCAGCTGCTCCCCTTCCTTTGAATCTATCCTCTCTTTAATTCGTACTGCGGCTAGTCCATGCAGAAGCGAAATGCTGCAACATGTCCACCTTAACGTTGTCTGAGTTACTCCAACGACGAAATAGTCGAGTTTTCAAATAAATTTCGCAGAGTGACGAGGCATTTGGCTACCTTAAGAGAGTCATAGTTACTCCTGCCGGCTGCTCCCATTTCTTTAGGACTTTATCATTCTTGCTATGGTCAGTCCTACAGAACCGATATGCCACAGTATGTCCACCAAAACGTCGTCACAGTTACTCCCACTACGAATTTCTGGAGTTAGCTAATGTTCTTCGCCGGATGACAAGGCATTTGGCTACCTCAAGAGAGTCATAGTTCCTGCTGGCAGTTGCTCCCCTTTCTTTGAATCTTTCCTCTCTTTAATTCGCACTGGGGCCAGTCCATGCAGAAGCGAAATGCTGCAACATGTTTACACTAACGCCGTCTGAGTTACTCCAACGACGATATCCTCGATTTTTCAAATATATTTCGCAGAGTGACGAGGCATTTGTCTACCTTACGAGAGTCATAGTTACTCCTGCCGGCTGCTCCCATATCTTTAGGCCATTATCATTCTTGCTATGGCCAGGCCTACAGAACCGATATGCCACTGTATGTCCACCTAAACGTCGTCACAGTTACTCCCACGACGAGTTTCTCGAGTTAGCAAATGTACTTCGCCGGAGGACAAGGCATTTGGCTACCTTAAGAGAATTATAATTTCTGCTGCCAGCTGCTCCCCTTTCTTTGAATCTTTCCTCTCTTTAATTCGCACTGGGGCCAGTCCATGCAGAAGCGAAATGCTGCAACATGTTTACACTAACGCCGTCTGAGTTACTCCAACGACGATATCCTCGATTTTTCAAATATATTTCGCAGAGTGACGAGGCATTTGTCTACCTTACGAGAGTCATAGTTACTCCTGCCGGCTGCTCCCATATCTTTAGGCCATTATCATTCTTGCTATGGCCAGGCCTACAGAACCGATATGCCACTGTATGTCCACCTAAACGTCGTCACAGTTACTCCCACTACGAGTCTCTTGAGTTAGCAAATGTACTTCGCCGGATGACGAGGCATTTCGCGACCTTAAGAGAGTCATAGTTCCTGCTGCCAGCTGCTCCCCTTCCTTTGATACTTTCCTCTCTTTAATTCGTACTGCGGCCAGTCCATGCAGAAGCGAAATGCTGCAACATGTCCACCTTAACGTTGTCTGAGTTACCCCAAAGACGATATCCTCGAGTTTTCAAATAAATTTCGCAGAGTGACGAGGCATTTAACTACCTTAAGAGAGTCATAGTTACTCCTGCCGGCTGCTCCCATTTCTTTAGGCCATTATCATTCTCGCTATGGCCAGTCCTACAGAACCGATATGGCACTGTATGTCCACCTAAACGTGGTCACAGTTACTCCCACAACGAGTTTATTGAGTTAGCAAATGTACTTCGCCGGATGACGAGGCATTTGGCCACCTTAAGAGAGTCATAGTTCCTGCCGCCAGCTGCTCCCCTTCCTTTGATACTTTCCTCTCTTTAATTCGTACTGCGGCCAGTCCATGCAGAAGCGAAATGCTGCAACATGTCCACCTTAACGTTGTCTGAGTTACCCCAAAGACGATATCCTCGAGTTTTCAAATAAATTTCGCAGAGTGACGAGGCATTTAACTACCTTAAGAGAGTCATAGTTACTCCTGCCGGCTGCTCCCATTTCTTTAGGCCATTATCATTCTCGCTATGGCCAGTCCTAGAGAACCGATATGGCACTGTATGTCCACCTAAACGTGGTCACAGTTACTCCCACAACGAGTTTATTGAGTTAGCGAATGTACTTCGCCGGATGACGAGGCATTTGGCCACCTTAAGAGAGTCATAGTTCCTGCCGCCAGCTGCTCCCCTTCCTTTGAATCTTTCCTCTCTTTAATTCGTACTGCGGCTAGTCCATGCAGAAGCGAAATGCTGCAACATGTCCACCTTAACGTTGTCTGAGTTAATCCAACGACGATATAGTCGAGTTTTCAAATAAATTTCGCAGAGTGACGAGGCATTTGGCTACCTTAAGAGAGTCATAGTTACTCCTGCCGGCTGCTCCCATTTCTTTAGGCCATTATCATTCTCGCTATGGCCAGTCCTACAGAACCGATATGCCACTGTATGTCCACTTAAACGTCGTCACAGTTACTCCCACTACGAGTCTCTTGAGTTAGCAAATGTACTTCGCCGGATGACGATTCATTTCGCGACCTTAAGAGAGTCATAGTTCCTGCTGCCAGCTGCTCCCCTTCCTTTGATACTTTCCTCTCTTTAATTCGTACTGCGGCCAGTCCATGCAGAAGCGAAATGCTGCAACATGTCCACCTTAACGTTGTCTGAGTTACCCCAAAGACGATATCCTCGAGTTTTCAAATAAATTTCGCAGAGTGACGAGGCATTTAACTACCTTAAGAGAGTCATAGTTACTCCTGCCGGCTGCTCCCATTTCTTTAGGCCATTATCATTCTCGCTATGGCCAGTCCTACAGAACCGATATGGCACTGTATGTCCACCTAAACGTGGTCACAGTTACTCCCACAACGAGTTTATTGAGTTAGCAAATGTACTTCGCCGGATGACGAGGCATTTGGCCACCTTAAGAGAGTCATAGTTCCTGCCGCCAGCTGCCCCCTTTCCTTTGATACTTTCCTCTCTTTAATTCGTACTGCGGCCAGTCCATGCAGAAGCGAAATGCTGCAACATGTCCACCTTAACGTTGTCTGAGTTACCCCAAAGACGATATCCTCGTGTTTTCAAATAAATTTCGCAGAGTGACGAGGCATTTAACTACCTTAAGAGAGTCATAGTTACTCCTGCCGGCTGCTCCCATTTCTTTAGGCCATTATCATTCTCGCTATGGCCAGTCCTACAGAACCGATATGGCACTGTATGTCCACCTAAACGTGGTCACAGTTACTCCCACAACGAGTTTATTGAGTTAGCAAATGTACTTCGCCGGATGACGAGGCATTTGGCCACCTTAAGAGAGTCATAGTTCCTGCCGCCAGCTGCTCCCCTTCCTTTGAATCTTTCCTCTCTTTAATTCGTACTGCGGCTAGTCCATGCAGAAGCGAAATGCTGCAACATGTCCACCTTAACGTTGTCTGAGTTAATCCAACGACGATATAGTCGAGTTTTCAAATAAATTTCGCAGAGTGACGAGGCATTTGGCTACCTTAAGAGCGTCGTAGTTACTCATGCCGGCTGTTCCCATTTCTTTAGGCCATTATCATTCTTGCTATGGCCAGTCCTACAGAACCGATATGCCACTGTATGTCCACCTAAACGTCGTCACAGTTACTCCCACTACGAGTCTCTTGAGTTAGCAAATGTACTTCGCCGGATGACGAGGCATTTCGCGACCTTAAGAGAGTCATAGTTCCTGCTGCCAGCTGCTCCCCTTCCTTTGATACTTTCCTCTCTTTAATTCGTACTGCGGCCAGTCCATGCAGAAGCGAAATGCTGCAACATGTCCACCTTAACGTTGTCTGAGTTACCCCAAAGACGATATCCTCGAGTTTTCAAATAAATTTCGCAGAGTGACGAGGCATTTAACTACCTTAAGAGAGTCATAGTTACTCCTGCCGGCTGCTCCCATTTCTTTAGGCCATTATCATTCTCGCTATGGCCAGTCCTACAGAACCGATATGGCACTGTATGTCCACCTAAACGTGGTCACAGTTACTCCCACAACGAGTTTATTGAGTTAGCAAATGTACTTCGCCGGATGACGAGGCATTTGGCCACCTTAAGAGAGTCATAGTTCCTGCCGCCAGCTGCTCCCCTTCCTTTGAATCTTTCCTCTCTTTAATTCGTACTGCGGCTAGTCCATGCAGAAGCGAAATGCTGCAACATGTCCACCTTAACGTTGTCTGAGTTAATCCAACGACGATATAGTCGAGTTTTCAAATAAATTTCGCAGAGTGACGAGGCATTTGGCTACCTTAAGAGCGTCGTAGTTACTCATGCCGGCTGTTCCCATTTCTTTAGGCCATTATCATTCTTGCTATGGCCAGTCCTACAGAACCGATATGCCACTGTATGTCCACCTAAACGTCGTCACAGTTACTCCCACTACGAGTCTCTTGAGTTAGCAAATGTACTTCGCCGGATGACGAGGCATTTCGCGACCTTAAGAGAGTCATAGTTCCTGCTGCCAGCTGCTCCCCTTCCTTTGATACTTTCCTCTCTTTAATTCGTACTGCGGCCAGTCCATGCAGAAGCGAAATGCTGCAACATGTCCACCTTAACGTTGTCTGAGTTACCCCAAAGACGATATCCTCGAGTTTTCAAATAAATTTCGCAGAGTGACGAGGCATTTAACTACCTTAAGAGAGTCATAGTTACTCCTGCCGGCTGTTCCCATTTCTTTAGGCCATTTTCATTCTTGCTATGGCCAGTCCTACAGAACCGATATGCCACTGTATGTCCACCTAAACGTCGTCACAGTTACTCCCACTACGAGTCTCTTGAGTTAGCAAATGTACTTCGCCGGATGACGAGGCATTTCGCGACCTTAAGAGAGTCATAGTTCCTGCTGCCAGCTGCTCCCCTTCCTTTGATACTTTCCTCTCTTTAATTCGTACTGCGGCCAGTCCATGCAGAAGCGAAATGCTGCAACATGTCCACCTTAACGTTGTCTGAGTTACCCCAAAGACGATATCCTCGAGTTTTCAAATAAATTTCGCAGAGTAACGAGGCATTTAACTACCTTAAGAGAGTCATAGTTACTCCTGCCGGCTGCTCCCATTTCTTTAGGCCATTATCATTCTCGCTATGGCCAGTCCTACAGAACCGATATGGCACTGTATGTCCACCTAAACGTGGTCACAGTTACTCCCACAACGAGTTTATTGAGTTAGCAAATGTACTTCGCCGGATGACGAGGCATTTGGCCACCTTAAGAGAGTCATAGTTCCTGCCGCCAGCTGCTCCCCTTCCTTTGAATCTTTCCTCTCTTTAATTCGTACTGCGGCTAGTCCATGCAGAAGCGAAATGCTGCAACATGTCCACCTTAACGTTGTCTGAGTTAATCCAACGACGATATAGTCGAGTTTTCAAATAAATTTCGCAGAGTGACGAGGCATTTGGCTACCTTAAGAGCGTCGTAGTTACTCATGCCGGCTGTTCCCATTTCTTTAGGCCATTATCATTCTTGCTATGGCCAGTCCTACAGAACCGATATGCCACTGTATGTCCACCTAAACGTCGTCACAGTTACTCCCACTACGAGTCTCTTGAGTTAGCAAATGTACTTCGCCGGATGACGAGGCATTTCGCGACCTTAAGAGAGTCATAGTTCCTGCTGCCAGCTGCTCCCCTTCCTTTGATACTTTCCTCTCTTTAATTCGTACTGCGGCCAGTCCATGCAGAAGCGAAATGCTGCAACATGTCCACCTTAACGTTGTCTGAGTTACCCCAAAGACGATATCCTCGAGTTTTCAAATAAATTTCGCAGAGTGACGAGGCATTTAACTACCTTAAGAGAGTCATAGTTACTCCTGCCGGCTGCTCCCATTTCTTTAGGCCATTATCATTCTCGCTATGGCCAGTCCTACAGAACCGATATGGCACTGTATGTCCACCTAAACGTGGTCACAGTTACTCCCACAACGAGTTTATTGAGTTAGCAAATGTACTTCGCCGGATGACGAGGCATTTGGCCACCTTAAGAGAGTCATAGTTCCTGCCGCCAGCTGCTCCCCTTCCTTTGAATCTTTCCTCTCTTTAATTCGTACTGCGGCTAGTCCATGCAGAAGCGAAATGCTGCAACATGTCCACCTTAACGTTGTCTGAGTTAATCCAACGACGATATAGTCGAGTTTTCAAATAAATTTCGCAGAGTGACGAGGCATTTGGCTACCTTAAGAGAGTCATAGTTACTCCTGCCGGCTGCTCCCATTTCTTTAGGCCATTATCATTCTCGCTATGGCCAGTCCTACAGAACCGATATGCCACTGTATGTCCACTTAAACGTCGTCACAGTTACTCCCACTACGAGTCTCTTGAGTTAGCAAATGTACTTCGCCGGATGACGATTCATTTCGCGACCTTAAGAGAGTCATAGTTCCTGCTGCCAGCTGCTCCCCTTCCTTTGATACTTTCCTCTCTTTAATTCGTACTGCGGCCAGTCCATGCAGAAGCGAAATGCTGCAACATGTCCACCTTAACGTTGTCTGAGTTACCCCAAAGACGATATCCTCGAGTTTTCAAATAAATTTCGCAGAGTGACGAAGCATTTAACTACCTTAAGAGAGTCATAGTTACTCCTGCCGGCTGCTCCCATTTCTTTAGGCCATTATCATTCTCGCTATGGCCAGTCCTACAGAACCGATATGACACTGTATGTCCACCTAAACGTGGTCAAAGTTACTCCCACTACGAGTTTATTGAGTTAGCAAATGTACTTCGCCGGATGACGAGGCATTTGGCCACCTTAAGAGAGTCATAGTTCCTGCCGCCAGCTGCTCCCCTTCCTTTGATACTTTCCTCTCTTTAATTCGTACTGCGGCCAGTCCATGCAGAAGCGAAATGCTGCAACATGTCCACCTTAACGTTGTCTGAGTTACCCCAAAGACGATATCCTCGAGTTTTCAAATAAATTTCGCAGAGTGACGAGGCATTTAACTACCTTAAGAGAGTCATAGTTACTCCTGCCGGCTGCTCCCATTTCTTTAGGCCATTATCATTCTCGCTATGGCCAGTCCTACAGAACCGATATGGCACTGTATGTCCACCTAAACGTGGTCACAGTTACTCCCACAACGAGTTTATTGAGTTAGCAAATGTACTTCGCCGGATGACGAGGCATTTGGCCACCTTAAGAGAGTCATAGTTCCTGCCGCCAGCTGCTCCCCTTCCTTTGAATCTTTCCTCTCTTTAATTCGTACTGCGGCTAGTCCATGCAGAAGCGAAATGCTGCAACATGTCCACCTTAACGTTGTCTGAGTTAATCCAACGACGATATAGTCGAGTTTTCAAATAAATTTCGCAGAGTGACGAGGCATTTGGCTACCTTAAGAGCGTCGTAGTTACTCATGCCGGCTGTTCCCATTTCTTTAGGCCATTATCATTCTTGCTATGGCCAGTCCTACAGAACCGATATGCCACTGTATGTCCACCTAAACGTCGTCACAGTTACTCCCACTACGAGTCTCTTGAGTTAGCAAATGTACTTCGCCGGATGACGAGGCATTTCGCGACCTTAAGAGAGTCATAGTTCCTGCTGCCAGCTGCTCCCCTTCCTTTGATACTTTCCTCTCTTTAATTCGTACTGCGGCCAGTCCATGCAGAAGCGAAATGCTGCAACATGTCCACCTTAACGTTGTCTGAGTTACCCCAAAGACGATATCCTCGAGTTTTCAAATAAATTTCGCAGAGTGACGAGGCATTTAACTACCTTAAGAGAGTCAAAGTTACTCCTGCCGGCTGCTCCCATTTCTTTAGGCCATTATCATTCTCGCTATGGCCAGTCCTACAGAACCGATATGGCACTGTATGTCCACCTAAACGTGGTCACAGTTACTCCCACAACGAGTTTATTGAGTTAGCAAATGTACTTCGCCGGATGACGAGGCATTTGGCCACCTTAAGAGAGTCATAGTTCCTGCCGCCAGCTGCTCCCCTTCCTTTGAATCTTTCCTCTCTTTAATTCGTACTGCGGCTAGTCCATGCAGAAGCGAAATGCTGCAACATGTCCACCTTAACGTTGTCTGAGTTAATCCAACGACGATATAGTCGAGTTTTCAAATAAATTTCGCAGAGTGACGAGGCATTTGGCTACCTTAAGAGCGTCGTAGTTACTCATGCCGGCTGTTCCCATTTCTTTAGGCCATTATCATTCTTGCTATGGCCTGTCCTACAGAACCGATATGCCACTGTATGTCCACCTAAACGTCGTCACAGTTACTCCCACTACGAGTCTCTTGAGTTAGCAAATGTACTTCGCCGGATGACGAGGCATTTCGCGACCTTAAGAGAGTCATAGTTCCTGCTGCCAGCTGCTCCCCTTCCTTTGATACTTTCCTCTCTTTAATTCGTACTGCGGCCAGTCCATGCAGAAGCGAAATGCTGCAACATGTCCACCTTAACGTTGTCTGAGTTACCCCAAAGACGATATCCTCGAGTTTTCAAATAAATTTCGCAGAGTGACGAGGCATTTAACTACCTTAAGAGAGTCATAGTTACTCCTGCCGGCTGCTCCCATTTCTTTAGGCCATTATCATTCTCGCTATGGCCAGTCCTACAGAACCGATATGGCACTGTATGTCCACCTAAACGTGGTCACAGTTACTCCCACAACGAGTTTATTGAGTTAGCAAATGTACTTCGCCGGATGACGAGGCATTTGGCCACCTTAAGAGAGTCATAGTTCCTGCCGCCAGCTGCTCCCCTTCCTTTGAATCTTTCCTCTCTTTAATTCGTACTGCGGCTAGTCCATGCAGAAGAGAAATGCTGCAACATGTCCACCTTAACGTTGTCTCAGTTAATCCAACGACGATATAGTCGAGTTTTCAAATAAATTTCGCAGAGTGACGAGGCATTTGGCTACCTTAAGAGCGTCGTAGTTACTCATGCCGGCTGTTCCCATTTCTTTAGGCCATTAACATTCTTGCTATGGCCAGTCCTACAGAACCGATATGCCACTGTATGTCCACCTAAACGTCGTCACAGTTACTCCCACTACGAGTCTCTTGAGTTAGCAAATGTACTTCGCCGGATGACGAGGCATTTCGCGACCTTAAGAGAGTCATAGTTCCTGCTGCCAGCTGCTCCCCTTCCTTTGATACTTTCCTCTCTTTAATTCGTACTGCGGCCAGTCCATGCAGAAGCGAAATGCTGCAACATGTCCACCTTAACGTTGTCTGAGTTACCCCAAAGACGATATCCTCGAGTTTTCAAATAAATTTCGCAGAGTGACGAGGCATTTAACTACCTTAAGAGAGTCATAGTTACTCCTGCCGGCTGCTCCCATTTCTTTAGGCCATTATCATTCTCGCTATGGCCAGTCCTACAGAACCGATATGGCACTGTATGTCCACCTAAACGTGGTCACAGTTACTCCCACAACGAGTTTATTGAGTTAGCAAATGTACTTCGCCGGATGACGAGGCATTTGGCCACCTTAAGAGAGTCATAGTTCCTGCCGCCAGCTGCTCCCCTTCCTTTGAATCTTTCCTCTCTTTAATTCGTACTGCGGCTAGTCCATGCAGAAGCGAAATGCTGCAACATGTCCACCTTAACGTTGTCTGAGTTAATCCAACGACGATATAGTCGAGTTTTCAAATAAATTTCGCAGAGTAACGAGGCATTTGGCTACCTTAAGAGAGTCATAGTTACTCCTGCCGGCTGCTCCCATTTCTTTAGGCCATTATCATTCTCGCTATGGCCAGTCCTACAGAACCGATATGCCACTGTATGTCCACTTAAACGTCGTCACAGTTACCCCCACTACGAGTCTCTTGAGTTAGCAAATGTACTTCGCCGGATGACGATTCATTTCGCGACCGTAAGAGAGTCATAGTTCCTGCTGCCAGCTGCTCCCCTTCCTTTGATACTTTCCTCTCTTTAATTCGTACTGCGGCCAGTCCATGCAGAAGCGAAATGCTGCAACATGTCCACCTTAACGTTGTCTGAGTTACCCCAAAGACGATATCCTCGAGTTTTCAAATAAATTTCGCAGAGTGACGAAGCATTTAACTACCTTAAGAGAGTCATAGTTACTCCTGCCGGCTGCTCCCATTTCTTTAGGCCATTATCATTCTCGCTATGGCCAGTCCTACAGAACCGATATGACACTGTATGTCCACCTAAACGTGGTCAAAGTTACTCCCACTACGAGTTTATTGAGTTAGCAAATGTACTACGCCGGATGACGAGGCATTTGGCCACCTTAAGAGAGTCATAGTTCCTGCCGCCAGCTGCTCCCCTTCCTTTGAATCTTTCCTCTCTTTAATTCGTACTGCGGCTAGTCCATGCAGAAGCGAAATGCTGCAACATGTCCACCTTAACGTTGTCTGAGTTACTCCAACGACGAAATAGTCGAGTTTTCAAATAAATTTCGCAGAGTGACGAGGCATTTGGCTACCTGAAGAGAGTCATAGTTACTCCTGCCGGCTGCTCCCATTTCTTTAGGACTTTATCATTCTTGCTATGGTCAGTCCTACAGAACCGATATGCCACCGTATGTCCACCTTAACGTCGTCACAGTTACTCCCACTACGAGTTTCTCGAGTTAGCAAATGTACTTCGCCGGATGACAAGGCATTTGGCTACCTTAAGAGAGTCATAGTTCCTGCTGCCAGCTGCTCCCCTTTCTTTGAATCTTTCCTCTCTTTAATTCGTACTGCAGCCATTCCATGCAGAAGCGAAATGCTGCAACATGTTTACCTTAACGTTGTCTGAATTACTCCAACGACGATATCCTCGAGATTCCAAATAAATTTCGCAGAGTGACGAGGCATTTGGCTACCTTAAGAGCGTCATAGTTACTCCTGCCGGCTGCTCCCATTTCTTTAGGCCTTTATCATTCTTGCTATGGCCAGTCCTACAGAACCGATATGCCACAGTATGTCCACCAAAACGTCGTCACAGTTACTCCCACTACGAATTTCTGGAGTTAGCTAATGTTCTTCGCCGGATGACAAGGCATTTGGCTACCTCAAGAGAGTCATAGTTCCTGCTGGCAGTTGCTCCCCTTTCTTTGAATCTTTCCTCTCTTTAATTCGCACTGGGGCCAGTCCATGCAGAAGCGAAATGCTGCAACATGTTTACACTAACGCCGTCTGAGTTACTCCAACGACGATATCCTCGATTTTTCAAATATATTTCGCAGAGTGACGAGGCATTTGTCTACCTTACGAGAGTCATAGTTACTCCTGCCGGCTGCTCCCATATCTTTAGGCCATTATCATTCTTGCTATGGCCAGGCCTACAGAACCGATATGCCACTGTATGTCCACCTAAACGTCGTCACAGTTACTCCCACTACGAGTTTCTCGAGTTAGCAAATGTAATTCGCCGGAGGACAAGGCATTTGGCTACCTTAAGAGAATTATAATTTCTGCTGCCAGCTGCTCCCCTTTCTTTGAATCTTTCCTCTCTTTAATTCGTACTTCGGCCAGTCCATACAGAAGCGAAATGCTGCAACATGTTTACCTTAACGCTGTCTGAGTTACTCCAACGACGATATCCTCGAGTTTTCAAATAAATTTCGCAGAGTGACGAAGCATTTGGCTACCTTAAGAGCGTCGTAGTTACTCATGCCGGCTGTTCCCATTTCTTTAGGCCATTATCATTCTTGCTATGGCCAGTCCTACAGAACCGATATGCCGCTGTATGTCCACCTAAACGTCGTCACAGTTACTCCCACTACGAGTCTCTTGAGTTAGCAAATGTACTTCGCCGGATGACGAGGCATTTCGCGACCTTAAGAGAGTCATAGTTCCTGCTGCCAGCTGCTCCCCTTCCTTTGATACTTTCCTCTCTTTAATTCGTACTGCGGCCAGTCCATGCAGAAGCGAAATGCTGCAACATGTCCACCTTAACGTTGTCTGAGTTACCCCAAAGACGATATCCTCGAGTTTTCAAATAAATTTCGCAGAGTGACGAAGCATTTAACTACCTTAAGAGAGTCATAGTTACTCCTGCCGGCTGCTCCCATTTCTTTAGGACTTTATCATTCTTGCTATGGTCAGTCCTACAGAACCGATATGCCACAGTATGTCCACCAAAACGTCGTCACAGTTACTCCCACTACGAATTTCTGGAGTTAGCTAATGTTCTTCGCCGGATGACAAGGCATTTGGCTACCTCAAGAGAGTCATAGTTCCTGCTGGCAGTTGCTCCCCTTTCTTTGAATCTTTCCTCTCTTTAATTCGCACTGGGGCCAGTCCATGCAGAAGCGAAATGCTGCAACATGTTTACACTAACGCCGTCTGAGTTACTCCAACGACGATATCCTCGATTTTTCAAATATATTTCGCAGAGTGACGAGGCATTTGTCTACCTTACGAGAGTCATAGTTACTCCTGCCGGCTGCTCCCATATCTTTAGGCCATTATCATTCTTGCTATGGCCAGGCCTACAGAACCGATATGCCACTGTATGTCCACCTAAACGTCGTCACAGTTACTCCCACTACGAGTTTCTCGAGTTAGCAAATGTAACTCGCCGGAGGACAAGGCATTTGGCTACCTTAAGAGAATTATAATTTCTGCTGCCAGCTGCTCCCCTTTCTTTGAATCTTTCCTCTCTTTAATTCGTACTTCGGCCAGTCCATACAGAAGCGAAATGCTGCAACATGTTTACCTTAACGCTGTCTGAGTTACTCCAACGACGATATCCTCGAGTTTTCAAATAAATTTCGCAGAGTGACGAAGCATTTGGCTACCTTAAGAGCGTCGTAGTTACTCATGCCGGCTGTTCCCATTTCTTTAGGCCATTATCATTCTTGCTATGGCCAGTCCTACAGAACCGATATGCCGCTGTATGTCCACCTAAACGTCGTCACAGTTACTCCCACTACGAGTCTCTTGAGTTAGCAAATGTACTTCGCCGGATGACGAGGCATTTCGCGACCTTAAGAGAGTCATAGTTCCTGCTGCCAGCTGCTCCCCTTCCTTTGATACTTTCCTCTCTTTAATTCGTACTGCGGCCAGTCCATGCAGAAGCGAAATGCTGCAACATGTCCACCTTAACGTTGTCTGAGTTACCCCAAAGACGATATCCTCGAGTTTTCAAATAAATTTCGCAGAGTGACGAGGCATTTAACTACCTTAAGAGAGTCATAGTTACTCCTGCCGGCTGCTCCCATTTCTTTAGGCCATTATCATTCTCGCTATGGCCAGTCCTACAGAACCGATATGGCACTGTATGTCCACCTAAACGTGGTCACAGTTACTCCCACAACGAGTTTATTGAGTTAGCAAATGTACTTCGCCGGATGACGAGGCATTTGGCCACCTTAAGAGAGTCATAGTTCCTGCAGCCAGCTGCTCCCCTTCCTTTGAATCTTTCCTCTCTTTAATTCGTACTGCGGCTAGTCCATGCAGAAGCGAAATGCTGCAACATGTCCACCTTAACGTTGTCTGAGTTAATCCAACGACGATATAGTCGAGTTTTCAAATAAATTTCGCAGAGTGACGAGGCATTTGGCTACCTTAAGAGAGTCATAGTTACTCCTGCCGGCTGCTCCCATTTCTTTAGGCCATTATCATTCTCGCTATGGCCAGTCCTACAGAACCGATATGCCACTGTATGTCCAGTTAAACGTCGTCACAGTTACTCCCACTACGAGTCTCTTGAGTTAGCAAATGTACTTCGCCGGATGACGATTCATTTAGCGACCTTAAGAGAGTCATAGTTCCTGCTGCCAGCTGCTCCCCTTCCTTTGATACTTTCCTCTCTTTAATTCGTACTGCGGCCAGTCCATGCAGAAGCGAAATGCTGCAACATGTCCACCTTAACGTTGTCTGAGTTACCCCAAAGACGATATCCTCGAGTTTTCAAATAAATTTCGCAGAGTGACGAGGCATTTAACTACCTTAAGAGAGTCATAGTTACTCCTGCCGGCTGCTCCCATTTCTTTAGGCCATTATCATTCTCGCTATGGCCAGTCCTACAGAACCGATATGACACTGTATGTCCACCTAAACGTGGTCAAAGTTACTCCCACTACGAGTTTATTGAGTTAGCAAATGTACTTCGCCGGATGACGAGGCATTTGGCCACCTTAAGAGAGTCATAGTTCCTGCCGCCAGCTGCTCCCCTTCCTTTGAATCTATCCTCTCTTTAATTCGTACTGCGGCTAGTCCATGCAGAAGCGAAATGCTGCAACATGTCCACCTTAACGTTGTCTGAGTTACTCCAACGACGAAATAGTCGAGTTTTCAAATAAATTTCGCAGAGTGACGAGGCATTTGGCTACCTTAAGAGAGTCATAGTTACTCCTGCCGGCTGCTCCCATTTCTTTAGGACTTTATCATTCTTGCTATGGTCAGTCCTACAGAACCGATATGCCACAGTATGTCCACCAAAACGTCGTCACAGTTACTCCCACTACGAATTTCTGGAGTTAGCTAATGTTCTTCGCCGGATGACAAGGCATTTGGCTACCTCAAGAGAGTCATAGTTCCTGCTGGCAGTTGCTCCCCTTTCTTTGAATCTTTCCTCTCTTTAATTCGCACTGGGGCCAGTCCATGCAGAAGCGAAATGCTGCAACATGTTTACACTAACGCCGTCTGAGTTACTCCAACGACGATATCCTCGATTTTTCAAATATATTTCGCAGAGTGACGAGGCATTTGTCTACCTTACGAGAGTCATAGTTACTCCTGCCGGCTGCTCCCATATCTTTAGGCCATTATCATTCTTGCTATGGCCAGGCCTACAGAACCGATATGCCACTGTATGTCCACCTAAACGTCGTCACAGTTACTCCCACGACGAGTTTCTCGAGTTAGCAAATGTACTTCGCCGGAGGACAAGGCATTTGGCTACCTTAAGAGAATTATAATTTCTGCTGCCAGCTGCTCCCCTTTCTTTGAATCTTTCCTCTCTTTAATTCGCACTGGGGCCAGTCCATGCAGAAGCGAAATGCTGCAACATGTTTACACTAACGCCGTCTGAGTTACTCCAACGACGATATCCTCGATTTTTCAAATATATTTCGCAGAGTGACGAGGCATTTGTCTACCTTACGAGAGTCATAGTTACTCCTGCCGGCTGCTCCCATATCTTTAGGCCATTATCATTCTTGCTATGGCCAGGCCTACAGAACCGATATGCCACTGTATGTCCACCTAAACGTGGTCAAAGTTACTCCCACTACGAGTTTATTGAGTTAGCAAATGTACTTCGCCGGATGACGAGGCATTTGGCCACCTTAAGAGAGTCATAGTTCCTGCCGCCAGCTGCTCCCCTTCCTTTGAATCTATCCTCTCTTTAATTCGTACTGCGGCTAGTCCATGCAGAAGCGAAATGCTGCAACATGTCCACCTTAACGTTGTCTGAGTTACTCCAACGACGAAATAGTCGAGTTTTCAAATAAATTTCGCAGAGTGACGGGGCATTTGGCTACCTTAAGAGAGTCATAGTTACTCCTGCCGGCTGCTCCCATTTCTTTAGGACTTTATCATTCTTGCTATGGCCAGTCCTACAGAACCGATATGCCACAGTATGTCCACCAAAACGTCGTCACAGTTACTCCCACTACGAATTTCTGGAGTTAGCTAATGTTCTTCGCCGGATGACAAGGCATTTGGCTACCTCAAGAGAGTCATAGTTCCTGCTGGCAGTTGCTCCCCTTTCTTTGAATCTTTCCTCTCTTTAATTCGCACTGGGGCCAGTCCATGCAGAAGCGAAATGCTGCAACATGTTTACACTAACGCCGTCTGAGTTACTCCAACGACGATATCCTCGATTTTTCAAATATATTTCGCAGAGTGACGAGGCATTTGTCTACCTTACGAGAGTCATAGTTACTCCTGCCGGCTGCTCCCATATCTTTAGGCCATTATCATTCTTGCTATGGCCAGGCCTACAGAACCGATATGCCACTGTATGTCCACCTAAACGTCGTCACAGTTACTCCCACGACGAGTTTCTCGAGTTAGCAAATGTACTTCGCCGGAGGACAAGGCATTTGGCTACCTTAAGAGAATTATAATTTCTGCTGCCAGCTGCTCCCCTTTCTTTGAATCTTTCCCCTCTTTAATTCGCACTGGGGCCAGTCCATGCAGAAGCGAAATGCTGCAACATGTTTACACTAACGCCGTCTGAGTTACTCCAACGACGATATCCTCGATTTTTCAAATATATTTCGCAGAGTGACGAGGCATTTGTCTACCTTACGAGAGTCATAGTTACTCCTGCCGGCTGCTCCCATATCTTTAGGCCATTATCATTCTTGCTATGGCCAGGCCTACAGAACCGATATGCCACTGTATGTCCACCTAAACGTCGTCACAGTTACTCCCACTACGAGTTTCTCGAGTTAGCAAATGTACTTCGCCGGAGGACAAGGCATTTGGCTTCCTTGAGAGAGTCATAGTTCCTGCTGCCAGCTGCTCCCCTTCCTTTGAATCTTTCCTCTCTTTAATTCGTACTTCGGCCAGTCCATACAGAAGCGAAATGCTGCAACATGTTTACCTTAACGCTGTCTGAGTTACTCCAACGACGATATCCTCGAGTTTTCGAATAAATTTCGCAGAGTGACGAGGCATTTGGCTACCTTAAGAGCGTCGTAGTTACTCATACCGGCTGCTCCCATTTCTTTAGGCCATTATCATTCTTGCTATGGCCAGTCCTACAGAACCGATATGCCACTGTATGTCCACTTAAACGTCGTCACAGTTACTCCCACTACGAGTCTCTTGAGTTAGCAAATGTACTTCGCCGGATGACGAGGCATTTCGCGACCTTAAGAGAGTCATAGTTCCTGCTGCCAGCTGCTCCCCTTCCTTTGATACTTTCCTCTCTTTAATTCGTACTGCGGCCAGTCCATGCAGAAGCGAAATGCTGCAACATGTCCACCTTAACGTTGTCTGAGTTACCCCAAAGACGATATCCTCGAGTTTTCAAATAAATTTCGCAGAGTGACGAGGCATTTAACTACCTTAAGAGAGTCATAGTTACTCCTGCCGGCTGCTCCCATTTCTTTAGGCCATTATCATTCTCGCTATGGCCAGTCCTACAGAACCGATATGACACTGTATGTCCACCAAAACGTCGTCACAGTTACTCCCACTACGAATTTCTGGAGTTAGCTAATGTTCTTCGCCGGATGACAAGGCATTTGGCTACCTCAAGAGAGTCATAGTTCCTGCTGGCAGTTGCTCCCCTTTCTTTGAATCTTTCCTCTCTTTAATTCGCACTGGGGCCAGTCCATGCAGAAGCGAAATGCTGCAACATGTTTACACTAACGCCGTCTGAGTTACTCCAACGACGATATCCTCGATTTTTCAAATATGTTTCGCAGAGTGACGAGGCATTTGTCTACCTTACGAGAGTCATAGTTACTCCTGCCGGCTGCTCCCATATCTTTAGGCCATTATCATTCTTGCTATGGCCAGGCCTACAGAACCGATATGCCACTGTATGTCCACCTAAACGTCGTCACAGTTACTCCCACGACGAGTTTCTCGAGTTAGCAAATGTACTTCGCCGGAGGACAAGGCATTTGGCTACCTTAAGAGAATTATAATTTCTGCTGCCAGCTGCTCCCCTTTCTTTGAATCTTTCCTCTCTTTAATTCGCACTGGGGCCAGTCCATGCAGAAGCGAAATGCTGCAACATGTTTACACTAACGCCGTCTGAGTTACTCCAACGACGATATCCTCGATTTTTCAAATATATTTCGCAGAGTGACGAGGCATTTGTCTACCTTACGAGAGTCATAGTTACTCCTGCCGGCTGCTCCCATATCTTTAGGCCATTATCATTCTTGCTATGGCCAGGCCTACAGAACCGATATGCCACTGTATGTCCACCTAAACGTGGTCAAAGTTACTCCCACTACGAGTTTATTGAGTTAGCAAATGTACTTCGCCGGATGACGAGGCATTTGGCCACCTTAAGAGAGTCATAGTTCCTGCCGCCAGCTGCTCCCCTTCCTTTGAATCTATCCTCTCTTTAATTCGTACTGCGGCTAGTCCATGCAGAAGCGAAATGCTGCAACATGTCCACCTTAACGTTGTCTGAGTTACTCCAACGACGAAATAGTCGAGTTTTCAAATAAATTTCGCAGAGTGACGGGGCATTTGGCTACCTTAAGAGAGTCATAGTTACTCCTGCCGGCTGCTCCCATTTCTTTAGGACTTTATCATTCTTGCTATGGCCAGTCCTACAGAACCGATATGCCACAGTATGTCCACCAAAACGTCGTCACAGTTACTCCCACTACGAATTTCTGGAGTTAGCTAATGTTCTTCGCCGGATGACAAGGCATTTGGCTACCTCAAGAGAGTCATAGTTCCTGCTGGCAGTTGCTCCCCTTTCTTTGAATCTTTCCTCTCTTTAATTCGCACTGGGGCCAGTCCATGCAGAAGCGAAATGCTGCAACATGTTTACACTAACGCCGTCTGAGTTACTCCAACGACGATATCCTCGATTTTTCAAATATATTTCGCAGAGTGACGAGGCATTTGTCTACCTTACGAGAGTCATAGTTACTCCTGCCGGCTGCTCCCATATCTTTAGGCCATTATCATTCTTGCTATGGCCAGGCCTACAGAACCGATATGCCACTGTATGTCCACCTAAACGTCGTCACAGTTACTCCCACGACGAGTTTCTCGAGTTAGCAAATGTACTTCGCCGGAGGACAAGGCATTTGGCTACCTTAAGAGAATTATAATTTCTGCTGCCAGCTGCTCCCCTTTCTTTGAATCTTTCCTCTCTTTAATTCGCACTGGGGCCAGTCCATGCAGAAGCGAAATGCTGCAACATGTTTACACTAACGCCGTCTGAGTTACTCCAACGACGATATCCTCGATTTTTCAAATATATTTCGCAGAGTGACGAGGCATTTGTCTACCTTACGAGAGTCATAGTTACTCCTGCCGGCTGCTCCCATATCTTTAGGCCATTATCATTCTTGCTATGGCCAGGCCTACAGAACCGATATGCCACTGTATGTCCACCTAAACGTCGTCACAGTTACTCCCACTACGAGTTTCTCGAGTTAGCAAATGTACTTCGCCGGAGGACAAGGCATTTGGCTTCCTTGAGAGAGTCATAGTTCCTGCTGCCAGCTGCTCCCCTTCCTTTGAATCTTTCCTCTCTTTAATTCGTACTTCGGCCAGTCCATACAGAAGCGAAATGCTGCAACATGTTTACCTTAACGCTGTCTGAGTTACTCCAACGACGATATCCTCGAGTTTTCAAATAAATTTCGCAGAGTGACGAGGCATTTGGCTACCTTAAGAGCGTCGTAGTTACTCATACCGGCTGCTCCCATTTCTTTAGGCCATTATCATTCTTGCTATGGCCAGTCCTACAGAACCGATATGCCACTGTATGTCCACTTAAACGTCGTCACAGTTACTCCCACTACGAGTCTCTTGAGTTAGCAAATGTACTTCGCCGGATGACGAGGCATTTCGCGACCTTAAGAGAGTCATAGTTCCTGCTGCCAGCTGCTCCCCTTCCTTTGATACTTTCCTCTCTTTAATTCGTACTGCGGCCAGTCCATGCAGAAGCGAAATGCTGCAACATGTCCACCTTAACGTTGTCTGAGTTACCCCAAAGACGATATCCTCGATTTTTCAAATAAATTTCGCAGAGTGACGAGGCATTTAACTACCTTAAGAGAGTCATAGTTACTCCTGCCGGCTGCTCCCATTTCTTTAGGCCATTATCATTCTCGCTATGGCCAGTCCTACAGAACCGATATGACACTGTATGTCCACCTAAACGTGGTCAAAGTTACTCCCACTACGAGTTTATTGAGTTAGCAAATGTACTTCGCCGGATGACGAGGCATTTGGCCACCTTAAGAGAGTCATAGTTCCTGCCGCCAGCTGCTCCCCTTCCTTTGAATCTTTCCTCTCTTTAATTCGTACTGCGGCTAGTCCATGCAGAAGCGAAATGCTGCAACATGTCCACCTTAACGTTGTCTGAGTTACTCCAACGACGGAATAGTCGAGTTTTCAAATAAATTTCGCAGAGTGACGAGGCATTTGGCTACCTTAAGAGAGTCATAGTTACTCCTGCCGGCTGCTCCCATTTCTTTAGGACTTTATCATTCTTGCTATGGTCAGTCCTACAGAACCGATATGCCACCGTATGTCGACCTTAACGTCGTCACAGTTACTCCCACTACGTGTTTCTCGAGTTAGCAAATGTACTTCGCCGGATGACAAGGCATTTGGCTACCTTAAGAGAGTCATAGTTCCTGCTGCCAGCTGCTCCCCTTTCTTTGAATCTTTCCTCTCTTTAATTCGTACAGCGGCCAGTCCATGCAGAAGCGAAATGCTGCAACATGTCCACCTTAACGTTGTCTGAGTTACTCCAACGACGATATCCTCGAGTTTTCAAATAAATTTCGCAGAGTGACGAGGCATTTGGCTACCTTAAGAGATTCATATTTACCCCTGCCAGCTGCTCCCAATTCTTTAGGCCATTATCATTCTTGCATTGGCCAGTCCTACAGAACCGATATGCCACTGTATGTCCACCTAAACGTCGTCACAGTTACTCCCACTACGAGTTTCTCGAGTTAGCAAATGTAATTCGCCGGAGGACAAGGCATTTGGCTACCTTAAGAGAATTATAATTTCTGCTGCCAGCTGCTCCCCTTTCTTTGAATCTTTCCTCTCTTTAATTCGTACTTCGGCCAGTCCATACAGAAGCGAAATGCTGCAACATGTTTACCTTAACGCTGTCTGAGTTACTCCAACGACGATATCCTCGAGTTTTCAAATAAATTTCGCAGAGTGACGAAGCATTTGGCTACCTTAAGAGCGTCGTAGTTACTCCTGCCGGCTGCTCCCATTTCTTTAGGCCTTTATCATTCTTGCTATGGCCAGTCCTACAGAACCGATATGCCACAGTATGTCCACCAAAACGTCGTCACAGTTACTCCCACTACGAATTTCTGGAGTTAGCTAATGTTCTTCGCCGGATGACAAGGCATTTGGCTACCTCAAGAGAGTCATAGTTCCTGCTGGCAGTTGCTCCCCTTTCTTTGAATCTTTCCTCTCTTTAATTCGCACTGGGGCCAGTCCATGCAGAAGCGAAATGCTGCAACATGTTTACACTAACGCCGTCTGAGTTACTCCAACGACGATATCCTCGATTTTTCAAATATATTTCGCAGAGTGACGAGGCATTTGTCTACCTTACGAGAGTCATAGTTACTCCTGCCGGCTGCTCCCATATCTTTAGGCCATTATCATTCTTGCTATGGCCAGGCCTACAGAACCGATATGCCACTGTATGTCCACCTAAACGTCGTCACAGTTACTCCCACTACGAGTTTCTCGAGTTAGCAAATGTAATTCGCCGGAGGACAAGGCATTTGGCTACCTTAAGAGAATTATAATTTCTGCTGCCAGCTGCTCCCCTTTCTTTGAATCTTTCCTCTCTTTAATTCGTACTTCGGCCAGTCCATACAGAAGCGAAATGCTGCAACATGTTTACCTTAACGCTGTCTGAGTTACTCCAACGACGATATCCTCGAGTTTTCAAATAAATTTCGCAGAGTGACGAAGCATTTGGCTACCTTAAGAGCGTCGTAGTTACTCATGCCGGCTGTTCCCATTTCTTTAGGCCATTATCATTCTTGCTATGGCCAGTCCTACAGAACCGATATGCCACTGTATGTCCACCTAAACGTCGTCACAGTTACTCCCACTACGAGTCTCTTGAGTTAGCAAATGTACTTCGCCGGATGACGAGGCATTTCGCGACCTTAAGAGAGTCATAGTTCCAGCTGCCAGCTGCTCCCCTTCCTTTGATACTTTCCTCTCTTTAATTCGTACTGCGGCCAGTCCATGCAGAAGCGAAATGCTGCAACATGTCCACCTTAACGTTGTCTGAGTTACCCCAAAGACGATATCCTCGAGTTTTCAAATAAATTTCGCAGAGTGACGAGGCATTTAACTACCTTAAGAGAGTCATAGTTACTCCTGCCGGCTGCTCCCATTTCTTTAGGCCATTATCATTCTCGCTATGGCCAGTCCTACAGAACCGATATGGCACTGTATGTCCACCTAAACGTGGTCACAGTTACTCCCACAACGAGTTTATTGAGTTAGCAAATGTACTTCGCCGGATGACGAGGCA
The DNA here is from genome assembly GCF_021461395.2 of Schistocerca americana. Taxonomy (NCBI): domain Eukaryota; kingdom Metazoa; phylum Arthropoda; class Insecta; order Orthoptera; family Acrididae; genus Schistocerca; species Schistocerca americana. The sequence goes on from NC_060123.1 coordinate 717,811,921, forward strand.
TTTGGCCACCTTAAGAGAGTCATAGTTCCTGCCGCCAGCTGCTCCCCTTCCTTTGAATCTTTCCTCTCTTTAATTCGTACTGCGGCTAGTCCATGCAGAAGCGAAATGCTGCAACATGTCCACCTTAACGTTGTCTGAGTTAATCCAACGACGATATAGTCGAGTTTTCAAATAAATTTCGCAGAGTGACGAGGCATTTGGCTACCTTAAGAGAGTCATAGTTACTCCTGCCGGCTGCTCCCATTTCTTTAGGCCATTATCATTCTCGCTATGGCCAGTCCTACAGAACCGATATGCCACTGTATGTCCAGTTAAACGTCGTCACAGTTACTCCCACTACGAGTCTCTTGAGTTAGCAAATGTACTTCGCCGGATGACGATTCATTTCGCGACCTTAAGAGAGTCATAGTTCCTGCTGCCAGCTGCTCCCCTTCCTTTGATACTTTCCTCTCTTTAATTCGTACTGCGGCCAGTCCATGCAGAAGCGAAATGCTGCAACATGTCCACCTTAACGTTGTCTGAGTTACCCCAAAGACGATATCCTCGAGTTTTCAAATAAATTTCGCAGAGTGACGAGGCATTTAACTACCTTAAGAGAGTCATAGTTACTCCTGCCGGCTGCTCCCATTTCTTTAGGCCATTATCATTCTCGCTATGGCCAGTCCTACAGAACCGATATGACACTGTATGTCCACCTAAACGTGGTCAAAGTTACTCCCACTACGAGTTTATTGAGTTAGCAAATGTACTTCGCCGGATGACGAGGCATTTGGCCACCTTAAGAGAGTCATAGTTCCTGCCGCCAGCTGCTCCCCTTCCTTTGAATCTTTCCTCTCTTTAATTCGTACTGCGGCTAGTCCATGCAGAAGCGAAATGCTGCAACATGTCCACCTTAACGTTGTCTGAGTTACTCCAACGACGAAATAGTCGAGTTTTCAAATAAATTTCGCAGAGTGACGAGGCATTTGGCTACCTTAAGAGAGTCATAGTTACTCCTGCCGGCTGCTCCCATTTCTTTAGGACTTTATCATTCTTGCTATGGTCAGTCCTACAGAACCGATATGCCACCGTATGTCCACCTTAACGTCGTCACAGTTACTCCCACTACGAGTTTCTCGAGTTAGCAAATGTACTTCGCCGGATGACAAGGCATTTGGCTACCTTAAGAGAGTCATAGTTCCTGCTGCCAGCTGCTCCCCTTTCTTTGAATCTTTCCTCTCTTTAATTCGTACTGCAGCCATTCCATGCAGAAGCGAAATGCTGCAACATGTTTACCTTAACGTTGTCTGAATTACTCCAACGACGATATCCTCGAGATTCCAAATAAATTTCGCAGAGTGACGAGGCATTTGGCTACCTTAAGAGAGTCATAGTTACTCCTGCCGGCTGCTCCCATTTCTTTAGGCCTTTATCATTCTTGCTATGGCCAGTCCTACAGAACCGATATGCCACAGTATGTCCACCAAAACGTCGTCACAGTTACTCCCACTACGAATTTCTGGAGTTAGCTAATGTTCTTCGCCGGATGACAAGGCATTTGGCTACCTCAAGAGAGTCATAGTTCCTGCTGGCAGTTGCTCCCCTTTCTTTGAATCTTTCCTCTCTTTAATTCGCACTGGGGCCAGTCCATGCAGAAGCGAAATGCTGCAACATGTTTACACTAACGCCGTCTGAGTTACTCCAACGACGATATCCTCGATTTTTCAAATATATTTCGCAGAGTGACGAGGCATTTGTCTACCTTACGAGAGTCATAGTTACTCCTGCCGGCTGCTCCCATATCTTTAGGCCATTATCATTCTTGCTATGGCCAGGCCTACAGAACCGATATGCCACTGTATGTCCACCTAAACGTCGTCACATTTACTCCCACTACGAGTTTCTCGAGTTAGCAAATGTAATTCGCCGGAGGACAAGGCATTTGGCTACCTTAAGAGAATTATAATTTCTGCTGCCAGCTGCTCCCCTTTCTTTGAATCTTTCCTCTCTTTAATTCGTACTTCGGCCAGTCCATACAGAAGCGAAATGCTGCAACATGTTTACCTTAACGCTGTCTGAGTTACTCCAACGACGATATACTCGAGTTTTCAAATAAATTTCGCAGAGTGACGAGGCATTTGGCTACCTTAAGAGAGTCATAGTTACTCCTGCCGGCTGCTCCCATTTCTTTAGGCCATTATCATTCTCGCTATGGCCAGTCCTACAGAACCGATATGCCACTGTATGTCCAGTTAAACGTCGTCACAGTTACTCCCACTACGAGTCTCTTGAGTTACCAAATGTACTTCGCCGGATGACGATTCATTTCGCGACCTTAAGAGAGTCATAGTTCCTGCTGCCAGCTGCTCCCCTTCCTTTGATACTTTCCTCTCTTTAATTCGTACTGCGGCCAGTCCATGCAGAAGCGAAATGCTGCAACATGTCCACCTTAACGTTGTCTGAGTTACCCCAAAGACGATATCCTCGAGTTTTCAAATAAATTTCGCAGAGTGACGAGGCATTTAACTACCTTAAGAGAGTCATAGTTACTCCTGCCGGCTGCTCCCATTTCTTTAGGCCATTATCATTCTCGCTATGGCCAGTCCTACAGAACCGATATGACACTGTATGACCACCTAAACGTGGTCAAAGTTACTCCCACTACGAGTTTATTGAGTTAGCAAATGTACTTCGCCGGATGACGAGGCATTTGGCCACCTTAAGAGAGTCATAGTTCCTGCCGCCAGCTGCTCCCCTTCCTTTGAATCTTTCCTCTCTTTAATTCGTACTGCGGCTAGTCCATGCAGAAGCGAAATGCTGCAACATGTCCACCTTAACGTTGTCTGAGTTACTCCAACGACGAAATAGTCGAGTTTTCAAATAAATTTCGCAGAGTGACGAGGCATTTGGCTACCTTAAGAGAGTCATAGTTACTCCTGCCGGCTGCTCCCATTTCTTTAGGCCTTTATCATTCTTGCTATGGCCAGTCCTACAGAACCGATATGCCACAGTATGTCCACCAAAACGTCGTCACAGTTACTCCCACTACGAATTTCTGGAGTTAGCTAATGTTCTTCGCCGGATGACAAGGCATTTGGCTACCTCAAGAGAGTCATAGTTCCTGCTGGCAGTTGCTCCCCTTTCTTTGAATCTTTCCTCTCTTTAATTCGCACTGGGGCCAGTCCATGCAGAAGCGAAATGCTGCAACATGTTTACACTAACGCCGTCTGAGTTACTCCAACGACGATATCCTCGATTTTTCAAATATATTTCGCAGAGTGACGAGGCATTTGTCTACCTTACGAGAGTCATAGTTACTCCTGCCGGCTGCTCCCATATCTTTAGGCCATTATCATTCTTGCTATGGCCAGGCCTACAGAACCGATATGCCACTGTATGTCCACCTAAACGTCGTCACAGTTACTCCCACTACGAGTTTCTCGAGTTAGCAAATGTAATTCGCCGGAGGACAAGGCATTTGGCTACCTTAAGAGAATTATAATTTCTGCTGCCAGCTGCTCCCCTTTCTTTGAATCTTTCCTCTCTTTAATTCGTACTTCGGCCAGTCCATACAGAAGCGAAATGCTGCAACATGTTTACCTTAACGCTGTCTGAGTTACTCCAACGACGATATCCTCGAGTTTTCAAATAAATTTCGCAGAGTGACGAAGCATTTGGCTACCTTAAGAGCGTCGTAGTTACTCATGCCGGCTGTTCCCATTTCTTTAGGCCATTATCATTCTTGCTATGGCCAGTCCTACAGAACCGATATGCCACTGTATGTCCACCTAAACGTCGTCACAGTTACTCCCACTACGAGTCTCTTGAGTTAGCAAATGTACTTCGCCGGATGACGAGGCATTTCGCGACCTTAAGAGAGTCATAGTTCCTGCTGCCAGCTGCTCCCCTTCCTTTGATACTTTCCTCTCTTTAATTCGTACTGCGGCCAGTCCATGCAGAAGCGAAATGCTGCAACATGTCCACCTTAACGTTGTCTGAGTTACCCCAAAGACGATATCCTCGAGTTTTCAAATAAATTTCGCAGAGTGACGAGGCATTTAACTACCTTAAGAGAGTCATAGTTACTCCTGCCGGCTGCTCCCATTTCTTTAGGCCATTATCATTCTCGCTATGGCCAGTCCTACAGAACCGATATGGCACTGTATGTCCACCTAAACGTGGTCACAGTTACTCCCACAACGAGTTTATTGAGTTAGCAAATGTACTTCGCCGGATGACGAGGCATTTGGCCACCTTAAGAGAGTCATAGTTCCTGCCGCCAGCTGCTCCCCTTCCTTTGAATCTTTCCTCTCTTTAATTCGTACTGCGGCTAGTCCATGCAGAAGCGAAATGCTGCAACATGTCCACCTTAACGTTGTCTGAGTTAATCCAACGACGATATAGTCGAGTTTTCAAATAAATTTCGCAGAGTGACGAGGCATTTGGCTACCTTAAGAGAGTCATAGTTACTCCTGCCGGCTGCTCCCATTTCTTTAGGCCATTATAATTCTCGCTATGGCCAGTCCTACAGAACCGATATGCCACTGTATGTCCAGTTAAACGTCGTCACAGTTACTCCCACTACGAGTCTCTTGAGTTAGCAAATGTACTTCGCCGGATGACGATTCATTTCGCGACCTTAAGAGAGTCATAGTTCCTGCTGCCAGCTGCTCCCCTTCCTTTGATACTTTCCTCTCTTTAATTCGTACTGCGGCCAGTCCATGCAGAAGCGAAATGCTGCAACATGTCCACCTTAACGTTGTCTGAGTTACCCCAAAGACGATATCCTCGAGTTTTCAAATAAATTTCGCAGAGTGACGAGGCATTTAACTACCTTAAGAGAGTCATAGTTACTCCTGCCGGCTGCTCCCATTTCTTTAGGCCATTATCATTCTCGCTATGGCCAGTCCTACAGAACCGATATGACACTGTATGACCACCTAAACGTGGTCAAAGTTACTCCCACTACGAGTTTATTGAGTTAGCAAATGTACTTCGCCGGATGACGAGGCATTTGGCCACCTTAAGAGAGTCATAGTTCCTGCCGCCAGCTGCTCCCCTTCCTTTGAATCTTTCCTCTCTTTAATTCGTACTGCGGCTAGTCCATGCAGAAGCGAAATGCTGCAACATGTCCACCTTAACGTTGTCTGAGTTACTCCAACGACGAAATAGTCGAGTTTTCAAATAAATTTCGCAGAGTGACGAGGCATTTGGCTACCTTAAGAGAGTCATAGTTACTCCTGCCGGCTGCTCACATTTCTTTAGGACTTTATCATTCTTGCTAGGGTCAGTCCTACAGAACCGATATGCCACCGTATGTCCACCTTAACGTCGTCACAGTTACTCCCACTACGAGTTTCTCGAGTTAGCAAATGTACTTCGCCGGATGACAAGGCATTTGGCTACCTTAAGAGAGTCATAGTTCCTGCTGCCAGCTGCTCCCCTTTCTTTGAATCTTTCCTCTCTTTAATTCGTACTGCAGCCATTCCATGCAGAAGCGAAATGCTGCAACATGTTTACCTTAACGTTGTCTGAATTACTCCAACGACGATATCCTCGAGATTCCAAATAAATTTCGCAGAGTGACGAGGCATTTGGCTACCTTAAGAGAGTCATAGTTACTCCTGCCGGCTGCTCCCATTTCTTTAGGCCTTTATCATTCTTGCTATGGCCAGTCCTACAGAACCGATATGCCACAGTATGTCCACCAAAACGTCGTCACAGTTACTCCCACTACGAATTTCTGGAGTTAGCTAATGTTCTTCGCCGGATGACAAGGCATTTGCCTACCTCAAGAGAGTCATAGTTCCTGCTGGCAGTTGCTCCCCTTTCTTTGAATCTTTCCTCTCTTTAATTCGCACTGGGGCCAGTCCATGCAGAAGCGAAATGCTGCAACATGTTTACACTAACGCCGTCTGAGTTACTCCAACGACGATATCCTCGATTTTTCAAATATATTTCGCAGAGTGACGAGGCATTTGTCTACCTTACGAGAGTCATAGTTACTCCTGCCGGCTGCTCCCATATCTTTAGGCCATTATCATTCTTGCTATGGCCAGGCCTACAGAACCGATATGCCACTGTATGTCCACCTAAACGTCGTCACAGTTACTCCCACTACGAGTTTCTCGAGTTAGCAAATGTAATTCGCCGGAGGACAAGGCATTTGGCTACCTTAAGAGAATTATAATTTCTGCTGCCAGCTGCTCCCCTTTCTTTGAATCTTTCCTCTCTTTAATTCGTACTTCGGCCAGTCCATACAGAAGCGAAATGCTGCAACATGTTTACCTTAACGCTGTCTGAGTTACTCCAACGACGATATCCTCGAGTTTTCAAATAAATTTCGCAGAGTGACGAAGCATTTGGCTACCTTAAGAGCGTCGTAGTTACTCATGCCGGCTGTTCCCATTTCTTTAGGCCATTATCATTCTTGCTATGGCCAGTCCTACAGAACCGATATGCCACTGTATGTCCACCTAAACGTCGTCACAGTTACTCCCACTACGAGTCTCTTGAGTTAGCAAATGTACTTCGCCGGATGACGAGGCATTTCGCGACCTTAAGAGAGTCATAGTTCCTGCTGCCAGCTGCTCCCCTTCCTTTGATACTTTCCTCTCTTTAATTCGTACTGCGGCCAGTCCATGCAGAAGCGAAATGCTGCAACATGTCCACCTTAACGTTGTCTGAGTTACCCCAAAGACGATATCCTCGAGTTTTCAAATAAATTTCGCAGAGTGACGAGGCATTTAACTACCTTAAGAGAGTCATAGTTACTCCTGCCGGCTGCTCCCATTTCTTTAGGCCATTATCATTCTCGCTATGGCCAGTCCTACAGAACCGATATGGCACTGTATGTCCACCTAAACGTGGTCACAGTTACTCCCACAACGAGTTTATTGAGTTAGCAAATGTACTTCGCCGGATGACGAGGCATTTGGCCACCTTAAGAGAGTCATAGTTCCTGCCGCCAGCTGCTCCCCTTCCTTTGAATCTTTCCTCTCTTTAATTCGTACTGCGGCTAGTCCATGCAGAAGCGAAATGCTGCAACATGTCCACCTTAACGTTGTCTGAGTTAATCCAACGACGATATAGTCGAGTTTTCAAATAAATTTCTCAGAGTGACGAGGCATTTGGCTACCTTAAGAGAGACATAGTTACTCCTGCCGGCTGCTCCCATTTCTTTAGGCCATTATCATTCTCGCTATGGCCAGTCCTACAGAACCGATATGCCACTGTATGTCCAGTTAAACGTCGTCACAGTTACTCCCACTACGAGTCTCTTGAGTTAGCAAATGTACTTCGCCGGATGACGATTCATTTCGCGACCTTAAGAGAGTCATAGTTCCTGCTGCCAGCTGCTCCCCTTCCTTTGATACTTTCCTCTCTTTAATTCGTACTGCGGCCAGTCCATGCAGAAGCGAAATGCTGCAACATGTCCACCTTAACGTTGTCTGAGTTACCCCAAAGACGATATCCTCGAGTTTTCAAATAAATTTCGCAGAGTGACGAGGCATTTAACTACCTTAAGAGAGTCATAGTTACTCCTGCCGGCTGCTCCCATTTCTTTAGGCCATTATCATTCTCGCTATGGCCAGTCCTACAGAACCGATATGCCACTGTATGTCCACCTAAACGTCGTCACAGTTACTCCCACTACGAGTCTCTTGAGTTAGCAAATGTACTTCGCCGGATGACGAGGCATTTCGCGACCTTAAGAGAGTCATAGTTCCTGCTGCCAGCTGCTCCCCTTCCTTTGATACTTTCCTCTCTTTAATTCGTACTGCGGCCAGTCCATGCAGAAGCGAAATGCTGCAACATGTCCACCTTAACGTTGTCTGAGTTACCCCAAAGACGATATCCTCGAGTTTTCAAATAAATTTCGCAGAGTGACGAGGCATTTAACTACCTTAAGAGAGTCATAGTTACTCCTGCCGGCTGCTCCAATTTCTTTAGGCCATTATCATTCTCGCTATGGCCAGTCCTACAGAACCGATATGGCACTGTATGTCCACCTAAACGTGGTCACAGTTACTCCCACAACGAGTTTATTGAGTTAGCAAATGTACTTCGCCGGATGACGAGGCATTTGGCCACCTTAAGAGAGTCATAGTTCCTGCCGCCAGCTGCTCCCCTTCCTTTGAATCTTTCCTCTCTTTAATTCGTACTGCGGCTAGTCCATGCAGAAGCGAAATGCTGCAACATGTCCACCTTAACGTTGTCTGAGTTAATCCAACGACGATATAGTCGAGTTTTCAAATAAATTTCGCAGAGTGACGAGGCATTTGGCTACCTTAAGAGAGTCATAGTTACTCCTGCCGGCTGCTCCCATTTCTTTAGGCCATTATCATTCTCGCTATGGCCAGTCCTACAGAACCGATATGCCACTGTATGTCCAGTTAAACGTCGTCACAGTTACTCCCACTACGAGTCTCTTGAGTTAGCAAATGTACTTCGCCGGATGACGATTCATTTCGCGACCTTAAGAGAGTCATAGTTCCTGCTGCCAGCTGCTCCCCTTCCTTTGATACTTTCCTCTCTTTAATTCGTACTGCGGCCAGTCCATGCAGAAGCGAAATGCTGCAACATGTCCACCTTAACGTTGTCTGAGTTACCCCAAAGACGATATCCTCGAGTTTTCAAATAAATTTCGCAGAGTGACGAGGCATTTAACTACCTTAAGAGAGTCATAGTTACTCCTGCCGGCTGCTCCCATTTCTTTAGGCCATTATCATTCTCGCTATGGCCAGTCCTACAGAACCGATATGACACTGTATGACCACCTAAACGTGGTCAAAGTTACTCCCACTACGAGTTTATTGAGTTAGCAAATGTACTTCGCCGGATGACGAGGCATTTGGCCACCTTAAGAGAGTCATAGTTCCTGCCGCCAGCTGCTCCCCTTCCTTTGAATCTTTCCTCTCTTTAATTCGTACTGCGGCTAGTCCATGCAGAAGCGAAATGCTGCAACATGTCCACCTTAACGTTGTCTGAGTTACTCCAACAACGAAATAGTCGAGTTTTCAAATAAATTTCGCAGAGTGACGAGGCATTTGGCTACCTTGAGAGTCATAGTTACTCCTGCCGGCTGCTCACATTTCTTTAGGACTTTATCATTCTTGCTAGGGTCAGTCCTACAGAACCGATATGCCACCGTATGTCCACCTTAACGTCGTCACAGTTACTCCCACTACGAGTTTCTCGAGTTAGCAAATGTACTTCGCCGGATGACAAGGCATTTGGCTACCTTAAGAGAGTCATAGTTCCTGCTGCCAGCTGCTCCCCTTTCTTTGAATCTTTCCTCTCTTTAATTCGTACTGCAGCCATTCCATGCAGAAGCGAAATGCTGCAACATGTTTACCTTAACGTTGTCTGAATTACTCCAACGACGATATCCTCGAGATTCCAAATAAATTTCGCAGAGTGACGAGGCATTTGGCTACCTTAAGAGAGTCATAGTTACTCCTGCCGGCTGCTCCCATTTCTTTAGGCCTTTATCATTCTTGCTATGGCCAGTCCTACAGAACCGATATGCCACAGTATGTCCACCAAAACGTCGTCACAGTTACTCCCACTACGAATTTCTGGAGTTAGCTAATGTTCTTCGCCGGATGACAAGGCATTTGGCTACCTCAAGAGAGTCATAGTTCCTGCTGGCAGTTGCTCCCCTTTCTTTGAATCTTTCCTCTCTTTAATTCGCACTGGGGCCAGTCCATGCAGAAGCGAAATGCTGCAACATGTTTACACTAACGCCGTCTGAGTTACTCCAACGACGATATCCTCGATTTTTCAAATATATTTCGCAGAGTGACGAGGCATTTGTCTACCTTACGAGAGTCGTAGTTACTCCTGCCGGCTGCTCCCATATCTTTAGGCCACTATCATTCTTGCTATGGCCAGGCCTACAGAACCGATATGCCACTGTATGTCCACCTAAACGTCGTCACAGTTACTCCCACTACGAGTTTCTCGAGTTAGCAAATGTAATTCGCCGGAGGACAAGGCATTTGGCTACCTTAAGAGAATTATAATTTCTGCTGCCAGCTGCTCCCCTTTCTTTGAATCTTTCCTCTCTTTAATTCGTACTTCGGCCAGTCCATACAGAAGCGAAATGCTGCAACATGTTTACCTTAACGCTGTCTGAGTTACTCCAACGACGATATCCTCGAGTTTTCAAATAAATTTCGCAGAGTGACGAAGCATTTGGCTACCTTAAGAGCGTCGTAGTTACTCATGCCGGCTGTTCCCATTTCTTTAGGCCATTATCATTCTTGCTATGGCCAGTCCTACAGAACCGATATGCCACTGTATGTCCACCTAAACGTCGTCACAGTTACTCCCACTACGAGTCTCTTGAGTTAGCAAATGTACTTCGCCGGATGACGAGGCATTTCGCGACCTTAAGAGAGTCATAGTTCCTGCTGCCAGCTGCTCCCCTTCCTTTGATACTTTCCTCTCTTTAATTCGTACTGCGGCCAGTCCATGCAGAAGCGAAATGCTGCAACATGTCCACCTTAACGTTGTCTGAGTTACCCCAGAGACGATATCCTCGAGTTTTCAAATAAATTTCGCAGAGTGACGAGGCATTTAACTACCTTAAGAGAGTCATAGTTACTCCTGCCGGCTGCTCCCATTTCTTTAGGCCATTATCATTCTCGCTATGGCCAGTCCTAGAGAACCGATATGGCACTGTATGTCCACCTAAACGTGGTCACAGTTACTCCCACAACGAGTTTATTGAGTTAGCAAATGTACTTCGCCGGATGACGAGGCATTTGGCCACCTTAAGAGAGTCATAGTTCCTGCCGCCAGCTGCTCCCCTTCCTTTGAATCTTTCCTCTCTTTAATTCGTACTGCGGCTAGTCCATGCAGAAGCGAAATGCTGCAACATGTCCACCTTAACGTTGTCTGAGTTAATCCAACGACGATATAGTCGAGTTTTCAAATAAATTTCTCAGAGTGACGAGGCATTTGGCTACCTTAAGAGAGACATAGTTACTCCTGCCGGCTGCTCCCATTTCTTTAGGCCATTATCATTCTCGCTATGGCCAGTCCTACAGAACCGATATGCCACTGTATGTCCAGTTAAACGTCGTCACAGTTACTCCCACTACGAGTCTCTTGAGTTAGCAAATGTACTTCGCCGGATGACGATTCATTTCGCGACCTTAAGAGAGTCATAGTTCCTGCTGCCAGCTGCTCCCCTTCCTTTGATACTTTCCTCTCTTTAATTCGTACTGCGGCCAGTCCATGCAGAAGCGAAATGCTGCAACATGTCCACCTTAACGTTGTCTGAGTTACCCCAAAGACGATATCCTCGAGTTTTCAAATAAATTTCGCAGAGTGACAAGGCATTTAACTACCTTAAGAGAGTCATAGTTACTCCTGCCGGCTGCTCCCATTTCTTTAGGCCATTATCATTCTCGCTATGGCCAGTCCTACAGAACCGATATGACACTGTATGTCCACCTAAACGTGGTCAAAGTTACTCCCACTACGAGTTTATTGAGTTAGCAAATGTACTTCGCCGGATGACGAGGCATTTGGCCACCTTAAGAGAGTCATAGTTCCTGCCGCCAGCTGCTCCCCTTCCTTTGAATCTTTCCTCTCTTTAATTCGTACTGCGGCTAGTCCATGCAGAAGCGAAATGCTGCAACATGTCCACCTTAACGTTGTCTGAGTTACTCCAACGACGAAATAGTCGAGTTTTCAAATAAATTTCGCAGAGTGACGAGGCATTTGGCTACCTTAAGAGAGTCATAGTTACTCCTGCCGGCTGCTCCCATTTCTTTAGGACTTTATCATTCTTGCTATGGTCAGTCCTACAGAACCGATATGCCACCGTATGTCCACCTTAACGTCGTCACAGTTACTCCCACTACGAGTTTCTCGAGTTAGCAAATGTACTTCGCCGGATGACAAGGCATTTGGCTACCTTAAGAGAGTCATAGTTCCTGCTGCCAGCTGCTCCCCTTTCTTTGAATCTTTCCTCTCTTTAATTCGTACTGCAGCCATTCCATGCAGAAGCGAAATGCTGCAACATGTTTACCTTAACGTTGTCTGAATTACTCCAACGACGATATCCTCGAGATTCCAAATAAATTTCGCAGAGTGACGAGGCAATTGGCTACCTTAAGAGAGTCATAGTTACTCCTGCCGGCTGCTCCCATTTCTTTAGGCCTTTATCATTCTTGCTATGGCCAGTCCTACAGAACCGATATGCCACAGTATGTCCACCAAAACGTCGTCACAGTTACTCCCACTACGAATTTCTGGAGTTAGCTAATGTTCTTCGCCGGATGACAAGGCATTTGGCTACCTCAAGAGAGTCATAGTTCCTGCTGGCAGTTGCTCCCCTTTCTTTGAATCTTTCCTCTCTTTAATTCGCACTGGGGCCAGTCCATGCAGAAGCGAAATGCTGCAACATGTTTACACTAACGCCGTCTGAGTTACTCCAACGACGATATCCTCGATTTTTCAAATATATTTCGCAGAGTGACGAGGCATTTGCCTACCTTACGAGAGTCATAGTTACTCCTGCCGGCTGCTCCCATATCTTTGGGCCATTATCATTCTTGCTATGGCCAGGCCTACAGAACCGATATGCCACTGTATGTCCACCTAAACGTCGTCACAGTTACTCCCACTACGAGTTTCTCGAGTTAGCAAATGTAATTCGCCGGAGGACAAGGCATTTGGCTACCTTAAGAGAATTATAATTTCTGCTGCCAGCTGCTCCCCTTTCTTTGAATCTTTCCTCTCTTTAATTCGTACTTCGGCCAGTCCATACAGAAGCGAAATGCTGCAACATGTTTACCTTAACGCTGTCTGAGTTACTCCAACGACGATATCCTCGAGTTTTCAAATAAATTTCGCAGAGTGACGAAGCATTTGGCTACCTTAAGAGCGTCGTAGTTACTCATGCCGGCTGTTCCCATTTCTTTAGGCCATTATCATTCTTGCTATGGCCAGTCCTACAGAACCGATATGCCGCTGTATGTCCACCTAAACGTCGTCACAGTTACTCCCACTACGAGTCTCTTGAGTTAGCAAATGTACTTCGCCGGATGACGAGGCATTTCGCGACCTTAAGAGAGTCATAGTTCCTGCTGCCAGCTGCTCCCCTTCCATTGATACTTTCCTCTCTTTAATTCGTACTGCGGCCAGTCCATGCAGAAGCGAAATGCTGCAACATGTCCACCTTAACGTTGTCTGAGTTACCCCAAAGACGATATCCTCGAGTTTTCAAATAAATTTCGCAGAGTGACGAGGCATTTAACTACCTTAAGAGAGTCATAGTTACTCCTGCCGGCTGCTCCCATTTCTTTAGGCCATTATCATTCTCGCTATGGCCAGTCCTACAGAACCGATATGGCACTGTATGTCCACCTAAACGTGGTCACAGTTACTCCCACAACGGGTTTATTGAGTTAGCAAATGTACTTCGCCGGATGACGAGGCATTTGGCCACCTTAAGAGAGTCATAGTTCCTGCCGCCAGCTGCTCCCCTTCCTTTGAATCTTTCCTCTCTTTAATTCGTACTGCGGCTAGTCCATGCAGAAGCGAAATGCTGCAACATGTCCACCTTAACGTTGTCTGAGTTAATCCAACGACGATATAGTCGAGTTTTCAAATAAATTTCGCAGAGTGACGAGGCATTTGGCTACCTTAAGAGAGTCATAGTTACTCCTGCCGGCTGCTCCCATTTCTTTAGGCCATTATCATTCTCGCTATGGCCAGTTCTACAGAACCGATATGGCACTGTATGTCCACCTAAACGTGGTCACAGTTACTCCCACAACGAGTTTATTGAGTTAGAAAATGTACTTCGCCGGATGACGAGGCATTTGGCCACCTTAAGAGAGTCATAGTTCCTGCCGCCAGCTGCTCCCCTTCCTTTGAATCTTTCCTCTCTTTAATTCGTACTGCGGCTAGTCCATGCAGAAGCGAAATGCTGCAACATGTCCACCTTAACGTTGTCTGAGTTAATCCAACGACGATATAGTCGAGTTTTCAAATAAATTTCGCAGAGTGACGAGGCATTTGGCTACCTTAAGAGCGTCGTAGTTACTCATGCCGGCTGTTCCCATTTCTTTAGGCCATTATCATTCATGCTATGGCCAGTCCTACAGAACCGATATGCCACTGTATGTCCACCTAAACGTCGTCACAGTTACTCCCACTACGAGTCTCTTGAGTTAGCAAATGTACTTCGCCGGATGACGAGGCATTTCGCGACCTTAAGAGAGTCATAGTTCCTGCTGCCAGCTGCTCCCCTTCCTTTGATACTTTCCTCTCTTTAATTCGTACTGCGGCCAGTCCATGCAGAAGCGAAATGCTGCAACATGTCCACCTTAACGTTGTCTGAGTTACCCCAAAGACGATATCCTCGAGTTTTCAAATAAATTTCGCAGAGTGACGAGGCATTTAACTACCTTAAGAGAGTCATAGTTACTCCTGCCGGCTGCTCCCATTTCTTTAGGCCATTATCATTCTCGCTATGGCCAGTCCTACAGAACCGATATGGCACTGTATGTCCACCTAAACGTGGTCACAGTTACTCCCACAACGAGTTTATTGAGTTAGCAAATGTACTTCGCCGGATGACGAGGCATTTGGCCACCTTAAGAGAGTCATAGTTCCTGCCGCCAGCTGCTCCCCTTCCTTTGAATCTTTCCTCTCTTTAATTCGTACTGCGGCTAGTCCATGCAGAAGCGAAACGCTGCAACATGTCCACCTTAACGTTGTCTGAGTTAATCCAACGACGATATAGTCGAGTTTTCAAATAAATTTCGCAGAGTGACGAGGCATTTGGCTACCTTAAGAGCGTCGTAGTTACTCATGCCGGCTGTTCCCATTTCTTTAGGCCATTATCATTCTTGCTATGGCCAGTCCTACAGAACCGATATGCCACTGTATGTTTACCTAAACGTCGTCACAGTTACTCCCACTACGAGTCTCTTGAGTTAGCAAATGTACTTCGCCGGATGACGAGGCATTTCGCGACCTTAAGAGAGTCATAGTTCCTGCTGCCAGCTGCTCCCCTTCCTTTGATACTTTCCTCTCTTTAATTCGTACTGCGGCCAGTCCATGCAGAAGCGAAATGCTGCAACATGTCCACCTTAACGTTGTCTGAGTTACCCCAAAGACGATATCCTCGAGTTTTCAAATAAATTTCGCAGAGTGACGAGGCATTTAACTACCTTAAGAGAGTCATAGTTACTCCTGCCGGCTGCTCCCATTTCTTTAGGCCATTATCATTCTCGCTATGGCCAGTCCTACAGAACCGATATGACACTGTATGTCCACCTAAACGTGGTCAAAGTTACTCCCACTACGAGTTTATTGAGTTAGCAAATGTACTTCGCCGGATGACGAGGCATTTGGCCACCTTAAGAGAGTCATAGTTCCTGCCGCCAGCTGCTCCCCTTCCTTTGAATCTTTCCTCTCTTTAATTCGTACTGCGGCTAGTCCATGCAGAAGCGAAATGCTGCAACATGTCCACCTTAACGTTGTCTGAGTTACTCCAACGACGAAATAGTCGAGTTTTCAAATAAATTTCGCAGAGTGACGAGGCATTTGGCTACCTTAAGAGAGTCATAGTTACTCCTGCCGGCTGCTCCCATTTCTTTAGGACTTTATCATTCTTGCTATGGGCAGTCCTACAGAACCGATATGCCACCGTATGTCCACCTTAACGTCGTCACAGTTACTCCCACTACGAGTTTCTCGAGTTAGCAAATGTACTTCGCCGGATGACAAGGCATTTGGCTACCTTAAGAGAGTCATAGTTCCTGCTGCCAGCTGCTCCCCTTTCTTTGAATCTTTCCTCTCTTTAATTCGTACTGCAGCCATTCCATGCAGAAGCGAAATGCTGCAACATGTTTACCTTAACGTTGTCTGAATTACTCCAACGACGATATCCTCGAGATTCCAAATAAATTTCGCAGAGTGACGAGGCATTTGGCTACCTTAAGAGAGTCATAGTTACTCCTGCCGGCTGCTCCCATTTCTTTAGGCCTTTATCATTCTTGCTATGGTCAGTCCTACAGAACCGATATGCCACAGTATGTCCACCAAAACGTCGTCACAGTTACTCCCACTACGAATTTCTGGAGTTAGCTAATGTTCTTCGCCGGATGACAAGGCATTTGGCTACCTCAAGAGAGTCATAGTTCCTGCTGGCAGTTGCTCCCCTTTCTTTGAATCTTTCCTCTCTTTAATTCGCACTGGGGCCAGTCCATGCAGAAGCGAAATGCTGCAACATGTTTACACTAACGCCGTCTGAGTTACTCCAACGACGATATCCTCGATTTTTCAAATATATTTCGCAGAGTGACGAGGCATTTGTCTACCTTACGAGAGTCATAGTTACTCCTGCCGGCTGCTCCCATATCTTTAGGCCATTATCATTCTTGCTATGGCCAGGCCTACAGAACCGATATGCCACTGTATGTCCACCTAAACGTCGTCACAGTTACTCCCACTACGAGTTTCTCGAGTTAGCAAATGTATTTCGCCGGAGGACAAGGCATTTGGCTACCTTAAGAGAATTATAATTTCTGCTGCCAGCTGCTCCCCTTTCTTTGAATCTTTCCTCTCTTTAATTCGTACTTCGGCCAGTCCATACAGAAGCGAAATGCTGCAACATGTCCACCTTAACGTTGTCTGAGTTACCCCAAAGACGATATCCTCGAGTTTTCAAATAAATTTCGCAGAGTGACGAGGCATTTAACTACCTTAAGAGAGTCATAGTTTCTCCTGCCGGCTGCTCCCATTTCTTTAGGCCATTATCATTCTCGCTATGGCCAGTCCTACAGAACCGATATGACACTGTATGTCCACCTAAACGTGGTCAAAGTTACTCCCACTACGAGTTTATTGAGTTAGCAAATGTACTTCGCCGGATGACGAGGCATTTGGCCACCTTAAGAGAGTCATAGTTCCTGCCGCCAGCTGCTCCCCTTCCTTTGAATCTTTCCTCTCTTTAATTCGTACTGCGGCTAGTCCATGCAGAAGCGAAATGCTGCAACATGTCCACCTTAACGTTGTCTGAGTTACTCCAACGACGAAATAGTCGAGTTTTCAAATAAATTTCGCAGAGTGACGAGGCATTTGGCTACCTTAAGAGAGTCATAGTTACTCCTGCCGGCTGCTCCCATTTCTTTAGGACTTTATCATTCTTGCTATGGTCAGTCCTACAGAACCGATATGCCACCGTATGTCCACCTTAACGTCGTCACAGTTACTCCCACTAAGAGTTTCTCGAGTTAGCAAATGTACTTCGCCGGATGACAAGGCATTTGGCTACCTTAAGAGAGTCATAGTTCCTGCTGCCAGCTGCTCCCCTTTCTTTGAATCTTTCCTCTCTTTAATTCGTACTGCAGCCATTCCATGCAGAAGCGAAATGCTGCAACATGTTTACCTTAACGTTGTCTGAATTACTCCAACGACGATATCCTCGAGATTCCAAATAAATTTCGCAGAGTGACGAGGCATTTGGCTACCTTAAGAGAGTCATAGTTACTCCTGCCGGCTGCTCCCATTTCTTTAGGCCTTTATCATTCTTGCTATGGCCAGTCCTACAGAACCGATATGCCACAGTATGTCCACCAAAACGTCGTCACAGTTACTCCCACTACGAATTTCTGGAGTTAGCTAATGTTCTTCGCCGGATGACAAGGCATTTGGCTACCTCAAGAGAGTCATAGTTCCTGCTGGCAGTTGCTCCCCTTTCTTTGAATCTTTCCTCTCTTTAATTCGCACTGGGGCCAGTCCATGCAGAAGCGAAATGCTGCAACATGTTTACACTAACGCCGTCTGAGTTACTCCAACGACGATATCCTCGATTTTTCAAATATATTTCGCAGAGTGACGAGGCATTTGTCTACCTTACGAGAGTCATAGTTACTCCTGCCGGCTGCTCCCATATCTTTAGGCCATTATCATTCTTGCTATGGCCAGGCCTACAGAACCGATATGCCACTGTATGTCCACCTAAACGTCGTCACAGTTACTCCCACTACGAGTTTCTCGAGTTAGCAAATGTAATTCGCCGGAGGACAAGGCATTTGGCTACCTTAAGAGAATTATAATTTCTGCTGCCAGCTGCTCCCCTTTCTTTGAATCTTTCCTCTCTTTAATTCGTACTTCGGCCAGTCCATACAGAAGCGAAATGCTGCAACATGTTTACCTTAACGCTGTCTGAGTTACTCCAACGACGATATCCTCGAGTTTTCAAATAAATTTCGCAGAGTGACGAAGCATTTGGCTACCTTAAGAGCGTCGTAGTTACTCATGCCGGCTGTTCCCATTTCTTTAGGCCATTATCATTCTTGCTATGGCCAGTCCTACAGAACCGATATGCCACTGTATGTCCACCTAAACGTCGTCACAGTTACTCCCACTACGAGTCTCTTGAGTTAGCAAATGTACTTCGCCGGATGACGAGGCATTTCGCGACCTTAAGAGAGTCATAGTTCCTGCTGCCAGCTGCTCCCCTTCCTTTGATACTTTCCTCTCTTTAATTCGTACTGCGGCCAGTCCATGCAGAAGCGAAATGCTGCAACATGTCCACCTTAACGTTGTCTGAGTTACCCCAAAGACGATATCCTCGAGTTTTCAAATAAATTTCGCAGAGTGACGAGGCATTTAACTACCTTAAGAGAGTCATAGTTACTCCTGCCGGCTGCTCCCATTTCTTTAGGCCATTATCATTCTCGCTATGGCCAGTCCTACAGAACCGATATGGCACTGTATGTCCACCTAAACGTGGTCACAGTTACTCCCACAACGAGTTTATTGAGTTAGCAAATGTACTTCGCCGGATGACGAGGCATTTGGCCACCTTAAGAGAGTCATAGTTCCAGCCGCCAGCTGCTCCCCTTCCTTTGAATCTTTCCTCTCTTTAATTCGTACTGCGGCTAGTCCATGCAGAAGCGAAATGCTGCAACATGTCCACCTTAACGTTGTCTGAGTTACTCCAACGACGAAGTAGTCGAGTTTTCAAATAAATTTCGCAGAGTGACGAGGCATTTGGCTACCTTAAGAGAGTCATAGTTACTCCTGCCGGCTGCTCCCATTTCTTTAGGACTTTATCATTCTTGCTATGGTCAGTCCTACAGAACCGATATGCCACCGTATGTCCACCTTAACGTCGTCACAGTTACTCCCACTACGAGTTTCTCGAGTTAGCAAATGTACTTCGCCGGATGACAAGGCATTTGGCTACCTTAAGAGAGTCATAGTTCCTGCTGCCAGCTGCTCCCCTTTCTTTGAATCTTTCCTCTCTTTAATTCGCACTGGGGCCAGTCCATGCAGAAGCGAAATGCTGCAACATGTTTACACTAACGCCGTCTGAGTTACTCCAACGACGATATCCTCGATTTTTCAAATATATTTCGCAGAGTGACGAGGCATTTGTCTACCTTACGAGAGTCATAGTTACTCCTGCCGGCTGCTCCCATATCTTTAGGCCATTATCATTCTTGCTATGGCCAGGCCTACAGAACCGATATGCCACTGTATGTCCACCTAAACGTCGTCACAGTTACTCCCACTACGAGTTTCTCGAGTTAGCAAATGTATTTCGCCGGAGGACAAGGCATTTGGCTACCTTAAGAGAATTATAATTTCTGCTGCCAGCTGCTCCCCTTTCTTTGAATCTTTCCTCTCTTTAATTCGTACTTCGGCCAGTCCATACAGAAGCGAAATGCTGCAACATGTCCACCTTAACGTTGTCTGAGTTACCCCAAAGACGATATCCTCGAGTTTTCAAATAAATTTCGCAGAGTGACGAGGCATTTAACTACCTTAAGAGAGTCATAGTTTCTCCTGCCGGCTGCTCCCATTTCTTTAGGCCATTATCATTCTCGCTATGGCCAGTCCTACAGAACCGATATGACACTGTATGTCCACCTAAACGTGGTCAAAGTTACTCCCACTACGAGTTTATTGAGTTAGCAAATGTACTTCGCCGGATGACGAGGCATTTGGCCACCTTAAGAGAGTCATAGTTCCTGCCGCCAGCTGCTCCCCTTCCTTTGAATCTTTCCTCTCTTTAATTCGTACTGCGGCTAGTCCATGCAGAAGCGAAATGCTGCAACATGTCCACCTTAACGTTGTCTGAGTTACTCCAACGACGAAATAGTCGAGTTTTCAAATAAATTTCGCAGAGTGACGAGGCATTTGGCTACCTTAAGAGAGTCATAGTTACTCCTGCCGGCTGCTCCCATTTCTTTAGGACTTTATCATTCTTGCTATGGTCAGTCCTACAGAACCGATATGCCACCGTATGTCCACCTTAACGTCGTCACAGTTACTCCCACTAAGAGTTTCTCGAGTTAGCAAATGTACTTCGCCGGATGACAAGGCATTTGGCTACCTTAAGAGAGTCATAGTTCCTGCTGCCAGCTGCTCCCCTTTCTTTGAATCTTTCCTCTCTTTAATTCGTACTGCAGCCATTCCATGCAGAAGCGAAATGCTGCAACATGTTTACCTTAACGTTGTCTGAATTACTCCAACGACGATATCCTCGAGATTCCAAATAAATTTCGCAGAGTGACGAGGCATTTGGCTACCTTAAGAGAGTCATAGTTACTCCTGCCGGCTGCTCCCATTTCTTTAGGCCTTTATCATTCTTGCTATGGCCAGTCCTACAGAACCGATATGCCACAGTATGTCCACCAAAACGTCGTCACAGTTACTCCCACTACGAATTTCTGGAGTTAGCTAATGTTCTTCGCCGGATGACAAGGCATTTGGCTACCTCAAGAGAGTCATAGTTCCTGCTGGCAGTTGCTCCCCTTTCTTTGAATCTTTCCTCTCTTTAATTCGCACTGGGGCCAGTCCATGCAGAAGCGAAATGCTGCAACATGTTTACACTAACGCCGTCTGAGTTACTCCAACGACGATATCCTCGATTTTTCAAATATATTTCGCAGAGTGACGAGGCATTTGTCTACCTTACGAGAGTCATAGTTACTCCTGCCGGCTGCTCCCATATCTTTAGGCCATTATCATTCTTGCTATGGCCAGGCCTACAGAACCGATATGCCACTGTATGTCCACCTAAACGTCGTCACAGTTACTCCCACTACGAGTTTCTCGAGTTAGCAAATGTAATTCGCCGGAGGACAAGGCATTTGGCTACCTTAAGAGAATTATAATTTCTGCTGCCAGCTGCTCCCCTTTCTTTGAATCTTTCCTCTCTTTAATTCGTACTTCGGCCAGTCCATACAGAAGCGAAATGCTGCAACATGTTTACCTTAACGCTGTCTGAGTTACTCCAACGACGATATCCTCGAGTTTTCAAATAAATTTCGCAGAGTGACGAAGCATTTGGCTACCTTAAGAGCGTCGTAGTTACTCATGCCGGCTGTTCCCATTTCTTTAGGCCATTATCATTCTTGCTATGGCCAGTCCTACAGAACCGATATGCCACTGTATGTCCACCTAAACGTCGTCACAGTTACTCCCACTACGAGTCTCTTGAGTTAGCAAATGTACTTCGCCGGATGACGAGGCATTTCGCGACCTTAAGAGAGTCATAGTTCCTGCTGCCAGCTGCTCCCCTTCCTTTGATACTTTCCTCTCTTTAATTCGTACTGCGGCCAGTCCATGCAGAAGCGAAATGCTGCAACATGTCCACCTTAACGTTGTCTGAGTTACCCCAAAGACGATATCCTCGAGTTTTCAAATAAATTTCGCAGAGTGACGAGGCATTTAACTACCTTAAGAGAGTCATAGTTACTCCTGCCGGCTGCTCCCATTTCTTTAGGCCATTATCATTCTCGCTATGGCCAGTCCTACAGAACCGATATGGCACTGTATGTCCACCTAAACGTGGTCACAGTTACTCCCACAACGAGTTTATTGAGTTAGCAAATGTACTTCGCCGGATGACGAGGCATTTGGCCACCTTAAGAGAGTCATAGTTCCAGCCGCCAGCTGCTCCCCTTCCTTTGAATCTTTCCTCTCTTTAATTCGTACTGCGGCTAGTCCATGCAGAAGCGAAATGCTGCAACATGTCCACCTTAACGTTGTCTGAGTTACTCCAACGACGAAGTAGTCGAGTTTTCAAATAAATTTCGCAGAGTGACGAGGCATTTGGCTACCTTAAGAGAGTCATAGTTACTCCTGCCGGCTGCTCCCATTTCTTTAGGACTTTATCATTCTTGCTATGGTCAGTCCTACAGAACCGATATGCCACCGTATGTCCACCTTAACGTCGTCACAGTTACTCCCACTACGAGTTTCTCGAGTTAGCAAATGTACTTCGCCGGATGACAAGGCATTTGGCTACCTTAAGAGAGTCATAGTTCCTGCTGCCAGCTGCTCCCCTTTCTTTGAATCTTTCCTCTCTTTAATTCGTACTGCAGCCATTCCATGCAGAAGCGAAATGCTGCAACATGTTTACCTTAACGTTGTCTGAATTACTCCAACGACGATATCCTCGAGATTCCAAATAAATTTCGCAGAGTGACGAGGCATTTGGCTACCTTAAGAGAGTCATAGTTACTCCTGCCGGCTGCTCCCATTTCTTTAGGCCTTTATCATTCTTGCTATGGCCAGTCCTACAGAACCGATATGCCACAGTATGTCCACCAAAACGTCGTCACAGTTACTCCCACTACGAATTTCTGGAGTTAGCTAATGTTCTTCGCCGGATGACAAGGCATTTGGCTACCTCAAGAGAGTCATAGTTCCTGCTGGCAGTTGCTCCCCTTTCTTTGAATCTTTCCTCTCTTTAATTCGCACTGGGGCCAGTCCATGCAGAAGCGAAATGCTGCAACATGTTTACACTAACGCCGTCTGAGTTACTCCAACGACGATATCCTCGATTTTTCAAATATATTTCGCAGAGTGACGAGGCATTTGGCTACCTTACGAGAGTCATAGTTACTCCTGCCGGCTGCTCCCATATCTTTAGGCCATTATCATTCTTGCTATGGCCAGGCCTACAGAACCGATATGCCACTGTATGTCCACCTAAACGACGTCACAGTTACTCCCACTACGAGTTTCTCGAGTTAGCAAATGTAATTCGCCGGAGGACAAGGCATTTGGCTACCTTAAGAGAATTATAATTTCTGCTGCCAGCTGCTCCCCTTTCTTTGAATCTTTCCTCTCTTTAATTCGTACTTCGGCCAGTCCATACAGAAGCGAAATGCTGCAACATGTTTACCTTAACGCTGTCTGAGTTACTCCAACGACGATATCCTCCAGTTTTCAAATAAATTTCGCAGAGTGACGAAGCATTTGGCTACCTTAAGAGCGTCGTAGTTACTCATGCCGGCTGTTCCCATTTCTTTAGGATATTATCATTCTTGCTATGGCCAGTCCTACAGAACCGATATGCCACTGTATGTCCACCTAAACGTCGTCACAGTTACTCCCACTACGAGTCTCTTGAGTTAGCAAATGTACTTCGCCGGATGACGAGGCATTTCGCGACCTTAAGAGAGTCATAGTTCCTGCTGCCAGCTGCTCCCCTTCCTTTGATACTTTCCTCTCTTTAATTCGTACTGCGGCTAGTCCATGCAGAAGCGAAATGCTGCAACATGTCCACCTTAACGTTGTCTGAGTTACTCCAACGACGAAATAGTCGAGTTTTCAAATAAATTTCGCTGAGTGACGAGGCATTTGGCTACCTTAAGAGAGTCATAGTTACTCCTGCCGGCTGCTCCCATTTCTTTAGGACTTTATCATTCTTGCTATGGTCAGTCCTACAGAACCGATATGCCACCGTATGTCCACCTTAACGTCGTCACAGTTACTCCCACTACGAGTTTCTCGAGTTAGCAAATGTACTTCGCCGGATGACAAGGCATTTGGCTACCTTAAGAGAGTCATAGTTCCTGCTGCCAGCTGCTCCCCTTTCTTTGAATCTTTCCTCTCTTTAATTCGTACTGCAGCCATTCCATGCAGAAGCGAAATGCTGCAACATGTTTACCTTAACGTTGTCTAAATTGCTCCAACGACGATATCCTCGAGATTCCAAATAAATTTCGCAGAGTGACGAGGCATTTGGCTACCTTAAGAGAGTCATAGTTACTCCTGCCGGCTGCTCCCATTTCTTTAGGCCTTTATCATTCTTGCTATGGCCAGTCCTACAGAGCCGATATGCCACAGTATGTCCACCAAAACGTCGTCACAGTTACTCCCACTACGAATTTCTGGAGTTAGCTAATGTTCTTCGCCGGATGACAAGGCATTTGGCTACCTCAAGAGAGTCATAGTTACTGCTGGCAGTTGCTCCCCTTTCTTTGAATCTTTCCTCTCTTTAATTCGCACTGGGGCCAGTCCATGCAGAAGCGAAATGCTGCAACATGTTTACACTAACGCCGTCTGAGTTACTCCAACGACGATATCCTCGATTTTTCAAATATATTTCGCAGAGTGACGAGGCATTTGTCTACCTTACGAGAGTCATAGTTACTCCTGCCGGCTGCTCCCATATCTTTGGGCCATTATCATTCTTGCTATGGCCAGGCCTACAGAACCGATATGCCACTGTATGTCCACCTAAACGTCGTCACAGTTACTCCCACTACGAGTTTCTCGAGTTAGCAAATGTAATTCGCCGGAGGACAAGGCATTTGGCTACCTTAAGAGAATTATAATTTCTGCTGCCAGCTGCTCCCCTTTCTTTGAATCTTTCCTCTCTTTAATTCGTACTTCGGCCAGTCCATACAGAAGCGAAATGCTGCAACATGTTTACCTTAACGCTGTCTGAGTTACTCCAACGACGATATCCTCGAGTTTTCAAATAAATTTCGCAGAGTGACGAAGCATTTGGCTACCTTAAGAGAGTCATAGTTACTCCAGCCGGCTGCTCCCATTTCTTTAGGCCATTATCATTCTCGCTATGGCCAGTCCTACAGAACCGATATGGCACTGTATGTCCACCTAAACGTGGTCACAGTTACTCCCACAACGAGTTTATTGAGTTAGCAAATGTACTTCGCCGGATGACGAGGCATTTGGCCACCTTAAGAGAGTCATAGTTCCTGCCGCCAGCTGCTCCCCTTCCTTTGAATCTTTCCTCTCTTTAATTCGTACTGCGGCTAGTCCATGCAGAAGCGAAATGCTGCAACATGTCCACCTTAACGTTGTCTGAGTTAATCCAACGACGATATAGTCGACTTTTCAAATAAATTTCGCAGAGTGACGAGGCATTTGGCTACCTTAAGAGAGTCATAGTTACTCCTGCCGGCTGCTCCCATTTCTTTAGGCCTTTATCATTCTTGCTATGGTCAGTCCTACAGAACCGATATGCCACAGTATTTCCACCAAAACGTCGTCACAGTTACTCCCACTACGAATTTCTGGAGTTAGCTAATGTTCTTCGCCGGATGACAAGGCATTTGGCTACCTCAAGAGAGTCATAGTTCCTGCTGGCAGTTGCTCCCCTTTCTTTGAATCTTTCCTCTCTTTAATTCGCACTGGGGCCAGTCCATGCAGAAGCGAAATGCTGCAACATGTTTACACTAACGCCGTCTGAGTTACTCCAACGACGATATCCTCGATTTTTCAAATATATTTCGCAGAGTGACGAGGCATTTGTCTACCTTACGAGAGTCATAGTTACTCCTGCCGGCTGCTCCCATATCTTTAGGCCATTATCATTCTTGCTATGGCCAGGCCTACAGAACCGATATGCCACTGTATGTCCACCTAAACGTCGTCACAGTTACTCCCACTACGAGTTTCTCGAGTTAGCAAATGTAATTCGCCGGAGGACAAGGCATTTGGCTACCTTAAGAGAATTATAATTTCTGCTGCCAGCTGCTCCCCTTTCTTTGAATCTTTCCTCTCTTTAATTCGTACTTCGGCCAGTCCATACAGAAGCGAAATGCTGCAACATGTCCACCTTAACGTTGTCTGAGTTACCCCAAAGACGATATCCTCGAGTTTTCAAATAAATTTCGCAGAGTGACGAGGCATTTAACTACCTTAAGAGAGTCATAGTTACTCCTGCCGGCTGCTCCCATTTCTTTAGGCCATTATCATTCTCGCTATGGCCAGTCCTACAGAACCGATATGACACTGTATGTCCACCTAAACGTGGTCAAAGTTACTCCCACTACGAGTTTATTGAGTTAGCAAATGTACTTCGCCGGATGACGAGGCATTTGGCCACCTTAAGAGAGTCATAGTTCCTGCCGCCAGCTGCTCCCCTTCCTTTGAATCTTTCCTCTCTTTAATTCGTACTGCGGCTAGTCCATGCAGAAGCGAAATGCTGCAACATGTCCACCTTAACGTTGTCTGAGTTACTCCAACGACGAAATAGTCGAGTTTTCAAATAAATTTCGCAGAGTGACGAGGCATTTGGCTACCTTAAGAGAGTCATAGTTACTCCTGCCGGCTGCTCCCATTTCTTTAGGACTTTATCATTCTTGCTATGGTCAGTCCTACAGAACCGATATGCCACCGTATGTCCACCTTAACGTCGTCACAGTTACTCCCACTAAGAGTTTCTCGAGTTAGCAAATGTACTTCGCCGGATGACAAGGCATTTGGCTACCTTAAGAGAGTCATAGTTCCTGCTGCCAGCTGCTCCCCTTTCTTTGAATCTTTCCTCTCTTTAATTCGTACTGCAGCCATTCCATGCAGAAGCGAAATGCTGCAACATGTTTACCTTAACGTTGTCTGAATTACTCCAACGACGATATCCTCGAGATTCCAAATAAATTTCGCAGAGTGACGAGGCATTTGGCTACCTTAAGAGAGTCATAGTTACTCCTGCCGGCTGCTCCCATTTCTTTAGGCCTTTATCATTCTTGCTATGGCCAGTCCTACAGAACCGATATGCCACAGTATGTCCACCAAAACGTCGTCACAGTTACTCCCACTACGAATTTCTGGAGTTAGCTAATGTTCTTCGCCGGATGACAAGGCATTTGGCTACCTCAAGAGAGTCATAGTTCCTGCTGGCAGTTGCTCCCCTTTCTTTGAATCTTTCCTCTCTTTAATTCGCACTGGGGCCAGTCCATGCAGAAGCGAAATGCTGCAACATGTTTACACTAACGCCGTCTGAGTTACTCCAACGACGATATCCTCGATTTTTCAAATATATTTCGCAGAGTGACGAGGCATTTGTCTACCTTACGAGAGTCATAGTTACTCCTGCCGGCTGCTCCCATATCTTTAGGCCATTATCATTCTTGCTATGGCCAGGCCTACAGAACCGATATGCCACTGTATGTCCACCTAAACGTCGTCACAGTTACTCCCACTACGAGTTTCTCGAGTTAGCAAATGTAATTCGCCGGAGGACAAGGCATTTGGCTACCTTAAGAGAATTATAATTTCTGCTGCCAGCTGCTCCCCTTTCTTTGAATCTTTCCTCTCTTTAATTCGTACTTCGGCCAGTCCATACAGAAGCGAAATGCTGCAACATGTTTACCTTAACGCTGTCTGAGTTACTCCAACGACGATATCCTCGAGTTTTCAAATAAATTTCGCAGAGTGACGAAGCATTTGGCTACCTTAAGAGCGTCGTAGTTACTCATGCCGGCTGTTCCCATTTCTTTAGGCCATTATCATTCTTGCTATGGCCAGTCCTACAGAACCGATATGCCACTGTATGTCCACCTAAACGTCGTCACAGTTACTCCCACTACGAGTCTCTTGAGTTAGCAAATGTACTTCGCCGATGACGAGGCATTTCGCGACCTTAAGAGAGTCATAGTTCCTGCTGCCAGCTGCTCCCCTTCCTTTGATACTTTCCTCTCTTTAATTCGTACTGCGGCCAGTCCATGCAGAAGCGAAATGCTGCAACATGTCCACCTTAACGTTGTCTGAGTTACCCCAAAGACGATATCCTCGAGTTTTCAAATAAATTTCGCAGAGTGACGAGGCATTTAACTACCTTAAGAGAGTCATAGTTACTCCTGCCGGCTGCTCCCATTTCTTTAGGCCATTATCATTCTCGCTATGGCCAGTCCTACAGAACCGATATGGCACTGTATGTCCACCTAAACGTGGTCACAGTTACTCCCACAACGAGTTTATTGAGTTAGCAAATGTACTTCGCCGGATGACGAGGCATTTGGCCACCTTAAGAGAGTCATAGTTCCTGCCGCCAGCTGCTCCCCTTCCTTTGAATCTTTCCTCTCTTTAATTCGTACTGCGGCTAGTCCATGCAGAAGCGAAATGCTGCAACATGTCCACCTTAACGTTGTCTGAGTTAATCCAACGACGATATAGTCGAGTTTTCAAATAAATTTCGCAGAGTGACGAGGCATTTGGCTACCTTAAGAGAGTCATAGTTACTCCTGCCGGCTGCTCCCATTTCTTTAGGCCTTTATCATTCTTGCTATGGTCAGTCCTACAGAACCGATATGCCACAGTATTTCCACCAAAACGTCGTCACAGTTACTCCCACTACGAATTTCTGGAGTTAGCTAATGTTCTTCGCCGGATGACAAGGCATTTGGCTACCTCAAGAGAGTCATAGTTCCTGCTGGCAGTTGCTCCCCTTTCTTTGAATCTTTCCTCTCTTTAATTCGCACTGGGGCCAGTCCATGCAGAAGCGAAATGCTGCAACATGTTTACACTAACGCCGTCTGAGTTACTCCAACGACGATATCCTCGATTTTTCAAATATATTTCGCAGAGTGACGAGGCATTTGTCTACCTTACGAGAGTCATAGTTACTCCTGCCGGCTGCTCCCATATCTTTAGGCCATTATCATTCTTGCTATGGCCAGGCCTACAGAACCGATATGCCACTGTATGTCCACCTAAACGTCGTCACAGTTACTCCCACTACGAGTTTCTCGAGTTAGCAAATGTAATTCGCCGGAGGACAAGGCATTTGGCTACCTTAAGAGAATTATAATTTCTGCTGCCAGCTGCTCCCCTTTCTTTGAATCTTTCCTCTCTTTAATTCGTACTTCGGCCAGTCCATACAGAAGCGAAATGCTGCAACATGTCCACCTTAACGCTGTCTGAGTTACCCCAAAGACGATATCCTCGAGTTTTCAAATAAATTTCGCAGAGTGACGAGGCATTTAACTACCTTAAGAGAGTCATAGTTACTCCTGCCGGCTGCTCCCATTTCTTTAGGCCATTATCATTCTCGCTATGGCCAGTCCTACAGAACCGATATGACACTGTATGTCCACCTAAACGTGGTCAAAGTTACTCCCACTACGAGTTTATTGAGTTAGCAAATGTACTTCGCCGGATGACGAGGCATTTGGCCACCTTAAGAGAGTCATAGTTCCTGCCGCCAGCTGCTCCCCTTCCTTTGAATCTTTCCTCTCTTTAATTCGTACTGCGGCTAGTCCATGCAGAAGCGAAATGCTGCAACATGTCCACCTTAACGTTGTCTGAGTTACTCCAACGACGAAATAGTCGAGTTTTCAAATAAATTTCGCAGAGTGACGAGGCATTTGGCTACCTTAAGAGAGTCATAGTTACTCCTGCCGGCTGCTCCCATTTCTTTAGGACTTTATCATTCTTGCTATGGTCAGTCCTACAGAACCGATATGCCACCGTATGTCCACCTTAACGTCGTCACAGTTACTCCCACTAAGAGTTTCTCGAGTTAGCAAATGTACTTCGCCGGATGACAAGGCATTTGGCTACCTTAAGAGAGTCATAGTTCCTGCTGCCAGCTGCTCCCCTTTCTTTGAATCTTTCCTCTCTTTAATTCGTACTGCAGCCATTCCATGCAGAAGCGAAATGCTGCAACATGTTTACCTTAACGTTGTCTGAATTACTCCAACGACGATATCCTCGAGATTCCAAATAAATTTCGCAGAGTGACGAGGCATTTGGCTACCTTAAGAGAGTCATAGTTACTCCTGCCGGCTGCTCCCATTTCTTTAGGCCTTTATCATTCTTGCTATGGCCAGTCCTACAGAACCGATATGCCACAGTATGTCCACCAAAACGTCGTCACAGTTACTCCCACTACGAATTTCTGGAGTTAGCTAATGTTCTTCGCCGGATGACAAGGCATTTGGCTACCTCAAGAGAGTCATAGTTCCTGCTGGCAGTTGCTCCCCTTTCTTTGAATCTTTCCTCTCTTTAATTCGCACTGGGGCCAGTCCATGCAGAAGCGAAATGCTGCAACATGTTTACACTAACGCCGTCTGAGTTACTCCAACGACGATATCCTCGATTTTTCAAATATATTTCGCAGAGTGACGAGGCATTTGTCTACCTTACGAGAGTCATAGTTACTCCTGCCGGCTGCTCCCATATCTTTAGGCCATTATCATTCTTGCTATGGCCAGGCCTACAGAACCGATATGCCACTGTATGTCCACCTAAACGTCGTCACAGTTACTCCCACTACGAGTTTCTCGAGTTAGCAAATGTAATTCGCCGGAGGACAAGGCATTTGGCTACCTTAAGAGAATTATAATTTCTGCTGCCAGCTGCTCCCCTTTCTTTGAATCTTTCCTCTCTTTAATTCGTACTTCGGCCAGTCCATACAGAAGCGAAATGCTGCAACATGTTTACCTTAACGCTGTCTGAGTTACTCCAACGACGATATCCTCGAGTTTTCAAATAAATTTCGCAGAGTGACGAAGCATTTGGCTACCTTAAGAGCGTCGTAGTTACTCATGCCGGCTGTTCCCATTTCTTTAGGCCATTATCATTCTTGCTATGGCCAGTCCTACAGAACCGATATGCCACTGTATGTCCACCTAAACGTCGTCACAGTTACTCCCACTACGAGTCTCTTGAGTTAGCAAATGTACTTCGCCGATGACGAGGCATTTCGCGACCTTAAGAGAGTCATAGTTCCTGCTGCCAGCTGCTCCCCTTCCTTTGATACTTTCCTCTCTTTAATTCGTACTGCGGCCAGTCCATGCAGAAGCGAAATGCTGCAACATGTCCACCTTAACGTTGTCTGAGTTACCCCAAAGACGATATCCTCGAGTTTTCAAATAAATTTCGCAGAGTGACGAGGCATTTAACTACCTTAAGAGAGTCATAGTTACTCCTGCCGGCTGCTCCCATTTCTTTAGGCCATTATCATTCTCGCTATGGCCAGTCCTACAGAACCGATATGGCACTGTATGTCCACCTAAACGTGGTCACAGTTACTCCCACAACGAGTTTATTGAGTTAGCAAATGTACTTCGCCGGATGACGAGGCATTTGGCCACCTTAAGAGAGTCATAGTTCCTGCCGCCAGCTGCTCCCCTTCCTTTGAATCTTTCCTCTCTTTAATTCGTACTGCGGCTAGTCCATGCAGAAGCGAAATGCTGCAACATGTCCACCTTAACGTTGTCTGAGTTACTCCAACGACGAAATAGTCGAGTTTTCAAATAAATTTCGCAGAGTGACGAGGCATTTGGCTACCTTAAGAGAGTCATAGTTACTCCTGCCGGCTGCTCCCATTTCTTTAGGACTTTATCATTCTTGCTATGGTCAGTCCTACAGAACCGATATGCCACCGTATGTCCACCTTAACGTCGTCACAGTTACTCCCACTACGAGTTTCTCGAGTTAGCAAATGTACTTCGCCGGATGACAAGGCATTTGGCTACCTTAAGAGAGTCATAGTTCCTGCTGCCAGCTGCTCCCCTTTCTTTGAATCTTTCCTCTCTTTAATTCGTACTGCAGCCATTCCATGCAGAAGCGAAATGCTGCAACATGTTTACCTTAACGTTGTCTGAATTACTCCAACGACGATATCCTCGAGATTCCAAATAAATTTCGCAGAGTGACGAGGCATTTGGCTACCTTAAGAGAGTCATAGTTACTCCTGCCGGCTGCTCCCATTTCTTTAGGCCTTTATCATTCTTGCTATGGCCAGTCCTACAGAACCGATATGCCACAGTATGTCCACCAAAACGTCGTCACAGTTACTCCCACTACGAATTTCTGGAGTTAGCTAATGTTCTTCGCCGGATGACAAGGCATTTGGCTACCTCAAGAGAGTCATAGTTCCTGCTGGCAGTTGCTCCCCTTTCTTTGAATCTTTCCTCTCTTTAATTCGCACTGGGGCCAGTCCATGCAGAAGCGAAATGCTGCAACATGTTTACACTAACGCCGTCTGAGTTACTCCAACGACGATATCCTCGATTTTTCAAATATATTTCGCAGAGTGACGAGGCATTTGGCTACCTTACGAGAGTCATAGTTACTCCTGCCGGCTACTCCCATATCTTTAGGCCATTATCATTCTTGCTATGGCCAGGCCTACAGAACCGATATGCCACTGTATGTCCACCTAAACGTCGTCACAGTTACTCCCACTACGAGTTTCTCGAGTTAGCAAATGTAATTCGCCGGAGGACAAGGCATTTGGCTACCTTAAGAGAATTATAATTTCTGCTGCCAGCTGCTCCCCTTTCTTTGAATCTTTCCTCTCTTTAATTCGTACTTCGGCCAGTCCATACAGAAGCGAAATGCTGCAACATGTTTACCTTAACGCTGTCTGAGTTACTCCAACGACGATATCCTCCAGTTTTCAAATAAATTTCGCAGAGTGACGAAGCATTTGGCTACCTTAAGAGCGTCGTAGTTACTCATGCCGGCTGTTCCCATTTCTTTAGGCCATTATCATTCTTGCTATGGCCTGTCCTACAGAACCGATATGCCACTGTATGTCCACCTAAACGTCGTCACAGTTACTCCCACTACGAGTCTCTTGAGTTAGCAAATGTACTTCGCCGGATGACGAGGCATTTCGCGACCTTAAGAGAGTCATAGTTCCTGCTGCCAGCTGCTCCCCTTCCTTTGATACTTTCCTCTCTTTAATTCGTACTGCGGCCAGTCCATGCGGAAGCGAAATGCTGCAACATGTCCACCTTAACGTTGTCTGAGTTACCCCAAAGACGATATCCTCGAGTTTTCAAATAAATTTCGCAGAGTGACGAGGCATTTAACTACCTTAAGAGAGTCATAGTTACTCCTGCCGGCTGCTCCCATTTCTTTAGGCCATTATCATTCTCGCTATGGCCAGTCCTACAGAACCGATATGACACTGTATGTCCACCTAAACGTGGTCAAAGTTACTCCCACTACGAGTTTATTGAGTTAGCAAATGTACTTCGCCGGATGACGAGGCATTTGGCCACCTTAAGAGAGTCATAGTTCCTGCCGCCAGCTGCTCCCCTTCCTTTGAATCTTTCCTCTCTTTAATTCGTACTGCGGCTAGTCCATGCAGAAGCGAAATGCTGCAACATGTCCACCTTAACGTTGTCTGAGTTACTCCAACGACGAAATAGTCGAGTTTTCAAATAAATTTCGCTGAGTGACGAGGCATTTGGCTACCTTAAGAGAGTCATAGTTACTCCTGCCGGCTGCTCCCATTTCTTTAGGACTTTATCATTCTTGCTATGGTCAGTCCTACAGAACCGATATGCCACCGTATGTCCACCTTAACGTCGTCACAGTTACTCCCACTACGAATTTCTGGAGTTAGCTAATGTTCTTCGCCGGATGACAAGGCATTTGGCTACCTCAAGAGAGTCATAGTTACTGCTGGCAGTTGCTCCCCTTTCTTTGAATCTTTCCTCTCTTTAATTCGCACTGGGGCCAGTCCATGCAGAAGCGAAATGCTGCAACATGTTTACACTAACGCCGTCTGAGTTACTCCAACGACGATATCCTCGATTTTTCAAATATATTTCGCAGAGTGACGAGGCATTTGTCTACCTTACGAGAGTCATAGTTACTCCTGCCGGCTGCTCCCATATCTTTGGGCCATTATCATTCTTGCTATGGCCAGGCCTACAGAACCGATATGCCACTGTATGTCCACCTAAACGTCGTCACAGTTACTCCCACTACGAGTTTCTCGAGTTAGCAAATGTAATTCGCCGGAGGACAAGGCATTTGGCTACCTTAAGAGAATTATAATTTCTGCTGCCAGCTGCTCCCCTTTCTTTGAATCTTTCCTCTCTTTAATTCGTACTTCGGCCAGTCCATACAGAAGCGAAATGCTGCAACATGTTTACCTTAACGCTGTCTGAGTTACTCCAACGACGATATCCTCGAGTTTTCAAATAAATTTCGCAGAGTGACGAAGCATTTGGCTACCTTAAGAGCGTCGTAGTTACTCATGCCGGCTGTTCCCATTTCTTTAGGCCATTATCATTCTTGCTATGGCCAGTCCTACAGAACCGATATGCCGCTGTATGTCCACCTAAACGTCGTCACAGTTACTCCCACTACGAGTCTCTTGAGTTAGCAAATGTACTTCGCCGGATGACGAGGCATTTCGCGACCTTAAGAGAGTCATAGTTCCTGCTGCCAGCTGCTCCCCTTCCATTGATACTTTCCTCTCTTTAATTCGTACTGCGGCCAGTCCATGCAGAAGCGAAATGCTGCAACATGTCCACCTTAACGTTGTCTGAGTTACCCCAAAGACGATATCCTCGAGTTTTCAAATAAATTTCGCAGAGTGACGAGGCATTTAACTACCTTAAGAGAGTCATAGTTACTCCTGCCGGCTGCTCCCATTTCTTTAGGCCATTATCATTCTCGCTATGGCCAGTCCTACAGAACCGATATGGCACTGTATGTCCACCTAAACGTGGTCACAGTTACTCCCACAACGAGTTTATTGAGTTAGCAAATGTACTTCGCCGGATGACGAGGCATTTGGCCACCTTAAGAGAGTCATATTCCTGCCGCCAGCTGCTCCCCTTCCTTTGAATCTTTCCTCTCTTTAATTCGTACTGCGGCTAGTCCATGCAGAAGCGAAATGCTGCAACATGTCCACCTTAACGTTGTCTGAGTTAATCCAACGACGATATAGTCGAGTTTTCAAATAAATTTCGCAGAGTGACGAGGCATTTGGCTACCTTAAGAGAGTCATAGTTACTCCTGCCGGCTGCTCCCATTTCTTTAGGTCATTATCATTCTCGCTATGGCCAGTCCTACAGAACCGATATGGCACTGTATGTCCACCTAAACGTGGTCACAGTTACTCCCACAACGAGTTTATTGAGTTAGCAAATGTACTTCGCCGGATGACGAGGCATTTGGCCACCTTAAGAGGGTCATAGTTCCTGCCGCCAGCTGCTCCCCTTCCTTTGAATCTTTCCTCTCTTTAATTCGTACTGCGGCTAGTCCATGCAGAAGCGAAATGCTGCAACATGTCCACCTTAACGTTGTCTGAGTTGATCCAACGACGATATAGTCGAGTTTTCAAATAAATTTCGCAGAGTGACGAGGCATTTGGCTACCTTAAGAGCGTCGTAGTTACTCATGCCGGCTGTTCCCATTTCTTTAGGCCATTATCATTCTTGCTATGGCCAGTCCTACAGAACCGATATGCCACTGTATGTCCACCTAAACGTCGTCACAGTTACTCCCACTACGAGTCTCTTGAGTTAGCAAATGTACTTCGCCGGATGACGAGGCATTTCGCGACCTTAAGAGAGTCATAGTTCCTGCTGCCAGCTGCTCCCCTTCCTTTGATACTTTCCTCTCTTTAATTCGTACTGCGGCCAGTCCATGCAGAAGCGAAATGCTGCAACATGTCCACCTTAACGTTGTCTGAGTTACCCCAAAGACGATATCCTCGAGTTTTCAAATAAATTTCGCAGAGTGACGAGGCATTTAACTACCATAAGAGAGTCATAGTTACTCCTGCCGGCTGCTCCCATTTCTTTAGGCCATTATCATTCTCGCTATGGCCAGTCCTACAGAACCGATTTGGCACTGTATGTCCACCTAAACGTGGTCACAGTTACTCCCACAACGAGTTTATTGAGTTAGCAAATGTACTTCGCCGGATGACGAGGCATTTGGCCACCTTAAGAGAGTCATAGTTCCTGCCGCCAGCTGCTCCCCTTCCTTTGAATCTTTCCTCTCTTTAATTCGTACTGCGGCTAGTCCATGCAGAAGCGAAATGCTGCAACATGTCCACCTTAACGTTGTCTGAGTTAATCCAACGACGATATAGTCGAGTTTTCAAATAAATTTCGCAGAGTGACGAGGCATTTGGCTACCTTAAGAGCGTCGTAGTTACTCATGCCGGCTGTTCCCATTTCTTTAGGCCATTATCATTCTTGCTATGGCCAGTCCTACAGAACCGATATGCCACTGTATGTCCACCTAAACGTCGTCACAGTTACTCCCACTACGAGTCTCTTGAGTTAGCAAATGTACTTCGCCGGATGACGAGGCATTTCGCGACCTTAAGAGAGTCATAGTTCCTGCTGCCAGCTGCTCCCTTTCCTTTGATACTTTCCTCTCTTTAATTCGTACTGCGGCCAGTCCATGCAGAAGCGAAATGCTGCAACATGTCCACCTTAACGTTGTCTGAGTTACCCCAAAGACGATATCCTCGAGTTTTCAAATAAATTTCGCAGAGTGACGAGGCATTTAACTACCTTAAGAGAGTCATAGTTACTCCTGCCGGCTGCTCCCATTTCTTTAGGCCATTATCATTCTCGCTATGGCCAGTCCTACAGAACCGATATGACACTGTATGTCCACCTAAACGTGGTCAAAGTTACTCCCACTACGAGTTTATTGAGTTAGCAAATGTACTTCGCCGGATGACGAGGCATTTGGCCACCTTAAGAGAGTCATAGTTCCTGCCGCCAGCTGCTCCCCTTCCTTTGAATCTTTCCTCTCTTTAATTCGTACTGCGGCTAGTCCATGCAGAAGCGAAATGCTGCAACATGTCCACCTTAACGTTGTCTGACTTACTCCAACGACGAAATAGTCGAGTTTTCAAATAAATTTCGCAGAGTGACGAGGCATTTGGCTACCTTAAGAGAGTCATAGTTACTCCTGCCGGCTGCTCCCATTTATTTAGGACTTTATCATTCTTGCTATGGTCAGTCCTACAGAACCGATATGCCACCGTATGTCCACCTTAACGTCGTCACAGTTACTCCCACTACGAGTTTCTCGAGTTAGCAAATGTACTTCGCCGGATGACAAGGCATTTGGCTACCTTAAGAGAGTCATAGTTCCTGCTGCCAGCTGCTCCCCTTTCTTTGAATCTTTCCTCTCTTTAATTCGTACTGCAGCCATTCCATGCAGAAGCGAAATGCTGCAACATGTTTACCTTAACGTTGTCTGAATTACTCCAACGACGATATCCTCGAGATTCCAAATAAATTTCGCAGAGTGACGAGGCATTTGGCTACCTTAAGAGAGTCATAGTTACTCCTGCCGGCTGCTCCCATTTCTTTAGGCCTTTATCATTCTTGCTATGGCCAGTCCTACAGAACCGATATGCCACAGTATGTCCACCAAAACGTCGTCACAGTTACTCCCACTACGAATTTCTGGAGTTAGCTAATGTTCTTCGCCGGGTGACAAGGCATTTGGCTACCTCAAGAGAGTCATAGTTCCTGCTGGCAGTTGCTCCCCTTTCTTTGAATCTTTCCTCTCTTTAATTCGCACTGGGGCCAGTCCATGCAGAAGCGAAATGCTGCAACATGTTTACACTAACGCCGTCTGAGTTACTCCAACGACGATATCCTCGATTTTTCAAATATATTTAGCAGAGTGACGAGGCATTTGTCTACCTTACGAGAGTCATAGTTACTCCTGCCGGCTGCTCCCATATCTTTAGGCCATTATCATTCTTGCTATGGCCAGGCCTACAGAACCGATATGCCACTGTATGTCCACCTAAACGTCGTCACAGTTACTCCCACTACGAGTTTCTCGAGTTAGCAAATGTAATTCGCCGGAGGACAAGGCATTTGGCTACCTTAAGAGAATTATAATTTCTGCTGCCAGCTGCTCCCCTTTCTTTGAATCTTTCCTCTCTTTAATTCGTACTTCGGCCAGTCCATACAGAAGCGAAATGCTGCAACATGTCCACCTTAACGTTGTCTGAGTTACCCCAAAGACGATATCCTCGAGTTTTCAAATAAATTTCGCAGAGTGACGAGGCATTTAACTACCTTAAGAGAGTCATAGTTACTCCTGCCGGCTGCTCCCATTTCTTTAGGCCATTATCATTCTCGCTATGGCCAGTCCTACAGAACCGATATGGCACTGTATGTCCACCTAAACGTGGTCACAGTTACTCCCACAACGAGTTTATTGAGTTAGCAAATGTACTTCGCCGGATGACGAGGCATTTGGCCACCTTAAGAGAGTCATAGTTCCTGCCGCCAGCTGCTCCCCTTCCTTTGAATCTTTCCTCTCTTTAATTCGTACTGCGGCTAGTCCATGCAGAAGCGAAATGCTGCAACATGTCCACCTTAACGTTGTCTGAGTTAATCCAACGACGATATAGTCGAGTTTTCAAATAAATTTCGCAGAGTGACGAGGCATTTGGCTACCTTAAGAGAGACATAGTTACTCCTGCCGGCTGCTCCCATTTCTTTAGGCCATTATCATTCTCGCTATGGCCAGTCCTACAGAACCGATATGCCACTGTATGTCCAGTTAAACGTCGTCACAGTTACTCCCACTACGAGTCTCTTGAGTTAGCAAATGTACTTCGCCGGATGACGATTCATTTCGCGACCTTAAGAGAGTCATAGTTCCTGCTGCCAGCTGCTCCCCTTCCTTTGATACTTTCCTCTCTTTAATTCGTACTGCGGCCAGTCCATGCAGAAGCGAAATGCTGCAACATGTCCACCTTAACGTTGTCTGAGTTACCCCAAAGACGATATCCTCGAGTTTTCAAATAAATTTCGCAGAGTGACGAGGCATTTAACTACCTTAAGAGAGTCATAGTTACTCCTGCCGGCTGCTCCCATTTCTTTAGGCCATTATCATTCTCGCTATGGCCAGTCCTACAGAACCGATATGACACTGTATGTCCACCTAAACGTGGTCAAAGTTACTCCCACTACGAGTTTATTGAGTTAGCAAATGTACTTCGCCGGATGACGAGGCATTTGGCCACCTTAAGAGAGTCATAGTTCCTGCCGCCAGCTGCTCCCCTTCCTTTGAATCTTTCCTCTCTTTAATTCGTACTGCGGCTAGTCCATGCAGAAGCGAAATGCTGCAACATGTCCACCTTAACGTTGTCTGAGTTACTCCAACGACGAAATAGTCGAGTTTTCAAATAAATTTCGCAGAGTGACGAGGCATTTGGCTACCTTAAGAGAGTCATAGTTACTCCTGCCGGCTGCTCCCATTTCTTTAGGACTTTATCATTCTTGCTATGGTCAGTCCTACAGAACCGATATGCCACCGTATGTCCACCTTAACGTCGTCACAGTTACTCCCACTACGAGTTTCTCGAGTTAGCAAATGTACTTCGCCGGACGACAAGGCATTTGGCTACCTTAAGAGAGTCATAGTTCCTGCTGCCAGCTGCTCCCCTTTCTTTGAATCTTTCCTCTCTTTAATTCGTACTGCAGCCATTCCATGCAGAAGCGAAATGCTGCAACATGTTTACCTTAACGTTGTCTGAATTACTCCAACGACGATATCCTCGAGATTCCAAATAAATTTCGCAGAGTGACGAGGCATTTGTCTACCTTACGAGAGTCATAGTTACTCCTGCCGGCTGCTCCCATATCTTTGGGCCATTATCATTCTTGCTATGGCCAGGCCTACAGAACCGATATGCCACTGTATGTCCACCTAAACGTCGTCACAGTTACTCCCACTACGAGTTTCTCGAGTTAGCAAATGTAATTCGCCGGAGGACAAGGCATTTGGCTACCTTAAGAGAATTATAATTTCTGCTGCCAGCTGCTCCCCTTTCTTTGAATCTTTCCTCTCTTTAATTCGTACTTCGGCCAGTCCATACAGAAGCGAAATGCTGCAACATGTTTACCTTAACGCTGTCTGAGTTACTCCAACGACGATATCCTCGAGTTTTCAAATAAATTTCGCAGAGTGACGAAGCATTTGGCTACCTTAAGAGCGTCGTAGTTACTCATGCCGGCTGTTCCCATTTCTTTAGGCCATTATCATTCTTGCTATGGCCAGTCCTACAGAACCGATATGCCGCTGTATGTCCACCTAAACGTCGTCACAGTTACTCCCACTACGAGTCTCTTGAGTTAGCAAATGTACTTCGCCGGATGACGAGGCATTTCGCGACCTTAAGAGAGTCATAGTTCCTGCTGCCAGCTGCTCCCCTTCCATTGATACTTTCCTCTCTTTAATTCGTACTGCGGCCAGTCCATGCAGAAGCGAAATGCTGCAACATGTCCACCTTAACGTTGTCTGAGTTACCCCAAAGACGATATCCTCGAGTTTTCAAATAAATTTCGCAGAGTGACGAGGCATTTAACTACCTTAAGAGAGTCATAGTTACTCCTGCCGGCTGCTCCCATTTCTTTAGGCCATTATCATTCTCGCTATGGCCAGTCCTACAGAACCGATATGGCACTGTATGTCCACCTAAACGTGGTCACAGTTACTCCCACAACGAGTTTATTGAGTTAGCAAATGTACTTCGCCGGATGACGAGGCATTTGGCCACCTTAAGAGAGTCATAGTTCCTGCCGCCAGCTGCTCCCCTTCCTTTGAATCTTTCCTCTCTTTAATTCGTACTGCGGCTAGTCCATGCAGAAGCGAAATGCTGCAACATGTCCACCTTAACGTTGTCTGAGTTAATCCAACGACGATATAGTCGAGTTTTCAAATAAATTTCGCAGAGTGACGAGGCATTTGGCTACCTTAAGAGAGTCATAGTTACTCCTGCCGGCTGCTCCCATTTCCTTAGGCCATTATCATTCTCGCTATGGCCAGTCCTACAGAACCGATATGGCACTGTATGTCCACCTAAACGTGGTCACAGTTACTCCCACAACGAGTTTATTGAGTTAGCAAATGTACTTCGCCGGATGACGAGGCATTTGGCCACCTTAAGAGAGTCATAGTTCCTGCCGCCAGC
Organism: Schistocerca americana; assembly: GCF_021461395.2. Classification (NCBI taxonomy): domain Eukaryota; kingdom Metazoa; phylum Arthropoda; class Insecta; order Orthoptera; family Acrididae; genus Schistocerca; species Schistocerca americana. Next base: position 717,852,659 of record NC_060123.1, read on the forward strand.
TGCTCCCCTTCCTTTGAATCTTTCCTCTCTTTAATTCGTACTGCGGCTAGTCCATGCAGAAGCGAAATGCTGCAACATGTCCACCTTAACGTTGTCTGAGTTAATCCAACGACGATATAGTCGAGTTTTCATATAAATTTCGCAGAGTGACGAGGCATTTGGCTACCTTAAGAGCGTCGTAGTTACTCATGCCGGCTGTTCCCATTTCTTTAGGCCATTATCATTCTTGCTATGGCCAGTCCTACAGAACCGATATGCCACTGTATGTCCACCTAAACGTCGTCACAGTTACTCCCGATACGAGTCTCTTGAGTTAGCAAATGTACTTCGCCGGATGACGAGGCATTTGGCCACCTTAAGAGAGTCATAGTTCCTGCCGCCAGCTGCTCCCCTTCCTTTGAATCTTTCCTCTCTTTAATTCGTACTGCGGCTAGTCCATGCAGAAGCGAAATGCTGCAACATGTCCACCTTAACGTTGTCTGAGTTACCCCAAAGACGATATCCTCGAGTTTTCAAATAAATTTCGCAGAGTGACGAGGCATTTAACTACCTTAAGAGAGTCATAGTTACTCCTGCCGGCTGCTCCCATTTCTTTAGGCCATTATCATTCTCGCTATGGCCAGTCCTACAGAACCGATATGGCACTGTATGTCCACCTAAACGTGGTCACAGTTACTTCCACAACGAGTTTATTGAGTTAGCAAATGTACTTCGCCGGATGACGAGGCATTTGGCCACCTTAAGAGAGTCATAGTTCCTGCCGCCAGCTGCTCCCCTTCCTTTGAATCTTTCCTCTCTTTAATTCGTACTGCGGCTAGTCCATGCAGAAGCGAAATGCTGCAACATGTCCACCTTAACGTTGTCTGAGTTAATCCAACGACGATATAGTCGAGTTTTCAAATAAATTTCGCAGAGTGACGAGGCATTTGGCTACCTTAAGAGAGTCATAGTTACTCCTGCCGGCTGCTCCCATTTCCTTAGGCCATTATCATTCTCGCTATGGCCAGTCCTACAGAACCGATATGGCACTGTATGTCCACCTAAACGTGGTCACAGTTACTCCCACAACGAGTTTATTGAGTTAGCAAATGTACTTCGCCGGATGACGAGGCATTTGGCCACCTTAAGAGAGTCATAGTTCCTGCCGCCAGCTGCTCCCCTTCCTTTGAATCTTTCCTCTCTTTAATTCGTACTGCGGCTAGTCCATGCAGAAGCGAAATGCTGCAACATGTCCACCTTAACGTTGTCTGAGTTAATCCAACGACGATATAGTCGAGTTTTCAAATAAATTTCGCAGAGTGACGAGGCATTTGGCTACCTTAAGAGCGTCGTAGTTACTCATGCCGGCTGTTCCCATTTCTTTAGGCCATTATCATTCTTGCTATGGCCAGTCCTACAGAACCGATATGCCACTGTATGTCCACCTAAACGTCGTCACAGTTACTCCCACTACGAGTCTCTTGAGTTAGCAAATGTACTTCGCCGGATGACGAGGCATTTCGCGACCTTAAGAGAGTCATAGTTCCTGCTGCCAGCTGCTCCCCTTCCTTTGATACTTTCCTCTCTTTAATTCGTACTGCGGCCAGTCCATGCAGAAGCGAAATGCTGCAACATGTCCACCTTAACGTTGTCTGAGTTACCCCAAAGACGATATCCTCGAGTTTTCAAATAAATTTCGCAGAGTGACGAGGCATTTAACTACCTTAAGAGAGTCATAGTTACTCCTGCCGGCTGCTCCCATTTCTTTAGGCCATTATCATTCTCGCTATGGCCAGTGCTACAGAACCGATATGGCACTGTATGTCCACCTAAACGTGGTCACAGTTACTCCCACAACGAGTTTATTGAGTTAGCAAATGTACTTCGCCGGATGACGAGGCATTTGGCCACCTTAAGAGAGTCATAGTTCCTGCCGCCAGCTGCTCCCCTTCCTTTGAATCTTTCCTCTCTTTAATTCGTACTGCGGCTAGTCCATGCAGAAGCGAAATGCTGCAACATGTCCACCTTAACGTTGTCTGAGTTAATCCAACGACGATATAGTCGAGTTTTCAAATAAATTTCGCAGAGTGACGAGGCATTTGGCTACCTTAAGAGCGTCGTAGTTACTCATGCCGGCTGTTCCCATTTCTTTAGGCCATTATCATTCTTGCTATGGCCAGTCCTACAGAACCGATATGCCACTGTATGTCCACCTAAACGTCGTCACAGTTACTCCCACTACGAGTCTCTTGAGTTAGCAAATGTACTTCGCCGGATGACGAGGCATTTCGCGACCTTAAGAGAGTCATAGTTCCTGCTGCCAGCTGCTCCCCTTCCTTTGATACTTTCCTCTCTTTAATTCGTACTGCGGCCAGTCCATGCAGAAGCGAAATGCTGCAACATGTCCACCTTAACGTTGTCTGAGTTACCCCAAAGACGATATCCTCGAGTTTTCAAATAAATTTCGCAGAGTGACGAGGCATTTAACTACCTTAAGAGAGTCATAGTTACTCCTGCCGGCTGCTCCCATTTCTTTAGGCCATTATCATTCTCGCTATGGCCAGTCCTACAGAACCGATATGGCACTGTATGTCCACCTAAACGTGGTCACAGTTACTCCCACAACGAGTTTATTGAGTTAGCAAATGTACTTCGCCGGATGACGAGGCATTTGGCCACCTTAAGAGAGTCATAGTTCCTGCCGCCAGCTGCTCCCCTTCCTTTGAATCTTTCCTCTCTTTAATTCGTACTGCGGCTAGTCCATGCAGAAGCGAAATGCTGCAACATGTCCACCTTAACGTTGTCTGAGTTAATCCAACGACAATATAGTCGAGTTTTCAAATAAATTTCGCAGAGTGACGAGGCATTTGGCTACCTTAAGAGAGTCATAGTTACTCCTGCCGGCTGCTCCCATTTCTTTAGGCCATTATTATTCTCGCTATGGCCAGTCCTACAGAACCGATATGCCACTGTATGTCCAGTTAAACGTCGTCACAGTTACTCCCACTACGAGTCTCTTGAGTTAGCAAATGTACTTCGCCGGATGACGATTCATTTCGCGACCTTAAGAGAGTCATAGTTCCTGCTGCCAGCTGCTCCCCTTCCTTTGATACTTTCCTCTCTTTAATTCGTACTGCGGCCAGTCCATGCAGAAGCGAAATGCTGCAACATGTCCACCTTAACGTTGTCTGAGTTACCCCAAAGACGATATCCTCGAGTTTTCAAATAAATTTCGCAGAGTGACGAGGCATTTAACTACCTTAAGAGAGTCATAGTTACTCCTGCCGGCTGCTCCCATTTCTTTAGGACTTTATCATTCTTGCTATGGTCAGTCCTACAGAACCGATATGCCACCGTATGTCCACCTTAACGTCGTCACAGTTACTCCCACTACGAGTTTCTCGAGTTAGCAAATGTACTTCGCCGGATGACAAGGCATTTGGCTACCTTAAGAGAGTCATAGTTCCTGCTGCCAGCTGCTCCCCTTTCTTTGAATCTTTCCTCTCTTTAATTCGTACTGCAGCCATTCCATGCAGAAGCGAAATGCTGCAACATGTTTACCTTAACGTTGTCTGAATTACTCCAACGACGATATCCTCGAGATTCCAAATAAATTTCGCAGAGTGACGAGGCATTTGGCTACCTTAAGAGAGTCATAGTTACTCCTGCCGGCTGCTCCCATTCCTTTAGGCCTTTATCATTCTTGCTATGGCCAGTCCTACAGAACCGATATGCCACAGTATGTCCACCAAAACGTCGTCACAGTTACTCCCACTACGAATTTCTGGAGTTAGCTAATGTTCTTCGCCGGATGACAAGGCATTTGGCTACCTCAAGAGAGTCATAGTTCCTGCTGGCAGTTGCTCCCCTTTCTTTGAATCTTTCCTCTCTTTAATTCGCACTGGGGCCAGTCCATGCAGAAGCGAAATGCTGCAACATGTTTACACTAACGCCGTCTGAGTTACTCGAACGACGATATCCTCGATTTTTCAAATATATTTCGCAGAGTGACGAGGCATTTGGCTACCTTACGAGAGTCATAGTTACTCCTGCCGGCTGCTCCCATATCTTTAGGCCATTATCATTCTTGCTATGGCCAGGCCTACAGAACCGATATGCCACTGTATGTCCACCTAAACGTCGTCACAGTTACTCCCACTACGAGTTTCTCGAGTTAGCAAATGTAATTCGCCGGAGGACAAGGCATTTGGCTACCTTAAGAGAATTATAATTTCTGCTGCCAGCTGCTCCCCTTTCTTTGAATCTTTCCTCTCTTTAATTCGTACTTCGGCCAGTCCATACAGAAGCGAAATGCTGCAACATGTTTACCTTAACGCTGTCTGAGTTACTCCAACGACGATATCCTCGAGTTTTCAAATAAATTTCGCAGAGTGACGAAGCATTTGGCTACCTTAAGAGCGTCGTAGTTACTCATGCCGGCTGTTCCCATTTCTTTAGGCCATTATCATTCTTGCTATGGCCAGTCCTACAGAACCGATATGCCGCTGTATGTCCACCTAAACGTCGTCACAGTTACTCCCACTACGAGTCTCTTGAGTTAGCAAATGTACTTCGCCGGATGACGAGGCATTTCGCGACCTTAAGAGAGTCATAGTTCCTGCTGCCAGCTGCTCCCCTTCCATTGATACTTTCCTCTCTTTAATTCGTACTGCGGCCAGTCCATGCAGAAGCGAAATGCTGCAACATGTTTAACTTAACGCTGTCTGAGTTACTCCAACGACGATATCCTCGAGTTTTCAAATAAATTTCGCAGAGTGACGAGGCATTTAACTACCTTATGAGAGTCATAGTTACTCCTGCCGGCTGCTCCCATTTCTTTAGGCCATTATCATTCTCGCTATGGCCAGTCCTACAGAACCGATATGGCACTGTATGTCCACCTAAACGTGGTCACAGTTACTCCCACAACGAGTTTATTGAGTTAGCAAATGTACTTCGCCGGATGACGAGGCATTTGGCCACCTTAAGAGAGTCATAGTTCCTGCCGCCAGCTGCTCCCCTTCCTTTGAATCTTTCCTCTCTTTAATTCGTACTGCGGCTAGTCCATGCAGAAGCGAAATGCTGCAACATGTCCACCTTAACGTTGTCTGAGTTAATCCAACGACGATATAGCCGAGTTTCCAAATAAATTTCGCAGAGTGACGAGGCATTTGGCTACCTTAAGAGCGTCGTAGTTACTCATGCCGGCTGTTCCCATTTCTTTAGGCCATTATCATTCTTGCTATGGCCAGTCCTACAGAACCGATATGCCACTGTATGTCCACCTAAACGTCGTCACAGTTACTCCCACTACGAGTCTCTTGAGTTAGCAAATGTACTTCGCCGGATGACGAGGCATTTCGCGACCTTAAGAGAGTCATAGTTCCTGCTGCCAGCTGCTCCCCTTCCTTTGATACTTTCCTCTCTTTAATTCGTACTGCGGCCAGTCCATGCAGAAGCGAAATGCTGCAACATGTCCACCTTAACGTTGTCTGAGTTACCCCAAAGACGATATCCTCTTGTTTTCAAATAAATTTCGCAGAGTGACGAGGCATTTAACTACCTTAAGAGAGTCATAGTTACTCCTGCCGGCTGCTCCCATTTCTTTAGGCCATTATCATTCTCGCTATGGCCAGTCCTACAGAACCGATATGCCACTGTATGTCCAGTTAAACGTCGTCACAGTTACTCCCACTACGAGTCTCTTGAGTTAGCAAATGTACTTCGCCGGATGACGATTCATTTCGCGACCTTAAGAGAGTCATAGTTCCTGCTGCCAGCTGCTCCCCTTCCTTTGATACTTTCCTCTCTTTAATTCGTACTGCGGCCAGTCCATGCAGAAGCGAAATGCTGCAACATGTCCACCTTAACGTTGTCTGAGTTACCCCAAAGACGATATCCTCGAGTTTTCAAATAAATTTCGCAGAGTGACGAGGCATTTAACTACCTTAAGAGAGTCATAGTTACTCCTGCCGGCTGCTCCCATTTCTTTAGGACTTTATCATTCTTGCTATGGTCAGTCCTACAGAACCGATATGGCACTGTATGTCCACCTAAACGTGGTCACAGTTACTCCCACTACGAGTCTCTTGAGTTAGCAAATGTACTTCGCCGGATGACGAGGCATTTCGCGACCTTAAGAGAGTCATAGTTCCTGCTGCCAGCTGCTCCCCTTCCTTTGATACTTTCCTCTCTTTAATTCGTACTGCGGCCAGTCCATCCAGAAGCGAAATGCTGCAACATGTCCACCTTAACGTTGTCTGAGTTACCCCAAAGACGATATCCTCGAGTTTTCAAATAAATTTCGCAGAGTGACGAGGCATTTAACTACCTTAAGAGAGTCATAGTTACTCCTGCCGGCTGCTCCCATTTCTTTAGGCCATTATCATTCTCGCTATGGCCAGTCCTACAGAACCGATATGGCACTGTATGTCCACCTAAACGTGGTCACAGTTACTCCCACAACGAGTTTATTGAGTTAGCAAATGTACTTCGCCGGATGACGAGGCATTTCGCGACCTTAAGAGAGTCATAGTTCCTGCTGCCAGCTGCTCCCCTTCCTTTGATACTTTCCTCTCTTTAATTCGTCCTGCGGCTAGTCCATGCAGAAGCGAAATGCTGCAACATGTCCACCTTAACGTTGTCTGAGTTAATCCAACGACGATATAGTCGAGTTTTCAAATAAATTTCGCAGAGTGACGAGGCATTTGGCTACCTTAAGAGAGTCATAGTTACTCCTGCCGGCTGCTCCCATTTCTTTAGGCCATTATCATTCTCGCTATGGCCAGTCCTACAGACCCGATATGCCACTGTATGTCCAGTTAAACGTCGTCACAGTTACTCCCACTACGAGTCTCTTGAGTTAGCAAATGTACTTCGCCGGATGACGATTCATTTCGCGACCTTAAGAGAGTCATAGTTCCTGCTGCCAGCTGCTCCCCTTCATTTGATACTTTCCTCTCTTTAATTCGTACTGCGGCCAGTCCATGCAGAAGCGAAATGCTGCAACATGTCCACCTTAACGTTGTCTGAGTTACCCCAAAGACGATATCCTCGAGTTTTCAAATAAATTTCGCAGAGTGACGAGGCATTTAACTACCTTAAGAGAGTCATAGTTACTCCTGCCGGCTGCTCCCATTTCTTTAGGACTTTATCATTCTTGCTATGGTCAGTCCTACAGAACCGATATGCCACCGTATGTCCACCTTAACGTCGTCACAGTTACTCCCACTACGAGTTTCTCGAGTTAGCAAATGTACTTCGCCGGATGACAAGGCATTTGGCTACCTTAAGAGAGTCATAGTTCCTGCTGCCAGCTGCTCCCCTTTCTTTGAATCTTTCCTCTCTTTAATTCGTACTGCAGCCATTCCATGCAGAAGCGAAATGCTGCAACATGTTTACCTTAACGTTGTCTGAATTACTCCAACGACGATATCCTCGAGATTCCAAATAAATTTCGCAGAGTGACGAGGCATTTGGCTACCTTAAGAGAGTCATAGTTACTCCTGCCGGCTGCTCCCATTTCTTTAGGCCTTTATCATTCTTGCTATGGCCAGTCCTACAGAACCGATATGCCACAGTATGTCCACCAAAACGTCGTCACAGTTACTCCCACTACGAATTTCTGGAGTTAGCTAATGTTCTTCGCCGGATGACAAGGCATTTGGCTACCTCAAGAGAGTCATAGTTCCTGCTGGCAGTTGCTCCCCTTTCTTTGAATCTTTCCTCTCTTTAATTCGCACTGGGGCCAGTCCATGCAGAAGCGAAATGCTGCAACATGTTTACACAAACGCCGTCTGAGTTACTCCAACGACGATATCCTCGATTTTTCAAATATATTTCGCAGAGTGACGAGGCATTTGGCTACCTTACGAGAGTCATAGTTACTCCTGCCGGCTGCTCCCATATCTTTAGGCCATTATCATTCTTGCTATGGCCAGGCCTACAGAACCGATATGCCACTGTATGTCCACCTAAACGTCGTCACAGTTACTCCCACTACGAGTTTCTCGAGTTAGCAAATGTAATTCGCCGGAGGACAAGGCATTTGGCTACCTTAAGAGAATTATAATTTCTGCTGCCAGCTGCTCCCCTTTCTTTGAATCTTTCCTTTCTTTAATTCGTACTTCGGCCAGTCCATACAGAAGCGAAATGCTGCAACATGTTTACCTTAACGCTGTCTGAGTTACTCCAACGACGATATCCTCGAGTTTTCAAATAAATTTCGCAGAGTGACGAAGCATTTGGCTACCTTAAGAGCGTCGTAGTTACTCATGCCGGCTGTTCCCATTTCTTTAGGCCATTATCATTCTTGCTATGGCCAGTCCTACAGAACCGATATGCCGCTGTATGTCCACCTAAACGTCGTCACAGTTACTCCCACTACGAGTCTCTTGAGTTAGCAAATGTACTTCGCCGGATGACGAGGCATTTCGCGACCTTAAGAGAGTCATAGTTCCTGCTGCCAGCTGCTCCCCTTCCATTGATACTTTCCTCTCTTTAATTCGTACTGCGGCCAGTCCATGCAGAAGCGAAATGCTGCAACATGTTTAACTTAACGCTGGCTGAGTTACTCCAACGACGATATCCTCGAGTTTTCAAATAAATTTCGCAGAGTGACGAGGCATTTAACTACCTTAAGAGAGTCATAGTTACTCCTGCCGGCTGCTCCCATTTCTTTAGGCCATTATCATTCTCGCTATGGCCAGTCCTACAGAACCGATATGCCACTGTATGTCCACCTAAACGTCGTCACAGTTACTCCCACTACGAGTTTCTCGAGTTAGCAAATGTAATTCGCCGGAGGACAAGGCATTTGGCTACCTTAAGAGAATTATAATTTCTGCTGCCAGCTGCTCCCCTTTCTTTGAATCTTTCCTCTCTTTAATTCGTACTTCGGCCAGTCCATACAGAAGCGAAATGCTGCAACATGTTTACCTTAACGCTGTCTGAGTTACTCCAACGACGATATCCTCGAGTTTTCAAATAAATTTCGCAGAGTGACGAAGCATTTGGCTACCTTAAGAGCGTCGTAGTTACTCATGCCGGCTGTTCCCATTTCTTTAGGCCATTATCATTCTTGCTATGGCCAGTCCTACAGAACCGATATGCCGCTGTATGTCCACCTAAACGTCGTCACAGTTACTCCCACTACGAGTCTCTTGAGTTAGCAAATGTACTTCGCCGGATGACGAGGCATTTCGCGACCTTAAGAGAGTCATAGTTCCTGCTGCCAGCTGCTCCCCTTCCATTGATACTTTCCTCTCTTTAATTCGTACTGCGGCCAGTCCATGCAGAAGCGAAATGCTGCAACATGTTTAACTTATCGCTGGCTGAGTTACTCCAACGACGATATCCTCGAGTTTTCAAATAAATTTCGCAGAGTGACGAGGCATTTAACTACCTTAAGAGAGTCATAGTTACTCCTGCCGGCTGCTCCCATTTCTTTAGGCCATTATCATTCTCGCTATGGCCAGTCCTACAGAACCGATATGCCACTGTATGTCCAGTTAAACGTCGTCACAGTTACTCCCACTACGAGTCTCTTGAGTTAGCAAATGTACTTCGCCGGATGACAATTCATTTCGCGACCTTAAGAGAGTCATAGTTCCTGCTGCCAGCTGCTCCCCTTCCTTTGATACTTTCCTCTCTTTAATTCGTACTGCGGCCAGTCCATGCAGAAGCGAAATGCTGCACCATGTCCACCTTAACGTTGTCTGAGTTACCCCAAAGACGATATCCTCGAGTTTTCAAATAAATTTCGCAGAGTGACGAGGCATTTAACTACCTTAAGAGAGTCATAGTTACTCCTGCCGGCTGCTCCCATTTCTTTAGGACTTTATCATTCTTGCTATGGTCAGTCCTACAGAACCGATATGCCACTGTATGTCCACCTAAACGTCGTCACAGTTACTCCCACTACGAGTCTCTTGAGTTAGCAAATGTACTTCGCCGGATGACGAGGCATTTCGCGACCTTAAGAGAGTCATAGTTCCTGCTGCCAGCTGCTCCCCTTCCTTTGATACTTTCCTCTCTTTAATTCGTACTGCGGCCAGTCCATGCAGAAGCGAAATGCTGCAACATGTCCACCTTAACGTTGTCTGAGTTACCCCAAAGACGATATCCTCGAGTTTTCAAATAAATTTCGCAGAGTGACGAGGCATTTAACTACCTTAAGAGAGTCATAGTTACTCCTGCCGGCTGCTCCCATTTCTTTAGGCCATTATCATTCTCGCTATGGCCAGTCCTACAGAACCGATATGCCACTGTATGTCCACCTAAACGTCGTCACAGTTACTCCCACTACGAGTTTCTCGAGTTAGCAAATGTAATTCGCCGGAGGACAAGGCATTTGGCTACCTTAAGAGAATTATAATTTCTGCTGCCAGCTGCTCCCCTTTCTTTGAATCTTTCCTCTCTTTAATTCGTACTTCGGCCAGTCCATACAGAAGCGAAATGCTGCAACATGTTTACCTTAACGCTGTCTGAGTTACTCCAACGACGATATCCTCGAGTTTTCAAATAAATTTCGCAGAGTGACGAAGCATTTGGCTACCTTAAGAGCGTCGTAGTTACTCATGCCGGCTGTTCCCATTTCTTTAGGCCATTATCATTCTTGCTATGGCCAGTCCTACAGAACCGATATGCCGCTGTATGTCCACCTAAACGTCGTCACAGTTACTCCCACTACGAGTCTCTTGAGTTAGCAAATGTACTTCGCCGGATGACGAGGCATTTCGCGACCTTAAGAGAGTCATAGTTCCTGCTGCCAGCTGCTCCCCTTCCATTGATACTTTCCTCTCTTTAATTCGTACTGCGGCCAGTCCATGCAGAAGCGAAATGCTGCAACATGTTTAACTTATCGCTGGCTGAGTTACTCCAACGACGATATCCTCGAGTTTTCAAATAAATTTCGCAGAGTGACGAGGCATTTAACTACCTTAAGAGAGTCATAGTTACTCCTGCCGGCTGCTCCCATTTCTTTAGGCCATTATCATTCTCGCTATGGCCAGTCCTACAGAACCGATATGCCACTGTATGTCCAGTTAAACGTCGTCACAGTTACTCCCACTACGAGTCTCTTGAGTTAGCAAATGTACTTCGCCGGATGACAATTCATTTCGCGACCTTAAGAGAGTCATAGTTCCTGCTGCCAGCTGCTCCCCTTCCTTTGATACTTTCCTCTCTTTAATTCGTACTGCGGCCAGTCCATGCAGAAGCGAAATGCTGCACCATGTCCACCTTAACGTTGTCTGAGTTACCCCAAAGACGATATCCTCGAGTTTTCAAATAAATTTCGCAGAGTGACGAGGCATTTAACTACCTTAAGAGAGTCATAGTTACTCCTGCCGGCTGCTCCCATTTCTTTAGGACTTTATCATTCTTGCTATGGTCAGTCCTACAGAACCGATATGCCACTGTATGTCCACCTAAACGTCGTCACAGTTACTCCCACTACGAGTCTCTTGAGTTAGCAAATGTACTTCGCCGGATGACGAGGCATTTCGCGACCTTAAGAGAGTCATAGTTCCTGCTGCCAGCTGCTCCCCTTCCTTTGATACTTTCCTCTCTTTAATTCGTACTGCGGCCAGTCCATGCAGAAGCGAAATGCTGCAACATGTCCACCTTAACGTTGTCTGAGTTACCCCAAAGACGATATCCTCGAGTTTTCAAATAAATTTCGCAGAGTGACGAGGCATTTAACTACCTTAAGAGAGTCATAGTTACTCCTGCCGGCTGCTCCCATTTCTTTAGGCCATTATCATTCTCGCTTTGGCCAGTCCTACAGAACCGATATGGCACTGTATGTCCACCTAAACGTGGTCACAGTTACTCCCACAACGAGTTTATTGAGTTAGCAAATGTACTTCGCCGGATGACGAGGCATTTGGCCACCTTAAGAGAGTCATAGTTCCTGCCGCCAGCTGCTCCCCTTCCTTTGAATCTTTCCTCTCTTTAATTCGTACTGCGGCTAGTCCATGCAGAAGCGAAATGCTGCAACATGTCCACCTTAACGTTGTCTGAGTTAATCCAACGACGATATAGTCGAGTTTTCAAATAAATTTCGCAGAGTGACGAGGCATTTGGCTACCTTAAGAGAGTCATAGTTACTCCTGCCGGCTGCTCCCATTTCTTTAGGCCATTATCATTCTCGCTATGGCCAGTCCTACAGAACCGATATGCCACTGTATGTCCAGTTAAACGTCGTCACAGTTACTCCCACTACGAGTCTCTTGAGTTAGCAAATGTACTTCGCCGGATGACGATTCATTTCGCGACCTTAAGAGAGTCATAGTTCCTGCTGCCAGCTGCTCCCCTTCCTTTGATACTTTCCTCTCTTTAATTCGTACTGCGGCCAGTCCATGCAGAAGCGAAATGCTGCAACATGTCCACCTTAACGTTGTCTGAGTTACCCCAAAGACGATATCCTCGAGTTTTCAAATAAATTTCGCAGAGTGACGAGGCATTTAACTACCTTAAGAGAGTCATAGTTACTCCTGCCGGCTGCTCCCATTTCTTTAGGACTTTATCATTCTTGCTATGGTCAGTCCTACAGAACCGATATGCCACCGTATGTCCACCTTAACGTCGTCACAGTTACTCCCACTACGAGTTTCTCGAGTTAGCAAATGTACTTCGCCGGATGACAAGGCATTTGGCTACCTTAAGAGAGTCATAGTTCCTGCTGCCAGCTGCTCCCCTTTCTTTGAATCTTTCCTCTCTTTAATTCGTACTGCAGCCATTCCATGCAGAAGCGAAATGCTGCAACATGTTTACCTTAACGTTGTCTGAATTACTCCAACGACGATATCCTCGAGATTCCAAATAAATTTCGCAGAGTGACGAGGCATTTGGCTACCTTAAGAGAGTCATAGTTACTCCTGCCGGCTGCTCCCATTTCTTTAGGCCTTTATCATTCTTGCTATGGTCAGTCCTACAGAACCGATATGCCACTGTATGTCCACCTAAACGTCGTCACAGTTACTCCCACTACGAGTCTCTTGAGTTAGCAAATGTACTTCGCCGGATGACGAGGCATTTCGCGACCTTAAGAGAGTCATAGTTCCTGCTGCCAGCTGCTCCCCTTCCTTTGATACTTTCCTCTCTTTAATTCGTACTGCGGCCAGTCCATGCAGAAGCGAAATGCTGCAACATGTCCACCTTAACGTTGTCTGAGTTACCCCAAAGACGATATCCTCGAGTTTTCAAATAAATTTCGCAGAGTGACGAGGCATTTAACTACCTTAAGAGAGTCATAGTTACTCCTGCCGGCTGCTCCCATTTCTTTAGGCCATTATCATTCTCGCTATGGCCAGTCCTACAGAACCGATATGGCACTGTATGTCCACCTAAACGTGGTCACAGTTACTCCCACAACGAGTTTATTGAGTTAGCAAATGTACTTCGCCGGATGACGAGGCATTTGGCCACCTTAAGAGAGTCATAGTTCCTGCCGCCAGCTGCTCCCCTTCCTTTGAATCTTTCCTCTCTTTAATTCGTACTGCGGCTAGTCCATGCAGAAGCGAAATGCTGCAACATGTCCACCTTAACGTTGTCTGAGTTAATCCAACGACGATATAGTCGAGTTTTCAAATAAATTTCGCAGAGTGACGAGGCATTTGGCTACCTTAAGAGAGTCATAGTTACTCCTGCCGGCTGCTCCCATTTCTTTAGGCCATTATCATTCTCGCTATGGCCAGTCCTACAGAACCGATATGCCACTGTATGTCCAGTTAAACGTCGTCACAGTTACTCCCACTACGAGTCTCTTGAGTTAGCAAATGTACTTCGCCGGATGACGATTCATTTCGCGACCTTAAGAGAGTCATAGTTCCTGCTGCCAGCTGCTCCCCTTCCTTTGATACTTTCCTCTCTTTAATTCGTACTGCGGCCAGTCCATGCAGAAGCGAAATGCTGCAACATGTCCACCTTAACGTTGTCTGAGTTACCCCAAAGACGATATCCTCGAGTTTTCAAATAAATTTCGCAGAGTGACGAGGCATTTAACTACCTTAAGAGAGTCATAGTTACTCCTGCCGGCTGCTCCCATTTCTTTAGGACTTTATCATTCTTGCTATGGTCAGTCCTACAGAACCGATATGCCACCGTATGTCCACCTTAACGTCGTCACAGTTACTCCCACTACGAGTTTCTCGAGTTAGCAAATGTACTTCGCCGGATGACAAGGCATTTGGCTACCTTAAGAGAGTCATAGTTCCTGCTGCCAGCTGCTCCCCTTTCTTTGAATCTTTCCTCTCTTTAATTCGTACTGCAGCCATTCCATGCAGAAGCGAAATGCTGCAACATGTTTACCTTAACGTTGTCTGAATTACTCCAACGACGATATCCTCGAGATTCCAAATAAATTTCGCAGAGTGACGAGGCATTTGGCTACCTTAAGAGAGTCATAGTTACTCCTGCCGGCTGCTCCCATTTCTTTAGGCCTTTATCATTCTTGCTATGGCCAGTCCTACAGAACCGATATGCCACAGTATGTCCACCAAAACGTCGTCACAGTTACTCCCACTACGAATTTCTGGAGTTAGCTAATGTTCTTCGCCGGATGACAAGGCATTTGGCTACCTCAAGAGAGTCATAGTTCATGCTGGCAGTTGCTCCCCTTTCTTTGAATCTTTCCTCTCTTTAATTCGCACTGGGGCCAGTCCATGCAGAAGCGAAATGCTGCAACATGTTTACCTTAACGTTGTCTGAATTACTCCAACGACGATATCCTCGAGATTCCAAATAAATTTCGCAGAGTGACGAGGCATTTAACTACCTTAAGAGAGTCATAGTTACTCCTGCCGGCTGCTCCCATTTCTTTAGGCCATTATCATTCTCGCTATGGCCAGTCCTACAGAACCGATATGGCACTGTATGTCCACCTAAACGTGGTCACAGTTACTCCCACAACGAGTTTATTGAGCTAGCAAATGTACTTCGCCGGATGACGAGGCATTTGGCCACCTTAAGAGAGTCATAGTTCCTGCCGCCAGCTGCTCCCCTTCCTTTGAATCTTTCCTCTCTTTAATTCGTACTGCGGCTAGTCCATACAGAAGCGAAATGCTGCAACATGTCCACCTTAACGTTGTCTGAGTTAATCCAACGACGATATAGTCGAGTTTTCAAATAAATTTCGCAGAGTGACGAGGCATTTGGCTACCTTAAGAGAGTCATAGTTACTCCTGCCGGCTGCTCCCATTTCTTTAGGCCATTATCATTCTCGCTATGGCCAGTCCTACAGAACCGATATGGCACTGTATGTCCACCTAAACGTGGTCACAGTTACTCCCACAACGAGTTTATTGAGTTAGCAAATGTACTTCGCCGGATGACGAGGCATTTGGCCACCTTAAGAGAGTCATAGTTCCTGCCGCCAGCTGCTCCCCTTCCTTTGAATCTTTCCTCTCTTTAATTCGTACTGCGGCTAGTCCATGCAGAAGCGAAATGCTGCAACATGTCCACCTTAACGTTGTCTGAGTTAATCCAACGACGATATAGTCGAGTTTCCAAATAAATTTCGCAGAGTGACGAGGCATTTGGCTACCTTAAGAGAGTCATAGTTACTCCTGCCGGCTGCTCCCATTTCTTTAGGCCTTTATCATTCTTGCTATGGCCAGTCCTACAGAACCGATATGCCACAGTATGTCCACCAAAACGTCGTCACAGTTACTCCCACTACGAATTTCTGGAGTTAGCTAATGTTCTTCGCCGGATGACAAGGCATTTGGCTACCTCAAGAGAGTCATAGTTCCTGCTGGCAGTTGCTCCCCTTTCTTTGAATCTTTCCTCTCTTTAATTCGCACTGGGGCCAGTCCATGCAGAAGCGAAATGCTGCAACATGTTTACACTAACGCCGTCTGAGTTACTCCAACGACGATATCCTCGATTTTTCAAATATATTTCGCAGAGTGACGAGGCATTTGGCTACCTTACGAGAGTCATAGTTACTCCTGCCGGCTGCTCCCATATCTTTAGGCCAATATCATTCTTGCTATGGCCAGGCCTACAGAACCGATATGCCACTGTATGTCCACCTAAACGTCGTCACAGTTACTCCCACTACGAGTTTCTCGAGTTAGCAAATGTAATTCGCCGGAGGACAAGGCATTTGGCTACCTTAAGAGAATTATAATTTCTGCTGCCAGCTGCTCCCCTTTCTTTGAATCTTTCCTCTCTTTAATTCGTACTTCGGCCAGTCCATACAGAAGCGAAATGCTGCAACATGTTTACCTTAACGCTGTCTGAGTTACTCCAACGACGATATCCTCGAGTTTTCAAATAAATTTCGCAGAGTGACGAAGCATTTGGCTACCTTAAGAGCGTCGTAGTTACTCATGCCGGCTGTTCCCATTTCTTTAGGCCATTATCATTCTTGCTATGGCCAGTCCTACAGAACCGATATGCCGCTGTATGTCCACCTAAACGTCGTCACAGTTACTCCCACTACGAGTCTCTTGAGTTAGCAAATGTACTTCGCCGGATGACGAGGCATTTCGCGACCTTAAGAGAGTCATAGTTCCTGCTGCCAGCTGCTCCCCTTCCATTGATACTTTCCTCTCTTTAATTCGTACTGCGGCCAGTCCATGCAGAAGCGAAATGCTGCAACATGTTTAACTTAACGCTGGCTGAG
This sequence comes from Schistocerca americana, assembly GCF_021461395.2. NCBI lineage: Eukaryota > Metazoa > Arthropoda > Insecta > Orthoptera > Acrididae > Schistocerca > Schistocerca americana. Next base: position 717,869,271 of record NC_060123.1, read on the forward strand.
TTACTCCAACGACGATATCCTCGAGTTTTCAAATAAATTTCGCAGAGTGACGAGGCATTTAACTACCTTAAGAGAGTCATAGTTACTCCTGCCGGCTGCTCCCATTTCTTTAGGCCATTATCATTCTCGCTATGGCCAGTCCTACAGAACCGATATGCCACTGTATGTCCAGTTAAACGTCGTCACAGTTACTCCCACTACGAGTCTCTTGAGTTAGCAAATGTACTTCGCCGGATGACGATTCATTTCGCGACCTTAAGAGAGTCATAGTTCCTGCTGCCAGCTGCTCCCCTTCCTTTGATACTTTCCTCTCTTTAATTCGTACTGCGGCCAGTCCATGCAGAAGCGAAATGCTGCAACATGTCCACCTTAACGTTGTCTGAGTTACCCCAAAGACGATATCCTCGAGTTTTCAAATAAATTTCGCAGAGTGACGAGGCATTTAACTACCTTAAGAGAGTCATAGTTACTCCTGCCGGCTGCTCCCATTTCTCTAGGACTTTATCATTCTTGCTATGGTCAGTCCTACAGAACCGATATGCCACCGTATGTCCACCTTAACGTCGTCACAGTTACTCCCACTACGAGTTTCTCGAGTTAGCAAATGTACTTCGCCGGATGACAAGGCATTTGGCTACCTTAAGAGAGTCATAGTTCCTGCTGCCAGCTGCTCCCCTTTCTTTGAATCTTTCCTCTCTTTAATTCGTACTGCAGCCATTCCATGCAGAAGCGAAATGCTGCAACATGTTTACCTTAACGTTGTCTGAATTACTCCAACGACGATATCCTCGAGATTCCAAATAAATTTCGCAGAGTGACGAGGCATTTGGCTACCTTAAGAGAGTCATAGTTACTCCTGCCGGCTGCTCCCATTTCTTTAGGCCTTTATCATTCTTGCTATGGCCAGTCCTACAGAACCGATATGCCACAGTATGTCCACCAAAACGTCGTCACAGTTACTCCCACTACGAATTTCTGGAGTTAGCTAATGTTCTTCGCCGGATGACAAGGCATTTGGCTACCTCAAGAGAGTCATAGTTCCTGCTGGCAGTTGCTCCCCTTTCTTTGAATCTTTCCTCTCTTTAATTCGCACTGGGGCCAGTCCATGCAGAAGCGAAATGCTGCAACATGTTTACCTTAACGTTGTCTGAATTACTCCAACGACGATATCCTCGAGATTCCAAATAAATTTCGCAGAGTGACGAGGCATTTAACTACCTTAAGAGAGTCATAGTTACTCCTGCCGGCTGCTCCCATTTCTTTAGGCCATTATCATTCTCGCTATGGCCAGTCCTACAGAACCGATATGGCACTGTATGTCCACCTAAACGTGGTCACAGTTACTCCCACAACGAGTTTATTGAGCTAGCAAATGTACTTCGCCGGATGACGAGGCATTTGGCCACCTTAAGAGAGTCATAGTTCCTGCCGCCAGCTGCTCCCCTTCCTTTGAATCTTTCCTCTCTTTAATTCGTACTGCGGCTAGTCCATACAGAAGCGAAATGCTGCAACATGTCCACCTTAACGTTGTCTGAGTTAATCCAACGACGATATAGTCGAGTTTTCAAATAAATTTCGCAGAGTGACGAGGCATTTGGCTACCTTAAGAGAGTCATAGTTACTCCTGCCGGCTGCTCCCATTTCTTTAGGCCATTATCATTCTCGCTATGGCCAGTCCTACAGAACCGATATGGCACTGTATGTCCACCTAAACGTGGTCACAGTTACTCCCACAACGAGTTTATTGAGTTAGCAAATGTACTTCGCCGGATGACGAGGCATTTGGCCACCTTAAGAGAGTCATAGTTCCTGCCGCCAGCTGCTCCCCTTCCTTTGAATCTTTCCTCTCTTTAATTCGTACTGCGGCTAGTCCATGCAGAAGCGAAATGCTGCAACATGTCCACCTTAACGTTGTCTGAGTTAATCCAACGACGATATAGTCGAGTTTCCAAATAAATTTCGCAGAGTGACGAGGCATTTGGCTACCTTAAGAGAGTCATAGTTACTCCTGCCGGCTGCTCCCATTTCTTTAGGCCTTTATCATTCTTGCTATGGCCAGTCCTACAGAACCGATATGCCACAGTATGTCCACCAAAACGTCGTCACAGTTACTCCCACTACGAATTTCTGGAGTTAGCTAATGTTCTTCGCCGGATGACAAGGCATTTGGCTACCTCAAGAGAGTCATAGTTCCTGCTGGCAGTTGCTCCCCTTTCTTTGAATCTTTCCTCTCTTTAATTCGCACTGGGGCCAGTCCATGCAGAAGCGAAATGCTGCAACATGTTTACACTAACGCCGTCTGAGTTACTCCAACGACGATATCCTCGATTTTTCAAATATATTTCGCAGAGTGACGAGGCATTTGGCTACCTTACGAGAGTCATAGTTACTCCTGCCGGCTGCTCCCATATCTTTAGGCCAATATCATTCTTGCTATGGCCAGGCCTACAGAACCGATATGCCACTGTATGTCCACCTAAACGTCGTCACAGTTACTCCCACTACGAGTTTCTCGAGTTAGCAAATGTAATTCGCCGGAGGACAAGGCATTTGGCTACCTTAAGAGAATTATAATTTCTGCTGCCAGCTGCTCCCCTTTCTTTGAATCTTTCCTCTCTTTAATTCGTACTTCGGCCAGTCCATACAGAAGCGAAATGCTGCAACATGTTTACCTTAACGCTGTCTGAGTTACTCCAACGACGATATCCTCGAGTTTTCAAATAAATTTCGCAGAGTGACGAAGCATTTGGCTACCTTAAGAGCGTCGTAGTTACTCATGCCGGCTGTTCCCATTTCTTTAGGCCATTATCATTCTTGCTATGGCCAGTCCTACAGAACCGATATGCCGCTGTATGTCCACCTAAACGTCGTCACAGTTACTCCCACTACGAGTCTCTTGAGTTAGCAAATGTACTTCGCCGGATGACGAGGCATTTCGCGACCTTAAGAGAGTCATAGTTCCTGCTGCCAGCTGCTCCCCTTCCATTGATACTTTCCTCTCTTTAATTCGTACTGCGGCCAGTCCATGCAGAAGCGAAATGCTGCAACATGTTTAACTTAACGCTGGCTGAGTTACTCCAACGACGATATCCTCGAGTTTTCAAATAAATTTCGCAGAGTGACGAGGCATTTAACTACCTTAAGAGAGTCATAGTTACTCCTGCCGGCTGCTCCCATTTCTTTAGGCCATTATCATTCTCGCTATGGCCAGTCCTACAGAACCGATATGCCACTGTATGTCCAGTTAAACGTCGTCACAGTTACTCCCACTACGAGTCTCTTGAGTTAGCAAATGTACTTCGCCGGATGACGATTCATTTCGCGACCTTAAGAGAGTCATAGTTCCTGCTGCCAGCTGCTCCCCTTCCTTTGATACTTTCCTCTCTTTAATTCGTACTGCGGCCAGTCCATGCAGAAGCGAAATGCTGCAACATGTCCACCTTAACGTTGTCTGAGTTACCCCAAAGACGATATCCTCGAGTTTTCAAATAAATTTCGCAGAGTGACGAGGCATTTAACTACCTTAAGAGAGTCATAGTTACTCCTGCCGGCTGCTCCCATTTCTCTAGGACTTTATCATTCTTGCTATGGTCAGTCCTACAGAACCGATATGCCACTGTATGTCCACCTAAACGTCGTCACAGTTACTCCCACTACGAGTCTCTTGAGTTAGCAAATGTACTTCGCCGGATGACGAGGCATTTCGCGACCTTAAGAGAGTCATAGTTCCTGCTGCCAGCTGCTCCCCTTCCTTTGATACTTTCCTCTCTTTAATTCGTACTGCGGCCAGTCCATGCAGAAGCGAAATGCTGCAACATGTCCACCTTAACGTTGTCTGAGTTACCCCAAAGACGATATCCTCGAGTTTTCAAATAAATTTCGCAGAGTGACGAGGCATTTAACTACCTTAAGAGAGTCATAGTTACTCCTGCCGGCTGCTCCCATTTCTTTAGGACTTTATCATTCTTGCTATGGTCAGTCCTACAGAACCGATATGCCACTGTATGTCCACCTAAACGTCGTCACAGTTACTCCCACTACGAGTCTCTTGAGTTAGCAAATGTACTTCGCCGGATGACGAGGCATTTCGCGACCTTAAGAGAGTCATAGTTCCTGCTGCCAGCTGCTCCCCTTCCTTTGATACTTTCGTCTCTTTAATTCGTACTGCGGCCAGTCCATGCAGAAGCGAAATGCTGCAACATGTCCACCTTAACGTTGTCTGAGTTACCCCAAAGACGATATCCTCGAGTTTTCAAATAAATTTCGCAGAGTGACGAGGCATTTAACTACCTTAAGAGAGTCATAGTTACTCCTGCCGGCTGCTCCCATTTCTTTAGGCCATTATCATTCTCGCTATGGCCAGTCCTACAGAACCGATATGGCACTGTATGTCCACCTAAACGTGGTCACAGTTACTCCCACAACGAGTTTATTGAGTTAGCAAATGTACTTCGCCGGATGACGAGGCATTTGGCCACCTTAAGAGAGTCATAGTTCCTGCCGCCAGCTGCTCCCCTTCCTTTGAATCTTTCCTCTCTTTAATTCGTACTGCGGCTAGTCCATGCAGAAGCGAAATGCTGCAACATGTCCACCTTAACGTTGTCTGAGTTAATCCAACGACGATATAGTCGAGTTTTCAAATAAATTTCGCAGAGTGACGAGGCATTTGGCTACCTTAAGAGAGTCATAGTTACTCCTGCCGGCTGCTCCCATTTCTTTAGGCCATTATCATTCTCGCTATGGCCAGTCCTACAGAACCGATATGCCACTGTATGTCCAGTTAAACGTCGTCACAGTTACTCCCACTACGAGTCTCTTGAGTTAGCAAATGTACTTCGCCGGATGACGATTCATTTCGCGACCTTAAGAGAGTCATAGTTCCTGCTGCCAGCTGCTCCCCTTCCTTTGATACTTTCCTCTCTTTAATTCGTACTGCGGCCAGTCCATGCAGAAGCGAAATGCTGCAACATGTCCACCTTAACGTTGTCTGAGTTACCCCAAAGACGATATCCTCGAGTTTTCAAATAAATTTCGCAGAGTGACGAGGCATTTAACTACCTTAAGAGAGTCATAGTTACTCCTGCCGGCTGCTCCCATTTCTTTAGGACTTTATCATTCTTGCTATGGTCAGTCCTACAGAACCGATATGCCACCGTATGTCCACCTTAACGTCGTCACAGTTACTCCCACTACGAGTTTCTCGAGTTAGCAAATGTACTTCGCCGGATGACAAGGCATTTGGCTACCTTAAGAGAGTCATAGTTCCTGCTGCCAGCTGCTCCCCTTTCTTTGAATCTTTCCTCTCTTTAATTCGTACTGCAGCCATTCCATGCAGAAGCGAAATGCTGCAACATGTTTACCTTAACGTTGTCTGAATTACTCCAACGACGATATCCTCGAGATTCCAAATAAATTTCGCAGAGTGACGAGGCATTTGGCTACCTTAAGAGAGTCATAGTTACTCCTGCCGGCTGCTCCCATTCCTTTAGGCCTTTATCATTCTTGCTATGGCCAGTCCTACAGAACCGATATGCCACAGTATGTCCACCAAAACGTCGTCACAGTTACTCCCACTACGAATTTCTGGAGTTAGCTAATGTTCTTCGCCGGATGACAAGGCATTTGGCTACCTCAAGAGAGTCATAGTTCCTGCTGGCAGTTGCTCCCCTTTCTTTGAATCTTTCCTCTCTTTAATTCGCACTGGGGCCAGTCCATGCAGAAGCGAAATGCTGCAACATGTTTACACTAACGCCGTCTGAGTTACTCGAACGACGATATCCTCGATTTTTCAAATATATTTCGCAGAGTGACGAGGCATTTGGCTACCTTACGAGAGTCATAGTTACTCCTGCCGGCTGCTCCCATATCTTTAGGCCATTATCATTCTTGCTATGGCCAGGCCTACAGAACCGATATGCCACTGTATGTCCACCTAAACGTCGTCACAGTTACTCCCACTACGAGTTTCTCGAGTTAGCAAATGTAATTCGCCGGAGGACAAGGCATTTGGCTACCTTAAGAGAATTATAATTTCTGCTGCCAGCTGCTCCCCTTTCTTTGAATCTTTCCTCTCTTTAATTCGTACTTCGGCCAGTCCATACAGAAGCGAAATGCTGCAACATGTTTACCTTAACGCTGTCTGAGTTACTCCAACGACGATATCCTCGAGTTTTCAAATAAATTTCGCAGAGTGACGAAGCATTTGGCTACCTTAAGAGCGTCGTAGTTACTCATGCCGGCTGTTCCCATTTCTTTAGGCCATTATCATTCTTGCTATGGCCAGTCCTACAGAACCGATATGCCGCTGTATGTCCACCTAAACGTCGTCACAGTTACTCCCACTACGAGTCTCTTGAGTTAGCAAATGTACTTCGCCGGATGACGAGGCATTTCGCGACCTTAAGAGAGTCATAGTTCCTGCTGCCAGCTGCTCCCCTTCCATTGATACTTTCCTCTCTTTAATTCGTACTGCGGCCAGTCCATGCAGAAGCGAAATGCTGCAACATGTTTAACTTAACGCTGTCTGAGTTACTCCAACGACGATATCCTCGAGTTTTCAAATAAATTTCGCAGAGTGACGAGGCATTTAACTACCTTAAGAGAGTCATAGTTACTCCTGCCGGCTGCTCCCATTTCTTTAGGCCATTATCATTCTCGCTATGGCCAGTCCTACAGAACCGATATGGCACTGTATGTCCACCTAAACGTGGTCACAGTTACTCCCACAACGAGTTTATTGAGTTAGCAAATGTACTTCGCCGGATGACGAGGCATTTGGCCACCTTAAGAGAGTCATAGTTCCTGCCGCCAGCTGCTCCCCTTCCTTTGAATCTTTCCTCTCTTTAATTCGTACTGCGGCTAGTCCATGCAGAAGCGAAATGCTGCAACATGTCCACCTTAACGTTGTCTGAGTTAATCCAACGACGATATGGTCGAGTTTTCAAATAAATTTCGCAGAGTGACGAGGCATTTGGCTACCTTAAGAGAGTCATAGTTACTCCTGCCGGCTGCTCCCATTTCTTTAGGCCATTATCATTCTCGCTATGGCCAGTCCTACAGAACCGATATGGCACTGTATGTCCACCTAAACGTGGTCACAGTTACTCCCACAACGAGTTTATTGAGTTAGCAAATGTACTTCGCCGGATGACGAGGCATTTGGCCACCTTAAGAGAGTCATAGTTCCTGCCGCCAGCTGCTCCCCTTCCTTTGAATCTTTCCTCTCTTTAATTCGTACTGCGGCTAGTCCATGCAGAAGCGAAATGCTGCAACATGTCCACCTTAACGTTGTCTGAGTTAATCCAACGACGATATAGTCGAGTTTCCAAATAAATTTCGCAGAGTGACGAGGCATTTGGCTACCTTAAGAGCGTCGTAGTTACTCATGCCGGCTGTTCCCATTTCTTTAGGCCATTATCATTCTTGCTATGGCCAGTCCTACAGAACCGATATGCCACTGTATGTCCACCTAAACGTCGTCACAGTTACTCCCACTACGAGTCTCTTGAGTTAGCAAATGTACTTCGCCGGATGACGAGGCATTTCGCGACCTTAAGAGAGTCATAGTCCCTGCTGCCAGCTGCTCCCCTTCCTTTGATACTTTCCTCTCTTTAATTCGTACTGCGGCCAGTCCATGCAGAAGCGAAATGCTGCAACATGTCCACCTTAACGTTGTCTGAGTTACCCCAAAGACGATATCCTCGAGTTTTCAAATAAATTTCGCAGAGTGACGAGGCATTTAACTACCTTAAGAGAGTCATAGTTACTCCTGCCGGCTGCTCCCATTTCTTTAGGACTTTATCATTCTTGCTATGGTCAGTCCTACAGAACCGATATGCCACCGTATGTCCACCTTAACGTCGTCACAGTTACTCCCACTACGAGTTTCTCGAGTTAGCAAATGTACTTCGCCGGATGACAAGGCATTTGGCTACCTTAAGAGAGTCATAGTTCCTGCTGCCAGCTGCTCCCCTTTCTTTGAATCTTTCCTCTCTTTAATTCGTACTGCAGCCATTCCATGCAGAAGCGAAATGCTGCAACATGTTTACCTTAACGTTGTCTGAATTACTCCAACGACGATATCCTCGAGATTCCAAATAAATTTCGCAGAGTGACGAGGCATTTGGCTACCTTAAGAGAGTCATAGTTACTCCTGCCGGCTGCTCCCATTTCTTTAGGCCTTTATCATTCTTGCTATGGCCAGTCCTACAGAACCGATATGCCACAGTATGTCCACCAAAACGTCGTCACAGTTACTCCCACTACGAATTTCTGGAGTTAGCTAATGTTCTTCGCCGGATGACAAGGCATTTGGCTACCTCAAGAGAGTCATAGTTCCTGCTGGCAGTTGCTCCCCTTTCTTTGAATCTTTCCTCTCTTTAATTCGCACTGGGGCCAGTCCATGCAGAAGCGAAATGCTGCAACATGTTTACACTAACGCCGGCTGAGTTACTCCAACGACGATATCCTCGATTTTTCAAATATATTTCGCAGAGTGACGAGGCATTTGGCTACCTTACGAGAGTCATAGTTACTCCTGCCGGCTGCTCCCATATCTTTAGGCCATTATCATTCTTGCTATGGCCAGGCCTACAGAACCGATATGCCACTGTATGTCCACCTAAACGTCGTCACAGTTACTCCCACTACGAGTTTCTCGAGTTAGCAAATGTAATTCGCCGGAGGACAAGGCATTTGGCTACCTTAAGAGAATTATAATTTCTGCTGCCAGCTGCTCCCCTTTCTTTGAATCTTTCCTCTCTTTAATTCGTACTTCGGCCAGTCCATACAGAAGCGAAATGCTGCAACATGTTTACCTTAACGCTGTCTGAGTTACTCCAACGACGATATCCTCGAGTTTTCAAATAAATTTCGCAGAGTGACGAAGCATTTGGCTACCTTAAGAGCGTCGTAGTTACTCATGCCGGCTGTTCCCATTTCTTTAGGCCATTATCATTCTTGCTATGGCCAGTCCTACAGAACCGATATGCCGCTGTATGTCCACCTAAACGTCGTCACAGTTACTCCCACTACGAGTCTCTTGAGTTAGCAAATGTACTTCGCCGGATGACGAGGCATTTCGCGACCTTAAGAGAGTCATAGTTCCTGCTGCCAGCTGCTCCCCTTCCATTGATACTTTCCTCTCTTTAATTCGTACTGCGGCCAGTCCATGCAGAAGCGAAATGCTGCAACATGTTTAACTTAACGCTGTCTGAGTTACTCCAACGACGATATCCTCGAGTTTTCAAATAAATTTCGCAGAGTGACGAGGCATTTAACTACCTTAAGAGAGTCATAGTTACTCCTGCCGGCTGCTCCCATTTCTTTAGGCCATTATCATTCTCGCTATGGCCAGTCCTACAGAACCGATATGGCACTGTATGTCCACCTAAACGTGGTCACAGTTACTCCCACAACGAGTTTATTGAGTTAGCAAATGTACTTCGCCGGATGACGAGGCATTTGGCCACCTTAAGAGAGTCATAGTTCCTGCCGCCAGCTGCTCCCCTTCCTTTGAATCTTTCCTCTCTTTAATTCGTACTGCGGCTAGTCCATGCAGAAGCGAAATGCTGCAACATGTCCACCTTAACGTTGTCTGAGTTAATCCAACGACGATATAGTCGAGTTTTCAAATAAATTTCGCAGAGTGACGAGGCATTTGGCTACCTTAAGAGAGTCATAGTTACTCCATCCGGCTGCTCCCATTTCTTTAGGCCATTATCATTCTCGCTATGGCCAGTCCTACAGAACCGATATGGCACTGTATGTCCACCTAAACGTGGTCACAGTTACTCCCACAACGAGTTTATTGAGTTAGCAAATGTACTTCGCCGGATGACGAGGCATTTGGCCACCTTAAGAGAGTCATAGTTCCTGCCGCCAGCTGCTCCCCTTCCTTTGAATCTTTCCTCTCTTTAATTCGTACTGCGGCCAGTCCATGCAGAAGCGAAATGCTGCAACATGTCCACCTTAACGTTGTCTGAGTTAATCCAACGACGATATAGTCGAGTTTCCAAATAAATTTCGCAGAGTGACGTGGCATTTGGCTACCTTAAGAGCGTCGTAGTTACTCATGCCGGCTGTTCCCATTTCTTTAGGCCATTATCATTCTTGCTATGGCCAGTCCTACAGAACCGATATGCCACTGTATGTCCACCTAAACGTCGTCACAGTTACTCCCACTACGAGTCTCTTGAGTTAGCAAATGTACTTCGCCGGATGACGAGGCATTTCGCGACCTTAAGAGAGTCATAGTTCCTGCTGCCAGCTGCTCCCCTTCCTTTGATACTTTCCTCTCTTTAATTCGTACTGCGGCCAGTCCATGCAGAAGCGAAATGCTGCAACATGTCCACCTTAACGTTGTCTGAGTTACCCCAAAGACGATATCCTCGAGTTTTCAAATAAATTTCGCAGAGTGACGAGGCATTTAACTACCTTAAGAGAGTCATAGTTACTCCTGCCGGCTGCTCCCATTTCTTTAGGCCATTATCATTCTCGCTATGGCCAGTCCTACAGAACCGATATGGCACTGTATGTCCACCTAAACGTGGTCACAGTTACTCCCACAACGAATTTCTGGAGTTAGCTAATGTTCTTCGCCGGATGACAAGGCATTTGGCTACCTCAAGAGAGTCATAGTTCCTGCTGGCAGTTGCTCCCCTTTCTTTGAATCTTTCCTCTCTTTAATTCGCACTGGGGCCAGTCCATGCAGAAGCGAAATGCTGCAACATGTTTACACTAACGCCGTCTGAGTTACTCCAACGACGATATCCTCGATTTTTCAAATATATTTCGCAGAGTGACGAGGCATTTGGCTACCTTACGAGAGTCATAGTTACTCCTGCCGGCTGCTCCTATATCTTTAGGCCATTATCATTCTTGCTATGGCCAGGCCTACAGAACCGATATGCCACTGTATGTCCACCTAAACGTCGTCACAGTTACTCCCACTACGAGTTTCTCGAGTTAGCAAATGTACTTCGCCGGAGGACAAGGCATTTGGCTACCTTAAGAGAATTATAATTTCTGCTGCCAGCTGCTCCCCTTTCTTTGAATGTTTCCTCTCTTTAATTCGTACTGCAGCCAGTCCATGCAGAAGCGAAATGCTGCAACATGTTTACCTTAACGTTGTCTGAGTTACTCCAACGACGATATCCTCGTGTTTTCAAATAAATTTCGCAGAGTGACGAGGCATTTGACTACCTTAAGAGAGTCATAGTTGCTCCTGCCGGCCGCTCTCATTTCTTTAGGCCATTATCATTCTTGCTATGGCCAGTCCTACAGAACCGATATGCCGCTGTATGTCCACCTAAACGTCGTCACAGTTACTCCCACTACGAGTCTCTTGAGTTAGCAAATGTACTTCGCCGGATGACGAGGCATTTCGCGACCTTAAGAGAGTCATAGTTCCTGCTGCCAGCTGCTCCCCTTCCATTGATACTTTCCTCTCTTTAATTCGTACTGCGGCCAGTCCATGCAGAAGCGAAATGCTGCAACATGTTTAACTTAACGCTGTCTGAGTTACTCCAACGACGATATCCTCGAGTTTTCAAATAAATTTCGCAGAGTGACGAGGCATTTAACTACCTTAAGAGAGTCATAGTTACTCCTGCCGGCTGCTCCCATTTCTTTAGGCCATTATCATTCTCGCTATGGCCAGTCCTACAGAACCGATATGGCACTGTATGTCCACCTAAACGTGGTCACAGTTACTCCCACAACGAGTTTATTGAGTTAGCAAATGTACTTCGCCGGATGACGAGGCATTTGGCCACCTTAAGAGAGTCATAGTTCCTGCCGCCAGCTGCTCCCCTTCCTTTGAATCTTTCCTCTCTTTAATTCGTACTGCGGCTAGTCCATGCAGAAGCGAAATGCTGCAACATGTCCACCTTAACGTTGTCTGAGTTAATCCAACGACGATATAGTCGAGTTTCCAAATAAATTTCGCAGAGTGACGAGGCATTTAGCTACCTTAAGAGCGTCGTAGTTACTCATGCCGGCTGTTCCCATTTCTTTAGGCCATTATCATTCTTGCTATGGCCAGTCCTACAGAACCGATATGCCACTGTATGTCCACCTAAACGTCGTCACAGTTACTCCCACTACGAGTCTCTTGAGTTAGCAAATGTACTTCGCCGGATGACGAGGCATTTCGCGACCTTAAGAGAGTCATAGTTCCTGCTGCCAGCTGCTCCCCTTCCTTTGATACTTTCCTCTCTTTAATTCGTACTGCGGCCAGTCCATGCAGAAGCGAAATGCTGCAACATGTCCACCTTAACGTTGTCTGAGTTACCCCAAAGACGATATCCTCGAGTTTTCAAATAAATTTCGCAGAGTGACGAGGCATTTAACTACCTTAAGAGAGTCATAGTTACTCCTGCCGGCTGCTCCCATTTCTTTAGGCCATTATCATTCTCGCTATGGCCAGTCCTACAGAACCGATATGGCACTGTATGTCCACCTAAACGTGGTCACAGTTACTCCCACAACGAGTTTATTGAGTTAGCAAATGTACTTCGCCGGATGACGAGGCATTTGGCCACCTTAAGAGAGTCATAGTTCCTGCCGCCAGCTGCTCCCCTTCCTTTGAATCTTTCCTCTCTTTAATTCGTACTGCGGCCAGTCCATGCAGAAGCGAAATGCTGCAACATGTCCACCTTAACGTTGTCTGAGTTACCCCAAAGACGATATCCTCGAGTTTTCAAATAAATTTCGCAGAGTGACGAGGCATTTAACTACCTTAAGAGAGTCATAGTTACTCCTGCCGGCTGCTCCCATTTCTTTAGGCCATTATCATTCTCGCTATGGCCAGTCCTACAGAACCGATATGACACTGTATGTCCACCTAAACGTGGTCAAAGTTACTCCCACTACGAGTTTATTGAGTTAGCAAATGTACTTCGCCGGATGACGAGGCATTTGGCCACCTTAAGAGAGTCATAGTTCCTGCCGCCAGCTGCTCCCCTTCCTTTGAATCTTTCCTCTCTTTAATTCGTACTGCGGCTAGTCCATGCAGAAGCGAAATGCTGCAACATGTCCACCTTAACGTTGTCTGAGTTACTCCAACGACGAAATAGTCGAGTTTTGAAATAAATTTCGCAGAGTGACGAGGCATTTGGCTACCTTAAGAGAGTCATAGTTACTCCTGCCGGCTGCTCCCATTTCTTTAGGACTTTATCATTCTTGCTATGGTCAGTCCTACAGAACCGATATGCCACCGTATGTCCACCTTAACGTCGTCACAGTTACTCCCACTACGAGTTTCTCGAGTTAGCAAATGTACTTCGCCGGATGACAAGGCATTTGGCTACCTTAAGAGAGTCATAGTTCCTGCTGCCAGCTGCTCCCCTTTCTTTGAATCTTTCCTCTCTTTAATTCGTACTGCAGCCATTCCATGCAGAAGCGAAATGCTGCAACATGTTTACCTTAACGTTGTCTGAATTACTCCAACGACGATATCCTCGAGATTCCAAATAAATTTCGCAGAGTGACGAGGCATTTGGCTACCTTAAGAGAGTCATAGTTACTCCTGCCGGCTGCTCCCATTTCTTTAGGCCTTTATCATTCTTGCTATGGCCAGTCCTACAGAACCGATATGCCACAGTATGTCCACCAAAACGTCGTCACAGTTACTCCCACTACGAATTTCTGGAGTTAGCTAATGTTCTTCGCCGGATGACAAGGCATTTGGCTACCTCAAGAGAGTCATAGTTCCTGCCGGCAGTTGCTCCCCTTTCTTTGAATCTTTCCTCTCTTTAATTCGCACTGGGGCCAGTCCATGCAGAAGCGAAATGCTGCAACATGTTTACACTAACGCCGTCTGAGTTACTCCAACGACGATATCCTCGATTTTTCAAATATATTTCGCAGAGTGACGAGGCATTTGGCTACCTTACGAGAGTCATAGTTACTCCTGCCGGCTGCTCCCATATCTTTAGGCCATTATCATTCTTGCTATGGCCAGGCCTACAGAACCGATATGCCACTGTATGTCCACCTAAACGTCGTCACAGTTACTCCCACTACGAGTTTCTCGAGTTAGCAAATGTAATTCGCCGGAGGACAAGGCATTTGGCTACCTTAAGAGAATTATAATTTCTGCTGCCAGCTGCTCCCCTTTCTTTGAATCTTTCCTCTCTTTAATTCGTACTTCGGCCAGTCCATACAGAAGCGAAATGCTGCAACATGTTTACCTTAACGCTGTCTGAGTTACTCCAACGACGATATCCTCGAGTTTTCAAATAAATTTCGCAGAGTGACGAAGCATTTGGCTACCTTAAGAGCGTCGTAGTTACTCATGCCGGCTGTTCCCATTTCTTTAGGCCATTATCATTCTTGCTATGGCCAGTCCTACAGAACCGATATGCCGCTGTATGTCCACCTAAACGTCGCCACAGTTACTCCCACTACGAGTCTCTTGAGTTAGCAAATGTACTTCGCCGGATGACGAGGCATTTCGCGACCTTAAGAGAGTCATAGTTCCTGCTGCCAGCTGCTCCCCTTCCTTTGATACTTTCCTCTCTTTAATTCGTACTGCGGTCAGTCCATGCAGAAGCGAAATGCTGCAACATGTCCACCTTAACGTTGTCTGAGTTACCCCAAAGACGATATCCTCGAGTTTTCAAATAAATTTCGCAGAGTGACGAGGCATTTAACTACCTTAAGAGAGTCATAGTTACTCCTGCCGGCTGCTCCCTTTTCTTTAGGCCATTATCATTCTCGCTATGGCCAGTCCTACAGAACCGATATGGCACTGTATGTTCACCTAAACGTGGTCACAGTTACTCCCACAACGAGTTTATTGAGTTAGCAAATGTACTTCGACGGATGACGAGGCATTTGGCCACCTTAAGAGAGTCATAGTTCCTGCCGCCAGCTGCTCCCCTTCCTTTGAATCTTTCCTCTCTTTAATTCGTACTGCGGCTAGTCCATGCAGAAGCGAAATGCTGCAACATGTCCACCTTAACGTTGTCTGAGTTAATCCAACGACGATATAGTCGAGTTTTCAAATATATTTCGCAGAGTGACGAGGCATTTGGCTACCTTAAGAGCGTCGTAGTTACTCATGCCGGCTGTTCCCATTTCTTTAGGCCATTATCATTCTTGCTATGGCCAGTCCTACAGAACCGATATGCCACTGTATGTCCACCTAAACGTCGTCACAGTTACTCCCACTACGAGTCTCTTGAGTTAGCAAATGTACTTCGCCGGATGACGAGGCATTTCGCGACCTTAAGAGAGTCATAGTTCCTGCTGCCAGCTGCTCCCCTTCCTTTGATACTTTCCTCTCTTTAATTCGTACTGCGGCCAGTCCATGCAGAAGCGAAATGCTGCAACATGTCCACCTTAACGTTGTCTGAGTTACCCCAAAGACGATATCCTCGAGTTTTCAAATAAATTTCGCAGAGTGACGAGGCATTTAACTACCTTAAGAGAGTCATAGTTACTTCTGCCGGCTGCTCCCATTTCTTTAGGCCATTATCATTCTCGCTATGGCCAGTCCTACAGAACCGATATGACACTGTATGTCCACCTAAACGTGGTCAAAGTTACTCCCACTACGAGTTTATTGAGTTAGCAAATGTACTTCGCCGGATGACGAGGCATTTGGCCACCTTAAGAGAGTCATAGTTCCTGCCGCCAGCTGCTCCCCTTCCTTTGAATCTTTCCTCTCTTTAATTCGTACTGCGGCTAGTCCATGCAGAAGCGAAATGCTGCAACATGTCCACCTTAACGTTGTCTGAGTTACTCCAACGACGAAATAGTCGAGTTTTGAAATAAATTTCGCAGAGTGACGAGGCATTTGGCTACCTTAAGAGAGTCATAGTTACTCCTGCCGGCTGCTCCCATTTCTTTAGGACTTTATCATTCTTGCTATGGTCAGTCCTACAGAACCGATATGCCACCGTATGTCCACCTTAACGTCGTCACAGTTACTCCCACTACGAGTTTCTCGAGTTAGCAAATGTACTTCGCCGGATGACAAGGCATTTGGCTACCTTAAGAGAGTCATAGTTCCTGCTGCCAGCTGCTCCCCTTTCTTTGAATCTTTCCTCTCTTTAATTCGTACTGCAGCCATTCCATGCAGAAGCGAAATGCTGCAACATGTTTACCTTAACGTTGTCTGAATTACTCCAACGACGATATCCTCGAGATTCCAAATAAATTTCGCAGAGTGACGAGGCATTTGGCTACCTTAAGAGAGTCATAGTTACTCCTGCCGGCTGCTCCCATTTCTTTAGGCCTTTATCATTCTTGCTATGGCCAGTCCTACAGAACCGATATGCCACAGTATGTCCACCAAAACGTCGTCACAGTTACTCCCACTACGAATTTCTGGAGTTAGCTAATGTTCTTCGCCGGATGACAAGGCATTTGGCTACCTCAAGAGAGTCATAGTTCCTGCCGGCAGTTGCTCCCCTTTCTTTGAATCTTTCCTCTCTTTAATTCGCACTGGGGCCAGTCCATGCAGAAGCGAAATGCTGCAACATGTTTACACTAACGCCGTCTGAGTTACTCCAACGACGATATCCTCGATTTTTCAAATATATTTCGCAGAGTGACGAGGCATTTGGCTACCTTACGAGAGTCATAGTTACTCCTGCCGGCTGCTCCCATATCTTTAGGCCATTATCATTCTTGCTATGGCCAGGCCTACAGAACCGATATGCCACTGTATGTCCACCTAAACGTCGTCACAGTTACTCCCACTACGAGTTTCTCGAGTTAGCAAATGTAATTCGCCGGAGGACAAGGCATTTGGCTACCTTAAGAGAATTATAATTTCTGCTGCCAGCTGCTCCCCTTTCTTTGAATCTTTCCTCTCTTTAATTCGTACTTCGGCCAGTCCATACAGAAGCGAAATGCTGCAACATGTTTACCTTAACGCTGTCTGAGTTACTCCAACGACGATATCCTCGAGTTTTCAAATAAATTTCGCAGAGTGACGAAGCATTTGGCTACCTTAAGAGCGTCGTAGTTACTCATGCCGGCTGTTCCCATTTCTTTAGGCCATTATCATTCTTGCTATGGCCAGTCCTACAGAACCGATATGCCGCTGTATGTCCACCTAAACGTCGCCACAGTTACTCCCACTACGAGTCTCTTGAGTTAGCAAATGTACTTCGCCGGATGACGAGGCATTTCGCGACCTTAAGAGAGTCATAGTTCCTGCTGCCAGCTGCTCCCCTTCCTTTGATACTTTCCTCTCTTTAATTCGTACTGCGGTCAGTCCATGCAGAAGCGAAATGCTGCAACATGTCCACCTTAACGTTGTCTGAGTTACCCCAAAGACGATATCCTCGAGTTTTCAAATAAATTTCGCAGAGTGACGAGGCATTTAACTACCTTAAGAGAGTCATAGTTACTCCTGCCGGCTGCTCCCTTTTCTTTAGGCCATTATCATTCTCGCTATGGCCAGTCCTACAGAACCGATATGGCACTGTATGTTCACCTAAACGTGGTCACAGTTACTCCCACAACGAGTTTATTGAGTTAGCAAATGTACTTCGACGGATGACGAGGCATTTGGCCACCTTAAGAGAGTCATAGTTCCTGCCGCCAGCTGCTCCCCTTCCTTTGAATCTTTCCTCTCTTTAATTCGTACTGCGGCTAGTCCATGCAGAAGCGAAATGCTGCAACATGTCCACCTTAACGTTGTCTGAGTTAATCCAACGACGATATAGTCGAGTTTTCAAATATATTTCGCAGAGTGACGAGGCATTTGGCTACCTTAAGAGCGTCGTAGTTACTCATGCCGGCTGTTCCCATTTCTTTAGGCCATTATCATTCTTGCTATGGCCAGTCCTACAGAACCGATATGCCACTGTATGTCCACCTAAACGTCGTCACAGTTACTCCCACTACGAGTCTCTTGAGTTAGCAAATGTACTTCGCCGGATGACGAGGCATTTCGCGACCTTAAGAGAGTCATAGTTCCTGCTGCCAGCTGCTCCCCTTCCTTTGATACTTTCCTCTCTTTAATTCGTACTGCGGCCAGTCCATGCAGAAGCGAAATGCTGCAACATGTCCACCTTAACGTTGTCTGAGTTACCCCAAAGACGATATCCTCGAGTTTTCAAATAAATTTCGCAGAGTGACGAGGCATTTAACTACCTTAAGAGAGTCATAGTTACTTCTGCCGGCTGCTCCCATTTCTTTAGGCCATTATCATTCTCGCTATGGCCAGTCCTACAGAACCGATATGACACTGTATGTCCACCTAAACGTGGTCAAAGTTACTCCCACTACGAGTTTATTGAGTTAGCAAATGTACTTCGCCGGATGACGAGGCATTTGGCCACCTTAAGAGAGTCATAGTTCCTGCCGCCAGCTGCTCCCCTTCCTTTGAATCTTTCCTCTCTTTAATTCGTACTGCGGCTAGTCCATGCAGAAGCGAAATGCTGCAACATGTCCACCTTAACGTTGTCTGAGTTACTCCAACGACGAAATAGTCGAGTTTTGAAATAAATTTCGCAGAGTGACGAGGCATTTGGCTACCTTAAGAGAGTCATAGTTACTCCTGCCGGCTGCTCCCATTTCTTCAGGACTTTATCATTCTTGCTATGGTCAGTCCTACAGAACCGATATGCCACCGTATGTCCACCTTAACGTCGTCACAGTTACTCCCACTACGAGTTTCTCGAGTTAGCAAATGTACTTCGCCGGATGACAAGGCATTTGGCTACCTTAAGAGAGTCATAGTTCCTGCTGCCAGCTGCTCCCCTTTCTTTGAATCTTTCCTCTCTTTAATTCGTACTGCAGCCATTCCATGCAGAAGCGAAATGCTGCAACATGTTTACCTTAACGTTGTCTGAATTACTCCAACGACGATATCCTCGAGATTCCAAATAAATTTCGCAGAGTGACGAGGCATTTGGCTACCTTAAGAGAGTCATAGTTACTCCTGCCGGCTGCTCCCATTTCTTTAGGCCTTTATCATTCTTGCTATGGCCAGTCCTACAGAACCGATATGCCACAGTATGTCCACCAAAACGTCGTCACAGTTACTCCCACTACGAATTTCTGGAGTTAGCTAATGTTCTTCGCCGGATGACAAGGCATTTGGCTACCTCAAGAGAGTCATAGTTACTGCCGGCAGTTGCTCCCCTTTCTTTGAATCTTTCCTCTCTTTAATTCGCACTGGGGCCAGTCCATGCAGAAGCGAAATGCTGCAACATGTTTACACTAACGCCGTCTGAGTTACTCCAACGACGATATCCTCGATTTTTCAAATATATTTCGCAGAGTGACGAGGCATTTGGCTACCTTACGAGAGTCATAGTTACTCCTGCCGGCTGCTCCCATATCTTTAGGCCATTATCATTCTTGCTATGGGCAGGCCTACAGAACCGATATGCCACTGTATGTCCACCTAAACGTCGTCACAGTTACTCCCACTACGAGTTTCTCGAGTTAGCAAATGAAATTCGCCGGAGGACAAGGCATTTCGCTACCTTAAGAGAATTATAATTTCTGCTGCCAGCTGCTCCCCTTTCTTTGAATCTTTCCTCTCTTTAATTCGTACTTCGGCCAGTCCATACAGAAGCGAAATGCTGCAACATGTTTACCTTAACGCTGTCTGAGTTACTCCAACGACGATATCCTCGAGTTTTCAAATAAATTTCGCAGAGTGACGAAGCATTTGGCTACCTTAAGAGCGTCGTAGTTACTCATGCCGGCTGTTCCCATTTCTTTAGGCCATTATCATTCTTGCTATGGCCAGTCCTACAGAACCGATATGCCGCTGTATGTCCACCTAAACGTCGTCACAGTTACTCCCACTACGAGTCTCTTGAGTTAGCAAATGTACTTCGCCGGATGACGAGGCATTTCGCGACCTTAAGAGAGTCATAGTTCCTGCTGCCAGCTGCTCCCCTTCCTTTGATACTTTCCTCTCTTTAATTCGTACTGCGGCCAGTCCATGCAGAAGCGAAATGCTGCAACATGTCCACCTTAACGTTGTCTGAGTTACCCCAAAGACGATATCCTCGAGTTTTCAAATAAATTTCGCAGAGTGACGAGGCATTTAACTACCTTAAGAGAGTCATAGTTACTCCTGCCGGCTGCTCCCATTTCTTTAGGCCATTGTCATTCTCGCTATGGCCAGTCCTACAGAACCGATATGGCACTGTATGTCCACCTAAACGTGGTCACAGTTACTCCCACAACGAGTTTATTGAGTTAGCAAATGTACTTCGCCGGATGACGAGGCATTTGGCCACCTTAAGAGAGTCATAGTTCCTGCCGCCAGCTGCTCCCCTTCCTTTGAATCTTTCCTCTCTTTAATTCGTACTGCGGCTAGTCCATGCAGAAGCGAAATGCTGCAACATGTCCACCTTAACGTTGTCTGAGTTAATCCAACGACGATATAGTCGAGTTTTCAAATAAATTTCGCAGAGTGACGAGGCATTTGGATACCTTAAGAGAGTCATAGTTACTCCTGCCGGCTGCTCCCATTTCTTTAGGCCATTATCATTCTCGCTATGGCCAGTCCTACAGAACCGATATGCCACTGTATGTCCACTTAAACGTCGTCACAGTTACTCCCACTACGAGTCTCTTGAGTTAGCAAATGTACTTCGCCGGATGACGATTCATTTCGCGACCTTAAGAGAGTCATAGTTCCTGCTGCCAGCTGCTCCCCTTCCTTTGATACTTTCCTCTCTTTAATTCGTACTGCGGCCAGTCCATGCAGAAGCGAAATGCTGCAACATGTCCACCTTAACGTTGTCTGAGTTACCCCAAAGACGATATCCTCGAGTTTTCAAATAAATTTCGCAGAGTGACGAGGCATTTAACTACCTTAAGAGAGTCATAGTTACTCCTGCCGGCTGCTCCCATTTCTTTAGGCCATTATCATTCTCGCTATGGCCAGTCCTACAGAACCGATATGGCACTGTATGTCCACCTAAACGTGGTCACAGTTACTCCCACAACGAGTTTATTGAGTTAGCAAATGTACTTCGCCGGATGACGAGGCATTTGGCCACCTTAAGAGAGTCATAGTTCCTGCCGCCAGCTGCTCCCCTTCCTTTGAATCTTTCCTCTCTTTAATTCGTACTGCGGCTAGTCCATGCAGAAGCGAAATGCTGCAACATGTCCACCTTAACGTTGTCTGAGTTACTCCAACGACGAAATAGTCGAGTTTTGAAATAAATTTCGCAGAGTGACGAGGCATTTGGCTACCTTAAGAGAGTCATAGTTACTCCTGCCGGCTGCTCCCATTTCTTTAGGACTTTATCATTCTTGCTATGGTCAGTCCTACAGAACCGATATGCCACCGTATGTCCACCTTAACGTCGTCACAGTTACTCCCACTACGAGTTTCTCGAGTTAGCAAATGTACTTCGCCGGATGACAAGGCATTTGGCTACCTTAAGAGAGTCATAGTTCCTGCTGCCAGCTGCTCCCCTTTCTTTGAATCTTTCCTCTCTTTAATTCGTACTGCAGCCATTCCATGCAGAAGCGAAATGCTGCAACATGTTTACCTTAACTTTGTCTGAATTACTCCAACGACGATATCCTCGAGATTCCAAATAAATTTCGCAGAGTGACGAGGCATTTGGCTACCTTAAGAGAGTCATAGTTACTCCTGCCGGCTGCTCCCATTTCTTTAGGCCTTTATCATTCTTGCTATGGCCAGTCCTACAGAACCGATATGCCACAGTATGTCCACCAAAACGTCGTCACAGTTACTCCCACTACGAATTTCTGGAGTTAGCTAATGTTCTTCGCCGGATGACAAGGCATTTGGCTACCTCAAGAGAGTCATAGTTCCTGCCGGCAGTTGCTCCCCTTTCTTTGACTCTTTCCTCTCTTTAATTCGCACTGGGGCCAGTCCATGCAGAAGCGAAATGCTGCAACATGTTTACACTAACGCCGTCTGAGTTACTCCAACGACGATATCCTCGATTTTTCAAATATATTTCGCAGAGTGACGAGGCATTTGGCTACCTTACGAGAGTCATAGTTACTCCTGCCGGCTGCTCCCATATCTTTAGGCCATTATCATTCTTGCTATGGCCAGGCCTACAGAACCGATATGCCACTGTATGTCCACCTAAACGTCGTCACAGTTACTCCCACTACGAGTTTCTCGAGTTAGCAAATGAAATTCGCCGGAGGACAAGGCATTTCGCTACCTTAAGAGAATTATAATTTCTGCTGCCAGCTGCTCCCCTTTCTTTGAATCTTTCCTCTCTTTAATTCGTACTTCGGCCAGTCCATACAGAAGCGAAATGCTGCAACATGTTTACCTTAACGCTGTCTGAGTTACTCCAACGACGATATCCTCGAGTTTTCAAATAAATTTCGCAGAGTGACGAAGCATTTGGCTACCTTAAGAGCGTCGTAGTTACTCATGCCGGCTGTTCCCATTTCTTTAGGCCATTATCATTCTTGCTATGGCCAGTCCTACAGAACCGATATGCCGCTGTATGTCCACCTAAACGTCGTCACAGTTACTCCCACTACGAGTCTCTTGAGTTAGCAAATGTACTTCGCCGGATGACGAGGCATTTCGCGACCTTAAGAGAGTCATAGTTCCTGCTGCCAGCTGCTCCCCTTCCTTTGATACTTTCCTCTCTTTAATTCGTACTGCGGCCAGTCCATGCAGAAGCGAAATGCTGCAACATGTCCACCTTAACGTTGTCTGAGTTACCCCAAAGACGATATCCTCGAGTTTTCAAATAAATTTCGCAGAGTGACGAGGCATTTAACTACCTTAAGAGAGTCATAGTTACTCCTGCCGGCTGCTCCCATTTCTTTAGGCCATTATCATTCTCGCTATGGCCAGTCCTACAGAACCGATATGGCACTGTATGTCCACCTAAACGTGGTCACAGTTACTCCCACAACGAGTTTATTGAGTTAGCAAATGTACTTCGCCGGATGACGAGGCATTTGGCCACCTTAAGAGAGTCATAGTTCCTGCCGCCAGCTGCTCCCCTTCCTTTGAATCTTTCCTCTCTTTAATTCGTACTGCGGCTAGTCCATGCAGAAGCGAAATGCTGCAACATGTCCACCTTAACGTTGTCTGAGTTAATCCAACGACGATATAGTCGAGTTTTCAAATAAATTTCGCAGAGTGACGAGGCATTTGGCTACCTTAAGAGAGTCATAGTTACTCCTGCCGGCTGCTCCCATTTCTTTAGGCCATTATCATTCTCGCTATGGCCAGTCCTACAGAACCGATATGCCACTGTATGTCCACTTAAACGTCGTCACAGTTACTCCCACTACGAGTCTCTTGAGTTAGCAAATGTACTTCGCCGGATGACGATTCATTTCGCGACCTTAAGAGAGTCATAGTTCCTGCTGCCAGCTGCTCCCCTTCCTTTGATACTTTCCTCTCTTTAATTCGTACTGCGGCCAGTCCATGCAGAAGCGAAATGCTGCAACATGTCCACCTTAACGTTGTCTGAGTTACCCCAAAGACGATATCCTCGAGTTTTCAAATAAATTTCGCAGAGTGACGAGGCATTTAACTACCTTAAGAGAGTCATAGTTACTCCTGCCGGCTGCTCCCATTTCTTTAGGCCATTATCATTCTCGCTATGGCCAGTTTTACAGAACCGATATGACACTGTATGTCCACCTAAACGTGGTCAAAGTTACTCCCACTACGAGTTTATTGAGTTAGCAAATGTACTTCGCCGGATGACGAGGCATTTGGCCACCTTAAGAGAGTCATAGTTCCTGCCGCCAGCTGCTCCCCTTCCTTTGAATCTATCCTCTCTTTAATTCGTACTGCGGCTAGTCCATGCAGAAGCGAAATGCTGCAACATGTCCACCTTAACGTTGTCTGAGTTACTCCAACGACGAAATAGTCGAGTTTTCAAATAAATTTCGCAGAGTGACGAGGCATTTGGCTACCTTAAGAGAGTTATAGTTACTCCTGCCGGCTGCTCCCATTTCTTTAGGACTTTATCATTCTTGCTATGGTCAGTCCTACAGAACCGATATGCCACCGTTTGTCCACCTTAACGTCGTCACAGTTACTCCCACTACGAGTTTCTCGAGTTAGCAAATGTACCTCGCCGGATGACAAGGCATTTGGCTACCTTAGGAGAGTCATAGTTCCTGCTGCCAGCTGCTCCCCTTTCTTTGAATCTTTCCTCTCTTTAATTCGTACTGCAGCCATTCCATGCAGAAGCGAAATGCTGCAACATGTTTACCTTAACGTTGTCTGAATTACTCCAACGACGATATCCTCGAGATTCCAAATAAATTTCGCAGAGTGACGAGGCATTTGGCTACCTTAAGAGAGTCATAGTTACTCCTGCCGGCTGCTCCCATTTCTTTAGGCCTTTATCATTCTTGCTATGGCCAGTCCTACAGAACCGATATGCCACAGTATGTCCACCAAAACGTCGTCACAGTTACTCCCACTACGAATTTCTGGAGTTAGCTAATGTTCTTCGCCGGATGACAAGGCATTTGGCTACCTCAAGAGAGTCATAGTTCCTGCTGGCAGTTGCTCCCCTTTCTTTGAATTTTTCCTCTCTTTAATTCGCACTGGGGCCAGTCCATGCAGAAGCGAAATGCTGCAAAATGTTTACACTAACGCCGTCTGAGTTACTCCAACGACGATATCCTCGATTTTTCAAATATATTTCGCAGAGTGACGAGGCATTTGTCTACCTTACGAGAGTCATAGTTACTCCTGCCGGCTGCTCCTATATCTTTAGGCCATTATCATTCTTGCTATGGCCAGGCCTACAGAACCGATATGCCACTGTATGTCCACCTAAACGTCGTCACAGTTACTCCCACTACGAGTTTCTCGAGTTAGCAAATGTACTTCGCCGGAGGACAAGGCATTTGGCTACCTTAAGAGAATTATAATTTCTGCTGCCAGCTGCTCCCCTTTCTTTGAATGTTTCCTCTCTTTAATTCGTACTGCAGCCAGTCCATGCAGAAGCGAAATGCTGCAACATGTTTACCTTAACGTTGTCTGAGTTACTCCAACGACGATATCCTCGTGTTTTCAAATAAATTTCGCAGAGTGACGAGGCATTTGACTACCTTAAGAGAGTCATAGTTGCTCCTGCCGGCCGCTCTCATTTCTTTAGGCCATTATCATTCTTGCTATGGCCAGTCCTACAGAACCGATATGCCACCGTATGTCCACCTTACCGTCGTCACAGTTACTCCCACTACGAGTTTCTCGAGTTAGCAAATGTACTTCGCCGGATGACGAGGCTTTTGGCTACCTTAAGAGAGTCATTGTTTCTGCTGCCAGCTGCTCCCCATCCTTTGAATCTCTCCTCTCTTTAATTCGTACTGCGGCCAGTCCATGCAGAAGCGAAATGCTGCAACATGTTTAACTTAACGCTGTCTGAGTTACTCCAACGACGATATCCTCGAGTTTTCAAATAAATTTCGCAGAGTGACGAGGCATTTGGATACCTTAAGAGAGTCATAGTTACCCCTGCCAGCTGCTCCCATTTCTTTAGGCCATTATCATTCTTGCTATGGCCAGGCCTACAGAACCGATATGCCACTGTATGTCCACCTAAACGTCGTCACAGTTACTCCCACTGCGAGTTTCTCGAGTTAGCAAAAGTACTTCGCCGGATGACGAGGCATTTGGCTACCTTAAGAGGAACATAGTTCCTCTTGTCAGCTGCTCCACTTTCTTTGAATCTTTCCTCTCTTTAATTCGTGCTGCGGCCAGTCCATGCAGAAGCGAAATGCTGCAACATGTCCACCTTAACGTTGTCTGAGTTATTCCAACGTCGATATCCTTGCGTTTTCAAATAAATTTCGCAGAGTGACGAAGCATTTGGCTACCTTAAGAGAGTCATAGTTACTCCTGCCGGCTGCTCCCATTTCTTTAGGACTTTATCATTCTTGCTATGGTCAGTCCTACAGAACCGATATGCCACCGTATGTCCACCTTAACGTCGTCACAGTTGCTCCCACTACGAGTTTCTCGAGTTTTCAAATGTACTTCGCCGGATGACAAGGCATTTCGCTACCTTAAGAGAGTCATAGTTCCTGCTGCCAGCTGCTCCCCTTTCTTTGAATCTTTCCTCTCTTTAATTCGTACTGCAGCCAGTCCATGCAGAAGCGAAATGCTGCAACATGTCCACCTTAACGTTGTCTGAGTTACTCCAACGACGATGTCCTCGAGATTCCAAATAAATTTCGCAGAGTGACGAGGCATTTGGCTACCTTAAGAGAGTCATAGTTACTCCTGCCGGCTGCTCCCATTTCTTTAGGCCATTATCATTCTTGCTATGGCCAGTCCTACAGAACCGATATGCCACAGTATGTCCACGAAAACGTCGTCACAGTTACTCCCACTACGAATTTCTTGAGTTAGCAAATGTTCTTCGCCGGATGACAAGGCATTTGGCTACCTCAAGAGAGTCATAGTTCCTGCTGGCAGTTGCTCCCCTTTCTTTGAATCTTTCCTCTCTTTAATTCGCACTGGGGCCAGTCCATGCAGAAGCGAAATGCTGCAACATGTTTACACTAACGCCGTCTGAGTTACTCCAACGACGATATCCTCGATTTTTCAAATATATTTCGCAGAGTGACGAGGCATTTGTCTACCTTACGAGAGTCATAGTTACTCCTGCCGGCCGCTCTCATTTCTTTAGGCCATTATCATTCTTGCTATGGCCAGTCCTACAGAACCGATATGCCACCGTATGTCCACCTTACCGTCGTCACAGTTACTCCCACTACGAGTCTCCTGAGTTAGCAAATGTACTTCGCCGGATGACGAGGCATTTCGCGACCTTAAGAGAGTCATAGTTCCTGCTGCCAGCTGCTCCCCTTCCTTTGATACTTTCCTCTCTTTAATTCGTACTGCGGCCAGTCCATGCAGAAGCGAAATGCTGCAACATGTCCACCTTAACGTTGTCTGAGTTACCCCAAAGACGATATCCTCGAGTTTTCAAATAAATTTCGCAGAGTGACGAGGCATTTAACTACCTTAAGAGAGTCATAGTTACTCCTGCCGGCTGCTCCCATTTCTTTAGGCCATTATCATTCTCGCTATGGCCAGTCCTACAGAACCGATATGGCACTGTATGTCCACCTAAACGTGGTCACAGTTACTCCCACAACGAGTTTATTGAGTTAGCAAATGTACTTCGCCGGATGACGAGGCATTTGGCCACCTTAAGAGAGTCATAGTTCCTGCCGCCAGCTGCTCCCCTTCCTTTGAATCTTTCCTCTCTTTAATTCGTACTGCGGCTAGTCCATGCAGAAGCGAAATGCTGCAACATGTCCACCTTAACGTTGTCTGAGTTAATCCAACGACGATATAGTCGAGTTTTCAAATAAATTTCGCAGAGTGACGAGGCATTTGGCTACCTTAAGAGAGTCATAGTTACTCCTGCCGGCTGCTCCCATTTCTTTAGGCCATTATCATTCTCGCTATGGCCAGTCCTACAGAACCGATATGCCACTGTATGTCCACTTAAACGTCGTCACAGTTACTCCCACTACGAGTCTCTTGAGTTAGCAAATGTACTTCGCCGGATGACGATTCATTTCGCGACCTTAAGAGAGTCATAGTTCCTGCTGCCAGCTGCTCCCCTTCCTTTGATACTTTCCTCTCTTTAATTCGTACTGCGGCCAGTCCATGCAGAAGCGAAATGCTGCAACATGTCCACCTTAACGTTGTCTGAGTTACCCCAAAGACGATATCCTCGAGTTTTCAAATAAATTTCGCAGAGTGACGAGGCATTTAACTACCTTAAGAGAGTCATAGTTACTCCTGCCGGCTGCTCCCATTTCTTTAGGCCATTATCATTCTCGCTATGGCCAGTTTTACAGAACCGATATGACACTGTATGTCCACCTAAACGTGGTCAAAGTTACTCCCACTACGAGTTTATTGAGTTAGCAAATGTACTTCGCCGGATGACGAGGCATTTGGCCACCTTAAGAGAGTCATAGTTCCTGCCGCCAGCTGCTCCCCTTCCTTTGAATCTATCCTCTCTTTAATTCGTACTGCGGCTAGTCCATGCAGAAGCGAAATGCTGCAACATGTCCACCTTAACGTTGTCTGAGTTACTCCAACGACGAAATAGTCGAGTTTTCAAATAAATTTCGCAGAGTGACGAGGCATTTGGCTACCTTAAGAGAGTTATAGTTACTCCTGCCGGCTGCTCCCATTTCTTTAGGACTTTATCATTCTTGCTATGGTCAGTCCTACAGAACCGATATGCCACCGTTTGTCCACCTTAACGTCGTCACAGTTACTCCCACTACGAGTTTCTCGAGTTAGCAAATGTACTTCGCCGGATGACAAGGCATTTGGCTACCTTAAGAGAGTCATAGTTCCTGCTGCCAGCTGCTCCCCTTTCTTTGAATCTTTCCTCTCTTTAATTCGTACTGCAGCCATTCCATGCAGAAGCGAAATGCTGCAACATGTTTACCTTAACGTTGTCTGAATTACTCCAACGACGATATCCTCGAGATTCCAAATAAATTTCGCAGAGTGACGAGGCATTTGGCTACCTTAAGAGAGTCATAGTTACTCCTGCCGGCTGCTCCCATTTCTTTAGGCCTTTATCATTCTTGCTATGGCCAGTCCTACAGAACCGATATGCCACAGTATGTCCACCAAAACGTCGTCACAGTTACTCCCACTACGAATTTCTGGAGTTAGCTAATGTTCTTCGCCGGATGACAAGGCATTTGGCTACCTCAAGAGAGTCATAGTTCCTGCTGGCAGTTGCTCCCCTTTCTTTGAATTTTTCCTCTCTTTAATTCGCACTGGGGCCAGTCCATGCAGAAGCGAAATGCTGCAACATGTTTACACTAACGCCGTCTGAGTTACTCCAACGACGATATCCTCGATTTTTCAAATATATTTCGCAGAGTGACGAGGCATTTGTCTACCTTACGAGAGTCATAGTTACTCCAGCCGGCTGCTCCTATATCTTTAGGCCATTATCATTCTTGCTATGGCCAGGCCTACAGAACCGATATGCCACTGTATGTCCACCTAAACGTCGTCACAGTTACTCCCACTACGAGTTTCTCGAGTTAGCAAATGTACTTCGCCGGAGGACAAGGCATTTGGCTACCTTAAGAGAATTATAATTTCTGCTGCCAGCTGCTCCCCTTTCTTTGAATGTTTCCTCTCTTTAATTCGTACTGCAGCCAGTCCATGCAGAAGCGAAATGCTGCAACATGTTTACCTTAACGTTGTCTGAGTTACTCCAACGACGATATCCTCGTGTTTTCAAATAAATTTCGCAGAGTGACGAGGCATTTGACTACCTTAAGAGAGTCATAGTTGCTCCTGCCGGCCGCTCTCATTTCTTTAGGCCATTATCATTCTTGCTATGGCCAGTCCTACAGAACCGATATGCCACCGTATGTCCACCTTACCGTCGTCACAGTTACTCCCACTACGAGTTTCTCGAGTTAGCAAATGTACTTCGCCGGATGACGAGGCTTTTGGCTACCTTAAGAGAGTCATTGTTTCTGCTGCCAGCTGCTCCCCATCCTTTGAATCTCTCCTCTCTTTAATTCGTACTGCGGCCAGTCCATGC
This sequence comes from Schistocerca americana, assembly GCF_021461395.2. NCBI lineage: Eukaryota > Metazoa > Arthropoda > Insecta > Orthoptera > Acrididae > Schistocerca > Schistocerca americana. The sequence continues at coordinate 717,898,796 of NC_060123.1, forward strand.
AGAAGCGAAATGCTGCAACATGTTTAACTTAACGCTGTCTGAGTTACTCCAACGACGATATCCTCGAGTTTTCAAATAAATTTCGCAGAGTGACGAGGCATTTGGATACCTTAAGAGAGTCATAGTTACCCCTGCCAGCTGCTCCCATTTCTTTAGGCCATTATCATTCTTGCTATGGCCAGGCCTACAGAACCGATATGCCACTGTATGTCCACCTAAACGTCGTCACAGTTACTCCCACTGCGAGTTTCTCGAGTTAGCAAAAGTACTTCGCCGGATGACGAGGCATTTGGCTACCTTAAGAGGAACATAGTTCCTCTTGTCAGCTGCTCCACTTTCTTTGAATCTTTCCTCTCTTTAATTCGTGCTGCGGCCAGTCCATGCAGAAGCGAAATGTTGCAACATGTCCACCTTAACGTTGTCTGAGTTATTCCAACGTCGATATCCTTGCGTTTTCAAATAAATTTCGCAGAGTGACGAAGCATTTGGCTACCTTAAGAGAGTCATAGTTACTCCTGCCGGCTGCTCCCATTTCTTTAGGACTTTATCATTCTTGCTATGGTCAGTCCTACAGAACCGATATGCCACCGTATGTCCACCTTAACGTCGTCACAGTTGCTCCCACTACGAGTTTCTCGAGTTTTCAAATGTACTTCGCCGGATGACAAGGCATTTCGCTACCTTAAGAGAGTCATAGTTCCTGCTGCCAGCTGCTCCCCTTTCTTTGAATCTTTCCTCTCTTTAATTCGTACTGCAGCCAGTCCATGGAGAAGCGAAATGCTGCAACATGTCCACCTTAACGTTGTCTGAGTTACTCCAACGACGATGTCCTCGAGATTCCAAATAAATTTCGCAGAGTGACGAGGCATTTGGCTACCTTAAGAGAGTCACAGTTACTCCTGCCGGCTGCTCCCACTTCTTTAGGCCATTATCATTCTTGCTATGGCCAGTCCTACAGAACCGATATGCCACAGTATGTCCACGAAAACGTCGTCACAGTTACTCCCACTACGAATTTCTTGAGTTAGCAAATGTTCTTCGCCGGATGACAAGGCATTTGGCTACCTCAAGAGAGTCATAGTTCCTGCTGGCAGTTGCTCCCCTTTCTTTGAATCTTTCCTCTCTTTAATTCGCACTGGGGCCAGTCCATGCAGAAGCGAAATGCTGCAACATGTTTACACTAACGCCGTCTGAGTTACTCCAACGACGATATCCTCGATTTTTCAAATATATTTCGCAGAGTGACGAGGCATTTGTCTACCTTACGAGAGTCATAGTTACTCCTGCCGGCCGCTCTCATTTCTTTAGGCCATTATCATTCTTGCTATGGCCAGTCCTACAGAACCGATATGCCACCGTATGTCCACCTTACCGTCGTCACAGTTACTCCCACTACGAGTCTCTTGAGTTAGCAAATGTACTTCGCCGGATGACGAGGCATTTCGCGACCTTAAGAGAGTCATAGTTCCTGCTGCCAGCTGCTCCCCTTCCTTTGATACTTTCCTCTCTTTAATTCGTACTGCGGCCAGTCCATGCAGAAGCGAAATGCTGCAACATGTCCACCTTAACGTTGTCTGAGTTACCCCAAAGACGATATCCTCGAGTTCTCAAATAAATTTCGCAGAGTGACGAGGCATTTAACTACCTTAAGAGAGTCATAGTTACTCCTGCCGGCTGCTCCCATTTCTTTAGGCCATTATCATTCTCGCTATGGCCAGTCCTACAGAACCGATATGGCACTGTATGTCCACCTAAACGTGGTCACAGTTACTCCCACAACGAGTTTATTGAGTTAGCAAATGTACTTCGGCAGATGACGAGGCATTTGGCCACCTTAAGAGAGTCATAGTTCCTGCCGCCAGCTGCTCCCCTTCCTTTGAATCTTTCCTCTCTTTAATTCGTACTGCGGCTAGTCCATGCAGAAGCGAAATGCTGCAACATGTCCACCTTAACGTTGTCTGAGTTAATCCAACGACGATATAGTCGAGTTTTCAAATAAATTTCGCAGAGTGACGAGGCATTTGGCTACCTTAAGAGAGTCATAGTTACTCCTGCCGGCTGCTCCCATTTCTTTAGGACTTTATCATTCTTGCTATGTTCAGTCCTACAGAACCGATATGCCACCGTATGTCCACCTAAACGTCGTCACAGTTACTCCCACTACGAGTTTCTCGAGTTAGCAAATGTACTTCGCCGGATGACAAGGCATTTGGCTACCTTAAGAGAGTCATAGTACCTGATGCCAGCTGCTCCCCTTTCTTTGAATCTTTCCTCTCTTTAATTCGTACTGCAGCCATTCCATGCAGAAGCGAAATGCTGCAACATGTTTACCTTAACGTTGTCTGAATTACTCCAACGACGATATCCTCGAGATTCCAAATAAATTTCGCAGAGTGACGAGGCATTTGGCTACCTTAAGAGAGTCATAGTTACTCCTGCCGGCTGCCCATATTTCTTTAGGCCTTTATCATTCTTGCTATGGCCAGTCCTACAGAACCAATATGCCACAGTATGTCCACCAAAAGGTCGTCACAGTTACTCTCATTACGAATTTCTTGAGTTAGCAAATGTTCTTCGCCGGATGACAAGGCATTTGGCTACCTCAAGAGAGTCATAGTTCCTGCTGGCAGTTGCTCCCCTTTCTTTGAATCTTTCCTCTCTTTAATTCGTACTGCAGCCATTCCATGCAGAAGTGAAATGCTGCAACATGTTTACCTTAACGTTGTCTGAATTACTCCAACGACGATATCCTCGATTTTTCAAATATATTTCGCAGAGTGATGAGGCATTTGTCTACCTTACGAGAGTCATAGTTACTCCTGCCGGCTGCTCCCATATCTTTAGGCCATTATCATTCTTGCTATGGCCAGGCCTACAGAACCGATATGCCACTGTATGTCCACCTAAACGTCGTCACAGTTACTCCCACTACGAGTTTCTCGAGTTAGCAAATGTACTTCGCCGGAGGACAAGGCATTTGGCTACCTTAAGAGAATTATAATTTCTGCTGCCAGCTGCTCCCCTTTCTTTGAATCTTTCCTCTCTTTAATTCGTACTGCAGCCAGTCCATGCAGAAGCGAAATGCTGCAACATGTTTACCTTAACGTTGTCTGAGTTACCCCAGCGACGATATCCTCGTGTTTTCAAATAAATTTCGCAGAGTGACGAGGCATTTGACTACCTTAAGAGAGTCATAGTTGCTCCTGCCGGCCGCTCTCATTTCTTTAGGCCATTATCATTCTTGCTATGGCCAGTCCTACAGAACCGATATGCCACCGTATGTCCACCTTACCATCGTCACAGTTACTCCCACTACGAGTTTCTCGAGTTAGCAAATGTACTTCGCCGGATGACGAGGCTTTTGGCTACCTTAAGAGAGTCATTGTTTCTGCTGCCAGCTGCTCCCCTTCCTTTGAATCTCTCCTCTCTTTAATTCGTACTGCGGCCAGTCCATGCACAAGCGAAATGCTGCAACATGTCCACCTTAACGTTGTCTGAGTTATTCCAACGTCGATATCCTTGCGTTTTCAAATAAATTTCGCAGAGTGACGAAGCATTTGGCTACCTTAAGAGAGTCATAGTTACTCCTGCCGGCTGCTCCCATTTCTTTAGGACTTTATCATTCTTGCTATGGTCAGTCCTACAGAACCGATATGCCACCGTATGTCCACCTTAACGTCGTCACAGTTACTCCCACTACGAGTTTCTCGAGTTTTCAAATGTACTTCGCCGGATGACAAGGCATTTCGCTACCTTAAGAGAGTCATAGTTCCTGCTGCCAGCTGCTCCCCTTTCTTTGAATCTTTCCTCTCTTTAATTCGTACTGCAGCCAGTCCATGCAGAAGCGAAATGCTGCAACATGTCCACCTTAACGTTGTCTGAGTTACTCCAACGACGATGTCCTCGAGATTCCAAATAAATTTCGCAGAGTGACGAGGCATTTGGCTACCTTAAGAGAGTCATAGTTACTCCTGCCGGCTGCTCCCATTTCTTTAGGCCATTATCATTCTTGCTATGGCCAGTCCTACAGAACCGATATGCCACAGTATGTCCACCAAAACGTTGTCACAGTTACTCCCACTACGAATTTCTTGAGTTAGCAAATGTTCTTCGCCGGATGACAAGGCATTTGGCTACCTCAAGAGAGTCATAGTTCCTGCTGGCAGTTGCTCCCCTTTCTTTGAATCTTTCCTCTCTTTAATTCGCACTGGGGCCAGTCCATGCAGATGCGAAATGCTGCAACATGTTTACACTAACGCCGTCTGAGTTACTCCAACGACGATATCCTCGATATTTCAAATATATTTCTCAGAGTGACGAGGCATTTGTCTACCTTACGAGAGTCATAGTTACTCCTGCCGGCTGCTCCCATATCTTTAGGCCATTATCATTCTTGCTATGGCCAGGCCTACAGAACCGATATGCCACTGTATGTCCACCTAAACGTCGTCACAGTTACTCCCACTACGAGTTTCTCGAGTTAGCAAATGTACTTCGCCGGAGGACAAGGCATTTGGCTACCTTAAGAGAATTATAATTTCTGCTGCCAGCTGCTCCCCTTTCTTTGAATCTCTCCTCTCTTTAATTCGTACTGCAGCCAGTCCATGCAGAAGCGAAATGCTGCAACATGTTTACCTTAACGTTGTCTGAGTTACTCCAACGACGATATCCTCGTGTTTTCAAATAAATTTCGCAGAGTGACGAGGCATTTGACTACCTTAAGAGAGTCATAGTTGCTCCTGCCGGCCGCTCTCATTTCTTTAGGCCATTATCATTCTTGCTATGGCCAGTCCTACAGAACCGATATGCCACCGTATGTCCACCTTACCGTCGTCACAGTTACTCCCACTACGAGTTTCTCGAGTTAGCAAATGTACTTCGCCGGATGACGAGGCTTTTGGCTACCTTAAGAGAGTCATTGTTTCTGCTGCCACCTGCTCCCCTTCCTTTGAATCTCCCCTCTCTTTAATTCGTACTGCGGCCAGTCCATGCAGAAGCGAAATGCTGCAACATGTTTAACTTAACGCTGTCTGAGTTACTCCAACGACGATATCCTCGAGTTTTCAAATAAATTTCGCAGAGTGACGAGGCATTTGGCTACCTTAAGAGAGTCATAGTTACCCCTGCCAGCTGCTCCCATTTCTTTAGGCCATTATCATTCTTGCTATGGCCAGGCCTACAGAACCGATATGCCACTGTATGTCCACCTAAACGTCGTCACAGTTACTCCCACTGCGAGTTTCTCGAGTTAGCAAAAGTACTTCGCCGGATGACGAGGCATTTGGCTACCTTAAGAGAAACATAGTTCCTCTTGTCAGCTGCTCCACTTTCTTTGAATCTTTCCTCTCTTTAATTCGTGCTGCGGCCAGTCCATGCAGAAGCGAAATGCTGCAACATGTCCACCTTAACGTTGTCTGAGTTATTCCAACGTCGATATCCTTGCGTTTTCAAATAAATTTCGCAGAGTGACGAAGCATTTGGCTACCTTAAGAGAGTCATAGTTACTCCTGCCGGCTGCTCCCATTTCTTTAGGCCATTATCATTCTTGGTATGGCCAGTCCTACAGAACCGATATGCCACAGTATGTCCACCAAAACGTCGTCACAGTTACTCCCACTACGAATTTCTTGAGTTAGCAAATGTACTTCGCCGGATGACGAGGCATTTGGCTACCTCAAGAGAGTCATAGTTCCTGCTGGCAGTTGCTCCCCTTTCTTTGAATCTTTCCTCTCTTTAATTCGTACTGGGGCCAATCCATGCAGAAGCGAAATGCTGCAACATGTTTACATTAACGCTGTCTGAGTTACTCCAACGACGATATCCTCGAGTTTTCAAATAAATTTCGCAGAGTGACGAGGCATTTGGCTACCTTAAGAGAGGCATAGTTACTCCTGCCGGCTGCTCCCATTTCTTTAGGCCATTATCATTCTTGGTATGGCCAGTCCTACAGAACCGATATGCCACCGTATGTCCACCTTAACGTCGTCACAGTTACACCCACTACGAGTTTCTCGAGTTAGTAAATATACTTCGCCGGATGACGAGGCTTTTGGCTTCCTTGAGAGAGTCATAGTTCCTGCTGCCAGCTGGTCCCCTTCCTTTGAATCTTTCCTCTCTTTAATTCGTACTTCGGCCAGTCCATACAGAAGCGAAATGCAGCAATATGTTTACCTTAACGCTGTCTGAGTTACTCCAACGACGATATCCTCGAGTTTTCAAATAAATTTCGCAGAGTGACGAGGCATTTGGCTACCTTAAGAGAGTCATAGTTACTCCTGCCGGCTGCTCCCATTTCTTTAAGACTTTATCATTCTTGCTATGGTCAGTCCTACAGAACCTATATGCCACCGTATGTCCACCTTAACGTCGTCACAGTTACTCCCACTACGAGTTTCTCGAGTTAGCAAATGTTCTTCGCTGGATGACGAGGCATTTGGCTACCTCAAGAGAGTCATAATTCCTGCTGGCAGTTGCTCCCCTTTCTTTGAATCTTTCCTCTCTTTAATTCGCACTGGGGCCAGTCCATGCAGAAGCGAAATGCTGCAACATGTTTACATTAACGCTGTCTGAGTTACTCCAATGACGATATCCTCGAGTTTTCAAATATATTTCGCAGAGTGACGAGGCATTTGTCTACCTTACGAGAGTCATAGTTACTCCTGCCGGCTGCTCCCATTTCTTTAGGCCATTATCATTCTTGTTATGGCCAGGCCTACAGAACCGATATGCCACTGTATGTCCACATAAACGTCGTCACAGTTACTCCCACTACGAGTTTCTCGAGTTAGCAAATGTACTTCGCCGGATGACGAGGCATTTAGCTACCTTAAGAGAGTCATACTTTCTCTTGCCAGCTGCTCCCCTTTCTTTGAATCTGTCCTCTCTTTAATTCGTACTGCGGCCAGTCCATGCAGATGCGAAATGCTGCAAATTGTCCACCTTAACGTTGTCTGAGTTACTCCAACGACGATATCCTCGTGTTTTCAAATAAATTTCGCAGAGTGACGAGGCATTTGACTACCTTAAGAGAGTCATAGTTGCTCCTGCCGGCCGCTCTCATTTCTTTAGGCCATTATCATTCTTGCTATGGCCAGTCCTACAGAACCGATATGCCACTATATGTCCACCTTAACGTCGTCACAGTTACTCCCGCTACGAGTTTCTCGAGTTAGCAAATGTACTTCGCCGGATGACGAGGCTTTTGGCTACCTTAAGAGAGTCATTATTTCTGCTGCCAGCTGCTCCCCTTCCTTTGAATCTCTCCTCTCTTTAATTCGTACTGCGGCCAGTCCATGCAGAAGCGAAATGCTGCAACATGTTTAACTTAACGCTGTCTGAGTTACTCCAACGACGATATCCTCGAGTTTTCAAATAAATTTCGCAGAGTGACGAGGCATTTGACTACCTTAAGAGAGTCATAGTTACCCCTGCCAGCTGCTCCCATTTCTTTAGGCCATTATCATTCTTGCTATGGCCAGTCCTACAGAACCGATATGCCACCGTATGTCCACCTTACCGTCGTCACAGTTACTCCCACTACGAGTTTCTCGAGTTAGCAAATGTACTTCGCCGGATGACGAGGCTTTTGGCTACCTTAAGAGAGTCATTGTTTCTGCTGCCAGCTGCTCCCCTTCTTTTGAATCTCTCCTCTCTTTAATTCGTACTGCGGCCAGTCCATGCAGAAGCGAAATGCTGCAACATGTTTAACTTAACGCTGTCTGAGTTACTCCAACGACGATATCCTCGAGTTTTCAAATAAATTTCGCAGAGTGACGAGGCATTTGGCTACCTTAAGAGAGTCATAGTTACCCCTGCCAGCTGCTCCCATTTCTTTAGGCCATTATCATTCTTGCTATGGCCAGGCCTACAGAACCGATATGCCACTGTATGTCCACCTAAACGTCGTCACAGTTACTCCCACTGCGAGTTTCTCGAGTTAGCAAAAGTACTTCGCCGGATGACGAGGCATTTGGCTACCTTAAGAGAAACATAGTTCCTCTTGTCAGCTGCTCCACTTTCTTTGAATCTTTCCTCTCTTTAATTCGTGCTGCGGCCAGTCCATGCAGAAGCGAAATGCTGCAACATGTCCACCTTAACGTTGTCTGAGTTATTCCAACGTCGATATCCTTGCGTTTTCAAATAAATTTCGCAGAGTGACGAAGCATTTGGCTACCTTAAGAGAGTCATAGTTACTCCTGCCGGCTGCTCCCATTTCTTTAGGCCATTATCATTCTTGCTATGGCCAGTCCTACAGAACCGATATGCCACAGTATGTCCACCAAAACGTCGTCACAGTTACTCCTACTACGAATTTCTTGAGTTAGCAAATGTACTTCGCAGGATGACGAGGCATTTGGCTACCTCAAGAGAGTCATAGTTCCTGCTGGCAGTTGCTCCCCTTTCTTTGAATCTTTCCTCTCTTTAATTCGTACTGGGGCCAATCCATGCAGAAGCGAAATGCTGCAACATGTTTACATTAACGCTGTCTGAGTTACTCCAACGACGATATCCTCGAGTTTTCAAATAAATTTCGCAGAGTGACGAGGCATTTGGCTACCTTAAGAGAGGCATAGTTACTCCTGCCGGCTGCTCCCATTTCTTCAGGCCATTATCATTCTTGCTATGGCCCGTCCTACAGAACCGATATGCCACCGTATGTCCACCTTAACGTCGTCACAGTTACTCCCACTACGAGTTTCTCGAGTTTTCAAATGTACTTCGCCGGATGACAAGGCATTTCGCTACCTTAAGAGAGTCATAGTTCCTGCTGCCAGCTGCTCCCCTTTCTTTGAATCTTTCCTCTCTTTAATTCGTACTGCAGCCAGTCCATGCAGAAGCGAAATGCTGCAACATGTTTACACTAACGCCGTCTGAGTTACTCCAACGACGATATCCTCGATTTTTCAAATATATTTCGCAGAGTGACGAGGCATTTGTCTACCTTACGAGAGTCATAGTTACTCCTGCCGGCCGCTCTCATTTCTTTAGGCCATTATCATTCTTGCTATGGCCAGTCCTACAGAACCGATATGCCACCGTATGTCCACCTTACCGTCGTCACAGTTACTCCCACTACGAGTCTCTTGAGTTAGCAAATGTACTTCGCCGGATGACGAGGCATTTCGCGACCTTAAGAGAGTCATAGTTCCTGCTGCCAGCTGCTCCCCTTCCTTTGATACTTTCCTCTCTTTAATTCGTACTGCGGCCAGTCCATGCAGAAGCGAAATGCTGCAACATGTCCACCTTAACGTTGTCTGAGTTACCCCAAAGACGATATCCTCGAGTTCTCAAATAAATTTCGCAGAGTGACGAGGCATTTAACTACCTTAAGAGAGTCATAGTTACTCCTGCCGGCTGCTCCCATTTCTTTAGGCCATTATCATTCTCGCTATGGCCAGTCCTACAGAACCGATATGGCACTGTATGTCCACCTAAACGTCGTCACAGTTACTCCCACTGCGAGTTTCTCGAGTTAGCAAAAGTACTTCGCCGGATGACGAGGCATTTGGCTACCTTAAGAGAAACATAGTTCCTCTTGTCAGCTGCTCCACTTTCTTTGAATCTTTCCTCTCTTTAATTCGTGCTGCGGCCAGTCCATGCAGAAGCGAAATGCTGCAACATGTCCACCTTAACGTTGTCTGAGTTATTCCAACGTCGATATCCTTGCGTTTTCAAATAAATTTCGCAGAGTGACGAAGCATTTGGCTACCTTAAGAGAGTCATAGTTACTCCTGCCGGCTGCTCCCATTTCTTTAGGCCATTATCATTCTTGGTATGGCCAGTCCTACAGAACCGATATGCCACAGTATGTCCACCAAAACGTCGTCACAGTTACTCCCACTACGAATTTCTTGAGTTAGCAAATGTACTTCGCCGGATGACGAGGCATTGGGCTACCTCAAGAGAGTCATAGTTCCTGCTGGCAGTTGCTCCCCTTTCTTTGAATCTTTCCTCTCTTTAATTCGTACTGGGGCCAATCCATGCAGAAGCGAAATGCTGCAACATGTTTACATTAACGCTGTCTGAGTTACTCCAACGACGATATCCTCGAGTTTTCAAATAAATTTCGCAGAGTGACGAGGCATTTGGCTACCTTAAGAGAGGCATAGTTACTCCTGCCGGCTGCTCCCATTTCTTCAGGCCATTATCATTCTTGCTATGGCCCGTCCTACAGAACCGATATGCCACCGTATGTCCACCTTAACGTCGTCACAGTTACACCCACTACGAGTTTCTCGAGTTAGTAAATATACTTCGCCGGATGACGAGGCTTTTGGCTTCCTTGAGAGAGTCATAGTTCCTGCTGCCAGCTGGTCCCCTTCCTTTGAATCTTTCCTCTCTTTAATTCGTACTTCGGCCAGTCCATACAGAAGCGAAATGCAGCAATATGTTTACCTTAACGCTGTCTGAGTTACTCCAACGACGATATCCTCGAGTTTTCAAATAAATTTCGCAGAGTGACGAGGCATTTGGCTACCTTAAGAGAGTCATAGTTACTCCTGCCGGCTGCTCCCATTTCTTTAAGACTTTATCATTCTTGCTATGGTCAGTCCTACAGAACCTATATGCCACCGTATGTCCACCTTAACGTCGTCACAGTTACTCCCACTACGAGTTTCTCGAGTTAGCAAATGTTCTTCGCTGGATGACGAGGCATTTGGCTACCTCAAGAGAGTCATAATTCCTGCTGGCAGTTGCTCCCCTTTCTTTGAATCTTTCCTCTCTTTAATTCGCACTGGGGCCAGTCCATGCAGAAGCGAAATGCTGCAACATGTTTACATTAACGCTGTCTGAGTTACTCCAATGACGATATCCTCGAGTTTTCAAATATATTTCGCAGAGTGACGAGGCATTTGTCTACCTTACGAGAGTCATAGTTACTCCTGCCGGCTGCTCCCATTTCTTTAGGCCATTATCATTCTTGTTATGGCCAGGCCTACAGAACCCATATGCCACTGTATGTCCACCTAAACGTCGTCACAGTTACTCCCACTACGAGTTTCTCGAGTTAGCAAATGTACTTCGCCGGATGACGAGGCATTTAGCTACCTTAAGAGAGTCATACTTTCTCTTGCCAGCTGCTCCCCTTTCTTTGAATCTGTCCTCTCTTTAATTCGTACTGCGGCCAGTCCATGCAGATGCGAAATGCTGCAAATTGTCCACCTTAACGTTGTCTGAGTTACTCCAACGACGATATCCTCGTGTTTTCAAATAAATTTCGCAGAGTGACGAGGCATTTGACTACCTTAAGAGAGTCATAGTTGCTCCTGCCGGCCGCTCTCATTTCTTTAGGCCATTATCATTCTTGCTATGGCCAGTCCTACAGAACCGATATGCCACTATATGTCCACCTTAACGTCGTCACAGTTACTCCCGCTACGAGTTTCTCGAGTTAGCAAATGTACTTCGCCGGATGACGAGGCTTTTGGCTACCTTAAGAGAGTCATTATTTCTGCTGCCAGCTGCTCCCCTTCCTTTGAATCTCTCCTCTCTTTAATTCGTACTGCGGCCAGTCCATGCAGAAGCGAAATGCTGCAACATGTTTAACTTAACGCTGTCTGAGTTACTCCAACGACGATATCCTCGAGTTTTCAAATAAATTTCGCAGAGTGACGAGGCATTTGACTACCTTAAGAGAGTCATAGTTACCCCTGCCAGCTGCTCCCATTTCTTTAGGTCATTATCATTCTTGCTATGGCCAGTCCTACAGAACCGATATGCCACCGTATGTCCACCTTACCGTCGTCACAGTTACTCCCACTACGAGTTTCTCGAGTTAGCAAATGTACTTCGCCGGATGACGAGGCTTTTGGCTACCTTAAGAGAGTCATTGTTTCTGCTGCCAGCTGCTCCCCTTCTTTTGAATCTCTCCTCTCTTTAATTCGTACTGCGGCCAGTCCATGCAGAAGCGAAATGCTGCAACATGTTTAACTTAACGCTGTCTGAGTTACTCCAACGACGATATCCTCGAGTTTTCAAATAAATTTCGCAGAGTGACGAGGCATTTGGCTACCTTAAGAGAGTCATAGTTACCCCTGCCAGCTGCTCCCATTTCTTTAGGCCATTATCATTCTTGCTATGGCCAGGCCTACAGAACCGATATGCCACTGTATGTCCACCTAAACGTCGTCACAGTTACTCCCACTGCGAGTTTCTCGAGTTAGCAAAAGTACTTCGCCGGATGACGAGGCATTTGGCTACCTTAAGAGAAACATAGTTCCTCTTGTCAGCTGCTCCACTTTCTTTGAATCTTTCCTCTCTTTAATTCGTGCTGCGGCCAGTCCATGCAGAAGCGAAATGCTGCAACATGTCCACCTTAACGTTGTCTGAGTTATTCCAACGTCGATATCCTTGCGTTTTCAAATAAATTTCGCAGAGTGACGAAGCATTTGGCTACCTTAAGAGAGTCATAGTTACTCCTGCCGGCTGCTCCCATTTCTTTAGGCCATTATCATTCTTGCTACGGCCAGTCCTACAGAACCGATATGCCACAGTATGTCCACCAAAACGTCGTCACAGTTACTCCTACTACGAATTTCTTGAGTTAGCAAATGTACTTCGCAGGATGACGAGGCATTTGGCTACCTCAAGAGAGTCATAGTTCCTGCTGGCAGTTGCTCCCCTTTCTTTGAATCTTTCCTCTCTTTAATTCGTACTGGGGCCAATCCATGCAGAAGCGAAATGCTGCAACATGTTTACATTAACGCTGTCTGAGTTACTCCAACGACGATATCCTCGAGTTTTCAAATAAATTTCGCAGAGTGACGAGGCATTTGGCTACCTTAAGAGAGGCATAGTTACTCCTGCCGGCTGCTCCCATTTCTTCAGGCCATTATCATTCTTGCTATGGCCCGTCCTACAGAACCGATATGCCACCGTATGTCCACCTTAACGTCGTCACAGTTACTCCCACTACGAGTTTCTCGAGTTTTCAAATGTACTTCGCCGGATGACAAGGCATTTCGCTACCTTAAGAGAGTCATAGTTCCTGCTGCCAGCTGCTCCCCTTTCTTTGAATCTTTCCTCTCTTTAATTCGTACTGCAGCCAGTCCATGCAGAAGCGAAATGCTGCAACATGTCCACCTTAACGTTGTCTGAGTTACTCCAACGACGATGTCCTCGAGATTCCAAATAAATTTCGCAGAGTGACGAGGCATTTGGCTACCTTAAGAGAGTCATAGTTACTCCTGCCGGCTGCTCCCATTTCTTTAGGCCATTATCATTCTTGCTATGGCCAGTCCTACAGAACCGATATGCCACAGTATGTCCACGAAAACGTCGTCACAGTTACTCCCACTACGAATTTCTTGAGTTAGCAAATGTTCTTCGCCGGATGACAAGGCATTTGGCTACCTCAAGAGAGTCATAGTTCCTGCTGGCAGTTGCTCCCCTTTCTTTGAATCTTTCCTCTCTTTAATTCGCACTGGGGCCAGTCCATGCAGAAGCGAAATGCTGCAACATGTTTACACTAACGCCGTCTGAGTTACTCCAACGACGATATCCTCGATTTTTCAAATATATTTCGCAGAGTGACGAGGCATTTGTCTACCTTACGAGAGTCATAGTTACTCCTGCCGGCCGCTCTCATTTCTTTAGGCCATTATCATTCTTGCTATGGCCAGTCCTACAGAACCGATATGCCACCGTATGTCCACCTTACCGTCGTCACAGTTACTCCCACTACGAGTCTCTTGAGTTAGCAAATGTACTTCGCCGGATGACGAGGCATTTCGCGACCTTAAGAGAGTCATAGTTCCTGCTGCCAGCTGCTCCCCTTCCTTTGATACTTTCCTCTCTTTAATTCGTACTGCGGCCAGTCCATGCAGAAGCGAAATGCTGCAACATGTCCACCTTAACGTTGTCTGAGTTACCCCAAAGACGATATCCTCGAGTTCTCAAATAAATTTCGCAGAGTGACGAGGCATTTAACTACCTTAAGAGAGTCATAGTTACTCCTGCCGGCTGCTCCCATTTCTTTAGGCCATTATCATTCTCGCTATGGCCAGTCCTACAGAACCGATATGGCACTGTATGTCCACCTAAACGTGGTCACAGTTACTCCCACAACGAGTTTATTGAGTTAGCAAATGTACTTCGGCAGATGACGAGGCATTTGGCCACCTTAAGAGAGTCATAGTTCCTGCCGCCAGCTGCTCCCCTTCCTTTGAATCTTTCCTCTCTTTAATTCGTACTGCGGCTAGTCCATGCAGAAGCGAAATGCTGCAACATGTCCACCTTAACGTTGTCTGAGTTAATCCAACGACGATATAGTCGAGTTTTCAAATAAATTTCGCAGAGTGACGAGGCATTTGGCTACCTTAAGAGAGTCATAGTTACTCCTGCCGGCTGCTCCCATTTCTTTAGGACTTTATCATTCTTGCTATGTTCAGTCCTACAGAACCGATATGACACCGTATGTCCACCTAAACGTCGTCACAGTTACTCCCACTACGAGTTTCTCGAGTTAGCAAATGTACTTCGCCGGATGACAAGGCATTTGGCTACCTTAAGAGAGTCATAGTACCTGATGCCAGCTGCTCCCCTTTCTTTGAATCTTTCCTCTCTTTAATTCGTACTGCAGCCATTCCATGCAGAAGCGAAATGCTGCAACATGTTTACCTTAACGTTGTCTGAATTACTCCAACGACAATATCCTCGAGATTCCAAATAAATTTCGCAGAGTGACGAGGCATTTGGCTACCTTAAGAGAGTCATAGTTACTCCTGACGGCTGCCCATATTTCTTTAGGCCTTTATCATTCTTGCTATGGCCAGTCCTACAGAACCGATATGCCACAGTATGTCCACCAAAAGGTCGTCACAGTTACTCTCACTACGAATTTCTTGAGTTAGCAAATGTTCTTCGCCGGATGACAAGGCATTTGGCTACCTCAAGAGAGTCATAGTTCCTGCTGGCAGTTGCTCCCCTTTCTTTGAATCTTTCCTCTCTTTAATTCGTACTGCAGCCATTCCATGCAGAAGTGAAATGCTGCAACATGTTTACCTTAACGTTGTCTGAATTACTCCAACGACGATATCCTCGATTTTTCAAATATATTTCGCAGAGTGACGAGGCATTTGTCTACCTTACGAGAGTCATAGTTACTCCTGCCGGCTGCTCCCATATCTTTAGGCCATTATCATTCTTGCTATGGCCAGGCCTACAGAACCGATATGCCACTGTATGTCCACCTAAACGTCGTCACAGTTACTCCCACTACGAGTTTCTCGAGTTAGCAAATGTACTTCGCCGGAGGACAAGGCATTTGGCTACCTTAAGAGAATTATAATTTCTGCTGCCAGCTGCTCCCCTTTCTTTGAACCTTTCCTCTCTTTAATTCGTACTGCAGCCAGTCCATGCAGAAGCGAAATGCTGCAACATGTTTACCTTAACGTTGTCTGAGTTACCCCAACGACGATATCCTCGTGTTTTCAAATAAATTTCGCAGAGTGACGAGGCATTTGACTACCTTAAGAGAGTCATAGTTGCTCCTGCCGGCCGCTCTCATTTCTTTAGGCCATTATCATTCTTGCTATGGCCAGTCCTACTGAACCGATATGCCACCGTATGTCCACCTTACCGTCGTCACAGTTACTCCCACTACGAGTTTCTCGAGTTAGCAAATGTACTTCGCCGGATGACGAGGCTTTTGGCTACCTTAAGAGAGTCATTGTTTCTGCTGCCAGCTGCTCCCCTTCCTTTGAATCTCTCCTCTCTTTAATTCGTACTGCGGCCAGTCCATGCACAAGCGAAATGCTGCAACATGTCCACCTTAACGTTGTCTGAGTTATTCCAACGTCGATATCCTTGCGTTTTCAAATAAATTTCGCAGAGTGACGAAGCATTTGGCTACCTTAAGAGAGTCATAGTTACTCCTGCCGGCTGCTCCCATTTCTTTAGGACTTTATCATTCTTGCTATGGTCAGTCCTACAGAACCGATATGCCACCGTATGTCCACCTTAACGTCGTCACAGTTACTCCCACTACGAGTTTCTCGAGTTTTCAAATGTACTTCGCCGGATGACAAGGCATTTCGCTACCTTAAGAGAGTCATAGTTCCTGCTGCCAGCTGCTCCCCTTTCTTTGAATCTTTCCTCTCTTTAATTCGTACTGCAGCCAGTCCATGCAGAAGCGAAATGCTGCAACATGTCCACCTTAACGTTGTCTGAGTTACTCCAACGACGATGTCCTCGAGATTCCAAATAAATTTCGCAGAGTGACGAGGCATTTGGCTACCTTAAGAGAGTCGTAGTTACTCCTGCCGGCTGCTCCCATTTCTTTAGGCCATTATCATTCTTGCTATGGCCAGTCCTACAGAACCGATATGCCACAGTATGTCCACCAAAACGTTGTCACAGTTACTCCCACTACGAATTTCTTGAGTTAGCAAATGTTCTTCGCCGGATGACAAGGCATTTGGCTACCTCAAGAGAGTCATAGTTCCTGCTGGCAGTTGCTCCCCTTTCTTTGAATCTTTCCTCTCTTTAATTCGCACTGGGGCCAGTCCATGCAGAAGCGAAATGCTGCAACATGTTTACACTAACGCCGTCTGAGTTACTCCAACGACGATATCCTCGATATTTCAAATATATTTCTCAGAGTGACGAGGCATTTGTCTACCTTACGAGAGTCATAGTTACTCCTGCCGGCTGCTCCCATATCTTTAGGCCATTATCATTCTTGCTATGGCCAGGCCTACAGAACCGATATGCCACTGTATGTCCACCTAAACGTCGTCACAGTTACTCCCACTACGAGTTTCTCGAGTTAGCAAATGTACTTCGCCGGAGGACAAGGCATTTGGCTACCTTAAGAGAATTATAATTTTTGCTGCCAGCTGCTCCCCTTTCTTTGAATCTCTCCTCTCTTTAATTCGTACTGCAGCCAGTCCATGCAGAAGCGAAATGCTGCAACATGTTTTCCTTAACGTTGTCTGAGTTACTCCAACGACGATATCCTCGTGTTTTCAAATAAATTTCGCAGAGTGACGAGGCATTTGACTACCTTAAGAGAGTCATAGTTGCTCCTGCCGGCCGCTCTCATTTCTTTAGGCCATTATCATTCTTGCTATGGCCAGTCCTACAGAACCGATATGCCACCGTATGTCCACCTTACCGTCGTCACAGTTACTCCCACTACGAGTTTCTCGAGTTAGCAAATGTACTTCGCCGGATGACGAGGCTTTTGGCTACCTTAAGAGAGTCATTGTTTCTGCTGCCACCTGCTCCCCTTCCTTTGAATCTCCCCTCTCTTTAATTCGTACTGCGGCCAGTCCATGCAGAAGCGAAATGCTGCAACATGTTTAACTTAACGCTGTCTGAGTTACTCCAACGACGATATCCTCGAGTTTTCAAATAAATTTCGCAGAGTGACGAGGCATTTGGCTACCTTAAGAGAGTCATAGTTACCCCTGCCAGCTGCTCCCATTTCTTTAGGCCATTATCATTCTTGCTATGGCCAGGCCTACAGAACCGATATGCCACTGTATGTCCACCTAAACGTCGTCACAGTTACTCCCACTGCGAGTTTCTCGAGTTAGCAAAAGTACTTCGCCGGATGACGAGGCATTTGGCTACCTTAAGAGAAACATAGTTCCTCTTGTCAGCTGCTCCACTTTCTTTGAATCTTTCCTCTCTTTAATTCGTGCTGCGGCCAGTCCATGCAGAAGCGAAATGCTGCAACATGTCCACCTTAACGTTGTCTGAGTTATTCCAACGTCGATATCCTTGCGTTTTCAAATAAATTTCGCAGAGTGACGAAGCATTTGGCTACCTTAAGAGAGTCATAGTTACTCCTGCCGGCTGCTCCCATTTCTTTAGGCCATTATCATTCTTGCTATGGCCAGTCCTACAGAACCGATATGCCACAGTATGTCCACCAAAACGTCGTCACAGTTACTCCCACTACGAATTTCTTGAGTTAGCAAATGTACTTCGCCGGATGACGAGGCATTTGGCTACCTCAAGAGAGTCATAGTTCCTGCTGGCAGTTGCTCCCCTTTCTTTGAATCTTTCCTCTCTTTAATTCGTACTGGGGCCAATCCATGCAGAAGCGAAATGCTGCAACATGTTTACATTAACGCTGTCTGAGTTACTCCAACGACGATATCCTCGAGTTTTCAAATAAATTACGCAGAGTGACGAGGCATTTGGCTACCTTAAGAGAGGCATAGTTACTCCTGCCGGCTGCTCCCATTTCTTCAGGCCATTATCATTCTTGCTATGGCCCGTCCTACAGAACCGATATGCCACCGTATGTCCACCTTAACGTCGTCACAGTTACACCCACTACGAGTTTCTCGAGTTAGTAAATATACTTCGCCGGATGACGAGGCTTTTGGCTTCCTTGAGAGAGTCATAGTTCCTGCTGCCAGCTGGTCCCCTTCCTTTGAATCTTTCCTCTCTTTAATTCGTACTTCGGCCAGTCCATACAGAAGCGAAATGCAGCAATATGTTTACCTTAACGCTGTCTGAGTTACTCCAACGACGATATCCTCGAGTTTTCAAATAAATTTCGCAGAGTGACGAGGCATTTGGCTACCTTAAGAGAGTCATAGTTACTCCTGCCGGCTGCTCCCATTTCTTTAAGGCTTTATCATTCTTGCTATGGTCAGTCCTACAGAACCTATATGCCACCGTATGTCCACCTTAACGTCGTCACAGTTACTCCCACTACGAGTTTCTCGAGTTAGCAAATGTTCTTCGCTGGATGACGAGGCATTTGGCTACCTCAAGAGAGTCATAATTCCTGCTGGCAGTTGCTCCCCTTTCTTTGAATCTTTCCTCTCTTTAATTCGCACTGGGGCCAGTCCATGCAGAAGCGAAATGCTGCAACATGTTTACATTAACGCTGCCTGAGTTACTCCAATGACGATATCCTCGAGTTTTCAAATATATTTCGCAGAGTGACGAGGCATTTGTCTACCTTACGAGAGTCATAGTTACTCCTGCCGGCTGCTCCCATTTCTTTAGGCCATTATCATTCTTGTTATGGCCAGGCCTACAGAACCGATATGCCACTGTATGTCCACCTAAACGTCGTCACAGTTACTCCCACTACGAGTTTCTCGAGTTAGCAAATGTACTTCGCCGGATGACGAGGCATTTAGCTACCTTAAGAGAGTCATAGTTTCTCTTGCCAGCTGCTCCCCTTTCTTTGAATCTTTCCTCTCTTTAATTCGTACTGCGGCCAGTCCATGCAGATGCGAAATGCTGCAAATTGTCCACCTTAACGTTGTCTGAGTTACTCCAACGACGATATCCTCGTGTTTTCAAATAAATTTCGCAGAGTGACGAGGCATTTGACTACCTTAAGAGAGTCATAGTTGCTCCTGCCGGCCGCTCTCATTTCTTTAGGCCATTATCATTCTTGCTATGGCCAGTCCTACAGAACCGATATGCCACTATATGTCCACCTTAACGTCGTCACAGTTACTCCCGCTACGAGTTTCTCGAGTTAGCAAATGTACTTCGCCGGATGACGAGGCTTTTGGCTACCTTAAGAGAGTCATTATTTCTGCTGCCAGCTGCTCCCCTTCCTTTGAATCTCTCCTCTCTTTAATTCGTACTGCGGCCAGACCATGCAGAAGCGAAATGCTGCAACATGTTTAACTTAACGCTGTCTGAGTTACTCCAACGACGATATCCTCGAGTTTTCAAATAAATTTCGCAGAGTGACGAGGCATTTGACTACCTTAAGAGAGTCATAGTTACCCCTGCCAGCTGCTCCCATTTCTTTAGGCCATTATCATTCTTGCTATGGCCAGTCCTACAGAACCGATATGCCACCGTATGTCCACCTTACCGTCGTCACAGTTACTCCCACTACGAGTTTCTCGAGTTAGCAAATGTACTTCGCCGGATGACGAGGCTTTTGGCTACCTTAAGAGAGTCATTGTTTCTGCTGCCAGCTGCTCCCCTTCTTTTGAATCTCTCCTCTCTTTAATTCGTACTGCGGCCAGTCCATGCAGAAGCGAAATGCTGCAACATGTTTAACTTAACGCTGTCTGAGTTACTCCAACGACGATATCCTCGAGTTTTCAAATAAATTTCGCAGAGTGACGAGGCATTTGGCTACCTTAAGAGAGTCATAGTTACCCCTGCCAGCTGCTCCCATTTCTTTAGGCCATTATCATTCTTGCTATGGCCAGGCCTACAGAACCGATATGCCACTGTATGTCCACCTAAACGTCGTCACAGTTACTCCCACTGCGAGTTTCTCGAGTTAGCAAAAGTACTTCGCCGGATGACGAGGCATTTGGCTACCTTAAGAGAAACATAGTTCCTCTTGTCAGCTGCTCCACTTTCTTTGAATCTTTCCTCTCTTTATTTCGTGCTGCGGCCAGTCCATGCAGAAGCGAAATGCTGCAACATGTCCACCTTAACGTTGTCTGAGTTATTCCAACGTCGATATCCTTGCGTTTTCAAATAAATTTCGCAGAGTGACGAAGAATTGGCTACCTTAAGAGAGTCATAGTTACTCCTGCCGGCTGCTCCCATTTCTTTAGGCCATTATCATTCTTGCTATGGCCAGTCCTACAGAACCGATATGCCACAGTATGTCCACCAAAACGGCGTCACAGTTACTCCCACTACGAATTTCTTGAGTTAGCAAATGTACTTCGCCGGATGACGAGGCATTTGGCTACCTCAAGAGAGTTATAGTTCCTGCTGGCAGTTGCTCCCCTTTCTTTGAATCTTTCCTCTCTTTAATTCGTACTGGGGCCAATCCATGCAGAAGCGAAATGCTGCAACATGTTTACATTAACGCTGTCTGAGTTACTCCAACGACGATATCCTCGAGTTTTCAAATAAATTTCGCAGAGTGACGAGGCATTTGGCTACCTTAAGAGAGGCATAGTTACTCCTGCCGGCTGCTCCCATTTCTTCAGGCCATTATCATTCTTGCTATGGCCCGTCCTACAGAACCGATATGCCACCGTATGTCCACCTTAACGTCGTCACAGTTACACCCACTACGAGTTTCTCGAGTTAGTAAATATACTTCGCCGGATGACGAGGCTTTTGGCTTCCTTGAGAGAGTCATAGTTCCTGCTGCCAGCTGCTCCCCTTCCTTTGAATCTTTCCTCTCTTTAATTCGTACTTCGGCCAGTCCATACAGAAGCGAAATGCAGCAATATGTTTACCTTAACGCTGTCTGAGTTACTCCAACGACGATATCCTCGAGTTTTCAAATAAATTTCGCAGAGTGACGAGGCATTTGGCTACCTTAAGAGAGTCATAGTTACTCCTGCCGGCTGCTCCCATTTCTTTAAGACTTTATCATTCTTGCTATGGTCAGTCCTACAGAACCTATATGCCACCGTATGTCCACATTAACGTCGTCACAGTTACTCCCACTACGAGTTTCTCGAGTTAGCAAATGTTCTTCGCTGGATGACGAGGCATTTGGCTACCTCAAGAGAGTCATAGTTCCTGCTGGCAGTTGCTCCCCTTTCTTTGAATCTTTCCTCTCTTTAATTCGCACTGGGGCCAGTCCATGCAGAAGCGAAATGCTGCAACATGTTTACATTAACGCTGTCTGAGTTACTCCAATGACGATATCCTCGAGTTTTCAAATATATTTCGCAGAGTGACGAGGCATTTGTCTACCTTACGAGAGTCATAGTTACTCCTGCCGGCTGCTCCCATTTCTTTAGGCCATTATCAGTCTTGTTATGGCCAGGCCTACAGAACCGATATGCCACTGTATGTCCACCTAAACGTCGTCACAGTTACTCCCACTACGAGTTTCTCGAGTTAGCAAATGTACTTCGCCGGATGACGAGGCATTTAGCTACCTTAAGAGAGTCATAGTTTCTCTTGCCAGCTGCTCCCCTTTCTTTGAATCTTTCCTCTCTTTAATTCGTACTGCGGCCAGTCCATGCAGATGCGAAATGCTGCAAATTGTCCACCTTAACGTTGTCTGAGTTACTCCAACGACGATATCCTCGTGTTTTCAAATAAATTTCGCAGAGTGACGAGGCATTTGACTACCTTAAGAGCGTCATAGTTGCTCCTGCCGGCCGCTCTCATTTCTTTAGGCCATTATCATTCTTGCTATGGCCAGTCCTACAGAACCGATATGCCACTATATGTCCACCTTAACGTCGTCACAGTTACTCCCGCTACGAGTTTCTCGAGTTAGCAAATGTACTTCGCCGGATGACGAGGCTTTTGGCTACCTTAAGAGAGTCATTATTTCTGCTGCCAGCTGCTCCCCTTCCTTTGAATCTCTCCTCTCTTTAATTCGTACTGCGGCCAGTCCGTGCAGAAGCGAAATGCTGCAACATGTTTAACTTAACGCTGTCTGAGTTACTCCAACGACGATATCCTCGAGTTTTCAAATAAATTTCGCAGAGTGACGAGGCATTTGACTACCTTAAGAGAGTCATAGTTACCCCTGCCAGCTGCTCCCATTTCTTTAGGCCATTATCATTCTTGCTATGGCCAGTCCTACAGAACCGATATGCCACCGTATGTCCACCTTACCGTCGTCACAGTTACTCCCACTACGAGTTTCTCGAGTTAGCAAATGTACTTCGCCGGATGACGAGGCTTTTGGCTACCTTAAGAGAGTCATTGTTTCTGCTGCCAGCTGCTCCCCTTCCTTTGAATCTCTCCTCTCTTTAATTCGTACTGCGGCCAGTCCATGCAGAAGCGAAATGCTGCAACATGTTTAACTTAACGCTGTCTGAGTTACTCCAACGACGATATCCTCGAGTTTTCAAATAAATTTCGCAGAGTGACGAGGCATTTGGCTACCTTAAGAGAGTCATAGTTACCCCTGCCAGCTGCTCCCATTTCTTTAGGCCATTATCATTCTTGCTATGGCCAGGCCTACAGAACCGATATGCCACTGTATGTCCACCTAAACGTCGTCACAGTTACTCCCACTGCGAGTTTCTCGAGTTAGCAAAAGTACTTCGCCGGATGACGAGGCATTTGGCTACCTTAGGAGAAACATAGTTCCTCTTGTCAGCTGCTCCACTTTCTTTGAATCTTTCCTCTCTTTAATTCGTGTTGCGGCCAGTCCATGCAGAAGCGAAATGCTGCAACATGTCCACCTTAACGTTGTCTGAGTTATTCCAACGTCGATATCCTTGCGTTTTCAAATAAATTTCGCAGAGTGACGAAGCATTTGGCTACCTTAAGAGAGTCATAGTTACTCCTGCCGGCTGCTCCCATTTCTTTAGGACTTTATCATTCTTGCTATGGTCAGTCCTACAGAACCGATATGCCACAGTATGTCCACCAAAACGTCGTCACAGTTACTCCCACTACGAATTTCTTGAGTTAGCAAATGTTCTTCGCCGGATGACAAGGCATTTGGCTACCTCAAGAGAGTCATAGTTCCTGCTGGCAGTTGCTCCCCTTTCTTTGAATCTTTCCTCTCTTTAATTCGCACTGGGGCCAGTCCATGCAGAAGCGAAATGCTGCAACATGTTTACACTAACGCCGTCTGAGTTACTCCAACGACGATATCCTCGATTTTTCAAATATATTTCGCAGAGTGACGAGGCATTTGTCTACCTTACGAGAGTCATAGTTACTCCTGCCGGCTGCTCCCATATCTTTAGGCCATTATCATTCTTGCTATGGCCAGGCCTACAGAACCGATATGCCACTGTATGTCCACCTAAACGTCGTCACAGTTACTCCCACTACGAGTTTCTCGAGTTAGCAAATGTACTTCGCCGGAGCACAAGGCATTTGGCTACCTTAAGAGAATTATAATTTCTGCTGCCAGCTGCTCCCCTTTCTTTGAATCTTTCCTCTCTTTAATTCGTACTGCAGCCAGTCCATGCAGAAGCGAAATGCTGCAACATGTTTACCTTAACGTTGTCTGAGTTACTCCATGACGATACCTCGTGTTTTCAAATAAATTTCGCAGAGTGACGAGGCATTTGACTACCTTAAGAGAGTCATAGTTGCTCCTGCCGGCCGCTCTCATTTCTTTAGGCCATTATCATTCTTGCTATGGCCAGTCCTACAGAACCGATATGCCACCGTATGTCCACCTTACCGTCGTCGCAGTTACTCCCACTACGAGTTTCTCGAGTTAGCAAATGTACTTCGCCGGATGACGAGGCTTTTGGCTACCTTAAGAGAGCCATTGTTTCTGCTGCCAGCTGCTCCCCTTCCTTTGAATCTCTCCTCTCTTTAATTCGTACTGCGGCCAGTCCATGCAGAAGCGAAATGCTGCAACATGTTTAACTTAACGCTGTCTGAGTTACTCCAACGACGATATCCTCGAGTTTTCAAATAAATTTCGCAGAGTGACGAGGCATTTGGCTACCTTAAGAGAGTCATAGTTACCCCTGCCAGCTGCTCCCATTTCTGTAGGCCATTATCATTCTTGCTATGGCCAGGCCTACAGAACCGATATGCCACTGTATGTCCACCTAAACGTCGTCACAGTTACTCCCACTGCGAGTTTCTCGAGTTAGCAAAAGTACTTCGCCGGATGACGAGGCATTTGGCTACCTTAGGAGAAACATAGTTCCTGCTGCCAGCTGCTCCCCTCTCTTTGAATCTTTCCTCTCTTTAATTCGTACTGCAGCCAGTCCATGCAGAAGCGAAATGCTGCAACATGTCCACCTTAACGTTGTCTGAGTTACTCCAACGACGATGTCCTCGAGATTCCAAATAAATTTCGCAGAGTGACGAGGCATTTGGCTACCTTAAGAGAGTCATAGTTACTCCTGCCGGCTGCTCCCATTTCTTTAGGCCATTATCATTCTTGCTATGGCCAGTCCTACAGAACCGATATGCCACAGTATGTCCACCAAAACGTCGTCACAGTTACTCCCACTACGAATTTCTTGAGTTAGCAAATGTTCTTCGCCGGATGACAAGGCATTTGGCTACCTCAAGAGAGTCATAGTTCCTGCTGGCAGTTGCTCCCCTTTCTTTGAATCTTTCCTCTCTTTAATTCGCACTGGGGCCAGTCCATGCAGAAGCGAAATGCTGCAACATGTTTACACTAACGCCGTCTGAGTTACTCCAACGACGATATCCTCGATTTTTCAAATATATTTCGCAGAGTGACGAGGCATTTGTCTACCTTACGAGAGTCATAGTTACTCCTGCCGGCTGCTCCCATATCTTTAGGCCATTATCATTCTTGCTATGGCCAGGCCTACAGAACCGATATGCCACTGTATGTCCACCTAAACGTCGTCACAGTTACTCCCACTACGAGTTTCTCGAGTTAGCAAACGTACTTCGCCGGAGGACAAGGCATTTGGCTACCTTAAGAGAATTATAATTTCTGCTGCCAGCTGCTCCCCTTTCTTTGAATCTTTCCTCTCTTTAATTCGTACTGCAGCCAGTCCATGCAGAAGCGAAATGCTGCAACATGTTTACCTTAACGTTGTCTGAGTTACTCCAACGACGATATCCTCGTGTTTTCAAATAAATTTCGCAGAGTGACGAGGCATTTGACTACCTTAAGAGAGTCATAGTTGCTCCTGCCGGCCGCTCTCATTTCTTTAGGCCATTATCATTCTTGCTATGGCCAGTCCTACAGAACCGATATGCCACCGTATGTCCACCTTACCGTCGTCACAGTTACTCCCACTACGAGTTTCTCGAGTTAGCAAATGTACTTCGCCGGATGATGAGGCTTTTGGCTACATTAAGAGAGTCATTGTTTCTGCTGCCAGCTGCTCCCCTTCCTTTGAATCTCTCCTCTCTTTAATTCGAACTGCGGCCAGTCCATGCAGCAGCGAAATGCTGCAACATGTTTAACTTAACGCTGTCTGAGTTACTCCAACGACGATATCCTCAAGTTTTCAAATAAATTTCGCAGAGTGACGAGGCATTTGGCTACCTTAAGAGAGTCATAGTTACCCCTGCCAGCTGCTCCCATTTCTTTAGGCCATTATCATTCTTGCTATGGCCAGGCCTACAGAACCGATATGCCACTGTATGTCCACCTAAACGTCGTCACAGTTACTCCCACTGCGAGTTTCTCGAGTTAGCAAAAGTACTTCACCGGATGACGAGGCATTTGGCTACCTTAAGAGAAACATAGTTCCTCTTGTCAGCTGCTCCACTTTCTTTGAATCTTTCCTCTCTTTAATTCGTGCTGCGGCCAGTCCATGCAGAAGCGAAATGCTGCAACATGTCCACCTTAACGTTGTCTGAGTTATTCCAACGTCGATATCCTTGCGTTTTCAAATAAATTTCGCAGAGTGACGAAGCATTTGGCTACCTTAAGAGAGTCATAGTTACTCCTGCCGGCTGCTCCCATTTCTTTAGGACTTTATCATTCTTGCTATGGTCAGTCCTACAGAACCGATATGCCACTGTATGTCCACCTTAACGTCGTCACAGTTACTCCCACTACGAGTTTCTCGAGTTTTCAAATGTACTTCGCCGGATGACAAGGCATTTCGCTACCTTAAGAGAGTCATAGTTCCTGCTGCCAGCTGCTCCCCTTTCTTTGAATCTTTCCTCTCTTTAATTCGTACTGCAGCCAGTCCATGCAGAAGCGAAATGCTGCAACATGTCCACCTTAACGTTGTCTGAGTTACTCCAACGACGATGTCCTCGAGATTCCAAATAAATTTCGCAGAGTGACGAGGCATTTGGCTACCTTAAGAGAGTCATAGTTACTCCTGATGGCTGCTCCCATTTCTTTAGGCCATTATCATTCTTGCTATGGCCAGTCCTACAGAACCGATATGCCACAGTATGTCCACCAAAACGTCGTCACAGTTACTCCCACTACGAATTTCTTGAGTTAGCAAATGTACTTCGCCGGATGACGAGGCATTTGGCTACCTCAAGAGAGTCATAGTTCCTGCTGGCAGTTGCTCCCCTTCCTTTGAATCTTTCCTCTCTTTAATTCGTACTGGGGCCAATCCATGCAGAAGCGAAATGCTGCAACATGTTTACATTAACGCTGTCTGAGTTACTCCAACGACGATATCCTCGAGTTTTCAAATAAATTTCGCAGAGTGACGAGGCATTTGGCTACCTTAAGAGAGGCATAGTTACTCCTGCCGGATGCTCCCATTTCTTCAGGCCATTATCATTCTTGCTATGGCCCGTCCTACAGAACCGATATGCCACCGTATGTCCACCTTAACGTCGTCACAGTGACTCCCACTACGAGTTTCTCGAGTTAGTAAATATACTTCGCCGGATGACGAGGCTTTTGGCTTCCTTGAGAGAGTCATAGTTCCTGCTGCCAGCTGCTCCCCTTCCTTTGAATCTTTCCTCTCTTTAATTCGTACTTCGGCCAGTCCATACAGAAGCGAAATGCTGCAATATGTTTACCTTAACGCTGTCTGAGTTACCCCAACGACGATATCCTCGTGTTTTCAAATAAATTTCGCAGAGTGACGAGGCATTTGACTACCTTAAGAGAGTCATAGTTGCTCCTGCCGGCCGCTCTCATTTCTTTAGGCCATTATCATTCTTGCTATGGCCAGTCCTACAGAACCGATATGCCACCGTATGTCCACCTTACCGTCGTCACAGTTACTCCCACGACGAGTTTCTCGAGTTAGCAAATGTACTTCGCCGGATGACGAGGCTTTTGGCTACCTTAAGAGAGTCATTGTTTCTGCTGCCAGCTGCTCCCCTTCCTTTGAATCTCTCCTCTCTTTAATTCGTACTGCGGCCAGTCCATGCAGAAGCGAAATGCTGCAACATGTTTAACTTAACGCTGTCTGAGTTACTCCAACGACGATATCCTCGAGTTTTCAAATAAATTTCGCAGAGTGACGAGGCATTTGGCTACCTTAAGAGAGTCATAGTTACCCCTGCCAGCTGCTCCCATTTCTTTAGGCCATTATCATTCTTGCTATGGCCAGGCCTACAGAACCGATATGCCACTGTATGTCCACCTAAACGTCGTCACAGTTACTCCCACTGCGAGTTTCTCGAGTTAGCAAAAGTACTTCGCCGGATGACGAGGCATTTGGCTACCTTAAGAGAAACATAGTTCCTCTTGTCAGCTGCTCCACTTTCTTTGAATCTTTCCTCTCTTTAATTCGTGCTGCGGCCAGTCCATGCAGAAGCGAAATGCTGCAACATGTCCACCTTAACGCTGTCTGGGTTATTCCAACGTCGATATCCTTGCGTTTTCAAATAAATTTCGCAGAGTGACGAAGCATTTGGCTACCTTAAGAGAGTCATAGTTACTCCTGCCGGCTGCTCCCATTTCTTTAGGACGTTATCATTCTTGCTATGGTCAGTCCTACAGAACCGATATGCCACCGTATGTCCACCTTAACGTCGTCACAGTTACTCCCACTACGAGTTTCTCGAGTTTTCAAATGTACTTCGCCGGATGACAAGGCATTTCGCTACCTTAAGGGAGTCATAGTTCCTGCTGCCAGCTGCTCCCCTTTCTTTGAATCTTTCCTCTCTTTAATTCGTACTGCAGCCAGTCCATGCAGAAGCGAAATGCTGCAACATGTCCACCTTAACGTTGTCTGAGTTACTCCAACGACGATGTCCTCGAGATTCAAAATAAATTTCGCAGAGTGACGAGGCATTTGGCTACCTTAAGAGAGTCATAGTTACTCCTGCCGGCTGCTCCCATTTCTTTAGGCCATTATCATTCTTGCTATGGCCAGTCCTACAGAACCGATATGCCACAGTATGTCCACCAAAACGTCGTCACAGTTACTCCCACTACGAATTTCTTGAGTTAGCAAATGTACTTCGCCGGATGACGAGGCATTTGGCTACCTCAAGAGAGTCATAGTTCCTGCTGGCAGTTGCTCCCCTTCCTTTGAATCTTTCCTCTCTTTAATTCGTACTGGGGCCAATCCATGCAGAAGCGAAATGCTGCAACATGTTTACATTAACGCTGTCTGAGTTACTCCAACGACGATATCCTCGAGTTTTCAAATAAATTTCGCAGAGTGACGAGGCATTTGGCTACCTTAAGAGAGGCATAGTTACTCCTGCCGGATGCTCCCATTTCTTCAGGCCATTATCATTCTTGCTATGGCCCGTCCTACAGAACCGATATGCCACCGTATGTCCACCTTAACGTCGTCACAGTGACTCCCACTACGAGTTTCTCGAGTTAGTAAATATACTTCGCCGGATGACGAGGCTTTTGGCTTCCTTGAGAGAGTCATAGTTCCTGCTGCCAGCTGCTCCCCTTCCTTTGAATCTTTCCTCTCTTTAATTCGTACTTCGGCCAGTCCATACAGAAGCGAAATGCTGCAATATGTTTACCTTAACGCTGTCTGAGTTACCCCAACGACGATATCCTCGTGTTTTCAAATAAATTTCGCAGAGTGACGAGGCATTTGACTACCTTAAGAGAGTCATAGTTGCTCCTGCCGGCCGCTCTCATTTCTTTAGGCCATTATCATTCTTGCTATGGCCAGTCCTACAGAACCGATATGCCACCGTATGTCCACCTTACCGTCGTCACAGTTACTCCCACGACGAGTTTCTCGAGTTAGCAAATGTACTTCGCCGGATGACGAGGCTTTTGGCTACCTTAAGAGAGTCATTGTTTCTGCTGCCAGCTGCTCCCCTTCCTTTGAATCTCTCCTCTCTTTAATTCGTACTGCGGCCAGTCCATGCAGAAGCGAAATGCTGCAACATGTTTAACTTAACGCTGTCTGAGTTACTCCAACGACGATATCCTCGAGTTTTCAAATAAATTTCGCAGAGTGACGAGGCATTTGGCTACCTTAAGAGAGTCATAGTTACCCCTGCCAGCTGCTCCCATTTCTTTAGGCCATTATCATTCTTGCTATGGCCAGGCCTACAGAACCGATATGCCACTGTATGTCCACCTAAACGTCGTCACAGTTACTCCCACTGCGAGTTTCTCGAGTTAGCAAAAGTACTTCGCCGGATGACGAGGCATTTGGCTACCTTAAGAGAAACATAGTTCCTCTTGTCAGCTGCTCCACTTTCTTTGAATCTTTCCTCTCTTTAATTCGTGCTGCGGCCAGTCCATGCAGAAGCGAAATGCTGCAACATGTCCACCTTAACGCTGTCTGGGTTATTCCAACGTCGATATCCTTGCGTTTTCAAATAAATTTCGCAGAGTGACGAAGCATTTGGCTACCTTAAGAGAGTCATAGTTACTCCTGCCGGCTGCTCCCATTTCTTTAGGACGTTATCATTCTTGCTATGGTCAGTCCTACAGAACCGATATGCCACCGTATGTCCACCTTAACGTCGTCACAGTTACTCCCACTACGAGTTTCTCGAGTTTTCAAATGTACTTCGCCGGATGACAAGGCATTTCGCTACCTTAAGGGAGTCATAGTTCCTGCTGCCAGCTGCTCCCCTTTCTTTGAATCTTTCCTCTCTTTAATTCGTACTGCAGCCAGTCCATGCAGAAGCGAAATGCTGCAACATGTCCACCTTAACGTTGTCTGAGTTACTCCAACGACGATGTCCTCGAGATTCAAAATAAATTTCGCAGAGTGACGAGGCATTTGGCTACCTTAAGAGAGTCATAGTTACTCCTGCCGGCTGCTCCCATTTCTTTAGGCCATTATCATTCTTGCTATGGCCAGTCCTACAGAACCGATATGCCACAGTATGTCCACCAAAACGTCGTCACAGTTACTCCCACTACGAATTTCTTGAGTTAGCAAATGTACTTCGCCGGATGACGAGGCATTTGGCTACCTCAAGAGAGTCATAGTTCCTGCTGGCAGTTGCTCCCCTTCCTTTGAATCTTTCCTCTCTTTAATTCGTACTGGGGCCAATCCATGCAGAAGCGAAATGCTGCAACATGTTTACATTAACGCTGTCTGAGTTACTCCAACGACGATATCCTCGAGTTTTCAAATAAATTTCGCAGAGTGACGAGGCATTTGGCTACCTTAAGAGAGGCATAGTTACTCCTGCCGGATGCTCCCATTTCTTCAGGCCATTATCATTCTTGCTATGGCCCGTCCTACAGAACCGATATGCCACCGTATGTCCACCTTAACGTCGTCACAGTGACTCCCACTACGAGTTTCTCGAGTTAGTAAATATACTTCGCCGGATGACGAGGCTTTTGGCTTCCTTGAGAGAGTCATAGTTCCTGCTGCCAGCTGCTCCCCTTCCTTTGAATCTTTCCTCTCTTTAATTCGTACTTCGGCCAGTCCATACAGAAGCGAAATGCTGCAATATGTTTACCTTAACGCTGTCTGAGTTACCCCAACGACGATATCCTCGTGTTTTCAAATAAATTTCGCAGAGTGACGAGGCATTTGACTACCTTAAGAGAGTCATAGTTGCTCCTGCCGGCCGCTCTCATTTCTTTAGGCCATTATCATTCTTGCTATGGCCAGTCCTACAGAACCGATATGCCACCGTATGTCCACCTTACCGTCGTCACAGTTACTCCCACGACGAGTTTCTCGAGTTAGCAAATGTACTTCGCCGGATGACGAGGCTTTTGGCTACCTTAAGAGAGTCATTGTTTCTGCTGCCAGCTGCTCCCCTTCCTTTGAATCTCTCCTCTCTTTAATTCGTACTGCGGCCAGTCCATGCAGAAGCGAAATGCTGCAACATGTTTAACTTAACGCTGTCTGAGTTACTCCAACGACGATATCCTCGAGTTTTCAAATAAATTTCGCAGAGTGACGAGGCATTTGGCTACCTTAAGAGAGTCATAGTTACCCCTGCCAGCTGCTCCCATTTCTTTAGGCCATTATCATTCTTGCTATGGCCAGGCCTACAGAACCGATATGCCACTGTATGTCCACCTAAACGTCGTCACAGTTACTCCCACTGCGAGTTTCTCGAGTTAGCAAAAGTACTTCGCCGGATGACGAGGCATTTGGCTACCTTAAGAGAAACATAGTTCCTCTTGTCAGCTGCTCCACTTTCTTTGAATCTTTCCTCTCTTTAATTCGTGCTGCGGCCAGTCCATGCAGAAGCGAAATGCTGCAACATGTCCACCTTAACGTTGTCTGAGTTATTCCAACGTCGATATCCTTGCGTTTTCAAATAAATTTCGCAGAGTGACGAAGCATTTGGCTACCTTAAGAGAGTCATAGTTACTCCTGCCGGCTGCTCCCATTTCTTTAGGACGTTATCACTCTTGCTATGGTCAGTCCTACAGAACCGATATGCCACCGTATGTCCACCTTAACGTCGTCACAGTTACTCCCACTACGAGTTTCTCGAGTTTTCAAATGTACTTCGCCGGATGACAAGGCATTTCGCTACCTTAAGAGAGTCATAGTTCCTGCTGCCAGCTGCTCCCCTTTCTTTGAATCTTTCCTCTCTTTAATTCGTACTGCAGCCAGTCCATGCAGAAGCGAAATGCTGCAACATGTCCACCTTAACGTTGTCTGAGTTACTCCAACGACGATGTCCTCGAGATTCCAAATAAATTTCGCAGAGTGACGAGGCATTTGGCTACCTTAAGAGAGTCATAGTTACTCCTGCCGGCTGCTCCCATTTCTTTAGGCCATTATCATTCTTGCTATGGCCAGTCCTACAGAACCGATATGCCACAGTATGTCCACCAAAACGTCGTCACAGTTACTCCCACTACGAATTTCTTGAGTTAGCAAATGTACTTCGCCGGATGACGAGGCATTTGGCTACCTCAAGAGAGTCATAGTTCCTGCTGGCAGTTGCTCCCCTTCCTTTGAATCTTTCCTCTGTTTAATTCGTACTGGGGCCAATCCATGCAGAAGCGAAATGCTGCAACATGTTTACATTAACGCTGTCTGAGTTACTCCAACGACGATATCCTCGAGTTTTCAAATAAATTTCGCAGAGTGACGAGGCATTTGGCTACCTTAAGAGAGGCATAGTTACTCCTGCCGGCTGCTCCCATTTCTTCAGGCCATTATCATTCTTGCTATGGCTCGTCCTACAGAACCGATATGCCACCGTATGTCCACCTTAACGTCGTCACAGTTACTCCCACTACGAGTTTCTCGAGTTAGTAAATATACTTCGCCGGATGACGAGGCTTTTGGCTTCCTTGAGAGAGTCATAGTTCCTGCTGCCAGCTGCTCCCCTTCCTTTGAATCTTTCCTCTCTTTAATTCGTACTTCGGCCAGTCCATACAGAAGCGAAATGCTGCAATATGTTTACCTTAACGCTGTCTGAGTTACTCCAACGACGATATCCTCGAGTTTTCAAATAAATTTCGCAGAGTGACGAGGCATTTGGCTACCTTAAGAGAGTCATAGTTACTCCTGCCGGCTGCTCCCATTTCTTTAAGACTTTATCATTCTTGCTATGGTCAGTCCTACAGAACCTATATGCCACCGTATGTCCACCTTAACGTCGTCACAGTTACTCCCACTACGAGTTTCTCGAGTTAGCAAATGTTCTTCGCTGGATGACGAGGCATTTGGCTACCTCAAGAGAGTCATAGTTCCTGCTGGCAGTTGCTCCCCTTTCTTTGAATCTTTCCTCTCTTTAATTCGCACTGGGGCCAGTCCATGCAGAAGCGAAATGCTGCAACATGTTTTCATTAACGCTGTCTGAGTTACTCCAATGATGATATCCTCGAGTTTTCAAATATATTTCGCAGAGTGACGAGGCATTTGTCTACCTTACGAGAGTCATAGTTACTCCTGCCGGCTGCTCCCATTTCTTTAGGCCATTATCATTCTTGTTATGGCCAGGCCTACAGAACCGATATGCCACTGTATGTCCACCCAAACGTCGTCACAGTTACTCCCACTACGAGTTTCTCGAGTTAGCAAATGTACTTCGCCGGATGACGAGGCATTTAGCTACCTTAAGAGAGTCATAGTTTCTCTTGCCAGCTGCTCCCCTTTCTTTGAATCTTTCCCCTCTTTAATTCGTACTGCGGCCAGTCCATGCAGATGCGAAATGCTGCAAATTGTCCACCTTAACGTTGACTGAGTTACTCCAACGACGATATCCTCGTGTTTTCAAATAAATTTCGCAGAGTGACGAGGCATTTGACTACCTTAAGAGAGTCATAGTTGCTCCTGCCGGCCGCTCTCATTTCTTTAGGCCATTATCATTCTTGCTATGGCCAGTCCTACAGAACCGATATGCCACTATATGTCCACCTTAACGTCGTCACAGTTACTCCCACTACGAGTTTCTCGAGTTAGCAAATGTACTTCGCCGGATGACGAGGCTTTTGGCTACCTTAAGAGAGTCATTATTTCTGCTGCCAGCTGCTCCTCTCCCTTTGAATCTCTCCTCTCTTTAATTCGTACTGCGGCCAGTCCATGCAGAAGCGAAATGCTGCAACATGTTTAACTTAACGCTGTCTGAGTTACTCCAACGACGATATCCTCGAGTTTTCAAATAAATTTCGCAGAGTGACGAGGCATTTGGCTACCTTAAGAGAGTCATAGTTACCCCTGCCAGCTGCTCCCATTTCTTTAGGCCATTATCATTCTTGCTATGGCCAGTCCTACAGAACCGATATGCCACTATATGTCCACCTTAACGTCGTCACAGTTACTCCCACTACGAGTTTCTCGAGTTAGCAAATGTACTTCGACGGATGACAAGGCATTTCGCTACCTTAAGAGAGTCATAGTTCCTGCTGCCAGCTGCTCCCCTTTCTTTGAATCTCTCCTCTCTTTAATTCGTACTGCAGCCAGTCCATGCAGAAGCGATATGCTGCAACATGTCCACCTTAACGTTGTCTGAGTTACTCCAACGACGATACCCTCGTGTTTTCAAATAAATTTCGCAGAGTGACGAGGCATTTGACTACCTTAAGAGAGTCATAGTTGCTCCTGCCGGCCGCTCTCATTTCTTTAGGCCATTATCATTCTTG
This sequence comes from Schistocerca americana, assembly GCF_021461395.2. NCBI lineage: Eukaryota > Metazoa > Arthropoda > Insecta > Orthoptera > Acrididae > Schistocerca > Schistocerca americana. Next base: position 717,933,525 of record NC_060123.1, read on the forward strand.
CTATGGCCAGTCCTACTGAACCGATATGCCACCGTATGTCCACCTTACCGTCGTCACAGTTACTCCCACTACGAGTTTCTCGAGTTAGCAAATGTACTTCGCCGGATGACGAGGCTTTTGGCTACCTCAAGAGAGTCATAGTTCCTGCTGGCAGTTTTTCCCCTTTCTTTGAATCTTTCCTCTCTTTAATTCGCACTGGGGCCAGTCCATGCTGAAGCGAAATGCTGCAACATGTTTACATTAACGCTGTCAGAGTTACTCCAACGACGATATCCTCGAGTTTTCAAATATATTTCGCAGAGTGACGAGGCATTTGTCTACCTTACGAGAGTCATAGTTACTCCTGCCGGCTGCTCCCATTTCTTTAGGCCATTATCATTCTTGCTATGGCCAGGCCTACAGAACCGATATGCCACTGTATGTCCACCTAAACGTCGTCACAGTTACTCCCACTACGAGATTCTTGAGTTAGCAAATGTACTTCGCCGGATGACGAGGTATTTGGCTACCTTAAGAGAGTCATAGTTCCTCTTGCCAGCTGCTCCCCTTTCTTTGAATCTTTCCTCTCTTTAATTCGTACTGCGGCCAGTCCATGCAAATGCGAAATGCTGCAACATGTCCACCTTAACGTTGTCTGACTTACTCCAACGACGATATCCTCGTGTTTTCAAATAAATTTCGCAGAGTGACGAGGCATTTGACTACCTTAAGAGAGTCATAGTTGCTCCTGCCGGCCGCTCTCATTTCTTTAGGCCATTATCATTCTTGCTATGGCCAGTCCTACAGAACCGATATGCCACCGTATGTCCACCTTACCGTCGTCACAGTTACTCCCACTACGAGTTTCTCGAGTTAGCAAATGTACTTCGCCGGATGACGAGGCATTTGGCTACCTTAAGAGAGTCATTTGTTTCTGCTGCCAGCTGCTCCCCTTCCTTTGAATCTCCTCTCTTTAATTCGTACTGCGGCCAGTCCATGCAGAAGCGGAATGCTGCAACATGTCCACCTTAACGTTGTCTGAGTTACTCCAACGACGTTATCCTCGAGGTTTCAAATAAATTTCGCAGAGTGACAAGGCATTTGGCTACCTTAAGAGAGTCATAGTTACTGCTGCCAGCTGCTCGCCCTTCTTTGATCTTTCATCTCTCTAATTCGTATTGCGGCCAGTCCTGCAGAAGCGAAATGCTGCAACATGTCCACCTTAACGTTGTCTGAGTTACTCCAACGACGATATCCTCGTGTTTTCAAATAAATATCGCAGAGTGACGAGGCATTTGGCTACCTTAAGAGAGTCATAGTTACCCCTGCCAGCTGCTCCCATTTCTTTAGGCCATTATCATTCTTGCTATGGCCAGTCCTACAGAACCGATATGCCACTGTATGTCCACCTTAACGTCGTCACAGTTCCTCCCACTACGAGTTTCTTGAGTTAGCAAATGTACTTCGCCGGATGACGAGGCATTTGGCCACCTTAAGAGAGTCATAGTTCCTGCCGCCAGCTGCTCCCCTTCCTTTGAATCTTTCCTCCCTTTAATTCGTACTGCGGCCAGTCCATGCAGAAGCGAAATGCTGCAACATGTCCACCTTAACGTTGTCTGAGTTATTCCAACGTCGATATCCTTGAGTTTTCAAATAAATTTCGCAGAGTGACGAGGCATTTGGCTACCTTAAGAGAGTCATAGTTACTCCTGCCGGCTGCTCCCATTTCTTTAGGCCATTATCATTCTTGCTATGGCCAGTCCTACAGAACCGATATGCCACCGTATGTCCACCTTAACGTCGTCACAGTTACTCCCACTACGAGTTTCTCGAGTTTTCAAATGTACTTCGCCGGATGACGAGGCATTTGGCTACCTTAAGAGAAACATAGTTCCTCTTGTCAGCTGCTCCACTTTCTTTGAATCTTTCCTCTCTTTAATTCGTGCTGCGGCCAGTCCATGCAGAAGCGAAATGCTGCAACATGTCCACCTTAACGTTGTCTGAGTTATTCCAACGTCGATATCCTTGCGTTTTCAAATAAATTTCGCAGAGTGACGAAGCATTTGGCTACCTTAAGAGAGTCATAGTTACTCCTGCCGGCTGCTCCCATTTCTTTAGGACTTTATCATTCTTGCTATGGTCAGTCCTACAGAACCGATATGCCACCGTATGTCCACCTTAACGTCGTCACAGTTACTCCCACTACGAGTTTCTCGAGTTTTCAAATGTACTTCGCCGGATGACAAGGCATTTCGCTACCTTAAGAGAGTCATAGTTCCTGCTGCCAGCTGCTCCCCTTTCTTTGATTCTTTCCTCTCTTTAATTCGTACTGCAGCCAGTCCATGCAGAAGCGAAATGCTGCAACATGTCCACCTTAACGTTGTCTGAGTTACTCCAACGACGATGTCCTCGAGATTCCAAATAAATTTCGCAGAGTGACGAGGCATTTGGCTACCTTAAGAGAGTCATAGTTACTCCTGCCGGCTGCTCCCATTTCTTTAGGCCATTATCATTCTTGCTATGGCCAGTCCTACAGAACCGATATGCCACAGTATGTCCACCAAAACGTCGTCACAGTTACTCCCACTACGAATTTCTTGAGTTAGCAAATGTACTTCGCCGGATGACGAGGCATTTGGCTACCTCAAGAGAGTCATAGTTCCTGCTGGCAGTTGCTCCCCTTCCTTTGAATCTTTCCTCTCTTTAATTCGTACTGGGGCCAATCCATGCAGAAGCGAAATGCTGCAACATGTTTACATTAACGCTGTCTGAGTTACTCCAACGACGATATCCTCGAGTTTTCAAATAAATTTCGCAGAGTGACGAGGCATTTGGCTACCTTAAGAGAGGCATAGTTACTCCTGCCGGCTGCTCCCATTTCTTCAGGCCATTATCATTCTTGCTATGGCCAGTCCTACAGAACCGATATGCCACCGTATGTCCACCTTACCGTCGTCACAGTTACTCCCACTACGAGTTTCTCGAGTTAGCAAATGTACTTCGCCGGATGACGAGGCATTTGGCTACCTTAAGAGAGTCATTTGTTTCTGCTGCCAGCTGCTCCCCTTCCTTTGAATCTCCTCTCTTTAATTCGTACTGCGGCCAGTCCATGCAGAAGCGGAATGCTGCAACATGTCCACCTTAACGTTGTCTGAGTTACTCCAACGACGTTATGCTCGAGGTTTCAAATAAATTTCGCAGAGTGACAAGGCATTTGGCTACCTTAAGAGAGTCATAGTTACTGCTGCCAGCTGCTCCCCCTTCTTTGATCTTTCCTCTCTCTAATTCGTATTGCGGCCAGTCCTGCAGAAGCGAAATGCTGCAACATGTCCACCTTAACGTTGTCTGAGTTACTCCAACGACGATATCCTCGTGTTTTCAAATAAATATCGCAGAGTGACGAGGCATTTGGCTACCTTAAGAGAGTCATAGTTACCCCTGCCAGCTGCTCCCATTTCTTCAGGCCATTATCATTCTTGCTATGGCCAGTCCTACCGAACCGATATGCCACTGTATGTCCACCTAAACGTCGTCACAGTTACTCCCACTACGAGTTTCTTGAGTTAGCAAATGTACTTCGCCGGATGACGAGGCATTTGGCTACCTTAAGAGAGGCATAGTTACTCCTGAATGGCTGCTCCCATTTCTTCAGGCCATTATCATTCTTGCTATGGCCCGTCCTACAGAACGGATATGCCACCGTATATCCACCTTAACGTCGTCTCCCACTACGAGTTTCTCGAGTTAGTAAATGTACTTCGCCGGATGACGAGGCTTTTGGCTACCTTAAGAGAGTCATAGTTCCTGCTGCCAGCTGCTCCCCTTCCTTTGAATCTTTCCTCTCTTTAATTCGTACTTCGGCCAGTTCATACAGAAGCGAAATGCTGCAACATGTTTACCTTAACGCTGTCCGAGTTACTCCAACGACGATATCCTCGAGTTTTCAAATAAATTTCGCAGAGTGACGAGGCATTTGGCTACCTTAAGAGAGTCGTAGTTACTCCTGCCGGCTGCTCCCATTTCTTTTGGCCATTATTAATCGTGCTATGGCCAGTCCTACAGAAACGATATGCCACTGTATGTCCACCTAAACGTCGTCACAGTTACTCCCACTACGAGTTTCTTGAGTTAGCAAATGTACTTCGCCGGATGACGAGGCATTTGGCCACCTTAAGAGAGTCATAGTTCCTGCCGCCAGGTGCTCCCCTTCCTTTGAAGCTTTCCTGTCTTTAATTCGTACTGCGGCCAGTCCATGCAGAAGCGGAATGCTGCAACATGTCCACCTTAACGTTGTCTGAGTTACTCCAACTACGATATCCTCGAGATTTCAAATAAATTTCGCAGAGTGACAAGGCATTTGGCTACCTTAAGAGAGTCATAGTTACTCCTGCCGGCTGCTCCCATTTCTTTAGGCCATTATCATTCTTGCTATGGCCAGTCCTACAGAAACGATATGCCACTGTATGTCCACCTAAACGTCGTCACAGTTACTCCCACTACGAGTTTCTTGAGTTAGCAAATGTACTTCGCCGGATGACGAGGCATTTGGCCACCTTCAGAGAGTCATAGTTCCTGCCGCCAGGTGCTCCCCTTCCTTTGAAGCTTTCCTGTCTTTAATTCGTACTGCGGCCAGTCCATGCAGAAGCGGAATGCTGCAACATGTCCACCTTAACGTTGTCTGAGTTACTCCAACTACGATATCCTCGAGATTTCAAATAAATTTCGCAGAGTGACAAGGCATTTGGCTACCTTAAGAGAGTCATAGTTACTCCTGCCGGCTGCTCCCATTTCTTTAGGCCATTATCATTCTTGCTATGGCCAGTCCTACAGAACAGATATGCCACTGTATGTCCACCAAAACGTCGTCTCAGTTACTCCCACTACGAGTTTCTTGAGTTAGCAAATGTACTTCGCCGGATGACGAGGCATTTGGCTACCTTAAGAGAGTCATAGTTCCTGCTGCCAGCTGCTCCCCTTCCTTTGAATCTTTCCTCTCTTTAGTTGGTACTGCGGCCAGTCCATGCAGAAGCGGAATGCTGCAACATGTCCACCTTATCGTTGTCTGAGTTACTCCAACGACGATATCCTCGAGTTTTCAAATAAATTTCGCAGAGTGACGAGGCATTTGGCTGCCTTAAGAGAGTCATAGTTCCTGCTGCCAGCTGCTCCCCTTCCTTTGAATCTTTCCTCTCTTTAGTTCGTACTGCGGCCAGTCCATGCAGAAGCGGAATGCTGCAACATGTCCACCTTATCGTTGTCTGAGTTACTCCAACGACGATATCCTCTAGTTTTCAAATAAATTTCGCAGAGTGACGAGGCATTTGGCTACCTTAAGAGAGGCATAGTTACTCCTGCCGGCTGCTCCCATTTCTTCAGGCCATTATCATTCTTGCTATGGCCCGTCCTACAGAACCGATATGCCACTGTATGTCCACCTAAACGTCGTCACAGTTACTCCCACTACGAGTTTCTTGAGTTAGCAAATGTACTTCGCCGGATGACGAGGCATTTGGCTACCTTAAGAGAGTCATAGTTCCTGCTGCCAGCTGCTCCCCTTCCTTTGAATCTTTCCTCTCTTTAGTTGGTACTGCGGCCAGTCCATGCAGAAGCGAAATGCTGCAACATGTTTATATTAACGCTGTCTGAGTTACTCCAACGACGATATCCTCGAGTTTTCAAATAAATTTCGCAGAGTGACAAAGCATTTGGCTACCTTAAGCGAGTCATAGTTACTCCTGCCGGCTGCTCCCATTTCTTTAGGCCATTGTCATTCTAGCTATGGCCAGTCCTACAGAACCGATATGCCACTGTATGTCCACCTAAACGTCGTCACAGTTACTCCCACTACGAGTTTCTTGAGTTAGCAAATGTACTTCGCCGGATGACGAGGCATTTGGCTACCTTAAGAGAGTCATAGTTCCTGCTGCCAGCTGCTCCCCTTCCTTTGAATCTTTCCTCTCTTTAGTTGGTACTGCGGCCAGTCCATGCAGAAGCGGAATGCTGCAACATGTCCACCTTATCGTTGTCTGAGTTACTCCAACGACGATATCCTCGAGTTTTCAAATAAATTTCGCAGAGTGACGAGGCATTTAACTACCTTAAGAGAGTCATAGTTACTCCTGCCGGCTGCTCCCATTTCTTTAGGCCATTATCATTCTTGCTATGGCCAGTCCTACAGAAACGATATGCCACTGTATGTCCACCTAAACGTCGTCACAGTTACTCCCACTACGAGTTTCTTGAGTTAGCAAATGTACTTCGCCGGATGACGAGGCATTTGGCCACCTTAAGAGAGTCATAGTTCCTGCCGCCAGGTGCTCCCCTTCCTTTGAAGCTTTCCTGTCTTTAATTCGTACTGCGGCCAGTCCATGCAGAAGCGGAATGCTGCAACATGTCCACCTTAACGTTGTCTGAGTTACTCCAACTACGATATCCTCGAGATTTCAAATAAATTTCGCAGAGTGACAAGGCATTTGGCTACCTTAAGAGAGTCATAGTTACTCCTGCCGGCTGCTCCCATTTCTTTAGGCCATTATCATTCTTGCTATGGCCAGTCCTACAGAACAGATATGCCACTGTATGTCCACCAAAACGTCGTCTCAGTTACTCCCACTACGAATTTCTTGAGTTAGCAAATGTACTTCGCCGGATGACGAGGCATTTGGCTACCTCAAGAGAGTCATAGTTCCTGCTGGCAGTTGCTCTCCTTTCTTTGAATCTTTCCTCTCTTTAATTCGTAGTGGGGCCAGTCCATGCAGAAGCGAAATGCTGCAACATGTTTATATTAACGCTGTCTGAGTTACTCCAACGACGATATCCTCGAGTTTTCAAATAAATTTCGCAGAGTGACAAAGCATTTGGCTACCTTAAGCGAGTCATAGTAACTCCTGCCGGCTGCTCCCATTTCTTTAGGCCATTGTCATTCTAGCTATGGCCAGTCCTACAGAACCGATATGCCACTGTATGTCCACCTAAAGGTCGTCACAGTTACTCCCACTACGAGTTTCTTGAGTTAGCAAATGTACTTCGCCGGATGACGAGGCATTTGGCTACCTTAAGAGAGTCATAGTTCCTGCTGCCAGCTGCTCCCCTTCCTTTGAATCTTTCCTCTCTTTAGTTGGTACTGCGGCCAGTCCATGCAGAAGCGGAATGCTGCAACATGTCCACCTTATCGTTGTCTGAGTTACTCCAACGACGATATCCTCGAGTTTTCAAATAAATTTCGCAGAGTGACGAGGCATTTGGCTGCCTTAAGAGAGTCATAGTTCCTGCTGCCAGCTGCTCCCCTTCCTTTGAATCTTTCCTCTCTTTAGTTCGTACTGCGGCCAGTCCATGCAGAGGCGGAATGCTGCAACATGTCCACCTTATCGTTGTCTGAGTTACTCCAACGACGATATCCTCTAGTTTTCAAATAAATTTCGCAGAGTGACGAGGCATTTGGCTACCTTAAGAGAGGCATAGTTACTCCTGCCGGCTGCTCCCATTTCTTCAGGCCATTATCATTCTTGCTATGGCCCGTCCTACAGAACCGATATGCCACCGTATATCCACCTTAATGTCGTCACAGTTACTCCCACTACGAGTTTCTCGAGTTAGTAAATGTACTTCACCGGATGACGAGGCTTTTGGCTACCTTAAGAGAGTCATAGTTCCTGCTGCCAGCTGCTCCCCTTTCTTTGAATCTTTCCTCTCTTTAATTCGTACTTCGGCCAGTCCATACAGAAGCGAAATGCTGCAACATGTTTACCTTAACGCTGTCCGAGTTACTCCAACGACGATATCCTCGAGTTTTCAAATAAATTTCGCAGAGTGACGAGGCATTTGGCTGCCTTAAGAGAGTCATAGTTCCTGCTGCCAGCTGCTCCCCTTCCTTTGAATCTTTCCTCTCTTTAATTCGTACTTCGGCCAGTTCATACAGAAGCGAAATGCTGCAACATGTTTACCTTAACGCTGTCCGAGTTACTCCAACGACGATATCCTCGAAATTTCAAATAAATTTCGCAGAGTGACGAGGCATTTGGCTACCTTAAGAGAGTCGTAGTTACTCCTGCCGGCTGCTCCCATTTCTTTTGGCCATTATCAATCTTGCTATGGCCTGTCCTACAGAACCGATATGCCACTGTATGTCCACCTAAACGTCGTCACAATTACTCCCACTACGAGTCTCTTGAGTTAGCAAATGTACTTCGCCGGATGACGAGGCATTTGGCGACCTTAAGAGAGTCTTAGTTCCTGCTGCCAGCTGCTCCCCTTCCTTTGATACTTTCCTCTCTTTAATTCGTACTGCGGCCAGTCCATGCAGAAGCGAAATGCTGCAACATGTCCACCTTAACGTTGTCTGAGTTACCCCAAATACGATATCCTCGAGTTTTCAAATAAATTTCGCAGAGTGACGAGGCATTTAACTACCTTAAGGGAGTCATAGTTACACCTGCCGGCTGCTCCCATTTCTTTAGGCCATTATCATTCTTGCTATGGCCAGTCCTACAGAAACGATATGCCTCTGTATGTCCACCTAAACGTCGTCACAGTTACTCCCACTACGAGTTTCTTGAGTTAGCAAATGTACTTCGCCGGATGACGAGGCATTTGGCCACCTTAAGAGAGTCATAGTTCCTGCCGCCAGGTGCTCTCCTTCCTTTGAATCTTTCCTCTCTTTAATTCGTACTGCGGCCAGTCCATGCAGAAGCGGAATGCTGCAACATGTCCACCTTAACGTTGTCTGAGTTACTCCAACTACGATATCCTCGAGATTTCAAATAAATTTCGCAGAGTGACAAGGCATTTGGCTACCTTAAGAGAGTCATAGTTACTCCTGCCGGCTGCTCCCATTTCTTTAGGCCATTATCATTCTTGCTATGGCCAGTCCTACAGAACAGATATGCCACTGTATGTCCACCTAAACGTCGTCACAGTTACTCCCACTACGAGTTTCTTGAGTTAGCAAATGTACCTCGCCGGATGACGAGGCATTTGGCTACCTTAAGAGAGTCATAGTTCCTGCTGCCAGCTGCTCCCCTTCCTTTGAATCTTTCCTCTCTTTAGTTGGTACTGCGGCCAGTCCATGCAGAAGCGAAATGCTGCAACATGTTTATATTAACGCTGTCTGAGTTACTCCAACGACGATATCCTCGAGTTTTCAAATAAATTTCGCAGAGTGACAAAGCATTTGGCTACCTTAAGCGAGTCATAGTTACTCCTGCCGGCTGCTCCCATTTCTTTAGGCCATTGTCATTCTAGCTATGGCCAGTCCTACAGAACCGATATGCCACTGTATGTCCACCTAAACGTCGTCACAGTTACTCCCACTACGTGTTTCTTGAGTTAGCAAATGTACTTCGCCGGATGACGAGGCATTTGGCTACCTTAAGAGAGTCATAGTTCCTGCTGCCAGCTGCTCCCCTTCCTTTGAATCTTTCCTCTCTTTAGTTGGTACTGCGGCCAGTCCATGCAGAAGCGGAATGCTGCAACATGTCCACCTTATCGTTGTCTGAGTTACTCCAACGACGATATCCTCGAGTTTTCAAATAAATTTCGCAGAGTGACGAGGCATTTAACTACCTTAAGAGAGTCATAGTTACTCCTGCCGGCTGCTCCCATTTCTTTAGGCCATTATCATTCTTGCTATGGCCAGTCCTACAGAAACGATATGCCACTGTATGTCCACCTAAACGTCGTCACAGTTACTCCCACTACGAGTTTCTTGAGTTAGCAAATGTACTTCGCCGGATGACGAGGCATTTGGCCACCTTAAGAGAGTCATAGTTCCTGCCGCCAGGTGCTCCCCTTCCTTTGAAGCTTTCCTGTCTTTAATTCGTACTGCGGCCAGTCCATGCAGAAGCGGAATGCTGCAACATGTCCACCTTAACGTTGTCTGAGTTACTCCAACTACGATATCCTCGAGATTTCAAATAAATTTCGCAGAGTGACAAGGCATTTGGCTACCTTAAGAGAGTCATAGTTACTCCTGCCGGCTGCTCCCATTTCTTTAGGCCATTATCATTCTTGCTATGGCCAGTCCTACAGAACAGATATGCCACTGTATGTCCACCAAAACACCGTCTCAGTTACTCCCACTACGAATTTCTTGAGTTAGCAAATGTACTTCGCCGGATGACGAGGCATTTGGCTACCTCAAGAGAGTCATAGTTCCTGCTGGCAGTTGCTCTCCTTTCTTTGAATCTTTCCTCTCTTTAATTCGTAGTGGGGCCAGTCCATGCAGAAGCGAAATGCTGCAACATGTTTATATTAACGCTGTCTGAGTTACTCCAACGACGATATCCTCGAGTTTTCAAATAAATTTCGCAGAGTGACAAAGCATTTGGCTACCTTAAGCGAGTCATAGTTACTCCTGCCGGCTGCTCCCATTTCTTTAGGCCATTATCATTCTTGCTATGGCCAGTCCTACAGAACAGATATGCCACTGTATGTCCACCAAAACGTCGTCTCAGTTACTCCCACTACGAATTTCTTGAGTTAGCAAATGTACTTCGCCGGATGACGAGGCATTTGGCTACCTTAAGAGAGTCATAGTTCCTGCTGCCAGCTGCTCCCCTTCCTTTGAATCTTTCCTCTCTTTAATTCGTACTTCGGCCAGTTCATACAGAAGCGAAATGCTGCAACATGTTTACCTTAACGCTGTCCGAGTTACTCCAACGACGATATCCTCGAAATTTCAAATAAATTTCGCAGAGTGACGAGGCATTTGGCTACCTTAAGAGAGTCGTAGTTACTCCTGCCGGCTGCTCCCATTTCTTTTGGCCATTATCAATCTTGCTATGGCCTGTCCTACAGAACCGATATGCCACTGTATGTCCACCTAAACGTCGTCACAATTACTCCCACTACGAGTCTCTTGAGTTAGCAAATGTACTTCGCCGGATGACGAGGCATTTGGCGACCTTAAGAGAGTCTTAGTTCCTGCTGCCAGCTGCTCCCCTTCCTTTGATACTTTCCTCTCTTTAATTCGTACTGCGGCCAGTCCATGCAGAAGCGAAATGCTGCAACATGTCCACCTTAACGTTGTCTGAGTTACCCCAAATACGATATCCTCGAGTTTTCAAATAAATTTCGCAGAGTGACGAGGCATTTAACTACCTTAAGGGAGTCATAGTTACACCTGCCGGCTGCTCCCATTTCTTTAGGCCATTATCATTCTTGCTATGGCCAGTCCTACAGAAACGATATGCCTCTGTATGTCCACCTAAACGTCGTCACAGTTACTCCCACTACGAGTTTCTTGAGTTAGCAAATGTACTTCGCCGGATGACGAGGCATTTGGCCACCTTAAGAGAGTCATAGTTCCTGCCGCCAGGTGCTCTCCTTCCTTTGAATCTTTCCTCTCTTTAATTCGTACTGCGGCCAGTCCATGCAGAAGCGGAATGCTGCAACATGTCCACCTTAACGTTGTCTGAGTTACTCCAACTACGATATCCTCGAGATTTCAAATAAATTTCGCAGAGTGACAAGGCATTTGGCTACCTTAAGAGAGTCATAGTTACTCCTGCCGGCTGCTCCCATTTCTTTAGGCCATTATCATTCTTGCTATGGCCAGTCCTACAGAACAGATATGCCACTGTATGTCCACCTAAACGTCGTCACAGTTACTCCCACTACGAGTTTCTTGAGTTAGCAAATGTACTTCGCCGGATGACGAGGCATTTGGCTACCTTAAGAGAGTCATAGTTCCTGCTGCCAGCTGCTCCCCTTCCTTTGAATCTTTCCTCTCTTTAGTTGGTACTGCGGCCAGTCCATGCAGAAGCGAAATGCTGCAACATGTTTATATTAACGCTGTCTGAGTTACTCCAACGACGATATCCTCGAGTTTTCAAATAAATTTCGCAGAGTGACAAAGCATTTGGCTACCTTAAGCGAGTCATAGTTACTCCTGCCGGCTGCTCCCATTTCTTTAGGCCATTGTCATTCTAGCTATGGCCAGTCCTACAGAACCGATATGCCACTGTATGTCCACCTAAACGTCGTCACAGTTACTCCCACTACGAGTTTCTTGAGTTAGCAAATGTACTTCGCCGGATGACGAGGCATTTGGCTACCTTAAGAGAGTCATAGTTCCTGCTGCCAGCTGCTCCCCTTCCTTTGAATCTTTCCTCTCTTTAGTTGGTACTGCGGCCAGTCCATGCAGAAGCGGAATGCTGCAACATGTCCACCTTATCGTTGTCTGAGTTACTCCAACGACGATATCCTCGAGTTTTCAAATAAATTTCGCAGAGTGACGAGGCATTTAACTACCTTAAGAGAGTCATAGTTACTCCTGCCGGCTGCTCCCATTTCTTTAGGCCATTATCATTCTTGCTATGGCCAGTCCTACAGAAACGATATGCCACTGTATGTCCACCTAAACGTCGTCACAGTTACTCCCACTACGAGTTTCTTGAGTTAGCAAATGTACTTCGCCGGATGACGAGGCATTTGGCCACCTTAAGAGAGTCATAGTTCCTGCCGCCAGGTGCTCCCCTTCCTTTGAAGCTTTCCTGTCTTTAATTCGTACTGCGGCCAGTCCATGCAGAAGCGGAATGCTGCAACATGTCCACCTTAACGTTGTCTGAGTTACTCCAACTACGATATCCTCGAGATTTCAAATAAATTTCGCAGAGTGACAAGGCATTTGGCTACCTTAAGAGAGTCATAGTTACTCCTGCCGGCTGCTCCCATTTCTTTAGGCCATTATCATTCTTGCTATGGCCAGTCCTACAGAACAGATATGCCACTGTATGTCCACCAAAACGTCGTCTCAGTTACTCCCACTACGAATTTCTTGAGTTAGCAAATGTACTTCGCCGGATGACGAGGCATTTGGCTACCTCAAGAGAGTCATAGTTCCTGCTGGCAGTTGCTCTCCTTTCTTTGAATCTTTCCTCTCTTTAATTCGTAGTGGGGCCAGTCCATGCAGAAGCGAAATGCTGCAACATGTTTATATTAACGCTGTCTGAGTTACTCCAACGACGATATCCTCGAGTTTTCAAATAAATTTCGCAGAGTGACAAAGCATTTGGCTACCTTAAGCGAGTCATAGTAACTCCTGCCGGCTGCTCCCATTTCTTTAGGCCATTGTCATTCTAGCTATGGCCAGTCCTACAGAACCGATATGCCACTGTATGTCCACCTAAAGGTCGTCACAGTTACTCCCACTACGAGTTTCTTGAGTTAGCAAATGTACTTCGCCGGATGACGAGGCATTTGGCTACCTTAAGAGAGTCATAGTTCCTGCTGCCAGCTGCTCCCCTTCCTTTGAATCTTTCCTCTCTTTAGTTGGTACTGCGGCCAGTCCATGCAGAAGCGGAATGCTGCAACATGTCCACCTTATCGTTGTCTGAGTTACTCCAACGACGATATCCTCGAGTTTTCAAATAAATTTCGCAGAGTGACGAGGCATTTGGCTGCCTTAAGAGAGTCATAGTTCCTGCTGCCAGCTGCTCCCCTTCCTTTGAATCTTTCCTCTCTTTAGTTCGTACTGCGGCCAGTCCATGCAGAAGCGGAATGCTTCAACATGTCCACCTTATCGTTGTCTGAGTTACTCCAACGACGATATCCTCTAGTTTTCAAATAAATTTCGCAGAGTGACGAGGCATTTGGCTACCTTAAGAGAGGCATAGTTACTCCTGCCGGCTGCTCCCATTTCTTCAGGCCATTATCATTCTTGCTATGGCCCGTCCTACAGAACCGATATGCCACCGTAAATCCACCTTAATGTCGTCACAGTTACTCCCACTACGAGTTTCTCGAGTTAGTAAATGTACTTCACCGGATGACGAGGCTTTTGGCTACCTTAAGAGAGTCATAGTTCCTGCTGCCAGCTGCTCCCCTTTCTTTGAATCTTTCCTCTCTTTAATTCGTACTTCGGCCAGTCCATACAGAAGCGAAATGCTGCAACATGTTTACCTTAACGCTGTCCGAGTTACTCCAACGACGATATCCTCGAGTTTTCAAATAAATTTCGCAGAGTGACGAGGCATTTGGCTACCTTAAGAGAGTCGTAGTTACTCCTGCCGGCTGCTCCCTTTTCTTTAGGCCATTATCATTCTTGCTATGGCCAGTCCTACCGAACCGATATGCCACTGTATGTCCACCTAAACGTCGTCACAGTTACTCCCACTACGAGTTTCTTGAGTTAGCAAATGTACTTCGCCGGATGACGAGGCATTTGGCTACCTTAAGAGAGGCATAGTTACTCCTGCCGGCTGCTCCCATTTTTTCAGGCCATTATCATTCTTGCTATGGCCCGTCCTACAGAACGGATATGCCACCGTATATCCACCTTAACGTCGTCTCCCACTACGAGTTTCTCGAGTTAGTAAATGTACTTCGCCGGATGACGACGCTTTTGGCTACCTTAAGAGAGTCATAGTTCCTGCTGCCAGCTGCTCCCCTTCCTTTGAATTTTTCCTCTCTTTAATTCGTACTTCGGCCAGTTCATACAGAAGCGAAATGCTGCAACATGTTTACCTTAACGCTGTCCGAGTTACTCCAACGACGATATCCTCGAGTTTTCAAATAAATTTCGCAGAGTGACGAGGCATTTAACTACCTTAAGAGAGTCATAGTTACTCCTGCCGGCTGCTCCCATTTCTTTAGGCCATTATCATTCTTGCTATGGCCAGTCCTACAGAAACGATATGCCACTGTATTGTCCACCTAAACGTCGTCACAGTTACTCCCACTACGAGTTTCTTGAGTTAGCAAATGTACTTCGCCGGATGACGAGGCATTTGGCCACCTTAAGAGAGTCATAGTTCCTGCCGCCAGGTGCTCCCCTTCCTTTGAAGCTTTCCTGTCTTTAATTCGTACTGCGGCCAGTCCATGCAGAAGCGGAATGCTGCAACATGTCCACCTTAACGTTGTCTGAGTTACTCCAACTACGATATCCTCGAGATTTCAAATAAATTTCGCAGAGTGACAAGGCATTTGGCTACCTTAAGAGAGTCATAGTTACTCCTGCCGGCTGCTCCCATTTCTTTAGGCCATTATCATTCTTGCTATGGCCAGTCCTACAGAACAGATATGCCACTGTATGTCCACCAAAACGTCGTCTCAGTTACTCCCACTACGAATTTCTTGAGTTAGCAAATGTACTTCGCCGGATGACGAGGCATTTGGCTACCTCAAGAGAGTCATAGTTCCTGCTGGCAGTTGCTCTCCTTTCTTTGAATCTTTCCTCTCTTTAATTCGTAGTGGGGCCAGTCCATGCAGAAGCGAAATGCTGCAACATGTTTATATTAACGCTGTCTGAGTTACTCCAACGACGATATCCTCGAGTTTTCAAATAAATTTCGCAGAGTGACGAGGCATTTGGCTGCCTTAAGAGAGTCATAGTTCCTGCTGCCAGCTGCTCCCCTTCCTTTGAATCTTTCCTCTCTTTAGTTCGTACTGCGGCCAGTCCATGCAGAGGCGGAATGCTGCAACATGTCCACCTTATCGTTGTCTGAGTTACTCCAACGACGATATCCTCTAGTTTTCAAATAAATTTCGCAGAGTGACGAGGCATTTGGCTACCTTAAGAGAGGCATAGTTACTCCTGCCGGCTGCTCCCATTTCTTCAGGCCATTATCATTCTTGCTATGGCCCGTCCTACAGAACCGATATGCCACCGTATATCCACCTTAATGTCGTCACAGTTACTCCCACAACGAGTTTCTCGAGTTAGTAAATGTACTTCACCGGATGACGAGGCTTTTGGCTACCTTAAGAGAGTCATAGTTCCTGCTGCCAGCTGCTCCCCTTTCTTTGAATCTTTCCTCTCTTTAATTCGTACTTCGGCCAGTCCATACAGAAGCGAAATGCTGCAACATGTTTACCTTAACGCTGTCCGAGTTACTCCAACGACGATATCCTCGAGTTTTCAAATAAATTACGCAGAGTGACGAGGCATTTGGCTACCTTAAGAGAGTCGTAGTTACTCCTGCCGGCTGCTCCCTTTTCTTTAGGCCATTATCATTCTTGCTATGGCCAGTCCTACCGAACCGATATGCCACTGTATGTCCACCTAAACGTCGTCACAGTTACTCCCACTACGAGTTTCTTGAGTTAGCAAATGTACTTCGCCGGATGACGAGGCATTTGGCTACCTTAAGAGAGGCGTAGTTACTCCTGCCGGCTGCTCCCATTTTTTCAGGCCATTATCATTCTTGCTATGGCCCGTCCTACAGAACGGATATGCCACCGTATATCCACCTTAACGTCGTCTCCCACTACGAGTTTCTCGAGTTAGTAAATGTACTTCGCCGGATGACGATTCTTTTGGCTACCTTAAGAGAGTCATAGTTCCTGCTGCCAGCTGCTCCCCTTCCTTTGAATCTTTCCTCTCTTTAATTCGTACTTCGGCCAGTTCATACAGAAGCGAAATGCTGCAACATGTTTACCTTAACGCTGTCCGAGTTACTCCAACGACGATATCCTCGAAATTTCAAATAAATTTCGCAGAGTGACGAGGCATTTGGCTACCTTAAGAGAGTCGTAGTTACTCCTGCCGGCTGCTCCCATTTCTTTTGGCCATTATCAATCTTGCTATGGCCTGTCCTACAGAACCGATATGCCACTGTATGTCCACCTAAACGTCGTCACAATTACTCCCACTACGAGTCTCTTGAGTTAGCAAATGTACTTCGCCGGATGACGAGGCATTTGGCGACCTTAAGAGAGTCTTAGTTCCTGCTGCCAGCTGCTCCCCTTCCTTTGATACTTTCCTCTCTTTAATTCGTACTGCGGCCAGTCCATGCAGAAGCGAAATGCTGCAACATGTCCACCTTAACGTTGTCTGAGTTACCCCAAATACGATATCCTCGAGTTTTCAAATAAATTTCGCAGAGTGACGAGGCATTTAACTACCTTAAGGGAGTCATAGTTACACCTGCCGGCTGCTCCCATTTCTTTAGGCCATTATCATTCTTGCTATGGCCAGTCCTACAGAAACGATATGCCTCTGTATGTCCACCTAAACGTCGTCACAGTTACTCCCACTACGAGTTTCTTGAGTTAGCAAATGTACTTCGCCGGATGACGAGGCATTTGGCCACCTTAAGAGAGTCATAGTTCCTGCCGCCAGGTGCTCTCCTTCCTTTGAATCTTTCCTCTCTTTAATTCGTACTGCGGCCAGTCCATGCAGAAGCGGAATGCTGCAACATGTCCACCTTAACGTTGTCTGAGTTACTCCAACTACGATATCCTCGAGATTTCAAATAAATTTCGCAGAGTGACAAGGCATTTGGCTACCTTAAGAGAGTCATAGTTACTCCTGCCGGCTGCTCCCATTTCTTTAGGCCATTATCATTCTTGCTATGGCCAGTCCTACAGAACAGATATGCCACTGTATGTCCACCAAAACGTCGTCTCAGTTACTCCCACTGTGAATTTCTTGAGTTAGCAAATGTACTTCGCCGGATGACGAGGCATTTGGCTACCTCAAGAGAGTCATAGTTCCTGCTGGCAGTTGCTCTCCTTTCTTTGAATCTTTCCTCTTTTTAATTCGTAGTGGGGCCAGTCCATGCAGAAGCGAAATGCTGCAACATGTTTACATTAATGCTGTCTGAGTTACTCCAACGACGATATCCTCGAGTTTTCAAATAAATTTCGCAGAGTGACGAGGCATTTGGCTGCCTTAAGAGAGTCATAGTTCCTGCTGCCAGCTGCTCCCCTTCCTTTGAATCTTTCCTCTCTTTAGTTCGTACTGCGGCCAGTCCATGCAGAAGCGGAATGCTGCAACATGTCCACCTTATCGTTGTCTGAGTTACTCCAACGACGATATCCTCTAGTTTTCAAATAAATTTCGCAGAGTGACGAGGCATTTGGCTACCTTAAGATAGGCATAGTTACTCCTGCCTGCTGCTCCCATTTCTTCAGGCCATTTTCATTCATGCTATGGCCCGTCCTACAGAACCGATATGCCACCGTATATCCACCTTAATGTCGTCTCAGTTACTCCCACTACGAGTTTCTCGAGTTAGTAAATGTACTTCGCCGGATGACGAGGCTTTTGGCTACCTTAAGAGAGTCATAGTTCCTGCTGCCAGCTGCTCCCCTTTCTTTGAATCTTTCCTCTCTTTAATTCGTACTTCGGCCAGTCCATACAGAAGCGAAATGCTGCAACATGTTTACCTTAACGCTGTCCGAGTTACTCCAACGACGATATCCTCGAGTTTTCAAATAAATTTCGCAGAGTGACGAGGCATTTGGCTACCTTAAGAGAGTCGTAGTTACTCCTGCCGGCTGCTCCCATTTCTTTTGGCCATTATCATTCTTGCTATGGCCTGTCCTACAGAACCGATATGCCACTGTATGTCCACCTAAACGTCGTCACAGTTACTCCCACTACGAGTTTCTTGAGTTAGCAAATGTACTTCGCCGGATGACGAGGCATTTGGCTACCTTAAGAGAGTCATAGTTCCTGCTGCCAGCTGCTCCCCTTCCTTTGAATCTTTCCTCTCTTTAGTTGGTACTGCGGCCAGTCCATGCAGAAGCGGAATGCTGTAACATGTCCACCTTATCGTTGTCTGAGTTACTCCAACGACGATATCCTCGCGTTTTCAAATAAATTTCGCAGAGTGACGAGGCATTTGGCTGCCTTAAGAGAGTCATAGTTCCTGCTGCCAGCTGCTCCCCTTCCTTTGAATCTTTCCTCTCTTTAGTTCGTACTGCGGCCAGTCCATGCAGAAGCGGAATGCTGCAACATGTCCACCTTATCGTTGTCTGAGTTACTCCAAGGACGATATCCTCAAGTTTTCAAATAAATTTCGCAGAGTGACGAGGCATTTGGCTACCTTAAGAGAGGCATAGTTACTCTTGCCGGCTGCTCCCATTTCTTCAGGCCATTATCATTCTTGCTATGGCCCGTCCTACAGAACCGATATGCCACCGTATATCCACCTTAATGTCGTCACAGTTACTCCCACTACGAGTTTCTCGAGTTAGTAAATGTACTTCACCGGATGACGAGGCTTTTGGCTACCTTAAGAGAGTCATAGTTCCTGCTGCCAGCTGCTCCCCTTTCTTTGAATCTTTCCTCTCTTTAATTCGTACTTCGGCCAGTCCATACAGAAGCGAAATGCTGCAACATGTTTACCTTAACGCTGTCCGAGTTACTCCAACGACGATATCCTCGAGTTTTCAAATAAATTTCGCAGAGTGACGAGGCATTTGGCTACCTTAAGAGAGTCGTAGTTACTCCTGCCGGCTGCTCCCATTTTTTCAGGCCATTATCATTCTTGCTATGGCCCGTCCTACAGAACGGATATGCCACCGTATATCCACCTTAACGTCGTCTCCCACTACGAGTTTCTCGAGTTAGTAAATGTACTTCGCTGGATGACGAGGCTTTTGGCTACCTTAAGAGAGTCATAGTTCCTGCTGCCAGCTGCTCCCCTTCCTTTGAATCTTTCCTCTCTTTAATTCGTACTTCGGCCAGTTCATACAGAAGCGAAATGCTGCAATATGTTTACCTTAACGCTGTCCGAGTTACTCCAACGACGATATCCTCGAGTTTTCAAGTAAATTTCGCAGAGTGACGAGGCATTTGGCTACCTTAAGAGAGTCGTAGTTACTCCTGCCGGCTGCTCCCATTTCTTTTGGCCATTATCAATCTTGCTATGGCCTGTCCTACAGAACCGATATACCACTGTATGTCCACCTAAACGTCGTCACAATTACTCCCACTACGAGTCTCTTGAGTTAGCAAATGTACTTCGCCGGATGACGAGGCATTTGGCGACCTTAAGAGAGTCTTAGTTCCTGCTGCCAGCTGCTCCCCTTCCTTTGATACTTTCCTCTCTTTAATTCGTACTGCGGCCAGTCCATGCAGAAGCGAAATGCTGCAACATGTCCACCTTAACGTTGTCTGAGTTACCCCAAAGACGATATCCTCGAGTTTTCAAATAAATTTCGCAGAGTGACGAGGCATTTAAATACCTTAAGAGAGTCATAGTTACACCTGCCGGCTGCTCCCATTTCTTTAGGCCGTTATCATTCTTGCTATGGCCAGTCCTACAGAAACGATATGCCACTGTATGTCCACCTAAACGTCGTCACAGTTACACCCACTACGAGTTTCTTGAGTTAGCAAATGTACTTCGCCGGATGACGAGGCATTTGGCCGCCTTAAGAGAGTCATAGTTCCTGCCGCCAGGTGGTCTCCTTCCTTTGAATCTTTCCTCTCTTTAATTCGTACTGCGGCCAGTCCATGCAGAAGCGGAATGCTGCAACATGTCCACCTTAACGTTGTCTGAGTTACTCCAACTACGATATCCTCGAGTTTTCAAATAAATTTCGCAGAGTGACAAGGCATTTGGCTACCTTAAGAGAGTCATAGTTACTCCTACCGGCTGCTCCCATTTCTTTAGGCCATTATCATTCTTGCTATGGCCAGTCCTACAGAACAGATATGCCACTGTATGTCCACCAAAACGTCGTCTCAGTTACTCCCACTACGAATTTCTTGAGTTAGCAAATGTACTTCGCCGGATGACGAGGCATTTGGCTACCTCAAGAGAGTCATAGTTCCTGCTGGCAGTTGCTCTCCTTTCTTTGAATCTTTCCTCTCTTTAATTCGTAGTGGGGCCAGTCCATGCAGAAGCGAAATGCTGCAACATGTTTACATTAATGCTGTCTGAGTTACTCCAACGACGATATCCTCGAGTTTTCAAATAAATTTCGCAGAGTGACGAGGCATTTGGCTGCCTTAAGAGAGTCATAGTTCCTGCTGCCAGCTGCTCCCCTTCCTTTGAATCTTTCCTCTCTTTAGTTCGTACTGCGGCCAGTCCATGCAGAAGCGGAATGCTGCAACATGTCCACCTTATCGTTGTCTGAGTTACTCCAACGACGATATCCTCTAGTTTTCAAATAAATTTCGCAAAGTGACGAGGCATTTGGCTACCTTAAGATAGGCATAGTTACTCCTGCCTGCTGCTCCCATTTCTTCAGGCCATTTTCATTCATGCTATGGCCCGTCCTACAGAACCGATATGCCACCGTATATCCACCTTAATGTCGTCTCAGTTACTCCCACTACGAGTTTCTCGAGTTAGTAAATGTACTTCGCCGGATGACGAGGCTTTTGGCTACCTTAAGAGAGTCATAGTTCCTGCTGCCAGCTGCTCCCCTTTCTTTGAATCTTTCCTCTCTTTAATTCGTACTTCGGCCAGTCCATACAGAAGCGAAATGCTGCAACATGTTTACCTTAACGCTGTCCGAGTTACTCCAACGACGATATCCTCGAGTTTTCAAATAAATTTCGCAGAGTGACGAGGCATTTGGCTACCTTAAGAGAGTCGTAGTTACTCCTGCCGGCTGCTCCCATTTCTTTTGGCCATTATCATTCTTGCTATGGCCTGTCCTACAGAACCGATATGCCACTGTATGTCCACCTAAACGTCGTCACAGTTACTCCCACTACGAGTTTCTTGAGTTAGCAAATGTACTTCGCCGGATGACGAGGCATTTGGCTACCTTAAGAGAGTCATAGTTCCTGCTGCCAGCTGCTCCCCTTCCTTTGAATCTTTCCTCTCTTTAGTTGGTACTGCGGCCAGTCCATGCAGAAGCGGAATGCTGTAACATGTCCACCTTATCGTTGTCTGAGTTACTCCAACGACGATATATTCGAGTTTTCAAATAAATTTCGCAGAGTGACGAGGCATTTGGCTGCCTTAAGAGAGTCATAGTTCCTGCTGCCAGCTGCTCCCCTTCCTTTGAATCTTTCCTCTCTTTAGTTCGTACTGCGGCCAGTCCATGCAGAAGCGGAATGCTGCAACATGTCCACCTTATCGTTGTCTGAGTTACTCCAACGACGATATCCTCTAGTTTTCAAATAAATTTCGCAGAGTGACGAGGCATTTGGCTACCTTAAGAGAGGCATAGTTACTCCTGCCGGCTGCTCCCATTTCTTCAGGCCATTATCATTCTTGCTATGGACCGTCCTACAGAACCGATATGCCACCGTATATCCACCTTAATGTCGTCACAGTTACTCCCACTACGAGTTTCTCGAGTTAGTAAATGTACTTCACCGGATGACGAGGCTTTTGGCTACCTTAAGAGAGTCATAGTTCCTGCTGCCAGCTGCTCCCCTTTCTTTGAATCTTTCCTCTCTTTAATTCGTACTTCGGCCAGTCCATACAGAAGCGAAATGCTGCAACATGTTTACCTTAACGCTGTCCGAGATACTCCAACGACGATATCCTCGAGTTTTCAAATAAATTTCGCAGAGTGACGAGGCATTTGGCTACCTTAAGAGAGTCGTAGTTACTCCTGCCGGCTGCTCCCATTTTTTCAGGCCATTATCATTCTTGCTATGGCCCGTCCTACAGAACGGATATGCCACCGTATATCCACCTTAACGTCGTCTCCCACTACGAGTTTCTCGAGTTAGTAAATGTACTTCGCCGGATGACGAGGCTTTTGGCTACCTTAAGAGAGTCATAGTTCCTGCTGCCAGCTGCTCCCCTTCCTTTGAATCTTTCCTCTCTTTAATTCGTACTTCGGCCAGTTCATACAGAAGCGAAATGCTGCAATATGTTTACCTTAACGCTGTCCGAGTTACTCCAACGACGATATCCTCGAGTTTTCAAATAAATTTCGCAGAGTGACGAGGCATTTGGCTACCTTAAGAGAGTCGTAGTTACTCCTGCCGGCTGCTCCCATTTCTTTTGGCCATTATCAATCTTGCTATGGCCTGTCCTACAGAACCGATATGCCACTGTATGTCCACCTAAACGTCGTCACAATTACTCCCACTACGAGTCTCTTGAGTTAGCAAATGTACTTCGCCGGATGACGAGGCATTTGGCGACCTTAAGAGAGTCTTAGTTCCTGCTGCCAGCTGCTCCCCTTCCTTTGATACTTTCCTCTCTTTAATTCGTACAGCGGCCAGTCCATGCAGAAGCGAAATGCTGCAACATGTCCACCTTAACGTTGTCTGAGTTACCCCAAAGACGATATCCTCGAGTTTTCAAATAAATTTCGCAGAGTGACGAGGCATTTAACTACCTTAAGAGAGTCATAGTTACACCTGCCGGCTGCTCCCATTTCTTTAGGCCATTATCATTCTTGCTATGGCCAGTCCTACAGAAACGATATGCCACTGTATGTCCACCTAAACGTCGTCACAGTTACTCCCACTACGAGTTTCTTGAGTTAGCAAATGTACTTCGCCGGATGACGAGGCATTTGGCCACCTTAAGAGAGTCATAGTTCCTGCCGCCAGGTGCTCTCCTTCCTTTGAATCTTTCCTCTCTTTAATTCGTACTGCGGCCAGTCCATGCAGAAGCGGAATGCTGCAACATGTCCACCTTAACGTTGTCTGAGTTACTCCAACTACGATATCCTCGAGATTTCAAATAAATTTCGCAGAGTGACAAGGCATTTGGCTACCTTAAGAGAGTCATAGTTACTCCTGCCGGCTGCTCCCATTTCTTTTGGCCATTATCATTCTTGCTATGGCCTGTCCTACAGAACCGATATGCCACAGTATGTCCACCTAAACGTCGTCACAGTTACTCCCACTACGAGTTTCTTGAGTTAGCAAATGTACTTCGCCGGATGACGAGGCATTTGGCTACCTTAAGAGAGGCATAGTTACTCCTGCCGGCTGCTCCCATTTTTTCAGGCCATTATCATTCTTGCTATGGCCCGTCCTACAGAACGGATATGCCACCGTATATCCACCTTAACGTCGTCTCCCACTACGAGTTTCTCGAGTTAGTAAATGTACTTCGCCGGATGACGAGGCTTTTGGCTACCTTAAGAGAGTCATAGTTCCTGCTGCCAGCTGCTCCCCTTCCTTTGAATCTTTCCTCTCTTTAATTCGTACTTCGGCCAGTTCATACAGAAGCGAAATGCTGCAACATGTTTACCTTAACGCTGTCCGAGTTACTCCAACGACGATATCCTCGAGTTTTCAAATAAATTTCGCAGAGTGACGAGGCATTTGGCTACCTTAAGAGAGTCGTAGTTACTCCTGCCGGCTGCTCCCATTTCTTTTGGCCATTATCGATCTTGCTATGGCCTGTCCTACAGAACCGATATGCCACTGTATGTCCACCTAAACGTCGTCACAATTACTCCCACTACGAGTCTCTTGAGTTAGCAAATGTACTTCGCCGGATGACGAGGCATTTGGCGACCTTAAGAGAGTCTTAGTTCCTGCTGCCAGCTGCTCCCCTTCCTTTGATACTTTCCTCTCTTTAATTCGTACTGCGGCCAGTCCATGCAGAAGCGAAATGCTGCAACATGTCCACCTTAACGTTGTCTGAGTTACCCCAAAGACGATATCCTCGAGTTTTCAAATAAATTTCGCAGAGTGACGAGGCATTTGGCTACCTTAAGATAGGCATAGTTACTCCTGCCTGCTGCTCCCATTTCTTCAGGCCATTTTCATTCATGCTATGGCCCGTCCTACAGAACCGATATGCCACCGTATATCCACCTTAATGTCGTCTCAGTTACTCCCACTACGAGTTTCTCGAGTTAGTAAATGTACTTCGCCGGATGACGAGGCTTTTGGCTACCTTAAGAGAGTCATAGTTCCTGCTGCCAGCTGCTCCCCTTTCTTTGAATCTTTCCTCTCTTTAATTCGTACTTCGGCCAGTCCATACAGAAGCGAAATGCTGC
This sequence comes from Schistocerca americana, assembly GCF_021461395.2. Lineage (NCBI taxonomy): Eukaryota > Metazoa > Arthropoda > Insecta > Orthoptera > Acrididae > Schistocerca > Schistocerca americana. The sequence continues at coordinate 717,958,113 of NC_060123.1, forward strand.
AACATGTTTACCTTAACGCTGTCCGAGTTACTCCAACGACGATATCCTCGAGTTTTCAAATAAATTTCGCAGAGTGACGAGGCATTTGGCTACCTTAAGAGAGTCGTAGTTACTCCTGCCGGCTGCTCCCATTTCTTTTGGCCATTATCATTCTTGCTATGGCCTGTCCTACAGAACCGATATGCCACTGTATGTCCACCTAAACGTCGTCACAGTTACTCCCACTACGAGTTTCTTGAGTTAGCAAATGTACTTCGCCGGATGACGAGGCATTTGGCTACCTTAAGAGAGTCATAGTTCCTGCTGCCAGCTGCTCCCCTTCCTTTGAATCTTTCCTCTCTTTAGTTGGTACTGCGGCCAGTCCATGCAGAAGCGGAATGCTGTAACATGTCCACCTTATCGTTGTCTGAGTTACTCCAACGACGATATCCTCGAGTTTTCAAATAAATTTCGCAGAGTGACGAGGCATTTGGCTGCCTTAAGAGAGTCATAGTTCCTGCTGCCAGCTGCTCCCCTTCCTTTGAATCTTTCCTCTCTTTAGTTCGTACTGCGGCCAGTCCATGCAGAAGCGGAATGCTGCAACATGTCCACCTTATCGTTGTCTGAGTTACTCCAACGACGATATCCTCTAGTTTTCAAATAAATTTCGCAGAGTGACGAGGCATTTGGCTACCTTAAGAGAGGCATAGTTACTCCTGCCGGCTGCTCCCATTTCTTCAGGCCATTATCATTCTTGCTATGGCCCGTCCTACAGAACCGATATGCCACCGTATATCCACCTTAATGTCGTCACAGTTACTCCCACTACGAGTTTCTCGAGTTAGCAAATGTACTTCGCCGGATGACGAGGCATTTGGCCACCTTAAGAGAGTCATAGTTCCTGCCGCCAGGTGCTCTCCTTCCTTTGAATCTTTCCTCTCCTTAATTCGTACTGCGGCCAGTCCATGCAGAAGCGGAATGCTGCAACATGTCCACATTAACGTTGTCTGAGTTACTCCAACTACGATATCCTCGAGATTTCAAATAAATTTCGCAGAGTGACAAGGCATTTGGCTACCTTAAGAGAGTCATAGTTACTCCTGCCGGCTGCTCCCATTTCTTTAGGCCATTATCATTCTTGCTATGGCCAGTCCTACAGAACAGATATGCCACTGTATGTCCACCAAAACGTCGTCTCAGTTACTCCCACTACGAATTTCTTGAGTTAGCAAATGTACTTCGCCGGATGACGAGGGCATTTGGCTACCTCAAGAGAGTCATAGTTCCTGCTGGCAGTTGCTCTCCTTTCTTTGAATCTTTCCTCTCTTTAATTCGTAGTGGGGCCAGTCCATGCAGAAGCGAAATGCTGCAACATGTTTACATTAATGCTGTCTGAGTTACTCCAACGACGATATCCTCGAGTTTTCAAATAAATTTCGCAGAGTGACGAGGCATTTGGCTGCCTTAAGAGATTCATAGTTCCTGCTGCCAGCTGCTCCCCTTCCTTTGAATCATTCCTCTCTTTAGTTCGTACTGCGGCCAGTCCATGCAGAAGCGGAATGCTGCAACATGTCCACCTTATCGTTGTCTGAGTTACTCCAACGACGATATCCTCTAGTTTTCAAATAAATTTCGCAGAAAGACGAGGCATTTGGCTACCTTAAGATAGGCATAGTTACTCCTGCCGGCTGCTCCCATTTCTTCAGGCCATTATCAGTCTTGCTATGGCCCGTCCTACAGAACCGATATGCCACCGTATATCCACCTTAATGTCGTCACAGTTACTCCCACTACGAGTTTCTCGAGTTAGTAAATGTACTTCGCCGGATGACGAGGCATTTGGCCACCTTAAGAGAGTCATAGTTCCTGCCGCCAGCTGCTCCCATTCCTTTGAATCTTTCCTCTCTTTAATTCGTACTGCGGCCAGTCCATGCAGAAGCGAAATGCTGCAGCATGTCCACCTTAACGTTGTCTGAGTTACTCAACGACGATATCCTCGAATTTTCAAATAAATTTCGCAGAGTGACGAGGCATTTGGCTGCCTTAAGAGAGTCTTAGTTCCTCTTGCTAGCTGCTCCCCTTTCTTTGAATCTTTCCACTCTTTAATTCCGTACAGCGGCCAGTTCATGCAGAACCGGAATGCTGCAACATGTCCACCTTAACGTTGTCTGAGTTACTCCAACGGGGATATCCTCGAGTTTTCAAATAAATTTCGCAGAGTGACGAGGCATTTGGCTACCTTAAGAGTGTCATAGTTACTCCTCCTGGCTGCTCCCGTTTCTTTAGGCCACTATCATTCATGCTATGGCCAGTCCTACAGAACCGATATGCCACTGTATGTCCACCTAAACGTCGTCACAATTACTTCCACTACGAGTTTCTTTAGTATGCAAATGTACTTCGCCGGATGACGTGGTATTTGGCTACCTTAAGAGAGTCATAGTTCCTGCTGCCAGCTGCTAGCCCTTTCTTTGAATCTTTCCTCTCTTTAATTCGTACTGCGGCCAGTCCATGCAGAAGCGGAATGCTGCAACATGTCCACCTTAACGTTGTCTGAGTTACTCCAACTACGATATCCTCTAGTTTTCAAATAAATTTCGCAGAGTGACGAGGCATTTGGCTACCTTAAGATAGGCATAGTTACTCCTGCCTGCTGCTCCCATTTCTTCAGGCCATTTTCATTCATGCTATGGCCCGTCCTACAGAACCGATATGCCACCGTATATCCACCTTAATGTCGTCTCAGTTACTCCCACTACGAGTTTCTCGAGTTAGTAAATGTACTTCGCCGGATGACGAGGCTTTTGGCTACCTTTAGAGAGTCATAGTTCCTGCTGCCAGCTGCTCCCCTTTCTTTGAATCTTTCCTCTCTTTAATTCGTACTTCGGCCAGTCCATACAGAAGCGAAATGCTGCAACATGTTTACCTTAACGCTGTCCGAGTTACTCCAACGACGATATCCTCGAGTTTTCAAATAAATTTCGCAGAGTGACGAGGCATTTGGCTACCTTAAGAGAGTCGTAGTTACTCCTGCCGGCTGCTCCCATTTCTTTTGGCCATTATCATTCTTGCTATGGCCTGTCCTACAGAACCGATATGCCACTGTATGTCCACCTAAACGTCGTCACAGTTACTCCCACTACGAGTTTCTTGAGTTAGCAAATGTACTTCGCCGGATGACGAGGCATTTGGCTACCTTAAGAGAGTCATAGTTCCTGCTGCCAGCTGCTCCCCTTCCTTTGAATCTTTCCTCTCTTTAGTTGGTACTGCGGCCAGTCCATGCAGAAGCGGAATGCTGTAACATGTCCACCTTATCGTTGTCTAAGTTACTCCAACGACGATATCCTCGAGTTTTCAAATAAATTTCGCAGAGTGACGAGGCATTTGGCTGCCTTAAGAGAGTCATAGTTCCTGCTGCCAGCTGCTCCCCTTCCTTTGAATCTTTCCTCTCTTTAGTTCGTACTGCGGCCAGTCCATGCAGAAGCGGAATGCTGCAACATGTCCACCTTATCGTTGTCTGAGTTACTCCAACGACGATATCCTCTAGTTTTCAAATAAATTTCGCAGAGTGACGAGGCATTTGGCTACCTTAAGATAGGCATAGTTACTCCTGCCGGCTGCTCCCATTTCTTCAGGCCATTATCAGTCTTGCTATGGCCCGTCCTACAGAACCGATATGCCACCGTATATCCACCTTAATGTCGTCACAGTTACTCCCACTACGAGTTTCTCGAGTTAGTAAATGTACTTCGCCAGATGACGAGGATTTTGGCTACCTTAAGAGAGTCATAGTTCCTGCTGCCAGCTGCTCCCCTTCCTTTGAATCTTTCCTCTCTTTAATTCGTACTTCGGCCAGTTCATACAGAAGCGAGATGCTGCAACATGTTTACCTTAACGCTGTCCGAGTTACTCCAACGACGATATCCTCGAGTTTTCAAATAAATTTCGCAGAGTGACGAGGCATTTGGCTACCTTAAGAGAGTCGTAGTTACTCCTGCCGGCTGCTCCCTTTTCTTTAGGCAATTCTCGTTCTTGCTATGGTCAGTCCTACCGAACCGATATGCCACTGTATGTCCACCTAAACGTCGTCACAGTTACTCCCACTATGAGTTTCTTGAGTTAGCAAATGTACTTCGCCGGATGACGAGGCATTTGGCCACCTTAAGAGAGTCATAGTTCCTGCCGCCAGCTGCTCCCCTTCCTTTGAATCTTTCCTCTCTTTAATTCGTACTGCGGCCAGTCCATGCAGAAGCGAAATGCTGCAGCATGTCCACCTTAACGTTGTCTGAGTTACTCCAACGACGATATCCTCGAATTTTCAAATAAATTTCGCAGAGTGACGAGGCATTTGGCTGCCTTAAGAGAGTCTTAGTTCCTCTTGCTAGCTGCTCCCCTTTCTTTGAATCTTTCCACTCTTTAATTCCGTACAGCGGCCAGTTCATGCAGAACCGGAATGCTGCAACATGTCCACCTTAACGTTGTCTGAGTTACTCCAACGGGGATATCCTCGAGTTTTCAAATAAATTTCGCAGAGTGACGAGGCATTTGGCTACCTTAAGAGTGTCATAGTTACTTTTCCTGGCTGCTCCCGTTTCTTTAGGCCACTATCATTCATGCTATGGCCAGTCCTACAGAACCGATATGCCACTGTATGTCCACCTAAACGTCGTCACAATTACTTCCACTACGAGTTTCTTTAGTATGCAAATGTACTTCGCCGGATGACGTGGTATTTGGCTACCTTAAGAGAGTCATAGTTCCTGCTACCAGCTGCTAGCCCTTTCTTTGAATCTTTCCTCTCTTTAATTCGTACTGCGGCCAGTCCATGCAGAAGCGGAATGCTGCAACATGTCCACCTTAACGTTGTCTGAGTTACTCCAACTACGATATCCTCGAGATTTCAAATAAATTTCGCAGAGTGACAAGGCATTTGGCTACCTTAAGAGAGTTATAGTTACTCCTGCCGGCTGCTCCCATTTCTTTAGGCCATTATCATTCTTGCTATGGCCAGTCCTACAGAACCGATATGCCACTGTATGTCCACCTAAACGTCGTCACAGTTACTCCCACTACGTGTTTCTTGAGTTAGCAAATGTACTTCGCCGGATGACGAGGCATTTGGCTACCTTAAGAGAGGCATAGTTACTCCTGCCGGCTGCTCCCATTTTTTCAGGCCATTATCATTCTTGCTATGGCCCGTCCTACAGAACGGATATGCCACCGTATATCCACCTTAACGTCGTCTCCCACTACGAGTTTCTCGAGTTAGTAAATGTACTTCGCCGGATGACGAGGCTTTTGGCTACCTTGAGAGAGTCATAGTTCCTGCTGCCAGCTGCTCCCCTTTCTTTGAATCTTTCCTCTCTTTAATTCGTACTTCGGCCAGTCCATACGGAAGCGAAATGCTGCAACATGTTTACCTTAACGCTGTCCGAGTTACTCCAACGACGATATCCTCGAGTTTTCAAATAAATTTCGCAGAGTGACGAGGCATTTGGCTACCTTAAGAGAGTCGTAGTTACTCCTGCCGGCTGCTCCCATTTCTTTTGGCCATTATCATTCTTGCTATGGCCTGTCCTACAGAACCGATATGCCACTGTATGTCCACCTAAACGTCGTCACAGTTACTCCCACTACGAGTTTCTTGAGTTAGCAAATGTACTTCGCCGGATGACGAGGCATTTGGCTACCTTAAGAGAGTCATAGTTCCTGCTGCCAGCTGCTCCCCTTCCTTTGAATCTTTCCTCTCTTTAGTTGGTACTGCGGCCAGTCCATGCAGAAGCGGAATGCTGTAACATGTCCACCTTATCGTTGTCTAAGTTACTCCAACGACGATATCCTCGAGTTTTCAAATAAATTTCGCAGAGTGACGAGGCATTTGGCTGCCTTAAGAGAGTCATAGTTCCTGCTGCCAGCTGCTCCCCTTCCTTTGAATCTTTCCTCTCTTTAGTTCGTACTGCGGCCAGTCCATGCAGAAGCGGAATGCTGCAACATGTCCACCTTATCGTTGTCTGAGTTACTCCAACGACGATATCCTCTAGTTTTCAAATAAATTTCGCAGAGTGACGAGGCATTTGGCTACCTTAAGATAGGCATAGTTACTCCTGCCGGCTGCTCCCATTTCTTCAGGCCATTATCAGTCTTGCTATGGCCCGTCCTACAGAACCGATATGCCACCGTATATCCACCTTAATGTCGTCACAGTTACTCCCACTACGAGTTTCTCGAGTTAGTAAATGTACTTCGCCAGATGACGAGGATTTTGGCTACCTTAAGAGAGTCATAGTTCCTGCTGCCAGCTGCTCCCCTTCCTTTGAATCTTTCCTCTCTTTAATTCGTACTTCGGCCAGTTCATACAGAAGCGAGATGCTGCAACATGTTTACCTTAACGCTGTCCGAGTTACTCCAACGACGATATCCTCGAGTTTTCAAATAAATTTCGCAGAGTGACGAGGCATTTGGCTACCTTAAGAGAGTCGTAGTTACTCCTGCCGGCTGCTCCCTTTTCTTTAGGCAATTCTCGTTCTTGCTATGGTCAGTCCTACCGAACCGATATGCCACTGTATGTCCACCTAAACGTCGTCACAGTTACTCCCACTATGAGTTTCTTGAGTTAGCAAATGTACTTCGCCGGATGACGAGGCATTTGGCCACCTTAAGAGAGTCATAGTTCCTGCCGCCAGCTGCTCCCCTTCCTTTGAATCTTTCCTCTCTTTAATTCGTACTGCGGCCAGTCCATGCAGAAGCGAAATGCTGCAGCATGTCCACCTTAACGTTGTCTGAGTTACTCCAACGACGATATCCTCGAATTTTCAAATAAATTTCGCAGAGTGACGAGGCATTTGGCTGCCTTAAGAGAGTCTTAGTTCCTCTTGCTAGCTGCTCCCCTTTCTTTGAATCTTTCCACTCTTTAATTCCGTACAGCGGCCAGTTCATGCAGAACCGGAATGCTGCAACATGTCCACCTTAACGTTGTCTGAGTTACTCCAACGGGGATATCCTCGAGTTTTCAAATAAATTTCGCAGAGTGACGAGGCATTTGGCTACCTTAAGAGTGTCATAGTTACTTTTCCTGGCTGCTCCCGTTTCTTTAGGCCACTATCATTCATGCTATGGCCAGTCCTACAGAACCGATATGCCACTGTATGTCCACCTAAACGTCGTCACAATTACTTCCACTACGAGTTTCTTTAGTATGCAAATGTACTTCGCCGGATGACGTGGTATTTGGCTACCTTAAGAGAGTCATAGTTCCTGCTGCCAGCTGCTAGCCCTTTCTTTGAATCTTTCCTCTCTTTAATTCGTACTGCGGCCAGTCCATGCAGAAGCGGAATGCTGCAACATGTCCACCTTAACGTTGTCTGAGTTACTCCAACTACGATATCCTCGAGATTTCAAATAAATTTCGCAGAGTGACAAGGCATTTGGCTACCTTAAGAGAGTTATAGTTACTCCTGCCGGCTGCTCCCATTTCTTTAGGCCATTATCATTCTTGCTATGGCCAGTCCTACAGAACCGATATGCCACTGTATGTCCACCTAAACGTCGTCACAGTTACTCCCACTACGTGTTTCTTGAGTTAGCAAATGTACTTAGCCGGATGACGAGGCATTTGGCTACCTTAAGAGAGGCATAGTTACTCCTGCCGGCTGCTCCCATTTTTTCAGGCCATTATCATTCTTGCTATGGCCCGTCCTACAGAACGGATATGCCACCGTATATCCACCTTAACGTCGTCTCCCACTACGAGTTTCTCGAGTTAGTAAATGTACTTCGCCGGATGACGAGGCTTTTGGCTACCTTAAGAGAGTCATAGTTCCTGCTGCCAGCTGCTCCCCTTCCTTTGAATCTTTCCTCTCCTTAATTCGTACTTCGGCCAGTTCATACAGAAGCGAAATGCTGCAACATGTTTACCTTAACGCATTCCGAGTTACTCCAACGACGATATCCTCGAGTTTTCAAATAAATTTCGCAGAGTGACGAGGCATTTGGCTACCTTAAGAGAGTCGTAGTTACTCCTGCCGGCTGCTCCCATTTCTTTTGGCCATTATCAATCTTGCTATGGCCTGTCCTACAGAACCGATATGCCACTGTATGTCCACCTAAACGTCGTCACAATTACTCCCACTACGAGTCTCTTGAGTTAGCAAATGTACTTCGCCGGATGACGAGGCATTTGGCGACCATAAGAGAGTCTTTGTTCCTGCTGCCAGCTGCTCCCCTTCCTTTGATACTTTCCTCTCTTTAATTCGTACTGCGGCCAGTCCATGCAGAAGCGAAATGCTGCAACATGTCCACCTTAACGTTGTCTGAGTTACCCCAAAGACGATATCCTCGAGTTTTCAAATAAATTTCGCAAAGTGACGAGGCATTTAACTACCTTACGAGAGTCATAGTTACACCTGCCGGCTGCTCCCACTTCTTTAGGCCATTATCATTCTTGCTATGGCCAGTCCTACAGAAACGATATGCCACTGTATGTCCACCTAAACGTCGTCACAGTTACTCCCACTACGAGTTTCTTGAGTTAGCAAATGTACTTCGCCGGATGACGAGGCATTTGGCCACCTTAAGAGAGTCATAGTTCCTGCCGCCAGGTGCTCTCCTTCCTTTGAATCTTTCCTCTCTTTAATTCGTACTGCGGCCAGTCCATGCAGAAGCGGAATGCTGCAACATGTCCACCTTAACGTTGTCTGAGTTACTCCAGCTACGATATCCTCGAGATTTCAAATAAATTTCGCAGAGTGACAAGGCATTTGGCTACCTTAAGAGAGTCATAGTTACTCCTGCCGGCTGCTCCCATTTCTTTAGGCCATTATCATTCTTGCTATGGCCAGTCCTACAGAACAGATATGCCACTGTATGTCCACCAAAACGTCGTCTCAGTTACTCCCACTACGAATTTCTTGAGTTAGCAAATGTACTTCGTCGGATGACGAGGCATTTGGCTACCTCAAGAGAGTCATAGTTCCTGCTGGCAGTTGCTCTCCTTTCTTTGAATCTTTCCTCTCTTTAATTCGTAGTGGGGCCAGTCCATGCAGAAGCGAAATGCTGCAACATGTTTACATTAATGCTGTCTGAGTTACTCCAACGACGATATCCTCGAGTTTTCAAATAAATTTCGCAGAGTGACGAGGCATTTGGCTGCCTTAAGAGAGTCATAGTTCCTGCTGCCAGCTGCTCCCCTTCCTTTGAATCTTTCCTCTCTTTAGTTCGTACTGCGGCCAGTCCATGCAGAAGCGGAATGCTGCAACATGTCCACCTTATCGTTGTCTGAGTTACTCCAACGACGATATCCTCTAGTTTTCAAATAAATTTCGCAGAGTGACGAGGCATTTGGCTACCTTAAGATAGGCATAGTTACTCCTGCCGGCTGCTCCCATTTCTTCAGGCCATTATCATTCTTGCTATGGCCCGTCCTACAGAACCGATATGCCACCGTATATCCACCTTAATGTCGTCACAGTTACTCCCACTACGAGTTTCTCGAGTTAGTAAATGTACTTCGCCGGATGACGAGGCTTTTGGCTACCTTAAGAGAGTCATAGTTCCTGCTGCCAGCTGCTCCCCTTTCTTTGAATCTTTCCTCTCTTTAATTCGTACTTCGGCCAGTCCATACAGAAGCGAAATGCTGCAACATGTTTACCTTAACGCTGTCCGAGTTACTCCAACGACGATATCCTCGAGTTTTCAAATAAATTTCGCAGAGTGACGAGGCATTTGGCTACCTTAAGAGAGTCGTAGTTACTCCTGCCGGCTGCTCCCTTTTCTTTAGGCCATTATCGTTCTTGCTATGGTCAGTCCTACAGAACCGATATGCCACTGTATGTCCACCTAAACGTCGTCACAATTACTTCCACTACGAGTTTCTTTAGTATGCAAATGTACTTCGCCGGATGACGTGGTATTTGGCTACCTTAAGAGAGTCACAGTTCCTGCTGCCAGCTGCTAGCCCTTTCTTTGAATCTTTCCTCTCTTTAATTCGTACTGCGGCCAGTCCATGCAGAAGCGGAATGCTGCAACATGTCCACCTTAACGTTGTCTGAGTTACTCCAACTACGATATCCTCGAGATTTCAAATAAATTTCGCAGAGTGACAAGGCATTTGGCTACCTTAAGAGAGTTATAGTTACTCCTGCCGGCTGCTCCCATTTCTTTAGGCCATTATCATTCTTGCTATGGCCAGTCCTACAGAACAGATATGCCATTGTATGTCCACCAAAACGTCGTCACAGTTACTCCCACTACGAATTTCTTGAGTTAGCAAATGTACTTCGCCGGATGACGAGGCATTTGGCCACATTAAGAGAGTCACAGTTCCTGCTGGCAGTTGCTCCCATTTCTTTGAATCTTTCCTCTCTTTAATTCGTACTGGGGCCAGTCCATGCAGAAGCGAAATGCTGCAACATGTTTACATTAACGCTGTTTGAGTTACTCCAACGACGATATCCTCGAGTTTCAAATAAATTTTCCAGAGTGACGAGGCATTAGGCTACCTTAAGAGAGTCACAGTTACTCCTGCCGGCTGCTCCCATTTCTTTAGGCCATTGTCATTCTTACTATGGCCAGTCCTACAGAGCCGATATGCCACTGTATGTCCACCTAAACGTCGTCACAGTTACTCCCACTACGTGTTTCTTGAGTTAGCAAATGTACTTCGCCGGATGACGAGGCATTTGGCTACCTTAAGAGAGGCATAGTTACTCCTGCCGGCTGCTCCCATTTTTTCAGGCCATTATCATTCTTGCTATGGCCCGTCCTACAGAACGGATATGCCACCGTATATCCACCTTAACGTCGTCTCCCACTACGAGTTTCTCGAGTTAGTAAATGTACTTCGCCGGATGACGAGGCTTTTGGCTACCTTAAGAGAGTCATAGTTCCTGCTGCCAGCTGCTCCCCTTCCTTTGAATCTTTCCTCTCCTTAATTCGTACTTCGGCCAGTTCATACAGAAGCGAAATGCTGCAACATGTTTACCTTAACGCTTTCCGAGTTACTCCAACGACGATATCCTCGAGTTTTCAAATAAATTTCGCAGAGTGACGAGGTATTTGGCTACCTTAAGAGAGTCGTAGTTACTCCTGCCGGCTGCTCCCATTTCTTTTGGCCATTATCAATCTTGCTATGGCCTGTCCTACAGAACCGATATGCCACTGTATGTCCACCTAAACGTCGTCACAATTACTCCCACTACGAGTCTCTTGAGTTAGCAAATGTACTTCGCCGGATGACGAGGCATTTGGCGACCTTAAGAGAGTCATTGTTCCTGCTGCCAGCTGCTCCCCTTCCTTTGATACTTTCCTCTCTTTAATTCGTACTGCGGCCAGTCCTTGCAGAAGCGAAATGCTGCAACATGTCCACCTTAACGTTGTCTGAGTTACCCCAAAGACGATATCCTCGAGTTTTCAAATAAATTTCGCAAAGTGACGAGGCATTTAACTACCTTACGAGAGTCATAGTTACACCTGCCGGCTGCTCCCACTTCTTTAGGCCATTATCATTCTTGCTATGGCCAGTCCTACAGAAACGATATGCCACTGTATGTCCACCTAAACGTCGTCACAGTTACTCCCACTACGAGTTTCTTGAGTTAGCAAATGTACTTCGCCGGATGACGAGGCATTTGGCCACCTTAAGAGAGTCATAGTTCCTGCCGCCAGGTGCTCTCCTTCCTTTGAATCTTTCCTCTCTTTAATTCGTACTGCGGCCAGTCCATGCAGAAGCGGAATGCTGCAACATGTTTACATTAATGCTGTCTGAGTTACTCCAACGACGATATCCTCGAGTTTTCAAATAAATTTCGCAGAGTGACGAGGCATTTGGCTGCCTTAAGAGAGTCATAGTTCCTGCTGCCAGCTGCTCCCCTTCCTTTGAATCTTTCCTCTCTTTAGTTCGTACTGCGGCCAGTCCATGCAGAAGCGGAATGCTGCAACATGTCCACCTTATCGTTGTCTGAGTTACTCCAACGACGATATCCTCTAGTTTTCAAATAAATTTCGCAGAGTGACGAGGCATTTGGCTACCTTAAGATAGGCATAGTTACTCCTGCCGGCTGCTCCCATTTCTTCAGGCCATTATCATTCTTGCTATGGCCCGTCCTACAGAACCGATATGCCACCGTATATCCACCTTAATGTCGTCACAGTTACTCCCACTACGAGTTTCTCGAGTTAGTAAATGTACTTCGCCGGATGACGAGGCTTTTGGCTACCTTAAGAGAGTCATAGTTCCTGCTGCCAGCTGCTCCCCTTTCTTTGAATCTTTCCTCTCTTTAATTCGTACTTCGGCCAGTCCATACAGAAGCGAAATGCTGCAACATGTTTACCTTAACGCTGTCCGAGTTACTCCAACGACGATATCCTCGAGTTTACAAATAAATTTCGCAGAGTGACGAGGCATTTGGCTACCTTAAGAGAGTCGTAGTTACTCCTGCCGGCTGCTCCCTTTTCTTTAGGCCATTCTCGTTCTTGCTATGGTCAGTCCTACCGAACCGATATGCCACTGTATGTCCACCTAAACGTCGTCACAGTTACTCCCACTACGAGTTTCTTGAGTTAGCAAATGTACTTCGCCGGATGACGAGGCATTTGGCCACCTTAAGAGAGTCATAGTTCCTGCCGCCAGCTGCTCCCCTTCCTTTGAATCTTTCCTCTCTTTAATTCGTACTGCGGCCAGTCCATGCAGAAGCGAAATGCTGCAGCATGTCCACCTTAACGTTGTCTGAGTTACTCCAACGACGATATCCTCGAATTTTCAAATAAATTTCGCAGAGTGACGAGGCATTTGGCTGCCTTAAGAGAGTCTTAGTTCCTCTTGCTAGCTGCTCCCCTTTCTTTGAATCTTTCCACTCTTTAATTCCGTACAGCGGCCAGTTCATGCATAACCGGAATGCTGCAACATGTCCACCTTAACGTTGTTTGAGTTACTCCAACGACGATATCCTCGAGTTTCAAATAAATTTTCCAGAGTGACGAGGCATTAGGCTACCTTAAGAGAGTCATAGTTACTCCTGCCGGCTGCTCCCATTTCTTAAGGCCATTGTCATTCTTGCTATGGCCCGTCCTACAGAACCGATATGCCACTGTATGTCCACCTAAACGTCGTCACAGTTACTCCCACTACGTGTTTCTTGAGTTAGCAAATGTACTTCGCCGGATGACGAGGCATTTGGCTACCTTAAGAGAGGCATAGTTACTCCTGCCGGCTGCTCCCATTTTTTCAGGCCATTATCATTCTTGCTATGGCCCGTCCTACAAATCGGATATGCCACCGTATATCCACCTTAACGTCGTCTCCCACTACGAGTTTCTCGAGTTAGTAAATGTACTTCGCCGGATGACGAGGCTTTTGGCTACCTTAAGAGAGTCATAGTTCCTGCTGCCAGCTGCTCCCCTTCCTTTGAATCTTTCCTCTCTTTAATTCGTACTTCGGCCAGTTCATACAGAAGCGAAATGCTGCAACATGTTTACCTTAACGCTGTCCGAGTTACTCCAACGACGATATCCTCGAAATTTCAAATAAATTTCGCAGAGTGACGAGGCATTTGGCTACCTTAAGAGAGTCGTAGTTACTCCTGCCGGCTGCTCCCATTTCTTCTGGCCATTATCAATCTTGCTATGGCCTGTCCTACAGAACCGATATGCCACTGTATGTCCACCTAAACGTCGTCACAATTACTCCCACTACGAGTCTCTTGAGTTAGCAAATGTACTTCGCCGGATGACGAGGCATTTGGCGACCTTAAGAGAGTCTTAGTTCCTGCTGCCAGCTGCTCCCCTTCCTTTGATACTTTCCTCTCTTTAATTCGTACTGCGGCCAGTCCATGCAGAAGCGAAATGCTGCAACATGTCCACCTTAACGTTGTCTGAGTTACCCCAAAGACGATATCCTCGAGTTTTCAAATAAATTTCGCAAAGTGGCGAGGCATTTAACTACCTTAAGAGAGTCATAGTTACACCTGCCGGCTGCTCCCATTTCTTTAGGCCATTATCATTCTTGCTATGGCCAGTCCTACAGAACAGATATGCCACTGTATGTCCACCAAAACGTCGTCTCAGTTACTCCCACTACGAATTTCTTGAGTTTGCAAATGTACTTCGCCGGATGACGAGGCATTTGGCTATCTCAAGAGAGTCATAGTTCCTGCTGGCAGTTGCTCTCCTTTCTTTGAATCTTTCCTCTCTTTAATTCGTAGTGGGGCCAGTCCATGCAGAAGCGAAATGCTGCAACATGTTTACATTAATGCTGTCTGAGTTACTCCAACGACGATATCCTCGAGTTTTCAAATAAATTTCGCAGAGTGACGAGGCATTTGGCTGCCTTAAGAGAGTCATAGTTCCTGCTGCCAGCTGCTCCCCTTCCTTTGAATCTTTCCTCTCTTTAGTTCGCACTGCGGCCAGTCCATGCAGAAGCGGAATGCTGCAACATGTCCACCTTATCGTTGTCTGAGTTACTCCAACGACGATATCCTCTAGTTTTCAAATAAATTTCGCAGAGTGACGAGGCATTTGGCTACCTTAAGATAGGCATAGTTACTCCTGACGGCTGCTCCCATTTCTTCAGGCCATTATCATTCTTGCTATGGCCCGTCCTACAGAACCGATATGCAACCGTATATCCACCTTAATGTCGTCACAGTTACTCCCACTACGAGTTTCTCGAGTTAGTAAATGGACTTCGCCGGATGACGAGGCTTTTGGCTACCTTAAGAGAGTCATAGTTCCTGCTGCCAGCTGCTCCCCTTTCTTTGAATCTTTCCTCTCTTTAATTCGTACTTCGGCCAGTCCATACAGAAGCGAAATGCTGCAACATGTTTACCTTAACGCTGTCCGAGTTACTCCAACGACGATATCCTCGAGTTTTCAAATAAATTTCGCAGAGTGACGAGGCATTTGGCTACCTTAAGAGAGTCGTAGTTACTCCTGCCGGCTGCTCCCTTTTCTTTAGGCCATTATCGTTCTTGCTATGGTCAGTCCTACCGAACCGATATGCCACTGTATGTCCACCTAAACGTCGTCACAGTTACTCCCACTACGAGTTTCTTGAGTTAGCAAATGTACTTCGCCGGATGACGAAGCATTTGGCCACCTTAAGAGAGTCATAGTTCCTGCCGCCAGCTGCTCCCCTTCCTTTGAATCTTTCCTCTCTTTAATTCGTACTGCGGCCAGTCCATGCAGAAGCGAAATGCTGCAGCATGTCCACCTTAACGTTGTCTGAGTTACTCCAACGACGATATCCTCGAATTTTCAAATAAATTTCGCAGAGTGACGAGGCATTTGGCTGCCTTAAGAGAGTCTTAGTTCCTCTTGCTAGCTGCTCCCCTTTCTTTGAATCTTTCCACTCTTTAATTCCGTACAGCGGCCAGTTCATGCAGAACCGGAATGCTGCAACATGTCCACCTTAACGTTGTCTGAGTTACTCCAACGGGGATATCCTCGAGTTTTCAATTAAATTTCGCAGAGTGACGAGGCATTTGGCTACCTTAAGAGTGTCATAGTTACTCCTCCTGGCTGCTCCCGTTTCTTTAGGCCACTATCATTCATGCTATGGCCAGTCCTACAGAACCGATATGCCACTGTATGTCCGCCTAAACGTCGTCACAATTACTGCCACTACGAGTTTCTTTAGTATGCAAATGTACTTCGCCGGATGACGTGGTATTTGGCTACCTTAAGAGAGTCATAGTTCCTGCTGCCAGCTGCTAGCCCTTCCTTTGAATGTTTCCTCTCTTTAATTCGTACTGCGGCCAGTCCATGCAGAAGCGGAATGCTGCAACATGTCCACCTTAACGTTGTCTGAGTTACTCCAACTACGATATCCTCGAGATTTCAAATAAATTTCGCAGAGTGACAAGGCATTTGGCTACCTTAAGAGAGTTATAGTTACTCCTGCCGGCTGCTCCCATTTCTTTAGGCCATTATCATTCTTGCTATGGCCAGTCCTACAGAACAGATATGCCATTGTATGTTTACCAAATCGTCGTCACAGTTACTCCCACTACGAATTTCTTGAGTTAGCAAATGTACTTCGCCGGATGACGAGGCATTTGGCCACATTAAGAGAGTCATAGTTCCTGCTGGCAGTTGCTCCCATTTCTTTGAATCTTTCCTCTCTTTAATTCGTACTGGGGTCAGTCCATGCAGAAGCGAAATGCTGCAACATGTTTACATTAACGCTGTTTGAGTTACTCCAACGACGATATCCTCGAGTTTCAAATAAATTTTCCAGAGTGTCGAGGCATTAGGCTACCTTAAGAGAGTCATAGTTACTCCTGCCGGCTGCTCCCATTTCTTTAGGCCATTGTCATTCTTGCTATGGCCAGTCCTACAGAACCGATATGCCACTGTATGTCCACCTAAACGTCGTCACAGTTACTCCCACTACGTGTTTCTTGAGTTAGCAAATGTACTTCGCCGGATGACGAGGCATTTGGCTACCTTAAGAGAGGCATAGTTACTCCTGCCGGCTGCTCCCATTTTTTCAGGCCATTATCATTCTTGCTATGGCCCGTCCTACAGAACGGATATGCCACCGTATATCCACCTTAACGTCGTCTCCCACTACGAGTTTCTCGAGTTAGTAAATGTACTTCGCCGGATGACGAAGCTTTTGGCTACCTTAAGAGAGTCATAGTTCCTGCTGCCAGCTGCTACCCTTCCTTTGAATCTTTCCTCTCTTTAATTCGTACTTCGGCCAGTTCATACAGAAGCGAAATGCTGCAACATGTTTACCTTAACGCTGTCCGAGTTACTCCAACGACGATATCCTCGAGTTTTCAAATAAATTTCGCAGAGTGACGAGGCATTTGGCTACCTTAAGAGAGTCGTAGTTACTCCTGCCGGCTGCTCCCATTTCTTTTGGCCATTATCAATCTTGCTATGGCCTGTCCTACAGAACCGATATGCCACTGTATGTCCACCTAAACGTCGTCACAATTACTCCCACTACGAGTCTCTTGAGTTAGCAAATGTACTTCGCCGGATGACGAGGCATTTGGCGACCTTAAGAGAGTCTTAGTTCCTGCTGCCAGCTGCTCCCCTTCCTTTGATACTTTCCTCTCTTTAATTCGTACTGCGGCCAGTCCATGCAGAAGCGAAATGCTGCAACATGTCCACCTTAACGTTGTCTGAGTTACCCCAAAGACGATATCCTCGAGTTTTCAAATAAATTTCGCAAAGTGACGAGGCATTTAACTACCTTAAGAGAGTCATAGTTACACCTGCCGGCTGCTCCCATTTCTTTAGGCCATTATCATTCTTGCTATGGCCAGTCCTACAGAAACGATATGCCACTGTATGTCCACCTAAACGTCGTCACAGTTACTCCCACGACGAGTTTCTTGAGTTAGCAAATGTACTTCGCCGGATGACGAGGCATTTGGCCACCTTAAGAGAGTCATAGTTCCTGCCGCCAGGTGCTCTCCTTCCTTTGAATCTTTCCTCTCTTTAATTCGTACTGCGGCCAGTCCATGCAGAAGCGGAATGCTGCAACATGTCCACCTTAACGTTGTCTGAGTTACTCCAACTACGATATCCTCGAGATTTCAAATAAATTTCGCAGAGTGACAAGGCATTTTACTACCTTAAGAGAGTCATAGTTACTCCTGCCGGCTGCTCCCATTTCTTTAGGCCATTATCATTCTTGCTATGGCCAGTCCTACAGAACAGACATGCCACTGTATGTCCACCAAAACGTCGTCTCAGTTACTCCCACTACGAATTTCTTGAGTTAGCAAATGTACTTCGCCGGATGACGAGGCATTTGGCTACCTCAAGAGAGTCATAGTTCCTGCTGGCAGTTGCTCTCCTTTCTTTGAATCTTTCCTCTCTTTAATTCGTAGTGGGGCCAGTCCATGCAGAAGCGAAATGCTGCAACATGTTTACATTAATGCTGTCTGAGTTACTCCAACGACGATATCCTCGAGTTTTCAAATAAATTTCGCAGAGTGACGAGGCATTTGGCTGCCTTAAGAGAGTCATAGTTCCTGCTGCCAGCTGCTCCCCTTCCTTTGAATCTTTCCTCTCTTTAGTTCGTACTGCGGCCAGTCCATGCAGAAGCGGAATGCTGCAACATGTCCACCTTATCGTTGTCTGAGTTACTCCAACGACGATATCCTCTAGTTTTCAAATAAATTTCGCAGAGTGACGAGGCATTTGGCTACCTTAAGATAGGCATAGTTACTCCTGCCGGCTGCTCCCATTTCTTCAGGCCATTATCATTCTTGCTATGGCCCGTCCTACAGAACCGTTATGCCACCGTATATCCACCTTAATGTCGTCACAGTTACTCCCACTACGAGTTTCTCGAGTTAGTAAATGTACTTCGCCGGATGACGAGGCTTTTGGCTACCTTAAGAGAGTCATAGTTCCTGCTGCCAGCTGCTCCCCTTTCTTTGAATCTTTCCTCTCTTTAATTCGTACTTCGGCCAGTCCATACAGAAGCGAAATGCTGCAACATGTTTACCTTAACGCTGTCCGAGTTACTCCAACGACGATATCCTCGAGTTTTCAAATAAATTTCGCAGAGTGACGAGGCATTTGGCTACCTTAAGAGAGTCGTAGTTACACCTGCCGGCTGCTCCCTTTTCTTTAGGCCATTATCGTTCTTGCTATGGTCAGTCCTACCGAACCGATATGCCACTGTATGTCAACCTAAACGTCGTCACAGTTACTCCCACTACGAGTTTCTTGAGTTAGCAAATGTACTTCGCCGGATGACGAGGCATTTGGCCACCTTAAGAGAGTCATAGTTCCTGCCGCCAGCTGCTCCCCTTCCTTTGAATCTTTCCTCTCTTTAATTCGTACTGCGGCCAGTCCATGCAGAAGCGAAATGCTGCAGCATGTCCACCTTAACGTTGTCTGAGTTACTCCAACGACGATATCCTCGAGATTTCAAATAAATTTCGCAGAGTGACAAGGCATTTGGCTACCTTAAGAGAGTCATAGTTACTCCTGCCGGCTGCTCCCATTTCTTTAGGCCATTATCATTCTTGCTATGGCCAGTCCTACAGAACAGATATGCCACTGTATATCCACCAAAACGTCGTCTCAGTTACTCCCACTACGAATTTCTTGAGTTAGCAAATGTACTTCGCCGGATGACGAGGCATGTGGCTACCTCAAGAGAGTCATAGTTCCTGCTGGCAGTTGCTCTCCTTTCTTTGAATCTTTCCTCTCTTTAATTCGTAGTGGGGCCAGTCCATGCAGAAGCGAAATGCTGCAACATGTTTACATTAATGCTGTCTGAGTTACTCCAACGACGATATCCTCGAGTTTTCAAATAAATTTCGCAGAGTGACGAGGCATTTGGCTGCCTTAAGAGAGTCATAGTTCCTGCTGCCAGCTGCTCCCCTTCCTTTGAATCTTTCCTCTCTTTAGTTCGTACTGCGGCCAGTCCATGCAGAAGCGGAATGCTGCAACATGTCCACCTTATCGTTGTCTGAGTTACTCCAACGACGATATCCTCTAGTTTTCAAATAAATTTCGCAGAGTGACGAGGCATTTGGCTACCTTAAGATAGGCATAGTTACTCCTGCCGGCTGCTCCCATTTCTTCAGGCCATTATCATTCTTGCTATGGCCCGTCCTACAGAACCGATATGCCACCGTATATCCACCTTAATGTCGTCACAGTTACTCCCACTACGAGTTTCTCGAGTTAGTAAATGTACTTCGCCGGATGACGAGGCTTTTGGCTACCTTAAGAGAGTCATAGTTCCTGCTGCCAGCTGCTCCCCTTTCTTTGAATCTTTCCTCTCTTTAATTCGTACTTCGGCCAGTCCATACAGAAGCGAAATGCTGCAACATGTTTACCTTAACGCTGTCCGAGTTACTCCAACGACGATATCCTCGAGTTTTCAAATAAATTTCGCAGAGTGACGAGGCATTTGGCTACCTTAAGAGAGTCGTTGTTACTCCTGCCGGCTGCTCCCTTTTCTTTAGGCCATTATCGTTCTTGCTATGGTCAGTCCTACCGAACCGATATGCCACTGTATGTCCACCTAAACGTCGTCACAGTTACTCCCACTACGAGTTTCTTGAGTTAGCAAATGTACTTCGCCGGATGACGAGGCATTTGGCCACCTTAAGAGAGTCATAGTTCCTGCCGCCAGCTGCTCCCCTTCCTTTGAATCTTTCCTCTCTTTAATTCGTACTGCGGCCAGTCCATGCAGAAGCGAAATGCTGCAGCATGTCCACCTTAACGTTGTCTGAGTTACTCCAACGACGATATCCTCGAATTTTCAAATAAATTTCGCAGAGTGACGAGGCATTTGGCTGCCTTAAGAGAGTCTTAGTTCCTCTTGCTAGCTGCTCCCCTTTCTTTGAATCTTTCCACTCTTTAATTCCGTACAGCGGCCAGTTCATGCATAACCGGAATGCTGCAACATGTCCACCTTAACGTTGTCTGAGTTACTCCAACGGGGATATCCTCGAGTTTTCAAATAAATTTCGCAGAGTGACGAGGCATTTGGCTACCTTAAGAGTGTCATAGTTACTCCTCCTGGCTGCTCCCGTTTCTTTAGGCCACTATCATTCATGCTATGGCCAGTCCTACAGAACCGATATGCCACTGTATGTCCACCTAAACGTCGTCACAATTACTGCCACTACGAGTTTCTTTAGTATGCAAATGTACTTCGCCGGATGACGTGGTATTTGGCTACCTTAAGAGAGTCATAGTTCCTGCTGCCAGCTGCTAGCCCTTCCTTTGAATCTTTCCTCTCTTTAATTCGTACTGCGGCCAGTCCATGCAGAAGCGGAATGCTGCAACATGTCCACCTTAACGTTGTCTGAGTTACTCCAACTACGATATCCTCGAGATTTCAAATAAATTTCGCAGAGTGACAAGGCATTTGGCTACCTTAAGAGAGTTATAGTTACTCCTGCCGGCTGCTCCCATTTCTTTAGGCCATTATCATTCTTGCTATGGCCAGTCCTACAGAACAGATATGCCATTCTATGTCCACCAAAACGTCGTCACAGTTACTCCCACTACGAATTTCTTGAGTTAGCAAATGTACTTCGCCGGATGACGAGGCATTTGGCCACACTAAGAGAGTCATAGTTCCTGCTGGCAGTTGCTCCCATTTCTTTGAATCTTTCCTCTCTTTAATTCGTACTGGGGCCAGTCCATGCAGAAGCGAAATGCTGCAACATGTTTACATTAACGCTGTTTGAGTTACTCCAACGACGATATCCTCGAGTTTCAAACAAATTTTCCAGAGTGACGAGGCATTAGGCTACCTTAAGAGAGTCATAGTTACTCCTGCCGGCTGCTCCCATTTCTTTAGGCCATTGTCATTCTTGCTATGGCCAGTCCTACAGAACCGATATGCCACTGTATGTCCACCTAAACGTCGTCACAGTTACTCCCACTCCGTGTTTCTTGAGTTAGCAAATGTACTTCGCCGGATGACGAGGCATTTGGCTACCTTAAGAGAGGCATAGTTACTCCTGCCGGCTGCTCCCATTTTTTCAGGCCATTATCATTCTTGCTATGGCCCGTCCTACAAAACGGATATGCCACCGTATATCCACCTTAACGTCGTCTCCCACTACGAGTTTCTCGAGTTAGTAAATGTACTTCGCCGGATGACGAGGCTTTTGGCTACCTTAAGAGAGTCATAGTTCCAGCTGCCAGCTGCTCCCCTTCCTTTGAATCTTTCCTCTCTTTAATTCGTACTTCGGCCAGTTCATACAGAAGCGAAATGCTGCAACAAGTTTACCTTAACGCTGTCCGAGTTACTCCAACGACGATATCCTCGAGTTTTCAAATAAATTTCGCAGAGTGACGAGGCATTTGGCTACCTTAAGAGGGTCGTAGTTACTCCTGCCGGCTGCTCCCATTTCTTTTGGCCATTATCAATCTTGCTATGGCCTGTCCTACAGAACCGATATGCCACTGTATGTCCACCTAAACGTCGTCACAATTACTCCCACTACGAGTCTCTTGAGTTAGCAAATGTACTTCGACGGATGACGAGGCATTTGGCGACCTTAAGAGAGTCTTAGTTCCTGCTGCCAGCTGCTCCCCTTCCTTTGATACTTTCCTCTCTTTAATTCGTACTGCGGCCAGTCTATGCAGAAGCGAAATGCTGCAACATGTCCACCTTAACGTTGTCTGAGTTACCCCAAAGACGATATCCTCGAGTTTTCAAATAAATTTCGCAAAGTGACGAGGCATTTAACTACCTTAAGAGAGTCATAGTTACACCTGCCGGCTGCTCCCATTTCTTTAGGCCATTATCATTCTTGCTATGGCCAGTCCTACAGAAACGATATGCCACTGTATGTCCACCTAAACGTCGTCACAGTTACTCCCACGACGAGTTTCTTGAGTTAGCAAATGTACTTCGCCGGATGACGAGGCATTTGGCCACCTTAAGAGAGTCATAGTTCCTGCCGCCAGGTGCTCTCCTTCCTTTGAATCTTTCCTCTCTTTAATTCGTACTGCGGCCAGTCCATGCAGAAGCGGAATGCTGCAACATGTCCACCTTAACGTTGTCTGAGTTACTCCAACTACGATATCCTCGAGATTTCAAATAAATTTCGCAGAGTGACAAGGCATTTTACTACCTTAAGAGAGTCATAGTTACTCCTGCCGGCTGCTCCCATTTCTTTAGGCCATTATCATTCTTGCTATGGCCAGTCCTACAGAACAGATATGCCACTGTATGTCCACCAAAACGTCGTCTCAGTTACTCCCACTACGAATTTCTTGAGTTAGCAAATGTACTTCGCCGGATGACGAGGCATTTGGCTACCTCAAGAGAGTCATAGTTCCTGCTGGCAGTTGCTCTCCTTTCTTTGAATCTTTCCTCTCTTTAATTCGTAGTGGGGCCAGTCCATGCAGAAGCGAAATGCTGCAACATGTTTACATTAATGCTGTCTGAGTTACTCCAACGACGATATCCTCGAGTTTTCAAATAAATTTCGCAGAGTGACGAGGCATTTGGCTGCCTTAAGAGAGTCATAGTTCCTGCTGCCAGCTGCTCCCCTTCCTTTGAATCTTTCCTCTCTTTAGTTCGTACTGCGGCCAGTCCATGCAGAAGCGGAATGCTGCAACATGTCCACCTTATCGTTGTCTGAGTTACTCCAACGACGATATCCTCTAGTTTTCAAATAAGTTTCGCAGAGTGACGAGGCATTTGGCTACCTTAAGATAGGCATAGTTACTCCTGCCGGCTGCTCCCATTTCTTCAGGCCATTATCATTCTTGCTATGGCCCGTCCTACAGAACCGTTATGCCACCGTATATCCACCTTAATGTCGTCACAGTTACTCCCACTACGAGTTTCTCGAGTTAGTAAATGTACTTCGCCGGATGACGAGGCTTTTGGCTACCTTAAGAGAGTCATAGTTCCTGCTGCCAGCTGCTCCCCTTTCTTTGAATCTTTCCTCTCTTTAATTCGTACTTCGGCCAGTCCATACAGAAGCGAAATGCTGCAACATGTTTACCTTAACGCTGTCCGAGTTACTCCAACGACGATATCCTCGAGTTTTCAAATAAATTTCGCAGAGTGACGAGGCATTTGGCTACCTTAAGAGAGTCGTAGTTACACCTGCCGGCTGCTCCCTTTTCTTTAGGCCATTATCGTTCTTGCTATGGTCAGTCCTACCGAACCGATATGCCACTGTATGTCAACCTAAACGTCGTCACAGTTACTCCCACTACGAGTTTCTTGAGTTAGCAAATGTACTTCGCCGGATGACGAGGCATTTGGCCACCTTAAGAGAGTCATAGTTCCTGCCGCCAGCTGCTCCCCTTCCTTTGAATCTTTCCTCTCTTTAATTCGTACTGCGGCCAGTCCATGCAGAAGCGAAATGCTGCAGCATGTCCACCTTAACGTTGTCTGAGTTACTCCAACGACGATATCCTCGAGATTTCAAATAAATTTCGCAGAGTGACAAGGCATTTGGCTACCTTAAGAGAGTCATAGTTACTCCTGCCGGCTGCTCCCATTTCTTTAGGCCATTATCATTCTTGCTATGGCCAGTCCTACAGAACAGATATGCCACTGTATATCCACCAAAACGTCGTCTCAGTTACTCCCACTACGAATTTCTTGAGTTAGCAAATGTACTTCGCCGGATGACGAGGCATGTGGCTACCTCAAGAGAGTCATAGTTCCTGCTGGCAGTTGCTCTCCTTTCTTTGAATCTTTCCTCTCTTTAATTCGTAGTGGGGCCAGTCCATGCAGAAGCGAAATGCTGCAACATGTTTACATTAATGCTGTCTGAGTTACTCCAACGACGATATCCTCGAGTTTTCAAATAAATTTCGCAGAGTGACGAGGCATTTGGCTGCCTTAAGAGAGTCATAGTTCCTGCTGCCAGCTGCTCCCCTTCCTTTGAATCTTTCCTCTCTTTAGTTCGTACTGCGGCCAGTCCATGCAGAAGCGGAATGCTGCAACATGTCCACCTTATCGTTGTCTGAGTTACTCCAACGACGATATCCTCTAGTTTTCAAATAAATTTCGCAGAGTGACGAGGCATTTGGCTACCTTAAGATAGGCATAGTTACTCCTGCCGGCTGCTCCCATTTCTTCAGGCCATTATCATTCTTGCTATGGCCCGTCCTACAGAACCGATATGCCACCGTATATCCACCTTAATGTCGTCACAGTTACTCCCACTACGAGTTTCTCGAGTTAGTAAATGTACTTCGCCGGATGACGAGGCTTTTGGCTACCTTAAGAGAGTCATAGTTCCTGCTGCCAGCTGCTCCCCTTTCTTTGAATCTTTCCTCTCTTTAATTCGTACTTCGGCCAGTCCATACAGAAGCGAAATGCTGCAACATGTTTACCTTAACGCTGTCCGAGTTACTCCAACGACGATATCCTCGAGTTTTCAAATAAATTTCGCAGAGTGACGAGGCATTTGGCTACCTTAAGAGAGTCGTTGTTACTCCTGCCGGCTGCTCCCTTTTCTTTAGGCCATTATCGTTCTTGCTATGGTCAGTCCTACCGAACCGATATGCCACTGTATGTCCACCTAAACGTCGTCACAGTTACTCCCACTACGAGTTTCTTGAGTTAGCAAATGTACTTCGCCGGATGACGAGGCATTTGGCCACCTTAAGAGAGTCATAGTTCCTGCCGCCAGCTGCTCCCCTTCCTTTGAATCTTTCCTCTCTTTAATTCGTACTGCGGCCAGTCCATGCAGAAGCGAAATGCTGCAGCATGTCCACCTTAACGTTGTCTGAGTTACTCCAACGACGATATCCTCGAATTTTCAAATAAATTTCGCAGAGTGACGAGGCATTTGGCTGCCTTAAGAGAGTCTTAGTTCCTCTTGCTAGCTGCTCCCCTTTCTTTGAATCTTTCCACTCTTTAATTCCGTACAGCGGCCAGTTCATGCATAACCGGAATGCTGCAACATGTCCACCTTAACGTTGTCTGAGTTACTCCAACGGGGATATCCTCGAGTTTTCAAATAAATTTCGCAGAGTGACGAGGCATTTGGCTACCTTAAGAGTGTCATAGTTACTCCTCCAGGCTGCTCCCGTTTCTTTAGGCCACTATCATTCATGCTATGGCCAGTCCTACAGAACCGATATGCCACTGTATGTCCACCTAAACGTCGTCACAATTACTGCCACTACGAGTTTCTTTAGTATGCAAATGTACTTCGCCGGATGACGTGGTATTTGGCTACCTTAAGAGAGTCATAGTTCCTGCTGCCAGCTGCTAGCCCTTCCTTTGAATCTTTCCTCTCTTTAATTCGTACTGCGGCCAGTCCATGCAGAAGCGGAATGCTGCAACATGTCCACCTTAACGTTGTCTGAGTTACTCCAACTACGATATCCTCGAGATTTCAAATAAATTTCGCAGAGTGACAAGGCATTTGGCTACCTTAAGAGAGTTATAGTTACTCCTGCCGGCTGCTCCCATTTCTTTAGGCCATTATCATTCTTGCTATGGCCAGTCCTACAGAACAGATATGCCATTCTATGTCCACCAAAACGTCGTCACAGTTACTCCCACTACGAATTTCTTGAGTTAGCAAATGTACTTCGCCGGATGACGAGGCATTTGGCCACATTAAGAGAGTCATAGTTCCTGCTGGCAGTTGCTCCCATTTCTTTGAATCTTTCCTCTCTTTAATTCGTACTGGGGCCAGTCCATGCAGAAGCGAAATGCTGCAACATGTTTACATTAACGCTGTTTGAGTTACTCCAACGACGATATCCTCGAGTTTCAAACAAATTTTCCAGAGTGACGAGGCATTAGGCTACCTTAAGAGAGTCATAGTTACTCCTGCCGGCTGCTCCCATTTCTTTAGGCCATTGTCATTCTTGCTATGGCCAGTCCTACAGAACCGATATGCCACTGTATGTCCACCTAAACGTCGTCACAGTTACTCCCACTCCGTGTTTCTTGAGTTAGCAAATGTACTTCGCCGGATGACGAGGCATTTGGCTACCTTAAGAGAGGCATAGTTACTCCTGCCGGCTGCTCCCATTTTTTCAGGCCATTATCATTCTTGCTATGGCCCGTCCTACAAAACGGATATGCCACCGTATATCCACCTTAACGTCGTCTCCCACTACGAGTTTCTCGAGTTAGTAAATGTACTTCGCCGGATGACGAGGCTTTTGGCTACCTTAAGAGAGTCATAGTTCCAGCTGCCAGCTGCTCCCCTTCCTTTGAATCTTTCCTCTCTTTAATTCGTACTTCGGCCAGTTCATACAGAAGCGAAATGCTGCAACAAGTTTACCTTAACGCTGTCCGAGTTACTCCAACGACGATATCCTCGAGTTTTCAAATAAATTTCGCAGAGTGACGAGGCATTTGGCTACCTTAAGAGGGTCGTAGTTACTCCTGCCGGCTGCTCCCATTTCTTTTGGCCATTATCAATCTTGCTATGGCCTGTCCTACAGAACCGATATGCCACTGTATGTCCACCTAAACGTCGTCACAATTACTCCCACTACGAGTCTCTTGAGTTAGCAAATGTACTTCGACGGATGACGAGGCATTTGGCGACCTTAAGAGAGTCTTAGTTCCTGCTGCCAGCTGCTCCCCTTCCTTTGATACTTTCCTCTCTTTAATTCGTACTGCGGCCAGTCTATGCAGAAGCGAAATGCTGCAACATGTCCACCTTAACGTTGTCTGAGTTACCCCAAAGACGATATCCTCGAGTTTTCAAATAAATTTCGCAAAGTGACGAGGCATTTAACTACCTTAAGAGAGTCATAGTTACACCTGCCGGCTGCTCCCATTTCTTTAGGCCATTATCATTCTTGCTATGGCCAGTCCTACAGAACAGATATGCCACTGTATGTCCACCAAAACGTCGTCTCAGTTACTCCCACTACGAATTTCTTGAGTTAGCAAATGTACTTCGCCGGATGACGAGGCATTTGGCTACCTCAAGAGAGTCATAGTTCCTGCTGGCAGTTGCTCTCCTTTCTTTGAATCTTTCCTCTCTTTAATTCGTAGTGGGGCCAGTCCATGCAGAAGCGAAATGCTGCAACATGTTTACATTAATGCTGTCTGAGTTACTCCAACGACGATATCCTCGAGTTTTCAAATAAATATCGCAGAGTGACGAGGCATTTGGCTGCCTTAAGAGAGTCATAGTTCCTGCTGCCAGCTGCTCCCCTTCCTTGGAATCTTTCCTCTCTTTAGTTCGTACTGCGGCCAGTCCATGCAGAAGCGGAATGCTGCAACATGTCCACCTTATCGTTGTCTGAGTTACTCCAACGGCGATATCCTCTAGTTTTCAAATAAATTTCGCAGAGTGACGAGGCATTTGGCTACCTTAAGATAGGCATAGTTACTCCTGCCGGCTGCTCCCATTTCTTCAGGCCATTATCATTCTTGCTATGGCCCGTCCTACAGAACCGATATGCCACCGTATATCCACCTTAATGTCGTCACAGTTACTCCCACTACGAGTTTCTCGAGTTAGTAAATGTACTTCGCCGGATGACGAGGCTTTTGGCTACCTTAAGAGAGTCATAGTTCCTGCTGCCAGCTGCTCCCCTTTCTTTGAATCTTTCCTCTCTTTAATTCGTACTTCGGCCAGTCCATACAGAAGCGAAATGCTGCAACATGTTTACCTTAACGCTGTCCGAGTTACTCCAACGACGATATCCTCGAGTTTTCAAATAAATTTCGCAGAGTGACGAGGCATTTGGCTGCCTTAAGAGAGTCTTAGTTCCTCTTGCTAGCTGCTCCCCTTTCTTTGAATCTTTCCACTCTTTAATTCCGTACAGCGGCCAGTTCATACAGAACCGGAATGCTGCAACATGTCCACCTTAACGTTGTCTGAGTTACTCCAACGGGGATATCCTCGAGTTTTCAAATAAATTTCGCAGAGTGACGGGGCATTTGGCTACCTTAAGAGTGTCATAGTTACTCCTCCTGGCTGCTCCCGTTTCTTTAGGCCACTATCATTCATGCTATGGCCAGTCCTACAGAACCGATATGCCACTGTATGTCCACCTAAACGTCGTCACAATTACTGCCACTACGAGTTTCTTTAGTATGCAAATGTACTTCGCCGGATGACGTGGTATTTGGCTACCTTAAGAGAGTCATAGTTCCTGCTGCCAGCTGCTAGCCCTTCCTTTGAATCTTTCCTCTCTTTAATTCGTACTGCGGCCAGTCCATGCAGAAGCGGAATGCTGCAACATGTCCACCTTAACGTTGTCTGAGTTACTCCGATATCCTCGAGATTTCAAATAAATTTCGCAGAGTGACAAGGCATTTGGCTACCTTAAGAGAGTTATAGTTACTCCTGCCGGCTGCTCCCATTTCTTTAGGCCATTATCATTCTTGCTATGGCCAGTCCTACAGAACAGATATGCCATTGTATGTCCACCAAAACGTCGTCACAGTTACTCCCACTACGAATTTCTTGAGTTAGCAAATGTACTTCGACGGATGACGAGGCATTTGGCGACCTTAAGAGAGTCTTAGTTCCTGCTGCCAGCTGCTCCCCTTCCTTTGATACTTTCCTCTCTTTAATTCGTACTGCGGCCAGTCTATGCAGAAGCGAAATGCTGCAACATGTCCACCTTAACGTTGTCTGAGTTACCCCAAAGACGATATCCTCGAGTTTTCAAATAAATTTCGCAAAGTGACGAGGCATTTAACTACCTTAAGAGAGTCATAGTTACACCTGCCGGCTGCTCCCATTTCTTTAGGCCATTATCATTCTTGCTATGGCCAGTCCTACAGAACAGATATGCCACTGTATGTCCACCAAAACGTCGTCTCAGTTACTCCCACTACGAATTTCTTGAGTTAGCAAATGTACTTCGCCGGATGACGAGGCATTTGGCTACCTCAAGAGAGTCATAGTTCCTGCTGGCAGTTGCTCTCCTTTCTTTGAATCTTTCCTCTCTTTAATTCGTAGTGGGGCCAGTCCATGCAGAAGCGAAATGCTGCAACATGTTTACATTAATGCTGTCTGAGTTACTCCAACGACGATATCCTCGAGTTTTCAAATAAATATCGCAGAGTGACGAGGCATTTGGCTGCCTTAAGAGAGTCATAGTTCCTGCTGCCAGCTGCTCCCCTTCCTTGGAATCTTTCCTCTCTTTAGTTCGTACTGCGGCCAGTCCATGCAGAAGCGGAATGCTGCAACATGTCCACCTTATCGTTGTCTGAGTTACTCCAACGGCGATATCCTCTAGTTTTCAAATAAATTTCGCAGAGTGACGAGGCATTTGGCTACCTTAAGATAGGCATAGTTACTCCTGCCGGCTGCTCCCATTTCTTCAGGCCATTATCATTCTTGCTATGGCCCGTCCTACAGAACCGATATGCCACCGTATATCCACCTTAATGTCGTCACAGTTACTCCCACTACGAGTTTCTCGAGTTAGTAAATGTACTTCGCCGGATGACGAGGCTTTTGGCTACCTTAAGAGAGTCATAGTTCCTGCTGCCAGCTGCTCCCCTTTCTTTGAATCTTTCCTCTCTTTAATTCGTACTTCGGCCAGTCCATACAGAAGCGAAATGCTGCAACATGTTTACCTTAACGCTGTCCGAGTTACTCCAACGACGATATCCTCGAGTTTTCAAATAAATTTCGCAGAGTGACGAGGCATTTGGCTGCCTTAAGAGAGTCTTAGTTCCTCTTGCTAGCTGCTCCCCTTTCTTTGAATCTTTCCACTCTTTAATTCCGTACAGCGGCCAGTTCATACAGAACCGGAATGCTGCAACATGTCCACCTTAACGTTGTCTGAGTTACTCCAACGGGGATATCCTCGAGTTTTCAAATAAATTTCGCAGAGTGACGGGGCATTTGGCTACCTTAAGAGTGTCATAGTTACTCCTCCTGGCTGCTCCCGTTTCTTTAGGCCACTATCATTCATGCTATGGCCAGTCCTACAGAACCGATATGCCACTGTATGTCCACCTAAACGTCGTCACAATTACTGCCACTACGAGTTTCTTTAGTATGCAAATG
Organism: Schistocerca americana; assembly: GCF_021461395.2. Taxonomy (NCBI): domain Eukaryota; kingdom Metazoa; phylum Arthropoda; class Insecta; order Orthoptera; family Acrididae; genus Schistocerca; species Schistocerca americana. The sequence continues at coordinate 717,988,517 of NC_060123.1, forward strand.
TACTTCGCCGGATGACGTGGTATTTGGCTACCTTAAGAGAGTCATAGTTCCTGCTGCCAGCTGCTAGCCCTTTCTTTGAATCTTTCCTCTCTTTAATTCGTACTGCGGCCAGTCCATGCAGAAGCGGAATGCTGCAACATGTCCACCTTAACGTTGTCTGAGTTACTCCGATATCCTCGAGATTTCAAATAAATTTCGCAGAGTGACAAGGCATTTGGCTACCTTAAGAGAGTTATAGTTACTCCTGCCGGCTGCTCCCATTTCTTTAGGCCATTATCATTCTTGCTATGGCCAGTCCTACAGAACAGATATGCCATTGTATGTCCACCAAAACGTCGTCACAGTTACTCCCACTACGAATTTCTTGAGTTAGCAAATGTACTTCGCCGGATGACGAGGCATTTGGCCACATTAAGAGAGTCATAGTTCCTGCTGGCAGTTGCTCCCATTTCTTTGAATCTTTCCTCTCTTTAATTCGTACTGGGGCCAGTCCATGCAGAAGCGAAATGCTGCAACATGTTTACATTAACGCTGTTTGAGTTACTCCAACGACGATATCCTCGAGTTTCAAATAAATTTTCCAGAGTGACTTGGCATTAGGCTACCTTAAGAGAGTCATAGTTACTCCTGCCGGCTGCTCCCATTTCTTTAGGCCATTGTCATTCTTGCTATGGCCAGTCCTACAGAACCGATATGCCACTGTATGTCCACCTAAACGTCGTCACAGTTACTCCCACTACGTGTTTCTTGAGTTAGCAAATGTACTTCGCCGGATGACGAGGCATTTGGCTACCTTAAGAGAGGCATAGTTACTCCTGCCGGCTGCTCCCATTTTTTCAGGCCATTATCATTCTTGCTATGGCCCGTCCTACAAAACGGATATGCCACCGTATATCCACCTTAACGTCGTCTCCCACTACGAGTTTCTCGAGTTAGTAAATGTACTTCGCCGGATGACGAGGCTTTTGGCTACCTTAAGAGAGTCATAGTTCCTGCTGCCAGCTGCTCCCCTTCCTTTGAATCTTTCCTCTCTTTAATTCGTACTTCGGCCAGTTCATACAGAAGCGAAATGCTGCAACAAGTTTACCTTAACGCTGTCCGAGTTACTCCAACGACGATATCCTCGAGTTTTCAAATAAATTTCGCAGAGTGACGAGGCATTTGGCTACCTTAAGAGAGTCGTAGTTACTCCTGCCGGCTGCTCCCATTTCTTTTGGCCATTATCAATCTTGCTATGGCCTGTCCTACAGAACCGATATGCCACTGTATGTCCACCTAAACGTCGTCACAATTACTCCCACTACGAGTCTCTTGAGTTAGCAAATGTACTTCGCCGGATGACGAGGCATTTGGCGACCTTAAGAGAGTCTTAGTTCCTGCTGCCAGCTGCTCCCCTTCCTTTGATACTTTCCTCTCTTTAATTCGTACTGCGGCCAGTCCATGCAGAAGCGAAATGCTGCAACATGTCCACCTTAACGTTGTCTGAGTTACCCCAAAGACGATATCCTCGAGTTTTCAAATAAATTTCGCAAAGTGACGAGGCATTTAACTACCTTAAGAGAGTCATAGTTACACCTGCCGGCTGCTCCCATTTCTTTAGGCCATTATCATTCTTGCTATGGCCAGTCCTACAGAAACGATATGCCACTGTATGTCCACCTAAACGTCGTCACAGTTACTCCCACTACGAGTTTCTTGAGTTAGCAAATGTACTTCGCCGGATGACGAGGCATTTGGCCACCTTAAGAGAGTCATAGTTCCTGCCGCCAGGTGCTCTCCTTCCTTTGAATCTTTGCTCTCTTTAATTCGTACTGCGGCCAGTCCATGCAGAAGCGGAATGCTGCAACATGTCCACCTTAACGTTGTCTGAGTTACTCCAACTACGATATCCTCGAGATTTCAAATAAATTTCGCAGAGTGACAAGGCATTTGGCTACCTTAAGAGAGTCATAGTTACTCCTGCCGGCTGCTCCCATTTCTTTAGGCCATTATCATTCTTGCTATGGCCAGTCCTACAGAACAGATATGCCACTGTATGTCCACCAAAACGTCGTCTCAGTTACTCCCACTACGAATTTCTTGAGTTAGCAAATGTACTTCGCCGGATGACGAGGCATTTGGCTACCTCAAGAGAGTCATAGTTCCTGCTGGCAGTTGCTCTCCTTTCTTTGAATCATTCCTCTCTTTAATTCGTAGTGGGGCCAGTCCATGCAGAAGCGAAATGCTGCAACATGTTTACATTAATGCTGTCTGAGTTACTCCAACGACGATATCCTCGAGTTTTCAAATAAATTTCGCAGAGTGACGAGGCATTTGGCTGCCTTAAGAGAGTCATAGTTCCTGCTGCCAGCTGCTCCCCTTCCTTTGAATCTTTCCTCTCTTTAGTTCGTACTGCGGCCAGTCCATGCAGAAGCGGAATGCTGCAACATGTCCACCTTATCGTTGTCTGAGTTACTCCAACGACGATATCCTCTAGTTTTCAAATAAATTTCGCAGAGTGACGAGGCATTTGGCTACCTTAAGATAGGCATAGTTACTCCTGCCGGCTGCTCCCATTTCTTCAGGCCATTATCATTCTTGCTATGGCCCGTCCTACAGAACCGATATGCCACCGTATATCCACCTTAATGTCGTCACAGTTACTCCCACTACGAGTTTCTCGAGTTAGTAAATGTACTTCGCCGGATGACGAGGCTTTTGGCTACCTTAAGAGAGTCATAGTTCCTGCTGCCAGCTGCTCCCCTTTCTTTGAATCTTTCCTCTCTTTAATTCGTACTTCGGCCAGTCCATACAGAAGCGAAATGCTGCAACATGTTTACCTTAACGCTGTCCGAGTTACTCCAACGACGATATCCTCGAGTTTACAAATAAATTTCGCAGAGTGACGAGGCATTTGGCTACCTTAAGAGAGTCGTAGTTACTCCTGCCGGCTGCTCCCTTTTCTTTAGGCCATTATCGTTCTTGCTATGGTCAGTCCTACCGAACCGATATGCCACTGTATGTCCACCTAAACGTCGTCACAGTTACTCCCACTACGAGTTTCTTGAGTTAGCAAATGTACTTCGCCGGATGACGAGGCATTTGGCCATTCAACAGCCGTCTTTATTCAGTAACTGAATAACACAAATATATACATATACATGTGTGGCAGGTGTTACTCGCCATGTCCGCCACCGAGGTGGGGACTTACAAGGGCGAAGCCACAATAAAAGTATAAAACTAACATATATGTACATGTATAAGTGCGGAAAGGAAAACAAGAACAACACAGATTACAGACAAATAGAAGAAAGAACAAAGACGGGTTATTCCTCCTGTGGATAGGCCCCAGGAGTCAAGGCGAAGAAAATAACCAGCAGCCTAGCCGACGCCGACACGCTGCTTCGGGCTAGGAGCCGTCATACGCTCGAAAATTTTGTAACTTTTGCAGCAGCTCTGTAGTGTTCTGGTGCTCAGCACCGCCAGTTCTCGGGGTCGGAAGCCTAAGGCGGCGAGATCCCTCGCCGACGCTGGAGACCATACACCCCTCCAGTTCACCGTCGCGGTGGACACAATCACCTCCTCAACGTCACGGTGCAGGTTGGAGATGGCACGCCGGATGGACGGCGTGTCGTAGTAGGCCGCCTTCTGGGAGTGACACCAGTCGAGCCGGAGGTGGTCTCCGACTATCTGGGCGTCGACCACGCGGGCGATGCCGTCTTTGACCGCCACCACGTCAGGCTTGCGGATGCCCTCAGGTGTTCGGAGGTGGGGCTCCACGGAGACATTGAAGCCCCTCTGCGCGAGTCCACGGGCGACATAACGCACTACAGCGTCATGGCGCTTGACCCGGGACCCGTGCGTCCTAAAGCAAGCCTGAAGTACGTGGTTGGCGGTCTCCACGGCCTGGCACCCCGCGCGGCATCTGGTGTCCGCCTCCCGCCCGCGACTGCGCCGTGCCTTCGTAGGGAAGGCGTTGATGCGGGCGCGGAGGGCGTCGATGTATTCACGCCCAGATAGCAGGCGACTGGTGTCGGCGACCCACTGATGTTGGCCACTGACGGCGGCAGAAGATGACAGCGCCGCACCGTCAATGGCGATGTGTAGGCGCGCCGCCCACATTTCCCCAACCTGCGTTGACGATTTGAGGAGGTGGCCCTCCCACATTAGGTGGCGCTCCAGCACCTCGATCTCACGCTGCACCTCATCCATGCCTGCACCGTCGCAGGCTGGCCCTATCTTCTTCAGCGCCAGGAGACGGGACCGACGGAGGGTTGGACCCATCCATCGGCAAGATGGAATGCCGAGGCCCCCCTGGGCAACAGGAGCGTGGAAGTATCCCAGGGGGGTGTCCGCCGGAAGGCGGAACCATCTCCTGACGGCGGCCCGGATGGTGACGTCGGCCGACTTCAATGCACCCACCCGGGTGCGGCTGAGGGCCAGCCCGTGGTACAGGCCAGGGAGAAGTACGTTGGTGAGAGCGTGGAGGCGCTGTTGCGGCTTCAGCGGAGCTCGGGAGATGACGTCAAGCTGCTCCAACAGGTGGCGACGTGGATTGAAGACACAGCGACCCGCCGTGGAGAATTGCAGCCCCAGGTACCGGAAGGTTTCACCCACACGCAGGGCAGGCATGGTGGTATTGCCTGCTGTGAAGGTGACATTGCTGTCCACCTTCACCTTCTTCTCGCGCCCTGACGCGACTAAGGCGAGGGTGAAACACTTCCGGGCGTTGATCTGCAGCCCCAGGTGGGCAAAGGCTGCGGTAGCTGCGTCGATGAGGGACTGCAAGCCCCTCGGGGTCGCTGCAAACAGCAAGACGTCATCTGCAAAGGCCGCAGCGTTGACTCTGCGACCGAGGATCCGAGCTCCGATGTGGGAGGGCAGTTGGCCTAAAACGTAGTCCACCGCAAAGTTGAACAGGAGGGGGGAGAGGGGATCGCCCTGGCGAACGCCCCGTGCTGGCTGCACAGACACGCCCACGCCGGCGCCGTCCGCTATCACAGTCGTGCTGCCCTCGTAGCACCGCTCGACGTACTCGACAAAGCAATCCGGTAGGCCATGCGCCTTCAGCACGGGGCGAAGGGCAGCATGATCTACCGAATCGAATGCCTGTAGTTCCTGCCGCCAGCTGCTCCCCTTCCTTTGAATCTTTCCTCTCTTTAATTCGTACTGCGGCCAGTCCATGCAGAAGCGAAATGCTGCAGCATGTCCACCTTAACGTTGTCTGAGTTACTCCAACGACGATATCCTCGAATTTTCAAATAAATTTCGCAGAGTGACGAGGCATTTGGCTGCCTTAAGAGAGTTTTAGTTCCTCTTGCTAGCTGCTCCCCTTTCTTTGAATCTTTCCACTCTTTAATTCCGTACAGCGGCCAGTTCATGCAGAACCGGAATGCTGCAACATGTCCACCTTAACGTTGTCTGAGTTACTCCAACGGGGATATCCTCGAGTTTTCAAATAAATTTCGCAGAGTGACGAGGCATTTGGCTACCTTAAGAGTGTCATAGTTACTCCTCCTGGCTGCTCCCGTTTCTTTAGGCCACTATCATTCATGCTATGGCCAGTCCTACAGAACCGATATGCCACTGTATGTCCACCTAAACGTCGTCACAATTACTGCCACTACGAGTTTCTTTAGTATGCAAATGTACTTCGCCGGATGACGTGGTATTTGGCTACCTTAAGAGAGTCATAGTTCCTGCTGCCAGCTGCTAGCCCTTCCTTTGAATCTTTCCTCTCTTTAATTCGTACTGCGGCCAGTCCATGCAGAAGCGGAATGCTGCAACATGTCCACCTTAACGTTGTCTGAGTTACTCCAACTACGATATCCTCGAGATTTCAAATAAATTTCGCAGAGTGACAAGGCATTTGGCTACCTTAAGAGAGTCATAGTTACTCCTGCCGGCTGCTCCCATTTCTTTAGGCCATTATCATTCTTGCTATGGCCAGTCCTACAGAACAGATATGCCATTGTATGTCCACCAAAACGTCGTCACAGTTACTCCCACTACGAATTTCTTGAGTTAGCAAATGTACTTCGCCGGATGACGAGGCATTTGGCCACATTAAGAGAGTCATAGTTCCTGCTGGCAGTTGCTCCCATTTCTTTGAATCTTTCCTCTCTTTAATTCGTACTGGGGCCAGTCCATGCAGAAGCGAAATGCTGCAACATGTTTACATTAACGCTGTTTGAGTTACTCCAACGACGATATCCTCGAGTTTCAAATAAATGTTGCAGAGTGACGAGGCATTAGGCTACCTTAAGAGAGTCATAGTTACTCCTGCCGGCTGCTCCCATTTCTTTAGGCCATTGTCATTCTTGCTATGGCCAGTCCTACAGAACCGATATGCCACTGTATGTCCACCTAAACGTCGTCACAGTTACTCCCACTACGAGTTTCTTGAGTTAGCAAATGTACTTCGCCGGATGACGAGGCATTTGGCTACCTTAAGAGAGGCATAGTTACTCCTGCCGGCTGCTCCCATTTTTTCAGGCCATTATCATTCTTGCTATGGCCCGTCCTACAGAACGGATATGCCACCGTATATCCACCTTAACGTCGTCTCCCACTACGAGTTTCTGGAGTTAGTAAATGTACTTCGCCGGATGACGAGGCTTTTGACTACCTTAAGAGAGTCATAGTTCCTGCTGCCAGCTGCTCCCCTTCCTTTGAATCTTTCCTCTCTTTAATTCGTACTTCGGCCAGTTCATACAGAAGCGAAATGCTGCAACATGTTTACCTTAACGCTGTCCGAGTTACTCCAACGACGATATCCTCGAGTTTTCAAATAAATTTCGCAGAGTGACGAGGCATTTGGCTACCTTAAGAGAGTCGTAGTTACTCCTGCCGGCTGCTCCCATTTCTTTTGGCCATTATCATTCTTGCTATGGCCTGTCCTACAGAACCGATATGCCACTGTATGTCCACCTAAACGTCGTCACAATTACTCCCACTACGAGTCTCTTGAGTTAGCAAATGTACTTCGCCGGATGACGAGGCATTTGGCGACCTTAAGAGAGTCTTAGTTCCTGCTGCCAGCTGCTCCCCTTCCTTTGATACTTTCCTCTCTTTAATTCGTACTGCGGCCAGTCCATGCAGAAGCGAAATGCTGCAACATGTCCACCTTAACGTTGTCTGAGTTACCCCAAAGACGATATCCTCGAGTTTTCAAATAAATTTCGCAGAGTGACGAGGCATTTAACTACCTTAAGAGAGTCATAGTTAGTCCTGCCGGCTGCTCCCATTTCTTTAGGCCATTATCATTCTTGCGATGGCCAGTCCTACAGAAACGATATGCCACTGTATGTCCACCTAAACGTCGTCACAGTTACTCCCACTACGAGTTTCTTGAGTTAGCAAATGTACTTCGCCGGATGACGACGCATTTGGCCACCTTAAGAGAGTCATAGTACCTGCCGCCAGGTGCTCCCCTTCCTTTGAATCTTTCCTCTCTTTAATTCGTACTGCGGCCAGTCCATGCAGAAGCGAAATGCTGCAACATGTCCACCTTAACGTTGACTGAGTTACTCCAACGACGATATCCTCGGGTTTTCAAATAAATTTCGCAGAGTGACGAGGCATTTGGCTACCTTAAGAGAGGCATAGTTACTCCTGCCGGCTGCTCCCATTTCTTCAGGCCATTATCATTGTTGCTATGGCCCGTCTTACAGAACCGATATGCCGCCGTATATCCACCTTAACGTCGTCTCAGTTACTCCCACTACGAATTTCTTGAGTTAGCAAATGTACTTCGCCGGATGACGAGGCATTTGGCTACCTCAAGAGAGTCATAGTTCCTGCTGGCAGTTGCTCCCCTTTCTTTGAATCTTTCCTCTCTTTTATTCGTACTGGGGCCAGTCCATGCAGAAGCGAAATGCTGCAACATGTTTACATTAACGCTGTCTGAGTTACTCCAACGACGATATCCTCGAGTTTTCAAATAAATTTCGCAGAGTGACGAGGCATTTGGCTACCTTAAGAGAGTCATAGTTACTCCTGCCGGCTGCTCCCATTTCTTTAGGCCATTGTCATTCTTGCTATGGCCAGTCCTACAGAACAGATATGCCACTGTATGTCCACCAACACGTCGTCACAGTTACTCCCACTACGAATTTCTTGAGTTAGCAAATGTACTTCGCCGGATGACGATGCATTTGGCTACCTAAAGAGAGTCATAGTTCCTGCTGCCAGCTGCTCCCCTTCCTTTGAATCTTTCCTCTCTTTAGTTGGTACTGCGGCCAGTCCATGCAGAAGCGGAATGCTGCAACATGTCCACCTTATCGTTGTCTGAGTTAATCCAACGACGATATCCTCGAGTTTTCAAATAAATTTCGCAGAGTGACGAGGCATTTGGCTACCTTAAGAGAGGCATAGTTACTCCTGCCGGCTGCTCCCATTTCTTCAGGCCATTATCATTCTTGCTATGGCCCGTCTTACAGAACCGATATGCCACCGTATATCCACCTTAACGTCGTCTCAGTTACTCCCACTACGAATTTCTTGAGTTAGCAAATGTACTTCGCCGGATGACGAGGCATTTGGCTACCTCAAGAGAGTCATAGTTCCTGCTGGCAGTTGCTCTCCTTTCTTTGAATCTTTCCTCTCTTTAATTCGTAGTGGGGCCAGTCCATGCAGAAGCGAAATGCTGCAACATGTTTACATTAATGCTGTCTGAGTTACTCCAACGACGATATCCTCGAGTTTTCAAATAAATTTCGCAGAGTGACGAGGCATTTGGCTGCCTTAAGAGAGTCATAGTTCCTGCTGCCAGCTGCTCCCCTTCCTTTGAATCTTTCCTCTCTTTAGTTCGTACTGCGGCCAGTCCATGCAGAAGCGGAATGCTGCAACATGTCCACCTTATCGTTGTCTGAGTTACTCCAACGACGATATCCTCTAGTTTTCAAATAAATTTCGCAGAGTGACGAGGCATTTGGCTACCTTAAGATAGGCATAGTTACTCCTGCCGGCTGCTCCCATTTCTTCAGGCCATTATCATTCTTGCTATGGCCCGTCCTACAGAACCGATATGCCACCGTATATCCACCTTAATGTCGTCACAGTTACTCCCACTACGAGTTTCTCGAGTTAGTAAATGTACTTCGCCGGATGACGAGGCTTTTGGCTACCTTAAGAGAGTCATAGTTCATGCTGCCAGCTGCTCCCCTTTCTTTGAATCTTTCCTCTCTTTAATTCGTACTTCGGCCAGTCCATACAGAAGCGAAATGCTGCAACATGTTTACCTTAACGCTGTCCGAGTTACTCCAACGACGATATCCTCGAGTTTTCAAATAAATTTCGCAGAGTGACGAGGCATTTGGCTACCTTAAGAGAGTCGTAGTTACTCCTGCCGGCTGCTCCCTTTTCTTTAGGCCATTATCGTTCTTGCTATGGTCAGTCCTACCGAACCGATATGCCACTGTATGTCCACCTAAACGTCGTCACAGTTACTCCCACTACGAGTTTCTTGAGTTAGCAAATGTACTTCGCCGGATGACGAGGCATTTGGCCACCTTAAGAGAGTCATAGTTCCTGCCGCCAGCTGCTCCCCTTCCTTTGAATCTTTCCTCTCTTTAATTCGTACTGCGGCCAGTCCATGCAGAAGCGAAATGCTGCAGCATGTCCACCTTAACGTTGTCTGAGTTACTCCAACGACGATATCCTCGAATTTTCAAATAAATTTCGCAGAGTGACGAGGCATTTGGCTGCCTTAAGAGAGTCTTAGTTCCTCTTGCTAGCTGCTCCCCTTTCTTTGAATCTTTCCACTCTTTAATTCCGTACAGCGGCCAGTTCATGCAGAAACGGAATGCTGCAACATGTCCACCTTAACGTTGTCTGAGTTACTCCAACGGGGATATCCTCGAGTTTTCAAATAAATTTCGCAGAGTGACGAGGCATTTGGCTACCTTAAGAGTGTCATAGTTACTCCTCCTGGCTGCTCCCGTTTCTTTAGGCCACTATCATTCCTGCTGTGGCCAGTCCTACAGAACCGATATGCCACTGTATGTCCACCTAAACGTCGTCACAATTACTGCCACTACGAGTTTCTTTAGTATGCAAATGTACTTCGCCGGATGACGTGGTATTTGGCTACCTTAAGAGAGTCATAGTTCCTGCTGCCAGCTGCTAGCCCTTCCTTTGAATCTTTCCTCTCTTTAATTCGTACTGCGGCCAGTCCATGCAGAAGCGGAATGCTGCAACATGTCCACCTTAACGTTGTCTGAGTTACTCCAACTACGATATCCTCGAGATTTCAAATAAATTTCGCAGAGTGACAAGGCATTTGGCTACCTTAAGAGAGTCATAGTTACTCCTGCCGGCTGCTCCCATTTCTTTAGGCCATTATCATTCTTGCTATGGCCAGTCCTACAGAACAGATATGCCATTGTATGTCCACCAAAACGTCGTCACAGTTACTCCCACTACGAATTTCATGAGTTAGCAAATGTACTTCGCCGGATGACGAGGCATTTGGCCACATTAAGAGAGTCATAGTTCCTGCTGGCAGTTGCTCCCATTTCTTTGAATCTTTCCTCTCTTTAATTCGTACTGGGGCCAGTCCATGCAGAAGCGAAATGCTGCAACATGTTTACATTAACGCTGTTTGAGTTACTCCAACGACGATATCCTCGAGTTTCAAATAAATTTTCCAGAGTGACGAGGCATTAGGCTACCTTAAGAGAGTCATAGTTACTCCTGCCGGCTGCTCCCATTTCTTTAGGCCATTGTCATTCTTGCTATGGCCAGTCCTACAGAACCGATATGCCACTGTATGTCCACCTAAACGTCGTCACAGTTACTCCCACTACGAGTTTCTTGAGTTAGCAAATGTACTTCGCCGGATGACGAGGCATTTGGCTACCTTAAGAGAGGCATAGTTAGTCCTGCCGGCTGCTCCCATTTTTTCAGGCCATTATCATTCTTGCTATGGCCCGTCCTACAGAACGGATATGCCACCGTATATCCACCTTAACGTCGTCTCCCACTACGAGTTTCTCGAGTTAGTAAATGTACTTCGCCGGATGACGAGGCTTTTGACTACCTTAAGAGAGTCATAGTTCCTGCCGCCAGGTGCTCCCCTTCCTTTGAATCTTTCCTCTCTTTAATTCGTACTGCGGCCAGTCCATGCAGAAGCGAAATGCTGCAACATGTCCACCTTAACGTTGACCGAGTTACTCCAACGACGATATCCTCGAGTTTTCAAATAAATTTCGCAGAGTGACGAGGCATTTGGCTGCCTTAAGAGAGTCTTAGTTCCTCTTGCTAGCTGCTCCCCTTTCTTTGAACCTTTCCACTCTTTAATTCCGTACAGCGGCCAGTTCATGCAGAACCGGATTGTTGCAACATGTCCACCTTAACGTTGTCTGAGTTACTCCAACGAGGATATCCTCGAGTTTTCAAATAAATTTCGCAGAGTGACGAGGCATTTGGCTACCTTAAGAGTGTCATAGTTACTCCTCCTGGCTGCTCCCATTTCTTTAGGCCACTATCATTCATGCTATGGCCAGTCCTACAGAACCGATATGCCACTGTATGTCCACCTAAACGTCGTCACAATTACTCCCACTACGAGTTTCTTTAGTATGCAAATGTACTTCGCCGGATGACGTGGTATTTGGCTACCTTAAGAAAGTCATAGTTCCTGCTGCCAGCTGCTAGCCCTTCCTTTGAATCTTTCCTCTCTTTAATTCGTACTGCGGCCAGTCCATGCAGAAGCGGAATGCTGCAACATGTCCACCTTAACGTTGTCTGAGTTACTCCAACTACGATATCCTCGAGATTTCAAATAAATTTCGCAGAGTGACAAGGCATTTGGCTACCTTAAGAGAGTCATAGTCACTCCTGCCGGCTGCTCCCATTTCTTTAGGCCATTATCATTCTTGCTATGGCCAGTCCTACAGAACAGATATGCCACTGTATGTCCACCTAAACGTCGTCACAGTTACTCCCACTACGAGTTTCTTGAGTTAGCAAATGTACTTCGCCGGATGACGAGGCATTTGGCCACCTTAAGAGAGTCATAGTTCCTGCCGCCAGCTGCTCCCCTTCCTTTGAATCTTTCCTCTCTTTAATTCGTACAGCGGCCAGTCCATGCAGAAGCGAAATGCTGCAGCATGTCCACCTTAACGTTGTCTGAGTTACTCCAACGACGATATCCTCGAATTTTCAAATAAATTTCGCAGAGTGACGAGGCATTTGGCTGCCTTAAGAGAGTCTTAGTTCCTCTTGCTAGCTGCTCCCCTTTCTTTGAATCTTTCCACTCTTTAATTCCGTACAGCGGCCAGTTCATGCAGAACCGGAATGCTGCAACATGTCCACCTTAACGTTGTCTGAGTTACTCCAACGGGGATATCCTCGAGTTTTCAAATAAATTCCGCAGAGTGACGAGGCATTTGGCTACCTTAAGAGTGTCATAGTTACTCCTCCTGGCTGCTCCCGTTTCTTTAGGCCACTATCATTCATGCTATGGCCAGTCCTACAGAACCGATATGCCACTGTATGTCCACCTAAACGTCGTCACAATTACTGCCACTACGAGTTTCTTTAGTATGCAAATGTACTTCGCCGGATGACGTGGTATTTGGCTACCTTAAGAGAGTCATAGTTCCTGCTGCCAGCTGCTAGCCCTTCCTTTGAATCTTTCCTCTCTTTAATTCGTACTGCGGCCAGTCCATGCAGAAGCGGAATGCTGCAACATGTCCACCTTAACGTTGTCTGAGTTACTCCAACTACGATATCCTCGAGATTTCAAATAAATTTCGCAGAGTGACAAGGCATTTGGCTACCTTAAGAGAGTCATAGTTACTCCTGCCGGCTGCTCCCATTTCTTTATGCCATTATCATTCTTGCTATGGCCAGTCCTACAGAACAGATATGCCATTGTATGTCCACCAAAACGTCGTCACAGTTACTCCCACTACGAATTTCATGAGTTAGCAAATGTACTTCGCCGGATGACGAGGCATTTGGCCACATTAAGAGAGTCATAGTTCCTGCTGGCAGTTGCTCCCATTTCTTTGAATCTTTCCTCTCTTTAATTCGTACTGGGGCCAGTCCATGCAGAAGCGAAATGCTGCAACATGTTTACATTAACGCTGTTTGAGTTACTCCAACGACGATATCCTCGAGTTTCAAATAAATTTTCCAGAGTGACGAGGCATTAGGCTACCTTAAGAGAGTCATAGTTACTCCTGCCGGCTGCTCCCATTTCTTTAGGCCATTGTCATTCTTGCTATGGCCAGTCCTACAGAACCGATATGCCACTGTATGTCCACCTAAACGTCGTCACAGTTACTCCCACTACGAGTTTCTTGAGTTAGCAAATGTACTTCGCCGGATGACGAGGCATTTGGCTACCTTAAGAGAGGCATAGTTACTCCTGCCGGCTGCTCCCATTTTTTCAGGCCATTATCATTCTTGCTATGGCCCGTCCTACAGAACGGATATGCCACCGTATATCAACCTTAACGTCGTCTCCCACTACGAGTTTCTCGAGTTAGTAAATGTACTTCGCCGGATGACGAGGCTTTTGACTACCTTAAGAGAGTCATAGTTCCTGCCGCCAGGTGCTCCCCTTCCTTTGAATCTTTCCTCTCTTTAATTCGTACTGCGGCCAGTCCATGCAGAAGCGAAATGCTGCAACATGTCCACCTTAACGTTGACTGAGTTACTCCAACGACGATATCCTCGAGTTTTCAAATAAATTTCGCAGAGTGACGAGGCATTTGGCTGCCTTAAGAGAGTCTTAGTTCCTCTTGGTAGCTGCTCCCCTTTCTTTGAACCTTTCCACTCTTTAATTCCGTACAGCGGCCAGTTCATGCAGAACCGGATTGTTGCAACATGTCCACCTTAACGTTGTCTGAGATACTCCAACGAGGATATCCTCGAGTTTTCAAATAAATTTCGCAGAGTGACGAGGCATTTGGCTACCTTAAGAGTGTCATAGTTACTCCTCCTGGCTGCTCCCATTTCTTTAGGCCACTATCATTCATGCTATGGCCAGTCCTACAGAACCGATATGCCACTGTATGTCCACCTAAACGTCGTCACAATTACTCCCACTACGAGTCTCTTGAGTTAGCAAATGTACTTCGCCGGATGACGAGGCATTTGGCGACCTTAAGAGAGTCTTAGTTCCTGCTGCCAGCTGCTCCCCTTCCTTTGATACTTTCCTCTCTTTAATTCGTACTGCGGCCAGTCCATGCAGAAGCGAAATGCTGCAACATGTCCACCTTAACGTTGTCTGAGTTACCCCAAAGACGATATCCTCGAGTTTTCAAATAAATTTCGCAGAGTGACGAGGCATTTAACTACCTTAAGAGAGTCATAGTTACTCCTGCCGGCTGCTCCCATTTCTTTAGGCCATTATCATTCTCGCGATGGCCAGTCCTACAGAAACGATATGCCACTGTATGTCCACCTAAACGTCGTCACAGTTACTCCCACTACGAGTTTCTTGAGTTAGCAAATGTACTTCGCCGGATGACGACGCATTTGGCCACCTTAAGAGAGTCATAGTTCCTGCCGCCAGGTGCTCCCCTTCCTTTGAATCTTTCCTCTCTTTAATTCGTACTGCGGCCAGTCCATGCAGAAGCGAAATGCTGCAACATGTCCACCTTAACGTTGACTGAGTTACTCCAACGACGATATCCTCGAGTTTTCAAATAAATTTCGCAGAGTGACGAGGCATTTGGCTACCTTAAGAGAGGCATAGTTACTCCTGCCGGCTGCTCCCATTTCTTCAGGCCATTATCATTCTTGCTATGGCCCGTCTTACAGAACCGATATGCCACCGTATATCCACCTTAACGTCGTCTCAGTTACTCCCACTACGAATTTCTTGAGTTAGCAAATGTACTTCGCCGGATGACGAGGCATTTGGCTACCTCAAGAGAGTCATAGTTCCTGCTGGCAGTTGCTCCCCTTTCTTTGAATCTTTCCTCTCTTTAATTCGTACTGGGGCCAGTCCATGCAGAAGCGAAATGCTGCAACATGTTTACATTAACGCTGTCTGAGTTACTCCAACGACGATATCCTCGAGTTTTCAAATAAATTTCGCAGAGTGACGAGGCATTTGGCTACCTTAAGAGAGTCATAGTTACTCCTGCCGGCTGCTCCCATTTCTTTAGGCCATTGTCATTCTTGCTATGGCCAGTCCTACAGAACAGATATGCCACTGTATGTCCACCAACACGTCGTCACAGTTACTCCCACTACGATTTTCTTGAGTTAGCAAATGTACTTCGCCGGATGACGAGGCATTTGGCTACCTAAAGAGAGTCATAGTTCCTGCTGCCAGCTGCTCCCCTTCCTTTGAATCTTTCCTCTCTTTAGTTGGTACTGCGGCCAGTCCATGCAGAAGCGGAATGCTGCAACATGTCCACCTTATCGTTGTCTGAGTTACTCCAACGACGATATCCTCGAGTTTTCAAATAAATTTCGCAGAGTGACGAGGCATTTGGCTACCTTAAGAGAGGCATAGTTACTCCTGCCGGCTGCTCCCATTTCTTCAGGCCATTATCATTCTTGCTATGGCCCGTCTTACAGAACCGATATGCCACCGTATATCCACCTTAACGTCGTCTCAGTTACTCCCACTACGAATTTCTTGAGTTAGCAAATGTACTTCGCCGGATGACGAGGCATTTGGCTACCTCAAGAGAGTCATAGTTCCTGCTGGCAGTTGCTCTCCTTTCTTTGAATCTTTCCTCTCTTTAATTCGTAGTGGGGCCAGTCCATGCAGAAGCGAAATGCTGCAACATGTTTACATTAATGCTGTCTGAGTTACTCCAACGACGATATCCTCGAGTTTTCAAATAAATTTCGCAGGGTGACGAGGCATTTGGCTGCCTTAAGAGAGTCATAGTTCCTGCTGCCAGCTGCTCCCCTTCCTTTGAATCTTTCCTCTCTTTAGTTCGTACTGCGGCCAGTCCATGCAGAAGCGGAATGCTGCAACATGTCCACCTTATCGTTGTCTGAGTTACTCCAACGACGATATCCTCTAGTTTTCAAATAAATTTCGCAGAGTGACGAGGCATTTGGCTACCTTAAGATAGGCATAGTTACTCCTGCCGGCTGCTCATATTTCTTCAGGCCATTATCATTCTTGCTATGGCCCGTCCTACAGAACCGATATGCCACCGTATATCCACCTTAATGTCGTCACAGTTACTCCCACTACGAGTTTCTCGAGTTAGTAAATGTACTTCGCCGGATGACGAGGCTTTTGGCTACCTTAAGAGAGTCATAGTTCCTGCTGCCAGCTGCTCCCCTTTCTTTGAATCTTTCCTCTCTTTAATTCGTACTTCGGCCAGTCCATACAGAAGCGAAATGCTGCAACATGTTTACCTTAACGCTGTCCGAGTTACTCCAACGACGATATCCTCGAGTTTTCAAATAAATTTCGCAGAGTGACGAGGCTTTTGGCTACCTTAAGAGAGTCGTAGTTACTCCTGCCGGCTGCTCCCTTTTCTTTAGGCCATTATCGTTCTTGCTATGGTCAGTCCTACCGAACCGATATGCCACTGTATGTCCACCTAAACGTCGTCACAGTTACTCCCACTACGAGTTTCTTGAGTTAGCAAATGTACTTCGCCGGATGACGAGGCATTTGGCCACCTTAAGAGAGTCATAGTTCCTGCCGCCAGCTGCTCCCCTTCCTTTGAATCTTTCCTCTCTTTAATTCGTACTGCGGCCAGTCCATGCAGAAGCGAAATGCTGCAGCATGTCCACCTTAACGTTGTCTGAGTTACTCCAACGACGATATCCTCGAATTTTCAAATAAATTTCGCAGAGTGACGAGGCATTTGGCTGCCTTAAGAGAGTCTTAGTTCCTCTTGCTAGCTGCTCCCCTTTCTTTGAATCTTTCCACTCTTTAATTCCGTACAGCGGCCAGTTCATGCAGAAACGGAATGCTGCAACATGTCCACCTTAACGTTGTCTGAGTTACTCCAACGGGGATATCCTCGAGTTTTCAAATAAATTTCGCAGAGTGACGAGGCATTTGGCTACCTTAAGAGTGTCATAGTTACTCCTCCTGGCTGCTCCCGTTTCTTTAGGCCACTATCATTCCTGCTGTGGCCAGTCCTACAGAACCGATATGCCACTGTATGTCCACCTAAACGTCGTCACAATTACTGCCACTACGAGTTTCTTTAGTATGCAAATGTACTTCGCCGGATGACGTGGTATTTGGCTACCTTAAGAGAGTCATAGTTCCTGCTGCCAGCTGCTAGCCCTTCCTTTGAATCTTTCCTCTCTTTAATTCGTACTGCGGCCAGTCCATGCAGAAGCGGAATGCTGCAACATGTCCACCTTAACGTTGTCTGAGTTACTCCAACTACGATATCCTCGAGATTTCAAATAAATTTCGCAGAGTGACAAGGCATTTGGCTACCTTAAGAGAGTCATAGTTACTCCTGCCGGCTGCTCCCATTTCTTTAGGCCATTATCATTCTTGCTATGGCCAGTCCTACAGAACAGATATGCCACTGTATGTCCACCAACACGTCGTCACAGTTACTCCCACTACGATTTTCTTGAGTTAGCAAATGTACTTCGCCGGATGACGAGGCATTTGGCTACCTAAAGAGAGTCATAGTTCCTGCTGCCAGCTGCTCCCCTTCCTTTGAATCTTTCCTCTCTTTAGTTGGTACTGCGGCCAGTCCATGCAGAAGCGGAATGCTGCAACATGTCCACCTTATCGTTGTCTGAGTTACTCCAACGACGATATCCTCGAGTTTTCAAATAAATTTCGCAGAGTGACGAGGCATTTGGCTACCTTAAGAGAGGCATAGTTACTCCTGCCGGCTGCTCCCATTTCTTCAGGCCATTATCATTCTTGCTATGGCCCGTCTTACAGAACCGATATGCCACCGTATATCCACCTTAACGTCGTCTCAGTTACTCCCACTACGAATTTCTTGAGTTAGCAAATGTACTTCGCCGGATGACGAGGCATTTGGCTACCTCAAGAGAGTCATAGTTCCTGCTGGCAGTTGCTCTCCTTTCTTTGAATCTTTCCTCTCTTTAATTCGTAGTGGGGCCAGTCCATGCAGAAGCGAAATGCTGCAACATGTTTACATTAATGCTGTCTGAGTTACTCCAACGACGATATCCTCGAGTTTTCAAATAAATTTCGCAGGGTGACGAGGCATTTGGCTGCCTTAAGAGAGTCATAGTTCCTGCTGCCAGCTGCTCCCCTTCCTTTGAATCTTTCCTCTCTTTAGTTCGTACTGCGGCCAGTCCATGCAGAAGCGGAATGCTGCAACATGTCCACCTTATCGTTGTCTGAGTTACTCCAACGACGATATCCTCTAGTTTTCAAATAAATTTCGCAGAGTGACGAGGCATTTGGCTACCTTAAGATAGGCATAGTTACTCCTGCCGGCTGCTCATATTTCTTCAGGCCATTATCATTCTAGCTATGGCCCGTCCTACAGAACCGATATGCCACCGTATATCCACCTTAATGTCGTCACAGTTACTCCCACTACGAGTTTCTCGAGTTAGTAAATGTACTTCGCCGGATGACGAGGCTTTTGGCTACCTTAAGAGAGTCATAGTTCCTGCTGCCAGCTGCTCCCCTTTCTTTGAATCTTTCCTCTCTTTAATTCGTACTTCGGCCAGTCCATACAGAAGCGAAATGCTGCAACATGTTTACCTTAACGCTGTCCGAGTTACTCCAACGACGATATCCTCGAGTTTTCAAATAAATTTCGCAGAGTGACGAGGCTTTTGGCTACCTTAAGAGAGTCGTAGTTACTCCTGCCGGCTGCTCCCTTTTCTTTAGGCCATTATCGTTCTTGCTATGGTCAGTCCTACCGAACCGATATGCCACTGTATGTCCACCTAAACGTCGTCACAGTTACTCCCACTACGAGTTTCTTGAGTTAGCAAATGTACTTCGCCGGATGACGAGGCATTTGGCCACCTTAAGAGAGTCATAGTTCCTGCCGCCAGCTGCTCCCCTTCCTTTGAATCTTTCCTCTCTTTAATTCGTACTGCGGCCAGTCCATGCAGAAGCGAAATGCTGCAGCATGTCCACCTTAACGTTGTCTGAGTTACTCCAACGACGATATCCTCGAATTTTCAAATAAATTTCGCAGAGTGACGAGGCATTTGGCTGCCTTAAGAGAGTCTTAGTTCCTCTTGCTAGCTGCTCCCCTTTCTTTGAATCTTTCCACTCTTTAATTCCGTACAGCGGCCAGTTCATGCAGAAACGGAATGCTGCAACATGTCCACCTTAACGTTGTCTGAGTTACTCCAACGGGGATATCCTCGAGTTTTCAAATAAATTTCGCAGAGTGACGAGGCATTTGGCTACCTTAAGAGTGTCATAGTTACTCCTCCTGGCTGCTCCCGTTTCTTTAGGCCACTATCATTCCTGCTGTGGCCAGTCCTACAGAACCGATATGCCACTGTATGTCCACCTAAACGTCGTCACAATTACTGCCACTACGAGTTTCTTTAGTATGCAAATGTACTTCGCCGGATGACGTGGTATTTGGCTACCTTAAGAGAGTCATAGTTCCTGCTGCCAGCTGCTAGCCCTTCCTTTGAATCTTTCCTCTCTTTAATTCGTACTGCGGCCAGTCCATGCAGAAGCGGAATGCTGCAACATGTCCACCTTAACGTTGTCTGAGTTACTCCAACTACGATATCCTCGAGATTTCAAATAAATTTCGCAGAGTGACAAGGCATTTGGCTACCTTAAGAGAGTCATAGTTACTCCTGCCGGCTGCTCCCATTTCTTTAGGCCATTATCATTCTTGCTATGGCCAGTCCTACAGAACAGATATGCCATTGTATGTCCACCAAAACGTCGTCACAGTTACTCCCACTACGAATTTCATGAGTTAGCAAATGTACTTCGCCGGATGACGAGGCATTTGGCCACATTAAGAGAGTCATAGTTCCTGCTGGCAGTTGCTCCCATTTCTTTGAATCTTTCCTCTCTTTAATTCGTACTGGGGCCAGTCCATGCAGAAGCGAAATGCTGCAACATGTTTACATTAACGCTGTTTGAGTTACTCCAACGACGATATCCTCGAGTTTCAAATAAATTTTCCAGAGTGACGAGGCATTAGGCTACCTTAAGAGAGTCATAGTTACTCCTGCCGGCTGCTCCCATTTCTTTAGGCCATTGTCATTCTTGCTATGGCCAGTCCTACAGAACCGATATGCCACTGTATGTCCACCTAAACGTCGTCACAGTTACTCCCACTACGAGTTTCTTGAGTTAGCAAATGTACTTCGCCGGATGACGAGGCATTTGGCTACCTTAAGAGAGGCATAGTTAGTCCTGCCGGCTGCTCCCATTTTTTCAGGCCATTATCATTCTTGCTATGGCCCGTCCTACAGAACGGATATGCCACCGTATATCCACCTTAACGTCGTCTCCCACTACGAGTTTCTCGAGTTAGTAAATGTACTTCGCCGGATGACGAGGCTTTTGACTACCTTAAGAGAGTCATAGTTCCTGCCGCCAGGTGCTCCCCTTCCTTTGAATCTTTCCTCTCTTTAATTCGTACTGCGGCCAGTCCATGCAGAAGCGAAATGCTGCAACATGTCCACCTTAACGTTGACCGAGTTACTCCAACGACGATATCCTCGAGTTTTCAAATAAATTTCGCAGAGTGACGAGGCATTTGGCTGCCTTAAGAGAGTCTTAGTTCCTCTTGCTAGCTGCTCCCCTTTCTTTGAACCTTTCCACTCTTTAATTCCGTACAGCGGCCAGTTCATGCAGAACCGGATTGTTGCAACATGTCCACCTTAACGTTGTCTGAGTTACTCCAACGAGGATATCCTCGAGTTTTCAAATAAATTTCGCAGAGTGACGAGGCATTTGGCTACCTTAAGAGTGTCATAGTTACTCCTCCTGGCTGCTCCCATTTCTTTAGGCCACTATCATTCATGCTATGGCCAGTCCTACAGAACCGATATGCCACTGTATGTCCACCTAAACGTCGTCACAATTACTCCCACTACGAGTTTCTTTAGTATGCAAATGTACTTCGCCGGATGACGTGGTATTTGGCTACCTTAAGAAAGTCATAGTTCCTGCTGCCAGCTGCTAGCCCTTCCTTTGAATCTTTCCTCTCTTTAATTCGTACTGCGGCCAGTCCATGCAGAAGCGGAATGCTGCAACATGTCCACCTTAACGTTGTCTGAGTTACTCCAACTACGATATCCTCGAGATTTCAAATAAATTTCGCAGAGTGACAAGGCATTTGGCTACCTTAAGAGAGTCATAGTCACTCCTGCCGGCTGCTCCCATTTCTTTAGGCCATTATCATTCTTGCTATGGCCAGTCCTACAGAACAGATATGCCACTGTATGTCCACCTAAACGTCGTCACAGTTACTCCCACTACGAGTTTCTTGAGTTAGCAAATGTACTTCGCCGGATGACGAGGCATTTGGCCACCTTAAGAGAGTCATAGTTCCTGCCGCCAGCTGCTCTCCTTCCTTTGAATCTTTCCTCTCTTTAATTCGTACAGCGGCCAGTCCATGCAGAAGCGAAATGCTGCAGCATGTCCACCTTAACGTTGTCTGAGTTACTCCAACGACGATATCCTCGAATTTTCAAATAAATTTCGCAGAGTGACGAGGCATTTGGCTGCCTTAAGAGAGTCTTAGTTCCTCTTGCTAGCTGCTCCCCTTTCTTTGAATCTTTCCACTCTTTAATTCCGTACAGCGGCCAGTTCATGCAGAACCGGAATGCTGCAACATGTCCACCTTAACGTTGTCTGAGTTACTCCAACGGGGATATCCTCGAGTTTTCAAATAAATTCCGCAGAGTGACGAGGCATTTGGCTACCTTAAGAGTGTCATAGTTACTCCTCCTGGCTGCTCCCGTTTCTTTAGGCCACTATCATTCATGCTATGGCCAGTCCTACAGAACCGATATGCCACTGTATGTCCACCTAAACGTCGTCACAATTACTGCCACTACGAGTTTCTTTAGTATGCAAATGTACTTCGCCGGATGACGTGGTATTTGGCTACCTTAAGAGAGTCATAGTTCCTGCTGCCAGCTGCTAGCCCTTCCTTTGAATCTTTCCTCTCTTTAATTCGTACTGCGGCCAGTCCATGCAGAAGCGGAATGCTGCAACATGTCCACCTTAACGTTGTCTGAGTTACTCCAACTACGATATCCTCGAGATTTCAAATAAATTTCGCAGAGTGACAAGGCATTTGGCTACCTTAAGAGAGTCATAGTTACTCCTGCCGGCTGCTCCCATTTCTTTATGCCATTATCATTCTTGCTATGGCCAGTCCTACAGAACAGATATGCCATTGTATGTCGACCAAAACGTCGTCACAGTTACTCCCACTACGAATTTCATGAGTTAGCAAATGTACTTCGCCGGATGACGAGGCATTTGGCCACATTAAGAGAGTCATAGTTCCTGCTGGCAGTTGCTCCCATTTCTTTGAATCTTTCCTCTCTTTAATTCGTACTGGGGCCAGTCCATGCAGAAGCGAAA
Organism: Schistocerca americana; assembly: GCF_021461395.2. NCBI lineage: Eukaryota > Metazoa > Arthropoda > Insecta > Orthoptera > Acrididae > Schistocerca > Schistocerca americana. The sequence continues at coordinate 718,010,985 of NC_060123.1, forward strand.
TGCTGCAACATGTTTACATTAACGCTGTTTGAGTTACTCCAACGACGATATCCTCGAGTTTCAAATAAATTTTCCAGAGTGACGAGGCATTAGGCTACCTTAAGAGAGTCATAGTTACTCCTGCCGGCTGCTCCCATTTCTTTAGGCCATTGTCATTCTTGCTATGGCCAGTCCTACAGAACCGATATGCCACTGTATGTCCACCTAAACGTCGTCACAGTTACTCCCACTACGAGTTTCTTGAGTTAGCAAATGTACTTCGCCGGATGACGAGGCATTTGGCTACCTTAAGAGAGGCATAGTTACTCCTGCCGGCTGCTCCCATTTTTTCAGGCCATTATCATTCTTGCTATGGCCCGTCCTACAGAACGGATATGCCACCGTATATCAACCTTAACGTCGTCTCCCACTACGAGTTTCTCGAGTTAGTAAATGTACTTCGCCGGATGACGAGGCTTTTGACTACCTTAAGAGAGTCATAGTTCCTGCCGCCAGGTGCTCCCCTTCCTTTGAATCTTTCCTCTCTTTAATTCGTACTGCGGCCAGTCCATGCAGAAGCGAAATGCTGCAACATGTCCACCTTAACGTTGACTGAGTTACTCCAACGACGATATCCTCGAGTTTTCAAATAAATTTCGCAGAGTGACGAGGCATTTGGCTGCCTTAAGAGAGTCTTAGTTCCTCTTGGTAGCTGCTCCCCTTTCTTTGAACCTTTCCACTCTTTAATTCCGTACAGCGGCCAGTTCATGCAGAACCGGATTGTTGCAACATGTCCACCTTAACGTTGTCTGAGATACTCCAACGAGGATATCCTCGAGTTTTCAAATAAATTTCGCAGAGTGACGAGGCATTTGGCTACCTTAAGAGTGTCATAGTTACTCCTCCTGGCTGCTCCCATTTCTTTAGGCCACTATCATTCATGCTATGGCCAGTCCTACAGAACCGATATGCCACTGTATGTCCACCTAAACGTCGTCACAATTACTCCCACTACGAGTCTCTTGAGTTAGCAAATGTACTTCGCCGGATGACGAGGCATTTGGCGACCTTAAGAGAGTCTTAGTTCCTGCTGCCAGCTGCTCCCCTTCCTTTGATACTTTCCTCTCTTTAATTCGTACTGCGGCCAGTCCATGCAGAAGCGAAATGCTGCAACATGTCCACCTTAACGTTGTCTGAGTTACCCCAAAGACGATATCCTCGAGTTTTCAAATAAATTTCGCAGAGTGACGAGGCATTTAACTACCTTAAGAGAGTCATAGTTACTCCTGCCGGCTGCTCCCATTTCTTTAGGCCATTATCATTCTCGCGATGGCCAGTCCTACAGAAACGATATGCCACTGTATGTCCACCTAAACGTCGTCACAGTTACTCCCACTACGAGTTTCTTGAGTTAGCAAATGTATTTCGCCGGATGACGACGCATTTGGCCACCTTAAGAGAGTCATAGTTCCTGCCGCCAGGTGCTCCCCTTCCTTTGAATCTTTCCTCTCTTTAATTCGTACTGCGGCCAGTCCATGCAGAAGCGAAATGCTGCAACATGTCCACCTTAACGTTGACTGAGTTACTCCAACGACGATATCCTCGAGTTTTCAAATAAATTTCGCAGAGTGACGAGGCATTTGGCTACCTTAAGAGAGGCATAGTTACTCCTGCCGGCTGCTCCCATTTCTTCAGGCCATTATCATTCTTGCTATGGCCCGTCTTACAGAACCGATATGCCACCGTATATCCACCTTAACGTCGTCTCAGTTACTCCCACTACGAATTTCTTGAGTTAGCAAATGTACTTCGCCGGATGACGAGGCATTTGGCTACCTCAAGAGAGTCATAGTTCCTGCTGGCAGTTGCTCCCCTTTCTTTGAATCTTTCCTCTCTTTAATTCGTACTGGGGCCAGTCCATGCAGAAGCGAAATGCTGCAACATGTTTACACTAACGCTGTCTGAGTTACTCCAACGACGATATCCTCGAGTTTTCAAATAAATTTCGCAGAGTGACGAGGCATTTGGCTACCTTAAGAGAGTCATAGTTACTCCTGCCGGCTGCTCCCATTTCTTTAGGCCATTGTCATTCTTGCTATGGCCAGTCCTACAGAACAGATATGCCACTGTATGTCCACCAACACGTCGTCACAGTTACTCCCACTACGATTTTCTTGAGTTAGCAAATGTACTTCGCCGGATGACGAGGCATTTGGCTACCTAAAGAGAGTCATAGTTCCTGCTGCCAGCTGCTCCCCTTCCTTTGAATCTTTCCTCTCTTTAGTTGGTACTGCGGCCAGTCCATGCAGAAGCGGAATGCTGCAACATGTCCACCTTATCGTTGTCTGAGTTACTCCAACGACGATATCCTCGAGTTTTCAAATAAATTTCGCAGATTGACGAGGCATTTGGCTACCTTAAGAGAGGCATAGTTACTCCTGCCGGCTGCTCCCATTTCTTCAGGCCATTATCATTCTTGCTATGGCCCGTCTTACAGAACCGATATGCCACCGTATATCCACCTTAACGTCGTCTCAGTTACTCCCACTACGAATTTCTTGAGTTAGCAAATGTACTTCGCCGGATGACGAGGCATTTGGCTACCTCAAGAGAGTCATAGTTCCTGCTGGCAGTTGCTCTCCTTTCTTTGAATCTTTCCTCTCTTTAATTCGTAGTGGGGCCAGTCCATGCAGAAGCGAAATGCTGCAACATGTTTACATTAATGCTGTCTGAGTTACTCCAACGACGATATCCTCGAGTTTTCAAATAAATTTCGCAGGGTGACGAGGCATTTGGCTGCCTTAAGAGAGTCATAGTTCCTGCTGCCAGCTGCTCCCCTTCCTTTGAATCTTTCCTCTCTTTAGTTCGTACTGCGGCCAGTCCATGCAGAAGCGGAATGCTGCAACATGTCCACCTTATCGTTGTCTGAGTTACTCCAACGACGATATCCTCTAGTTTTCAAATAAATTTCGCAGAGTGACGAGGCATTTGGCTACCTTAAGATAGGCATAGTTACTCCTGCCGGCTGCTCATATTTCTTCAGGCCATTATCATTCTTGCTATGGCCCGTCCTACAGAACCGATATGCCACCGTATATCCACCTTAATGTCGTCACAGTTACTCCCACTACGAGTTTCTCGAGTTAGTAAATGTACTTCGCCGGATGACGAGGCTTTTGGCTACCTTAAGAGAGTCATAGTTCCTGCTGCCAGCTGCTCCCCTTTCTTTGAATCTTTCCTCTCTTTAATTCGTACTTCGGCCAGTCCATACAGAAGCGAAATGCTGCAACATGTTTACCTTAACGCTGTCCGAGTTACTCCAACGACGATATCCTCGAGTTTTCAAATAAATTTCGCAGAGTGACGAGGCTTTTGGCTACCTTAAGAGAGTCGTAGTTACTCCTGCCGGCTGCTCCCTTTTCTTTAGGCCATTATCGTTCTTGCTATGGTCAGTCCTACCGAACCGATATGCCACTGTATGTCCACCTAAACGTCGTCACAGTTACTCCCACTACGAGTTTCTTGAGTTAGCAAATGTACTTCGCCGGATGACGAGGCATTTGGCCACCTTAAGAGAGTCATAGTTCCTGCCGCCAGCTGCTCCCCTTCCTTTGAATCTTTCCTCTCTTTAATTCGTACTGCGGCCAGTCCATGCAGAAGCGAAATGCTGCAGCATGTCCACCTTAACGTTGTCTGAGTTACTCCAACGACGATATCCTCGAATTTTCAAATAAATTTCGCAGAGTGACGAGGCATTTGGCTGCCTTAAGAGAGTCTTAGTTCCTCTTGCTAGCTGCTCCCCTTTCTTTGAATCTTTCCACTCTTTAATTCCGTACAGCGGCCAGTTCATGCAGAACCGGAATGCTGCAACATGTCCACCTTAACGTTGTCTGAGTTACTCCAACGGGGATATCCTCGAGTTTTCAAATAAATTTCGCAGAGTGACGAGGCATTTGGCTACCTTAAGAGTGTCATAGTTACTCCTCCTGGCTGCTCCCGTTTCTTTAGGCCACTATCATTCATGCTATGGCCAGTCCTACAGAACCGATATGCCACTGTATGTCCACCTAAACGTCGTCAAAATTACTGCCACTACGAGTTTCTTTAGTATGCAAATGTACTTCGCCGGATGACGTGGTATTTGGCTACCTTAAGAGAGTCATAGTTCCTGCTGCCAGCTGCTAGCCCTTCCTTTGAATCTTTCCTCTCTTTAATTCGTACTGCGGCCAGTCCATGCAGAAGCGGAATGCTGCAACATGTCCACCTTAACGTTGTCTGAGTTTCTCCAACTACGATATCCTCGAGATTTCAAATAAATTTTGCAGAGTGACAAGGCATTTGGCTACCTTAAGAGAGTCATAGTTACTCCTGCCGGCTGCTCCCATTTCTTTAGGCCATTATCATTCTTGCTATGGCCAGTCCTACAGAACAGATATGCCATTGTATGTCCACCAAAACGTCGTCACAGTTACTCCCACTACGAATTTCATGAGTTAGCAAATGTACTTCGCCGGATGACGAGGCATTTGGCCACATTAAGAGAGTCATAGTTCCTGCTGGCAGTTGCTCCCATTTCTTTGAATCTTTCCTCTCTTTAATTCGTACTGGGGCCAGTCCATGCAGAAGCGAAATGCTGCAACATGTTTACATTAACGCTGTTTGAGTTACTCCAACGACGATATCCTCGAGTTTCAAATAAATTTTCCAGAGTGACGAGGCATTAGGCTACCTTAAGAGAGTCATAGTTACTCCTGCCGGCTGCTCCCATTTCTTTAGGCCATTGTCATTCTTGCTATGGCCAGTCCTACAGAACCGATATGCCACTGTATGTCCACCTAAACGTCGTCACAGTTACTCCCACTACGAGTTTCTTGAGTTAGCAAATGTACTTAGCCGGATGACGAGGCATTTGGCTACCTTAAGAGAGGCATAGTTACTCCTGCCGGCTGCTCCCATTTTTTCAGGCCATTATCATTCTTGCTATGGCCCGTCCTACAGAACGGATATGCCACCGTATATCCACCTTAACGTCGTCTCCCACTACGAGTTTCTCGAGTTAGTAAATGTACTTCGCCGGATGACGAGGCATTTGGCTACCTCAAGAGAGTCATAGTTCCTGCTGGCAGTTGCTGCCCTTTCTTTGAATCTTTCCTCTCTTTAATTCGTACTGGGGCCAGTCCATGCAGAAGCGAAATGCTGCAACATGTTTACATTAACGCTGTCTGAGTAACTCCAACGACGATATCCTCGAGTTTTCAAATAAATTTCGCAGAGTGACGAGGCATTTGGCTACCTTAAGAGAGTCATAGTTACTCCTGCCGGCTGCTCCCATTTCTTTAGGCCATTGTCATTCTTGCTATGGCCAGTCCTACAGAACCGATATGCCACTGTATGTCCACCTAAACGTCGTCACAGTTACTCCCACTACGAGTTTCTTGAGTTAGCAAATGTACTTCGCCGGATGACGAGGCATTTGGCTACCTTAAGAGAGGCATAGTTACTCCTGCCGGCTGCTCCCATTTTTTCAGGCCATTATCATTCTTGCTATGGCCCGTCCTACAGAACGGATATGCCACCGTATATCAACCTTAACGTCGTCTCCCACTACGAGTTTCTCGAGTTAGTAAATGTACTTCGCCGGATGACGAGGCTTTTGACTACCTTAAGAGAGTCATAGTTCCTGCCGCCAGGTGCTCCCCTTCCTTTGAATCTTTCCTCTCTTTAATTCGTACTGCGGCCAGTCCATGCAGAAGCGAAATGCTGCAACATGTCCACCTTAACGTTGACTGAGTTACTCCAACGACGATATCCTCGAGTTTTCAAATAAATTTCGCAGAGTGACGAGGCATTTGGCTGCCTTAAGAGAGTCTTAGTTCCTCTTGGTAGCTGCTCCCCTTTCTTTGAACCTTTCCACTCTTTAATTCCGTACAGCGGCCAGTTCATGCAGAACCGGATTGTTGCAACATGTCCACCTTAACGTTGTCTGAGATACTCCAACGAGGATATCCTCGAGTTTTCAAATAAATTTCGCAGAGTGACGAGGCATTTGGCTACCTTAAGAGTGTCATAGTTACTCCTCCTGGCTGCTCCCATTTCTTTAGGCCACTATCATTCATGCTATGGCCAGTCCTACAGAACCGATATGCCACTGTATGTCCACCTAAACGTCGTCACAATTACTCCCACTACGAGTCTCTTGAGTTAGCAAATGTACTTCGCCGGATGACGAGGCATTTGGCGACCTTAAGAGAGTCTTAGTTCCTGCTGCCAGCTGCTCCCCTTCCTTTGATACTTTCCTCTCTTTAATTCGTACTGCGGCCAGTCCATGCAGAAGCGAAATGCTGCAACATGTCCACCTTAACGTTGTCTGAGTTACCCCAAAGACGATATCCTCGAGTTTTCAAATAAATTTCGCAGAGTGACGAGGCATTTAAGAGAGTCATAGTTACTCCTGCCGGCTGCTCCCATTTCTTTAGGCCATTATCATTCTCGCGATGGCCAGTCCTACAGAAACGATATGCCACTGTATGTCCACCTAAACGTCGTCACAGTTACTCCCACTACGAGTTTCTTGAGTTAGCAAATGTACTTCGCCGGATGACGACGCATTTGGCCACCTTAAGAGAGTCATAGTTCCTGCCGCCAGGTGCTCCCCTTCCTTTGAATCTTTCCTCTCTTTAATTCGTACTGCGGCCAGTCCATGCAGAAGCGAAATGCTGCAACATGTCCACCTTAACGTTGACTGAGTTACTCCAACGACGATATCCTCGAGTTTTCAAATAAATTTCGCAGAGTGACGAGGCATTTGGCTACCTTAAGAGAGGCATAGTTACTCCTGCCGGCTGCTCCCATTTCTTCAGGCCATTATCATTCTTGCTATGGCCCGTCTTACAGAACCGATATGCCACCGTATATCCACCTTAACGTCGTCTCAGTTACTCCCACTACGAATTTCTTGAGTTAGCAAATGTACTTCGCCGGATGACGAGGCATTTGGCTACCTCAAGAGAGTCATAGTTCCTGCTGGCAGTTGCTCCCCTTTCTTTGAATCTTTCCTCTCTTTAATTCGTACTGGGGCCAGTCCATGCAGAAGCGAAATGCTGCAACATGTTTACATTAACGCTGTCTGAGTTACTCCAACGACGATATCCTCGAGTTTTCAAATAAATTTCGCAGAGTGACGAGGCATTTGGCTACCTTAAGAGAGTCATAGTTACTCCTGCCGGCTGCTCCCATTTCTTTAGGCCATTGTCATTCTTGCTATGGCCAGTCCTACAGAACAGATATGCCACTGTATGTCCACCAACACGTCGTCACAGTTACTCCCACTACGATTTTCTTGAGTTAGCAAATGTACTTCGCCGGATGACGAGGCATTTGGCTACCTAAAGAGAGTCATAGTTCCTGCTGCCAGCTGCTCCCCTTCCTTTGAATCTTTCCTCTCTTTAGTTGGTACTGCGGCCAGTCCATGCAGAAGCGGAATGCTGCAACATGTCCACCTTATCGTTGTCTGAGTTACTCCAACGACGATATCCTCGAGTTTTCAAATAAATTTCGCAGAGTGACGAGGCATTTGGCTACCTTAAGAGAGGCATAGTTACTCCTGCCGGCAGCTCCCATTTCTTCAGGCCATTATCATTCTTGCTATGGCCCGTCTTACAGAACCGATATGCCACCGTATATCCACCTTAACGTCGTCTCAGTTACTCCCACTACGAATTTCTTGAGTTAGCAAATGTACTTCGCCGGATGACGAGGCATTTGGCTACCTCAAGAGAGTCATAGTTCCTGCTGGCAGTTGCTCTCCTTTCTTTGAATCTTTCCTCTCTTTAATTCGTAGTGGGGCCAGTCCATGCAGAAGCGAAATGCTGCAACATGTTTACATTAATGCTGTCTGAGTTACTCCAACGACGATATCCTCGAGTTTTCAAATAAATTTCGCAGAGTGACGAGGCATTTGGCTGCCTTAAGAGAGTCATAGTTCCTGCTGCCAGCTGCTCCCCTTCCTTTGAATCTTTCCTCTCTTTAGTTCGTACTGCGGCCAGTCCATGCAGAAGCGGAATGCTGCAACATGTCCACCTTATCGTTGTCTGAGTTACTCCAACGACGATATCCTCTAGTTTTCAAATAAATTTCGCAGAGTGACGAGGCATTTGGCTACCTTAAGATAGGCATAGTTACTCCTGCCGGCTGCTCATATTTCTTCAGGCCATTATCATTCTTGCTATGGCCCGTCCTACAGAACCGATATGCCACCGTATATCCACCTTAATGTCGTCACAGTTACTCCCACTACGAGTTTCTCGAGTTAGTAAATGTACTTCGCCGGATGACGAGGCATTTGGCCACCTTAAGAGAGTCATAGTTCCTGCCGCCAGCTGCTCCCCTTCCTTTGAATCTTTCCTCTCTTTAATTCGTACTGCGGCCAGTCCATGCAGAAGCGAAATGCTGCAGCATGTCCACCTTAACGTTGTCTGAGTTACTCCAACGACGATATCCTCGAATTTTCAAATAAATTTCGCAGAGTGACGAGGCATTTGGCTGCCTTAAGAGAGTCTTAGTTCCTCTTGCTAGCTGCTCCCCTTTCTTTGAATCTTTCCACTCTTTAATTCCGTACAGCGGCCAGTTCATGCAGAACCGGAATGCTGCAACATGTCCACCTTAACGTTGTCTGAGTTACTCCAACGGGGATATCCTCGAGTTTTCAAATAAATTTCGCAGAGTGACGAGGCATTTGGCTACCTTAAGAGTGTCATAGTTACTCCTCCTGGCTGCTCCCGTTTCTTTAGGCCACTATCATTCATGCTATGGCCAGTCCTACAGAACCGATATGCCACTGTATGTCCACCTAAACGTCGTCAAAATTACTGCCACTACGAGTTTCTTTAGTATGCAAATGTACTTCGCCGGATGACGTGGTATTTGGCTACCTTAAGAGAGTCATAGTTCCTGCTGCCAGCTGCTAGCCCTTCCTTTGAATCTTTCCTCTCTTTAATTCGTACTGCGGCCAGTCCATGCAGAAGCGGAATGCTGCAACATGTCCACCTTAACGTTGTCTGAGTTTCTCCAACTACGATATCCTCGAGATTTCAAATAAATTTTGCAGAGTGACAAGGCATTTGGCTACCTTAAGAGAGTCATAGTTACTCCTGCCGGCTGCTCCCATTTCTTTAGGCCATTATCATTCTTGCTATGGCCAGTCCTACAGAACAGATATGCCATTGTATGTCCACCAAAACGTCGTCACAGTTACTCCCACTACGAATTTCATGAGTTAGCAAATGTACTTCGCCGGATGACGAGGCATTTGGCCACATTAAGAGAGTCATAGTTCCTGCTGGCAGTTGCTCCCATTTCTTTGAATCTTTCCTCTCTTTAATTCGTACTGGGGCCAGTCCATGCAGAAGCGAAATGCTGCAACATGTTTACATTAACGCTGTTTGAGTTACTCCAACGACGATATCCTCGAGTTTCAAATAAATTTTCCAGAGTGACGAGGCATTAGGCTACCTTAAGAGAGTCATAGTTACTCCTGCCGGCTGCTCCCATTTCTTTAGGCCATTGTCATTCTTGCTATGGCCAGTCCTACAGAACAGATATGCCACTGTATGTCCACCAACACGTCGTCACAGTTACTCCCACTACGATTTTCTTGAGTTAGCAAATGTACTTCGCCGGATGACGAGGCATTTGGCTACCTAAAGAGAGTCATAGTTCCTGCTGCCAGCTGCTCCCCTTCCTTTGAATCTTTCCTCTCTTTAGTTGGTACTGCGGCCAGTCCATGCAGAAGCGGAATGCTGCAACATGTCCACCTTATCGTTGTCTGAGTTACTCCAACGACGATATCCTCGAGTTTTCAAATAAATTTCGCAGAGTGACGAGGCATTTGGCTACCTTAAGAGAGGCATAGTTACTCCTGCCGGCTGCTCCCATTTCTTCAGGCCATTATCATTCTTGCTATGGCCCGTCTTACAGAACCGATATGCCACCGTATATCCACCTTAACGTCGTCTCAGTTACTCCCACTACGAATTTCTTGAGTTAGCAAATGTACTTCGCCGGATGACGAGGCATTTGGCTACCTCAAGAGAGTCATAGTTCCTGCTGGCAGTTGCTCTCCTTTCTTTGAATCTTTCCTCTCTTTAATTCGTAGTGGGGCCAGTCCATGCAGAAGCGAAATGCTGCAACATGTTTACATTAATGCTGTCTGAGTTACTCCAACGACGATATCCTCGAGTTTTCAAATAAATTTCGCAGAGTGACGAGGCATTTGGCTGCCTTAAGAGAGTCATAGTTCCTGCTGCCAGCTGCTCCCCTTCCTTTGAATCTTTCCTCTCTTTAGTTCGTACTGCGGCCAGTCCATGCAGAAGCGGAATGCTGCAACATGTCCACCTTATCGTTGTCTGAGTTACTCCAACGACGATATCCTCTAGTTTTCAAATAAATTTCGCAGAGTGACGAGGCATTTGGCTACCTTAAGATAGGCATAGTTACTCCTGCCGGCTGCTCATATTTCTTCAGGCCATTATCATTCTTGCTATGGCCCGTCCTACAGAACCGATATGCCACCGTGTATCCACCTTAATGTCGTCACAGTTACTCCCACTACGAGTTTCTCGAGTTAGTAAATGTACTTCGCCGGATGACGAGGCATTTGGCCACCTTAAGAGAGTCATAGTTCCTGCCGCCAGCTGCTCCCCTTCCTTTGAATCTTTCCTCTCTTTAATTCGTACTGCGGCCAGTCCATGCAGAAGCGAAATGCTGCAGCATGTCCACCTTAACGTTGTCTGAGTTACTCCAACGACGATATCCTCGAATTTTCAAATAAATTTCGCAGAGTGACGAGGCATTTGGCTGCCTTAAGAGAGTCTTAGTTCCTCTTGCTAGCTGCTCCCCTTTCTTTGAATCTTTCCACTCTTTAATTCCGTACAGCGGCCAGTTCATGCAGAACCGGAATGCTGCAACATGTCCACCTTAACGTTGTCTGAGTTACTCCAACGGGGATATCCTCGAGTTTTCAAATAAATTTCGCAGAGTGACGAGGCATTTGGCTACCTTAAGAGTGTCATAGTTACTCCTCCTGGCTGCTCCCGTTTCTTTAGGCCACTATCATTCATGCTATGGCCAGTCCTACAGAACCGATATGCCACTGTATGTCCACCTAAACGTCGTCAAAATTACTGCCACTACGAGTTTCTTTAGTATGCAAATGTACTTCGCCGGATGACGTGGTATTTGGCTACCTTAAGAGAGTCATAGTTCCTGCTGCCAGCTGCTAGCCCTTCCTTTGAATCTTTCCTCTCTTTAATTCGTACTGCGGCCAGTCCATGCAGAAGCGGAATGCTGCAACATGTCCACCTTAACGTTGTCTGAGTTTCTCCAACTACGATATCCTCGAGATTTCAAATAAATTTTGCAGAGTGACAAGGCATTTGGCTACCTTAAGAGAGTCATAGTTACTCCTGCCGGCTGCTCCCATTTCTTTAGGCCATTATCATTCTTGCTATGGCCAGTCCTACAGAACAGATATGCCATTGTATGTCCACCAAAACGTCGTCACAGTTACTCCCACTACGAATTTCATGAGTTAGCAAATGTACTTCGCCGGATGACGAGGCATTTGGCCACATTAAGAGAGTCATAGTTCCTGCTGGCAGTTGCTCCCATTTCTTTGAATCTTTCCTCTCTTTAATTCGTACTGGGGCCAGTCCATGCAGAAGCGAAATGCTGCAACATGTTTACATTAACGCTGTTTGAGTTACTCCAACGACGATATCCTCGAGTTTCAAATAAATTTTCCAGAGTGACGAGGCATTAGGCTACCTTAAGAGAGTCATAGTTACTCCTGCCGGCTGCTCCCATTTCTTTAGGCCATTGTCATTCTTGCTATGGCCAGTCCTACAGAACCGATATGCCACTGTATGTCCACCTAAACGTCGTCACAGTTACTCCCACTACGAGTTTCTTGAGTTAGCAAATGTACTTAGCCGGATGACGAGGCATTTGGCTACCTTAAGAGAGGCATAGTTACTCCTGCCGGCTGCTCCCATTTTTTCAGGCCATTATCATTCTTGCTATGGCCCGTCCTACAGAACGGATATGCCACCGTATATCCACCTTAACGTCGTCTCCCACTACGAGTTTCTCGAGTTAGTAAATGTACTTCGCCGGATGACGAGGCATTTGGCTACCTCAAGAGAGTCATAGTTCCTGCTGGCAGTTGCTGCCCTTTCTTTGAATCTTTCCTCTCTTTAATTCGTACTGGGGCCAGTCCATGCAGAAGCGAAATGATGCAACATGTTTACATTAACGCTGTCTGAGTAACTCCAACGACGATATCCTCGAGTTTTCAAATAAATTTCGCAGAGTGACGAGGCATTTGGCTACCTTAAGAGAGTCATAGTTACTCCTGCCGGCTGCTCCCATTTCTTTAGGCCATTGTCATTCTTGCTATGGCCAGTCCTACAGAACCGATATGCCACTGTATGTCCACCTAAACGTCGTCACAGTTACTCCCACTACGAGTTTCTTGAGTTAGCAAATGTACTTCGCCGGATGACGAGGCATTTGGCTACCTAAAGAGAGTCATAGTTCCTGCTGCCAGCTGCTCCCCTTCCTTTGAATCTTTCCTCTCTTTAGTTGGTACTGCGGCCAGTCCATGCAGAAGCGGAATGCTGCAACATGTCCACCTTATCGTTGTCTGAGTTACTCCAACGACGATATCCTCGAGTTTTCAAATAAATTTCGCAGAGTGACGAGGCATTTGGCTACCTTAAGAGAGGCATAGTTACTCCTGCCGGCTGCTCCCATTTCTTCAGGCCATTATCATTCTTGCTATGGCCCGTCTTACAGAACCGATATGCCACCGTATATCCACCTTAACGTCGTCTCAGTTACTCCCACTACGAATTTCTTGAGTTAGCAAATGTACTTCGCCGGATGACGAGGCATTTGGCTACCTCAAGAGAGTCATAGTTCCTGCTGGCAGTTGCTCTCCTTTCTTTGAATCTTTCCTCTCTTTAATTCGTAGTGGGGCCAGTCCATGCAGAAGCGAAATGCTGCAACATGTTTACATTAATGCTGTCTGAGTTACTCCAACGACGATATCCTCGAGTTTTCAAATAAATTTCGCAGAGTGACGAGGCATTTGGCTGCCTTAAGAGAGTCATAGTTACTCCTGCCGGCTGCTCCCATTTCTTTAGGCCATTATCATTCTTGCGATGGCCAGTCCTACAGAACCGATATGCCACTGTATGTCCACCTAAACGTCGTCACAATTACTGCCACTACGAGTTTCTTTAGTATGCAAATGTACTTCGCCGGATGACGTGGTATTTGGCTACCTTAAGAGAGTCATAGTTCCTGCTGCCAGCTGCTAGCCCTTCCTTTGAATCTTTCCTCTCTTTAATTCGTACTGCGGCCAGTCCATGCAGAAGCGGAATGCTGCAACATGTCCACCTTAACGTTGTCTGAGTTTCTCCAACTACGATATCCTCGAGATTTCAAATAAATTTTGCAGAGTGACAAGGCATTTGGCTACCTTAAGAGAGTCATAGTTACTCCTGCCGGCTGCTCCCATTTCTTTAGGCCATTATCATTCTTGCTATGGCCAGTCCTACAGAACAGATATGCCATTGTATGTCCACCAAAACGTCGTCACAGTTACTCCCACTACGAATTTCATGAGTTAGCAAATGTACTTCGCCGGATGACGAGGCATTTGGCCACATTAAGAGAGTCATAGTTCCTGCTGGCAGTTGCTCCCATTTCTTTGAATCTTTCCTCTCTTTAATTCGTACTGGGGCCAGTCCATGCAGAAGCGAAATGCTGCAACATGTTTACATTAACGCTGTTTGAGTTACTCCAACGACGATATCCTCGAGTTTCAAATAAATTTTCCAGAGTGACGAGGCATTAGGCTACCTTAAGAGAGTCATAGTTACTCCTGCCGGCTGCTCCCATTTCTTTAGGCCATTGTCATTCTTGCTATGGCCAGTCCTACAGAACCGATATGCCACTGTATGTCCACCTAAACGTCGTCACAGTTACTCCCACTACGAGTTTCTTGAGTTAGCAAATGTACTTAGCCGGATGACGAGGCATTTGGCTACCTTAAGAGAGGCATAGTTACTCCTGCCGGCTGCTCCCATTTTTTCAGGCCATTATCATTCTTGCTATGGCCCGTCCTACAGAACGGATATGCCACCGTATATCCACCTTAACGTCGTCTCCCACTACGAGTTTCTCGAGTTAGTAAATGTACTTCGCCGGATGACGAGGCATTTGGCTACCTCAAGAGAGTCATAGTTCCTGCTGGCAGTTGCTGCCCTTTCTTTGAATCTTTCCTCTCTTTAATTCGTACTGGGGCCAGTCCATGCAGAAGCGAAATGCTGCAACATGTTTACATTAACGCTGTCTGAGTAACTCCAACGACGATATCCTCGAGTTTTCAAATAAATTTCGCAGAGTGACGAGGCATTTGGCTACCTTAAGAGAGTCATAGTTACTCCTGCCGGCTGCTCCCATTTCTTTAGGCCATTGTCATTCTTGCTATGGCCAGTCCTACAGAACCGATATGCCACTGTATGTCCACCTAAACGTCGTCACAGTTACTCCCACTACGAGTTTCTTGAGTTAGCAAATGTACTTCGCCGGATGACGAGGCATTTGGCTACCTAAAGAGAGTCATAGTTCCTGCTGCCAGCTGCTCCCCTTCCTTTGAATCTTTCCTCTCTTTAGTTGGTACTGCGGCCAGTCCATGCAGAAGCGGAATGCTGCAACATGTCCACCTTATCGTTGTCTGAGTTACTCCAACGACGATATCCTCGAGTTTTCAAATAAATTTCGCAGAGTGACGAGGCATTTGGCTACCTTAAGAGAGGCATAGTTACTCCTGCCGGCTGCTCCCATTTCTTCAGGCCATTATCATTCTTGCTATGGCCCGTCTTACAGAACCGATATGCCACCGTATATCCACCTTAACGTCGTCTCAGTTACTCCCACTACGAATTTCTTGAGTTAGCAAATGTACTTCGCCGGATGACGAGGCATTTGGCTACCTCAAGAGAGTCATAGTTCCTGCTGGCAGTTGCTCTCCTTTCTTTGAATCTTTCCTCTCTTTAATTCGTAGTGGGGCCAGTCCATGCAGAAGCGAAATGCTGCAACATGTTTACATTAATGCTGTCTGAGTTACTCCAACGACGATATCCTCGAGTTTTCAAATAAATTTCGCAGAGTGACGAGGCATTTGGCTGCCTTAAGAGAGTCATAGTTACTCCTGCCGGCTGCTCCCATTTCTTTAGGCCATTATCATTCTTGCGATGGCCAGTCCTACAGAACCGATATGCCACTGTATGTCCACCTAAACGTCGTCACAATTACTGCCACTACGAGTTTCTTTAGTATGCAAATGTACTTCGCCGGATGACGTGGTATTTGGCTACCTTAAGAGAGTCATAGTTCCTGCTGCCAGCTGCTAGCCCTTCCTTTGAATCTTTCCTCTCTGTAATTCGTACTGCGGCCAGTCCATGCAGAAGCGGAATGCTGCAACATGTCCACCTTAACGTTGTCTGAGTTACTCCAACTACGATATCCTCGAGATTTCAAACAAATTTCGCAGAGTGACAAGGCATTTGGCTACCTTAAGAGAGTCATAGTCACTCCTGCCGGCTGCTCCCATTTCTTTAGGCCATTATCATTCTTGCTATGGCCAGTCCTACAGAACAGAAATGCCACTGTATGTCCACCTAAACGTCGTCACAGTTACTCCCACTACGAGTTTCTTGAGTTAGCAAATGTACTTCGCCGGATGACGAGGCATTTGGCTACCTAAAGAGAGTCATAGTTCCTGCTGCCAGCTGCTCCCCTTCCTTTGAATCTTTCCTCTCTTTAGTTGGTACTGCGGCCAGTCCATGCAGAAGCGGAATGCTGCAACATGTCCACCTTATCGTTGTCTGAGTTACTCCAACGACGATATCCTCGAGTTTTCAAATAAATTTCGCAGAGTGACGAGGCATTTGGCTACCTTAAGAGAGGCATAGTTACTCCTGCCGGCTGCTCCCATTTCTTCAGGCCATTATCATTCTTGCTATGGCCCGTCTTACAGAACCGATATGCCACCGTATATCCACCTTAACGTCGTCTCAGTTACTCCCACTACGAATTTCTTGAGTTAGCAAATGTACTTCGCCGGATGACGAGGCATTTGGCTACCTCAAGAGAGTCATAGTTCCTGCTGGCAGTTGCTCTCCTTTCTTTGAATCTTTCCTCTCTTTAATTCGTAGTGGGGCCAGTCCATGCAGAAGCGAAATGCTGCAACATGTTTACATTAATGCTGTCTGAGTTACTCCAACGACGATATCCTCGAGTTTTCAAATAAATTTCGCAGAGTGACGAGGCATTTGGCTGCCTTAAGAGAGTCATAGTTACTCCTGCCGGCTGCTCCCATTTCTTTAGGCCATTATCATTCTTGCGATGGCCAGTCCTACAGAACCGATATGCCACTGTATGTCCACCTAAACGTCGTCACAATTACTGCCACTACGAGTTTCTTTAGTATGCAAATGTACTTCGCCGGATGACGTGGTATTTGGCTACCTTAAGAGAGTCATAGTTCCTGCTGCCAGCTGCTAGCCCTTCCTTTGAATCTTTCCTCTCTGTAATTCGTACTGCGGCCAGTCCATGCAGAAGCGGAATGCTGCAACATGTCCACCTTAACGTTGTCTGAGTTACTCCAACTACGATATCCTCGAGATTTCAAACAAATTTCGCAGAGTGACAAGGCATTTGGCTACCTTAAGAGAGTCATAGTCACTCCTGCCGGCTGCTCCCATTTCTTTAGGCCATTATCATTCTTGCTATGGCCAGTCCTACAGAACAGATATGCCACTGTATGTCCACCTAAACGTCGTCACAGTTACTCCCACTACGAGTTTCTTGAGTTAGCAAATGTACTTCGCCGGATGACGAGGCATTTGGCCACCTTAAGAGAGTCATAGTTCCTGCCGCCAGCTGCTCCCCTTCCTTTGAATCTTTCCTCTCTTTAATTCGTACTGCGGCCAGTCCATGCAGAAGCGAAATGCTGCAGCATGTCCACCTTAACGTTGTCTGAGTTACTCCAACGACGATATCCTCGAATTTTCAAATAAATTTCGCAGAGTGACGAGGCATTTGGCTGCCTTAAGAGAGTCTTAGTTCCTCTTGCTAGCTGCTCCCCTTTCTTTGAATCTTTCCACTCATTAATTCCGTACAGCGGACAGTTCATGCAGAACCGGAATGCTGCAACATGTCCACCTTAACGTTGTCTAAGTTACTCCAACGGGGATATCCTCGAGTTTTCAGATAAATTCCGCAGAGTGACGAGGCATTTGGCTACCTTAAGAGTGTCATAGTTACTCCTCCTGGCTGCTCCCGTTTCTTTAGGCCACTATCATTCATGCTATGGCCAGTCCTACAGAACCGATATGCCACTGTATGTCCACCTAAACGTCGTCACAATTACTGCCACTACGAGTTTCTTTAGTATGCAAATGTACTTCGCCGGATGACGTGGTATTTGGCTACCTTAAGAGAGTCATAGTTCCTGCTGCCAGCTGCTAGCCCTTCCTTTGAATCTTTCCTCTCTTTAATTCGTACTGCGGCCAGTCCATGCAGAAGCGGAATGCTGCAACATGTCAACCTTAACGTTGTCTGAGTTACTCCAACTACGATATCCTCGAGATTTCAAATAAATTTCGCAGAGTGACAAGGCATTTGGCTACCTTAAGAGAGTCATAGTTACTCCTGCCGGCTGCTCCCATTTCTTTAGGCCATTATCATTCTTGCTATGGCCAGTCCTACAGAACAGATATGCCATTGTATGTCCACCAAAACGTCGTCACAGTTACTCCCACTTCGAATTTCATGAGTTAGCAAATGTACTTCGCCGGATGACGAGGCATTTGGCCACATTAAGAGAGTCATAGTTCCTGCTGGCAGTTGCTCCCATTTCTTTGAATCTTTCCTCTCTTTAATTCGTACTGGGGCCAGTCCATGTAGAAGCGAAATGCTGCAACATGTTTACATTAACGCTGTTTGAGTTACTCCAACGACGATATCCTCGAGTTTCAAATAAATTTTCCAGAGTGACGAGGCATTAGGCTACCTTAAGAGAGTCATAGTTACTCCTGCCGGCTGCTCCCATTTCTTTAGGCCATTGTCATTCTTGCTATGGCCAGTCCTACAGAACCGATATGCCACTGTATGTCCACCTAAACGTCGTCACAGTTACTCCCACTACGAGTTTCTTGAGTTAGCAAATGTACTTAGCCGGATGACGAGGCATTTGGCTACCTTAAGAGAGGCATAGTTACTCCTGCCGGCTGCTCCCATTTTTTCAGGCCATTATCATTCTTGCTATGGCCCGTCCTACAGAACGGATATGCCACCGTATATCCACCTTAACGTCGTCTCCCACTACGAGTTTCTCGAGTTAGTAAATGTACTTCGCCGGATGACGAGGCTTTTGACTACCTTAAGAGAGTCATAGTTCCTGCCGCCAGGTGCTCCCCTTCCTTTGAATCTTTCCTCTCTTTAATTCGTACTGCGGCCAGTCCATGCAGAAGCGAAATGCTGCAACATGTCCACCTTAACGTTGACTGAGTTACTCCAACGACGATATCCTCGAGTTTTCAAATTAATTTCGCAGAGTGACGAGGCATTTGGCTGCCTTAAGAGAGTCTTAGTTCCTCTTGCTAGCTGCTCCCCTTTCTTTGAACCTTTCCACTCTTTAATTCCGTACAGCGGCCAGTTCATGCAGAACCGGATTGTTGCAACATGTCCACCTTAACGTTGTCTGAGTTACTCCAACGAGGATATCCTCGAGTTTTCAAATAAATTTCGCAGAGTGACGAGGCATTTGGCTACCTTAAGAGTGTCATAGTTACTCCTCCTGGCTGCTCCCATTTCTTTAGGCCATTGTCATTCTTGCTATGGCCAGTCCTACAGAACCGATATGCCACTGTATGTCCACCTAAACGTCGTCACAGTTACTCCCACTACGAGTTTCTTGAGTTAGCAAATGTACTTCGCCGGATGACGAGGCATTTGGCTACCTTAAGAGAGTCATAGTTCCTGCTGGCAGTTGCTCCCCTTTCTTTGAATCTTTCCTCTCTTTAATTCGTACTGGGGCCAGTCCATGCAGAAGCGAAATGCTGCAACATGTTTACATTAACGCTGTCTGAGTTACTCCAACGACGATATCCTCGAGTTTTCAAATAAATTTCGCAGAGTGACGAGGCATTTGGCTACCTTAAGAGAGTCATAGTTACTCCTGCCGGCTGCTCCCATTTCTTTAGGCCATTGTCATTCTTGCTATGGCCAGTCCTACAGAACAGATATGCCACTGTATGTCCACCTAATCGTCGTCACAGTTACTCCCACTACGAGTTTCTTGAGTTAGCAAATGTACTTCGCCGGATGACGAGGCATTTGGCTACCTAAAGAGAGTCATAGTTCCTGCTGCCAGCTGCTCCCCTTCCTTTGAATCTTTCCTCTCTTTAGTTGGTACTGCGGCCAGTCCATGCAGAAGCGGAATGCTGCAACATGTCCACCTTATCGTTGTCTGAGTTACTCCAACGACGATATCCTCGAGTTTTCAAATAAATTTCGCAGAGTGACGAGGCATTTGGCTACCTTAAGAGAGGCATAGTTACTCCTGCCGGCTGCTCCCATTTCTTCAGGCCATTATCATTCTTGCTATGGCCCGTCTTACAGAACCGATATGCCACCGTATATCCACCTTAACGTCGTCTCAGTTACTCCCACTACGAATTTCTTGAGTTAGCAAATGTACTTCGCCGGATGACGAGGCATTTGGCTACCTCAAGAGAGTCATAGTTCCTGCTGGCAGTTGCTCTCCTTTCTTTGAATCTTTCCTCTCTTTAATTCGTAGTGGGGCCAGTCCATGCAGAAGCGAAATGCTGCAACATGTTTACATTAATGCTGTCTGTGTTACTCCAACGACGATATCCTCGAGTTTTCAAATAAATTTCGCAGAGTGACGAGACATTTGGCTGCCTTAAGAGAGTCATAGTTCCTGCTGCCAGCTGCTCCCCTTCCTTTGAATCTTTCCTCTCTTTAGTTCGTACTGCGGCCAGTCCATGCAGAAGCGGAATGCTGCAACATGTCCACCTTATCGTTGTCTGAGTTACTCCAACGACGATATCCTCTAGTTTTCAAATAAATTTCGCAGAGTGACGAGGCATTTGGCTACCTTAAGATAGGCATAGTTACTCCTGCCGGCTGCTCCCATTTCTTCAGGCCATTATCATTCTTGCTATGGCCCGTCCTACAGAACCGATATGCCACCGTATATCCACCTTAATGTCGTCACAGTTACTCCCACTACGAGTTTCTCGAGTTAGTTAATGTACTTCGCCGGATGACGAGGCTTTTGGCTACCTTAAGAGAGTCATAGTTCCTGCTGCCAGCTGCTCCCCTTTGTTTGAATCTTTCCTCTCTTTAATTCGTACTTCGGCCAGTCCATACAGAAGCGAAATGCTGCAACATGTTTACCTTAACGCTGTCCGAGTTACTCCAACGACGATATCCTCGAGTTTTCAAATAAATTTCGCAGAGTGACGAGGCATTTGGCTACCTTAAGAGAGTCGTAGTTACTCCTGCCGGCTGCTCCCTTTTCTTTAGGCCATTATCGTTCTTGCTATGGTCAGTCCTACCGAACCGATATGCCACTGTATGTCCACCCAAACGTCGTCACAGTTACTCCCACTACGAGTTTCTTGAGTTAGCAAATGTACTTCGCCGGATGACGAGGCATTTGGCCACCTTAAGAGAGTCATAGTTCCTGCCGCCAGCTGCTCCCCTTCCTTTGAATCTTTCCTCTCTTTAATTCGTACTGCGGCCAGTCCATGCAGAAGCGAAATGCTGCAACATGTCCACCTTAACGTTGTCTGAGTTACTCCAACTACGATATCCTCGAGATTTCAAATAAATTTCGCAGAGTGACAAGGCATTTGGCTACCTTAAGAGAGTCATAGTTACTCCTGCCGGCTGCTCCCATTTCTTTAGGCCATTATCATTCTTGCTATGGCCAGTCCTACAGAACAGATATGCCATGGTATGTCCACCAAAACGTCGTCACAGTTACTCCCACTACGAATTTCTTGAGTTAGCAAATGTACTTCGCCGGATGACGAGGCATTTGGCCACATTAAGAGAGTCATAGTTCCTGCTGGCAGTTGCTCCCGTTTCTTTGAATCTTTCCTCTCTTTAATTCGTACTGGGGCCAGTCCATGCAGAAGCGAAATGCTGCAACATGTTTACATTAACGCTGTTTGAGTTACTCCAACGACGATATCCTCGAGTTTCAAATAAATTTTGCAGAGTGACGAGGCATTAGGCTACCTTAAGAGAGTCATAGTTACTCCTGCCGGCTGCTCCCATTTCTTTAGGCCATTGTCATTCTTGCTATGGCCAGTCCTACAGAACCGATATGCCACTGTATGTCCACCTAAACGTCGTCACAGTTACTCCCACTACGAGTTTCTTGAGTTAGCAAATGTACTTCGCCGGATGAGGAGGCATTTGGCTACCTTAAGAGAGGCATAGTTACTCCTGCCGGCTGCTCCCATTTTTTCAGGCCATTATCATTCTTGCTATGGCCTGTCCTACAGAACCGATATGCCACTGTATGTCCACCTAAACGTCGTCACAATTACTCCCACTACGAGTCTCTTGAGTTAGTAAATGTACTTCGCCGGATGACGAGGCATTTGGCGACCTTAAGAGAGTCTTAGTTCCTGCTGCCAGCTGCTCCCCTTCCTTTGATACTTTCCTCTCTTTAATTCGTACTGCGGCCAGTCCATGCAGAAGCGAAATGCTGCAACATGTCCACCTTAACGTTGTCAGAGTTACCCCAAAGACGATATCCCCGAGTTTTCAAATAAATTTCGCAGAGTGACGAGGCATTTAACTACCTTAAGAGAGTCATAGTTACTCCTGCCGGCTGCTCCCTTTTCTTTAGGCCATTATCGTTCTTGCTATGGTCAGTCCTACCGAACCGATATGCCACTGTATGTCCACCTAAACGTCGTCACAGTTACTCCCACTACGAGTTTCTCGAGTTAGTAAATGTACTTCGCCGGATGACGAGGCTTTTGGCTACCTTAAGAGAGTCATAGTTCCTGCTGCCAGCTGCTCCCCTTTCTTTGAATCTTTCCTCTCTTTAATTCGTACTTCGGCCAGTCCATACAGAAGCGAAATGCTGCAACATGTTTACCTTAACGCTGTCCGAGTTACTCCAACGACGATATCCTCGAGTTTTCAAATAAATTTCGCAGAGTGACGAGGCATTTGGCTACCTTAAGAGAGTCGTAGTTACTCCTGCCGGCTGCTCCCTTTTCTTTAGGCCATTATCGTTCTTGCTATGGTCAGTCCTACCGAACCGATATGCCACCGTATGTCCACCTAAACGTCGTCACAGTTACTCCCACTACGAGTTTCTTGAGTTAGCAAATGTACTTCGCCGGATGACGAGGCATTTGGCCACCTTAAGAGAGTCATAGTTCCTGCCGCCAGCTGCTCCCCTTCCTTTGAATCTTTCCTCTCTTTAATTCGTACTGCGGCCAGTTCATGCAGAAGCGAAATACTGCAGCATGTCCACCTTAACGTTGTCTGAGTTACTCCAACGACGATATCCTCGAATTTTCAAATAAATTTCGCAGAGTGACGAGGCATTTGGCTGCCTTAAGAGAGTCTTAGTTCCTCTTGCTAGCTGCTCCCCTTTCTTTGAATCTTTCCACTCTTTAATTCCGTACAGCGGCCAGTTCATGCAGAACCGGAATGCTGCAACATGTCCACCTTAACGTTGTCTGAGTTACTCCAACGGGGATATCCTCGAGTTTTCAAATAAATTCCGCAGAGTGACGAGGCATTTGGCTACCTTAAGAGTGTCATAGTTACTCCTCCTGGCTGCTCCCGTTTCTTTAGGCCACTATCATTCATGCTATGGCCAGTCCTACAGAACCGATATGCCACTGTATGTCCACCTAAACGTCGTCACAATTACTGCCACTACGAGTTTCTTTAGTATGCAAATGTACTTCGCCAGATGACGTGGTATTTGGCTACCTTAAGAGAGTCATAGTTCCTGCTGCCAGCTGCTAGCCCTTCCTTTGAATCTTTCCTCTCTTTAATTCGTACTGCGGCCAGTCCATGCAGAAGCGGAATGCTGCAACATGTCCACCTTAACGTTGTCTGAGTTACTCCAACTACGATATCCTCGAGATTTCAAATAAATTTCGCAGAGTGACAAGGCATTTGGCTACCTTAAGAGAGTCATAGTTACTCCTGCCGGCTGCTCCCATTTCTTTAGGCCATTATCATTCTTGCTATGGCCAGTCCTACAGAACAGATATGCCATTGTATGTCCACCAAAACGTCGTCATATTACTCCCACTACGAATTTCTTGAGTTAGCAAATGTACTTCGCCGGATGACGAGGCATTTGGCCACATTAAGAGAGTCATAGTTCCTGCTGGCAGTTGCTCCCATTTCTTTGAATCTTTCCTCTCTTTAATTCGTACTGGGGCCAGTCCATGCAGAAGCGAAATGCTGCAACATGTTTACATTAACGCTGTTTGAGTTACTCCAACGACGATATCCTCGAGTTTCAAATAAATTTTGCAGAGTGACGAGGCATTAGACTACCTTAAGAGAGTCATAGTTACTCCTGCCGGCTGCTCCCATTTCTTTAGGCCATTATCGTTCTTGCTATGGTCAGTCCTACAGAACCGATATGCCACTGTATGTCCACCTAAACGTCGTCACAGTTACTCCCACTACGAGTTTCTTGAGTTAGCAAATGTACTTCGCCGGATGAGGAGGCATTTGGCTACCTTAAGAGAGGCATAGTTACTCCTGCCGGCTGCTCCCATTTTTTCAGGCCATTATCATTCTTGCTATGGCCTGTCCTACAGAACCGATATGCCACTGTATGTCCACCTAAACGTCGTCACAATTACTCCCACTACGAGTCTCTTGAGTTAGTAAATGTACTTCGCCGGATGACGAGGCATTTGGCGACCTTAAGAGAGTCTTAGTTCCTGCTGCCAGCTGCTCCCCTTCCTTTGATACTTTCCTCTCTTTAATTCGTACTGCGGCCAGTCCATGCAGAAGCGAAATGCTGCAACATGTCCACCTTAACGTTGTCAGAGTTACCCCAAAGACGATATCCCCGAGTTTTCAAATAAATTTCGCAGAGTGACGAGGCATTTAACTACCTTAAGAGAGTCATAGTTACTCCTGCCGGCTGCTCCCTTTTCTTTAGGCCATTATCGTTCTTGCTATGGTCAGTCCTACCGAACCGATATGCCACTGTATGTCCACCTAAACGTCGTCACAGTTACTCCCACTACGAGTTTCTCGAGTTAGTAAATGTACTTCGCCGGATGACGAGGCTTTTGGCTACCTTAAGAGAGTCATAGTTCCTGCTGCCAGCTGCTCCCCTTTCTTTGAATCTTTCCTCTCTTTAATTCGTACTTCGGCCAGTCCATACAGAAGCGAAATGCTGCAACATGTTTACCTTAACGCTGTCCGAGTTACTCCAACGACGATATCCTCGAGTTTTCAAATAAATTTCGCAGAGTGACGAGGCATTTGGCTACCTTAAGAGAGTCGTAGTTACTCCTGCCGGCTGCTCCCTTTTCTTTAGGCCATTATCGTTCTTGCTATGGTCAGTCCTACCGAACCGATATGCCACCGTATGTCCACCTAAACGTCGTCACAGTTACTCCCACTACGAGTTTCTTGAGTTAGCAAATGTACTTCGCCGGATGACGAGGCATTTGGCCACCTTAAGAGAGTCATAGTTCCTGCCGCCAGCTGCTCCCCTTCCTTTGAATCTTTCCTCTCTTTAATTCGTACTGCGGCCAGTTCATGCAGAAGCGAAATACTGCAGCATGTCCACCTTAACGTTGTCTGAGTTACTCCAACGACGATATCCTCGAATTTTCAAATAAATTTCGCAGAGTGACGAGGCATTTGGCTGCCTTAAGAGAGTCTTAGTTCCTCTTGCTAGCTGCTCCCCTTTCTTTGAATCTTTCCACTCTTTAATTCCGTACAGCGGCCAGTTCATGCAGAACCGGAATGCTGCAACATGTCCACCTTAACGTTGTCTGAGTTACTCCAACGGGGATATCCTCGAGTTTTCAAATAAATTCCGCAGAGTGACGAGGCATTTGGCTACCTTAAGAGTGTCATAGTTACTCCTCCTGGCTGCTCCCGTTTCTTTAGGCCACTATCATTCATGCTATGGCCAGTCCTACAGAACCGATATGCCACTGTATGTCCACCTAAACGTCGTCACAATTACTGCCACTACGAGTTTCTTTAGTATGCAAATGTACTTCGCCAGATGACGTGGTATTTGGCTACCTTAAGAGAGTCATAGTTCCTGCTGCCAGCTGCTAGCCCTTCCTTTGAATCTTTCCTCTCTTTAATTCGTACTGCGGCCAGTCCATGCAGAAGCGGAATGCTGCAACATGTCCACCTTAACGTTGTCTGAGTTACTCCAACTACGATATCCTCGAGATTTCAAATAAATTTCGCAGAGTGACAAGGCATTTGGCTACCTTAAGAGAGTCATAGTTACTCCTGCCGGCTGCTCCCATTTCTTTAGGCCATTATCATTCTTGCTATGGCCAGTCCTACAGAACAGATATGCCATTGTATGTCCACCAAAACGTCGTCATATTACTCCCACTACGAATTTCTTGAGTTAGCAAATGTACTTCGCCGGATGACGAGGCATTTGGCCACATTAAGAGAGTCATAGTTCCTGCTGGCAGTTGCTCCCATTTCTTTGAATCTTTCCTCTCTTTAATTCGTACTGGGGCCAGTCCATGCAGAAGCGAAATGCTGCAACATGTTTACATTAACGCTGTTTGAGTTACTCCAACGACGATATCCTCGAGTTTCAAATAAATTTTGCAGAGTGACGAGGCATTAGACTACCTTAAGAGAGTCATAGTTACTCCTGCCGGCTGCTCCCATTTCTTTAGGCCATTGTCATTCTTGCTATGGCCAGTCCTACAGAACCGATATGCCACTGTATGTCCACCTAAACGTCGTCACAGTTACTCCCACTACGAGTTTCTTGAGTTAGCAAATGTACTTCGCCGGATGAGGAGGCATTTGGCTACCTTAAGAGAGGCATAGTTACTCCTGCCGGCTGCTCCCATTTTTTCAGGCCATTATCATTCTTGCTATGGCCCGTCCTACAGAACGGATATGCCACCGTATATCCACCTTAACGTCGTCTCCCACTACGAGTTTCTCGAGTTAGTAAATGTACTTCGCCGGATGACGAGGCTTTTGACTACCTTAAGAGAGTCATAGTTCCTGCTGCCAGCTGCTCCCCTTCCTTTGAATCTTTCCTCTCTTTAATTCGCACTTCGGCCAGTTCATACAGAAGCGAAATGCTGCAACATGTTTACCTTAACGCTGTCCGAGTTACTCCAACGACGATATCCTCGAGTTTTCAAATAAATTTCACAGAGTGACGAGGCATTTGGCTACCTTAAGAGAGTCGTAGTTACTCCTGCCGGCTGCTCCCATTTCTTTTGGCCATTATCATTCTTGCTATGGCCTGTCCTACAGAACCGATATGCCACTGTATGTCCACCTAAACGTCGTCACAATTACTCCCACTACGAGTCTCTTGAGTTAGCAAATGTACTTCGCCGGATGACGAGGCATTTGGCGACCTTAAGAGAGTCATAGTTCCTGCTGCCAGCTGCTCTCCTTCCTTTGATACTTTCCTCTCTTTAATTCGTACTGCGGCCAGTCCATGCAGAAGCGAAATGCTGCAGCATGTCCACCTTAACGTTGTCTGAGTTACTCCAACGACGATATCCTCGAATTTTCAAATAAATTTCGCAGAGTGACGAGGCATTTGGCTGCCTTAAGAGAGTCTTAGTTCCTCTTGCTAGCTGCTCCCCTTTCTTTGAATCTTTCCACTCTTTAATTCCGTACAGCGGCCAGTTCATGCAGAACCGGAATGCTGCAACATGTCCACCTTAACGTTGTCTGAGTTACTCCAACGGGGATATCCTCGAGTTTTCAAATAAATTCCGCAGAGTGACGAGGCATTTGGCTACCTTAAGAGTGTCATAGTTACTCCTCCTGGCTGCTCCCGTTTCTTTAGGCCACTATCATTCATGCTATGGCCAGTCCTACAGAACCGATATGCCACTGTATGTCCACCTAAACGTCGTCACAATTACTGCCACTACGAGTTTCTTTAGTATGCAAATGTACTTCGCCGGATGACGTGGTATTTGGCTACCTTAAGAGAGTCATAGTTCCTGCTGCCAGCTGCTAGCCCTTCCTTTGAATCTTTCCTCTCTTTAATTCGTACTGCGGCCAGTCCATGCAGAAGCGGAATGCTGCAACATGTCCACCTTAACGTTGTCTGAGTTACTCCAACTACGATATCCTCGAGATTTCAAATAAATTTCGCAGAGTGACAAGGCATTTGGCTACCTTAAGAGAGTCATAGTTACTCCTGCCGCTGCTCCCATTTCTTTAGGCCATTATCATTCTTGCTATGGCCAGTCCTACAGAACAGATATGCCATTGTATGTCCACCAAAACGTCGTCACAGTTACTCCCACTACGAATTTCTTGAGTTAGCAAATGTACTTCGCCGGATGACGAGGCATTTGGCCACATTAAGAGAGTCATAGTTCCTGCTGGCAGTTGCTCCCATTTCTTTGAATCTTTCCTCTCTTTAATTCGTACTGGGGCCAGTCCATGCAGAAGCGAAATGCTGCAACATGTTTACATTAACGCTGTTTGAGTTACTCCAACGACGATATCCTCGAGTTTCAAATAAATTTTGCAGAGTGACGAGGCATTAGGCTACCTTAAGAGAGTCATAGTTACTCCTGCCGGCTGCTCCCATTTCTTTAGGCCATTGTCATTCTTGCTATGGTTAGTCCTACAGAACCGATATGCCACTGTATGTCCACCTAAACGTCGTCACAGTTACTCCCACTACGAGTTTCTTGAGTTAGCAAATGTACTTCGCCGGATGAGGAGGCATTTGGCTACCTTAAGAGAGGCATAGTTACTCCTGCCGGCTGCTCCCATTTTTTCAGGCCATTATCATTCTTGCTATGGCCCGTCCTACAGAACGGATATGCCACCGTATATCCACCTTAACGTCGTCTCCCACTACGAGTTTCTCGAGTTAGTAAATGTACTTCGCCGGATGACGAGGCTTTTGACTACCTTAATAGAGTCATAGTTCCTGCTGCCAGCTGCTCCCCTTCCTTTGAATCTTTCCTCTCTTTAATTCGTACTTCGGCCAGTTCATACAGAAGCGAAATGCTGCAACATGTTTACCTTAACGCTGTCCGAGTTACTCCAACGACGATATCCTCGAGTTTTCAAATAAATTTCACAGAGTGACGAGGCATTTGGCTACCTTAAGAGAGTCGTACTTACTCCTGCCGGCTGCTCCCATTTCTTTTGGCCATTATCATTCTTGCTATGGCCTGTCCTACAGAACCGATATGCCACTGTATGTCCACCTAAACGTCGTCACAATTACTCCCACTACGAGTCTCTTGAGTTAGCAAATGTACTTCGCCGGATGACGAGGCATTTGGCGACCTTAAGAGAGTCTTAGTTCCTGCTGCCAGCTGCTCCCCTTCCTTTGATACTTTCCTCTCTTTAATTCGTACTGCGGCCAGTCCATGCAGAAGCGAAATGCTGCAACATGTCCACCTTAACGTTGTCTGAGTTACCCCAAAGACGATATCCTCGAGTTTTCAAATAAATTTCGCAGAGTGACGAGGCATTTAACTACCTTAAGAGAGTCATAGTTACTCCTGCCGGCTGCTCCCATTTCTTTAGGCCATTATCATTCTTGCGATGGCCAGTCCTACAGAAACGATATGCCACTGTATGTCCACCTAAACGTCGTCACAGTTACTCCCACTACGAGTTTCTTGAGTTAGCAAATGTACTTCGCCGGATGACGACGCATTTGGCCACCTTAAGAGAGTCATAGTTCCTGCCGCCAGGTGCTCCCCTTCCTTTGAATCTTTCCTCTCTTTAATTCGTACTGCGGCCAGTCCATGCAGAAGCGAAATGCTGCAACATGTCCACCTTAACGTTGACTGAGTTACTCCAACGACGATATCCTCGAGTTTTCAAATAAATTTCGCAGAGTAACGAGGCATTTGGCTGCCTTAAGAGAGTCTTAGTTCCTCTTGCTAGCTGCTCCCCTTTCTTTGAACCTTTCCACTCTTTAATTCCGTACAGCGGCCAGTTCATGCAGAACCGGATTGTTGCAACATGTCCACCTTAACGTTGTCTGAGTTACTCCAACTACGATATCCTCGAGATTTCAAATAAATTTCGCAGAGTGACAAGGCATTTGGCTACCTTAAGAGAGTCATAGTCACTCCTGCCGGCTGCTCCCATTTCTTTAGGCCATTATCATTCTTGCTATAGCCAGTCCTACAGAACAGATATGCCACTGTATGTCCACCTAAACGTCGTCACAGTTACTCCCACTACGAATTTCTTGAGTTAGCAAATGTACTTCGCCGGATGACGAGGCATTTGGCTACCTCAAGAGAGTCATAGTTCCTGCTGGCAGTTGCTCCCCTTTCTTTGAATCTTTCCTCTCTTTAATTCGTACTGGGGCCAGTCCATGCAGAAGCGAAATGCTGCAACATGTTTACATTAACGCTGTCTGAGTTACTCCAACGACGATATCCTCGAGTTTTCAAATAAATTTCGCAGAGTGACGAGGCATTTGGCTATTTAAGCCGTCTTTATTCACGTCTATGTGAACATACAAAAGATATAGGTACCCACAAAGTGGGTTTACAAATGACAAAATACAAAAACAAACATTAGACGGACAGGAAGAGACGTTTACAGAGAAGGGTTTGTGCCTGTTGACAGACGCCAGGCAGCAGCGTAGACAACATATAATTGGGCCATCACCCAACACCAGTCCGGGGCATCGTGCGCGTAATGGCAGTCATAGTGTCGAACCGCCGTGCCGCCATCACAGTCCCGATGAGTACTCTTGTTGACATCGCCGCAAAGTGGTGGTCCTTGAATCCAAGTCGCCGCAGATCCTGCGCAGATGTGGGTGACCACACCCCCCTCCATGAGATGGTAGCTGAAGAGGTGGTGATGGTCTTGGCTGCTGGGGTCTGACTCCTAATCGCCTGGTGGACGGCTTCCCTATTGTAAACCGCGACTTTCTGCTGGTGACACTCTTCGACGTCAAGATTGACACCAACCACCTGGGCATCGATGATATAGGCTGCATCGCCATGAACTGCCACGATGTCCGGCTTCCTCAGTCCCTCAGATGTCCTAAGGTGGGGCTCCAGGTGGACGTCGAAGCCCCTGCGACGAAGCCCCTGCGCGACATAAGACGCTAGGGCGTTATGTCGCTTCACTCGTGCGTCGTGACTTCGGAAGCAGTGCTGGACAACGTGATTTGCAGTTTCCTTCGCGATGCAGCCAGCCCGGCAGTTAGTATCACCAGCACGACCTCGCTGCAACCGTGCCCGGGTTGGAAGGGCATTGATCCTCGTACGGATGCAGGAGATAAAGTCGCGGCCTGTGATCGCTAGTCGAGGATCGTCGACCCAGCGATGCTGCCCTGGTGTTCGGGCAGACTTCTTAAGGGCAGCGCCGTCCACCGACAGATGCAACCGTTCAGCCCACATCCGGCCCATTTGGTTGGAAGTTCTTATGACCGTATTATTACCCCGTAGTTGCTGCTCAAGCCTCCCAATCTCACGCCCCAGAACGTCGTCTGCTGTCCCGTCAGATAGGACACCCAATGCCCGCATCCTAGCGAGCCGGTTCCGCCGCAGAAGAGGCCCTAGCCAGCGCGCTGATGGCACTCCCAGCCCCCCAGATGACACAGGGGCATGGAAGTAACCAACAGGGACGTCCGCTGGCAGGCACAACCAAGATCTAATTGCTGCGCGGATGGTGGTGTCCATTGCTGACAGGGCTCCTAGCCGGGTCCTCGAAAGGGCCAGGCCATGGTGTATCCCTGGCAAGACGACGGTTCTGAGGGCGTGCAAACGCTGTTGTGGCTTTAGTGGTGCCTTGGACAGGACGGTCAGCTGTCGCTCGACCTCCCGCCTCGGATGAAAGAGGCTGCGTCCGCTCGTGGAGAACTCCAGGCCAAGATACCGGAAAGTGCTCTCGATCCCCAGGGCTGGGAGGATGGTATACCCAGCCCTGAAGGTCGCGGTGTCGTCGACCTTGATCTTCTTCTCACGGCCAGAAGCCGTCAGGGCGAGAGTGAAGCACTTTCCGGGATTGACTTGGAGACCAAGGTCCCCAAGGGCAGATGTTGCTGCATCAATAAGGTCCTGGAGCCCTCCTGGAGTCTCGGCGAACAGCAGGAGGTCGTCAGCAAAGGCAGCAGCGTTGAGACGTCGTCCCATCACATTGGCACCAATGTAATCTGGGAGGCGAGCAAGCATGAGGTCTAAGGACAGGTTGAAAAGGATAGGAGAGAGTGGATCACCCTGCCTAACACCCCTTGAAGGCCGCACTGGACCCAGCGACATCCCAGGACCAGAGATCATCGTCACCCCATCCTCATAGCATCCCAGGACGTATCCAATGAACTCGTCAGGCAGACCATGTGCCCTCAGGGCAGGCCTCAGGGCACCATGGTCTAGCGAGTCGAAAGCCTTGGACACGTCCAGGGACGCAACATAGAGGGAGCGACAGTTCGCCCTGGCCTGAGTCATCGCCAAGTCCAACAAGAACGTATTGTGCAGCATCCCATCCTGAGGAAGGAAAGCCCGCTGACGCCCGTCCAGCACACAGGTCCGCATCAGACGGCCCGCCAGGATCTTATGGAAGACCCTAGCGAGGACTGAGCAAACCGTGATCGGACGGAAGTCAGCGGGGGATGCTGGGGCGGCCTTCTTGGGCAACAGGGATGTACGGGCTAGGAGAAGACGGGATGGGAGGCAACGGGTCAAGAGGAAGAGGTTAAGGATTTTAAGGAGGACCTCACGGGGTATACGGCGAATCTGGGCCGGTGTAAGTCGGTCTGGGCCTGGAGCAGAGCGACGAGGGGGGAGCGCTGAAGCAACTTCCTCCATCGTAATAGGCGCCCACAGCTGTTCAAAGGGAACCTCGATGGAGGAAGGCAACAGCCGACCCTCCAGACGGTCCACCCGGCCAGATGGTCGCCGGGTGAAAAGGTCCTTCCAAAACTCCACCAACCCAGGAATAGGGGGTGGTGGGTGAAGGAGCGTTCCATCCAGAAGGCCGCTGATGCAGCGAGCAGCGCTCTTAGAGAAGGCCCGCTGACAGAGGGCGTACTCCCTCCTCCGCAGGGCCCGCTTCGTCGCTCGTGGCTCTGACATCCGGCGAGAGGCAACAGGATTAGGTGATGGTGATGGTTCCCTGCTGCCAATGGCGTCAAGGGCAGCCGACAGCATGCCCATTATGACTGAGGCCGATGTTGTTGGCCCAAGCGCCAGGATGTCATCGACTGCTTTATACCTAGACCCAGACGACGGGAGGGCTGCCAGGGCCGACCAGACAGCTTGGTCGACAGTATCCACAGCTGCAGACGGAGAGGGGGATGCTGCACAAGAACCGGCTGGCTCCACAGCTGCAACAGATGGAGGCGACCCCGCCCCAACAGCAGAGAGGGCAGCAACAAACTCGGCGACCTGGTTCCTATAGGCTGTTCCACGACGCTGCCCCTTAATGGACTCAAGTGAACGATTTGGGAACGCCTTTGCAAGCTCTTGATTTAGGAACCGGGTGCCCTTGAGCGTAAGTGCTGCTTCAGAGTGGGCCAGGCGTAGCAGCTCTTCACTAGACCACCTGGCCTTTACCCTCTCGGTGGTCACCTCTGCGTTGGCTGCGGCAGGATGGGCACGGCGACGATGTACTCCAAGACCCGTCTTCGTGGTGAAGGTCCGGTGGCACTCAGGACATGTGATGGCAGGCACAGCGGCTCGACCCGAACTGGCGGCGTCGGATGCTGACCCAACGGCTGGCGCGGCGTCTCCTGTGGGAGTACCGCTACCTGGTTTCTTCGTTTTGTTGGGGCCAGCTGAAACAAGGGCAGGGGGGGCGGCAACCCCCAAGCCCCGAAAAGTTCACCCCGCTCTGTCTGTCGAGGAACTTCGGAAGAGTTATACGCGAGCATAATCTTCCTAAGAACCTCTCACGACCCCTGCCACGAGAAGGCCAGAGCTAGGATTTCCCACCGAGAGGCTAAGCGAACCATCCTCCACTCGACATCGCTAGGATGCTGAGGAGTGGAGAGAGAGGATCCGTATATGACGCATCATGTGAGCCTTAAGAGAGTCATAGTTACTCCTGCCGGCTGCTCCCATTTCTTTAGGCCATTGTCATTCTTGCTATGGCCAGTCCTACAGAACCGATATGCCACTGTATGTCCACCTAAACGTCGTCACAGTTACTCCCACTACGAGTTTCTTGAGTTAGCAAATGTACTTCGCCGGATGACGAGGCATTTGGCTACCTAAAGAGAGTCATAGTTCCTGCTGCCAGCTGCTCCCCTTCCTTTGAATCTTTCCTCTCTTTAGTTGGTACTGCGGCCAGTCCATGCAGAAGCGGAATGCTGCAACATGTCCACCTTATCGTTGTCTGAGTTACTCCAACGACGATATCCTCGAGTTTTCAAATAAATTTCGCAGAGTGACGAGGCATTTGGCTACCTTAAGAGAGGCATAGTTACTCCTGCCGGCTGCTCCCATTTCTTCAGGCCATTATCATTCTTGCTATGGCCCGTCTTACAGAACCGATATGCCACCGTATATCCACCTTAACGTCGTCACAGTTACTCCCACTACGAGTTTCTCGAGTTAGCAAATGTACTTCGCCGGATGACGAGGCATTTGGCCACCTTAAGAGAGTCATAGTTCCTGCCGCCAGCTGCTCCCCTTCCTTTGAATCTTTCCTCTCTTTAATTCGTACTGCGGCCAGTCCATGCAGAAGCGAAATGCTGCAGCATGTCCACCTTAACGTTGTCTGAGTTACTCCAACGACGATATCCTCGAGTTTTCAAATAAATTTCGCAGAGTGACGAGGCATTTGGCTGCCTTAAGAGAGTCTTAGTTCCTCTTGCTAGCTGCTCCCCTTTCTTTGAATCTTTCCACTCTTTAATTCCGTACAGCGGCCAGTTCATGCAGAACCGGAATGCTGCAACATGTCCACCTTAATGTTGTCTGAGTTACTCCAACGAGGATATCCTCGAGTTTTCAAATAAATTTCGCAGAGTGACGAGGCATTTGGCTACCTTAAGAGTGTCATAGTTACTCCTCCTGGCTGCTCCCGTTTCTTTAGGCCACTATCATTCATGCTATGGCCAGTCCTACAGAACCGATATGCCACTGTATGTCCACCTAAACGTCGTCACAATTACTGCCACTACGAGTTTCTTTAGTATGCAAATGTACTTCGCCGGATGACGTGGTATTTGGCTACCTTAAGAGAGTCATAGTTCCTCCTGCCAGCTGCTAGCCCTTCCTTTGAGTCTTTCCTCTCTTTAATTCGTACTGGGGCCAGTCCATGCAGAAGCGAAATGCTGCAACATATTTACATTAACGCTGTTTGAGTTACTCCAACGACGATATCCTGGAGTTTTCAAATAAATTTTCCAGAGTGACGAGGCATTAGGCTACCTTAAGAGAGTCATAGTTACTCCTGCCGGCTGCTCCCATTTCTTTAGGCCATTGTCATTCTTGCTATGGCCAGTCCTACAGAACCGATATGCCACTGTATGTCCACCTAAACGTCGTCACAGTTACTCCCACTACGAGTTTCTTGAGTTAGCAAATGTACTTCGCCGGATGACGAGGCATTTGGCTACCTTAAGAGAGGCATAGTTACTCCTGCCGGCTGCTCCCATTTTTTCAGGCCATTATCATTCTTGCTATGGCCCGTCCTACAGAACGGATATGCCACCGTATATCCACCTTAACGTCGTCTCCCACTACGAGTTTCTCGAGTTAGTAAATGTACTTCGCCGGATGACGAGGCTTTTGGCTACCTTAAGAGAGTCATAGTTCCTGCTGCCAGCTGCTCCCCTTCCTTTGAATCTTTCCTCTCTTTAATTCGTACTGCGGCCAGTCCATGCAGAAGCGAAATGCTGCAGCATGTCCACCTTAACGTTGTCTGAGTTACTCCAACGACGATATCCTCGAGTTTTCAAATAAATTTCGCAGAGTGACGAGGCATTTGGCTGCCTTAAGAGAGTCTTAGTTCCTCTTGCTAGCTGCTCCCCTTTCTTTGAATCTTTCCACTCTTTAATTCCGTACAGCGGCCAGTTCATGCAGAACCGGAATGCTGCAACATGTCCACCTTAATGTTGTCTGAGTTACTCCAACGAGGATATCCTCGAGTTTTCAAATAAATTTCGCAGAGTGACGAGGCATTTGGCTACCTTAAGAGTGTCATAGTTACTCCTCCTGGCTGCTCCCGTTTCTTTAGGCCACTATCATTCATGCTATGGCCAGTCCTACAGAACCGATATGCCACTGTATGTCCACCTAAACGTCGTCACAATTACTGCCACTACGAGTTTCTTTAGTATGCAAATGTACTTCGCCGGATGACGTGGTATTTGGCTACCTTAAGAGAGTCATAGTTCCTCCTGCCAGCTGCTAGCCCTTCCTTTGAGTCTTTCCTCTCTTTAATTCGTACTGGGGCCAGTCCATGCAGAAGCGAAATGCTGCAACATATTTACATTAACGCTGTTTGAGTTACTCCAACGACGATATCCTGGAGTTTTCAAATAAATTTTCCAGAGTGACGAGGCATTAGGCTACCTTAAGAGAGTCATAGTTACTCCTGCCGGCTGCTCCCATTTCTTTAGGCCATTGTCATTCTTGCTATGGCCAGTCCTACAGAACCGATATGCCACTGTATGTCCACCTAAACGTCGTCACAGTTACTCCCACTACGAGTTTCTTGAGTTAGCAAATGTACTTCGCCGGATGACGAGGCATTTGGCTACCTTAAGAGAGGCATAGTTACTCCTGCCGGCTGCTCCCATTTTTTCAGGCCATTATCATTCTTGCTATGGCCCGTCCTACAGAACGGATATGCCACCGTATATCCACCTTAACGTCGTCTCCCACTACGAGTTTCTCGAGTTAGTAAATGTACTTCGCCGGATGACGAGGCTTTTGGCTACCTTAAGAGAGTCATAGTTCCTGCTGCCAGCTGCTCCCCTTCCTTTGAATCTTTCCTCTCTTTATTTCGTACTTCGGCCAGTTCATACAGAAGCGAAATGCTGCAACATGTTTACCTTAACGCTGTCCGAGTTACTCCAACGACGATATCCTCGAGTTTTCAAATAAATTTCGCAGAGTGACGAGGCATTTGGCTACCTTAAGAGAGTCGTAGTTACTCCTGCCGGCTGCTCCCATTTCTTTTGGCCATTATCAATCTTGCTATGGCCTGTCCTACAGAACCGATATGCCACTGCATGTCCACGTAAACGTCGTCACAATTACTCCCACTACGAGTCTCTTGAGTTAGCAAATGTACTTCGCCGGATGACGAGGCATTTGGCGACCTTAAGAGAGTCTTAGTTCCTGCTGCCAGCTGCTCCCCTTCCTTTGATACTTTCCTCTCTTTAATTCGTACTGCGGCCAGTCCATGCAGAAGCGAAATGCTGCAACATGTCCACCTTAACGTTGCCTGAGTTACCCCAAAGACGATATCCTCGAGTTTTCAAATAAATTTCGCAGAGTGACGAGGCATTTAACTACCTTAAGAGAGTCACAGTTACTCCTGCCGGCTGCTCCCATTTCTTTAGGCCATTATCATTCTTGCGATGGCCAGTCCTACAGAAACGATATGCCACTGTATGTCCACCTAAACGTCGTCACAGTTACTCCCACTACGAGTTTCTTGAGTTAGCAAATGTACCTCGCCGGATGACGACGCATTTGGCCACCTTAAGAGAGTCATAGTTCCTGCCGCCAGGTGCTCCCCTTCCTTTGAATCTTTTCTCTCTTTAATTCGTACTGCGGCCAGTCCATGCAGAAGCGAAATGCTGCAACATGTCCACTTTAACGTTGACTGAGTTACTCCAACGACGATATCCTCGAGTTTTCAAATAAATTTCGCAGAGTGACGAGGCATTTGGCTGCCTTAAGAGAGTCTTAGTTCCTCTTGCTAGCTGCTCCCCTTTCTTTGAACCTTTCCACTCTTTAATTCCGTACAGCGGCCAGTTCATGCAGAACCGGATTGTTGCAACATGTCCACCTTAACGTTGTCTGAGTTACTCCAACGAGGATATCCTCGAGTTTTCAAATAAATTTCGCAGAGTGACGAGGCATTTGGCTACCTTAAGAGTGTCATAGTTACTCCTCCTGGCTGCTCCCATTTCTTTAGGCCACTATCATTCATGCTATGGCCAGTCCTACAGAACCGATA
This sequence comes from Schistocerca americana, assembly GCF_021461395.2. Lineage (NCBI taxonomy): Eukaryota > Metazoa > Arthropoda > Insecta > Orthoptera > Acrididae > Schistocerca > Schistocerca americana. Next base: position 718,048,461 of record NC_060123.1, read on the forward strand.
TGCCACTGTATGTCCACCTAAACGTCGTCACAATTACTCCCACTACGAGTTTCTTTAGTATGCAAATGTACTTCGCCGGATGACGTGGTATTTGGCTACCTTAAGGAAGTCATAGTTCCTGCTGCCAGCTGCTAGCCCTTCCTTTGAATCTTTCCTCTCTTTAATTCGTACTGCGGCCAGTCCATGCAGAAGCGGAATGCTGCAACATGTCCACCTTAACGTTGTCTGAGTTACTCCAACTACGATATCCTCGAGATTTCAAATAAATTTCGCAGAGTGACAAGGCATTTGGCTACCTTAAGAGAGTCATAGTCACTCCTGCCGGCTGCTCCCATTTCTTTAGGCCATTATCATTCTTGCTATGGCCAGTCCTACAGAACAGATATGCCACTGTATGTCCACCAAAACGTCGTCACAGTTACTCCCACTACGAATTTCTTGAGTTAGCAAATGTACTTCGCCGGATGACGAGGCATTTGGCTACCTCAAGAGAGTCATAGTTCCTGCTGGCAGTTGCTCCCCTTTCTTTGAATCTTTCCTCTCTTTAATTCGTACTGGGGCCAGTCCATGCAGAAGCGAAATGCTGCAACATGTTTACATTAAAGCTGTCTGAGTTACTCCAACGACGATATCCTCGAGTTTTCAAATAAATTTCGCAGAGTGACGAGGCATTTGGCTAACTTAAGAGAGTCATAGTTACTCCTGCCGGCTGCTCCCATTTCTTTAGGCCATTGTCATTCTTGCTATGGCCAGTCCTACAGAACCGATATGCCACTGTATGTCCACCTAAACGTCGTCACAGTTACTCCCACTACGAGTTTCTCGAGTTAGCAAATGTACTTCGCCGGATGACGAGGCATTTGGCCACCTTAAGAGAGTCATAGTTCCTGACGCCAGCTGCTCCCCTTCCTTTGAATCTTTCCTCTCTTTAATTCGTACTGCGGCCAGTCCATGCAGAAGCGGAATGCTGCAACATGTCCACCTTAACGTTGACTGAGTTACTCCAACGACGATATCCTCGAGTTTTCAAATAAATTTCGCAGAGTGACGAGGCATTTGGCTGCCTTAAGAGAGTCTTAGTTCCTCTTGCTAGCTGCTCCCCTTTCTTTGAACCTTTCCACTCTTTAATTCCGTACAGCGGCCAGTTCATGCAGAACCGGATTGTTGCAACATGTCCACCTTAACGTTGTCTGAGTTACTCCAACTACGATATCCTCGAGATTTTAAATAAATTTCGCAGAGTGACAAGGCATTTGGCTACCTTAAGAGAGTCATAGTCACTCCTGCCGGCTGCTCCCATTTCTTTAGGCCATTATCATTCTTGCTATGGCCAGTCCTACAGAACCGATATGCCACTGTATGTCCACCTAAACGTCGTCACAATTACTCCCACTACGAGTTTCTTTAGTATGCAAATGTACTTCGCCGGATGACGTGGTATTTGGCTACCTTAAGAAAGTCATAGTTCCTGCTGCCAGCTGCTAGCCCTTCCTTTGAATCTTTCCTCTCTTTAATTCGTACTGCGGCCAGTCCATGCAGAAGCGGAATGCTGCAACATGTCCACCTTAACGTTGTCTGAGTTACTCCAACTACGATATCCTCGAGATTTCAAATAAATTTCGCAGAGTGACAAGGCATTTGGCTACCTTAAGAGAGTCATAGTCACTCCTGCCGGCTGCTCCCATTTCTTTAGGCCATTATCATTCTTGCTATGGCCAGTCCTACAGAACAGATATGCCACTGTATGTCCACCAAAACGTCGTCACAGTTACTCCCACTACGAATTTCTTGAGTTAGCAAATGTACTTCGCCGGATGACGAGGCATTTGGCTACCTCAAGAGAGTCATAGTTCCTGCTGGCAGTTGCTCCCCTTTCTTTGAATCTTTCCTCTCTTTAATTCGTACTGGGGCCAGTCCATGCAGAAGCGAAATGCTGCAACATGTTTACATTAAAGCTGTCTGAGTTACTCCAACGACGATATCCTCGAGTTTTCAAATAAATTTCGCAGAGTGACGAGGCATTTGGCTAACTTAAGAGAGTCATAGTTACTCCTGCCGGCTGCTCCCATTTCTTTAGGCCATTGTCATTCTTGCTATGGCCAGTCCTACAGAACCGATATGCCACTGTATGTCCACCTAAACGTCGTCACAGTTACTCCCACTACGAGTTTCTCGAGTTAGCAAATGTACTTCGCCGGATGACGAGGCATTTGGCCACCTTAAGAGAGTCATAGTTCCTGCCGCCAGCTGCTCCCCTTCCTTTGAATCTTTCCTCTCTTTAATTCGTACTGCGGCCAGTCCATGCAGAAGCGGAATGCTGCAACATGTCCACCTTAACGTTGACTGAGTTACTCCAACGACGATATCCTCGAGTTTTCAAATAAATTTCGCAGAGTGACGAGGCATTTGGCTGCCTTAAGAGAGTCTTAGTTCCTCTTGCTAGCTGCTCCCCTTTCTTTGAACCTTTCCACTCTTTAATTCCGTACAGCGGCCAGTTCATGCAGAACCGGATTGTTGCAACATGTCCACCTTAACGTTGTCTGAGTTACTCCAACTACGATATCCTCGAGATTTTAAATAAATTTCGCAGAGTGACAAGGCATTTGGCTACCTTAAGAGAGTCATAGTCACTCCTGCCGGCTGCTCCCATTTCTTTAGGCCATTATCATTCTTGCTATGGCCAGTCCTACAGAACAGATATGCCACTGTATGTCCACCTAAACGTCGTCACAGTTACTCCCACTACGAATTTCTTGAGTTAGCAAATGTACTTCGCCGGATGACGAGGCATTTGGCTACCTCAAGAGAGTCATAGTTCCTGCTGGCAGTTGCTCCCCTTTCTTTGAATCTTTCCTCTCTTTAATTCGTACTGGGGCCAGTCCATGCAGAAGCGAAATGCTGCAACATGTTTACATTAACGCTGTCTGAGTTACTCCAACGACGATATCCTCGAGTTTTCAAATAAATTTCGCAGAGTGACGAGGCATTTGGCTACCTTAAGAGAGTCATAGTTACTCCTGCCGGCTGCTCCCATTTCTTTAGGCCATTGTCATTCTTGCTATGGCCAGTCCTACAGAACCGATATGCCACTGTATGTCCACCTAAACGTCGTCACAGTTACTCCCACTACGAGTTTCTTGAGTTAGCAAATGTACTTCGCCGGATGACGAGGCATTTGGCTACCTAAAGAGAGTCATAGTTCCTGCTGCCAGCTGCTCCCCTTCCTTTGAATCTTTCCTCTCTTTAGTTGGTACTGCGGCCAGTCCATGCAGAAGCGGAATGCTGCAACATGTCCACCTTATCGTTGTCTGAGTTACTCCAACGACGATATCCTCGAGTTTTCAAATAAATTTCGCAGAGTGACGAGGCATTTGGCTACCTTAAGAGAGGCATAGTTACTCCTGCCGGCTGCTCCCATTTCTTCAGGCCATTATCATTCTTGCTATGGCCCGTCTTACAGAACCGATATGCCACCGTATATCCACCTTAACGTCGTCGCAGTTACTCCCACTACGAGTTTCTCGAGTTAGCAAATGTACTTCGCCGGATGACGAGGCATTTGGCCACCTTAAGAGAGTCATAGTTCCTGCCGCCAGCTGCTCCCCTTCCTTTGAATCTTTCCTCTCTTTAATTCGTACTGCGGCTAGTCCATGCAGAAGCGAAATGCTGCAGCATGTCCACCTTAACGTTGTCTGAGTTACTCCAACGACGATATCCTCGAGTTTTCAAATAAATTTCGCAGAGTGACGAGGCATTTGGCTGCCTTAAGAGAGTCTTAGTTCCTCTTGCTAGCTGCTCCCCTTTCTTTGAATCTTTCCACTCTTTAATTCCGTACAGCGGCCAGTTCATGCAGAACCGGAATGCTGCAACATGTCCACCTTAACGTTGTCTGAGTTACTCCAACGAGGATATCCTCGAGTTTTCAAATAAATTTCGCAGAGTGACAAGGCATTTGGCTACCTTAAGAGAGTCATAGTTACTCCTGCCGGCTGCTCCCATTTCTTTAGGCCACTATCATTCATGCTATGGCCAGTCCTACAGAACCGATATGCCACTGTATGTCCACCTAAACGTCGTCACAATTACTGCCACTACGAGTTTCTTTAGTATGCAAATGTACTTCGCCGGATGACGTGGTATTTGGCTACCTTAAGAGAGTCATAGTTCCTGCTGCCAGCTGCTAGCCCTTCCTTTGAGTCTTTCCTCTCTTTAATTCGTACTGCGGCCAGTCCATGCAGAAGCGGAATGCTGCAACTTGTCCACCTTAACGTTGTCTGAGTTACTCCAACTACGATATCCTCGAGATTTCAAATAAATTTCGCAGAGTGACAAGGCATTTGGCTACCTTAAGAGAGTCATAGTTACTCCTGCCGGCTGCTCCCATTTCTTTAGGCCATTATCATTCTTGCTATGGCCAGTCCTACAGAACAGATATGCCACTGTATGTCCACCAAAACGTCGTCACAGTTACTCCCACTACGAATTTCTTGAGTTAGCAAATGTACTTCGCCGGATGACGAGGCATTTGGCCACATTAAGAGAGTCATAGTTCCTGCTGGCAGTTGCTCCCATTTCTTTGAATCTTTCCTCTCTTTAATTCGTACTGGGGCCAGTCCATGCAGAAGCGAAATGCTGCAACATATTTACATTAACGCTGTTTGAGTTACTCCAACGACGATATCCTGGAGTTTTCAAATAAATTTTCTAGAGTGACGAGGCATTAGGCTACCTTAAGAGAGTCATAGTTACGCCTGCCGGCTGCTCCCATTTTTTTAGGCCATTATCATTCTTGCTATGGCCCGTCCTACAGAACGGATATGCCACCGTATATCCACCTTAACGTCGTCTCCCACTACGAGTTTCTCGAGTTAGTAAATGTACTTCGCCGGATGACGAGGCTTTTGGCTACCTTAAGAGAGTCATAGTTCCTGCTGCCAGCTGCTCCCCTTCCTTTGAATCTTTCCTCTCTCTAATTCGTACTTCGGCCAGTTCATACAGAAGCGAAATGCTGCAACATGTTTACCTTAACGCTGTCCGAGTTACTCCAACGACGATATCCTCGAGTTTTCAAATAAATTTCGCAGAGTGACGAGGCATTTGGCTACCTTAAGAGAGTCGTAGTTACTCCTGCCGGCTGCTCCCATTTCTTTTGGCCATTATCATTCTTGCTATGGCCTGTCCTACAGAACCGATATGCCACTGCATGTCCACCTAAACGTCGTCACAATTACTCCCACTACGAGTCTCTTGAGTTAGCAAATGTACTTCGCCGGATGACGAGGCATTTGGCGACCTTAAGAGAGTCTTAGTTCCTGCTGCCAGCTGCTCCCCTTCCTTTGAATCTTTCCTCTCTTTAATTCGTACTGCGGCCAGTCCATGCAGAAGCGAAATGCTGCAACATGTCCACCTTAACGTTGTCTGAGTTACTCCAACGACGATATCCTCGAGTTTTCAAATAAATTTCGCAGAGTGACGAGGCATTTGGCTGCCTTAAGAGAGTCTTAGTTCCTCTTGCTAGCTGCTCCCCTTTCTTTGAATCTTTCCACTCTTTAATTCCGTACAGCGGCCAGTTCATGCAGAACCGGAATGCTGCAACATGTCCACCTTAACGTTGTCTGAGTTACTCCAACGAGGATATCCTCGAGTTTTCAAATAAATTTCGCAGAGTGACGATTCATTTGGCTACCTTAAGAGTGTCATAGTTACTCCTCCTGGCTGCTCCCATTTCTTTAGGCCACTATCATTCATGCTATGGCCAGTCCTACAGAACCGATATGCCACTGTATGTCCACCTAAACGTCGTCACAATTACTCCCACTACGAGTTTCTTTAGTATGCAAATGTACTTCGCCGGATGACGTGGTATTTGGCTACCTTAAGAAAGTCATAGTTCCTGCTGCCAGCTGCTAGCCCTTCCTTTGAATCTTTCCTCTCTTTAATTCGTACTGCGGCCAGTCCATGCAGAAGCGGAATGCTGCAACATGTCCACCTTAACGTTGTCTGAGTTACTCCAACTACGATATCCTCGAGATTTCAAATAAATTTCGCAGAGTGACAATGCATTTGGCTACCTTAAGAGAGTCATAGTCACTCCTGCCGGCTGCTCCCATTTATTTAGGCCATTATCATTCTTGCTATGGCCAGTCCTACAGAACAGATATGCCACTGTATGTCCACCAAAACGTCGTCACAGTTACTCCCACTACGAATTTCTTGAGTTAGCAAACGTACTTCGCCGGATGACGAGGCATTTGGCTACCTCAAGAGAGTCATAGTTCCTGCTGCCAGCTGCTCCCCTTCCTTTGAATCTTTCCTCTCTTTAGTTGGTACTGCGGCCAGTCCATGCAGAAGCGGAATGCTGCAACATGTCCACCTTATCGTTGTCTGAGTTACTCCAACGACGATATCCTCGAGTTTTCAAATAAATTTCGCAGAGTGACGAGGCATTTGGCTACCTTAAGAGAGGCATAGTTACTCCTGCCGGCTGCTCCCATTTCTTCAGGCCATTATCATTCTTGCTATGGCCCGTCTTACAGAACCGATATGCCACCGTATATCCACCTTAACGTCGTCACAGTTACTCCCACTACGAGTTTCTCGAGTTAGCAAATGTACTTCGCCGGATGACGAGGCATTTGGCCACCTTAAGAGAGTCATAGTTCCTGCCGCCAGCTGCTCCCCTTCCTTTGAATCTTTCCTCTCTTTAATTCGTACTGCGGCCAGTCCATGCAGAAGCGAAATGCTGCAACATGTCCACCTTAACGTTGACTGAGTTACTCCAACGACGATATCCTCGAGTTTTCAAATAAATTTCGCAGAGTGACGAGGCATTTGGCTGCCTTAAGAGAGTCTTAGTTCCTCTTGCTAGCTGCTCCCCTTTCTTTGAATCTTTCCACTCTTTAATTCCGTACAGCGGCAAGTTCATGCAGAACCGGAATGCTGCAACATGTCCACCTTAACGTTGTCTGAGTTACTCCAACGAGGATATCCTCGAGTTTTCAAATAAATTTCGCAGAGTGACGAGGCATTTGGCTACCTTAAGAGTGTCATAGTTACTCCTCCTGGCTGCTCCCATTTCTTTAGGCCACTATCATTCATGCTAAGGCCAGTCCTACAGAACCGATATGCCACTGTATGTCCACCTAAACGTCGTCACAATTACTCCCACTACGAGTTTCTTTAGTATGCAAATGTACTTCGCCGGATGACGTGGTATTTGGCTACCTTAAGAAAGTCATAGTTCCTGCTGCCAGCTGCTAGCCCTTCCTTTGAATCTTTCCTCTCTTTAATTCGTACTGCGGCCAGTCCATGCAGAAGCGGAATGCTGCAACATGTCCACCTTAACGTTGTCTGAGTTACTCCAACTACGATATCCTCGAGATTTCAAATAAATTTCGCAGAGTGACAATGCATTTGGCTACCTTAAGAGAGTCATAGTCACTCCTGCCGGCTGCTCCCATTTATTTAGGCCATTATCATTCTTGCTATGGCCAGTCCTACAGAACAGATATGCCACTGTATGTCCACCAAAACGTCGTCACAGTTACTCCCACTACGAATTTCTTGAGTTAGCAAACGTACTTCGCCGGATGACGAGGCATTTGGCTACCTCAAGAGAGTCATAGTTCCTGCTGCCAGCTGCTCCCCTTCCTTTGAATCTTTCCTCTCTTTAGTTGGTACTGCGGACAGTCCATGCAGAAGCGGAATGCTGCAACATGTCCACCTTATCGTTGTCTGAGTTACTCCAACGACGATATCCTCGAGTTTTCAAATAAATTTCGCAGAGTGACGAGGCATTTGGCTACCTTAAGAGAGGCATAGTTACTCCTGCCGGCTGCTCCCATTTCTTCAGGCCATTATCATTCTTGCTATGGCCCGTCTTACAGAACCGATATGCCACCGTATATCCACCTTAACGTCGTCACAGTTACTCCCACTACGAGTTTCTCGAGTTAGCAAATGTACTTCGCCGGATGACGAGGCATTTGGCCACCTTAAGAGAGTCATAGTTCCTGCCGCCAGCTGCTCCCCTTCCTTTGAATCTTTCCTCTCTTTAATTCGTACTGCGGCTAGTCCATGCAGAAGCGAAATGCTGCAGCATGTCCACCTTAACGTTGTCTGAGTTACTCCAACGACGATATCCTCGAGTTTTCAAATAAATTTCGCAGAGTGACGAGGCATTTGGCTGCCTTAAGAGAGTCTTAGTTCCTCTTGCTAGCTGCTCCCCTTTCTTTGAATCTTTCCACTCTTTAATTCCGTACAGCGGCCAGTTCATGCAGAACCGGAATGCTGCAACATGTCCACCTTAACGTTGTCTGAGTTACTCCAACGAGGATATCCTCGAGTTTTCAAATAAATTTCGCAGAGTGACGAGGCATTTGGCTACCTTAAGAGTGTCATAGTTACTCCGCCTGGCTGCTCCCATTTCTTTAGGCCACTATCATTCATGCTATGGCCAGTCCTACAGAACCGATATGCCACTGTATGTCCACCTAAACGTCGTCACAATTACTGCCACTACGAGTTTCTTTAGTATGCAAATGTACTTCGCCGGATGACGTGGTATTTGGCTACCTTAAGAGAGTCATAGTTCCTGCTGCCAGCTGCTAGCCCTTCCTTTGAGTCTTTCCTCTCTTTAATTCGTACTGCGGCCAGTCCATGCAGAAGCGGAATGCTGCAACTTGTCCACCTTAACGTTGTCTGAGTTACTCCAACTACGATATCCTCGAGATTTCAAATAAATTTCGCAGAGTGACAAGGCATTTGGCTACCTTAAGAGAGTCATAGTTACTCCTGCCGGCTGCTCCCATTTCTTTAGGCCATTATCATTCTTGCTATGGCCAGTCCTACAGAACAGATATGCCACTGTATGTCCACCAAAACGTCGTCACAGTTACTCCCACTACGAATTTCTTGAGTTAGCAAATGTACTTCGCCGGATGACGAGGCATTTGGCCACATTAAGAGAGTCATAGTTCCTGCTGGCAGTTGCTCCCATTTCTTTGAATCTTTCCTCTCTTTAATTCGTACTGGGGCCAGTCCATGCAGAAGCGAAATGCTGCAACATATTTACATTAACGCTGTTTGAGTTACTCCAACGACGATATCCTGGAGTTTTCAAATAAATTTTCTAGAGTGACGAGGCATTAGGCTACCTTAAGAGAGTCATAGTTACGCCTGCCGGCTGCTCCCATTTTTTTAGGCCATTATCATTCTTGCTATGGCCCGTCCTACAGAACGGATATGCCACCGTATATCCACCTTAACGTCGTCTCCCACTACGAGTTTCTCGAGTTAGTAAATGTACTTCGCCGGATGACGAGGCTTTTGGCTACCTTAAGAGAGTCATAGTTCCTGCTGCCAGCTGCTCCCCTTCCTTTGAATCTTTCCTCTCTCTAATTCGTACTTCGGCCAGTTCATACAGAAGCGAAATGCTGCAACATGTTTACCTTAACGCTGTCCGAGTTACTCCAACGACGATATCCTCGAGTTTTCAAATAAATTTCGCAGAGTGACGAGGCATTTGGCTACCTTAAGAGAGGCATAGTTACTCCTGCCGGCTGCTCCCATTTCTTCAGGCCATTATCATTCTTGCTATGGCCCGTCTTACAGAACCGATATGCCACCGTATATCCACCTTAACGTCGTCACAGTTACTCCCACTACGAGTTTCTCGAGTTAGCAAATGTACTTCGCCGGATGACGAGGCATTTGGCCACCTTAAGAGAGTCATAGTTCCTGCCGCCAGCTGCTCCCCTTCCTTTGAATCTTTCCTCTCTTTAATTCGTACTGCGGCCAGTCCATGCAGAAGCGAAATGCTGCAACATGTCCACCTTAACGTTGACTGAGTTACTCCAACGACGATATCCTCGAGTTTTCAAATAAATTTCGCAGAGTGACGAGGCATTTGGCTGCCTTAAGAGAGTCTTAGTTCCTCTTGCTAGCTGCTCCCCTTTCTTTGAATCTTTCCACTCTTTAATTCCGTACAGCGGCCAGTTCATGCAGAACCGGAATGCTGCAACATGTCCACCTTAACGTTGTCTGAGTTACTCCAACGAGGATATCCTCGAGTTTTCAAATAAATTTCGCAGAGTGACGAGGCATTTGGCTACCTTAAGAGTGTCATAGTTACTCCTCCTGGCTGCTCCCATTTCTTTAGGCCACTATCATTCATGCTAAGGCCAGTCCTACAGAACCGATATGCCACTGTATGTCCACCTAAACGTCGTCACAATTACTCCCACTACGAGTTTCTTTAGTATGCAAATGTACTTCGCCGGATGACGTGGTATTTGGCTACCTTAAGAAAGTCATAGTTCCTGCTGCCAGCTGCTAGCCCTTCCTTTGAATCTTTCCTCTCTTTAATTCGTACTGCGGCCAGTCCATGCAGAAGCGGAATGCTGCAACATGTCCACCTTAACGTTGTCTGAGTTACTCCAACTACGATATCCTCGAGATTTCAAATAAATTTCGCAGAGTGACAATGCATTTGGCTACCTTAAGAGAGTTATAGTCACTCCTGCCGGCTGCTCCCATTTATTTAGGCCATTATCATTCTTGCTATGGCCAGTCCTACAGAACAGATATGCCACTGTATGTCCACCAAAACGTCGTCACAGTTACTCCCACTAAGAATTTATTGAGTTAGCAAACGTACTTCGCTGGATGACGATGCATTTGGCTACCTCAAGAGAGTCATAGTTCCTGCTGCCAGCTGCTCCCCTTCCTTTGAATCTTTCCTCTCTTTAGTTGGTACTGCGGCCAGTCCATGCAGAAGCGGAATGCTGCAACATGTCCACCTTATCGTTGTCTGAGTTACTCCAACGACGATATCCTCGAGTTTTCAAATAAATTTCGCAGAGTGACGAGGCATTTGGCTACCTTAAGAGAGGCATAGTTACTCCTGCCGGCTGCTCCCATTTCTTCAGGCCATTATCATTCTTGCTATGGCCCGTCTTACAGAACCGATATGCCACCGTATATCCACCTTAACGTCGTCACAGTTACTCCCACTACGAGTTTCTCGAGTTAGCAAATGTACTTCGCCGGATGACGAGGCATTTGGCCACCTTAAGAGAGTCATAGTTCCTGCCGCCAGCTGCTCCCCTTCCTTTGAATCTTTCCTCTCTTTAATTCGTACTGCGGCTAGTCCATGCAGAAGCGAAATGCTGCAGCATGTCCACCTTAACGTTGTCTGAGTTACTCCAACGACGATATCCTCGAGTTTTCAAATAAATTTCGCAGAGTGACGAGGCATTTGGCTGCCTTAAGAGAGTCTTAGTTCCTCTTGCTAGCTGCTCCCCTTTCTTTGAATCTTTCCACTCTTTAATTCCGTACAGCGGCCAGTTCATGCAGAACCGGAATGCTGCAACATGTCCACCTTAACGTTGTCTGAGTTACTCCAACGAGGATATCCTCGAGTTTTCAAATAAATTTCGCAGAGTGACGAGGCATTTGGCTACCTTAAGAGTGTCATAGTTACTCCGCCTGGCTGCTCCCATTTCTTTAGGCCACTATCATTCATGCTATGGCCAGTCCTACAGAACCGATATGCCACTGTATGTCCACCTAAACGTCGTCACAATTACTGCCACTACGAGTTTCTTTAGTATGCAAATGTACTTCGCCGGATGACGTGGTATTTGGCTACCTTAAGAGAGTCATAGTTCCTGCTGCCAGCTGCTAGCCCTTCCTTTGAGTCTTTCCTCTCTTTAATTCGTACTGCGGCCAGTCCATGCAGAAGCGGAATGCTGCAACTTGTCCACCTTAACGTTGTCTGAGTTACTCCAACTACGATATCCTCGAGATTTCAAATAAATTTCGCAGAGTGACAAGGCATTTGGCTACCTTAAGAGAGTCATAGTTACTCCTGCCGGCTGCTCCCATTTCTTTAGGCCATTATCATTCTTGCTATGGCCAGTCCTACAGAACAGATATGCCACTGTATGTCCACCAAAACGTCGTCACAGTTACTCCCACTACGAATTTCTTGAGTTAGCAAATGTACTTCGCCGGATGACGAGGCATTTGGCCACATTAAGAGAGTCATAGTTCCTGCTGGCAGTTGCTCCCATTTCTTTGAATCTTTCCTCTCTTTAATTCGTACTGGGGCCAGTCCATGCAGAAGCGAAATGCTGCAACATATTTACATTAACGCTGTTTGAGTTACTCCAACGACGATATCCTGGAGTTTTCAAATAAATTTTCTAGAGTGACGAGGCATTAGGCTACCTTAAGAGAGTCATAGTTACGCCTGCCGGCTGCTCCCATTTTTTTAGGCCATTATCATTCTTGCTATGGCCCGTCCCACAGAACGGATATGCCACCGTATATCCACCTTAACGTCGTCTCCCACTACGAGTTTCTCGAGTTAGTAAATGTACTTCGCCGGATGACGAGGCTTTTGGCTACCTTAAGAGAGTCATAGTTCCTGCTGCCAGCTGCTCCCCTTCCTTTGAATCTTTCCTCTCTCTAATTCGTACTTCGGCCAGTTCATACAGAAGCGAAATGCTGCAACATGTTTACCTTAACGCTGTCCGAGTTACTCCAACGACGATATCCTCGAGTTTTCAAATAAATTTCGCAGAGTGACGAGGCATTTGGCTACCTTAAGAGAGTCGTAGTTACTCCTGCCGGCTGCTCCCATTTCTTTTGGCCATTATCATTCTTGCTATGGCCTGTCCTACAGAACCGATATGCCACTGCATGTCCACCTAAACGTCGTCACAATTACTCCCACTACGAGTCTCTTGAGTTAGCAAATGTACTTCGCCGGATGACGAGGCATTTGGCGACCTTAAGAGAGTCTTAGTTCCTGCTGCCAGCTGCTCCCCTTCCTTTGAATCTTTCCTCTCTTTAATTCGTACTGCGGCCAGTCCATGCAGAAGCGAAATGCTGCAACATGTCCACCTTAACGTTGTCTGAGTTACTCCAACGACGATATCCTCGAGTTTTCAAATAAATTTCGCAGAGTGACGAGGCATTTGGCTGCCTTAAGAGAGTCTTAGTTCCTCTTGCTAGCTGCTCCCCTTTCTTTGAATCTTTCCACTCTTTAATTCCGTACAGCGGCCAGTTCATGCAGAACCGGAATGCTGCAACATGTCCACCTTAACGTTGTCTGAGTTACTCCAACGAGGATATCCTCGAGTTTTCAAATAAATTTCGCAGAGTGACGATTCATTTGGCTACCTTAAGAGTGTCATAGTTACTCCTCCTGGCTGCTCCCATTTCTTTAGGCCACTATCATTCATGCTATGGCCAGTCCTACAGAACCGATATGCCACTGTATGTCCACCTAAACGTCGTCACAATTACTGCCACTACGAGTTTCTTTAGTATGCAAATGTACTTCGCCGGATGACGTGGTATTTGGCTACCTTAAGAAAGTCATAGTTCCTGCTGCCAGCTGCTAGCCCTTCCTTTGAATCTTTCCTCTCTTTAATTCGTACTGCGGCCAGTCCATGCAGAAGCGGAATGCTGCAACATGTCCACCTTAACGTTGTCTGAGTTACTCCAACTACGATATCCTCGAGATTTCAAATAAATTTCGCAGAGTGACAATGCATTTGGCTACCTTAAGAGAGTCATAGTCACTCCTGCCGGCTGCTCCCATTTATTTAGGCCATTATCATTCTTGCTATGGCCAGTCCTACAGAACAGATATGCCACTGTATGTCCACCAAAACGTCGTCACAGTTACTCCCACTACGAATTTCTTGAGTTAGCAAACGTACTTCGCCGGATGACGAGGCATTTGGCTACCTCAAGAGAGTCATAGTTCCTGCTGCCAGCTGCTCCCCTTCCTTTGAATCTTTCCTCTCTTTAGTTGGTACTGCGGCCAGTCCATGCAGAAGCGGAATGCTGCAACATGTCCACCTTATCGTTGTCTGAGTTACTCCAACGACGATATCCTCGAGTTTTCAAATAAATTTCGCAGAGTGACGAGGCATTTGGCTACCTTAAGAGAGGCATAGTTACTCCTGCCGGCTGCTCCCATTTCTTCAGGCCATTATCATTCTTGCTATGGCCCGTCTTACAGAACCGATATGCCACCGTATATCCACCTTAACGTCGTCACAGTTACTCCCACTACGAGTTTCTCGAGTTAGCAAATGTACTTCGCCGGATGACGAGGCATTTGGCCACCTTAAGAGAGTCATAGTTCCTGCCGCCAGCTGCTCCCCTTCCTTTGAATCTTTCCTCTCTTTAATTCGTACTGCGGCCAGTCCATGCAGAAGCGAAATGCTGCAACATGTCCACCTTAACGTTGACTGAGTTACTCCAACGACGATATCCTCGAGTTTTCAAATAAATTTCGCAGAGTGACGAGGCATTTGGCTGCCTTAAGAGAGTCTTAGTTCCTCTTGCTAGCTGCTCCCCTTTCTTTGAATCTTTCCACTCTTTAATTCCGTACAGCGGCCAGTTCATGCAGAACCGGAATGCTGCAACATGTCCACCTTAACGTTGTCTGAGTTACTCCAACGAGGATATCCTCGAGTTTTCAAATAAATTTCGCAGAGTGACGAGGCATTTGGCTACCTTAAGAGTGTCATAGTTACTCCTCCTGGCTGCTCCCATTTCTTTAGGCCACTATCATTCATGCTAAGGCCAGTCCTACAGAACCGATATGCCACTGTATGTCCACCTAAACGTCGTCACAATTACTCCCACTACGAGTTTCTTTAGTATGCAAATGTACTTCGCCGGATGACGTGGTATTTGGCTACCTTAAGAAAGTCATAGTTCCTGCTGCCAGCTGCTAGCCCTTCCTTTGAATCTTTCCTCTCTTTAATTCGTACTGCGGCCAGTCCATGCAGAAGCGGAATGCTGCAACATGTCCACCTTAACGTTGTCTGAGTTACTCCAACTACGATATCCTCGAGATTTCAAATAAATTTCGCAGAGTGACAATGCATTTGGCTACCTTAAGAGAGTCATAGTCACTCCTGCCGGCTGCTCCCATTTATTTAGGCCATTATCATTCTTGCTATGGCCAGTCCTACAGAACAGATATGCCACTGTATGTCCACCAAAACGTCGTCACAGTTACTCCCACTACGAATTTCTTGAGTTAGCAAACGTACTTCGCCGGATGACGAGGCATTTGGCTACCTCAAGAGAGTCATAGTTCCTGCCGCCAGCTGCTCCCCTTCCTTTGAATCTTTCCTCTCTTTAATTCGTACTGCGGCCAGTCCATGCAGAAGCGAAATGCTGCAACATGTCCACCTTAACGTTGACTGAGTTACTCCAACGACGATATCCTCGAGTTTTCAAATAAATTTCGCAGAGTGACGAGGCATTTGGCTGCCTTAAGAGAGTCTTAGTTCCTCTTGCTAGCTGCTCCCCTTTCTTTGAATCTTTCCACTCTTTAATTCCGTACAGCGGCCAGTTCATGCAGAACCGGAATGCTGCAACATGTCCACCTTAACGTTGTCTGAGTTACTCCAACGAGGATATCCTCGAGTTTTCAAATAAATTTCGCAGAGTGACGAGGCATTTGGCTACCTTAAGAGTGTCATAGTTACTCCTCCTGGCTGCTCCCATTTCTTTAGGCCACTATCATTCATGCTAAGGCCAGTCCTACAGAACCGATATGCCACTGTATGTCCACCTAAACGTCGTCACAATTACTCCCACTACGAGTTTCTTTAGTATGCAAATGTACTTCGCCGGATGACGTGGTATTTGGCTACCTTAAGAAAGTCATAGTTCCTGCTGCCAGCTGCTAGCCCTTCCTTTGAATCTTTCCTCTCTTTAATTCGTACTGCGGCCAGCCCATGCAGAAGCGGAATGCTGCAACATGTCCACCTTAACGTTGTCTGAGTTACTCCAACTACGATATCCTCGAGATTTCAAATAAATTTCGCAGAGTGACAAGGCATTTGGCTACCTTAAGAGAGTCATAGTCACTCCTGCCGGCTGCACCCATTTCTTTAGGCCATTATCATTCTTGCTATGGCCAGTCCTACAGAACAGATATGCCACTGTATGTCCACCAAAACGTCGTCGCAGTTACTCCCACTACGAATTTCTTGAGTTAGCAAACGTACTTCGCCGGATGACGAGGCATTTGGCTACCTCAAGAGAGTCATAGTTCCTGCTGGCAGTTGCTCCCCTTTCTTTGAATCTTTCCTCTCTTTAATTCGTACTGGGGCCAGTCCATGCAGAAGCGAAATACTGCAACATGTTTACATTAACGCTGTCTGAGTTACTCCAACGACGATATCCTCGAGTTTTCAAATAAATTTCGCAGAGTGACGAGGCATTTGGCTACCTTAAGAGAGGCATAGTTACTCCTGCCGGCTGCTCCCATTTCCTCAGGCCATTATCATTCTTGCTATGGCCCGTCTTACAGAACCGATATGCCACCGTATATCCACCTTAACGTCGTCACAGTTACTCCCACTACGAGTTTCTCGAGTTAGCAAATGTACTTCGCCGGATGACGAGGCATTTGGCCACCTTAAGAGAGTCATAGTTCTTGCCGCCAGCTGCTCCCCTTCCTTTGAATCTTTCCTCTCTTTAATTCGTACTGCGGCCAGTCCATGCAGAAGCGAAATGCTGCAACATGTCCACCTTAACGTTGTCTGAGTTACTCCAACGACGATATCCTCGAGTTTTCAAATAAATTTCGCAGAGTGACGAGGCATTTGGCTGCCTTAAGAGAGTCTTAGTTCCTCTTGCTAGCTGCTCCCCTTTCTTTGAATCTTTCCACTCTTTAATTCCGTACAGCGGCCAGTTCATGCAGAACCGGAATGCTGCAACATGTCCACCTTAACGTTGTCTGAGTTACTCCAACGAGGATATCCTCGAGTTTTCAAATAAATTTCGCAGAGTGACGAGGCATTTGGCTACCTTAAGAGTGTCATAGTTACTCCTCCTGGCTGCTCCCATTTCTTTAGGCCACTATCATTCACGCTATGGCCAGTCCTACAGAACCGATATGCCACTGTATGTCCACCTAAACGTCGTCACAATTACTCCCACTACGAGTTTCTTTAGTATGCAAATGTACTTCGCCGGATGACGTGGTATTTGGCTACCTTAAGAAAGTCATAGTTCCTGCTGCCAGCTGCTAGCCCTTCCTTTGAATCTTTCCTCTCTTTAATTCGTACTGCGGCCAGTCCATGCAGAAGCGGAATGCTGCAACATGTCCACCTTAACGTTGTCTGAGTTACTCCAACTACGATATCCTCGAGATTTCAAATAAATTTCGCAGAGTGACAAGGCATTTGGCTACCTTAAGAGAGTCATAGTCACTCCTGCCGGCTGCTCCCATTTATTTAGGCCATTATCATTCTTGCTATGGCCAGTCCTACAGAACAGATATGCCACTGTATGTCCACCAAAACGTCGTCACAGTTACTCCCACTACGAATTTCTTGAGTTAGCAAACGTACTTCGCCGGATGACGAGGCATTGGGCTACCTCAAGAGAGTCATAGTTCCTGCTGGCAGTTGCTCCCCTTTCTTTGAATCTTTCCTCTCTTTAATTCGTACTGGGGCCAGTCCATGCAGAAGCGAAATGCTGCAACATGTTTACATTAACGCTGTCTGAGTTACACCAACGACGATATCCTCGAGTTTTCAAATAAATTTCGCAGAGTGACGAGGCATTTGGCTACCTTAAGAGAGTCATAGTTACTCCTGCCGGCTGCTCCAATTTCTTTAGGCCATTGTCATTCTTGCTATGGCCAGTCCTACAGAACCGATATGCCACTGTATGTCCACCTAAACGTCGTCACAGTTACTCCCACTACGAGTTTCTTGAGTTAGCAAATGTACTTCGCCGGATGACGAGGCATTTGGCTACCTAAAGAGTGTCATAGTTCCTGCTGCCAGCTGCTCCCCTTCCTTTGAATCTTTCCTCTCTTTAGTTGGTACTGCGGCCAGTCCATGCAGAAGCGGAATGCTGCAACATGTCCACCTTATCGTTGTCTGAGTTACTCCAACGACGATATCCTCGAGTTTTCAAATAAATTTCGCAGAGTGACGAGGCATTTGGCTACCTTAAGAGAGGCATAGTTACTCCTGCCGGCTGCTCCCATTTCCTCAGGCCACTATCATTCTTGCTATGGCCCGTCTTACAGAACCGATATGCCACCGTATATCCACCTTAACGTCGTCACAGTTACTCCCACTACGAGTTTCTCGAGTTAGCAAATGTACTTCGCCGGATGACGAGGCATTTGGCCACCTTAAGAGAGTCATAGTTCCTGCCGCCAGCTGCTCCCCTTCCTTTGAATCTTTCCTCTCTTTAATTCGTACTGCGGCCAGTCCATGCAGAAGCGAAATGCTGCAACATGTCCACCTTAACGTTGTCAGAGTTACTCCAACGACGATATCCTCGAGTTTTCAAATAAATTTCGCAGAGTGACGAGGCATTTGGCTGCCTTAAGAGAGTCTTAGTTCCTCTTGCTAGCTGCTCCCCTTTCTTTGAATCTTTCCACTCTTTAATTCCGTACAGCGGCCAGTTCATGCAGAACCGGAATGCTGCAACATGTCCACCTTAACGTTGTCTGAGTTACTCCAAGTAGGATATCCTCGAGTTTTCAAAAAAATTTCGCAGAGTGACGAGGCATTTGGCTACCTTAAGAGTGTCATAGTTACTCCTCCTGGCTGCTCCCATTTCTTTAGGCCACTATCATTCATGCTATGGCCAGTCCTACAGAACCGATATGCCACTGTATGTCCACCTAAACGTCGTCACAATTACTCCCACTACGAGTTTCTTCAGTTAGCAAATGTACTTCGCCGGATGACGAGGCATTTGGCTACCTAAAGAGTGTCATAGTTCCTGCTGCCAGCTGCTCCCCTTCCTTTGAATCTTTCCTCTCTTTAGTTGGTACTGCGGCCAGTCCATGCAGAAGCGGAATGCTGCAACATGTCCACCTTATCGTTGTCTGAGTTACTCCAACGACGATATCCTCGAGTTTTCAAATAAATTTCGCAGAGTGACGAGGCATTTGGCTACCTTAAGAGAGGCATAGTTACTCCTGCCGGCTGCTCCCATTTCCTCAGGCCACTATCATTCTTGCTATGGCCCGTCTTACAGAACCGATATGCCACCGTATATCCACCTTAACGTCGTCACAGTTACTCCCACTACGAGTTTCTCGAGTTAGCAAATGTACTTCGCCGGATGACGAGGCATTTGGCCACCTTAAGAGAGTCATAGTTCCTGCCGCCAGCTGCTCCCCTTCCTTTGAATCTTTCCTCTCTTTAATTCGTACTGCGGCCAGTCCATGCAGAAGCGAAATGCTGCAACATGTCCACCTTAACGTTGTCTGAGTTACTCCAACGACGATATCCTCGAGTTTTCAAATAAATTTCGCAGAGTGACGAGGCATTTGGCTGCCTTAAGAGAGTCTTAGTTCCTCTTGCTAGCTGCTCCCCTTTCTTTGAATCTTTCCACTCTTTAATTCCGTACAGCGGCCAGTTCATGCAGAACCGGAATGCTGCAACATGTCCACCTTAACGTTGTCTGAGTTACTCCAACGAGGATATCCTCGAGTTTTCAAATAAATTTCGCAGAGTGACGAGGCATTTGGCTACCTTAAGAGTGTCATAGTTACTCCTCCTGGCTGCTCCCATTTCTTTAGGCCACTATCATTCATGCTATGGCCAGTCCTACAGAACCGATATGCCACTGTATGTCCACCTAAACGTCGTCACAATTACTCCCACTACGAGTTTCTTTAGTATGCAAATGTACTTCGCCGGATGACGTGGTATTTGGCTACCTTAAGAAAGTCATAGTTCCTGCTGCCAGCTGCTAGCCCTTCCTTTGAATCTTTCCTCTCTTTAATTCGTACTGCGGCCAGTCCTTGCAGAAGCGGAATGCTGCAACATGTCCACCTTAACGTTGTCTGAGTTACTCCAACTACGATATCCTCGAGATTTCAAATAAATTTCGCAGAGTGACAAGGCATTTGGCTACCTTAAGAGAGTCATAGTCACTCCTGCCGGCTGCTCCCATTTATTTAGGCCATTATCATTCTTGCTATGGCCAGTCCTACAGAACAGATATGCCACTGTATGTCCACCAAAACGTCGTCACAGTTACTCCCACTACGAATTTCTTGAGTTAGCAAACGTACTTCGCCGGATGACGAGGCATTTGGCTACCTCAAGAGAGTCATAGTTCCTGCTGGCAGTTGCTCCCCTTTCTTTGAATCTTTCCTCTCTTTAATTCGTACTGGGGCCAGTCCATGCAGAAGCGAAATGCTGCAACATGTTTACATTAACGCTGTCTGAGTTACACCAACGACGATATCCTCGAGTTTTCAAATAAATTTCGCAGAGTGACGAGGCATTTGGCTACCTTAAGAGAGTCATAGTTACTCCTGCCGGCTGCTCCCATTTCTTTAGGCCATTGTCGTTCTTGCTATGGCCAGTCCTACAGAACCGATATGCCACTGTATGTCCACCTAAACGTCGTCACAGTTACTCCCACTACGAGTTTCTTGAGTTAGCAAATGTACTTCGCCGGATGACGAGGCATTTGGCTACCTAAAGAGTGTCATAGTTCCTGCTGCCAGCTGCTCCCCTTCCTTTGAATCTTTCCTCTCTTTAGTTGGTACTGCGGCCAGTCCATGCAGAAGCGGAATGCTGCAACATGTCCACCTTATCGTTGTCTGAGTTACTCCAACGACGATATCCTCGAGTTTTCAAATAAATTTCGCAGAGTGACGAGGCATTTGGCTACCTTATGAGAGGCATAGTTACTCCTGCCGGCTGCTCCCATTTCCTCAGGCCACTATCATTCTTGCTATGGCCCGTCTTACAGAACCGATATGCCACCGTATATCCACCTTAACGTCGTCACAGTTACTCCCACTACGAGTTTCTCGAGTTAGCAAATGTACTTCGCCGGATGACGAGGCATTTGGCCACCTTAAGAGAGTCATAGTTCCTGCCGCCAGCTGCTCCCCTTCCTTTGAATCTTTCCTCTCTTTAATTCGTACTGCGGCCAGTCCATGCAGAAGCGAAATGCTGCAACATGTCCACCTTAACGTTGTCTGAGTTACTCCAACGACGATATCCTCGAGTTTTCAAATAAATTTCGCAGAGTGACGAGGCATTTGGCTGCCTTAAGAGAGTCTTAGTTCCTCTTGCTAGCTGCTCCCCTTTCTTTGAATCTTTCCACTCTTTAATTCCGTACAGCGGCCAGTTCATGCAGAACCGGAATGCTGCAACATGTCCACCTTAACGTTGTCTGAGTTACTCCAACGAGGATATCCTCGAGTTTTCAAATAAATTTCGCAGAGTGACGAGGCATTTGGCTACCTTAAGAGTGTCATAGTTACTCCTCCTGGCTGCTCCCATTTCTTTAGGCCACTATCATTCACGCTATGGCCAGTCCTACAGAACCGATATGCCACTGTATGTCCACCTAAACGTCGTCACAATTACTCCCACTACGAGTTTCTTTAGTATGCAAATGTACTTCGCCGGATGACGTGGTATTTGGCTACCTTAAGAAAGTCATAGTTCCTGCTGCCAGCTGCTAGCCCTTCCTTTGAATCTTTCCTCTCTTTAATTCGTACTGCGGCCAGTCCATGCAGAAGCGGAATGCTGCAACATGTCCACCTTAACGTTGTCTGAGTTACTCCAACTACGATATCCTCGAGATTTCAAATAAATTTCGCAGAGTGACAAGGCATTTGGCTACCTTAAGAGAGTCATAGTCACTCCTGCCGGCTGCTCCCATTTATTTAGGCCATTATCATTCTTGCTATGGCCAGTCCTACAGAACAGATATGCCACTGTATGTCCACCAAAACGTCGTCACAGTTACTCCCACTACGAATTTCTTGAGTTAGCAAACGTACTTCGCCGGATGACGAGGCATTGGGCTACCTCAAGAGAGTCATAGTTCCTGCTGGCAGTTGCTCCCCTTTCTTTGAATCTTTCCTCTCTTTAATTCGTACTGGGGCCAGTCCATGCAGAAGCGAAATGCTGCAACATGTTTACATTAACGCTGTCTGAGTTACACCAACGACGATATCCTCGAGTTTTCAAATAAATTTCGCAGAGTGACGAGGCATTTGGCTACCTTAAGAGAGTCATAGTTACTCCTGCCGGCTGCTCCAATTTCTTTAGGCCATTGTCATTCTTGCTATGGCCAGTCCTACAGAACCGATATGCCACTGTATGTCCACCTAAACGTCGTCACAGTTACTCCCACTACGAGTTTCTTGAGTTAGCAAATGTACTTCGCCGGATGACGAGGCATTTGGCTACCTAAAGAGTGTCATAGTTCCTGCTGCCAGCTGCTCCCCTTCCTTTGAATCTTTCCTCTCTTTAGTTGGTACTGCGGCCAGTCCATGCAGAAGCGGAATGCTGCAACATGTCCACCTTATCGTTGTCTGAGTTACTCCAACGACGATATCCTCGAGTTTTCAAATAAATTTCGCAGAGTGACGAGGCATTTGGCTACCTTAAGAGAGGCATAGTTACTCCTGCCGGCTGCTCCCATTTCCTCAGGCCACTATCATTCTTGCTATGGCCCGTCTTACAGAACCGATATGCCACCGTATATCCACCTTAACGTCGTCACAGTTACTCCCACTACGAGTTTCTCGAGTTAGCAAATGTACTTCGCCGGATGACGAGGCATTTGGCCACCTTAAGAGAGTCATAGTTCCTGCCGCCAGCTGCTCCCCTTCCTTTGAATCTTTCCTCTCTTTAATTCGTACTGCGGCCAGTCCATGCAGAAGCGAAATGCTGCAACATGTCCACCTTAACGTTGTCAGAGTTACTCCAACGACGATATCCTCGAGTTTTCAAATAAATTTCGCAGAGTGACGAGGCATTTGGCTGCCTTAAGAGAGTCTTAGTTCCTCTTGCTAGCTGCTCCCCTTTCTTTGAATCTTTCCACTCTTTAATTCCGTACAGCGGCCAGTTCATGCAGAACCGGAATGCTGCAACATGTCCACCTTAACGTTGTCTGAGTTACTCCAAGTAGGATATCCTCGAGTTTTCAAAAAAATTTCGCAGAGTGACGAGGCATTTGGCTACCTTAAGAGTGTCATAGTTACTCCTCCTGGCTGCTCCCATTTCTTTAGGCCACTATCATTCATGCTATGGCCAGTCCTACAGAACCGATATGCCACTGTATGTCCACCTAAACGTCGTCACAATTACTCCCACTACGAGTTTCTTCAGTTAGCAAATGTACTTCGCCGGATGACGAGGCATTTGGCTACCTAAAGAGTGTCATAGTTCCTGCTGCCAGCTGCTCCCCTTCCTTTGAATCTTTCCTCTCTTTAGTTGGTACTGCGGCCAGTCCATGCAGAAGCGGAATGCTGCAACATGTCCACCTTATCGTTGTCTGAGTTACTCCAACGACGATATCCTCGAGTTTTCAAATAAATTTCGCAGAGTGACGAGGCATTTGGCTACCTTAAGAGAGGCATAGTTACTCCTGCCGGCTGCTCCCATTTCCTCAGGCCACTATCATTCTTGCTATGGCCCGTCTTACAGAACCGATATGCCACCGTATATCCACCTTAACGTCGTCACAGTTACTCCCACTACGAGTTTCTCGAGTTAGCAAATGTACTTCGCCGGATGACGAGGCATTTGGCCACCTTAAGAGAGTCATAGTTCCTGCCGCCAGCTGCTCCCCTTCCTTTGAATCTTTCCTCTCTTTAATTCGTACTGCGGCCAGTCCATGCAGAAGCGAAATGCTGCAACATGTCCACCTTAACGTTGTCTGAGTTACTCCAACGACGATATCCTCGAGTTTTCAAATAAATTTCGCAGAGTGACGAGGCATTTGGCTGCCTTAAGAGAGTCTTAGTTCCTCTTGCTAGCTGCTCCCCTTTCTTTGAATCTTTCCACTCTTTAATTCCGTACAGCGGCCAGTTCATGCAGAACCGGAATGCTGCAACATGTCCACCTTAACGTTGTCTGAGTTACTCCAACGAGGATATCCTCGAGTTTTCAAATAAATTTCGCAGAGTGACGAGGCATTTGGCTACCTTAAGAGTGTCATAGTTACTCCTCCTGGCTGCTCCCATTTCTTTAGGCCACTATCATTCATGCTATGGCCAGTCCTACAGAACCGATATGCCACTGTATGTCCACCTAAACGTCGTCACAATTACTCCCACTACGAGTTTCTTTAGTATGCAAATGTACTTCGCCGGATGACGTGGTATTTGGCTACCTTAAGAAAGTCATAGTTCCTGCTGCCAGCTGCTAGCCCTTCCTTTGAATCTTTCCTCTCTTTAATTCGTACTGCGGCCAGTCCTTGCAGAAGCGGAATGCTGCAACATGTCCACCTTAACGTTGTCTGAGTTACTCCAACTACGATATCCTCGAGATTTCAAATAAATTTCGCAGAGTGACAAGGCATTTGGCTACCTTAAGAGAGTCATAGTCACTCCTGCCGGCTGCTCCCATTTATTTAGGCCATTATCATTCTTGCTATGGCCAGTCCTACAGAACAGATATGCCACTGTATGTCCACCAAAACGTCGTCACAGTTACTCCCACTACGAATTTCTTGAGTTAGCAAACGTACTTCGCCGGATGACGAGGCATTTGGCTACCTCAAGAGAGTCATAGTTCCTGCTGGCAGTTGCTCCCCTTTCTTTGAATCTTTCCTCTCTTTAATTCGTACTGGGGCCAGTCCATGCAGAAGCGAAATGCTGCAACATGTTTACATTAACGCTGTCTGAGTTACACCAACGACGATATCCTCGAGTTTTCAAATAAATTTCGCAGAGTGACGAGGCATTTGGCTACCTTAAGAGAGTCATAGTTACTCCTGCCGGCTGCTCCCATTTCTTTAGGCCATTGTCGTTCTTGCTATGGCCAGTCCTACAGAACCGATATGCCACTGTATGTCCACCTAAACGTCGTCACAGTTACTCCCACTACGAGTTTCTTGAGTTAGCAAATGTACTTCGCCGGATGACGAGGCATTTGGCTACCTAAAGAGTGTCATAGTTCCTGCTGCCAGCTGCTCCCCTTCCTTTGAATCTTTCCTCTCTTTAGTTGGTACTGCGGCCAGTCCATGCAGAAGCGGAATGCTGCAACATGTCCACCTTATCGTTGTCTGAGTTACTCCAACGACGATATCCTCGAGTTTTCAAATAAATTTCGCAGAGTGACGAGGCATTTGGCTACCTTATGAGAGGCATAGTTACTCCTGCCGGCTGCTCCCATTTCCTCAGGCCACTATCATTCTTGCTATGGCCCGTCTTACAGAACCGATATGCCACCGTATATCCACCTTAACGTCGTCACAGTTACTCCCACTACGAGTTTCTCGAGTTAGCAAATGTACTTCGCCGGATGACGAGGCATTTGGCCACCTTAAGAGAGTCATAGTTCCTGCCGCCAGCTGCTCCCCTTCCTTTGAATCTTTCCTCTCTTTAATTCGTACTGCGGCCAGTCCATGCAGAAGCGAAATGCTGCAACATGTCCACCTTAACGTTGTCTGAGTTACTCCAACGACGATATCCTCGAGTTTTCAAATAAATTTCGCAGAGTGACGAGGCATTTGGCTGCCTTAAGAGAGTCTTAGTTCCTCTTGCTAGCTGCTCCCCTTTCTTTGAATCTTTCCACTCTTTAATTCCGTACAGCGGCCAGTTCATGCAGAACCGGAATGCTGCAACATGTCCACCTTAACGTTGTCTGAGTTACTCCAACGAGGATATCCTCGAGTTTTCAAATAAATTTCGCAGAGTGACGAGGCATTTGGCTACCTTAAGAGTGTCATAGTTACTCCTCCTGGCTGCTCCCATTTCTTTAGGCCACTATCATTCATGCTATGGCCAGTCCTACAGAACCGATATGCCACTGTATGTCCACCTAAACATCGTCACAATTACTCCCACTACGAGTTTCTTTACTATGCAAATGTACTTCGCCGGATGACGTGGTATTTGGCTACCTTAAGAAAGTCATAGTTCCTGCTGCCAGCTGCTAGCCCTTCCTTTGAATCTTTCCTCTCTTTAATTCGTACTGCGGCCAGTCCATGCAGAAGCGGAATGCTGCAACATGTCCACCTTAACGTTGTCTGAGTTACTCCAACTTCGATATCCTCGAGATTTCAAATAAATTTCGCAGAGTGACAAGGCATTTGGCTACCTTAAGAGTGTCATAGTCACTCCTGCCGGCTGCTCCCATTTATTTAGGCCATTATCATTCTTGCTATGGCCAGTCCTACAGAACAGATATGCCACTGTATGTCCACCAAAACGTCGTCACAGTTACTCCCACTACGAATTTCTTGAGTTAGCAAACGTACTTCGCCGGATGACGAGGCATTTGGCTACCTCAAGAGAGTCATAGTTCCTGCTGGCAGTTGCTCCCCTTTCTTTTAATCTTTCCTCTCTTTAATTCGTACTGGGGCCAGTCCATGCAGAAGCGAAATGCTGCAACATGTTTACATTAACGCTGTCTGAGTTACTCCAACGACGATATCCTCGAGTTTTCAAATAAATTTCGCAGTGTGACGAGGCATTTGGCTACCTTAAGAGAGTCATAGTTACTCCTGCCGGCTGCTCCCATTTCTTTAGGCCATTGTCATTCTTGCTATGGCCAGTCCTACAGAACCGATATGCCACTGTATGTCCACCTAAACGTCGTCACAGTTACTCCCACTACGAGTTTCTTGAGTTAGCAAATGTACTTCGCCGGATGACGAGGCTTTTGGCTACCTAAAGAGAGTCATAGTTCCTGCTGCCAGCTGCTCCCCTTCCTTTGAATCTTTCCTCTCTTTAGTTGGTACTGCGGCCAGTCCATGCAGAAGCGGAATGCTGCAACATGTCCACCTTATCGTTGTCTGAGTTACTCCAACGACGATATCCTCGAGTTTTCAAATAAATTTCGCAGAGTGACGAGGCATTTGGCTACCTTAAGAGAGGCATAGTTACTCCTGCCGGCTGCTCCCATTTCTTCAGGCCATTATCATTCTTGCTATGGCCCGTCTTACAGAACCGATATGCCACCGTATATCCACCTTAACGTCGTCACAGTTACTCCCACTACGAGTTTCTCGAGTTAGCAAATGTACTTCGCCGGATGACGAGGCATTTGGCCACCTTAAGAGAGTCATAGTTCCTGCCGCCAGCTGCTCCCCTTCCTTTGAATCTTTCCTCTCTTTAATTCGTACTGCGGCCAGTCCATGCAGAAGCGAAATGCTGCAACATGTCCACCTTAACGTTGACTGAGTTACTCCAACGACGATATCCTCGAGTTTTCAAATAAATTTCGCAGAGTGACGAGGCATTTGGCTGCCTTAAGAGAGTCTTAGTTCCTCTTGCTAGCTGCTCCCCTTTCTTTGAATCTTTCCACTCTTTAATTCCGTACAGCGGCCAGTTCATGCAGAACCGGAATGCTGCAACATGTCCACCTTAACGTTGTCTGAGTTACTCCAACGAGGATATCCTCGAGTTTTCAAATAAATTTCGCAGAGTGACGAGGCATTTGGCTACCTTAAGAGTGTCATAGTTACTCCTCCTGGCTGCTCCCATTTCTTTAGGCCACTATCATTCATGCTAAGGCCAGTCCTACAGAACCGATATGCCACTGTATGTCCACCTAAACGTCGTCACAATTACTCCCACTACGAGTTTCTTTAGTATGCAAATGTACTTCGCCGGATGACGTGGTATTTGGCTACCTTAAGAAAGTCATAGTTCCTGCTGCCAGCTGCTAGCCCTTCCTTTGAATCTTTCCTCTCTTTAATTCGTACTGCGGCCAGTCCATGCAGAAGCGGAATGCTGCAACATGTCCACCTTAACGTTGTCTGAGTTACTCCAACTACGATATCCTCGAGATTTCAAATAAATTTCGCAGAGTGACAAGGCATTTGGCTACCTTAAGAGAGTCATAGTCACTCCTTCCGGCTGCTCCCATTTCTTTAGGCCATTATCATTCTTGCTATGGCCAGTCCTACAGAACAGATATGCCACTGTATGTCCACCAAAACGTCGTCACAGTTACTCTCACTACGAATTGCTTGAGTTAGCAAACGTATTTCGCCGGATGACGAGGCATTTGGCTACCTCAAGAGAGTCATAGTTCCTGCTGGCAGTTGCTCCCCTTTCTTTGAATCTTTCCTCTCTTTAATTCGTACTGGGGCCAGTCCATGCAGAAGCGAAATACTGCAACATGTTTACATTAACGCTGTCTGAGTTACTCCAACGACGATATCCTCGAGTTTTCAAATAAATTTCGCAGAGTGACGAGGCATTTGGCTACCTTAAGAGAGTCATAGTTACTCCTGCCGGCTGCTCCCATTTCTTTAGGCCATTGTCATTCTTGCTATGGCCAGTCCTACAGAACCGATATGCCACTGTATGTCCACCTAAACGTCGTCACAGTTACTCCCACTACGAGTTTCTTGAGTTAGCAAATGTACTTCGCCGGATGACGAGGCTTTTGGCTACCTAAAGAGAGTCATAGTTCCTGCTGCCAGCTGCTCCCCTTCCTTTGAATCTTTCCTCTCTTTAGTTGGTACTGCGGCCAGTCCATGCAGAAGCGGAATGCTGCAACATGTCCACCTTATCGTTGTCTGAGTTACTCCAACGACGATATCCTCGAGTTTTCAAATAAATTTCGCAGAGTGACGAGGCATTTGGCTACCTTAAGAGAGGCATAGTTACTCCTGCCGGCTGCTCCCATTTCTTCAGGCCATTATCATTCTTGCTATGGCCCGTCTTACAGAACCGATATGCCACCGTATATCCACCTTAACGTCGTCACAGTTACTCCCACTACGAGTTTCTCGAGTTAGCAAATGTACTTCGCCGGATGACGAGGCATTTGGCCACCTTAAGAGAGTCATAGTTCCTGCCGCCAGCTGCTCCCCTTCCTTTGAATCTTTCCTCTCTTTAATTCGTACTGCGGCCAGTCCATGCAGAAGCGAAATGCTGCAACATGTCCACCTTAACGTTGACTGAGTTACTCCAACGACGATATCCTCGAGTTTTCAAATAAATTTCGCAGAGTGACGAGGCATTTGGCTGCCTTAAGAGAGTCTTAGTTCCTCTTGCTAGCTGCTCCCCTTTCTTTGAATCTTTCCACTCTTTAATTCCGTACAGCGGCCAGTTCATGCAGAACCGGAATGCTGCAACATGTCCACCTTAACGTTGTCTGAGTTACTCCAACGAGGATATCCTCGAGTTTTCAAATAAATTTCGCAGAGTGACGAGGCATTTGGCTACCTTAAGAGTGTCATAGTTACTCCTCCTGGCTGCTCCCATTTCTTTAGGCCACTATCATTCATGCTAAGGCCAGTCCTACAGAACCGATATGCCACTGTATGTCCACCTAAACGTCGTCACAATTACTCCCACTACGAGTTTCTTTAGTATGCAAATGTACTTCGCCGGATGACGTGGTATTTGGCTACCTTAAGAAAGTCATAGTTCCTGCTGCCAGCTGCTAGCCCTTCCTTTGAATCTTTCCTCTCTTTAATTCGTACTGCGGCCAGTCCATGCAGAAGCGGAATGCTGCAACATGTCCACCTTAACGTTGTCTGAGTTACTCCAACTACGATATCCTCGAGATTTCAAATAAATTTCGCAGAGTGACAAGGCATTTGGCTACCTTAAGAGAGTCATAGTCACTCCTTCCGGCTGCTCCCATTTCTTTAGGCCATTATCATTCTTGCTATGGCCAGTCCTACAGAACAGATATGCCACTGTATGTCCACCAAAACGTCGTCACAGTTACTCTCACTACGAATTTCTTGAGTTAGCAAACGTACTTCGCCGGATGACGAGGCATTTGGCTACCTCAAGAGAGTCATAGTTCCTGCTGGCAGTTGCTCCCCTTTCTTTGAATCTTTCCTCTCTTTAATTCGTACTGGGGCCAGTCCATGCAGAAGCGAAATACTGCAACATGTTTACATTAACGCTGTCTGAGTTACTCCAACGACGATATCCTCGAGTTTTCAAATAAATTTCGCAGAGTGACGAGGCATTTGGCTACCTTAAGAGAGGCATAGTTACTCCTGCCGGCTGCTCCCATTTCCTCAGGCCATTATCATTCTTGCTATGGCCCGTCTTACAGAACCGATATGCCACCGTATATCCACCTTAACGTCGTCACAGTTACTCCCACTACGAGTTTCTCGAGTTAGCAAATGTACTTCGCCGGATGACGAGGCATTTGGCCACCTTAAGAGAGTCATAGTTCTTGCCGCCAGCTGCTCCCCTTCCTTTGAATCTTTCCTCTCTTTAATTCGTACTGCGGCCAGTCCATGCAGAAGCGAAATGCTGCAACATGTCCACCTTAACGTTGTCTGAGTTACTCCAACGACGATATCCTCGAGTTTTCAAATAAATTTCGCAGAGTGACGAGGCATTTGGCTGCCTTAAGAGAGTCTTAGTTCCTCTTGCTAGCTGCTCCCCTTTCTTTGAATCTTTCCACTCTTTAATTCCGTACAGCGGCCAGTTCATGCAGAACCGGAATGCTGCAACATGTCCACCTTAACGTTGTCTGAGTTACTCCAACGAGGATATCCTCGAGTTTTCAAATAAATTTCGCAGAGTGACGAGGCATTTGGCTACCTTAAGAGTGTCATAGTTACTCCTCCTGGCTGCTCCCATTTCTTTAGGCCACTATCATTCATGCTATGGCCAGTCCTACAGAACCGATATGCCACTGTATGTCCACCTAAACGTCGTCACAATTACTCCCACTACGAGTTTCTTTAGTATGCAAATGTACTTCGCCGGATGACGTGGTATTTGGCTACCTTAAGAAAGTCATAGTTCCTGCTGCCAGCTGCTAGCCCTTCCTTTGAATCTTTCCTCTCTTTAATTCGTACTGCGGCCAGTCCATGCAGAAGCGGAATGCTGCAACATGTCCACCTTAACGTTGTCTGAGTTACTCCAACTACGATATCCTCGAGATTTCAAATAAATTTCGCAGAGTGACAAGGCATTTGGCTACCTTAAGAGAGTCATAGTCACTCCTGCCGGCTGCACCCATTTATTTAGGCCATTATCATTCTTGCTATGGCCAGTCCTACAGAACAGATATGCCACTGTATGTCCACCAAAACGTCGTCACAGTTACTCCCAGTACGAATTTCTTGAGTTAGCAAACGTACTTCGCCGGATGACGAGGCATTTGGCTACCTCAAGAGAGTCATAGTTCCTGCTGGCAGTTGCTCCCCTTTCTTTGAATCTTTCCTCTCTTTAATTCGTACTGGGGCCAGTCCATGCAGAAGCGAAATGCTGCAACATGTTTACATTAACGCTGTCTGAGTTACACCAACGACGATATCCTCGAGTTTTCAAATAAATTTCGCAGAGTGACGAGGCATTTGGCTACCTTAAGAGAGTCATAGTTACTCCTGCCGGCTGCTCCCATTTCCTTAGGCCATTGTCATTCTTGCTATGGCCAGTCCTACAGAACCGATATGCCACTGTATGTCCACCTAAACGTCGTCACAGTTACTCCCACTACGAGTTTCTTGAGTTAGCAAATGTACTTCGCCGGATGACGAGGCATTTGGCTACCTAAAGAGTGTCATAGTTCCTGCTGCCAGCTGCTCCCCTTCCTTTGAATCTTTCCTCTCTTTAGTTGGTACTGCGGCCAGTCCATGCAGAAGCGGAATGCTGCAACATGTCCACCTTATCGTTGTCTGAGTTACTCCAACGACGATATCCTCGAGTTTTCAAATAAATTTCGCAGAGTGACGAGGCATTTGGCTACCTTAAGAGAGGCATAGTTACTCCTGCCGGCTGCTCCCATTTCCTCAGGCCACTATCATTCTTGCTATGGCCCGTCTTACAGAACCGATATGCCACCGTATATCCACCTTAACGTCGTCACAGTTACTCCCACTACGAGTTTCTCGAGTTAGCAAATGTACTTCGCCGGATGACGAGGCATTTGGCCACCTTAAGAGAGTCATAGTTCCTGCCGCCAGCTGCTCCCCTTCCTTTGAATCTTTCCTCTCTTTAATTCGTACTGCGGCCAGTCCATGCAGAAGCGAAATGCTGCAACATGTCCACCTTAACGTTGTCTGAGTTACTCCAACGACGATATCCTCGAGTTTTCAAATAAATTTCACAGAGTGACGAGGCATTTGGCTGCCTTAAGAGAGTCTTAGTTCCTCTTGCTAGCTGCTCCCCTTTCTTTGAATCTTTCCACTCTTTAATTTCGTACAGCGGCCAGTTCATGCAGAACCGGAATGCTGCAACATGTCCACCTTAACGTTGTCTGAGTTACTCCAACGAGGATATCCTCGAGTTTTCAAATAAATTTCGCAGAGTGACGAGGCATTTGGCTACCTTAAGAGTGTCATAGTTACTCCTCCTGGCTGCTCCCATTTCTTTAGGCCACTATCATTCATGCTATGGCCAGTCCTACAGAACCGATATGCCACTGTATGTCCACCTAAACGTCGTCACAGTTACTCCCACTACGAGTTTCTTGAGTTAGCAAATGTACTTCGCCGGATGACGAGGCATTTGGCTACCTAAAGAGTGTCATAGTTCCTGCTGCCAGCTGCTCCCCTTCCTTTGAATCTTTCCTCTCTTTAGTTGGTACTGCGGCCAGTCCATGCAGAAGCGGAATGCTGCAACATGTCCACCTTATCGTTGTCTGAGTTACTCCAACGACGATATCCTCGAGTTTTCAAATAAATTTCGCAGAGTGACGAGGCATTTGGCTACCTTAAGAGAGGCATAGTTACTCCTGCCGGCTGCTCCCATTTCCTCAGGCCACTATCATTCTTGCTATGGCCCGTCTTACAGAACCGATATGCCACCGTATATCCACCTTAACGTCGTCACAGTTACTCCCACTACGAGTTTCTCGAGTTAGCAAATGTACTTCGCCGGATGACGAGGCATTTGGCCACCTTAAGAGAGTCATAGTTCCTGCCGCCAGCTGCTCCCCTTCCTTTGAATCTTTCCTCTCTTTAATTCGTACTGCGGCCAGTCCATGCAGAAGCGAAATGCTGCAACATGTCCACCTTAACGTTGTCTGAGTTACTCCAACGACGATATCCTCGAGTTTTCAAATAAATTTCGCAGAGTGACGAGGCATTTGGCTGCCTTAAGAGAGTCTTAGTTCCTCTTGCTAGCTGCTCCCCTTTCTTTGAATCTTTCCACTCTTTAATTTCGTACAGCGGCCAGTTCATGCAGAACCGGAATGCTGCAACATGTCCACCTTAACGTTGTCTGAGTTACTCCAACGAGGATATCCTCGAGTTTTCAAATAAATTTCGCAGAGTGACGAGGCATTTGGCTACCTTAAGAGTGTCATAGTTACTCCTCCTGGCTGCTCCCATTTCTTTAGGCCACTATCATTCATGCTATGGCCAGTCCTACAGAACCGATATGCCACTGTATGTCCACCTAAACGTCGTCACAATTACTCCCACTACGAGTTTCTTTAGTATGCAAATGTACTTCGCCTGATGACGTGGTATTTGGCTACCTTAAGAAAGTCATAGATCCTGCTGCCAGCTGCTAGCCCTTCCTTTGAATCTTTCCTCTCTTTAATTCGTACTGCGGCCAGTCCATGCAGAAGCGGAATGCTGCAACATGTCCACCTTAACGTTGTCTGAGTTACTCCAACTACGATATCCTCGAGATTTCAAATAAATTTCGCAGAGTGACAAGGCATTTGGCTACCTTAAGAGAGTCATAGTCACTCCTGCCGGCTGCTCCCATTTATTTAGGCCATTATCATTCTTGCTATGGCCAGTCCTACAGAACAGATATGCCACTGTATGTCCACCAAAACGTCGTCACAGTTACTCCCACTACGAATTTCTTGAGTTAGCAAACGTACTTCGCCGGATGACGAGGCATTTGGCTACCTCAAGAGAGTCATAGTTCCTGCTGGCAGTTGCTCCCCTTTCTTTGAATCTTTCCTCTCTTTAATTCGTACTGGGGCCAGTCCATGCAGAAGCGAAATGCTGCAACATGTTTACATTAACGCTGTCTGAGTTACACCAACGACGATATCCTCGAGTTTTCAAATAAATTTCGCAGAGTGACGAGGCATTTGGCTACCTTAAGAGAGTCATAGTTACTCCTGCCGGCTGCTCCCATTTCTTTAGGCCATTGTCATTCTTGCTATGGCCAGTCCTACAGAACCGATATGCCACTGTATGTCCACCTAAACGTCGTCACAGTTACTCCCACTACGAGTTTCTTGAGTTAGCAAATGTACTTCGCCGGATGACGAGGCATTTGGCTACCTAAAGAGTGTCATAGTTCCTGCTGCCAGCTGCTCCCCTTCCTTTGAATCTTTCCTCTCTTTAGTTGGTACTGCGGCCAGTCCATGCAGAAGCGGAATGCTGCAACATGTCCACCTTATCGTTGTCTGAGTTACTCCAACGACGATATCCTCGAGTTTTCAAATAAATTTCGCAGAGTGACGAGGCATTTGGCTACCTTAAGAGAGGCATAGTTACTCCTGCCGGCTGCTCCCATTTCCTCAGGCCACTATCATTCTTGCTATGGCCCGTCTTACAGAACCGATATGCCACCGTATATCCACCTTAACGTCGTCACAGTTACTCCCACTACGAGTTTCTCGAGTTAGCAAATGTACTTCGCCGGATGACGAGGCATTTGGCCACCTTAAGAGAGTCATAGTTCCTGCCGCCAGCTGCTCCCCTTCCTTTGAATCTTTCCTCTCTTTAATTCGTACTGCGGCCAGTCCATGCAGAAGCGAAATGCTGCAACATGTCCACCTTAACGTTGTCTGAGTTACTCCAACGACGATATCCTCGAGTTTTCAAATAAATTTCGCAGAGTGACGAGGCATTTGGCTGCCTTAAGAGAGTCTTAGTTCCTCTTGCTAGCTGCTCCCCTTTCTTTGAATCTTTCCACTCTTTAATTTCGTACAGCGGCCAGTTCATGCAGAACCGGAATGCTGCAACATGTCCACCTTAACGTTGTCTGAGTTACTCCAACGAGGATATCCTCGAGTTTTCAAATAAATTTCGCAGAGTGACGAGGCATTTGGCTACCTTAAGAGTGTCATAGTTACTCCTCCTGGCTGCTCCCATTTCTTTAGGCCACTATCATTCATGCTATGGCCAGTCCTACAGAACCGATATGCCACTGTATGTCCACCAAAACGTCGTCACAGTTACTCCCACTACGAATTTCTTGAGTTAGCAAACGTACTTCGCCGGATGACGAGGCATTTGGCTACCTCAAGAGAGTCATAGTTCCTGCTGGCAGTTGCTCCCCTTTCTTTGAATCTTTCCTCTCTTTAATTCGTACTGGGGCCAGTCCATGCAGAAGCGAAATGCTGCAACATGTTTACATTAACGCTGTCTGAGTTACACCAACGACGATATCCTCGAGTTTTCAAATAAATTTCGCAGAGTGACGAGGCATTTGGCTACCTTAAGAGAGTCATAGTTACTCCTGCCGGCTACTCCCATTTCTTTAGGCCATTGTCATTCTTGCTATGGCCAGTCCTACAGAACCGATATGCCACTGTATGTCCACCTAAACGTCGTCACAGTTACTCCCACTACGAGTTTCTTGAGTTAGCAAATGTACTTCGCCGGATGACGAGGCATTTGGCTACCTAAAGAGTGTCATAGTTCCTGCTGCCAGCTGCTCCCCTTCCTTTGAATCTTTCCTCTCTTTAGTTGGTACTGCGGCCAGTCCATGCAGAAGCGGAATGCTGCAACATGTCCACCTTATCGTTGTCTGAGTTACTCCAACGACGATATCCTCGAGTTTTCAAATAAATTTCGCAGAGTGACGAGGCATTTGGCTACCTTAAGAGAGGCATAGTTACTCCTGCCGGCTGCTCCCGTTTCCTCAGGCCACTATCATTCTTGCTATGGCCCGTCTTACAGAACCGATATGCCACCGTATATCCACCTTAACGTCGTCACAGTTACTCCCACTACGAGTTTCTCGAGTTAGCAAATGTACTTCGCCGGATGACGAGGCATTTGGCCACCTTAAGAGAGTCATAGTTCCTGCCGCCAGCTGCTCCCCTTCCTTTGAATCTTTCCTCTCTTTAATTCGTACTGCGGCCAGTCCATGCAGAAGCGAAATGCTGCAACATGTCCACCTTAACGTTGTCTGAGTTACTCCAACGACGATATCCTCGAGTTTTCAAATAAATTTCGCAGAGTGACGAGGCATTTGGCTGCCTTAAGAGAGTCTTAGTTCCTCTTGCTAGCTGCTCCCCTTTCTTTGAATCTTTCCACTCTTTAATTCCGTACAGCGGCCAGTTCATGCAGAACCGGAATGCTGCAACATGTCCACCTTAACGTTGTCTGAGTTACTCCAACGAGGATATCCTCGAGTTTTCAAATAAATTTCGCAGAGTGACGAGGCATTTGGCTACCTTAAGAGTGTCATAGTTACTCCTTTTGGCTGCTCCCATTTCTTTAGGCCACTATCATTCATGCTATGGCCAGTCCTACAGAACCGATATGCCACTGTATGTCCACCTAAACGTCGTCACAGTTACTCCCACTACGAGTTTCTTGAGTTAGCAAATGTACTTCGCCGGATGACGAGGCATTTGGCTACCTAAAGAGTGTCATAGTTCCTGCTGCCAGCTGCTCCCCTTCCTTTGAATCTTTCCTCTCTTTAGTTGGTACTGCGGCCAGTCCATGCAGAAGCGGAATGCTGCAACATGTCCACCTTATCGTTGTCTGAGTTACTCCAACGACGATATCCTCGAGTTTTCAAATAAATTTCGCAGAGTGACGAGGCATTTGGCTACCTTAAGAGAGGCATAGTTACTCCTGCCGGCTGCTCCCGTTTCCTCAGGCCACTATCATTCTTGCTATGGCCCGTCTTACAGAACCGATATGCCACCGTATATCCACCTTAACGTCGTCACAGTTACTCCCACTACGAGTTTCTCGAGTTAGCAAATGTACTTCGCCGGATGACGAGGCATTTGGCCACCTTAAGAGAGTCATAGTTCCTGCCGCCAGCTGCTCCCCTTCCTTTGAATCTTTCCTCTCTTTAATTCGTACTGCGGCCAGTCCATGCAGAAGCGAAATGCTGCAACATGTCCACCTTAACGTTGTCTGAGTTACTCCAACGACGATATCCTCGAGTTTTCAAATAAATTTCGCAGAGTGACGAGGCATTTGGCTGCCTTAAGAGAGTCTTAGTTCCTCTTGCTAGCTGCTCCCCTTTCTTTGAATCTTTCCACTCTTTAATTCCGTACAGCGGCCAGTTCATGCAGAACCGGAATGCTGCAACATGTCCACCTTAACGTTGTCTGAGTTACTCCAACGAGGATATCCTCGAGTTTTCAAATAAATTTCGCAGAGTGACGAGGCATTTGGCTACCTTAAGAGTGTCATAGTTACTCCTTTTGGCTGCTCCCATTTCTTTAGGCCACTATCATTCATGCTATGGCCAGTCCTACAGAACCGATATGCCACTGTATGTCCACCTAAACGTCGTCACAATTACTCCCACTACGAGTTTCTTTAGTATGCAAATGTACTTCGCCGGATGACGTGGTATTTGGCTACCTTAAGAGAGTCATAGTTCCTGCTGCCAGCTGCTAGCCCTTCCTTTGAATCTTTCCTCTCTTTAATTCGTACTGCGGCCAGTCCATGCAGAAGCGGAATGCTGCAACATGTCCACCTTAACGTTGTCTGAGTTACTCCAACTACGATATCCTCGAGATTTCAAATAAATTTCGCAGAGTGACAAGGCATTTGGCTACCTTAAGAGAGTCATAGTCACTCCTGCCGGCTGCTCCCATTTATTTAGGCCATTATCATTCTTGCTATGGCCAGTCCTACAGAACAGATACGCCACTGTATGTCCACCAAAACGTCGTCACAGTTACTCCCACTACGAATTTCTTGAGTTAGCAAACGTACTTCGCCGGATGACGAGGCATTTGGCTACCTCAAGAGAGTCATAGTTCCTGCTGGCAGTTGCTCCCCTTTCTTTGAATCTTTCCTCTCTTTAATTCGTACTGGGGCCAGTCCATGCAGAAGCGAAATGCTGCAACATGTTTACATTAACGCTGTCTGAGTTACACCAACGACGATATCCTCGAGTTTTCAAATAAATTTCGCAGAGTGACGAGGCATTTGGCTACCTTAAGAGAGTCATAGTTACTCCTGCCGGCTGCTCCCATTTCTTTAGGCCATTGTCATTCTTGCTATGGCCAGTCCTACAGAACCGATATGCCACTGTATGTCCACCTAAACGTCGTCACAGTTACTCCCACTACGAGTTTCTTGAGTTAGCAAATGTACTTCGCCGGATGACGAGGCATTTGGCTACCTAAAGAGTGTCATAGTTCCTGCTGCCAGCTGCTCCCCTTCCTTTGAATCTTTCCTCTCTTTAGTTGGTACTGCGGCCAGTCCATGCAGAAGCGGAATGCTGCAACATGTCCACCTTATCGTTGTCTGAGTTACTCCAACGACGATATCCTCGAGTTTTCAAATAAATTTCGCAGAGTGACGAGGCATTTGGCTACCTTAAGAGAGGCATAGTTACTCCTGCCGGCTGCTCCCATTTCCTCAGGCCACTATCATTCTTGCTATGGCCCGTCTTACAGAACCGATATGCCACCGTATATCCACCTTAACGTCGTCACAGTTACTCCCACTACGAGTTTCTCGAGTTAGCAAATGTACTTCGCCGGATGACGAGGCATTTGGCCACCTTAAGAGAGTCATAGTTCCTGCCGCCAGCTGCTCCCCTTCCTTTGAAACTTTCCTCTCTTTAATTCGTACTGCGGCCAGTCCATGCAGAAGCGAAATGCTGCAACATGTCCACCTTAACGTTGTCTGAGTTACTCCAACGACGATATCCTCGAGTTTTCAAATAAATTTCGCAGAGTGACGAGGCATTTGGCTGCCTTAAGAGAGTCTTAGTTCCTCTTGCTAGCTGCTCCCCTTTCTTTGAATCTTTCCACTCTTTAATTTCGTACAGCGGCCAGTTCATGCAGAACCGGAATGCTGCAACATGTCCACCTTAACGTTGTCTGAGTTACTCCAACGAGGATATCCTCGAGTTTTCAAATAAATTTCGCAGAGTGACGAGGCATTTGGCTACCTTAAGAGTGTCATAGTTACTCCTCCTGGCTGCTCCCATTTCTTTAGGCCACTATCATTCATGCTATGGCCAGTCCTACAGAACCGATATGCCACTGTATGTCCACCTAAACGTCGTCACAATTACTCCCACTACGAGTTTCTTTAGTATGCAAATGTACTTCGCCTGATGACGTGGTATTTGGCTACCTTAAGAAAGTCATAGATCCTGCTGCCAGCTGCTAGCCCTTCCTTTGAATCTTTCCTCTCTTTAATTCGTACTGCGGCCAGTCCATGCAGAAGCGGAATGCTGCAACATGTCCACCTTAACGTTGTCTGAGTTACTCCAACTACGATATC
Source organism: Schistocerca americana (assembly GCF_021461395.2). Lineage (NCBI taxonomy): Eukaryota > Metazoa > Arthropoda > Insecta > Orthoptera > Acrididae > Schistocerca > Schistocerca americana. The sequence continues at coordinate 718,087,818 of NC_060123.1, forward strand.
CTCGAGATTTCAAATAAATTTCGCAGAGTGACAAGGCATTTGGCTACCTTAAGAGAGTCATAGTCACTCCTGCCGGCTGCTCCCATTTATTTAGGCCATTATCATTCTTGCTATGGCCAGTCCTACAGAACAGATATGCCACTGTATGTCCACCAAAACGTCGTCACAGTTACTCCCACTACGAATTTCTTGAGTTAGCAAACGTACTTCGCCGGATGATGAGGCATTTGGCTACCTCAAGAGAGTCATAGTTCCTGCTGGCAGTTGCTCCCCTTTCTTTGAATCTTTCCTCTCTTTAATTCGTACTGGGGCCAGTCCATGCAGAAGCGAAATGCTGCAACATGTTTACATTAACGCTGTCTGAGTTACACCAACGACGATATCCTCGAGTTTTCAAATAAATTTCGCAGAGTGACGAGGCATTTGGCTACCTTAAGAGAGTCATAGTTACTCCTGCCGGCTGCTCCCATTTCTTTAGGCCATTGTCATTCTTGCTATGGCCAGTCCTACAGAACCGATATGCCACTGTATGTCCACCTAAACGTCGTCACAGTTACTCCCACTACGAGTTTCTTGAGTTAGCAAATGTACTTCGCCGGATGACGAGGCATTTGGCTACCTAAAGAGTGTCATAGTTCCTGCTGCCAGCTGCTCCCCTTCCTTTGAATCTTTCCTCTCTTTAGTTGGTACTGCGGCCAGTCCGTGCAGAAGCGGAATGCTGCAACATGTCCACCTTATCGTTGTCTGAGTTACTCCAACGACGATATCCTCGAGTTTTCAAATAAATTTCGCAGAGTGACGAGGCATTTGGCTACCTTAAGAGAGGCATAGTTACTCCTGCCGGCTGCTCCCATTTCCTCAGGCCACTATCATTCTTGCTATGGCCCGTCTTACAGAACCGATATGCCACCGTATATCCACCTTAACGTCGTCACAGTTACTCCCACTACGAGTTTCTCGAGTTAGCAAATGTACTTCGCCGGATGACGAGGCATTTGGCCACCTTAAGAGAGTCATAGTTCCTGCCGCCAGCTGCTCCCCTTCCTTTGAATCTTTCCTCTCTTTAATTCGTACTGCGGCCAGTCCATGCAGAAGCGAAATGCTGCAACATGTCCACCTTAACGTTGTCTGAGTTACTCCAACGACGATATCCTCGAGTTTTCAAATAAATTTCGCAGAGTGACGAGGCATTTGGCTGCCTTAAGAGAGTCTTAGTTCCTCTTGCTAGCTGCTCCCCTTTCTTTGAATCTTTCCACTCTTTAATTCCGTACAGCGGCCAGTTCATGCAGAACCGGAATGCTGCAACATGTCCACCTTAACGTTGTCTGAGTTACTCCAACGAGGATATCCTCGAGTTTTCAAATAAATTTCGCAGAGTGACGAGGCATTTGGCTACCTTAAGAGTGTCATAGTTACTCCTCCTGGCTGCTCCCATTTCTTTAGGCCACTATCACTCATGCTATGGCCAGTCCTACAGAACCGATATGCCACTGTATGTCCACCTAAACGTCGTCACAGTTACTCCCACTACGAGTTTCTTGAGTTAGCAAATGTACTTCGCCGGATGACGAGGCATTTGGCTACCTAAAGAGTGTCATAGTTCCTGCTGCCAGCTGCTCCCCTTCCTTTGAATCTTTCCTCTCTTTAGTTGGTACTGCGGCCAGTCCATGCAGAAGCGGAATGCTGCAACATGTCCACCTTATCGTTGTCTGAGTTACTCCAACGACGATATCCTCGAGTTTTCAAATAAATTTCGCAGAGTGACGAGGCATTTGGCTACCTTAAGAGAGGCATAGTTACTCCTGCCGGCTGCTCCCGTTTCCTCAGGCCACTATCATTCTTGCTATGGCCCGTCTTACAGAACCGATATGCCACCGTATATCCACCTTAACGTCGTCACAGTTACTCCCACTACGAGTTTCTCGAGTTAGCAAATGTAGTTCGCCGGATGACGAGGCATTTGGCCACCTTAAGAGAGTCATAGTTCCTGCCGCCAGCTGCTCCCCTTCCTTTGAATCTTTCCTCTCTTTAATTCGTACTGCGGCCAGTCCATGCAGAAGCGAAATGCTGCAACATGTCCACCTTAACGTTGTCTGAGTTACTCCAACGACGATATCCTCGAGTTTTCAAAAAAATTTCGCAGAGTGACGAGGCATTTGGCTGCCTTAAGAGAGTCTTAGTTCCTCTTGCTAGCTGCTCCCCTTTCTTTGAATCTTTCCACTCTTTAATTCCGTACAGCGGCCAGTTCATGCAGAACCGGAATGCTGCAACATGTCCACCTTAACGTTGTCTGAGTTACTCCAACGAGGATATCCTCGAGTTTTCAAATAAATTTCGCAGAGTGACGAGGCATTTGGCTACCTTAAGAGTGTCATAGTTACTCCTTTTGGCTGCTCCCATTTCTTTAGGCCACTATCATTCATGCTATGGCCAGTCCTACAGAACCGATATGCCACTGTATGTCCACCTAAACGTCGTCACAATTACTCCCACTACGAGTTTCTTTAGTATGCAAATGTACTTCGCCGGATGACGTGGTATTTGGCTACCTTAAGAGAGTCATAGTTCCTGCTGCCAGCTGCTAGCCCTTCCTTTGAATCTTTCCTCTCTTTAATTCGTACTGCGGCCAGTCCATGCAGAAGCGGAATGCTGCAACATGTCCACCTTAACGTTGTCTGAGTTACTCCAACTACGATATCCTCGAGATTTCAAATAAATTTCGCAGAGTGACAAGGCATTTGGCTACCTTAAGAGAGTCATAGTCACTCCTGCCGGCTGCTCCCATTTATTTAGGCCATTATCATTCTTGCTATGGCCAGTCCTACAGAACAGATATGCCACTGTATGTCCACCAAAACGTCGTCACAGTTACTCCCACTACGAATTTCTTGAGTTAGCAAACGTACTTCGCCGGATGACGAGGCATTTGGCTACCTCAAGAGAGTCATAGTTCCTGCTGGCAGTTGCTCCCCTTTCTTTGAATCTTTCCTCTCTTTAATTCGTACTGGGGCCAGTCCATGCAGAAGCGAAATGCTGCAACATGTTTACATTAACGCTGTCTGAGTTACACCAACGACGATATCCTCGAGTTTTCAAATAAATTTCGCAGAGTGACGAGGCATTTGGCTACCTTAAGAGAGTCATAGTTACTCCTGCCGGCTGCTCCCATTTCTTTAGGCCATTGTCATTCTTGCTATGGCCAGTCCTACAGAACCGATATGCCACTGTATGTCCACCTAAACGTCGTCACAGTTACTCCCACTACGAGTTTCTTGAGTTAGCAAATGTACTTCGCCGGATGACGAGGCATTTGGCTACCTAAAGAGTGTCATAGTTCCTGCTGCCAGCTGCTCCCCTTCCTTTGAATCTTTCCTCTCTTTAGTTGGTACTGCGGCCAGTCCATGCAGAAGCGGAATGCTGCAACATGTCCACCTTATCGTTGTCTGAGTTACTCCAACGACGATATCCTCGAGTTTTCAAATAAATTTCGCAGAGTGACGAGGCATTTGGCTACCTTAAGAGAGGCATAGTTACTCCTGCCGGCTGCTCCCATTTCCTCAGGCCACTATCATTCTTGCTATGGCCCGTCTTACAGAACCGATATGCCACCGTATATCCACCTTAACGTCGTCACAGTTACTCCCACTACGAGTTTCTCGAGTTAGCAAATGTACTTCGCCGGATGACGAGGCATTTGGCCACCTTAAGAGAGTCATAGTTCCTGCCGCCAGCTGCTCCCCTTCCTTTGAAACTTTCCTCTCTTTAATTCGTACTGCGGCCAGTCCATGCAGAAGCGAAATGCTGCAACATGTCCACCTTAACGTTGTCTGAGTTACTCCAACGACGATATCCTCGAGTTTTCAAATAAATTTCGCAGAGTGACGAGGCATTTGGCTGCCTTAAGAGAGTCTTAGTTCCTCTTGCTAGCTGCTCCCCTTTCTTTGAATCTTTCCACTCTTTAATTTCGTACAGCGGCCAGTTCATGCAGAACCGGAATGCTGCAACATGTCCACCTTAACGTTGTCTGAGTTACTCCAACGAGGATATCCTCGAGTTTTCAAATAAATTTCGCAGAGTGACGAGGCATTTGGCTACCTTAAGAGTGTCATAGTTACTCCTCCTGGCTGCTCCCATTTCTTTAGGCCACTATCATTCATGCTATGGCCAGTCCTACAGAACCGATATGCCACTGTATGTCCACCTAAACGTCGTCACAATTACTCCCACTACGAGTTTCTTTAGTATGCAAATGTACTTCGCCTGATGACGTGGTATTTGGCTACCTTAAGAAAGTCATAGATCCTGCTGCCAGCTGCTAGCCCTTCCTTTGAATCTTTCCTCTCTTTAATTCGTACTGCGGCCAGTCCATGCAGAAGCGGAATGCTGCAACATGTCCACCTTAACGTTGTCTGAGTTACTCCAACTACGATATCCTCGAGATTTCAAATAAATTTCGCAGAGTGACAAGGCATTTGGCTACCTTAAGAGAGTCATAGTCACTCCTGCCGGCTGCTCCCATTTATTTAGGCCATTATCATTCTTGCTATGGCCAGTCCTACAGAACAGATATGCCACTGTATGTCCACCAAAACGTCGTCACAGTTACTCCCACTACGAATTTCTTGAGTTAGCAAACGTACATCGCCGGATGATGAGGCATTTGGCTACCTCAAGAGAGTCATAGTTCCTGCTGGCAGTTGCTCCCCTTTCTTTGAATCTTTCCTCTCTTTAATTCGTACTGGGGCCAGTCCATGCAGAAGCGAAATGCTGCAACATGTTTACATTAACGCTGTCTGAGTTACACCAACGACGATATCCTCGAGTTTTCAAATAAATTTCGCAGAGTGACGAGGCATTTGGCTACCTTAAGAGAGTCATAGTTACTCCTGCCGGCTGCTCCCATTTCTTTAGGCCATTGTCATTCTTGCTATGGCCAGTCCTACAGAACCGATATGCCACTGTATGTCCACCTAAACGTCGTCACAGTTACTCCCACTACGAGTTTCTTGAGTTAGCAAATGTACTTCGCCGGATGACGAGGCATTTGGCTACCTAAAGAGTGTCATAGTTCCTGCTGCCAGCTGCTCCCCTTCCTTTGAATCTTTCCTCTCTTTAGTTGGTACTGCGGCCAGTCCGTGCAGAATCGGAATGCTGCAACATGTCCACCTTATCGTTGTCTGAGTTACTCCAACGACGATATCCTCGAGTTTTCAAATAAATTTCGCAGAGTGACGAGGCATTTGGCTACCTTAAGAGAGGCATAGTTACTCCTGCCGGCTGCTCCCATTTCCTCAGGCCACTATCATTCTTGCTATGGCCCGTCTTACAGAACCGATATGCCACCGTATATCCACCTTAACGTCGTCACAGTTACTCCCACTACGAGTTTCTCGAGTTAGCAAATGTACTTCGCCGGATGACGAGGCATTTGGCCACCTTAAGAGAGTCATAGTTCCTGCCGCCAGCTGCTCCCCTTCCTTTGAATCTTTCCTCTCTTTAATTCGTACTGCGGCCAGTCCATGCAGAAGCGAAATGCTGCAACATGTCCACCTTAACGTTGTCTGAGTTACTCCAACGACGATATCCTCGAGTTTTCAAATAAATTTCGCAGAGTGACGAGGCATTTGGCTGCCTTAAGAGAGTCTTAGTTCCTCTTGCTAGCTGCTCCCCTTTCTTTGAATCTTTCCACTCTTTAATTCCGTACAGCGGCCAGTTCATGCAGAACCGGAATGCTGCAACATGTCCACCTTAACGTTGTCTGAGTTACTCCAACGAGGATATCCTCGAGTTTTCAAATAAATTTCGCAGAGTGACGAGGCATTTGGCTACCTTAAGAGTGTCATAGTTACTCCTCCTGGCTGCTCCCATTTCTTTAGGCCACTATCACTCATGCTATGGCCAGTCCTACAGAACCGATATGCCACTGTATGTCCACCAAAACGTCGTCACAGTTACTCCCACTACGAATTTCTTGAGTTAGCAAACGTACTTCGCCGGATGACGAGGCATTTGGCTACCTCAAGAGAGTCATAGTTCCTGCTGGCAGTTGCTCCCCTTTCTTTGAATCTTTCCTCTCTTTAATTCGTACTGGGGCCAGTCCATGCAGAAGCGAAATGCTGCAACATGTTTACATTAACGCTGTCTGAGTTACACCAACGACGATATCCTCGAGTTTTCAAATAAATTTCGCAGAGTGACGAGGCATTTGGCTACCTTAAGAGAGTCATAGTTACTCCTGCCGGCTGCTCCCATTTCTTTAGGCCAATGTCATTCTTGCTATGGCCAGTCCTACAGAACCGATATGCCACTGTATGTCCACCTAAACGTCGTCACAGTTACTCCCACTACGAGTTTCTTGAGTTAGCAAATGTACTTCGCCGGATGACGAGGCATTTGGCTACCTAAAGAGTGTCATAGTTCCTGCTGCCAGCTGCTCCCCTTCCTTTGAATCTTTCCTCTCTTTAGTTGGTACTGCGGCCAGTCCATGCAGAAGCGGAATGCTGCAACATGTCCACCTTATCGTTGTCTGAGTTACTCCAACGACGATATCCTCGAGTTTTCAAATAAATTTCGCAGAGTGACGAGGCATTTGGCTACCTTAAGAGAGGCATAGTTACTCCTGCCGGCTGCTCCCGTTTCCTCAGGCCACTATCATTCTTGCTATGGCCCGTCTTACAGAACCGATATGCCACCGTATATCCACCTTAACGTCGTCACAGTTACTCCCACTACGAGTTTCTCGAGTTAGCAAATGTACTTCGCCGGATGACGAGGCATTTGGCCACCTTAAGAGAGTCATAGTTCCTGCCGCCAGCTGCTCCCCTTCCTTTGAATCTTTCCTCTCTTTAATTCGTACTGCGGCCAGTCCATGCAGAAGCGAAATGCTGCAACATGTCCACCTTAACGTTGTCTGAGTTACTCCAACGACGATATCCTCGAGTTTTCAAATAAATTTCGCAGAGTGACGAGGCATTTGGCTGCCTTAAGAGAGTCTTAGTTCCTCTTGCTAGCTGCTCCCTTTTCTTTGAATCTTTCCACTCTTTAATTCCGTACAGCGGCCAGTTCATGCAGAACCGGAATGCTGCAACATGTCCACCTTAACGTTGTCTGAGTTACTCCAACGAGGATATCCACGAGTTTTCAAATAAATTTCGCAGAGTGACGAGGCATTTGGCTACCTTAAGAGTGTCATAGTTACTCCTTTTGGCTGCTCCCATTTCTTTAGGCCACTATCATTCATGCTATGGCCAGTCCTACAGAACCGATATGCCACTGTATGTCCACCTAAACGTCGTCACAATTACTCCCACTACGAGTTTCTTTAGTATGCAAATGTACTTCGCCGGATGACGTGGTATTTGGCTACCTTAAGAGAGTCATAGTTCCTGCTGCCAGCTGCTAGCCCTTCCTTTGAATCTTTCCTCTCTTTAATTCGTACTGCGGCCAGTCCATGCAGAAGCGGAATGCTGCAACATGTCCACCTTAACGTTGTCTGAGTTACTCCAACTACGATATCCTCGAGATTTCAAATAAATTTCGCAGAGTGACAAGGCATTTGGCTACCTTAAGAGAGTCATAGTCACTCCTGCCGGCTGCTCCCATTTATTTAGGCCATTATCATTCTTGCTATGGCCAGTCCTACAGAACAGATATGCCACTGTATGTCCACCAAAACGTCGTCACAGTTACTCCCACTACGAATTTCTTGAGTTAGCAAACGTACTTCGCCGGATGACGAGGCATTTGGCTACCTCAAGAGAGTCATAGTTCCTGCTGGCAGTTGCTCCCCTTTCTTTGAATCTTTCCTCTCTTTAATTCGTACTGGGGCCAGTCCATGCAGAAGCGAAATGCTGCAACATGTTTACATTAACGCTGTCTGAGTTACACCAACGACGATATCCTCGAGTTTTCAAATAAATTTCGCAGAGTGACGAGGCATTTGGCTACCTTAAGAGAGTCATAGTTACTCCTGCCGGCTGCTCCCATTTCTTTAGGCCATTGTCATTCTTGCTATGGCCAGTCCTACAGAACCGATATGCCACTGTATGTCCACCTAAACGTCGTCACAGTTACTCCCACTACGAGTTTCTTGAGTTAGCAAATGTACTTCGCCGGATGACGAGGCATTTGGCTACCTAAAGAGTGTCATAGTTCCTGCTGCCAGCTGCTCCCCTTCCTTTGAATCTTTCCTCTCTTTAGTTGGTACTGCGGCCAGTCCATGCAGAAGCGGAATGCTGCAACATGTCCACCTTATCGTTGTCTGAGTTACTCCAACGACGATATCCTCGAGTTTTCAAATAAATTTCGCAGAGTGACGAGGCATTTGGCTACCTTAAGAGAGGCATAGTTACTCCTGCCGGCTGCTCCCATTTCCTCAGGCCACTATCATTCTTGCTATGGCCCGTCTTACAGAACCGATATGCCACCGTATATCCACCTTAACGTCGTCACAGTTACTCCCACTACGAGTTTCTCGAGTTAGCAAATGTACTTCGCCGGATGACGAGGCATTTGGCCACCTTAAGAGAGTCATAGTTCCTGCCGCCAGCTGCTCCCCTTCCTTTGAAACTTTCCTCTCTTTAATTCGTACTGCGGCCAGTCCATGCAGAAGCGAAATGCTGCAACATGTCCACCTTAACGTTGTCTGAGTTACTCCAACGACGATATCCTCGAGTTTTCAAATAAATTTCGCAGAGTGACGAGGCATTTGGCTGCCTTAAGAGAGTCTTAGTTCCTCTTGCTAGCTGCTCCCCTTTCTTTGAATCTTTCCACTCTTTAATTTCGTACAGCGGCCAGTTCATGCAGAACCGGAATGCTGCAACATGTCCACCTTAACGTTGTCTGAGTTACTCCAACGAGGATATCCTCGAGTTTTCAAATAAATTTCGCAGAGTGACGAGGCATTTGGCTACCTTAAGAGTGTCATAGTTACTCCTCCTGGCTGCTCCCATTTCTTTAGGCCACTATCATTCATGCTATGGCCAGTCCTACAGAACCGATATGCCACTGTATGTCCACCTAAACGTCGTCACAATTACTCCCACTACGAGTTTCTTTAGTATGCAAATGTACTTCGCCTGATGACGTGGTATTTGGCTACCTTAAGAAAGTCATAGATCCTGCTGCCAGCTGCTAGCCCTTCCTTTGAATCTTTCCTCTCTTTAATTCGTACTGCGGCCAGTCCATGCAGAAGCGGAATGCTGCAACATGTCCACCTTAACGTTGTCTGAGTTACTCCAACTACGATATCCTCGAGATTTCAAATAAATTTCGCAGAGTGACAAGGCATTTGGCTACCTTAAGAGAGTCATAGTCACTCCTGCCGGCTGCTCCCATTTATTTAGGCCATTATCATTCTTGCTATGGCCAGTCCTACAGAACAGATATGCCACTGTATGTCCACCAAAACGTCGTCACAGTTACTCCCACTACGAATTTCTTGAGTTAGCAAACGTACATCGCCGGATGATGAGGCATTTGGCTACCTCAAGAGAGTCATAGTTCCTGCTGGCAGTTGCTCCCCTTTCTTTGAATCTTTCCTCTCTTTAATTCGTACTGGGGCCAGTCCATGCAGAAGCGAAATGCTGCAACATGTTTACATTAACGCTGTCTGAGTTACACCAACGACGATATCCTCGAGTTTTCAAATAAATTTCGCAGAGTGACGAGGCATTTGGCTACCTTAAGAGAGTCATAGTTACTCCTGCCGGCTGCTCCCATTTCTTTAGGCCATTGTCATTCTTGCTATGGCCAGTCCTACAGAACCGATATGCCACTGTATGTCCACCTAAACGTCGTCACAGTTACTCCCACTACGAGTTTCTTGAGTTAGCAAATGTACTTCGCCGGATGACGAGGCATTTGGCTACCTAAAGAGTGTCATAGTTCCTGCTGCCAGCTGCTCCCCTTCCTTTGAATCTTTCCTCTCTTTAGTTGGTACTGCGGCCAGTCCGTGCAGAAGCGGAATGCTGCAACATGTCCACCTTATCGTTGTCTGAGTTACTCCAACGACGATATCCTCGAGTTTTCAAATAAATTTCGCAGAGTGACGAGGCATTTGGCTACCTTAAGAGAGGCATAGTTACTCCTGCCGGCTGCTCCCATTTCCTCAGGCCACTATCATTCTTGCTATGGCCCGTCTTACAGAACCGATATGCCACCGTATATCCACCTTAACGTCGTCACAGTTACTCCCACTACGAGTTTCTCGAGTTAGCAAATGTACTTCGCCGGATGACGAGGCATTTGGCCACCTTAAGAGAGTCATAGTTCCTGCCGCCAGCTGCTCCCCTTCCTTTGAATCTTTCCTCTCTTTAATTCGTACTGCGGCCAGTCCATGCAGAAGCGAAATGCTGCAACATGTCCACCTTAACGTTGTCTGAGTTACTCCAACGACGATATCCTCGAGTTTTCAAATAAATTTCGCAGAGTGACGAGGCATTTGGCTGCCTTAAGAGAGTCTTAGTTCCTCTTGCTAGCTGCTCCCCTTTCTTTGAATCTTTCCACTCTTTAATTCCGTACAGCGGCCAGTTCATGCAGAACCGGAATGCTGCAACATGTCCACCTTAACGTTGTCTGAGTTACTCCAACGAGGATATCCTCGAGTTTTCAAATAAATTTCGCAGAGTGACGAGGCATTTGGCTACCTTAAGAGTGTCATAGTTACTCCTCCTGGCTGCTCCCATTTCTTTAGGCCACTATCACTCATGCTATGGCCAGTCCTACAGAACCGATATGCCACTGTATGTCCACCAAAACGTCGTCACAGTTACTCCCACTACGAATTTCTTGAGTTAGCAAACGTACTTCGCCGGATGACGAGGCATTTGGCTACCTCAAGAGAGTCATAGTTCCTGCTGGCAGTTGCTCCCCTTTCTTTGAATCTTTCCTCTCTTTAATTCGTACTGGGGCCAGTCCATGCAGAAGCGAAATGCTGCAACATGTTTACATTAACGCTGTCTGAGTTACACCAACGACGATATCCTCGAGTTTTCAAATAAATTTCGCAGAGTGACGAGGCATTTGGCTACCTTAAGAGAGTCATAGTTACTCCTGCCGGCTGCTCCCATTTCTTTAGGCCAATGTCATTCTTGCTATGGCCAGTCCTACAGAACCGATATGCCACTGTATGTCCACCTAAACGTCGTCACAGTTACTCCCACTACGAGTTTCTTGAGTTAGCAAATGTACTTCGCCGGATGACGAGGCATTTGGCTACCTAAAGAGTGTCATAGTTCCTGCTGCCAGCTGCTCCCCTTCCTTTGAATCTTTCCTCTCTTTAGTTGGTACTGCGGCCAGTCCATGCAGAAGCGGAATGCTGCAACATGTCCACCTTATCGTTGTCTGAGTTACTCCAACGACGATATCCTCGAGTTTTCAAATAAATTTCGCAGAGTGACGAGGCATTTGGCTACCTTAAGAGAGGCATAGTTACTCCTGCCGGCTGCTCCCGTTTCCTCAGGCCACTATCATTCTTGCTATGGCCCGTCTTACAGAACCGATATGCCACCGTATATCCACCTTAACGTCGTCACAGTTACTCCCACTACGAGTTTCTCGAGTTAGCAAATGTACTTCGCCGGATGACGAGGCATTTGGCCACCTTAAGAGAGTCATAGTTCCTGCCGCCAGCTGCTCCCCTTCCTTTGAATCTTTCCTCTCTTTAATTCGTACTGCGGCCAGTCCATGCAGAAGCGAAATGCTGCAACATGTCCACCTTAACGTTGTCTGAGTTACTCCAACGACGATATCCTCGAGTTTTCAAATAAATTTCGCAGAGTGACGAGGCATTTGGCTGCCTTAAGAGAGTCTTAGTTCCTCTTGCTAGCTGCTCCCTTTTCTTTGAATCTTTCCACTCTTTAATTCCGTACAGCGGCCAGTTCATGCAGAACCGGAATGCTGCAACATGTCCACCTTAACGTTGTCTGAGTTACTCCAACGAGGATATCCACGAGTTTTCAAATAAATTTCGCAGAGTGACGAGGCATTTGGCTACCTTAAGAGTGTCATAGTTACTCCTTTTGGCTGCTCCCATTTCTTTAGGCCACTATCATTCATGCTATGGCCAGTCCTACAGAACCGATATGCCACTGTATGTCCACCTAAACGTCGTCACAATTACTCCCACTACGAGTTTCTTTAGTATGCAAATGTACTTCGCCGGATGACGTGGTATTTGGCTACCTTAAGAGAGTCATAGTTCCTGCTGCCAGCTGCTAGCCCTTCCTTTGAATCTTTACTCTCTTTAATTCGTACTGCGGCCAGTCCATGCAGAAGCGGAATGCTGCAACATGTCCACCTTAACGTTGTCTGAGTTACTCCAACTACGATATCCTCGAGATTTCAAGTAAATTTCGCAGAGTGACAAGGCATTTGGCTACCTTAAGAGAGTCATAGTTACTCCTGCCGGCTGCTCCCATTTCTTTAGGCCATTATCATTCTTGCTATGGCCAGTCCTACAGAACCGATATGCCACTGTATGTCCACCTAAACGTCGTCACAGTTACTCCCACTACGAGTTTCTTGAGTTAGCAAATGTACTTCGCCGGATGACGAGGCTTTTGGCTACCTAAAGAGAGTCATAGTTCCTGCTGCCATCTGCTCCCCTTCCTTTGAATCTTTCCTCTCTTTAGTTGGTACTGCGGCCAGTCCATGCAGAAGCGGAATGCTGCAACATGTCCACCTTATCGTTGTCTGAGTTACTCCAACGACGATATCCTCGAGTTTTCAAATAAATTTCGCAGAGTGACGAGGCATTTGGCTACCTTAAGAGAGGCATAGTTACTCCTGCCGGCTGCTCCCATTTCCTCAGGCCACTATCATTCTTGCTATGGCCCGTCTTACAGAACCGATATGCCACCGTATATCCACCTTAACGTCGTCACAGTTACTCCCACTACGAGTTTCTCGAGTTAGCAAATGTACTTCCCCGGATGACGAGGCATTTGGCCACCTTAAGAGAGTCATAGTTCCTGCCGCCAGCTGCTCCCCTTCCTTTGAATCTTTCCTCTCTTTAATTCGTACTGCGGCCAGTCCATGCAGAAGCGAAATGCTGCAACATGTCCACCTTAACGTTGTCTGAGTTACTCCAACGACGATATCCTCGAGTTTTCAAATAAATTTCGCAGAGTGACGAGGCATTTGGCTGCCTTAAGAGAGTCTTAGTTCCTCTTGCTAGCTGCTCCCCTTTCTTTGAATCTTTCCACTCTTTAATTCCGTACAGCGGCCAGTTCATGCAGAACCGGAATGCTGCAACATGTCCACCTTAACGTTGTCTGAGTTACTCCAACGAGGATATCCTCGAGTTTTCAAATAAATTTCGCAGAGTGACGAGGCATTTGGCTACCTTAAGAGTGTCATAGTTACTCCTCCTGGGTGCTCCCATTTCTTTAGGCCACTATCATTCATGCTATGGCCAGTCCTACAGAACCGACATGCCACTGTATGTCCACCTAAACGTCGTCACAATTACTCCCACTACGAGTTTCTTTAGTATGCAAATGTACTTCGCCGGATGACGTGGTATTTGGCTACCTTAAGAGAGTCATACTTCCTGCTGCCAGCTGCTAGCCCTTCCTTTGAATCTTTACTCTCTTTAATTCGTACTGCGGCCAGTCCATGCAGAAGCGGAATGCTGCAACATGTCCACCTTAACGTTGTCTGAGTTACTCCAACTACGATATCCTCGAGATTTCAAGTAAATTTCGCAGAGTGACAAGGCATTTGGCTACCTTAAGAGAGTCATAGTTACTCCTGCCGGCTGCTCCCATTTCTTTAGGCCATTATCATTCTTGCTATGGCCAGTCCTACAGAACCGATATGCCACTGTATGTCCACCTAAACGTCGTCACAGTTACTCCCACTACGAGTTTCTTGAGTTAGCAAATGTACTTCGCCGGATGACGAGGCTTTTGGCTACCTAAAGAGAGTCATAGTTCCTGCTGCCAGCTGCTCCCCTTCCTTTGAATCTTTCCTCTCTTTAGTTGGTACTGCGGCCAGTCCATGCAGAAGCGGAATGCTGCAACATGTCCACCTTATCGTTGTCTGAGTTACTCCAACGACGATATCCTCGAGTTTTCAAATAAATTTCGCAGAGTGACGAGGCATTTGGCTACCTTAAGAGAGGCATAGTTACTCCTGCCGGCTGCTCCCATTTCTTCAGGCCATTATCATTCTTGCTATGGCCCGTCTTACAGAACCGATATGCCACCGTATATCCACCTTAACGTCGTCACAGTTACTCCCACTACGAGTTTCTCGAGTTAGCAAATGTACTTCGCCGGATGACGAGGCATTTGGCCACCTTAAGAGAGTCATAGTTCCTGCCGCCAGCTGCTCCCCTTCCTTTGAATCTTTCCTCTCTTTAATTCGTACTGCGGCCAGTCCATGCAGAAGCGAAATGCTGCAACATGTCCACCTTAACGTTGACTGAGTTACTCCAACGACGATATCCTCGAGTTTTCAAATAAATTTCGCAGAGTGACGAGGCATTTGGCTGCCTTAAGAGAGTCTTAGTTCCTCTTGCTAGCTGCTCCCCTTTCTTTGAATCTTTCCACTCTTTAATTCCGTACAGCGGCCAGTTCATGCAGAACCGGAATGCTGCAACATGTCCACCTTAACGTTGTCTGAGTTACTCCAACGAGGATATCCTCGAGTTTTCAAATAAATTTCGCAGAGTGACGAGGCATTTGGCTACCTTAAGAGTGTCATAGTTACTCCTCCTGGCTGCTCCCATTTCTTTAGGCCACTATCATTCATGCTACAGAACCGATATGCCACTGTATGTCCACCTAAACGTCGTCACAATTACTCCCACTACGAGTTTCTTTAGTATGCAAATGTACTTCGCCGGATGACGTGGTATTTGGCTACCTTAAGAAAGTCATAGTTCCTGCTGCCAGCTGCTAGCCCTTCCTTTGAATCTTTCCTCTCTTTAATTCGTACTGCGGCCAGTCCATGCAGAAGCGGAATGCTGCAACATGTCCACCTTAACGTTGTCTGAGTTACTCCAACTACGATATCCTCGAGATTTCAAATAAATTTCGCAGAGTGACAAGGCATTTGGCTACCTTAAGAGAGTCATAGTCACTCCTGCCGGCTGCTCCCATTTCTTTAGGCCATTATCATTCTTGCTATGGCCAGTCCTACAGAACAGATATGCCACTGTATGTCCACCAAAACGTCGTCACAGTTACTCCCACTACGAATTTCTTGAGTTAGCAAACGTACTTCGCCGGATGACGAGGCATTTGGCTACCTCAAGAGAGTCATAGTTCCTGCTGGCAGTTGCTCCCCTTTCTTTGAATCTTTCCTCTCTTTAATTCGTACTGGGGCCAGTCCATGCAGAAGCGAAATACTGCAACATGTTTACATTAACGCTGTCTGAGTTACTCCAACGACGATATCCTCGAGTTTTCAAATAAATTTCGCAGAGTGACGAGGCATTTGGCTACCTTAAGAGAGGCATAGTTACTAATGCCGGCTGCTCCCATTTCCTCAGGCCATTATCATTCTTGCTATGGCCCGTCTTACAGAACCGATATGCCACCGTATATCCACCTTAACGTCGTCACAGTTACTCCCACTACGAGTTTCTCGAGTTAGCAAATGTACTTCGCCGGATGACGAGGCATTTGGCCACCTTAAGAGAGTCATAGTTCTTGCCGCCAGCTGCTCCCCTTCCTTTGAATCTTTCCTCTCTTTAATTCGTACTGCGGCCAGTCCATGCAGAAGCGAAATGCTGCAACATGTCCACCTTAACGTTGTCTGAGTTACTCCAACGACGATATCCTCGAGTTTTCAAATAAATTTCGCAGAGTGACGAGGCATTTGGCTGCCTTAAGAGAGTCTTAGTTCCTCTTGCTAGCTGCTCCCCTTTCTTTGAATCTTTCCACTCTTTAATTCCGTACAGCGGCCAGTTCATGCAGAACCGGAATGCTGCAACATGTCCACCTTAACGTTGTCTGAGTTACTCCAAAGAGGATATCCTCGAGTTTTCAAATAAATTTCGCAGAGTGACGAGGCATTTGGCTACCTTAAGAGTGTCATAGTTACTCCTCCTGGCTGCTCCCATTTCTTTAGGCCACTATCATTCATGCTATGGCCAGTCCTACAGAACCGATATGCCACTGTATGTCCACCTAAACGTCGTCACAATTACTCCCACTACGAGTTTCTTTAGTATGCAAATGTACTTCGCCGGATGACGTGGTATTTGGCTACCTTAAGAAAGTCATAGTTCCTGCTGCCAGCTGCTAGCCCTTCCTTTGAATCTTTCCTCTCTTTAATTCGTACTGCGGCCAGTCCATGCAGAAGCGGAATGCTGCAACATGTCCACCTTAACGTTGTCTGAGTTACTCCAACTACGATATCCTCGAGATTTCAAATAAATTTCGCAGAGTGACAAGGCATTTGGCTACCTTAAGAGAGTCATAGTCACTCCTGCCGGCTGCTCCCATTTATTTAGGCCATTATCATTCTTGCTATGGCCAGTCCTACAGAACAGATATGCCACTGTATGTCCACCAAAACGTCGTCACAGTTACTCCCACTACGAATTTCTTGAGTTAGCAAACGTACTTCGCCGGATGACGAGGCATTTGGCTACCTCAAGAGAGTCATAGTTCCTGCTGGCAGTTGCTCCCCTTTCTTTGAATCTTTCCTCTCTTTAATTCGTACTGGGGCCAGTCCATGCAGAAGCGAAATGCTGCAACATGTTTACATTAACGCTGTCTGAGTTACACCAACGACGATATCCTCGAGTTTTCAAATAAATTTCGCAGAGTGACGAGGCATTTGGCTACCTTAAGAGAGTCATAGTTACTCCTGCCGGCTGCTCCCATTTCTTTAGGCCTTTGTCATTCTTGCTATGGCCAGTCCTACAGAACCGATATGCCACTGTATGTCCACCTAAACGTCGTCACAGTTACTCCCACTACGAGTTTCTTGAGTTAGCAAATGTACTTCGCCGGATGACGAGGCATTTGGCTACCTAAAGAGTGTCATAGTTCCTGCTGCCAGCTGCTCCCCTTCCTTTGAATCTTTCCTCTCTTTAGTTGGTACTGCGGCCAGTCCATGCAGAAGCGGAATGCTGCAACATGTCCACCTTATCGTTGTCTGAGTTACTCAAACGACGATATCCTCGAGTTTTCAAATAAATTTCGCAGAGTGACGAGGCATTTGGCTACCTTAAGAGAGGCATAGTTACTCCTGCCGGCTGCTCCCATTTCCTCAGGCCACTATCATTCTTGCTATGGCCCGTCTTACAGAACCGATATGCCACCGTATATCCACCTTAACGTCGTCACAGTTACTCCCACTACGAGTTTCTCGAGTTAGCAAATGTACTTCGCCGGATGACGAGGCATTTGGCCACCTTAAGAGAGTCATAGTTCCTGCCGCCAGCTGCTCCCCTTCCTTTGAATCTTTCCTCTCTTTAATTCGTACTGCGGCCAGTCCATGCAGAAGCGAAATGCTGCAACATGTCCACCTTAACGTTGTCTGAGTTACTCCAACGACGATATCCTCGAGTTTTCAAATAAATTTCGCAGAGTGACGAGGCATTTGGCTGCCTTAAGAGAGTCTTAGTTCCTCTTGCTAGCTGCTCCCCTTTCTTTGAATCTTTCCACTCTTTAATTCCGTACAGCGGCCAGTTCATGCAGAACCGGAATGCTGCAACATGTCCACCTTAACGTTGTCTGAGTTACTCCAACGAGGATATCCTCGAGTTTTCAAATAAATTTCGCAGAGTGACGAGGCATTTGGCTACCTTAAGAGTGTCATAGTTACTCCTTTTGGCTGCTCCCATTTCTTTAGGCCACTATCATTCATGCTATGGCCAGTCCTACAGAACCGATATGCCACTGTATGTCCACCTAAACGTCGTCACAATTACTCCCACTACGAGTTTCTTTAGTATGCAAATGTACTTCGCCGGATGACGTGGTATTTGGCTACCTTAAGAGAGTCATAGTTCCTGCTGCCAGCTGCTAGCCCTTCCTTTGAATCTTTCCTCTCTTTAATTCGTACTGCGGCCAGTCCATGCAGAAGCGGAATGCTGCAACATGTCCACCTTAACGTTGTCTGAGTTACTCCAACTACGATATCCTCGAGATTTCAAGTAAATTTCGCAGAGTGACAAGGCATTTGGCTACCTTAAGAGAGTCATAGTTACTCCTGCCGGCTGCTCCCATTTCTTTAGGCCATTATCATTCCTGCTATGGCCAGTCCTACAGAACAGATATGCCACTATATGTCCACCAAAACGTCGTCTCAGTTACTCCCACTACGAATTACTTGAGTTAGCAAATGTACTTCGCCGGATGACGAGGCATTTGGCTACCTCAAGAGAGTCATAGTTCCTGCTGGCAGTTGCTCTCCTTTCTTTGAATCTTTCCTCTCTTTAATTCGTAGTGGGGCCAGTCCATGCAGAAGCGAAATGCTGCAACATGTTTACATTAACGCTGTCTGAGTTACTCCAACGACGATATCCTCGAGTTTTCAAATAAATTTCGCAGAGTGACGAGGCATTTGGCTACCTTAAGCGAGTCATAGTTACTCCTGCCGGCTGCTCCCATTTCTTTAGGCCATTGTCATTCTAGCCATGGCCAGTCCTACAGATCCGATATGCCACTGTATGTCCACCTAAACGTCGTCACAGTTACTCCCACTACGAGTTACTTGAGTTAGCAAATGTACTTCGCCGGATGACGAGGCATTTGGCTACCTTAAGAGAGTCAAAGTTCCTGCTGCCAGCTGCTCCCCTTCCTTTGAATCTTTCCTCTCTTTAGTTGGTACTGCGGCCAGTCCATGCAGAAGCGGAATGCTGCAACATGTCCACCTTATCGTTGTCTGAGTTATTCCAACGACGATATCCTCGAGTTTTCAAATAAATTTCGCAGAGTGACGAGGCATTTGGCTACCTTAAGAGAGGCATAGTTACTCCTGCCGGCTGCTCCCATTTCTTCAGGCCATTATCATTCTTGCTATGGCCCGTCTTACAGAACCGATATGCCACCGTATATCCACCTTAACGTCGTCACAGTTACTCCCACTACGAGTTTCTCGAGTTAGTAAATGTACTTCGCCGGATGACGAGGCTTTTGGCTACCTTAAGAGAGTCATAGTTCCTGCTGCCAGCTGCTCCCCTTCCTTTGAATCTTTCCTCTCTTTAATTCGTACTTCGGCCAGTCCATACAGAAGCGAAATGCTGCAACATGTTTACCTTAACGCTGTCCGAGCTACTCCAACGACGATATCCTCGAGTTTTCAAATAAATTTCGCAGAGTGACGTGGCATTTGGCTACCTTAAGAGAGTCGTAGTTACTCCTGCCGGCTGCTCCCATTTCTTTAGGCCATTATCATTCTTGCTATGGCCAGTCCTACAGAACCGATATGCCACTGTATGTCCACCTAAACGTCGTCACAGTTACTCCCACTACGAATTTCTTGAGTTAGCAAACGTACTTCGCCGGATGACGAGGCATTTGGCTACCTCAAGAGAGTCATAGTTCCTGCTGGCAGGTGCTCCCCTTTCTTTGAATCTTTCCTCTCTTTAATTCGTACTGGGGCCAGTCCATGCAGAAGCGAAATGCTGCAACATGTTTACATTAACGCTGTCTGAGTTACACCAACGACGATATCCTCGAGTTTTCAAATAAATTTCGCAGAGTGACGAGGCATTTGGCTACCTTAAGAGAGTCATAGTTACTCCTGCCGGCTGCTCCCATTTCTTTAGGCCATTGTCATTCTTGCTATGGCCAGTCCTACAGAACCGATATGCCACTGTATGTCCACCTAAACGTCGTCACAGTTACTCCCACTACGAGTTTCTTGAGTTAGCAAATGTACTTCGCCGGATGACGAGGCATTTGGCTACCTAAAGAGTGTCATAGTTCCTGCTGCCAGCTGCTCCCCTTCCTTTGAATCTTTCCTCTCTTTAGTTGGTACTGCGGCCAGTCCATGCAGAAGCGGAATGCTGCAACATGTCCACCTTATCGTTGTCTGAGTTACTCAAACGACGATATCCTCGAGTTTTCAAATAAATTTCGCAGAGTGACGAGGCATTTGGCTACCTTAAGAGAGGCATAGTTACTCCTGCCGGCTGCTCCCATTTCCTCAGGCCACTATCATTCTTGCTATGGCCCGTCTTACAGAACCGATATGCCACCGTATATCCACCTTAACGTCGTCACAGTTACTCCCACTACGAGTTTCTCGAGTTAGCAAATGTACTTCGCCGGATGACGAGGCATTTGGCCACCTTAAGAGAGTCATAGTTCCTGCCGCCAGCTGCTCCCCTTCCTTTGAATCTTTCCTCTCTTTAATTCGTACTGCGGCCAGTCCATGCAGAAGCGAAATGCTGCAACATGTCCACCTTAACGTTGTCTGAGTTACTCCAACGACGATATCCTCGAGTTTTCAAATAAATTTCGCAGAGTGACGAGGCATTTGGCTGCCTTAAGAGAGTCTTAGTTCCTCTTGCTAGCTGCTCCCCTTTCTTTGAATCTTTCCACTCTTTAATTCCGTACAGCGGCCAGTTCATGCAGAACCGGAATGCTGCAACATGTCCACCTTAACGTTGTCTGAGTTACTCCAACGAGGATATCCTCGAGTTTTCAAATAAATTTCGCAGAGTGACGAGGCATTTGGCTACCTTAAGAGTGTCATAGTTACTCCTCCTGGCTGCTCCCATTTCTTTAGGCCACTATCATTCATGCTATGGCCAGTCCTACAGAACCGATATGCCACTGTATGTCCACCTAAACGTCGTCACAATTACTCCCACTACGAGTTTCTTTAGTATGCAAATGTACTTCGCCGGATGACGTGGTATTTGGCTACCTTAAGAGAGTCATAGTTCCTGCTGCCAGCTGCTAGCCCTTCCTTTGAATCTTTACTCTCTTTAATTCGTACTGCGGCCAGTCCATGCAGAAGCGGAATGCTGCAACATGTCCACCTTAACGTTGTCTGAGTTACTCCAACTACGATATCCTCGAGATTTCAAGTAAATTTCGCAGAGTGACAAGGCATTTGGCTACCTTAAGAGAGTCATAGTTACTCCTGCCGGCTGCTCCCATTTCTTTAGGCCATTATCATTCCTGCTATGGCCAGTCCTACAGAACAGATATGCCACTATATGTCCACCAAAACGTCGTCTCAGTTACTCCCACTACGAATTACTTGAGTTAGCAAATGTACTTCGCCGGATGACGAGGCATTTGGCTACCTCAAGAGAGTCATAGTTCCTGCTGGCAGTTGCTCTCCTTTCTTTGAATCTTTCCTCTCTTTAATTCGTAGTGGGGCCAGTCCATGCAGAAGCGAAATGCTGCAACATGTTTACATTAACGCTGTCTTAGTTACTCCAACGACGATATCCTCGAGTTTTCAAATAAATTTCGCAGAGTGACGAGGCATTTGGCTACCTTAAGCGAGTCATAGTTACTCCTGCCGGCTGCTCCCATTTCTTTAGGCCATTGTCATTCTAGCCATGGCCAGTCCTACAGATCCGATATGCCACTGTATGTCCACCTAAACGTCGTCACAGTTACTCCCACTACGAGTTACTTGAGTTAGCAAATGTACTTCGCCGGATGACGAGGCATTTGGCTACCTTAAGAGAGTCAAAGTTCCTGCTGCCAGCTGCTCCCCTTCCTTTGAATCTTTCCTCTCTTTAGTTGGTACTGCGGCCAGTCCATGCAGAAGCGGAATGCTGCAACATGTCCACCTTATCGTTGTCTGAGTTATTCCAACGACGATATCCTCGAGTTTTCAAATAAATTTCGCAGAGTGACGAGGCATTTGGCTACCTTAAGAGAGGCATAGTTACTCCTGCCGGCTGCTCCCATTTCTTCAGGCCATTATCATTCTTGCTATGGCCCGTCTTACAGAACCGATATGCCACCGTATATCCACCTTAACGTCGTCACAGTTACTCCCACTACGAGTTTCTCGAGTTAGTAAATGTACTTCGCCGGATGACGAGGCTTTTGGCTACCTTAAGAGAGTCATAGTTCCTGCTGCCAGCTGCTCCCCTTCCTTTGAATCTTTCCTCTCTTTAATTCGTACTTCGGCCAGTCCATACAGAAGCGAAATGCTGCAACATGTTTACCTTAACGCTGTCCGAGCTACTCCAACGACGATATCCTCGAGTTTTCAAATAAATTTCGCAGAGTGACGTGGCATTTGGCTACCTTAAGAGAGTCGTAGTTACTCCTGCCGGCTGCTCCCATTTCTTTAGGCCATTATCATTCTTGCTATGGCCAGTCCTACAGAACCGATATGCCACTGTATGTCCACCTAAACGTCGTCACAGTTACTCCCACTACGAGTTTCTTGAGTTAGCAAATGTACTTCGCCGGATGACCAGGCATTTGGCCACCTTAACAGAGTCATAATTCCTGCCGCCAGCTGCTCCCCTTCCTTTGAATCTTTCCTCTCTTTAATTCGTACTGCGGCCAGTCCATGCAGAAGCGAAATGCTGCAACATGTCCACCTTAACGTTGTCTGAGTTACTCCAACGACGATATCCTCGAGTTTTCAAATAAATTTCGCAGAGTGACGAGGCATTTGGCTGCCTTAAGAGAGTCTTAGTTCCTCTTGCTAGCTGCTCCCCTTTCTTTGAATCTTTCCACTCCTTAATTCCGTACAGCGGCCAGTTCATGCAGAACCGGAATGCTGCAACATGTCCACCTTAACGTTGTCTGAGTTACTCCATCGAGGATATCCTCGAGTTATCAAATAAATTTCGCAGAGTGATGAGGCATTTGGCTACCTTAAGAGTCTCATAGTTACTCCTAATGGCTGCTCCCATTTCCTTAGTCCACTATCATTCATGCTATGGCCAGTCCTACAGAACCGATATGCCACTGTATGTCCACCTAAACGTCGTCACAGTTACTCCCACTACGAGTTTCTTGAGTTAGCAAATGTACTTCGCCGGATGACGAGGCATTTGGCTACCTAAAGAGTGTCATAGTTCCTGCTGCCAGCTGCTCCCCTTCCTTTGAATCTTTCCTCTCTTTAGTTGGTACAGCGGCCAGTCCATGCAGAAGCGGAATGCTGCAACATGTCCACCTTATCGTTGTCTGAGTTACTCCAACGACGATATCCTCGAGTTTTCAAATAAATTTCCCAGAGTGACGAGGCATTTGGCTACCTTAAGAGAGGCATAGTTACTCCTGCCGGCTGCTCCCATTTCCTCAGGCCATTATCATTCTTGCTATGGCCCGTCTTACAGAACCGATATGCCACCGTATATCCACCTTAACGTCGTCGCAGTTACTCCCACTACGAGTTTCTCGAGTTAGCAAATGTACTTCGCCGGATGACGAGGCATTTGGCCACCTTAAGAGAGTCATAGTTCCTGCCGCCAGCTGCTCCCCTTCCTTTGAATCTTTCCTCTCTTTAATTCGTACTGCGGCCAGTCCATGCAGAAGCGAAATGCTGCAACATGTCCACCTTAACGTTGTCTGAGTTACTCCAACGACGATATCCTCGAGTTTTCAAATAAATTTCGCAGAGTGACGAGGCATTTGTTTGCCTTAAGAGAGTCTTAGTTCCTCTTGCTAGCTGCTCCCCTTTCTTTGAATCTTTCCACTCTTTAATTCCGTACAGCGGCCAGTTCATGCAGAACCGGAATGCTGCAACATGTCCACCTTAACGTTGTCTGAGTTACTCCAACGAGGATATCCTCGAGTTTTCAAATAAATTTCGCAGAGTGACGAGGCATTTGGCTACCTTAAGAGTGTCATAGTTACTCCTCCTGGCTGCTCCCATTTCTTTAGGCCACTATCATTCATGCTATGGCCAGTCCTACAGAACCGATATGCCACTGTATGTCCACCTAAACGTCGTCACAATTACTCCCACTACGAGTTTCTTTAGTATGCAAATGTACTTCGCCGGATGACGTGGTATTTGGCTACCTTAAGAGAGTCATAGTTCCTGCTGCCAGCTGCTAGCCCTTCCTTTGAATCTTTCCTCTCTTTAATTCGTACTGCGGCCAGTCCATGCAGAAGCGAAATGCTGCAACATGTCCACCTTAACGTTGTCTGAGTTACTCCAACTACGATATCCTCGAGATTTCAAGTAAATTTCGCAGAGTGACAAGGCATTTGGCTACCTTAAGAGAGTCATAGTTACTCCTGCCGGCTGCACCCATTTCTTTAGGCCATTATCATTCTTGCTATGGCCAGTCCTACAGAACAGATATGCCACTGTATGTCCACCAAAACGTCGTCTCAGTTACTCCCACTACGAATTTCTTGAGTTAGCAAATGTATTTCGCCGGATGACGAGGCATTTGGCTACCTCAAGAGAGTCATAGTTCCTGCTGGCAGTTGCTCTCCTTTCTTTGAATCTTTCCTCTCTTTAATTCGTAGTGGGGCCAGTCCATGCACAAGCGAAATGCTGCAACATGTTTACATTAACGCTGTCTGAGTTACTCCAACGACGATATCCTCGAGTTTTCAAATAAATTTCGCAGAGTGACGAGGCATTTGGCTACCTTAAGAGAGGCATAGTTACTCCTGCCGGCTGCTCCCATTTCCTCAGGCCATTATCATTCTTGCTATGGCCCGTCTTACAGAACCGATATGCCACCGTATATCCACCTTAACGTCGTCGCAGTTACTCCCACTACGAGTTTCTCGAGTTAGCAAATGTACTTCGCCGGATGACGAGGCATTTGGCCACCTTAAGAGAGTCATAGTTCCTGCCGCCAGCTGCTCCCCTTCCTTTGAATCTTTCCTCTCTTTAATTCGTACTGCGGCCAGTCCATGCAGAAGCGAAATGCTGCAACATGTCCACCTTAACGTTGTCTGAGTTACTCCAACGACGATATCCTCGAGTTTTCAAATAAATTTCGCAGAGTGACGAGGCATTTGGCTGCCTTAAGAGAGTCTTAGTTCCTCTTGCTAGCTGCTCCCCTTTCTTTGAATCTTTCCACTCTTTAATTCCGTACAGCGGCCAGTTCATGCAGAACCGGAATGCTGCAACATGTCCACCTTAACGTTGTCTGAGTTACTCCAACGAGGATATCCTCGAGTTTTCAAATAAATTTCGCAGAGTGACGAGGCATTTGGCTACCTTAAGAGTGTCATAGTTACTCCTCCTGGCTGCTCCCATTCCTTTAGGCCACTATCATTCATGCTATGGCCAGTCCTACAGAACCGATATGCCACTGTATGTCCACCTAAACGTCGTCACAATTACTCCCACTACGAGTTTCTTTAGTATGCAAATGTACTTCGCCGGATGACGTGGTATTTGGCTACCTTAAGAGAGTCATAGTTCCTGCTGCCAGCTGCTAGCCCTTCCTTTGAATCTTTCCTCTCTTTAATTCGTACTGCGGCCAGTCCATGCAGAAGCGAAATGCTGCAACATGTCCACCTTAACGTTGTGTGGGTTACTCCACCGATGATATCCTCGAGTTTTCAAATAAATTTCGCAGAGTGACGAGGCATTTGGCTACCTTAAGAGAGTCACAGTTATTCCTGCCGGCTGCTCCCATTTCTTTAGGACTTTATCATTCATGCTAAGGCCAGTCCTACAGAACCGATATGCCACTGTATGTCCACCTAAACGTCGTCACAATTACTCCCACTACGAGTTTCTTTAGTATGCAAATGTACTTCGCCGGATGACGTGGTATTTGGCTACCTTAAGAGAGTCATAGTTCCTGCTGCCAGCTGCTAGCCCTTCCTTTGAATCTTTCCTCTCTTTAATTCGTACTGCGGCCAGTCCATGCAGAAGCGAAATGCTGCAACATGTCCACCTTAACGTTGTCTGAGTTACTCCAACTACGATATCCTCGAGATTTCAAGTAAATTTCGCAGAGTGACAAGGCATTTGGCTACCTTAAGAGAGTCATAGTTACTCCTGCCGGCTGCACCCATTTCTTTAGGCCATTATCATTCTTGCTATGGCCAGTCCTACAGAACAGATATGCCACTGTATGTCCACCAAAACGTCGTCTCAGTTACTCCCACTACGAATTTCTTGAGTTAGCAAATGTATTTCGCCGGATGACGAGGCATTTGGCTACCTCAAGAGAGTCATAGTTCCTGCTGGCAGTTGCTCTCCTTTCTTTGAATCTTTCCTCTCTTTAATTCGTAGTGGGGCCAGTCCATGCACAAGCGAAATGCTGCAACATGTTTACATTAACGCTGTCTGAGTTACTCCAACGACGATATCCTCGAGATTTCAAATAAATTTCGCAGAGTGACGAGGCATTTGGCTACCTTAAGAGAGGCATAGTTACTCCTGCCGGCTGCTCCCATTTCCTCAGGCCATTATCATTCTTGCTATGGCCCGTCTTACAGAACCGATATGCCACCGTATATCCACCTTAACGTCGTCGCAGTTACTCCCACTACGAGTTTCTCGAGTTAGCAAATGTACTTCGCCGGATGACGAGGCATTTGGCCACCTTAAGAGAGTCATAGTTCCTGCCGCCAGCTGCTCCCCTTCCTTTGAATCTTTCCTCTCTTTAATTCGTACTGCGGCCAGTCCATGCAGAAGCGAAATGCTGCAACATGTCCACCTTAACGTTGTCTGAGTTACTCCAACGACGATATCCTCGAGTTTTCAAATAAATTTCGCAGAGTGACGAGGCATTTGGCTGCCTTAAGAGAGTCTTAGTTCCTCTTGCTAGCTGCTCCCCTTTCTTTGAATCTTTCCACTCTTTAATTCCGTACAGCGGCCAGTTCATGCAGAACCGGAATGCTGCAACATGTCCACCTTAACGTTGTCTGAGTTACTCCAACGAGGATATCCTCGAGTTTTCAAATAAATTTCGCAGAGTGACGAGGCATTTGGCTACCTTAAGAGTGTCATAGTTACTCCTCCTGGCTGCTCCCATTCCTTTAGGCCACTATCATTCATGCTATGGCCAGTCCTACAGAACCGATATGCCACTGTATGTCCACCTAAACGTCGTCACAATTACTCCCACTACGAGTTTCTTTAGTATGCAAATGTACTTCGCCGGATGACGTGGTATTTGGCTACCTTAAGAGAGTCATAGTTCCTGCTGCCAGCTGCTAGCCCTTCCTTTGAATCTTTCCTCTCTTTAATTCGTACTGCGGCCAGTCCATGCAGAAGCGAAATGCTGCAACATGTCCACCTTAACGTTGTGTGGGTTACTCCACCGATGATATCCTCGAGTTTTCAAATAAATTTCGCAGAGTGACGAGGCATTTGGCTACCTTAAGAGAGTCACAGTTATTCCTGCCGGCTGCTCCCATTTCTTTAGGACTTTATCATTCATGCTAAGGCCAGTCCTACAGAACCGATATGACACTGTATCTCCACCCTAACGTCGTCACAGTTAATCCCACTACGAATTTCTTGAGTTAGCAAATGTACTTCGCCGGATGACGAGGCATTTGGCTACCTCAAGAGAGTCATAGTTCCTGCTGGCAGTTGCTCTCCTTTCTTCGAATCTTTCCTCTCTTTAATTCGTACTGGGGCCAGTCCATGCAGAAGCGAAATGCTGCAACATGTTTACATTAACGCTGTCTGAGTTACTCCAACGACGATATCCTCGAGTTTTCAAATAAATTTCGCAGAGTGACGAGGCATTTGGCTACCTTAAGAGAAGCATAGTTACTCCTGCCGGCTGCTCCCATTTCTTTAGGCCATTGTCATTCTAGCTATGGCCAGTCCTACAGAACCGATATGCCACTGTATGTCCACCTAAACGTCGTCACAGTTACTCCCACTACGAGTTTCTCGAGTTAGTAAATGTACTTCGCCGGATGACGAGGCTTTTGGCTACCTTAGGAGAGTCATAGTTCCTGCTGCCAGCTGCTCCCCTTCCTTTGAATCTTTCCTCTCTTTAATTCGAACTGCGGCCAGTCCATGCAGAAGCGAAATGCTGCAACATGTCCACCTTAACGTTGTCTGAGTTACTCCAACGACGATATCCTCGAGTTTTCAAATAAATTTCGCAGAGTGACGAGGCATTTGGCTGCCTTAAGAGAGTCTTAGTTCCTCCTGCTAGCTGCTCCCCTTTCTTTGAATCTTTCCACTCTTTAATTCCGTACAGCGGCCAGTTCATGCAGAACCGGAATGCTGCAACATGTCCACCTTAACGTTGTCTGAGTTACTCCATCGAGGATATCCTCGAGTTATCAAATAAATTTCGCAGAGTGATGAGGCATTTGGCTACCTTAAGAGTGTCATAGTTACTCCTCCTGGCTGCTCCCATTTCCTTAGTCCACTATCATTCATGCTATGGCCAGTCCTACAGAACCGATATGCCACTGTATGTCCACCTAAACGTCGTCACAGTTACTCCAACTACGAGTTTCTTGAGTTAGCAAATGTACTTTGCCGGATGACGAGGCATTTGGCTACCTTAAGAGAGTCATAGTTCCTGCTGCCAGCTGCTCCCCTTCCTTTGAATCTTTCCTCTCTTTAGTTGGTACTGCGGCCAGTCCATGCAGAAGCGGAATGCTGCAACATGTTCACCTTATCGTTGTCTGAGTTACTCCAACGACGATATCCTCGAGTTTTCAAATAAATTTCGCAGAGTGACGAGGCATTTTCTACCTTAAGAGAGGCATAGTTACTCCTGCCGGCTGCTCCCATTTCTTCAGGCCATTATCATTCTTGCTATGGCCCGTCTTACAGAACAGATATGCCACCGTATATCCACCTTAACGTCGTCACAGTTACTCCCACTACGAGTTTCTCGAGTTAGTAAATGTACTTCGCCGGATGACGAGGCTTTTGGCTACCTTAAGAGAGTCATAGTTCCTGCTGCCAGCTGCTCCCCTTCCTTTGAATCTTTCCTCTCTTTAATTCGTACTTCGGCCAGTCCATACAGAAGCGAAATGCTGCAACATGTTTACCTTAACGCTGACCGAACTACTCCATCGACGATATCCTCGAGTTTTCAAATAAATTTCGCAGAGTGACGTGGCATTTGGCTACCTTAAGAGAGTCGTAGTTACACCTGCCGGCCGCTCCCATTTCTTTAGGCCATTATCATTCTTGCTATGGCCAGTCCTACAGAACCGATATGCCACTGTATGTCCACCTAAACGTCGTCACAGTTACTCCCACTACGAGTTTCTTGAGTTAGCAAATGTACTTCGCCGGATGACGAGGCATTTGGCCACCTTAAGAGAGTCATAATTCCTGCCGTCGGCTGCTCCCCTTCCTTTGAATCTTTCCTCTCTTTAATTCGTACTGCGGCCAGTCCATGCAGAAGCGAAATGCTGCAACATGTCCACCTTAACGTTGTCTGAGTTACTCCAACGACGATATCCTCGAGTTTTCAAATAAATTTCGCAGAGTGACGAAACATTTGGCTGCCTTAAGAGAGTCTTAGTTCCTCTTGCTAGCTGCTCCCCTTTCTTTGAATCTTTCCACTCTTTAATTCCGTACAGCGGCCACTTCATGCAGAACCGGAATGCTGCAACATGTCCACCTTAACGTTGTCTGAGTTACTCCATCGAGGATATCCTCGAGTTATCAAATAAATTTCGCAGAGTGATGAGGCATTTGGCTACCTTAAGAGTGTCATAGTTACTCCTCCTGGCTAATCCCATTTCCTTAGTCCACTATCATTCATGCTATGGCCAGTCCTACAGAATCGATATGCCACTGTATGTCCACCTAAACGTCGTCACAATTACTCCCACTACGAGTTTCTTTAGTATGCAAATGTACTTCGCCGGATGACGAGGTATTTGGCTACCTTAAGAGAGTCATAGTTCCTGCTGCCAGCTGCTAGCCCTTCCTTTGAATCTTTCCTCTCTTTAATTCGTACTGCGGCCAGTCCATGCAGAAGTGGAATGCTGCAACATGTCCACCTTAACGTTGTCTGAGTTACTCCAACGACGTTATCCTCGAGTTTTCAAATAAATTTCGCAGAGTGACGAGGCATTTGGCTCTCTTAAGAGAGTCATGGTTACTGCTGCCAGCTGCTCTCCCATCTTAGAATCTTTCGTCTCTTTAATTCGTATTGCGGCCAGTCCTGCAGAAGCGAAATGCTACAGCATGTCCACCTTAACGTTGTGTGGGTTACTCCACCGATGATATCCTCGAGTTTTCAAATAAATTTCGCAGAGTGACGAGGCATTTGGCTACCTTAAGAGAGTCACAGTTATTCCTGCCGGCTGCTCCCATTTCTTTAGGACTTTATCATTCATGCTAAGGCCAGTCCTACAGAACCGATATGACACTGTATCTCCACCTTAACGTCGTCACAGTTAATCCCACTACGAATTTCTTGAGTTAGCAAATGTACTTCGCCGGATGACGAGGCATTTGGCTACCTCAAGAGAGTCATAGTTCCTGCTGGCAGTTGCTCTCCTTTCTTCGAATCTTTCCTCTCTTTAATTCGTACTGGGGCCAGTCCATGCAGAAGCGAAATGCTGCAACATGTTTACATTAACGCTGTCTGAGTTACTCCAACGACGATATCCTCGAGTTTTTAAATAAATTTCGCAGAGTGACGAGGCATTTGGCTACCTTAAGAGAAGCATAGTTACTCCTGCCGGCTGCTCCCATTTCTTTAGGCCATTGTCATTCTAGCTATGGCTAGTCCTACAGAACCGATATGCCACTGTATGTCCACCTAAACGTCGTCACAGTTACTCCCACTAAGAGTTTCTTAAATTAGCAAATGTACTTCGCCGGATGACGAGGCATTTGGCTACCTTAAGAGAGTCATAGTTCCTGCTGCCAGCTGCTCCCCTTCCTTTGAATCTTTCCTCTCTTTAGTTGGTACTGCGGCCAGTCCGTGCAGAAGCGGAATGCTGCAACATGTCCACCTTATCGTTGTCTGAGTTACTCCAACGACAATATCCTCGAGTTTTCAAATAAATTTCGCAGAGTGACGAGGCATTTGGCTACCTTAAGAGAAGCATGGTTACTCCTGCCGGCTGCTCCCATTTCTTCAGGCCATTATCATTCTTGCTGTGGCCCGTCTTACAGAACCGATATGCCACCGTATATCCACCTTAACGTCGTCACAGTTACTCCTACTACGAGTTTCTCGAGTTAGTAAATGTACTTCGCCGGATGACGAGGCTTTTGGCTACCTTAGGAGAGTCATAGTTCCTGCTGCCAGCTGCTCCCCTTCCTTTGAATCTTTCCTCTCTTTAATTCGAACTGCGGCCAGTCCATGCAGAAGCGAAATGCTGCAACATGTCCACCTTAACGTTGTCTGAGTTACTCCAACGACGATATCCTCGAGTTTTCAAATAAATTTCGCAGAGTGACGAGGCATTTGGCTGCCTTAAGAGAGTCTTAGTTCCTCCTGCTAGCTGCTCCCCTTTCTTTGAATCTTTCCACTCTTTAATTCCGTACAGCGGCCAGTTCATGCAGAACCGGAATGCTGCAACATGTCCACCTTAACGTTGTCTGAGTTACTCCATCGAGGATATCCTCGAGTTATCAAATAAATTTCGCAGAGTGATGAGGCATTTGGCTACCTTAAGAGTGTCATAGTTACTCCTCCTGGCTGCTCCCATTTCCTTAGTCCACTATCATTCATGCTATGGCCAGTCCTACAGAACCGATATGCCACTGTATGTCCACCTAAACGTCGTCACAGTTACTCCAACTACGAGTTTCTTGAGTTAGCAAATGTACTTTGCCGGATGACGAGGCATTTGGCTACCTTAAGAGAGTCATAGTTCCTGCTGCCAGCTGCTCCCCTTCCTTTGAATCTTTCCTCTCTTTAGTTGGTACTGCGGCCAGTCCATGCAGAAGCGGAATGCTGCAACATGTTCACCTTATCGTTGTCTGAGTTACTCCAACGACGATATCCTCGAGTTTTCAAATAAATTTCGCAGAGTGACGAGGCATTTTCTACCTTAAGAGAGGCATAGTTACTCCTGCCGGCTGCTCCCATTTCTTCAGGCCATTATCATTCTTGCTATGGCCCGTCTTACAGAACAGATATGCCACCGTATATCCACCTTAACGTCGTCACAGTTACTCCCACTACGAGTTTCTCGAGTTAGTAAATGTACTTCGCCGGATGACGAGGCTTTTGGCTACCTTAAGAGAGTCATAGTTCCTGCTGCCAGCTGCTCCCCTTCCTTTGAATCTTTCCTCTCTTTAATTCGTACTTCGGCCAGTCCATACAGAAGCGAAATGCTGCAACATGTTTACCTTAACGCTGACCGAACTACTCCATCGACGATATCCTCGAGTTTTCAAATAAATTTCGCAGAGTGACGTGGCATTTGGCTACCTTAAGAGAGTCGTAGTTACACCTGCCGGCCGCTCCCATTTCTTTAGGCCATTATCATTCTTGCTATGGCCAGTCCTACAGAACCGATATGCCACTGTATGTCCACCTAAACGTCGTCACAGTTACTCCCACTACGAGTTTCTTGAGTTAGCAAATGTACTTCGCCGGATGACGAGGCATTTGGCCACCTTAAGAGAGTCATAATTCCTGCCGTCGGCTGCTCCCCTTCCTTTGAATCTTTCCTCTCTTTAATTCGTACTGCGGCCAGTCCATGCAGAAGCGAAATGCTGCAACATGTCCACCTTAACGTTGTCTGAGTTACTCCAACGACGATATCCTCGAGTTTTCAAATAAATTTCGCAGAGTGACGAAACATTTGGCTGCCTTAAGAGAGTCTTAGTTCCTCTTGCTAGCTGCTCCCCTTTCTTTGAATCTTTCCACTCTTTAATTCCGTACAGCGGCCACTTCATGCAGAACCGGAATGCTGCAACATGTCCACCTTAACGTTGTCTGAGTTACTCCATCGAGGATATCCTCGAGTTATCAAATAAATTTCGCAGAGTGATGAGGCATTTGGCTACCTTAAGAGTGTCATAGTTACTCCTCCTGGCTAATCCCATTTCCTTAGTCCACTATCATTCATGCTATGGCCAGTCCTACAGAATCGATATGCCACTGTATGTCCACCTAAACGTCGTCACAATTACTCCCACTACGAGTTTCTTTAGTATGCAAATGTACTTCGCCGGATGACGAGGTATTTGGCTACCTTAAGAGAGTCATAGTTCCTGCTGCCAGCTGCTAGCCCTTCCTTTGAATCTTTCCTCTCTTTAATTCGTACTGCGGCCAGTCCATGCAGAAGTGGAATGCTGCAACATGTCCACCTTAACGTTGTCTGAGTTACTCCAACGACGTTATCCTCGAGTTTTCAAATAAATTTCGCAGAGTGACGAGGCATTTGGCTCTCTTAAGAGAGTCATGGTTACTGCTGCCAGCTGCTCTCCCATCTTAGAATCTTTCGTCTCTTTAATTCGTATTGCGGCCAGTCCTGCAGAAGCGAAATGCTACAGCATGTCCACCTTAACGTTGTGTGGGTTACTCCACCGATGATATCCTCGAGTTTTCAAATAAATTTCGCAGAGTGACGAGGCATTTGGCTACCTTAAGAGAGTCACAGTTATTCCTGCCGGCTGCTCCCATTTCTTTAGGACTTTATCATTCATGCTAAGGCCAGTCCTACAGAACCGATATGACACTGTATCTCCACCTTAACGTCGTCACAGTTAATCCCACTACGAATTTCTTGAGTTAGCAAATGTACTTCGCCGGATGACGAGGCATTTGGCTACCTCAAGAGAGTCATAGTTCCTGCTGGCAGTTGCTCTCCTTTC
Organism: Schistocerca americana; assembly: GCF_021461395.2. Classification (NCBI taxonomy): domain Eukaryota; kingdom Metazoa; phylum Arthropoda; class Insecta; order Orthoptera; family Acrididae; genus Schistocerca; species Schistocerca americana. The sequence continues at coordinate 718,121,424 of NC_060123.1, forward strand.
TTCGAATCTTTCCTCTCTTTAATTCGTACTGGGGCCAGTCCATGCAGAAGCGAAATGCTGCAACATGTTTACATTAACGCTGTCTGAGTTACTCCAACGACGATATCCTCGAGTTTTTAAATAAATTTCGCAGAGTGACGAGGCATTTGGCTACCTTAAGAGAAGCATAGTTACTCCTGCCGGCTGCTCCCATTTCTTTAGGCCATTGTCATTCTAGCTATGGCTAGTCCTACAGAACCGATATGCCACTGTATGTCCACCTAAACGTCGTCACAGTTACTCCCACTAAGAGTTTCTTAAATTAGCAAATGTACTTCGCCGGATGACGAGGCATTTGGCTACCTTAAGAGAGTCATAGTTCCTGCTGCCAGCTGCTCCCCTTCCTTTGAATCTTTCCTCTCTTTAGTTGGTACTGCGGCCAGTCCGTGCAGAAGCGGAATGCTGCAACATGTCCACCTTATCGTTGTCTGAGTTACTCCAACGACAATATCCTCGAGTTTTCAAATAAATTTCGCAGAGTGACGAGGCATTTGGCTACCTTAAGAGAAGCATGGTTACTCCTGCCGGCTGCTCCCATTTCTTCAGGCCATTATCATTCTTGCTGTGGCCCGTCTTACAGAACCGATATGCCACCGTATATCCACCTTAACGTCGTCACAGTTACTCCTACTACGAGTTTCTCGAGTTAGTAAATGTACTTCGCCGGATGACGAGGCTTTTGGCTACCTTAAGAGGGTCATAGTTCCTGCTGCCAGCTGCTCCCCTTCCTTTGAATCTTTCCTCTCTTTAATTCGTACTTCGGCCAGTCCATACAGAAGCGAAATGCTGCAACATGTTTACCTGAACGCTGTCCGAGCTACTCCAACGACGATATCCTCGAGTTTTCAAATAAATTTCGCAGAGTGACGAGGCATTTGGCTACCTTAAGAGTGTCGTAGTTACTCCTGCCGGCTGCTCCCATTTCTTTAGGCCATTATCATTCTTGCTATGGCCAGTCCTACAGAACCGATATGCCACTGTATGTCCACCTAAACGTCGTCACAGTTACTCCCACTACGAGTTCCTTGAGTTAGCAAATGTACTTCGCCGGATGACGAGGCATTTGGCCACCTTAAGAGAGTCATAGTTCCTGCCGCCAGCTGCTCCCCTTCCTTTGACTCTTTCCACTCTTTAATTCCGTACAGCGGCCAGTTCATGCAGAACCGGAATGCTCCAACATGTCCACCTTAACGTTGTCTGAGTTACTCCATCGAGGATATCCTCGAGTTATCAAATAAATTTCGCAGAGTGATGAGGCATTTGGCTACCTTAAGAGTGTCATAGTTACTCCTCCTGGCTGCTCCCATTTCTTTAGGCCACTATCATTCGTGCTATGGCCAGTCCTACAGAACCGATATGCCACTGTATGTCCACCTAAACGTCGTCACAATTACTCCCACTACGAGTTTCTTTAGTATGCAAATGTACTTCGCCGGATGACGAGGTATTTGGCTACCTTAAGAGAGTCATAGTTCCTGCTGCCAGCTGCTAGCCCTTCCTTTGAATCTTTCCTCTCTTTAATTCGTACTGCGGCCAGTCCATGCAGAAGTGGAATGCTGCAACATGTCCACCTTAACGTTGTCTGAGTTACTCCAACGACGTTATCCTCGAGTTTTCAAATAAATTTCGCAGAGTGACGAGGCATTTGGCTCTCTTAAGAGAGTCATGGTTACTGCTGCCAGCTGCTCTCCCATCTTAGAATCTTTCGTCTCTTTAATTCGTATTGCGGCCAGTCCTGCAGAAGCGAAATGCTACAGCATGTCCACCTTAACGTTGTGTGGGTTACTCCACCGATGATATCCTCGAGTTTTCAAATAAATTTCGCAGAGTGACGAGGCATTTGGCTACCTTAAGAGAGTCACAGTTATTCCTGCCGGCTGCTCCCATTTCTTTAGGACTTTATCATTCATGCTAAGGCCAGTCCTACAGAACCGATATGACACTGTATCTCCACCTTAACGTCGTCACAGTTAATCCCACTACGAATTTCTTGAGTTAGCAAATGTACTTCGCCGGATGACGAGGCATTTGGCTACCTCAAGAGAGTCATAGTTCCTGCTGGCAGTTGCTCTCCTTTCTTCGAATCTTTCCTCTCTTTAATTCGTACTGGGGCCAGTCCATGCAGAAGCGAAATGCTGCAACATGTTTACATTAACGCTGTCTGAGTTACTCCAACGACGATATCCTCGAGTTTTCAAATAAATTTCGCAGAGTGACGAGGCATTTGGCTACCTTAAGAGAAGCATAGTTACTCCTGCCGGCTGCTCCCATTTCTTTAGGCCATTGTCATTCTAGCTATGGCCAGTCCTACAGAACCGATATGCCACTGTATGTCCACCTAAACGTCGTCACAGTTACTCCCACTACGAGTTTCTTGAGTTAGCAAATGTACTTCGCCGGATGACGAGGCATTTGACTACCTTAAGAGAGTCATAGTTCCTGCTGCCAGCTGCTCCCCTTCCTTTGAATCTTTCCTCTCTTTAGTTGGTACTGCGGCCAGTCCGTGCAGAAGCGGAATGCTGCAACATGTCCACCTTATCGTTGTGTGAGTTACTCCAACGACAATATCCTCGAGTTTTCAAATAAATTTCGCAGAGTGACGAGGCATTTGGCTACCTTAAGAGAAGCATAGTTACTCCTGCCGGCTGCTCCCATTTCTTCAGGCCATTATCATTCTTGCTGTGGCCCGTCTTACAGAACCGATATGCCACCGTATATCCACCTTAACGTCGTCACAGTTACTCCTACTACGAGTTTCTCGAGTTAGTAAATGTACTTCGCCGGATGACGAGGCATTTGGCCACCTTAAGAGAGTCATAGTTCCTGCCGCCAGCTGCTCCCCTTCCTTTGAATCTTTCCACTCTTTAATTCCGTACAGCGGCCAGTTCATGCAGAACCGGAGTGCTGCAACATGTCCACCTTAACGTTGTCTGAGTTACTCCATCGAGGATATCCTCGAGTTATCAAATAAATTTCGCAGAGTGATGAGGCATTTGGCTACCTTAAGAGTGTCATAGTTACTCCTCCTGGCTGCTCCCATTTCTTTAGGCCACTATCATTCATGCTATGGCCAGTCCTACAGAACCGATATGCCACTGTATGTCCACCTAAACGTCGTCACAATTACTCCCACTACGAGTTTCTTTAATATGCAAATGTACTTCGCCGGATGACGAGGTATTTGGCTACCTTAAGAGAGTCATAGTTCCTGCTGCCAGCTGCTAGCCCTTCCTTTGAATCATTCCTCTCTTTAATTCGTACTGCGGCCAGTCCATGCAGAAGCGGAATGCTGCAACATGTCCACCTTAACGTTGTCCGAGTTACTCCAACGACGTTATCCTCGAGTTTTCAAATAAATTTCGCAGAGTGACGAGGCATTTGGCTCTCTTAAGAGAGTCATGGTTACTGCTGCCAGCTGCTCTCCCATCTTAGAATCTTTCGTCTCTTTAATTCGTATTGCGGCCAGTCCTGCAGAAGCGAAATGCAGCAGCATGTCCACCTTAATGTGGTGTGGGTTACTCCACCGATGATATCCTCGAGATTTCAAATAAATTTCGCAGAGTGACGAGGCATTTGGCTACCTTAAGAGAGTCACAGTTATTCCTGCCGGCTGCTCCCATTTCTTTAGGACTTTATCATTCATGCTAAGGCCAGTCCTACTGAACCGATATGTCACTGTATGTCCACCTTCACGACGTCACAGTTACTCCCACTACGAGTTTCTCGAGTTAGCAAATGTACTTCGCCGGATGACGAGGCATTTGGCTACCTTAAGATAGTCATAGTTCCTGTTGCCAGCTGCTCCTCTTTCTTTGAATCTTTCCTCTCTTTAATTCGTGCTGCTGCCAGTCCACGCAGAAGCGAAATACTGCAACATGTCCACCTTAACGTTGTCTGAGTTACTCCAACGACAATATCCACGAGTTTTCAAATAAATTTCACAGAGTGACGAGGCATTTGGCTGCCTTAAGAGAGTCTTAGTTCCTCTTGCTAGCTGCTCCCCTTTCTTTGAATCTTTCCACTCTTTAATTCCGTACAGCGGCCAGTTCATGCAGAACCGGAATGCTGCAACATGTCCACCTTAACGTTGTCTGAATTACTCCAACGAGGATATCCTCGAGTTTTCAAATAAATTTCGCAGAGTGACGAGGCATTTGGCTACTTAAGAGTGTCATAGTTACTCCTCCTGGCTGCTCCCATTTCTTTAGGCCACTATCATTCATGCTATGGCCAGTCCTACAGAACCGATATGCCACTGTATGTCCACCTAAACGTCGTCACAATTACTCCCACTACGAGTTTCTTTAGTATGCAAATGTACTTCGCCGGATGACGAGGTATTTGGCTACCTTAAAAGAGTCATAGTTCCTGCTGCCAGCTGCTAGCCCTTCCTTTGAATGTTTCCTCTCTTTAATTCGTACTGCGGCCAGTCCATGCAGAAGCGGAATCTGCAACATGTCCACCTTAACGTTGCCTGAGTTACTCCAACGACGTTATCCTCGAGTTTTCAAATAAATTTCGCAGAGTGACGAGGCATTTGGCTCTCTTAAGAGAGTCATGGTTACTGCTGCCAGCTGCTCTCCCATCTTAGAATCTTTCGTCTCTTTAATTCGTATTGCGGCCAGTCCTGCAGAAGCGAAATGCAGCAGCATGTCCACCTTAATGTGGTGTGGGTTACTCCACCGATGATATCCTCGAGATTTCAAATAAATTTCGCAGAGTGACGAGGCATTGGGCTACCTTAAGAGAGTCACAGTTATTCCTGCCGGCTGCTCCCATTTCTTTAGGACTTAGTCATTCATGCTAAGGCCAGTCCTACTGAACCGATATGTCACTGTATGTCCACCTTCACGACGTCACAGTTACTCCCACTACGAGTTTCTCGAGTTAGCAAATGTACTTCGCCGGATGACGAGGCATTTGGCTACCTTAAGATAGTCATAGTTCCTGTTGCCAGCTGCTCCTCTTTCTTTGAATCTTTCCTCTCTTTAATTCGTGCTGCTGCCAGTCCACGCAGAAGCGAAATGCTGCAACATGTTTACATTAACGCTGTCTGAGTTACTCCAACGACGATATCCTCGAGTTTTCAAATAAATTTCGCAGAGTGACGAGGCATTTGGCTACCTTAAGAGAGTCATAGTTACTCCTGCCGGCTGCTCCCATTTCTTTAGGCCATTGTCATTCTAGCTATGGCCAGTCCTACAGAACCCATATGCCACTGTATGTCCACCTAAACGTCGTCACAGTTACTCCCACTACGAGTTTCTCGAGTTAGCAAATGTACTTCGCCGGATGACGAGGCATTTGACTACCTTAAGAGAGTCATAGTTCCTGTTGCCAGCTGCTCCCCTTCCTTTGAATCTTTCCTCTCTTTAGTTGGTACTGCGGCCAGTCCATGCAGAAGCGGAATGCTGCAACATGTCCACCTTATCGTTGTCTGAGTTACTCCAACGACGATATCCTCGAGTTTTCAAATAAATTTCGCAGAGTGACGAGGCATTTAACTACCTTAAGAGAGGCATAGTTACTCCTGCCGGCTGCTCCCATTTCTTTAGGCCATTGTCATTCTAGCTATGGCCAGTCCTACAGAACCGATATGCCACTGTATGTCCACCTAAACGTCGTCACAGTTACTCCCACTACGAGTTCCTTGAGTTAGCAAATGTACTTCGCCGGATGACGAGGCATTTGGCCACCTTAAGAGAGTCATAGTTCCTGCTGCCAGCTGCTAGCCCTTCCTTTGAATCTTTCCTCTCTTTAATTCGTACTGCGGCCAGTCCATGCAGAAGCGGAATGCTGCAACATGTCCACCTTAACGTTGTCCGAGTTACTCCAACGACGTTATCCTCGAGTTTTCAAATAAATTTCGCAGAGTGACGAGGCATTTGGCTCTCTTAAGAGAGTCATGGTTACTGCTGCCAGCTGCTCTCCCATCTTAGAATCTTTCGTCTCTTTAATTCGTATTGCGGCCAGTCCTGCAGAAGCGAAATGCAGCAGCATGTCCACCTTAATGTGGTGTGGGTTACTCCACCGATGATATCCTCGAGATTTCAAATAAATTTCGCAGAGTGACGAGGCATTTGGCTACCTTAAGAGAGTCACAGTTATTCCTGCCGGCTGCTCCCATTTCTTTAGGACTTTATCATTCGTGCTAAGGCCAGTCCTACTGAACCGATATGTCACTGTATGTCCACCTTCACGACGTCACAGTTACTCCCACTACGAGTTTCTCGAGTTAGCAAATGTACTTCGCCGGATGACGAGGCATTTGGCTACCTTAAGATAGTCATAGTTCCTGTTGCCAGCTGCTCCTCTTTCTTTGAATCTTTCCTCTCTTTAATTCGTGCTGCTGCCAGTCCACGCAGAAGCGAAATACTGCAACATGTCCACCTTAACGTTGTCTGAGTTACTCCAACGACAATATCCACGAGTTTTCAAATAAATTTCACAGAGTGACGAGGCATTTGGCTGCCTTAAGAGAGTCTTAGTTCCTCTTGCTAGCTGCTCCCCTTTCTTTGAATCTTTCCACTCTTTAATTCCGTACAGCGGCCAGTTCATGCAGAACCGGAATGCTGCAACATGTCCACCTTAACGTTGTCTGAGTTACTCCAACGAGGATATCCTCGAGTTTTCAAATAAATTTCGCAGAGTGACGAGGCATTTGGCTACTTAAGAGTGTCATAGTTACTCCTCCTGGCTGCGCCCATTTCTTTAGGCCACTATCATTCATGCTATGGCCAGTCCTACAGAACCGATATGCCACTGTATGTCCACCTAAACGTCGTCACAATTACTCCCACTACGAGTTTCTTTAGTATGCAAATGTACTTCGCCGGATGACGAGGTATTTGGCTACCTTAAAAGAGTCATAGTTCCTGCTGCCAGCTGCTAGCCCTTCCTTTGAATGTTTCCTCTCTTTAATTCGTACTGCGGCCAGTCCATGCAGAAGCGGAATCTGCAACATGTCCACCTTAACGTTGCCTGAGTTACTCCAACGACGTTATCCTCGAGTTTTCAAATAAATTTCGCAGAGTGACGAGGCATTTGGCTCTCTTAAGAGAGTCATGGTTACTGCTGCCAGCTGCTCTCCCATCTTAGAATCTTTCGTCTCTTTAATTCGTATTGCGGCCAGTCCTGCAGAAGCGAAATGCAGCAGCATGTCCACCTTAATGTGGTGTGGGTTACTCCACCGATGACATCCTCGAGATTTCAAATAAATTTCGCAGAGTGACGAGGCATTGGGCTACCTTAAGAGAGTCACAGTTATTCCTGCCGGCTGCTCCCATTTCTTTAGGACTTAGTCATTCATGCTAAGGCCAGTCCTACTGAACCGATATGTCACTGTATGTCCACCTTCACGACGTCACAGTTACTCCCACTACGAGTTTCTCGAGTTAGCAAATGTACTTCGCCGGATGACGAGGCATTTGGCTACCTTAAGATAGTCATAGTTCCTGTTGCCAGCTGCTCCTCTTTCTTTGAATCTTTCCTCTCTTTAATTCGTGCTGCTGCCAGTCCACGCAGAAGCGAAATACTGCAACATGTCCACCTTAACGTTGTCTGAGTTACTCCAACGACAATATCCACGAGTTTTCAAATAAATTTCACAGAGTGACGAGGCATTTGGCTGCCTTAAGAGAGTCTTAGTTCCTCTTGCTAGCTGCTCCCCTTTCTTTGAATCTTTCCACTCTTTAATTCCGTACAGCGGCCAGTTCATGCAGAACCGGAATGCTGCAACATGTCCACCTCAACGTTGTCTGAGTTACTCCATCGAGGATATCCTCGAGTTATCAAATAAATTTCGCAGAGTGATGAGGCATTTGGCTACCTTAAGAGTGTCATAGTTACTCCTCCTGGCTGCTCCCATTTCCTTAGTCCACTATCATTCATTCTATGGCCAGTCCTACAGAACCGATATGCCACTGTATGTCCACCTAAACGTCGTCACAATTACTCCCAGTACGAGTTTCTTTAGTATGCAAATGTACTTCGCCGGATGACGAGGTATTTGGCTACCTTAAGAGAGTGATAGTTCCTGCTGCCAGCTGCTAGCCCTTCCTTTGAATCTTTCCTCTCTTTAATTCGTACTGCGGCCAGTCCATGCAGAAGCGGAATCTGCAACATGTCCACCTTAACGTTGCCTGAGTTACTCCAACGACGTTATCCTCGAGTTTTCAAATAAATTTCGCAGAGTGACGAGGCATTTGGCTACCTTAAGAGAGTCATAGTTACTCCTGCCGGCTGCTCCCATTTCTTTAGGCCATTGTCATTCTAGCTATGGCCAGTCCTACAGAACCGATATGCCACTGTATGTCCACCTAAACGTCGTCACAGTTACTCCCACTACGAGTTCCTTGAGTTAGCAAATGTACTTCGCCGGATGACGAGGCATTTGGCTACCTTAAGAGAGTCATAGTTCCTGCTGCCAGCTGCTCCCCTTCCATTGAATCTTTCCTCTCTTTAGTTGGTACTGCGGCCAGTCCTGCAGAAGCGAAATGCAGCAGCATGTCCACCTTAATGTGGTGTGGGTTACTCCACCGATGATATCCTCGAGTTTTCAAATAAATTTCGCAGAGTGACGAGGCATTTGGCTACCTTAAGAGAGTCACAGTTATTCCTGCCGGCTGCTCAAATTTCTTTAGGACTTTATCATTCATGCTAAGGCCAGTCCTACTGAACCGATATGTCACTGTATGTCCACCTTCACGACGTCACAGTTACTCCCACTACGAGTTTCTCGAGTTAGCAAATGTACTTCGCCGGATGACGAGGCATTTGGCTACCTTAAGATAGTCATAGTTCCTGTTGCCAGCTGCTCCTCTTTCTTTGAATCTTTCCTCTCTTTAATTCGTGCTGCTGCCAGTCCACGCAGAAGCGAAATACTGCAACATGTCCACCTTAACGTTGCCTGAGTTACTCCAACGACGTTATCCTCGAGTTTTCAAATAAATTTCGCAGAGTGACGAGGCATTTGGCTACCTTAAGAGTGTCATAGTTACTCCTGCCGGCTGCTCCCATTTCTTTAGGCCATTGTCATTCTAGCTATGGCCAGTCCTACAGAACCGATATGCCACTGTATGTCCACCTAAACGTGGTCACAGTTACTCCCACTACGAGTTCCTTGAGTTAGCAAATGTACTTCGCCGGATGACGAGGCATTTGGCTACCTTAAGAGAGTCATAGTTCCTGCTGCCAGCTGCTCCCCTTCCTTTGAATCTTTCCTCTCTTTAGTTGGTATTGCGGCCAGTCCTGCAGAAGCGAAATGCAGCAGCATGTCCACCTTAATGTGGTGTGGGTTACTCCACCGATGATATCCTCGAGTTTTCAAATAAATTTCGCAGAGTGACGAGGCATTTGGCTACCTTAAGAGAGTCACAGTTATTCCTGCCGGCTGTTCCCATTTTTTCAGGACTTTATCATTGGTGCCAAGGCCAGTCCTACAGAACCGATATGACACTGTATCTCCACCTTAACCTCGTCACAATTACTCCCACTACGAGTTTCTTTAGTATGCAAATGTACTTCGCCGGATGACGTGGTATTTGGCTACCTTAAGGGAGTCATAGTTCCTGCTGCCAGCTGCTAGCCCTTCCTTTGAATCTTTCCTCTCTTTAATTCGTACTGCGGCCAGTCCATGCAGAAGCGGAATGCTGCAACATGTCCACCTTAACGTTGCCTGAGTTACTCCAACTACGATATCCTCGAGATTCCAAATAAATTTCGCAGAGTGACAAAGCATTTGGCTACCTTAAGAGAGACATAGTTACTCCTGCCGGCTGCTCCCATTTCTTTAGGCCATTATCATTCTTGCTATGGCCAGTCCTACAGAACAGATATGCCACTGTATGTCCACCAAAACGTCGTCACAGTTACTCCCACTACGAATTTCTTGAGTTAGCAAATGTACTTCGCCGGAAGACGAGGCATTTGGCTACCTCAAGAGAGTCATAGTTCCTGCTGGCAGTTGCTCCCCTTTCTTTGAATCTTTCCACTCTTTAATTCGTACTGGGGCCAGTCCATGCAGAAGCGAAATGCTGCAACATGTTTACATTAACGCTGTCTGAGTTACTCCAACGACGATATCCTCGAGTTTTCAAATAAATTTCGCAGAGTGACGAGGCATTTGGCTACCTTAAGAGAGTCATAGTTACTCCTGCCGGCTGCTCCCATTTCTTTAGGCCATTGTCATTCTAGCTATGGCCAGTCCTACAGAACCCATATGCCACTGTATGTCCACCTAAACGTCGTCACAGTTACTCCCACTACGAGTTTCTCGAGTTAGCAAATGTACTTCGCCGGATGACGAGGCATTTGACTACCTTAAGAGAGTCATAGTTCCTGCTGCCAGCTGCTCCCCTTCCTTTGAATCTTTCCTCTCTTTAGTTGGTACTGCGGCCAGTCCATGCAGAAGCGGAATGCTGCAACATGTCCACCTTATCGTTGTCTGAGTTACTCCAACGACGATATCCTCGAGTTTTCAAATAAATTTCGCAGAGTGACGAGGCATTTAACTACCTTAAGAGAGGCATAGTTACTCCTGCCGGCTGCTCCCATTTCTTCAGGCCATTATCATTCTTGCTATATCCCGTCCTACAGAACCGATATGCCACCGTATATCCACCTTAACGTCGTCACAGTTACTCCCACTTTGAGTTTCTCGAGTTAGTAAATGTACTTCGCCGGATGACGAGGCTTTTGGCTACCTTAAGAGATTCATAGTTCCTGCTGCCAGCTGCTCCCCTTCCTTTGAATCTTTCCTCTCTTTAATTCGTACTTCGGCCAGTCCATACAGAAGCGAAATGCTGCAACATGTTTACCTTAACGCTGTCCGAGCTACTCCAACGACGATATCCCCGAGTTTTCAAATAAATTTCGCAGAGTGACGAGGCATTTGGCTACCTTAAGATGGTCGTAGTTACTCCTGCCGGCTGCTCCCATTTCTTTAGGCCATTATCATTCTTGCTATGGCCAATCCTACAGAACCGATATGCCACTGTATGTCCACCTAAACGTCGTCACAGTTACTCCCACTACGAGTTTCCTGAGTTAGCAAATGTACTTCGCCGGATGACGAGGCATTTGGCCACCTTAAGAGAGTCATAGTTCCTGCCGCCAGCTGCTCCCCTTCCTTTGAATCTTTCCTCTCTTTAATTCGTACTGCGGCCAGTCCATGCAGAAGCGAAATGCTGCAACATGTCCACCTTAACGTTGTCTGAGTTACTCCAACGACGATATCCTCGAGTTATCAAATAAATTTCGCAGAGTGATGAGGCATTTGGCTACCTTAAGAGTGTCATAGTTACTCCTCCTGGCTGCTCCCATTTCTAAAGGCTACTATCATTCATGCTATGGCCAGTCCTACAGAACCGATATGCCACTGTATGTCCACCTAAACGTCGTCACAATTACTCCCACTACGAGTTTCTTTAGTATGCAAATGTACTTCGCCGGATGACGAGGTATTTGGCTACCTTAAGAGAGTCATAGTTCCTGCTGCCAGCTGCTAGCCCTTCCTTTGAATCTTTCCTCTCTTTAATTCGTACTGCGGCCAGTCCATGCAGAAGCCGAATGCTGCAACATGTCCACCTTAACGTTGTCTGAGTTACTCCAACGACGTTATCCTCGAGTTTTCAAATAAATTTCGCAGAGTGACGAGGCATTTGGCTCTCTTAAGAGAGTCATGGTTACTGCTGCCAGCTGCTCTCCCATCTTAGAATCTTTCGTCTCTTTAATTCGTATTGCGGCCAGTCCTGCAGAAGCGAAATGCTGCAGCATGTCCACCTTAACGTTGTGTGGGTTACTCCACCGATGATATCCTCGAGTTTTCAAATAAATTTCGCAGAGAGACGAGGCATTTGGCTACCTTAAGAGAGTCACAGTTATTCCTGCCGGCTGCTCCCATTTCTTTAGGACTTTATCATTCATGCTAAGGCCAGTCCTACAGAACCGATATGACACTGTATCTCCACCTTAACGTCGTCACAGTTAATCCCACTACGAGTTTCTCGAGTTAGCAAATGTACTTCGCCGGATGACGAGGCATTTGACTCCCTTAAGGGAGTCATAGTTCCTGTTGCCAGCTGCTCCTCTTTCTTTGAATCTTTCCTCTCTTTAATTCGTTCTGCCTCCAGTCCACGCAGAAGCGAAATACTGCAACATGTCCACCTTAACGTTGTCTGAGTTACTCCAACGACAATATCCACGAGCTTTCAAATGAATTTCGCAAGAGTGACGAGGCATTTTGCTACCTTAAGAGAGTCATAGTTACTGCTGCCAGCTGCTCCCCCTTCTTTGATCTTTCCTCTCTTTAATTCGTATTGCGGCCAGTCCTGCAGAAGCGAAATGCTGCAACATGTCCACCTTAACGTTGTCTGAGTTACTCCAACGACGATATCCTCGAAATTTCAAATAAATTTCGCAGAGTGACAAGGCATTTGGCTACTTTAAGAGAGTCATAGTTACTCCTGCCGGCTGCTCCCATTTCATTAGGCCTTAATCATTCTTGCTAAGGCCAGTCCTACTGAACCGATATGTCACCGTATGTCCACCTTCACGACGTCACAGTTACTCCCACTACGAGTTTCTGAGTTAGCCAATGTACTTCGCCGGATGACGAGGCATTTGGCTACCTTAAGAGAGTCATAGTTCCTGCTGCCAGCTGCTCCCCTTCCTTTGAATCTTTCCTCTCTTTAGTTGGTACTGCGGCCAGTCCTGCAGAAGCGAAATGCAGCAGCATGTCCACCTTAATGTGGTGTGGGTTACTCCACCGATGATATCCTCGAGTTTTCAAATAAATTTCGCAGAGTGACGAGGCATTTGGCTACCTTAAGAGAGTCACAGTTATTCCTGCCGGCTGCTCCCATTTCTTTAGGACTTTATCATTCATGCTAAGGCCAGTCCTACTGAACCGATATGTCACTGTATGTCCACCTTCACGACGTCACAGTTACTCCCACTACGAGTTTCTGAGTTAGCCAATGTACTTCGCCGGATGACGAGGCATTTGGCTACCTTAAGAGAGTCATAGTTCCTGTTGCCAGCTGCTCCTCTTTCTTTGAATCTTTCCTCTCTTTAATTCGTGCTGCTGCCAGTCCACGCAGAAACGAAATACTGCAACATGTCCACCTCAACGTTGTCTGAGTTACTCCAACGACAATATCCACGAGTTTTCAAATAAATTTCACAGAGTGACGAGGCATTTGGCTGCCTTAAGAGAGTCTTAGTTCCTCTTGCTAGTTGCTCCCCTTTCTTTGAATCTTTCCATTCTTTGATTCCGTACAGCGGCCAGTTCATGCAGAAGCGAAATGCTGCAACATGTTTACATTAACGCTGTCTGAGTTACTCCAACGACGATATCCTCGAGTTTTCAAATAAATTTCGCAGAGTTACGAGGCATTGGCCTACCTTAAGAGAGTCATAGTTACTCCTGCCGGCTGCTCCCATTTCTTTAGGCCATTGTCATTCTTGCTATGGCCAGTCCTACAGAACCGATATGCCACTGTATGTCCACCTAAACGTCGTCACAGTTACTCCCACTACGAGTTTCTTGAGTTATCAAATGTACTTCGCCGGATGACGAGGCATTTGGCCACCTTAAGAGAGTCATAGTTCCTGCCGCCAGCTGCTCCCCTTTCTTTGAATCTTTCCTCTCTTTAATTCGTACTGCGGCCAGTCCATGCAGAAGCGGAATGCTGCAACATGTCCACCTTAACGTTGTCTGAGTTACTCCAACGACGTTATCCTCGATTTTTCAAATATATTTCGAAGAGTGAAAAGGCATTTGGCTCTCTTAAGTGAGTCATGGTTACTGCTGCCAGCTGCTCTCCCATCTTAGAATCTTTCGTCTCTTTAATTCGTATTGCGGCCAGTCCTGCAGAAGCGAAATGCTACAGCATGTCCACCTTAACGTTGTGTGGGTTACTCCACCGATGATATCCTCGAGTTTTCAAATAAATTTCGCAGAGTGACGAGGCATTTGGCTACCTTAAGAGAGTCACAGTTATTCCTGCCGGCTGCTCCCATTTCTTTAGGACTTTATCATTCATGCTAAGGCCAGTCCTTCAGAACCGATATGACACTGTAACTCCACCTTAACGTCGTCACAGTTAATCCCACTACGAGTCTCTCGAGTTAGCAAATGTACTTCGCCGGATGACGAGGCATTTGGCTACCTTAAGGGAGTCATAGTTCCTGTTGCCAGCTGCCCCTCTTTCTTTGAATCTTTCCTCTCTTTAATTCGTTCTGCCTCCAGTCCACGCAGAAGCGAAATACTGCAACATGTCCACCTTAACGTTGTCTGAGTTACTCCAACGACAATATCCACGAGCTTTCAAATAAATTTCGCAAGAGTGACGAGGCATTTGGCTACCTTAAGAGAGTCATAGTTACTGCTGCCAGCTGCTCCCCCTTCTTTGATCTTTCCTCTCTTTAATTCGTATTGCGGCCAGTCCTGCAGAAGCGAAATGCTGCAACATGTCCACCTTAACGTTGTCTGAGTTACTCCAACGACGATATCCTCGAGATTTCAAATAAATTTCGCAGAGTGACAAGGCATTTGGCTACCTTAAGAGAGTCATAGTTACTCCTGCCGGCTGCTCCCATTTCTTTAGGCCTTAATCATTCTTGCTAAGGCCAATCCTACTGAACCGATATGTCACTGTATGTCCACCTTCACGACGTCACAGTTACTCCCACTACGAGTTTCTCGAGTTAGCAAATGTATTTCGCCGGATGACGAGGCATTTGGCTACCTTAAGAGAGTCATAGTTCCTGTTGCCAGCTGCTCCTCTTTCTTTGAAGCTTTCCTCTCTTTAATTCGTTCTGCCTCCAGTCCACGCAGAAGCGAAATACTGCAACATGTCCACCTTAACGTTGTCTGAGTTACTCCAACGACAATATCCACGAGCTTTCAAATAAATTTCACAGAGTGATGAGGCATTTGGCTACCTTAAGAGAGTCATAGTTACTGCTGCCAGCTGCTCTCCCTTCTTTGAATCTTTCGTCTCTTTAATTCGTATTGCGGTCAGTCCTGCAGAAGCGAAATGCTACAGCATGTCCATCTTAACGTTGTCTGAGTTACCCCAAAGACGATATCCTCGAGTTTTCAAATAAATTTCGCAGAGTGACGAGGCATTTAGCTACCTTAAGAGAGTCATAGTTACTCCTGCCGGCTGCTCCCATTTCTTTAGGCCATTATCATTCTTGCTATGGCCAGTCCTACAGAACCGATATGCCACTGTATGTCCACCTAAACGTCGTCACAGTTACTCCCACTACGAGTTTCTTGAGTTAGCAAATGTACTTCGACGGATGACGAGGCATTTGGCCACCTTAAGAGAGTTCCTGCCGCAAACTGCTCCCCTTCCTTTGAATCTTTCCTCTCTTTAATTCGTACTGCGGCCAGTCCATGCAGAAGCGAAATGCTGCAACATGTCCACCTTAACGTTGTCTGAGTTACTCCAACGACGATATCCTCGAGTTTTCAAATAAATTTCGCAGAGTGACGAGGATTTTGGCTGCCTTAAGAGAGTCATAGTTCCTCTTGCTAGCTGCTCCCCTTTCTTTGAATCTTTCCACTCTTTAATTCCTTACAGCGGCCCGTTCATGCAGAACCGGAATGCTGCAACATGTCCACCTTAACGTTGTCTGAGTTACTCCAACGAGGATATCCTCGAGTTTTCAAATAAATTTCGCAGGATGACGAGGCATTTGGCTTCCTTAAGAGTGTTATAGTTACTCCTCCTGGCTGCTCCCGTTTCTTTAGGCCATTATCATTCTTGCTATCGCCAGTGCTACAAAACCGATATGCCACTGTATGTCCACCTAAACGTCGTCACAATTACTCCCACTAAGAGTTTCTTTAGTATGCAAATGTACTTCGCCGGATGACGAGGTATTTGGCTACCTTAAGAGAGTCATAGTTCCCGCTGCCAGCTGCTAGCCCTTCCTTTGAATCTTTCCTCTCTTTAATTCGTACTGCGGCCAGTCCATGCAGAAGCGGAATGCTGCAACATGTCCACCTTAACGTTGTCTGAGTTACTCCAACGACGTCATCCTCGAGTTTTCAAATAAATTTCGCAGAGTGACGAGGCATTTGGATACCTTAAGAGAGTCACAGTTATTCCTGCCGGCTGCTCCCATTTCTTTAGGACTTTATCATTCTTGCTAAGGCCAGTCCTACAGAACCGATATGACACTGTATGTCCACCTTAACGTCGTCACAGTTAATCCCACTACGAGTTTCTCGAGTTAGCAAATGTACTTCGCCGGATGACGAGGCATTTGGCTACCTCAAGAGAGTCAAAGTTCCTGCTGGCAGTTGCTCCCCTTTCTTTGAATCTTTCCTCTCTTTAATTCGTACTGGGGCCAGTCCATGCAGAAGCGAAATGCTGCAACATGTTTACATTAACGCTGTCTGAGTTACTCCAACGACGATATCCTCGAGTTTTCAAATAAATTTCGCAGAGTTACGAGGCATTGGCCTACCTTAAGAGAGTCATAGTTACTCCTGCCGGCTGCTCCCATTTCTTTAGGCCATTGTCATTCTTGCTATGGCCAGTCCTACAGAACCGATATGCCACTGTATGTCCACCTAAACGTCGTCACAGTTACTCCCACTACGAGTTTCTTGAGTTAGCAAATGTACTTCGCCGGATGACGAGGCATTTGGCCACCTTAAGAGAGTCATAGTTCCTGCCGCCAGCGGCTCCCCTTTCTTTGAATCTTTCCTCTCTTTAATTCGTACTGCGGCCAGTCCATGCAGAAGCGGAATGCTGCAACATGTCCACCTTAACGTTGTCTGAGTTACTCCAACGACGTTACCCTCGATTTTTCAAATATATTTCGAAGAGTGACGAGGCATTTGGCTCTCTTAAGTGAGTCATGGTTACTGCTGCCAGCTGCTCTCCCATCTTAGAATCTTTCGTCTCTTTAATTCGTATTGCGGCCAGTCCTGCAGAAGCGAAATGCTACAGCATGTCCACCTTAACGTTGTGTGGGTTACTCCACCGATGATATCCTCGAGTTTTCAAATAAATTTCGCAGAGTGACGAGGCATTTGGCTACCTTAAGAGAGTCACAGTTATTCCTGCCGGCTGCTCCCATTTCTTTAGGACTTTATCATTCATGCTAAGGCCAGTCCTTCAGAACCGATATGACACTGTATCTCCACCTTAACGTCGTCACAGTTAATCCCACTACGAGTCTCTCGAGTTAGCAAATGTACTTCGCCGGATGACGAGGAATTTGGCTACCTTAAGGGAGTCATAGTTCCTGTTGCCAGCTGCCCCTCTTTCTTTGAATTTTTCCTCTCTTTAATTCGTTCTGCCTCCAGTCCACGCAGAAGCGAAATACTGCATGTCCACCTTAACGTTGTCTGAGTTACTCCAACGACAATATCCACGAGCTTTCAAATAAATTTCGCAAGAGTGACGAGGCATTTGGCTACCTTAAGAGAGTCATAGTTACTGCTGCCAGCTGCTCCCCCTTCTTTGATCTTTCCTCTCTTTAATTCGTATTGCGGCCAGTCCTGCAGAAGCGAAATGCTGCAACATGTCCACCTTAACGTTGTCTGAGTTACTCCAACGACGATATCCTCGAGATTTCAAATAAATTTCGCAGAGTGACAAGGCATTTGGCTACCTTAAGAGAGTCATAGTTACTCCTGCCGGCTGCTCCCATTTCTTTAGGCCTTAATCATTCTTGCTAAGGCCAATCCTACTGAACCGATATGTCACTGTATGTCCACCTTCACGACGTCACAGTTACTCCCACTACGAGTTTCTTGAGTTAGCAAATGTACTTCGACGGATGACGAGGCATTTGGCCACCTTAAGAGAGTTCCTGCCGCAAACTGCTCCCCTTCCTTTGAATCTTTCCTCTCTTTAATTCGTACTGCGGCCAGTCCATGCAGAAGCGAAATGCTGCAACATGTCCACCTTAACGTTGTCTGAGTTACTCCAACGACGATATCCTCGAGTTTTCAAATAAATTTCGCAGAGTGACGAGGATTTTGGCTGCCTTAAGAGAGTCATAGTTCCTCTTGCTAGCTGCTCCCCTTTCTTTGAATCTTTCCACTCTTTAATTCCTTACAGCGGCCAGTTCATGCTGAACCGGAATGCTGCAACATGTCCACCTTAACGTTGTCTGAGTTACTCCTACGAGGATATCCTCGAGTTTTCAAATAAATTTCGCAGGATGACGAGGCATTTGGCTACCTTAAGAGTGTTATAGTTACCCCTCCTGGCTGCTCCCGTTTCTTTAGGCCATTATCATTCTTGCTAACGCCAGTGCTACAAAACCGATATGCCACTGTATGTCCACCTAAACGTCGTCACAATTACTCCCACTACGAGTTTCTTTAGTATGCAAAAGTACTTCGCCGGATGACGAGGTATTTGGCTACCTTAAGAGAGTCATAGTTCCCGCTGCCAGCTGCTAGCCCTTCCTTTGAATCTTTCCTCTCTTTAATTCGTACTGCGGCCAGTCCATGCAGAAGCGGAATGCTGCAACATGTCCACCTTAACGTTGTCTGAGTTACTCCAACGACGTCATCCTCGAGTTTTCAAATAAATTTCGCAGAGTGACGAGGCATTTGGCTACCTTAAGAGAGTCACAGTTATTCCTGCCGGCTGCTCCCATTTCTTTGGGACTTTATCATTCTTGCTAAGGCCAGTCCTACAGAACCGATATGACACTGTATGTCCACCTTAACGTCGTCACAGTTAATCCCACTACGAGTTAGCAAATGTACTTCGCCGGATGACGAGGCATTTGGCTACCTCAAGAGAGTCAAAGTTCCTGCTGGCAGTTGCTCCCCTTTCTTTGAATCTTTCCTCTCTTTAATTCGTACTGGGGCCAGTCCATGCAGAAGCGAAATGCTGCAACATGTTTACATTAACGCTGTCTGAGTTACTCCAACGACGATATCCTCGAGTTTTCAAATAAATTTCGCAGAGTTACGAGGCATTGGCCTACCTTAAGAGAGTCATAGTTACTCCTGCCGGCTGCTCCCATTTCTTTAGGCCATTGTCATTCTTGCTATGGCCAGTCCTACAGAACCGATATGCCACTGTATGTCCACCTAAACGTCGTCACAGTTACTCCCACTACGAGTTTCTTGAGTTAGCAAATGTACTTCGCCGGATGACGAGGCATTTGGCCACCTTAAGAGAGTCATAGTTCCTGCCGCCAGCTGCTCCCCTTTCTTTGAATCTTTCCTCTCTTTAATTCGTACTGCGGCCAGTCCATGCAGAAGCGGAATGCTGCAACATGTCCACCTTAACGTTGTCTGAGTTACTCCAACGACGTTATCCTCGATTTTTCAAATATATTTCGAAGAGTGACGAGGCATTTGGCTCTCTTAAGTGAGTCATGGTTACTGCTGCCAGCTGCTCTCTCATCTTAGAATCTTTCGTCTCTTTAATTCGTATTGCGGCCAGTCCTGCAGAAGCGAAATGCTACAGCATGTCCACCTTAACGTTGTGTGGGTTACTCCACCGATGATATCCTCGAGTTTTCAAATAAATTTCGCAGAGTGACGAGGCATTTGGCTACCTTAAGAGAGTCACAGTTATTCCTGCCGGCTGCTCCCATTTCTTTAGGACTTTATCATTCATGCTAAGGCCAGTCCTTCAGAACCGATATGACACTGTATCTCCACCTTAACGTCGTCACAGTTAATCCCACTACGAGTCTCTCGAGTTAGCAAATGTACTTCGCCGGATGACGAGGCATTTGGCTACCTTAAGGGAGTCATAGTTCCTGTTGCCAGCTGCCCCTCTTTCTTTGAATCTTTCCTCTCTTTAATTCGTTCTGCCTCCAGTCCACGCAGAAGCGAAATACTGCAACATGTCCACCTTAACGTTGTCTGAGTTACTCCAACGACAATATCCACGAGCTTTCAAATAAATTTCGCAAGAGTGACGAGGCATTTGGCTTCCTTAAGAGAGTCATAGCTACTGCTGCCAGCTGCTCCCCCTTCTTTGATCTTTCCTCTCTTTAATTCGTATTGCGGCCAGTCCTGCAGAAGCGAAATGCTGCAACATGTCCACCTTAACGTTGTCTGAGTTACTCCAACGAGGATATCCTCGAGTTTTCAAATAAATTTCGCAGGATGCCGAGGCATTTGGCTACCTTAAGAGTGTTATAGTTACTCCTCCTGGCTGCTCCCGTTTCTTTAGGCCATTATCATTCTTGCTATCGCCAGTGCTACAAAACCGATATGCCACTGTATGTCCACCTAAACGTCGTCACAATTACTCCCACTAAGAGTTTCTTTAGTATGCAAATGTACTTCGCCGGATGACGAGGTATTTGGCTACCTTAAGAGAGTCATAGTTCCCGCTGCCAGCTGCTAGCCCTTCCTTTGAATCTTTCCTCTCTTTAATTCGTACTGCGGCCAGTCCATGCAGAAGCGGAATGCTGCAACATGTCCACCTTAACGTTGTCTGAGTTACTCCAACGACGTCATCCTCGAGTTTTCAAATAAATTTCGCAGAGTGACGAGGCATTTGGATACCTTAAGAGAGTCACAGTTATTCCTGCCGGCTGCTCCCATTTCTTTAGGACTTTATCATTCTTGCTAAGGCCAGTCCTACAGAACCGATATGACACTGTATGTCCACCTTAACGTCGTCACAGTTAATCCCACTACGAGTTTCTCGAGTTAGCAAATGTACTTCGCCGGATGACGAGGCATTTGGCTACCTCAAGAGAGTCAAAGTTCCTGCTGGCAGTTGCTCCCCTTTCTTTGAATCTTTCCTCTCTTTAATTCGTACTGGGGCCAGTCCATGCAGAAGCGAAATGCTGCAACATGTTTACATTAACGCTGTCTGAGTTACTCCAACGACGATATCCTCGAGTTTTCAAATAAATTTCGCAGAGTTACGAGGCATTGGCCTACCTTAAGAGAGTCATAGTTACTCCTGCCGGCTGCTCCCATTTCTTTAGGCCATTGTCATTCTTGCTATGGCCAGTCCTACAGAACCGATATGCCACTGTATGTCCACCTAAACGTCGTCACAGTTACTCCCACTACGAGTTTCTTGAGTTAGCAAATGTACTTCGCCGGATGACGAGGCATTTGGCCACCTTAAGAGAGTCATAGTTCCTGCCGCCAGCGGCTCCCCTTTCTTTGAATCTTTCCTCTCTTTAATTCGTACTGCGGCCAGTCCATGCAGAAGCGGAATGCTGCAACATGTCCACCTTAACGTTGTCTGAGTTACTCCAACGACGTTACCCTCGATTTTTCAAATGTATTTCGAAGAGTGACGAGGCATTTGGCTCTCTTAAGTGAGTCATGGTTACTGCTGCCAGCTGCTCTCCCATCTTAGAATCTTTCGTCTCTTTAATTCGTATTGCGGCCAGTCCTGCAGAAGCGAAATGCTACAGCATGTCCACCTTAACGTTGTGTGGGTTACTCCACCGATGATATCCTCGAGTTTTCAAATAAATTTCGCAGAGTGACGAGGCATTTGGCTACCTTAAGAGAGTCACAGTTATTCCTGCCGGCTGCTCCCATTTCTTTAGGACTTTATCATTCATGCTAAGGCCAGTCCTTCAGAACCGATATGACACTGTATCTCCACCTTAACGTCGTCACAGTTAATCCCACTACGAGTCTCTCGAGTTAGCAAATGTACTTCGCCGGATGACGAGGAATTTGGCTACCTTAAGGGAGTCATAGTTCCTGTTGCCAGCTGCCCCTCTTTCTTTGAATTTTTCCTCTCTTTAATTCGTTCTGCCTCCAGTCCACGCAGAAGCGAAATACTGCATGTCCACCTTAACGTTGTCTGAGTTACTCCAACGACAATATCCACGAGCTTTCAAATAAATTTCGCAAGAGTGACGAGGCATTTGGCTACCTTAAGAGAGTCATAGTTACTGCTGCCAGCTGCTCCCCCTTCTTTGATCTTTCCTCTCTTTAATTCGTATTGCGGCCAGTCCCGCAGAAGCGAAATGCTGCAACATGTCCACCTTAACGTTGTCTGAGTTACTCCAACGACGATATCCTCGAGATTTCAAATAAATTTCGCAGAGTGACAAGGCATTTGGCTACCTTAAGAGAGTCATAGTTACTCCTGCCGGCTGCTCCCATTTCTTTAGGCCTTAATCATTCTTGCTAAGGCCAATCCTACTGAACCGATATGTCACTGTATGTCCACCTTCACGACGTCACAGTTACTCCCACTACGAGTTTCTTGAGTTAGCAAATGTACTTCGACGGATGACGAGGCATTTGGCCACCTTAAGAGAGTTCCTGCCGCAAACTGCTCCCCTTCCTTCGAATCTTTCCTCTCTTTAATTCGTACTGCGGCCAGTCCATGCAGAAGCGAAATGCTGCAACATGTCCACCTTAACGTTGTCTGAGTTACTCCAACGACGATATCCTCGAGTTTTCAAATAAATTTCGCAGAGTGACGAGGATTTTGGCTGCCTTAAGAGAGTCATAGTTCCTCTTGCTAGCTGCTCCCCTTTCTTTGAATCTTTCCACTCTTTAATTCCTTACAGCGGCCAGTTCATGCTGAACCGGAATGCTGCAACATGTCCACCTTAACGTTGTCTGAGTTACTCCTACGAGGATATCCTCGAGTTTTCAAATAAATTTCGCAGGATGACGAGGCATTTGGCTACCTTAAGAGTGTTATAGTTACTCCTCCTGGCTGCTCCCGTTTCTTTAGGCCATTATCATTCTTGCTATCGCCAGTGCTACAAAACCGATATGCCACTGTATGTCCACCTAAACGTCGTCACAATTACTCCCACTACGAGTTTCTTTAGTATGCAAAAGTACTTCGCCGGATGCCGAGGTATTTGGCTACCTTAAGAGAGTCATAGTTCCCGCTGCCAGCTGCTAGCCCTTCCTTTGAATCTTTCCTCTCTTTAATTCGTACTGCGGCCAGTCCATGCAGAAGCGGAATGCTGCAACATGTCCACCTTAACGTTGTCTGAGTTACTCCAACGACGTCATCCTCGAGTTTTCAAATAAATTTCGCAGAGTGACGAGGCATTTGGCTACCTTAAGAGAGTCACAGTTATTCCTGCCGGCTGCTCCCATTTCTTTAGGACTTTATCATTCTTGCTAAGGCCAGTCCTACAGAACCGATATGACACTGTATGTCCACCTTAACGTCGTCACAGTTAATCCCACTACGAGTTAGCAAATGTACTTCGCCGGATGACGAGGCATTTGGCTACCTCAAGAGAGTCAAAGTTCCTGCTGGCAGTTGCTCCCCTTTCTTTGAATCTTTCCTCTCTTTAATTCGTACTGGGGCCAGTCCATGCAGAAGCGAAATGCTGCAACATGTTTACATTAACGCTGTCTGAGTTACTCCAACGACGATATCCTCGAGTTTTCAAATAAATTTCGCAGAGTTACGAGGCATTGGCCTACCTTAAGAGAGTCATAGTTACTCCTGCCGGCTGCTCCCATTTCTTTAGGCCATTGTCATTCTTGCTATGGCCAGTCCTACAGAACCGATATGCCACTGTATGTCCACCTAAACGTCGTCACAGTTACTCCCACTACGAGTTTCTTGAGTTAGCAAATGTACTTCGCCGGATGACGAGGCATTTGGCCACCTTAAGAGAGTCATAGTTCCTGCCGCCAGCTGCTCCCCTTTCTTTGAATCTTTCCTCTCTTTAATTCGTACTGCGGCCAGGCCATGCAGAAGCGGAATGCTGCAACATGTCCACCTTAACGTTGTCTGAGTTACTCCAACGACGTTATCCTCGATTTTTCAAATATATTTCGAAGAGTGACGAGGCATTTGGCTCTCTTAAGTGAGTCATGGTTACTGCTGCCAGCTGCTCTCCCATCTTAGAATCTTTCGTCTCTTTAATTCGTATTGCGGCCAGTCCTGCAGAAGCGAAATGCTACAGCATGTCCACCTTAACGTTGTGTGGGTTACTCCACCGATGATATCCTCGAGTTTTCAAATAAATTTCGCAGAGTGACGAGGCATTTGGCTACCTTAAGAGAGTCACAGTTATTCCTGCCGGCTGCTCCCATTTCTTTAGGACTTTATCATTCATGCTAAGGCCAGTCCTTCAGAACCGATATGACACTGTATCTCCACCTTAACGTCGTCACAGTTAATCCCACTACGAGTCTCTCGAGTTAGCAAATGTACTTCGCCGGATGACGAGGCATTTGGCTACCTTAAGGGAGTCATAGTTCCTGTTGCCAGCTGCCCCTCTTTCTTTGAATCTTTCCTCTCTTTAATTCGTTCTGCCTCCAGTCCACGCAGAAGCGAAATACTGCAACATGTCCACCTTAACGTTGTCTGAGTTACTCCAACGACAATATCCACGAGCTTTCAAATAAATTTCGCAAGAGTGACGAGGCATTTGGCTTCCTTAAGAGAGTCATAGCTACTGCTGCCAGCTGCTCCCCCTTCTTTGATCTTTCCTCTCTTTAATTCGTATTGCGGCCAGTCCTGCAGAAGCGAAATGCTGCAACATGTCCACCTTAACGTTGTCTGAGTTACTCCAACGAGGATATCCTCGAGTTTTCAAATAAATTTCGCAGGATGACGAGGCATTTGGCTACCTTAAGAGTGTTATAGTTACTCCTCCTGGCTGCTCCCGTTTCTTTAGGCCATTATCATTCTTGCTATCGCCAGTGCTACAAAACCGATATGCCACTGTATGTCCACCTAAACGTCGTCACAATTACTCCCACTAAGAGTTTCGTTAGTATGCAAATGTACTTCGCCGGATGACGAGGTATTTGGCTACCTTAAGAGAGTCATAGTTCCCGCTGCCAGCTGCTAGCCCTTCCTTTGAATCTTTCCTCTCTTTAATTCGTACTGCGGCCAGTCCATGCAGAAGCGGAATGCTGCAACATGTCCACCTTAACGTTGTCTGAGTTACTCCAACGACGTCATCCTCGAGTTTTCAAATAAATTTCGCAGAGTGACGAGGCATTTGGATACCTTAAGAGAGTCACAGTTATTCCTGCCGGCTGCTCCCATTTCTTTAGGACTTTATCATTCTTGCTAAGGCCAGTCCTACAGAACCGATATGACACTGTATGTCCACCTTAACGTCGTCACAGTTAATCCCACTACGAGTTTCTCGAGTTAGCAAATGTACTTCGCCGGATGACGAGGCATTTGGCTACCTCAAGAGAGTCAAAGTTCCTGCTGGCAGTTGCTCCCCTTTCTTTGAATCTTTCCTCTCTTTAATTCGTACTGGGGCCAGTCCATGCAGAAGCGAAATGCTGCAACATGTTTACATTAACGCTGTCTGAGTTACTCCAACGACGATATCCTCGAGTTTTCAAATAAATTTCGCAGAGTTACGAGGCATTGGCCTACCTTAAGAGAGTCATAGTTACTCCTGCCGGCTGCTCCCATTTCTTTAGGCCATTGTCATTCTTGCTATGGCCAGTCCTACAGAACCGATATGCCACTGTATGTCCACCTAAACGTCGTCACAGTTACTCCCACTACGAGTTTCTTGAGTTAGCAAATGTACTTCGCCGGATGACGAGGCATTTGGCCACCTTAAGAGAGTCATAGTTCCTGTTGCCAGCTGCCCCTCTTTCTTTGAATTTTTCCTCTCTTTAATTCGTTCTGCCTCCAGTCCACGCAGAAGCGAAATACTGCATGTCCACCTTAACGTTGTCTGAGTTACTCCAACGACAATATCCACGAGCTTTCAAATAAATTTCGCAAGAGTGACGAGGCATTTGGCTACCTTAAGAGAGTCATAGTTACTGCTGCCAGCTGCTCCCCCTTCTTTGATCTTTCCTCTCTTTAATTCGTATTGCGGCCAGTCCTGCAGAAGCGAAATGCTGCAACATGTCCACCTTAACGTTGTCTGAGTTACTCCAACGACGATATCCTCGAGATTTCAAATAAATTTCGCAGAGTGACAAGGCATTTGGCTACCTTAAGAGAGTCATAGTTACTCCTGCCGGCTGCTCCCATTTCTTTAGGCCTTAATCATTCTTGCTAAGGCCAATCCTACTGAACCGATATGTCACTGTATGTCCACCTTCACGACGTCACAGTTACTCCCACTACGAGTTTCTTGAGTTAGCAAATGTACTTCGACGGATGACGAGGCATTTGGCCACCTTAAGAGAGTTCCTGCCGCAAACTGCTCCCCTTCCTTTGAATCTTTCCTCTCTTTAATTCGTACTGCGGCCAGTCCATGCAGAAGCGAAATGCTGCAACATGTCCACCTTAACGTTGTCTGAGTTACTCCAACGACGATATCCTCGAGTTTTCAAATAAATTTCGCAGAGTGACGAGGATTTTGGCTGCCTTAAGAGAGTCATAGTTCCTCTTGCTAGCTGCTCCCCTTTCTTTGAATCTTTCCACTCTTTAATTCCTTACAGCGGCCAGTTCATGCTGAACCGGAATGCTGCAACATGTCCACCTTAACGTTGTCTGAGTTACTCCTACGAGGATATCCTCGAGTTTTCAAATAAATTTCGCAGGATGACGAGGCATTTGGCTACCTTAAGAGTGTTATAGTTACTCCTCCTGGCTGCTCCCGTTTCTTTAGGCCATTATCATTCTTGCTATCGCCAGTGCTACAAAACCGATATGCCACTGTATGTCCACCTAAACGTCGTCACAATTACTCCCACTACGAGTTTCTTTAGTATGCAAAAGTACTTCGCCGGATGACGAGGTATTTGGCTACCTTAAGAGAGTCATAGTTCCCGCTGCCAGCTGCTAGCCCTTCCTTTGAATCTTTCCTCTCTTTAATTCGTACTGCGGCCAGTCCATGCAGAAGCGGAATGCTGCAACATGTCCACCTTAACGTTGTCTGAGTTACTCCAACGACGTCATCCTCGAGTTTTCAAATAAATTTCGCAGAGTGACGAGGCATTTGGCTACCTTAAGAGAGTCACAGTTATTCCTGCCGGCTGCTCCCATTTCTTTAGGACTTTATCATTCTTGCTAAGGCCAGTCCTACAGAACCGATATGACACTGTATGTCCACCTTAACGTCGTCACAGTTAATCCCACTACGAGTTAGCAAATGTACTTCGCCGGATGACGAGGCATTTGGCTACCTTAAGAGAGTCATAGTTCCTGTTGCCAGCTGCTCCTCTTTCTTTGAAGCTTTCCTCTCTTTAATTCGTTCTGCCTCCAGTCCACGCAGAAGCGAAATACTGCAACATGTCCACCTTAACGTTGTCTGAGTTACTCCAACGACAATATCCACGAGCTTTCAAATAAATTTCACAGAGTGATGAGGCATTTGGCTACCTTAAGAGAGTCATAGTTACTGCTGCCAGCTGCTCTCCCTTCTTTGAATCTTTCGTCTCTTTAATTCGTATTGCGGTCAGTCCTGCAGAAGCGAAATGCTACAGCATGTCCACCTTAACGTTGTGTGAGTTACTCCACCGATGATATCCTCGAGTTTTCAAATAAATATCGCAGAGTGACGAGGCATTTGGCTACCTTAAGGGAGTCACAGTTACTCCTGCCGGCTGCTCCCATTTCTCTAGGCCTTAATCATTCTTGCTAAGGCCAGTCCCACAGAACCGATGTGTCACTGTATGTCCACCTTAACGACGTCACAGTTACTCCCACTAAGAGTTTCTCGAGTTAGCAAATGTACTTCGCCGGATGACGAGGCATTTGGCTACCTTAAGAGAGTCATAGTTCCTGTTGCCAGCTGCTCCTATTTCTTTGCATCTTTCCTCTCTTTAATTCGTTCTGCTGCCTGTCCATGCAGAAGCGAAATGCTGCAACATGTTTACCTTAACGTTGTCTGAGTTACTCCAACGACGTCATCCTCGAGATTCCAAATAAATTTCGCAGAGTGACGAGGCATTTGGCTACCTTAAGAGAGTCATAGTTACTCCTGCCGGCTGCTCCCATTTCTTTAGGCCACTATCATTCTTGCTATGGCCAGTCCTACAGAACAGATATGCCACTGTATGTCCACCAAAACGTCGTCACAGTTACTCCCACTACGAGTTTCTCGAGTTAGTAAATGTACTTCGCCGGATGACGAGGCATTTGGCTACATCAAGAGAGTCATAGTTCCCGCTGCCAGCTGCTAGCCCTTCCTTTGAATCTTTCCTCTCTTTAATTCGTACTGCGGCCAGTCCATGCAGAAGCGGAATGCTGCAACATGTCCACCTTAACGTTGTCTGAGTTACTCCAACGACGTCATCCTCGAGTTTTCAAATAAATTTCGCAGAGTGACGAGGCATTTGGCTACCTTAAGAGAGTCACAGTTATTCCTGCCGGCTGCTCCCATTTCTTTAGGACTTTATCATTCTTGCTAAGGCCAGTCCTACAGAACCGATATGACACTGTATGTCCACCTTAACGTCGTCACAGTTAATCCCACTACGAGTTTCTCGAGTTAGCAAATGTACTTCGCCGGATGACGAGGCATTTGGCTACCTCAAGAGAGTCAAAGTTCCTTCTGGCAGTTGCTCCCCTTTCTTTGAATCTTTCCTCTCTTTAATTCGTACTGGGGCCAGTCCATGCAGAAGCGAAATGCTGCAACATGTTTACATTAACGCTGTCTGAGTTACTCCAACGACGATATCCTCGAGTTTTCAAATAAATTTCGCAGAGTGACGAGGATTTTGGCTGCCTTAAGAGAGTCATAGTTCCTCTTGCTAGCTGCTCCCCTTTCTTTGAATCTTTCCACTCTTTAATTCCTTACAGCGGCCAGTTCATGCAGAACCGGAATGCTGCAACGTGTCCACCTTAACGTTGTCTGAGTTACTCCAACGAGGATATCCTCGAGTTTTCAAATAAATTTCGCAGGATGACGAGGCATTTGGCTACCTCAAGAGTGTTATAGTTACTCCTCCTGGCTGCTCCCGTTTCTTTAGGCCATTATCATTCTTGCTATCGCCAGTCCTACAAAACCGATATGCCACTGTATGTCCACCTAAACGTCGTCACAATTACTCCCACTACGAGTTTCTTTAGTATGCAAATGTACTTCGCCGGATGACGAGGCATTTGGCTACCTTAAGGGAGTCATAGTTCCTGTTGCCAGCTGCTCCTCTTTCTTTGAAGCTTTCCTCTCTTTAATTCGTTCTGCCTCCAGTCCACGCAGAAGCGAAATACTGCAACATGTCCACCTTAACGTTGTCTGAGTTACTCCAACGACAATATCCACGAGCTTTCAAATAAATTTCACAGAGTGATGAGGCATTTGGCTACCTTAAGAGAGTCATAGTTACTGCTGCCAGCTGCTCTCCCTTCTTTGAATCTTTCGTCTCTTTAATTCGAATTGCGGTCAGTCCTGCAGAAGCGAAATGCTACAGCATGTCCACCTTAACGTTGTGTGAGTTACTCCACCGATGATATCCTCGAGTTTTCAAATAAATATCGCAGAGTGACGAGGCATTTGGCTACCTCAAGAGAGTCAAAGTTCCTGCTGGCAGTTGCTCCCCTTTCTTTGAATCTTTCCTCTCTTTCATTCGTACTGGGGCCAGTCCATGCAGAAGCGAAATGCTGCAACATGTTTACATTAACGCTGTCTGAGTTACTCCAACGACGATATCCTCGAGTTTTCAAATAAATTTCGCAGAGTTACGAGGCATTTGGCTAACTTATGAGAGTCATAGTTACTCCTGCGGGCTGCTCCCATTTCTTTAGGCCATTGTCATTCTTGCTATGGCCAGTCCTACAGAACCGATATGCCACTGTATATCCACCTTAACGTCGTCACAGTTACTCCCAGTACGAGTCTCTTGAGTTAGCAAATGTACTTCGCCGGATGACGAGGCATTTGACTACCTTAAGAGAGTCATAGTTCTTGCTGCCAGCTGCTCCCCTTCCTTTGAATCTTTCCTCTCTTTAGTTCGTACTGCGGCCAGTCCATGCAGAAGCGGAATGCTGCAACATGTCCACCTTATCGTTGTCTGAGTTACTCCAACGACGATATCCTCGTGTTTTCAAATAAATCTCGCAGAGTGACGAGGCATTTGGCTACCTTAAGAGAGGCATAGTCACTCCTGCCGGCTGCTCCCATTTCTTTAGGCCATTATCATTCTTGCTATGGCCAGTCCTACAGAACCGATATGCCACTGTATGTCCACCTAAACGTCGTCACAGTTACTCCCACTACGAGTCTCTTGAGTTAGCAAATGTACTTCGCCGGATGACGAGGCATTTTGCGACCTTAAGAGAGTCATAGTTCCTGCTGCCAGCTGCTCCCCTTCCTTTGATACTTTCCTCTCTTTAATTCGTACTGCGGCCAGTCCATGCAGAAGCGAAATGCTCCAACATGTCCACCTTAACGTTGTCTGAGTTACCCCAAAGACGATATCCTCGAGTTTTCAAATAAATTTCGCAGAGTGACGAGGCATTTAACTACCTTAAGAGAGTCATAGTTACTCCTGCCGGCTGCTCCCATTTCTTTAGGCCATTATCATTCTTGCTATGGCCAGTCCTACAGAACCGATATGCCACTGTATGTCCACCTAAACGTCGTCACAGTTACTCCCACTACGAGTTTCTTGAGTTAGCAAATGTACTTCGACGGATGACGAGGCATTTGGCCACCTTAAGAGAGTTCCTGCCGCAAACTGCTCCCATTCCTTTGAATCTTTCCTCTCTTTAATTCGTACTGCGGCCAGTCCATGCAGAACCGAAATGCTGCAACATGTCCACCTTAACGTTGTCTGAGTTACTCCAACGACGATATCCTCGAGTTTTCAAATAAATTTCGCAGAGTGACGAGGATTTTGGCTGCCTTAAGAGAGTCATAGTTCCTCTTGCTAGCTGCTCCCCTTTCTTTGAATCTTTCCACTCTTTCATTCCTTACAGCGGCCAGTTCATGCAGAACCGGAATGCTGCAACATGTCCACCTTAACGTTGTCTGAGTTACTCCTACGAGGATATCCTCGAGTTTTCAAATAAATTTCGCAGGGTGACGAGGCATTTGGCTACCTTAAGAGTGTTATAGTTACTCCTCCTGGCTGCTCCCATTTCTTTAAGCCATTATCATTCTTGCTATCGCCAGTCCTACAAAACCGATATGCCACTGTATGTCCACCTAAACGTCGTCACAATTACTCCCACTACGAGTTTCTTTAGTATGCAAATGTACTTCGCCGGATGACGAGGTATTTGGCTACCTTAAGAGAGTCATAGTTCCCGCTGCCAGCTGCTAGCCCTTCCTTTGAATCTTTCCTCTCTTTAATTCGTACTGCGGCCAGTCCATGCAGAAGCGGAATGCTGCAACATGTCCACCTTAACGTTGTCTGAGTTACTCCAACGACGTTATCCTCGAGTTTTCAAATAAATTTCGCAGAGTGACGAGGCATTTGGCTACCTTAAGAGAGTCACAGTTATTCCTGCCGGCTGCTCCCATTTCTTTAGGACTTTATCATTCTTGCTAAGGCCAGTCCTACAGAACCGATATGACACTGTATGTCCACCTTAACGTCGTCACAGTTAATCCCACTACGAGTTTCTCGAGTTAGCAAATGTACTTCGCCGGATGACGAGGCATTTGGCTACCTCAAGAGAGTCAAAGTTCCTTCTGGCAGTTGCTCCCCTTTCTTTGAATCTTTCCTCTCTTTAATTCGTACTGGGGCCAGTCCATGCAGAAGCGAAATGCTGCAACATGTTTACATTAACGCTGTCTGAGTTACTCCAACGACGATATCCTCGAGTTTTCAAATAAATTTCGCAGAGTTACGAGGCATTGGCCTACCTTAAGAGAGTCATAGTTACTCCTGCCGGCTGCTCCCATTTCTTTAGGCCATTGTCATTCTTGCTATGGCCAGTCCTACAGAACCGATATGCCACTGTATGTCCACCTAAACGTCGTCACAGTTACTCCCACTA
Organism: Schistocerca americana; assembly: GCF_021461395.2. Lineage (NCBI taxonomy): Eukaryota > Metazoa > Arthropoda > Insecta > Orthoptera > Acrididae > Schistocerca > Schistocerca americana. Next base: position 718,153,259 of record NC_060123.1, read on the forward strand.
CGAGTTTCTTGAGTTAGCAAATGTACTTCGCCGGATGACGAGGCATTTGGCCACCTTAAGAGAGTCATAGTTCTTGCTGCCAGCTGCTCCCCTTCCTTTGAATCTTTCCTCTCTTTAGTTCGTACTGCGGCCAGTCCATGCAGAAGCGGAATGCTGCAACATCTCCACCTTATCGTTGTCTGAGTTACTCCAACGACGATATCCTCGTGTTTTCAAATAAATCTCGCAGAGTGACGAGGCATTTGGCTACCTTAAGAGAGGCATAGTCACTCCTGCCGACTGCTCCCATTTCTTCAGGCCATTGTCATTCTTGCTATGGCCAGTCCTACAGAACCGATATGCCACTGTATGTCCACCTAAACGTCGTCACAGTTACTCCCACTACGAGTTTCTTGAGTTAGCAAATGTACTTCGCCGGATGACGAGGCATTTGGCCACCTTAAGAGGGTCATAGTTCCTGCTACCAGCTGCTCCCCTTCCTTTGAATCTTTCCTCTCTTTAATTCGTACTGCGGCCAGTCCATGCAGAAGCGAAATGCTGCAACATGTCCACCTTAACGTTGTCTGAGTTACTCCAACGACGATATCCTCGAGTTTTCAAATAAATTTCGCAGAGTGACGAGGATTTTGGCTGCCTTAAGAGAGTCATAGTTCCTCTTGCTAGCTGCTCCCCTTTCTTTGAATCTTTCCACTCTTTAATTCCTTACAGCGGCCAGTTCATGCAGAACCGGAATGCTGCAACGTGTCCACCTTAACGTTGTCTGAGTTACTCCAACGAGGATATCCTCGAGTTTTCAAATAAATTTCGCAGGATGACGAGGCATTTGGCTACCTCAAGAGTGTTATAGTTACTCCTCCTGGCTGCTCCCGTTTCTTTAGGCCATTATCATTCTTGCTATCGCCAGTCCTACAAAACCGATATGCCACTGTATGTCCACCTAAACGTCGTCACAATTACTCCCACTACGAGTTTCTTTAGTATGCAAATGTACTTCGCCGGATGACGAGGTATTTGGCTACCTTAAGAGAGTCATAGTTCCCGCTGCCAGCTGCTAGCCCTTCCTTTGAATCTTTCCTCTCTTTAATTCGTACTGCGGCCAGTCCATGCAGAAGCGGAATGCTGCAACATGTCCACCTTAACGTTGTCTGAGTTACTCCAACGACGTTATCCTCGATTTTTCAAATATATTTCGAAGAGTGACGAGGCATTTGGCTCTCTTAAGTGAGTCATGGTACTGCTGCCAGCTGCTCTCCCATCTTAGAATCTTTCGTCTCTTTAATTCGTATTGCGGCCAGTCCTGCAGAAGCGAAATGCTACAGCATGTCCACCTTAACGTTGTGTGGGTTACTCCACCGATGATATCCTCGAGTTTTCAAATAAATTTCGCAGAGTGACGAGGCATTTGGCTACCTTAAGAGAGTCACAGTTATTTATGCCGGCTGCTCCCATTTCTTTAGGACTTTATCATGCATGCTAAGGCCAGTCCTTCAGAACCGATATGACACTGTATCTCCACCTTAACGTCGTCACAGTTAATCCCACTACGAGTCTCTCGAGTTAGCAAATGTACTTCGCCGGATGACGAGGCATTTGGCTACCTTAAGGGAGTCATAGTTCCTGTTGCCAGCTGCTCCTCTTTCTTTGAAGCTTTCCTCTCTTTAATTCGTTCTGCCTCCAGTCCACGCAGAAGCGAAGTACTGCAACATGTCCACCTTAACGTTGTCTGAGTTACTCCAACGACAATATCCACGAGCTTTCAAATAAATTTCACAGAGTGATGAGGCATTTGGCTACCTTAAGAGAGTCATAGTTACTGCTGCCAGCTGCTCTCCCTTCTTTGAATCTTTCGTCTCTTTAATTCGAATTGCGGTCAGTCCTGCAGAAGCGAAATGCTACAGCATGTCCACCTTAACGTTGTGTGAGTTACTCCACCGATGATATCCTCGAGTTTTCAAATAAATATCGCAGAGTGACGAGGCATTTGGCTTCCTTAAGGGAGTCACAGTTACTCCTGCCGGCTGCTCCCATTTCTCTAGGCCTTAATCATTCTTGCTAAGGCCAGTCCCACAGAACCGATATGTCACTGTATGTCCACCTTAACGACGTCACAGTTACTCCCACTACGAGTTTCTCGAGTTAGCAAATGTACTTCGCCGGATGACGAGGCATTTGGCTACCTCAAGAGAGTCAAAGTTCCTGCTTTCAGTTGCTCCCCTTTCTTTGAATCTTTCCTCTCTTTAATTCGTACTGGGGCCAGTCCATGCAGAAGCGAAATGCTGCAACATGTTTACATTAACGCTGTCTGAGTTACTCCAACGACGATATCCTCGAGTTTTCAAATAAATTTCGCAGAGTTACGAGGCATTTGGCTAACTTATGAGAGTCATAGTTACTCCTGCGGGCTGCTCCCATTTCTTTAGGCCATTGTCATTCTTGCTATGGCCAGTCCTACAGAACCGATATGCCACTGTATATCCACCTTAACGTCGTCACAGTTACTCCCAGTACGAGTCTCTTGAGTTAGCAAATGTACTTCGCCGGATGACGAGGCATTTGACTACCTTAAGAGAGTCATAGTTCTTGCTGCCAGCTGCTCCCCTTCCTTTGAATCTTTCCTCTCTTTAGTTCGTACTGCGGCCAGTCCATGCAGAAGCGGAATGCTGCAACATGTCCACCTTATCGTTGTCTGAGTTACTCCAACGACGATATCCTCGTGTTTTCAAATAAATCTCGCAGAGTGACGAGGCATTTGGCTACCTTAAGAGAGGCATAGTCACTCCTGCCGGCTGCTCCCATTTCTTTAGGCCATTATCATTCTTGCTATGGCCAGTCCTACAGAACCGATATGCCACTGTATGTCCACCTAAACGTCGTCACAGTTACTCCCACTACGAGTCTCTTGAGTTAGCAAATGTACTTCGCCGGATGACGAGGCATTTTGCGACCTTAAGAGAGTTATAGTTCCTGCTGCCAGCTGCTCCCCTTCCTTTGATACTTTCCTCTCTTTAATTCGTACTGCGACCAGTCCATGCAGAAGCGAAATGCTCCAACATGTCCACCTTAACGTTGTCTGAGTTACCCCAAAGACGATATCCTCGAGTTTTCAAATAAATTTCGCAGAGTGACGAGGCATTTAACTACCTTAAGAGAGTCATAGTTACTCCTGCCGGCTGCTCCCATTTCTTTAGGCCATTATCATTCTTGCTATGGCCAGTCCCACAGAACCGATATGCCACTGTATGTCCACCTAAACGTCGTCACAGTTACTCCCACTACGAGTTTCTTGAGTTAGCAAATGTACTTCGACGGATGACGAGGCATTTGGTTACCTTAAGAGAGTTCCTGCCGCAAACTGCTCCCCTTCCTTTGAATCTTTCCTCTCTTTAATTCGTACTGCGGCCAGTCCATGCAGAAGCGAAATGCTGCAACATGTCCACCTTAACGTTGTCTGAGTTACTCCAACGACGATATCCTCGAGTTTTCAAATAAATTTCGCAGAGTGACGAGGATTTTGGCTGCCTTAAGAGAGTCATAGTTCCTCTTGCTAGCTGCTCCCCTTTCTTTGAATCTTTCCACTCTTTCATTCCTTACAGCGGCCAGTTCATGCAGAACCGGAATGCTGCAACATGTCCACCTTAACGTTGTCTGAGTTACTCCTACGAGGATATCCTCGAGTTTTCAAATAAATTTCGCAGGGTGACGAGGCATTTGGCTACCTTAAGAGTGTTATAGTTACTCCTCCTGGCTGCTCCCATTTCTTTAGGCCATTATCATTCTTGCTATCGCCAGTCCTACAAAACCGATATGCCACTGTATGTCCACCTAAACGTTGTCACAATTACTCCCACTACGAGTTTCTTTAGTATGCAAATGTACTTCGCCGGATGACGAGGTATTTGGCTACCTTAAGAGAGTCATAGTTCCCGCTGCCAGCTGCTAGCCCTTCCTTTGAATCTTTCCTCTCTTTAGTTCGTACTGCGGCCAGTCCATGCAGAAGCGGCATGCTGCAACATGTCCACCTTATCGTTGTCTGAGTTACTCCAACGACGATATCCTCGAGTTTTCAAATAAATTTCGCAGACTTACGAGGCATTCGCCTACCTTAAGAGAGTCATAGTTACTCCTGCCGGCTGCTCCCATTTCTTTAGGCCATTGTCATTCTTGCTATGGCCAGTCCTACAGAACCGATATGCCACTGTATGTCCACCTAAACGTCGTCACAGTTACTCCCACTACGAGTTTCTTGAGTTAGCAAATGTACGTCGCCGGATGACGAGGCATTTGACTACCTTATGAGAGTCATAGTTCTTGCTGCCAGCTGCTCCCCTTCCTTTGAATCTTTCCTCTCTTTAGTTCGTACTGCGGCCAGTCCATGCAGAAGCGGCATGCTGCAACATGTCCACCTTATCGTTGTCTGAGTTACTCCAACGACGATATCCTCGAGTTTTCAAATAAATCTCGCAGAGTGACGAGGCATTTGGCTACTTTAAGAGAGGCATAGTTACTCCTGCCGGCTGCTCCCATTTCTTCAGGCCATTATCATTCTTGCTATGGCCCGTCCTACAGAACCGATATGACACTGTATGTCCACCTTAACGTCGTCACAATTACTCCCACTACGAGTTTCTTTAGTATGCAAATGTACTTCGCCGGATGACGAGGTATTTGGCTACCTTAAGAGAGTCATAGTTCCCGCTGCCAGCTGCTAGCCCTTCCTTTGAATCTTTCCTCTCTTTAATTCGTACTGCGGCCAGTCCATGATGAAGCGGAATGCTGCAACATGTCCACCTTAACGTTGTCTGAGTTACTCCAACGACGTCATCCTCGAGTTTTTAAAAAAATTTCGCAGAGTGACGAAGCATTTGGCTACCTTAAGAGAGTCACAGTTATTCCTGCCGGCTGCTCCCATTTCTTTAGGACTTTATCATTCTTGCTAAGGCCAGTCCTACAGAACCGATATGACACTGTATGTCCACCTTAACGTCGTCACAGTGAATCCCACTACGAGTTTCTCGAGTTAGCAAATGTACTTCGCCGGATGACGAGGCATTTGGCTACCTCAAGAGTGTCAAAGTTCCTGCTGACAGTTGCTCCCCTTTCTTTGAATCTTTCCTCTCTTTAATTCGTACTGGGGCCAGTCCCAGCAGAAGCGAAATGCTGCAACATGTTTACATTAACGCTGTCTGAGTTACTCCAACGACGATATCCTCGGGTTTTCAAATAAATTTCGCAGAGTTACGAGGCATTGGCCTACCTTAAGAGAGTCATAGTTACTCCTGCCGGCTGCTCCCATTTCTCTAGGCCATTGTCATTCTTGCTATTGCCAGTGCTACAGAACCGATATGCCACTGTATGTCCACCTAAACGTCGTCACAGTTACTCCCACTACGAGTTTCTTGAGTTAGCAAATGTACTTCGCCGGATGACGAGGCATTTGACTACCTTATGAGAGTCATAGTTCTTGCTGCCAGCTGCTCCCCTTCCTTTGAATCTTTCCTCTCTTTAGTTCGTACTGCGGCCAGTCCATGCAGAAGCGGCATGCTGCAACATGTCCACCTTATCGTTGTCTGAGTTACTCCAACGACGATATCCTCGAGTTTTCAAATAAATCTCGCAGAGTGACGAGGCATTTGGCTACTTTAAGAGAGGCATAGTTACTCCTGCCGGCTGCTCCCATTTCTTCAGGCCATTATCATTCTTGCTATGGCCCGTCCTACAGAACCGATATGACACTGTATGTCCACCTTAACGTCGTCACAATTACTCCCACTACGAGTTTCTTTAGTATGCAAATGTACTTCGCCGGATGACGAGGTATTTGGCTACCTTAAGAGAGTCATAGTTCCCGCTGCCAGCTGCTAGCCCTTCCTTTGAATCTTTCCTCTCTTTAATTCGTACTGCGGCCAGTCCATGATGAAGCGAAATGCTGCAACATGTCCACCTTAACGTTGTCTGAGTTACTCCAACGACGTCATCCTCGAGTTTTTAAAAAAATTTCGCAGAGTGACGAAGCATTTGGCTACCTTAAGAGAGTCACAGTTATTCCTGCCGGCTGCTCCCATTTCTTTAGGACTTTATCATTCTTGCTAAGGCCAGTCCTACAGAACCGATATGACACTGTATGTCCACCTTAACGTCGTCACAGTGAATCCCACTACGAGTTTCTCGAGTTAGCAAATGTACTTCGCCGGATGACGAGGCATTTGGCTACCTCAAGAGTGTCAAAGTTCCTGCTGGCAGTTGCTCCCCTTTCTTTGAATCTTTCCTCTCTTTAATTCGTACTGGGGCCAGTCCCAGCAGAAGCGAAATGCTGCAACATGTTTACATTAACGCTGTCTGAGTTACTCCAACGACGATATCCTCGGGTTTTCAAATAAATTTCGCAGAGTTACGAGGCATTGGCCTACCTTAAGAGAGTCATAGTTACTCCTGCCGGCTGCTCCCATTTCTCTAGGCCATTGTCATTCTTGCTATTGCCAGTGCTACAGAACCGATATGCCACTGTATGTCCACCTAAACGTCGTCACAGTTACTCCCACTACGAGTTTCTTGAGTTAGCAAATGTACTTCGCCGGATGACGAGGCATTTGACTACCTTATGAGAGTCATAGTTCTTGCTGCCAGCTGCTCCCCTTCCTTTGAATCTTTCCTCTCTTTAGTTCGTACTGCGGCCAGTCCATGCAGAAGCGGCATGCTGCAACATGTCCACCTTATCGTTGTCTGAGTTACTCCAACGACGATATCCTCGAGTTTTCAAATAAATCTCGCAGAGTGACGAGGCATTTGGCTACCTTAAGAGAGGCATAGTTACTCCTGCCGGCTGCTCCCATTTCTTCAGGCCATTATCATTCTTGCTATGGCCCGTCCTACAGAACGGATATGACACTGTATGTCCACCTTAACGTCGTCACAATTACTCCCACTACGAGTTTCTTTAGTATGCAAATGTACTTCGCCGGATGACGAGGTATTTGGCTACCTTAAGAGAGTCATAGTTCCCGCTGCCAGCGTCTAGCCCTTCCTTTGAATCTTTCCTCTCTTTAATTCGTACTGCGGCCAGTTCATGCAGAAGCGGAATGCTGCAACAAGTCCACCTTAACGTTGTCTGAGTTACTCCAACGACGTCATCCTCGAGTTTTCAAATAAATTTCGCAGAGTGACGAAGCATTTGGCTACCTTAAGAGAGTCACAGTTATTCCTGCCGGCTGCTCCCATTTCTTTAGGACTTTATCATTCTTGCTAAGGCCAGTCCTACAGAACCGATATGACACTGTATGTCCACCTTAACGTCGTCACAGTTAATCCCACTACGAGTTTCTCGAGTTAGCAAATGTACTTCGCCGGATGACGAGGCATTTGGCTACCTCAAGAGAGTCAAAGTTCCTGCTGGCAGTTGCTCCCCTTTCTTTGAATCTTTCCTCTCTTTAATTCGTACTGGGGCCAGTCCATGCAGAAGCGAAATGCTGCAACATGTTTACATTAACGCTGTCTGAGTTACTCCAACGACGATATCCTCGAGTTTTCAAATAAATTTCGCAGAGTTACGAGGCATTGGCCTACCTTAAGAGAGTCATAGTTACTCCTGCCGGCTGCTCCCATTTCTTTAGGCCATTGTCATTCTTGCTATGGCCTGTCCTACAGAACCGATATGCCACTGTATGTCCACCTAAACGTCGTCACAGTTACTCCCACTACGAGTTTCTTGAGTTATCAAATGTACTTCGCCGGATGACGAGGCATTTGGCCACCTTAAGAGAGTCATAGTTCCTGCCGCCAGCTGCTCCCCTTTCTTTGAATCTTTCCTCTCTTTAATTCGTACTGCGGCCAGTCCATGCAGAAGCGGAATGCTGCAACATGTCCACCTTAACGTTGTCTGAGTTACTCCAACGACGTTATCCTCGATTTTTCAAATATATTTCGAAGAGTGACGAGGCATTTGGCTCTCTTAAGTGAGTCATGGTGCTGCTGCCAGCTGCTCTCCCATCTTAGAATCTTTCGTCTCTTTAATTCGTATTGCGGCCAGTCCTGCAGAAGCGAAATGCTACAGCATGTCCACCTTAACGTTGTGTGGGTTACTCCACCGATGATATCCTCGAGTTTTCAAATAAATTTCGCAGAGTGACGAGGCATTTGGCTACCTTAAGAGAGTCACAGTTATTTATGCCGGCTGCTCCCATTTCTTTAGGACTTTATCATTCATGCTAGGGCCAGTCCTTCAGAACCGATATGACACTGTATCTCCACCTTAACGTCGTCACAGTTAATCCCACTACGAGTCTCTCGAGTTAGCAAATGTACTTCGCCGGATGACGAGGCATTTGGCTACCTTAAGGGAGTCATAGTTCCTGTTGCCAGCTGCTCCTCTTTCTTTGAAGCTTTCCTCTCTTTAATTCGTTCTGCCTCCAGTCCACGCAGAAGCGAAATACTGCAACATGTCCACCTTAACGTTGTCTGAGTTACTCCAACGACAATATCCACGAGCTTACAAATAAATTTCACAGAGTGATGAGGCATTTGGCTACCTTAAGAGAGTCATAGTTACTGCTGCCAGCTGCTCTCCCTTCTTTGAATCTTTCGTCTCTTTAATTCGTATTGCGGTCAGTCCTGCAGAAGCGAAATGCTACAGCATGTCCACCTTAACGTTGTGTGAGTTACTCCACCGATGATATCCTCGAGTTTTCAAATAAATATCGCAGAGTGACGAGGCATTTGGCTACCTTAAGGGAGTCACAGTTACTCCTGCCGGCTGCTCCCATTTCTCTAGGCCTTAATCATTCTTTCTAAGGCCAGTCCCACAGAACCGATATGTCACTGTATGTCCACCTTAACGACGTCACAGTTACTCCCACTACGAGTTTCTCGAGTTAGCAAACGTACTTCGCCGGATGACGAGGCATTTGACTACCTTAAGAGAGTCATAGTTCTTAGTGCCAGCTGCTCCCCTTCCTTTGAATCTTTCCTCTCTTTAGTTCGTACTGCGGCCAGTCCATGCAGAAGCGGAATGCTGCAACATCTCCACCTTATCGTTGTCTGAGTTACTCCAACGACGATATCCTCGTGTTTTCAAATAAATCTCGCAGAGTGACGAGGCATTTGGCTACCTTAAGAGAGGCATAGTCACTCCTGCCGGCTGCTCCCATTTCTTCAGGCCATTATCATTCTTGCTATGGCCCGTCCTACAGAACCGATATGCCACCGTATATCCACCTTAACGTCGTCACAGTTACTCCCACTACGAGTTTCTCGAGTTAGTAAATGTACTTCGCCGGATGACGAGGCTTTTGGCTACCTTAAGAGGGTCATAGTTCCTGCTACCAGCTGCTCCCCTTCCTTTGAATCTTTCCTCTCTTTAATTCGTACTTCGGCCAGTCCATACAGAAGCGAAATGCTGCTACATGTTTACCTTAACGCTGTTGGAGCTACTCCAACGACGATATCCTCGAGTTTTCAAATAAATTTCGCAGAGTGACGAGGCATTTGGCTACCTTAAGAGAGTCGTAGTTACTCCTGCCGGCTGCTCCCATTTCTTTAGGACATTATCATTCTTGCTATGGCCAGTCCTACAGAACCGATATCCCACTGTATGTCCACCTAAACGTCGTCACAGTTACTCCCACTACGAGTCTCTTGAGTTAGCAAATGTACTTCGCCGGATGACGAGGCATTTTGCGACCTTAAGAGAGTCATAGTTCCTGCTGCCAGCTGCTCCCCTTCCTTTGATACTTTCCTCTCTTTAATTCGTACTGCGGCCAGTCCATGCAGAAGCGAAATGCTCCAACATGTCCACCTTAACGTTGTCTGAGTTACCCCAAAGACGATATCCTCGAGTTTTCAAATAAATTTCGCAGAGTGACGAGGCATTTAACTACCTTAAGAGAGTCATAGTTACTCCTGCCGGCTGCTCCCATTTCTTTAGGTCATTATCATTCTTGCTATGGCCAGTCCTACAGAACCGATATGCCACTGTATGTCCACCTAAACGTCGTCACAGTTACTCCCACTACGAGTTTCTTGAGTTAGCAAATGTACTTCGACGGATGACGAGGCATTTGGCCACCTTAAGAGAGTTCCTGCCGCAAACTGCTCCCCTTCCTTTGAATCGTTCCTCTCTTTAATTCGTACTGCGGCCAGTCCATGCAGAAGCGAAATGCTGCAACATGTCCACCTTAACGTTGTCTGAGTTACTCCAACGACGATATCCTCGAGTTTTCAAATAAATTTCGCAGAGTGACGAGGATTTTGGCTGCCTTAAGAGAGTCATAGTTCCTCTTGCTAGCTGCTCCCCTTTCTTTGAATCTTTCCACTCTTTAATTCCTTACAGCGGCCAGTTCATGCAGAACCGGAATGCTGCAACATGTCCACCTTAACGTTGTCTGAGTTACTCCTACGAGGATATCCTCGAGTTTTCAAATAAATTTCGCAGGATGACGAGGCATTTGGCTACCTTAAGAGTGTTATAGTTACTCCTCCTGGCTGCTCCCGTTTCTTTAGGCCATTATCATTCTTGCTATCGCCAGTCCTACAAAACCGATATGCCACTGTATGTCCACCTAAACGTCGTCACAATTACTCCCACTACGAGTTTCTTTAGTATGCAAATGTACTTCGCCGGATGACGAGGTATTTGGCTACCTTAAGAGAGTCATAGTTCCCGCTGCCAGCTGCTAGCCCTTCCTTTGAATCTTTCCTCTCTTTAATTCGTACTGCGGCCAGTCCATGCAGAAGCGGAATGCTGCAACATGTCCACCTTAACGTTGTCTGAGTTACTCCAACGACGTTATCCTCGAGTTTTCAAATAAATTTCGCAGAGTGACGAGGCATTTGGCTACCTTAAGAGAGTCACAGTTATTCCTGCCGGCTGCTCCCATTTCTTTAGGACTTTATCATTCTTGCTAAGGCCAGTCCTACAGAACCGATATGACACTGTGTGTCCACCTTAACGTCGTCACAGTTAATCCCACTACGAGTTTCTCGAGTTAGCAAATGTACTTCGCCGGATGACGAGGCGTTTGGCTACCTCAAGAGAGTCAAAGTTCCTGCTGGCAGTTGCTCCCCTTTCTTTGAATCTTTCCTCTCTTTAATTCGTACTGGGGCCAGTCCAAGCAGAAGCGAAATGCTGCAACATGTTTACATTAACGCTGTCTGAGTTACTCCAACGACGATATCCTCGAGTTTTCAAATAAATTTCGCAGAGTTACGAGGCATTGGCCTACCTTAAGAGAGTCATAGTTACTCCTGCCGGCTGCTCCCATTTCTTTAGGCCATTGTCATTCTTGCTATGGCCAGTCCTACAGAACCGATATGCCACTGTACGTCCACCTAAACGTCGTCACAGTTACTCCCACTACGAGTTTTTTGAGTTAGCAAATGTACTTCGCCGGATGACGAGGCATTTGACTACCTTATGAGAGTCATAGTTCTTGCTGCCAGCTGCTCCCCTTCCTTTGACTCTTTCCTCTCTTTAGTTCGTACTGCGGCCAGTCCATGCAGAAGCGGCATGCTGCAACATGTCCACCTTATCGTTGTCTGAGTTACTCCAACGACGATATCCTCGAGTTTCCAAATAAATCTCGCAGAGAGACGAGGCATTTGGCTACCTTAAGAGAGGCATAGTTACTCCTGCCGGCTGCTCCCATTTCTTCAGGCCATTATCATTCTTGCTATGGCCCGTCCTACAGAACCGATATGCCACCGTATATCCACCTTCACGTCGTCACAGTTACTCCCACTACGAGTTTCTCGAGTTAGTAAATGTACTTCGCCGGATGACGAGGCTTTTGGCTACCTTAAGAGGGTCATAGTTCCTGCTACCAGCTGCTCCCCTTCCTTTGAATCTTTCCTCTCTTTAATTCGTACTTCGGCCAGTCCATACAGAAGCGAAATGCTGCAACATGTTTACCTTAACGCTGTCCGAGTTACTCCAACGACGATATCCTCGAGTTTTCAAATAAATTTCGCAGAGTGACGAGGCATTTGGCTACCTTAAGAGAGTCATAGTTACTGCTGCCAGCTGCTCCCCTGTCTTTGATCTTTCCTCTCTTCAATTCGTATTGCTGCCAGTCCTGCAGAAGCGAAATGCTGCAACATGTCCACCTTAACGTTGTCCTAGTTACTCCAACGACGATATCCTCGAGATTTCAAATAAATTTCGCAGAGTGACAAGGCATTTGGCTACCTTAAGAGAGCCATAGTTACTCCTGCCGGCTGCTCCCAATTCTTTAGACCTTTATCATTCTTGCTATGGCCAGTCCTACAGAACCGCTAATCCACCGTATGTCCACCTTAACGTCGTCACAGTTACTCCCACTACGAGTTTCTCGAGTTAGCAAATGTACTTCGCCGGTAGACGAGGCATTTGGCTACCTTAAGTGAGTCATAGTTCCTGTTGCCAGCTGTTCCCCTTTCTTTGAATCTTTCCTCTCTTTAATTCGTTTTGCGGCCAGTCCAGGCAGAAGCGAAATACTGCAACATGTCCTCCTTAACGTTTTCTGAGTTGCTCCAACGACGATATCCTCGAGTTTTCAAACAAATTTCATAGAGTAACGAGGCATTTGGCTACCTTAAGAGAGTCATAGTAACTCCTGCCAATTGCTCCCCCTTCTTTGATCTTTCCTCTCATTAATTCGTATTGCGGCCAGTCCTGCAGATGCGAAATGCTACAGCATTTTACCTTAACGTTGTCTGAGTTACTCCAACGACGATATCCTCGAGTTTTCAAATAAATTTCGCAGAGTGACAAGGCATTTGGCTACCTTAAGAGAGTCATAGTTACTCCTGCCGGCTGCTACCATTTCTTTAGGCCTTAATCATTCTTGCTAAGGCCAGCCCTACTGAACCGATATGTCACTGTATGTCCACCTTCACGACGTCACAGTTACTCCCACTACGAGTTTCTCGAGTTAGCAAATGTACTTCGCCGGATGACGAGGCATTTGGCTACCTTAAGTGAGTCATAGTTCCTGTTAACAGCTGCTCCTCTTTCTTTGAATCTTTCCTCTCTTTAATTCGTTCTGCTGCCAGTCCACGCAGAAGCGAAATACTGCAGCATGTCCACCTTAACGTTGTCTGACTTACTCCAACGACGATATCCACGAGCTTTCAAATAAATTTCGCAGAGTGACGAGGCATTTGGCTACCTTAAGAGAGTCATAGTTACCCCTCCTGGCTGCTCCCATTTCTTTAGGCCATTATCATTCTTGCTATGGCCAGTCCTACAGAACCGATATGCCACTGTATATCCACCTAAACGTCGTCACAGTTACTCCCACTACGAGTTTCTTGAGTTAGCAAATGTACTTCGCCGGATGACGAGGCATTTGGCTACCTTAAGAGAGTCATAGTTCCTCTTGCCAGCTGCTCCCCTTTCTTTGAATCTCTCCTCTCTATAATTCGTACTGCGGCCAGTTAATGTAGAAGCGAAATGCTGCAACATGTCCACCTTAACGTTTTCTGAGTTACTTCAACGACGATATCCTCGAGTTTTCAAATAAATTTCGCAGAGTGACGAGGCATTTTGCGACCTTAAGAGAGTCATAGTTCCTGCTGCCAGCTGCTCCCCTTCCTTTGATACTTTCCTCTCTTTAATTCGTACTGCGGCCAGTCCATGCAGAAGCGGAATGCTGCAACATGTCCACCTTATCGTTGTCTGAGTTACCCCAAAGACGATATCCTCGAGTTTTCAAATAAATTTCGCAGAGTGACGAGGCATTTAACTACCTTAAGAGAGTCATAGTTACTCCTGCCGGCTGCTCCCATTTCTTTAGGCCATTATCATTCTTGCTATGGCCAGTCCTACAGAAACGATATGCCACTGTATGTCCACCTAAACGTCGTCACAGTTACTCCCACTACGAGTTTCTTGAGTTAGCAAATGTACTTCGACGGATGACGAGGCATTTGGCCACCTTAAGAGAGTTCCTGCCGCAAACTGCTCCCCTTCCTTTGAATCGTTCCTCTCTTTAATTCGTACTGCGGCCAGTCCATGCAGAAGCGAAATGCTGCAACATGTCCACCTTAACGTTGTCTGAGTTACTCCAACGACGATATCCTCGAGTTTTCAAATAAATTTCGCAGAGTGACGAGGATTTTGGCTGCCTTAAGAGAGTCATAGTTCCTCTTGCTAGCTGCTCCCCTTTCTTTGAATCTTTCCACTCTTTAATTCCTTACAGCGGCCAGTTCATGCAGAACCGGAATGCTGCAACATGTCCACCTTAACGTTGTCTGAGTTACTCCTACGAGGATATCCTCGAGTTTTCAAATAAATTTCGCAGGATGACGAGGCATTTGGCTACCTTAAGAGTGTTATAGTTACTCCTCCTGGCTGCTCCCGTTTCTTTAGGCCATTATCATTCTTGCTATCGCCAGTCCTACAAAACCGATATGCCACTGTATGTCCAGTCCTACAAAACCGATATGCCACTGTATGTCCACCTAAACGTCGTCACAATTACTCCCACTACGAGTTTCTTTAGTATGCAAATGTACTTCGCCGGATGACGAGGTATTTGGCTACCTTAAGAGAGTCATAGTTCCCGCTGCCAGCTGCTAGCCCTTCCTTTGAATCTTTCCTCTCTTTAATTCGTACTGCGGCCAGTCCATGCAGAAGCGGAATGCTGCAACATGTCCACCTTAACGTTGTCTGAGTTACTCCAACGACGTTATCCTCGAGTTTTCAAATAAATTTCGCAGAGTGACGAGGCATTTGGCTACCTTAAGAGAGTCACAGTTATTCCTGCCGGCTGCTCCCATTTCTTTAGGACTTTATCATTCTTGCTAAGGCCAGTCCTACAGAACCGATATGACACTGTGTGTCCACCTTAACGTCGTCACAGTTAATCCCACTACGAGTTTCTCGAGTTAGCAAATGTACTTCGCCGGATGACGAGGCGTTTGGCTACCTCAAGAGAGTCAAAGTTCCTGCTGGCAGTTGCTCCCCTTTCTTTGAATCTTTCCTCTCTTTAATTCGTACTGGGGCCAGTCCAAGCAGAAGCGAAATGCTGCAACATGTTTACATTAACGCTGTCTGAGTTACTCCAACGACGATATCCTCGAGTTTTCAAATAATTTTCGCAGAGTTACGAGGCATTGGCCTACCTTAAGAGAGTCATAGTTACTCCTGCCGGCTGCTCCCATTTCTTTAGGCCATTGTCATTCTTGCTATGGCCAGTCCTACAGAACCGATATGCCACTGTATGTCCACCTAAACGTCGTCACAGTTACTCCCACTACGAGTTTCTTGAGTTAGCAAATGTACTTCGCCGGATGACGATGCATTTGACTACCTTATGAGAGTCATAGTTCTTGCTGCCAGCTGCTCCCCTTCCTTTGACTCTTTCCTCTCTTTAGTTCGTACTGCGGCCAGTCCATGCAGAAGCGGCATGCTGCAACATGTCCACCTTATCGTTGTCTGAGTTACTCCAACGACGATATCCTCGAGTTTTCAAATAAATCTCGCAGAGTGACGAGGCATTTGGCTACCTTAAGAGAGGCATAGTTACTCCTGCCGGCTGCTCCCATTTCTTCAGGCCATTATCATTCTTGCTATGGCCCGTCCTACAGAACCGATATGCCACCGTATATCCACCTCCACGTCGTCACAGTTACTCCCACTACGAGTTTCTCGAGTTAGTAAATGTACTTCGCCGGATGACGAGGCTTTTGGCTACCTTAAGAGGGTCATAGTTCCTGCTACCAGCTGCTCCCCTTCCTTTGAATCTTTCCTCTCTTTAATTCGTACTTCGGCCAGTCCATACAGAAGCGAAATGCTGCAACATGTTTACCTTAACGCTGTCCGAGTTACTCCAACGACGATATCCTCGAGTTTTCAAATAAATTTCGCAGAGTGACGAGGCATTTGGCTACCTTAAGAGAGTCATAGTTACTGCTGCCAGCTGCTCCCCCTTCTTTGATCTTTCCTCTCTTCAATTCGTATTGCTGCCAGTCCTGCAGAAGCGAAATGCTGCAACATGTCCACCTTAACGTTGTCCTAGTTACTCCAACGACGATATCCTCGAGATTTCAAATAAATTTCGCAGAGTGACAAGGCATTTGGCTACCTTAAGAGAGCCATAGTTACTCCTGCCGGCTGCTCCCAATTCTTTAGACCTTTATCATTCTTGCTATGGCCAGTCCTACAGAACCGCTAATCCACCGTATGTCCACCTTAACGTCGTCACAGTTACTCCCACTACGAGTTTCTCGAGTTGGCAAATGTACTTCGCCGGTAGACGAGGCATTTGGCTACCTTAAGTGAGTCATAGTTCCTGTTGCCAGCTGTTCCCCTTTCTTTGAATCTTTCCTCTCTTTAATTCGTTTTGCGGCCAGTCCAGGCAGAAGCGAAATATTGCAACATGTCCACCTTAACGTTTTCTGAGTTGCTCCAACGACGATATCCTCGAGTTTTCAAACAAATTTCATAGGGTAACGAGGCATTTGGCTACCTTAAGAGAGTCATAGTAACTCCTGCCAATTGCTCCCCCTTCTTTGATCTTTCCTCTCATTAATTCGTATTGCGGCCAGTCCTGCAGATGCGAAATGCTACAGCATTTTACCTTAACGTTGTCTGAGTTACTCCAACGACGATATCCTCGAGTTTTCAAATAAATTTCGCAGAGTGACAAGGCATTTGGCTACCTTAAGAGAGTCATAGTTACTCCTGCCGGCTGCTACGATTTCTTTAGGCCTTAATCATTCTTGCTAAGGCCAGCCCTACTGAACCGATATGTCACTGTATGTCCACCTTCACGACGTCACAGTTACTCCCACTACGAGTTTCTCGAGTTAGCAAATGTACTTCGCCGGATGACGAGGCATTTGGCTACCTTAAGTGAGTCATAGTTCCTGTTAACAGCTGCTCCTCTTTCTTTGAATCTTTCCTCTCTTTAATTCGTTCTGCTGCCAGTCCACGCAGAAGCGAAATACTGCAGCATGTCCACCTTAACGTTGTCTGACTTACTCCAACGACGATATCCACGAGCTTTCAAATAAATTTCGCAGAGTGACGTGGCATTTGGCTACCTTAAGAGAGTCATAGTTACCCCTCCTGGCTGCTCCCATTTCTTTAGGCCATTATCATTCTTGCTATGGCCAGTCCTACAGAACCGATATGCCACTGTATATCCACCTAAACGTCGTCACAGTTACTCCCACTACGAGTTTCTTGAGTTAGCAAATGTACTTCGCCGGATGACGAGGCATTTGGCTACCTTAAGAGAGTCATAGTTCCTCTTGCCAGCTGCTCCCCTTTCTTTGAATCTCTCCTCTCTATAATTCGTACTGCGGCCAGTTAATGTAGAAGCGAAATGCTGCAACATGTCCACCTTAACGTTTTCTGAGTTACTTCAACGACGATATCCTCGAGTTTTCAAATAAATTTCGCAGAGTGACGAGGCATTTTGCGACCTTAAGAGAGTCATAGTTCCTGCTGCCAGCTGCTCCCCTTCCTTTGATACTTTCCTCTCTTTAATTCGTACTGCGGCCAGTCCATGCAGAAGCGGAATGCTGCAACATGTCCACCTTATCGTTGTCTGAGTTACCCCAAAGACGATATCCTCGAGTTTTCAAATAAATTTCGCAGAGTGACGAGGCATTTAACTACCTTAAGAGAGTCATAGTTACTCCTGCCGGCTGCTCCCATTTCTTTAGGCCATTATCATTCTTGCTATGGCCAGTCCTACAGAAACGATATGCCACTGTATGTCCACCTAAACGTCGTCACAGTTACTCCCACTACGAGTTTCTTGAGTTAGCAAATGTACTTCGACGGATGACGAGGCATTTGGCCACCTTAAGAGAGTTCCTGCCGCAAACTGCTCCCCTTCCTTTGAATCTTTCCTCTCTTTAATTCGTACTGCGGCCAGTCCATGCAGAAGCGAAATGCTGCAACATGTCCACCTTAACGTTGTCTGAGTTACTCCAACGACGATATCCTCGAGTTTTCAAATAAATTTCGCAGAGTGACGAGGATTGTGGCTGCCTTAAGAGAGTCATAGTTCCTCTTGCTAGCTGCTCCCCTTTCTTTGAATCTTTCCACTCTTTAATTCCTTACAGCGGCCAGTTCTTGCAGAACCGGAATGCTGCAACATGTCCACCTTAACGTTGTCTGAGTTACTCCTACGAGGATATCCTCGAGTTTTCAAATAAATCTCGCAGAGTGACGAGGCATTTGGCTACCTTAAGAGAGGCATAGTTACTCCTGCCGGCTGCTCCCATTTCTTCAGGCCATTATCATTCTTGCTATGGCCCGTCCTACAGCACCGATATGCCACCGTATATCCACCTTAACGTCGTCACAGTTACTCCCACTACGAGTTTCTCGAGTTAGTAAATGTACTTCGCCGGATGACGAGGCTTTTGGCTACCTTAAGAGGGTCATAGTTCCTGCTACCAGCTGCTCCCCTTCCTTTGAATCTTTCCTCTCTTTAATTCGTACTTCGGCCAGTCCATACAGAAGCGAAATGCTGCAACATGTTTACCTTAACGCTGTCCGAGTTACTCCAACGACGATATCCTCGAGTTTTCAAATAAATTTCGCAGAGTGACGAGGCATTTGGCTACCTTAAGAGAGTCATAGTTACTGCTGCAAGCTGCTCCCCCTTTTTTGATCTTTCCTCTCTTCAATTCGTATTGCTGCCAGTCCTGCAGAAGCGAAATGCTGCAACATGTCCACCTTAACGTTGTCCTAGTTACTCCAACGACGATATCCTCGAGATTTCAAATAAATTTCGCAGAGTGACAAGGCATTTGGCTACCTTAAGAGAGTCATAGTTACTCCTGCCGGCTGCTCCCAATTCTTTAGACCTTTATCATTCTTGCTATGGCCAGTCCTACAGAACCGCTAATCCACCGTATGTCCACCTTAACGTCGTCACAGTTACTCCCACTACGAGTTTCTCGAGTTAGCAAATGTACTTCGCCGGTTGACGAGGCATTTGGCTACCTTAAGTGAGTCATAGTTCCTGTTGCCAGCTGTTCCCCTTTCTTTGAATCTTTCCTCTCTTTAATTCGTTTTGCGGCCAGTCCAGGCAGAAGCGAAATACTGCAACATGTCCTCCTTAACGTTTTCTGAGTTGCTCCAACGACGATATCCTCGAGTTTTCAAACAAATTTCGCAGAGTAACGAGGCATTTGGCTACCTTAAGAGAGTCATAGTAACTCCTGCCAATTGCTCCCCCTTTTTTGATCTTTCCTCTCATTAATTCGTATTGCGGCCAGTCCTGCAGATGCGAAATGCTACAGCATTTTACCTTAACGTTGTCTGAGTTACTCCAACGACGATATCCTCGAGTTTTCAAATAAATTTCGCAGAGTGACAAGGCATTTGGCTACCTTAAGAGAGTCATAGTTACTCCTGCCGGCTGCTACCATTTCTTTAGGCCTTAATCATTCTTGCTAAGGCCAGCCCTACTGAACCGATATGTCACTGTATGTCCACCTTCACGACGTCACAGTTACTCCCACTACGAGTTTCTCGAGTTAGCAAATGTACTTCGCCGGATGACGAGGCATTTGGCTACCTTAAGTGAGTCATAGTTCCTGTTAACAGCTGCTCCTCTTTCTTTGAATCTTTCCTCTCTTTAATTCGTTCTGCTGCCAGTCCACGCAGAAGCGAAATACTGCAGCATGTCCACCTTAACGTTGTCTGACTTACTCCAACGACGATATCCACGAGCTTTCAAATAAATTTCGCAGAGTGACGAGGCATTTGGCTACCTTAAGAGAGTCATAGTTACCCCTCCTGGCTGCTCCCATTTCTTTACGCCATTATCATTCTTGCTATGGCCAGTCCTACAGAACCGATATGCCACTGTATATCCACCTAAACGTCGTCACAGTTACTCCCACTACGAGTTTCTTGAGTTAGCAAATGTACTTCGCCGGAAGACGAGGCATTTGGCTACCTTAAGAGAGTCATAGTTCCTCTTGCCAGCTGCTCCCCTTTCTTTGAATCTCTCCTCTCTTTAATTCGTACTGCGGCCAGTCCATGTAGAAGCGAAATGCTGCAACATGTCCACCGTAACGTTTTCTGAGTTACTTCAACGACGATATCCTCGAGTTTTCAAATAAATTTCGCAGAGTGACGAGGCATTTGGCTACCTTAAGAGAGTCACAGTTGCTGCTGCCAGCTGCTCCCACCTCTTTGATCTTTCCTCTCTTTAATTCGTATTGCGGCCAGTCCTGCAGAAGCGAAATGCTGCAACATGTCCACCTTAACGTTGTCTGAGTTACCCCAACGACGATATTCTCGACATTTCAAATAAATTTCGCAGAGTGACAAGGCATTTGGCTACCTTAAGAGAGTCATAGTTACTCCTGCCGGGTGCTCCCAATTCTTTAGACCTTTATCATTCTTGCTATGGCCAGTCCTACAGAACCGGTATGCCACTGTATGTCCACCAAAACGTCGTCACAGTTACTCCCACTACGAGTTTCTTTAGTATGCAAGTGTACTTCGCCGGATGACGAGGCATTTGGCTACCATAAGAGAGTAACAGTTATTCCTGCCGGCTGCTCCCATTTCTTTAGGATTTTGTCATTCTTGCTAAGGCCAGTCCTACAGAACCGATATGCCACTGTATGTCCACCTAAACGTCGTCACAGTTACTCCCACTACGAGTCTCTTGAGTTAGCAAATGTACTTCGCCGGATGACGAGGCATTTTGCGACCTTAAGAGAGTCATAGTTCCTGCTGCCAGCTGCTCCCCTTCCTTTGATACTTTCCTCTCTTTAATTCGTACTGCGGCCAGTCCATGCAGAAGCGAAATGCTCCAACATGTCCACCTTAACGTTGTCTGAGTTACCCCAAAGACGATATCCTCGAGTTTTCAAATAAATTTCGCAGAGTGACGAGGCATTTAACTACCTTAAGAGAGTCATAGTTACTCCTGCCGGCTGCTCCCATTTCCTTAGGCCATTATCATTCTTGCTATGGCCAGTCCTACAGAACGATATGCCACTGTATGTCCACCTAAACGTCGTCACAGTTACTCCCACTACGAGTTTCTTGAGTTAGCAAATGTACTTCGACGGATGACGAGGCATTTGGCCACCTTAAGAGAGTTCCTGCCGCAAACTGCTCCCCTTCCTTTGAATATTTCCTCTCTTTAATTCGTACTGCGGCCAGTCCATGCAGAAGCGAAATGCTGCAACAAGTCCACCTTAACGTTTTCTGAGTTACTCCAACGACGATATCCTCGAGTTTTCAAATAAATTTCGCAGAGTGACGAGGATTTTGGCTGCCTTAAGAGAGTCATAGTTCCTCTTGCTAGCTGCTCCCCTTTCTTTGACTCTTTCCACTCTTTAATTCCTTACAGCGGCCAGTTCATGCAGAACCGGAATGCTGCAACATGTCCACCTTAACGTTGTCTGAGTTACCCCTACGAGGATATCCTCGAGTTTTCAAATAAATTTCGCAGGATGACGAGGCATTTGCCTACCTTAAGAGTGTTATAGTTACTCCTCCTGGCTGCTCCCGTTTCTTTAGGCCATTATCATTCTTGCTATCGCCAGTCCTACAAAACCGATATGCCACTGTATGTCCACCTAAACGTCGTCACAATTACTCCCACTACGAGTTTCTTTAGTATGCAAATGTACTTCGCCGGATGACGAGGTATTTGGCTACCTTAAGAGAGTCATAGTTCCCGCTGCCAGCTGCTAGCCCTTCCTTTGAATCTTTCCTCTCTTTAATTCGTACTGCGGCCAGTCCATGCAGAAGCGGAATGCTGCAATATGTCCACCTTAACGTTGTCTGAGTTACTCCAACGACGTTATCCTCGAGTTTTCAAATAAATTGCGCAGAGTGACGAGGCATTTGGCTACCTTAAGAGAGTCACAGTTATTCCTGCCGGCTGCTCCCATTTCTTTAGGACTTTATCATTCGTGCTAAGGCCAGTCCTACAGAACCGATATGACACTGTATGTCCACCTTAACGTCGTCACAGTTAATCCCACTACGAGTTTCTCGAGTTAGCAAATGTACTTCGCCGGATGACGAGGCATTTGGCTACCTCAAGAGAGTCAAAGTTCCTGCTGGCAGTTGCTCCCCTTTCTTTGAATCTTTCCTCTCTTTAATTCGTACTGGGGCCAGTCCATGCAGAAGCGAAATGCTGCAACATGTTTACATTAACGCTGTCTGAGTTACTCCAACGACGATATCCTCGAGTTTTCAAATAAATTTCGCAGAGTTACGAGGCATTGGCCTACCTTAAGAGAGTCATAGTTACTCCTGCCGGCTGCTCCCATTTCTTTAGGCCATTGTCATTCTTGCTATGGCCAGTCCTACAGATCCGATATGCCACTGTATGTCCACCTAAACGTCGTCACAGTTACTCCCACTACGAGTTTCTTGAGTTAGCAAATGTACTTCGCCGGATGACGAGGCATTTGACTACCTTATGAGAGTCATAGTTCTTGCTGCCAGCTGCTCCCCTTCCTTTGAATCTTTCCTCTCTTTAGTTCGTACTGCGGCCAGTCCATGCAGAAGCGGCATGCTGCAACATGTCCACCTTATCGTTGTCTGAGTTACTCCAACGACGATATCCTCGAGTTTTCAAATAAATCTCGCCGAGTGACGAGGCATTTGGCTACCTTAAGAGAGGCATAGTTACTCCTGCCGGCTGCTCCCATTTCTTCAGGCCATTATCATTCTTGCTATGGCCCGTCCTACAGAACCGATATGCCACCGTATATCCACCTTAACGTCGTCACAGTTACTCCCACTACGAGTTTCTCGAGTTAGTAAATGTACTTCGCCGGATGACGAGGCTTTTGGCTACCTTAAGAGGGTCATAGTTCCTGCTACCAGCTGCTCCCCTTCCTTTGAATCTTTCCTCTCTTTAATTCGTACTTCGGCCAGTCCATACAGAAGCGAAATGCTGCAACATGTTTACCTTTAACGCTGTCCGAGTTACTCCAACGACGATATCCTCGAGTTTTCAAATAAATTTCGCAGAGTGACGAGGCATTTGGATACCTTAAGAGAGTCATAGTTACTGCTGCCAGCTGCTCCCCCTTCTTTGATCTTTCCTCTCTTCAATTCGTATTGCTGCCAGTCCTGCAGAAGCGAAATGCTGCAACATGTCCACATTAACGTTGTCCTAGTTACTCCAACGACGATATCCTCGAGATTTCAAATAAATTTCGCAGAGTGACAAGGCATTTGGCTACCTTAAGTGAGTCATAGTTCCTGTTGCCAGCTGTTCCCCTTTCTTTGAATCTTTCCTCTCTTTAATTCGTTCTGCGGCCAGTCCAGGCAGAAGCGAAATACTGCAACATGTCCTCCTTAACGTTTTCTGAGTTGCTCCAACGACGATATCCTCGAGTTTTCAAACAAATTTCGCAGAGTATCGAGGCATTTGGCTACCTTAAGAGAGTCACAGTAACTCCTGCCAATTGCTCCCCCTTCTTTGATCTTTCCTCTCATTAATTCGTATTGCGGCCAGTCCTGCAGATGCGAAATGCTACAGCATTTTACCTTAACGTTGTCTGAGTTACTCCAACGACGATATCCTCGAGTTTTCAAATAAATTTCGCAGAGTGACAAGGCATTTGGCTACCTTAAGAGAGTCATAGTTACTCCTGCCGGCTGCTACCATTTCTTTAGGCCTTAATCATTCTTGCTAAGGCCAGCCCTACTGAACCGATATGTCACTGTATGTCCACCTTCACGACGTCACAGTTACTCCCACTACGAGTTTCTCGAGTTAGCAAATGTACTTCGCCGGATGACGAGGCATTTGGCTACCTTAAGTGAGTCATAGTTCCTGTTAACAGCTGCTCCTCTTTCTTTGAATCTTTCCTCTCTTTAATTCGTTCTGCTGCCAGTCCACGCAGAAGCGAAATACTGCAGCATGTCCACCTTAACGTTGTCTGACTTACTCCAACGACGATATCCACGAGCTTTCAAATAAATTTCGCAGAGTGACGAGGCATTTGGCTACCTTAAGAGAGTCATAGTTACCCCTCCTGGCTGCTCCCATTTCTTTAGGCCATTATCATTCTTGCTATGGCCAGTCCTACAGAACCGATATGCCACTGTATATCCACCTAAACGTCGTCACAGTTACTCCCACTACGAGTTTCTTGAGTTAGCAAATGTACTTCGCCGGATGACGAGGCATTTGGCTACCTTAAGAGAGTCATAGTTCCTCTCGCCAGCTGCTCCCCTTTCTTTGAATCTCTCCTCTCTTTAATTCGTACTGCGGCCAGTCCATGTAGAAGCGAAATGCTGCAACATGTCCACCTTAACGTTTTCTGAGTTACTTCAACGACGATATCCTCGAGTTTTCAAATAAATTTCGCAGAGTGACGAGGCATTTGGCTACCTTTGCTGCTGCCAGCTGCTCCCACTTCTTTGATCTTTCCTCTCTTTAATTCGTATTGCGGCCAGTCCTGCAGAAGCGAAATGCTGCAACATGTCCACCTTAACGTTGTCTGAGTTACCCCAACGACGATGTTCTCGAGATTTCAAATAAATTTCGCAGAGTGACAAGGCATTTGGCTACCTTAAGAGAGTCATAGTTACTCCTGCCGGGTGCTCCCAATTCTTTAGACCTTTATCATTCTTGCTATGGCCAGTCCTACAGAACCGATATGCCACTGTATGTCCACCTAAACGTCGTCACAGTTACTCCCACTACGAGTTTCGTTAGTATGCAAATGTACTTCGCCGGATGACGAGGCATTTGGCTACCATAAGAGAGTAACAGTTATTCCTGCCGGCTGCTCCCATTTCTTTAGGACTTTGTCATTCTTGCTAAGGCCAGTCCTACAGAACCGATATGACACTGTATTTCCGCCTTAACGTCGTCACAGTTAATCCCACTACGAGTTTCTCGAGTTAGCAAATGTACTTCGCCGGATGACGAGGCATTTGGCTACCTTAAGAGTGTCATAGTTCTTGTTGCTAGCTGCTCCTCCTTCTTTGAATCTTTCCTCTCTTTAATTCGTTCTGCCTCCAGTCCACGCAGAAGCGAAATACTGCAACATGTCCACCTTAACGTTGTCTGAGTTACTCCAACGACAATATCCACGAGCTTTCAAATGAATTTCGCAGAGTGACGAGGCATTTGGTTACCTTAAGAGAGTCATAGTTACTGCTGCCAGCTGCTCCCCCTTCTTTGATCTTTCCTCTCTTTAATTCGTACCGCGGCCCGTCCTGCAGAAGCGAAATGCTGCAACATGTCCACTTTAACGTTGTCTGAGTTACTCCAACGAAGATATCCTCGAGATTTCAAATAAATTTCGCAGAGTGACGAGGCATTTGGCTACCTTAAGAGAGTCATAGTTCCTCTTGCCAGCTGCTCCCCTTTCTTTGAATCTCTCCTCTCTTTAATTCGTACTGCGGCCAGTCCATGCAGAAGCGAAATGCTGCAACATGTCCACTTTTACGTTTTCTGAGTTACTTCAACGACGATATCCTCGAGTTTTCAAATAAATTTCGCAGAGTGACGAGGCATTTGGCTACCTTAAGAGAGTCACAGTTGCTGCTGCCAGCTGCTCCCACTTCTTTGATCTTTCCTCTCTTTAATTCGTATTGCGGCCAGTCCTGCAGAAGCGAAATGCTGCAACATGTCCACCTTAACGTTGTCTGAGTTACCCCAACGTCGATTTTCTCGAGATTTCAAATAAATTTCGCAGAGTGACAAGGCATTTGGCTACCTTAAGAGAGTCATAGTTACTGCTGCCAGCTGCTCCCCCTTCATTGATCTTTCCTCTCTTTAATTCGTATTGCGGCCAGTCCATGCAGAAGCGGAATGCTGCAACATGTCCACCTTATCGTTGTCTGAGTTACTCCAACGATGATATCCTCGAGTTTTCAAATAAATTTCGCAGAGTGACAAGGCATTTGGCTACCTTGAGAGAGTCGTAGTTACTCCTGCCGGCTGCTCCCATTTCTTTAGGCCATTATCATTCTTGCTATGGCCAGTCCTACAGAACCGATATGCCACTGTATGTCCACCTAAACGTCGTCACAGTTACTCCCACTACGAGTTTCTTTAGTATGCAAATGTACTTCGCCGGATGACGTGGCATTTGGCTACCATAAGAGAGTAACAGTTATTCCTGCCGGCTGCTCCCATTTCTTTAGGACTTTGTCATTCTTGCTAAGGCCAGTCCTACAGAACCGATATGACACTGTATCTCCACCTTAACGTCGTCACAGTTAATCCCACTACGAGTTTCTCGAGTTAGCAAATGTACTTCGCCGGATGACGAGGCATTTGGCTACCTTAAGAGTGTCATAGTTCCTGTTGCTAGCTGCTCCTCCTTCTTTGAATCTTTCCTCTCTTTAATTCGTTCTGCCTCCAGTCCACGCAGAAGCGAAATACTGCAACATGTCCACCTTAACGTTGTCTGAGTTACTCCAACGACAATATCCACGAGCTTTCAAATGAATTTCGCAGAGTGACGAGGCATTTGGTTACCTTAAGGGAGTCATAGTTACTGCTGCCAGCTGCTCCCCCTTCTTTGATCTTTCCTCTCTTTAATTCGTATCGCGGCCCGTCCTGCAGAAGCGAAATGCTGCAACATGTCCACCTTAACGTTGTCTGAGTTACTCCAACGACGATATCCTCGAGATTTCAAATAAATTTTGCAGAGTGACGATGCATTTGGCTACCTTAAGAGAGTCATAGTTCCTCTTGCCAGCTGCTCCCCTTTCTTTGAATCTCTCCTCTCTTTAATTCGTACTGCGGCCAGTCCATGCAGAAGCGAAATGCTGCAACATGTCCACTTTTACGTTTTCTGAGTTACTTCAACGACGATATCCTCGAGTTTTTAAATAAATTTCGCAGAGTGACGAGGCATTTGGCTACCTTAGGAGAGTCACAGTTGCTGCTGCCAGCTGCTCCCACTTCTTTAATCTTTCCTCTCTTTAATTCGTATTGCGGCCAGTCCTGCAGAAGCGAAATGCTGCAACATGTCCACCTTAACGTTGTCTGAGTTACCCCAACGTCGATTTTCTCGAGATTTCAAATAAATTTCGCAGAGTGACAAGGCATTTGGCTACCTTAAGAGAGTCATAGTTACTGCTGCCAGCTGCTCCCCCTTCATTGATCTTTCCTCTCTTTAATTCGTATTGCGGCCAGTCCATGCAGAAGCGGAATGCTGCAACATGTCCACCTTATCGTTGTCTGAGTTACTCCAACGATGATATCCTCGAGTTTTCAAATAAATTTCGCAGAGTGACAAGGCATTTGGCTACCTTGAGAGAGTCATAGTTACTCCTGCCGGCTGCTACCATTTCTTTAGGCCTTAATCATTCTTGCTAAGGCCAGCCCTACTGAACCGATATGTCACTGTATGTCCACCTTCACGACGTCACAGTTACTCCCACTACGAGTTTCTCGAGTTAGCAAATGTACTTCGCCGGATGACGAGGCATTTGGCTACCTTAAGTGAGTCATAGTTCCTGTTAACAGCTGCTCCTCTTTCTTTGAATCTTTCCTCTCTTTAATTCGTTCTGCTGCCAGTCCACGCAGAAGCGAAATACTGCAGCATGTCCACCTTAACGTTGTCTGACTTACTCCAACGACGATATCCACGAGCTTTCAAATAAATTTCGCAGAGTGACGAGGCATTTGGCTACCTTAAGAGAGTCATAGTTACCCCTCCTGGCTGCTCCCATTTCTTTAGGCCATTATCATTCTTGCTATGGCCAGTCCTACAGAACCGATATGCCACTGTATATCCACCTAAACGTCGTCACAGTTACTCCCACTACGAGTTTCTTGAGTTAGCAAATGTACTTCGCCGGATGACGAGGCATTTGGCTACCTTAAGAGAGTCATAGTTCCTCTTGCCAGCTGCTCCCCTTTCTTTGAATCTCTCCTCTCTTTAATTCGTACTGCGGCCAGTCCATGTAGAAGCGAAATGCTGCAACATGTCCACCTTAACGTTTTCTGAGTTACTTCAACGACGATATCCTCGAGTTTTCAAATAAATTTCGCAGAGTGACGAGGCATTTGGCTACCTTTGCTGCTGCCAGCTGCTCCCACTTCTTTGATCTTTCCTCTCTTTAATTCGTATTGCGGCCAGTCCTGCAGAAGCGAAATGCTGCAACATGTCCACCTTAACGTTGTCTGAGTTACCCCAACGACGATGTTCTCGAGATTTCAAATAAATTTCGCAGAGTGACAAGGCATTTGGCTACCTTAAGAGAGTCATAGTTACTCCTGCCGGGTGCTCCCAATTCTTTAGACCTTTATCATTCTTGCTATGGCCAGTCCTACAGAACCGATATGCCACTGTATGTCCACCTAAACGTCGTCACAGTTACTCCCACTACGAGTTTCGTTAGTATGCAAATGTACTTCGCCGGATGACGAGGCATTTGGCTACCATAAGAGAGTAACAGTTATTCCTGCCGGCTGCTCCCATTTCTTTAGGACTTTGTCATTCTTGCTAAGGCCAGTCCTACAGAACCGATATGACACTGTATTTCCGCCTTAACGTCGTCACAGTTAATCCCACTACGAGTTTCTCGAGTTAGCAAATGTACTTCGCCGGATGACGAGGCATTTGGCTACCTTAAGAGTGTCATAGTTCTTGTTGCTAGCTGCTCCTCCTTCTTTGAATCTTTCCTCTCTTTAATTCGTTCTGCCTCCAGTCCACGCAGAAGCGAAATACTGCAACATGTCCACCTTAACGTTGTCTGAGTTACTCCAACGACAATATCCACGAGCTTTCAAATGAATTTCGCAGAGTGACGAGGCATTTGGTTACCTTAAGAGAGTCATAGTTACTGCTGCCAGCTGCTCCCCCTTCTTTGATCTTTCCTCTCTTTAATTCGTATCGCGGCCCGTCCTGCAGAAGCGAAATGCTGCAACATGTCCACTTTAACGTTGTCTGAGTTACTCCAACGAAGATATCCTCGAGATTTCAAATAAATTTCGCAGAGTGACGAGGCATTTGGCTACCTTAAGAGAGTCATAGTTCCTCTTGCCAGCTGCTCCCCTTTCTTTGAATCTCTCCTCTCTTTAATTCGTACTGCGGCCAGTCCATGCAGAAGCGAAATGCTGCAACATGTCCACTTTTACGTTTTCTGAGTTACTTCAACGACGATATCCTCGAGTTTTCAAATAAATTTCGCAGAGTGACGAGGCATTTGGCTACCTTAAGAGAGTCACAGTTGCTGCTGCCAGCTGCTCCCACTTCTGTGATCTTTCCTCTCTTTAATTCGTATTGCGGCCAGTCCTGCAGAAGCGAAATGCTGCAACATGTCCACCTTAACGTTGTCTGAGTTACCCCAACGTCGATTTTCTCGAGATTTCAAATAAATTTCGCAGAGTGACAAGGCATTTGGCTACCTTAAGAGAGTCATAGTTACTGCTGCCAGCTGCTCCCCCTTCATTGATCTTTCCTCTCTTTAATTCGTATTGCGGCCAGTCCATGCAGAAGCGGAATGCTGCAACATGTCCACCTTATCGTTGTCTGAGTTACTCCAACGATGATATCCTCGAGTTTTCAAATAAATTTCGCAGAGTGACAAGGCATTTGGCTACCTTGAGAGAGTCGTAGTTACTCCTGCCGGCTGCTCCCATTTCTTTAGGCCATTATCATTCTTGCTATGGCCAGTCCTACAGAACCGATATGCCACTGTATGTCCACCTAAACGTCGTCACAGTTACTCCCACTACGAGTTTCTTTAGTATGCAAATGTACTTCGCCGGATGACGTGGCATTTGGCTACCATAAGAGAGTAACAGTTATTCCTGCCGGCTGCTCCCATTTCTTTAGGACTTTGTCATTCTTGCTAAGGCCAGTCCTACAGAACCGATATGACACTGTATCTCCACCTTAACGTCGTCACAGTTAATCCCACTACGAGTTTCTCGAGTTAGCAAATGTACTTCGCCGGATGACGAGGCATTTGGCTACCTTAAGAGTGTCATAGTTCCTGTTGCTAGCTGCTCCTCCTTCTTTGAATCTTTCCTCTCTTTAATTCGTTCTGCCTCCAGTCCACGCAGAAGCGAAATACTGCAACATGTCCACCTTAACGTTGTCTGAGTTACTCCAACGACAATATCCACGAGCTTTCAAATGAATTTCGCAGAGTGACGAGGCATTTGGTTACCTTAAGGGAGTCATAGTTACTGCTGCCAGCTGCTCCCCCTTCTTTGATCTTTCCTCTCTTTAATTCGTATCGCGGCCCGTCCTGCAGAAGCGAAATGCTGCAACATGTCCATCTTAACGTTGTCTGAGTTACTCCAACGACGATATCCTCGAGATTTCAAATAAATTTTGCAGAGTGACGAGGCATTTGGCTACCTTAAGAGAGTCATAGTTCCTCTTGCCAGCTGCTCCCCTTTCTTTGAATCTCTCCTCTCTTTAATTCGTACTGCGGCCAGTCCATGCAGAAGCGAAATGCTGCAACATGTCCACTTTTACGTTTTCTGAGTTACTTCAACGACGATATCCTCGAGTTTTTAAATAAATTTCGCAGAGTGACGAGGCATTTGGCTACCTTAGGAGAGTCACAGTTGCTGCTGCCAGCTGCTCCCACTTCTTTAATCTTTCCTCTCTTTAATTCGTATTGCGGCCAGTCCTGCAGAAGCGAAATGCTGCAACATGTCCACCTTAACGTTGTCTGAGTTACCCCAACGTCGATTTTCTCGAGATTTCAAATAAATTTCGCAGAGTGACAAGGCATTTGGCTACCTTAAGAGAGTCATAGTTACTGCTGCCAGCTGCTCCCCCTTCATTGATCTTTCCTCTCTTTAATTCGTATTGCGGCCAGTCCATGCAGAAGCGGAATGCTGCAACATGTCCACCTTATCGTTGTCTGAGTTACTCCAACGATGATATCCTCGAGTTTTCAAATAAATTTCGCAGAGTGACAAGGCATTTGGCTACCTTGAGAGAGTCGTAGTTACTCCTGCCGGCTGCTCCCATTTCTTTAGGCCATTATCATTCTTGCTATGGCCAGTCCTACAGAACCGATATGCCACTGTATGTCCACCTAAACGTCGTCACAGTTACTCCCACTACGAGTTTCTTTAGTATGCAAATGTACTTCGCCGGATGACGAGGCATTTGGCTACCATAAGAGAGTAACAGTTATTCCTGCCGGCTGCTCCCATTTCTTTAGGACTTTGTCATTCTTGCTAAGGCCAGTCCTACAGAACCGATATGACACTGTATCTCCACCTTAACGTCGTCACAGTTAATCCCACTACGAGTTTCTCGAGTTAGCAAATGTACTTCGCCGGATGACGAGGCATTTGGCTACCTTAAGAGTGTCATAGTTCCTGTTGCTAGCTGCTCCTCCTTCTTTGAATCTTTCCTCTCTTTAATTCGTTCTGCCTCCAGTCCACGCAGAAGCGAAATACTGCAACATGTCCACCTTAACGTTGTCTGAGTTACTCCAACGACAATATCCACGAGCTTTCAAATGAATTTCGCAGAGTGACGAGGCATTTGGTTACCTTAAGAGAGTCATAGTTACTGCTGCCAGCTGCTCCCCCTTCTTTGATCTTTCCTCTCTTTAATTCGTATCGCGGCCCGTCCTGCCAAAGCGAAATGCTGCAACATGTCCACCTTAACGTTGTCTGAGTTACTCCAACGACGATATCCTCGAGATTTCAAATAAATTTTGCAGAGTGACGAGGCATTTGGCTACCTTAAGAGAGTCATAGTTCCTCTTGCCAGCTGCTCCCCTTTCTTTGAATCTCTCCTCTCTTTAATTCGTACTGCGGCCAGTCCATGCAGAAGCGAAATGCTGCAACATGTCCACTTTTACGTTTTCTGAGTTACTTCAACGACGATATCCTCGAGTTTTTAAATAAATTTCGCAGAGTGACGAGGCATTTGGCTACCTTAAGAGAGTCACAGTTGCTGCTGCCAGCTGCTCCCACTTCTTTGATCTTTCCTCTCTTTAATTCGTATTGCGGCCCGTCCTGCAGAAGCGAAATGCTGCAACATGTCCACTTTAACGTTGTCTGAGTTACCCCAACGTCGATTTTCTCGAGATTTCAAATAAATTTCGCAGAGTGACAAGGCATTTGGCTACCTTAAGAGAGTCATAGTTACTGCTGCCAGCTGCTCCCCCTTCATTGATCTTTCCTCTCTTTAATTCGTATTGCGGCCAGTCCATGCAGAAGCGGAATGCTGCAACATGTCCACCTTATCGTTGTCTGAGTTACTCCAACGATGATATCCTCGAGTTTTCAAATAAATTTCGCAGAGTGACAAGGCATTTGGCTACCTTGAGAGAGTCGTAGTTACTCCTGCCGGCTGCTCCCATTTCTTTAGGCCATTATCATTCTTGCTATGGCCAGTCCTACAGAACCGATATGCCACTGTATGTCCACCTAAACGTCGTCACAGTTACTCCCACTACGAGTCTCTTGAGTTAGCAAATGTACTTCGCCGGATGACGAGGCATTTGGCGACCTTAAGAGAGTCATAGTTCCTGCTGAAAGCTGCTCCCCTTCCTTTGATACTTTCCTCTCTTTAAATCGTACTGCAGCCAGTCCATGCAGAAGCGAAATGCTCCAACATGTCCGCCTTAACGTTGTCTGAGTTACCCCAAAGATAATATCCTCGAGTTTTCAAATAAATTTCGCAGAGTGACGAGGCATTTAACTACCTTAAGAGAGTCATAGTTACTCCTGCCGGCTGCTCCCATTTCTTTAGGCCATTATCATTCTTGCTATGGCCAGTCCTACAGAACCGATATGCCACTGTATGTCCACCTAAACGTCGTCACAGTTACTCCCACTACGAGTTTCTTGAGTTAGCAAATGTACTTCGACGGATGACGAGGCATTTGGCCACCTTAAGAGAGTTCCTGCCGCCAGCTGCTCCCCTTCCTTTGAATCTTTCCTCTCTTTAATTCGTACTGCGGCCAGTCCATGCAGAAGCGAAATGCTGCAACATGTCCACCTTAACGTTGTCTGAGTTACTCCAACAACGATATCCTCGAGTTTTCAAATAAATTTCGCAGAGTGGCGAGGATTTTGGCTGCCTTAAGAGAGTCATAGTTCCTCTTGCTAGCTGCTCCCCTTTCTTTGAATCTTTCCACTCTTTAATTGCGTACACCGGCCAGTCCATGCAGAAGCGAAATGCTGCAACATGTCCACCTTAACGTTGTCTGAGTTACTCCAACAACGATATCCTCGAGTTTTCAAATAAATTTCGCAGAGTGACGAGGCATTTAACTACCTTAAGAGAGTCATAGTTACTCCTGCCGGCTGCTCCCATTTCTTTAGGACTTTGTCATTCTTGCTAAGGCCAGTCCTACAGAACCGATATGACACTGTATGTCCACCTTAACGTCGTCACAGTTAATCCCACTACGAGTTTCTCGAGTTAGCAAATGTACTTCGCCGGATGACGAGGCATTTGGCTACCTCAAGAGAGTCAAAGTTCCTGCTGGCAGTTGCTCCCCTTTCTTTGAATCTTTCCTCTCTTTAATTCGTACTGGGGCCAGTCCATGCAGAAGCGAAATGCTGCAACATGTTTACATTAACGCTGTCTGAGTTACTCCAACGACGATATCCTCGAGTTTTCAAATAAATTTCGCAGAGTTACGAGGCATTGGCCTACCTTAAGAGAGTCACAGTTACTCCTGCCGGCTGCTCCCATTTCTTTAGGCCATTGTCATTCTTGCTATGGCCAGTCCTACAGAACTGATATGCCACTGTATGTCCACCTAAACGTCGTCACAGTGACTCCCACTACGAGTTTC
This sequence comes from Schistocerca americana, assembly GCF_021461395.2. Lineage (NCBI taxonomy): Eukaryota > Metazoa > Arthropoda > Insecta > Orthoptera > Acrididae > Schistocerca > Schistocerca americana. The sequence goes on from NC_060123.1 coordinate 718,186,950, forward strand.
TTGAGTTAGCAAATGTACTTCGCCGGATGACGAGGCATTTGACTACCTTATGAGAATCATAGTTCTTGCTGCCAGCTGCTCCCCTTCCTTTGAATCTTTCCTCTCTTTAGTTCGTACTGCGGCCAGTCCATGCAGAAGCGGCATGCTGCAACATGTCCACCTTATCGTTGTCTGAGTTACTCCAACGACGATATCCTCGAGTTTTCAAATAAATCTCGCAGAGTGACGAGGCATTTGGCTACCTTAAGAGAGGCATAGTTACTCCTGCCGGCTGCTCCCATTTCATCAGGCCATTATCATTCTTGCTATGGCCCGTCCTACAGAACCGATATGCCACCGTATATCCACCTTAACGTCGTCACAGTTACTCCCACTACGAGTTTCTCGAGTTAGTAAATGTACTTCGCCGGATGACGAGGCTTTTGGCTACCTTAAGAGGGTCATAGTTCCTGCTACCAGCTGCTCCCCTTCCTTTGAATCTTTCCTCTCTTTAATTCGTACTTCGGCCAGTCCATACAGAAGCGAAATGCTGCAACATGTTTACCTTTAACGCTGTCCGAGTTACTCCAACGACGATATCCTCGAGTTTTCAAATAAATTTCGCAGAGTGACGAGGCATTTGGATACCTTAAGAGAGTCATAGTTACTGCTGCCAGCTGCTCCCCCTTCTTTGATTATTCCTCTCTTCAATTCGTATTGCTGCCAGTCCTGCAGAAGCGAAATGCTGCAACATGTCCACCTTAACGTTGTCTGAGTTACTCCAACGACGATATCCTCGAGATTTCAAATAAATTTCGCAGAGTGACAAGGCATTTGGCTACCTTAAGTGAGTCATAGTTCCTGTTGCCAGCTGTTCCCCTTTCTTTGAATCTTTCCTCTCTTTAATTCGTTCTGCGGCCAGTCCAGGCAGAAGCGAAATACTGCAACATGTCCTCCTTAACGTTTTCTGAGTTGCTCCAACGACGATATCCTCGAGTTTTCAAACAAATTTCGCAGAGTAACGAGGCATTTGGCTACCTTAAGAGAGTCATAGTAACTCCTGCCAATTGCTCCCCCTTCTTTGATCTTTCCTCTCATTAATTCGTATTGCGGCCAGTCCTGCAGATGCGAAATGCTACAGCATTTTACCTTAACGTTGTCTGAGTTACTCCAACGACGATATCCTCGAGTTTTCAAATAAATTTCGCAGAGTGACAAGGCATTTGGCTACCTTAAGAGAGTCATAGTTACTCCTGCCGGCTGCTACCATTTCTTTAGGCCTTAATCATTCTTGCTAAGGCCAGCCCTACTGAACCGATATGTCACTGTATGTCCACCTTCACGACGTCACAGTTACTCCCACTACGAGTTTCTCGAGTTAGCAAATGTACTTCGCCGGATGACGAGGCATTTGGCTACCTTAAGTGAGTCATAGTTCCTGTTAACAGCTGCTCCTCTTTCTTTGAATCTTTCCTCTCTTTAATTCGTTCTGCTGCCAGTCCACGCAGAAGCGAAATACTGCAGCATGTCCTCCTTAACGTTGTCTGACTTGCTCCAACGACGATATCCACGAGCTTTCAAATAAATTTCGCAGAGTGACGAGGCATTTGGCTACCTTAAGAGAGTCATAGTTACCCCTCCTGGCTGCTCCCATTTCTTTAGGCCATTATCATTCTTGCTATGGCCAGTCCTACAGAACCGATATGCCACTGTATATCCACCTAAACGTCGTCACAGTTACTCCCACTACGAGTTTCTTGAGTTAGCAAATGTACTTCGCCGGATGACGAGGCATTTGGCTACCTTAAGAGAGTCATAGTTCCTCTTGCCAGCTGCTCCCCTTTCTTTGAATCTCTCCTCTCTTTAATTCGTACTGCGGCCAGTCCATGTAGAAGCGAAATGCTGCAACATGTCCACCTTAACGTTTTCTGAGTCACTTCAACGACGATGTCCTCGAGTTTTCAAATAAATTTCGCAGAGTGACGAGGCATTTGGCTACCTTAAGAGAGTCACAGTTGCTGCTGCCAGCTGCTCCCACTTCTTTGATCTTTCCTCTCTTTAATTCGTATTGCGGCCAGTCCTGCAGAAGCGAAATGCTGCAACATGTCCACCTTAACGTTGTCTGAGTTACCCCAACGTCGATTTTCTCGAGATTACAAATACATTTCGCAGAGTGACAAGGCATTTGGCTACCTTAAGAGAGTCATAGTTACTGCTGCCAGCTGCTCCCCCTTCATTGATCTTTCCTCTCTTTAATTCGTATTGCGGCCAGTCCATGCAGAAGCGGAATGCTGCAACATGTCCACCTTATCGTTGTCTGAGTTACTCCAACGATGATATCCTCGAGTTTTCAAATAAATTTCGCAGAGTGACAAGGCATTTGGCTACCTTGAGAGAGTCGTAGTTACTCCTGCCGGCTGCTCCCATTTCTTTAGGCCATTATCATTCTTGCTATGGCCAGTCCTACAGAACCGATATGCCACTGTATGTCCACCTAAACATCGTCACAGTTACTCCCACTACGAGTTTCTTTAGTATGCAAATGTACTTCGCCGGATGACGAGGCATTTGGCTACCATAAGAGAGTAACAGTTATTCCTGCCGGCTGCTCCCATTTCTTTAGGACTTTGTCATTCTTGCTAAGGCCAGTCCTACAGAACCGATATGACACTGTATCTCCACCTTAACGTCGTCACAGTTAATCCCACTACGAGTTTCTCGAGTTAGCAAATGTACTTCGCCGGATGACGAGGCATTTGGCTACCTTAAGAGTGTCATAGTTCCTGTTGCTAGCTGCTCCTCCTTCTTTGAATCTTTCCTCTCTTTAATTCGTTCTGCCTCCAGTCCACGCAGAAGCGAAATACTGCAACATGTCCACCTTAACGTTGTCTGAGTTACTCCAACGACAGTATCCACGAGCTTTCAAATGAATTTCGCAGAGTGACGAGGCATTTGGTTACCTTAAGAGAGTCATAGTTACTGCTGCCAGCTGCTCCCCCTTCTTTGATCTTTCCTCTCTTTAATTCGTATCGCGGCCCGTCCTGCAGAAGCGAAATGCTGCAACATGTCCACTTTAACGTTGTCTGAGTTACTCCGACGAAGATATCCTCGAGATTTCAAATAAATTTCGCAGAGTGACGAGGCATTTGGCTACCTTAAGAGAGTCATAGTTCCTCTTGCCAGCTGCTCCCCTTTCTCTGAATCTCTCCTCTCTTTAATTCGTACTGCGGCCAGTCCATGCAGAAGCGAAATGCTGCAACATGTCCACTTTTACGTTTTCTGAGTTACTTCAACGACGATATCCTCGAGTTTTCAAATAAATTTCGCAGAGTGACGAGGCATTTGGCTACCTTAAGAGAGTCACAGTTGCTGCTGCCAGCTGCTTCCACTTCTTTGATCTTTCCTCTCTTTAATTCGTATTGCGGCCAGTCCTGCAGAAGCGAAATGCTGCAACATGTCCACCTTAACGTTGTCTGAGTTACCCCAACGTCGATTTTCTCGAGATTTCAAATAAATTTCGCAGTGACAAGGCATTTGGCTACCTTAAGAGAGTCATAGTTACTGCTGCCAGCTGCTCCCCCTTCATTGATCTTTCCTCTCTTTAATTCGTATTGCGGCCAGTCCATGCAGAAGCGGAATGCTGCAACATGTCCACCTTATCGTTGTCTGAGTTACTCCAACGATGATATCCTCGAGTTTTCAAATAAATTTCGCAGAGTGACAAGGCATTTGGCTACCTTGAGAGAGTCGTAGTTACTCCTGCCGGCTGCTCCCATTTCTTTAGGCCATTATCATTCTTGCTATGGCCAGTCCTACAGAACCGATATGCCACTGTATGTCCACCTAAACGTCGTCACAGTTACTCCCACTACGAGTTTCTTTAGTATGCAAATGTACTTCGCCGGATGACGTGGCATTTGGCTACCATAAGAGAGTAACAGTTATTCCTGCCGGCTGCTCCCATTTCTTTAGGACTTTGTCATTCTTGCTAAGGCCAGTCCTACAGAACCGATATGACACTGTATCTCCACCTTAACGTCGTCACAGTTAATCCCACTACGAGTTTCTCGAGTTAGCAAATGTACTTCGCCGGATGACGAGGCATTTGGCTACCTTAAGAGTGTCATAGTTCCTGTTGCTAGCTGCTCCTCCTTCTTTGAATCTTTCCTCTCTTTAATTCGTTCTGCCTCCAGTCCACGCAGAAGCGAAATACTGCAACATGTCCACCTTAACGTTGTCTGAGTTACTCCAACGACAATATCCACGAGCTTTCAAATGAATTTCGCAGATTGACGAGGCATTTGGTTACCTTAAGAGAGTCATAGTTACTGCTGCCAGCTGCTCCCCCTTCTTTGATCTTTCCTCTCTTTAATTCGTATCGCGGCCCGTCCTGCAGAAGCGAAATGCTGCAACATGTCCACCTTAACGTTGTCTGAGTTACTCCAACGACGATATCCTCGAGATTTCAAATAAATTTTGCAGAGTGACGAGGCATTTGGCTACCTTAAGAGAGTCATAGTTCCTCTTGCCAGCTGCTCCCCTTTCTTTGAATCTCTCCTCTCTTTAATTCGTACTGCGGCCAGTCCATGCAGAAGCGAAATGCTGCAACATGTCCACTTTTACGTTTTCTGAGTTACTTCAACGACGATATCCTCGAGTTTTTAAACAAATTTCGCAGAGTGACGAGGCATTTGGCTACCTTAAGAGAGTCACAGTTGCTGCTGCCAGCTGCTCCCACTTCTTTAATCTTTCCTCTCTTTAATTCGTATTGCGGCCAGTCCTGCAGAAGCGAAATGCTGCAACATGTCCACCTTAACGTTGTCTGAGTTACCCCAACGTCGATTTTCTCGAGATTTCAAATAAATTTCGCAGAGTGACAAGGCATTTGGCTACCTTAAGAGAGTCATAGTTACTGCTGCCAGCTGCTCCCCCTTCATTGATCTTTCCTCTCTTTAATTCGTATTGCGGCCAGTCCATGCAGAAGCGGAATGCTGCAACATGTCCACCTTATCGTTGTCTGAGTTACTCCAACGATGATATCCTCGAGTTTTCAAATAAATTTCGCAGAGTGACAAGGCATTTGGCTACCTTGAGAGAGTCGTAGTTACTCCTGCCGGCTGCTCCCATTTCTTTAGGCCATTATCATTCTTGCTATGGCCAGTCCTACAGAACCGATATGCCACTGTATGTCCACCTAAACGTCGTCACAGTTACTCCCACTACGAGTCTCTTGAGTTAGCAAATGTACTTCGCCGGATGACGAGGCATTTGGCGACTTTAAGAGAGTCATAGTTCCTGCTGCCAGCTGCTCCCCTTCCTTTGATACTTTCCTCTCTTTAAATCGTACTGCAGCCAGTCCATGCAGAAGCGAAATGCTCCAACATGTCCGCCTTAACGTTGTCTAAGTTACCCCAAAGATGATATCCTCGAGTTTTCAAATAAATTTCGCAGAGTGACGAGGCATTTAACTACCTTAAGAGAGTCATAGTTACTCCTGCCGGCTGCTCCCATTTCTTTAGGCCATTATCATTCTTGCTATGGCCAGTCCTACAGAACCGATATGCCACTGTATGTCCACCTAAACGTCGTCACAGTTACTCCCACTACGAGTTTCTTGAGTTAGCAAATGTACTTCGACGGATGACGAGGCATTTGGCCACCTTAAGAGAGTTCCTGCCGCCAGCTGCTCCCCTTCCTTTGAATCTTTCCTCTCTTTAATTCGTACTGCGGCCAGTCCATTCAGAAGCGAAATGCTGCAACATGTCCACCTTAACGTTGTCTGAGTTACTCCAACAACGATATCCTCGAGTTTTCAAATAAATTTCGCAGAGTGGCGAGGATTTTGGCTGCCTTAAGAGAGTCATAGTTCCTCTTGCTAGCTGCTCCCCTTTCTTTGAATCTTTCCACTCTTTAATTGCGTACACCGGCCAGTTCATGCAGAAAAGGAATGCTGCAACATGTTCACCTTAACGTTGTCTGAGTTACTCCAACGAGGATATCCTCGAGTTTTCAAATAAATTTCGCAGAGTGACGAGGCATTTGGCTACCTTAAGAGTGTTATAGTTACTCCTCCTGGCTGCTCCCGTTTCTTTGGGCCACTATCATTCATGCCTTGGCCAGTCCTACAGAACCGATATGCCACCGTATGTCCACCTAAACGTCGTCACAATTACTCCCACTACGAGTTTCTTTAGTATGCAAATGTACTTCGCCGGATGACGAGGTATTTGGCTACCTTAAGAGAGTCATAGTTCCTGCTACCAGCTGCTAGCCCTTCCTTTGAATCTTTCCTCTCTTTAATTCGTACTGCGGCAAGTAAATGCAGAAGCGCAATGCTGCAACATGTCCACCTTAACGTTGTCTGAGTTACTCCAACGACGATATCCTCGAGTTTTCAAATAAATTTCGCAGAGTGACAAGGCATTTGGCTACCTTAAGAGAGTCATAGTTACTCCTGCCGGCTGCTCCCATTTCTTTAGGCCTTAATCATTCTTGCTAAGGCCAGTCCTACTGAACCGAAATGTCACTGTATGTCCACCTTCACGACGTCACAGTTACTCCCACTACGAGTTTCTCGAGTTAGCAAATGTACTTCGCCGGATGACGAGGCATTTGGCTACCTTAAGTGAGTCATAGTTCCTGTTGCCAGCTGCTCCTCTTTCTTTGAATCTTTCCTCTCTTTCATTCGTTCTGCTGCCAGTCCACGCAGAAGCGAAATACTGCAACATGTCCACCTTAACGTTGTCTGAGTTACTCCAACGACAATATCCACGAGCTTTCAAATAAATTTCGCAGAGTGACGAGGCATTTGGCTACCTTAAGAGAGTCATAGTTACTGCTGCCAGGTGCTCTCCCTTCTTTTTATCATTCGTCTCTTTAATTCGTATGGCGGACAGTCCTGCAGAAGCGAAGTGCTACAGCATGTCCACCTTAACGTTGTGTGAGTTACTCCACCGATGATATCCTCGAGTTTTCAAATAAATATCGCAGAGTGACGAGGCATTTGGCTACCTTAAGAGAGTCACAGTTACTCCTGCCGGCTGCTCCCATTTCTCTAGGCCTTAATCATTCTTGCTAAGGCCAGTCCCACAGAACCGATATGTCACTGTATGTCCACCTTAACGACGTCACAGTTACTCCCACTACGAGTTTCTCGAGTTAGCAAATGTACTTCGCCAGATGACGAGGCATCTGGCTACCTTAAGGGAGTCATAGTTCCTGTTGCCAGCTGCTCCTATTTCTTTGAATCTTTCCTCTCTTTAATTCGTTCGGCTGCCAGTCCATGCAGAAGCGAAATACTGCAGCATGTCCACCTTAACGTTGTCTGACTTACTCCAACGACGATATCCACGAGCTTTCAAATAAATTTCGCGGAGTGACGAGGCATTTGGCTACCTTAAGAGAGTCATAGTTACTCCTCCTGGCTGCTCCCATTTCTTTAGGCCATTATTATTCTTGCTATGGCCAGTCTTACAGAACCGATATGCCACTGTATGTCCATCTAAACGTCGTCACAGTTACTCCCACTACGAGTTTCTTGAGTTAGCAAATGTACTTCGCCGGATGACGAGGATTTTGGCTGCCTTAAGAGAGTCATAGTTCCTCTTGCTAGCTGCTCCCCTTTCTTTGAATCTTTCCACTCTTTAATTGCGTACACCGGCCAGTTCATGCAGAAAAGGAATGCTGCAACATGTTCACCTTAACGTTGTCTGAGTTACTCCAACGAGGATATCCTCGAGTTTTCAAATAAATTTCGCAGAGTGACGAGGCATTTGGCTACCTTAAGAGTGTTATAGTTACTCCTCCTGGCTGCTCCCGTTTCTTTGGGCCACTATCATTCATGCTATGGCCAGTCCTACAGAACCGATATGCCACCGTATGTCCACCTAAACGTCGTCACAATTACTCCCACTACGAGTTTCTTTAGTATGCAAATGTACTTCGCCGGATGACGAGGTATTTGGCTACCTTAAGAGAGTCATAGTTCCTGCTACCAGCTGCTAGCCCTTCCTTTGAATCTTTCCTCTCTTTAATTCGTACTGCGGCAAGTAAATGCAGAAGCGCAATGCTGCAACATGTCCACCTTAACGTTGTCTGAGTTACTCCAACGACGATATCCTCGAGTTTTCAAATAAATTTCGCAGAGTGACAAGGCATTTGGCTACCTTAAGAGAGTCATAGTTACTCCTGCCGGCTGCTCCCATTTCTTTAGGCCTTAATCATTCTTGCTAAGGCCAGTCCTACTGAACCGATATGTCACTGTATGTCCACCTTCACGACGTCACAGTTACTCCCACTACGAGTTTCTCGAGTTAGCAAATGTACTTCGCCGGATGACGAGGCATTTGGCTACCTTAAGTGAGTCATAGTTCCTGTTGCCATCTGCTCCTCTTTCTTTGAATCTTTCCTCTCTTTCATTCGTTCTGCTGCCAGTCCACGCAGAAGCGAAATACTGCAACATGTCCACCTTATCTTTGTCTGAGTTACTCCAACGACAATATCCACGAGCTTTCAAATAAATTTCGCAGAGTGACGAGGCATTTGGCTACCTTAAGAGAGTCATAGTTACTGCTGCCAGGTGCTCTCCCTTCTTTTTATCATTCGTCTCTTTAATTCGTATTGCGGACAGTCCTGCAGAAGCGAAGTGCTACAGCATGTCCACCTTAACGTTGTGTGAGTTACTCCACCGATGATATCCTCGAGTTTTCAAATAAATATCGCAGAGTGACGAGGCATTTGGCTACCTTAAGAGAGTCACAGTTACTCCTGCCGGCTGCTCCCATTTCTCTAGGCCTTAATCATTCTTGCTAAGGCCAGTCCCACAGAACCGATATGTCACTGTATGTCCACCTTAACGACGTCACAGTTACTCCCACTACGAGTTTCTCGAGTTAGCAAATGTACTTCGCCAGATGACGAGGCATCTGGCTACCTTAAGGGAGTCATAGTTCCTGTTGCCAGCTGCTCCTATTTCTTTGAATCTTTCCTCTCTTTAATTCGTTCGGCTGCCAGTCCATGCAGAAGCGAAATACTGCAGCATGTCCACCTTAACGTTGTCTGACTTACTCCAACGACGATATCCACGAGCTTTCAAATAAATTTCGCAGAGTGACGAGGCATTTGGCTACCTTAAGAGAGTCATAGTTACTCCTCCTGGCTGCTCCCATTTCTTTAGGCCATTATCATTCTTGCTATGGCCAGTCTTACAGACCCGATATGCCACTGTATGTCCATCTAAACGTCGTCACAGTTACTCCCACTACGAGTTTCTTGAGTTAGCAAATGTACTTCGCCGGATGACGAGGCATTTGGCTACCTTAAGAGAGTCATAGTTCCTCTTGCCAGCTGCTCCCCTTTCTTTGAATCTCTCCTCTCTTTAATTCGTACTGCGGCCAGTCCATGCAGAAGCGAAATGCTGCAACATGTCCACCTTAACGTTTTCTGAGTTACTTCGACGACGATATCCTCGAGTTTTCAAATAAATTTCGCAGAGTGACGAGGCATTTGGCTACCTTAAGAGAGTCACAGTTACTCCTGCCGGCTGCTCCCAATTCTTTAGACCTTTATCATTCTTGCTATGGCCAGTCCTACAGAACCGATATGCCACTGTATGTCCACCTAATCGTCGTCACAGTTACTCCCACTACGAGTTTCTTTAGTATGCAAATGTACTTCGCCGGATGACGAGGCATTTGGCTACCTTAAGAGAGTCACAGTTATTCCTGCCGGCTGCTCCCATTTCTTTAGGACTTTGTCATTCTTGCTAAGGCCAGTCCTACAGAACCGATATGACACTGTATCTCCACCTTAACGTCGTCACAGTTAATCCCACTACGAGTTTCTCGAGTTAGCAAATGTACTTCGCCGGATGACGAGGCATTTGGCTACCTTAAGAGAGTCATAGTTACTCCTGCCGGCTGCTCCCAATTCTTTAGACCTTTATCATTCTTGCTATGGCCAGTCCTACAGAACCGATATGCCACTGTATGTCCACCTAATCGTCGTCACAGTTACTCCCACTACGAGTTTCTTTAGTATGCAAATGTACTTCGCCGGATGACGAGGCATTTGGCTACCTTAAGAGAGTCACAGTTATTCCTGCCGGCTGCTCCCATTTCTTTAGGACTTTGTCATTCTTGCTAAGGCCAGTCCTACAGAACCGATATGACACTGTATCTCCACCTTAACGTCGTCACAGTTAATCCCACTACGAGTTTCTCGAGTTAGCAAATGTACTTCGCCGGATGACGAGGCATTTGGCTACCTTAAGAGTGTCATAGTTCCTGTTGCTAGCTGCTCCTCTTTCTTTGAATCTTTCCTCTCTTTAATTCGTTCTGCCTCCAGTCCACGCAGAAGCGAAATACTGCAACATGTCCACCTTAACGTTGTCTGAGTTACTCCAACGACAATATCCACGAGCTTTCAAATAAATTTCGCAGAGTGACGAGGCATTTGGCTACCTTAAGAGAGTCATAGTTACTGCTGCCAGGTGCTCTCCCTTCTTTTTATCATTCGTCTCTTTAATTCGTATGGCGGACAGTCCTGCAGAAGCGAAGTGCTACAGCATGTCCACCTTAACGTTGTGTGAGTTACTCCACCGATGATATCCTCGAGTTTTCAAATAAATATCGCAGAGTGACGAGGCATTTGGCTACCTTAAGAGAGTCACAGTTACTCCTGCCGGCTGCTCCCATTTCTCTAGGCCTTAATCATTCTTGCTAAGGCCAGTCCCACAGAACCGATATGTCACTGTATGTCCACCTTAACGACGTCACAGTTACTCCCACTACGAGTTTCTCGAGTTAGCAAATGTACTTCGCCAGATGACGAGGCATCTGGCTACCTTAAGGGAGTCATAGTTCCTGTTGCCAGCTGCTCCTATTTCTTTGAATCTTTCCTCTCTTTAATTCGTTCGGCTGCCAGTCCATGCAGAAGCGAAATACTGCAGCGTGTCCACCTTAACGTTGTCTGACTTACTCCAACGACGATATCCACGAGCTTTCAAATAAATTTCGCAGAGTGACGAGGCATTTGGCTACCTTAAGAGAGTCATAGTTACTCCTCCTGGCTGCTCCCATTTCTTTAGGCCATTATCATTCTTGCTATGGCCAGTCTTACAGAACCGATATGCCACTGTATGTCCATCTAAACGTCGTCACAGTTACTCCCACTACGAGTTTCTTGAGTTAGCAAATGTACTTCGCCTGATGACGAGGATTTTGGCTGCCTTAAGAGAGTCATAGTTCCTCTTGCTAGCTGCTCCCCTTTCTTTGAATCTTTCCACTCTTTAATTGCGTACACCGGCCAGTTCATGCAGAAAAGGAATGCTGCAACATGTTCACCTTAACGTTGTCTGAGTTACTCCAACGAGGATATCCTCGAGTTTTCAAATAAATTTCGCAGAGTGACGAGGCATTTGGCTACCTTAAGAGTGTTATAGTTACTCCTCCTGGCTGCTCCCGTTTCTTTGGGCCACTATCATTCATGCTATGGCCAGTCCTACAGAACCGATATGCCACCGTATGTCCACCTAAACGTCGTCACAATTACTCCCACTACGAGTTTCTTTAGTATGCAAATGTACTTCGCCGGATGACGAGGTATTTGGCTACCTTAAGAGAGTCATAGTTCCTGCTACCAGCTGCTAGCCCTTCCTTTGAATCTTTCCTCTCTTTAATTCGTACTGCGGCAAGTAAATGCAGAAGCGCAATGTTGCAACATGTCCACCTTAACGTTGTCTGAGTTACTCCAACGACGATATCCTCGAGTTTTCAAATAAATTTCGCAGAGTGACAAGGCATTTGGCTACCTTAAGAGAGTCATAGTTACTCCTGCCGGCTGCTCCCATTTCTTTAGGCCTTAATCATTCTTGCTAAGGCCAGTCCTACTGAACCGATATGTCACTGTATGTCCACCTTCACGACGTCACAGTTACTCCCACTACGAGTTTCTCGAGTTAGCAAATGTACTTCGCCGGATGACGAGGCATTTGGCTACCTTAAGTGAGTCATAGTTCCTGTTGCCAGCTGCTCCTCTTTCTTTGAATCTTTCCTCTCTTTCATTCGTTCTGCTGCCAGTCCACGCAGAAGCGAAATACTGCAACATGTCCACCTTAACGTTGTCTGAGTTACTCCAACGACAATATCCACGAGCTTTCAAATAAATATCGCAGAGTGACGAGGCATTTGGCTACCTTAAGAGGGTCATAGTTACTGCTGCCAGGTGCTCTCCCTTCTTTTTATCATTCGTCTCTTTAATTCGTATGGCGGACAGTCCTGCAGAAGCGAAGTGCTACAGCATGTCCACCTTAACGTTGTGTGAGTTACTCCACCGATGATATCCTCGAGTTTTCAAATAAATATCGCAGAGTGACGAGGCATTTGGCTACCTTAAGAGAGTCACAGTTACTCCTGCCGGCTGCTCCCATTTCTCTAGGCCTTAATCATTCTTGCTAAGGCCAGTCCCACAGAACCGATATGTCACTGTATGTCCACCTTAACGACGTCACAGTTACTCCCACTACGAGTTTCTCGAGTTAGCAAATGTACTTCGCCAGATGACGAGGCATCTGGCTACCTTAAGGGAGTCATAGTTCCTGTTGCAAGCTGCTCCTATTTCTTTGAATCTTTCCTCTCTTTAATTCGTTCGGCTGCCAGTCCATGCAGAAGCGAAATACTGCAGCATGTCCACCTTAACGTTGTCTGACTTACTCCAACGACGATATCCACGAGCTTTCAAATAAATTTCGCAGAGTGACGAGGCATTTGGCTACCTTAAGAGAGTCATAGTTACTCCTCCTGGCTGCTCCCATTTCTTTAGGCCATTATCATTCTTGCTATGGCCAGTCTTACAGACCCGATATGCCACTGTATGTCCATCTAAACGTCGTCACAGTTACTCCCACTACGAGTTTCTTGAGTTAGCAAATGTACTTCGCCGGATGACGAGGCATTTGGCTACCTTAAGAGAGTCATAGTTCCTCTTGCCAGCTGCTCCCCTTTCTTTGAATCTCTCCTCTCTTTAATTCGTACTGCGGCCAGTCCATGCAGAAGCGAAATGCTGCAACATGTCCACCTTAACGTTTTCTGAGTTACTTCAACGACGATATCCTCGAGTTTTCAAATAAATTTCGCAGAGTGACGAGGCATTTGGCTACCTTAAGAGAGTCACAGTTACTCCTGCCGGCTGCTCCCAATTCTTTAGACCTTTATCATTCTTGCTATGGCCAGTCCTACAGAACCGATATGCCACTGTATGTCCACCTAATCGTCGTCACAGTTACTCCCACTACGAGTTTCTTTAGTATGCAAATGTACTTCGCCGGATGACGAGGCATTTGGCTACCTTAAGAGAGTCACAGTTATTCCTGCCGGCTGCTCCCATTTCTTTAGGACTTTGTCATTCTTGCTAAGGCCAGTCCTACTGAACCGATATGTCACTGTATGTCCACCTTCACGACGTCACAGTTACTCCCACTACGAGTTTCTCGAGTTAGCAAATGTACTTCGCCGGATGACGAGGCATTTGGCTACCTTAAGTGAGTCATAGTTCCTGTTGCCAGCTGCTCCTCTTTCTTTGAATCTTTCCTCTCTTTCATTCGTTCTGCTGCCAGTCCACGCAGAAGCGAAATACTGCAACATGTCCACCTTAACGTTGTCTGAGTTACTCCAACGACAATATCCACGAGCTTTCAAATAAATTTCGCAGAGTGACGAGGCATTTGGCTACCTTAAGAGAGTCATAGTTACTGCTGCCAGGTGCTCTCCCTTCTTTTTATCATTCGTCTCTTTAATTCGTATGGCGGACAGTCCTGCAGAAGCGAAGTGCTACAGCATGTCCACCTTAACGTTGTGTGAGTTACTCCACCGATGATATCCTCGAGTTTTCAAATAAATATCGCAGAGTGACGAGGCATTTGGCTACCTTAAGAGAGTCACAGTTACTCCTGCCGGCTGCTCCCATTTCTCTAGGCCTTAATCATTCTTGCTAAGGCCAGTCCCACAGAACCGATATGTCACTGTATGTCCACCTTAACGACGTCACAGTTACTCCCACTACGAGTTTCTCGAGTTAGCAAATGTACTTCGCCAGATGACGAGGCATCTGGCTACCTTAAGGGAGTCATAGTTCCTGTTGCCAGCTGCTCCTATTTCTTTGAATCTTTCCTCTCTTTAATTCGTTCGGCTGCCAGTCCATGCAGAAGCGAAGTACTGCAGCATGTCCACCTTAACGTTGTCTGACTTACTCCAACGACGATATCCACGAGCTTTCAAATAAATTTCGCAGAGTGACGAGGCATTTGGCTACCTTAAGAGAGTCATAGTTACTCCTCCTGGCTGCTCCCATTTCTTTAGGCCATTATCATTCTTGCTATGGCCAGTCTTACAGACCCGATATGCCACTGTATGTCCATCTAAACGTCGTCACAGTTACTCCCACTACGAATTTCTTGAGTTAGCAAATGTACTTCGCCGGATGACGAGGCATTTGGCTACCTTAAGAGAGTCATAGTTCCTCTTGCCAGCTGCTCCCCTTTCTTTGAATCTCTCCTCTCTTTAATTCGTACTGCGGCCAGTCCATGCAGAAGCGAAATGCTGCAACATGTCCACCTTAACGTTTTCTGAGTTACTTCAACGACGATATCCTCGAGTTTTCAAATAAATTTCGCAGAGTGACGAGGCATTTGGCTACCTTAAGAGAGTCACAGTTACTCCTGCCGGCTGCTCCCAATTCTTTAGACCTTTATCATTCTTGCTATGGCCAGTCCTACAGAACCGATATGCCACTGTATGTCCACCTAATCGTCGTCACAGTTACTCCCACTACGAGTTTCTTTAGTATGCAAATGTACTTCGGTGGATGACGAGGCATTTGGCTACCTTAAGAGAGTCACAGTTATTCCTGCCGGCTGCTCCCATTTCTTTAGGACTTTGTCATTCTTGCTAAGGCCAGTCCTACTGAACCGATATGTCACTGTATGTCCACCTTCACGACGTCACAGTTACTCCCACTACGAGTTTCTCGAGTTAGCAAATGTACTTCGCCGGATGACGAGGCATTTGGCTACCTTAAGTGAGTCATAGTTCCTGTTGCCAGCTGCTCCTCTTTCTTTGAATCTTTCCTCTCTTTCATTCGTTCTGCTGCCAGTCCACGCAGAAGCGAAATACTGCAACATGTCCACCTTAACGTTGTCTGAGTTACTCCAACGACAATATCCACGAGCTTTCAAATAAATTTCGCAGAGTGACGAGGCATTTGGCTACCTTAAGAGAGTCATAGTTACTGCTGCCAGGTGCTCTCCCTTCTTTTTATCATTCGTCTCTTTAATTCGTATGGCGGACAGTCCTGCAGAAGCGAAGTGCTACAGCATGTCCACCTTAACGTTGTGTGAGTTACTCCACCGATGATATCCTCGAGTTTTCAAATAAATATCGCAGAGTGACGAGGCATTTGGCTACCTTAAGAGAGTCACAGTTACTCCTGCCGGCTGCTCCCATTTCTCTAGGCCTTAATCATTCTTGCTAAGGCCAGTCCCACAGAACCGATATGTCACTGTATGTCCACCTTAACGACGTCACAGTTACTCCCACTACGAGTTTCTCGAGTTAGCAAATGTACTTCGCCAGATGACGAGGCATCTGGCTACCTTAAGGGAGTCATAGTTCCTGGTGCCAGCTGCTCCTATTTCTTTGAATCTTTCCTCTCTTTAATTCGTTCGGCTGCCAGTCCATGCAGAAGCGAAATACTGCAGCATGTCCACCTTAATGTTGTCTGACTTACTCCAACGACGATATCCACGAGCTTTCAAATAAATTTCGCAGAGTGACGAGGCATTTGGCTACCTTAAGAGAGTCATAGTTACTCCTCCTGGCTGCTCCCATTTCTTTAGGCCATTATCATTCTTGCTATGGCCAGTCTTACAGACCCGATATGCCACTGTATGTCCATCTAAACGTCGTCACAGTTACTCCCACTACGAGTTTCTTGAGTTAGCAAATGTACTTCGCCGGATGACGAGGCATTTGGCTACCTTAAGAGAGTCATAGTTCCTCTTGCCAGCTGCTCCCCTTTCTTTGAATCTCTCCTCTCTTTAATTCGTACTGCGGCCAGTCCATGCAGAAGCGAAATGCTGCAACATGTCCACCTTAACGTTTTCTGAGTTACTTCAACGACGATATCCTCGAGTTTTCAAATAAATTTCGCAGAGTGACGAGGCATTTGGCTACCTTAAGAGAGTCACAGTTACCCCTGCCGGCTGCTCCCAATTCTTTAGACCTTTATCATTCTTGCTATGGCCAGTCCTACAGAACCTTTATATGCCACTGTATGTCCACCTAATCGTCGTCACAGTTACTCCCACTACGAGTTTCTTTAGTATGCAAATGTACTTCGCCGGATGACGAGGCATTTGGCTACCTTAAGAGAGTCACAGTTATTCCTGCCGGCTGCTCCCATTTCTTTAGGACTTTGTCATTCTTGCTAAGGCCAGTCCTACAGAACCGATATGACACTGTATCTCCACCTTAACGTCGTCACAGTTAATCCCACTACGAGTTTCTCGAGTTAGCAAATGTACTTCGCCGGATGACGAGGCATTTGGCTACCTTAAGAGAGTCCTAGTTACTCCTGCCGGCTGCTCCCAATTCCTTAGACCTTTATCATTCTTGCTATGGCCAGTCCTACAGAACCGATATGCCACTGTATGTCCACCTAATCGTCGTCACAGTTACTCCCACTACGAGTTTCTTTAGTATGCAAATGTACTTCGCCGGATGACGAGGCATTTGGCTACCTTAAGAGAGTCACAGTTATTCCTGCCGGCTGCTCCCATTTCTTTAGGACTTTGTCATTCTTGCTAAGGCCAGTCCTACAGAACCGATATGACACTGTATCTCCACCTTAACGTCGTCACAGTTAATCCCACTACGAGTTTCTCGAGTTAGCAAATGTACTTCGCCGGATGACGAGGCATTTGGCTACCTTAAGAGTGTCATAGTTCCTGTTGCTAGCTGCTCCTCTTTCTTTGAATCTTTCCTCTCTTTAATTCGTTCTGCCTCCAGTCCACGCAGAAGCGAAATACTGCAACATGTCCACCTTAACGTTGTCTGAGTTACTCCAACGACAATACCCACGAGCTTTCAAATGAATTTCGCAGAGTGACGAGGCGTTTGGTTACCTTAAGAGAGTCATAGTTACTGCTGCCAGCTGCTCCCCCTTCTTTGATCTTTCCTCTCTTTAATTCGTATCGCAGCCCGTCCTGCAGAAGCGAAATGCTGCAACATGTCCACCTTAACGTTGTCTGAGTTACTCCAACGACGATATCCTCGAGATTTCAAATAAATTTCGCAGAGTGACAAGGCATTTGGCTACCTTAAGAGAGTCATAGTTACTCCTGCCGGCTGCTCCCAATTCTTTAGACCTTTATCATTCTTGCTATGGCCAGTCCTACAGAACCGATATGCCACTGTATGTCCACCTAAACGTCGTCACAGTTACTCCCACTACGAGTTTCTTGAGTTAGCAAATGTACTTCAACGGATGACGAGGCATTTGGCCACCTTAAGAGAGTTCCTGCCGCCAGCTGCTCCCCTTCCTTTGAATCTTTCCTCTCTTTAATTCGTACTGCGGCCAGTCCATGCAGAAGCGAAATGCTGCAACATGTCCACCTTAACGTTGTCTGAGTTACTCCAACAACGATATCCTCGAGTTTTCAAATAAATTTCGCAGAGTGGCGAGGATTTTGGCTGCCTTAAGAGAGTCATAGTTCCTCTTGCTAGCTGCTCCCCTTTCTTTCAATCTTTCCACTCTTTAATTGCGTACACCGGCCAGTTCATGCAGAAAAGGAATGCTGCAACATGTTCACCTTAACGTTGTCTGAGTTACTCCAACGAGGATATCCTCGAGTTTTCAAATAAATTTCGCAGAGTGACGAGGCATTTGGCTACCTTAAGAGTGTTATAGTTACTCCTCCTGGCTGCTCCCGTTTCTTTGGGCCACTATCATTCATGCTATGGCCAGTCCTACAGAACCGATATGCCACCGTATGTCCACCTAAACGTCGTCACAATTACTCCCACTACGAGTTTCTTTAGTATGCAAATGTACTTCGCCGGATGACGAGGTATTTGGCTACCTTAAGAGAGTCATAGTTCCTGCTACCAGCTGCTAGCCCTTCCTTTGAATCTTTCCTCTCTTTAATTCGTACTGCGGCAAGTAAATGCAGAAGCGCAATGCTGCAACATGTCCACCTTAACGTTGTCTGAGTTACTCCAACGACGATATCCTCGAGTTTTCAAATAAATTTCGCAGAGTGACAAGGCATTTGGCTACCTTAAGAGAGTCATAGTTACTCCTGCCGGCTGCTCCCATTTCTTTAGGCCTTAATCATTCTTGCTAAGGCCAGTCCTACTGAACCGATATGTCACTGTATGTCCACCTTCACGACGTCACAGTTACTCCCACTACGAGTTTCTCGAGTTAGCAAATGTACTTCGCCGGATGACGAGGCATTTGGCTACCTTAAGTGAGTCATAGTTCCTGTTGCCAGCTGCTCCTCTTTCTTTGAATCTTTCCTCTCTTTCATTCGTTCTGCTGCCAGTCCACGCAGAAGCGAAATACTGCAACATGTCCACCTTAACGTTGTCTGAGTTACTCCAACGACAATATCCACGAGCTTTCAAATAAATTTCGCAGAGTGACGAGGCATTTGGCTACCTTAAGAGAGTCATAGTTACTGCTGCCAGGTGCTCTCCCTTCTTTTTATCATTCGTCTCCTTAATTCGTATGGCGGACAGTCCTGCAGAAGCGAAGTGCTACAGCATGTCCACCTTAACGTTGTGTGAGTTACTCCACCGATGATATCCTCGAGTTTTCAAATAAATATCGCAGAGTGACGAGGCATTTGGCTACCTTAAGAGAGTCACAGTTACTCCTGCCGGCTGCTCCCATTTCTTTAGGACTTTGTCATTCTTGCTAAGGCCAGTCCCACAGAACCGATATGTCACTGTATGTCCACCTTAACGACGTCACAGTTACTCCCACTACGAGTTTCTCGAGTTAGCAAATGTACTTCGCCAGATGACGAGGCATCTGGCTACCTTAAGGGAGTCATAGTTCCTGTTGCCAGCTGCTCCTATTTCTTTGAATCTTTCCTCTCTTTAATTCGTTCGGCTGCCAGTCCATGCAGAAGCGAAATACTGCAGCATGTCCACCTTAACGTTGTCTGACTTACTCCAACGACGATATCCACGAGCTTTCAAATAAATTTCGCAGAGTGACGAGGCATTTGGCTACCTTAAGAGAGTCATAGTTACTCCTCCTGGCTGCTCCCATTTCTTTAGGCCATTATCATTCTTGCTATGGCCAGTCTTACAGAACCGATATGCCACTGTATGTCCATCTAAACGTCGTCACAGTTACTCCCACTACGAGTTTCTTGAGTTAGCAAATGTACTTCGCCGGATGACGAGGCATTTGGCTACCTTAAGAGAGTCATAGTTCCTCTTGCCAGCTGCTCCCCTTTCTTTGAATCTCTCCTCTCTTTAATTCGTACTGCGGCCAGTCCATGCAGAAGCGAAATGCTGCAACATGTCCACCTTAACGTTTTCTGAGTTACTTCAACGACGATATCCTCGAGTTTTCAAATAAATTTCGCAGAGTGACGAGGCATTTGGCTACCTTAAGAGAGTCACAGTTACTCCTGCCGGCTGCTCCCAATTCTTTAGACCTTTATCATTCTTGCTATGGCCAGTCCTACAGAACCTTTATATGCCACTGTATGTCCACCTAATCGTCGTCACAGTTACTCCCACTACGAGTTTCTTTAGTATGCAAATGTACTTCGCCGGATGACGAGGCATTTGGCTACCTTAAGAGAGTCACAGTTATTCCTGCCGGCTGCTCCCATTTCTTTAGGACTTTGTCATTCTTGCTAAGGCCAGTCCTACTGAACCGATATGACACTGTATCTCCACCTTAACGTCGTCACAGTTAATCCCACTACGAGTTTCTCGAATTAGCAAATGTACTTCGCCGGATGACGAGGCATTTGGCTACCTTAAGAGAGTCATAGTTACTCCTGCCGGCTGCTCCCAATTCTTTAGACCTTTATCATTCTTGCTATGGCCAGTCCTACAGAACCGATATGCCACTGTATGTCCACCTAATCGTCGTCACAGTTACTCCCACTACGAGTTTCTTTAGTATGCAAATGTACTTCGCCGGATGACGAGGCATTTGGCTACCTTAAGAGAGTCACAGTTATTCCTGCCGGCTGCTCCCATTTCTTTAGGACTTTGTCATTCTTGCTAAGGCCAGTCCTACAGAACCGATATGACACTGTATCTCCACCTTAACGTCGTCACAGTTAATCCCACTACGAGTTTCTCGAGTTAGCAAATGTACTTCGCCGGATGACGAGGCATTTGGATACCTTAAGAGTGTCATAGTTCCTGTTGCTAGCTGCTCCTCTTTCTTTGAATCTTTCCTCTCTTTAATTCGTTCTGCCTCCAGTCCACGCAGAAGCGAAATACTGCAACATGTCCACCTTAACGTTGTCTGAGTTACTCCAACGACAATACCCACGAGCTTTCAAATGAATTTCGCAGAGTGACGAGGCGTTTGCTTACCTTAAGAGAGTCATAGTTACTGCTGCCAGCTGCTCCCCCTTCTTTGATCTTTCCTCTCTTTAATTCGTATCGCAGCCCGTCCTGCAGAAGCGAAATGCTGCAACATGTCCACCTTAACGTTGTCTGAGTTACTCCAACGACGATATCCTCGAGATTTCAAATAAATTTCGCAGAGTGACAAGGCATTTGGCTACCTTAAGAGAGTCATAGTTACTCCTGCCGGCTGCTCCCAATTCTTTAGACCTTTATCATTCTTGCTATGGCCAGTCCTACAGAACCGATATGCCACTGTATGTCCACCTAAACGTCGTCACAGTTACTCCCACTACGAGTTTCTTGAGTTAGCAAATGTACTTCGACGGATGACGAGGCATTTGGCCACCTTAAGAGAGTTCCTGCCGCCAGCTGCTCCCCTTCCTTTGAATCTTTCCTCTCTTTAATTCGTACTGCGGCCAGTCCATGCAGAAGCGAAATGCTGCAACATGTCCACCTTAACGTTGTCTGAGTTACTCCAACAACGATATCCTCGAGTTTTCAAATAAATTTCGCAGAGTGGCGAGGATTTTGGCTGCCTTAAGAGAGTCATAGTTCCTCTTGCTAGCTGCTCCCCTTTCTTTCAATCTTTCCACTCTTTAATTGCGTACACCGGCCAGTTCATGCAGAAAAGGAATGCTGCAACATGTTCACCTTAACGTTGTCTGAGTTACTCCAACGAGGATATCCTCGAGTTTTCAAATAAATTTCGCAGAGTGACGAGGCATTTGGCTACCTTAAGAGTGTTATAGTTACTCCTCCTGGCTGCTCCCGTTTCTTTGGGCCACTATCATTCATGCTATGGCCAGTCCTACAGAACCGATATGCCACCGTATGTCCACCTAAACGTCGTCACAATTACTCCCACTACGAGTTTCTTTAGTATGCAAATGTACTTCGCCGGATGACGAGGTATTTGGCTACCTTAAGAGAGTCATAGTTCCTGCTACCAGCTGCTAGCCCTTCCTTTGAATCTTTCCTCTCTTTAATTCGTACTGCGGCAAGTAAATGCAGAAGCGCAATGCTGCAACATGTCCACCTTAACGTTGTCTGAGTTACTCCAACGACGATATCCTCGAGTTTTCAAATAAATTTCGCAGAGTGACGAGGCATTTGGCTACCTTAAGAGAGTCACAGTTACTCCTGCCGGCTGCTCCCAATTCTTTAGACCTTTATCATTCTTGCTATGGCCAGTCCTACAGAACCGATATGCCACTGTATGTCCACCTAATCGTCGTCACAGTTACTCCCACTACGAGTTTCTTTAGTATGCAAATGTACTTCGCCGGATGACGAGGCATTTGGCTACCTTAAGAGAGTCACAGTTATTCCTGCCGGCTGCTCCCATTTCTTTAGGACTTTGTCATTCTTGCTAAGGCCAGTCCTACTGAACCGATATGTCACTGTATGTCCACCTTCACGACGTCACAGTTACTCCCACTACGAGTTTCTCGAGTTAGCAAATGTACTTCGCCGGATGACGAGGCATTTGGCTACCTTAAGTGAGTCATAGTTCCTGTTGCCAGCTGCTCCTCTTTCTTTGAATCTTTCCTCTCTTTCATTCGTTCTGCTGCCAGTCCACGCAGAAGCGAAATACTGCAACATGTCCACCTTAACGTTGTCTGAGTTACTCCAACGACAATATCCACGAGCTTTCAAATAAATTTCGCAGAGTGACGAGGCATTTGGCTACCTTAAGAGAGTCATAGTTACTGCTGCCAGGTGCTCTCCCTTCTTTTTATCATTCGTCTCCTTAATTCGTATGGCGGACAGTCCTGCAGAAGCGAAGTGCTACAGCATGTCCACCTTAACGTTGTGTGAGTTACTCCACCGATGATATCCTCGAGTTTTCAAATAAATATCGCAGAGTGACGAGGCATTTGGCTACCTTAAGAGAGTCACAGTTACTCCTGCCGGCTGCTCCCATTTCTTTAGGACTTTGTCATTCTTGCTAAGGCCAGTCCTACAGAACCGATATGCCACTGTATGTCCACCTAATCGTCGTCACAGTTACTCCCACTACGAGTTTCTTTAGTATGCAAATGTACTTCGCCGGATGACGAGGCATTTGGCTACCTTAAGAGAGTCACAGTTATTCCTGCCGGCTGCTCCCATTTCTTTAGGACTTTGTCATTCTTGCTAAGGCCAGTCCTACAGAACCGATATGACACTGTATCTCCACCTTAACGTCGTCACAGTTAATCCCACTACGAGTTTCTCGAGTTAGCAAATGTACTTCGCCGGATGACGAGGCATTTGGCTACCTTAAGAGTGTCATAGTTCCTGTTGCTAGCTGCTCCTCTTTCTTTGAATCTTTCCTCTCTTTAATTCGTTCTGCCTCCAGTCCACGCAGAAGCGAAATACTGCAACATGTCCACCTTAACGTTGTCTGAGTTACTCCAACGACAATACCCACGAGCTTTCAAATGAATTTCGCAGAGTGACGAGGCGTTTGGTTACCTTAAGAGAGTCATAGTTACTGCTGCCAGCTGCTCCCCCTTCTTTGATCTTTCCTCTCTTTAATTCGTATCGCAGCCCGTCCTGCAGAAGCGAAATGCTGCAACATGTCCACCTTAACGTTGTCTGAGTTACTCCAACGACGATATCCTCGAGATTTCAAATAAATTTCGCAGAGTGACAAGGCATTTGGCTACCTTAAGAGAGTCATAGTTACTCCTGCCGGCTGCTCCCAATTCTTTAGACCTTTATCATTCTTGCTATGGCCAGTCCTACAGAACCGATATGCCACTGTATGTCCACCTAAACGTCGTCACAGTTACTCCCACTACGAGTTTCTTGAGTTAGCAAATGTACTTCGACGGATGACGAGGCATTTGGCCACCTTAAGAGAGTTCCTGCCGCCAGCTGCTCCCCTTCCTTTGAATCTTTCCTCTCTTTAATTCGTACTGCGGCCAGTCCATGCAGAAGCGAAATGCTGCAACATGTCCACCTTAACGTTGTCTGAGTTACTCCAACAACGATATCCTCGAGTTTTCAAATAAATTTCGCAGAGTGGCGAGGATTTTGGCTGCCTTAAGAGAGTCATAGTTCCTCTTGCTAGCTGCTCCCCTTTCTTTGAATCTTTCCACTCTTTAATTGCGTACACCGGCCAGTTCATGCAGAAAAGGAATGCTGCAACATGTTCACCTTAACGTTGTCTGAGTTACTCCAACGAGGATATCCTCGAGTTTTCAAATAAATTTCGCAGAGTGACGAGGCATTTGGCTACCTTAAGAGTGTTATAGTTACTCCTCCTGGCTGCTCCCGTTTCTTTGGGCCACTATCATTCATGCTATGGCCAGTCCTACAGAACCGATATGCCACCGTATGTCCACCTAAACGTCGTCACAATTACTCCCACTACGAGTTTCTTTAGTATGCAAATGTACTTCGCCGGATGACGAGGTATTTGGCTACCTTAAGAGAGTCATAGTTCCTGCTACCAGCTGCTAGCCCTTCCTTTGAATCTTTCCTCTCTTTAATTCGTACTGCGGCAAGTAAATGCAGAAGCGCAATGCTGCAACATGTCCACCTTAACGTTGTCTGAGTTACTCCAACGACGATATCCTCGAGTTTTCAAATAAATTTCGCAGAGTGACGAGGCATTTGGCTACCTTAAGAGAGTCACAGTTACTCCTGCCGGCTGCTCCCAATTCTTTAGACCTTTATCATTCTTGCTATGGCCAGTCCTACAGAACCGATATGCCACTGTATGTCCACCTAATCGTCGTCACAGTTACTCCCACTACGAGTTTCTTTAGTATGCAAATGTACTTCGCCGGATGACGAGGCATTTGGCTACCTTAAGAGAGTCACAGTTATTCCTGCCGGCTGCTCCCATTTCTTTAGGACTTTGTCATTCTTGCTAAGGCCAGTCCTACTGAACCGATATGTCACTGTATGTCCACCTTCACGACGTCACAGTTACTCCCACTACGAGTTTCTCGAGTTAGCAAATGTACTTCGCCGGATGACGAGGCATTTGGCTACCTTAAGTGAGTCATAGTTCCTGTTGCCAGCTGCTCCTCTTTCTTTGAATCTTTCCTCTCTTTCATTCGTTCTGCTGCCAGTCCACGCAGAAGCGAAATACTGCAACATGTCCACCTTAACGTTGTCTGAGTTACTCCAACGACAATATCCACGAGCTTTCAAATAAATTTCGCAGAGTGACGAGGCATTTGGCTACCTTAAGAGAGTCATAGTTACTGCTGCCAGGTGCTCTCCCTTCTTTTTATCATTCGTCTCCTTAATTCGTATGGCGGACAGTCCTGCAGAAGCGAAGTGCTACAGCATGTCCACCTTAACGTTGTGTGAGTTACTCCACCGATGATATCCTCGAGTTTTCAAATAAATATCGCAGAGTGACGAGGCATTTGGCTACCTTAAGAGAGTCACAGTTACTCCTGCCGGCTGCTCCCATTTCTTTAGGACTTTGTCATTCTTGCTAAGGCCAGTCCTACAGAACCGATATGCCACTGTATGTCCACCTAATCGTCGTCACAGTTACTCCCACTACGAGTTTCTTTAGTATGCAAATGTACTTCGCCGGATGACGAGGCATTTGGCTACCTTAAGAGAGTCACAGTTATTCCTGCCGGCTGCTCCCATTTCTTTAGGACTTTGTCATTCTTGCTAAGGCCAGTCCTACAGAACCGATATGACACTGTATCTCCACCTTAACGTCGTCACAGTTAATCCCACTACGAGTTTCTCGAGTTAGCAAATGTACTTCGCCGGATGACGAGGCATTTGGCTACCTTAAGAGTGTCATAGTTCCTGTTGCTAGCTGCTCCTCTTTCTTTGAATCTTTCCTCTCTTTAATTCGTTCTGCCTCCAGTCCACGCAGAAGCGAAATACTGCAACATGTCCACCTTAACGTTGTCTGAGTTACTCCAACGACAATACCCACGAGCTTTCAAATGAATTTCGCAGAGTGACGAGGCGTTTGGTTACCTTAAGAGAGTCATAGTTACTGCTGCCAGCTGCTCCCCCTTCTTTGATCTTTCCTCTCTTTAATTCGTATCGCAGCCCGTCCTGCAGAAGCGAAATGCTGCAACATGTCCACCTTAACGTTGTCTGAGTTACTCCAACGACGATATCCTCGAGATTTCAAATAAATTTCGCAGAGTGACAAGGCATTTGGCTACCTTAAGAGAGTCATAGTTACTCCTGCCGGCTGCTCCCAATTCTTTAGACCTTTATCATTCTTGCTATGGCCAGTCCTACAGAACCGATATGCCACTGTATGTCCACCTAAACGTCGTCACAGTTACTCCCACTACGAGTTTCTTGAGTTAGCAAATGTACTTCGACGGATGACGAGGCATTTGGCCACCTTAAGAGAGTTCCTGCCGCCAGCTGCTCCCCTTCCTTTGAATCTTTCCTCTCTTTAATTCGTACTGCGGCCAGTCCATGCAGAAGCGAAATGCTGCAACATGTCCACCTTAACGTTGTCTGAGTTACTCCAACAACGATATCCTCGAGTTTTCAAATAAATTTCGCAGAGTGGCGAGGATTTTGGCTGCCTTAAGAGAGTCATAGTTCCTCTTGCTAGCTGCTCCCCTTTCTTTGAATCTTTCCACTCTTTAATTGCGTACACCGGCCAGTTCATGCAGAAAAGGAATGCTGCAACATGTTCACCTTAACGTTGTCTGAGTTACTCCAACGAGGATATCCTCGAGTTTTCAAATAAATTTCGCAGAGTGACGAGGCATTTGGCTACCTTAAGAGTGTTATAGTTACTCCTCCTGGCTGCTCCCGTTTCTTTGGGCCACTATCATTCATGCTATGGCCAGTCCTACAGAACCGATATGCCACCGTATGTCCACCTAAACGTCGTCACAATTACTCCCACTACGAGTTTCTTTAGTATGCAAATGCACTTCGCCGGATGACGAGGTATTTGGCTACCTTAAGAGAGTCATAGTTCCTGCTACCAGCTGCTAGCCCTTCCTTTGAATCTTTCCTCTCTTTAATTCGTACTGCGGCAAGTAAATGCAGAAGCGCAATGCTGCAACATGTCCACCTTAACGTTGTCTGAGTTACTCCAACGACGATATCCTCGAGTTTTCAAATAAATTTCGCAGAGTGACAAGGCATTTGGCTACCTTAAGAGAGTCATAGTTACTCCTGCCGGCTGCTCCCATTTCTTTAGGCCTTAATCATTCTTGCTAAGGCCAGTCCTACTGAACCGATATGTCACTGTATGTCCACCTTCACGACGTCACAGTTACTCCCACTACGAGTTTCTCGAGTTAGCAAATGTACTTCGCCGGATGACGAGGCATTTGGCTACCTTAAGTGAGTCATAGTTCCTGTTGCCAGCTGCTCCTCTTTCTTTGAATCTTTCCTCTCTTTCATTCGTTCTGCTGCCAGTCCACGCTGAAGCGAAATACTGCAACATGTCCACCTTAACGTTGTCTGAGTTACTCCAACGACAATACCCACGAGCTTTCAAATGAATTTCGCAGAGTGACGAGGCATTTGGTTACCTTAAGAGAGTCATAGTTACTGCTGCCAGCTGCTCCCCCTTCTTTGATCTTTCCTCTCTTTAATTCGTATCGCAGCCCGTCCTGCAGAAGCAAAATGCTGCAACATGTCCACCTTAACGTTGTCTGAGTTACTCCAACGACGATATCCTCGAGATTTCAAATAAATTTCGCAGAGTGACAAGGCATTTGGCTACCTTAAGAGAGTCATAGTTACTCCTGCCGGCTGCTCCCAATTCTTTAGACCTTTATCATTCTTGCTATGGCCAGTCCTACAGAACCGATATGCCACTGTATGTCCACCTAATCGTCGTCACAGTTACTCCCACTACGAGTTTCTTGAGATAGCAAATGTACTTCGCCGGATGACGAGGCATTTGGCTACCTTAAGAGAGTCATAGTTCCTCTTGCCAGCTGCTCCCCTTTCTTTGAATCTCTCCTCTCTTTAATTCGTACTGCGGCCAGTCCATGCAGAAGCGAAATGCTGCAACATGTCCACCTTAACGTTTTCTGAGTTACTTCAACGACGATATCCTCGAGTTTTCAAATAAATTTCGCAGAGTGACGAGGCATTTGGCTACCTGAAGAGAGTCACAGTTGCTGCTGCCAGCTGCTCCCACTTCTTTGATCTTTCCTCTCTTTAATTCGTATTGCGGCCAGTCCTGCAGAAGCGAAATGCTGCAACATGTCCACCTTAACGTTGTCTGAGTTACCCCAACGACGATATTCTCGAGATTTCAAATAAATTTCGCAGAGTGACAAGGCATTTGGCTACCTTAAGAGAGTCATAGTTACTCCTGCCCGCTGCTCCCAATTCTTTAGACGTTTATCATTCTTGCTATGGCCAGTCCTACAGAACCGATATGCCACTGTATGTCCACCTAAACGTCGTCACAGATACTCCCACTACGAGTTTCTTTAGTATGCAAATGTACTTCGCCGGATGACGAGGCATTTGGCTACCATAAGAGAGTCACAGTTATTCCTGCCGGCTGCTCCCACTTCTTTAGGACTTTGTCATTCTTGCTAAGGCCAGTCCTACAGAACCGATATGACACTGTATCTCCACCTTAACGTCGTCACAGTTAATCCCACTACGAGTTTCTCGAGTTAGCAAATGTACTTCGCCGGATGACGAGGCATTTGGCTACCTTAAGAGTGTCATAGTTCCTGTTGCTAGCTGCTCCTCTTTCTCTGAATCTTTCCTCTCTTTAATTCGTTCTGCCTCCAGTCCACGCAGAAGCGAAATACTGCAACATGTCCACCTTAACGTGGTCTGAGTTACTCCAACGACAATACCCACGAGCTTTCAAATGAATTTCGCAGAGTGACGAGGCATTTGGCTACCTTAAGAGAGTCATAGTTACTGCTGCCAGCTGCTCCCCCTTCTTTGATCTTTCCTCTCTTTAATTCGTATCGCAGCCCGTCCTGCAGAAGCGAAATGCTGCAACATGTCCACCTTAACGTTGTCTGAGTTACTCCAACGACGATATCCTCGAGATTTCAAATAAATTTCGCAGAGTGACAAGGCATTTGGCTACCTTAAGAGAGTCATAGTTACTCCTGCCGGCTGCTCCCAATTCTTTAGACCTTTATCATTCTTGCTATGGCCAGTCCTACAGAACCGATATGCCACTGTATGTCCACCTAATCGTCGTCACAGTTACTCCCACTACGAGTTTCTTTAGTATGCAAATGTACTTCGCCGGATGACGAGGCATTTGGCTACCTTAAGAGAGTCACAGTTATTCCTGCCGGCTGCTCCCATTTCTTTAGGACTTTGTCATTCTTGCTAAGGCCAGTCCCACAGAACCGATATGCCACTGTATGTCCACCCTAACGTCGTCACAGTTAATCCCACTACGAGTTTCTCGAGTTAGCAAATGTACTTCGCCAGATGACGAGGCATCTGGCTACCTTAAGGGAGTCATAGTTCCTGTTGCCAGCTGCTCCTATTTCTTTGAATCTTTCCTCTCTTTAATTCGTTCGGCTGCCAGTCCATGCAGAAGCGAAATACTGCAGCATGTCCACCTTAACGTTGTCTGACTTACTCCAACGACGATATCCACGAGCTTTCAAATAAATTTCGCAGAGTGACGAGGCATTTGGCTACCTTAAGAGAGTCATAGTTACTCCTCCTGGCTGCTCCCATTTCTTTAGGCCATTATCATTCTTGCTATGGCCAGTCTTACAGAACCGATATGCCACTGTATGTCCATCTAAACGTCGTCACAGTTACTCCCACTACGAGTTTCTTGAGTTAGCAAATGTACTTCGCCGGATGACGAGGCATTTGGCTACCTTAAGAGAGTCATAGTTCCTCTTGCCAGCTGCTCCCCTTTCTTTGAATCTCTCCTCTCTTTAATTCGTACTGCGGCCAGTCCATGCAGAAGCGAAATGCTGCAACATGTCCACCTTAACGTTTTCTGAGTTACTTCAACGACGATATCCTCGAGTTTTCAAATAAATTTCGCAGAGTGACGAGGCATTTGGCTACCTTAAGAGAGTCACAGTTACTCCTGCCGGCTGCTCCCAATTCTTTAGACCTTTATCATTCTTGCTATGGCCAGTCCTACAGAACCTTTATATGCCACTGTATGTCCACCTAATCGTCGTCACAGTTACTCCCACTACGAGTTTCTTTAGTATGCAAATGTACTTCGCCGGATGACGAGGCATTTGGCTACCTTAAGAGAGTCACAGTTATTCCTGCCGGCTGCTCCCATTTCTTTAGGACTTTGTCATTCTTGCTAAGGCCAGTCCTACTGAACCGATATGACACTGTATCTCCACCTTAACGTCGTCACAGTTAATCCCACTACGAGTTTCTCGAATTAGCAAATGTACTTCGCCGGATGACGAGGCATTTGGCTACCTTAAGAGAGTCATAGTTACTCCTGCCGGCTGCTCCCAATTCTTTAGACCTTTATCATTCTTGCTATGGCCAGTCCTACAGAACCGATATGCCACTGTATGTCCACCTAATCGTCGTCACAGTTACTCCCACTACGAGTTTCTTTAGTATGCAAATGTACTTCGCCGGATGACGAGGCATTTGGCTACCTTAAGAGAGTCACAGTTATTCCTGCCGGCTGCTCCCATTTCTTTATTACTTTGTCATTCTTGCTAAGGCCAGTCCTACAGAACCGATATGACACTGTATCTCCACCTTAACGTCGTCACAGTTAATCCCACTACGAGTTTCTCGAGTTAGCAAATGTACTTCGCCGGATGACGAGGCATTTGGATACCTTAAGAGTGTCATAGTTCCTGTTGCTAGCTGCTCCTCTTTCTTTGAATCTTTCCTCTCTTTAATTCGTTCTGCCTCCAGTCCACGCAGAAGCGAAATACTGCAACATGTCCACCTTAACGTTGTCTGAGTTACTCCAACGACAATACCCACGAGCTTTCAAATGAATTTCGCAGAGTGACGAGGCGTTTGGTTACCTTAAGAGAGTCATAGTTACTGCTGCCAGCTGCTCCCCCTTCTTTGATCTTTCCTCTCTTTAATTCGTATCGCAGCCCGTCCTGCAGAAGCGAAATGCTGCAACATGTCCACCTTAACGTTGTCTGAGTTACTCCAACGACGATATCCTCGAGATTTCAAATAAATTTCGCAGAGTGACAAGGCATTTGGCTACCTTAAGAGAGTCATAGTTACTCCTGCCGGCTGCTCCCAATTCTTTAGACCTTTATCATTCTTGCTATGGCCAGTCCTACAGAACCGATATGCCACTGTATGTCCACCTAAACGTCGTCACAGTTACTCCCACTACGAGTTTCTTGAGTTAGCAAATGTACTTCGACGGATGACGAGGCATTTGGCCACCTTAAGAGAGTTCCTGCCGCCAGCTGCTCCCCTTCCTTTGAATCTTTCCTCTCTTTAATTCGTACTGCGGCCAGTCCATGCAGAAGCGAAATGCTGCAACATGTCCACCTTAACGTTGTCTGAGTTACTCCAACAACGATATCCTCGAGTTTTCAAATAAATTTCGCAGAGTGGCGAGGATTTTGGCTGCCTTAAGAGAGTCATAGTTCCTCTTGCTAGCTGCTCCCCTTTCTTTGAATCTTTCCACTCTTTAATTGCGTACACCGGCCAGTTCATGCAGAAAAGGAATGCTGCAACATGTTCACCTTAACGTTGTCTGAGTTACTCCAACGAGGATATCCTCGAGTTTTCAAATAAATTTCGCAGAGTGACGAGGCATTTGGCTACCTTAAGAGTGTTATAGTTACTCCTCCTGGCTGCTCCCGTTTCTTTGGGCCACTATCATTCATGCTATGGCCAGTCCTACAGAACCGATATGCCACCGTATGTCCACCTAAACGTCGTCACAATTACTCCCACTACGAGTTTCTTTAGTATGCAAATGTACTTCGCCGGATGACGAGGTATTTGGCTACCTTAAGAGAGTCATAGTTCCTGCTACCAGCTGCTAGCCCTTCCTTTGAATCTTTCCTCTCTTTAATTCGTACTGCGGCAAGTAAATGCAGAAGCGCAATGCTGCAACATGTCCACCTTAACGTTGTCTGAGTTACTCCAACGACGATATCCTCGAGTTTTCAAATAAATTTCGCAGAGTGACGAGGCATTTGGCTACCTTAAGAGAGTCACAGTTACTCCTGCCGGCTGCTCCCAATTCTTTAGACCTTTATCATTCTTGCTATGGCCAGTCCTACAGAACCGATATGCCACTGTATGTCCACCTAATCGTCGTCACAGTTACTCCCACTACGAGTTTCTTTAGTATGCAAATGTACTTCGCCGGATGACGAGGCATTTGGCTACCTTAAGAGAGTCACAGTTATTCCTGCCGGCTGCTCCCATTTCTTTAGGACTTTGTCATTCTTGCTAAGGCCAGTCCTACTGAACCGATATGTCACTGTATGTCCACCTTCACGACGTCACAGTTACTCCCACTACGAGTTTCTCGAGTTAGCAAATGTACTTCGCCGGATGACGAGGCATTTGGCTACCTTAAGTGAGTCATAGTTCCTGTTGCCAGCTGCTCCTCTTTCTTTGAATCTTTCCTCTCTTTCATTCGTTCTGCTGCCAGTCCACGCAGAAGCGAAATACTGCAACATGTCCACCTTAACGTTGTCTGAGTTACTCCAACGACAATATCCACGAGCTTTCAAATAAATTTCGCAGAGTGACGAGGCATTTGGCTACCTTAAGAGAGTCATAGTTACTGCTGCCAGGTGCTCTCCCTTCTTTTTATCATTCGTCTCCTTAATTCGTATGGCGGACAGTCCTGCAGAAGCGAAGTGCTACAGCATGTCCACCTTAACGTTGTGTGAGTTACTCCACCGATGATATCCTCGAGTTTTCAAATAAATATCGCAGAGTGACGAGGCATTTGGCTACCTTAAGAGAGTCACAGTTACTCCTGCCGGCTGCTCCCATTTCTTTAGGACTTTGTCAACTTGCTAAGGCCAGTCCTACAGAACCGATATGCCACTGTATGTCCACCTAATCGTCGTCACAGTTACTCCCACTACGAGTTTCTTTAGTATGCAAATGTACTTCGCCGGATGACGAGGCATTTGGCTACCTTAAGAGAGTCACAGTTATTCCTGCCGGCTGCTCCCATTTCTTTAGGACTTTGTCATTCTTGCTAAGGCCAGTCCTACAGAACCGATATGACACTGTATCTCCACCTTAACGTCGTCACAGTTAATCCCACTACGAGTTTCTCGAGTTAGCAAATGTACTTCGCCGGATGACGAGGCATTTGGCTACCTTAAGAGTGTCATAGTTCCTGTTGCTAGCTGCTCCTCTTTCTTTGAATCTTTCCTCTCTTTAATTCGTTCTGCCTCCAGTCCACGCAGAAGCGAAATACTGCAACATGTCCACCTTAACGTTGTCTGAGTTACTCCATTGACAATACCCACGAGCTTTCAAATGAATTTCGCAGAGTGACGAGGCGTTTGGTTACCTTAAGAGAGTCATAGTTACTGCTGCCAGCTGCTCCCCCTTCTTTGATCTTTCCTCTCTTTAATTCGTATCGCAGCCCGTCCTGCAGAAGCGAAATGCTGCAACATGTCCACCTTAACGTTGTCTGAGTTACTCCAACGACGATATCCTCGAGATTTCAAATAAATTTCGCAGAGTGACAAGGCATTTGGCTACCTTAAGAGAGTCATAGTTACTCCTGCCGGCTGCTCCCAATTCTTTAGACCTTTATCATTCTTGCTATGGCCAGTCCTACAGAACCGATATGCCACTGTATGTCCACCTAAACGTCGTCACAGTTACTCCCACTACGAGTTTCTTGAGTTAGCAAATGTACTTCGACGGATGACGAGGCATTTGGCCACCTTAAGAGAGTTCCTGCCGCCAGCTGCTCCCCTTCCTTTGAATCTTTCCTCTCTTTAATTCGTACTGCGGCCAGTCCATGCAGAAGCGAAATGCTGCAACATGTCCACCTTAACGTTGTCTGAGTTACTCCAACAACGATATCCTCGAGTTTTCAAATAAATTTCGCAGAGTGGCGAGGATTTTGGCTGCCTTAAGAGAGTCATAGTTCCTCTTGCTAGCTGCTCCCCTTTCTTTGAATCTTTCCACTCTTTAATTGCGTACACCGGCCAGTTCATGCAGAAAAGGAATGCTGCAACATGTTCACCTTAACGTTGTCTGAGTTACTCCAACGAGGATATCCTCGAGTTTTCAAATAAATTTCGCAGAGTGACGAGGCATTTGGCTACCTTAAGAGTGTTATAGTTACTCCTCCTGGCTGCTCCCGTTTCTTTGGGCCACTATCATTCATGCTATGGCCAGTCCTACAGAACCGATATGCCACCGTATGTCCACCTAAACGTCGTCACAATTACTCCCACTACGAGTTTCTTTAGTATGCAAATGTACTTCGCCGGATGACGAGGTATTTGGCTACCTTAAGAGAGTCATAGTTCCTGCTACCAGCTGCTAGCCCTTCCTTTGAATCTTTCCTCTCTTTAATTCGTACTGCGGCAAGTAAATGCAGAAGCGCAATGCTGCAACATGTCCACCTTAACGTTGTCTGAGTTACTCCAACGACGATATCCTCGAGTTTTCAAATAAATTTCGCAGAGTGACAAGGCATTTGGCTACCTTAAGAGAGTCATAGTTACTCCTGCCGGCTGCTCCCATTTCTTTAGGCCTTAATCATTCTTGCTAAGGCCAGTCCTACTGAACCGATATGTCACTGTATGTCCACCTTCACGACGTCACAGTTACTCCCACTACGAGTTTCTCGAGTTAGCAAATGTACTTCGCCGGATGACGAGGCATTTGGCTACCTTAAGTGAGTCATAGTTCCTGTTGCCAGCTGCTCCTCTTTCTTTGAAACTTTCCTCTCTTTCATTCGTTCTGCTGCCAGTCCACGCAGAAGCGAAATACTGCAACATGTCCACCTTAACGTTGTCTGAGTTACTCCAACGACAATATCCACGAGCTTTCAAATAAATTTCGCAGAGTGACGAGGCATTTGGCTACCTTAAGAGAGTCATAGTTACTGCTGCCAGGTGCTCTCCCTTCTTTTTATCATTCGTCTCCTTAATTCGTATGGCGGACAGTCCTGCAGAAGCGAAGTGCTACAGCATGTCCACCTTAACGTTGTGTGAGTTACTCCACCGATGATATCCTCGAGTTTTCAAATAAATATCGCAGAGTGACGAGGCATTTGGCTACCTTAAGAGAGTCACAGTTACTCCTGCCGGCTGCTCCCATTTCTTTAGGACTTTGTCATTCTTGCTAAGGCCAGTCCTACAGAACCGATATGCCACTGTATGTCCACCTAATCGTCGTCACAGTTACTCCCACTACGAGTTTCTTTAGTATGCAAATGTACTTCGCCGGATGACGAGGCATTTGGCTACCTTAAGAGAGTCACAGTTATTCCTGCCGGCTGCTCCCATTTCTTTAGGACTTTGTCATTCTTGCTAAGGCCAGTCCTACAGAACCGATATGACACTGTATCTCCACCTTAACGTCGTCACAGTTAATCCCACTACGAGTTTCTCGAGTTAGCAAATGTACTTCGCCGGATGACGAGGCATTTGGCTACCTTAAGAGTGTCATAGTTCCTGTTGCTAGCTGCTCCTCTTTCTTTGAATCTTTCCTCTCTTTAATTCGTTCTGCCTCCAGTCCACGCAGAAGCGAAATACTGCAACATGTCCACCTTAACGTTGTCTGAGTTACTCCAACGACAATACCCACGAGCTTTCAAATGAATTTCGCAGAGTGACGAGGCATTTGGTTACCTTAAGAGAGTCATAGTTACTGCTGCCAGCTGCTCCCCCTTCTTTGATCTTTCCTCTCTTTAATTCGTATCGCAGCCCGTCCTGCAGAAGCAAAATGCTGCAACTTGTCCACCTTAACGTTGTCTGAGTTACTCCAACGACGATATCCTCGAGATTTCAAATAAATTTCGCAGAGTGACAAGGCATTTGGCTACCTTAAGAGAGTCATAGTTACTCCTGCCGGCTGCTCCCAATTCTTTAGACCTTTATCATTCTTGCTATGGCCAGTCCTACAGAACCGATATGCCATTGTATGTCCACCTAATCGTCGTCACAGTTACTCCCACTACGAGTTTCTTGAGATAGCAAATGTACTTCGCCGGATGACGAGGCATTTGGCTACCTTAAGAGAGTCATAGTTCCTCTTGCCAGCTGCTCCCCTTTCTTTGAATCTCTCCTCTCTTTAATTCGTACTGCGGCCAGTCCATGCAGAAGCGAAATGCTGCAACATGTCCACCTTAACGTTTTCTGAGTTACTTCAACGACGATATCCTCGAGTTTTCAAATAAATTTCGCAGAGTGACGAGGCATTTGGCTACCTGAAGAGAGTCACAGTTGCTGCTGCCAGCTGCTCCCACTTCTTTGATCTTTCCTCTCTTTAATTCGTATTGCGGCCAGTCCTGCAGAAGCGAAATGCTGCAACATGTCCACCTTAACGTTGTCTGAGTTACCCCAACGACGATATTCTCGAGATTTCAAATAAATTTCGCAGAGTGACAAGGCATTTGGCTACCTTAAGAGAGTCATAGTTACTCCTGCCGGCTGCTCCCAATTCTTTAGACGTTTATCATTCTTGCTATGGCCAGTCCTACAGAACCGATATGCCACTGTATGTCCACCTAAACGTCGTCACAGATACTCCCACTACGAGTTTCTTTAGTATGCAAATGTACTTCGCCGGATGACGAGGCATTTGGCTACCATAAGAGAGTCACAGTTATTCCTGCCGGCTGCTCCCATTTCTTTAGGACTTTGTCATTCTTGCTAAGGCCAGTCCTACAGAACCGATATGACACTGTATCTCCACCTTAACGTCGTCACAGTTAATCCCACTACGAGTTTCTCGAGTTAGCAAATGTACTTCGCCGGATGACGAGGCATTTGGCTACCTTAAGAGTGTCATAGTTCCTGTTGCTAGCTGCTCCTCTTTCTCTGAATCTTTCCTCTCTTTAATTCGTTCTGCCTCCAGTCCACGCAGAAGCGAAATACTGCAACATGTCCACCTTAACGTGGTCTGAGTTACTCCAACGACAATACCCACGAGCTTTCAAATGAATTTCGCAGAGTGACGAGGCATTTGGCTACCTTAAGAGAGTCATAGTTACTGCTGCCAGCTGCTCTCCCTTCTTTGATCTTTCCTCTCTTTAATTCGTATCGCAGCCCGTCCTGCAGAAGCGAAATGCTGCAACATGTCCACCTTAACGTTGTCTGAGTTACTCCAACGACGATATCCTCGAGATTTCAAATAAATTTCGCAGAGTGACAAGGCATTTGGCTACCTTAAGAGAGTCATAGTTACTCCTGCCGGCTGCTCCCAATTCTTTAGACCTTTATCATTCTTGCTATGGCCAGTCCTACAGAACCGATATGCCACTGTATGTCCACCTAATCGTCGTCACAGTTACTCCCACTACGAGTTTCTTTAGTATGCAAATGTACTTCGCCGGATGACGAGGCATTTGGCTACCTTAAGAGAGTCACAGTTATTCCTGCCGGCTGCTCCCATTTCTTTAGGACTTTGTCATTCTTGCTAAGGCCAGTCCCACAGAACCGATATGCCACTGTATGTCCACCCTAACGTCGTCACAGTTAATCCCACTACGAGTTTCTCGAGTTAGCAAATGTACTTCGCCAGATGACGAGGCATCTGGCTACCTTAAGGGAGTCATAGTTCCTGTTGCCAGCTGCTCCTATTTCTTTGAATCTTTCCTCTCTTTAATTCGTTCGGCTGCCAGTCCATGCAGAAGCGAAATACTGCAGCATGTCCACCTTAACGTTGTCTGACTTACTCCAACGACGATATCCACGAGCTTTCAAATAAATTTCGCAGAGTGACGAGGCATTTGGCTACCTTAAGAGAGTCATAGTTACTCCTCCTGGCTGCTCCCATTTCTTTAGGCCATTATCATTCTTGCTATGGCCAGTCTTACAGAACCGATATGCCACTGTATGTCCATCTAAACGTCGTCACAGTTACTCCCACTACGAGTTTCTTGAGTTAGCAAATGTACTTCGCCGGATGACGAGGCATTTGGCTACCTTAAGAGAGTCATAGTTCCTCTTGCCAGCTGCTCCCCTTTCTTTGAATCTCTCCTCTCTTTAATTCGTACTGCGGCCAGTCCATGCAGAAGCGAAATGCTGCAACATGTCCACCTTCACGTTTTCTGAGTTACTTCAACGACGATATCCTCGAGTTTTCAAATAAATTTCGCAGAGTGACGTGGCATTTGGCTACCTTAAGAGAGTCACAGTTGCTGCTGCCAGCTGCTCCCACTTCTTTGATCTTTCCTCTCTTTAATTCGTATTGCGGCCAGTCCTGCAGAAGCGAAATGCTGCAACATGTCCACCTTAACGTTGTCTGAGTTACCCCAACGACGATATTCTCGAGATTTCAAATAAATTTCGCAGAGTGACAAGGCATTTGGCTACCTTAAGAGAGTCATAGTTACTCCTGCCGGCTGCTCCCAATTCTTTAGACCTTTATCATTCTTGCTATGGCCAGTCCTACAGAACCGATATGCCACTGTATGTCCACCTAATCGTCGTCACAGTTACTCCCACTACGAGTTTCTTTAGTATGCAAATGTACTTCGCCGGATGACGAGGCATTTGGCTACCTTAAGAGAGTCACAGTTATTCCTGCCGGCTGCTCCCATTTCTTTAGGACTTTGTCATTCTTGCTAAGGCCAGTCCTACAGAACCGATATGACACTGTATCTCCACCTTAACGTCGTCACAGTTAATCCCACTACGAGTTTCTCGAGTTAGCAAATGTACTTCGCCGGATGACGAGGCATTTGGCTACCTTAAGAGTGTCATAGTTCCTGTTGCTAGCTGCTCCTCTTTCTTTGAATCTTTCCTCTCTTTAATTCGTTCTGCCTCCAGTCCACGCAGAAGCGAAATACTGCAACATGTCCACCTTAACGTTGTCTGAGTTACTCCAACGACAATACCCACGAGCTTTCAAATGAATTTCGCAGAGTGACGAGGCATTTGGTTACCTTAAGAGAGTCATAGTTACTGCTGCCAGCTGCTCCCCCTTCTTTGATCTTTCCTCTCTTTAATTCGTATCGCAGCCCGTCCTGCAGAAGCGAAATGCTGCAACATGTCCACCTTAACGTTGTCTGAGTTACTCCAACGACGATATCCTCGAGATTTCAAATAAATTTCGCAGAGTGACAAGGCATTTGGCTACCTTAAGAGAGTCATAGTTACTCCTGCCGGCTGCTCCCAATTCTTTAGACCTTTATCATTCTTGCTATGGCCAGTCCTACAGAACCGTTATGCCACTGTATGTCCACCTAATCGTCGTCACAGTTACTCCCACTACGAGTTTCTTGAGATAGCAAATGTACTTCGCCGGATGACGAGGCATTTGGCTACCTTAAGAGAGTCATAGTTCCTCTTGCCAGCTGCTCCCCTTTCTTTGAATCTCTCCTCTCTTTAATTCGTACTGCGGCCAGTCCATGCAGAAGCGAAATGCTGCAACATGTCCACCTTAACGTTTTCTGAGTTACTCCAACGACAATACCCACGAGCTTTCAAATGAATTTCGCAGAGTGACGAGGCAGTTGGCTACCTTGAGAGAGTCATAGTTACTGCTGCCAGCTGCTCCCCCTTCTTTGATCTTTCCTCTCTTTAATTCGTATCGCAGCCCGACCTGCAGAAGCGAAATGCTGCAACATGTCCACCTTAACGTTGTCTGAGTTACTCCAACGACGATATCCTCGAGATTTCAAATAAATTTCGCAGAGTGACAAGGCATTTGGCTACCTTAAGAGAGTCATAGTTACTCCTGCCGGCTGCTCCCAATTCTTTAGACGTTTATCATTCTTGCTATGGCCAGTCCTACAGAACCGATATGCCACTGTATGTCCACCTAATCGTCGTCACAGTTACTCCCACTACGAGTTTCTTTAGTATGCAAATGTACTTCGCCGGATGACGAGGCATTTGGCTACCTTAAGAGAGTCACAGTTATTCCTGCCGGCTGCTCCCATTTCTTTAGGACTTTGTCATTCTTGCTAAGGCCAGTCCCACAGAACCGATATGCCACTGTATGTCCACCTTAACGTCGTCACAGTTAATCCCACTACGAGTTTCTCGAGTTAGCAAATGTACTTCGCCGGATGACGAGGCATTTGGCTACCTTAAGAGTGTCATAGTTCCTGTTGCTAGCTGCTCCTCTTTCTTTGAATCTTTCCTCTCTTTAATTCGTTCTGCCTCCAGTCCACGCAGAAGCGAAATACTGCAACATGTCCACCTTAACGTTGTCTGAGTTACTCCAACGACAATACCCACGAGCTTTCAAATGAATTTCGCAGAGTGACGAGGCATTTGGCTACCTTAAGAGAGTCATAGTTACTGCTGCCAGCTGCTCCCCCTTCTTTGATCTTTCCTCTCTTTAATTCGTATCGCAGCCCGTCCTGCAGAAGCGAAATGCTGCAACATGTCCACCTTAACGTTGTCTGAGTTACTCCAACGACGATATCCTCGAGATTTCAAATAAATTTCGCAGAGTGACAAGGCATTTGGCTACCTTAAGAGAGTCATAGTTACTCCTGCCGGCTGCTCCCAATTCTTTAGACCTTTATCATTCTTGCTATGGCCAGTCCTACAGAACCGATATGCCACTGTATGTCCACCTAATCGTCGTCACAGTTACTCCCACTACGAGTTTCTTGAGATAGCAAATGTACTTCGCCGGATGACGAGGCATTTGGCTACCTTAAGAGAGTCATAGTTCCTCTTGCCAGCTGCTCCCCTTTCTTTGAATCTCTCCTCTCTTTAATTCGTACTGCGGCCAGTCCATGCAGAAGCGAAATGCTGCAACATGTCCACCTTAACGTTTTCTGAGTTACTTCAACGACGATATCCTCGAGTTTTCAAATAAATTTCGCAGAGTGACGAGGCATTTGGCTACCTGAAGAGAGTCACAGTTGCTGCTGCCAGCTGCTCCCACTTCTTTGATCTTTCCTCTCTTTAATTCGTATTGCGGCCAGTCCTGCAGAAGCGAAATGCTGCAACATGTCCACCTTAACGTTGTCTGAGTTACCCCAACGACGATATTCTCGAGATTTCAAATAAATTTCGCAGAGTGACAAGGCATTTGGCTACCTTAAGAGAGTCATAGTTACTCCTGCCGGCTGCTCCCAATTCTTTAGACGTTTATCATTCTTGCTATGGCCAGTCCTACAGAACCGATATGCCACTGTATGTCCACCTAAACGTCGTCACAGATACTCCCACTACGAGTTTCTTTAGTATGCAAATGTACTTCGCCGGATGACGAGGCATTTGGCTACCATAAGAGAGTCACAGTTATTCCTGCCGGCTGCTCCCATTTCTTTAGGACTTTGTCATTCTTGCTAAGGCCAGTCCTACAGAACCGATATGACACTGTATCTCCACCTTAACGTCGTCACAGTTAATCCCACTACGAGTTTCTCGAGTTAGCAAATGTACTTCGCCGGATGACGAGGCATTTGGCTACCTTAAGAGTGTCATAGTTCCTGTTGCTAGCTGCTCCTCTTTCTCTGAATCTTTCCTCTCTTTAATTCGTTCTGCCTCCAGTCACGCAGAAGCGAAATACTGCAACATGTCCACCTTAACGTGGTCTGAGTTACTCCAACGACAATACCCACGAGCTTTCAAATGAATTTCGCAGAGTGACGAGGCATTTGGCTACCTTAAGAGAGTCATAGTTACTGCTGCCAGCTGCTCCCCCTTCTTTGATCTTTCCTCTCTTTAATTCGTATCGCAGCCCGTCCTGCAG
Organism: Schistocerca americana; assembly: GCF_021461395.2. Taxonomy (NCBI): domain Eukaryota; kingdom Metazoa; phylum Arthropoda; class Insecta; order Orthoptera; family Acrididae; genus Schistocerca; species Schistocerca americana. The sequence continues at coordinate 718,228,355 of NC_060123.1, forward strand.
AAGCGAAATGCTGCAACATGTCCACCTTAACGTTGTCTGAGTTACTCCAACGACGATATCCTCGAGATTTCAAATAAATTTCGCAGAGTGACAAGGCATTTGGCTACCTTAAGAGAGTCATAGTTACTCCTGCCGGCTGCTCCCAATTCTTTAGACCTTTATCATTCTTGCTATGGCCAGTCCTACAGAACCGATATGCCACTGTATGTCCACCTAATCGTCGTCACAGTTACTCCCACTACGAGTTTCTTGAGATAGCAAGTGTACTTCGCCGGATGACGAGGCATTTGGCTACCTTAAGAGAGTCATAGTTCCTCTTGCCAGCTGCTCCCCTTTCTTTGAATCTCTCCTCTCTTTAATTCGTACTGCGGCCAGTCCATGCAGAAGCGAAATGCTGCAACATGTCCACCTTAACGTTTTCTGAGTTACTTCAACGACGATATCCTCGAGTTTTCAAATAAATTTCGCAGAGTGACGAGGCATTTGGCTACCTGAAGAGAGTCACAGTTGCTACTGCCAGCTGCTCCCACTTCTTTGATCTTTCCTCTCTTTAATTCGTATTGCGGCCAGTCCTGCAGAAGCGAAATGCTGCAACATGTCCACCTTAACGTTGTCTGAGTTACCCCAACGACGATATTCTCGAGATTTCAAATAAATTTCGCAGAGTGACAAGGCATTTGGCTACCTTAAGAGAGTCATAGTTACTCCTGCCGGCTGCTCCCAATTCTTTAGACGTTTATCATTCTTGCTATGGCCAGTCCTACAGAACCGATATGCCACTGTATGTCCACCTAAACGTCGTCACAGATACTCCCACTACGAGTTTCTTTAGTATGCAAATGTACTTCGCCGGATGACGAGGCATTTGGCTACCATAAGAGAGTCACAGTTATTCCTGCCGGCTGCTCCCATTTCTTTAGGACTTTGTCATTCTTGCTAAGGCCAGTCCTACAGAACCGATATGACACTGTATCTCCACCTTAACGTCGTCACAGTTAATCCCACTACGAGTTTCTCGAGTTAGCAAATGTACTTCGCCGGATGACGAGGCATTTGGCTACCTTAAGAGTGTCATAGTTCCTGTTGCTAGCTGCTCCTCTTTCTCTGAATCTTTCCTCTCTTTAATTCGTTCTGCCTCCAGTCACGCAGAAGCGAAATACTGCAACATGTCCACCTTAACGTGGTCTGAGTTACTCCAACGACAATACCCACGAGCTTTCAAATGAATTTCGCAGAGTGACGAGGCATTTGGCTACCTTAAGAGAGTCATAGTTACTGCTGCCAGCTGCTCCCCCTTCTTTGATCTTTCCTCTCTTTAATTCGTATCGCAGCCCGTCCTGCAGAAGCGAAATGCTGCAACATGTCCACCTTAACGTTGTCTGAGTTACTCCAACGACGATATCCTCGAGATTTCAAATAAATTTCGCAGAGTGACAAGGCATTTGGCTACCTTAAGAGAGTCATAGTTACTCCTGCCGGCTGCTCCCAATTCTTTAGACCTTTATCATTCTTGCTATGGCCAGTCCTACAGAACCGATATGCCACTGTATGTCCACCTAATCGTCGTCACAGTTACTCCCACTACGAGTTTCTTTAGTATGCAAATGTACTTCGCCGGATGACGAGGCATTTGGCTACCTTAAGAGAGTCACAGTTATTCCTGCCGGCTGCTCCCATTTCTTTAGGACTTTGTCATTCTTGCTAAGGCCAGTCCCACAGAACCGATATGCCACTGTATGTCCACCTTAACGTCGTCACAGTTAATCCCACTACGAGTTTCTCGAGTTAGCAAATGTACTTCGCCGGATGACGAGGCATTTGGCTACCTTAAGAGTGTCATAGTTCCTGTTGCTAGCTGCTCCTCTTTCTTTGAATCTTTCCTCTCTTTAATTCGTTCTGCCTCCAGTCCACGCAGAAGCGAAATACTGCAACATGTCCACCTTAACGTTGTCTGAGTTACTCCAACGACAATACCCACGAGCTTTCAAATGAATTTCGCAGAGTGACGAGGCATTTGGCTACCTTAAGAGAGTCATAGTTACTGCTGCCAGCTGCTCCCCCTTCTTTGATCTTTCCTCTCTTTAATTCGTATCGCAGCCCGTCCTGCAGAAGCGAAATGCTGCAACATGTCCACCTTAACGTTGTCTGAGTTACTCCAACGACGATATCCTCGAGATTTCAAATAAATTTCGCAGAGTGACAAGGCATTTGGCTACCTTAAGAGAGTCATAGTTACTCCTGCCGGCTGCTCCCAATTCTTTAGACCTTTATCATTCTTGCTATGGCCAGTCCTACAGAACCGATATGCCACTGTATGTCCACCTAATCGTCGTCACAGTTACTCCCACTACGAGTTTCTTGAGATAGCAAATGTACTTCGCCGGATGACGAGGCATTTGGCTACCTTAAGAGAGTCATAGTTCCTCTTGCCAGCTGCTCCCCTTTCTTTGAATCTCTCCTCTCTTTAATTCGTACTGCGGCCAGTCCATGCAGAAGCGAAATGCTGCAACATGTCCACCTTAACGTTTTCTGAGTTACTTCAACGACGATATCCTCGAGTTTTCAAATAAATTTCGCAGAGTGACGAGGCATTTGGCTACCTGAAGAGAGTCACAGTTGCTGCTGCCAGCTGCTCCCACTTCTTTGATCTTTCCTCTCTTTAATTCGTATTGCGGCCAGTCCTGCAGAAGCGAAATGCTGCAACATGTCCACCTTAACGTTGTCTGAGTTACCCCAACGACGATATTCTCGAGATTTCAAATAAATTTCGCAGAGTGACAAGGCATTTGGCTACCTTAAGAGAGTCATAGTTACTCCTGCCGGCTGCTCCCAATTCTTTAGACGTTTATCATTCTTGCTATGGCCAGTCCTACAGAACCGATATGCCACTGTATGTCCACCTAAACGTCGTCACAGATACTCCCACTACGAGTTTCTTTAGTATGCAAATGTACTTCGCCGGATGACGAGGCATTTGGCTACCATAAGAGAGTCACAGTTATTCCTGCCGGCTGCTCCCATTTCTTTAGGACTTTGTCATTCTTGCTAAGGCCAGTCCTACAGAACCGATATGACACTGTATCTCCACCTTAACGTCGTCACAGTTAATCCCACTACGAGTTTCTCGAGTTAGCAAATGTACTTCGCCGGATGACGAGGCATTTGGCTACCTTAAGAGTGTCATAGTTCCTGTTGCTAGCTGCTCCTCTTTCTCTGAATCTTTCCTCTCTTTAATTCGTTCTGCCTCCAGTCACGCAGAAGCGAAATACTGCAACATGTCCACCTTAACGTGGTCTGAGTTACTCCAACGACAATACCCACGAGCTTTCAAATGAATTTCGCAGAGTGACGAGGCATTTGGCTACCTTAAGAGAGTCATAGTTACTGCTGCCAGCTGCTCCCCCTTCTTTGATCTTTCCTCTCTTTAATTCGTATCGCAGCCCGTCCTGCAGAAGCGAAATGCTGCAACATGTCCACCTTAACGTTGTCTGAGTTACTCCAACGACGATATCCTCGAGATTTCAAATAAATTTCGCAGAGTGACAAGGCATTTGGCTACCTTAAGAGAGTCATAGTTACTCCTGCCGGCTGCTCCCAATTCTTTAGACCTTTATCATTCTTGCTATGGCCAGTCCTACAGAACCGATATGCCACTGTATGTCCACCTAATCGTCGTCACAGTTACTCCCACTACGAGTTTCTTGAGATAGCAAGTGTACTTCGCCGGATGACGAGGCATTTGGCTACCTTAAGAGAGTCATAGTTCCTCTTGCCAGCTGCTCCCCTTTCTTTGAATCTCTCCTCTCTTTAATTCGTACTGCGGCCAGTCCATGCAGAAGCGAAATGCTGCAACATGTCCACCTTAACGTTTTCTGAGTTACTTCAACGACGATATCCTCGAGTTTTCAAATAAATTTCGCAGAGTGACGAGGCATTTGGCTACCTGAAGAGAGTCACAGTTGCTACTGCCAGCTGCTCCCACTTCTTTGATCTTTCCTCTCTTTAATTCGTATTGCGGCCAGTCCTGCAGAAGCGAAATGCTGCAACATGTCCACCTTAACGTTGTCTGAGTTACCCCAACGACGATATTCTCGAGATTTCAAATAAATTTCGCAGAGTGACAAGGCATTTGGCTACCTTAAGAGAGTCATAGTTACTCCTGCCGGCTGCTCCCAATTCTTTAGACGTTTATCATTCTTGCTATGGCCAGTCCTACAGAACCGATATGCCACTGTATGTCCACCTAAACGTCGTCACAGATACTCCCACTACGAGTTTCTTTAGTATGCAAATGTACTTCGCCGGATGACGAGGCATTTGGCTACCATGAGAGAGTCACAGTTATTCCTGCCGGCTGCTCCCATTTCTTTAGGACTTTGTCATTCTTGCTAAGGCCAGTCCTACAGAACCGATATGACACTGTATCTCCACCTTAACGTCGTCACTGTTAATCCCACTACGAGTTTCTCGAGTTAGCAAATGTACTCCGCCGGATGACGAGGCATTTGGCTACCTTAAGAGAGTCACAGTTATTCCTGCCGGCTGCTCCCATTTCTTTAGGACTTTGTCATTCTTGCTAAGGCCAGTCCCACAGAACCGATATGTCACTGTATGTCCACCTTAACGACGTCACAGTTACTCCAACTACGAGTTTCTTGAGTTAGCAAATGTACTTCGCCGGATGACGAGGCATTTGGCTACCTTAAGAGAGTCATAGTTCCTCTTGCCAGCTGCTCCCCTTTCTTTGAATCTCTCCTCTCTTTAATTCGTACTGCGGCCAGTCCATGCAGAAGCGAAATGCTGCAACATGTCCACCTTAACGTTTTCTGAGTTACTTCAACGACGATATCCTCGAGTTTTCAAATAAATTTCGCAGAGTGACAAGGCATTTGGCTACCTTAAGAGAGTCACAGTTGCTGCTGCCAGCTGCTCCCACTTCTTTGATCTTTCCTCTCTTTAATTCGTATTGCGGCCAGTCCTGCAGAAGCGAAATGCTGCAACATGTCCACCTTAACGTTGTCTGAGTTACCCCAACGACGATATCCTCGAGATTTCAAATAAATTTCGCAGAGTGACAAGGCATTTGGCTACCTTAAGAGAGTCATAGTTACTCCTGCCGGCTGCTCCCAATTCTTTAGACGTTTATCATTCTTGCTATGGCCAGTCCTACAGAACCGATATGCCACTGTATGTCCACCTAATCGTCGTCACAGTTACTCCCACTACGAGTTTCTTGAGATAGCAAATGTACTTCGCCGGATGACGAGGCATTTGGCTACCTTAAGAGAGTCATAGTTCCTCTTGCCAGCTGCTCCCCTTTCTTTGAATCTCTCCTCTATTTAATTCGTACTGCGGCCAGTCCATGCAGAAGCGAAATGCTGCAACATGTCCACCTTAACGTTTTCTGAGTTACTTCAACGACGATATCCTCGAGTTTTCAAATAAATTTCGCAGAGTGACGAGGCATTTGGCTACCTGAAGAAAGTCACAGTTGCTGCTGCCAGCTGCTCCCACTTCTTTGATCTTTCCTCTCTTTAATTCGTATTGCGGCCAGTCCTGCAGAAGCGAAATGCTGCAACATGTCCACCTTAACGTTGTCTGAGTTACCCCAACGACGATATTCTCGAGATTTCAAATAAATTTCGCAGAGTGACAAGGCATTTGGCTACCTTAAGAGAGTCATAGTTACTCCTGCCGGCTGCTCCCAATTCTTTAGACGTTTATCATTCTTGCTATGGCCAGTCCTACAGAACCGATATGCCACTGTATGTCCACCTAAACGTCGTCACAGATACTCCCACTACGAGTTTCTTTAGTATGCAAATGTACTTCGCCGGATGACGAGGCATTTGGCTACCATAAGAGAGTCACAGTTATTCCTGCCGGCTGCTCCCATTTCTTTAGGACTTTGTCATTCTTGCTAAGGCCAGTCCTACAGAACCGATATGACACTGTATCTCCACCTTAACGTCGTCACAGTTAATCCCACTACGAGTTTCTCGAGTTAGCAAATGTACTTCGCCGGATGACGAGGCATTTGGCTACCTTAAGAGTGTCATAGTTCCTGTTGCTAGCTGCTCCTCTTTCTCTGAATCTTTCCTCTCTTTAATTCGTTCTGCCTCCAGTCCACGCAGAAGCGAAATACTGCAACATGTCCACCTTAACGTTGTCTGAGTTACTCCAACGACAATACCCACGAGCTTTCAAATGAATTTCGCAGAGTGACGAGGCATTTGGCTACCTTAAGAGAGTCATAGTTACTGCTGCCAGCTGCTCCCCCTTCTTTGATCTTTCCTCTCTTTAATTCGTATCGCAGCCCGTCCTGCAGAAGCGAAATGCTGCAACATGTCCACCTTAACGTTGTCTGAGTTACTCCAACGACGATATCCTCGAGATTTCAAATAAATTTCGCAGAGTGACAAGGCATTTGGCTACCTTAAGAGAGTCATAGTTACTCCTGCCGGCTGCTCCCAATTCTGTAGACGTTTATCATTCTTGCTATGGCCAGTCCTACAGAACCGATATGCCACTGTATGTCCACCTAATCGTCGTCACAGTTACTCCCACTACGAGTTTCTTTAGTATGCAAATGTACTTCGCCGGATGACGAGGCATTTGGCTACCTTAAGAGAGTCACAGTTATTCCTGCCGGCTGCTCCCATTTCTTTAGGACTTTGTCATTCTTGTTAAGGCCAGTCCCACAGAACCGATATGTCACTGTATGTCCACCTTAACGACGTCACAGTTACTCCCACTACGAGTTTCTTGAGTTAGCAAATGTACTTCGCCGGATGACGAGGCATTTGGCTACCTTAAGAGAGTCATAGTTCCTCTTGCCAGCTGCTCCCCTTTCTTTGAATCTCTCCTCTCTTTAATTCGTACTGCGGCCAGTCCATGCAGAAGCAAAATGCTGCAACATGTCCACCTTAACGTTTTCTGATTTACTTCAACGACGATATCCTCGAGTTTTCAAATAAATTTCGCAGAGTGACAAGGCATTTGGCTACCTTAAGAGAGTCATAGTTGCTGCTGCCAGCTGCTCCCACTTCTTTGATCTTTCCTCTCTTTAATTCGTATTGCGGCCAGTCCTGCAGAAGCGAAATGCTGCAACATGTCCACCTTAACGTTGTCTGAGTTACCCCAACGACGATATTCTCGAGATTTCAAATAAATTTCGCAGAGTGACAAGGCATTTGGCTACCTTAAGAGAGTCATAGTTACTCCTGCCGGCTGCTCCCAATTCTTTAGACGTTTATCATTCTTGCTATGGCCAGTCCTACAGAACCGATATGCCACTGTATGTCCACCTAAACGTCGTCACAGATACTCCCACTACGAGTTCCTTTAGTATGCAAATGTACTTCGCCGGATGACGAGGCATTTGGCTACCATAAGAGAGTCACAGTTATTCCTGCTGGCTGCTCCCATTTCTTTAGGACTTTGTCATTCTTGCTAAGGCCAGTCCTACAGAACCGATATGACACTGTATCTCCACCTTAACGTCGTCACAGTTAATCCCACTACGAGTTTCTCGAGTTAGCAAATGTACTTCGCCGGATGACGAGGCATTTGGCTACCTTAAGAGTGTCATAGTTCCTGTTGCTAGCTGCTCCTCTTTCTCTGAATCTTTCCTCTCTTTAATTCGTTCTGCCTCCAGTCCACGCAGAAGCGAAATACTGCAACATGTCCACCTTAACGTTGTCTGAGTTACTCCAACGACAATACCCACGAGCTTTCAAATGAATTTCGCAGAGTGACGAGGCATTTGGCTACCTTAAGAGAGTCATAGTTACTGCTGCCAGCTGCTCCCCCTTCTTTGATCTTTCCTCTCTTTAATTCGTATCGCAGCCCGTCCTGCAGAAGCGAAATGCTGCAACATGTCCACCTTAACGTTGTCTGAGTTACTCCAACGACGATATCCTCGAGATTTCAAATAAATTTCGCAGAGTGACAAGGCATTTGGCTACCTTAAGAGAGTCATAGTTACTCCTGCCGGCTGCTCCCAATTCTGTAGACGTTTATCATTCTTGCTATGGCCAGTCCTACAGAACCGATATGCCACTGTATGTCCACCTAATCGTCGTCACAGTTACTCCCACTACGAGTTTCTTTAGTATGCAAATGTACTTCGCCGGATGACGAGGCATTTGGCTACCTTAAGAGAGTCACAGTTATTCCTGCCGGCTGCTCCCATTTCTTTAGGACTTTGTCATTCTTGTTAAGGCCAGTCCCACAGAACCGATATGTCACTGTATGTCCACCTTAACGACGTCACAGTTACTCCCACTACGAGTTTCTTGAGTTAGCAAATGTACTTCGCCGGATGACGAGGCATTTGGCTACCTTAAGAGAGTCATAGTTCCTCTTGCCAGCTGCTCCCCTTTCTTTGAATCTCTCCTCTCTTTAATTCGTACTGCGGCCAGTCTATGCAGAAGCAAAATGCTGCAACATGTCCACCTTAACGTTTTCTGATTTACTTCAACGACGATATCCTCGAGTTTTCAAATAAATTTCGCAGAGTGACAAGGCATTTGGCTACCTTAAGAGAGTCATAGTTGCTGCTGCCAGCTGCTCCCACTTCTTTGATCTTTCCTCTCTTTAATTCGTATTGCGGCCAGTCCTGCAGAAGCGAAATGCTGCAACATGTCCACCTTAACGTTGTCTGAGTTACCCCAACGACGATATTCTCGAGATTTCAAATAAATTTCGCAGAGTGACAAGGCATTTGGCTACCTTAAGAGAGTCATAGTTACTCCTGCCGGCTGCTCCCAATTCTGTAGACGTTTATCATTCTTGCTATGGCCAGTCCTACAGAACCGATATGCCACTGTATGTCCACCTAATCGTCGTCACAGTTACTCCCACTACGAGTTTCTTTAGTATGCAAATGTACTTCGCCGGATGACGAGGCATTTGGCTACCTTAAGAGAGTCACAGTTATTCCTGCCGGCTGCTCCCATTTCTTTAGGACTTTGTCATTCTTGTTAAGGCCAGTCCCACAGAACCGATATGTCACTGTATGTCCACCTTAACGACGTCACAGTTACTCCCACTACGAGTTTCTTGAGTTAGCAAATGTACTTCGCCGGATGACGAGGCATTTGGCTACCTTAAGAGAGTCATAGTTCCTCTTGCCAGCTGCTCCCCTTTCTTTGAATCTCTCCTCTCTTTAATTCGTACTGCGGCCAGTCCATGCAGAAGCGAAATGCTGCAACATGTCCATCTTAACGTTTTCTGAGTTACTTCAACGACGATATCCTCGAGTTTTCAAATAAATTTCGCAGAGTGACGAGGCATTTGGCTACCTGAAGAGAGTCACAGTTGCTGCTGCCAGCTGCTCCCACTTCTTTGATCTTTCCTCTCTTTAATTCGTATTGCGGCCAGTCCTGCAGAAGCGAAATGCTGCAACATGTCCACCTTAACGTTGTCTGAGTTACCCCAACGACGATATTCTCGAGATTTCAAATAAATTTCGCAGAGTGACAAGGCATTTGGCTACCTTAAGAGAGTCATAGTTACTCCTGCCGGCTGCTCCCAATTCTTTAGACGTTTATCATTCTTGCTATGGCCAGTCCTACAGAACCGATATGCCACTGTATGTCCACCTAATCGTCGTCACAGTTACTCCCACTACGAGTTTCTTGAGATAGCAAATGTACTTCGCCGGATGACGAGGCATTTGGCTACCTTAAGAGAGTCATAGTTCCTCTTGCCAGCTGCTCCCCTTTCTTTGAATCTCTCCTCTATTTAATTCGTACTGCGGCCAGTCCATGCAGAAGCGAAATGCTGCAACATGTCCACCTTAACGTTTTCTGAGTTACTTCAACGACGATATCCTCGAGTTTTCAAATAAATTTCGCAGAGTGACGAGGCATTTGGCTACCTGAAGAGAGTCACAGTTGCTGCTGCCAGCTGCTCCCACTTCTTTGATCTTTCCTCTCTTTAATTCGTATTGCGGCCAGTCCTGCAGAAGCGAAATGCTGCAACATGTCCACCTTAACGTTGTCTGAGTTACCCCAACGACGATATTCTCGAGATTTCAAATAAATTTCGCAGAGTGACAAGGCATTTGGCTACCTTAAGAGAGTCATAGTTACTCCTGCCGGCTGCTCCCAATTCTTTAGACGTTTATCATTCTTGCTATGGCCAGTCCTACAGAACCGATATGCCACTGTATGTCCACCTAAACGTCGTCACAGATACTCCCACTACGAGTTTCTTTAGTATGCAAATGTACTTCGCCGGATGACGAGGCATTTGGCTACCATAAGAGAGTCACAGTTATTCCTGCCGGCTGCTCCCATTTCTTTAGGACTTTGTCATTCTTGCTAAGGCCAGTCCTACAGAACCGATATGACACTGTATCTCCACCTTAACGTCGTCACAGTTAATCCCACTACGAGTTTCTCGAGTTAGCAAATGTACTTCGCCGGATGACGAGGCATTTGGCTACCTTAAGAGTGTCATAGTTCCTGTTGCTAGCTGCTCCTCTTTCTCTGAATCTTTCGTCTCTTTAATTCGTTCTGCCTCCAGTCCACGCAGAAGCGAAATACTGCAACATGTCCACCTTAACGTTGTCTGAGTTACTCCAACGACAATACCCACGAGCTTTCAAATGAATTTCGCAGAGTGACGAGGCATTTGGCTACCTTAAGAGAGTCATAGTTACTGCTGCCAGCTGCTCCCCCTTCTTTGATCTTTCCTCTCTTTAATTCGTATCGCAGCCCGTCCTGCAGAAGCGAAATGCTGCAACATGTCCACCTTAACGTTGTCTGAGTTACTCCAACGACGATATCCTCGAGATTTCAAATAAATTTCGCAGAGTGACAAGGCATTTGGCTACCTTAAGAGAGTCATAGTTACTCCTGCCGGCTGCTCCCAATTCTGTAGACGTTTATCATTCTTGCTATGGCCAGTCCTACAGAACCGATATGCCACTGTATGTCCACCTAATCGTCGTCACAGTTACTCCCACTACGAGTTTCTTTAGTATGCAAATGTACTTCGCCGGATGACGAGGCATTTGGCTACCTTAAGAGAGTCACAGTTATTCCTGCCGGCTGCTCCCATTTCTTTAGGACTTTGTCATTCTTGTTAAGGCCAGTCCCACAGAACCGATATGTCACTGTATGTCCACCTTAACGACGTCACAGTTACTCCCACTACGAGTTTCTTGAGTTAGCAAATGTACTTCGCCGGATGACGAGGCATTTGGCTACCTTAAGAGAGTCATAGTTCCTCTTGCCAGCTGCTCCCCTTTCTTTGAATCTCTCCTCTCTTTAATTCGTACTGCGGCCAGTCTATGCAGAAGCAAAATGCTGCAACATGTCCACCTTAACGTTTTCTGATTTACTTCAACGACGATATCCTCGAGTTTTCAAATAAATTTCGCAGAGTGACAAGGCATTTGGCTACCTTAAGAGAGTCATAGTTGCTGCTGCCAGCTGCTCCCACTTCTTTGATCTTTCCTCTCTTTAATTCGTATTGCGGCCAGTCCTGCAGAAGCGAAATGCTGCAACATGTCCACCTTAACGTTGTCTGAGTTACCCCAACGACGATATTCTCGAGATTTCAAATAAATTTCGCAGAGTGACAAGGCATTTGGCTACCTTAAGAGAGTCATAGTTACTCCTGCCGGCTGCTCCCAATTCTGTAGACGTTTATCATTCTTGCTATGGCCAGTCCTACAGAACCGATATGCCACTGTATGTCCACCTAATCGTCGTCACAGTTACTCCCACTACGAGTTTCTTTAGTATGCAAATGTACTTCGCCGGATGACGAGGCATTTGGCTACCTTAAGAGAGTCACAGTTATTCCTGCCGGCTGCTCCCATTTCTTTAGGACTTTGTCATTCTTGTTAAGGCCAGTCCCACAGAACCGATATGTCACTGTATGTCCACCTTAACGACGTCACAGTTACTCCCACTACGAGTTTCTTGAGTTAGCAAATGTACTTCGCCGGATGACGAGGCATTTGGCTACCTTAAGAGAGTCATAGTTCCTCTTGCCAGCTGCTCCCCTTTCTTTGAATCTCTCCTCTCTTTAATTCGTACTGCGGCCAGTCCATGCAGAAGCGACATGCTGCAACATGTCCATCTTAACGTTTTCTGAGTTACTTCAACGACGATATCCTCGAGTTTTCAAATAAATTTCGCAGAGTGACGAGGCATTTGGCTACCTGAAGAGAGTCACAGTTGCTGCTGCCAGCTGCTCCCACTTCTTTGATCTTTCCTCTCTTTAATTCGTATTGCGGCCAGTCCTGCAGAAGCGAAATGCTGCAACATGTCCACCTTAACGTTGTCTGAGTTACCCCAACGACGATATTCTCGAGATTTCAAATAAATTTCGCAGAGTGACAAGGCATTTGGCTACCTTAAGAGAGTCATAGTTACTCCTGCCGGCTGCTCCCAATTCTTTAGACGTTTATCATTCTTGCTATGGCCAGTCCTACAGAACCGATATGCCACTGTATGTCCACCTAATCGTCGTCACAGTTACTCCCACTACGAGTTTCTTGAGATAGCAAATGTACTTCGCCGGATGACGAGGCATTTGGCTACCTTAAGAGAGTCATAGTTCCTCTTGCCAGCTGCTCCCCTTTCTTTGAATCTCTCCTCTATTTAATTCGTACTGCGGCCAGTCCATGCAGAAGCGAAATGCTGCAACATGTCCACCTTAACGTTTTCTGAGTTACTTCAACGACGATATCCTCGAGTTTTCAAATAAATTTCGCAGAGTGACGAGGCATTTGGCTACCTGAAGAGAGTCACAGTTGCTGCTGCCAGCTGCTCCCACTTCTTTGATCTTTCCTCTCTTTAATTCGTATTGCGGCCAGTCCTGCAGAAGCGAAATGCTGCAACATGTCCACCTTAACGTTGTCTGAGTTACCCCAACGACGATATTCTCGAGATTTCAAATAAATTTCGCAGAGTGACAAGGCATTTGGCTACCTTAAGAGAGTCATAGTTACTCCTGCCGGCTGCTCCCAATTCTTTAGACGTTTATCATTCTTGCTATGGCCAGTCCTACAGAACCGATATGCCACTGTATGTCCACCTAAACGTCGTCACAGATACTCCCACTACGAGTTTCTTTAGTATGCAAATGTACTTCGCCGGATGACGAGGCATTTGGCTACCATAAGAGAGTCACAGTTATTCCTGCCGGCTGCTCCCATTTCTTTAGGACTTTGTCATTCTTGCTAAGGCCAGTCCTACAGAACCGATATGACACTGTATCTCCACCTTAACGTCGTCACAGTTAATCCCACTACGAGTTTCTCGAGTTAGCAAATGTACTTCGCCGGATGACGAGGCATTTGGCTACCTTAAGAGTGTCATAGTTCCTGTTGCTAGCTGCTCCTCTTTCTCTGAATCTTTCGTCTCTTTAATTCGTTCTGCCTCCAGTCCACGCAGAAGCGAAATACTGCAACATGTCCACCTTAACGTTGTCTGAGTTACTCCAACGACAATACCCACGAGCTTTCAAATGAATTTCGCAGAGTGACGAGGCATTTGGCTACCTTAAGAGAGTCATAGTTACTGCTGCCAGCTGCTCCCCCTTCTTTGATCTTTCCTCTCTTTAATTCGTATCGCAGCCCGTCCTGCAGAAGCGAAATGCTGCAACATGTCCACCTTAACGTTGTCTGAGTTACTCCAACGACGATATCCTCGAGATTTCAAATAAATTTCGCAGAGTGACAAGGCATTTGGCTACCTTAAGAGAGTCATAGTTACTCCTGCCGGCTGCTCCCAATTCTGTAGACGTTTATCATTCTTGCTATGGCCAGTCCTACAGAACCGATATGCCACTGTATGTCCACCTAATCGTCGTCACAGTTACTCCCACTACGAGTTTCTTTAGTATGCAAATGTACTTCGCCGGATGACGAGGCATTTGGCTACCTTAAGAGAGTCACAGTTATTCCTGCCGGCTGCTCCCATTTCTTTAGGACTTTGTCATTCTTGTTAAGGCCAGTCCCACAGAACCGATATGTCACTGTATGTCCACCTTAACGACGTCACAGTTACTCCCACTACGAGTTTCTTGAGTTAGCAAATGTACTTCGCCGGATGACGAGGCATTTGGCTACCTTAAGAGAGTCATAGTTCCTCTTGCCAGCTGCTCCCCTTTCTTTGAATCTCTCCTCTCTTTAATTCGTACTGCGGCCAGTCCATGCAGAAGCAAAATGCTGCAACATGTCCACCTTAACGTTTTCTGATTTACTTCAACGACGATATCCTCGAGTTTTCAAATAAATTTCGCAGAGTGACAAGGCATTTGGCTACCTTAAGAGAGTCATAGTTGCTGCTGCCAGCTGCTCCCACTTCTTTGATCTTTCCTCTCTTTAATTCGTATTGCGGCCAGTCCTGCAGAAGCGAAATGCTGCAACATGTCCACCTTAACGTTGTCTGAGTTACCCCAACGACGATATTCTCGAGATTTCAAATAAATTTCGCAGAGTGACAAGGCATTTGGCTACCTTAAGAGAGTCATAGTTACTCCTGCCGGCTGCTCCCAATTCTTTAGACGTTTATCATTCTTGCTATGGCCAGTCCTACAGAACCGATATGCCACTGTATGTCCACCTAAACGTCGTCACAGATACTCCCACTACGAGTTTCTTTAGTATGCAAATGTACTTCGCCGGATGACGAGGCATTTGGCTACCTTAAGAGAGTCACAGTTATTCCTGCCGGCTGCTCCCATTTCTTTAGGACTTTGTCATTCTTGTTAAGGCCAGTCCCACAGAACCGATATGTCACTGTATGTCCACCTTAACGACGTCACAGTTACTCCCACTACGAGTTTCTTGAGTTAGCAAATGTACTTCGCCGGATGACGAGGCATTTGGCTACCTTAAGAGAGTCATAGTTCCTCTTGCCAGCTGCTCCCCTTTCTTTGAATCTCTCCTCTCTTTAATTCGTACTGCGGCCAGTCCATGCAGAAGCAAAATGCTGCAACATGTCCACCTTAACGTTTTCTGATTTACTTCAACGACGATATCCTCGAGTTTTCAAATAAATTTCGCAGAGTGACAAGGCATTTGGCTACCTTAAGAGAGTCATAGTTGCTGCTGCCAGCTGCTCCCACTTCTTTGATCTTTCCTCTCTTTAATTCGTATTGCGGCCAGTCCTGCAGAAGCGAAATGCTGCAACATGTCCACCTTAACGTTATCTGAGTTACCCCAACGACGATATTCTCGAGATTTCAAATAAATTTCGCAGAGTGACAAGGCATTTGGCTACCTTAAGAGAGTCATAGTTACTCCTGCCGGCTGCTCCCAATTCTTTAGACCTTTATCATTCTTGCTATGGCCAGTCCTACAGAACCGATATGCCACTGTATGTCCACCTTAACGTCGTCACAGTTAATCCCACTACGAGTTTCTCGAGTTAGCAAATGTACTTCGCCGGATGACGAGGCATTTGGCTACCTTAAGAGTGTCATAGTTCCTGTTGCTAGCTGCTCCTCTTTCTTTGAATCTTTCCTCTCTTTAATTCGTTCTGCCTCCAGTCCACGCAGAAGCGAAATACTGCAACATGTCCACCTTAACGTTGTCTGAGTTACTCCAACGACAATACCCACGAGCTTTCAAATGAATTTCGCAGAGTGACGAGGCATTTGGCTACCTTAAGAGAGTCATAGTTACTGCTGCCAGCTGCTCCCCCTTCTTTGATCTTTCCTCTCTTTAATTCGTATCGCAGCCCGTCCTGCAGAAGCGAAATGCTGCAACATGTCCACCTTAACGTTGTCTGAGTTACTCCAACGACGATATCCTCGAGATTTCAAATAAATTTCGCAGAGTGACAAGGCATTTGGCTACCTTAAGAGAGTCATAGTTACTCCTGCCGGCTGCTCCCAATTCTTTAGACGTTTATCATTCTTGCTATGGCCAGTCCTACAGAACCGATATGCCACTGTATGTCCACCTAATCGTCGTCACAGTTACTCCCACTACGAGTTTCTTGAGATAGCAAATGTACTTCGCCGGATGACGAGGCATTTGGCTACCTTAAGAGAGTCATAGTTCCTCTTGCCAGCTGCTCCCCTTTCTTTGAATCTCTCCTCTCTTTAATTCGTACTGCGGCCAGTCCATGCAGAAGCGAAATGCTGCAACATGTCCACCTTAACGTTTTCTGAGTTACTTCAACGACGATATCCTCGAGTTTTCAAATAAATTTCGCAGAGTGACGAGGCATTTGGCTACCTGAAGAGAGTCACAGTTGCTGCTGCCAGCTGCTCCCACTTCTTTGATCTTTCCTCTCTTTAATTCGTATTGCGGCCAGTCCTGCAGAAGCGAAATGCTGCAACATGTCCACCTTAACGTTGTCTGAGTTACCCCAACGACGATATTCTCGAGATTTCAAATAAATTTCGCAGAGTGACAAGGCATTTGGCTACCTTAAGAGAGTCATAGTTACTCCTGCCGGCTGCTCCCAATTCTTTAGACCTTTATCATTCTTGCTATGGCCAGTCCTACAGAACCGATTTGCCACTGTATGTCCACCTAAACGTCGTCACAGATACTCCCACTACGAGTTTCTTTAGTATGCAAATGTACTTCGCCGGATGACGAGGCATTTGGCTACCATAAGAGAGTCACAGTTATTCCTGCCGGCTGCTCCCATTTCTTTAGGACTTTGTCATTCTTGCTAAGGCCAGTCCTACAGAACCGATATGACACTGTATCTCCACCTTAACGTCGTCACAGTTAATCCCACTACGAGTTTCTCGAGTTAGCAAATGTACTTCGCCGGATGACGAGGCATTTGGCTACCTTAAGAGTGTCATAGTTCCTGTTGCTAGCTGCTCCTCTTTCTCTGAATCTTTCCTCTCTTTAATTCGTTCTGCCTCCAGTCCACGCAGAAGCGAAATACTGCAACATGTCCACCTTAACGTTGTCTGAGTTACTCCAACGACAATACCCACGAGCTTTCAAATGAATTTCGCAGAGTGACGAGGCATTTGGCTACCTTAAGAGAGTCATAGTTACTGCTGCCAGCTGCTCCCCCTTCTTTGATCTTTCCTCTCTTTAATTCGTATCGCAGCCCGTCCTGCAGAAGCGAAATGCTGCAACATGTCCACCTTAACGTTGTCTGAGTTACTCCAACGACGATATCCTCGAGATTTCAAATAAATTTCGCAGAGTGACAAGGCATTTGGCTACCTTAAGAGAGTCATAGTTACTCCTGCCGGCTGCTCCCAATTCTGTAGACGTTTATCATTCTTGCTATGGCCAGTCCTACGGAACCGATATGCCACTGTATGTCCACCTAATCGTCGTCACAGTTACTCCCACTACGAGTTTCTTTAGTATGCAAATGTACTTCGCCGGATGACGAGGCATTTGGCTACCTTAAGAGAGTCACAGTTATTCCTGCCGGCTGCTCCCATTTCTTTAGGACTTTGTCATTCTTGTTAAGGCCAGTCCCACAGAACCGATATGTCACTGTATGTCCACCTTAACGACGTCACAGTTACTCCCACTACGAGTTTCTTGAGTTAGCAAATGTACTTCGCCGGATGACGAGGCATTTGGCTACCTTAAGAGAGTCATAGTTCCTCTTGCCAGCTGCTCCCCTTTCTTTGAATCTCTCCTCTCTTTAATTCGTACTGCGGCCAGTCCATGCAGAAGCAAAATGCTGCAACATGTCCACCTTAACGTTTTCTGATTTACTTCAACGACGATATCCTCGAGTTTTCAAATAAATTTCGCAGAGTGACAAGGCATTTGGCTACCTTAAGAGAGTCATAGTTGCTGCTGCCAGCTGCTCCCACTTCTTTGATCTTTCCTCTCTTTAATTCGTATTGCGGCCAGTCCTGCAGAAGCGAAATGCTGCAACATGTCCACCTTAACGTTGTCTGAGTTACCCCAACGACGATATTCTCGAGATTTCAAATAAATTTCGCAGAGTGACAAGGCATTTGGCTACCTTAAGAGAGTCATAGTTACTCCTGCCGGCTGCTCCCAATTCTTTAGACCTTTATCATTCTTGCTATGGCCAGTCCTACAGAACCGATATGCCACTGTATGTCCACCTTAACGTCGTCACAGTTAATCCCACTACGAGTTTCTCGAGTTAGCAAATGTACTTCGCCGGATGACGAGGCATTTGGCTACCTTAAGAGTGTCATAGTTCCTGTTGCTAGCTGCTCCTCTTTCTTTGAATCTTTCCTCTCTTTAATTCGTTCTGCCTCCAGTCCACGCAGAAGCGAAATACTGCAACATGTCCACCTTAACGTTGTCTGAGTTACTCCAACGACAATACCCACGAGCTTTCAAATGAATTTCGCAGAGTGACGAGGCATTTGGCTACCTTAAGAGAGTCATAGTTACTGCTGCCAGCTGCTCCCCCTTCTTTGATCTTTCCTCTCTTTAATTCGTATCGCAGCCCGTCCTGCAGAAGCGAAATGCTGCAACATGTCCACCTTAACGTTGTCTGAGTTACTCCAACGACGATATCCTCGAGATTTCAAATAAATTTCGCAGAGTGACAAGGCATTTGGCTACCTTAAGAGAGTCATAGTTACTCCTGCCGGCTGCTCCCAATTCTTTAGACGTTTATCATTCTTGCTATGGCCAGTCCTACAGAACCGATATGCCACTGTATGTCCACCTAATCGTCGTCACAGTTACTC
The DNA here is from genome assembly GCF_021461395.2 of Schistocerca americana. Taxonomy (NCBI): domain Eukaryota; kingdom Metazoa; phylum Arthropoda; class Insecta; order Orthoptera; family Acrididae; genus Schistocerca; species Schistocerca americana. Next base: position 718,247,000 of record NC_060123.1, read on the forward strand.
CCACTACGAGTTTCTTGAGATAGCAAATGTACTTCGCCGGATGACGAGGCATTTGGCTACCTTAAGAGAGTCATAGTTCCTCTTGCCAGCTGCTCCCCTTTCTTTGAATCTCTCCTCTCTTTAATTCGTACTGCGGCCAGTCCATGCAGAAGCGAAATGCTGCAACATGTCCACCTTAACGTTTTCTGAGTTACTTCAACGACGATATCCTCGAGTTTTCAAATAAATTTCGCAGAGTGACGAGGCATTTGGCTACCTGAAGAGAGTCACAGTTGCTGCTGCCAGCTGCTCCCACTTCTTTGATCTTTCCTCTCTTTAATTCGTATTGCGGCCAGTCCTGCAGAAGCGAAATGCTGCAACATGTCCACCTTAACGTTGTCTGAGTTACCCCAACGACGATATTCTCGAGATTTCAAATAAATTTCGCAGAGTGACAAGGCATTTGGCTACCTTAAGAGAGTCATAGTTACTCCTGCCGGCTGCTCCCAATTCTTTAGACCTTTATCATTCTTGCTATGGCCAGTCCTACAGAACCGATATGCCACTGTATGTCCACCTAAACGTCGTCACAGATACTCCCACTACGAGTTTCTTTAGTATGCAAATGTACTTCGCCGGATGACGAGGCATTTGGCTACCATAAGAGAGTCACAGTTATTCCTGCCGGCTGCTCCCATTTCTTTAGGACTTTGTCATTCTTGCTAAGGCCAGTCCTACAGAACCGATATGACACTGTATCTCCACCTTAACGTCGTCACAGTTAATCCCACTACGAGTTTCTCGAGTTAGCAAATGTACTTCGCCGCATGACGAGGCATTTGGCTACCTTAAGAGTGTCATAGTTCCTGTTGCTAGCTGCTCCTCTTTCTCTGAATCTTTCCTCTCTTTAATTCGTTCTGCCTCCAGTCCACGCAGAAGCGAAATACTGCAACATGTCCACCTTAACGTTGTCTGAGTTACTCCAACGACAATACCCACGAGCTTTCAAATGAATTTCGCAGAGTGACGAGGCATTTGGCTACCTTAAGAGAGTCATAGTTACTGCTGCCAGCTGCTCCCCCTTCTTTGATCTTTCCTCTCTTTAATTCGTATCGCAGCCCGTCCTGCAGAAGCGAAATGCTGCAACATGTCCACCTTAACGTTGTCTGAGTTACTCCAACGACGATATCCTCGAGATTTCAAATAAATTTCGCAGAGTGACAAGGCATTTGGCTACCTTAAGAGAGTCATAGTTGCTCCTGCCGGCTGCTCCCAATTCTTTAGACGTTTATCATTCTTGCTATGGCCAGTCCTACAGAACCGATATGCCACTGTATGTCCACCTAATCGTCGTCACAGTTACTCCCACTACGAGTTTCTTTAGTATGCAAATGTACTTCGCCGGATGACGAGGCATTTGGCTACCTTAAGAGAGTCACAGTTATTCCTGCCGGCTGCTCCCATTTCTTTAGGACTTTGTCATTCTTGTTAAGGCCAGTCCCACAGAACCGATATGTCACTGTATGTCCACCTTAACGACGTCACAGTTACTCCCACTACGAGTTTCTTGAGTTAGCAAATGTACTTCGCCGGATGACGAGGCATTTGGCTACCTTAAGAGAGTCATAGTTCCTCTTGCCAGCTGCTCCCCTTTCTTTGAATCTCTCCTCTCTTTAATTCGTACTGCGGCCAGTCCATGCAGAAGCAAAATGCTGCAACATGTCCACCTTAACGTTTTCTGATTTACTTCAACGACGATATCCTCGAGTTTTCAAATAAATTTCGCAGAGTGACAAGGCATTTGGCTACCTTAAGAGAGTCATAGTTGCTGCTGCCAGCTGCTCCCACTTCTTTGATCTTTCCTCTCTTTAATTCGTATTGCGGCCAGTCCTGCAGAAGCGAAATGCTGCAACATGTCCACCTTAACGTTGTCTGAGTTACCCCAACGACGATATTCTCGAGATTTCAAATAAATTTCGCAGAGTGACAAGGCATTTGGCTACCTTAAGAGAGTCATAGTTACTCCTGCCGGCTGCTCCCAATTCTTTAGACCTTTATCATTCTTGCTATGGCCAGTCCTACAGAACCGATATGCCACTGTATGTCCACCTTAACGTCGTCACAGTTAATCCCACTACGAGTTTCTCGAGTTAGCAAATGTACTTCGCCGGATGACGAGGCATTTGGCTACCTTAAGAGTGTCATAGTTCCTGTTGCTAGCTGCTCCTCTTTCTTTGAATCTTTCCTCTCTTTAATTCGTTCTGCCTCCAGTCCACGCAGAAGCGAAATACTGCAACATGTCCACCTTAACGTTGTCTGAGTTACTCCAACGACAATACCCACGAGCTTTCAAATGAATTTCGCAGAGTGACGAGGCATTTGGCTACCTTAAGAGAGTCATAGTTACTGCTGCCAGCTGCTCCCCCTTCTTTGATCTTTCCTCTCTTTAATTCGTATCGCAGCCCGTCCTGCAGAAGCGAAATGCTGCAACATGTCCACCTTAACGTTGTCTGAGTTACTCCAACGACGATATCCTCGAGATTTCAAATAAATTTCGCAGAGTGACAAGGCATTTGGCTACCTTAAGAGAGTCATAGTTACTCCTGCCGGCTGCTCCCAATTCTTTAGACGTTTATCATTCTTGCTATGGCCAGTCCTACAGAACCGATATGCCACTGTATGTCCACCTAATCGTCGTCACAGTTACTCCCACTACGAGTTTCTTGAGATAGCAAATGTACTTCGCCGGATGACGAGGCATTTGGCTACCTTAAGAGAGTCATAGTTCCTCTTGCCAGCTGCTCCCCTTTCTTTGAATCTCTCCTCTCTTTAATTCGTACTGCGGCCAGTCCATGCAGAAGCGAAATGCTGCAACATGTCCACCTTAACGTTTTCTGAGTTACTTCAACGACGATATCCTCGAGTTTTCAAATAAATTTCGCAGAGTGACGAGGCATTTGGCTACCTGAAGAGAGTCACAGTTGCTGCTGCCAGCTGCTCCCACTTCTTTGATCTTTCCTCTCTTTAATTCGTATTGCGGCCAGTCCTGCAGAAGCGAAATGCTGCAACATGTCCACCTTAACGTTGTCTGAGTTACCCCAACGACGATATTCTCGAGATTTCAAATAAATTTCGCAGAGTGACAAGGCATTTGGCTACCTTAAGAGAGTCATAGTTACTCCTGCCGGCTGCTCCCAATTCTTTAGACCTTTATCATTCTTGCTATGGCCAGTCCTACAGAACCGATATGCCACTGTATGTCCACCTAAACGTCGTCACAGATACTCCCACTACGAGTTTCTTTAGTATGCAAATGTACTTCGCCGGATGACGAGGCATTTGGCTACCATAAGAGAGTCACAGTTATTCCTGCCGGCTGCTCCCATTTCTTTAGGACTTTGTCATTCTTGCTAAGGCCAGTCCTACAGAACCGATATGACACTGTATCTCCACCTTAACGTCGTCACAGTTAATCCCACTACGAGTTTCTCGAGTTAGCAAATGTACTTCGCCGGATGACGAGGCATTTGGCTACCTTAAGAGTGTCATAGTTCCTGTTGCTAGCTGCTCCTCTTTCTCTGAATCTTTCCTCTCTTTAATTCGTTCTGCCTCCAGTCCACGCAGAAGCGAAATATTGCAACATGTCCACCTTAACGTTGTCTGAGTTACTCCAACGACAATACCCACGAGCTTTCAAATGAATTTCGCAGAGTGACGAGGCATTTGGCTACCTTAAGAGAGTCATAGTTACTGCTGCCAGCTGCTCCCCCTTCTTTGATCTTTCCTCTCTTTAATTCGTATCGCAGCCCGTCCTGCAGAAGCGAAATGCTGCAACATGTCCACCTTAACGTTGTCTGAGTTACTCCAACGACGATATCCTCGAGATTTCAAATAAATTTCGCAGAGTGACAAGGCATTTGGCTACCTTAAGAGAGTCATAGTTACTCCTGCCGGCTGCTCCCAATTCTGTAGACGTTTATCATTCTTGCTATGGCCAGTCCTACGGAACCGATATGCCACTGTATGTCCACCTAATCGTCGTCACAGTTACTCCCACTACGAGTTTCTTTAGTATGCAAATGTACTTCGCCGGATGACGAGGCATTTGGCTACCTTAAGAGAGTCACAGTTATTCCTGCCGGCTGCTCCCATTTCTTTAGGACTTTGTCATTCTTGTTAAGGCCAGTCCCACAGAACCGATATGTCACTGTATGTCCACCTTAACGACGTCACAGTTACTCCCACTACGAGTTTCTTGAGTTAGCAAATGTACTTCGCCGGATGACGAGGCATTTGGCTACCTTAAGAGAGTCATAGTTCCTCTTGCCAGCTGCTCCCCTTTCTTTGAATCTCTCCTCTCTTTAATTCGTACTGCGGCCAGTCCATGCAGAAGCAAAATGCTGCAACATGTCCACCTTAACGTTTTCTGATTTACTTCAACGACGATATCCTCGAGTTTTCAAATAAATTTCGCAGAGTGACAAGGCATTTGGCTACCTTAAGAGAGTCATAGTTGCTGCTGCCAGCTGCTCCCACTTCTTTGATCTTTCCTCTCTTTAATTCGTATTGCGGCCAGTCCTGCAGAAGCGAAATGCTGCAACATGTCCACCTTAACGTTGTCTGAGTTACCCCAACGACGATATTCTCGAGATTTCAAATAAATTTCGCAGAGTGACAAGGCATTTGGCTACCTTAAGAGAGTCATAGTTACTCCTGCCGGCTGCTCCCAATTCTTTAGACCTTTATCATTCTTGCTATGGCCAGTCCTACAGAACCGATATGCCACTGTATGTCCACCTTAACGTCGTCACAGTTAATCCCACTACGAGTTTCTCGAGTTAGCAAATGTACTTCGCCGGATGACGAGGCATTTGGCTACCTTAAGAGTGTCATAGTTCCTGTTGCTAGCTGCTCCTCTTTCTTTGAATCTTTCCTCTCTTTAATTCGTTCTGCCTCCAGTCCACGCAGAAGCGAAATACTGCAACATGTCCACCTTAACGTTGTCTGAGTTACTCCAACGACAATACCCACGAGCTTTCAAATGAATTTCGCAGAGTGACGAGGCATTTGGCTACCTTAAGAGAGTCATAGTTACTGCTGCCAGCTGCTCCCCCTTCTTTGATCTTTCCTCTCTTTAATTCGTATCGCAGCCCGTCCTGCAGAAGCGAAATGCTGCAACATGTCCACCTTAACGTTGTCTGAGTTACTCCAACGACGATATCCTCGAGATTTCAAATAAATTTCGCAGAGTGACAAGGCATTTGGCTACCTTAAGAGAGTCATAGTTACTCCTGCCGGCTGCTCCCAATTCTTTAGACGTTTATCATTCTTGCTATGGCCAGTCCTACAGAACCGATATGCCACTGTATGTCCACCTAATCGTCGTCACAGTTACTCCCACTACGAGTTTCTTGAGATAGCAAATGTACTTCGCCGGATGACGAGGCATTTGGCTACCTTAAGAGAGTCATAGTTCCTCTTGCCAGCTGCTCCCCTTTCTTTGAATCTCTCCTCTCTTTAATTCGTACTGCGGCCAGTCCATGCAGAAGCGAAATGCTGCAACATGTCCACCTTAACGTTTTCTGAGTTACTTCAACGACGATATCCTCGAGTTTTCAAATAAATTTCGCAGAGTGACGAGGCATTTGGCTACCTGAAGAGAGTCACAGTTGCTGCTGCCAGCTGCTCCCACTTCTTTGATCTTTCCTCTCTTTAATTCGTATTGCGGCCAGTCCTGCAGAAGCGAAATGCTGCAACATGTCCACCTTAACGTTGTCTGAGTTACCCCAACGACGATATTCTCGAGATTTCAAATAAATTTCGCAGAGTGACAAGGCATTTGGCTACCTTAAGAGAGTCATAGTTACTCCTGCCGGCTGCTCCCAATTCTTTAGACCTTTATCATTCTTGCTATGGCCAGTCCTACAGAACCGATATGCCACTGTATGTCCACCTAAACGTCGTCACAGATACTCCCACTACGAGTTTCTTTAGTATGCAAATGTACTTCGCCGGATGACGAGGCATTTGGCTACCATAAGAGAGTCACAGTTATTCCTGCCGGCTGCTCCCATTTCTTTAGGACTTTGTCATTCTTGCTAAGGCCAGTCCTACAGAACCGATATGACACTGTATCTCCACCTTAACGTCGTCACAGTTAATCCCACTACGAGTTTCTCGAGTTAGCAAATGTACTTCGCCGCATGACGAGGCATTTGGCTACCTTAAGAGTGTCATAGTTCCTGTTGCTAGCTGCTCCTCTTTCTCTGAATCTTTCCTCTCTTTAATTCGTTCTGCCTCCAGTCCACGCAGAAGCGAAATACTGCAACATGTCCACCTTAACGTTGTCTGAGTTACTCCAACGACAATACCCACGAGCTTTCAAATGAATTTCGCAGAGTGACGAGGCATTTGGCTACCTTAAGAGAGTCATAGTTACTGCTGCCAGCTGCTCCCCCTTCTTTGATCTTTCCTCTCTTTAATTCGTATCGCAGCCCGTCCTGCAGAAGCGAAATGCTGCAACATGTCCACCTTAACGTTGTCTGAGTTACTCCAACGACGATATCCTCGAGATTTCAAATAAATTTCGCAGAGTGACAAGGCATTTGGCTACCTTAAGAGAGTCATAGTTGCTCCTGCCGGCTGCTCCCAATTCTTTAGACGTTTATCATTCTTGCTATGGCCAGTCCTACAGAACCGATATGCCACTGTATGTCCACCTAATCGTCGTCACAGTTACTCCCACTACGAGTTTCTTTAGTATGCAAATGTACTTCGCCGGATGACGAGGCATTTGGCTACCTTAAGAGAGTCACAGTTATTCCTGCCGGCTGCTCCCATTTCTTTAGGACTTTGTCATTCTTGTTAAGGCCAGTCCCACAGAACCGATATGTCACTGTATGTCCACCTTAACGACGTCACAGTTACTCCCACTACGAGTTTCTTGAGTTAGCAAATGTACTTCGCCGGATGACGAGGCATTTGGCTACCTTAAGAGAGTCATAGTTCCTCTTGCCAGCTGCTCCCCTTTCTTTGAATCTCTCCTCTCTTTAATTCGTACTGCGGCCAGTCCATGCAGAAGCAAAATGCTGCAACATGTCCACCTTAACGTTTTCTGATTTACTTCAACGACGATATCCTCGAGTTTTCAAATAAATTTCGCAGAGTGACAAGGCATTTGGCTACCTTAAGAGAGTCATAGTTGCTGCTGCCAGCTGCTCCCACTTCTTTGATCTTTCCTCTCTTTAATTCGTATTGCGGCCAGTCCTGCAGAAGCGAAATGCTGCAACATGTCCACCTTAACGTTGTCTGAGTTACCCCAACGACGATATTCTCGAGATTTCAAATAAATTTCGCAGAGTGACAAGGCATTTGGCTACCTTAAGAGAGTCATAGTTACTCCTGCCGGCTGCTCCCAATTCTTTAGACCTTTATCATTCTTGCTATGGCCAGTCCTACAGAACCGATATGCCACTGTATGTCCACCTTAACGTCGTCACAGTTAATCCCACTACGAGTTTCTCGAGTTAGCAAATGTACTTCGCCGGATGACGAGGCATTTGGCTACCTTAAGAGTGTCATAGTTCCTGTTGCTAGCTGCTCCTCTTTCTTTGAATCTTTCCTCTCTTTAATTCGTTCTGCCTCCAGTCCACGCAGAAGCGAAATACTGCAACATGTCCACCTTAACGTTGTCTGAGTTACTCCAACGACAATACCCACGAGCTTTCAAATGAATTTCGCAGAGTGACGAGGCATTTGGCTACCTTAAGAGAGTCATAGTTACTGCTGCCACCTGCTCCCCCTTCTTTGATCTTTCCTCTCTTTAATTCGTATCGCAGCCCGTCCTGCAGAAGCGAAATGCTGCAACATGTCCACCTTAACGTTGTCTGAGTTACTCCAACGACGATATCCTCGAGATTTCAAATAAATTTCGCAGAGTGACAAAGCATTTGGCTACCTTAAGAGAGTCATAGTTACTCCTGCCGGCTGCTCCCAATTCTTTAGACGTTTATCATTCTTGCTATGGCCAGTCCTACAGAACCGATATGCCACTGTATGTCCACCTAATCGTCGTCACAGTTACTCCCACTACGAGTTTCTTGAGATAGCAAATGTACTTCGCCGGATGACGAGGCATTTGGCTACCTTAAGAGAGTCATAGTTCCTCTTGCCAGCTGCTCCCCTTTCTTTGAATCTCTCCTCTCTTTAATTCGTACTGCGGCCAGTCCATGCAGAAGCGAAATGCTGCAACATGTCCACCTTAACGTTTTCTGAGTTACTTCAACGACGATATCCTCGAGTTTTCAAATAAATTTCGCAGAGTGACGAGGCATTTGGCTACCTGAAGAGAGTCACAGTTGCTGCTGCCAGCTGCTCCCACTTCTTTGATCTTTCCTCTCTTTAATTCGTATTGCGGCCAGTCCTGCAGAAGCGAAATGCTGCAACATGTCCACCTTAACGTTGTCTGAGTTACCCCAACGACGATATTCTCGAGATTTCAAATAAATTTCGCAGAGTGACAAGGCATTTGGCTACCTTAAGAGAGTCATAGTTACTGCTGCCAGCTGCTCCCCCTTCTTTGATCTTTCCTCTCTTTAATTCGTATCGCAGCCCGTCCTGCAGAAGCGAAATGCTGCAACATGTCCACCTTAACGTTGTCTGAGTTACTCCAACGACGATATCCTCGAGATTTCAAATAAATTTCGCAGAGTGACAAGGCATTTGGCTACCTTAAGAGAGTCATAGTTACTCCTGCCGGCTGCTCCCAATTCTTTAGACGTTTATCATTCTTGCTATGGCCAGTCCTACAGAACCGATATGCCACTGTATGTCCACCTAATCGTCGTCACAGTTACTCCCACTACGAGTTTCTTGAGATAGCAAATGTACTTCGCCGGATGACGAGGCATTTGGCTACCTTAAGAGAGTCATAGTTCCTCTTGCCAGCTGCTCCCCTTTCTTTGAATCTCTCCTCTCTTTAATTCGTACTGCGGCCAGTCCATGCAGAAGCGAAATGCTGCAACATGTCCACCTTAACGTTTTCTGAGTTACTTCAACGACGATATCCTCGAGTTTTCAAATAAATTTCGCAGAGTGACGAGGCATTTGGCTACCTGAAGAGAGTCACAGTTGCTGCTGCCAGCTGCTCCCACTTCTTTGATCTTTCCTCTCTTTAATTCGTATTGCGGCCAGTCCTGCAGAAGCGAAATGCTGCAACATGTCCACCTTAACGTTGTCTGAGTTACCCCAACGACGATATTCTCGAGATTTCAAATAAATTTCGCAGAGTGACAAGGCATTTGGCTACCTTAAGAGAGTCATAGTTACTCCTGCCGGCTGCTCCCAATTCTTTAGACCTTTATCATTCTTGCTATGGCCAGTCCTACAGAACCGATATGCCACTGTATGTCCACCTAAACGTCGTCACAGATACTCCCACTACGAGTTTCTTTAGTATGCAAATGTACTTCGCCGGATGACGAGGCATTTGGCTACCATAAGAGAGTCACAGTTATTCCTGCCGGCTGCTCCCATTTCTTTAGGACTTTGTCATTCTTGCTAAGGCCAGTCCTACAGAACCGATATGACACTGTATCTCCACCTTAACGTCGTCACAGTTAATCCCACTACGAGTTTCTCGAGTTAGCAAATGTACTTCGCCGGATGACGAGGCATTTGGCTACCTTAAGAGTGTCATAGTTCCTGTTGCTAGCTGCTCCTCTTTCTCTGAATCTTTCCTCTCTTTAATTCGTTCTGCCTCCAGTCCACGCAGAAGCGAAATACTGCAACATGTCCACCTTAACGTGGTCTGAGTTACTCCAACGACAATACCCACGAGCTTTCAAATGAATTTCGCAGAGTGACGAGGCATTTGGCTACCTTAAGAGTGTCATAGTTCCTGTTGCCAGCTGCTCCTATTTCTTTGAATCTTTCCTCTCTTTAATTCGTTCTGCTGCCAGTCCATGCAGAGGCGAAATACTGCAACATGTCCACCGTAACGTTGTCTGAGTTACTCCAACGACGATATCCATGAGCTTTCAAATAAATTTCGCAGAGTGACGAGGCATTTGGCTACCTTAAGAGAGTCATAGTTACTGCTGCCAGCTGCCCCCTTTCATTGATCTTTCCTCTCTTTAATTCGTATTGCGGCCAGTCCTGCAGAAGCGAAATGCTTCAACATGTCCACCTTAACGTTGTCTGAGTTACTCCAACGACGATATCCACGAGCTTTCAAATAAATTTCGCAGAGTGACGAGGCATTTGGCTACCTTAAGAGAGTCATAGTTCCTCTTGCCAGCTGCTCCCCTATCTTTGAATCTCTCCTCTCTTTAATTCGTACTGCGGCCAGTCCATGCAGAAGCGAAATGCTGCAACATGTCCACCTTTACGTTTTCTGAGTTACTTCAACGACGATATCCTCGAGTTTTCAAATAAATTTCGCAGAGTGACGAGGCATTTGGCTACCTTAAGAGAGTCACAGTTGCTGCTGCCAGCTGCTCCCACTTCTTTGATCTTTCCTCTCTTTAATTCGTATTGCGGCCAGTCCTGCAGAAGCGAAATGCTGCAACATGTCCACCTTAACGTTGTCTGAGTTACCCCAACGACGATATTCTCGAGATTTCAAATAAATTTCGCAGAGTGACAAGGCATTTGGCTACCTTAAGAGAGACATAGTTACTTCTGCCGGCTGCTCCCATTTCTTTAGGCCTTAATCATTCTTGCTAAGGGCAGTCCTACAGAACCGATATGCCACTGTATGTCCACCTAAACGTCGTCACAGTTACTCCCACTACGAGTTTCTTGAGTTAGCAAATGTACTTCGACGGATGACGAGGCATTTGGCCACCTTAAGAGAGTTCCTGCCGCCAGCTGCTCCCCTTCCTTTGAATCTTTCCTCTCTTTAATTCGTACTGCGGCCAGTCCATGCAGAAGCGAAATGCTGCAACATGTCCACCGTAACGTTGTCTGAGTTACTCCAACAACGATATCCTCGAGTTTTCAAATAAATTTCGCAGAGTGGCGAGGATTTTGGCTTCCTTAAGAGAGTCATAGTTCCTCTTGCTAGCTGCTCCCCTTTCTTTGAATCTTTCCACTCTTTAATTGCGTACACCGGCCAGTTCATGCAGAAAAGGAATGCTGCAACATGTTCACCTTAACGTTGTCTGAGTTACTCCAACGAGGATATCCTCGAGTTTTCAAATAAATTTCGCAGAGTGACGAGGCATTTGGCTACCTTAAGAGTGTTATAGTTACTCCTCCTGGCTGCTCCCGTTTCTTTGGGCCACTATCATTCATGCCTTGGCCAGTCCTACAGAACCGATATGCCACCGTATGTCCACCTAAACGTCGTCACAATTACTCCCACTACGAGTTTCTTTAGTATGCAAATGTACTTCGCCGGATGACGAGGTATTTGGCTACCTTAAGAGAGTCATAGTTCCTGCTACCAGCTGCTAGCCCTTCCTTTGAATCTTTCCTCTCTTTAATTCGTACTGCGGCAAGTAAACGCAGAAGCGCAATGCTGCAACATGTCCACCTCAACGTTGTCTGAGTTACTCCAACGACGATATCCTCGAGTTTTCAAATAAATTTCGCAGAGTGACAAGGCATTTGGCTACCTTAAGAGAGTCATAGTTACTCCTGCCGGCTGCTCCCATTTCTTTAGGCCTTAATCATTCTTGCTAAGGCCAGTCCTACTGAACCGATATGTCACTGTATGTCCACCTTCACGACGTCACAGTTACTCCCACTACGAGTTTCTCGAGTTAGCAAATGTACTTCGCCGGATGACGAGGCATTTGGCTACCTTAAGTGAGTCATAGTTCCTGTTGCCAGCTGCTCCTCTTTCTTTGAATCTTTCCTCTCTTTCATTCGTTCTGCTGCCAGTCCACGCAGAAGCGAAATACTGCAACATGTCCACCTTAACGTTGTCTGAGTTACTCCAACGACAATATCCACGAGCTTTCAAATAAATTTCGCAGAGTGACGAGGCATTTGGCTACCTTAAGAGAGTCATAGTTACTGCTGCCAGGTGCTCTCCCTTCTTTTTATCATTCGTCTCTTTAATTCGTATGGCGGACAGTCCTGCAGAAGCGAAGTGCTACAGCATGTCCACCTTAACGTTGTGTGAGTTACTCCACCGATGATATCCTCGAGTTTTCAAATAAATATCGCAGAGTGACGAGGCATTTGGCTACCTTAAGAGAGTCACAGTTACTCCTGCCGGCTGCTCCCATTTCCCTAGGCCTTAATCATTCTTGCTAAGGCCAGTCCCACAGAACCGGTATGTCACTGTATGTCCACCTTAACGACGTCACAGTTACTCCCACTACGAGTTTCTCGAGTTAGCAAATGTACTTCGCCGGATGACGAGGCATTTGGCTACCTTAAGAGTGTCATAGTTCCTGTTGCTAGCTGCTCCTCTTTCTCTGAATCTTTCCTCTCTTTAATTCGTTCTGCCTCCAGTCCACGCAGAAGCGAAATACTGCAACATGACCACCTTAACGTGGTCTGAGTTACTCCAACGACAATACCCACGAGCTTTCAAATGAATTTCGCAGAGTGACGAGGCATTTGGCTACCTTAAGAGAGTCATAGTTACTGCTGCCAGCTGCTCCCCCTTCTTTGATCTTTCCTCTCTTTAATTCGTATCGCAGCCCGTCCTGCAGAAGCGAAATGCTGCAACATGTCCACCTTAACGTTGTCTGAGTTACTCCAACGACGATATCCTCGAGATTTCAAATAAATTTCGCAGAGTGACAAGGCATTTGGCTACCTTAAGAGAGTCATAGTTACTCCTGCCGGCTGCTCCCAATTCTTTAGACCTTTATCATTCTTGCTATGGCCAGTCCTACAGAACCGATATGCCACTGTATGTCCACCTAATCGTCGTCACAGTTACTCCCACTACGAGTTTCTTTAGTATGCAAATGTACTTCGCCGGATGACGAGGCATTTGGCTACCTTAAGAGAGTCACAGTTATTCCTGCCGGCTGCTCCCATTTCTTTAGGACTTTGTCATTCTTGCTAAGGCCAGTCCTACAGAACCGATATGACACTGTATCTCCACCTTAACGTCGTCACAGTTAATCCCACTACGAGTTTCTCGAGTTAGCAAATGTACTTCGCCGGATGACGAGGCATCTGGCTACCTTAAGAGAGTCATAGTTCCTGTTGCCAGCTGCTCCTATTTCTTTGAATCTTTCCTCTCTTTAATTCGTTCTGCTGCCAGTCCATGCAGAGGCGAAATACTGCAACATGCCCACCGTAACGTTGTCTGAGTTACTCCAACGACGATATCCATGAGCTTTCAAATAAATTTCGCAGTGTGACGAGGCATTTGGCTACCTTAAGAGAGTCATAGTTACTGCTGCCAGCTGCCCCCTTTCATTGAACTTTCCTCTCTTTAATTCGTATTGCGGCCAGTCCTGCAGAAGCGAAATGCTTCAACATGTCCACCTTAACGTTGTCTGAGTTACTCCAACGACGATATCCACGAGCTTTCAAATAAATTTCGCAGAGTGACGAGGCATTTGGCTACCTTAAGAGAGTCATAGTTCCTCTTGCCAGCTGCTCCCCTATCTTTGAATCTCTCCTCTCTTTAATTCGTACTGCGGCCAGTCCATGCAGAAGCGAAATGCTGCAACATGTCCACCTTTACGTTTTCTGAGTTACTTCAACGACGATATCCTCGAGTTTTCAAATATATTTCGCAGAGTGACGAGGCATTTGGCTACCTTAAGAGAGTCACAGTTGCTGCTGCCAGCTGCTCCCACTTCTTTGATCTTTCCTCTCTTTAATTCGTATTGCGGCCAGTCCTGCAGAAGCGAAATGCTGCAACATGTCCACCTTAACGTTGTCTGAGTTACCCCAACGACGATATTCTCGAGATTTCAAATAAATTTCGCAGAGTGACAAGGCATTTGGCTACCTTAAGGGAGACATAGTTACTTCTGCCGGCTGCTCCCATTTCTTTAGGCCTTAATCATTCTTGCTAAGGGCAGTCCTACAGAACCGATATGCCACTGTATGTCCACCTAAACGTCGTCACAGTTACTCCGACTACGAGTTTCTTGAGTTAGCAAATGTACTTCGACGGATGACGAGGCATTTGGCCACCTTAAGAGAGTTCCTGCCGCCAGCTGCTCCCCTTCCTTTGAATCTTTCCTCTCTTTAATTCGTACTGCGGCCAGTCCATGCAGAAGCGAAATGCTGCAACATGTCCACCTTAACGTTGTCTGAGTTACTCCAACAACGATATCCTCGAGTTTTCAAATAAATTTCGCAGAGTGGCGAGGATTTTGGCTTCCTTAAGAGAGTCATAGTTCCTCTTGCTAGCTGCTCCCCTTTCTTTGAATCTTTCCACTCTTTAATTGCGTACACCGGCCAGTTCATGCAGAAAAGGAATGCTGCAACATGTTCACCTTAACGTTGTCTGAGTTACTCCAACGAGGATATCCTCGAGTTTTCAAATAAATTTCGCAGAGTGACGAGGCATTTGGCTACCTTAAGAGTGTTATAGTTACTCCTCCTGGCTGCTCCCGTTTCTTTGGGCCACTATCATTCATGCTATGGCCAGTCCTACAGAACCGATATGCCACCGTATGTCCACCTAAACGTCGTCACAATTACTCCCACTACGAGTTTCTTTAGTATGCAAATGTACTTCGCCGGATGACGAGGTATTTGGCTACCTTAAGAGAGTCATAGTTCCTGCTACCAGCTGCTAGCCCTTCCTTTGAATCTTTCCTCTCTTTAATTCGTACTGCGGCAAGTAAACGCAGAAGCGCAATGCTGCAACATGTCCACCTCAACGTTGTCTGAGTTACTCCAACGACGATATCCTCGAGTTTTCAAATAAATTTCGCAGAGTGACAAGGCATTTGGCTACCTTAAGAGAGTCATAGTTACTCCTGCCGGCTGCTCCCATTTCTTTAGGCCTTAATCATTCTTGCTAAGGCCAGTCCTACTGAGCCGATATGTCACTGTATGTCCACCTTCACGACGTCACAGTTACTCCCACTACGAGTTTCTCGAGTTAGCAAATGTACTTCGCCGGATGACGAGGCATTTGGCTACCTTAAGTGAGTCATAGTTCCTGTTGCCAGCTGCTCCTCTTTCTTTGAATCTTTCCTCTCTTTCATTCGTTCTGCTGCCAGTCCACGCAGAAGCGAAATACTGCAACATGTCCACCTTAACGTTGTCTGAGTTACTCCAACGACAATATCCACGAGCTTTCAAATAAATTTCGCAGAGTGACGAGGCATTTGGCTACCTTAAGAGAGTCATAGTTACTGCTGCCAGGTGCTCTCCCTTCTTTTTATCATTCGTCTCTTTATTTCGTATGGCGGACAGTCCTGCAGAAGCGAAGTGCTACAGCATGTCCACCTTAACGTTGTGTGAGTTACTCCACCGATGATATCCTCGAGTTTTCAAATAAATATCGCAGAGTGACGAGGCATTTGGCTACCTTAAGAGAGTCACAGTTACTCCTGCCGGCTGCTCCCATTTCCCTAGGCCTTAATCATTCTTGCTAAGGCCAGTCCCACAGAACCGGTATGTCACTGTATGTCCACCTTAACGACGTCACAGTTACTCCCACTACGAATTTCTCGAGTTAGCAAATGTACTTCGCCAGATGACGAGGCATCTGGCTACCTTAAGAGAGTCATAGTTCCTGTTGCCAGCTGCCCCTATTTCTTTGAATCTTTCCTCTCTTTAATTCGTTCGGCTGCCAGTCCATGCAGAAGCGAAATACTGCAGCATGTCCACCTTAACGTTGTCTGACTTACTCCAACGACGATATCCACGAGCTTTCAAATAAATTTCGCAGAGTGACGAGGCATTTGGCAACCTTAAGAGAGTCATAGTTACTCCTCCTGGCTGCTCCCATTTCTTTAGGCCATTATCATTCTTGCTATGGCCAGTCTTACAGAACCGATATGCCACTGTATGTCCATCTAAACGTCGTCACAGTTACTCCCACTACGAGTTTCTTGAGTTGGCAAATGTACTTCGCCGGATGACGAGGCATTTGGCTACCTTAAGAGAGTCATAGTTCCTCTTGCCAGCTGCTCCCCTTTCTTTGAATCTCTCCTCTCTTTAATTCGTACTGCGGCCAGTCCATGCAGAAGCGAAATGCTGCAACATGTCCACCTTAACGATTTCTGAGTTACTTCAACGACGATATCCTCGAGTTTTCAAATAAATTTCGCAGAGTGACGAGGCATTTGGCTACCCTAAGAGAGTCACAGTTGCTGCTGCCAGCTGCTCCCACTTCTTTGATCTTTCCTCTCTTTAATTCGTATTGCGGCCAGCCCTGCAGAAGCGAAATGCTGCAACATGTCCACCTTAACGTTGTCTGAGTTACCCCAACGACGATATTCTCGAGATTTCAAATAAATTTTGCAGAGTGACAAGGCATTTGGCTACCTTAAGAGAGTCATAGTTACTCCTGCCGGCTGCTCCCAATTCTTTAGACGTTTATCATTCTTGCTATGGCCAGTCCTACAGAACCGATATGCCACTGTATGTCCACCTAAACGTCGTCACAGATACTCCCACTAGGAGTTTCCTTAGTATGCAAATGTACTTCGCCGGATGACGAGGCATTTGGCTACCATAAGAGAGTCACAGTTATTCCTGCCGGCTGCTCCCATTTCTTTAGGACTTTGTCATTCTTGCTAAGGCCAGTCCTACAGAACCGATATGACACTGTATCTCCACCTTAACGTCGTCACAGTTAATCCCACTACGAGTTTCTCGAGTTAGCAAATGTACTTCGCCGGATGACGAGGCATTTGTCTTCCTTAAGAGTGTCATAGTTCCTGTTGCTAGCTGCTCCTCTTTCTTTGAATCTTTCCTCTCTTTAATTCGTTCTGCCTCCAGTCCACGCAGAAGCGAAATACTGCAACATGTCCACCTTAACGTTGTCTGAGTTACTCCAACGACAATACCCACGAGCTTTCAAATGAATTTCGCAGAGTGACGAGGCATTTGGCTACCTTAAGAGAGTCATAGTTACTGCTGCCAGCTGCCCCCCTTCATTGATCTTTCCTCTCTTTAATTCGTACTGCGGCCAGTCCTGCAGAAGCGAAATGCTTCAACATGTCCACCTTAACGTTGTCTGAGTTACTCCAACGACGATATCCACGAGCTTTCAAATGAATTTCGCAGAGTGACGAGGCATTTGGCTACCTTAAGAGAGTCATAGTTCCTCTTGCCAGCTGCTCCCCTATCTTTGAATCTCTCCTCTCTTTAATTCGTACTGCGGCCAGTCCATGCAGAAGCGAAATGCTGCAACATGTCCACCTTTACGTTTTCTGAGTTACTTCAACGACGATATCCTCGAGTTTTCAAATAAATTTCGCAGAGTGACGAGGCATTTGGCTACCTTAAGAGAGTCACAGTTGCTGCTGCCAGCTGCTCCCACTTCTTTGATCTTTCCTCTCTTTAATTCGTATTGCGGCCAGTCCTACAGAACCGATATGCCACCGTATGTCCACCTAAACGTCGTCACAATTACTCCCACTACGAGTTTCTTTAGTATGCAAATGTACTTCGCCGAATGACGAGGTATTTGGCTACCTTAAGAGAGTCATAGTTCCTGCTACCAGCTGCTAGCCCTTCCTTTGAATCTTTCCTCTCTTTAATTCGTACTGCGGCAAGTAAATGCAGAAGCGCAATGCTGCAACATGTCCACCTTAACGTTGTCTGAGTTACTCCAACGACGATATCCTCGAGTTTTCAAATAAATTTCGCAGAGTGACAAGGCATTTGGCTACCTTAAGAGAGTCATAGTTACTCCTGCCGGCTGCTCCCATTTCTTTAGGCCTTAATCATTCTTGCTAAGGCCAGTCCTACTGAACCGATATGTCACTGTATGTCCACCTTCACGACGTCACAGTTACTCCCACTACGAGTTTCTCGAGTTAGCAAATGTACTTCGCCGGATGACGAGGCATTTGGCTACCTTAAGTGAGTCATAGTTCCTGTTGCCAGCTGCTCCTCTTTCTTTGAATCTTTCCTCTCTTTCATTCGTTCTGCTGCCAGTCCACGCAGAAGCGAAATACTGCAACATGTCCACCTTAACGTTGTCTGAGTTACTCCAACGACAATATCCACGAGCTTTCAAATAAATTTCGCAGAGTGACGAGGCATTTGGCTACCTTAAGAGAGTCATAGTTACTGCTGCCAGGTGCTCTCCCTTCTTTTTATCATTCGTCTCTTTAATTCGTATGGCGGACAGTCCTGCAGAAGCGAAGTGCTACAGCATGTCCACCTTAACGTTGTGTGAGTTACTCCACCGATGATATCCTCGAGTTTTCAAATAAATATCGCAGAGTGACGAGGCATTTGGCTACCTTAAGAGAGTCACAGTTACTCCTGCCGGCTGCTCCCATTTCTCTAGGCCTTAATCATTCTTGCTAAGGCCAGTCCCACAGAACCGGTATGTCACTGTATGTCCACCTTAACGACGTCACAGTTACTCCCACTACGAGTTTCTCGAGTTAGCAAATGTACTTCGCCAGATGACGAGGCATCTGGCTACCTTAAGAGAGTCATAGTTCCTGTTGCCAGCTGCTCCTATTTCTTTGAATCTTTCTTCTCTTTAATTCGTTCGGCTGCCAGTCCATGCAGAAGCGAAATACTGCAGCATGTCCACCTTAACGTTGTCTGACTTACTCCAACGACGATATCCACGAGCTTTCAAATAAATTTCGCAGAGTGACGAGGCATTTGGCTACCTTAAGAGAGTCACAGTTGCTGCTGCCAGCTGCTCCCACTTCTTTGATCTTTCCTCTCTTTAATTCGTATTGCGGCCAGTCCTGCAGAAGCGAAATGCTGCAACATGTCCACCTTAACGTTGTCTGAGTTACCCCAACGACGATATTCTCGAGATTTCAAATAAATTTCGCAGAGTGACAAGGCATTTGGCTACCTTAAGAGAGTCATAGTTACTCCTGCCGGCTGCTCCCAATTCTTTAGACGTTTATCATTCTTGCTATGGCCAGTCCTACAGAACCGATATGCCACTGTATGTCCACCTAAACGTCGTCACAGATACTCCCACTACGAGTTTCTTTAGTATGCAAATGTACTTCGCCGGATGACGAGGCATTTGGCTACCATAAGAGAGTCACAGTTATTCCTGCCGACTGCTCCCATTTCTTTAGGACTTTGTCATTCTTGCTAAGGCCAGTCCTACAGAACCGATATGACACTGTATCTCCACCTTAACGTCGTCACAGTTAATCCCACTACGAGTTTCTCGAGTTAGCAAATGTACTTCGCAGGATGACGAGGCATTTGGCTACCTTAAGAGTGTCATAGTTCCTGTTGCTAGCTGCTCCTCTTTCTTTGAATCTTTCCTCTCTTTAATTCGTTCTGCCTCCAGTCCACGCAGAAGCGAAATACTGCAACATGTCCACCTTAACGTTGTCTGAGTTACTCCAACGACAATACCCACGAGCTTTCAAATGAATTTCGCAGAGTGACGAGGCATTTGGCTACCTTAAGAGAGTCATAGTTACTGCTGCCAGCTGCCCCCCTTCATTGATCTTTCCTCTCTTTAATTCGTACTGCGGCCAGTCCTGCAGAAGCGAAATGCTTCAACATGTCCACCTTAACGTTGTCTGAGTTACTCCAACGACGATATCCACGAGCTTTCAAATAAATTTCGCAGAGTGACGAGGCATTTGGCTACCTTAAGAGAGTCATAGTTCCTCTTGCCAGCTGCTCCCCTATCTTTGAATGTCTCCTCTCTTTAATTCGTACTGCGGCCAGTCCATGCAGAAGCGAAATGCTGCAACATGTCCACCTTTACGTTTTCTGAGTTACTTCAACGACGATATCCTCGAGTTTTCAAATAAATTTCGCAGAGTGACGAGGCATTTGGCTACCTTAAGAGAGTCACAGTTGCTGCTGCCAGCTGCTCCCACTTCTTTGATCTTTCCTCTCTTTAATTCGTATTGCGGCCAGTCCTACAGAACCGATATGCCACCGTATGTCCACCTAAACGTCGTCACAATTACTCCCACTACGAGTTTCTTTAGTATGCGAATGTACTTCGCCGGATGACGAGGTATTTGGCTACCTTAAGAGAGTCATAGTTCCTGCTACCAGCTGCTAGCCCTTCCTTTGAATCTTTCCTCTCTTTAATTCGTACTGCGGCAAGTAAATGCAGAAGCGCAATGCTGCAACATGTCCACCTTAACGTTGTCTGAGTTACTCCAACGACGATATCCTCGAGTTTTCAAATAAATTTCGCAGAGTGACAAGGCATTTGGCTACCTTAAGAGAGTCATAGTTACTCCTGCCGGCTGCTCCCATTTCTTTAGGCCTTAATCATTCTTGCTAAGGGCAGTCCTACTGACCCGATATGTCACTGTATGTCCACCTTCACGACGTCACAGTTACTCCCACTACGAGTTTCTCGAGTTAGCAAATGTACTTCGCCGGATGACGAGGCATTTGGCTACCTTAAGTGAGTCATAGTTCCTGTTGCCAGCTGCTCCTCTTCCTTTGAATCTTTCCTCTCTTTCATTCGTTCTGCTGCCAGTCCACGCAGAAGCGAAATACTGCAACATGTCCACCTTAACGTTGTCTGAGTTACTCCAACGACAATATCCACGAGCTTTCAAATAAATTTCGCAGAGTGACGAGGCATTTGGCTACCTTAAGAGAGTCATAGTTACTGCTGCCAGGTGCTCTCCCTTCTTTTTATCATTCGTCTCTTTAATTCGTATGGCGGACAGTCCTGCAGAAGCGAAGTGCTACAGCATGTCCACCTTAACGTTGTGTGAGTTACTCCACCGATGATATCCTCGAGTTTTCAAATAAATATCGCAGAGTGACGAGGCATTTGGCTACCTTAAGAGAGTCACAGTTACTCCTGCCGGCTGCTCCCATTTCTCTAGGCCTTAATCATTCTTGCTAAGGCCAGTCCCACAGAACCGGTATGTCACTGTATGTCCACCTTAACGACGTCACAGTTACTCCCACTACGAGTTTCTCGAGTTAGCAAATGTACTTCGCCAGATGACGAGGCATCTGGCTACCTTAAGAGAGTCATAGTTCCTGTTGCCAGCTGCTCCTATTTCTTTGAATCTTTCTTCTCTTTAATTCGTTCGGCTGCCAGTCCATGCAGAAGCGAAATACTGCAGCATGTCCACCTTAACGTTGTCTGACTTACTCCAACGACGATATCCACGAGCTTTCAAATAAATTTCGCAGAGTGACGAGGCATTTGGCTACCTTAAGAGAGTCACAGTTGCTGCTGCCAGCTGCTCCCACTTCTTTGATCTTTCCTCTCTTTAATTCGTATTGCGGCCAGTCCTGCAGAAGCGAAATGCTGCAACATGTCCACCTTAACGTTGTCTGAGTTACCCCAACGACGATATTCTCGAGATTTCAAATAAATTTCGCAGAGTGACAAGGCATTTGGCTACCTTAAGAGAGTCATAGTTACTCCTGCCGGCTGCTCCCAATTCTTTAGACGTTTATCATTCTTGCTATGGCCAGTCCTACAGAACCGATATGCCACTGTATGTCCACCTAAACGTCGTCACAGATACTCCCACTACGAGTTTCTTTAGTATGCAAATGTACTTCGCCGGATGACGAGGCATTTGGCTACCATAAGAGAGTCACAGTTATTCCTGCCGACTGCTCCCATTTCTTTAGGACTTTGTCATTCTTGCTAAGGCCAGTCCTACAGAACCGATATGACACTGTATCTCCACCTTAACGTCGTCACAGTTAATCCCACTACGAGTTTCTCGAGTTAGCAAATGTACTTCGCAGGATGACGAGGCATTTGGCTACCTTAAGAGTGTCATAGTTCCTGTTGCTAGCTGCTCCTCTTTCTTTGAATCTTTCCTCTCTTTAATTCGTTCTGCCTCCAGTCCACGCAGAAGCGAAATACTGCAACATGTCCACCTTAACGTTGTCTGAGTTACTCCAACGACAATACCCACGAGCTTTCAAATGAATTTCGCAGAGTGACGAGGCATTTGGCTACCTTAAGAGAGTCATAGTTACTGCTGCCAGCTGCCCCCCTTCATTGATCTTTCCTCTCTTTAATTCGTACTGCGGCCAGTCCTGCAGAAGCGAAATGCTTCAACATGTCCACCTTAACGTTGTCTGAGTTACTCCAACGACGATATCCACGAGCTTTCAAATAAATTTCGCAGAGTGACGAGGCATTTGGCTACCTTAAGAGAGTCATAGTTCCTCTTGCCAGCTGCTCCCCTATCTTTGAATGTCTCCTCTCTTTAATTCGTACTGCGGCCAGTCCATGCAGAAGCGAAATGCTGCAACATGTCCACCTTTACGTTTTCTGAGTTACTTCAACGACGATATCCTCGAGTTTTCAAATAAATTTCGCAGAGTGACGAGGCATTTGGCTACCTTAAGAGAGTCACAGTTGCTGCTGCCAGCTGCTCCCACTTCTTTGATCTTTCCTCTCTTTAATTCGTATTGCGGCCAGTCCTACAGAACCGATATGCCACCGTATGTCCACCTAAACGTCGTCACAATTACTCCCACTACGAGTTTCTTTAGTATGCAAATGTACTTCGCCGGATGACGAGGTATTTGGCTACCTTAAGAGAGTCATAGTTCCTGCTACCAGCTGCTAGCCCTTCCTTTGAATCTTTCCTCTCTTTAATTCGTACTGCGGCAAGTAAATGCAGAAGCGCAATGCTGCAACATGTCCACCTTAACGTTGTCTGAGTTACTCCAACGACGATATCCTCGAGTTTTCAAATAAATTTCGCAGAGTGACAAGGCATTTGGCTACCTTAAGAGAGTCATAGTTACTCCTGCCGGCTGCTCCCATTTCTTTAGGCCTTAATCATTCTTGCTAAGGGCAGTCCTACTGACCCGATATGTCACTGTATGTCCACCTTCACGACGTCACAGTTACTCCCACTACGAGTTTCTCGAGTTAGCAAATGTACTTCGCCGGATGACGAGGCATTTGGCTACCTTAAGTGAGTCATAGTTCCTGTTGCCAGCTGCTCCTCTTTCTTTGAATCTTTCCTCTCTTTCATTCGTTCTGCTGCCAGTCCACGCAGAAGCGAAATACTGCAACATGTCCACCTTAACGTTGTCTGAGTTACTCCAACGACAATATCCACGAGCTTTCAAATAAATTTCGCAGAGTGACGAGGCATTTGGCTACCTTAAGAGAGTCATAGTTACTGCTGCCAGGTGCTCTCCCTTCTTTTTATCATTCGTCTCTTTAATTCGTATGGCGGACAGTCCTGCAGAAGCGAAGTGCTACAGCATGTCCACCTTAACGTTGTGTGAGTTACTCCACCGATGATATCCTCGAGTTTTCAAATAAATATCGCAGAGTGACGAGGCATTTGGCTACCTTAAGAGAGTCACAGTTACTCCTGCCGGCTGCTCCCATTTCTCTAGGCCTTAATCATTCTTGCTAAGGCCAGTCCCACAGAACCGGTATGTCACTGTATGTCCACCTTAACGACGTCACAGTTACTCCCACTACGAGTTTCTCGAGTTAGCAAATGTACTTCGCCAGATGACGAGGCATCTGGCTACCTTAAGAGAGTCATAGTTCCTAATGCCAGCTGCTCCTATTTCTTTGAATCTTTCCTCTCTTTAATTCGTTCGGCTGCCAGTCCATGCAGAAGCGAAATACTGCAGCATGTCCACCTTAACGTTGTCTGACTTACTCCAACGACGATATCCACGAGCTTTCAAATAAATTTCGCAGAGTGACGAGGCATTTGGCTACCTTAAGAGAGTCATAGTTACTCCTCCTGGCTGCTCCCATTTCTTTAGGCCATTATCATTCTTGCTATGGCCAGTCTTACAGAACCGATATGCCACTGTATGTCCATCTAAACGTCGTCACAGTTACTCCCACTACGAGTTTCTTGAGTTAGCAAATGTACTTCGCCGGATGACGAGGCATTTGGCTACCTTAAGAGAGTCATAGTTCCTCTTGCCAGCTGCTCCCCTTTCTTTGAATCTCTCCTCTCTTTAATTCGTACTGCGGCCAGTCCATGCAGAAGCGAAATGCTGCAACATGTCCACCTTAACGATTTCTGAGTTACTTGAACGACGATATCCTCGAGTTTTCAAATAAATTTCGCAGTGTGACGAGGCATTTGGCTACCTTAAGAGAGTCACAGTTGCTGCTGCCAGCTGCTCCCACTTCTTTGATCTTTCCTCTCTTTAATTCGTATTGCGGCCAGTCCTGCAGAAGCGAAATGCTGCAACATGTCCACCTTAACGTTGTCGGAGTTACCCCAACGACGATATTCTCGAGATTTCAAATAAATTTCGCAGAGTGACAAGGCATTTGGCTACCTTAAGAGAGTCATAGTTACTCCTGCCGGCTGCTCCCAATTCTTTAGACGTTTATCATTCTTGCTATGGCCAGTCCTACAGAACCGATATGCCACTGTATGTCCACCTAAACGTCGTCACAGTTAATCCCACTACGAGTTTCTCGAGTTAGCAAATGTACTTCGCCGGATGACGAGGCATTTGGCTACCATAAGAGAGTCACAGTTATTCCTGCCGACTGCTCCCATTTCTTTAGGACTTTGTCATTCTTGCTAAGTCCAGTCCTACAGAACCGATATGACACTGTATCTCCACCTTAACGTCGTCACAGTTAATCCCACTACGAGTTTCTCGAGTTAGCAAATGTACTTCGCGGGATGACGAGGCATTTGGCTACCTTAAGAGTGTCATAGTTCCTGTTGCTAGCTGCTCCTCTTTCTTTGAATCTTTCCTCTCTTTAATTCGTTCTGCCTCCAGTCCACGCAGAAGCGAAATACTGCAACATGTCCACCTTAACGTTGTCTGAGTTACTCCAACGACAATACCCACGAGCTTTCAAATGAATTTCGCAGAGTGACGAGGCATTTGGCTACCTTAAGAGAGTCATAGTTACTGCTGCCAGCTGCCCCCATTCATTGATCTTTCCTCTCTTTAATTCGTACTGCGGCCAGTCCTGCAGAAGCGAAATGCTTCAACATGTCCACCTTAACGTTGTCTGAGTTACTCCAACGACGATATCCACGAGCTTTCAAATAAATTTCGCAGAGTGACGAGGCATTTGGCTACCTTAAGAGAGTCATAGTTCCTCTTGCCAGCTGCTCCCCTATCTTTGAATGTCTCCTCTCTTTAATTCGTACTGCGGCCAGTCCATGCAGAAGCGAAATGCTGCAACATGTCCACCTTTACGTTTTCTGAGTTTCTTCAACGACGATATCCTCGAGTTTTCAAATAAATTTCGCAGAGTGACGAGGCATTTGGCTACCTTAAGAGAGTCACAGTTGCTGCTGCCAGCTGCTCCCACTTCTTTGATCTTTCCTCTCTTTAATTCGTATTGCGGCCAGTCCTACAGAACCTATATGCCACCGTATGTCCACCTAAACGTCGTCACAATTACTCCCACTACGAGTTTCTTTAGTATGCAAATGTACTTCGCCGGATGACGAGGTATTTGGCTACCTTAAGAGAGTCGTAGTTCCTGCTACCAGCTGCTAGCCCTTCCTTTGAATCTTTCCTCTCTTTAATTCGTACTGCGGCAAGTAAATGCAGAAGCGCAATGCTGCAACATGTCCACCTTAACGTTGTCTGAGTTACTCCAACGACGATATCCTCGAGTTTTCAAATAAATTTCGCAGAGTGACAAGGCATTTGGCTACCTTAAGAGAGTCATAGTTACTCCTGCCGGCTGCTCCCATTTCTTTAGGCCTTAATCATTCTTGCTAAGGCCAGTCCTACTGACCCGATATGTCACTGTATGTCCACCTTCACGACGTCACAGTTACTCCCACTACGAGTTTCTCGAGTTAGCAAATGTACTTCGCCGGATGACGAGGCATTTGGCTACCTTAAGTGAGTCATAGTTCCTGTTGCCAGCTGCTCCTCTTTCTTTGAATCTTTCCTCTCTTTCATTCGTTCTGCTGCCAGTCCACGCAGAAGCGAAATACTGCAACATGTCCACCTTAACGTTGTCTGAGTTACTCCAACGACAATATCCACGAGCTTTCAAATAAATTTCGCAGAGTGACGAGGCATTTGGCTACCTTCAGAGAGTCATAGTTACTGCTGCCAGGTGCTCTCCCTTCTTTTTATCATTCGTCTCTTTAATTCGTATGGCGGACAGTCCTGCAGAAGCGAAGTGCTACAGCATGTCCACCTTAACGTTGTGTGAGTTACTCCACCGACGATATCCTCGAGTTTTCAAATAAATATCGCAGAGTGACGAGGCATTTGGCTACCTTAAGAGAGTCACAGTTACTCCTGCCGGCTGCTCCCATTTCTCTAGGCCTTAATCATTCTTGCTAAGGCCAGTCCCACAGAACCGGTATGTCACTGTATGTCCACCTTAACGACGTCACAGTTACTCCCACTACGAGTTTCTCGAGTTAGCAAATGTACTTCGCCAGATGACGAGGCATCTGGCTACCTTAAGAGAGTCATAGTTCCTGTTGCCAGCTGCTCCTATTTCTTTGAATCTTTCCTCTCTTTAATTCGTTCGGCTGCCAGTCCATGCAGAAGCGAAATACTGCAGCATGTCCACCTTAACGTTGTCTGACTTACTCCAACGACGATATCCACGAGGTTTCAAATAAATTTCGCAGAGTGACGAGGCATTTGGCTACCTTAAGAGAGTCATAGTTACTCCTCCTGGCTGCTCCCATTTCTTTAGGCCATTATCATTCTTGCTATGGCCAGTCTTACAGAACCGATATGCCACTGTATGTCCACCTTCACGACGTCACAGTTACTCCCACTACGAGTTTCTCGAGTTAGCAAATGTACTTCGCCGGATGACGAGGCATTTGGCTACCTTAAGTGAGTCATAGTTCCTGTTGCCAGCTGCTCCCCTTTCTTTGAATCTCTCCTCTCTTTAATTCGTACTGCGGCCAGTCCATGCAGAAGCGAAATGCTGCAACATGTCCACCTTAACGATTTCTGAGTTACTTCAACGACGATATCCTCGAGTTTTCAAATAAATTTCGCAGAGTGACGAGGCATTTGGCTACCTTAAGAGAGTCACAGTTGCTGCTGCCAGCTGCTCCCACTTCTTTGATCTTTCCTCTCTTTAATTCGTATTGCGGCCAGTCCTGCAGAAGCGAAATGCTGCAACATGTCCACCTTAACGTTGTCTGAGTTACCCCAACGACGATATTCTCGAGATTTCAAATAAATTTCGCAGAGTGACAAGGCATTTGGCTACCTTAAGAGAGTCATAGTTACTCCTGCCGGCTGCTCCCAATTCTTTAGACGTTTATCATTCTTGCTATGGCCAGTCCTACAGAACCGATATGCCACTGTATGTC
Organism: Schistocerca americana; assembly: GCF_021461395.2. Classification (NCBI taxonomy): domain Eukaryota; kingdom Metazoa; phylum Arthropoda; class Insecta; order Orthoptera; family Acrididae; genus Schistocerca; species Schistocerca americana. The sequence goes on from NC_060123.1 coordinate 718,274,317, forward strand.
CACCTAAACGTCGTCACAGATACTCCCACTACGAGTCTCTTTAGTATGCAAATGTACTTCGCCGGATGACGAGGCATTTGGCTACCATAAGAGAGTCACAGTTATTCCTGCCGGCTGCTCCCATTTCTTTAGGACTTTGTCATTCTTGCTAAGGCCAGTCCTACAGAACCGATATGACACTGTATCTCCACCTTAACGTCGTCACAGTTAATCCCACTACGAGTTTCTCGAGTTAGCAAATGTACTTCGCCGGATGACGAGGCATTTGGCTACCTTAAGAGTGTCATAGTTCCTGTTGCTAGCTGCTCCTCTTTCTTTGAATCTTTCCTCTCTTTAATTCGTTCTGCCTCCAGTCCACGCAGAAGCGAAATACTGCAACATGTCCACCTTAACGTTGTCTGAGTTACTCCAACGACAATACCCACGAGCTTTCAAATGAATTTCGCAGAGTGACGAGGCATTTGGCTACCTTAAGAGAGTCATAGTTACTGCTGCCAGCTGCCCCCCTTCATTGATCTTTCCTCTCTTTAATTCGTACTGCGGCCAGTCCTGCAGAAGCGAAATGCTTCAACATGTCCACCTTAACGTTGTCTGAGTTACTCCAACGACGATATCCACGAGCTTTCAAATAAATTTCGCAGAGTGACGAGGCATTTGGCTACCTTAAGAGAGTCATAGTTCCTCTTGCCAGCTGCTCCCCTATCTTTGAATCTCTCCTCTCTTTAATTCGTACTGCGGCCAGTCCATGCAGAAGCGAAATGCTGCAACATGTCCACCTTTACGTTTTCTGAGTTACTTCAACGACGATATCCTCGAGTTTTCAAATAAATTTCGCAGAGTGACGAGGCATTTGGCTACCTTAAGAGAGTCACAGTTGCTGCTGCCAGCTGCTCCCACTTCTTTGATCTTTCCTCTCTTTAATTCGTATTGCGGCCAGTCCTACAGAACCTATATGCCACCGTATGTCCACCTAAACGTCGTCACAATTACTCCCACTACGAGTTTCTTTAGTATGCAAATGTATTTCGCCGGATGACGAGGTATTTGGCTACCTTAAGAGAGTCGTAGTTCCTGCTACCAGCTGCTAGCCCTTCCTTTGAATCTTTCCTCTCTTTAATTCGTACTGCGGCAAGTAAATGCAGAAGCGCAATGCTGCAACATGTCCACCTTAACGTTGTCTGAGTTACTCCAACGACGATATCCTCGAGTTTTCAAATAAATTTCGCAGAGTGACAAGGCATTTGGCTACCTTAAGAGAGTCATAGTTACTCCTGCCGGCTGCTCCCATTTCTTTAGGCCTTAATCATTCTTGCTAAGGCCAGTCCTACTGACCCGATATGTCACTGTATGTCCACCTTCACGACGTCACAGTTACTCCCACTACGAGTTTCTCGAGTTAGCAAATGTACTTCGCCGGATGACGAGGCATTTGGCTACCTTAAGTGAGTCATAGTTCCTGTTGCCAGCTGCTCCTCTTTCTTTGAATCTTTCCTCTCTTTCATTCGTTCTGCTGCCAGTCCACGCAGAAGCGAAATACTGCAACATGTCCACCTTAACGTTGTCTGAGTTACTCCAACGACAATATCCACGAGCTTTCAAATAAATTTCGCAGAGTGACGAGGCATTTGGCTACCTTCAGAGAGTCATAGTTACTGCTGCCAGGTGCTCTCCCTTCTTTTTATCATTCGTCTCTTTAATTCGTATGGCGGACAGTCCTGCAGAAGCGAAGTGCTACAGCATGTCCACCTTAACGTTGTGTGAGTTACTCCACCGACGATATCCTCGAGTTTTCAAATAAATATCGCAGAGTGACGAGGCATTTGGCTACCTTAAGAGAGTCACAGTTACTCCTGCCGGCTGCTCCCATTTCTCTAGGCCTTAATCATTCTTGCTAAGGCCAGTCCCACTGAACCGGTATGTCACTGTATGTCCACCTTAACGACGTCACAGTTACTCCCACTACGAGTTTCTCGAGTTAGCAAATGTACTTCGCCAGATGACGAGGCATCTGGCTACCTTAAGAGAGTCATAGTTCCTGTTGCCAGCTGCTCCTATTTCTTTGAATCTTTCCTCTCTTTAATTCGTTCGGCTGCCAGTCCATGCAGAAGCGAAATACTGCAGCATGTCCACCTTAACGTTGTCTGACTTACTCCAACGACGATATCCACGAGGTTTCAAATAAATTTCGCAGAGTGACGAGGCATTTGGCTACCTTAAGAGAGTCATAGTTACTCCTCCTGGCTGCTCCCATTTCTTTAGGCCATTATCATTCTTGCTATGGCCAGTCTTACAGAACCGATATGCCACTGTATGTCCACCTTCACGACGTCACAGTTACTCCCACTACGAGTTTCTCGAGTTAGCAAATGTACTTCGCCGGATGACGAGGCATTTGGCTACCTTAAGTGAGTCATAGTTCCTGTTGCCAGCTGCTCCCCTTTCTTTGAATCTCTCCTCTCTTTAATTCGTACTGCGGCCAGTCCATGCAGAAGCGAAATGCTGCAACATGTCCACCTTAACGATTTCTGAGTTACTTCAACGACGATATCCTCGAGTTTTCAAATAAATTTCGCAGAGTGACGAGGCATTTGGCTACCTTAAGAGAGTCACAGTTGCTGCTGCCAGCTGCTCCCACTTCTTTGATCTTTCCTCTCTTTAATTCGTATTGCGGCCAGTCCTGCAGAAGCGAAATGCTGCAACATGTCCACCTTAACGTTGTCTGAGTTACCCCAACGACGATATTCTCGAGATTTCAAATAAATTTCGCAGAGTGACAAGGCATTTGGCTACCTTAAGAGAGTCATAGTTACTCCTGCCGGCTGCTCCCAATTCTTTAGACGTTTATCATTCTTGCTATGGCCAGTCCTACAGAACCGATATGCCACTGTATGTCCACCTAAACGTCGTCACAGATACTCCCACTACGAGTCTCTTTAGTATGCAAATGTACTTCGCCGGATGACGAGGCATTTGGCTACCATAAGAGAGTCACAGTTATTCCTGCCGGCTGCTCCCATTTCTTTAGGACTTTGTCATTCTTGCTAAGGCCAGTCCTACAGAACCGATATGACACTGTATCTCCACCTTAACGTCGTCACAGTTAATCCCACTACGAGTTTCTCGAGTTAGCAAATGTACTTCGCCGGATGACGAGGCATTTGGCTACCTTAAGAGTGTCATAGTTCCTGTTGCTAGCTGCTCCTCTTTCTTTGAATCTTTCCTCTCTTTAATTCGTTCTGCCTCCAGTCCACGCAGAAGCGAAATACTGCAACATGTCCACCTTAACGTTGTCTGAGTTACTCCAACGACAATACCCACGAGCTTTCAAATGAATTTCGCAGAGTGACGAGGCATTTGGCTACCTTAAGAGAGTCATAGTTACTGCTGCCAGCTGCCCCCCTTCATTGATCTTTCCTCTCTTTAATTCGTACTGCGGCCAGTCCTGCAGAAGCGAAATGCTTCAACATGTCCACCTTAACGTTGTCTGAGTTACTCCAACGACGATATCCACGAGCTTTCAAATAAATTTCGCAGAGTGACGAGGCATTTGGCTACCTTAAGAGAGTCATAGTTCCTCTTGCCAGCTGCTCCCCTATCTTTGAATCTCTCCTCTCTTTAATTCGTACTGCGGCCAGTCCATGCAGAAGCGAAATGCTGCAACATGTCCACCTTTACGTTTTCTGAGTTACTTCAACGACGATATCCTCGAGTTTTCAAATAAATTTCGCAGAGTGACGAGGCATTTGGCTACCTTAAGAGAGTCACAGTTGCTGCTGCCAGCTGCTCCCACTTCTTTGATCTTTCCTCTCTTTAATTCGTATTGCGGCCAGTCCCGCAGAAGCGAAATGCTGCAACATGTCCACCTTAACGTTGACTGAGTTACCCCAACGACGATATTCTCGAGATTTCAAATAAATTTCGCAGAGTGACAAGGCATTTGGCTACCTTAAGAGAGACATAGTTACTTCCGCCGGTTGCTCCCATTTCTTTAGGCCTTAATCATTCTTGCTAAGGGCAGTCCTACAGAACCGATATGTCACTGTATTTCCACCTTAACGACGTCACAGTTACTCCCACTACGAGTGTCTCGAGTTAGCAAATGTACTTCGCCGGATGAAGAGGCTATTGGCTACCTTAAGAGCGTCATAGTTCCTGTTGCCAGCTGCTCCCCTTTCTTTGAATCTTTCCTCTCTTTTATTCGTTCTGCTGCCAGTCCATTCAGAAGCGAAATACTGCAACATGTCCACCTTAACGTTGTCTGAGTTACTCCAACGACGATATCCACGAGCTTTCAAATAAATTTCGCAGAGTGACGAGGCACTTGGCTACCTTAAGAGTGTCATAGTGACTCCTGCCGGCTGCTCCCATTTCTTTAGGCCATCATCATTCTTGCTATGGCCAGTCCTACAGAACCGATATGCCACTCTATGTCCACCTAAACGTCGTCACAGTTACTCCCACTACGAGTTTCTTGAGTTAGCAAATGTACTTCGCCGGATGACGAGGCATTTGGCTACCTTAAGAGTGTCATAGTTCCTGTTGCTAGCTGCTCCTCTTTCTTTGAATCTTTCCTCTCTTTAATTCGTTCTGCCTCCAGTCCACGCAGAAGCGAAATACTGCAACATGTCCACCTTAACGTTGTCTGAGTTACTCCAACGACAATACCCACGAGCTTTCAAATGAATTTCGCAGAGTGACGAGGCATTTGGCTACCTTAAGAGAGTCATAGTTACTGCTGCCAGCTGCTCCCCCTTCTTTGATCTTTCCTCTCTTTAATTCGTATCGCAGCCCGTCCTGCAGAAGCGAAATGCTGCAACATGTCCACCTTAACGTTGTCTGAGTTACTCCAACGACGATATCCTCGAGATTTCAAACAAATTTCGCAGAGTGACAAGGCATTTGGCTACCTTAAGAGAGTCATAGTTACTCCTGCCGGCTGCTCCCAATTCTTTAGACGTTTATCATTCTTGCTATGGCCAGTCCTACAGAACCGATATGCCACTGTATGTCCACCTAATCGTCGTCACAGTTACTCCCACTACGAGTTTCTTAAGATAGCAAATGTACTTCGCCGGATGACGAGGCATTTGGCTACCTTAAGAGAGTCATAGTTCCTCTTGCCAGCTGCTCCCCTTTCTTTGAATCTCTCCTCTCTTTAATTCGTACTGCGGCCAGTCCATGCAGAAGCGAAATGCTGCAACATGTCCACCTTAACGTTTTCTGAGTTACTTCAACGACGATATCCTCGAGTTTTCAAATAAATTTCGCAGAGTGACGAGGCATTTGGCTACCTGAAGAGAGTCACAGTTGCTGCTGCCAGCTGCTCCCACTTCTTTGATCTTTCCTCTCTTTAATTCGTATTGCGGCCAGTCCTGCAGAAGCGAAATGCTGCAACATGTCCACCTTAACGTTGTCTGAGTTACCCCAACGACGATATTCTCGAGATTTCAAATAAATTTCGCAGAGTGGCGAGGATTTTGGCTTCCTTAAGAGAGTCATAGTTCCTCTTGCTAGCTGCTCCCCTTTCTTTGAATCTTTCCACTCTTTAATTGCGTACACCGGCCAGTTCATGCAGAAAAGGAATGCTGCAACATGTTCACCTTAACGTTGTCTGAGTTACTCCAACGAGGATATCCTCGAGTTTTCAAATAAATTTCGCAGAGTGACGAGGCATTTGGCTACCTTAAGAGTGTTATAGTTACTCCTCCTGGCTGCTCCCGTTTCTTTGGGCCACTATCATTCATGCTATGGCCAGTCCTACAGAACCGATATGCCACCGTATGTCCACCTAAACGTCGTCACAATTACTCCCACTACGAGTTTCTTTAGTATGCAAATGCACTTTGCCGGATGACGAGGTATTTGGCTACCTTAAGAGAGTCATAGTTCCTGCTACCAGCTGCTAGCCCTTCCTTTGAATCTTTCCTCTCTTTAATTCGTACTGCGGCAAGTAAATGCAGAAGCGCAATGCTGCAACATGTCCACCTTAACGTTGTCTGAGTTACTCCAACGACGATATCCTCGAGTTTTCAAATAAATTTCGCAGAGTGACAAGGCATTTGGCTTCCTTAAGAGAGTCATAGTTACTCCTGCCGGCTGCTCCCATTTCTTTAGGCCTTAGGCCAGTCCTACTGAACCGATATGTCACTGTATGTCCACCTTCACGACGTCACAGTTACTCCCACTACGAGTTTCTCGAGTTAGCAAATGTACTTCGCCGGATGACGAGGCATTTGGCTACCTTAAGTGAGTCATAGTTCCTGTTGCCAGCTGCTCCTCTTTCTTTGAATCTTTCCTCTCTTTCATTCGTTCTGCTGGCAGTCCACGCAGAAGCGAAATACTGCAACATGTCCACCTTAACGTTGTCTGAGTTACTCCAACGACAATATCCACGAGCTTTCAAATAAATTTCGCAGAGTGACGAGGCATTTGGCTACCTTAAGAGAGTCATAGTTACTGCTGCCAGGTGCTCTCCCTTCTTTTTATCATTCGTCTCTTTAATTCGTATGGCGGACAGTCCTGCAGAAGCGAAGTGCTACAGCATGTCCACCTTAACGTTGTGTGAGTTACTCCACCGATGATATCCTCGAGTTTTCAAATAAATATCGCAGAGTGACGAGGCATTTGGCTACCTTAAGAGAGTCACAGTTACTCCTGCCGGCTGCTCCCATTTCTCTAGGCCTTAATCATTCTTGCTAAGGCCAGTCACACAGAACCGGTATGTCACTGTATGTCCACCTTAACGACGTCACAGTTACTCCCACTACGAGTTTCTCGAGTTAGCAAATGTACTTCGCCAGATGACGAGGCATCTGGCTACCTTAAGAGAGTCATAGTTCCTGTTGCCAGCTGCTCCTATTTCTTTGAATCTTTCCTCTCTTTAATTCGTTCGGCTGCCAGTCCATGCAGAAGCGAAATACTGCAGCATGTCCACCTTAACGTTGTCTGACTTACTCCAACGAAGATATCCACGAGCTTTCAAATAAATTTCGCAGAGTGACGAGGCATTTGGCTACCTTAAGAGAGTCATAGTTACTCCTCCTGGCTGCTCCCATTTCTTTAGGCCATTATCATTCTTGCTATGGCCAGTCTTACAGAACCGATATGCCACTGTATGTCCATCTAAACGTCGTCACAGTTACTCCCACTACGAGTTTCTTGAGTTAGCAAATGTACTTCGCCGGATGACGAGGCATTTGGCTACCTTAAGAGAGTCATAGTTCCTCTTGCCAGCTGCTCCCCTTTCTTTGAATCTCTCCTCTCTTTAATTCGTACTGCGGCCAGTCCATGCAGAAGCGAAATGCTGCAACATGTCCACCTTAACGATTTCTGAGTTACTTCAACGACGATATCCTCGAGTTTTCAAATAAATTTCGCAGAGTGACGAGGCATTTGGCTACCTTAAGAGAGTCACAGTTGCTGCTGCCAGCTGCTCCCACTTCTTCGATCTTTCCTCTCTTTAATTCGTATTGCGGCCAGTCCTGCAGAAGCGAAATGCTGCAACATGTCCACCTTAACGTTGTCTGAGTTACCCCAACGACGATATTCTCGAGATTTCAAATAAATTTCGCAGAGTGACGAGGCATTTGGCTACCTTAAGAGAGTCATAGTTACTCCTGCCGGCTGCTCCCAATTCTTTAGACGTTTATCATTCTTGCTATGGCCAGTCCTACAGAACCGATATGCCACTGTATGTCCATTTAAACGTCGTCACAGATACTCCCACTACGAGTTTCTTTAGTATGCAAATGTACTTCGCCGGATGACGAGGCATTTGGCTACCATAAGAGAGTCACAGTTATTCCTGCCGGCTGCTCCCATTTCTTTAGGACTTTGTCATTCTTGCTAAGGCCAGTCCTACAGAACCGATATGACACTGTATCTCCACCTTAACGTCGTCACAGTTAATCCCACTACGAGTTTCTCGAGTTAGCAAATGTACTTCGCCGGATGACGAGGCATTTGGCTACCTTAAGAGTGTCATAGTTCCTGTTGCTAGCTGCTCCTCTTTCTTTGAATCTTTCCTCTCTTTAATTCGTTCTGCCTCCAGTCCACGCAGAAGCGAAATACTGCAACATGTCCACCTTAACGTTGTCTGAGTTACTCCAACGACAATACCCACGAGCATTCAAATGAATTTCGCAGAGTGACGAGGAATTTGGCTACCTTAAGAGAGTCATAGTTACTGCTGCCAGCTGCCCCCTTTCATTGATCTTTCCTCTCTTTAATTCGTATTGCGGCCAGCCCTGCAGAAGCGAAATGCTTCAACATGTCCACCTTAACGTTGTCTAAGTTACTCCAACGACGATATCCACGAGCTTTCAAATAAATTTCGCAGAGTGACGAGGCATTTGGCTACCTTAAGAGAGTCATAGTTCCTCTTGCCAGCTGCTCCCCTATCTTTGAATCTCTCCTCTCTTTAATTCGTACTGCGGCCAGTCCATGCAGAAGCGAAATGCTGCAACATGTCCACCTTTACGTTTTCTGAGTTACTTCAACGACGATATCCTCGAGTTTTCAAATAAATTTCGCAGAGTGACGAGGCATTTGGCTACCTTAAGAGAGTCACAGTTGCTGCTGCCAGCTGCTCCCACTTCTTTGATCTTTCCTCTCTTTAATTCGTATTGCGGCCAGTCCTGCAGAAGCGAAATGCTGCAACATGTCCACCTTAACGTTGTCTGAGTTACCCCAACGACGATATTCTCGAGATATCAAATAAATTTCGAAGAGTGACAAGGCATTTGGCTACCTTAAGAGAGACATAGTTACTTCTGCCGGCTGCTCCCATTTCTTTAGGCCTTAATCATTCTTGCTAAGGGCAGTCCTACAGAACCGATATGACACTGTATCTCCACCTTAACGTCGTCACAGTTAATCCCACTACGAGTTTCTCGAGTTAGCAAATGTACTTCGCCGGATGACGAGGCATTTGGCTACCTTAAGTGAGTCATAGTTCCTGTTGCCAGCTGCTCCTCTTTCTTTGAATCCTTCCTCTCTTTCATTCGTTCTGCTGCCAGTCCACGCAGAAGCGAAATACTGCAACATGTCCACCTTAACGTTGTCTGAGTTACTCCAACGACAATATCCACGAGCTTTCAAATAAATTTCGCAGAGTGACGAGGCATTTGGCTACCTTAAGAGAGTCATAGTTACTGCTGCCAGGTGCTCTCCCTTCTTTTTATCATTCGTCTCTTTAATTCGTATGGCGGACAGTCCTGCAGAAGCGAAGTGCTACAGCATGTCCACCTTAACGTTGTGTGAGTTACTCCACCGAAGATATCCTCGAGTTTTCAAATAAATATCGCAGAGTGACGAGGCATTTGGCTACCTTAAGAGAGTCACAGTTACTCCTGCCGGCTGCTCCCATTTCTCTAGGCCTTAATCATTCTTGCTAAGGCCAGTCCCACAGAACCGGTATGTCACTGTATGTCCACCTTAACGACGTCACAGTTACTCCCACTACGAGTTTCTCGAGTTAGCAAATGTACTTCGCCAGATGACGAGGCATCTGGCTACCTTAAGAGAGTCATAGTTCCTGTTGCCAGCTGCTCCTATTTCTTTGAATCTTTCCTCTCTTTAATTCATTCGGCTGCCAGTCCATGCAGAAGCGAAATACTGCAGCATGTCCACCTTAACGTTGTCTGACTTACTCCAACGACGATATCCACGAGCTTTCAAATAAATTTCGCAGAGTGACGAGGCATTTGGCTACCTTAAGAGAGTCATAGTTACTCCTCCTGGCTGCTCCCATTTCTTTAGGCCATTATCATTCTTGCTATGGCCAGTCTTACAGAACCGATATGCCACTGTATGTCCATCTAAACGTCGTCACAGTTACTCCCACTACGAGTTTCTTGAGTTAGCAAATGTACTTCGCCGGATGACGAGGCATTTGGCTACCTTAAGAGAGTCATAGTTCCTCTTGCCAGCTGCTCCCCTTTCTTTGAATCTCTCCTCTCTTTAATTCGTACTGCGGCCAGTCCATGCAGAAGCGAAATGCTGCAACATGTCCACCTTAACGATTTCTGAGTTACTTCAACGACGATATCCTCGAGTTTTCAAATAAATTTCGCAGAGTGACGAGGCATTTGGCTACCTTAAGAGAGTCACAGTTGCTGCTGCCAGCTGCTCCCACTTCTTTGATCTTTCCTCTCTTTAATTCGTATTGCGGCCAGTCCTGCAGAAGCGAAATGCTGCAACAAGTCCACCTTAACGTTGTCTGAGTTACCCCAACGACGATATTCTCGAGATTTCAAATAAATTTCGCAGAGTGACGAGGCATTTGGCTACCTTAAGAGAGTCATAGTTACTCCTGCCGGCTGCCTCCCAATTCTTTAGACGTTTATCATTCTTGCTATGGCCAGTCCTACAGAACCGATATGCCACTGTATGTCCACCTAAACGTCGTCACAGATACTCCCACTACGAGTTTCTTTAGTATGCAAATGTACTTCGCCGGATGACGAGGCATTTGGCTACCATAAGAGAGTCACAGTTATTCCTGCCGGCTGCTCCCATTTCTTTAGGACTTTGTCATTCTTGCTAAGGCCAGTCCTACAGAACCGATATGACACTGTATCTCCACCTTAACGTCGTCACAGTTAATCCCACTACGAGTTTCTCGAGTTAGCAAATGTACTTCGCCGGATGACGAGGCATTTGGCTACCTTAAGAGTGTCATAGTTCCTGTTGCTAGCTGCTCCTCTTTCTTTGAATCTTTCCTCTCTTTAATTCGTTCTGCCTCCAGTCCACGCAGAAGCGAAATACTGCAACATGTCCACCTTAACGTTGTCTGAGTTACTCCAACGACAATACCCACGAGCATTCAAATGAATTTCGCAGAGTGACGAGGAATTTGGCTACCTTAAGAGAGTCATAGTTACTGCTGCCAGCTGCCCCCTTTCATTGATCTTTCCTCTCTTTAATTCGTATTGCGGCCAGCCCTGCAGAAGCGAAATGCTTCAACATGTCCAACTTAACGTTGTCTGAGTTACTCCAACGACGATATCCACGAGCTTTCAAATAAATTTCGCAGAGTGACGAGGCATTTGGCTACCTTAAGAGAGTCATAGTTCCTCTTGCCAGCTGCTCCCCTATCTTTGAATCTCTCCTCTCTTTAATTCGTACTGCGGCCAGTCCATGCAGAAGCGAAATGCTTCAACATGTCCACCTTAACGTTGTCTGAGTTACTCCAACGACAATACCCAGGAGCATTCAAATGAATTTCGCAGAGTGACGAGGCATTTGGCTACCTTAAGAGAGTCATAGTTACTGCTGCCAGCTGCTCCCCCTTCTTTGATCTTTCCTCTCTTTAATTCGTATCGCAGCCCGTCCTGCAGAAGCGAAATGCTGCAACATGTCCACCTTAACGTTGTCTGAGTTACTCCAACGACGATATCCTCGAGATTTCAAATAAATTTCGCAGAGTGACAAGGCATTTGGCTACCTTAAGAGAGTCATAGTTACTCCTGCCGGCTGCTCCCAATTCTTTAGACGTTTATCATTCTTGCTATGGCCAGTCCTACAGAACCGATATGCCACTGTATGTCCACCTAATCGTCGTCACAGTTACTCCCACTACGAGTTTCTTGAGATAGCAAATGTACTTCGCCGGATGACGAGGCATTTGGCTACCTTAAGAGAGTCATAGTTCCTCTTGCCAGCTGCTCCCCTTTCTTTGAATCTCTCCTCTCTTTAATTCGTACTGCGGCCAGTCCATGCAGAAGCGAAATGCTGCAACATGTCCACCTTAACGTTTTCTGAGTTACTTCAACGACGATATCCTCGAGTTTTCAAATAAATTTCGCAGAGTGACGAGGCATTTGGCTACCTGAAGAGAGTCACAGTTGCTCCTGCCAGCTGCTCCCACTTCTTTGATCTTTCCTCTCTTTAATTCGTATTGCGGCCAGTCCTGCAGAAGCGAAATGCTGCAACATGTCCACCTTAACGTTGTCTGAGTTACCCCAACGACGATATTCTCGAGATTTCAAATAAATTTCGCAGAGTGACAAGGCATTTGGCTACCTTAAGAGAGTCATAGTTACTCCTGCCGGCTGCTCCCAATTCTTTAGACCTTTATCATTCTTGCTATGGCCAGTCCTACAGAACCGATATGCCACTGTATGTCCACCTAAACGTCGTCACAGATACTCCCACTACGAGTTTCTTTAGTATGCAAATGTACTTCGCCGGATGACGAGGCATTTGGCTACCAAAAGAGAGTCACAGTTATTCCTGCCGGCTGCTCCCATTTCTTTAGGACTTTGTCATTCTTGCTAAGGCCAGTCCTACAGAACCGATATGCCACTGTATGTCCACCTAATCGTCGTCACAGTTACTCCCACTACGAGTTTCTTTAGTATGCAAATGTACTTCGCCGGATGACGAGGCATTTGGCTACCTTAAGAGAGTCACAGTTATTCCTGCCGGCTGCTCCCATTTCTTTAGGACTTTGTCATTCTTGCTAAGGCCAGTCCTACAGAACCGATATGACACTGTATCTCCACCTTAACGTCGTCACAGTTAATCCCACTACGAGTTTCTCGAGTTAGCAAATGTACTTCGCCGGATGACGAGGCATCTGGCTACCTTAAGAGAGTCATAGTTCCTGTTGCCAGCTGCTCCTATTTCTTTGAATCTTTCCTCTCTTTAATTCGTTCTGCTGCCAGTCCATGCAGAGGCGAAATACTGCAACATGTCCACCGTAACGTTGTCTGAGTTACTCCAACGACGATATCCATGAGCTTTCAAATAAATTTCGCAGAGTGACGAGGCATTTGGCTACCTTAAGAGAGTCATTGTTACTGCTGCCAGCTGCCCCCTTTCATTGATCTTTCCTCTCTTTAATTCGTATTGCGGCCAGTCCTGCAGAAGCGAAATGCTTCAACATGTCCACCTTAACGTTGTCTGAGTTACTCCAACGACGATATCCACGAGCTTTCAAATAAATTTCGCAGAGTGACGAGGCATTTGGCTACCTTAAGAGAGTCATAGTTCCTCTTGCCAGCTGCTCCCCTATCTTTGAATCTCTCCTCTCTTTAATTCGTACTGCGGCCAGTCCATGCAGAAGCGAAATGCTGCAACATGTCCACCTTTACGTTTTCTGAGTTACTTCAACGACGATATCCTCGAGTTTTCAAATAAATTTCGCAGAGTGACGAGGCATTTGGCTACCTTAAGAGAGTCACAGTTGCTGCTGCCAGCTGCTCCCACTTCTTTGATCTTTCCTCTCTTTAATTCGTATTGCGGCCAGTCCTGCAGAAGCGAAATGCTGCAACATGTCCACCTTAACGTTGTCTGAGTTACCCCAACGACGATATTCTCAAGATTTCAAATAAATTTCGCAGAGTGACAAGGCATTTGGCTACCTTAAGAGAGACATAGTTACTTCTGCCGGCTGCTCCCATTTCTTTAGGCCTTAATCATTCTTGCTAAGGGCAGTCCTACAGAACCGATATGACACTGTATCTCCACCTTAACGTCGTCACAGTTAATCCCACTACGAGTTTCTCGAGTTAGCAAATGTACTTCGCCGGATGACGAGGCATTTGGCCACCTTAAGAGAGTTCCTGCCGCCAGCTGCTCCCCTTCCTTTGAATCTTTCCTCTCTTTAATTCGTACTGCGTCCAGTCCATGCAGAAGCGAAATGCTGCAATATGTCCACCTTAACGTTGTCTGAGTTACTCCAACAACGATATCCTCGAGTTTTCAAATAAATTTCGCAGAGTGGCGAGGATTTTGGCTTCCTTAAGAGAGTCATAGTTCCTCTTGCTAGCTGCTCCCCTTTCTTTGAATCTTTCCACTCTTTAATTGCGTACACCGGCCAGTTCATGCAGAAAAGGAATGCTGCAACATGTTCACCTTAACGTTGTCTGAGTTACTCCAACGAGGATATCCTCGAGTTTTCAAATAAATTTCGCAGAGTGACGAGGCATTTGGCTACCTTAAGAGTGTTATAGTTACTCCTCCTGGCTGCTCCCGTTTCTTTGGGCCACTATCATTCATGCTATGGCCAGTCCTACAGAACCGATATGCCACCGTATGTCCACCTAAACGTCGTCACAATTACTCCCACTACGAGTTTCTTTAGTATGCAAATATACTTCGCCGGATGACGAGGTATTTGGCTACCTTAAGAGAGTCATAGTTCCTGCTACCAGCTGCTAGCCCTTCCTTTGAATCTTTCCTCTCTTTAATTCGTACTGCGGCAAGTAAATGCAGAAGCGCAATGCTGCAACATGTCCACCTTAACGTTGTCTGAGTTACTCCAACGACGATATCCTCGAGTTTTCAAATAAATTTCGCAGAGTGACAAGGCATTTGGCTACCTTAAGAGAGTCATAGTTACTCCTGCCGGCTGCTCCCATTTCTTTAGGCCTTAATCATTCTTGCTAAGGCCAGTCCTACTGAACCGATATGTCACTGTATGTCCACCTTCACGACGTCACAGTTACTCCCACTACGAGTTTCTCGAGTTAGCAAATGTACTTCGCCGGATGACGAGGCATTTGGCTACCTTAAGTGAGTCATAGTTCCTGTTGCCAGCTGCTCCTCTTTCTTTGAATCTTTCCTCTCTTTCATTCGTTCTGCTGCCAGTCCACGCAGAAGCGAAATACTGCAACATGTCCACCTTAACGTTGTCTGAGTTACTCCAACGACAATATCCACGAGCTTTCAAATAAATTTCGCAGAGTGACGAGGCATTTGGCTACCTTAAGAGAGTCATAGTTACTGCTGCCAGGTGCTCTCCCTTCTTTTTATCATTCGTCTCTTTAATTCGTATGGCGGACAGTCCTGCAGAAGCGAAGTGCTACAGCATGTCCACCTTAACGTTGTGTGAGTTACTCCACCGATGATATCCTCGAGTTTTCAAATAAATATCGCAGAGTGACGAGGCATTTGGCTACCTTAAGAGAGTCACAGTTACTCCTGCCGGCTGCTCCCATTTCTCTAGGCCTTAATCATTCTTGCTAAGGCCAGTCCCACAGAACCGGTATGTCACTGTATGTCCACCTTAACGACGTCACAGTTACTCCCACTACGAGTTTCTCGAGTTAGCAAATGTACTTCGCCAGATGACGAGGCATCTGGCTATCTTAAGAGAGTCATAGTTCCTGTTGCCAGCTGCTCCTATTTCTTTGAATCTTTCCTCTCTTTAATTCGTTCGGCTGCCAGTCCATGCAGAAGCGAAATACTGCAGCATGTCCACCTTAACGTTGTCTGACTTACTCCAACGACGATATCCACGAGCTTTCAAATAAATTTCGCAGAGTGACGAGGCATTTGGCTACCTTAAGAGAGTCATAGTTACTCCTCCTGGCTGCTCCCATTTCTTTAGGCCATTGTCATTCTTGCTATGGCCAGTCTTACAGAACCGATATGCCACTGTATGTCCATCTAAACGTCGTCACAGTTACTCCCACTACGAGTTTCTTGAGTTAGCAAATGTACTTCGCCGGATGACGAGGCATTTGGCTACCTTGAGAGAGTCATAGCTCCTCTTGCCAGCTGCTCCCCTTTCTTTGAATCTCTCCTCTCTTTAATTCGTACTGCGGCCAGTCCATGCAGAAGCGAAATGCTGCAACATGTCCACCTTAACGATTTCTGAGTTACTTCAACGACGATATCCTCGAGTTTTCAAATAAATTTCGCAGAGTGACGAGGCATTTAGCTACCTTAAGAGAGTCACAGTTGCTGCTGCCAGCTGCTCCCACTTCTTTGATCTTTCCTCTCTTTAATTCGTATTGCGGCCAGTCCTGCAGAAGCGAAATGCTGCAACATGTCCACCTTAACGTTGTCTGAGTTACCCCAACGACGATATTCTCGAGATTTCAAATAAATTTCGCAGAGTGACAAGGCATTTGGCTACCTTAAGAGAGTCATAGTTACTCCTGCCGGCTGCTCCCAATTCTTTAGGCGTTTATCATTCTTGCTATGGCCAGTCCTACAGAACCGATATGCCACTGTATGTCCACCTAAACGTCGTCACAGATACTCCCACTACGAGTTTCTTTAGTATGCAAATGTACTTCGCCGGATGACGAGGCATTTGGCTACCATAAGAGAGTCACAGTTATTCCTGCCGGCTGCTCCCATTTCTTTAGGACTTTGTCATTCTTGCTAAGGTCAGTCCTACAGAACCGATATGACACTGTATCTCCACCTTAACGTCGTCACAGTTAATCCCACTACGAGTTTCTCGAGTTAGCAAATGTACTTCGCCGGATGACGAGGCATTTGGCTACCTTAAGAGTGTCATAGTTCCTGTTGCTAGCTGCTCCTCTTTCTTTGAATCTTTCCTCTCTTTAATTCGTTCTGCCTCCAGTCCACGCAGAAGCGAAATACTGCAACATGTCCACCTTAACGTTGTCTGAGTTACTCCAACGACAATACCCACGAGCTTTCAAATGAATTTCGCAGAGTGAAGAGGCATTTGGCTACCTTAAGAGAGTCATAGTTACTGCTGCCAGCTGCCCCCCTTCATTGATCTTTCCTCTCTTTAATTCGTACTGCGGCCAGTCCTGCAGAAGCGAAATGCTTCAACATGTCCACCTTAACGTTGTCTGAGTTACTCCAACGACGATATCCACGAGCTTTCAAATAAATTTCGCAGAGTGACGAGGCATTTGGCTACCTTAAGAGAGTCATAGTTCCTCTTGCCAGCTGCTCCCCTATCTTTGAATCTCTCCTCTCTTTAATTCGTACTGCGGCCAGTCCATGCAGAAGCGAAATGCTGCAACATGTCCACCTTTACGTTTTCTGAGTTACTTCAACGACGATATCCTCGAGTTTTCAAATAAATTACGCAGAGTGACGAGGCATTTGGCTACCTTAAGAGAGTCACAGTTGCTGCTGCCAGCTGCTCCCACTTCTTTGATCTTTCCTCTCTTTAATTCGTATTGCGGCCAGTCCTGCAGAAGCGAAATGCTGCAACATGTCCACCTTAACGTTGTCTGAGTTACCCCAACGACGATATTCTCGAGATTTCAAATATATTTCGCAGAGTGACAAGGCATTTGGCTACCTTAAGAGAGACATAGTTACTTCTGCCGGTTGCTCCCATTTCTTTAGGCCTTAATCATTCTTGCTAAGGGCAGTCCTACAGAACCGATATGTCACTGTATTTCCACCTTAACGACGTCACAGTTACTCCCACTACGAGTGTCTCGAGTTAGCAAATGTACTTCGCCGGATGAAGAGGCTATTGGCTACCTTAAGAGCGTCATAGTTCCTGTTGCCAGCTGCTCCCCTTTCTTTGAATCTTTCCTCTCTTTAATTCGTATTGCGGCCAGTCCTGCAGAAGCGAAATGCTGCAACATGTCCACCTTAACGTTGTCTGAGTTACCCCAACGACGATATTCTCGAGATTTCAAATAAATTTCGCAGAGTGACAAGGCATTTGGCTACCTTAAGAGAGTCATAGTTACTCCTGCCGGCTGCTCCCAATTCTCTAGACGTTTATCATTCTTGCTATGGCCAGTCCTACAGAACCGATATGCCACTGTATGTCCACCTAAACGTCGTCACAGATACTCCCACTACGAGTTTCTTTAGTATGCAAATGTACTTCGCCGGATGACGAGGCATTTGGCTACCATAAGAGAGTCACAGTTATTCCTGCCGGCTGCTCCCATTTCTTTAGGACTTTGTCATTCTTGCTAAGGTCAGTCCTACAGAACCGATATGACACTGTATCTCCACCTTAACGTCGTCACAGTTAATCCCACTACGAGTTTCTCGAGTTAGCAAATGTACTTCGCCGGATGACGAGGCATTTGGCTACCTTAAGAGTGTCATAGTTCCTGTTGCTAGCTGCTCCTCTTTCTTTGAATCTTTCCTCTCTTTAATTCGTTCTGCCTCCAGTCCACGCAGAAGCGAAATACTGCAACATGTCCACCTTAACGTTGTCTGAGTTACTCCAACGACAATACCCACGAGCTTTCAAATGAATTTCGCAGAGTGAAGAGGCATTTGGCTACCTTAAGAGAGTCATAGTTACTGCTGCCAGCTGCCCCCCTTCATTGATCTTTCCTCTCTTTAATTCGTACTGCGGCCAGTCCTGCAGAAGCGAAATGCTTCAACATGTCCACCTTAACGTTGTCTGAGTTACTCCAACGACGATATCCACGAGCTTTCAAATAAATTTCGCAGAGTGACGAGGCATTTGGCTACCTTAAGAGAGTCATAGTTCCTCTTGCCAGCTGCTCCCCTATCTTTGAATCTCTCCTCTCTTTAATTCGTACTGCGGCCAGTCCATGCAGAAGCGAAATGCTGCAACATGTCCACCTTTACGTTTTCTGAGTTACTTCAACGACGATATCCTCGAGTTTTCAAATAAATTACGCAGAGTGACGAGGCATTTGGCTACCTTAAGAGAGTCACAGTTGCTGCTGCCAGCTGCTCCCACTTCTTTGATCTTTCCTCTCTTTAATTCGTATTGCGGCCAGTCCTGCAGAAGCGAAATGCTGCAACATGTCCACCTTAACGTTGTCTGAGTTACCCCAACGACGATATTCTCGAGATTTCAAATATATTTCGCAGAGTGACAAGGCATTTGGCTACCTTAAGAGAGACATAGTTACTTCTGCCGGTTGCTCCCATTTCTTTAGGCCTTAATCATTCTTGCTAAGGGCAGTCCTACAGAACCGATATGTCACTGTATTTCCACCTTAACGACGTCACAGTTACTCCCACTACGAGTGTCTCGAGTTAGCAAATGTACTTCGCCGGATGAAGAGGCTATTGGCTACCTTAAGAGCGTCATAGTTCCTGTTGCCAGCTGCTCCCCTTTCTTTGAATCTTTCCTCTCTTTAATTCGTATTGCGGCCAGTCCTGCAGAAGCGAAATGCTGCAACATGTCCACCTTAACGTTGTCTGAGTTACCCCAACGACGATATTCTCGAGATTTCAAATAAATTTCGCAGAGTGACAAGGCATTTGGCTACCTTAAGAGAGTCATAGTTACTCCTGCCGGCTGCTCCCAATTCTCTAGACGTTTATCATTCTTGCTATGGCCAGTCCTACAGAACCGATATGCCACTGTATGTCCACCTAAACGTCGTCACAGATACTCCCACTACGAGTTTCTTTAGTATGCAAATGTACTTCGCCGGATGACGAGGCATTTGGCTACCATAAGAGAGTCACAGTTATTCCTGCCGGCTGCTCCCATTTCTTTAGGACTTTGTCATTCGTGCTAAGGCCAGTCCTACAGAACCGATATGACACTGTATCTCCACCTTAACGTCGTCACAGTTAATCCCACTACGAGTTTCTCGAGTTAGCAAATGTACTTCGCCGGATGACGAGGCATTTGGCTACCTTAAGAGTGTCATAGTTCCTGTTGCTAGCTGCTCCTCTTTCTTTGAATCTTTCCTCTCTTTAATTCGTTCTGCCTCCAGTCCACGCAGAAGCGAAATACTGCAACATGTCCACCTTAACGTTGTCTGAGTTACTCCAACGACAATACCCACGAGCTTTCAAATGAATTTCGCAGAGTGACGAGGCATTTGGCTACCTTAAGAGAGTCATTGTTACTGCTGCCAGCTGCTCCCCCTTCTTTGATCTTTCCTCTCTTTAATTCGTATCGCGGCCCGTCCTGCAGAAGCGAAATGCTGCAACATGTCCACCTTAACGTTGTCTGAGTTACTCCAACGACGATATCCTCGAGATTTCAAATAAATTTCGCAGAGTGACAAGGCATTTGGCTACCTTAAGAGAGTCATAGTTACTCCTGCCGGCTGCTCCCAATTCTTTAGACCTTTATCATTCTTGCTATGGCCAGTCCTACAGAACCGATATGCCACTGTATGTCCACCTAATCGTCGTCACAGTTACTCCCACTACGAGTTTCTTTAGTATGCAAATGTACTTCGCCGGATGACGAGGCATTTGGCTACCTTAAGAGAGTCACAGTTATTCCTGCCGGCTGCTCCCATTTCTTTAGGACTTTGTCATTCTTGCTAAGGCCAGTCCTACAGAACCGATATGACACTGTATCTCCACCTTAACGTCGTCACAGTTAATCCCACTACGAGTTTCTCGAGTTAGCAAATGTACTTTGCCGGATGACGAGGCATCTGGCTACCTTAAGAGAGTCATAGTTCCTGTTGCCAGCTGCTCCTATTTCTTTGAATCTTTCCTCTCTATAATTCGTTCTGCTGCCAGTCCATGCAGAGGCGAAATACTGCAACATGTCCACCTTAACGTTGTCTGAGTTACTCCAACGACGATATCCATGAGCTTTCAAATAAATTTCGCAGAGTGACGAGGCATTTGGCTACCTTAAAAGAGTCATAGTTACTGCTGCCAGCTGCTCCCCCTTCATTGATCTTTCCTCTCTTTAATTCGTATTGCGGCCAGTCCTGCAGAAGCGAAATGCTTCAACATGTCCACCTTAACGTTGTCTGAGTTACTCCAACGACGATATCCACGAGCTTTCAAATAAATTTCGCAGAGTGACGAGGCATTTGGCTACCTTAAGAGAGTCATAGTTCCTCTTGCCAGCTGCTCCCCTATCTTTGAATCTCTCCCCTCTTTAATTCGTACTGCGCCCAGTCCATACAGAAGTTAAATGCTGCAACATGTCCACCTTTACGTTTTCTGAGTTACTTCAACGACGATATCCTCGAGTTTTCAAATAAATTTCGCAGAGTGACGAGGCATTTGGCTATCTTAAGAGAGTCACAGTTGCTGCTGCCAGCTGCTCCCACTTCTTTGATCTTTCCTCTCTTTAATTCGTATTGCGGCCAGTCCTGCAGAAGCGAAATGCTGCAACATGTCCACCTTAACGTTGTCTGAGTTACCCCAACGACGATATTCTCGAGATTTCGAATAAATTTCGCAGAGTGACAAGGCATTTGGCTACCTTAAGAGAGTCATAGTTACTTCTGCCGGCTGCTCCCATTTCTTTAGGCCTTAATCATTCTTACTAAGGGCAGTCCTACAGAACCGATATGTCACTGTATGTCCACCTTAACGACGTCACAGTTACTCCCACTACGAGTGTCTCGAGTTAGCAAATGTACTTCGCCGGATGAAGAGGCAATTGGCTACCTTAAGAGCGTCATAGTTCCTGTTGCCAGCTGCTCCCCTTTCTTTGAATCTTTCCTCTCTTTAATTCGTTCTGCTGCCAGTCCATTCAGAAGCGAAATACTGCAACATGTCCACATTAACGTTGTCTGAGTTACTCCAACGACGATATCCACGAGCTTTCAAATAAATTTCGCAGAGTGACGAGGCACTTGGCTACCTTAAGAGAGTCATAGTGACTCCTGCCGGCTGCTCCCATTTCTTTAGGCCATCATCATTCTTGCTATGGCCAGTCCTACAGAACCGATATGCCACTCTATGTCCACCTAAACGTCGTCACAGTTACTCCCACTACGAGTTTCTTGAGTTAGCAAATGTACTTCGCCGGATGACGAGGCATTTGGCGACCTTAAGAGAGTCATAGTTCCTGCTGCCAGCTGCTCCCCTTCCTTTGATACTTTCCTCTCTTTAATTCGTACTGCGGCCAGTCCATGCAGAAGCGAAATGCTCCAACATGTCCACCTTAACGTTGTCTGAGTTGCCCCAAAGATGATATCCTCGAGTTTTCAAATAAATTTCGCAGAGTGACGAGGCATTTAACTACCTTAAGAGAGTCATAGTTACTCCTGCCGGCTGCTCCCATTTCTTTAGGCCATTATCATTCTTGCTATGGCCAGTCCTACAGAACCGATATGCCACTGTATGTCCACCTAAACGTCGTCACAGTTACTCCCACTACGAGTTTCTTGAGTTAGCAAATGTACTTCGCCGGATGACGAGGCATTTGGCCACCTTAAGAGAGTTCCTGCCGCCAGCTGCCCCCCTTCCTTTGAATCTTTCCTCTCTTTAATTCGTACTGCGGCCAGTCCATGCAGAAGCGAAATGCTGCAACATGTCCACCTTAACGTTGTCTGAGTTACTCCAACAACGATATCCTCGAGTTTTCAAATAAATTTCGCAGAGTGACGAGGATTTTAGCTGCCTTAAGAGAGTCATAGTTCCTCTTGCTAGCTGCTCCCCTTTCTTTGAATCTTTACACTCTTTAATTCCGTACACCGGCCAGTTCATGCAGAACCGGAATGCTGCAACATGTACACCTTAACGTTGTCTGAGTTACTCCAACGAGGATATCCTCGAGTTTTCAAATAAATTTCGCAGAGTGTCGAGGCATTTGGCTACCTTAAGAGTGTTATAGTTACTCCTCCTGGCTGCTCCCGTTTCTTTAGGCCACTATCATTCATGCTATGGCCAGTCCTACAGAACCGATATGCCACTGTATGTCCACCTAAACGTCGTCACAATTACTCCCACTACGAGTTTCTTTAGTATGCAAATGTACTTCGCCGGATGACGAGGCATTTGGCTACCATAAGAGAGTCACAGTTATTCCTGCCGGCTGCTCCCATTTCTTTAGGACTTTGTCATTCTTGCTAAGGCCAGTCCTACAGAACCGATATGACACTGTATCTCCACCTTAACGTCGTCACAGTTAATCCCACTACGAGTTTCTCGAGTTAGCAAATGTACTTCGCCGGATGACGAGGCATTTGGCTACCTTAAGAGTGTCATAGTTCCTGTTGCTAGCTGCTCCTCTTTCTTTGAATCTTTCCTCTGTTTAATTCGTTCTGCCTCCAGTCCACGCAGAAGCGAAATACTGCAACATGTCCACCTTAACGTTGTCTGAGTTACTCCAACGACAATATCCACGAGCTTTCAAATGAATTTCGCAGAGTGACGAGGCATTTGGCTACCTTAAGAGAGTCATAGTTACTGCTGCCAGCTGCTCCCCCTTCTTTGATCTTTCCTCTCTTTAATTCGTATTGCGGCCCGTCCTGCAGAAGCGAAATGCTGCAACATGTCCACCTTAACGTTGTCTGAGTTACTCCAACGACGATATCCTCGAGATTTCAAATAAATTTCGCAGAGTGACAAGGCATTTGGCTACCTTAAGAGAGTCATAGTTACTCCTGCCGGCTGCTCCCAATTCTTTAGACCTTTATCATTCTTGCTATGGCCAGTCCTACAGAACCGATATGGCACTGTATGTCCACCTAATCGTCGTCACAGTTACTCCCACTACGAGTTTCTTTAGTATGCAAATGTACTTCGCCGGATGACGAGGCATTTGGCTACCTTAAGAGAGTCACAGTTATTCCTGCCGGCTGCTCCCATTTATTTAGGACTTTGTCATTCTTGCTAAGGCCAGTCCTACAGAACCGATATGACACTGTATCTCCACCTTAACGTCGTCACAGTTAATCCCACTACGAGTTTCTCGAGTTAGCAAATGTACTTCGCCGGATGACGAGGCATTTGGCTACCTTAAGAGTGTCATAGTTCCTGTTGCTAGCTGCTCCTCTTTCTTTGAATCTTTCCTCTCTTTAATTCGTTCTGCCTCCAGTCCACGCAGAAGCGAAATACTGCAACATGTCCACCTTAACGTTGTCTGAGTTACTCCAACGACAATATCCACGAGCTTTCAAATGAATTTCGCAGAGTGACGAGGCATTTGGCTACCTTAAGAGAGTCATAGTTACTGCTGCCAGCTACTCCCCCTTCTTTGATCTTTCCTCTCTTTAATTCGTATTGCGGCCCGTCCTGCAGAAGCGAAATGCTGCAACATGTCCACCTTAACGTTGTCTGAGTTACTCCAACGACGATACCCTCGAGATTTCAAATAAATTTCGCAGAGTGACAAGGCATTTGGCTACCTTAAGAGAGTCATAGTTACTCCTGCCGGCTGCTCCCAATTCTTTAGACCTTTATCATTCTTGCTATGGCCAGTCCTACAGAACCGATATGCCACTGTATGTCTTCCTAAACGTCGTCACAGTTACTCCCACTACGAGTTTCTTTAGTATGCAAATGTACTTCGCCGGATGACGAGGCATTTGGCTACCATAAGAGAGTCACAGTTATTCCTGCCGGCTGCTCCCATTTCTTTAGGACTTTGTCATTCGTGCTAAGGCCAGTCCTACAGAACCGATATGACACTGTATCTCCACCTTAACGTCGTCACAGTTAATCCCACTACGAGTTTCTCGAGTTAGCAAATGTACTTCGCCGGATGACGAGGCATTTGGCTACCTTAAGAGTGTCATAGTTCCTGTTGCTAGCTGCTCCTCTTTCTTTGAATCTTTCCTCTCTTTAATTCGTTCTGCCTCCAGTCCACGCAGAAGCGAAATACTGCAACATGTCCACCTTAACGTTGTCTGAGTTACTCCAACGACAATACCCACGAGCTTTCAAATGAATTTCGCAGAGTGACGAGGCATTTGGCTACGTTAAGAGAGTCATAGTTACTGCTGCCAGCTGCTCCCCCTTCTTTGATCTTTCCTCTCTTTAATTCGTATCGCGGCCCGTCCTGCAGAAGCGAAATGCTGCAACATGTCCACCTTAACGTTGTCTGAGTTACTCCAACGACGATATCCTCGAGATTTCAAATAAATTTCGCAGAGTGACAAGGCATTTGGCTACCTTAAGAGAGTCATAGTTACTCCTGCCGGCTGCTCCCAATTCTTTAGACCTTTATCATTCTTGCTATGGCCAGTCCTACAGAACCGATATGCCACTGTATGTCTTCCTAAACGTCGTCACAGTTACTCCCACTACGAGTTTCTTTAGTATGCAAATGCACTTCGCCGGATGACGAGGCATTTGGCTACCATAAGAGAGTCACAGTTATTCCTGCCGGCTGCTCCCATTTCTTTAGGACTTTGTCATTCGTGCTAAGGCCAGTCCTACAGAACCGATATGACACTGTATCTCCACCTTAACGTCGTCACAGTTAATCCCACTACGAGTTTCTCGAGTTAGCAAATGTACTTCGCCGGATGACGAGGCATTTGGCTACCTTAAGAGTGTCATAGTTCCTGTTGCTAGCTGCTCCTCTTTCTTTGAATCTTTCCTCTCTTTAATTCGTTCTGCCTCCAGTCCACGCAGAAGCGAAATACTGCAACATGTCCACCTTAACGTTGTCTGAGTTACTCCAACGACAATACCCACGAGCTTTCAAATGAATTTCGCAGAGTGACGAGGCATTTGGCTACCTTAAGAGAGTCATAGTTACTGCTGCCAGCTGCTCCCCCTTCTTTGATCTTTCCTCTCTTTAATTCGTATCGCGGCCCGTCCTGCAGAAGCGAAATGCTGCAACATGTCCACCTTAACGTTGTCTGAGTTACTCCAACGACGATATCCTCGAGATTTCAAATAAATTTCGCAGAGTGACAAGGCATTTGGCTACCTTAAGAGAGTCATAGTTACTCCTGCCGGCTGCTCCCAATTCTTTAGACCTTTATCATTCTTGCTATGGCCAGTCCTACAGAACCGATATGCCACTGTATGTCCACCTAATCGTCGTCACAGTTACTCCCACTACGAGTTTCTTTAGTATGCAAATGTACTTCGCCGGATGACGAGGCATTTGGCTACCTTAAGAGAGTCACAGTTATTCCTGCCGGCTGCTCCCATTTATTTAGGACTTTGTCATTCTTGCTAAGGCCAGTCCTACAGAACCGATATGACACTGTATCTCCACCTTAACGTCGTCACAGTTAATCCCACTACGAGTTTCTCGAGTTAGCAAATGTACTTCGCCGGATGACGAGGCATTTGGCTACCTTAAGAGTGTCATAGTTCCTGTTGCTAGCTGCTCCTCTTTCTTTGAATCTTTCCTCTCTTTAATTCGTTCTGCCTCCAGTCCACGCAGAAGCGAAATACTGCAACATGTCCACCTTAACGTTGTCTGAGTTACTCCAACGACAATATCCACGAGCTTTCAAATGAATTTCGCAGAGTGACGAGGCATTTGGCTACCTTAAGAGAGTCTTAGTTACTGCTGCCAGCTGCTCCCCCTTCTTTGATCTTTCCTCTCTTTAATTCGTATTGCGGCCCGTCCTGCAGAAGCGAAATGCTGCAACATGTCCACCTTAACGTTGTCTGAGTTACTCCAACGACGATACCCTCGAGATTTCAAATAAATTTCGCAGAGTGACAAGGCATTTGGCTACCTTAAGAGAGTCATAGTTACTCCTGCCGGCTGCTCCCAATTCTTTAGACCTTTATCATTCTTGCTATGGCCAGTCCTACAGAACCGATATGCCACTGTATGTCTTCCTAAACGTCGTCACAGTTACTCCCACTACGAGTTTCTTTAGTATGCAAATGTACTTCGCCGGATGACGAGGCATTTGGCTACCATAAGAGAGTCACAGTTATTCCTGCCGGCTGCTCCCATTTCTTTAGGACTTTGTCATTCGTGCTAAGGCCAGTCCTACAGAACCGATATGACACTGTATCTCCACCTTAACGTCGTCACAGTTAATCCCACTACGAGTTTCTCGAGTTAGCAAATGTACTTCGCCGGATGACGAGGCATTTGGCTACCTTAAGAGTGTCATAGTTCCTGTTGCTAGCTGCTCCTCTTTCTTTGAATCTTTCCTCTCTTTAATTCGTTCTGCCTCCAGTCCACGCAGAAGCGAAATACTGCAACATGTCCACCTTAACGTTGTCTGAGTTACTCCAACGACAATACCCACGAGCTTTCAAATGAATTTCGCAGAGTGACGAGGCATTTGGCTACGTTAAGAGAGTCATAGTTACTGCTGCCAGCTGCTCCCCCTTCTTTGATCTTTCCTCTCTTTAATTCGTATCGCGGCCCGTCCTGCAGAAGCGAAATGCTGCAACATGTCCACCTTAACGTTGTCTGAGTTACTCCAACGACGATATCCTCGAGATTTCAAATAAATTTCGCAGAGTGACAAGGCATTTGGCTACCTTAAGAGAGTCATAGTTACTCCTGCCGGCTGCTCCCAATTCTTTAGACCTTTATCATTCTTGCTATGGCCAGTCCTACAGAACCGATATGCCACTGTATGTCTTCCTAAACGTCGTCACAGTTACTCCCACTACGAGTTTCTTTAGTATGCAAATGCACTTCGCCGGATGACGAGGCATTTGGCTACCATAAGAGAGTCACAGTTATTCCTGCCGGCTGCTCCCATTTCTTTAGGACTTTGTCATTCGTGCTAAGGCCAGTCCTACAGAACCGATATGACACTGTATCTCCACCTTAACGTCGTCACAGTTAATCCCACTACGAGTTTCTCGAGTTAGCAAATGTACTTCGCCGGATGACGAGGCATTTGGCTACCTTAAGAGTGTCATAGTTCCTGTTGCTAGCTGCTCCTCTTTCTTTGAATCTTTCCTCTCTTTAATTCGTTCTGCCTCCAGTCCACGCAGAAGCGAAATACTGCAACATGTCCACCTTAACGTTGTCTGAGTTACTCCAACGACAATACCCACGAGCTTTCAAATGAATTTCGCAGAGTGACGAGGCATTTGGCTACCTTAAGAGAGTCATAGTTACTGCTGCCAGCTGCTCCCCCTTCTTTGATCTTTCCTCTCTTTAATTCGTATCGCGGCCCGTCCTGCAGAAGCGAAATGCTGCAACATGTCCACCTTAACGTTGTCTGAGTTACTCCAACGACGATATCCTCGAGATTTCAAATAAATTTCGCAGAGTGACAAGGCATTTGGCTACCTTAAGAGAGTCATAGTTACTCCTGCCGGCTGCTCCCAATTCTTTAGACCTTTATCATTCTTGCTATGGCCAGTCCTACAGAACCGATATGCCACTGTATGTCCACCTAATCGTCGTCACAGTTACTCCCACTACGAGTTTCTTTAGTATGCAAATGTACTTCGCCGGATGACGAGGCATTTGGCTACCTTAAGAGAGTCACAGTTATTCCTGCCGGCTGCTCCCATTTATTTAGGACTTTGTCATTCTTGCTAAGGCCAGTCCTACAGAACCGATATGACACTGTATCTCCACCTTAACGTCGTCACAGTTAATCCCACTACGAGTTTCTCGAGTTAGCAAATGTACTTCGCCGGATGACGAGGCATTTGGCTACCTTAAGAGTGTCATAGTTCCTGTTGCTAGCTGCTCCTCTTTCTTTGAATCTTTCCTCTCTTTAATTCGTTCTGCCTCCAGTCCACGCAGAAGCGAAATACTGCAACATGTCCACCTTAACGTTGTCTGAGTTACTCCAACGACAATATCCACGAGCTTTCAAATGAATTTCGCAGAGTGACGAGGCATTTGGCTACCTTAAGAGAGTCTTAGTTACTGCTGCCAGCTGCTCCCCCTTCTTTGATCTTTCCTCTCTTTAATTCGTATTGCGGCCCGTCCTGCAGAAGCGAAATGCTGCAACATGTCCACCTTAACGTTGTCTGAGTTACTCCAACGACGATACCCTCGAGATTTCAAATAAATTTCGCAGAGTGACAAGGCATTTGGCTACCTTAAGAGAGTCATAGTTACTCCTGCCGGCTGCTCCCAATTCTTTAGACCTTTATCATTCTTGCTATGGCCAGTCCTACAGAACCGATATGCCACTGTATGTCTTCCTAAACGTCGTCACAGTTACTCCCACTACGAGTTTCTTTAGTATGCAAATGTACTTCGCCGGATGACGAGGCATTTGGCTACCATAAGAGAGTCACAGTTATTCCTGCCGGCTGCTCCCATTTCTTTAGGACTTTGTCATTCGTGCTAAGGCCAGTCCTACAGAACCGATATGACACTGTATCTCCACCTTAACGTCGTCACAGTTAATCCCACTACGAGTTTCTCGAGTTAGCAAATGTACTTCGCCGGATGACGAGGCATTTGGCTACCTTAAGAGTGTCATAGTTCCTGTTGCTAGCTGCTCCTCTTTCTTTGAATCTTTCCTCTCTTTAATTCGTTCTGCCTCCAGTCCACGCAGAAGCGAAATACTGCAACATGTCCACCTTAACGTTGTCTGAGTTACTCCAACGACAATACCCACGAGCTTTCAAATGAATTTCGCAGAGTGACGAGGCATTTGGCTACCTTAAGAGAGTCATAGTTACTGCTGCCAGCTGCTCCCCCTTCTTTGATCTTTCCTCTCTTTAATTCGTATCGCGGCCCGTCCTGCAGAAGCGAAATGCTGCAACATGTCCACCTTAACGTTGTCTGAGTTACTCCAACGACGATATCCTCGAGATTTCAAATAAATTTCGCAGAGTGACAAGGCATTTGGCTACCTTAAGAGAGTCATAGTTACTCCTGCCGGCTGCTCCCAATTCTTTAGACCTTTCTCATTCTTGCTATGGCCAGTCCTACAGAACCGATATGCCACTGTATGTCCACCTAATCGTCGTCACAGTTACTCCCACTACGAGTTTCTTTAGTATGCAAATGTACTTCGCCGGATGACGAGGCATTTGGCTACCTTAAGAGAGTCACAGTTATTCCTGCCGGCTGCTCCCATTTCTTTAGGACTTTGTCATTCTTGCTAAGGCCAGTCCTACAGAACCGATATGACACTGTATCTCCACCTTAACGTCGTCACAGTTAATCCCACTACGAGTTTCTCGAGTTAGCAAATGTACTTTGCCGGATGACGAGGCATCTGGCTACCTTAAGAGAGTCATAGTTCCTGTTGCCAGCTGCTCCTATTTCTTTGAATCTTTCCTCTCTATAATTCGTTCTGCTGCCAGTCCATGCAGAGGCGAAATACTGCAACATGTCCACCTTAACGTTGTCTGAGTTACTCCAACGACGATATCCATGAGCTTTCAAATAAATTTCGCAGAGTGACGAGGCATTTGGCTACCTTAAGAGAGTCATAGTTACTGCTGCCAGCTGCTCCCCCTTCATTGATCTTTCCTCTCTTTAATTCGTATTGCGGCCAGTCCTGCAGAAGCGAAATGCTTCAACATGTCCACCTTAACGTTGTCTGAGTTACTCCAACGACGATATCCATAAGCTTTCAAATAAATTTCGCAGAGTGACGAGGCATTTGGCTACCTTAAGAGAGTCATAGTTCCTCTTGCCAGCTGCTCCCCTATCTTTGAATCTCTCCCCTCTTTAATTCGTACTGCGGCCAGTCCATGCAGAAGTTAAATGCTGCAACATGTCCACCTTTACGTTTTCTGAGTTACTTCAACGACGATATCCTCGAGTTTTCAAATAAATTTCGCAGAGTGACGAGGCATTTGGCTATCTTAAGAGAGTCACAGTTGCTGCTGCCAGCTGCTCCCACTTCTTTGATCTTTCCTCTCTTTAATTCGTATTGCGGCCAGTCCTGCAGAAGCGAAATGCTGCAACATGTCCACCTTAACGTTGTCTGAGTTACCCCAACGACGATATTCTCGAGATTTCAAATAAATTTCGCAGAGTGACAAGGCATTTGGCTACCTTAAGAGAGTCATAGTTACTTCTGCCGGCTGCTCCCATTTCTTTAGGCCTTAATCATTCTTGCTAAGGGCAGTCCTACAGAACCGATATGTCACTGTATGTCCACCTTAACGACGTCACAGTTACTCCCACTACGAGTGTCTCGAGTTAGCAAATGTACTTCGCCGGATGAAGAGGCAATTGGCTACCTTAAGAGCGTCATAGTTCCTGTTGCCAGCTGCTCCCCTTTCTTTGAATCTTTCCTCTCTTTAATTCGTTCTGCTGCCAGTCCATTCAGAAGCGAAATACTGCAACATGTCCACATTAACGTTGTCTGAGTTACTCCAACGACGATATCCACGAGCTTTCAAATAAATTTCGCAGAGTGACGAGGCACTTGGCTACCTTAAGAGAGTCATAGTGACTCCTGCCGGCTGCTCCCATTTCTTTAGGCCATCATCATTCTTGCTATGGCCAGTCCTACAGAACCGATATGCCACTCTATGTCCACCTAAACGTCGTCACAGTTACTCCCACTACGAGTTTCTTGAGTTAGCAAATGTACTTCGCCGGATGACGAGGCATTTGGCGACCTTAAGAGAGTCATAGTTCCTGCTGCCAGCTGCTCCCCTTCCTTTGATACTTTCCTCTCTTTAATTCGTACTGCGGCCAGTCCATGCAGAAGCGAAATGCTGCAACATGTCCACCTTAACGTTGTCTGAGTTACTCCAACAACGATATCCTCGAGTTTTCAAATAAATTTCGCAGAGTGACGAGGATTTTAGCTGCCTTAAGAGAGTCATAGTTCCTCTTGCTAGCTGCTCCCCTTTCTTTGAATCTTTACACTCTTTAATTCCGTACACCGGCCAGTTCATGCAGAACCGGAATGCTGCAACATGTCCACCTTAACGTTGTCTGAGTTACTCCAACGAGGATATCCTCGAGTTTTCAAATAAATTTCGCAGAGTGTCGAGGCATTTGGCTACCTTAAGAGTGTTATAGTTACTCCTCCTGGCTGCTCCCGTTTCTTTAGGCCACTATCATTCATGCTATGGCCAGTCCTACAGAACCGATATGCCACTGTATGTCCACCTAAACGTCGTCACAATTACTCCCACTACGAGTTTCTTTAGTATGCAAATGTACTTCGCCGGATGACGAGGCATTTGGCTACCATAAGAGAGTCACAGTTATTCCTGCCGGCTGCTCCCATTTCTTTAGGACTTTGTCATTCTTGCTATGGCCAGTCCTACAGAACCGATATGACACTGTATCTCCACCTTAACGTCGTCACAGTTAATCCCACTACGAGTTTCTCGAGTTAGCAAATGTACTTCGCCGGATGACGAGGCATTTGGCTACCTTAAGAGTGTCATAGTTCCTGTTGCTAGCTGCTCCTCTTTCTTTGAATCTTTCCTCTGTTTAATTCGTTCTGCCTCCAGTCCACGCAGAAGCGAAATACTGCAACATGTCCACCTTAACGTTGTCTGAGTTACTCCAACGACAATATCCACGAGCTTTCAAATGAATTTCGCAGAGTGACGAGGCATTTGGCTACCTTAAGAGAGTCATAGTTACTGCTGCCAGCTGCTCCCCCTTCTTTGATCTTTCCTCTCTTTAATTCGTATTGCGGCCCGTCCTGCAGAAGCGAAATGCTGCAACATGTCCACCTTAACGTTGTCTGAGTTACTCCAACGACGATATCCTCGAGATTTCAAATAAATTTCGCAGAGTGACAAGGCATTTGGCTACCTTAAGAGAGTCATAGTTACTCCTGCCGGCTGCTCCCAATTCTTTAGACCTTCATCATTCTTGCTATGGCCAGTCCTACAGAACCGATATGGCACTGTATGTCCACCTAATCGTCGTCACAGTTACTCCCACTACGAGTTTCTTTAGTATGCAAATGTACTTCGCCGGATGACGAGGCATTTGGCTACCTTAAGAGAGTCACAGTTATTCCTGCCGGCTGCTCCCATTTATTTAGGACTTTGTCATTCTTGCTAAGGCCAGTCCTACAGAACCGATATGACACTGTATCTCCACCTTAACGTCGTCACAGTTAATCCCACTACGAGTTTCTCGAGTTAGCAAATGTACTTCGCCGGATGACGAGGCATTTGGCTACCTTAAGAGTGTCATAGTTCCTGTTGCTAGCTGCTCCTCTTTCTTTGAATCTTTCCTCTCTTTAATTCGTTCTGCCTCCAGTCCACGCAGTAGCGAAATACTGCAACATGTCCACCTTAACGTTGTCTGAGTTACTCCAACGACAATATCCACGAGCTTTCAAATGAATTTCGCAGAGTGACGAGGCATTTGGCTACCTTAAGAGAGTCTTAGTTACTGCTGCCAGCTGCTCCCCCTTCTTTGATCTTTCCTCTCTTTAATTCGTATTGCGGCCCGTCCTGCAGAAGCGAAATGCTGCAACATGTCCACCTTAACGTTGTCTGAGTTACTCCAACGACGATATCCTCGAGATTTCAAATAAATTTCGCAGAGTGACAAGGCATTTGGCTACCTTAAGAGAGTCATAGTTACTCCTGCCGGCTGCTCCCAATTCTTTAGACCTTTATCATTCTTGCTATGGCCAGTCCTACAGAACCGATATGCCACTGTATGTCCTCCTAAACGTCGTCACAGTTACTCCCACTACGAGTTTCTTTAGTATGCAAATGTACTTCGCCAGATGACGAGGCATTTGGCTACCATAAGAGAGTCACAGTTATTCCTGCCGGCTGCTCCCATTTCTTTAGGACTTTGTCATTCTTGCTAAGGCCAGTCCTACAGAACCGATATGACACTGTATCTCCACCTTAACGTCGTCACAGTTAATCCCACTACTAGTTTCTCGAGTTAGCAAATGTACTTCGCCGGATGACGAGGCATTTGGCTACCTTAAGAGTGTCATAGTTCCTGTTGCTAGCTGCTCCTCTTTCTTTGAATCTTTCCTCTCTTTAATTCGTTCTGCCTCCAGTCCACGCAGAAGTGGAATACTGCAACATGTCCACCTTAACGTTGTCTGAGTTACTCCAACGACAATATCCACGAGCTTTCAAATGAATTTCGCAGAGTGACGAGGCATTTGGCTACCTTAAGAGAGTCATAGTTACTGCTGCCAGCTGCTCCCCCTTCTTTGATCTTTCCTCTCTTTAATTCGTATTGCGGCCCGTCCTGCAGAAGCGAAATGCTGCAACATGTCCACCTTAACGTTGTCTGAGTTACTCCAACGACGATATCCTCGAGATTTCAAATAAATTTCGCAGAGTGACAAGGCATTTGGCTACCTTAAGACAGTCATAGTTACTCCTGCCGGCTGCTCCCAATTCTTTAGACCTTTATCATTCTTGCTATGGCCAGTCCTACAGAACCGATATGGCACTGTATGTCCACCTAATCGTCGTCACAGTTACTCCCACTACGAGTTTCTTTAGTATGCAAATGTACTTCGCCGGATGACGAGGCATTTGGCTACCTTAAGAGAGTCACAGTTATTCCTGCCGGCTGCTCCCATTTCTTTAGGACTTTGTCATTCTTGCTAAGGCCAGTCCTACAGAACCGATATGACACTGTATCTCCACCTTAACGTCGTCACAGTTAATCCCACTACGAGTTTCTCGAGGTAGCAAATGTACTTCGCCGGATGACGAGGCATTTGGCTACCTTAAG
This sequence comes from Schistocerca americana, assembly GCF_021461395.2. Lineage (NCBI taxonomy): Eukaryota > Metazoa > Arthropoda > Insecta > Orthoptera > Acrididae > Schistocerca > Schistocerca americana. The sequence goes on from NC_060123.1 coordinate 718,308,221, forward strand.
AGTGTCATAGTTCCTGTTGCTAGCTGCTCCTCTTTCTTTGAATCTTTCCTCTCTTTAATTCGTTCTGCCTCCAGTCCACGCAGAAGCGAAATACTGCAACATGTCCACCTTAACGTTGTCTGAGTTACTCCAACGACAATATCCACGAGCTTTCAAATGAATTTCGCAGAGTGACGAGGCATATGGCTACCTTAAGAGAGTCTTAGTTACTGCTGCCAGCTGCTCCCCCTTCTTTGATCTTTCCTCTCTTTAATTCGTATTGCGGCCCGTCCTGCAGAAGCGAAATGCTGCAACATGTCCACCTTAACGTTGTCTGAGTTACTCCAACGACGATACCCTCGAGATTTAAAATAAATTTCGCAGAGTGACAAGGCATTTGGCTACCTTAAGAGAGTCATAGTTACTCCTGCCGGCTGCTCCCATTTCTTTAGGCCATTATCATTCTTGCTATGGCCAGTCCTACAGAACCGATATGCCACTGTATGTCCACCTAAACGTCGTCACAGTTACTTCCACTACGAGTTTCTTGAGTTAGCAAATGTACTTCGCCGGATGACGAGGCATTTGGCCACCTTAAGAGAGTTCCTGCCGCCAGCTGCCCCCCTTCCTTTGAATCTTTCCTCTCTTTAATTCGTACTGCGGCCAGTCCATGCAGAAGCGAAATGCTGCAACATGTCCACCTTAACGTTGTCTGAGTTACTCCAACAACGATATCCTCGAGTTTTCAAATAAATTTCGCAGAGTGACGAGGATTTTAGCTGCCTTAAGAGAGTCATAGTTCCTCTTGCTAGCTGCTCCCCTTTCTTTGAATCTTTACACTCTTTAATTCCGTACACCGGCCAGTTCATGCAGAACCGGAATGCTGCAACATGTCCACCTTAACGTTGTCTGAGTTACTCCAACGAGGATATCCTCGAGTTTTCAAATAAATTTCGCAGAGTGTCGAGGCATTTGGCTACCTTAAGAGTGTTATAGTTACTCCTCCTGGCTGCTCCCGTTTCTTTAGGCCACTATCATTCATGCTATGGCCAGTCCTACAGAACCGATATGCCACTGTATGTCCACCTAAACGTCGTCACAATTACTCCCACTACGAGTTTCTTTAGTATGCAAATGTACTTCGCCGGATGACGAGGCATTTGGCTACCATAAGAGAGTCACAGTTATTCCTGCCGGCTGCTCCCATTTCTTTAGGACTTTGTCATTCTTGCTAAGGCCAGTCCTACAGAACCGATATGACACTGTATCTCCACCTTAACGTCGTCACAGTTAATCCCACTACGAGTTTCTCGAGTTAGCAAATGTACTTCGCCGGATGACGAGGCACTTGGCTACCTTAAGAGTGTCATAGTTCCTGTTGCTAGCTGCTCCTCTTTCTTTGAATCTTTCCTCTCTTTAATTCGTTCTGCCTCCAGTCCACGCAGAAGCGAAATACTGCAACATGTCCACCTTAACGTTGTCTGAGTTACTCCAACGACAATATCCACGAGCTTTCAAATGAATTTCGCAGAGTGACGAGGCATTTGGCTACCTTAAGAGAGTCATAGCTACTGCTGCCAGCTGCTCCCCCTTCTTTGATCTTTCCTCTCTTTAATTCGTATTGCGGCCCGTCCTGCAGAAGCGAAATGCTGCAACATGTCCACCTTAACGTTGTCTGAGTTACTCCAACGACGATATCCTCGAGATTTCAAATAAATTTCGCAGAGTGACAAGGCATTTGGCTACCTTAAGAGAGTCATAGTTACTCCTGCCGGCTGCTCCCAATTCTTTAGACCTTTATCATTCTTGCTATGGCCAGTCCTACAGAACCGATATGGCACTGTATGTCCACCTAATCGTCGTCACAGTTACTCCCACTACGAGTTTCTTTAGTATGCAAATGTACTTCGCCGGATGACGAGGCATTTGGCTACCTTAAGAGAGTCACAGTTATTCCTGCCGGCTGCTCCCATTTATTTAGGACTTTGTCATTCTTGCTAAGGCCAGTCCTACAGAAATGATATGACACTGTATCTCCACCTTAACGTCGTCACAGTTAATCCCACTACGAGTTTCTCGAGTTAGCAAATGTACTTCGCCGGATGACGAGGCATTTGGCTACCTTAAGAGTGTCATAGTTCCTGTTGCTAGCTGCACCTCTTTCTTTGAATCTTTCCTCTCTTTAATTCGTTCTGCCTCCAGTCCACGCAGAAGCGAAATACTGCAACATGTCCACCTTAACGTTGTCTGAGTTACTCCAACGACAATATCCACGAGCTTTCAAATGAATTTCGCAGAGTGACGAGGCATTTGGCTACCTTAAGAGAGTCTTAGTTACTGCTGCCAGCTGCTCCCCCTTCTTTGATCTTTCCTCTCTTTAATTCGTATTGCGGCCCGTCCTGCAGAAGCGAAATGCTGCAACATGTCCACCTTAACGTTGTCTGAGTTACTCCAACGACGATACCCTCGAGATTTCAAATAAATTTCGCAGAGTGACAAGGCATTTGGCTACCTTAAGAGAGTCATAGTTACTCCTGCCGGCTGCTCCCAATTCTTTAGACCTTTATCATTCTTGCTATGGCCAGTCCTACAGAACCGATATGCCACTGTATGTCCTCCTAAACGTCGTCACAGTTACTCCCACTACGAGTTCCTTTAGTATGCAAATGTACTTCGCCGGATGACGAGGCATTTGGCTACCATAAGAGAGTCACAGTTATTCCTGCCGGCTGCTCCCATTTCTTTAGGACTTTGTCATTCTTGCTAAGGCCAGTCCTACAGAACCGATATGACACTGTATCTCCACCTTAACGTCGTCACAGTTAATCCCACTACTAGTTTCTCGAGTTAGCAAATGTACTTCGCCGGATGACGAGGCATTTGGCTACCTTAAGAGTGTCATAGTTGATGTTGCTAGCTGCTCCTCTTTCTTTGAATCTTTCCTCTCTTTAATTCGTTCTGCCTCCAGTCCACGCAGAAGCGAAATACTGCAACATGTCCACCTTAACGTTGTCTGAGTTACTCCAACGACAATATCCACGAGCTTTCAAATGAATTTCGCAGAGTGACGAGGCATATGGCTACCTTAAGAGAGTCATAGTTACTGCTGCCAGCTGCTCCCCCTTCTTTGATCTTTCCTCTCTTTAATTCGTATTGCGGCCCGTCCTGCAGAAGCGAAATGCTGCAACATGTCCACCTTAACGTTGTCTGAGTTACTCCAACGACGATACCCTCGAGATTTAAAATAAATTTCGCAGAGTGACAAGGCATTTGGCTACCTTAAGAGAGTCATAGTTACTCCTGCCGGCTGCTCCCATTTCTTTAGGCCATTATCATTCTTGCTATGGCCAGTCCTACAGAACCGATATGCCACTGTATGTCCACCTAAACGTCGTCACAGTTACTTCCACTACGAGTTTCTTGAGTTAGCAAATGTACTTCGCCGGATGACGAGGCATTTGGCCACCTTAAGAGAGTTCCTGCCGCCAGCTGCCCCCCTTCCTTTGAATCTTTCCTCTCTTTAATTCGTACTGCGGCCAGTCCATGCAGAAGCGAAATGCTGCAACATGTCCACCTTAACGTTGTCTGAGTTACTCCAACAACGATATCCTCGAGTTTTCAAATAAATTTCGCAGAGTGACGAGGATTTTAGCTGCCTTAAGAGAGTCATAGTTCCTCTTGCTAGCTGCTCCCCTTTCTTTGAATCTTTACACTCTTTAATTCCGTACACCGGCCAGTTCATGCAGAACCGGAATGCTGCAACATGTCCACCTTAACGTTGTCTGAGTTACTCCAACGAGGATATCCTCGAGTTTTCAAATAAATTTCGCAGAGTGTCGAGGCATTTGGCTACCTTAAGAGTGTTATAGTTACTCCTCCTGGCTGCTCCCGTTTCTTTAGGCCACTATCATTCATGCTATGGCCAGTCCTACAGAACCGATATGCCACTGTATGTCCACCTAAACGTCGTCACAATTACTCCCACTACGAGTTTCTTTAGTATGCAAATGTACTTCGCCGGATGACGAGGCATTTGGCTACCATAAGAGAGTCACAGTTATTCCTGCCGGCTGCTCCCATTTCTTTAGGACTTTGTCATTCTTGCTAAGGCCAGTCCTACAGAACCGATATGACACTGTATCTCCACCTTAACGTCGTCACAGTTAATCCCACTACGAGTTTCTCGAGTTAGCAAATGTACTTCGCCGGATGACGAGGCACTTGGCTACCTTAAGAGTGTCATAGTTCCTGTTGCTAGCTGCTCCTCTTTCTTTGAATCTTTCCTCTCTTTAATTCGTTCTGCCTCCAGTCCACGCAGAAGCGAAATACTGCAACATGTCCACCTTAACGTTGTCTGAGTTACTCCAACGACAATATCCACGAGCTTTCAAATGAATTTCGCAGAGTGACGAGGCATTTGGCTACCTTAAGAGAGTCATAGCTACTGCTGCCAGCTGCTCCCCCTTCTTTGATCTTTCCTCTCTTTAATTCGTATTGCGGCCCGTCCTGCAGAAGCGAAATGCTGCAACATGTCCACCTTAACGTTGTCTGAGTTACTCCAACGACGATATCCTCGAGATTTCAAATAAATTTCGCAGAGTGACAAGGCATTTGGCTACCTTAAGAGAGTCATAGTTACTCCTGCCGGCTGCTCCCAATTCTTTAGACCTTTATCATTCTTGCTATGGCCAGTCCTACAGAACCGATATGGCACTGTATGTCCACCTAATCGTCGTCACAGTTACTCCCACTACGAGTTTCTTTAGTATGCAAATGTACTTCGCCGGATGACGAGGCATTTGGCTACCTTAAGAGAGTCACAGTTATTCCTGCCGGCTGCTCCCATTTATTTAGGACTTTGTCATTCTTGCTAAGGCCAGTCCTACAGAAATGATATGACACTGTATCTCCACCTTAACGTCGTCACAGTTAATCCCACTACGAGTTTCTCGAGTTAGCAAATGTACTTCGCCGGATGACGAGGCATTTGGCTACCTTAAGAGTGTCATAGTTCCTGTTGCTAGCTGCACCTCTTTCTTTGAATCTTTCCTCTCTTTAATTCGTTCTGCCTCCAGTCCACGCAGAAGCGAAATACTGCAACATGTCCACCTTAACGTTGTCTGAGTTACTCCAACGACAATATCCACGAGCTTTCAAATGAATTTCGCAGAGTGACGAGGCATTTGGCTACCTTAAGAGAGTCTTAGTTACTGCTGCCAGCTGCTCCCCCTTCTTTGATCTTTCCTCTCTTTAATTCGTATTGCGGCCCGTCCTGCAGAAGCGAAATGCTGCAACATGTCCACCTTAACGTTGTCTGAGTTACTCCAACGACGATACCCTCGAGATTTCAAATAAATTTCGCAGAGTGACAAGGCATTTGGCTACCTTAAGAGAGTCATAGTTACTCCTGCCGGCTGCTCCCAATTCTTTAGACCTTTATCATTCTTGCTATGGCCAGTCCTACAGAACCGATATGCCACTGTATGTCCTCCTAAACGTCGTCACAGTTACTCCCACTACGAGTTCCTTTAGTATGCAAATGTACTTCGCCGGATGACGAGGCATTTGGCTACCATAAGAGAGTCACAGTTATTCCTGCCGGCTGCTCCCATTTCTTTAGGACTTTGTCATTCTTGCTAAGGCCAGTCCTACAGAACCGATATGACACTGTATCTCCACCTTAACGTCGTCACAGTTAATCCCACTACTAGTTTCTCGAGTTAGCAAATGTACTTCGCCGGATGACGAGGCATTTGGCTACCTTAAGAGTGTCATAGTTGATGTTGCTAGCTGCTCCTCTTTCTTTGAATCTTTCCTCTCTTTAATTCGTTCTGCCTCCAGTCCACGCAGAAGCGAAATACTGCAACATGTCCACCTTAACGTTGTCTGAGTTACTCCAACGACAATATCCACGAGCTTTCAAATGAATTTCGCAGAGTGACGAGGCATTTGGCTACCTTAAGAGAGTCATAGTTACTGCTGCCAGCTGCTCCCCCTTCTTTGATCTTTCCTCTCTTTAATTCGTATTGCGGCCCGTCCTGCAGAAGCGAAATGCTGCAACATGTCCACCTTAACGTTGTCTGAGTTACTCCAACGACGATATCCTCGAGATTTCAAATAAATTTCGCAGAGTGACAAGGCATTTGGCTACCTTAAGACAGTCATAGTTACTCCTGCCGGCTGCTCCCAATTCTTTAGACCTTTATCATTCTTGCTATGGCCAGTCCTACAGAACCGATATGGCACTGTATGTCCACCTAATCGTCGTCACAGTTACTCCCACTACGAGTTTCTTTAGTATGCAAATGTACTTCGCCGGATGACGAGGCATTTGGCTTCCTTAAGAGAGTCACAGTTATTCCTGCCGGCTGCTCCCATTTCTTTAGGACTTTGTCATTCTTGCTAAGGCCAGTCCTACAGAACCGATATGACACTGTATCTCCACCTTAACGTCGTCACAGTTAATCCCACTACGAGTTTCTCGAGTTAGCAAATGTACTTCGCCGGATGACGAGGCATTTGGCTACCTTAAGAGTGTCATAGTTCCTGTTGCTAGCTGCTCCTCTTTCTTTGAATCTTTCCTCTCTTTAATTCGTTCTGCCTCCAGTCCACGCAGAAGCGAAATACTGCAACATGTCCACCTTAACGTTGTCTGAGTTACTCCAACGACAATATCCACGAGCTTTCAAATGAAATTCGCAGAGTGACGAGGCATTTGGCTACCTTAAGAGAGTCGTAGTTACTGCTGCCAGCTGCTCCCCCTTCTTTGATCTTTCCTCTCTTTAATTCGTATTGCGGCCCGTCCTGCAGAAGCGAAATGCTGCAACATGTCCACCTTAACGTTGTCTGAGTTACTCCAACGACGATATCCACGAGCTTTCAAATAAATTTCGCAGAGTGACGAGGCATTAGGCTACCTTAAGAGAGTCATAGTTCCTCTTGCCAGCTGCTCCCCTATCTTTGAATCTCTCCTCTCTTTAATTCGTACTGCGGCCAGTCCATGCAGAAGCGAAATGCTGCAACATGTCCACCTTAACGTTTTCTGAGTTACTTTAACGACGATATCCTCGAGTTTTCAAATAAATTTCGCAGAGTGACGAGGCATTTGGCTACCTTAAGGGAGTCACAGTTGCTGCTGCCAGCTGCTCCCACTTCTTTGATCTTTCCTCTCTTTAATTCGTATTGCGGCCAGTCCTGCAGAAGCGAAATGCTGCAACATGTCCACCTTAACGTTGTCTGAGTTACCCCAACGACGATATTCTCGAGATTTCAAATAAATTTCGCAGAGTGACAAGGCATTTGGCTACCTTAAGAGAGTCATAGTTACTCCTGCCGGCTGCTCCCAATTCTTTAGACCTTTATCATTCTTGCTATGGCCAGTCCTACAGAACCGATATGCCACTGTATGTCCACCTAATCGTCGTCACAGTTACTCCCACTACGAGTTTCTTTAGTATGCAAATGTACTTCGCCGGATGACGAGGCATTTGGCTACCTTAAGAGAGTCACAGTTATTCCTGCCGGCTGCTCCCATTTCTTTAGGACTTTGTCATTCTTGCTAAGGCCAGTCCTACAGAACCGATATGACACTGTATCTCCACCTTAACGTCGTCACAGTTAATCCCACTACGAGTTTCTCGAGTTAGCAAATGTACTTCGCCGGATGACGAGGCATTTGGCTACCTTAAGAGTGTCATAGTTCCTGTTGCTAGCTGCTCCTCTTTCTTTGAATCTTTCCTCTCTTTAATTCGTTCTGCCTCCAGTCCACGCAGAAGTGAAATACTGCAACATGTCCACCTTAACGTTGTCTGAGTTACTCCAACGACAATATCCACGAGCTTTCAAATGAATTTCGCAGAGTGACGAGGCATTTGGCTACCCTAAGAGAGTCATAGTTACTGCTGCCAGCTGCTCCCCCTTCTTTGATCTTTCCTCTCTTTAATTCGTATTGCGGCCCGTCCTGCAGAAGCGAAATGCTGCAACATGTCCACCTTAACGTTGTCTGAGTTACTCCAACGACGATATCCACAAGCTTTCAAATAAATTTCGCAGAGTGACGAGGCATTAGGCTACCTTAAGAGAGTCATAGTTCCTCTTGCCAGCTGCTCCCCTATCTTTGAATCTCTCCTCTCTTTAATTCGTACTGCGGCCAGTCCATGCAGAAGCGAAATGCTGCAACATGTACACCTTAACGTTTTCTGAGTTACTTTAACGACGATATCCTCGAGTTTTCAAATAAATTTCGCAGAGTGTCGAGGCATTTGGCTACCTTAAGAGAGTCACAGTTGCTGCTGCCAGCTGCTCCCACTTCTTTGATCTTTCCTCTCTTTAATTCGTATTGCGGCCAGTCCTGCAGAAGCGAAATGCTGCAACATGTCCACCTTAACGTTGTCTGAGTTACCCCAACGACGATATTCTCGAGATTTCAAATAAATTTCGCAGAGTGACAAGGCATTTGGCTACCTTAAGAGAGTCATAGTTACTCCTGCCGGCTGCTCCCAATTCATTAGACCTTTATCATTCTTGCTATGGCCAGTCCTACAGAACCGATATGCCACTGTATGTCCTCCTAAACGTTCTCACAGTTACTCCCACTACGAGTTTCTTTAGTATGCAAATGTACTTCGCCGGATGACGAGGCATTTGGCTACCATAAGAGAGTCACAGTTATTCCTGCCGGCTGCTCCCATTTCTTTAGGACTTTGTCATTCTTGCTAAGGCCAGTCCTACAGAACCGATATGACACTGTATCTCCACCTTAACGTCGTCACAGTTAATCCCACTACGAGTTTCTCGAGTTAGCAAATGTACTTCGCCGGATGCTGAGGCATTTGGCTACCTTAAGAGTGTCATAGTTCCTGTTGCTAGCTGCTCCTCTTTCTTTGAATCTTTCCTCTCTTTAATTCGTTCTGCCTCCAGTCCACGCAGAAGCGAAATACTGCAACATGTCCACCTTAACGTTGTCTGAGTTACTCCAACGACAATATCCACGAGCTTTCAAATGAATTTCGCAGAGTGACGAGGCATTTGGCTACCTTAAGAGAGTCATAGTTACTGCTGCCAACTGCTCCCCCTTCTTTGATCTTTCCTCTCTTTAATTCGTATTGCGGCCCGTCCTGCAGAAGCGAAATGCTGCAACATGTCCACCTTAACGTTGTCTGAGTTACTCCAACGACGATATCCTCGAGATTTCAAATAAATTTCGCAGAGTGACAAGGCATTTGGCTACCTTAAGACAGTCATAGTTACTCCTGCCGGCTGCTCCCAATTCTTTAGACCTTTATCATTCTTGCTATGGCCAGTCCTACAGAACCGATATGCCACTGTATGTCCACCTAATCGTCGTCACAGTTACTCCCACTACGATTTTCTTTAGTATGCAAATGTACTTCGCCGGATGACGAGGCATTTGGCTACCTTCAGAGAGTCACAGTTATTCCTGCCGGCTGCTCCCATCTCTTTAGGACTTTGTCATTCTTGCTAAGGCCAGTCCTACAGAACCGATATGACACTGTATCTCCACCTTAACGTCGTCACAGTTAATCCCACTACGAGTTTCTCGAGTTAGCAAATGTACTTCGCCGGATGACGAGGCATTTGGCTACCTTAAGAGTGTCATAGTTCCTGTTGCTAGCTGCTCCTCTTTCTTTGAATCTTTCCTCTCTTTAATTCGTTCTGCCTCCAGTCCACGCAGAAGCGAAATACTGCAACATGTCCACCTTAACGTTGTCTGAGTTACTCCAACGACAATATCCACGAGCTTTCAAATGAATTTCGCAGAGTGACGAGGCATTTGGCTACCCTAAGAGAGTCATAGTTACTGCTGCCAGCTGCTCCCCCTTCTTTGATCTTTCCTCTCTTTAATTCGTATTGCGGCCCGTCCTGCAGAAGCGAAATGCTGCAACATGTCCACCTTAACGTTGTCTGAGTTACTCCAACGACGATATCCACGAGCTTTCAAATAAAATTCGCAGAGTGACGAGGCATTAGGCTACCTTAAGAGAGTCATAGTTCCTCTTGCCAGCTGCTCCCCTATCTTTGAATCTCTCCTCTCTTTAATTCGTACTGCGGCCAGTCCATGCAGAAGCGAAATGCTGCAACATGTCCACCTTAACGTTTTCTGAGTTACTTTAACGACGATATCCTCGAGTTTTCAAATAAATTTCGCAGAGTGACGAGGCATTTGGCTACCTTAAGAGAGTCACAGTTGCTGCTGCCAGCTGCTCCCACTTCTTTGATCTTTCCTCTCTTTAATTCGTATTGCGGCCAGTCCTGCAGAAGCGAAATGCTGCAACATGTCCACCTTAACGTTGTCTGAGTTACCCCAACGACGATATTCTCGAGATTTCAAATAAATTTCGCAGAGTGACAAGGCATTTGGCTACCTTAAGAGAGTCATAGTTACTCCTGCCGGCTGCTCCCAATTCTTTAGACCTTTATCATTCTTGCTATCCTACAGAACCGATATGCCACTGTATGTCCACCTAATCGTCATCACAGTTACTCCCACTACGAGTTTCTTTAGTATGCAAATGTACTTCGCCGGATGACGAGGCATTTGGCTACCTTAAGAGAGTCACAGTTATTCCTGCCGGCTGCTCCCATTTCTTTAGGACTTTGTCATTCTTGCTAAGGCCAGTCCTACAGAACCGATATGACACTGTATCTCCACCTTAACGTCGTCACAGTTAATCCCACTACGAGTTTCTCGAGTTAGCAAATGTACTTCGCCGGATGACGAGGCATTTGGCTACCTTAAGAGTGTCATAGTTCCTGTTGCTAGCTGCTCCTCTTTCTTTGAATCTTTCCTCTCTTTAATTCGTTCTGCCTCCAGTCCACGCAGAAGCGAAATACTGCAACATGTAAACCTTAACGTTGTCTGAGTTACTCCAACGACAATATCCACGAGCTTTCAAATGAAATTCGCAGAGCGACGAGGCATTTGGCTACCTTAAGAGAGTCGTAGTTACTGCTGCCAGCTGCTCCCCCTTCTTTGATCTTTCCTCTCTTTAATTCGTATTGCGGCCCGTCCTGCAGAAGCGAAATGCTGCAACATGTCCACCTTAACGTTGTCTGAGTTACTCCAACGACGATATCCACGAGCTTTCAAATAAATTTCGCAGAGTGACGAGGCATTAGGCTACCTTAAGAGAGTCATAGTTCCTCTTGCCAGCTGCTCCCCTATCTTTGAATCTCTCCTCTCTTTAATTCGTACTGCGGCCAGTCCATGCAGAAGCGAAATGCTGCAACATGTCCACCTTAACGTTTTCTGAGTTACTTTAACGACGATATCCTCGAGTTTTCAAATAAATTTCGCAGAGTGACGAGGCATTTGGCTACCTTAAGAGAGTCACAGTTGCTGCTGCCAGCTGCTCCCACTTCTTTGATCTTTCCTCTCTTTAATTCGTATTGCGGCCAGTCCTGCAGAAGCGAAATGCTGCAACATGTCCACCTTAACGTTGTCTGAGTTACCCCAACGACGATATTCTCGAGATTTCAAATAAATTTCGCAGAGTGACAAGGCATTTGGCTACCTTAAGAGAGTCATAGTTACTCCTGCCGGCTGCTCCCAATTCATTAGACCTTTATCATTCTTGCTATGGCCAGTCCTACAGAACCGATATGCCACTGTATGTCCTCCTAAACGTCGTCACAGTTACTCCCACTACGAGTTTCTTTAGTATGCAAATGTACTTCGCCGGATGACGAGGCATTTGGCTACCTTAAGAGAGTCACAGTTATTCCTGCCGGCTGCTCCCATTTCTTTAGGACTTTGTCATTCTTGCTAAGGCCAGTCCTACAGAACCGATATGACACTGTATCTCCACCTTAACGTCGTCACAGTTAATCCCACTACGAGTTTCTCGAGTTAGCAAATGTACTTCGCCGGATGACGAGGCATTTGGCTACCTTAAGAGTGTCATAGTTCCTGTTGCTAGCTGCTCCTCTTTCTTTGAATCTTTCCTCTCTTTAATTCGTTCTGCCTCCAGTCCACGCAGAAGCGAAATACTGCAACATGTCCACCTTAACGTTGTCTGAGTTACTCCAACGACAATATCCACGAGCTTTCAAATGAAATTCGCAGAGTGACGAGGCATTTGGCTACCTTAAGAGAGTCGTAGTTACTGCTGCCAGCTGCTCCCCCTTCTTTGATCTTTCCTCTCTCTAATTCGTATTGCGGCCAGTCCTGTAGAAGCGAAATGCTGCAACATGTCCACCTTAACGTTGTCTGAGTTACCCCAACGACGATATTCTCGAGATTTCAAATAAATTTCGCAGAGTGACAAGGCATTTGGCTACCTTAAGAGAGTCATAGTTCCTCTTGCCAGCTGCTCCCCTATCTTTGAATCTCTCCTCTCTTTAATTCGTACTGCGGCCAGTCCATGCAGAAGCGAAATGCTGCAACATGTACACCTTAACGTTTTCTGAGTTACTTTAACGACGATATCCTCGAGTTTTCAAATAAATTTCGCAGAGTGTCGAGGCATTTGGCTACCTTAAGAGAGTCACAGTTGCTGCTGCCAGCTGCTCCCACTTCTTTGATCTTTCCTCTCTTTAATTCGTATTGCGGCCAGTCCTGCAGAAGCGAAATGCTGCAACATGTCCACCTTAACGTTGTCTGAGTTACCCCAACGACGATATTCTCGAGATTTCAAATAAATTTCGCAGAGTGACAAGGCATTTGGCTACCTTAAGAGAGTCATAGTTACTCCTGCCGGCTGCTCCCAATTCATTAGACCTTTATCATTCTTGCTATGGCCAGTCCTACAGAACCGATATGCCACTGTATGTCCTCCTAAACGTTCTCACAGTTACTCCCACTACGAGTTTCTTTAGTATCCAAATGTACTTCGCCGGATGACGAGGCATTTGGCTACCATAAGAGAGTCACAGTTATTCCTGCCGGCTGCTCCCATTTCTTTAGGACTTTGTCATTCTTGCTAAGGCCAGTCCTACAGAACCGATATGACACTGTATCTCCACCTTAACGTCGTCACAGTTAATCCCACTACGAGTTTCTCGAGTTAGCAAATGTACTTCGCCGGATGACGAGGCATTTGGCTACCTTAAGAGTGTCATAGTTCCTGTTGCTAGCTGCTCCTCTTTCTTTGAATCTTTCCTCTCTTTAATTCGTTCTGCCTCCAGTCCACGCAGAAGCGAAATACTGCAACATGTCCACCTTAACGTTGTCTGAGTTACTCCAACGACAATATCCACGAGCTTTCAAATGAATTTCGCAGAGTGACGAGGCATTTGGCTACCTTAAGAGAGTCATAGTTACTGCTGCCAGCTGCTCCCCCTTCTTTGATCTTTCCTCTCTTTAATTCGTATTGCGGCCCGTCCTGCAGAAGCGAAATGCTGCAACATGTCCACCTTAACGTTGTCTGAGTTACTCCAACGACGATATCCTCGAGATTTCAAATAAATTTCGCAGAGTGACAAGGCATTTGGCTACCTTAAGAGAGTCATAGTTACTCCTGCCGGCTGCTCCCAATTCTTTAGACCTTTATCATTCTTGCTATGGCCAGTCCTACAGAACCGATATGCCACTGTATGTCCACCTAATCGTCGTCACAGTTACTCCCACTACGAGTTTCTTTAGTATGCAAATGTACTTCGCCGGATGACGAGGCATTTGGCTACCTTAAGAGAGTCACAGTTATTCCTGCCGGCTGCTCCCATCTCTTTAGGACTTTGTCATTCTTGCTAAGGCCAGTCCTACAGAACCGATATGACACTGTATCTCCACCTTAACGTCGTCACAGTTAATCCCACTACGAGTTTCTCGAGTTAGCAAATGTACTTCGCCGGATGACGAGGCATTTGGCTACCTTAAGAGTGTCATAGTTCCTGTTGCTAGCTGCTCCTCTTTCTTTGAATCTTTCCTATCTATAATTCGTTCTGCCTCCAGTCCACGCAGAAGCGAAATACTGCAACGTGTCCACCTTAACGTTGTCTGAGTTACTCCAACGACAATATCCACGAGCTTTCAAATGAATTTCGCAGAGTGACGAGGCATTTGGCTACCTTAAGAGAGTCATAGTTACTGCTGCTAGCTGCTCCCCCTTCTTTGATCTTTCCTCTCTTTAATTCGTATTGCGGCCCGTCCTGCAGAAGCGAAATGCTGCAACATGTCCACCTTAACGTTGTCTGAGTTACTCCAACGACGATATCCTCGAGATTTCAAATAAATTTCGCAGAGTGACGAGGCATTAGGCTACCTTAAGAGAGTCATAGTTCCTCTTGCCAGCTGCTCCCCTATCTTTGAATCTCTCCTCTCTTTAATTCGTACTGCGGCCAGTCCATGCAGAAGCGAAATGCTGCAACATGTCCGCCTTAACGTTTTCTGAGTTACTTTAACGACGATATCCTCGAGTTTTCAAATAAATTTCGCAGAGTGACGAGGCATTTGGCTACCTTAAGAGAGTCACAGTTGCTGCTGCCAGCTGCTCCCACTTCTTTGATCTTTCCTCTCTTTAATTCGTATTGCGGCCAGTCCTGCAGAAGCGAAATGCTGCAACATGTCCACCTTAACGTTGTCTGAGTTACCCCAATGACGATATTCTCGAGATTTCAAATAAATTTCGCAGAGTGACAAGGCATTTGGCTACCTTAAGAGAGTCATAGTTACTTCTGCCGGCTGCTCCCATTTCTTTAGGCCTTAATCATTCTTGCTAAGGGCAGTCCTACAGTACCGATATGTCACTGTATGTCCACCTTAACTACGTCACAGTTACTCCCACTACGAGTGTCTCGAGTTAGCAAATGTACTTCGCCGGATGAAGAGGCAATTGGCTACCTTAAGAGCGTCATAGTTCCTGTTGCCAGCTGCTCCCCTTTCTTTGAATCTTTCCTCTCTTTAATTCGTTCTGCTGCCAGTCCATTCAGAAGCGAAGTACTGCAACATGTCCACATTAACGTTGTCTGAGTTACTCCAACGACGATATCCACAAGCTTTCAAATAAATTTCGCAGAGTGACGAGGCACTTGGCTACCTTAAGAGAGTCATAGTGACTCCTGCCGGCTGCTCCCATTTCTTTAGGCCATCATCATTCTTGCTATGGCCAGTCCTACAGAACCGATATGCCACTATATGTCCACCTAAACGTCGTCACAGTTACTCCCACTACGAGTTTCTTGAGTTAGCATATGTACTTCGCCGGATGACGAGGCATTTGGCGACCTTAAGAGAGTCATAGTTCCTGCTGCCAGCTGCTCCCCTTCCTTTGATACTTTCCTCTCTTTAATTCGTACTGCGGCCAGTCCATGCAGAAGCGAAATGCTCCAACATGTCCACCTTAACGTTGTCTGAGTTACCCCAAAGATGATATCCTCGAGTTTTCAAATAAATTTCGCAGAGTGACGAGGCATTTAACTACCTTAAGAGAGTCATAGTTACTCCTGCCGGCTGCTCCCATTTCTTTAGGCCATTATCATTCTTGTTATGGCCAGTCCTACAGAACCGATATGCCACTGTATGTCCACCTAAACGTCGTCACAGTTACTCCCACTACGAGTTTCTTGAGTTAGCAAATGTACTTCGACGGATGACGAGGCATTTGGCCACCTTAAGAGAGTTCCTGCCGCCAGCTGCTCCCCTTCCTTTGAATCTTTCCTCTCTTTAATTCGTACTGCGGCCAGTCCATGCAGAAGCGAAATGCTGCAACATGTCCACCTTAACGTTGTCTGAGTTACTCCAACAACGATATCCTCGAGTTTTCAAATAAATTTCGCAGAGTGACGAGGATTTTGGCTGCCTTAAGAGAGTCATAGTTCCTCTTGCTAGCTGCTCCCCTTTCTTTGAATCTTTACACTCTTTAATTCCGTACACCGGCCAGTTCATGCAGAACCGGAATGATGCAACATGTCCACCTTAACGTTGTCTGAGTTACTCCAACGAGGATATCCTCGAGTTTTCAAATAAATTTCGCAGAGTGACGAGGCATTTGGCTACCTTAAGAGTGTTATAGTTACTCCTCCTGGCTGCTCCCGTTTCTTTAGGCCACTATCATTCATGCTATGGCCAGTCCTACAGAACCGATATGCCACTGTATGTCCACCTAAACGTCGTCACAATTACTCCCACTACGAGTTTCTTTAGTATGCAAATGTACTTCGCCGGATGACGAGGTATTTGGCTACCTTAAGAGAGTCATAGTTCCTGCTGCCAGCTGCTAGCCCTTTATTTGAATGTTTCCTCTCTTTAATTCGTACTGCGGCCAGTAAATGCAGAAGCGCAATGCTGCAACATGTCCACCTTCACGTTATCTGAGTTACTCCAACGACGTTATCCTCGAGTTTTCAAATAAATTTCGCAGAGTGACGAGGCATTTGGCTACCTTAAGAGAGTCACAGTTATTCCTGCCAGCTGCTCCCATTTCTTTAGGGCTTTGTCATTCTTGCTATGGCCAGTCCTACAGAACCGCTAATCCACCGTATGTCCACCTTAACGTCGTCACAGTTACTCCCACTACGAGTTTCTCGAGTTAGCAAATGTACTTCGCCGGTTGACGAGGCATTTGGCTACCTTAAGTGAGTCATAGTTCCTGTTGCCAGCTGTTCTCCTTTCTTTGAATCTTTAATCTCTTTAATTCGTTCTGCGGCCAGTCCAGGCAGAAGCGAAATACTGCAACATGTCCACCTTAACGTTGTCTGAGTTGCTCCAACGACGATATCCTCGAGTTTTCAAATAAATTTCGCAGAGTGACGAGGCATTTGGCTACCTTAAGAGAGTCATAGTTACTCCTGCCAATTGCTCCCCCTTCTTTGATCTTTCCTCTCATTAATTCGTATTGCGGCCAGTCCTGCAGATGAGAAATGCTACAGCATTTTACCTTAACGTTGTCTGAGTTACTCCAACGACGATATCCTCGAGTTTTCTAATAAATTTCGCAGAGTGACAAGGCATTTGGCTACCTTAAGAGAGTCATAGTTACTCCTGCCGGCTGCTCCCATTTCTTTAGGCCTTAATCATTCTTGCTAAGGCCAGTCCTACTGAACCGATATGTCACTGTATGTCCACCTTCACGACGTCACAGTTACTCCCACTACGAGTTTCTCGAGTTAGCAAATGTACTTCGCCGGATGACGAGGCATTTGGCTACCTTTAGTGAGTCATAGTTCCTGTTGCCAGCTGCTCCTCTTTCTTTGAATCTTTCCTCTCTTTAATTCGTTCTGCTGCCAGTCCACGCAGAAGCGAAATACTGCAACATGTCCACCTTAACGTTGTCTGAGTTGCTCCAACGACAATATCCACGAGCTTTCAAATAAATTTCGCAGAGTGACGAGGCATTTGGCTACCTTAAGAGAGTAACAGTTACTCCTGCCGGCTGCTCCCATTTCTCTAGGCCTTAATCATTCTTGCTAAGGCCAGTCCCACAGAACCGATTTGTCACTGTATGTCCACCTTAACGACGTCACAGTTACTCCCACTACGAGTTTCTCGAGTTAGCAAATGTACTTCGCCGGATGACGAGGCATCTGGCTACCTTAAGAGAGTCATAGTTCCTGTTGCCAGCTGCTCCTATTTCTTTGAATCTTTCCTCTCTTTAATTCGTTCGGCTGCCAGTCCATGCAGAACCGAAATACTGCAGCATGTCCACCTTAACGTTGTCTGACTTACTCCAACGACGATATCCACGAGCTTTCAAATAAATTTCGCAGAGTGACGAGGCATTTGGCTACCTTAAGAGAGTCATAGTTACTCCTCCTGGCTGCTCCCATTTCTTTAGGCCATTATCATTCTTGCTATGGCCAGTCCTAGAGAACCGATATGCCACTGTATGTCCACCTAAACGTCGTCACAGTTACTCCCACTACGAGTTTCTTGAGTTAGAAAATGTACTTCGCCGGATGACGAGGCATTTGGCTATCTTAAGAGAGTCATAGTTCCTCTTGCCAGCTGCTCCCCTTTCTTTGAATCTCTCCTCTCTTTAATTCGTACTGCGGCCAGTCCATGCAGAAGCGAAATGCTGCAACATGTCCACCTTAACGTTTTCTGAGTTACTTCAACGACGATATCCTCGAGTTTTCAAATAAATTTCGCAGAGTGACGAGGCATTTGGCTACCTTAAGAGAGTCACAGTCGCTGCTGCCAGCTGCTCCCACTTCTTTGATCTTTCCTCTCTTTAATTCGTATTGCGGCCAGTCCTGCAGAAGCGAAATGCTGCAACATGTCCACCTTAACGTTGTCTGAGTTACCCCAACGACGATATTCTCGAGATTTCAAATAAATTTCGCAGAGTGACAAGGCATTTGGCTACCTTAAGAGAGTCATAGTTACTCCTGCCGGCTGCTCCCAATTCTTTAGACCTTTATCATTCTTGCTATGGCCAGTCCTACAGAACCGATATGCCACTGTATGTCCTCCTAAACGTCGTCACAGTTACTCCCTCTACGAGTTTCTTTAGTATGCAAATGTAATTCGCCGGATGACGAGGCATTTGGCTACCATAAGAGAGTCACAGTTATTCCTGCCGGCTGCTCCCATTTCTTTAGGACTTTGTCATTCTTGCTAAGGCCAGTCATACAGAACCGATATGACACTGTATCTCCACCTTAACGTCGTCACAGTTAATCCCACTACGAGTTTCTCGAGTTAGCAAATGTACTTCGCCGGATGACGAGGCATTTGGCTACCTTAAGAGTGTCATAGTTCCTGTTGCTAGCTGCTCCTCTTTCTTTGAATCTTTCCTCTCTTTAATTCGTTCTGCCTCCAGTCCACGCAGAAGCGAAATACTGCAACATGTCCACCTTAACGTTGTCTGAGTTACTCCAACTACAATATCCACCAGCTTTCAAATGAATTTCGCAGAGTGACGAGGCATTTGGCTACCTTAAGAGAGTCATAGTTACTGCTGCCAGCTGCTCCCCCTTCTTTGATCTTTCCTCTCTTTAATTCGTATTGCGGCCCGTCCTGCAGAAGCGAAATGCTGCAACATGTCCACCTTAACGTTGTCTGAGTTACTCCAACGACGATATCCTCGAGATTTCAAATAAATTTCGCAGAGTGACAAGGCATTTGGCTACCTTAAGAGAGTCATAGTTACTCCTGCCGGCTGCTCCCAATTCTTTAGACCTTTATCATTCTTGCTATGGCCAGTCCTACAGAACCGATATGCCACTGTATGTCCACCTAATCGTCGTCACAGTTACTCCCACTACGAGTTTCTTTAGTATGCAAATCTACTTCGCCGGATGACGAGGCATTTGGCTACCTTAAGAGAGTCACAGTTATTCCTGCCGGCTGCTCCCATTTCTTTAGGACTTTGTCATTCTTGCTAAGGTCAGTCCTACAGACCCGATATGACACTGTATCCCCACCTTAACGTCGTCACAGTTAATCCCACTACGAGTTTCTCGAGTTAGCAAATGTACTTCGCCGGATGACGAGGCATTTGGCTACCTTAAGAGAGTCATAGTTACTGCTGCCAGCTACTCCCCCTTCTTTGATCTTTCCTCTCTTTAATTCGTATTGCGGCCCGTCCTGCAGAAGCGAAATGCTGCAACATGTCCACCTTAACGTTGTCTGAGTTACTCCAACGACGATATCCACGAGCTTTCAAATAAATTTCGCAGAGTGACGAGGCATTAGGCTACCTTAAGAGAGTCATAGTTCCTCTTGCCAGCTGCTCCCCTATCTTTTAATCTCTCCTCTCTTTAATTCGTACTGCGGCCAGTCCATGCAGAAGCGAAATGCTGCAACATGTCCACCTTAACGTTTTCTGAGTTACTTCAACGACGATATCCTTGAGTTTTCAAATAAATTTCGCAGAGTGACGAGGCATTTGGCTACCTTAAGAGAGTCACAGTAGCTGCTGCCAGCTGCTCCCACTTCTTTGATCTTTCCTCTCTTTAATTCGTATTGCGGCCAGTCCTGCAGAAGCGAAATGCTGCAACATGTCCACCTTAACGTTGTCTGAGTTACCCCAACGACGATATTCTCGAGATTTCAAATAAATTTCGCAGAGTGACAAGGCATTTGGCTACCTTAAGAGAGTCATAGTTACTCCTGCTGGCTGCTCCCAATTCTTTAGACCTTTATCATTCTTGCTATGGCCAGTCCTACAGAACCGATATGCCACTGTATGTCCACCAACACGTCGTCACAGTTACTCCCACTACGAGTTTCTTTAGTATGCAAATGTACTTCGCCGTATGACGAGGCATTTGGCTACCATAAGAGAGTCACAGTTATTCCTGCCAGCTGCTCCCATTTCTTTAGGACTTTGTCATTCTTGCTAAGGCAAGTCCTACAGAACCGATATGACACTGTATCTCCACCTTAACGTCGTCACAGTTAATCCCACTACGAGTTTTTCGAGTTAGCAAATGTACTTCGCCGGATGACGAGGAATTTGGCTACCTTAAGAGTGTCATAGTTCCTGTTGCTAGCTGCTCCTCTTTCTTTGAATCTTTCCTCTCTTTAATTCGTTCTGCCTCCAGTCCACGCAGAAGCGAAATACTGCAACATGTCCACCTTAACGTTGTCTGAGTTACTTTAACGACAATATCCACGAGCTTTCAAATGAATTTCGCAGAGTGACGAGGCATTTGGCTACCTTCAGAGAGTCATAGTTACTGCTGCCAGCTGCTCCCCCTTCTTTGATCTTTCCTCTCTTTAATTCGTATTGCGGCCCGTCCTGCAGAAGCGAAATGCTGCAACATGTCCACCTTAACGTTGTCTGAGTTACTCCAACGACGATATCCTCGAGATTTCAAATAAATTTCGCAGAGTGACAAGGCATTTGGCTACCTTAAGAGAGTCATAGTTACTCCTGCCGGCTGTTCCCAATTCTTTAGACCTTTCTCATTCTTGCTATGGCCAGTCCTACAGAACCGATATGCCACTGTATGTCCACCTAATCGTCGTCACAGTTACTCCCACTACGAGTTTCTTTAGTATGCAAATGTACTTCGCCGGATGACGAGGCATTTGGCTACCTTAAGAGGGTCACAGTTATTCCTGCCGGCTGCTCCCATTTCTTTAGGACTTTGTCATTCTTGCTAAGGCCAGTCCTACAGAACCGATATGACACTGTATCTCCACCTTAACGTCGTCACAGTTAATCCCACTACGAGTTTCTCGAGTTAGCAAATGTACTTCGCCGGATGACGAGGCATTTGGCTACCTTAAGAGTGTCATAGTTCCTGTTGCTAGCTGCTCCTCTTTCTTTGAATCTTTCCTCTCTTTAATTCGTTCTGCCTCCAGTCCACGCAGAAGCGAAATACTGCAACATGTCCACCTTAACGTTGTCTGAGTTACTCCAACGACAGTATCCACGAGCTTTCAAATGAATTTCGCAGAGTGACGAGGCATTTGGCTACCTTAAGAGAGTCATAGTTACTGCTGCCAGCTACTCCCCCTTCTTTGATCTTTCCTCTCTTTAATTCGTATTGCGGCCCGTCCTGCAGAAGCGAAATGCTGCAACATGTCCACCTTAACGTTGTCTGAGTTACTCCAACGACGATATCCACGAGCTTTCAAATAAATTTCGCAGAGTGACGAGGCATTAGGCTACCTTAAGAGAGTCATAGTTCCTCTTGCCAGCTGCTCCCCTATCTTTGAATCTCTCCTCTCTTTAATTCGTACTGCGGCCAGTCCATGCAGAAGCGAAATGCTGCAACATGTCCACCTTAACGTTTTCTGAGTTACTTCAACGACGATATACTCGAGTTTTCAAATAAATTTCGCAGAGTGACGAGGCATTTGGCTACCTTAAGAGAGTCACAGTAGCTGCTGCCAGCTGCTCCCACTTCTTTGATCTTTCCTCTCTTTAATTCGTATTGCGGCCCGTCCTGCAGAAGCGAAATGCTGCAACATGTCCACCTTAACGTTGTCTGAGTTACCCCAACGACGATATTCTCGAGATTTCAAATAAATTTCGCAGAGTGACAAGGCATTTGGCTACCTTAAGAGAGTCATAGTCACTCCTGCTGGCTGCTCCCAATTCTTTAGACCTTTATCATTCTTGCTATGGCCAGTCCTACAGAACCGATATGCCACTGTATGTCCACCAACACGTCGTCACAGTTATTCCCACTACGAGTTTCTTTAGTATGCAAATGTACTTCGCCGGATGACGAGGCATTTGGCTACCATAAGAGAGTCACAGTTATTCCTGCCAGCTGCTCCCATTTCTTTAGGACTTTGTCATTCTTGCTAAGGCAAGTCCTACAGAACCGATATGACACTGTATCTCCACCTTAACGTCGTCACAGTTAATCCCACTACGAGTTTCTCGAGTTAGCAAATGTACTTCGCCGGATGACGAGGCATTTGGCTACCTTAAGAGTGTCATAGTTCCTGTTGCTAGCTGCTCCTCTTTCTTTGAATCTTTCCTCTCTTTAATTCGTTCTGCCTCCAGTCCACGCAGAAGCGAAATACTGCAACATGTCCACCTTAACGTTGTCTGAGTTACTCCAACGACAATATCCACGAGCTTTCAAATGAATTTCGCAGAGTGACGAGGCATTTGGCTACCTTAAGAGAGTCATAGCTACTGCTGCCAGCTACTCCCCCTTCTTTGATCTTTCCTCTCTTTAATTCGTATTGCGGCCCGTCTTGCAGAAGCGAAATGCTGCAACATGTCCACATTAACGTTGTCTGAGTTACTCCAACGACGATATCCACGAGCTTTCAAATAAATTTCGCAGAGTGACGACGCATTAGGCTACCTTAAGAGAGTCATAGTTCCTCTTGCCAGCTGCTCCCCTATCTTTGAATCTCTCCTCTCTTTAATTCGTACTGCGGCCAGTCCATGCAGAAGCGAAATGCTGCAACATGTACACCTTAACGTTTTCTGAGTTACTTTAACGACGATATCCTCGAGTTTTCAAATAAATTTCGCAGAGTGTCGAGGCATTTGGCTACCTTAAGAGAGTCACAGTTGCTGCTGCCAGCTGCTCCCACTTCTTTGATCTTTCCTCTCTTTAATTCGTATTGCGGCCAGTCCTGCAGAAGCGAAATGCTGCAACATGTCCACCTTAACGTTGTCTGAGTTACCCCAACGACGATATTCTCGAGATTTCAAATAAATTTCGCAGAGTGACAAGGCATTTGGCTACCTTAAGAGAGTCATAGTTACTCCTGCCGGCTGCTCCCAATTCATTAGACCTTTATCATTCTTGCTATGGCCAGTCCTACAGAACCGATATGCCACTGTATGTCCTCCTAAACGTTCTCACAGTTACTCCCACTACGAGTTTCTTTAGTATCCAAATGTACTTCGCCGGATGACGAGGCATTTGGCTACCATAAGAGAGTCACAGTTATTCCTGCCGGCTGCTCCCATTTCTTTAGGACTTTGTCATTCTTGCTAAGGCCAGTCCTACAGAACCGATATGACACTGTATCTCCACCTTAACGTCGTCACAGTTAATCCCACTACGAGTTTCTCGAGTTAGCAAATGTACTTCGCCGGATGACGAGGCATTTGGCTACCTTAAGAGTGTCATAGTTCCTGTTGCTAGCTGCTCCTCTTTCTTTGAATCTTTCCTCTCTTTAATTCGTTCTGCCTCCAGTCCACGCAGAAGCGAAATACTGCAACATGTCCACCTTAACGTTGTCTGAGTTACTCCAACGACAATATCCACGAGCTTTCAAATGAATTTCGCAGAGTGACGAGGCATTTGGCTACCTTAAGAGAGTCATAGTTACTGCTGCCAGCTGCTCCCCCTTCTTTGATCTTTCCTCTCTTTAATTCGTATTGCGGCCCGTCCTGCAGAAGCGAAATGCTGCAACATGTCCACCTTAACGTTGTCTGAGTTACTCCAACGACGATATCCTCGAGATTTCAAATAAATTTCGCAGAGTGACAAGGCATTTGGCTACCTTAAGAGAGTCATAGTTACTCCTGCCGGCTGCTCCCAATTATTTAGACCTTTATCATTCTTGCTATGGCCAGTCCTACAGAACCGATATGCCACTGTATGTCCACCTAATCGTCGTCACAGTTACTCCCACTACGAGTTTCTTTAGTATGCAAATGTACTTCGCCGGATGACGAGGCATTTGGCTACCTTAAGAGAGTCACAGTTATTCCTGCCGGCTGCTCCCATCTCTTTAGGACTTTGTCATTCTTGCTAAGGCCAGTCCTACAGAACCGATATGACACTGTATCTCCACCTTAACGTCGTCACAGTTAATCCCACTACGAGTTTCTCGAGTTAGCAAATGTACTTCGCCGGATGACGAGGCATTTGGCTACCTTAAGAGTGTCATAGTTCCTGTTGCTAGCTGCTCCTCTTTCTTTGAATCTTTCCTATCTATAATTCGTTCTGCCTCCAGTCCACGCAGAAGCGAAATACTGCAACGTGTCCACCTTAACGTTGTCTGAGTTACTCCAACGACAATATCCACGAGCTTTCAAATGAATTTCGCAGAGTGACGAGGCATTTGGCTACCTTAAGAGAGTCATAGTTACTGCTGCTAGCTGCTCCCCCTTCTTTGATCTTTCCTCTCTTTAATTCGTATTGCGGCCCGTCCTGCAGAAGCGAAATGCTGCAACATGTCCACCTTAACGTTGTCTGAGTTACTCCAACGACGATATCCTCGAGATTTCAAATAAATTTCGCAGAGTGACGAGGCATTAGGCTACCTTAAGAGAGTCATAGTTCCTCTTGCCAGCTGCTCCCCTATCTTTGAATCTCTCCTCTCTTTAATTCGTACTGCGGCCAGTCCATGCAGAAGCGAAATGCTGCAACATGTCCGCCTTAACGTTTTCTGAGTTACTTTAACGACGATATCCTCGAGTTTTCAAGTAAATTTCGCAGAGTGACGAGGCATTTGGCTACCTTAAGAGAGTCACAGTTGCTGCTGCCAGCTGCTCCCACTTCTTTGATCTTTCCTCTCTTTAATTCGTATTGCGGCCAGTCCTGCAGAAGCGAAATGCTGCAACATGTCCACCTTAACGTTGTCTGAGTTACCCCAATGACGATATTCTCGAGATTTCAAATAAATTTCGCAGAGTGACAAGGCATTTGGCTACCTTAAGAGAGTCATAGTTACTTCTGCCGGCTGCTCCCATTTCTTTAGGCCTTAATCATTCTTGCTAAGGGCAGTCCTACAGTACCGATATGTCACTGTATGTCCACCTTAACTACGTCACAGTTACTCCCACTACGAGTGTCTCGAGTTAGCAAATGTACTTCGCCGGATGAAGAGGCAATTGGCTACCTTAAGAGCGTCATAGTTCCTGTTGCCAGCTGCTCCCCTTTCTTTGAATCTTTCCTCTCTTTAATTCGTTCTGCTGCCAGTCCATTCAGAAGCGAAGTACTGCAACATGTCCACCTTAACGTTGTCTGAGTTACTCCAACGACGATATCCACAAGCTTTCAAATAAATTTCGCAGAGTGACGAGGCACTTGGCTACCTTATGAGAGTCATAGTGACTCCTGCCGGCTGCTCCCATTTCTTTAGGCCATCATCATTCTTGCTATGGCCAGTCCTACAGAACCGATATGCCACTATATGTCCACCTAAACGTCGTCACAGTTACTCCCACTACGAGTTTCTTGAGTTAGCATATGTACTTCGCCGGATGACGAGGCATTTGGCGACCTTAAGAGAGTCATAGTTCCTGCTGCCAGCTGCTCCCCTTCCTTTGATGCTTTCCTCTCTTTAATTCGTACTGCGGCCAGTCCATGCAGAAGCGAAATGCTCCAACATGTCCACCTTAACGTTGTCTGAGTTACCCCAAAGATGATATCCTCGAGTTTTCAAATAAATTTCGCAGAGTGACGAGGCATTTAACTACCTTAAGAGAGTCATAGTTACTCCTGCCGGCTGCTCCCATTTCTTTAGGCCATTATCATTCTTGTTATGGCCAGTCCTACAGAACCGATATGCCACTGTATGTCCACCTAAACGTCGTCACAGTTACTCCCACTACGAGTTTCTTGAGTTAGCAAATGTACTTCGACGGATGACGAGGCATTTGGCCACCTTAAGAGAGTTCCTGCCGCCAGCTGCTCCCCTTCCTTTGAATCTTTCCTCTCTTTAATTCGTACTGCGGCCAGTCCATGCAGAAGCGAAATGCTGCAACATGTCCACCTTAACGTTGTCTGAGTTACTCCAACAACGATATCCTCGAGTTTTCAAATAAATTTCGCAGAGTGACGAGGATTTTGGCTGCCTTAAGAGAGTCATAGTTCCTCTTGCTAGCTGCTCCCCTTTCTTTGAATCTT
This sequence comes from Schistocerca americana, assembly GCF_021461395.2. Lineage (NCBI taxonomy): Eukaryota > Metazoa > Arthropoda > Insecta > Orthoptera > Acrididae > Schistocerca > Schistocerca americana. The sequence goes on from NC_060123.1 coordinate 718,334,387, forward strand.
TACACTCTTTAATTCCGTACACCGGCCAGTTCATGCAGAACCGGAATGATGCAACATGTCCACCTTAACGTTGTCTGAGTTACTCCAACGAGGATATCCTCGAGTTTTCAAATAAATTTCGCAGAGTGACGAGGCATTTGGCTACCTTAAGAGTGTTATAGGTACTCCTCCCGGCTGCTCCCGTTTCTTTAGGCCACTATCATTCATGCTATGGCCAGTCCTACAGAACCGATATGCCACTGTATGTCCACCTAAACGTCGTCACAATTACTCCCACTACGAGTTTCTTTAGTATGCAAATGTACTTCGCCGGATGACGAGGTATTTGGCTACCTTAAGAGAGTCATAGTTCCTGCTGCCAGCTGCTAGCCCTTTATTTGAATGTTTCCTCTCTTTAATTCGTACTGCGGCCAGTAAATGCAGAAGCGCAATGCTGCAACATGTCCACCTTCACGTTGTCTGAGTTACTCCAACGACGTTATCCTCGAGTTTTCAAATAAATTTCGCAGAGTGACGAGGCATTTGGCTACCTTAAGAGAGTCACAGTTATTCCTGCCAGCTGCTCCCATTTCTTTAGGGCTTTGTCATTCTTGCTATGGCCAGTCCTTCAGAACCGCTAATCCACCGTATGTCCACCTTAACGTCGTCACAGTTACTCCCACTACGAGTTTCTCGAGTTAGCAAATGTACTTCGCCGGTTGACGAGGCATTTGGCTACCTTAAGTGAGTCATAGTTCCTGTTGCCAGCTGTTCTCCTTTCTTTGAATCTTTAATCTCTTTAATTCGTTCTGCGGCCAGTCCAGGCAGAAGCGAAATACTGCAACATGTCCACCTTAACGTTGTCTGAGTTGCTCCAACGACGATACCCTCGAGTTTTCAAATAAATTTCGCAGAGTGACGAGGCATTTGGCAACCTTAAGAGAGTCATAGTTACTCCTGCCAATTGCTCCCCCTTCTTTGATCTTTCCTCTCATTAATTCGTATTGCGGCCAGTCCTGCAGATGAGAAATGCTACAGCATTTTACCTTAACGTTGTCTGAGTTACTCCAACGACGATATCCTCGAGTTTTCTAATAAATTTCGCAGAGTGACAAGGCATTTGGCTACCTTAAGAGAGTCATAGTTACTCCTGCCGGCTGCTCCCATTTCTTTAGGCCTTAATCATTCTTGCTAAGGCCAGTCCTACTGAACCGATATGTCACTGTATGTCCACCTTCACGACGTCACAGTTACTCCCACTACGAGTTCCTCGAGTTAGCAAATGTACTTCGCCGGATGACGAGGCATTTGGCTACCTTTAGTGAGTCATAGTTCCTGTTGCCAGCTGCTCCTCTTTCTTTGAATCTTTCCTCTCTTTAATTCGTTCTGCTGCCAGTCCACGCAGAAGCGAAATACTGCAACATGTCCACCTTAACGTTGTCTGAGTTACTCCAACGACAATATCCACGAGCTTTCAAATAAATTTCGCAGAGTGACGAGGCATTTGGCTACCTTAAGAGAGTAACAGTTACTCCTGCCGGCTGCTCCCATTTCTCTAGGCCTTAATCATTCTTGCTAAGGCCAGTCCCACAGAACCGATTTGTCACTGTATGTCCACCTTAACGACGTCACAGTTACTCCCACTACGAGTTTCTCGAGTTAGCAAATGTACTTCGCCGGATGACGAGGCATCTGGCTACCTTAAGAGAGTCATAGTTCCTGTTGCCAGCTGCTCCTATTTCTTTGAATCTTTCCTCTCTTTAATTCGTTCGGCTGCCAGTCCATGCAGAACCGAAATACTGCAGCTTGTCCACCTTAACGTTGTCTGACTTACTCCAACGACGATATCCACGAGCTTTCAAATAAATTTCGCAGAGTGACGAGGCATTTGGCTACCTTAAGAGAGTCATAGTTACTCCTCCTGGCTGCTCCCATTTCTTTAGGCCATTATCATTCTTGCTATGGCCAGTCCTAGAGAACCGATATGCCACTGTATGTCCACCTAAACGTCGTCACAGTTACTCCCACTACGAGTTTCTTGAGTTAGCAAATGTACTTCGCCGGATGACGAGGCATTTGGCTATCTTAAGAGAGTCATAGTTCCTCTTGCCAGCTGCTCCCCTTTCTTTGAATCTCTCCTCTCTTTAATTCGTACTGCGGCCAGTCCATGCAGAAGCGAAATGCTGCAACATGTCCACCTTAACGTTTTCTGAGTTACTTCAACGACGATATCCTCGAGTTTTCAAATAAATTTCGCAGAGTGACGAGGCATTTGGCTACCTTAAGAGAGTCACAGTCGCTGCTGCCAGCTGCTCCCACTTCTTTGATCTTTCCTCTCTTTAATTCGTATTGCGGCCAGTCCTGCAGAAGCGAAATGCTGCAACATGTCCACCTTAACGTTGTCTGAGTTACTCCAACAACGATATCCTCGAGTTTTCAAATAAATTTCGCAGAGTGACGAGGATTTTGGCTGCCTTAAGAGAGTCATAGTTCCTCTTGCTAGCTGCTCCCCTTTCTTTGAATCTTTACACTCTTTAATTCCGTACACCGGCCAGTTCATGCAGAACCGGAATGATGCAACATGTCCACCTTAACGTTGTCTGAGTTACTCCAACGAGGATATCCTCGAGTTTTCAAATAAATTTCGCAGAGTGACGAGGCATTTGGCTACCTTAAGAGTGTTATAGGTACTCCTCCCGGCTGCTCCCGTTTCTTTAGGCCACTATCATTCATGCTATGGCCAGTCCTACAGAACCGATATGCCACTGTATGTCCACCTAAACGTCGTCACAATTACTCCCACTACGAGTTTCTTTAGTATGCAAATGTACTTCGCCGGATGACGAGGTATTTGGCTACCTTAAGAGAGTCATAGTTCCTGCTGCCAGCTGCTAGCCCTTTATTTGAATGTTTCCTCTCTTTAATTCGTACTGCGGCCAGTAAATGCAGCAGCGCAATGCTGCAACATGTCCACCTTCACGTTGTCTGAGTTACTCCAACGACGTTATCCTCGAGTTTTCAAATAAATTTCGCAGAGTGACGAGGCATTTGGCTACCTTAAGAGAGTCACAGTTATTCCTGCCAGCTGCTCCCATTTCTTTAGGGCTTTGTCATTCTTGCTATGGCCAGTCCTTCAGAACCGCTAATCCACCGTATGTCCACCTTAACGTCGTCACAGTTACTCCCACTACGAGTTTCTCGAGTTAGCAAATGTACTTCGCCGGTTGACGAGGCATTTGGCTACCTTAAGTGAGTCATAGTTCCTGTTGCCAGCTGTTCTCCTTTCTTTGAATCTTTAATCTCTTTAATTCGTTCTGCGGCCAGTCCAGGCAGAAGCGAAATACTGCAACATGTCCACCTTAACGTTGTCTGAGTTGCTCCAACGACGATACCCTCGAGTTTTCAAATAAATTTCGCAGAGTGACGAGGCATTTGGCAACCTTAAGAGAGTCATAGTTACTCCTGCCAATTGCTCCCCCTTCTTTGATCTTTCCTCTCATTAATTCGTATTGCGGCCAGTCCTGCAGATGAGAAATGCTACAGCATTTTACCTTAACGTTGTCTGAGTTACTCCAACGACGATATCCTCGAGTTTTCTAATAAATTTCGCAGAGTGACAAGGCATTTGGCTACCTTAAGAGAGTCATAGTTACTCCTGCCGGCTGCTCCCATTTCTTTAGGCCTTAATCATTCTTGCTAAGGCCAGTCCTACTGAACCGATATGTCACTGTATGTCCACCTTCACGACGTCACAGTTACTCCCACTACGAGTTCCTCGAGTTAGCAAATGTACTTCGCCGGATGACGAGGCATTTGGCTACCTTTAGTGAGTCATAGTTCCTGTTGCCAGCTGCTCCTCTTTCTTTGAATCTTTCCTCTCTTTAATTCGTTCTGCTGCCAGTCCACGCAGAAGCGAAATACTGCAACATGTCCACCTTAACGTTGTCTGAGTTACTCCAACGACAATATCCACGAGCTTTCAAATAAATTTCGCAGAGTGACGAGGCATTTGGCTACCTTAAGAGAGTAACAGTTACTCCTGCCGGCTGCTCCCATTTCTCTAGGCCTTAATCATTCTTGCTAAGGCCAGTCCCACAGAACCGATTTGTCACTGTATGTCCACCTTAACGACGTCACAGTTACTCCCACTACGAGTTTCTCGAGTTAGCAAATGTACTTCGCCGGATGACGAGGCATCTGGCTACCTTAAGAGAGTCATAGTTCCTGTTGCCAGCTGCTCCTATTTCTTTGAATCTTTCCTCTCTTTAATTCGTTCGGCTGCCAGTCCATGCAGAACCGAAATACTGCAGCTTGTCCACCTTAACGTTGTCTGACTTACTCCAACGACGATATCCACGAGCTTTCAAATAAATTTCGCAGAGTGACGAGGCATTTGGCTACCTTAAGAGAGTCATAGTTACTCCTCCTGGCTGCTCCCATTTCTTTAGGCCATTATCATTCTTGCTATGGCCAGTCCTAGAGAACCGATATGCCACTGTATGTCCACCTAAACGTCGTCACAGTTACTCCCACTACGAGTTTCTTGAGTTAGCAAATGTACTTCGCCGGATGACGAGGCATTTGGCTATCTTAAGAGAGTCATAGTTCCTCTTGCCAGCTGCTCCCCTTTCTTTGAATCTCTCCTCTCTTTAATTCGTACTGCGGCCAGTCCATGCAGAAGCGAAATGCTGCAACATGTCCACCTTAACGTTTTCTGAGTTACTTCAACGACGATATCCTCGAGTTTTCAAATAAATTTCGCAGAGTGACGAGGCATTTGGCTACCTTAAGAGAGTCACAGTCGCTGCTGCCAGCTGCTCCCACTTCTTTGATCTTTCCTCTCTTTAATTCGTATTGCGGCCAGTCCTGCAGAAGCGAAATGCTGCAACATGTCCACCTTAACGTTGTCTGAGTTACCCCAACGACGATATTCTCGAGATTTCAAATAAATTTCGCAGAGTGACAAGGCATTTGGCTACCTTAAGAGAGTCATAGTTACTCCTGCCGGCTGCTCCCAATTCTTTAGACCTTTATCATTCTTGCTATGGCCAGTCCTACAGAACCGATATGCCACTGTATGTCCTCCTAAACGTCGTCACAGTTACTCCCTCTACGAGTTTCTTTAGTATGCAAATGTACTTCGCCGGATGACGAGGCATTTGGCTACCATAAGAGAGTCACAGTTATTCCTGCCGGCTGCTCCCATTTCTTTAGGACTTTGTCATTCTTGCTAAGGCCAGTCATACAGAACCGATATGACACTGTATCTCCACCTTAACGTCGTCACAGTTAATCCCACTACGAGTTTCTCGAGTTAGCAAATGTACTTCGCCGGATGACGAGGCATTTGGCTACCTTAAGAGTGTCATAGTTCCTGTTGCTAGCTGCTCCTCTTTCTTTGAATCTTTCCTCTCTTTAATTCGTTCTGCCTCCAGTCCACGCAGAAGCGAAATACTGCAACATGTCCACCTTAACGTTGTCTGAGTTACTCCAACTACAATATCCACCAGCTTTCAAATGAATTTCGCAGAGTGACGAGGCATTTGGCTACCTTAAGAGAGTCATAGTTACTGCTGCCAGCTGCTCCCCCTTCTTTGATCTTTCCTCTCTTTAATTCGTATTGCGGCCCGTCCTGCAGAAGCGAAATGCTGCAACATGTCCACCTTAACGTTGTCTGAGTTACTCCAACGACGATATCCTCGAGATTTCAAATAAATTTCGCAGAGTGACAAGGCATTTGGCTACCTTAAGAGAGTCATAGTTACTCCTGCCGGCTGCTCCCAATTCTTTAGACCTTTATCATTCTTGCTATGGCCAGTCCTACAGAACCGATATGCCACTGTATGTCCACCTAATCGTCGTCACAGTTACTCCCACTACGAGTTTCTTTAGTATGCAAATCTACTTCGATGGATGACGAGGCATTTGGCTACCTTAAGAGAGTCACAGTTATTCCTGCCGGCTGCTCCCATTTCTTTAGGACTTTGTCATTCTTGCTAAGGTCAGTCCTACAGACCCGATATGACACTGTATCTCCACCTTAACGTCGTCACAGTTAATCCCACTACGAGTTTCTCGAGTTAGCAAATGTACTTCGCCGGATGACGAGGCATTTGGCTACCTTACGAGAGTCATAGTTACTGCTGCCAGCTACTCCCCCTTCTTTGATCTTTCCTCTCTTTAATTCGTATTGCGGCCCGTCCTGCAGAAGCGAAATGCTGCAACATGTCCACCTTAACGTTGTCTGAGTTACTCCAACGACGATATCCACGAGCTTTCAAATAAATTTCGCAGAGTGACGAGGCATTAGGCTACCTTAAGAGAGTCATAGTTCCTCTTGCCAGCTGCTCCCCTATCTTTGAATCTCTCCTCTCTTTAATTCGTACTGCGGCCAGTCCATGCAGAAGCGAAATGCTGCAACATGTCCACCTTAACGTTTTCTGAGTTACTTCAACGACGATATCCTCGAGTTTTCAAATAAATTTCGCAGAGTGACGAGGCATTTGGCTACCTTAAGAGAGTCACAGTAGCTGCTGCCAGCTGCTCCCACTTCTTTGATCTTTCCTCTCTTTAATTCGTATTGCGGCCAGTCCTGCAGAAGCGAAATGCTGCAACATGTCCACCTTAACGTTGTCTGAGTTACCCCAACGACGATATTCTCGAGATTTCAAATAAATTTCGCAGAGTGACAAGGCATTTGGCTACCTTAAGAGAGTCATAGTTACTCCTGCTGGCTGCTCCCAATTCTTTAGACCTTTATCATTCTTGCTATGGCCAGTCCTACAGAACCGATATGCCACTGTATGTCCACCAACACGTCGTCACAGTTACTCCCACTACGAGTTTCTTTAGTATGCAAATGTACTTCGCCGTATGACGAGGCATTTGGCTACCATAAGAGAGTCACAGTTATTCCTGCCAGCTGCTCCCATTTCTTTAGGACTTTGTCATTCTTGCTAAGGCAAGTCCTACAGAACCGATATGACACTGTATCTCCACCTTAACGTCGTCACAGTTAATCCCACTACGAGTTTCTCGAGTTAGCAAATGTACTTCGCCGGATGACGAGGAATTTGGCTACCTTAAGAGTGTCATAGTTCCTGTTGCTAGCTGCTCCTCTTTCTTTGAATCTTTCCTCTCTTTAATTCGTTCTGCCTCCAGTCCACGCAGAAGCGAAATACTGCAACATGTCCACCTTAACGTTGTCTGAGTTACTTTAACGACAATATCCACGAGCTTTCAAATGAATTTCGCAGAGTGACGAGGCATTTGGCTACCTTCAGAGAGTCATAGTTACTGCTGCCAGCTGCTCCCCCTTCTTTGATCTTTCCTCTCTTTAATTCGTATTGCGGCCCGTCCTGCAGAAGCGAAATGCTGCAACATGTCCACCTTAACGTTGTCTGAGTTACTCCAACGACGATATCCTCGAGATTTCAAATAAATTTCGCAGAGTGACAAGGCATTTGGCTACCTTAAGAGAGTCATAGTTACTCCTGCCGGCTGTTCCCAATTCTTTAGACCTTTCTCATTCTTGCTATGGCCAGTCCTACAGAACCGATATGCCACTGTATGTCCACCTAATCGTCGTCACAGTTACTCCCACTACGAGTTTCTTTAGTATGCAAATGTACTTCGCCGGATGACGAGGCATTTGGCTACCTTAAGAGGGTCACAGTTATTCCTGCCGGCTGCTCCCATTTCTTTAGGACTTTGTCATTCTTGCTAAGGCCAGTCCTACAGAACCGATATGACACTGTAACTCCACCTTAACGTCGTCACAGTTAATCCCACTACGAGTTTCTCGAGTTAGCAAATGTACTTCGCCGGATGACGAGGCATTTGGCTACCTTAAGAGTGTCATAGTTCCTGTTGCTAGCTGCTCCTCTTTCTTTGAATCTTTCCTCTCTTTAATTCGTTCTGCCTCCAGTCCACGCAGAAGCGAAATACTGCAACATGTCCACCTTAACGTTGTCTGAGTTACTCCAACGACAGTATCCACGAGCTTTCAAATGAATTTCGCAGAGTGACGAGGCATTTGGCTACCTTAAGAGAGTCATAGTTACTGCTGCCAGCTACTCCCCCTTCTTTGATCTTTCCTCTCTTTAATTCGTATTGCGGCCCGTCCTGCAGAAGCGAAATGCTGCAACATGTCCACCTTAACGTTGTCTGAGTTACTCCAACGTCGATATCCACGAGCTTTCAAATAAATTTCGCAGAGTGACGAGGCATTAGGCTACCTTAAGAGAGTCATAGTTCCTCTTGCCAGCTGCTCCCCTATCTTTGAATCTCTCCTCTCTTTAATTCGTACTGCGGCCAGTCCATGCAGAAGCGAAATGCTGCAACATGTCCACCTTAACGTTTTCTGAGTTACTTCAACGACGATATCCTCGAGTTTTCAAATAAATTTCGCAGAGTGACGAGGCATTTGGCTACCTTAAGAGAGTCACAGTAGCTGCTGCCAGCTGCTCCCACTTCTTTGATCTTTCCTCTCTTTAATTCGTATTGCGGCCAGTCCTGCAGAAGCGAAATGCTGCAACATGTCCACCTTAACGTTGTCTGAGTTACCCCAACGACGATATTCTCGAGATTTCAAATAAATTTCGCAGAGTGACAAGGCATTTGGCTACCTTAAGAGAGTCATAGTCACTCCTGCTGGCTGCTCCCAATTCTTTAGACCTTTATCATTCTTGCTATGGCCAGTCCTACAGAACCGATATGCCACTGTATGTCCACCAACACGTCGTCACAGTTATTCCCACTACGAGTTTCTTTAGTATGCAAATGTACTTCGCCGGATGACGAGGCATTTAGCTACCATAAGAGAGTCACAGTTATTCCTGCCAGCTGCTCCCATTTCTTTAGGACTTTGTCATTCTTGCTAAGGCAAGTCCTACAGAACCGATATGACACTGTATCTCCACCTTAACGTCGTCACAGTTAATCCCACTACGAGTTTCTCGAGTTAGCAAATGTACTTCGCCGGATGACGAGGCATTTGGCTACCTTAAGAGTGTCATAGTTCCTGTTGCTAGCTGCTCCTCTTTCTTTGAATCTTTCCTCTCTTTAATTCGTTCTGCCTCCAGTCCACGCAGAAGCGAAATACTGCAACATGTCCACCTTAACGTTGTCTGAGTTACTCCAACGACAATATCCACGAGCTTTCAAATGAATTTCGCAGAGTGACGAGGCATTTGGCTACCTTAAGAGAGTCATAGCTACTGCTGCCAGCTACTCCCCCTTCTTTGATCTTTCCTCTCTTTAATTCGTATTGCGGCCCGTCCTGCAGAAGCGAAATGCTGCAACATGTCCACCTTAACGTTGTCTGAGTTACTCCAACGACGATATCCACGAGCTTTCAAATAAATTTCGCAGAGTGACGAGGCATTAGGCTACCTTAAGAGAGTCATAGTTCCTCTTGCCAGCTGCTCCCCTATCTTTGAATCTCTCCTCTCTTTAATTCGTACTGCGGCCAGTCCATGCAGAAGCGAAATGCTGCAACATGTCCACCTTAACGTTTTCTGAGTTACTTCAACGACGATATCCTCGAGTTTTCAAATAAATTTCGCAGAGTGACGAGGCATTTGGCTACCTTAAGAGAGTCACAGTAGCTGCTGCCAGCTGCTCCCACTTCTTTGATCTTTCCTCTCTTTAATTCGTATTGCGGCCAGTCCTGCAGAAGCGAAATGCTGCAACATGTCCACCTTAACGTTGTCTGAGTTACCCCAACGACGATATTCTCGAGATTTCAAATAAATTTCGCAGAGTGACAAGGCATTTGGCTACCTTAAGAGAGTCATAGTTACTCCTGCTGGCTGCTCCCAATTCTTTAGACCTTTATCATTCTTGCTATGGCCAGTCCTACAGAACCGATATGCCACTGTATGTCCACCAACACGTCGTCACAGTTACTCCCACTACGAGTTTCTTTAGTATGCAAATGTACTTCGCCGGATGATGAGGCATTTGGCTACCATAAGAGAGTCACAGTTATTCCTGCCAGCTGCTCCCATTTCTTTAGGACTTTGTCATTCTTGCTAAGGCAAGTCCTACAGAACCGATATGACACTGTATCTCCACCTTAACGTCGTCACAGTTAATCCCACTACGAGTTTCTCGAGTTAGCAAATGTACTTCGCCGGATGACGAGGAATTTGGCTACCTTAAGAGTGTCATAGTTCCTGTTGCTAGCTGCTCCTCTTTCTTTGAATCTTTCCTCTCTTTAATTCGTTCTGCCTCCAGTCCACGCAGAAGCGAAATACTGCAACATGTCCACCTTAACGTTGTCTGAGTTACTCCAACGACAATATCCACGAGCTTTCAAATGAATTTCGCAGAGTGACGAGGCATTTGGCTACCTTCAGAGAGTCATAGTTACTGCTGCCAGCTGCTCCCCCTTCTTTGATCTTTCCTCTCTTTAATTCGTATTGCGGCCCGTCCTGCAGAAGCGAAATGCTGCAACATGTCCACCTTAACGTTGTCTGAGTTACTCCAACGACGATATCCTCGAGATTTCAAATAAATTTCGCAGAGTGACAAGGCATTTGGCTACCTTAAGAGAGTCATAGTTACTCCTGCCGGCTGTTCCCAATTCTTTAGACCTTTCTCATTCTTGCTATGGCCAGTCCTACAGAACCGATATGCCACTGTATGTCCACCTAATCGTCGTCACAGTTACTCCCACTACGAGTTTCTTTAGTATGCAAATGTACTTCGCCGGATGACGAGGCATTTGGCTACCTTAAGAGGGTCACAGTTATTCCTGCCGGCTGCTCCCATTTCTTTAGGACTTTGTCATTCTTGCTAAGGCCAGTCCTACAGAACCGATATGACACTGTATCTCCACCTTAACGTCGTCACACTTAATCCCACTACGAGTTTCTCGAGTTAGCAAATGTACTTCGCCGGATGACGAGGCATTTGGCTACCTTAAGAGTGTCATAGTTCCTGTTGCTAGCTGCTCCTCTTTCTTTGAATCTTTCCTTTCTTTAATTCGTTCTGCCTCCAGTCCACGCAGAAGCGAAATACTGCAACATGTCCACCTTAACGTTGTCTGAGTTACTCCAACGACAATATCCACGAGCTTTCAAATGAATTTCGCAGAGTGACGAGGCATTTGGCTACCTTAAGAGAGTCATAGTTACTGCTGCCAGCTACTCCCCCTTCTTTGATCTTTCCTCTCTTTAATTCATATTGCGGCCCGTCCTGCAGAAGCGAAATGCTGCAACATGTCCACCTTAACGTTGTCTGAGTTACTCCAACGACGATATCCACGAGCTTTCAAATAAATTTCGCAGAGTGACGAGGCATTAGGCTACCTTAAGAGAGACATAGTTCCTCTTGCCAGCTGCTCACCTATCTTTGAATCTCTCCTCTCTTTAATTCGTACTGCGGCCAGTCCATGCAGAAGCGAAATGCTGCAACATGTCCACCTTAACGTTTTCTGAGTTACTTCAACGACGATATCCTCGAGTTTTCAAATAAATTTCGCAGAGTGACGAGGCATTTGGCTACCTTAAGAGAGTCACAGTAGCTGCTGCCAGCTGCTCCCACTTCTTTGATCTTTCCTCTCTTTAATTCGTATTGCGGCCAGTCCTGCAGAAGCGAAATGCTGCAACATGTCCACCTTAACGTTGTCTGAGTTACCCCAACGACGATATTCTCGAGATTTCAAATAAATTTCGCAGAGTGACAAGGCATTTGGCTACCTTAAGAGAGTCATAGTTACTCCTGCTGGCTGCTCCCAATTCTTTAGACCTTTATCACTCTTGCTATGGCCAGTCCTACAGAACCGATATGCCACTGTATGTCCACCAACACGTCGTCACAGTTACTCCCACTACGAGTTTCTTTAGTATGCAAATGTACTTCGCCGGATGACGAGGCATTTGGCTACCATAAGAGAGTCACAGTTATTCCTGCCAGCTGCTCCCATTTCTTTAGGACTTTGTCATTCTTGCTAAGGCAAGTCCTACAGAACCGATATGACACTGTATCTCCACCTTAACGTCGTCACAGTTAATCCCACTACGAGTTTCTCGAGTTAGCAAATGTACTTCGCCGGATGACGAGGCATTTGGCTACCTTAAGAGTGTCATAGTTCCTGTTGCTAGCTGCTCCTCTTTCTTTGAATCTTTCCTCTCTTTAATTCGTTCTGCCTCCAGTCCACGCAGAAGCGAAATACTGCAACATGTCCACCTTAACGTTGTCTGAGTTACTCCAACGACAATATCCACGAGCTTTCAAATGAATTTCGCAGAGTGACGAGGCATTTGGCTACCTTAAGAGAGTCATAGTTACTGCTGCCAGCTACTCCCCCTTCTTTGATCTTTCCTCTCTTTAATTCGTATTGCGGCCCGTCCTGCAGAAGCGAAATGCTGCAACATGTCCACCTTAACGTTGTCTGAGTTACTCCAACGACGATATCCACGAGCTTTCAAATAAATTTCGCAGAGTGACGAGGCATTAGGCTACCTTAAGAGGGTCATAGTTCCTCTTGCCAGCTGCTCCCCTATCTTTGAATCTCTCCTCTCTTTAATTCGTACTGCGGCCAGTCCATGCAGAAGCGAAATGCAGGAACATGTCCACCTTAACGTTTTCTGAGTTACTTCAACGACGATATCCTCGAGTTTTCAAATAAATTTCGCAGAGTGACGAGGCATTTGGCTACCTTAAGAGAGTCACAGTTATTCCTGCCAGCTGCTCCCATTTCTTTAGGGCTTTGTCATTCTTGCTATGGCCAGTCCTACAGAACCGCTAATCCACCGTATGTCCACCTTAACGTCGTCACAGTTACTCCCACTACGAGTTTCTCGAGTTAGCAAATGTACTTCGCCGGTTGACGAGGCATTTGGCTACCTTAAGTGAGTCATAGTTACTGTTGCCAGCTGTTCTCCTTTCTTTGAATCTTTAATCTCTTTAATTCGTTCTGCGGCCAGTCCAGGCAGAAGCGAAATACTGCAACATGTCCACCTTAACGTTGTCTGAGTTGCTCCAACGACGATATCCTCGAGTTTTCAAATAAATTTCGCAGAGTGACGAGGCATTTGGCTACCTTAAGAGAGTCATAGTTACTCCTGCCAATTGCTCCCCCTTCTTTGATCTTTCCTCTCATTAATTCGTATTGCGGCCAGTCCTGCAGATGAGAAATGCTACAGCATTTTACCTTAACGTTGTCTGAGTTACTCCAACGACGATATCCTCGAGTTTTCTAATAAATTTCGCAGAGTGACAAGGCATTTGGCTACCTTAAGAGAGTCATAGTTACTCCTGCCGGCTGCTCCCATTTCTTTAGGCCTTAATCATTCTTGCTAAGGCCAGTCCTACTGAACCGATATGTCACTGTATGTCCACCTTCACGACGTCACAGTTACTCCCACTACGAGTTTCTCGAGTTAGCAAATGTACTTCGCCGGATGACGAGGCATTTGGCTACCTTTAGTGAGTCATAGTTCCTGTTGCCAGCTGCTCCTCTTTCTTTGAATCTTTCCTCTCTTTAATTCGTTCTGCTGCCAGTCCACGCAGAAGCGAAATACTGCAACATGTCCACCTTAACGTTGTCTGAGTTACTTCAACGACGATATCCTCGAGTTTTCAAATAAATTTCGCAGAGTGACGAGGCATTTGGCTACCTTAAGAGAGTCACAGTCGCTGCTGCCAGCTGCTCCCACTTCTTTGATCTTTCCTCTCTTTAATTCGTATTGCGGCCAGTCCTGCAGAAGCGAAATGCTGCAACATGTCCACCTTAACGTTGTCTGAGTTACCCCAACGACGATATTCTCGAGATTTCAAATAAATTTCGCAGAGTGACAAGGCATTTGGCTACCTTAAGAGAGTCATAGTTACTCCTGCCGGCTGCTCCCAATTCTTTAGACCTTTATCATTCTTGCTATGGCCAGTCCTACAGAACCGATATGCCACTGTATGTCCTCCTAAACGTCGTCACAGTTACTCCCACTACGAGTTTCTTTAGTATGCAAATGTACTTCGCCGGATGACGAGGCATTTGGCTACCTTAAGAGAGTCACAGTTATTCCTGCCGGCTGCTCCCATTTCCTTAGGACTTTGTCATTCTTGCTAAGGCCAGTCCTACAGAACCGATATGACACTGTATCTCCACCTTAACGTCGTCACAGTTAATCCCACTACGAGTTTCTCGAGTTAGCAAATGTACTTCGCCGGATGACGAGGCATTTGGCTACCTTAAGAGTGTCATAGTTCCTGTTGCTAGCTGCTCCTCTTTCTTTGAATCTTTCCTCTCTTTAATTCGTTCTGCCTCCAGTCCACGCAGAAGCGAAATACTGCAACATGTCCACCTTAACGTTGTCTGAGTTACTCCAACGACAATATCCACGAGCTTTCAAATGAATTTCGCAGAGTGACGAGGCATTTGGCTACCTTAAGAGAGTCATAGTTACTGCTGCCAGCTACTCCCCCTTCTTTGATCTTTCCTCTCTTTAATTCGTATTGCGGCCCGTCCTGCAGAAGCGAAATGCTGCAACATGTCCACCTTAACGTTGTCTGAGTTACTCCAACGACGATATCCACGAGCTATCAAATAAATTTCGCAGAGTGACGAGGCATTAGGCTACCTTAAGAGAGTCATAGTTCCTCTTGCCAGCTGCTCCCCTATCTTTGAATCTCTCCTCTCTTTAATTCGTACTGCGGCCAGTCCATGCAGAAGCGAAATGCAGGAACATGTCCACCTTAACGTTTTCTGAGTTACTTCAACGACGATATCCTCGAGTTTTCAAATAAATTTCGCAGAGTGACGAGGCATTTGGCTACCTTAAGAGAGTCACAGTTATTCCTGCCAGCTGCTCCCATTTCTTTAGGGCTTTGTCATTCTTGCTATGGCCAGTCCTACAGAACCGCTAATCCACCGTATGTCCACCTTAACGTCGTCACAGTTACTCCCACTACGAGTTTCTCGAGTTAGCAAATGTACTTCGCCGGTTGACGAGGCATTTGGCTACCTTAAGTGAGTCATACTTCCTGTTGCCAGCTGTTCTCCTTTCTTTGAATCTTTAATCTCTTTAATTCGTTCTGCGGCCAGTCCAGGCAGAAGCGAAATACTGCAACATGTCCACCTTAACGTTGTCTGAGTTGCTCCAACGACGATATCCTCGAGTTTTCTAATAAATTTCGCAGAGTGACAAGGCATTTGGCTACCTTAAGAGAGTCATAGTTACTCCTGCCGGCTGCTCCCATTTCTTTAGGCCTTAATCATTCTTGCTAAGGCCAGTCCTACTGAACCGATATGTCACTGTAAGTCCACCTAAACGTCGTCACAGTTACTCCCACTTCGAGTTTCTTGAGTTAGCAAATGTACTTCGCCGGATGACGAGGCATTTGGCTATCTTAAGAGAGTCATAGTTCCTCTTGCCAGCTGCTCCCCTTTCTTTGAATCTCTCCTCTCTTTAATTCGTACTGCGGCCAGTCCATGCAGAAGCGAAATGCTGCAACATGTCCACCTTAACGTTTTCTGAGTTACTTCAACGACGATATCCTCGAGTTTTCAAATAAATTTCGCAGAGTGACGAGGCATTTGGCTACCTTAAGAGAGTCACAGTCGCTGCTGCCAGCTGCTCCCACTTCTTTGATCTTTCCTCTCTTTAATTCGTATTGCGGCCAGTCCTGCAGAAGCGAAATGCTGCAACATGTCCACCTTAACGTTGTCTGAGTTACCCCAACGACGATATTCTCGAGATTTCAAATAAATTTCGCAGAGTGACAAGGCATTTGGCTACCTTAAGAGAGTCATAGTTACTCCTGCCGGCTGCTCCCAATTCTTTAGACCTTTATCATTCTTGCTATGGCCAGTCCTACAGAACCGATATGCCACTGTATGTCCTCCTAAACGTCGTCACAGTTACTCCCACTACGAGTTTCTTTAGTATGCAAATGTACTTCGCCGGATGACGAGGCATTTGGCTACCTTAAGAGAGTCACAGTTATTCCTGCCTGCTGCTCCCATTTCTTTAGGACTTTGTCATTCTTGCTAAGGCCAGTCCTACAGAACCGATATGACGTTGTATCTCCACCTTAACGTCGTCACAGTTAATCCCACTACGAGTTTCTCGAGTTAGCAAATGTACTTCGCCGGATGACGAGGCATTTGGCTACCTTAAGAGTGTCATAGTTCCTGTTGCTAGCTGCTCCTCTTTCTTTGAATCTTTCCTCTCTTTAATTCGTTCTGCCTCCAGTCCACGCAGAAGCGAAATACTGCAACATGTCCACCTTAACGTTGTCTGAGTTACTCCAACGACAATATCCACCAGCTTTCAAATGAATTTCGCAGAGTGACGAGGCATTTGGCTACCTTAAGAGAGTCATAGTTACTGCTGCCAGCTGCTCCCCCTTCTTTGATCTTTCCTCTCTTTAATTCGTATTGCGGCCCGTCCTGCAGAAGCGAAATGCTGCAACATGTCCACCTTAACGTTGTCTGAGTTACTCCAACGACGATATCCTCGAGATTTCAAATAAATTTCGCAGAGTGACAAGGCATTTGGCTACCTTAAGAGAGTCATAGTTACTCCTGCCGGCTGCTCCCAATTCTTTAGACCTTTATCATTCTTGCTATGGCCAGTCCTACAGAACCGATATGCCACTGTATGTCCACCTAATCGTCGTCACAGTTACTCCCACTACGAGTTTCTTTAGTATGCAAATGTACTTCGCCGGATGACGAGGCATTTGGCTACCTTAAGAGAGTCACAGTTATTCCTGCCGGCTGCTCCCATTTCTTTAGGACTTTGTCATTCTTGCTAAGGTCAGTCCTACAGACCCGATATGACACTGTATCTCCACCTTAACGTCGTCACAGTTAATCCCACTACGAGTTTCTCGAGTTAGCAAATGTACTTCGCCGGATGACGAGGCATTTGGCTACCTTAAGAGTGTCATAGTTCCTGTTGCTAGCTGCTCCTCTTTCTTTGAATCTTTCCTCTCTTTAATTCGTTCTGCCTCCAGTCCACGCAGAAGCGAAATACTGCAACATGTCCACCTTAACGTTGTCTGAGTTACTCCAACGACAATATCCACGAGCTTTCAAATGAATTTCGCAGAGTGACGAGGCATTTGGCTACCTTAAGAGAGTCATAGTTACTGCTGCCAGCTACTCCCCCTTCTTTGATCTTTCCTCTCTTTAATTCGTATTGCGGCCCGTCCTGCAGAAGCGAAATGCTGCAACATGTCCACCTTAACGTTGTCTGAGTTACTCCAACGACGATATCCACGAGCTTTCAAATAAATTTCGCAGAGTGACGAGGCATTAGGCTACCTTAAGAGAGTCATAGTTCCTCTTGCCAGCTGCTCCCCTATCATTGAATCTCTCCTCTCTTTAATTCGTACTGCGGCCAGTCCATGCAGAAGCGAAATGCTGCAACATGTCCACCTTAACGTTTTCTGAGTTACTTCAACGACGATATCCTCGAGTTTTCAAATAAATTTCGCAGAGTGACGAGGCATTTGGCTACCTTAAGAGAGTCACAGTAGCTGCTGCCAGCTGCTCCCACTTCTTTGATCTTTCCTCTCTTTAATTCGTATTGCGGCCAGTCCTGCAGAAGCGAAATGCTGCAACATGTCCACCTTAACGTTGTCTGAGTTACCCCAACGACGATATTCTCGAGATTTCAAATAAATTTCGCAGAGTGACAAGGCATTTGGCTACCTTAAGAGAGTCTTAGTTACTCCTGCTGGCTGCTCCCAATTCTTTAGACCTTTATCATTCTTGCTACGGCCAGTCCTACAGAACCGATATGCCACTGTATGTCCACCAACACGTCGTCACAGTTACTCCCACTACGAGTTTCTTTAGTATGCAAATGTACTTCGCCGGATGACGAGGCATTTGGCTACCATAAGAGAGTCACAGTTATTCCTGCCAGCTGCTCCCATTTCTTTAGGACTTTGTCATTCTTGCTAAGGCAAGTCCTACAGAACCGATATGACACTGTATCTCCACCTTAACGTCGTCACAGTTAATCCCACTACGAGTTTCTCGAGTTAGCAAATGTACTTCGCCGGATGACGAGGAATTTGGCTACCTTAAGAGTGTCATAGTTCCTGTTGCTAGCTGCTCCTCTTTCTTTGAATCTTTCCTCTCTTTAATTCGTTCTGCCTCCAGTCCACGCAGAAGCGAAATACTGCAACATGTCCACCTTAACGTTGTCTGAGTTACTCCAACGACAATATCCACGAGCTTTCAAATGAATTTCGCAGAGTGACGAGGCATTTGGCTACCTTCAGAGAGTCATAGTTACTGCTGCCAGCTGCTCCCCCTTCTTTGATCTTTCCTCTCTTTAATTCGTATTGCGGCCCGTCCTGCAGAAGCGAAATGCTGCAACATGTCCACCTTAACGTTGTCTGAGTTACTCCAACGACGATATCCTCGAGATTTCAAATAAATTTCGCAGAGTGACAAGGCATTTGGCTACCTTAAGAGAGTCATAGTTACTCCTGCCGGCTGTTCCCAATTCTTTAGACCTTTCTCATTCTTGCTATGGCCAGTCCTACAGAACCGATATGCCACTGTATGTCCACCTAATCGTCGTCACAGTTACTCCCACTACGAGTTTCTTTAGTATGCAAATGTACTTCGCCGGATGACGAGGCATTTGGCTACCTTAAGAGGGTCACAGTTATTCCTGCCGGCTGCTCCCATTTCTTTAGGACTTTGTCATTCTTGCTAAGGCCAGTCCTACAGAACCGATATGACACTGTATCTCCACCTTAACGTCGTCACAGTTAATCCCACTACGAGTTTCTCGAGTTAGCAAATGTACTTCGCCGGATGACGAGGCATTTGGCTACCTTAAGAGTGTCATAGTTCCTGTTGCTAGCTGCTCCTCTTTCTTTGAATCTTTCCTCTCTTTAATTCGTTCTGCCTCCAGTCCACGCAGAAGCGAAATACTGCAACATGTCCACCTTAACGTTGTCTGAGTTACTCCAACGACAATATCCACCAGCTTTCAAATGAATTTCGCAGAGTGACGAGGCATTTGGCTACCTTAAGAGAGTCATAGTTACTGCTGCCAGCTGCTCCCCCTTCTTTGATCTTTCCTCTCTTTAATTCGTATTGCGGCCCGTCCTGCAGAAGCGAAATGCTGCAACATGTCCACCTTAACGTTGTCTGAGTTACTCCAACGACGATATCCTCGAGATTTCAAATAAATTTCGCAGAGTGACAAGGCATTTGGCTACCTTAAGAGAGTCATAGTTACTCCTGCCGGCTGCTCCCAATTCTTTAGACCTTTATCATTCTTGCTATGGCCAGTCCTACAGAACCGATATGCCACTGTATGTCCACCTAATCGTCGTCACAGTTACTCCCACTACGAGTTTCTTTAGTATGCAAATGTACTTCGCCGGATGACGAGGCATTTGGCTACCTTAAGAGAGTCACAGTTATTCCTGCCGGCTGCTCCCATTTCTTTAGGACTTTGTCATTCTTGCTAAGGTCAGTCCTACAGACCCGATATGACACTGTATCTCCACCTTAACGTCGTCACAGTTAATCCCACTACGAGTTTCTCGAGTTAGCAAATGTACTTCGCCGGATGACGAGGCATTTGGCTACCTTAAGAGTGTCATAGTTCCTGTTGCTAGCTGCTCCTCTTTCTTTGAATCTTTCCTCTCTTTAATTCGTTCTGCCTCCAGTCCACGCAGAAGCGAAATACTGCAACATGTCCACCTTAACGTTGTCTGAGTTACTCCAACGACAATATCCACGAGCTTTCAAATGAATTTCGCAGAGTGACGAGGCATTTGGCTACCTTAAGAGAGTCATAGTTACTGCTGCCAGCTACTCCCCCTTCTTTGATCTTTCCTCTCTTTAATTCGTATTGCGGCCCGTCCTGCAGAAGCGAAATGCTGCAACATGTCCACCTTAACGTTGTCTGAGTTACTCCAACGACGATATCCACGAGCTTTCAAATAAATTTCGCAGAGTGACGAGGCATTAGGCTACCTTAAGAGAGTCATAGTTCCTCTTGCCAGCTGCTTCCCTATCTTTGAATCTCTCCTCTCTTTAATTCGTACTGCGGCCAGTCCATGCAGAAGCGAAATGCTGCAACATGTCCACCTTAACGTTTTCTGAGTTACTTCAACGACGATATCCTCGAGTTTTCAAATCAATTTCGCAGAGTGACGAGGCATTTGGCTACCTTAAGAGAGTCACAGTAGCTGCTGCCAGCTGCTCCCACTTCTTTGATCTTTCCTCTCTTTAATTCGTATTGCGGCCAGTCCTGCAGAAGCGAAATGCTGCAACATGTCCACCTTAACGTTGTCTGAGTTACCTCAACGACGATATTCTCGAGATTTCAAATAAATTTCGCAGAGTGACAAGGCATTTGGCTACCTTAAGAGAGTCTTAGTTACTCCTGCTGGCTGCTCCCAATTCTTTAGACCTTTATCATTCTTGCTACGGCCAGTCCTACAGAACCGATATGCCACTGTATGTCCACCAACACGTCGTCACAGTTACTCCCACTACGAGTTTCTTTAGTATGCAAATGTACTTCGCCGGATGACGAGGCATTTGGCTACCATAAGAGAGTCACAGTTATTCCTGCCAGCTGCTCCCATTTCTTTAGGACTTTGTCATTCTTGCTAAGGCAAGTCCTACAGAACCGATATGACACTGTATCTCCACCTTAACGTCGTCACAGTTAATCCCACTACGAGTTTCTCGAGTTAGCAAATGTACTTCGCCGGATGACGAGGAATTTGGCTACCTTAAGAGTGTCATAGTTCCTGTTGCTAGCTGCTCCTCTTTCTTTGAATCTTTCCTCTCTTTAATTCGTTCTGCCTCCAGTCCACGCAGAAGCGAAATACTGCAACATGTCCACCTTAACGTTGTCTGAGTTACTCCAACGACAATATCCACGAGCTTTCAAATGAATTTCGCAGAGTGACGAGGCATTTGGCTACCTTCAGAGAGTCATAGTTACTGCTGCCAGCTGCTCCCCCTTCTTTGATCTTTCCTCTCTTTAATTCGTATTGCGGCCCGTCCTGCAGTAGCGAAATGCTGCAACATGTCCACCTTAACGTTGTCTGAGTTACTCCAACGACGATATCCTCGAGATTTCAAATAAATTTCGCAGAGTGACAAGGCATTTGGCTACCTTAAGAGAGTCATAGTTACTCCTGCCGGCTGTTCCCAATTCTTTAGACCTTTCTCATTCTTGCTATGGCCAGTCCTACAGAACCGATATGCCACTGTATGTCCACCTAATCGTCGTCACAGTTACTCCCACTACGAGTTTCTTTAGTATGCAAATGTACTTCGCCGGATGACGAGGCATTTGGCTACCTTAAGAGGGTCACAGTTATTCCTGCCGGCTGCTCCCATTTCTTTAGGACTTTGTCATTCTTGCTAAGGCCAGTCCTACAGAACCGATATGACACTGTATCTCCACCTTAACGTCGTCACAGTTAATCCCACTACGAGTTTCTCGAGTTAGCAAATGTACTTCGCCGGATGACGAGGCATTTGGCTACCTTAAGAGTGTCATATTTCCTGTTGCTAGCTGCTCCTCTTTCTTTGAATCTTTCCTCTCTTTAATTCGTTCTGCCTCCAGTCCACGCAGAAGCGAAATACTGCAACATGTCCACCTTAACGTTGTCTGAGTTACTCCAACGACAATATCCACGAGCTTTCAAATGAATTTCGCAGAGTGACGAGGCATTTGGCTTCCTTAAGTGAGTCATAGTTACTGCTGCCAGCTGCTCCCCTATCTTTGAATCTCTCCTCTCTTTTATTCGTACTGCGGCCAGTCCATGCAGAAGCGAAATGCTGCAACATGTCCACCTTAACGTTTTCTGAGTTACTTCAACGACGATATCCTCGAGTTTTCAAATAAATTTCGCAGAGTGACGAGGCATTTGGCTACCTTAAGAGAGTCACAGTCGCTGCTGCCAGCTGCTCCCACTTCTTTGATCTTTCCTCTCTTTAATTCGTATTGCGGCCAGTCCTGCAGAAGCGAAATGCTGCAACATGTCCACCTTAACGTTGTCTGAGTTACCCCAACGACGATATTCTCGAGATTTCAAATAAATTTCGCAGAGTGACAAGGCATTTGGCTACCTTAAGAGAGTCATAGTTACTCCTGCCGGCTGCTCCCAACTCTTTAGACCTTTATCATTCTTGCTATGGCCAGTCCTACAGAACCGATATGCCACTGTATGTCCTCCTAAACGTCGTCACAGTTACTCCCACTACGAGTTTCTTTAGTATGCAAATGTACTTCGCCGGATGACGAGGCATTTGGCTACCTTAAGAGAGTCACAGTTATTCCTGCCGGCTGCTCCCATTTCTTTAGGACTTTGTCATTCTTGCTAAGGTCAGTCCTACAGACCCGATATGACACTGTATCTCCACCTTAACGTCGTCACAGTTAATCCCACTACGAGTTTCTCGAGTTAGCAAATGTACTTCGCCGGATGACGAGGCATTTGGCTACCTTAAGAGTGTCATAGTTCCTGTTGCTAGCTGCTCCTCTTTCTTTGAATCTTTCCTCTCTTTAATTCGTTCTGCCTCCAGTCCACGCAGAAGCGAAATACTGCAACATGTCCACCTTAACGTTGTCTGAGTTACTCCAACGACAATATCCACGAGCTTTCAAATGAATTTCGCAGAGTGACGAGGCATTTGGCTACCTTAAGAGAGTCATAGTTACTGCTGCCAGCTACTCCCCCTTCTTTGATCTTTCCTCTCTTTAATTCGTATTGCGGCCCGTCCTGCAGAAGCGAAATGCTGCAACATGTCCACCTTAACGTTGTCTGAATTACTCCAACGACGATATCCACGAGCTTTCAAATAAATTTCGCAGAGTGACGAGGCATTAGGCTACCTTAAGAGAGTCATAGTTCCTCTTGCCAGCTGCTCCCCTATCTTTGAATCTCTCCTCTCTTTAATTCGTACTGCGGCCAGTCCATGCAGAAGCGAAATGCTGCAACATGTCCACCTTAACGTTTTCTGAGTTACTTCAACGACGATATCCTCGAGTTTTCAAATAAATTTCGCAGAGTGACGAGGCATTTGGCTACCTTAAGAGAGTCACAGTAGCTGCTGCCAGCTGCTCCCACTTCTTTGATCTTTCCTCTCTTTAATTCGTATTGCGGCCAGTCCTGCAGAAGCGAAATGCTGCAACATGTCCACCTTAACGTTGTCTGAGTTACCCCAACGACGATATTCTCGAGATTTCAAATAAATTTCGCAGAGTGACAAGGCATTTGGCTACCTTAAGAGAGTCATAGTTACTCCTGCTGGCTGCTCCCAATTCTTTAGACCTTTATCATTCTTGCTATGGCCAGTCCTACAGAACCGATATGCCACTGTATGTCCACCAACACGTCGTCACAGTTACTCCCACTACGAGTTTCTTTAGTATGCAAATGTACTTCGCCGGATGACGAGGCATTTGGCTACCATAAGAGAGTCACAGTTATTCCTGCCAGCTGCTCCCATTTCTTTAGGACTTTGTCATTCTTGCTAAGGCAAGTCCTACAGAACCGATATGACACTGTATCTCCACCTTAACGTCGTCACAGTTAATCCCACTACGAGTTTCTCGAGTTAGCAAATGTACTTCGCCGGATGACGAGGAATTTGGCTACCTTAAGAGTGTCATAGTTCCTGTTGCTAGCTGCTCCTCTTTCTTTGAATCTTTCCTCTCTTTAATTCGTTCTGCCTCCAGTCCACGCAGAAGCGAAATACTGCAACATGTCCACCTTAACGTTGTCTGAGTTACTCCATCGACAATATCCACGAGCTTTCAAATGAATTTCGCAGAGTGACGAGGCATTTGGCTACCTTCAGAGAGTCATAGTTACTGCTGCCAGCTGCTCCCCCTTCTTTGATCTTTCCTCTCTTTAATTCGTATTGCGGCCCGTCCTGCAGAAGCGAAATGCTGCAACATGTCCACCTTAACGTTGTCTGAGTTACCCCAACGACGATATCCTCGAGATTTCAAATAAATTTCGCAGAGTGACAATGCATTTGGCTACCTTAAGAGAGTCATAGTTACTCCTGCCGGCTGTTCCCAATTCTTTAGACCTTTCTCATTCTTGCTATGGCCAGTCCTACAGAACCGATATGCCACTGTATGTCCACCTAATCGTCGTCACAGTTACTCCCACTACGAGTTTCTTTAGTATGCAAATGTACTTCGCCGGATGACGAGGCATTTGGCTACCTTAAGAGGGTCACAGTTATTCCTGCCGGCTGCTCCCATTTCTTTAGGACTTTGTCATTCTTGCTAAGGCCAGTCCTACAGAACCGATATGACACTGTATCTCCACCTTAACGTCGTCACAGTTAATCCCACTACGAGTTTCTCGAGTTAGCAAATGTACTTCGCCGGATGACGAGGCATTTGGCTACCTTAAGAGTGTCATAGTTCCTGTTGCTAGCTGCTCCTCTTTCTTTGAATCTTTCCTCTCTTTAATTCGTTCTGCCTCCAGTCCACGCAGAAGCGAAATACTGCAACATGTCCACCTTAACGTTGTCTGAGTTACTCCAACGACAATATCCACGAGCTTTCAAATGAATTTCGCAGAGTGACGAGGCATTTGGCTTCCTTAAGTGAGTCATAGTTACTGCTGCCAGCTGCTCCCCTATCTTTGAATCTCTCCTCTCTTTAATTCGTACTGCGGCCAGTCCATGCAGAAGCGAAATGCTGCAACATGTCCACCTTAACGTTTTCTGAGTTACTTCAACGACGATATCCTCGAGTTTTCAAATAAATTTCGCAGAGTGACGAGGCATTTGGCTACCTTAAGAGAGTCACAGTCGCTGCTGCCAGCTGCTCCCACTTCTTTGATCTTTCCTCTCTTTAATTCGTATTGCGGCCAGTCCTGCAGAAGCGAAATGCTGCAACATGTCCACCTTAACGTTGTCTGAGTTACCCCAACGACGATATTCTCGAGATTTCAAATAAATTTCGCAGAGTGACAAGGCATTTGGCTACCTTAAGAGAGTCATAGTTACTCCTGCCGGCTGCTCCCAATTCTTTAGACCTTTATCATTCTTGCTATGGCCAGTCCTACAGAACCGATATGCCACTGTATGTCCTCCTAAACGTCGTCACAGTTACTCCCACTACGAGTTTCTTTAGTATGCAAATGTACTTCGCCGGATGACGAGGCATTTGGCTACCTTAAGAGAGTCACAGTTATTCCTGCCGGCTGCTCCCATTTCTTTAGGACTTTGTCATTCTTGCTAAGGCCAGTCCTACAGAACCGATATGACACTGTATCTCCACCTTAACGTCGTCACAGTTAATCCCACTACGAGTTTCTCGAGTTAGCAAATGTACTTCGCCGGATGACGAGGCATTTGGCTACCTTAAGAGTGTCATAGTTCCTGTTGCTAGCTGCTCCTCTTTCTTTGAATCTTTCCTCTCTTTAATTCGTTCTGCCTCCAGTCCACGCAGAAGCGAAATACTGCAACATGTCCACCTTAACGTTGTCTGAGTTACTCCAACGACAATATCCACCAGCTTTCAAATGAATTTCGCAGAGTGACGAGGCATTTGGCTACCTTAAGAGAGTCATAGTTACTGCTGCCAGCTGCTCCCCCTTCTTTGATCTTTCCTCTCTTTAATTCGTATTGCGGCCCGTCCTGCAGAAGCGAAATGCTGCAACATGTCCACCTTAACGTTGTCTGAGTTACTCCAACGACGATATCCTCGAGATTTCAAATAAATTTCGCAGAGTGACAAGGCATTTGGCTACCTTAAGAGAGTCATAGTTACTCCTGCCGGCTGCTCCCAATTCTTTAGACCTTTATCATTCTTGCTATGGCCAGTCCTACAGAACCGATATGCCACTGTATGTCCACCTAATCGTCGTCACAGTTACTCCCACTACGAGTTTCTTTAGTATGCAAATGTACTTCGCCGGATGACGAGGCATTTGGCTACCTTAAGAGAGTCACAGTTATTCCAGCCGGCTGCTCCCATTTCTTTAGGACTTTGTCATTCTTGCTAAGGTCAGTCCTACAGACCCGATATGACACTGTATCTCCACCTTAACGTCGTCACAGTTAATCCCACTACGAGTTTCTCGAGTTAGCAAATGTACTTCGCCGGATGACGAGGCATTTGGCTACCTTAAGAGTGTCATAGTTCCTGTTGCTAGCTGCTCCTCTTTCTTTGAATCTTTCCTCTCTTTAATTCGTTCTGCCTCCAGTCCACGCAGAAGCGAAATACTGCAACATGTCCACCTTAACGTTGTCTGAGTTACTCCAACGACAATATCCACGAGCTTTCAAATGAATTTCGCAGAGTGACGAGGCATTTGGCTACCTTAAGAGAGTCATAGTTACTGCTGCCAGCTACTCCCCCTTCTTTGATCTTTCCTCTCTTTAATTCGTATTGCGGCCCGTCCTGCAGAAGCGAAATGCTGCAACATGTCCACCTTAACGTTGTCTGAGTTACTCCAACGACGATATCCACGAGCTTTCAAATAAATTTCGCAGAGTGACGAGGCATTAGGCTACCTTAAGAGAGTCATAGATCCTCTTGCCAGCTGCTCCCCTATCTTTGAATCTCTCCTCTCTTTAATTCGTTCTGCCTCCAGTCCACGCAGAAGCGAAATACTGCAACATGTCCACCTTAACGTTGTCTGAGTTACTCCAACGACAATATCCACCAGCTTTCAAATGAATTTCGCAGAGTGACGAGGCATTTGGCTACCTTAAGAGAGTCATAGTTACTGCTGCCAGCTGCTCCCCCTTCTTTGATCTTTCCTCTCTTTAATTCGTATTGCGGCCCGTCCTGCAGAAGCGAAATGCTGCAACATGTCCACCTTAACGTTGTCTGAGTTACTCCAACGACGATATCCTCGAGATTTCAAATAAATTTCGCAGAGTGACAAGGCATTTGGCTACCTTAAGAGAGTCATAGTTACTCCTGCCGGCTGCTCCCAATTCTTTAGACCTTTATCATTCTTGCTATGGCCAGTCCTACAGAACCGATATGCCACTGTATGTCCACCTAATCGTCGTCACAGTTACTCCCACTACGAGTTTCTTTAGTATGCAAATGTACTTCGCCGGATGACGAGGCATTTGGCTACCTTAAGAGAGTCACAGTTATTCCAGCCGGCTGCTCCCATTTCTTTAGGACTTTGTCATTCTTGCTAAGGTCAGTCCTACAGACCCGATATGACACTGTATCTCCACCTTAACGTCGTCACAGTTAATCCCACTACGAGTTTCTCGAGTTAGCAAATGTACTTCGCCGGATGACGAGGCATTTGGCTACCTTAAGAGTGTCATAGTTCCTGTTGCTAGCTGCTCCTCTTTCTTTGAATCTTTCCTCTCTTTAATTCGTTCTGCCTCCAGTCCACGCAGAAGCGAAATACTGCAACATGTCCACCTTAACGTTGTCTGAGTTACTCCAACGACAATATCCACGAGCTTTCAAATGAATTTCGCAGAGTGACGAGGCATTTGGCTACCTTAAGAGAGTCATAGTTACTGCTGCCAGCTACTCCCCCTTCTTTGATCTTTCCTCTCTTTAATTCGTATTGCGGCCCGTCCTGCAGAAGCGAAATGCTGCAACATGTCCACCTTAACGTTGTCTGAGTTACTCCAACGACGATATCCACGAGCTTTCAAATAAATTTCGCAGAGTGACGAGGCATTAGGCTACCTTAAGAGAGTCATAGATCCTCTTGCCAGCTGCTCCCCTATCTTTGAATCTCTCCTCTCTTTAATTCGTACTGCGGCCAGTCCATGCAGAAGCGAAATGCTGCAACATGTCCACCTTAACGTTTTCTGAGTTACTTCAACGACGATATCCTCGAGTTTTCAAATAAATTTCGCAGAGTGACGAGGCATTTGGCTACCTTAAGAGAGTCACAGTAGCTGCTGCCAGCTGCTCCCACTTCTTTGATCTTTCCTCTCTTTAATTCGTATTGCGGCCAGTCCTGCAGAAGCGAAATGCTGCAACATGTCCACCTTAACGTTGTCTGAGTTACCCCAACGACGATATCCTCGAGATTTCAAATAAATTTCGCAGAGTGACAATGCATTTGGCTACCTTAAGAGAGTCATAGTTACTCCTGCCGGCTGTTCCCAATTCTTTAGACCTTTCTCATTCTTGCTATGGCCAGTCCTACAGAACCGATATGCCACTGTATGTCCACCTAATCGTCGTCACAGTTACTCCCACTACGAGTTTCTTTAGTATGCAAATGTACTTCGCCGGATGACGAGGCATTTGGCTACCTTAAGAGGGTCACAGTTATTCCTGCCGGCTGCTCCCATTTCTTTAGGACTTTGTCATTCTTGCTAAGGCCAGTCCTACAGAACCGATATGACACTGTATCTCCACCTTAACGTCGTCACAGTTAATCCCACTACGAGTTTCTCGAGTTAGCAAATGTACTTCGCCGGATGACGAGGCATTTGGCTACCTTAAGAGTGTCATAGTTCCTGTTGCTAGCTGCTCCTCTTTCTTTGAATCTTTCCTCTCTTTAATTCGTTCTGCCTCCAGTCCACGCAGAAGCGAAATACTGCAACATGTCCACCTTAACGTTGTCTGAGTTACTCCAACGACAATATCCACGAGCTTTCAAATGAATTTCGCAGAGTGACGAGGCATTTGGCTACCTTAAGAGAGTCATAGTTACTGCTGCCAGCTACTCCCCCTTCTTTGATCTTTCCTCTCTTTAATTCGTATTGCGGCCCGTCCTGCAGAAGCGAAATGCTGCAACATGTCCACCTTAACGTTGTCTGAGTTACTCCAACGACGATATCCACGAGCTTTCAAATAAATTTCGCAGAGTGACGAGGCATTAGGCTACCTTAAGAGAGTCATAGTTCCTCTTGCCAGCTGCTCCCCTATCTTTGAATCTCTCCTCTCTTTAATTCGTACTGCGGCCAGTCCATGCAGAAGCGAAATGCTGCAACATGTCCACCTTAACGTTTTCTGAGTTACTTCAACGACGATATCCTCGAGTTTTCAAATAAATTTCGCAGAGTGACGAGGCATTTGGCTACCTTAAGAGAGTCACAGTAGCTGCTGCCAGCTGCTCCCACTTCTTTGATCTTTCCTCTCTTTAATTCGTATTGCGGCCAGTCCTGCAGAAGCGAAATGCTGCAATATGTCCACCTTAACGTTGTCTGAGTTACCCCAACGACGATATTCTCGAGATTTCAAATAAATTTCGCAGAGTGACAAGGCATTTGGCTACCTTAAGAGAGTCATAGTTACTCCTGCTGGCTGCTCCCAATTCTTTAGACCTTTATCATTCTTGCTATGGCCAGTCCTACAGAACCGATATGCCACTGTATGTCCACCAACACGTCGTCACAGTTACTCCCACTACGAGTTTCTTTAGTATGCAAATGTACTTCGCCGGATGACGAGGCATTTGGCTACCATAAGAGAGTCACAGTTATTCCTGCCAGCTGCTCCCATTTCTTTAGGACTTTGTCATTCTTGCTAAGGCAAGTCCTACAGAACCGATATGACACTGTATCTCCACCTTAACGTCGTCACAGTTAATCCCACTACGAGTTTCTCGAGTTAGCAAATGTACTTCGCCGGATGACGAGGCATTTGGCTACCTTAAGAGTGTCATAGTTCCTGTTGCTAGCTGCTCCTCTTTCTTTGAATCTTTCCTCTCTTTAATTCGTTCTGCCTCCAGTCCACGCAGAAGCGAAATACTGCAACATGTCCACCTTAACGTTGTCTGAGTTACTCCAACGACAATATCCACGAGCTTTCAAATGAATTTCGCAGAGTGACGAGGCATTTGGCTACCTTAAGAGAGTCATAGTTACTGCTGCCAGCTACTCCCCCTTCTTTGATCTTTCCTCTCTTTAATTCGTATTGCGGCCCGTCCTGCAGAAGCGAAATGCTGCAACATGTCCACCTTAACGTTGTCTGAGTTACTCCAACGACGATATCCACGAGCTTTCAAATAAATTTCGCAGAGTGACGAGGCATTAGGCTACCTTAAGAGAGTCATAGTTCCTCTTGCCAGCTGCTCCCCTATCTTTGAATCTCTCCTCTCTTTAATTCGTACTGCGGCCAGTCCATGCAGAAGCGAAATGCTGCAACATGTCCACCTTAACGTTTTCTGAGTTACTTCAACGACGATATCCTCGAGTTTTCAAATAAATTTCGCAGAGTGACGAGGCATTTGGCTACCTTAAGAGAGTCACAGTAGCTGCTGCCAGCTGCTCCCACTTCTTTGATCTTTCCTCTCTTTAATTCGTATTGCGGCCAGTCCTGCAGAAGCGAAATGCTGCAACATGTCCACCTTAACGTTGTCTGAGTTACCACAACGACGATATTCTCGAGATTTCAAATAAATTTCGCAGAGTGACAAGGCATTTGGCTACCTTAAGAGAGTCATAGTTACTCCTGCTGGCTGCTCCCAATTCTTTAGACCTTTATCATTCTTGCTATGGCCAGTCCTACAGAACCGATATGCCACTGTATGTCCACCAACACGTCGTCACAGTTACTCCCACTACGAGTTTCTTTAGTATGCAAATGTACTTCGCCGGATGACGAGGCATTTGGCTACCATAAGAGAGTCACAGTTATTCCTGCCAGCTGCTCCCATTTCTTTAGGACTTTGTCATTCTTGCTAAGGCAAGTCCTACAGAACCGATATGACACTGTATCTCCACCTTAACGTCGTCACAGTTAATCCCACTACGAGTTTCTCGAGTTAGCAAATGTACTTCTCCGGATGACGAGGAATTTGGCTACCTTAAGAGTGTCATAGTTCCTGTTGCTAGCTGCTCCTCTTTCTTTGAATCTTTCCTCTCTTTAATTCGTTCTGCCTCCAGTCCACGCAGAAGCGAAATACTGCAACATGTCCACCTTAACGTTGTCTGAGTTACTCCAACGACAATATCCACGAGCTTTCAAATGAATTTCGCAGAGTGACGAGGCATTTGGCTACCTTCAGAGAGTCATAGTTACTGCTGCCAGCTGCTCCCCCTTCTTTGATCTTTCCTCTCTTTAATTCGTATTGCAACCCGTCCTGCAGAAGCGAAATGCTGCAACATGTCCACCTTAACGTTGTCTGAGTTACTCCAACGACGATATCCTCGAGATTTCAAATAAATTTCGCAGAGTGACAAGGCATTTGGCTACCTTAAGAGAGTCATAGTTACTCCTGCCGGCTGTTCCCAATTCTTTAGACCTTTCTCATTCTTGCTATGGCCAGTCCTACAGAACCGATATGCGGCTGTATGTCCACCTAATCGTCGTCACAGTTACTCCCACTACGAGTTTCTTTAGTATGCAAATGTACTTCGCCGGATGACGAGGCATTTGGCTACCTTAAGAGAGTCACAGTTATTCCTGCCGGCTGCTCCCATTTCTTTAGGACTTTGTCATTCTTGCAAAGGCCAGTCCTACAGAACCGATATGACACTGTATCTCCAACTTAACGTCGTCACAGTTAATCCCACTACGAGTTTCTCGAGTTAGCAAATGTACTTCGCCGGATGACGAGGCATTTGGCTACCTTAAGAGTGTCATAGTTCCTGTTGCTAGCTGCTCCTCTTTCTTTGAATCTTTCCTCTCTTTAATTCGTTCTGCCTCCAGTCCACGCAGAAGCGAAATACTGCAACATGTCCACCTTAACGTTGTCTGAGTTACTCCAACGACAATATCCACGAGCTTTCAAATGAATTTCGCAGAGTGACGAGGCCTTTGGCTACCTTAAGAGAGTAATAGTTACTGCTGCCAGCTGCTCCCCCTTCTTTGATCTTTCCTCTCTTTAATTCGTATTGCGGCCCGTCCTGCAGAAGCGAAATGCTGCAACATGTCCACCTTAACGTTGTCTGAGTTACTCCAACGACGATATCCTCGAGATTTCAAATAAATTTCGCAGAGTGACAAGGCATTTGGCTACCTTAAGAGAGTCATAGTTACTCCTGCCGGCTGCTCCCAATTCTTTAGACCTTTATCATTCTTGCTATGGCCAGTCCTACAGAACCGATATGCCACTGTATGTCCTCCTAAACGTCGTCACAGTTACTCCCACTACGAGTTTCTTTAGTATGCAAATGTACTTCGCCGGATGACGAGGCATTTGGCTACCATAAGAGAGTCACAGTTATTCCTGCCGGCTGCTCCCATTTCTTTAGGACTTTGTCATTCTTGCTAAGGCCAGTCCTACAGAACCGATATGACACTGTATCTCCACCTTAACGTCGTCACAGTTAATCCCACTACGAGTTTCTCGAGTTAGCAAATGTACTTCGCCGGATGACGAGGCATTTGGCTACCTTAAGAGTGTCATAGTTCCTGTTGCTAGCTGCTCCTCTTTCTTTGAATCTTTCCTCTCTTTAATTCGTTCTGCCTCCAGTCCACGCAGAAGCGAAATACTGCAACATGTCCACCTTAACGTTGTCTGAGTTACTCCAACGACAATATCCACGAGCTTTCAAATGAATTTCGCAGAGTGACGAGGCATTTGGCTACCTTCAGAGAGTCATAGTTACTGCTGCCAGCTGCTCCCCCTTCTTTGATCTTTCCTCTCTTTAATTCGTATTGCGGCCCGTTCTGCAGAAGCGAAATGCTGCAACATGTCCACCTTAACGTTGTCTGAGTTACTCCAACGACGATATCCTCGAGATTTCAAATAAATTTCGCAGAGTGACAAGGCATTTGGCTACCTTAAGAGAGTCATAGTTACTCCTGCCGGCTGTTCCCAATTCTTTAGACCTTTCTCATTCTTGCTATGGCCAGTCCTACAGAACCGATATGCGACTGTATGTCCACCTAATCGTCGTCACAGTTACTCCCACTACGAGTTTCTTTAGTATGCAAATGTACTTCGCCGGATGACGAGGCATTTGGCTACCTTAAGAGAGTCACAGTTATTCCTGCCGGCTGCTCCCATTTCTTTAGGACTTTGTCATTCTTGCTAAGGCCAGTCCTACAGACCCGATATGCCACTGTATGTCCACCAACACGTCGTCACAGTTACTCCCACTACGAGTTTCTTTAGTATGCAAATGTACTTCGCCGGATGACGGGGCATTTGGCTACCATAAGAGAGTCACAGTTATTCCTGCCAGCTGCTCCCATTTCTTTAGGACTTTGTCATTCTTGCTAAGGCAAGTCCTACAGAACCGATATGACACTGTATCTCCACCTTAACGTCGTCACAGTTAATCCCACTACGAGTTTCTCGAGTTAGCAAATGTACTTCGCCGGATGACGAGGCATTTGGCTACCTTAAGAGTGTCATAGTTCCTGTTGCTAGCTGCTCCTCTTTCTTTGAATCTTTCCTCTCTTTAATTCGTTCTGCCTCCAGTCCACGCAGAAGCGAAATACTGCAACATGTCCACCTTAACGTTGTCTGAGTTACTCCAACGACAATATCCACGAGCTTTCAAATGAATTTCGCAGAGTGACGAGGCATTTGGCTACCTTCAGAGAGTCATAGTTACTGCTGCCAGCTACTCCCCCTTCTTTGATCTTTCCTCTCTTTAATTCGTATTGCGGCCCGTCCTGCAGAAGCGAAATGCTGCAACATGTCCACCTTAACGTTGTCTGAGTTACTCCAACGACGATATCCACGAGCTTTCAAATAAATTTCGCAGAGTGACGAGGCATTAGGCTACCTTAAGAGAGTCATAGTTCCTCTTGCCAGCTGCTCCCCTATCTTTGAATCTCTCCTCTCTTTAATTCGTACTGCGGCCAGTCCATGCAGAAGCGAAATGCTGCAACATGTCCACCTTAACGTTTTCTGAGTTACTTCAACGACGATATCCTCGAGTTTTCAAATAAATTTCGCAGAGTGACGAGGCATTTGGCTACCTTAAGAGAGTCACAGTAGCTGCTGCCAGCTGCTCCCACTTCTTTGATCTTTCCTCTCTTTAATTCGTATTGCGGCCAGTCCTGCAGAAGCGAAATGCTGCAACATGTCCACCTTAACGTTGTCTGAGTTACCCCAACGACGATATTCTCGAGATTTCAAATAAATTTCGCAGAGTGACAAGGCATTTGGCTACCTTAAGAGAGTCATAGTTACTCCTGCTGGCTGCTCCCAATTCTTTAGACCTTTATCATTCTTGCTATGGCCAGTCCTACAGAACCGATATGCCACTGTATGTCCACCAACACGTCGTCACAGTTACTCCCACTACGAGTTTCTTTAGTATGCAAATGTACTTCGCCGTATGACGAGGCATTTGGCTACCATAAGAGAGTCACAGTTATTCCTGCCAGCTGCTCCCATTTCTTTAGGACTTTGTCATTCTTGCTAAGGCAAGTCCTACAGAACCGATATGACACTGTATCTCCACCTTAACGTCGTCACAGTTAATCCCACTACGAGTTTCTCGAGTTAGCAAATGTACTTCGCCGGATGACGAGGAATTTGGCTACCTTAAGAGTGTCATAGTTCCTGTTGCTAGCTGCTCCTCTTTCTTTGAATCTTTCCTCTCTTTAATTCGTTCTGCCTCCAGTCCACGCAGAAGCGAAATACTGCAACATGTCCACCTTAACGTTGTCTGAGTTACTCCAACGACAATATCCACGAGCTTTCAAATGAATTTCGCAGAGTGACGAGGCATTTGGCTACCTTCAGAGAGTCATAGTTACTGCTGCCAGCTGCTCCCCCTTCTTTGATCTTTCCTCTCTTTAATTCATATTGCGGCCCGTCCTGCAGAAGCGAAATGCTGCAACATGTCCACCTTAACGTTGTCTGAGTTACTCCAACGACGATATCCTCGAGATTTCAAATAAATTTCGCAGAGTGACAAGGCATTTGGCTACCTTAAGAGAGTCATAGTTACTCCTGCCGGCTGTTCCCAATTCTTTAGACCTTTCTCATTCTTGCTATGGCCAGTCCTACAGAACCGATATGCGACTGTATGTCCACCTAATCGTCGTCACAGTTACTCCCACTACGAGTTTCTTTAGTATGCAAATGTACTTCGCCGGATGACGAGGCATTTGGCTACCTTAAGAGAGTCACAGTTATTCCTGCCGGCTGCTCCCATTTCTTTAGGACTTTGTCATTCTTGCTAAGGCCAGTCCTACAGAACCGATATGACACTGTATCTCCAACTTAACGTCGTCACAGTTAATCCCACTACGAGTTTCTCGAGTTAGCAAATGTACTTCGCCGGATGACGAGGCATTTGGCTTCCTTAAGAGTGTCATAGTTCCTGTTGCTAGCTGCTCCTCTTTCTTTGAATCTTTCCTCTCTTTAATTCGTTCTGCCTCCAGTCCACGCAGAAGCGAAATACTGCAACATGTCCACCTTAACGTTGTCTGAGTTACTCCAACGACAATATCCACGAGCTTTCAAATGAATTTCTCAGAGTGACGAGGCCTTTGGCTACCTTAAGAGAGTCATAGTTACTGCTGCCAGCTGCTCCCCCTTCTTTGATCTTTCCTCTCTTTAATTCGTATTGCGGCCCGTCCTGCAGAAGCGAAATGCTGCAACATGTCCACCTTAACGTTGTCTGAGTTACTCCAACGACGATATCCTCGAGATTTCAAATAAATTTCGCAGAGTGACAAGGCATTTGGCTACCTTAAGAGAGTCATAGTTACTCCTGCCGGCTGCTCCCAATTCTTTAGACCTTTATCATTCTTGCTATGGCCAGTCCTACAGAACCGATATGCCACTGTATGTCCTCCTAAACGTCGTCACAGTTACTCCCACTACGAGTTTCTTTAGTATGCAAATGTACTTCGCCGGATGACGAGGCATTTGGCTACCATAAGAGAGTCACAGTTATTCCTGCCGGATGCTCCCATTTCTTTAGGACTTTGTCATTCTTGCTAAGGCCAGTCATACAGAACCGATATGACACTGTATCTCCACCTTAACGTCGTCACAGTTAATCCCACTACGAGTTTCTCGAGTTAGCAAATGTACTTCGCCGGATGACGAGGCATTTGGCTACCTTAAGAGTGTCATAGTTCCTGTTGCTAGCTGCTCCTCTTTCTTCGAATCTTTCCTCTCTTTAATTCGTTCTGCCTCCAGTCCACGCAGAAGCGAAATACTGCAACATGTCCACCTTAACGTTGTCTGAGTTACTCCAACGACAATATCCACGAGCTTTCAAATGAATTTCGCAGAGTGACGAGGCATTTGGCTACCTTAAGAGAGTCATAGTTACTGCTGCCAGCTACTCCCCCTTCTTTGATCTTTCCTCTCTTTAATTCGTATTGCGGCCCGTCCTGCAGAAGCGAAATGCTGCAACATGTCCACCTTAACGTTGTCTGAGTTACTCCAACGACGATATCCACGAGCTTTCAAATAAATTTCGCAGAGTGACGAGGCATTAGGCTACCTTAAGAGAGTCATAGTTCCTCTTGCCAGCTGCTCCCCTATCTTTGAATCTCTCCTCTCTTTAATTCGTACTGCGGCCAGTCCATGCAGAAGCGAAATGCTGCAACATGTCCACCTTAACGTTTTCTGAGTTACTTCAACGACGATATCCTCGAGTTTTCAAATAAATTTCGCAGAGTGACGAGGCATTTGGCTACCTTAAGAGAGTCACAGTAGCTGCTGCCAGCTGCTCCCACTTCTTTGATCTTTCCTCTCTTTAATTCGTATTGCGGCCAGTCCTGCAGAAGCGAAATGCTGCAACATGTCCACCTTAACGTTGTCTGAGTTACCCCAACGACGATATTCTCGAGATTTCAAATAAATTTCGTAGAGTGACAAGGCATTTGGCTACCTTAAGAGAGTCATAGTTACTCCTGCTGGCTGCTCCCAATTCTTTAGACCTTTATCATTCTTGCTATGGCCAGTCCTACAGAACCGATATGCCACTGTATGTCCACCAACACGTCGTCACAGTTACTCCCACTACGAGTTTCTTTAGTATGCAAATGTACTTCGCCGGATGACGAGGCATTTGGCTACCATAAGAGAGTCACAGTTATTCCTGCCAGCTGCTCCCATTTCTTTAGGACTTTGTCATTCTTGCTAAGGCAAGTCCTACAGAACCGATATGACACTGTATCTCCACCTTAACGTCGTCACAGTTAATCCCACTACGAGTTTCTCGAGTTAGCAAATGTACTTCGCCGGATGACGAGGAATTTGGCTACCTTAAGAGTGTCATAGTTCCTGTTGCTAGCTGCTCCTCTTTCTTTGAATCTTTCCTCTCTTTAATTCGTTCTGCCTCCAGTCCACGCAGAAGCGAAATACTGCAACATGTCCACCTTAACGTTGTCTGAGTTACTCCAACGACAATATCCACGAGCTTTCAAATGAATTTCGCAGAGTGACGAGTCATTTGGCTACCTTCAGAGAGTCATAGTTACTGCTGCCAGCTGCTCCCCCTTCTTTGATCTTTCCTCTCTTTAATTCGTATTGCGGCCCGTCCTGCAGAAGCGAAATGCTGCAACATGTCCACCTTAACGTTGTCTGAGTTACTCCAACGACGATATCCTCGAGATTTCAAATAAATTTCGCAGAGTGACAAGGCATTTGGCTACCTTAAGAGAGTCATACTTACTCCTGCCGGCTGTTCCCAATTCTTTAGACCTTTCTCATTCTTGCTATGGCCAGTCCTACAGAACCGATATGCCACTGTATGTCCTCCTAAACGTCGTCACAGTTACTCCCACTACGAGTTTCTTTAGTATGCAAATGTACTTCGCCGGATGACGAGGCATTTGGCTACCATAAGAGAGTCACAGTTATTCCTGCCGGCTGCTCCCATTTCTTTAGGACTTTGTCATTCTTGCTAAGGCCAGTCCTACAGAACCGATATGACACTGTATCTCCACCTTAACGTCGTCACAGTTAATCCCACTACGAGTTTCTCGAGTTAGCAAATGTACTTCGCCGGATGACGAGGCATTTGGCTACCTTAAGAGTGTCATAGTTCCTGTTGCTAGCTGCTCCTCTTTCTTTGAGTCTTTCCTCTCTTTAAATCGTTCTGCCTCCAGTCCACGCAGAAGCGAAATACTGCAACATGTCCACCTTAACGTTGTCTGAGTTACTCCAACGACAATAACCACCAGCTTTCAAATGAATTTCGCAGAGTGACGAGGCATTTGGCTACCTTAAGAGAGTCATAGTTCCTCTTGCCAGCTGCTCCCCTATCTTTGAATCTCTCCTCTCTTTAATTCGTACTGCGGCCAGTCCATGCAGAAGCGAAATGCTGCAACATGTCCACCTTAACGTTTTCTGAGTTACTTCAACGACGATATCCTCGAGTTTTCAAATAAATTTCGCAGAGTGACGAGGCATTTGGCTACCTTAAGAGAGTCACAGTAGCTGCTGCCAGCTGCTCCCACTTCTTTGATCTTTCCTCTCTTTAATTCGTATTGCGGCCAGACCTGCAGAAGCGAAATGCTGCAACATGTCCACCTTAAAGTTGTCTGAGTTACTCCAACGACGATATCCTCGAGATTTCAAATAAATTTCGCAGAGTGACAAGGCATTTGGCTACCTTAAGAGAGTCATAGTTACTCCTGCCGGCTGTTCCCAATTCTTTAGACCTTTCTCATTCTTGCTATGGCCAGTCCTACAGAACCGATATGCGACTGTATGTCCACCTAATCGTCGTCACAGTTACTCCCACTACGAGTTTCTTTAGTATGCAAATGTACTTCGCCGGATGACGAGGCATTTGGCTACCTTAAGAGAGTCACAGTTATTCCTGCCGGCTGCTCCCATTTCTTTAGGACTTTGTCATTCTTGCTAAGGCCAGTCCTACAGAACCGATATGACACTGTATCTCCAACTTAACGTCGTCACAGTTAATCCCACTACGAGTTTCTCGAGTTAGCAAATGTACTTCGCCGGATGACGAGGCATTTGGCTACCTTAAGAGTGTCATAGTTCCTGTTGCTAGCTGCTCCTCTTTCTTTGAATCTTTCCTCTCTTTAATTCGTTCTGCCTCCAGTCCACGCAGAAGCGAAATACTGCAACATGTCCACCTTAACGTTGTCTGAGTTACTCCAACGACAATATCCACGAGCTTTCAAATGAATTTCGCAGAGTGACGAGGCCTTTGGCTACCTTAAGAGAGTCATAGTTACTGCTGCCAGCTGCTCCCCCTTCTTTGATCTTTCCTCTCTTTAATTCGTATTGCGGCCCGTCCTGCAGAAGCGAAATGCTGCAACATGTCCACCTTAACGTTGTCTGAGTTACTCCAACGACGATATCCTCGAGATTTCAAATAAATTTCGCAGAGTGACAAGGCATTTGGCTACCTTAAGAGAGTCATACTTACTCCTGCCGGCTGCTCCCAATTCTTTAGACCTTTATCATTCTTGCTATGGCCAGTCCTACAGAACCGATATGCCACTGTATGTCCTCCTAAACGTCGTCACAGTTACTCCCACTACGAGTTTCTTTAGTATGCAAATGTACTTCGCCGGATGACGAGGCATTTGGCTACCATAAGAGAGTCACAGTTATTCCTGCCGGCTGCTCCCATTTCTTTAGGACTTTGTCATTCTTGCTAAGGCCAGTCCTACAGAACCGATATGACACTGTATCTCCACCTTAACGTCGTCACAGTTAATCCCACTACGAGTTTCTCGAGTTAGCAAATGTACTTCGCCGGATGACGAGGCATTTGGCTACCTTAAGAGTGTCATAGTTCCTGTTGCTAGCTGCTCCTCTTTCTTTGAATCTTTCCTCTCTTTAAATCGTTCTGCCTCCAGTCCACGCAGAAGCGAAATACTGCAACATGTCCACCTTAACGTTGTCTGAGTTACTCCAACGACAATAACCACCAGCTTTCAAATGAATTTCGCAGAGTGACGAGGCATTTGGCTACCTTAAGAGAGTCATAGTTCCTCTTGCCAGCTGCTCCCCTATCTTTGAATCTCTCCTCTCTTTAATTCGTACTGCCGCCAGTCCATGCAGAAGCGAAATGCTGCAACATGTCCACCTTAACGTTTTCTGAGTTACTTCAACGACGATATCCTCGAGTTTTCAAATAAATTTCGCAGAGTGACGAGGCATTTGGCTACCTTAAGAGAGTCACAGCAGCTGCTGCCAGCTGCTCCCACTTCTTTGATCTTTCCTCTCTTTAATTCGTATTGCGGCCAGACCTGCAGAAGCGAAATGCTGCAACATGTCCACCTTAACGTTGTCTGAGTTACTCCAACGACGATATCCTCGAGATTTCAAATAAATTTCGCAGAGTGACAAGGCATTTGACTACCTTAAGAGAGTCATAGTTACTCCTGCCGGCTGTTCCCAATTCTTTAGACCTTTCTCATTCTTGCTATGGCCAGTCCTACAGAACCGATATGCGACTGTATGTCCACCTAATCGTCGTCACAGTTACTCCCACTACGAGTTTCTTTAGTATGCAAATGTACTTCGCCGGATGACGAGGCATTTGGCTACCTTAAGAGAGTCACAGTTATTCCTGCCGGCTGCTCCCATTTCTTTAGGACTTTGTCATTCTTGCTAAGGCCAGTCCTACAGAACCGATATGACACTGTATCTCCAACTTAACGTCGTCACAGTTAATCCCACTACGAGTTTCTCGAGTTAGCAAATGTACTTCGCCGGATGACGAGGCATTTGGCTACCTTAAGAGTGTCATAGTTCCTGTTGCTAGCTGCTCCTCTTTCTTTGAATCTTTCCTCTCTTTAATTCGTTCTGCCTCCAGTCCACGCAGAAGCGAAATACTGCAACATGTCCACCTTAACGTTGTCTGAGTTGCTCCAACGACAATATCCACGAGCTTTCAAATGAATTTCGCAGAGTGACGAGGCCTTTGGCTACCTTAAGAGAGTCATAGTTACTGCTGCCAGCTGCTCCCCCTTCTTTGATCTTTCCTCTCTTTAATTCGTATTGCGGCCCGTCCTGCAGAAGCGAAATGCTGCAACATGTCCACCTTAACGTTGTCTGAGTTACTCCAACGACGATATCCTCGAGATTTCAAATAAATTTCGCAGAGTGACAAGGCATTTGGCTACCTTAAGAGAGTCATACTTACTCCTGCCGGCTGCTCCCAATTCTTTAGACCTTTATCATTCTTGCTATGGCCAGTCCTACAGAACCGATATGCCACTGTATGTCCTCCTAAACGTCGTCACAGTTACTCCCACTACGAGTTTCTTTAGTATGCAAATGTACTTCGCCGGATGACGAGGCATTTGGCTACCATAAGAGAGTCACAGTTATTCCTGCCGGCTGCTCCCATTTCTTTAGGACTTTGTCATTCTTGCTAAGGCCAGTCCTACAGAACCGATATGACACTGTATCTCCACCTTAACGTCGTCACAGTTAATCCCACTACGAGTTTCTCGAGTTAGCAAATGTACTTCGCCGGATGACGAGGCATTTGGCTACCTTAAGAGTGTCATAGTTCCTGTTGCTAGCTGCTCCTCTTTCTTTGAATCTTTCCTCTCTTTAAATCGTTCTGCCTCCAGTCCACGCAGAAGCGAAATACTGCAACATGTCCACCTTAACGTTGTCTGAGTTACTCCAACGACAATAACCACCAGCTTTCAAATGAATTTCGCAGAGTGACGAGGCATTTGGCTACCTTAAAAGAGTCATAGTTCCTCTTGCCAGCTGCTCCCCTATCTTTGAATCTCTCCTCTCTTTAATTCGTACTGCGGCCAGTCCATGCAGAAGCGAAATGCTGCAACATGTCCACCTTAACGTTTTCTGAGTTACTTCAACGACGATATCCTCGAGTTTTCAAATAAATTTCGCAGAGTGACGAGGCATTTGGCTACCTTAAGAGAGTCACAGTAGCTGCTGCCAGCTGCTCCCACTTCTTTGATCTTTCCTCTCTTTAATTCGTATTGCGGCCAGACCTGCAGAAGCGAAATGCTGCAACATGTCCACCTTAACGTTTTCTGAGTTACCCCAACGACGATATCCTCGAGATTTCAAATAAATTTCGCAGAGTGACAAGGCATTTGGCTACCTTAAGAGAGTCATAGTTACTCCTGCCGGCTGCTCCCAATTCTTTAGACCTTTATCATTCTTGCTACGGCCAGTCCTACAGAACCGATATGCCACTGTATGTCCACCTAATCGTCGTCACAGTTACTCCCACCACGAGTTTCTTTAGTATGCAAATGTACTTCGCCGGATGACGAGGCATTTGGCTACCTTAAGAGAGTCACTGTTATTCCTGCCGGCTGCTCCCATTTCTTTAGGACTTTGTCATTCTTGCTAAGGCCAGTCCTACAGAACCGATATGACACTGTATCTCCACCTTAACGTCGTCACAGTTAATCCCACTACGAGTTTCTCGAGTTAGCAAATGTACTTCGCCGGATGACGAGGCATTTGGCTACCTTAAGAGTGTCATAGTTCCTGTTGCTAGCAGCTCCTCTTTCTTTGAATCTTTCCTCTCTTTAATTCGTTCTGCCTCCAGTCCACGCAGAAGCGAAATACTGCAACATGTCCACCTTAACGTTGTCTGAGTTACTCCAACGACAATATCCACGAGCTTTCAAATGAATTTCGCAGAGTGACGAGGCCTTTGGCTACCTTAAGAGAGTCATAGTTACTGCTGCCAGCTGCTCCCCCTTCTTTGATCTTTCCTCTCTTTAATTCGTATTGCGGCCCGTCCTGCAGAAGCGAAATGCTGCAACATGTCCACCTTAACGTTGTCTGAGTTACTCCAACGACGATATCCTCGAGATTTCAAATAAATTTCGCAGAGTGACAAGGCATTTGGCTACCTTAAGAGAGTCATAGTTACTCCTGCCGGCTGCTCCCAATTCTTTAGACCTTTATCATTCTTGCTATGGCCAGACCTACAGAACCGATATGCCACTGTATGTCCACCTAATCGTCGTCACAGTTACTCCCACTACGAGTTTCTTTAGTATGCAAATGTACTTCGCCGGATGACGAGGGATTTGGCTACCTTAAGAGAGTCACAGTTATTCCTGCCGGCTGCTCCCATTTCTTTAGGACTTTGTCATTCTTGCTAAGGCCAGTCCTACAGAACCGATATGACACTGTATCTCCACCTTAACGTCGTCACAGTTAATCCCACTACGAGTTTCTCGAGTTAGCAAATGTACTTCGCCGGATGATGAAGCATTTGGCTACCTTAAGAGTGTCATAGTTCCTGTTGCTAGCTGCTCCTCTTTCTTTGAATCTTTCCTCTCTTTAATTCGTTCTGCCTCCAGTCCACGCAGAAGCGAAATACTGCAACATGTCCACCTTAACGTTGTCTGAGTTACTCCAACGACAATATCCACGAGCTTTCAAATGAATTTCGCAGAGTGACGAGGCATTTGGCTACCTTAA
The DNA here is from genome assembly GCF_021461395.2 of Schistocerca americana. Lineage (NCBI taxonomy): Eukaryota > Metazoa > Arthropoda > Insecta > Orthoptera > Acrididae > Schistocerca > Schistocerca americana. The sequence goes on from NC_060123.1 coordinate 718,377,581, forward strand.
GAGAGTCATAGTTACTGCTGCCAGCTACTCCCCCTTCTTTGATCTTTCCTCTCTTTAATTCGTATTGCGGCCCGTCCTGCAGAAGCGAAATGCTGCAACATGTCCACCTTAACGTTGTCTGAGTTACTCCAACGACGATATCCACGAGCTTTCAAATAAATTTCGCAGAGTGACGAGGCATTAGGCTACCTTAAGAGAGTCATAGTTCCTCTTGCCAGCTGCTCCCCTATCTTTGAATCTCTCCTCTCTTTAATTCGTACTGCGGCCAGTCCATGCAGAAGCGAAATGCTGCAACATGTCCACCTTAACGTTTTCTGAGTTACTTCAACGACGATATCCTCGAGTTTTCAAATAAATTTCGCAGAGTGACGAGGCATTTGGCTACCTTAAGAGAGTCACAGTTGCTGCTGCCAGCTGCTCCCACTTCTTTGATCTTTCCTCTCTTTAATTCGTATTGCGGCCAGTCCTGCAGAAGCGAAATGCTGCAACATGTCCACCTTAACGTTGTCTGAGTTACCCCAACGACGATATTCTCGAGATTTCAAATAAATTTCGCAGAGTGACAAGGCATTTGGCTACCTTAAGAGAGTCATAGTTACTCCTGCTGGCTGCTCGCAATTCATTAGACCTTTATCATTCTTGCTATGGCCAGTCCTACAGAACCGATATGCCACTGTAAGTCCTCCTAAACGTCGTCACAGTTACTCCCACTACGAGTTTCTTTAGTATGCAAATGTACTTCGCCGGATGACGAGGCATTTGGCTACCATAAGAGAGTCACAGTTATTCCTGCCAGCTGCTCCCATTTCTTTAGGACTTTGTCATTCTTGCTAAGGCCAGTCCTACAGAACCGATATGACACTGTATCTCCACCTTAACGTCGTCACAGTTAATCCCACTACGAGTTTCTCGAGTTAGCAAATGTACTTCGCCGGATGACGAGGAATTTGGCTACCTTAAGAGTGTCATAGTTTCTGTTGCTAGCTGCTCCTCTTTCTTTGAATCTTTCCTCTCTTTAATTCGTTCTGCCTCCAGTCCACGCAGAAGCGAAATACTGCAACATGTCCACCTTAACGTTGTCTGAGTTACTCCAACGACAATATCCACGAGCTTTCAAATGAATTTCGCAGAGTGACGAGGCATTTGGCTACCTTAAGAGAGTCATAGTTACTGCTGCCAGCTGCTCCCCCTTCTTTGATCTTTCCTCTCTTTAATTCGTATTGCGGCCCGTCCTGCAGAAGCGAAATGCTGCAACATGTCCACCTTAACGTTGTCTGAGTTACTCCAACGACGATATCCTCGAGATTTCAAATAAATTTCGCAGAGTGACAAGGCATTTGGCTACCTTAAGAGAGTCATACTTACTCCTGCCGGCTGTTCCCAATTCTTTAGACCTTTCTCATTCTTGCTATGGCCAGTCCTACAGAACCGATATGCCACTGTATGTCCACCTAATCGTCGTCACAGTTACTCCCACTACGAGTTTCTTTAGTATGCAAATGTACTTCGCCGGATGACGAGGCATTTGGCTACCTTAAGAGAGTCACAGTTATTCCTGCCGGCTGCTCCCATTTCTTTAGGACTTTGTCATTCTTGCTAAGGCCAGTCCTACAGAACCGATATGACACTGTATCTCCACCTTAACGTCGTCACAGTTAATCCCACTACGAGTTTCTCGAGTTAGCAAATGTACTTCGCCGGATGACGAGGCATTTGGCTACCTTAAGAGTGTCATAGTTCCTGTTGCTAGCAGCTCCTCTTTCTTTGAATCTTTCCTCTCTTTAATTCGTTCTGCCTCCAGTCCACGCAGAAGCGAAATACTGCAACATGTCCACCTTAACGTTGTCTGAGTTACTCCAACGACAATATCCACGAGCTTTCAAATGAATTTCGCAGAGTGACGAGGCCTTTGGCTACCTTCAGAGAGTCATAGTTACTGCTGCCAGCTGCTCCCCCTTCTTTGATCTTTCCTCTCTTTAATTCGTATTGCGGCCCGTCCTGCAGAAGCGAAATGCTGCAACATGTCCACCTTAACGTTGTCTGAGTTACTCCAACGACGATATCCTCGAGATTTCAAATAAATTTCGCAGAGTGACAAGGCATTTGGCTACCTTAAGAGAGTCATAGTTACTCCTGCCGGCTGCTCCCAATTCTTTAGACCTTTATCATTCTTGCTATGGCCAGACCTACAGAACCGATATGCCACTGTATGTCCACCTAATCGTCGTCACAGTTACTCCCACTACGAGTTTCTTTAGTATGCAAATGTACTTCGCCGGATGACGAGGGATTTGGCTACCTTAAGAGAGTCACAGTTATTCCTGCCGGCTGCTCCCATTTCTTTAGGACTTTGTCATTCTTGCTAAGGCCAGTCCTACAGAACCGATATGACACTGTATCTCCACCTTAACGGCGTCACAGTTAATCCCACTACGAGTTTCTCGAGTTAGCAAATGTACTTCGCCGGATGATGAAGCATTTGGCTACCTTAAGAGTGTCATAGTTCCTGTTGCTAGCTGCTCCTCTTTCTTTGAATCTTTCCTCTCTTTAATTCGTTCTGCCTCCAGTCCACGCAGAAGCGAAATACTGCAACATGTCCACCTTAACGTTGTCTGAGTTACTCCAACGACAATATCCACGAGCTTTCAAATGAATTTCGCAGAGTGACGAGGCATTTGGCTACCTTAAGAGAGTCATAGTTACTGCTGCCAGCTACTCCCCCTTCTTTGATCTTTCCTCTCTTTAATTCGTATTGCGGCCCGTCCTGCAGAAGCGAAATGCTGCAACATGTCCACCTTAACGTTGTCTGAGTTACTCCAACGACGATATCCACGAGCTTTCAAATAAATTTCGCAGAGTGACGAGGCATTAGGCTACCTTAAGAGAGTCATAGTTCCTCTTGCCAGCTGCTCCCCTATCTTTGAATCTCTCCTCTCTTTAATTCGTACTGCGGCCAGTCCATGCAGAAGCGAAATGCTGCAACATGTCCACCTTAACGTTTTCTGAGTTACTTCAACGACGATATCCTCGAGTTTTCAAATAAATTTCGCAGAGTGACGAGGCATTTGGCTGCCTTAAGAGAGTCACAGTTGCTGCTGCCAGCTGCTCCCACTTCTTTGATCTTTCCTCTCTTTAATTCGTATTGCGGCCAGTCCTGCAGAAGCGAAATGCTGCAACATGTCCACCTTAACGTTGTCTGAGTTACCCCAACGACGATATTCTCGAGATTTCAAATAAATTTCGCAGAGTGACAAGGCATTTGGCTACCTTAAGAGAGTCATAGTTACTCCTGCTGGCTGCTCCCAATTCATTAGACCTTTATCATTCTTGCTATGGCCAGTCCTACAGAACCGATATGCCACTGTAAGTCCTCCTAAACGTCGTCACAGTTACTCCCACTACGAGTTTCTTTAGTATGCAAATGTACTTCACCGGATGACGAGGCATTTGGCTACCATAAGAGAGTCACAGTTATTCCTGCCAGCTGCTCCCATTTCCTTAGGACTTTGTCATTCTTGCTAAGGCCAGTCCTACAGAACCGATATGACACTGTATCTCCACCTTAACGTCGTCACAGTTAATCCCACTACGAGTTTCTCGAGTTAGCAAATGTACATCGCCGGATGACGAGGAATTTGGCTACCTTAAGAGTGTCATAGTTTCTGTTGCTAGCTGCTCCTCTTTCTTTGAATCTTTCCTCTCTTTAATTCGTTCTGCCTCCAGTCCACGCAGAAGCGAAATCCTGCAACATGTCCACCTTAACGTTGTCTGAGTTACTCCAACGACAATATCCACGAGCTTTCAAATGAATTTCGCAGAGTGACGAGGCATTTGGCTACCTTAAGAGAGTCATAGTTACTGCTGCCAGCTGCTCCCCCTTCTTTGATCTTTCCTCTCTTTAATTCGTATTGCGGCCCGTCCTGCAGAAGCGAAATGCTGCAACATGTCCACCTTAACGTTGTCTGAGTTACTCCAACGACGATATCCTCGAGATTTCAAATAAATTTCGCAGAGTGACAAGGCATTTGGCTACCTTAAGAGAGTCATAGTTACTCCTGCCGGCTGTTCCCAATTCTTTAGACCTTTCTCATTCTTGCTATGGCCAGTCCTACAGAACCGATATGCCACCGTATGTCCATCTAATCGTCGTCACAGTTACTCCCACTACGAGTTTCTTTAGTATGCAAATGTACTTCGCCGGATGACGAGGCATTTGGCTACCTTAAGAGGGTCACAGTTATTCCTGCCGGCTGCTCCCATTTCTTTAGGACTTTGTCATTCTTGCTAAGGCCAGTCCTACAGAACCGATATGACACTGTATCTCCACCTTAACGTCGTCACAGTTAATCCCACTACGAGTTTCTCGAGTTAGCAAATGTACTTCGCCGGATGACGTGGAATTTGGCTACCTTAAGAGTGTCATAGTTCCTGTTGCTAGCTGCTCCTCTTTCTTTGAATCTTTCCTCTCTTTAATTCGTTCTGCCTCCAGTCCACGCAGAAGCGAAATACTGCAACATGTCCACCTTAACGTTGTCTGAGTTACTCCAACGACAATATCCACGAGCTTTCAAATGAATTTCGCAGAGTGACGAGGCATTTGGCTACCTTAAGAGAGTCATAGTTACTGCTGCCAGCTGCTCCCCCTTCTTTGATCTTTCCTCTCTTTAATTCGTATTGCGGCCCGTCCTGCAGAAGTGAAATGCTGCAACATGTCCACCTTAACGTTGTCTGAGTTACTCCAACGACGATATCCTCGAGATTTCAAATAAATTTCGTAGAGTGACAAGGCATTTGGCTACCTTAAGAGAGTCATAGTTACTCCTGCCGGCTGCTCCCAATTCTTTAGACCTTTATCATTCTTGCTATGGCCAGACCTACAGAACCGATATGCCACTGTATGTCCACCTAATCGTCGTCACAGTTACTCCCACTACGAGTTTCTTTAGTATGCAAATGTACTTCGCCGGATGACGAGGGATTTGGCTACCTTAAGAGAGTCACAGTTATTCCTGCCGGCTGCTCCCATTTCTTTAGGACTTTGTCATTCTTGCTAAGGCCAGTCCTACAGAACCGATATGACACTGTATCTCCACCTTAACGTCGTCACAGTTAATCCCACTACGAGTTTCTCGAGTTAGCAAATGTACTTCGCCGGATGATGAAGCATTTGGCTACCTTAAGAGTGTCATAGTTCCTGTTGCTAGCTGCTCCTCTTTCTTTGAATCTTTCCTCTCTTTAATTCGTTCTGCCTCCAGTCCACGCAGAAGCGAAATACTGCAACATGTCCACCTTAACGTTGTCTGAGTTACTCCAACGACAATATCCACGAGCTTTCAAATGAATTTCGCAGAGTGACGAGGCATTTGGCTACCTTAAGAGAGTCATAGTTACTGCTGCCAGCTACTCCCCCTTCTTTGATCTTTCCTCTCTTTAATTCGTATTGCGGCCCGTCCTGCAGAAGCGAAATGCTGCAACATGTCCACCTTAACGTTGTCTGAGTTACTCCAACGACGATATCCTCGAGATTTCAAATAAATTTCGCAGAGTGACAAGGCATTTGGCTACCTTAAGAGAGTCATAGTTACTCCTGCTGGCTGCTCCCAATTCATTAGACCTTTATCATTCTTGCTATGGCCAGTCCTACAGAACCGATATGCCACTGTAAGTCCTCCTAAACGTCGTCACAGTTACTCCCACTACGAGTTTCTTTAGTATGCAAATGTACTTCGCCGGATGACGAGGCATTTGGCTACCATAAGAGAGTCACAGTTATTCCTGCCAGCTGCTCCCATTTCTTTAGGACTTTGTCATTCTTGCTAAGGCCAGTCCTACAGAACCGATATGACACTGTATCTCCACCTTAACGTCGTCACAGTTAATCCCACTACGAGTTTCTCGAGTTAGCAAATGTACTTCGCCGGATGACGAGGAATTTGGCTACCTTAAGAGTGTCATAGTTTCTGTTGCTAGCTGCTCCTCTTTCTTTGAATCTTTCCTCTCTTTAATTCGTTCTGCCTCCAGTCCACGCAGAAGCGAAATACTGCAACATGTCCACCTTAACGTTGTCTGAGTTACTCCAACGACAGTATCCACGAGCTTTCAAATGAATTTCGCAGAGTGACGAGGCATTTGGCTACCTTAAGAGAGTCGTAGTTACTGCTGCCAGCTGCTCCCCCTTCTTTGATCTTTCCTTTCTTTAATTCGTATTGCGGCCCGTCCTGCAGAAGCGAAATGCTGCAACATGTCCACCTTAACGTTGTCTGAGTTACTCCAACGACGATATCCTCGAGATTTCAAATAAATTTCGCAGAGTGACAAGGCATTTGGCTACCTTAAGAGAGTCATAGTTACTCCTGCCGGCTGTTCCCAATTCTTTAGACCTTTCTCATTCTTGCTATGGCCAGTCCTACAGAACCGATATGCCACTGTATGTCCACCTAATCGTCGTCACAGTTACTCCCACTACGAGTTTCTTTAGTATGCAAATGTACTTCGCCGGATGACGAGGCATTTGGCTACCTTAAGAGGGTCACAGTTATTCCTGCCGGCTGCTCCCATTTCTTTAGGACTTTGTCATTCTTGCTAAGGCCAGTCCTACAGAACCGATATGACACTGTATCCCCACCTTAACGTCGTCACAGTTAATCCCACTACGAGTTTCTCGAGTTAGCAAATGTACTTCGCCGGATGACGAGGAATTTGGCTACCTTAAGAGTGTCATAGTTCCTGTTGCTAGCTGCTCCTCTTTCTTTGAATCTTTCCTCTCTTTAATTCGTTCTGCCTCCAGTCCACGCAGAAGCGAAATACTGCAACATGTCCACCTTAACGTTGTCTGAGTTACTCCAACGACAATATCCACGAGCTTTCAAATGAATTTCGCAGAGTGACGAGGCATTTGGCTACCTTAAGAGAGTCATAGTTACTGCTGCCAGCTGCTCCCCCTTCTTTGATCTTTCCTCTCTTTAATTCGTATTGCGGCCCGTCCTGCAGAAGTGAAATGCTGCAACATGTCCACCTTAACGTTGTCTGAGTTACTCCAACGACGATATCCTCGAGATTTCAAATAAATTTCGTAGAGTGACAAGGCATTTGGCTACCTTAAGAGAGTCATAGTTACTCCTGCCGGCTGCTCCCAATTCTTTAGACCTTTATCATTCTTGCTATGGCCAGACCTACAGAACCGATATGCCACTGTATGTCCACCTAATCGTCGTCACAGTTACTCCCACTACGAGTTTCTTTAGTATGCAAATGTACTTCGCCGGATGACGAGGGATTTGGCTACCTTAAGAGAGTCACAGTTATTCCTGCCGGCTGCTCCCATTTCTTTAGGACTTTGTCATTCTTGCTAAGGCCAGTCCTACAGAACCGATATGACACTGTATCTCCACCTTAACGTCGTCACAGTTAATCCCACTACGAGTTTCTCGAGTTAGCAAATGTACTTCGCCGGATGATGAAGCATTTGGCTACCTTAAGAGTGTCATAGTTCCTGTTGCTAGCTGCTCCTCTTTCTTTGAATCTTTCCTCTCTTTAATTCGTTCTGCCTCCAGTCCACGCAGAAGCGAAATACTGCAACATGTCCACCTTAACGTTGTCTGAGTTACTCCAACGACAATATCCACGAGCTTTCAAATGAATTTCGCAGAGTGACGAGGCATTTGGCTACCTTAAGAGAGTCATAGTTACTGCTGCCAGCTACTCCCCCTTCTTTGATCTTTCCTCTCTTTAATTCGTATTGCGGCCCGTCCTGCAGAAGCGAAATGCTGCAACATGTCCACCTTAACGTTGTCTGAGTTACTCCAACGACGATATCCTCGAGATTTCAAATAAATTTCGCAGAGTGACAAGGCATTTGGCTACCTTAAGAGAGTCATAGTTACTCCTGCTGGCTGCTCCCAATTCATTAGACCTTTATCATTCTTGCTATGGCCAGTCCTACAGAACCGATATGCCACTGTAAGTCCTCCTAAACGTCGTCACAGTTACTCCCACTACGAGTTTCTTTAGTATGCAAATGTACTTCGCCGGATGACGAGGCATTTGGCTACCATAAGAGAGTCACAGTTATTCCTGCCAGCTGCTCCCATTTCTTTAGGACTTTGTCATTCTTGCTAAGGCCAGTCCTACAGAACCGATATGACACTGTATCTCCACCTTAACGTCGTCACAGTTAATCCCACTACGAGTTTCTCGAGTTAGCAAATGTACTTCGCCGGATGACGAGGAATTTGGCTACCTTAAGAGTGTCATAGTTTCTGTTGCTAGCTGCTCCTCTTTCTTTGAATCTTTCCTCTCTTTAATTCGTTCTGCCTCCAGTCCACGCAGAAGCGAAATACTGCAACATGTCCACCTTAACGTTGTCTGAGTTACTCCAACGACAGTATCCACGAGCTTTCAAATGAATTTCGCAGAGTGACGAGGCATTTGGCTACCTTAAGAGAGTCGTAGTTACTGCTGCCAGCTGCTCCCCCTTCTTTGATCTTTCCTTTCTTTAATTCGTATTGCGGCCCGTCCTGCAGAAGCGAAATGCTGCAACATGTCCACCTTAACGTTGTCTGAGTTACTCCAACGACGATATCCTCGAGATTTCAAATAAATTTCGCAGAGTGACAAGGCATTTGGCTACCTTAAGAGAGTCATAGTTACTCCTGCCGGCTGTTCCCAATTCTTTAGACCTTTCTCATTCTTGCTATGGCCAGTCCTACAGAACCGATATGCCACTGTATGTCCACCTAATCGTCGTCACAGTTACTCCCACTACGAGTTTCTTTAGTATGCAAATGTACTTCGCCGGATGACGAGGCATTTGGCTACCTTAAGAGGGTCACAGTTATTCCTGCCGGCTGCTCCCATTTCTTTAGGACTTTGTCATTCTTGCTAAGGCCAGTCCTACAGAACCGATATGACACTGTATCCCCACCTTAACGTCGTCACAGTTAATCCCACTACGAGTTTCTCGAGTTAGCAAATGTACTTCGCCGGATGACGAGGAATTTGGCTACCTTAAGAGTGTCATAGTTCCTGTTGCTAGCTGCTCCTCTTTCTTTGAATCTTTCCTCTCTTTAATTCGTTCTGCCTCCAGTCCACGCAGAAGCGAAATACTGCAACATGTCCACCTTAACGTTGTCTGAGTTACTCCAACGACAATATCCACGAGCTTTCAAATGAATTTCGCAGAGTGACGAGGCATTTGGCTACCTTAAGAGAGTCATAGTTACTGCTGCCAGCTGCTCCCCCTTCTTTGATCTTTCCTCTCTTTAATTCGTATTTCGGCCCGTCCTGCAGAAGCGAAATGCTGCAACATGTCCACCTTAACGTTGTCTGAGTTACTCCAACGACGATATCCTCGAGATTTCAAATAAATTTCGCAGAGTGACAAGGCATTTGGCTACCTTAAGAGAGTCATAGTTACTCCTGCCGGCTGTTCCCAATTCTTTAGACCTTTCTCATTCTTGCTATGGCCAGTCCTACAGAACCGATATGCCACTGTATGTCCACCTAATCGTCGTCACAGTTACTCCCACTACGAGTTTCTTTAGTATGCAAATGTACTTCGCCGGATGACGAGGCATTTGGCTACCTTAAGAGGGTCACCGTTATTCCTGCCGGCTGCTCCCATTTCTTTAGGACTTTGTCATTCTTGCTAAGGCCAGTCCTACAGAACCGATATGACACTGTATCTCCACCTTAACGTCGTCACAGTTAATCCCACTACGAGTTTCTCGAGTTAGCAAATGTACTTCGCCGGATGACGAGGAATTTGGCTACCTTAAGAGTGTCATAGTTCCTGTTGCTAGCTGCTCCTCTTTCTTTGAATCTTTCCTCTCTTTAATTCGTTCTGCCTCCAGTCCACGCAGAAGCGAAATACTGCAACATGTCCACCTTAACGTTGTCTGAGTTACTCCAACGACAATATCCACGAGCTTTCAAATGAATTTCGCAGAGTGACGAGGCATTTGGCTACCTTAAGAGAGTCATAGTTACTGCTGCCAGCTGCTCCCCCTTCTTTGATCTTTCCTCTCTTTAATTCGTATTGCGGCCCGTCCTGCAGAAGCGAAATGCTGCAACATGTCCACCTTAACGTTGTCTGAGTTACTCCAACGACGATATCCTCGAGATTTCAAATAAATTTCGCAGAGTGACAAGGCATTTGGCTACCTTAAGAGAGTCATAGTTACTCCTGCCGGCTGTTCCCAATTCTTTAGACCTTTCTCATTCTTGCTATGGCCAGTCCTACAGAACCGATATGCCACTGTATGTCCACCTAATCGTCGTCACAGTTACTCCCACTACGAGTTTCTTTAGTATGCAAATGTACTTCGCCGGATGACGAGGCATTTGGCTACCTTAAGAGGGTCACAGTTATTCCTGCCGGCTGCTCCCATTTCTTTAGGACTTTGTCATTCTTGCTAAGGCCAGTCCTACAGAACCGATATGACACTGTATCTCCACCTTAACGTCGTCACAGTTAATCCCACTACGAGTTTCTCGAGTTAGCAAATGTACTTCGCCGGATGACGAGGAATTTGGCTACCTTAAGAGTGTCATAGTTCCTGTTGCTAGCTGCTCCTCTTTCTTTGAATCTTTCCTCTCTTTAATTCGTTCTGCCTCCAGTCCACGCAGAAGCGAAATACTGCAACATGTCCACCTTAACGTTGTCTGAGTTACTCCAACGACAATATCCACGAGCTTTCAAATGAATTTCGCAGAGTGACGAGGCATTTGGCTACCTTAAGAGAGTCATAGTTACTGCTGCCAGCTGCTCCCCCTTCTTTGATCTTTCCTCTCTTTAATTCGTATTGCGGCCCGTCCTGCAGAAGCGAAATGCTGCAACATGTCCACCTTAACGTTGTCTGAGTTACTCCAACGACGATATCCTCGAGATTTCAAATACATTTCGCAGAGTGACAAGGCATTTGGCTACCTTAAGAGAGTCATAGTTACTCCTGCCGGCTGTTCCCAATTCTTTAGACCTTTCTCATTCTTGCTATGGCCAGTCCTACAGAACCGATATGCCACTGTATGTCCACCTAATCGTCGTCACAGTTACTCCCACTACGAGTTTCTTTAGTATGCAAATGTACTTCGCCGGATGACGAGGCATTTGGCTACCTTAAGAGGGTCACAGTTATTCCTGCTGGCTGCTCACATTTCTTTAGGACTTTGTCATTCTTGCTAAGGCCAGTCCTACAGAACCGATATGACACTGTATCTCCACCTTAACGTCGTCACAGTTAATCCCACTACGAGTTTCTCGAGTTAGCAAATGTACTTCGCCGGATGACGAGGAATTTGGCTACCTTAAGAGTGTCATAGTTCCTGTTGCTAGCTGCTCCTCTTTCTTTGAATCTTTCCTCTCTTTAATTCGTTCTGCCTCCAGTCCACGCAGAAGCGAAATACTGCAACATGTCCACCTTAACGTTGTCTGAGTTACTCCAACGACAATATCCACGAGCTTTCAAATGAATTTCGCAGAGTGACGAGGCATTTGGCTACCTTAAGAGAGTCATAGTTACTGCTGCCAGCTGCTCCCCCTTCTTTGATCTTTCCTCTCTTTAATTCGTATTGCGGCCCGTCCTGCAGAAGCGAAATGCTGCAACATGTCCACCTTAACGTTGTCTGAGTTACTCCAACGACGATATCCTCGAGATTTCAAATAAATTTCGCAGAGTGACGAGGCATTTGGCTACCTTAAGAGAGTCATAGTTACTCCTGCCGGCTGTTCCCAATTCTTTAGACCTTTCTCATTCTTGCTATGGCCAGTCCTACAGAACCGATATGCCACTGTATGTCCACCTAATCGTCGTCACAGTTACTCCCACTACGAGTTTCTTTAGTATGCAAATGCACTTCGCCGGATGACGAGGCATTTGGCTACCTTAAGAGGGTCACAGTTATTCCTGCCGGCTGCTCCCATTTCTTTAGGACTTTGTCATTCTTGCTAAGGCCAGTCCTACAGAACCGATATGACACTGTATCCCCACCTTAACGTCGTCACAGTTAATCCCACTACGAGTTTCTCGAGTTAGCAAATGTACTTCGCCGGATGACGAGGAATTTGGCTACCTTAAGAGTGTCATAGTTCCTGTTGCTAGCTGCTCCTCTTTCTTTGAATCTTTCCTCTCTTTAATTCGTTCTGCCTCCAGTCCACGCAGAAGCGAAATACTGCAACATGTCCACCTTAACGTTGTCTGAGTTACTCCAACGACAATATCCACGAGCTTTCAAATGAATTTCGCAGAGTGACGAGGCATTTGGCTACCTTAAGAGAGTCATAGTTACTGCTGCCAGCTGCTCCCCCTTCTTTGATCTTTCCTCTCTTTAATTCGTATTGCGGCCCGTCCTGCAGAAGCGAAATGCTGCAACATGTCCACCTTAACGTTGTCTGAGTTACTCCAACGACGATATCCTCGAGATTTCAAATAAATTTCGCAGAGTGACAAGGCATTTGGCTACCTTAAGAGAGTCATAGTTACTCCTGCCGGCTGTTCCCAATTCTTTAGACCTTTCTCATTCTTGCTATGGCCAGTCTTACAGAACCGATATGCCACTGTATGTCCACCTAATCGTCGTCACAGTTACTCCCACTACGAGTTTCTTTAGTATGCAAATGTACTTCGCCGGATGACGAGGCATTTGGCTACCTTAAGAGGGTCACAGTTATTCCTGCCGGCTGCTCCCATTTCTTTAGGACTTTGTCATTCTTGCTAAGGCCAGTCCTACAGAACCGATATGACACTGTATCTCCACCTTAACGTCGTCACAGTTAATCCCACTACGAGTTTCTCGAGTTAGCAAATGTACTTCGCCGGATGACGAGGAATTTGGCTACCTTAAGAGTGTCATAGTTCCTGTTGCTAGCTGCTCCTCTTTCTTTGAATCTTTCCTCTCTTTAATTCGTTCTGCCTCCAGTCCACGCAGAAGCGAAATACTGCAACATGTCCACCTTAACGTTGTCTGAGTTACTCCAACGACAATATCCACGAGCTTTCAAATGAATTTCGCAGAGTGACGAGGCATTTGGCTACCTTAAGAGAGTCATAGTTACTGCTGCCAGCTGCTCCCCCTTCTTTGATCTTTCCTCTCTTTAATTCGTATTGCGGCCCGTCCTGCAGAAGCGAAATGCTGCAACATGTCCACCTTAACGTTGTCTGAGTTACTCCAACGACGATATCCTCGAGATTTCAAATAAATTTCGCAGAGTGACAAGGCATTTGGCTACCTTAAGAGAGTCATAGTTACTCCTGCCGGCTGTTCCCAATTCTTTAGACCTTTCTCATTCTTGCTATGGCCAGTCCTACAGAACCGATATGCCACTGTATGTCCACCTAATCGTCGTCACAGTTACTCCCACTACGAGTTTCTTTAGTATGCAAATGTACTTCGCCGGATGACGAGGCATTTGGCTACCTTAAGAGGGTCACAGTTATTCCTGCTGGCTGCTCCCATTTCTTTAGGACTTTGTCATTCTTGCTAAGGCCAGTCCTACAGAACCGATATGACACTGTATCTCCACCTTAACGTCGTCACAGTTAATCCCACTACGAGTTTCTCGAGTTAGCAAATGTACTTCGCCGGATGACGAGGAATTTGGCTACCTTAAGAGTGTCATAGTTCCTGTTGCTAGCTGCTCCTCTTTCTTTGAATCTTTCCTCTCTTTAATTCGTTCTGCCTCCAGTCCACGCAGAAGCGAAATACTGCAACATGTCCACCTTAACGTTGTCTGAGTTACTCCAACGACAATATCCACGAGCTTTCAAATGAATTTCGCAGAGTGACGAGGCATTAGGCTACCTTAAGAGAGTCATAGTTCCTCTTGCCAGCTGCTCCCCTATCTTTGAATCTCTCCTCTCTTTAATTCGTACTGCGGCCAGTCCATGCAGAAGCGAAATGCTGCAACATGTCCACCTTAACGTTTTCAGAGTTACTTCAACGACGATACCCTCGAGTTTTCAAATAAATTTCGCAGAGTGACGAGGCATTTGGCTACCTTAAGAGAGTCACAGTTGCTGCTGCCAGCTGCTCCCACTTCTTTGATCTTTCCTCTCTTTAATTCGTATTGCGGCCAGTCCTGCAGAAGCGACATGCTGCAACATGTCCACCTTAACGTTGTCTGAGTTACCCCAACGACGATATTCTCGAGATTTCAAATAAATTTCGCAGAGTGACAAGGCATTTGGCTACCTTAAGAGAGTCATAGTTACTCCTGCTGGCTGCTCCCAATTCTTTAGACCTTTATCATTCTTGCTATGGCCAGTCCTACAGAACCGATATGCCACTGTAAGTCCTCCTAAACGTCGTCACAGTTACTCCCACTACGAGTTTCTTTAGTATGCAAATGTACTTCGCCAGATGACGAGGCATTTGGCTACCATAAGAGAGTCACAGTTATTCCTGCCAGCTGCTCCCATTTCTTTAGGACTTTGTCATTCTTGCTAAGGCCAGTCCTACAGAACCGATATGACACTGTATCTCCACCTTAACGTCGTCACAGTTAATCCCACTACGAGTTTCTCGAGTTAGCAAATGTACTTCGCCGGATGACTAGGAATTTGGCTACCTTAAGAGTGTCATAGTTCCTGTTGCTAGCTGCTCCTCTTTCTTTGAATCTTTCCTCTCTTTAAGTCGTTCTGCCTCCAGTCCACGCAGAAGCGAAATACTGCAATATGTCCACCTTAACGTTGTCTGAGTTACTCCAACGACAATATCCACGAGCTTTCAAATGAATTTCGCAGAGTGACGAGCCATTTGGCTACCTTAAGAGAGTCATAGTTACTGCTGCCAGCTGCTCCCCCTTCTTTGACCTTTCCTCTCTTTAATTCGTATTGCGGCCCGTCCTGCAGAAGCGAAATGCTGCAACATGTCCACCTTAACGTTGTCTGAGTTACTCCAACGACAATATCCTCGAGATTTCAAATAAATTTCGCAGAGTGACAAGGCATTTGGCTACCTTAAGAGAGTCATACTTACTCCTGCCGGCTGTTCCCAATTCTTTAGACCTTTCTCATTCTTGCTATGGCCAGTCCTACAGAACCGATATGCCACTGTATGTCCACCTAATCGTCGTCACAGTTACTCCCACTACGAGTTTCTTTAGTATGCAAATGTACTTCGCCGGATGACGAGGCATTTGGCTACCTTAAGAGAGTCACAGTTATTCCTGCCGGCTGCTCCCATTTCTTTAGGACTTTGTCATTCTTGCTAAGGCCAGTCCTACAGAACCGATATGACACTGTATCTCCACCTTAACGTCGTCACAGTTAATCCCACTACGAGTTTCTCGAGTTAGCAAATGTACTTCGCCGGATGACGAGGCATTTGGCTACCTTAAGAGTGTCATAGTTCCTGTTGCTAGCTGCTCCTCTTTCTTTGAATCTTTCCTCTCTTTAATTCGTTCTGCCTCCAGTCCACGCAGAAGCGAAATACTGCAACATGTCCACCTTAACGTTGTCTGAGTTACTCCAACGACAATATCCACGAGCTTTCAAATGAATTTCGCAGAGTGACGAGGCATTTGGCTACCTTAAGAGAGTCATAGTTACTGCTGCCAGCTACTCCCCCTTCTTTGATCTTTCCTCTCTTTACTCGTATTGCGGCCCGTCCTGCAGAAGCGAAATGCTGCAACATGTCCACCTTAACGTTGTCTGAGTTACTCCAACGACGATATCCACGAGCTTTCAAATAAATTTCGCAGAGTGACGAGGCATTAGGCTACCTTAAGAGAGTCATAGTTCCTCTTGCCAGCTGCTCCCCTATCTTTGAATCTCTCCTCTCTTTAATTCGTACTGCGGCCAGTCCATGCAGAAGCGAAATGCTGCAACATGTCCACCTTAACGTTTTCTGAGTTACTTCAACGACGATATCCTCGAGTTTTCAAATAAATTTCGCAGAGTGACGAGGCATTTGGCTACCTTAAGAGAGTCACAGTTGCTGCTGCCAGCTGCTCCCACTTCTTTGATCTTTCCTCTCTTTAATTCGTATTGCGGCCCGTCCTGCAGAAGCGAAATGCTGCAACATGTCCACCTTAACGTTGTCTGAGTTACTCCAACGACGATATCCTCGAGATTTCAAATAAATTTCGCAGAGTGACGAGGCATTTGGCTACCTTAAGAGAGTCATAGTTACTCCTGCTGGCTGCTCCCAATTCATTAGACCTTTATCATTCTTGCTATGGCCAGTCCTACAGAACCGATATGCCACCGTAAGTCCTCCTAAACGTCGTCACAGTTACTCCCACTACGAGTTTCTTTAGTATGCAAATGTACTTCGCCGGATGACGAGGCATTTGGCTACCATAAGAGAGTCACAGTTATTCCTGCCAGCTGCTCCCATTTCTTTAGGACTTTGTCATTCTTGCTAAGGCCAGTCCTACAGAACCGATATGACACTGTATCTCCACCTTAACGTCGTCACAGTTAATCCCACTACGAGTTTCTCGAGTTAGCAAATGTACTTCGCCGGATGACTAGGAATTTGGCTACCTTAAGAGTGTCATAGTTCCTGTTGCTAGCTGCTCCTCTTTCTTTGAATCTTTCCTCTCTTTAATTCGTTCTGCCTCCAGTCCACGCAGAAGCGAAATACTGCAATATGTCCACCTTAACGTTGTCTGAGTTACTCCAACGACAATATCCACGAGCTTTCAAATGAATTTCGCAGAGTGACGAGGCATTTGGCTACCTTAAGAGAGTCATAGTTACTGCTGCCAGCTGCTCCCCCTTCTTTGACCTTTCCTCTCTTTAATTCGTATTGCGGCCCGTCCTGCAGAAGCGAAATGCTGCAACATGTCCACCTTAACGTTGTCTGAGTTACTCCAACGACGATATCCTCGAGATTTCAAATAAATTTCGCAGAGTGACAAGGCATTTGGCTACCTTAAGAGAGTCATACTTACTCCTGCCGGCTGTTCCCAATTCTTTAGACCTTTCTCATTCTTGCTATGGCCAGTCCTACAGAACCGATATGCCACTGTATGTCCACCTAATCGTCGTCACAGTTACTCCCACTACGAGTTTCTTTAGTATGCAAATGTACTTCGCCGGATGACGAGGCATTTGGCTACCTTAAGAGAGTCACAGTTATTCCTGCCGGCTGCTCCCATTTCTTTAGGACTTTGTCATTCTTGCTAAGGCCAGTCCTACAGAACCGATATGACACTGTATCTCCACCTTAACGTCGTCACAGTTAATCCCACTACGAGTTTCTCGAGTTAGCAAATGTACTTCGCCGGATGACGAGGCATTTGGCTACCTTAAGAGTGTCATAGTTCCTGTTGCTAGCTGCTCCTCTTTCTTTGAATCTTTCCTCTCTTTAATTCGTTCTGCCTCCAGTCCACGCAGAAGCGAAATACTGCAACATGTCCACCTTAACGTTGTCTGAGTTACTCCAACGACAATATCCACGAGCTTTCAAATGAATTTCGCAGAGTGACGAGGCATTTGGCTACCTTAAGAGAGTCATAGTTACTGCTGCCAGCTACTCCCCCTTCTTTGATCTTTCCTCTCTTTACTCGTATTGCGGCCCGTCCTGCAGAGGCGAAATACTGCAACATGTCCACCTTAACGTTGTCTGAGTTACTCCAACGACGATATCCACGAGCTTTCAAATAAATTTCGCAGAGTGACGAGGCATTAGGCTACCTTAAGAGAGTCATAGTTCCTCTTGCCAGCTGCTCCCCTATCTTTGAATCTCTCCTCTCTTTAATTCGTACTGCGGCCAGTCCATGCAGAAGCGAAATGCTGCAACATGTCCACCTTAACGTTTTCTGAGTTACTTCAACGACGATATCCTCGAGTTTTCAAATAAATTTCGCAGAGTGACGAGGCATTTGGCTACCTTAAGAGAGTCACAGTTGCTGCTGCCAGCTGCTCCCACTTCTTTGATCTTTCCTCTCTTTAATTCGTATTGCGGCCCGTCCTGCAGAAGCGAAATGCTGCAACATGTCCACCTTAACGTTGTCTGAGTTACTCCAACGACGATATCCTCGAGATTTCAAATAAATTTCGCAGAGTGACAAGGCATTTGGCTACCTTAAGAGAGTCATAGTTACTCCTGCTGGCTGCTCCCAATTCATTAGACCTTTATCATTCTTGCTATGGCCAGTCCTACAGAACCGATATGCCACTGTAAGTCCTCCTAAACGTCGTCACAGTTACTCCCACTACGAGTTTCTTTAGTATGCAAATGTACTTCGCCGGATGACGAGGCATTTGGCTACCATAAGAGAGTCACAGTTATTCCTGCCAGCTGCTCCCATTTCTTTAGGACTTTGTCATTCTTGCTAAGGCCAGTCCTACAGAACCGATATGACACTGTATCTCCACCTTAACGTCGTCACAGTTAATCCCACTACGAGTTTCTCGAGTTAGCAAATGTACTTCGCCGGATGACGAGGAATTTGGCTACCTTAAGAGTGTCATAGTTCCTGTTGCTAGCTGCTCCTCTTTCTTTGAATCTTTCCTCTCTTTAATTCGTTCTGCCTCCAGTCCACGCAGAAGCGAAATACTGCAACATGTCCACCTTAACGTTGTCTGAGTTACTCCAACGACAATATCCACGAGCTTTCAAATGAATTTCGCACAGTGACGAGGCATTTGGCTACCTTAAGAGAGTCATAGTTACTGCTGCCAGCTGCTCCCCCTTCTTTGATCTTTCCTCTCTTTAATTCGTATTGCGGCCCGTCCTGCAGAAGCGAAATGCTGCAACATGTCCACCTTAACGTTGTCTGAGTTACTCCAACGACGATATCCTCGAGATTTCAAATACATTTCGCAGAGTGACAAGGCATTTGGCTACCTTAAGAGAGTCATAGTTACTCCTGCCGGCTGTTCCCAATTCTTTAGACCTTTCTCATTCTTGCTATGGCCAGTCCTACAGAACCGATATGCCACTGTATGTCCACCTAATCGTCGTCACAGTTACTCCCACTACGAGTTTCTTTAGTATGCAAATGTACTTCGCCGGATGACGAGGCATTTGGCTACCTTAAGAGGGTCACAGTTATTCCTGCCGGCTGCTCCCATTTCTTTAGGACTTTGTCATTCTTGCTAAGGCCAGTCCTACAGAACCGATATGACACTGTATCTCCACCTTAACGTCGTCACAGTTAATCCCACTACGAGTTTCTCGAGTTAGCAAATGTACTTCGCCGGATGACGAGGAATTTGGCTACCTTAAGAGTGTCATAGTTCCTGTTGCTAGCTGCTCCTCTTTCTTTGAATCTTTCCTCTCTTTAATTCGTTCTGCCTCCAGTCCACGCAGAAGCGAAATACTGCAACATGTCCACATTAACGTTGTCTGAGTTACTCCAACGACAATATCCACGAGCTTTCAAATGAATTTCGCAGAGTGACGAGGCATTTGGCTACCTTAAGAGAGTCATAGTTACTGCTGCCAGCTGCTCCCCCTTCTTTGATCTTTCCTCTCTTTAATTCGTATTTCGGCCCGTCCTGCAGAAGCGAAATGCTGCAACATGTCCACCTTAACGTTGTCTGAGTTACTCCAACGACGATATCCTCGAGATTTCAAATAAATTTCGCAGAGTGACAAGGCATTTGGCTACCTTAAGAGAGTCATAGTTACTCCTGCCGGCTGTTCCCAATTCTTTAGACCTTTCTCATTCTTGCTATGGCCAGTCCTACAGAACCGATATGCCACTGTATGTCCACCTAATCGTCGTCACAGTTACTCCCACTACGAGTTTCTTTAGTATGCAAATGTACTTCGCCGGATGACGAGGCATTTGGCTACCTTAAGAGGGTCACAGTTATTCCTGCCGGCTGCTCCCATTTCTTTAGGACTTTGTCATTCTTGCTAAGGCCAGTCCTACAGAACCGATATGACACTGTATCTCCACCTTAACGTCGTCACAGTTAATCCCACTACGAGTTTCTCGAGTTAGCAAATGTACTTCGCCGGATGACGAGGAATTTGGCTACCTTAAGAGTGTCATAGTTCCTGTTGCTAGCTGCTCCTCTTTCTTTGAATCTTTCCTCTCTTTAATTCGTTCTGCCTCCAGTCCACGCAGAAGCGAAATACTGCAACATGTCCACCTTAACGTTGTCTGAGTTACTCCAACGACAATATCCACGAGCTTTCAAATGAATTTCGCAGAGTGACGAGGCATTTGGCTACCTTAAGAGAGTCATAGTTACTGCTGCCAGCTGCTCCCCCTTCTTTGATCTTTCCTCTCTTTAATTCGTATTGCGGCCCGTCCTGCAGAAGCGAAATGCTGCAACATGTCCACCTTAACGTTGTCTGAGTTACTCCAACGACGATATCCTCGAGATTTCAAATAAATTTCGCAGAGTGACAAGGCATTTGGCTACCTTAAGAGAGTCATAGTTACTCCTGCCGGCTGTTCCCAATTCTTTAGACCTTTCTCATTCTTGCTATGGCCAGTCCTACAGAACCGATATGCCACTGTATGTCCACCTAATCGTCGTCACAGTTACTCCCACTACGAGTTTCTTTAGTATGCAAATGTACTTCGCCGGATGACGAGGCATTTGGCTACCTTAAGAGGGTCACAGTTATTCCTGCTGGCTGCTCCCATTTCTTTAGGACTTTGTCATTCTTGCTAAGGCCAGTCCTACAGAACCGATATGACACTGTATCTCCACCTTAACGTCGTCACAGTTAATCCCACTACGAGTTTCTCGAGTTAGCAAATGTACTTCGCCGGATGACGAGGAATTTGGCTACCTTAAGAGTGTCATAGTTCCTGTTGCTAGCTGCTCCTCTTTCTTTGAATCTTTCCTCTCTTTAATTCGTTCTGCCTCCAGTCCACGCAGAAGCGGAATACTGCAACATGTCCACCTTAACGTTGTCTGAGTTACTCCAACGACAATATCCACGAGCTTTCAAATGAATTTCGCAGAGTGACGAGGCATTTGGCTACCTTAAGAGAGTCATAGTTACTGCTGCCAGCTGCTCCCCCTTCTTTGATCTTTCCTCTCTTTAATTCGTATTGCGGCCCGTCCTGCAGAAGCGAAATGCTGCAACATGTCCACCTTAACGTTGTCTGAGTTACTCCAACGACGATATCCTCGAGATTTCAAATAAATTTCGCAGAGTGACAAGGCATTTGGCTACCTTAAGAGAGTCATAGTTACTCCTGCCGGCTGTTCCCAATTCTTTAGACCTTTCTCATTCTTGCTATGGCCAGTCCTACAGAACCGATATGCCACTGTATGTCCACCTAATCGTCGTCACAGTTACTCCCACTACGAGTTTCTTTAGTATGCAAATGTACTTCGCCGGATGACGAGGCATTTGGCTACCTTAAGAGGGTCACAGTTATTCCTGCTGGCTGCTCCCATTTCTTTAGGACTTTGTCATTCTTGCTAAGGCCAGTCCTACAGAACCGATATGACACTGTATCTCCACCTTAACGTCGTCACAGTTAATCCCACTACGAGTTTCTCGAGTTAGCAAATGTACTTCGCCGGATGACGAGGAATTTGGCTACCTTAAGAGTGTCATAGTTCCTGTTGCTAGCTGCTCCTCTTTCTTTGAATCTTTCCTCTCTTTAATTCGTTCTGCCTCCAGTCCACGCAGAAGCGAAATACTGCAACATGTCCACCTTAACGTTGTCTGAGTTACTCCAACGACAATATCCACGAGCTTTCAAATGAATTTCGCAGAGTGACGAGGCATTTGGCTACCTTAAGAGAGTCATAGTTACTGCTGCCAGCTGCTCCCCCTTCTTTGATCTTTCCTCTCTTTAATTCGTATTGCGGCCCGTCCTGCAGAAGCGAAATGCTGCAACATGTCCACCTTAACGTTGTCTGAGTTACTCCAACGACGATATCCTCGAGATTTCAAATAAATTTCGCAGAGTGACAAGGCATTTGGCTACCTTAAGAGAGTCATAGTTAGCCCTGCCGGCTGTTCCCAATTCTTTAGACCTTTCTCATTCTTGCTATGGCCAGTCCTACAGAACCGATATGCCACTGTATGTCCACCTAATCGTCGTCACAGTTACTCCCACTACGAGTTTCTTTAGTATGCAAATGTACTTCGCCGGATGACGAGGCATTTGGCTACCTTAAGAGGGTCACAGTTATTCCTGCCGGCTGCTCCCATTTCTTTAGGACTTTGTCATTCTTGCTAAGGCCAGTCCTACAGAACTGATATGACACTGTATCTCCACCTTAACGTCGTCACAGTTAATCCCACTACGAGTTTCTCGAGTTAGCAAATGTACTTCGCCGGATGACGAGGAATTTGGCTACCTTAAGAGTGTCATAGTTGCTGTTGCTAGCTGCTCCTCTTTCTTTGAATCTTTCCTCTCTTTAATTCGTTCTGCCTCCAGTCCACGCAGAAGCGAAATACTGCAACATGTCCACCTTAACGTTGTCTGAGTTACTCCAACGACAATATCCACGAGCTTTCAAATGAATTTCGCAGAGTGACGAGGCATTTGGCTACCTTAAGAGAGTCATAGTTACTGCTGCCAGCTGCTCCCCCTTCTTTGATCTTTCCTCTCTTTAATTCGTATTGCGGCCCGTCCTGCAGAAGCGAAATGCTGCAACATGTCCACCTTAACGTTGTCTGAGTTAATCCAACGACGATATCCTCGAGATTTCAAATAAATTTCGCAGAGTGACAAGGCATTTGGCTACCTTAAGAGAGTCATAGTTACTCCTGCCGGCTGTTCCCAATTCTTTAGACCTTTCTCATTCTTGCTATGGCCAGTCCTACAGAACCGATATGCCACTGTATGTCCACCTAATCGTCGTCACAGTTACTCCCACTACGAGTTTCTTTAGTATGCAAATGTACTTCGCCGGATGACGAGGCATTTGGCTACCTTAAGAGGGTCACAGTTATTCCTGCCGGCTGCTCCCATTTCTTTAGGACTTTGTCATTCTTGCTAAGGCCAGTCCTACAGAACCGATATGACACTGTATCTCCACCTTAACGTCGTCACAGTTAATCCCACTACGAGTTTCTCGAGTTAGCAAATGTACTTCGCCGGATGACGAGGAATTTGGCTACCTTAAGAGTGTCATAGTTCCTGTTGCTAGCTGCTCCTCTTTCTTTGAATCTTTCCTCTCTTTAATTCGTTCTGCCTCCAGTCCACGCAGAAGCGAAATACTGCAACATGTCCACCTTAACGTTGTCTGAGTTACTCCAACGACAATATCCACGAGCTTTCAAATGAATTTCGCAGAGTGACGAGGCATTTGGCTACCTTAAGAGAGTCATAGTTACTGCTGCCAGCTGCTCCCCCTTCTTTGATCTTTCCTCTCTTTAATTCGTATTGCGGCCCGTCCTGCAGAAGCGAAATGCTGCAACATGTCCACCTTAACGTTGTCTGAGTTACTCCAACGACGATATCCTCGAGATTTCAAATAAATTTAGCAGAGTGACAAGGCATTTGGCTACCTTAAGAGATTCATAGTTACTCCTGCCGGCTGTTCCCAATTCTTTAGACCTTTCTCATTCTTGCTATGGCCAGTCCTACAGAACCGATATGCCACTGTATGTCCACCTAATCGTCGTCACAGTTACTCCCACTACGAGTTTCTTTAGTATGCAAATGTACTTCGCCGGATGACGAGGCATTTGGCTACCTTAAGAGGGTCACAGTTATTCCTGCCGGCTGCTCCCATTTCTTTAGGACTTTGTCATTCTTGCTAAGGCCAGTCCTACAGAACCGATATGACACTGTATCTCCACCTTAACGTCGTCACAGTTAATCCCACTACGAGTTTCTCGAGTTAGCAAATGTACTTCGCCGGATGACGAGGAATTTGGCTACCTTAAGAGTGTCATAGTTCCTGTTGCTAGCTGCTCCTCTTTCTTTGAATCTTTCCTCTCTTTAATTCGTTCTGCCTCCAGTCCACGCAGAAGCGAAATACTGCAACATGTCCACCTTAACGTTGTCTGAGTTACTCCAACGACAATATCCACGAGCTTTCAAATGAATTTCGCAGAGTGACGAGGCATTTGGCTACCTTAAGAGAGTCATAGTTACTGCTGCCAGCTGCTCCCCCTTCTTTGATCTTTCCTCTCTTTAATTCGTATTGCGGCCCGTCCTGCAGAAGCGAAATGCTGCAACATGTCCACCTTAACGTTGTCTGAGTTACTCCAACGACGATATCCTCGAGATTTCAAATAAATTTCGCAGAGTGACAAGGCATTTGGCTACCTTAAGAGAGTCATAGTTACTCCTGCCGGCTGTTCCCAATTCTTTAGACCTTTCTCATTCTTGCTATGGCCAGTCCTACAGAACCGATATGCCACTGTATGTCCACCTAATCGTCGTCACAGTTACTCCCACTACGAGTTTCTTTAGTATGCAAATGTACTTCGCCGGATGACGAGGCATTTGGCTACCTTAAGAGAGTCACAGTTATTCCTGCCGGCTGCTCCCATTTCTTTAGGACTTTGTCATTCTTGCTAAGGCCAGTCCTACAGAACCGATATGACACTGTATCTCCACCTTAACGTCGTCACAGTTAATCCCACTACGAGTTTCTCGAGTTAGCAAATGTACTTCGCCAGATGACGAGGCATTTGGCTACCTTCAGAGTGTCATAGTTCCTGTTGCTAGCTGCTCCTCTTTCTTTGAATCTTTCGTCTCTTTAATTCGTTCTGCCTCCAGTCCACGCAGAAGCGAAATACTGCAACATGTCCACCTTAACGTTGTCTGAGTTACTCCAACGACAATATCCACGAGCTTTCAAATGAATTTCGCAGAGTGACGAGGCATTTGGCTACCTTAAGAGAGTCATAGTTACTGCTGCCAGCTACTCCCCCTTCTTTGATCTTTCCTCTCTTTAATTCGTATTGCGGCCCGTCCTGCAGAAGCGAAATGCTGCAACATGTCCACCTTAACGTTGTCTGAGTTACTCCAACGACGATATCCACGAGCTTTCAAATAAATTTCGCAGAGTGACGAGGCATTAGGCTACCTTAAGAGAGTCATAGTTCCTCTTGCCAGCTGCTCCCCTATCTTTGAATCTCTCCTCTCTTTAATTCGTACTGCGGCCAGTCCATGCAGAAGCGAAATGCTGCAACATGTCCACCTTAACGTTTTCTGAGTTACTTCAACGACGATACCCTCGAGTTTTCAAATAAATTTCGCAGAGTGACGAGGCATTTGGCTACCTTAAGAGAGTCACAGTTGCTGCTGCCAGCTGCTCCCACTTCTTTGATCTTTCCTCTCTTTAATTCGTATTGCGGCCAGTCCTGCAGAAGCGAAATGCTGCAACATGTCCACCTTAACGTTGTCTGAGTTACCCCAACGACGATATTCTCGAGATTTCAAATAAATTTCGCAGAGTGACAAGGCATTTGGCTACCTTAAGAGAGTCATAGTTACTCCTGCTGGCTGCTCCCAATTCTTTAGACCTTTATCATTCTTGCTATGGCCAGTCCTACAGAACCGATATGCCACTGTAAGTCCTCCTAAACGTCGTCACAGTTACTCCCACTACGAGTTTCTTTAGTATGCAAATGTACTTCGCCAGATGACGAGGCATTTGGCTACCTTAAGAGTGTCATAGTTCCTGTTGCTAGCTGCTCCTCTTTCTTTGAATC
Organism: Schistocerca americana; assembly: GCF_021461395.2. Lineage (NCBI taxonomy): Eukaryota > Metazoa > Arthropoda > Insecta > Orthoptera > Acrididae > Schistocerca > Schistocerca americana. The sequence goes on from NC_060123.1 coordinate 718,403,132, forward strand.
TTTCCTCTCTTTAATTCGTTCTGCCTCCAGTCCACGCAGAAGCGAAATACTGCAACATGTCCACATTAACGGTGTATGATTTACTCCAACGACAATATCCACGAGCTTTCAAATGAATTTCGCAGAGTGACGAGGCATTTGGCTACCTTAAGAGAGTCATAGTTACTGCTGCCAGCTGCTCCCCCTTCTTTGATCTTTCCTCTCTTTAATTCGTATTGCGGCCCGTCCTGCAGAAGCGAAATGCTGCAACATGTCCACCTTAACGTTGTCTGAGTTACTCCAACGACGATATCCTCGAGATTTCAAATAAATTTCGCAGAGTGACAAGGCATTTCTCTACCTTAAGAGAGTCATAGTTACTGCTGCCAGCTACTCCCCCTTCTTTGATCTTTCCTCTCTTTAATTCGTATTGCGGCCCGTCCTGCAGAAGCGAAATGCTGCAACATGTCCACCTTAACGTTGTCTGAGTTACTCCAACGACGATATCCACGAGCTTTCAAATAAATTTCGCAGAGTGACGAGGCATTAGGCTACCTTAAGAGAGTCATAGTTCCTCTTGCCAGCTGCTCCCCTATCTTTGAATCTCTCCTCTCTTTAATTCGTACTGCGGCCAGTCCATGCAGAAGCGAAATGCTGCAACATGTCCACCTTAACGTTTTCTGAGTTACTTCAACGACGATATCCTCGAGTTTTCAAATAAATTTCGCAGAGTGACGAGGCATTTGGCTACCTTAAGAGAGGCACAGTTGCTGCTGCCAGCTGCTCCCACTTCTTTGATCTTTCCTCTCTTTAATTCGTATTGCGGCCCGTCCTGCAGAAGCGAAATGCTGCAACATGTCCACCTTAACGTTGTCTGAGTTACTCCAACGACGATATCCTCGAGATTTCAAATAAATTTCGCAGAGTGACAAGGCATTTGGCTACCTTAAGAGAGTCATAGTTACTCCTGCCGGCTGTTCCCAATTCTTTAGACCTTTCTCATTCTTGCTATGGCCAGTCCTACAGAACCGATATGCCACTGTATGTCCACCAAATCGTCGTCACAGTTACTCCCACTACGAGTTTCTTTAGTATGCAAATGTACTTCGCCGGATGACGAGGCATTTGGCTACCTTAAGAGGGTCACAGTTATTCCTGCCGGCTGCTCCCATTTCTTTAGGACTTTGTCATTCTTGCTAAGGCCAGTCCTACAGAACCGATATGACACTGTATCTCCACGTTAACGTCGTCACAGTTAATCCCACTACGAGTTTCTCGAGTTAGCAAATGTACTTCGCCGGATGACGAGGCATTTGGCTACCTTAAGAGTGTCATAGTTCCTGTTGCTAGCTGCTCCTCTTTCTTTGAATCTTTCCTCTCTTTAATTCGTTCTGCCTCCAGTCCACGCAGAAGCGAAATACTGCAACATGTCCACCTTAACGTTGTCTGAGTTACTCCAACGACAATATCCACCAGCTTTCAAATGAATTTCGCAGAGTGACGAGGCATTTGGCTACCTTAAGAGAGTCATAGTTACTGCTGCCAGCTGCTCCCCCTTTTTTTATCTTTCCTCTCTTTAATTCGTATTGCGGCCCGTCCTGCAGAAGCGAAATGCTGCAACATGTCCACCTTAACGTTGTCTGAGTTATTCCAACGACGATATCCTCGAGATTTCAAATAAATTTCGCAGAGTGACAAGGCAATTGGCTACCTTAAGAGAGTCATAGTTACTCCTGCCGGCTGCTCCCAATTCTTTAGACCTTTATCATTCTTGCTATGGCCAGTCCTACAGAACCGATATGCCACTGTATGTCCACCTAATCGTCGTCACAGTTACTCCCACTACGAGTTTCTTTAGTATGCAAATGTACTTCGCAGGATGACGAGACATTTGGCTACCTTAAGAGAGTCACAGTTATTCCTGCCGGCTGCTCCCATTTCTTTAGGACTTTGTCATTCTTGCTAAGGCCAGTCCTACAGAACCGATATGACACTGTATCTCCACCTTAACGTCGTCACAGTTAATCCCACTACGAGTTTCTCGAGTTAGCAAATGTACTTCGCTGGATGACGAGGCATTTGGCTACCTTAAGAGTGTCATAGTTCCTGTTGCTAGCTGCTCCTCTTTCTTTGAATCTTTCCTCTCTTTAATTCGTTCTGCCTCCAGTCCACGCAGAAGCGAAATACTGCAACATGTCCACCTTAACGTTGTCTGAGTTACTCCAACGACAATATCCACCAGCTTTCAAATGAATTTCGCAGAGTGACGAGGCATTTGGCTACCTTAAGAGAGTCATAGTTACTGCTGCCAGCTGCTCCCCCTTCTTTGATCTTTCCTCTCTTTAATTCGTATTGCGGCCCGTCCTGCAGAAGCGAAATGCTGCAACATGTCCACCTTAACGTTGTCTGAGTTACTCCAACGACGATATCCTCGAGATTTCAAATAAATTTCGCAGAGTGACAAGGCATTTGGCTACCTTAAGAGAGTCATAGTTACTCCTGCCGGCTGCTCCCAATTCTTTAGACCTTTATCATTCTTGCTATGGCCAGTCCTACAGAACCGATATGCCACTGTATGTCCACCTAATCGTCGTCACAGTTACTCCCACTACGAGTTTCTTTAGTATGCAAATGTACTTCGCCGGATGACGAGGCATTTGGCTACCTTGAGAGAGTCACAGTTATTCCTGCCGGCTGCTCCCATTTCTTTAGGACTTTGTCATTCTTGCTAAGGTCAGTCCTACAGAACCGATATGACACTGTATCTCCACCTTAACGTCGTCACAGTTAATCCCACTACGAGTTTCTCGAGTTAGCAAATGTACTTCGCCGGATGACGAGGCATTTGGCTACCTTAAGAGTGTCATAATTCCTGTTGCTAGCTGCTCCTCTTTCTTTGAATCTTTCCTCTCTTTAATTCGTTCTGCCTCCAGTCCACGCAGAAGCGAAATACTGCAACATGTCCACCTTAACGTTGTCTGAGTTACTCCAACGACAATATCCACGAGCTTTCAAATGAATTTCGCAGAGTGACGAGGCATTTGGCTACCTTAAGAGAGTCATAGTTACTGCTGCCAGCTACTCCCCCTTCTTTGATCTTTCCTCTCTTTAATTCGTATTGCGGCCCGTCCTGCAGAAGCGAAATGCTGCAACATGTCCACCTTAACGTTGTCTGAGTTACTCCAACGACGATATCCACGAGCTTTCAAATAAATTTCGCAGAGTGACGAGGCATTAGGCTACCTTAAGAGAGTCATAGTTCCTCTTGCCAGCTGCTCCCCTATCTTTGAATCTCTCCTCTCTTTAATTCGTACTGCGGCCAGTCCATGCAGAAGCGAAATGCTGCAACATGTCCACCTTAACGTTTTCTGAGTTACTTCAACGACGATATCCTCGAGTTTTCAAATAAATGTCGCAGAGTGACGAGGCATTTGGCTACCTTAAGAGAGTCACAGTTGCTGCTGCCAGCTGCTCCCACTTCTTTGATCTTTCCTCTCTTTAATTCGTATTGCGGCCAGTCCTGCAGAAGCGAAATGCTGCAACATGTCCACCTTAACGTTGTCTGAGTTACCCCAACGACGATATTCTCGAGATTTCAAATAAATTTCGCAGAGTGACAAGGCATTTGGCTACCTTAAGAGAGTCATAGTTACTCCTGCTGGCTGCTCCCAATTCTTTAGACCTTTATCATTCTTGCTATGGCCAGTCCTACAGAACCGATATGCCACTGTAAGTCCTCCTAAACGTCGTCACAGTTACTCCCACTACGAGTTTCTTTAGTATGCAAATGTACTTCGCCAGATGACGAGGCATTTGGCTACCATAAGAGAGTCACAGTTATTCCTGCCAGCTGCTCCCATTTCTTTAGGACTTTGTCATTCTTGCTAAGGCCAGTCCTACAGAACCGATATGACACTGTATCTCCACCTTAACGTCGTCACAGTTAATCCCACTACGAGTTTCTCGAGTTAGCAAATGTACTTCGCCGGATGACGAGGAATTTGGCTACCTTAAGAGTGTCATAGTTCCTGTTGATAGCTGCTCCTCTTTCTTTGAATCTTTCCTCTCTTTAATTCGTTCTGCCTCCAGTCCACGCAGAAGCGAAATACTGCAACATGTCCACCTTAACGTTGTCTGAGTTACTCCAACGACAATATCCACGAGCTTTCAAATGAATTTCGCAGAGTGACGAGGCATTTGGCTACCTTAAGAGAGTCATAGTTACTGCTGCCAGCTGCTCCCCCTTCTTTGATCTTTCCTCTCTTTAATTCGTATTGCGGCCCGTCCTGCAGAAGCGAAATGCTGCAACATGTCCACCTTAACGTTGTCTGAGTTACTCCAACGACGATATCCTCGAGATTTCAAATAAATTTCGCAGAGTGACAAGGCATTTGGCTACCTTAAGAGAGTCATAGTTACTCCTGCCGGCTGTTCCCAATTCTTTAGACCTTTCTCACTCTTGCTATGGCCAGTCCTACAGAACCGATATGCCACTGTATGTCCACGAAATCGTCGTCACAGTTACTCCCACTACGAGTTTCTTTAGTATGCAAATGTACTTCGCCGGATGACGAGGCATTTGGCTACCTTAAGAGGGTCACAGTTATTCCTGCCGGCTGCTCCCATTTCTTTAGGACTTTGTCATTCTTGCTAAGGTCAGTCCTACAGAACCGATATGACACTGTATCTCCACCTTAACGTCGTCACAGTTAATCCCACTACGAGTTTCTCGAGTTAGCAAATGTACTTCGCCGGATGACGAGGCATTTGGCTACCTTAAGAGTGTCATAGTTCCTGTTGCTAGCTGCTCCTCTTTCTTTGAATCTTTCCTCTCTTTAATTCGTTCTGCCTCCAGTCCACGCAGAAGCGAAATACTGCAACATGTCCACCTTGACGTTGTATGAGTTACTCCAACGACAATATCCACGAGCTTTCAAATGAATTTCGCAGAGTGACGAGGCATTTGGCTACCTTAAGAGAGTCATAGTTACTGCTGCCAGCTGCTCCCCCTTCTTTGATCTTTCCTCTCTTTAATTCGTATTGCGGCCCGTCCTGCAGAAGCGAAATGCTGCAACATGTCCACCTTAACGTTGTCTGAGTTATTCCAACGACGATATCCTCGAGATTTCAAATAAATTTCGCAGAGTGACAAGGCAATTGGCTACCTTAAGAGAGTCATAGTTACTCCTGCCGGCTGCTCCCAATTCTTTAGACCTTTATCATTCTTGCTATGGCCAGTCCTACAGAACCGATATGCCACTGTATGTCCACCTAATCGTCCTCACAGTTACTCCCACTACGAGTTTCTTTAGTATGCAAATGTACTTCGCAGGATGACGAGACATTTGGCTACCTTAAGAGAGTCACAGTTATTCCTGCCGGCTGCTCCCATTTCTTTAGGACTTTGTCATTCTTGCTAAGGCCAGTCCTACAGAACCGATATGACACTGTATCTCCACCTTAACGTCGTCACAGTTAATCCCACTACGAGTTTCTCGAGTTAGCAAATGTACTTCGCTGGATGACGAGGCATTTGGCTACCTTAAGAGTGTCATAGTTCCTGTTGCTAGCTGCTCCTCTTTCTTTGAATCTTTCCTCTCTTTAATTCGTTCTGCCTCCAGTCCACGCAGAAGCGAAATACTGCAACATGTCCACCTTAACGTTGTCTGAGTTACTCCAACGACAATATCCACCAGCTTTCAAATGAATTTCGCAGAGTGACGAGGCATTTGGCTACCTTAAGAGAGTCATAGTTACTGCTGCCAGCTGCTCCCCCTTCTTTGATCTTTCCTCTCTTTAATTCGTATTGCGGCCCGTCCTGCAGAAGCGAAATGCTGCAACATGTCCACCTTAACGTTGTCTGAGTTACTCCAACGACGATATCCTCGAGATTTCAAATAAATTTCGCAGAGTGACAAGGCATTTGGCTACCTTAAGAGAGTCATAGTTACTCCTGCCGGCTGCTCCCAATTCTTTAGACCTTTATCATTCTTGCTATGGCCAGTCCTACAGAACCGATATGCCACTGTATGTCCACCTAATCGTCGTCACAGTTACTCCCACTACGAGTTTCTTTAGTATGCAAATGTACTTCGCTGATGACGAGGCATTTGGCTACCTTAAGAGAGTCACAGTTATTCCTGCCGGCTGCTCCCATTTCTTTAGGACTTTGTCATTCTTGCTAAGGTCAGTCCTACAGAACCGATATGACACTGTATCTCCACCTTAACGTCGTCACAGTTAATCCCACTACGAGTTTCTCGAGTTAGCAAATGTACTTCGCCGGATGACGAGGCATTTGGCTACCTTAAGAGTGTCATAATTCCTGTTGCTAGCTGCTCCTCTTTCTTTGAATCTTTCCTCTCTTTAATTCGTTCTGCCTCCAGTCCACGCAGAAGCGAAATACTGCAACATGTCCACCTTAACGTTGTCTGAGTTACTCCAACGACAATATCCACGAGCTTTCAAATGAATTTCGCAGAGTGACGAGGCATTTGGCTACCTTAAGAGAGTCATAGTTACTGCTGCCAGCTACTCCCCCTTCTTTGATCTTTCCTCTCTTTAATTCGAATTGCGGCCCGTCCTGCAGAAGCGAAATGCTGCAACATGTCCACCTTAACGTTGTCTGAGTTACTCCAACGACGATATCCACGAGCTTTCAAATAAATTTCGCAGAGTGACGAGGCATTAGGCTACCTTAAGAGAGTCATAGTTCCTCTTGCCAGCTGCTCCCCTATCTTTGAATCTCTCCTCTCTTTAATTCGTACTGCGGCCAGTCCATGCAGAAGCGAAATGCTGCAACATGTCCACCTTAACGTTTTCTGAGTTACTTCAACGACGATATCCTCGAGTTTTCAAATAAATTTCGCAGAGTGACGAGGCATTTGGCTACCTTAAGAGAGTCACAGTTGCTGCTGCCAGCTGCTCCCACTTCTTTGATCTTTCCTCTCTTTAATTCGTATTGCGGCCAGTCCTGCAGAAGCGAAATGCTGCAACATGTCCACCTTAACGTTGTCTGAGTTACCCCAACGACGATATTCTCGGGATTTCAAATAAATTTCGCAGAGTGACAAGGCATTTGGCTACCTTAAGAGAGTCATAGTTACTCCTGCTGGCTGCTCCCAATTCTTTAGACCTTTATCATTCTTGCTATGGCCAGTCCTACAGAACCGATATGCCACTGTAAGTCCTCCTAAACGTCGTCACAGTTACTCCCACTACGAGTTTCTTTAGTATGCAAATGTACTTCGCCGGATGACGAGGCATTTGGCTACCTTAAGAGAGTCACAGTTATTCCTGCCGGCTGCTCCCATTTCTTTAGGACTTTGTCATTCTTGCTAAGGTCAGTCCTACAGAACCGATATGACACTGTATCTCCACCTTAACGTCGTCACAGTTAATCCCACTACGAGTTTCTCGAGTTAGCAAATGTACTTCGCCGGATGACGAGGAATTTGGCTACCTTAAGAGTGTCATAGTTCCTGTTGCTAGCTGCTCCTCTTTCTTTGAATCTTTCCTCTCTTTAATTCGTTCTGCCTCCAGTCCACGCAGAAGCGAAATACTGCAACATGTCCACCTTAACGTTGTCTGAGTTACTCCAACGACAATATCCACGAGCTTTCAAATGAATTTCGCAGAGTGACGAGGCATTTGGCTACCTTAAGAGAGTCATAGTTACTGCTGCCAGCTGCTCCCCCTTCTTTGATCTTTCCTCTCTTTAATTCGTATTGCGGCCCGTCCTGCAGAAGCTAAATGCTGCAACATGTCCACCTTAACGTTGTCTGAGTTACTCCAACGACGATATCCTCGAGATTTCAAATAAATTTCGCAGAGTGACAAGGCATTTGGCTACCTTAAGAGAGTCATAGTTACTCCTGCCGGCTGTTCCCAATTCTTTAGACCTTTCTCATTCTTGCTATGGCCAGTCCTACAGAACCGATATGCCACTGTAAGTCCTCCTAAACGTCATCACAGTTACTCCCACTACGAGTTTCTTTAGTATGCAAATGTACTTCGCCAGATGACGAGGCATTTGGCTACCATAAGAGAGTCACAGTTATTCCTGCCAGCTGCTCCCATTTCTTTAGGACTTCGTCATTCTTGCTAAGGCCAGTCCTACAGAACCGATATGACACTGTATCTCCACCTTAACGTCGTCACAGTTAATCCCACTACGAGTTTCTCGAGTTAGCAAATGTACTTCGCCGGATGACGAGGAATTTGGCTACCTTAAGAGTGTCATAGTTCCTGTTGCTAGCTGCTCCTCTTTCTTTGAATCTTTCCTCTCTTTAATTCGTTCTGCCTCCAGTCCACGCAGAAGCGAAATACTGCAACATGTCCACCTTAACGTTGTCTGAGTTACTCCAACGACAATATCCACGAGCTTTCAAATGAATTTCGCAGAGTGACGAGGCATTTGGCTACCTTAAGAGAGTCATAGTTACTGCTGCCAGCTGCTCCCCCTTATTTGATCTTTCCTCTCTTTAATTCGTATTGCGGCCCGTCCTGCAGAAGCGAAATGCTGCAACATGTCCACCTTAACGTTGTCTGAGTTACTCCAACGACGATATCCTCGAGATTTCAAATAAATTTCGCAGAGTGACAAGGCATTTCTCTACCTTAAGAGAGTCATAGTTACTCCTGCCGGCTGTTCCCAATTCTTTAGACCTTTCTCATTCTTGCTATGGCCAGTCCTACAGAACCGATATGCCACTGTAAGTCCTCCTAAACGTCGTCACAGTTACTCCCACTACGAGTTTCTTTAGTATGCAAATGTACTTCGCCAGATGACGAGGCATTTGGCTACCATAAGAGAGTCACAGTTATTCCTGCCAGCTGCTCCCATTTCTTTAGGACTTTGTCATTCTTGCTAAGGCCAGTCCTACAGAACCGATATGACACTGTATCTCCACCTTAACGTCGTCACAGTTAATCCCACTACGAGTTTCTCGAGTTAGCAAATGTACTTCGCCGGATGACGAGGAATTTGGCTACCTTAAGAGTGTCATAGTTCCTGTTGCTAGCTGCTCCTCTTTCTTTGAATCTTTCCTCTCTTTAATTCGTTCTGCCTCCAGTCCACGCAGAAGCGAAATACTGCAACATGTCCACCTTAACGTTGTCTGAGTTACTCCAACGACAATATCCACGAGCTTTCAAATGAATTTCGCAGAGTGACGAGGCATTTGGCTACCTTAAGAGAGTCATAGTTACTGCTGCCAGCTGCTCCCCCTTCTTTGATCTTTCCTCTTTTTAATTCGTATTGCGGCCCGTCCTGCAGAAGCGAAATGCTGCAACATGTCCACCTTAACGTTGTCTGAGTTACTCCAACGACGATATCCTCGAGATTTCAAATAAATTTCGCAGAGTGACAAGGCATTTCTCTACCTTAAGAGAGTCATAGTTACTCCTGCCGGCTGTTCCCAATTCTTTAGACCTTTCTCATTCTTGCTATGGCCAGTCCTACAGAACCGATATGCCACTGTATGTCCACCAAATCGTCGTCACAGTTACTCCCACTACGAGTTTCTTTAGTATGCAAATGTACTTCGCCGGATGACGAGGCATTTGGCTACCTTGAGAGGGTCACAGTTATTCCTGCCGGCTGCTCCCATTTCTTTAGGACTTTGTCATTCTTGCTAAGGCCAGTCCTACAGAACCGATATGACACTGTATCTCCACCTTAACGTCGTCACAGTTAATCCCACTACGAGTTTCTCGAGTTAGCAAATGTACTTCGCCGGATGACGAGGCATTTGGCTACCTTAAGAGTGTCATAGTTCCTGTTGCTAGCTGCTCCTCTTTCTTTGAATCTTTCCTCTCTTTAATTCGTTCTGCCTCCAGTCCACGCAGAAGCGAAATACTGCAACATGTCCACCTTAACGTTGTCTGAGTTACTCCAACGACAATATCCACGAGCTTTCAAATGAATTTCGCAGAGTGACGAGGCATTTGGCTACCTTAAGAGAGTCATAGTTACTGCTGCCAGCTACTCCCCCTTCTTTGATCTTTCCTCTCTTTAATTCCTATTGCGGCCCGTCCTGCAGAAGCGAAATGCTGCAACATGTCCACCTTAACGTTGTCTGAGTTACTCCAACGACGATATCCACGAGCTTTCAAATAAATTTCGCAGAGTGACGATTCATTAGGCTACCTTAAGAGAGTCATAGTTCCTCTTGCCAGCTGCTCCCCTATCTTTGAATCTCTCCTCTCTTTAATTCGTACTGCGGCCAGTCCATGCAGAAGCGAAATGCTGCAACATGTCCACCTTAACGTTTTCTGAGTTACTTCAACGACGATATCCTCGAGTTTTCAAACAAATTTCGCAGAGTGACGAGGCATTTGGCTACCTCAAGAGAGGCACAGTTGCTGCTGCCAGCTGCTCCCACTTCTTTGATCTTTCCTCTCTTTAATTCGTATTGCGGCCAGTCCTGCAGAAGCGAAATGCTGCAACATGTCCACCTTAACGTTGTCTGAGTTACCCCAACGACGATATTCTCGAGATTTCAAATAAATTTCGCAGAGTGACAAGGCATTTGGCTACCTTAAGAGAGTCATAGTTACTCCTGCTGGCTGCTCCCAATTCTTTAGACCTTTATCATTCTTGCTATGGCCAGTCCTACAGAACCGATATGCCACTGTAAGTCCTCCTAAACGTCGTCACAGTTACTCCCACTACGAGTTTCTTTAGTATGCAAATGTACTTCGCCGGATGACGAGGCATTTGGCTACCTTAAGAGAGTCACAGTTATTCCTGCCGGCTGCTCCCATTTCTTTAGGACTTTGTCATTCTTGCTAAGGTCAGTCCTACAGAACCGATATGACACTGTATCTCCACCTTAACGTCGTCACAGTTAATCCCACTACGAGTTTCTCGAGTTAGCAAATGTACTTCGCCGGATGACGAGGAATTTGGCTACCTTAAGAGTGTCATAGTTCCTGTTGCTAGCTGCTCCTCTTTCTTTGAATCTTTCCTCTCTTTAATTCGTTCTGCCTCCAGTCCACGCAGAAGCGAAATACTGCAACATGTCCACCTTAACGTTGTCTGAGTTACTCCAACGACAATATCCACGAGCTTTCAAATGAATTTCGCAGAGTGACGAGGCATTTGGCTACCTTAAGAGAGTCATAGTTACTGCTGCCAGCTGCTCCCCCTTCTTTGATCTTTCCTCTCTTTAATTCGTATTGCGGCCCGTCCTGCAGAAGCTAAATGCTGCAACATGTCCACCTTAACGTTGTCTGAGTTACTCCAACGACGATATCCTCGAGACTTCAAATAAATTTCGCAGAGTGACAAGGCATTTGGCTACCTTAAGAGAGTCATAGTTACTCCTGCCGGCTGTTCCCAATTCTTTAGACCTTTCTCATTCTTGCTATGGCCAGTCCTACAGAACCGATATGCCACTGTAAGTCCTCCTAAACGTCGTCACAGTTACTCCCACTACGAGTTTCTTTAGTATGCAAATGTACTTCGCCAGATGACGAGGCATTTGGCTACCATAAGAGAGTCACAGTTATTCCTGCCAGCTGCTCCCATTTCTTTAGGACTTTGTCATTCTTGCTAAGGCCAGTCCTACAGAACCGATATGACACTGTATCTCCACCTTAACGTCGTCACAGTTAATCCCACTACGAGTTTCTCGAGTTAGCAAATGTACTTCGCCGGATGACGAGGAATTTGGCTACCTTAAGAGTGTCATAGTTCCTGTTGCTAGCTGCTCCTCTTTCTTTGAATCTTTCCTCTCTTTAATTCGTTCTGCCTCCAGTCCACGCAGAAGCGAAATACTGCAACATGTCCACCTTAACGTTGTCTGAGTTACTCCAACGACAATATCCACGAGCTTTCAAATGAATTTCGCAGAGTGACGAGGCATTTGGCTACCTTAAGAGAGTCATAGTTACTGCTGCCAGCTGCTCCCCCTTCTTTGATCTTTCCTCTCTTTAATTCGTATTGCGGCCCGTCCTGCAGAAGCGAAATGCTGCAACATGTCCACCTTAACGTTGTCTGAGTTACTCCAACGACGATATCCTCGAGATTTCAAATAAATTTCGAAGAGTGACAAGGCATTTCTCTACCTTAAGAGAGTCATAGTTACTCCTGCCGGCTGTTCCCAATTCTTTAGACCTTTCTCATTCTTGCTATGGCCAGTCCTACAGAACCGATATGCCACTGTAAGTCCTCCTAAACGTCGTCACAGTTACTCCCACTACGAGTTTCTTTAGTATGCAAATGTACTTCGCCAGATGACGAGGCATTTGGCTACCATAAGAGAGTCACAGTTATTCCTGCCAGCTGCTCCCATTTCTTTAGGACTTTGTCATTCTTGCTAAGGCCAGTCCTACAGAACCGATATGACACTGTATCTCCACCTTAACGTCGTCACAGTTAATCCCACTACGAGTTTCTCGAGTTAGCAAATGTACTTCGCCGGATGACGAGGAATTTGGCTACCTTAAGAGTGTCATAGTTCCTGTTGCTAGCTGCTCCTCTTTCTTTGAATCTTTCCTCTCTTTAATTCGTTCTGCCTCCAGTCCACGCAGAAGCGAAATACTGCAACATGTCCACCTTAACGTTGTCTGAGTTACTCCAACGACAATATCCACGAGCTTTCAAATGAATTTCGCAGAGTGACGAGGCATTTGGCTACCTTAAGAGAGTCATAGTTACTGCTGCCAGCTGCTCCCCCTTCTTTGATCTTTCCTCTTTTTAATTCGTATTGCGGCCCGTCCTGCAGAAGCGAAATGCTGCAACATGTCCACCTTAACGTTGTCTGAGTTACTCCAACGACGATATCCTCGAGATTTCAAATAAATTTCGCAGAGTGACAAGGCATTTCTCTACCTTAAGAGAGTCATAGTTACTCCTGCCGGCTGTTCCCAATTCTTTAGACCTTTCTCATTCTTGCTATGGCCAGTCCTACAGAACCGATATGCCACTGTATGTCCACCAAATCGTCGTCACAGTTACTCCCACTACGAGTTTCTTTAGTATGCAAATGTACTTCGCCGGATGACGAGGCATTTGGCTACCTTAAGAGGGTCACAGTTATTCCTGCCGGCTGCTCCCATTTCTTTAGGACTTTGTCATTCTTGCTAAGGCCAGTCCTACAGAACCGATATGACACTGTATCTCCACCTTAACGTCGTCACAGTTAATCCCACTACGAGTTTCTCGAGTTAGCAAATGTACTTCGCCGGATGACGAGGCATTTGGCTACCTTAAGAGTGTCATAGTTCCTGTTGCTAGCTGCTCCTCTTTCTTTGAATCTTTCCTCTCTTTAATTCGTTCTGCCTCCAGTCCACGCAGAAGCGAAATACTGCAACATGTCCACCTTAACGTTGTCTGAGTTACTCCAACGACAATATCCACGAGCTTTCAAATGAATTTCGCAGAGTGACGAGGCATTTGGCTACCTTAAGAGAGTCATAGTTACTGCTGCCAGCTACTCCCCCTTCTTTGATCTTTCCTCTCTTTAATTCGTATTGCGGCCCGTCCTGCAGAAGCGAAATGCTGCAACATGTCCACCTTAACGTTGTCTGAGTTACTCCAACGACGATATCCACGAGCTTTCAAATAAATTTCGCAGAGTGACGAGGCATTAGGCTACCTCAAGAGAGTCATAGTTCCTCTTGCCAGCTGCTCCCCTATCTTTGAATCTCTCCTCTCTTTAATTCGTACTGCGGCCAGTCCATGCAGAAGCGAAATGCTGCAACATGTCCACCTTAACGTTTTCTGAGTTACTTCAACGACGATATCCTCGAGTTTTCAAACAAATTTCGCAGAGTGACGAGGCATTTGGCTACCTTAAGAGAGGCACAGTTGCTGCTGCCAGCTGCTCCCACTTCTTTGATCTTTCCTCTCTTTAATTCGTATTGCGGCCAGTCCTGCAGAAGCGAAATGCTGCAACATGTCCACCTTAACGTTGTCTGAGTTACCATAACGACGATATTCTCGAGATTTCAAATAAATTTCGCAGAGTGACAAGGCATTTGGCTACCTTAAGAGAGTCATAGTTACTCCTGCTGGCTGCTCCCAATTCTTTAGACCTTTATCATTCTTGCTATGGCCAGTCCTACAGAACCGATATGCCACTGTAAGTCCTCCTAAACGTCGTCACAGTTACTCCCACTACGAGTTTCTTTAGTATGCAAATGTACTTCGCCAGATGACGAGGCATTTGGCTACCATAAGAGAGTCACAGTTATTCCTGCCAGCTGCTCCCATTTCTTTAGGACTTTGTCATTCTTGCTAAGGCCAGTCCTACAGAACCGATATGACACTGTATCTCCACCTTAACGTCGTCACAGTTAATCCCACTACGAGTTTCTCGAGTTAGCAAATGTACTTCGCCGGATGACGAGGAATTTGGCTACCTTAAGAGTGTCATAGTTCCTGTTGCTAGCTGCTCCTCTTTCTTTGAATCTTTCCTCTCTTTAATTCGTTCTGCCTCCAGTCCACGCAGAAGCGAAATACTGCAACATGTCCACCTTAACGTTGTCTGAGTTACTCCAACGACAATATCCACGAGCTTTCAAATGAATTTCGCAGAGTGACGAGGCATTTGGCTACCTTAAGAGAGTCATAGTTACTGCTGCCAGCTGCTCCCCCTTCTTTGATCTTTCCTCTCTTTAATTCGTATTGCGGCCCGTCCTGCAGAAGCGAAATGCTGCAACATGTCCACCTTAACGTTGTCTGAGTTACTCCAACGACGATATCCTCGAGATTTCAAATAAATTTCGCAGAGTGACAAGGCATTTGGCTACCTTAAGAGAGTCATAGTTACTCCTGCCGGCTGTTCCCAATTCTTTAGACCTTTCTCATTCTTGCTATGGCCAGTCCTACAGAACCGATATGCCACTGTATGTCCACCAAATCGTCGTCACAGTTACTCCCACTACGAGTTTCTTTAGTATGCAAATGTACTTCGCCGGATGACGAGGCATTTGGCTACCTTAAGAGGGTCACAGTTATTCCTGCCGGCTGCTCCCATTTCTTTAGGACTTTGTCATTCTTGCTAAGGCCAGTCCTACAGAACCGATATGACACTGTATCTCCACCTTAACGTCGTCACAGTTAATCCCACTACGAGTTTCTCGAGTTAGCAAATGTACTTCGCCGGATGACGAGGCATTTGGCTACCTTAAGAGTGTCATAGTTCCTGTTGCTAGCTGCTCCTCTTTCTTTGAATCTTTCCTCTCTTTAATTCGTTCTGCCTCCAGTCCACGCAGAAGCGAAATACTGCAACATGTCCACCTTAACGTTGTCTGAGTTACTCCAACGACAATATCCACGAGCTTTCAAATGAATTTCGCAGAGTGACGAGGCATTTGGCTACCTTAAGAGAGTCATAGTTACTGCTGCCAGCTACTCCCCCTTCTTTGATCTTTCCTCTCTTTAATTCGTATTGCGGCCCGTCCTGCAGAAGCGAAATGCTGCAACATGTCCACCTTAACGTTGTCTGAGTTACTCCAACGACGATATCCACGAGCTTTCAAATAAATTTCGCAGAGTGACGAGGCATTAGGCTACCTCAAGAGAGTCATAGTTCCTCTTGCCAGCTGCTCCCCTATCTTTGAATCTCTCCTCTCTTTAATTCGTACTGCGGCCAGTCCATGCAGAAGCGAAATGCTGCAACATGTCCACCTTAACGTTTTCTGAGTTACTTCAACGACGATATCCTCGAGTTTTCAAACAAATTTCGCAGAGTGACGAGGCATTTGGCTACCTTAAGAGAGGCACAGTTGCTGCTGCCAGCTGCTCCCACTTCTTTGATCTTTCCTCTCTTTATTTCGTATTGCGGCCAGTCCTGCAGAAGCGAAATGCTGCAACATGTCCACCTTAACGTTGTCTGAGTTACCATAACGACGATATTCTCGAGATTTCAAATAAATTTCGCAGAGTGACAAGGCATTTGGCTACCTTAAGAGAGTCATAGGTACTCCTGCTGGCTGCTCCCAATTCTTTAGACCTTTATCATTCTTGCTATGGCCAGTCCTACAGAACCGATATGCCACTGTAAGTCCTCCTAAACGTCGTCACAGTTACTCCCACTACGAGTTTCTTTAGTATGCAAATGTACTTCGCCAGATGTCGAGGCATTTGGCTACCATAAGAGAGTCACAGTTATTCCTGCCAGCTGCTCCCATTTCTTTAGGACTTTGTCATTCTTGCTAAGGCCAGTCCTACAGAACCGATATGACACTGTATCTCCACCTTAACGTCGTCACAGTTAATCCCACTACGAGTTTCTCGAGTTAGCAAATGTACTTCGCCGGATGACGAGGAATTTGGCTACCTTAAGAGTGTCATAGTTCCTGTTGCTAGCTGCTCCTCTTTCTTTGAATCTTTCCTCTCTTTAATTCGTTCTGCCTCCAGTCCACGCAGAAGCGAAATACTGCAACATGTCCACCTTAACGTTGTCTGAGTTACTCCAACGACAATATCCACGAGCTTTCAAATGAATTTCGCAGAGTGACGAGGCATTTGGCTACCTTAAGAGAGTCATAGTTACTGCTGCCAGCTGCTCCCCCTTCTTTGATCTTTCCTCTCTTTAATTCGTATTGCGGCCCGTCCTGCAGAAGCGAAATGCTGCAACATGTCCACCTAAACGTTGTCTGAGTTACTCCAACGACGATATCCTCGAGATTTCAAATAAATTTCGCAGAGTGACAAGGCATTTGGCTACCTTAAGAGAGTCATAGTTACTCCTGCCGGCTGTTCCCAATTCTTTAGACCTTTCTCATTCTTGCTATGGCCAGTCCTACAGAACCGATATGCCACTGTATGTCCACCAAATCGTCGTCACAGTTACTCCCACTACGAGTTTCTTTAGTATGCAAATGTACTTCGCCGGATGACGAGGCATTTGGCTACCTTAAGAGGGTCACAGTTATTCCTGCCGGCTGCTCCCATTTCTTTAGGACTTGGTCATTCTTGCTAAGGCCAGTCCTACAGAACCGATATGACACTGTATCTCCACCTTAACGTCGTCACAGTTAATCCCACTACGAGTTTCTCGAGTTAGCAAATGTACTTCGCCGGATGACGAGGCATTTGGCTACCTTAAGAGTGTCATAGTTCCTGTTGCTAGCTGCTCCTCTTTCTTTGAATCTTTCCTCTCTTTAATTCGTTCTGCCTCCAGTCCACGCAGAAGCGAAATACTGCAACATGTCCACCTTAACGTTGTCTGAGTTACTCCAACGACAATATCCACGAGCTTTCAAATGAATTTCGCAGAGTGACGAGCATTTGGCTACCTTAAGAGAGTCATAGTTACTGCTGCCAGCTGCTCCCCCTTCTTTGATCTTTCCTCTCTTTAATTCGTATTGCGGCCCGTCCTGCAGAAGCGAAATGCTGCAACATGTCCACCTTAACGTTGTCTGAGTTATTCCAACGACGATATCCTCGAGATTTCAAATAAATTTCGCAGAGTGACAAGGCAATTGGCTACCTTAAGAGAGTCATAGTTACTCCTGCCGGCTGCTCCCAATTCTTTAGACCTTTATCATTCTTGCTATGGCCAGTCCTACAGAACCGATATGCCACTGTATGTCCACCTAATCGTCGTCACAGTTACTCCCACTACGAGTTTCTTTAGTATGCAAATGTACTTCGCAGGATGACGAGACATTTGGCTACCTTAAGAGAGTCACAGTTATACCTGCCGGCTGCTCCCATTTCTTTAGGACTTTGTCATTCTTGCTAAGGCCAGTCCTACAGAACCGATATGACACTGTATCTCCACCTTAACGTCGTCACAGTTAATCCCACTACGAGTTTCTCGAGTTAGCAAATGTACTTCGCCGGATGACGAGGAATTTGGCTACCTTAAGAGTGTCATAGTTCCTGTTGCTAGCTGCTCCTCTTTCTTTGAATCTTTCCTCTCTTTAATTCGTTCTGCCTCCAGTCCACGCAGAAGCGAAATACTGCAACATGTCCACCTTAACGTTGTCTGAGTTACTCCAACGACAATATCCACGAGCTTTCAAATGAATTTCGCAGAGTGACGAGGCATTTGGCTACCTTAAGAGAGTCATAGTTACTGCTGCCAGCTGCTCCCCCTTCTTTGATCTTTCCTCTCTTTAATTCGTATTGCGGCCCGTCCTGCAGAAGCGAAATGCTGCAACATGTCCACCTTAACGTTGTCTGAGTTACTCCAACGACGATATCCTCGAGATTTCAAATAAATTTCGCAGAGTGACAAGGCATTTGGCTACCTTAAGAGAGTCATAGTTACTCCTGCCGGCTGTTCCCAATTCTTTAGACCTTTCTCATTCTTGCTATGGCCAGTCCTACAGAACCGATATGCCACTGTATGTCCACCAAATCGTCGTCACAGTTACTCCCACTACGAGTTTCTTTAGTATGCAAATGTACTTCGCCGGATGACGAGGCATTTGGCTACCTTAAGAGGGTCACAGTTATTCCTGCCGGCTGCTCCCATTTCTTTAGGACTTTGTCATTCTTGCTAAGGCCAGTCCTACAGAACCGATATGACACTGTATCTCCACCTTAACGTCGTCACAGTTAATCCCACTACGAGTTTCTCGAGTTAGCAAATGTACTTCGCCGGATGACGAGGCATTTGGCTACCTTAAGAGTGTCATAGTTCCTGTTGCTAGCTGCTCCTCTTTCTTTGAATCTTTCCTCTCTTTAATTCGTTCTGCCTCCAGTCCACGCAGAAGCGAAATACTGCAACATGTCCACCTTAACGTTGTCTGAGTTACTCCAACGACAATATCCACGAGCTTTCAAATGAATTTCGCAGAGTGACGAGGCATTTGGCTACCTTAAGAGAGTCATAGTTACTGCTGCCAGCTACTCCCCCTTCTTTGATCTTTCCTCTCTTTAATTCGTATTGCGGCCCGTCCTGCAGAAGC
The DNA here is from genome assembly GCF_021461395.2 of Schistocerca americana. Lineage (NCBI taxonomy): Eukaryota > Metazoa > Arthropoda > Insecta > Orthoptera > Acrididae > Schistocerca > Schistocerca americana. The sequence continues at coordinate 718,421,987 of NC_060123.1, forward strand.
GAAATGCTGCAACATGTCCACCTTAACGTTGTCTGAGTTACTCCAACGACGATATCCACGAGCTTTCAAATAAATTTCGCAGAGTGACGAGGCATTAGGCTACCTCAAGAGAGTCATAGTTCCTCTTGCCAGCTGCTCCCCTATCTTTGAATCTCTCCTCTCTTTAATTCGTACTGCGGCCAGTCCATGCAGAAGCGAAATGCTGCAACATGTCCACCTTAACGTTTTCTGAGTTACTTCAACGACGATATCCTCGAGTTTTCAAACAAATTTCGCAGAGTGACGAGGCATTTGGCTACCTTAAGAGAGGCACAGTTGCTGCTGCCAGCTGCTCCCACTTCTTTGATCTTTCCTCTCTTTATTTCGTATTGCGGCCAGTCCTGCAGAAGCGAAATGCTGCAACATGTCCACCTTAACGTTGTCTGAGTTACCATAACGACGATATTCTCGAGATTTCAAATAAATTTCGCAGAGTGACAAGGCATTTGGCTACCTTAAGAGAGTCATAGGTACTCCTGCTGGCTGCTCCCAATTCTTTAGACCTTTATCATTCTTGCTATGGCCAGTCCTACAGAACCGATATGCCACTGTAAGTCCTCCTAAACGTCGTCACAGTTACTCCCACTACGAGTTTCTTTAGTATGCAAATGTACTTCGCCAGATGTCGAGGCATTTGGCTACCATAAGAGAGTCACAGTTATTCCTGCCAGCTGCTCCCATTTCTTTAGGACTTTGTCATTCTTGCTAAGGCCAGTCCTACAGAACCGATATGACACTGTATCTCCACCTTAACGTCGTCACAGTTAATCCCACTACGAGTTTCTCGAGTTAGCAAATGTACTTCGCCGGATGACGAGGAATTTGGCTACCTTAAGAGTGTCATAGTTCCTGTTGCTAGCTGCTCCTCTTTCTTTGAATCTTTCCTCTCTTTAATTCGTTCTGCCTCCAGTCCACGCAGAAGCGAAATACTGCAACATGTCCACCTTAACGTTGTCTGAGTTACTCCAACGACAATATCCACGAGCTTTCAAATGAATTTCGCAGAGTGACGAGGCATTTGGCTACCTTAAGAGAGTCATAGTTACTGCTGCCAGCTGCTCCCCCTTCTTTGATCTTTCCTCTCTTTAATTCGTATTGCGGCCCGTCCTGCAGAAGCGAAATGCTGCAACATGTCCACCTTAACGTTGTCTGAGTTACTCCAACGACGATATCCTCGAGATTTCAAATAAATTTCGCAGAGTGACAAGGCATTTGGCTACCTTAAGAGAGTCATAGTTACTCCTGCCGGCTGTTCCCAATTCTTTAGACCTTTCTCATTCTTGCTATGGCCAGTCCTACAGAACCGATATGCCACTGTATGTCCACCAAATCGTCGTCACAGTTACTCCCACTACGAGTTTCTTTAGTATGCAAATGTACTTCGCCGGATGACGAGGCATTTGGCTACCTTAAGAGGGTCACAGTTATTCCTGCCGGCTGCTCCCATTTCTTTAGGACTTGGTCATTCTTGCTAAGGCCAGTCCTACAGAACCGATATGACACTGTATCTCCACCTTAACGTCGTCACAGTTAATCCCACTACGAGTTTCTCGAGTTAGCAAATGTACTTCGCCGGATGACGAGGCATTTGGCTACCTTAAGAGTGTCATAGTTCCTGTTGCTAGCTGCTCCTCTTTCTTTGAATCTTTCCTCTCTTTAATTCGTTCTGCCTCCAGTCCACGCAGAAGCGAAATACTGCAACATGTCCACCTTAACGTTGTCTGAGTTACTCCAACGACAATATCCACGAGCTTTCAAATGAATTTCGCAGAGTGACGAGCATTTGGCTACCTTAAGAGAGTCATAGTTACTGCTGCCAGCTGCTCCCCCTTCTTTGATCTTTCCTCTCTTTAATTCGTATTGCGGCCCGTCCTGCAGAAGCGAAATGCTGCAACATGTCCACCTTAACGTTGTCTGAGTTATTCCAACGACGATATCCTCGAGATTTCAAATAAATTTCGCAGAGTGACAAGGCAATTGGCTACCTTAAGAGAGTCATAGTTACTCCTGCCGGCTGCTCCCAATTCTTTAGACCTTTATCATTCTTGCTATGGCCAGTCCTACAGAACCGATATGCCACTGTATGTCCACCTAATCGTCGTCACAGTTACTCCCACTACGAGTTTCTTTAGTATGCAAATGTACTTCGCAGGATGACGAGACATTTGGCTACCTTAAGAGAGTCACAGTTATACCTGCCGGCTGCTCCCATTTCTTTAGGACTTTGTCATTCTTGCTAAGGCCAGTCCTACAGAACCGATATGACACTGTATCTCCACCTTAACGTCGTCACAGTTAATCCCACTACGAGTTTCTCGAGTTAGCAAATGTACTTCGCTGGATGACGAGGCATTTGGCTACCTTAAGAGTGTCATAGTTCCTGTTGCTAGCTGCTCCTCTTTCTTTGAATCTTTCCTCTCTTTAATTCGTTCTGCCTCCAGTCCACGCAGAAGCGAAATACTGCAACATGTCCACCTTAACGTTGTCTGAGTTACTCCAACGACAATATCCACGAGCTTTCAAATGAATTTCGCGGAGTGACGAGGCATTTGGCTACCTTAAGAGAGTCATAGTTACTGCTGCCAGCTGCTCCCCCTTCTTTGATCTTTCCTCTCTTTAATTCGTATTGCGGCCCGTCCTGCAGAAGCGAAATGCTGCAACATGTCCACCTTAACGTTGTCTGAGTTACTCCAACGACGATATCCTCGAGATTTCAAATAAATTTCGCAGAGTGACAAGGCATTTGGCTACCTTAAGAGAGTCATAGTTACTCCTGCCGGCTGCTCCCAATTCTTTAGACCTTTATCATTCTTGCTATGGCCAGTCCTACAGAACCGATATGCCACTGTATGTCCACCTAATCGTCGTCACAGTTACTCCCACTACGAGTTTCTTTAGTATGCAAATGTACTTCGCCGGATGACGAGGCATTTGGCTACCTTAAGAGAGTCACAGTTATTCCTGCCGGCTGCTCCCATTTCTTTAGGACTTTGTCATTCTTGCTAAGGTCAGTCCTACAGAACCGATATGACACTGTATCTCCACCTTAACGTCGTCACAGTTAATCCCACTACGAGTTTCTCGAGTTAGCAAATGTACTTCGCCGGATGACGAGGCATTTGGCTACCTTAAGAGTGTCATAATTCCTGTTGCTAGCTGCTCCTCTTTCTTTGAATCTTTCCTCTCTTTAATTCGTTCTGCCTCCAGTCCACGCAGAAGCGAAATACTGCAACATGTCCACCTTAACGTTGTCTGAGTTACTCCAACGACAATATCCACGAGCTTTCAAATGAATTTCGCAGAGTGACGAGGCATTTGGCTACCTCAAGAGAGTCATAGTTACTGCTGCCAGCTACTCCCCCTTCTTTGATCTTTCCTCTCTTTAATTCGTATTGCGGCCTGTCCTGCAGAAGCGAAATGCTGCAACATGTCCACCTTAACGTTGTCTGAGTTACTCCAACGACGATATCCACGAGCTTTCAAATAAATTTCGCAGAGTGACGAGGCATTAGGCTACCTTAAGAGAGTCATAGTTCCTCTTGCCAGCTGCTCCCCTATCTTTGAATCTCTCCTCTCTTTAATTCGTACTGCGGCCAGTCCATGCAGAAGCGAAATGCTGCAACATGTCCACCTTAACGTTTTCTGAGTTACTTCAACGACGATATCCTCGAGTTTTCAAATAAATTTCGCAGAGTGACGAGGCATTTGGCTACCTTAAGAGAGTCACAGTTGCTGCTGCCAGCTGCTCCCACTTCTTTGATCTTTCCTCTCTTTAATTCGTATTGCGGCCAGTCCTGCAGAAGCGAAATGCTGCAACATGTCCACCTTAACGTTGTCTGAGTTACCCCAACGACGATATTCTCGAGATTTCAAATAAATTTCGCAGAGTGACAAGGCATTTGGCTACCTTAAGAGAGTCATAGTTACTCCTGCTGGCTGCTCCCAATTCTTTAGACCTTTATCATTCTTGCTATGGCCAGTCCTACAGAACCGATATGCCACTGTAAGTCCTCCTAAACGTCGTCACAGTTACTCCCACTACGAGTTTCTTTAGTATGCAAATGTACTTCGCCGGATGACGAGGCATTTGGCTACCATAAGAGAGTCACAGTTATTCCTGCCAGCTGCTCCCATTTCTTTAGGACTTTGTCATTCTTGCTAAGGCTAGTCCTACAGAACCGATATGACACTGTATCTCCACCTTAACGTCGTCACAGTTAATCCCACTACGAGTTTCTCGAGTTAGCAAATGTACTTCGCCGGATGACGAGGCATTTGGCTACCTTAAGAGTGTCATAGTTCCTGTTTCTAGCTGCTCCTCTTTCTTTGAATCTTTCCTCTCGTTAATTCGTTCTGCCTCCAGTCCACGCAGAAGCGAAATACTGCAACATGTCCACCTTAACGTTGTCTGAGTTACTCCAACGACAATATCCACGAGCTTTCAAATGAATTTCGCAGAGTGACGAGGCATTTGGCTACCTTAAGAGAGTCATAGTTACTGCTGCCAGCTACTCCCCCTTCTTTGATCTTTCCTCTCTTTAATTCGTATTGCGGCCCGTCCTGCAGAAGCGAAATGCTGCAACATGTCCACCTTAACGTTGTCTGAGTTACTCCAACGACGATATCCTCGAGATTTCAAATAAATTTCGCAGAGTGACAAGGCATTTGGCTACCTTAAGAGAGTCATAGTTACTCCTGCCGGCTGTTCCCAATTCTTTAGACCTTTCTCATTCTTGCTATGGCCAGTCCTACAGGACCGATATGCCACTGTATGTCCACCTAATCGTCGTCACAGTTACTCCCTCTACGAGTTTCTTTAGTATGCAAATGTACTTCGCCGGATGACGAGGCATTTGGCTACCTTAAGAGAGTCACAGTTATTCCTGCCGGCTGCTCCCATTTCTTTAGGACTTTGTCATTCTTGCTAAGGCCAGTCCTACAGAACCGATATGACACTGTATCTCCACCTTAACGTCGTCACAGTTAATCCCACTACGAGTTTCTCGAGTTAGCAAATGTACTTCGCCGGATGACGAGGCATTTGGCTACCTTAAGAGTGTCATAGTTCCTGTTGCTAGGTGCTCCTATTTCTTTGAATCTTTCCTCTCTTTAATTCGTTCTGCCTCCAGTCCACGCAGAAGCGAAATACTGCAACATGTCCACCTTAACGTTGTCTGAGTTACTCCAACGACAATATCCACGAGCTTTCAAATGAATTTCGCAGAGTGACGAGGCATTTGGCTACCTTAAGAGAGTCATAGTTACTGCTGCCAGCTACTCCCCCTTCTTTGATCTTTCCTCTCTTTAATTCGTATTGCGGCCCGTCCTGCAGAAGCGAAATGCTGCAACATGTCCACCTTAACGTTGTCTGAGTTACTCCAACGACGATATCCACGAGCTTTCAAATAAATTTCGCAGAGTGACGAGGCATTAGGCTACCTTAAGAGAGTCATAGTTCCACTTGCCAGCTGCTCCCCTATCTTTGAATCTCTCCTCTCTTTAATTCGTACTGCGGCCAGTCCATGCAGAAGCGAAATGCTGCAACATGTCCACCTTAACGTTTTCTGAGTTACATCAACGACGATATCCTCGAGTTTTCAAATAAATTTCGCAGAGTGACGAGGCATTTGGCTACCTTAAGAGAGTCACAGTTGCTGCTGCCAGCTGTTCCCACTTCTTTGATCTTTCCTCTCTTTAATTCGTATTGCGGCCAGTCCTGCAGAAGCGAAATGCTGCAACATGTCCACCTTAACGTTGTCTGAGTTACCCCAACGACGATATTCTCGAGATTTCAAATAAATTTCGCAGAGTGACAAGGCATTTGGCTACCTTAAGAGAGTCATAGTTACTCCTGCTGGCTGCTCCCAATTCTTTAGACCTTTATCATTCTTGCTATGGCCAGTCCTACAGAACCGATATGCCACTGTATGTCCACCTAATCGTCGTCACAGTTACTCCCTCTACGAGTTTCTTTAGTATGCAAATGTACTTCGCCGTTTGACGAGGCATTTGGCTACCTTAAGAGAGTCACAGTTATTCCTGCCGGCTGCTCCCATTTCTTTAGGACTTTGTCATTCTTGCTAAGGCCAGTCCTACAGAACCGATATGACACTGTATCTCCACCTTAACGTCGTCACAGTTAATCCCACTACGAGTTTCTCGAGTTAGCAAATGTACTTCGCCGGATGACGAGGCATTTGGCTACCTTAAGAGTGTCATAGTTCCTGTTGCTAGCTGCTCCTCTTTCTTTGAATCTTTCCTCTCTTTAATTCGTTCTGCCTCCAGTCCACGCAGAAGCGAAATCCTGCAACATGTCCACCTTAACGTTGTCTGAGTTACTCCAACGACAATATCCACGAGCTTTCAAATGAATTTCGCAGAGTGACGAGGCATTTGGCTACCTTAAGAGAGTCATAGTTACTGCTGCCAGCTGCTCCCCCTTCTTTGATCTTTCCTCTCTTTAATTCGTATTGCGGCCCGTCCTGCAGAAGCGAAATGCTGCAACATGTCCACCTTAACGTTGTCTGAGTTACTCCAACGACGATATCCACGAGCTTTCAAATAAATTTCGCAGAGTGACGAGGCATTAGGCTACCTTAAGAGAGTCATAGTTCCTCTTGCCAGCTGCTCCCCTATCTTTGAATCTCTCCTCTCTTTAATTCGTACTGCGGCCAGTCCATGCAGAAGCGAAATGCTGCAACATGTCCACCTTAACGTTTTCTGAGTTACTTCAACGACGATATCCTCGAGTTTTCAAATAAATTTCGCAGAGTGACGAGGCATTTGGCTACCTTAAGAGAGTCACAGTTGCTGCTGCCAGCTGCTCCCACTTCTTTGATCTTTCCTCTCTTTAATTCGTATTGCGGCCAGTCCTGCAGAGGCGAAATGCTGCAACATGTCCACCTTAACGTTGTCTGAGTTACCCCAACGACGATATTCTCGAGATTTCAAATAAATTTCGCAGAGTGACAAGGCATTTGGCTACCTTAAGAGAGTCATAGTTACTCCTGCTGGCTGCTCCCAATTCTTTAGACCTTTATCATTCTTGCTATGGCCAGTCCTACAGAACCGATATGCCACTGTAAGTCCTCCTAAACGTCGTCACAGTTACTCCCACTACGAGTTTCTTTAGTATGCAAATGTACTTCGCCGGATGACGAGGCATTTGGCTACCATAAGAGAGTCACAGTTATTCCTGCCAGCTGCTCCCATTTCTTTAGGACTTTGTCATTCTTGCTAAGGCCAGTCCTACAGAACCGATATGACACTGTATCTCCACCTTAACGTCGTCACAGTTAATCCCACTACGAGTTTCTCGAGTTAGCAAATGTACTTCGCCGGATGACGAGGCATTTGGCTACCTTAAGAGTGTCATAGTTCCTGTTTCTAGCTGCTCCTCTTTCTTTGAATCTTTCCTCTCTTTAATTCGTTCTGCCTCCAGTCCACGCAGAAGCGAAATACTGCAACATGTCCACCTTAACGTTGTCTGAGTTACTCCAACGACAATTTCCACGAGCTTTCAAATGAATTTCGCAGAGTGACGAGGCATTTGGCTACCTTAAGAGAGTCATAGTTACTGCTACCAGCTACTCCCCCTTCTTTGATCTTTCCTCTCTTTAATTCGTATTGCGGCCTGTCCTGCAGAAGCGAAATGCTGCAACATGTCCACCTTAACGTTGTCTGAGTTACTCCAACGACGATATCCACGAGCTTTCAAATAAATTTCGCAGAGTGACGAGGCATTAGGCTACCTTAAGAGAGTCATAGTTCCTCTTGCCAGCTGCTCCCCTATCTTTGAATCTCTCCTCTCTTTAATTCGTACTGCGGCCAGTCCATGCAGAAGCGAAATGCTGCAACATGTCCACCTTAACGTTTTCTGAGTTACTTCAACGACGATATCCTCGAGTTTTCAAATAAATTTCGCAGAGTGACGAGGCATTTGGCTACCTTAAGAGAGTCACAGTTGCTGCTGCCAGCTGCTCCCACTTCTTTGATCTTTCCTCTCTTTAATTCGTATTGCGGCCAGTCCTGCAGAAGCGAAATGCTGCAACATGTCCACCTTAACGTTGTCTGAGTTACCCCAACGACGATATTCTCGAGATTTCAAATAAATTTCGCAGAGTGACAAGGCATTTGGCTACCTTAAGAGAGTCATAGTTACTCCTGCTGGCTGCTCCCAATTCTTTAGACCTTTATCATTCTTGCTATGGCCAGTCCTACAGAACCGATATGCCACTGTAAGTCCTCCTAAACGTCGTCACAGTTACTCCCACTACGAGTTTCTTTAGTATGCAAATGTACTTCGCCGGATGACGAGGCATTTGGCTACCATAAGAGAGTCACAGTTATTCCTGCCAGCTGCTCCCATTTCTTTAGGACTTTGTCATTCTTGCTAAGGCTAGTCCTACAGAACCGATATGACACTGTATCTCCACCTTAACGTCGTCACAGTTAATCCCACTACGAGTTTCTCGAGTTAGCAAATGTACTTCGCCGGATGACGAGGCATTTGGCTACCTTAAGAGTGTCATAGTTCCTGTTGCTAGGTGCTCCTATTTCTTTGAATCTTTCCTCTCTTTAATTCGTTCTGCCTCCAGTCCACGCAGAAGCGAAATACTGCAACATGTCCACCTTAACGTTGTCTGAGTTACTCCAACGACAATATCCACGAGCTTTCAAATGAATTTCGCAGAGTGACGAGGCATTTGGCTACCTTAAGAGAGTCATAGTTACTGCTGCCAGCTACTCCCCCTTCTTTGATCTTTCCTCTCTTTAATTCGTATTGCGGCCCGTCCTGCAGAAGCGAAATGCTGCAACATGTCCACCTTAACGTTGTCTGAGTTACTCCAACGACGATATCCACGAGCTTTCAAATAAATTTCGCAGAGTGACGAGGCATTAGGCTACCTTAAGAGAGTCATAGTTCCACTTGCCAGCTGCTCCCCTATCTTTGAATCTCTCCTCTCTTTAATTCGTACTGCGGCCAGTCCATGCAGAAGCGAAATGCTGCAACATGTCCACCTTAACGTTTTCTGAGTTACTTCAACGACGATATCCTCGAGTTTTCAAATAAATTTCGCAGAGTGACGAGGCATTTGGCTACCTTAAGAGAGTCACAGTTGCTGCTGCCAGCTGTTCCCACTTCTTTGATCTTTCCTCTCTTTAATTCGTATTGCGGCCAGTCCTGCAGAAGCGAAATGCTGCAACATGTCCACCTTAACGTTGTCTGAGTTACCCCAACGACGATATTCTCGAGATTTCAAATAAATTTCGCAGAGTGACAAGGCATTTGGCTACCTTAAGAGAGTCATAGTTACTCCTGCTGGCTGCTCCCAATTCTTTAGACCTTTATCATTCTTGCTATGGCCAGTCCTACAGAACCGATATGCCACTGTAAGTCCTCCTAAACGTCGTCACAGTTACTCCCACTACGAGTTTCTTTAGTATGCAAATGTACTTCGCCGGATGACGAGGCATTTGGCTACCATAAGAGAGTCACAGTTATTCCTGCCAGCTGCTCCCATTTCTTTAGGACTTTGTCATTCTTGCTAAGGCCAGTCCTACAGAACCGATATGACACTGTATCTCCACCTTAACGTCGTCACAGTTAATCCCACTACGAGTTTCTCGAGTTAGCAAATGTACTTCGCCGGATGACGAGGAATTTGGCTACCTTAAGAGTGTCATAGTTCCTGTTGCTAGCTGCTCCTCTTTCTTTGAATCTTTCCTCTCTTTAATTTGTTCTGCCTCCAGTCCACGCAGAAGCGAAATACTGCAACATGTCCACCTTAACGTTGTCTGAGTTACTCCAACGACAATATCCACGAGCTTTCAAATGAATTTCGCAGAGTGACGAGGCATTTGGCTACCTTAAGAGAGTCATAGTTACTGCTGCCAGCTGCTCCCCCTTCTTTGATCTTTCCTCTCTTTAATTCGTATTGCGGACCGTCCTGCAGAAGCGAAATGCTGCAACATGTCCACCTTAACGTTGTCTGAGTTACTCCAACGACGATATCCTCGAGATTTCAAATAAATTTCGCAGAGTGACAAGGCATTTGGCGACCTTAAGAGAGTCATAGTTACTCCTGCCGGCTGTTCCCAATTCTTTAGACCTTTCTCATTCTTGCTATGGCCAGTCCTACAGGACCGATATGCCACTGTATGTCCACCTAATCGTCGTCACAGTTACTCCCTCTACGAGTTTCTTTAGTATGCAGATGTACTTCGCCGGATGACGAGGCATTTGGCTACCTTAAGAGAGTCACAGTTATTCCTGCCGGCTGCTCCCATTTCTTTAGGACTTTGTCATTCTTGCTAAGGCCAGTCCTACAGAACCGATATGACACTGTATCTCCACCTTAACGTCGTCACAGTTAATCCCACTACGAGTTTCTCGAGTTAGCAAATGTACTTCGCCGGATGACGAGGCATTTGGCTACCTTAAGAGTGTCATAGTTCCTGTTGCTAGGTGCTCCTATTTCTTTGAATCTTTCCTCTCTTTAATTCGTTCTGCCTCCAGTCCACGCAGAAGCGAAATACTGCAACATGTCCACCTTAACGTTGTCTGAGTTACTCCAACGACAATATCCACGAGCTTTCAAATGAATTTCGCAGAGTGACGAGGCATTTGGCTACCTTAAGAGAGTCATAGTTACTGCTGCCAGCTACTCCCCCTTCTTTGATCTTTCCTCTCTTTAATTCGTATTGCGGCCCGTCCTGCAGAAGCGAAATGCTGCAACATGTCCACCTTAACGTTGTCTGAGTTACTCCAACGACGATATCCACGAGCTTTCAAATAAATTTCGCAGAGTGACGAGGCATTAGGCTACCTTAAGAGAGTCATAGTTCCACTTGCCAGCTGCTCCCCTATCTTTGAATCTCTCCTCTCTTTAATTCGTACTGCGGCCAGTCCATGCAGAAGCGAAATGCTGCAACATGTCCACCTTAACGTTTTCTGAGTTACTTCAACGACGATATCCTCGAGTTTTCAAATAAATTTCGCAGAGTGACGAGGCATTTGGCTACCTTAAGAGAGTCACAGTTGCTGCTGCCAGCTGTTCCCACTTCTTTGATCTTTCCTCTCTTTAATTCGTATTGCGGCCAGTCCTGCAGAAGCGAAATGCTGCAACATGTCCACCTTAACGTTGTCTGAGTTACCCCAACGACGATATTCTCGAGATTTCAAATAAATTTCGCAGAGTGACAAGGCATTTGGCTACCTTAAGAGAGTCATAGTTACTCCTGCTGGCTGCTCCCAATTCTTTAGACCTTTATCATTCTTGCTATGGCCAGTCCTACAGAACCGATATGCCACTGTAAGTCCTCCTAAACGTCGTCACAGTTACTCCCACTACGAGTTTCTTTAGTATGCAAATGTACTTCGCCGGATGACGAGGCATTTGGCTACCATAAGAGAGTCACAGTTATTCCTGCCAGCTGCTCCCATTTCTTTAGGACTTTGTCATTCTTGCTAAGGCCAGTCCTACAGAACCGATATGACACTGTATCTCCACCTTAACGTCGTCACAGTTAATCCCACTACGAGTTTCTCGAGTTAGCAAATGTACTTCGCCGGATGACGAGGAATTTGGCTACCTTAAGAGTGTCATAGTTCCTGTTGCTAGCTGCTCCTCTTTCTTTGAATCTTTCCTCTCTTTAATTTGTTCTGCCTCCAGTCCACGCAGAAGCGAAATACTGCAACATGTCCACCTTAACGTTGTCTGAGTTACTCCAACGACAATATCCACGAGCTTTCAAATGAATTTCGCAGAGTGACGAGGCATTTGGCTACCTTAAGAGAGTCATAGTTACTGCTGCCAGCTGCTCCCCCTTCTTTGATCTTTCCTCTCTTTAATTCGTATTGCGGACCGTCCTGCAGAAGCGAAATGCTGCAACATGTCCACCTTAACGTTGTCTGAGTTACTCCAACGACGATATCCTCGAGATTTCAAATAAATTTCGCAGAGTGACAAGGCATTTGGCGACCTTAAGAGAGTCATAGTTACTCCTGCCGGCTGTTCCCAATTCTTTAGACCTTTCTCATTCTTGCTATGGCCAGTCCTACAGAACCGATATGCCACTGTATGTCCACCTAATCGTCGTCACAGTTACTCCCTCTACGAGTTTCTTTAGTATGCAAATGTACTTCGCCGGATGACGAGGCATTTGGCTACCTTAAGAGAGTCACAGTTATTCCTGCCGGCTGCTCCCATTTCTTTAGGACTTTGTCATTCTTGCTAAGGCCAGTCCTACAGAACCGATATGACACTGTATCTCCACCTTAACGTCGTCACAGTTAATCCCACTACGAGTTTCTCGAGTTAGCAAATGTACTTCGCCGGATGACGAGGCATTTGGCTACCTTAAGAGTGTCATAGTTCCTGTTGCTAGCTGCTCCTCTTTCTTTGAATCTTTCCTCTCTTTAATTCGTTCTGCCTCCAGTCCACGCAGAAGCGAAATACTGCAACATGTCCACCTTAACGTTGTCTGAGTTACTCCAACGACAATATCCACGAGCTTTCAAATGAATTTCGCAGAGTGACGAGGCATTTGGCTACCTTAAGAGAGTCATAGTTACTGCTGCCAGCTGCTCCCCCTTCTTTGATCTTTCCTCTCTTTAATTCGTATTGCGGCCCGTCCTGCAGAAGCGAAATGCTGCAACATGTCCACCTTAACGTTGTCTGAGTTACTCCAACGACGATATCCACGAGCTTTCAAATAAATTTCGCAGAGTGACGAGGCATTAGGCTACCTTAAGAGAGTCATAGTTCCTCTTGCCAGCTGCTCCCCTATCTTTGAATCTCTCCTCTCTTTAATTCGTACTGCGGCCAGTCCATGCAGAAGCGAAATGCTGCAACATGTCCACCTTAACGTTTTCTGAGTTACTTCAACGACGATATCCTCGAGTTTTCAAATAAATTTCGCAGAGTGACGAGGCATTTGGCTACCTTAAGAGAGTCACAGTTGCTGCTGCCAGCTGTTCTCACTTCTTTGATCTTTCCTCTCTTTAATTCGTATTGCGGCCAGTCCTGCAGAAGCGAAATGCTGCAACATGTCCACCTTAACGTTGTCTGAGTTACCCCAACGACGATATTCTCGAGATTTCAAATAAATTTCGCAGAGTGACAAGGCATTTGGCTACCTTAAGAGAGTCATAGTTACTCCTGCTGGCTGCTCCCAATTCTTTAGACCTTTATCATTCTTGCTATGGCCAGTCCTACAGAACCGATATGCCACTGTAAGTCCTCCTAAACGTCGTCACAGTTACTCCCACTACGAGTTTCTTTAGTATGCAAATGTACTTCGCCGGATGACGAGGCATTTGGCTACCATAAGAGAGTCACAGTTATTCCTGCCAGCTGCTCCCATTTCTTTAGGACTTTGTCATTCTTGCTAAGGCCAGTCCTACAGAACCGATATGACACTGTATCTCCACCTTAACGTCGTCACAGTTAATCCCACTACGAGTTTCTCGAGTTAGCAAATGTACTTCGCCGGATGACGAGGCATTTGGCTACCTTAAGAGTGTCATAGTTCCTGTTTCTAGCTGCTCCTCTTTCTTTGAATCTTTCCTCTCTTTAATTCGTTCTGCCTCCAGTCCACGCAGAAGCGAAATACTGCAACATGTCCACCTTAACGTTGTCTGAGTTACTCCAACGACAATATCCACGAGCTTTCAAATGAATTTCGCAGAGTGACGAGGCATTTGGCTACCTTAAGAGAGTCATAGTTACTGCTGCCAGCTACTCCCCCTTCTTTGATCTTTCCTCTCTTTAATTCGTATTGCGGCCCGTCCTGCAGAAGCGAAATGCTGCAACATGTTCACCTTAACGTTGTCTGAGTTACTCCAACGACGATATCCACGAGCTTTCAAATAAATTTCGCAGAGTGACGAGGCATTAGGCTACCTTAAGAGAGTCATAGTTCCTCTTGCCAGCTGCTCCCCTATCTTTGAATCTCTCCTCTCTTTAATTCGTACTGCGGCCAGTCCATGCAGAAGCGAAATGCTGCAACATGTCCACCTTAACGTTTTCTGAGTTACTTCAACGACGATATCCTCGAGTTTTCAAATAAATTTCGCAGAGTGACGAGGCATTTGGCTACCTTAAGAGAGTCACAGTTGCTGCTGCCAGCTGCTCCCACTTCTTTGATCTTTCCTCTCTTTAATTCGTATTGCGGCCAGTCCTGCAGAAGCGAAATGCTGCAACATGTCCACCTTAACGTTGTCTGAGTTACCCCAACAACGATATTCTCGAGATTTCAAATAAATTTCGCAGAGTGACAAGGCATTTGGCTACCTTAAGAGAGTCATAGTTACTCCTGCTGGCTGCTCCCAATTCTTTAGACCTTTATCATTCTTGCTATGGCCAGTCCTACAGAACCGATATGCCACTGTATGTCCACCTAATCGTCGCCACAGTTACCCCCACTACGAGTTTCTTTAGTATGCAAATGTACTTCGCAGGATGACGAGACATTTGGCTACCTTAAGAGAGTCACAGTTATTCCTGCCGGCTGCTCCCATTTCTTTAGGACTTTGTCATTCTTGCTAAGGCCAGTCCTACAGAACCGATATGACACTGTATCTCCACCTTAACGTCGTCACAGTTAATCCCACTACGAGTTTCTCGAGTTAGCAAATGTACTTCGCCGGATGACGAGGCATTTGGCTACCTTAAGAGTGTCATAGTTCCTGTTGCTAGCTGCTCCTCTTTCTTTGAATCTTTCCTCTCTTTAATTCGTTCTGCCTCCAGTCCACGCAGAAGCGAAATACTGCAACACGTCCACCTTAACGTTATCTGAGTTACTCCAACGACAATATCCACGAGCTTTCAAATGAATTTCGCAGAGTGACGAGGCATTTGGCTACCTTAAGAGAGTCATAGTTACTGCTGCCAGCTGCTCCCCCTTCTTTGATCTTTCCTCTCTTTAATTCGTATTGCGGCCCGTCCTGCAGCAGCGAAATGCTGCAACATGTCCACCTTAACGTTGTCTGAGTTACTCCAACGACGATATCCTCGAGATTTCAAATAAATTTCGCAGAGTGACAAGGCATTTGGCTACCTTAAGAGAGTCATAGTTACTCCTGCCGGCTGCTCCCAATTCTTTAGACCTTTATCATTCTTGCTATGGCCAGTCCTACAGAACCGATATGCCACTGTATGTCCACCTAATCGTCGTCACAGTTACTCCCACTACGAGTTTCTTTAGTATGCAAATGTACTTCGCCGGATGACGAGGCATTTGGCTACCTTAAGAGAGTCACAGTTATTCCTGCCGGCGGCTCCCATTTCTTTAGGACTTTGTCATTCTTGCTAAGGCCAGTCCTGCAGAACCGATATGACACTGTATCTCCACCTTAACGTCGTCACAGTTAATCCCACTACGAGTTTCTCGAGTTAGCAAATGTACTTCGCCGGATGACGAGGCATTTGGCTACCTTAAGAGTGTCATAGTTCCTGTTGCTAGCTGCTCCTCTTTCTTTGAATCTTTCCTCTCTTTAATTCGTTCTGCCTCCAGTCCACGCAGAAGCGAAATACTGCAACATGTCCACCTTAACGTTGTCTGAGTTACTCCAACGACAATATCCACGAGCTTTCAAATGAATTTCGCAGAGTGACGAGGCATTTGGCTACCTTAAGAGAGTCATAGTTACTGCTGCCAGCTACTCCCCCTTCTTTGATCTTTCCTCTCTTTAATTCGTATTGCGGCCCGTCCTGCAGAAGCGAAATGCTGCAACATGTCCACCTTAACGTTGTCTGAGTTACTCCAACGACGATATCCACGAGCTTTCAAATAAATTTCGCAGAGTGACGAGGCATTAGGCTACCTTAAGAGAGTCATAGTTCCTCTTGCCAGCTGCTCCCCTATCTTTGAATCTCTCCTCTCTTTAATTCGTACTGCGGCCAGTCCATGCAGAAGCGAAATGCTGCAACATGTCCACCTTAACGTTTTCTGAGTTACTTCAACGACGATATCCTCGAGTTTTCAAATAAATTTCGCAGAGTGACGAGGCATTTGGCTACCTTAAGAGAGTCACAGTTGCTGCTGCCAGCTGCTCCCACTTCTTTGATCTTTCCTCTCTTTAATTCGTATTGCGGCCAGTCCTGCAGAAGCGAAATGCTGCAACATGTCCACCTTAACGTTGTCTGAGTTACCCCAACGACGATATTCTCGAGATTTCAAATAAATTTCGCAGAGTGACAAGGCATTTGGCTACCTTAAGAGAGTCATAGTTACTCCTGCTGGCTGCTCCCAATTCTTTAGACCTTTATCATTCTTGCTATGGCCAGTCCTACAGAACCGATATGCCACTGTAAGTCCTCCTAAACGTCGTCACAGTTACTCCCACTACGAGTTTCTTTAGTATGCAAATGTACTTCGCCGGATGACGAGGCATTTGGCTACCATAAGAGAGTCACAGTTATTCCTGCCAGCTGCTCCCATTTCTTTAGGACTTTGTCATTCTTGCTAAGGCCAGTCCTACAGAACCGATATGACACTGTATCTCCACCTTAACGTCGTCACAGTTAATCCCACTACGAGTTTCTCGAGTTAGCAAATGTACTTCGCCGGATGACGAGGCATTTGGCTACCTTAAGAGTGTCATAGTTCCTGTTTCTAGCTGCTCCTCTTTCTTTGAATCTTTCCTCTCTTTAATTCGTTCTGCCTCCAGTCCACGCAGAAGCGAAATACTGCAACATGTCCACCTTAACGTTGTCTGAGTTACTCCAACGACAATATCCACGAGCTTTCAAATGAATTTCGCAGAATGACGAGGCATTTGGCTACCTTAAGAGAGTCATAGTTACTGCTGCCAGCTACTCCCCCTTCTTTGATCTTTCCTCTCTTTAATTCGTATTGCGGCCCGTCCTGCAGAAGCGAAATGCTGCAACATGTTCACCTTAACGTTGTCTGAGTTACTCCAACGACGATATCCACGAGCTTTCAAATAAATTTCGCAGAGTGACGAGGCATTAGGCTACCTTAAGAGAGTCATAGTTCCTCTTGCCAGCTGCTCCCCTATCTTTGAATCTCTCCTCTCTTTAATTCGCACTGCGGCCAGTCCATGCAGAAGCGAAATGCTGCAACATGTCCACCTTAACGTTTTCTGAGTTACTTCAACGACGATATCCTCGAGTTTTCAAATAAATTTCGCAGAGTGACGAGGCATTTGGCTACCTTAAGAGAGTCACAGTTGCTGCTGCCAGCTGCTCCCTCTTCTTTGATCTTTCCTCTCTTTAATTCGTATTGCGGCCAGTCCTGCAGAAGCGAAATGCTGCAACATGTCCACCTTAACGTTGTCTGAGTTACCCCAACGACGATATTCTCGAGATTTCAAATAAATTTCGCAGAGTGACAAGGCATTTGGCTACCCTAAGAGAGTCATAGTTACTCCTGCTGGCTGCTCCCAATTCTTTAGACCTTTATCATTCTTGCTATGGCCAGTCCTACAGAACCGATATGCCACTGTAAGTCCTCCTAAACGTCGTCACAGTTACTCCCACAACGAGTTTCTTTAGTATGCAAATGTACTTCGCCGGATGACGAGGCATTTGGCTACCATAAGAGAGTCACAGTTATTCCTGCCAGCTGCTCCCATTTCTTTAGGACTTTGTCATTCTTGCTAAGGCCAGTCCTACAGAACCGATATGACACTGTATCTCCACCTTAACGTCGTCACAGTTAATCCCACTACGAGTTTCTCGAGTTAGCAAATGTACTTCGCCGGATGACGAGGAATTTGGCTACCTTAAGAGTGTCATAGTTCCTGTTGCTAGCTGCTCCTCTTTCTTTGAATCTTTCCTCTCTTTAATTTGTTCTGCCTCCAGTCCACGCAGAAGCGAAATACTGCAACATGTCCACCTTAACGTTGTCTGAGTTACTCCAACGACAATATCCACGAGCTTTCAAATGAATTTCGCAGAGTGACGAGGCATTTGGCTACCTTAAGAGAGTCATAGTTACTGCTGCCAGCTGCTCCCCCTTCTTTGATCTTTCCTCTCTTTAATTCGTATTGCGGACCGTCCTGCAGAAGCGAAATGCTGCAACATGTCCACCTTAACGTTGTCTGAGTTACTCCAACGACGATATCCTCGAGATTTCAAATAAATTTCGCAGAGTGACAAGGCATTTGGCGACCTTAAGAGAGTCATAGTTACTCCTGCCGGCTGTTCCCAATTCTTTAGACCTTTCTCATTCTTGCTATGGCCAGTCCTACAGAACCGATATGCCACTGTATGTCCACCTAATCGTCGTCACAGTTACTCCCTCTACGAGTTTCTTTAGTATGCAAATGTACTTCGCCGGATGACGAGGCATTTGGCTACCTTAAGAGAGTCACAGTTATTCCTGCCGGCTGCTCCCATTTCTTTAGGACTTTGTCATTCTTGCTAAGGCCAGTCCTACAGAACCGATATGACACTGTATCTCCACCTTAACGTCGTCACAGTTAATCCCACTACGAGTTTCTCGAGTTAGCAAATGTACTTCGCCGGATGACGAGGCATTTGGCTACCTTAAGAGTGTCATAGTTCCTGTTGCTAGCTGCTCCTCTTTCTTTGAATCTTTCCTCTCTTTAATTCGTTCTGCCTCCAGTCCACGCAGAAGCGAAATACTGCAACATGTCCACCTTAACGTTGTCTGAGTTACTCCAACGACAATATCCACGAGCTTTCAAATGAATTTCGCAGAGTGACGAGGCATTTGGCTACCTTAAGAGAGTCATAGTTACTGCTGCCAGCTGCTCCCCCTTCTTTGATCTTTCCTCTCTTTAATTCGTATTGCGGCCCGTCCTGCAGAAGCGAAATGCTGCAACATGTCCACCTTAACGTTGTCTGAGTTACTCCAACGACGATATCCACGAGCTTTCAAATAAATTTCGCAGAGTGACGAGGCATTAGGCTACCTTAAGAGAGTCATAGTTCCTCTTGCCAGCTGCTCCCCTATCTTTGAATCTCTCCTCTCTTTAATTCGTACTGCGGCCAGTCCATGCAGAAGCGAAATGCTGCAACATGTCCACCTTAACGTTTTCTGAGTTACTTCAACGACGATATCCTCGAGTTTTCAAATAAATTTCGCAGAGTGACGAGGCATTTGGCTACCTTAAGAGAGTCACAGTTGCTGCTGCCAGCTGTTCTCACTTCTTTGATCTTTCCTCTCTTTAATTCGTATTGCGGCCAGTCCTGCAGAAGCGAAATGCTGCAACATGTCCACCTTAACGTTGTCTGAGTTACCCCAACGACGATATTCTCGAGATTTCAAATAAATTTCGCAGAGTGACAAGGCATTTGGCTACCTTAAGAGAGTCATAGTTACTCCTGCTGGCTGCTCCCAATTCTTTAGACCTTTATCATTCTTGCTATGGCCAGTCCTACAGAACCGATATGCCACTGTAAGTCCTCCTAAACGTCGTCACAGTTACTCCCACTACGAGTTTCTTTAGTATGCAAATGTACTTCGCCGGATGACGAGGCATTTGGCTACCATAAGAGAGTCACAGTTATTCCTGCCAGCTGCTCCCATTTCTTTAGGACTTTGTCATTCTTGCTAAGGCCAGTCCTACAGAACCGATATGACACTGTATCTCCACCTTAACGTCGTCACAGTTAATCCCACTACGAGTTTCTCGAGTTAGCAAATGTACTTCGCCGGATGACGAGGCATTTGGCTACCTTAAGAGTGTCATAGTTCCTGTTTCTAGCTGCTCCTCTTTCTTTGAATCTTTCCTCTCTTTAATTCGTTCTGCCTCCAGTCCACGCAGAAGCGAAATACTGCAACATGTCCACCTTAACGTTGTCTGAGTTACTCCAACGACAATATCCACGAGCTTTCAAATGAATTTCGCAGAGTGACGAGGCATTTGGCTACCTTAAGAGAGTCATAGTTACTGCTGCCAGCTACTCCCCCTTCTTTGATCTTTCCTCTCTTTAATTCGTATTGCGGCCCGTCCTGCAGAAGCGAAATGCTGCAACATGTTCACCTTAACGTTGTCTGAGTTACTCCAACGACGATATCCACGAGCTTTCAAATAAATTTCGCAGAGTGACGAGGCATTAGGCTACCTTAAGAGAGTCATAGTTCCTCTTGCCAGCTGCTCCCCTATCTTTGAATCTCTCCTCTCTTTAATTCGTACTGCGGCCAGTCCATGCAGAAGCGAAATGCTGCAACATGTCCACCTTAACGTTTTCTGAGTTACTTCAACGACGATATCCTCGAGTTTTCAAATAAATTTCGCAGAGTGACGAGGCATTTGGCTACCTTAAGAGAGTCACAGTTGCTGCTGCCAGCTGCTCCCACTTCTTTGATCTTTCCTCTCTTTAATTCGTATTGCGGCCAGTCCTGCAGAAGCGAAATGCTGCAACATGTCCACCTTAACGTTGTCTGAGTTACCCCAACAACGATATTCTCGAGATTTCAAATAAATTTCGCAGAGTGACAAGGCATTTGGCTACCTTAAGAGAGTCATAGTTACTCCTGCTGGCTGCTCCCAATTCTTTAGACCTTTATCATTCTTGCTATGGCCAGTCCTACAGAACCGATATGCCACTGTATGTCCACCTAATCGTCGCCACAGTTACCCCCACTACGAGTTTCTTTAGTATGCAAATGTACTTCGCAGGATGACGAGACATTTGGCTACCTTAAGAGAGTCACAGTTATTCCTGCCGGCTGCTCCCATTTCTTTAGGACTTTGTCATTCTTGCTAAGGCCAGTCCTACAGAACCGATATGACACTGTATCTCCACCTTAACGTCGTCACAGTTAATCCCACTACGAGTTTCTCGAGTTAGCAAATGTACTTCGCCGGATGACGAGGCATTTGGCTACCTTAAGAGTGTCATAGTTCCTGTTGCTAGCTGCTCCTCTTTCTTTGAATCTTTCCTCTCTTTAATTCGTTCTGCCTCCAGTCCACGCAGAAGCGAAATACTGCAACACGTCCACCTTAACGTTATCTGAGTTACTCCAACGACAATATCCACGAGCTTTCAAATGAATTTCGCAGAGTGACGAGGCATTTGGCTACCTTAAGAGAGTCATAGTTACTGCTGCCAGCTGCTCCCCCTTCTTTGATCTTTCCTCTCTTTAATTCGTATTGCGGCCCGTCCTGCAGCAGCGAAATGCTGCAACATGTCCACCTTAACGTTGTCTGAGTTACTCCAACGACGATATCCTCGAGATTTCAAATAAATTTCGCAGAGTGACAAGGCATTTGGCTACCTTAAGAGAGTCATAGTTACTCCTGCCGGCTGCTCCCAATTCTTTAGACCTTTATCATTCTTGCTATGGCCAGTCCTACAGAACCGATATGCCACTGTATGTCCACCTAATCGTCGTCACAGTTACTCCCACTACGAGTTTCTTTAGTATGCAAATGTACTTCGCCGGATGACGAGGCATTTGGCTACCTTAAGAGAGTCACAGTTATTCCTGCCGGCGGCTCCCATTTCTTTAGGACTTTGTCATTCTTGCTAAGGCCAGTCCTGCAGAACCGATATGACACTGTATCTCCACCTTAACGTCGTCACAGTTAATCCCACTACGAGTTTCTCGAGTTAGCAAATGTACTTCGCCGGATGACGAGGCATTTGGCTACCTTAAGAGTGTCATAGTTCCTGTTGCTAGCTGCTCCTCTTTCTTTGAATCTTTCCTCTCTTTAATTCGTTCTGCCTCCAGTCCACGCAGAAGCGAAATACTGCAACATGTCCACCTTAACGTTGTCTGAGTTACTCCAACGACAATATCCACGAGCTTTCAAATGAATTTCGCAGAGTGACGAGGCATTTGGCTACCTTAAGAGAGTCATAGTTACTGCTGCCAGCTACTCCCCCTTCTTTGATCTTTCCTCTCTTTAATTCGTATTGCGGCCCGTCCTGCAGAAGCGAAATGCTGCAACATGTCCACCTTAACGTTGTCTGAGTTACTCCAACGACGATATCCACGAGCTTTCAAATAAATTTCGCAGAGTGACGAGGCATTAGGCTACCTTAAGAGAGTCATAGTTCCTCTTGCCAGCTGCTCCCCTATCTTTGAATCTCTCCTCTCTTTAATTCGTACTGCGGCCAGTCCATGCAGAAGCGAAATGCTGCAACATGTCCACCTTAACGTTTTCTGAGTTACTTCAACGACGATATCCTCGAGTTTTCAAATAAATTTCGCAGAGTGACGAGGCATTTGGCTACCTTAAGAGAGTCACAGTTGCTGCTGCCAGCTGCTCCCACTTCTTTGATCTTTCCTCTCTTTAATTCGTATTGCGGCCAGTCCTGCAGAAGCGAAATGCTGCAACATGTCCACCTTAACGTTGTCTGAGTTACCCCAACGACGATATTCTCGAGATTTCAAATAAATTTCGCAGAGTGACAAGGCATTTGGCTACCTTAAGAGAGTCATAGTTACTCCTGCTGGCTGCTCCCAATTCTTTAGACCTTTATCATTCTTGCTATGGCCAGTCCTACAGAACCGATATGCCACTGTAAGTCCTCCTAAACGTCGTCACAGTTACTCCCACTACGAGTTTCTTTAGTATGCAAATGTACTTCGCCGGATGACGAGGCATTTGGCTACCATAAGAGAGTCACAGTTATTCCTACCAGCTGCTCCCATTTCTTTAGGACTTTGTCATTCTTGCTAAGGCCAGTCCTACAGAACCGATATGACACTGTATCTCCACCTTAACGTCGTCACAGTTAATCCCACTACGAGTTTCTCGAGTTAGCAAATGTACTTCGCCGGATGACGAGGCATTTGGCTACCTTAAGAGTGTCATAGTTCCTGTTTCTAGCTGCTCCTCTTTCTTTGAATCTTTCCTCTCTTTAATTCGTTCTGCCTCCAGTCCACGCAGAAGCGAAATACTGCAACATGTCCACCTTAACGTTGTCTGAGTTACTCCAACGACAATATCCACGAGCTTTCAAATGAATTTCGCAGAATGACGAGGCATTTGGCTACCTTAAGAGAGTCATAGTTACTGCTGCCAGCTACTCCCCCTTCTTTGATCTTTCCTCTCTTTAATTCGTATTGCGGCCCGTCCTGCAGAAGCGAAATGCTGCAACATGTTCACCTTAACGTTGTCTGAGTTACTCCAACGACGATATCCACGAGCTTTCAAATAAATTACGCAGAGTGACGAGGCATTAGGCTACCTTAAGAGAGTCATAGTTCCTCTTGCCAGCTGCTCCCCTATCTTTGAATCTCTCCTCTCTTTAATTCGCACTGCGGCCAGTCCATGCAGAAGCGAAATGCTGCAACATGTCCACCTTAACGTTTTCTGAGTTACTTCAACGACGATATCCTCGAGTTTTCAAATAAATTTCGCAGAGTGACGAGGCATTTGGCTACCTTAAGAGAGTCACAGTTGCTGCTGCCAGCTGCTCCCTCTTCTTTGATCTTTCCTCTCTTTAATTCGTATTGCGGCCAGTCCTGCAGAAGCGAAATGCTGCAACATGTCCACCTTAACGTTGTCTGAGTTACCCCAACGACGATATTCTCGAGATTTCAAATAAATTTCGCAGAGTGACAAGGCATTTGGCTACCCTAAGAGAGTCATAGTTACTCCTGCTGGCTGCTCCCAATTCTTTAGACCTTTATCATTCTTGCTATGGCCAGTCCTACAGAACCGATATGCCACTGTAAGTCCTCCTAAACGTCGTCACAGTTACTCCCACAACGAGTTTCTTTAGTATGCAAATGTACTTCGCCGGATGACGAGGCATTTGGCTACCATAAGAGAGTCACAGTTATTCCTGCCAGCTGCTCCCATTTCTTTAGGACTTTGTCATTCTTGCTAAGGCCAGTCCTACAGAACCGATATGACACTGTATCTCCACCTTAACGTCATCACAGTTAATCCCACTACGAGTTTCTTTAGTATGCAAATGTACTTCGCAGGATGACGAGGCATTTGGCTACCTTAAGAGTGTCATAGTTCCTGTTGCTAGCTGCTCCTCTTTCTTTGAATCTTTCCTCTCTTTAATTCGTTCTGCCTCCAGTCCACGCAGAAGCGAAATACTGCAACATGTCCACCTTAACGTTGTCTGAGTTACTCCAACGACAATATCCACGAGCTTTCAAATGAATTTCGCAGAGTGACGAGGCATTTGGCTACCTTAAGAGAGTCATAGTTACTGCTGCCAGCTGCTCCCCCTTCTTTGATCTTTCCTCTCTTTAATTCGTATTGCGGCCCGTCCTGCAGAAGCGAAATGCTGCAACATGTCCACCTTAACGTTGTCTGAGTTACTCCAACGACGATATCCTCGAGATTTCAAACAAATTTCGCAGAGTGACAAGGCATTTGGCTACCTTAAGAGAGTCATAGTTACTCCTGCCGGCTGCTCCCAATTCTTTAGACCTTTATCATTCTTGCTATGGCCAGTCCTACAGAACCGATATGCCACTGTATGTCCACCTAATCGTCGTCACAGTTACTCCCACTACGAGTTTCTTTAGTATGCAAATGTACTTCGCAGTATGACGAGACATTTGGCTACCTTAAGAGAGTCACAGTTATTCCTGCCGGCTGCTCCCATTTCTTTAGGACTTTGTCATTCTTGCTAAGGCCAGTCCTACAGAACCGATATGACACTGTATCTCCACCTTAACGTCGTCACAGTTAATCTCACTACGAGTTTCTCGAGTTAGCAAATGTACTTCGCCAGATGACGAGGCATTTGGCTACCTTAAGGGTGTCATAGTTCCTGTTGCTAGCTGCTCCTCTTTCTTTGAATCTTTCCTCTCTTTAATTCGTTCTGCCTCCAGTCCATGCAGAAGCGAAATACTGCAACATGTCCACCTTAACGTTGTCTGAGTTACTCCAACGACAATATCCACGAGCTTTCAAATGAATTTCGCAGAGTGACGAGGCATTTGGCTACCTTAAGAGAGTCATAGTTACTGCTGCCAGCTGCTCCCCCTTCTTTGATCTTTCCTCTCTTTAATTCGTATTGCGGCCCGTCCTGCAGAAGCGAAATGCTGCAACATGTCCACCTTAACGTTGTCTGAGTTACTCCAACGACGGTATCCTCGAGATTTCAAATAAATTTCGCAGAGTGACAAGGCATTTGGCTACCTTAAGAGAGTCATAGTTACTCCTGCCGGCTGCTCCCAATTCTTTAGACCTTTATCATTCTTGCTATGGCCAGTCCTACAGAACCGATATGCCACTGTATGTCCACCTAATCGTCGTCACAGTTACTCCCACTACGAGTTTCTTTAGTATGCAAATGTACTTCGCAGGATGACGAGACATTTGGCTACCTTAAGAGAGTCACAGTTATTCCTGCCGGCTGCTCCCATTTCTTTAGGACTTTGTCATTCTTGCTAAGGCCAGTCCTACAGAACCGATATGACACTGTATCTCCACCTTAACGTCGTCACAGTTAATCTCACTACGAGTTTCTCGAGTTAGCAAATGTACTTCGCCAGATGACGAGGCATTTGGCTACCTTAAGGGTGTCATAGTTCCTGTTGCTAGCTGCTCCTCTTTCTTTGAATCTTTCCTCTCTTTAATTCGTTCTGCCTCCAGTCCATGCAGAAGCGAAATACTGCAACATGTCCACCTTAACGTTGTCTGAGTTACTCCAACGACAATATCCACGAGCTTTCAAATGAATTTCGCAGAGTGACGAGGCATTTGGCTACCTTAAGAGAGTCATAGTTACTGCTGCCAGCTGCTCCCCCTTCTTTGATCTTTCCTCTCTTTAATTCGTATTGCGGCCCGTCCTGCAGAAGCGAAATGCTGCAACATGTCCACCTTAAAGTTGTCTGAGTTACTCCAACGACGGTATCCTCGAGATTTCAAATAAATTTCGCAGAGTGACAAGGCATTTGGCTACCTTAAGAGAGTCATAGTTACTCCTGCCGGCTGCTCCCAATTCTTTAGACCTTTATCATTCTTGCTATGGCCAGTCCTACAGAACCGATATGCCACTGTATGTCCACCTAATCGTCGTCACAGTTACTCCCACTACGAGTTTCTCTAGTATGCAAATGTACTTCGCAGGATGACGAGACATTTGGCTACCTTAAGAGAGTCACAGTTATTCCTGCCGGCTGCTCCCATTTCTTTAGGACTTTGTCATTCTTGCTAAGGCCAGTCCTACAGAACCGATATGACACTGTATCTCCACCTTAACGTCGTCACAGTTAATCCCACTACGAGTTTCTCGAGTTAGCAAATGTACTTCGCCGGATGACGAGGCATTTGGCTACCTTAAGAGTGTCATAGTTCCTGTTGCTAGCTGCTCCTCTTTCTTTGAATCTTTCCTCTCTTTAATTCGTTCTGCCTCCAGTCCACGCAGAAGCGAAATACTGCAACATGTCCACCTTAACGTTGTCTGAGTTACTCCAACGACAATATCCACCAGCTTTCAAATGAATTTCGCAGAGTGACGAGGCATTTGGCTACCTTAAGAGAGTCATAGTTACTGCTGCCAGCTGCTCCCCCTTCTTTGATCTTTCCTCTCTTTAATTCGTATTGCGGCCCGTCCTGCAGAAGCGAAATGCTGCAACATGTCCACCTTAACGTTGTCTGAGTTACTCCAACGACGATATCCTCGAGATTTCAAATAAATTTCGCAGAGTGACAAGGCATTTGGCTACCTTAAGAGAGTCATAGTTACTCCTGCCGGCTGCTCCCAATTCTTTAGACCTTTATCATTCTTGCTATGGCCAGTCCTACAGAACCGATATGCCACTGTATGCCCACCTAATCGTCGTCACAGTTACTCCCACTACGAGTTTCTTTAGTTTGCAAATGTACTTCGCCGGATGACGAGGCATTTGGCTACCTTAAGAGAGTCACAGTTATTCCTGCCGGCGGCTCCCATTTCTTTAGGACTTTGTCATTCTTGCTAAGGTCAGTCCTACAGAACCGATATGTCACTGTATCTCCACCTTAACGTCGTCACAGTTAATCCCACTACGAGTTTCTCGAGTTAGCAAATGTACTTCGCCGGATGACGAGGCATTTGGCTACCTTAAGAGTGTCATAGTTCCTGTTGCTAGCTGCTCCTCTTTCTTTGAATCTTTCCTCTCTTTAATTCGTTCTGCCTCCAGTCCACGCAGAAGCGAAATACTGCAACATGTCCACCTTAACGTTGTCTGAGTTACTCCAACGACAATATCCACGAGCTTTCAAATGAATTTCGCAGAGTGACGAGGCATTTGGCTACCTTAAGAGAGTCATAGTTACTGCTGCCAGCTACTCCCCCTTCTTTGATCTTTCCTCTCTTTAATTCGTATTGCGGCCCGTCCTGCAGAAGCGAAATGCTGCAACATGTCCACCTTAACGTTGTCTGAGTTACTCCAACGACGATATCCACGAGCTTTCAAATAAATTTCGCAGAGTGACGAGGCATTAGGCTACCTTAAGAGAGTCATAGTTCCTCTTGCCAGCGGCTCCCCTATCTTTGAATCTCTCCTCTCTTTAATTCGTACTGCGGCCAGTCCATGCAGAAGCGAAATGCTGCAACATGTCCACCTTAACGTTTTCTGAGTTACTTCAACGACGATATCCTCGAGTTTTCAAATAAATTTCGCAGAGTGACGAGGCATTTGGCTACCTTAAGAGAGTCACAGTTGCTGCTGATAGCTGCTCCCACTTCTTTGATCTTTCCTCTCTTTAATTCGTATTGCGGCCAGTCCTGCAGAAGCGAAATGCTGCAACATGTCCACCTTAACGTTGTCTGAGTTACCCCAACGACGACATTCTCGAGATTTCAAATAAATTTCGCAGAGTGACAAGGCATTTGGCTACCTTAAGAGAGTCATAGTTACTCCTGCTGGCTGCTCCCAATTCTTTAGACCTTTATCATTCTTGCTATGGCCAGCCCTACAGAACCGATATGCCACTGTAAGTCCTCCTAAACGTCGTCACAGTTACTCCCACTACGAGTTTCTTTAGTGTGCAAATGTACTTCGCCGGATGACGAGGCATTTGGCTACCATAAGAGAGTCACAGTTATTCCTGCCAGCTGCTCCCATTTCTTTAGGACTTTGTCATTCTTGCTAAGGCCAGTCCTACAGAACCGATATGACACTGTATCTCCACCTTAACGTCGTCACAGTTAATCCCACTACGAGTTTCTCGAGTTAGCAAATGTACTTCGCCGGATGACGAGGCATTTGGCTACCTTAAGAGTGTCATAGTTCCTGTTTCTAGCTGCTCCTCTTTCTTTGAATCTTTCCTCTCTTTAATTCGTTCTGCCTCCAGTCCACGCAGAAGCGAAATACTGCAACATGTCCACCTTAACGTTGTCTGAGTTACTCCAACGACAATATCCACGAGCTTTCAAATGAATTTCGCAGAGTGACGAGGCATTTGGCTACCTTAAGAGAGTCATAGTTACTGCTGCCAGCTACTCCCCCTTCTTTGATCTTTCCTCTCTTTAATTCGTATTGCGGCCCGTCCTGCAGAAGCGAAATGCTGCAACATGTCCACCTTAACGTTGTCTGAGTTACTCCAACGACGATATCCACGAGCTTTCAAATAAATTTCGCAGAGTGACGAGGCATTAGGCTACCTTAAGAGAGTCATAGTTCCTCTTGCCAGCTGCTCCCCTATCTTTAAATCTCTCCTCTCTTTAATTCGTACTGCGGCCAGTCCATGCAGAAGCGAAATGCTGCAACATGTCCACCTTAACGTTTTCTGAGTTACTTCAACGACGATATCCTCGAGTTTTCAAATAAAGTTCGCAGAGTGACGAGGCATTTGGCTACCTTAAGAGAGTCACAGTTGCTGCTGCCAGCTGCTCCCACTTCTTTGATCTTTCCTCTCTTTAATTCGTATTGCGGCCAGTCCTGCAGAAGCGAAATGCTGCAACATGTCCACCTTAACGTTGTCTGAGTTACCCCAACGACGATATTCTCGAGATTTCAAATAAATTTCGCAGAGTGACAAGGCATTTGGCTACCTTAAGAGAAACATAGTTACTCCTGCTGGCTGCTCCCAATTCTTTAGACCTTTATCATTCTTGCTATGGCCAGTCCTACAGAACCGATATGCCACTGTAAGTCCTCCTAAACGTCGTCACAGTTACTCCCACTACGAGTTTCTTTAGTATGCAAATGTACTTCGCCGGATGACGAGGCATTTGGCTACCATAAGAGAGTCACAGTTATTCCTGCCAGCTGCTCCCATTTCTTTAGGACTTTGTCATTCTTGCTAAGGCCAGTCCTACAGAACCGATATGACACTGTATCTCCACCTTAACGTCGTCACAGTTAATCCCACTACGAGTTTCTCGAGTTAGCAAATGTACTTCGCCGGATGACGAGGAATTTGGCTACCTTAAGAGTGTCATAGTTCCTGTTGCTAGCTGCTCCTCTTTCTTTGAATCTTTCCTCTCTTTAATTTGTTCTGCCTCCAGTCCACGCAGAAGCGAAATACTGCAACATGTCCACCTTAACGTTGTCTGAGTTACTCCAACGACAATATCCACGAGCTTTCAAATGAATTTCGCAGAGTGACGAGGCATTTGGCTACCTTAAGAGAGTCATAGTTACTGCTGCCAGCTGCTCCCCCTTCTTTGATCTTTCCCCTCTTTAATTCGTATTGCGGCCCGTCCTGCAGAAGCGAAATGCTGCAACATGTCCACCTTAACGTTGTCTGAGTTACTCCAACGACGATATCCTCGAGATTTCAAATAAATTTCGCAGAGTGACAAGGCATTTGGCTACCTTAAGAGAGTCATAGTTACTCCTGCCGGCTGTTCCCAATTCTTTAGACCTTTCTCATTCTTGCTATGGCCACTCCTACAGAACCGATATTCCACTGTATGTCCACCTAATCGTCGTCACAGTTACTCCCTCTACGAGTTTCTTTAGTATGCAAATGTACTTCGCCGGATGACGAGGCATTTGGCTACCTTAAGAGAGTCACAGTTATTCCTGCCGGCTGCTCCCATTTCTTTAGGACTTTGTCATTCTTGCTAAGGCCAGTCCTACAGAACCGATATGACACTGTATCTCCACCTTAACGTCGTCACAGTTAATCCCACTACGAGTTTCTCGAGTTAGCAAATGTACTTCGCCGGATGACGAGGCATTTGGCTACCTTAAGAGTGTCATAGTTCCTGTTGCTAGCTGCTCCTCTTTCTTTGAATCTTTCCTCTCTTTAATTCGTTCTGCCTCCAGTCCACGCAGAAGCGAAATACTGCAACATGTCCACCTTAACGTTGTCTGAGTTACTCCAACGACAATATCCACCAGCTTTCAAATGAATTTCGCAGAGTGACGAGGCATTTGGCTACCTTAAGAGAGTCATAGTTACTGCTGCCAGCTGCTCCCCCTTCTTTGATCTTTCCTCTCTTTAATTCGTATTGCGGCCCGTCCTGCAGAAGCGAAATGCTGCAACATGTCCACCTTAACGTTGTCTGAGTTACTCCAACGACGATATCCTCGAGATTTCAAATAAATTTCGCAGAGTGACAAGGCATTTGGCTACCTTAAGAGAGTCATAGTTACTCCTGCCGGCTGCTCCCAATTCTTTAGACCTTTATCATTCTTGCTATGGCCAGTCCTACAGAACCGATATGCCACTGTATGTCCACCTAATCGTCGTCACAGTTACTCCCACTACGAGTTTCTTTAGTATGCAAATGTACTTCGCCGGATGACGAGGCATTTGGCTACCTTAAGTGAGTCACAGTTATTCCTGCCGGCGGCTCCCATTTCTTTAGGACTTTGTCATTCTTGCTAAGGTCAGTCCTACAGAACCGATATGACACTGTATCTCCACCTTAACGTCGTCACAGTTAATCCCACTACGAGTTTCTCGAGTTAGCAAATGTACTTCGCCGGATGACGAGGCATTTGGCTACCTTAAGAGTGTCATAGTTCCTGTTGCTAGCTGCTCCTCTTTCTTTGAATCTTTCCTCTCTTTAATTCGTTCTGCCTCCAGTCCACGCAGAAGCGAAATACTGCAACATGTCCACCTTAACGTTGTCTGAGTTACTCCAACGACAATATCCACGAGCTTTCAAATGAATTTCGCAGAGTGACGAGGCATTTGGCTACCTTAAGAGAGTCATAGTTACTGCTGCCAGCTACTCCCCCTTCTTTGATCTTTCCTCTCTTTAATTCGTATTGCGGCCCGTCCTGCAGAAGCGAAATGCTGCAACATGTCCACCTTAACGTTGTCTGAGTTACTCCAACGACGATATCCTCGAGATTTCAAATAAATTTCGCAGAGTGACAAGGCATTTGGCTACCTTAAGAGAGTCATAGTTACTCCTGCCGGCTGTTCCCAATTCTTTAGACCTTTCTCATTCTTGCTATGGCCAGTCCTACAGAACCGATATGCCACTGTATGTCCACCTAATCGTCGTCACAGTTACTCCCTCTACGAGTTTCTTTAGTATGCAAATGTACTTCGCCGGATGACGAGGCATTTGGCTACCTTAAGAGAGTCACAGTTATTCCTGCCGGCTGCTCCCATTTCTTTAGGACTTTGTCATTCTTGCTAAGGCCAGTCCTACAGAACCGATATGACACTGTATCTCCACCTTAACGTCGTCACAGTTAATCCCACTACGAGTTTCTCGAGTTAGCAAATGTACTTCGCCGGATGACGAGGAATTTGGCTACCTTAAGAGTGTCATAGTTCCTGTTGCTAGCTGCTCCTCTTTCTTTGAATCTTTCCTCTCTTTAATTCGTTCTGCCTCCAGTCCACGCAGAAGCGAAATACTGCAACATGTCCACCTTAACGTTGTCTGAGTTACTCCAACGACAATATCCACCAGCTTTCAAATGAATTTCGCAGAGTGACGAGGCATTTGGCTACCTTAAGAGAGTCATAGTTACTGCTGCCAGCTGCTCCCCCTTCTTTGATCTTTCCTCTCTTTAATTCGTATTGCGGCCCGTCCTGCAGAAGCGAAATGCTGCAACATGTCCACCTTAACGTTGTCTGAGTTACTCCAACGACGATATCCTCGAGATTTCAAATAAATTTCGCAGAGTGACAAGGCATTTGGCTACCTTAAGAGAGTCATAGTTACTCCTGCCGGCTGCTCCCAATTCTTTAGACCTTTATCATTCTTGCTATGGCCAGTCCTACAGAACCGATATGCCACTGTAAGTCCTCCTAAACGTCGTCACAGTTACTCCCACTACGAGTTTCTTTAGTATGCAAATGTACTTCGCCGGATGACGAGGCATTTGGCTACCATAAGAGAGTCACAGTTATTCCTGCCAGCTGCTCCCATTTCTTTAGGACTTTGTCATTCTTGCTAAGGCCAGTCCTACAGAACCGATATGACACTGTATCTCCACCTTAACGTCGTCACAGTTAATCCCACTACGAGTTTCTCGAGTTAGCAAATGTACTTCGCCGGATGACGAGGAATTTGGCTACCTTAAGAGTGTCATAGTTCCTGTTGCTAGCTGCTCCTCTTTCTTTGAATCTTTCCTCTCTTTAATTTGTTCTGCCTCCAGTCCACGCAGAAGCGAAATACTGCAACATGTCCACCTTAACGTTGTCTGAGTTACTCCAACGACAATATCCACGAGCTTTCAAATGAATTTCGCAGAGTGACGAGGCATTTGGCTACCTTAAGAGAGTCATAGTTACTGCTGCCAGCTGCTCCCCCTTCTTTGATCTTTCCTCTCTTTAATTCGTATTGCGGCCCGTCCTGCAGAAGCGAAATGCTGCAACATGTCCACCTTAACGTTGTCTGAGTTACTCCAACGACGATATCCTCGAGATTTCAAATAAATTTCGCAGTGTGACAAGGCATTTGGCTACCTTAAGAGAGTCATAGTTACTCCTGCCGGCTGTTCCCAATTCTTTAGACCTTTCTCATTCTTGCTATGGCCAGTCCTACAGAACCGATATGCCACTGTATGTCCACCTAATCGTCGTCACAGTTACTCCCTCTACGAGTTTCTTTAGTATGCAAATGTACTTCGCCGGATGACGAGGCATTTGGCTACCTTAAGAGAGTCACAGTTATTCCTGCCGGCTGCTCCCATTTCTTTAGGACTTTGTCATTCTTGCTAAGGCCAGTCCTACAGAACCGATATGACACTGTATCTCCACCTTAACGTCGTCACAGTTAATCCCACTACGAGTTTCTCGAGTTAGCAAATGTACTTCGCCGGATGACGAGGCATTTGGCTACCTTAAGAGTGTCATAGTTCCTGTTGCTAGCTGCTCCTCTTTCTTTGAATCTTTCCTCTCTTTAATTCGTTCTGCCTCCAGTCCACGCAGAAGCGAAATACTGCAACATGTCCACCTTAACGTTGTCTTAGTTACTCCAACGACAATATCCACGAGCTTTCAAATGAATTTCGCAGAGTGACGAGGCATTTGGCTACCTTAAGAGAGTCATAGTTACTGCTGCCAGCTGCTCCCCCTTCTTTGATCTTTCCTCTCTTTAATTCGTATTGCGGCCCGTCCTGCAGAAGCGAAATGCTGCGACATGTCCACCTTAACGTTGTCTGAGTTACTCCAACGACGATATCCTCGAGATTTCAAATAAATTTCGCAGAGTGACAAGGCATTTGGCTACCTTAAGAGAGTCATAGTTACTCCTGCCGGCTGCTCCCAATTCTTTAGACCTTTATCATTCTTGCTATGGCCAGTCCTACAGAACCGATATGCCACTGTATGTCCACCTAATCGTCGTCACAGTTACTCCCACTACGAGTTTCTTTAGTATGCAAATGTACTTCGCCGGATGATGAGGCATTTGGCTACCTTAAGAGAGTCACAGTTATTCCTGCCGGCGGCTCCCATTTCTTTAGGACTTTGTCATTCTTGCTAAGGTCAGTCCTACAGAACCGATATGACACTGTATCTCCACCTTAACGTCGTCACAGTTAATCCCACTACGAGTTTCTCGAGTTAGCAAATGTACTTCGCCGGATGACGAGGCATTTGGCTACCTTAAGAGTGTCATAGTTCCTGTTGCTAGCTGCTCCTCTTTCTTTGAATCTTTCCTCTCTTTAATTCGTTCTGCCTCCAGTCCACGCAGAAGCGAAATACTGCAACATGTCCACCTTAACGTTGTCTGAGTTACTCCAACGACAATATCCACGAGCTTTCAAATGAATTTCGCAGAGTGACGAGGCATTTGGCTACCTTAAGAGAGTCATAGTTACTGCTGCCAGCTACTCCCCCTTCTTTGATCTTTCCTCTCTTTAATTCGTATTGCGGCCCGTCCTGCAGAAGCGAAATGCTGCAACATGTCCACCTTAACGTTGTCTGAGTTACTCCAACGACGATATCCTCGAGATTTCAAATAAATTTCGCAGAGTGACAAGGCATTTGGCTACCTTAAGAGGGTCATAGTTACTCCTGCCGGCTGTTCCCAATTCTTTAGACCTTTCTCATTCTTGCTATGGCCAGTCCTACAGAACCGATATGCCACTGTATGTCCACCTAATCGTCGTCACAGTTACTCCCTCTACGAGTTTCTTTAGTATGCAAATGTACTTCGCCAGATGACGAGGCATTTGGCTACCTTAAGAGAGTCACAGTTATTCCTGCCGGCTGCTCCCATTTCTTTAGGACTTTGTCATTCTTGCTAAGGCCAGTCCTACAGAACCGATATGACACAGTATCTCCACCTTAACGTCGTCACAGTTAATCCCACTACGAGTTTCTCGAGTTAGCAAATGTACTTCGCCGGATGACGAGGCATTTGGCTACCTTAAGAGTGTCATAGTTCCTGTTGCTAGCTGCTCCTCTTTCTTTGAATCTTTCCTCTCTTTAATCCGTTCTGCCTCCAGTCTACGCAGAAGCGAAATACTGCAACATGTCCACCTTAACGTTGTCTGAGTTACTCCAACGACAATATCCACGAGCTTTCAAATGAATTTCGCAGAGTGACGAGGCATTTGGCTACCTTAAGAGAGTCATAGTTACTGCTGCCAGCTGCTCCCCCTTCTTTGATCTTTCCTCTCTTTAATTCGTATTGCGGCCCGTCCTGCAGAAGCGAAATGCTGCGACATGTCCACCTTAACGTTGTCTGAGTTACTCCAACGACGATATCCTCGAGATTTCAAATAAATTTCGCAGAGTGACAAGGCATTTGGCTACCTTAAGAGAGTCATAGTTACTCCTGCCGGCTGCTCCCAATTCTGTAGACCTTTATCATTCTTGCTATGGCCAGTCCTACAGAACCGATATGCCACTGTATGTCCACCTAATCGTCGTCACAGTTACTCCCACTACGAGTTTCTTTAGTATGCAAATGTACTTCGCCGGATGACGAGGCATTTGGCTACCTTAAGAGAGTCACAGTTATTCCTGCCGGCGGCTCCCATTTCTTTAGGACTTTGTCATTCTTGCTAAGGTCAGTCCTACAGAACCGATATGACACTGTATCTCCACCTTAACGTCGTCACAGTTAATCCCACTACGAGTTTCTCGAGTTAGCAAATGTACTTCGCCGGATGACGAGGCATTTGGCTACCTTAAGAGTGTCATAGTTCCTGTTGCTAGCTGCTCCGCTTTCTTTGAATCTTTCCTCTCTTTAATTCGTTCTGCCTCCAGTCCACGCAGAAGCGAAATACTGCAACATGTCCACCTTAACGTTGTCTGAGTTACTCCAACGACAATATCCACGAGCTTTCAAATGAATTTCGCAGAGTGACGAGGCATTTGGCTACCTTAAGAGAGTCATAGTTACTGCTGCCAGCTACTCCCCCTTCTTTGATCTTTCCTCTCTTTAATTCGTATTGCGGCCCGTCCTGCAGAAGCGAAATGCTGCAACATGTCCACCTTAACGTTGTCTGAGTTACTCCAACGACGATATCCTCGAGATTTCAAATAAATTTCGCAGAGTGACAAGGCATTTGGCTACCTTAAGAGAGTCATAGTTACTCCTGCCGGCTGTTCCCAATTCTTTAGACCTTTCTCATTCTTGCTATGGCCAGTCCTACAGAACCGATATGCCACTGTAAGTCCTCCTAAACGTCGTCACAGTTACTCCCACTACGAGTTTCTTTAGTATGCAAATGTACTTCGCCGGATGACGAGGCATTTGGCTACCATAAGAGAGTCACAGTTATTCCTGCCAGCTGCTCCCATTTCTTTAGGACTTTGTCATTCTTGCTAAGGCCAGTCCTACAGAACCGATATGACACTGTATCTCCACCTTAACGTCGTCACAGTTAATCCCACTACGAGTTTCTCGAGTTAGCAAATGTACTTCGCCGGATGACGAGGCATTTGGCTACCTTAAGAGTGTCATAGTTCCTGTTGCTAGCTGCTCCTCTTTCTTTGAATCTTTCCTCTCTTTAATTCGTTCTGCCTCCAGTCCACGCAGAAGCGAAATACTGCAACATGTCCACCTTAACGTTGTCTGAGTTACTCCAACGACAATATCCACGAGCTTTCAAATGAATTTCGCAGAGTGACGAGGCATTTGGCTACCTTAAGAGAGTCATAGTTACTGCTGCCAGCTGCTCCCCCTTCTTTGATCTTTCCTCTCTTTAATTCGTATTGCGGCCCGTCCTGCAGAAGCGAAATGCTGCAACATGTCCACCTTAACGTTGTCTGAGTTACTCCAACGACGATATCCTCGAGATTTCAAATAAATTTCGCAGAGTGACAAGGCATTTGGCTACCTTAAGAGAGTCATAGTTACTCCTGCCGGCTGTTCCCAATTCTTTAGACCTTTCTCATTCTTGCTATGGCCAGTCCTACAGAACCGATATGCCACTGTATGTCCACCTAATCGTCGTCACAGTTACTCCCTCTACGAGTTTCTTTAGTATGCAAATGTACTTCGCCGGATGACGAGGCATTTGGCTACCTTAAGAGAGTCACAGTTATTCCTGCCGGCTGCTCCCATTTCTTTAGGACTTTGTCATTCTTGCTAAGGCCAGTCCTACAGAACCGATATGACACTGTATCTCCACCTTAACGTCGTCACAGTTAATCCCACTACGAGTTTCTCGAGTTAGCAAATGTACTTCGCCGGATGACGAGGCATTTGGCTACCTTAAGAGTGTCATAGTTCCTGTTGCTAGCTGCTCCTCTTTCTTTGAATCTTTCCTCTCTTTAATTCGTTCTGCCTCCAGTCCACGCAGAAGCGAAATACTGCAACATGTCCACCTTAACGTTGTCTGAGTTACTCCAACGACAATATCCACGAGCTTTCAAATGAATTTCGCAGAGTGACGAGGCATTTGGCTACCTTAAGAGAGTCATAGTTACTGCTGCCAGCTACTCCCCCTTCTTTGATCTTTCCTCTCTTTAATTCGTATTGCGGCCCGTCCTGCAGAAGCGAAATGCTGCAACATGTCCACCTTAACGTTGTCTGAGTTACTCCAACGACGATATCCTCGAGATTTCAAATAAATTTCGCAGAGTGACAAGGCATTTGGCTACCTTAAGAGGGTCATAGTTACTCCTGCCGGCTGTTCCCAATTCTTTAGACCTTTCTCGTTCTTGCTATGGCCAGTCCTACAGAACCGATATGCCACTGTATGTCCACCTAATCGTCGTCACAGTTACTCCCTCTACGAGTTTCTTTAGTATGCAAATGTACTTCGCCAGATGACGAGGCATTTGGCTACCTTAAGAGAGTCACAGTTATTCCTGCCGGCTGCTCCCATTTCTTTAGGACTTTGTCATTCTTGCTAAGGCCAGTCCTACAGAACCGATATGACACAGTATCTCCACCTTAACGTCGTCACAGTTAATCCCACTACGAGTTTCTCGAGTTAGCAAATGTACTTCGCCGGATGACGAGGCATTTGGCTACCTTAAGAGTGTCATAGTTCCTGTTGCTAGCTGCTCCTCTTTCTTTGAATCTTTCCTCTCTTTAATCCGTTCTGCCTCCAGTCCACGCAGAAGCGAAATACTGCAACATGTCCACCTTAACGTTGTCTGAGTTACTCCAACGACAATATCCACGAGCTTTCAAATGAATTTCGCAGAGTGACGAGGCATTTGGCTACCTTAAGAGAGTCATAGTTACTGCTGCCAGCTGCTCCCCCTTCTTTGATCTTTCCTCTCTTTAATTCGTATTGCGGCCCGTCCTGCAGAAGCGAAATGCTGCGACATGTCCACCTTAACGTTGTCTGAGTTACTCCAACGACGATATCCTCGAGATTTCAAATAAATTTCGCAGAGTGACAAGGCATTTGGCTACCTTAAGAGAGTCATAGTTACTCCTGCCGGCTGCTCCCAATTCTGTAGGCCTTTATCATTCTTGCTATGGCCAGTCCTACAGAACCGATATGCCACAGTATGTCCACCTAATCGTCGTCACAGTTACTCCCACTACGAGTTTCTTTAGTATGCAAATGTACTTCGCCGGATGACGAGGCATTTGGCTACCTTAAGAGAGTCACAGTTATTCCTGCCGGCGGCTCCCATTTCTTTAGGACTTTGTCATTCTTGCTAAGGTCAGTCCTACAGAACCGATATGACACTGTATCTCCACCTTAACGTCGTCACAGTTAATCCCACTACGAGTTTCTCGAGTTAGCAAATGTACTTCGCCGGATGACGAGGCATTTGGCTACCTTAAGAGTGTCATAGTTCCTGTTGCTAGCTGCTCCGCTTTCTTTGAATCTTTCCTCTCTTTAATTCGTTCTGCCTCCAGTCCACGCAGAAGCGAAATACTGCAACATGTCCACCTTAACGTTGTCTGAGTTACTCCAACGACAATATCCACGAGCTTTCAAATGAATTTCGCAGAGTGACGAGGCATTTGGCTACCTTAAGAGAGTCATAGTTACTGCTGCCAGCTACTCCCCCTTCTTTGATCTTTCCTCTCTTTAATTCGTATTGCGGCCCGTCCTGCAGAAGCGAAATGCTGCAACATGTCCACCTTAACGTTGTCTGAGTTACTCCAACGACGATATCCTCGAGATTTCAAATAAATTTCGCAGAGTGACAAGGCATTTGGCTACCTTAAGAGAGTCATAGTTACTCCTGCCGGCTGTTCCCAATTCTTTAGACCTTTCTCATTCTTGCTATGGCCAGTCCTACAGAACCGATATGCCACTGTAAGTCCTCCTAAACGTCGTCACAGTTACTCCCACTACGAGTTTCTTTAGTATGCAAATGTACTTCGCCGGATGACGAGGCATTTGGCTACCATAAGAGAGTCACAGTTATTCCTGCCAGCTGCTCCCATTTCTTTAGGACTTTGTCATTCTTGCTAAGGCCAGTCCTACAGAACCGATATGACACTGTATCTCCACCTTAACGTCGTCACAGTTAATCCCACTACGAGTTTCTCGAGTTAGCAAATGTACTTCGCCGGATGACGAGGCATTTGGCTACCTTAAGAGTGTCATAGTTCCTGTTGCTAGCTGCTCCTCTTTCTTTGAATCTTTCCTCTCTTTAATTCGTTCTGCCTCCAGTCCACGCAGAAGCGAAATACTGCAACATGTCCACCTTAACGTTGTCTGAGTTACTCCAACGACAATATCCACGAGCTTTCAAATGAATTTCGCAGAGTGACGAGGCATTTGGCTACCTTAAGAGAGTCATAGTTACTGCTGCCAGCTGCTCCCCCTTCTTTGATCTTTCCTCTCTTTAATTCGTATTGCGGCCCGTCCTGCAGAAGCGAAATGCTGCAACATGTCCACCTTAACGTTGTCTGAGTTACTCCAACGACGATATCCTCGAGATATCAAATAAATTTCGCAGAGTGACAAGGCATTTGGCTACCTTAAGAGAGTCATAGTTACTCCTGCCGGCTGTTCCCAATTCTTTAGACCTTTCTCATTCTTGCTATGGCCAGTCCTACAGAACCGATATGCCACTGTATGTCCACCTAATCGTCGTCACAGTTACTCCCTCTACGAGTTTCTTTAGTATGCAAATGTACTTCGCCGGATGACGAGGCATTTGGCTACCTTAAGAGAGTCACAGTTATTCCTGCCGGCTGCTCCCATTTCTTTAGGACTTTGTCATTCTTGCTAAGGCCAGTCCTACAGAACCGATATGACACTGTATCTCCACCTTAACGTCGTCACAGTTAATCCCACTACGAGTTTCTCGAGTTAGCAAACGTACTTCGCCGGATGACGAGGCATTTGGCTACCTTAAGAGTGTCATAGTTCCTGTTGCTAGCTGCTCCTCTTTCTTTGAATCTTTCCTCTCTTTAATTCGTTCTTCCTCCAGTCCACGCAGAAGCGAAATACTGCAACATGTCCACCTTAACGTTGTCTGAGTTACTCCAACGACAATATCCACCAGCTTTCAAATGAATTTCGCAGAGTGACGAGGCATTTGGCTACCTTAAGAGAGTCATAGTTACTGCTGCCAGCTGCTCCCCCTTCTTTGATCTTTCCTCTCTTTAATTCGTATTGCGGCCCGTCCTGCAGAAGCGAAATGCTGCAACATGTCCACCTTAACGTTGTCTGAGTTACTCCAACGACGATATCCTCGAGATTTCAAATAAATTTCGCAGAGTGACAAGGCATTTGGCTACCTTAAGAGAGTCATAGTTACTCCTGCCGGCTGTTCCCAATTCTTTAGACCTTTCTCATTCTTGCTATGGCCAGTCCTACAGAACCGATATGCCACTGTAAGTCCTCCTAAACGTCGTCACAGTTACTCCCACTACGAGTTTCTTTAGTATGCAAATGTACTTCGCCGGATGACGAGGCATTTGGCTACCATAAGAGAGTCACAGTTATTCCTGCCAGCTGCTCCCATTTCTTTAGGACTTTGTCATTCTTGCTAAGGCCAGTCCTACAGAACCGATATGACACTGTATCTCCACCTTAACGTCGTCACAGTTAATCCCACTACGAGTTTCTCGAGTTAGCAAATGTACTTCGCCGGATGACGAGGCATTTGGCTACCTTAAGAGTGTCATAGTTCCTGTTGCTAGCTGCTCCTCTTTCTTTGAATCTTTCCTCTCTTTAATTCGTTCTGCCTCCAGTCCACGCAGAAGCGAAATACTGCAACATGTCCACCTTAACGTTGTCTGAGTTACTCCAACGACAATATCCACGAGCTTTCAAATGAATTTCGCAGAGTGACGAGGCATTTGGCTACCTTAAGAGAGTCATAGTTACTGCTGCCAGCTGCTCCCCCTTCTTTGATCTTTCCTCTCTTTAATTCGTATTGCGGCCCGTCCTGCAGAAGCGAAATGCTGCAACATGTCCACCTTAACGTTGTCTGAGTTACTCCAACGACGATATCCTCGAGATTTCAAATAAATTTCGCAGAGTGACAAGGCATTTGGCTACCTTAAGAGAGTCATAGTTACTCCTGCCGGCTGTTCCCAATTCTTTAGACCTTTCTCATTCTTGCTATGGCCAGTCCTACAGAACCGATATGCCACTGTATGTCCACCTAATCGTCGTCACAGTTACTCCCTCTACGAGTTTCTTTAGTATGCAAATGTACTTCGCCGGATGACGAGGCATTTGGCTACCTTAAGAGAGTCACAGTTATTCCTGCCGGCTGCTCCCATTTCTTTAGGACTTTGTCATTCTTGCTAAGGCCAGTCCTACAGAACCGATATGACACTGTATCTCCACCTTAACGTCGTCACAGTTAATCCCACTACGAGTTTCTCGAGTTAGCAAATGTACTTCGCCGGATGACGAGGCATTTGGCTACCTTAAGAGTGTCATAGTTCCTGTTGCTAGCTGCTCCTCTTTCTTTGAATCTTTCCTCTCTTTAATTCGTTCTTCCTCCAGTGCACGCAGAAGCGAAATACTGCAACATGTCCACCTTAACGTTGTCTGAGTTACTCCAACGACAATATCCACCAGCTTTCAAATGAATTTCGCAGAGTGACGAGGCATTTGGCTACCTTAAGAGAGTCATAGTTACTGCTGCCAGCTGCTCCCCCTTCTTTGATCTTTCCTCTCTTTAATTCGTATTGCGGCCCGTCCTGCAGAAGCGAAATGCTGCAACATGTCCACCTTAACGTTGTCTGAGTTACTCCAACGACGATATCCTCGAGATTTCAAATAAATTTCGCAGAGTGACAAGGCATTTGGCTACCTTAAGAGAGTCATAGTTACTCCTTCCGGCTGCTCCCAATTCTTTAGACCTTTATCATTCTTGCTATGGCCAGTCCTACAGAACCGATATGCCACTGTATGTCCACCTAATCGTCGTCACAGTTACTCCCACTACGAGTTTCTTTAGTATGCAAATGTACTTCGCAGGATGACGAGACATTTGGCTACCTTAAGAGAGTCACAGTTATTCCTGCCGGCTGCTCCCATTTCTTTAGGACTTTGTCATTCTTGCTAAGGCCAGTCCTACAGAACCGATATGACACTGTATCTCCACCTTAACGTCGTCACAGTTAATCCCACTACGAGTTTCTCGAGTTAGCAAATGTACTTCGCCGGATGACGAGGCATTTGGCTACCTTAAGAGTGTCATAGTTCCTGTTGCTAGCTGCTCCTCTTTCTTTGAATCTTTCCTCTCTTTAAATCGTTCTGCCTCCAGTCCACGCAGAAGCGAAATACTGCAACATGTCCACCTTAACGTTGTCTGAGTTACTCCAACGACAATATCCACGAGCTTTCAAATGAATTTCGCAGAGTGACGAGGCATTTGGCTACCTTAAGAGAGTCATAGTTACTGCTGCCAGCTGCTCCCCCTTCTTTGATCTTTCCTCTCTTTAATTCGTATTGCGGCCCGTCCTGCAGAAGCGAAATGCTGCAACACGTCCACCTTAACGTTGTCTGAGTTACTCCAACGACGATATCCTCGAGATTTCAAATAAATTTCGCAGAGTGACAAGGCATTTGGCTACCTTAAGAGAGTCATAGTTACTCCTGCCGGCTGCTCCCAATTCTTTAGACCTTTATCATTCTTGCTATGGCCAGTCCTACAGAACCGATATGCCACTGTACGTCCACCTAATCGTCGTCACAGTTACTCCCACTACGAGTTTCTTTAGTATGCAAATGTACTTCGCAGGATGACGAGACATTTGGCTACCTTAAGAGAGTCACAGTTATTCCTGCCGGCTGCTCCCATTTCTTTAGGACTTTGTCATTCTTGCTAAGGCCAGTCCTACAGAACCGATATGACACTGTATCTCCACCTTAACGTCGTCACAGTTAATCCCACTACGAGTTTCTCGAGTTAGCAAATGTACTTCGCCGGATGACGAGGCATTTGGCTACCTTAAGAGTGTCATAGTTCCTGTTGCTAGCTGCTCCTCTTTCTTTGAATCTTTCCTCTCTTTAAATCGTTCTGCCTCCAGTCCACGCAGAAGCGAAATACTGCAACATGTCCACCTTAACGTTGTCTGAGTTACTCCAACGACAATATCCACGAGCTTTCAAATGAATTTCGCAGAGTGACGAGGCATTTGGCTACCTTAAGAGAGTCATAGTTACTGCTGCCAGCTGCTCCCCCTTCTTTGATCTTTCCTCTCTTTAATTCGTATTGCGGCCCGTCCTGCAGAAGCGAAATGCTGCAACATGTCCACCTTAACGTTGTCTGAGTTACTCCAACGACGATATCCTCGAGATTTCAAATAAATTTCGCAGAGTGACAAGGCATTTGGCTACCTTAAGAGAGTCATAGTTACTCCTGCCGGCTGCTCCCAATTCTTTAGACCTTTATCATTCTTGCTATGGCCAGTCCTACAGAACCGATATGCCACTGTACGTCCACCTAATCGTCGTCACAGTTACTCCCACTACGAGTTTCTTTAGTATGCAAATGTACTTCGCAGGATGACGAGACATTTGGCTACCTTAAGAGAGTCACAGTTATTCCTGCCGGCTGCTCCCATTTCTTTAGGACTTTGTCATTCTTGCTAAGGCCAGTCCTACAGAACCGATATGACACTGTATCTCCACCTTAACGTCGTCACAGTTAATCCCACTACGAGTTTCTCGAGTTAGCAAATGTACTTCGCCGGATGACGAGGCATTTGGCTACCTTAAGAGTGTCATAGTTCCTGTTGCTAGCTGCTCCTCTTTCTTTGAATCTTTCCTCTCTTTAAATCGTTCTGCCTCCAGTCCACGCAGAAGCGAAATACTGCAACATGTCCACCTTAACGTTGTCTGAGTTACTCCAACGACAATATCCACGAGCTTTCAAATGAATTTCGCAGAGTGACGAGGCATTTGGCTACCTTAAGAGAGTCATAGTTACTGCTGCCAGCTGCTCCCCCTTCTTTGATCTTTCCTCTCTTTAATTCGTATTGCGGCCCGTCCTGCAGAAGCGAAATGCTGCAACATGTCCACCTTAACGTTGTCTGAGTTACTCCAACGACGATATCCTCGAGATTTCAAATAAATTTCGCAGAGTGACAAGGCATTTGGCTACCTTAAGAGAGTCATAGTTACTCCTGCCGGCTGCTCCCAATTCTTTAGACCTTTATCATTCTTGCTATGGCCAGTCCTACAGAACCGATATGCCACTGTATGTCCACCTAATCGTCGTCACAGTTACTCCCACTACGAGTTTCTTTAGTATGCAAATGTACTTCGCAGGATGACGAGACATTTGGCTACCTTAAGAGAGTCACAGTTATTCCTGCCGGCTGCTCCCATTTCTTTAGGACTTTGTCATTCTTGCTAAGGCCAGTCCTACAGAACCGATATGACACTGTATCTCCACCTTAACGTCGTCACAGTTAATCCCACTACGAGTTTCTCGAGTTAGCAAATGTACTTCGCCGGATGACGAGGCATTTGGCTACCTTAAGAGTGTCATAGTTCCTGTTGCTAGCTGCTCCTCTTTCTTTGAATCTTTCCTCTCTTTAATTCGTTCTGCCTCCAGTCCACGCAGAAGCGAAATACTGCAACATGTCCACCTTAACGTTGTCTGAGTTACTCCAACGACAATATCCACGAGCTTTCAAATGAATTTCGCAGAGTGACGAGGCATTTGGCTACCTTAAGAGAGTCATAGTTACTGCTGCCAGCTGCTCCCCCTTCTTTGATCTTTCCTCTCTTTAATTCGTATTGCGGCCCGTCCTGCAGAAGCGAAATGCTGCAACATGTCCACCTTAACGTTGT
Organism: Schistocerca americana; assembly: GCF_021461395.2. Taxonomy (NCBI): domain Eukaryota; kingdom Metazoa; phylum Arthropoda; class Insecta; order Orthoptera; family Acrididae; genus Schistocerca; species Schistocerca americana. The sequence goes on from NC_060123.1 coordinate 718,466,948, forward strand.
CTGAGTTACTCCAACGACGATATCCTCGAGATTTCAAATAAATTTCGCAGAGTGACAAGGCATTTGGCTACCTTAAGAGAGTCATAGTTACTCCTGCCGGCTGTTCCCAATTCTTTAGACCTTTCTCATTCTTGCTATGGCCAGTCCTACAGAACCGATATGCCACTGTATGTCCACCTAATCGTCGTCACAGTTACTCCCTCTACGAGTTTCTTTAGTATGCAAATGTACTTCGCCGGATGACGAGGCATTTGGCTACCTTAAGAGAGTCACAGTTATTCCTGCCGGCTGCTCCCATTTCTTTAGGACTTTGTCATTCTTGCTAAGGCCAGTCCTACAGAACCGATATGACACTGTATCTCCACCTTAACGTCGTCACAGTTAATCCCACTACGAGTTTCTCGAGTTAGCAAATGTACTTCGCCGGATGACGAGGCATTTGGCTACCTTAAGAGTGTCATAGTTCCTGTTGCTAGCTGCTCCTCTTTCTTTGAATCTTTCCTCTCTTTAAATCGTTCTGCCTCCAGTCCACGCAGAAGCGAAATACTGCAACATGTCCACCTTAACGTTGTCTGAGTTACTCCAACGACAATATCCACGAGCTTTCAAATGAATTTCGCAGAGTGACGAGGCATTTGGCTACCTTAAGAGAGTCATAGTTACTGCTGCCAGCTGCTCCCCCTTCTTTGATCTTTCCTCTCTTTAATTCGTATTGCGGCCCGTCCTGCAGAAGCGAAATGCTGCAACATGTCCACCTTAACGTTGTCTGAGTTACTCCAACGACGATATCCTCGAGATTTCAAATAAATTTCGCAGAGTGACAAGGCATTTGGCTACCTTAAGAGAGTCATAGTTACTCCTGCCGGCTGCTCCCAATTCTTTAGACCTTTATCATTCTTGCTATGGCCAGTCCTACAGAACCGATATGCCACTGTACGTCCACCTAATCGTCGTCACAGTTACTCCCACTACGAGTTTCTTTAGTATGCAAATGTACTTCGCAGGATGACGAGACATTTGGCTACCTTAAGAGAGTCACAGTTATTCCTGCCGGCTGCTCCCATTTCTTTAGGACTTTGTCATTCTTGCTAAGGCCAGTCCTACAGAACCGATATGACACTGTATCTCCACCTTAACGTCGTCACAGTTAATCCCACTACGAGTTTCTCGAGTTAGCAAATGTACTTCGCCGGATGACGAGGCATTTGGCTACCTTAAGAGTGTCATAGTTCCTGTTGCTAGCTGCTCCTCTTTCTTTGAATCTTTCCTCTCTTTAAATCGTTCTGCCTCCAGTCCACGCAGAAGCGAAATACTGCAACATGTCCACCTTAACGTTGTCTGAGTTACTCCAACGACAATATCCACGAGCTTTCAAATGAATTTCGCAGAGTGACGAGGCATTTGGCTACCTTAAGAGAGTCATAGTTACTGCTGCCAGCTGCTCCCCCTTCTTTGATCTTTCCTCTCTTTAATTCGTATTGCGGCCCGTCCTGCAGAAGCGAAATGCTGCAACATGTCCACCTTAACGTTGTCTGAGTTACTCCAACGACGATATCCTCGAGATTTCAAATAAATTTCGCAGAGTGACAAGGCATTTGGCTACCTTAAGAGAGTCATAGTTACTCCTGCCGGCTGCTCCCAATTCTTTAGACCTTTATCATTCTTGCTATGGCCAGTCCTACAGAACCGATATGCCACTGTATGTCCACCTAATCGTCGTCACAGTTACTCCCACTACGAGTTTCTTTAGTATGCAAATGTACTTCGCAGGATGACGAGACATTTGGCTACCTTAAGAGAGTCACAGTTATTCCTGCCGGCTGCTCCCATTTCTTTAGGACTTTGTCATTCTTGCTAAGGCCAGTCCTACAGAACCGATATGACACTGTATCTCCACCTTAACGTCGTCACAGTTAATCCCACTACGAGTTTCTCGAGTTAGCAAATGTACTTCGCCGGATGACGAGGCATTTGGCTACCTTAAGAGTGTCATAGTTCCTGTTGCTAGCTGCTCCTCTTTCTTTGAATCTTTCCTCTCTTTAATTCGTTCTGCCTCCAGTCCACGCAGAAGCGAAATACTGCAACATGTCCACCTTAACGTTGTCTGAGTTACTCCAACGACAATATCCACGAGCTTTCAAATGAATTTCGCAGAGTGACGAGGCATTTGGCTACCTTAAGAGAGTCATAGTTACTGCTGCCAGCTGCTCCCCCTTCTTTGATCTTTCCTCTCTTTAATTCGTATTGCGGCCCGTCCTGCAGAAGCGAAATGCTGCAACATGTCCACCTTAACGTTGTCTGAGTTACTCCAACGACGATATCCTCGAGATTTCAAATAAATTTCGCAGAGTGACAAGGCATTTGGCTACCTTAAGAGAGTCATAGTTACTCCTGCCGGCTGTTCCCAATTCTTTAGACCTTTCTCATTCTTGCTATGGCCAGTCCTACAGAACCGATATGCCACTGTATGTCCACCTAATCGTCGTCACAGTTACTCCCTCTACGAGTTTCTTTAGTATGCAAATGTACTTCGCCGGATGACGAGGCATTTGGCTACCTTAAGAGAGTCACAGTTATTCCTGCCGGCTGCTCCCATTTCTTTAGGACTTTGTCATTCTTGCTAAGGCCAGTCCTACAGAACCGATATGACACTGTATCTCCACCTTAACGTCGTCACAGTTAATCCCACTACGAGTTTCTCGAGTTAGCAAATGTACTTCGCCGGATGACCAGGAATTTGGCTACCTTAAGAGTGTCATAGTTCCTGTTGCTAGCTGCTCCTCTTTCTTTGAATCTTTCCTCTCTTTAATTCGTTCTGCCTCCAGTCCACGCAGAAGCGAAATACTGCAACATGTCCACCTTAACGTTGTCTGAGTTACTCCAACGACAATATCCACCAGCTTTCAAATGAATTTCGCAGAGTGACGAGGCATTTGGATACCTTAAGAGAGTCATAGTTACTGCTGCCAGCTGCTCCCCCTTCTTTGATCTTTCCTCTCTTTAATTCGTATTGCGGCCCGTCCTGCAGAAGCGAAATGCTGCAACATGTCCACCTTAACGTTGTCTGAGTTACTCCAACGACGATATCCTCGAGATTTCAAATAAATTTCGCAGAGTGACAAGGCATTTGGCTACCTTAAGAGAGTCATAGTTACTCCTGCCGGCTGCTCCCAATTCTTTAGACCTTTATCATTCTTGCTATGGCCAGTCCTACAGAACCGATATGCCACTGTATGTCCACCTAATCGTCGTCACAGTTACTCCCACTACGAGTTTCTTTAGTATGCAAATGTACTTCGCAGGATGACGAGACATTTGGCTACCTTAAGAGAGTCACAGTTATTCCTGCCGGCTGCTCCCATTTCTTTAGGACTTTGTCATTCTTGCTAAGGCCAGTCCTACAGAACCGATATGACACTGTATCTCCACCTTAACGTCGTCACAGTTAATCCCACTACGAGTTTCTCGAGTTAGCAAATGTACTTCGCCGGATGACGAGGCATTTGGCTACCTTAAGAGTGTCATAGTTCCTGTTGCTAGCTGCTCCTCTTTCTTTGAATCTTTCCTCTCTTTAATTCGTTCTGCCTCCAGTCCACGCAGAAGCGAAATACTGCAACATGTCCACCTTAACGTTGTCTGAGTTACTCCAACGACAATATCCACCAGCTTTCAAATGAATTTCGCAGAGTGACGAGGCATTTGGCTACCTTAAGAGAGTCATAGTTACTGCTGCCAGCTGCTCCCCCTTCTTTGATCTTTCCTCTCTTTAATTCGTATTGCGGCCCGTCCTGCAGAAGCGAAATGCGGCAACATGTCCACCTTAACGTTGTCTGAGTTACTCCAACGACGATATCCTCGAGATTTCAAATAAATTTCGCAGAGTGACAAGGCATTTGGCTACCTTAGGAGAGTCATAGTTACTCCTTCCGGCTGCTCCCAATTCTTTAGACCTTTATCATTCTTGCTATGGCCAGTCCTACAGAACCGATATGCCACTGTATGTCCACCTAATCGTCGTCACAGTTACTCCCACTACGAGTTTCTTTAGTATGCAAATGTACTTCGCCGGATGACGAGGCATTTGGCTACCTTAAGAGTGTCACAGTTATTCCTGCCGGCGGCTCCCATTTCTTTAGGACTTTGTCATTCTTGCTAAGGTCAGTCCTACAGAACCGATATGACACTGTATCTCCACCTTAACGTCGTCACAGTTAATCCCACTACGAGTTTCTCGAGTTAGCAAATGTACTTCGCCGGATGACGAGGCATTTGGCTACCTTAAGAGTGTCATAGTTCCTGTTGCTAGCTGCTCCTCTTTCTTTGAATCTTTCCTCTCTTTAATTCGTTCTGCCTCCAGTCCACGCAGAAGCGAAATACGGCAACATGTCCACCTTAACGTTGTCTGAGTTACTCCAACGACAATATCCACGAGCTTTCAAATGAATTTCGCAGAGTGACGAGGCATTTGGCTACCTTAAGAGAGTCATAGTTACTGCTGCCAGCTACTCCCCCTTCTTTGATCTTTCCTCTCTTTAATTCGTATTGCGGCCCGTCCTGCAGAAGCGAAATGCTGCAACACGTCCACCTTAACGTTGTCTGAGTTACTCCAACGACGATATCCACGAGCTTTCAAATAAATTTCGCAGAGTGACGAGGCATTAGGCTACCTTAAGAGAGTCATAGTTCCTCTTGCCAGCTGCTCCCCTATCTTTGAATCTCTCCTCTCTTTAATTCGTACTGCGGCCAGTCCATGCAGAAGCGAAATGCTGCAACATGTCCACCTTAACGTTTTCTGAGTTACTTCAACGACGATATCCTCGAGTTTTCAAATAAATTTCGCAGAGTGACGAGGCATTTGGCTACCTTAAGAGAGTCACAGTTGCTGCTGCCAGCTGCTCCCACTTCTTTGATCTTTCCTCTCTTTAATTCGTATTGCGGCCAGTCCTGCAGAAGCGAAATGCTGCAACATGTCCACCTTAACGTTGTCTGAGTTACCCCAACGACGATATTCTCGAGATTTCAAATAAATTTCGCAGAGTGACAAGGCATTTGGCTACCTTAAGAGAGTCATAGTTACTCCTGCTGGCTGCTCCCAATTCTTTAGACCTTTATCATTCTTGCTATGGCCAGTCCTACAGAACCGATATGCCACTGTGAGTCCTCCTAAACGTCGTCACAGTTACTCCCACTACGAGTTTCTTTAGTATGCAAATGTACTTCGCCGGATGACGAGGCATTTGGCTACCATAAGAGAGTCACAGTTATTCCTGCCAGCTTCTCCCATTTCTTTAGGACTTTGTCATTCTTGCTAAGGCCAGTCCTACAGAACCGATATGACACTGTATCTCCACCTTAACGTCGTCACAGTTAATCCCACTACGAGTTTCTCGAGTTAGCAAATGTACTTCGCCGGATGACGAGGCATTTGGCTACCTTAAGAGTGTCATAGTTCCTGTTTCTAGCTGCTCCTCTTTCTTTGAATCTTTCCTCTCTTTAATTCGTTCTGCCTCCAGTCCACGCAGAAGCGAAATACTGCAACATGTCCACCTTAACGTTGTCTGAGTTACTCCAACGACAATATCCACGAGCTTTCAAATGAATTTCGCAGAGTGACGAGGCATTTGGCTACCTTAAGAGAGTCATAGTTACTGCTGCCAGCTACTCCCCCTTCTTTGATCTTTCCTCTCTTTAATTCGTATTGCGGCCCGTCCTGCAGAAGCGAAATGCTGCAACATGTCCACCTTAACGTTGTCTGAGTTACTCCAACGACGATATCCACGAGCTTTCAAATAAATTTCGCAGAGTGACGAGGCATTAGGCTACCTTAAGAGAGTCATAGTTCCTCTTGCCAGCTGCTCCCCTATCTTTGAATCTCTCCTCTCTTTAATTCGTACTGCGGCCAGTCCATGCAGAAGCGAAATGCTGCAACATGTCCACCTTAACGTTTTCTGAGTTACTTCAACGACGATATCCTCGAGTTTTCAAATAAATTTCGCAGAGTGACGAGGCATTTGGCTACCTTAAGAGAGTCACAGTTGCTGCTGCCAGCTGCTCCCACTTCTTTGATCTTTCCTCTCTTTAATTCGTATTGCGGCCAGTCCTGCAGAAGCGAAATGCTGCAACATGTCCACCTTAACGTTGTCTGAGTTACCCCAACGACGATATTCTCGAGATTTCAAATAAATTTCGCAGAGTGACAAGGCATTTGGCTACCTTAAGAGAGTCATAGTTACTCCTGCTGACTGCTCCCAATTCTTTAGACCTTTATCATTATTGCTATGGCCAGTCCTACAGAACCGATAAGCCACTGTAAGTCCTCCTAAACGTCGTCACAGTTACTCCCACTACGAGTTTCTTTAGTATGCAAATGTACTTCGCCGGATGACGAGGCATTTGGCTACCATAAGAGAGTCACAGTTATTCCTGCCAGCTGCTCCCATTTCTTTAGGACTTTGTCATTCTTGCTAAGGCCAGTCCTACAGAACCGATATGACACTGTATCTCCACCTTAACGTCGTCACAGTTAATCCCACTACGAGTTTCTCGAGTTAGCAAATGTACTTCGCCGGATGACGAGGAATTTGGCTACCTTAAGAGTGTCATAGTTCCTGTTGCTAGCTGCTCCTCTTTCTTTGAATCTTTCCTCTCTTTAATTTGTTCTGCCTCCAGTCCACGCAGAAGCGAAATACTGCAACATGTCCACCTTAACGTTGTCTGAGTTACTCCAACGACAATATCCACGAGCTTTCAAATGAATTTCGCAGAGTGACGAGGCATTTGGCTACCTTAAGAGAGTCATAGTTACTGCTGCCAGCTGCTCCCCCTTCTTTGATCTTTCCTCTCTTTAATTCGTATTGCGGCCCGTCCTGCAGAAGCGAAATGCTGCAACATGTCCACCTTAACGTTGTCTGAGTTACTCCAACGACGATATCCTCGAGATTTCAAATAAATTTCGCAGAGTGACAAGGCATTTGGCTACCTTAAGAGAGTCTTAGTTACTCCTGCCGGCTGTTCCCAATTCTTTAGACCTTTCTCATTCTTGCTATGGCCAGTCCTACAGAACCGATATGCCACTGTATGTCCACCTAATCGTCGTCACAGTTACTCCCTCTACGAGTTTCTTTAGTATGCAAATGTACTTCGCCGGATGACGAGGCATTTGGCTACCTTAAGAGAGTCACAGTTATTCCTGCCGGCTGCTCCCATTTCTTTAGGACTTTGTCATTCTTGCTAAGGCCAGTCCTACAGAACCGATATGACACTGTATCTCCACCTTAACGTCGTCACAGTTAATCCCACTACGAGTTTCTCGAGTTAGCAAATGTACTTCGCCGGATGACGAGGCATTTGGCTACCTTAAGAGTGTCATAGTTCCTGTTGCTAGCTGCTCCTCTTTCTTTGAATCTTTCCTCTCTTTAATTCGTTCTGCCTCCACTCCACGCAGAAGCGAAATACTGCAACATGTCCACCTTAACGTTGTCTGAGTTACTCCAACGACAATATCCACGAGCTTTCAAATGAATTTCGCAGAGTGACGAGGCATTTGGCTACCTTAAGAGAGTCATAGTTACTCCTGCCGGCTGCTCCCAATTCTTTAGACCTTTATCATTCTTGCTATGGCCAGTCCTACAGAACCGATATGCCACTGTATGTCCACCTAATCGTCGTCACAGTTACTCCCACTACGAGTTTCTTTAGTATGCAAATGTACTTCGCCGGATGACGAGGCATTTGGCTACCTTAAGAGAGTCACAGTTACTCCTGCCGGCTGCTCCCAATTCTTTAGACCTTTATCATTCTTGCTATGGCCAGTCCTACAGAACCGATATGCCACTGTATGTCCACCTAATCGTCGTCACAGTTACTCCCACTACGAGTTTCTTTAGTATGCAAATGTACTTCGCCGGATGACGAGGCATTTGGCCACCTTAAGAGAGTTCCTGCCGCCAGCTGCTCCCCTTCCTTTGAATCTTTCCTCTCTTTAATTCGTACTGCGGCCAGTCCATGCAGAAGCGAAATGCTGCAACATGTCCACCTTAACGTTGTCTGAGTTACTCCAACAACGATATCCTCGAGTTTTCAAATAAATTTCGCAGAGTGACGAGGATTTTGGCTGCCTTAAGAGAGTCATAGTTCCTCTTGCTAGCTGCTCCCCTTTCTTTGAATCTTTACACTCTTTAATTCCGTACACCGGCCAGTTCATGCAGAACCGGAATGCTGCAACATGTCCACCTTAACGTTGTCTGGGTTACTCCAACGAGGATATCCTCGAGTTTTCAAATACATTTCGCAGAGTGACGAGGCATTTGGCTACCTTAAGAGTGTTATAGTTACTCCTCCTGGCTGCTCCCGTTTCTTTAGGCCACTATCATTCATGCTATGGTCCTACAGAACCGATATGCCACTGTATGTCCACCTAAACGTCGTCACAATTACTCCCACTACGAGTTTCTTTAGTATGCAAATGTACTTCGCCGGATGACGAGGTATTTGGCTACCTTAAGAGAGTCATAGTTCCTGCTGCCAGCTGCTAGCCCTTCCTTTGAATCTTTCCTCTCTTTAATTCGTACTGCGGTCAGAAAAATGCAGAAGCGCAATGCTGCAACATGTCCACCTTAACGTTGTCTCAGTTACTCCAACGACGTTATCCACGAGTTTTCAAATAAATTTCGCAGAGTGACGAGGCATTTGGCTACCTTAAGAGAGTCACAGTTATTCCTGCCAGCTGCTCCCATTTCTTTAGGACTTTGTCACTCTTGCTATGGCCAGTCCTACAGAACCGCTAATCCACCGTATGTCCACCTTAACGTCGTCACAGTTACTTCCACTACGAGTTTCTCGAGTTAGCAAATGTACTTCGCCGGTTGACGAGGCATTTGGCTACCTTAAGTGAGTCATAGTTCCTGTTGCCAGCTGTTCTCCTTTCTTTGAATCTTTCCTCTCTTTAATTCGTTCTGCGGCCAGTCCAGGCAGAAGCGAAATACTGCAACATGTCCACCTTAACGTTGTCTGAGTTGATCCAACGACGATATCCTCGAGTTTTCAAATAAATTTCGCAGAGTGACGAGGCATTTGGCTACCTTAAGAGAGTCATAGTTACTCCTGCCAATTGCTCCCCCTTCTTTGATCTTTCCTCTCATTAATTCGTATTGCGGCCAGTCCTGCAGATGAGAAATGCTACAGCATTTTACCTTAACGTTGTCTGAGTTACTCCAACGACGATATCCTCGAGTTTTCTAATAAATTTCGCAGAGTGACAAAGCATTTGGCTACCTTAAGAGAGTCATAGTTACTCCTGCTGGCTGCTCCCATTTCTTTAGGCCTTAAACATTCTTGCTAAGGCCAGTCCTACTGAACCGATATGTCACTGTATGTCCACCTTCACGACGTCACAGTTACTCCCACTACGAGTTTCTCGAGTTAGCAAATGTACTTCGCCGGATGACGAGGCATTTGGCTACCTTAAGTGAGTCATAGTTCCTGTTGCCAGCTGCTCCTCTTTCTTTGAATCTTTACTCTCTTTAATTCGTTTTGCTGCCAGTCCATGCAGAACCGAAATACTGCAGCATGTCCACCTTAACGTTGTCTGACTTACTCCAACGACGATATCTACGAGCTTTCAAATAAATTTCGCAGAGTGACGAGGCATTTGGCTACCTTAAGAGAGTCATAGTTACTCCTCCTGACTGCTCCCATTTCTTTAGGCCATTATCATTCTTGCTATGGCCAGTCCTAGAGAACCGATATGCCACTGTATGTCCACCTAAACGTCGTCACAGTTACTCCCACTACGAGTTTCTTGAGTTAGCAAATGTACTTCGCCGGATGACGAGGCATTTGGCTACCTTAAGAGAGTCGTATTTCCTCTTGCCAGCTGCTCCCCTTTCTTTGAATCTCTCCTCTCTTTAATTCGTACTGCGGCCAGTCCATGCAGAAGCGAAATGCTGCAACATGTCCACCTTAACGTTTTCTGAGTTACTTCAACGACGATATCCTCGATTTTCAAATACATTTCGCAGAGTGACGAGGCATTTGTCTACCTTAAGAGAGTCATAGTTACTGCTGCCAGGTGCTCTCCCTTCTTTGAATCATTCGTCTCTTTAATTCGTATTGCGGACAGTCCTGCAGAAGCGAAGTGCTACAGCATGTCCACCTTAACGTTATGTGAGTTACTCCACCGATGATATCCTCGAGTTTTCAAATAAATATCGCAGAGTGACGAGGCATTTGGCTACCTTAAGGGAGTAACAGTTACTCCTGCCGGCTGCTCCCACTTCTCTAGGCCTTAATCATTCTTGCTAAGGCCAGTCCCACAGAACCGATTTGTCACTGTATGTCCACCTTAACGACGTAACAGTTACTCCCACTACGAGTTTCTCGAGTTAGCAAATGTACTTCGCCGGATGACGAGGCATCTGGCTACCTTAAGAGAGTCATAGTTCCTGTTGCCAGCTGCTCCTATTTCTTTGAATCTTTCCTCTCTTTAATTCGTTCGGCTGCCAGTCCATGCAGAACCGAAATACTGCAGCATGTCCACCTTAACGTTGTCTGACTTACTCCAACGACGATATCCACGAGCTTTCAAATAAATTTCGCAGAGTGACGAGGCATTTGGCTACCTTAAGAGAGTCATAGTTACTCCTCCTGGCTGCTAACATTTCTTTAGGCCATTATCATTCTTGCTACGGCCAGTCCTAGAGAACCGATATGCCACTGTATGTCCACCTAAACGTCGTCACAGTTACTCCCACTACGAGTTTCTTGAGTTAGCAAATGTACTTCGCCGGATGACGAGGCATTTGGCTACCTTAAGAGAGTCATAGTTCCTCTTGCCAGCTGCTCCCCTTTCTTTGAATCTCTCCTCTCTTTAATTCGTACTGCGGCCAGTCCATGCAGAAGCGAAATGCTGCAACATGTCCACCTTAACGTTTTCTGAGTTACTTCAACGACGATATCCTCGAGTTTTCAAATAAATTTCGCAGAGTGACGAGGCATTTGGCTACCTTAAGAGAGTCACAGTTGCTGCTGCCAGCTGCTCCCACTTCTTTGATCTTTCCTCTCTTTAATTCGTATTGCGGCCAGTCCTGCAGAAGCGAAATGCTGCAACATGTCCACCTTAACGTTGTCTAAGTTACCCCAACGACGATATTCTCGAGATTTCAAATAAATTTCGCAGAGTGACAAGGCATTTGGCTACCTTAAGAGAGTCATAGTTACTCCTGCCGGCTGCTCCCAATTCTTTAGACCTTTATCATTCTTGCTATGGCCAGTCCTACAGAACCGATATGCCACTGTATGTCCACCTAATCGTCGTCACAGTTACTCCCACTACGAGTTTCTTTAGTATGCAAATGTACTTCGCCGGATGACGAGGCATTTGGCTACCTTAAGAGAGTCACAGTTATTCCTGCCGGCTGCTCCCATTTCTTTAGGACTTTGTCATTCTTGCTAAGGCCAGTCCTACAGAACCGATATGACACTGTATCTCCACCTTAACGTCGTCACAGTTAATCCCACTACGAGTTTCTCGAGTTAGCAAATGTACTGCGCCGGATGACGAGGCATTTGGCTACCTTAAGAGTGTCATAGTTCCTGTTGCTAGCTGCTCCTCTTTCTTTGAATCTTTCTTCTCTTTAATTCGTTCTGCCTCCAGTCCACGCAGAAGCGAAATACTGCAACATGTCCACCTTAACGTTTTCTGAGTTACTTCAACGACGATATCCTCGAGTTTTCAAATAAATTACGCAGAGTGACGAGGCATTTGGCTACCTTAAGAGAGTCACAGTTGCTGCTGCCAGCTGCTCCCACTTCTTTGATCTTTCCTCTCTTTAATTCGTATTGCGGCCAGTCCTGCAGAAGCGAAATGCTGCAACATGTCCACCTTAACGTTGTCTGAGTTACCCCAACGACGATATTCTCGAGATTTCAAATAAATTTCGCAGAGTGACAAGGCATTTGGCTACCTTAAGAGAGTCATAGTTACTCCTGCCGGCTGCTACCAATTCTTTAGACCTTTATCATTCTTGCTATGGCCAGTCCTACAGAACCGATATGCCACTGTATGTCCTCCTAAACGTCGTCACAGTTACTCCCACTACGAGTTTCTTTAGTATGCAAATGTACTTCGCCGGATGACGAGGCATTTGGCTACCATAAGAGAGTCACAGTTATTACTGCCGGCTGCTCCCATTTCTTTAGGACTTTGACATTCTTGCTAAGGCCAGTCCTACAGAACCGATATGACACTGTATCTCCTTCTTAACGTCGTCACAGTTAATCCCACTACGAGTTTCTCGAGTTAGCAAATGTACTTCGCCGGATGACGAGGCATTTGGCTACCTTAAGAGTGTCATAGTTCCTGTTGCTAGCTGCTCCTCTTTCTTTGAATCTTTCCTCTCTTTAATTCGTTCTGCCTCCAGTCCACGCAGAAGCGAAATACTGCAACATGTCCACCTTAACGTTGTCTGAGTTACTCCAACGACAATATCCACGAGCTTTCAAATGAATTTCGCGGAGTGACGAGGCATTTGGCTACCTTAAGAGAGTCATAGTTACTGCTGCCAGCTGCTCCCCCTTCTTTGATCTTTCCTCTCTTTAATTCGTATTGCGGCCCGTCCTGCAGAGGCGAAATGCTGCAACATGTCCACCTTAACGTTGTCTGAGTTACTCCAACGACGATATCCTCGAGATTTCAAATAAATTTCGCAGAGTGACAAGGCATTTGGCTACCTTAAGAGAGTCATAGTTACTCCTGCCGGCTTCTCCCAATTCTTTAGACCTTTATCATTCTCGCTATGGCCAGTCCTACAGAACCGATATGCCACTGAATGTCCACCTAATCGTCGTCACAGTTACCCCCACTACGAGTTTCTTTAGTATGCAAATGTACTTCGCCGGATGACGAGGCATTTGGCTACCTTAAGAGAGTCACAGTTATTCCTGCCGGCTGCTCCCATTTCTTTAGGACTTTGTCATTCTTGCTAAGGCCAGTCCTACAGAACCGATATGACACTGTATCTCCACCTTAACGTCGTCACAGTTAATCCCACTACGAGTTTCTCGAGTTAGCAAATGTACTTCGCCGGATGACGAGGCATTTGGCTACCTTAAGAGTGTCATAGTTCCTGTTGCTAGCTGCTCCTCTTTCTTTGAATCTTTCCTCTCTTTAATTCGTTCTGCCTCCAGTCCACGCAGAAGCGAAATACTGCAACATGTCCGCCTTAACGTTGTCTGAGTTACTCCAACGACAATATCCACGAGCTTTCAAATGAATTTCGCAGAGTGACGAGGCATTTGGCTACCTTAAGAGAGTCATAGTTACTGCTGCCAGCTGCTCCCCCTTCTTTGATCTTTCCTCTCTTTAATTCGTATTGCGGCCCGTCCTGCAGAAGCGAAATGCTGCAACATGTCCACCCTAACGTTGTCTGAGTTACTCCAACGACGATATCCTCGAGATTTCAAATAAATTTCGCTGAGTGACAAGGCATTTGGCTACCTTAAGAGAGTCATAGTTACTCCTGCCGGCTGCTCCCAATTCTTTAGACCTTTATCTTTCTTGCTATGGACAGTCCTACAGAACCCATATGCCACTGTATGTCCACCTAATCGTCGTCACAGTTACTCCCACTACGAGTTTCTTTAGTATGCAAATGTACTTCGCCGGATGACGAGGCATTTGGCTACCTTAAGAGAGTCACAGTTATTCCTGCCGGCTGCTCCCATTTCTTTAGGACTTTGTCATTCTTGCTAAGGCCAGTCCTACAGAACCGATATGACACTGTATCTCCACCTTAACGTCGTCACAGTGAATCCCACTACGAGTTTCTCGAGTTAGCAAATGTACTTCGCCGGACGACGAGGCATTTGGCTACCTTAAGAGAGTCATAGTTACTGCTGCCAGCTTCTCCCCCTTCTTTGATCTTTCCTCTCTTTAATTCGTATTGCGGCCCGTCCTGCAGAAGCGAAATGCTGCAACATGTCCACCTTAACGTTGTCTGAGTTACTCCAACGACGATATCCACGAGCTTTCAAATAAATTTCGCAGAGTGACGAGGCATTAGGCTACCTTAAGAGAGTCATAGTTCCTCTTGCCAGCTGCTCCCCTATCTTTGAATCTCTCCTCTCTTTAATTCGTACTGCGGCCAGTCCATGCAGAAGCGAAATGCTGCAACATGTCCACCTTTACGTTTTCTGAGTTACTTCAACGACGATATCCTCGAGTTTTCAAATAAATTTCGCAAAATGACGAGGCATTTGGCTACCTTAAGAGAGTCACAGTTGCTGCTGCCAGCTGCTCCCACCTCTTTGATCTTTCCTCTCTTTAATTCGTATTGCGGCCAGTCCTGCAGAAGCGAAATGCTGCAACATGTCCACCTTAACGTTGTCTGAGTTACCCCAACGACGATATTCTCGAGATGTCAAATAAATTTCGCAGAGTGACAAGGCATTTGGCTACCTTAAGAGAGTCATAGTTACTTCTGCCGGCTGCTCCCATTTCTTTAGGCCATTATCATTCTTGCTATGGCCAGTCCTACAGAACCGATATGCATCTCTATGTCCACCTAAACGTCGTCACAGTTACTCCCACTACGAGTTTCTTGAGTTAGCAAATGTACTTCGCCGGATGATGAGGCATTTGGCTACCTTAAGAGAGTCATAGTTCCTGCTGCCAGCTGCTAGCCCTTCCTTTGAATCTTCCCTCTCTTTAATTCGTACTGCGGCCAGTCCATGCAGAAGCGGAATGCTGCAACATGTGCACCTTAACGTTGTCTGAGTTACTCCAACGCCGATATCCTCGAGTTTTCAAATAAATTTCGCAGAGTGACGAGGCATTTGGCTACCTTAAGAGAATCATAGTTACTGTTGCCAGCTGCTCTCCCTTCTTTGAATCTTTCGTCTCTTTAATTCGTATTGCGGCCAGTCCTGCAGAAGCGAAATGCTACAACATGTCCACCTTAACGTTGTGTGAGTTACTCCACCGATGATATCATCGACTTTTCAAATAAATTTCGCGGAGTGACGAGGCATTTGGCTACCTTAAGAGAGTCATAGTTACTGCTGCCAGCTGCTCCCCCTTCTCTGATCTTTCCTCTCTTTAATTCGTATTGCGGCCAGTCCTGCAGAAGCGAAATGCTGCAACATGTCCACCTTAACGTTGTCTGAGTTACTCCAACGACGATATCCTCGAGATTTCAAATAAATTTCGCAGAGTGACGAGGCATTTGGCTACCTTAAGAGAGTCATAGTTACTCCTGCCGGCTGCTCCCAATTCTTTCGCCCTTTATCATTCTTGCTATGGCCAGTCCTACAGAACCGATATGCCACCGTATGCCCACCTTAACATCGTCACAGTTACTCCCACTACGAGTTTCTCGAGTTAGCAAATGTACTTCGCCGGTTGACAAGGCATTTGGCTACCTTAAGTGAGTCATAGTTCCTCTTGCCAGCTGCTCCCCTTTCTTTGAATCTTTCATCTCTTTAATTTGTTCTGCGGCCAGTCCAGGCAGAAGCGAAATACTGCAACATGTCCACCTTAACGTTGTCTGAGTTACTACAACGACGATATCCACGAGCTTTCAAATAAATTTCGCAGAGTGACGAGGCATTAGGCTACCTCAAGAGAGTCATAGTTACTGCTGCCAATTGCTCCCCCTTCTTTGATCTTTCCTCTCATTAATTCGTATTGCGGCCTGTCCTGCAGATGCGAAATGCTACAGTATTTTACCTTAACGTTGTCTGAGTTACTCCAAAGAAGATATCCTCGAGTTTTCAAATAAATTTCGCAGAGTGACGAGGCATTTGGCTACCTTAAGAGAGTCATAGTTACTCCTGCCGGCTGCTCCCATTTTTTTAGGCCTTAATCATTCTTGCTAAGGCCAGTCCTACAGAACCGATATGCCACTGTATGTCCACCTAATCGTCGTCACAGTTACTCCCACTACGAGTTTCTTTAGTATGCAAATGTACTTCGCTGGATGACGAGGCATTTGGCTACCTTAAGAGAGTCACAGTTATTCCTGCCGGCTGCTTCCATTTCTTTAGGACTTTGTCATTCTTGCTAAGGCCAGTCCTACAGAACCGATATGACACTGTATCTCCACCTTAACGTCGTCACAGTTAATCCCACTACGAGTTTCTCGAGTTAGCAAATGTACTTCGCCGGATGACGAATCATTTGGCTACCTTAAGAGTGTCATAGTTCCTGTTGCTAGCTGCTCCTCTTTCTTTGAATCTTTCCTCTCTTTAATTCGTTCTGCCTCCAGTCCACGCAGAAGCGAAATACTGCAACATGTCCACCTTAACGTTGTCTGAGTTACTCCAACGACAATACCCACGAGCTTTCAAATGAATTTCGCAGAGTGACGAGGCATTTGGCTACCTTAAGAGAGTCATAGTTCCTCTTGCCAGCTGCTCCCCTATCTTTGAATCTCTCCTCTCTTTAATTCGTACTGCGGCCAGTCCATGCAGAAGCGAAATGCTGCAACATGTCCACCTTTACGTTTTCTGAGTTACTTCAACGACGATATCCTCGAGTTTTCAAATAAATTTCGCAGAGTGACGAGGCATTTGGCTACCTTAAGAGAGTCACAGTTGCTGCTGCCAGCTGCTCCCACTTCTTTGATCTTTCCTCTCTTTAATTCGTATTGCGGCCAGTCCTGCAGGAGCGAAATGCTGCAACATGTCCACCTTAACGTTGTCTGAGTTACCCCAACGACGATATTCTCGAGATGTCAAATAAATTTCGCAGAGTGACAAGGCATTTGGCTACCTTAAGAGAGTCATAGTTACTTCTGCCGGCTGCTCCCATTTCTTTACGCCTTAATCATTCTTGCTAAGGGCAGTCCTACAGAACCGATATTTCACTGTATGTCCACCTTAACGACGTCACAGTTACTCCCACTACGAGTGTCTCGAGTTAGCAAATGTACTTCGCCGGATGAAGAGGCAATTGGCTACCTTAAGAGCGTCATAGTTCCTGTTGCCAGCTGCTCCCCTTTCTTTGAATCTTTCCTCTCTTTAATTCGTTCTGCTGCCAGTCCATTCAGAAGCGAAATACTGCAACATGTCCACCTTAACGTTGTCTGAGTTACTCCAACGACGATATCCACGAGCTTTCAAATAAATTTCGCAGAGTGACAAGGCACTTGGCTACCTTAAGAGAGTCATAGTGACTCCTGCCGGCTGCTCCCATTTCTTTAGGCCATTATCATTCTTGCTATGGCCAGTCCTACAGAACCGATATGCATCTCTATGTCCACCTAAACGTCGTCACAGTTACTCCCACTACGAGTTTCTTGAGTTAGCAAATGTACTTCGCCGGATGATGAGGCATTTGGCTACCTTAAGAGAGTCATAGTTCCTGCTGCCAGCTGCTAGCCCTTCCTTTGAATCTTCCCTCTCTTTAATTCGTACTGCGGCCAGTCCATGCAGAAGCGGAATGCTGCAACATGTCCACCTTAACGTTGTCTGAGTTACTCCAACGCCGATATCCTCGAGTTTTCAAATAAATTTCGCAGAGTGACGAGGCATTTGGCTACCTTAAGAGAATCATAGTTACTGTTGCCAGCTGCTCTCCCTTCTTTGAATCTTTCGTCTCTTTAATTCGTATTGCGGCCAGTCCTGCAGAAGCGAAATGCTACAGCATGTCCACCTTAACGTTGTGTGAGTTACTCCACCGATGATATCATCGACTTTTCAAATAAATTTCGCGGAGTGACGAGGCATTTGGCTACCATAAGAGAGTCATAGTTACACCTGCCGGCTGCTCCCCTATCTTTGAATCTCTCCTCTCTTTAATTCGTACTGCGGCCAGTCCATGCAGAAGCGAAATGCTGCAACATGTCCACCTTAACGTTTTCTGAGTTACTTCAACGACGATATCCTCGAGTTTTCAAATAAATTACGCAGAGTGACGAGGCATTTGGCTACCTTAAGAGAGTCACAGTTGCTGCTGCCAGCTGCTCCCACTTCTTTGATCTTTCCTCTCTTTAATTCGTATTGCGGCCAGTCCTGCAGAAGCGAAATGCTGCAACATGTCCACCTTAACGTTGTCTGAGTTACCCCAACGACGATATTCTCGAGATTTCAAATAAATTTCGCAGAGTAACAAGGCATTTGGCTGCCTTAAGAGAGTCATAGTTACTCCTGCCGGCTGCTACCAATTCTTTAGACCTTTATCATTCTTGCTATGGCCAGTCCTACAGAACCGATATGCCACTGTATGTCCTCCTAAACGTCGTCACAGTTACTCCCACTACGAGTTTCTTTAGTATGCAAATGTACTTCGCCGGATGACGAGGCATTTGGCTACCATAAGAGAGTCACAGTTATTCCTGCCGGCTGCTCCCATTTCTTTAGGACTTTGACATTCTTGCTAAGGCCAGTCCTACAGAACCGATATGACACTGTATCTCCACCTTAACGTCGTCACAGTTAATCCCACTACGAGTTTCTCGAGTTAGCAAATGTACTTCGCCGGATGACGAGGCATTTGGCTACCTTAAGAGTGTCATAGTTCCTGTTGCTAGCTGCTCCTCTTTCTTTGAATCTTTCCTCTCTTTAATTCGTTCTGCCTCCAGTCCACGCAGAAGCGAGATACTGCAACATGTCCACCTTAACGTGGTCTGAGTTACTCCAACGACAATATCCACGAGCTTTCAAATGAATTTCGCAGAGTGACGAGGCATTTGGCTACCTTAAGAGAGTCATAGTTACTGCTGCCAGCTGCTCCCCCTTCTTTGATCTTTCCTCTCTTTAATTCGTATTGCGGCCCGTCCTGCAGAAGCGAAATGCTGCAACATGTCCACCTTAACGTTGTCTGAGTTACTCCAACGACGATATTCTCGAGATTTCAAATAAATTTCGCAGAGTGACAAGGCATTTGGCTACCTTAAGAGAGTCATAGTTACTCCTGCCGGCTGCTCCCAATTCTTTAGACCTTTATCATTCTTGCTATGGCCTGTCCTACAGAACCGATATGCCACTGTATGTCCACCTAATCGTCGTCACAGTTACTCCCACTACGAGTTTCTTTAGTATGCAAATGTACTTCGCCGGATGACGAGGCATTTGGCTACCTTAAGAGAGTCACAGTTATTCCTGCCGGCTGCTCCCATTTCATTAGGACTTTGTCATTCTTCCCAAGGCCAGTCCTACAGAACCGATATGACACTGTATCTCCACCTTAACGTCGTCACAGTTAATCCCACTACGAGTTTCTCGAGTTAGCAAATGTACTTCGCCGGATGACGAGGCATTTGGCTACCTTAAGAGTGTCATAGTTCCTGTTGCTAGCTGCTCCTCTTTCTTTGGAACTTTCTTCTCTTTAATTCGTTCTGCCTGCAGTCCACGCAGAAGCGAAATACTGCAACATGTCCACTTTAACGTTGTCTGAGTTACTCCAACGACAATATCCACGAGCTTTCAAATGAATTTCGCAGAGTGACGAGGCATTTGGCTACCTTAAGGGAGTCATAGTTACTGCTGCCAGCTGCTCCCCCTTCTTTGATCTTTCCTCTCTTTCATTCGTATTGCGGCCCGTCCTGCAGAAGCGAAATGCTGCAACATGTCCACCTTAACGTTGTCTGAGTTACTCCAACGACGATATCCACGAGCTTTCAAATAAATTTCGCAGAGTGACGAGGCATTAGGCTACCTTAAGAGAGTCATAGTTCCTCTTGCCAGCTGCTCCCCTATCTTTGAATCTCTCCTCTCTTTAATTCGTACTGCGGCCAGTCCATGCAGAAGCGAAATGCTGCAACATGTCCACCTTAACGTTTTCTGAGTTACTTCAACGACGATATCCTCGAGTTTTCAAATAAATTACGCAGAGTGACGAGGCATTTGGCTACGTTAAGAGAGTCACAGTTGCTGCTGCCAGCTGCTCCCACTTCTTTGATCTTTCCTCTCTTTAATTCGTATTGCGGCCAGTCCTGCAGAAGCGAAATGCTGCAACATGTCCACCTTAACGTTGTCTGAGTTACCCCAACGACGATATTCTCGAGATTTCAAATAAATTTCGCAGAGTAACAAGGCATTTGGCTACCTTAAGAGAGTCATAGTTACTCCTGCCGGCTGCTACCAATTCTTTAGACCTTTATCATTCTTGCTATGGCCAGTCCTACAGAACCGATATGCCACTGTATGTCCTCGTAAACGTCGTCACAGTTACTCCCACTACGAGTTTCTTTAGTATGCAAATGTACTTCGCCGGATGACGAGGCATTTGGCTACCATAAGAGAGTCACAGTTATTCCTGCCGGCTGCTCCCATTTCTTTAGGACTTTGACATTCTTGCTAAGGCCAGTCCTACAGAACCGATATGACACTGTATCTCCACCTTAACGTCGTCACAGTTAATCCCACTACGAGTTTCTCGAGTTAGCAAATGTACTTCGCCGGATGACGAGGCATTTGGCTACCTTAAGAGTGTCATAGTTCCTGTTGCTAGCTGCTCCTCTTTCTTTGAATCTTTCCTCTCTTTAATTCGTTCTGCCTCCAGTCCACGCAGAAGCGAAATACTGCAACATGTCCACCTTAACGTTGTCTGAGTTACTCCAACGACAATATCCACGAGCTTTCAAATGAATTTTGCAGAGTGACGAGGCATTTGGCTACCTTAAGAGAGTCATAGTTACTGCTGCCAGCTGCTCCCCCTTCTTTGATCTTTCCTCTCTTTAATTCGTATTGCGGCCCGTCCTGCAGAAGCGAAATGCTGCAACATGTCCACCCTAACGTTGTCTGAGTTACTCCAACGACGATATCCTCGAGATTTCAAATAAATTTCGCTGAGTAACAAGGCATTTGGCTACCTTAAGAGAGTCATAGTTACTCCTGCCGGCTGCTCCCAATTCTTTAGACCTTTATCATTCTTGCTATGGCCAGTCCTACAGAACCGATATGCCACTGTATGTCCACCTAATCGTCGTCACAGTTACTCCCACTACGAGTTTCTTTAGTATGCAAATGTACTTTGCCGGATGACGAGGCATTTGGCTACCTTAAGAGAGTCACAGTTATTCCTGCCGGCTGCTCCCATTTCTTTAGGACTTTGTCATTCTTGCTAAGGCCAGTCCTACAGAACCGATATGACACTGTATCTCCACCTTAACGTCGTCACAGTTAATCCCACTACGAGTTTCTCGAGTTAGCAAATGTACTTCGCCGGATGACGAGGCATTTGGCTACCTTAAGAGTGTCATAGTTCCTGTTGCTAGCTGCTCCTCTTTCTTTGAATCTTTCCTCTCTTTAATTCGTTCTGCCTCCAGTCCACGCAGAAGCGAAATACTGCAACATGTCCACCTTAACGTTGTCTGAGTTACTCCAACGACAATACCCACGAGCTTTCAAATGAATTTCGCAGAGTGACGAGGCATTTGGCTACCTTAAGAGAGTCATAGTTACTGCTGCCAGCTGCTCCCCCTTCTTTGATCTTTCCTCTCTTTAATTCGTATTGCGGCCCGTCCTGCAGAAGCGAAATGCTGCAACATGTCCACCTAACCGTTGTCTGAGTTACTCCAACGACGATATTCTCGAGATTTCAAATAAATTTCGCAGAGTGACAAGGCATTTGGCTACCTTAAGAGAGTCATAGTTACTCCTGCCGGCTGCTCCCAATTCTTTATACCTTTATCATTCTTGCTATGGCCTGTCCTACAGAACCGATATGCCACTGTATGTCCACCTAATCGTCGTCACAGTTACTCCCACTACGAGTTTCTTTAGTATGCAAATGTACTTCGCCGGATGACGAGGCATTTGGCTACCTTAAGAGAGTCACAGTTATTCCTGCCGGCTGCTCCCATTTCTTTAGGACTTTGTCATTCTTGCTAAGGCCAGTCCTACAGAACCGATATGACACTGTATCTCCACCTTAACGTCGTCACAGTTAATCCCACTACGAGTTTCTCGAGTTAGCAAATGTACTTCGCCGGATGACGAGGCATTTGGCTACTTTAAGAGTGTCATAGTTCCTGTTGCTAGCTGCTCCTCTTTCTTTGGAACTTTCTTCTCTTTAATTCGTTCTGCCTCCAGTCCACGCAGAAGCGAAATACTGCAACATGTCCACCTTAACGTTGTCTGAGTTACTCCAACGACAATATCCACGAGCTTTCAAATGAATTTCGCAGAGTGACGAGGCATTTGGCTACCTTAAGAGAGTCATAGTTACTGCTGCCAGCTGCTCCCCCTTCTTTGATCTTTCCTCTCTTTCATTCGTATTGCGGCCCGTCCTGCAGAAGCGAAATGCTGCAACATGTCCACCTTAACGTTGTCTGAGTTACTCCAACGACGATATCCACGAGCTTTCAAATAAATTTCGCAGAGTGACGAGGCATTAGGCTACCTTAAGAGAGTCATAGTTCCTCTTGCCAGCTGCTCCCCTATCTTTGAATCTCTCCTCTCTTTAAGTCGTACTGCGGCCAGTCCATGCAGAAGCGAAATGCTGCAACATGTCCACCTTAACGTTTTCTGAGTTACTTCAACGACGATATCCTCGAGTTTTCAAATAAATTACGCAGAGTGACGAGGCATTTGGCTACCTTAAAAGAGTCACAGTTGCTGCTGCCAGCTGCTCCCACTTCTTTGATCTTTCCTCTCTTTAATTCGTATTGCGGCCAGTCCTGCAGAAGCGAAATGCTGCAACATGTCCACCTTAACGTTGTCTGAGTTACCCCAACGACGATATTCTCGAGATTTCAAATAAATTTCGCAGAGTAACAAGGCATTTGGCTACCTTAAGAGAGTCATAGTTACTCCTGCCGGCTGCTACCAATTCTTTAGACCTTTATCATTCTTGCTATGGCCAGTCCTACAGAACCGATATGCCACTGTATGTCCTCCTAAACGTCGTCACAGTTACTCCCACTACGAGTTTCTTTAGTATGCAAATGTACTTCGCCGGATGACGAGGCATTTGGCTACCATAAGAGAGTCACAGTTATTCCTGCCGGCTGCTCCCATTTCTTTAGGACTTTGACATTCTTGCTAAGGCCAGTCCTACAGAACCGATATGACACTGTATCTCCACCTTAACGTCGTCACAGTTAATCCCACTACGAGTTTCTCGAGTTAGCAAATGTACTTCGCCGGATGACGAGGCATTTGGCTACCTTAAGAGTGTCATAGTTCCTGTTGCTAGCTGCTCCTCTTTCTTTGAATCTTTCCTCTCTTTAATTCGTTCTGCCTCCAGTCCACGCAGAAGCGAAATACTGCAACATGTCCACCTTAACGTTGTCTGAGTTACTCCAACGACAATATCCACGAGCTTTCAAATGAATTTTGCAGAGTGACGAGGCATTTGGCTACCTTAAGAGAGTCATAGTTACTGCTGCCAGCTGCTCCCCCTTCTTTGATCTTTCCTCTCTTTAATTCGTATTGCGGCCCGTCCTGCAGAAGCGAAATGCTGCAACATGTCCACCCTAACGTTGTCTGAGTTACTCCAACGACGATATCCTCGAGATTTCAAATAAATTTCGCTGAGTAACAAGGCATTTGGCTACCTTAAGAGAGTCATAGTTACTCCTGCCGGCTGCTCCCAATTCTTTAGACCTTTATCATTCTTGCTATGGCCAGTCCTACAGAACCGATATGCCACTGTATGTCCACCTAATCGTCGTCACAGTTACTCCCACTACGAGTTTCTTTAGTATGCTAATGTACTTCGCCGGATGACGAGGCATTTGGCTACCTTAAGAGAGTCACAGTTATTCCTGCCGGCTGCTCCCATTTCTTTAGGACTTTGTCATTCTTGCTAAGGCCAGTCCTACAGAACCGATATGACACTGTATCTCCACCTTAACGTCGTCACAGTTAATCCCACTACGAGTTTCTTTAGTATGCAAATGTACTTCGCCGGATGAAGAGGCAATTGGCTACCTTAAGAGCGTCATAGTTCCTGTTGCCAGCTGCTCCCCTTTCTTTGAATCTTTCCTCTCTTTAATTCGTTCTGCTGCCAGTCCATTCAGAAGCGAAATACTGCAACATGTCCACCTTAACGTTGTCTGAGTTACTCCAACGACGATATCCACGAGCTTTCAAATAAATTTCGCAGAGTGACAAGGCACTTGGCTGCCTTAAGATAGTCATAGTGACTCCTGCCGGCTGCTCCCATTTCTTTAGGCCATTATCATTCTTGCTATGGCCAGTCCTACAGAACCGATATGCATCTCTATGTCCACCTAAACGTCGTCACAGTTACTCCCACTACGAGTTTCTTGAGTTAGAAAATGTACTTCGCCGGATGATGAGGCATTTGGCTACCTTAAGAGAGTCATAGTTCCTGCTGCCAGCTGCTAGCCCTTCCTTTGAATCTTCCCTCTCTTTAATTCGTACTGCGGCCAGTCCATGCAGAAGCGGAATGCTGCAACATGTCCACCTTAACGTTGTCTGAGTTACTCCAACGCCGATATCCTCGAGTTTTCAAATAAATTTCGCGGAGTGACGAGGCATTTGGCTACCTTAAGAGAGTCATAGTTACTGCTGCCAGCTGCTCCCCCTTCTCTGATCTTTCCTCTCTTTAATTCGTATTGCGGCCAGTCCTGCAGAAGCGAAATGCTGCAACATGTCCACCTTAACGTTGTCTGAGTTACTCCAACGACGATATCCTCGAGATTTCAAATAAATTTCGCAGAGTGACGAGGCATTTGGCTACCTTAAGAGAGTCATAGTTACTCCTGCCGGCTGCTCCCAATTCTTTCGCCCTTTATCATTCTTGCTATGGCCAGTCCTACAGAACCGATATGCCACCGTATGTCCACCTTAACATCGTCACAGTTACTCCCACTACGAGTTTCTCGAGTTAGCAAATGTACTTCGCCGGTTGACAAGGCATTTGGCTACCTTAAGTGAGTCATAGTTCCTCTTGCCAGCTGCTCCCCTTTCTTTGAATCTTTCATCTCTTTAATTTGTTCTGCGGCCAGTCCAGGCAGAAGCGAAATACTGCAACATGTCCACCTTTACGTTGTCTGAGTTACTACAACGACGATATCCACGAGCTTTCAAATAAATTTCGCAGAGTGACGAGGCATTAGGCTACCTCAAGAGAGTCATAGTTACTGCTGCCAATTGCTCCCCCTTCTTTGATATTTCCTCTCATTAATTCGTATTGCGGCCTGTCCTGCAGATGCGAAATGCTACAGTATTTTACCTTAACGTTGTCTGAGTTACTCCAAAGAAGATATCCTCGAGTTTTCAAATAAATTTCGCAGAGTGACGAGGCATTTGGCTACCTTAAGAGAGTCATAGTTACTCCTGCCGGCTGCTCCCATTTCTTTAGGCCTTAATCATTCTTGCTAAGGCCAGTCCTACAGAACCGATATGTCACTGTATGTCCACCTTAGCGACGTCACAGTTACTCCCACTACGAGTTTCTCGAGTTAGCAAATGTACTTCGCCGGATGACGAGGCATTTGGCTACCTTAAGAGAGTCATAGTTCCTGTTGCCAGCTGCTCCTCTTTCTTTGAATCTTTCCTCTCTTTAATTCGTACCGCTGCCAGTCCACGCAGAAGGGAAATACTGCAACATGTCCACTTTAACGTTGTCTGAGTTACTCTAACGACAATATCCACGATCTTTCAAATAAATTTCGCAGAGTGACGAGGCACTTGGCAATCTTAAGAGAGTCATAGTAACTGCTGCCAGCTGCTCCCCCTTCTTTGATCTTTCCTCTCTTTAATTCGTATTGCGGCCAGTCCTGCAGAAGCGAAAGGCTGCAACATGTCCACCTTAACGTTGTCTGAGTTACTCCAACGACGATATCCTCGAGATTTCAAATAAATTTCGCAGAGTGACAAGGCATTTGGCTACCTTAAGAGAGTCATAGTTACTCCTGCCGGCTGCTCCCAATTCTTTAGACCTTTATCATTCTTGCTATGGCCTGTCCTACAGAACCGATATGCCACTGTATGTCCACCTAAACGTCGTCAGAGTTACTCCCACTACGAGCTTCTTTAGTATGCAAATGTACTTCGCCGGATGACGAGGCATTTGGCTACCTTAAGAGACTCATAGTTCCTCTTGCCAGATGCTCCCCTTTCTTTGAAACTTTCCTCTCTTTAATTCGTACTGCGGCTAGTCCATGCAGAAGCGAAATGCCGCAACATGCCCACCTTAACGTTGTCTGAGTTTATCCAACGACGATGTCCTCGAGTTTTCAAATAAATTTCGCAGAGTGACGAGGCACTTGGCTACCTTAAGAGAGTCATAGTGACTCCTGCCGGCTGCTCCCATTTCTTTAGGCCTTTATCATTCTTGCTATGGCCAGTCCTACAGAACAGATATGCCACTCTATGTCCACCAAATCTTCGTCACAGTTACTCCCACCACGAGTTTCTTGAGTTAGCAAATGTTCTTCGCCGGATGATGAGGCATTTGGCTACCTTAAGAGAGTCGTAGTTCCTGCTGCCAGCTGCTAGCCCTTCCTTTGAAAGTTTCCTCTCTTTAATTCGTACTGCGGCCAGTCCATGCAGAAGCGGAATGCTGCAACATGTCCACCTTAACGTTGTCTGAGTTACTACAACGACGATATTTACGAGCTTTCAAATAAATTTCCCAGTGTTACGAGGCATTTGGCTACGTAAAGAGAGTCATAGTTACTGCTGCTAATTGCTCCCCCTTCTTTGATCTTTCCTCTCATTAATTCGTATTGCGGCCAGTCCTGCAATTGCGAAATGCTACAGCATTTTACCTTAACGTTGTCTGAGTTACTCCAACGACGATATCCTCGAGTTTTCAAATAAATTTCGCAGAGTGACAAGGCATTTGGCTACCTTAAGAAAGTCATAGTTACTTCTGCCGGCTGCTCCCATTTCTTTATGCCTTAATCATTCTTGCTAAGGCAGTCCTACAGAACCGATATGTCACTGTATGTCCACCTTAACGACGTCACGGTTACTCCCACTACGAGTGTCGCGAGTTAGCAAATGTACTTCGCCGGATGAAGAGGCAATTGGCTACCTTAAGAGAGTCATAGTTCCTGTTGCCAGCTGCTCTCCTTTCTTTGATTCTTTCCTCTCTTTAATTCGTTCTGCTGCCAGTGCATTCAGAAGCGAAATACTGCAACATGTCCACCTTAGCGTTGTCTGAGTTACTCCAACGACGATATCCACGAGCTTTCAAATAAATTTCGCAGAGTGACGAGGCATTTGGCTACCTTAAGAGAGTCATAGTTGCTGCTGCCAGCTGCTCTCCCTTCTTTGAATCTTTCCTTTCTGTAATTCGTATTGCGGCCAGTCCTGCTGAAGCGAAATGCTACAGCATGTCCACTTCAACGTTGTCTGAGTTACCCCACCGATGATATCCTCGAGTTTTCAAATAAATTTCGCAGAGTGACGAGGCATTTGGCTACCTTAAGAGAGTCATAGTTACTCCTGCCGGCTGCTCCCATTTCTTTAGGCCTTAATCATTCTTGCTAAGGCCAGTCCTACAGAACCGATATGTCACTGTATGTCCACCTTAGCGACGTCACAGTTACTCCCACTACGAGTTTCTCGAGTTAGCAAATGTACTTCGCCGGATGACGAGGCATTTGGCTACCTTAAGAGAGTCATAGTTCCTGTTGCCAGCTGCTCCTCTTTCTTTGAATCTTTCCTCTCTTTAATTCGTACTGCTGCCAGTCCACGCAGAAGCGAAATACTGCAACATGTCCACTTTAACGTTGTCTGAGTTACTCCAACGACAATATCCACGAGCTTTCAAATAAATTTCGCAGAGTGGCGAGGCACTTGGCAATCTTAAGAGAGTCATAGTAACTGCTGCCAGCTGCTCCCCCTTCTTTGATCTTTCCTCTCTTTAATTCGTATTGCGGCCAGTCCTGCAGAAGCGAAAGGCTGCAACATGTCCACCTTAACGTTGTCTGAGTTACTCCAACGACGATATCCTCGAGATTTCAAATAAATTTCGCAGAGTGACAAGGCATTTGGCTACCTTAAGAGAGTCATAGTTACTCCTGCCGGCTGCTCCCAATTCTTTAGACCTTTATCATTCTTGCTATGGCCTGTCCTACAGAACCGATATGCCACTGTATGTCCACCTAAACGTCGTCAGAGTTACTCCCACTACGAGTTTCTTTAGTATGCAAATGTACTTCGCCGGATGACGAGGCATTTGGCTACCTTAAGAGACTCATAGTTCCTCTTGCCAGATGCTCCCCTTTCTTTGAAACTTTCCTCTCTTTAATTCGTACTGCGGCTAGTCCATGCAGAAGCGAAATGCCGCAACATGCCCACCTTAACGTTGTCTGAGTTTGTCCAACGACGATGTCCTCGAGTTTTCAAATAAATTACGCAGAGTGACGAGGCACTTGGCTACCTTAAGAGAGTCATAGTGACTCCTGCCGGCTGCTCCCATTTCTTTAGGCCTTTATCATTCTTGCTATGGCCAGTCCTACAGAACAGATATGCCACTCTATGTCCACCTAAACGTCGTCACAGTTACTCCCACCACGAGTTTCTTGAGTTAGCAAATGTTTTTCGCTGGATGATGAGGCATTTGGCTACCTTAAGAGAGTCGTAGTTCCTGCTGCCAGCTGCTAGCCCTTCCTTTGAAAGTTTCCTCTCTTTAATTCGTACTGCGGCCAGTCCATGCAGAAGCGGAATGCTGCAACATGTCCACCTTAACGTTGTCTGAGTTACTCCAACGGCGACATCCTTGAGTTTTCAAATAAATGTCGCAGTGTGACGAGGCATTTTTCTACCTTAAGAGAGTCATAGTTACTGCTGCCAGCTGCTCTCCCTTCTTTGAATCTTTCATCTCTTTAATTCGTATTGCGGCCAGTCCTGCAGAAGCGAAATAGTGCAACATGTCCACCTTAACGTTGTCTGAGTTACTACAACGACGATATTTACGAGCTTTCAAATAAATTTCGCAGAGTGACGAGGCATTTGGCTACCTTAAGAGAGTCATAGTTACTGCTGCCAGCTGCTCCCCCTTCTTTGACCTTTCCTCTCTTTAATTCGTATTGCGGCCAATCCTGCAGAAGCGAAATGCTGCAACATGTCCACCTTAACGTTGTCTGAGTTACATCAACGACGATATCCTCGAGTTTTCAAATAAATTTCGCAGAGTGACGAGGCATTTGGCTACCTTAAGAGAGTCACAGTTACTCCTGCCGGCTGCTCCCATTTCTTTAGGCCTTAATCATTCCTGCTAAGGCCATTCCTACAGAACCGATATGTCACTGTATGTCCACCTTAACGACGTCACAGTTACTCCCACTACGAGTGTCTCGAGTTAGCAAATGTACTTCGCCGGATGAAGAGGCAATTGGCTACCTTAAGAGAGTCATAGTTCCTGTTGCCAGCTGCTCCCCTTTCTTTGAATCTTTCCTCTCTTTAATTCGGTCTGCTGCCAGTCCATTCAGAAGCGAAATACTGCAACATGTCCACCTTAACGTTGTCTGAGTTACTCCAACGACGATATCCACGAGCTTTCAAATAAATTTCGCAGAGTGACGAGGCATTTGGCTACCTTAAGAGAGTCATAGTTGCTGCTGCCAGCTGCTCTCCCTTCTTTGAATCTTTCCTTTCTGTAATTCGTATTGCGGCCAGTCCTGCTGAAGCGAATCACAACAGCATGTCCACCTCAACGTTGTCTGAGTTACTCCACCGATGATATCCTCGAGTTTTCAAATAAATTTCGCAGAGTGACGAGGCATTTGGCTACCTTAAGAGAGTCATAGTTCCTGTTGCCAGCTGCTCCTCTTTCTTTGAATCTTTCCTCTCTTTAATTCGTACTGCTGCCAGTCCACGCAGAAGCGAAATACTGCAACATGTCCACTTTAACGTTGTCTGAGTTACTCCAACGACAATATCCACGAGCTTTCAAATAAATGTCGCAGAGTGACGAGGCATTTTTCTACCTTAAGAGAGTCATAGTTACTGCTGCCAGCTGCTCTCCCTTCTTTGAATCTTTCATCTCTTTAATTCGTATTGCGGCCAGTCCTGCAGAAGCGAAATGGTGCAACATGTCCACCTTAACGTTGTCTGAGTTACTACAACGACGATATTTACGAGCTTTCTAATAAATTTCGCAGAGTGACGAGGCATTTGGCTACCTTAAGAGAGTCATAGTTACTGCTGCCAGCTGCTCCCCCTTCTTTGACCTTTCCTCTCTTTAATTCGTATTGCGGTCAATCCTGCAGAAGCGAAATGCTGCAACATGTCCACCTTAACGTTGTCTGAGTTACATCAACGACGATATCCTCGAGTTTTCAAATAAATTTCGCAGAGTGACGAGGCATTTGGCTACCTTAAGAGGGTCATAGTTACTAATGCCGGCTGCTCCCATTTCTTTAGGCCTTAATCATTCTTGCTAAGGCCAGTCCTACAGAACCGATATGTCACTGTATGTCCACCTTAACGACGTCACAGTTACTCCCACTACGAAATTCTCGAGTTAGCAAATGTACTTCGCCGGATGACGAGGCATTTGACTACCTTAAGAGAGACATACTTCCTGTTGCCAGCTGCTCCTCTTTCTTTGAATCTTTCCTCTCTTTAATTCGTACTGTTGCCAGTCCAGGCAGAAGCGAAATACTGCAACATGTCCACCTTAACGTTGTCTGAGTTACTACAACGACGATATTTACGAGCTTTCAAATAAATTTCCCAGTGTTACGAGGCATTTGGCTACGTTAAGAGAGTCATAGTTACTGCTGCTAATTGCTCCCCCTTCTTTGATCTTTCCTCTCATTAATTCGTATTGCGGCCAGTCCTGCAATTGCGAAATGCTACAGCATTTTACCTTAACGTTGTCTGAGTTACTCCAACGACGATATCCTCGAGATTTCAAATAAATTTCGCAGAATGACAAGGCATTTGGCTACCTTAAGAGAGTCATAGTTACTCCTGCCGGCTGCTCCCAATTCTTTAGACCTTTATCATTCTTGCTATGGCCTGTCCTACAGAACCGATATGCCACTGTATGTCCACCTAAACGTCGTCAGAGTTATTCCCACTACGAGTTTCTTTAGTATGCAAATGTACTTCGCCGGATGACGAGGCATTTGGCTACCTTAAGAGACTCATAGTTCCTCTTGCCAGATGCTCCCCTTTCTTTGAAACTTTCCTCTCTTTAATTCGTACTGCGGCTAGTCCATGCAGAAGCGAAATGCCGCAACATGCCCACCTTAACGTTGTCTGAGTTTCTCCAACGACGATGTCCTCGAGTTTTCAAATAAATTTCGCAGAGTGACGAGGCACTTGGCTACCTTAAGAGAGTCATAGTGACTCCTGCCGGCTGCTCCCATTTCTTTAGGCCTTTATCATTCTTGCTATGGCCAGTCCTACAGAACAGATATGCCACTCTATGTCCACCTAAACGTCGTCACAGTTACTCCCACCACGAGTTTCTTGAGTTAGCAAATGTTCTTCGCCGGATGATGAGGCATTTGGCTACCTTAAGAGAGTCGTAGTTACTGCTGCCAGCTGCTAGCCCTTCCTTTGAAACTTTCCTCTCTTTAATTCGTACTGCGGCCAGTCCATGCAGAAGCGGAATGCTGCAACATGTCCACCTTAACGTTGTCTGAGTTACTCCAACGGCGACATCCTCGAGTTTTCAAATAAATGTCGCAGTGTGACGAGGCATTTTTCTACCTTAAGAGAGTCATAGTTACTGCTGCCAGCTCCTCTCCCTTCTTTGAATCTTTCATCTCTTTAATTCGTATTGCGGCCAGTCCTGCAGAAGCGAAATAGTGCAACATGTCCACCTTAACGTTGTCTGAGTTACTACAACGACGATATTTACGAGCTTTCAAATAAATTTCGCAGAGGGACGAGGCATTTGGCTACCTTAAGAGAGTCATAGTTACTGCTGCCAGCTGCTCCCCCTTCTTTGACCTTTCCTCTCTTTAATTCGTAATGCGGCCAATCCTGCAGAAGCGAAATGCTGCAACATGTCCACCTTAACGTTGTCTGAGTTACATCAACGACGATATCCTCGAGTTTTCAAATAAATTTCGCAGAGTGACGAGGCATTTGGCTACCTTAAGAGAGTCATAGTTACTCCTGCCGGCTGCTCCCATCTCTTTAGGCCTTAATCATTCTTGCTAAGGCCATTCCTACAGAACCGATATGTCACTGTATGTCCACCTTAACGACGTCACAGTTACTCCCACTACGAGTGTCTCGAGTTAGCAAATGTACTTCGCCGGATGAAGAGGCAATTGGCTACCTTAAGAGAGTCATAGTTCCTGTTGCCAGCTGCTCCCCTTTCTTTGAATCTTTCCTCTCTTTAATTCGGTCTGCTGCCAGTCCATTCAGAAGCGAAATACTGCAACATGTCCACCTTAACGTTGTCTGAGTTACTCCAACGACGATATCCACGAGCTTTCAAATAAATTTCGCAGAGTGACGAGGCATTTGGCTACCTTAAGAGAGTCATAGTTGCTGCTGCCAGCTGCTCTCCCTTCTTTGAATCTTTCCTTTCTGTAATTCGTATTGCGGCCAGTCCTGCTGAAGCGAATCACAACAGCATGTCCACCTCAACGTTGTCTGAGTTACTCCACCGATGATATCCTCGAGTTTTCAAATAAATTTCGCAGAGTGACAAGGCATTTGGCTACCTTAAGAGAGTCATAGTTCCTGTTGCCAGCTGCTCCTCTTTCTTTGAATCTTTCCTCTCTTTAATTCGTACTGCTGCCAGTCCACGCAGAAGCGAAATACTGCAACATGTCCACTTTAACGTTGTCTGAGTTACTCCAACGACAATATCCACGAGCTTTCAAATAAATGTCGCAGAGTGACGAGGCATTTTTCTACCTTAAGAGAGTCATAGTTACTGCTGCCAGCTGCTCTCCCTTCTTTGAATCTTTCATCTCTTTAATTCGATTTGCGGCCAGTCCTGCAGAAGCGAAATGGTGCAACATGTCCACCTTAACGTTGTCTGAGTTACTACAACGACGATATTTACGAGCTTTCTAATAAATTTCGCAGAGTGACGAGGCATTTGGCTACCTTAAGAGAGTCATAGTTACTGCTGCCAGCTGCTCCCCCTTCTTTGACCTTTCCTCTCTTTAATTCGTATTGCGGTCAATCCTGCAGAAGCGAAATGCTGCAACATGTCCACCTTAACGTTGTCTGAGTTACATCAACGACGATATCCTCGAGTTTTCAAATAAATTTCGCAGAGTGACGAGGCATTTGGCTACCTTAAGAGGGTCATAGTTACTAATGCCGGCTGCTCCCATTTCTTTAGGCCTTAATCATTCTTGCTAAGGCCAGTCCTACAGAACCGATATGTCACTGTATGTCCACCTTAACGACGTCACAGTTACTCCCACTACGAAATTCTCGAGTTAGCAAATGTACTTCGCCGGATGACGAGGCATTTGACTACCTTAAGAGAGACATACTTCCTGTTGCCAGCTGCTCCTCTTTCTTTGAATCTTTCCTCTCTTTAATTCGTACTGTTGCCAGTCCAGGCAGAAGCGAAATACTGCAACATGTCCACCTTAACGTTGTCTGAGTTACTACAACGACGATATTTACGAGCTTTCAAATAAATTTCCCAGTGTTACGAGGCATTTGGCTACGTTAAGAGAGTCATAGTTACTGCTGCTAATTGCTCCCCCTTCTTTGATCTTTCCTCTCATTAATTCGTATTGCGGCCAGTCCTGCAATTGCGAAATGCTACAGCATTTTACCTTAACGTTGTCTGAGTTACTCCAACGGCGATATCCTCGAGTTTTCAAATAAATTTCGCAGAGTGACAAGGCATTTGGCTACCTTAAGAAAGTCATAGTTACTTCTGCCGGCTGCTCCCATTTCTTTAGGCCTTAATCATTCTTGCTAAGGCAGTCCTACAGAACCGAAATGTCACTGTATGTCCACCTTAACGACGTCACGGTTACTCCCACTACGAGTGTCTCGAGTTAGCAAATGTACTTCGCCGGATGAAGAGGCAATTGGCTACCTTAAGAGAGTCATAGTTCCTGTTGCCAGCTGCTCTCCTTTCTTTGATTCTTTCCTCTCTTTAATTCGTTCTGCTGCCAGTGCATTCAAAAGCGAAATACTGCAACATGTCCACCTTAGCGTTGTCTGAGTTACTCCAACGACGATATCCACGAGCTTTCAAATAAATTTCGCAGAGTGACGAGGCATTTGGCTACCTTAAGAGAGTCATAGTTGCTGCTGCCAGCTGCTCTCCCTTCTTTGAATCTTTCCTTTCTGTAATTCGTATTGCGGCCAGTCCTGCTGAAGCGAAATGCTACAGCATGTCCACCTCAACGTTGTCTGAGTTACTCCACCGATGATATCCTCGAGTTTTCAAATAAATTTCGCAGAGTGACGAGGCATTTGGCTACCTTAAGAGAGTCATAGTTACTCCTGCCGGCTGCTCCCATTTCTTTAGGCCTTAATCATTCTTGCTAAGGCCAGTCCTACAGAACCGATATGTCACTGTATGTCCACCTTAGCGACGTCACACTTACTCCCACTACGAGTTTCTCGAGTTAGCAAATGTACTTCGCCGGATGACGAGGCATTTGGCTACCTTAAGAGAGTCATAGTTCCTGTTGCCAGCTGCTCCTCTTTCTTTGAATCTTTCCTCTCTTTAATTCGTACTGCTGCCAGTCCACGCAGAAGCGAAATACTGCAACATGTCCACTTTAACGTTGTCTGAGTTATTCCAACGACAATATCCACGAGCTTTCAAATAAATTTCGCAGAGTGACGAGGCACTTGGCAATCTTAAGAGAGTCACAGTAACTGCTGCCAGCTGCTCCCCCTTCTTTGATCTTTCCTCTCTTTAATTCGTATTGCGGCCAGTCCTGCAGAAGCGAAAGGCTGCAACATGTCCACCTTAACGTTGTGTGAGTTACTCCAACGACGATATCCTCGAGATTTCAAATAAATTTCGCAGAATGACAAGGCATTTGGCTACCTTAAGAGAGTCATAGTTACTCCTGCCGGCTGCTCCCAATTCTTTAGACCTTTATCATTCTTGCTATGGCCTGTCCTACAGAACCGATATGCCACTGTATGTCCACCTAAACGTCGTCAGAGTTATTCCCACTACGAGTTTCTTTAGTATGCAAATGTACTTCGCCGGATGACGAGGCATTTGGCTACCTTAAGAGACTCATAGTTCCTCTTGCCAGATGCTCCCCTTTCTTTGAAACTTTCCTCTCTTTAATTCGTACTGCGGCTAGTCCATGCAGAAGCGAAATGCCGCAACATGCCCACCTTAACGTTGTCTGAGTTTCTCCAACGACGATGTCCTCGAGTTTTCAAATAAATTTCGCAGAGTGACGAGGCACTTGGCTACCTTAAGAGAGTCATAGTGACTCCTGCCGGCTGCTCCCATTTCTTTAGGCCTTTATCATTCTTGCTATGGCCAGTCCTACAGAACAGATATGCCACTCTATGTCGACCTAAACGTCGTCACAGTTACTCCCACCACGAGTTTCTTGAGTTAGCAAATGTTCTTCGCCGGATGATGAGGCATTTGGCTACATTAAGAGAGTCGTAGTTCCTGCTGCCAGCTGCTAGCCCTTCCTTTGAAACTTTCCTCTCTTTAATTCGTACTGCGGCCAGTCCATGCAGAAGCGGAATGCTGCAACATGTCCACCTTAACGTTGTCTGAGTTACTCCAACGGCGACATCCTCGAGTTTTCAAATAAATGTCGCAGTGTGACGAGGCATTTTTCTACCTTAAGAGAGTCATAGTTACTGCTGCCAGCTGCTCTCCCTTCTTTGAATCTTTCATCTCTTTAATTCGTATTGCGGCCAGTCCTGCAGAAGCGAAATAGTGCAACATGTCCACCTTAACGTTGTCTGAGTTACTACAACGACGTTATTTACGATCTTTCAAATAAATTTCGCAGAGTGACGAGGCATTTGGCTACCTTAAGAGAGTCATAGTTACTGCTGCCAGCTGCTCCCCCTTCTTTGACCTTTCCTCTCTTTAATTCGTATTGCGGCCAATCCTGCAGAAGCGAAATGCTGCAACATGTCCACCTTAACGTTGTCTGAGTTACATCAACGACGATATCCTCGAGTTTTCAAATAAATTTCGCAGAGTGACGAGGCATTTGGCTACCTTAAGAGAGTCATAGTTACTCCTGCCGGCTGCTCCCATTTCTTTAGGCCTTAATCATTCTTGCTAAGGCCATTCCTACAGAACCGATATGTCACTGTATGTCCACCTTAACGACGTCACAGTTACTCCCACTACGAGTGTCTCGAGTTAGCAAATGTACTTCGCCGGATGAAGAGGCAATTGGCTACCTTAAGAGAGTCATAGTTCCTGTTGCCAGCTGCTCCCCTTTCTTTGAATCTTTCCTCTCTTTAATTCGGTCTGCTGCCAGTCCATTCAGAAGCGAAATACTGCAACATGTCCACCTTAACGTTGTCTGAGTTACTCCAACGACGATATCCACGAGCTTTCAAATAAATTTCGCAGAGTGACGAGGCATTTGGCTACCTTAAGAGAGTCATAGTTGCTGCTGCCAGCTGCTCTCCCTTCTTTGAATCTTTCCTTTCTGTAATTCGTATTGCGGCCAGTCCTGCTGAAGCGAATCACAACAGCATGTCCACCTCAACGTTGTCTGAGTTACTCCACCGATGATATCCTCGAGTTTTCAAATAAATTTCGCAGAGTGACAAGGCATTTGGCTACCTTAAGAGAGTCATAGTTCCTGTTGCCAGCTGCTCCTCTTTCTTTGAATCTTTCCTCTCTTTAATTCGTACTGCTGCCAGTCCACGCAGAAGCGAAATACTGCAACATGTCCACTTTAACGTTGTCTGAGTTACTCCAACGACAATATCCACGAGCTTTCAAATAAATGTCGCAGAGTGACGAGGCATTTTTCTACCTTAAGAGAGTCATAGTTACTGCTGCCAGCTGCTCTCCCTTCTTTGAATCTTTCATCTCTTTAATTCGTATTGCGGCCAGTCCTGCAGAAGCGAAATGGTGCAACATGTCCACCTTAACGTTGTCTGAGTTACTACAACGACGATATTTACGAGCTTTCTAATAAATTTCGCAGAGTGACGAGGCATTTGGCTACCTTAAGAGAGTCATAGTTACTGCTGCCAGCTGCTCCCCCTTCTTTGACCTTTCCTCTCTTTAATTCGTATTGCGGTCAATCCTGCAGAAGCGAAATGCTGCAACATGTCCACCTTAACGTTGTCTGAGTTACATCAACGACGATATCCTCGAGTTTTCAAATAAATTTCGCAGAGTGACGAGGCATTTGGCTACCTTAAGAGGGTCATAGTTACTAATGCCGGCTGCTCCCATTTCTTTAGGCCTTAATCATTCTTGCTAAGGCCAGTCCTACAGAACCGATATGTCACTGTATGTCCACCTTAACGACGTCACAGTTACTCCCACTACGAAATTCTCGAGTTAGCAAATGTACTTCGCCGGATGACGAGGCATTTGACTACCTTAAGAGAGACATACTTCCTGTTGCCAGCTGCTCCTCTTTCTTTGAATCTTTCCTCTCTTTAATTCGTACTGTTGCCAGTCCAGGCAGAAGCGAAATACTGCAACATGTCCACCTTAACGTTGTCTGAGTTACTACAACGACGATATTTACGAGCTTTCAAATAAATTTCCCAGTGTTACGAGGCATTTGGCTACGTTAAGAGAGTCATAGTTACTGCTGCTAATTGCTCCCCCTTCTTTGATCTTTCCTCTCATTAATTCGTATTGCGGCCAGTCCTGCAATTGCGAAATGCTACAGCATTTTACCTTAACGTTGTCTGAGTTACTCCAACGACGATATCCTCGAGTTTTCAAATAAATTTCGCAGAGTGACAAGGCATTTGGCTACCTTAAGTAAGTCATAGTTACTTCTGCCGGCTGCTCCCATTTCTTTAGGCCTTAATCATTCTTGCTAAGGCAGTCCTACAGAACCGAAATGTCACTGTATGTCCACCTTAACGACGTCACGGTTACTCCCACTACGAGTGTCTCGAGTTAGCAAATGTACTTCGCCGGATGAAGAGGCAATTGGCTACCTTAAGAGAGTCATAGTTCCTGTTGCCAGCTGCTCTCCTTTCTTTGATTCTTTCCTCTCTTTAATTCGTTCTGCTGCCAGTGCATTCAGAAGCGAAATACTGCAACATGTCCACCTTAGCGTTGTCTGAGTTACTCCAACGACGATATCCACGAGCTTTCAAATAAATTTCGCAGAGTGACGAGGCATTCGGCTACCTTAAGAGAGTCATAGTTGCTGCTGCCAGCTGCTCTCCCTTCTTTGAATCTTTCCTTTCTGTAATTCGTATTGCGGCCAGTCCTGCTGAAGCGAAATGCTACAGCATGTCCACCTCAACGTTGTCTGAGTTACTATACCGATGATATCCTCGAGTTTTCAAATAAATTTCGCAGAGTGACGAGGCATTTGGCTACCTTAAGAGAGTCATAGTTA
This sequence comes from Schistocerca americana, assembly GCF_021461395.2. Lineage (NCBI taxonomy): Eukaryota > Metazoa > Arthropoda > Insecta > Orthoptera > Acrididae > Schistocerca > Schistocerca americana. Next base: position 718,505,320 of record NC_060123.1, read on the forward strand.
CTCCTGCCGGCTGCTCCCATTTCTTTAGGCCTTAATCATTCTTGCTAACGCCAGTCCTACAGAACCGATATGTCACTGTATGTCCACCTTAGCGACGTCACAGTTACTCCCACTACGAGTTTCTCGAGTTAGCAAATGTACTTCGCCGGATGACGAGGCATTTGGCTACCTTAAGAGAGTCATAGTTCCTGTTGCCAGCTGCTCCTCTTTCTTTGAATCTTTCCTCTCTTTAATTCGTACTGCTGCCAGTCCACGCAGAAGCGAAATACTGCAACATGTCCACTTTAACGTTGTCTGAGTTATTCCAACGACAATATCCACGAGCTTTCAAATAAATTTCGCAGAGTGACGAGGCACTTGGCAATCTTAAGAGAGTCATAGTAACTGCTGCCAGCTGCTCCCCCTTCTTTGATCTTTCCTCTCTTTAATTCGTATTGCGGCCAGTCCTGCAGAAGCGAAAGGCTGCAACATGTCCACCTTAACGTTGTGTGAGTTACTCCAACGACGATATCCTCGAGATTTCAAATAAATTTCGCAGAATGACAAGGCATTTGGCTACCTTAAGAGAGTCATAGTTACTCCTGCCGGCTGCTCCCAATTCTTTAGACCTTTATCATTCTTGCTATGGCCCGTCCTACAGAACCGATATGCCACTGTATGTCCACCTAAACGTCGTCAGAGTTATTCCCACTACGAGTTTCTTTAGTATGCAAATGTACTTCGCCGGATGACGAGGCATTTGGCTACCTTAAGAGACTCATAGTTCCTCTTGCCAGATGCTCCCCTTTCTTTGAAACTTTCCTCTCTTTAATTCGTACTGCGGCTAGTCCATGCAGAAGCGGAATGCTGCAACATGTCCACCTTAACGTTGTCTGAGTTACTCCAACGGCGACATCCTCGAGTTTTCAAATAAATGTCGCAGTGTGACGAGGCATTTTTCTACCTTAAGAGAGTCATAGTTACTGCTGCCAGCTGCTCTCCCTTCTTTGAATCTTTCATCTCTTTAATTCGTATTGCGGCCAGTCCTGCAGAAGCGAAATAGTGCAACATGTCCACCTTATCGTTGTCTGAGTTACTACAACGACGATATTTACGAGCTTTCAAATAAATTTCGCAGAGTGACGAGTCATTTGGCTACCTTAAGAGAGTCATAGTTACTGCTGCCAGCTGCTCCCCCTTCTTTGACCTTTCCTCTCTTTAATTCGTATTGCGGCCAATCCTGCAGAAGTGAAATGCTGCAACATGTCCACCTTAACGTTGTCTGAGTTACATCAACGACGATATCCTCGAGTTTTCAAATAAATTTCGCAGAGTGATGAGGCATTTGGCTACCTTAAGAGAGTCATAGTTACTCCTGCCGGCTGCTCCCATTTCTTTAGGCCTTAATCATTCTTGCTAAGGCCATTCCTACAGAACCGATATGTCACTGTATGTCCACCTTAACGACGTCACAGTTACTCCCACTACGAGTGTCTCGAGTTAGCAAATGTACTTCGCCGGATGAAGAGGCAATTGGCTACCTTAAGAGAGTCATAGTTCCTGTTGCCAGCTGCTCCACTTTCTTTGAATCTTTCCTCTCTTTAATTCGTTCTGCTGCCAGTCCATTCAGAAGCGAAATACTGCAACATGTCCACCTTAACGTTGTCTGAGTTACTCCAACGACGATATCCACGAGCTTTCAAATAAATTTCGCAGAGTGACGAGGCATTTGGCTACCTTACGAGAGTCATAGTTGCTGCTGCCAGCTGCTCTCCCTTCTTTGAATCTTTCCTTTCTGTAATTCGTATTGCGGCCAGTCCTGCTGAAGCGAAATGCTACAGCATGTCCACCTCAACGTTGTCTGAGTTACTCCACCGATGATATCCTCGAGTTTTCAAATAAATTTCGCAGAGTGACGAGGCATTTGGCTACCTTAAGAGAGTCATAGTTACTCCTGCCGGCTGCTCCCATTTCTTTAGGCCTTAATCATTCTTGCTAAGGCCAGTCCTACAGAACCGATATGTCACTGTATGTCCACCTTAGCGACGTCACACTTACTCCCACTACGAGTTTCTCGAGTTAGCAAATGTACTTCGCCGGATGACGAGGCATTTGGCTACCTTAAGAGAGTCATAGTTCCTGTTGCCAGCTGCTCCTCTTTCTTTGAATCTTTCCTCTCTTTAATTCGTACTGCTGCCAGTCCACGCAGAAGCGAAATACTGCAACATGTCCACTTTAACGTTGTCTGAGTTACTCCAACGACAATATCCACGAGCTTTCAAATAAATTTCGCAGAGTGACGAGGCACTGGGCAATCTTAAGAGAGTCATAGTAACTGCTGCCAGCTGCTCCCCCTTCTTTGATCTTTCCTCTCTTTAATTCGTATTGCGGCCAGTCCTGCAGAAGCGATATTCTGCAACATGTCCACCTTAACGTTGTCTGAGTTACATCAACGACGATATCCTCGAGTTTTCAAATAAATTTCGCAGAGTGATGAGGCATTTGGCTACCTTAAGAGAGTCATAGTTACTCCTGCCGGCTGCTCCCATTTCTTTAGGCCTTAATCATTCTTGCTAAGGCCATTCCTACAGAACCGATATGTCACTGTATGTCCACCTTAACGACGTCACAGTTACTCCCACTACGAGTGTCTCGAGTTAGCAAATGTACTTCGCCGGATGAAGAGGCAATTGGCTACCTTAAGAGAGTCATAGTTCCTGTTGCCAGCTGCTCCACTTTCTTTGAATCTTTCCTCTCTTTAATTCGTTCTGCTGCCAGTCCATTCAGAAGCGAAATACAGCAACATGTCCACCTTAACGTTGTCTGAGTTACTCCAACGACGAAATCCACGAGCTTTCAAATAAATTTCGCAGAGTGACGAGGCATTTGGCTACCTTACGAGAGTCATAGTTGCTGCTGCCAGCTGCTCTCCCTTCTTTGAATCTTTCCTTTCTGTAATTCGTATTGCGGCCAGTCCTGCTGAAGCGAAATGCTACAGCATGTCCACCTCAACGTTGTCTGAGTTACTCCACCGATGATATCCTCGAGTTTTCAAATAAATTTCGCAGAGTGACGAGGCATTTGGCTACCTTAAGAGAGTCATAGTTACTCCTGCCGGCTGCTCCCATTTCTTTAGGCCTTAATCATTCTTGCTAAGGCCAGTCCTACAGAACCGATATGTCACTGTATGCCCACCTTAGCGACGTCACACTTACTCCCACTACGAGTTTCTCGAGTTAGCAAATGTACTTCGCCGGATGACGAGGCATTTGGCTACCTTAAGAGAGTCATAGTTCCTGTTGCCAGCTGCTCCTCTTTCTTTGAATCTTTCCTCTCTTTAATTCGTACTGCTGCCAGTCCACGCAGAAGCGAAATACTGCAACATGTTCACTTTAACGTTGTCTGAGTTATTCCAACGACAATATCCACGAGCTTTCAAATAAATTTCGCAGAGTGACGAGGCACTTGGCAATCTTAAGAGAGTCATAGTAACTGCTGCCAGCTGCTCCCCCTTCTTTGATCTTTCCTCTCTTTAATTCGTATTGCGGCCAGTCCTGCAGAAGCGAAAGGCTGCAACATGTCCACCTTAACGTTGTGTGAGTTACTCCAACGACGATATCCTCGAGATTTCAAATAAATTTCGCAGAATGACAAGGCATTTGGCTACCTTAAGAGAGTCATAGTTACTCCTGCCGGCTGCTCCCAATTCTTTAGACCTTTATCATTCTTGCTATGGCCTGTCCTACAGAACCGATATGCCACTGTATGTCCACCTAAACGTCGTCAGAGTTATTCCCACTACGAGTTTCTTTAGTATGCAAATGTACTTCGCCGGATGACGAGGCATTTGGCTACCTTAAGAGACTAATAGTTCCTCTTGCCAGATGCTCCCCTTTCTTTGAAACTTTCCTCTCTTTAATTCGTACTGCGGCTAGTCCATGCAGAAGCGAAATGCCGCAACATGCCCACCTTAACGTTGTCTGAGTTTCTCCAACGACGATGTCCTCGAGTTTTCAAATAAATTTCGCAGAGTGACGAGGCACTTGGCTACCTTAAGAGAGTCATAGTGACTCCTGCCGGCTGCTCCCATTTCTTTAGGCCTTTATCATTCTTGCTATGGCCAGTCCTACAGAACAGATATGCCACTCTATGTCCACCTAAACGTCGTCACAGTTACTCCCACCACGAGTTTCTTGAGTTAGCAAATGTTCTTCGCCGGATGATGAGGCATTTGGCTACCTTAAGAGAGTCGTAGTTCCTGCTGCCAGCTGCTAGCCCTTCCTTTGAAACTTTCCTCTCTTTAATTCGTACTGCGGCCAGTCCATGCAGAAGCGGAATGCTGCAACATGTCCACCTTAACGTTGTCTGAGTTACTCCAACGGCGACATCCTCGAGTTTTCAAATAAATGTCGCAGTGTGACGATGCATTTTTCTACCTTAAGAGAGTCATAGTTACTGCTGCCAGCTGCTCTCCCTTCTTTGAATCTTTCATCTCTTTAATTCGTATTGCGGCCAGTCCTGCAGAAGCGAAATAGTGCAACATGTCCACCTTAACGTTGTCTGAGTTACTACAACGACGATATTTACGAGCTTTCAAATAAATTTCGCAGAGTGACGAGGCATTTGGCTACCTTAAGAGAGTCATAGTTACTGCTGCCAGCTACTCCCCCTTCTTTGATCTTTCCTCTCTTTAATTCGTATTGCGGCCAGTCCTGCAGAAGCGAAATAGTGCAACATGTCCACCTTAACGTTGTCTGAGTTACTACAACGACGTTATTTACGATCTTTCAAATAAATTTCGCAGAGTGACGAGGCATTTGGCTACCTTAAGAGAGTCATAGTTACTGCTGCCAGCTGCTCCCCCTTCTTTGACCTTTCCTCTCTTTAATTCGTATTGCGGCCAATCCTGCAGAAGCGAAATGCTGCAACATGTCCACCTTAACGTTGTCTGAGTTACATCAACGACGATATCCTCGAGTTTTCAAATAAATTTCGCAGAGTGACGAGGCATTTGGCTACCTTAAGAGAGTCATAGTTACTCCTGCCGGCTGCTCCCATTTCTTTAGGCCTTAATCATTCTTGCTAAGGCCATTCCTACAGAACCGATATGTCACTGTATGTCCACCTTAACGACGTCACAGTTACTCCCACTACGAGTGTCTCGAGTTAGCAAATGTACTTCGCCGGATGAAGAGGCAATTGGCTACCTTAAGAGAGTCATAGTTCCTGTTGCCAGCTGCTCCCCTTTCTTTGAATCTTTCCTCTCTTTAATTCGGTCTGCTGCCAGTCCATTCAGAAGCGAAATACTGCAACATGTCCACCTTAACGTTGTCTGAGTTACTCCAACGACGATATCCACGAGCTTTCAAATAAATTTCGCAGAGTGACGAGGCATTTGGCTACCTTAAGAGAGTCATAGTTGCTGCTGCCAGCTGCTCTCCCTTCTTTGAATCTTTCCTTTCTGTAATTCGTATTGCGGCCAGTCCTGCTGAAGCGAATCACAACAGCATGTCCACCTCAACGTTGTCTGAGTTACTCCACCGATGATATCCTCGAGTTTTCAAATAAATTTCGCAGAGTGACAAGGCATTTGGCTACCTTAAGAGAGTCATAGTTCCTGTTGCCAGCTGCTCCTCTTTCTTTGAATCTTTCCTCTCTTTAATTCGTACTGCTGCCAGTCCACGCAGAAGCGAAATACTGCAACATGTCCACTTTAACGTTGTCTGAGTTACTCCAACGACAATATCCACGAGCTTTCAAATAAATGTCGCAGAGTGACGAGGCATTTTTCTACCTTAAGAGAGTCATAGTTACTGCTGCCAGCTGCTCTCCCTTCTTTGAATCTTTCATCTCTTTAATTCGTATTGCGGCCAGTCCTGCAGAAGCGAAATGGTGCAACATGTCCACCTTAACGTTGTCTGAGTTACTACAACGACGATATTTACGAGCTTTCTAATAAATTTCGCAGAGTGACGAGGCATTTGGCTACCTTAAGAGAGTCATAGTTACTGCTGCCAGCTGCTCCCCCTTCTTTGACCTTTCCTCTCTTTAATTCGTATTGCGGTCAATCCTGCAGAAGCGAAATGCTGCAACATGTCCACCTTAACGTTGTCTGAGTTACATCAACGACGATATCCTCGAGTTTTCAAATAAATTTCGCAGAGTGACGAGGCATTTGGCTACCTTAAGAGGGTCATAGTTACTAATGCCGGCTGCTCCCATTTCTTTAGGCCTTAATCATTCTTGCTAAGGCCAGTCCTACAGAACCGATATGTCACTGTATGTCCACCTTAACGACGTCACAGTTACTCCCACTACGAAATTCTCGAGTTAGCAAATGTACTTCGCCGGATGACGAGGCATTTGACTACCTTAAGAGAGACATACTTCCTGTTGCCAGCTGCTCCTCTTTCTTTGAATCTTTCCTCTCTTTAATTCGTACTGTTGCCAGTCCAGGCAGAAGCGAAATACTGCAACATGTCCACCTTAACGTTGTCTGAGTTACTACAACGACGATATTTACGAGCTTTCAAATAAATTTCCCAGTGTTACGAGGCATTTGGCTACGTTAAGAGAGTCATAGTTACTGCTGCTAATTGCTCCCCCTTCTTTGATCTTTCCTCTCATTAATTCGTATTGCGGCCAGTCCTGCAATTGCGAAATGCTACAGCATTTTACCTTAACGTTGTCTGAGTTACTCCAACGACGATATCCTCGAGTTTTCAAATAAATTTCGCAGAGTGACAAGGCATTTGGCTACCTTAAGTAAGTCATAGTTACTTCTGCCGGCTGCTCCCATTTCTTTAGGCCTTAATCATTCTTGCTAAGGCAGTCCTACAGAACCGAAATGTCACTGTATGTCCACCTTAACGACGTCACGGTTACTCCCACTACGAGTGTCTCGAGTTAGCAAATGTACTTCGCCGGATGAAGAGGCAATTGGCTACCTTAAGAGAGTCATAGTTCCTGTTGCCAGCTGCTCTCCTTTCTTTGATTCTTTCCTCTCTTTAATTCGTTCTGCTGCCAGTGCATTCAGAAGCGAAATACTGCAACATGTCCACCTTAGCGTTGTCTGAGTTACTCCAACGACGATATCCACGAGCTTTCAAATAAATTTCGCAGAGTGACGAGGCATTCGGCTACCTTAAGAGAGTCATAGTTGCTGCTGCCAGCTGCTCTCCCTTCTTTGAATCTTTCCTTTCTGTAATTCGTATTGCGGCCAGTCCTGCTGAAGCGAAATGCTACAGCATGTCCACCTCAACGTTGTCTGAGTTACTATACCGATGATATCCTCGAGTTTTCAAATAAATTTCGCAGAGTGACGAGGCATTTGGCTACCTTAAGAGAGTCATAGTTACTCCTGCCGGCTGCTCCCATTTCTTTAGGCCTTAATCATTCTTGCTAACGCCAGTCCTACAGAACCGATATGTCACTGTATGTCCACCTTAGCGACGTCACAGTTACTCCCACTACGAGTTTCTCGAGTTAGCAAATGTACTTCGCCGGATGACGAGGCATTTGGCTACCTTAAGAGAGTCATAGTTCCTGTTGCCAGCTGCTCCTCTTTCTTTGAATCTTTCCTCTCTTTAATTCGTACTGCTGCCAGTCCACGCAGAAGCGAAATACTGCAACATGTCCACTTTAACGTTGTCTGAGTTATTCCAACGACAATATCCACGAGCTTTCAAATAAATTTCGCAGAGTGACGAGGCACTTGGCAATCTTAAGAGAGTCATAGTAACTGCTGCCAGCTGCTCCCCCTTCTTTGATCTTTCCTCTCTTTAATTCGTATTGCGGCCAGTCCTGCAGAAGCGAAAGGCTGCAACATGTCCACCTTAACGTTGTGTGAGTTACTCCAACGACGATATCCTCGAGATTTCAAATAAATTTCGCAGAATGACAAGGCATTTGGCTACCTTAAGAGAGTCATAGTTACTCCTGCCGGCTGCTCCCAATTCTTTAGACCTTTATCATTCTTGCTATGGCCCGTCCTACAGAACCGATATGCCACTGTATGTCCACCTAAACGTCGTCAGAGTTATTCCCACTACGAGTTTCTTTAGTATGCAAATGTACTTCGCCGGATGACGAGGCATTTGGCTACCTTAAGAGACTCATAGTTCCTCTTGCCAGATGCTCCCCTTTCTTTGAAACTTTCCTCTCTTTAATTCGTACTGCGGCTAGTCCATGCAGAAGCGGAATGCTGCAACATGTCCACCTTAACGTTGTCTGAGTTACTCCAACGGCGACATCCTCGAGTTTTCAAATAAATGTCGCAGTGTGACGAGGCATTTTTCTACCTTAAGAGAGTCATAGTTACTGCTGCCAGCTGCTCTCCCTTCTTTGAATCTTTCATCTCTTTAATTCGTATTGCGGCCAGTCCTGCAGAAGCGAAATAGTGCAACATGTCCACCTTATCGTTGTCTGAGTTACTACAACGACGATATTTACGAGCTTTCAAATAAATTTCGCAGAGTGACGAGTCATTTGGCTACCTTAAGAGAGTCATAGTTACTGCTGCCAGCTGCTCCCCCTTCTTTGACCTTTCCTCTCTTTAATTCGTATTGCGGCCAATCCTGCAGAAGTGAAATGCTGCAACATGTCCACCTTAACGTTGTCTGAGTTACATCAACGACGATATCCTCGAGTTTTCAAATAAATTTCGCAGAGTGATGAGGCATTTGGCTACCTTAAGAGAGTCATAGTTACTCCTGCCGGCTGCTCCCATTTCTTTAGGCCTTAATCATTCTTGCTAAGGCCATTCCTACAGAACCGATATGTCACTGTATGTCCACCTTAACGACGTCACAGTTACTCCCACTACGAGTGTCTCGAGTTAGCAAATGTACTTCGCCGGATGAAGAGGCAATTGGCTACCTTAAGAGAGTCATAGTTCCTGTTGCCAGCTGCTCCACTTTCTTTGAATCTTTCCTCTCTTTAATTCGTTCTGCTGCCAGTCCATTCAGAAGCGAAATACTGCAACATGTCCACCTTAACGTTGTCTGAGTTACTCCAACGACGATATCCACGAGCTTTCAAATAAATTTCGCAGAGTGACGAGGCATTTGGCTACCTTACGAGAGTCATAGTTGCTGCTGCCAGCTGCTCTCCCTTCTTTGAATCTTTCCTTTCTGTAATTCGTATTGCGGCCAGTCCTGCTGAAGCGAAATGCTACAGCATGTCCACCTCAACGTTGTCTGAGTTACTCCACCGATGATATCCTCGAGTTTTCAAATAAATTTCGCAGAGTGACGAGGCATTTGGCTACCTTAAGAGAGTCATAGTTACTCCTGCCGGCTGCTCCCATTTCTTTAGGCCTTAATCATTCTTGCTAAGGCCAGTCCTACAGAACCGATATGTCACTGTATGTCCACCTTAGCGACGTCACACTTACTCCCACTACGAGTTTCTCGAGTTAGCAAATGTACTTCGCCGGATGACGAGGCATTTGGCTACCTTAAGAGAGTCATAGTTCCTGTTGCCAGCTGCTCCTCTTTCTTTGAATCTTTCCTCTCTTTAATTCGTACTGCTGCCAGTCCACGCAGAAGCGAAATACTGCAACATGTCCACTTTAACGTTGTCTGAGTTACTCCAACGACAATATCCACGAGCTTTCAAATAAATTTCGCAGAGTGACGAGGCACTGGGCAATCTTAAGAGAGTCATAGTAACTGCTGCCAGCTGCTCCCCCTTCTTTGATCTTTCCTCTCTTTAATTCGTATTGCGGCCAGTCCTGCAGAAGCGATATTCTGCAACATGTCCACCTTAACGTTGTCTGAGTTACATCAACGACGATATCCTCGAGTTTTCAAATAAATTTCGCAGAGTGATGAGGCATTTGGCTACCTTAAGAGAGTCATAGTTACTCCTGCCGGCTGCTCCCATTTCTTTAGGCCTTAATCATTCTTGCTAAGGCCATTCCTACAGAACCGATATGTCACTGTATGTCCACCTTAACGACGTCACAGTTACTCCCACTACGAGTGTCTCGAGTTAGCAAATGTACTTCGCCGGATGAAGAGGCAATTGGCTACCTTAAGAGAGTCATAGTTCCTGTTGCCAGCTGCTCCACTTTCTTTGAATCTTTCCTCTCTTTAATTCGTTCTGCTGCCAGTCCATTCAGAAGCGAAATACAGCAACATGTCCACCTTAACGTTGTCTGAGTTACTCCAACGACGAAATCCACGAGCTTTCAAATAAATTTCGCAGAGTGACGAGGCATTTGGCTACCTTACGAGAGTCATAGTTGCTGCTGCCAGCTGCTCTCCCTTCTTTGAATCTTTCCTTTCTGTAATTCGTATTGCGGCCAGTCCTGCTGAAGCGAAATGCTACAGCATGTCCACCTCAACGTTGTCTGAGTTACTCCACCGATGATATCCTCGAGTTTTCAAATAAATTTCGCAGAGTGACGAGGCATTTGGCTACCTTAAGAGAGTCATAGTTACTCCTGCCGGCTGCTCCCATTTCTTTAGGCCTTAATCATTCTTGCTAAGGCCAGTCCTACAGAACCGATATGTCACTGTATGCCCACCTTAGCGACGTCACACTTACTCCCACTACGAGTTTCTCGAGTTAGCAAATGTACTTCGCCGGATGACGAGGCATTTGGCTACCTTAAGAGAGTCATAGTTCCTGTTGCCAGCTGCTCCTCTTTCTTTGAATCTTTCCTCTCTTTAATTCGTACTGCTGCCAGTCCACGCAGAAGCGAAATACTGCAACATGTTCACTTTAACGTTGTCTGAGTTATTCCAACGACAATATCCACGAGCTTTCAAATAAATTTCGCAGAGTGACGAGGCACTTGGCAATCTTAAGAGAGTCATAGTAACTGCTGCCAGCTGCTCCCCCTTCTTTGATCTTTCCTCTCTTTAATTCGTATTGCGGCCAGTCCTGCAGAAGCGAAAGGCTGCAACATGTCCACCTTAACGTTGTGTGAGTTACTCCAACGACGATATCCTCGAGATTTCAAATAAATTTCGCAGAATGACAAGGCATTTGGCTACCTTAAGAGAGTCATAGTTACTCCTGCCGGCTGCTCCCAATTCTTTAGACCTTTATCATTCTTGCTATGGCCCGTCCTACAGAACCGATATGCCACTGTATGTCCACCTAAACGTCGTCAGAGTTATTCCCACTACGAGTTTCTTTAGTATGCAAATGTACTTCGCCGGATGACGAGGCATTTGGCTACCTTAAGAGACTCATAGTTCCTCTTGCCAGATGCTCCCCTTTCTTTGAAACTTTCCTCTCTTTAATTCGTACTGCGGCTAGTCCATGCAGAAGCGGAATGCTGCAACATGTCCACCTTAACGTTGTCTGAGTTACTCCAACGGCGACATCCTCGAGTTTTCAAATAAATGTCGCAGTGTGACGAGGCATTTTTCTACCTTAAGAGAGTCATAGTTACTGCTGCCAGCTGCTCTCCCTTCTTTGAATCTTTCATCTCTTTAATTCGTATTGCGGCCAGTCCTGCAGAAGCGAAATAGTGCAACATGTCCACCTTATCGTTGTCTGAGTTACTACAACGACGATATTTACGAGCTTTCAAATAAATTTCGCAGAGTGACGAGTCATTTGGCTACCTTAAGAGAGTCATAGTTACTGCTGCCAGCTGCTCCCCCTTCTTTGACCTTTCCTCTCTTTAATTCGTATTGCGGCCAATCCTGCAGAAGTGAAATGCTGCAACATGTCCACCTTAACGTTGTCTGAGTTACATCAACGACGATATCCTCGAGTTTTCAAATAAATTTCGCAGAGTGATGAGGCATTTGGCTACCTTAAGAGAGTCATAGTTACTCCTGCCGGCTGCTCCCATTTCTTTAGGCCTTAATCATTCTTGCTAAGGCCATTCCTACAGAACCGATATGTCACTGTATGTCCACCTTAACGACGTCACAGTTACTCCCACTACGAGTGTCTCGAGTTAGCAAATGTACTTCGCCGGATGAAGAGGCAATTGGCTACCTTAAGAGAGTCATAGTTCCTGTTGCCAGCTGCTCCACTTTCTTTGAATCTTTCCTCTCTTTAATTCGTTCTGCTGCCAGTCCATTCAGAAGCGAAATACTGCAACATGTCCACCTTAACGTTGTCTGAGTTACTCCAACGACGATATCCACGAGCTTTCAAATAAATTTCGCAGAGTGACGAGGCATTTGGCTACCTTACGAGAGTCATAGTTGCTGCTGCCAGCTGCTCTCCCTTCTTTGAATCTTTCCTTTCTGTAATTCGTATTGCGGCCAGTCCTGCTGAAGCGAAATGCTACAGCATGTCCACCTCAACGTTGTCTGAGTTACTCCACCGATGATATCCTCGAGTTTTCAAATAAATTTCGCAGAGTGACGAGGCATTTGGCTACCTTAAGAGAGTCATAGTTACTCCTGCCGGCTGCTCCCATTTCTTTAGGCCTTAATCATTCTTGCTAAGGCCAGTCCTACAGAACCGATATGTCACTGTATGTCCACCTTAGCGACGTCACACTTACTCCCACTACGAGTTTCTCGAGTTAGCAAATGTACTTCGCCGGATGACGAGGCATTTGGCTACCTTAAGAGAGTCATAGTTCCTGTTGCCAGCTGCTCCTCTTTCTTTGAATCTTTCCTCTCTTTAATTCGTACTGCTGCCAGTCCACGCAGAAGCGAAATACTGCAACATGTCCACTTTAACGTTGTCTGAGTTACTCCAACGACAATATCCACGAGCTTTCAAATAAATTTCGCAGAGTGACGAGGCACTGGGCAATCTTAAGAGAGTCATAGTAACTGCTGCCAGCTGCTCCCCCTTCTTTGATCTTTCCTCTCTTTAATTCGTATTGCGGCCAGTCCTGCAGAAGCGATATTCTGCAACATGTCCACCTTAACGTTGTCTGAGTTACATCAACGACGATATCCTCGAGTTTTCAAATAAATTTCGCAGAGTGATGAGGCATTTGGCTACCTTAAGAGAGTCATAGTTACTCCTGCCGGCTGCTCCCATTTCTTTAGGCCTTAATCATTCTTGCTAAGGCCATTCCTACAGAACCGATATGTCACTGTATGTCCACCTTAACGACGTCACAGTTACTCCCACTACGAGTGTCTCGAGTTAGCAAATGTACTTCGCCGGATGAAGAGGCAATTGGCTACCTTAAGAGAGTCATAGTTCCTGTTGCCAGCTGCTCCACTTTCTTTGAATCTTTCCTCTCTTTAATTCGTTCTGCTGCCAGTCCATTCAGAAGCGAAATACAGCAACATGTCCACCTTAACGTTGTCTGAGTTACTCCAACGACGAAATCCACGAGCTTTCAAATAAATTTCGCAGAGTGACGAGGCATTTGGCTACCTTACGAGAGTCATAGTTGCTGCTGCCAGCTGCTCTCCCTTCTTTGAATCTTTCCTTTCTGTAATTCGTATTGCGGCCAGTCCTGCTGAAGCGAAATGCTACAGCATGTCCACCTCAACGTTGTCTGAGTTACTCCACCGATGATATCCTCGAGTTTTCAAATAAATTTCGCAGAGTGACGAGGCATTTGGCTACCTTAAGAGAGTCATAGTTACTCCTGCCGGCTGCTCCCATTTCTTTAGGCCTTAATCATTCTTGCTAAGGCCAGTCCTACAGAACCGATATGTCACTGTATGCCCACCTTAGCGACGTCACACTTACTCCCACTACGAGTTTCTCGAGTTAGCAAATGTACTTCGCCGGATGACGAGGCATTTGGCTACCTTAAGAGAGTCATAGTTCCTGTTGCCAGCTGCTCCTCTTTCTTTGAATCTTTCCTCTCTTTAATTCGTACTGCTGCCAGTCCACGCAGAAGCGAAATACTGCAACATGTTCACTTTAACGTTGTCTGAGTTATTCCAACGACAATATCCACGAGCTTTCAAATAAATTTCGCAGAGTGACGAGGCACTTGGCAATCTTAAGAGAGTCATAGTAACTGCTGCCAGCTGCTCCCCCTTCTTTGATCTTTCCTCTCTTTAATTCGTATTGCGGCCAGTCCTGCAGAAGCGAAAGGCTGCAACATGTCCACCTTAACGTTGTGTGAGTTACTCCAACGACGATATCCTCGAGATTTCAAATAAATTTCGCAGAATGACAAGGCATTTGGCTACCTTAAGAGAGTCATAGTTACTCCTGCCGGCTGCTCCCAATTCTTTAGACCTTTATCATTCTTGCTATGGCCTGTCCTACAGAACCGATATGCCACTGTATGTCCACCTAAACGTCGTCAGAGTTATTCCCACTACGAGTTTCTTTAGTATGCAAATGTACTTCGCCGGATGACGAGGCATTTGGCTACCTTAAGAGACTAATAGTTCCTCTTGCCAGATGCTCCCCTTTCTTTGAAACTTTCCTCTCTTTAATTCGTACTGCGGCTAGTCCATGCAGAAGCGAAATGCCGCAACATGCCCACCTTAACGTTGTCTGAGTTTCTCCAACGACGATGTCCTCGAGTTTTCAAATAAATTTCGCAGAGTGACGAGGCACTTGGCTACCTTAAGAGAGTCATAGTGACTCCTCCCGGCTGCTCCCATTTCTTTAGGCCTTTATCATTCTTGCTATGGCCAGTCCTACAGAACAGATATGCCACTCTATGTCCACCTAAACGTCGTCACAGTTACTCCCACCACGAGTTTCTTGAGTTAGCAAATGTTCTTCGCCGGATGATGAGGCATTTGGCTACCTTAAGAGAGTCGTAGTTCCTGCTGCCAGCTGCTAGCCCTTCCTTTGAAACTTTCCTCTCTTTAATTCGTACTGCGGCCAGTCCATGCAGAAGCGGAATGCTGCAACATGTCCACCTTAACGTTGTCTGAGTTACTCCAACGGCGACATCCTCGAGTTTTCAAATAAATGTCGCAGTGTGACGATGCATTTTTCTACCTTAAGAGAGTCATAGTTACTGCTGCCAGCTGCTCTCCCTTCTTTGAATCTTTCATCTCTTTAATTCGTATTGCGGCCAGTCCTGCAGAAGCGAAATAGTGCAACATGTCCACCTTAACGTTGTCTGAGTTACTACAACGACGATATTTACGAGCTTTCAAATAAATTTCGCAGAGTGACGAGTCATTTGGCTACCTTAAGAGAGTCACAGTTACTGCTGCCAGCTGCTCCCCCTTCTTTGACCTTTCCTCTCTTTAATTCGTATTGCGGCCAATCCTGCGGAAGTGAAATGCTGCAACATGTCCACCTTAACGTTGTCTGAGTTACATCAACGACGATGTCCTCGAGTTTTCAAATAAATTTCGCAGAGTGATGAGGCATTTGGCTACCTTAAGAGAGTCATAGTTACTCCTGCCGGCTGCTCCCATTTCTTTAGGCCTTAATCATTCTTGCTAAGGCCATTCCTACAGAACCGATATGTCACTGTATGTCCACCTTAACGACGTCACAGTTACTCCCACTACGAGTGTCTCGAGTTAGCAAATGTACTTCGCCGGATGAAGAGGCAATTGGCTACCTTAAGAGAGTCATAGTTCCTGTTGCCAGCTGCTCCACTTTCTTTGAATCTTTCCTCTCTTTAATTCGTTCTGCTGCCAGTCCATTCAGAAGCGAAATACTGCAACATGTCCACCTTAACGTTGTCTGAGTTACTCCAACGACGATATCCACGAGCTTTCAAATAAATTTCGCAGAGTGACGAGGCATTTGGCTACCTTACGAGAGTCATAGTTGCTGCTGCCAGCTGCTCTCCCTTCTTTGAATCTTTCCTTTCTGTAATTCGTATTGCGGCCAGTCCTGCTGAAGCGAAATGCTACAGCATGTCCACCTCAACGTTGTCTGAGTTACTCCACCGATGATATCCTCGAGTTTTCAAATAAATTTCGCAGAGTGACGAGGCATTTGGCTACCTTAAGAGAGTCATAGTTACTCCTGCCGGCTGCTCCTATTTCTTTAGGCCTTAATCATTCTTGCTAAGGCCAGTCCTACAGAACCGATATGTCACTGTATGTCCACCTTAGCGACGTCACACTTACTCCCACTACGAGTTTCTCGAGTTAGCAAATGTACTTCGCCGGATGACGAGGCATTTGGCTACCTTAAGAGAGTCATAGTTCCTGTTGCCAGCTGCTCCTCTTTCTTTGAATCTTTCCTCTCTTTAATTCGTACTGCTGCCAGTCCACGCAGAAGCGAAATACTGCAACATGTCCACTTTAACGTTGTCTGAGTTATTCCAACGACAATATCCACGAGCTTTCAAATAAATTTCGCAGAGTGACGAGGCACTTGGCAATCTTAAGAGAGTCATAGTAACTGCTGCCAGCTGCTCCCCCTTCTTTGATCTTTCCTCTCTTTAATTCGTATTGCGGCCAGTCCTGCAGAAGCGAAAGGCTGCAACATGTCCACCTTAACGTTGTGTGAGTTACTCCAACGACGATATCCTCGAGATTTCAAATAAATTTCGCAGAATGACAAGGCATTTGGCTACCTTAAGAGAGTCATAGTTACTCCTGCCGGCTGCTCCCAATTCTTTAGACCTTTATCATTCTTGCTATGGCCCGTCCTACAGAACCGATATGCCACTGTATGTCCACCTAAACGTCGTCAGAGTTATTCCCACTACGAGTTTCTTTAGTATGCAAATGTACTTCGCCGGATGACGAGGCATTTGGCTACCTTAAGAGACTCATAGTTCCTCTTGCCAGATGCTCCCCTTTCTTTGAAACTTTCCTCTCTTTAATTCGTACTGCGGCTAGTCCATGCAGAAGCGGAATGCTGCAACATGTCCACCTTAACGTTGTCTGAGTTACTCCAACGGCGACATCCTCGAGTTTTCAAATAAATGTCGCAGTGTGACGAGGCATTTTTCTACCTTAAGAGAGTCATAGTTACTGCTGCCAGCTGCTCTCCCTTCTTTGAATCTTTCATCTCTTTAATTCGTATTGCGGCCAGTCCTGCAGAAGCGAAATAGTGCAACATGTCCACCTTATCGTTGTCTGAGTTACTACAACGACGATATTTACGAGCTTTCAAATAAATTTCGCAGAGTGACGAGTCATTTGGCTACCTTAAGAGAGTCATAGTTACTGCTGCCAGCTGCTCCCCCTTCTTTGACCTTTCCTCTCTTTAATTCGTATTGCGGCCAATCCTGCAGAAGTGAAATGCTGCAACATGTCCACCTTAACGTTGTCTGAGTTACATCAACGACGATATCCTCGAGTTTTCAAATAAATTTCGCAGAGTGATGAGGCATTTGGCTACCTTAAGAGAGTCATAGTTACTCCTGCCGGCTGCTCCCATTTCTTTAGGCCTTAATCATTCTTGCTAAGGCCATTCCTACAGAACCGATATGTCACTGTATGTCCACCTTAACGACGTCACAGTTACTCCCACTACGAGTGTCTCGAGTTAGCAAATGTACTTCGCCGGATGAAGAGGCAATTGGCTACCTTAAGAGAGACATACTTCCTGTTGCCAGCTGCTCCACTTTCTTTGAATCTTTCCTCTCTTTAATTCGTTCTGCTGCCAGTCCATTCAGAAGCGAAATACTGCAACATGTCCACCTTAACGTTGTCTGAGTTACTCCAACGACGATATCCACGAGCTTTCAAATAAATTTCGCAGAGTGACGAGGCATTTGGCTACCTTACGAGAGTCATAGTTGCTGCTGCCAGCTGCTCTCCCTTCTTTGAATCTTTCCTTTCTGTAATTCGTATTGCGGCCAGTCCTGCTGAAGCGAAATGCTACAGCATGTCCACCTCAACGTTGTCTGAGTTACTCCACCGATGATATCCTCGAGTTTTCAAATAAATTTCGCAGAGTGACGAGGCATTTGGCTACCTTAAGAGAGTCATAGTTACTCCTGCCGGCTGCTCCCATTTCTTTAGGCCTTAATCATTCTTGCTAAGGCCAGTCCTACAGAACCGATATGTCACTGTATGTCCACCTTAGCGACGTCACACTTACTCCCACTACGAGTTTCTCGAGTTAGCAAATGTACTTCGCCGGATGACGAGGCATTTGGCTACCTTAAGAGAGTCATAGTTCCTGTTGCCAGCTGCTCCTCTTTCTTTGAATCTTTCCTCTCTTTAATTCGTACTGCTGCCAGTCCACGCAGAAGCGAAATACTGCAACATGTCCACTTTAACGTTGTCTGAGTTACTCCAACGACAATATCCACGAGCTTTCAAATAAATTTCGCAGAGTGACGAGGCACTGGGCAATCTTAAGAGAGTCATAGTAACTGCTGCCAGCTGCTCCCCCTTCTTTGATCTTACCTCTCTTTAATTCGTATTGCGGCCAGTCCTGCAGAAGCGATATTCTGCAACATGTCCACCTTAACGTTGTCTGAGTTACATCAACGACGATATCCTCGAGTTTTCAAATAAATTTCGCAGAGTGATGAGGCATTTGGCTACCTTAAGAGAGTCATAGTTACTCCTGCCGGCTGCTCCCATTTCTTTAGGCCTTAATCATTCTTGCTAAGGCCATTCCTACAGAACCGATATGTCACTGTATGTCCACCTTAACGACGTCACAGTTACTCCCACTACGAGTGTCTCGAGTTAGCAAATGTACTTCGCCGGATGAAGAGGCAATTGGCTACCTTAAGAGAGTCATAGTTCCTGTTGCCAGCTGCTCCACTTTCTTTGAATCTTTCCTCTCTTTAATTCGTTCTGCTGCCAGTCCATTCAGAAGCGAAATACAGCAACATGTCCACCTTAACGTTGTCTGAGTTACTCCAACGACGAAATCCACGAGCTTTCAAATAAATTTCGCAGAGTGACGAGGCATTTGGCTACCTTACGAGAGTCATAGTTGCTGCTGCCAGCTGCTCTCCCTTCTTTGAATCTTTCCTTTCTGTAATTCGTATTGCGGCCAGTCCTGCTGAAGCGAAATGCTACAGCATGTCCACCTCAACGTTGTCTGAGTTACTCCACCGATGATATCCTCGAGTTTTCAAATAAATTTCGCAGAGTGACGAGGCATTTGGCTACCTTAAGAGAGTCATAGTTACTCCTGCCGGCTGCTCCCATTTCTTTAGGCCTTAATCATTCTTGCTAAGGCCAGTCCTACAGAACCGATATGTCACTGTATGCCCACCTTAGCGACGTCACACTTACTCCCACTACGAGTTTCTCGAGTTAGCAAATGTACTTCGCCGGATGACGAGGCATTTGGCTACCTTAAGAGAGTCATAGTTCCTGTTGCCAGCTGCTCCTCTTTCTTTGAATCTTTCCTCTCTTTAATTCGTACTGCTGCCAGTCCACGCAGAAGCGAAATACTGCAACATGTTCACTTTAACGTTGTCTGAGTTATTCCAACGACAATATCCACGAGCTTTCAAATAAATTTCGCAGAGTGACGAGGCACTTGGCAATCTTAAGAGAGTCATAGTAACTGCTGCCAGCTGCTCCCCCTTCTTTGATCTTTCCTCTCTTTAATTCGTATTGCGGCCAGTCCTGCAGAAGCGAAAGGCTGCAACATGTCCACCTTAACGTTGTGTGAGTTACTCCAACGACGATATCCTCGAGATTTCAAATAAATTTCGCAGAATGACAAGGCATTTGGCTACCTTAAGAGAGTCATAGTTACTCCTGCCGGCTGCTCCCAATTCTTTAGACCTTTATCATTCTTGCTATGGCCTGTCCTACAGAACCGATATGCCACTGTATGTCCACCTAAACGTCGTCAGAGTTATTCCCACTACGAGTTTCTTTAGTATGCAAATGTACTTCGCCGGATGACGAGGCATTTGGCTACCTTAAGAGACTAATAGTTCCTCTTGCCAGATGCTCCCCTTTCTTTGAAACTTTCCTCTCTTTAATTCGTACTGCGGCTAGTCCATGCAGAAGCGAAATGCCGCAACATGCCCACCTTAACGTTGTCTGAGTTTCTCCAACGACGATGTCCTCGAGTTTTCAAATAAATTTCGCAGAGTGACGAGGCACTTGGCTACCTTAAGAGAGTCATAGTGACTCCTGCCGGCTGCTCCCATTTCTTTAGGCCTTTATCATTCTTGCTATGGCCAGTCCTACAGAACAGATATGCCACTCTATGTCCACCTAAACGTCGTCACAGTTACTCCCACCACGAGTTTCTTGAGTTAGCAAATGTTCTTCGCCGGATGATGAGGCATTTGGCTTCCTTAAGAGAGTCGTAGTTCCTGCTGCCAGCTGCTAGCCCTTCCTTTGAAACTTTCCTCTCTTTAATTCGTACTGCGGCCAGTCCATGCAGAAGCGGAATGCTGCAACATGTCCACCTTAACGTTGTCTGAGTTACTCCAACGGCGACATCCTCGAGTTTTCAAATAAATGTCGCAGTGTGACGATGCATTTTTCTACCTTAAGAGAGTCATAGTTACTGCTGCCAGCTGCTCTCCCTTCTTTGAATCTTTCATCTCTTTAATTCGTATTGCGGCCAGTCCTGCAGAAGCGAAATAGTGCAACATGTCCACCTTAACGTTGTCTGAGTTACTACAACGACGATATTTACGAGCTTTCAAATAAATTTCGCAGAGTGACGAGTCATTTGGCTACCTTAAGAGAGTCACAGTTACTGCTGCCAGCTGCTCCCCCTTCTTTGACCTTTCCTCTCTTTAATTCGTATTGCGGCCAATCCTGCAGAAGTGAAATGCTGCAACATGTCCACCTTAACGTTGTCTGAGTTACATCAACGACGATGTCCTCGAGTTTTCAAATAAATTTCGCAGAGTGATGAGGCATTTGGCTACCTTAAGAGAGTCATAGTTACTCCTGCCGGCTGCTCCCATTTCTTTAGGCCTTAATCATTCTTGCTAAGGCCATTCCTACAGAACCGATATGTCACTGTATGTCCACCTTAACGACGTCACAGTTACTCCCACTACGAGTGTCTCGAGTTAGCAAATGTACTTCGCCGGATGAAGAGGCAATTGGCTACCTTAAGAGAGTCATAGTTCCTGTTGCCAGCTGCTCCACTTTCTTTGAATCTTTCCTCTCTTTAATTCGTTCTGCTGCCAGTCCATTCAGAAGCGAAATACTGCAACATGTCCACCTTAACGTTGTCTGAGTTACTCCAACGACGATATCCACGAGCTTTCAAATAAATTTCGCAGAGTGACGAGGCATTTGGCTACCTTACGAGAGTCATAGTTGCTGCTGCCAGCTGCTCTCCCTTCTTTGAATCTTTCCTTTCTGTAATTCGTATTGCGGCCAGTCCTGCTGAAGCGAAATGCTACAGCATGTCCACCTCAACGTTGTCTGAGTTACTCCACCGATGATATCCTCGAGTTTTCAAATAAATTTCGCAGAGTGACGAGGCATTTGGCTACCTTAAGAGAGTCATAGTTACTCCTGCCGGCTGCTCCTATTTCTTTAGGCCTTAATCATTCTTGCTAAGGCCAGTCCTACAGAACCGATATGTCACTGTATGTCCACCTTAGCGACGTCACACTTACTCCCACTACGAGTTTCTCGAGTTAGCAAATGTACTTCGCCGGATGACGAGGCATTTGGCTACCTTAAGAGAGTCATAGTTCCTGTTGCCAGCTGCTCCTCTTTCTTTGAATCTTTCCTCTCTTTAATTCGTACTGCTGCCAGTCCACGCAGAAGCGAAATACTGCAACATGTCCACTTTAACGTTGTCTGAGTTACTCCAACGACAATATCCACGAGCTTTCAAATAAATTTCGCAGAGTGACGAGGCACTTGGCAATCTTAAGAGAGTCATAGTAACTGCTGCCAGCTGCTCCCCCTTCTTTGATCTTTCCTCTCTTTAATTCGTATTGCGGCCAGTCCTGCAGAAGCGATAGGCTGCAACATGTCCACCTTAACGTTGTCTGAGTTACATCAACGACGATATCCTCGAGTTTTCAAATAAATTTCGCAGAGTGATGAGGCATTTGGCTACCTTAAGAGAGTCATAGTTACTCCTGCCGGCTGCTCCCATTTCTTTAGGCCTTAATCATTCTTGCTAAGGCCATTCCTACAGAACCGATATGTCACTGTATGTCCACCTTAACGACGTCACAGTTACTCCCACTACGAGTGTCTCGAGTTAGCAAATGTACTTCGCCGGATGAAGAGGCAATTGGCTACCTTAAGAGAGTCATAGTTCCTGTTGCCAGCTGCTCCACTTTCTTTGAATCTTTCCTCTCTTTAATTCGTTCTGCTGCCAGTCCATTCAGAAGCGAAATACTGCAACATGTCCACCTTAACGTTGTCTGAGTTACTCCAACGACGATATCCACGAGCTTTCAAATAAATTTCGCAGAGTGACGAGGCATTTGGCTACCTTACGAGAGTCATAGTTGCAGCTGCCAGCTGCTCTCCCTTCTTTGAATCTTTCCTTTCTGTAATTCGTATTGCGGCCAGTCCTGCTGAAGCGAAATGCTACAGCATGTCCACCTCAACGTTGTCTGAGTTACTCCACCGATGATATCCTCGAGTTTTCAAATAAATTTCGCAGAGTGACGAGGCATTTGTCTACCTTAAGAGAGTCATAGTTACTCCTGCCGGCTGCTCCCATTTCTTTAGGCCTTAATCATTCTTGCTAAGGCCAGCCCTACAGAACCGATATGTCACTGTATGCCCACCTTAGCGACGTCACACTTACTCCCACTACGAGTTTCTCGAGTTAGCAAATGTACTTCGCCGGATGACGAGGCATTTGGCTACCTTAAGAGAGTCATAGTTCCTGTTGCCAGCTGCTCCTCTTTCTTTGAATCTTTCCTCTCTTTAATTCGTACTGCTGCCAGTCCACGCAGAAGCGAAATACTGCAACATGTCCACTTTAACGTTGTCTGAGTTACTCCAACGACAATATCCACGAGCTTTCAAATAAATTTCGCAGAGTGACGAGGCACTTGGCAATCTTAAGAGAGTCATAGTAACTGCTGCCAGCTGCTCCCCCTTCTTTGATCTTTCCTCTCTTTAATTCGTATTGCGGCCAGTCCTGCAGAAGCGATAGGCTGCAACATGTCCACCTTAACGTTGTCTGAGTTACTCCAACGACGATATCCTCGAGATTTCAAATAAATTTCGCAGAGTGACAAGGCATTTGGCTACCTTAAGAGAGTCATAGTTACTCCTGCCGGCTGCTCCCAATTCTTTAGACCTTTATCATTCTTGCTATGGCCTGTCCTACAGAACCGACATGCCACTGTATGTCCACCTAAACGTCGTCAGAGTTACTCCCACTACGAGTTTCTTTAGTATGCAAATGTACTTCGCCGGATGACGAGGCATTTGGCTACCTTAAGAGACTAATAGTTCCTCTTGCCAGATGCTCCCCTTTCTTTGAAACTTTCCTCTCTTTAATTCGTACTGCGGCTAGTCCATGCAGAAGCGAAATGCCGCAACATGCCCACCTTAACGTTGTCTGTGTTTCTCCAACGACGATGTCCTCGAGTTTTCAAATAAATTTCGCAGAGTGACGAGGCACTTGGCTACCTTAAGAGAGTCATAGTGACTATTGCCGGCTGCTCCCATTTCTTTAGGCCTTTATCATTCTTGCTATGGCCAGTCCTACAGAACAGATATGCCACTCTATGTCCACCTAAACGTCGTCACAGTTACTCCCACCACGAGTTTCTTGAGTTAGCAAATGTTCTTCGCCGGATGATGAGGCATTTGGCTACCTTAAGAGAGTCGTAGTTCCTGCTGCCAGCTGCTAGCCCTTCCTTTGAAACTTTCCTCTCTTTAATTCGTACTGCGGCCAGTCCATGCAGAAGCGGAATGCTGCAACATGTCCACCTTAACGTTGTCTGAGTTACTCCAACGACAATATCCACGAGCTTTCAAATAAATTTCGCAGAGTGACAAGGCATTTGGCTACCTTAAGAGAGTCATAGTTACTCCTGCCGGCTGCTCCCAATTCTTTCGCCCTTTATCATTCTTGCTATGGCCAGTCCTACAGAACCGATATGCCACCGTATGTCCACCTTAACATCGTCACAGTTACTCCCACTACGAGTTTCTCGAGTTAGCAAATGTACTTCGCCGGTTGACAAGGCATTTAGCTACCTTAAGTGAGTCATAGTTCCTGTTGCCAGCTGCTCCCCTTTCTTTGAATCTTTCATCTCTTTAATTTGTTCTGCGGCCAGTCCAGGCAGAAGCGAAATACTGCAACATGTCCACCTTAACGTTGTCTGAGTTACTACAACGACGATATCCACGAGCTTTCAAATAAATTTCGCAGAGTGACGAGGCATTAGGCTACCTCAAGAGAGTCATAGTTACTGCTGCCAATTGCTCCCCCTTCTTTGATCTTTCCTCTCATTAATTCGTATTGCGGCCTGTCCTGCAGATGCGAAATGCTACAGTATTTTACCTTAACGTTGTCTGAGTTACTCCAAAGACGATATCCTCGAGTTTTCAAATAAATTTCGCAGAGTGACAAGGCATTTGGCTACCTTAAGAGAGTCATAGTTACTTCTGCCGGCTGCTTCCATTTCTTTAGTGTTTAATCATTCTTGCTAAGGGCAGTCCTACAGAACCGATATGTCACTGTATGTCCACCTTAACGACGTCACAGTTACTCCCACTACGAGTGTGTCGAGTTAGCAAATGTACTTCGCCGGATGAAGAGGCAATTGGCTACCTTAAGAGAGTCATAGTTCCTGTTGAAAGCTGCTCCCCTTTCTTTGAATCTTTCCTCTCTTTAATTCGTTCTGCTGCCAGTCCATTCAGAAGCGAAATACTGCAACATGTCCACCTTAACGTTGTCTGAGTTAGTCCAACGACGATATCCACGAGCTTTCAAATAAATTTCGCAGAGTGACAAGGCATTTGGCTACCTTAAGAGAGTCATAGTTGCTGCTGCCAGCTGCTCTCCCTTCTTTGAATCTTTCCTTTCTGTAATTCGTATTGCGGCCAGTCCTGCTGAAGCGAAATGCTACAGCATGTCCACCTCAACGTTGTCTGAGTTACTCCACCGATGATATCCTCGAGTTTTCAAATAAATTTCGCAGAGTGACGAGGCATTTGGCTACCTTAAGAGAGTCATAGTTACTGCTGCCAATTGCTCCCCCTTCTTTGATCTTTCCTCTCATTAATTCGTATTGCGGCCAGTCCTGCAAATGCGAAATGCTACAGCATTTTACCTTAACGTTGTCTGAGTTACTCCAACGACGATATCCTCGAGTTTTCAAATAAATTTCGCAGAGTGACAAGGCATTTGGCTACCTTAAGAGAGTCATAGTTACTCCTGCCGGCTGCTCCCATTTCTTTAGGCCTTAATCATTCTTGCTAAGGACAGTCCTACAGAATCGATATGCCACTCTATGACCACCTAAACGCCGTCACAGTTACTCCCACCACGAGTTTCTTGAGTTAGCAAATGTTCTTCGCCGGATGATGAGGCATTTGGCTACCTTAAGAGAGTCATAGTTCCTGCTGCCAGCTGCTAGCCCTTCCTTTGAAACTTTCCTCTCTTTAATTCGTACTGCGGCCAGTCCATGCAGAAGCGAAATGCTGCTACATGTCCACCCTAACGTTGTCTGAGTTACTCCAACGACGATATCCTCGAGTTTTCAACTAAATTTCGCAGAGTGACGAGGCATTTGGCTACCTTAAGAGAGTCATAGTTACTACTGCCGGCTGCTCCCATTTCTTTAGGCCTTAATCATTCTTGCTAAGGCCAGTCCTACAGAACCGATGTGTCACTGTATGTCCACCTTAACGACGTCACAGTTACTCCCACTACGAGTTTCTCGAGTTAGCAAATGTACTTCGCCGGATGACGAGGCATTTGGCTACCTTAAGAGTGTCATAGTTCCTGTTGCCAGCTGCTCCTCTTTCTTTGAATCTTTCCTCTCTTTAATTCGTATTGCTGCCAGTCCACGCAGAAGCGAAATACTGCAACATGTCCACCTTAACGATGTCTGAGTTACTCCAACGACAATATCCACGAGCTTTCAAATAAATTTCGCAGAGTGACGAGGCAGTTGGCTACCTTAAGAGAGTCATAGTTACTGCTGCCAGCTGCTCCCCCTTCTTTGATCTTTCCTCTCTTTAATTCGTATTGCGGCCAGTCCTGCAGAAGCGAAAGGCTGCAACATGTCCACCTTAACGTTGTTCGAGTTAGTCCAACGATGATATCCTCCAGATTTCAAATATATTTCGCAAAGTGACAAGGCGTTTGGCTACCATAAGAGAGTCATAGTTACTCCTGCTGGCTGCTCCCAATTCCTTAGACCTTTATCATTCTTGCTATGGCCAGTCCTACAGAACCGATATGCAACCGTATGTCCACCTTAACGTCGTCACAGGTACTCCCACTACGAATTTCTCGACTTAGCAAATGTACTTCGCCGGATGACGAGGCATTTGGCTGCCGTAAGAGGGTCATAGTTCCTCTTGCTAGCTGCTCCCCTTTCTTTGAATCTTTCCTCTCTTTAATTCCGTACTGCGGCCAGTCCATGCAGAAGCGGAATTCTGCAACATGTCCACCTTAACGTTGTCTGAGTTACTCCAACGACGATATCCTCGAGTTTTCAAATACATTTCCCAGAGTGATGAGGCATTTGGCTACCTTAAGAGAGTCATAGTTACTCCTCCTGGCTGCTCCCATTTCTTGAGGCCATTATCATTCTTGCTATGGCCAGTCCTACAGAACCGATATGCCACTATATGTCCACCTAAACGTCGTCACAGTTACTCCCACTACGAGTTTCTTTAGTATGCAAATGTACTTCGCCGGATGACGAGGCATTTGGCTACCTTAAGAGACTCGTAGTTCCTCTTGCCAGCTGCTCCTCTTTCTTTGAAACTTTCCTCTCTTTAATTCGTACTGCGGCTAGTCCATGCAGAAGCGAAATGCCGCAACATGCCCACCTTAACGTTGTCTGAGTTTCTCCAACGACGATGTCCTCGAGTTTTCAAATAAATTTCGCAGAGTGACGAGGCACTTGGCTACCTTAGGAGAGTCATAGTGACTCCTGCCGGCTGCTCCCATTTCTTTAGGCCTTTATCATTCTTGCTATGGCCAGTCCTACAGAACAGATATGCCACTCTATGTCCACCTAAACGTCGTCACAGTTACTCCCACCACGAGTTTCTTGAGTTAGCAAATGTTCTTCGCCGGATGATGAGGCATTTGGCTACCTTAAGAGAGTCGTAGTTCCTGCTGCCAGCTGCTAGCCCTTCCTTTGAAACCTTCCTTTCTTTAATTCGTAATGCGGCCAGTCCATGCAGAAGCGGAATGCTGCAACATGTCCACCTTAACGTTGTCTGAGTTACTCCAACGGCGACATCCTCGAGTTTTCAAATAAATATCGCAGTGTGACGAGGCATTTTTCTACCTTAAGAGAGTCATAGTTACTGCTGCCAGCTGCTCTCCCTTCTTTGAATCTTTCATCTCTTTAATTCGTATTGCGGCCAGTCCTGCAGAAGCGAAATAGTGCAACATGTCCACCTTAACGTTGTCTGAGTTACTACAACGACGATATTTACGAGCTTTCAAATAAATTTCGCAGAGTGACGAGGCATTTGGCTACCTTAAGAGAGTCATAGTTACTGCTGCCAGCTGCTCCCCCTTCTTTGACCTTTCCTCTCTTTAATTCGTATTGCGGCCAATCCTGCAGAAGCGAAATGCTGCAACATGTCCACCTTAACGTTGCCTGAGTTACATCAACGACGATATCCTCGAGTTTTCAAATAAATTTCGCAGAGTGACGAGGCATTTGGCTACCTTAAGAGAGTCATAGTTACTCCTGCCGGCTGCTTCCATTTCTTTAGGCCTTAATCATTCTTGCTAAGGCCATTCCTACAGAACCGATATGTCACTGTATGTCCACCTTTACGACGTCACAGTTACTCCCACTACGAGTGTCTCGAGTTAGCAAATGTACTTCGCCGGATGAAGAGGCAATTGGCTACCTTAAGAGAGTCATAGTTCCTGTTGCCAGCTGCTCCACTTTCTTTGAATCTTTCCTCTCTTTAATTCGTTCTGCTGCCAGTCCATTCAGAAGCGAAATACTGCAACATGTCCACCTTAACGTTGTCTGAGTTACTCCAACGACGATATCCACGAGCTTTCAAATAAATTTCGCAGAGTGACGAGGCATTTGGCTACCTTACGAGAGTCATAGTTGCTGCTGCCAGCTGCTCTCCCTTCTTTGAATCTTTCCTTTCTGTAATTCGTATTGCGGCCAGTCCTGCTGAAGCGAAATGCTACAGCATGTCCACCTCAACGTTGTCTGAGTTACTCCACCTATGATATCCTCGAGTTTTCAAATAAATTTCGCAGAGTGACGAGGCATTTGGCTACCTTAAGAGAGTCATAGTTACTCCTGCCGGCTGCTCCCAATTCTTTCGCCCTTTATCATTCTTGCTATGGCCAGTCCTACAGAACCGATATGCCACCGTATGTCCACCTTAACATCGTCACAGTTACTCCCACTACGAGTTTCTCGAGTTAGCAAATGTACTTCGCCGATTGACAAGGCATTTGGCTACCTTAAGTGAGTCATAGTTCCTGTTGCCAGCTGCTCCCCTTTCTTTGAATCTTTCATCTCTTTAATTTGTTCTGCAGCCAGTCCAGGCAGAAGCGAAATACTGCAACATGTCCACCTTAACGTTGTCTGAGTTACTACAACGACGATATCCACGAGCTTTCAAATAAATTTCGCAGAGTGACGAGGCATTAGGCTACCTCAAGAGAGTCATAGTTACTGCTACCAATTGCTCCCCCTTCTTTGATCTTTCCTCTCATTAATTCGTATTGCGGCCTGTCCTGCAGATGCGAAATGCTACAGTATTTTACCTTAACGTTGTCTGAGTTACTCCAAAGACGATATCCTCGAGTTTTCCAATAAATTTCGCAGAGTGACAAGGCATTTGGCTACCTTAAGAGAGTCATAGTTACTTCTGCCGGCTGCTTCCATTTCTTTAGGCCTTAATCATTCTTGCTAAGGGCAGTCCTACAGAACCGATATGTCACTGTATGTCCACCTTAACGACGTCACAGTTACTCCCACTACGAGTGTGTCGAGTTAGCAAATGTACTTCGCCGGATGAAGAGGCAATTGGCTACCTTAAGAGACTCGTAGTTCCTCTTGCCAGCTGCTCCTCTTTCTTTGAAACTTTCCTCTCTTTAATTCGTACTGCGGCTAGTCCATGCAGAAGCGAAATGCCGCAACATGCCCACCTTAACGTTGTCTGAGATACTCCAACGAGGATATCCTCGAGTTTTCAAATAAATCTTGCAGTGTGACGAGGCATTTGGCTACCTTAAGAGAATCATAGTTACTCCTCCTGGCTGCTCCCACTTCTTTAGGCCATTATCATTCTTGCCATGGCCAGTCCTACAGAACCGATATGCCACTGTATGTGCACCTAAACGTCGTCACAGTTACTCCCACTACGGGTTTCTTGAGTTAGCAAATGTACTTCGCCGGATGACGAGGCATTTGGCTACCTTAAGAGAGTCATAGTTCCTCTTGAAAGCTGCTCCCCTTTCTTTGAATCACTCCTCTCTTTTTTTCGTACTGCGGACAGTCCATGCAGAAGCGAAATGCTGCAACATGTCCACCTTAAAGTTGTCTGAGATACTTCAACGACGATATCCTCGAATTTTCAAATAAATTTCGCAGAGTGACGAGGCATTTGGCTACCTTAAGAGAGTCATAGTTACTACTGCCGGCTGCTCCCATTTCTTTAGGCCTTAATCAGTCCTACAGAACCGATGTGTCACTGTATGTCCACCTTAACGACGTCACAGTTACTCCCACTACGAGTTTCTCGAGTTAGCAAATGTACTTCGCCGGATGACGAGGCATTTGGCTACCTTAAGAGAGTCATAGTTCCTGTTGCCAGCTGCTCCTCTTTCTTTGAATCTTTCCTCTCTTTAATTCGTACTGCTGCCAGTCCACGCAGAAGCGAAATACTGCAACATGTCCACCTTAACGTTGTCTGAGTTACTCCAACGACAATATCCACGAGCTTTCAAATAAATTTCGCAGAGTGACGAGGCAGTTGGCTACCTTAAGAGAGTCATAGTTACTGCTGCCAGCTGCTCCCCCTTCTTTGATCTTTCCTCTCTTTAATTCGTATTGCGGCCAGTCCTGCAGAAGCGAAAGGCTGCAACATGTCCACCTTAACGTTGTTCGAGTTACTCCAACGATGATATCCTCCAGATTTCAAATATATTTCGCAAAGTGACAAGGCATTTGGCTACCTTAAGAGAGTCATAGTTACTCCTGCTGGCTGCTCCCAATTCTTTAGACCTTTATCATTCTTGCTATGGCCAGTCCTACAGAACCGATATGCTACCGTATGTCCACCTTAACGTCGTCACAGTTACTCCCACTACGAGTTTCTCGACTTAGCAAATGTACTTCGCCGGATGACGAGGCATTTGGCTGCCGTAAGAGGGTCATAGTTCCTCTTGCTAGCTGCTCCCCTTTCTTTGAATCTATCCCCTCTTTAATTCCGTACTGCGGCCAGTCCATGCAGAAGCGGAATGCTGCAACATGTCCACCTTAACGTTGTCTGAGTTACTCCAACGACGATATCCTCGAGTTTTCAAATACATTTCGCAGAGTGATGAGGCATTTGGCTACCTTAAGAGAGTCATAGTTACTCCTCCTGGCTGCTTCCATTTCTTTAGGCCATTATAATTCTTGCTATGGCCAGTCCCACAGAACCGATATGCCACT
Organism: Schistocerca americana; assembly: GCF_021461395.2. Classification (NCBI taxonomy): domain Eukaryota; kingdom Metazoa; phylum Arthropoda; class Insecta; order Orthoptera; family Acrididae; genus Schistocerca; species Schistocerca americana. The sequence goes on from NC_060123.1 coordinate 718,535,855, forward strand.
ATATGTCCGCCTAAACGTCGTCACAGTTACTCCCACTACGAGTTTCTTTAGTATGCAAATGTACTTCGCCGGATGACGAGGCATTTGGCTACCTTAAGAGACTCGTAGTTCCTCTTGCCAGCTGCTCCTCTTTCTTTGAAACGTTCCTCTCTTTAATTCGTACTGCGGCTAGTCCATGCAGAAGCGAAATGCTGCAACATGCCCACCTTAACGTTGTCTGAGTTACTCCAACGACGATATCCTCGAGTTTTCAAATAAATTTCGCCGAGTGACGAGGCACTTGGCTACCTTAAGAGAGTCATAGTGACTCCAGCCGGCTGCTCCCATTTCTTTAGGCATTTATCATTCTCGCTATGACCAGTCCTACAGAACCGATATGCTACTCTATGTCCACCTAAACGTCGTCACAGTTACTCCCACCACGAGTTTCTTGAGTTAGCAAATGTACTTCGCCGGACGATGAGGCATTTGGCTACCTTAAGAGAGTCATAGTTCCTGCTGCCAGCTGCTAGCCCTTCTTTGAATCTTTCGTCTCTTTAATTCGTATTGCGGCCAGTCCTGCAGAAGCGAAATGCTACAGCATGTCCACCTTAACGTTGTGTGAGTTACTCCACCGATGATATCCTCGAGTTTCAAATAAATTTCGCAGAGTGACGAGACATTTGGCTACCTTAAGAGAGTCGCAGTTACTCCTGCCGGCTGCTCCCATTTCTTTAGGACTTTATCATCCTTGCTAAGGCCAGTCCTACAAAACCGATATGACACTGTATCTCCACCTTAACGTCGTCACAGTTACTCCCACTACGAGTTTCTCGAGTTAGCAAATGTTCTTCGCCGGATGATGAGGCATTTGGCTACCTTAAGAGAGTCATAGTTCCTGCTGCCAGCTGCTAGCTCTTCCTTTGAAACTTTCCTCTCTTTAATTCTTACTGCGGCCAGTCCATGCAGAAGCGGAATGCTGCAACATGTCCACCTTAACGTTGTCTGAGTTACTCCAACGACGATATCCTCGAGTTTTCAAATAAATTTCGCAGAGTGACGAGGCATTTGGCTACCTTAAGAGAGTCATAGTTACTGCTGCCAGCTGCTCTCCCTTCTTTGAATCTTTCGTCTCTTTAATTCGTATTGCGGCCAGTCCTGCAAAAGCGAAATGCTACAGCATGTCCACCTTAACGTTGTGTGAGTTACTCCACCGATGATATCCTCGAGTTTCAAATAAATTTCGCAGAGTGACGAGACATTTGGCTACCTTAAGAGAGTCGCAGTTACTCCTGCCGGCTGCTCCCATTTCTTTAGGACTTTATCATCCTTGCTAAGGCCAGTCCTACAAAACCGATATGACACTGTATCTCCACCTTAACGTCGTCACAGCTACTCCCACTACGAGATTCTCGAGTTAGCCAATGTACTTCACCGGTTGACGAGGAATTTGGCTACCTTAAGTGAGTCATAGTTCCTGTTGCCAGCTGCTCCCCTTTCTTTGAATCTTTCCTCTCTTTAATTCGTTCTGCAGCCAGTCCAGGCAGAAGCGAAATAGTGCAACATGTCCACCTTAACGTTGTCTGAGTCACTACAACGACGATATTTACGAGCTTTCAAATAAATTTCGCGGAGTGACGAGGTATTTGGCTACCTTAAGAGATTCATAGTTACTCCTGCCGGCTGCTCCCATTTCTTTAGGCCATTATCATTCTTGCTATGGCCAATCCTACAGAACCGATATGCCACCGTATGTCCACCTTAACGTCGTCACAGTTACTCCCACTACGAGTTTCTCGAGTTAGCAAATGTACTTCGCCGGTTGACGAGGCGTTTGGCTACCTTAAGTGAGTCATAGTTCCTGTTTCCAGCTGCTCCCCTTTCTTTGAATCTTTACTCTCTTTAATTCGTTCTGCGGCCAGTCTAGGCAGAAGCGAAATACTGCATCATGTCAACCTTAACGTTGTCTGAGTTACTCCAACGACAATATCCTCGAGTTTTCAAATAAATTTCGCAGAGTGACGAGGCATTTGGCTACCTTAAGAGAGTCATAGTTACTGCTGCCAGCTGCTCCCCCTTCTTTGATCTTTCCTCTCTTTAATTCGTATTGCGGCCAATCCTGCTGGAGCAAAAAGCTGCAACATGTCCACCTTAACGTTGTCTGAGTTAATCCAACGACGATATCCTCGAGTTTTCAAATAAATTTCGCGGAGTAACGAGGCATTTGGCTAACTTAAGAGAGTCATAGTTACTCCTCCTGGCTGCTCCCATTTCTTTAGGCCTTTATCATTCTTGCTATGGCCAGTCCTACAGAACAGATATGCCACTGTATGTCCACCTAAACGTCGTCACAGTTACTCCCACTACGGGTTTCTTGAGTTAGCAAATGTACTTCGCCGGATGACGAGGCATTTGGCTACCTTAAGAGAGTCATAGTTCCTCTTGCCAGCTGCTCCCCTTTCTTTGAATCTCTCATCTCTTTAATTCGTACTGCGGCCAGTCCATGCAGAAGCGAAATGCTGCAACATGTCCACCTTAACGTTGTCTGAGTTACTCCAACGACAATATCCTCGAGTTTTCAAATAAATTTCGCAGAGTGACGAGGCATTTGGCTACCTTAAGTGAGTCATAGTTACTGCTGCCAGCTGCTCCCCCTTCTTTGATCTTTCCTCTCTTTAATTCGTATTGCGGCCAGTCCTGCAGAAGCGAAAGGCTGCAACATGTCCACCTTAACGTTGTCCGAGTTACTCCAACGACGATATCCTCGAGATTTCAAATAAATTTCGCAGAGTGACAAGGCATTTGGCTACCTTAAGAGAGTCATAGTTACTCCTGCCGGCTGCTCCCAATTCTTTTGACCTTTATCATTCTTGCTATGGCCAGTCCTACAGAACCGATATGCAACCGTATGTCCACCTTAACGTCGTCACAGTTACTCCCACTACGAGTTTCTCGACTTAGCAAATGTACTTCGCCGGATGACGAGGCATTTGGCTGCCTTAAGAGGGTCATAGTTCCTCTTGCTAGCTGCTCCCCTTTCTTTGAATCTTTACTCTCTTTAATTCCGTACTGCGGCCAGTCCATGCAGAAGCGGAATGCCGCAACATGTCCACCTTAACGTTGTCTGAGATACTCCAACGAGGATATCCTCGAGTTTTCAAATAAATCTTGCAGTGTGACGAGGCATTTGGCTACCTTAAGAGAATCATAGTTACTCCTCCTGGCTGCTCCCATTTCTTTAGGCCATTATCATTCTTGCTATGGCCAATCCTACAGAACCGATATGCCACTGTATGTCCACCTAAACGACGTCACAGTTACTCCCACTACGAGTTACTTTAGTATACAAATGTACTTCGCCGGATGACGAGGCACTTGGCTACCTTAAGAGACTCATAGATCCTCTTGCCAGCTACTCCCCTTTCTTTGAAACTTTCCTCTCTTTAATTCGTACTGCGGCTAGTCCATGCAGAAGCGAAATGCTGCAACATGCCCACCTTAACGTTGTCTGAGTTACTCCAACGACGATATCCTCGAGTTTTCAAATAAATTTCGCAGAGTGACGAGGCACTTGGCTACCTTAAGAGAGTCATAGTGACTCCTGCCGGCTGCTCCCATTTCTTTAGGCCTTTATCATTCTTGCTATGGCCAGTCCTACAGAACCGATATGCCACTGTATGTCCACCTTAACGTCGTCACAGTTACTCCCACTACGAGTTTCTATAGTATGCAAATGTACTTCGCCGGATGACGAGGCATTTGGCAAACTTAAGAGACTCATAGTTCCTCTTGCCAGCTGCTCCCCTTTCTTTGAAACTTTCCCCTCTTTAATTCGTACTGCGGCTAGTCCATGCAGAAGCGAAATGCTGCAACATGCCCACCTTAACGTTGTCTGAGTTACTCCAACGACGATATCCTCGCGTTTTCAAATAAATTTCGCAGAGTGACGAGGCGCTTGGCTACCTTAAGAGAGTCATAGTTACTCCAGCCGGCTGCTCCCATCTCTTTAGGCCTTTATCATTCTTGCTATGGCCAGTCCTACAGAACCGATATGCTACTCTATGTCCACCTAAACGTCGTCACAGTTATTCCCACCACGAGTTTCTTGAGTTAGCAAATGTACTTCGCCGGATGATGAGGCATTTGGCTACCTTAAGAGAGTCATAGTTCCTGCTGCCAGCTGATAGCCCTTCTATGAATCTTTCGTCTCTTTAATTCGTATTGCGGCCAGTCCTGCAGAAGCGAAATGCTACAGCATGTCCACCTTAACGTTGTGTGAGTTACTCCACCGATGATATCCTCGAGTTTCAAATAAATTTCGCAGGGTGACGAGACATTTGGCTACCTTAAGAGAGTCGCAGTTACTCCTGCCGGCTGCTCCCATTTCTTTAGGACTTTATCATCCTTGCTAAGGCCAGTCCTACAAAACCGATATGACACTGTATCTCCACCTTAACGTCGTCACAGTTACTCCCACTACGAGTTTCTCGACTTAGCAAATGTTCTTCGCCGGATGATGAGGCATTTGGCTACCTTAAGAGAGTCATAGTTCCTGCTGCCAGCTGCTAGCCCTTCCTTTGAAACTTTCCTCTCTTTAATTCGTACTGCGGCCAGTCCATGCAGAAGCGGAATGCTGCAACATGTCCACCTTATAGTTGTCTGAGTTACTCCAACGACGATATCCTGGAGTTTTTAAATAAATTTCGCAGAGTGACGAGGCATTTGGCTACCTTAAGAGAGTCATAGTTACTGCTGCCAGCTGCTCTCCCTTCTTTGAATCTTTCGTCTCTTTAATTCGTATTGCGGCCAGTCCTGCAGAAGCGAAATGCTACAGCATGTCCACCTTAACGTTGTGTGAGTTACTCCACCGATGATATCCTCGAGTTTCAAATAAATTTCGCAGAGTGACGAGACATTTGGCTACCTTAAGAGAGTCGCAGTTACTCCTGCCGGCTGCTCCCATTTTTTTAGGACTTTATCATCCTTGCTAAGGCCTGTCCTACAAAACCGATATGACACTGTATCTCGACCTTAACGTCGTCACAGCTACTCCCACTACGAGATTCTCGAGTTAGCCAATGTACTTCACCGGTTGACGAGGCATTTGGCTACCTTAAGTGAGTCATAGTTCCTGTTGCCAACTGCTCCCCTTTCTTTGAATCTTTCCTCTCTTTAATTCGTTCTGCGGCCAGTCCAGGCAGAAGCGAAATAGTGCAACATGTCCACCTTAACGTTGTCTGAGTCACTACAACGACGATATTTACGAGCTTTCAAATAAATTTCGCGGAGTGACGAGGTATTTGGCTACCTTAAGAGAGTCATAGTTCCTCTTGCCAGCTGCTCCCCTTTCTTTGAATCTCTCATCTCTTTAATTCGTACTGCGGCCAGTCCATGCAGAAGCGAAATGCTGCAACATGTCCACCTTAACGTTGTCCGAGTTACTCCAACGACGATATTCTCGAGATTTCAAATAAATTTCGCAGAGTGACAAGGCATTTGGCTACCTTAAGAGAGTCATAGTTACTCCTGCCGGCTGCTCCCAATTCTTTTGACCTTTATCATTCTTGCTATGGCCAGTCCTACAGAACCGATATGCATCCGTATGTCCACCTTAACGTCGTCACAGTTACTCCCACTACGAGTTTCTCGACTTAGCAAATGTACTTCGTCGGATGACGAGGCATTTGGCTGCCTTAAGAGGGTCAAAGTTCCTCTTGCTAGCTGCTCCCCTTTCTTTAAATCTTTACTCTCTTTAATTCCGTACTGCGGCCAGTCCATGCAGAAGCGGAATGCCGCAACATGTCCACTTTAACGTTGTCTGAGATACTCCAACGAGGATATCCTCGAGTTTTCAAATAAATCTTGCAGTGTGACGAGGCATTTGGCTACCTTAAGAGAATCATAGTTACTCCTCCTGGCGGCTCCCATTTCTTTAGGCCATTATCATTCTTGCTATGGCCAGTCCTACAGAACCGATATGCCACTGTATGTCCACCTAAACGATGTCACAGTTACTCCCACTACGAGTTACTTTAGTATACAAATGTACTTCGCCGGATGACGAGGCACTTGGCTACCTTAAGAGACTCATAGATCCTCTTGCCAGCTACTCCCCTTTCTTTGAAACTTTCCTCTCTTTAATTCGTACTGCGGCTAGTCCATGCAGAAGCGAAATGCTGCAACATGCCCACCTTAACGTTGTCTGAGTTACTCCAACGACGATATCCTCGAGTTTTCAAATAAATTTCGCAGAGTGACGAGGCACTTGGCTACCTTAAGAGAGTCATAGTGACTCCTGCCGGCTGCTCCCATTTCTTTAGGCCTTTATCATTCTTGCTATGGCCAGTCCTACAGAACCGATATGCCACTGTATGTCCACCTTAACGTCGTCACAGTTACTCCCACTACGAGTTTCTATAGTATGCAAATGTACTTCGCCGGATGACGAGGCATTTGGCTACCTTAAGAGACTCATAGTTCCTCTTGCCAGCTGCTCCCCTTTCTTTGAAACTTTCCTCTCTTTAATTCGTACTGCGGCTAGTCCATGCAGAAGCGAAATGCTGCAACATGCCCACCTTAACGTTGTCTGAGTTACTCCAACGACGATATCCTCGAGTTTTCAAATAAATTTCGCAGAGTGACGAGGCGCTTGGCTACCTTAAGAGAGTCATAGTTACTCCAGCCGGCTGCTCCCATCTCTTTAGGCCTTTATCATTCTTGCTATGGCCAGTCCTACAGAACCGATATGCTACTCTATGTCCACCTAAACGTCGTCACAGTTATTCCCACCACGAGTTTCTTGAGTTAGCAAATGTACTTCGCCGGATGATGAGGCATTTGGCTACCTTCAGAGAGTCATAGTTCCTGCTGCCAGCTGATAGCCCTTCTTTGAATCTTTCGTCTCTTTAATTCGTATTGCGGCCAGTCCTGCAGAAGCGAAATGCTGCAACATGCCCACCTTAACGTTGTCTGAGTTACTACAACGACGATATCCTCGAGTTTTCAAATAAATTTCGCAGAGTGACGAGGCGCTTGGCTACCTTAAGAGAGTCATAGTTACTCCTGCCGGCTGCTCCCATTTCTTTAGGACTTTATCGTCCTTGCTAAGGCCAGTCCTACAAAACCGATATGACACTGTATCTCCACCCTAACGTCGTCACAGTTACTCCCACTACGAGTTTCTCGACTTAGCAAACGTTCTTCGCCGGATGATGAGGCATTTGGCTACCTTAAGAGAGTCATAGTTCCTGCTGCCAGCTGCTAGCCCTTCCTTTGAAACTTTCCTCTCTTTAATTCGTACTGCGGCCAGTCCATGCAGAAGCGGAATGCTGCAACATGTCCACCTTAACTTTGTCTGAGTTACTCCAACGACGATATCCTCTAGTTTTCAAATAAATTTCGCAGAGTGACGAGGCATTTGGCTACCTTAAGAGAGTCATAGTTACTGCTGCCAGCTGCTCTCCCTTCTTTGAATGATTCGTCTCTTTAGTTCGTATTGCCGCCAGTCCTGCAGAAGCGAAATGCTACAGCATGTCCACCTTCACGTTGTGTGAGTTACTCCACCGATGATATCCTCGAGTTTCAAATAAATTTCGCAGAGTGACGAGACATTTGGCTACCTTAAGAGAGTCGCAGTTACTCCTGCCGGCTGCTCCCATTTCTTTAGGACTTTATCATCCTTGCTAAGGCCAGTCCTACAAAACCGATATGACACTGTATTTCCACCTTAACGTCGTCACAGTTACTCCCACTTCGAGTTTCTCGAGTTAGCAAATGTACTTCGCCGGTTGACGAGGCGTTTGGCTACCTTCAGTGAGTCATAGTTCCTGTTTCCAGCTGCTCCCCTTTCTTTGAATCTTTACTCTCTTTAATTCGTTCTGCAGCCAGTCCAGGCAGAAGCGAAATAGTGCAACATGTCCACCTTAACGTTGTCTGAGTCACTACAACGACGATATTTACGAGCTTTCAAATAAATTTCGCGGAGTGACGAGGTATTTGGCTACCTTAAGAGATTCAAAGTTACTCCTGCCGGCTGCTCCCATTTCTTTAGGCCATTATCATTCTTGCTATGGCCAATCCTACAGAACCGATATGCCACCGTATGTCCACCTTAACGTCGTCACAGTTACTCCCACTACGAGTTTCTCGAGTTAGCAAATGTACTTCGCCGGTTGACGAGGCGTTTGGCTACCTTCAGTGAGTCATAGTTCCTGTTTCCAGCTGCTCCCCTTTCTTTGAATCTTTACTCTCTTTAATTCGTTCTGCGGCCAGTCCAGGCAGAAGCGAAATACTGCATCATGTCCACCTTAACGTTGTCTGAGTTACTCCAACGACAATATCCTCGAGTTTTCAAATAAATTTCGCAGAGTGACGACGCATTTGGCTACCTTAAGAGAGTCATAGTTACTGCTGCCAGCTGCTCCCCCTTCTTTGATCTTTCCTCTCTTTAATTCGTATTGCGGCCAATCCTGCAGGAGCGAAAAGCTGCAACATGTCCACCTTAACGTTGTCTGAGTTAATCCAACGACGATATCCTCGAGTTTTCAAATAAATTTCGCGGAGTAACGAGGCATTTGGCTAACTTAAGAGAGTCATAGTTACTCCTCCTGGCTGCTCCCATTTCTTTAGGCCTTTATCATTCTTGCTATGGCCAGTCCTACAGAACAGATATGCCACTGTATGTCCACCTAAACGTCGTCACAGTTACTCCCACTACGGGTTTCTTGAGTTAGCAAATGAACTTCGCCGGATGACGAGGCATTTGGCTACCTTAAGAGAGTCATAGTTCCTCTTGCCAGCTGCTCCCCTTTCTTTGAATCTCTCATCTCTTTAATTCGTACTGCGGCCAGTCCATGCAGAAGCGAAATGCTGCAACATGTCCACCTTAACGTTGTCTGAGTTACTCCAACGACAATATCCTCGAGTTTTCAAATAAATTTCGCAGAGTGACGAGGCATTTGGCTACCTTAAGAGAGTCATAGTTACTGCTGCCAGCTGCTCCCCCTTCTTTGATCTTTCCTCTCTTTAATTCGTATTGCGGCCAGTCCTGCAGAAGCGAAAGGCTGCAACATGTCCACCTTAACGTTGTCCGAGTTACTCCAACGACGATATCCTCGAGATTTCAAATAAATTTCGCAGAGTGACAAGGCATTTGGCTACCTTAAGAGAGTCATAGTTACTCCTGCCGGCTGCTCCCAATTCTTTTGACCTTTATCATTCTTGCTATGGCCAGTCGTACAGAACCGATATGCAACCGTATGTCCACCTTAACGTCGTCACAGTTACTCCCACTACGAGTTTCTCGACTTAGCAAATGTACTTCGCCGGATGACGAGGCATTTGGCTGCCTTAAGAGGGTCATAGTTCCTCTTGCTAGCTGCTCCCCTTTCTTTGAATCTTTACTCTCTTTAATTCCGTACTGCGGCCAGTCCATGCAGAAGCGGAATGCCGCAACATGTCCACCTTAACGTTGTCTGAGATACTCCAACGAGGATATCCTCGAGTTTTCAAATAAATCTTGCAGTGTGACGAGGCATTTGGCTACCTTAAGAGAATCATAGTTACTCCTCCTGGCTACTCCCATTTCTTTAGGCCATTGTCATTCTTGCTATGGCCAGTCCTACAGAACCGATATGCCACTGTATGTCCACCTAAACGACGTCACAGTTACTCCCACTACGAGTTACTTTAGTATACAAATGTACTTCGCCGGATGACGAGGCACTTGGCTACCTTAAGAGACTCATAGATCCTCTTGCCAGCTACTCCCCTTTCTTTGAAACTTTCCTCTCTTTAATTCGTACTGCGGCTAGTCCATGCAGAAGCGAAATGCTGCAACATGCCCACCTTAACGTTGTCTGAGTTACTCCAACGACGATATCCTCGAGTTTTCAAATAAATTTCGCAGAGTGACGAGGCACTTGGCTACCTTAAGAGAGTCATAGTGACTCCTGCCGGCGGCTCCCATTTCTTTAGGCCTTTATCATTCTTGCTATGGCCAGTCCTACAGAACCGATATGCCACTGTATGTCCACCTTAACGTCGTCACAGTTACTCCCACTACGAGTTTCTATAGTATGCAAATGTACTTCGCCGTATGACGAGGCATTTGGCAAACTTAAGAGACTCATAGTTCCTCTTGCCAGCTGCTCCCCTTTCTTTGAAACTTTCCTCTCTTTAATTCGTACTGCGGCTAAGAAATGCAGAAGCGAAATGCTGCAACATGCCCACCTTAACGTTGTCTGAGTTACTCCAACGACGATATCCTCGAGTTTTCAAATAAATTTCGCAGAGTGACGAGGCGCTTGGCTACCTTAAGAGAGTCATAGTTACTCCAGCCGGCTGCTCCCATCTCTTTAGGCCTTTATCATTCTTGCTATGGCCAGTCCTACAGAACCGATATGCTACTCTATGTCCACCTAAACGTCGTCACAGTTATTCCCACCACGAGTTTCTTGAGTTAGCAAATGTACTTCGCCGGATGATGAGGCATTTGGCTACCTTAAGAGAGTCATAGTTCCTGCTGCCAGCTGATAGCCCTTCTTTGAATCTTTCGTCTCTTTAATTCGTATTGCGGCCAGTCCTGCAGAAGCGAAATGCTACAGCATGTCCACCTTAACGTTGTGTGAGTTACTCCACCGATGATATCCTCGAGTTTCAAATAAATTTCGCAGGGTGACGAGACATTTGGCTACCGTAAGAGAGTCGCAGTTACTCCTGCCGGCTGCTCCCATTTCTTTAGGACTTTATCATCCTTGCTAAGGCCAGTCCTACAAAACCGATATGACACTGTATCTCCACCTTAACGTCGTCACAGTTACTCCCACTACGAGTTTCTCGACTTAGCAAATGTTCTTCGCCGGATGACGAGGCATTCGGCTACCTTAAGAGAGTCATAGTTCCTGCTGCCAGCTGCTAGCCCTTCCTTTGAAACTTTCCTCTCTTTAATTCGTACTGCGGCCAGTCCATGCAGAAGCGGAATGCTGCAACATGTCCACCTTAACGTTGTCTGAGTTACTCCAACGACGATATCCTGGAGTTTTTAAATAAATTTCGCAGAGTGACGAGGCATTTGGCTACCTTAAGAGAGTCATAGTTACTGCTGCCAGCTGCTCTCCCTTCTTTGAATCTTTCGTCTCTTTAATTCGTATTGCGGCCAGTCCTGCAGAAGCGAAATGCTACAGCATGTCCACCTTAACGTTGTGTGAGTTACTCCACCGATGATATCCTCGAGTTTCAAATAAATTTCGCAGAGTGACGAGACATTTGGCTACCTTAAGAGAGTCGCAGTTACTCCTGCCGGCTGCTCCCATTTTTTTAGGACTTTATCATCCTTGCTAAGGCCAGTCCTACAAAACCGATATGACACTGTATCTCGACCTTAACGTCGTCACAGCTACTCCCACTACGAGATTCTCGAGTTAGCCAATGTACTTCACCGGTTGACGAGGCATTTGGCTACCTTAAGTGAGTCATAGTTCCTGTTGCCAGCTGCTCCCCTTTCTTTGAATCTTTCCTCTCTTTAATTCGTTCTGCGGCCAGTCCAGGCAGAAGCGAAATAGTGCAACATGTCCACCTTAACGTTGTCTGAGTCACTACAACGACGATATTTACGAGCTTTCAAATAAATTTCGCGGAGTGACGAGGTATTTGGCTACCTTAAGAGAGTCATAGTTCCTCTTGCCAGCTGCTCCCCTTTCTTTGAATCTCTCATCTCTTTAATTCGTACTGCGGCCAGTCCATGCAGAAGCGAAATGCTGCAACATGTCCACCTTAACGTTGTCCGAGTTACTCCAACGACGATATTCTCGAGATTTCAAATAAATTTCGCAGAGTGACAAGGCATTTGGCTACCTTAAGAGAGTCATAGTTAATCCTGCCGGCTGCTCCCAATTCTTTTGACCTTTATCATTCTTGCTATGGCCAGTCCTACAGAACCGATATGCAACCGTATGTCCACCTTAACGTCGTCACAGTTACTCCCACTACGAGTTTCTCGACTTAGCAAATGTACTTCGCCGGATGACGAGGCATTTGGCTGCCTTAAGAGGGTCATAGTTCCTCTTCCTAGCTGCTCCCCTTTCTTTGAATCTTTACTCTCTTTAATTCCGTACTGCGGCCAGTCCATGCAGAAGCGGAATGCCGCAACATGTCCACCTTAACGTTGTCTGAGATACTCCAACGAGGATATCCTCGAGTTTTCAAATAAATCTTGCAGTGTGACGAGGCATTTGGCTACCTTAAGAGAATCATAGTTACTCCTCCTGGCGGCTCCCATTTCTTTAGGCCATTATCATTCTTGCTATGGCCAGTCCTACAGAACCGATATGCCACTGTATGTCCACCTAAACGATGTCACAGTTACTCCCACTACGAGTTACTTTAGTATACAAATGTACTTCGCCGGATGACGAGGCACTTGGCTACCTTAAGAGACTCATAGATCCTCTTGCCAGCTACTCCCCTTTCTTTGAAACTTTCCTCTCTTTAATTCGTACTGCGGCTAGTCCATGCAGAAGCGAAATGCTGCAACATGCCCACCTTAACGTTGTCTGAGTTACTCCAACGACGATATCCTCGAGTTTTCAAATAAATTTCGCAGAGTGACGAGGCACTTGGCTACCTTAAGAGAGTCATAGTGACTCCTGCCGGCTGCTCCCATTTCTTTAGGCCTTTATCATTCTTGCTATGGCCAGTCCTACAGAACCGATATGCCACTGTATGTCCACCTTAACGTCGTCACAGTTACTCCCACTACGAGTTTCTATAGTATGCAAATGTACTTCGCCGGATGACGAGGCATTTGGCTACCTTAAGAGACTCATAGTTCCTCTTGCCAGCTGCTCCCCTTTCTTTGAAACTTTCCTCTCTTTAATTCGTACTGCGGCTAGTCCATGCAGAAGCGAAATGCTGCAACATGCCCACCTTAACGTTGTCTGAGTTACTCCAACGACGATATCCTCGAGTTTTCAAATAAATTTCGCAGAGTGACGAGGCGCTTGGCTACCTTAAGAGAGTCATAGTTACTCCAGCCGGCTGCTCCCATCTCTTTAGGCCTTTATCATTCTTGCTATGGCCAGTCCTACAGAACCGATATGCTACTCTATGTCCACCTAAACGTCGTCACAGTTATTCCCACCACGAGTTTCTTGAGTTAGCAAATGTACTTCGCCGGATGATGAGGCATTTGGCTACCTTCAGAGAGTCATAGTTCCTGCTGCCAGCTGATAGCCCTTCTTTGAATCTTTCGTCTCTTTAATTCGTATTGCGGCCAGTCCTGCAGAAGCGAAATGCTGCAACATGCCCACCTTAACGTTGTCTGAGTTACTCCAACGACGATATCCTCGAGTTTTCAAATAAATTTCGCAGAGTGACGAGGCGCTTGGCTACCTTAAGAGAGTCATAGTTACTCCTGCCGGCTGCTCCCATTTCTTTAGGACTTTATCATCCTTGCTAAGGCCAGTCCTACAAAACCGATATGACACTGTATCTCCACCCTAACGTCGTCACAGTTACTCCCACTACGAGTTTCTCGACTTAGCAAATGTTCTTCGCCGGATGATGAGGCATTTGGCTACCTTAAGAGAGTCATAGTTCCTGCTGCCAGCTGCTAGCCCTTCCTTTGAAACTTTCCTCTCTTTAATTCGTACTGCGGCCAGTCCATGCAGAAGCGGAATGCTGCAACATGTCCACCTTAACGTTGTCTGAGTTACTCCAACGACGATATCCTCGAGTTTTTAAATAAATTTCGCAGAGTGACGAGGCATTTGGCTACCTTAAGAGAGTCATAGTTACTGCTGCCAGCTGCTCTCCCTTCTTTGAATGATTCATCTCTTTAGTTCGTATTGCCGCCAGTCCTGCAGAAGCGAAATGCTACAGCATGTCCACCTTCACGTTGTGTGAGTTACTCCACCGATGATATCCTCGAGTTTCAAATAAATTTCGCAGAGTGACGAGACATTTAGCTACCTTAAGAGAGTCGCAGTTACTCCTGCCGGCTGCTCCCATTTCTTTAGGACTTTATCATCCTTGCTAAGGCCAGTCCTACAAAACCGATATGACACTGTATCTCCACCTTAACGTCGTCACAGCTACTCCCACTACGAGATTCTCGAGTTAGCCAATGTACTTCACCGGTTGACGAGGCATTTGGCTACCTTAAGTTAGTCATAGTTTCTGTTGCCAGCTGCTCCCCTTTCTTTGAATCTTTCCTCTCCTTAATTCGTTCTGCGGCCAGTCCAGGCAGAAGCGAAATAGTGCAACATGTCCACCTTAACGTTGTCTGAGTCACTACAACGACGATATTTACGAGCTTTCAAATAAATTTCGCGGAGTAACGAGGTATTTGGCTACCTTAAGAGAGTCATAGTTACTCCTGCCGGCTGCTCCCATTTCTTTAGGCCATTATCATTCTTGCTATGGCCAATCCTACAGAACCGATATGCCACCGTATGTCCACCTTAACGTCGTCACAGTTACTCCCACTACGAGTTTCTCGAGTTAGCAAATATACTTCGCCGGTTGACGAGGCGTTTGGCTACCTTAAGTGAGTCATAGTTCCTGTTTCCAGCTGCTCCCCTTTCTTTGAATCTTTACTCTCTTTAATTCGTTCTGCGGCCAGTCCAGGCAGAAGCGAAATACTGCATGATGTCCACCTTAACGTTGTCTGAGTTATTACAACGACGATATTTACGAGCTTTCAAATAAATTTCGCAGAGTTACGAGGCATTTAGCTACCATAAGAGAGTCATAGTTACTGCTGCCAATTGCTCCCCCTTCTTTGATCTTTCCTCTCATTAATTCGTATTGCGGCCAGTCCTGCAGATGCGAAATGCTACAGCATTTTACCTTAACGTTGTCTGACTTACTCCAACGACGATATCCTCGAGTTTTCAAATAAATTTTGCAGAGTGACAAGGCTTTTGGCTACCTTAAGAGAGTCATAGTTACTCCTGCCGGCTGCTCCCATTCCTTTAGGCCTTAATCATTCTTGCTTAGGCCAGTCCTACAGAACCGATATGTCACTGTATGACCACCTTAACGACGTCACAGTTACTCCCACTACGAGTTTCACGAGTTAGCAAATGTACTTCGCCGGATGACGAGGCATTTGGCTACCTTAAGAGAGTCATAGTTCCTGTTGCCAGCTGCTCCCCTTTCTATGAATCTTTCCTCTCTTTAATCCGTTCTGCTGCCAGTCCATGCAGAAGCAAAATACTGTAACATGTCCACCTTAACGTTGTCTGAGTTACTCCAACGACGATATCCACGAGCTTTCAAATAAATTTCGCAGAGTGACGAGGCATTTGGCTACCTTAAGAGAGTCATAGTTACTGCTGCCAGCTGCTTCCCCTTCGTTGATCTTTCCTCTCTTTAATTCGTATTGCGGCCAGTCCTGCAGAAGCGAAAGGCTGCAACATGTACACCTTAACGTTGTCCGAGTTACTCCAACGAGGATATCCTCGAGTTTTCAAATAAATCTTACAGTGTGACGAGGCATTTGGCTACATTAAGAGAGTCATAGTTACTCCTCCTGGCTGCTCCCATTTCTTTAGGCCATTATCATTCTTGCTATGGCCAGTCCTACAGAACCGATATGCAACCGTATGTCCACCTTAACGTCGTCACAGTTACTCCCACTACGAGTTTCTCGACTTAGCAAATGTACTTCGCCGGATGACGAGGCATTTGGCTGCCTTAAGAGGGTCATAGTTCCTCTTGCTTGCTGCTCCCCTTTCTTTGAATCTTTCCTCTCTTTAATTCCGTACTGCGGCCAGCCCATGCAGAAGCGGAATGCTGCAACATGTCCACCTTAACGTTGTCTGAGTTACTCCAACGACGATATCCTCGAGTTTTCAAATAAATCTTGCAGTGTGACGAGCATTTGGTTACCTTAAGAGAGTCATAGTCACTCCTCCTGGCTGCTCCCATTTCTTTAGGCCAATATCATTCTTGCTATGGCCAGTCCTACAGAACCGATATGCCACTCTATGTCCACCTAAACGTCGTCACAGTTACTCCCACTACGAGTTTCTTTAGTATGCAAATGTACTTCGCCGGATGACGAGGCATTTGGCTACCTTAAGAGACTCATAGTTCCTCTTGCCAGCTGCTCCCCTTTCTTTGAAACTTTCCTCTCTTTAATTCGTACTGCGGCTAGTCCATGCAGAAGCGAAATGCTGCAACATGCCCACCTTAACGTTGTCTGAGTTACTCCAACGACGATATCCTCGAGTTTCACATAAATTTCGCAGAGTGACGAGACATTTGGCTACCTTAAGAGAGTCGCAGTTACTTTTGCCTGCTGCTCCCATTTCTTTAGGACTTTATCATCCTTGCTAAGGCCAGTACTACAAAACGGATATGACACTGTATCTCCACCTTAACGTCGTCACAGTTACTCCCACTACGAGTTTCTCGAGTTAGCCAATGTACTTCGCCGGTTTACGAGGCATTTGGCTACCTTAAGTGAGTCATAGTTCCTGTTGCCAGCTGCTTCCCTTTCTTTGAATCTTTCCTCTCTTTAATTCGTTCTGCAGCCAGTCCAGGCAGAAGCGAAATACTGCAACATGTCCACCTTAACGTTGTCTGAGTTATTCCAACGACGATATCCTCGAGCTTTCAAATACATTTCGCAGAGTGACGAGGCATTTGGCTACCTTAAGAGAGTCATAGTTACTGCTGCCAGCTGCTCTGCCTTCTTTGAATCTTTCCTCCCTTTAATTCGTATTGCGGCCAGTCCTGCAGAAGCGAAATGCTACAGCATGTCCACCTCAACGTTTACTGAGTTACTCCACCGATGATATCCTCGAGTTTTCAAATAAATTTCGCAGAGTGACCAGGCATTTCGCTGCCTTGAGAGATTCATAGTTACTCCTGCCGGCTGCTCCCACTTCTTTAGGCCTTTATCATTCTTGCTATGGCCAGTCCTACAGAACCGATATGCCACCGTATGTCCACCTTAACGTCGTCACAGTTACCCCCACTACGAGTTCCTCGAGTTAGCAAATGTACTACGCCGGATGACGAGGCATTTGGCTACCCCATGAGAGGTATAGTTCCTCTTGCCAGCTGCTCCCTTTTCTTTGAATCTTTCCTCTCTTTAATTCGTACTGCGGCCAGTCCATGCAGAAGCGATATGCTACAGCATGTCCGCCTTAACGTTGTCTGAGTTACTCCAACGAAGATATCCTCGAGATTTCAAATTAATTTCGCAGAGTGACAAGGCATTTGGCTTCCTTAAGAGAGTCATAGTTACTCCTGCCGGCTGCTCCCATTTATTTAGACCTTTATCATTCTTGCTATGGCCAGTCCTACAAAACCGATATGCCACCGTATGTCCACCTTAACGTCGTCACAGTTACTCCCACTACGAGTATCTCCAGTTAGCAAATGTACTTCGCCGGATGACGCGGCATTTGGCTACCTTAAGGGAGTCATAGTTCCTCTTCCAGCTGCTCCCCTTTCTTTGAATCTTGCCTCTCTTTAATTCGTACTGCGGCCAGTCCATGCAGATGCGAAAGGCTGCAACATGTCCACCTTAACGTTGTCTGAGTTACTCCCTCGACGATATCTTTGAGATTTCAAATAAATTTCGCAGAGTAACAAGGCATTTGGCTACCTTAAGAGAGTCATAGTTACTCCTGCCGGCTGCTCCCATTTCTTTAGGCCTTTATCATTCTTGCTACAGAACCGATATGCCACTGTATGTCCACCTAAACGTCGTCACAGTTACTCCCACTATGAGTTTCTTGAGTTAGCAAATGTACTTCGCCGGATGACGAGGCATTTGGCTACCTTAAGACAGTCATAGTTCCTGCTGCCAGCTGCTCCCCTTCCTTTGAAACTTTCCTCTCTTTAATTCGTACTGCGGACAGTCCATGCAGAAGCGAAATGCTGCAACATGTCCACCTTAACGTTGTCTGAGTTACTCCAACGACGATATCATCGAGTTTTCAAATAAATTTCGCAGAGTGACGAGGCATTTGGCTACCTTAAGAGAGTCATAGTTACTGCTGCCAGCTGCTCTCCCTTCTTTGAATCTTTCCTCTCTTTAATTCGTATTGCGGCTAGTCCTGCAGAAGCGAAATGCTACAGCATGTCCACCTTAACGTTGTCTGAGTTACTCCACCGATGATATCCTCGAGTTTTCAAATAAATTTCGCCGAGTGACAAGGCATTTGGCTAGCTTAAGAGAGTCTTAGTTACTCCGGCCGGCTGCTCCCATTTCTTTAGACCTTTATCATTCTTGCTATGGCCAGTCCTACAGAACCGATATGCCACCGTATCTCCACCTTATCGACGTCACAGTTACTCCCACTACGAGTTTCTAGAGTTAGCAAACGTACTTCGCCGGATGACGAGGCATTTGGCTACCTTCAGAGAGTCATAGTTCCTCTTGCCAGCTGCTCCCCTTTCTTTGAATCTTTCCTCTCTTTAATTCGTACTGCGGCCAGTCCATGCAGAGGCGAAATGCTGCAAAATGTAAACCTTAACGTTGTCTGAAATACTCCAACGACGATGTCCTCGAGTTTTCAAATTAATTTCGCAGAGTGACGAGGCATTTAGCTACCTTAAGAGAGTCATAGTTACTCCTGCCGGCTGCTCCCATTTCCTTAGGCCATTATCATTCTTGCTATGGCCAGTCCTACAGAACGGTATGCCACTGTATGTCCACCTAAACGTCATCACAGTTACTCCCACTACGTGTTCTTGAGTTAGCAAATGTACTTCACCGGATGACGAGGCATTTGGCTAACTTAAGAGAGTAATAGTTCCTGCTGCCAGCTGCTCCCCTTCCTTTGAATCTTTCCTCTCTTTAATTCGTACTGCGGCCAGTCCATGCAGAAGCGAAATGCTGCAACATGTCCACCTTAACGTTGTCTGAGTTACTCCAACGACGATATCCTCGAGTTTTCAAATAAATTTCGCAGAGTGACGAGGCATTAGGCTACCTTAAGAGAGTCATAGTTACTCCTGTCGGCTTCTCCTACAGAACCGATATGCCACTGTATGTCCACCTAAACGTCGTCAGAGTTACCCCCACTATGAGTTCCTCGAGTTAGCAAATGTACTTCGCCGGATGACGAGGCATATGGGTACCTTAAGAGAGGTATAGTTCCTCTTGCCAGCTGCTCCCTTTTCTTTGAATCTTTCCTCTCTTTAATACGTACTGCGGCCAGTCCATGCAGAAGCGAAATGCTGCTACATTTCCACCTTGACGTTGTCTGAGTTACTCCAACGACGATATCCACGAGCTTTCAAATAAATTTCGCAGAGTGACGAGGCATGTGGCTACCTTAAGAGAGTCATAGTTACTGCTGCCAGCTGCTCCCCCTTCTTTGATCTTTCCTCTCTTTAATTCGTATTGCGGCCAGTCCTGCAGAAGCAAAATGATACAGCATGTCCACCTTAACGTTGTCTGAGTTACTCCAACGACGATATCCTCGAGTTTTCAAATAAATTTCGCAGAGCGACGAGGCATTTGGCTACCTTAAGAGAGTCATAGTTACTGCTGCCAGCTGCTCTCCCTTCTTTGAATCTTTCCTCTCTTTAATTCATATTGCGGCCAGTCCTGCAGAAGCGAAATGCTACAGCATGTCCATCTTAACGTTGTCTGAGTTACTCCACCGATGATATCCTCGAGTTTTCAAATACATTTCGCAGAGTGACGAGGCATTTGGCTACCTTAAGAGAGTCATAGTTACTGCTGCCAGCTGCTCCCCCCTCTTTGATCTTTTCTCTCTTTAATTCGTATTGCGGCCATTCCTGCAGAAGCGAAATGCTACAGCATGTCCACCTTAACGTTATCTGAGTTACTAAAAACGATGATATCCTCGAGTTTTCAAATAAATTTCGCCGAGTGACAAGGCATTTGGCTAGCTTAAGAGAGTCATAGTTACTCCGGCCGGCTGCTCCCATTTCTTTAGACCTTTATCATTCTTGCTATGGCCAGTCCTACAGAACCGATATGCCACCGTATGTCCACCTTATCGACGTCACAGTTACTCCCACTACGAGTTTCTAGAGTTAGCAAACGTACTTCGCCTGATGACGAGGCATTTGACTACCTTCAGAAAGTCATAGTTCCTCTTGCCAGCTGCTCCCCTTTCTTTGAATCTTTCCTCTCTTTAATTCGTACTGCGGCCAGTCCATGCAGAGGCGAAATGCTGCAAAATATAAACCTTAACGTTGTCTGAAATACTCCAACGACGATATCCTCGAGTTTTCAAATTAATTTCGCAGAGTGACGAGGCATTTGGCTACCTTAAGAGAGTCATAGTTACTCCTTCCGGCTGCTCCCATTTCTTTAGACCTTTATCATTCTTGCTATGGCCAGTCCTACAGAACCGATGTACCACCGTATGTCCACCTTAACGTCGTCACAGTTACTCCCACTACGAGTTCCTCGAGTTAGCAAATGTACTTCGCCGGATGACGAGGCATATGGGTACCTTAAGAGAGGTATAGTTCCTCTTGCCAGCTGCTCCCTTTTCTTTGAATCTTTCCTCTCTTTAATTCGTACTGCGGCCAGTCCATGCAGAAGCGAAATGCTGCAACATTTCCACCTTGACGTTGTCTGAGTTACTCCAACGACGATATCCACGAGCTTTCAAAAAAATTGCGCAGAGTGACGAGGCATGTGGCTACCTTAAGAGCGTCATAGTTACTGCTGCCAGCTGCTCCCCCTTCTTTGATCTTTCCTCTCTTTAATTCGTATTGCGGCCAGTCCTGCAGAAGCAAAATGATACAGCATGTCCACCTTAACGTTGTATGAGTTACTAAAAACGACGATATCCTCCAGTTTTCAAATAAATTTCGCAGAGTGACGAGGAATTTGGCTACCTTAAGAGAGTCATAGTTACTCCTGCCCCTGCTCCCATTTCTTTATTCTTTTATCATTCTTGCTATGGCCAGTCCTACAAAACCGATATGCCACCGTATGTCCACCTTAACGTCGTCACAGTTACTCCCACTACGAGTATCTCCAGTTAGCAAATGTACTTCGCCGGATGACGCGGCATTTGGCTACCTTAAGGGAGTCATAGTTCCTCTTCCAGCTGCTCCCCTTTCTTTGAATCTTGCCTCTCTTTAATTCGTACTGCGGCCAGTCCATGCAGATGCGAAAGGCTGCAACATGTCCACCTTAACGTTGTCTGAGTTACTCCCTCGACGATATCTTTGAGATTTCAAATAAATTTCGCAGAGTAACAAGGCATTTGGCTACCTTAAGAGAGTCATAGTTACTCCTGCCGGCTGCTCCCATTTCTTTAGGCCTTTATCATTCTTGCTACAGAACCGATATGCCACTGTATGTCCACCTAAACGTCGTCACAGTTACTCCCACTATGAGTTTCTTGAGTTAGCAAATGTACTTCGCCGGATGACGAGGCATTTGGCTACCTTAAGACAGTCATAGTTCCTGCTGCCAGCTGCTCCCCTTCCTTTGAAACTTTCCTCTCTTTAATTCGTACTGCGGACAGTCCATGCAGAAGCGAAATGCTGCAACATGTCCACCTTAACGTTGTCTGAGTTACTCCAACGACGATATCATCGAGTTTTCAAATAAATTTCGCAGAGTGACGAGGCATTTGGCTACCTTAAGAGAGTCATAGTTACTGCTGCCAGCTGCTCTCCCTTCTTTGAATCTTTCCTCTCTTTAATTCGTATTGCGGCTAGTCCTGCAGAAGCGAAATGCTACAGCATGTCCACCTTAACGTTGTCTGAGTTACTCCACCGATGATATCCTCGAGTTTTCAAATAAATTTCGCCGAGTGACAAGGCATTTGGCTAGCTTAAGAGAGTCTTAGTTACTCCGGCCGGCTGCTCCCATTTCTTTAGACCTTTATCATTCTTGCTATGGCCAGTCCTACAGAACCGATATGCCACCGTATCTCCACCTTATCGACGTCACAGTTACTCCCACTACGAGTTTCTAGAGTTAGCAAACGTACTTCGCCGGATGACGAGGCATTTGGCTACCTTCAGAGAGTCATAGTTCCTCTTGCCAGCTGCTCCCCTTTCTTTGAATCTTTCCTCTCTTTAATTCGTACTGCGGCCAGTCCATGCAGAGGCGAAATGCTGCAAAATGTAAACCTTAACGTTGTCTGAAATACTCCAACGACGATGTCCTCGAGTTTTCAAATTAATTTCGCAGAGTGACGAGGCATTTAGCTACCTTAAGAGAGTCATAGTTACTCCTGCCGGCTGCTCCCATTTCCTTAGGCCACTATCATTCTTGCTATGGCCAGTCCTACAGAACGGTATGCCACTGTATGTCCACCTAAACGTCATCACAGTTACTCCCACTACGTGTTCTTGAGTTAGCAAATGTACTTCACCGGATGACGAGGCATTTGGCTAACTTAAGAGAGTAATAGTTCCTGCTGCCAGCTGCTCCCCTTCCTTTGAATCTTTCCTCTCTTTAATTCGTACTGCGGCCAGTCCATGCAGAAGCGAAATGCTGCAACATGTCCACCTTAACGTTGTCTGAGTTACTCCAACGACGATATCCTCGAGTTTTCAAATAAATTTCGCAGAGTGACGAGGCAATAGGCTACCTTAAGAGAGTCATAGTTACTCCTGTCGGCTTCTCCTACAGAACCGATATGCCACTGTATGTCCACCTAAACGTCGTCAGAGTTACCCCCACTATGAGTTCCTCGAGTTAGCAAATGTACTTCGCCGGATGACGAGGCATATGGGTACCTTAAGAGAGGTATAGTTCCTCTTGCCAGCTGCTCCCTTTTCTTTGAATCTTTCCTCTCTTTAATACGTACTGCGGCCAGTCCATGCAGAAGCGAAATGCTGCTACATTTCCACCTTGACGTTGTCTGAGTTACTCCAACGACGATATCCACGAGCTTTCAAATAAATTTCGCAGAGTGACGAGGCATGTGGCTACCTTAAGAGAGTCATAGTTACTGCTGCCAGCTGCTCCCCCTTCTTTGATCTTTCCTCTCTTTAATTCGTATTGCGGCCAGTCCTGCAGAAGCAAAATGATACAGCATGTCCACCTTAACGTTGTCTGAGTTACTCCAACGACGATATCCTCGAGTTTTCAAATAAATTTCGCAGAGCGACGAGGCATTTGGCTACCTTAAGAGAGTCATAGTTACTGCTGCCAGCTGCTCTCCCTTCTTTGAATCTTTCCTCTCTTTAATTCATATTGCGGCCAGTCCTGCAGAAGCGAAATGCTACAGCATGTCCATCTTAACGTTGTCTGAGTTACTCCACCGATGATATC
Organism: Schistocerca americana; assembly: GCF_021461395.2. NCBI lineage: Eukaryota > Metazoa > Arthropoda > Insecta > Orthoptera > Acrididae > Schistocerca > Schistocerca americana. The sequence continues at coordinate 718,559,079 of NC_060123.1, forward strand.
CTCGAGTTTTCAAATACATTTCGCAGAGTGACGAGGCATTTGGCTACCTTAAGAGAGTCATAGTTAATGCTGCCAGCTGCTCCCCCCTCTTTGATCTTTTCTCTCTTTAATTCGTATTGCGGCCATTCCTGCAGAAGCGAAATGCTACAGCATGTCCACCTTAACGTTATCTGAGTTACTAAAAACGATGATATCCTCGAGTTTTCAAATAAATTTCGCCGAGTGACAAGGCATTTGGCTAGCTTAAGAGAGTCATAGTTACTCCGGCCGGCTGCTCCCATTTCTTTAGACCTTTATCATTCTTGCTATGGCCAGTCCTACAGAACCGATATGCCACCGTATGTCCACCTTATCGACGTCACAGTTACTCCCACTACGAGTTTCTAGAGTTAGCAAACGTACTTCGCCTGATGACGAGGCATTTGACTACCTTCAGAAAGTCATAGTTCCTCTTGCCAGCTGCTCCCCTTTCTTTGAATCTTTCCTCTCTTTAATTCGTACTGCGGCCAGTCCATGCAGAGGCGAAATGCTGCAAAATATAAACCTTAACGTTGTCTGAAATACTCCAACGACGATATCCTCGAGTTTTCAAATTAATTTCGCAGAGTGACGAGGCATTTGGCTACCTTAAGAGAGTCATAGTTACCCCTTCCGGCTGCTCCCATTTCTTTAGACCTTTATCATTCTTGCTATGGCCAGTCCTACAGAACCGATGTACCACCGTATGTCCACCTTAACGTCGTCACAGTTACTCCCACTACGAGTTCCTCGAGTTAGCAAATGTACTTCGCCGGATGACGAGGCATATGGGTACCTTAAGAGAGGTATAGTTCCTCTTGCCAGCTGCTCCCTTTTCTTTGAATCTTTCCTCTCTTTAATTCGTACTGCGGCCAGTCCATGCAGAAGCGAAATGCTGCAACATTTCCACCTTGACGTTGTCTGAGTTACTCCAACGACGATATCCACGAGCTTTCAAAAAAATTGCGCAGAGTGACGAGGCATGTGGCTACCTTAAGAGCGTCATAGTTACTGCTGCCAGCTGCTCCCCCTTCTTTGATCTTTCCTCTCTTTAATTCGTATTGCGGCCAGTCCTGCAGAAGCAAAATGATACAGCATGTCCACCTTAACGTTGTCTGAGTTACTAAAAACGACGATATCCTCCAGTTTTCAAATAAATTTCGCAGAGTGACGAGGAATTTGGCTACCTTAAGAGAGTCATTGTTACTCCTGCCCCTGCTCCCATTTCTTTATTCTTTTATCATTCTTGCTATGGCCAGTCCTACAAAACCGATATGCCACCGTATGTCCACCTTAACGTCGTCACAGTTACTCCCACTACGAGTATCTCCAGTTAGCAAATGTACTTCGCCGGATGACGCGGCATTTGGCTACCTTAAGGGAGTCATAGTTCCTCTTCCAGCTGCTCCCCTTTCTTTGAATCTTGCCTCTCTTTAATTCGTACTGCGGCCAGTCCATGCAGATGCGAAAGGCTGCAACATGTCCACCTTAACGTTGTCTGAGTTACTCCCTCGACGATATCTTTGAGATTTCAAATAAATTTCGCAGAGTAACAAGGCATTTGGCTACCTTAAGAGAGTCATAGATACTCCTGCCGGCTGCTCCCATTTCTTTAGGCATTTATCATTCTTGCTACAGAACCGATATGCCACTGTATGTCCACCTAAACGTCGTCACAGTTACTCCCACTATGAGTTTCTTGAGTTAGCAAATGTACTTCGCCGGATGACGAGGCATTTGGCTACCTTAAGACAGTCATAGTTCCTGCTGCCAGCTGCTCCCCTTCCTTTGAAACTTTCCTCTCTTTAATTCGTACTGCGGACAGTCCATGCAGAAGCGAAATGCTGCAACATGTCCACCTTAACGTTGTCTGAGTTACTCCAACGACGATATCATCGAGTTTTCAAATAAATTTCGCAGAGTGACGAGGCATTTGGCTACCTTAAGAGAGTCATAGTTACTGCTGCCAGCTGCTCTCCCTTCTTTGCATCTTTCCTCTCTTTAATTCGTATTGCGGCTAGTCCTGCAGAAGCGAAATGCTACAGCATGTCCACCTTAACGTTGTCTGAGTTACTCCACCGATGATATCCTCGAGTTTTCAAATAAATTTCGCCGAGTGACAAGGCATTTGGCTAGCTTAAGAGAGTCATAGTTACTCCGGCCGGCTGCTCCCATTTCTTTAGACCTTTATCATTCTTGCTATGGCCAGTCCTACAGAACCGATATGCCACCGTATCTCCACCTTATCGACGTCACAGTTACTCCCACTACGAGTTTCTAGAGTTAGCAAACGTACTTCGCCGGATGACGAGGCATTTGGCTACCTTCAGAGAGTCATAGTTCCTCTTGCCAGCTGCTCCCCTTTCTTTGAATCTTTCCTCTCTTTAATTCGTACTGCGGCCAGTCCATGCAGAGGCGAAATGCTGCAAAATGTAAACCTTAACGTTGTCTGAAATACTCCAACGACGATGTCCTCGAGTTTTCAAATTAATTTCGCAGAGTGACGAGGCATTTAGCTACCTTAAGAGAGTCATAGTTACTCCTGCCGGCTGCTCCCATTTCCTTAGGCCACTATCATTCTTGCTATGGCCAGTCCTACAGAACGGTATGCCACTGTATGTCCACCTAAACGTCATCACAGTTACTCCCACTACGTGTTCTTGAGTTAGCAAATGTACTTCACCGGATGACGAGGCATTTGGCTAACTTAAGAGAGTAATAGTTCCTGCTGCCAGCTGCTCCCCTTCCTTTGAATCTTTCCTCTCTTTAATTCGTACTGCGGCCAGTCCATGCAGAAGCGAAATGCTGCAACATGTCCACCTTAACGTTGTCTGAGTTACTCCAACGACGATATCCTCGAGTTTTCAAATAAATTTCGCAGAGTGACGAGGCATTAGGCTACCTTAAGAGAGTCATAGTTACTCCTGTCGGCTTCTCCTACAGAACCGATATGCCACTGTATGTCCACCTAAACGTCGTCAGAGTTACCCCCACTATGAGTTCCTCGAGTTAGCAAATGTACTTCGCCGGATGACGAGGCATATGGGTACCTTAAGAGAGGTATAGTTCCTCTTGCCAGCTGCTCCCTTTTCTTTGAATCTTTCCTCTCTTTAATACGTACTGCGGCCAGTCCATGCAGAAGCGAAATGCTGCTACATTTCCACCTTGACGTTGTCTGAGTTACTCCAACGACGATATCCACGAGCTTTCAAATAAATTTCGCAGAGTGACGAGGCATGTGGCTACCTTAAGAGAGTCATAGTTACTGCTGCCAGCTGCTCCCCCTTCTTTGATCTTTCCTCTCTTTAATTCGTATTGCGGCCAGTCCTGCAGAAGCAAAATGATACAGCATGTCCACCTTAACGTTGTCTGAGTTACTCCAACGACGATATCCTCGAGTTTTCAAATAAATTTCGCAGAGCGACGAGGCATTTGGCTACCTTAAGAGAGTCATAGTTACTGCTGCCAGCTGCTCTCCCTTCTTTGAATCTTTCCTCTCTTTAATTCATATTGCGGCCAGTCCTGCAGAAGCGAAATGCTACAGCATGTCCATCTTAACGTTGTCTGAGTTACTCCACCGATGATATCCTCGAGTTTTCAAATACATTTCGCAGAGTGACGAGGCATTTGGCTACCTTAAGAGAGTCATAGTTACTGCTGCCAGCTGCTCCCCCCTCTTTGATCTTTTCTCTCTTTAATTCGTATTGCGGCCATTCCTGCAGAAGCGAAATGCTACAGCATGTCCACCTTAACGTTATCTGAGTTACTAAAAACGATGATATCCTCGAGTTTTCAAATAAATTTCGCCGAGTGACAAGGCATTTGGCTAGCTTAAGAGAGTCATAGTTACTCCGGCCGGCTGCTCCCATTTCTTTAGACCTTTATCATTCTTGCTATGGCCAGTCCTACAGAACCGATATGCCACCGTATGTCCACCTTATCGACGTCACAGTTACTCCCACTACGAGTTTCTAGAGTTAGCAAACGTACTTCGCCTGATGACGAGGCATTTGACTACCTTCAGAAAGTCATAGTTCCTCTTGCCAGCTGCTCCCCTTTCTTTGAATCTTTCCTCTCTTTAATTCGTACTGCGGCCAGTCCATGCAGAGGCGAAATGCTGCAAAATATAAACCTTAACGTTGTCTGAAATACTCCAACGACGATATCCTCGAGTTTTCAAATTAATTTCGCAGAGTGACGAGGCATTTGGCTACCTTAAGAGAGTCATAGTTACTCCTTCCGGCTGCTCCCATTTCTTTAGACCTTTATCATTCTTGCTATGGCCAGTCCTACAGAACCGATGTACCACCGTATGTCCACCTTAACGTCGTCACAGTTACTCCCACTACGAGTTCCTCGAGTTAGCAAATGTACTTCGCCGGATGACGAGGCATATGGGTACCTTAAGAGAGGTATAGTTCCTCTTGCCAGCTGCTCCCTTTTCTTTGAATCTTTCCTCTCTTTAATTCGTACTGCGGCCAGTCCATGCAGAAGCGAAATGCTGCAACATTTCCACCTTGACGTTGTCTGAGTTACTCCAACGACGATATCCACGAGCTTTAAAAAAAATAGCGCAGAGTGACGAGGCATGTGGCTACCTTAAGAGCGTCATAGTTACTGCTGCCAGCTGCTCCCCCTTCTTTGATCTTTCCTCTCTTTAATTCGTATTGCGGCCAGTCCTGCAGAAGCAAAATGATACAGCATGTCCACCTTAACGTTGTCTGAGTTACTAAAAACGACGATATCCTCCAGTTTTCAAATAAATTTCGCAGAGTGACGAGGAACTTGGCTACCTTAAGAGAGTCATAGTTACTCCTGCCCCTGCTCCCATTTCTTTATTCTTTTATCATTCTTGCTATGGCCAGTCCTACAAAACCGATATGCCACCGTATGTCCACCTTAACGTCGTCACAGTTACTCCCACTACGAGTATCTCCAGTTAGCAAATGTACTTCGCCGGATGACGCGGCATTTGGCTACCTTAAGGGAGTCATAGTTCCTCTTCCAGCTGCTCCCCTTTCTTTGAATCTTGCCTCTCTTTAATTCGTACTGCGGCCAGTCCATGCAGATGCGAAAGGCTGCAACATGTCCACCTTAACGTTGTCTGAGTTACTCCCTCGACGATATCTTTGAGATTTCAAATAAATTTCGCAGAGTAACAAGGCATTTGGCTACCTTAAGAGAGTCATAGTTACTCCTGCCGGCTGCTCCCATTTCTTTAGGCCTTTATCATTCTTGCTACAGAACCGATATGCCACTGTATGTCCACCTAAACGTCGTCACAGTTACTCCCACTATGAGTTTCTTGAGTTAGCAAATGTACTTCGCCGGATGACGAGGCATTTGGCTACCTTAAGACAGTCATAGTTCCTGCTGCCAGCTGCTCCCCTTCCTTTGAAACTTTCCTCTCTTTAATTCGTACTGCGGACAGTCCATGCAGAAGCGAAATGCTGCAACATGTCCACCTTAACGTTGTCTGAGTTACTCCAACGACGATATCATCGAGTTTTCAAATAAATTTCGCAGAGTGACGAGGCATTTGGCTACCTTAAGAGAGTCATAGTTACTGCTGCCAGCTGCTCTCCCTTCTTTGAATCTTTCCTCTCTTTAATTCGTATTGCGGCTAGTCCTGCAGAAGCGAAATGCTACAGCATGTCCACCTTAACGTTGTCTGAGTTACTCCACCGATGATATCCTCGAGTTTTCAAATAAATTTCGCCGAGTGACAAGGCATTTGGCTAGCTTAAGAGAGTCATAGTTACTCCGGCCGGCTGCTCCCATTTCTTTAGACCTTTATCATTCTTGCTATGGCCAGTCCTACAGAACCGATATGCCACCGTATCTCCACCTTATCGACGTCACAGTTACTCCCACTACGAGTTTCTAGAGTTAGCAAACGTACTTCGCCTGATGACGAGGCATTTGGCTACCTTCAGAGAGTCATAGTTCCTCTTGCCAGCTGCTCCCCTTTCTTTGAATCTTTCCTCTCTTTAATTCGTACTGCGGCCAGTCCATGCAGAGGCGAAATGCTGCAAAATGTAAACCTTAACGTTGTCTGAAATACTCCAACGACGATGTCCTCGAGTTTTCAAATTAATTTCGCAGAGTGACGAGGCATTTAGCTACCTTAAGAGAGTCATAGTTACTCCTGCCGGCTGCTCCCATTTCCTTAGGCCATTATCATTCTTGCTATGGCCAGTCCTACAGAACGGTATGCCACTGTATGTCCACCTAAACGTCATCACAGTTACTCCCACTACGTGTTCTTGAGTTAGCAAATGTACTTCACCGGATGACGAGGCATTTGGCTAACTTAAGAGAGTAATAGTTCCTGCTGCCAGCTGCTCCCCTTCCTTTGAATCTTTCCTCTCTTTAATTCGTACTGCGGCCAGTCCATGCAGAAGCGAAATGCTGCAACATGTCCACCTTAACGTTGTCTGAGTTACTCCAACGACGATATCCTCGAGTTTTCAAATAAATTTCGCAGAGTGACGAGGCATTAGGCTACCTTAAGAGAGTCATAGTTACTCCTGTCGGCTTCTCCTACAGAACCGATATGCCACTGTATGTCCACCTAAACGTCGTCAGAGTTACCCCCACTATGAGTTCCTCGAGTTAGCAAATGTACTTCGCCGGATGACGAGGCATATGGGTACCTTAAGAGAGGTATAGTTCCTCTTGCCAGCTGCTCCCTTTTCTTTGAATCTTTCCTCTCTTTAATACGTACTGCGGCCAGTCCATGCAGAAGCGAAATGCTGCTACATTTCCACCTTGACGTTGTCTGAGTTACTCCAACGACGATATCCACGAGCTTTCAAATAAATTTCGCAGAGTGACGAGGCATGTGGCTACCTTAAGAGAGTCATAGTTACTGCTGCCAGCTGCTCCCCCTTCTTTGATCTTTCCTCTCTTTAATTCGTATTGCGGCCAGTCCTGCAGAAGCAAAATGATACAGCATGTCCACCTTAACGTTGTCTGAGTTACTCCAACGACGATATCCTCGAGTTTTCAAATAAATTTCGCAGAGCGACGAGGCATTTGGCTACCTTAAGAGAGTCATAGTTACTGCTGCCAGCTGCTCTCCCTTCTTTGAATCTTTCCTCTCTTTAATTCATATTGCGGCCAGTCCTGCAGAAGCGAAATACTACAGCATGTCCATCTTAACGTTGTCTGAGTTACTCCACCGATGATATCCTCGAGTTTTCAAATACATTTCGCAGAGTGACGAGGCATTTGGCTACCTTAAGAGAGTCATAGTTACTGCTGCCAGCTGCTCCCCCCTCTTTGATCTTTTCTCTCTTTAATTCGTATTGCGGCCATTCCTGCAGAAGCGAAATGCTACAGCATGTCCACCTTAACGTTATCTGAGTTACTAAAAACGATGATATCCTCGAGTTTTCAAATAAATTTCGCCGAGTGACAAGGCATTTGGCTAGCTTAAGAGAGTCATAGTTACTCCGGCCGGCTGCTCCCATTTCTTTAGACCTTTATCATTCTTGCTATGGCCAGTCCTACAGAACCGATATGCCACCGTATGTCCACCTTATCGACGTCACAGTTACTCCCACTACGAGTTTCTAGAGTTAGCAAACGTACTTCGTCTGATGACGAGGCATTTGACTACCTTCAGAAAGTCATAGTTCCTCTTGCCAGCTGCTCCCCTTTCTTTGAATCTTTCCTCTCTTTAATTCGTACTGCGGCCAGTCCATGCAGAGGCGAAATGCTGCAAAATATAAACCTTAACGTTGTCTGAAATACTCCAACGACGATATCCTCGAGTTTTCAAATTAATTTCGCAGAGTGACGAGGCATTTGGCTACCTTAAGAGAGTCATAGTTACTCCTTCCGGCTGCTCCCATTTCTTTAGACCTTTATCATTCTTGCTATGGCCAGTCCTACAGAACCGATGTACCACCGTATGTCCACCTTAACGTCGTCACAGTTACTCCCACTACGAGTTCCTCGAGTTAGCAAATGTACTTCGCCGGATGACGAGGCATATGGGTACCTTAAGAGAGGTATAGTTCCTCTTGCCAGCTGCTCCCTTTTCTTTGAATCTTTCCTCTCTTTAATTCGTACTGCGGCCAGTCCATGCAGAAGCGAAATGCTGCAACATTTCCACCTTGACGTTGTCTGAGTTACTCCAACGACGATATCCACGAGCTTTCAAAAAAATTGCGCAGAGTGACGAGGCATGTGGCTACCTTAAGAGCGTCATAGTTACTGCTGCCAGCTGCTCCCCCTTCTTTGATCTTTCCTCTCTTTAATTCGTATTGCGGCCAGTCCTGCAGAAGCAAAATGATACAGCATGTCCACCTTAACGTTGTCTGCGTTACTCCAACGACGATATCCTCGAGATTTCAAATAAATTTCGCTGAGTGACAAGGCATTTGGCTACCTTAAGAGAGTCATAGTTACTCCTTCCGGCTGCTCCCATTTCTTTAGACCTTTATCATTCTTGCTATGGTCAGTCCTACAGAACCGATATGCCACCGTATGTCCACCTTAACGTCGTCACAGTTACCCCCACTACGAGTTCCTCGAGTTAGCAAATGTACTTCGTCGGATGACGAGGCATTTGGCTACCTTAAGAGAGGTATAGTTCCTCTTGCCAGCTGCTCCCTTTTCTTTGAATCTTTCCTCTCTTTAATTCGTACTGCGGCCAGTCTATGCAGAAGCGAAATGCTACAGCATGTCCACCTTAACGTTGTCTGAGTTACTAAAAACGACGATATCCTCCAGTTTTCAAATAAATTTCGCAGAGTGACGAGGAATTTGGCTACCTTAAGAGAGTCATAGTTACTCCTGCCCCTGCTCCCATTTCTTTATTCTTTTATCATTCTTGCTATGGCCAGTCCTACAGAACCGATATGCCACCGTATGTCCACCTTATCGTCGTCACAGTTACTCCCACAACGAGTTTCTAGAGTTAGCAGATGTACTTCGCCGGATGACGAGGCATTTAGCTACCTTAAGAGAGTCATAGTTCCTCTTGCCAGCTGCTCTCCCTTCTTTGAATCTTTCCTCTCTTTAATTCGTATTGCGGCCAGTCCTGCAGAAGCGAATTGCTACAGCATGTCCACCTTAACGTATTCCTTAACATATTCGTAATCGCGGCATCGATTCAGAACCAAGTGCAGTGCTGACGAACGAGCTGTTTCGTTCTCACTATACCCCAATGGTCGAGAAGCTGTAAGACAGAGGACTGTAACGAACGTGGTACCACGACGCTGGACTGATCATTATCAGAACGCAACAGCAAAACACCAAGTCGAACAAAAAGTCTCGCCTTGTGAGCAAAAGATCGGCGAACCAACGGATCCCTGATCCGTGACTTTGACAAGGGCCATTGCGTAGCAACAAAACACAGAACGGTAGCAAGGACAGGGTCAGCAGCTGTGGCTGTAGCTACACGACGAAAATCAATCGGAAGCGATTCGACCACGTCATCGGTTTCCGCATCAATGAACATGCAAGCACGTTCGGAAGAATCGAACGCTCTATCCTCAGCAACAGGCAAACGGGACAACACATCGGCGTTTCCGTGCTTAGCAGTGGACCGATACAAGATATCGTAGCGGTACTGCGAGATGAAAATAGACCAGCGAATGAATTTCTGCGCTGTACGTGGAGGTACAGGCTTGTTCGGATGAAAAAGCGATGTCAAAGGTTTTTGGTCTGTGATGATGGTGAAGTGACGACCATACAAAAAATCATGTAACTTTGTAACACCAAATACGAGAGCCAATGCTTCTTTCTCGATCTGTGAATAATGTCTTTATGCAGACGAGAGCAATTTGGAGGAAAAGGCAATAGGGCGATCGTGCGATCCATCTTTGTGCGCAATCACAGCACCGATCCCGAAATCCGATGCATCCACCATCAACAAAAGGGGTTTCTGGGGATCGAATGGCGTAAGGCAAGTATTGGAAAGCAACGCCGATTTCAACTGGCGAAAGGCGCGTTCGCATTCCGTCGTCCAGACGAACGGAACACCTTTACGGCGTAAGCGTTGAAGCGGAGCTGAAATGGAAGAGGCGTGGCGCACACATTTATGGTAATAGTTGATTTTTCCCAGCACACTCTGTGGCTGCTTCAAATTCTGCGGCGAAGGCAAGTCTTGTATGGCACGGAAGTGCTCGGCACTAGGATGTAGGCCTTGGGCATTGAGGACATGGCCCAGGTAGGGCAAGTCACGAGCAAAAAACACACATTTGTCCTTCCGCAAGCGAAGACCATTTTGTCGCAAGACCTGAAATAATGTTCTGAGATTGGCTAAATGTTCTTCTTCTGTGTTTCCGGAGATCACAATATCGTCCAGATAGTTTGCTGCAGTAGCGACCGACGCACAAACAGTTTGTAGATATTGCTGAAACAATGCAGGGGCGGATGCACACCCGAACGGCAGTCGTTTGAGTCGATACAAACCAAGATGCGTGTTACCCACCAAAACGCGCTGGGATTCTTCGTCCACCGGTATTTGCAAGTACGCATCTGCTAGGTCCAATCTCGAAAAATATTTACCCGGGCACAGTTTGTCAAAAAGATCTTCCGGGCGGAGTAAAGGAATAGTTGCAATCACTAGTTGTGGATTCACTGTTGCCTTGAAGTCCACACAAAGTCTCAATTTTCCGTAAGGTTTTGGCAAAATTACTAAGGTTGATTCCCAGAGAGAAGCATTCACACGTTCAATTACATCTTGTGATTCCAAATCGTGTAATGTTTTTGCGACCTCATCACGCAATGCGTTGGGAACGTTGCGCGCTCTGAAAAATTTCGGTTGCACGTTTACTTTCAGTTCGAAATGTGCTTTATAGTTCTTAGCGCAACCTAGGCCCGGTGCAAAAATGTCTGCAAATTCTTCACATAGACGAGAAACACTGTCTGAAGGCACAGTCTGGTTCACTGATAGGACCTGAAGAGCTATTTAACTTAACATTTGCGGCACGCAACGGAGGTGTGCCCAGCTGTTTGTACGTGTCTTTATTGATCAGTGAAACAGCAGCTCCGGTATTGAGCTGGAATGGTATCACTTGCCCGTTAATGTCCAAATCTACAAAAAGTTTAGTGTCCTGCTGACGACAAGAGCGACTTTCTCGTGCAACGTAAACTGACACTGGTACAAAATCACTTGCGGCTTGACGGGATTTCTGGCGATGTCGACGCACACTTTTTGTGGGACGACACAGTCACTGTTAGAGAGAGTGGCACTGGGCAGAGTGGAATGAACTGCATGAATTTCCATGGGCGAAGGTTCACGAGCCGGAGTATCCTTGTTTCGAATTCGGCGCGAAGCAAAGGGCCTGGAATGGTTGTGAGTGTTCGATTTGAGCTTTTTCTGGCAAACACTCTGAACATGTCCTTTTTTATTACAGAAAAAGCAAATAGCCTACCGTGATGGGAAATTCTCAAGCGAATGTCTAGTAGCACACCACGGGCATGATTTTAGCACAGCATTTGCTTGCCTGCGCGGCACACGTGGCTGAGAGCCTGGCGGTCGTTGCACGACCGAGGGCGAGGGCTGTTTGCTGCTCCGTCCAGCTCGCCCGGCGGGCCGGTTAACGTGACACACGGCTGGCGAAGTTTCAAATGATTCCTGAGCAAAGTCAAGTGTGTCCTGCCGATCCAATATGTCCATCACTTGTTGAAGGGAGGGATTGACTAGTTTCAAAATCTGTTCCCTTATACAAACATCAGAAACGTTCTGTGCAATTGCATCACGTACCATAGTATCTGAATAAGGGAGTCCACACTGACACTTAAAAGCACAATCCCTAGTAAGGCCTTGCAAGGTTGCAACCCACTCCCAATTAGTCTGACCTACCATACGTTTTGTATGAAAGAAGATATACCTTTTTGCAACTACATTGACCGATTCTTTGAAATATGCATCTGATGCAGACAAAATTTCGTCGTAGGACAGAGTCGCTACGTCGCATCGGGGAAATAATTTGACTATCACACAGTACGTGGTCACCCCAATGGAGGACAATAAAAAAGGCTGCCGCTCGTTACCTTGAATTCTGTAGGCGGCGAGATGGAATCCAAATTGGTGTGAGCACTCCGTCCAGCTTTCCAGTGCTGCATCAAAGGGTCGAAAAGTTGGTGCAACAGCGTGTTGTGGCTGCGGTAGCGGTGGAGCGGCGACTGCCGCATCGTTTTTCATTGCACGTTGACCCTGGACGAGCTGTCCAAGGGCATCCAGTAAGGCCTGCGTCTGCTGATTCTGTAAGCGATAAAATTCGGACAGTACATCTGGAGATTGTGGCGAAGCCATTACACAAGTAAATCAGGGCAATATCGATATGAACGCGGGGGCCTCGTCGCCAAATGTTGTGGGTTGGCAGTAGATCCAACACCCTATTAGAGGAATCCGAAAGGCACGTGTTTTAGCTCACGCAGGCTGGCGTGAGGTCTGGAACAGGACAAGGAAATTAGACTTAAAAAAAAAAACGAACGTAGCTGGTGGAATACTTAACTTTAATCCATTAATGGTCAACGTCGGTCTTGCCGTTACATCATTCACAATATTAATAGCAACTGATAATGGCGCCCTGCTAGGTCGTAGCAAATGATGTAGCTGAAGGCTATGCTAACTATAGTCTCGGCAAATGAGAGCGTATTTCTGTCAGTGAACCATCGCTAGCAAAGTCGGCTGTACAACTGGGCGAGTGCTAGGAAGTCCCTATCGACCTGCCGTATGGCGGCGCTCGGTCTGCAATCACTGAGAGTGGCGACACGAGGGTCCGACATATACTAATGGACCGTGGCCGATTTAAAGGCTACCACCTAGCAAGTGTGGTGTCTGGTGGTGACATCACAGTTCACTTTCCTCCAAAGGTCTCTTTAGTTGTCCTGTAGGCAGTATCTATCTTACCCCTAGTGATATACGCGTCTATATCCTCACATTTGTCCACTAGCCATCCCAGCTGAGCTATTTTGCATTTCCTGTCGATCTCATTTTTGGGACGTTTGTATTCCTTTTTGGTTGCTTCATTTACTGCATTTTTGTATTTTCTCCTTTCATCAGTTAAATTCAATATCTCTTCTGTTACCCAAGGATTTCTATTAGCTCTCGTCTTTTTACCTATTTGATCCTCTGCTGCCTTCACTATTTCATCTCTCAAAGCTACCCATTTTTCTTCTACTGTATTTCTTTCCCCCATTCTTGTCAATCGTTCCCTAATGCTCTCCCTGAAACTCTCTACAGCCTCTGGTTCTGTAAATATCCTAAAATTCCCACCTTTTTGCAATTTCTTAAGTTTTAATCCACAGTTTAGAACCAATAGATTGCGGTGGGAGTCCATATCACCCCCTGGAAATGCCTTACAATTTAAAACCTGGTTCCTAGATCTCTGTCTTACCATCATATAGTCTATCTGAAAGCTATCAGTATCGCCGGCCGCGGTGGCCGAGCGGTTCTAGGCGTTTCAGTCCGGAACCGCGTGACTGCTACGGTCGCAGGTTCGAATCCTGCCTCGGGCATGGATGTGTGTGATGTCCTTAGGTTAGTTAGGTTTAAGTAGTTCTAAGTTCTAGGGGACTGATGACCTTGGATGTTAGGTCCCATAGTGCTCAGAGCCATTTTTGAACCTATCAGTATCTCCAGGCTTCTTCCATGTATACACCCTTCTTTCATGATTCTTGAACCAAGTGTTAGCTATGACTAAGTTACGCTCTGTGGGAAATTCTACTAGGCGGCTTCCTCTTTCATTCCTTACCCCCATACCATATTTACCTACTACATTTCATTCTCTTCCTTTTCCTTCTATCGAATTCCAGTCTCCCATGATTATTAAATTTTCGTCTCCCTTCACTATCTGAACAATTTCTTTTATCTCGTCGTACATTTCATCAATCTCTTAGTCATCTGCAGAGCTAGTCGGCATATAAACTTGTACTACTGTGGTAGGCGTGGGCTTCGTGTCTATCTTGGCCACAATAATGCGTTCACTATGCTGTTTGTAGTAGCTTACCCGCACTCCTACTTTTTTATTCATTATTAAACCTACTCCTGCACTACCCCTATTAGATTTTGTATTTATAACCCTGTATTCACCTGACCAGAAGTCTTGTTCCTCCTGCCACCGAACTTCACTAATTCCCACTATATCTAACTTTAACCTATCCATTTCCCTTTTTATATTTTCTAACCTACCTGCCCGATTAAGGGATCTGACATTCCACGCTCTGACCCATAGAACGCCAGTATTCTTTCTCCTGATAACAACGTCCTCGTAAGTAGTCCCCGCCTGGAGATCCGAGTAGGGGACGATTTTACCTCCGGAATATTTTACCCAAGAGGACGCCATCATCATTTAATCATACAGGAAAGCTGCATGCCCTCGGGAAATATTACGGCTGTAGTTTCACCTTTCACCTTATTTTCAGCCGTTCGCAGTACCAGAACAGCAATGCCATTTTGGTTAGTGTTAAAAGGCCAGATTATTCAATCATCCAGACTGTTGCCCCTGCAACTACTGAAAAGGTTGCTGCCCCTCTTCAGGAACCACACGTTTGTCTGGCCTCTCAACAGATACCCCTCCGTTGTGGTTGCACCTACGGTATGGCTGTCTGTATCGCTGAGGCACGCAAGCCTCTCCACCAACGGCAAGGTCCATGTTTCATGGGGGGTGAAATAAAAACTAACCAAACCATATTAGCTCGTACAACTTGCACTACAACAAAAAGAATGGCATACAGTGACCTACCACAACAAATTCACTCATAAAATAGGAAAATATTAAAAAAACAAAAACAAGGCATTAATTTTGCTTACAAAACAAATAATTCCATACAAAAGCACATCCCAAAACTAAAATCAAAACCAGATACAAACAATGTGATATCTATCAGCTCAGTTGCAGAGATTGTGGGAAGACATAGACTTGAATGACTGGCACGACATTTGACACAAGTTATAAAGAACACATCAGAGCATTCAAATACTGTACAAATCATTCAACATTTGCGGATCATCTAAAAGAACAAACCATAGACCGAGCAGTATTGAAAACGACATGAATATCATAAAAATCAGTAAAGACAGACACCTCCTCTCTTTCCAAGAAAATTTCCACATACAAAAAGCATTAACACAAAATAAGCAGTTGCTCAATGACCAGATATATATTCGAAACCAGATTCTATATAGAAAAATTGATGAAATTACTTGAAAAAGAAAAGAGCCCTTCCCATCCTTTTCCCCCTCCCTTTCTCCCACTTCCCCATCCCCTCCCACCCCGTTCACTGTTTCATTTCACTTGTTGCTCCTCACTCTCTCCTCTAACTCACACTCCATCACACTGCTATATACTTATGTCCACTCATCATGGTTTCCCCCTCCCATAAATAATTCTCTCCATCGCTATTTCTTCTCTACTCTTACAAAGTACATAAACACACAGATAAATATTCGAAACCAGACTCTATATAGAGTACACACATACAATAATCTAAATTAAAAAATAAAAAAATGTTGTAGGTTAGAGACAAAGTAGTGGAAAGGTTATATTGGCAACACTTAAAAAGGTAAACAACAACACATGCTTGAAGTACAAAAACAAACAGAATACAGCGGTGTGCATAAAAGTGTGTTGTGAGAAATGCATAGTACTGCACAACATCTAAAAAATAGACGAAAATTATCAGTGTCTAACAGAGAAAAACAACGATGTGCTAGCAGACGGCATTTCCCGATGAAAGCGAGAAATCAGCCGAAAAATCATCGTAAGTACAAATGTACCTATTGTTAACGAACTATTTTCGATCTAAAAAGCAAATAAAAATTGTAAATAACTTAATTACAGACTACTGATGATGCTTTACCTCAATAAAGCGAAACGCGTCTGGTGAAAAAATCACGTATTTTTGTAGATACCCTCATGAATTATAAAGCAACTACGGACACTATGGCCACACAAATGAAGGAAGAAAAATATTTCATTTCATATGGATACCTTTGTCTTGGAATTAATACCTCCGATGTTTACGCCATGTATCATTCGGAAAAGCGGAATATTTTGTGAAGCAGTAACGCACTCCAGATGCATTCATTGTTCAAAAAAGTGAGGTATCAGACAAAGGAGCTTACAAAGTAAAGCAAATTAGTTCGTCATCGACAATCAGCAACTTCATGCAGCACAATGATAAAATAATCGGCGTGTCTTCGTGCAGGACTGCCTGCATAAAAATGTAAATACATGGAAGCCTCGTTTGCATTCTGAACACAAAGTAGAATAGTCTGCTGTTTTAACTCCATGCACGGTACATACATGGTATTTTGTAATCCTGACGGATCCATTAGTTGCAGATGACCACCATAGAGTCATACTATTCTGTTACCTGTAGCACGTGTAACATTTTCTCTTTAATTTGGATCGAATATGTCGTGAAACAAAACCGTGCAGTGCTGCGACGTTTTACAAATCAAAATTTCAACAAACACACGTTCTGTGAACAAACCACTGATGGTAAATACAGTTTTACACACACACAACACGTTCAAGGGCTCCTACACACACACACACACACACACACACACACATACAAACACAACATAGGACCAAGAATAAGTACTTTTCGTTAAACTACTAGGAGTGGGAAATGCATATTGACCGAGCACTAAGCATGTGCATGTGGGCCCACGGGCGAAGGAGATAATCAAAAGAGGCATCTTCAAACATCGTTATACAATATTTGGTGTTGTTGTCTTATGTTCTCTATAGTCCATCAGACAGCACGTCACGTGGTGGCACCTCGCTGATGGTCGCAGTACATCAAGTGGAGATCCACGCATGGAGAGACAACTCTGATACACCCACTCTGTTTATGGTGTTGTGGAGGGCAATGATCCAAGAATTCAGAGAATTTACAACCAAATTTTCCCTGCAGGAAGAGGTCTAAATTACTGTACATTCACTGTAATCCACGTTCCATTCGCCACAACCGACAGATTGATGGTGCGCACCCCAATACAGGCAGTCCATAAATACTTACGGTGCGGTAAAACAGCAAGACGTACTGTAGAATGATCACAGATCAGTGGACAAATCACCTCTACAAGATTCTAATCGTAATGCGCAGTATGATAACTGCACAGCGCACTACGATAGGGTAGGGGCGTCAGAACATACAGACATATCACCTACTTCCAATTACCACACTGAATTGGCTTGTACCTACAGACTACCTACCCGTGAACAGATTTCCAAAGTGGGCTGCTGCAGTTGTGCCTTTCCAGACAAATGCGACAGCCACTTCAGTGAAATGCATGTGGTGATTGACATTAACCATTTCACAAATATTGCCTATTATGTGAGCTAAAATCACAGAGACATGCGCTGTACACATATATGAGTCAATTGTTTGAATGTGCTGTAATTTTGACACACTCGCCATCTGAAACCCTGAGGGTACCTAGGAATAACCATGCTCTTTTTATTCAGAAATCCGTTACTTCTCCTCAAGACCTATTCAGAATCACATCATGTGTAACATTCTTCTAAACGTGGTGTTACTAAAGAAGTAGGACAAAACAGACTTTGACTGTCAGTAGTGAGGCTAAGCGGTTTCTGGCACAACTCTCATCACTGCCAGATTCATCTACGATGTCGGGCATAGATGTGGAAACATTACACTGATGTCAGATTCGAAATTCAAATTTTGGTGAGAAACATGGCAATTTGGGTAACTCCAATAACATAACCCCCCACCTCTCTCCACACTTCTATGATGCCACGAAGCACCCACAATCAGCCTTCCCCTTGGCAATGGCAGAAACAGTCAGTCTCTGCTGAGCTGCAGGAGAGATAGGACATAAGGTATTTATTAACTTATTTTGGAGGGAAATGTGTTCTTGGTGGTGTTCCTGGCTGGTGGATTGTCCTCCCCAATCCGCAGCCACCACCCACACTTTCTGCCATATTCTCATCATATTTGTATATGTTCTTCTGAATGTTTGAAAATGGACTTTCTTAGTCCACAATACCATCACCAATGGGTGATTGTAACTATCCTACAGCCACACTATACTTTCTGCAGCTCCTGGCCTGTTTTTCCTGTTTCAGCTGTTTCTTTGGATGCACTGTCACTGAGAGAAAAATATCAGATTCCTACAGCTACTGTGGTGTTCATCATTTTTCTGAAACAGTGAGTGGACTTAGTTCATATTTGTTGTTGGAGTCAGGGATGTGAAGGGACTCATTTTTCATTAACCTCACTTTTAGAAGGACAGTTATACGATGGGAAATCCACACTCGTATCTAACCAGAGATGCAAAAATCAGAGAAATTACATATTTAATAGCTCATGACATATTTCGAAACCAACAACAGATCATAAAAAAACACAGACATGCAGACAAATGTCTGAAAGATACTCCTAGAATTCGAAGCACTATAGTACGATGACCTACAACTGGTGGTCTGGAGATGCTGTAAAGCCACAATGGTAGGTCGGGGTCAGCATCCCACCTGTCCGAACCAGAGCAGACTGGTCTGCCTTAAATTTTCTCTGCGAACTAGCCTGTAGGGGCTCATAAGCACCCCTCAAAGGCTGTCTAATGACTCTCTGATGTCATGTTAATGGAGCATTCTGATTCGTTCTTACAAAATTCACCTGCCATAGTGCTGTCTGCAACTATCTATAGAGGGACAAATTACGAGAATTTCAATGTAAAACTATTTCTGTGCAGACCAAAAAGAAAAAAAAGCACATGCAGCAGTATTATTGTCACGTAGAAGAAGGTCTAATTAGATGAATGACGAACACTAACTCTACTTAACAAATGTTTATTCAGCACTTGCACATACAAGAGCGTGGAGCGAACTGCCTCCGGTCAGAACACATACAGTATACAGAGTGGTCCATTGATCGTGACCAGGCCAAATATCTCACGAAATAAGCATCAAACGAAAAAACTACAAAGAACAAAACTTCTCTGGCTTGAAGGTGGAAACCTGGTGACGTTATGGTTGGTCCGCTAGATGGCGCTGCCATAGGTCAAACGGGTATCAACTGCGTTTTTCTTAATAGCAACCCCCATTTTTTATTACATATTCGTGTAGCACGTAAAGAAAAATGAATGTTTTAGTTCGACCACTTTTTTCGCTTTGTGAGAGATGGCACTGTAATAGTCACAAACATATGGGTCACAGTTTTAGACGAACAGTTGGGAACAGGTAGGTTTTTTAAATTAAAATACAGAACGTAGGTACGTTTGAACATATTTTTTTCGGTTGTGAACTTATTATTTCAGAGAACGCATGCTGTTACAGCGTGATTACCTGTAAATACCACATTAATGCAATAAATGTTGAAAATGATGTCTGTCAACCTCAATGCATTTGGCAATACGTGTAACGACATTCCTCTCAACAGTGAGTAGTCCGCCTTCCGTAATGTTCGCACATGCATTGATAGTGCGCTGTGGATCACCATAGCAAATATCCTTCAACTTTCCCCACAGAAAGAAATCCGGGGACGTCAGATCCGGTGAACGTGCGAGCCATGGTACGGTGCTTCGGCGACCAATCCACCTGTCATGAAATATGCTATTCAATCCCGCTTCAATCGCACGCGAGCTGTGTGCCGGACGTCCGTCATGTTGGAAGTACATCGCCATTCTGTCATGCAGTGAAGCATATCATAGTAATATCGAAAGAACATTACGTAGGAAATCAGCATACATTGCACCATTTAGATTGCCATCGATAAAATGGGGGCCAATTATCCTTCCTCCCATAATGCCGCACCATACATTAACCCACCAACGTCGCTGATGTTCTACTTGTCGCATCCATGGTGGGTTTTCCGTTGCCCAATAGTGCATATTATGCCGGTTTAGGTTACCGCTGTTGGTGAATGAAGCTTCGTCGCTACATAGAACGCGTGCAAAAAATCCATCATCGTCCCGTAATTTCTCTTGTGCCCAGTGGCAGAGCTGTACATGACGTTCAAAGTCGTCGCCATGCAATTCCTGGTGCACAGAAATATGGTACGGGTGCAATCGATGTTGATGTAGCATTCTTAACACCGACGTTTTTGAGGTTCCCGATTCTCGCGCAATTTGTCTGCCACTGATGTGCGGATTAGCCGCGACAGCAGCTATACCACCTACTTGGGCATCATCATTTGTTGTAGGTCGTGGTTGACGTTTCACATGGGGCTGAACACTTCCTGTTTCCTTAAAAAACGTAACTATCCGGCGAACGGCCCGGACACTTGGATGATGTCGTCCAGGATACCGAGCAGCATACATAGCACACGCCCTTTGGGCATTTTGATCTCAATAGCCACACATCAACATGATATCGACCTTTTCCGCAATTGGTAAACGGTCCATTTTAACACGGGTAATGTATCACGACGCAAATACCGTCCGCACTGGCAGAATGTTACGTGATTGCACGTACGTGTACGTTTGTGACTATTCCAGCGAAATCAATCACAAAGCGAAAAAAGTGGTCCAACTAATACATTCATATTTCTTTACGTACTACACGAATATGTAATAAAAACGGGGGTTCCTATTTTTAAAAACGCAGTTGATATCCGTTTGACCTATGGCAGCGCCATCTAGCGGACCAACCATAGCGCCATCTGGTTTCCCCCTTCAAGCTAGACGAGTTTCGTTCGTTGTAGTTTTTTTGTTTGATGATTATTTCGTGAGACATTTGGCCTAGTCACTATCAATGGACCACCCTGTATACAGCTACAGAACATTCCAGTACAATGATTCTTGACATTTGTGGATACTTCTAGAATGTACTCGAACCGAATATAGAAATTAAAATTCTACAGTCCAGGGGACTTTTGAACTCACGACCCTCCATGCAACAGTTTATTAGTATCATAACTACTACACCACGATGCTGTTCAGCTTTTTTTGCGACACTGCTCCCTCCTTAAGAGAACAGCGTCTCTGTGTTACATCATCCTAGACCGGGAACAAGTCACCGGTCTTGCATACTCCGACTCCTGGTGACTGATGTTCGCCCTGGCGGCGATCTTCTTAGGACTTCTTTTGCCACTACGCTCTTCGACAGCTTTCCACTTGTTGCCTGTCGCTGGAGCTTCGAAATTACCCTGGGTTGCAGGGTCGAGGAAAGCTTGAATTTTTCGGTGTGAAACCGATTTCCAGTCAGGCTAAATCACCACAAACGATTGTATAACCTTGCCATATTGCTATGTCGCTGTAGTAAACACAATTCATATGCTGCACAAAATCATCGCTTCTACATCCTGCAACAGCTGTCGACCACCAGACACTTGTACGTACACGACAAAGACACAAAGATCCCCTAAATCGATGTATATGCACCATATCACCAATATGTAGTCACACTGCTATATTTCTCTCGTGAGGTCAGTTTGCTCTTGAGCCGGCCGGAGTGGCCGAGCGGTTCTAGGCGCTTTAGTCCGGTACCGCGCGACTGCTACGGTCGCAGGTTCGAATGCTGCCTCGGGCATATATGTGTGTGATGTCCTTAGGTTAGTTAGGTTTAAGTAGTTACAAGTCTAGGGGCCTGATGACCTCAGATGTTAAGTCCTATAGTGCTCAGAGCCATTTGAAGCCAGTTTGCTCTTGTTTGCGTTGTGTGTGTGTGCGTGTGTGTGTGTTTGTGTGTACTTACGCTAAATACCAATATAAATTTAGTGTACATGACCACTATGGTGTTTGATGAGTACCCAAAGACTGGAAAGTGGCACAGGTCCCAACAATATTCAAGGAAGGTAGTATGAGTAATCCACTTCATTACAGGCCTGTATCACTAACGTCGATATGCAGCAGGATTCTGGGACATATACTGTGTTCGAACATAAAGAACTACCTCGAAGAAAACGGTCTATTGACGCACAGTCAACATGGATTTAGAAAACATCGTTCTTGTGAAACACAACTAGCTCTTTATTCGCATGAAATGTTGAGTGCTATTAGCAAAGGATTTCAGATCGATTCCGTATTTCTGGTTTTCCAGAAGGCAGTTGACACCTTACCACACAAGCGGCGTCTAGTGATATTGCGTTCTTATGGAATATCGTCTCAGTTATGTGACGTCGTCCCCGGTAGCTGACTGGTCAGCGCGACAGAATATGCCGGCCCGGTAGCTCAGCGTGTTCGGTCAGAGGGTTAGCTGCCCTCTGTAATTAAAAAAACTGAGTTAATCGATGATCAACGATCTTAAACGGATGTCTTACGACGTCCGCCCCGAACAGATGAAACGAGCAAAATGAGATTTAAAAAAAAAAAGAAAAAATTGTCAATCCTAAGGGCTCGAGCTCGATTCCCGGCTGGGTCGGAGATTTTATCCGCTCACGGACTAGGTGTTGTGTTGTCCTAATCATCATCATTTCGTCCACATCGACGTGCAAGTCACCGAAGTGGCGTCAAATCGAACGATCTACACGACGGAAGGCCCTAGTGACACTACATTTTTTTTAGTTATGTGACTGGATTTGTGACTTCCTGTCAGAGAGGTCACAGTTCGTAGTAATTGACGGAAGGTCATCGAGTAGAAGAGAAGTGATTTCTTGCGTTCCACAAGGTAGAGTTATAGGCCCTTTGCTGTTCCTTATCTACATTAATCATTTGGGACACAATCTGAGCAGCCGACTTAAGGTTGTTTGAAGATGACGCTGTCGTTTATCGACTAATAAAATCAAAACATACTGCAAAACGATTTAGAAAAGATATCTGAATGGTGCGAAAAGTGGCAGTTGAACCTAAATAACGAAAAGTGTGAGCTCTTCCACATGATTGCTAAAAGGAACTCGTTAAACTTCGGTTACACGATAAATCAGTCAAATCTAAAGGCAGTAAATTCAAATACCTAGGAATTACAATTACGAACAACTTAAATTGGTAGGAACACACAGAAAATGTTGTGAGGAAGGCTAACCAAAGACTGCGTTTTATTGGCAGGTCACTTAGAAAATGTAACAGACCTACTAAGGTGACTGCCTACATTATGCCTGTTCGTCCTCTTTTAGAATACTGCTCCGCGGTGTGGGAACCTTACCAGATAGGACTGATGGAGTACATCGAAAAAGTTTAGAGAAAGACTGCACGTTTTCTATCACCGCGAAATATGGGAGAGAGTGTCACAGAAATGATGCAGGATTTGGGCAAGACATCATTAAAAGAAAGGCGTTTTTCGTTGGGACGGAATGTTGTCACGAAATTCCAATCGCCAACTTTCTCCTCCGAATGCCAAAATATTTTCTTGATACCGACCTACATAGGGAAGAACGAACACCACGATAAAATAAGCGAAATCAGAGCTCGTACGGAAAGATACAGGTGTTCGTTCTTTCCGCGCGGTATACGAGATTGGAATAATAGGGAATTGTGAAGGTGGTTCTATGAACCCTCTGCCAGGCATTTAAATGTGATTTTCGGAGTGTCCATGTAGATGTAGATCCTGCAGATTCGTATAGCTGCTGAATGCTGTTGCACGAAGATGATTTTTGCAAAATACCAATTGAGTTGGTCATCTTACCCAATCAACATTGAGCAGTAGGCCCTCTTTCAGCAGTATAATTAAAAATGTCCATACTGCTGAAGAAAAAGAACAACAGGGCGCTAATGACCTCGATGTTGAGCGCCCATGAGCCCCAACACACACACGAAAAAGAACATTGTTGGAATGCTTGGTCAGGCCCAGTTCACTGTGTCTGGAGCACTGGCTGAGACACAAAATGTTTCAATCTGTGGCGGGTCAGTTCTGAGACACAGATAGTACAGTCCAGTAAAGGATATCCCTAGCAGGATAGCTATCTTAACATTAGCTAAGTAGCAGGAAATTTGTGACTTTGGCCAGGATGGGTGAGTGTTATCTAGGAGCTACCTCAATAGTGATACATCTGTTGTTAGAACCAGTTTAAACACCTCATTTACATTACTCTTTTCTAGTTATAAACACTGCACTTCAATGAGGCAAAAAAAGGATTAAGTATACCAGCTGTGGGAATGCAAAAATAGAACACTGTACTTTCTTCTATTCTCTAAACTGTCACCTTTCCGTCACATGAAATAAAAAAGACAGTGATACCCACATTCGATTACCAATTATCTCAGGATAGTTTTCCTAGGTATTAGATATTAGCTTCACACAAACAGAACACTGGGAGTCCTCTTACGCGATCACGTCAGCGCTTGTTCTTAAGTGGGCTGAGTATAGCTAAAGCTCTGCCCAGGCCTACTGGCGGTTGACTGTAAGCGCACTGTTGCCACACTTGGCCTAGTGTCACGTGGCGCTCTCACTCTACTGCCCGAAAATGGCAACGTTGAGTGTCCTTAGTGGCCTGACTCCAGCGCCAGTAGAGAGTCAGTAGCGAGACGGGGTGTAGGTTTACGCTCAGTTCTCGTTTTCCATTCCTTATTAAGGAATTATTCCCCCCCCCCCCCCCCCCCATCAACCATGGACCTTGCCGTAGGTGGGGAGGCTTGCGTGCCTCAACGATACAGTTAGCCGTAACGTAGGTGCAACCACAACGGAGAGGTATCGGTTGAGAGGACAGACAAACGTGTGTTTCCTGAAGAGGGACAGCAGCCTTTTCAGTAGTTGCAGGGGCAACAGTCTGGATGATTGACTGATCTGTCCCTGTAACACTAACCAAAATCGCCTTGCCGTCCTGGTACTGCGAACGGCTGAGAGCAAGGGCAAACTACAGCCGTAATTTTTCCCGAGGGCATGCAGCTTTACTGTATGATTAAATGATGATGGCGTCCATGGCGGAAAATATTCCGGAGGTAAAATAGTCGCCCATTCGGATATCCGGGCGGGGACTACTCAAGAGGACGTCGTTATCAGGAGAAAGAATACTGGCGTTCTGCGGATCGGAGCGCGGAATGTCAGATCCCTTACTCGGGCAGGTAGGTTAGAATATTTAAAAAGGGAAATGGATAGGTTAGATATAGTGGGAACTAATGAAGTTCTGTGGCAGGAGGAACAAGACTTCTGGTCAGGTGAATACAGGGTTATAAATACAAAATCAAATAGGGGTAATGCAGGAGTAGATTTAATAATGAATAAAAAAAATAAGAGTACGGGTAAGCTACTACAAACAGAATAGTGAACGCATTATTGTGGCCAAGAGAGACACGAAGCCCACGCCTACTACAGTAGTACAAGTTTATATGCCATCTAGCTCTGCAGATAACGAAGAAATTGATGAAATGTATGAAGAAATAAAAGAAATTATTCAGGTAGTGAACGGAGACGAAAATTTAGTAGTCATGGGTGGCTGGAATTAGAGAGTAGGAAAAGGGAGAGAAGGAAACATAGTAGGTGAATATGGATTGGGGCTAAGAAATGAAAGAGGAAGCTGCCTGGTAGAATTTTTGCGCAGAGCATGACTTAATCATAGTTAACACTTGGTTCAAGAATCGTAAAAGAAGGTTGTATACATTGAAGAACCCTGGAGATACTAGAAGACATCTGATAGATTATATAATGGTAAGACAGAGATTTAGGAACCAGGTTTTAAATTGTAAGACATTTCCGGGGGCAGATGTAGACTCTGACCACAATCTATTGGTTATGAACTATAGATAAAATCTGAAGAAACTGCAAAAAAGTGGGAATTTTAGGAGATGTGACCTGAATAAATTGAAATAACCAGAGGTTGTAGAGTTTCAGGGAGATTTAGGGAACGATTGACAAGAATGGGAGAAAGACATACAGTAGAAGAAGAATGAGTAGCTATGAGAGATGAAATAGTCAAAAGCAGCAGTGGATCGAGTAGGTAAAAAGATGAGGGCTAGTAGAAATCCTTGGTTAACAGAAGAGATATTTAATTTAATTGATGAAAAGAGAAAATACAAAAATGCAGTAAATGAAACAGGCAAAAAGGAATACAAACGTCTTAAAAATGAGATCGATAGGAAGTGCAAAATGGCTACACAGCGTTAGCTAGAGGAAAAATGTAAGGATGTAGAAGCATGTATCACTACGGGTGAGATAGTTACTGCCTACAGGAAAATTAAAGAGACCCACTTCCATGAATATGAAGAGCTCAGATGGAAACACAGTTCTAAGCAAAGAATGGAAAGGAGAAACGTGGAATGAGTATGTAGAGGGTCTATACAAGGGCGATGTTCATGATGACAATATTGTGGAAATGGAAGAGATAGAAGATGAAATAGGAGATATGATACTGCGTCAAGAGTCTGACAGAGCACTGAAACACCTGAGTCGAAACAAGGCCCCGGGAGTAGACAACATTCCATTAGAACTACTGACAGCCTTGGGAGAGACAGTCCTGACAAAACTCTACCATCTGGTGAGCAAGATGCGTGACACAGGCGAAATACCCTCAGACTTCAAGAATAATATAATACTTCCAATTCCAAAGAAAGCAGGGTTTGACAGATGTGAAAATTACCGAACTATCAGTTTAATAAGCCACCGTTGCAAAATATTAAAACGAATTCTTTACAGATGAATCGAAAAACTGGTAGAAGCCGAACTCGGGGAAGATCAGTTTGGATTCCGTAGAAATGTTGGAACACGTGAGGCAATACTGATCCTACGACATATCATAGAAAATAGATTAAGGAAAGGCAGACCTTCGTTTCTAGCATTTGTAGACTTAGAGAAAGCTTTTGACAATGTTGACTGGAATACTCTCTTTCAAATTCTGAAGGTGGCAGGGGTAAAATACAGGGAGCGAAAGGCTATTTATAATTTGTACAGACAGCAGATGGCAGTTATAAGAGTCGAGGGGTATGAAAGGGAAGCAGTGGTTGGGAAGGGAGTGAGACAGGGTTGTAGCCTATCCCCGATGTTATTCAATCTGTATATCGAGCAAGCAGTAAAGGAAACAAAAGAAAAGTTCGGAGTAGGTATTAAAATCAATGGTGAAGAAATAAAAACTTTGAGGTTTGCCGATGACATTGTAATTCTGTCAGAGATAGCAAAGTAGTTGGAAGAGCAATTGAACGGAATGGACAGTGTCTTGAAAGGAGGATGTAAGATGAACATCAACAAAAGCAAAACGAGGATAATGGAATGTACTCGAATTAGGTCGGACGATGCTGGGGAATTAGATTAGGAAATGAGACACTTAAAGTAGTAAAGGAGTTTTGCTATTTGGGGAGGAAAATAACTGACGATGTTCGAAGTAGAGAGGATATAAAATGTAGACTGGCAATGGCAACGAAAGCGTTTCTGAAGAAGAGAAATTTGTTAACTTCGAGTATAGATTTAACTGTCAGGAAGTCGTTTCTGAAAGTATTTGCATAGAGTGTAGCCACGTATGGAAGTTAAACGTGGACGATAAATAGTATAGACAAGAAGAGAATAGAAGCTTTCGAATTACGGTGCTACAGAATAATGCTGAAGATTAGATGGGTAGATCACATAACTAATGAGGAGGTATTGAACAGAAGCTTGTGGCATAGCTTGACTAGAAGAAGGGATCGGTTGGCAGGACATGTTCTGAGGCATAAAGGAATCACCAATTTAGTATTGGAGGGCAGCGTGGAGGGTACAAATCTAAGAGGGAGACCAAGAGATGAATACACTAAGCAGATTCAGAGGGATGTAGGCTGCAGTAGGTACTGGGAGATGAAGAAGCTTGCACATGATAGAGTAGCATGGAGAGCTGCAACAAACCAGTCTCCGGACTACAACAACAACAACATTAAGTTATTAGTTTCGGCAGGTTAACTTAAAATAGAAAGTGTATCTTGTGGTATCATTTGTGTATTTTATATATTGTCCGGAAGTGTTTGCGCAACTTGAAAATGGAAAAGCAGTAAGAGTGAGATTTCCCCTCTGCCATGTCAGACAGGTTACCAAAGAACTGTAGCAAAATGCACTTAACTGCATTAAGAAAGAAACTGAAAAAGGAAACTGACTTTCGGCGACAATGCATATCATAACCCACAGTATCTATAAATATTTGAAACATCTTGTAGACAATTGTGGTGAAGTGTTAGCATCTAGATGTACGTTCGTCAGAAAAAAATTGTGGAAGATGGACATAATCAGCAGCGATGATATCAAGAAATTCAGTGATTTGCTACCGAAAAAACAACCATTGTAAGAAAATAACCCTGCTACCGTACAGGCTATCAGTGCTGCAGCTTGCAGCTAAATTTAGAATCACAGCGTGAGTCAAACGGTGACGTACCGATACGCTGCTGCAGGAGGCAGGGGCATGCGCCGGCTGCGGCGACCGGGCAGTGCCACGTGCTCGCTAACTGTCAGACGGGCTGTCAGAGAGCAGACACGTCGGTGCACCACCTATACGACGACGATAGCACGTATGGAGTCCTATTCACACACGTAGCCACATTGTCTGTGAACGATCTGTAGTTGAACCGAAAAAACGGATTAAAAAAAAAATCATGGAATTTATAGCCGTCTGGGATCGTGGTGTTTCCCTCCAAGTCCCGGGGTGGGCGTGGAACTCGCGATTCAAACTTCCAAGGTGTTGCAGTATATCATTTGTTATACCCTATAAGTGGAGAGGAAGCCAGTTTCCCGCCAAAATTCAAACTTCCCGCGCTAAAAGTAGGAAAGAGGGAATCGGTACTTGCCTGTAAATTATATCCAAAGATCATAATAACCACCAAAGATAATATATACCATCAAAATTTGAATTTCCAAAGATCATAATAAGATAATATATACCCCCAACATGGGTTGGTAGGGGACGTGGCGGTCGGTTGAGGATCGTGGTGGAGATTTATTTCCTTCCAACTCCAGGTCACTCGCGAAAATCTGACAAAATTCAAATTTCCCGCCAGGGGAGTGTGGCAGGGCGTATGGCACTTGCGTCATCAGATGACGTCACGGACGCCATCTTGGATTTGGTGTGGGAACTCTGTCTGCCTGTGACGTCACAGGTCTAACAGTACTTGCGTCATCATGTGACGTCACGGCCGCCGCCTTGAGGGTGTGTGTGTCGTCACAGATGAACCGGTACTTGCGTCATTATGCGACGTCACCGCTGCAATTTGGATTTGGGGAGGGAACCCTATCATTCCCCTACTCTTGCAATATTTGTTTTTCAACGAGCGTGACTGATTCTCACTATCGCCAGTGGAGAAGATGGAGCTAGCTACTGCAAAGAAATGCTTCGTCTCCTATGAATGCGATGTCTGTCGCCTCGGTGGACGACGATTTTGGACTCAGGTTTCCATCTTCAGGTTATTTTTCTCATATATATGGGAAATCATTAAATATTATGGAGGCTTCCAGAAGAAAAATAAACTGAGGGTGGAACCCTTGTCTGAAACCGTCATGCACTCAGGCAACAGAGGCTCGCAAACATAGAAGAGAAGGCATTTCTACACAGAAACTAGCTCCATCTTCTGTACTGGCGATCGTGGCAGTCAGTCGAGACCGCTGAATAGCAAACAACAGTGCGACGAGTTCCGCCTACGTACAGAGCCTCCTTCACTGCCGCAGGGTGTGCTGGGGCTGGGGCTGGGGCAGGCAGACACCCGCGCCTCTAGCTTCGAATGCCTGTATCGTCGTTGGGTGTCTTTACCGGATGCGGGTTCCTATCCCAGACACGTTCCTCAAGAAATATTTCTAGGACACCCCATATATTAAGGCACAGTAAAAAATCATCAAATATACGTGACAGTAAATCGCAACTTAGTGACTTACACAGCACAGAAACGCGTATAACTGTGGACAAATATAATCACAAAATTCTACTTTACAAGCAGGATTGACACTTTGTGTCACTTTGCATTAACATTGTGTATACATCCGTAAATAGTAATACAGAAAAGTGCCGTAATCAAATATTAGTAAAAATTATTCTTCATATAGGATTTTAGTTTAAACAACAAGTTAAAACACAACTATCTTTTTACAATACACATTGAAAATTAATTAAGTTTATAAATATAGAATTACTCATTGACGTTCAACTTGTTCGAATATTACATCTCAATAGCGTTTACTTTTTATGATGAAAATCTACAGGTCAGTCTGAGTTAAACAAATTTTACTGTTTCATCGTTAATTCGCCCCCAAAGAAAATACACACGAAATATTGTCATGGGTTTGAGGCAATTAATTAGTACATCACACGCTATTGGTATAGTCGTTGGCTTTGTATGAGAGGTGCGAATTGAGTTCCTTAATTCAAGAGATTCGTTGTTATGAGTATAATTTGTTATGGTAATTGAGATTGGTTTAATGGCAGAGTGAAATGGTTGAAATGCAGATCTGTTCTGAACATAAAGTTAAGTATTGTTTCTATTGTACTCAATTATGAAGGGGTTAGTGAAACTGTTGATAGAACTGGTGACTATAACCCATCTTAAAGATTCAAGTCAGCTGCTCATATTTGTTTTTAATACATGTGTTACAACAACATTGTAATGACTCTTCCTTCTCTATTAGCATTACACGATCCAACGAAGTTGAGTGGTTTAGTGCCTTCTCACTCATCCAGTCTCCTGAATTGTATTTGTCTGTGGCATGCAGCAGGTGACCTCCCAGTCGATGAAAATGTTTCTTTCTGTCCACAACGTTCTATATTAATCTGAAGAGCACGTGTCCTTTGCGTCAAGCACCTTGCACGTACTGACTGTGATTGTCTCGACGCCCACGGTGTCTACGCGCAGTCCCCACACGATATCGCCGTGTAAACAGGACTACCGGAACGTGGCTGCCTTGTTGATGCAATTACTGGGACTTCCAGCTGGATATTCGCTCACGTCGAGGTGGCAACGGGTCCTCAGGAATCCCCTCGCGTCCTCAGCTGCTGCAATGGCCTCAGGCAGTGGCCGCTAGGTAGTGTCCATTGTGCTCGCAGTGTCGTGTCCAGCTGAGCTGACAGTGGCCGAATTGTGGCGCGTGCCACACGTGAGCGACATGTAGGACCGGTTTCGTATTCCATCTCCGCTGAGCAATTCATCCTTTCTAAAACTCTACATTGTAAGTTTAAATTTACATAATGACAGTTAATTCAGGACGTCATTTATGACTTTAAATAGTGACAGTCACATCTACGCATCATCCGTGATTTTATTTTAATCCGGAACAGAGTTCAGTAACGTTTCATACGTAATTGCTTTGTTAGTTTCATGCAGTTATTTACATTCATGTGCACTGCTGGATATCCCAGAGAAGTCTAGTGATAGCTTGCAGACAACTCACAACTACCTGCGTGCTTGCAGTAACTTACATCCGTAAATACTTATCTACTGTGGCCACCCTGCACGTTCTACAGCCTTATGATCTTCCCCTTTTATCAGTCATTGTCATTTTCTGCCTTTAAATCGAGGAGTTGGATTTTCCGTTCTTCCTTCAGCTTAGCCGGCCGCGGTGGCCATGCGGTTCTAGGCGCTTCAGTCCGGAACCGCGGGACTGCTACGGTCGCAGGTTCGAATCCTGCCTCGGGCATGGATGTGTGTGATGTCCTTAGGTTAGTTAGGTTTAAGTAGTTCTAAGTTCTAGGGGACTGATGACCTAAGATGTTGAGTCCCATAGTGCTCAGAGCCATTTGAACCATTTGAACCTTCAGCTTGCATCCTATGAATCATTTTCCAGCCTTATGGTAGGTTCTCTAAACTAAACTCAGATGATCATTTAACTGAAACATAAGCACATGCGTAATATGGTTCTCTACATACAGTATATCTGAAAATTACAACTCGGGGTTCTCTTTCATTATACATTATTTGCTTCTGGTGGGTTGCTTTTACTTCAACTTTTCTCTTAATCTTACTGTTAGATGTGTTGTTAGACGTTTCTGTAACTGTTTTTGGTCTGTTTCTCTCGATTTATGATCAATTGCCACCTTTCTCTTCCTTCCTTCCTTCCTAGACCGTGGCAAGTTCACTCTTTTATCATCGTTTATTTCCTTACTTTCACCTTGGTCTTCCTCCAAACGTTCATACATCCGTCCTGTCAGCAGTAAATGGAGATACAGAAAACCTTACGTTTGATACTCTTTATCAGACTAGTTAATATTCATGTAAATCGACGCATTGTTTTATTTATCTAATATATCCTTATAGCCCAGTGTTTCTTCACGTCTGGTATCCTCAAACTCTCATCGTCTTAGTGCTACATAACATTTCACTCACGTCAACACTAATCGGCGAACTCCATGGCTTCCTGCATCTGGATAACATAAAAAAAGAAAAAGGAAACCTTCAACAAATTCGCTCATCTTCGTCAATGGGCAACAGCTGCCAGCGATACGTGTTTTCTTTCCTAGGTATCTCTTACACCATGTTCCTGACTTCTCCTGAAGATAGGTGGACTTGTTCAGTGCAAAAACTCATTTAATGACCTCATGACGCCCTTATATTTTAATGGAATTACTGCATGTTGCCAATACATCACCTTACAAGAAGACATTCGGAATATCGTGTCTCTACTCGTCCGTCCAACACTTCTCATTCCTTGACAGTTCTGACATGCAAAATGAGGTGTTTTCTAATGGAGTTTCAGTTTTGTAGCGTTTCCAATTCTACGACGTTGTGATAAACTATTTTCCACACATGTTACGTTCCACAAAACACATAAAAGGTCTTTCTGCCATGCACCGGCTGTTCTTAAATTGTCTCTGCGGTCATGTTAGAACTTTGTAGACCGCAGTAAGACTGATTTCTCTTATTGTTTCCGTATGATTATCTTTCCTCCTTTCTGGTTTTACGTTTATCCTCTGCGGCGCTGGCGTTTACATCTAACAGGTGGGTCGCAGTCCCTTTTATTTATCATTTCTCTTTAGCTAATATCGCTCACAACCCATTGATATATTGAAATATTTATGACATTTGCAGTGAGTGGTCCCATTAAGTTTCTTGACTTTGCAGAATTCCTGAAACATAGTGACTGTCTAATTATCTTCAACGGATAGCTTACCCCACAGATTGTTTCCTTATTCAATATCCACTCATCTTCTCTTTTCCTATCAGTAATACGTTTAAACATTATCCACTGTTTGAAACACCGTCATCCTCTCTTGTTTCCCCTTCGTCTTCTGGTAGATTTAACAGTGGGTCTATGAATCCTCTCAAGTTAATAATGTCGAAGGCTGGACAATTCTCTTCTGCTGTATTGTACGCTATGTATTCCGTCTCTTCTGTTTCCAGTTCACTGCTCTAGGTACTTTCCCATTCTTCATCAATTCGTCACTCCTTCCATAATCTATTTTGTTACTGTGATCGAAGCTGGAATCAAATCTGCTGGTAAATCACTTGTCTGAACATCTTTACAATTTCTTATTAGTTCGTGACTTACTATATCTGTCGCTTCTATCACTTGTCTTTCTTCTGTCCCTAACGTTATTCGCTCTTCTTCAGTAACAACCAGGCCTAGAATACAAAAATTCCTTCTGACAATGCTTCATCATTATCTATGAATTTAAATTTAATCTTTTCGTCCTTCAGTTTCACGAGTGCAAACCTCTTCTTCAAGTGCAGCATGACACGCTGATACTCCACAAAATCAAGTCCTGATATAACTTTTACAGTTAAATTTTTTACCACTAGGAAATTCACAATAAATACGACGTGGAATCCAAAATTTTCGGGAGTGGTGCTGCTATCTGGAACGCAGCACCGCTAGGTGACGAGAACTGCATATCTGATGAGTCAGTGTGTGGAGTGGCATTCCGCTGGGGGGACGTGTTGCGTGTCCACAGTGATTTCCGTAATACTCTGTGTTTGGTGTGTGGCGATTTTACGATGGATCCGCGAACAGAACAGCGCGTGTGTATCAAATTCTGTGCGGATCTCGAGAAAAGTGCTACCGAGAACCTTGCAATGATTCAACAAGTGTTTGGGGGACAGAGCATGAACCGTACGCGTGTGTTTGAGTGGCATGCTCGGTTCAGGGCCGGCAGTACAGAGGTCGAAGATGATGCTCACACTGGAAGGCCCGTTGGCCGCACAACACCAGACATTGTTGCCAAACTTTAACAATTGGTTCGTGCGGATCGATGTCGAACCATTGAAGACCTTGCGGATGAAGTGGGTATTGGTTATGGGACATGTCAATGAATGTTGACTGATGGATTGGCATGCATCGCGTCGCTGCCAAATTTGTGCCCGGGATCTCGACTGCCGATCAGAAGACACTCCGTGTTGAAGTGTGCACGGACCTTCGTCAGACCGCATCTGATGATCCAACCTTCTTGTCACGGGATATCACCGGCGACGAGAGCTGGATTCACGGTTATAACCCAGAGACAAAGCAACAATCGTCCCAGTGGAAGAGCCAGGGCTCTCCAAGACCCAAAAAAGCGAGACAGGTGAAGAGCAAATTGAAAAGCATGATCATCGTTTTCTTTCATACCAAGGGAAATGTGCACAAAGAAATCGTCCCACCCAACCACGCAGTGAATCCCGCATACTACTGTGACGTTTTGCGACGACTCTGTGAAAACGTGCGGCGACGACAGCCTGAACTTCGGCGTCAAGGGAACAGGCTGCTGCATCACGACAGCGCGCCCTGCCACACATCCTCGCTCACCAGGACCTTTTTGGCAAAAAACAACATGGCAGTTGTACCCAACCCATTGTACTCTCCAGATTTGGCATCTTGCGACTTCGCGATGTTCCCAGAACTGAAACTCAAATTGAAAGGCTGTCGGTTCGGCACTCCAGAGAGGATTCGAGAAGCATCACTGTCAGTGGTAAACACCCTCAACGAACAGGACTTCCAGAAAACGTTTGACCAGTGGCACAAACACTGGGACCGGTGAGTACGTGCGGTGCGGATGTGAACTACTTCGAGGGTGATGGTGACCATCAGTCCAAAGGTGAGATTTTCAACAGATGGCAGCACCAGTCCCGAAAATTTTCGATAGCACCTCGCACATATGGCTGACACCCAAAACCAGCTGTCATTTGCTTCTTGAACTGTCCACACTTCCTGCTCATTGAGCCTGATATTTCAATACTCAGTATTTTAAACATAGGCTACCTCTTTACTCTATCACATGACTCATACACTTCCCCCTCCATCACTGACACTTGTTTTCTGGAATGTACTATATACTATACTACTTCCTCGCACACATGCACACTTATTATTGTATACGCAGTATCCTATGTTCTACTGAATTCCTGCTGGTAGCACTTCCTTCAGTTTTCCAAAATTGACAACTTACGAATGGGGCTCCTCGTAGATTTATTTTCACTAATTGTGATATCACAGCCTTAATTGCTAGTCAGCTTCTTGGATTGTTCCCTCATTCTCATTCTACAGAGTATATATTGGCATAGACCCATGTATTTCCACTGTTTTGGTTCTCTCTGCTCTCTGATCGTTTCGTTTGTAGTTTTTCCTTCTATCTTCTGTTCAATACTGTAGTCCCTATCGTATATTGTACTTTTACATATCCCATCCATTTCTTCACGGCAGGTGCCTCGCTCTCCAGTTTTGGTTATTATGTTACTGGTTTTCAGGTGGCAAATGCGATGGTATGAAGTGCCCAGGTTCCCTTGATTATATTCTAATTCTTGCAATAGGTGTTGGAATCCTCTTACATCTTGCATGTATCTTCCTGCTAATAAGAATTTCCTCTATATCTGCTGCAATAGCTTAATGAAACAAATTATAGTTAATTCCGTTGCCTGATGTTGTATGTCAAAGAACTGAATCCTGCCGACTATTCCCTTGAAATATTATACTGGATCCTTCCATCTTGATTCTATATAATGGTTACCGAGCGAGGTGGCGCAGTAGTTAGACACTGGAGGACGACGGTTCAATCCCGCGTCCGGCCATCCTGATTTAGGTTATCCTTGATTTCCCTAAATCACTCCAGGCAAATGCCGGGATGGTTCCTCTGAAAGGGCACGGCCGACTTCCTTCCCCATCCTTCCCTAATCCGATGAGACCGATGACCACGCTGTCTGGTCTCCTTCCCCAAACAACCAACCAACCTATATAATGCTCTGTTATCAGCATTCCCAGTATGACTTGATCCAGCTTAGCTTTGAACCAGTATTCATTGAGGACTATTTGTTTGAAGATTTATACCTCTACATTCTCCTACAGTCACTCTGAGTCTTGTAGTTATCTCTTATCTGACATGTGTGCAGACAGACTTTATCTTTAAAGCGTTTGGTCACAATCTTGGTAATGCTTCTCAGAACTGCTCGATCCAAATATTTGGATGTAAACTGTTTGATGTATCTGGAGACAAAGAATATTTCTATACTGATAAAATCTGCTTTCTAATTTCCTCCGCGTCTACATCATACGATTAAATTTCCACGATTGTACTTGAGTTTACCAGTGGTGGTAAATGTGTCGGTACTCCCATAATGTGACATAATTTGTCCATAAATTCTCTTAACTCCTCGTGTTCTCGATTTTTCTCAGCTTCACGTCTGTTCACATAGTTTTCTCTTTGATTACTAATCGAGTCTTCAATGTTCTCTTTTTCTTTCATTAATGCACCTAGTGTTTCTCTGTTCCTCTGGTTGATTCAGGCATACGCTTCTTTGAACTGGATTATGTCTCTAATTTCTTCATGTTCACGTACGTTTACAGGTATGCTTATGTCGGATCTTCTTTCATTGTGTGTTGATAACTGCTTGATAGCAGGAGTTAAAACTTTGACTTGCTCTATGACTTTACTTAAGGTAACTTTCTGTGAGTTTTAACATTCCTCCTTCCATGTTTAGAGATTTTTAATGTTCTGAGCGTTGGTGTCAATACCTTTCCTCAGGCCGGCCGGGGTGGCCGTGTGGTTCTAGGCGCTACAGTCGGGAACTGCGGGATCGCTACGGTCGCAGGTTCGAATCCTGCCTCGGGCATGGATATGTGTGATGTCCTTAGGTTGGTTAGGTTTAAGTAGTTCTAAGTTCTAGGGGACTGATGACCTTATAAGTTGAGTCCCATAGTGCTCAGAGCCATTTGAACCTTTACTTTGACCAACCATGGTTCCTTTATTATTATGGGTTAACATCCCTATCTTCTATCTACATCTTGTGCCTGCTCGGCTATCTTCTTCATGTACATTTGAATCTTTTTATCTAACAGTTTAATTTGTTCCTCACATTTATTTATGTGATCGCCGAGTTTCCTATGGATTTATTATTTATTTACACAAGTTTTGTAGGACCGAATTGAGGAGCAAATCTCCAAGGTCATGGAACGTGCATGTACATGAAATTATAACATAAACGTAATAACAGATAAAAATAAAATGTTTATCAACCTGAACAAATCAGTCCATAAGTTTAAGTAAACGCAATCAACAATACAACAAGAATCAGCTTAATTTTTCAAGGAACTCTTCGACAGAGTAAAAGGAGTGACCCATGAAGAAACTCTTCAGTTTTAATTTGAAAGCGCGTGGATAACTGCTAAGGTTTTTGAATTCTAGTGGTAGCTTATCGAAAATGGGTGCAGCAGTATACTGCACATTTTTCTGCACAAGAGCTAAGGAAGTCCGATCCAAATGCAGGTTTTATTTCTGCCGAGTATTGACTGAGTGAAAGTTGCTTATTCCTGGTAATAAGCTTATATTGTTAACAAGAAACGACAGTAGGCAATACGTAAATTGAGAGGCCAATGTCAAAATACCCAGACTCGTGAACAGGGGTCGACAAGAGATTCGTGAACTTAACACCACTTATTGCACGAACCACCCGCTTCTGAGCCAAAAATATACTTTTAGAATGGGAAGAGTTACCCCAAAATATAATACCGTACAACATAAGCGAATGAAAATAAGCAAAGTAGAGTAATTTTTGTGTCGAACGATCACTCACTTCAGATACCGTTTAAATAGTAAAAATGACAGCATTACGTCTTTGAACAAGATCGTGAACGTGGGCTTACCACGACAGTTTACTATCTATCTGAACACCTATAAATTTTAACTGTTCAGTTTCACTTATCATATGCCCATTCTGTGAAATCAAAACGTCACGTTTTTTGACTTGTGAGCTAGAAACTGTAAAAACTGAGTCTTATTGTGATTTAGCGTTAGTTTATTTTCTACAAGCGATGAACTTAGGTCATGAACTGCACTATTTGAAACCAAGCCAATGTTGCACACTACATCTTTTACT
The DNA here is from genome assembly GCF_021461395.2 of Schistocerca americana. NCBI lineage: Eukaryota > Metazoa > Arthropoda > Insecta > Orthoptera > Acrididae > Schistocerca > Schistocerca americana. The sequence continues at coordinate 718,597,117 of NC_060123.1, forward strand.
ACCAAGCGAACAGAAATATTTTACATTTACTCGTAATACTAGAGGGCATATCATTTATATGAACAAGAAACAGGAGTGGCCCCAACACTGATCCCTGGTACACCCCCCCCCCCCTCCCCACCATTTGACCCCACCCCACTCAGGCTCTACATCATAGCCATTGCCAACACTGTGAATAATGGCCTTTTGGTGTCTGTTACTAAAGTAAGAGGTGAACCAATTGTGAGCCACTCCCCCTATTCTGTAATGGGCCAACTTCTGGAGCAATATTTTCTGATGAACACAATCAAACGCCTTCGTTAAAACAAAAAAATATGCCTAGCGTTCGAAATCTTTTGTTTAACCCATCCAGTACCTCAGGAGAAAAGAGAATATAGCGTTTTCAGTTGTTAAACGTCTTCTAAAACCGAACTGTACATTGGATAGCAAATTGTGTGATACAAAATGATCAATTATCCTTACATACACAGCCTTTTCAATAACTTTTGCAAACACTGATGGCATAGAAATAGATCTAAAATTGTCTGCATTATCCCTTTCTCCCTTTTTATGAAGCGCCTTTACTACTGAGTACTTTAATCCTTCAGGAAACTGACCATTCCTAAAGGAATAATTAAAAATGTGGCTAAATACATGGTTAACATGTGCAGAACAGTACTTTAATATTCTGCTAGGCGCTCCATCATGTCCATGACAGCCCATAATTTTTAGTGATTTAATTATTGACTTCATCTCCACCTTATCTGTATCACAGAGGAGTATTTCAGACATCAATTTCGAAAATGTATTTGCCAAGAAAGTTATATGATTCCCTGTAGAAACTAAATTTTTATTTAATTCAGCAGCAATGCTCAGAAAATGACTGTTAAATACTGTACATATATCTGATTTATGAGTAACACAAATGATTTTACTACGAACTGACCTTATATCGTCGACCTTGTCCTGCTGACCAGACACTTCCAACGCAATCGACCATATGGTTTTAATTTTATCCTGCGAATTAAGGTTACCTTCAGCAGGACAATGACTCTTCTTGCTGAAGAAAGACGCGTGAAATAGTTACGTATGAGAAATTTAAAGGTAATTTAATTTATTTCATTTGATGGTTATTAAGATAATGTACACAGATATTTCATCAACAACATGTTTTAACTGAAGCAAAATTTTGGTGTGGATCTATATCTGCAGCATCAAAAATTCTCAATTAAACGAATCCTGAGTAGTGTAACCAATTTTTAAGCTTTTTCGCGTGTAGTCCTTTACTGTTCAGTAGGTGGGGTTATTTTCTTTATTTTGGCTCTGTAATACTTGATACAAGTCTATCATCACTCTCATGAATTCTGTGATTAAGAAATTCATTTGACTACCTAATCAAACAATGATCTCAATTAATTCAGTTTACGTCTCAAAACTAATCAAATTTCACAAGAAATGAATTTAACAGTAGTTGAAATTAATAAACTAATGTCTTGTCAAATTTGGATAAAGGATCTGGTAATCCAAAATTAACGTGTGTCTCTACAAAACATTTACATTCACAGAGGTTGTTATGTAACTGCGGTATATTAGCTCATAGCGATACAAAATATTACAGAAGGATATATGTGTGCATCTATTGGAAGAGTTGAAACCATGTTGAATTTCCAATTGTAAATAAGTCTTCGAAACGAAGACCGGAATTAGTAAACATCGCTATAAAAACTTCACCATCACAAAAGTTCACTTCGCTGTTGTTGTTGGATGTTACCATACTCAGAATCTGCAAGTGTTAGGTGAAGGGGCTGCAGAATCAGTCATTAGCTCGTTACCAACAAGTCTTCTGTGCACAATTCTAAGTTCACGTCAGCCAGATGAAGCGTAGTATGCCATTAGAGTAGCAGAAGCGGGGCATAGTACTCTTATGAAGTAGAGGTGGGCTACACCTTTTCTTTTACCGTCTCTGGCGGCTTGCCATGGTACTATGTTTCGGATATTTCAGTGTGTACCATTACGTCACATATATACCTCCCGAAAAACAAAAAGATTAATTACGTCATTATTTGCTATTTTCAAAAAGGAAGAGAGGCGATTTGTTACGTTAACATGTGTGAATAAAAGTCCTAGGTCAAAATCCCTGAAACTACTTTACTGATTATTAGTTTCATGTCATTGACGAGACATCTTCACATGAATAAAAATTTTTACTTAATTCTACACGTATCAGCTACCAAGCACAACACATCATCGTAACCTATTGAGCAGGATGGCTCTTGTTTTAATGTACACAATACAGCAGGTCGTCACGGTTACAACAGTAGCATGTATTTCACACACACTATCTCTCACACACACACACACAGATCATATACATCGCTCATACACACAGAATTAAGTTACGATTTTTGTTGATTTGAAGACGGCTCGTTAGTGTAATGAAATAGTTATCAGTAAAGAAAGTTTAGCGATCTGGACCTAGGACCTTTATCCATATATTTTACGTATATTTATGTTTCCCAGGATGTTAATGAGAACATTATGACTATCCTCTGTATCTTCTTCACTGGTGCCACCCCCCGCCAGACCCTTGATGGGACTTACGTCTTTATGTTATCCTGGTAAGAAAATATCTTAAATGCAAATCATTAATTGCTTCATTGTGTACATTGAAAGCCACCTTTCTTTCGGTGATTATGGCTGACATTCCTGAAAGATTCCATTGTTTGAACCCATTCGAAATGGAAACTCATCTGCCATTACTTATTTCGGTCACCAATATCTCGTTACAAGTTCCCTTTCTTCCTCTCTGTGTTTCTGTCTGTGTTTTTCTCAGATTTCTCTCTGCTACATATGAGCATTCAGGTTTGATTAGGACAGTGTACCGTTGAATTTAACACAATAACATACGAATTTGGGTTTGTAAGTGTTATTGTGTAGTCTGAAGCCTTAACAGTGCACACACCGCTGCGGAACTAAAATCTCATTCTTGAAACATCGCCCAGGCTGTGGCTAAGCCAAGTCTCCGCAATATCTATTCTTTCAGCAGTGCTAGCCGTGTAAGTTTCGCAGGAGAACTTCTGTGAAGCTTGGAAGGTAGGAGACTAGGTATTGGGGGAAGTATAGCCGTGAGTTGTGTTTGGTTAGCTCAGTTGGTGTAGAATATGCCTGTGAAAGACTGAGGTCTCGAGTTCGTGTCTTCGTCCAGAGTATGGTTTTAACCTGGCAGCGAGCACACTCCGCTGCAGGGTAAAAATCTCGTTATGGAATGTAGTACTTCTTCTTAAAAACTGCAATTGTAGCTGTCAGAACAAATACTTGTGCACTTGACACACTAACCGTGTTGGCTAGCAGTTCATTAATATGCGAATATTAAACAAAACAATACAGTTTGTGTATATACACCAAAACTCTTCTAATCATGTTACCTATCTAACAATTCTGTGAACTTTATAAGTGCCTAGGCACGTTTGTGTGTTCTAGAAACATATTTGGCTTGGGGTTTGCAGTAGTACGAAACCCAAAGTGGCGTAAACAGGCTATAGGTATGTACTATTTCAAGTTCCAATAAAGGAAATGGATGTACCAATGACGCTACTTATTTCCCTTACTTTGAAGTGCTGGCTTGACTGATTCATGGAGTAAAATAAGTTAACTGTATTGCCTTTATTTTAATGAGTTAACTGAACTGTGTACTCCAGTGACATTGCTGTGTATTGGGAGCAGACGAGTCACATACTCTAACTTCATCAATGTCTACTTGTAAATCAGCCATTACAGAATTCCACTGTCAATGGAATCGTCTCAGTTTTATGGATCACAGTTTACTTACAGAACTGCAGTTTCCCTTCTCAAGTAATAATCATGCTTCTTGCTGATGAAGATATTGCAATTGCCTAGGCCAGATCCACTGCTCATAAGATAAGGGAATAGTGCAATAAGCCATATCGAAACCTAGCCTGAATTCTTTCACACAGGAAAAAGATAACGAAAGAAATGCACTGTCAAAATTTTACCTGCCAGGAAGCACTGCAAGTATTATAAAAACAGCTGAAGATTGACAAATTCGTAGGGCGACAGACGGCGGTAGAAGTGTATACCCGTACTGGCGCTGCAGCAACTGCGCATGCGCAACTAGGCTCACTCTCACACACACACACACAGTTATTGTTATTTCGAATTAGCTACTCAAGTAACACCCATTACAAATTATAAGTTACTTTTTGGAGTATTGGTAAGTATTGGCAATACAGATAAAGCTGAATTAATATTTATTGTGCTTTCGTAAGGCATGCCTGCAGATAGTACCTTCTTTTACTTCCAGCTTCACAGTAATGTGGAATCCAATTAACGTTCTCAATTAGTCAATGATGAAATATGAAGAATGTGGTTTGCAGCCGTAATCATCTAACTCTCCTGACGCACATATGCGTCACTCATTAGTTGATTTCCTTGACATTCATTCGAAAGGTATCGACATTTCGTTTGAAATTGTGGGTACCTTGGAAGAAATAGCAAATAACTGTGACGATTCTATGAATTGTGGTTCGGACGACGTCAGTTGTACCAGTAACAGTTCTGAAAAAGAATATATTCCAAGCCTAAAAACACGTACTGCAGCAGCTTTCAGCGACAAAGAGAAGGCAGTGAAATATTGGTTAAACGAAGGAGGGAAAAATCACTTGAATTACGCAGTGTGCAAAGGCGTTTCCGTTTCGTAAAATCGGAGCGTGAACTGCGCAAATGGAACAATGAATTACATGAAGTAAGAAATATGCGCCAAACGGAAACCCGAAACCGTATGAATGAAAAACGGTTCGAAAGATTTGGAACTGCTCGTGAGAGGCTATGCGTCGTTACCGATGGAGATGTACTAGACTTGCCCCCGAATTGCATCTGACATGAACATTGCTAATTTCCAGGATTTGTCGACCTGGCTACTACGCAGGTTCAAGAAATCTCACAGAATAGAAATTTGCAAAATTACCTGGTTTACGCCACGTACACGTGTAGAGCAGCTGCTAGTGATAGACAATGTTATAGAGAAATTAATAGCTGACGTTAAGGCGAAATTTGCTGTTATCCTTGCAACTGCTGCTTATAACGCTGATCAGTAAGCTTTCGTGAAAAAACTGTTTGCACTTCATCATTTCGGGGTAAAAAAAAAAAAAAAAAAAAGAGGGAGTGGGATGACCAATCAATGAATGCAATGACACATTCATATTCGAAATGCTAGTGATATGTATGAGTGGTTTAGTGTTTCGGCAGCTGTATATCTGTCTTCAAGAACCGCAAGGCAAATTAGGACCAAAAATAAAAAATGGACCCTATTTAGTTCCAAAAATCTTGTATTCGACGTATCAAAATCTAGAATAATGGGGAAGAATAATTTTCAACATTTAGTATTCCTACCAGCTGCAGAAACTAATTCATTACTTTTGTCTGGACAAGCGACGCTCCTGTTTTTGTGGAGGGAAACGAAAAATCTATAGATGTAATGTGGGTGCCGCCTGGAACTACTACTGCGATTCAACCTCTCGGTAAGGAATTTTTTCAACAGTTGAAAGCATTTTTCAGGAAATTATCAGACAACATAATTTCCAATACCTCTCTCTCACTTCAGGTTTATCAGCGGAACACTGTTCTTAAGCTCCAGTCATTTGTGCATTACCAGTTTTCTTCGTCACACTTTACGACATTGATCCGCTATGTCTGGTATGCAGCCCACTACGCAGAACAACGGCCGGGACCATTTCTGACTCTATGCCAGTTCCGTCTAAATAAGACTAGTGGTTACTGCGAAGTGCCTGACTGCATCAATTTTTCCTTTCACAAGCTGCGACATCGTCGCGAAAAAACAGTGACCCGTATATGTAATAAGTTTCCTTTAATTTAGATCTATGGTCACAAACTTTTTGTTAACACATTACAGGTTTCGGTCTTTAATGACCGTCATCAGATCTGTTTCGTAAAAACAAAGTCCTAATGTACTGCACCGAGCGGGGTGGCGCAGTGGTTAGACACTGGACTCGCATTCGGGAGGACGACGGTTCAATCCCGCGTCCGGCCATCCTGATTTAGGTTTTCCGTGATTTCCCTATATCACTCCAGGCAAATGCTGGGATGGTTCCTCTGAAAGGGCACGGCCGACTTCCTTCCCAATCCTTCCCTAATCCGATGAGACCGATGACCACGGTGTCTGGTCTCCTTCCCCAAACCAACCAACCAACCAACCTAATGTACTGCAGCCATAGTGCCACTATGGCTGCAGTACATTAGGACTTTGTTTTTACGAAACAGATTTGATGACGGTGCCACTATGGCTGCAGTACATTAGGACTTTGTTTTTACGAAACAGATTTGATGATGGTCATTAAAGACCGAAACCCGTAATTTGTTAACAAAAAGTTTGTGACCGTAGATGTAAATTAAAGGAGACTTAATTTTTCCTTTGTCCGGTGCGCCTAGTGCAAGAAAAATGTTTGTTTTTGTCATTCAATACGCAGTTTTGTGACGACTATAGGGAACAAACAGAGAACTGTTTCACTGATAGTCAAATGTACAACATTGAAACATAATTATAAGGAACTGAGTACAGGAATTGTTATAAAAAGTAGTACTACAAGACACATTTAATTTCAACAAATTCGATGGAAGTCGACTGTGACATCAAACACTGCCACGTGACCGACAGTTATAGTAAGATTAACGACTTATTAGATCCGCAAACGTATAAGAACTTAAGTAAAGACCCCACTGGCATAGCTCTTAGAACTGTTACGCGGCTGGTAAAGAAGTTCTCTATCGAAGAGAGCGTTCAGAGAAGTCTGTTCAGTTGTGCTAGTACCAAGACTTTATGGATTGCCGAAAGTGCACAAAGTACATGTTTCTCTAAGGCCTATAGTAAATGCTATTGGTTCGCCCTCCTATTCGATTGCCAAGTTCTTGACAGCGTTATTATGACCGTATGTGGACTAATTAGATTCGTATATCAAAAATTCACCACATTTTCTCAGTAAATTAAACGGCATTGTGGTACGGTCCAGAGGACATATTAGTTCGTTTTGATATGGTGTCGCTATTCACTATGGTTCGGTTCAATGAAGTGTTGCAACAGATGAATCGGATTTTTCCTCCCGATGTTACAGAACTGTTTAAATATTACCTCACAACCAAGTACTTCAAATGGAACGAAGAGTTCTATTAACTCGCTGTGGGGAGCCCCTTAAGCCCGGTTATAGCAAACTTCTTTATGGAAAAATTCGAGGAGCAGGCATTGGAAATTGCGTACAGAAAACCGAATATATGGTTCCGTTCCGTGGATGATACGTTTGCTGTGTGGCGGCATGGTAGGGAGGAAATGGATCGTTTTCACAAACATCTGAACGGGATCAGTTCGAAGATTCAGTTTACCAAGGAGAAGGAGGAGAAGTCAGGTGGAAGATTGAATGTTTGTGGTGCGTTAGTTTTCAAGAGAGAAGATGGTATCCTGGGCCGCACGGTTTACCGAAAACCCACGCACACATACAGTTACCTGCATCGGAATTCGAACCACCACCCACAACAAAAACGAGGCATCATAAAAACGTTGGCGTTAGCAGTACCCCAAACTCTTTTAAGTCCAAACTGAAGAGTTTCCTCATGGCATACCCCTTCTATTCTGTCGAGGAGCTCCTGAAAGAGCTAAAAAATTAAGCAAATTCCAGTGTTACATTGTTGATTTTCTTCATTTAAACTTACGACTTGTCACCTGAATATGTTTTTTGTTATTTCATTTTATCTGTTTCTAATATCGTGTTATAATTTCATGTATTGACTCGTTCCATGACCGTGGAGACTTCACCTTAATTTGGTCCCACGGAACAATAAATAAATAAATAAATAAATAAAGCAATAAAAATCTGTGAAACAGAGCTGCTTCGCGCAGAATTAAAACATCTCAACAATGCATTGCTCAAGAGTGATTATTCGTTCGCTGAGGTCAAAAGAACGTTAAGACCACCACGTAGAAATCATAGAGATGCTCAAGCGCCAGTGAGATCTAAAGTTTTCGTGCCATTCATTAACGATGTGACTGACAGCACTGAAAAAATCTTGAAAAAGCAGGACATCGCGGTAGCTTATACACCCTCACGGAAGATACAAGACCACCTAAAATCGGCCAAGAATGTTCGGCAATCGCTGGAAAAAGCTGGAATTTATAGGATTCCGGGTAGTTGTGAGGAGATGTACGTGGATTCTACAAAAAGAACTGTCAAAAATCAGCTCGAAGTGCACAGGGGTAACTGCAGAGAGGGGAGATTGACGGATCAGCTGTTGCGGAATATGCTTTGCAGCCTGGAGACAACAGCTTCATTTTGACAGGACTCGAGTACTGGCAACCACAAGCGGATGCCACGAGAGACTATACAGAGAGGCCACAGAGGTTGTGAAATACCTTAGCAATTACAACAGGAAGGAGGAGGGCGTGAAATTGAATGAAATTTGGATTCGGGTGCTGAAGAAGATGTGTACCAATTCTTAGAACACCTGAACAGCATTCACGGCCAAATCAAGTTTACGATGGAAGTCGAGACAAATGGTGCATCGCCCTTCCTTGACGTCCTCGTTCGACGGAAAAGCAATGGGCACCTCAACCAGAGTGTTTACAGGAAACGGACACTCACAGATCGGTATCTGCACTCTCTCAGCCACCACCATCCGCCAAAAAAACGTGGCGTTCTGAATACCCTCGTCCATCGTGCTAAAGTCGTCTCAGACGCAGAAGTCTGCCACTAGAACTGAACCAAGTCTTCCGGGGAAACGGGTACAGCCACGGACGGGTGTCAATGGCTATACGCAAGACACTCACCAACATACAAGAGAACACCACCGAAGAAGAAAGCAAGAAACTTGTGTTTTTGCCTTTCTGTGGTACAGTGTCGAGAAAGATCAGCCGGCTCCTGAAGAGATATAACATTTCATCGCTCTTCAGGCCCCCAGCAAAAATTCGACAGCTCATGAGGCCTGTGAAGGACGATCTAGGGTTTGGAACGCCTGGAGTGTACAAGGTACCATGTCAGTGTGGCTGTTACTACGTCGGCCAAACAGTACGCACTGTGGAGCAACGCCGGACGGAACACTACATGTGCTTACGCCTACGCTATCCAGAAAAATCAGCCGTGGAAGAACACGCGTTAGAAAATAGACACCGAATTCTATTCGACGAAACATCTGTCGTTATGAGGACGAAGGGATTTTGGGATAGCGTCATAAAATAAGCCATTGAAATAAATAGCTCTGAAAACCCCATCAACAAGGACGGCGGTTTGCAGCTCGGCACAGCCTGGGACCCAGCCATCGCGAGGTTAAAACGGGCGCTAAGGACGCGGGATGAGAACATTACCATATATGGCGAGGAAGAGAGCACTAGTGACGTCACAGCCAGCGGTGCGGCTATGTACTGACGCGGCCACGGCGACACAGCAGTCATTCTTACCACTTGACAATGACTGAGGAGAGCTCGGTCGAAAGCTCGCGGGATTTTAACCACCTGACGCGGCTGGAAGCCCGAGAAAATTTTATTAATTGATATCGCCGCGAAACCATGCATTCACACAAGACGTGTACCAGTCTTCCACCGTGGGACGACAACAACGGCGGACGACGGCAGTCGACAACGGCCCTTTGCGCTCACATATTCAAAACACGTGACGTCGCGCCACTTTACGGGAGCCAGCGGAAGCGAAATTTTATTGCAGTCAGAAGCGAGCCTGGGTGTGAATCGGACGTTCAACAAAGCAACTATCTCCTTGAATAGGTCCTCTGCAGATGGGGACGAAACGTTGGGTTTTAAGGTGAAATCCCTGCGACCGCGGCATGATAGCCTGGAATATTTTATTAATTGTGATTGAAACACTGCACGATTTTATTTTCTCTGCTAGCCAGTTTTATCAGAATTACATGTGCAAGAATTGAACTGTCGATATGAAGTTATTCAAAAGAATGTTCGTATAGTCTAAACAAGGTTTTCACCAGAGCAAATAAGCTAACAAGCACGAGAAAAAGAGAACTCTGTTTGCTGTACTCGGTAGGCCTATTGCAGGTCTTTCAACTGGACGCCACTGCAGCCCTAACCTTCCCCAGTTACCTAATAGCCGGCCGGAGTGGTCGAGCGGTTCTAGCCACTTAAGTCTGGAACTGCGCGACCGCTACGGTCACAGGTTCGAATCCTGCCTCGAGCATGGATATGTGTGATGTCCTTAGGTTAGTTAGGTTTAAGTAGTTCTAAGTTCTAGGGGTCTGATGAGCTCAGATGTTGAGTCCCATAGTACTCAGAGCCATTTGAACCATTTACTTACCTAATAGGAAAATGGAGACCTGCTGTTTAACTTGAAATGCGAACCACGTGTCTTTCATGGCCACTCCAACATGTGTGAGAAGTGAATATTCGGTTAAAAATCACAGTGAAAAAGTTGTCGACTGACGGGATTTGATCCCACAGTCTCTGGATCATGAAGTTCGAGCTTTGCCACTAGACCATTTTTGTCTTAGAAAAAAAAAAAAGAATATGACAGTTAGACCTTACACGCATAGTGCCACCTCTTGAGATGATGCTCGACGTCGGTAATTAGTGTTCTGTTCGTAAATTTCCCCTCAGTGGTAATGAGAAGCCAGGGAAAGATGACAACCGACATACAAGGAAAATTTTGGACCACTGTTAAGGAGAGATGGAGATGAAATTCCGTGTAAAGTGCACGATCTCCACGCATGTCACGCTTGAGTACAAACTGAGACACTTAAATTGTTCCTTCCCTGCGCCATTTTGCATACTTCGGCATGAAGAGTGCCCTCGCCATGCAAAATAATCTTCACTGAATAGCCTAGTTTCGCACTGTAGTTCTAACAACATAGAGTAGCATCCAGTATGCCGAATACTAACTCCAAAATCTGGAAACTAATAACATAGCATTCACAGGCAATGTTCGCTACCTCGTGTCCTGTTCCATTCCCTCTAGTGTAAGTGGCGCAGTGGTTAGACACTGGACTCGCATTCGGGAGGACGACGGTTCCATCCCGCGTCCGGCCATCCAGATTTGGGTTTTCCGTGATTTCCCTAAAATCACTCCAGGCAAATGCCGGGATGGTTCCTCTGAAAGGGCACGGCCGACGTCCTTCCCCATCCTTCCCTAATCCGATGAGACCGATGACCACGCTGTCTGGTCTCCTTCCCCAAAACAACCAACCAACCAACCCTCTAGTGTAATGATTCTACCCACATAAAAGCGAATGGTAGTGAATTTTCTGCAAATGCTCATTCGCACGTGTTCGCTTCCATTTCCTCCATTGTAAATCAGGTCTTAGGTGCTTAAAATTAGTGTCTGTGAACTCCGAATTCTTCCGCTACGCGGCACTGCGTGAGTGATTCGCGGAGTCACGTGCTAGGCGGGCAGGGCTGTACGAACCACTGTTATAAGCTGTTGCTCGCCTGACAGAAGTGTGTAACCAACAATTTTTACAAAATACTTGCAGTGCCTCTTAGCAGCTAAAGTTTTCTCAATGTCTTTCTTTCGTTGTCATCCTGTTGTGTAAAAAAATTCAGCGTAGGTTTCGACATGTATTATTGGACAATTCCCTTGTCAGTGCCACAGACGTAGCACCGAATTGCACCAAAGCCACACAGTGACTTTCTTGCTCAGCAGCAGCGAGACCAAACTTCTGTTAGTCAATGGCTGGGGCATCGACCTATATTCGGTCCGATCCACTACCGTATGGCAATGCGCAGACTTCGGTCACTGGTCAGAGTTTGATTTGTTTTCTTCTGCACAGTCAGTCCCGGAAGGCTGCAATTACACCGCGGGGGGCAGTCCGTCATCACTGCAGACAACTGGGTGACACTGCAGCGTCCAGTCTCGGTCGTATCCAGCCTCGGATCCCTCAGTCAGCTGCCACTTCTTTGTCTGAAGCCCGAATGGATGTCCAGCCATCTGCGTGCCACTACCAGACGCAGCACAGCGCAGTGCAGGGTCCACCACTGGCTGCTGTCACGCCACTAGGGCACAAGCAGCCTCCACTGCATTGCCACTGGCCACTTCTCTGATCCGAGGGGCAGTGGCCACCACAGCCCTCTCAGCACCCCACGTGTCAGCAATGCCGAGACGCCGAGCTCGGGCATCGCTGCAGGCTGCTGGTCCGCCGAATGGAAAGAATATGAGACGACGTTAAACCGTACCAGAGGCGAGACTGGGCGCAATTGAAGTTAATGGAGTAGTGAAGAACTGTTTTGTTCACACCCACGCTTCTCCCCAGCCACCTTCCTACGCCACTACATTCTGGAGTCACTCGCATCTCGCTGATCGTCAGCTGAGCCCAGGACACCTGAGGTGGGAGTCGAGCACCTACTGACAACCACCGACAGGACTCCCACAACCCAGCAGCGGTCTTTGCACACTCGATCCGTTACAAAATGTAGGACACACTAACACTGATTAAAAATGAAGGAATAGAAAACTTCTTTTACCATAATTGACTTGTCAAAAATTAAGAGGCTGCTTTACTCATCAGGCTCATTTAAATTCTGTAATACTTATGTCACATGTTCATTTCGAAACTGGAGAGGTACTTTTCAACAGATTTAAACAATCGTTAAAAATGGAGGTGCAATGTTGCCTTAAGCATTGACAAGAAAACGAAAATTCACTGACATTGGCGTAGTAAATTGGAGCAAAATACATCATTATTTACTCATGTAATCTATGATTTAATACTATAAAACTTGGAGAGCAAATTATTAAATGGTACACCAATAACAAAGAATAAATGAAATAAAAGTTACTTCATCTCAATAGGACAAACACAATGAACAGAATGTTATAGTTATTAGTTATGGCAAATAAATATTTGCTCTGTTGTCTTTTTTACATTTGAGTAGAATAAACTGTATGGGTTCATAAATCGTATTGCTATGGATACAGCATCGATGCAAAGCTAACTTACATCCTGTAACACGTTTTTAAAAAGCACATTTTAGTCCTATGAGAATCTGAACGCAAGTCTTTGCAGTCGAGAAAAGAGGACAGCACTGAATTACTTTACAACATTCTCAAAGTGCAATCGTGTTGCCTACTTCTTAATAGACCGTAAGTCATATGAACTACACTTACAGGCATTCCACAAGAGACTGTTGTCCTATTTAATCTGGTATCACATTTATAACAACTGATATACAGTGAATTCTAGTAATTAAAGTCCCTTTCAAACGAGCTGTTCTGTTGAATATTATTGAAAAGAATTCTTTTCGTGTGTTTTTGTTCCTTTGTGTTCTAAAATAGAGGATAGACATCAAATACTATATCAAAAAAAAAAAGCAATGGAATAATGTAATGTGTAAGTCAGGCTTTATACTACGTATCCGTTTCTCTCTGGCATTCGCGGCTCGACCAGAGACTGGCGGGCTGTGTGGAGTAGTACCAGGCTAGCCCCTGGAGGCCGGCTACCCGCTACCCCTAATCTGCTACACGCTCTCGCGCTCTCCGCCCGCTGAAACATTCAGCGGGGCTGCGAGTGTCACCTGTCCGCTGTCTGCCGGCGCCATCTTTTATTCAGGGCCGCGACTGGCTGGAGCCGCCGCCTGCCGAATCTCTCTGTCTCTCTTCTACCGACTCTCCAAGCCAAATACTGATTAAATAACGTAGTTCGCCATTCAGTAAATAAGCTGTCTCAACCGAGCCATACAGTTAAAGCGTCAGTTTTTCGAAACCTGTAACAGTCACCCACTGCGATGCACAAGTTTGAAATTTCTGCCTAGAACTTTCCTCTGTGGTAAAGTAAAATCGAGGACCCCTGCAATCTTAGCCGCTGCCTCGCCGACGATTCAAACTGCACCATGTCGACACACGAAGAGAAAAACAAAGGAAACCCCGAGCTGACAAGTTTATGTGAGGTGTAAGATGTCACATTGACACCAGATTTCTCCGCGATTCTGCCCATCGACATCGTGGGCGTGTCAGACGATGTGAAGGTCGTCACTGTTCGTCTTGCCCGCATTTCACCCTTTCCGTTGACGCCTGTGCAACGGAGATCAAAATCGCTGCTCCCAGTAATTAGATGCCGCGGTTTTACTGTCAGTGCCGAGGAAAACATTTGAGACTTACTGCCACTGAGAACCGACACGAAAAGCCGTCAGGAGGTGGCATAAAGGGCGTCAGTGAAATGACCCTTTCTGTTTGAGTGTTGATTGCTACACACTTAGCGGTCGAAAAAGACATTTCGCAGTGCGATAAGAAACAGGACACGTTCTTGGCAACCTCCGTCGCTGCTGACGACTCACTCTAAGGACACTGCGGACCTTTGACGCTGTTCAGCAGGATGGCATCCCTTTAGCGTCCAGCCAGACCACAATGTTTGTCGTGGTGTACGGGGTGGAACCGCTAGGCACCGTTCACACCCATTCGAAGAAATTTGAATATGGTCCGAATCTTCAAAGAATGTTAATGCTTTTTCAGATTTCCTGTTTTGCGCCCCCCCCCCCCCCCCCCCCGTTGCATAATAGCGGGATGTCCTGTCCCACATGGACACATGCATGAATAAAACGGCAACGTAGTGCTACTCAGCTGACGGGTGTCGAAATGATTGCCTGTTATGCCGAAGTCTAGGAATGACTGAATGGGTGTTTCTGTACAGCTATGTTTATAAAGTGCCCAACAATGGTGCGCGGGTGTCACCGAAGGTGTTGCCGAACTGGGGTTGTCTTGAAAGGGCCCTTACCCTTTTATTCATTCGTATGTCGAACACGACGCGATCATGGTGCAGAATACCGCGAAACAAGAGACTGAAAAACCATTAACAGCCACTGACGCATCGGATCACTTTCAAATTTCGTGGGATGGTTATGAACGGTGTCTAGTGGTACGACCCTGTATACAACACCAGACATTGTGGTCGCGCTACATTCTACAAGGGTATGAGCCTGTTAAATGGCATGCAGGTTCACTTATCCTCAGAGAAGCGTTGACATCCGTGTGGTGTCAGCACCCTCTGACATTGTCAAGAACGTCGACAGTAAAATGTGTAGCACTCAACCGTCCAAGGGACGGAGTGGTTTCGTTGACGACCCTTATGCTATCTCCTGTGGGCTTTTCGTGACGGTTCTCAGCGGCGGTGCAGCGCAAATGTTTTTCTCCGCCATCGATTATAAAAATGTGTAATTTCAACGCTGGGCGCCAGGTGTGTGTCCCCGATCGCAAGAGCTTCAACGGAAGGGGTGAAATGTGGATAAGAGAGGCTGTGACGACCCTCTCATCATATGACACGTTCACGGTGGTGTTGGACAGAATTGTGATGAAATTTGGTACCGATGCGACATCATTAACCCGTCTACACTATAACGACTCCTCTTATTACTAGGCTAATTACTGTTTAGCTCTACAGGGCCATTATACTGAAATGTTTCCCCACACCACCTAGTATTGTCTTTCTATTTGTGTGAGTAACTGTATGTTCACTGTTGTGGGTAAATACATACAGTGTACACAGGGCGGTGTGTGAAACTGATGGCGATTACACGCTTCCGCTGTTGTAGAAATCTGCTCCAGATGCTGCAGATACCGTGTTGAGCTTAAAGTGGTAACCAAAATACGGAGAAATATTCTTCGGGGGTCTGTTGCATAGCAATCAGATTGCTTTCAGTTCTGAGAAATGTCCAGTTACTATTGTGGATTTGAATGATTCATGAAGTGACTTCTTTTCCGAAGAAAACATCGAACTATTTCACTAGAACTGAACGCTCCCGTCGGAACTGTTCTCAACTGGTGTTTATTAGTAAATCACAATAGCAGTACATCGCTGGGTGTATAATAAGACGTACCTTCTTGAAATGAACAATATTTTATTGTTCTATTAACTGATTTCCTTCCATATGCACTTATATTTTACAATGTGAATCAAAAACTCGCAATGGCGTCGATTTTTTACATCACAAGAATGGCTCTCCTCTACTAAAATTACTCTTAACCAGAACAAACAAAAACTATATCCTAAGAATAATTATGTGAGCGCTGACCGCCACAGAGTAATAAACAATATCTTTGTCTCTCTCTCGCACTGTCACAGCAAGTTACGCTGCATGATACATCATATATGCCACTCTTGTGGACGAACGTTTTTGGGCAAAAACAAACACGAGCGTTCACACAACACTATATCGGTGATTGTTTATGACGCTGTATTAAAGTCCACTAGAGTATTAATGTCCACTGTATTTCTTATGATATTTTGGTATTAGTGAATGACTATCTAAATGTAAATTATTGATTTGGGTGCATATACTGCTGACAAAGCCTGTGCTGAATTCCTGATGCAGCATATATGCATAGCTTACATGCTTGCTTTTATTCATTTGTCGAGGATGGCATGAGATGTGATCAGAAACCTTTTTTTATCATCATTCAAAGCTTAGTTCATTGTAAATAAGTATTACAGTAGTTGTATTACATGTTTCTTACCTTATAAATAAATATAAAACTTTTTTATTTTAAATTCAGTGCAATAGTATTTGTAAAATGACTCTTAGTGTTCATTAAAAAATGACGATCATTCCACTTGGGACCTGTGGAATGGTACATTAGCTTATTTGTTTTAGTTTAAATATTTGTCATGTATTGTTGTTTTTCTGACATGTTCCACATCCTGGAGGACCTCCTCACTACGGATCAATTGGAATGAAAGTAAATCTAATCTAGTCTAGTCTTCTGTCACTCGCCTTGGGATGTCTCAAACGGATAATCTAGCCATTTGGCCAAGCCCCACAAAGGAAAACCAAGGAAAACCTCGGGGTAGATTTACCATCCTCGTATTTCTCATTTGCAAGGGTAATTAATTGAATTACAATGGAAAATAAAAAAAAATATTTACAATATGGATTTTTTTGTTGAATGAATTTAAACACTGTTCACAAAAGAAACACAACACTGTTAATCTTCTGTGTCTTGAGGTGAACCGTCGACGCGTTGGTTTACGTCCATCTACGATTCCCTTCTATCAGTCATCTCCGGGTAACTGATTGAATTCTATTCCCATTTCACCGTCTCCTCGTGGGTATTATGGTTTTCCGCATATGGTTAACATGAAAATAAGAGTCAGTGTAAGTTCCGTGGAAAAGGTGTTTGATCTATGCTGAGCTGAAATAGAATCTAATCTAAAGTTCTTTCTAATTCTCTGTCCTGAATTCGAAATATTCGGAAGTCGTAAGGTGTTCTTCATTTCTATCAACAACCCTAGAATGCACTATACACAAATCCAACTGGAGCTGCCGTGTCAACTTATGCTCGTCATCCTTCAGATGAACTTTAACACTTGTTGATGGGCTTATAACTGAAAAGCATTCGCTCAGTTGGTAACTTCGCGAGCAACAATTGATATAACATAATTTACATACACAGGTATGTTACAACAATAGTACAATTCTAAAGACAATGTTCATCACAAAAGATTGACACAAAGTAATAGGCGTCTTTTTAAAACTGAGAACGGTTTACCCCTTCCGAACAGCATGACTTCAGCTCAGCGAGTAAAAAAGCAAATACAAACATACATTGAGATTGTTAAGTTGACATAAGGAAAAATATCTTGCCATAGACCAGATTCATTTGAGTCACTAACCCATGGTCATTATGCATTGTGAAACCTGATTGAAATTACTATCTACTAAATAAAATTTTTTTAAAAGAAATCATTCATACTATAGCTAAATTCTCTGCATACTGAAAAGAAAACTTATCCTTACAGTGGAAAACCTATACATAATGTCTGTATATCTCTCGTACAGTATGCCTGAAAAGAAAAACTAACTACTAAATTGCAAAAAAAAAAAAAAAAACTATCCTAAGTATGATTCATAGGTTTAATGAAAATTCTCTAATCAATATTATTTGATAAGAATAGTATTTTCAATCTTCAGAATCTTCAGTCATCATGAAATTGCTTTAACAAGTGATGAGGATACATTCCTTTCACCTTTCCATTCTTCACATCCTTCAAAACATAAGTTCCTGGATGGGGTATTTTGGTAATCACAAATGGTCCTTGATACAATAATTGCCATTTTGTGTTCTTCCTCTGTATAAGTGAAGCCTTAGGATGAGTTTTTACTAAAACTTGGTCTTTCACTTTATATGTTTTTATTTTTCCAAGTCGATTGTCAAAATATATTTTCCTTTTTCTTGCCTTGTCCATTATATTGAGTAAGGATTGTCGTACTTTATTTTGTAGGTCTATTTTGTTAATAGCTACTTTAGGAATTGGTCGAATCCAGTCATTCTGTTCCTGTTTTCCAAACATCAGTTCGTATGGGGTGTATTCTGTCGTAGTATGTGGCATATTGTTTACAATTTCCTGAAAATCGTGAAGATAATCGATCCATTTGGGTTGCTGGTTGTGGCAATATGTTCTCATGAACCGGTTTAATTCACGAAAAATTCGTTCCACGGGATTCGCCGAAGGGTGGTACACTGATGTTAGAATTTGTTTTATACCACAACTGGCTAATGTTTGCCTCCAACGAAATCCAGTGAACATTGACCCATTGTCAGAAAGAATAGCCTCTGGTTTGCCTACTTTGACTATATAATCTTTGACCAGCTTCTTGGCTATGGATGCAGCAGTAGCTGATTTTAATGGATAAAGTTTGACATACTTAGTGAATATATCAAGAAAAGCTACAATATATTTGCATCCTCCCTTTGATGATGGTAGAGGACCACAGACGTCGACCGAAATGATTGACAGCGGTTTAGTGGGTATAATAGGATGTAGGAAATCTTTCACACAAAAATTTCCTGGTTTAGCTAGCTGACAAATTTTACATTTCCTTAACTGTCTGTGCACTTTCCTGCGAATGTTTGGGAAGTAACAATATGCTTGAATCTTCCGAGCACACTTTAATACTCCAAAATGTCCCCAAGTGATGTGCGTGTGCAAAATTAAGTCATTCACATTCTTCTCGGGAATACACACCTTCCAATTATCTGAATCAAGATGCCCTTTGAAAAATGAGACATCGTCCTCAACTTTGTACAGTCTCTTCAGATCATCGTTTCCAGGCTTTGCTAAAGTTTCCTTTATTGAATGCCAACGAGGATCTTCATTCTGTAGTTTTTCCATGTTCTTACACATGTCAAGAAAATGTTTCCTATATATTCTATCAGTCATTATAAGAACATTAAATTCGGACGGATTGCCGGTGATGTTGATAGTTGACAAATCTCCATCTGGCATTCTAGACAGTGCATCAGCGATGAAATTATCCTGTCCGCTTAGGTATTTAATTTCAAATTGAAACTCTTGGAGTGAGAGCGTCCATCTTGCTAATCTTGGATGTAATAATTTACATGTCTGCAAAAAACTTAACGCTTTGTGGTCACAGTATACTGTTGTCTTCGCTCCATATAAGTAATAGTAAAATTTCTTAAATGACCAGACTACGGCCAATGCTTCCCTTTCGGTAGTCGTATATGTTCTTTCACAAGCAGTTAAGAGTCGGCTAGCAAAAGCTATTGGACAGAAAGTTGATTTCCTATCTATCATCTTTACTTGGAAGAGGCATGAACCTATTCCAATTTCCGAAGCATCTGCCATTAAACCGAATTCTTGGCTCATATCCGGATGATATAATATTTGTGAATTGACTAAGGCATGTTTTATTGCTTCAAATGCATTCTGACATTGTTGCGTCCACACCCACGGAGTATTTTTTCGCAACAAGCTGTACAACGGTTCTGCATTAATAGAGTGGTCGTGAATGAAACGCCTGAAAAAAGAGACAACTCCGAGGAAGCCCTTTAACTGTCTTTTTGTTGTTGGAACTGCAAAGTTTTTGATTGCCTTTAGTTTCTCGGAGTCCGGTAAGATGCCTTTTCCATTTATAAGATGACCCAAAAATTTGATTTTATCTCGAGCAAAATGGGACTTTTGCAGATTTGCGGTTATGCCCGCTTCCTTGAAACGTTCTAACACTCTTCTCAATAAATCAACGTGCTCCTCCCATGTGCTCGTAGCTATGAGCATGTCGTCCACAAATAAAGTTAAATTGCTTCGAAGTGCAGGTCCCAATGCATGATCTAGAGCATTTATAAAAACTCCTGAGCTCACGTTTAGCCCAAAAGGTAAAACCTCAAATTGATAGCTTCTACCTGAATGTACAAATGCGGTGTACTTTTTTGATGGTTCGTCTAGAGCCACCTGCCAAAATGAACTTCTCAAATCAATATTTGTTAAGTATTTCATCCCCTCGAACTTTTGAATTAGCTCATCGATGTTTTCCGGGTGAGTTCGCACGGGCGTGATAATCTTATTTATCTGCCGTGCGTCTAGCACGAGACGAACTTTTCCTCCCTTTTTCGAGACAACATGAAGCGGACTACAGTATGGACTCGTCGAAGGTTCGATCAGATCCCATTCAAGCATCTGGTGGATTTCCGCATCAACTGCCTTTCGTTGGTGCCACGGTACTGGATAAAAAATACGGCAGAAAACTTGGTGTGGTATCACATCTAAATGGCATGTGTATCCCTTGATTACACCAGGTCTTTCTTGAAAGGCTTCATGATATTCCTGTAGAAGATCATATAATTGCTTTCTTTGATGTTGTTGCAAATATTCAGGTTCTTGTACCTTTTCATATACCATATCTTCAGGGTTTAAAACTGGTTGCAAGTAATTAATTTTGTAATACCTTACAGGTTTGCTATGTATCCACTTTATTTGCAGCTTTCGTCCATGACAATATTTTCCATGGGTACTATATTCCCTGAGAAGGTTCACTTGATGTCTCTGATCCATTGTTGTAAAACTGGCACGGCCTAGAGAAAAATCGATATGCCAATTTCTCTCTCTAAATTCATCTATACCCAGGATACAGTCCTCAACCAATTTTTTTATTACAAGGAACGTGCAATTTATAGCTACATTTCCTATATCTAACTGGAGTTGAGTCTGCACTTTAACCTGAGAAGACTTATGACCAGTAGGACCTACAATTCTACAACATTGAACAGGAAAAATCGGTGGATCTGCTTTCTGAAGAATTCTTTGAAATAACTTCTCAGAAATGACATTTACTGCTGCTCCTGTATCTAAAGTAACTTGCACAGTAATGCCTTCAATCGCCGCCTGAATTTTCGCAACAGGTACAGTGATATGTTCCTCTTGACAAGGCATCATATCCTGCTGAAGTTCTTCTATTAATAATCTGCCTTCATTGTACCGGAAAAATTTGACGCTCGAATTTTCGCCCCTGAAAACTTCCTCGACTGCACCGTCGGGGCTTCTGACAGTCGAGTTTAGTTTGACGATTGTCCATTATTAGTAGATGTCTGCTCCGTTACGTCGGTTATTATTGGTGGTTGATTTCTCCATTCATTTGCATTATCATTTGGTACCCAACCTGAAGTTTGTGGTTGGTTGTGATATTCATGGGTTGGTTGCTGATATCGGCGTTTTTGCTGATAATTCCCTTCTTGATAGTATCCTTTCCTCTTCTTATTATTCTTCCTCTATTTCCGTTTATATGTTTGTTCACATTGTTGGTCATGATTACACTTGTCGGGATTTTCGTTACCAAATTTCACGTTTTTCTGGAAATAATTCACCTGTGGGTTTGGTGAATTGTGTGCAAAAGGTTTGTTTCCATACTGTTTGTTGTTACTATTGTATTTGTTAGGTTGGTAACTTGGTTGGTTATAGCGCATACGAGATTCTTCGAACAGAATGTCTATTGAATCCAATGTGGCTAGAAAATCTTCCACATGTTGTTCAGGGACATGTAGAAGTTTTTCCTTAACTTCAAGTGGAAGTTTGCCCTTTAATATTCGAATGATATCCTGCGTCGGGATTGGTTCATTCCAGTATTTACTTTTATTTATATACTTCTCGAAATACTTTCTTAAAGATCCATTTTTGAAAGAAAAAGTTTGTGGGTCAAAAACTTCCTTACGTAGTCTTTCTTGTACACCTTTATTCCAGTATTTGTGCAAGAAAGCGCGTTCAAATTGGTCATAATCTTGACACCAATCGGATGCTTCTGACGCCCACATCGATCCATCTCCATGTATGAATCCTGCAACGTACATAATTTTTTGTTGCTCAGTCCACATTCGCGGCAATATCCCTTTAAATTGCTTGATAAATACCACGGGATTGATCGACTTCGTTTCGGGAATAAATATCTGGAATTGACGATATTTAAGCATTTTTTCTTCATTCATAGTCACAGGTGTATTCTGGTGGCTACTACGCGGTGAATGATAATCTCGATAATTTGTTTCTGGTTGATTACGTAAATATGCACTAGTACATGGACATTGTTGCATGGATTCGGTTTCACTGGTTTCATCAGGAATAATGTCTGCTTTTGATAAACTGCAAGTAGTATGTGCCCCTCTAGTATTAACTAGACCTTGCTGGCATGCTTTTAATGTATTTTCTATCTTTCCTTTCCAAGCAGGAAATTCATCTCCTATATTTTCCTTAATCTCTTTAACTTCTGCTTTAAGTTGTTC
Organism: Schistocerca americana; assembly: GCF_021461395.2. Lineage (NCBI taxonomy): Eukaryota > Metazoa > Arthropoda > Insecta > Orthoptera > Acrididae > Schistocerca > Schistocerca americana. Next base: position 718,619,625 of record NC_060123.1, read on the forward strand.
GTGTGCAGCTTCGTTGTTAACTTGCACGTTAGAAACTGTTTCTTTCAAGGTTTTGTCAACATAATTTCGCACTGTCTCGGTTTGCTCTTTCGCCCAATCTTCAATGTCCTTAGAAAATGCGATCTTATGTTCATTGAAAAGTTTCTCTATGTGTTTCTCGCCTTCGAGACTGAGAGTGTCTATCCTCCGAGTAAGCTCAATGACAGCTTGCTCGTTATCGTGCTTAATTGTATTCACGTCTTGCGCAATAGTGTTCTGTACATGAATAACTTCCTGCACTTGATGATTTAGTGTATCTTGACGACATAAGATGTCTTTGTATTTATTTGTTAATTCCTGATACTGTTGTTCTTGTGTAACTATGAGTTGTGCCTGACTGGTAATCAAGTGACTCTGCTTTGTTTCCAAACTCTGGAATTTTTCAGTAATCTTATCATTTATTTCTTTTAGTTTATTAGATTGCTCCTGAGCCAAATTAAATTGCGCACTCTCCAATGCCTGGAATCTACGATTCATGTCGTTTGCAAACGTGGATTGTGCCGTTGCAAGATTAGATTGCGATGTTTCCAATGCTTTAATCCCTTGTGTTATGACAGTCAAACTTGACATCAGCTGGGATAACAAATCGGTATTCTCAGCAATTGGCGATTGCACTGGGCTTAATGAGGATTGTACCAACACAATTTTCGGTACAGTCATTTCGTTTTCGCACGCGTCTGTGTCAGAGATGAAATTCATGTTGTTTGTTGGTTGCTGCATATTTCTCTGGACTTCTTTCGACATATGAATGTCGGAACTAGCAACCGTTTGTGTCGACGGCATGAGCGCATTAATGATTGCTGGTTGCTCAGCCGTAATCGACATATCGCTAACTACGGCGGTATTAAATTCTGTGGCACTAGTTGACGATGCATTCACACTATTTAATTCATTTTGTGGCATTATGATGCGTGCTTGCTTATTGGCTTTGAACATAGATCTAGTTATCACCATGTAAATGAGCAATTGACAGTTTCTCCTATAAGTAAGTCCTACAAAAGTGACTATTAAACTTTTACACACGCAAAAACGTTAATGTCCTAATGCTGTTAATGTACACTTTACAATGTGACACAAAAACAGTGCATAGATAACACATAAAATGTTGTCTTACTATATCTACTGAAATATTGGAATTCTAGTAAAAGTAATATAGCAACTCTATTTATACTTAGAAAATTTCTACATGAGGGGTCACTACAATGCATAAATGCTCAAGAAAGCTAGTAATTCAAATGTTCTGGCCTTTTTGAAGTTTCTGCTCGGCTGCTGGGAAGGCGCACTCGTTCTCTTCACAAGATACTCCCGCACGTTGGCGTTAGCATGAAACATACAAAGGACCATAATGTAGTTACTCTATAAGACTAGACATATATACACACAATGAAACATTACTTACTAAATTACTAACATATTTATATTGCAGGTTCACTATGAGTGTTGTATCAGGATCGTGTCCTGTCTAACGGTAGACATTTATAACGACTCCTTTTCTTACTAGGCTAATTACTGTTTAGCTCTACAGGGCCATTATACTGAAATGTTTCCCCACACCACCTAGTATTGTCTTTCTATTTGTGTGAGTAACTGTATGTTCACTGTTGTGGGTAAATACATACAGTGTACACAGGGCGGTGTGTGAAACTGATGGCGATTACACGCTTCCGCTGTTGTAGAAATCTGCTCCAGATGCTGCAGATACCGTGTTGAGCTTAAAGTGGTAACCAAAATACGGAGAAATATTCTTCGGGGGTCTGTTGCATAGCAATCAGATTGCTTTCAGTTCTGAGAAATGTCCAGTTACTATTGTGGATTTGAATGATTCATGAAGTGACTTCTTTTCCGAAGAAAACATCGAACTATTTCACTAGAACTGAACGCTCCCGTCGGAACTGTTCTCAACTGGTGTTTATTAGTAAATCACAATAGCAGTACATCGCTGGGTGTATAATAAGACGTACCTTCTTGAAATGAACAATATTTTATTGTTCTATTAACTGATTTCCTTCCATATGCACTTATATTTTACAATGTGAATCAAAAACTCGCAATGGCGTCGATTTTTTACATCACAAGAATGGCTCTCCTCTACTAAAATTACTCTTAACCAGAACAAACAAAAACTATATCCTAAGAATAATTATGTGAGCGCTGACCGCCACAGAGTAATAAACAATATCTTTGTCTCTCTCTCGCACTGTCACAGCAAGTTACGGTGCATGATACATCATAACACCTCACACGAACTTAAGAGTTCCGGGTTTTTTTTCGCGTATCGTCACGTTGTCGTTTGAATCATCGCCTTGGCCAAGGGTGACGTCGCCGGGAGCCACGCTTTTGAACCGTTACACAGGAAGGTTGTAGGTTCCGTTGAGCCAAATTTCAGACATTAGCATCGCAACAGGAGGCGATTACAGGGTTTCGGAAAAGTGACCTTTCTTACAATGCTGCACAGTGTAGTGTTACACGGAAGAGAAAGTTGAATGAAACAGGCAAGACAGGATTTGAAGCATTTGGAATGTGGTGCCATATGGGAATACTAAACATTGGACGGGTAGATCGAATAAATAACGTAGAGTACTGTATGAGATCGGGAATAGAAGTAGCTCTGTGGTACAACTTGTTAATGTGGTAGGGAAGGCAGGTTTTAGAGGCGCTGTCGGTGGATAGTAATAAATGGAGACGGTCACAAGGGTTTCACTTGTGTTAAGCGGGTTCAGATAGGGATTTGTTGCAACAGCTATTCAGGTAACAGTTGACTTGCACAAGATAGACTGGCATGGGGGAGAACTACGTCAGACTATGCTTCTTCGGAGTGAAAACCATAACAAAAATCTATTTAAAATACTGCAACTGTCACAAAAGTGCACAGTGCCACAGTGAATGTTTTGACGAGGTATGGATTGTGTGCGTGTGGGAAACATGGTACTTTTCTTTAGTTTAACATGTGTATTCTACGAGTAAGGCGATGAACTGTCGTCTGGTACAAAGAAGTTGACACGCTATTGAACACCGGCGGCATAAGCGACTACTGCAGCCTGACAAGTCAACGATCACGAGAACTGAATATCGAAATTACGCGGAATCGATTACGAACGCATACACTATGTGATCAAAAGTATCCGGAGACCTGGCTGAAAATGACTTATAAGTTCGTGGCGGCCACCATCGGTAATGCTAGAATTCATTATGGTGTTGGCCCAGCCTTAGCCTTGATGACAGCTTCCACTGTCTAAGGCATACGTTCAATTAGGTGCTGAAAGGTTTCTTGGGGAATGGCAGCCCATTCTTCATGGAGTGCTGCACTGAGGAGAGGTACCGATGTCGGTCGGTGAGGCCTGGCACGAAGTCGGCGTTCCACAACATCCCAAAAGTGTTCTATAGGATTCAGGGCAGGACTCTGTGCAGGCCAGTCCATTACAGGGATGTTACTGTCGTGTAAACTCTCCGCCACTGTTCGTGCATTATGAATAGGTGCTCGATCGTGTTGAAAGATGCAGTCGCCATCCCCGAATTTCTCTTCAACAGTGGAAAAGCAAGGAGGTGCTTAAAACATCAATGTAGGCTTGTGCTATGATAGAGGCACGCAAAACAGCAAGGGGTGCAAGCCGCCCCCCCCCCCTCCCGACCATGAAAAACACGACCACACAATAAATAGCACCACCGCCTCCGAATTTTACTGTTGGGTCTACACACGCTGGCAGATGACGTTCACGGGGCATTCGCCATACCCATACGCTGTCACTGGATCGCCACATTGTGTACTGTGACTCGTCACTACACACAAGGTTTTTCCACTGTACAGTCGTGCAATGTTTACGCTCCTTACACCAATAGAGGCGTCGTTTGGCATTTACCGGCGTGATGTGTGGCTTTTGAGCAGCCGCTCGACAATGATCCGAGTTTTCTCACCTCCCGCCTAACTGTCATCGAACATGCAGTGGATTCTGACGCAGTTTGGAATTCCTGTGTGATGATCTGGATAGGTCTCCCTATTTCACATTGCGACCCTATTCAACAGTCGGCGGTCTCTGTCAGTCAACAGACGAGGTCGGCCTGTGCGCTTTAGTGCTGTACGTGCCCCTTGACGTTTCCACTCCACTATCACATCGGAAACAGTGGACCTAAGGATGTGTAGGAGTGTGGAAATCTCGCTTACACGCATATGACACAAGCGACACCCAATCACTTGACCACTTTCGAAGTCCGTGAGTTCCGCGGAGCGTCCCAGTCTGCTCACCCACGATGTCTAATGACTACTAAGGTCGCTGATATGCAGTATCTGGCAGTGGATGGCAGCACAATGCACCTAATACGAAAAACGTATGTTTTTAGGGGTGTCCGGACACTTTTGATCACATTGTGTAAGTCAAAATACTGGCACCGCGTTAGCAAATAATACACCGAGATGTTGGTACGACGACGGTAGAAACTGAGAGTACAGCCTTAGATATCGTGGAGAAGAGGAAGGAGGCGCCCACCAAGGGCAACGTACTGACGTCTGGATGAGGCGGGACACACAGAGGACACGACCCCTGTGGTAAAGCCAGGACCGGGTTGCGTGCGCCGCGCCCACCTGCAGATGCGGCCAGTTCGCAGCGCTGCTGCTGGAACATTCTGCCCGTCGCACGCCTAGATCTGGCCACACATTTAGGAAGTTGTTAGTCATCAGTTACTCTGAAAGCAACTGAGAACCCTGAAGATTAAATTTGGTCACTAACTGGCGTTCAAATGGTGCTACTGAAAGATGCTGACTGCGGAAGCTGTGAGCTCAAATTGGAATTCTGATCGTCTACAATATAGCAACTTTCAGATTGTCAGATAAGGTATCTGATGACTGCCCAAGTCTGAACAAATTACTGAGTATGGGAAATCTAGTACAGGTTACTATGTGCTGCGCTGCTGTTCTGGCATCGCAGTGTGCACGTCCTTTACAAACTTACCTCGCAAAAAGAAAAAAATCGTAACGCCACGTACACCTTAGACATGAAATTTACTTGCGCCCGTGTCAACTCAAGCTCTACTTCCAATTAACAATAGTTGTAATATATGATATCGGTATATCAAGTTTTCTCACGGTGACATGTTCTAGGACTGGGGACCCAGATCTCGCAGTAAGACGGGACCGAGTTTCAGGCTCTGCCTCAAGAATTCACGATGTCTGTCTCATGCGGCACCGAGCGAGGTGGCGCAATGGTCAGCATTCGGGAGGAGGACAGTTCAAACCCGCGCCCGGCCATCCTGATTTAGGTTTTCCGCAAATCACTTCAGGCAAATCCCAAGACGGTTTCTTTGAAGAGGCACGGCCGAGTTCCTTCCCCATCTTGCCCTGATCCGACAGGACTGATGACCTCGCTGTTTGGACCCCTCCTCCAAATCAACCAGCCAACCAGTCTCGTGTGGCACAGGTGTGGGCGGCGTGTGTGGGCCCTCCAGCGAGCAGCTCGCTGTGAGGTGCCGGGCCGTGTTGCGGGCGGGCCGCCTGCCGTCGCTGCCTGCCTCTGTAACGTCCCACTTAACTTCCCCACCTCTCTGAGGGCTCCTCTAGCAGAGGGGATTTCCGAAAACGGTGTGCGAATCAAAGTGTGAATGGTCACACACTAGAATAACGTTTCGTCAAGGAACCAGTAACTCATGTCTGAGAACGAGGTACGAAAATTAGCATTTAAACACCTAATATAGAAATAAATTTCTATGGGATAACGTTTTTCCGGAGACGTCTGAGTCTCAACTTTATCTTCGGTAAGGATAGAAGGTAAGGGAGTGAATTTAGATTTGTGTCTTGACTGGGAATTGAACAGAGGTCTGCTACTTACTCGGCAGATGTGCGAACCATTACATCAGCCTACCCCAGTGGTTGACACACCTGCACAGTCTGCCTAAGTCCAGTGACCTCCGTAACACAAACTTCAAACCTTCAATTGTGACGGTGTGAGAAGGGGAAAATGGACTGAAGGTTTGAACTGAAGTTCGTGTTACGGAGGGCACTGGACTTAGGTGGTCCATGCAACTGTGGTAGCTAAAATTCTACGGTGATGTAACGGTTAGTAAGCAGGAGACCCGGGTTCGAGTCCCAGTCAAAGCACAAATTTTAATTCAGTGCTTCAGCTTCTGTCCTTACCGAAATAAATTATCTTTCACGGAATTGAAAACGCCATCGCAAGAATAGACTACAGCGGTAGGACCGTCGTGAGGTAGTACTAACAGACTACATCTATGTGACTCCAAGGTATCTCGATCTGTGGCGTAAACTGCCCTAGTTATTCAGACATGCTCACTCACAGCGTTACCAAACTCATTTTCCAATGGCAACAGAACTGGGCCAAATGTGGGGTCTCCTCCAACTCCCCCCCCCCCCCCCCCCCCCCCCCCGTACGTTCCTTTGTGATTTAGCCGACAGCATCAACGAACTTCCTGCCGCCGTTGGATAAGCAGCTGCAGCAGCAAGTCGTATACTCCTAGCTCACTCATTTGTTACATAGTTTAATTCTTAATTTCTTTGCGTGTTTTTGGTACTTGCATTGTGTAATTCATAAATTTCGGGCGTATTATAGTATTTGAGAGTTGTAGCATCGCGTTTTAGTACCTGAATAGTGTAAATTCGCGTAGTCGTTTGTCTACTGTTTTGTTTTGAACGGCCAGTGTCGGTTGGTCGCAGTCAGTGTGCTCCCTGCCGCCGTTGAATAAGCAGCTGCAGCAGCAAGTCGTATACTCCTAGCTCACTCATTTGTTACATAGTTTAATTCTTAATTTCTTTGCGTGTTTTTGGTACTTGCATTGTTTAATTCATAAATTTCGAGCGTATTATAGTATTTGAGAGTTGTAGCATCGCGTTTTAGTACCTGAATAGTGTAAATTCGCGTAGTCGTTTGTCTACTGTTTTGTTTTGAACGGCCAGTGTCGGTTGGTCGCAGTCAGTGTGCTCCCTGCCGCCGTTGGATAAGCAGCTGAGCAGCAAGTCGTATACTCCTAGCTCACTCATTTGTTACATAGTTTAATTCTTAATTTCTTTGCGTGTTTTTGGTTCTTGCATTGTTTAATTCATAAATTTCGGGCGTATTATAGTATTTGAGAGTGTAGCATCGTGGTTTAGTGCCTGAATAGTGTAATTTCGCTTAGTCTCCTTCCGCCGCCGAGCAGTGTCAGCAGTGCGCAAGTAGCAGCATTACTGCATTTACTAGGCAATCTTGTATTTTAATAACCGTTTAAATTTTGTCGATTTGTTTGCGCTCTCTGTAGATTAGTTCAGACGTTCTTAGCAAAACAGTTTTTAGCATGGATAGGGACTGCAACTGCTGTGTTCGGATGCAGGCTGAGTTGGCATCCCTTCGCTCCCAGCTTCAGGCAGTGTTGGCTTCGGTCACACAGCTTGAGGCTGTTGCCAATGGGCATCACTGTGGGGGTCGGGATGGGGGTTTGTCGGGGACGGCCAGCTCGTCCCACGCATCCTTCCACCATCCTTCACACCTACAAATCCATGATCTGCCCCATCCTTTGTTATGCCAGCATCGCTTGGATTTCCGCCCCTCCCTGGTTCTATAAAGACCTCCGAATCCTCAAACGCCATGCACTCCGCCTCGCCTTCCGCATCTGCCTCCCGTCCCCCACGCGCATCCTCTATGACCTCATCCCCTTCCCCCACCTTCTCCTTTTCCTTGAACACATCCCCACACTATATATTGTCCGCCGCCTTGATCCCCCTCACCCCCTGGTGTCTCCCTTCCTCTCCACTCCCACCCAGTTGCCGCGCCTTTACCGTTGTGTCCCTCCCTCTCTCCATCTCCACACCCTCCATCTCCTTTCCCAACACAACTTCCACCGTCTACCACTCCCGGATGATGAGCTTCGCCCTGACATCTACCCTTCCTACCAACTCTAACCTTCTCTTCCTGCCTCCTCCTCAGGGCTCCCTCTCCTCCCCCTCCCTCCTTCTGAGCGGATTTCCCCTCCTACTCCCCGTCCATCTCTTGTGCCTTCTTTCAGTGTCTCTGCGCTCCCTCCTGCCCTGTCTTCCCTTTTCCTCTCCCGCCCCATGTGTGTCCTGCCTCTTCGGGAACCCACGGTTGCCCCTCCTCTCTTCATCCCGCCGCTTCCCCAGCTGCCCCATGCTCTCCCCTCCTTTTCCATCCTCTCTGACCTTTCCCTCGGCAGGTCCCGCCTGGTAGTTTTATTCTTCGTCGTGTGTGCTCCAAGTGGGTTTTAAGTGTGTTGTTTCGGAGTGTTTTTAATACTGTGGCCAATTTTTAACCTGTGCATGCGCATCCAGTGTCTTCTCTGTGTTTTAAGAATCGCAAACTGTGTTTTTTAACTTTCTGGTGACTTTTTTAACTGTTCCCAATGAACTTCTCCATGACAGTGTATTTTTACCTCCATTTTTCTCCCCTTACTCTGTTTTATGTTCTCCTTTTTTATCTCCTTATGTATGTATTAATTTATTCTTGTTTTAGTTATCATGTCGCTCGGCTGAAGAGCGGCGGATTGTGCTGCTGACAGCCCTCCCCTGCCCATATGGGGCAGGGGCATTAAATCACAATATAGAAAAAAAAAAAAAAAAAGCTCAGCCAGCCAGTCTAATCTTGCGTGCGTCTCTGGACTTACCGCCTTGCCTTAGACAGCGTCTTTGCTTTCTTGTTTTGTGTACGAGTGGACGTGATTTTGTTGCGGTTCTCTTTTTTCGCTGTTGTTGTTGTTCCTATGGTCCTTCGTTGGTCTTGTCCGTCCTCTCCTGTTTGTGTTGTCGTTCGCGGACCGCTCCGTCGGTCCCGCCGCGCTTTCCGTCATGTCAACCCCGCGACCGTCCCGGTCGCAGTTACAACATTTTGGCGACGAGGTGAACGGTGATCGTTGCTGGTATGGAGGCGAAGTTGGTCTGTCTGCTGGAGCAGCAGCTCATGCATCAGCAGCAGCAGCAGCAGCAGCAGCTCCAGTTAGACGTCTTACAGCAATCGCTGAGATTGCTAACGGACAAAGTCGATGCCCAGGACGCGTTACCACCACAGCATACCAGTCCTCAGGTGTCCGATGCGTTCCCACGTCCGCCGTGTTTCCACCCTTTAATGACGCTAACGAGGACTGGGAAACCTACTTACGTCGGCTGAAACAACATTTCACGGCTTTTCAAGTCACGGACGACTACTTGCAGCGGTCGTTGTTTTTATCTTGTGCTTCTCTGGACACGTTCTTTCTTCTCTGCAAGTTGGCACCGTTGTCCGATCCTGTTGTTCTCTTTGCAAGAGATACGCCTTTTGATGACAAACTATTATTCCCAACGCTACCATGGGGTCGCCTCGCGGCTGGAGTTCCACCAGTACCATAGACAGCCTGGTCAGTCGTATCGTTCTTGGGTCACAGACTTGCAGGGCCTCAGCCGTCGATGCGATTTTACGTGCACCAATCAGCAGTGTAAGGCTTCGTATACGGACTCCCTGATCTGGGATGTGGTGGTTCGGCTCCCGACCCTGAGGTCCGTACTGCGGCGTTGAAATTCGACAACCCCTCCTTAGAAGAGATTCTCCATATGGCCCACTCCTTTGAAATTGCTCAAGCGGCTAACGAGCGTCTTATGGCGCGACCGCAGGTGGCGGCGATCGAGGCGTCAAGGCGGGTTCCGCCCTCGCGAGGTCGACGTGGCCCGGCCGACAGAGGCCAGCGCCGTCGGGACTCTTCGTCACCGGTGGCGCGGCCCGCTTCCATCTTGCCCACAGCGCTTTACTGCACATTCTCGAGCTGATTGCCCCCACCGCTGGAAGACGTGCACACTGTGTAACAAGGGCCACATCCACTAGGTTTGTCGTAGTCACTCGACTCGCTCCAGTCCTGCCCCTCGTGGGCCTCAAGATACCGTCAATGTTCTGCAATCGGTCGTCACACAGGATGACCCGTCAGCACGGAAGCTTTTCCTCACGTGCCGCGTTTTCACTGAGGACGTCAGTTTTCCAGTCGAGCCTGGGGCCACCGTCTCCTTGATTCATATGGCGACATATACACGACTGGGCTCCCCTGCGTTTTCGCCTCCCTCTCGCCATTTGGTCGCCTACGGAGACGGTTCCATTCCCCTTTGTGCTCAGTTCGTCGTCCAGGCGACGTACAAGCGTGTTCCCCGGCTCCTTACCCTGTTTGTCGACCGTCCATCGGCTTCGAGTATTTTTAGCCTGGATGCGTTTCAACTGTTTGGCTTTTCAATTTCCGACTTAGTTAAGGTCGTTTCCACGGCTGTTCCTTTTCAGGGCTTGGACGATCTGTGCCCTGCTTTTGCGTCGTTGTTTGCAACAGATCTCGGATGTGCTTCCAGTTTTCAGGTGCACGTCGCCGTATGGCCAGACGCACAGCCTCGCTTTTTCCGGGCCCGGCCCCTTCCGGTGGCCTTACGGCTGGCGCTCAAGCAGGAACTTGATCGGCTCCAGGCCGCTGGCGTTCTTGTGCCTGTGACTCAGAGTCCCTGGCGACGCCATTGGCCGTCATACGGAAACCCAATGGGTCCCTTCGGCTGTGTGGGGACTTCAGCGCTAGAGTTAATACTCAGTCCCTCGTTGACACTTACCCTGTTCCCCTTCTCGCCAAGCTTGCCGGGGGACTTTTCAAAGATCGACCTGGCAGAGGCATACCACCAGTTACACTTGGATGCCAAATCTCAGAACATAATGGTTATCAACACGCCTTTCGGGTTGTATAAGTACAAGCGCCTCCACTTCAGTGTCTCTTCGGCGCTGGCCAGTTTCCAGCAGTTCCTGGAGCAGGTTACACAGTCCATTCCCGCCTGTGTGAATTACCTGGATGACATCTTGGTCACTGGGCGTTCCCGCCAGGAACATTTGCAAAACCTCAGCGCCTTATTTCGCGCTCTGCAATCTGCTGGTTTACGCTGTCGGCTGGACAAGTGTTGTTTTCTTCAACCGGAAGTGGTATACTTAGGCCACTGGCTGAGCAAAGATAGCATTCGCCCTTTGGGTCACAATGTTGTGGGCACCGAGGCCCTTCCTCGTCCCAAGGACTTACCTGAACTCCAGATGTTTTTGGGCAAGGTTACTTACTACTTAATGTTCTTGCCCCAGTCTGCCTCCGTTGCTCAACCCCTCAATCATTTTTCGTCGCAAAGGGGTACCTTTTGATTGGACTCCTGCCTGTGACCAGGCTTTTCTCCGTTTAAAGGCGATGCTGAAGTCCGCCCCTTGCCTTACTTCCTTCTCTCCAGACCGCCCCTTCGTTGTGGCAGCTGATGCGTCGGCATGCAGCATTGGGGCCGTCTTCAAACATCAGGATGCCCATGGCTCTGAACAGCCCATCACTTATGCCTCTAAGACGTTGACCCCAGCTCAATGGAACTACTCTCAGATTGAAAAGGAGGCCTTTGTGATCGTGTTCACCGTCCAAAAATTTCACACTTCTCTTTGGGGCAAAGTTCACCCTTCTGACGGACCATAAACCTTAGGTTACGCTTTTTGGAACCCACTCTCGTCTTCCAGAGCGGACGGCTCAACGTCTCCAGCGCTGGGCGTTGTTTTTATGTAATTATGCTTACACTATCCGGTATAAGCACACCGCCCATCATGCTAATTTGGACGCTTTGTCACGTGTCCCAGCAGGCACCGATCCTCCCTTTGACCAACTGGAGGCCCTCTGCTTTCACATTGATTCCTCCTGCCAGGATGCACTGGACGATCTGCCTCTTATGGCGGTTCACATTGCCATAGCTACCCGCCATGACCCTATCTTGTAGCAGGTTCTCCACTATGTGGTCCACGGTGGCCCTCCTTTGTTACTTGTCGGATGCCCATCAGGTGGTCACCCTCCGGATTTGCGGCTCCAGGTGCTCAGTTTCATACACCCGTATGAAAGTTTTGACTCACCAGCACGTGTATTGGTCCGGCATCGATGGCGATATTGACCACCTGGTCCGTCGGTGCACTGTGTGTGCACGTCACCAGGCAAGCCCCCCTCAGTCGTTTGCGCCCTGGCCTGTGCCTTGTCGGCCCTTTGATCGCATCCTTATTGATTTTGCTGGCCCGTTTTTGGAGTCCGTGTGGTTACTCATCGCTGATGCCCACTCCAAATATAAATGTCGTCCACATGGGATCCAGCACCATGGAGTCCAGACTCGTGGCTCTGGCCCAGGTTCTCGCCATTGAGAGCCTGCCACACACGGTCTCTGATGATGGTCCCCAATTGACGACGTTCTCTTTCCACAACTTCTGTCAGTCCAACGGTATCAAACATATCTGTAGCCCCCCCCCCCCCCCCCCCCGCCTTTCCACTCTTAGTCCAATTGCGTGGCAGAGAGGCTTGTCCTCACTTTTAAACAATTGACAAAGGCAGTTGACAAATCTCCAACCATGTCGGCCCTCAACCTGCTTTTGATCACATTTCGCACTACACCAATTGACGGATGCAGTCCGGCAGAGCTCCTTCGTGGGCGACAGCCGTGGACCCTGTTCCATTTGCTTATACCATCCCCCCCGCCCCCGCCCCTCACAGCGGTATGCCCCTGGCACGGAAATGGGCCTGCGAGTATGGGCACATGGGCACAAGGCGGGTTGGACGCCCGCCACGGTCGTCGTGGCCCACGGGCGTCGTGTGACGTCGGTGCAGGCGTCGAAAGGGTTGGACAGCCCCCATCATAATCAGCTCCGCCCGCGTTCTCCCGCGGGACTTGCGGCGCCGCCTCCTACCCTACCTCCTTCAGGTACAGACGTGGTCCCAGGGTCGCCGCCCCCGCCCCCGCTTGCCATCTCCCTGCGGGCCTGCCACCGGCCCTCCCCACTCCCAGGTGGATCGGCAGCTCCCTCCCCCACCCTGGACTCTGGGTCGGCCTTCATCGATACCTCAGGCGTCCCTTCCTCCCCGCCAATGGCAGTTGATGTGAGCAGCTCTTCTTCCTACTGCTGCCCACCTTGGCACCGTCCGGAGCGTTTCCGCCACGAAGCGCAAGTTTCAGGGGGTGAGGGATCTGGTACCGCGCGCGGTGGAATTTGAATCCGCACCAGACGGCATGGAGGTCGAAGACCCCCAGAGGCCTCTGTACCATAGCGTCGTAAGCCGTGACGGAACGTACGTCCTGGTCCACGTTTAGTGTGAGGGCGCCACAGTGGAACACGTGGTCGTAGCGGCCAATAGCGGCGCCCCTGATCGTGTATCCTCTCACTGAGCCAGCCAGTCTAATCTTGCGTGCGTCTCTGGACTTATCGCCTTGCCTTAGACAGCGTCTTTACTTCCTTGTTTTGTGTACGAGTGGACGTGGTTTTCTTGTGGTTGTGTTGTTTAGATCTTGTTGTTGTTCCTATGGTCCTTCATTGGTCTTGTCCGTCCTCCCGTTTGTGTTGTCGTTCGCGGACCGCTCTGTGGGTCCCACCGCGCTTTCCGTCATGTCAACCCCGCGACTGTTCCGGTCACAGTTACAACACTACTCACACAACTCTTCAACTGACGATGGTTGACGGAATTACGGGTGTGTATTCTGCTTGTATTTGCTTTTGTCATTTGCCATCTGTCAGTGTCAGCACGTGGATGTGTTCCATTAGCCTGGGTACTTGTACTAAGCGCTGGGAGGTCAACGTCAGTGATGTGTTATGTAATTAATAACGTAGTGTTTCAGTGAATGCTACACTGTGGTACATTTTTGAAAAGGTCGTTAAGATAGGAAATGAATTACCGAATAAAATATACAGGGCTTCATTTAAAAAAACTCATACTGTTGTTAATACCTTTGTAAAAAAAAAAAAAAAAAAAAAAAAATCGTACAACTAAAGCAATGATGCTGAGTTATGTCCGCCTGACAACTAAAGAACATTGATTGAAACGTGAGTTGTAAAGCGCATGCTGGATGCTGGTAAAGTGTCACTGTCAAAGTGTAAACTAATATAGTTCGTGTGAAAGTGTTCTGGACATCAAAATGGAAGCAGACAGATACGAAAAAAGCCGCCTATATTGTCGCAAACCATCACCCAGCATTATGCTACTACCAGTAATGATGTAACCTCCCGGATCCTCCCGAAATCATCTGAAGATGAAGCCGAAAGGGTTCGAAAACCGGTTCATGTAATAAATCATTATTATTGAAAAAAGTGACTGGTTGCAGTTGTGTATAACTTATTTACATTCAATATACAGTCGCGGTTCTAAAATATCCGTAATGGATAAGCATAAGCAGTGAGGCTTTTGTAAGTCACAGGAGGGACTTGGCACCACATCTGCACACACACACACACACACACACACACACACACACACACACACACAAGTCACTTATGTCCTACTAAATTCTGGAGAGAGAGAGGGGGGGGGAGGGGCGAGCATGCGCGCGCGCCATGAGCTCTGACGCCACGTACAGCCACACCCCAGACGTGTTCGATCGGATTCATATCTGGCGAGTTGGGAGGCCAGCCCGTGAATTGGAACTCGCCACTGTGTTCCTCGAACAAGACCACCTCACTCCTTGCCTTGGGTCATGACGCACTATCTTTCTGAAAAAGGCCACTGCCGTCCGGAAATTTGATCGCCATGAAGCGATATACGTGGTGTGCAAACGGTGTACGAAACTCCTTGGGCATCATGAGGTCTCGCACGTGCTCCATTGGACCCATAGATCTCCACGTGAATGTCCATCAGAGCGTAATGGAGCCCTCGCCAGCTTGTCTCCGTCCTGCAGTATAGGTTGGTAGGAGCTATTCCCTTGGAAGACGACGGATTCGCGCCTTCTCATGGCCATGATGAAGAAGATACCGGGATTCATAAGACCATGAAACGCTCTCGAACTGCGTCAACGTGCAGTGCCAATGGTCACGCGCCAACTACAGTCGTAATTGCCGATGTAGCGGTATCAACACTGGCACACGCGTGGGTCGCCAGCTGCGAAGGCCCATCGTTAGGATGTTTCAAATGGCTCTAAGCACTATCAGACTTAACATCAGAGGCCGTCAGTCCTCTGGACTTACAACTACTTAAACCTAACCAAGCTAAGGACAGCACACGCATCCATGCCCGAGGCAGGATTCGAACCTGCGACCGTAGCTTCAGCGCGGTTCCTAAAGGAAACGCCTAGAACCGCTCAGCCACAGTGGCCGGCTATCGTTAGGAGTGTTCGGTGCACTGTGTGTTCAGACACACTTGTACTCTGCCCAGCATTATGGTGTGATTTTAGTTCCGCCACAGCTCGCCGCCTGTCTAGTCTTACTGGCCTACCCAGTCTAGGACGTACGATATCTGCAATAAGGGATGGCCCCCCAACGCCACGACGCCTTTACGTGGTTTAACCTTGGTTTCGCCACGTGTTGAAGTCACAAACCACAGCACTCTTCGAACTCCCGATAAGTCGTGCAGTTTCCGAAATGCTACTGTCGAGGCTCCGGGCCATCACAATCAGCAATCGATCAAACTAAGATTGATCGCACGCCTTTGGCATTCTATACACGGACAACTCGCTCACTGATACTACATGTGCCGTGTCTGACTAGCACTCATGCCTCGCCACGTGTCCGCCCCGATAGCTGAATGGTCATGTGACGTACGCAACTAACAAAATGGAAGGAAAAAAGTGGTCTACGTGACGGATTGCCGTCCTACTGGCCCGGGTTCGATTCGCGGCTGGGTCTGGGATTTTCTCCGCTCAGGGACTGGGTGTTGTACTGTCTTCATCATCATTTCATCCCCATCCGGCGCGCAGGTCGCCCAATGTGGCGTCGAATGTAATAAGACCTGCACCGAGGCGGCCGGATCTGTCCCGAAAGGGGCCTCCAGGCCAATTACTCCAAACGCTCAGTTTTTCATTCCTCCCCAGGTGACGTTGCTATCGCCTGGACAGGTTTATGTCGATAGCAGATCGGTGGTCATAGTGATCTGGGTGATCTATGTAACTGCTGCTGATGTTAATTACTCGTAAAGCAAAAAGCGCCTGATGAGTGAGCTTCTAAATTTTCTGACGACTTTAGAGAGGAATCAAAGTAAGAATAAGTGTGTGGAGCAGAATTTCAATGCAGGATCTCACAATTGGTGCATTTTGCTCGTAGTTTATTCGCCTATTGTTTCACACTAACGACTCTCTAGGCTATCACTACGTTCATATGAGCATTATCGAAGTGTAAATGTCAAAACGGACTGATATGGTAAATATTACGGTAATTGCTACCGAATCTGACTCAATAGACAACACTAATTGTAATACATATAGGAGACATTTGGCAAGGGTTTTAACATCGATCCTGTGCGCATCACATTAAGTGATCATCAGCTCTAACTTAACTAAAAGCTGAGGGTCACACAAACAGCACAAAACCTGAAATACAAACAGACGTGTGGCCTAGACAGCTCACTTCATACTTCAAAAAGTTGCACATTAGTGAGGCAACAAATTTACATAAATTGTGGTTGACGAAATAAATTACAAAATGCGAGATCAAACATAAATTATGTATTTCTTAAGTATTCCTTTTCGTAAACGTCCCTGCACAGACAATACAAGTACGCGTCTCTGAAGATACCCTAGTGCTGTTTGAGACGCCTACTTTGTTAAGGTGAGCCCGCGGTGCGATGTCCGCCACCAGATACTGCCGCCATCGCAGGCCCCGTGCGATGCAACAATTGAGTCCCACTACGCGACGCAGTTGTACCCTTCTTGGAAAAATTTGCAGTTGGCCCCAAGTCAGCTCCCTTCGCCTTTGTACTAATTTAATAGTCTAGATACGGCTCACCAGTCTCACCCCGACTCGCAAGGCCAGAGTAATCAACTCATCATTTCTACGCCACTGTCATCTCTGTAGCAATCATACCGGCTTCACGGAAGTTCCAAATTCATTCTTTTTTCTGCGTCATCATTTTTCTGGCTGGTCTGATGCGGCCCGCTACAAATTCCTCTCCTGTGCCATCCTTTTCACCTCAGAGCAGCGCTTGCAACCGACGTCCTCAGTTATTTGCTGGATACATCCCAATCTCTACCTTCCTTTACAGTCTACAGCTCCCTCTAGTGCCACAGAAGTTATTCGCTGATTCTTAACAGATTCCCTATCTTCCTATCCCTCCTTCTTGTTAATGTCTCCCATATATTCCTTTTCTCGCCGATTCTGCAGAAAACCTCCTCATTCCTTAACTTACCATTCTACCTAAGTTTCACCATTCTTGTGAAACACCACATCCCAAACACTTTCATTCTCTTATGTTGCGGGTTTTACACACTCCATGTCTCTCTCCCATAAAATGCTGTGCTCCAGACGATCATTTTCATAAATTTCTCCCTCAAATTAAGACCTATGTGTGATATTATTAGGCTTTTCTTGGCCCAGAATACCCTTTCTGTCGCTACTAGTCTGCTTTTCACGTCTTCTTTGCTCCATTTGTCAAGGGTTATTTTCCTAACTAGTTAGCAAAACTGTTTAATACCATCTACTTCGTGATCATCAATTACGATGTTAAGTTCCTCGCTGTTCTCATTTCTGCTACTTCCCATTACTTCCTGCTGTCTTCGATTTACTCTCAATCCATATTCTGCACTCATCAGACCATTACATGCAACAGATCCTGTGATTCTTCCTCACTTTCACTGATGACAGTGATGTCATAAATTAATCTTAACATCGATATCCTTTCACCTTCAACTTTCCTTATATTTCCGTCTTTGCTTCATCAACGTGTAGATCGAACAGTAGAGGGAAAAGGCTACATCCTTGCCTTACGCCCTTTCTAATCCGAGCACGTCGTTCTTGGTCTTCCAATCTTATTGTTCCCTCTTAGATATTGTACATATTGTAAATTACCTGTCTTTCCCTACAGCTCAACCCCAGCTTTTCTCAGAATTTCGAATATCTTGCACCATTTTACATTGTCGAAGATATTATGAACATGCCTTGTTGTTTCTTTCGTCTTGCTTCCATTATCAACCGCAACGTCAGAGTTGGCTCTCTGGTGCCTTTACCTTTCCTATAGCCAAACTAATAGTCATCCAACAGATCCTCACTTTTCTTTTCCACTCTTTTGTACATTATTCTTGTCAGAAACTTGGATGCATGAGTTGTAAGCTTATTGTGCGATAATTCTCGAATTTGACGGATCCTCCGATTTTTGGAAATCGGGTGTATGGTGTTTTTCCGGAAGTCTGAAACAATATTGCCAGTCTTATACATTCTACACACCAACGTGAATAATCATTTTGTTACCAGCTCGCCAAATGGTTTTAGAAAATTCGATGGAGTGTTATTCGCATCTTCTGCCTGATATGATAGTAAACAAAAGCTGATATTAAACAAAGGCTGAACAAAGTGGAAATGAGCGTAAGGAAAGAAATGAGAGAAGCGTTCAATTATTTTGAAAGTAAGACGTTGTAAACCGACCTGAGTAAAAACCCTAAGAGATTTTGATCGTATGGAAAATCAGTAAGTGGGTCAAAATCATCTATTCATTCTCTAAGCGACCACACCGGCACCGAAACGGAAGATAACAGAGAGAAGGCCGAAAAGTTGAATTTGGTCTTCCGAAGTTGTTTCACCGCGGAAGATCGTAACTCTGTCCCTCCTTTCAATCGTCGTACTAACATCGAAATGGCAGATATTGAGGTAACCGATCGCGGAACTAAAAAGCAATTACAATCGCTTACAAGCGGAAAGGCTTCAGCACCAGGTGACATACCCATAAGTTTCTATAAAGATTATGCGAAAGACCTTGCTCCCCTTGTAGCAGTAATTTATCGTAGATCACCTGAGCAGCGAAAGATACCTAACGACTGGGAAAAAAACGCAGGTCTTTACGGTTTTTAAGAAAGGCCGGAACACAGATCCACAAAATTATAGACCTATATCGTTGACGTCATTCTTTGTAGAGCTATGGAACACGTTTTAAGCTCAAGAATTATGACATTTGTGGAAAATGAATATCTCCTCTACAAAAATCAACATGGATTCCGCAAACAGATATCCTGCGAAACTCGGATCGCTGTGTTCCTCCATGAGATGCACAGCGCAGTGGACAACGGAGCTCAGGCTGATGCCGTGCTCCTTGATTTTTAGTAAGGCATTTGACAACGTCCCGCATTGCCGTTTCATGAGAAAAATACGAGCTTACGGAGTATTGGAGCAGACCTGCGATTGGGTGTAAGACTTTCTTGCAGGAAGAACTCAACATGTCGCTCTTAACGGAAAAACATCGACAGATGTAAAGGTAACATCCGGAGTACCACAGGGAAGTGTGATAAAACCGTTGCTGTTTACAATACATAAATGATCTAGTAGAAAGCGTCGGATGATCTTTAAGGATATTCGCAGGTGGTGCAGTTGTCTATACCAAAGTAGCATCGGTGGATATTGTAAGAATTTGCAGAATGACCTGCAGAGAATTGATGGATGGTTCAGGCTCTGGCACTTTTCCCTGAATGTAAATTCGTGTAACATATTGTGCATACATAGGAAAAGAATCCACTGCTGTACAGCTACACTATTGATGACAAACTGCTGGAGACAGCGTCTGCCGTAAAATATCTAGGCGTAACTATCCAGAGCGACCTTAAGTGGAATGACCACATAAAACAGATAGTGGGAAAAGCAGACACAAGACTCAGATTCATCGGAATAATCTTAAGGAAATATAAATCATCCACGAAAGAAGTGGCTTATAGGGCGCTTGTTCGCCAGATTCTTGAGTATTGTTCATCTATCTGGGTTCGCTACCAGGTAGGACTAATAGTGGACATAGAGAAGATCCATCACGGGATCGTTTAGCTGACGGGAGAGCGTTACGGAGATGGTAAGCAAAATTCACTGGCAGACGTTACAAGAGAGGCGCTGTGCATCACGGAGAAATTTACTATTGAAATTTCGGAATTACACTTTGATCACGAGGAGAAAATTCGAGAAATTAGAGCCAATACAGAGGCTTAGCGACAACCATTCTTCCCACGCATTATTCGCGAGTGGAACAGGGGTGGAGGGATCAGATAGTGGCAGCGCAAGTATTCCATATCATACTTCTTTGAGCATTTATTATTCCTGACTAGTCTCTCAAACTTCAGCCTACTCGTCGTCATTACAAATTGTGAGCTGAGTCTATATCTGGCCCTGGGTGTGCCTTACGATCCAATATCTGATTCCGAAATCTCTGTCTGACTATGATGTGATCTAACTGGTGTTTTCTTCATATCTTCCGACATTTCCCCAGTACACCTCCATCTCTTATAAATGTTGAACGAGTATTCGCTATTAGCGTATGAAATTTATTTCAGACCTCAGTTAGCCCGTCTCTTCTCTCATTCCTGCTACCTATCCGATATTCTCCAGTAACCATTTCTTGCATTCCTTCATCTGCAACCGCATTTCAATCTCGCATGTGTATTAGCTTCTTACGTCCTTTCATACTACTGAACCGGATACATCTACCGCTTTCAGTCTCCACATAATACCAAACTAGAAGCCTGTAATTTCTTCGGAAAGCCCAGCTAAAAGGCGAAACTCACAACAGCTCGCTCTCTGTCACAGTCGCAAGTTGGCTTAGTGAAAAACGTGTGAAAATAAAGAGTGAAACGCGTCAGGCTCTAGCTAGCCCACGGATTTTATTGTCATAGACAGTACTTGTTAATAAATCGAGGAAAAAAGAGAGGTTTTGGCATTTTTACAAGTATAATCCAGGTACTGATACGCAAATGTACCTAGCATGATGATTGAGGAGGTTATTATTGCCCCGTAACAGAATATATTTTCATTAACAGCACTTGATTTGCACTTGTAGATGGCTAGTGATTTTCTTCTGTGTCTTGGTGTGGCATTCAGCAGGACGGAGGCGGCAAAGCGTTTCAGAGACCAGAGTGCGGGGTGGCGTTACCCGACTCAGGTAAAGGAGTTTCCAGCAGACGGCGTGGGCCCGTGAGCCGGCAGCTCTCCCCCTGTGTCGGCCAGCCTGTGGGCTGTGATGAACGGGCGGCCCTGCTGTCAGTTGTCGCACTGGGCTTCGAATTGTCCTAAATTTGCGAGCCTTAGTGCCACTTGCAGATACAATACCCCACAGGCTGTATAGTCAGTCGCCTTTCTGTGCAATGGGTCCAGCTGCGAACTTTGATAGTATCGCGGCTGGTGAATGAGCAGCATGTTCTTGGCTTTCTAGGCCACAGTTAGATGTGTAGATAAGATCATACGAGCGGCCGTGGGCAGCTTCCGTGGATTTAGCTGCTTCCATTTTTCCACCTCCATCTCGTCAGATCTAGCATTCGAGTTCATCGACCTGCATGTGGACACAGGAAGTTTCACCTGGGTGATTGGATGTCGCTCTTAAAATCAGCCCTAATGAGGGAACTGGCGGCTTATTTCACACTGCTGGTAGCTATGACGATTTTAGATTGATTAGAGTTGCCACCATATGCGAGGGTGGGAGTCTTTCATAAAAATGGTGTAAAAAATTTTAACCCAGTCGATTCCGTAACTGGCTCGCATATCGACAAACTTGGTGGAAGAGAGAGGGAAACGTTTGCTACGAGGCCTCTCACTGGCGCCATTTCGAACATTCGGTCTGATTGGGCATTCAGTAACTTCCTGTGGGCTTTTCCTCAGAGAGCCGAGAGGAGCGTCACCTTAAGGGACGTGAAGCATGAAGATATTCTGGGATGCGATTTGAAGCAGGAAGGCACTCTCTGAAGCGACGTGAAGCTGTCAGTCTTTACGTAGAGCAGTGCAGACTCTTGGTCGGGATCAGACGAGCGGAATTTGTTCTCTGCACGGGTCGTAGCAATTTTTGCAGTGCATATCCGGCCTCCACTGGATGAGGTCGTAGGTCGTCTAGATAAGTTCTGGCTGTAAAGCGATCAGACAGGAATATGTGAATCTTAAATTAGACCAAGGAGTGTCTTGCTTGAAAACACCCTCTGGTAGTCGATGGCCTAACCACGACTAATTTCTATGGTATTCCGCACAAATATTGTTAGTAAGGTACGATCCGAACGACGCAATCATCATATTCAAAGTAGCCACATACTTAATTTACATGAATGCTCTCGCAAGTTAATTACCAGACTGTGTTCTTTCACTCACTTTCTGGCAACTGTGCAGCTCTAAGGAATTCATATTACGATTTTTGCACATCTTCCGCGTGTAAGTTAATCATACATTGATCCGACTGTGAATTGGTTTGTAATAAATTATTGTCACAGTTACCGCTGTTCCACTTCAGATTTATAGATGAACGTCTTGTTCCCACTTACTACTGTTAACCTCAGCCGCAACCACATCATTGACTCTCTACTTAGGGCCACCACTTTTCCTTCATTTTCTTTGCACACTGTCCATTACATACAAGTACTGGGGCAAAGTGGATTCTGCGCCACTTTTGATATAAAACAGATATGTTAATTAATTAAATTGATCAATTAAACAATCGTCCCCCTCTTGACCTATTTTTATTTTAACTGTTTTGGCACCCCCTGTGGGATGATTTATGACCCACGTGGATAATCCATCCTTCTAACAAACCCAACCAGCCATCCCCATTCATCATCCTCTGGCACAAGTACTTCACACGTCTCCCACTCCCCTTCGCCCAGCATGAGCGAAATTTTGACAGTTGTCAATCAAAGTGATTGATTGATTTATCTCCCTTTATTGTTCTTATAAGTGGTGAGAGGGTGGAAGATACAACCCTACAATAAATAGTACAGTATCCTACAGCCTTTCAATCTGACAAATAAAAATGATGGTAAATTCATCCCACTCTTGAAAATATACCATCAGATTGACTGATTGTGATTATTAGTTTGCAAAAACAAGGTGAAACTCTTTATAAATATGTAACATACGATTACACAAGCACCTTCCTCCACTCGCTGCCCGTCCTCTGCAGCAACTGCGATATCGCAGAGAAACCGCTATTGGGAGCCACACAGTCTTTCGCCATGCCGACTGTGAGATCACACTGTGCACAGAGAAGCTGGTGTTGGCCATCACACAGTCCGATGACAGGACCCCTGTACACTGCTGGATGAATGGACTAACTGTCAGAGGCAACTCCCTTTATTCTCATGGTCCCAAACAAAGCATCAGGTGATGCATTCCTTTGACTGGGGAATTTCAGACATGCTGTCTCTCTCTCTCTCTCTCTCTCTCTCTCTCCTCTCTCTCTCTCTCTCTCTCTAGTGGTTGCTTCCTCCTTGTCACCCTTCTCTCCCCCCACTTGTGGACTGGTGGGAAAAGCTCAGTCAGCAGCATTGAGCTGCTGCACTGGAAGGATCTTATGACACAAAATGGGTGGTAAACTCGACCAGTATATTTTTTATTTATTTAAACATTAATTAAATTGGTGAGAAATGTTGGGTTGCGGTTCTGTTGTGAACTCACTGAACAAAGGGGAGAACTGACACAGCTGCCATATCAAAATTGACAGAAAATGCTCCACAGGACTCAACTAGATCGCTTAAAATGCTCACCACCACCTGGCTAGTTCGCTATTCAGCCACCCAGAGGGCGCTGAGAACACCACCACAGCTGCGGGCAAGTGCTGACTAGCCAGAATCTTTTTTTATAAAGTCCAATGGTCGGGCAAGATGGCTTCTGTTAGGCCACTCCTGCCACTGGCCACGACACACTGCGAGACAAGCAGCCGTGACTTGGGTCTGGGGTTCTAACTGCAGTTCCACCCCATACATAGACTCCCCAGTTTTTAAAAAGTTTCACTTTAGTCTATCGTAAATGAGGATTTCGTTGCCCTTACACCTCAAATTTATCATGCAACATATACATTCCTCCCTTTTATATAAGTTATTCTCGAAGACAGAAGAAATTGGACCATACATACGTTTTCAGGTCAGTAAACAAGTAGTTATGAAAATCTTGTAGAACAGTATGGCATAGGCTGTATTTCTTCTTAGTATTCTATTTTCAGATAGAAAAATCTGTTCTTATCAGCTTAATATCTGTGATGTCCTGCATAGCAGGACTGGAATACTGAACTTATTTTTGGCTCAACACGGAGTGCTAAGAGCGTGCTCTGCCTCTGTCACAGCTCGCTTCCACACTTCCAAACTGCCTAGAGGTAATAAAATGCCTCACCACCTACGAAGTCTCGTAGGATAGCAGCACAGGAGAATCGTGAATATCAGATTAATACTATGTATCACTTTAGAAATTCGGTAATACAGCGGATTTTATTAAGATGTGTAGGTGGGAGACTGAAATTTCGTTAAAAAATATCACTGCAACGAAAAATCACATGAGAACCACTCTGTCTTGTGAATAATACCCATGGTACTTCACCCTTGCTTCCAGTAACCCAGTGGCACGTCATTAATATGAAATTGATAGACTAATTAATTAAACTGATCACGAGAGCCCCCAGGTAAACGTTATGGACGGAAGTCTCTGCTGGCTTTCCACAGGCTAGCTACTCACTTCTTACCACACCAAAGTGGGTAGTAACCATCGTCAAACAGCTGAAGATCTCCAACGCTAATTACGTTCCATCTGCCGGTTGTCTTGTCATGCTGGTGGAAACAAGTCACCTATAATGCCAGTATACTGCTCCTGTACTAATCCTACTGAGACCTGTCAGTGTACTGGGGCAGCAGGATTGTTCAGCCTCTTCTTCCACCGAACGGTGCCTCTGACTGGCGTCCCCACTGCCGCCACCAGGTCACGTGCGGACAGCTGCCAGTGCCGCCACTGGTTAGCAGATCTCTGCCCACACGTTGCGCTGCACCGCTCGCGGGTGACCAGCCACCGCTCGTCACAGCTGTTAATAATTCCAGACTCACAAAAGTCCTCCTATCCTTCCCAGAAGAGTGGGTGCTTAAATGTCACTGGGGTAAATACCAAGATGAACCTCATCCCACCCGCAGACCGAAATATTGTGAGATGTGTTTTCGAAATATACTGTAGAGGCTGATCCAGTGAACAATAGCAAAGAATCCATCCCAAGCTGGCTGATGAAGGATTCTACTACCAACAACCTCCACTTCACATAAGGACCACGAAGATACGAGAAACTGGCGTTCATATGGCTACATATAGACAGTGTTTTCTTTCCCCTCGCTCATTTGCGAGCGGAACAGGAAAGGAAATGACTAGCAGTGATATAGGGTACCCTCAGTCACGCACCGTACAAAGACGTGCAAAGTATGCTTATAGAGGGAGATGTAAATTTTGTCTGTCTGTTAAGATATCAGTCCATCATTTTATGGGTACACAAAACTCACAGAAGAAAGTTATTTATCGAGAAAATAGAAAACGGTATTTCTGCTGTTGATTGTCTCTTAGTAGAAATGTTTGTATTAGTCCCTAATTTTCGCACTGCAGTCACTTCGCAATATACGTGTGACAGATTGTGGTATCTTTGCTAGAACACTTAGAAGAAGTGGCACAGAGCTCACCTCGAAACTTCCATCTCATCAGCGTATCGTGTGTCTGCTACATTCTCACGAAACTTCCAGTCTTCAGTACACAGCATTTGAGTCCATGCGATTTCTACGTGTAAGAGGTGTCCGCTGCCATGTCGCAGACCCCTGTTTATTCTCTCTAAATCGCACCACGTTCCATTAGTTAGGTTATCTAGTCCTCCACGTGTCACTGACTATGCAGAGAGCTGTCACAACGATAAAAATAGCCCACCAACGTACAGGAGGAAAGTCACACCCATGCAGAGTACACGTGGACTGCAAAAAGAAGTTCAACAGCATAAATCTAGAATCTGTACGGAAAATTGGAATAGAGATCTACATAAAAACCGCTTCCATCCTTAATTTGCTTATCAAAACCACACATTACAGCGAGAGCTTCAGAGGTAGTGGTCCAGATTTCTGTACATACCGGTACCTCTAATACCTAGTAGCGCGTCCTCTAGCATTGATGCATGCCTATATTCGTCGTGGCACACTATCCACAAGTTCATCAAGGCACTGTTGGTCCAGATTGTCCCACTCCTCTACGGCGATTCGGCGTAAATTCCTTAGAGTGGTTGGTGGGTTACGTCGTCCATAAACAGTCCTTTTCAATCTATCCCAGGCATGTTCGATAGGGTTCATGTCTGGAGAACATACTCGCCACTCTAGTCGAGCGACGTCGTTATCCTGAAGGAAGTCATTCACAAGGTGTGCTACCGATATGGTTGCACTATCGGTCGGAGAATGGTATTCACATATCGTACAGCCGTTATGGCGCCTTCCATGACCACCAGCGGCGTACGTCGACCCCACATAACGCCACCCCAAAACAGCAAGGAACATCAAACGCGCCGCACTCGCTGGACAGTGTGTCTAAGGCGTTCAGACTAACCGGGTTGCTATCAAACACGTCTTCGACGATTGTCTGGTCGAAGGCATATGCGACACTCGTCGGTGAAGAGAACGTGATGCCAATCCTGAGCAGCCCATTCGGCATATTGTCGGGCCCACTTGTACCGCACTGCATGGTGTTGTGCTTGCAAAGATGGACCTCGCCATGGACGTCGGGAGTAAAGTTGCGCATAATGCAGCCTGTTGCGCACAGTTTGAGTCGTAACACGACGTCCTCTGGCTGCACAATAAGCATTATTCAAAATGGTGGCGTTGCTGTCAGGGTTCCTCTGAGCCATAATCCGTAGGTGTTGAGGAAGATAGCATGAGGCACCTTTCAGTCACAGTCTTTCAATAAACAGGATCGTATTAATATTTTTATGGTCAGATGGGAACATTTTTCCGCTAGTTCCGTTCCTTTTACTGCTGGAGCAGGGCATGTAACTCATATGAAAAAAATGTATTGGTCTGGAAAATTTAGAAAGATTTGTTTTCCGAGAGAGTCCGCCTTGAGCAAACCTCAATCTTTTCTTTTTCTTTTTATTAAGCAGACATGTTCTGCTGAAGTTTCAGCATCATTCGACGGTTTCCGTTACCTTCTATAAACCCCCTAGGGGGCTCACAGTTCTTTTGTGAGTACGTGCATGGAGAGCGTGGGGCCCCGAGCTATTGCAGCCTTCCTTCTTTCCAGGGCTGCATTTCCTTGCCCTTACCCTCCTTTCCTCTCCTAGCTCCTTCCCCTTCGCCCTCTCCTCTCCCTCTCTTGGTGTCCTTGCTTATGTTGGCCCCGCTGTCCTCCTGGTTATGTTGATTTTGCAATTTAGCTTTGTTGCGTAATCACTTCACCCTTTTGGCACTCCCTGGTCCCCTTCTGGGGTTTGACCTCCATTACTGAATTTATCTTCCGTAGTGTTAGCGATTTTGGGAAGAGCACCTTACCTAGTGTCTCTGACGTGTGCCCTCCTAGTTCATTCCACCTTTTCTTTCACGTTGTAGTCTGATGTTAGGGTGCATAGCCAGCACGGTAGCCAGCCCGTGTGGTGGGTTCGCTATGTACTCTTTTGGTTGAGCCCCCTGAACACACAGGGATCACACCTCTGATACCTGAGCTGTGACCTCCTTGTGTAAGCCTAGGAGTGGTTGCTCGTCATCCTGGAGCATTGGAACTCCCGGCAATAGCCGCCGTGCCAGACGGCCCTTGCTGTGGCTGGGTGGCGCCCTTCAGGGTTAGCCCCTGATCGAAGTGGGTGGTATCAGGGCGGATGCTATGCAAATGAAACGCATACAGGTCCGAACTCTGGCCATTCTTCTGCCCCTGTCTCTCTGCATAGAAATGATTCTTCTAGTGCTGCTTCTCCTGCCCCTTCGGCCTTCCATTCGGTGACTACCCCCTGGGAGGAGGGTCAGGCCCATCGGCTAGGGGCGAAACCTTTCCCCCACTATCCGGTTTGCACCATGACTGATGAGGATACTATCACCAATACCAAACCTTTATTCTTTGTGGAACGCACTGAAGAAAAGTTTGGCAAAGTGGACTCCCTGAGGAAGATGCGGTCGGGTTTGTTGTTGGTCAAAATTGCTTCAGCTGCCCACTCTGTGGCCCTTCGTGCCTGTAACCATCTTGGCACAATTCCTGTGTCCATTACCCCCCACCAGTCTCTAAATATGGTTCAAGGTGTGATTTTTCAAAGCGACCTCATCCTTCAAACAGATGAAAACTTAGGGACAATCTCGGATGGCGCGGTGTTCACTTTGTTCGGCGTGTTCAGAAGGGTCCAAAGAACAATCGAATTGATACTGGTGCCTTTATCCTACCCTTTGAAGAGTATACCCTTCCTAAGAAAGTAAAGATTATGGTTTATTGATGTGACGTGAAGCCGTACATCCCACCTCCTATGAGGTGTTTTAAGTGCTTGAATTTTGGACACATGTCTTCCCACTGTTCGCAGGTCCCTCTCTGTGGTGGCCGTGGACGTCCAGTCCATGAGGGGAGTTCCTGTGTTCCGCCTCCTGTGTGTGTAAATTGTGATGACAATCGTTCTCTACGTTCGCCAGATTGCCCAGTATATAATAAGGAAAAGAAGATACAGGAGTATAAGTCCCTTGATCATCTAGCCTACACTAAGGCTCGTAAGAAGTATCCACGTCTTCACCCTGTGTCCATGACGTCTAGTTATGCTTTAGTTACACCTTCACCCATTCCTCCACCTTCCTTACCCCAGACCTGGACCCCTCTCCTCGCCCCCCCCCCCCCCTCACCTGCGGCTCCCACACCTTCTCCTCTGGGCGCTGCTCCCCCTCCCCATCCGGAGAAGTGTCCCACTTCTTTGGCGTCTGCCAGTCAGAGGCGTCCCTCCCGGGATACCCTTTCCCAGCGCCTTCCAGGCCAAAGATCTGCTGCCACGCGACGACTGTGGGAACCAAGATCTGTTGGCCCCCAGGTCGCCCGATCTCTTTCTGTTCCCGATCTTGCTGCAGCTGGCTCCTTTATGCCAAACAGCCTTCCTCAATCTCAAACAGAATAGAAGAAGAAACATAAGTCTCGAGACAAGGAGCGTCTGGTGTCACCAGAGGTCCCATCCGCGACTTTACAACCAGATTCTACCCTGATGTTCATGGATGTCGCCCCCTCCTTGTTGGTGAAGGCTGATGACTCGGCGGTATGACTGGCTTTAGCCTGTTCAACCCCCATTTGAATCATCATTCTGTGGTTATCCAATGGAATTGTAATGGATATTACCATCACCTTCCAGAATTGAAATCCCTTATTTCAACTTACTCTGCAGCTTGTGTGCTTCTACAGGAATCTCATTTTGCTGATGATCACTCACCGACCCTCTGTAGGTTCCGTGTTTTCTGTCGAAATTCGGTCAGCCCCCTGCGGGCTTCTGGCGACGTTTGTATGTTGGTCCGTACAGACGTTGCTAGCACGTGGATTACACTTTAAACTACATTGGAAGCAGTTACTGTTAGGGTCCACCTGGGCTCTGAGATCACGGTTTGCAATCTTTATCTCCCTCCTGACAGGACTCTTCCACCTGCTGCCTTAACTGTCCTTCTTCAGCAACTTCCTCCTCCCTTCCACCTTCCCAGGGATTTTGATGCTCATCATCCCTTGTGGGGCAGTGCCTTTCCATCTATACGAGGTCTTCTGATAGACCAGTTTATTACAGACCACGACTGATGCCTTCTTAATGATGGCTCCCCTACTCATTTCAGTGCCGGTCATGGTACCTTTTCTGCCATTGATCTTTATCTTTCTTCTCCCTCCCTCCTCCCCTCATTACACTGGTCACCACACGACGACCTTTGTGATAGTGACCATTTCCCGTTGATTCTCTCGCTCCCTTCCCGCTCCCCGATGGACAGGTGACCTCGTTGGTCTTCCCAACGCGCCGATTGGCCTCTATACACAGCACAGGTCGTGTTTTCTCCCACTTTGTCGGGTTGTATTCTGACGTCCTACGTGACGTGTCTGACGCCATTGTTCGCGCTGCTAGCCTTACTGTACCCCGCTCATCTGGACCATTTCGCCGCTGGTAAGTCCCGTGGTGGAGTACAGCCATTGGCTTTGCCATCCGTGATCGCCGTCGATCTTCGCAACACCTTAAGAGGCACCCATCCATCGTCAACCTTATTACCTCTAAGCGCCTTCGCGCTATAGCCCGTTATTTAATCAAACAGAGCAAGCGGATGTGTTGGGAACACTTTGTTTCTTCCCTCGGTTCTACTGTCCCTATGTCACGGGGATGGGCTACACTCACTCTTTCCAAGGTTGCCATCGGCAGTCCACCCTCCCAGGCCTTCACCTCCCAGATGGCCTTTGTACAGAACCGTTGATTCCTGCGGAACATCTTGCGACCCATATTGCAACAGCATCAGCATCAGCCTCCTATCTGGCTGCTTTACTTCACCAGAAAGAGCTGGCTGAAGCTCGCACCTTATGTTTTACCGCTTGTCAGTCTTAGTCTTACAACGAATCTTTTACTGAATGGGAATTTCTTTCTGTACTTTCTTCTTCTCCTGATACGGCCCCTGGCCCAGACTCCATTCATAACCAACAACTTCAACATCTCAGTGATCCACAACGGCAACATCTTCTCCGGGTTTTTAACCATATTTGGCTCCAGGGTGACTTCCCTACTCAGTGGAGGGATAGCATCGTGGCTCCTGTACTTAAGCTTGGGAAGAACCCCCTATTTGTTGAAAGCTATCGGTCAATTAGTCTGACAAATGTTGTTTGCAAGTTACTTGAATGGATGGTAGCCTGTCGGCTCAATTTGGTCCTCGAATCTCGGGATCTATTGTCCCCTTACCAGTGTGGCTTCCGGGAGGGACAGTCTTCGATCGGTCATTTACTTCGCTTGGAATCCGCAGTTCAGCAGGCTTTTCCCAGAGCAGTATTTGCAGTATTTTTTGACCTTCGCAAGGCCTATGACACGGCTTGGCGCCATCACATCTTACTTACACTTCATCAATGGGGTCTCCGTGGCCCACTCCCGATTTTTATCCGCCAGTTCCTGTTCCATCGATCGTTCAGAGTTCGAGTTGGTACTGTTTTTAGCTCTTCACAGACCCAGGAGATGGGCATTCCACAGGATTCTGTACTGAGTGTACTTCTGTTCCTCATTGGTATAGATGGACTTGTGGCCTCTATCGGTCCTTTGGTCACCCCTGCTCTGTATGCGGATGATTTCTGCATTTGGGTTAGTTCCTCTTCGGTGGCCTCTGCAGAGCGGCAGCTCCAGGGAGCTATACAGTGTGCCTCTGCATGGACCCTCTCACACAGGTTTCAATTCTCTTCTTTAAAATCGCGGATGGTCCATTTCTGTCGCCATACTACGATCCACCCTGATCCAGAGCTCTATCTTGATGCATAGCGATTGCCTGTGGTCCCACAGTTTCGTTTCCTGGGTCTTCTTTTCGACAACAAGCTCACTTGGCTGCCCCATATCAGACTTCTGAAGGTAGGATGTTTCCGTAAACTCAATGTTCTTCGCTTCCTTGGCCACACCTCTTGGGTGTGGGCCGCTCCCTCCTTCTCCGCATTTATCGTGCTTTAGTTCTGTCTCGCT
Source organism: Schistocerca americana (assembly GCF_021461395.2). Lineage (NCBI taxonomy): Eukaryota > Metazoa > Arthropoda > Insecta > Orthoptera > Acrididae > Schistocerca > Schistocerca americana. The sequence continues at coordinate 718,650,951 of NC_060123.1, forward strand.
TGGACTATGGTTGTCAAGTTTACGGTTCAGCTGCTCCTTCCACACTGCACGTGCTGGATTCAGTCCACCGTCATGGTATCCGTTTGGCCACCGGTGCCTTCTGTACTAGCCCTGTTGATAGTCTGCTGGTTGAAGCTGGGACCCCCCTCCCCTTTTCTGTTCGGCGGTCACAGCTTGTGGTGTCTTATGCAATCGCTGTCCATTCCTTTCCCACTCATCCTTCCTATTCTATCCTGTTCCAAGACCATTGATGTCACCCACCTGATTCCCACCCTCGGGCGGGTTTACCGGTTGGGCTCCGCCTTGCGTCTCTTCGCCGTGATTTTCAGTTTTCTCCTTTGTCCTGTCTTCCACGCTCCTTCCCCTCTACCCCCCCTCCCCTTGGTTAGTGCCACGGCCCCGAATTCGGATGGATCTCCGCCAAGGTCCGAAAGATTCTTACATTGATGGCTCTAAATTTGATGATCATGTGGCATATGCCTTCACGTCCTCTGCTGGAACGGAAAATCATCAGCTGCCACCTACATGTCGGGTGTTTACTGCGGAATTGATGGCAGTTTCCCAGGCCCATACCTTTATTAAACAGTCCAAACACAACTGCGTTTTGATATGTACGGACTCAATGAGTGCCCTTCTGGGTATTGACCGGTGTTTTCCGCGCCATCCCTTGGTCTCGGCCATCCACGACCATCTCGCTGATCTTCACTGTGCTGCTTGTTCCGTTGACTTCCTTTGGGTCCCTGGCCATGTGGGTATCCCAGGTAATGAGCTTGCTGATCGTTTGGCTGGGGAGCAGTCACTTACCCCACGTTTTCTATAACCCCTCCTGCAGCGGATTTACGGCTTCACATCATATCCCACTTCGCACAGTCGTGGGCCAACTCTTGGGAGGCTACTCCCCTGTCTAATAAACTTCTTGCGATTAAGGTGACACCAGGCCCGTAGCGTTCTTCCTTTCGCCTCACCCGAAAGGACTCGACCACACTGTCTCATCTCCACATTGGCCATATCAGGCTGACCCATGTTTTTTTTTTTCTTGATGAGCCACCCCCACTTTGTGGTTGTGGAGCCTTCCAGTCAGTAGCCCACATTTTGGTTGAATGCCCCCTTCTTTTGCCTCTGTGTGCAAAGTACAGACGCCCCCACACTTTACCTTCGATGTTGACTGACGACTCCCAGATAGTCGAACTGGTTCTCGGTTTCCTCTGGGAAAGTGGTTTTTATTCTCAGTTTTAAGGTTTTTAATCTCACTCTGGTGTTGGGGCAGGGCGGTGAGTGTTGGGGTATCTCCCACTGTAAGCTGTGTTTGGAGATTCCCGACTCCCCTCCCTGGCCGGGTTCCTCTTTTCATCCCCTTTGACTCTGTTTTTATCACTTTTTAGGATTGGTTAGTCTCCTTTTCCATATACGCACTTCTACATTCTAGCGGTTGCACGCTTTTAAGTTGACGGTGGTTTTGCCTCTACTGCTTCAGAGGTGGGATATTTCCTGCCTATAGCATAGCGTTGGGGTCGCTCTCTTGCTGACTTACCTCCGTCTGTTTTTACCATTGATGACATGATTGCACATTTACGTTTTTTAGCCTTTTCCCCTTTTATCGTTCTGACTTTTCCGAGATGTCCCACTATCTGAATGGTACACATTTGAAACCAGGGACTGATGACCTTGCTATTTGGTCCTTTTAACCCTAATCAGCCAACCAACCAAGCAACCTTCTATAAAGAGGAAAAACTCTTCTTACTACTGGTAAAGATATAAATTTGAGTTTGTAAAGACAGTATTTACATACGTGGAAAAAAATGGTTAAAATAGCTCTGAGCACTATGGGACTTAACTTCTGAGGTCATCGGTCCCCTAGAACTTAGAACTACTTAAACCTAACGAACCTAAGGACAGCACACACACCCATGCCCGAGGCAGGATTCTAACCTGCGACCGTAGCGGTCGCGCAGTTCCAGAGTGTAGCGCATAGAACCGCTCGGCCACAACGGCCGGCACTAGGAAAAAACAGACAAAATTTTCTATACATAATTTGTTACCACATACTCTGAATTTCCTGAATTTTATGTAATTTAATGCTGTTGATTTGTTTCACAGTTTGTCATCTGCAACCATATATAACTTAATGTAGAACAGGTATTTGCTTCGAAAATTTACGACTGGGGATGTTATGGTTATGCCTACCATTAACTTTTAATTACTACTTTTTATTTTAGTTGTTGATTTTTTTGTTTATTTATTGCTTGTGTGTCTGTGTGTCTAAAGGAGGGGATTGTGGCCTTTATGGATTGGTGTTGTCTGATAGTTCTTTGACAGCAGAGTACAGAGTTTCATTGCAGAGAACTGTGTATTCAATAATTACTTGTTTTCCTTCAATTATGGCTTTTTGTATTTGGTCAATTATTAGTTTTTGTGGGGGCTGTTGCTGAATTTGAGAGTTTTCAAGTAAGTGTTGATGTTTGTTGGGCTGTATTTCATGTCCATAAGGTGATCAGCAAATGTAGAATAACAGCTGTTGCTTTTAATGATCTTCTGCGTTCTGTGTATTTGATATTAAAGTATCTGCTTGCCTGCCCTATATATATTGATTTGCAGTGTTGTCATGTCAGTTGGTAAATACCAATTGTGTTGTGTTTGTCTATGTTTGGTTTGATTGCTCTTCGTTTTCTTTGTATTGAGTTGTATGTCCTGTAGGCTACTTTTAACCCTTGTTCTTTTTTTTTATTTATGTTGCATATTCGTTGGGCTACTTTGTTGTTGTAAGTGAGAGTGTACCATTTGCTTGTTGTTATAGGTGCTTCCTGTTCATGTGTGCTCTATGTGCTTCTGTTAAGAATGTTTATATTTTATGTGTCTATGATTGAAAGTTGGCGAGAGGTTGTTTATTTCTATGTGCTGAGTGTCCGCTTTATTTTTCTTTTAGTTTTGTGATTCAGTTTCTCTATACAGGGTGAGCCACTTAACAATACCACTGGAAACATCTCCCAAACCACATCAAACACGGAATAACCAATTCTGCAGGCCGAAATTGAGGAGAGGGGCTGCTATAATTGGTTAATACAAAACATTGAGAAATGCACGGAAGCCTGATTTTCAACACATACTTACGTTTTTTTAGCACAAATTAAAATGGAAAAAGATACTTAATCAATGCCGTTTCTTACATTGTAAAATGTTAATTACGTCGAGAGTAATTTTTAACGTAAAGTTGATGCTTGAATAAGTTCTCAGCAGTTCAGTCGTGTGTATCGGAGAGTACCGAATTAATTACGGATACAAAAAGAACAGTGATTTACCGCAGGTACAGAAGAGACTTGAACAGCACGTTATGTCCACATGCTAACATTTTTATCAGTATTTTTCTCTGAAGAATACCGTACGGCATTGATTTGTTAGAAGAAAATGTATATTAACATGAGAATGTAGTTAAAGTTAGAAATTTGTTTTTGTTTTCAATTACATAATGTAAAAGAGTGTGTCCTGACATTTCAGGCCAATAAATGTTGAAAGTGTTGCCCATCATTTGCCGCACTCGTATGCAATGTACCGCGTAATGAATGTCTTCCACGGCGCAGTACACCTGGTGTATTGCTGCCACAGACTGCCTCAGTACGGTGGTTCACATCCTCTGGGGCTGTAGGTAAATCACGGTACGCGTTCTCCTGCAACGTACCCCACAGAAAGAAGTCTAAAGGTGCAACATCAGGAGAACGGGCCAGCCAGTGTATGCGGCCCCCACGTCCTATGAAACTCCCGCCGAACATTCTGTCAAGGGTCAGCCTAGTGATCATTGCAGAATGTGAAGGAGCACAATCATGTTGATACCACATACGTCTACGCGTTTCCAGCGGCACATTTTCTAGCAGATTATTTTGTAGTCACGGGATGTATTTTGCAGCTGTTTGGGTGCCTTCAATGAAGTGAGGATCAATGAGATAGTCGCCAATTACTCCGCACCATACATTAACATTCCACGGTCGCTGTAGCTCTACGTGTCGAAGCCAGCGAGAATTGTCCAAGGACCAGTAATGCACGTCTCGTAAATTCACTGCACCGTGGTTTGTGAAACCTGCTTCATCGGTAAATAGGTAGAAATGCAACGCATTCTCTGTTGATGACCAGTGACAAAAATTCACTCGATTATTAAAGTCATGGCCGTGTAACTGCCGATGAAGCGACACATGATACGGGTGAAATTTGTGACGATGAAGTATGCTCATTGCACTACTTTGACTCGTTGCACTGCCTCTAGCGACGTCACGTGAACTCGTGTGTGGTTTCACGGCGACAGCAGCCAACACACCAACTGCACCCGCTTCTCCTGTGATGGGGCTGTTACGGACCATTTGCGTGTTACGACCGTACCTCTTCCATACAACTGTCTGTAGATGTTTTAAAATGTGCGGCGCGTTGGATGAGCTCTGTCCGGGTACCTTTCTTCGTACAACCTGCAGGCTGCAGCTGCATTTTGTGTACACTCGCCATAGATGAGTCTCATCTCTGCCTTTTCAGAGTTAGAATAAACCATTTTCACAGCTCTTACAACACTGTACACACTGTCGTAGTTGCGACCTCCTCACGTTCCTGCTGTGCGTACTTGCGTTCTCAGTTGTGTACAGACGTCCGGTAACACAGTGCACTACAGTTACCCTGAGTACAGGTACTAATTGAGCAAGCGCTACATGCAGACACGGAGACAGCCAAACTCGTAAACATCGCAGTCTTCGTGAACGTACCCCTAAAGCAATTATTTGTTACCACAAGCGACTGAACGTCTGAGGTTTCAAACGTCAACTTTACGTTACAAATTACTCTGCATATACTTAACATTTTACAATATAACAAACGGCATTCATTTTTTTCTATTGACAGTTGTGCTAAAAATGATAACATATTTCCATTGTGCTTGTGGTGGTGACTTTCCTGAACGTGGAGAACTGGTGTTGGTTGCTGTCTCTGTGTAACGTAAGATCAAAGAAATTTAAAATTTAGTGATTTTCTGTTTCTATGGTGAAATTTATTTTAGGGATAATTATGTGCATATCACTGTGGAGGTGTATGATGATAATGGGTATTTGATGTAGAAGATATGTGATGTCATCTACATATTGCGACCAGTATACTATCCTATATTGTTTGGATCTTACTATTGTTACAAATAGTTTGTTTTAAATGTGACTGAGGATTTTGGCTAGGATTCCACTGACTGGTGACCCCATACAGAGAAAACTAAGAGCAACCAGCTGAAACACTACACATATTGTATTTACGAACTGACACGCCAAGACTGCAAATAAGTTTATGCAGGGCAGACAAACAGAAACTTTAATACAACGTACACAGAACATAGAATAACATTAAAATGCAATAGCCTTAATTCTACGTTTGCTGTACACCTTACTGACATGAAACACAGCCCAACAAACATCAAAATTGATTGAAAATTCTCGAATGCAGCAACAGTCCCCCACAGTAACTAATAATAGAGGAACTCTTTCAAATTCAAAAAGCCATAATTGAAGGAAAACAAGTAACAAATGATTACACATTTCTCTGCAATGGAACTCTGTTCTCTGCGGTCAAAGAACTATCAGACAACACCAGTCCATAAACACCCCAAGCACCTCTTCCAAACACACTAACAGACACACACACATTAAATAAACAAAAAAATCAGCAACTAAAATAAAAAGTAGAAATTCAATAAAATAAAACACAAACATTCGCACCTCACCCCCCCCCCCCCCCCCCCACCTGCGATTCTACACACACACACACACACACACACACACACACACACACACACACACACACAAAATGTCAGATACACTCTACGAAGATTCAAAACTCCAGCCCAGAAAGCATTCAGCTGTTTAGCTGTAAACAGTCACATTAAAAGCTGTTTAGTATAGGCATTCACAGCAAAGGTAATGGGGAAACCATGAAAAGTAATTGAAATATATTGGTAACACATCACATAAAGACAGCCTATCACTCAGTATTAGTTAATGGTAGCCATAACCATAACACGACCAGTCGTAAATTTTCGGAGTAAATAACTGCTCTACGTTAAGTTCTATACGTGGTTCCACATGACAAAGTTCGAAACAAAACAACAACATTAAATTACATAAAACCCATGAAACCCATACATATGACAAGGTATATATAGAAAATTTTGTCTATTTTTCATATATGTAAATACTGTCTTTAAAAACTGAAATTTATTTCTGTACCAGTAGTAAGAAGTATTTCTCCTGTTAATAGAAGGTAACAAAAACCCACTGACAATGGTGAATCCTCAGTGAAACATGTCTGGAGGATAAAAAAAAGGAAAAATTGAGTTTTGCTTAAGGCGGACCCTCTCCAAAAACAAATCTGTTTGGAAGCAAATACGGACAGATGAGCTTCAACCTCAAGATGAAAATTTAGATAGGTTACTAATGTGAAATTAAAATAACACAAAACTAATTTTACACCTCAGCACAGATTTTACATGCAAAAATCTTTTTATTTGCTTTTGTGCTACAGCATGGTATTCCCAGATGACAAGGGCGGCACTTTGCACCGTATTTCTCCGTGCTATGTCACTTTATAAACTACGTTTTCGCCTCCTGCTTCTGTAAAGTTTGGAAGGTAGGAGACGAGGTACTGGCAGAAGTAAAGCTGTGGGGACGGGGCGTGAGTCGTGCTTGGATAGCTCAGTTGGTAGAGCACTTGCCCGCGAAAGGCAAAGGTCCCGAGTTCGAGTCTCGGTCCGGCACACAGTTTTAATCTGCCAGGAAGTTTCGAGCCGCCGCATGCATACCGATACAGGGATTAAAAAAAGTTCGCATCTAAAAAAAAAAAAACTTAAGAAAGCACAGGTTTGTGAAGTATGAAACTTATGTAAATTGCGAGCATTAAAAAAGTTTCTTAAAAAGGCGTTGTTCGGTTTCTTTTGCAATAAAATTTTCTGACTATATAAAAAACAGCGAATTTTAATGCAAAGGTACTGGAGGAAAAAGCAAACAAACGCTTTCCATGGGCCCAAAAAATCCTAACACCGGACCTGAGTCTTGGTAGAGAAACAACGTTCAATCTCATTTGTTTCAGTATTTTGTATGTCAGGTATCCCCTGATCGTTTTGATTTTTATGTCTGTCATACTCGTACATAATAGCTGCATTCGAGACAAATGGTCGCTAAATATTGATGTGATTAACGTAGCATTAGAGGTAAAATTCACGCACCTCGAGGCACTGTGACGGTGGGAGCTGGCGCAGTCAGAGCTGCGAGGCGCTGTCACGACCAGAAAGGCGTCCCCCCCCCCCCCCCCCCCCGCTCCCCCTGCCGGTAGAAAGCACTCTGCTCCGAACGAAAGAAGTCGGCGGAGCGAGCAGACCGCCGGCGCCGTAGCGCCCTCACCCGCGGCTGCGGGAGAATGAAGACGACGCTGGGCCACAGGACAGCCACCACCCCGCTTCATCAGTTTTCAGTTACTCCGGACAGAAGCAGAAAAATGGCAAGACAGCGAGAAATCGTCTCCCACCCTTTTCTTGGAATGTTGTCGCTTCAAAAGAGACTGTACGGCAGGATAAATTCAAAATTTAATAGCAACTCACACACCAATTATCCCTTTTCTCCCGTCTCACTGCACGTGCGCCCCGAAGTTCCGATCTCCCTCCACCCTTATACATCCTGTACACTGCTGATACTCTGTAAACCCCATTTCTGTGTCTATCTGTTCCAGCACGCTGGAGTCATTGCTGTATTCTTCATACCATTCACCTAAAACCCCAACGAAATCCTCAACTCAGTTTCAGCTAGCTTGACCTACTGGTGCAAACTGCAAGTCCTCAAGATCGAAGTCTGCAAGATACAGAAATCAACCGCCAGTGTACGACAATGAGACGAAATGACAGTTGAGGGGTTAAAAAGAGCTCGTGCATCTGAAAGAAGAGACAGACGTAAAATGGAAAACTATTTCTATGCACAATGCTTTTATACACCAAGTTCCTACTGACGTCGCGCCGTAACGCGCAGTGTATGTCTGCTGTTAGCAAAATGACTCTGAACACTATGGGACTTAACTGCTGAGGTCATCAGTCCCCTACAACTTAGAACTACTTAAACCTACCTAACCTAAGGACATTACACACATCCATGCCCGAGGCAGGATTCGAACCTGAGACCGTAGCGGTCGCGCGGTTCCGGACTGTAGTGCCCAGAACCGCTCGACCACACCGGCCGGCTGCTATTAGCATCGAGGCAGCTGGAACGATATGTGACCGCTAAAGTCTTCGGATCATGGTTGTTCAGGAATGCAACGGCACACGGTGCCAGTCTATTCCAAGCAGTTTCAAAGTGTCCGCTTCTAGCACCACAGATTATACATACCTAGGAAGCGGGCAGTCAGTAGCTCTAGGCTATGCGAGAAATTTGTTAAATGACCCTTTTAATAATCGACACTAATTTGCCAACAAATATCGGCAGTTTATAGCACAGGGTGGGCTCGTGAGTATCTGTCCAAAATATGACTGCGCGAGAGTAAAGTTACCTTTCGGATTTAAGTCGCAGGGACTTTTGTATGTTTCTTTTCCCCCAAACTATGGCCGCGGATTTCTGCGCTGCAAACTAAGACAAAGACAATCTCCAAGTAACCTCTCAGCTCAGAATTGTGTCTGCGCACTCTAAATTTTTTGAGTTATGTCCCACTGCAAGAAAATTCTGAAAGTTGGAAACTTAAGCTTCCGCACCGAACTGTACAAAGTTCAACACTGTGGCGTTCCAGACACCCAAAGACTTTCTCAGTGACTTCTGCTTACCTTTGTGACTGAAATAACACGCGAATGTCACTCAGGAAACCACGGGTTCACATACTGTCCGTTCCTCTGCACGTCCAGACCGTGTAGAACCACGTCCCCTTTATGTCTCCAGATCCATTAGATTTGCTATCGAAAAATAAAGATGAAAACTTCATTTCACAACCTACATTAAAGCTACTGGGCCCGCTGTGAGTCTGCTTCAAAACCGCATCTACCCACACCAAACACAGCGCTTTTCGCACTTACTGTTCGAGCAATCGTTTGCGTGGGGAGTTCAGTAAGTAATGTAACCCATTCTTCTCTTGCTCAATTTGCACTGAAAAAATGAGAAATTTGTTGTGGGTCATCGTGAAATATCCCAGCATCACCTTCTATAGTTTCACGAAGTTTCGATAGGTGGCAGCCCTTCACGTAGCCTTGAAACTCTGTGTTGTAGGTGCGCTCCAAGCAGAAAGCTGTCATTGAATTGCTTTTGGCGGTAAACCAGAGCATCGCAGATTTTCGTAGGCTCCTGCAGGCTGTCTACGGGGACCCGGCAGTGAACAAAAGCACGGTGAGTCGTTGGGAGAGGCGTCTGTCACCATCTAAATACGGCGGCGCAAAGGTGTCCGGTGTCCCGGCTGCCGGCCGGCCGCACGCAGCTGTGGCCCCTGCAATGCTGGAACGTGCGGACACTCTCGTTCTAGGGGATCGAGGGATCACAATGTGACACACGAGTAGAGGGTTCCTCGCCGCGTAACAGAAGACCATAAAGAGCAATGAATTACCGTCTGTGCGGAATCGCTTGCACGTTACGAGGCTTACCGTGACAATTTTTTGGGTTCATTACTTTAAACTAAAAACAAAACGGCAATCCGAGTAGTCGCGCAACACCACGTTAAAAATGGCGCCCTCGGCCGATAAAGCCATGGCGACGGACTTCTGGTACTCTGAAGGAATTATTCTGTTTGATGTCCTCCCTTACGGTACAACGATAAACTCTTGAAGTATCTTGCGCTACCCTCAGGATTTGAAGAAACGACTTCAGAGTGCTTGTCGCCACAAGACTGCAGACGAACTTCTTCTCCCTGACATCGCAAGGGCCCACCCGAGGGTAGCTCTCAAAACCGAGGGTAGCTCTCAAAACTTGACTGGACTGTTGTTCAGCATCCACCGTACAGAACGGATCTCACGCCTCTCGAGCTCCACCGGTTTGCCCCAAAGAAGAATGCTCCCCACGGGAAGTGGGGAGGCTGCTGATCCAGCGAGGCGTTGACTGCTGAGCCGCCCAGTACCATGCTGGCAGACAGGCCCTCCCATTAGAGTTGCGTAAGGTCGTCGCATCGAACGGAAATTATGTATAAAAATAGGGTTTCGTAGCCAAAAGAGTGAGGAGGCATTTGTGGAAGTGAAATCCTGAATAAAACTAACCTGATTTCGGAAAGATATGTGTTGCATTACTTATTGAACGTTTCTGGTATTGAATTTCTCTTACCATAAGCTGCTGTGCTTTGATTAATGTAAAAGATATCATTAAAGCGAAGCACGAGCCTATTCATTTCGAAAGGATATTATCTCGTGTGTCTATTGCCAATGACCACACAATGTTTGGCTAGTTCCTACAGAATATGTAACTTAATTGTGTTTAAGACTTGAAATGAAATTAATTCTTACAAACAGGTATAGCTCAGACTCTTTAGATGTAGTCAGCTTTTGTATTACTATTCACTATAGTATCTTATTTTGAATTTTTGTTAGTGTAATCTAAAGTCAAAAGGAGCAGCTATTACCATGTAAGACAGGTATCGTAGCTCCCATAATCATAACGTAGCACAAGAGAGCATATACAGGGTGTTACAAAAAGGTACGGCCAAACTTTCAGGAAACATTCCTCACACACAAAGAAAGAAAATATGTTATGTGGACATCTGTCCGGAAACGCTTACTTTCCATGTTAGAGCTCATTTTATTACTTCTCTTCAAATCACAGTAACCATGGAATGGAAACACACAGCAACAGAACGTACCAGCGTGACTTCAAACACTTTGTTACAGGAAATGTTCAAAATGTCCTCCGTTAGCGAGGGTAAATGCATCCACCCTCCGTCGCATGGAATCCCTGATGCGCTGATGCAGCCCTGGAGAATGGCGTATTGCATCACAGCCGTCCACAATACGAGCACGAAGAGTCTCTACATTTGATACCGGGGTTGCGTAGACAAGAGCTTTCAAATGCCCCCATAAATGAAAGTCTAGAGGGTTGAGGTCAGCAGAGCGTGGAGGCCATGCAATTGGTCCTCCTCTACCAATCCATCGGTCACCGAATCTGTTGTTGAGAAGCGTACGAACACTTCGACTGAAATGTGCAGGAGCTCCATCGCGCATTAACCACATTTTGTGTCGTACTTGTAAAGGCACATGTTCTAGCAGCACAGGTAGAGTATCCCGTATGAAATCATGATAACGTGCTCCATTGACCGTAGGTGGACGAAACTAAAATGAGCTCTAACATGGAAATTAAGCGTTTCCGGACACGTGTCCGCATAACATCTTTTCTTTATTTGTGTGTGAGGAATGTTTCCTGAAAGTTTGGCCGTACCTTTTTGTAGCACCCTGTATACAGGGTGAACATTAATGAAACCGACATGCTGTAAGGGTGGATCCCCGACTGAAAATGGAGGAAAAAAGGGTCTATGAACGTCTGTCCGGAAATGCATCGTTGCCACAGTAGAAGGCGCTGAGAAATGAAAGTTCCTCTGATCGAGTGCCGCGTGCTACTTGTGTGTTGGAAGCTGTGTGATTGACGCAGCCTACTGTGAGCAGCGGAATGGTCCGGTATTCATGTTGGCAACAAGTAGAGAGGGTGTTTGTGTGCAGCCAAGTAGATGCAAACGGTCAACAGGCATCATGGTTCTCCATATCTGTAAGACAGTACGCCGCCTCCCTGGAAATTCATCTGTCTGAAAGAACCCATGATCACCCAAACTCGGAGAAAGGCTTGGAATGTTTTGTGATGTGGTTGGAGTCTCTGAGGGTTTTGGTATAGCCCTGCTGCCTTTCGACCGTTTCCATCTGCTTGGCCGCACACAGTAATCGTCTCGGCTCGTTCTCGGCACGTACACCCGACCATTTTGCTGCTTACATCATGCTGCGTCAATAACACACACAGCCTGGAACACACAAGGAACACGTGGCATTTGGTCAGAGAAACTTCCACCCGTCAGCGCCAACTATTGTGGCGACGATGCATTTCCGGACACTTGTTCGTGGTAGCTGTTCTCCATTTCCAGTCAGCAGTTCGTCCCTGCAGTTTGTCGCACCTGTATCAACAATGCAGGAAGTAACCAGTCGCGCCGACAGAGCAAGTGTTCGTACACACAGTGCGTGGTGACCAGCGAGAGTCAGTTCCGTGCGGACCGCTGTTCTGACGGCTGTTGGGGCCGTTTCGCGGACCGATGTCTCGGCCTGTCACGTGGGGGCATTGTTCCACTGCCTACTGGTTGCTGCTACCGCTATGACGTCACGTGGTACAAGTGGGGTCGAGCGGGCGAAGGTCACGCGCTGCAGGCTCGACAGTTCGAGATGCCTAGCGCGCAATTTCGTGTGAGTTTGCTGGTGCGTGGTACATTATTGAAGCAGTCTTTATATCGAGTCTAGTTGCTATTTCGTAGTCATTACGGCGTTCAAAAATGTTGCTTCTAAAATTCCATGCGTACTTTATCACTGTTTTGCAACAGACGTCGTGCTTTAAAACACATGGTAGCTTGCTGCAAGCGAAGGGATAAACATAATGTGACCCATGCGAGAACATTTCATTCCAGAACGTCTGTCAGTTCGGAGAGTGCCTAAATCAGAGGCCGTAGCATCGCAGAAAACACCTAAATGGCACGGAGACAATCTTCAGCCTACAGCATCGTGTTCTAGTACTACACAAGATAGATACTAGTTAAGATTAGTTTATTGGGAACGAAACACCATAAATATAATTCACGAACATTTTGGTCACTCAAACTGTGGACTGTTTCTCGTCTCTCTTAATAACACTACTTACGCAAACAAAGAGCATATGTTTAAAATAATTTATCTTTTATTCTAGTTCATAACTTCAGAAAGGGCGTCGATGTTACACGAGATCCGAGCAGAAGAGTGCTGCGGGTACGTTAAAATCGCTTTCTCCGATGGATCAACAACAGAGCCGATCGTCGATCCTGAGCTGTTAAAAAAGGAAAAAGAATTTAACGACGCTTTCTAAAAGTAAGAGAATACATCTAGGAAAAAGAAACTGCGCTTCTGGGGACGACGGAGCACCAGTAGTGCGGCACTGAAAGGCGAAGACGTGGCAGTTTTGTCGCAGTGTTCCACGTCAGGCGAAATTCGGAGATTCGGCACGTTCTACAACAATCTTAAGGCTTTCAAAGTGAAGAACAGAATGCGTCTTTCAATACTAACTGACGTCAATCAACTACCTTTGTCTTGTCGTTCCTCCGTTGCGACAGATATTCAAACGTCCACTAATGTTATGATAGCAACCGAAGGAGAGACTGAAAATTTTATTTCAAGCGAGTTGTGTGTGAGTGTATTCGCCAAGTCCGTCAAAAATATTAATTTCATTGATTCTGGTACTAGATGTCAGCTTCTGGACATCGACTTCGAGGACCGAGTGTGCACAGCGAAAATGTTGCACCTAATGCTTTGAAGTATTTAGCGGGCTATATCGGCTTCAAATGTAAAACCTCTGATAGTTCATTAGGGACAATAGAAAATCCAAAAAAATTCAGGATTTATGGGGTGTTTAAGGAGGTGTCACTTGCCCGACACCTGAACCGCTGGCGGCAGTACTGGAGTCCGAAAATATTTTCGCAGTTTTTCTTGGAGCAACTGTGTCCAAGTGCAGCAGGGTAATGAAACAATTAGTATCCACAATACACTCCCAGTTTACCAAATTAGGCTGAAAAATTATTATGTTGTATCTGAGGACAAGCATATTAATCTGAACAGGCAATCTGAATAGGAGACATAAAAAAGAAATCAGCCAGGAAAAAACAGCTTTTGGTACCGCCATGTTCTGCAACCACAGATTAATTTGCAGCGCGACTGTTGTAAGGTTAGGGATACAACGTAGTTACATTTTATTTCCTAATATCTATCCAATTAAATATGGCTTACAGTTCCAAACAGTGACTTCAAAAAGATATTTTCCTTTGCAGATAACACTCGTAGTTAAGTAGAGTTTGAGTAAGTAGAGTTTCAGTTTGGCTGTGATTATTTAATTATGTTTGCTAACCAGGTAAAATAAGGCTTAAGGCACGAGATCTGTGTGTAGTGAGTGAGATCTGAGGTCGGCGTCACCGCTGTCCGCCTCATGACGTCATGCGCTGTAAGTAATGGCGCCGTACCCCAGGAATGGCGCACCTCTAGTGTATTCTGTATGCCCTGGGCACTACACGCTCTCCGTTTAGTGCTTCAATTGATCTCTGTAATGAATCTAGTATAATATTCGCAGGAAAGTCGCTTTACTATTAAACAGTTCTTTAGCCGCACATAAATACGAAATGTGTGATAAAAAGTACAAGATTTTACGAGTGAACTAGGCAAAGTGATTAGCACACTGATTTCTTTCAACTAACACTATGTCAGTGAGAAATACAGGTAGCATTCTTAACAGTATGCCAGAAGGAAAACAATCAGGTTGAATAACTAACTAAAAAGCACTTTAATAAATTCTAAATCTTCTGAACAGGAAAGGACGCGTGGACCGGAAATACCAGTGTATTCTGCGAGCTGTCGACAATGCAAACTTCGAAACCCCTGAGTCACCCTGAATCAACAATAGACAAGGATGGTAATGTGCCCCTAACACAAATTCTGCACTGTATTGAAGACTGCAACTGCGAATTAAAAGATGTAACTGCAACAAGTGAGGAAAATTATTGGGTATCACTCATAGAAGTTCTGAAAAATAAAACAAGAAACCTGGAGAAGAATTTAATGGGAAATCACAAAAAAATAGCGGGCGACGTTCAAGCGCTAAAAAGGGGATTTGTAGTACACTGAAGTTGTACAACTGACTGTGTTCTGGACAGTCGATGGCACCACCAATATCACCGCCACCACGATGGCCGATGCCTCACCACCCTCCCACCCCTCCTTACCTTCTCACCCCTCCCTTCCAACCCCTCCCTGTCCGTAACCTTCACCCATTACCTAACCTACCCTAACCTCCACCTCTCCCCTCCCATACACCCTCCCTATGACATCACTGATGACATCCCCGGATTTTGTTCTCCTCCCATGACATGCACTGTAGTCGTATTCTTCCTAATGGACCAGCTACCTTGTTTATAAAATGGAGGAAAATTCAAAAATCGATAGCAAATTCAAAAATGGTGAGAAAGTTAAAAGTAGGTCATTGTCCTAGTGTTCCCCCCTCTCCCCCCCCCCTCCCCAGTACTATGGTATCATTGTCGAATTATGTTGTTGTCCCAAGTATAAATTGGCAGGAAACTCAAAAATCCAAGATGTCATGGAGGTGGAAGCAGGTCACTTGTACCAAGTATAGAATTCGAGATAGCCACCAGGTTTTCACCTGATCCCAGAGTGGAAGTAGTGCTGTTGACTTAAGTATAAATTGGTGGGAAAACTAAGATTGTGAATTACCTTATTGCTGTAAGTTGGTCAGTTGAGCTAAGTATAGAAATCAAGATGGGTAGTGGTTTTCTCCTGACATCACTCATCAGAGACCAAGGATGTTTGTTTCTTCTCCAGGTCAAATCCTGCCTGTTTGACAAAACATGTTTTTCCCCTGTCATTCTGAGCCTCTATGTATGTAAATATTGTTTTCATTCTACAGTTAGTAACCAAACTACACTTCCTGTTGATCTACTTTCACCCACATCCCCCCCCCCCCACCTTCACCCCAAATATTATGAATTATATTTGCAGTAGTCACGTCGCTTACAGCCCACCCTTTCCATGATCTCACACACATAGCTTTTCCACTTGTGCTACACTGGTAAATGACAGTAGTGCTTATGTCTGTATTTAAATAAACGCCACACGAGAGAAGGGCCCTCCATGTGCATCATGAAATTCAGGCTGTGTCAAGCTGCAGCTCCTGCTGACGGCAGATCAGGGAAAGGCGCCCATTGCCACCACCACGGATTTCAAGCTACGAGCAATGCCAAGTCCACGAGCCCTTAACTCGCAGTAGCTTCCTGCAGTGACAGCACCATGCACAGAAACACAATATTCGTGTTGTCGATTGAACTGTCTAATGCAAAGTTGGAGAATAGTAGTCCGACACTATTATGTTGTTTGCGATGGCACTACAGCCAAGGCTCAATGTCACCTACGTTAAAATAACAGGACAGTTTCAAAATGCAAGCGTCATGCACGCATGCGTCATGTACTGAAAAATGACCTGTGGCCCACACAGATGTTCTTCAGCGCAACTTAAAAATCGGCGGAAGCCCACTTGTCCTGTGGGTAGTATTCAGGCAGTGACTCTGGAAACAGGAAAAAAAAATACGTTCAGCTACTACAGTTAAGAAATTCTCCATGAAATAAAGCTATGTGGAGGAAGGATAGAGGCTATTGAATCAGAAGTAACCTGCATTGTTCGTGTAACTTCTGCCATAAACCCGAAGTTTTTATATACAGCAAAGTATCGAGCACATATGTGAATGAAACACGCTTATACTTATTTACAAGTGTCATTGGTAGTATTAAGGGTGAGTGCAAAGACAGGTATACATCAGGTGACACATCACTTCCAATGACATGATAATGTCATAAATGGTAAGTAGTAGGATACCAAGGAAAGAGCATGGACTGAGATGATTTTATGACACCTGATTTCAGATTGCACATCCATTGTCGGTTTCTTCACTTGGGCTTCTTATATTCAAGATCATCTCCGAATTCTCCTTTCCTCAGGAAACTGTTGGGACTTGATCATGGTAACACAGAGGAATACCAACGCCCTCCTCCACCTCTACACCTCCCCTCCCCCCCCCCCCCCCCCCCCTAGACTGCTGCGACCGAAGAATCCCCTCCCTACGCTTACCTTCTATAACTGGGACTCTTGAGTGGGTCAGATTCACTATGGGACTGGGCAGCATAGGGAGAGGTTCTGTGGTGCATCTGTTTGTTAGTAACAAGTTACGTTAAGTGATTTCACTTGAGTTCCATTTGTTAATAACAACTGAATTACGCCATTTGAGGCACCAGCAGAAGCCACATCCTGGAAAACATGAAATACACTCATTCCGCCAGAGTTCTAATTGTTAATAGCAATTTACTATTACATCATTCGAGACACCAGCAGAGACCACACATGGGCAGAAATGTAAATACCCTCATTATTCTACATTTTACACAACTATACGTATTTCATTAAAATTTTCCAGTTTTTCCACAATGATACATATTGTTACAATGTTATGTATTTTTTCAAACTATATGAGTTCTGTATCAACATCACGTCAACACTGCATTGTATTGCATCATATCACATTGATATCATGATGCTCTCAACCTATCACAATCCAGCATGGGTCTGAATTATTTATAATTGCTAAGGTATCACTACGTTACTAGTGTGTGTGTGTGTGTGTGTGTGTGTGTGTGTGTGTGTGTGTGTGTGTGTGTGCGTGCGTGCGCGTGCGCGTGCTTTTGAAGTCGTAGTCTACCTGTTAAAAACGAACACATTGGGTAAAAGAATGATGTCACGATACATTAATGAAATCATAGCAAATTCTATAAATACTACCAATTTCCTACCAAAGATACTGCATATATAAGAAATACCACACCCTGCTAATGTGGCACAGCAGATTGCGTGAGATCATAGCAGAATTCTCGTGCTTCCAACCATAGATAGTGTATCTATAGCGTAGCGCTACAAAATACAGACCCAGACATACACTGATGAGGCAAAACATTATGGCCACAGTCCTCCGCGACGATGGATGCCGCCTGGTGGCTTTGTAGGCACGTGACACGGTAGCAAAAGTATGTAAGTGGAACAGACACCGATGGAGCAACCCTAGTGAAGATATGGCTAGGAAATTGGGGAATCCACTGAGATCAGCGACTTTGACAGAAGGCAGATTATTATTACCAGAACCTCTGAACGAGTCTCTAGGAAACGGCGAAGCTGGTCGAATATTTACGTGCTACTGTCGTTAGCATCTACGGAAAGAGGTAAAAGGACAGAGAAACTACCACTAGGTGCTAAATGGTTGGACGTCCACGAATCTTCACACAACATAAGGTTCAGAGGCTTGTCTACTCTGTACGGTACGATATATGGTGGCCTGTGGCATCTCTGAGGAAAGAGCACAATGCTGGTTCATGCATAACAATTTGCACATGTGTTTTCGGGGATACCGTTCATCGTACATAGTTGAACATGGAGCTCCGCAGCAGACTGCACTTACCTGTTCACATATTGACCCAATGACATCGGCAATTACGAGTGCAGTAGGCACGGGACCATCGGGATTCGACAGTCGGTGAATGGAAACTTGTCGGCTCTTGGTGTGAACCCCTTTTTGCTACACTAGGTCGCTGGTCATCTCTGAAAACGCCATCATCGAGGTGAAGAGCGGCTTGAAGCGTGCAGAGTGCCAGCCTGATGGGAGCAGTATCATGTTATGGGAGATGTTCCCCTGCGCATGCAGTAATCGAAGACACACTAACAGCTGCGAACCACCTCCATCCCTTCATTGTTGATTTCTTCACCGACGGCGATGTCATCTTTCAGCAGTATATTGTCCATGACACAGAGCCAGAATCATGCTACAGTAGTTTGAGGAGCATTATAGTGGTGTCACTTTGAAGTCTCGGCGAAGAAATTAGTCTGACTTAAATCCTATGGAACTCATCTGGGACACTATCGGGCACCATCACCTCGCAAATTAGCGGCCTGTTAGTTAACGCAAATTAAACGACCTTTGCGTAGACATATAATGCCACATGCCTTCACAAACCTACCAGCACACGGTCGGGTCCCTGATAAGCAGGATAAGTGATGTATTTCGTTCCAATATCGGACAAACAAGCTATTAAGCAGATGATCATAATGAAACTTCCTGGCAGATTAAAACTGTGTGCCGGACCGAGACTCGAACTCGGGACCTTTGTCTTTCGCGGGCAACTGCTCTATCATCTGAGCTATCCAAGCACGACTCACGTCCCGTCCTCACAGCTTCACTTCTGCCAGTACTTCGTCTCCTACCTTCCAAACTTTACAGAAGCTCTCGTGCGAACCTTGCAGAACTAGCATGCCTGAAAGAAAGGATATTGCGGAGATATGGCTTAGCCACAGTCTGGGGGATGTTTTCAGAATGAGATTTTCACTCTGCAGCGCTGATATGATACTTCTTGGCAGATTAAAACTGAGTGCCGGACCGAGACTCGAACTCGGGACCTAGTTCTGCAAGGTTCGCAGGAGAGGAGCTGTAGAGTTTGGAAGATAGGAGACGAGATACTGGCAGAAGTAAAGCTGTGAGGACGGCGAGTGACTCGTGCTTGGGTAGCTCAGATGGTAGAGCACTTCCCCGTGAAAGGCAAAGGTCCCGAGTTCGAGTCTCGGTCCAGCAGACAATTTTAATGTGCCAGGAAGTTTCATATCAGCGCACACTCCGCTGCAGAGTGAAAATCTCATTCTGGAGATGGTCATAATGTGTGGAACTGCGAAATTCTAGGAATTGCGAAATTCTTGTATATATAACTTTCCAGGGAATTCAGAAAACAAAGTGAATGGCTTCATCGTGCAGTAATAAATCTGCTTGAGAATGAAAAACAAATTGTGTGATGCTGGGTTATTTTTATAACCCTAATGGTGCATAATTACGATAGGTTTAACGAGAAGTATGGCCTCCTGAACGGTTTTAATTGTTAGAATGTAAACAATATGATGGTAATGCGTATGAACACAAGTAATCATGAAGAGCTGAGCATAAAATGCGCGTTTAACAACAAAATGCACATGATCAACAATATCACATCCGTTCTATTTCACCTGTAATTTATGTGAATCATATAAATGAAGAACAGCACTCACATTTACCTACACTGAATATTTTAACCCTTTTTGGCAAACAACTTAGTTGGAAATTTGTGGTAAGGTCTTATGGGACCAAACTCCTGAGGTCTTCAATCTCTAAGCCTACACACCACTTAATCTAACAACTTGTGCCATGGACACCCATGCCCGATGGAGGACTCGAACCTCCGACGGGGGGAGCCCCACGGACCGTGACAAGGAACCTCAGTCCGCGCAAGGTAGAGTAGTTCCTGGACAATGCGACAACCCGCACGTTCAGAATTGCTACAGCGTGGCTCCAGTAACAGGAACACTCTTCTGAGTTTAAACACTTACGTGGGCCGCCAAACTCCCCAGACATGAACATTATTGAGCATATCTGTGGTGCCTTGCACGTGCTGTTCAGAAGAGATCTCAACCGTCTCATATTCTTGCGGATTTATGGACAGCGCTGCAGGATTCATGGTGTCAGATTGCTCCAGCAATACTTGAGGCATCAGTCGAGTCCATGCAACGCCGTGTGGCGGCACTTCTGCGTGCTCGCGGCGACCGTACACGATACTAGGCAGGTGTACCAGTTTCTTTGGTTCTTCAGTGTAATATCAAATAGTAAAAATAATACATTATCTGGTTGCTGTATTTGCAGCGTTAGTTGCTAACAGTAGATTTGAATGTAGACAGGTATGCAGATACAGAAGATTTATAAATCTGTTATTCTTCAGTGGAATGTTTATTCAGAAGACGTCTATCCCACTATGAAATGTCTGTAAATGTTATTCGACTTGTAAACACACAAAATGTGGTCAGTCCAAGAGTATTTTAAGTAGCTGTAGCAGTTGAAGCTGGAGCTCCGGAGAGGTGATGCTTGTATCTCATTGGCAGCGGTAGTAATCGTTCGTGGTAGCGCCCTCGTTCTGCAGTGGCGGCAGTAGGAAACGCGGCGGCTGACTGGGGGCCGGATATCGGCCGATACCGCATAGCGGTATTGCGAGACGCGTCTCAGCCGCAATTAAACAAGGAGCAGAACTGTCGCTGCGAGATTTCAGCACTGTTTCCAGTAATCTACTGAGAGAAATACCATAAGAGTAGCCTTAACTGAGGGCTTCACCAGCAACGTACTTAAGCAGCCTTGTTCGTAGCTCTTTTCAGGTATCAGTGGCCTCATTTTCCTCCATACCTGTGTGTAGCCTCGACTTTTTATCCTGTAAGACAATAACATCAATGTACCAGAAACTGTATAGCACGCAACATCGGATGACAGTCGCCGATCGCTGATGTCGTATCCGCGGAAACGCATCTCGATCTTGTCAGTTGGTTCACGACGACCGACAGAGTCGCAGCTGTTCCAGTTGCTGACCCAGACGTAGAGAAGAAGGACTGTTAAGTGTCATGACACTGGTACGAGAAAGGTAAGTGATAAGTTACGAACAATTTGACGTAATGTGTGTAGCAGCAACAACTGCATGGATTATAAGTTAAGGAGCTACAAAATTCGGATGAGGTACATACCTAACCGATTTCATATGACGCTTTTGGCGTGGCTGCAAAGCGTTCTAGTTGTGAAATATGCAATAAAGACAGCGTGTGTCAACCTACTATCCAACTATATTACTTATTAAGGGACATAAAGATATTGAGGTATAGTATACCAATTACGTCTTTGCTTGCACTCAGGGTCGATATTGCCTGATTTCGTGTGTTCTCGCGTTCGTAAAGCGTTAAAAACGGAAAAAGACGTGGAATATGCTGTACTCGTGTGTCAGTATCAAAATGCCCGTATCGTTCGTACACGGCTCGGAGTGCAACGATTTACTATTTAAGTGCCATGCTGCAAAATTTTGGTATTTCATTTGTAATTATAGGGCTGACGCGGACACTGGTTGTAAGATCAAATGCCCTACGTCAGTAATATTACAACGTGTTAGGAACAACCGATAAAACTAAGATATGTTCTTCACATCAGTTGTGTTGATGAAGTCGAGAGCGAGGTACACCCAAAATTGAGAAACATAATGAAGCCCGAATTTAATGGATTACCATGAACCAATACTTTCTATTAGCACATTAGTCATAGGACCTATTCAAGCTGCCCTCCCCCCCCCCCCTCTCCCCCTAAAAACACAAAAAATAAAAAATAAACCAAATTTCCAATAAGTAGCGAACACAGAAGCACATCACACAAAATCTGACCTATACAGCTATTGTGGAAGGGGAAGTGTGTAAAACTTCCAGAAATGATAGAAAATAGTGTTCTGCTTGCTTTGGTTTGGTTTTACTTTTCTCCTCGCAGTACCCGCTTCACATGGATCTTCTATTGCCACTTTTCCCATCTCTTACCTTGTAACGCCGGAAATGCATATCCTCCTATTTCCATCTATTGCACTATAATTTTTTTCCTTGTTTTGTTACCTCAAGATATGACATTTCTGTGTCTTTATATATTGTAATTGGTTGGTTATTTTGGGGAAGGAGACCAGACAGCGTGGTCATCGGTCTCATCGGATTAGGGAAGGACGGGGAAGGAAGTCGGCCGTGCCCTTTCAGAGGAACCATCCCGGCATTTGCCTGGAGTGATTTAGGGAAATCACGGAAAACCTAAATCAGGATGGCCGGACGCGGGATTGAACCGTCGTCCTCCCGAATGCGAGTCCAGTGTCTAACCACTGCGCCACCTCGCTCGGTACATATTGTAATTCTTTTAATATATATATATATATATATATATATATATATATATATATATATATATATATATATATATATATATATATATATATGCATTTATGTCGATGTATAATTGGTTCGTTTTGTAAATATTATTTGTATTTTACGCTGGGTCTTGCCTAGGGAAAACTATGCTATCTAACGAATACATCGATAGGTCGTGTGAAGAACGAAAGTGTTTAGGATCTTTGGTAGTGTTAACTCTGTCGCGTGGAGCGCGGGCAGAGGGAGAGTCTGGTTGGGGTAGTGCAGTGGAGCAGGTGTTTTGTGTGACGCTCCCGCGAGTTGCCGCGCTTTCGGGGTTGGGCAGCGTGTAATTGCGCTCGACTTGCTATGGTAGTTTCTGACACGGTGCCGCGGACGGGAAGCATTAGCTGGCGCACATCAAGAGCCCGTTTCGCCTGGTGACCGTGTCGAGAAGAAGGCGCGCCAACATCCAGCTTCTGCAATAGCGACGGCCGACAATGAGTGACTGTCGCCACCTCCTCTATCGACGGCTTCAAACCTTCAATCAACCAACAAGGAAGACTGGAAGCACGTAAAGTTTTAGAACTGTATGGCAAACCTCCGCTTTTCAAACTTTTAAAATTGTTGCATCACAAAATTACAGCAACTTAGCATGAACGTTTGTTGCTCATTGTCCCAATTGCATTACCACGAGTGTCGTTGAAATTCAAACGCCAGCATCATTCGATTTCACTGCTTTAATTTCAAAGTTCAGTTAAGGTATTCATAGCTGTCTACAATATTTAGATTACACAAGCACAAATTAAGAGTGCGAGTTTTGTTACCGTATTTTAGCTTACCTGTGACTGCAGCTCAGCTTGGTACGTACTAAATTTTACTATTGTTAATTGTTCAGAATCATTTAATTCAAGTTCAAAGTTAAATCTCTTATTTCTAAATTGCGTAGATTTAAGTTTCTTTTGAAATGATTGTTGAGGTAGTCCAAGATTAACCGTATTTTACTGAATTTCGATGTGCTTCAGAAAGAAAGCTCACTATTAACTTCAGTCACTAAACTAACTTTCGATTTTCCGGTTTTATTAATTCTTTTGCTAAATTAAGTCAGAGTGTAGCGAAATTTATTACTTCTGACAAACTTTCAGTTTTCACACTACACGTGTCAACCTTCAGTTGCCGCGCTTCTAGTGCTAATTATATGTGTAATAACCTTTCTTTTTCAGTTACTACAGTAATTGTCCTTAGGACTGGCGACCGTAATTTCCCCCAAATCTAAAATATCTAATCACCGCTAGTTAATTGTTAACGTAACGGCCGCACATTTATTTTCTTTATTAACTTTACCCCTTTTCAAAATTAATTTCCACCAGTTTCATTTGCATTTTTCCTTTCATTTAGATGTAACCCTTTCCTCCCTCTTTACCGACAAATTAACTTCGGTGACGATTGCTTTTCCCAAATTTCCATTAGGTACACGCGGTTTAATTTTTCACACCTCTGAGGTTGCGTACATTCCACTGTGTTATGTTCTTCACGTTTTGGGGTTGGCGTATTCCAGGAGTTTTCACTATTGTGTCTCTCACAGAGGGACAAGTAAATGGCGTAAAAAAGACGAATAAACCACGATTACAATATTATTTTTAAACGAGCGGCTAGATTGAAAGGAACCCTTACATCAATATACTCAAAACTAGCCCTGAACAAACTATAGTGTTCAGATTCTGCTAATGTTTTGGCGTTATGGATTGACTACCTTACCTCGTGTAGGGCAAAGTCCAAGTGTTACAGAAAAAAGCGGACATAGACACGCTAACCCCACGGTCAGCATCACCTGCAGAAATGTCACGTTTAACTTTGCACGTAAGCCGGCCGGGGTGGCCGAGCTGTTGTAGGCGCTACAGTCTGGAACCACGCGACCGCTACGGTCGCAGGTTCGAATCCTGCCTCGGGCATGGATGTGTGGGATGTTCTTAGGTTAGTTAGGTTTAAGTAGTTCTAAGTTCTAGGGGACTGATGACCTCAGAAGTTAAGTCCCACAGTGCCCAGAGCCATTTGAACCAATTTTTGAACTTTGCACGTAAGTTTAGGTGTTGTTTCTGAGTACATCTGCTTGCTATACGGGGTGACTCAAGCCTTAAAGGTCTAAATTATTTCAGGACGAAATATAATACAGTAGGTATATATAGGCACACAACTATTAGTCGGTAATGCGACAAACGTGATGACGTCACAATAAACTCATTAAGTCATTTGTGGATCGGTTTCAAAGATAACGTATTCGCATGTTTACCCATAGTATCCGGACACCTGGCTGAAAATTACTAACAAGTTCGTGGCGCCCTCCGTCGGTAATGCAGGAATTCAGTATGGTGTTGGCCCACCCTTAGCCTTGATGACAGCTTCCACTCTCGCAGGCATACATTCAGTCAGGTGCTGGAATGTTTCTTGGGGAATGGCAGCCCATTCTTCACGGAGTGCTACACTGAGGAGAGGTATCGATGTCGGTCGGTGAGGCCTAGCACGAAATCGACGTTCGGAAACATCCCAAAGGTTATCTATGGGATTCACGTCAGGACTCTGTGCAGGCCAGTCCACTATAGTGATGTTACTGTCGTGTAACCGCTCAGCCACAGGCCGTGCATTATGAACAGTTGGTCTGTCGTGTTGAAAGATGCAATCGCCATCCCCGAATTGCTCTTCAACAGTGGGAAGCAAGTAGATACTTAAAACATCAATGTAGGCCTGTGCTATGATAGTGATACGCCATGAAAACCACGACCACACCATAACACCGCCGCCTCCGAATTTTAGTGTTGGCGCTACACACGCTGGCAGATGACGTTCACAGGGCATTCGCCTATCCATACCCTGCCATCCCATCGGATCGCCACATTGTGTGCCGTAATTAGTCACTCCACACAAGGTTTCTCCACTGTTCAGTCGTTCAATGTTTACGCTCCTTACACCAAGAATGACGTCATTCGGCATTTACCGACGCGTGTGGCTTATGAGCAGTCGCTCGACCACGAAATCCAAGTTTTCTCATCTCCCGCCTAACTGTCATAGTACTCGCAGTGGATCCTGATGCAGTTTGCAATTCCTGTGTGATGGTCTGGACAGATGTCTGCCTATTAAACACCACGACTCTCTTCAACTGTCGGCGGTCTCTGCCACCAACAGAGGAGGCGGCCTGTACGCTTTTGTGCTGTACGCGTCCCTTCACGTTTCCACTCCACTATCACATCGGAAACAGTGAACCTAGGGATGCTTAGGAGTGTGAAAATCTCGCGTACAGACGTATGACACAAGTCACTCCCAATCACCTGACCACGTTCGAAGTTCATGATTTCCACGGAGCGCCCCATTCTGCTCTCTCACGATGTCTAATGACTATTAATGTGGCTGATATGGAGTACCTGGCAGTAGATGGCAGCACAATGCACCTTATATGAAAAATGTGTATTTTTTCCGGGTCCGGATACTTTTGATCACATAGTGTATCTCCAGGAATAACGTACCACCATTAATGGTTTTTTTTATTCCTTTACTCTTTCTTCTCATTCCATGTCACTTTTTTAAAAAGATTGTTATTCATCCCCAAACAAGATGATATACGTTGTCATAGACTTTCCAATACAGGGATGATGAACAAAAATTTCTGCATCATGGAGGACGTATTTTTACAGAGGTGGATCTATATGGACAGTGGTTAATTCTAATATGATTAAACTCACTGACGTTGCATCTCCAACCCCGAAATTATTTTGGAAGGTCTGTTATTCGGCACTAGGTATGCATATGACGTGTTCATCATATCGGATCCGATCTCCTGAACGCCATTGTAGTGACACAGACGGCGTCTTCTCTCATCATACTGATGGTGGCCGCGGTAATCTCAAGATGTTGTGTTGTATATTTCGACATTTGACTGTCACGACGTTCAACGAAGTGTAACATTAGACGCTCGAAATACCCAGAAATATATTTCAAACTTTTATTAACTACGTGAAAGACGATGCAGATAAAATGAGAATGTAGCTTTCGGTTCAATTGGCATCTTAACCGCATTGTGAGAAAGACTACAATGGGAAGTCTTGTGCACATTAACGGAAGGCATTGTGAAATACACACTCCAGTTATACACGTTAGATAACAAACTAGAAAAGGGCAGAAACTGATACTAACTTTATCGTTGGTAAAAGCATGCAGGGTTAAAATAATTCAGAGGGTCGTATACAATCCTCCATATTAGATCTAATTATCTGGCACTGTAAAATTAGTTCTCACTCTTGGCATATGTGATATTCCGCATAAACACATCGCATACCACCAAAACAGGAAGTTATAAAAGCAGAATAATCAATTTGGATTTGTTTGCACAGTCTGAATCACAGACAAAATAGTTTTAAGAGAGGTTGTAACCTCCCCCTCACTTATCGACCTTAATGACACATAACACAGTGGAATGTAAGCAACCTCAGAGGTGTGCAGCGGTGACGTCACGTAGCTGCAGTAGCTGTAGGAACAACTAAGAATAGTATCGTAGTGACACTCACCCCTGAACGAGCTCCGAAATTTTCCTCGTGGAGTTCTGATCCACCTGCATACGATCAGCTATTACTGGCCTGGAGCATTCCCAGTTCAAGTAACAGAATAGCCGAAAGCGTATCAGACTAACACAGCTCCTATAATTTCAGTCCGACAGCTATGTAAAGAGCCACCATGAAGCCAGAACAGTTCTTCGTGCGTTTAACAAGAGCCATCATAAGTAACCTATACTCTTTATATAACAACTGCAAATTTTCTTCAAAATAGAAATATTACTAAAGCTGAACATCAACGCTGATAATGGGCTGTCTCATACGTGGTTGACAGAAGTGGTATTCTTCACACAAGAGACTGAACTGACCCAGCAAGGAAGTCGTGTAACAATGGCGTAAACGTATATGGCCGTAAATAGGAACAGGGAATAACTGATACTAGCGTCGTCTCTGGTCGAAATTAGTCCAGTTGCGTTCAGCAGACGTGATCTGTGTGCAAAAATGGTATATCTTAAAGTGTCTGAAATGTTAGCCGCAGAACTGATTCGTGGAAAATGATGTATTTTAGGTACCCATATTCTTGAAATAATTCATTGGTTTCTCTTTAATTGTTGGATTACTTGAGGGGATTCTTTGATACACTGCACTGAAAAATAAATTTTGTGTTAATGACGGCCAATTAATTTTTACCTTATGACAACCCAACGTCAATGCTGTTGTATCGCCTAAAGTGACCTCAGACGCGAAATGATTTGCGTTACAATATCTGCACAGTAAATTCATCAACTGCAGTTAAAGTTCTCAAAATTATTTCGAATTATGTTCAGTGCATATTTAAATGTATCTTTCAGAATGACAATAAAATTATCTTTATCAACATCTGCTTATTCCTGTTACTTTCTCTACATAAAAATTGTGTTTCTGTGCCTCTTTGTCTTGCAGTCCGACCCGTTAATATTTTTCTTTTAAGCACAACCTAAAACAAAAATATGGTTTCCTTATGATAAGCGGCGTTGTAGCTACTCCGAATGAAGATACTGAAAATTAGGTACACATTAAATTTTGTGGCGACCGCTGCCCGTTTACTATAACCCATACACCCTCACATTGACGATGCGAAACAGAAATTGCTTCGCGAATTTATACTACAGGATCCATGTCAACTTCCCTCCAAGAGACTGACGCCGTCCTCAGGAGCTGTCTCGCCATTAGGCGGGTGCTGTGCTGCAGAAAAAGTCATTCTGCTAGTGTACATCTATGATACTGGAGCGGCTACGGTCATCTCATGAAACATCTGCTAGGAGTCCAGTAGCTTGTAACAGACGCACTGCTGCCTGTTTACTGTAACCCTACGATCCTCACATTGACAATGTGACACAGAAATTGATTCGCATATGCATAATACCGACTTCTCTACAAGAGACAAATGCCGCATTCCGGAATTTTCTCGCCATTAGGTGGGTACTGGGTGACTGCATAAGTCTGGAAGACGTTGTCGGAGTCATTCTGCTGGAGTATATCTATGATACTGGAGCAGCCACGGTCACCGCATGGATCCTTCCCTGGGGGTCCAGTACATTGGAACCGATGCACTGCTGCCACTTACTTTAACCCTCGTAACCTCATATTCACGATGCGACACAGACATTGTTTTACGATTGCATACTGCAGGCTCCCTGCCGACTATCCTCCAAGAGACTAAAGCCGCCCTCAGTAGTTGTCTCGCATTACAAGGGTCCTGGGCTATTATTACGTAAGCCTCGAGGACATTGTCGGAGTCATTCTGCTAGTGTACATTTATGATACTGGTGCGGCTACGTTCACCATATCTAACATCTCCTGGGAGTCCAGTAGCTTGTAACCCATGCACCACTGCCTGTTTTCTCTAACCCTCGCACCCTCACATTGCCGATGCGACACAGACAATGCTTCGCGATTGCTTTCTACAGGCTCCATGCCAACTTCTCTCCAAGAGGCTAATGCCGCCTTAGGACTTGTCTCGCCATTAGGTGGGTCCTGGGCTACTGCATAAGCCTCAAGGATATTGTCGAACACGTTCAGCTAGTGTACATCTAGGATAGTGGGGCGACTACAGTCATCGCATGGAACTACTCCTGTGTGTCCAGTAGTCTGTATCCGATGCACCACTGCCTGTTTACTGTAAACCTCGCACTCACGCATTGACGACGTGTCATATAAATTACTTCACGGTTGCAGATTTCTCTCCACCACGCACTAATGACGCCCTCAGGAGTTGTGTCGGTAATAGGCCGGTGCTGCACAACTGCACAAGCCTCGGGGACATTCTCTGGGAGAGCAGTGTGCATCGAGCATGTAGTATGCAATCTCAAACGAATTTCTGTGTTGCACGGTGATAGTGAGAGTGGAGGGTTACAGTAAACTGGCAGCGGTGCATCGGTAACAAGCTACTGATCTCCCAGGAGAACTTATATGTGGTGGCAATAATCGCACCAGTATCATGGACTTACACCAGCAGAATGACTCCAACTAGTCCTCGAGTGTTCTGCAATGGCCCGGCTGCAACCTGCTGGCGAGACAACTCCTGAGGGTGGCATCAGCCTCTTGAAGTGAAGCCAGCTTGGAGCCTGCAGTACGCACTCGTGAGCAACTTCGGTGTCGCATCATCAACGTGAGGCTGCATGGGTTACAGTAAACAGGGAGCTGTGCATCGGTTACCAGCTACTGGACTGCCTCGAGATGTTCCATGCGGTGACTAACAACGCCAGCATTACAGATGTACTCTAGCAGAATGACTGCAACAATCTCCTCGAGGCTTATGCAGTAGCTCAGAACCTGACCAATGGGGTGACATCTCCAGACGGCGGCATTAGACTCTTGGAGAGAAGTCGGCAGTGATACTGTAGATTGCAAACGTGAAGCCATATCTGTGTCACATCTTCAATGTGAGGGTGCGAGGATTCCAGTAAGCAGGCAGTGTTGCCTCTGGTACAAACTGTTCGAACACCAGGAGAGGTTCCATGCGCTGACCGTAACCACACCAGCAGCGTATATGTACAGTATCAGAATGACTCCGACAATGTCCTGAATGCTCATGAAATAGCTCACCACTCCCCAAATGGCGAAACGACTTATTCGAGCAACATAAGCATCTTGGAGAGAAGTCGGCATGGAGCCTGTAGTATGCAATAACAAAGACGTATCTGTGATGCATCTTCAAAGTGACGGTACGAGGATTACAGTAAATGGTCAGTGGTGCTTCGGATACAAGCTTCTGGACTCCTAGGAGAGGTTCCATGCTGTGACAGCAGCCACGTTAGCCGCTTGTAAAGACGTCGGCATGGAGCCTGTAATATTCAATAGCGACGCAACTTCTGAGTTGCATAGTCAATGTGAAGGTGCGCCATTGAAACTGCGTCATGATTGAATATTACAGCCTCCATGCCTACTTCCCTCCAAGCGAATATAGCAAGGAGCCTCTCCTGGGATTCCAGTTAGTAGATTCCAATGCACTAGTGTTCATTAACTGTACACCTGGCGCCCTCACATTGACAATGCGACACAGAAATTGCGCCGCGACTGAATACTATAGGCTCCATGCAGACTTCTCTCCAAGCAACTAACGCAGTTGCAGCCACCGCGTGTTACCTGTGAGTCAGGTGGCTAGTGTCGGATGGAAAACTGCCTGTTTACTGTAACTCTCACACCTTCACATTGACGATGCGATACAGAAATTTCGTCCGGTTGAATACTACAGGCTGCATGCCGACTTCCCTCCAAGCAACTAACGCGGCTACATGAAACGTCTCCTGTAAGACCAGTAGCCTAGGTTCTGATGCACCACTGCCTCTTTACTGTCACCCTCACAGCCTCACATTGGGGATGAGACACAGAAAATATGTCGTGAATGAATACCGTAGGCTCCATGCTGACTTCTCTCCAAGGGAGGACATGGCTACATTCACTGCACAGAATCACTCCTCGGAGTCTAGTAGCATGTCTCCGATGCACCATACTGCAACTATCGCACCCGCACATTGACGATGTCACACAAAAGTTGCGTCCCATTTTTACACCACATGCTACATACCGACTATTCTCCAAGGGACGAACGTGGCTACTGTCACCACATGGAATTTCGTCTGAGACCCAGAAGCTTGTTTCCGATGCACCACTGTTCATTTACCTAACGCTACATACCGACGATTATCCAAGGGACTAACGTCGCTACTGTCACCGCATGGAACTTCGTCTGAGAGTCCACAAGCTTGTGTCCGATGCACCACTCCCCGTTTACCTAAACCCCAGCGCCCTCACATTGATGATGCGACACAGAAATTGCGCCACGATTGAGTAAACAGGTCTCATGCCGACTTTTCTCCAAGCAGCTAACATGGCTACTGTCACCGCATGGAACTTAGTCTGGCAGTACAGAAGCTTGTTTCCTAAGCATCACTGCCTTCTTCCCTAAATCCTAGCATCACAACATTGATCATGCGACACAGAAATTGCGTCACAGTTTAGTAATACAGGTTCCATGACGACTTTTCTCCAAGCGACTAACGTGGCTACTACCATCGCATGGAACTTCACCTGGGAGTCCAGAAGCTTGTTTCCGATACACCACTCACCATTTTCGTAATAACTGGCATCATATTGATGATGTGACACAGAAAATGCGTCACAATTGAGTAATACAGGTTCTATTCCGACTTTTCTCCAAGTGACTAACGCGGCTACTGTCACCGCAAGGTACTTGTTCTGGGAGTCCAGACGCTTGTTTCGGATGCACAACTGCCCGCTTCCCCAAACTCTAGCACCCTAACACTGATGATGTGACACAGAACTTGTGTCATGATTGAGTAATGAAGGTTCCATGCCGACTTTTCTCCATGCAACAAACGCGGAATCAGCCACTGCATGAGTAGGAGAGCAACCTATGTGTCAGCGCACTCTGCATTGTTGCCAAATTTATTTAAGATGGTGGCGATGTCGTCATCCAATATGGCGGCATGTATACTTGGCAGCAGCGCATTACGTCGTCCAAGATGGCGGATTTTGGCGGGAAAATAGGCCAATTGGGCTACCTCCACTAACCTAACCCTCCAGAAAAAATGGTGTGAAATTTGAATTCTAACAGGATAATACATGCAATATCGTACTTGTCTTTATTATTATTCATTATTGTTGATTATTATTTATTAACATTTATTATCATTTATTATTATTTATATCATGCACATGTGTATGCATTCCAACTGTGTTAGTTCATACCCCTGCCACCAGAGAGCGCTGCTGTGACGTCATTCAGCATGACGAATTTTGGCTGGAAGAAAGCCAATTGGGCTACCTCCACTGAACTACCATTACCGTTCTCTGCACATTCAGTTTTTGCTGAGCTGTCGTTGTCAAATCATCGCCATGTGTTCGATCATCGAGATGAATGTGGGTGATAGGGCAGCTTTCAATAACTGCATTTCATGTAGACATTCGAGGGAGTACTGTAGCCACAGTTCACTACATGAGGTCTGGAAGCGTATGATAGTGGAGGAGTGTTGGAGGAATAACTAAAAGAATTCTGTTCAGCAGATTTCGGCAATGCAGAGGGATAGAGCCAGAATGCATCCATTAACCAGCATATGCTCATGCGCATGCACAAACTGCAGACATATTTACCATCAAGCATTCACTCTTCCAAAACCTAAGAGACGTCCAGTTCATGTCAATTCACTTTGGTCTAAGCATATTCGTATACAATGTATATAAACTACCGGCCATTAAAATTGCTACACCAAGAAGAAATGCAGATCATAAACGGGTATTCATTGGATAAATATATTATACTAGAACTGACATGTGATTACATTTTCACGCAATTTGGATGCATAGATCCTGAGAAACCAGTACCCGAACAACCACTTCTGGTCATAATCTAGCCTTATACGCCTGGGCAGTGAGTCAAACAGAGGTTTGATGGCGTGTACAGGTACAGCTGCCCATGCAGCTTCAACACGATACCACAGTTCATCAAGAGTAGTGACTGGCGTATTGTGACGAGCCAGTTGCTCGGCCACCATTGAGCAGACGTTTTCAATTGGTGAGAGATCTGGAGAATGTGCTGGCCAGGCCAAAAGTCGGACATTTTCTGTATCCAGAAAGGCCCGTACATGACCTGCAACATGAGGTCGTGCATTATCCTGCTGAAATGTAGGGTCTCGCAGGGATCCAATGAAGGTTAGAGCCATGGTCGTAACACATCTGAAATGTAACGTCCACTGTTCAAATTCCCGTCAATGCGAACAAGAGGTGACCAAGACATGTAACCAATGGCACCACATACCATCACGGTGGGTGATACGCCAGTATGGCGATGACGAATACACGCTTCCAATGTGTGTTCACCGCGATGTCGCCAAACACGGTTGCGACCATCATGATGCTGTAAACAGAACTAGGATTCATCCGAAAAAATGACGTTTTGCCATTCGTGCACCCAGGTTTGTCGTTGAGTACACCATCCTGTCTGTGATGCAGCGTCAAGGGTAAGCGCATCCATGGTCTCATAGCTTATAGTCCGTGCTGCTGCAAACGTCGTCGATCTGTTCGTGCAGATGGTTGTTGTCTTGCAAACGTCCCCATCTGTTGACTCAGGGATCGAGACCTGGATGCACCATCCCTTACAGCCATGCGGATAAGATGCCTGTCATCTCGACTGCTAGTGATACGAAGCCGTTGGGATCCAGCACGGCGTTCCGTATAACCCTTGAACCCACCGATTCCATATTCTGCTAACAGTCATTGGATCTCGACCAATGCGAGCAGCAATGTCGCGATACGATAAACCGCAATCGCGATAGTCTACAATCCGACCTTTATCAAAGTCGGAAACGTGATGGTACACATTTCTCCTCCTTACACGAGGCATTACAACAACGTTTCACCAGACAACGCCGGTCAACTGGTGTTTGTGTATGAGAAATCGGTTGGAAACTTTCCTCATGTCAGCACGTTGTAGGTGTCGCCATCAGCGCCAAGCCTTGTGTGAATGCTCTGAAAAACTAATCATTTGCTGATCACAGCATCTTCTTCCTGTCGGTTAAATTTCGCGTCTGTAGCACGTCATGTTCGTGGTGTAGCGATTTTAATGGCCAGTAGTGTACCATTGTAGACCATCCTGCAGAATGTGTTCTATCGATGAGTTATTGGTGTTTGACCGCGATGAGTTTAGCAGCTGTGTAGCTTGCAAGCATGCAGCCGAAGACTGCCTCTGTAGCCTCCTACACATGGAATGAAAGTACTCATTAATGCTCGAAAACATGAACAAAAATACTGCCCTCCAAATAAATTCCTTGTAGCGAGATGTTATAAAA
Organism: Schistocerca americana; assembly: GCF_021461395.2. Lineage (NCBI taxonomy): Eukaryota > Metazoa > Arthropoda > Insecta > Orthoptera > Acrididae > Schistocerca > Schistocerca americana. Next base: position 718,685,364 of record NC_060123.1, read on the forward strand.
ATGCATTATCCATCTCATGGTAACATCTGCTACTGTTGGAACTGCTTGCCTTTTCTAAAGCCCACATATAAGCTCCAAGCCCAGAAGAGACGACTGCCTCTCATCCAGCAGAGCGAAGAACTGAACTAGTTCAAGAGTTCACCGCTAGAGTACACTTCGATAGGTCACATGGTCACATCATTCAGCTAATAGGAGCACAGCATCATGATGGCGTAGATGGCTTGTATATAAGGAGGACTCAGCAGCTCCTCGATCTTTGTTCCAGTCAGTCATTAAGATGAACAGTCACTCGCCACAGCAGAATAGGAGGAAGGAGCAACAGAAAAGCAAGTCCTAAAATTATTATTATTGTTATTATTATTTCAGTGCCAACAACATATTATGCTTATGAATATTCGTCTTTGTCTTGTAACTGCACCCGTGACGTCAGCATCAGCAGGTTCCAACCTGTCCCGGTCCTGTCCTGTACCATGGCATCAGCATCAGCAGGTTCCAACCTGCCCCAGGCCACTCACGTGAAGGCCTCGGACTCGTCCACGCAGGATAGCCAGGTGTTAATGTCGGTGCTGGAGGCTACGCTTGACGGAGCTTCACAGTACTGGGCTCCTTCATATGCACCATCCGTTGATCATCGCCCAAGAGACCTGCCGCCATCAGTGCAAGAACAGCAGGCTTACCACGCTGGTGTGGATGTCGTCGATGAGAAGATACCAACCGCCAGTGCACCTCAACCTTTACTATTCGCCTCAAGCTATGTGTTAACAGTTAGTGCTTCAAAACGTCGTCATGTAGGACTTGAAGTTTCACAATACGGTAGCTTGTCAACTGTTTTAGTGCTGGAAAATGTGCTCAAAAATATTAAAGTGAAATTTTCTGACTACAATTGGCATGAACTGTGTAGTGTAAGAACACAGATCAAGAAACATATGACTACCGAATATTATCCATCCCAATCCTACCAGGACATATGTTGTGGCACTATAACTGTGAGTATTCTATCAATGTATGATTATGCTACACTATGAATTAAAAGTGCGGACGGTTATACTATATTCATGCAGCACTCGACTGTTGATATCTTGTTCAATTTAGACATAGCTGTAACTAGTACGATAAAGAGACTAAATAGATGGTGTCCATATGTTCAAGCAGTATATCATTAACTGGCTTCACACATGTAGCATCCACATAGAAGATATAGAACGTTGTTTTAGCACCTGCATAACACCAGTGCCCAAGTCTTGTGCTATTCCTCGAATAGGTGTTGAAAATTTTGAACTCAAATTTACTGACGGAATACCGGATTATTGCAATGCACCTATAACGTTAAGAGATATACATGCTCAATTTGAAATGTACAAAAAACAGCTATTTTCCAAATACTGTACTTCTGCTGCACCATTTAAAAATTAGAGTAATTTTTTCTCATGCTGATCATATTTGTAAATATGTTTAATAAATAAATATATTATTTTATAGTAATAAATTTGTCATTGTGTTTTCATTTGTCAAGAAAAAATGTCACCTACGTTAATCTATATGACACCCTTCCCTTTAAATATACCTCTTGGAGTTCATTCTATCGTGTAGCCGTTGTAGCTCAGTTCGTAAGGTGACTGCGCTATAGTGGCTACACACACACACACACACACATATTGTTCATCATATAAAGGCCTGTTACATGCCGGAACCTAGCACAGTAGGTATCATGGCAGGATGGGTGAAACAACCTCGCCGCAGGGACTTTGTTGTAGGTGACTGGTCCTGTGATGATGACCAAGACCAGAAGAGCAATGAGAATGGACCACTCCTACCTGATAGCATACGAGCTATAATTGTAGGTCCATCCAGCTGTGGTAAGACAAATGTCCTCATGGCTCTGTTAACGTACATAGACGGAGTCCGCTTCGAACACCTTTTCCTCTTCTCCAAAACACTCCTTCAGCCCAAGTACCAGTTACTGAAGAAAATATTAGACGGAGTAGATGGTGTAACGTACAGAGCATTCAGTGAAAGGAACGACATCCCCCCACCTGAAGAGGCAAAGGCTAACACTGTCTTTATATTCGACGATGTTGCAGTTGAAAAGCAAGATCAAATCCGTAAATATTTCTGCTTTGGCCGTCATATGGGTGTTAATGTATTTTATCTGAGTCAGACGTATTCCAGGATTCCAAAACAGTTGGTTAGGGATAACGCCAACCTCATTATAGCATTCAAACAAGACAATCTCAATTTAAAGTACATTTACCATGCTCACGTAGGGACCGACATGTCATACAATGAATTTTTAAGGACATGCGCTGATTGTTGGAGCCACTCACAATACGGGTTTCTCGTTATTGATAAATCTCGCAAACTGAATGATGGTAGGTATAGCCGGAACTTTCAAGACTTTCTTCATATATAAACGTGCAAAATAGCTTAGTTCGTCAGTTGACATTACACCATGGACAAATTCGCACGCATGGCGCACACTCAGTCTGAGAGGTTAGGTGTGCAGAGACATAATGCTCACTCACATATACACCGATATCAAATTTAACGATCTTGAGGTGGGACTCGTTAAGGTTGTAAGGGAATTAAAGGACACTCAGAAACTTCTTGCGATTAACCAAAACCGGATAGAGAACAGAATTAGCGCAACTGAGCAGCAGATAGAAGCCTAGGCCGTTGTTATTAAAGAAGGTAGTATAGGAAACAAGAAAACGAAGAACAACAAAGCATATATGAAACCACGTGATATTCAGAGCTCTGATTAGTATCCTTCGAGATGTCAACAAAGCATAAAGTCATTCAGGCGACATATCGATCGCGAGCAAACTCTAAAAGAAACTTTTAAACCTGTTACCTAATCCCATGCATCGAAGCTGCTTACAAGAATAATATACAGAAGAATGGAAAAGAAAATTGAGAATGCGCTAGGTGACGATCAGTTTGGCTTTAGGAAAAGCAAAGGGACGAGAGAGGCAATTCTGACGTTACGGCTAATAATGGAAGCAAGGCTAAAGAAAAATCAAGACATTTTCATAGGATTTGTCGACCTGGAAAAAGCGTTCGACGATATAAAATGGTGCAAGCTGTTCGAGATTCTGAAAAAAGTGGGGGTAAGCTATAGGGAGAGACGGGTCATATACAAAATGTACAACAACCAAGAGGGAATAATAAGAGTGGACGATCAAGAACGAAGTGCTCGTATTAAGAAGGGTGTAAGACAAGGCTGTAGCCTTTCGCCCCTACTCTTCAATCTGTACATCGAAGAAGCAATGATGGAAATAAAAGAAAGGTTCAGGAGTGGAATTAAAATATAAGGTGGAAGGATATCAATGATACGATTCGCTGATGACATTGCTATCCTGAGTGAAAGTGAAGAAGAATTAAATGATCTGCTGAACGGAATGAACAGTCTAATGAGTACACAGTATGGTTTGAGAGTAAATCGGAGAAAGACGAAGGTAATGAGAAGTAGTAGAAATGAGAACAGCGTGAAACTTAACATCAGGATTGATGGTCACGAAGTCAATGAAGTTAAGGAATTCTGCTACCTACGCAGTAAAATAACCAATGACGGACGGAGCAAGGAGGACATCAAAAGCAGGCTCGCTATGGCAGAAAAGGCATTTCTGGCCAAGAGAAGTCTACTAATATCAAATACCGGCCTTAATTTGAGGAAGAAATTTCTGAGGATGTACGTCTGGAGTACAGCATTGTATGGTAGTGAAACATGGACTGTGAGAAAACCGGAACAGAAGAGAATCGAAGCATTTGAGATGTGGTGGTATAGACGAATGTTGAAAATTAGGTGGACTGATAAGGTAAGGAATGAGGAGGTTCTACGCAGAATCGGAGAGGAAAGGAATATGTGGAAAACACTGATAAGGAGAAGGGACAGGATGATAGGACATCTGCTAAGACATGAGGGAATGACTTCCATGGTACTAGAGGGAGCTGTAGAGGGCAAAAACTGTAGAGGAAGACAGAGATTGGAATACGTCAAGCAAATAATTGAGGACGTAGGTTGCAAGTGCTACTCTGAGATGGAGAGGTTAGCACAGGAAAGGAATTCGTGGTGGGCCGCATCAAACGAGTCAGTAGACTGATGACCAAAAAAAAAAGAACCTAATCTATCACCAAGATGGCTTCGCGTGATAATGATCCAATAGCAGAATTCAGCAACCAGTATCCACCCGTTAAGATAGATATAACATTTGGTGTCAGCAGGCAGAGACCGTACATGCTAGCCTCTCAAACGATAAATATATCCAATAGCACAATACGGATCGGGGATACAGAGTTTAAAAGAACTCCTGGCATGAACCTAATCTTCCTAAGGCCATCAAGAAACTTAAAATACTCTGCCGATGAGCGCAAAGTCTTTCGTGAAATACTTCACTTGAATGATCTCTATAAAAATCCGGACGGAACACTGAGAAAGCCGAAAACTCTGAATACACGACCATTATACAACCTTTACTGAATGAACAACCTAAAAGCATCGGTGAGGGTGCAGACTTCCAGCATAAAGGAGTGATCAATCAAGTCCCGCAGTGTGTATATTACCATGACCCAGATGAACTAATAGACAGACTTCGACTGTTGATGGCTTTGGCTGCTGCGGGTAATACAGCTCCTTCGAATGAGGTTGTATCCATAATCTCTGAGCTTCGAGAGAGAGGTATCATCGAATAAGTATGAAGACAGTAGTTCGAGAACAGCACAAGCCAGCACGCAAAACATACCCTCGCAGGCATGTTTTCATTAAAGGGCTGGATGACTTGTGGCAAGCTGATCTTGTAGATATGCGTCAATATTCACATGATAATAATGGTTTCAAATACATTTAATGGTTATTGATACATTCTCTAAATTCGCATGGGCATTACCTGCGAAAACTGAATCTGGTAGAGATGTTACTTCAGTGTTTGAGCGTTTGCTGCAGACAGGAACGAATAGATGCCCGGACAATCTTCAAACCGATCACGGTGGCGAGTTTTACAATGAACAGTTCAAGATTGCTGTGGAGCGGTACGGGATACATCACTACTCTACGTTTACCCACCTGAAGCGTTTGAACAGAACAGTCAAAGCTCAAATGTGGATGCGGTTTAATCTTCAGGGTTCGTACAAGTGGCTAGATATCCTCCCACAGATAATTGCACGGTATAACGGAACCAAACATACTACAATAAAAATGAGACCTATCGATGTTCGATATAATTCACTCATGGACACAGTATATTTCCGCATTAAAATGCTGGACCCTCGCAAACAGAGATTCAATGTAGGCGACTTAGTACGTATTTCAAAACAGAAGACAGCGTTCGAGAAATCGTACTTACCTAACTGGCACGTGATGATAAAGGTATTAACGTACTAGACGAAGCCTGCCTTGAGCACGACCTCGAATAGTCTGCACGCCACGTCGCCGACCGGATATTAGCAGATACAGCCAAGCACATAAGGCGAAGAAAAGATCTCGGAATAGGCCAATGCGTTGCTGCATTCGTGGTTGATAAAACAATGCGTGGAAAAAATAAGTTTGGCTTGGGGGTGATGAATTTCAAACGAAGTATGAAAACAGCGCGAACAGCTTTCAGGGCGAAGAACGATAAGAACAAGCCCGCTTGCTTGAAAAACTGTATTCTCACTTCGATGTGTGCAGCTAAACGTGTGTTGACCGGTGGGACCAAGAAGAACAACAAGACTTCAATTAAACCACCTAGGGTCCTACCACTACCGAAGACTTCAGGTGGAATTATCCCGTTCCTCGTTCCAGCCCTTGCAGCCGTGTCCGCCGTAGGTTCTATAAAATAAATAAAATAAAATAAAATAAAATATTAATTATGTATTATTGTATGATAGTGATTGGTTGTAATTAATATTTACGTGACGTTTAATTATTCGGTATCAGACGCTTGACAATGGCTTTTTCGTAAATGTAATGTTATTCGTAGTTGACCGTGAAATAAGACTCAAATAATCGGACTTCGAATTTAAATCGTTTCCAAAGACTGCTGCGGTAGGTGCGGACTCAAATCTAAATCTCAATATTAGAATAATTTGCCAGCCATGTCAATACGTCGTACAGAGGTGACTGTCTACTAAACATAAAAAGTTTATACAGTTAGTTAAATCAGATATATTCAACGAATAAGCCTACAGTTAAATAATTCTACTTACTTTCATAAATATAAATTCTTTACAGATTCGAGTGCCTAGTAAGATTGCAACTCGCAGTGATCTTATATAACATAAAATATGGCGGTGTGCCAGTCAATAAAATATACGTGCTTCCCGCACCACTTATCCAAGACCTCTCTCTCCTTAATCAAACATAAGAGTATCGTAATTGTGTTTTTGTTTTATCAGCGACACAGCGCTGCAGTTCTGTGCCATAGGCTTTATTTATTTCTCACAGATTAATTATTTAATTAAGATTTCGCGTTTCCGAGGAAACTCACGCACGGCATGCAAATGTGCCTTTATATTGCCCCCTGAATTGCGAGGCGAAAGGACACACCTGCAGGCGAGCAATTCACCTAAAGGCACAAGAAAATCTAAGTTATCTACAACTATTTACATGACTTACATTATACTGTATATTATATACAAAATTTGAATGACGCGCGTGCGCCGAAAAAGTTCTTATGTTGGCAAAACAAGAGTGCGCGCATGCGCAGAAGCGTCTGTGTAACTACGGCACTGCCGTTATTTCGTAAATTTAGATCACGCGGCACAGTATTGCAGTTCATATTGTTCGTGTGCGCGCGCATTTCTTAGTCGTTGCACAAAGAAAATATTCCACCAAGATTACATATGAAGACTACATTCTATGACAGGTAACTTAGTTTTAAAATTACAATATTTGTTATAATACAATACAACTTTAGATTGTTGAATGTTCTTAGTTACATAGCATTGCAATGAAATGCTTCAACGAAAAATGTTCTGTTGTTTCAGGTGCGTTGACCTATACACATCGTGTCGTTATTACAGTTTATATTCATCTACTGCACAGTACTGTTTCACAGGTTAGTGTCGTCGTGGTAAAGTTTTTTGATCACAGTAACATCGCTGTATAACAACGTGATTGATACATAAGCATGTCCATTTCCTATTTCCATTATAGTCGTTGTGATGCAGTTCGTTGTGACAAAAAGCATTGTTTATTACAGATCAGACGTGACCCGTCGAGTAATTAGTCCATATGCAGTTCGTTTTCGATATTCCGTGGAAGCTTGGTTGCAGAACCTCGGACGGCACATAGCTGGCGTCGATCCTTGGACAGTCCAGGTAAGAGTGTCCGTCACATTTCGAGAACATTTCATTCCCTGAAGTTCCAACCAGAATTCTTCCACCCGTCGTGTTGTTTTCTGGACAGGCACTTTGTGTCCATTTAATCCAGTTAACATCTTGAAGTTGGGTACTGTAGTAATGTCACTAGACGATGCACGAATTATGCACTTCACATATTCAGTTTTTTTTTTTCTTTTTTTTTTTTTTAAATATAGCTCACCTAAATGTTCGTAGTTACTCATCGCGTTTACAAAGGTACGATGCATCATGAATGTCATTAACAGTTTCTTTCACATAGGTTTCTGCGTAGTTGCAGACTTAGTAATGTACGTTAATGTCCGTGAACAGTGGTTCACTACGCATTTTTTTTAAAAAAAAAGTTTTTCACATTTTGGCACTCGTTATCGTTCAAATTTTCACACAGTAACAGTTACATTATACATCAGTTAAAAAAAAACATAAGTAATCATACATATACACGTCACATATTTTCTTAGCATAAACATAATACAGTTACACATAAACATGTTTTCATCATTATTACATAGCTATAAATTATTACATTGTGTCACATTTGATTACATGGATTGCAGATATTTACGTCCTCTTTAACGGTTTTGCTGGGATTTTATCGATGTTTTTTGTGATGTCATCTGAAATTAAGATAGGTTAGACACAACATTCATTACATCAGTAGGCAAGACCAGGCGTTTTCACTACTCAATAAATATTCAAAATAATAAGAGACGGAAAGCTGTTAGATTGGTTGGTTGGTTTGGGGAAGGAGACCAGACAGCGTGGTCATCGGTCTCATCGGAGTAGGGAAGGATGGGGAAGGAAGTCGGCCGTGCCCTTTCAGAGGAACCATCCCGGCATTTGCCTGGAGTGATTTAGGGAAATCACGGAAAACCTAAATCAGGATGGCCGGACGCGGGATTGAACCGTCGTCCTCCCGAATGCGAGTCCAGTGAAAGCTGTTAGATTCCTCGCGTTTTGTGCGTGTGTGTATAGTGTCTGTGTGGCCTTGGCTACTGGTAGATGCTTTTCTTGCTGAGAGATGTGCGTCTAATCTATTTCTCGAAGTAAAAGATCGCTTCACAGATGACGTCTGTCGGTTCGTCAGGTGTCATACCAAGTCAGTGGTACCTACAGTCACAAATGTTCCGTGAAAAATTTATATATCATTCACTGCTACGTAATCATAAATTTTACTTTAATATTCAGTCTTCTCGGTGGTGCCGCGGCGTTGAAAGAAAAGTTCTTCTGTCTTCAACTGCGTCACTGGAACCGCTGAAATGAAAATTTCTATACTGCTTATTATCTGTGTTGTAGCAAACAGAGTTTTGCGAGTTGCTTAGCAATGTTTTCATGGGTATGACTTTGACATTATTTGGCATGAAATGCTCTAAGATCTCGGTGTGCGTATAGCCCAATAATTTTGTTAGTTCTAGGATGTTGTAACAGATACGCACCAGGATGCGGTATGTTAACAATTATATAAGGTCCTTCATATAGCAGACGCCACTTAGCATTGCGTCGTTTGAGTGCTACAGATTTATGATGAGTACGAAGTAGTCCAAGCATTCTTACCTCGAATTTTTGTTTTCTTTTCATTATGTTTCTGTGATGTTTGTTTCGTATCTGTGCGTGATGTGTCAGTGTAGTCAATACTTCTTTTATTTTCTGTTCAGGTGTGATTTCCTTGTCTGACAACTTAGGTAATGGTTCTATCCATTGATCGTTCTGTTTGCAACTGAACATGATCTCTTTAGGTGTGTAATTTGTATTGTAAATATTTAAGTTATTGTGTACGTCTTCGAAAAGACTTAGGTAGGACACCCAATTAGTATGTTTTGATGAAATATAGGTCCTCATGAATCGGTTTAGTTCTCGGAAAAGTCTCTCAGTCGCGTTACATTGTGGACTAAACTTTGAAATAAATATACTTTTAATGTTATTGTCCTTCAAGAAATTTCTCCATTTGTACCCAGAGTAGTATGCTGCATTATCTGACAGAATTGCTTTAGGTTTTCCCACGTGCGTCAGGTAATCACTTGAGAATCTTCGTATTATAGCATTTGCAGTGGCGGATTTTAAAGCATAAAGTTTTACATGTTTAGAAAATATATCGTAAAAAGCTAAGATATATTTGACGCCTTCAGAGCTTGCTGGATGCGGTCCACTGATGTCAGTACACAGAATTTCCAGGGGTTTACTAGGTAAAATAGAATGTAAATCTGTTTTTGTGGATAAATTCTGAGGTTTTGATTTTTGACATATGACACATGTTTTTAGTTCCCTATAAATTTTTCTTCTCATATTGCTAAAATAACAGTATGTACTGAGCTTTGCCAAACACTTTTTCGTCCCGTAATGACCCCAAACTAAGTGTGTGTGCCAAATTAGATTACGTTCAGACTCTTTGGGAATGCATACACACCAGTTAGTAGCATTTGGATGTCGGCGGTAAAATAACACATCATTGTGTAACTTGTAATACTTAGTCAAAGGATGGTTGTGTTTTTCTACCAGTAATGTTATTATCTTATACCAGTGAGGATCAGATTTTTGTAATTCAGCCATGTTTCTGCACATATCAATATAATATTGGTGATACTGCTTGTCTTGCATTAAGAGAATCCTGTAGTCATTTATATTTTCTAAGTCACTGTTGGTATCATTCATACCTTGTGGAAGTCTAGACAAAGTGTCTGCAATGGTGTTGTCCTTACCTCTTATGTACTTAATTTCAAAACAGTAGTTCTGAAGTGTAACTGCCCATCGTGATAGTCTAGGATGTACAAGTTTACAAGTTAACAAAAATGTCAGGGCCTGGTGATCGGTGTAAATTACCGTATGTTTTCCAAATAAATAATAATTGAATTTCTTGAATGCCCATACTATGGAAAGTGTTTCTAACTCAGTAGTGGAGTATGTACGCTCACATTCAGTTAGAGTGCGACTCGCAAACCCAATAATTCTTATCTGTTCCTCCTCTTTATTCTTTACAACTTGAAATAAGCAACAGCCCAAGCCAGTACGTGAAGCGTCACAAGTCATACAAAAATCTAAATTGAAATCTGGATGGCTCAAAATGTTAGCATTCACTAAAGCATGTTTAATTGTATTAAAGTCATTCTGGCACTGTTCCGACCAGATCCAAACTTGATTCTTTCTGAGTAGATTTAGCAGATGTTTACTGTTCAAAAGTGGTTGTGGCAAAAAACGTCTGAAAAATGAACATAGCCCAAGGAATGATTTTAACTGCTTTTTAGTTCGAGGGCTAGGAAAGTTTCTGATAGCATCTAATTTACTGGGATCCGGACGTATGCCCTGTGAATTAATGATATGTCCTAAATACTTTATCTCACTGCAACCAAATTTTGATTTTCTTAGGTTGGCTGTGACTCCAGCTTGTGCAAATTTTTTTAAAATTCTTTGAAGAGTGTCAACGTGTTCATTCCAAGATTGTGTAGCTATCAGTATATCATCTACATAGTGTGTGACTGTCTCAACTGAATCGTCGCCAAGCACGGTATCCAGGGCTGTAATGAATACCCCAGAGCTGACATTCAGTCCGAAGGGTAGAACACAAAACTGATAGGTTCGCCCCCCGAACATAAATGCAGTATATTTCCGAGAATCAGGAGTGATACCCACCTGCCAAAACGAATTAGCGAGATCTATTGTGGAAAAATATTTTGCATCTAGAAATTTCTGTAATTGCTCTTCTAAATTTTCAGGTTTTGTGTGAACCGGTAAAATTATTTCATTAATAGCTCGTGCGTCTAACACTAACCTAATGCTTCCATTTGATTTTTTGACAACAAGTAGAGGACTACAATAAGGTGAGGTGGATGGTTCAATGACCTTCCAGTCTAACATTTGTTTTAATTCTTGCCACACAGCAGGTCGTTGAGATAACGGTACGTTATATGTCTTATGGTAGAAGATCTTGTGAGGCTTAACTTCAATCTTGTACACATACGTGTTGATAACACCTAATCGTTTGGTAAAAACTTGTAAATATTTGGATAACACTTCCTGTAGTTTTATACGTTCATGTACACTGAGAGCTGTAGCTTCACTTATCTTATGATCAAGCAATGTTTTAAAGTCCATTAGCTCTGTGTCAGATGAGTGTGTTTGCATGTCTTGAATGTCTTTGTCAAGTACTAACTGAACCTTGTACCCTGTACAGTGTTTGTCATGCTTTAGAGTTCTCCTGTCCAAATCAATAATAATTACACTGCCTTTATCATTTAAAATACATTTACCTTTGGAGAAGTCTATAATGCAGTCCTTCTCGCTCATAATATCTATTCCTAATATGCAATTTGTCACAAGGTTTTGTACAACCAGGAATGGCCATTGTACGGTTCCATTACCTATTTTAACGTTTACAAAAACTTGCTTTGTAACCCTACATGACTTATTACCTAGAGCGGTAGTTATTTTACAGTTTTGGGCAGGAAACTCAGGCACAGGCTCCAATTCACACATCTTTTTATAGAAATTAAAAGACAAAACGCTCACAGCTGCACCTGTATCTAAGATAATAGTAGTTGGAATCCCACCTACTACACCAGTAGTAGATGCTAAAACAATTTCATTTGTGTTTAAACGACATTGTGTACTGTCTTGTAAAAGTTCATCTGATATATTGTCATTGTGGTTGTATCTTATAAATAAAACAGGTAGCTTTTGTTTAGAATTATTAGGCACATCAATATTTTGTTGTTCAATTGTGGTGTCAAATAACTGATTAACATTGAAGTCGCCCCCCAAGAATTCTTCAGCCACGACCTGGGGCAAAGTAGTGACTGTTTCTAGTTTGTTGGATTATCATTTGTACTAGGTACTGACACAGATTGGGGTTGTGCATCAGGTGTCATTTCTATTATATTCACATTCGGATATTGCCTATTATGATCTCCAAACTTTTGCGGTTGTTGTTGCTGTTGCGCATTATAACTTACCTGTCGGTCGTAAGGTATGCTCCAATTTTGTCCTGGTGGCTGCTGTGGTAAAGCAGTATTTGAATGAAAGTATTGATCGCTACGAGTCCAGCCTTGATGCTGTCTTGGCTCGTAGTTATTATTATTTCTATTTCTGTTTGTGTTTTTGTTGTTACATTTGTATCCGTTGTTACCGTTGTTGTTATTACCGCGGTGCCTTTTGTATGGATTGCCGCATGAAGTGTTATTACTGTTGTAATTGTTGTTTGTATTGGAATACGCGTGTTGATTTTGATTTCCGTATTGAGACGGCATGTGAGTTTGCTGTTTTTGCTGTACCGCGTATCCAACTGTGGGCGCGCCAGAATTGTGTTGGCAAGCCTGCATGTTTTGCATACCACTAGTGTAAACATTGTGGCTGCTGTTTTGCCGCGCGAAGCGCTGATCTTCAAGTAACATGTCAACCGAATCTAAAGCTGTTAAAAAATAATCTGAATCGTCATCCGGGATATGTAGAAGTTTTTCCTTAATGTTGAAAGGCAATTTGGCCTTCAACGCTCGGAGTATATCACGCGTTGCGACTGGTTCGTCTAAAAAATGTCCCATGTTCAAGTATTTTTCAAAATATCTGCGTAAGTTACCATTTTTACTGTTAAAAGTTTCAGGTTCTAAAATTTGTCTTCTGAGTCGCTCCTGGACGGATTGCGACCAGAATTGGTTCAGAAAAGCACGCTCAAACTCACTGTACGTGGTACATACGTCAGCTTGACTGTATGCCCAGACAGCTGCATCGCCTTGGATGTAACCGACAATATATGAAATCTTTTTCCGGTCACTCCAAATGCGTGGAAATGCGTTACTAAAAGATTTAAGAAAAATCACCGGATGAATGGTTCGTTTTTCTGGGATAAAAGCCTGAAATTGCCTGTGTTTTATTAAGCTTTCTTCTTCCTTTGCATTATGATATGGATTTGTTCCACTGTAATTACTGCAATGCTCAGCTGGCGAGTAATTACGATAATGTTGCTGTAGTTTACCATGATAATAGCTTGTGTTTGTGTTTGCACGTTGTGGTATGCGTTGTTGTCGTGGTGTGTTTTGTTCTTGTGTGTATGTTGTGTGCGGTATGTGTGCGTCACACTCGTATGTATATTGGTTTCTGAACTGTACATTTTGACTGATATTTTCGTTACATTCAGACTGTGGTTGATCGGTGAATTGTCTCATGGGTGCAGTGACGGATTGTACTGCGTCACTAATCAGCTGTTTGTTATTAGTGATGTATTCCGCTACGGAGTCGTGCACAATTGTTGGTAAATTTTCACGTATGCAGCTATCAAAATGTTTGTCTTTGTTCTCTACCCAATCATGAAATTCTTTATTAATATTTTGAAAATGAGCTGTGGCATCAGATTGTAAGATGTCAGTCAGGTGTTGTTCAACATCGTCAAATTTATTCTGCACGTCAGTAATTCGTTTTTCAAGGTTGTCGTGTACTGAAGGATATGTTTGAATTTGTTCAGTAAGAGCTTCACACGTGACATTAAGGTTTTTTAATTGTGTCTGTAAAAGTGCTACGTCATTTGTAGTCTTTTCTTGTCTCGTATTAAGCTTGGAAAATTTCGTACTGAGTTCAGTCATCTGTTTGGTCAGTGTGGCGTCTATAAGTTCCACACGTTTACACAAAGTGTCATTACATGCCTTGATTGTTATAAGGTCAGATTTAATTTCGTCATTTTGTGTCTTTAAGGTTGCCATGTTTTCCGCGTTCTGTTTCATTAGCATTTGTAACATGTTGGCAATGTTTACTGTTTGCAAGGTCTCTGCCCCCGCCGCGTCGTTAGACGTGACGTCATGTATTAACATGGGCTCTGACTGAGACTTTGAAATTTTTGTGGTGGACGGCCTATTGTCAAAACTTCCGTTAACACTTGCGTCAATATTTGATGAATCGTCACTACCGGTTGCTGTCGTAAAGTCATTTTCTAACACTTGTCTCTCGTCCGAGTCGGATTGCGTCTGAATAGTATGTCTTTGCTGTTCCATCTTTGCGTATTGTTTTCTAGTTATGACCATGCCACACGTGATATATATTTCAAGAAATTAATGTTTGACACTGGTTTTAAAATAAAATGCAGTTGAGCATGAATCGCTCGTAGCAACAATGGCTGTTTGTTAATTTAAAAATGTAAACTGAATATGGGATTATTGTTAATGGCTGCTGTCCATGTTACAACGTATCGTACAGAAGTCGGCCATATTGTACACTCGTGTATTGGTATTGTTGCAGAAGTTATTGTTTAAGGAAAAATACTGAGAATGAAATTTATCACTGAAAACTGCTACGCGCGAAAGAAATACTACAGAATCTACTGAAGAGCTAATACACTGAATTATGCGTCTGGTCAAGCCTGCCAATGCAAAGATGCTGCGTCTTACCTTATTTTGCTGGAAGCTTCATTGCGTCTTCCCGCAAAATTTTATAATTGGCAAATATCTTCAGATCTTTGTTATTTCTCATACATTCACGTCCAGGTTTTCATATGAAACAAAGAGAACAATGTAACAAATGACAAAATAACAAGTCCTGTCACGGTCGCCAATATAAAATAAATAAAATAAAATAAAATAAAATATTAATTATGTATTATTGTATGATAGTGATTGGTTGTAATTAATATTTACGTGACGTTTAATTATTCGGTATCAGACGCTTGACAATGGCTTTTTCGTAAATGTAATGTTATTCGTAGTTGACCGTGAAATAAGACTCAAATAATCGGACTTCGAATTTAAATCGTTTCCAAAGACTGCTGCGGTAGGTGCGGACTCAAATCTAAATCTCAATATTAGAATAATTTGCCAGCCATGTCAATACGTCGTACAGAGGTGACTGTCTACTAAACATAAAAAGTTTACACAGTTAGTTAAATCAGATATATTCAACGAATAAGCCTACAGTTAAATAATTCTACTTACTTTCATAAATATAAATTCTTTACAGATTCGAGTGCCTAGTAAGATTGCAACTCGCAGTGATCTTATATAACATAAAATATGGCGGTGTGCCAGTCAATAAAATATACGTGCTTCCCGCACCACTTATCCAAGACCTCTCTCTCCTTAATCAAACATAAGAGTATCGTAATTGTGTTTTTGTTTTATCAGCGACACAGCGCTGCAGTTCTGTGCCATAGGCTTTATTTATTTCTCACAGATTAATTATTTAATTAAGATTTCGCGTTTCGGAGGAAACTCACGCACGGTATGCAAATGTGCCTTTATAGTTCGCTTACAGGCGGGGCCGCAGCTGTTGCCAAAACGGCGAAAAACGCGCAGAATGCACAGCCCCAACCAGAGGAAGAGAAAAGATATAATCGCGCTATGGAGGCAGCGGCCATTGGAAAAGGTCTCTCATTGAAGCCATACATGAAAGGATTAGGTCTTTTTCATAAATTAAAAAAAGTCCGTTAGTTATCCTACCTGACGGAGTGCTCACGAATAATGATCTAGTTAAAATTGTTAAAGAAAAACTTCACATTCTCGCATTCCGAGGGCTCTTTATGCGCGATATATTACCGAAGGCCATGTGGCGAACTAATGAGTACGGAATTGTAAATTTAGATGCTGCTTGTGGACGAGGGATCCATTGGGTGTCGTATGTTAAGAAAAATGCAAATACAGTGCAGTATTTCGATTCATTCGGGGATTTACAGCCACCTGAAGAATTACAACGCTACTTCACCAGCAAAAGGACGCGTCTTCTACAATGTCCGGCGATATCAGTACTTTAACACATATCTCTGTGGGCATCTCTGCGCTATGTTCCTCATCACAGCGACGGCGAACCCCCGGAATGCGCGTTATATTTAGACCGAGAAGTCCAGAATGCGAGCTTTCTCCTATGCTCGTCAGAGCAGGTGTACGAGATATAAAAGAGCTGTCATTGAACGGATGGCCATCATTTGATGTTTAGATGCAGTGTCGTACACTCTGACTTAGAAAGAGCGAGGATCAGTATGACGCGCAAATTACTTTCCACCGATTGATTTAAGTGCAGGAGTGTGGAGTACTGCGCTAATTGGTCTAGAGACATATACCAGCATTCAAAATATCACAAAGAACAACAATAAACTTCATCTTGAAATTGACGGCTGGAAGGAGATTCTACAAATACAACCTGGTGCCTACGATATTGATGATTTAAACGAAGTCTTAAAACAGTCAGGAAAAGGTATTGAACTACGGGCAAACATCAATACCCTTACATCTGAAATACGGACAGGGAGTGCTACGATTGACTTTACACAGAAAGATTCAATAGGTCCACTGCTAGGTTTTGCGAAGGATCGTGTTTTGGTGAAGGGAGGAAGTAAATTTTACCCGTCAGATCATGCTGTAGATATACTCCCAGTGAGTACAATCCACGTTGAGTGTAATATTGCCACAAACTCATACCTGAACGATAAATTGATTCATTCAATTTACGGATTCTTTCCTACTGTCGGCACAGGGTATAAAATAGTTCAAGCCCCCACAAACGCTGTATATCTCCCGGTGACTGTTCAGACACTGGACTACCTTGAACTGCGTATTGTGGACCAGAATAATCAGCTTGTTAACTTTAGAGGAGAAGAGATCATTGTACGCTTGCATCTAAGACGAGATGGAAATAAAGTATAAGGCTAGCACACCGAGCTCACAACCCGTCAGTGCATCGCGGAAGGGCAAGGTGATAACACGCCTTAATTACGAATTCCTGATTTCAGCAGGTTTAAAGCCGCAGAATGACGTCGCTCAACGTAAGTCAGTCAGTAGAGTATGATGACCGAATTATTCGTCATGAATACGACTCACACAAACCCTACGCTTCAAGCACATTTAACAAAAATGATGAAATTAGGACTGTTATCCAGCATCAGTATGCAATAACACTGCCTTGCAAGAGCTTCCTCTATCTGGACTGCACATTGAAGAAAGCTGACGGGGCTGCGGTAGAGCTCTCGAAGCTCACTCGCAATGCTGTAGCATTCCTGTTTCAAGAGATACGTTATGGAATCAACGCAATTGAACTCGACCGGACACGTAATGTCGGTATTATGTCAACACTTAAGACATACGTTTCAGCCTCGCTCTGATTCAATCAGTTTGGAAAATGCTGGGTGGTTCATAGATGCGCTGGATGGGGAGGGTGGACACAGCCGATTTACCGCGTGCGTACCACTAAAAATGCTTATGGGTTATTTTGAGGATATGCAGCGAATTATTATCAACGCTAAACAGGAACTTATTTTGGTGCGGAGTGCAAGTGACGTGAATTCATTTTCTCAAACAGCTGCAGAGAATGTTCAAATCAAGATTAATAGCAGCTCATGGAAAATGCCTCACTCCACCGTTGCTGACGAGGAGCGCTTGAATCTCTTAAAAGTTCTGAATGCCGGCACCTACCTACATACGAGAATCTACATCTACAGTGGGATAGCAATGTATACAGTCTGGCATTTGACATGTATGCGAGATTCCGAGCATCATACTATGAAGGCATTGAAAATGAAGGATGCCTACTCAATCCACAGAGTTTCAAAAAGCTAGCACCAATAATTGTGACTGACTGTTCAAAACAGAATGAGATAATTAAATGAGGGCCTGTAGATGTACAGATTGAATTTGAATCTCTGGCAAACTTCCCGGATCAGACTTGGGCATATGCTCTCGTTCTGCATGATAGTCTTGTTAACTACTGGCCGCTCACAGTTGTAGTGCAACGAGTTGTATAAATTAATAGACACTCTGCTAGCTCTAGTGTAGATCACGATGTTACCTGAAGGTGTGAGGATTGTAGCTGACATTCAAGGATTTTTCTACCATTAGCGCAGGTGATTCATAATTAAAGACTGTGCATTAATAGCATTCACACAAAGTGATGGAGTAATATGAACATCTGCATCAAGAGTTGAATCGCCGAAACCATTCAAAGATGTCAAGTGCAATAAGACGGTTAGAAGTGCGATGTGGTTTACAAGATTGTATCACGGAATTCACTGGGATGACCCTGGCATCTCACAAAGATTTGGTGCAAGTGCTGCGAGTATTTGATCACAAGGAGACAATCATCTACGTTAAAGGCGATGAGAAGATTACCTGGCTGCATCCAATCTTCAAGTATGCAGCTATTCGGAACATGGAATACTACGATTGTCCACCTCTCCATCAACTTAGACGGCGAGCGTGTGAAGAAGAAGAAGAAAATTGTGTTGTCTCTGCATGTCAAAACGTAAAATTACTTTTAAAATGCCTCACAAATAAATAAATAATTTTTTTCTTCATAACAATTCTTGTTGTTTTCTTTCTGTGACACCTACATCCATAGAAGTAAGTTTATCGGTGACACTGTGCGTGAAGCGCATTCCACTGGAGCTGTCTGAGCCAGTTTACCTGCTTCCACCTCACCTGCTCGGAGATGAAAGTGACAGTACCTGAAAGAGGGAAAGTTGCAGGGTCCACTTCGTCAGATTTCCGCCATTTAAAGCGACAGGACCTGACAGACAGTGCTCCTGTCAGTTTGCGACCGGCGGACGAAGTCCAGGACTCGTCATTCAGAATTCCATTCAGTCTTTAAAGCAGTAAAAACATTATAGGTCTCTCTGCAGTGCACTGTGGCTCTATCAACGTTTTGTACATATTTATCATTTTTTTAATAAAACAGAATGATCATGATTGAGGGTGAAATAATAAGAACATTAGAAGTTTTTACAATGAAATAAGTTAGTTTATTATTGAATTCAGAATTTTTTTACAGCGTTTGCGAAATATCAATACAATCGTTCAGTTTTTTCATATTATATGAGTTTACGGATACATTATTTCTGTTCACATAAAATATGAAATTTCTGCTCTTTTGCAGATACGTGTTTTACATTATTCATAAGCAGTGTGCTGAGATAACTATATATATTTATTACAACTAAAGCAGAGGTATCACAAGCTAATTACAGTATCTTTCAAGGTAAATAATAGTATTGCTAGTGAAGTTTCAAGGGAAAGACTTTCCTTTAACTAATGGCAAATGTATTTTTACTTCAAGTTAGTGGCTCTAAAACATTTTCGACTACAAAAACCAATTGAAAATACATTTCATTCACGTAAGTTGGTATAAAGGTTTTTTTCCCACTACAGCAATTTGGTGAACATATATCTGTCGTTATAAACATTTGTTCCAATAGAATGAACATATATATATATATATATATATATATATATATATATATATATATATATATATATGTGTGTGTGTGTGTGTGTGTGTGTGTGTTCAATGTATTTAATTGGTGGAACTCACATACTTAAAACTAGTTCTGACTGGGTGCTTAGTGGTACTAAAATCTATAACAACTACTCAGATCGAAGCAGATATGAAGTGCGTAAATTTGTATTTTCTTCTTCATTATAAAAGGTGGAATTCAAGATCTAAAATTTTATCTTTTTGCTCATATATAGATTAACTAGTAATACTCGTCATGAAATGTATACAAATAAATATATAAAGACCTTTTAGTAATTTTATTTTAGTTTTTTGTTTTTTAAATTTTTTTGTGTTTTTTGTGTTTTTCTTTTGCATAATATAGAATATTTTTATTTACACACAGACACACATAACACAGGCTCGCACACATACACGGAAGTACGCAAGCTGATACACACTAGAAAACACTCTCATCCAGTATTTACACTATGATAAAGGGCTCATACTACTACTCTGCAGACACTCTCGCCATCTCTCTCTCCCTCTCTCTCTCTCTCATTACCTCTCTTTCGCTCTCAATCAGAGTCCCCCACCCCTTCTCTCGCTACAAGTGAGTAGTGTGAGTACGGCGAGCTTCAGTGCCGTCATCACAGATGACCCTTTTATCGTCATGAGGCGACAGACCGATTTTAAACTGCAGCACAGTGTACACCTCGTACGCTGTCGATCGAATACTAGTTTGCCGGACAATATGCGGCGGCTGCAGCTCAGCACCGCGAACACCACCACGTAGGCACTGCAAATAGTCTCCGATAGACAGGGCTCTCGAGGCCATCCGCCGTACCCCCTTAGCCCGTCTCTGAGTGGGACCGTACAATGTGCGATATGCATACATCCTGGACTGAAGACCTACATACTCCACAATCGGCAATCAATTCGTCTCGTCTTTCATGAGACCGATAACCTTGTTTTGTGGAACAATACCATAAGGATTATCGGCCACATAAGAAGACGTGTCGAATTAATTGGAGTGGCACCTAATCACTTAATATGGATCACAGTTCTTCACCCAATAGATGAAACTATCTGTATCCATATTAAGTAATTTAGGATCTGCATAATATATATATTTCGTATGGCTAATAGAATACAGCAGTAAGTAAGTAATAACACAAACAACGTATAAAAACAATGAATGGTCAATATGTTACAGGCAACAAACAATTATTAGATCTAAAAAGGGAAGTAAGACACAAAATACACAAAATACATAGAAATTATAGTAATAGTATCTAGTAATAGGTTTTTCAGAAGGAAAGGAGTAGACCAGACTCATGGTTGTATGTCCAAGTCCCTCAGCCAGCCAGAAGCATCTCCCTCCAGGAGGTGCAGCTCCTGCGTTGTGCCAGGGAATCTCCTCGTAGGGCAGTCCATTGCGATATGATGTAGAGTTTGTGGATTCCCACAGTCGCAGTTGGGTGAGTCAGTCTGTCCCCATTTGTGCTTCCAGTAATTACATCTACCATAGCCTGTTCGGATACGATTTAAAGTTGTCCAAGATTTTCTGGGAAGACCGAAGCCCTCGGGCCGTACGGTTGGGTCCGAGACTAAGTTAAGGTGATCAGGGTTAGACATATCCCATTCCCGACGCCAGGCTTCGTCGATATCATAATTGTCCTCGATCAGCTGTTGCCCTAATCTCCATGATGGCTTACGGGACTTGAGCCTGTGGCTGGGATTCTTGCAGTCTTCGTGTAAGGGTAGGTCACGGTTGTCAGCGCACTTTTGCCATTCCCTTTTCAGTGCAGATCTTCGCCTTAGATGAGGTGGGGCTATGTTAGCCAGTACCGGGAGCCATTGGTGGGGCGTCGGCTTAATAGTGCCCGAGATGAGCCTCATGGTGTCGTTTAGCTGGGTGTCCACCATTGCTGTATGAGTGCTGTTTAGCCAGACCGGAGTGCAGTATTCAGCCACCGAATATACTAGTGCAAGAGCAGATGTTCTGAGAACTGTGGCGCTTGCTCCCCAGCTACTTCCAGTGAGTTTGTGTAGGACATTATTTCTGGTTTTGATTTTTGCTGCGCATTTGTATAACTGCTCCTTGTACTTCAGAGATCAGTCCAATGTAATTCCCAGATACTTTGGGAAGGGATTGTAGTTAAGCAGCTGGCCTCTGAACTCTACGTGGGGTGCGTAGTTTGCCTGTCTGTTGTTGAGGTGGAAACAGGAGACTTGGGTTTTAGAAGTATTGGGTCTGAGCCTCCATGTTTCGAAATATTCATTCATTTTGATAAGGTCTTCCTCAATGATTCTTTCGGAATTGTGGAAGTCTTGATGTTGATATGTGAGAGCAATATCGTCTGTATAGATAAACTTCTTAGAAGATGTCTCTGGTAGGTCTGATGTATATATATTAAAAAGTAATGGAGCTAGCACGGATCCTTGGGGCAGGCCATCATTTAACCTATATTTCTTGCTTATCTCTCCATCTAGGTGTACTTCAAAAAATCTATTTGAAAGCATATTCTTGATTAGGGTAGCCGTTTACTTGCAAGGAATAATGCGTCGGAGTTTAAGAATCATTGCCTCCCTCCACACTGTGTCATATGCTGACGATACATCTATGAACACGGCGACTGTCTTTTTCTTCCTTTGAAATCCACTCTCAATATGTGTGGTAAGAGATAATACTTGATCACAGCAGCTCCGACCGGGTCTAAATCCGGCTTGTTCAATAGGAATGAAATTCTCAGAAATGGGTTTTATTCCGTTGAGAATAAGTCTCTCCAATAGTTTGTAGCATACACTTAGAAGAGCTATAGGTCTATAGTCCTCTGGGAGCTTTCCATCTTTGCCAGGCTTAAGAATGGCGACGATCTTGGTTTGTTTAAATAGTGGTGGTAGTGTTTCCGATCGTTGGATGTCATTGTAAAACTGAGTTAGCCACAGTAGAGCTCGAGGTCCTAGGTGCCGTAAGAACTCGGGGTAGACCTCATCTAAACCAGCCGCTTTGCCCATTTTCATTTCTTTCAGTGCTTCTGTGATCTCTAGGATGGTAAAGGTTTGTGAGAAATTGTTGTCGGGTGTGGATTGTCGGAGCTTGGTTCTCAGTTCTTTCTTTACTTTCATAGTCTTATCCTTGTTGCTGCGTGGTGTTTTTCTCGTAAGGTTAACTATTCAGTTTGCTACCTCTTTGGGGTGTATGTTGCCACCCATACAGGTTTTAATGGAGCTTTCACTTAGGTTTTTAAGAAGGCACCAGGCTTTGTTGCTGGAGTGCTTGAAGTCCATTTTTTCATGAGAGTGTGCCACTTTTCTCGTCTTGCTGAGTCCAGGCATTGGAGAAGCTCGTCCGCAATTTCAGTATCGTTGTTTTGCGAATATGCATTATATAGGTCTATGCATTCTTGGCTCCAGCTGGGAATATAGGTTTTCCTGTAGCCTCTGGGAATGTGTTTCTTGGCAATGGCTACGAGTAATCCCACAAAGCCGAGTGGAAAGTCCCTTTATCCTTTAGATCATGGATCAAGAAGACATCTTCTATGTCCGCCCATTGCATTACTCTCTCCCCATCCTCATTGGTGTTGTTATATCCCCACTGGGTACTGTGGCTGTTGAAATTGCCCATTATCACTGTAGGATGTTGTATGTTGGAAATAGCAGAGTCATTCCATGACTGAGTTGGGGGTTTGTAGAGGTTGATGACTTCAATATCAGCAATTTTTGTTCTTATGACGTAGGCGCTTGGATCAGTGTGTGTTTTTATATCGTGGACCTGGTCAGTATTGTTTTTAAAGTAGGTTGCATAGTTAGCGTGGTAAGTTGCTGCAGCAAGGGAATAGCCTGGAAGTTTGCATCTATTTTTCAACTGCTTTTCGTCGGCGCAATGTGTTTCCTGGAGCAAGACAGCATCCACTGAATGGTTGTCCAGGACTTTAATTAGGTAGTCAGATTTATCTCTACTCATTCCTTCTACGTTGAGTTGTAGGATTTTAAGGACATCTCCAATGTCCTTGGTCAACGGGTTCTGAGAGGAACCGTTGTTTCGGGTATTCGCGTTCATGTCTGTGCTGATTCTGTAAAGCTGGGAAATCCTCACACGTCCAGCAGGCAGATTTGTAGACTATTTAGCCGTGATAAAAAACACGTTGCCCAGGGTGCACCACGGGGAGGCTAGTCTACATTGCACCCCATCTGCATAATGAAAGCGGTACATGTGGAGTTTGGATAGGTCTAGTATGCACATCCCCACAAAGATAGGTTTAGTAAACTCTACTGCAGTTTTAGCCATCTCCACAGCAACAAAGTTCTTATTGAAAATGGTGACCAGTTTAAAATTTGATCTGGCAATGCATTTTCTTACGCCATAACGCCCACCTCATTGCGTTATAATAAAAATTTCACGTCGTTCCCCCAAATTCTCCATAGTTTTACCGAAAATTGAATTATTCATTAATTTATAAAAGTCTTTCTCAAAGTCACACGACGCAGAAGTTCTCTGTCTCGTATTCAGATCAATATACTCCTTCAACCAGGGGGACTGCCTGAAGGAGATGGCCCGGGTGATTTTAACCAGCTCCATACCCAAGCTGAGGCATTGCCGGAGGTTATGATAATGAATGATATACCTCTGTTTGTCCCCCAGCATTGTCATCAGTTTTGGTGTAGAACCTCCTCGCAGAACTAGTTGTTCTTGACACAGCGGCAAATAGGCATGCGTGTCATGCAAACTAATAGGGTATGTGCCTCCACAACATACCCTACATCAGAAATGGTGGCCATACCCCTCCCCCCCCCCCCCTGGCATGCTCATACTCTGCATTCCTTATGGTGTCGCCTGTGAGGTTGCTGGAGAATACAGTTATGTCGGGTAGCCTGGTTTCGTCGAGTTTGGCCATACTATCCACATACTCATATGGGTAATCCCCTTTCCTAGTCACAAGTTGAAACTTTTCCTCGTCGGGAAATGTAGCTTGAGTGATATCCATTTCCCCACGAGGTAGAGTCTCAACAAGTTTCTGTAGTGGTGCCTGCATAAAACGTAGTGTATCGAGGAAGTGCAACGTAATTCTCGGCGTCATTCGTTTGGAGAATGAAATATTCTTCTCGACGCTCTCAGGTAAGACACTAACCTGATTTCTCTCCCAACCAAAATCGGCCAAGTGCTCAACTAGAAAACGGGAATGTGTCCAGGTAACTGGTACTTCAAATTGAAAGCATTATGAGCTGCGCCGCGGAATTTCCCTGTAAGATGACAGTGGTCCCTACGAGGAGTTCCCACTTTTCTGTCTAACGGCAGCCCACAAATATGACACTTGGTGACGTTATTATAAAAATATTCATTCTCCTTCGATTAGGTAATGGGAACGTTTCCGCTGTACAGTGTATCAACTTCCAGTGAAAGTTTTTCAAGCTCAGAGAGCAACCAAATATATGGATTAGCCCCGACATAAGATTTGCATCTGTTAAGGTTGGTGCTATATGACGATACAGATTGGTACACTGCTGCATATGGTACGTATTTCTGTGTAAAGGTAGTGTGTGAGGTCGTAGGATCACCTTCACAGCGGATCACAGGAGCGAGGAGGCATTCAAAGTTGGCGTATACTACAAACGGACACTGCTCCTGGTGGTGAGGATTGCTAAGCTTTATGAATTTGTTTTCCTGGGTAGGCATGATAACACGTACCGCATCCTTGGAGGTACAGTCTACTAGATGCGTAGCTAATTACTGTTCAGATGAGAAATAATTGAGGCACCTTAAGCAAATATGTTTTACACGACAATCAGTTGATAGTTGGGAGGAAAGGAGTTGGGACACATCCTTGATCCAGACGTAGTGATAACTGTCACCTTCAGAAAAGAAAAGCATAGTTACATGCATCTCTCACTCACAGGCAAATTATGAGAACTGGAGGGGGCCGACTATGATATGCTTGTCTTGCTCATCTGAATTGCTTTTCTTCTCCAGGTCATAAACATGTACCAATATTCCGCTATTCTGTGCCTCGAATTTAGGTATGTCCTGGATCTTGACAGGGAACTCAATACCATCAAAGATATAATATGTGTTAATATCACTGACTTTGTAACTGGTTGGACGATAAGGGCAATCTCTGTAATTGCAGTTTCTTTGGCAAGCCAGGATTGACCATGCCAAACAAGCCTGATCTTTTCTATTTTGAGCATTAATGCACGCCCTCTTCTTAGCTATATCTTGAGGGAGATTAATATAACTAGAGCCTCCATTTAACGGATCGTGGACATGTATATGGATGTAGAGGTGTAGAATTCTGCTGAGTGTCTTAGCTGAGCCGTTGATTTCCATTTCGGAAAACCGTCCCAATATGACACTCAAGGTGGATTTAGAAAACCACTCGGCGATTGATGTGGTCCGCGTTATCACGCCATTATCCCCCCAAAGATAATGGATGCTGGTCTCTCTATCACCAGATTCGACTTTGGGGGGGGGGGGGGGGGTGCAATAACTCAATGCATAGAACTGAACTGAATTTAATGGCGGGATAACGTGGATTATTGACCGCATGGAGAAGTTCCGTTTCCAGGACAGGGAGGCACGCATCTAAAAATCCAACAGGATCGCGGTACCCCCCTGCCGGGTTTTCGATCCTAGTGATCGAGATTCGCTCCTCAAAGGCAGCCGCAATCGCCGAGTCTGCAACTGAGGTGTGGTGTCACCGACCTGATCTACTTGACTAAAAGGGCGTGTTAGAGAACTGCCAGTAGCCACAGGATCACTAATACTACTACTATAACTAGGCAAGCTGTGCTGTACGTCGCACGCTGGAGGTAACGCATGTGGTGGCTGTTGTGAGGGCCCAGCTGGCGTCCCCCAGTGAAAGCAGCCGGGGGCAGGGCCCTTGGCCTTGGTAGCTGTGGTGGCTGCCGAGTTCCACGTGGTGGGTGGAGGTGGAGGTGACGCACTTGGCAGCCGGGCCGCCCCCCAGCGCGAGCGGCCGGGGGTTGGCTCCGTGGCCTTGATGGCAGCTTCGCTCGCAGTGACCAAGGGCGCTTTCACTGGTGAGGCGCGTCTCAGTGGGCGGTGCTGAGCGGCCGGTTTATCCACTGCAACAGGCATGCGCGCAACCGAGTGCTGAGAGTCGATCCCTGTTGAGATAAAGTAAATAAGTACATTGTATACGTACGTGAATTCTAAACATCACACACATGGTTATAAGGAGAGGGATTAATTGCCTTTCTGGCTCTGACTCCACGGTGAGAACAATTGATTGGGCTGGTCTAGTGCCCTTTCAAAAAACTCATCAAAGCCATCATCCATTATTTGGCTATAATCATCTAGAGCAAAGAAGATATTTCATAAATAAAACTCTTAGAGAAAAAGAAATAAGTTTATTAATATTATTAGAGATAAGTATTTAAAAAAAACTTAGGAGTGGTCTGTTGTTGTTGTTGCTCTAATTGCCATTGAATGGCCTTGATCTCCCGATCAATGGCCATAAGACCATCAATCGCGTTTCCTGTAACATAACGAGATAAAAATGTTAGTTATTTTGAAAAAAGGATAGCTAGAGTGAAAGACGATTTATTTTTCAGTTTACTCACGTGAGTGGTGGTGTTGTGGAGCTCGGGGTGAATCTAATTATGTAGGGGGCTATGTGGGACTGCCCCGAGCTCTGCTTCTAACTTGAGCTGGAATTGCCTTAAGTGATTTAGAAAAAAATAATAAGAGATATGAAATTAGAAAATAATTTTTTTAGTGGTTAATATAAATGAGTAGCATATCAAATATTATAGTCACATAGTCACAAGGCAATTCCGGCTGTGAGTCGAGCACAGGAGCCTGTTGAACTCCAGTGTGCCCCTCAGATTCTAAAATGAAGTCCGCAAGGTCCACTATAATAATGAGGTATACATATGTGTCAGCACACTCTGCATTGTAGCCAAATTTATTAAAGATGGCGGCGATGACGTCATCCAAGATGATGTGTATATATATATATATATATATATATATATATATATATATATACAGGAAAATCGATAATGAAAAATAGAAATTATTTACTTACTTGGTAATGGTGAATCGTGGAGTCTCAGTCTCTTCGCAGCAGCAGCAGCAGACTCCTGGCTGTTGAATCTCTTCATTTTAAGACACACAAACGCACGATACGGGAGGCGAGTGAAGAGTGAGAAAGATGACCCAGGGTGACTCCTTATATGAGTGTGATGACGTATTATCACCTGGTCTTAGGATGAACGAATGGGTGCTGAGAATTCTGTGGGAGTGGTGAATGAGATCACCTACGCCCCTAGTAGCTGAAAGCTGAACTAGTCAGATGGTTCCAGGACATGGTGGAGGGCTGAGCATTTTATAATTTATAAAATTATAGACAAATATTTCATAGTATGAGTGAAGATCTTATTTAGAATAGAGAAAGGATGATAGTGTGATCGTTATGTGTGTGTTAGGATGAATGATTTATTATTATTATTATTAAAAGTATGTTACATAGGCGTAATTCGAGATTGATGGTATTACGAATGGCGCTGATGCAAATGTTTTTGGAGATGAATATTGTTAGCTATTTTTATTGGCAAGGAGTTTATGGTAGGGAGCGAATATATTTTGACTGAATAAAGGGAAGGTTAAGAATTTGTGGGACAATATAGAATTTGAGTGAGATGATAGGTATGTGAGTTGAGAAGTTTGCTAGGAGCGTGCGATGGCTCCCGCATGTCCAGATGATATTGACTTGTTATTTTTGATTTGAGTTGCTAGCTTTGTGTTAGACTGACTTGCGGAGGTACGTATCTTGGCGGGAGCGACGGTTCACGCATATGTATGTGTTTTTGCAAAGATGTTGGATTAGGTAATCGTACCATGTGGGTTGAATAATGAGAGTTGTGTGATGAGTTAACTTAGTGACAGCGTTCTTTGTGCCACAGAGCCACATGGTCGATCTCGTGTTGTGACGTCAAGGAAGCTTACAACTAGGTAGCAAACATTCCAGTTCGAGCATGTTGGTTCGTGTCGGTGGCGAAATTCCGAACTTTAGGACCGAAATAGCTTTTAGGAGGCCACGTGATAGAACTTTCAGCTATGTGGCAAACATCTCCAACCGATTTGTGACGTCAGGGAAGATTCCAGTGTCCCAAAAAACAACTTTGTCGCGAAAGGTGTTCTTTTATCCGCGACTGGGACACGCAGTGAAATGCGGACCGATCAGCGGGTGTCTGACGTGAATATGGTCCTGTTCAAACCTGTCCAGAAAAACAACTTTGCCCCCAAAAGTGCAAGAGTGCGTTCTCTGTCCACCACGTGCTGGATCGAACGGCCGACCGTTGTGACGTAGCCATGGACAAGTTCCATCCTGTCAGCGTTAAGTGCTTGCCAAAACATGTTTACTTAAGGCTAGTGGTGTGGCGGGTGTGACGGACTCTGCGACGGCGGTAGCCGGGGGCTGGTCGCCGCCAACCTGGCGCACGAGGCCTCAGAGGAAGAGGAGTACCTCAGCTGTGCTCTGCAGTTCGTGGTGTGAGTTAGGACACACCTGCATTACCATAATGCCTGAAATAAAGAGTCCTTTTCCCACCTTGAGACATAACGTAGTGCAAGTGACGAGAGTTTAATAATTTAGTGGCGGAAGCATAAGTGACCACGAAAATTGAAACTTTGTGGACTTAGGTTAGTGGATGTGGCCCAATTGGCCATCTTTAATCATGTAATGGAGGTGAGGCAAATATCAAATAACACAGTTGGACACTTACTTGATATAAATAATAATAAATAATAATAAAGAGAAGCCTGCCATTATCCTGGTGGAATATAAATTTGCCGCCATTTTTTCTGGAGGCTTAGGTTAGTGGACATAGCCGAATTGGCCTATTTCTCCGCCAAAATTCAAAATACTTGCCACTTTTTCCGGGGGTTAGGTTAGTGGAGGTAGCCCAATGGGCCTATTTTCCCGCGAAAATCCGCCATCTTAGATGATGTCATGCGCTGTTGCTAAGTCTACATGCCGCCATCTTGGATGACGTCATCGCCGCCATCTTTAATAAATTTGGCTACAATGCAGAGTGTGCTGACACATAGGTTGCTCTACTACTCGCATGGAACTTCGTCTGGGAGTCCACAAGCTTCTTTCCAATGCACCACTCCCCATTTACCTAAACCCCAGCAGCCTCACATTGATGATGCGACAGATAAATTGCGGCACAATTCAGTTAAACAGGTTCCATGCCAATTTTTCTCCAAGTGACTAACACGGCTACTCTTACGACATGGAACTTCGTCTGGGAGTCCTGAAGCTTGTTTCAGATGCACCACTGCCCGCTTCCCTAAACCCTAGCACCAGATATTGATGATCAGACACAGATTTTGCGTCATAATTGAGTAATACAGTTTCCATCCCGACTTTTCTCCAAGCGACTAACGTGGCTACTGTTACGACATGGAACTTCGTCTGGGAGTCCAGAAACTTGTTTCGGATGCACCACTGTCTGCTTCCCTAAACTCTACCACCCTCACATCGATGATGCGACACAGAAATTGCGTCACGATTGAGTAATACAGGTTTCATGCTGTCTTTTCTCCAAGCGACTAATGTGGCTACTGTCACCGCATGGAACTTCATCTGGGAGTATAGAAGGTTGTTTCCGATGTACCACTGCCCGTTTACCTAAACCCTAGCACCCTTACATTGACGATGCGACACAGAAATTTCGTCATGACTGAGTAATGCAGGTTCCATGCCGACTTTTCTCCAAGGGGCTAACGTGGGTGTACTGTGTGGAGCATTTCCTGGGAGTCCTGTTACTAGTTACCAATGCACCTCTGCCCATTCCCTGTAAAACCAAGCTCATTCACATTGACAATGTGACTTCTTTAGAAGAGTCTAATGCGGCCACCGGCACAGCACGGAACCTTTTGTTTGAGTCCAGAAGCTTGTTTCATATACATCACTGCTCGTTTACTGTAACCCTTGCACCCACAGATTAACTATGCGACAGAGCAGTTGCGTCACGCTTGAATACTATAGGCTCCATGCCGAATTCCTTACAAGTAAACAATGCATCTATGGTCACCGAATGGAGGATCTCTTGGGAGTCCAGTTACTAGTTACCGATGCGCCTTTGCCCATTTAGTGTAAATTTCGCACCTTCGTATTGATGATGCTGACTTTTTTACAAGCGGCTAATTTGGCTACTGGCACAGCATGGAACCTCTCCTGGGAGTCCAGACCCTTGTTTCCGATGCACAACTGATCTCACATTGATGATGCGACACAGAAATTGCGTCACGAGTACTACAGGTTCCATGCCAACTTTTCGCCAGGCGACTAACGTGGCTAAAGTCACAACATGGAGCATCACATGGGAGTCCAGTAACTAGTTACTGATGCACCACTGCCCACTTGCTGTAAACCTCGCAACCTAACATTGACGCTGTGACACAGAAGTTTCATCGCGATTGAATACTACATTCTCCAAGCCGACTTCTCTCAGAGCGACTAACACGGCTACAGTCAGTCCATGGAACCTCTTCTGTGTCAACAGTAGCATCTTTCCGTTGCACCATTGCCCATTTACTGCATCCCTCGCACCCCCAGACTGAGGCTACGACACATAAATTGTGTTGCGATCGAATACTACCGTCTCCAAGACGACTTTTATACATCCTACTATCGTGGCTACTGTCACTGCATGGAAGGTTTCCTACGAGTACTGTAGTTTCCGATGCACTACTGCCCGCTTCCCTAAGCCCTAGCACCCTCACATTGATGATGCGACACGGAAATTGCGTCACGATTGAGTAATATTGGATTCAATGCCGACTTTTCTCCAAGCGACTAATGCGGCTACTGTCACCACATGGAACTTCGTCTGGGAGACCAGAAACTTGTCTCCGATGCACACTGCCTGTTTACCTAAATCCTAGCACCCTCGCATTGATGATGCGACACAGAAATTGCGTCACAGTTGAGTAATACAGGTTCCATGCCAGCTTTTCTCCAAGTGACTAATACGGCTACTGTTACCATATGGAGCATCTCCTGGGAGTCTGGTTACTAGTTACCAATGCACCTACGCCCATGTACTGTGAAACCCAGCAAGCTCACATTGACAATATGACACAGAAGTTAAGTACCGATTGACTGCTATAGGCTCCATGCTGACTTCTTTACGAGCGAATAACATGGCTATGGTCATGGAATAAAACCTTTCCTTTTAGTCCAGAGGTCTGTTTCCAGTGCACAACCACCTATTCGCTGGAACCCTAGCTGCCTCACATTTACGATTGTCACAGAATTTGCGTCAAAATAGATTACTACATGCTTCCAGGACATGGGGGAGAGCTGAGCATTTTATAAAATTATCTAAAAATAATTGATCTTATTTAGAATGGAGAGTGAATTGAGGATTTGAGATCATAAAGTGTGTTAGGATGGGTGATTTATTATTAAAAGTATGTTATATAGGTGTAATTGAATGTTCGCGGTATTAAGAATGGCGTTGAAGGAAACATTTTTGGAGATGAATATTGTTAGCTATATTTACAAGAGGCTAATGCGACCACTGGTACCTTTCGTTTGAGTCCAGAAGCTTCCGATCCATCACTGCTCGTTTACTGTAACCCTCGCACCCACAGATTAAAAGTGCGACATAGAAATTGTGTCACAATTAAATACTATAGGTTCCATGCCAAACTTTTTACAAACGACTAAGGCATCTTTCGTCGCCGAATGGAGTAGTAGAGCAACCTGTGTGCCAGCTCACTCTGTATTGTTGCCAAATTTATTCAAGATGGCGGCGATGACGTCATCCAAGATGGCGGCATGTAGACTTGTCAACAGTGCATGACGTCATCCAAGACGGTGGCTTTTGGTGGGAAAATAGGCCAATTGTGCTATGTCCACTAACCTAACCGCCAGAAAAAACGGTAGTAGATTTGAATTTTGGCGGGAAAACAGAC
This sequence comes from Schistocerca americana, assembly GCF_021461395.2. NCBI lineage: Eukaryota > Metazoa > Arthropoda > Insecta > Orthoptera > Acrididae > Schistocerca > Schistocerca americana. The sequence goes on from NC_060123.1 coordinate 718,717,816, forward strand.
CAATTGGGCTACGTCCACAAACCTAAGCCTCCAGAAAAAATAGGCGCGAAATTCAAATTACAACAGGATAATGCATGCAGAACCGTACTTGTCTTTTATTATTAATTATCATTTATTATTATTATTATTCGCCTGCCTCCACTAACATAAAATCAAGATTTCCGTGGCCAGAAAACCATTTCCTTTACACCCACAAAAAAATCAATCCCAACTTAAAATTCCAACACCATAATCTATCAAACGCATGAAATAGCCTACATTCGCACTCACTTATATTCACTGCTAACCTATCAAAATCACGTCAAATAATAATAATAATAATAAATTGCACTTGTACTGACATAAGTCACCTCCTGTGAATTGGCAGGAAAAGAAGATCGAAGTCTTTGTGCCAATAAGTACGGTCATCACCTGGTCTCCGCCTGACACGTCTCGGAGACGGCAGCTGCACCCAGTGCGCTCACCACGGCGTTCACACAACAACTGGTTTAGTTCAAATCGTCGCCAGCAGAGGGACTTACTCCAGCCCGCCATGGTCGCTGCAGGTAAGGGAGCGACCGCGTATCCCCACGTCACGGCCGGTCCAGCGTTCTCGTCAACAACAACAACATATTTTCCCGGACAGTGGAGTCTATCCACTGCCCAAAGCAGCACGTTGAAACCTACAGATATCTATGAAAGAAAGAAAGCCATTCCGCACATTTCCCGCCAATTTTCTTTCTGCAGGACACGTTGCACCCTGTCCATACCTACGTCACGACCGCCCTTGTAAAAACTTGTTTCGCTCACAGATGCTGTCTACACGTTTCCCGCCAAAATTGTTTTCCTGAACAAGTTAGTACCTGCCAAGACCAACCGTTCACCATCTACCACGTGTATTTCTCGGACAAAGACGCACTGCCACGCTTTTCGTGCCAAAAGATACTTCCTTAAAACTGGAAGCTTCCACAACAGCACGTGTGTTCGGCCCTAACTTAACTGATCACCCTATTCTCATTATCCAAACAATATCCTTCCATTACCAACACACTCCTTTATACGTGAGCTATCTCACGTCCCTAGTCGCGTGCGCAATCAATTTAATTTAACACAAATTGCCCATCACTACTTAGTTAAATTGACCATTTAATTAACCTCTCTCGTCCGAAAATGCAAAGTCCACATCGACCTCGAATCAATTTCCGTCCACCTGGACTTCGAATGAAATAGTTAAACTCTCTACCGACCACTACGTCCCCTTACCGATCCATGTTCATGTACTTATGTGTACTCCACTTCTAGCAAACAAAGCCACTAACCTAAGTCACCCTTGGCTCTCTCTCGTGCCACGAGCGCGAGCTCACCCACGTCACAGTCTCTACCTTTATACTCTCGTCCAACATACTCCTCTGTAAATATCGTAACAATGAACCGAATACTGTTGTTCAATCCACGCCATCTAGGACGTGGCCAGAGCACGCCTTCCAGTACCTAAGCCGAGAACATCGCTCGTCCCACATGCAGTTAACCGCGAAATACTGCAATCCATCGCGTACTCGTAGCTACTCCCCTCCACAAGCCGATCTAACGCGTAGTTCACAACTCAAATCCACATCTACACGAAATAAGAACTCAACAAAATTCTATATATCTGCTCACAAATACTTAACCTTCTCTTTACCAAGAAAAAAATATAGCTAACAATATTCATCTCCAAAAATATTTCCTTCAGCGCCATTCTTAATACCGCGAACATTCAATTACACCTATATAACATACTTTTAATAATAAATCACCCATCCTAACACACTTTATGATCTCAAATCCTCAATTCACTCTCCATTTTAAATAAGATCAATTATTTTTAGATAATTTTATAAAATGCTCAGCTCTCCCCCATGTCCTGGAAGTTCAGCTTTCAGCCACCAAAGTTGCTAGTGAACTCATTCACTATCCCCACAGAATCCTCAACTCCCATTCGTTCATCCTAAGATCACGTGATACTACGTCATCACACTTATATAAGGAGACACCCCCTGCTCATCTTCCTCACCCGTCCATTATCAGAAGCATCGTTCGTTGGTTTTTTTTTGTTTTTCGCTGCTGAATAAGATGAAGAGAGCTATCTCAACCAGCATGCCCTTATCAGCCAAGAGGTCCAGGGTCCACGATACGCCATTACCGAGTAAGTAAATAATTTCTATTTTTTCATTATACATTTTCCTGTATATCTTATCTACTCTCCTTATTAATTATATATCTCATTGTTATAATGGACCTCACACAATTTATCCTCGATTGCGAGGAACGTACTGGAGCACAACAGCCCCCCCAGCCCCAACCTCCTGTGCTCGAAGGACAGCCGGACTTGCCTTGTGAGTATAATTTTAATTCTAGTCTGTTCATCGTTTATATTAACAATTTAAAAATTTGTTTTCTTATTTCGTACTTGTTACTTTTTTTTCTTTCTTTCTAGATCACTTAAGGCAATTCCAGGTCGAGTTAGAAGCAGCGCTCGGGGCTGTCCCACGTAGCCCCCTACATAAATGGGTTCAGCCCCCAGCTCCAGAACACACCACTCACGTGAGTATACTGAAAAATAAATCGTCTTTCACTCTAGCTATCCTTTTTCTCAAAAAAACTAAATTTTTTATCTCGTTCTGTTACAGGCTACTCGATTGATGATCGTGAGGCCGTTCATCGTGAGATCGACGTCATTCAATGGCAATTAGAGCAAAAATAACAACAGCCCACTCATAAGTTCCTTTTTTTTAAAAAAAATTCCTATCTCTAATAATAATATTAATATACTTATTTCTTTTTCTCTAACAATTCTGATTATAAAATATCTTATTTGCTCTAGATGATTATACACAATTAATGGATGATGGGTCAGATTAGTTTTTTGAGGGGGCAGTAGACTGCCCCGATGAATTGTGCACGCCTTGGAGTCAGTGCCAAAAAGGTAGTTAGTCCCTCTCCTTATAACCATGTGTGTGATCGTTAGAATTCACGTGCGCATACAATGTACTTACTTACTCTATCTCTACAGAGCTCGACTCTCAGCACGAGGTTGCGCGCGTGCCTCTCACAGCAGCTAAACCGGGCGGTCAGAGGCGCCCCGGAGACGTGCATCGCCCGTCAAGTCGCCGACGGTCGCCGCGCGCGAGGCTGCCGCCTCTGCCAAGGCCACGGCAGCCGTGCCGAACGCTTGCGCGCTGCGACTCCCCACAGGCCACCACGTGCGTCGGCCGCCACACGGGAAGCGGCCGCCACCGTCGCTATCTAGGTCACAGAGCCCGCCCCCGGCTGCTGTCACTGGGGCACGACCGTGGTCCCTCACAGCGGCCAGCACGTGCATCACCTCCATCGTCCGAGGTACAGCACACCTCGCCTAGTTATAGTTCTAGTATTAGTGAACCTGTGGCTAGTGGCAGTTCTCTCTCCCGCCCTTTTAGTCAAGTAGATCAGATCAGCGATACCAGACCTCAGTTGCAGTACTCGGTGATTGCGTACGCCTTTGAGGAGCGAATCTCGATCACTAGGATCAGAAACACGGCGGGGGGTATGACGATCCTGTTGGATTTTTAAATGCGTGCCTCCCTGTCCTAGAAACCGAGCTCCTCAAGTTGTCCAAAATCCGCGTTATCCCGCCGTTAAGTGGAGTGAAGTGCTCTGCATTAAGTTATTGAACCCCCCACCCCCCTTAAGTTCAGTCTGGTGATGGAGAGACCAGCATCCATTATGGCATAATAACGTGCAGCACATCAATCGCCGAGTGGTTTCGTAAATCCACCTTGAGTGTCATATTGGGCCGGTTTTCCGAGATGGAAGCCAACGGCTCAGCTAAGGCACTCAGCAGAATTGTACACCTGGACATCCATATACATGTACACGATCCATTAAATGGAGGGTCTAGCTATATCAAGCTCTCTAAAGATATAGCTAATAAACAAGCATGCATTAATGTCCAAAATATAAAAGATCACGTTTGTTTTGCATGGTCAATCCCGGCATTATCGTCCGGGTACATACAATGTAGGTGATAATATTTATTCATGTTATAACTTCGATGGTATTGAGTTCCCTGTCAAGATCCAGGACATACCTAAATTCGAGGCACAGAATAGCGGAATATTGGTACATGTTTATGACCTGGAGAAGAAAAGCAATTCAGATGAGCAAGACAAGCATATCATAGTCGGCCCCCTCCAGTTCTCATAATTTGCCTGTGAGTGAGAGATGCATGTAACTATGCTTTTCTTTTCTGAAGGTGACAGTTATCACTACGTCTGGATCAAGGATGTGTCCCAACTCCTTTCCTCCCAACTATCAACTGATTGTCGTGTAAAACATATTTGCTTAAGGTGCCTCAATTATTTCTCATCTGAACAGTAATTAGCTACGCATCTAGTAGACTGTACCTCCAAGGATGCGGTACGTGTTATCATGCCTACCCAGGAAAACAAATTCATAAATTTTTGGAATTCTCACCACCAGGAGCGCTGCCCGTTTGTAGTGTATGCCGACTTTGAATCCCTCCTCGCTCCTGTGATCCGCTGTGAAGGTGATCCTACGACCTCACACACTACCTTTACACAGAAATACGTACCATATGCAGCAGTGTACCAATCTGTATCGTCATATAGCACCAACCTTAACAGATGCAAATCTTATGTCGGGGCTAATCCATATATTTGGTTGCTCTCTGAGCTTGAAGAATTTTCACTGGAAGTTGATACACTGTACAGCGGAAACGTTCCCATTACCTAATCGAAGGAGAATGAATATTTTTATAATAACGTCACCAAGTGTCATATTTGTGGGCTGCCGTTAGACAGAAAAGTGGGAACTCCTCGTAGGGACCACTGTCATCTTACAGGGAAATTCCGTGGCGCAGCTCATAATGCTTTCAATTTGAAGTACCAGTTACCTGGACACATGCCCGTTTTCTTCCATAATTTAAGTGGGTATGACGCTCACTTTCTAGTTGAGCACTTGGCCGATTTTCGTTGGGAGAGAAATCAGGTTAGTGTCTTACCTGAGAGCGTCGAGAAGTATATTTCATTCTCCAAACGAATGACGCCGAGTATTACGCTACACTTCCTCGACACACTACGTTTTATGCAGGCACCACTACAGAAATTTGTTGAGGCTCTACTTCGTGGGGCAATGCATATCACTCGAGCTACATTTCCTGACGAGGAAAAGTTTCAACTTGTGACTGTTGTTGTTGTTGTGGTCTTCAGTCCTGAGACTGGTTTCATGCAGCCCTCCATGCTACTCTATCCTGTGCAAGCTTCTTCATCTCCCAGTACTTACTGCAACCTACATCCTTCTGAATCTGTTTAGAGTATTCATCTCTTGGTCGCCCTCTACGATTTTTACACTACACGCTGCCCTCCAGTACTAAATTTGTGATCCCTTGATGCCTCAGAACATGTCCTACCAACCGGTCCCTTCTTCTTGTCAAGTTGTGCCACAAACTCCTCTTCTCCCCAATCCTATTCAATACCTCCTCATTAGTTATGTGATCTACCCATCTAATCTTCAGCATTCTTCAGTAGCACCACATCTCGAAAGCTTCTACTCTCTTCTTGTCCAAACTACTTATCGTCCATGTTTCACTTCCATACATGGCTACACTCCGTGCAAATACTTTCAGAAACGGCTTCCTGACACTTAAATCTATACTCGATGTTAACAAATTTCTCTTCCTCAGAAACGCTTTCCTTGCCATTGCCAGTCTACATTTTATATCCTCTCTACTTCGACCATCATCAGTTATTTTGCTCTCCAAATAGCAAAACTCCTTTACTACTTTAAGTGTCTGATTTCCTAATCTAATTCCCTCAGCATCACCCGACTTCATTTGACCACACTCCGTTATCCTCGTTTTGCTTCTGTTGATGTTCATCTTATATCCTCCTTTCAAGACACTGTCCATTCCGTTCAACTGCTCTTCCAAGTCCTTTGCTGTCTCTGACAGAATTACAATCTCATCGGCGAACCTCAAAGTTTTTATTTCTTCTCCATGTCCGAATTTTTTTTTTTTTTTTTTTGTTTCCTTTACTGCTTGCTCAGTATACAGATTAAATAACATTGGGGAGAGGCTACAACCCTGTCTCACTCCTTTCCCATCCAGTGCTTCCCTTTCATGTCCCTCGACTCTTATAACTGCCATCTGGTTTCTGTACAAATTGTAAATAGCCATTCGCTCCGTGTATTTTACCCCTGCCACCTTCAGAATTTGAAAGAGAGTATTCCAGTCAACATTGTCAAAAGCTTTTACAAATGCTAGAAATGTAGGTTTGCCTTTCCTTAATGTGTCTTCTAAGATAAATTGTAGGGTCAGTATTGCCTCACGTGTTCCAACATTTCTACGGAATCCAAACTGATCTTCCCCGAGGTCAGCTTCTACCAGTTTTTCCATTCGTCTGTAAAGAATTCGCGTTAGTATTTTGCAGCTGTGACTTATTAAACTGATAGTTCGGTAATTTTCACATCTGTCAACACCTGCTTCCTTTGGGATTGGAATTATTATATTCTTTTTGAAGTCTGATGGTATTTCACCTGTCTCATACATCTTGCTCACCAGATGGTAGAGTTTTGTCAGGACTGGCTCTCCCAAGGCCGTCAGTAGTTCCAATGGAATGTTGTCTACTCCCGGGGCCTTGTTTTGACTCAGGTCTTTCAGTGCTCTGTGAAACTCTTCACGCAATATCACGCATTTCATCTTCATCTACAACCTATTCCATTTCCATAATATTGTCCTCAAGTACATCGCCCTTGTATAGACCCTCTATATACTCCTTCCGCCTTTCTGCTTTCCCTTCTTTGCTAAGAACTGGGTTTCCATCTGAGCTCTTGATATTCATACAAGTCGCTCTCTTTTCTCCAAATGTCTCTTTAATTTTCCTGTAGGCAGTATCCATCTTGCCCCTAGTGAGATAAGCCTCTACATCCGTACATTTGTCCTCTAGCCATCTCTGCTTAGCCGTTTTGCACTTCCTGTCTATCTCATTTTTGAGACGTTTGTATTCCTTTTTGCCTGCTTCATTTATTGCGTTTTTATATTTTCTCCTTTCATCAATTAAATTAAATATTTCTTCTGTTACCCAAGGATTTCTACTAGCCCTCGTCTTTTTACCTACTTGATCCTCTGCTGCCTTCACTACTTCATCCCTCAGAGCTACCCATTCTTCTTCTACTGTATTTCTTACTCCCATTCCTGTCAATTGTTCCTTTATGCACTCCCTGTAACTCTGTACAACCTCTGGTTTCGTCAGTTTATCCAGGTCCCATCTCCTTAAATTCCCACCTTTTTTGCAGTTTCTTCAGTTTTAATCTACAGTTCATAACCAATAGATTGTGGTCAGAGTCCACATCTGCCCCTGGAAATATCTTACAAGTTAAAACCGGGTTCCTGAATCACTGCCTGACCATTATATAATCTATCTGATACCTTCTAGTATCTCCAGGATTCTTCCATGTATACAACCTTCTTTTATGATTCTTGAACCAAGTGTTAGCTATGATTAAGTTATGCTCTGTGCAAAATTCTGCCAGACGGCTTCCTCTTTCATTTCTCTCCACCAATCCATATTCATCCACTATGTTTCTCTCTCCCCCTTTTCCTACTCTCGAATTTCAGTCTCCCATGTCTATTAAATTTTCGTCTCCCTTCACTACCTGAAAAATTTCTTTTATTTCATCATACATTTCATCAATTTCTTCATCATCTGCAGAGCTACTTGGCATATAAAGTTGTACTACTGTGGTAGGCATGGGCTTCGTATCTATCTTGGCCACAATAATGCGTTCACTATGCTGTTTGTAGTAGCTTACCCGCACTTCTATTTTTTTATTCATTATTAAACCTACTCCTGCATTACCCCTATTTGACTTTTTATTTATAACCCTGCATTCACCTGACCAAAAGTCTTGTTCCTCCTGCCACCGAACTTCACTAATTCCCACTATGTCTAGCTTTAACCCATCCATTTCCCTTTTTAAATTTTCTAACCTACCTGCCCGATTAAGGGATCTGACATTCCACGCTCCGCCGGCCGCGGTGGTCTAGCGGTTCAGGCGCTCAGTCCGGAACCGCGTGACCGCTACGGTCGCAGGTTCGAATCCTGCCTCGGGCATGGATGTGTGTGTTGTCCTTAGGTTAGTTATGTTTAAGTGGTGCTAAGTTCTAGGGGACTGATGACCACAGATGTTAAGTCCCATAGTGCTCAGAGCCATTCCACGCTCCGATCCGTAGAACGCCAGTTTTCTTTCTCCTGATAAAGACGTCCTCTTGAGTAGTCCTCGCCCGGAGATCCGAATGGGGGACTATTTTACCTCCGGAATATTTTACCCAAGAGGACGCCATCATCATTTAACCATACAGTAAAGCTGCGTGCCCTCGGGAAAAATTACGGCTGTAGTTTCCCCTTGCTTTCAGCCGTTCGCAGTACCAGCACAGCAAGGCCGTTTTGGTTAGTGTTACAAGGCCAGATCAGTCAATCATCCAGACTGTTGCCCCTGCAGCTACTGAAAAGGCTGCTGCCCCTCTTCAGGAACCACACGTTTGTCTGGCCTCTCAACAGATACCCCTCCGTTGTGGTTGCACCTACGGTACGGCCATCTGTATCGCTGAGGCACGCAAGCCTCCCCACCAACGCCAAGGCCCATGGTTCGGGGGGGCGGGGGACTTGTGACTAGGAAAGGGGTTTACCCATACGAGTATGTGGATAGTTTGGCCAAACTCGATGAAACCAGGCTACCCGACATAACTGCATTCTCCAGCAACCTCACAGGCGACACCATAACGAATGCAGAGTACGAGCATGCCGTGAATGTCTGGCAGGAATACAATGTTTCTAATTTAGGTGAGTACGCACGTCTTTACATGGACACAGACGTGCGCTTGCTTGCGGACGTTTTCAAGAAGTTTCGGAGTCTATGTATGACCACACATTCTCTGGACCTCGCCTTTTATTACACGGGACCTGGGTTATCTTGGGACGCGATGCTCAAGACAACAAAGTGCAGTATCGAATTATTGACCAACCCTGACGTGCTTCTTTCCTTCGAGCGGCGGATCCGTGGGGGGCTTTGCTAATGTATTCATGGACACGAGAAAAGAAATAGCCCATGGATGGGTGACAGCTTCAAAGCATCCCTTGATTCACGTTACATAATGTATTTAGACGTCAATAATTTATACGGGCACGCTATGAAGGAATTGCTGCCGATTGGCGAGTTTGCGTGGCTGTCCGAAAATGATTGCAAGGGATTAGGTGGAAATATCGGGGGGGGGGGGGGGGGGGGGGGGGTATGGCCGCCGATTCTGATGTAGGGCATGTTGTGGAGGCAGAACTCACATATCCTATTAGTTTGCATGACGCGCATGCCGATTTGGCGCTGTGTCCAGAGCAACTAGTTCCGCGAGGACGTTCCACACCGAAACTGATGACAACGCTGGGGGGCAAGCAGAGGTATATCATTCACTATCTTAACGTCCAGCAATGCCTCAGCTTGGGTATGGAGCTGGTTAAAATCACCTGGGCCATCTCCTTCAGGCAGTCTCCCTGGTTGAAGGAGTATATTGATCTGAATAGAAGACAGAGAACTTCCGCGTCGTGTGACTTTGAGAAAGATTTTTATAACTTAATGAATAATTCAATTTTCGGTAAAACTATGGAGAATTTGAGGGAACGACATGAAATTTTTACTAGAACGCAATGGGATGGGCGTTATGGCGTAAGAAAATGCATTGCCAGACCAAATTTCAAACGGGTCACCATTTTCAATAAGAACTTTGTTGCTGTGGAGATGGCTAAAGCTGTAGTAGAGTTTACTAAACCTATTTATGTGGGGATGTGCATACTAGACCCATCCAAACTCCACATGTACTGCTTTCATTATGCGGATCCTAAATTACTTCAGATGGATACAGATAGTTTCATCTATTGGGTGAAGACCTGTGATCCATATTAAGTGATTAGGCGCCACTCCAATTAATTCGACACGTCTTCTTATGCGGCCGATAATCCTTATGGTATTGTTCCACAAAACAAGGTTATCGGTCTCATGAAAGACGAGACGAATGGATTGCCGATTGTGGAGTATGTAGGTCTTCAGTCCAGGATGTATGCATATCGCACATTGTACGGTCCCACTCAGAGACGGGCTAAGGGGGTACGGCGGATGGCCTCGAGAGCCCTGTCTATCGGAGACTATTTGCAGTGCCTACGTGGTGGTGTTCGCGGTGCTGAGCTGCAGCCGCCGCATATTGTCCGGCAAACTAGTATTCGATCGACAGCGTACGAGGTGTACACTGTGCTGCAGTTTAAAATCGGTGTGTCGCCTCATGACGATAAATGGGTCATCTGTGATGACGGCACTGAAGCTCGCCGTACTCACACTACTCACTTGTAGCGAGAGAAGGGGTGGGGGACTCTGATTGAGAGCGAAAGAGAGGTAATGAGAGAGAGAGAGAGGGAGAGAGAGATAGCGAGAGTGTCTGCAGAGTAGCAGTATGGCCCCTTTATCATAGTGTAAATACTGGATGAGAGTGTTTTCTAGTGTGTATCAGCTTGCGTACTTCCGTGTATGTGTGTGTTATGTGTTTTTGTGTAAATCAAAATGTTATTTATTATACAAAAGAAAAAATCATAAAAAACACAAAAAATAAAAATAGCAGCAAACTAAAAATAAAATCATTAAAAATGTGTTTATATATATTTGTATATATTTCTTGACGAGTATTACTAGACCTTCAATTCATCCTTTTATAATGAAGAAGAAGAAATACGCCTGCGAATTGGACCAGTCTCGACGTAATCCCAGTCAGTGGCAGGGTGAGGCTGGTGTTTCTTCTTTCCAAGAATCGCTGAAAATACATTAGCTAGTCCAGACGGCTCAGAAGTGTTAGGGCTCAGGTCTCCATCTTTCAGCTTTTGCAATAGCACTCACTCGCTTACTACGTCCTGCACTAATTCCGAGAACTTTTGACGTTCGTCTCACAGCCTTCTGGGCAGGAACTGTTGGCTGTCACTCAGTACTCAGGTGTTTCTTCTCCTCCTCGTAAGGCTGCAGAGTTCTCTGCAGTAACTTCACGATAAGCAAACCAAGTCTTTTTTTTTAGTATTAGAATTTTCTGCACCACAGCGCAACAATACGAAGCGAAGCACGACGCAGGCACCTGCAGGAGCGACACGCAACGCACGTTGTTTGTGTTCACACCAAACTAAGCCGGCAGCACAGGTGCTTTGACGTCACGACCTGCAGCGATTAACGCGCTGGGATCGGTTCACGCCTCTCGCTTGTCGACCTGTTTAGCTGCCAGCTTGAAACGCATACGTCAGGTGCAGTTTCAGCAGCCTGGGTATAGTTACACACGGAGGTTTGAGTCTCACCGTAGAGCTTGTCGCGTGGCGTAGCGCACAAGGCACTGAAACCTTATGTCACATATGTGCATTCAAATGAGATATTAGCAGCTACAGAAATGAACCATTTGTACTTACTATTTCTCGATTTTTCCAACATTTAACAAATTAAATAAACAAATGCAGAGTGGAAAGCCCAAAATATGTTAATTCGGAAGAAAAGGTACGTTTAACAGTCAAAACAATTGCAGACTGTCATCCGACACGTGAACTTCTCATTTAAGTAGGAGAGAGTGAATTTGACTTTAAGAATCCCAGACACTTTAAACCGTAAAAAAAACATGTGTATGGGCACTGAAGTTACTACATCATTATCTAAATTGAAACTTCTCGAAAATGGCATATTCGAATTAAGATGTCTAGATTTCTACTCTGAGGCCACAGTTCAGACGTGTCAGCCACTGAAATAGGAAACAGTCGCTAATGAAAACGTTTCCGAGTGCTGCTAACCAGGGCCCACCTTTTCGCGTTATGTTGGCGCTGATAATTATTGCACTGCTTTCAGATTTCGTCCTCAGTTGTAACGAGAAGCCAGCAAAAACTGTCAACCTACAAACAAACGTACGTGCAACGCCAAGCTGGAACTTCAATTGAGTGTTAACATTCACTTTCGCACGTTGGGTTTCACGTTGACGTGCATTTCCCGGCACTTGCAGAACAAGGCGTACTAAAAAATGACACGATTCTGAAGAAATGTTTAACGCGGCGTATCACTAGAACTACGTATTTTCGTAATACGCAGGTATAAGTACGACAACAACCAAATATGGCATGTTAGTTTTGCATAATAACGAATGCAGATGTGATTGGCGGTCCGATAATATATCACAAAGGCAATAAGGAAAAAAAGTAGCTTACAGCAGCCCCCGAACGATGATCCACGGTTAATTACATGAAGTCGGCGGCATTATTATTATTATTATTCATCCCTTGCGTTTCCGGAAGGCTTTTACCGCCAGTGCGTTGTTAGTTATTGACATTTAATCATATAGGGACCGACGACCTCAGCAGTTTCGTCCCTCGTAATTCACACACACACTGACTCACACACACACACACACACACACACACACACGGACGCACGGACGCACGCACGTATTTAATCATAAGAAATCGTACCAACGGTCTCGTATGTATAATAAATCTCCAGTATGCGGAAAACGACGTTTAAGGCCCCTCCCTAGACACGCACAATTTATCGGCCGGCCGACCGATTTCGTGTCAGCCTACACACGTCCCGACCGACCGCACTCAGTGATTACAGCGCCGCCCCGTTGTTTTGATTGTTTCTCGTAAGTTTACTGAATTATGTTCTACGAGATCCCACTTGGCTGTTTTAAAGGTAACCAGGCCAAGCAAGGCCGAGAGAAAGCTGTGGCAAAGAAGGAAAGAAATTCGTCCACATTCTGTAACTTAAGCAGCTGGGAGCCGCCGATTTTCGTAATTACTTCACAATGGATGAATCGTGCATTTCGGAGCTGCTGATAGTCATCAAACCATTCTGAACGAAAAATAATGCAGTCATGCCAGAGGCTGTAAGCTCCGGGCAGAGGCTGTCAGCTGCGATTTCCAGCCACTTGCAGAAGTTAAGAGGACCTCAGGTTCTGTGCTGTTGTATCCTCACAATCAGTAACTAAAATTGTTCCCAAAACCTGCTACGTGATTTATAGTCGACTGACGAAATACATCACGGTAAAGCAAAATAAATAAATCAAAAGACGTTTGTGACAATGTTCTTAGTAATTTATTAATGGTGGTAATATTATTAATTTATTTATGGTAGTAGCGTAAAAGATGGCCGGTAAATTTAAGAGACTCATTTCATGTTCGAAGAAGAAAGACAACAAGAAGAAAAAAAACACTTTGCTCTTCATAGCAGAAGGCTTGCATATAGCGTGGACTTTTTAACACGTACAACAATGAAGCAAGTAGATTTTATGAATTAACGTCCCTGGAATGTCGATATTTCGGTTTTTAGATTTCATTTCGATTAGTGTCGGAAATGAAACGTAAAAACAGAAATACAGAAGGTCGACGGACTTTCCATCTCTCTATGTGCCATACGAATCCATCGTGAATTCGTTAAAAAATTAAACAAGTGCTTCATTTCTTGCATCTCTTTTCCTATACTCCTCGTGCGACGTGTCCCACAAACATCTTCTTCTGTAGTGGTCAATCCAAGGATTGGTTTGCAACAGCTACAATGGCAGCTTGTCTCCATTCTGTGCGTCTTTCAGCTTTTCTCTTCATTTCTTTATAGGTGCTACATCCCACATCTTTCACGATTTGATCCATGTACCTCAGTCGTGGTCTTCCTCTTGGTCTTTTTCCCTCGACATATCCCTCTATGATTGTGTTCAGGAGTCCTTTATGCCTTAATAGATGGCCTGTAAATTGCACTCTTCTTTTAACAATGAAACTCCAGAAGCTTCTCTTCTCACCTGCTCTTTCCAGAACCACTTCGTTTGTAACCTTGTCGATCCATTTTATTTTGAGCATGCATCTATAGCACCACATTTGAAAAGAATTTAGCTTCTGCTGTTCCTCTGTCCCGAGAGTCCATGTTTCACACCCATAGCATGCCACACTCCACACATATGATTTCAAAAATCTTTTCCTGGTTTCAAGGCTGATGCTCTTAGATGTTAATATGTTTTTCTTCTTGTTAAAAGCAGCCTTTGCTTGAGCTACTTCTCACTTCTGCCTTGCTCCTTCCATTCCTGGTGATATTACTGCCCAGATAAGTAAATTTATCAACTTGTTCGAGCAGTTCATTGCCTACATGAACTTGGACTTTCACTTGACCTTCTTTGTCGCGTGCCATTACTTTTGTTTTTGCTTTATTAATTCTCATATTATATTCTTCACCCATAACTTTATCCATTCTATTCAGTAGGACTACAAGATCTTCTTCACTTTCAGCCAGGACAGCTATATCATCGGCATATCTTATCATATCTATTCGTTGGCCATGAATTACTGCACCTGTCTATGAATTTTCCCTTACTTTTTTCAGCGCCTCTTCAATGTATACGTTAAAGATAACAGGGGATAGTGCGCAACCTTGCCGGACACCTTTCCGTAACTGCACCTCTTCTTGTTTTGTCCGTCCACGGATAACTGCTGTCTCGTTTTTGTACAGGTTCCATATCATTTTTCTATCTTTATGGTCTATTCCTACTTTTTTGAGTACCTCAAACATCTTATCCCATTTAACATTATCCCACAAACATCTGTATCCTTTAAATTCCTCTAAACATGCTGTCCTTAAAGTCTCGTCCGCCGTACACCCTGCCACGTATATCGGAACAGTATTTAATCCCGCGCGCGGTCGGTACGACGCCGCTAGCCAGGACACGCACGCCGGGTGGAGTAGCCGGGCGCCGGCCGGCCCCACATCCCCGGCAGTGCAAGTCCGGCGGTCGGTCGGTCGGTCAAAACACCGACACACGTCCAATTAGCCGGTCGGCCGCCTGGCGCGTACTTAGGACCGTATCCATTCAGTGAGGCGCCGCTGGCGAGTCACGTGGTCTGACTCAGAGCCGCGACCGACGAAACGAAGCGCCATGGGTCATTCTTCTTTCTTGTGACGATTGCCGAATACGCTTGTCGATATTATACAGTACAGTGTATAGTTCAGTTGTGTAAGTGCTTCTGTGTAGGTAGAGCAGTTTTCGTGTCGTCAGAGGGTTTTTTTCCACTCTGGAGAGGTTTCTTCTTCTCACCGCCCCCCCACCCCCGCCGCCCCCTCCTCACTCTCCTCCCTCTCCTCCCCCTCAGAAGAGCGAGGCAAGATTGATCACGTACTGCAACACGACAGCCATGGTAAGTGAACTCGCTTACGTAGTTTGCAGCGCTGTTAATGGACGTTATATATGAATTGTTCATTCATTAAGACTTTTCTCTGATAGAACTTACACAAGAGCATGCTCACTGTCAATATTTTGACAGTAAATAGGAAAATCTATGTATTATGTTGTTCACTCGTTTAGATTCGTCGAGTGCTTAAATTTTTGTTTGTTGTGCTGTTTATTTTTGCTTTAGAGATTTCATTTGTCATTTTACTTCAGATTTCTTATCCATCCAACTCGTAAACCTCCCCGGTGAAGGCTATGAGAAGGAAAGTTTGGAAACAGACCAAACATAGCATAATATGTTCTCTGCATTTTCGGGAAGAGGACAGGAAATGGACATCAGTTTTGTCGTCCGTATTAAAGAAATTTCAGAGCAGCTCACTGCCTGTTGCAGTGGGCAAAGAAATTGTGTAAGACGGGCTTATTTCGTGTAATAGTGTGTGTGTAAATTTGTGATTATGCAAATTTCCATGAATTTCGGTGATTTTGTTTGGTAATTGTTGTATTTTGGTTGGGAGGTGTCGTGGATACTGGTTTACCATCTACAGTTAGGTTACGTTTTTTATATCAGTTATGTGGGGGAGTTTTCGTTTATTGTACAGTGGACTTCGTTTAACGGATTTGACGACGTCAGTGTTAGGTTTTGGCATTGTGGGCTGCCGCACAGGTCAAGTGGGTCAACGGAGACGTCAGATCCCACCTGTCGGCTTTGACCCGTGACGTAAGGGTGTTGTTTGTAGATGTTTGTGGATGTAGGTGGGTGGGGGTGGTTGTTTGATTGTTGGGGAGTGTCTGTTTTGTTGCACTTGTTTTTCAGTTGTAGTGTGAGAGATTGAGATTTATTTTTTGGTATTTATTTGATGGATTCTTGATTTTGCAGGGAGGGTGGAAGTTGGGTGGGGGGTTTGGTAGGTTGTGGGTGGGTTGGGAGATTTTTTTTGGTTGTTTCCTTGTATGTGTTTGTGGCTGTGTGAGATTGTGGTGCCTGACCTAGTGTGTAGTGCCGGAACTTTCTTGTAGTAATTAGTCGTGTTTTTTGGGTTTATTTTTCGTATGTTGTGATCAGTGCGGTATTTCTGCGTTGGGAGGTCGGTGGTATTTACTGTATGTGATGTTCGTTGATGTTTCAGTATTGGCACTTGGATTTGATTAATGTATCTTTGGGGAAGTACTGGATTCAAATTTTTTTTATATCCTTAGTTTTTGAGCTATATAGGTCAAGGGAAGTGTCCGATTCCAATTGGCTCTTCCAGCTACGTGTTTCGGTATCGTGAACTGGTATTAACCTATGTAGGTCTAGTGAAGTATTCATTCCAATTTTATCTGTTTAGGTGTTGGTTTTGTGGTGGTGGTGGTGGTGGTGGTGGTGGTGGTGTAGCTTTTGGCCCAAAAGCTCTCAATTTTCCACCCTGATCCCGTTGGTTTGATTATATCTTCGGAGGAAGATGGCTGTTCGTTTTTTAATTTATTTTCGTTATGTTTGCCTAATGACGTAATAGGCTCTAAATTGGAGTCGTTGTCAATGGTCGTATCCGCCGTATTGGTGACGTCATTGGTCAAAGCAGACGGGTGGAATCGGACATTTCTGTAATCAGTCGAGTTTGTGAGGTTTATTAGGAACTGTCTCAATACCGTTCATCATATCCACGGCACAATTCGATAAATCATCGAAAAGCTAATATTTTAAAATATATTAAAAATTCGGAATGAACTAATACATTGGCCTTACATGTGCTCTCTGACTTGACATGCATGCAATACGCTTTGAGAAACACATTTATCACGTCATTTACGGTTAAAATAATGTACAAACAAAATATAAAATTTAGAATGTGAATAACATGTTCGAATGACAATGAAGAAAATAGGTTTAGTGGTACATGCATTCAGAATTTATTGAAACATTTAACGGGTAATTTTTAAAATTCTGGCGAAAATTCTAATCTCCAATTCCTTTGATGCAAATTAGCGGAACATTATACAGCTTTATTGCATAATGATTCAAATGTTTGGCTTTCTTCTAGGTCTTTGTCCATGCAGATTATTACTTACACATGTATTGCGGTTAGGTAAGTCTGAATACTTACGTAAACTATGCAAGCGTGTACTTGTATAAAGGACTTTTGAATATGTACAAAGACGATATTGAAAGAATTTTATCTGCACCTGATTCCATTTTTAAGCATCTTGGAAGCCTATGATTATCTTAATTATCTAAGAGTGGATGAATCCTGCATTCATTCTTAACAAAAAGAATAGTCACGAGAGACAGGCTGTAGGCTGCGAGGACAGGCTGTTAACCACATTACGATTCGTAGTCACTGGCAGAGGTTAAGAGGACCTCAAATTCAGTGCTATTGTATCTCCACGATTATTAACTCATATCCTGAAACCTGCAATGTGATTTATAGCTGACTGAGAAAATGTCCAGTAAAGAAATGTGAATAAAACATTCATATAAACGTTACTTATTTATGCATGTAGCATAAAAGATCTGTTTAAGGGGAGCCGGAGGTGCCTATGCTGCCCATGTTAAAATCACTAAGTTTGAGGAACATTTATGAATAAACTACCAAATAGAAATATTTGAATTTTTTTTACATATAGAGTGGTTTAGTATTGCAGTTATGACAGAGGGATTTTGGAGTATCTTTTCTAGTTTCCTTCCAATTATTTTTTTATTAATGACTCAAATTTTTTACAAATAATTGTTTATAATTAAACTGAAATGAAACTACTGAACATATTGCCAAATGGCTGTGTTACAATGTAAGTTTGACCACTAGGAGCGCTGTATAAAAATTTCATCTCTCTAGCTTGAGTGGATTTTGAGAAAATGTTCCTTGTATTCGAAAAATTCTAATTTACGGGAAATGGCTATCAAAGTTTCTCAATACATTCCTGCACTATAGGATGGATTATCAGGGTCTTCTTTATCCTCCAAAAGCTTCCTCTTCTTTTTTTCTGGCCTGTTGTTCTATCATACTTCATATGCCTTTCTCTTCTTTCTGCTCCTCTTATCCTTTCTCTGTCAATATTTTAGTGCTCGTACAGTGTTCACCCCAGCTGTAAATCCTAATGCCTTCAGAACTTCACACTTCACACTGTTCCCTTGGTTGTAGGTTGCTATTGCATCATAAATGCCAAAGTGCAGTGTTTTTGTGCTTACAAACACCCTTTTAGGAATCACTTTCCAAATCAAATTGTTTAAACTCACATTAGGATTTTGCGTCTTTCCGTGTAGACATTTGTGTAACAATTCTGGATGTGCTAAGTCATGAAAAATTGGTTTTATTGCATTTATCACAGCTGCTGGCAAACCATGTTTGTGATCATAGTCATTTTTTGCATTATATTTGCACCAGGAATCTCTTGGGCACAGGCTGTGTTGAGGGTATTCATTGGAAGAGGCAGTATGAACAATGCCCACACTGCTTTTCGCATGTCACTAACATTACTAGTATTTTGCCTTATAGCATACCCATAGTATCTCTGTAGACGTTCAATCACCTCATCAGTAAGCCTGCCTCTCCCTGCTATTGTCTTTCCATCACTGAGCTTACTCGAACCCAAAGTTTGTTTGAGCCTTCGAAGCTGTGCACCCATATGCTATTGTACATGCCCAATGCATTCCAACGTTTCAACTACAAATTCATTTCCATATGGTTTCAGTTCCTCTATAGTCTTGAAACTTTTGGAGTCACCATCCCCAAGGTAGTATTTGTACCTAACGTTGTATCTGGGAACTGAACGTTCAAAAATTTGTTTCACTCCATCCACTTCCATTGCTCCACTTGATCCACTAAAATTTGCCTCACAGGTTCCACTGTGCTCTCCTTTGATTTTATTTTTGCACCTACAATGTTTTGATAATATTGCAACATCTATCACTTTTGCACTATCACCACAAGTAGCAGTTACAACCCCATTCAGGGATTTATGACCCCTCTTTTGCCAGGAACCATCTAATGCCACTACCAAATCCCTAGAACCACCGTTCATTTCTACAGATTCCTCACTGCTTCCTTCATGGTTTTCAAAGCCACATCTTCAACAGAGGATCCTACCAGTTCACAGTAGTACCCAAATTTGCTTGGAGGCGATGGCAAGTTCATAATACCACAAAACAGTTTACAAGCAGCAGACCCTTTTCCAATGGATCGAAGACCATACACAAGTCGAACATTCACATCAAACACTCTAGATCGTCCATTTTCACCAAAGAGACTGGCATGTGAATTGTAGAAGTCACTTGATACTTGCAACATGCACAAATTATCTTCGTCTCACAAGCTAAACCAAAGTGCTTTGTTAACTCTAGTCCCACTCCTACACTTGAACACATTTTGCACAGAACACTTTCCTTCAGCACAGAAGATAATAAGCCAATATTCAGTACTTCGTTAATATCATCACTGTCACTAACATATTCACGAAATCTGTCACTTCCACCAGTCAGCTTCTTGCTAGATGATGTCACAGGGCTATGGCTGGCCATGTGTTGCTTAGCAGAACAACGCACTGTTTCAGTCATTGTAGTATCGCAACTTGGTATTAGTGTTAGTTTTCTTTTCCCTGCGTTTTTCCTCTTCTTATATACACGGTTACTAAAACGTGGCATCGTAACCAGAACAACGCTTTACACAAAAAGTATATTACTACCAACAGCAGGCGCAACACTGAACTAATTCGAAACGGTAAACAGCAAAGAGACGATGTTCCGCGCTCTTAGCGCTTCATTTGTTACAGAAAATAATGTAGCCAACCCTTGCACACTCGCTGTATGCGTAACACGCCGAGAAAATCCCAAGCAGTTCGCCAGGAAGTCACAAGAAGGTGTTAGATGCATTCAGCGGCCGCCCATTTCCTCTGCAGGCGTGGGGGAAATTGGTAATAACTCCACTTCTAGGGCGAGTAGAACAATAATTCAAAGTTTACATTAAAGAAGAATGTTCCAATTAGTTTTCGGTAGCAAAAAATCGTAATTTTTTGGATTTGACCACCTACGGCTCCCCTTAAGAAACTCATTTGAAATTCGAAGGAGAAAAAAATGTGAAGGTGGCACACATCTAATAAATACATGAGAAAAGTAGCGTTTAGCAACCGTCTGAATGTAAAAAAGTCCCACACTTTGCTACTTCTAGCACAGGACTTGCATGTAGGCTGGACTTCTTGAAACTTAAAACGATGAAGCAAGCATGTTTTCAGTTTCGGTTTGAAGATTTCATTTACGCTAAGTGTCGGAAGTAAAACATAAAGGAAATACTGAAGATGGGCTGAGTCTCATTCTATGTGCCTCACGAACCACTTCTCGGGTGACGTGACCCACAAACATCTGCAGTTTTAAATTTCTCCAGAAACTCTGCCCTCAAAGTTCCCGCGTTATTCTATTAGAACAACATTTAAATCCAGCGCGCAGTGACGACAGACTGACTTTTCGTCTGGAGGCTGGCACGACAGTGCTACGTCAGGCAGCACCAGTTGTGAGGTGGTGTTGGGTCCCACCCACCCGACAAGGAAGATTGTTCAGTTAGCTCAGAACGCGTGGTGGCACACTGATACCCCATGTTATTTCCTTTCTCGTTCTAGAAGTGTTTCCTACCGTGAGCGATTATCGTACAAGGGTGGTCCTATTAAAGTACCCGACACAACAAAGAAAACACAAATTTTGGAAAAATGTATTTTTCAACGTAATCTTTCATCTCTCTACACTTTCCCCATCGATGTTCAGTAAGTTAGCTACTCTTTTTATAATGAGAACTTTAACTCCGCAAAATAGCCATTAACTGCCAACATCAAGTCTTCATTTGTTGAAAATCTTCGACCAGTCATTTTTTCAAGTTTGGGAACAAAATAATCAGAGGGGGCTATATCTGGCGAATAGGGTGCATGAGATAGCAATTCAAACTTTAATTCATTTTGGTCATTGCAATAACGGACTTATGGGCTGGTACATTGTCCTGAAGGATCACTTTCTTCTTGGCCAAATGCGGCCGTTTCTGCTAGATTTCTTCGCCCAAACGTTGCATTAAGTTAGTATAATACATGCTGTTAATAGTTTTCCCTTTTTCAAGGTAGTCAATGAAAATTATCCCACGCGCATCCCAAAAACCGACGCCATGACCTTGTCTCCAGATGAAACTGTCTTCGTCGTCTTTGGAGTCGGTGCTCCAATTTGTGTCCATTGTTTTGATATTTTCTCTCGGGGGCGTAGTGGTGAACCCATATTTCGTCCACGGTTATGAAACGGGCAAAAAACCGCCTTTGTTGCTTCGAAACTACGCTAAACACTCAATTGAAACATCTTCTCGACACTGCTTTTGCTCGAGTGTGAGCAAACGCGGCACAGGCCTTGCACACAGTGCTCCCATTTCCAAATTTTCAGACAATATGCGGCGTACCGCACTTTCTGAAATGCCTACTGTCTGCTAGCTCTCGCACTTTGTCGACGATCATCCAGTACCGCTTTGTGGATGTTCTTCGCCGTTTCCGGAGTCGTCACCTCATTTGGTCGAGTACTGCGATGCTTGTCTTGGCAGCTCGTACCGCTTCGTTTCAACTCGGCTACCCAATATTTTACTGTTGTCAACGAAGGCGCTGAGGCACTTCAGAAACCCAGACACAAGGC
The DNA here is from genome assembly GCF_021461395.2 of Schistocerca americana. Taxonomy (NCBI): domain Eukaryota; kingdom Metazoa; phylum Arthropoda; class Insecta; order Orthoptera; family Acrididae; genus Schistocerca; species Schistocerca americana. The sequence goes on from NC_060123.1 coordinate 718,739,718, forward strand.
AAGTTCCTTACAGCCTCCTGCCACACCTTGGTAGGCGTGGCCCCACCAGCAGTCGACCAGTGGGGAAAACATATTTACGTATTCCACTCTTTTAAGTTAGCTATCATTAGTTTTGTCTAAGATATATATTCTAATTTCACAGTATGTTCGACCTGAAGATGGCCCCTGCGATGGGCTGAAACCGGTCGGCACTAAATAAATAAACAACGCGATTAAGATTGTTTTCTTAATACTAAGTTAAAATATTTCAAAAAATAATATCGCATAACGATGACCCATTTTCCATTTTTACAAGTTCACTCCCAACGTTCACTATTGATGACTGCCAAACAAATACTAAACAATGTGGCGTCTTCTAACTTGAAAGATATGCATCATTGGTCGTATACTTCCTAATCCAGAGATGTTTAACGACGATTGCCATCTCTCGGACAGGCCGGGTACTTACGGGACCACCGTCGTATTTCTAGGAATTTGCATGAAGTGTGGAAAATGTGAAGGTACTTGAAATTTGTAAGTTGTCAAGCATTTTTTGTATTGTTTTAAATTTAAAATAACCCTCTTGGAGGGTGCGATGAACAAGCTTTGCTTCTGCGCTTTTTTTTTTTTTTTTTTTTTTTTTTTCTTCAACAGGAGTTTCCTTTGGGCCATCACTTGTTCCATTCTACGAGAATGTTGTTCCATGTGTCCACTTTTCCAGTTCCTAATATTTTTGTCCTGAAAAAGTGCGTTTCCCTTCATTCCTCATCCAATATTATAATTAAGATACCGTACATGACGAGATTCATTACAGTCTAACATATCGTACATTGCCTTTGAAAATCATTATTAGAGCACGTAGAAACGGTTGACATATAAAATTTCCACGTCGGTATAGTTACACCGAAGAGCGTTTCACCTCTGTTTCAACGAGTGGATAGGGTGACGGTTTAAAAAAGTAAAGGACGAGCGTTCAAATCAAACTGCAGTCAGTTATCACTTTTTTGTTTAGACCTGTGCAGGTAATATTTTAAATCTTAATTGACTACAAATTGTGAAGTTGTAGGCTTTCCTAGATTCCGCATTCTTTCAAGATACCATTTTACAATTGTACCTCATTCCACAGATATTCCTACTCTACCGTTGTACTGCGTGTTGTACAACGTAGTTTATCAAAGACTGCAAGAGACCTGTTCAAAAAATTGTGGAACTTCATCACCAAAATTTTTCTACTCTCACCTTTTACTTAACGTACATGGTCTCCGAAATACTCTTTTAGTTTTGATAGACAGCTCCCAAAGACGTTTCCACTTACAGCAGCAGTCTAGGTACGCCTGTTGCAGGATCGCGCGAAGCGCAGTCTGCGAATTTTCTTTCGTCTCGTCTATCGTTGCAAATCTTCATATTTGCAACAGGTTTTTTTTTTCAACTTTGGAAATAGAGAAAAGTCCGCAGGGTCCAGGTCTGCAGAGCACGGAGGATGAGGCAGCAGTCTATTTTTCTAGTATTTGTGCAAAGGCCACGCACCAGTAGGCATGAATGTGCGGGTGCGTTATCGTGATGCAAGAGTCGTAATTCCAAGATACTGTGTCAGGATTTCATCACCCGATCGAACTGAAATGCTACATTCTTCTGCAGCGTCCCGGACAGCCAGCCACGGTTTCGCTGACGTTCTCGGCACGAGCGCCGTCGGCCGTCCTGGACGAGTGTCGCCTGCCTTCAACTTCCGTCCGGCCAGTTCCAAACCGCGTGAGCCATTCTCAACACCGAGTACGGCTTAAGCACTCCACTCATCACTGTAGGATCCCTGCATCATTTCGTGTGTCTCTGTAAAGCTTTTCGTAAGTTTCACACAAAGTGTAATGTTGACGCCTTGCTCCTCTAACTCAGCCATCTCGAAATTCACAAATGGGCGACATAATGTTCTACTTAATACAGCACTGATCAATAACTAACAACATAAAACAATGAAACTCCCGGAGTTACGCATTGAACACAGGCGTATACAGGGATGCCAACCGCAGTTTGCTCCAACGCACCATTGTTCAGGAATTTTTGGAACAAACATCGTATAACCAGATTACCGGTGGATAAATGCTAAACCATTTATGAGGTCGCATAAATCAGAAATCTAGTTGTAGTCAAGGCTTGAATCACTGTTAAGATTCGAGAACGGTAGCTCATTGTACGTGTGTATTCCGTTTCGTTTTGTAAACAGTCCGCCGCCGTAGGCGATTGGTCCGCGCGACACTCGTGTGAAAGACCCAGGTTCGATTTCTGGTGCTGCCAGAGACTTTTCCTCGGTGGGATGACCGGACAGGGGCGCACACAGCCCCTGAGAACGGAGTAGCTACGCGGTGGAGAGGTGGCGCGGAAAGCGGCCGGGAGTGCGCTGTGACGACCCCGTATCCCTCCCGATGATTGACTGGGCAGGACACGGCGATTGGTCGGCTATTGCGTCGTCTTCAGGGCCTGGTCGAGGGTTCCCTTCTTGTTTACAAGTAAATTTAGTTGCTATAGTTTGAAGCTGACTGTTGAAACAGTCACTTAAAAAGTTCTTGATCGCTTCAGGAAAGTGGAGAATTTTAAGGAAGTGGAAGATACGTTAGTAAAATCTGAGACGGAACTGAGGAACTTAGTTTGCTCTGATATGCTGAAGGAATTAAGATTAGGTTTAAGATCAGTAGTAAATATAAATGCAAGATTCTTGATGTGTCGACAGAAGTGCCGACACAGTGTGATTTGAGGGGACCGCAATGCACGCTATAAACACACGAAGGATGGCGTGAGGTCTGAAACAGGATACGTAATGAATGCTATAAAGAAAAGTACGTAGCTTTTGGAATACTTAACTTTAATCCATCCTTGTTGTATACATCGTTCTTGATGAGACATGCTTTATACGATAAGTATCAATTGCTATGTAAGGCTAATGGCGCCTTGCTAGGTCGTAGCCATGGACTTAGCTGAAGGCTATTCTAACTGTCTGCTCGGCAAAGGAGCGAGGCTTCGTCAGTGTAGTCGCTAGCAAGTCGTCCGTACAACTGGGGCGAGTGCTAGTCCGTCTCTCGAGACCTGCCGTGTGGTGGCGCTCGGTCTGCGATCACTAACAGTGGCGACACGCGGGTCCGACATGTACTAATGGACCGCGGCCGATTTAAAACTACCACCTAGCAAGTGTGGTGTCTGGCGGTGACACCACAATTGTAGTAGGAGAAAGATAGCTATTTTCAAAAGAGGTTTGAGCCCACTTAGCTTCATAAGTGATTCATCCCAATGTTAAGATTTTCTGTTCTCCGATAGTTAACCTCGTTTCAAATAGAGCTGTGCTGTGCAAAGAGGCACTAGATTATACTAGAATTTTAATTCATTTAATATTACGTAATGCTACTCCAGGCGGGTGTAAAATGAATGTGCACAACGGAGAATAATACGCACTAAAATGAATATTTGGCCCTGTCTGACTACCCCCTGAAGCAGAACTTAGGATCTCTTAATTCTATAACATATAAATTACAACCTAAACATAAATGAATAATGAAGGCAACTAATGGTACGAAATGATAAACGTTGTTACTGGATATACATTTATTATAGACTAAAAAACCTTCACATTACTAAGTTTACATTTTCTTAGTAAAATTACTAATAAATTGCCCAACCCTGCCCTTTATTATGACTGCGCGATCTAATAACAATAACGCGAAATGACTGACATCTACGTACCAAACACCAGAAGACACTACTTTCAAAGATGATCTACGGTGTCGTGGAACCTCAGTGGAAATTAACTAACGTGGTCACAGCCGTTAACTGTTATAGCCCTATTAAGCCGAGGCAGTTTGCGATATCATCGTGTGTACTGCGTCGTCTGCGTCGAAGTGATGGTTCTCGTACTTGTCTGTGACGATGGAAGAACTCCAGCCAGAAATAAACTCTTTCAAACACTAGGACGGCAGAAGGCGGTCCTCTAATATACTCTAATACTGTCTTCTCCTCTGTGTTCTACAGACGAGAAACGTGAACTCCCAGCCACAAGGACGGAGTTCAGATAGCGTCTCAACGTAAGTATAGGCAGAGGAAATGCTCTGTTACTGAACGCTACGTACTCGGCGACAACTTCCAGCCCTGAGGTGTAGTCCAGAATCGTATAGGTTCGCAACAGTACAGTGCCTAACTGTTGTAACTATAAACTCTCCTGACAGCAAGGACAGCAAATCCGTCTGTCCCAACAAAGCTGATATCGAGCGACCGTCACTCACAGGCGCTCACTATGGAAGACCTCGTCTCTTCAGTGCTGGCTTCCCAGCAAGGCTTGTCTCCCCACCATCGTAATTCCGAAAACTAATCGTATTACCGAAACCACAGAATATTCTCCCTCTCTACAAATTCTTCCGAACGCCGACCAACCATATTCTAGTCTTTTGTCGTCCAGCGCGGATAGTTCGTGAGGAAAGACCTATACTCGTACAATGGTACGTTTCTGAGAAAAAATCTTTGGAAACAACTCAGCCTGCGTGGTTTCCTCTCACCAGCGTCCAAGATTTTTCAGCGTTCGGAAGTATTATCCAGTTATCCTTCCGGCTGTCACCCTATTGTGCTCCAGAGCTCAGGTGCCACGATGTCTAGCTACTTCCTGTGTTTAAGCAGGACCAACACCTGTGTGGACCATCCACCCAGAGCTTGAGTTCTGCCTGCCGTTTCATCTCCACTGGCATTCCAACCTCTACTAGAGTGCACAAATGCCGGAAGCCACATTTATTTACACCGACGGCTCGAAAACATCGTTAGGTGTAGGGAGTGCCTATATTGTTGGCGACACCCCTAATCACTTTCGGCTTCCCGACCAGTGTTCGGTTTATACTGCGGAGCTTTACGCTGTTCTCCAGGCTGTCCACTACATCCGCCGCCATCAGCGGATACAGTACGTAATCTGCTCAGATTCTCTCAGCTCTCTCCTAAGTCTCCAAGCTCTTTACCCTGTGCACCCTCTGGTCCACCGGATTCAGGTCTGTCTGCGCTCCCCCCAGGGGGTCCACAACTCTTTCGTGGATACATGCGTGGCGAGCACGGGGCCCCGAGCCATTGCAGCCTTCTTTCTCTCCCGGGCTGCATTTCCTTTCCCGTCCCCTCCTTTCCCCTCCATACCCCTTTCCCCTCGCCCTCTCCTCTCCCTCTATTGGTGTCCTTGCTTATGTTGGCCCCCGCTATCCTCCTGGTTCTGTTGGTTTTACACTCCGGCTTTGTTGCATACTCATCTCCTCCTTTTGGCATTCCTTGGTCCCCCTCTGGGGTTTGACCTCCATTCCAAAATTTCTCTTCTGTAGTGTGAGCCATTTGGGGAAGAGCACCTTACCTAGTGTCTCCGACGTGTGCCCTACTAGTACATTCCACCTTTTCTTTTACGTCGTTGTCTGATGCTAGGGTGCATAGCCAGCACGGTAGCCAGCCCGTGTTGTGGGGTCGCTATGTACCCTTTTGGTTGAGCCCCCTGAACACACAGGGATCACACTTCTGATACCTGAGCTGTGACCTCCTCATGCATGCCTTGGAGTGGTTGCTCGTCATCCTGGAGCATCGGAACTCCCGGCAATGGCCGCCGTGCCAGACGGCCCTTGCTGTGGCTGGGTGGCGCCCGTGAGGAGAGCCCCTGATCGGAGTGGGTGGTATCAGGGCGGACGCTATGCAGATGAAACGCATACGGGTCCAAAACTCTGGCCGCTATTCTGCGGCCGTCTCTCTGCGTGGTACTGATTCCTCAAGTGCTGCTTCTCTTGCCCCTTCGGCCTTCCCTTCCGTGGCTACCCCCTGGGAGGAGGGTCAGGCCCGTCGTCTAGGGGCAAAACCTTTCCCCCGTTATCTAGTTTGCACCAGGACTGATGGAGATACTTTCACCAGTGTCAAACCTTTATTCTTTGTGGAACACATTGAAGACAAGTTCGGCGAAGTGGACTCCCTGAGCAAGATGCGGTCGGGTTCGTTACTGATAAAAACTGCTTCGGCTGCCCAATCTGCGACCCTTCGTGCCTGTACCCATCTTGGCACAATTCCCGTGTCCATTACCCCTCACCAGTCTCTAAATATGGTACAAGGTGTTATTTTTCACAAAGACCTCATCCTTCAAACTGATGAGGAACTTCGGGACAATCTCGGACGGCGGGGTGTTCACTTTGTTCGGCGTGTTCAGAAGGGTCCTAAAGACAATCGTATTGATACTGGTGCCTTTATCCTGGCCTTTGAAGGGGATACCCTTCCTGAGAAAGTTAAGATTATGGTCTATCGCTGTGATGTGAAGCCGTACATCCCACCTCCTATGCGGTGTTTTAAGTGCTTGCGTTTTGGCCACATGTCTTCTCGCTGTACCCAGGACCCTCTCTGTGGTGACTGTGGACGTCCACTCCATGAGTTGAGTCCCTGTGTTCCCCCTCCTGTATGTGTAAATTGTCATGGTAGTCATTCTCCACGTTCAGCAGATTGCCCAGTCTATAAGAAAGAAAAAAAGGTACAGGAGTATAAGTCTCTTGATCGTTTAAGCTACACAGAGGCCCGTAAGAAATATGCACGATTGCACCCTGTGTCCATGACATCTAGTTACGCCTTGGTTACATCTTCATCCCTTCCTCCCCCTTCCTTACCCCCATCCCGGACCCCTCTCCTTCCCCCCTCCCCTGCGGCTCCCACACCTTCTCCTCTGGGCGCCGCTCCCCCTCCCCAGCCGGAGAAGTGTCCCACTCCTTCGGCGTCTGCCGGTCAAGGGCGCCTCTCCCGGGATGCCCCTTCCCGGCACCTTCCAGGTCAAAGGTCTGCTGCAGCGCGGCGACCGCGAGAGCCGCGGTCTATCGGCCCCCAGGTCGCCCAGTCTCTTTCTGTTCCTGATCTTGCTGCAGCTGGCTCCATTATGCCACACAGCCCTCCTCGATCTCAGCCTGAAAAGAAGAAGAAACATAAGTCCCAGGACAAAGAGCCTCTGGTGTCACCGGAGGTCCCTTCCCCGGCTTCACAACTGGATTCTGACCTGTCGTTTATGGATGTCGCCCCCTCCTTGTCGGTGACGGGTGGGGACCCGGCGGTATGACTGGATTTAGCGTGTTCAGCCCTCATTTAAACCATCGTTCTGTGGTTCTCCAATGGAATTGTAATGGCTACTATCGTCACCTTCCGGAATTGAAATCCCTTCTTTCGTCCTACTCAGCAGCTTGTGTGGTTCTCCAGGAATCTCATTTTACTGATGCTCACTCACCGACCCTCCGTGGGTTCCGTGTTTTCTGTCGAAATCGGGTCGGACCCTTGCGGGCTTCTGGTGGCGTTTGTACGTTGGTCCGTACAGACATTGCTAGCACGTGGATTCCTCTCCAAACTACATTGGAAGCGGTTGCTGTTAGGGTCCACTTAGACTCTGCAGTCACAGTATGCAATCTTTATCTCCCTCCTGACAGGACTCTTACACCTGCTGCCTTAACCACCCTTCTTCAGCAACTTCCTCCTCCCTTCCTCCTCCTTGGGGATTTTAATGCTCATCATCCTTTGTGGGGCAGTGCCTTTCCATCTAGACGAGGTCTTCTTATAGACCAATTTATTGCAGACCACGACCTGTGCCTTCTTAATGATGGCTCCCCTACTCATTTCAGTGCTGGTCATGGTACCTTTTCTGCCATTGATCTTTCTCTTTCTTCTCCCTCTCTCCTCCCTTCATTACACTGGTCGCCACACGACGACCTTTGTGATAGTGACCATTTCCCGTTGATTATCACGCTCCCTTCCCGCTCCCCGATGGACAGGTTACCTCGTTGGTCTTTCCACCGCGCCGATTGGCCTCTATATACTGCACAGGTCGAGTTTTCTCCCTCTTTGTCGGGTTGTATTGATGACGTCCTACGTGACGTGTCTGACGCGATTGTTCGCGCTGCTAACCTTGCTGTCCCGCGCTCATCTGGACAATTTCGTCGTCGGCAAGTCCCGTGGTGGAGTACGGCCATTGCCATTGCCATCTGTGATCGCCGTCGAGCTTTGCAACACTTTAAGAGGCACCCATCTGTAGCCAGCCTTTCTACCTTTAAGCGCCTTCGCGCTAAAGCCCGTTATTTAATCAAACAGAGCAAGCGGATATGTTGGGAACGATTCGTTTCTTCCCTTGGTTCCACTGTCCCTCTGTCACGGGTATGGGCTACACTTCGCTCTCTCCAAGGTTGCCATCGGCAGTCCACCCTCCCAGGCCTTCACCTCCCAGATGGCATTTGTACGGACCCATTAGTTCTCGCAGAACATCTTGCGACCCATTTTGCAGTGGCATCAGCGTCGGCCTCCTATCCAGCTGCTTTCCTTCATCAAAAACAGCGGGCTGAAGCTGTCACCTTATGTTTCACCACTTGTGAGTCAGAATCTTACAACGAACCTTTCACAGAATGGGAATTTCTTTCTGCTCTATCTTCTTCTCATGATACGGCCCCTGGCCCAGATTCCATTCATAACCAGCTGCTTCAACATCTCAGTGCTCCACAACGGCACCATCTTCTTCGGGTGTTTAACCGTATCTGGCTCCAGGGTGACTTCCCTTCTCAGTGGAGGGATAGCATTGTGGTTCCTGTCCTTAAGCCTGGTCAGAACCCCCTATCTGTTGACAGCTATCGGCCAATTAGTTTGACCAATGTTGGTTGTAAGTTACTTGAACGGCTGGTAGCCCGTCGGCTCACTTGGGTCCTCGAATCTCGGGATCTATTGTCCCCTTACCAGTGTGGCTTTCGAGAGGGACGATCTCCAATCGATCATTTGCTTCGCTTGGAATCCGCAGTTCGGCAGGCTTTTTCCCAGCGCCGCCATTTGGTTGCAGTGTTTTTCGACCTTCGCAAGGCCTATGACACGGCCTGGCGCCATCACATCTTACTAACCCTTCATCAGTGGGGTCTTCGGGGCCCACTCCCGATTTTTATCCGCCAGTTCCTGATCCATCGGTCATTCAGAGTTCGAGTTGGTACTGCTTTTAGTTCTCCACGGACCCAGGAGACGGGCATCCCACAGGGTTCTGTCTTGAGTGTCCTTCTTTTCCTCATTGCTATCGATGGACTTGTGGCCTCTGTTGGTCCCTTGGTCGCCCCTGCCCTGTATGTGGATGATTTCTGCATTTGGGTTATTTCCTCCTCGATGCCATCTGCAGAACGGCAGCTCCAGGTGGCTATACGGCATGCCTCTGCATGGACCCTCTCACACGGGTTTCAATTCTCTCCTTTAAAATCGCGGGTGGTTCACTTCTGTCGCCGTACTACGGTCCACCCTGATCCAGAGCTCTATCTCGCTGCACAAAGATTGCCTGTGGTTCCACAGTTTCGTTTCCTAGGTCTTCTTTTCGACAACAAGCTCACTTGGCTGCCCCATGTCAGATTCCTGAAGGTAGGTTGTTTCCGTAAACTCAATGTCCTTCGCTTCCTTGCCCACTCCTCCTGGGGTGCGGACCGTTCCCTCCTCCTCCGTCTTTATCGTGCTCTAGTTCTGTCACGTTTGGACTATGGTTGTCAAGTTTATGGTTCAGCTGCTCCTTCCACGCTGCACGTGCTGGATCCAGTCCACCATCGTTGTGTCCGTTTGGCCACCGGTGCCTTCCCTACTAGCCCTGTTGATAGTCTCCTGGTTGAAGCTGGGATCCCCCCCCCTTTCTGTTCGGCGGTCCCAGCTTCTGGTGTCTTATGCCCTTACTATCCGTTCTTCTCCCGCTCATCCTTCCTATTCTATCCTATTCCCAGACCATGGACGTCGCCCGCCTGACTCCCGCCCTCGGGCGGGTTTACGGGTTGGGCTGCGCCTTGCGTCTCTTAACCGTGATTTTCGGCTTCCTTCTTTGTCCTGTCTTCCTCGCTCCCTCCCCTCCACCCCTCCTTGGTTAGTTCCACGGCCTCGAATTCGGATGGATCTCCGCCGCGGTCCGAAAGATTCCATCCCCCCGGTGGTGTTCCGTTCCTTTTTCCGCCAAATTTTATGGGAGTTTCGGGATGCTGTTGTTTTTTACACTGATGGCTCTAAATCTGCTGATCATGTTGGGTATGCCTTCACGTCCTTTGTTGGAACGGAAAATCATCTACTGCCACCCTCATGTGGGGTGTTTACTGCGGAATTGATGGCAATTTCCCGGGCCCTTACCTTTATTAAACAATCCCAACACAACCGCGTTTTGTTATGTACGGACTCGATGAGTGGCCTTCTTGCTATTGACCGGTGTTTTTCGCGCCATCCCTTGGTCTCTGCCATCCATGACCATCTCGCTGATCTTCACCGTGCTGCTTGTTCCATTGACTTCCTATGGGTCCCGGGCCATGTGGGTATCCCGGGTAATGAGCTCGCTGATCGTTTGGCTGGGGGAGCAGTTACTTACCCCCCGTTTTCTGTAACCCCTCCTGCAGCGGATTTACGGCTTCACATCAAATCCCACTTTGCACAGTCATGGGCCAATTCTTGGGAGGCTACTCCACTGTCTAATAAACTTCGTGCCATTAAGGTGAATCCAGGCCCATGGCGTTCTTCCTTTAGCCTCTCCCGCAAGGACTCGACCACACTGTGTTGTCTCCGCATTGGCCATACCAGGCTGACCCATGGTTTTCTTTTGCGTGATGAGCCACCCCCGCTATGTGGTTGTGGAGCCTTCCAGTCAGTGGCCCACATTTTGGTTGAATGCCCCCTTCTTTTGGCTCTGCGTGCTAAGTACAGACTCCCCCACACTTTACCTTTGATGTTGGCTGACGATTCCCGGATGGTCTCTCTGGTTCTAGGTTTCCTCCGGGAGAGTGGTTTTTATTCTCAGTTTTAAAGTTTTTAATCTCCCTCTGGTGTTGGGGCAGGGCGGTGAGTGTTTGGGTGTCTCCCACTGTAGGCAGTGTTCAGAGATTCCCGATTCACCTCCCTGACCGGAATCCTCTTTTCTTTCCCTTTTACTCTGTTTTTACCCCTTCTTTTTAAGGCTTGGTTAGTTTTCCTATTCCCATACGTACTTTCTGCATTATAGCAGTTGTACCTTTTAAGTCACAGGTGGTCTTGCCTATGCTGCTTCAGCATAGTGTTGGGCTCGTTCTCTTGCCAACTTCCCTCATCTGTTTTTACTAATGACAACGTGACTGCCCTTTTACGTTTCCCCTTTATCCGTTTTATTTTTCTGACTATACTGAGATGTCCCGTTAGCAGAATGGAGTCCATTTGAAACAAGGGACTGATGACCTTGCTGTTTGGTCCCTTTAACCTCAACCAACCAACCAACCAACCAACCAACTGTCTGCGCTTGCTCCACCTGGGGGGCGTCTCAGTGGCGTTCCTCTGGCTCCCGGGACACGCTGGTATCTGTGGGAATGAGGCGGCCGATACAGCGGCCAAGGCTGCAGTCTCTCTTCCTCGGCCAGCTATTCAGTCTCTTCCGTTTACCGATCTACGGAGTGGTTTATGTCGCCAAGTTGCTCATTTATGGCATGCGCATTGGTCAACACTTCCCCATAATAAATTGCGGGAAGTGAAAGCCCTTCCTTGCGCTTGGACCTCTTCCTCCCGAACGCGTCGTCGGGAGGACGTAATTTTAGCTAGACTCCGGATAGGGCACTGTCTTTTTAGCCATCGACATCTTTTAAGCGGTGATCCTCCCCCACTCTGTCCCCACTGCTCTCAGCTGTGGACGGTAAGACGCGTTTTAATTGAGTGCCCCTATTTTAATCCGTTACGCTCCCGTCTACAGCTATCGCCTGATCTATCGTCGATTTTAGCAGATGACACGCGCTCAGCTGACCGCGTTCTACAGTTTATTAGTGACAGTGAAATGACGTCAGTGATTTGAAGCTTTTTTTGGGGACAAACAACCCCTTTCTATAGTGGATTTTTAAGCATTCCTTCTGCCTTTAGTTTCTCAAATTTTATGACCTTGTTCCCATTGCTGCTGATTTTAACTTTCGTTTATTCCTGTTTCCTACGTCACGGGCTGGGCGCTAATGACCATAGAAGTTTTGCGCCCTAAAACCACAAACCAAAAAAAAAAAAAAAAAAAAAAAAAAAAGCCTCTACTAGTATAGGCAATCATTCATTACACCTTTTCTATATGAAAGACACTTAGTCACCTTTCATGCAATAAGCGTTAACAATTATTTACGTGACTATGTCAGTCTCCTTTATACACTCCTGGAAATGGAAAAAAGAACACATTGACACCGGTGTGTCAGACCCACCATACTTGCTCCGGACACTGCGAGAGGGCTGTACAAGCAATGATCACACGCACGGCACAGCGCACACATCAGGAACCGCGGTGTTGGCCGTCGAATGGCGCTAGCTGCGCAGCATTTGTGCACCGCCGCCGTCAGTGTCAGCCAGTTTGCCGTGGCATACAGAGCTCCATCGCAGTCTTTAACACTGGTAGCATGACGCGACAGCGTGGACGTGAACCGTATGTTCAGTTGACGGACTTTGAGCGAGGGCGTATAGTGGGCATGCGGGAGGCCGGGTGGACGTACCGCCGAATTGCTCAACACGTGGGGCGTGAGGTCTCCACAGTACATCGATGTTGTCGCCAGTGGTCGGCGGAAGGTGCACGTGCCCGTCGACCTGGGACCGGACCGCAGCGACGCACGGATGCACGCCAAGACCGTAGGATCCTACGCAGTGCCGTAGGGGACCGCACCGCCACTTCCCAGCAAATTAGGGACACTGTTGCTCCTGGGGTATCGGCGAGGACCATTCGCAACCATCTCCATGAAGCTGGGCTACGGTCCCGCACACCGTTAGGCCGTCTTCCGCTCACGCCCCAACATCGTACAGCCCGCCTCCAGTGGTGTCGCGACAGGCGTGAATGGAGGGACGAATGGAGACGTGTCGTCTTCAGCGATGAGAGTCGCTTCTGCCTTGGTGCCAATGATGGTCGTATGCGTGTTTGGCGCCGTGCAGGTGAGCGCCACAATCAGGACTGCATACGACCGAGGCACACAGGGCCAACACCCGGCATCATGGTGTGGGGAGCGATCTCCTACACTGGCCGTACACCACTGGTGATCGTCGAGGGGACACTGAATAGTGCACGGTACATCCAAACCGTCATCGAACCCATCGTTCTACCATTCCTAGACCGGCAAGGGAACTTGCTGTTCCAACAGGACAATGCACGTCCACATGTATCCCGTGCCACCCAACGTGCTCTAGAAGGTGTAAGTCAACTACCCTGGCCAGCAAGATCTCCGGATCTGTCCCCCATTGAGCATGTTTGGGACTGGATGAAGCGTCGTCTCACGCGGTCTGCACGTCCAGCACGAACGCTGGTCCAACTGAGGCGCCAGGTGGAAATGGCATGGCAAGCCGTTCCACAGGACTACATCCAGCATCTCTACGATCGTCTCCATGGGAGAATAGCAGCCTGCATTGCTGCGAAAGGTGGATATACACTGTACTAGTGCCGACATTGTGCATGCTCTGTTGCCTGTGTCTATGTGCCTGTGGTTCTGTCAGTGTGATCATGTGATGTATCTGACCCCAGGAATGTGTCAATATAGTTTCCCCTTCCTGGGACAATGAATTCACGGTGTTCTTATTTCAATTTCCAGGAGTGTATATTCATATATACGATGTACAACCTATCAAATACCTATTGTGGTTGTAGATCATGGCAAAGTATGTGGATGAGTGCTTGTAAGGTGCAAAATTGTAGCCACCTTACAATATTGCCAAATAAAGAAATATTTAACTGTGCATTCAGGAATTTCTCTCCCTTGTATACCAAATGCAGTCACCTGAAAACAAGTAATGCACATAAAATAACATCCCCCTGCAAGCCTGGGGCTTAGAATAGGCCCGAGGTATTCCTGCCTTTTGTAAGAAGCTACTAAAAGGAGCCTCACACGTTTCGGCCTTAATGTGATGGTCTGCTGTAGGGTTTGACCTCTTTTTCAAAATTTTTCCAAAGAGCGAGCCTATTGAGAAAGGGCGCTGAAATCCATCCCGTCCTTCGCCGACGTGGATCTGCACTTCTGCTCATTCTCAAACTGTTCAGAGAGGTCACCCTCCTGGGTACGTATTGTTCCATCAACTGTACACAATCGTTTTCTACGCTGACGATGATAATTCACTTGTTTGCTTGGTTGCACCGATATCCAGCACGGTAGTCCATTGTAGTGGGGCCACTGTGTACCCAGTTGGTTGTGGTCTTGACCAAAACAGCATCCTCTGCCCAGTCTCAGATGTTATTCACTTGTGACAAGCTGGAGATGTTTCTGTAACCATCACGCAGCACAAGAACTGAAATACGGTCCAAGATATCATATTTCACAGGGACCTTCTTTTGCAGTCTGACGATGAGTTACGCGCCAATTTAGAGCGGCGAGGTGTAAACTTCGTCCGGTGTGTCCACCGGGTTCTGAGGGATAATCAGGTTGCCATTGGTGCCTTCATCTTGGCCTTAAAGGGTGATACATTGCCCGAGATCAAAGTGATGGTCTACTGCTGTGACTTAAAGCCATATATCCCTCCCCCAATGCAGTGCTGTAAGAGCTGTAAGATTGGCCATATGTCTTCCCGCTGTACTTCAGGATCAGATCGAGATTGCGGATGCCCATCACATCCCAATACTCAATGTGCCCCGCCTCCCATCCGTGTCGGCTGCAGAGAGCACAATTCGCCGTGCTCGCCAGACTGCAGAATTCTACAGAAAGAAAGGCAAATCATGGAGTAAAAGACACTGGACCGACTGACCTACGCTGAGGCTAAGAGAAAATTTAACACTGGCATCCTATATGTATGACATCGACTTACGCCTCCGCTACAACAGTTCTGGTACCATCAGCTCCACCAAACCGTCACCTCTCAGAGCTGGGAGACTACGACTCCGCTCTTGATGGTGGGGGCCATTTCCCTCCCTGTTACCCTCGCACAAAGCAAATTGTGGTGGTACCCACACCACTGCTACTTACAAGCTCTGTGTCTGAGAATGGGGTGTAGACTCTGGCGTCTGCTGAGGACCTAGATCTCGCCAGACGCTCACTCACAATGGATATAGACTGCTCAGGCAATAAGTCGTAAACTGTCTCATTGAATGTTCCATGCCTTTTCAGTCTCACGTCATTCTCCAGTCGAATAGAGGCGGTTTTTTCCACCACCTGGCTGAGCTACGACAACTGCTAAGCGTTACACCTGCTTTCTGCATTGCGGCATACGTCCCTGAAGCACCTCGTAGCCCTTAAATGGTTCCGTGTCTGCGTTCGCCAACTTATCAAACGACGGAAGCAGGAGTGTTGGTCGAGATATGTCTCGACGATTGGGTGCCATACGTCGCCTTCCCAACTCTGGGCTAGGATCGAACGTGTTTTCGGGTACCAGGCCCCAACAGGTGTCCCCGGTGTTACCACAAATGGCGTGTTATCTACCGACAGAAATGCCATTGCCGAGCACTTTGCTGAGCAGTAATCTCGAGCCTCTGTGTCTGAGAATTACCCCCAACCTTTCGCACTGCTCCTGGGCCTGATCGGATCCACAGTCAGATGATTAAACATCTCTCATCTGACTACCAGTGACATCTCGTCATCTTCAACAGGATCTGGTGTGATGGCGTCTTTCCATCGCAATGGCGGGAGAGCACCATCACTCTGGTTCTCAAACCCGGTAAAAACCTATTTGATGTGGATAGCTGTCGGCCCATCAGCCTCACCAACGTTCATTGTAAGCTGCTGGAACATATGGTGTGTCGGCGGTTGGGCTTGGTCCTGGAGCCACGTGGCCTACTGGCTCCACGTCAGGGTGGCTTCCGCCAGGGTCGCTTTAACACTGTTAATCTTGTTTCGCTGGAGTCTGCCATCCGAACAGTCGTTTCCAGATGCCAACACCTGGTTGCCGTCTTTTTTTGATTTACGAAAAGTGTATGACACGACCTGGTGACGACATATCCTTGCCACATCATACGAGTGAGGTCTGATTAAGATGATTGTAAATAAAATTACTGAGGAACACAGATAAACACCACTGAAAAATGAAGAAATTCCTTGAAACTTGGCGTGAACTATTTCAGCATCAGAATATACCGAACTTATTAAAATATTTCCCAGTTTGTGTCTGTTTCATGTTCTAACACCACTGCTGAGATGATGTTTTCACTTTTATGGAAACGCCTGGGCTGATTAAAGAAGTAGGTTAAATGCTGAACGGAACTGCAAGTAAAATTTAACTTTCAGTACAGTGGCAAATATTTGTTTTTTTATAATTATGGTTTAAAGAATAAAAAATTGCTCAAATGTACCAAATCAAAAGTACTCCCTCAATTGAGCAAAGTGCTTTATTTACTGATTTTTTTAGTTTTTGTTAATTTTGTTTAAAGTTTTAATTAAATTATAATAATTCTATTTCTCTCGTTTCTGTACATTTGGAGGTAGGTCCTGCTTATAAATTTCTGTTTTCTCACATATCCGTGGATAACAGTTGGCGACCCTAGTTGTGACTTAGGCGGCCAGATCTTGCTGCCTCCATAAAAATCCATGTTCTTCAAATCTATCTCGTCTAGATGGTTTTCATACAAAGTGTGCTCCCCATTCATTAAGAACTGCAGTAGCACCAGGTAAAATTTTGTAACGCCAAAAACCTTTCTTCTTTCCTTAGCATCATGACAAATGGGAAAACTACAGCTGTTTGTTTTGTCGTCATATTTTATTGCAGCTTGTGAAGGCGCAATTATCACCATTTGGTTATAGCTTAACGGGTCAAAAGTACTACCGCCTGCCCCAAAGTTCCTCGTAGTTTCTCGATCTGACGATGGAAAGGATTTTTCATCTGTCAGCCCTTTCGTTATCCAGAAGGGCGTAGATGCCATAGCCGGATCTGTCAAGTCTTGTACCAGGATGGGTAACGGTACCTTGATGTTAGAAACTGAGAGCGCCTTTCAGAAGCACAAACTGCTTCGGGCCACATTCCTGCACACAATCCCTGTCCGGGTGGAGGCTCACCGCACTTTGAACTCGTCACGTGGTGTGGTATATACTAGATCACTCGACGGATTCACTGACGAAGAGATTGTCTTTCCTCGCTGAGCAGGGCGTGACGGCTGTCCATAGGGTTGTGAAAAAGGTCAACAATGACCTTGTACCGACCCGGACACTTTCCTTGACCTTTGATAGTGTTCAGCTGCCGTCGCGCATCAAAACGGGCTAAGAGGTTATTTCTGTTTGCCCCTATGTCCCGACACCTACGCGCTGCTACCAGTGTCAGCGTATTAATCACACCCACCAGCCTTGTTCTAATGCGGCTAAATGTGTCACTTGTGGCAGGGACGCCCATATGAGGGTGACTGTCTACCTCCGTCTCCTCGTTGCGTGAACTGTCAGGGTGACCATGCAGCGTCCTCCCGCGACTGTCCCATCTACAAGGAAGAACGCTGTATACAGGAAATTCGGCTCAAAGAGAAAGTGTCCACCTCGGCTGCTCGCAAGCTATTGGCTAGTAGGAAGCCCACGCTGCTCCCAGCGGGGAGATACAGTACTGTTCTCGCCCCTCCTCGGACTACCAGGGAGGTGGCGACGCAGACATGCGATCTGACCTTCAGCACTACGGTCGTCCGTTCGGCCAGTGCTAAGATCCTCCCGTCACCCCTGAGACACAAGCACCTTCATCAGCTTCTGCTAAGACTAAGACCCAGAAGTCAGATGCACGGGCCTTCAAGAAGGAACCGTCCCGTGCAGACTTCCTACGTACCTCGAACTCCCAGCCATCGGCCAGTACCTCCACTAAACGACCTTCCAAGAAGGCTCATAGGAAGCAAAGTTCTCCTTCTCCGCCACGGCGCGTTTCTTCTCCTGCGCCACCCAACGGTTGCCGCCCCAGGCCGTCATCCATTTCGCCTGGCCGCAGCGCTGGTAGCCGAACATCTGGCCGTTCACCGGCGGAGGAAGCTCCCCCTCCCGGCCATCTTAATACGATGGCCGACGAACCTATTGAACCAATGGACGATGACTCTCCGCCTATTAATAGCGGCGGCAGTGCTCGCTCGAAGCCAGGCCCTCAGCGGCCTTCGAGGTGACCCCTTCTTGCTTCTCCTTTTTCTTCTCACGATGGCACTTCTTCATTGGAATATTCGCGGCATTCGCTCCAACCGAGAGGACTTGAAGTTGCTGCTCCGCTTGCACCGTCCGCTCGTCGTAGCCCTCCAGGAAACGAAGCTACGCCCATGCGATCAAATTGCCTTGGCACACTACACCTCTATGCGTTTCGACCTACCCCCTGTGGTAGGTATTCCGGCTCATGGAGGAGTTATGTTGCTGGTCCGGGATGGTATTTACTACGATGCCATCACATTGCACACCGGCCTGCAGGCAGTTGCCGTCCGAATTACTCTCCTCACATTTACATTTTCCATTTGTACCGTACACTCCATCGTCGTCTGCCGTTACCAGGGCAGACATGATGCAAATTATTGCTCAGTTACCTGCCCCATTTTTGTTAACTGGAGACTTCAATGCTCACCATCCCCTTTGGGGCTCTCCAGCATCCTGCCCGAGAGGCTCCCTGTTAGCAGACCTTTTCAACCACCTCAATCTTGTCTGCCTCAATACTGGCGCACCTACTTTTCTTTCGGACACAACTCACACCTATTCCCATTTGGACCTCTCTACATGTACTACCCAACTTGCACGCCAGTTTGAGTGGTACGCACTTACTGATACGTATTCTAGCGACCACTTCCCTTGTGTTATCCATCTCCTGCATCATACCCCCTGTCTGTGCTCAACTAGTTGGAACATCTCCAAAGCAGACTGGAACTCTTCTCGTCCAGGGCGACCTTTCAGGATCAAACCTTTGCAAGCTGTGATAGTCAGGTGCACACCTCACGGAAGATACTCTCACTGCTGCTGAATATTCCATCCCTCACCCTACTTCTTCTCCACGTCGCGTACTGGTCCCCTGGTGGACCGCAGCCTGTAGAGACGCTTTACGCGCTCGTCGACGTGCTTTACGCAACTTTAAACGCCACCCTACGGTGGCGAATTGTATCAATTATAAACGATCACGTGCGCAGTGTCGTCGTGTTATTAAAGAAAGCAAGAAAATCAGCTGGGCTGCTTTCACAAGCACCTTCAACAGTTTTACTCCTTCTGTTGTCTGGGGTAGCTTGCACTGGCTACCTGGCACTAAGGTCCACTCGCCAGTTTCTGGCTTGACGGTTGCGAATGACGTCCTCGTGGCCCCCTGAGGATGTCTCCAATGCCTTCGGCCGCTTTTTCGCAGAGGTTTCGAGCTCTGCTCATTACCACCCTGCCTTCCTCCCCCGAAAACAGGCAGAGGAGGCAAGGCCACCTAACCCCCGCTTCTCGAATCGTGAAAGTTATAATGCCCTATTCACCATGCGGGAACTCGAAAATGCACTTGTCCAGTCACGGTCCTCCGCTCCAGGGCCTGATTCTATTCATATTCAGATGCTGAAGAACCTTTCTCCTGCGGGTAAAGGTTTTCTTCTTCGTACTTATAATCGCATCTGGAATGAGGGTCATGTTCCCACATGCTGGCGCGAGTCTATTGTCCCAATTCCTAAGCCGGGGAAAGACAAGCACTTCACAAGGTATCAGGCAAATCCAACACCTTCCATGAAAACCCTGACATAAGCAAATCCAGTAGTATGTCACATAGCTCCGAATAAATCGTGACATTAAATTAATCAAAGTAATACGGGTAACGAGTGAGCAAATGGAATACCACAGACTAACAAAAGAATGCCTAAATGCATGTCATACCTTCCCACCGTGAGACAGACGCAGTTCCGAGGGGAGAAAAGTGAACAGAAGCCGAGAGCAGAACAGTGTTAAGCTAGAAGGCCCTACGATAAGGGATGGACACCCACGTCGCCAGCTCCCCCCTGCGGGTCCGGGGCAAGAATTTGCCCGAGGTATTCCTGCCTGTCGTAAGAGGCGACTGAAAGCAGTTTCAACCGTTTTGGCATTCCATGTGATGGTCCCCCTTGCGGTTTGGCCTCCTTTTTTCAAAATTCTACAGAAGTATGAGCCTTTTGGGGAAGGACGCCTTACCTGGTGTATCACTGGTCCTCAGTGCACTAAGATCTTGGCACTCAGCATTGTAACGGCGTTGTAACCACACTCACTATTCCTCCAATTGGGCCTAAACGCCTGATGGGTTGCACACGTTCCGCCCATAGTGCATCCCCATCTGCACCTACGATCATGATGGACTTTCCGTGGCACCCGAAATCCAGCACGGTAGCCAGCCCGTTGTGGTGGGGTCATCATGTACCCTCTAGGTTGTAGCCCCATGACAACACAGGGATCGTACTGCCGATACCTGAGCTGCACACTCCCCACGTCGGCCAAGGAGTAGATGCCCGTCTCCTTGGGGCATCAGGATTCCCGGCAATGGTCATCCTGCCAGGTGGCCCTTGCTGAGGCTGGGTGGCGTCTGTGGGGAGAGCCCCTGGTCGGAGTGGGTGGTACCGGGGCGGACGTTTCGCAGATGAAACGTCAACATGTATCAGGTCGCTCTGCGGCAGAGTCTTTTAAAAAGAAAGGTACTGTCTCTGGTTCTGGTTCTCCTGCCCTTTCCCCCTTGGCCACTCCCTAAGAGGAAGGACAGGCCCGCCGGCTTGGGGCGAAGTACTTCCCCCGCTATTTAGTCTATTCTCGGACCTCCAAGCCTATGTTCTTTGTCCAGCACATCGAGGACATCTTCGGGGAAATCGAGGCTCTCAGTAAAATGCGTTCGTGGTCCGTTCTTATAAAGACCGCCTCCGCCACACAGTCGGCGGCGCTCCAGGCGTGCGACCGACTAGGGGACATCCCAGTGTCCATTGTCCCGCATCTGGCACTGAATAGGATGCAGGGGGTTAGTTTTCATTGGGACCTCCTGCTAAAATCTGATGAGGAGCTCAGGGCCAACCTGGAGCGCCAAGGCGTGCATTTCGTCTGGCGCGTTCAGCGCGGCCCCAAAGACAGTCGCATCGACACCGGAGCCTTTATCCTCGCCTTCGAGGGGGACGTTCTCCCAGAGAAGGTAAAGGTGATGTGCTACCAGTGCGACGTGCGACCTTATGTCCCGCCTCCTATGTGCTGCTTTCGGTGTTTGCGCTTTGGGCACATGTCGTCACGGTGTGAGGCTGAGCCCCTTTGTGGCGACTGTGGACGTCCTCTTCGTGAGGAACATACATGCACCCCACCACCTTGGTGCGTCAATTGTCCTGGCATCCACTAGCCTAGATCTTTAGACTGCCCCGCATATCAGGAGGAGAAGAAGATTCAAGAATTAAAAACTTTGGATCGTCTCTCTTATTCTGTGGCCAGGAAGAAGTATGACCGCCTCCATCCCGTGATGTTGACAACTTCGTTTGCCTCAGTCGTGTCCACTCCTTCCACAGTATCCTCACCCCTATCCTGTCCCCCCTCCACCTCCTCACCCCATCCGGGTCTATGCCTCCGCCTCCCAAATCCCTCCCTTCCAAATCCTCCTCCATCGTGGCCCCTGCCCCCTCTGCCCCAGGGGCCACCCTTCCTCCTCCTCCTCCCCCTCCGCCGCCTGAGAAGCGATTCTCTTCCCAGGCGTCCGTTGGGGAAACGTTCCGGACCCCGGCTTCCGAGGTCCGGCGTTCCAAAACGGACCCCGCGCGTGAGGACCTTCTTCGGGTCCAGCCCACCATCCCCGTGCCTCATCGGACTTCCAAGAAGGCCTCCAAGAAGAAATCTTTATCCCCTCTCCACTCCGGCGCGTTTCGTCTGACGCTCCATCTGCGAGTCGCTGCTCCCGGCCGTCCTCAGTTTCGCCGGGACGCTCTGCTGCCAGGTGCTCAGCTGGCCTCTCGTCGGCGCATGATGCTGCCCCTCCTATGCAACCCGGGAAAGCCCCCCCAGGGGATCCACAACTCTTTTGTGGATACGTGCGTAGCGAGCACGGGACCCCGAGCTAATGTTGCCTTCCTTCCTTTCCGGGCTGCATACCTTCCCTTTCCGCATCCTTCCCCATCCCCCATCTTCACTCCCTCCCCCCCTCACCTCTAGCTCTTTCCTTCTCTTTCTCCCCCTCTGGGAGTATGGTTTGTGCCTACGTCCGGAGACGGACGCTCGTAAATGTACCGCATTCTTCGCCTTCCTTGCTTGTATGTTTTCATCCTTCCTTTGTCCTTCTCTTTTCCTTACCTCTTCTCTTTACCCTTTTCTCCGCTGCGGCGTTTGAGACCCCTCTTCTTTCTTTTCCCTTTCTCTCTCTTCCTCCCTGTGCGTGTCTGAAGGCCAACCCACGCACTTCCATGCGTAGCCGGTGACGGGGTAACGCGAAATTCCCCGCCCCGGGTAGACAGATAGGACACATACGTACCCCCTGGGAACGGCCAGGCCCAGGGAGGGGTGATTACCCGAGCTGATACCTTCCGAAAGTGCCGATTGGTCCCTCCGTCCGTTTGTCGGGAGGTGTGACCTGAGGTGTGAGCAATCACCTAAGGCGGGAGTGCCCTCAAGAGGGCCCCCACAAGGGAGGAGCGCGCCATCGGAGACGCCGGTAATCATGGGGGATTCTTCCGCAATGGTTTCCGCACCTTCCACTATGTCTGCTCACAAACGTAAGTTCACTGAGTCTCAGCCAGTCAGTTCTTCCATCGTTGCCACAGTTACTTGTTGTTTCTCGGTCTGACGAAGGTCATGAATTCTCCACGGTCAACCCTTTCATTATTCAGAAAGGTGTCGACGCAATTGCAGGTCCTGTAAAGTCTTGTTCCAGACTACGGAATGGCACCCTATTGTTAGAAACAGTCAGTGCCCTCCAGGCACAAAAATTGCTGCGTACCTCACTACTACACACCTTCCCTGTCTGGGTGGAACCGCACCGTACTTTCAATTCCTCGCGTGGAGTCGTTTATACACGCTCCCTCGATGGCTTGTCTGACGAAGAAATTCAGCACTACCTGTCTGACCAGGGAGTAACGGCTGTTCATAGGGTTATGAAAAGGGTTGACACGAACATCATTCCAACCCGCACTGTCTTCTTGACATTTGACAAAGTTCAACTCCTATCCAAAATCAAAGCAGGCTATGAGATAATTTCCGTTCGCCCTTACGTTCCAAACCCTACGCGTTGCTATCGGTGTCAGCGGTTCAATCACACCAGCCAGTCCTGTTCCAATCCGGCCAAATGTGTTACATGTGGCAAGGATGCCCATGAGGGTGCTTGTCCACCTCCATCCCCTCGCTGCATCAACTGCATGGGTGACCACGCTGCTTCCTCTCGAGATTGTCCCATTTTTAAGGACGAAAAGCTCATCCAGTAAATTAGAGTAAAGGAAAAGGTGTCGACCTTTGCTGCTCCAAAATTATTCGCCAGTCGACAGCCCACCGTGCCTCAGACAGGAAAATACAGCACTGTCCTTGCTTCTCCTCGGCCAACAAAGGAGGCGGCCATGCAGACTTGTTACCTCACCTTTAGTGCCACGGTCGTCAGATCGGCCAGCGCAAAGATCGCCTGTTCAACCTCACCACTTTCACCTGCCCACTCTCTGGCTCACCCTTCGTCGGGTTCTGCTAAATCTCGAGCCCAAAAGTCAGACACCAAGACTTCGAAAAAAGAGCATACTCGTGAAGAGTTTTTACGTACGGCAACTTCCCAACCATCGGTTCCTCCTTCCTCTAAACATCATACATCCAAGAAGGCTACAAAGAAACCCAGTTCCTCTCCTTCTCCGCCAAGGCGTGTCCCATCTACAGCACCACCTGGCGGAAATCGCCCTCGGCCGCCTTCTGTGTCGCCGAGGCGCACTGCTGGCGGCCGATCAACCGGCCGATCGCTGGTGGCAGGAGCTGCTCCTGACCAACCTATGGATCAGGATCTTCTGCCTTCGGCTAAATGCCATTCCATGCTGTCGGTCGCAAGCTCAGAGCAGTCGTTGAGTTGACAGCGACCTTGGTCACATTCCTCCATTTTCTGTTCACCCTATGTCCATTATCCACTGGAATATCCGCGGTATTCGAGCCAATCGGAATGAATTGTCGATCCCCTTACGATCCTACTCGCCGGTCATCTTCTGTCTTCAGGAAACAAAGCTGCGTCCCCATGACCGCTTTGTTCTCCCTCATTTTCAGTCTGTCCGATATGATCTCCCCTCTGTTGAAGGCACTCCAGCACATGGAGGACTCATGATTCTTCTCCATGAAACTCTCCATTATCACCCAATCCATTTAAACACTTCCTTCCAAGCTGTCGCCGTCCGTCTTTCCCTTTCCGTATACACGTTCTCTCTTTGTACTGTATACATTCCATCGTCCACACCAATGGCACGAGCTGATCTCCTTCATCTCCTTGGTCAGCTCCCACCCCCATATTTGCTGGTTGGGGACTTCAATGCCCACCACCCGCTTTGGGGATCTCCACATCCTTGTCCACGTGGCTCACTATTGCTAGACGTCTTCCACCAAGCAAATCTAGTTTGCCTCAACACTGGGGACCCTACATTTTTGTCAGCCTCCACGACAAATTTATCTCATTTGGACCTTGCGGTCGGTACTGTTCCGCTAGCTCGGCGCTTCGAATGGTCCGCCCTTGATACACACTCGAGTGACCACTTTCCATGTGTCCTTAGACTGCAGCCTCAACTGCCCTACATGCGCCCGCGACGCTGGAAGTTTGCCCGAGCCGATTGGACACTTTTCGTCTCTTGCGACATTCGATGACCGTCACTTTCCCAGCGTCGACGATGAGGTCACACATATTACCGACGTTATTCTTACGGCTGGGGAACATTCAATACCGCGCACCTCCGAATTGCCCCCGGCGCCCCCCAGTTCCTTGGTGGAACGAGGCATGCCGTGATGCAATGATGCAATACGTGAGCGGCGACGTGCTCTCCGCGTTTTCCGCCACCATCCTACTTTGGCCAACTGTATCCGCTATAAGCAGTTCCGAGCGCGATGCCGTCGTGTCATCCGCGATAGCAAGAAGGCAAGCTGGAAATTCTTTATTAGCTCATTTAACATCTTCACGCCCTCCTCGGAAGTTTGGAGTCGGCTTCGACGGTTCTCAGGCGCGCCGCCTAGTTTCTCCACGGTCTCTGGGCTCACTGTCGCGCGTGATACATTAGTGGACCCCGTAGCAATTTCTAACTCATTGGATCAGTACTTTGCTGAGATTTCGAGCTCTTCAAATTACCCGCCAGCGTTTCTCCCGAAGAAACGTGCAGCGGAAGTGCGACCTCTTGCTTTCTCCTCTCAAAATCGCGAAAGCTACAATACTGTTTTCTCCTTGCGGGAACTCCATCATGCACTCTCTTCTTCTCGCTCCTGCGCCCCAGGACCAGATGGTATCCACGTCCAAATGTTGCTGCATTTATCAACCCATAGTCTGCGTTACCTCCTTCGCCTTTATAATCGAATTTGGACCGACAGTACTTTTCCCAGACGTTGGCGGGAAGCTATCGTCGTTCCTGTTCCGAAACCTGGAAAGGACAAACATCTCCCCTCTAGCTATCGCCCCATTTCTCTCACGAGTAGTGTCTGCAAGGTTTTGGAGCGTATGGTGAATTACCGTTTAGCTTGGTGGCTGGAATCCTGCAGTCTTTTAACACCTGCCCAATGCGGATTCCGAAAGCATCGTTCTGCAGTTGACCATCTTGTTGCTCTTTCCACTTATATCATGAACAATTTTCTCCGGAAACGCCAAACAGTAGCAATATTTTTTGATCTGGAGAGAGCATACGATACCTGTTGGAGAACAGGCATCCTCCGCACACTGTTCTCTTGGGGCTTTCGAGGTCGGCTGCCCCTTTTTCTTCGCGAATTTATGGCGACCGCACATTTAGGGTGCGGGTGAACACTACTCTCTCCCGTACTTTCTCCCAAGAAAACGGGGTACCCCAGGGCTCCGTGCTGAGTGTTGTACTGTTTGCCATTGCCATCAATCCAATTATGGATTTTCTCCTTCCTGATGTCTCGGGCTCCCTCTTTGTGGACGATTTTGCGATCTACTACAGCTCTCAACGGACCAGCCTTCTTGAACGACGTCTTCAAGGATGTCTCGATCGCCTCTACTCTTGAAGCATCGAAACCGGCTTCTGTTTTTCTCCAAGACCGTTTGTGTTAATTTTTGGCGACGTAAGGAGTTTCTTCCGCCCTCCTTACATCTAGGTCCTGTCAACCTTCCGCTTTCAAACGTCGTTAAATTCTTGGGTCTTATGTTTGACAGAAAACTGTGCTGGTCCTCCCACGTTTCCTATCTTTCGGCTCGCTGTCTGCGATCCCTCAATACCCTCCGTGTCCTGAATGGTACCTCCTGGGGAGCGGACCGAGTGGTCCTTCTCCGCCTCTATCGCGCCTTAGTGCGCTAGAAATTGGACTATGGAAGCATAGTCTACTCCTCTGCTCGGCCGTCTATTCTTCGGCGTCTCGACTCTATCCACCACCGTGGATTACGTTTAGTGTCTGGAGCTTTTTACACCAGCCCTGTGGAAAGCCTTTATGCTGAGACTGCTGAACCTCCGCTGTCCAATCGGCGAGCAGTCCTTCTGAGTCGTTATGCTAGCCATCTGTCTTCCATGCCTGCTAATCCAGCCCATGACATTTTTTTCGACACCTCCTTTGATGCAGGGTATGCAGGCCGCCCCTCCTCCCTCCTACCACCGGGAGTCCGCTCCCGTCAACTGCTCCATTCCCTTTCCTTCCGCTTTCCTAAAACCTTCTTGACAACTTGGGGTACAGCACCGCCTTGGCTCTGTCCCCGGATCTGCCTGCTCCATGACCTTTGTCGATTTCCCAAGGATGGTACCCCTTCACTTGTTTATCGTCGGGCATTTGCTGGTCTATGTGCACAAATAACAGATGCCACATTTATTTACACCGACGGTTCGAAAACATCGTTAGATGTAGGGAGTGCCTATATTGTTGGCGACACTCCAAATCACTTTCGGATTCCCGACCAGTGTTCGGTGTATACTGCGCAGCTTTACGCTATTCTCCAGGCTGTCCACTACATCCGCCGCCATCACCTGATACAATACGTTATCTGCTCAGATTCTCTCAGCTCTCTCCTCAGTCTCCAAGCTCTTTATCCTGTGCACCCTCTGGTCCACCGGATTCAGGACTGCCTGCGCTTGCTCTACCTGGGGGGCGTCTCGGTGGCGTTCCTCTGGCTCCCGGGACACGTTGGTATCTGTGGAAATGAGGCGGCCGATATTGCAGCCGAGGCTGCAGTCTCTCTTCCTCGGCCAGGTATTCAATCGCTTCCCTTCGCCGATCTACGGAGCGTTCTATGTCGACGTGTCGTTCATTTATGGCACACGCATTGGTCGACACTTAGCCATAATAAATTGCGGGACATCAAAGCTCTTCCTTGTGCTTGGACCTCTTCCTCCCGAACGCGTCGTCGGGAGGAGGTAATTTTAACTCGACTCCGGATAGGGCACTGTCTTTTCAGCCATCGACATCTTTTAAGCGGCGATCCTCCCCCACTCTGTCCCCACTGCTCTCAGCTGTGGACGGTAAGACGCGTTTTAATTGAGTGCCCCTATTTTAATCCGTTACGCTCCCGTCTACAGCTATCGCCTGATATATCGTCGATTTTAGCAGATGACACGCGCTCAGACGACCGCGTTCTCAAGTTTATTAGTGCCAGTGAAATGACGTCAGTCATTTGAAGCTTTTTTGGGGACAACCAACCCCTTTTGTAGTGGATTTTTAAGCCTTCTTTCTGCTTTTAGTTTCTCCAATTTTGTGACTTTCGTTCCCATTGCTGCTGGTTTTCAATTTCGGTTTTTTACTGGTTCCTAAGTCACAGACCGGGCGCTAATGAGCATAGAAGTTTTGCGCCCTAAAACCCCCAAAAAAAAACCGGGAAAGCGGCCGCAGCTGGCGATGACTCGATGGAACAGGATCCACCTCCCGCCGGTTGTAGCGTTGTTCCCTCGAAACCTGGCCCTCCGCGGCCGTTGAGGTGGCCAGCTCTTCACCCATTTCGTTCCCCCCTTTTTTCTGACTAGCGATGGCTTTGTTACATTGGAACATCAGAGGTATTCGATCTAATCGGGAGGAATTAAAACTGCTCCTCCGCCTGCACTGTCCGCTCGTCCTTGGTCTCCAGGAAACAAAGTTGCGCCCAACTGACCATATTGCTTTTACCCACTATACCTCAGACCGGTCTGACCTCACCCCTGCGGACGGTATTCCAGCTCATGGTGGGGTCATGTTGCTCGTTCGGGACGATGTCTATTACCATCCCATCCCATTGACCACCCCACTCCAAACAATAGCTGTCCATATTACTCTTTCTGCCTTTACTTTTTCTGTTTGTACTGTCTACACTCCATCATCATCCGCAGTTAGTCGGGCTGACATGATGCACCTGATTGTTCAGCTTCCTCCGCTATTTTTATTGTTTGGCGACTTCAATGCCCATCATCCCCTTTGGGGCTCTCCTGCATCCTGTCTGAGAGGCTCCCTCTTGACGGATGTCTTCAACCATCTCAATCTTGCCTGCCTCAATACTGGCACCCCGACTTTCCTCTCGGACTCCACTCATACCTACTCCCACTTGGACCTCTCGATCTGTTCTACCACTCTTGCCCATCCGTTCAAGTGGTATGTCCTTTCTGACACCTATTCGAGCGACCACTTCCCCCGTGTCGTTCGTCTCCTACACAACACCCCCATCCCCATATCCTTCGAGCTGGAACATACCGAAAGCTGACTGGGGACTTTACTCCACCCTGGAGACCTTTCCGGACCACGATTTTCTCAGTTGTGACAGTCAGGTCGAATACCTCATGGCTGTTATCATCCATGCTGCCGAACATTCTATTCCTCTTACTACCTCTTCTTCACGTCGTGTTTCCGTCCCCTGGTGGAATGAGGCTTGTAGAGACGCTATCCGTGCTCGACGTTATGCTTTACGCATCTTTCGCCGCCATCCTACGTTGGCGAATTGTATTGGATACAAACGACTCCGAGCGCCCCCCCTTCGGGCCCGGGGATTAGAATAGGCCCGCGGTATTCCTGCCTGTCGTAAGAGGCGACTAAAAGGAGTCCCTCCCCCTCAAGGGGGTAGTTAGCGCCTGCGTCCGGAGACGGTCGGTTCCACGACCTCTATTTGCGGTCATTTTGCTTTTTCACTTCTCGTTTCTTCCTTCCTTTGGTTGGTTCCTTTCTTTGCTCTTCTCCACCTCACTGTCTTCCTTACTCTTTCCCCTGCAAAATCTCCTTGCCTTCTTATTGCCTTCTTCTCCTTGCCTTCTCATTGCCTTCTTCTCCTTGCCTTCTCTGGTCTCCGCCTCGGCGTTTGAGACAGTCTGTCCTCTCTCTCTCTCTCTCTCCCTCTCTCTCTCTCTCCTTTTTCCTCTTCTTCCTTCCTCCCTGTGCGCGCCTGAAGGCCAACCCACGCGTTCGCACACGTAGCCGGCGACGGGGTAACGCGTAATTCCCCACCCTGGGTAGACATGTAAGGCACGCACGTACCCCTTGGCAAAGGCCAGGCCTGGGGAGGGGTGATTGCCTGAGCTGATACCTTCTGACCATGCCGATTGGTCCCTCCATCTGTTTCTCGGGAGGTGTGACCTGAGGTGTAAACATTCACCTAAAGCAGGAGTGCCCTCTGAGAGGGTCCCCACAAGGAAGGAGCGCGCCATCGGAGACGCTGGCAATCATGGGGGATTCCTCCGCAATGGATTTCACTCCATCTGTCTCGACTTCTGCCCAAAAACGGAAACATGACCAGCCACCAGCGACAAAAGTACTACCGCCTGCCCCACAGTTCCTCGTCGTTTCTCGATCTGAGGACGGAAAGGATTTTTCCTCTGTCAACCCTTTTGTTATCCAGAAGGGCGTAGATGCCATAGCCGATTCTGTCAAATCTTGTACCAGGTTGCGTAACGGTACCTTATTACTAGAAACTGAGAGCGCCTTTCAGGCACAAAAACTGCTTCGGGCCACACTCCTGTACACGTTCCCTGTCCGGATGGAGGCTCACCGAACTTTGAATTCGTCTCGTGGTGTAGTCTATACTAGCTCCCTCGACGGATTGACTGATGAGGAGATTCAATCTTTCCTCGCTGAGCAGGGCGTGACGGCTGTCCATAGAGTCATGAAAAAGGTCAACAATGACCTTGTACCGACCCGGACACTTTTCTTGACCTTTGATAGTGTTAAGCTGCCATCGCGCATCAAGGAGGGCTACGAGGTTATTTCTGTTCGCCCCTATGTCCCGACACCTACGTGCTGCTACCAGTGTCAGCGTTTCAATCACACTCGACAATCTTGTTCCAATGTGGCTAAATGTGTCACTTGTGGCAGGGATGCCCATGAGGGTAACTGTCCACCTCCGTCTCCTCGTTGTGTGAACTGTCAGAGTGACCATGCCGCATCCTCCCGCGACTGTCCTGTCTATAAGGAAGAACGCTGTATCCAAGAAATTCGGGTCAAAGAGAAAGTGTCCACCTCGGCTGCTCGCAAGCTATTGGCTAGTAGGAAGCCCACGCTGCTCCCAGCGGGGAAATACAGTACTGTCCTCACCTCTCCTCCGACTACCAGGGGGGTGGCAACCCAGATATGCGATCTGACCTTCAGCACCACGGTCGTCCGTTCGGCCAGTGCTAAGATCGCACGGTCGACGTCTCCTCTTCCTCCCATCACCCCACAGACACCAGCCCCTTCATCAGCTTCTGCTAAGACGAATGCCCAGAAGTCAGATGCACGGGCCTTCAAGAAGGAACCGTCCCGTGCAGACTTCATACGTACCTCGACCTCCCAGCCTTTGACCGGTACTTCCACCAAACGACCTTCCAAGAAGGCTCATAGGAAGCACAGTTCTCCTTCTCCGCCACGGCGCATTTCTTCTCCTGCGCCACCCAACGTTTGCCGCCCCAGACCGTCATCCGTTTCGCCTGGCCGCACCGCTGGTAGCCGAACAATTGGCCGTTCACCGGCGGAGGAAGCTCCCCCTCCCGGCCATCTTCCCAAGATGGCCGATGAACCTATAGACCCAATGGACGATGACGGTCCGCCTACTGATAGTGGCGGCAGTGCTCGCTCGACGCCAGGCCCTCAGCGGCCTTCGAGGTGACCCCTTCTTTCATCTCCCTTCTCTTCTTACGATGGCACTTATTCACTGGAATATTCGCAGCATTCGCTCCAACCGAGAGGACTTGAAGTTGCTGCTCTGCTTGCACCGTCCGCTCGTCGTAGCCCTGCAGGCAGTTGCCATTCGCATTACTCTCCCCACTTTTACATTTTCCATTTGTACCGTTTACACTCCATCGTCATCTGCCGTTACCAGGGCAGACATGATGCAACTTATTGCTCAGCTACCTGCACCATTTTTGTTAACTGGAGACTTCAATGCCCACCATCCCCTTTGGGGCTCTCCAGCATCCTGCTCGAGGGGCTCCCTGTTAGCAGACCTTTTCAACCACCTCAATCTTGTCTGCCTCAATACTGGCGCCCCTACTTTTCTTTCGGACACATTCATACCTATTCCCATTTAGACCTCTCTATATGTACTCCCCAACTTGCACGCCGGTTTGAGTGGTATGCACTTTCTGATACATATTCGAGCGACCACTTCCCGTGTGTTATCCATCTCCTGCAGCATACCCCCTCTCCGTGCTCATCTAGTTGGACCATCTCCAAGGCAGACTGGGGGCTCTTCTCTTCCAGGGCGACCTTTCAGGATCAAACCTTCACAAGCTGCGATCGTCAGGTCGCACACCTCATGGAAGTCATTCTCGCTGCTGCTGAATATTCCATCCCTCACCCTACTTCTTCTCCACGTCCTGTACCGGTCCCCTGGTGGACCGCAGCATGTAGAGACGCTTTACGTGCTCGTCGACGTGCTTTACGCACCTTTAAACGCCACCCTACAGTGGCGAATTGTATCAATTATAAACGATTACGTGCACAGTGTCGTCGTATTATTAAAGAAAGCAAGAAAGCCAGCTGGGCTGCTTTCACAAGCACCTTTAACAGTTTGACTCCTTCTGTTGTCTGGGGTAGCCTGCGCCGGCTATCTGGCACTAAGGTCCACTCACCAGTTTCTGGCTTGACGGTCGCGAATGACGTCCTTGTGGCCCCTGAGGATGTCTCCAATGCCTTCGGCCGCTTTTTCGCCGAGGTTTCGAGCTCCGCTCATTACCACCCTGCCTTCCTCCCCCGCAAACAGGCAGAGGCGGCTAGGCCACCCAACTCCCGCTTCTCGAATCGTGAAAGTTATAATGCCCCATTCACCATGCGGGAACTCGAAAACGCCCTTGGCTGATCACGGTCCTCCGCTCCAGGGCCTGATTCTATTCATATTCAGATGCTGAAGAACCTTTCTCCTGAAGGTAAGGGTTTTCTTCTTCGTACTTATAATCGCATCTGGATTGAGGGACATGTTCCCACATGCTGGCGCGAGTCTATTGTTGTCCCGATTCTTAAGCCGGGGAAGGACAAGCACTTGCCTTCCAGTTATCGACCCATCTCGCTTACCAGCTGTGTCTGTAAAGTGATGGTTAACTCCCGTTTGGTTTATCTGCTCGAGTCTCGATGCCTACTTACCAATGTACAATGTGGATTTCGTAGGCGCCGCTGTGCTGTTGACCATCTGGTTACTTTGTTGACCTTCATTATGAATATCTTCTTGCAGAAGCACCCGACCGCAGCTGTGTTCTTTGATTTGGAGAAGGCTTACGACACCTGTTGGAGGGCGTGCATTCTCCGCACCATGCATACATGGGGCCTTCGCGGTCGCCTCCCTCTTTTTCTTCGTTCCTTTTTAATGGCTCGACAGTTCAGGGTACGTGTGGGTTCTGTCCTGTCAGACACCTTTCGCCAGGAGAATGGGGTGCCACAGGGCTCAGTTTTGAGCGTCGCTCTCTTCGCCATCGCGATCAATCCAATAATGGATTGCCTCCCAGCTGATGTATCAGGCTCCCTTTTCGTGGACGATTATACCGTCTATTGCAGCGCGCAGTGTACACGTGTCCTGGAGCGCTGTCTTCAGCGTTCTCTTGACCGTCTTTACTCCTGGAGTGTCGCCAATGGCTTCCGTTTTTCTGCCGAGAAGACGGTCTGTATTAACTTCTGGCGCTACAAAGAGTGTCTCCCACCGTCCTTACGACTCGGTCCCGGTGCTCTCCCAATCGTGGAGACAACAAAACTTTTAGGTCTTACATTTGACAGGAAACTTAGCTTGTCTCCACATGTGTCATATTTGGCTGCCCGTTGTACCCGTTCTTTAAACGTCCTCCGTGTTCTCAGTGGTATGTCGTGGGGAGCGGATCGAACCGTCCTGCTTCGTCTATATCGGTCGATCGTCCGCTCCAAGCTGGATTATGGGAGCTTCGTATACTCCTCTGCACGGCCATCCCTCTTACGCCGCCTCAACTCCATACAACATCGGGGTTTACGACTTGCGATCGGAGCGTTTTATACTAGTCCCGTAGAGAGTCTTCATGCTGACGCTGGCGAATTGCCACTCACCTACCGGCGCGATATACTGCTTTGTTGGTATGCCTGTCGGCTACTGTCAATGCCCGACCACCCATCTTATCGTTCCTTTTTGACGACTCTCTCGACCATCAATACGGGTTGTATGTCTCTGCCCTGCTACTCCCTGGAGTTTGCTTTCGTCGCCTCCTTCAACACCTTAATTTTTCACTCCCTGCAACCTTTCGAGTGGGCGAGAGCCACATGCCACCTTGGCTCCAGGCTCAGGTCCGCGTTCACCTTGACCTCAGCTCGCTCCCAAAAGAGGTTACCCCCGGTTCGGTCTACCACTCCCGTTTTGTTGAACTTCATTCGAAGTTCATCAATATGACCTTCATTTATACAGATGGCTCAAAGACCAATGACGGGTCGGGTGTTCTTTTATTGTTGGGGCACAAAGTTTCAAATACCGGCTCCATGGCCATTGTTCGGTCTTCACAGCTGAGCTCTTTGCCCTCTACCAGGCTGTTCTTTACATATGCCGCCACCGACATTCTGCATATGTCATCTGCTCCGATTCCCTGAGCGCCATCCAGAGCCTCAGTGATCCGTATCCGGTCCACCCTTTCGTGCACTGGATCCAACGCTCTCTTCAGCAGCTGGTGGACGTCGGTTCTCCGGTTAGCTTTATGTGGGTCCCTGGCCATGTCGGTATCCCTGGGAACGAAGCTGCAGATGCCGCGGCCAAGGCTGCGGTCCTCCAGCCTCAGACAGCTTCTTGTTATGTACCTACGTCGGATTGTAGCAGGGTAATTTGTCATCGCATTTTATCGCTGTGGCATGCCAATTGGGCTGCACTTACAGACAACAAGCTTCGGGCCTTGAAACCTCTTCCCGCGTCTTGGACGTCCTCCTCTCGCCCTTCTCGGCGGGAGGAGGTCGTTTTGGCCCGGTTACGTATTGGACACTGCCGGTTCAGCCATCGCCATCTGCTGACGGCTGCGCCGACGCCATTCTGCCCATGTGTGCAATTGCTGACGGTCCGCCACATTTTAATGTCCTGTCCGGATTTTAACACACTGCGTCTAGATCTTAACCTGCCATGTACTCTAGATGCCATTTTAGCGGATGACCCACGAGCAGCTGCTCGCGTTCTTCGTTTTATCAATTTGACAAACCTCTCTAAGGACATTTGATGATGCTGTTTTTTAATCCTATGCCTGTCAGTCTGTCTTTTATCGTGTTTCCCCTTTTAGTTGTTGTTTTAAACTTGTGCCTCGCGGTGCATTCTTAACATAGTCAGGGCGCTAATGACCATTGAAGTTGTGCGCCCTAAAACCACAAAAAAAAAAAAGACTCCGAGCGCAATGCCGTAGAGTCATCAAAGACAGCAAAAAAGCTTGTTGGGCCTCTTTCACCAGCTCCTTTAACAGTTTTCCTCCCTCTTCTGTCGCCTGGGGTGGCCTGCGCCAGCTGTCGGGCATTAAGGCCCACTCCTCGGTACCTGGCCTGACTTCAGGTAATGAGGTCCTTGTTGATCCTGTGGCTGTCTCCAACGCCTTAGGCCGCTTTTTCGCGGAGGTTTCAAGCTCCGCCCATTACCATCCTGCCTTCCTTCCCAGGAAAGAGGCAGAAGAGGCTCGGCGACCTTCCTTCCACTCGCTGAATCTGGAAAATTATAATGCCCCCTTTACTATGCGGGAACTCGAACGTGCACTTGCACTGTCCCGGTCCTCTGCTCCGGGGCCAGATGCCATTCACGTTCAGATGCTGGCACACCTTTCTCCGGCAGGCAAAAGCTTCCTTCTTCGTACCTACAATCGCGTCTGGACCGAAGGTCAAGTCCCCATGCGTTGGCGTGATGCCATCGTTCTTCCTATACCCAAACCCGGGAAGGATAGACACCTTCCTTCTAGTTACCACCCCATTTCTCTTACAAGCTGTGTCTGTAAGGTGATGGAGCGCATGGTTAACGCTCGGTTAGTTTGGATTCTTGATTCTCGATGGCTACTTACCAATGTTCAAAGCGGCTTTCGTCGCCGCCGCTCTGCTGTTGACCACCTTGTGACCTTGACGACATTAATCATGAACAACTTTTTGCAAAAGCGCCAAACGGTAGCCGTGTTCTTCGATTTGGAGAAGGCTTATGATACCTGTTCGAGAGGAGGTATCCTCCGCACTCTGCACAGGTGGGGTCTACGCGGTCGACTGCCCCTTTTTATGGATTCCTTTTTAACAGACCGAAAGTTTAGGGTATGTGTGGGTTCCGCCTTGTCCGACATCTTTCTCCAGGAGAACGGAGTGCCTCAGGGCTCCATCTTGAGCGTAGCCATTTTTGCCATAGCGATCAATCCTATTATGGATTGCATTCCACCTAATGTCTCAGGCTCTCTTTTTGTCGATGACTTTGCGATCTACTGCAGTGCGCAGAGAACATGCATCCTGGAGCGCTGCCTTCAGCGTTGTCTAGACAGCCTATACTCATGGAGTGTGGCAAATGGCTTCTGGTTCTCTGAAGAGAAGGCGGTTTGCATCAACTTTTGGCGATATAAAGCGTTCTTTCCGCCATCCTTCTATCTCGGTCCCGTTGTTCTCCCATTCGTGGAAACAACTAAGTTTCTAGGGCTCACACTGGACAGGAAACTTTGTTGGTCTCTGCACGTCTCTTATTTGGCTGCCCGTTGTACACGTTCCCTTAATGTCCTCGGAGTTCTTAGTGGTTCATCTTGGGGAGCGGATTGCACTGTCCTGCTTCGCTTGTATCGGTACATAGTCCGATCGAAGCTGGATTACGGGAGCCTCGTCTATTCGTCTGCTCGGCCATCCCTCTTACGCCGTCTCAACTCCATCCACCATAGGGGGTTACATCTTGCGACCCGAGCCTTCTACACTAGTCCCATCGAGAGTCTTTATGCTGAAGGTGCCGAATTACCATTGACCTACCGGCGCGACGTACTGC
This sequence comes from Schistocerca americana, assembly GCF_021461395.2. NCBI lineage: Eukaryota > Metazoa > Arthropoda > Insecta > Orthoptera > Acrididae > Schistocerca > Schistocerca americana. The sequence continues at coordinate 718,776,000 of NC_060123.1, forward strand.
TTTGTCGGTATGCCTGCCGGCTGTTGTCAATGCCCGACCACCCCTCTTATCAGTCCTTCTTCGCCGATTCTCTCGACTGTCACTATGGGTTGTATGTGTCTGCCCTGCTGCCCCCTGGAGTCCGCTTTCGTCGCCTGCTTCGACAATTGGATTTTGCCCTCCATACCACCTTCAGAGAGGGTGAGAGCCTGACTCCACCTTGGCTCCAGGCTCCGGTTCATATTTGTCTCGACCTCAGCTCGCTCCCGAAGGAGGGTACTCCGGCTGCAGTGTATTGCTCACAGTTTGTTGAACTTCGTGCGCGACTTGCCAGTCACACCTTTATTTACACTGATGGCTCCAAAACTGACGATGGTGTCGGCTGTGCCTTTGTCGTTGGGGCCGTCACCTTTGAATACCGGCTCTTCGACCAATGTTCCAGCTTTACAGCCGAGCCTTTTGCTTTACATCAGGCCGTTCAGTATGCCCGCCGCCACCGCCATTCATCGTATGTACTCTGCTCTGATTCACTCAGTGCTCTTCAGAGCCTTGGAGCTCCATATCCGGTCCATCCCTTGGTGCAACGGATCCAGCAGTCCCTCCATTCTTTTGCTGGTGGTGGCTCTCCTGTCAGCTTTCTGTGGGTTCCCGGCCATGTAGGAGTGTCTGTGAATGAGGCTGCTGATGCTGCAGCTAAGGCTGCAGTCCTCCTGCCTTGGCCAGCCTCCCATTGTGTCCCGTCATCTGATGTTAGTGGGTTTGTGTCATTGTGGTGGGATGCTTGGTCCTCACTTCCCCCCTGCGGGACCGGGGTAAGAATAGGCCCGAGGTATTCCTGCCTGTCGTAAGAGGCGACTAAAAGGAGTTTCAACCGTTTCGGCCTTCTATGTGATGGTCCCCCTTGGGGTTTGACCTCCATTTTTCAAAATTCTACAGAAGTACGAGCCTTTTGGGGAAGGACACCTTACATGGTGTACCACTGGTCCTAAGTGCACTAAGACCTTGGCACTCAGCATTGCACTGGCGTTTTCACCATACCCATTATTCCTCAAATTGGGCCTAAACGCCTGATGGGTTGTCCAAGTTACGCCCATAGTGCATCTCCATCTGCACCAGCGATCATGATGGACTTTCCATGGCACCAGAAATCCAGCATGGTAGCCAGCCCGTTGTGGTGGGGTCGTCATGTACCCTCTAGGTTGTAGCCCCCTGACAACACAGGGATCGTACTGCCGATACCTGAGCTGCACCCTCCCCACGTTGGCCAAGGAGTAGATGCCCGTCTCCTTGGGGCATCAGGACTCCCGGCAATGGTCATCCTGCCAGGTGGCCCTTGCTGCGGCTGGGTGGCGCCCGTGGGGAGAGCCCCTGGTCGGAGTGGGTGGTATCGGGGCGGACGTTTCGCACATGAAACGTCAACACGTATCAGGTCGCTCTGCGGCCGAGTCTTCCAAAAGAAAAGGTACCGTTTCTAGTTCTGGTTCTCCTGCCCTTTCCCCCTTGGCCACTCCATGGGAGGAGGGACAGGCCCGCCGGCTTGGGGCGAAGTACTTCCCCCGCTATTTGGTCTGTTCTCGAACAGATGGGGGGACGTTCGCCACCTCCAAGCCCATGTTCTTTGTTCAGCACATTGAGGACGTCTTCGGGGAAATCGAGGCTCTCAGCGAGATGCGATCAGGGTCCGTTCTTATCAAGACCACCTCTGCCACACAGTCGGCGGCACTCCAGGCGTGCGACCGCCTAGGGGACATCCCAGTATCCATTGTCCCACATCTGGCACTAAATAGGACGCAGGGGGTTATTTTTCATCGTGACCTCCTGCTACAATCTGATGAGGAGCTCAGGGCCAACCTGGAGCGCCGCGGCGTGCATTTCGTCCGGCGAGTCCAGCGCGGCCCCAAAGACCGTCGCATCGACACCGGGGCCTTTATCCTCGCCTTCGAGGGGGACGTTCTCCCGGAGAAGGTAAAGGTGATGTGCTACCGGTGCGACGTGCGACCTTACGTCCCGCCTCCTATGCGCTGTTTTAGGTGTTTGCGCTTTGGGCACATGTCGTCCCGGTGTGAGGCTGAGCCCCTTTGTGGCGACTGTGGACGTCCTCTTCGTGAGGAACATACTTGCACCCCACCACCTCGGTGCCCTAATTGTCCTGGCGTCCACTCGCCTAGATCCCCAGACTGCCCCGCCTATCAGAAGGAGAAAAAGATACAAGAAATCAAAACTTTGGATCGGCTCTCTTATTCTGAGGCCAGGAAGAAGTATGACCGCCTTCATCCCGTGTCACTGGCCACTTCGTTTGCCTCAGTTGTGTCCACTCCTTCCGCTGTATCCTCACCTCTATCCTGTCCCCCCTCCGCCTCCTCTGCCCATCAGGGGGCTCTGCCTCCGCCTCCCAAATCCCTCCCTTCCAAATCCTCCTCCCCCGCGGCCCCCACCCCCCCCTGCCCCAGGGGCCACCCTTCCTCCTCCTCCTCTCCCCACGCCACCTGAGAAGCGATCCTCTTCTCAGGCGTCCATCGGGGAAACGTTCCGGACCCCAGCTTCCGAGGTCCGGCGTTCCAAAACGGACCCCGCGCGTGAGGACCTTCTTCAGGTCCAGCCCACCATCCCTGTGCCTCCTCGGCCTTCCAAGAAGGCCTCCAAGAAGAAGTCTCTATCCCCCTCTCCACCCCGGCGCGTTTCATCTGACGCTTCATCCGTGAGTCGCTGCTCCCGGCCGTCCTCAGTTTCGCCGGGACGCTCTGCTGCCAGGCGTTCCGCCGGCCTTTTGTCGGCAAATGATGCGGCCCCTCCTACACAATCAGGGACAGCGGCCGCAGCTGGCGACGAGTCGATGGAACAGGATCCGCCTGCCGTCAGTTGTAGTGTTGTTGCCTCGCAACCTGGCCCTCCGCGGCCATCGAGGTGACCAGCTCTTCCCCGTCTCGTTCCCCCAACTTTTTGACTAGCAATGGCGTTGTTTCATTGGAACATAAGAGGTATTCGATCTAATCGGGAGGAATTACACCTGCTCCTCCGCCTGCACTGTCCGCTCGTCCTTGGTCTCCAGGAAACCAAGTTGCGCCCGACTGACCGTATTGACTTTTCCCACTATACCTCGGAGCGGTATGACCTCACCCCTGTGGACGGTATCCCAGCTCATGGTGGGGTCATGTTGCTCGTTCGGGACGATGTCTATTACCATCCCATCCCACTGACCACCCCACTCCAAGCAATAGCTATCCGCATTACTCTTTCTGCTATTACTTTTTCAGTTTGTACCGTCTACACTCCACCGTCATCTGCTGTTAGTCGGGCTGACATGATGCACCTGATCGATCAGCTTCCCCCGCCGGTCTTATTGTTTGGCGACTTCAATGCCCATCATCCCCTTTGGGGCTCTCCTGCATCCTGTCAAAGAGGCTCACTCTTGGCGGATGTCTTCAACCATCTCAATCTTGTCTGCCTCAATACCGGCGCCCCGACTTTCCTCTCGGACTCTACTCATACCTACTCCCACTTGGACCTCTCGATCTGTTCTACCACTCTTGCCCGTCGGTTCGAGTGGTATGTCCTTTCTGACACCTATTCGAGCGACCACTTCCCCTGTGTCGTTCGTCTCCTGCACCACACCCCATCCCCACGTCCTTCGCGCTGGAAGATACTGAAAGCTGACTGGGGACTTTACTCCTCCCTGGCGACCTTTCCGGACCACGATTTTCCCAGTTGTGACAGTCAGGTCGAATACCTCACGGCTGTTATTATCCATGCTGCCGAACGTTCCATACCTCGTACTACTTCTTCTTCACGTCGCGTTTCCGTCCCCTGGTGGAACGAGGCTTGTAGGGACGCTATCCGTGCTCGACGACGTGATTTACGCACCTTTCGCCGCCATCCTACGTTGGCGAATTGTATTGAATACAAACGACTCCGAGCGCAATGCCGTAGAGTCATCAAAGACAGCAAAAAAGCTTGCTGGGCCTCTTTCACGAGCTCCTTTACCAGTTTTACTCCCTCTTCCGTTGTTTGGGGTAGCCTGCGCCGGCTGTCGGGCATTAAGGCCCACTCCTCAGTACCTGGCCTGACCTCAGGTAATGAGGTCCTTGTTGATCCTGTGGCTGTCTCCAACGCCTTTGGCCGCTTTTTCGCGGAGGTTTCAAGCTCCGCCCATTACCATCCTGCCTTCCTTCCCAGGAAAGAGGCAGACGAGGCTCGGCGACCTTCCTTCCACTCGCTGAATCTGGAAACTTACAATGCCCCCTTCACTATGCGGGAACTCGAACGTGCGCTTGCACTGTCCCGGTCCTCTGCCCCGGGGCCAGATGCCATTCACGTTCAGATGCTGGCACACCTTTCTCCGGCGGGCAAAAGCTTCCTTCTTCGTACCTACAATCGCGTCTGGACCGAAGGTCAGGTCCCCATGCGTTGGCGTGACGCCGTTGTTGTTCCTATACCCAAACCTGGGAAGGATAGACACCTTCCTTCTAGTTACCGCCCCATTTCTCTTACAAGCTGTGTCTGTAAGGTGATGGAGTGCATGGTTAATGCTCGGTTATTTTGGATTCTTGAATCTCGACGACTACTTACTAATGTCCAATGCGGCTTTCGTCGCCGCCGCTCCGCTGTTGACCACCTTGTGACCTTGTCGACATTCATCATGAACAACTTTTTGCGAAAGCGCCAAACGGTAGCCGTGTTCTTCGACTTGGAGAAGGCTTATGATACCTGTTGGAGAGGAGGTATCCTCCGCACTATGCGCAAGTGGGGCCTACGCGGTCGTCTGCCCCTTTTTATTGATTCCTTTTTAACGGATCGAAAGTTTAGGGTACGTGTGGGTTCCGTATTGTCCGACGTCTTCCTCCAGGAGAACGGAGTGCCTCAGGGCTCCGTCTTGAGCGTAGCCCTTTTTGCCATCGCGATCAATCCAATTATGGATTGCATTCCACCTACTGTCTCAGGCTCTCTCTTTGTCGATGACTTCGCGATCTACTGCAGTGCCCAGAGAACACGCCTCCTGGAGCGCTGCCTTCAGCGTTGTCTAGACAGCCTCTACTCATGGAGCGTGGCAAATGGCTTCCGGTTCTCTGAAGAGAAGACGGTTTGTATCAACTTTTGGCGATATAAAGCGTTCCTTCCGCCATCCTTACATCTCGGTCCCGTTGTTCTCCCATTCGTGGACACAACTAAGTTTCTAGGGCTCACGTTGGACCGGAAACTGTGTTGGTCTCCACATGTCTCTTATTTGGCGGCCCGTTGTACACGTTCCCTTAATGTCCTCAGAGTTCTTAGTGGTTCATCTTGGGGAGCGGATCGCACTGTCCTGCTTCGCTTGTATCGGTCCATAGTCCGATCGAAGCTGGATTATGGGAGCTTCGTCTACTCGTCCGCTCGGCCATCCCTCTTACGCCGGCTCAACTCCATCCACCATCGGGGGATACGTCTTGCGACCGGAGCCTTCTACACTAGTCCTGTCGAGAGTCTTTATGCTGAAGCTGCCGAGTTACCATTGACCTACCGGCGCGACATACTGCTGTGTCGGTATGGCTGCCGGCTGTTGTCTATGCCCGAACACCCCTCTTACAAGTCCTTCTTCGCCGATTCTCTCGACCGTCAGTACGGGTTGTATGTGTCTGCCCTGCTGCCCCCCGGAGTCCGCTTCCGTCGCCTGCTTCGACAATTGGATTTTGCCCTCCCTACCACCTTCAGAGAGGGTGAGAGCCCGACACCACCTTGGCTCCAGGCTCCGGTTCGTATTTATCTCGACCTCAGCTCACTCCCGAAGGAGGGTACTCCGGCTGCAGTGTATTGCTCACGGTTTGTCGAACTTCGTGGTCGACTTGCTGGTCACACCTTTATTTACACCGATGGCTCCAAAACTGACGATGGTGTCGGCTGTGCCTTTGTCGTCGGGACCGCCACCTTTACATACCGGCTCCTTGACCAATGTTCCAGCTTTACGGCCGAGCTTTTTGCTCTCCATCAGGCCATTCAGTATGCCCGCCGCCACCGCCATTCATCGTATGTACTCTGCACTGACTCACTCAGTGCTCTTCAGAGCCTTGGGGCTCCCTATCCGGTCCATCCCTTGATTCAACGAATACAGCAGTCCCTCCATTCTTTCGCTGATAATGGCGGTTCTGTCAGCTTTCTGTGGGTCCCCGGACATGTAGGAGTGCCTGGGAATGAGGCTGCGGATGCTGCAGCCAAGGCTGCAGTCCTCCAGCCTCGGCCAGCCTCCCATTGTGTCCCGTCATCTGTCGTTTGTGGGGATGTATGTAAGAGGCTTGTGTCCTTGTGGTGGGATGCTTGGTCATCCCTCCAAGGAAACAAGCTCCAGGCAGTAAAACCGCTCCCAACTGCTTGGACAACTTCCTCCCGACCATCTCGGCGCGAGGAGGTCCTTCTGACCAGGTTGCGGATTGGGCATTGCCGGTTTAGCCACCGCTACCTGCTCTCTGGTGACCCAGCCCCGCAGTGCCCTTGTGGTCAGGCATTAACGGTGCGCCATGTTTTATTGTCGTGTCCCCGTTTTAGTCAATTTCGTGTTGTCCTGTCCCTGCCATCTACCTTACCGGATGTTTTAGCTGATGACGCTCGAGCAGCTGCTCGTCTTCTGCGTTTTATAACTTTAACTGGCTTGACCAAAGACATTTAACCTTTTTACTTATTTAATCTGCATCTTTGTCAGGTCCTTTTGATGTCCCCCCATCCCCTTGAGTTTTAGCAGGTTCCTTGTGCTTTAACACCAGTGACTGGGCGCTAATGACCTCAGCAGTTGAGCGCCCTTAAACCCTACCAAAAAAAAAAAAAAAAAAAATTGGTCCTCACTTCAAGGAAACAAGCTCCGGGCACTAAAACTGTTCCCAACTGCTTGGACAACCTCCTCCCGACCATCTCGGCGAGAAGAGGTCCTTCTGACCAGGTTGCGGATTGGGCATTGCCGGTTTACCCACCGCTACCTGCTCTCCGGTGACCCAGCCCCGCAGTGCCTTGTGGTCATGTATTAACAGTGCACCATGTTTTATTGTCGTGTCCCCATTTTAGTCAATCTCATGTTGTCCTGTCTCTGCCATCTACTTTACAGGATATTTTAGCTGATGACGCTCGAGCAGCTGCTCGTGTTCTTCATTTTATTACTTTGACTGGCTTATCCAAAGACATTTAACTCTTTCACTTATTTTATCTGCATCTTTGTAAGAACTTTCTGGTGTCCCCTCCCCCCTTGAGTTTTACTAGGTTCTATGTGCTCTAACAATTGTGACTGGGCGCTAATGACCTCAGTAGTTGAGCGCCCTTAAACAAAAAAAAAAAGTCGCCAGCTAACCACCAGGACCACCCCCCCCCAGCCCATGTTAAAAGCTAGCGCCCTCCAGAAGAACAGTATAGATCTTACGATAACACTAAAAGGGCCACACCAGCCGCAAGTTTTAGCGTGAGACTTTTTTGCATCTGTTACGTTGCAAACCTTAAAAAAATTGCCCCTCCATGAAAAGTATAACGTTTCTCATTGGATAGACAGAATTTTTGTAGGTGGAGCTTAAGGTTAACATTGAGACCCTTAATTTAAACCTAGATTATAGATGTGATATGGCATAGGTCATCCTTTGATCCATTGTAGAACTTGGAAACCCATTCAGGGAATATTCGTTCACATTTTTGTTGAATGCAGTTGGTTTTTATCATCCTGTATTAAAACATTTCCTTTTATCAATAGTGCAATTTATAAACAATGTTGCCGGCCGCGGTGGTCCAGCGGTTCTAGGTGCGCAGTCCAGAACCGCGCGATTGCTACGGTCGCAGGTTCGAATCCTGCCTCGGGCATGGATGTGTGGGATGTCATTAGGTTAGTTAGGTTTAAGTAGTTCTAAGTTCTAGGGGACTGAGACCACAGCTGTTAAGTTCCATAGTGCTCAGAGCCATTTGAACAATTTTTTTGATAAACAATGTTTTGTGAGTAGAATAAAAATTCCAATGGTAAACTTCACTGCTTTTTCGAGGTTATTTTACCAGCTAACTAAAAATAGGAAAGCCTTGAACCCCTCCACTAAATTAAGTTAGTATTAAGATTCTTTTACAAGGAGTGCAGTGATGCTGACGCTGAAATCATTAAGTATTTGGTTATATCATCACTAGTCTCACTGAACTCTTCTGAACTCTACATGTCATGTGTGGTCTGGCGTCTCCTTACCAGCAACAGGTCCCAGGTTCAAACTAGTCAATTCCCTAAAAAACACGCTCAAAGCGTCGTTGCGCGAAAGTGGTAGGGAGAGACGACATAGAACAATAGACACCATGCAGAATGTTAGAACTTGCCTTCCAGTTATCGACCCGTCTTTCTTACCAGCTGTGTCTGTAAGGTGATGGAGCGAATGGTTAACTCTCGTTTGGTTTGGCTGCTCGAATCTCAACGCCTACTTACCAATGTACAATGTGGATTTCGTAGGCGCCGCTCTGCTGTTGAGCATCTGGTTACCTTGTTGACCTTCATTATGAATAACTTATTGCGGAAGTGCCCGACCGCGGCTGTGTTCTTCGATTTCGAGAAGGCTTACGACACCTGTTGGAGGGCGGGCATTCTCCGCACCATGCCTACATTGGGCCTTCGCGGTCGCCTCCCTCTTTTTATTCGTGCCTTTTTAATGGATCGACAGTCCAGGGTACGTGTGGGTTCTGTCCTGTCCGACGCCTTTCGCAGGAGAATGGGGTGCCACAGGGCTCAGTTTTGAGAGTCGCTCTCTTCGCCATAGCGATCAATGCAATAATGGATTCCTCCCAGCTGATGTATCAGGCTCCCTTTTCGTGGACGATTTTACCATCTATTGCAGCGTGCAGCATACATGTTTCCTGGAGCGCTGTCTTTAGCGTTGTCTTCACCGTCTTTACTCCTGGAGTGTCGCCAATGGCTTCAGTTTTTCTGCGGAGAAGACGGTCTGTATTAACTTCTGGCGCTACAAAGAGTTTCTCCCACCGTCCTTACGACTCGGTCCCGTTGCTCTCCCATTCATGGAGACAACAAAATTTTTAGGTCTTACATTTGACAGGAAACTTAGCTGGTCTCCACATGTTTTATTTGGCTGCCCGTTGTACCCGTTCTCTAAATGTCCTCCATGTTCTCAGCGGTATGTTGTGGGGAGCGGATCGAACCGTCCTCCTTCGCCTATATCGGTTGATCGTCCGCTCAAAGCTTGATTATGGGAGCTTCATATACTCCTCTGCACTGCCGTCCATGTTACGCCACCTCAACTCTATACAACATCGGGGTTTACGTTTTGCGATCGGAGCGTTTTATACTAGTCCCGGTGAGAGTCTTTATGCTGAAGCCAGTGAATTGCCACTATCCTACCGGCGCGATATACTGCTTTGTCGGTATGCCTGTCGGCTCTTGTCAGTGCCCAACCACCGGTCTTACCGTTCCTTTTTTGACAACTCTCTCGACCGTCAATACGGGTTGTATCTCTCTGCCCTGCTACCCCCTGGAGTTCGCTTTCGTCGCTTCCTTCAACACCTTAATTTTACACTCCCTGCAACCTTTTGAGTGGGCGAGAGCCAAACGCCACCTTGGCTCCAGGCTCAGGTTCGCGTTCACCTTGACCTCAGCTCGCTCCCAAAGGAGGTTACCCCAGCTTCGGTATACCGCTCCCATTTTGTCGAACTTTGTTCGAAGTTCATTAATATGATCTTCATTTATACAGATGGCTCTAAGACCAATGAGGGGGTCGAGTGTTCTTTTATTGTCGGGGCACACAGTTTCAAATACCGGCTCCATGGCCATTGTTCGGTCTTTACAGCTGAGCTCTTTGCCCTCTACCAGGCTGTTCTTTACATCTGCCGCCAGTGACATTCTGCTTATGTCATCTGCTCCGATTCCCTGAGCGCCATCCAGAGCCTCAGTAATCCGTATCTGGTTCACCCTTTCGTGCACCGGATCCAACGCTCTCTTCAGCAGCTGGTGGACGACGGTTCTCTGGTTAGCTTTGTGGGTTCCTGGCCATGTCGGTATCCCTGGGAATGAAGCTGCAGATGCCACGGCCAAGGCTACGGTCCTCCAGCCTCCGACAGCTTTTTGTTGTGTCTCTTCGTCTCTTCATCAGATTGTAGCAGGGTCATTTGTCAGCGCATTTTATCGATGTGGCATGCCGATTGGGCTACACTTATGGACAACAGGCTTCGTGCCTTGAAACCTCTTCCCACGGCTTGGACGACCTCTTCACGCCCTTCTCGGCGGGAGGTCGTTTTAGCCCGGTTACGAATTGGACACTGCCGGTTCAGCCATTGCCATCTGCTGACGGCTGCACCGGCGCCGTTCTGCCCATGTGGGCAATTGCTGATGGTACGCCACATTTTAACGTCCTGTCCGAATTTTAATACACTGCGCGTTGATCTTGGCCTGCCATGTACTCTGGATGCCATTTTAGTGGATGACTCAGGAGCAGCTGCTCGCGTTCTTCGTTTTATCCACTTGACAAACCTATCTAAGGACATTTTATTATGCTGTTTTTTAATCCTATGTCTGTTAATGTCTTTTATAGTGTTGTCCCTTTTAGTTGCTATTTTAACCTTGTGCCTCATGATGCATTCCTAACTTAGTCTGGGCTCTAATGACCGTTGTAGTTGTGCGCCCTAAAACCACAAAAAAAAATTATGAAATCGTCCTGTTTAATTCTGTCTGCAACTTTATAAAAGGCCTGATGTGATCTCATTATATCTTGCATTGATACTCTTGCACACTGATATACTGCTGAAGCTGCGTGCTTGCAATGGGGACGAACTGGAAATCCACAGGCGGAATATCTACCAAAGAACAGTACTAATAAGCAGAAAGACAGGATAATGCACACAAAAAAATCATATACTGTACTAAGTTTTCGTTCCTGACTGCAGGCATATTAAATGACCATAATTTATATTAACATAAACCTAAAACATCACAGTGTAGCTTACTGTTTACAGAAATGTTGGCAATGTTCTAATTTCCATGCACTGAAATAGTATAAAATACTGGGGTTGAGGACTAAATCTTACCTCATGCGTTTCACTTTGTTCCTCTTCCAGTCAGAAGGATTGGCCGATTTTTACGGCCTTTTCCTTTTGGAACTGATTGTACATGTCTTCCTTCAGTAACATCCATGATTATGGAGAAAATGATAAAGCACTCTTCGTATTTTATCCAATAATACGACAAACGCTCTCCGTGCACTCCCAAACAAGCCAAGCCAAGAAAGACGCGCGAATATGGCAAGATAACAGTTGACGTGCAACTGTTTTTTGTTTCACATTAGTTTGCAGTAAGGACAACTTGACAAATTGCCACCCATAGGCTCACACTTAGTTTAATGAAGTAATAAGCTGGAAAGACTGTGTTATTCGGACAAAATACATAATGTGTACAAAGCGAGTTTTGGATCTTCAAACCTTTTTTATAATGGCACATGCTAAGGATACACAAAGTTCTGCTTCTTTATCATACAATGGATTCACTCAGTTTTGCTTTGCAACCAGAAGTGGAAAAATAGAGTTTTGCATCTGTAGACGGTTTTCGAGGTACATTTTAGGGCAGAAAAAAGCTGTTTTGTTCGTGTTTTAAGAGCGTAATAGATGGCAGCATAGAGAACAAAATGGTGGCACCAACTCATTTTCGAGAAAAAGTGGATTTACAGCAGTTTGCACCTGGATGCCTCATCTGAAAGACGTGCAAAATCAATGCTGCTAATCTGCTTTCTCTATCCTCACTGTTGCTTCAGTTACTACTTGTCATTGTTGCGAGACACTCTCTCGTAGGATTATTTCCTGGGTTCAGATGTAACCTAAACAATCTTTACACCACTGTATGCAAATGATCTCACCTGGTCATTGCTGTTCATACTGAACTTAACTCCTACAATTTTTAGTACCTTTAGGGTGTCTGGCAATCGCTTGGTACATAAATTTCGTAAGAGTGCCTTCAGTCATACAGACCAAACAACTGAATTTCGGACATTTGAGTGCCCTCGGCAGCTAGTCCGGTTCTTGTACAAGGCTTTGGAATGCTTAAATGTCGGCCTCGCAATGGGTTTCTGGTATCGCGTGCCTTAGCCTTAAAAGTATCTTTGTCAAATTTACTGCCTGATTCATGAAGATATGCAAATATTTAAATATGTCAGTCTACAAGTAAAACTAAAGAAAAAAATTTTATATGAATATAGGTCTGCAAATGTTCAGTTATGGAATTACGGCTAATAAGATTTTACCTGAAATTTAACAACTTCGCTAATATGAAGCCATCGCAAAACTATACGAGGTTAAAGCAAAGAGAGATTTCCATTTATTTTGTGATTGGTCTGGTAACTCTAATAAATCATGTCCCAGACGAGTATCTGCAGTAGTTTTCCAGGACATTCAGAGGGGCAAAGAAGTAATTTCGTATAATTTTAATTTATTAACTACTTCACCCAATTTGTTTCTTAAACTCCAAACAAACAACAGAAGTTATAGAGAATTTAATTTTGGAAAAATGATGGCAATAACGTTAAGTGAAACTGTGTGAATGTCTGTATAATCTGCTTTTAGTAATACCATGGCATAGGTTAACTCATGTTTGACCGGAAAAAACAAAGCACAGTGTTAAGGGAGTTGTACAGTGTAGACACGATTTCACAATAGATGTTCAAAAATGTCTCCACAGAATTCAGTGCATTCAGCTGCACGTGCATGAACAGATTTTGTTGTTCGTTTCAGCTTCGCAGGGTTGTTCTTAATTTCGTCGATTGCATTCATAATGAGAGCAAGTAATGCATTTACACGCCTGGGACATGTTTCATTAGATTCACCAGACCAATGACAACAATATAAATGGAAATCGTGCTTCACTTTAACGCCGTATAGTTTTGCGATGGCTTCATATTAGCGAAGCTGCTAAATTTCAGGCTAAAATATTATATTAGCCGTAACTCCGTAACTAAACATTTGCGGAACTATGTTTACGTGAACTTCCTTCTTCAGTCTTACTTGTAGAACAACATATTAAAATATTTGGATGTCTTCGTGAAGCACCCTGTATAATCATTTCCGCATGACTGCATGGGTTGTCAGAAACTAAGGTTTCTATGGAAATGGGCGAGACTTCTAAAAAAAATAAGATTGTTGGATATTTCTGAGCATGTTGTTGTTTGATATCAGCTGAAAGGAACACCTGACAGGAGATGAGACCTGTAAGGAAGAGGCCGGACGCTGGTAGCCAATTCCCCTTTTAAGGACCTGGACATCAACCTCGAGCAACATGGGAGCCACTGAATAGTCACAGTCCTATCAAAGTGCTAGAGTGGATATTACTACCAGGCGATAAAGGAAGAGTTTGAACTGAAAACCGTTGAAATCTTGTTCTTGCAAGTTTTTTTCCTGACCTCTCAAATTGTAGGACGAATATTTTGCCTCCGGAAATGATCATACTCACAGGAGGCTCGTCTTAATCTCGGGAGTCGTCGTGTTCGTTATGGCATCCATCATTGCTTACCACTGTTTATACTTTCCTCTACTGATGACCAATTTTTTGTGCTACCTCCTCCGTTTGGAATAGAAGACCATGAACGAAATTGGGTTCTGAGTCTGTTGGCATCGCCGAGTAGCATTCTACTGGGATTCCTTTTTTTCCCCTTCTTTAACTGCTTCAGAGTACTGGAACACAAGAGCGCTTACCTACTGTGGCGGTAGGCTCTGAACACGAGCCGGCAGCCGTGGGTCGCACAGCCCATGGCTCCTTCAGCCACTAGCTACTAGTTTCGTAACAAAATTATAAAGTGGTAACTAGGCATATGAAACTACAGGTGTGCGCACATCCTGCAGTGGCTGGATAGTAACAAATTAGATTCCATTTCATGCTGAGATGCTATTCCTATACAGTTGGAGAGCCTCTGCAATGCTGTTAGCTTTTTGGGAATACAAAGTGGGCTGTGGTACGATGGAGGATGGAAGCGTGCTGGGGTAGTCAGGGCGATTGTGCCAGGGTGGCGTAGTAGTTAGCGTGTCTGCCTAGTGAACGAGGGGCCTGGGTTCGAATCCCGCCATTCGTAAAAATTTTCATTCGCCACATCACTGGTGTCAGAGGTATCTGGAACTGTATTTCATTTGAGTAAATTATCTTCCTTTAGTGACTCTGCTACTAATGTAGGTGTCTGGTTGTGCAACCTTACACTTTGCACTAAAGAAATATGTGAATCATAAAGGCCCACCCTAAGGAAAAGTTTGTGATTGAATTTCTAAACACACATCAAATACACTCCTGGAAATTGAAATAAGAACATCGTGAATTCATTGTCCCAGGAAGGGGAAACTTTATTGACACATTCCTGGGGTCAGATGCATCACATGATCACACTGACAGAACCACAGGCACATAGACACAGGCAACAGAGCATGCACAATGTCGGCACTAGTACAGTGTATATCCACCTTTCGCAGCAATGCAGGCTGCTATTCTCCCATGGAGACGATAGTAGAGATGCTGGATGTAGTCCTGTGGAACGGCTTGCCATGCCATTTCCACCTGGCGCCTCAGTTGGACCAGCGTTCGTGCTGGACGTGCAGACCGCGTGAGACGACGCTTCATCCAGTCCCAAACATGCTCAATGGGGGACAGATCCGGAGATCTTGCTGGCCAGGGTAGTTGACTTACACCTTCTAGAGCACGTTGGGTGGCACGGGATACATGCGGACGTGCATTGTCCTGTTGGAACAGCAAGTTCCCTTGCCGGTCTAGGAATGGTAGAACGATGGGTTCGATGACGGTTTGGATGTACCGTGCACTATTCAGTGTCCCCTCGACGATCACCAGTGGTGTACGGCCAGTGTAGGAGATCGCTCCCCACACCATGACGCCGGGTGTTGGCCCTGTGTGCCTCGGTCGTATGCAGTCCTGATTGTGGCGCTCACCTGCACGGCGCCAAACACGCTTACGACCATCATTGGCACCAAGGCAGAAGCGACTCTCATCGCTGAAGACGACACGTCTCCATTCGTCCCTCCATTCACGCCTGTCGCGACACCACTGGAGGCGGGCTGCACGATGTTGGGGCGTGAGCGGAAGACGGCCTAACGGTGTGCGGGACCGTAGCCCAGCTTCATGGAGACGGTTGCGAATGGTCCTCGCCGATACCCCAGGAGCAACAGTGTCCCTAATTTGCTGGGAAGTGGCGGTGCGGTCCCCTACGGCACTGCGTAGGATCCTACGGTCTTCGCGTGCATCCGTGCGTCGCTACGGTCCGGTCCCAGGTCGACGGGCACGTGCACCTTCCGCCGACCACTGGCGACAACATCGATGTACTGTGGAGACCTCACGCCCCACGTGTTGAGCAATTCGGCGGTACGTCCACCCGGCCTCCCGCATGCCCACTATACGCCCTCGCTCAAAGTCCGTCAACTGCACATACGGTTCACGTCCACGCTGTCGCGGCATGCTACCAGTGTTAAAGACTGCGATGGAGCTCCGTATGCCACGGCAAACTGGCTGACACTGACGGCGGCGGTGCACAAATGCTGCGCAGCTAGCGCCATTCGACGGCCAACACCGCGGTTCCTGGTGTGTCCGCTGTGCCGTGCGTGTGATCATTGCTTGTACAGCCCTCTCGCAGTGTCCGGAGCAAGTATGGTGGGTCTGACACACCGGTGTCAATGTGTTCTTTTTTCCATTTCCAGGAGTGTATTAAACTGCATGATACAGTAACAGGCTATTAGGACAGGGATGTACTGACAGCTACGGAGGCTAATGTTATACACAGGGTAACAAATGTGATTTGAAGCAGCAGTGCGGTCAGAGGAAGCAGAGCCCGCACAGGCAGCAGTGGACACGCCGGCGTCCTCGTGCAGTGCGCCACAACGTTGACAGAAAACAATTCCTCACTTTTAATAGCTGTTGATGAATTGCTATTCGGACTGACTTCAATGGTCAGTAGCCAATATTAATTCAGCTTGAATACACATTATCCAGTTGCAAACTGATGCGCTGAAATGTCTGTCCAATCTACTTGACCACACGCTAACACTTCAGCGCACAGCTGGCTTATAATATGCTGAGGTCTTTCTCGGCCGAGAACAATGACCAAAAGACGATGCGGCGGTACGTGCTCTGCCTGCTCCCTGCTAAACTACCTCACGTCACAGGAAACCCTTCATCAAGAGTTACCAGATGCCTGACAACCATTCCAAAGACAATACAAGTTTTCAAAATTCCAAATGTGTACAGTATACCTCTTCATAAAGAAGTAGTTTAACGCCATTTCTTTTTTGGTACCTATTGTTAAAACGCTGACATAAATGTTTTATATTCTGCACGAACTGAAAATGTTATAGCTGCTCAATGGATCATATTTATTTTTCTCTTGCTGGTTTTATACTATGTTGTTCATTTACCTTTCTTATGTTAATCCATGAATTTGACTGAATTAACATAAAAAGAAAATCATGTTAAATACGGTAAATAATGGAGGTTCTGCCGATGACGTGATCACAGTGATGGCTCAAGTAGACACCAATGTGCTGTGATATAAACGCTACTATTTTTTTTCCAGGCTTCAGAATAAGAGGGAGGCGAGACCTTAAGTTTTTGGGTTTTATTTTCGTTAATTACGCTCCCACACTTAGAGGACTGGGGGAGGGGGTGGTTTATCGTGAACGCAATTGACATAAAATATTCAAGTGTTCAGCCGTTTTTTGAAGGCTCCTTCTCTTCTACCATCGTTCTCCACAAATTGGGTTCTTTGTACAACGAGAAAAGTGTGTGCATTTTAAAGCACACTCTGCATCAGGATCATATTTCTTTAAGTATTAAGAATTTAAATCACCACCTGCTCCCATTTGATATTACGTAGAAATTTTTCTGTAAAAAGTTCGCCTTCTACATCCCTCACAATAAGAATGATCACTTGCTTTTGCTGATATGCACAACTTTAACGCATTTGTTTTCCTCTGATAATCTTTAAGGAGCATCTGATAAATTTTGTTGTACCGGTATGTACTGAATTTCAAAATCACACTCTTGAAGTGCTAACAACCAGTGCGTTGGCCTGTTGTTCATTAGGTACCAATTCAGCAAGAAGGAAAGTGTCGTATGAACTGTAACGATGTCATCCCAGTAACAGCGAAACGTTTGCGTGGAAATGCTCTCTTCTCCTGTGAATATGTACTTCCTCTCCCAGTGAGTGTAATGCGACAGTAAAATTTACTATGACTCTGTTAACCTCATACTTTTCTGCGCCAAGATAAAAATAAATGGAGTCAATACCAGTGAAGAAGCCAGTATGGCAAAGTATCGGTGCCTCACACACCGGGTTTTTAATTAACTCGGATGTTCCTTATTCTACTTCCAGATGGAGATAGACATTTGAAGATAAACAAGATCGAGGATGAAAACTGATAGAAATTGCACAAACCGAGAAGATTTCATTTGCCTACAGCACTTTGGTGCAGGAAAATTTCTCACTGCTTCAATTTCCGTCAGATGAGGGTCGGTTCCGCACAAAAAAATATGTCAAAGGTATTTAATCGCGACTTGGGGAATTCTTATTTATCCGCCTTTAATGTGATTCCAGCTCCGTTAAATCTTTAAAATACATGGCATACAATGTCTAAATGTTCTTCCCCAAGACAGTACTAATTGGAATATCGTCTACATAGTGTTGTATGTGTCAATTATTGTCAATTATTCTTCTCTTAAAACTTCATTAAGTTCTCTCATAACGGCCCCTGATGTAGACAGACCGAAAGGCATTCTTCTAAACTGGTAACATATTCGGTTCCACAGAAAGGATGTGTACTTCCTGCTATACCTTGAACTTCCAGTTGGTCACATTGTACTGTGAACGGCATCATTTCGCCGTGAGCGTCAGTAAATAAATGCACACTGCCGTCCCTTTCCGTTACAGTGTGCATTGGTTTAGAACATATACTGTCAGAGAGCTAAGTTGTCCGTCATCCCTTCAGTTGCTTTCTAGGTACTGGATATGATTTCCTATGGAACTGCTAATGGTTCTTATCTTTAATTTTACTAGTGCATCATCTGATCAGACCACGTGTTTTTGAAGAGAGATCGACGTAACATCTTAATATTTCTACCCGTTCCTCCCGCTTAGCTTAAGGTACGTCCACTGATATTTTAAGTATTCAGTACTAGTCAGAGCATCGTAATCATCATTATTCTTCTGGAGACCAGCATCTTCCTCAGAATTGTTTAAAGTTCCAGTTCTCCTTTTTTTCGAAAACGGTTAACCTCATATTTACAAATGCGTCACCGTAATCATTTCCCGCGACGTATCCTTAAACTATCTCCTCCTGTTCCTTCCACTAATCAACCTTGCTTTGACAGAAATGAAGTGTAAAAGAATGTATTTACGAACCTGTTCAGAGCCGGGCAAGTCTGAGAACTAAACTGATATTAAGTGTTCCGGAAAGGAATACACTCTGCTCGTACTTATCCTTCTGAATTCTGAGCTTTGATAGTTCCTGGCCTTTAATGGGTTTACTTTGTTTACAGCATGATCAACAGGAAATACTGAAAATGCAAGGGGGTAGATTTTTCTGAAATAGCTTCCGGCCTCCTCGCTGGCTGTTGCGTCCATAATTCCCCATATCTGGACTAATCTGAAAGGCATTAAAATGTTCCCTCAGGCGCTCAGCATTCGTTTGCTTAGTACGTGCTTGGTGACCCCGGAGTTCCTGAGCTGGAGACTGGTGACTGGTAAGCGCCACCAGTCCTCTGTCACCGTAAGCTCTGATCTGACTTCAGCGACCACCGTGCGGCCCAGCGGTGGAATGTTGGGCGTTTCGGAGAACGCGGAGGTCTCGGCTTCACCGCCTGGACAGCGAGGAAAGTGCACACACCTATAAAAAACCCTCAACCTCAAGGTGTACTACGTGCTGAGGAGGTGAATGGGTGTTGAGGTAATGAGGTAAAACAGTCTCTAGCGGCCAACCTCTGGGGCCTGGGTCACCTGCCGCCCCCCCCCCCCCCCCCCGTCCCCCCTCAGTTGTACAACGATCGCTCAGGTATGCAAGGCTCTGCCTGGGTCGACGGTTGTTTCTCCAGCGTCTCGTGGGTTCCCTGTGGAACTCTCTCATCAAACTGCTACTCCTGACGGTGCTAGGTGTACCGTCAGACATCACCTACACCCACTCCTGAAAGAGAGCTCGGTTGGTCAGGCATCCCGAAAAGAAGCCTTGGAATCATAGTAACAGGGCATTAGTGTGCCATAACACTTTCATTGTAATCAAGCGAAACGGGGAAAGTTTTGTGAAGATATCACCTTTCTATATTCATAAGGCATTGGAAGGTATTGCTGGGTCTCTGAAAAGTGTCAAACAATTTTGTAATGGTACGCTTTCAGTTGAAACTGCTAATTCCAACCAAATATCTAAGCTTCTGGGATATAAGGCCTTAGGTGACTACTCAGTCGGGGCTGAGTTGCAGAACACCTCTTAACTCCAATAAGAGCGTGGTTACCTGCTCCGATATAATGGAGGTGGACCCCACGGAGTTACGTGAAGAGTGGAAGAACGTGGGCGTCACGGAGGTGCAGAATTATATGAAGTCAGTGGCAAATTGGAAAAATCGGCAACGTTCATTCTAACGTTTAGTACTCCAGAATTACCGGAACATATCCTTGCAGGCTATATCCGCCTTAAGGTTCGCCCATTTGTTCCTAACCCCATGCGATGCTATAAATGTCAGATTTGGCCGTACCACTACAGGATGTAACGGGAAGGCTACGTGTGGCAATTGTGGAGGCTCCGCTCAAGAGTCAGGGACTTCTTGTACACTTCTTCTGAAATGTGTGAACAGCTCTGGGGATCACACATTGTGGAGCAGAAAGTATGGGGTTTACGAGGAAAGGAAAACTCAGGAGTTGAAAGTAGAGACGCATACCCTATGGTGGAACTAAAAAGGTTTTCAAAGCCATGCATCCACAGGTTTTTGCTTTTTTGCATCAGCCGTTAAGGCACCAATCGATAACCGTGATGCCTCCACACAAACTCAGACCACAGATTTAAGTAAAAGCACATGCACTTGTCGATGTACCTGTGGGGGAAACGCTCCACGTGCAACTGACGTCGTTCTGAATCCGTCAGCAGTAGACTTAACACCTAAGCCACATACCACTCTCCAACCTCATAAGCCAACTAACCCATCTCCGCAAACCAGGCAACCGCCTCCTCCTGTCAGATCTACTTTTTGAAGGAGGTTGTTCTTTACTAAGCCCAGGAAAGCCGTAGGTGAAACTTCGGATCGACGAGCTCTCTCACTTTCGGATGGAGAGTATGCTCTTGAGGATACAGATTTCCAGTCGGAGGAACCAGAGAGTATGGAACCGGCTGACGCTCCCCTTGACCGCCCCGGTAAATCACCGCCTCCTAGCAGAAATAAAAGAACCACCATCGCTAACCAATGACTTCCACAGGGACGTCTGGGTTGCAGTGGAATTTGAATGGATATCGCTGACATTTGGAAGAACTGCAGCTGCTGGTCCAGGATAAACCTTTCTGCATCTGTGATTTTAAGATGTTTCTTGTAAGCGCACACCTGCATTATGGGGCTACCACATACACAGGACGATACTACTGGAAACAGGGCTAAACGTAGAGTGGGTATTTTCCTTGATGACAGATGCCACTGCTCTCCTGTCCCTCTTACCACGACCGTGCAAGCAATTGCTGTGAAAGTTCTCACACCGTTTACTACCACAGTGTTTTCTATGTACCTGCCCCCAATGACGCTTTGGATGCAGAAGCACTGGCAGACCTCTTCCAGGCACTGCCACGCCCATTCCTCCTTGTGGGGGACTTGAGTGCCCACAGTGTGCTGTGGGGCTCGGCTACTACTTGCTCCAGGGGTCGGATGATCGAGCTGCTCGTCCATTCTAAGAATATCTGCCTTCTGAACGCGGATCAGATGACTCACTTTTCCACAGCTACAGGGTCTTTTCCAGCTATTGACCTTTGTTTTTGTTTCCCAGCTATTGCAGACGTAGTTCAGTGGGAAGTGGCTCCAGATATACATTCTAGTGAACACTTTTGAGTGTGGATCCATCTGCCGACTAGGACGGTAGCGAACAGGACACCACGCAGGTGGATGATACAAAGGGCAAATTGGTTACAGTACAGTCAACAGGCTATTTTTGAACAAAAGGATTGTGCACAGGAGGCGGTGACCCATATCATTCATGAGATCCAAAGGGTTGCCGCAGAGTCCATCCCCAGGTCTAATAGCCACCTCAGACGATGGCCTGTACCTTGGTGGAATGATTACTGTCAATTGGCCATCGGGGCCAGACGGCCAGTTCTGCGGAAGTTCAGTGTCCAACTACAGACTATCTTCATGCCTTCAGATCTGAGAGAGCAGCGAGTGATCAAAGAACGGAAGAGGGCTTCCTGGAGGGAATACACTACTTCCATTTATCGTCCACTTCCGTTGTGCACATTTGGGAATCAATAAGAAGGATTTCACGCAAGGGTAATTCTTGTCAAATAATGAGGTCTTGGAGGGCACGTCAGAAGACAAGGCTTACGTTTTAGCTGAACACTTATTTACCGTTTCTGAGTCATAGAGACCAGCTCCTGCTGTTCAGATATTCCGTCAGACTGCAGAGGTGAGGAAGCTCAATTTCTTCTCGTGTAATGAGGAAGTCTACAACCTTACATAAAGGGCAGAGGACGTAATCTTGGTGGGGTTCATTGTCCTCAAAATGCCATTATCTAAAATTATTTAAGGCGCATTATCACTGTTAGTCTCTCTTTCCTCTAATGCTGCATTAATCTCGTGCAGTAGAAGCTCTTCATTCCGGTCGACCCTTCGCCGCAGTCTGTGACTTGGCGGCGGGTTTCATCTGCTTCAGTACCCACTTCCGCTCACCCACTCACAAACTCTGACCATTTGCGCCTCGCACGGTGTTGCACATTGTTACTGTCAGCGATATTATATTCAAACAGGTACGGGTACTTTTCCTTCACAATAGGTACGGTGGTACTTTGTATCGACGATATTGCACAACGTAGCCACTTTCCTCTTGCACGTAGATGATCGCTATTATCTACATGACTTCGCTGCTGGACGACCGTGTTGATAACATGCTTAAACAGTATCTTTCCTAGAATTTGGCACTTCGTTAAACTAATGCCTTCAATGTTCAGTTGGCGTATATTAATACTTGGTCCCACTTCTGTAAATGTTTGGCCCTGGTAGAGGAGCCTTTGATGTGGTGTTGACTCATTCGTTCTCTGAGTGGTATGTTCTTCTCATGAAGTCAGGAGATTATCTCGCTTCCCACGCACGGGTTCCCGGGTTCGATTCCCGGCGGGGTCAGGGATTTTCTCTGCCTCGTGATGGCTGGGTGTTGTGTGCTGTCCTTAGGTTAGTTAGGTTTAAGTAGTTCTAAGTTCTAGGGGACTGATGACCACAGATGTTAAGTCCCATAGTGCTCAGAGCCATTTTTTTGAAGTCAGGAGATTAGCCAGTCGCTGCTTTTCTAGTACAACGCGCGGCTCACATGTAGTGCCCTTTAAGGTTATGAAGCTGCATTTGTTGGGTATATCTTAGATAAGCTGTCTATAAACATATTGTCCAACGTAGTGTTTAGAGATAGTTATGTAGTTTAGTTTTGAATATACACTCCTGGAAATGGAAAAAAGAACACATTGACACCGGTGTGTCAGACCCACCATACTTGCTCCGGACACTGCGAGAGGGCTGTAAAAGCAATGATCACACGCACGGCACAGCGGACACACCAGGAACCGCGGTGTTGGCCGTCGAATGGCGCTAGCTGCGCAGCATTTGTGCACCGCCACCGTCAGTATCAGCCAGTTTGCCGTGGCATACGGAGCTCCATCGCAGTCTTTAACACTGGTAGCATGCCGCGACAGCGTGGACGTGAACCGTATGTGCAGTTGACGGACTTTGAGCGAGGGCGTATAGTGGGCATGCGGGAGGCCGGGTGGACGTACCGCCGAATTGCTCAACACGTGGGGCGTGAGGTCTCCACAGTACATCGATGTTGTCGCCAGTGGTCGGCGGAAGGTGCACGTGCCCGTCGACCTGGGACCGGACCGCAGCGACGCACGGATGCACGCCAAGACCGTAGGATCCTACGCAGTGCCGTAGGGGACCGCACCGCCACTTCCCAGCAAATTAGGGACACTGTTGCTCCTGGGGTATCGGCGAGGACCATTCGCAACCGTCTCCATGAAGCTGGGCTACGGTCCCGCACACCGTTAGGCCGTCTTCCGCTCACGCCCCAACATCGTGCAGCCCGCCTCCAGTGGTGTCGCGACAGGCGTGAATGGAGGGACGAATGGAGACGTGTCGTCTTCAGCGATGAGAGTCGCTTCTGCCTTGGTGCCAATGATGGTCGTATGCGTGTTTGGCGCCGTGCAGGTGAGCGCCACAATCAGGACTGCATACGACCGAGGCACACAGGGCCAACACCCGGCGTCATGGTGTGGGGAGCGATCTCCTACACTGGCCGTACACCACTGGTGATCGTCGAGGGGACACTGAATAGTGCACGGTACATCCAAACCGTCATCGAACCCATCGTTCTACCATTCCTAGACCGGCAAGGGAACTTGCTGTTCCAACAGGACAATGCACGTCCGCATGTATCCCGTGCCACCCACCGTGCTCTAGAAGGTGTAAGTCAACTACCCTGGCCAGCAAGATCTCCGGATCTGTCCCCCATTGAGCATGTTTGGGACTGGATGAAGCGTCGTCTCACGCGGTCTGCACGTCCAGCACGAACGCTGGTCCAACTGAGGCGCCAGGTGGAAATGGCATGGCAAGCCGTTCCACAGGACTACATCCAGCATCTCTACGATCGTCTCCATGGGAGAATAGCAGCCTGCATTGCTGCGAAAGGTGGATATACACTGTACTAGTGCCGACATTGTGCATGCTCTGTTGCCTGTGTCTATGTGCCTGTGGTTCTGTCAGTGTGATCATGTGATGTATCTGACCCCAGGAATGTGTCAACAAAGTTTCCCCTTCCTGGGACAATGAATTCACGGTGTTCTTATTTCAATTTCCAGGAGTGTATATTTACTGTTTCACGAGATTTTCAGCTCAGTGGGAAGGATGTCGAAAATTATTACAGCAGCATGCACAGCGACTCTCTGCAGCGCACAGTTCACATAATTCCTCTGCTCAGTGCCACATACGTGGACGGCTGAGTTTCGTTACCAAGGATCGTCTCTACGAAAATGATAAATTAGAGAGAATAGGTGTCAAGAAGCAGTAGTAAATATTCACAGCTAACTAAATTATTTACAACGGGAGGTTCACGGACTCGCTCTGTACATGACTCTAATCTCCCTGCTAAGCAGTGAGAACAGTTTGAGTAAGAGGAGAGTTCCCGCGGGACATAGGACTATGTGACACTAGGGAGTGCGCAGAAGGAGAAAAAGTTACCTCTCTGACCTCATCATCTCCAGAGAGAGAGAGAGAGAGAGCAATAGCTGCTGAGCTGACACACTCCTCAGTCTAATAAATGTGACGTTCCCAGCGTGATTTGCAGTGTGAGTGAATGCCCAAGAACTTGATGATGGTATCAAATCTTTATCTGCTGGTTATTCAATGTCACTGAGTGTTTGTCTGGCTTTTCGTGACTTGATGTAAATTGCGTAAAATTTATCTTGCTTGAGTTGGCAGGGGAATTAACAAACCTGCTACAGAATGTTGGTGAAATATAGTTGGTGATTGTGTTTGACAGATTCTGTTACAATGATGGCGTCATCTGCAAATGTGGTATATTTCTACTATCCACAACTACAGGTAGATCTTGGCACACATCAGTCGCTGAAGGATCCAAGAGGACAGAAGGTGTTTTTGTACCCAAACACTGTTGTCTGTATTACTGAATGACTAATGCGGTTCATGACAGTACCAGATGCACGTAGCCTATACAACTGCTTTCTTTGCTTATTCAGT
Organism: Schistocerca americana; assembly: GCF_021461395.2. NCBI lineage: Eukaryota > Metazoa > Arthropoda > Insecta > Orthoptera > Acrididae > Schistocerca > Schistocerca americana. The sequence goes on from NC_060123.1 coordinate 718,800,898, forward strand.
CTTTCATACAAATATGGAGTGAATTTAAATTCCTGTCATAATTTAGTACTTATGACAAAAGTTTTAACATCGTAGGACGAGATATATATATATATAAAATTTATATTAAATGTTTCATAATGAGAGATTGAAATTATGTTTAAAGTTTTTTGGACATCACAAATCTTTTCTAAATGCTTAACGTCAGATTTAACCCTTTGTTGCCTGACGGTACTTAAAAGGACGAGTAAGTTTTGACTTTCATTATTTTCTCGTGGTGCAGTTTCGTGATCTGAGAGCCTGTCGGTACGCAACAATAACTCTGCTCTACTGTTTCATAGATGTTATTGTGCAATACATAGACCTCTCTGGCGGTCAGAGCTTGAAATTGTTTTTCGCGCGCTGCTGTGAAAACAGAAGATTGTATGTGCTTGTTTCCATGGTGTTGCCTGAATTTGTGCGCAATTTATTGAAACTTCCGTTGAGTTTTCCATTGTACGTTCTTACCTTCTTTGTTTTTTTATAACAGTTTGAAGCATTACGTAACAAGTGAATGAGATAAAGTGGAAAATATAAAGCGGACTTATTAGTACCGTCAGGTTGTAGCAACAATTCGTTACCTCTCACTAGTTGTTCTGTCCACTTTTTCTCACACAGAAATCCGTAAATACATTTGCCTGTGGAACAATTAGAACAAACAGGAAAGGTTTGCCAGGGAATTTACCTAAAGAAAAATGTCTAAATCAAATCACAGAAAGTCATCTTTGGACCTAACAGTATTTCAATGGAAGGAAAATAAAGTAGTGTATTTTGAGTCAAATTTCCGTGGCACTGAACAGAGCGTAGTGACAAGAAAACAGAAAGATGGAACTAGTATGACTATACCATGTCCAGTTATTGTATGTGATTACAATAAAAACATGGGTGATGTGGATCATGCAGACAGATTACGTTCAACTTACGGTCTTGACAAGCGATCAAGGTAATGGTGGCACCGTCTCTTCTGGGGAGCAATAGAAATTGCTTTTGTCAATGCTTATGTCATTTTCAGTGATCTGCATGGGGCACTGCCACTGCTGGAATTCAGGCGTGCTGTGGCACTAGGGCTAATGAATGAACAGCAAGTGCCACATCTCAAAAAGAGAGACTCTGGTAAAGATGAAATAGCTCTCCCAAGTAGAAGGAAGGATAACTTTTCTGTTCCGAAGGATGTACGTCTTGGCAACCGATGAAGCCATTTTGTAGTGTTCAGTTGTAAAAGAGGACGATGTGAAATGTGTGCGAAAAATAAAATTCAGTCGAGACCACATTCACAATGTATTACATGTAAAGTGTATTTGTGCTGCAGTGAGAAAAAGAACTGTTTCCTAGAATTTCATGAGGTATCACTAAATATGTGATATGTATATACTGTCAAAAATGTATAGCTAAGTTACTACGTATTGTGAAGTAGCTCTAGAATAAATCTATGCGAAATTAAAAAAAATTCAGAAATATTATATTTCTGTTAATTAATTTTCTAATGTAAAAAGATTTAATATTTATGTGGAATAGAGTACAAGTTATAAAAATTGGAGCATTTTTTGCGCATGTTGTGATTCTGTCCATGGAGTCTGACGGTACTTCTGACTACCAGGAGAGAGGAAGGTTGCAAAAAAGAAAAAATTTTACAAAAACTCCTACCGTCATTTGAGGCCACAATAGCATAAATTCTGCATAGAAAATGTTAAAAAGTAAATTTTTTCTTATGTCAGGAAACAAAGGGTTAAGACAGTCACGCATTTGCAAACCAGTCAGTCTGAAACTGTTTTATACGTTGGAATTTCAGTCTCTAAAGGTACTGAAGACTATTGATATGGAAGATACTTTTTATGCACCATAATTTGAGAATATTTTTATGATCAGGTTGCTCGTCATACGTGCCTGAAATTCTTACCTACATGTACTTTTGTAGCCATTTGGGATACATATTATTGTACTTTCAGTTATAGGTCACCGTTAAAATTGTACTTGATAGATAAGCAACTGATACATGTATTTGCTGAAATGTATATGTGCCATAGTCCCGAGGATGAGATAGGAATCGTGAGGGGCTTCTCACTCGTTATAAATATTACTCACAATCCAGTAACTGCGTTTATACCATTTTAATGTATTTTAGAATGTAATATTCAACTAATTGGCACGCCAGGTAAGTATGTACTGTGCCTAATGTTGAAGTGTCAGAAGATTTGTCAAACGTCTTTGGTGTGTCTTCGGCAGAAGTTGGAACAGCTGATTAATCGTTGATTCTGTGTTACTAGTAGATTTGATTAGTTGTGGTTCGCACACGATCCTGCAGCGAAAGTACGAATTCTCCTTGAGTTATACTAGGTATGGAACTCTCACGTACGGTACTGCTCTTCCCTTTGTCTTTGATACAGAACGTACTGTTGCTCATGTGTGGGCTGATACTTTGATCTGTGCGTCACATCTCGTGCAACATGGTACACACTTGTAAGTGGACGATGTTTTCTTTTACATCTTTTAGAAAATGTTTATATAAGAGTTCACAGCCTCCAAATAAGGTTGTCAAACTTGATAAACGTAAATGTAGAAATTATTGGTGAAGGTGTAAGTACAGTTGGGAATTTAATGACCTTGTAAATGATTGTCATTACTTCTTAAATTTTATTTATTTGTAAAAAAATTTAAAATAATTTAGAAACCCATAGAATAATTTCTGGAAAGTTACATTTACTTCCTGTTATGTAACGTGTGTATACAGGCAGTTACTATATTTTTTGTTATCCGCACACATTACTACAGCTACCACAATCGCAGTACGTTTTCTTACACAATGTCTCTCAACACACTACTTGTAAAATCCCTCAACTTTATTTCTGTATGATGCTTGTCCACGTGTAACACTATGTAAGGAGGGGCGTTCAGTAAGCAGTGCAACATATTTCTTTTTTCAGCCCATGTCAGTTCCAAAAATTCACAATTTGTTGTGGGACATGATGAAACTGTAGGGGCCGAAGTAGGACTATTCCGCGGATTTCAGACAAGTGGCAGCACTGTACGTAGCCTCCAAGGATAGACGTGTCGAGTTTTCGGTGCAGAACCAGACCGTCGCAGATGCTCGCAGGCCCTGGAGAACACCTACGGAGACCTGACAGTGGGGGAAAGCGGCACGCCGTCCGCGCACAGCTGGGAAGTGCGGCGACCCGCCCGTCACGCCGGACGACACCCCGCCGCTCAGCTGGGCGTCCCTGTCGGTGGTGGGGGACACTCTCCCACCAGTACGGTGTGTGCCCTGCTGGCTTCCTCGCGGCCTAACGGAGGACTGTAACGGTCAACGAAGGACCGTCTGTGGCGAGTTGTCTGCGCGTTAGGAGGCTCATGGTGATAATTTTTCGTCGAAACGTGGGTGCGTCACTTCGAACCAGAAACAAAACTGCAATACGTGGGTGGCGCCATACCGTCTCCTCCGAAGAAAAAGTTCGAAGCCACATCTTGGCACACTAAAGTCACGGTGGGGGTCTTCTGGGACTGTGATGGTGTTGCTATGTTTGATTACCTCCGTCACTGTGTGACGGTCAAATCTGAAGTGTGTTGTGCCACCGTGAGGAAGCTGAAGGAACGACTCCAGCGTGTTGGTCGCCACATAAATGGAAATGAACTTTTCCTTCTCCGTGGCATCGCAAGCTCTCAAACGAGTCTGCACACCCGAGACGAGCATACAAAACTTCACCGGCGCAAGCAGATGGAGGCCAGAAGGTGCGAGATCCGGACTGTTGGATGGCTGAGGAAGAACCGTCCACTGGAGGAGGACGCGCTCTGCAGGCGGCAGTGCGTGGGCGGCGGGGAGGCTGTCGACCAGCAGAGTGGGGTGGAGTGGAGTGGGGTGGGGTGGAGTGGAGTGGGGTGGAGTGAGTGGCGTCGCGCGGGCGTGCGTGCCCTCCCAGCGAGGCCGTGCCGCTCAACGGACATTACGTTAAGGCCGGTTCCCACTAGGGCTGCCGCGCGTCAAAACGGCGCGTCAGCGGCGTGGTTGCCATGGAAATGGCGTCAGCGGCAAGGCGCGGCGGGCTCTGCGTCGCGGTTTGACCATGTCGAACCGCTTCCGCTGCCGCGTGCCGCGCTCCAGGTGCGCGCCGCCAATCACAGAACGCGCTGAGCGTGACGTCAGGTACGGACTCCCGGGCCACACGAACTTTCGCCGAACCGCTGGCGCGGACGCGTCGGCAGCTATGAAATACTTATCATCCGATTCCAAGGAAACTATTCGGTAGAAAAATTTGATTCTTGGGCATGTTACAGCCTGATATCTTCTCTCGATAAAGGACCGAATTTCTTTTCGTTATTCGTCGTGGTTACTTGCTGCATCGCATTTACGTAAACCTTTACACGAAATTTTAATGAGTGTGCAGAGGTAAAAACGCATTGCGTGGACTTTGCGTACAGTTCATTTTAGGTAATACATTATTGCGTATGAAATTTAGTCAACATATCGAAATTGTTTTTAAAGCTGAGAGCAGATCGATAGCTATCACCGTTCTCGAGATATTGTCTGATATGTCGGCGGACGGGCTATGCCGTGACCGCGCGTGGGTTGCTCGGCGACGCGACCGGCACTTCGTCCTGCTCGTCGTGAACCATGTGGTTGTATCAACCGCAAATTTCGTAAACGGTTCAAGAAATCGAAATGTGGTTTTTTTTTTTTTTTTTTTTTTTTTTGCTAACGATAACTTGTGAAAAGTCATGTATTTCGTCGCATGATAAATATCCTAAATCTGTTTATCTACCAAGATATGAAAGTAACTACAGTTTTTCAGAAGGGATAGATGAATTTTTTTAAATGGCATTAATAGCATGTCGAATGAGAAGTTAAACCGAAACTAATTTGCTGGTATGTCATAAGATGTAATTTACTAAATATGTAGAGCTATTGATTATTTCCTTTCTTTTTTCTTTATCCAGTGTACTTTACTGATTCAAGACGCGTTTCGCCTTTTACTTTAAGGCATCTTCGGTGGAATCTAGAATGACTCAGTGTTGTTTTGATCTGTGATACTTGGAGATTATAAAACAGTTCACATCTTTGTTTACGTGAATGACTGATTACTTACAGTGAATTGAGTTTTTGGCAGACATATACGTTTCCCCTCACCTGCTCACATGCTGGAGGTTGAACTAAAACTTAGATTATGGAACATAAGCACATTTTCATGTTCGCTCTTTTTTCTTCTGTCACTAGCAGTAGACGTTTTACCGAAAACTCTGATTTAAAGTCGTAACTACAGTGTGTTCACCTCATGTCCCTTCCTGTCTGGTTTGTTTATGTACATGTTGCCAACCTGCAGAATTATATGCTGAAAACTAATGTTTGTTTATTTTTGTTCTCCTTATATCTGTATGTGTGTGTGGCTAGCCAGTGATAGTTATAGAAAGTTGAAAGTGAATCCAGTAGTTGTCAGACAGTGGTTGAAAGATTTGGTGTTCAGCTGATTTCAGTTTTGGTTTAAATGTTTTAAGGAGTGCATGGAAGAGTAAATTCACTGCTTACATTAATAGATAAAATAGTAGAATAGTATTTCAACAGATGATTATTATCAGAATACTATCACCCAACCCCTTTGTCCTCACTCTTTGACGCCCCACAATACGCCCTGTCAACTAACCCCTATTGTCGTCAAAGTTGTACCGTAATTTCCTCTTCCTCCTCTATTTAATTCCGTACCTCTTCTTTAGTCACACGATCCTCGTATCTAAAGTTCAGCATTCTTATGAATCACCACGTTTTGAAAGCGTCCATTGTCTTCTTGACAGAAGTGTTCATCGTCCACGTTTCACTTACATACGAGGCTGCACTCCACACAAATACCTTTGTAAAATAGTCTCCAACCATTAGCATTTATATTCGGTGTGAACAAATTTTCTTTTTCAGAACGCTTTTCTTGCTATTGACAGTCTTCAGTCAGGTTTGCGTCTGCACCAGGAAATGCCTTACAATTTAAAATCTGGTTTCGAAAACTGTTCCAAATATATATTATTCTTTCGTGACTCTTAAGCAAGGTGCTGGCGATGATTACATTATGCTCTGTGGGAAATTCTATCAGGTGGCTTCCACTTTCATCCCTTCGACCTAGCCTTTGTGTTCTTACTGTTTTCGTGTACCTGCTACCGTATCACATTTTAAATTTTTGTCTCGCTTAACTATCTGAATAATCTCTTTTGTCGTACATTGTTTCGATGTGTTAGGAGATAGTGAACAATCGTGAATGGTAGTCATGAAATCTGTTTATGGTGAAATGAGAAAACATGAATAATGAAATATGTGAAAGAGTACATTGTACAGAAAATGAAAAATTGGTATGTCTTCACCCAACTTCGTCTTTCCTTCATGTAGGTGTAAGATATAGCTAATCAAACGCACCGCGCGTTTCAGTGGGTCCTGCCCCGTACCTCAGTGGCTGTCCGTCATTGGCTACCGCTAGCATCTGCCGCTTCCAGATGGGAACGCCAATTCCGCGAGCCGCCGCGTCAAAGCGGAAAACGCTTGCCGCTGCCGCACGACGCGCTGCCGCGCTCTAGTGGGAACCGGCCTTTAAAGTAGGGTTTTGTAGTCAGTCGCAGGGAATAATGTGGTGTATTGTAACCAAAAAATTGTTGCATTGCTTACTGAACGCCTGTCGTATATTTCAGTATTTTGTACAATCGAAGATAGCAATTTAGTAATGTGGAACATACTATTTTGTGTATTACGATCAGGTCAAACAATCTGACGCTAAGAAAATTCTTCTAACACTAGTATTTATTTTTAGCTGTGGTGTAACCTGTAGTGACTACAGAGGCCTTTAGATGTTAAATTTCATTATCTGTGTGGTAAAAATTGTTTAAATGATTCAATGAATGCAACAGCACAAGTATCTGATACCTTGGAGGTATTCAGTTTTGTAATGTTGCATATAATGCCACAATGTACCCATTGTTGAGTTCTATCATGACCAAAGAATGTTCTTGCAGTATTAGAGAACATATTGTCAACATGTTACCTCAGCATAAATCTAATACTGTATGATTTACATGACATATCTTTGTTCTCTTTGTCAAATAGTATTTGACCATATTTAAAAAGTCGTGTATGTCTCGCTCGCTGTCAGCTCACTACTAGAGACGTCTGGCATTGTTTCCTCTTCCTTGTGTCAGGCGTATTCTGTTTCCTTTTCTGTCGGTCTCTCTTGACCAGCTCTTGATTTTTTCGACCCCGACGGTATTAGGTTGCGAGGCCGGAGGGTGTCTTTAATTTTCTTTATTTAGTCTTCTCTCTGATGGGGAGGAGGACCTCCTCAGGCATTCAAGAAGAATAAGAAAAAGTAGTAGTGATACTGTTTTGAATCTCCACAACGAATGTGGAGAAACTTCTGGCAACGCTTGTACCTGAACATTGTGATGACTGTGCTGTCGACGAGCATTATTAAACTTATATCTGCCGCCGTCAGCCCATCAGCTGGTAGTAGAGGGAGCAACTGAGAAGTGGCTGTGATTCTGAAGGTTTCGCCCTGGCTGCCTGCACTGCTACAGCTCCTGACATACTGGATGTCTACACACCAGTGATCCTTCCATTACATACTCAGTCACAGGAGTCCTGCATTTGGTACGCAACGTGATGCACAGTTGGAGACGTTCCTCTGCATCAAAAGTGAATGTATGGAAGGCTTCTTTCGCCGTCCAGCCTAAAGGAAGCGTCAGAGAGAGAGAGAGAGAGAGAGAGAGAGAGAGAGAGAGAGAGAGAGAGAGAGAGAGATGGAGATGTTAACCACGGTAGTTGGGAACTTCTTGCTCTTGGAGATGTCCTCACCAAAAGTAGTAGTGGGGGATATTGGAAAGCTATAATTGCATGTTTCTGCCATTGGTCGAGAGACAATCCTGGAGAGGAGCACAGCACTGAAGTGTCCTTCGTGGCAAGTGAACGAATGCTTCTGACACAAAGCAGGCTGCTGTTGAAAATTCCCGTGACGTTGTGCTAGACGCTGGACATTCCTGACGGACACAAGGAATTTTGGAGGTCCCAGATGTTTCGAGAAGACTGAAGTGAAAATGAGGACAGGGCACTGTAGTGGAGCCAAGTATGAGGTACTTCCTCCCAAAACAATACCTTCTTAGTAAACAGTCTCCCAGATACTACTATGTCCAGAGTCAGGTGTTTCATCCCAGGCCTCACGGATGTCTACCCTGAGCCTATCATTTGTATTTTGGTGTCCGCTACTGGGAGAAAGACCATTGTCATTCTAGATGAATGTTTTGCAAGTCTTCTGAACGGGAAGACGACACGAGGTCCAGAGAGCTTACACAGATACCTTAAGGACCTTTACCTGCACCTTACACGGGAAATGGACTTTGCCTGCAGTCTGTCTCACGTCAGAAGCTCTATTTTCCGAGCAGCACACTTCTTGCAGCCATGTACGTGCCTCACCGTCCCAAAAATGTGTACATCGGTATTATAAAAGCCAGGACACCAATGCACGGAGGGCAGTTCACGAATGCCGCTGACTGCAAGTTGTGGATTCTCCGTCACGCATCGACGTTGCAGTTATTCGCACACAGTTGGAGACGCACTGTGCGCGAGGTATCCGGATTACTATTGGGCTGAATGCTATGTTACGTAGAAGCAGTGGGTATCACTGCTGTCCGCTGTGGAAGGAGCCAACTTAGAAGAAATACGGTGCAAGATGCCAGCCTTAGCCCAGCACCTCAAACGTGCGATTCCCTTCCCAATGTTTCAACACAGCCGGTGAGATCTGGTTGAGTTGCTTGTGTGTGCACAACACATGAAGTAGCTCTGGGCTTCCTTTCACTTTAGATATACTTTACATGGTATTTAAATTTGTTTCTTTTCTGCAGCTTACTTTTTTCACCTTGTGAACTGTAACAAGTTTAACCAAAGAATACTATTTACGTATTTGTGATTTGAGCATTTCCTACTTCTGTTTAGCAACAATATGCTGCAGAGAGGCTGTTGATTTCCAACTGACACACGTGATGCATGGTATTTTAAATTAATATAAATGAAATAGCTACCTCAAATAACGTATCTTGTTTGTATGTAATGCGCCAGTTAAAGTAAATGGTGTGGATAAATGATAGTTATTTGTTGTACTGTAGCTGCCAATTAAGCATGAATATTTTACTGATAACAGATAGGCAGCATATAGTGACTTAAGAATTAAATCTGTCAAAGAACGATAAAGTCATTATTTTGGCCGTTTATTGATTTGGTCACGGATACCATACCATTCATGCTCTTGGCTCATTTTCAGTCGTGTTACATAAATTTAATCTGTTGCAAAATTGCCACACCGTGCTGTTGTGTTTATATTAATCAGCATTTAGCTTGGTGTGGTAATTTTGCAACGAAATATATCCACGCAAGCTGAGATGGAAATTAAGGTTTTAATGTAGATTACTTATGATAGTTTTTATCATCATATTTTTGGTTCCAGACATTGCCTTGGCCTATGATAGAGCTAGCTGAATTAGGTCGCTTCTTTAATATAGTAATACTGAATGATAATGTATGTTTATAATGTGGAAATCTAGGCACATATTCATATAAACAAAGCCTAGTTTTCCACCCAATCTTTTTAAATCGTTTAAAATTTTTTGGAATTTGGAACTTACTTACAGTATTGCTGTTGCTATTTGTAGCACTGCACTTACGTTATTCACTTTAAGATGACTAGCCACTCACAATGCCCAGGGCATGTCACAATTCTTATTACAGGCTTGTAGAAGTTGCAGAAGCGACTTTGTACATGGGTTTCCAGACATGGGTTCATTAATGAAACATAGCGGATAGTCTGCTCTAGAACCTCTCTGTAACAGGAACTGTGGGACACCCTGGCTCTTTTAGTGACCAGATGGATGGCACGTGTTGAGTGGAGGCTACTGAACCTCAATAAGCCAGTGTCCTTCATATCTAGTTTGCACATCATTCCACTTGCTACACATGTTATCAATATTACTACACAAAAAGAAATTGTATATTTTGTGTAGTTTCTTTTTATGATGCTAGTTGATCAATTGGATTCTTTACAAGCTTGTTTGCAGTAAAGCTTATTTTGATGCCAATATAGTGAACCAAGTTTGTGTAAAGGCTTTGTATATTTTTGAAACTTTGTTTTTGAAGTAGTTTGTTACCTGGCGGTGAAAAAACAGAACCGCTTGCACTTCAGAAGCTTTGCTTCCGTCTTACTTTACGGATAAAAATTTGCAATAATTCAAAAACATCGTTATTCTGTGATGTCCATACAATTGTTTAGATATGTTTGTAGGAATATTACCCCAGTCAGTAGTTCAGTTATTGACAGTCATATTCCTTATAAATACAGTTTTAAAGTGACGAAGGATGTGAATGAAACAATTAGGTAATAATACCATAGATGTTTATATTTTCCGATTGCTTATGCTGTTATCTGGAACACACATGTGTTACCGTTATTGTGTTACAACAAACTTTGTTGTTGTTCACAAGTTACTGTAATTGGTGTACATATGATTATCACAATGGTGTAGATATTATTATTAGTACAGTGATATTTCCATGTTTCTGTTGTTCATATTTGAAAATTCAGTGCCTTATCGTCCAGCTGTTGTAAATGTGATGAAATTGCCGACTGTTCACTCTAACTGCCGTCTGTAACACGGCTTCAAACTTCTGACTGCTTTGCAACTGAGTTAATGTGCTGAATATTTCACTTGAAGCATAATTTCAAACGTTTGCTAAACTTTTCCTGCTGACGCGCTTAAAGTTTATCAGAAGTCTGTAAGTGCGCTCACCTTGAGATGGTCGACGAACGAAGTGTGGGTGTGCGCGCGCACGCGATCAGCCGCGCTGCCTCGACAAGCGCGCAGCTGCCAGCTGCCAGCTGTCCACACTCGTTAAGGCGTACAATCGTATGTTAGAAACTTGGCATGTCTTATGTTAGAGACAGTCGATAACTACACGAAATATTGAAAACCAAATTTTTATAGTTGCTGGAAGGTATTAATTAGGCAACTCGCAACTGGTACCGGGTTCCCGGATAGTCCCTAGTCAACTCAATCGCCAGTATCTCTGAGTAAAAGTTACCTTGAAGGTCAGTTACCGCAACAGTGTTAGTTTAATGAGTGACGATGTCATTCGTTGCTATGAAAGTGAATTCCGTGCTTACAAAGTTAGTTTCATGATACTGTCTGATTGTATAGTAATTTCTTTAACACAAGTCTTGAGTTAATGTCAGGGCATCTCCATCTGTTCTCTTGCCTGTTTTTACCACACTAGAAATTTGTCAGATGCACGTATTCATGCATGTCCCCTCTATGCACGTTTCTTACTTTACTTGTCTGAATTTTGGGTACATGAATGTTGATTGTGCACATGGTTATTGGGTGATCAGAAATCAGTAACTCGATCTATTAATTAATGGCTAATGACAAAAGCAGTTCCCTGTTGCGGAAGGCTCTTCATTCTTCTATATCGTATCTTTACTTAAACATGCCTTTCTTTTGATAATGAGCACTGCAATACGGCAAACAAAGTATACAGTGTGTCTGTTAACTGTTGTAGTGGAGTATCAGCCCACTTCTCAAGATCGGCAGTGTGGCTAATGAGGTCTGTTGCTTATGTCCGATTTTGTTAGTGGCTACAAGACTCGGAACATGTTAGTGTGGACTCCCACAGTCCAAACCCAACAAATACCGTCAAAGATGGTGGTGGGTTCCATAAGACGTGGGGTACTTACTTCCGTAAGTTGTTCCTCCGTGATTTAATTGTAATTGTTTTGGGGAATCGGACTGTGAGCTGCAGTAGGTTTGATTTAGCGGTTTGGTCCCATAGGTTGGATGCGTCTCAAGGTTTTTTGTCATCAGTCTCCTGACTGGTCTGGTGCGGCCCGCCACGAATTCATCTCCTGTGCCAACCTCTTAATCTCAAAGTAGCAACCTACGTCGTGTTATTTGCTGTATGTATTAAAATCTGTCTTCTTCTATAGTCTTTGCCTTCTACAGCTCCCTCTAGTACCATGGAAGTCATTCCCCGTGTCTTAACAGATGTCCTATCGTCCTGTCCCTTCTCCTTATCAGTGTTTCCCACACATTCCTTTCCTCTCCGATTCTGCGTAAAACCACCTCATTCCTTACCTTATCAGTCCACCTAATTTTCAACATTGGTCTGTAGTACCGCATCTAAAATGCTTCGATTCTCTCCTGTTCCAGTTTTCCCACCATGTTTCACTTCCACACAATGCTTTACTCCAGACGTACATTCTCAGATATTTCTTCCTCAAATCAAGGCCGATATTTGATATTAGTGGACTTCTCTTGGCCAGGAATGCTCTTTTTGCCATCGCTAGTCTGCTTTTGGTGTCCTTCTCGCTCCGTCGGTCATTGGTTACTTTACTGTCTAGGTAGCAGAACTCCTTAACTTCATCTACTTCGCGACCAGCAGTCGTGATATTAAGCTTCTCGCTGTTCTCAATTCTGCTGCTTCTCATTACCTTCGTCTTTCTTCGATTTACACCCTATCCATACTCTGTACTCATTACACTGTTAATTTCATTCAGCAGATCATGTAATTCTTCTTCACTTTCAATCAGGATAGCAATGTCATCAGCGAATCGTATCATTGATATCCTTTCACGTTGAATTTTAATTCCATTACTGGACCTTTCTTTTATTTCCATAACTGCTTCCTCGATGTACAGATTGAGCAGTAGGGGCCCTTTTTAATACGAACACTTCGTTAATGATCGTCCACTCTTATTATTCCCTCTTGGGTATAGTACATCACCCGTTTCTCCCTAGAGCTTACCCCTATTTTTCTCAGAATTTCGAACATCTTGCACCATTTTACATTGTCGAGCGCTTTTTCCAGGTCGACTAATCCTAAGCCTCGATTTTTATTTAGTCTTGCTTCCATCATTAACTGCAACGTCAGAATTGGCTCTCCCGTCCCTTTTACAGGAAAAGCCAAATTGATCGTCATCTAGCACATCCTCAATTTTATTTTCCTTTCTTCTGAGTATTATTCTTGTCAGTAACTTGGATGCATGAGCTGTGAAGCTGATTGTGCGGTAATTCTCAAACTTGTCAGCTCTTGCCGTCTTCCGCATTGTGTGGATGAATTTTTTCCAAAAGTCAGATGGTATGTCGCTAGACTCACACAGTCTACGCACCAACGTGAATAGTCGTTTTTGCTGCCACTTACCCAAACGATTTTAGAAATTCTGATGGAATGTTACCTATCCCTTGTGCCTTACTTGATGTTGAGTCCTCTACAGCTCTTTCAAATTCTGATTCTAATTCGGGGTCCACTCTCTCTTCTAAATCGGCTCCTGCTTCTATCACGTCAAACAAATCATCCTCCTCATAGAGGCTGTCAGTGTTTGCTTTCCACTTATCCGCTCTATCGTCTGCATTTAACAGTGGAATTCCCGTTGCACTCTTAATGTTATCACCCTTGCTTTTAATGTTACCGAAGGTTGTTTTGACTTCCCTGTCGCAAGGTAGTGGAAGTTTGAGTACTGCTACGTGTTTGCACGCTTCCATTTTTTAATTATTCCTCTTTATTATTGGGATTGCCTTCTTTTCAATTGTAAAGGTACTGAAACTGCTAGAATATATCTAAATATTTCAGATGTGGCCATTTAGAGTTATTGCTATAGTCATATTCATTTTCTGTGTTGGGTTAAACGTACTATGCGTACCGGTGGAAAGTTGTTTCATGTTCTCTCTCAGTCAAACACCACGCAGTTTTGTAACAGGGCTGCTCTCGACTTTATAATCCTAAACAAAAACTCTGTCTCGATGAATGTTCGTACGCCACGACAGAACAACCCACATGAGCCGCAGTCTTGCTGGCGGGCGTGGTCTACCCGACTAGTGGAGCACTCGATTGCAGCTCATCGCTGTTTTCGCTTTTCAGTGGAACTGTCGAATCATCAGCAAACAGGATACCTTTTTGTGCTTCTACACTTAGGTCCAGTGTTTTCTGCTGCTTTGCGCTTTGATCACAATTACGTGCCACACCGCTGTGGCACCCAGATAAGGACCGTCGCTAAGGCACTCCAGGAGAATACAGGTGTAGAGCAAGCTGTCATTCATGACAACAAATACAGATTCAGTGTAAAGTAACGCAGATGAGTAAGAGACACAAGCCAGTAACGTTGGAATAACATATCAGTACTGTGATGCTCGACACGATCTACATCCACATGAGTAATCTGCAGTTCAAAATAAAGTGCGATGCCGAGGGTTCACCGACCCACCTCCACGCTCTTTTTTCCGTTCCACTCACGAACAGCGCGCGGGGTTCACCGAACACTTCAGATGTGTCGCGCGAGCTCTGATTTATTCCATGGTCATTATATCTTCCTACGTAGGTGTGTGCCAACAAAGTATTTTCACACTCTAGGAGAAGGCTGGTGATTAAAGTTTTTTCAGAAGATCTCATAGCATGAAAAATACCTTTGTTTTAATGATCGCCACCCCAATTCGAGTATCACATCCGTGACAGTGTCTCCCGTAGTTCGCGGTAATACAAAACTAGCGGCAGTTCTTTGAACTTACCCTTGCCCTCCGTCAGTCCTATCTGATGCGAATCCCACACCTGGGCGAACAAGTTTCGTGTGGGCACTGTTCTCTTGTAGAAGCTGTGGCCCTTTCCAAGAGTTCTACCAGAAAATCGCAGTCGTTGGTTTGGTTTCCTCACTACGTTCTGTATAATCCTTAGAGTTTAATTCTTCCGTAATTGTAATTTCTACCGATTAAGCTGAATTGGCAGCCTTTACATCGACGCATTGTGAATCCGAAATTTAGCGGATATCTTTTAGTACACATGTGGATGCTCTCACGTCCCCTTATCGGTACACAATCGCCACTCTTTGCACCATCTTCTCTAAATCATTTTGCAATTCGTTTTGATCATGTGACGACTTTACACGACGGTAAATGACGGCATCGTCTGCGAACAATATGAGGACTGCTCAGATTGTCTCTTAAATCGTTTGTGTAGATCAGGAACAGCAGAGGGTCTATAACATTCCCTTGGAGATCACTAGATACTATTTCTGTTTTACTCGATGACTTTCCGTAGCTTATTGTGAATCCAGCGAACAACTAAGACGATAACACATAGCCATGCAATTTTATTAAAAGTCGCGTCTGAGGAAAAATGTCGAAAGCCTGGAAATCTAAAAATGTGGAATTAGTTTGAGATCTCCCTGTCGATAGCACTAATGACTTCGTTAAACTAAAGTACTAGTTGTGTTGCGCTGTTTCTCGAAAAAGATGTCGGACTGTGTGTCAACAAATAGTTTTCCTCGAGATAATTCATAATGTACGAACACAGTTTGTTCCAAAATCCTGCTGCAAATCTGCGTTAGTGATAAGAGCAATTCGCTCAACTACAGACCCATGTTTCCTTTCTTGGATATTGGTGTGACTTGTGCAACTTCACTCTTTAGGTGTGGATCTTTGTCAGCGAACGGTTGTATGTGATTGCTAAATATGGAGTTACTGTATCAGCATATTCTGAAATGAACCTGAATGGTATACAATCTGCATTGGAGGCCTTGCTTTCATTAAGTGATGTAAGCTACTTCTCAACAAGAAGCGTACCAGCTACTAAGTTAGTCATCTTGGGAGTAGTTCTTGATTTAAATACTGGAATATTTACCTAATTTTCTTCACTGAAAGAATTTCGGAAAAATCACGTTTGGTAACTCGGCTTTAGTGCCATTTGGTCAGTAACATCACCATTTTTATCGCGCAATGAAGGTATTGATTGCATATTGACGACGTACTTTACATACGACCAGAATCTCTTCCGATTCTGCCAGAGTTCGGGACAGTTTCGTTGTAGAAGTTGGCGCTAAGTTTCCAGCTTTTGTAAAACACTTCTGCCAGTGCTGGCATTTTACGATGTCTTACATTTGGCGTGCTTTTCTTCGTAGCTTCTGTAATGGTGTACCGACCTGCTTTGTGTACCATGTGGGACGTCTTATTGAATTATTTGGTATAAATCTCTCAACTGACGTCGATTCTGTTTGAATCCAAACAACATCTGGTCTAGGCTTACGTAGTCAAATCGGAAAGAGTTGACGCTGTTTCTTAGAAAGGCGTCGAGCGCGATTTTATCTGCTTTTCTGAGGTGCGCCTGAATGTTAAGATATTTAGACTCGCTACAACAAGCGTGTGGTCACTAACCCCTGTATCTGTCATGACGCTTCCTATTTGCTCAGGATTATTTGTTGCCAAGAAGTCAGCAATGCTTTAACAACAATTTACGCTTAAAGTGGGCCCTTGAGGTAATAATTGTTCAAAATACGTATGTGAGGAAGTTTTTGGAACGATCTCTAATGACACCATATGCCTACAACGGGCCTGATAAGCGTTCTCTGCCAGAGCTCTGCTACATCACGTAGTAGAGGCGGTACATACACCAGATCCTTAGTGTCCCACAGAAAACAAGTCACGTGGAGTGAGATCTGGTGATCGGGGAGGCCATTTCGTGAAACAGCTCCATTGATGCGGCAGCTCCGTGTTCAGGTACCCACGAACTTTACGATGAAAACGGGGTGGAGCCTGCTGAAAGATAAACGAAGAGTCCTATTGCATTTGAGGCATCAGCCATTGGTGCAACAACTCAACAACTCATATGTACTCCACATTCACTTCACTCACACTGGGACGTCCGCTTCTCTTTGCCGAGCACAGGCAACCCGTCGTAACGAATTTGTTGTGCCAGTGGTAAATGGCCTTCCTTGTTGGTGGCTTCTTATCGTACTTGGTTCTAAACATCCGTTGAACAGCTGTAGTAGGCGGTTTTTTGCCGAGCTCCAACACACAAAGATCGGTCCGCATCTGAACTCGTCATGTCTGCGAGTAGCGCAGACTATCGGCAAATTACCAAACTACGCTGTGGTGGTATACATGCAAAAAAACTTTCAGGGTTTCTCTTCAAAATGACATGTACGATATCTGTACGACGTTTGGTTCTTGTGCAATAAATAGTGTGTTCCCGGACTTCATGTGTACCCTGTGTAATCTATCGATACCAACTCGGAGGAACTGTCCACTTAAATTTCGCTGAAAGTTAAATTACTACTGAAAGCAATAAACATTCCACCACCAACTGTTTTTAATCTGTCCTTTATGAACACGGTTCAGTACTCAGTAAAAGTTTCTGTTGAATTTGTTTATGGCTTTAGCTAGCTTTCCATACATACGATTTGAGCTTCAGTGCTTCCTATTAGCGACTGGAGCTCCGAGTCTTTCCCAACACAGCTATGACAATTTACAGTTGAAATACCAGTTGTTGCTAGATCTACCTTTGCCCTTCACCCTTTTAGACTGACGCCCTTTCTGTAAGTTACCGAGACCTCTAACCTAAGAAGCCGGCCAGTCGCCTCCAGGCAGCCCCCCAACTACCCGTGTAGTCGCCTCCTGTGTGTAATGGACCCCTGACACGCTAAGTATAACCCAGGGAACCCACCACCCTATGGCGCCAGTCGATCAATCTGCAGAACTGTCTTAGCCTCTGACTCAGAGCTGAATTGAGGGTGTGAGTCAAAGGATCATGGTCAGCTCTGTCACGACGCTACAGATGGCGACCTCCACCTTCAAACAGCAAGATTTGCAGTCTTTATCATTTTAGCCAGCTGCCCAAAACTAGAATGAATCTCATCTGATCCAAAGCGACACACAGTGTTAGTAACGACATGAGCCACCATCTGCAGTAGGCTGCAGTGTCTCATCATCACATCCAGAAGCACCTGTTCCATCCAGAATAACTACTTCTGGTATGCATACTCCTCCTCTTTGGTAGCCAAGTACCTAAGGGGCCCCATTGCACCCGATACTGCTGGAGTTGCCAATTGTCAGTAATCGCACCCTTAGTGATGCCCATACCTTGGTGAATCAAGAGGCTTCCTCTGAAACAGTGAAAGGGACAGCATCTGGTTCAAGATCTTTGTCAGCCACAAATAACGCCCGAAACCTGTTCATCAAACGAACTGAGGTGCCCCTCCAATTGGTCCCTCAGAAAGTCTTCCTGGGCCTGCCACACCTCAGGACCATCACCCACTAATCAAGTGGAAGTCCCACAGATGTCCACGTCAGGTCCCTGCAGTGATAACCATTGAAAATAGCATCGAGCTGCGTGACTGAAGCCAACACGGTCTGGAGCTGTGAGAGAAGGGTCACCAACTCGGATCGCATCTGAACAATTAACCCTATAATAGCCTGTCTCCCACCGGGCATCTCTGGCTCCGTTTTTGTTGACGATTTTGCCATCTATTGCAGTTATCCATAGACCTGTCTCTCTGAACGGCGTCTTCAGCGATGTATTGATACTCTTTACTCCTGGAGCATCGACAAAGGCTTTATTTAGTTTTACCACTGACTTTTGTCTGAATGAATTTCTGGTGGCACGAATGGTATCTCCCAAAATCCTTACATCTTGGGCCTGTTGCCCTTCTGTTCCTTAAACATCACGAAATTCCGTGGACTCATGCTCGATGGGAAACTCTCGGCCCTCCCATATGTCTTACCTGGCAGCCTGCTGTACGTGGCTCCCCAATGTCCTACCTGTCCTCAGTGGTAGTTCCTGGGGCGTCGATCGAACCACCCTCCTCCGTTTGTACCAGTCCCTTGTCCGTCCAAACTCGACTACGGGTACTTTATGCGTCTGCACGCCCATCCATCTTACGCCATCTCAACACTATACACTATTGAGGCATCCATTTGGGCATGGGCGCCTTTTACACCAGTGTGGTTGAGAGTCTGTATGCTGAAGCTGCTGAACTACCACTGTCCTACCGCCGTGACTTCCTCCTCAGCAGGTATGCATTCTATTTGTCTGCCCCCACGTGGCCACTCCTCCTATGCTGTCTCCTTCGATTCCTTTGATCGCCAGTATTGTGTGTGTCGCTTTTCTGTTACCTCCTGGGATCAGCTTTTAGCACTTGATATGGCGGCTTAACTACACACCACCTGCAATTTTCCCAGTGGGTGTGAACCCTTCACCACCTTGGCTTCGTGAAGTAGCCAATGTTAACCTTGGCCTGCATTCGATTCCTAAGGACACTGCTCCAGCCTCGATCTATCGCCTTCACTTTGCACAGAACTTCGCGATGGTACCTCTCGGACTGACAGTGGGGTGGCATGTGCCTTCATCATTGGCGTCCACGTCTTTCGATATCTGCTTCCAGCAAACTGCTCAGTATTTACCACCGAGGTCTTCACTCTGTATCAGGCCGCGGATTACATCCAGCAACACAGCCTTTTCAATTGTGTTCTCTCCTCGGACACTCTCAGCGCCCTACAAAGTCTCTGTGCTCTTTACACTGCCAACCCCTTAGAGCAGCAGGTTCAACAGAACTGTCACCTGCTCACTCTTGGTGGAGCAAGTGTGATGTTTCTGCGGGTTCTTGGTCATGTCGGTCTGCCAGGAAACGAGGCTGCTGATGCTGCCACGGCTGCAGTCCTCCTACCCCAGATCGCAAGTAGGTATATTCCCTCCGATCTGTGTTACTGTCTGTCAGGAGGTGGTGCCCCATTGGCATCGCCAATGGTTCTCCCTTCACGAGAATAATCTCGGGCTTATTAAGCCTCTCCCAGCGCCTTGGACGCCCACATTTCGGCCCTCCCGCCGAGAGGAGGTCATTTTGACTCGGTTGTGTATTGGGCGCTGCTTTTTCAGCGATCATTTGCTCAGTGGCGCTGCCTCACCACTTCGTACACATTGCGCCCAAGTTTTAACTGTCCACCTCGGCTCTTCCTGATAGAATGCAAATTTTTTAACCATTGATGTTCCCGCTCGGGTATGCTGTCTGAGCTATCGGCCCTCTTAGCAAACGACACGCGGGCCACAGACTGAGTTTTACTTTTTATCTGCCAAAGCAATATGGCAAAGGCCATTTAATTTTTAGTTTTCGGCCTCCTTGTCTGTATGATGTGCTTTTAGCCCTTTTTCCACGTGCCTGTTTTTAGTTGTCTTCTATTATGTCAGTTGAGACAGACATAAAGTCGCTTGTCAACTCCTCTGTCTTCGTGTTCTATAGTTTTGACCTGGGCGCGTATGACCCCAGCTTTTTGCGTCCTAAAGGTCAACAAAACCAGAAACCAAACTCTTCACCTAGGGGCCACTGCTGTCGCGTTGTCATCTGGGAGCGAGCTAGCGAGGTCAGCATGCAATAGGCTGACCTCTCCTCACAGCCTTCTCTTCTCTGTCGGTCCCGACTGGCGTACTGGCGCTGACTTTCACGCTTCAACTCTCGCAGTACTGCCACTATGTATGGTATCGCAGAGTGTGAAGAATTTCTATACCGTTGTGGTGACTGATTAGTGGTCAATATTATTCAGTTGTCGAAACGCTTGTATATAAGGTGGTCATCAAAACATTAAGCTTCAAAGGCCATACAGACCAGAATCTGTGTGTGGATCGGACACAACTGCGGCGAGCATTGACTCAATTGTCCCGACAACGCACAGGGTTGAAGTACCTGTTTGGCAGAACCTGGTGTACTGCAAGCCGCCCGAAGAAGTGCGGAACTGCCTGTCGTGTCGGACAGCTTCACACGACACAAATTGCGCCCCCCACTGCGGGGCTATGGCGACGCCGGTAGCAGACACTCCGCCGCCCCCCCCCCCCCCTCCAGGGGTCCACAACTCTTTTTGGGGATATGTGCGTAGCGAGCACGGAACCCCGAGCTAGTGTGGCCCTCCTTCCTTTCCAGGCTGCATACCATCCTTTTCCACATACTTCCCCATCCCCAGTCTTCCCCCCGCCACCTCTGCCACTTGCCTTTACCTTTCTCCCCCTCTGGGAGTATCTTTAATGCGTACGTATGGAGACGGACTCTCAAAACTGTACATCAGTCTCTCTTCTATGCTTTCTCCATTGGTAGGACTTTGTCCTTCCTTTGTCCTACCTTTTTCCTTACCTCTTCTTATCTTTTCCTCCACTGTGGCGTTTGAAACCTCTCTTCTTTCATTTCCTTCCATTTGCTCCCCCCTTCCCCTATGTTCCCACCATTCCCCTATGTTCCCCCCCTTCCCCTATGTTCCCCCCCTTCCCCTATGTTCCCCCCCTTCCCCTATGTTCCCCCCCTTCCCCTATGTTCCCCCCCTTCCCCTATGTTCCCCCCCCTTCCCCTATGTTCCCCCCCCTTCCCCTATGTTCCCCCCCTTCCCCTATGTTCCCCCCCTTCCCCTATGTTCCCCCCCTTCCCCTATGTTCCCCCCTTCCCCTATGTTCCCCCCCTTCCCCTATGTTCCCCCCCTTCCCCTATGTTCCCCCCCTTCCCCTATGTTCCCCCCCTTCCCCTATGTTCCCCCCCCTTCCCCTATGTTCCCCCCCTTCCCCTATGTTCCCCCCCCTACCCCTATGTCCCCCCCCTTCCCCTATGTTCCCCCCTTCCCCTATGTTCCCCCCCCTTCCCCTATGTTCCCCCCCCCCCTTCCTCTATGTTCCCCCCCCCTTCCCCTATGTTCCCCCCCCCCCTTCCCCTATGTTCCCCCACCTTCCCCTATGTTCCCCACCTTCCCCCTATGTTCCCCACCTTCCCCCTATGTTCCCCCCCTTCCCCTTGGTGTTCCCCCCCCCTTCCCCTTGGTGTTCCCCCCCCTTCCCCTTGGTGTTCCCCCCCCCTTCCCCTTGGTGTTCCCCCCCCTTCCCCTTGGTGTTCCCCCCCCTTTCCCTTGGTGTTCCCCCCCCCTTTCCCTTGGTGTTCCCCCCCCCTTTCCCTTGGTGTTCCCCCCCCCTTTCCCTTGGTGTTCCCCCCCCTTTCCCTTGGTGTTCCCCCCCCTTTCCCTTGGTGTTCCCCCCCCTTTCCCTTGGTGTTCCCCCCCCCCTTTCCCTTGGTGTTCCCCCCCTTTCCCTTGGTGTTCCCCCCCTTTCCCTTGGTGTTCCCCCCCTTTCCCTTGGTGTCCCCCCCTTTCCCTTGGTGTCCCCCCCCTTTCCCTTGGTGTTCCCCCTTTTCCCCTTTTCCCCCCTCACTTCCCACCCCCCCTCACTTCCCTCCCCCCTCACTTCCCACCCCCCCTCACTTCCCACCCCCCCTCACTTCCCACCCCCCCTTACTTCCCACCCCCCCTCACTTCCCACCCCCCCTCACTTCCCAACCCCCCTCACTTCCCACCCCCCCTCACTTCCCACCCCCCCTCACTTCCCCACCCCCCCTCACTTCCCCACCCCCCCCTCACTTCCCCACCTCCCCTCACTTCCCCACCCCCCCCTCACTTCCCCACCTGCTTTCCCCCTCCCCCACTATCCCCCCTCCCACTTTCCGCCCCCCACTATCCCCCCTCCCACTTTCCGCCCCCCACTATCCCCCCTCCCACTTTTCGCCCCCCACTATCCCCCCTCCCACTTTCCGCCCCCCACTATCCCCCCTCCCACTTTCCGCCCCCCACTATCCCCCCTCCCACTTTCTGCCCCCCACTATCCCCCCTCCCACTTTCTGCCCCCCACTATCCCCCCTCCCACTTTCCGCCCCCCACTATCCCCCCTCCCACTTTCCGCCCCCCACTATCCCCCCTCCCACTTTCCCACCTTCCGAAACTGCCGATTGGTCCCTCCGTCCGTTTCTCAGGAGGTGTCTCCTGAGGCAGGAGTGCCCTCAGAGGGGGCCCCCACAAGGAAGGAGCGCGCCATCGGAGACGCCGATAATCATGGGTTATATTTCCGCAATGGTTTCATCATCTACTGTGTCTGCTCACAAGCGTAAGTTCAATGAGTCTCAGCCACGTACAGTTCTTGTATCGTTGCCACTGTTCCTTGTTGTTTCTCGGTCTGATGAAGGTGAAGACTTCTCCTCAATCAACCCTTTCATTATTCAGAAAGGTGTCGACGCAATTGCAGGTCCTGTAAAGTCTTTTTCCCAATTACGAAATGGCACCTTGTTGTTAGAAACAGTCAGTGCCCTCCAGGCACAAAAACTGCTGCGAGCTTCACTGCTACACACCTTCCCTGTCCGGGTTGATGCACACCACGCCCTAAATTCATCACGTAGGGTCGTTTATACACGCTCCCTCGACGGATTGTCCGACGAGGAAATTCAAAACTACCTGTCTGACCAGGGTGTAACGGCTGTTCATCTCGTCATGAAAAGGGTTGACAAGAACATCGTTTCAACCCCAACTGTCTTCTTGGCATGTGACAGAGTTCAACTCCCATCGAACATAAAAGTGGACCATGAGAATTTCCGTTCGCCCTTGCATCCCAAACCCTACGCGATGCTATTGGTGTCATCATTTCAATAATACCGGCCTGTCCTGTTCCAATCCGGCCAAAAGCGTTATGTGTGGCAAGGATGCCCATGAGGGTGCTTGTCCACCTCCATCCCCTCGTTGCATCAACTGTGTGGGTGACCACGCTGCTTCCTCTCGAGATTGCCCCATTTTTAAAGACAAACGGCTCATTCAGGAAATCAGAGTGAAGGAAAAGGTGTCGACCTTTGTTGTTCGAAAGATATTCGCCAGTCGAAAGCCCACTGTGCCTCACACAGGTAAATACAGCACCGTCCTTGCTTCTCCTAGGCCAACGAAGGAGGCAACCACGCAGACTTGTGATCTTACCTTTAGTGCCACGGTCGTCAGATCGGACAGCGCAAAGATCGCCTGTTCAACGTCCCCACTCTCACTTGCTCACTCTATGGCTCACCCTACATCAGGTTCTGCTAAATCTCGAGCCCCAAAATCAGACAACCGGAGTTCCAAAAAAGAGCCTACTCATGAAGATTTTTTATGTACCCCACCTTCACAACCATCGGTTCCTCCTTCATCTCAACGTCCAGTTTCCAAGAAGGCTAATAAGAAACCCATTTCCTCTCCTTCTCCGCCACGGCGTGTCCCATCTACAGCACCACCTGGCGGTAACCGCCCTCGACCGTCTTCTATGTCGCCGAGGCGCACTGCTGGCGGCCGATCAACCGGCCGATCGCTGATGGCGGGAGCTGCTCCTGGACAACCTATGGATGAGTATCTTCTGCCTTCAGCCGATAGCTATTCCACTGTGTCGGCCGCTGGCTCTCAGCGGTCATTGAGTTAAGAGTAACTGTGGTAAGATTATTTCCTTTTACGTCCACCCTATGTCAATTACTCATTGGAATATCCGCGGCATTCGAGCCAATCGGGATGAATTGCCGATCCTCTTATGATCCTACTCATCGGTCATATTCTGTCTTCAGGAAACAAAGCTGCCTCCCCACGACCGCTTTGTTTTCCCCCATTTTATTCAGTCTGATTTGATCTCCACTCTGTTGAAGGCACTCCAGCACATGGAGGCCTCATGATTCTTCTCCATGATACTCTCCGTTATCACCCAATCCCCTTAAACAGTTTCGTCCAAGCTGTCGCTGCCCATCTGTCACTTTCTGGGTACACCTTTCTTTGTACTGTACACATTCCTTCGCCCACACCAATGGCAAGAGGAGATCTCCTTCATCTTCTTGGTCAGCTTCCGCCTCCCTATTTGCCGGCTGGGGACTTCAATGCCCACCACCCTCTTTGGCGATCTCCGCGTCCTTGTCCGCGCGGCTCATTATTGGTAGACGTCTTCCACCAAGCGGATCTTGTTTGCCTTAACTCTGGGGACCCTACATTTTTGTCTGCCTCCACGACAAATTTCTCTCATTTGGACCTTTCGGTCGGTACTGTTCCGCTAGCTCGGCGCTTCGAATGGTTCGCACTCCAGTGACCACTTCCCATGTGACCACCTCCCATGTGTCCTTAGATTGCAGCCACAACTGCCGTATATGCGCCCGAGACGCTGGAAGTTTACCCAAGCCGATTGAACACTCTTTTCGTCTCTAGCGACATTCGATGACCGTCACATTGCGGTCACACGTATTACAGAAGTTATTCTTACAGCTGCGGAACGTTAAATACCTCGCACCTCCGAATTGCCCCGGAGCCCCCCATTCCCTTGGTGGAACGAGGCATGCTGAGACGCAATACGTGAGTGGCGACGTGCTCTTCGCGTTTTCCGGCACCATCCTACTTTGGCCAACTGTATCCACTATAAGCAGTTCCATGCGCGATGCCGTCGCTTCATCCGTGATAGCAAGAAGGCATGCTGGGACTTCTTTACTAGCTCATTTATCGCCTTCACTCCCTCCTCGTAAGTTTGGAGTCGGATTCGACGGTTCTCTGGCGCACTTAGTTTCTCCCTGGTCCCCGGTCTCTGGGCTCACCATCGCGCATGATAAATTAGTGGACCCCATCGAAATTTCTAACTCATTGGGTCAAAACTTTGAGATTTCGAGCTCTTCAAATTACCCACCAGCTTTTCTCCCAAAGAAAGGTACAGCGGAAGTGCGCCCTGTAGCTTTCTCCTTTCAAAATCGCGCAAGCTATACTATGCGGGAACTCCAACATGCACTCTTCTTCTCGCTCTTCCTTCCCAGGACCGGATGGTATCCACATCTAAGTGTTTTGCATTTATCATACCATAGTCTGCATTACTTCCTCCGCCTTTATAATCGAATTTGGACCGACAGTACTTTCCCCAGACGATGGCGGGAAGCTATCGTCGTTCCTGTTCTGAAACCTGGAAAGGACAAACATCTCTCCTCTAGCTGTCGCCCCATTTCTCTCACGAATAGTGTATGTAAGGTTTTGGAGCGTATGGTGAATTGCCATGTAGCCTGGTGGCTGGAGTCCCATAGTCTTTTAACGACTGCCCACTGCGGTTTCCGAAAGCATCGTTCTGCAGTTGACCATCTTGTTGCTCTCTCCACTTTTATCGTGAACAACGTTCTCCAGAAACGCCAAACGGTAGCAATATTTTTTGATCTGGAGAGAGCATACGATACCTCTTGGAGGACAGGCATCCTCCGCACACTGTTCTTTTGGAGCTTTCGAGGACGGCTGCCCCTTTTTCTTCGTGAATTTATGGCAGAGCGCACATTTAGAGTGCGCATGGACACTACTCTCTCCCACACTTTCTCCCAAGAAAACGGGGTACCCCAGGGCTAAGTGTTGTATTGTTTACCATTGCCATCAATTATGGATTGTCTCCTTCCTGATGTCTCGGGCTCCCGCTTTGTGGACGATTTTGCGATCCACTACAGCTCTCAACGGACCAGCCTTCTTGAACGACGTCTTCAAGGTTGTCTCGATGGCCTCCACTCTTGGAGCACCGAAACTGGCTTCCGCTTTTCTCCCAGTAAGACCGTTTGTGTCAGATTTTGGCGTCGTGCGGAGTTTCTTCTGTCTTCCGTACATCTAGGCCCTGTCAACCATCCATTCGCGGACATTGCTAAATTCTTGGGTCTTACGTTTGACAGAAAACTGTGCTGGTCCTCCCACGTTTCCTATCTTTCGGCTCGCTGTCTGCGATGGCTCAACGCCCTCCGTGTCCTGAATGTACCTCCTGGGGAGCGGACCGAGTGGTCCTTCTCCGCCTCTATCGCACATTAGTGCGATCGAAATTGGACTATGGAAGCATCGGCCGTCTGTTCTTCGGCGTCTCGACTCTGTTCACCACAGTGTATTACGCTTAGTATCTGGAGCTTTTTACACCATCCCTGTGGAAAGCCTTTATGCTGAGACTGCTGAACCTCCACTGTCCAATCGGCGAGCTGTCCTTCTGAGTCGTTATGCTAGCCATCTGTCTTCCATGCCTGCAAATCCGGCCCATGACATTTTATTTCGACGCCTCCTTGGATTTCGGCTCATTTCATCTATAATGGATTTATAATGGATCTCTAACAATGATTCATAGTCTTGCCTCTTTATTACTCCTCTGCCCACTATTTTATTTAAAATTTACTGGTAAAATTTCTATCGACCACGCCTTTCCTCGGCCTACCTGCTTAAATTCTTCGCTTGTTCATTGCTTACAGCTCACTTATATTACATTAATGACTAAATATGTTTCGTCCATGGTTGTAACTTTTTCTTAGGTCTATTCGGTCTGCACAATCCTATTATTCATCAGGAACTTATTTGACTCGATACCTCTGGCTTAATATCTATTTTTTTATCTCCATTCATATTACTTTGTACTACAATAGCTATGAATACAGGTGGATATACACTTCGTCCTCCCTTGTTCCTTTAGCTTAAGCTTCACTTGAGATGCGCAACCATCATTACTTACCACATGTGCTCGAGGCCCTCCTGAGCACTACCTCCCCCCTTATCTGCGACTGTTGTGTATTACTTGTCTGCGTCCTTGTATTTAAGTGTTTAAGTGTGATCATGCGTCCTGATGCTTCGGCCAACTAATTTTCTTAGTTGAAGATTTTTAGAAATCATGCAAAAGAGGACTTCTGCGGTAGAAGTATACGAACGTGGACAGAGGGAAAGATAGATTGGTACTCTTAAGAGAAGTAAGAAAGGAAACAAAAGAATTGGTTGCTAAGATCGAAGAAAGAAAGAAGACAGCCCCAAAGATAGGAAACCCTTCATAAAGATCCGCACTTCACCAGTGCTTAAGTGAGAAGCTGCAGGAGGTATAATGTCTACAGAATAGACATTCTCACCATAACCTCTGAAGTCCCCGAAGAAAAGATCTTAGCAACTCCTATGGAACGGCAAATGATGAAGAACCAGTCACACTTGTTTGCGAGGGTTGTATGTAGGTCGTGTCTGTGCCTATGCCACCCACCCCTTTCGAAATTAGATATAAACCCTACCTAATCACATCATCTAGGTACCATTCTTCCTAAAAAGTACCCTGTATATATGGAAAGTAATGTAGAAAAGGCAAATTTGTCCACTGTCCACTAACACTGAAACAATAAATTGCAAGCTGCTACAACACATTGTACTCTACACCACTGTACCAACAAAGCAAATCCTACACTTGTAGCACCATCTACAGTCCTGTAGGATTCAAATAGAAACTGATTTCCACTTAATGAAGAGTCTTGTGGTCCAGATTGTGTACCAATTAGATTCCATTCAGAGTATGCTGAAACAATAGCTCCATACAAGCCAACCATATACAACTGCTCACTTAACAGAAGATCTGGTAGCTGTGGGGACTCAATTGTGTGTTTGAAATATGTACATCTGGATGGTCAGGAAATCGTTAAGAGAGCGTTTGTGAAAAGAAGTGTTTGGTGCTAAAGTTTTACAAAGTTGAATTTATCAGCAACAGCTTATTATATAGATGCTCTCATATGAATATTTCCCTTCAGTTGCTTCCTTAATGTGTTGCAGATGAATGCTGAATTTTGCAATTCAGATCATTCTCAATATTAATGTCTGATAATGTTAGTTTCACTGCTGGGTGAAGTTTCCCCTCCAGACTTCCCCAGCCATTACAGTCACAAGCTACAAACATCCCTACATCTGCCACCCATCTCCTGAAGTCACCTCTCCACCTCCCATTGGTCAGCCTCAGTGCTTCCCTGTCTCACTTCTCTGTAGAGACTCCAGCAGAGGACTCCCTCAGCCTGTCTGACACACACTCTCTCGGTCCCACCTCCACTTAATTTCCATTTGCGTCCCACTCCAGTTTCCTCACCAAATCATTTACATATTTCCCTATCTCTCTTGGTAACTTCCAATACACATTTGTGATGCTACTGAAGTGTCCCTCAGCCTTTTTAATTGCTTATGCATTGCAGATTTGTATCCATCTGCCATGCAACTAAACTCAGAGAGTATATAATAAAATATATTACAATTTGTGGGTTCCTATTTGATTTAGTCTGGGAGAATGACTATGGGATCACAGTAATCTTCCAGAGAGGTGGGCCCACCAGCATACCTACATAGAAGGAAATGGGTTGTATTGTGTTGTCAGGAAAGAAGCAATAACAGCAGAATGGCTCAATCAGTGGACTCGATGACACTGAGTGTGTACTAGTCATCAATTTGGAAGGAGTGGAGGCTACTCAAGTCACATCCAATAATTTAAGTTTAGACCAAGTGCAAAAGTCAGAAATAGTATTGACATCAAAAATTTATACCAAATAAATTAATAAGAGATGCCACAGACCTTCCGTCGTACACAGAACAGGTCAGAACACTGTTGCAGAAGCAGTGAGAAGACACTAAAAAATTTAAAAGAACACCATATCCAAAATAATGGTGAAGTTTAGATGACATTTCCTCTAAAGCAATTAACTGAATACATTATTTTCTGTGGTGAAAGAGGTTCAGAAAACTGTAAATTGCACAATTCGAACTATGAAATGCTGCCAATTTCAATAACCTGTAAGCATATTTCCACTTAATAAAGAGTCTGGTGGTCCAGATTGTGTACCAATTAGATTCCATTCAGAGTATGCTGAAATAATAGCTCCATACAAGCCAGCCATATACAACTGCTCACTCAACAACAGATCTGTACCTAAAGACAGAGGTTCCACATGTCACACCAAGGCTGAAGGAAGAAATTAGGGATAATCCACTGGATTACAGACCTGTATCATTGAAGTCATCTGAAAATCAGACAATTGTATTACACTTTTGCACCATACATATGCCTTATCTAACAGTGGCAATTTACCCAAAATAATGGAATGTGTGAAGACATATACAGGAGTACTCAAAGGAATCCATTAGATTTCCATTACACCATAAATCAGACAAATCTAAAGGCTGTCAATTCAACTAAGTACATGGGAAACAACCACAAAAATCTTGAATTGCAATGGTCACATAGATAATGTTGTGGGAGGAATGTACAACCCACTAAAGAGATTGTTTACGCTACACTCATCCATTTTCTGCTGGATTATTGCTATGCACGATGGAATTACATTATTTATAGTGTAGTGGCATATAGAACTGGTAGCAGGATATCAAAAGTGTTAAACAGAGGGCTGTTCATTTGGACTAGTCTCTAGCAACAGCACAACATGGGAAGTGACGTAGTTCACAGAAGTTACCACATCCAGTTGAAGACGCTGAGACTATTATCTTAGAAGACGAAATTTTTGGTGGGCCGGGCAGAAAGATCTGTGTTTTCATTGAGGTGGTAGATGCCGCGTGGAACTTTAGTATTAACTCAGTAATAGGTTTTGTGGTATTGTGATTTCTAAGAGACAAAAAGTGGAACGCAAAATTGTTGGAGAGAATACAGAAAACGTAATATACATTCGCATTCTGGGAGGCAAACAAGCTGATCGGTTAAAATGACTGTGGTTAGTATCGTATTTTCCCATATAATATAAATGTATAGGATTTATTTAATACTATGGCGTATGTACTCAAGCTGCACGTGTGGTGTTGTACTCATGAATGTTATAAACGGCAGATTTAGTTCCATAGCTACGAGGGTTGTTTTTTAAGTAAGGGCCATTTTTACGAGGGCAGTTCAATAAGTAATGCAACACATTATTTTTCTGAAACAGGCGTTGTTTTATTCAGCATTGAAATACACCAGGTTATTCCCCAATCTTTTAGCTACACAACACTATTTTTCAACATAATCTCCATTCAGTGCTACGGCCTTACGCCACCTTGAAATGAGGGCCTGTATGCCTGCATGGTACCATTCCACTGGTCGATGTCGGAGCCAACGTCGTACTGCATCAATAACTTCTTCATCATCCGTGTAGTGCCTTCCAAGGATTGCGTCCTTCATTGGGCCAAACATATGGAAATCCGACGGTGCGAGATAGGGGCTGTAGGGTGCATGAGGAAGAACAGTCCACTGAAGTTTTGTGAGCTCCTCTTGGGTGCGAAGACTTGTGTGAGGTCTTGCATTGTCATGAAGAAGGAGAAGTTCGTTCAGATTTTTGTGCCTACGAACACGCTGAAGTCGTTTCTTCAATTTCTGAAGAGTAGCACAATACACTTCAGAGTTGATCGTTTGACCATGGGGAAGGACATCGAACAGAATAACCCCTTCAGCGTCCCAGAAGACTGTAACCATGACTTTACCGGCTGAGGGTATGGCTTTAAACTTTTTCTTGGTAGGGGAGTGGGTGTGGCGCCACTCCATTGATTGCCGTTTTGGTTCAGGTTCGAAGTGATGAGCCCATGTTTCATCGCCTGTAACAATCTTTGACAAGAAATTGTCACCCTCAGCCACATGACGAGCAAGCAATTCCGCACAGATGGTTCTCCTTTGCTCTTTATGGTGTTCGGTTAGACAACGAGGGACCCAGTGGGAACAAACCTTTGAATATCTCAACTGGTGAACAATTGTGACAGCACTACCAACAGAGATATCAAGTTGAGCACTGATTTGTTTGATGGTGATCCGTCGATCATCTCGAACGAGTGTGTTCGCACGCTCCGCCATTGCAGGAGTCACAGCTGTGCACGCGGGAGATCAGACAGTTATGCTTGACCTTGCGGCAATGATGACACACGCTTTGCCCAACGACTCACCGTGCTTTTGTCCACTGCCAGATCACCGTAGACATTCTGCAAGCGCCTATGAATATCTGAGATGCCCTGGTTTTCCGCCAAAAGAAACTCGATCACTGCCCGTTGTTTGCAACGCACATCCATTACAGACGCCATTTTAACAGCTCCGTACAGCGCTGCTACCTGTTGGAAGTCAATGAAACTATACGAGACGAAGCGGGAATGTTTGAAAATATTCCACAAGAAATTTCCGGTTTTTCAACCAAAATTGGCCGAGAAAAAAAATGTGTTGCATTACGTATTGAACTGCCCTCGTATTTTAAAAAAAAGATACAAACACTTTTGTAAAAAAACTTTTATTTTCTGATTCTGCACACTTTTATCTATTTTTCTACATACTTGCCTTGTTTATTTAAGTACTTGTCATACCGTACAACTAAGTTTTTAATTCCCTCTTCAAAGAATTCGGCCGCCTGCTCCGAAAGCCAAGAGTTCACGGCCGCTTTCACTTCATCGTCGTCATTGAAGCGCTGCCCACCAACAAGGTGTTTCAGGTACCGGAAAAGGTGAAAATCGCTAGGAGCAAGGTCGGGGCTGTATGGTCCATGGTCCAAAACTTCCCAGCCAAAAGAATCAATCAAATCCCGAGTCTTTTGAGAGGTGTGAGGCCTAGCGTTATCGTGCAGGAGCAAAACTCCTTTTGTCAGCATGCCGCGTATTTTGTTTTGAATTGCTCCGCAGAGCTTCTTTAGAGTTGCACAGTAGGCATCTGAATTGATTGTCATTCCTTGTGGCATAAAGTCCACTAGCAAAACACCGCGCCGGTCCCAGAACACAGTTGCCATAATCTTGCACTTTGACAGCGTCTGTTTGGCTTTGACCTTGACGGGTGAGGTTGTGTGTCGCCATTCCATCAATTGTCGCTTGCTTTCGGGAGTGATATGGGACACCCATGTCTCATCTCCAGTGACAATTTGACTCAACATGTCATCCCCTTCTTCCTCGTGACGAATCAAAAAGTCCAATGAAGTGGCAAATCTCTTCCCTTTGTGGTCCTCTGTGAGGAGTCTGGGTACCTGCCGAGAACATAGTTTCTTAAAGTTTAGGTTTTCAGACACAATTTTGTACAAAACCGATCTTGAAACTTGTGGAAATTCCAAAGAAAGAGTGGAAATTGTGAATCTTCTGTCCTCACGAATCTTTGTTTCGACTGCAGCCACCAAATCATCAGTGATCACAGAGGGCCGGCCTGAGCGTTCTTCGTCATGGACGTTTTGACGGCCATTTTTAAACTCTCTAACCCATTGATGCACTTTACCTTCACTCATTGCATTCAAACCATAAACATCTGTTAACTGACGATGAATTTCTGCAGCTGATAGGCTTCTCGCGGTCAAAAAACGTATCACTGACCGTATCTCACACGCGGCGGGTGATTCGATAATCGTAAACATTATAAATTAGCACAGCGATGCGTACACGTCAGCTACAGAGCTGCAACTTGCATCAGTGTGAACGGGAAGGATGCCGGCAAGTGGCGCGGTGGCTTGTTGCGGCGTCCGCGCGAACTACGGGACTATAAGCGCGAACGGCCCTTACTTAAAAAACAACCCTCGTACATTGCATGCAACTTAGTACTGTTGTAGTGGCTGTTGGAAGGCTTCTTCAAATGTAACTCTCGTTTAAACATGTTGAGATGTTAATTAATGGAGTTTGGACTTTATTTTTAGTCACTGAAATATATAGCGGTGAAACTCGCTAAAAACAGGAAGAGAAATGTAGCAAAACTAGAGATACTGTGGGAAATTCGCATTTGCTTAGTAAGATGCTGAAATAGTAGGTAAGGGTTCATATGAATGTCTCGCCTGACATTCAGAAAATTCTTAAGTCAAATCAGTGTCTAGTAAATTCACACTTCATTATTAATCATAAGGACCATTAGGGAGTAAATGTTTTAGGATGTAAGTGCTAGAATGGACAATTTTTAGATCTTAGCTACGCTGCTTGGAAAGAAAATGCTGTAGGATAGATTGAATAAAAGTATTCTGTTTGTGGGCTTGTTGGACTTTGTGGGCCAGTACAGTGAGAAAGATCTAAGTGCAAAGCAGACAGTGCTGGCCTTTTTGGGTTGCACCAAAAAGATGCAAACTCTGAACAAATGTTCCAACAATAATTAAGTTTCATTCTTGACAATTTAGTCCTGTTTTCTTGCCAATTGGCAGTCATTGCCTCATCACTGTTTCTACCTGAGGCTAACTTGAGGTTATTCGCACAAGGTCAGGTGCTGATGCTACACCCATCTGCTTTGACCTGTAATGTCATGGTGCGCCTTGAGGTTTTTGAGTCTTTGTAGATTGTGTTGTAGTATTTGGTGGTCTCTGTTGTGCTGTGTGTTTGTTAGTTAGTAGTTTGACATGAATTGAATGTTTCATGTTGGTATTGAAAGAAATGGGGAAGTGCACACACTTTTGAGAAGAGTTTATTGGTCCATCCACTAATGATTATAGATCCAAGGGTAATATTTTTTTTTACTGAGTTGCTTACATTTCTTCAAAAGTAAAGCTGTGAAAAATATGAAATTAAAATATTTTGTGATTGGCGCTGCATGGAATGTTGAATGTTTCATTATTCAAAAATGGTTCAGATGGCTCTTAGCACTATGGGACTTAACTGCTGTGGTCATCAGTCCCCTAGAACTTAGAACTACTTAAACCTAACTAACCTAAGGACATCACACACATCCATGCCCGAGGCAGGATTCGAACCTGCGACCGTTGCAGTTGCACGGTTCCAGGCTGTAGCGCCTAGAACCGCTCGGCCACTATGGCCGGCCTTTCATTATTGAATTACTCAACATTTGTTTGCTTACTGTGAACTGTTAGACATCAGCAGTATTAGGTACAAATGTGATACCTGTTAGTGACACGAAAATTTCTGCTGGACTGTGACTTGAACCTACATTTCTCTCTTGTGAGTAAATTTCCATGAAGTTCTGGGTTTGCAGTCAGATGTTTCGGAACCAGTGTCCTGGCTGCATAACGTCCAGCAATGTGAATGGTATGAAGACATACTCAATATTCATCTGTCCTAGAAACCTCAACAAAGATTCACTGTGTATATGTTTAGAATAAGGTATAATGAGGCAATTGTAACACACACAGCCAATGATACACAGCTTCTTATTTGTCATGTGTTCAGTTCTTTTCCTTTGATTCTTTCCACACATCACCTCTGCTCTGCTTGTAACTTCAGATTGATCAGTCTGTGTGAGTACATAATGGGCTCTGAAAAGGAACAATGAGTTCTTCTAGATATGCTGTTTGGTTTGTCATTTTGGATATGGTATGATCTTGAAGAAATCGAACAAGCAGAAGTAGCAACCATTATGACCAGTGCTTGATTTGTAAAGTAGTAGTAGTAGTACCAGTACTGTGACCTACCATTGACTGTTTTTTAGTTAATGTCTTCAAACATTATTTTAATGGTTTTGTATCAGAGGTATACCATCACAAATCAAGCCCTGGTTATAACAACAAAAGCAATTGTCTGGTTTAAAATAGTCACACTGACTCTACCTGGATTCCTCTGTCATCTCACAGCAATAAAAAAGGAGTGAAAGTTTACATGGTCATCTCATATCTGTAAACTGAGTAGGCTGATGACCAAACAAAAAGTTAGTATCACTGTAGTTTATTTTTTGCAGTAAACGTGATGCAGCCACAGGGCTGGCTGATAGCTCTCCTGCTATGCAGTGCTGTGATGGGAGACCTCAGCAACTAAGATATTGAAGGCAATGATACAATTAATGTTGAAACACACACTGCCTGAGAAAGCAGAGAAATGTAATTATGATTTTGGCTGAGAAGTTGCTGAACATATCAACAATGTTTTGTGTTCAGTAGCTGCAGAAGACTGTTATCATAAAGACTGCTATGCTAAATTAGTGTCTAACCCCTCCTCTGTTTGAAATGGGGCCCACACTCTTGGTACCAAGTTTGATGCCACTTTGCAAGAAGTATGCAATTTTCTAGATTCTTCAGAGAAATCCCAATTTTCAGTGTAGGATTTATTGTAGAAAGTCAATGAATGACTCCCAGACTGAGATACAATTACTATAAAAATGCTTAGAATACAGATTGACTGTACATTACAGTTATGGAGTCATTTCACAAATATTCAATGATCTGAACTCAGGGCCAAGGTAACCTATCCACATTCCTTCAGAACCTCAATAACATTTCTCCTATCTGCTTCACCTGGTACTCCTCTACACAATGTACCACCTTCCTGGAAGTTGACCTCCACCTCTCTGATGGCTCCATCCACACTTGAGTCAACATCAAACTCACTAACCACCAACATTTCGACAGTTGCCATCCCTTTCACACAAAAACAATTCCCCCACGTACAGCTTAGCCATCTGTGGACAACATATCTGCTCTAAGGAGAACTCTCTTGCCCTGTATGCTAAAGGGCTCACAAAGGCCTTCGCAGGCAGCAACATTCCCCCAATCTAGTCCACAAACAAATTTCCACTGCCATATCCTCACACGCCTGCAATCCTCCCATCATCTCCATGAATCAGCTAAAGGAGTGCCCCCTCATCACCCAATATTACTCTGGACCGGAACAAGTGAACCATATCATCACCAGGGCTTTATCTCTCTTCCTGCCTTGAAAGAAGGACATTGTACCCAAGATCTTTGCACCCCTCCTAAAATGGTGTTTCATTGTCCACCCAACCTACACATCATCCTAGTGTATCTCTGTGCCATTCCCACTCTCATCTGCTTAATACAGAGATCATATACATGTGGCAGACCAAAGTACAAGTTCTGCCTAATCCACACACCTAGCACCTACTACTCTAGCCATGTCACTGGCTTATCCTACCCCATCAGAGGCTGGGCCACCTGTGAAAGCAGCCATCATATACCAGCTCTGGTGCAATCACTGCACAGCTTTCTGTATTGTATGACTGTCAACCAGCTGTCCACCAGGATGAATGGCCACCCCCAAACTATGGCCAAAAGGAAAGTAGACCGTACTTGTGGCACAATGTGCCACTGAACATAAAATGATTGATTTTAATGGCTGGTTCACAACCCAGATTATATAGATCCTCCCCTCCACCACTAGCTCTTCTGAACCACACAGACCAGAATTATCCTTACAACAAATTCTCTGTTTCTGAAATTATCCCGGCCTCAACCTACAGTAACCTGCTGTCCCCACATCAACCCAACAATTTTTGTCCCCTCCACCCTGTCACACCTCCCGAGTTAAATTGCTTTCAGCATGTGCCCCTTCCCACTGGCTGCTACAATTGTGCCAGCTCATATACCTGCCACCCCTCCCTCCCACATTCCTAGCTGGCAAACTGGCCATCTCCTTTTGAGCTACTAGCTACCCATTACCAGATCTCCCTGCCCTCCCACCTCCTTTCCCTCTACCCACCCTGCTTGACACTACCACACCTCAATCAGCTCACCTGCCACAAAATCAAAATAGCACTGACATGGCAGCATGGAGAGAGGGAGAGAGAGAGAGTGAGTGTTTGTTTTTGTTAGTCTAGCTCAACAAAGGATAAATATTAAAGCTAGCAAGTTTTCCTTCTTTTGTTTGTGCCTATCAACTACACAATACTTCCGTTTTTCAGTGAGTGGTCTCCTGTGATCCTAATGTGTTTATATTGGTTAAAACACGCATATGAACTTCTTTGAACAGAATTTCACTATAATATTTTTTGTCATAAAAGATGTCTTCGAAAGATGAACTGTTTTTCATAAAACAGAAAAATGAAGGTCAAAAATTAATTAAGGGGTGGTGGAGGTGGACGCTCACCCACTAGGGGAGGGAACTTTGTTTCTCACTACCATATCCAGTATGACTATTTTCCTAAAGTTTCAAAAGCTTATAAATTATTTCCCCTATTTTTCTTAATTTGCCTGGGGTAAAAGAAAGGCAGCAAGCTACAGGTTGTCCATTGATTATTCTTAACTGTTTTAAAAAAAGAATGGTATCTCAGGGAAATAACACAGATAAATAACTATCAACTATATTCCCCGAGTAACACAAATTTAGAACCATGGGTATAGCATGTCATTAACAACATGACTTAACACTCTACCTTACTTTTATTGACATTAGCAAACACAAATCCCTCCATTGCTATCCAAGCCCCCACAAAATTCAAGGTAAGGACAATATCATCCTCCCCCCCCCCCCCCTCAGTCTCCTCCATCAGGGGGAGGAGCAAGCTGTTTGAGAGCATGCTAACTACCCTTTCCAGCCATAAGTCTTAAAAACTTTTATTTTTATTACATTTATATGCCTTTTCTTGCAAAAAGTGGGTAATTTCTCTTGTTCAATCTTCCCATTGCAAGTTACTTCTTTAGATTGCTGTTACAAATTTTACACAAAAATAATACATATAGCTAAGGAAAAGACAAGAACAATGAATTTATATGTGGTACATGTATAGCTAAATAAAAGACAAGAACAATGAATTTATATGTGGTACATGTATAGCTAAATAAAATATTATAAGAAAATGGCAAGTAAATAATGTTACACCTTTGGGTTTTTTCCTTGGGTTCCAGCCTTAGCTGGGACTAATATTTTCCTTTCCAGTATGGTAGCCAAAATGGTCTGCCATGGTGTCGCACAGATGACTCAGTCTTCAGAGTGTTTTATCTTCTTCAAAGCTGCTAATATTATGATTCAGTTCTTCCTGCTGTGCCAACTACCCTTTGTATTGCATTACTTCATCAGTTATCACTGTTTCATCAATCTTCACTGTTCAAGTTGAACTGACTCTATCCTCTCAG
Organism: Schistocerca americana; assembly: GCF_021461395.2. Classification (NCBI taxonomy): domain Eukaryota; kingdom Metazoa; phylum Arthropoda; class Insecta; order Orthoptera; family Acrididae; genus Schistocerca; species Schistocerca americana. The sequence goes on from NC_060123.1 coordinate 718,839,012, forward strand.
GTTGTGCAGTTGGCCAACATCACCTTTTTGCCTTTCATATCAGAACCATGGACCTGGCCGTTGGTGGGGAGGCTTGCGTGCCTCAGCGATACAGATAGCCGTACCGTAGGTGCGACCACAACGAGGGGTATCTGTTGAGAGACCAGACAAACGTGTGGTTCCTGAAGAGGGGCAGCAGCCTTTTCAGTAGTTGCAAGGGCAACAGTCTGGATGATTGACTGATCTGGCCTTGTAACAATAACCAAAACGGCCTTGCTGTGCTGGTACTGCGAATGGCTGAAACCAAGGGGAAACTACAGCCGTAATTTTTCCCGAGGGCATGCAGCTTTACTGTATGATTAAATGATGATGGCGTCCTCTTGGGTAAAATATTCTGGAGGTAAAATAGTCCCCCATTTGGATCTCCGGGCGGGGACTACTCAAGAGAATGTCGTTATCAGGAGAAAGAAAACTGGCGTTCTACGGATCGGAGCGTGGAATGTCAGATCCCTTAATCGGGCAGGTACGTTAGAAAATTTAAAAAGGGAAATGGATAGGTTGAAGTTAGATATAGTGGGAATTAGTGAAGTTCAGTGGCAGGAGGAACAAGACTTCTGGTCAGGTGACTACAGGGTTATAAACACAAAATCAAATAGGGGTAATGCAGGAGTAGGTTTAATAATGAATAGGAAAATAGGAATGCAGGTAAGCTACAACAAACAGCATAGTGAACGCATTATTGTGGCCAAGATAGATACGAAGCCCACACCTACTACAGTAGTACAAGTTTATATGCCAACTAGCTCTGCAGATGACGAAGAAATTGAAGAAATGTATGATGAAATAAAAGAAATTATTCAGATTGTGAAGGGAGATGAAAATTTAATAGTCATGGGTGACTGGAATTCGAGTGTAGGAAAAGGGAGAGAAGGAAACATAGTAGGTGAATATGGATTGGGGCTAAGAAATGAAAGAGGAAGCCGCCTGGTAGAATTTTGCACAGAGCACAACATAATCATAACTAACACTTGGTTTAAGAATCATGAAAGAAGGTTGTATACATGGAAGAACCCTGGAGATACTAAAAGGTATCAGATAGATTATATAATGGTAAGACAGAGATTTAGGAACCAGGTTTTAAATTGTAAGACATTTCCAGGGGCAGATGTGGACTCTGACCACAATCTATTGGTTATGACCTGTAGATTACAACTGAAGAAACTGCAAAAAGGTGGGAATTTAAGAAGATGGGACCTGGATAAACTGAAAGAACCAGAGGTTGTACAGAGTTTCAGGGAGAGCATAAGGGAACAACTGACAGGAATGGGGGAAAGAAATACAGTAGAAGAAGAATGAGTAGCTTTGAGGGACGAAGTAGCGAAGGCAGCAGAGGATCAAGTAGGTAAAAAGACGAGGGCTAGTAGAAATCCTTGGGTAACAGAAGAAATATTGAATTTAATTGATGAAAGGAGAAAATACAAAAACACAGTAAATGAAGCAGACAAAAAGGAATACAAACGTCTCAAAAATGAGATCGACAGGAAGTGCAAAATGGCTAAGCAGGGATGGCTAGAGGACAAATGTAAGGATGTAGAGGCCTATCTCACTAGGGGTAAGATAGATACTGCCTACAGGAAAATTAGAGACCTTTGGAGATTAGAGAACGACTTGTATGAATATCAAGAGCTCGGATGGAAAACCAGTTCTAAGCAAAGAAGGGAAAGCAGAAAGGTGGAAGGCGTATATAGAGGGTCTATACAAAGGCGATGTACTTGAGGACAATATTATGGAAATGGAAGAGAATGTAGATGAAGATGAAATGGGAGATATGATACTGTGTGAAGAGTTTGACAGAGCACTGAAAGACCTGAGTCGAAACAAGGCCCCCGGAGTAGACAACATTCCATTGGAACTACTGATGGCCTTGGGAGAGTCAGTCCTGACAAAACTCTACCATATGGTGAGCAAGATGTATGAAACAGGCGAAATACCCTCAGACTTCAAGAAGAATATAATAATTTCAATCCCAAAGAAAGCAGGTGTTGACAGATGTGAAAATTACCGAACTATCAGTTTAATAAGTCACAGCTGCAAAATACTAACACGAATTCTTTACAGACGAATGGAAGAACTAGTAGAAGCCAACCTCGGGGAAGATCAGTTTGGATTCCATAGAAACACTGGAACATGAGGCAATACTGACCTTACAACTTATCTTAGAAGAAAGATTAAGGAAAGGCAAACCTACGTTTCTAGCATTTGTAGACTTAGAGAAAGCTTTTGACAATGTTGACTGGAATACTCTCTTTCAAATTCTGAAGGTGGCAGGGGTAAAATACAGGGAGCGAAAGGCTATTTACAATTTGTACAGAAACCAGATGGCAGTTATAAAAGTCGAGGGACATGAAAGGGAAGCAGTGGTTGGGAAGGGAGTAAGACAGGGTTGTAGCCTCTCCCCGATGTTGTTCAATCTGTATATTGAGCAAGCAGTAAAGGAAACAAAAGAAAAATTCGGAGTAGGTATTAAAATTCATGGAGAAGAAGTAAAAACTTTGAGGTTCGCCGATGACATTGTAATTCTGTCGGAGACAGCAAAGGACTTGGAAGAGCAGTTAAATGGAATGGACAGAGTCTTGAAAGGAGGATATAAGATGAACATCAACAAAAGCAAAACGAGGATAATGGAATGTAGTCGAATTAAGTCGGGTGATGCTGAGGAATTAGATTAGGAAATGAGGCACGTAAAGTAGTAAAAGAGTTCTTCTATTTGCGGAGCAAAATAGCTGATGATGGTCCAAGTAGAGAGGATATAAAATGTAGCCTGGCAATGGCAAGGAAAGCGTTTCTGAAGAAGAGAAATTTGTTAACATCCAGTATTGATTTAAGTGTCAGGAAGTCATTTCTGAAAGTATTTGTATGGAGTGTAGCCATGCATGGAAGTGAAACATGGACGATAACTAGTTTGGACAAGAAGTGAATAGAAGCTTTCAAAATGTGGTGCTACAGAAAAATTCTGAAGATTAGATGGGTAGACCATATAACTAATGAGGAGGTATTGATTAGGATTGGGGAGAAGAGAAGTTTGTGGCACAACTTGACTAGAAGAAGGGATCGGTTGGTAGGACATGTTCTGAGGCATCAAGGAATCACCAATTTAGTACTGGAGGGCAGCATGGAGGGTAAAAATCATAGAGGGAAACCAAGAGATTAATACACTAAGCAGATTCAGAAGGATGTAGGTTGCAGTAGGTACTGGGAGTTGAAGAAGCTTGCACAGGATAGAGTAGCATGGAGAGCTGCATCAAACCAGTCTCAGGACTGAAGACCACAACAACAACATCAGAGTGATCATTGTGGATGTCCACCTGTGGTTTCAGTGTCTCTCATGTTGTTGAGAGTAATCTTTAATTTGGAAGGCTGTTGCGACACCCATTTGTGCACTGACCTGCATGAATCATGATTCTGCTTGTGCTCACCAGTGGTGGGCTGACCAGTAAGTGGCAAGCCTCCTACGGTAGGGGCCAGGCTGCTTCCAACTCAGCAGATCGTATGCTTCTCGCAATGAAATTTTATAGGATTCCCAATGAAGTATGTCAACGAATGTGAGGATTCTCATTGTAAATATGTCAAATCCATGTTCACCTACAGTATATTAATGAACTAGAAATATGTAATTAAAAAGAGGTGTCTTACTTTAAACATGATTTGACAGACCTTTATAAAATCAACAAAAGACTGTTCCCACATGTAAACATGGGAAGTAACATCATTTACAGAAGTTACCCCACCCATTTCAACTACTGAGTATTGTCTCAACGCAGTCAGACTATACCCAAATACTGATACTGCATGCTTGAGGAATGTGCATAAAATACAGCAGAAGACATCATTAAGTGCTTTAAGAATGGCTGTAGATTTTTGGCTTATTTAAGGTACATAGGCAGGAAGAGTACGTTACAACAGTGCTCAAAAAATGACTGTATTCCAATCATGGGATGGTAAGTAAAATATATAAGATTTGTAAGATGAATATCTTATGATGTGCACATTTAAGGTAGTTTTATTTTTCCTATCAACAAGTGAAGAATAGTTCTTGGTACAGTTCTTGGATTTCATACTTCGTGGCCATTATTCGGATGCAGTTTTAAAGTCTTATTCTGATGTGTGTAAAGATTTTTCTTTTATTAACGCCTCATTTTCTGAAGAATTTGCTTCTATTCTACATTAAAGTCATAAACATGCTAATCAACAATGGTTAATGTAGTACCTATTCTTGTTAGCAAATAACAGTACTCACTGTAATTTGTACAGTGTTGATAGCATATCTACACACTGTAATGTGATCATTACAATTACAGTTTTACAGATTTATTATTCAGTTGTGGCAAAGGAAATGCACCGAGAGTAAAGATGAGCAAAATGTGGAGTTATAATTGTATTAAACATTACAGTATTAATTGAGATTTTATCACACTGGCAGTCATTGTCTAATATTCCAGGTTCAACTTGGTTTGCAGGTACCAAGGACATAAGGTATATTGCATTAGTAACACAACTGACAAAGTACTGCCAAAGGATGTGAATTTTGCCTTGAGGGTATATCCTGTACAGCTTGCTTCCTGTGTTGAAATACATATCTAACACTCTTTATTCGTGGGAGAGCAATTTCTAAATAGCCAATTTTTTAATCAGTAATTTTGTAACACTGAAATAAAAAATATTGCAAACATACAAATCTGCTAGGAGTGATAATACTACACAGAAAACATAAATATTTGGAGCCCATAATGATTAAAAATTATTTTGTATTTAATGTTTTTTGTGTAAACATGCTGAAGTCTGTGAGTTATGTAATACACCAAGGAACATGAGGAAGACAATTGCGCCCCAGTTTCCTTTGGTCAGAACACAATAAAAAATGAGACCAATATTATTTTTGGCCAGTGGCCTTGCTGCAGTGGTAACACCAATTCCCATCAGGTCACAGATGTTGAGAGCTGTTGGGCTCAGCTAGCACTCGGATGGGTCGCCATCCGGGTCTGCCGAGTGCTGATGGCAAACGAGGTGCACTCAGCCCTTGTGAGGCCTATTGAGAAGCTGCTTGACTGAGAAGTAGTGACACTGGTCATGAAAGCTGACACCGGCTGGGAGAGTTGTGTGCTGACCACACGCCCCCCTGTACCCACACCCGGTGATGCCTAAGGGCTGAGGATGACACAGCAGCCAGTCAGTACCGTTGGGCCTTCAAGGGCTGTTCACATTTTTTTTTTATTTAATACTTTCTTGAACATGCTGGAACCTTGTTATAAATGGGTCTACATTGACTGACTATTGCATCAAATGTTTGTTGATAGTAAATATTGGAACTGAGAATAGTTAATTGAAAATAATAATGGAAAATAATAAAGATACAAATTTATGTTTGATACCCTTTAGAAGCAATCTTGACAATTTGTACGGACACACAAATCCGTGAGGATATCACACTTAAAAGCATTGGCTGCAACTGCAATTAATTCATTCAGGAAACTTGGATACATTTTGATATACAGCACAGCTTCCATTACATTTTGTTATAAGGCACAACTTCCATCCATTTGAACCTGCTTACAGTAGTCAAACCTAGGTGCACCTCTGTAATTTTTATCCCACCCACTTCCCTCCAGTATCAAATTGACTTGATGATTCCTTGATGCTCTGGGATGTGTCCCAACAGTCAGTCCCATTTTTTAGTTGTGCCATTAATTTCTCTTCTTACCAAATTTATTCAGTACCACCTATTTAGTTATCCGCTATACCCATATAATCTTAATCATTCTTCCGTAACACTACATTTCAGATGCTTTATTCCTATGCAAACTGATTATCAGGTTTTGTAAACACCTACTTAATCACCCTAAATGAACACTGACATAAAGAGATTGAATAGGCATTTTGTTGTGATGACTGATCTGTAGTGTAACCAGAGGATTAGGTTAGGGTGGCTAGGTGACAGTTTGGTTACTTGTGGCCAAGCTGAATGTAAAAAGCAGAGTGTTAAGAGCAAAGTATTGCCCCATACCTGTGCAGGTAGTATTGTATGAGTGGGTACAGTGGAAGTGGTGGGGGTTTCGTTGTGTGTGAGGTCTGTCTGGTAGGGGGGATTCAGTTCAATGAACGAGGCCTACTCAAAAGCAGAACTCCTAAGCTACAGTTAGCGAGTCTGCAAAAGATCATACAGACAGTTCACCACAGTATGACTAATAATATAACTGACTGAAGTGGCTAATAAGAAAATCACCCTATCCATTCCGTTCAACTGCTCTTCTAAGTCCTTTGCTGTCTCTGACAGAATTACAATGTCATCGGCAAACCTCAAAGTGTTTATTTCTTCTCCATGGATTTTAATACCTACTCCGAATTTTTCTTTTGTTTCCTTTACTGCTTGGTCAATATACAAATTGAATAAAATCGGGGACAGGCTACAACCCTGTCTCACTCCCTTCCCAACCTCTGCTTCCCTTTCATGCCCCTCGACTCATAACTGCCATCTGGTTTCTGTACAAATTGTAACTAGCCTTTCACTCCCTGTATTTTACCCCTGCCACCTTTAGAATTTGAAAGAGAGTATTCCAGTCAACATTGTCAAAAGCTTTCTCTAAGTCTTCAAATGCTAGAAATGTAGGTTTGCCTTTCCTTAATCTATTTTCTAAGATAAATTTACTTTATTTATTTTTTGCAAAATGGTCTAAAGAAAGGATATATATTCTTGGAGACATAAATACTGATTTAAGACTAAGGCAACCACACAATTTAGTTTTCTTAAAATGCTAAGTAAGATTGGATGACTCGCACTACATTAATGATAGTTCATAACAATTGTTCTGTCGTCTCTCTCTCTCTCTCTCTCTCTCTCTCTCTCTCTCTCTCTCTCTCTCTCTCTCTCTCTCTCACGCACACACACACACACACACACACACACACACACACCTACACCTACACCTACAACATGCTCCAGTCCTATCCCTGGCATCTCCCATCCCATGAAAGGCAGGGGCAAATGTGAAAGCAGTCATGTGATCTACTAAGTTACCTGCAACCACTTTCTGTCATACTACATGGTCATGACCACTGCCAAGTTGTGTGGCCACATGAATGGCCAGTGCCAAACTGGCCAAGAGACAGCTGGATCACCCACTTGCTGAGCATGTCACCCAACATGATATGCTTGAATTCAATGACTGCTTCACTGACTGGATTCTTTCCACCCACACCACCACCCTGATCTCAACCTTCCCTGCTCCCACTCCAGCCCTGCACAAGCTTCTACGCCACCGGTGCACTGGCAGAATCCTTTTCTACTTTACTCCACTTCCCCCACAGCCCCAGCATAGCCTGCAGATCCCTGCAACTAGCAGCTCATTATCCTATCTCCACTATGTCCCAGCATGCTCCCAATCTCTCTCTCTCTCTCTCTCTCTCTCTCTCTCTCTCTCTCTCTCTCTCTCTCTCATCTGCTCAGTTTCCTTTTTCCATTTTCTAGATTCATCAATGAGTCTAAAATATTGTTGTTCACATTTCACAAGTGGGGTTTCAAAATGTTTACACAAACAATTTTTGTCAGTTCTACCTAAGTACATAAAATGCACATAATTTGATTTTCGTTGTAAGTGTCAATCACTCATAGTGATATCTGAAACTGAGATCATGATTTAATGTATAGTTTACTGCAATAGGTGTGCAACTGGTGCCACTTGCAGAATAGTAAGATTCAGTTTTTGGATTCTGCTACCTCTCAATTGTACAATTACAGTTCTTTCATTTTGGACTATGCAATACAATACTGAGTAGTTCACAGTCCATGTTGCTTATACACTACCTGTAAAAATTCCCCCCCCCCTGCAGGTCCGGGGATTAGAATAGGCCTGAGGTATTCCTGCCTGTCGTAAGAGGCGACTAAAAGGAGTCCCTCCCCCTCAATGGGGTAGTTAGTGCCTGCGACCGGAGACGAACAGTTCCATGACCTCCATTTGCGGTCATTTTGCTTTTTCACTTCTCGTTTTTTCCTTCCTTTGGTTGGTTCCTTTCTTTGCTCTTCTCCACCTCACTGTCTTCCTCACTCCTTCCCTTGCCTTCTTCTCATTGCCTTCTTCTCATTGCCTTCTTCTCATTGCCTTCTTCTCATTGCCTTCTTCTCATTGCCTTCTTCTCATTGCCTTCTTCTCATTGCCTTCTTCTCATTGCCTTCTTCTCATTGCCTTCTTCTCCTTGCCTTCTTCTCCTTGCCTTCTTCTCCTTGCCTTCTTCTCCTTGCCTTCTTCTCCTTGCCTTCTTCTCCTTGCCTTCTTCTCCTTGCCTTCTTCTCCTTGCCTTCTTCTCCTTGCCTTCTTCTCCTTGCCTTCTTCTCCTTGATTTCTCATTGCCTCCTTCTCCTTGCCTTCTTCTCATTGCCTCCTTCTCCTTGCCTTCTTCTCATTGCCTCCTTCTCCTTGCCTTCTCATTGCCTTCTTCTCCTTGCCTTCTCTGGTCTCCGCCTCGGCGTTTGAGACAGTTTGTCCTCTCTCTCTCTCTCCCTCTCTCTCTTCTTTTTCCTCTTCTTCCTTCCTCCCTGTGTGCACCTGAAGGCCGACCCACGCATTCGCACGTGTAGCCGGTGACGGGGTAACGCGCAATTCCCCGCCCTGGGTAGACATGTAAGGCACGCACGTACCCCCTGGTAAAGGCCAGGCCCAGGGAGGGGTGATTGCCTGAGCTGATACCTTCTGACCATGCTGATTGGTCCCTCCGTCTGTTTCTCGGGAGGTGTGACCTGAGGTGTAAGCATTCACCTAAGGTGGGAGTGCCCTCTGAGAGGGTCCCCACAAGGAAGGAGCGCGCCATCGAAGACGCTGGCAATCATGGGGGATTCCTCCGCAATGGATTTCACTCCATCTCTCTCGACTTCTGCCCAAAAACGGAAACTTGACCAGCCACCAGTACTACCGCCTGCCCCACAGTTCATCATCATTTCTCGATATGAGGACGGAAAGGAATTTTCCTCTGTCAACCCTTTTGTTATCCAGAAGGGCGTAGATGCCATAGCTAGATCTGTCAAATCTTATACCAGGTTGCGTAACGGTACCTTATTACTAGAAACTGAGAGCGCCTTTCAGGCACAAAAACTGCTTCGGGCCACACTCCTGTACACGTTCCCTGTCTGGGTGGAGGCTCACCGAACTTTGAATTCGTCTCGTGGTGTGGTCTATACTAGATCCCTTGACGGATTGACTGACGAGGAGATTCAATCTTTCCTCGCTGAGCATGAAAAAGGTCAACAATGACCTTGTACCGACCCGGACACTTTTCTTGACCTTTGATAGTGTTAAGCTGCCATCGCGCATCAAGGCGGGCTAAGAGGTCATTTCTGTTTACCCCTATGTCCCGACACCTACGCGCTGCTACCAGTGTCAGCATTTCAATCACACTCGACAGTCTTGTTCCAATGCGGCTAAATGTGTCAATTGTGGCAGGGATGCCCATGAGGGTGACTGTCCACCTCCGTCTCCTCGTTGTGTGAACTGTCAGGGTGACCATGCCGCATCCTCCCGCGACTGTCCTGTCTATAAGGAAGAACGCTGTATCCAAGAAATTCGGGTCAAAGAGAAAGTGTCCACCTCGGCTGCTCGCAAGCTATTTGCTAGTAGGAAGCCCACGCTGCTCCCAGCGGGGAAATACAGTACTGTCCTCACCTCTCCTCGGACTACCAGGGAGGTGGCAACCCAGAAATGCGATCTGACCTTCAGCACCACGGTCGTCCGTTCGGCCAGTGCTAAGATCGCGCGGTCGACGTCTCCTCTTCCTCCCATCACCCCACACACACCAGCCCCTTCATCAGCTTCTGCTAAGACGAAGACCCCGAAGTCAGATGCACGAGCCTTCAAGAAGGAACCGTCCCATGCAGACTTCCTACGTACCTCGACCTCCCAGCCTTTGACCGGTACTTCCACCAAACGACCTTCCAAGAAGGCTCATAGGAAGCACAGTTCTCCTTCTCCGCCACGGCGCATTTCTTCTCCTGCGCCACCCAGCGGTTGCCGCCCCAGGCCGTCATCCGTTTCGCCTGGCCGCACTGCTGGTAGCCGAACATCTGGCCGTTCACCGGCGGAGGAAGCTCCCCCTCCCGGCCATCTTACCAAGATGGCCGATGAACCTATAGACCCAATGGACGATGACTGTCCGCCTACTGATAGCGGCGGCAGTGCTCGCTCGAAGCCAGGCCCTCAGCGGCCTTCGAGGTGACCCCTTCTTTCATCTTTCTTTTCTTCTTACGATGGCACTTATTCACTGGAATATTCGCAGCATTCACTCCAACCGAGAGGACTTGAAGTTGCTGCTCCGCTTGCACCGTCCGCTCGTCGTAGCCCTCCAGGAAATGAAGCTACGCCCATGTGATCAAATTGCCTTGGCACACTACACCTCTGTGCGTTTTAACCTACCCCCTGTGGTGGGTATTACGGCTCATGGAGGGGTTATGTTGCTGGTCCGGGATGATATTTACTACGATCCCATCACATTGCACACCGGCCTGCAGGCAGTTGCCATTCACATTACTCTCCCCACTTTTACATTTTCCATTTGTACCGTCTACACTCCATCGTCATCTGCCGTTACCAGGGCAGACATGATTCAGCTTATTGCTCAGCTACCTGCCCCATTTTTGTTAACTGGAGACTTGAATGCCCACCATCCCCTTTGGGGCTCTCCAGCATCCTGCCCGAGGGGCTCCCTGTTAGCAGACCTTTTCAACCAGCTCAATCTTGTCTGCCTCAATACTGGCGCCCCTACTTTTCTTTCGGACACATCTCACACCTATTCCCATTTAGACCTCTCTATATGTACTACCCAACTTCCACGCCGCCGTGCTTTACGCACCTTTAAACGCCACCCTATAGTGGCGAATTGTATCAATTATAAACGATTACGTGCACAGTGTCGTCGTATTATTAAAGAAAGCAAGAAAGCCAGCTGGGCTGCTTTCACAAGCACCTTTAACAGTTTTACTCCTTCTTCTGTTGTATGTTGTAGCCTGCGCCGGCTATCTGGCACTAAGGTCCACTCACCAGTTTCTGGCTTGATGGTCGCGAATGACGTCCTTGTGGCCCCGGAGGATGTCTCCAATGCCTTCGGCTGCTTTTTCGCAGAGGTTTCGAGCTCCGCTCATTACCACCCTCCCTTCCTCCCCCGCAAGCAGGCAGAGGAGGCTAGGCCACCTAACTTCCGCTCCTCGAATCGTGAAAGTTATAATGCCCCATTCACCATGCGGGAACTCGAAAACGCCCTTGGCTGATCACGGTCCTCCGCTCCAGGGCCTGATTCTATTCATATTCAGATGCTGAAGAACCTTTCTCCTGCGGGTAAAGGTTTTCTTCTTCGTACTTACAATCGCATCTGGACTGAGGGACATGTTCCCGCATGCTGGTGCGAGTCTATTGTTGTCCCGATTCCTAAGCCGGGGAAGGACAAGCACTTGCCTTCCAGTTATCGACCCATCTCGCTTACCAGCTGTGTCTGTAAAGTGATGGAGCGAATGGTTAACTCTCGTTTGGTTTGGCTGCTCGAGTCTTGACGCCTACTTACCAATGTACAATGTGGATTTCGTAGGCGTCGCTCTGCTGTTGACCATCTGGTTACCTTGTCGACCTTCATTATGAATAACTTCTTGCGGAAGCGCCCGACCGCGGCTGTATTCTTTGATTTGGAGAAGGCTTACGACACCTGTTGGAGGGCGGGCATTCTCCGCACCATGCATACATGGGGTCTTCGCGGTCGCCTCCCTCTTTTTATTCGTTCCTTTTTAATGGATCGACAGTTCAGGGTATGTGTGGGTTCTGTCCTGTCAGACACTTTTCACCAGGAGAATGGGGTGCCACAGGGCTCAGTTTTGAGCGTCGCTCTCTTCGCCATAGTGATCAATCCAATAATGGATTGCCTCCCAGCTGATGTATCGGGCTCCCTTTTCGTGGACGATTTTACCATCTATTGCAGCGCGCAGCGTACACGTGTCCTGGAGCGCTGTCTTCAGCGTTCTCTTGACCGTCTTTACTCCTGGAATGTCGCCAATGGCTTCCGTTTTTCTGCCAAGAAGACGGTCTGTATTAACTTCTGGCGCTACGAAGAGTTTCTCCTACCGTCCTTACGACTCGGTCCCGTTGCTCTCCCATTCGTGGAGAAAACAAAATTTTTAGGTCTTACATTTGACAGGAAACTTAGCTGGTCTCCACATGTGTCATATTTGGCTGCCCGTTGTACTCGTTCTTTAACGTGTTCTCAGTGATATGTCGTGGGGAGCGGATCGAACCGTCCTACTTCGTCTCTATCGGTCGATCGTCCGCTCCAAGCTGGATTATGGGAGCTGAACCATTACATTTCCTTCATGGCAAACGAATCTGCTCCAGTCCGGAAGCTCTGAACCATTACACCAACAACCTGAAAACAGCTTTCGCATCCCGCAACTACCCTCCCGACCTGGTACAGAAGCAAATAACCAGAGCCACTTCCTCATCCCCTCAAACCCAGAACCTCCCACAGAAGAAACCCAAAAGTGCCCCACTTGTGACAGGATACTTTCCGGGACTGGATCAGACTCTGAATGTGGCTCTCCAGCAGGGATACGACTTTCTCAAATCCTGCCCTGAAATGAGATCCATCCTTCATGAAATCCTCCCCACTCCACCAAGAGAGTCTTTCCGCCATCCACCTAATCTTCGTAACCTCTTCGTTCATCCCTATGAAATACCCAAACCACCTTCCCTACCGTACCCTTGTAACCGCCCCCGGTGTAAAACCTGTCCTATGCACCCTCCCACCACCACCTACTCCAGTCCTGCAACCCGGAAGGTGTACACGATCAAAGGCAGAGCCACGTGTGAAAGCACCCACATGATTTACCAACTGACCTGCCTACACTGTGAAGCTTTCTATGTGGGAATGACCAGCAACAAACTGTCAATTCGCATGAATGGACACAGGCAGACAGTGTTTGTCGGTAATGAGGATCACCCTGTGGCTAAACATGCCTTGGTGCACGGCCAGCACATCTTGGCACAGTGTTACACCATCCGGGTTATCTGGATACTTCCCACTAACACCAACCTGTCAGAACTCTGGAGATGGGAACTTGCCCTTCAGTATATCCTCCCTTCTCGTTACCCACCAGGCCTCAACCTCCGCTAATTTCAAGTTGCCGCCGCTCATACCTCACCTGTCATTCAACAACATCTTTGCCTATGTACTTCCGCCTCGACTGACATCTCTGCTCAAACTCTTTGCCTTTACAAGTGTGTGTGTGTGTGTGTGTGTGTGTGTGTGTGTGTGTGTGTGTGTGTGTGTGTGCGAGTGCGAGTGTATACCTGTCCTTTTTTCCTCCTAAGGTAAGTCTTTCCGCTCCCGGGATTGGAATGACTCCTTACCCTCTCCCTTAAAACCCACATCCTTTCATCTTTCCCTCTCCTTCCCTCTTTCCTGACGAAGCAACCGTGGGTTGCGAAAGCTTGAATTTTGTGTGTATGTTTGTGTGTCCATCAACCTGCCAGCGCTTTCGTTTGGTAAGGCACATCTTCTTTGTTTTTAGATATATTTTTTCTACGTGGAATGTTTCCCTCTATTATATTCATAACATTTTAGTTAGTGACTTTTCACAAATAATAAAATGTTTACTGATTGAGTGAAATGAGGGCTTTCAAATAATTTATGTCATTCTGGAAATAAACAACTGTTAGCTCACAATATGTTCCTGAGCATGTGGCTTCTGAATAAAGGAAATTACAGATTTCTCTTAAAAGAACACATACAGTGTTGGCATTAGCAAACTCAATTAAACTGATAGGTAATGAATTTTACTGAAACATCACCTACATAGGAAGTTTGGTGCTTTATGTAAATGTGGTACATCTACTACCAGCAAAATATAAAAAAGAAATAAGAAAGTTATCTAAGGAGTAGATTTATTGCAAATGGAGTTACTCCAACTTGCTAAGTTTTAAGTTCCTCATCTGTACAAGAGAAGTATGTATTCTGCTGTCCCCACCTTAAAAAAGTGAGTGTACAGTTCTCAAATCCAAAATGATGCATGCCAATCAGTGTTTATGAAGCTACTGTTGATTGCTTTAGCACTGCAGGGAATCCAGCTGGATTATAAAAACCTACCAAATTTGGGATATCTTTAACCCAGCACACACCTGGAAGTTTCTGAGGGGAACACGGTACTTATTTTTTTTTTTTAAATGCTGTAAAATAATAATATAGCACTTGTATACATAGTACACAGATCTATTCAAAAGCAAACTTAAGAGAGCATCATGCAAGGGCAGTCAAATTAATACAAAAAAGGTTGAAAAAAGTGAGTAAATGATTCATTAATATTGAAATACTTGCCATAGTTGTTAACACATTTATTCCACTGTAATTGCCTTACAATGGTCAACACCTTTATGGAAAAATATTGCCAGGCACACACCTCTTCATCTGAAGCAAGGGGACAGCCATGAATGTCTTTCTTCAGCACTTTAAAAATATGGAAATCACATGGGGAGAGATTGGGACTTTATTGCGAATGCGTTTAACAGCGAAACTTCTACAACGTACTCTATACAGCCTTGCCAGGAATTTTATTGGCAGATAGCTTAAACTATGCTGTTGAGTTTTGTCTGGGAAGCCTTCACACAACCTCCATATAGTCAAAATCTCTCCTCATATGATTTCCATATTTTTGGAGCCCTAAAGAAACATTCTTGGCCATTTGTTTGGTTCACACGAAGAGGTGCACATATGGGTATAATGTTGGTTTCGCAGAACACTGCAAACATTTGTCCATGAAGCGATTGACCATCTTGTCTCACAGGGGCATAAATGTAATCACAGCTCCGGTGATTACTTTTGAAATACTAAACAGTTAACTTACATTTTTCCATCAGTCCTATTTTCATGGAGCTTTCCTCTAGTGTACTCTTTCTGAAGTTTTGCATCAGTGTAACCATATATATTACAACAAAAAAAAGACAAATGTGACAGGGTTCAGATTCCACACAGAGCCAATCACAAAATATTTTGATTTCATTCATCACTTTCCAAATTATTTTTTAATTCTGCTATGTTGACTCAAAGATAAATCTATAATGGCAGATTCATGATTAGGTTGGGATTTCTTAATTAACACATACTAAGGTAGATTTTTCCATGTGAGCAGTGCAAACCTTCCCTCTGCCTCTAACCACCCCCTCCACAACACAAAAATTCTTAAGACCAATTTTGTTTATCAGTTTCTTTGGGTGGCGGTGGCAGTGTGTGTAAACATAACTCAAACACACATACCTTACCACAGTCTCTGGCTGCTGAGGCCAGACTGTGAGCAGCAGTGCAAGATGCTCAAAGTCTTTCCTTGGCAGCCAGAGACTGTGGC
Source organism: Schistocerca americana (assembly GCF_021461395.2). Taxonomy (NCBI): domain Eukaryota; kingdom Metazoa; phylum Arthropoda; class Insecta; order Orthoptera; family Acrididae; genus Schistocerca; species Schistocerca americana. The sequence goes on from NC_060123.1 coordinate 718,854,406, forward strand.
CACATCTACACATGTTGCATTTGTGTGTTGTGTTGTGTGCTGCCTAAATCTAATGAAGACCTGTTCAGCCAAAAGCTATGTTTGACAGTCTTTTTGTTGTGCCTATCTGCAGATCAGTGACTCCACTATATGGTGGGTAGCAACTATCCTTTTCATAATACTGTCAAACTTAAATCTGCCTTTCTCATTGCTGTGAGAAGACAAAGCAATCCAGGTACAGTTACTGGCATCACTATTTTAAACCAAACAACTGCTTTTGTTGTTATAACCAGTGCTCGATTTGTGATGGTATCTCATACCGATACCTCTGGTAACTCACAGTACTGGTACCTCTTCTTTTTTATAAATCAAGCACTGGCCAAAACTGTTAATACTTCTACTTGTTTTATTTCTTCAGGATTATGTCACACCCAAAGGTCAAACCAAATTGAATGTATCTAGAAGAAACGGTTGTAAATAAGTGTTATTTTCATAGTCCATTATGTACTCTCACAGTCTGATCAATCTAAAGTTACAAGCAGAGGAGAGGTGATGTGTGGAAGGAATCAAAGGAAAAGAACTAAACACATGCTAAATAAGAAGCTGTGTACCACTGGTAGAATGTGTTACAATGGGTTCATTATACCTTATTCTAAAAATAAACAAAGTGAATCGTTGATGAGGCTCAAGCTGCAGCCTGGCAGAAATTTTCATATGTCACTAATATAGCTTATGTCTAATGGTTCACAGTAAGCAAATAAATTTTGAATAATTGAATATATTACAACAAAACATTCAACATTCCATGCAGAACCAATCACAAAATATTTTAATTTCATACTTTTCACAGTTTTACTTTTGAAGAAATGTAAGCAACTCAGCCAAAACACACACACACACACACACACACACACACACACACACACACACACACACACAAATTATGCAATGATTCTTGATTCTGTAATTACTTCCTCTGGGTGGGGATGGGAGCAGGGATTGTGAAAACACACATATAAAATTGGACAATACAACATATGTAAAAGACACAACTCCATTTGCAATAAACAAATTTATTTTACTGCAGTTGTTTTTAACATGTCATACTAAAAAATCATTCACTGCAACAGTAACTCCAATACAAGAGATACAAGTGTCATCCATACCAATAAACATTTTATGACGGTGGGTTTTCACAGTGGAATGTAAACCATTTCATTTTCTTAACGTGTATCTATGATACTACTACAGACAATGACATAACATTAATATATTATCACACACATTAATTTGGCACAGATGGTAAAATAAAAATAATGATCTTGGGTACTGGCTGTTGCCTATACCTAGTAACCATTCCAGAAAATATAGGGTGATGGCAGAGAACATTTGGTTGTGCAATCCTGTAGTCACTTTGTTGTGGTACTGGATTTGCAATGTGCTTCTGAAAATAAAAGATATATTGAATGAATCATTGAATATTTTTTGATAGAACCTGGCAGTGATGGAAGGAACAGACATAAGTAGAATAACATCTCTAGATGTCAAATTAGAATAACATCACTACATGTCAAATTAGAAAAGAATTAAATATGTACTGATCAGTAACATGAATTTTGTATGTAGAATACGCCACACTGTCACCAATGAGGTGCAAATCAATCTCAAATGAAGTACCTAGGAGTAAAAACTCCTACATTTGAGCACATATTAAGTTGTTAAATGGTGGAACTTTTAATCAGCTAATCTGATCATGTATAGCATTCACATTGCAACTGGGCAGCTGAAGATAGTGATGCTATGGATTTACTGACAGTCATTATGTAGGTGCGTGTTCAAGGCATTAAGCATTCTAATAGCACCTTCGAATTATATACATTTACTAACATGGCTTGACATAAATAAACCATCACAATTTCAAAAGAATAGAACTTTATTCTACTCATTCATCATATTCTGTACATCCCACCAAGAAGGTGAACAAGAATAGAAATTTATTCTACTCTGCCACCAAGAAGGTGAACCTACAGGAAGCAAGTGAAGGTAAACATTAACAAAAGACAACCAAACATTGCTTAAGTTGTACACTATATTAACAAAAAACGATCACAATATTGCTTAATGGTAGTTTTGTTTATGCCAGTTAACTGTGTTCTAGGGAATTAGAAAGAAAGCTGCTGCTACTTCAGTTATATTAGGTAGCTTATAAGAAACTTAATATTTACTTCATTAATCAAGTATATTTTCAAAGAGAACAGTAACCTAAATTTGTAATTACATAGGACAGTTTATAACAAACTACCGTCATCCATCTAAAGAAGGAATCCTCGCACTAAGATAATCAGTGGAGGAAGTCACTAATGAGATATGTTTTAAATTTTCCTTTGAATTTACTGAGATAACTAATTACTTGTTGTATGTTAGATGGGAGCTTCTCAGATATCTTCAAACCACAGCACATAACTTTGTTAAATCCTAGTTAAGGATGCAACGTTTACACAAAAGTTATAATTCTATCTTGTATTGATAGTGCAAATCAAATTTCAGCTTGAACTGATTTTTTCACAACCACACTATGCCTTGATTAAAATAACTCTGTGATTGTGGCAGTGGTTAAGAGCCAGCCTATAGCCATTCTTTCTTGACGCCTATGTGCCTGCTACAATCACTGATTTTTTAGGCACCACAGCTTTCTCAGCAGCAGTACGATGCACAGGAAGACGAGAGCTAACTGTTGCCCTATCCACTGTCCCCACTGATTTACTTCCCACCGCTGCTGACAATGACAACAATAAAAGTAATCTGAATATATCTTTTGCTTTATTTCCATTGTATGTCCAACTCTTGCTCATTCTAAGTATGCTGAATGATGTATGTAATGAACGACCCTGTGCCACCATAGCTGTCTGTCAACCAAGAGGTTATTTTAATCAAAGTTTAGAAGAAAACATAATAATTGTTTATCACTAAGTCTACCAAAGGTTCACAAAAGTGTTCAACAATAGCCACAAGTTTTATATTACTGTCAAACTAATATAATCTCTGAGCTTCTTTTAAAAAAATTGAAACTTTCCATAAATTACTGTCTGCCACCTTTTGTATTATTTTTCAATCTTTATTAACCAAGACCAGTTTTGAATCACTATTATCAGATGGTACATATTTATTGCATGTTTGCAGCTTTGTTGGAGTTGTGCAGCTGTGGCCAGGTGTGACCTGTATATACTTCTAACTACATTTGGTGCATATATGTTTCGTTCTCTTGCCATAACTACACAAGAATGCTGCAAATATGCAATAAATATGTACCATCTATTGATAAATCGCTAGTTAATTTAAAACCAGTCATGGTAAATAGAAACTGAAGAATAAAATCAAAGGTAACTGGCTGCTGTAAACCCTTACAAAAATTTAAATCTGAACTGAAATTGCTTCTACTGACAACTTCTGCTCTAAAGATGGATACTTAACAAAAACCTTGTGGTATAAAAAGACTACAATGATTGCTTGTGCTACTTAAAAGTAGATGTAAACATTCTGTAACAGTAACATGACCAGTGACAGAGACCAATATGTCCATTATCATTACTTTTCAGCCAATAAGCTAGTTGGTAATCTGTAAATAGCCAGTATGTAGCCATAAACAAAGACACAGAGTGTAAATCCAAAGTAATCTACACCATTTTGATAGAGACAGACCAATGGTCCTTACTTTTAACTAATCAAAACACACACAAACTATATCCGAAGAACAAAATCAGTTTATATATAAAGTGATCTACTTCTCAATTATAAAAGGTAGATTGGCATAAAGTCATGACTCCACCTGCCTGTTTTGACCAGTAATGCCATCAACATGGTGTACACTATTTCACATACAATATGGTGACCATGACATCACTCATCACACCTGCGAACAAACATAAATAGCATGTGAAGTATTTGACTTACAGATAATAGCTCATATCCTGGTGGAATGGACCCTCCTCCTGACACTCTGTACTAAACAGAGTCTAATATTGGTGGATGACTCAGTCAATTTAACTGGTTCTCCATTTTCTCTGCAAAAGTGGATTCCTTTTCTTAGATATAATGTTTAAATGCCCTTCAGGGCAGTTGTGGTAGGGCATCTACCACCGGATGCCAGGTCTTGGGGATCCTTGACCTGAAATGCTTAATTAGTTGCCTCAATTTCCCTCCTTTTTGTCAGTTTCAATCAGGTCTAGATGTTGTCATTTTTTCTGTTGTGCCCTTTCTTCATTACTCAGACTGTGACAGATTGAGTAGTGGGATAGACATGGTCACTTGCAGAACAGTGGGGGACACTCACCTGGGTCTATGAAGGGCAAGGGCCACAAGGGCAGCAAGGGCAATACCAGAAAACATTTCAGTATTACGACCTACCTTAGGGCAATTTTCTAAAGCTATACAAGTATATTTCAAGAAACATAGTTATGTGTGCACACAATCAAAATGCACTCACATTCAGAAAAAAATAGAACAACCTGTCCGTATTCAGAGGACATTAATATGTTCTGTCAAAATGATTAGCATTTGAACCATGTCAGCCTGTTGGTTCAACACTGACATCATGGTACAACACCAACTACCAGTAAAATGTCCTGCAGCTCTCTTTGTCACTATAAACTGGAAGTAACGGATCAGTGTGACTAGATGATGTATGGTGAACTGTACTGTCAAATCAGTGACTTTAAGCAGGTCATGTCATTGGCACAAGAGAATCCGATTTATGTATCCAGGAAGTTGCTTCTTGTGTGGCACAAAGTACTTTGGCAGGGCAACGGATGTGAGCAGAATGGTTCGCAGAATCTTGTAGAACATGACAAGATGGGTCAGGTTGCACTATACAAACCACACACCAAGAAGATAGACTCCTCATCCAAATAGCATTGCAGGTCAAATCTGCATCCTCCTCAGCTCTGGCATTGTTATGGAACAGTGTAAATGATCTTACACTATCAGGGATGACAGTCCAGTGCCATTTGTTAAGGCGTCTGTTGCATGTGGATTATGAACTTCTCCACCTACCTTTGAAACATGTGCAGAAACATGTTAGATGGCAATGGTGTATGGAACATTGTCACTGGGGACACAAATGGCATCAGATAGGGATATCTGATAAATCCATGGTCTGTGTTTGAAAATGGTGGCCTTATTTTGGTTTGCTGCAGACAGGGAGAGCAGCATCACAGTGACTGCATTCTCACAGGACACACAGGACTCAAGGCCTTATGGTATGCAGTGCTATTGGGTAGAACCACAAATCACAGTTGGTGTGTATTCAGGGTAATGTGACCAGCGTGATCCAAGCAAATGACATCCTGCGACCTATAGTCGTTGTGATGTAACAAAATAAAAGTGAGGTTGTTATTCAATGAAAAAGTTGGAATTTGAGATTTCGCTTACTGTTTTATCAATCACAATTGGTGTAAGAATCGTGGATTGACCATTTTCATAAAATATTGCATTATGAAATGTGAATAGTCTTGAATTGCAGTTTCGCGTGACTTGAAGCAGTCACAGCTAGCGTGCTATTGATTAAGAAATTGCATTATCGTCTTTCTAATTACTTCATGATTGTAGATACGATCATACCCAGTCGCGAAGTTATTCTTATGACAAAACAATTTCCTAATGGACCAGAAAGTTCTTAAGGGCGCAAAAACAACTGTAACATCACACAAAAGGAAATTCAATATTAAAGCTGATGCAATAAGATGATAAAACAGTTTTCTTCTTATCAATGTAGCACACACATTGGACTGCTGATCTTGGTGTCTGTAATCTTAGCAAAATGCGTAATTAAAATGAAAATAATACTGAGGAGATGATAGGAATGAGCACTGCTAAATGATTCAGTTAGCCCAGAATTTATTATAACTAAAACATATATCGTACCTTAAGCTTAGTACTACATTGACGGTAGGTTTTCATGTCCGTTTCATGTCCATTTAGCGCTCTTTTATACAGCCATTGTCCTTTTGAGTCACCCGTGCATTGTCACGATAAGTTATAACAGTTATATTCTGTTCCCACATCCCACTGTCGAGACGCTGGACCAATTCTTCAAATATTTTATGTCTGAAAGCTTTGTAGTTTTCCCTTGCCAGCAGAAAGTATACAAAAATCAGTTTTGTTTGTTATTAGTATTGATAACTATTGTCTGGTTTCCTTGTACAGATATATATATAATCCATTAATTTTTCCAAATATATATGTCAAAAAGTAAGTACAAACAACGAAGACATCACTTAAACTGTCTTAATCTGAAAGAAATGACAAGTTATAAAATCTTGTAATTCAGCTCTCTGTTTGAATAATCTCATTAAAGGCTTGCTCCAAGGTAACCATCTAATCCCCTGTGTCAGCTCCCATAATCTTTACACAATAATGAGGACAACTGGCACTGAATAGCTCATTATTTAACATAATTTATTACTTTTACTGCTTCATCAAGTACCAATTTAGGATTTATCATCATCATCATCATCATCATCATCATAATGAGTGCTTGTCTATGCAGGATAGATTGGCTGGAACTGCAGTTTGGTGCTTTATTTCCTATTCTTGATAAAATTCCTGCTGTTTACCAATCATTGCCTTGGCACACAACTGCAGAAAAATAGATACAATCATTCAAATAGAGATGGTTTATTTCAAATAGTTGTTGTTCATGTTAAAAACTTCACGATAGTGATAGAGTACACCGCTGTGTGCGTGCATAGTGATGAGTATCAAATCACAAAATACCTAATCATACAACCTAAATACTTTTGTTTGTAGTTTATTGTAGATGTATTATACTGCTTGTCACCTCATTTTCAACTACTACACACTGAGAGAAAGAGTTACTTTTGTAAACGGTTAGACTGACATTACATTATGGCACTCTAGCCAAAGATGCTACAGTTTGTTGTTGGGTTCACACAGGTCGTGTTTCCACACGGTCTGCAACTTGACCTGTCTTCTTTATGGTACATAGCAATCTGTCTTCTCCTACATTGTTGATATTCCTACCTTGAGCTTCCACTGTTTCATTACATTTATAAGAGTTCTTCTCACAGTGTGTGACACGACTATGTGCTTGACATGTTTTTGGCGAAGCCCTCACAGTCTGAAAGCTCTGCAAAGAACACCTTGAATATTGTCAATTTACACTATCCGTCATTCAGCCTCAGAACAGCAAAGAAAGGAGTAGATTGTACACATCTATATCAATACGTAATGTAAATCATAGACCCCTGCCGCAGTTTCTATTTGATTGAGACTAATCTCAGAAACTATTACACGGATTTTCATATGGCTTTCACTAATAAACAATCATGAGGAATTCTTTGCTTATTTTTTATCACCACTGATGGCGAGCTTGTAGTACATGTGCTATTATCTGATCCATATTTATTTTGTGTTAGGAATGACATCTCCTGGCAGCAGTAGCATGTAAAAGTTGCTCAGATACTGAGGAAGTGGTGTGTCTCAGGAAAAGCAGCACACAGCTGATGCAACTGCAAATAGCAACCTAGCTTGACCAGGCTTGGTGGGCTAATAGAGCATGTGCTCAGAAAGTGAAAAGTTGCAGGATTTACTGTGACTCTGAGCACAGACTTTTCAGTTTGCTTTTTAACCTCATATTCACACCTCAAATATTTTGATATTTGCCTGAAGTAGCAAACGGTTCAGATTCTGCTTTGAACTGTAGATCCCCTTTCCCAGTGGGATAGGTCAGGGGCATGGTCACAATGTGTCACACAATAATTATTGCTAGAATCTATGCATTCATGTGTATCTTCTTCTTCTTCTATATATAATATAAATTAAAGTCCTGCACTGCACTTTTGTGTCTGTAAGTGAAGACTAATATCAGTAACTATTGAATGAATTGTGATATGGTTTACACTAATAGATGGACTCAATCATGTGGAAGGTTTGGGTATATAATTATTACTGCTATGTCAGACATGTCTTTAAGCTATAAATACTTAGTGCAATTGGGGTGGGTTTCTATTTCAGCTACAAAAATCTTTACTACATTTCTTAAATCACTATGTGGTCAGACATTGTAATTAATTTCAAACAGCAAATAATATTTCACATGCTTGACAACATTTATACCTTTGAAGAATTTCTGAATGATAATCAGATGAATTTTCTCTGGTGTTTTGGCAGATATCAGCAGTTTCATTTTTTCAATGTGAACATGGAGTCAACTGCAATAAATACTGATGATCATGTCTTTCAAGAGACACACATGGTCTTCACAAAGCATACTTATGTTTACAAACAAAACACTTTCTGAAACAGTATTTTAATTGCACATGTCATAGTGCAGTTCTCATTTGCTCTAGCATGATACTCATTTTGTCAGTTCATATTGAGAAACACAGAATAACCAATACTCCTGCAGTGACTACTACTGCAATGCACCAGTGCTGCTCAATCAGCACACTTGAGCAGTACTGTTAGTGCTGGTGTAGTGGTTATTCTCTGTGTATCACTGCCACTAATACATATCAATTAAGAGAATATCACACTAGACTAATTTGAGATGCTCTATAGAATAGGCTTGTAAATTTCCACTTCAAAAAAATTTCGTTTGACACTTTCCAACAACAGTGAATGTTGCCCAAAAGATACAGTTTGTTTCCTTTTACAATCAGCATTATTTGTTTCAGCCGGGTGCAGCTCCACAGTGAAAAAAAAATAAAATAAAATAAAATAAAATAAAATAAAAAACTGGAAACATCTGCTGAAACATGTATGACAACTCCTGGGGGAGACACCTGGAATACATAGTAGATGGAACAAATTCAAATTATTGCAAGGGAGTAAAGATAGCTTAAGATAATTTACTAAAATTTCAAAACCATGCTGACCATGGCAGTCACAGTTCACAGAAAATGCAAATAACTAGCAAACTCACTTAACCACATGCCAGCTGCACTGGCTCTATGAATACAAAGCCAGGAAGATACTATACGGAGCAGAGCAGAGCAGGGCAGTATTGAACCCACCAAGGGGTGGTGCCGCACCAACATGTGAGCCCTGGGCAGTGCGCAAAGGCTCATGGCCCTCTGGCCTCTCGCCTCACACAGCACCAAAGGCCTCCCTGGGTGTGGACACTTCGTCATAGAGTGGTAGAAAGGGTGTCTCTTTGCCATTTTCAAACCTCGGCACATTTTTGCTGAGGTCTATGCAGCACTGCAGATGGAAAAGCTCAGTTAGTGATGGGACTCCACACTGTGTGACCAGTATTCTTAGGCTCATATTTATTTAGAAATAGGAGGGATTTCTGGAGAAAAGAGCCAGTTCCATCAAGTAGGAGCTTCAAGCTATCTACCCTCCTGGAGGGGAAGCACCTCTCATTCGCTCCAGCTGTCAGTTCTCCCATTATTTAAGAGATGGGGCTGACTGTCTCATTAATATGTTATTTGATTGAGAACAATTAACAATTCTGTAATTTCAAAAATTTGTTTTGTCATGGTCTAATGTCAACAGAGAGTTCGAGTGTAGAAATTGGCAACTACACCGCAACAGAGGAACTGGTGTGTCCTCCAGTTAGCAAAAAGGGAATCAGTGACCACCATTCAGAATTTCACACACACTTTCACTGAGAGCCACACTCCTGGTACCAATAGTTTTGAAGTCATTCTTCCATGCCAGAGGAAAATGTCAATCACATTTGAGCTGTATAGTGAAGTACGCAGAAATTGACACGTCTAGCAAGTTTTGATACATTTCATGAACAGCAGTGTCCAAAATACTGTGTAAATGTTCACACTTTAAATCTTACAGATTGCAGCTGGTCCAGGTACTAATGCTGTGAGATTATCCTGCACGATATGACTTTTGCACTGAGATGTTGGCAAGCACAGACAACGATGACACAAAAGATATTTTTCTATTTTTTTGATGAAGCAATCTTTCACTCTAACAGTGGAGTCAATCTGCATAAGATCCACTTTTTGGGAACACCAAATTACCATTTATCCACCAAATAAGCAAGATTTGCAAAATTTCAAAGTTTATGTAGTGTCAAGTGAAAAGATTTATGGCCCCTTCTTTTTCGTGGAGAGAACTTCCATAGACACATGTTACCATTATTTGATTCATTTAGTGATTCAGCATCAACTGCAAGAAGGATCCAACAACTTCACCCCATAATTAGGTGGTGCAACTCCCCACTTCCTCTCAGCTGCACATTTGCCTGGGCAATGACTCTGCCACACTGGTGGTGGTGGTGATGGTTTGTGATGCACATGGCCATGATGGTTACCAGGCTGAATCACTTGTGTGGTTTTTTTTATGGTTTTACAGCGTAGTAGAGAGCTCTGAGAAAGGGTATTGGTTGCAAAATGTGGAATAGATTTTTCACAAGAGGGGTAATACATAAAACATACCTGAAAATTCAAAGGCTAAGTTTTAGAACTTCTTTCCTTGTGTATTATCTACCATCTTGAAAACCCTACCAAGAAATGGCACATAAATCAGTTTTTCCACAATAACTCTCTTCTAGTGTGTTTTAGGTAAAAGAATGCCATCATCAATTTTTAAGGTCATTAAATTCCCTACAAGTTTCGTATACAACATGTTGGAAAATTTCAGACAGCTACCAAGAGCTCTGAAAACTACTTCCAGGAATTCAAAATGTGAGATATGTCAGTAACTTAGTAACTTTTTTTGGTGTTGTTTTGAGCTCCATGCTTAGTAACTGATGTTAAAGAAATGTAAATCCTCTATAAGATTCATACAAAATATTTGTTAGCACTCCCTACCCATCCAGAGAAATGTTGCATTAACAATTTTAGTGAAAACAAACTCTAAGCATCTTGAGTCAAAAAGATACCACTCATGGGATTGGGGTTATTTCTGGAGAATACATATACTTACATTTCAACAAAATACAGTTAAAATACATATTAAGCTTTATTTTAATGATATATACAGTAAGTTAAAAATTCATCAACTTCTGTTTTGGCTCAGATCTAGTTCATTGTACTGATTGAAGTAAAGATGTGTAAGAGTACAAAGTGAATTAGTGAACTCATCTTCTCCCATGTTGAATTCAACATCTGGTGCAATACCAAATGCTTTGAATCCACAATGAACACATACATTGCAGTTCTGCAAATCCACAATAAATAGTTACAGTGCAGTTCTGCTTTTTGGCAACTGTATTTGTTGTTACAAGACTTACTGCATGGGCATGAAATTTCATGAATATCATGAACTAGATGTGTACACAGGGTGATTCGAAAAGGACTTTACAACTTTACAAATTCATATAAATCTGTTGAAAGAAGCTATAGAGATGGGTTTAGTGTTAGTTTGTAGGGAAATACATCAAGTTCTTTTACCTTAAACTGAAGATAGTTTATGTGGCTTCCATTTGTTATGCTGCACACATCCCATTGGAAGTCAATTTTTTCACAGACTCACTGTGGCAGTGCTGGTGTAACTTGCTCAGTGGTGGTGTAAATACTTGCTGTAAGTTCAGGTAGAAAAGCCAGCACAGGAGGTACAAACACAACTTTTTTATGAGGACTGATCAGGGAGATTGAGTGGCATCAGGTCTGGGAAATGTGGGGCCATGCAATTGGTGCATCACAGCCAATCAATTGGTCTGAAAAGCAGTCACTGAGAAAATCCCAGACATCAGCCAGGTAGAAGCATGGTGCACCATCTTGCATGAAGTAAACATTTCATTCTTGGCCATCCTCATCGATTTGTGGTATCAAAAATTGTTTTAACATATACAGGTACACTGTCCTATTGATGGTTCTCTCATGGAAAAAAGGGGCTGTATGCTTTGATCTTGCTCAATGCACAAAAAACATTCTGTTTAGGACTATCACAAATACATTGCAATGTTTGATGTGGATTTTCACTTGCCCAAATCCCAATATCTAACTTTTTACCAATTCTTGTAATTTTATTGTAATTTTCACAGCCTCATATCTCAGTAGCTGTTTCAAATTTTCCAGAATGTTATGTATGACACTCTCAGGAAATTCAAAACTCGCTAAAACTGATAATGGCATATTTTTGCCAAAAATGCACTGGAAGCGAGTTGCTGAGGAAACACTGAAAATGTGCCATTTCTTAGTGACATCTGCAAGATGCAGATAAAATACAAGGGGAGAATATTTAAAGCTTTTACTTATCAGAACATATAGCACATATAACAGACCTGAAAATCAAAACCACTCGACCTCTTGCAATCCAAAATGCTACCATTACTGGGTTATTATGTGAACAAAGGTATGTATCCCATCCCAGCCAAATTCTTCACAATTATGACACTGAACTGCAGCTGCAGTCGTGTGTCACCCCTGACACGTCACATTAGGTGAGAGACCCCAAAAGCCCTCAAGTCGTATGACCTGGTACACCATCCCAGACGGCGAGCGTTCATCTGAGATGAGGATACCTCTAAGATTGCCCCAGGTGAAGTGCAAAATATGCATAGACAATCTGACAGAGTTTGCAGCAATCTGCGACCATTTGTTGTTGATGGTGTTGTATATTGGAAAGAATCATTTACTGCCTGCAGGAGGCACTGTTGTAAGTTCTATTTGATGTAATGCATGGCAGTTTGCTCTAAATGTGAAAAAAATGTAAGTTAGTGCAGATGAGCAGGAAAACAATTTTATAATATTTGAATTCATTGTTAGTGGTATGCTGCTTGACTTGGTCATGTCAAACAGATATCTAGGCATAATGTTGCAAAGCAATACAAAATGGAACCAGCATGTAAGAAAGACTCCCCACCAGGGAAGAAGTCAAGTAATTCAGAAGTGCACCAATAGATTTGTTACCAGTAGGTCTAATCGACATTTGAGTATTATATAAATGCTCCATGAACTCCAATGGGAATCCCTAGAGAGAAGACAGCATTCTTTTTGCTAAACACTGTGGAGGCGTTTTAAGAAACTGGCACTTGTAGCTGGCTGCAGGAAGATCCTATCACCATCAATGTACATTTTGCATAGCAAGTGGGAAGACAACATAACAAATTGGTGCACATATGGAGGCATATAGACAGTATTATTCCCCTCACTCATTTTGTGAGTGGAACTGGAAAAGAAATGACTAGTAGTGGTACAAGGTACACACAGTCATGCATCATGCAGTGGCTTGCAGAGTACGTAAGTAACTAAGTACAAATGTTTCCAAAGCAGAACAGAGAGGGGAGAGAATGGCTAACCATGTGTTTTCTCAGTGTTATGTTCTATTTGTGTGTGAAATAAAAAGTACAAGTTTTCAAAGAGCACTTTCATCATTTCACAGCTTAAAACATTATGGTTTTAGATCTAGTGTCATTTGAAACATTTTTCCTAAAATCAAGTGAATATTTGTTTTGTAGCGAGGAGGAGGAGGAGGAGGAGGAGGAGGAGGAGGAGGAGGAAGAGGAAGAGGAAGAAGAAACATGATTGCGATGATGAAAGTCCTGGAAGGTATATTTCTGAGCGAATGTTTGTCAGAATATGTAAGACTGAGGAAATTTTTCAGAAGATTTTCACACAACTTAGCTGCAGTTTCCCAAATTTTTAGTAAACAAAAAATCTTTAAAAAAATCAGGATTCTATCATTCACGATTCAACCATGAGGAGACAATGACAAAATTGTATTTACATACTCTCATTTTTTTTTACTTTAGTCAACGGTTTTGTCCTATTCTTATTCGTTTTTCAAAAATACTGATAATTGTAACTACAAATTACAACTTGAGTAGTTTGTTCAGAATGCATCACTGCTGACACATGCTAGTGATGGATTTGTTTTCTGCTCACCTTTCTAAATAAATGTGAAGCCATTTAACTCACTTAGGAGATGGAATTATTACAGACCAGAAAATGTAGCATAAGAGTTTGGCCAAATTCTGAACAATTCACCTATTTTTAGCAAAATATACACACAATTCTATTCGTCTGAATGATTAACTGTCCTAGTTTGAAAGGTTGTCAAGCTAAATGTCTGAAGTCAAGGCCTTAGTAGATTGCAATTTACTGTTAAAATAAGTGGTAATTGGAGAACTCTTTGACTTGAGTGTTTGCTTCTGCATAGATTTCTAAAGGTTCTTTCTGAGATGGTATTTTGTTCTCTTCTTTTGGTTTTCTTTAAGCTTTCAACAAATTAATGTTTCTATTGGGAAGCAGTGGCATTTTCTTGCTGGAAATCAGACTGCTTCTACAATTTAAAGTGTTTCTCAGTATCATTACCCCTTGGGAATTTAAGATTCTGCATAATATTGACTTCCAACTTCCATGGGCATTCATAGCCATGGGATCCGTACATCACAGGACTGACAATGTACTTTGTGCAGCAGTAGAACCAGAAATAACTATCCACATGTTAGGCAAAAATGTTTGGTGTGTTTGCACTACAATTACCTGAAAACAAAATTTGATGACATATTTCAGAGTGTGCTCACTATTAATTGGAAGTTGCCCATGAACATAAATAAATTAGAACTATTACTACCAGAGGGAAGAGGATTGGTGTGGGGAAGCAAACCTCACCTCCCTCTCAGAGGACAGCTATCCTATAACTGTGTGTGTCAGTTTTGTTTCCACAGAAACACACAACAGTCATAGGGATCCCTGATGCCTTCGGGTGGACTTAGGTTTGTTACTGAACTGTGTGACTGACTGGGATAAAGTCTCTTCACTCATTATGAAAGAGCAAATGATGAGTAACACATGACCCAAATCATTGATAGTGACTGTATCAATTTTTTCCTGAGGTTGACATTGTTATAAGTGAATTAGTTCAGGTCCATTCTGTATCTGTGTCTGATTCAAGTACAATTCAGAACACCTGTCACCTATTAAGTCACATCAAACTGTTCAAAATTTCAACATTAGCTAGCGGTTAATGTACATTTCTGCATTGTTGAGCTGTCCCTCAGCAGAGTCTCCCATCAGATTATCTGGCTCGTATCTTGTATAGACCATTAAACTGCACAGAACTGCCACAGCAACAGAGTGACAAGTTCACTGATATGCAGTTCCTTTCCTGCACTTTTAATTTGGAAATACTTTTTGCATATGTTATCTTTCTAAATATAGCTTTGCCATAAGAAGTGCAATAACAGTAACCTGAAATTGGTTGTATATCAGAAAGAATCGTTTATTGCCTGCAGAAGGATACAGGATGACTTTGTTGTAAGTTCTATTTGATGCAATGCATGGCAGTTTGCTCTAAATGTGAAAATATGTAAGTTACGGCAGATGAGCAGGAAAACAATTGTGTAATATTTGCATTCATTTTTTTATATTTATATGCAAGAAATAAAGATGTTTCTAACAATCACTGATAAAACAGTTCTTTTCATCTGGATAGATTTCACTACAAAATAACGTTAGTCAGTTAATTTCACATTTCATGACAGAATTTCCATCTATATCCACACATATCACAAATGATAATTTTTCAGAGCCCCACGAATTAGTCATTAATAATTTGATGACAATGGTATTTGTACAATGAACAGATAATGTCAAGTGTCAACCACTGATGATGGGTTTTTGTTATTCATGCATAGTAGCTTCAATGTTGCAGTTAGTATTGGCTCATTCAAACAAAAGCATTGACAATTTTTGTCACAACTTTCAAAACTTTGAAATATTGTTTAGTTATATAGACTGCATCATTAAAGTCACATTTACACAGGGGAGAGGCTACAGGTTTGGTAATACAGATTCAAAATTACATACTTTTCTAAAATTACTTATTAATGTGATGTGACATGTCCATAACGATTCTGCTCTATTTGCCACTGTTACCTTGTAGATGTTCAGTGTGGCACCCCACGCCTGCACAGTCTGCAACTCAAGCAGTTTTCAAATAGCATCACAGGAGGTGTGAATGAGATGCTAGTGTCCAAGCTATAGTGGGGACAGGCAGATAGTGTGCAATAAGAGTTGCGGATCCTGGCATTGTGTGCCTGTATTGTGTGCTTGTGATGAGGAAGGCCCTGTGGTATGACAAGTAAGATTCCTGCAGTGTGTGAACAGGTATTTTGCCAATCTGTATCAGGATTGTGATAGCCACATCATACACAACATTTGGCTGGCCTTCCCTACTGATAGACTTTTGATGAGCTTGCTCTTTGCTGTTTAATTTTAAAAGTGAGGCGTGCTTGTTTTTACTCCTGCCGGTTATTCCCAAGTAAAAGCTGGCACTAGTAGTACAAATTTCAAGCTCCAGATTAGAGCTGTGTTTAATGACATAAACTTATGAATTAAAGAACTGTCAAGACACATGCAGGAGATATATATAGAGCTTTGTAAAACTTGGCAATTTAAAAAAATTATGAGACTGCTGTGCCACAGTCTGTGCGGCTAAGTGATTTGTTAAATAATACTGTATGCATTAATACCACAGTTTTTTCCTGTTTTAGAACTATGTCAGCTATGATTTAAATCTGGTTTGTCAGGTATGCCTAAGACGGCATCATTTTCTAGTGCACAGCAGTGAGTACTGTCAGCTCCGACAGACCAAACCAAGAGCCCAGGTCAGACACATACATTAGTATTATTGTAATAGTGCTTTCCTGTTTAAATTCACTTACTGTGTTATATGCATTCAAACTGAAAATCATCTTAAGGTTTACACTGCTGAGCATCAGTCTTTTATATTGCTTTGTGAATAATTCCAATTAACTATCTGTCCTTGTTGCATGATAAAATTCAATATTTTGTGTACTTCTCTAATTTGCATTGGATCTGAATGCAGACAGTTGCCTCTGCTCTGTCTTTATGGCTTAATATTAAAATCAACTAGTTGCTTTATGTCTGCGAGTCAACATTTGTGTAAATGTCTTCCTTCAAATTTCAGCTCATTTCAGTTCACAGAATAGAACTGTGTTTTTTAATATATCTGCTGTTTAATTATGTACAATAATATTCTACTTACCTCTAATTTTTTCAACTAATAATTCTAGTGTAGTTCTGAGTATAAAAACTCAGGTTTATTTCTTGCTATGTAATAAAAATAATGATTTCTTAAAATTTTTGTTTAGTTTAACTCCTGGTGTGAGGAGCAAAATTTTTTAAAAAATAAATGGTATTTACTGAGGTAGTTATAAGATTGGTTACTCCTGTCAGTGGGTGCCAGGTGGGAGTAATTCTGTATACAGGGCCTGCACATGTGGATAGTTTATGGTCTACTTGCACAAAAAAAACATTTGTTTAACTGTGGTCTACCTTCTTGTATCTTGTAATATATTTTGTGCCAGCTTTTGTTAAACTACTGTTCAAGTACCAATGTTGAAATTATCCTCATCATTTAATAGATCGTTTGACCTTTGTGTGGTAAACTACTGAGTGAAGATTAAATACCCAAGTTCAATCCACTCAAATGTTTTCCCATTCTCTATCCTCAACTTCCAAACCACAATGTAGCATGCAGTGATTCTGGCAAATGTTTTGGAAGACAAATTCATACTTCAGTATATTTGTCAGTGATATACAAATATAACTCATTTGTTGAAATTACCCAAGTATTATATCAATAAGACTGAATAGTGGGACTATATTAAATACAAGATTTCAGCATCCCACCCAAGATCCACACTGCATAATTTATTTAAAACTCAAATATGGGAAAATCTCTGCTGCTCAGAAAAAGCAATGCTAGCTCTATATGTATAGCAGTAGAAGTAACACTCCTGCTTGTATAGATATGTTTACATTACAAAACCAGTTTTTATACCTTCCGTGTTACCTTAGACCAATAATAATAATAATAATAATAATAATAATAATAATAATAGTAATAATAATAATAATAGTAAAAGACGACGAAAAGAACAAACCACTAATAGGGCTAACCCCCCTTTTAGTGTGATTACTTGGTTCAGGACAGAACTAAAGAAGCCTCGGACAAGCGCCGTCATGGTCGGGGACGACGCTTGAACCCTATGCCCGCCCACAATGGTAACGACACTGCTAGCCAACTGGAAAATGATTTAAATCCAAATAGAGGTGTTTTGCAGGATATGCTTCCTGCAACCACCCTAGAAGGAAAACAAAGACAGAGGATGAGATGGTCAGATGAAGTTAATCGACACCTCATGTTCTGTTATTACCAAGCAACAAACCTAGGAACCAACACAACTGGATACAGATCACAAGTATACACAACATTTATTACCAGATACCCAGAATCAAAATTTTTAACAGAACAACGACTAGCTGATCAGATCCGTGTAATAATAAAAAATAACAGGATACCCCAGTCAGAATTAGAAAACATCAAACAACAAGTACAACAAATACTGGAACAAAATAATGTGCAATCAGAAGAAGAAGAAAATACAGTAATGGACTCAAACATCCCAGAGCAAACAAACAAAGAACAACACGCACCAATTAAACAATCAGAGGAAAATGAAATCTTAAGACAGCCACCAGAACAAGCACAAATAGAACACGAAGTGACACAGATGTTAGACATAGAAGAAAAATTTCAGCTAACATATATAGAATACAAAGACACAAATACAGACATTAGACCATTCTTGCATAGACCACCAAATAACCCACAAGTCGAAACAACAATAACAACTATCAACACAATCATACACAACAAAATAAATGAAAATACAACTATGGAAGAGTTGCAACTACTGGTTTATGTAGGAGCACTCACTACACTAAATATACACACTAGGCAGAGATCAGAACCAACCAACACACAGAAGAAACCCACAAAAACAGCATGGCAATACAGGCTACAGATCAGAATAGAAAAACTGAGAAAAGACATCGGACAGCTAACACAATTTATAAGAAATGAAATCTCGGAAAAAAAACGAAAAAGGTTAGGTAAAATCTCACAACAAGAAGCGACAGAGCAATTAGACGAAAAGAAGCAGAAATTACAAGCATTAGCCAAACGACTCAGAATATACAAAAGAAGTGAATATAGAAGGAAACAAAACCAAACATTCAACACAAACCAAAAGAAATTTTACCAGACAATAGATAACACACACATTAAAATAAACAATCCACCAAACATAACAGACATGGAACACTTCTGGAGCAACATATGGTCAAACCCGGTACAACATAACAGGCATGCACGGTGGATACAAGCAGAAACAGACACATACAAGATGATACCACAAATGCCTGAAGTGATAATTTTGCAACATGAAGTCACCCAAGCAATTAATTCTACTCACAATTGCAAAGCCCCTGGAAATGATAAAATAGCAAATTTCTGGTTAAAGAAGTTCACCTCAACACATTCACATCTAACTAAATTATTTAACAGTTACATTGCAGACCCATACACATTCCCTGATACACTTGCACACGGAATAACCTATCTGAAACCTAAAGATCAAGCAGACACAGCGAACCCAGCTGAATATCGCCCCATAACATGCCTACCAACAATATACAAAATATTAACTTCAGTCATTACACAGAATAGAATTAATGACACATACAACACAGGACAAAATTATAAATGAAGAACAAAAAGGCTGTTGCAAAGGAGCACGAGGATGTAAAGAGCAACTAATAATAGATGCAGAGGTGACATATCAAGCTAAAACTAAACAAAGGTCACTACACTACGCATACATTGATTATCAAAAAGCTTTTGATAGTGTACCCCACTCATGGTTACTACAAATATTGGAAATATACAAAGTAGATCCTAAATTGATACTGTTCCTAAACATAGTAATGAAACATTGGAAAACCACACTTAATATCCAAACAAATTCAAATAATATCACATCACAGCCAATACAGATTAAGTGTGGAATATACCAAGGAGACTCATTAAGTCCTTTCAGGTTATGCCTTCCTCTGAACCCACTACCCAACATGCTAAATAGTACAAATTATGGATACAATATTACTGGAACATACCCACACAAAATCACACATTTGCTATACATGGATGATCTAAAACTACTGGCAGCAACCAGTCAACAACTCAACCAATTACTAAAGATAACAGAAGTATTCAGCAATGATATAAATATGGCTTTTGGAATAGACAAATGTAAGAAAAATAGCATTGTCAAGGGAAAACACACTAAACAAGATGATTACATATTGGATAACCACAGCGACTGCATAGAAGCGATGGAAAAAACAGATGCCTATAAATATCTAGGATACGGACAAAAAATGGGAATAAATAATACAAATATTAAAGAAGAACTAAAAGAAAAATATAGACAAAGACTAACAATAATACTGAAAACAGAATTGACAGCAAGAAACAAGACAAAAGCTATAAATACTTATGCTATACCAATATTGACCTACTCATTTGGAGTAGTGAAATGGAGTAACACAGATCTAGAAGCGCTCAATACACTTACACGATCACAATGCCACAAATATAGAATACATCACATACATTCAGCAACAGAAAGATTCACATTAAGCAGAAAGGAAGGAGGAAGGGGATTTATCGATATAAAAAACCTACATTATGGACAGGTAGACAGTTTAAGAAAATTCTTTCTAGAACAAGCAGAAACCAGCAAAATACACAAAGCAATCACTCATATAAATACATCTGCTACACCACTGCAATTTCATAACCACTTCTACTTAGATCACATAACATCAACAGATACGAAGAAAGTAAATTGGAAAAAGAAAACACTACATGGCAAGCACCCGTATCATCTAACACAGCCACACATTGATCAAGACGCATCCAACACATGGCTAAGAAAAGGCAATACATACAGTGAGATGGAAGGATTCATGATTACAATACAGGATCAAACAATAAACACCAGATATTACAGCAAGCATATTATTAAAGATCCCAATACCACAACACATAAATGCAGACTTCGCAAACAACAGAAACAGCAGAAACAGTAGATCACATCACAAGCGGATGTACAATACTAGCAAATACAGAATACCCCAGAAGACATGACATGCAGCAAAAATAATACATCAACAGCTTGCCTTACAACATAAACTTATAAAACAACATGTTCCCACATACAAGTATGCACCACAAAATGTACTGGAGAATGATAAATACAAATTATACTGGAACAGAACCATTATAACAGATAAAACACCACCACATAACAAACCTGACATCATACTCACCAAAAAAAAGAAAAATTAACACAACTAATTGAAATATCCATACCCAATACAGCAAATATACAGAAGAAAACAGGAGAAAAAATTGAAAAATACATCCAACTGGCTGAGGAAGTCAAGGACATGTGGCATCAGGATAAAGTTGACATTATACCAATTATACTTTCAACTACAGGAGTCATACCACGCAATATCCACCAGTACATCAACGCAATACAGCTACATCCAAACTTATATATACAACTACAGAAATCTGTAATTATTGATACATGTTCAATTACCCGAAAGTTCCTAAACGCAGTGTAACATATACCGTACAGTTAAAAGGAAGTCATGCTTGATCAAGGTCCACGTGACTTTTCATTTCTAACCAGACCTAAGGTCTGAGAAAGGAAAGAAGATGATGATGATGATGATGATAATAATAATAATAATAATAATAATAATTGATGACGACGATGACGACGACGTCTCTAACAGTCATTTGTCATCCACTGCTGGATGTAGATCTCTTTCAAACTTGTAAGATGATTAGTACATAGCAACTCAAAGAACAATTGAACAGGTGAGGAGGGACTCTTACCATATAAACACACCTATGCCCTGTATAGGGATGCCAACTTCGACAACACTTCATTACAGGACACAACCTTCTGCTTCTCTCCTTCAAGTTTGCCCAGCCAGTTTGTTCATGGCAATCCAGCCCACTATTTATAGTTGTACCATTATTTTATCTAGCAGCAAATGCTCGTATTCCAAATTTTGTGCTTTTTTTCCATGATGCTAAACTCACCCTCACTGAGTGTCAGCTACACACTTCTGTTCACATTAATCCTACTAACAAAGAACAGCACTCACATTTTGGTAGTTACTGTCCAATTTCTGTCAAATATTCCCTTCCATACAGCCTCATCATTTGAGACAAACTTACTTGTATTGGTGTGAAGTATCTGCATCTGAAAACACCATTTTCAGCTCAGCCTTCATTGTACATAATCTCTCAGCAGTCTAGTTTACATGCAAATTTCCTGCACCATCATATCCAATCCTGTTACTGCTGGTTTCTCCTAGAAATAATTCGACACATTTCCTAAAATCATGCACTGAAATGAGATCCATTCTGTCTACTATTTTTCCCACCCCACCTAGACTAATTTTTTCTCAGACCCCATGCTCCTTCTGCACCAATGTCCCTAGCCTATGGCTCCTAACCCTGTGACAGTCCCACTGCAACCTCCTACAAAACATGTGCCAGCCTTTAAGTGGCAAAACACACACTAACAATGAGAGAGCCATCTATGGAACAACATGTCATGGGAATATTGTTCAGCTTACTGCACTGGTACAACTACAACCTAATCACGAGTTAGGATGAATAGGCATAGACAGATGTGTATTGGCAACGTGCACCATTCTGTTGCAAATCTTACTCTGCAATGTGACAGTCGTGAGCTCAGTGCCTGTTTCACCACTTCTCTGTCATCTGGATTCTCACTCCAGAAACCAGTTTCTCAAAATTCAGCGGGTGAGAACAGCCTTCATAGCATGTACTCTAGTCTCCATCCACCTGGCCTAAAATTTGCATTTACTTTCACTGTCTCAGCATTTTATTTTAGTAACCATCCCTTTCCTTCGCTCCATTTTATTTTCTGACCTGTCAGTTTCCTCCCTCCATCCCACACTCCCTTACCACATATAATGTACTTTTGATTCCAATCATTTTAATTTCATCATGATCTTCATCTCACTTATCGCCATAAATTCTATCTTTTAAGTTATGAAGATTTCTAATTTCATCTGGTGAAAGTGTCTAAAGCAATTCTTTCCTTCTCATCCCACCCTGTCTTACCCCAACCCAGCATATTCGACTACATTTGCATAGCTCTTCGAATTTCCTGGACCTCACCTGCCCTTTCCCTTCATCCCTCGTTCTTTCCCTTCATCCCTTCTGTAAGAAGAATGAGCCACCCACTCCCATAGTGCTCAGAGCCATTTGAGCCACCCACTCCTGAAGTTCACACATCTCCGCCTTTACTGCATTTTCTCCTGCCGCTACCTGACGAGTCATTTTATTTATTTTTTATCCATATCAGACTATTTTACTTGTGTCTTTTCCAGGTGCTGCACTACGTACATTGTACCCTTTTGTTATTTTATGTAAAATCTTTCCCTACCAAAAGTAATCCTTAACATCATTAACTCCCAGTTGTGTACGGGCTTTTAAAAAGCCTCGCTATCCCTACCTTTTTAGCTTTCATCTGACAAACCTGCCTAATGACATTGAGTTGGAAAGACAAGTTGTAACAGTCTTCAACAATATCACAGTTCCACATAACTGAACCATTCACTACTGATGTGTCAACATTCCCATGCACTAATTATACATCTGTTTTGGATACCTGCTGTCACCACTGTTTCTACACGAGTTGCATCAAGAATACTGCCAACACTGTGAAATTGTCATTTCATTTGTGCAAATTTTAAGAGACTTTCTGAGTCTCCTACCAGTATGGTTTAATGTATAGGGACCAAAGCAGCAAGTGACAATTTGTACCAAGGCCAGGAATCTAACCCAGGTCTCCTACTCACGAGGGAGGTGCATTAGGCATTAAGTCACCTTGTCACAGCAGTTAGCACAACTGCACAGATTTTCCTGGCATGTCTCCCTCCTCCACCCAAATTCTTGCTGCCGCCCTAGTCTACCTTAAATTCCCCTTATGCACAAACAGTTGTGCCAACCACTGTGCCAAGGTGGCTTAGTGGCTAATGCACCTGCCTAGTAAGCATGAGACCCAGGTTTGATCGCTGGCCTTGGTACAAATTGTCACTCGCTGCTTCAGTGTATATAAATAAAACTTTTGTAATTAATACCACACTTTATTGACAGATTTTCACCATTTGCATTTCCTCATTGTAATCAAGGTGTCGAAGTTGACAGCCTTATGCAGTTATACAGAGCCTCTGAATTTCATTTTCCATTTCATTTCTGTTTATTTATTTATGGGTATACATAAGTGTCCAGTTTTTTGGTTCATATCATCTCAATAATTAACATTTTATTCTATCGATATCATTAGCCATTAGAGTGCCAATGATGGAGAAGTCAACCTCCAGACTTCTCCAGCCATTCCAGCCTCCAGTTGCACACTTTCCTGTCTCTGCAGCACATCTCTTGACATCGCCTACCCCATCCCCAACTCCAGTCTGTGTCATTCCCTGTCCCACCTTTCTATGGGAATCAGCAGAGAACCTTCTTGGCCCATCTCCCACACTTCGTCCAGGTCACATTTCCTGCCCACTTAATTCCCTTTCAGACTCCCACTGCAGTCTCCTCCCTGACCCATATGCATATTTCCCTACCACTCCTTGTAATTTCCAGTGCACATTTATGCTACTAGCTAAGCAATCCTCAGCCTTTTTAATGCCTTATACATTATAATCCAGTCTCCATCTGCTCTGAGACTAAACTCACATTATTGGAGAATATATATAAAGGTAGTTTGAAAAGTTCTTGGAATCACCATGAGAGGTCAGCCCTCGTGCAGCGAGTCATTCATGTGATATTCATTGGACTGTTGCCAGTAAACATATGCCACATCAGTGTTATTGGAGGGGAGCTGTGGCAGTGATGTGGCTCTGTTGTTCCTGTGTAGTCATTTGTGAAGATTGAAAAAAAAGAATCACTGCTTGAATCTCTTTTTTTTAAGTACTTCATAAAGAAAGGTATGAAAGCAAAGGACATTCATGCCGATTTCCAGAATACACTGGGAGACTCTAATCCTTAACATTCAACTGTTGCCAAGTGGACAAATGAATTTAAATTTGATCTGGAGAGCTTAGGTGATGGTCTGCGCAGTGGTTGGCCAAGATGTGTCACTACTCCAGAAATCATTGCAAAAGTGCACAAAATGATGACAGAGGATTGCCGGTTGAAAGTGTGTGTAATTGTCCACTCTCGCTGGATGTCACCTGAAAGGGTATATCACATTTTAACTGAAGAATTAGAAATGAAAAATTATCTGTGAGATGGGTGCCACAACTATTGATGCTGGATCAAAAATGCATGAGAATGGACATATCAGAACAATGTTTGGCCCATTTTAGGAGAAACAAATAAGATATTTGCACCAGTTTGTGATTCACTTCAAACAAAGAATTGATAGCCTGAGTTGACAAGTATTTTGCAGGCCTGGAGGAAATTCATTTTTGAAATGGGGTCAGGGCACTGGAACATCGGTGGACCAAGAGCATTAATCTACAAGGAGACTACAACGCAAATGTAAAAAAAAAAGTTTCAGTAATGTAAGTACTTTTTTCCATTCCATACTGATAACTTTTCAAACAATACAAACAATACAATAAGATACATCACAATATGTGGAGTATAATTCATTTTAATCTGGGGGAATGACTATGGGATCACAGTAATTGTGCAAGTACCTGAGGAAATAGGAAGATGGAATTAACCACTAGTCCTCAAGAGAGGTGGGCCCAGCAGCATAAAAGGAGGTGGGTCATATCGTGCTATAAGAAGAGAAGCAGCAACAGCAGAATGCGTCAATCGTTGAGCTCTGTGACATCAAGTGTGGACTATTCACTCAATGTGACACAAGTAGCAAATATGTTGGGCACATTTTGACCTTTTAAAACTGTCATTGTCAGCTGTCTGTGGTGTGGCAGTGAAGTGGACTTATGAAGGAACAATCACAGCTATATGAAGACTACACAGACCAGAACAAAATATAAATTAAATATTTCCAGGGCTGCTCTCCTTCCAAAGCAAAACTGACTGCTGAGATAGACACAAATATTACAATCTACACAGAGAACATACAGAAGGAGTTTTGTTTATGGCCCAGAAGCTGAGGTGTCTGAGGCTATGCAGACATGTGCTGTTTAGAATAAAGTTTTCAGAATGAGCATACGGTGGTCCGTTTTGCATCCAACCCCAACCCACACCCACCCCCCACCCCCCCCAAGTGAATAGGTTGGATGTGAAGAGTGCGCAAAAAGGCAAAGCAAATTCCCAAATTGTTGCACACTACTTACATAGTGACCTCCCATCCACCGTGTTCATCAATTGCAGAATTTGGCACGATTCCGTTGAGAGATCAAATCCACGCAGAAGATACAGGGTGACATTTATTTAACTATATGGAAATCAAATTAGTTACAAACTATGGTGTGCACACACTTTATTCAATATGTAAACATCACTACAGATATTCAGATATAGGTTATGACATGTTCGGTATGCCTGCCATCATTGGAAATAATGTCGCACTGATGAATAGCAAAATTCAGCATTACCAGTTGAAGTGTCTGAACATTGATGCTATTGGTGACCACCTGAATGAATGTTTTCAGCTCAGCAATGGTTTTGAGGTTATTGCTGTTTACTTCGTCTTTAATGTAGCCCCACAAAAAGGAGTTGCATATGTTCACATCTGGAGAATATGGCAGCTAATTGAGGCTTGTGCCAGTGGCCTCTGGGTACCCAACAGGTAGAATGTTGTCCCCGAAGTGCTCCTACAGGACATTAAACACTCTCCTGCTTCAATGGGTTCGAGCTCCATCTTCTGTGAACCACATGCCATTGAAATCAGTGTCACTTTGGATCAAGAAGGAAACATCCTCTTCCAAAACCTTAATGTACCAATTGGTAGCCACTGTGCCATTAAGGCATATGGTTGGTTGGTTGGTTTAAAAGTGGGAGAAGGGACCAAACTATGAGGTCATTGGTCCCTTGTTCTCAATAAAACAGTGCCACAGGTTTGAGAAGAAAATGTACGAAACATGTAACACAAAACGGAACGAAAGGGAAAGCCACAAGAACGATTGGAAGGCAACAAACACTAAAAGGAACAAAAGAGGACAAGAAAACAGAGAGACACTAGAAATAGAAGAGTAAAAGATGAAAGCAGATTACAGTAACCACTGAGCAATGCATTAAAACCTCCACCCTAAATGCACTAGGGTGGAAGACACGGAGGGACAAAGGACATATACTAAAACCTGCTCTCACAGATAAAACGTATAACAAAAGCTGCTGTGAAGGCATTGTCGCCCAATACCGAAGGCAGGGTGCTGGGAATGTTAAAAGCAGAGTGACTAAAAGTGGGCAGTCCAGCAAGAGGTGGACGACTGTCATTTGGGAGCCACAGCGACATTGAGGTTGGTCCTCACGACGGAGCAGGTAACCATGCATTAGCCACATATGGCCAATGCGGAGCCGGCAGAGGACAACTGATTCCCTGCGAGAGGCCTGCATGGAAGACATCCACACATTCATAGTGTCATTAACGACACACAGTTCGTTGTGCGTGCTGTTATGCCATTCCGTCTCCCAAAGCCGGAAAACCCTGCGGTGTAAGACAGAATGCAGGTCAGATTCGGAGACTCCTATTTCCAGAAGCAGTTTCCATGTCGCCTGATTCGTCGGAAACGCTGGCAACGAGCTTGACGACAGGCTGGCCAGTCCTGGGGCCCACACAAACACCACAGAACGACGGGACTGTTCCAGGGCATAGATGGACTCCTGAATGTACGCTACCAGAGGGTGGCGAGGGTAGCACTTGTTGATAGCTTGTAGGCTGCTCAATGAGTCAGTACACAGGAGAAATGACTCACCAGCGCACGAGCGGATATACTCAAGAGAACGAGATATGGCCGCCAGCGCTGCAGTGAAAACACTGCAGTCAACTCACAAGGAGTGCTACTTAATATGTCCTGCATAAACATATCCGAAGCCTACGTGATCATCAGCCATTGATCCGTTGGTGTAAACCACTTCAGAGCACCGGAACACGTCAAGAATCGAGAGGAAGTGACAGCGGAGAGCGGTGGGGTAACTGAGTCCTTAGGGCTATCCAAAAGGTCCAGACGAAGCTGCGGCCAAGGCATACACCATGGAGGCGTATGTGAACGGGCCGCAAGCAGAGGTGGTAAAGGGGAGGACTCCAGTTCGGAGAGCAGGGACAGTACGCGAACCACAATCGTTATACCCAATCTGGGCCGCCAATGCGGGGAGATGGACTGCCATGGGTGGGAAAAGGAGACGGTTATTCGGATGCTCAGGGAAACTATGAATGTGTGCTGCATTAATGGCGAGCAGTTGCGCACGTCTGATCTGCAGTGGAGGGACATCAGCCTCCACTAGTACGCTGGTCACCAGACTCGTCCTAAAAGCTCCTATTGCTAATCGAACCCCACCGTGGTGCACACGGTCGAGTAAATTCAATACTGATGGCGCTGGCAAACCATAAACCACACTCCGACAGTCAATTCAGGATTGGACAAGGGCTCTGTAGAGCTGCTGCAGCGTGCAGCGATCTGCACCCCAATTGGTGTTGCTCAGGCAACGAAGGGCATTGAAGTGCTGCCAGCACTTCTGCTTAACCTGATAATGATGAGGGAGCCAAGTCAATCGAGTGTCGATAACCAGTCCTAGGAATTTATATGTCTCCACTACAGAGAGTGGATCATCGTTAAGCTAAAGTGCGGGTTTTGGGTGAATGGTACGACGCCGACAGAAGTGCATGACACACGACTTTGTGGCTGAAAACTGGAAGGATTGGGCTAGAGCCCATGACTACGCCTTGTTGATGGCTCCCTGGAGGCGCCGCTCGGCAAAAACAGCACTGGAACAGCAGTATGAAGAGCAGAAGTCATCTGCATACAGAGAAGGTGAGTCAGAGGGCGCAACAACTGCTTCTAGACCGTTAATGGCCACTAAACACACACACACGAACACACACACACACACACACACACACTCAATATAGAGCCCAACGGGACTCCATTTTCCTGGATATGGATGGAACAATGGGAGTCACCAACTCGGACACGGAAAGTACGGAGCGACAGGAAGTTTTGGATAAAAATCGAGAGTGGTCCCTGGAGACCCCACTCATACCAATGTGGCAAGGATATGATATTGCCAAGTCGCGTCGTATGCTTTATGTAAGTCAAGAAAGACGGCAATCAGGTGTTGCCATCTGGAAAAGGCTGTTCGGATGGCAGACTTGATGGTGACAAGATTATCAGTGGTAGAGCAACCCTGGAAGAATCCGCCCTGACATGGAGCCAGCAAGGCACGTGACTCCATGACCCAACGCAACTGCCGACATACCATACGTTCCTGCAGCTTTCAAAGAACGTTCGTGAGGCTGATGGGTCGATAGCTATCCACATCAAGCGGGTTTTTACCGGGTATGAGCACCGGAATGATGGTGCTCTCCCGCCATTGCGATCGAAAGGTGCCATCACACGAGATCCGGTTGATGATGACGAGAAGATGTCGCTTTTAGTCAGATGAGAGATGTTTAATCATGTGGCCGTGGATGCGATCAGCCCCAGGAGCTGTGTCGAGGCAATGTGCAAGGGCAGTGAGAAGCTCCCACTCTATAAATGGGGCGTTATAGGATTCACTGCAGCGTGTAGTGAATGAGAGGCGTTCCGTTCCAGCCGCCGTTTGAATGTGTGAAAGGCTGGGTGGTAATTCTCCGACGCAGAGGCTCGAGCAAAGTACTCATTAAAGTGCTCAGCAATCGCGTTTGCGTCAGTACATAACTCTCCATTTATGGTAACACCGGGGACAGCTGGGGCCCGGTACCCGAAAAGATGTTTGAATTTTGCCCAGACTTGGGAGAGGTACGTCTCCACCATTGGGTGCCACACGGCACCTTCCCAACACCCCTCCTTCCGTTGTTTGATAAGGTAGCGAGCACAGGCGCAGAGCCGTTTAAAGGCTGTGAGGTGCTCCAGGGGAGGGTGCCGCTTACGCCACAGTAGAGCTCGCCGGCGCTCCTTAGTTGCTTCAGGGACTTCCAGCGACCACTAAGGGACTGCCATACACCTTGGGCACCCTAAAGAGAGAGGGATTGTATTATCTGCAGCAGAAACAATTGTGCTAGTCACCTGCTCAACCATCACATCAATGTTACCATGTGGGGGAGGATTCAGGGGTGACAGCAGAGGTGAAAGTTCCCCAGCCCGCCTTGTTCAAAGCCCATCTGGGCAGGCGTTCGTGTGCCTGACGCTGGGGCAGTGACAGGAAGATGGGGAAGTGGTTACTACCACACAGGTCGTCATGTGTTCTCCAGTGGATAGATGGGGGAAGTACTGGGCTGCAAGTTGATAAATCAATGGCCGAGTAACTACCATGAGCCGCACTGAAATGTGTGGCGGCTCCAGTATTTAAGAGGCACAGGTCGAATTGCGTCAATAAAGTTTCGACATCTCTGCCTCGGCCAGTAAGCATCGTACCACCCCACAAGGGTTTATGGGCATTAAAATCGCCGAGAAGTAGGAGAGGTTTAGGGAGTTGATCAATCAGTGCAGCTAATACATTCAGGGGTACTGCACCATCTGGAGGAAGATATACATTGCAGTCAAACTACATTCTCTCAGTCTTGTAACAACTCTCGCATTCTATGTTGGAGGATCAATATGTCTTATTCTGGTAGCAACACACCGAGAAGGACAACAATGTCTTGGAAATTCTGGAAGAAAAAGTTCTGCATTGACTCAGTTTCTTCTTTAAGGATTTTTTGGACTGATTTTAGCTTGCGAATGTACATCTCTATATTTAATATGTTATCTGTACTTGAAAAGTTTTTTCTTGCAATGCAATGCATGTGTGGCTAAAGACTGTCATATCTGTTGTATACATATTCTTTGTATTTACATCCCGTGTTTACATTCTGTGAGTAATAATTGTGACGCCAAATGCAGCTAAATACTGTGTATATTTGTGTGTACACATAATAATGCACATTACGGGAACGGATTTGCTATGGATACCACGATGGGGTGCACTGCAAGTACCCAAAACGTAACAACATTTCATTTGATAAACATTTCGTTACCGATAACTAAATTTCCGTCATTTTCGCTAGCCCCATCACCACAGCGTTTAACTACACTTGGTCCCCGATATAATGTTCCTGCAACACATCCATCTCATGAAGAGGCTGCAGTGGCTCGAAAACTAGTGAACAGTACAACATATCTTATGAAAAATAAAGAAAGCGACTGGATGCATATTTATATCCAGATAACTCGTCAACTCATTACTTAAATTTCTTCAGTAAAAGGTGCCTTAACAAAAGGCGAGAAACAAGTAATAATTATCAATGAAAGATCTGAAAGAACAGAACAAAGTGTAAAATCGATGGTACGGAATACATTACAGGATCTCTATTAGTTAATAAAGACCGAAATAACGTACGCAACGAAAGTTAATTTCATGTCACTCCAGAGATACTACCACGAAAGTACAACCCGGTTTCACGCAAGTACAAAGTAGTGAAGGTGATGTGCCTACACAAATTCGTAATGAAATAGTCAATATGGACAAAACTGCAAAATAAAGCAAGTGCGGTTGAGCGAAAATCAAGAGTTATTGAGCAAAGAGGAGAAATGCAACGATCGCCGTCGCAAAAATGTCAGAGAATCATGAACAGACTACCATGAATGTCTACTGCGAGGGCTACTTTAAGAGAATAGAGTATTCAAAAGATAGCCGTGCAGAGTCGGAGGTAGTGTGGGAGTTACTGAAGAAACTCCCAGATGATTCGAAACCATACTACGTTGGTAGAAATCATAAAACGGTCGATGGCTTCTTGGACAAGGTCGAAGAGTAAGATCGGTGGCGTAAAACATTCAACCAAAGAAGTTTCGGGAACCAAAATGTACTTGAAAGAGGAGGTCGAAATGGGGACCAGATAAATATCATGAGAAAACTTGTGAGAAGAAAGTTTGCCAGCTGTGGTAGATGTAATTTCAATAATTGTAGAAGGCACAGAGCTGAGGAAAACAAACGTCCACGCAGATTTCGGGGCTGTCGGACGTGCAAAACTAGTAACTGCCACAAGAAAAGACGACAGAAAATCCTATAAGAGCGAGGATAAGGGCAGAAAGGTAGAGCATGGTCGAGCTGAATCAAGTTCCGTAATAGAGACAATAAAACGGTAACACTGGGTACAAACATATGGATTTAAATAAGAAAAGGTCGTTAGTCTGATAGATTAAACTGAAAATGATCAAATTGAATCAAATGGAATGGGATATAACCACAGGAACAGAAATATGTATCATAGTCAGAACGAAGGTTTTCCAGAAGTGAAATAGATTTTGATGACATAATCCTATTCTCCGTACACAAACGACAGTTAGAGAAGACTGTCAAAAAGAAGGTAATTGTCAAAGGTAAAAATGAAGATGATCCGAGAATAAAAACGATAGACACTCAATCGAATTTTAATGTGTATTGACTGGAAGCAGAAGTCCGCTCATGATGCAAGCTATTCCGAAAATAGTAGTGACGTCATAAGATGTTTACCCGATGCAATGATAGTACATGAGAACGACAGTGTTTTGGCTGAAGTCGTTTAAAACGTTCAAGGTGCAACGTCAACGCAGGATGAAGAGGGAGAATACAAGTATGATCCAGGCTTGCTAAACGAGGATGAAAAACACAATGTGAAAAACAGAATGTCTAGATGAAGAAAATAAAACAGAGTTACATCTGGAGAATGACGCAGCTGAGACCAGTAGCGATAACTTTTTTTATCTTTCCTCAGGAAGAAACAAGCAATGGAAAGAATTAGTGACCTGTGTGAAGCCAAGAATAAAACAATAGAGTTGTTGAAAGAAACCATAAATGAAGTTACTGGAATACAATGTGACCCAGAAACAACACTAAATGAAGAGAGTGAGGCGGATCAAGAAGATATGCAACATGTAGAAAGTAGTAAAGAATATAGAAGAGGAGGAAAAAGTCCTCCAGATAAACAATGGGCGGTAAGAGTAGGACAGGTTTTTTTGGCAAGACGTGGCTCTTGGAAAGGATTTGTTATGGAAGAACAAGGAACCCAAATACCAGTAGAGCGAGGAAAACAGACAAGAGGACACAAAAACCCAAATCCAAGTAGATATTTACAGTCATGGTCTGCATGTTTCGTAAGATACAGAGCCGAAGATCAGTGCCATTTCCAATGCCGTCTTTGAGATGATCAACGAACAGCCAGGTGCGCAATATGCGCATGTGCAAGGTGTAAAGGCAATATGAGCCACTGGGAAAGTGGGAAAACCGATTAAATATCAAATATTGTTTGCTTTTAAAATACAAAGGCAATCCTTTACACACCTATTCTTAGTGGTGCAGGACTTAGATACGGAAATACTTTTGGGCATTGATTGGCTAATTAAGCAGCAAGTTTTAATTGACTGTGAACAGGAAAACTCTGCGGATTCCTTTTGAAGCTGCCAACAGATTAGAGCGATGTCACTCAACTCGACTGCAGGTAAATCACTTTGGAGTGAATGATGGGCTAGGAGATGGTGTCGAAACTATCATGTTCGAACTATGGTCGAGAATAACAACAAAGAACAGAATTTTAAGCGGCTATTAGTCTTAACTGATAGGATTTTATCAGAACAAAAAGATGCACACATTTAAAATGCTGGTGGTGAATGGACAGTTATTTTCAAATTCACAAGGAAGGGTAGTAGGTTATGAACGTCACGTGAACGTGGTAGAACATGAACCATTTTTCAGGCGACCTTATGTCAGTCATACATCCAGGAAAGCTGAAATTCGAAAGGATATAGATAAAGTCGCTTTCTACGTTTTGGACCCATTACTCGGGACCTCTGCTAACTTTAGATACATATCAATAGTTGTAGAGCATTTTTCTAAATTTATAAAGCTATTCACATTTAGGAAAGCAATATATAATTGCCCTGGAGCATTTTGTGACCATAGGTAAACCAGAGTGTTATCTCATCAAGGCACTCAATTCTGGTCAAAGCTATGGAGAGACTATGAGGAAGATAACTAAAAACAGTTTGTGCATGTATCTACCTGCCCCCATCATGTTTCTGAGAGAGATTGGGCCATTACTGCCTCGAAATCAACAGATCTTGGTATAAGTATGTGACAGCATTGAAACAACAAAGTACAGGTTTTACACCTGAAGAAATATTAAAGATGGAGAAATCGAAAAGTCTAGGGGAAGATTTACTAGATTTTCTCCTTGTAAGAAAATTACTATGGATGAGAAGGTACAACTACTTCAGATCAAGATATCAAAACAAGATATGATTTGTCAGTCTGATGAGTATAAGTAATCTCCAGAGTTCAAAATGTTAATTTACTCCTCATAAGGCCCATTAAAAATTAAGTGCTATTAATAATGAGATTAGCAAATTCAAATTAATTTGCAACAGAGATTACGAAATCGTAAATAGACCTCACGCTAATGCTTACTTTTTGGAATATCCAGTATCAAGGAAGAGTCAAGGTACCGGTAACGAGGAGTGCAGATTAGTAATTCAAAGACCTAAAAGATAATCTGAAATAAATGCGTTTTCAAACTGTGTTACATGAACCAGTGAAACGAGGAGTGATTTTGCAGTGGACTTGTAACCAAATAAACTAAGTTCCAATGTAATTTCAAGCAACCACAAAGATCCCTGCGGCTCACTTTGACTATTTGCAGCATATCTTGCAATTTTTAATTTTTTTAATTTTTAAGGTATTCTCTGACTTCAAATAAAATTAAGTTCTTCGTTGGCTCAGTGTGGATATTATTGATGCCGAACTGGTGCATCAAGTACGACCTCATAGTACTAGTTGATGGGTTTCCCACTGCAGGCAGTAGAAAATAGTGATTCAATGATCAATGAAACAAATAAATAGATAAGTGTAGCCCACATTGGTTTTGGCATATTAGGTAGAGTTTTAAAGAGTTTATTAGGATGAGTATGAAAAGTAAATGCTGGTGGTTACTGTGTTTTACCAGTTTTGAATCATGCTATTCAAGTACAGAGCCAAGCTCAGTAAGCAGAGGACAGAGGCATACTCGTAATTATAAAACGACAAGACAGCAACAAGGAGGATAAGATTTCAAACAGTAATAGAGGAGGTATTTACACAGTGATGAAAATAGAGTTGGATTTAATGTGTAGCATGGCAAATGGATGGTAGGTGAAGCTAGGAAGTTCTTTGCTGAATTCAAAGAGTTAAGAAACCACTGAGATGTCGATCTAAATGAAACTGCATATATTTTTCATTAGGAAAGAAGCAGAACCTATGTTGACACAACCATAATTTAATATGAAATATGTTGAATTTTCATTCATATCTCCTACTGCACTTACAGGTTTTATAATGTTCTCAAAACATTCTATCAAGGTCTCACTGTTCTGCATGGACATGTTTCACATTTTTTGAATCTACCTTAAAACAGGTACTATATTCTTCAGAATCCAAAGGTAGCACAGAGAGATACCACCACATTCAGTAAATGATGTGGTCTTTAATCGCTGGGACTTTTCTTAACAGAGGGCTTAGAAGTGACCATCATTTTCATGTTTGCAACTCAGTGGAGAGCATAATATATTTCTTTCTTCAGTAGGGACTCATAAGTGTGATCCTAATTCTGTAGGAATTCTTAACTGAAAAGAGTTTCAATACAGATAACATATAAAATCAGCTTTACCCTCAAACCAGTTAATATTCTAAAGAGGAATAATGAATTTTATCAAATAATTTCAGTTAATATAGAAAACGTAAATTGACTATTATGATTAATATGAGTTATTCTGAATATGAATTTCTGTAGCTAATGACAAAAAATGCACACTATCTCTTTGTTACGTATTCAGCTATTTATTAATGTGCTGGTGATGATTCGTATGATATACAACTGTAAATTATATGTAAAGTGTGAATTATTTCTTGGCATCTGTAAGTGAATTTTTCAGTGTTGACATCATACTGGATAACACAGAGAAAAGAAAGTTGACACAGATCAGTTCCACTGCACTGGTCCTCTGAAGCCAACCAAAAATCCACAAACCAAATCTTCCTGTGAGGCCAATATTGGATTTCAGAAAATCCCCCACTTACAAGCTTGCAGGATACATGTTAAAATGACTGTCTGAAAATTCAAAGTACAAGAAGACAGAACCATTAAAAATACTACCCAGCTAATACAACAAATAAAATATATAAAAATCCCAGACACAGCAATACTCCTCTCATTTGATATAGAAAACATGTATTCCAACATACCAGTACAAGAAACAATAGAAATTATAGATAAGAACCTGAAAACTTGTAGTCAACTCCCTGATGAACAGATTAAGGAAATATGCACACTAATAAATCTCATAACAGAACAAAATTACTTCGAATTCAATTTTGAATTTTATTTACATGGAGATGGGTTACCAATGGGGTCCCCAGTTTCTGGAGCCTTAGCAAATATTTTTGCAAGCCGCATTGAACAGATCATTTTCACAAAACTAGTAGCAAAAGAATACAAAATATTATATTGGTTCGGGTATATGGATGACATCCTTTGCTTAATAGATGAATCACAAACAAAAATTGAAAAACTGTAAACTGACATCAACAAGATACATAAATATAAAATTCACAATTGAAAGAGAACAGAACAACCAAATTAACTTTCTGGATATAAAAATCAAAAAACAAAACAATAAGCATATGTTTGAAATTTACCGTAAGCCCACAGCAACACACATTATGATTCCCCAATCCTCGAACCACCCACACGCACAAAAGTAAGCAGCACTTCGCACATGCTCCATAGACCCAACACAGTACCACTCACCAAAGAAAGCTACCAAAAAGAACTGGACATAATAATGCAGATAGCACAAAATAATAGTTACAGTAATAACACAATCACAAAGCTAAACAACAAAATTAAAAGTAAAATAAAAGGAGAAAGCTCCAAATCACAAACAACACTACAGAACCAAACACAAACACGCAGTCCCATAACAACTACACAGGATAATCAGAAAAAGATGAAAGAAAACACAAGATGGTACACAATGACATACAAACACAAACTCATCCATAAAATCACCAACAATTTCAAAAGACAGGGAATAAACATAGCATACACAACCGTAATTAACGATGCAGTTCGGTGAACATGTAGGGGTGGTCTACTGTGGAGCTCCACGTTTAACAATGTGCAATGAACAATCTGTTTCGAAACACTCGTGCAGGCACCAGCATGATGCTCTTTCAGCAGATCCATAAACGCTCGTAGTCACGAGGAATTGGAGTTCTGAACAGCACGTTGTAACGCGTCCCACATATGCTTAATAACGTTCGTGTCACGGTAGTTTGGTGGCCAGCGGAACTGTTTAAACTCAGAACAGTGTTCCAGGAGCCTCTCTGCAGCAATTCTGGACCTGTGGGGTATCGCAATGTCCTGCTGGAATTTCCCGTCTGTCGGAATGCACAACGAACATGAATGGATTCTGCTGACCAGACAGGGTGCTTACGTACGTGTCATCTATCAGAATCGTATCTAGGAGTATCAGGGATGCCATATCATTCCAACTGCACACGCCTCACACCATTACAGAGCGTCCATCAGCTTAAACAGTCCCCCAATGACACTGAAGGTCACTGGTGTGACGGTACGCCACATAAATATTGACATTTTTAGCGGTTGTAAATCGTAGTTTAACTATATCTTTTACACTAATTTATAGTCATAAAATACGTAATGTTCTTGAAACAACTGATATGCAGCGATAGCATTTTTATTTAATGTCTATGAAAATAAAAAAGGACCGTAAGAGACGCGATTGTACGGCCGAGGAGGAAGGACGTATTTTGTGATAGACACACTGTTTTGTTTCGCTATACGGAAGGCAGCCATTGAGCGGCTACACATATTTTTTGTAAGTTATTCGTATTTATTGCTAAAATAAACTTGTTATTATTATTACAAAATGAATTTCTTCGTAATGGTTGTCACCTCAAATGCTCACTGTGGCTAATTATTTTTAATAAGCATTTTTTCAGTAATTTGCGCTGGAGAAGCTCATCTTCCGATGCAGGCTCTGGTCGGCCATTACGCGCCGAAGTATTAATTTATTTTTCAGTGTTAACAGTAACTGTAAATGCGAGAGATTTCGTTATAAGAACCTTTTAAAATTGCAACAGATAATTAATTTACGTTAAAGTTCATGTTTTTAAATTATACATATTCCATGAGTTCAGTAAGTTTTATCTTGGCCGCTCCACGGCAACAATCGAAATTCTCTCAAGCCTTGCTTTGCAATCAATAAATAGAAATTAACAAAATTACATTCAATTCAGTTAAGAGCAACTATATTTTAGTCATCATGTTCAAAATCTAAAGTTGGTACATGAATAACTGAGGCCCTTCAAGAACCCGTTTCATATTTACTTATGCACGTAAGTAAAAGTGATTAAAAAGACAATAACCCTGAGAGAAAGAAGCATGCTGATAAATTAAAAGTAAAAAAATATATATATGTAATAATTTTTTGTATACGACGTCACGAATACCAACGGACGTCACACTGGGTATCGTGAGGTTGTCTCCGTACCTACACACGTCCATCCACTAGATACAGTTTGAAACGAGACTCCTCCGACCAGGCGACATGTTTCCTGTTATCAACAGTCCAGTCCAGTGTCGGTGTTGATGGGCTCAGGCGAGGCGTAAAGCTTTGTATCGCCCAGTCATCGAGAGTACACGAGTGGGCCTTCGCCACCGAAAGCCCTTATCAATGATGTTTCGTTGAATAGTTCGCACGCTGACACTTTGTTGACGGCCCAGCATTGAAGTCTGCAGCAATTTCCGGAAGCGTTGTAATTCTGTCACGTTGTACGATTCACTTAAGTCCTCGTTGGTTTCGTTCTTGGAGCATTTTTTTCCGGCCGCAGCGATGGCGGAGATTTGATATTTTACAGGATTCCTCATATTCACAGTACACTCGTGAAATGGTCGTACGGGAAAGTCCCTATTTCATCGCTACCTCGCAGATGCTGTTCCATCGCTCGTGCACCGACTGTAACACCACTTTCAAACTTACTGAAATGATGATAACGTGCCGTTGTAGCAGCAGTTACCAATCTGATAACTGCGCCAGACACTTGTTGTCTTATATATGCGTTGCCGACCGCAGTGCTGTATTCTGACTGTTTAAAAAATGGTTCAAATGGCTCTGAGCACTATGGGACTTAACATCTGAGGTCATCAGTCCCCTAGACTTAGAACTACTTAAACCTAACTAACTTAAGGATAGCACACACATCCATGCCCCAGGCAGGATTCGAACCTGCGACCGTTGCAGTCGCACGATTCCGGACTGAAGCGCCTAGAACCGCTCGGCCACAGCGGCCGGCTCTGACTGTTTACATATACCTGTATTTGAATACGCCTGCCTATACCAGTTTCTTTGGCGCTTCAGTGTAATTTCCTATCTATGTTGTACTTTAATAACTTCATCAGTACTCACTGATTAAAACCTGTATTATGACTAAGAAATAACTATTAAACTAATTTGGTAAAAACTTTACAGCAGGAGTGGTGTCAAAGTCGGTGAAGCAGCCATTGCTTTCGAAGAATCTGTGTCTGCAAATGCGGCCAGCGTTAGTGCTGGTAGGATTCACAGTGTTAGAAGCAGAGACAAAGTTGCAAGTGTTCGATGTGGAGAATGGACGTCAAGTGAAGGAGCTGAAAGAGCTATTGGAGACTGTTCTGCAAACGGCGTTTTAAGCTCGGCAGGGTATTGTGATTAGGTAACCGAAGATATATGTGTGCACAGCACAAAGCGTGTAAGAAAGATTGTAGCAGAACACTGCTTGTGTCCAAAATTACAAGTTACAGGTTGGTAAAGAATAGCCTATTGCCAATAATGGTCGTTACAAAATGCATTACGTCACACCGCCTGCAACTCGTCGCAAACTAAGATCAAGCCTGTCATCTTTTTAGTCATGTACACGGCTTGTGGGCGTAGTAGTTTCAGTATTTTGAACATTATAATAGTTTTTAGTTGAACTGTTAATACTGTGATTATCCCAATTAATTAATCATCGCTACAGTCCTATCCTTTGATAATTATTACTGAGAGAGTCATAACTGAAAGAGATAAGGTTAATTATGTGAAGAGAGGTTAATTGCATTTGCAGTTAACATAAATCAAGTAGTTTATGAAACTAGATGCCGTAGTAACCGAAGATCATTGTGCATTGTTACGCACAACGACATTCAATGACGCTTACATACGAACGGAGTACGAGGTACAAGTAATTTCAAATAAGTGAAAAAGGAAAGTGCTTATGCCAGTTTCACTAAAAAAGAGTCTTTTATCATTGTACTCACGTATTTGCAAATATTTCACCTATCTTTAACTTTGGTAGTTGTAATACCACAGCCACTTTCGCCAAGTCGGCACGAGTGGCCATGGAAGAGAAAGGGGCCGGAATCCCTGGGGCGAGCCTCCGAGAAGAAGGAGACTGTAAAGGGCCTGTCTGGCAACGAGAAGCGTGCCGTGCCGTGCCGAGAGCTGGCGGGCACCTGCAGCCATCAGGACGGAAAGCGTCTGAGTTGTTCTGGCCTGGCGGCAGTCATTTTACCTGCCTCGGAAAGCAGGATTGTGTCGACTGTTTCCAGCACCCCACCGGCAAAGTGAGGAGCGCACAAAAAGCGCGGGGAATTGGCGCAGGGAGGCGTGTGAAAGTAGACGTTTTTCTCCACAGTGAGGACATTCTTTGTAAATGACGGACCCCGGCAGATTTTGAGACGAGCCCAAACATGAGTCTGTCCAGGGCTCACGCAGACAGAGCTGTTATATAGGTGTCGAGTAGCCGCTCTCCCAACAGCCTCGAATGTAGGAAAATATCTTAAGACTGTGAAATCGTGAGAAAGATGACGATTCACGAGCCACACGCCAGCCCACGCCAGACAGAAAATTTCCACCCCGCACGGAGAGGCGTGGCAATGAAACGGCGATCTGTCATCGGGCTACGTTGAAAATCAAGTCCGCCAAAGATAACGCCGAAAGAAAGAATATTTCGAAAAGGAGTTGAGCTGAGAGATGGAGAAAAAAAGCGAGGAGGGAGTCGTGGAGACACCGTGGAAGCGAGAGGACATGGGCGCTCCGCCACCCATCGCCAACATCCGCCTTCCGACGCCGTGAGAGCAGAGCTTTGGCCACGCCACCGACAACAGGGAGACAACGCGGAGACCGTAGCTGGGCCCCGCCGCAAAGCCGCTACTGCTGATGAGGCCAGCCGACCCGTGCAGCACAGCTCCGAGGCGACGCGCCGCACCGACGCAGCGCCTGCCGCCGACAGCAGTCAGTGCACGGCGAACAGTAACGAAGAATGGTGAGACGATTCGTATCCTCTTCCTTCCCCTTAATAACTGAGTCGTGTCCACGCCCAGTCAAATCGGCGTGAGACTTATAATTTTGTTTTGTTTTGTCCAAACAGACCGAAAATAAATACATTTCTTTCATGTTTTGATCATATAAGCAATCCTTTACATTCATAAATGAACTCCCTAATTTTGTACCCTTTGTGTTTGATTTTATTTAATTATTGATATCAATTAATTGTTGGCCCCTAACGTGGGGCAATATCATCAGTCATCTGCTCATCATTTCACGTCCGACAGCAGAGAGAATAATTCACAGTTCACTACATCTCCGGCGCCCAACATCGGGCGACCTCATTGATAATTTTCATGGTATCTGATGTCACTAAAGAATCTCTCGAGTTCACTGCATAATGTTAGCGTCGCAAATCGGTCTGCTATTCGTTCATGAAGTCGTCATTGGGAGGTTTTCTGAAGTAACATCTATAACGAAACCGTGATGTGTCCTTTACTTCATAAAACCTGACCACAGCATTACACTGAATGACATCTCGTGTGATGTATTGCTACTAATTAACAATTACTGGTTTTTCCTCAATTGAAGGTAATTTCTATGCATTTACAATTTATTTGAAATCATTTTCTCATATGTGGCTTTTACATCCAAGCTCGTGTGTTACCATTTTTGTCCCGCTGCTGCCTTCCTATACTCTTGTAATTAATACATAGTTTCAGTTCAGTCACCAACAATCGTTAACTTTTGTTCTGTAATACGCTGCCGACTGTAATTAACTAACCTGTAATCCAAATTTCATATCATTTCAATTGTTGTTGTTGTTGTTGTTGTTGTGGTATTCAGTCAGAAGACTGGTTTGATACAGGTCTCCATGCTTGTCTATTCCGTGCAAGCTCCTTCATCTCCCAGTACCTACTGCAACCGACATCCTTCTGAACCTGCTTAGTGTATTCATCTCTTGGTCTCCCTCTACGATTTTTACCCTCCACGCTTCCTCCAGTACTAAACTGGCGATCCCATGATGCCTCAGAACGTGTCCTACCAACCGATCCTTACAAGTTGTGCCACAAATTCCTGTCCATACAAATGTTTACCGAAAAGACTTCCAGACACTTAAATCTACACTCGATGTTAACACATTTCTCTTCTTCAGAAATGCTTTCCTTGCCGTAGCCAGTCCACATTTTATATCCTCTCTACTTCGACCACAATCAGATATTTTGCTCCCCAAATAACAAAACTCATCTACTACTTTAAGCGTCTCGTTTCCTAATATAATTCCCTCAGTGTCACCTGATTTAAATCACTTATATTCCATTATACTCGTGTTGCTTTTGTTGACGTTCATTCTATATTCTCCATTCAATACACTGTCCGTTCCGTTCAACTGTTCTTCCAAGTCTTTTACTGTCTCTGACAGGATTACAATGTCATCGGCAAACCTCAAGGTTTTTATTTCTTTTCCATGGATTTCAATTCCTACTCCAAATTTTTCTTTGGTTTCCATTACTGCTTGTTCAATGTACAGATTGAACAACACTGGGGGTTGCACTACAACCCTGTCTCCCCCCCCCCCCCCTCTCAATCATTGCTTCCCTTTCATGCCCCTCGACTCTTATAACTGCCTTTCGCTCCCTGTATTTTGTCCATACCACATTCAGAATTTGAAAGAGAATGTCTTTGACAAAGTTGACTAGAATACTCTCTAAGGAAAGGTAATTCTACGTTTTTAGAATTTGTAGACTTAATCTTTCTTCTAAGATAAGTCGTAGGGTCAGTATTGCCTCACGTGTTCCTGCATTTCTATGGAATCCAAACTGATATTCCCCAAGATCGGCTTCTACCAGTTTTTCCATCTGCCTGTAAAGATTTCGTGTTAGTATTTTGCAGCCATAACTTACTAAACTGATAGTTCGGTAATTCTCACACCTATTAGCACTTAGTTTCTTTGGAATTGGAATTATTATATTCTTCTTGGTCTGAGGGTATTTCGCCTGTCTCATACTTCTTGCCAACCAGATGGGAGAGCTTTGTCATGGCTGGCTCTTCGGAGGCTAACAGCAGCTCTAACGGAATGTTGTCTACACCCAGGGCCTTGTTTCTTCTTCCATCTTTCAATGCCCTATTAAGTTCTTGACCGCAGTGTCATATCTCACATCTCATCTTCCATTTCCATAATAATTCCCTCAAATACACTCCTGGAAATTGAAATAAGAACACCGTGAATACATTGTCCCAGGAAGGGGAAACTTTATTGACACATTCCTGGGGT
Organism: Schistocerca americana; assembly: GCF_021461395.2. Classification (NCBI taxonomy): domain Eukaryota; kingdom Metazoa; phylum Arthropoda; class Insecta; order Orthoptera; family Acrididae; genus Schistocerca; species Schistocerca americana. The sequence goes on from NC_060123.1 coordinate 718,897,993, forward strand.
CAGATACATCACATGATCACACTGACAGAACCACAGGCACATAGACACAGGCAACAGAGCATGCACAATGTCGGCACTAGTACAGTGTATATCCACCTTTCGCAGCAATGCAGGCTGCTATTCTCCCATGGAGACGATCGTAGAGATGCTGGATGTAGTCCTGTGGAACGGCTTGCCATGCCGTTTCCACCTGGCGCCTCAGTTGGACCAGCGGTCGTGCTGGACGTGCAGACCGCGTGAGACGACGCTTCATCCAGTCCCAAACATGCTCAATGGGGGACAGATCCGGAGATCTTGCTGGCCAGGGTAGTTGACTTACACCTTCTAGAGCACATTGGGTGGCACGGGATACATGCGGACGTGCATTGTCCTGTTGGAACAGCAAGTTCCCTTGCCGGTCTAGAAATGGTAGAACGATGGGTTCGATGACGGTTTGGATGTACCGTGCACTATTCAGTGTCCCCTCGACGATCACCAGTGGTGTACAGCCAGTGTAGGAGATCGCTCCCCACACCATGATGCCGGGTGTTGGCCCTGTGTGCCTCGGTCGTATGCAGTCCTGATTGTGGCGCTCACCTGCACGGCGCCAAACACGCATACGACCATCATTGGCACCAAGGCAGAAGCGACTCTCATCGCTGAAGACGACACGTCTCCATTCGTCCCTCCATTCACGCCTGTCGCGACACCACTGGAGGCGGGCTGCACGATGTTGGGGCGTGAGCGGAAGACGGCCTAACGGTGTGCGGGACCGTAGCCCAGCTTCATGGAGACGGTTGCGAATGGTCCTCGCCGATACCCCAGGAGCAACAGTGTCCCTAATTTGCTGGGAAGTGGCGGTGCGGTCCCCTACGGCACTGTGTAGCATCCTACGGTCTTGGCGTGCATCCGTGCGTCGCTGCGGTCCGGTCCCAGGTCGACGGGCACGTGCACCTTCCGCCGACCACTGGCGACAACATCGATGTACTGTGGAGACCTCACGCCCTACGTGTTGAGCAATTCGGCGGTACGTCCACCCGGCCTCCCGCATGCCCACTATACGCCCTCGCTCAAAGTCCGTCAACTGCACATACGGTTCACGTCCACGCTGTCGCGGCATGCTACCAGTGTTAAAGACTGCGATGGAGCTCCGTATGCCACGGCAAACTGGCTGACACTGACGGCGGCGGTGCACAAATGCTACGCAGCTAGCGCCATTCGACTGCCAACACCGCGGTTCCTGGTGTGTCCGCTGTGCCGTGCGTGTGATCATTGCTTGTACAGCCCTCTCGCAGTGTCCGGAGCAAGTATGGTGGGTCTGACACACCGGTGTCAATGTGTTCTTTTTTCCATTTCCAGGAGTGTATATCACCCTTGTATAGATAGATCCTCTATGTACTCCTTCCACCTTTCGGCATTCCATTCTTTGCTTAGCGCTGGTTTACCATCTGACCTCTTGGTATTCATACAAGTGGTTCTCTTTTCTCCAAAGATCTGTTAAATTTTTTTGTAGGCGGTGTCTACCTTATCCCTAGCGATATATGCTTCTACATTCTTACGTTTGTCCTCTAGCCATTCCTGCTTATCCGTTTTGCACTTCCTGTCGACCTCATTCTTGAGACGTTTGTATTCCTTTTCGCATACTTCATTTACTGCATTTTTATATTTTCTCCTTTCATCAATTAAATTCAATTGTGGTACCCAAGGGTTTCTACTAGCCCTCGTCATTTTATCTACTCGATGCTCTGCTGCCTTCACTATTTCATCTCTCAAAGCTACCCACTCTTCTTCTACTGTATTCTTTTCCTCTGTTCTTGTCAAACGTTTCCCAATGCTCTCCTGAAACGTCCCCTTAGAAAAATTTATGAATTGCTGTGCTGGTAAACCTCTTACATTATTTGCTTTTCAAACAGCTGAGCAAAACTGAACGTACTCTAACATTCACTAAAGTGACACACATATTTTTAGCGCAACGGAATCTGACTTTCAATAATCCCTACAAAAGAATGGCCCTGACTAAATTAACCTATACGTCTCACAAATCACTTACCTCATCAAAAATCTTCATTACTCGAACTACTGCAATACAGCGAGCGCCACTACTGCCAGCTAAATAAAAGATTCAAACTACTGAAGGCACTAACTACTGATACGCATAGTTAACAAATGAAAGATTTTGATAGAGAACAAACAATGTATTTACCTTAATAGTGTTGAAAAATCATAATATACATAGCAGTTCATGACATCCAGTCTTACAAATTTCAAAACTCCGCCATTTCTCTCCACACATCCACCACTGCTGGCGGCTCACCTCCAACTGTGCAACGCTACGCACTGTTAACAGCCAACTGCCCAACACTACAATGGCAGACAACAATGCAAACTAGCCACAGACTGCACACAGCACAGCCAGTGATTTTCATACAGAGCGCTACGTGGCGTTACCAATATAAAAACCTAAACAGCCTACTTACATAGCCCCCATGCTCCCCACCAAAAATTTTACAAATTGTTTTGGGCACTGGCCAATATAGATTTGAAAAAAATTTTCATAATTACAATAACAAAGAAATCAAATGCACACACTTATTGATACAATGTTGGTCAAAAGCTAAAATTTCTCACAGTCCATAAAGACAGTCCTGATCATTCATCACAGTAAAATTGCAGTGTTTTTCTCAAAGTCTGAGCAGTAAAAGAAAATACACACGGAAGTAGTGGATTTCCATGCAGTCTTGAAGAAGTAGTGTTGTCCTTCCAACGGAAAGACAGTGCTGACTCTCGACATGCAGACAGATAATGGGCCACAACAGAGCAAACCCACAGCAGAGTCATTCGAAGTTTTGAAGAATATTGGTAGGTAGGTCATCACAGAGCAGACCCACTGTAGTCCTGGTAGAGAGTATGGTATTGGTGGGCCACCAGAGGTGTAGACCCACTGTAGTTCTTGTAGAGATAATGGTATTGGTGAGTCATCAAAGGTGTAGACCCACTGTAGTTCTTGTAGAGATGGCTAGCAACCATCTGTTGTGACTGTGCAGGTGCACAATCACCATCGAAGAGTCTTGCGGAGAATATAGTAAGTCCATAAACCACCACTTGTGCACGCACAAAGTTTTTGGAATTGTCCTTAGAACCAGCAATGCTGTTAATCAGTCCCTTGCTGAATTATTAACACAAGTCCAAACACTATCAGTCCCTACTTCTCACATATTGTCCATATACTATGACCAACAGAAACGCGTGCAGTGAAATGTAACTTACAAGTTACTTAATTTGATGAATTGGTGTCAATTACAATTTTATAACATAAGAATACAATAACAAAGGTACAAAATACATCATTAAAGAACATAACAATACAGATAACATTTGTAGTAAAACAGGCTTTACAAAAGAATAGAAATAACATATACATCAGTGTTACAGGAATTATGACATGAGTACATACATAAAAGATCAGAATAACTTTTGAAACATCAACTTCACACATGAGCATTAAAACAAAACAGAATAAATAATGTCTAAACATCTTTACAAAGTAAATAACATATTATTAATGCAAATTATATTTGAGGATAACAGTATTCCTCATCATAGTGAATGTAGCTTAGTATTAGAAGAGAAAAAAATTCTATGAAACCATACACAGAGACAGGAAGAAAACAAATACACAAGGGTACACAAACACATAGTGGGATCACACAGGAGGAAAGGACAGGGTTTGTTTTCAGTGTAACATTTGGTACTGCAGTCCAACACAAAACATCATTCCATATATCTTTCCTCTTATTTCAACATTTGTTTCCACCAAAAAAAATCCTATCCAAGCATGCTTTCTGTATTCTGTTCACAACCTCTTTCAAAAATACTTTTTTGGCCAAACCATGTTCTTATAGCTTCTCAATGCATTTCTTCCAATGCATCACAACTCGTTCTCTTAGATGGCCTACCCCATCTTAAGCTAACTTAAATCTACTGAGCTCAGATGCATAAACTAAGGGACGAGGCAATGCAGCAGCACAAAACAATTAATGCAAACTGCAATGACAAAAAATGCAAATTGGCAAAGCAAGCAGCTGTAAATCTAAATTAACAGAGAAAATGCAACATTACAACTAATGTGAGCCAATGTGCAGCAACAAGAAAAATAAATCAGTAGTAAAACTGGCTTAACAGAGTAATGCAAAGTGAAATTCAGTAGCACTATGCCTGGTACACAGCAGCAGCAAATGCAAATACTTATACCTAAACATGACAAAGCTCAAGCAGAAAAAATAGTACACTAAAATGGCCATTTTTAATACCTATGTCACATCTTAATACTAGAGTGATGTATCACAATTTATTCTACAAAAGAAATTACCAAGTACTTGAAAACAAAATTATGTATACAGTTACTGTTATTAGTCCCTTCTTATTGTTCTTTCCTTTCAAAGTGCTCCTTTTTCGAAGAATGTGGATCATAAAATTATCATCTAACAGATCTGTCGACAGAAAGTGTTCACATTACCAAACGCATTTCATTTTATTTTATAAAACCAACGATGCAACACACTTGGAAAACAGATATCAAATAAAATAAGCAACTATGTACAAAATAAAGCATGAAACATCATTCGCTAGCCATATGGCATTTCATAAGGCAGTAAAAAATCTCTCAACTAGAAAGACGGTAGTCATAATCAGGTTTATAGACATAAAATATTTCTCGTCATTTCACTAGGCATTTCAGTAAATATCATAAATTAAGAGCTCCACAGTGTAATCATATGTTTTCAAGTTTGAGCGTGTCGTATTAGCGACACTTTCTACAAAGAAATGTCAATAGCGAGGATAATGGCCTCTTTTTTTTCCACCTGTGCCTCTGAAAGGCACACACTAATGGCTTTTTTCCAGGCGACTGTCGTGCAGCTGGGTGCCCACGACGCATTACGTGAAGTTCCCTTAGGTTTCTTACCAAAATATTTATGACAGCAGTTTGTGCTACAATGACAGTCTCACACAAAAAATTTCACAGGTCGAGAATTTGCGTTACAAATGTGTAGAAACAAAATCCTATAAATATAACAGTGTCCAAAAAATTTTCAAAATGGCTCTGAGCACTATGGGACTCAACTGCTGAGGTCATTAGTCCCCTAGAACTTAGAACTAGTTAAACCTAACTAACCTAAGGACACCACAAACATCCATGCCCGAGGCAGGATTCGAACCTGCGACCATAGCGGTCTTGCGGTTCCAGACTGCAGCGCCTTTAACCGCACGGCCACTTCGGCCGGCCAAAAAAAAAAAAAAAATTTTTTCATCGGCATTGTAATACATTCATGCATTTACACACATTTCATAACTCTTAAAGTACGATTCTTGGTTTCCAACATCCTTTTTCACAAATCAGCATCCCTAACCACTACTCATTATTCCTTACCTTATTACACATATACATATTCGTCGACATTCTTCAATATTTCACCATGATAAATATGTAGCATAATCAAATTCCTCATATAACATCAGCTTATTGATCATAAACATACCTCAACAGCATAATACACATTGTTATGATAATAATAACATAAAAACTCAGCCAAATCTCACGAACGTCGTAACTTTCTGCAATAATGTCAAAACCTAAAAAATTCTCTGCTCATGTCAATAGTGTCATCTACCTCAAACGTACTTTAAAAATCATGCTCCCTTACCAAATACGACATTCGAAGCTCTCATAGTATCACAATGGTTCCAAAAACACAGTGCAGACAAAATACAATTTCATAAGTGTGAAGTTATCCAACTGTGCAATTACGTAAACATGTGTCACTGACGTAGTAAAAAGAATGTTTGTTTCTCTGTCAAATAATCAGATAGCTGTGTAATTCAGTGTTAGAGAAATATGGTACCGATGTGTAAAGTTGTATAAGCAAATACCATATTAGCTAGGGCTTCTTGTGATTGCCAAACACATGGTACACAAAGTAAGCGTGTACCCCCCTGAGGATTAATGTAATTATACCCTCAGGTGTTACAGATTACAGCAATGGAATGAAATGTATCACGGAAAGCTTTCTGTGTAATTCAAAAACCTTGAAAAATAAATGGTTCAAGTACAAAATTAATCACTCAACTGCTTGTCCTGTAGCGCTAAATGTGCGTCTTGCTGTAAGATAATTCTGTGGGAGTGTAGTAGTTATCATCCTCCGTAAGCAAAGTTCTGCTGAAGTCAATGTACTTACCTCATCATGAACGAAAGTGAGATTCTTTGCGTATAGATATCGTAGTTATTACGTACCTTGCCGTGATCAAGAAAGTACTATAATGTAATGTATTGTTGTGCTACGGAAAAGGCTGTCTCATTGTAGCTATTCCACAAAAGTTATTATTAAAACATGTTTTACCTTCCAGAAGAGTTCAGAAAAACTGTGCAGATATAAAACAGATACACCGCAAAAGCAACAATGTAAATTGTGTCACATATTAGTAGCATCGTGATATAGTCATGTAGATGTCAAATAAACTAACCACTGTGTCGTCTGGTATCTCTCAGAAAGCACTTTAAATCCATAATGTATTTTCAAGTAAACCAAAATGTTGTAGTAAAATCTCATTAGTAGTACCTGTATATGTTCTAAGTATGTGAGCCTTATAGTCGTTACGTAATTGTGCATCTAACAAACAAGAATGTACACACACAATAACACTGTGTCGTCTGTTCACTATAACAATGCACTCGTAAATACTGTCTAAGTATGTTCCCTAGGTTCTAGACTGGATAGTTACCTTCAAAACATTGTTGCATGTTAACAGTTTCTCAGTGTGACAAATTGTACTAGTAGTGTGAAGTGAAAAATTTTATGGCAAAGACTAAGTTAAAAAGCAGATATCTTTCAATAAACGGTGTTACATGTGAAATGTGGTACAAGCCTTTACTCTTCCTAGTGCTCAGAGTTAACTTCAAAGCAATTATCATGTTGTATACATCGGTAAGGAATGCTAAAATTTTTTCAAGGTTAGCATATATGTTATTTTTCTCTGAGCCAGCCGGCGCGCGTGGCTGCCTGCGGTGCGAGTCATTCTCTGTCTCTTTGTTGGCGCGCGTCGTTATTAGGATTAGGAGACCTAACTTCTACAAATTCACCTTGTCAAGAGTGCCCTGCTCTGTTTGAATCTCGCCAGTTCTGAAGCAATTCAAGTCTGTCGTTACGATTATATCGTCCGTCGTCATGTTGATAATTCCTGTAGTTTCTTTCTTGTCGGTTAAGTGGTGGAGAATTTCTCCCTGAATTATCACTGCACGGTGGACCGTTGCGTCTGAAGTTATTCTGTCTCCCGTGATAATAATAGTTCTGGTTGCCATATTGTCTGTTTCTATGATTGTCTCTGTTATATTCATTACTACGGAAATGCGATCTTTCTCTGTAATTATTACTACTGTGCCAACGGTTGTAATACCGGTGGTGTCTGTTTTGGTGACGATTTGTGTTGTGAGAATAGTCTTGTCGTGTCCAGTTATTATTTCTTTCATCGCGGAATTGTGACGGATGTGACCTGTAATTGTTGTGCTCCTGTTTTCGCGTCCCGCGATTATCAGTGTCAATTTCTAATTCTTGTAAGGGTCCCTGAAAAGCTTCAATGTCGTCTTTGCAACGTCCTGCCAAAATAATATGTCGTAAATGTTCAGGCAATTTGATTAAGCATTTGCAGATGAGTTCTGAGGGGCTCTATGGGTTTGACAGGTACTGATTCTTGTGCAACATGTCTTCAAAATATTTCACAAGACTGTAAAATTCAGATTGTTCGAAATGTTTCATCATTATGATGCTATATTTTACTCGGTCTTGTGTAGCTTGAGACCAATATGCTGAGAGGAAGGCATGGTAAAATTCTCCTTCACTGTGACAATCATGAATGACCGATCGCATTCTTACAGCTGGTTCATTCTCTAAATAGCCACACATAAATTCTAATCTGTGCTCTAATGACCAGTTGGGAGGAAAACAATGATAGAATTGATGAAGCCACGCTTGTGGATGAATGTCGTTGCCGGAATTCTTAAATGTTTTGAATTTACGTGTAGTAATGAACAGCTTATAGTCAAAATCACCGTGTCGGCGAGTCACATATCGGTCATTGTTACGTCGTGTCGGCGGTTCCATCTCAAAATTCGGTGCACCTTGCCAATTTATTTCATAATTTCCGAAATGCCCTGTGCTATTATTTTGTGGCTGTTCCATATTTCTAAGTCCCTCTTCCAGTGTTGGAGCGCGAGTGTCCTCTGAAAAACGTAATTCCTGTATTATCTGTGTCAGCTGATCTTGTACTTCCCGGATTTCTCTTTGGTGTTGCACATTAATTTGATTCTGATTTTGTCTGAATTTCCTAATTTGTTCGCACTTTTCTGTGTCATTAAAGACTACCGGTTTTGTGTCATTCAGATTATCATCTACCTTCGTAGATAAATTATTTAGCTGATCCGAAAGTTCAATTACTTCCTGTGATAATGAACTAATTTCTTCCATGTGTCTTTCTGAACCAATTTTCAGAGTATCTACTGTGTCCTTTAAGCTTTCCTGAGTTTTTGCAAGTTGCGTAACCGAATCGGTAGATGCAACTGAGTCAATTTTAGCTTGCAAGGTCTCATGATTTTCATGAACAACAGTTTGCAGTTCTTTTATGGCTGCTTCGTGATTCTGTAATGCATTTCCATGCAGCGAAAAAATAGGTTGAAAATGCTCACAAATTTGTGTTTTTACGTCATTACAGACTTTTGACTTTCCGATTCAATGTTCTGTAACTCAGTAGTTAAATCTTCACGCATTTGTTCAAGCGTGGTGTCTAACTTCCTAGGATTTTGTTCCATTGTGTCTAACTTTTGAAGCTTTTGCTGTGTTTGTCCCATTTGTTGTATTAATTGTAATAACAATGCACTGGTGTCTGAAACATGTTCCTCAGTGCTTTTCTGCAGTGAATTTGCACCGGCAACATTCACATTTTGACAAGCAGAAAATGTGTCTTGACTTGTTTGAGAAAACGGTGAGGACCTAAAACCTGAATCTACAGTATTTGCGAGAGTGTGTCCTGTCATTCTGGATTCCTGAGGCGAGCTAATGCCGACCGATCGATTGATAATGCTTCCCTGTTCTCTAATTGTTTCACTGTCTACGCCATAATTTGCCACCAGCTCCATTTCCCTATGCACAATTACCAAATTACTACTATGAATATCTATTAATTCATTAGACAGTGGTGCTGATAAGCTGCACTCGTCGTCACTATTATTTCTCAGTTTACTTTGGAGCCTAGTGTTACGTTTTTCACACGCCATTATTGTCACAATATTTCACACGACAACACAGAAAAGCACAATTTGAAGAGCAACAATAAGAGAACACATTAACATAGCACTGAAAATAATATGTAGTTAATTGCAAGCACAGCTGCGAAATACTTGGTGCAAATCTACATACATGCCACAACTGTTTTACTATACAAGAATGAAAGACTGCAACTGCAAAGGAAATTCTCTCTACGATTATGCACTAGCCATAAACAAAGGCTGCACTAATTGCACAAACTACAAGAAAAAAATCAGAAGATTCCAGTGAGGTATCCAGGCAGGGTCGCCATATGAAACGTTCCCTTACAAAAATTTATGAATTGCTGTGCTGGAAATCCTCTTACATTATTTGCTTTTCAAACAGCTGAGCAAAACTGAACGTACTCTAACATTCACTAAAGTGACACACAATATTTTTAGTGCAACGGAATCTGACTTTCAATAATCCCTACAAAAGAATGGCCCTGACTAAATTAACCTATACGTTTCACAAATCACTTACCTCACCAAAAATCTTCATTACTCGAACTACTGCAATACAGCGAGCGCCACTACTGCCAGCTAAATAAAAGATTCAAACTACTGAAGGCACTAACTACTGATACGCATAGTTAGCAAATGAAAGATTTTGATAGAGAACAAACAATGTATTTACCTTAATAGTGTTGAAAAATCATAATATACATAGCAGTTCATGACATCCAGTCTTACAAATTTCAAAACTCCGCCATTTCTCTCCCCACATCCACCACTGCTGGCGGCTCACCTCCAACTGTGCAACGCTATGCGCTGTTAACAGCCAACTGCCCAACACTACAATGGCAGACAACAATGCAAACTAGGCAGTGATTTTCATACAGAGCGCTACGTGGTGTTACCAATATAAAAACCTAAACAGCCTACTTACACTCCCTGAAACTCTCTAGAACCTCTACTTCTTTCAACTTATCCAGGTCCCATTTCCTTAAACACCTACCTTTCCGCAGGTTGTTCAGTTTTAACCAATATTTCATGACCAATAAACTGTGGTCAAAATCCACATCTGCCCTGGGAAATGTCTTACAATTTAAAACCTGGTTCCTAAATCTCTGTCTTACAATTTTATAATCAATGTGAAAACTCCAGATGTCTCCAGGTCTCTTCCACATGCACAATCTTCTTTGATGATTTTTTTAAACCAAGTGTTAGCAATCATTAAGTTATGCTCTGTGGAAAATTCTACCAGGTGGCTTCCTCTTTCATTGCTTACTCCCAGTCTATATTCACCTACTACTTTTCCTTCTCTTCCTTTTTCTACTGTCGAATTCCAGGAAAGTATGTTTAGCAGCCTGAAAGAGGTGATGCCGACAGATGCTATCGATCCATTTCAAAAGATGTCGACTTACCCAGATGTCAACAAACAGTCACAGACATGGGAAGCACAAATGCGAATCACGAGAGTGACATGTCATTAGTTTTCCCTGCTCATCTGAAACAACGTGCAGCAAGCAATCCATTCAGTAGACCTCTCACACAGGTGTAGCGATTGCGGTAGATATTTTAAGCACCAGCACGCAGCTTCTCATCGAAAGATGTCATTAGTGGTAGATGTGGCAAGACACCTGTCGATTTCAGGCAGCACGCTTTGTCGTACACTACAGATAGGCCAGCAATTGCGGCAACCCACCAATGTCATACATTTATCATCATACACAGACAAATGTGTGCTTTCATTTTACCTGCACAACAGAAAGATTTATCACCAACCTCGACTCTGTGTGGCGTCTAAACTGAGTACAGTATTGCATTCTTTCTGATCGGGAGCTGAAGTGAAAGAATCTAAGCCTTGAGGGTAGGTAGTGAGTTGGTCCCGGAGAGTCAATTCCAGTAAAGTATTTTCGTCAATAGCAAGGCTCTGCCTCTGAGTCTGGCACGCTCTTCTTGCTTTTCGGCAAGCTTCTACAATAATCCCTACAGTATATACACTTCAACACGTTGTAAAGACACAACGTTTCATGAAAGGTTTCTTACATATGACATTTGTGAGTTCTCCCTCGATGACAAGCAAGTGAATGCACCCTCCAACTGCAACAGTCAGCAAAAGCTTTGAAACACACACCACATTTCTATGGCTTCTCGCCAGTCCGCACTTGGGTATGCCTCGTGAGACTGGATGATTGGATGAAAGGCATACTGCAGGTGCGATGGGTATATGTGTACTCCCCAGTATGTAGCAGCGATTGCCACCTGAGATGGCAGACTTCTCATATGTTCTCTCTCCAGTGAGTGCTACTGTGTACCACTATGGTGAAGGTTTTGAAACACGCATCCCAACTGAATGGCCTCTGTCCTCCGTGTCTTTTCAGACCGCCCAACGTAACGAATATTGGGCAGGCTCCAAGTAATGACTACTGCTGTGGGCTGTCACACGTCTTCACTAAAGATCCTGCAGTAACTTCCAGTCTGAGCTGCAAGTGGGAGCATGACGATAACTTTGGTTACCTCAGCTGTTTTAGGAATACAGGACAACGTGAGTTTACAAATGAGGAATGGCAGCATTGGTGGGAAAACTATGTAAGGCAGTGCAACTGTTTTTATATGGTGACACAGCGAAGGCAGGCTTTCTAAATGAATGAACTTTGTTTTCTAAACTTTTTTCAGAAAAAACTCTCTTTATATTCTCAACCACATTCATTATTATAGCTTCCTAAGCTTTCAAAAATTTCTGATTTGACGAAAAAAAGAAAATTGAAAACTAAAAAAGAGCAGAATGAATTACCAGATGTTAAAAGAAACGTTACTGAAACATACTGAAAGTGAACTTCAGCAGAATATAATAAACCCGAGAGAGAGATATTTATTTGTAAACATAAACAGTTTATCTGGTATTTCAATTGACCTCTACAGCTTTTTGTGTGGATGTTACTATTTGCAAAGAATGCTAAGATAATCTTTTTCGTAATTAATAACTATTAACGCAAATTTCTCATATTCTTCTGAGAAATGAATGTTTGCTGAAACGATGTGTGTCAGAGTACCTGCTGTGTTAACGAAAATTTACAAATTCTTTGATACCTTCTGCATAAAATCGATCACGCCCTCATTTTTACTCAAAAATTCGTGGATATTCTAACGTTTTTTAGACTAACGCAATTGTGACACGATTTTCATGATTGACGCACTGAAAACTATAATGGCTTAAAGCACAGCACAAAATTTTGAGAAAAATAGTTGTTTGTCAACATAAAACCAGTGTCATAGGACTGATTCATTTTTAATGAAGTACCAACATCCTGTATTTCATAATAAAAAATGTGCCCATTTAATGAAATATCAACTAACAATAAATACAAACCAATTTGTTAATGTTAATTCGCAAATTATTTATTTACAATCTAGCGTCGATAGTGTCTTTTGACAATTGTAAAGTCTGCAATTAATGTGAAACTAGAATCAGAATAAAAAGAAGATACTACACTGAAGAGCCAAAAAACCTGGTACACGTGATTAATATCGTGTACGGCCCTCGTGAGCCCGCAGGAGTGCTGCAACACGACACGGCATGGACTCGACTAACATCTGAAGTAGTGCTGCGGGCAGCTGACGCCATGAATCCTGCAGTGCTGTCCATAAATCCGTAAGAGTACGAGGCGGTGGAGATCCCTTCTGAAGTTCCAAGGCATCAAAGATAAGCTCAATTATGTTCATATCTGGGAAGTTTGGCGGCCAGCGGAAGTGTTTAAACTCAGGAGTGTTCATGGAGCCACTCTGTACCAGTTATGGACTGTGAGGTTATCTTGTTGGAATTCCCCAAGTACGTCGAAATGCACAATGGACACGAATGGATGCAGGTGCTCAGACAGGACACTTCCCGCACGTGTCACCTGTCAGAGTCGTATCCAGACGTATCAGGGGTCCCATATCACTCCAGCTGCACACACCCCACACCATTACAGAACCTGCACCACCTTGAACAGTTCCCTGCTGACATGCAGGGTCCATGGATTCATGAGGTTGTCTCCATACCCGTACACGCCCATCCTCACGATACAGTTTGAAACGAGACTCATCCGATCAGGCAACATGTTTCCATTCATCAGCAGCCCAATGTCGGTTTTGACAGGCCTAGGCGAGGTGTAAAGCTTTGTATCATGCAGTCATCAAGGATACAAGAGTGAGCCTTCAGCTCCAAAAGCTGATATCGACGATATTTCGTTGAATAGTTCCCACACTGACATTAGATGGCCCAGCACTGAAATCAGCAGCAAATTGCGGAAGGGTTGCACTTCTGTCACGTTGAACGCTTCTCTTCAATCGCCGTTGGTCCCGTTCTTGCAAGATTCCGGCCGCAGCGATGTCGAAAGTTTAATGTTTTACGGGATACCTGATATTAATACACTCGTGAAATGGTGGTAGGGGAAAATACCCATTTCATCGCTACCTCGGAGATGCTGTGTCCCATCGCTCGTGCGCCGATTATAACACCACGTTCAAACTGGGTTAAATCGTGATAACGTGCCGTTGTCGCAGCAGTAACCGATCTATCGACTGCGCCACACACGTGTTGTAAACATTTAGAATAAGGCGCAGCGCTCGGCAGCGCCTATATAAGACATTTCTCTGTATTTGAATGTGCATATCCGTAGGAGTTTCTTCGGCGCTTCGATGTAAATGTACCATACACAGAATTATGAGCTATTCCAACATTTCATGATCCGCGTTATAATTTTAATTAAGCGTATTCTTTGGCTTGAGGTTCAGATAATACTGCCGCTATACTTCTGACTACGAAGAACTGGTATCACTTACGTGATATACGCACTAAATTATGTTGGCAACCCTGGACATCAATTGAGCAGTTCAGAGGAACATAATTATGCTTTGTGCTTTGAGCCCATATGGAAATGAATGTCCGAGTAGTCGATGAGATAGCTTTCACGAATGTTCATATACAGGGTGTTACAGAAAGGTACGGCCAAACTTTCAGGAAACATTCCTCACGCACAAAGAAAGAAAATATGTTATGTGGACATGTGTCCGGAAACGCTTACTTTCCATGTTAGAGCTCATTTTATTACTTCTCTTCAAATCACATTAATCATGGGATGGAAACACACAGCAACAGAACGTACCAGCGTGACTTCAAACACTTTTTTACAGGAAATGTTCAAAATGTCCTCCGTTAGCGAGGATACATGCATCCACCCTCCGTCGCATGGAATCCCTGATGCGCTGATGCAGCCCTGGAGAATGGCGTATTATATCACAGCCGTCCACAATACGAGCACGAAGAGTCTCCACATTTGGTACCGGGGTTGCGTAGACAAGAGCTTTCAAATGCCCGCATAAATGAAAGTCAAGAGGGTTGAGGTCAGGAGAGCGTGGAGGCCACGGAATTGGTCCGCCTCTACCAATCCATCGGTCACCGAATCTGTTGTTGAGAAGCGTACGAACACTTCGACTGAAATGTGCAGGAGCTCCATCGTGCATGAACCACATGTTGTGTCGTACTTGTAAAGGCACATGTTCTAGCAGCACAGGTAGAGTATCCCGTATGAAATCGTGATAACGTGCTCCATTGAGCGTAGGTGGAAGAACACGGGGCCCAATCGAGACATCACCAACAATGCCTGCCCAAGCGTTCACAGAAAATCTGTGTTGATGACGTGATTGAACAATTGCATGCGGATTTTCGTCAGCCCACACATGTTGATTGTGAAAATTTACTATTTGATCACGTTGGAATGAAGTCTCATCCGTAAAGAGAACATGTGCACTGAAATGAGGACTGACACATTGTCGGATGAACCATTCGCAGAAGTGTACCCGTGGAGGCCAATCAGCTGCTAATAGTACCTGCACACGCTGTACACGGTACGGAAACAACTGGTTCTCCCGTAGCACTCTCCATACAGTGACGTGGTCAACGTTACCTTGTACAGCAGAAACTTCTCTGACGCTGACATTAGGGTTATCGTCAACTGCACGAAGAATTGCCTCGTCCATTGCAGGTGTCCTCGTCGTTCTAGGTCTTCCCCAGTCGCGAGTCATAGGCTGGAATGTTCCGTGCGCCATAAGACGCCGATCAATTGCTTCGAACGTCTTCCTGTCGGGACACCTTCGTTCTGGAAACCTGTCTCCATACAAACGTACCGCGCCACGGCTATTGCCCCGTGCTAATCCATACATCAAATGTGCATCTGCCAACTTCGCATCTGCAAAACCACGTTCGTGATGAACACTAACCTGTTGATGGTACGTACTGATGTGCTTGATGCTAGTACTGTAGAGCAATGAGTCGCATGTCAACACAAGCACCAAAGTCAACATTACCTTCCTTCAATTGGGCCAACTGGCGGTGAATCGAGGAAGTACAGTACATACTGACGAAACTAAAATGAGCTCTAACATGGAAACTAAGCGTTTCCGGACACATGTCCACATAACATCTTTTGTTTATTTGTGTGTGAGGAATGTTTCCTGGAAGTTTGGCCGTACCTTTTTGTAACACCCTGTATACAATATGAGCCTACAGATAAAGATAAAGCCGGTTCACCATAAGATCAACAAATCTCAGGAGTATCCATATACAACACAGTAGCAAAATTGTCGATGGTGTGCCTTATGCCCTTATGGTGTCAGCGCCTGAGCTGTTTTATCAGTCCATTCTGTGTTAGTCCTCAATACTATGCACATAGCTTTCTACCTGTAATGTTACCTGCGATGATATAAGCATTTCAGTTTAGACATAATGTTCTCTGAGCAGTGGAAACATTATGTTTATACCGATGCTGTGATGACTTGTCTCATCAAACTTGCGACTGCTTTCAGATAATTAAGGGCAGTTGATTTTTTCGTAATAGTAGGAAAGTGATAACGTGGTGCAAACGTACTACTTTTTCTGCATAACTATGTTTGCACATTCACACCTGTGTTTTCTCAGGGGTAAAATACACAGAGCGAAGGAATTATGAACAATTTGTAAAAAAATCAATCTGCATTGATAAGCATTGTTGACAGGGCAGTGGCCGCCGTGTCGATTTGTCGGTACACTGAAGATAACCGAGGACACATCTGTAAGAGGAAATGATACTCGAGGAGAAGCAATAAAGCTGCTTAAGTTGACTAAAGATTGTAATTATGTCAGACACAGGAAAGGAGTTGAAAGATCATCTTAATCTAACAGATAATGAGACGAAAAGAAGTTATAAGGTAAAAATGAACAAAGATAAACGAAGGATAACGGACTGTATCCTCATTCAGGCGGTGGTGGGGGAATGAGACAGGGAAACGGTACACTAAACGAAGGAAGTGAGTTCTGTTGCTCGGGCAGCTGATACTGCCCGCTCGGAGGCGCCGCGGCCGCTGTCCAGCGTCAGGCTGGAGCCCCCTGCGGCCGTCATACGAGACCGGCTACTTGTCCAGAAGAATAAAACTCGGATGCTCCTCCGAGGGGGTAGCGTCAGTTCGAGGTACGAAACCCTGTGCGCACCTCGGTGTCTAGGATGGGACTGCCGCTAGATCAGCCGCGGGTGTGAACTGTGAAGATGAACCGATGCGCCGCGGCTATTTACTGGAGGCGGTGCTCCACCTGACACCGAGTCAGCGCAGGCGGCAACAGCTGCGTGTCCGGGAACTCGCTACTGTGGTGCTCCACCTGCATTGCTGACGCACGGACAGGAGTGGGTAAATGAGCAGCGGTCGGTGTTGAGAGTGCAAGTCAGTTTATTAGGAAAATGGGCGGTACAGAGAGGGCGGAGTGCGGCTCGGCGCGGAGCGGCGCCCTACTGCGACTTGCGGAAGTGCGCGGCGAGCGGCCCGTCGTCCGGGTAGCCGGCCATCTCCTGCGGGATGACGGCCGACTCCTCGACGCCGGTGCACGGCCGGCACATGCACTCCAGCGGCGCCTTCGTCGACACCTGCGGGACAACAAACGGCGGGCGTCAGGCGCCGTCGTCACAGCTCACGTCGTGAGGGGGGGTGGGGGGCTCTGGGACTGTAGGAGAGGGCAGTGTGGCCACCGACACCAGGGTTGACACGGGTCTTGCTACCAATACCGACACCTAAAATTCTACCCACAGCTCGGATATAGGAACAAAGATATGGGTACATAATATTTGGTATCGGATCAATATCTGAAATTGTGTCGATACCTTAGTAATGCAGAAAATGTAGGTTCTGATAACTGGTATTCGTATCACCTCTCACAGTAGTGTAAATACCTCAATAATATTTCAACAGAAGTGTCGGTAATCGTGCGGTATGTGATATCGACATCTAAAGGTCTCGATAATATCAGTAAAAGAATAGTGGTACCAGTGCAATATTTGGGATCAATATCAACACCTTAAATTGTAAAATACTTCAGTAATGTCATAAAAATACTGATATTTATGTTAGACATTGATACCAATATTGTCTCAATGCCTAATTAAAACGAAACAAGGATTTCAATGGAATAGAATATTTTGTACTGACACAAACATGTTCAATCATATGATTCCTTGATATCGTCGGAAAATACATCAATACTATCTAAAATTGTAGGACACATTGATGAAACGGGAAAAGATATTGATACCGATGCAGTATATGACACCAACACCTGAAATTGTACAAAACGTCAACAGTGTCACAAAAATTTCAATAGATACAATATTTGATATTAATATTAACGTCTAAAATACTACTGCTACCTCGATCGTAATGGAAAGAAACATTGACACTGATACAATACTACGTATAGAAACCAACCGCTAGAATTGTAATTCTTCAAGTTTTCCCTGTGAATACTGTTTTCCATCATCATTTGGAGATACATCTGTGGCAGCAGTATAAAAGAAGCAGCCCTCAATGCTGCAATTTTCAAACCGACAGTGGTCCGAAGTTAAATCGATGACAATTCATATTTTGGTCGCACAGAACGGATAAATTATTGACGAACAACTTAGCTCTTCTCTCGAAAATATCACAGAGTAGGAAATGAATGATTGCCTACGGGTTTTGGACGTATTAATTTGACCTAGGGTTGGTGGATTTTTAAAGCATTGCGTGAACCACAATCCATCCACTTGCAGGTGTCGAGCTACCACTATGCTATGCAGACTACGACTGTACGGAAAAGTTTAGGTCGCGCAGCCCGTGCAATGTCGATGAAAAGTCTATGGCCTTTCTCCTGTATATGAGAAATGTTTCTTCATAAATTGCCAGAATAACCGAGACGACAGTTGTTCTGGGGTCTGTGAAAGGTGATATGCTTTTGCAAAAGCCAGATGTTTATGAGATTCCTCGCGAGTGCGGTGAAAGTTGCACACGACAGAGTACACGCACAGTACGAGCACTCGGCACGGCGGTGTTCGGCGCCCACACAGAGGCGGACGGCGGACGGCGGACGGCGGACGGCGGACGGCGGCTGACACACGTGCAACAAGTCGAGGGCTGCACCGCGGCAGGCGTTGTCACACGAGCCATGTCGCCGCCTTACCAGTGACCGAGTATTGCGTACACTGTTGTAAATTAAATTATACTTTTGCCATACACCAGAGCAATAAAACTTTATAGGGTTGTTTGTGGTGTTAATTTCAGCCTCATACCGACAGCATTAAACACAGAATTCAGAGTTCGAATGTACACTGACGAGAAAAAAAATAAGTCGCGAAACCAAAAAGTAATTAGTGTAATGCGATTGTCGGAATACTTTTGTCTAGGTAATATTTAAGTGATTAAGGATGCAAAATCAGAGGTTAGTGTAAGTTTGAGACAAGTCATAGCAAATGTGTATGCTGTCACATTACCAACCCGTGTAAACGCCAGAATGTTGAACGCCAGCATGCAGACGTGTAGACGTGTATGCATTGTGTCGTACAGGTGCCGGATCTCAGTTTGTGAGATGTATGTCTGTTGCACTCGGTCGGTCAATGCAGGCACGGTTAATGCTGGTTGTGGATGATGTTGGAGTTGTCGTGCGATGTCCCATTGTGCTCAATTGGAGACAGTTCTGGCCATGGAACGGGCCGTGGCAACACGTCGACACGCTGTAAAGCATGTCGGCTACTACAGCGTTATGTGGCAGACACTGTCCGGTTGGAGAACAGCCCGTGGAACGCTGTTCACCAACGGCTGCACAACGGATTTGCAACCGTGGTGTGTGGCATAGCAAGGAGAGCGCCCTGCTGCCCAGGCCGTGACTCCACACAGGCAGGCTGGCTGCAGGCCCTCGACCTGCCTCCACTGGCACCGCACGCAGCCAGCCAGCTTTTATCAGGAAATACGGCAGACCCATCCCTGAAGTCGCAAACGGCGGCGGTTTGGCGTCAGTGGAGTGCACCCTACAGGGCGTGTGTCTCGGAGCTGTCCTCGAATTAACCGATTTGTGAGAGTCGGTCGTGTCAGTGTGGTGCCGGCTGCTGCTGCTGCAGATGCAGTGCGACGCCGCACGCGGTGGTCTTCCCCCTGGGTAGCGACGGGCGGCCGTCCAGGGCGCCGCCGCCTCACGACAGCAGCCTACGTTCCCGTGGCCACCGCTGCCGGCGCGGCGGTCGTGTACACTGCCTGCATTCCTGCCGAGCCACTCTGCACTGTGGCGCAAGGAACACCCGGCTCCCCGTAGCCCTATTACACGGCCTCGTCTGAACTCAGCGAGGCGCTGATAATGACCTCTTAGTCAAGTCACCTTCAGATGTGACAAACATCAACTCACCGCGTTCAATCTCGACGACCGATACAGCGTGCATTTCAAACAAACATGATTTGCATCCTCGCAATGGTTCTTGCCACCGGCACGAAATTTGAACAGACATCACCCTGCGTATGAAGCAACATGCACAGCAACTTCGGTCTACGTTGCAGAACTGCTTCTCGGTGTTGCGTTCGTTTTTTCCCCTCATTGTATTCGGTAAACGTCAGTGAGGAAGTTTTACGATGTGTCTAGCCCTTCGAATTGTTTTCTGTAGATCCATTTATTTTACGTAATAATTTTGAGATTTACAGAAATTATGATTAAAAAAATGAAACTCATTATTTAATATTATTGTCTGAGTGAGAGAAGGACTAAATGTGGAATGTGTGTTGCCTGTCAGTCTTTCTGATTCCACGAGTAAGTAACTCAGCACGCAAGAGCTTGAGAATGTGCGTGGGTGTTGCATCTGACGGTCACAGGCATCGGGGAAATGGTGAATTATAAGAAGTCAATTTACGGTAGTTTTAAATTATGAAATGTACTTCAGTAGTTCAGGCATTTAAAGATGGAACTAATTTACTTTCATTTGTTTATCTCAAACATATTATTTAATAATTGTGTCTATAGTGTTTTGGAAATGTGATCGTTTGGAGAGAGAGTACGTGGAACGGTGTTGATATAACCTTGGGATTCAGCCAATCGGGAGTGAACGATCTTTGCGCACAGTAGGCTTGTGAGTGCGTCAGAGATGTGGAGTCGGATGGATAAGTGCCGAGCTCTTGTG
This sequence comes from Schistocerca americana, assembly GCF_021461395.2. Classification (NCBI taxonomy): domain Eukaryota; kingdom Metazoa; phylum Arthropoda; class Insecta; order Orthoptera; family Acrididae; genus Schistocerca; species Schistocerca americana. The sequence continues at coordinate 718,918,747 of NC_060123.1, forward strand.
ATCGGACATGTTGCCCTCAACTGTGCAAAAATGTACTAGTAATGAGTAATTGTACGATTTTAGGAGATTAAAACCACAAATGACGATTCGGCAAATTCGAGATGTGACTTTATTTCGAATAATTAAAATTCCGTGTGGCGTACTGTGCAATTTTAAACGAGAACTTATAGTTCGAAATGAACATTGTCAGACATTGTACGAGCGTTCTAACTATAGTATCAAGTTAGGGTGAAAACCATAAACTGGTTGCTAGAGACTGAAAGTGTTGGACGTGCGGAAGTCGTAGGGCTCGACGGCGTATGTTTGTACATCGAAGTAATAACGTATCGGTCTTTTCGTTCAGTGACTATTACTCTTTTGGTAGTTAGTCAGACATGAAACTTGAAATCATTTTTGCTCCCTGTCGGCACGTATAGTGCAACTACGGTATTTTTCCTTACAGTTGACACATAGTCAAGAGTCCACCGAGAGGGGGGTGAACTTTATTGCACAGCGCAACAAACTGCGCTGTCACAGGACGGAGCAACGGACAGCTCAGCAGACGTGCAGGAGCCGACGGAGTGGCCAAGGAGGCCGCGGGAGGGTGACTGGCAGAGGACGCGACCAGCCGGGACGAGCTTTCTCAGCTGCAGTTAAAGGACATTAGTCGCTTCACGTCCGTACTCTGTCTTCTCTGCTTGGCGGTTCAACAGGTGAGTTATAATCATTGTCAATTTACTGGATCGTCATTTACTTCGATTTATTCTCAGACACGAGTCGTGCTGCTGTGCTGACTCTCTTGTCACCGAATCGCCTTCTAGTCGGCTGTACGGCTAAGAACTGACAGATTGGAAGATTAAATATTTCTGTCCCAGAGGCACAGGAGAAAGGTATTATCAAGGTGTCGATACCTTGATGGTAGTGGAACTCATATTGTTATTTGATATCGACAGCTAAAGCTAGAGTCCGACAACATCTAGAGAGTATGAGAAAAAGGTTACGATAGTAACACAATTGTCATACGAGTAGTGAGACGAAAAATTGTGTCAGTAACTTTGGTAATAATGGAACAAGGGTATTGATACCGATACGGTAGGTTATTTGATATTAACTTCATCATGTTAACTTGTACGACACCTAAGTAATATCAGAAAAAATAATACAATAATTCTAATTGATTGCAACACTTAAAATAGTACTGGTGTCTCACTCATATCAGAAAAAGATTAGCACTAATATAATATTTGGTGTCAAATCCCTTAAACTGACTAATCTTTTTGATATTAATAAAAGCTATCACTGCTGTCTTACGTATTGTGTGTGGATAACACTGGAAAAAAAGTATACATACTCAATGAGTGAATGTGAAATAATATTCGAAAAAAAAAGAGTCGGTACAAATACAATATTGGGTATTAGTGCAGCACCTAAAACTGAATCAATATCTCGATAATATGGGAATAAAAGTATCAGTACCTATAGCTTACCAAGGTATTGATTACTATGTGTGTGTTTTTTGCTCGACAAAAAAGGATTAATTGAAATACAAGGCAAAAGACAGAAATTGATGTTTCTTGCTGATACCAATTTGAATATGAAATGAAATACCGCATAAACATTAAAGGACAAATATTCTAGAGACAAACTGAAATGGAGACTCAATATGTAGTGAAACCGAAAAACTGTACAAAACCAGTGTTCTATAGAAGCAAGATTCTTTGCTTATTGCAGACAGCCACCTTCACCAATAACGTATCCGAGCATAGTTGCAGGCCCCACTCAGGCTTTCCACGGTGTCTGTTTCCACCTCTGATTTCGAAACAGAAGTGTCACAAGTTTTCACAAAGGGTACATGGGAACAGGCTGTGCGGCGACGGGCGAGCAGTGGCGCCCTGGAAACACTCTTAAGTTGGGAGCTGGCGTGGCCGCACGGGCCGCTCGGCAGGCCGCGGCTTCTCTGCAACCGCGCGGAGCCGAACTGTGAGCTGGAGGGAGAGGGGCAGCCCCAGCGCGTGGCACAGGCCGGCCGCGTCGCCGGGCGCCGGGGACTCCGTGTTGACGCTGTGCTGTGTCGAGGAGTGGGCTTTGTGCTGACGAAGGAGATTTGTATGCCGGGAGTGCCAAAGACGGCGGACTTTGTGAAACCGTAATGCCAGATATTTCACAGTTAATGTAGAAATTAATAACCGCCAGAGGAATCATGGTACCTTAAAAAGAAACATGTACATCATCATTTGCACGACGATTCTGACGGTCTAATCCGATTTTCAATATCTTTGTTAGTTTAAAGTTTAGTATCTGGCTGTAAATTATACAAGTAACACCCAGAAACGAATTTCCAAAATCTAAACGGTTCATCCGATTTTGTCGATCGACATGTCTTTAGAAAGCTATTAGTGTAAACCTAAATTGGTACGAATTATACGCCTACCTAACTTGAATAGTAGATATGTTATTGGAGGTCAAAGTGGCCAATTACTTTTGATCGCGTCAGGACATAAGTACGCCACAGTTACACGAAGAAACGGTAGCAGCATGCTTACAAATATACACTCCTGGAAATGGAAAAAAGAACACATTGACACCGGTGTGTCAGACCCACCATATTTGCTCCGGACACTGTGAGAGGGCTGTACAAGCAATGATCACACGCACGGCACAGCGGACACACCAGGAACCGCGGTGTTGGCCGTCGAATGGCGCTAGCTGCGCAGCATTTGTGCACCGCCGCCGTCAGTGTCAGCCAGTTTGCCGTGGCATACGGAGCTCCATCGCAGTCTTTAACACTGGTAGCATGCCGCGACAGCGTGGACGTGAACCGTATGTGCAGTTGACGGACTTTGAGCGAGGGCGTATAGTGGGCATGCGGGAGGCCGGGTGGACGTACTGCCGAATTGCTCAACACGTGGGGCGTGAGGTCTCCACAGTACATCGATGTTGTCGCCAGTGGTCGGCGGAAGGTGCACGTGCCCGTCGACCTGGGACTGGACCGCAGCGACGCACGGATGCACGCCAAGACCGTAGGATCCTACGCAGTGCCGTAGGGGACCGCACCGCCACTTCCCAGCAAATTAAGCACACTGTTGCTCCTGGGGTATCGGCGAGGACCATTCGCAACCGTCTCCATGAAGCTGGGCTACGGTCCCGCACACCGTTAGGCCGTCTTCCGCTCACGCCCCAACATCGTGCAGCCCGCCTCCAGTGGTGTCGCGACAGGCGTGAATGGAGGGACGAATGGAGACGTGTCGTCTTCAGCGATGAGAGTCGCTTCTGCCTTGGTGCCAATGATGGTCGTATGCGTGTTTGGCGCCGTGCAGGTGAGCGCCACAATCAGGACTGCATACGACCGAGGCACACAGGGCCAACACCCGGCATCATGGTGTGGGGAGCAATCTCCTACACTGGCCGTACACCACTGGTGATCGTCGAGGGGACACTGAATAGTGCACGGTTCATCCAAACCGTCATCGAACCCATCGTTCTACCATTCCTAGACCGGCAAGGGAACTTGCTGTTCCAACAGGACAATGCACGTCCGCATGTATCCCGTGCCACCCAACATGCTCTAGAAGGTGTAAGTCAACTACCCTGGCCAGCAAGATCTCCGGATCTGTCCCCCATTGAGCATGTTTGGGACTGGATGAAGCGTCGTCTCACGCGGTCTGCACGTCCAGCACGACCGCTGGTCCAACTGAGGCGCCAGGTGGAAACGGCATGGCAAACCGTTCCACAGGACTACATCCAGCATCTCTACGATCGTCTCCATGGGAGAATAGCAGCCTGCATTGCTGCGAAAGGTGGATATACACTGTACTAGTGCCGACATTGTGCATGCTCTGTTGCCTGTGTCTATGTGCCTGTGGTTCTGTCAGTGTGATCATGTGATGTATCTGACCCCAGGAATGTGTCAATAAAGTTTCCCCTTCCTGGGACAATGAATTCACGGTGTTCTTATTTCAATTTCCAGGAGTGTATTTATTCGTCTATGTCTTTGTTTATATTCGATGTATACTAGTCATGAAGAAATTGGTCAAATTTTTACTGTGTTTTAGAAAGCACAGAGACATTAGACTACTGGCCTAATTTTGTTTCTGTTCCTTTGATATATGTTTATTTGATTTGTTTATGTATTTAATAATGTGTGTTAGAGCGTGTTTATGGTGCAGCCGTAGGAATATTTATTTAATTTCAAGTATTTAAATGTAAATCCAGTATTTCGTATGTGTTTCAAGAAGTTTGTGAGTGTGCGTTGACTTGGAGACGTGGAGGAAGCGCTCTGGCCAATCACAGCGCTCGTTACTACGGTAGGCGATTGCCGAGGTCAACGGGGAGACTGTATGGAAGTGGGGGAGGAGCATCGGGTGGCACAGGACACGGGGGAGTGCTGGACGGGAAGGCGCGACGGACGGTCGCGGCAAATCTTGGAGAACGACGAGCAGTTTGCACGTGCTTGCGGGAGACAGAGATGTTTCGTAGTGACGACTCGTGCACCTGTGAGATTTCCGTGGCTTCTGCACTGAAGATGTAGTATGCGTTTGGAAGTGAATATCTCACGAGCTACGTTGTTGCTCATAACTAATTACGTGAAGTAGGAATCTACTGTTTCCTTGTTATTCGACTTGTGCTGGACCATCGAGACCAATAAGTGCTTTACAGTAATGAATGGCATTCTTAAAGGTACTTCTGCTATCGTACTCATCATTTAAAGTCGTTGAAATAGTACCTGCAGATCTTTCATTTATAAATTTCTATGTTACATTCAAAATTCGCAATTGTTGGGTGATAGGAACCTTCGACCATTCGATTCACGTTTGTATTCATATTGTATACTGTAGAGTCAGCAGTATTTGGCATGTAATGCGGCAACTGTGTATCCCAGCCCCTATACAACGAAACCAGCACAAACTTTTAATGTTTCAACTCTGAGTCTGAGGGTACGTAGTTGAGGGCAACCATTAATTTTTTTGAAAGCCCACAAGCTCCGCTCGGGTGTGAAGACAGCTGAGGACGCCAGTTGTCTCGACTGTGGGACACGGCCCCCGGCAACTCGATGGTCCGGCATTCCTGTCGTGACGCCCGACCACCACAAGTTATGTATGTGTACCACCTGCAAAACACGTGAACTTCTCCCCTTCTCGTTCCCCAGGAGGATTACAGTTCTACTGGATGTGCAAGATGGCCTTCCACCGCACTGGGATCGTGTTCGTGTCGTGTGCTCGCAATTGACCCCAGCACGAGAGATGAGACAAGTGGTATCTATCTTGCAGAACTTGGAAAATAGTGTCCTCCTCCTATTCCACTTCGTCCTCAGCACCATCATTGTCGTCATCACCAATATCATAGGTTCGCTTTCTCCCTGGAGATCCCACAGATTTCGGACGTGGAAGTTCCCTCCCTCCCTCTGCGCCGGACTGCGCCAGCGTTGCACAATCAGCTTGAGTGGCAGAGGAGACGCTGGTGGTGGCGCTCGAACCTTGCAGGACTTGAGAAATGTGCTGCCGCCGCCCTAGCGGCTGGCCAGCGCGTCGGGCCGGCGCTGTGGTGCGTGGGGTCGGCGGGCAGCCGGGCAGCCGCGCTACGTACCTTGCGGAACTTGCGCTCGCCGGGCTTGGCCTTGGGGCAGAAGAGCGAGACGCCGGCCTCGCGCTCGCCGCTCTCCTGGCAGCACATGCACGACCGCTCCATCTGCCAGATCTTGGACCCCGACACCTGCGGGCACACGCGCCGCCCGTCACCAGCACACTCAGTCGGCGCACCTTATAACAATCGTCGCGCTTTTATGCAATATTTCTCGATTTCCATCAGAACCACACCGAAGCACATTGACAATGGCACCACTTAATCGAGCGGAATTCTCGATTGGACTGACAATTTCGTAGTTGGAGGACACACAACTTTTTCTCAGATGGAGTTATCGAATGAGGTGGGGGCAACCTCACACTATGACGTAGGCTCAGCTTCAGGTACGGCAGGTGGCGGGATACTGGGGAAAAGCAATCACTCTACAAATAAGAACGCTTGCAAAACAGTCATACCGTCCTCGAATATTGTTCATTGCCCGTACTAAATAGAACTAACAGCTAATACTGTTTACAGATTTTTTTCGACCGACGAGAGAGAGCCGTGCAAATGGCTGAATGGAATGGCTCTGAGCACTATGGGACTTAACAGCTATGGTCATCAGTCCCCTAGAACTTAGAACTACTTAAACCTAACTAACCTAAGGACAGCACACAACACCCAGCCATCACGAGGCACAGAAAATCCCTGACCCCGCCGGGAATCGAACCCGGGAACCCGGGCGTGGGAAGCGAGAACGCTACCGCACGACCACGAGATGCGGGCTAGCCGTGCAAATGCAGAAGGACACAAACTCGCAGCTGCTCGAAGACAGACACGAAATACACCTGAAAACCTACGCTGGCGTGTATAACTTAAGGAGGAAAGTAACTTTTGCGTAATGAATCACTGCCGACTAGCGTAGCTCTACGAATGTGCCTGTGTGCAATATCTGTTCGCACTCTCGCAATATGAGGCTACGTGATGCACCCGGCAGCACTGCCAAACGTAACTGTGCCTTGGCGGCGGCATTCCTGATCGATTCTCGATCGTTGGGCCTCCGAGTGGTGTTTGTGTCTCCGTTGCGCGGCGCCTCCTGGCGGCGGGAGGCGCCGCCTCTGGCCGGTGGCGTGTTGTGTGCGCGGCCAGTCGAGTTTGGGCGCGAGCATTGCCGTCTGCGTCGGACGGTGGGTCCCTGCGCGCTGTCGCTGGCCGGGCCTGGCGTCACTCGCTGCTCCCCGGGTCGGTCGTCGCCCGACTGCCAGCCTTCCTGCCCTGCCTGACTGCGCCTCGCTGAGGTCTGGGTCACCATACTCGTGCCGGATCATCTTTCTCGCGGCGATTTCCCTGGACCGCACCTCGGCAGGAGCTTGTGGCTGTTCTGCTCCCGGATATGGGTTACACGGGAGTACTTTTCCGTCCTCGGAAGTTTGGTGCTGTTTGTGTGTTTCAGCGTGCTATGCCTAAGAAGATTATCTTCGTTGTTATGATTGTGTTTGAATCGTGGGCAAACCCCAGTGTTCGTGTTTCTCGGCATTCAGTGCGGTGATGTACCTTACTAAGTGTGTTTCTCTTGGCCTTTTATTGTGCCGTTGCAGAACTTTGCAGAAGTGTAAGGAGGGAAAAGGTTAAACAGAGTGCCTCGGATCCTGTGGCCTGTAATTTCGCTTGTGCCAAGTTCCGGGGTTTTGGGGGATAATTGATTAAATTATGTTTTGCAATTTACGGTATTCTGTGTGTTTGTCCGGGGTTTTTGCTGGCCTGTGCCCGTACGATCTCCCGTTTCCTCGCCCGGGCTCGTGCTTGAAGTTTAAGGTAAGTTAATTTTGGTAGTTCCCGTCCTGTGGTTCGGTGGGCCCCGTGACGATTTTTTTTTTTTTTTTTTTTTTTTTTTTTTTTTTTTTTTTACACTCTGCCTGTCAAAAAAAAATGGTTCAAATGGCTCTGCGCACTATGGGACTCAACTGCTGAGGTCATTCGTCCCCTAGAAGTTAGAACTAGTTAAACCTAACTAACCTAAGGACATCACGAACATCCATGCCCGAGGCAGGATTCGAACCTGCGACCGTAGCGGTCCTGCGGTTCCAGACTGCAGCGCCTAGAACCGCTCGGCCACTTGGGCCGGCCCCCTGCCTGTCCTATCTCCCTGTACTCATCTGTGCCTGTGCGCTAGTGTGTAAGTGGGCGACGGTGATCGTTTCCTGACTTGTTTACCGTTTCTTGCCGACTTCCCTGCATAGACTGCCGAATCTGTAATTTGGTCTATGCCGTGATATAGTTGCGTCAAGTTGGTTCGCACATTCACCTTGGTAATGACATCTGCGCACCTATGAGATTGAATAATGTTTGAACTATTGTAAGCTGGCGGTTGTCGCCATGTGTGTTAAAATTTAACTTGTATTTGAGCTTTGGTGTAAATGTATTTCGTTGACTGAGTTAATTTTATCTTGCCTACTGCTGCGATGTCAGAAATGTTAAAATCTAGCCTTTGGCTCCTTGTGAGTTTTTATGTTGATAACTGATACAGCATTTTAGTGTAATTATTTATCTTTTACGTTTTGGGGAAATTTTATCTTGGCAAATCCTTGGGGTTAGACACAAGTTGCACAATTTATGACCTATGGAAATGTTGGGGTGGATTGCACTTTCTCGTTAGGCCTGTCATTTATTGTTTTACTAAAGGCATTAAGAGATATTTGTTCAAAGCTTTTTTTTAAAAAAAAGTTTAACTATCATAAAATTAATCTTACTTGTGAAGCCATATTTGTGGAGAGTTGTTATTTAAATTTCATTGTCTACTGTTCACTCCAATAAAGCCATCCTGCTGAAGAAAAATTTTTGGTGCTACTATTTGTGTCCCCCTTGTTCCCCTACCACGGCTCAGTAATCGTTTCGGTGGTCGAGGTGTTACGGTGTGAGGAGCATAATGTTGCACGGCCGCACTGACCTCCGAGACTCTGAACACACTGACCAGCAAGTGTGCCGTCATTCCGAGACTCTACTCCTTCCCCGTGTGGCTTTCTTCAGGGATGTATTCTGCTCTGACTTCACTTTTACAGACGACAGCACGAGATCTCACTGAACAGCCCAGGAGTAAGAGTTCTCAGAACGCAGAGGTATTCGACTGATAATGAGCTCGCCCCCCATCGAGCACTTACTGCAGCGTGCAGCAGCTGTGAGCGGCGGCGCGCCGCACCCACTCCTCGCCGGGCTCGCGGTCACCCGGTCGCAGAGCATGCAGCGCCTCCCGCGGTGGTCACACACTCTGATGAGAACCGAGCCCTACCCTGCCTAATGTTCAGCCAATCATCACGACTCGCCTTGACCTCAGTGTACGAACTGTCTTCGAATACAAGTCTCCTTCCTGCTCGTTTCATTGCGCATTTCTTTCGGTTACCCTGTCTGTTGTACTGCACTGTACTACGCTGTAGTAGCGCTTTCTATGTACGATCCAAGTTTCGCGGAGCTGCTGTTGCTTAGCGGAGACACATTATGCGAAAGTGACTCTCGTCCGTAAGTTATGCACTCCATTGTAGTGCCGAGAAATGGTATTACATCGGGAATGTAGGAGTACAGTACAACCCCCTGCATACTGCTCCCAGAGTGACCACACACACTCCACCACACACGGAGACCTTTACACAATAATTCTTCCATCCCTCCAAACGTGAAGGGTTTCGGAAGGAGACCTACTATCTGGTACAATGGGAAGTACCCTTTGCCATGCATTTAACAGCTGTTTGCTCAGTATGGGTGTACGTTGATGTAACGGTAGACTTAACAGTTCTGGATGATGTGTCTGTGCTAAAAAAACTACGGCCCTCGCATAGAGTATTAAATGAAAAAAAGTTTAGCCTTCTTTGGAATTTGTCACATGTGATTTGTATTCTTTGAGTAGACTAACCCACCAAAGACCAACAATGGGCAGCATATTACGGAGATATAAAGCATAAAAAACTGGAGGTATCATCTACTTGTCAAAGCAGTATTGTCTCTTAGGCATGAACCATCAGGCGTTGCAAATGTGATTAATAAAAAGAAATAATTTAAAATCTGTAATAATTAGTCACTTAATTAATAATTTTATATAGTAATAATCATCTGATGATTTAAAAATAATAAAAAGAAACCTTGGGTACGACTGTCCCCTGCCACCGTCGCCGCATGGATTTGTCCCACACGGCTACAGCCCTCGAAGAAACAAAAACAACGATAAGAAAATATTTTTTAGATGCTAACATTTGTAGTTCGGAAAAAAGTGTCAAAGCTGAAATTTATTATTTGTTTCCTATTAAAGAAGTAGATACTGTGAAGAATAAAGGAAGCTATGTGTAAAGTACAAAGCGGAATCTCTTTTCTTTTTAGTCTTTCATACCAGGAAGTGTTTGTGGAATTTTATGTGCTTAAATCACAGTAACTAGCTTCGTCCGTATCCTCTATTAGGTGTCGGTGTCCGGCCCCGGTAGCTGAGTGGTCAGCGCGACAAAATCTCAATCCCAACGGCACGGGTTCGATTCCCGCCTGGGTCGGAGATTTTTCTCCGCTCATGGACTGGGTGTTGTGTTGTCCTAATAATCATTTCAATGCCATCGACGCGCAAGTCGCCCAAGTGCCGTCAAATCGAAAGACTCGCACTCGGCGAACGGGCTACCCGACGGGAGGCCCTAGTCACACGCCATTTATTTGTTTATTAGGTGTCGGTCAGGAAAATGAAGGCAATCGAGGAAACGTAGTTTTCATCGTGACGCAGTTTTGAAATACACAAAGACTAAACAAACAGACCTCCCCACATTCCACAGGTTTAGCAAAGATTGCATTGAAGTCTAAGGTAACTGACTGAAACTACTAAGGATAAACACATGTAATGTACAGGATTATTCAGAAGTACCTCCAGGGTTTCGTAAGACGACTGTGGAAAACACGACGATAAACAGAAAAACGACAGGTATCAGTGCACAGACCACCTCTCCAAATTTTTAACTCAAATTACAGGCGGTCGTTACGGGCGTAGTTTGTGACACGGTAAATGTCAGTACGGAGGTCAGAATCTTGCGGTACGTGTTCCGACGCGTCAGTTCGATATAAGCGAACACATTAACTGTACCTCCTTGCAACTCTTTCAAATTACGTGGCAGTGTACGCACGAGCGCTCGGTCTTTGACGCGAGCTCGTAATAAGAAATCACACGGAGTCCCGGGGTGGCTGCGCAGGAGGAGCGGAGAGCCGCGTCCGGCCCGCGCGCCCTGCTGCCTGGAATGACACGCGCTCCGTGGGACGCGGTGCGGAAGGCGTCACCTGTGTTCCACAGCCTCGTGCGGATTTTCTGTGTCCCGAACACGCGCTTTATGACGATTCGGACACACGAAACGTGGCTTCGTCACTGAAGCCCGCCTTTGCTTCTCGCTGCAACAGCCGTCGCAGGTCCCTGCCAGAGTGAGAACAGCTGAGCGTCGCGACAGAACGGCACAAGTTGGCGAGGGACGCGCCAAACAGCCGACTGCGGCACCTGCCTGCCGACTGGCTGCTCCGCACAGCGTTGGCAGCCGGTCCCGCGAAATGTGTTACACCAGCTTGTCTGCTGGAGCTTCTACCTGATATTCGATGCGGAACTGCCGCTCGACACTAACGCATTTAGTGGATTCGAAGAAGCAAAACCCGCGCACCACTCCGTCACGCGCCACCTTTTGACGCGCCTGACGACTACTGTTGCACTCACCGAAACCTGCAGAGGTGCTCTGTCCACCTTTATGTCTCACTTTTCGATACGTTTTGAGCTTTTCCCAAAATTTGAAATTTGTCACTACACAACACTGGGTAGTATAAAATAACTTACTCGTTTACTAACACTATACACTGTCGAGTCGGTCACTGCAACCGGCACGTGCAGACAGCTTTCAGTTTTCCACGCTGTTCTGTAGCTCGTCACCGTGGCGACCAGTTAGCGAATACTAAATCGGCACAGCACTCTACAAGTTATTCGAACGGATTCCAGCCATTTATTATAAGCCACCACACTGTGTAAAATGTCAACTACCATTCTCATCAGTATACTACGACCCGTGTCGAAACTTCCGTGCGGTAATCGACGAAAATTGTTAACAGATTTACCAAATCACAAAGCACGACCACGTATAAGAAGCTCGGAGCGGTATCTGACCTGTATCGTTCACTGCGAATCGTCGGTAGGGGGACGAGGGCAGTGCTATCCCACATTCCGTTGTTGCCAGATGTATCCGAGATGGCGGCTATGACGTCATCGAAGATGCCGGCGTGTAGACTTGGCAACAGCAATGACGACATCCGAGTTTGCGGCCGTGACGTCATTCCAGATGGTGGATTTTGGCGGGAAGTTCGAATTTTGGTGGGAACGAGGTCAATTGGGCTACCTCCACTAACCTAACTCCCCACTGTTTTTCTGGGGTAGGGGAGGGGAGGGAAGTTCAAATTCGAACAGCACAATGCATCACACCACGTTTATCTCCAATAACCTAAGAAAATAGAGTGAAAATATGTCACTTGCGCTACACGTACTAACCAAATCATCCGGCCGCCACCTCTTCCTAGCAACTGGCACCGAGTTTGGTGGTAAAGAAAGATCAATTTGCATATCTCTACTAAGCTAAGAAAATGGTGTGAAAGAAAGGACACTCAGACTACCTCCACTTACCTAAGTCATCCGACTGCCACCTCATCCTAGGAACTGGCACCAAGTTTGAATTTTGGCAGGAAGATAGGTCAATTCACCTACCTCTACTACCCTAAGAAAATGGTGTGAAACAAAGAAGACTTTGACTACCTCCACTAATCTAAGTCACCCGACCGCCACCTCCTCCTAGGGATTCGTAGGAGAAGGACTCGGCCTGTACTGGACTGGTGGAGAGAGGAAGGAGTGTACTTTATTTATTTTGGAACAGTTTAATTAGGGATTATACTGATGCAAAACCCATGCTCTGACATGCTTGGGGTCACGTCACACAGCCTAAAGACATGTGAACCACTAAAAGACTCTGCAAACATCCTTGCTAATTGTCAACTGTCGAAATCATGCACCAGTCTTTATTTAAACAATTTCAGCCACTGCCACCATCCGGTGTGTTCGCCACGAGGTCCAGAGCCCAACTGACCTAGTGCACAGCACCACCACCACAGTGTGCTATCATCCCTCTCATCTCTTCGACCGCTTTCTATCGCTGTTCTAATGGGACACCTCTGACTCGCTGATACCGATGTCACAGACCGTATTGTTCCACTGTTTGTGATGTGTGTCTGATGCCCATACTGATGTTACAGATCATGCTGTTCCACTGCTCGTGCCGTGTGTGTGTACAGGACGTGAATACGGACATAACAGATTGTGCTATACAAAAATTGTTCCACCACTCCTAAATAATTCAGGACACTGATGTGCCGACACAAAATCAACTCGTAAACTGTCCAAATAACACACAGAACGGCATGCAGACCTGTTTGCAAAATAATCCAAGAGACACACGCAAGCACCACCTACAGCCCCCTATCCCCTGCACCGCACTGGAGGGTACCAGTGAAGTAACACGACTGTCAGCTGCAAAGTCGTGCACAGCTGCCCACAGTCATGAGGCAGTGACATCCTATTCATACTCCGAACCTCAGAAATTCAAAATATGTGTTTAACTGGACACAGTTGTTGACACGACCAGGTGAGAGTGAACACCTCTTTTTTCGGGGCACACTCACCCCGACTCTGGACCGTGCGCTCATGTGTTTTTTTAACATTGAAGGTGTGTTCACACTATACCTGCTGTATGGGTCCAGTGGGAACACCGTTCACCATTGTTTTCTGCAGAGGAGACTTTCAGCACTAAAATTGTTTTCCACAGATCGCTAAATTGCACTCACAGTTAAACCCACAAAACCTGTCTACTGATCATCAAATACATACATACTAGACTCAGAAGAAAATCAGAAGCCAGGAACATATTTACCAAGCTAACTACACTTAAATATTATTATGATTGCAGTCTGACACCGATCTATGTACATGTAATTTCTGCTCTTGACACTTGTGGTTCGGGAACGAATATTCATATCTATAACGCATAATTTTCCACATAAAAAATCTCTCTCATACCCTCGTGGTTATCTATGTGCTGAATCAATACATCCCACACTCATCTTCTCTAGTCTGGCTACAACATAAGCCACAGCAACTTAACAATACAATATATACACATTTTATATAAACAGTGTAGTTATCTTTTATATCTGTACAGCACCCAAAAAAATTAGGGCATGCCTACACTCACACCGGCTATATGTCATGATGCTCCTCAGCCCTAGGGAAGAATTGTCAACCTTTTCTTTCTTTCTATAAACGTGACATTCAGTGGCAATAAACTGTTTTACACTTATCACCATATTGCACCGCCAACTAAACCTCACAAAGTGCCATACATATCGTCAAATGCGGAAAGATTCTTACTCAATTACACTGCTCTCTAACTGAGGACAGAAGCTTGAATATTAGAGCGTGAAACCGATCTCCATCCCACCAATATATCACCGCGTACCATGCCGATCTAGTAAACATACAATTCATATTCTCCACTATACAAAATAATCCCTTTTACATCAGAGCACCCTCAGCGGACCGAAGTCACACTCAGAACTGTTCTACAAATTCGGGATTGTCATCCCTCAGCACAAATGCATTACTGTTTCTGATCCGAACCTGCTTCCTTGCTTGCTCGCTTTTCCATGCACATCTCCAGACTGGGAGATTACAAGAAAACATGTATTTTTGCATCGTTTTCCATACTATTATACCATTTTTGCGGTACTTCCCGATATCAAGCTCTAGGCAGCATCCTACCGATCGCTAGCGCAACATAATTCCCAAGATATAGACTGGAAATATATTTCTCTACAAACCTCAAACTTTAGTGAGATGCAGCGTGCTGTAAACCACTGACTAAGTAGAAAAAAAATTGAGGAAACTGATATTTCTGCTCTCGAATACCGATGTCGGTGATGTAGCAGATTCCAAATCATCCCTCAAATTTACAAGCCAACTAAGGTTTTTCCCATGTCTAGAGAACAGGCAAACATGTCTTCCACATGCTATATGCACAAACCACAATCGATCGCCTCTCAACTAAATAAAGGCGCGAAATGTGCAGAAGCAGTCTACAGAACAATTTACATGGGAGTCAATAACTCTCCGGCGCAATCGCACCCCCATACACAATCTTCCCAAATTTCTACCTGACCACAAAAGCCGCCCAACACACAGTATTACTTCACTATTCGCTCGTCTAGATGGCGGCAAAGTTAACATTCCTACACTCCAACAGACCTCTGCATTCAGATGGCTGCTGCCATTGTCGGGAAACGAGAATCATTAGCACCACAGGCCATGCATACATGGAATCATTGTAGAAAACTGGTCACATATATGTTTTATCATTATACTTACAATTAAATGTTATGATCATGATCTCAACTGAACGTCATTGGACAATGAGCGATGGATTGGAAATACACCCTGCTGAAAACTGTGTCCAGTTGTAAGGAAGGTACAAATATTTCCATTTCCAGAGCCAGTCTTCAGCAGGGTGTATTTCCGATACTTCACTCATTGGCAAATGCTGTTCAGTTGAGACCACGATTGTAACATTTAATTGTAAGTATAATTATGAAACATATATTTGACCAGTTATCTAGAATGATTCCATGTATGGACCTGTGGTGGTAACGATTCACATTTCGTGACAACGGCAGCAGCCGTTCGAATACAGAGGCCTGTTGGAGTGTAGGAATGTATCTGAGTCAACTTTGTCGTCGTCTAGACAACCGAATAGTGAACTAATACTCAGTATGTGTTGAGTAGCTTTCGTGATCATGTGGAAGTTTGAGAAGACTGTGTATGGAGGTGCGATTGCGCTGGAGCGTTATTGACTCTCATGTAAATTGTTCATTTTACTGCTTTTGCACATTTCACGCCTTTATTTAGTTGAGAGAAGATCGATTGTGGTTTGTGCATCTAGCATGTTGAAGACATGTTTCCCTGTTCTCTAGACAAGGGAAAACCTTAGTTGGCTTGTAGCAGATTCCAAATCATCGCTATAATTTACACCACCGACATCAGTATTTGAGAGTGGAAATATGAGGTTTCCTCTATTTGTTTCTAGTTACTCAGTTGTTTACAGCACGCTGTGTTCACTCTCGTCCTGCCACATCAGCAACTGTGTCCAGGTGAACACGTATTTTGAGAGGAATTCTAAGGTGCGGAGTATGAATAGGATGTCACTGGCTCATGATTGCGGGCAGCTGTGCATGACTTTGCAGCTGACAGTTGCGTCACTTCACTGGTAGCCTCCAGTGCGGTGTAGTGGACAGGGTGTCTGTTGGGTTATTTTGCGAACAGGTCTGTAGGCCATGCTATGTGTTATTTGGACAGTTTACAAGTTGATTTCGGGCCTGCACATCAGTGTACTGAATTATTTAAGAGTGGTGGAACTATTTTTGTATAGCATGATCTGTGACGTCCGTAGTGGAACAATTTTTATATAACATGATCTGTGACGTCCATATTCACGTCACTCATACACAAGTCACGAGCAGTGGAACAGCATGATCTGTAATTTCAGTATGGGCATCACACACACATCACAAACGGTGGGACAATACGATCTGTGATATCGGTATCTGCACGTCAGAGGTGTCCCATTAGAATGGCACTAGAAAGCGGTCGAAGAGATGAGAGGGATGATAGCACACTCTGGTGGTGGTGCTGTGCACAAGGGCAGTTGTGCTCTGGACCTCGTGACGAACACAGTGGGTGGCAGTAGTCGCTCTAATTGTTTAAATAAAGACTGCAAACATGCTTGCTAATTGTCAACTGTTGAAATCGTGCACCAGAGTCTTTTAGTGGTTCACATGTCTGTAGGCTGTGTGACAAGACCCCAAGCATGTCAGAGCGTGTGTGTGGTATCAGTGTAATAAATATACTCCATCCCTAAATAAATTGTTCCAAAATAAATAAAGTACACTCCTTCCTCTCCCCACCAGCCCAGTGCAGGCTGAGTCCTCCTCCCACGACTCCCTAGCTTAGTGGAAGTAGTCAAAGTGTCCTTTCTTTCGAGCCATTTTCTTAGGGTATCAGAGGTAGCCCAATTGACCTATCTTCCCTCCAAAATGCAAACTTGGCACTAGTTCCTAGGAAGAAGTCGTGGTTGGATGACTTAGGTTAGTAGGAGTAGCCCAAGGGACATGTTTTCCCTCGCTTTTCTTAGGTTAGTTGAGATAACCTCGGTGTGATGCATTATGCTTATGGAATTTGAACCTCCCGCCATTTTTCTGGGGGTTGGGAGGGGAGGGGGTTTAGGTTGGTGGAGGTAGCCCAATTGACCTTCTTCCCACCAAAACTCAAACTTCCCACCAGAATCCGCCATCTCGAATAACGTCATGGCCGCCATATTGGATGATACCATTCGCTGTTGCCAAGTCTACATGCCGCCATCTTGGATGACCTCATCGCCATCATCTTGGATACATCTGGCAACAATGTAATGAGGGGTAGCACCCCTCTTCTCCTCCTACTAACATCACCGTAAGCAGCATTGAATTTAGCTTCTGTCATGTTACACGTTTTCCCATTCTAAACCAAACACCAAGGGGAAAAAAGTTTTTGCTCTTTTTCAGTCTGCACAAAAGTAGGTAGAACTTACTGAAATGGTTGCTTCGTAGAAACTAACCTATGACTCAGTGTTATACACTTACACTACCAGAAAAGAATTAGTACACCCTTTTAGAGGTTTCCAATCCACTCGAGATTTATTGCTGCAACAGTGTATGTGGAGTATATGAAATGATTACAAATCAATAACACAAGCAAGTCTGAGGTACCCGATATCGACCACATTAGTACATGCTGTCACCTCCACAGGCAGCAACGCAGATGCTGATTCTCACATCCGATCGTTCGCGAAGAAGGCAGGTACTATCCCGGCATATGCTATGTCACGCCTACTCGACCTGTTCACCAAGTTCTCCAACAGTTGCCCGTTGGCAAGTCGCACAAGTCACTTTTTGGCACATTGTAACGTTGTATCCCACAAGTGTGGAGATCGTGCTGGCCAGAGAAGTTGGTACATGTCTTGCAGAACACATCGGATTTCACGAGTAGTGTGTCCCTATTGGAACAACACGTGGCCTTTCTGTTGTAAGAATGGCAAAGTACGGTTCTAACAACATTCTGCATATATCGAGCGCTAGTTAGCTTCCCCTACAGAAACACCAAAGACGAATGAGCGTCGTAGCTTATCACATCCCAGACCACAAACCCAATTTGTCTCTCTCTATGTGACTGTGCCCACTAGGTCCACGTCTTAGCCACAAACGACCATCACTTCGGTGGAAGCTGAATCTGCTTTCATGGCTGAAGACCACATTGCGCTGTCCCGTCTTCTGAGTGACCCTTTGATGGCACCAGTTGAGCTGTGCACGTCGACGCTGTGGCGCGAGTGGCAGACAGGCTAGAGGTGTGCGTGCCCTTAGTCCCACTGCTAACAACCGGTTTGTAACAGTTCGTGTTGTATCTGGGCTCACAAGCACTCGTGTCTGAATTATGGTACCTGTGCCATCTTCCACTGCTGCCATTACGACGGCTGTGGCGGGCGTCTGTGTTCCCTGGACATCCAGAACATCGTCTACAGGTGTGAGAATCGTCGCGTGACCACTGATACCGGCACCGTTGCACAACTGATGCAACACCTCCAACTTGTGTTGAAATTCTCCCAGAGGACCATCACGCCACTCAGGAGGCCACAGTTGGGCCATTCGTGAGGATGTCAGGTCAAACCCTTTTGTGACCATCCCGATTTAGGCTTTCCGTCATTTCTCTAAATCGCTTTGGGCAAATGGTTCCTTTGAAAGGGCACGGCTGACTTCCCTTTTCATCCTTCCCTAATCCGAGCTTGTGCTCCATCGCTAATGACCTCGTTGCCGACGGCATGATAACACTAATCTCCTCCTCCTCCTCCTCCTCCTCCTGCTCACAATCTGGCTGCTGGAAGCGCGAGTGTCTCTTTGTGGCATGGTTGCCTGCTAGCTACACACATTTTCACCCCACTGAGCCTTCTGGCTGTGAGCATTCTCTATTCAAGGGAGACTGACTGCTTAAGTGCCTCTGTATACTCTGTAACTAATCTAATCCTGCTTACACGATACATAAGGCGTTGTAGTATATCCCTGCATTCCTCGCATAATACTAATTTATGAATTCTGTACATAGGCCTTCATGGATTAGATGGCATCTTTCTTCAGAAGCCTGCCAGTTCAGTTTTTCCAGGATTTCCATGACGCTCCGTCATTAGTCAAGTCACGTCTGTGACCATTCACGCTTTCTTTCTTTGTACACGTCCAACTTCGTCTGTCACTACCATTTGGCACAAAGATGAGACGCAGAAATGATTTGTAATCAATTTCCTTTGCAGATGTCTGCCTTTTCCCCACTAGCTTGGCAATTAGCCTAAGTCTGCCACCTGCCTAACATACGAATGAGCCTGTATGATCGTTCCAAGTTATATTCGTACAGACTGAATGAATTTCTTGACGCAAATTGCAGGTTCTTTATAATGTAGATACTATGGTTTTGCGTTTTTTTGAAGCACACAGTTTTACATCTATGAGCATTTAAAGCAAATTACGAATCTTTGCACTGCTACGAAATAGATCTGAATGGATATTTTTCTGCAGCATTTTTCAAATGCATCTTAATTTTAGATAGCTACATCATCTGCAAATACTCTGAGATTGGTATTAATAATGTCTATCAGGTCAGTAATAAATGTACGAACAGCACACAGTCTCCTGGGAAACGCTCATAGTTAGTCCTACTTCTATCGATGACTCTCCATCCGAGATAATATGCTGCGTTCTGCCTACCAAATTTTCAAACAAGCCCAAAATTTCTCGATTGCGCTTTCGGTAAGAAGTGTTTGGGTGGCACCGACTAATGCTTTTCTGGAAGACAAGAGTTACTGCATGTACATGTCTTCCGTTATCCACGTCTCTCAGGATATCGTGTGAAGAACGCACAATTTAGGTTCTGCGCGACTGATGCTTACAAAATCCAGTTGGGTTGACCGAGAAGAGGTTATTCGTTTCCTGCAGCTCATTACGTTCAAACATACAACAGCTGACTATGAATTACACAAAAAAACATTAGACATATAACATGTCGACATCAGTACAGAAAACAACAGTGACGGTTTCCTAAGGGAGGAACAAAATAAGGGGAAGAATAATAACAGAGAAGAAAATCACAGGATTTCAGTTTTTAGTGATCGTGGTAACACACAGAGGAGATGGACATTAAAAACACACAACTGAGAATTTGTGTTACCTAACGTTACAACTGGAAGATTAAAAAATGTAGGACAGAAATTAATCTTAAATTTTATGAAGTTACGTCAGTACCACATTTGCTGTGTGGGTGTGAATCTTGGTTAGTGAAACAGAAAGGTAAAGGAAGCCTATGAGCTAACACAGTGAAACTTCCTCAAAAACACAGCAGTATTCACAAAATGAGTTAATGAAAGAAGAACAAGTATTAGGAAGGAATTGAAAACATTTGATGTAAACGAAAAGGCTGAAGAAAAGTGGCGAAAACGGATATTCAATCTGTTGCAAGTGGAAGATTTAAGACTACCACTATATTTTTGGCAATATGTTCAGCAAGGTAAAAGATGCATGGGAAGAGATGGAAGGACCGAACGTAGCTGCAATGGGCCAGAAGAAGAAAACCAATATGTTGTAAGATTTCACAACAGACACTGGACGGAAGTTTCCTCCTCGTAAACCAGAGTGTTGCAGCCAGCTGCACGAGGCGAGGCGAGGCGGCGCGCCCACGGGCAGAGGCGGGCAGCGGCGGCCGAGCAGCTGGCGCTCAGCCGAGCCCAGGTGGGCAGGCAGGGCTGCTCGGCAAGCTGGCGCTGCCCTGGAACAACCTGCCGTCTCCAACCGCTGGGCACAGTTACTGGCTGCACGATTCTACGCGAGTACTTTTAGAACTGTGTAGTGCACGGACCTGCAAGTAGCTGGAGCAGCGGCCGGTGCAGGCGAAGCTGGGGATGGGCTTGGGCACGCAGCCGGGGTACTGCAGCACGTGGATGACCGGCGTCAGCTGGCACTCGTCCGTGGGGCTGCGCTCCGGCGCCTGCGACGCCTCCGAGGCGTCGGGACGCACGACGGCGAGCGCCGGCGCCGGCGCCGCCAGCAGCGCGGCCGCCACGCCCAGCCACCACCGCGGCGCCGCCGCCGCCCCCGCCCCTGCAGACGCCGGCTCTGGAACTCGACCGCCAACTGGGGGACCAGCTTCCAGCGTCTCCACCACCACCCTGGAAGTGGGCTAGGGCAGTTCAGACCCTAACACTGCCAGGCATCAGCCCTGGTACGGGGGTGACACCTCGACTGTACTAATGCCTTTCTTCTCTGTCAAACTCGACCGCACTCCGAGAGCTGTCCAGATTTACATTTTCTGTGATGTTCCAAAACGACTCGATCTTTATGGTCTGAACAGCGCCGATTCACGTTCTCGAGCCTTAAAATTGCAATATCGGGAAGAACGGCAAATAAAATTTTACTTATTGCGCACACACGGTATAGAAGGAAGAATACATCATCAAGTTGTAGGTGATTTGGGAGAATAAGGAGTGTTAAACTTAATACAGAGAATTGTCACCTCTCGCAAGAGCAACAGCTCCGACCCGCTTTGGCATTGCGTCACACTGACCTCGAGAAACAGATGGGAGTACATAGTTCTGTGGCGCTCCGACTCCGTGCCAAATCACTAATCTTAGTGCCTGGAAAGGAGTGGAGTGGCAGTCTCTCGGCAACCTGTGACCAGCAGGTTCAATACCTCAAAGATCTGGAGGACATGCTGGCCAGTGCAATCCCTGTACCGACATAGTTAAGGACAGAAAGGCTACCTCTGTTCTTATGTCATCTTGTTGAAACATTTCTTCACAGAGACGTCAAAGATAAGGCAAAAGGCGAATATAGAATGGCTGCTGTCCAGATTACTGGTTATGTGAACCAGAGGTGACTGCATCGTGTCCCCAGTGGTACCCTGTGTAATTAGAGGTGACGGGCTCGTACGATGGTAATGAATGTAATATCGCAATGTTCGTTCCCCTCGGACCCTCAGTAGATGGATATCCCTGTGACGATTCTGTAGGCAGAACAGGAGCTCTTCTGAAAAGACAGTGCGGTGCACAGTGTTGTCGTCAGGCATACCACCGGCAATGCCCCTGTGTCTAAATTTTTAGACAACATAGTTGTGTGGAGATAGCAGCGATTAATTTACTTATAATCAATTATTCAAAATTACAGTCACAATCGCCAACCAGTTGCCGGCAAAATAAATAATGAGATTGTGACTGTCATTTTGTATAAGTGGCTCCTGTGTCTGCTGGCGTATCAACGCAAACAGGACCCACTGTCACCGTGCCGACATCTGTGGTGCTCCAAATACTATCGCGCTGGCCCTGTGGATACCTGTTCTCCTGCAGACGAGGTGCGCCACGTCGTATTGGCTGGCTGTGCTGCCGTCTGCGGCGCTAATCACGTGGGGTTGCCGAGATCCAGCACGGAGCAGAACGCAGAACGCAGAACGGCACCCTTCTGAACGCGTCGCTTCCACACTGGCGTGACAACCGTGGCATCCCGACCCACGTGGGCGGCAGTACCGCGGAACGGTAAACCGTACTCTCTGTAGGCCACAACTGTACCGTTGTCGAAGCTCCGTAGATGATAAAGACATTGAAGAAATGTGCGATGCGATAGTAGGAATTATTCAGATAGTTAAGGGAGACGAAAATGTAAGAGTCACTGGAACCCAATAGTAGAAAAATAAAGAGAAGGAAAAGTAGCAGGAGTGGGCGAAAGGAATGAAAGAGGAAGGCACCTGGTAGAATTTTGCGCACAGCATACTTTAGTCATAGGTAACACTTGGCTCAAGAATCATGAAAGAAGGTTGTACAAGTGAAGAGACCTGGAGACACCAGAACGTTTCAGATAGATTATATAATGGTAAGACAGAGATTTCGGAACTGGGTTTTAAATTGTAAGACACTTCCAGGTGTCAATGTGGACACTGATCACAGTTCATTGGTTATGAACTGTACACTAAAACTAAAAAAATGCCAGAAGGCAAGAGTATAACGAAATGGGACCTGGATAGACTGAAAGAACCAGAGGATGTAAGAGATTTTCAGATGGAGCATTAGGGAACGATTGACAAATACAGGGGAAAGGAATATAGTAGAAGAAGAATGGGTTGCTTTGAGAGATGAAATTATAAAGGCAGCAGAGTATCAAGTAGGTAAAAAGACGAGGGCTAGTAGATATCCTTGGGTAACACAAGAGATATTGAACTTAATTTTTTTGCATTTTTATATTTTCTACTTTCTATTTTTCTATACTTTCCACTATTAAGCGGGTGAAGAGGAATACAAATGTTTAAAACATGAGATAGTCAGGAAGTGCAAAACGGCTAAGCAGGAATGGCTAGAGGACAAATATAAGTATGCAAAAGCATATATCACTATGGGTAAGACAGATACCGCCTACACGAAAATTAAAAAGACCTTTGGAGAAAAGAGAACCACCTGTATGAATATCAACAGCTCAGATAGAAAACCAGTCCTAAACAAAGAAATTAAAGCAGAAAGGTGGAAGAAGTGTATACGGGATCTGTACAAGGGACGTGTACTTGAGAGCAGTATCATGGAAATGGAAGAAGACGTAGATGTAGATGTAGATGAGAAGGGAGATATGATACTGGGTGAAGAATCTGACAGAGCACTGAAAGACCTAAGTCGAAACAAGGCCTCGGAAGTAGATAACATTCCATTAGAGCTATTGATAGCCTTGGCAGAGCCGGCTGTGACAAAATCTGCTAAGCAGAGGCCACCTGGTGCCAGCGCCCGGTAACACCTTGTGTCCGCAATACTGCCGCCATCTGTAAGTGTGCATATCGCTGCCCCAAGACTTTTGTTACCTCACTGTATAATAGATTATTGCTCTACACCTGAACGTGATCAGCTTCGATTAGATTAGATTCAGTGTTCGTTCTGTAGATTCAAAAATGAGATGATTCTCGTGGGTGTGGAACATGTCAGAAAGTGTAACATGAAAAACGTAAAACATCTGAATAGACGGTGGTTGACGTTTCACATGTGGCTGAACGCGGCCTGTTTCCTTAAATAACGTAACTATCCGGCGAACGGTCCGGACACTTGGATGATGTCGTCCAGGATACCGAGCAGCATACATAGCACACGCCCGTTGGCCATTTTGATCACAATAACCATACATCAACACGATATCGACCTTTTCCACAATTGCTGAACGGTCCAATTTAACACGGGTAATGTATCACGAAGCAAATACCGTCCGCACTGGCGGAATGTTACGTGATACCACGTACTTAGACGGCGCAGTAATAATCACAAACGTATATCACAAAGCGAAAAAAGTGGTCCAACTAAAACATTCATATTTCTTTACGTACTACACGAATATGTAATTAAAAAAATGGGGGTTGATATCCGTTTGACCTATGGCAGCGCCATCAAGCGGGCCAACCATAGCGCCATCTGGTTTCCCCCTTCAAGCTAGACAAGTTTCGTTCTTTGTAGTTTTTTCGTTTGATGCTTATTTCGTGAGATATTTGGCCCGGTCACTATCAATGGACCACCCTGTATGGGTCCATAATGCGGCACGGAACGAAAATTAAAAATCTGAAACAGGAAAACTGAGGATGACTGAAAAAATCCTGTTGATCATCAACAAAAGCAACAAGCAGTAATACTCCTCAAAGTGGAGGAACGTGCTGTAAACTTTGAAAAAAGGTTTGTTAGATCTGATTTTAATTGAAAACACTTCACGTTAGTGGCTGTATTTCGTGACTTCCGTGATTTCTAATTTTTGATACTGAGTGGTATAACAAAAAATGAAAAAACGATCACTTTCCGACCTGGTTGTGTTTTCTAGAGTCTGCTGCAATAGCACTGCCATGTAATACCGGATGCGGAATTTACGCACCGTCGTGTGTCTTGTTTGTCCACAGAGGAACGGTAAACCTGTACTGAGATGCCGTTGTGCAGCAAGGGGAGGATGCATTTTTCAGGATATTTGGGAAGAATGGCAGATACGTGCGCTTCAGGGTGCCTTTCTGCAGTGCCTCCCTGCATCTCCGAAAAGATGTACGAGGAAGAGACAGGGGAGAGGCTGTTGTGGGGTAAGGCTCCGCGCCCACACTGACTGTGGAGAGGTGCCGAGGCTGCCGCCAAACCAGGAGAGGCGCTGCAGGCGGTACCGTGCTGTTAGCAGACTCTGTTTTTTCGTTTGACGCTTATTTCGTGAGATATTTGGCCCGGTCACGATCAATCGACCACCCTGTATACACATTTTTTCATGAGCATGAAATTTTAGATCGTTGAACGAGAAAAGTGGCATACATATTCACATTAATAAGATAAAAAGCTCTTTATATATACAACCGATTATGCTTATCGTTGAGATATTAAAGCAATCTGCCTCGAGATCACTAATTAGATAACTATCAATCGTTTGAAGTACAATAAATTTTGTGTATGTCAGGTCAAATTTAATTACCGGCGCACAACGCATTTAGTGAATCACCGCATTAGTTAGGTAAAATGAAATGTATATTTCGGAATGTTGCCCCCTCTGGAAGAATGCCGGCGGTCGCCAACGGTCAGAGAACTTGTAACTGTGTCCATGCTGCATCGCGTTACACGCTTTAGTGAGTTCAGTTGCAGCTATTTTCTCTTTTAAATCACCACAAGTGGAACAATGAATTTACTAATGCTGCTCGAAACATTTTTTGATCGCACCGATTAAAGGCGTTTCCTGCCACAGCACAGCCTTCACCCCACCATTCTTTACACTAGAAGAGTGCGAGCAGCCCGCTCCTCCGGCCTGGTGGTCGTCGGCTGCTTCCTTGACCCAACTGCAGGATTTTTCATTTTGTGCTTTTAAAGTGTAGTGGCTACAAGAACCACCAGGACATTTTCCTAGTGAATCTATTTTTTCCCTTAAGTACATAATGCTCTTTGCAGCATTCCTGTAACAATCAAAATAATAATGCATAAAGAACGATACGACATGTTGCAAAGGAAACGGGTTTACCTAAAGGAATTGTGGGCCATAAAGCAACGATACGATTAAAGTGATCTAGTAATATACTACCGTAATACTAGCTTACCAAATCAGTAGGAATCTTCGTTTTTATTACGGTTTTTTAATTCACGAACAGGTTACGTACATATAAGAAATATCGCAAACAATGCAGATGTAGACGGACAACGATCAATCTATGTCTACCACACCGAACAGTTCGGTGAAAAACTGAACGCCTCTCCAGGGTAGACGAGGCTTCATAAGAACGACAGTGTATCGCAGTACGTGGCAGTATAAGGTTCAACTTCCTGAGCTTATTACTGCCTTACAAAATTTCACACGAAAATAACGCATGGTCGTTGGTAGGGCACCGCTCAGCGACGACACCGCCGCGCAGATTCGTCCGCAGCAGCTGTTGCGTGCGCCGCAGTGTAGCCAACTGCTGGCTTATTAGAACTGACAGTGACTCCCAGTCCTGCTGGCCGCACGGCTCTGCTCTAGCCTGCTACGTAACGAATTTATTAATTCTCTGTACCATTCGATGCTCGTAATGAACGAGGGAAAAATAACTCCATTCAACTGCATGTGCCCTAGTCTCTGTTACATCTTCGACGACATCTACATCCACACTCTGCCACGCACTTCACGCTCGTTTGCAGAGAGTACACTCCACTGCACCAGTTGTTAGGGCTCCCTTCTGTGCCATTCACGTCTGAAGCGCAGTAAAAGACTAAACGTCTCTGTGCACACTATATTTAGTTCAAACAATCTTGTCATCACGCAGGCCCGGATCTAGGGCTGGTGACGGGAGAGGGGGAGGGGGGGGGGGGTTGGCAAACCATGGTATCTGCCCCGGGCGATAGTTTCAGGGGGCGCCAAATCATATTCTTCAAGAAAAAAACCTTGTTTCAGGAAGGCCTAGCATCCAGCACACGTTGGTCTACCGATTATTCATATGGTTCTGAACAGCATCCCAGTTTGTTTTTGAATATTTTTGAACAAATTCTTAGTTGATTTCTGAACGAATAATAAGGTCATTTTCGAACGCTTGCATAGCTTACGTGATGTTTCTCCGAGCGAAATCCCCGTTGCATCTAGAAATAAAAAACTTTCCCAGAGATTAAAGGGGATGGGGCTATATGAGCTGAGCCGAATACACCCGACCAGATAAATGCCAATCGCTGTTGGTTTATGTGGTTGACTGGGTGTGCGAATGAGCAGCTTTGTTGTAATTATTAGCGAAATCCATAAATTCAGACTACCGAAGTGGAAATAAACGACTAAAAAGAATAACAGGTACTTAAGATTACAATCATCTTCTAGGCGTATCTGAAAAAATGAAAATTTGATAGAAAATGTTTGCAGAAGGCTATGCTATTAAGAGCCTCGGTTAGTAACCGCTTCTATTTCCAGAATAAGTCGGAAAAGCGCTAAAAACACGTTGTACGAACATGTAATAATGCCTATCCAGATGCGAGATAACTGAACCGCTGATTGTGGCACGGTTACCGAAGTTAACTGGAGAATAAGTTTTGACAGTGGCAGGAATAGTTACATAATTAGTAATGACAGGAGTGTGTGGGAGGACGAGGAAGGAGAAGAAACGGGGACAAGACATAAATAGTAGGGAAGAAAATGACGATTCCAAATTTACATAAAAATTTCGTACTGATATTTTCTATCTCATGCTTGAGAAACTGGACCATACGAATCAAATGTGAAACTATTTACTAACTTAATGCTTTTTTCTTGTAGTAGGCCTAATACGCATTTCATATTGGTACTTCGTGCCTTATATTCAGTCGTGTTACTTACGTAAATGAGGTACAAATAAATGACCATTTGTGCCAAAACACACTCGCTTATTTACCATGTGTTATAACTGCTGACATTAGAAAGGGATATTTCGTTTTCTCTAGCAGACACTAACAAAATAGACATGATCGAATCGAGGAACCACACCAATATTGGCTGGAACCGCGCGACCGCTACGGTCGCAGATTCGAATACTGCCTCGGGCATGGGTGTGTGTGTGATATCCTTATGTTAGTTAGGTTTAAGTACCTCTAAGTTCTAGGGAACTGATGACCTCAGAAGTTAAGTCCCATAGTGTTCAGAACCATTTGAACACTAATATTGGGTACTATTCGTATTAGAAGCATTTACAGTATTTGACAATGACAATTTGATTTTTCATGTAGCCATATGTTTGACAAACTTTGATGAAGTAATCGATTCTTTCATAGATAGGAAAGCACACCAGTAGTAGAACAAACTGTGCATCACCCCTCTCTCCATTGATGCCAAATTTATTCAAGATGGCGGATCCAAGATGGCGGCGATAGATATGGAAACATCGCAATGACGTCATGGCGAGAAGTTCAAATTTTGGCGGGAAGATAGGGCAACTGGGCTACCTCCACTAACGTAATCCCCTCCCCTCTGCCCTTCCCACCTTTCCCCAAGAAAACGGCGGGAAGCTCAAATTCCAGCAGGACACTGCAACACACCACAGCTACCTCCACTAACCTAAGAAAATGGCGGGATAATAGGTCACTTGGGATACCTCCACTAACCTACGTCATCTGACCGCCACCTCTTCCTAGGAATTGGCGGGAAAAAGACCAACTGACCTAGTACACACTACTGCCATGAGAGGGCGCCTCGTCCCTTCTGTGACGTAATCCAAGATGGTGGTCTGGAGGGGAAAAATGGCGGGAAAAGGACTCAGCCTGCGATGGGCTACTGGAGAGAGGAAGGAGTGTACTTTACTTATTTTTGGAACTATTTATTTAGTGACGGATTTGACAAACTATATTTATTACACTGATGCAAAACACTTACTCTGACGTGCTTGAGTGCAACAGCAATGTCCCTGGCTCCACAAATATTTACGGTTTCTTCTGCTGCACGTTTCATAGATGCTTGAGATACAACCATCAAGGCACCTAAAAGTATTTTTATGTACATGCTGAACCTACTGGGAGGAGGAAAAAGGTCCATCAAACAACAAAACGTTTGAGCAGCCTTTTTTCCTTTACCTATTGCACGGATTGCATACATTAACTTCGAAAATTTTGCATAGTTCGTATTATGTGAATTTGAAGTCATTTTCGAGGTAGATTTGTTGCAGGATCTACACAGAACAACTAATTTCCTGCTATTTTGTTGTTCAGTTACTTCCAGACAGCCTCCACCATCACATCAATAACAATAAATCCACTACAAACAGCGTCATTGTTAACGCAAAAATTTCATTCAGCAGGAGGCGAGCCATGTGGGAGTTTCTTCCCTGAAGAACTGATGCATAGGTTACTTTCAACAGCGTGGCTTGCTTTGTGAACTTGTTACCACGGAATTTCCTTTTATTGAATTTCTTGATACGTGGCATAGTTTGTTGCCCAAGTGCTACATATATTTGTGGAAGTACATATCCTTCAGTGTGCAATAAATGCAAACTTCCAGTAACACGTGAACAAACAAAACGAAAGTAAATACTAGCAAAGCTGATCATTTACAGACTCTAGAAATCTGCACTGTTACCAACATATACAATGTATCATACGTATAATCGCTGGAAACAGATAGTTCATAGTTCTTTTCGAAATAATGCTGGTTACTGTAACAGAACTAAAGGGGGCTTGGCGGCATACATGACTGTAACCTTAAAATTTGGTATATATGTCATTTTTCATTTGAATCCCTATAATGTATATGCCAATGTAATCAAGAAAGACTATAGAACAAAATAAAGCTATAAACGTCGGAGAAATCGATGTTTTTATAAGTACCCTGTATCTTTAATATGCTTTACAATTAAGACTACTGTCGAAGCTTTCACATTCGAAATTACATGTTTGCAGAGCGATTATGCTACCTTCACCATCGAAATTGTGAAGTGCACTGTCCACAAATTGCAAGTAATTCTCTGTAATCACTCTCACCCAACAAACTGGAGATCGTGCGTGGAATGTTGCTAGACAAGTTGAATATACACTGAAGCGCCAAAGAAACTGCTATAGGCACAGAGATATGTAAACAGGCAGAATACGGCGCTGCAGTCGGAATCGCCTATATAAGAAAACAGGTGTCTGGTGCAGTTGTTAGATCGGTTACTACTGCTACAATGGCATGTTATCAACTTTTAAGTGAGTTTGAACGTGGCGTTATAGTCGGCTCACGAGCGATGGGGCACAGCATCTCCGAGGGAGCGATGAAGTGGGGATTTTCCCGTACGACCACTTCACGAGTGTACCATGAATATCAGGAATCCGGTAAAACATCAAATCTTAGACATCGCTACGGCTGGAAAAAGATCCTACAAGAACGGGACCAGCGACGACAAAAGTGCAACCCTTCCGCAAAACGCTGCAGATTTCAGTGCTGGACGATCAACAAGAGTCAGCCTGCGAACCATTCCACGAAACATCATCGATACGGGCTTTGGGACCCGAAGGCCTACTCGTGTTATCTTGATGATAGCACGACAGATAACTTTACAGCTCGCCTGGGCCCGTCAACACCGACGTTGGACTGTTGATGACTGAAAACATGTTGCCTCGACGGACGGGTTTCGTTTCAAATTGTTTCGATCGGATGGATGTGTACGGGTATGGAGACGAAGCCTGAATGCATGGACCCTGCGTGTCAGCAGGAGGAGACTGTTCAAGCTGGTGGTGGCTCTGCAATGGTGCGGGGAGTGTCGAGTTGGAGTGATGCGGGACCCTTCATATGTCTACATACGACTCTGACAGGTAACACGTCCGTAACCATCCCGTCTGATCAGTTGTATCCATTAATGTCCATTGTGCATTCCGACGGACTTGGGCGATTCCAGCAGGACAATGCAACGCCCCACATGTCCAGAATTGCCAGAGAATGGCTCCAGAAACACTCTGCTGAGTTTAAACACTTCCGCTTACCACCAAACTCCCCAGAGATGAATATTATTGAGCGTATCTGGGATGCGTTGCAACATGCTGTGCTGTTCAGAAGGGATCTCCACCCACTCGTACTCTTACGGATTTATGGACAGCCCTGCAGGATTCCAACAGCTGGCGAATAGCCAACCAAATGAGAACCCTCTAACAGGCAACGAACCTGATTTTCTGTTATAACTGCACACAACAAAGCTGATGTGCACCAGACCTTCCCCACTAACAGATGTATCACACAAAAAGCTGTGGCGGTGCGGGCTCACCGCCGTGTCCGTCCGAGGCCAAAGCTGTGTGGGAGAAATCCAGCCCGCACTGTCGTGCCAGTGGAAATTTAACGCACAATTACTACGTATGTACGTGGGACTACAAGTAATTCTAGATAGTGCAATTTTAAACACTCCTCTGAAAACGACGACGCGCAGGAAGCGGCGGAGCAGCTCAGATTGCGGAAGTCGCGAGCCGTCCTCGTCCTCGTCAACAGGGTTGTGGTGTGCTGTGAAGAGCGTTCCCGCCGCCATAGAGAGCAGGCGACGCGCGACAGCAAAGGAAAGGAAAGGAAACCTGACCGACACGATCGTGTAGCTGCGTGTGCAAAGCGATGTAGGAAGATTAATAATCTCTTAAAACCTAATAGGATAAAAAAGTGTTGTACTTTCGTTCATTATGGAAGATTCTGAAGAGTTGTATTCGTTTCTAAAGATCCACAGAACGTTCCCTTCTAGTCGACTTGGAGATAAACGTCATCAGACGCAGGACCCGAACCCCCGAGCTACGGTACGCTAGTCGCCACTACTAGGCACTCGCTATCGAACGAAAACTGTCTATACTTTAGTCCACCGTAATCGCAAAAGTATCGATACCTTAAAGTATCGACACTTATCTTTGATGAATGACTAGATACTCGGCATAGGCTCCGATCTCCCCATGTCCATTTCTAAAATCTAATGGAATGAGAGAGAGAGAGAGAGAGAGAGAGAGAGAGAGAGAGAGAGAGAGAGAGAGAGACAGAGAGGAGAAGAAGAAGAGAGAGAGTCGATTTCCCAAGTTTTAAAAAGCGTTAAATAAAGCAGTGTGTTTATTTTGCACAGAGACTAGTTGAAAAAAACACACTTCTCTTGCTCTTTGTTTTCTGAGAACATCCTTGATCACTTATATCTAAAATACGAACTTCAAAAAAATCGTAATAAATGTTAGTGTTTCACGCTCAAAAATACTCTAGATTGCTCAGAAATGCTCTCAAGTGCACTGTGAAATAAACGACTGTGATTGATCGTGATTTCTGTCTAGAAAATCAGAACATTCCAAATCATTCGAGGAGATTCAATAATTCAAAACTATTCGAGGACATTTTCTCCCTTCCTTGATTCGCTGTAATCGATTTCCAAAATAATAGTGACATTCCGGAACATACTCGAACGTCCTGACAAATTCTAGAACATTATGGAACATTTAAGAACTTTCTGAAAGGGAGTAGAACAGTTTGCTGTATTGCAGAACATACAGAATCTTTCAGAAGGTTCGTGTAACACTATGTAAGATTCTGCAACATTCCCCAACATTTTGGAACATTCTAGAACGTCCTGCTCACTGTCGGCCACCTCGGCACACGATTTGCAGCTACTCTACCGAGTTCTCGTAAGATGTTCACCGGCACGACGCTCCCTTCTCACGGCGGTATCTTCGAACTCGGCCCCTGCAACCGAAACCTTCTCCACGGGTGCGGCGGCGGAGGGGCGGCTTGCGGGGGTGCAGCGCCCGGCTCGGAGCTGCCACGCCTACGTACCCGCTCACTGACTGCCACCTGTACAAAATTAAAACCTGATACCACGACAATTCAGCACCAGGGAGACAACTGAATAGTAGCCACGTTTATCTTTCCGGTAGGCTCCTTTCTCTGTGGTAATTCAACTATTCTTTCACATAAACTGCTTTAGACGACAATACAAAAGACAACGAGGTTATACGAATCGTTGAACAAGGAGATTTCAAGAGCACAGACTATTAACGAAATGCTGTCAACGTTGGCGAAGCGGCGCCAGCCTTCACGCACTCACTGTCTGACTGACGCGACGCGACGCGACGCGCACAAATCTCGGCCTGTTCGTTCTCGTGCAGACACTTGCTGTTTCAAGTGTTGCAGCTGAGTAATGTGGCCAGACAGTGGGTAAATAATTAAAATGTAATAAACCACTAGGACGATACGTGCTATCTGTGTAGCATATGAGGTAAAATGCTATCCCGGAACCCGGTACGAATTGCAGTGTAGGGGCGACAAGAATTCGCTTGTCAACATTTTCCGTAGTTGTCGACAGAATTTATGAAACTGAAATACTGTGGTAATCTACTCATTGAGAGGTATAATCCTGCGCGACGCAGTGAGGCGCGTACGAGACTCAGAAACTGCGAGGCGGCTCAACTCGCGTATCTCATTTCATTCAGTGTCAGAGAACGAGAGCATTTAGCTACTTTCAACAACCTTCAAACGTAATTTCAAAAGTCTGCGGAACTCCTCTTCGCTGACAACCACCGAAAAATGACGGAAGGAAAAAAGTTTATCAATCACTACATTTTCGCTCCTTCAGGAGCACGCACGGCGTCTCAATTTATTACTCGTTTACTGCTAACTGTATACGCAACACAGTTTTCGGGCAGTGTCCGCGAATACCACTGAATGGGCCTGTAAAATGATATCTCCTCAACGTTACGCTGTACGGTGACATAAAGTCATAAATACTAAGATGTGTGGAAACATAGCTTTTCTTAGAAGATGCTGTTTCTTTTTGTACACGGGAGTACCGTTGTTTAAAAATTCGCGGTTGGCGGAAGTTGGTAGTTATCGAATGATGGAAAACTTGGGTCTTTATTTTTTGTGTCCCGACTTTTAGGGCCTACAGACGGTGATGTTTCAGAGCAGCAATCGTTCCTCAAGTCGAGATGTTCTGCAAAGTGCACCTGTCAGGATTACTACACCGCCAGTCATTTGAGTCTGAGGATTTGCGACACTCCTGTCACTATGTGTGCATTACAGTTTAAATTTCAGATAACCCTTTGGGACTCTGTTAAATAATATCCAAAAGTCAGACGAAATATCTTGAAATATCACTTTAATTTGCTAAGTTTACTTCAGTAAATAGCCAATTAAACCTGAAGTGCGCCATCTTGCACAAGTTTACTATACACTTCGCCGACTACCGTACTGGCGGATTCAGATTTTCCTAAAGCGTTTACGATGTAACTCTGTTTTACCCAACCGAATTGTGAGGAACTCCACACTAAGCGACCTAAGCAAATTTTTACCGCTATTCTTGATTACACAAATATTGCAATCAACGTCTCTTTTTCAGATGAAATTACCGTAATTTGTGCTGACAGTGACGTATTTCTAAAAAGACGAATTCAGTGGCGTTCGACTCTGCAAAATTCGATTGCTAGTTTCAGAATAATAACAAATTTCGAACACTAGAAGACATAAACGGACTTTTAAGGAAAGTTTGTGAGTACGTTGCTTTGTGATTTTCTTTTTACTGCTATTGCTGTTGTAATTTTGCAGTGCCAGTGTCTATTTTGACATTAAACTGGTGAAGTGAAGTTATTATTTAACACTCATTACATGACAATACTCTTACAAATCCGTTTAGTGTTTGACGTCCACATTTCTTAATCCATTCAATGTTCCACAATCATTTTTGTTTCGAGGTTTGTGCAGAAATAATGGCTGAACTGTTACAGTACTTAGTTGGTGAATCCCCCTTTGTATTCGGAAGGACGACGGTTCAATCCCGCGTCCGGCCATCCTGATTTAGGTTTTCCGTGATTTCCCTAAATCGCTCCAGGCAAATGCCGGGATGGTTCCTCTGAAAGGGCACGGCCGACTTCCTTCCCCATCCTTCCCTAATCCGATGAGACCGATGACCACGCTGTCTGGTCTCCTTCCCCAAACCAACCAACCAACCCCTTTGTATGTCGCGCGCTTTGCCTTCCAGTTGGTGTGTTGGTCCAACCACATGAGATACGAGTGGTCAGTATCAGCTTTACATTAAGCTACTTCTTTTCTGTTTCACTTGACAGAGTTGAGTCCTGTTGGAGAACTCCATCGGTCCGTCGCGACACTTTCGTACAACAACCTCTATATAATACAGCACTTCGCTTCATACTCTGAGTTCTAAATACTTAATTACTCCAGAACTAATGGTAGTATTTTGAACAGTGAAACACCGTTGAATTCGTCTGGTACTGGCACCATAAATTACTATAGTTCCATTGGAGAAAACGAAGTAGATGCCAATAGCTCTGTAGGAAATGGTACGAGCACGAAATTCGATAGTACGCAAGACGAATGGTCGACTTGAGTTTGTTCGCAGAATTCTAGGAAAGTATGATCCACATGTAAAGGAGACCTCGAATAAAACCCACCCTGTTTGCTGCTGGAGTGTTTCGGATGTCCAGCACGTCAGATAAAACAGACACACCGAAGCAACGCTGCCTTTGGTGCCAGCGTGTTGGAACGACGCTCGAGTGTTACGCAGATGCTTTGTGAACTCAAAAGGGAATCCGTGGATGGATGTGCAAGTTCTTTTCACACACAGTTGCGAATGTGAACCACTTTCGGCTACATATTATAATGACGGCAAAGAAAAGTTATGCCGGACCGGGAGTCGGAGCCAGCAAGTCGTTCTTTGGCTCACAACCTGTGCTCGTCCGTTACGATTTTCCCGTCCATTAAGGAAGCGTTTATTTTATACAGAGTCGAAGGCCTGGTACTTGCGAATTCGTAAGTATTGAGGAAATTTAGGGAATTGGCATCACACTGCAAAACGATACTGCTGCCGCTAATATACATTTTCGCGTAATATTTAGTGAGGGCTTTTTCTGAATTCGTTTTTGAGAAAACAGAATTATATTAATTTAAATAGTTCTGGAATAACTGCTTAAATCGACTGCCCTGTGCTTGTGGATGTAGAGGGATTACACTGCTTGACGATTCCTGGAACTAACTCCCTCGGAATTTCAACAGTTAACATTTCTACAATGTACCATGCCTCTCCTGTTGCGCAGACCAGACTACCTCGTCGCGTGAAGTCGCTCTAACTTACCTGAGGCGACTCGTATGCTACGGTGAACCATTGCGAGTGTGTGGGTGTGTTGGTGTGAGCTGCGGCCCGCAGAAGACGTCGAGTCGATGTGGCGTCTGCTCGACTGCGAGTCCGGCGTGTCCCACCCGTGCGGGGCGGGCTGGCGTTTTTATAGCAGCGGAGGAGAGGCTGCTCCCCTCCCCTCCCCTCCCCTCTAGCTGGGCTGCTCCTGCCAACGGGGGCCGCGGCTAACCACCGACTCCCCCCCCCCCCTCCCGGCCCCCAGCGACGATCGCGTTTGGTGGAACAGACAGTGGAAGTGGGGGAGGGAGAGGGACAAGTGGCACAGCAGAGAGAGAGAGAGAGACAAAGTCAATATTATCCTCACTTCATGGAATTTCCTTCAACTCAATAATCACTAAGTGTGGCAGTTATTCAGGATTCACAAGAAATGTGTCACATATTCTTGCACGAAGCACTATTCGCCAAAACTACAAGAAACGTCACTATACTTATACGACCGGCGATCAATACCTGCTCAGGCAAGAGCCGTTGAAAATGCGTATTTCACAGCCTGCATTATGTTTACAGCCCAGCAAACCCACGACTGAAGCTCACAAGAATTTAGAAGTGAGCAAAGCCACGGGGTAATTCATCTAAGGCCACACGTTCAACTCATAGGTCGATTAAAGGAACTGAAGTTGTGCATTCTTTCATCTATCTCGGGCCAACCATCTGCTACTAGGGGAAGCTGTGAAGATGAGATAAGAAGCGTCCATGAAAAGCCCATTAGATCTGCCAGAACAGACCAATAACGAACGCCACAAAGAAATGACTTGTTGAAACATTCGCATTTTCCGTCTTATTTTGTTATTGTTGTTGTTGTTGTGTTATTCAGTGAGAAAACTGGTTTGATGCGGCTCTCCGTGCTACTCTATCCCATTCGAGCCTCTTCGTCTTCGAATGTCTGCCCCGATAGCTGAGTGGTCAGCTTGACGGATTGCCGTCCTACGCGCCCGGGTTCGATTCCCGGCTGGGTCGGAGATTTTCTCCGCTCAGGGACTGGGTAGTGTGTTGTCTTCATCATCATTTCATTCCAATTCGGAGCGCAGGCCGCCCAATGTGGCGTCGAATGTAATAAGACCTGCACCAAGGTGGCTGGACCTGCCACGCAAGGGGCCTCCCAGCCAATGACGCCAAACGCTCATTTCATTTCCATCTTCGAATAACTCCTGCGACCTGCATGCTACTGAATCTGCTTATTGTATTCATCTCTTGGTTTCCTCTACGATTTTTACTCCCCATCATTCCCTCCATTACGAAATTGGTGATCCCTTGATGTCCCACGTGTCCCTTCTACTCATGTTGTGCAACAAATTTCTTTTTTCCCCAATTCTATTCAGTACCTTCTCACTATTTACACGATCAACCCATCTAATGTTCAGCATTCTTCCGTAAGACCAAAATGCAAAAGCCCCTGTTCTCTTCTTGTCTAACATTTTTATCGTCTATGTTTCACTTCCATACATGACTTCTCTCCATACAAATACTTTCAGAAATCGGTTATTTTGCTGCCTCAATCTTCTACATTAAGTGCCTAATTTCCTAATCTAGTTCCCCTAACATCACCTGATGGAATTCGACTGCAATCGATTAAAGTTGTTTTGCTTTTGCTCTTCTTATAACCTCTTTAAAGAGACTGTTCATTCCGTTCAGCTGCTCTTCCAAGTCCTTTGCTGTCTCTGACGGAATTGAAATGTCGTTGTCAAACCTAAAAGTTTTTATTTCTTCTCCCTGAACTGCAATACCCACTTCAAATTTTTCTTTGCTTTCCTTTACTGCTTGTTCAGTGTATAGATTGAACAACATTGGGGATAGTCTACTACCCTGTCTCACTCCCTTCTCAACCACTGCTTCCCTTTCTGCTCGTCGACTCTTAAAACTGCCGTCCTGTTTCTGTTCAAGTTATAAATAGCCTTTTTGTCCCTGCATTTTATCCCTGCTACCTTCAGAATTTGAAAGGAACTTTTACAATCAACATTATCAAAAGCATTGTCTAAGACTAAAACCTGTATTCTAAAATAAGTCACTATTGCCTCGCATGTTCCTACATTTCTCGTTAATACCAACTGATCTTCTCTGAGGTCGACTTCTACCAGTTTTTACATTCTTCTGTAAAGAAATTGTGTTATCATTATGCAGCCATGACTTATTAAATTGATAGTTCAATAATATTCACACTTGTCTCCACCTGCTTTCTTTGGAACTGGAATTATTACATTCTTCTCGCAGTCTGAGGGTATTTGGACTCTCTCATACATCTTTGCATAGCAAGAGTTTTTTGATGGCTGGCTCTCCAAAAGCTGTTAGTAGTTCTGACAGAGCGTCATCTACTCCCAGGGCCTTGTTTCGACTTAACATTTTCAGTGCGTTAAGTTC
Organism: Schistocerca americana; assembly: GCF_021461395.2. Taxonomy (NCBI): domain Eukaryota; kingdom Metazoa; phylum Arthropoda; class Insecta; order Orthoptera; family Acrididae; genus Schistocerca; species Schistocerca americana. Next base: position 718,956,923 of record NC_060123.1, read on the forward strand.
TTCTCACACTATCATATCTCCCATCTCATCTTCATCTATTTTCTCTACCCTTCTATAATATTGTCTTCAAGTTCATCTGCCTTCTAGAGACCTCTACATGGATACTCTGAGAGGCACTTAAATGTGATTTGTAAAGGGTTCGACCCTCTATATTCATTCCTTCCAGCTTTTGGCTTCACCTTCTTTCCTTATGACTGTTTTTCCATCCCAGCTCTTGATATTCATACAGCTGCTTCTCTTTTTCCAAAGGCCTCTTTAATTTTTCTATAGTGATGTCTATCTTTCCTCTAGTGATATACGTTTCTAAATCCTTACGTATGTTCTCTAGCGATTCCTGCTTAGCCATTTTGAACTACCTGTCAGTCTCCTTTTTTAAATGTTTGTATTTCTTTTCGCCTCCTTCATTTATTGAATTTTTGTATTTTCTCTCTTCATCAGTTAAATTCAATATACGTATCCTGAACTATCCAAGTGTTTCTACTAAGCCTTGTCTTTTTCCTATTTGATCCTCTGCTGCCTTCAAAGGGTAGCTGTGAGAGATGAAATAGTGGTCTTCTACTGTATTTTTTCCCAGTTCTAGTCAATCGATGCCTAATACTCCCTCAGAAAATTGAAAGAACCAGAGGTTGCTGAGAGTTTCACAGTCCCGACTGCTTAATTTCCTGCCTTGTTGCAAATTCTTTAGTTTTAATCTACAGTTCATAACCAATAAACGGTGTTCAAAGTTCACATCTGCCCCTGGCAATTATTACAATTTAAATTCTGATTCCGAAATCTCTCTCTTACCAACATATAATCTATCTGAAACCTTCCCACGGTCCATATTCACCTACTATTTTGTCTCTCTTCCTTTTCCTACTATCGAATCCCAGTCTCCCAGCACAGAAGAAATGTATGATGAGATAAAAGAAATTATTCAGGAACTTAAGGGAGATGAAAATTTAACTATCACTTCATCATCTGTGGAGCAATTTGGCTAATAAACTTTTACTATGAACAGCAAGGTGAATGCATTTTCGTAGCCAAGTTAGTCGTGAACCATATCCCCCAAAGTAGTACCTTACCCGTGTTCCTATTATCTAAGTATTTAACCAACACCTTCATTATCCTTCTTTCATTTGGCATTTATAACCTGAGTAGATGTCCTGTTCCTCCTGCCATCAACCTTCACTAATTCCCACTATATCTAAGTTTAACCTATACATTTCTTTTCTTACATTCTTACCTAACTGCCTAATATTCCACCCTCCAATCCGTAGAACGCCAGTTTGTTTCTCCTGATGGTGACATTCTGCTGAATAGCCTTGCCCGGAAATCTAAACGTGAGACTATCTTACCTTCGGAATATTTTAGTCAAGAGGATTCTATCATCATTTAACCACACAGCAGAGCTGCATGCCCTCAGGATAAATTATGGCTGTCGTTTCCCCTTGCTTGCATGTATTCACAGTACCAACACAGTGAGATCATTTTTGTTGCTGCGACAAAGCCAGTTCAGTGAATCATCCAGACTGTTGCCCCTGCACCCACTGGGAAGGCTGCTGGCCCTCTTCAGCAACCACACGTTTTTCTGGCCTCTCAACAGATACCCCATCGTTGAGGCTGTACCTACGGTATTGCTATCTGTATCGCTGAGGCGCGCAAGCCTCCCCACCAACGGCAAGGTCTGTGGTTCTTCTTTTATGTTAGCGAAACGTGGACTCTTAATGGATGATGGTGCACATAAAATGGACTCAAACAGTAACTCAGTATCTCCAGGATCCTTTCTTCTCGTGTCAATCGAAAAACTTATTTTTTAGAAGAGGTGGAGAAAATCGAGGAAAAATAATCTTTGAAGGAAATATCGATGGCGTGAGGTAGATGAGAAGAGCAGCGAACAGGTGAATAGATCACATCAAGATGATCTCCGGCCTACTTCTTCAAGAGGCTCTAAGAGTATCTGGCAGCTGTCCGAGACAGAGATGGTTGCTTCATGGTGTCACAACGCTCAGCTATGAGGACAATGTCTTGTGACGAAAGCCCCGATGCTATAAAGGAAAAAAGTCAACGTGTGATCATTTTGCAAAAGACTGAAAGTGTTAAATATTTGACATTATAGCATGTAAGAGAGAAAAATTCAGAGAAGGGTTGGAATTATGTTTAATATTTGTTGGAAGCCCCTAAATGCCCTCATTATGGGATCTGTTTTAAACAAAAGCCAGTTTTCCATGCACCTCAATGTTTATGCCGTAATTTCTCCCGAACTATGTGTTGTAAATGCTATAATTATGCAGCTACAGTCAGAGGTATATATAGATACGGTCAGCAAAATATGTTGCAGGTAGGATTCATAGTAAAGAAGTTATAAATTAAAGCGTAATATAAAATTTATATAGCTTACGAGATCGCTGTTTCCCAAAAATGTTAGCCTACTTAAATTTTTAAGTGTAGTTCCTGACGTTGAAGTTTTACTGCATGAACAGCAAAAATATTGTAACTGACACTTTTTTTTCCTTTCATCGTTTTTTCAACGAGGAAAAGTTTCGCAAGGATGTGAATCTATGTGTAAAGTTCGTTACATTTACTAAGTTCTTTCATTCTTAAATATTGAATAAACATAACCTGGATTTTTCGGTATGCTAACTCATGCTCCGGCGAGACAAACACACAGTTTCTAACTGTAGTACTTGTTACACCCTCATGTTAAAGGTTTAACGCAATAAAACCTCTTTATGAGTAGATTATGACAGCATTTTATACTTGCTCAACAATTATACGACATATTGAAAATGAAAATTTTGTTCAATCTGGACGCCGTTAGATAAGCAACCTGCAACTGGGAACGTCACTCACGAGCCGCCAACCGCGATACCCGTTTAGTGATATGCAGGGGGTGCGCCGCGAACAGAACACATTACCAAGCCTGATGCGGCGCACAAAGACCGTTGTCATCCAAAACAGCTTGCAGTGACCTCAGAATGGGTGAGTACAGCTTCTGCACGGTTTTCAAGCCAAGTACAGCAGGTTCAGGTAAGGGTGATGGCGGTGGATAACGACCGCACACCGTCTCTCCAAAACATTAAGATCTGTGGCGGCCAGCAGAGTTGCGATAATTTATCCTCGTACACAGAAAACCAGTCCTGGACGATGCAGGTTCTGTGAACAGCGGCCCCGTCATCTTGGAACACGGTGTCACATTTGATGAACAAACATCTTACCATGGGACGGCCCTGATCAACCATTACTCGGCAATAATGCAGCCTTACACAGCAACCTTTGGAGCGTCGGAGCACCACGATATCACTGCCCAAATCACCGCCGAAGCCCTGTGATGTTGTTGCCAAGTTTACGTCACAAGAGCACAAGTTGGAAACGGTGTGAAACAGAACTCATCCGACTAAATGGCTTTCTTCAAGTTGTGCCAAGTCCAGGTTTTAAGTAGTAGAATAAAAGGGGTTATGGCATACTTTTGATAGTAAATTGATATCCTAATTAATTAAATTGGTCAATTAAACTACCCCTCCCCCTTAACTTACTTTTCTACTAAGTGGTTTATGATCCCATGGGGGGTCGATCTATGATGCCCTGAGCTTCTGAGAACATCCCTCCCCCCAAACATCTATCCTCCCCCTCCTAATCCCCCCACCCCTCTGGGAATAGAGCACTTTTTGTCACCCTTTCCCAATTCTGAGACCCTTTCCCTCTCCTGGTAAAACCCCCAGCCCTCCCCACACTTTCCTCACTTCCCCCCACCACTCTCGTGCCTGCAAATTCGTCGGAAAAAGACCCAGTCTGTCCTGGAGAGGAAGAGTCTCGTGTCACCAAATTCAAATCAATGAATAAAGAATATGCAAACTGTATTGAATAATACATTATTGGCAGTCAGTTTGTGGGAGTCAGGGCTCCTGCACACAGGTAGAGCTCACGTCTGCACACCCACCTCGACTTCCCACGATGCAGTAACTGCAAGCTCTGAGGAATAGAATGAAGTGCAGTATATGAGCCACAGTTATGGGTCACCCACGTACGTGTATGAGCGCACACATCTGCATGCCACAGAGGTCGTAAACCGCCTAATGCCCTAATTACAGATTGTGGGATTAAATACTACTGACTGTGAACCAGGAGTCACCGTACTTTCATATTCGTAAGCAGGGAAATCACCTCCACTCTCTCAAGTGGCTACCTCCTGTTGGAACACCCATAGACCAAGTGAGATGCGTAACCATCCCTAGGGCTCCAACAGGTGGGGGCTTTCCTTCGATCGAGAAATTCCCGTTTGTCTCGGTCTAGAGTTTGTAAACCGACGTGTACAAACATGCGGATGGAGGTTTCCATTCCTCCTCAGAATATTGTGTTCCTATTAGATAATGCTGGGGACAAAGGGAGCGCTGTCGCAATTGCGATATCAAAAATCTCAGGAAATACTCCATTTTCACTAGTCTATCAAATTAATTGTTTACAGGAGTCAAATAGATCACTTAAAACACTCACTACCATCTTGCGATGATATTTCTTCGTAATAAAACATATTTCCACTGTTTGAGAGTTACATACAACCATTTTGTGACTAAAGTAATTAAATTTCTGTCACAAATATATCACAGCGCTAAAGATATCTGAGGTCTCGTACGCACCCACATTTGAGAGCAGAAGCACCCTCCTCCACCTCACACTAAACACACCGAGCGGAAGAAAAGCCTTTCGATCGCACACACTAACAATCACGAAGCGAGCCGTGGCTGTGACGCCTGTCAGAGGACTAGAGAGCCGCATCCGTATCGATTACGCCAGCAGCCGTGTGAAAATCCCCAGGTATCCAAACACTGGCCAGACCAGACTCTCAGAGCCCGGAGAAACCGTAATGGTGACCACCGGGCAGTCAACAGATCAATTTACGTGCGGGGCGAGGGGGGGGCAGGGGGGGGGGGGTGGGGGGGGGGGGGTGACGGAATAATCGTCCTGCGCAGACACTCGCCACGACGAGTCCTCTCGTGCAACACACACGTCCGCCGCTGCACAGCCAGCGCACCGGCTGCTCGGCTGACGCCGCGACCGCTGCCGCCGGCGCACGCCCCCGTGGCTACGGCCGAGAACCACCAGGTGGGAGCGTCCTGCGCACCCGCTGCTCCTGCAGTCTCCGGTGGGCCCGAGCCCGAGGCTCGTGCCCACTCCTGCCGCTGGCCGTGGCACGCTGAGAGTCGAGCAGTGGTCACGTAGGTTTAACTGCAGATCCACGCCCGACGGCACTGCCTAGTTTTTTAAACTAGACAGTGTATGGATTTTTTAAAATCCATTTTACCAGTCTGAAATGGGCATATTGTCGATACAGCTCGAATGTCCCACGCAAAACGTACATTCCTCCCGTTTATATGAATTATTTTCAAACACAGAAGAAATCGGATCCTACATGCATTTTCACATCACTAAAGTATCATTACTTCTTGTAAAAATCATGTACAACAGTTTGGGATAGGGTATATTTAGTATATTTCCTGTATGTATTCTCTCATCTGGTAAAAAAAAAAAAAAAAAAAAAAAATTCGTTCTCATCAGCTTAACTACACTCCTGGAAATTGAAATAAGAACACCGTGAGTTCATTGTCCCAGGAAGGGGAAACTTTATTGACACATTCCTGGGGTCAGATACATCACATGATCACACTGACAGAACCACAGGCACATAGACACAGGCAACAGAGCATGCACAATGTCGGCACTAGTACAGTGTATATCCACCTTTTGCAACAATGCAGGCTGCTATTCTCCCATGGAGACGATCGTAGAGATGCTGGATGTAGTCCTGTGGAACGGCTTGCCATGCCATTTCCACCTGGCGCCTCAGTTGGACCAGCGTTCGCGCTGGACGTGCAGACCGCGTGAGACGACGCTTCATCCAGTCCCAAACATGCTCAATGGGGGACAGATCTGGAGATCTTGTTGGCCAGGGTAGTTGACTTACACCTTCTAGAGCACGTTGGGTGGCACGGGATACATGCGGACGTGCATTGTCCTGTTGGAACAGCACGTTCCCTTGTCGGTCTAGGAATGGTAGAACGATGGGTTCGATGACGGTTTGGATGTACCGTGCACTATTCAGTGTCCCCTCAACGATCACCAGTGGTGTACGGCCAGTGTAGGAGATCGCTCCCCACACCATGATGCCGGGTGTTGGCCCTGTGTGCCTCGGTCGTATGCAGTCCTGATTGTGGCGCTCACCTGCACGGCGCCAAACACGCATACGACCATCATTGGCACCAAGGCAGGAGCGACTCTCATCGCTGAAGACGACACGTCTCCATTCGTCCCTCCATTCACGCCTGTCGCGACACCACTGGAGGCGGGCTGCACGATGTTGGGGCGTGAGCGGAAGACGGCCTAACGGTGTGCGGGACCGTAGCCCAGCTTCATGGAGACGGTTGCGAATGGTCCTCGCCGATACCCCAGGAGCAACAGTGTCCCTAATTTGCTGGGAAGTGGCGGTGCGGTCCCCTACGGCACTGCGTAGGATCCTACGGTCTTGGCGTGCATCCGTGCGTCGCTGCGGTCCGGTCCCAGGTCGACGGGCACGTGCACCTTCCGCCGACCACTGGCGACAACATCGATGTACTGTGGAGACCTCACGCCCCACGTGTTGAGCAATTCGGCGGTACGTCCACCCGGCCTCCCGCATGCCCACTATACGCCCTCGCTCAAAGTCCGTCAACTGCACATACGGTTCACGTCCACGCTGTCGCGGCATGCTACCAGTGTTAAAGACTGCGATGGAGCTCCGTATGCCACGGCAAACTGGCTGACACTGACGGCGGCGGTGCACAAATGCTGCGCAGCTAGCGCCATTCGACGGCCAACACCGCGGTTCCTGGTGTGTCCGCTGTGCCGTGCGTGTGATCATTGCTTGTACAGCCCTCTCGCAGTGTCCGGAGCAAGTATGGTGGGTCTGACACACCGGTGTCAATGTGTTCTTTTTTCCATTTCCAGGAGTGTATGTTACGCCCTGCATCACTGGACTCATTTTTGGCTCACGATGAAGTGCTAACAGCATTCTCTACCTCTGTCACAGGACACCTCATCGCTTTCGAACTCTCATAAAGCAGCTAAACGGCTCATCACCCACAAAGTCTCTTAAGGTAGCAGCACACAGGAGTTGTAAATATCAGGCTGCTACTCTACATCACTTTATAAAATTCGGTAGTACAGCTGTTCTTTTTTTGTTACGATGCTCACTTCTCCCTGTATAGGCGGAAATCTGAAATCTCGTTAAACGATCCCGCCACAACGAAAAAACGCTCGATTACCGCTCCAACTCACGAATCATATCCGTGCTACTCTCGCCCTCACATCTACCCTCCTTGTGGCACGTCACTGATATCAAATTGATTGAGTAATTAATTATATTGATCATGAGAGTCCTTTGCTTCACTTTTTTTTTTTTCCTGCAGTCAGATTACACCTGCCAGGTAACTTTTACAGACACTTCTGTAACGTCTATGAGGGCTTCCTACAGGCTAGGATAGCAAAATCGCTGGCAACTGTAGTCAAATAACTGACGGTATCCTCCGCCAATCACGCCCTGTGCGTCAGCTCCGCTGAGACCCGCCAGTCTACCGCGCAGCAGGATGCGCTGCACCCCCACCCACCGCCGCGATGCCCCCACCCCCCCCCCCCCCCCCCCAACCAAGCCCACGCCGCCGCCACCGGCATGCAGACCTGCAGAAGCATTCCTGTTGTCTCCTGCCAAATTAGTGGGCGAAAGCTTCGAGAGATCAAATGGAAATCACTGAAGATGAGACGACGTTCTCCTCGAGCAACAAAATTTACACATTTGAAATTGACCTCAGAAGGATCCTACTGCCACCAACATAATTTTGCCTACGTAACACGAAGACAAGACACTAGAAATTAGCGCTATACGGAGGCATACGCATAGCCCCTTTTCCATCTCTCCATTTGCGAGTGGAATAGGTAAGGAAATGACTAGTGGTGGTACAGGGTACTGGGCGCCATACAATGTACAGTCTTAGACATAAAACCTGACCGCCAGCCGGCCGCCACAGAGACGAAGTCCGAGTCTTTCACTTAATGTGGCCAATAAAACTGACCGCCCCTGACAACTCTAAGTCCGGCCATCTGCACAATCTGGCAACACTGTAAGATGGGGAAGTGTTAGGAGGAAGTGTTGTCTACTTCCGAGCTGGTATGGATGGAGTGAGCCCGTGGTCTTGCGGTAATCAGCTTGCATTCTAAATTTAGAGTCGCATGTTCGCGTCCAACTGTTTTTTTTTTTTTTTTTTTTTTTAACCACATTTCGGTCTAAAGTTATGAGTCTGATTGAACATAGAAGACAATTCGCTTAACATTCTACCACCCGCAATAACAAGTATTCCAGAAAAAAATCCGTAGGACAGCTCGTGGCTGCGTCGCGATCATAACAGCTTACGCTCGAGCGTTTCCTCGCGCTGCAGCAGCTACCGGCCACCGGCCAGCGGCCAGACGCCACCCGCCGCCTGAAATCTGGCGCCGCGTTCACATGTGAACGCGGCGCCACGCTGTTACTGTATGTATCAATGCCATTTTCGATTTTGAAGTTCTAGTTATCATCTTGCAGTTAAGCATTGCATTTTGCATACTTGAAAATCATAAACTACGGTTAAGCACTGTAAAATTGAGTCGGAAGTGGAAAAAGGTATAACATCTGAAACACGACGTTTACTTTTGGTATAACAGAGGGGTGATTGTAGAGGAGGCAGCTAGAAAGATTTGAACTGTGCGTGGAGCGAGTGTTTTTGGGAAAAATACGCCAAAAAAAGATTTTCTTGTTTCAACAAAGATCGTTCTTGCATGAATGATTATCCACATTAAGGAAGTCTCGACTACTGATATATGTGACAGATTACCATTTTACCATCATGCAACATTTGCATTCAACAGGCAAAGTTCAGATGTCTGGTGTAGGAGCACTGCATGCTCTAATTCGAAACAACAAAAATTAACAGAGTGACTATTATTGAACGTCATCAGGTCGCTCATTGAGCATTCCTATGCAGTACTGTTACTGGTGACGTGTTACGATGCCTTTATCGTTAACTTCATAAGAAGAAATGAAAGGCTGAGCCCCACCAAAAGACGTAGACTAGAGTAAAGTGTAGTGTGAACATAGTATTTTACATCTGATAACGCCAAAAGTTTCTTTTGGGCTACAAATTCTGCCCCAAGGGGTCTACATCTACATCTACATTTATACTCCGCAAGCCACCCAACGGTGTGTGGCGAAAGGCACTTTACGTGCCACTGTCATTACCTCCCTTTTCTGTTCGAGTCGCGTATGGTTCGCGGGAAGAACGACTGTCTGAAAGCCTCCGTGCTTCCTCGAATCTCTCTAATTTTACATTCATGACCTCCTCGGGAGGTATAAGTAGGGGGAAGCAATATATTCGATACCTCATCCAGAAACGCACCCTCTCGAAACCTGCCGAGCAAGCTACACCGCGATGCAGAGCGCCTCTCTTGCAGAGTCTGCCACTTGAGTTTGTTAAACATCTCCGTAACGCTATCTCGCTTACCAAATAACCCTGTGACGAAACGCGCCGCTCTTCTTTGGATCTTCTCTATCTCCTCCGTCAACCCGATCTGGTACGGATCCCGCACTGATGAGCAATACTCAAGTATAGGTCGAACGAGTGTTTTGTAAGCCACCTCCTTTGTTGATGGACTACATTTTCTAAGCACTCTCCCAATGAATCTCAGCCTGGTACCCGCCCTACCAACAATTAATTTTATATGATCATTCCACTTCAAATCGTTCCGCACGCATACTCCCAGATGTTTTACAGAAGTAACTGCTACCAGTGTTTGTTCCGCTATCATATAATCATACAATAAAGGATCCTTCTTTCTATGTATTCGCAATATATTACATTTGTCTATGTTAAGGCTCAGTTGCCACTCCCTGCACCAAGTGCCTATCCGCTGCAGATCTTCCTGCATTTCGCAACAATTTTCTAATGCTGCAACTTCTCTGTATACTACAGCATCATCCGCGAAAAGCCGCATGGAACTTCCGACACTATCTACTAGGTCATTTATATATATTGTGAAAAGCAATGCTCCCATAACACTCCCCTGTGGCACGCCAGAGATTACTCTAACGTCTGTAAACGTCTCTCCATTGAGAACAACATGCTGTGTTCTGTTTGCTAAAAACTCTTCAATCCAGCCACACAGCTGGTCTGATATTCCCTAGGCTCTTACTTTGTTTATCAGGTGACAGTGCGGAACTGTATCGAACGCCTTCCGGAAGTCAAGGAAAATGGCATCTGCCGGGGGGCCTGTATCTGTGCAACACAGCTGGAATTTGTTGTCAACAACTGAGACACCTTTCGGTCGCAGTGTAAGAAAGTCGAGCAACAAAACTACATCACCTGTGATACTCCATGATAACTCACTCTGTTGATTTGAAAAACAAAACTATCCAGGAGATTGATAGGAAAATCGTCTCTCAGACACCTGTATTGATAGGGAAGTCCTCTCTCAAGCACTTGTCCCTCTCGTCATATATTCGTAAAATATTACCTTTCCCGCTCTTGATCGATCAACCGTCAAGGCAATTCATTTCTAGACGAAAACACTCTTTAAAATTATTATGGTTTAATGACATCGTTAAAACAAGTAGGTTTCTACGGGCGTAGAATTTGTAAACAACTGTTGCATTGTCACATTGTTGTAGGTATCGTGAAAGAAAATTCAGCTGCTGTTAAATTTCTCTTTGATGATTACTGTTGCGTTTTGTAAACTAAAGGAAAATGCAAATAAAATATTCACTTTACTAATACAAATTAAATTCAGCTTACTACAGAAACATCCGACGGCAGTCTATCTTAATAAAGCATTAAGTTCAAAAATGGTTCAAAGGTCTCTGACCACTACGCGACTTAAGTTCTGAGGTCATCAGTCCCCTAGAACTTAGAACTATTTAAACCTAACTAACCTAAAGACATCACACACATCCATGCCTGAGGCAAGATTCGAACCTGCAACCCTCCTGGTCGCGCGGTTCCAGACTGTAGCAAAGCATTATGTGTCTGTAAGACGATTGATCCTATTTTAACACGAATTAGTGGGATATTACCGAATTTTGACTTTGAAAAGATTTGTATTTACTTCATTTCCTGTATCAATCGCAACTATTATGACAATATGGCATTTCATAGGTAAAATTATGTATACACAACAACAAAAAATATGTTGGTAGAAAACAAAACTGGCATTATGAAATTGACAGTACCGTAAGGTTTCCGCTCTGACACTAAGGGTTACTGTAAGGAGCAAGCCGAATTTTGCTCGAGCGTTATCTTACGATTCCCTTATTGAGTTTGTATCTGCCTGCTTGTAGCTCAGCTACAAAAGAATTAAAAATCTGGCTTTCAGCGAGTCTCGAAAGGCGAACGACAGCAGCTTGGTTACCTGGGAACTGGTTTTTCCTAAAGTGGGAAGACATCCTTTTGTAGTTGAATTGTTGGCAAATGTCAGTCAGACGTGTGCCGTTGGTCTAAGCGTTTCGGTATGTTGAATTTGTACCAATGATTTTTCTACATTTTTTTTTCTGTTCCAAATACAGAGTTGAAGTCTTCCATTAGTATTTTCACGTCATCTTGGTGAATTATGCTCATAGTATTTTCGAGTGTGTTCCAGAATTTTTCGACATTTTTGTTGTTTTTCTTATTTTCGATGTTGGTGGGGCCATTTGCATTGATGAGTGTATATTTTTTACTGGGGCTCTGAATGAGCCTAGTCATAAGTCGATTGTTGATGGGTGTGATTTCTTTGACAGAGTTGATGATAGATCTGTGTTCGAGAAAAGCAATGCCGACGATTGGTACTCCTTTCGCTACCTTTTGTTGTATTTTGAAGATGCAATGGTTTCCGTAATGCAAGGTTTCACTGTCAGTTAGTCGTGGTTCGTGAAGAGCAAGGATGAGAATTTTTTGTTGGTCGATTTCTTTTGTGAGATTATTTAGTTTTCATGCTTAGATCAATGTACCGATGTCTAGTTTTCAAATGCATGTTTTCTGCATGTAGGGAAGTTTACCAGAGATCTTCGACATTCTCTGCCGTGCTAACCTGGCCTCCCCAGAATCAGAAATTCCAACAGCCGCCTGTCGACAGTTTGCACAGTTCATGTTTGCTTGTGTTTCATTGGTTTGGCCTGGGTGATTCCAGGACCAGAGGGTGTTGAAGCCTTTGGAAGCAAATATTTTCAGCCGAGCTCATTGAGCTAACAGACGGTGGCCAGAGTAGCGGAGGTTTTCACTCAGACGTGCGTGGATTTTGAGTTCAACGGATTGAATAGTCGTTGAGGATTGTGTTAGTATTTGGTTCACTCCAAGTATTTGATTTCCTCGGTACCACCCATATGGGGGAGGATTTCCCCCATCGGCCCCACGGGATTATTGTTATTATTATTATTGTCATTATGTCATCAGCAAATCCGATATGGTGCATCTTCCCACCACTGAAATAGATGTGTATTGTTCGACTCAGTATTTTCATCACATAAATATGGGTTATAATTACGTTACACTGCTGCTAGTAGACATATTTCGCACTTTTTCTTGGGCAGTTGCTGCCTATTACTCCATCATAGGAATTTACGTGCGCAGCATTGTTGCAATACAGATGTTCAAATTATCCGATTTCTGTAATTTCATTTCGATGCCAGATCGTTCTAATCGGATTCAGCCAGTCAGGCTTAATGTGGATATCCGAATAGACTGGGTAAACCACATTCTTAATCGGACGGTTGAATCTAGATCACTTATTTATGACAGGGCCTGAATCCTTAAACACTGTGAAAAATAATAATACAATGTGCTTATTACTAATATTTTATTTAAATAAAAATATATCAACCAACGAGATTATTTACAGGAGCAGAGCTCCATCCATCATAGCAGAGCAGAGCGAGATTGGTTTCAGGGCCAAGAGAGGATAAAGCTGTTGCCGTTTGTTCCACGATCACCGAACATGAACCAGATAGAGAATATGTGGGCAGAGGTAACAAGGTCATTGCCATGTGGACCTACAAATGCAAGCGACCTTTGGACGAATATAGAAAACGTATGGTGGGAAGTAAACCATCACGCTACACTGTCGACGACTTAATGAAAACAATGCCCCTACGCCTTCGAGAAATCTTACGTAATGATCGTGGGTGGGTTGGTTACTAAAAGTATACTCGTCCACAAAACCCATGTGGACAATTATCTGATAGCCGGTCAAGCTTTGCTTTGTCGCAGCTCTTTACATACAAGTCCATTTCAGTCTCCTCCTTACAATTCTTGCAATGCAAGGTAATTGAAATATCTCATCCACTCGACGCCAACTGAGGAATTGACTGGTGCATGTGTTGTTCAGCACACAGTAGTTGTCACCCTCACTGGAATCAATGACTGTTTGTGTGTGTGTGTGTGTGTGTGTGTGTGTGTGTGTGTGTGTGTGTGTGCCTGTGTGTGTGTGTGTGTGTGTGTGTGTGTGTTTTCGTGTTGACGCATAATCTGAATCAATACTATTAACACTAGAGAGACAAACAACAATAAATATTGCATTAAATGTGACTGTAAAGTATTTTAATGCGATGGGAAGTTACAAACTGAATTTTTACCCATCCCACGTCCTGCGTATTACGTTAAGTAAGATGTATTAACTCCTTAGTATCGTTAGCAGAGACAGTGCGCTCTTGTTGTCGAGGCTCGCGACAAGTGCAGCGATTAGCAGTGCCCAGTGCCTCCGCGATTTGTTTATGTTGGCTGAGCGTGGACACTGCAGCAGACGCTTCGCCATAAACATAAAGAAATCACTTTGGCTCTGACTGCAGTGAGCGGATATCACTGCCTGCGTGTTCGTATAGTAACCAACGTGAGACTCTACTCACAGGTACCATGGGGCAATTGCAACGGGTATCATGTCATTAATCATCAGAATATTAGCCAGGGATTAAATGTCCACTCTATTTGAATCCCAAGAAAATAGGAACCTTCTCACAAAGGAATGTGAGGTGATATCAAAATTTATCCAACATACAAAAATTAACTGAAGGGCTTTCATGTATGCAGTAGCAGCACACAAGGGAATATTACGTCTTGTAAGCGTATATTTCATTTCCTCTTCTCATATTAACGCCCTTGTTTTGGTATGAAGTGAGAAAAGAACATGAAAAACTAAAGTTCCTGAGAAGCATATCAGTTATTTCCTATTCTCATATCATAACTTTTATTTTAGTATGAAGTAAAAAAACAACAGTTTAAGTTTGTGAAGCATAATATGACATAAGATTCTTATCGTAGGCGCTAACGGTAACGCAAAAAGCAGGGAGCTGTCCATTCTTTTGTCCAACAGTCTCTCTCCTTTCGTGCATTACTCCCGCTGGGCGATTCTTATTTAAGGACTCGTGGGCATCAAGTTCTTCAGCAGAACAAGCCTTATGTTATTGGGCTGATCACGGTATGGGAAAAATGCAACAAGGACGATTTCTCCTAAAGCAGTGGGGATATTTGCAAATGTCTGTATTCAGCAATGACTGCCAGCTGCCATAACACTTCACAGAATCCATGGGGCAGGCAACACAACTGTGCGTGCACTTCACACGTCATTCAGTAAGACGTCAGGAGATGGATGGAAACGTCAAATTAACGTCGCTTTCCGAGTCGTATTCAATCCAGAATGAGGTGTTATTCAGGTAGTTGAGCGTTCTAGCAATTACACTTTTATAATTCCCATATGAGTATTCCGATAGCCAAAAGAACCCGTTAGTGTGAAACTATCGGGAACTGCATTAATATCAAACTGCAAGAACTTCAGACAATACGTGGACTCTTCTCTTCGCTGGGTGAAATATTACTGTTATTTAGCATTCTCTCCGTCCTAGGCGTAATGCAAATGGAACTTCAGAGGCGCTTTCCGCTATTCTTGACAAACATCAGCAACTTGTAATCACTGCGAATTACAACTGCGTGATGATATGGCTCATGTGGTCAGTAGTTGTGGTGGTGTTATGCTGTCAACCTGCTTACAGTAACGTTAATGGTGGCACACATACGAGGTGCGGCTAGAAAAAAACCGGACTGATGCTGGAAAAAACATTTATTTACAATTATTTACAATTTCATATTATCCCCTTCAATGTACTCTCCTCCTCGGTCTCTACACCGCTCCATACGAATTTTCCACTGTTCATAGCAATGCTGCAGATCATTTTCGGTAAGTCCATACATTACTTCCGTCGCTTTTTCTTTTACTGCTTCAACAGTCTCAAATCTAGTTCCTTTCAAAGCTGACTTGACTTTAGGGAAAAGAAAAAAGTCACAGGGGGCCAAATCAGGTGAGTAGGGTGGATGATCTAAGATGGGAATGTTGTGTTTTGCCAAAAACGTCTTCACTGACAACGCACTGTGAGCTGGGGCATTGTCTTGGTGAAGGATCCATGACTTTTTTCTCCACAAATCGTTCCGTTTTCTCCGTACTCGCTCACGTAGGGTAGCCAGGACGCTAATGTAGTAATGCTGATTCACTGTTTGTCCCTCTGGTACCCAATCAATGTGCACAATCCCTTTGATGTCAAAAAAAAAAGCAATCATCATTGCCTTGAATTTCGATTTTGACATTCGTGCTTTTTTTTGTCGTGGAGAACCAGGAGTTTTCCAATGCATCGATTGGCGTTTAGTTTCAGGATCGTAAGTAAAAAACCACGATTCATCGCAAGTAATAACATTTTGTAAGGATGTGGGATCACTTTCAATGTTTTCCAGGATGTCAGAACAAATCATTCTTCGGCGTCCCTTCTGTTCAATTGTGAGACACTTTGGAACCATTATTGAACACACTTTGTTCATGTTGAAACTTTCATGAAGAATCTGCCTAACACTTTCCTTGTCAACTTCTGTTAACTCAGACACTGCTCTGATTGTTAAACGGCAATCTTGTCGAACAAGTTTACCGATTTTTTCAATGTTTGCATCAGTTTTTGCTGACAATGGTCTGCCAGTGCGAGTGTCATCACTGGTGTCTTCGCGGCCATCTTTAAATAGTTTAAACCACTCAAACACTTGTGTTCGCGATAAACAATCATCGCCGTACACTTGTTGTAACATTACAAACGTTTCACTTGCAGATTTTCCTAGTTTGAAACAAAATTTGATGTTAACACGCTGTTCTTTCTGTACACTCAACATTTTCCGACGCACAGACAAAACGTCAACTACTTAAAACAGACGCCACGGGCAGACTGAGTGCAGGAGGCAGATGAAACTCGAGCAGTAGGCGGAGCGAGAGTCACGTGACAGGCCACGCGACTTTCAGCCTTATTGCATTCGTTTTATTGTTTCACCAGTACTAGTCCAGTTTTTTTCTAGCCACACCTCGTAATTTAGCGCTGACTACCTACTTAAGTAAAGATAGTGTTGTGGCGTCGTCGGCCGAAGTGGCCATGCTGTTCTAGTGGCTGCAGTCTGGAACCGCGAGACCGCTACGGTCGCAGGTTCGAATCCTGCCTCGGGTATGGATGTGTGTGATGTCCTTAGGTTAGTTAGGTTTAAGTAGTTGTAAGTTCTATGGGACTAATGACCTCAGAAGTTGAGTCCCATAGTGCTCAGAGCCATTTGAACCATTTTTGTGGCGTCGTCGCTTCTCTTTATTTAGCCTCAGCTTGAGTAATCCGATTTAACGAACATAGTACTCCATTCGCGGGCTGCTAATGATACAGAATGACTACAGAGATCATCGTGCGGGTATTACATTAAGTCTGCAATGAACTGCTTAACAAATATTACCCTCAGCTATGCAGCTGGAATGACTCATTACATAGGTACTCTATGTTGCACTTGGTTAAGGGATCAGTTCGGTGCAACCCTGCTTCTACTGTTCGTAAATACTTGTATACTTCATAATGGTTCAAATGGCTCTGAGCATTTTGGGACTTAACTTCTGAGGTCATCAGTCCACTAAACTTAGAACTACTTAAACCTAACTAACCTAATGACATCAGACACACCCATGCCCGAGACAGGATTCGAACCTGCGACCGTAGCGGTCGCGCGGTTTGTTACTGTAGCGCCTAGAACCGCTCTGCCACCCCGGCCGCCATACTTGTGTACTGACCATTCGTTATTTGACTGAATGTGAACTACAATCTTATTCGCATATATAAGACATGTGTGAACGCCGGCACAAAACAATGCCTAAGGGTTGGATGCCGTTGAAGTCCCGTTACATTGATGGAAAGACAAATGTTCGCAAATCACCTCTATTGCCTCAAAAAACAATTGCATCTTAAATATCGAAGGACCGACGTCCACACTGTCACGGCGCGTTGAAATACAGCTAAAACGGCAGATGAATATTTGTGACCGACTGGGCTTCGAACCTGGGCCTCCTGCTTACTAGACAGACGTGCTGATCACTGCACTATTTTTTTTTCTGAAAAAGTCTGAGAAGACTTTCAGCACCAGGTAGGCGGAGGCAAAGAGGGCAGGGGTCGAAGATCCGACGCCTGGCCTCAATGCCTCCCCCATACCTGTCACTGAGCAGCTGCATTATTCCCATGTACTCCATGTTTGCACCAATATATACCTTTAAATTGTGGAACAAAATTGAAGTAGTAATTAAGGTAAAATATATTACAGATTGCCGCCTCCAATGGTGTGCGTTACCTGTAGAACATAACTTATAACAGTGAAAAGGGTGACGGAAAAATACATAACAAACATCCATACAGAAATATATTCACAATTTAAGTTATTATGCTCTTAACCACAATCTCTCTTCAGTTACAGCTAACCAGTGCGCACCTATTGCACTATTTTAAGAACCGAGATGCAGTATTTTGGATTTAAAATTTTGTAAATTCGTTGTAAGAACGTATGAGACCAAGCTGCTTAGGTCATCGGTCCCTAAGCTTACACACTACTTAATCTAACTTAAACTAAATTACGCTAAGGACAACACACACACACACACACCCATGCCGGAGGGAGGACTCGAACCTCCGACCGACGGTGGGCACCGTCGGGACGCAGCAGCCAACCACTTTTCTGCACCTCTCTACACACGCTCCTCGTCAGACGCGAATTCCCATCTTTGCCGCATACCACATGCGCGGCTCTTTCGGGAATGTCCGAAAGGAAAGACACTACGAATCTGGGTTCGAACCTGATCAGGCACAAATTTTCATTTGACGCCGTTGTTCTATTTTAATGCGCATGATAGACTGGACATCTGTCCTTCAATCTTTAATTGATTAACAAGGCTGTCTATTTCGATTCGTAGTGTCTGTTCTTTCGGAAATGTCCGAAAGAACAGACAGAACAGTGTGTGTGTGTGTGTGTGTGTGTGTGTGTGTGTGTGTGTGTGTGTCTGTCTGTTCTTTCGGACATTTCCGAAAGAACAGACTCACACACACACACACACACACACACACACACACACACACATATATATATATATATATATATATATATATATATATATTTTCTTAAGTGGTATTCGGAAAATGTTTGGCAACTCAGTGATAGTGCCGGATTGGAGCTGCATCAACCTACTCATTTCACTAGATATAGTTGTAATTTTCTGAACAATTCCTGTTTAATAAGTGACAGCGACAGTGTCTCTCGTCGTTTACTTTGTCGGAAACCTGCTTCTCTCTGCACTAGCCTATACTATAGCAATGAGTGATTGCTCACATTCTTGATACCTCACTGGACGTGCTACTGCAACTGTAGCCAAAGATTCAAATCCCGCTGGAAAAGTATGTTAGATGGCTTTGCTCCTCCCGTACTGTCATTGAAAACGATCACAACGAAATTAAGTATAGGTATCCTATGAAACCCTTGAGTTCATATTGTGGTGCTGTGAAGATGAAAAAAGTAGTTTTTCACAATTATCAGATGACAGATGGAATTTGTCAGATTCCACTAATTATGATTGCATTATTAACTGTAGATTCACAGGCGCTTTTCTGCCGCATATTGTAACCGTTATTTGAATGTTAGAGCTGGAAGAATAGAAACATCAAATTTTCGCCATATGGAATGTTCGAATTCACCCTAAGTCTTCACGTTTCGAACAAAGGCAGAATATCCGTCAGGAGAGCTGACAACAATAAGCCAGGCCATGCCTGTCTTCTGGTGGATATGCCAATGACAGTGATCTCAATAACAATATTGTACAGCAAATATACATTGCCAACTCAACCACTTGAGAAGATCCAAAACTGTGAATCGCGTCTGGTGAATACGCTTTCAAGGTTTCTGTCCGATTAAATCAGTAAAACACAAATAATTGCCGCAGTTATTAATTTATGACATTTAGTTTGCATTCAGTGCATTGATGTATTACAAGTAATTGCCCTCTAGCCCCTAAACCTAGTTACAGAAATGCGAATAAGACTCAGTGACATACAGGGTTATTACAAATGATTGAAGCGATTTCACAGCTCTACAATAACCTTATTATTTGAGATATTTTCACAATGCTTTGCACACACATACAAAAACTCAAAAAGTTTTTTTAGGCATTCACAAATGTTCGATATATGCCCCTTTAGTGATTCGACAGACATCAGGCCGATAATCAAGTTCCTCCCACACTCGGCGCAGTATGTCCCCATCAATGAGTTCGAAAGCATCGTTGATGCGAGCTCGCAGTTCTGGCACGTTTCTTGGTAGAGGAGGTTTAAACACCGAATCTTTCACATAACCCCACAGAAAGAAATCTCATGGGGTTAAGTCAGGAGAGCGTGGAGGCGATGACATGAATTGCTGATCATGATCTCCACCACGACCGATCCATCGGTTTTCCAATCTCCTGTTTAAGAAATGCCGAACATCATGATGGAAGTGCGGTGGAGCACCATCCTGTTGAAAGACGAAGTCGGCGCTGTCGGTCTCCAGTTGTGGCATGAGCCAATTTTCCAGCATGTCCAGATACACGTGTCCTGTAACGTTTTTTTCGCAGAAGAAAAAGGGGCCGTAAACTTTAAACCGTGAGATTGCACAAAACACGTTAACTTTTGGTGAATTGCGAATATGCTGCACAAATGCGTGAGGATTCTCTACCGCCCAGATTCGCACATTGTGTCTGTTCACTTCACCATTAAGAAAAAATTTTGCTTCATCACTGAAAACAAGTTTCGCACTGAACGCATCCTCTTCCATGAGCTGTTGCAACCGCGCCGAAAATTCAAAGCGTTTGACTTTGTCATCGGGTGTCAGGGCTTGTAGCAATTGTAAACGGTAAGGCTTCTGCTTTAGCCTTTTCCGTAAGATTTTCCAAACCGTCGGCTGTGGTACGTTTAGCTCCCTGCTTGCTTTATTCGTCGACTTCCGCGGGCTACGCGTGAAACTTGCCCGCATGTGTTCAACCGTTTCTTCGCTCACTGCAGGCCGACCCGTTGATTTCCCCTTACAGAGGCATCCAGAAGCTTTAAACTGCGCATACCATCGACGAATGGAGTTAGCAGTTGGTGGATCTTTGTTGAACTTCGTCCTGAAGTGTCGTTGCACTGTTATGACTGACTGATGTGAGTGCATTTCAAGCACGACATACGCTTTCTCGGCTCCTGTCGCCATTTTGTCTCACTGCGCTCTCGAGCGCTCTGGCGGCAGAAACCTGAAGTGCGGCTTCAGCCGAACAAAACTTTGAGTTTTTCTACGTATCTGTAGTGTGTCGTGACCATGTGTCAATGAATGGAGCTACAGTGAGTTTATGAAATCGCTTCAATCATTTGTAATAGCCCTGTATAATGAGGATCTTGCGGCCCTTGCCACCCGCAACATTGAAACGAAGCTATAGTCACTTCCGAGGTCACTCACAGAACACATCAGCTGGAATCCTTCCTGGCGGTATAACTGAAACTTGTCAACAGCGCAGAATATGTTTGGCAACTCTGTGACCGACGAGTTACTTCCTTGATGGCACAGAACTATCCTGCTAAATTCACTTGATATTATCGTATCATTTCAATTTAATACTCAGGGATTTTCGCTTGAGATGTGGCATAAGAATATCAGTTAATCCTTTTGAGTCCACGAAAGTCGTTCCACATGGGAAATACAACTGCTGTCGCCTCTTATGTTGCGGTGTATCTGCCACAGTGCTTACTGGGTCGATTAGTATCCAGACACCGCGCCTACTCGCTAGCTCGTGGGTAACGTGCTTGCCTGTCAGGTGCATGCTGCCTCTGTTCGCCTTTCGAGCTTCGCCGAAAGCTATATTTTTAATTGTTTTGTAGCAGAGCTACAAGCGGGCAGATAAAAATTCAGTGAGGGAATCGTAAGACAACGCTCTAGCAAAATTCGTCTAGCTTCTTTCGGTAACCCTTAGTGTCAAAGCGAAAACCTTGAGGTACTGCTAAATTCATAATGCCACGTTTTTGTTTTCTGCCGACATGTTTTTTGTTGTTGTGAATACACAGTATTATCTATGAACTGCCACATTTTCATAATACTTGCGAAGCAAATCATGTGAAGTAACACTTCACCAAATTGTTGGGAAAGTGGAAAAAGCACTACCCTTTCTGGATGCTCTCTGCCTCTTGCTGGATGTGGAGTTATTCGAAGCCCAGTCGGTCACAAATATTCATCTGCCGTTTTAGATGTATTTCAACGCGCCGTGACAGTGTGGACGTCGGTCCTTTGATATTTAAGATGCAATTGTTTTTTGAGGCAATAGAGGTGATTTGCGAACATTTGTCTTTCCATCAGTGTAACGGGACTTCAACGGCATCCAACCCTTAGGCATTGTTTTGTGCCGGCGTTCACACATGTCATATATATGCGAATAAGATTGTAGTTCACATTTAGTCAAATAACGAATGGTTAGAGATGAAGAACTTAGTGGTGAATGAACTCATATATGAGCTGAATGCGGGAGACGACTCTTGAAAAGAATAAGTAGACGATCTATTCACAGTAAGACTTAGAAAATATACTAGTACTGTTCAACCTATGTGCACTGAATATTGTGAAAAAGTATTTAAAGACGAACCCCACGAAAATTAGTGTAGCATTATTTATGTGGAAGCATGTCCAGCACACATACTGAAAAATTATGTTTCTCGATGAAACTTTAGAGAGGGTTGTAGTGTATCTAGAGGTAGCCCTGGATGGAAAACTATTATGAACACCACACATAAAGAATATTTTCTACTGCGAAAGATAATCTTACAAGCACTAGAAGCTGCTGTAGGGTAAACTGGGGTCTAAACCCAGTACGTACTGGATATACATCCCTGCAAAAAGACCAATGGTAATTTATTGGCCTATAATATGAACAAAGTCTAACAAAAGGTGGCTGCTAGGGAGTCTGGCAAAGTGCAGAGACTGGCCTGCTTTCACAAACAGATGGAATTAGCAGGACATCCACTCTTGGAATGGATATTATCCTAGCATGCCCGCCTTACACCTGTGGCTTAAAATGGAGGCTGCGGCAGGGACATAAAGGCTAAAAATTGGAAATAACTGGATATAGTTAGATTATACGGAATCCCAAATCAGTAAGGCGATGGTTGGGGAAATACCGACTAACTACACAATAACTTCTAGCTGTTTCAATAAACTTTGCCATGTAACAGTTGGAAGCAGGGAGCAGTGGAAAAACGAACCACAACACCGTGCAGGAGACATAATATAGTGGTTTACTGACAGGTCGAAATCAGATGAAAGTACCAGGTCTGGTGTACTGCCTAGAATCTCTTTAGGGAAGATGGCCACAGTATTACACGTTTTCTTTTTGTCAGCATGTGCACGGAGGAAAATTAGAGTAGACCCTACAAAAATCGTAGCATCTACTTTTATTCAGACAGCCAAGCAGCTCTGAAATCTGTATCAGCCCCTGCAACTAGATCGAAGGTCGTTGCAGAATGCCATGAAGCATTTTCTTTCGGACATGTCCGAAAGAACAGACACCACACATATATCCATATACAGGGTGTTTCAGGAGGAATAGTACATATTTGAGAAGGTGGTAGTACAGACGAAAAAAATTCTATATAAATGCGTCCACTTTTTATTGAGTACAGAGATACAGCTGTTAGTACGTAACGCTAACAAACTCAAAGAAAAGGTAAATGAGGACATTCAAAGTTTATTTTCAAAAATTCACCAACCAACTTCAATGCACATTTGACTTCTCTTGATAACACCACGTGGAGCCTTACTGAGGTCGTCTTTGCGTACTTTTATGAGGGGGTGCACTATTCATAACCCGAACGATCAAATCGGCTCTTGGGTTTACTTTTTATTTGTAGACTTCGCCTTTAACCATCCCCGCAGGCAAAAATCCAAAGAGATAAGGTCCGAGGACCTTGAAGGCCAAGAATAATGCCCGTATCTAATGATCCACCTTCCGAGAAATGTTAGGGTTGGATAATGTGTCACCTGACGACTAGAATGTGCAGGAGCTGGAGGAACATACGCATGCTTGTAGCCAAATGAACCTGCATCTCGGTTCTTACAATAGTGCAACAGGTGCGCACTGGTTAGATGTAACTGAAGAGGGACTCCAACTCGGCTTGAGGTTATGGCCGAATCCCAAGCGCATGGCCACGAACAATTGTGAGCGGAAACTTAATGTCATCGGAACCTTGTTGAAGGACCATGACATGCGATTGTTAGACCGATTGCAGAAAGTTCACTTTATAAATACATACATACGTAGCAAAATATATCATGTCGCAGCAGTCTTACCGATACTGCAGGTCACTGCACATAAAATATTAGCTGTAGCCTCTTGGTATGTGTGGAAACAAAATATCTTCAAAGTATCCCTCCACACGGCGACTTTGCAGAGGCAAAATGGAGGACTTGGAATTAAAGACGTGCTTTTAAATTAATACATGCCACTAAGACAGGCATCACGAAACTTCTGTTCCTCTCGTTAGATCCTGGGGATAGGAAGGCTCCTGTTAATGTAGCATGCCAGCCTAGATTACGTCCGAAAGCACTATGGCGATTGGAGCTGTATAAGACTTCTACCAGCACAAACCAACATTAGGACCGTCTATGATTATATTACCACACATCGTCTTCACAAACCAATTCCGGTAAATTAACCCACAAAAAACTGGAGGAACATCAGGAAAAATATCAACAATAAAATTCAGTGCCGTATGGTTCGATGTTGTGAACGAAACCATACCCTCAGCGGAACGATTATGGAAAATCAAATTGAAACCATCTCCATACTGAGACAAATGTCGGCTTGTAGAAACTGTAGGCCACATCTCCTTATGTAAAAATAGAATCATAATTTGGAACTGGACTAGGAAGAAATTAGCACTATCAACAGAACCGCAGAAAGTCATATACCGATAACTGAAGCTTTACAACCCAAATGGAAATGTTACTCGTCCGCAAAGAATAACAGTTATTCGTGGCTTCTGGGACAGTTTGTGTTTTACGTCGTAACAAACAGAACTTAGAAGAGTACATGTTTTATATTGCCGAAGAACATTTTACGCTGAAGAAGAATAACAAATATAAGGAATGGTTTACAATTATTTTATCTATTGCTTTATGTGGGCTACGAAGAGATGGACAGGTTTTTTTTTATTTTTTATTTTTTATTTTTTTTTTACTAGAAGCAGAATACTATTCTTTCACTTTTTTTATTCCTGGAATTTTCTTTTACGTTGGTTCTAAAATCAGAACTGTTCTAATTTGGCAAAATCCCACCGGCTCCGAAATTATTTTCATTTGTGGAAAAATATATGGCTTCCTTATAGACCTCATATGCATCCAGTGCAAAATAGCTTAACTTGTGAATATATTTCTGAATGAATGTTTGTTATGTATTTTACCGTCGCCCTTTTCACTGTTATAAGTTATGTTCTACAAGGAACGCACACCGTTGGAGGCGGCATTCTCTAATTTGATTTTCCTTAATTACTACTTCAATTTTGTTCCACAATTTAAAGGTATATATTGGTGCAAACATGGAGTACATGGGAATAATGCAGCTGCTCAGTGACAGGTATGGGGGAGGCATTGAGGCCAGGCGTCGGATCTTCGACCCCTGCCCTCTTTGCCTCCGCCTACCTGGTGCTGAAGGTCTTCTCAGACTTTTTTAGAAAAAAAATAGTGCAGTGATCAGCACGTCTGTCTAGTAAGCAGGAGGCCCAGGTTCGAAGCCCAGTCGGTCACAAATATTCATCTGCCGTTTTAGCTGTATTTCAACGCGCCGTGACAGTGTGGACGTCGGTCCTTCGATATTTAAGATGCAATTGTTTTTTGAGGCAATAGAGGTGATTTGCGAACATTTGTCTTTCCATCAGTGTAACGGGACTTCAACGGCATCCAACGCTTAGGCATTGTTTTGTGCCGGCGTTCACACATGTCTTATATATGCGAATAAGATTGTAGTTCACATTCAGTCAAATAACGAATGGTCAGTACACAAGTATGGCGGCCGGGGTGGCAGAGCGGTTCTAGGCGCTACAGTAACAAACCGCGCGAACGCTACGGTCGCAGGTTCGAATCCTGTCTCGGGCATGGGTGTGTCTGATGTCATTAGGTTAGTTAGGTTTAAGTAGTTCTAAGTTTAGTGGACTGATGACCTCAGAAGTTAAGTCCCATAATGCTCAGAGCCATTTGAACCACTATGAAGTATACAAGTATTTACGAACAGTAGAAGCAGGGTTGCACCGAACTGATCCCTTAACCAAGTGCAACATAGAGTACCTATGTAATGAGTCATTCCAGCTGCATAGCTGAGGGTAATATTTGTTAAGCAATCCATTGCAGAATTAATGTAATACCCGCACGATGATCTCTGTAGTCATACTGTATCATTAGCAGCCCGCGAATGGAGTACTATGTTCGTTAAATCGGATTACTCAAGATGACGGCAAATAAAGAGAAGCGACGACGCCACAACACTATCTTTACCTAAGTAGGTAGTCAGCGCTAAATTATGTGTGCCACCATTAACGTTATTGTAAGCAGGTTGACAGCATAACACCACCACAACTACTGACCACATGAGCCATATCATCACGCGGTTGTAATTCGCAGTGATTACAAGTTGCTGATGTTCGTTAAGAATAGCGGTAGCGCCTTTGAAGTTCCATTTGCATTACGCTTAGGACGGAGAGAATGCTAAATAACAGTAATATTTCACCCAGCGAAGAGAAGAGTCCACGTATTGTCTGATGTTCTTGCAGTTTGATATTAATGCAGTTCCCGATAGTTTCACACTAACGGGTTCTTTTGGCTATCGGAATACTCATATGGGAAATATAAAAGTGTAATTGCTAGAACGCTCAACTACCTTAATAACACCTCATTCTGGATTGAATACGACTCGGAAAGCGACGTTAATTTGACGTTTCCGTCCATCTCCTTACGTCTTACTGAATGAAGTGTGAAGTGCACGCACAGTTGTGTTGCCTGCCCCATGGATTCTGAGAAGTGTTATGGCAGCTGGCAGTCACTGCTGAATACAGACATTTGCAAATATCCCCACTGCTTTAGGAGAAATCGTCCTTGTTGCATTTTTCCCATACCGTGATCAGCCCAATAACATAAGGCTTGTTCTGATGAAGAACTTGATGCCCACGAGTCCTTAAATTAGAATCGCCCAGCGGGAGTAATGCACGAAAGGAGACAGACGGTTGGACAAAAGAATGGACAGTTCCCTGCTTTTTGCGTTTCCGATAGCGCCTACGATAAGAATCTTGTGTCATATTATGCTTCACAAACTTAAACTGTTTGTTTTTTTACTTCATACTAAAATAAAAGTTATGATATGAGAGAGGAAATAACTGATATGCTTCTCAGGAACTTTAGTTTTTCATGTTTTTTTCTCACTTCATACCAAAACAAGGGCGTTAATATGAGAAGAGGAAATGAAATATACGCTTACAAGACATAATATTCCCTTGTGTGCTACTACTGCATACATGAAAGCCCTTCAGTTAATTTTTGTATGTTGGATAAATTTTGATATCACCTCACATTCCTTTGTGAGAAGGTTCCTATTTTCTTGGGATTCAAATAGAGTGGACATTTAATCCCTGGCTAATATTCTGATGACTAATGACATGATACCCGTTGCAATTGCCCCATGGTACCTGTGAGTAGAGTCTCACGTTGGTTACTATACGAACACGCAGGCAGTGATATCCGCTCACTGCAGTCAGAGCCAAAGTGATTTCTTTATGTTTATGGCGAAGCGTCTGCTGCAGTGTCCACGCTCAGCCAACATAAACAAATCGCGGAGGCACTGGGCACTGCTAATCGCTGCACTTGTCGCGAGCCTCGACAACAAGAGCGCACTGTCTCTGCTAACGATACTAAGGAGTTAATACATCTTACTTAACGTAATACGCAGGACGTGGGATGGGTAAAAATTCAGTTTGTAACTTCCCATCGCATTAAAATACTTTACAGTCACATTTAATGCAATATTTATTGTTGTTTGTCTCTCTAGTGTTAATAGTATTGATTCAGATTATGCGTCAACACGAAAACACACACACACACACACACACACACACAGGCGCACACACACACACACACACACACACACACACACACACAAACAGTCATTGATTCCAGTGAGGGTGACAACTACTGTGTGCTGAACAACACATGCACCAGTCAATTCCTCAGTTGGCGTCGAGTGGATGAGATATTTCAATTACCTTGCATTGCAAGAATTGTAAGGAGGAGACTGAAATGGACTTGTATGTAAAGAGCTGCGACAAAGCAAAGCTTGACCGGCTATCAGATAATTGTCCACATGGGTTTTGTGGACGAGTATACTTTTAGTAACCAACCCACCCACGATCATTACGTAAGATTTCTCGAAGGCGTAGGGGCATTGTTTTCATTATGTCGTCGACAGTGTAGCGTGATGGTTTACTTCCCACCATACGTTTTCTATATTCGTCCAAAGGTCGCTTGCATTTGTAGGTCCACATGGCAATGACCTTGTTACCTCTGCCCACATATTCTCTATCTGGTTGATGTTCGGTGATCGTGGAACAAACGGCAACAGCTTTATCCTCTCTTGGCCCTGAAACCAATCTCGCTCTGCTCTGCTATGATGGATGGAGCTCTGCTCCTGTAAATAATCTCGTTGGTTGATATATTTTGATTGATTGATATATTGATTGATATATTGGTTGATATATTTTTATTTAAATAAAATATTAGTAATAAGCACATTGTATTATTATTTTTCACAGTGTTTAAGGATTCAGGCCCTGTCATAAATAAGTGATCTAGATTCAACCGTCCGATTAAGAATGTGGTTTACCCAGTCTATTCGGATATCCACATTAAGCCTGACTGGCTGAATCCGATTAGAACGATCTGGTATCGAAATGAAATTACAGAAATCGGATAATTTGAACATCTGTATTGCAACAATGCTGCGCACATAAATTCCTATGATGGAGTAATAGGCAGCAACTGCCCAAGAAAAAGTGCGAAATATGTCTACTAGCAGCAGTGTAACGTAATTATAACCCATATTTATGTGATGAAAATACTGAGTCGAACAATACACATCTATTTCAGTGGTGGGAAGATGCACCATATCGGATTTGCTGATGACATAATGACAATAATAATAATAACAATAATCCCGTGGGGCCGATGGGGGAAATCCTCCCCCATATGGGTGGTACCGAGGAAATCAAATACTTGGAGTGAACCAAATACTAACACAATCCTCAACGACTATTCAATCCGTTGAACTCAAAATCCACGCACGTCTGAGTGAAATGAGCTTGGCTGAAAATATTTGCTTCCAAAGGCTTCAACACCCTCTGGTCCTGGAATCACCCAGGCCAAACCAATGAAACACAAGCAAACATGAACTGTGCAAACTGTCGACAGGCGGCTGTTGGAATTTCTGATTCTGGGGAGGCCAGGTTAGCACGGCAGAGAATGTCGAAGATCTCTGGTAAACTTCCCTACATGCAGAAAACATGCATTTGAAAACTAGACATCGGTACATTGATCTAAGCATGAAAACTAAATAATCTCACAAAAGAAATCGACCAACAAAAAATTCTCATCCTTGCTCTTCACGAACCACGACTAACTGACAGTGAAACCTTGCATTACGGAAACCATTGCATCTTCAAAATACAACAAAAGGTAGCGAAAGGAGTACCAATCGTCGGCATTGCTTTTCTCGAACACAGATCTATCATCAACTCTGTCAAAGAAATCACACCCATCAACAATCGACTTATGACTAGGCTCATTCAGAGCCCCAGTAAAAAATATACACTCATCAATGCAAATGGCCCCACCAACATCGAAAATAAGAAAAACAACAAAAATGTCGAAAAATTCTGGAACACACTCGAAAATACTATGAGCATAATTCACCAAGATGACGTGAAAATGCTAATGGAAGACTTCAACTCTGTATCTGGAACAGAAAAAAAAAATGTAGAAAAATCATTGGTACAAATTCAACATACCGAAACGCTTAGACCAACGGCACACGTCTGACTGACATTTGCCAACAATTCAACTACAAAAGGATGTCTTCCCACTTGAGGAAAAACCAGTTCCCAGGTAACATGCTTGGCTACCAGGTGCAAGCTGCTGTCATTCGCCTTTCGAGACTCGCTGAAAGCCAGATTTTTAATTCTTTTGTAGCTGAGCTACAAGCAGGCAGTTACAAACTCAATAAGGGAATCGTAAGATAACGCTCGAGCAAAATTCGGCTTGCTCCTTACAGTAACCCTTAGTGTCAGAGCGGAAACCTTACGGTACTGTCAATTTCATAATGCCAGTTTTGTTATCTGCTGACATATTTTTTGATGTTGTGAGTACATAATTTTATCTATGAAAAGCCACATTTTCATAATACTTTCGAATGATACAGGAAATTAAGTAAATACAGATCTTTTCGCAGTCAAAATTCGGTAATATTCTACTAATTCGTGTTAAAGTAGGCTCAATCGTCTTACAGACACATAATGCTTTATTAAGATATTGCCGTCATGATGTTTCTGTAGTAAGCTGAAGTTAATTTGTATTAGTACAGTGAATATTTTAATTGCATTTTCCATAGTTTACTAATCGCAACATTAATCATCAAAGAGAAATTAATCAGCAGGTGAATTTTCTTTCACGATATCTACAACAATCAGACTATGCCAAAGTTGTTTGCAAATTCTACGCCTGTAGAAACCCACTGGTTCTAACGATGTCATTAAACCAGTGTAGTTCTAAGAGTATTTTCGTCTAGAAATTAATTGCCTTGGCGGTTGATCGATCAAGAGGGGGAAAGGTAATATTTTACGAATATATGACGAGAGGGACAAGCGATTGAGAGAGGACTTCCCTATCAATACAAGTGTCCGAGAGACGACTTTCCTATCAATCTCCTGGATAGTTTTGTTTTTCAAATCAACAGAGTGAGTTATCATGCAGTAGCATAGGTGATGTAGTTTGGTTGTTTTTTCTTACACTGCGACCGAAAGGTGTCTCAGTTGTTGACAACAAATTCCAGCTGTGTTGCACACACCCCTTGGGGCAGAATTCGTAGGCCAAAACACACTTTTGGAGTTATCAGATGTAAAATATTATGTTCGCAGTACACTTTACTCTAGTCTACGTCTTTTGGTGGGGCTCAGCCTTTCATTTCTTCTTATGAAGTTAACGATAAAGGCATCATAACACGTCACCAGTAACAGTACTGCATAGGAATGCTCAATGAGCGACCTGATGACGTTCAATAATAGTCACTCCGTTAATTTTTGTTGTTTCGAATTAGAGCATGCAGTACTCCTACAGCAGACATCTGAACTTTGTCTGTTGAATGCAAATGTCGCATGATGGTAAAATGGTAACCTGTCACATATATCAGTAGTCGAGACTTCCTTAATCATTCATGCCAGAACGATCTTTGTTGAAACAAGAATATCTTTTTTTGGCGTATTTTTCCCAAAAACACTCGCTCCACGCACAGTTCAAATCTTTCTAGCTGCCTCCTCTACATTCACCCCTCTGTTATACCAAAAGTAAACGTTGTGTTTCAGATGTTACACCTTTTTCCAGTTGCGACTCAATTTAACAATGCTTAACCGTAGTTCACGATTTTCAAGTATGCAAAATGCAATGCTTAACTGTAAGATGATAACTAGAACTTCAAAATCGAAAATGGCATTGATACATACAGTAACAGCGTGGCGCCGCGTTCACATGTGAACGCGGCGCCAGATTTCAGGCGGCGGGTGGCGTCTGGCCGGTGGCCGGTAGCCGCTGCAGCGCGAGGAAACGCTCGAGCGTAAGCCGTTATGATCGCGACGCAGCCACTAGCTGTCCTACGGATTTTTTTCTGGAATACTTGTTATTGCGGGTGGTAGAATGTTAAGCGAATTATCTTCGATGTTCAATCAAAGTTTAGAACGCACGGCCCTTGCCACTTTATTTTATTTTTTTATTTTTTTTTTTTTTCAATTTAGTCCCCGAGGGGAGAAAATCTCCGACCCAGCTGGGAATCGAACCCAGGCCCGTAGGACGGCAATCCGTCACTCTGACCACTTTTTTTTTCTATCCAGCCTTTTTTTATATATTTTTTTTCTATCCATTTTTTTCTGATAAAATAAAATAAAAATAAAAACGCGGTTCCTCCGCTTTATGGTCCAACAACGCGACCACTTTTTTTTTATTTTTTATTTTTTTTGGGAACAGGAAGGCAGGGTAAACAAACAATCTTTATTCGTACAATTGTGCTATCCTAGGGATAAGAAAAGTGTCGAGACAGCAAAAACAATTTGGATACCGTAAAATCAACGCAAAGGCCGCCCTCTTTTTTTTCTTTTTTCTTTTGTAACAGGAATAAAGTAAATGACAATCCTAGTCATGGGCGGGAGTGAAAATGAAGTCATCATCTGCATCACAATCCCTGCAGCACGCGGTGTCGCATCATAAACCTGGCAGAAAGCCGTATAATCTTGACCATTTCTGCCAGTGTGGGCGGTATTTATTTCTCCTGCGTCGACCATTCGAAGGACCATTATCTGAGGCGGTTTCGGTGTTTACCATCGTTGTGTGTGTGTGTGTGTGTTTTTTTTTTCACGTTAACATAATGCAGCCATAACTGGCCAGTTTTCTTCTCAGTGTGCTAAAGGCCAATATAATTGAACCGCGCAGTACTGTCTCTAGTCGTTCTGCTGCAGGAGTCTTCCCAGTTCTGGGACACCCCAGCTGTCGGGCGGATTGTGAAAAACCTAAAAAATTGGAAAAGTAAGTCCTGTATTTCGTATGACTCCGTATGAGCTCTTGTTGTTCTTGTAAATACATCCAATAATCCATCACGGATATAATATCGTAAGAATACAAATATTTCGTCGCATGTCCAGCGATCCAATTGACCGCATACGTCTTTTGTTTCGGAAAAAAGGTCTTGTCCGGTAGAAAAAGTACATCCGATGTGATTTCTGTGTAGTTCGTGCGCCGAAGGAAGGCCAGTATTCGACGCGTCAGCACCCAGACGTCCCTCGCTGCGCCACACACTAAACCATGTTCTTCCGTTGCTAACAGTCCACAGTTTGTGCAAAGAGGAGAATCGACCATATGAATTGTATGTAATCGACTCCTGGTCACAAGTTTACGGTTTATAAGAATATACCACATCGATCTCGCTGCTGTTGACAGTAATGGAGTATGCACTGCACACCAAATGTGGTTCCACGTTCTCGACGGGTATTTGAATTCCATTATGTGGCGGCCATGCTGATCCATCAAGCATCTATAGATCTCCTGAGTCGTGGGTATTCTCGGCGAGGGTACTTTCAGACGAACATAACTGTAATCAACAAGAAGTGAGGCAATGTGTGCAAGAGAAGGCGAAATATTGCCCACCGCAATAGGGGGTTCGTACGAAGGCGGAACAAGTACTTTTATCAGAGCTGACGTTATGGTATGCTTTCTTTGTTGCCAATTTCGTATCATCGCTCGCATGTAAAGCGCCAGAGCTTTGTTTCGCACGTTTGTGAGGTTGAGGCCACCGTTCCGGAACTGTAGCGTTAACGTATCATATTTGATCTTAAATAACATCCCAGTACTAACATAGTAACCAAAGGCAGCCATGAGGCGGTCTGCAATACCCTTCGGTATTGGTAGGATCTGCGCTAAAGGGGGCAGTCGTGACGCTCTGTGAACGTTGGTGTATGCCACACGTTGGATCATGTCAAAGGCTCTCAGTGAGTTGTTGCGTATCGTCAGACGAACATTCTGCAGAAGCCGCCGAGAACTCGCCGCCACTGACAGCCGTAGCGAACGGGTAAATGTAATCCCCAGACATCTCAGCGATTCCACCGTCTGAAACGGTCCCGGTACGTCTTCCAGACCCCGGCCAATGTGCATAATTTTGGATTTCGTCATGTTAACGACACTGCCTGACGCACTTCATGTCGTGATCTGACAAGAAGGATCAGGTCGTCCGCATATGCGCGACAAACGAAAGAGTTCTCATTAAGCGCTATCCCAGTAAGTGAGCGTCTCATAACACACATCAGCGGCTCAAGCGCTATCGCAAACAGCATCATGGAGAGTGGGCACCCTTGTCGGACTGAGCTGTTAATAGGAATCGAGCCCGCTTCCCGACCATTTACAATCACCTTTGATGTAGCCCCTCGTATTAGCCTCATAACGATGGAGATGAAAACAGGAGGAATCGCCATTCGGCTCATGACTGACACCAAGAAGTCATGGTTTATCCTGTCGAACGCACGATCGAAGTCCACTGATATCATCGCTGCTCGCATTTTACACGTTTCCGCAAGGGCGATAACGTCACGGTATTCACTTAACGCCGAGGAGATATTGCTTCGCACCCCTAGGCAAGCCTGATCAGGGGATATTGTCCTGGATATCGCCAGCTTGAGACGAGACGCTAGTAGCCGTGCAAAGATTTTATAGTCGGTGTTTAGCATAGTGAGAGGCCGATATTGATTAACACTGCGACTCCCCGCCATCTTCGGGATGGGGAGAAGAAAGCCCGTCACAAAATCCGACGGTAGGCGCATGTCCGGACGCATCGCCTCATTGTGCATCGACACCCACTGTGGCATCATTATGTCCACGAATTCTCGATAAAACTCTAGCGTAATCCCATCTGGCCCTGGTGATTTATGGGGCGCTCCTTTTGTGAGTGCCACCTTTATATCGTCTTCTGTGAGTGGCTCCATAAGCGCTGCCTCATCCGTCTCTGTCAGTGTCGTTTGCAGATGTTGCAGTATCTCTTCCCCCACCAGACGGTCCGTCGGTGTACCGGCATAGAGGTGGTGGAAATGCTCTAAAAATTCATTTGCAGTGTCCTGTTGTGTTGTCAGTTGACGGCCATCTAAACCGTGGAGCACTGTTACCAATGCCCGGCGGTAATGTTTATGTTCCCGCGACACATGGTGCATCGAGGTACGTCCCCAGTGATGGTGTCGAGACATCTTGCCCGTATTGGGATGCCACCCAGTCGTCGTCGCGTGATCGATAGGATTTGTGCCTTGACACGATGAACTTCCGCATGATGTTCTGCAGACGGCACCTGGAAGGACAGCTCACGAAGCATGGTGTAATAATAATCAAGAGCGTCTCTTTGCCATCTCGTCTTATCCCGACCATACTGTATGAGAGCTCTTCTTATTGCCGGCTTAGTACACTCGAGCTACCATTGAAGCACGGAGGTATATGTTGGTAGACAGCGTTGACATGTGGCCCATACCTCCTCGACTCTCTGACGACATTCAGGGTCCGCCAAAAGTGACGAACTGAGCTTCCATGTCCGCGGCTTCTCCACACACTTTGCCTAGGGAGTGATATGGTACACATGCAAGTCAGATGATCAGTAAATGCCGCAGGCCATCGTTCCGCGTCGACCACCTTATCCTGTAGGCCAACCGAAACATATATTCGATCGAGTCTGCTCGCCGAGTGACTGGTATAAAAAGTATATCCCTCACGGTTCCTGTGTATCATGTCCCAGGTGTCGCTTAACTCCAGATCCCGGCATAGCACATGCAATTCACGACAGGTATTGTAATGTGGAGTCTGGTCTTTTTGCACTAAAACACAATTGAAGTCAGCACCTATAATGAAATGATCGAATCTGCCGGTAAATAAGGGCACAATCTCTTCCGAATAATATCTAGCACGCGCCCGTCTGTTGTGTGTGCCGGAAGGGGCAGAAACATTGAGAATGCGAATTCCATTAACAGTTATCGCCAATCCTCGTGCCGAAGGTAGATAAGCCAGGTCGCGAACCGGAATCCCGTCCCGGACCAATATCGCCGTTCCACTGTCGTTCGAGTGCGGCGAGGTGTAGGAGATGTATCCATGGACTTCCTGGAACTCAGGAATGTAAATTTCCTGCACCATCAGTATATCCACATCCGACGCGTATATCATGTCCCTAAACAACTGCTGTTTCACGGGCGATCTATTGGTATTTACATTCACTGTCCCTATTCTGTATGCCTGGGGTCGAGTAGCTGTCATCTCCACATGATGTTAAAATGACAAAGTTTCACCGTATCGATAGTCCCTTTGCACATCCGCAGAGGGTCGCCCGACGGACGTGTCCCTGCGGCATCAGGTTTCTTGAGATGCGGACGGATGCGAGTCCCCACCAGTAGAATGGTCCGCATCGATGATTTCGTCGTCCTGCTCATGCCAGCTGATATTATTGGGGTGCTCCAAATTTTCATGTGCGGCATTGATGTGTGACATCTGTTGTTCTTTCGCAGCTGTAGACTCCACCGCAGAAGGGGTAGCAGGCCCCTGAGCGGATGCGTCTTCTGAGCGACATGACATCTTTTCACTGTCCGAATTCATATGGTCTGCGACATCCGAAGCTTGTGGTTCCAAGTCAGACAGTTCCATAGTGTTAGACTCATCTGGGCTCCCAAGAAGAGAAGGGAGCGTCTCCGCAGAGTTTAGTCGGCGCTTCTTGCGGCGCTTTGGCGAGCGTTGTTTGCGGGCCCTAACCTCGGCCTCTGGTGTTGGCGAATCTTGCATCACCTGCGCTCTCGCCGCCGCCACAACGCCCTGGGGCCGTTGCACTTCAGCTTCCATGCCTGTTGTGATGCTGTCATCCACTTTCTGCACCACCTGTAATGTCTGGGATTGGAGGTTGGTCGGAGCCATTCCTTCTTCAGTGGGGTCCGAAGGCGCCTCAATCAACTGCGGCGTCGGTTCGATAGTGCGCTCCGACCTCGGCGTCACCTCCCCGCGAAGCGCCGCCACGTAAGTCATCGGCAGTGACGTTGGTGTAGTCGGATTCTGGAGGTCTCCGCTGGGGAGTTGCACGAGTCTCCT
This sequence comes from Schistocerca americana, assembly GCF_021461395.2. NCBI lineage: Eukaryota > Metazoa > Arthropoda > Insecta > Orthoptera > Acrididae > Schistocerca > Schistocerca americana. The sequence continues at coordinate 718,993,237 of NC_060123.1, forward strand.
CTGCATACACGCAGATCGAAGATGTCCTTCACCACCATACCCGGAGCATGTCCGGGGCTGTCCATCATAGATGAAAATAGCTCGACAGCCGCCGATGTTGATGTACGATGGCACATGTTTCGTAAGCGCGATTCGCACCTGTCGCACACCATTGAGCACTGGATACGTGCTAAAACTTGCCCAACGTTCGGCCGTATGACTGATAACTCTGCCATATGGCTGGAGCGATTCAGTGACCAAGGATTCTGGTATCTCGAAAGGCAGCTCGAAGACTCGAATCGTACGCACGCCCAGGCCCGAATGAGCGACTAAAACTTCGCCAATATAACCATCGGAGTGTCGGAATTGGAATCCTCGTTTGGCGGCTTCAGTGATCCTATCGCATGCTGCGTCGTCAATCATCTTTACGTAAAGAGTGCTGCTCACGATCGATAAATGAATTACGATAACCTCCGTGTAATTAAGTTGCACTTCGTCCCTCAAGAAACGTTCGATTTCGAATGCCTTCGGTCGTGCATACTCGTTACAGAACGTGAACTGTATCGTGGTTTTTCGGAAATTGTGTGCCATTGCGTTCGATTCAAACAGTAACACACGCGAGTGACGACGGTGTAAACACCGCTTCTTCCGCGAACGTTCGCAGCCGGGACGTAAACAAGTCCGAGCTGCTCCGCGGCTAAAGGCGGACTGCGACCAACTCGGAAGTAGACAACACTTCCTCCTAACACTTCCCCATCTTACAGTGTTGCCAGATTGTGCAGATGGCCGGACTTAGAGTTGTCAGGGGCGGTCAGTTTTATTGGCCACATTAAGTGAAAGACTCGGACTTCGTCTCTGTGGCGGCCGGCCGGCGGTCAGGTTTTATGTCTAAGACTGTACAATGGCCTGCCAAGTATGCATATCGATGTAGATGTAAATTTGGTCTGTCTACGAAGATTTCAATGAAAATTCCGGCAAAAGCTTGCGTTATATATCTAAATCTAAAAGGTAATAATCGTCTACAAGTAGCTGCTGCAACGTTACAGGCAACTCTTCCGCTAGATAATCATTATCAACGTCAGCTAATTCCACTTCATATGGTATAGCCACAGGATTTTTATATTTCTTCAAAATGTTTTCCAGTGCTTCCTTACCGATTGTGTTCAATATTCCTCCTGCTGTCACACTGCCGGAAGTTTTAATAAAATCGAGATGTGCGTCTAGCTAACATCAACTCACGACTCCTACACTGTAGGAGACTGCCAGGGAAGCAGTAATGTTATTGTGGACAACTCTAAGATGGCTGGAATAGACTGTTCAGTGTGGATTGTGGATGAGCTCCAATTGTAGATTAAAGGTACATAACACATTTGTATGTCAGATCACAAGTCAAGAAGTAAACAAAGTTATTGACAACCACCTTACATATTTTATAATGTGTGCAGACACGCGACTATAAGAAACTACTACGTTTTCTTTGGTTAAAGAGCACGGCATTGCCAGGCTGCAGGTTGCAACATACAGCTACACAATGCACCGTGTGTTCGACCCTGCGTAAGACCGTTTAAGCGTATTACACTCTAACAGCAGAATGTACAGTGTTCCCCGCTGTACTCTGTCTCAGTCACGTGCTTGTGGTGTCAGCGAACAAATAACTTACAGAAAAGCTGCTATGTGGTGTTTAACAACGTTTTGCGGCTTGCCTACCCATTTCCACCGAATGGTCAAAACATGGTCCTGTCACACTAACTAAGGTCGCTCTGTTTCTATACACGTTGTAGAAGGTGGTGGATGTGGCTCTCTCCGATATCTGCTCAGTTCCGACTTAAATTGGAACGATCACAAGCGCAAAGCTGCAGAAATGGGAGCAGTTACAAGATGACTTGGGACTAACTAAAACCTCGTTGGAATTTTACTGTAGCAGATAGGTACGAGAAAGTTGACTCGTTTCGACAAATGAGAGTGCCAGAAATATGATTGACTTGTGGCTGCGATCCAACACAGGTATGTGGTTGAATGGCAGGACTTGATTCCAAATCATAGACATCACTTCTAGCAGATAGCGTAACACTAGGGATCTGAAAAGCTAGTGTACATTTCTCACGACCTCAATCAGCATACCATTTACTACTGTTTGTGATCCTTTTCAATCAGTCATCGCCTATAACTCAGTGGATATATCACAGAACCTCAGACATGGTATCTACACAGAATACGTTACACATACTGGAGGGCGTGACGGAGTTGCAGGTAGCGGTTTCATACCATGCTCCTTAGCCGAATCACCTTCAATATTCAGTGATTTTATCACGAGGTTGCATCATGGGCTATGTGTAACCGTAGGAGTGTATAAATTACCAGACCAGCAGTCCGATCACCAGTATTATTTTGTATCGTCAGGAATCATTTATTGGCCAAGTATTACACTTATTAGTAGTAAACGATGTGTGATACGTTCACCTTGAGCATCAGGCTTTTATAGTGTGTGTTTATGGGCAGACATGTGCAAATGAGATATCTGTGGAATACTGTGATAGGAGAGGGAAGAGTATGTCAAGTCATAAGAATGGTGCAGGTATTTCTAATTCCAGAGTCACAGCCGTCAGCAGGGTGTATTTACGATACTTCGCTCATTGTCGAATGTTGTTCAGTTGAGACTGTGATCAAAACATTTAATTCTAAGCACAATGATAAAACATGTACGTGATCGGTTTTCTAGGATGATTCTGCCTATGTGTGCTTGGCGTGCAGCGCGGGTGATGGGATTGATACACATTTCCGTTCACCGCTGGTGGAGTGTAGGAATGTAGATGACTTAACCCTGTTGTCCTCTAGACGACCGAATAGCGAACTAATACTTAGTATGTGCTGGATAGCTTTCGTGATCGCGTGGAAAATTGAGAAGATTAAATATGGAGGTGTGTTTGCACTGAACCGTTATTCCCTCCCATGAAAATTGTTTGGCTGACTGCTTCTGCACATTTCGTGCCTTTATTTAGATGATGGAACATCGATTGTGGTGTGTGCATCTAGCACGTGGAAGACACGTTTGCTGGTTCTCGAGACATAATTTACAATCAACTAACGTGTTTCTCATAAGGATGATTTGGAATCTGTTATATCACCGACATCGGTATTCACAAGTGAAAATATCAGTTTCCTCTATTTGTTTCGAGTTCTCACGTGAAGGTCTTCGCAGACAGGTAAGTTTCTAGTTACTCAATGGTCTACAGCGCGCCCCACCTCGCTAAAGTTTCAGGTTTGTAGAGAAATAATTTCCAGTCTATAACTTCGGAATTTTGTTGCGCGAGGGATCAGTAGGATACTGTTGTGTGCTTGATATCGAGAAGTACCGCGAAAATAGTATAATATTTTTGCAAACCAAGCGAAAATGCATGTGTTCTTGTTATCCCAGAGTCTGGAGATGGGTGTAGAAAAGCAAGCAAGCAAGGAGGTCTGGACCAGAAACAGTAATGCGTCTTTGCCAAGGGGGAAACGAGCCCGAATTTGTAGAACCGTTCTGAGAGTGACTTCGATCCACTGAGGGCACTCTGGTCACGCGTTGGGGGCGGATGACTGCCGACCTCGCAGGGAAATATCTAGTGCTGCGGAGAGTGTATACGGTGCTGTCTGTCTTCGTGGTATATGTATGAATTATGTTAAAGGGCTGATTTTTTATGGTGCAGGATACGAATTTTATGTGTACTACATCGACATGGTATGTGGTGATATATTGCTGGGTTGGAGATCTGTTTCACACCCTAATATTCAAGCTCCTGTCCTCAGTGGGAGAACAGAGTAATTGAGTAAGAGTCTTCTCATATTTCACAATATGTAGGGCACATTGCAGGGTTTAATTGCCGGTGCAAAATGGTGATCCATACAAAATACAATCATAATGCACTATTCATTCACAAGACATCCTTTGTGCCGGGATGTAGGAGCATCTACAAACTGATGAAAACAAGATGGAGGCATGGTATGCACAGAAAGTTCTGAGAAAGAGAGTGTTCCAAGACAAATTGAAGCAGACCCTCCATCTCTGATGGAAATGCCGTCACTCATCCGCCATTGCGGCATTAAGACATCTCCAGACCTGTAGCTGTAGTATACTGCAAATTTGGGCCTTTTTTTCTTTTCTGTAAGACAGCACTTCGAATTCTGTTTGTATAATTGTTCTGATTTCCGCCCGTCTGTACTTAGAGTGCGCTTTCTTTCCAAACAAGAACTGCTTTTATGATTAATGGTGTTTTCGTCAGCACGCACAGGCTTTTGCGGTGAGAACGTTTAACGTTTCTGAGATGTATGTTGACAGCAGGACGTCCATTTCGCGCGATGCATCAGCCACACTGGGTACGCATGCACGGGTAGACACTGCTCGCATGTCCTGCTAGGAACAATGCACCCTGTGACGTCAGTATCGCGTCAGCAATGGCAAACACAACTGCTGCCCGTGACATCAGTATAACACTTAAAAACTCTAACTGTATACCCGAAAATAGACGCAACTTTCACCTGCTCGCTGTAGGGAACAGCGGCGCGAGAGCGATGCTCGCACTGGCTCGCGTCTGGTGGTGGTGTCGATGCCCACATGCCTCGGAGCATCTACACTCTGCAAATAGGTCTTCACCTAGGCATTGTTGCTGACGCAGCCAGACACGAGTGATCACGTATTTCGAGAGGAATTTCTCAGGTATCGAATACGAAAGGGATGCCACCACCTCATCCTTGCAACGCCCGAATGGTCGTGTCTTAGCTGAGCCAGGCTGGCCGCAGCACCCCGACTCTGGCGTCGGGTGCTGGGTGGCAGGATGTGATTTTTACTAGCAATCTTTTGTTTAAACTATATTCCATCTACATCTACATCTAAGTATATACTCTGCTAGCCATCAAGCGGTGTGTGGTGGAGGGCACTATTCGTGTCAAAGTCATATTTCACCCCCTCTGTTCTGCTCGCGAATTGCGCGAGTGATAAATGACTGTCTGAATGCCTCAGTATGTGTTCTGATTTTCCTTATCTTTGAATAGTGATCATTGCGCGATATGAAAGTTGGTGATAATAATATATGCTCTACAACGTAGGTGAAGATAGACGGAAGGGGCTGCTCACTAAATTCCAAAATCCTATCTGCAAGTGTGTCCCACTTCAGACTTTCAATGAGATTTCTAATGCTCTCACGATGGCTAAATGTACGAGTTACGAATCTTGTCATTCTTCTTTGAACCTTCTAAATCTCTTGAATCAAACCCAACTGGTAAGGGCCCCATACAGACGAACAATACTCTAAGACAGATAGGATGCCACGAATTAAAAAAAACGTCCCTATACATGTGAAGAATATCGATTTAATTACTTTTCATAAATTTTTTGTATCAACATGGTGTTAGCGGTACTATAGTTAAGGGGAGGATGTGTGTCAGTGGGTGACATGGAGCAGAACGGCAGGTTAAATGCAGAACACTACATTACTTTGAATAATTTTTTATGTAAAACGCAGTATAACACTTTAAGGGGGTGGGTGACAGAGAAGGATGCGCCAGAAATGGCGTTCAAAAGCATGTGAAATTCAAAAAGTGTACCAGGGTGTTTACTGGAGGTCGAGAGGCTAATTAATTGATCAACTTAATTAAGCAATCAATATGATAGTAGTGGCAGGAGCTATTTTAATAACTCAAACCTATAGCAGCGAGGGGGGGGGGGGGTGGATTGGGGGGGGGGGGGGAACAGTAGGTTAAGTGTGGTGACAAGGAAAACCACTTAACCTATTGTTCTCCTTTTATAGACAGGTCCTTAACCTACTGTTCTGTTAAGTGCCTGAGTATGTACCTGCTCCTGATGTAGGCAACCTGCACTAACACAATGCACCAGCTCTCTCCTGGTCACACTACTGTAGGTTAATTAATTAAATTGATCAGTTAATCTGCCTTTCTATCCCCCCATAACCTATTGTTTCGCTGAGTGATGTATGACCCGTGATGGTTGATTTATGACCCCCTGAATATATTTAGTCCTTCTGATGTAAGGAAATATTATTATTATTATTATTATTATTATTATTACTATTAAGCACACATTGAGGAGGGAAAGCAACATATACTTGCGTGGCTCGTTTTCCCGTTTAGAAAGTGCCGCGTACCATTGTGGAACAGTGAGGATTTGTGCGAGCAATGTGCGGTTGGAGAAATAAAGTTTGCGAAGAAATTCCCGGACGTCACTCGCACTGTAAGTATACCGAAGGGCCTGCTTAAAACTGAGTTTGAAGAATATTACAGGGGGGGGCGGGGGGGGGGGGGGGGAATGTAAGTAGTATGTTAACGTCAGCCTCGACTGTTCTGTCCGCACAATGACACATAGGACACAGTTGGCTCTGTAAAAAACTTGGTACATAGTAAATGAATAAGCAAACACAAATTTAGAATAATTGACACTATAATTACGAACTTGGACTTAAAGTACACACAACATGTTAACACCTATGTCAATAACAACGACAGAGCCTGATTGGTTTGAAAAGTTTAGAAACCATGTAGAAATGTCCATTGATTAACCACTCTGCGTTTTTCACACATACTAGTCCCACATGCAACAAAATGATAGTATAATATCTCTGTAGGTTTCCACAAATTACAAATCTTATAATGACGCCTATGTAATGGTGCGTCCGTATTATACAGGAGATAAAAAGAGAGTGATATCGTCCGGCACTGGACGATGGGATGCGCTTTTTTTTCAAAAAAATAGTCAAATATCTTCAGACTCTGTCTTTAATATCGATATTTTTACATGCGCACAGAATTAGACTTCTTCGGTGCGTCTGTGGCGTTGGATTCATTTCTCCTTTAAATCGTCAAACTACATCATTACAATGCGTAGTTAAATATTATACATTGGCAAATAAATGACTCTTGGCCTCTTTTACTACTCAAATCAGTGTTATGTGACGAGATGTGGCAGTGTGAAAATACAACATCTCATCGCCTCCCGTGTGGAGAACGAGAACACCTACTGGATTCTCATGATTCACACGTAATTCCAGCGATGTTTAGTTGCACACAGTACACGCATTTATGTAAACTGTAAAAATCACACACTTGAATTAGTTAACATAACATACACATCATAATATCCATAAAATTTATCAAATAAGTGCACAGAAGTGTTTATGCCTTGAGCTTAAAGTCCATTATTTTCGCACTATTATGGTTCAGTCCATTGTTGTCGGTGCCACGGTCATTTGCGTTCGTCTGTCAATGGACATGTGGTGACCTTCATTCTTTGAAAAATAATTGTGCAACACATTGATCTAGCTTTCATATTCTTAAATTTAATAAATTCAGTACTGCTGAAAAGAGAGAAACTTATAATCTAACATGAAAATCGAAGGTAGATGGCTTATACACCAATCACTGTCTGTACATTTGTACGATGTTTTAGTTAGTTCAGGGGTTTTGTCTCTTTTGTAGAGTTATTTTATGTGAGAATGACACGGCATTTGCTTATCGTTTTCATGTTGCACACGAACACAGAACAATGTGACATTCTTCGCGATGGTTCGTCGATGGTAGTTTGTGGTCCTGTCTCACCGCATCTTGACATGGTTTGGTGGGCAAGACAAGACAAGGACGTTGCGAAGCTGGAATCTCATTATGTTAATTGTTCGTCCATGTAGATAAATGTCCATGACGCGTGTTCATCTTGGTGCATTTTTTTTTAATCATGAAACAATAAAGAAAACCTGAGTTAGGTTCTGCTTAACACTAAGCTTACATCACTAACAGGGTAAGGGATAAGGATGTGAACACCAGATTTGTAAAACTAGAGTGAGTACTCGCTCACTTCATTTATACATTACTCAGTAATATCATATTTTCGCTCCGAAATGACTATACCACTGTTCGTGGTTAGTGTACACTCGGTACTTGGCGTAAGTCCTTAGTTTGGATGCATTTATTGTTATACAGGTCTCTATGTTCTGGGAAATGTCCATGTACGTATTTTGAATTGCCGCTGGGCACGCGACTGTTAAAAGTCAATCAGCTAACATTGTCAGAGGTGATACATGCCACTGTTGGCTGGCCGTTAGCGCGCAGTACAGGCTTGGCGGTTGTAGCCGGTAAGCGCGAGTTAGCTGATCTGCCTTCGTTGATAACTCATTACTTGACTGCATCGTGAGTGTGTTCGACGCATCTGCGAAGCTCACTACAGGGTGAACTTCACTTTGTGGTCCTTGGATCGTTGCTGGGGTTCGTCGTCTGCAAGCTGCAAGACTTGCCTGCAGGTAAGGACATTTAAAATTTTCAGCATGCACGCTGGAGTGAAAATTCGTAGCACTGGTTATAATTCTCACTGCCTAACGTGTCTTGTGATGTTTTGTGTTAATCGGTGATTGTAGACTTGAACTTGGTCACTCCCGATTCACATGGGTAAAAAAAAGTTTTTGTCACTCGATGATTCACATGAGCAGTGCACATGTCCATATTTTCTTCGTTTCAATTTACGAAGCAAAATTGCTATTAGTCACAATGTTTGCTTAATCACTAGTATGTATAGTTTATTTACTAGCCAGTTCTTTTGGTGTCGGTATAGCAATTCGGTTTCGCTTTCAGATTAATTTTAATTTGGAATTCTGTCTCAAAGATACTCATTAAATTTAATGGGGTTCTTACAAATTTCTGTTGCTTTCTTGTTTATGATTTGTAAACCATTTACTTTCATCGATTGTGCATCAGATAGAATTGTGTGCCAACAGATAAACTGCCTAGTCGCAACAGCGAGAACGTGACTTCATCCAACTGGAACTGTCACGGCATTCGGATTTTCAATTTCATGTGTTCCAGTCGATAAAACTAATAAAGAAGACAAATGACCGATAACTGACCATTCGCGGTAAAATCATATCACAAAATACGCGATCGCGGGACGAAAGTTACTGAAAGGGTTAACAGAAATTTGGAAGATGCGCGAAGTCACAAAGTGTGAGAATCCTTTGCATCCAGTGTGTGTTCGCATTCCGTTTACATGTCCTACATTCAACTACTGACGCTCACTTAGGATGGGAGTAGGATAGGTAGGAATTCATGGATATATACATACATACATAGTGAGAAGAAAATGTTAAAGTTCCTTGAAATCTTGACGACAAAAAATTTCGGTGACACTTCTGCCACATCAAAAGTATCAATGAATTCAAATTCCTTCTAAATTTACTTCTAATACTATTTTCTATCTATTTATATTTTATTTACAATGTCTATATCAGGTTGCCTCCTCATGGGTGGTGGTATTTACATTTGGCTTTTAATAGTAGAACAGTACAGATTTAAATTCGTAGACTCCTGTATCCCTCCTTTGTATTGGTTGCACACTTCTTGATAAATAGCAAAAGACTTTGGTCTTCGTTCTTGTAACGCTTCAATATTCTAGTAGCTTGATCATATCTTTAAATGTGGAAACTTTCATTTTGAATAGGCGTGGTGCATTATTCCGCCTTCCTGCGCTGTGTAGTATTCGCTTCGCGCGGCGATCCGTAAATATTTTAAGCTGGGAGTATCAAGGGACAAATGACAGATAAATTCCGCGGGTCTTTGCCGCCAGGGGCACGTCGGATGTTGGCTTGTTTTTCCTCTTACCGCTCAGTCCACGTGGTTCATTATCTCACTTGCCGTTATTGTTTGTTTCATCATCCGCACGTCTATATCTGTCGTTACATGCGGTGGATACGAATAATTGTTCTCTCTCCATCGTGTCGCGCCGTCTGTTCCTCGGATAAAATTACCTTCGTCTTACATCTAACAAATTTCATTATGTAGAATGTCGGAAGTCGGCTCACCGGCTACGTCCTTCCTCTGTATTCAAATAAAACCTCAATATAAATCGGCATCCGTGGCATTCAGCCGCTTAGGACTTCATCTTCTTAATAACTAACTTAAAACTAATCCGATAATTTCTCCTGTAAATCTGGTCGGCGACTTTCTTTAGTAATTTTCTTTTCTTATTTCCTCTTTTCCGTGCGGCAGTGTCTTGACTCGTGGATTCATTCTTCTTCGTATCTTTCAGTGGTCTTTTTTGTGGATGTGATCGGCAAAATCTTCCTCAATTGTCATTATTATTTCCTCGGCTCGAAGCATAGTTCTTAATGTCCTGATGGTGGTATAGACCCGTTATTCTTTCAGACACGGGATCGGCTATCAGAGAGCAACCAATGTGTGGTTTGCGCGTAATTATGTAAGGACCCTCGTACAATTATCTCCACTAAAGACGGTACAGTAATGAATGCGTCCTCATTAATACTTTTTCATTAAGTTTGTAGTCTACCACTTTCCCGATCTTCTTATCTTGTGCTCTACATCTACATCTACATGGATACTCTGCAAATCACATTTAAGTGCCTGGCAGAGGGTTCATCGAACCACCTTCACAATTCTCTATTATACCAATCTCCCATAGCGCGCGGGAAGAATGAACCCCTATATCTTTCCGTACGACCTCTGATTTCCCTTATTTTATCGTGGTGATCGTTCCTCCCTATGTAGGTCGGTGTCAACAAAATATTTTCGCATTCGGAGGAGAAAGATGATGTTTGGAATTGCGTGAGAAGATTCCGTCGCAACAAAAAACGCCTTTCTTTTAATGATGTCCAGCCCAAATCCTGTATCATTTCTGTGACAGTTTCTCCCATATTTCGCGATAATTCAGAACTTGTTGCCTTTATTTGAACTTTTTCGATGTACTCCGTCAGTCCTATCTGATAAGGATCCCACACCGCGCAGCAGTATTCTAAAAGAGGACGGACAAGCGTAGTGTAGGCAGTCTCCTTAGTAGGTCTGTTACATTTTGTAAGTGTTCTGCCAATAAAACGCAGTCTTTGGTTAGCATTCCCCACAATATTTTCTGTGTGTTTCTTCCAATTTAAGTTGTTCGTAATTGTAATACCTAGGTATTTAGTTGAATTTACGGCTTTTAGATTAGACTGATTTACCGTGTAACCGAAGTTTAACGAGTTCCGTTTAGCACTCATGTGGATGACCTCATACTTTTCGTTATTTAGGGTCAACTGCCACTTTTCGCACCATTCATTTTGCAGCTTGTTTTGATCTTCTGATGACTTTATTAGTCGATAAACGACAGCGTCATCTGCAAACAACCGAAGACGGCTGCTCAGATTGTCTCCCAAATCGTTTATATAGATAAGGAACAGCAAAAGGCCTATAACACTACCTTGGGGAACGGCAGAAATCACTTGTGTTTTACTCGATGACTTTCCGTCAGTTACTACGAACTGTGACCTCTCTGACAGGAAATCACAAATCCAGTCACATAACTGAGACAATATTCCATAAGCACGCAATTTCACTAAGAGTTGCTTGTGTGGTACAGTGTCAAAAGCGTTTTGGAAATCCAGAAATACGGAATCGATCTGAAATAGCACTGAACACTTCATGTGAATAAAGAGCTAGTTGTTTTCTAAACCCATGTTGACTGTGTGTCAATAGACAGTTTTCTTCGAGGTAATTCATAATGTTCGAACAGAATATATGTTCCAAAATCCTGCTGCATATCGACGTTAATGATATGGGCCTGTAATTTAGTGGGTTATTTTCTTCAATATTGGTGTGACCTGTGCAACTTTCCTGTCTTTGGGTACGGACCTTCAGTCGACCGAACGGTTGTATATGATTGTTAAGTATGCAGCTAATGCATCAGCATACTCCGAAAGGGACCTAATTGGTATACAGTCTGGACCAGAAGACTTGCTTTTATTAAGTGATTTAAGTTGCTTCACTACTCCGAGGATATTTACTTCTACGTTACTCATCTTGGCAGCTGTTCTCGATTCGAATTCTGGAATATTTACTTCGTCTTCTTTCGTGAAAGCATATCGGAATGCTGTGTTTAGCAACTCTGCTTTGGCAGCACTGTCTTCGATAGTATCTCCATTGTTACCACGCAGAGAAGGCATTATTGATTGTTTCTTGCCGCTAACATACTTCACATACGACCAGAATCTCTTAGGATTTTCTGCCAGGTTTCGAGACAAAGTTTCGTTGTGGAAACTATAATAAGCATCTCGCATTGAAGTCCGCGCTAAATTTCGAGCTTCTGTAAAAGATCGCCAATGTTGGGGATTTTGCGTCTGTTTAAATTTGGCATATTTGTTTCGTTGTTTCTGCAACAGTGTTCTAACCCGTCTAGTGTACTAAGGTGGATCAGCTCTGCCGTTTGTTAATTTATTTGGTATAAATCTCTCAATTGCTGCCGATACTATTTCTTTGAATTTAAGCCGCATCTGGTCTACACTTATATTGTTAATTTGGAATGAGTGGAGATTGTCTCTCAGAAAGGCGTCAAGTGAATTTTTATCTGCTTTTTTGAATAGGTATATTTTTCGCTTATTTTTCGAGGATATGGGGATTATAATATTCAATCTCTCTACGACAACCCTGTGTTCACTAATCCCTGAATCGGTTTTGATGCTCGTTATTAACTCAGGATTATTTGTTACTAAGAGGTCAAGTGTGTTTTCACAACCGTTGACTATTCACGTGGGCTCATGAACTAACTGCTCGAAATAATTTCCAGAGAATGTGTCTAGCACAATTTCGGATGATATTTTATGCGTACCTCCGGAATTGAACATGTATTTTCGCCAACATATCGAGGGTGGATTAAAATCGCCACCAACTAGTATCGTATGAGTCGGGTACATGTTTCAAATCAAACTCAAGTTTTCTTTGAACCTTTCAGCAGCTGTATCATCTGAATTGGGAAATCGGTAAAAGGATCCAATTATTATTTAATTCCGTTTGACAACAATGACCTCTGCCCATACTAACTCACAGGAAGTATCTACTTCAATTTAGTGAGAAGTTAAACTACTTTTGACAGCAACAAACACGCCACCGCCAACCGTGTTTAGCGTATCCTTTCGGAACACCGTTAGTTAATCAAAAATTTAGGCTAAGCTTGTATCCAGCTTTAGCTCGCTATCAGTGCCTATAACGATTTGAGCATCAGTGCTTTCTATTAGCGCTTGGAGCTCTGGTACTTGCCCAACACAGCTACGACCATTTACAACTGTTATACCAATGGTTCCTGTATCTACGTTCTTCCTGTGTTCAACCTGCACTCTTTGTGACAGAAGCCCTTCTTGTGTTTTCCCGAGATCCTCTAACCTAAAACACCGCCCAGTCCACGCCAAACAGACCCTGCTACCCGTGTAGCCACCTCCTGCGTATAGTGGATACTGACCTGTTCAGCGGAACCTGACCCAACCATCCTTTTGCGAAGGCGAGGAATCTACAGTCTACACGGTCGCAGAACCGTCTGAGCCTCTGATTCAGACCCTCCACTTGGCTCTGTACCAGAGGTCCGCTATCGGTCCTGTCGACTATGCTGCAAATGGTCTGCTCTGCTTTCATCCTGCAAGCAAGACTGGCAGTCTTTACCACTTCTGTTAGCCTCTCGAAACCAGAGAATCTCATCTGATCCAAAGTAACACACATCATTGGTACCGACAAGAACAACCACCTGCAGATGGTTGCAGCCTGTTCTCTTCATGGCATCTGGGAGGACCCTTTCCACATCTGGAATGACTCCACCCAGTATGCACACGGAGTGCACATTGGTTTTCTTACCCTTCTTGTCAGGCAAGTCCCTAAGGGACCCTGTAACGCGCCTAACGTTGGAGCTCCCAACTACCAATAATCCCACCATCTATGATTGCCCAGATCTTGCAGGCTGAGTGGTTTCCTCTGAAACAGGACAGGCGATGGCATCTGGCTGAGCGACAGTGTCAGCCACAGACAGAACCTGGAACCAGTTTGTCAGATAAGCCGGAGAGGCCTGGGAAGCCTTTCGCCGCCTGCTTCGCCCTGGGGCGACTTCCCACTCGAACACAGGCGAGGGCTCAGCCACAGTGTGAGCAGTAACTGGGTTGGCCACCGGTGAGAACCGATCGGAGGACTCGGACGTGCTGGACGTCCATTGGATCCCCATGGCCGGCCCACAACAGTGGTGCCCATTCACTGCAGCCTCAAGCTGTGTAACCGAAGCCGTCACAGCCTGAAGCTGAGTGCGGAGTGTCACCAACTCGGCTCGCGTCCGCGCACAACAATATTTCTGATATTCGCATGAACAGTAATTGATGTCATGGCCTGTATTAGTTTTTCATCAAGTTCTTCATTACTCTGAATGTTAGGTATAGGATAGATCCACTCGTTGCATTCCCTTTGATTCGACATTAGTTCTGCTGGCGTGTAACCAGTTCACATGTGGGGTAGGTTGTTGACTATCTGCTCGAACGGGGTTACAAATTCCACCCATTATGTTTGGCGTGTCTGAATATATGTGCAGATGAATCGGTTGAATTCCTTAAATACGCGTTCTGTCAAGTTTGTCTGTGGACTGAATTTCGAAATCAAAATTTGTTTCATGTTGTTCCATGCGAGAAAACCTCTCCATTGTTTGCCGATAAAGTTCGAGGCATTGTCTGAAAGTATGGCCTCCAGTTTGCCGAAACGTGGGAAGTAATCCTACTCTATTCTTCTTATAATCGGCGGCGCGTTTGAGGACTTCGTCGCGTACAGACATATATATTTTGTAAACAGATCTAGAAGTGCCACAAGGTATTTCGCACCTCCTCTTCCTGTCTTGAGCGGTCCAGCGAAGTCTAGGCTTACTATCTGCCCTGGTTTCTGGGCTAATATGGGGTTTAATGGCAAAGCATTTGACAGATTAAATGGCTTGGCCTTCTGACATACTAGACAAATTCGTAGGAGTTTGTGTATCTTTCCATGCAAATTAGGAACGTAGGAACACATCGATATTTTCTTCTTGCATTTTTCAGGACCTTAGTGTCCCCAAAACAGGTGGGTATACCACAACAAATGTTCTACATAGGCATGGGGTATGCACACACACCATCTTCCGATTCCTGTCGTCCGATGAAATAATACTCCTTCATGTAATTTGTAAAATTTCGCTAGCCAGTGTTGAGAGTTTAACGTAAGTATTCTCTTTACTTTATTCCATTTTCTATTGGTGTCTTGCAAGGTCTTCATTTGTCTGCATAGCTGTAGGTAGCAGTGTCGGTGAATTGGGTCTTTCATTAACAATATCTGTCAGTTGTGTAATTGTTCCTCTAATTCACAATTTTCGGGCATTCCCTCCGACATGCGTGGTAGGGCATTGGCTATGATGTTGTCCTTTCCTTTAATGTAGACAATTTCAGATTGATGTTCTTGTAGGAAAAGGCACCACCTTGTCAACCTCGGGTGTAGTAATTTACAAGAAAGGATAAAGCTGAGGGCTTAGTGATCGGAATAGACTTTTATTTTTCGGCCATAAACATAATAACTGAATCTTCGAAATGCCCATACGGTGGCTAAACCTTCCAATTCCGTTACTGCATAATTTCGCTCGCACTCCGTCAATATGCGACTTGCGAAACTAATAATTCTGCTTTTCTTCCCTCCGTTTACTTGTTCTTCCTGGAAGAGACAAGCGCCTAGACCCTGAAAGGAAGCGTCGCAAGATATACAGAAGTCTTCATCTTAATTTTGATGTCTCAAGATATCACTAGAGAGCAATGCTTCTTTTATCTCCTTGAAATCTCGTTTACACTCGTCCCTCCAATTCCACGGATCGTTCTTTCTCAGCAGGTTGTGTAGTGATGGATGGTTAAGACATTGTCTAGATGGAAAACGTCGAAAGAATGACACCATCCCGATTAACCCTTTAAGTTTTCTATAGCTGAAAGTTTCTTGGGATCCGGTCGAATTCCTTCTGAAGATATCACGTGGCCTAAAAATTTGATCTCGTGTCCCGAATTTTGACTTCCTGAGGTTGGCAGTAACTCCGTAGTCCGTAATCCTTCTCAATACCTTCTCGACAGCTGGATGCGCCTTTCCCATTAAACGATGGCAGTTAGCAAGTCATCGACGTACACGATCACTGCGTCTAAAACTTCTGGTCCCAAGCTGCAATAACGATTCTGAAACTGACATTCAAACCAAACATCTCATCCTCCTGAGGATCCCCCACCCCTCCACCTCCTACTTCTCACCCCTACACCTCTGGGAAAAGAGGCACTTGTTTAGGTTCAAAAATGGTTCAAATGGCTCTGAGCACTATGAGACTTAACTTCTGAGGTCATCAGTCCCCTAGAACACAGAACTACTTAAACCTAACTAACCTAAGGACATCACATACATCCATGCCCGAGGCAGGATTCGAACCTGTGACCGTAACGGTCGGGCGGTCCCAGACTGTAACGCCTAGAACCGCTCGGCCACTCCGGCCGGCACTTGTTTTGGTCTGAGCCACTTTTTCCCCTTCTCGAAAATCCCCCAGCCCTCTCCTCCCCTCCCTTCCCTCATTTCTCCCCTCCCATCCCCCACCCAGAAACTACAGGAAAAACTCCAGCTGTGCTGGATAGGAAGGATCTCAGGCCGTGAAATTCAGATAATTGTCAATAATATTCTGCTGTGTATTCTTTATTTAATCAGTTTGCTGGAGACAACGGTGAAAAATAGCTCCACTGTGGTATCTTTACTTTTATGACATTACCTCACATCCTATTGGTGGATATTGGTGCAATTAAGTCAAAATCCTTACTGCATTGATCCCGCAACCCGTCGGTTACCCAGAAACATGGAGGCACTTTTGATTTATCGCTTGCAAACTTGGCAGGAAATATCTCATCAAATTGATTGACTCTGTGGAATACTGCAATTTGTGGGAAAAACATTCATCATATATCCTAGCTCTTGTATTACACAAGCACCCTCCTCCACCACCATACCCCTTATCCGATGATAAACTTCCCGATTGCATCTTCACACTGACCACAGGGCAAATGTGTCAGCCGCCTTGTGTATTGCCAAACGTGCTGGTTAGGAGAGAAGTACATACAGGAGCTGGCCTGCAGTGAAGAAGACAACTTCATCCTGTTTCACTACCCGAGATGTAATGAACCAGAGGTCTTTACCTTGGAGTGTGGGCTTGGACTGAGTTAGTTCGTGGAACTGCCACAGAGAGCACTTGGAACGGGTTTTTTTCTCCTCCACTACTTCCCATATGAACCAATAGGAACACAGCATTCAACTCCTCCCCCCACCTGGAAACCGTAGGAACGTGGGAACACTGCATCTGGTAACATGATAATGACGCTGGGGGCTATAAGACAAACATGCTCTCAGTTGCTGATAGTGAGTAGAAAACCGTGAAGTGTCAACAGTAGCCAAAATCCTCGTCTGCCTTCACATTGCAGAAGAAGCACGAAAGTAAGTACTCATTACATGACTTTGCTACTATTATTGCACATTGGGGTTCTTTCTTTTCATTGTCAAGTTCCATTTCTTTGTTCAATTCCATGTCTTTCTTTGTTGATCTTACTGTTTCTTCTTCTTTGTTCAGCACCCTCCAGCATGTAGAGACCTCCAATGACCTTCAGCATGTCTGAACCAGCAGCAGTCACCACCGGCTTGTCGGGACCTGCAGCAGTCTGTTGGGATCAGGAGCAGCAGCAGGACCTTGAGATCCTGTAGCACACCTGGCCCCCATGTTGGAGCAGGACAATGAGTTGCTGTCATCCATCCCATTCATTGTTAAAGACATTCAGCCAGCCCACAGCTCTCAGAAATACAGTGTTGGGGGCCCTGTACCACATGGTGCATATGTCAGAGACCAGAACTGATCTGCACCATCTCAGAATATTCCAGTGTTACTGCAAGCACAGAGTGTTGATGTGGTGGATGAGGAGCTTCCAATTTCTTCCAGTGCTCTAATGCTTTTCACTTCAACTTATAATTTACTAGCTAGAATTTCAAAGTGCAAATAATTGGTATATAAAAATTTCTGGATAGTGACGCCCATGTTATGTTAGAGACTGAAAATGCATTGAGAAATATTAAAGCGTGGTTTGTGGAGTTGGAATGGGATGAACTGTGTCTTGCGGAACCCTATATCAATCAACAGATGGTTTCCAAGTATTCTCCATCTCTGGACAATTACTGTGCTTTCCTGACACTATCTGTAACATCGTTATATGGTGGCGGGACACTCATGGTGAGATATGGAGGTCGATCCATTTATCTGAAAGACTCGACCGTTACAAACTTGTTCAGCCTAAGGATGGTGCTATCGACTGTATTGGAGAGATGGAACCATGGGCTACTGTGTGTTCAAACTTTGTATAAAGGCATTTGAACTATCTCCTTATGAACAGAGTGCATGCAGACGATTTAGAACACTGCAACAAACCGATATCAAATGGCGCTAAAGGAACACACAACAGTTTGAGAGAAATAGAAGCTGAATTCTGTTCATACAAGAAACCTTTATTTGCAAAATAATGTCCCGTTGTGAAAACTGAACCAGTGACCTCTTCCTGATGTTTACTATTGCTTATGTGTAAGTAAAAATTCTTATGAAAAATACTTGTTGTTTTTCTTATTTAACTACCCCCTCATTAGTTAATCTAAGGTGTAGCCATTGTACCTCACTCTGTAAGATGGTTACGCTATAGTGACAACACATATTATTATTATTATTATTATTATTATTAGAAGTATTCATTTTTCAATAAAAGTTCACTGCGCACCAAAACCTGATGTAGTCGGTACCATGGCAGTGTGGGTGAAGCATCAGGATTTTCTTGTAGGTGAGTGGTCCTGTGATGGTATGGAAGACAGCCAGAAGAGGAAGAAGAGGAATGGGATACTCCTACCTGATAATGTACCAGCCATAGTTGTAGGTCCATCCAACTGTGGCAAGACAAATGTTGTCATGTCACAACTAAACACACCCGGATGGAGTCCATTTTGAGCATGTATGGGTCTTTTCAGAAACGCTGTTTCAGCCCAAATACCAGCTACTGCAAAAGATAATGCAGGTCTAACATGCAACGTACATGACATTCAGACAAGGCAGTGAAATCCCCCCACCAGAAAACGTAAAGCCAAACACAATGTTCAAATTCGATCATGTTTCTGTGGAAAAGCAGGGTCAAATTCTACAATATTTCTGTTTCAGTATCATATGAGTGTTGCCGTATCTTATTTGAGTCAGGCACCTTCTAGAATCCCAAAACAGTTGATAAGTGATAAGGCAAATCTCATTATAGCTCTCAGACAAGAAAATTTGAATTTAACACACATTTTCCAGGTGCATGAAGGAACCACCATGTTATTCAATGATTTTGTAAATATATGCACAGATTGCTGGAATCACACACAGTACAGGTTTCTTGTTATTGATAAATCACGAACAGATGGAACTCCAGAAGTTTCTTCATATATAGCTTTCAAGAAATGGCTGAATATGTTAGTATACATCACACCATGGAGAAGTTCGCAAATATGTCAGGCACTCAGTTCAAGAGGACAGATGTGCGTAGACAAAGAATGTAGATGGAAAATATCAGTCTCTCAGGCGTAAAGTTAAGGAGCTTGAGATACATGGCCAGACCTTTCTGAGACTGAACAACGAACCAGGGTTAAGAGACTAGAGATGTACACCTGGATCATTCTGAGGAAGAAAGTAAAGGACTTAGATGTAAAGGTTGATGGGACTGAAAAGAAAGTGGATGGCTTAGCTGTAAAGGTTGAATGAAATATATTTTAGGTGTAGCCTGTGAAGTAGCCTTTTTAGTATATAACAAGATGTCGACTAAGCATAAGGTCATCTCTGCATGGAAGGCTGTTTGAAAGAAACTATGGCTACTAAGGTTAGACACTTGGATTGAGAGCAGACACCTTTAAAACAGTTACTGACTCTCGATGAACTCTCAGCGAAATTACACAACGACGACATTGATGCTATTGCCAGTTTCATTAACCAGCACAGCGACACTAGGATAGATAAGACATATGGTTTTTCAACACTGGTGCCAAATATGTTACACACACAGCCCATAAGTTAAAATGAAAAAACCAGTACAGATAGCCAATAGGAAATTTCAAAGAACACCAGGTCTACTTAACCTCTTTTTCCTAAAACCCTCAGAAGCAGTGAAATCTTCAACCAAAGTACTGGAGACGTATGGTGAGATACTGCAATTGGCTGGTGTACGTGGGAAAGCAGAAAACCAGTGCAGTGCGAAATACAGGGACATTTAAAAACCATTGTCATTAGATGGTCGGTATACCAGTGGTGAAGGTATTGACATTCAGTATAAAAGAGCGGGCAATCAGCACTCTCAACATATATGCTACAACAACCCCAATGAGCTAATAGATCTACTACGACTACTCATGGCATCAGCTGCTGCAGGCAATACCGCTAATTCAAATGAGGTTGTGTTAGCAATTTCAGAGCTTGGAGAGGGAGGCATAATCCAGTAAGTATGGAGACAGTAGTTAGAGAACAGCAGAAACGATTACACGAAACATACCCTTGTAGGCATGTTATGGTTAGAGGTTCGGCTGACTTATGTCAGGCTGATCTTGTAGATACGAGGGAATATTCACATGAGACTAATGGATTCAAATATATTGTAATTGTTATTGATATATAATCCAAATTTGTCTGGACATTACCTGTTGAAACAAAAATGGGGAGAAATGTCACAGAGGTGTTTGAGCATTTGTTGCAGACAGATATGAACCAATTCCCCAACAACCTCCAAACCGGTCATGGTGGAGTATTTTACAATAGATATTGCAGAACTGTGATGCAGCTGTATGGAATACATCACTACTGAACAATCATCCACCTGAAAGCAACTATCATGCAACATCTGACCAGAACAATAAAATGTCAAATGTTGATGCATTTTAATTTTTACGGCTCATACAAATGGACAGATATACTTCCAGAAATAAATGCACAGTATATTCGAACCTAACATAGCACAATAAAAATGGGAC
Organism: Schistocerca americana; assembly: GCF_021461395.2. Taxonomy (NCBI): domain Eukaryota; kingdom Metazoa; phylum Arthropoda; class Insecta; order Orthoptera; family Acrididae; genus Schistocerca; species Schistocerca americana. Next base: position 719,014,084 of record NC_060123.1, read on the forward strand.
CAATTGATGTTCGTGATAATGGACCCATGGATACAGTGTACTATCGCATTAAAATGCTGGATCCGCATAGACAGAAATTTTATCTGGGTGATTTGGTATGTATCTCAAAACACAAGTCAGTATTTGAAAAGTCATATCTTTCAAACTGGTCCATTGAGATATTCACAGTTTCCAAAGTGCAAAGAAAAAATCCCAGTACATCTTGAAGGATAGCAGAGACACTAAAATTTCAGGACGCTTTTAAGAGTACACTGGGGAAATGCAGAAGAGCTCACAATCACACGTTTTCATAGTGTGTGCCATAAGGTGTCAAGGGAATGGCTTGGTTTTCATGCTACAGGAAACAGCTGTATTGACACTGACGATTTTCTATATAATGGGGTGCACAGAGCACAACCAGCATAATAGCATAACATACACGATGGGGAATACATTATAGGAGGTGGTGGTCTTCTCAACAAACTTCCAGCCAAATTACACACTCCAGGGCATAATTACTGCAAACGCTGCAAAAACGTCTGGCACTTGGTGATAAGGGGATTAATCTGCGTGACATGTTTGGAACATGACACTGCATACGCAGAACAAAGATCTCCCCAGACATCACATTGTTGGTCGAATTTTGGTTGATAAAGCCAAGGTGAGAAAGGATATCGGTATAGGGCAGAGCGTTACAACGTTCATAGTTGATAAAATCCCGAGTGGTAAATTAAGTTGGGCTTCGATATGAATTTCAAGCTAATTCTGAATGCTGAAGAAGAAGAAGATAACGATAAAGAAGAAGAAGAAGGGGTGTTAGAAAAACTGTATACTGGCAGCGGTGTACGCAGCTAAAAGCGCCCTGAAGCATTAAGGAACGGTTAAAGCACCCTGGATTCTACCAAAACCCAAGACACCAGGTGGAATTATCCCCTTCCTCACTCCATCCCTTGCAGACCTCTCAGCGATGGGTTCAGTGGCTGGTGGTGCTGTGGCTATCGCCTGAAGAATCAATAAGACATAACCAAATGATGGAAGCAGCAGCCGTCGGAGAAGGACTACTCCTGAAACCATACAAGAAAGGATTAGGTCTCTTCATAAATAAAAAAAAGGCCGTTAGCTATCCTACTGGATACACCACTTACAAATAGAAATCTGCTCAAGTTTATCAGGGAAAAATTCGACATCCCAAGATTCTATAGTGTATTTGTGTGGGATATATTACCGAAGACTATCTGGAAATCTGGAGAATGTGGAATAGGGAATTTAGATGTTGCTGGGGGACCAGAAACCCACTGTAAAGCGTATGTCGTATGTTAAGAAAAATAGAAATAACTTCTTCTATTTCGGCTCATTTGGAGACCTCCAGCTACCAGAAGAGTTACAACGAGACTTCACTGACAGAAGACGCGTCTTCTACCATTTTCATCGCTAACAAGACTTGAATACCTACTTATGTGGGCATCTGCGCATCACGTTCCTCCACTTCCCACCGACTGATTTAAAAAGTGGGGAGTGGAGCATTGCGCTGATTGGACTGGAGACACACAGCAGCATTATGAATATCACAGAGGCTCGACAATAAACTTCATCTGGAAATTAATAGTGGAGAAGAAATTTTGGAAGTAGAACCTAGTGCGCACGAAATTTACGATTTAAATGTAGTTCTAAGCCGGTGTGGAAAATGGATTGCGCTACATGCAGATATCAATACACTTAAATCTTAAATAAAGACAATGAGTGCAACAACTGACTTTAACCAGAAAGGATCAATGGGACAGCTACTGTGTTTCACAAAAGGACAGGCTCTGAAGAAGGAACCTAATAAAATTTCACAGATCCGACAGGTCTCTGGATATACTTTCTGTCAGTACAGTCTGTATTGTGTGTAACATTGCAAAAAGCTCTTATCTCAATAACAGATTCATTCATATAGGTTAAGGATTCTTCCCATCAGTGGAAACAGGGTGTAAGATCGTTGAGACTCTACCAACGCCATTTACCTCTAAAAGAATTTAATGTTTATTATGTAATGGATATTGTTACTTTATTTAGAACGTGAAAGTGGTGAAGCTTTGATTATTTAAGTATGTTAAAAATGTAAATTAATGTCGAATAAGCTGTAGCCAATAAGATAGACGGCTTTGTGAAAGGGAACTGCCCTAGTCAGAGGAGTGAGGAAGTTCGGCGCGCGGGAAACGCGGCCGGGGATGGGCAGAGAGTCAGTTCTGGTCGAGACACCAAAGGGGACAGTTAGGATGGAGACGCGAAAATGGACAGTTCTGGCCTAGACACCAAAGGGCACAGTTCGGATTGAGAGGCGAAAGCGGACAGTCGATCTTTAGGCAGCTAGGAAGTGAAATAACTTAGAAAATTTCGAGTCGTCTGGTATCGCGGGACTTCGTCTCTGAGCGGTGAACAACTGCGCGCCTGGTGTGAACTTTTCGCGTAGATAACTTGTATTCCGCGATGAGATTGTGAATGATCGAACTGTGTCAAATGGATATGCGCTCGAGTGTAACAGTAACTCTACATACGACCGATTTCGCTATTAGTTTGCTTTCTGAATAAATATTATTCTAATCAAATCGCAACTGTGTGCCCTACATCATTTATGGGTCGTTAATTTAGTTGGTTGGTTGGTTGTTTTGGGGGAAGAGACCAAACTGCGAGGTCATCGGTGTCATCGGATTAGGAAGGACCGGGAAGGAATTCGTCCGTGCCCTTTCAAAGGACCTGGCATTTGCCTGGAGCGATTTAGGGAAATCACGGAAAACCTAAATCAGGATGGCCGGACGCGGGATTGAACCGTCGTCCTCTGGAATGCGAGTTCAGTGTGCTAATCACTGCGCCACCTCGCTCGGTGTTAATTTAGTTCCCGATATTATCATTATTGTTGTTATTATATGTTATATTAACTTTGTATTTTGCAAACTTGCCATCAGCTAGACAATTTAACAAAGGGGCCATAAGTGTGATTTAGGTCGAGTAATGCGACAACCCTAGACGAGTTTGAGCCAAGACATCTGGACGAAGAGGAACCACGTGTGAGACCGAACATCTCTGGGATGTTAGCTCGCATCGTCTCTCCTCAATCTACTCTTTTCATGTTGATTTTGTTTTGCAATGAGACTTTCTGGGGTTCAGCAGTGCTCGTGCAGTGCCTGCGACTCTCACGAACTCAGCCAAAAAAATAAAAATTCTCGTAGCGATTTTACGCCATCAAAAAATTAGTGAGAGTATTGCCGATTGGACAATTGTTCGTGGAGAATATAGCAATCAAATCTTTCAACTGGAAAGTCTTCAAACTGATCTGAGTGGAGATGCCTGTGTTGCAAAGGAACTCTGAGTTTCCTCCATTCTGGGAAAGCACATCCGCGAAGGAAGAATCTGTCGCGATTACCAGCCTGAGAAAACGAGATTTCTCTTTCGACACTGCTAAAATTATCGAACTGTGCGCACTGTTTGTGCCTTAGCAATCCGTATGCCAACTTTCAGACAACTATCTGGCCGCTTGTCGGGTAAACTGAAAACAGTAGAGGGCGGCTGCCGGAGCTCCCAGAATGTGGAAAGCTGTGGGGCAGTGCGAGCACCGAGCACGAGCCCCGGCTCGGGGCGCCGGGCGCAGCCTCGCGTGGGCTGTCGCAGTCCCACGGCCTCGACAAGCCCACCGAAAGAGCCCCAAGTTCAGAAGCGGCCGGCTCTGCCAGGCACGGTGCTGACTCACTCGAGCTGCCTCACACCAAGGGAGAGAACTGTGACCCGTGTTCGACCGTTCTCCCACCACACAGTCAGCAAAACATAGGTACTCTCAGCTAGAATAAATATCGCGTTGTGACATGTGGCGGACCGTGTTACACAACCTCTGTCTCTTTTCCGCCCCTCCTACGATACCGTGCATAACGCCGATTCCCGCACCTTCTACCCCTCTGCAGGTGTGCCCCAGGGCTCTGCCCTCTCCCCTCTCCTCAACCTCCTGTACACAGCAGATATCCCCCAACCCCCCCCCCCCCTTCCAGTACACCTCCTGCAGTATGCTGACGACACCGCATTCCTTGCCCTCGCTCCTACCCGCAAATGGTCCTAACGCCTTCTCCAGAATCAACTTGACCTTTTTGCCACATAGTGTAACCAGTGGCTCCTGAAAATCAATCCTTCCAGGCAATCATCATAGGTCATATCACTCGCTCCTTCTGGCTCCTTGATTTCTCCCTTACCATCTGCGTCCATCCTGTCCGCCTCTCCCCCACCCTCACCTACCTTGGCCTCACCATTGACCGTCACCTCACCCGAATCCCTCATCTCCGCTCTATCTGATCAAAAGCCCACAACCGCCTCTGACTCATCAAACTCCTCTCTGGCTGGACATGGGGGTCGAGCCCCTTTACCATCCTCCACACCTACAAATCCTTAATCCGGCCCATCCTCTGTTGTGACAGTCCCACCTGGATATCGCCCCCCCCCCCCCAAATTCTATAAGTCCTTCCAGATCCTCGAGCGCCATGGACTCTGCCTCACCTTCCGTATACACCTCCTGTCCCCCACGTGGCTCCTCTACGACCTCATTCCTTTCCCCCACGCGCTCCTATTCCTCGAACATATCTGCATACTCTACACCTCCCACTGCCTTGATCTCTCTCATCCCCTGGTTGCTCCACTCCTCTACAGCCCCCGCCCTTTGCCACGCCTTCACTATTGTGTCCACTCTACCCTCCATCTCTAAACCCTTTGTCTCCTTTCCTGAGGTGGCTTCTGTCAACTCCCCCTCCCACACGATTCCCTCTCTCCCTCCATTTATCCCTCCTATCAACTCTGATCCTCACCTCCACCTCCCTTCCTCTGTCCTTTTCCTGGGCTCCCTCTCCCCCCTTCCACCCTGTTTTCTCCATACCTCCCTCCTCTTCCCTGAGTCCGTTTCCCTCCTCTGCCTTTCCCCATTCCCTCTCCGGTCTGCCCTGTCCCCCCTTATGAGTCCTCTCCCTCCGTCAGTTCCCCTCCCCCCTTTCGATTTTACTCTCCTCCCCCTTTTTTTCCTCTCATCTGTCCAGGCCCCCCAACCCCCATCTGCCCTTGGCTGTGGTGTGACATCTTCGTGCCAACTTTTTAGTGCAGTGTTTCCAGTGATTGTTAAGTGTTTTGTGTCTTTTCTGAAGTGTTGCGAACGGACATCATACCGTCGCTGGGTGTGATTTTTATATCTCTTGCGAACAGAAACCAGACTGTCACCGTATTTTTTAATTGTCTGTCTACTATTTTACTGCTTCCTGTGTATTTTATTAGCATCACCCACCATTTGTTTTATGTTTTAACTTTCCACAATTTTCCGCCGTTCTACAATTTACGTCACCATTTTATCGCCTGCTTTTATTGTTTCTTATCTTCTTATGTTTTAAAAATTCTGTAGGCTGAAGAGCAGAGTACAAAGCTGCTGCCAGTCCGCCCCCTTTGGGGGAACCGAAATTCAATAAAGGAAAAAAAGGGGGCTTTTTTCCGAGCTCCCTCGGTAGGCAGCGTCGATTGTCACAGTATAGATGCACTAAAACAAATAAAATCTCCTTCAGAAGAAAGAAAACAAAACATGAAAATTAAAATAGCTGTAACAGTCTTACTTTAGGCAACAACAAAACTGGCGGGATATTTTGTTCCTGAATTAAAAACAAAAAATTACATGCTGATGAGCTAGGGTATGAGAATGCTTCTGACCAAAAGCTAGCACCAGGTCAATATCTAACAACCATTTATAGAACTGCTATAAAGTACAGGGCTATTACAAATAATTGAAGCGATTTCATAAATTCACTGTAGCTCCATTCATTGACACATGGTCACGACACACTACAGATACGTAGAAAAACTCATAAAGTTTTGTTCGGCTGAAGCCGCATTTCATGTTTCTGCCGCCAGAGCGCTCGAGGGCGCAGTGAGACAAAATGGCGACAGGAGCCGAGAAAGCGTATGTCGTGCTTGAAATGCACTCACATCAGTCAGTCATAACAGTGCAACGACACTTCAGGACGAAGATCAACAAAGATCCACCAACTGCTAACTCCATTCGTCGATGGTATGCGCAGTTTAAAGCTTCTGGATGCCTCTGTAAGGGGAAATCAACGGGTCGGCCTGCAGTGAGCGAAGAAACGGTTGAACGCGTGCGAGAAAGTTTCACGCGTAGCCCGTGGAAGTCGACGAATAAAGCAAGCAGGGAGCTAACGTACCACAGCCGACGGTTTGGAAAATCTTACGGAAAAGGCTAAAGCAGAAGCCTTACCATTTACAATTGCTACAAGCCCTGACACCCGATGACAAAGTCAAACGCTTTGAATTTTCGGCGAGGTTGCAACAGCTCATGGAAGAGGATGCGTTCAGTGCGAAACTTGTTTTCTACATCTACATCTACATTTATACTCCGCAAGCCACCCAACGGTGTGTGGCGGAAGGCACTTTACGTGCCACTGTCATTACCTCTCTTTCCTGTTGCAGTCGCGTATGGTTCGCGGGAAGAACGACTGTCTGAAAGCCTCCGTGCGCGCTCTAATCTCTCTAATTTTACATTCGTGATCTCCTCGGGAGGTATAAGTAGGGGGAAGCAATATATTCGATACCTCATCCAGAAACGCACCCTCTCGAAACCTGGCGAGCAAGCTACACCGCGATGCAGAGCGCCTCTCTTGCAGAGTCTGCCACTTGAGTTTATTAAACATCTCCGTAACGCTATCACGGTTACCAAATAACCCTGTGACGAAACGCGCCGCTCTTCTTTGGATCTTCTCTATCTCCTCCGTCAGACCGATCTGGTACGGATCCTACACTGATGAGCAATACTCAAGTATAGGTCGAACGAGTGTTTTGTAAGCCACCTCCTTTGTTGATGGACTACATTTTCTAAGCACTCTCCCAATGAATCTCAACCTGGTACCCGCCTTACCAACAATTAATTTTATATGATCATTCCACTTCAAATCGTTCCGCACGCATACTCCCAGATATTTTACAGAAGTAACTGCTACCAGTGTTTGTTCCGCTATCATATAATCATACAATAAAGGATCCTTCTTTCTATGTATTCGCAATACATTACATTTGCCTATGTTAAGGGTCAGTTGCCACTCCCTGCACCAAGTGCCTATCCGCTGCAGATCTTCCTGCATTTCGCTACAATTTTCTAATGCTGCAACTTCTCTGTATACTACAGCATCATCCGCGAAAAGCCGCATGGAACTTCCGACACTATCTACTAGGTCATTTATATATATTGTGAAAAGCAATGGTCCCATAACACTCCCCTGTGGCACGCCAGAGGTTACTTTAACGTCTGTAGACGTCTCTCCATTGATAAAAAACTCTTCAATCCAGCCACACAGCTAGTCTGATATTCCGTAGGCTCTTACTTTGTTTATCAGGCGACAGTGCGGAACTGTATCGAACGCCTTCCGGAAGTCAAGAAAAATAGCATCTACCTGGGAGCCTGTATCTAATATTTTCTGGGTCTCATGAACAAATAAAGCGAGTTGGGTCTCACACGATCGCTGTTGCCGGAATCCATGTTGATTCCTACATAGTAGATTCTGGGTTTCCTGAAATGATATGATACGCGAGCAAAAAACATGTTCTAAAATTATACAAGAGATCGACGTCAGAGATATAGGTCTATAGTTTTGCGCATCTGCTCGACGACCCTTCTTGAAGACTGGGACTATCTGTGCTCTTTTCCAATCATTTGGAACCCTCCGTTCCTCTAGAGACTTGCGGTACACGGCTGTTAGAAGGGGGGCAAGTTCTTTCGCGTACTCTGTGTAGAATCGAATTGGTATCCCGTCAGGTCCAGTGGACTTTCCTCTACTGAGTGATTCCAGTTGCTTTTCTATTCCTTGGACACTTATTTCGATGTCAGCCATTTCAGTGATGAAGCAAAATTTTCTCTTAATGGTGAAGTGAACAGACACAATGTGCGAATCTGGGCGGTAGAGAATCCTCACGCATTCGTGCAGCAAATTCGCAATTCACCAAAAGTTAACGTGTTTTGTGGAATCTCACGGTTTAAAGTTTACGGCCCCTTTTTCTTCTGCGAAAAACACGTTACAGGACGCGTGTATCTGGACATGCTGGAAAATTGGCTCATGTCACAACTGGAGACCGACAGCGCCGACTTCGTCTTTCAACAGGATGGTGCTCCACCGCACTTCCATCATGATGTTCGGCATTTCTTAAACAGGAGATTGGAAAACCGATGGATCGGTCGTGGTGGAGATCATGATCAGTAATTCATGTCATGGCCTCCACGCTCTCCCGACTTAACGCCATGCGATTTCTTTCTGTGGGGTTATGTGAAAGATTCGGTGTTTAAACCTCCTCTACCAAGAAACGTGCCAGAACTGCGAGCTCGCATCAACGGTGCTTTCGAACTCATTGATGGGGACATGCTGCGCCGAGTGTGGGAGGAACTTGATTATCGGCCTGATGTCTGCCGAATCACTAAAGGGGCACATATCGAACATTTGTGAATGCCTAAAAAACTTTTTGAGTTTTTGTATGTGTGTGCAAAGCATTGTGAAAATATCTCAAATAATAAAGTTATTGTAGAGCTGTGAAATCGCTTCAATCATTTGTAATAACCCTGTACTTGTTGATATCTTCCATTTGACTAGTGAAGTCTCCCATTTGTAAGGTATGCGACCATCCTAATTGCATGGAAACGTCTTGATCGCTAAAATCTCCCGCCCCCGCCCCCGCCCCTTCCTTCTTTATTCCCCTCCATCCCTTCACGCTGCCCTTCCCTCCAGTTACTCGGTTCTCCACCCCTCCTCACCCCCTGCCTATTTCGGTAAACACCTTCCCCTGTCTCTGCCCCCCCCCCCAAGTATCTCAACATGTTTCCATCTGCCCTCTACTCTGGCCTACGTGCCCCCCCCCCCCCCCCCTCCTGCCCCGCACAAACGCTCCCCGTTGTTCGTATTCATCCCCAGTCCACCCTCACACAGTTGTAATAGTTATTATTTTGTGTTGAGGTTTTGTTTACGACATGGCCCATCCGTGGTGTCAAATAAGTTGAAACTTGCTCGCTTTGTTTGACAATCTGTGATTGAAAAATCGTTTTCTTTCTCGACGGAGTACTTGGATAGTATGCCAAGTTTCCTAATGTGCTGTATGACCTTTGTGTATGTCCCATGACACGTTTTGACTCGCAGCCAGCCTTCACCTCTGACACGGACGCCACCTGCAGCCGAGTCGACGTAACGCGTCCCTCGCGCCTGCTGCCTTCAGGTCAGTTGAGCGCGCGATGCCGAGCCAGCCGGCTGGGTCGCGCCGGGGCTGGCCGCTGGCCGCTGGCCGGTCGGTGGGCCTGCCCCTCCGGCCGCTCCCCACAGGACGGATACAACGGCGACGACCACTGCAACGACAACGGGTTCTGACAGGCAACATAATGAGGACAGGACCACGACGAGCGCTGTGCGAATGCAGAGCGGAGGACAACGTACGTCAAACCCCTATGACGAGCGACATCAGCTAACAGAACGATCGGCAACAACGGGAACTAAGACGTGAAATACAACACATGATTCTGAAAAGTCAGGAAGTATACGACAACCGCTCTAGTACAGTTCCTACTTCACAGCCTGAAGAACAAGTAGACGAAGACGACGACAAGAAGACGACGACGAAATGGAGGGAGTCTCCTCTGAAGAAGTTTGGACCATGCAGCCCACCGACGGAGAGGGCGATTTTACACTGGTTCGCCAAAGAAAACGACTCAACGCTTCTCCTAAGCAGAACAACTCTCGGAAGCGACAACGTCCAGAAGAACTGAAAACTTCCAACCGTTATGCGGCTATTGCGACGGAAGATAATACGGATGCTCCAGAACGTATGGACCACATGAGTGATGTCAATCTCGAAGCATATAAAGAGGGAACAGATGGCTCTGGTCGGAACTTACTACGCAAAGTACCGCCCGTTACTATTTACCATAGCAAAAACTACATGGAACTCAACAAGGCGCTGAAAGCGAATATTGACGGCAGTCTTAAGCCCATCTACCAACGAGACAGGATCAAATATCACTGGACTCCTATGAAGATCAACGGCGGGCCATCAATTTCTTTGTGTCGAATGACATCCACTTTTTTACACATCAGGCCACAGAGGACAAGGACCTCAAAGTGGTTGTCAAACGTCTGCCTGCCGAAGTTACGTAGGAAGAACTCAAAGCCGCTCTGATAGAGAAGGCTTTCCCTGTCATCAACGTCCACCAGTTTAAAAATCGAGACGACCACACGAAGGAATTACGACCTCAAGTGGTTACTGTGTGACGTTGCCAGCCCAAAAGGAAAACTACAAGATTTACGACATCAAATACCTTCTATATACTAAAGTCGTTATTGAAACCTACAACAGACAAGAAGGACCTGTTCAATGTCGCCACTGCCAGCGATTCGAACATACGGCTGATTATTGCAGCTTGCCTGCTCGCTGCGTTCGATGTGGAGGGCAACACCGATCTTCAGCATGTACTCATCCCCGAGGGACTCCGCCGAAATGTGCTAATTGTGAAAAGGACCATCCTGCCACATGGCGTGGTTGCCAGAAATACCAGGAACTTCTCAGGAAATACACACAACGGTCTTCCCCGCAGCCATCTCAACGGAGGACTCGTGTAACACGGAACTCCAACCTGACGCCACACCCTCCGCCCCACCGTCAGCAGACGCCACAAGAACAGCCGGCGGCGACACGGCAGCCAGTAACACAGCCTCCTCCTGAAGCACTTCCATCTCGACAGCACCGCCAGCATTATTCATACGCCCACGCAGCATCACCACGAAGACCGGAACCGGAAACCTACGTCTCACCAGCTCATTTGATGGAATCTATAGCTCCAGCCCTCTCTGATGTCGCCAAACTTCTCACCGCCGTGCAGCAACAACTAGTGGGGATACTTTCTTTAATCGAAAGTGTATTGAAGGCCTTTGAAACACCTTAAGATGGATCGCCCTGGGACCACGAGAAACCTGAAAATCTGTATATGGAACGCCAACGGAATGAAACACAAGAAAACAGAATTCACTGAATTTTTACAACGTCACAAAATCGACATCGCACTTGTCTCGGAGACGCACCTTCGTCCAACAACTGAGCTCAGATTTCGTAACATGTACGTCTATAGAACGGACAGACAAGGCCAACGAGGTGGAGGGACCGCAGTTCTGCTTAAAAGGGAACTGCGGCACCATCATGAAACGCTACCACACCTCCAACATCTGGAGGCAACAGCAGTAACGGTTCGATCGGAAGCAGGCAACATCACTTTCATTGCGGCGTACAACAGCCCCGGTAAAAACCTGGTGCCAGACGACCTAAGGAGTATCTTCACCAATTTTGACAAAATCTTCCTAGGAGGTGACCTTAACAGCAAGCACGTCGCGTGGAATTCCCGGCGTACGAACCCTCGTGGACGAACTTTGATTGCCATGGAAGAAGAACTGGGCATCACAGTCCATGGCCCACGAGAGCCCACACGGATTCCTTACGTCGATCGGCAAGAAGCAGACGTCCTAGATATTGCTATCATCAAAAATATCGAGACGAACCTCCAGCTCCGCACCGTCGACGATCTTTCGTCTGACCACCGACCTGTTATCAGCATAGTGGAAAACGCAACGGCCAACCTTCCGCCCCCAACCTCACAAACTCTGAACTGGGGTCAATTTCGGACATATCTTGACAACAATATCTGCCCGACGCAGGACGTTTCAACACCGGAAGCCATCGACATCACGGTACAAACTTTGACGCAGAAGATAAAGGTAGCCCAACGGAGGGCAACTACTCGCACGGTCTACCCTGTAGTAGCTTTCGACGAGTTCCCGCCTCTACTCCAAGGACTGAAGACACAGAGAAACAGGAGCAGGCGACGTTGGCTCCGCTATAGAAACCCGATCGATAGACGAGAAACACACGTCTTAACACGAGAACTGCACGGGAGAGTAGCCGAGTGGCGACAGCAGGTCTGGGAAGATAAGATGCATGAATTCTTACTTCGAACCAAGAACGAATGGCAGGTAGTCAAGAACATACGACACCAGCGGTCACCTAAACGAGCCATCAGAGGACCAGATGGCCTCCTCTATGACGAACTCGCCCAGGCGGAGCTGTATGCTACGACTTACCAAGAACAGATGTCTACACCAGCGGCCCCCGTGAACGACGTCCGCCTGCAAGAACAGGAAGCCGTCGTTACAGCAGAATGGACTGCTTTTCGTACTGCGCCTGTGCAGAGCCGCTTACAACTCACCACACCAGCAGAGATCCGTAAAATTATCCGGAAGACTCGGAATAATGCGCCGGGCAACGACTCCATAAGCAACACCGATTTGAAACACTTGCCCAGGAAGCCAACTGTGCTCCTTACCCGAATTCTCAACAGCTGCCTTCTGCAGGGATATTTTCCTACGGCGTGGAAGACGGCTCGAGTAGTTCCAGTACCCAAGCCAGGTAAAGACCCAGCAGAACCCAACAGTTACCGGCCAATTAGCCTCTTGCCGACCCTTGGCAAGGTGCTCGAGAGAGTGCTGTTGAAGAGGCTCCATGACACGCTTACAGCGCATGATGTTATACGACCCGAACAATTCGATTTCAAGGACAAGTTATCTGCCGAACTTCAACTTCTGCGGATCACCGAACGGATACAAGACGGATACAACAAGCAGCACTTCACGATTGGTGTCTTCCTTGACATTGAAAAAGCTTATGATAAGGTGTGGCGGCCCAACCTTATCGTCAAAATGCATCGCACTACCCCTATTGCGAATTGTTACATTAGACTCATAGACAGCTTTCTGCAGGACAGGAAACTGTATGTCCGAGTCGACGACAAAAACTCCGAAATGAAACTGATCTCCGCAGGAATTCCGCAGGGCTCTGTCATTTCGCATCTGCTTTTCAACTTATATATAAATGACATCCCAACAGTCCCCCTTGTTACGGCGAGTTTTTATGCGGACAATACGGCCTTTCTGGCAACTGGACGACACTTGGACCAGCTAATCGCTATGATGCAACGGCAACTTGCTGTAATGGAACGCTGGGCGCTGCAAAATAAGATAACCATCAACCCGACGAAGACGGCAGCCGTTCTATTCACACGGAGGAAACCAGTTCTGAACGACAGACTCCAAATAACTGACCAATTTATCCCATGGTCGCCGGGAGTGAAGTATCTCGGTGTCTACCTTGACAAAAAATTACTCTTTACGCAGCATATTGACGACAAGAAGACGGCAGCCCAGAATACGGCCAGGTCATTGATTCCGTTCCTGAAGAGTAAGGATCTCAAGCCTAAGACTAATGTCCAATTGTATAAGGCAACGGTGGAACCCACAATGGCTCCACCTCGTGGGGAACTACGTGCGTCTCTAACTACAACAAACTCCAAGCGCTGCAATACATTTGCTATAGATGGGTCACAGGAGCTCCATGGTGGACAAGAAACGTCGACATCCGCACCGCACTCCACGAGACCACCATACAAGAGAAGGTCCATGACAAGGCTCTACGAGTTTTTGACAAGATCGATGCCCTTAGGGACGAAATTCGACAATTAGAATCGGTAGGAACGGTAAACCCTGCAAGATGGTACAAGTATAGAGTACCGAAGTCAATAACGTTTCACCCCCATAGGCAATCTGTCATAACACGAGGAAGCAGTCACACATAACATCCTTGACACATTTCACCCTCCACAAGAGATAGACATCACCAAAGCAGGCTAAAGGACCCATTGCGTGCCCAAGCCTAACTGAATGTGTAATAAATAAAGTGTTTTCCTTTTATCCTTACATCCCATCCTAGAAGAATAAGTCATCAAGGGTGATCTCTTCAGTCCACACAACACACCCAAAAAAAAAAAAAAAAAAAAAAAAAAAAAAAAAAAAAAAAAAAAAAAAAAAAAAAAAAAAAAAAACTTCTGGTGACGTCTTCTGCAAATACGCCTGCCTAACGGCAATCGCACACCATGTATTGCTTACTTGTATGAGCTTTCCTAGCCATATTGTTAGAACTTGTACTTCGTATGTACTTCCGTTCCTGCTATTACTTTGGCCATGTAATTGTTATGTATTACTTTTCTAATTTGTCGTTTCTGTAAGTCTTGCCACAGTTATGTGATGATGATAATTCTAAATGCGTCATAAATATTTTCCGATAGAGACGTTTCATAGCATTACTACGTGCCAAAAATGCACATAGGAGAATCGTAAAGAATTGTTGGCAAAAGTTATATGGAAACATAGAATGAAAAACGACAGATTGAATGAATCATGTTTCCGTGAAGAGTGTTGTTTGTGTCACGGGTTCGAGTACACGTGCGCCAGCATCTACTGAGTCGGTAATGAGGTTTCTCGCTGTCCTGGAACAGCGTCGCATGCCGGGCGTGTTCGCCACGCAGGTGTGCGTACTGGCCACAACTAGATGGCCGCTGAGGTCTTTGCGCAGGACGGCTGCCGGTGTCGCTGAGAGAAACCACCGCCGACACACGAAGCGTTTGTCCGCGAGGCGTCCGTAGGGGCTGTTCGCTTACTCGCCGAGTGTGCCTCGGAACGACGCCCACGCCCCCGGCGCAGGCGACACTGGAACACTGAAAGAGCGTCTAAAAATCCAATTTTCCAACCGTCACTTCTTCACAAATACACAAAAACATCGACGCAAGTTCCTAAACACGAATTTATTGCCAGCCTCTATTTCTGATAATTTTATTGAAATACTGAATCCGTAGAGGGAAATGGCACTATTTTTAAAACTATCTCACTTCAGATTTGAAAATTATTCACAACTGATCATAGAACCGTAATAGACGTATGGAAGAATGCAACGATAAGACAACAACTGGAACGATGAAACTTCCTGGCAGATTAAAACTGTGTACCGGACCGAGACTCGAACTCGGGACCTTTGCCTTTCGCGGGCAAGTGCTCCACCAACATGCTTGGGTAGCTCAGTTAGTAGAGCACTTGCCCGCGGAAGGCAAAGGTCCCGAGTTCGAGTCTCGGTCCGGCACACAGTTTTAATCTGCCAGGAAGTTTCATATCAGCGCACACTCCCCTGCAGAGTGAATATCTCAACTGGAACGATAATTTCCGGAACAACCAAAATAATATTAAAGACCCCCCCCCCCCCCAAAAGAAAATTAGATTAAAAACAGTTCTTTAGTTTCATAACAGACCATGTGGCTGGCGTTTGTAAGAAAGAAATTCTGTACGCTTCAGTGAGTGCACCGAACCTCAATTGTGCGCGCCACTCATTAAAAGCACAGACATGACAGCGTGAGTTACTGTCTCCGAAAAGAAACATATCGAAAGAGACCCAGCCTGGCTAGTTGAGTGCATCAGTGGCGTAAGCTGGACGAAAACAAAACTTAACGACAGGAAAAAAAGCGAGCGTCACTTTCCCAGTAGAACTCAAAGTCCCTCCCTGTGGGACTTGCACTATCAGTGCGGCCCATACCATTCTGAAAGCAGGAGCGCCGGTACAGACCAAACTGTCTTCTACCATGGCTAATTTCATATTTCTCAAAGAAACTAAATAGCGAATTCAGTGACGTATTTCCCGATAAGTAGACTGGACGCGATTCTGCCCATTTCCCTGCACCTTCGAAGAGGCCATCCCCAAGTCCTGACCTGTCACCTCGCGACAACGCATTACGAGGGTTGATCACACAGAGGGTCGCTGCCACACTTTACGATACACATCACGAACTTGTGGATGCTGTTCGACGTGCATTTGCTGCCATCACGCCAGCACTGGTGACGAGAATTTCATATCGCAGATGGAGGAGATCATATTGTCTTACGAAAACGATGGTGTACAAGCGGAACGCTCTATAATAAATAATAAAGAATAGCCGCTCTACCTCAAAATTGTCCTCGGCCACGATCTCATATTAATAAAATGGGACCATCTTTGCATATGTGGACAGGGGACTTTGTGTTGAGCCCGTCCAGTTAGGTGAGACAGGTGTGACGGTCGGCCCACCTGCAGGGTGTCGCAGCGTCCGGCCGTTCCGAGTCCCGGACGCGCTGAGCGCCTCAGGTCCGGTCCGGCCGCGACACCCACGACAGCGGCAGACATTAGACCGTCGGTGAACGCGCAGGGCTCGGTTAAGGCGACGGTGCTGACTCAAATGTTCATCTGACTGCGCGAAAATCAAGTAAAGCATCCCCTGTTCGTGATCTGTAAAATTTGTAAATCTGTAAGAGTTTTTGTCACTTCCAAACAAGTGACATTTAGCAATGTCATTAGTTATTTCTCCACGTTGAAATCAATGAAACAGTTCAATGCTAAACTTCAATAATGATCACCACGAAGTAGCATCACTTCAGGAACACAAAACTAGGACTCACAGGAGAATAAGTACTGTAACGGAGACGTGCATATATTCTGAAAAATACAGATACTTCTACATCTTTAGTGTACCTGTCTTTTGACAGGTTTCAACTGGAGACTTACCATCTTGCCCTTTTCTGAGCATCTTCCTCGATCTGTTTATACGTCCGCCCTCTTGTAATGTCGTACATTTTCCAATTCTCTTCCTACCTCTTCCCCTCACTCATTCCACTATTCCCTCTATAATTCTTTGTTCAAGACAGTTCCTAGGCAGCATATGTCCTAGCAAAGATATCTTCTCTGTTTCTGATCACTTCCAATAATCTTCTTTCTCCTCCTATTTCCCATCATCACTACTTCATTATGAAGTTTTTCAGTCGTTCTTCTCCATATTTAAAAACTTTCTAAATATATTTCTTCTGTCTTCTTAACTGTATGTCATTCACTATTCAAGAGACTTAACATTTAGCAAATCTTTTCGTTAGTTCTTTTGAAATTCTTATGCCTGCTAGTAACTCTCTCACGTTTTGAAATATTCTCTAGGAATTCTCTAGGAACTGTTGTACGTTTTCATATGCTGTCTTTCGCATAGATATCCTTCTCCTTGTTTCTTCTACACAGCTTCCGTTTCATTAGACTTCATACGTACAGGAAGGATTTTACTAGTTCTATCTTTGTTTACATCTAGGTATGTCTTAATTAAAATTTCCGTCTCGCTTTTTCTCACCAGTTTTGTCTTTCCTATATTTATTTCCGTACCATACTCCTTCCCCTTGTTACGACTTTCTTCTGTAGCTTCTCTTCTTGTTCCGACCGACAGTGGTTAGCACACTACACTGGCATTCGGGAGGACGACGGTTCAAACCTGCGTCCAGCCATCCTGATTTAGATTTTCCGTCATTTCGCTGAATCGCTTCAGCGAAATGCTAGGATGGTTCCTTTGGAAGGGCACGCCCAATTTTGCTTCACCATCCTTCCGTAATCCTGGCGTGCCCGCCGTCTCTAATCGCGTGGTCGTCGAGGGGAGTTTAAAGACTAATTTCTTCCTCGTCTTCTGATTCCACCAGCACTGCTTCATCATCCGCTTATAGACTTAATCATTTCCCCTGGAATTTCAATGTCTCCCGTATCCTCTAGGTCCTTATCTATCAATTCCACTGCGTGTGTGTTGAACCGTTTCGGTGGCAGTGAGCACCCTCGCCTTCTCATTCCATACTCTTACTGTAACTTTTTGTTTTGTATACATCTCCTTACTTAATTTTCTGTCTTCCCAGTCTATACTGACTTCGTAAAATCCCCAGTATTATATTCCTATTGACCCTATCAAAAGTCTTCTCCAAATATACACCTCCTCCATAATTTTTGTCATTGTTCCTCCAGTTAGCATCTCTTCTTCCTTTACCCCTTCTGAAACCGAAGTGGTTTATTTCCAGCATTTTCGTCTACTTTTTTTTCAATTCCCTGTATTATGACTTTTTGTAACGTGCTTTATAAAAGTAGTTGTCTTATGGTCCTTGCATTCGTTTGCGTTGAACTTTTTTGGTAAAAGTACTGGAATGATCTTATGTAGATCTCAAGACCAAATTCTTGTGTTATAAATTCTACTTACTATCTCAGTCAATCTGGCTATTGAATTTGGACTAAGACTTTCTCCAATACGCATTTCAATACATACTGATTAACCAGGACATTATGACCACCTGCCTAATAGCAAATTTGGCACAGATGACAATGGGACACATTGTAGCGTGGAAGCAGTGAAGCCTTCGCAGGTCACTGGAGGAAGTTGTGACAACGCCTGTACACACGAGTCATCCAATTCCCATAAATTCTGGAGATCATGGTGACGAGGTCTGACGGCACTTTCAATCACATCCCAGATGTGTTTGGTCGGATTCAGATCTGGCGAGGTGGGGGCCAGTACATCTATGGGAACTCCCCACTGTGTCCCTCGAACCACTCCTGGCCTTGTAACATGGCGCATTATCTTGATTAAAAAAGATTCTGCCACGACTTCGAAGTCATTGTCTGATTCTAAACAGACATTAACACGGACTGATGCACGGACTCTCACAGGAAACTATACCTTGCACCTTATAAATCATATTCTTACAGTCGGTAGCATAGCATTGAATGATTTTAAATAAAGGACACCCACAACACGGGGAAAATAGAAGAACCTGCTGGCGTTGTAGCCACTTACCTCGAAAGTGATTGATCACCTCTAAATTTAAACTCATATGTCGCAGTGACTGAATAGTTTATAACTCTGCATTCAATTTCTAGTGATTGGTCATTCTTGCACACAAGCACAGGATCACCGTTTTCGGTGCTAGCAACCCCGGAAGTTGCGGTCCATCAACCAAAATTTCTCCCCCAACTCAAGCAAGCATTGTCAGTAAATCATTATGTCGTACCCAAAGCACAGATGCGATGGATAAGACACCACCGATCTACTGCAATATTATCCATCACAGCTGATATCGCGAAAAATTTTACAGTAAGTCCAACACTGGCCAATCACGTGACAGCTTGTTTTCTTAATTTCAGTATCATAGCTAAACCATACATCCTCTACTTTGCAAGTATCATTGCGACCATTCATAGATGACTGCTCAGCACGTCCATTCACACTTAATTCTCGAACACATAAAGACCATCAAATTATACCAGACAACGCTATACATATTTCTAAGACCTCGCGCACAGTACTCGATCAATCTCTCTGCGTATGGCGGTCACAGAGCTATCTAGTCCTCGTACGTTAAAAGACCATCCTCACCTCGGCACTGACCAGCCTACCCCGCAACATCGCTACCCAATTATTCCTCAACTGAGCAGACGAATACAGCTGCACCTCTCTTGACTGAATAGAGCTTTCCTAGTCCTAATCCAGCCAAGCGCACCACATTTCTCGAAATGTAACCAAGTCTTGGAGCTTAACACACCATATCGATCTATAGTAACAGATCTCAAAGTGCCTTGATTTAATAGCATACAGTTAAGAAGAACAAGAATGGAGCGATATTTATACACAACGTAGTTCGATAGATTTTTAAGCAAATCATCCAACCTGTCATGTGTAAAGTATTGTTCTAGAGTCCATGATCGGTGCATCGAAGGTTAGAACGTTCAGCACTTAAAAACGGGCAATAACCTTAGATCGCTTACTTTTCCGTCCTGTCAGACATACATCCTTCTCCCCGGTCACCTTACGCTGTGCTATCTCTACCCCTATCGTAAAACTTTTCCTTTCTATGATACGAGCCCAATATAGCCCTACGGACACGTCTAGTGCCCAATGATCACACCAGATCACGAGTCAGAAATAATACTATTACTCCATCAGGTCTATATAAAAAATGATAGTTATTAGCAGCCAGTACATCCTACAAGCAAACAGATACGTATAACAGCAGCGTCCAACATGTGAAAAATAAAAGCCATCCCGTCACCGACTCTGTAAACACCCGTCTGTCGGGTAAGTGTGTACACAATGATTACAGCCCCTCACAAATACCCACTACAGTGTCATAGGAGGTGAAGACATGTGCTGCTATGATGTGTCTAGCGTATGGAGGCTGTGCTTTGGAATTATGCTACGTTGATGTAAAGTTGACTTTCACCCGCGTTCGGTGGTCGCGGCTCGGGATCGCGGTCCTGGACGGACGTATGTGTGTGCTTTGACCGCTGACGAGCGCACTGACCGTGCCAACTCACGCTTGCGGAGGCCGGGCAGGGGCTGTGCGAGGTCTGAAATCAGACAGATGGGTGACTTCACGATCCTGTGGGCAGGCTGCAGAGTGAGGGTACCAGCGCACGTCTGCTGAGTTATTTTGCGAGCGGATCTGCAGGCTCTGCTATGCGTTATTAGGATAGTTTACGAGTACTGAGCGTATCTACACATCTGTGTGATGTATTATTTAGTAGCAGTTTGCTATAGTGTGTACTGAAATTATGATTGGGTGCGTGTCTGTGGGCTGTGCAACATGGCCCAGGGCACATCTGGGATT
Organism: Schistocerca americana; assembly: GCF_021461395.2. NCBI lineage: Eukaryota > Metazoa > Arthropoda > Insecta > Orthoptera > Acrididae > Schistocerca > Schistocerca americana. Next base: position 719,034,447 of record NC_060123.1, read on the forward strand.
GGTGTTTTGTGATTGCGTGATAGATATACTGTATGAATAAATAAGTTGTTCAAAAAAAATAAATAGTGTTCTCAATGATTACACGCGCCTGCAGCGCAGATCAGAGTGATTGGTTTTCCGTCACCATCTCGGTTGCATGCGAGTAGTAAATGTTTTCCCGGCCGCGTTAATCGAGTGTGTCAACGAGCTATGAGCTATTCTGTCAACAGACGTGAAGGTAGGTCCAGACCTGAGACGCCGGCGGTATACATGAGAAGAACAATGAAGCTTTGAAATGTGAGGCTGTCCACGAGCGCTCGGAAGCTGAACTTGGCCGGAGACTCTGGAATCCCCTTCCCCGCCGACCGCACGCACGCACGGCCTGCCTTGGAGCGTAATCTAAGGCGCATAGGCGATATCAATTTCTCCGGTGATAGGTGCGAATGCGACTGTGTTGAGGTCATGTTTGGGGGAGGCCGAGCAGAGCCTTTTGATCGGTTTGGCAGCTGGTGGTGTTTGGGCGCGTCTGTTGCACTATTTTGCGAGCATGTCTGTGCACTGTGCGGTGCTTTATTTGGAGAGTTTAAGAGTGCAGAGCTCGTCCGCTGATATTGTGTACTGCATTATTTAAGAGCCGTTTGCTATTGTGTGGTAAAATTAGGAGTTGTTTACGTGTTTGTGGTCAGTGTCAGATGACCACAGTCGGATCAGTGCGGGTGTTTTGTGACAAATATACTCCACGACTAAATAAAAGGGCTCCAAATAAATAGAGTGCAGCCCTTCCTTACTTCCCCGAGCAGCACAGTGCAGTCTGAGCTGTTTTTGCGCAATAACGGCAATCTGGTCAGAATGTGAGTGAGTAGACAAATAACTGGACAAATTTATCTGTAGAGGAGTTACAGGTCTGGATTGGAATGAATATCTTGGTTGTGTTGCCAAGTGTAGTGCACTACTGGAGTTCAGAAACTGCCTTATGTCAGCCTTACACATCGAAACCTATGAGAAGTAAAAGTTTCAAAAAGATATGTCGCAAATAAAGTTCTTCCTTCCATCAGCCTATGCACTGAAATTATTTCCGAAAATTAGCAGTTGTTTGGCTATTTGGAGGTAAATGTTTTGCATTATTTACGAGCGGCTCGCATGTCTGTAGGCTGTGCTATGAGTAATTTTTAACTGTGTACAATTAGCAAGCGTGTGTCTAGAACATTATAAATGAGTTATGTAGGAGCGTTTTGCAGGTATGTATGATGTGGGACATGTCGGTGTGATACATATACTCCATTCCTAAATAAAGTAAATTCGTTCCTCGGTCCATGGACCTAGTGCAGGGTGAGTCGGTTTACCATAAACGTGTAGGAAGAGGTTGAGTGCTGGTGGCTTAGTTTGAAACAATTTTCTTAGGTTGGTGGCGGAAGCGCAAGTGAGCTTTGTTTACTGGCAGATTTCAAACTTGGCACTGGTTCCTAGGAGGAGGAGGTGGCGGTCTGGTCCTCGAAAAGTAGTTGAAATTAGGGAGTTGAACACGTTTGCATACGTATATGAAATTGTAAATTGAATTATTTAATGTATCAGGGTGGTGAGAGTCAATTAGCGAGCGTTCTCGCGACGAGCAAACGCGCTGTTATACGGTCATGGTGGATTCCACTGTTGGTCAAACTCTGGCGCCAAACGTATCCTTTATCCGGCACGCAGTCGACAGGTTCCATCCTGTCCAGTGTTAAGTGCTCGCGGGTGCAGAAAGATGTTTACGTAGTCGGACTCTGAGGCTAGCGCAGCTGACCGTTTGTGGCGGGACCCTTAGGCACAGCTCGCCACCTACCTGCCGCGCTGGCCATGGGGGTGTGCGGGCACCACTGGTCGCTTGACGTCAGCCGGCCAGGGAGCTGCCGATGGAGTGGGCTCAGCCGGCCGCGCGTACGTCAGCTGCGCTCTGGAGTTTCGCTGTGTGAGCATGGAGAAGTCAGTTGGGACACACCTGCATGACCGTAATGTCTGAAATAAAGAGTCATTTTCCACGTATTTACAGAAGGCTATGGCCGTCGCGTGTATGGAGGGTGTGTGACGTAAGCGGGGCGGCGGCGCAGCGATTGTACAGTTATTATGCGTGCGTGAGAGCGAGTAAATTAGCGGGCATTCTATTGCGGTCCAAACGTGCTGTTATATAGTCATGGCGGATTCCACTATTGAGCAAACTTTGCCGCCAAAAGTGTAGCACTGCGTTCTCGCTCGCACAGGGACACGTGGTGGACGGTGAGCGGTCGGCATCGACAGGTTTGAACGTGGCGCCAAAAGTGTGGCAGCGAACGGTCGACCGTTGTGTGATTCAGCTCCGAGGCAGACAATTTTGGCGGGAAACGTGCGGAGGCGACGAATACACGTGGTGAGTGGACAAGGGGCCGCTGTGACGTCATACTCGGCAAATTCCAGCGTGTCCAACAAAAACATGTTTACGACGTCGGAGTGCTCGCTGGGCTCGCCCCCAGCGTACCGCCAGTCCACCACGAGTGGCCGGCCGCCTCACGTGACAGGCGTCGGCAGTGTCTCCGTGCGGTGGCCAGGGGGTGGCGAGGATTTGAACTAATTCAGTTGGAGCGCGGACGTCGTGGTGACTGCACTGCGATATCAAAGATGTGTGTGCTGACTGCGGTGGAGAACAAGTGATGACCGTACTGCTTGAAATAAAGTCTTCAGTCCCTTCCACCCTGCAAAATCAAAGGACGTGAATTACGTTACTATAAGTGCAGTTTATTATTTGACGCGATTATGATAGGCTACCAGTGAAAAAAGATAAGTGAGGGAGAAAGTTCGTACGTGTGATCAATTATGGTGTTGGGATTTGAACTTGTGACAGATTTTTGTTATGGATGTAAGGAAAATGGCTTTCTCGCCGAGAAAATTGGACATCTTGAATAAATAATAAATGATAATAATACATAGAAGTACAGATTTCGAGACATTATCGTGTTGGAATTTGAATTTAGAGTGAATTTTCTAGTGGAGGTAGGCCTATAATAATAAATAATGATAATAATAATAATAAATGATAATGAGTGATAATAAATGACAATGAATGATAATGAATGTTTATAAATGATAATGAATAATAATAAAGACAAGTACGGTCTTTGCATGCATTATCATGTTGGAATCCAAACTTGCCGCCATTTTTTCTTCTGGAGGCTTAGTTAGTGGACGTAGCACAATTGGCCTATTTTCCCGCCAAAATTCAAACTTCCCGCCATTTTTTCTTGAGGTTAGGTTAGTGGACGTAGCACAATTGGACTATTCTCCCACCAAAATCCGCCATCTTGGATGACGTCACGCGATGTTGCAAAGTCTACATGCCGCTATCTTGGATGACGTCATCGCCGCCATCTTGAACAAATTTGGCAACAATGCAACGTGCGCTGGCACGAACCTCGTCCCCCTACTGCCGATGTCGTGGGGTTCGCACCGAAACGCGCGCGGGCCGTCGGCTGCGTGCTCTGACACACTCCCACTCTCCCCAGTGTTAATGTCTGATTTTAGTTCCGCCACAGTTCGCCGCCTGTCCTGTTTTACCAGTCTGCCCAGCCTGAGACGTCTGACATCTGCAATAAGGGGTGACCGCTCAGCCCCACGACGTCTGGGTTTCTCCACGTGTTGAAGACACTCACCATAGCACTCCTCGAACAGCCGACAAAAACGCGCTAGCTCCTGCACAGCCTCCAGGCCGTCACAATCTGCCCTCGGCCAAACTCAGATAGATCGCACACCCACCCCATTCTGCATAGGGACAACACGCTCACTGATACTACACGTTGCGTGCGTGTATCTGACTAGCAGTCATTCCTCGCCAGGTGACGTCGCTATCGCCTGGACAGGTCTGTTTCTATACTAGGTTGGTGGTAGCAGTGGTCTGGCTGATCGGCGTGTGGTGACTTGCATTTTGTTCACTTTGTTCCCCTTCATATTCCTAAGCCAGTCTGATGTTATGAGACTGTGAGCCATATAACTCTTTCACATTATCCGTCAAGACTTGTTTCTCTTCTTCTATACGTACTCTGTTGTTTCCGTGTTTATTTACATTTCTCTTTTGCTTATTTTCTATAACTAGTCTTTAAATAATTCAATTATACCTTAGATTCGGCTGAATAATTCAAGTCCGGCGTAGCGCAAAACAGAGAACGCCGCCAGTGGGACACGAACACGGCAGCGAGACCGGCCGCGAGACTGCTGGCTCGGTGCTCCGGCCGGTTCCCCCGGCGGCCGCGCGCTGCCGCCGCGCTGTGCCAGCCAGCCGCTCGCCAGTTTGATCGCGTGACGCCTCCTGTCTTTACGATATACACGAGGATCCGAGTTTCTTACGGACGGTCGTCAAAGGCCAGTGGTCAAACGTTTTTTCTCAAGAAATGTTGTGAGGCGACACACCTCGTGCCGAAGATGTACCGGTCTTGTTATTAATTGGTAACCTACGTAACTTTGTAGGTAATGAGCCCCCTGTACGCTAGCTACGGTAAGGGCGAGGTACAGGAGCTGCTCGAAAATACGAAAACACCACAAACGCAGCATATTACAGTGCCTAACACGGTGTAGCAAAACCGTTGGCATTCAAAATAGCTTCCCGGTGCCTCAGAATCTTTCGAGTGAATGTTATACCATTTTTTCCTGCCAAACAGTGGCAAGTTCAGGTAATGACGGTGGAAGTGGTTAGCGATCGAGCATCTTGTCTCCAAAGTAGCTCGCTGAGGCTCGGTAATACTGAGATCTGACGACTGATGGTCAGGGAGATCCGACAGTTCGTCCTCGCGCTTACAGTCGTAGCCCAGGACGATGCGAACCGAGCTGTGTAAACAGCGGCCGTGTCGTCTTGGAGCACACCGTCAACACTCAGGAACAAACAGTGTCCTACGGTCGGTACGGATATGATCAGCCAAAGTAATGTCGCAATCGTTGGCAGTAATGCAACCTCGCAGATTAACCGCGGGGGGCGTAGCATACCGCGAATATGACTGCCGAAAGTCACGTTTCACTCTTCGGATGTAAACTCGGCCAGAAGTTGGAAACAGTGTGAAACGTCAGTAATGTAAATGATCTTAAAAGGAAAACGTGCTCCCGAAGTCACAAAATGTGAACTATGAAGCAATGGAACGAAGTTATTTGCGTCGAATAAGTCCTTTATTCGACCCGAATGACTTTGCCCCATTGCTCCATAGTTCATTTTTTATGACTTCGGCAGCACGTTTACCTCTTAAGGGCATTTACATTACTGACGTGAGGTTTTGTGAATTCAGGTCGCCCTGCAATTCCAAGCGTACTGTTTTCGTGCTGGCAGGGTTTTCCACTACGCTATTACGTTCTTCAGTGTCTTTTCCAGCTGCCACGCTCTCGGTTGTCGTCACAGTCCTCTTCAATGACCGACCGACACGATGACTCGAAGCACACTTTGGTCCACGTTCTATGACTTTTTCAGCTTTCCTCGTGCGCGGCATGACGCTTCGATGCTGACCTCTCGAAATACCGAAAACTTCGGCCACCTGGGTTACGGAAAGATCCACTGTACGAGCACCAAAAATTTGCCCACTTTCGAATACACTTGGCTCCGACATAACGCGCTCACAACTAAACAGAACACACTGTTCAGGCCACGAATAACAGCTGCAGGTCCGGCCGGCACCTGCGCGCCCGCCGCCCTCCGTGTTCCCGCACTGTCAGCCGACCCCTGCGGACTGGCCGCCAGCCGCCAGACGCCGGCCGGCGCCGCGCCGCGCCGTTCCGAACGCTTCGCGTCGACCGCTCTCTGTTTCAGATCGCCGCCACCCTCAGCAGCCCTGAAGCTTTGACGCTGTAATTCCCAAATGAAGTGTTGTCGAGTTGTCCGTGTGAGTGGCTGATTAACTGATCAATAACAGTAACCGAGCTTATTTTTAAATGGATTGTGGAAAGACAACCCCGCGTTTTTGAGAAAATCACCCCTAAAGGTTATGACGAGCAATAGACTCAAAATTGGCGGGATCTATAGATAACTGTAAATAGAGCATTTTTCATCAAGTATGGGGTCCGCAAACGCAAACTTTTCCAGAAATCGAGGAAAGAAACTTTTACAACTGCCCCTTCTGTACCCAGATGGTAAACACTTTTCGCCGACAGCAACTACAGCGCAACGGCCAAGGTAACTGGCTGGGACTCAGAGAACCCGGGTTCGAATCTCGAAAAAACTAAGCGGATGTTTTTCTTTCCCTTTTGTATTTTTCCATATCTCAATTGATAGGGATAGGAGGGTTAATAAGGTAAGTAAATCTGTAAGGAATGATAATAATAAGGTAGGCAAATAAATTTCTCAAACCTCTTGTGATTATAAACAACTAAAATGTTACTCCACGTCACTTTACAATGGTTCTTACAGTCACTGTTACCAGTCCTCACTTTCCTTCGAACAACTAGATGGATGGTTCTTGTCATATAAACATTCGAAACAAACATACTCACGGCACCAAGAACATGTAATAAATGCAATCTTTCGACAGCTACACTGTTCCTTCCGAAGGGTCGGCGGAAAACAAACTTAGTTTACATTTAAAAATATGTCTTTTTCGGGAATTAATTTTGATGCGTACCACGCATACAATATCATTGCCTGAAAAATCGGTGCTGAAAGTTGGGTTATGAATTGTGCTGCGAATAGTTACTGCATCCGTGCGGTTCTGCAATTCCCGCTTGGTTTCCAGAAGCACACTGCAATTCTGAAGGCTGGAAATAAAGTTTTTAACCTGGCGATAGAAATAAACATCACACGGGTGGCACACAGGTGTGCAGTTTGGCGCTATTACTTTTACTGTGCACGTCGGCTGATCCTCGCCATCTATAAGCATTGTGTCATATATTGTAGTATTCATTTGTACACTCCAGGAATCCAATATTAGACGAAACTTGTTATCAGAAACGTATGGTTTTAAAGCATTCTCAAGAAATTTTCTGTAAATCGCATTCGCCAGTTTCCCGGATTTGGAGCGGATAATGTAAACATTTTTCAACGAGTCGGTTAAACTATTGACCTCTTCTATAACCCGAGGACCAAATGTAACATTCGTTTCTTGTGAACACAGAAAAACCTTAGGCAACACTTTTCCAGAGGCTGTGATGGCATATTACGCCGTGTACGAATGTGTCGGTTTGTTTTTACTACGAATTGCGACAAGGGTTCGTTTGTCTCCCTTATGCGATAACGTGCGTCGAATGTTCACCCGACACTCGCATCCTGTTTGGTCGGTGTCGATCACGTATTCACGATTAAAACCGGTCATAAGTGACGCCGTTTGCGTGCTGAAAAGAGCACGCACATTCTGTATATCTTCTACATTTTGTACCTCCTTATGAGAGACGTATTTAGTGACGTGCCGCTGACGAATTTTATACTCCGATTTGAAATTTCTTGCTCAAGATAATGATGCAGCAAACGTAAAATCCTTGTTGGCCGTATATTGAAGCGCTGCACCTGCAGCCCACTCCTGAAGTACTCTCGTTGTTACATTCTCGTTACGACAAAGAGATTCGACAAATCGGTCGTATGTCCACTTATTTATCGCCTGGTATTTGTATCTTGTCCCTCCTTTAACGATATCACTTTCCCACAATTTCACGTCCTTCTTCCTTTTCAGGGCTGTTGTTGTTCCATTCTTTTGCAGTGTTTGTAAGTTCAAAATTGGATGATTCTTGGCTAGCGCTACCGTCTTTACTTTTACTTCAAGGGGTATAGCGCCGTAGTTCAATCGTTTAGTAATCGATTCGTAATACTCATTGGGAACAGATGAAGCACATATTCCCAGCGACGTTGAGATTTCCAATGTGTTATGACAATTTTGCGATTCACTAATCGGGATATCTTCCACTGAATCACCTTCTGCTTCGTCTTCATGGTACAGTACTTCAGTATCAACAAACGTCAAAATCTCTCGACGATAGCCGCTCCTATCAATGTGGAACGCCGAGAAACAGAACTGCCTGCTTCCGGTAGTGCACTGATAATGCACCTGTCTTGCAACACTTTTACAAACCAAAACACAGCGTCGGTAACTTCCTGCTTGCCATCGCCTGTGACAGGCTCCCAACTATGTATTAAAGCACTAGTCGAAGGGTGTACATCCTCCATCATTCAGATTATGCACCTGAAAGACATGACACAACAAACAATAACTAGTTACTACGACATGAACAGACGAGCTAATTACTACAAACTACATACAGTACTCGTCACTTGTTACTTACGGAGGAGCACTTTATTCATTCACAAAACGTATTTCATTCGCCACATTAACGATGGAAAAATCACTACGTGTATCCGCGAGGTTCGCGGCAGCATAATGACGGAAAACAACTATTTCCGATTGGCTTCAATAAGGCCCGTGATGGACACCTTCACTCTTCCAGGTTCACAACTATGATACGAGGAAGAGGCAACCGGGACAACCTAACTCTCCCCGCGTGCATTCTACCCCGTGCCTCGCTGTAAACAAGCGTCGCGCGGTTGGCTATCTGTTAAAAAATGGTTCAAATGGCTCTGAGCACTATGATACTTAACATCTGAGGTCATCAATCCCATAGAACTTAGAACTACTGAAACCTAACTAACCTAAGGACATCACACGCATCCATGCCCGAAGCAGGATTCGAACCTGCGACCGTAGCGGTCGCGCGGCTCCAGACCGAAGCGCCTAGAACCGCTCGACCACCACAGCCGGCTGGCTATCTGTGATCCCTCGTAAGGAATCCGCAGCACTCTTACTCGGAGTTGTTTTCATGTGACAAGGCTTAAAAGTTTGGTTCAAATGGCTCTGAGCACTATGCGACTTAACTTCTGAGGTCATCAGTCGCCTAGAACTTAGAACTAATTAAAACTAACCATCCTAACGACATCACACACATCCATGCCCGAGGCACGATTCGAACCTGCGACCGTCGCAGCAGTGCTGTTCCGGACTTAGCGCCTAGAACCGCTTGGCCACAACGGCCAGCATGGGAGAAGTCTTTCGAAGTAAGAGTGTTTACAGGTGTGCCGCAGAGGAGTGTCGCAGAACCGTTGCTATTCGCAATATATATAAATGACCTTGTGGATAACATCGGAAGTTCACTGAAGCTTTATGCGGATGATGCTGTGGTATATCGAGAGGTTGTAACAATGGAAACTTGTACTGAAATGCAGGAGGATCTGCAACGAATTGACGAATGGTGCAGGGAATGGCAATTGAATCTCAATGTAGACAAGTGTAATGTGCTGTGAATACTTAGAAAGAAAGATCCTTATCATTTAGCTAGAATATAGCAGGTCAGCAAATGGAAGCAGTTAATTCCATAAATTATCTGGGAGTACTCTTTAGCAGTGATTTAAAATGGAATGACCTTATAAAATTAATCGCCGGTAAAGCACATGCCAGACTGAGATTCATTCGAAGAATCCTAAGGAAATGCAGTCCAAAAACAAAGGAAGTAGATTACAAATGGTTCAAATGGCTCTGAGCACTATGGGACTTAACATCTGTGGTCATCAGTCCCCTAGAACTTACAACTACTTAAACCTAACTAACCTAAGGGTATCACACACATCCATGCCCGAGGCAGGATTCGAATCTGCGACCGTAGCAGTCGCGCGATTCCAGACTGAAGCGCCTAGAACCGCTCGGCTACCGCGGCCGGCGAAGTAGATTACAGTACGCTTGTTCGCCCACAGCTTGAACACTGCTCACCGGTGTGGGATCCGTACCATATAGGGTTGACAGAAGAGACGGAGAAGATCCAACGGAGAGCAGCGCACTTCGTTACAGGATCATTTAGTAATCGCGAAAGCGTTACGGAGATGATAGATAACCTCTAGTGGAAGACTCTGCAAGAGAGACGCTCAGTAGCTCGGTACGGGCTTTTGTTGAAGTTTCGAGAACATACCTTCACCGAGAAGTCAAGCAGTATATTGCTCCCTCCTACGTTTATCTCGCGAAGAGACCATGAGAATAAAATCAGAGAGATTAGAGCCCACATAGAGGCATACCGACAATCTTTCTTTCCACGAACAATAACAGAGTGGAATAGAAGGGAGAACCGATAGAGGTACTCAAGGTACCCTCCGCCATACCGGATCAGGTGGTTTGCGGACTATGGATGTAGATGTAGATGTAGAAGTAGTGCTGGAGGGAACGGACATCTTGAATCCTGCAGGGCTGTCCATAAATGCGTAAGAGTGCGAGGTGGTGGATATCTTTTCTGAACAGCGCTTTGCAAGGCATCCCAGATATGCTCAATAATGTTCAAGTCTGCGGATTTTGGTGGCCAGCAGAAGAGTGTTCCTGGAGCCACTCTGTAGCTATTCTGTACGTGTGGCGTGTCGCATTGTCCTGCTGGAATTGCCAAGTCCGTCGGAAAACACAGTGGACATGAATGGATGCAGGTGATGAGACGAGATAGGATGCTTGCATACGTGTCACCTGTCAGAGCCGTATCTAGACGTATCAGGGGGCCCACATCACTCCAACTGCACACGCCCCACACCATTACAGACGCTCCAGCAGCTTGAACAGTCCCCTGTTGACATGCAGGGTCCATGGATTCGTGAGGTTGTCTCCATAGCCGTACACGTCTATCCTCTCGACACAATTTGAGACGAAAGGCAACGTGTTTCCAGTCATCAAGAATCCAGTGTCGGTGTTGACACCATGGGCCCAGGCGAGCCGAGGCGTAAAGCTTTGTGTCGTGCAGTCGCGAAGGGTGGACGCATGGGGCTTTCGCTCCCGAAGTCCATATCGATGATGTCTCGTCGAATGGTTCGCACGCTGACACTTGATGGCCCAGCACTGAGATCTACAGCAATTTGCGGAAGGGTTGCACTCTTGTCACGTCGAACGTTTCTCTTCCGTCGTCGTTGGTCCCGTTCTTGCAGAATCTGTCTCCTGTCGCAGCGATGTCGGAGATCCGATGTTTTACCGGATTCCTGATATTCACGGTACACGCGTCAAATGATCGTATGGGAAAATCCCCACTTGATCGCTATCTCGAGGATGCTGTGTCCCATAGTTTGTGCACCGACTATAACACCATATTTACACTCACTTAAATCTTAGCAGCAGTAACCGATCTAACAACTCCGCCAGGCAGTTGTTGTGTCGTATAGGCGTTGCCGACAGCAGCGGCGTCTTGTGCCTGTTTAGATACATCTGCATTTGAATACGCATGCCGATACCAGTTTCTTTGGCGCTTCAGTGTAAAATACGGCTGAGATCCGTGGCCCGCCGGTTGACGATCACTGTCATAGGCGATCTGTAATAATGCTTGTTACATGTCGACTGCTTCATTTGAAATAAGTATCCCCTAGTTCTATACGAAAACCTCGTTTGTCGCATTGCACAACTCTTTTCCCGAGTCACCGACCTGCGGCCACGAACCTATTTCCGGAACCCCTACTGGTCTCTGCGGGTCAAACGGCGATGACCGCATCGGGAAGAGGTGACGGAAAAATAAGAGAGAGTGGTGGGCGGTGTGGGGGTGGGGATGGTTTATGCAGGAACACGGCGCCCCGCTGCGGTCGCCCGCGGGCTCTTAATGGCGGCGCGGTGTAGCCTCAGTGTGGGATGAGGAGGAACACACACACACACACACACACACCACGTGGCGCGAGCGCAACAGGCAGCCAGAGCGGCTGTGGCTGCAGAGGCACAGGAGACGCGACAGGGCGGCGCGTGCACGCAGTGCCGGCGGCGCGGCGCCTGTCGAGAGCAGCCGTGCCAAGGAGCGAGCCGCCCCGACAGCCGCTGCTCTTCCAAGTCGTAGCCGGCCGACACTCGGATTCACACTAGCGACCCTAGCGGGCAGGAGAGCCGTTCTCACGTGTGCCAGCTTCCCAGGTCACTTGTTTGGTCACACTGTGTCCCAGATGACCATATAATTTGCATTCAGCAATTTCAGTCGAACAGTTCAGATTTTATGTAAAAGGTTACATTAATAAGGCACAAACAATTATATTCGAGTTAACTTTAAAGTTTACTTTCATGAAGAAACGCATTTAAATGGATAACGAGAAAAATTGACATAATATTACACGATAATATTAATGCTATTAACACTCGAATACCCCGCACTCCAAATTTTACTTTTAGTTCGATATTTGTTGTCTGTTACACACGTAATAATAAAAACATTAAAAACTCCCGCAAAACACTCAAAAAATGAAAATTACACTCGTACTTTTTAGGTGTTTACTTTCCTTCCCAGAGGTTTTCTTTGCACTCGCTAGAAATTTTTCTCGAGATTTCATGTCAGATTGGCTTCTTGCGACAATAACAAATATAATACGCCTTTCTCTTCTTTTTTAGGTCACAGGTGGAGCACGTTGTGCGTTCTTGCAACTGTTCTACGACGACTTCTACTCTCGGTTCTGCTACACCCAAAACTCGGTGAAGGACGCTCCAAGCTCACGGGATGTGTAACACTCCCTGGCTCGCTTTTTACCTGTGGTGTCGCCAACGAATCTACAAGCTTGTTCAAAAATTAAAGAGCTTCACCTGGGTAACGTGGTTGTCGGAACTGAGAAGGACAAACGTGTTCACCCCACTTCAGTCCAACGTGAGGAAAAACGCAATTTGCCATTCGACGACCGACGATATTTATTTCGAGTTAATGCATTTATAGAGGACATTCAGTCAGTACACTTCTGTCCTCATCACTTTGATCACTCTTTTCATTCGGGGAATTCACAGGTGGCAAAGAAATTCCTATTCACTTTCACACCGTTACTATAATGTTTTATGTTCACTTTCAGTTTCTTTGTCACTATCTGTTCCGACATCGCTTCTCAATCTGTCCTCAAACCGTTTTAAAAGAGTATCCTAAACTCAGCATCCGTTAAAGGCGAACAACAGACGAAGACCTGTCTGCTGAATCCACAACGCAAAATCCCAGAGCCGGTGTGATGCTAGCGCTAGCGCAGGAGGAGCTGTCGTGTTACAGGTCTGCTGCCAGAGGAAACCGCGGCAGCGTCGGGAAAGAACGACCGGAGCACGCTGTACTCTCCAGTAACAATAAACGCTAGCTGTCTGTGATACCGCACCATGGACGTTAAAGGTTGAATCCTACATGTAGTTGATCCCGAAATAGTAGTCGTATTTTTGCGTGCCAGGCCGTGCTAAAATACCAAGAGGCCCGAATAATCGCAAAATAAATGTAAAGAGAGCCAAACTACAATGTCTCCAAAAGAAATATTCCCGAAATCCCACTGAAAACGGCAAAATATAAACTCAAATTCCATCTACGAGGCGCTTATGTTTCTGTAACTGCCTGTTCTAATCATAACGCTTTCTTTGTGACACAACAACATTGCATGAACTCTAGTAAGTTGTATCAATGAGTAAATCTTTAGACTTCCCAATTCACAAGCATTTCTTCCACGTAATTACTTTCTCTTAAAAAGGCGACTGCACAAAAAAAAGAAAAAAAATCTGATTTGTCGATTTGATGTAACAACAACGTTTCAGAATGTTTTTTTTATTATTTTTTTTTATTCCGAGAACAGTTTGGTTGTAGATATTCGTCGTTTTATTATCACGTGTGTGTAATAATTTTCTCTCCAGTTACAGTTACAGTGGAAGATCGCCCACGTTAAATAATGTAGGAACTGCATTCCATACAGTTTCCCTATTTAGCGCGTACTTAACGGGATTATTTCGAAGTGCAGCCAACAAAACCCGACTTTAGAATTCGTCGTGACTTCCGTTGCTAACCATCTACTTCTTCTTCTTGAAAAGAAATTGTTACTCATCGGTAAATGTCTGACGGTTACAAAAAAATCGTACCTAACCAATCCCAGAACATGCTGTTTTCCTGCATCATCTCACCTTAGCAAACCTGTAGAACTGTAAACCTGGCCCGGGTTCACGGGTTCGATTCCCGGCGGGATCAGGGATTTTCTGCGCCTCGTGATGACTGGGTGTTGCGTGCTGTGCTTAGGTTAGTTAGGTTTAAGTAGTTCTAAGTTCTAGGGGACTGATAACCATAGATGTTAAGTCCCATAGTGTTCAGACCCATTTTTTGTAACCCTGGAACGTTCTTTTTATTACTGCTACATTTGATTGCCCAATGTCGTCACCCTTTTGAACCAACGACTTTACACACGGTACTACTGGCATTCCCCGCACTCAGTGTTGGACTACAAGTGAGCCTCGCGTGTTACGCTCCCCACAGACTGCCCAGTAGCGCTGCGCACCAGTACTGCCGTTCGCAATATTGGTCGATAAAGAAGCTACCGCCTAGTTTGACGGCAGAAAAAAGTGGACGAAAAATTGGTTCAAGGAGCGTGAAAAATCACTCACGAAAACATGTTCAGAGAATTTAGGCTGAATTGAAAAAAAAAAAAAATCACAACTTCTTGTGTGTTGATGGCCCTACATATCATACATTACTGGAAATGATTCTCCCGTATACTGGCGTCCCCAAACATGGGCATTCCCGCTCCACTCTCACTTTCGGATAAATTTCTACGAATGCCCGTAACCCCACCATCGGAAAACAAAATAATACATTTGGAGATGCTTATCTGCAAGTATTGCGCTACGTTAGCTTGCTACTGGCAATTCGTTCGAAGACTTGAAATTCACAAGAGCAGTTTCATCTCAAACTATTTGTGACATAGCTATGGAAACATTCAGTACACGATTATATTCGGATAAGTAATTACACGCAGAGATAAATATCTACAAACACTTTTACTTACAACTACGCATTAATTAATTTTTTTAAAAAACGTCTTCCTTCTTGGCCTCTACTTTTTGTTCTCCGTGGCGAATCATTTATCATTGTTTTTGTACTCACGTGCCCTAATATCCCGAAATGTCAGCAATGACCTATAAAGGGTGGTCCATTGATCGTGACCGGGCCAAAACTCACGAAATAACCGTCAAACGTCCACCAGTCATGAAATATGCTACTCAATACCGCTTCAACCGCACGCGAGCTATGTGCCAGCCATCCATCATGTTGGAAGTACATCGCCATTCTGTCATGCAGTGAAACATCTTGTAGTAACATCGGTAGAACATTACGTAGGAAATCAGCATACATTGCACCATTTAGATTGCCATCGATAAAATGGGGGCCAATTATCTTTCCTCCCATAATTCCACACCATACATTAACCCGCCAGGGTCGCTGATGTTCCACTTGTCGCAGCCATTGTGGATTTTCCGTTGTCCAATAGTGCATATTATGCCGGTTTACGTTATCACTGTTGGTGAATGACGATTCGTCGCTAAATAGAACACATGCAAAAAATCTGAACGTCGTGTACAGTTCTGCCACGGAACGATGACAAAGTCGTCGCCATGCAATTCCTGGTGCACAGAAATATGGTACGGGTGCAATCGATGTTGGTGTAGCATTCTCAACACCGACGGTTTTGAGATTCCCGGTTCTCGCGCAAAGTAACCTCTGGCGTGCCACGGGGCAGTGTTATGGGACCATTGCTTTTCACAATATATATAAATGACCTAGTAGATAGTGTCGGAAGTTCCATGCGGCTTTTCGCGGATGATGCTGTAGTATACAGAGAAGTTGCAGCATTAGAAAATTGTAGCGAAATGCAGGAAGATCTCCAGCGGATAGGCACTTGGTGCAGGGAGTGGCAACTGACCCTTAACATAGACAAATGTAATGTATTGCGAATACATAGGAAGAAGGACCCTTTATTGTATGATTATATGATAGCGGAACAAACACTGGTAGCAGTTACTTCTGTAAAATATCTGGGAGTATGCGTGCGGAACGATTTGAAGTGGAATGATCATATAAAATTAACTGTTGGTAAGGCGGGTACCAGGTTGAGATTCATTGGGAGAGTGCTTAGAAAATGTAGTCCATCAACAAAGGAGGTGGCTTACAAAACACTCGTTTCGACCTATACTTGAGTATTGCTCATCAGTGTGGGATCCGTACCAGATCGGTCTGACGGAGGAGATAGAGAAGATCCAAAGAAGAGCGGCGCGTTTCGTCACAGGGTTATTTGGTAACCGTGATAGCGTTACGGAGATGTTTAACAAACTCAAGTGGCAGACTCTGCAAGAGAGGCGCTCTGCATCGCGGTGTAGCTTGCTCGCCAGGTTTCGAGAGGGTGCGTTTCTGGATGAGGTATCGAATATATTGCTTCCCCCTACTTATACCTCCCGAGGAGATCACGAATGTAAAATTAGAGAGATTAGAGCGCGCACGGAGGCTTTCAGACAGTCGTTCTTCCCGCGAACCATACGCGACTGGAACAGGAAAGGGAGGTAATGACAGTGGCACGTAAAGTGCCCTCCGCCACACACCGTTGGGTGGCTTGCGGAGTATCAATGTAGATGTAGATGTAGATGTACTAATGTGCGGATTATCCGCGACAGCAGCTAAAACACCTACTTGGGCTTCATCATTTGTTGCAGGTCGTGGTTGACGTTTCACATGTGGCTGAACGCGGCCTGTTTCCTTAAATAACGTAACTATATCCGGCGAACGGTCCGGACATTGGATGTTGTCATACAGGATACCGAGCAGCATACATAGCACACGCCCGTTGGGCATTTTGATCACAATAGCCATACATCAACACGAAGCAACTACCGTCCGCATTGGCGGAATGTTACGTGATACCACGTACTTATAGGTTTGTGACTATTACAGCGCCATCTATCACAAAGCGAAAAAAGTGGTCGAACTAAGACATTCATATTTCTTTACATACTACACGAATATGTAATAAAAATGGGGATTCCCATTTTAAAAAAACGTAGTTGATATCCGTTTGACCTATGGCAGCGCCATCTAGCGAGCCAACCATTGCGCCATCTGGTTTCCCCCTTCAAGCTAGACGAGTTTCGTTCTTTGTAGTTTTTTCGTTTGATGCTTATTTCGTGAGATATTTGGCCCGGTCACTGTGAATGTACCACTCTGTATATTTCAGTACACTCTACTAATAGTGCTGTTTCGGTTTGTTTTGAACTCATTTGCCACTCGACAACAACGATAAACCTAATTTAACCTCCTTGTTCTTCGCAGCACGTGAGAGACTGTCTAGGATATTGTCAATACTGCCCATAGACAGCACAATATTTCCGGGCAGTGTAATGTACTTACAAAAATTTATGTTCTCAGTATTATTGTCCAACCCCACTGTGTCATTCCTACACGTTCAGTATCACTGCGCATCAGGAAATATGTGTTCGATAAAAGAACGGAATGCAGAGATGAATAGAATGACCTGTGGCCCACGCAAACGTCATTTGTGTTTAGTCACTGATAACAGCTTCATTTATTTCAAAATTACTGATTCGATGCATGCGCCTGAGACAAATGGGTTTTGGGTTTGCAAAGATTTGTTCTTTCCACTCCTGCGCCTCGTTGGGTTCGTCCTTAATGATGTATAATATTTACTTAGTGTTCAGACAAATAAAATTGCCAAGCTCCTAGCTATTTGATTAAATCAAGAAACAGTGTGCCGACAACACGGGTGCGCTGCCTATTTCTGACGATCAGGTGCCGGCCGGGGTGATTCGAATCTCGAGTCAGCTTGACTTTTCCTCTGCATCTACGCAGCACTCCTCAAGCGGAGGGTCCCCTGTACCACCACAAGTCACTTCCTTTCCACAAGAAAACAGAGCGAGGAAAAAACGACTGTCCGTTTGAGCTTTGAATTCTCTCATCTCATCTTCACGGTCCTTACGCGTACGTTGGCGTCAGCAGAATCGTTCTGCAGTCAGCTTCAAATGCCGGCTCCCAAAATTTTCGCAGCAGAGCTTCGTGAGAAGACCGTAGGCTTCCCTCCAGGGACTCACATGTGAGTTTACGAAGCACCTCCATAGTACTTGCGTGTTGACCAAACATACCAGCAAGAAATCTGGCAGCATACCTTTGAATTGCATCAATGTCTTCCTTTCATATGACCTGGTGGGGATCCCAAACACTCGAATAGTACTCAAGAAAGTTGCACTAGTGCTCTACATGCGGCCTGCTATACGGAAGATCCACAGTTTCCTATAGTTCTCCTAATAAATCGCAGTCGACCATCTGCCTTCTCCACTACCGTCCTCGCGAGCTCGCTTCGGTTCGTCCCGCCTTGCGACGTTACGTCCAGATATTTTAACGACCTGGCTGTGTCGAGCACCACGCCACTAACACTGTTCGAACATTACGAAACTGTTACTCCTACTCATCTGCTTTAGCTAATATTTTTCTGCATTTAGAGATAGCTGCCATTCATCTCACCAAATATAAATTCTGTACAACTCATCCCGCGATTTTTTCGATTGCTAGTTGAAAATTTAATTCCGCGCTTACAAGTTCTGGCGAATAGAATTAACAGTGTTAAGGCTTTTTTTAATACTAAGAGAAACTCACCCAGAACATTTCGTCGAAATATCGACATTTTTGTTTCTCTCAAAATCTATATCCACTACTTTAGTAATATCGTGATGTTCATATCACCCCACATAGTGGATTGCATATATCGGAAGCAAGCATTTATTCAGGGGCAGACTTGATTGATTTATGAACTTAACCTATGGTTGTGCTAAGTGGTTTATGACCCCTGGGAATAATCTGTCCTTCCTGTCCGGGGCATAGAGTGCGCACGCGCTGATCGGTGTCCGAGAGGCCGCCACACGCCCTAAGCCGGACTGCGAAGTAAGCATTAGACGTGCATTTAGTATACCTATTAAGATGTTAGTCCATCCATTTATAGGCGCACAAAATACAAAGAAGAACGTTGTCTCTTATTTGTCGAGAAAACAAAAGACTGAACTTGTATTGTTGATAGTCTCTTGGCAAGAATCTTCGTATGATCTCCTAATTTTCTAATTGCAGTCCCTTCGTGAGATGAATGTGAGAGGTTGTAATATTTTGTCCACAGTACATAGAAGAAATTATATAGAGCTCGCCTCTTAACTCCACTTTCGTCAGAGTATCACTTACCTACTGTATTCTCACGAATCTTCCACTCTTCAATGTATAGCATTTGAATCCACCTGATTTCGACGAGTAAGAGATGTCCGCTCCCAAGTCACAGACCCCTACTACTTCTCTCGAAATACAGTCTCCTTCCGACAACACTGTTACATTAGTTAGAAGGCTGACAGACAGAGAGCTATCAAAACGACAAAAATAGCACATACAGGAATAAATTTACAAACGTGCGGAGCATACACAAACTGTGCAAATACAGAGCATACACAGGCTGTACAAAGGAATTCAGAAGCAGAACACCTACATTTCATCACTATCGAATGATGGTCTATAAATATCACTCTCTGCCTGTCCAAATCTCCTTCATCTTGTTTCTATGGTTACTACGCAAGATATGGCAGTGTAATGTTGTCCAAGTTTTCGTCGACAGCACAGTCTCACAGTCTATCTCTCCCTCTCTCTCTCTCTCTCTCTCTCTCTCTCTCTCTCTCTCTCTCTCTCTCTCCTGGTTATTTTTCTAACATCCAACAGAGTAAAACCGTGAACTATTTAATCTTCGCTGTATTTACGTCGACCATAAGTGGTGAGCCTATTAAATATACATTAATTGGTCCACTGGAACAGGTGACTAGTGATAGAAGTTGTTTCCACAGACCTGTGTAAAGTTTTGTCGTCTCTGCTGGAGGAAGACCATATCGACTATCAATCGTAAGGAGAGGGTTCCTGAGTTGTTCTTTCATAAGCGGTTTGATACACTGTATTTTGTTATAACACACAGAAGCACTGTATGACTTCACCTGTGTACATGACCATACATTGTTTTTCCACCACGACTTCGTGTCTGTGTCAGCTCCCTAACCGACACTAATTCGTTTCGACCGATTGCCCATCACAGAAAGCTGGGCACAGCGCGATTGATGTAAACTATGCTCCCATAACGCATGGTATGGTTGAAAGAGAAGAAAGAGATGGTGTTTCTTACTGACAGAAATGTGGAAGACGTCACAACATATGGAAACTGGAAGAGTTTGTGGCATTGTGGAACGTTTCGAAACAATTGTCCGAAGATGATGAACTCCACATTTAATGCCATCTTCCACAATGATGGGGCAGTAGTCATATCAAACCCATGTACCCAGTCAGTGTTACGGTGCTGGCTGTCCCCGGAAGGTGTTGTACTCGCCGAGAGAGACTCTCAATCTCAAACAAGTGGTGTCAGTCAATCGATATGTGCTAATCAACGGCATACCAGTGGGCAGATCGTAAGGTAAAGATACGGCCGATATGGGACGATGTGCTGCAATAAGCACTACACTTGACAGTGCGATCAGTTTTAGCAACTTTACCAGTTTTTCCGTAATATCAGCGCCAACTAATGACACAGCAGCATGCTTCCCAGTTTCTGTATCATCACTAAACAAATCCTCCACTTCTTTGCAAGTACCATATACTGGATTGCAGATGTAGTTACATAACTGTGCAGTACATCAATTCATGGGTAACTCTTGGACATATACACCAAAGTGTACCAGTATATTCACTACAGGACATTAAAAATGCTGCATCAAGAAGAAATGCAGATGATAAACGGGTATTCATTGGAAGAATATATTATAGTAGAACTGACATGTGATTACATTTTCACGCAATTTGGATGCATAGATCCAGAGAAATCAGCACCCAGAGCAACCACCTCTGGCCGTAATAACGGCCTTGATACACTTGAGCATTGGGCCAAACAGATCTGGGATGGCGTGTACAGGTACAGCTGCCCATGCCGCTTCAAAACGATACCACAGCTCATCAAGAGCAGTGACTGTCGTATTGTGACGAGCCAGTTGCTCGGCCACCATTGACCAGACGTTTTCAATTGGTGAGAGATCTGGAGAACGTTCTGGCCAGGGCAGCAGTCGAACATTTTCTGTATCCAGAAAGGCCCGTACAGGACCTGCAACATGCGGTCGTGCATTATCCTGCTGAAATGAAGGGTTTCCCAGGGATCGAATGAACGATAGAGCCACGGGTCATAACACATCTGAAACGTAACCTCCACTGTTCAAAGTGCCGTCAGTGCGAACAAGAGGTGACCGAGATGTGTAACCAATGGCACCCCATACCATCACGCCGGGTGACACGCCAGTATGGTGATGACGAATACACGCTTCCAATAAGTGTTCACCGTGACGGCGCCAAACACGGATGCGACCATCATGATGCTGTAAACAGAACCTGGATTCATCCGAAAAAATGACGTTTTGCCATTCGTGCACCCAGGTTCGTCGTTGAGTACACCATCGCAGGCGCTCCTGTCTGTGATGCAGCGTCTAAGGTAACCGCAGCCATGGTCTCCGAGCTGATAATCCATGCTGCTGCAAACGTCGCCGAACTGTTCGTGCAGATGGTTGTTGTCTTCCCAACGTCCCCATCTGTTGACTCAGGGATCGAGACGTGGCTGCACGATCCGTTACAGTCATGCGGATAAGATGCCTGTCATCTCGACTGCTAGTGACACGAGGCAGTTGAGATCCACCACGGCGTTCCGTATTACCCTCCTGAACCCATGAATTACATATTCTGCTAACAGTTATTGGATCTTGACCAACGCGAGCATCAATGTCGCGATACGATAAACCGCAATCGCGATATGCTACAATCCGACTTTTATCAAAGTCGGAAACGTGATGGTACGCATTTCTCCTCTTTACACGAGGCATCACAACAACGTTTCTCCAGGCAACGCCGGTCAATTGCTGTTTGTGTATGAGAAATCGGTTGGAAACTTTCCTCATGTCAGCACGTTGTAGGTGTCGCCACCGGTGCCAATATTGTGTGAATGCTCTGAAAAGCTAATCATTTGCATATCACAGCATCTTCTTCCTGTCGGTTAAATTTCACGTCTGTAGCACGTCATCTTCGTGGTGTAGCAATTTTAATGGCCAGTAGTGTATATACATATATATATAAAGTAGACCATCCTATACCGGTGCAGTGAAGTTGTATACGTATTTCTAGCAGTTCGATGGGAGTGCAGAATTTACGATTACGATTAGCTATCTCTCCCTATCTGGATGGGAGTCACAGACTAGCCTTGCATTTACAGGATAAGATCGGAGACTGAAAGATGTCCGCACATTGTTTTTGACCAACGCTCCCTGTAAGGTTGTTGACAATTTTATTTGCAACTGACCAGAAGTAGGAGGATACTATACCCAAGCGAAGGTTGTTTTGACATTTTCTGAGTCAGCCCTTCCGACAGTCGTTTCGTTTTCTTCACATTTTTCATGCAGTGATTTCACCTTAGCTTCCTTGTAATTCCTATTTATTACTTTTTTAAGTAACCTGTATTTCTGTATTCCTGAATTTCCTTGAACCTTTTTGTACTTCCTTCTTTCATTGATCAACTGAAGTATTCCTTCTGTCACCCATGGTTTCACTGCAGTTAACCTCTTTGTACCTATGTTTTTCTTTAAAAATTCTGTGAGTGCCCTTATTAGAGATGTCCATTCCTCTTCTACTTAACTGTCTACGTAGCTAGTCCTCATTGTCGTGTCTATAGCCTTACAGAACTTCAAGCATACCTTTTCATTCCGTAGTACTTCCGTATTCCACTTCTTTGTGCATTGATTCTTCCCGACTGGTCTCTTTAAACTTCAGTCTACTCTTCATCACTACTACACTATATCTGCTCCTGGGTACGCCTTGCAATCCGATATCCGACTTCGGAATCTCTGTCTAACCATGATGGAATCTAAGTGAAAGCGTCCTGTATCTCCCAAACTTTATTTCGTGTATACCGTCTCCTCTTGTGATTCCTGAATATAGTATAGGCTATTATTAACCGAAATTTATTGCAAAACTCAATCTTTCTAGTCTCTCATTCCTAGTGCCAAGCCCATAATCTTCCGTAGCCCTTTCTTCTTCTCCTTCCCCTACAACCGCATTCCAATACCCCACGACTATTACTTTTTCATCTCCCTTTACGTACTGATTTACCCATTCTCATACACTTTCTCTCTCTCTCTTCATCTTCAGCTTACGACATCGGCATCTATACCTGAACTATCGTTGTCCGTATGGGTTGCTGTCGATTCTGATGAGAACGACCCTATTACAAAACTGCTCACAGTAACTCATTCTCTGCCCTACCTTCCTACTCACAACGAATCCTACTCCCGTTATACCATTTTCTGCCGCTGTTGATATTACCCTGTACTCATCTGACCAGAAATCCTTGTCTTCTTCCCATTTCACTTCACTGATCCCTACTATATCTAGACTATGCCTTAGCATTTCCGTTTTCAGGTTTGCTGACTTCCCTACGACATCCAGACTTCTGATATTCCACGCCCCGACTCACAGAACTTTATCCTTTCGTTGGTTATTCAATCTTTTTCTCATGCTCACCTCACCCTTGGCAGTCCTCTCCCAGAGATTCGAATGGGGGACTATTCCAGAATATTTTGCCAATGGCGAGATCATCACGGCACTTTTCATTTACAAGCCTCATGTCTTGTGGATACACGTTATATTTATTTAATACAGTGTTTTCCATTGCCTTCTGCCTCCTCGTACCGTTGATCATTGCTGATCCTTCCGCCATTAGGAGCAGTTTCCCACCCCAAGGGCAAGTGAGCGCCCTGAACCTCTGTTCGCTTCTCCGCACTCTTTGACAAGGCCGTTGGCAGAATGGGGGTGACTTATCATGCCGGAAGTATTTTTTATTCAAAATTTTGGCTGTGGTGGAGTTCGAACCCGGGGCCGAGGACGTTTTGAGTACTAATCAAAGACGCTACCGGCAGACTAAGGATGCACAAAATTACATAATTGGAAGAGACCTGGAGACACCAGAATTATACAGGGAAATTTTATAATGGTAAGACAGAGACACAGAAACCAAATTTTAATGCTCAAATCTTTGCAGGAGCGCGCATGCCAACATAATTTATTAGTTATCAAATGCAGATTAAAGGTGGAGTAATAGCAAAGAGGTACAAAATTAAGGCAATGGGACCTGAAAAATGTCAAGCAATAGCAGGTTGTTCATAATTTCAAAGGAAAAACTAGGCAATAGTTGCGTGAGATATGCAAATATATTGAGAGGCACCCACAGGCCTTGCTCATACTGTGGGATCAAGCAGTCAGGCCTGCAAGATGAGTGGTCTGCCAAGCGAATGGATTTATTCTTATTTCTCGCAAACCGTCAATGACTGATTATGAGCTCTAGTACCCACAATTAAGCTACAAATTACTCTTCTGTTTGAATATTACGCAACGGAAACGGATAACGCACATCTGACTGTTAGGAATTTGCACAACTCTAATTGCTCACTACGCTCTGCCAATACCACATTTTCTTTTTTACCCAACGGCTTTGTTCAACACGTGTCCATCGCACTGAATATGAATGGCGCACAAATTATAAATTCTGGATATCATTACTACACACTATTCGAAGAACAAGGCCACCAATCTTTTTCTTTTCATTATCTTTTTTATTCCGAAAAATTCTATTATGATTCAAAGATAAACTAAACACACCATTACATTTCATACAACAATTACACATGAGAAACTCCGCCCAGTGGGCATGGCTTTACATTGGTGATTCTCTAACTTATGGTCTCGTAATTATCTAACGCTACAGTGCACTTTCTGGATAGGATGGTGGAACTTTTTCTATACCTCACACTTCGACTCTCACACCCATCATCACGAAAATTTACTCCAGACAGAGCGGTACAAAAAGGAACATGCATAACCCACTGCCTCTGAACCTATCTTGCTACTCTCCCATGCAAACCACACATACTTAAATTACATGAAATACATCACACTGGCAACATAGAATACATCACAAAGAATAGTCACAACGTTAGAATCACTTCACTTTCAGCTTTCCCACTGCTGCGGTCGCAGGTTCGAATCCTGCCTCGGGCATGGATGTGTGTGGTGTCCTTAGATTAGTTAGGTTTAAGTAGTTCTAAGTTCTAGGGGACTGATGACCTCAGAAGTTAAGTCCCATAGTGCTCAGAGCCATTTGAACCATTTTTCCCACTTCAATTAGTATCATCCCAGTTTCACATGACACTGCCCCACTTCGTAACTTTTCTTTCCTACTACGAACCCTGGAGGATATATGCACGTCTTTATGTGCAATGGAAGCCAAGTGGCGTTGCTGGATGGACGGCTGACTCACCTTACTTCTCTCTCAGATTGTCAGAGTTTGAATCTAGCGTCACACGGAAACATAACACGCAAAGTAATATTAAGATCATATTCGTCACACACGCGAGTCCTCAACTGATACCTTGGACGAGTACTTCTCTTTATCCTTTGTCTCATACACAAATTGAGACTCACACAGTACTCACCACGTGGAAGTGCTCGTCTCTAATTTCAAGTCTCGCACACGCCATTTCAAAATGGTTCAAATGGCTGTGAGCACTATGCCACTTAACTTCTGACGTCATCAGTTGCCTAGAACTTAGAACTAATTAAACCTAACTAACCTAAGAACATCACACACATCCATGATCGAGGCAGGATTCGAACCTGCGACCGTAGCGGCTCCAGACTGTAGCGCCTAGAACCGCACGGCCACTCCGGCCGGCACGCCATTTCTTAAATATTTCCAACTTATAGTACACACGCCAGTAATTCAGCTGAACTTTAGCACTCGGAAGTATTTCAACTTAGTACTAGCACTCACAAGTATTTCAACTTATTGCTACACGTGGTTTCATTGTAACCGTTGGTCACTTCTGAAGATTACTACGATCCCCTTAATATTACCTGCCTGTCATTTAATTCTGCCCCCAAAAGTTCTTAAATAGAGAAACAATTATTCCAAACTACTCTTAAGTATTTCACTTGCATACCATTCTCTCCACTCTTTTGTCTTTACGGAGCACACCTAAGAAAGGTCTTACCAACACAAGATCCAGCGCCAGAGTGCTGAAACATGGCCTTTCTTCAGGTAATCTCGCACCTCCACTGAGGTGGGAAAGCACCATGCTACCGTATTGGTCAGCCACATTTCAGGCGCTCAAAGCTCAGGTAAATTTCATCTCTTTTGTTCCACCAAAGGTGACCAAAGGACCGTCTCAAAGATGATCATATATTGCACATTCACTATCTGTGGTTAGCAGACGACCATACACACATTCATTTCACAGATCTCACCAACTGGATGTAGGGATTTCTTTTATGGGAGTAGACATGTGATCAATTAAATAAATAAATAGTCCTCCTTTCCTACACTGGTAGCCGGCTTCGGTGTATTTAGTGAAATTGAATTATTATTATAAAAAATATGTTGTTCTGACAAGAATAACGAAGAATGTTGTACCTATTTCCAATGCCGGGCGGTACTGTACCCTTTCAATATATATAGAAGATGATGGGTACGTTTTGAGATGATATAGTGAAGAGAAGAAGGGGTCAAATAGGGAAAAAGGCAAAGCACAGTAGATATTCTTGGATAACAGAAGATATTGAATATAACAGATGATCGGAGAAAATATAAAAATGCAGCAACGGAGTCGTGCGAAAGGGAATATAGATGTGTAAAAAATGAGACCGACAGAAAGTGCAAAATGGTTAAGCACGAGTGGTTAGAGGAGAAACTCAAAAGTGTAGAATCGTGTGTGACTTTGGGAAAGATAGATGCAGGGAATAGGAAAATTAAGAGAGACCTTTGGAGGAAGAAACAGCAGCTCCACAAACATCGAGGGATCCGATGGCAAGCCAGTGCTGAGCAAAGAAGGGAAAGCTGAAAGGTGGCAAGAATGTATAAAAGGACTATAGAAAGAACGAATCTTGAAGACATGGAAAGAGGAAATAGATGAATATGAGACGGGAGATATGATACTACGAGGAGAATTCGACAGAGAACTGAAGGGTCTAATGTGAAGCAAATCCCCTGTGGTAGACGCCATTCTCTCAGAATTATTGTTATCCTTGGGAGAGCCATCCATGACAAAACGTAGTTTGCAAGATATACGAGACACGTGAAATGTCCTCAAACTTCAAGAAAAACGTAATAATTCCATTTCCAATTAACACAGGAGCTGACAGGTGTGAATATTACCGAACTATCAGTTTAATAAGTCGGAGTTGTAAAATAGTGACACAAATTAGTTACAGAAGCGACCAACATCAGGGAATTTTTTGTATGTCCATCCTTTCGACTGGATGTCTGGGGAACACGGCCATTCACCGTTCTAAGAAAATGAAACACCTACAGCCGTCCTTATGATCTTATTTGTAGTTTAGCTACCAGTTTCGGCTCTTCAGTGAGCCATCTTCAGGCCTTAGTTGATGCTGAATGCGCGGCACGAGCCATGCATACGATGCATCAGTTGCCAACATAACTGGTTAACGTAGACTACCTGTAGCTGTGATGTTGTCTCTCCAACCACTACTGTCACGAGTTGAGAGACAACATCACAGCTACAGGTAGTCTACGTTAACCAGTTATGTTGCCCACTGATGCATCGTATATATGGATCGGGATAACATCTTCAGCATCAACTAAGGCCTTAAAATGGCGCATTGAAGCACCGCAGCTGGTAGCTACACAATAAATAAGATAAAAGGACGGCATCAGGGAGGATCGGTTTGGCTTTGGAGAATCGTAGGACGGCTTGGAACAATACTGATCATACAGGTTTTCTTTGAAGATAAATCTGAAATACTGAAGCCTACATTTACAGCATTTCTAGACTTACTAGGAGAACAAGGCATGTGACGACGTAACCCGATTTCCCAGAAAGTTCGCTCTGTGGAAGGGGGGGTCAAAATAATCGAACATCTGTCCCGGCTTATCCGTAGATACTCTAAAGTTTCTGAAAAGAGGGCGGTCAGAGTTTTCGGGGCACTCTGTGTGCCTTTCACCGGTCGTTGCACGCAGACGAACTGGTGCCGGTGCCACAGTGGTTAGCGTCGCGGCGTTTCTTTTTCTTTTTTTTTTCTTTTTTTAATTTTGCGCCTCCTGTTCGAAACCCGATTGCTACTTTTATCTTAGTCTTTCATTTATATACCGATCTCAGTGAAGATTACTACACGAAAGTTTTCCAGCCTATATTAATATAACGTTGTCCTTATTCGTTTATTAATTGTATGTCACACGAATAAATTTTAAAAAATGAGAAATTATTTAAAATTGTTTTCGGTGAAATTCCTCTAGTGTCTCTCGAGTCATAGGCTGTTGCAAGCGCCATTTTTTGGAAAAGTGATCCGTTATGCGCAGTTCGCAGCGATATTATTGCTAACGCGCGGAATCTTCACCGGTGTTAATGAATTTTCATCCCGGGTGAGATTCACACGAAGAAATGTCACTGTGGCAAACCGGCCTTCGCGCGATGTTCGTTGTGTTCTGAACATCTGTGGTCTGAACGTTTGTTCGATCGGTATCAGCGAGGGAATGCACCAAATCTTCCTAAAGAATAAACGTAGGAATAAAATACAAGAATATGAGAAGTAAAATATCAAAATATGGCCTGTGAAAATACATTTATATGTAGACAATCAAGGACGGAAATTAAAGGATATAGATGAGAACAATTCAGGCAACCATATCTCAGCCACAATAAAACCTAGTGCAAAATTTAAAGATGTCGTAGCAGGTTCTTCATCAAATGACGTAGCGAGAAATGAAGGAAAAGACTTCTACTTATCATTTAAGAAGAAACTGCAGGAACTACAAAATACGAAAATCCTCATCTTTTCAACACCATGTCGGCATGATCTTTCATCCTGGTCTTCTGTGAATGTTGAAGTGAGAAGTGTAAATGAAGAAATGAAGAAAATTTGTAAATACTTTAAAAATGTCTGTTTTGTAAACATAACTAACTCAGGTACAAGACTCCACACTGCTCATGGTCTCCATCTGAATCAACTTGGAAAGTAGTATGTAATGAAATTATGAAAGTAGCCAATGAGTTAGACATAGCAAAAATCGATAGCTCTGAGTTAATATCACTTAGATTTCGGAAAACCCTTTTTTAGAGGTAGCAAAGAAGGGCCGAGACTAACAGGTTTGCCCAGATTCACACTGGACGACCAGATTAAAGATTAATATAATAAATGTCGGTAACATTAAAGAGAAATATAGCAGTAATGACGACTGCCCTCATAAAAAAAATTACTTACCAACTTTGTCTCTCAAGATAGGTTATCTCAATATTGAAAGTATAAGTGGAAAACACGTAATTTTAAACGAATTTGCAAATGAGAACTTATTTGATGCACTCTGCTTAAGTGAGCACTGGTGTAAAGGAAATGAAATATCTTTTCATGTACTAGATGATTTCCACTTAGCAAACAGCTTTAGCAGAGACCAGCATATTCATGGAGGTGTATCAATTTACGTTAAGAGAGAATTAATAAATTGTAGTAATAAACTAGATCTAAGATTTCTGTGCAGTGAGACACATTTTGAAGCCACAGGTGTATATCTGGATCATCTAAAAATTGCTGTTGTATCTCTTTATAGATCACCAGACGAAAGTCCACTAATATTTTTAGAAAAACTTGAGACTCTACTAAATTTCTTTCTTAGTCCTCAGTGAAAGAAATATAGTATAGTGATTGGTGGTCACATCAATGCCTAATTTGATGTAAACAAAGACGTGCACACCGTAACTGAATTTAAAAACCTATTACGACAATTCAACTTCATTTTTAGGAACTGCAAACTAACAAATGTCAATAGAGAGTTACTGTCTTCGGATGTAGCTGTTTTCGATTTCCCGAACCATGACTCAGTTTGGGTAAAAATAGGTGCAGAGAGGCCTAATATGGACTATAAGGAGTTTAAAGAGCCTAAAATAGTCATCACAAGACCAATAACGCAAGAAAATTTGTCTAATTTCATGGTCTCACTCAGTAATTATGACTGGTCAAATATGTTTAACAATAATACCCAGGGCTCTGCCAATACATTGTTCGATAGATCTTATGATTCTTTCTTAAATATATTCAAGACCAACTGTCCTCAACACAAATGCAAAGTTAATCCTAAAAGTAACAGTAATAGACATAGGGATAAGAATCCATGGTATACCACACAACTAGCCAATATGAAAAGGAGGTTGTTTTTGTATAGAGATTCTTACGGACTTCAGAAAACTGATATGGCTAAACAAAGGTACTCAAGAGCACGAAAGGAATGTTAGTATGCTTTAAATGAGGCCAAAAAACACCATAACCTAGTCAGCATTGAGTCATCAAAAAATAAATGCAAAAAAGCATGGACTATAATAAATTACGTGGCCAAAAGCAAGCAGAAAGCTGAGGTAGAAATTTCAGCAGATGAATTTAATAACTACTGTATAAAATCTGTTAACCAAACTAGGGAAAGCATTGGGAGGCCGCAAGAAACTGTAGCTGATCTCATTAAATGCCATAATGTAGACTACACCCTGAAAGATAAATTCCTTTTAACAGTGGTCACACCAGATGTAAATTGTAACTATTGTAAATAATTTTAGGCCCTCCGATAGTGAAGTTATATATGGTATTTCTTGTAATACGTTAAAAAAGATAATTGGGCACACAGTATATCCTCTTATTAAATGTATAAACAGATGTCTAATTGAAGGAGTATTCCCAGGTGTATTAAAATTATCCAGGGTAGTGCCCATTTACAAGAAAGGAGACAAAAATTGCCCACCTAGCTATCGCCCAATATCTCTGACACCTATTTGATCTTAAGTTTTGGAACCCATCATCAACACCCAGTTGTGTGATTATTTTACATGTAAAAAGATTATTACTGTGGTACAATTTGGCTTTAGGAAGGGCAAATCCACAGTCCATGCCATTGACTCCCTGATTAAAAAAGTGCTTAATGCTTATGAAGGAAAAAATTTTGCTCAGGCTACCTTTTGTGTCCTTAACACAGCCTTCGATTGTGTGGAGCATATTTCACTCCTCAACAAGCTAGCTTATTATGGAATCACAAACAGTGAAGTTGACAACATTTTCGAATCTTTCCTCAGCAACCGTAAACAAATTGTTTGTATTGGTAAACAGAGATCACAGCTAGCTGAAGTTAAGTGTGGTGTGCCACAAGGCTCAGTATTAGGACCTCTGCTATTTATACTAATGACAAACGATCTAGCATCTTACATAAATACTCACTCCATTCTCTATGCAGATGATACCATTTTTTTTAATATCAGCTCAGGCATAGATATGCTCCGAACTGTGGCAAATGACACAATATCACAAGCATCACTCTGGTTTCGAGCTAATGGGTTCCTGCTTAATGAGAGTAAAACTCAAAAGATTGTATTTAGTTTAAGAGATCTGCCAGTAGCAGACTTCATGGATAGTGTTAAGTTCTTAGGTATAGATAGTAAATTGACTTGGGAGCCACATATTAAATACATTAGTACAGCTGCCTAGAGTGGTGTATTTATTAAGGAATTTAAAAAACCATGTACCTGCGGCCTATGTAAGATCGGCCTACTTTGCTTTTCTTGAAAGCATTATATCTTGTGGGCTTTTAATATGAGGCAATAGCTCACAGGTTCAGGACATTTTGGTACTTCAGAAGAAAGTAGTTCGAATTATCATAGACAGTGAAAAACAGGCCCACTACAAATCACTCTTTATCAACTTAAAAATATTAACTGTTATAAACATGTATATTTACACTGCCCTACTGCATATAAAGAGCAACTTATGAGAATAACAGCGTAGAAGAGATGTAAAGTCTCATGGAACCGGAAATAATAGCCATCTTGACATACCTTACTACAGATTATCCAAGTCACTGAACAGCTACGAAGTGGTGGGTATGAAGATGTTTAACAAACTTCCACTAGAATAGGTGGAAGTTCCATTTGATTTATATAAAGAGAAATTACTCAGTTGGTTAGCTGGAAATCCATACTACTCACTTCAGGAGTTTTATGACTGTAAAATATCATAGTGGTACCAGTTTGGAGAGTACAGCATAAATTATTTAAATCAGTAATTTATGATGCAATGTTTTCATATTATTTGATTTTAAATATTGTATTCTATGGAAAACCAATAGTGACATATTGATCTTCAACCCATGTACATATACTGTATAACTTGTATATATGTAACTTGACTTTGTCATTGCTGTAAGAGCTAAACGACAATAAAATTTCATTCAATTCAATTGTAACATACCATACAAACAAACAAACAAACACCGCCTGAACAGGTCTCGAGTAGCCAACGGTACCGACCGGGCGCCGTGTCATCTTCAGCCCTGGGGCATCACCGGATGCGGATACGGAAGAGCGTGTGGTCAGTTCTCGTGACCAGTGTTGCTACTGCTCAGTCGAGTAGCTCCTCAGTTGGCCTCACAAGGGCTGGCTGAGTGCGCCGCGCTTGCCGACAGCAATCGGCACACCCGGACGGTGACCCGTGCAAGTGCTAGCCGAGCCCGAGAACTCTTAACTCGGGTGGTCTGACGGGGGCTGGCGTTGCCACTGCGACGAGGCCACTGGCGCCATACGTACACGTATAATAAATGCGCGGCTCTCATTCTGAAATCCAGTTGTACCTTTACAATTAAAATAACGTCCTTGTATCCACTAATTTGATAAGAAACATTCCTGTAGAAACCTTCTACGAACATGGGCAGATAAATGAAAACAATAAAAATAAAATAAATAAAAACAGTAAAACCTGACAAAAGCAGTTATTCAGATAAACCTCCTGGCAAAATAGCAAACAGAACTGGTCTCAAAATTTCAGCTGAAAAAACAAAATTGAGGACAAATATAAAAAATACGCCAAGAATCATAGAAACAGAAATAGGTAAAATAGAGCGAGTAAATAAATTTAAATATCTTGGAGAAACTATACAACAGAATGGACTAGAAAAATCTGCAGTAGATGTAAGAATTCACAAAGTGCAAAGAGCATATGGTTTGACCAAAAATATTGACAACAAATGTATATCTAGAAAAACGAAACTAAAACACTACACTACAGTGGTACGACCAGAATATTTATATGGATCTGAATGCCTAAAGATAAACTGTAAGATGGACAAACTAAAGGTACTGGAAAGAAGGATTATTAGAAAACTAATGGGTGCAATGAAAACTGCAGATGGTTGGAAAATAAGAAGTAATGAGGAGATCTACAAAAATATAAAGAAAACATGTGAAGTAGTGGCCAAACGAAGATTAACCTTTTTCGGACACCTCTACCGAATGGATTGAAATGGACTTACAATACCTGCTCTATTTCTGGAAGAAGAAATCGAAAATAGCATGGATTACAGAAGTAAGGAAAGATCTAGAAAGAAACAACTTCAAAGAATCAGAAATAGCAGAAGAAACGTTTTAAAAATAAAATACTAAATTTGGGAGACTTTCAAAGCAGAAGAAATAAAAAATCGGGAACAGCATGGACAGAAGAAAGGAAGAGACTTCATGGGGAGAAAGGGAATACTGGAAAAATAGGAAACAACAACAAAGGAAGAAGAGGAACTGAAGTTGTTAACGTGATCGTAGTTGGTCAATATAATTGTTAAAAAAAAGAAGTGTAATCGGGTTTCGAACACGGGGCGCAAAATTAAGAAGCCACGGTGCTAACCACGGGGGCACCACTGCTGCGAAGGTCAGAGCACGGTAAAAGGCGCGTAGCGTACCTCCTCAGTAAACCGAGACACGTGTTCGCTAATTTCGACCCCTCTCCCACTGAGCGAAGTTCCTGGGAAGTCGAGCGGCGTCACTTGCCGCGTTCTCCTCGTTATAGAGGCTATTTCTGAGCAAGCTGTGGAGGAAACCGAGGATAAATTCGGAATGGGAATTACAATTCGAGAAGAAGAAATAAAAACGTTAAGATTTGCCGACGACATTGTAATTATGTTAGAAACGAGACAGAAGTTGGAAGAAAAATCGAACGGAGAAGATATTCTTTTGAAAAGAGGTTATAAGATGAATATAAAGAAAAATAAACAAGAGTAATGAAATGTAGCTGAATGAAATCACACATTGCTGATTATATTAGATTAGGGAATCAGACACAACAGACGAATTCTGATGTTCAACCAGCAAACTAACTGATACCGGCTGAAGTTGAGAGGATATGAAATGCTAAGAGTCACTAGCACGGAAAGATTTTCCGAAAAAGAGACATTTGCTACTGTGTGATGTAAATTCAAGTGCCAGGACGACTTTTCTGAAATGAAATGTTTCTAAATATCCTTAGATACACACATATCTCGTTTACAAACAGAGTGGCAAGCACCCAGCCACAGCAGACAGCAGGTGCTCACGATTTCTCGTAACCGACACTCGCGAGTGGCGCTGTAATAGTGATGTTGTCAAATAGCCAGCCTGTACACGTCGAACTGGCAAAAAGGCTTCAAAATGCTGTTACTCAGCAGCTTGCTTGACTTGTGTTTCGAAATCAATAATTGCAGCTCAGATGGGAATTTCCTATTGCACTGACTGGTCCGTGTGTCCGTGTGTACAGACAAACCACGGGTGCGCACCCGGAGCCGGCTTTAGGGGGGCCAACCGTGCCACTGCCGAGGGCGGCAAAATATTAAATCTAGTGTGCTTCCAAAAGGACGAACTAAACGAGACAATGAAAATTTACGGAAGCGAATAAGTGTGAGAAACAATTGGAAATACAAATCTTTCACAGAATCTAGTATCTTAATTATTTTCAGCCAGAATGGCTGTGTGGGATAATTATTTATTTCAAGTCTCTGCTGCAAGTCACTTTTTATTTTTTGCTTAATTTAACATAATGCAACGCGTTTCGAACATGTTCTGTTCATGTTCAGGGGTTTATACATACACAGAGAAGTGTAACTTAAAAATAAACAGTCTTAAACTTGATTAATCTAGAACACTTTGGCCATAGTTTTTCACTGTAGCTGCAGGTGTGGCATTTGGGGGGAAGGAGGGGGGCAGTGTATGGCTAGGAATCGAAATCAGTGATGTCTTCTGCTGGTTTTCTTCTTTGTGGTTGTCTATGTACATCACAGCCTGTATAGGATGCAGATAGATTTGCATCAGATATGTGTTACGAAAACAGGGTGAAAGGCTTTTATATGATAGTTGATCACTTACAATTTCATCATCTTGCTGCTTCACTTGCACCACTGGTGTTATGGCGGAACTGTTGATTGACATGTGCAATGGTGTAAGAAGACATCACTGATTTCGATTTCTAGCCATACACTGCCCCTCTCCTTGCCCCCAAATGCCACACCAGCAGCTACAGAAAAAAACAATGGACAAAGTGTTCTAGATTAATCTAGTTTAAGACTGAAACTTCCTGGCAGATTAAAACTGTGTGCCGGGCCGACACTCGAACTCGGGACCTTTGCCTTTCGCGGGCAAGTACTCTATCAGTTTTAATTTGCCAGGAAGTTTCATATCAGCGCACACTCCGCTGCAGAGTGAAAATCTCATTCTAGTTTAAGACTGTTTATTTTTAAAGAACATTTCTCTATGTATGTATGTACAAAGGCGTGAAGATGAACAGAACATGTTCGAAACGCGTTGCGTTATGTTAGATTAAGCATAAAATAAAAAGTGACTACCAAGTCACTCTGCAGTATCGCAGAAGGAACATCCAGCTCCTTGTAGCCCTATTACGTGACCTCGTTCAAATTGCTAATGCGCTGACAATGACGTCTTTGTCGCCTTAAAGTAACATGAACTCACCACGTACAGTCTCAAAAGCAACTAACGCTCACGACCGTTACAGCATGCATTTAAAGCTAACCTGATCTGCATCCTCATGGTGGCGCCACTAGCGCCACTCTCTTGCGACTGCTACAAAATTTGAATCGACACCATCTGTCTGATGTAACAACGCGCCTACCAACTTTAATTTATGTCGCACAACACCTTCTTGGTGTTGTGATTTTTTTCCATCAGTCAGTTATTCTATGATGAGTGTGAAGTGCCAAAGTCTTTCTTGTGTAGATAATGCAGAAACTGTCACTATTTCATCTTCTGCCGTTTTTCATCTTCTCTTCAATCGCCTAATAGCATGGCAGAAAAATAATAAATGATGTAGCGCTAAAATGTATAGGATAAGTAAGTGTTTGGGTTCAGTTAGTTTTATTTAAATAAATATGTGAGTGCTTACTTGTCTGAAGATATTTATAAATTTCAGACCCCGAGTTTGATCATGTGATTACTTACGTTTTCTTTCAGGGACAGTACAGCAGAGGTACATGTAAGTATTGGAACAACACCATTTCTGCCCCAAAGTACCATTATCCAAGATGGTGGCGATGACATTTTCCAAGATGGGGGCGATGAAGTCATCCAAGATGGTGGATTTTCGCAGGAAGTTTGAATTTTGGAGGGTAAGTGCCACGCCCCCCTAACTCAGAAAAATGGCGGGAAGTTCAAATTCCAACAGGATAATGCATCACACCAAGAAAAATGGCGGGTAAATGTACTTGTCTTTATTATTTAACCAGTTTCAAGCATGTGTATTCTACATGAGCTCTAGAGCCAAACTGGCTTCAAAATGGTTCAAATGGGTCTGAGCACTATGGGACTCAACTTCTGAGGCCATCAGTCCCCTAGAACTTAGAACTACTTAAACCTAACTAACCTAAGGACATCACACACATCCATGCCCGAGGCAGGATTCGAACCTGCGACGGTAGCGATCGCGCGGTTCCAGACTGAAGCGCCTAGAACTGCTCGGCCACCCCAGCCGGCTCCCAACTGTCTTAGTTGATATCATCACCACCAGGGAACACCACTGTGACATCATCCAAGATGGCGACCGTGATGTCAATCAAGGTGGCTGCACCCAGTGTATCCACCACATGATGTAAGATTGTACACTTGGCCTACATCCACTAACCTAAACCCGTCCCCAATAAAAATCGCGCGAAGTTCAAATTCCTACATGATAATGAGGCACACTTATGATAATGGCGGGAAAAAGGGACTTGACTTGAGTATTATTTAACCAATATCATGCAACATGTTAATAAAGCACACCTACAATAATGACAGGAAATATGGACTTGTCTTGATTATTATTTAACCATTATCATGCAAGTGTGTTCACCATGAGCTCCGTACTCCAACTGACTTAGTTCATATTCTCGTCAGGAGAGGGCGCTCTCCTGACATCAGGTTGAGATCAACTACCGTTACTCAAGATGGCTGCACCCGATGTATCCACCACAAGCTCCAGAGCTCAAGTGGCTTAGTTCATACTGTGACCATCAGAGGACGCTACCGTGAAGTCGCTTGATGACACAAGACCGTCTGCTCTATCTCTCACACGCGCATTGTAA
This sequence comes from Schistocerca americana, assembly GCF_021461395.2. Classification (NCBI taxonomy): domain Eukaryota; kingdom Metazoa; phylum Arthropoda; class Insecta; order Orthoptera; family Acrididae; genus Schistocerca; species Schistocerca americana. Next base: position 719,071,654 of record NC_060123.1, read on the forward strand.
CCGCACACGCACCGCACCACCGGCCCGCGGGCGTCTCACTGCTTACGTCACACACTCTCGGCTGCCAACTCCATACATAGTCTTCTGTAAATATGCTAATACTCACATCGCGCATCTAACCTATCAATTACCTAACTAAATAATTCCAACACAATTTCAATATTGAATGATCAAATTAGAAGTTCCACATTTTCCCACTATCAGCGCGGTGTTCAGTCATGACCTAGCACCCCCCCCCCCCCCCCGCCCTAGAATGCTGCACAAATAGTCACATGACCCTACGTAAGAAAATTATGGGAACTAAAGGACACTTGTACTAACCTCAGCCACCCAACCGCCACCTCCCCTCCTAGGAACCGGTGCCAAGTTTGAATTCTGGCAGTAAAGAAAGGTCACGTGTGCTTTCGCTACCAACAGAAGAAAATTGTTGCAAATGAAGCTCACCACCACTAACCTAGAAGCCTCCAGGGCGCAACCTCAGCCTAGGGGCTGCTGGTAAAAGGACTCAGCCCGCACTAGGCTGATGGAGAGAGGAAGGGGTGTACTTTATTTACTTGGGAGCAATTTATTTATGGATGGATTATCTCTATCACAGAACACATGCTCTGACATGCCCCACATCATACAGACCTGCAAACTGTTCCTGCATAACACACTCTTCCTCATTGTAAACCGTCAAAGATAACGTGTTGCAAGACCTACAGACATGCGAACCACTCATAAGTAATGCAATACGTTTATGTCAAGATAGTCAAACAACTCCTAAATTGTCATATAGCTAATAAAAGGGGATCGCTTCACTTTCAACTACCTAGTTTCAACTACTTTTCAAGGACCAGACCGCCAACTCTTCCTAGGAACTGGCGCCGAGTTTGAATTCTGGCACTAAAGAAAGGTCACTTGCGCTTTCGCTACCAACCTAACAAAATTGCTGCAAACCAAGCTAACCACCCCCACTAACCTAAGCTGCCACGACAAAAATTCTTCCTAGGGGCTGCTGGTAAAAGGACTCAGCCCGCACTAGGCTGATGGAGAGAGGAAGGAATGTACGTTATTTACTTGGGAGCATTTTATTTAGGGATGGCATATATGTATCACAGAAAACACGCACTGACATGCCCCACAGCATACAGACTTACAAACCACTCTTACATGACTCATTTATAAGACTCTACACACACTCTTGCTAATTGCAAATGGTCAAAAATAACACATTGCACAGCCTACAGACATGTGAACCACTAATAAACAATACAGAGCATTTACGTCCATAGCCAAACAACTCCTAAATTGTCAAAATAATAATCCATATAAAAGACTCTATTTTCTAATCGTCAACTGTAAGGCAGCACCACCACCAAGTGTATTCGCCACTGAGTCCATAGACCAACTGGCTTAGTTCATATCGATGCCAGTAGAGGATGCTGTAGTGACACAAATACCGTAATCTAAGATGGCGCCACCTAATGGGTTCACTACGAGCTCCAGACCCCAACTGGCTTAGTACATTTCCTCGCCGTCAGAGGATGCCACAGTGACACCAACTGATGACACAAGTACAGTTACCCATGATGGCGGCAAACAGTGTGTTCTCAATGAGGTTTAATAGTAGCACCAGCAGAGGACGCTGTCAGCCGTTTCCTGACATAAACCAAGCTGGTGAGGGAAAACGACTCAGCCTGCTCTGTGCTGCTGGGGAGAGCAACGAATTACTAAACTCTATTTTCGAACAACTTATTTAGGCATGTATTATATAATTACACTGCCACAAAACACCCGCCCAGATGTGCGTGGAGTCGTGTTGCGCAGCCCACAGACGCCGAAACAACTCCTAATTTCAGTACACAATAGCAAACTGGTCTTAAATAATGCAGTGCACACAACTACAAACTCGCTCTGTACCCGCAAACTGTCCAAATAACGCGTAGAACAGACTACAGGGCCACTCGCAAAATAACGCAACAGACGCCCACAAGCACCCTCCACCACATCCTGTCCCCCGCGAAGTCAGCTGTCAAACCGCGTACAGGTCCCTGCTCGGATTCCGCAAACATGGGGTGGCGACAGCCGCATTCATACATCACGCCTGTGAAATTCCTATCCAAATACGTGTTCACCTAGACGCATTCGATGACGCGAGAAGAGTTGGTCCGCGCGCGCTCCAACCCTCACGAGGTGAGGCAGCCACAGCTCGGGCCCTGAGTCAGCGTCGCCGAACACCGCTGGAAGTTGCATTCCAAGCAGTGCTCACGCCAGTCTCATATGCCATTTATCTCCACGAGCCAGTTGTCTCTGCCATTGAAGGCACGGCCTGTTGACACACACACACACGTTTAACCATACTTAACTACCCAGCATGGCTCTCGCCTCACCGCGAAATGTCTGTGTGATGACTCACCATCTAAAACATTCTCAACCTTATTCTTACGTCATATGTCACTGTAAAAAAAATAAATAACACACAAGTCAACCTCTCGGATATTGTATAATGTCCAAGAAATACACTACTGGCCATTAAAATTGGTACACGAAGAAGAAATGCAGATGATAAGCTGGGCAAATATATTATACTAGAACTGACATGTGATTACATTTTTACTCAAATTGGATGCATAGCTGCTGAGAAATCAGTACCCAGAACAACCACCTTTGGTCATAATAACAGCCTTGATACGCCTGGGCATTGAGTCATGGCGTGTACAGGTACAGCTGCCCATGCTGCTTCAAAACGATACCACACCTCATCAAGAGCAGTGACTGTCGTATTGTGACGAGCCAGTTGCTCGGCCACCATTGACCAGACCTTTTCAATTCGTGATAGATCTGGAGAACGTTCTGGCCAGGGCAGCAGTCGAACATTTTCTGTATCCAGAAAGGCCCGTACAGGACCTGCAACATGCGGTCGTGCATTATCCTGCTGAAATGAAGGGTTTCCCAGGGATCGAATGAACGATAGAGCCACGGGTCATAACACATCTGAAACGTAACCTCCACTGTTCAAAGTGCCGTCAGTGCGAACAAGAGGTGACCCAGATGTGTAACCAATGGCACCCCATACCATCACGCCGGGTGATACGCCAGTATGGAGATGACAAATACACGCTTCCAATAAGTGTTCACCGTGATGGTGCCAAACACGGATGCGACCATCATGATGCTGTAAACAGAACCTGGATTCATCCGAAAAAATGACGTATTGCCATTCGTGCACCCAAGTTCGTCGTTGAGTACACCATCGCAGGCGCTCCTGTCTGTGATGCAGCGTCTAAGGTAACCGCAGCCATGGTCTCCGAGCTGATAGTCCATGCTGCTGCAAACGTCGCCGAACTGTTCGCGCAGATGGTTGTTGTCTTGCAAACGTCCCCATCTGTTGACTCAGGGATCGAGACGTGGCTGCACGATCCGTTACAGCCATGCGGATAAGATGCCTGTCATCTCGACTGCTAGTGATACGAGGCCGTTGGGATCCAACACGGCGTTCCGTATTACCCTCCTGAACCCACCGATTCCATACTCTGCTAGCAGTCATTGGATCTTGACGTACGCGAGCAGCAATGTCGCGATACGATAAACCGCAATCCTGATAGGCTACAATCCGACTTATCAAAGTTCGAAACGCGATCGTACGCATTTCTCCTCCTTACACGAGGCATCACAACAACGTTTCACCTGGCAATGCCGATATACTGCTGTTTGTGTATGAGAAATCGGTTGGAAATTTTCCTCATGTCAGCACGCTGTAGGTGTCGCCACCAGCGCCAACCTTGTGTGAATGCTTTGAAAAGCTAATTATTTGCATATCACAGCATCTTCTTTCCTAATGGCCAGTAGTGAAGTTAACGCTCGCTTTCTAAATGTCTCAGGTTGTGTGCACGGAAATTCTGCCCATAACAGAACCTATTTACGAAAATAACATAAAATCCACTCTTCCCAACGCTCCTAACGGTGTACCCCTCCAGCTCTCAAGATGCGCAAATGTTCCCTCCTATATCCCACCACAATCAATCGAGCATTCTGATCCACTCTTGTCGAATTTACCCCCTGAATTAGTGATACAGCCGGTATCGAAGCACGATCCACTTTTTCTTTCCAAGTCTTTCTGTTCTTATTTTGCACCGATCGCTAAATTGCACTGACAGTTAAAGACGCAAAATTGCCTACACATTATCCAATACATACCAGATTAACAAGAATGTTGGAAGAGAGGAAGACAATTACCAGTGTAACTAGATTTAAATATTACCATTGCTGCTACATTCTAGCACCAGACAATGTCAGTTAATGTCTCCGCTTGACGACTGCAGCTCAGTGTCTATTGCGTATATAATTTCCCACGTAAAAAATCGCTCACCGTTATCCATGTACTCAATCTACACGTCACTCACGATAGGACACACACTCATCCTTCCTAGTCATCCCATAACATAAACAATAGTAACTTCACAATGGATTATATACCCAGTTCACATAGTGTAAGCCACACTAACTTTAAAATACAATATGTGAACATTCTACTGCGTGTTTTGTGATAGTGTGATAAATATAATCCATTCCTAAATAAGTTGTTCGAAAATAAATAGAGTGTAGTAATTCGTTGCTCTCCCCAGCAGCACAGAGCAGGCTGAGTCGTTTCCCTCACCAGCTTGGTTTACGTCAGGAAACGGATGACAGCATCCTCTGCTGGTGGTACTATTAAACCTCATAGAGAACACACTGCCGCCATCATGGATAACCGTACTTGCGTCACCAGTTGATGTCACTGTGGCATCCTCTGATGGCGAGGAAATGTACTAAGCCAGTTGGGGTCTGGAGCTCGTGGTGAACCCACTAGGTGGCGCCATCTTAGACTATGGTACTTGCGTCACTACAGTGTCCTCTAGTGGCATCGACATGAACTAAGTCAGTTGGGCCATGGACTCAGTGACGAATACACTTGGTGGTGGTGCTACCTCTAATTGTTTAAATAAAGCCTGGTGTATGATTTCGACAGTTGACAATTAGCAAGCTGAGTCCTTTGTATGGATTACTGTTTTGTCAATTTAGGAGTTGTTTGGCTATCTGGACGTACATGCTCTGCATTGTTTATCAGTGGTTCACATGTCTGTAGGCTGTGCAATGTGTTATTTTTGACCGTTTACAATTAGCAAGAGTGTGTTATGTAGGAGTAGTTTGCAGGTCTGTATGATGTGGGCCATGTCAGAGCCTGTGTTCTGTGATAGATATAATCCATCCCTAAATAAATTGCTCCCAAGTAAATAAAATACACTCCTTCCTCTCTCCATCAGACTAGTGTGGGCTGAGTCCTTCCCCTAGGAAGAGGTGACGGCCTGGTGACTTAGGTTAGTAGTAGTGGTGAGCTTCGTTTGCAACAATTTTCTTCTGTTGGTAGCAAAAGTACAAGTGACCTTTCTTTACTGCCAGAATTCGAAGTTTGCACCGGTTTCTAGGAGTAGGTGGCAGTTGGGTGGCTGAGGTTACTACAAGTGTCCATTCTTTCTCACAATTGTCTTACATAGGGTCATGTGACTATTGGTGCAGCATTCTAGGGCTCGGGGTGTCCTCAGTCATGACTGAACGCCGTGCTCATAGTGGGAAAATGTGGAACTTCTAATTTGATCATTGAATATTGTAATTGTAAATTGAGTTATTGAATATGATTGAGTGTTAGCATATTTACAGAAGTCTAAGTCCGGCGCGTATATGGAGGTGGCAGCTGAGAGTGTGTGACGTAAGCGGTCGGGCGTCCGCGGGCCGTCGGTGTGGCGCCTGTCCAGTTATAACGCGCATGCGTGAGAGAGAGCAGACGATCTTGCGTCATCACGTGACGTCTTGGTAGTGTCCTCTGCTGGTCATGATACGGACTAAGCCACTTGAGCTCTGGAGCTCGTCGTGGATACAGCAGGTGCAGCCGTCTTGAATAGCGGTACTTGCATCATGATCTGATGTGAGGAGAGTGCGCTCTGGCGATACGAACTATGTTTGGAGTCCAGACCCAGTGGAGAACACATCTGCTTGAAATTGGTTAAATAATAGAGACAAGTACATCTTTCCCGCCGTTTCTCTTGGTGTGACGCATTATCCTGTTGGAATTTGAACTTCCTGCCATTATTCTGGGCGAGGGGGGTGTGGCACTTTCCCACCAAAATTCAAAATGCCCGCCAAAATCCGCCATGTTGGATGACTTCCTCGCCGACATCTGGGATGACGTCATCGCCGCCATCTTGGATGCTGTCATCGCCGCCATCTTGGATGATGTCATCGCCGCCATCTTGGATAACGGTACTTTGGGGCAGTAATGGTCTTGTTCCAATACTCACATAAATATAAAACACCAAAGTTCTTCGGAAAATCTTTAAAAAGGGCAAGAGCAATAAAATAAGCATCACAGTGATAGAAGACACAAAACCTGTTCCAACTTGGGTTTAGTCACTGAATAACGGAAAATCCACCTCACACGTCTGCAAGTACGCCTGCCAACCACACGGTGGCCCTGGAGTCAGAGGAGATTCCTTGCGAATGTCCTGAACAGACTGGCCGGCATCAGCCACTCCAGAGAGTGAGGAGGCCGAGGTCCAGTTACTACATAACAACGTTGTCCGTCTTGAAGCAGACATGCCTTGTGGCAAAATATTACCAACGAAATACAAGATTTTTGATGTACTAGATATTATAACTAATGTCGGTTTCTGCTTCAAGCCGATAACTTTTTTTTGAAACTTTCGCCACGTGTAAGTGGTGATGAAATTAAACGATAGTGGGTCATGTATTGGGTGCTTATGGCATATTGCCTCAGTCATGCGACTAGGTTTGTGACGTCCTGTCACAGGTAACGATTCGTAGTAATTGACAGAAAGTCACTAAATTATACAGAAGTGATTTCTGGTGTGCCACAAGGTAGTGTTATCGTGTAGTCAACTTAACAGAACATCAAAACAAACTGCAAAACGAATTAGAAAACACATTTGTATGGTGCGTAAATTGGTCGTTGACCCTATACAATGAGAAATGTGGGGTCATCCCCATGAGAGCTAAAAGTAATCCGTTAAAATTGGGTCACACGATAAATCGATCAAATCTGAAGGCCGTAAATTCAACTAGATACCTAGTAATTACAATTACGAACATAGAAAATGTTGGGGGGAAGGCGAAGCAAAGACTGCGTTTTATTGGCAGAACACGTAGAAGATGCAGCAGATCTACTAATGAGACTGCCTACAACTGCGCTCTTTTGGAATACTGCTGCGCGGACTGGGATCCTTGGCAGATAGGATTCACAGAGTACATCGACAAAGTTCAAAGAAGAGTACCACGTTTTCTATTACCGAGAAATAGGGGAGAGAGTGTCACTGAAATGATACAGGATCTGGGATGGCCGTCATTAAAACAAGGCGTTTCTCGTTGCGGCAGGATCTTCTCACCAAATTTCAACTACCATCTTTCTCCACCGAGTGCGACCTACATAGGGAAAGAGAGTCATCATAATCAAGTATGGTAAATCAGGGCACGCACGGAAAGATACAGGTGTTCGATTCTTCCGCGTGCAATTCGAGAGTGGAATAATAGAGATTTATTGTGAAAGTGATTTGATGAATCCTCTGCCAGGCACGTAAGAGTGTGATTTGCAGAGTATCGATATAGAAGCAGATGTAGATGTCTATTGGAATGTGTACTATTTCCCATGTATTCTTTTTGATGAAGCTCAAAGTCAGTCACAGTTTCAAACTGGATTTTCTGATTAGAAAAATGCGTCGCATCAAATTCAGTCGCATGAGAATAATGTAACGCACTGACAAGCGAGTGTGTGTACATACGCTGACTAGAAGGCAACGTATTCACTAGAAATTTGATCCAACAAACAAAGAGAGTATTTGATGAAAGTTTTACTGATAGTGGTCTCAGTGATTTATCATTAGCATTTCGTGGTGATAAAGAGATTCCGCTTCTTAACACAATACCAGCTAATTGGGGATTTTAGAGCTAATCGCAGATTAAGAGCTGTTCCTTAGTTCGCATTTAGTCAAATACGGCAATGTAGGCAAGGGAAAACAATCTTATTTGTCTTCAAAAATTTGCGAGGAACTTATTGACATATTGGGGAATAAGGTTTTAAAATCCATTGTTAATGAAACTGTCGAAGCCAAATGTTTCACAATAAGCATTAATTCGACACCATACGTATCTCATGCTGATCAGTTGACCGTAATGTTGAGATACGTCACGTCAAATGAAGAAGTAGCAAAAAGTTTTCTTGCATTTATTCCTAAAGAAAGCCACAACGGGGAAGAAACAGCCACCACAATTCTAAATTTTTTAAACCAATAAAGCACCGATGTAAAAAATTTGAGAGACCAGTCTTACGATGCTGCATCAGATATCTCTGGTTCTTACAATTGTGTACAGGCGCATATTATGAAAATGAATCACTTCGCATACTGCGCGCTATGTGCACTGGAGTGTGTGCTGCGAAGAGCTGCGTTGGAGCAATCTCATTCTTCGGATTTTTACAGGGAGTCAACTCCTCGCTGGGTAATTATACTCAAAGATCTCGAAAAAGGAGATGGACGTGAGCAATACTGGCCATTAGTTGTACAAAGAGTAGCGGTGTGCGAGGGGCGAGGCGAGTGGTGTTTCAGCTCTCTCCAGGAGGCTTTCCAGTCCATTGCTGATGATGAAACATCACAAGTGATTCAGGAGGCCAGATGTCTCTTAAAGGACTTGGAAAGAATAGAAAATGCCATAATGGCAGTATTCTGGGCTGCCATACTAGATCAAATCAATGGTGTCAGTATACCTCTAAAAAAACATTCGACTTGGAACACCAGTCGATCTTTTAAAATCGCTTTTAGATTTTTTACTTTCACAGAGAGAATTATTTGGCAATTGCGAGATGAAGATAAATGAAAAAAAACTGATATCCAATACAGTGATGAAAATGATTGTGTGCAAAGAAGGCAGAGGCAGCATGATGGCGAATCTGCAGAAGACGCTGTGAATAGAGGCACAGAGAAGTTAAAAAGTGGAACTTACTTGCTCTGTACAGAATTGTCGCGGCAACTAGAAGCTTACTGGGGAAATTAAGTCTCTGTTTGCACTTCTGATAGATTTCTCGGCAGTTTGCGATGATGAAATTAGGGAGGCTTGTACATAGGGAACGTTATTCCGAGGACATTGATCCTGAGTATATAGACGAGACGGTACAGTTCAAGTACTTCGTCTTACAATTAGAGGATGCCGGAAAAGATAAAGTTGCACTCGACGAGTAACCATATATACTGATGGTTAGTAATATGACACAATCAACTTTCCCGAATGTAATGCGAATATATAGATGTCTGAAGATAACCACCGCCACAGGTAAACGTCACTTTTTGAAATTAAAGCTGATCAAAACTATCTTCGTCATCAATGTCTCAGATTAAATGCAACGATTTTGTACATAACGAACAAAGAAGACTTAACATATAACTATACTGTAATTTACAAAACGATTTTGTAAACAATTAAGCATATTTTCCTTTCATTTGTTTCAGTTTTGTTATTAATTTTGTCATTAGTTTTTGTTATTAGTTAGGGTGATGGAACACCTTCTTAACGCTGTAAAAAAATGAAAAGAAAAAACAGCGTGCTGCGAATGAAATTGCTTTGGGGTAGAAAAAATATATTTTAGGAAGTTGGAAAAGGATAAAGGGGCCTAGAGACGTGGATTGCTTATGGGCCCCGAGACGGTTAAGTATTACCGAGATTCTTCGGCAAGCGAAATGGTAATCACTGGAGGGAAGTCGATGCTCTTTTCAAGGAGCACTGACGAGACTTTAGAGAACCGGCATTTGAGGCTGATCGCATAACGATCCTGCTGTTGCCAACGTAGGGACCACGAAGGCCAGACTGGAGAGGCTGCGCCCGGCCGGACTCCGTGCACGCCACAGCTGGCAGGGTGGGGGCACCGAGACAACCCCAGTTAACGCAACCCTCGAGACCGAACAAAACTCCACGCTCCCTCCAGCCAACCTGCGATCTTCTCAAACGATTGTAAAGAAACTATTGGGAAAAAATTATTATCGCACATGTTATACCTTCATTTATCAGCTTCGTGATGAACCGCCTATCATTTCGTTAACGGTAATATTTATAGCGATATTGTACTGCTACAATTTCCTAAAGTTTGCAGAGATTGCTATGAATTTGCTTTTGTTGCATGTTAGCTCGCATGTCACTGCGTATCAAATGTAGCCAACTTAGTGAATTTTTCTTTAAACTTTGAAGGATATTGCCATCTATTACTTATAAGGCGCTTCGTCCCGAACCAGCGACACAGCTAAAATAAAACTAACTGAGCTACCGAAGCACGGCTCACGCCCGGTACCCACAGCTTTACTTCTGCCAGTATCTCGTCTCCTACCTTCCAAACTTCGTGCTTCGGTAGCTCAGTTGGTAGAGCACTTGCCCGCGAAAGGCAAAGGTCCCGAGTTCGAGTCTCGGTCGGGCACACAGTTTTAATCTGCCAGGAAGTTTCATATCAGCGCACAATCCGCTGCAGAGTGAAAATCTCATTCTGGTTAGAAGAGTATTTCGTCATATGATTAATATGTGAAACTTCCATGTTTACTGTGATATTAGAGTGACCACAGATTTTCAATGAAATGATGTGATATTTTAGCGTCATCAGTAGCTTTTGAAACAATTACTATGGGTTTGGAACAACATATGTGAAGAAGTTTTACTTTATTTTTATACCAATACTGGGTATCTTCATAAACTATTGAGATGTCTTCCCATCATTTGCCGTTTTATGATTCTGTCACAATTTCAACCGCATTAGAATATTAGTGACATAACCATTTACAAACTCTGTTGAGTTTTGGAGAAAGAAGCAGTTCTGAGCGTGGTAATAAGGGAACTTAGCGTATTACTCACAACCTGCCACTCATAACGTCTCTCTGAATATAATTAAAGGTAATAATAAATCTGGCGAAAATAAATCGATACTTCTGTTCCTGTCTTAAAATCTATACTCTGTTCCAAGCAGAAAAAAAGGTGGACGAAAAACCGGTCCGAGGAGCGTCAAAGATCACCGACGAACACAGGAAAACTGCAGAGAGAACTGAGGCGTTGAGCGAAAAGAAGATTGCCAGCCACTGATTGACGTCCCCTCTTACAAAGACCCTTACACAATGCAATAAGCGACGCAGTTCAACGAAGCTACAGTGTATCTATTACGCTACGATACTTTGTTACTGGGGATTCCATCGAAGACTTGAAATTTACAACTGGAGTTTCAGTGGCGCCTGGAAGCTCAGTTAGGACGCGTGTCGCGCAATACTACATGCTCTAAACAATTATATTCGAGCAAGTGATGCACATGCACAGATAAACGCTTTCATTTATAACTTTGCATTAATTAATTTTTTAAAAAAGTCCTCCTTCGTAGCCAATGTCTATATTTTGTGAGCAACAAATCATGCGAGTCATCATTATTAACATTTCTGAATCGTCTGATTCGTTATTCATTTGCCTTAATATTCCATAACGCCAGCAAAGATTTAAATGTTTCAATGCACTCTAATAACAGTGTTCCTTCGCCTTATTTTGAACTCAGTTTCGACACAAGAACCTGACCTCATCGCTTTCATAGGGCGCGAGAGGATGTCAAGAAGATGGTCAATACCGCCCACGGACGGCAGAATATTTCCGAAGTTTTTGATGTTCTCAGCAATACTGCGTAAACTGTCAGTTTCTCTCCTAGATGGTAAACATTACTGCACATCGGAAAATATTGTGTAGTATTATTGAGCGTCCAGGGGCCGCTAGTGCCAGTGTCGCCAGCTGAGCTCAGCTTCTACCGCGTGCTTACACAGCACTTGGAATGTACCTACGGCAACTCGAAAGTCCCTATACAGCGAAGAACTTTAGAATAAAGAAATAAAGGTAACACTTGAAATGTACCAGCTTTAAAGCTCGAACAGAAGCTAAAAACTTTGTAATAAAGAAATAAAACAAATGCCCAGCGGTTTCTCCAACACCTACATCAGTATCGTTGAGAACAATACTTCATAATAACTTTTTTAAAGTTTTCCTTTGTTCGTGTTAGAGCCATAATCGTGCGTCATCCAACTCCTAGATCAGATGCCCGGGGATACAAGTTGAAATATTTGCAGATCAGGAACTGCGGTGGGAAAATGGGCACGGACTTCCGGCAAATGACTGAGCACGGAGAACAAAGTAGGATTTGAAACTGCTGTTGAATCCAACACACTGACTCTGTGTTGTGCGGTCCCGCAGCTAACACGGGCCCAGCGTCTGAGGCAGACTGGGGCGCAATCTGTAGCTCGGGCGGCGCCTCCTGCGAGCGATGCACACGGTAAGCGTGCGTCTGAGCCAGCTGAGGCCAATTTACAACACCCTCGCCCACACAGCCGCTCTGTTCGCCACGTCACGGCACGGCGCGTCGTCAGTTCGAGTCACGTGATCTCAACTCGAATGGCTGTCCTCAACCGTTTTTTTTTTTTCACCGGACTTGCGATCTTGCAACTTTTATTTTCAACTGTTTTTGTGTGCGAAGTGGACATACACAACGTGGTAGCTTATTTACGTTGAGAGTGGAGTCGACATTTGTACGAAAATGACGTTTATTGAACTTAAATAGTTTTCAGCTTGCAAGGATAGCTTCCATAGTAGAGAAGGAAGACAGAAGTGCAAAACAACAAAAAAAGTGTGCGGGTCCGAAAATATCAATATGTGGTATGGAAGGAAAATTTTGCATCTCCGTTTTATATTTTAAGGAGTCAAAGTATCAGTTTTTTCTTGTATTACATCAGACTACACACAGAATTACTAAAATGAACACAGTGTTATGAGCTGCCATCACATCGCGGAAAAACTGGTTTATTTAAGGTAAAATTTAGTTGCTAGTTCAGTGTAAATATTTGTGGAGTAGTCATTCCTGCGTCAATACCTCCCCCTTCAAGATTTATACGTTTTTCTTATATCTTATGTTTGGCTTTTGATAGTTATTTGTGCAGGGGTTAACTACTGAAGCTACACGAATATTGACCACTGGTGCCTGCACAACTGTTTCCAGAGAGCTGCTTAAGAATAAATAAGCCTGCCACAAAAACATATTTAAACAAACAGCTTGCAGTGTCCGAACATTTCAGTTCATTTCCTTTAGAAACGCCTCAAATGCCTGACATCCTACTAATTCATCTGATTCTACTCGCCGTACTTCTTCCACTTAAAGTTGCAGCCATACTGCAATGCATTTCATTGTAAAATATTAAATACCGGACCAGTATGTGTAAAAATACACTTTATAAATATAGTAGATAGCAAGTAACTTAGTTCGCTCATGTCGCACAATTCAGGCTGCTACCTCACTGCTTCAATTAATCTTTTGTAATTTATTATAAATTTACAAAAAGAAATAACGAAACAAAACAATTTGTAACAAATAACGAACAAAAACTGATACTAACCACAAAAACCACAACGAAACGAAATATGGAGATCTGGACGTAGCCGTGTACCGGGAGGCTCGGGGGTCACGTGATCAACAACAAACAGATGACGTCAGCTGTCGATACTTACTACCCGATAAACCTGGACAGTGCAGTGACATGAGATAATGGGACGGGACGCCCAGTGTGAAATGCATTAGAGAATATTTTGAAGGGGCACGATGCGAAGTGACGTGGGGGGCAGTGTGAGCTCTGCAGTCAGACCAACTGAATAGGATGCTGCAGGCTCTGCATTATTTTGTGTTTGTGCAGGGAGGTACGTTTTCGTACAGCTACATCACACAGTTTTAAGTTATCATGTAATGGAAACGAATGAACCAGAAGGAGAAAAGTGTTTCGGTGCTTTACCAGGTTATTAGAAACGAAAGATAAGTCTGAAAAAGACAATACTGCGAAAAAGGGACAGACTCCTTTGTGACAGTCGCTAAACCGACAGTGTCTGGGTGGTCAGGAAGATGGGAAGATGACGTCGAGGATTTCTTAATTGACAGCACGTAGGATAGGATCCTTAGAGAACCGGTACGTTGTTAGTCAGACGGTTGCACTTATAACTGTCTATCTCCTTTCCCTCACTTTGCCCACCTCATCTACTTCCCCTCTCCACCTCCTCCTCCCCCACCCCACAATCTCTCTCAATCCCGTCCTCACGTCTCTCTCTGTCCATTCTGTCCCTCTCTCTTGCCCTGTCTTATGCGCTTTTGCTGTTGTAGATCTATGAGTCCTGTCTCTTAGAGTGCATTCATTCAAGGCATACTGCCCCTCGCCCGCTTAAACCATATGGTCTGGGGTGCGATAAGGTACAACTCTCGTTCACCTTTGTTGTTTCTAGTGCAGATGCTAACCAATTCTTGGTATGTGCAGAATGTTGGTAGACCCATTCTTCTGCCATTCTTACAAGAGGAAAGTGATGTGTGGTTCCAACAGGTAACATTCTCCCACACTCAACGTCCTGTGCAAGACGTGCAGTAGCTCCCATGGCCGGTACAATCTCCGGACTTGTCTCCAATCGAGCACGTGTTGGGATGAGATGTGACTCTTGGAACTCGCTAACTGACAGCTCTGACACAAATGTAATCATTTCATTTACTCCATAAGCTCCGTTGTAGCAATATGTTCTGACTGAATTGGAAACATCTAAAAGGGGGGGGGGGGGTATTAATTTTTTCTGGCAGTGTATGTGGAACAAACAATTTGACTAATAAATGAAATGCCCTGATATCGAAGTTAACGCTGACTGTGAGAAAGGAAACGAAATCACACGCTGGGTTACAGCGCAGCATTTCCTTTCTCGCAGTCGGTTTTACAGAAAATCTGTACGTTCTTGTTTAAAAAAATATACGGCATATGTCTGCTGGAATGTTAGCAGAGTATCATGCAACAATTTGAAATAAAACTCTCAAGAACTTTTCGAGATTTTTGCTAACAACGTTTTCCCTTTATATATTAAGAATACGTTTGTGTATTACATATATATTGTGAAAATACATCCAATGACTGTCCAAATGTATGTTAGGCCACTGTGTAAAATTTTCAGATAAACTACTGAAGGCCTTATCGAGATTTTTGCCAACAATGTTTCCTCCATTTACGCGTTACATATATGTTTATTTATCACAAATTGTTAAAAAAAATATGGAGGCATTATCAGTCCAAAAGTTTGTTAGAGTATCATGTCAATTTTGTGGTAAGTTCCTATGCGACCAAACTGCTGAGCTTATCGGTCCCTTGGCTTACACTCTACTTACACTAACTTACGCTAAGGACAACACACATACCCATGCCCGCCGAAGGACTCGAACCTCCGATGGGGAAAGCTGTGCGAACCGTGGCAAGGAGCCTTAGACCACGCGGCTGCACCACGAGGCTATCATGTAAAAACAGGTAATAAATCATTCGAGAACTTTTTGAGATTTTTACAATGTCAAAACTTTTATGTATTGCATATATATTTATGTACCATATATTTTTAAAAACTATGTAGCCAACGTCTTAAAAAAACTATGTAGCCAATGTCTTAAAAAAACTATGTAGCCAATGTCCATCTGAGGTTTTATCAGGGTATCATACAAATATTTGAAGTAAATCAGTCAAGAACTTTTTGACCTTTATGCTAACAATATTTCCCCTCTATGTATTATATATAAACCTATACACCACACAAGTTACATAAATATGTAGCCTATGTCCATCTGAAGGTATGTTAGCGTTTAGAGCATCATGTAAACATTCGAACCAAATCGCTCAAGAACTTTTCAGATCTTCTATATATCTCTTCTGAACAGCACATTGCAAGACATCCCAGATATACTCAATAATGTTCATGTCTGGGGAGTTGGTGGCTATCGAAAGTGTTTAAACTCAGAAGAGTGTTCCTGGAGGCACTCTGTAGCAGTTCTGGACGTGTGGGGTGTCGTGTTGTCCTGCTGGAAGTGCCCAAGCACGTTATAATGCACACTGGACATGAATTGATGCAGGTGAACAGACAGGTTGCTTACATACATGTCGTCTGTTAGAGTCGTATCTAGACCTGTTAGACGTCCCATATCACTAGAACTACACACGCCCCACACCATTACAGAGCCTCCACCAGTTTGAACAGTTGCCTGAAACGAGACTCGTCCAATGAGGCAACTCCGATCAGGCAACACATTTCCAGTCATCAGCTGTTCAATGACGGCCCAGACGAGGAGTAAAGCTTTGTGCCGTGCAGTCATGAAGAGTACATGAGTGGGCCTTTCGCTCTGAAAGCCCATACCAATGATGTCTTGTTTAATGGTTTGCATGCAAAAATTTGTTGATTGCCCAGCACTGAAATCTGCAGCAATTTCGGAAGGTTTGCACTTCTATCACATTGAACGATTCTCTTGCGTTGTCGCTGGTCCTATTCTTGAAGGAGCTTTTTCCAGCCACAGAGATGTCGGAGATTTGATGATTTATCACATTCCTGATACTCACGGTACACTCGTGAAATGGTCAAACGTAAAAATCCCCATTCCATCGATACCTTGGAGATACTTTGTCCTATTGCTCGTGCGCCGGTTATGACACCGTGTTCAAACTCACTTAAATCTTGACAACCTGCCACTGTAGAAGCAGTAACCGATTTAACAACTGCTCCACACACTCGTTGTCTTATATAGGCATAGCCGACTGCAATACCGTGTCTGACTGTTTACATATCTCTGTATTTGAATGAACATGCGTATAACAGTTTCTTTGGTGCTTCAGTGTATTACATACATATTTATGTACCACACATATTTAAAAAATATGTAGCATTTGTCTGTCTTAACGTTTATTAGAGTATCACGAAAAATTTGAAGTAAATCAGCCAAATACTTTTCCAGATATTTGGTAACAACTTTAATCAACGACTTGGCTTTATACTGTAACTATAGACAGATATTTATATGTTAAATCTATTGAAAAATTATGTAACCTGTATCCATCACAATGTTTATTACAGCATTGTGCAAAAATTTGAAATAAATCGATCAAGAAGCTTTCAAACTGTCATTTAAAATTGTTCCTATACACGATCTCCTGGATATTTCTGTTTCTGGTATTCAGATTGTAGCAAGTCGTAGATTGAGTTAACTCTCTCATGGGTAAAGGCTTTTGCTTGAGCATACGACGTTCCAGTACGCTTTCTAATTGAAAGTTTATATTGATGATGTTGAAGAAAATGATCAAGCCAAGCCCTTCTTGCAATTTCATTTCTGAAGTTTGTTGCAATTCCATTCCTAACTGCAGGTTGGTAGGCCATTTTTCGAACATCCATACGAGTAAAACCATAGAATTTGACTTCCATATACTGTAAGTAATCCACTAGTTCACTTTCTAGGGCTGCAGGTAGAGCTGGTTTTCTTCCTTCTTCCAAGCTTTTTAGTTTCAACATCTGCCACTTGTGAGGTATTAGCCTCACAAACATACTGATGCAGAGTTGATTTTTGGACAGTAAAACGTTTCAATGCTTTTTTAACTCCCATCGTTTTGCCTACGACAGCAGACACTGCCTCTCGCATTTTGTTTTCATCCCACACCTGCCTCTTGTAGGTTGGTTTAGGTGCCAGATTAGTCCTAGGCATCTGGAAACAAAAATACAGACTGCTTATAATATGGTCACCGGGGTCCACATTACAAGCACCAATGGGGGCCATATTACGGTCACCTACGCCTTGTAAACTCGTGTAAACAACTTAAAAACGAAATAATATCACACATTTTAATTTATTTGAAAGTGTTGCCAATACTTTCTAGGTTGTATGCATGGTGCTGTTGCTTACTTCTACATATGAACCAATAATTGTATGTTAATAAAGTGAAATTCACATACCTCTCAAAGTTTTGAAGAGGAGCTTCAAAAATATAACCTCACTGTCACTCAACCACTACACTGACTTACTTCCAGCGCTCCTACAGGCCAGTGAGGATACTAGTAGATTAGTTCCACCTATCAGTACTAGAGTTCAGCTAAATGTCCGTAAGATATTAACGGGGGGGGGGGGGGGGGGCATATTTGTTGCAGGGGCCATATTACCACCACTTCCTCTAGTGTCTGTCAGTCTGACATAAAACTACAACTGTTTTTTATACAGTAGTATAGACTAAAGCAGTTGGTGTAGATGCGACTGGCAATAAAGCCCAATTTCAGCAAAATGTTTTTACACTGCGCATAGTTGCCATCAGTGAAGAAAATCGATAACGACTCAGACAGTATGTTCTCGACTTTGTTGACACTGACAACAAAACGAGTCAGTCAGCTGCCAAAATGATTCTCGGTGAGCTAAAACGTTATGGCTTACAGCTTTCAGACCATCGTGGGCAGAGTTTCGACAACGGGAATGAGGAAGCTAAACAGCATATATTAAAAGAAAATTCATTTGCAATTTTTTCTCCTTGCTGTGCTCGTACATTACGTCTTCGTGGCGCCCATGGTGTGGAGAGCTTCTGAGATGTAGTCACTTTTTTTGGGAATTGTTTCAGAAACATATGCTTTCTTAATTCTAGTCGCCAAATAAGGTAAATTTAAAAGAAAATATCGAGTCTCCCTCTGCGGGGTTAGATGTCGTGCTTTGATTTGCTAAGCATTTGGCAATATTACAAAGTACCATTGAACTTGCTTTTAACTTCAATTTGACTTTAGAGACACTTACTGTGCTAAAGACCATTCAGAAGTATTTGAAATCAATTCAGTGTGTCTTGTCTTCCGTGTAGGACAAAGTCGTTATTGTTGTTGTTGTGGTATTCAGTCCAGGGACTGGTTCGATGCACCCTATCCAGTGCAAGTCTCTTCATCTCTGAATAACTACTGCAAACTACATCCTTCTGAATCTGCTTAGTGTATTCATCTCTTCGTCTCCATCTACGATTTTTACCTCCACGGCCGGCCGGGTGGCCTGCGGTTCTAGGCGCTACAGTCTGCAACCGAGCGACTGCTACGGTCGCAGGTTCGAATCCTGCCTCGGGCATGGATGTGTGTGATGTCCATAGGTTAGTTAGGTTTAAGTAGTTCTAAGTTCTAGGAGACTGATGACCTCAGATGTTAAGTCCCATAGTGCTCAGACCCATTTGAACCATTTTTTTTTTTTTTTTTTACCTCCACGCTTCCCTCCAATACTAAATTGGTGATCCCTTGATGCCTCAGAACGTGTTCTACCAACCGATTCCTTTTTCTAGTCAGGTTGTGCCACAAATTCCTCTTCTACCCAATTCTATTCAGTGTCTCCTCATTAGTTACGTGGTCTACCCATCTGAACTTCAACATTCTCCTGTAGCACCACTGTTCGAAAGTATTAACCTGTATTAAACGAACGTAACACTGTGCTTCAAGCAAGTGAAGTCACAGTAAATGTTGAAAGTGGCAATATTAGAAGTCTAGTGAAAGAATTAAGTAATCTGAGAAACAGTTGGGATATTATTCACGCAGAAAGTTGCAAAGCATAAGAAAATACTCCAGTATCACTTGGCTTGTATTCGAGGCACAGGTAAACATAAAGGTAAAAGAAAACATTTTGTAGCTGAAACACCAGAAGAAGATTGAAACCGGAACTCAGAAGCCAGTTTTAAACTAAATGTTTTCAGAGCTATTCTACAGTTCTAGTATAATCGCCTATAAGGTATGCTGCCATGGAAAACATGCACACGTTTGGTCTCTTATCGAACTACATATGCCTAGACGATTCTACACTGTAAGTGAATGTAGAAAACGTGGTATCTTCGGACAGGATGGACGTTAATAGGCATGATTTAAAAGAAGGAAGTTTGCAGTTGAAAGAGATTGATGCAGCCGACTTTGGGTGTGAGCCACTTTCTCTTCTGCGCCTCCTTAGTGTTCTTCGTCATTGTACTTTTAAATAACATAGTGTTTAGTGTTCCATCCCCTCTGCATCACCGATTTAATTCAACAACACTCCCTCGGCAGTGTCTTACTTTTGTTGATGTCCATCATATAACCTCTCTTGAAGATAGTAACCATACAATTCAACTGCTCTTCGAAGCCCTTTCTCATCTCCAAGAGAGTTACGTCGTCATCGGCATACTTCACAGTTGCTCACTGTACATACTGAATAACACTGGGGATAGGCTACAACCCTTTCTCACATAAGAAAAGTATTCATTCCATCGTAAGAGACTGAAAGGTAGCTAGCTTTGAATGGCCAGACTGGTAAGTGTGATGTCTGTTCACGTGTATTGCATCCGGAGATGGCAGAGTGGCAGCCGCGCCTAATAGGGAATTAAGTAGACTTTTCACCCGAAGACAACATGCAGTTTTGAAACCGAACACGATTTTCGACGGTTTAAGGCCGGTTTTGCAACCTGAAAGTGGACACATGTTTGCTCATACAATTAATATTGCATGTGTAAATGCATGGATTGAGCACACGAAAAACGCATCAGAATTACGTGCTCCTAAAAATAAGGCACTTGATGTGCTCCACTTTAGGACAAGTGTGGCCAAAGTACTGACAAAAATAGATAAGTCAGCTGCCAAGAAAAGGGGGCGTCCCACTAGTGAGAGTTCAAGTACTTCAAAACGATCCATTGAGGAAGTTCGTCAAGAAGCTGAAGTTCGTTTGGACAACGTTGGGCATCTTCCAGTGGTCAGTGACAAAAAATCATTTGACAGATGCAAGAAACCAGGTTGCAAAGGCAAAACCAAATTTTATTGTGTAACATTCACTTATGTCAGGGTACAAAAAAATTGTTTCGTGAATTATCATCCTTCACAAGTGTAAAACCATAGTTTATATATATAAAATCGTTAACTAAGCTATATGTAATTTATGTATTTTGGTGAAATAAAATACTTTTCAACGCATACTGCACCCACTTGAACACAATGTCGCCCTCATTTGGGGACGCGTTGTATCCCCTTTGGTTTGGGTGGGGGGTGAGGGGGGGGGGGACATCGTAATATTATATATATCCGAAAAATAATATTTAAATTTGAAGAACTGGATACCAAAACCATGATTTTTTTCAGGGAAAAAACAATTCGTGACCGAAAGGGTTAATTTGTCAGGAAGTTACGAATATGCGCACACTCCGCTGTAGGGTGAAAATTCGTTCTAGTTTCTTGCATCTTGCTGCAAGTACTTGCCGAATTTGTCATTTTGTGGAAGTTTTTCTCAAACTGGACATGTAAAAAAAACTGATCAGTGCAGAATGCGAAAGTGAAGTGATTGCAACGTTGCTAACTGAGATCGGCATTTTAAAACGTAAATATGACGTCTTAACACAAGAAGACCTACAGCCTGATATATCAAAATATAAAAGCGAACTGGAAGAAGCAAAAATAATAATAAGTTCATTAACTAATGAACTACAAAGACAGGGCTCAGATAGAAAACACCCTGAGATCAATGAATTTCAACAGATTTATACCAGCGAAGCGAAAATCTGTGCCCAAGTGAAATATTTGTCTCCAAGAATAAATAAGAAATCTTCAGGAAATCTCACTGAGTTAAATATCTACTCAGATAGCCACGAAGCGGACTGGTGGAAGTACTATGAAACCCTTACGATCTGAAAGTATGCAGTCATGTGAAACCAGGAGCACCAATGCGGGAAATTATTAGGGACGTTTTACTGGACAAACAAGACAGAAAAAATCGTCATGTTATATTAATTGGAGGAGCAAATGACGTATATTGTAACGAGTTAGCTAACGCTATTATCAGTCTCAAAAGTGCCCTCAGTTCGATAGAGAACCAAAACGTAACTGTTATTGGTATACCACATAGACATGACCTCATACCTGCTTCATGTGTGAACGCCGAAATTAAGGAAGCAAATAAACAGATACAAACAGTGTGTAAAGTGTACCCAAACATAAGATTCTATCAGTCGATTTCCTGGATAGATGCAGCTTTACAAAACATGGCATGCACCGGAATAGAAGAGGCAAGTCATCTCTGTGCAAAGCAATTTACGAAACGTTAGAAACATATGAAAAACAGAGTATCTATGAGTCAGTACCAGCCATTGTAATGAACTACCAATACATTACTGAAAGCAACCATGCAGGAAGTGAATCTGTCTTGGAGACAACAACTAAAGCAGCTGCAGAACCACAAATTGCTACAGCATTACAATCAAATTCAGTAACAACTGCAGTACCAGCAAAACCAGCAGCATCTGAACCAGCTCAAGCAAGAAGACCAATAACAGCAGCAGCACAAGCAACACAAGCAGAAATGGTGTCAACAACAACTGTAGCAATTCCACTGCAGTCACTGGTAGAAAAGGGGAAGGAAACCACAGTGAGTATTGTATCACCACCTCCATCCTACGCCAAAGTGTTATCAAGTGCCTCCACCCAGCCTGCCCACATAAACTATGTAACATGTCAAACAAACAAGAACCTTGAGAAACAGACAATAAAAATGTCACCTCCATTAGCAGATAAGAAGACAGAAACCTCAGTAAGTATTGTATCATCTCCATCCCATAGTAAAGTGTTATCTAGTGCATCAAATCAGCCATCACACATAATGTGTTATCAAGTAGGCCTATATCAAATCCCCCATGCCAGATAAATTATGCAGGAAGTGAAATAAAAAAGTCTGCCACCCGAGTCTCAAACAGAACCAAAAAAATACCACAGAGAAGCAATGATTTTTTATGGCCTGCCACAAGGAAGTCCAGCCGCTAACGAAACATAACACCATCACCACACCAAACATGAGGGCCAGTGAAAGGCAAACCACCATGTGTGCATCAAATTGGGCCCGAGACACCACACATCTTCCCTCTTGCTGTGAAAAATCAATATTATTCATGCTCATAAAAATTACATCTCTGAAATATAAAGCTGATGAACTTGGTGTTGTATTGAATGGAAACAATAGAATAGTATTATGTATTAGTGAAGACTGGTTGAGAGAAGAAGAGATAAAACTCTATGTACCAAGATGTTTTAATTTAATTACAAGTTACTGCAGACCCAATGAAGGTTATGGGGGTTCCTCAATATATATTAGTGACAACCTAGGGTTAAGATACACTGTGCTTGATGTTGTGGGCATATGTGTTAAAGGCATTCTTGAAGTTGGTGTCATGCTACTACCAACATTAAAACTCACAGTTATTTCAAAATACCATTCTCCTGAAAGTGATGCCGATCAATTTGTAGAGCGTTTAGATAAACTTATTCACCGTACAGAGAAATATACCAAACACAAGACAGTAATTTTAGGAGATTTAAATTTTGATGTAAGGTAAAAACACACAAAAATACGAATTTGCTTAACATGCTAAGATCCCATAATCTCTTCTATGCAAATTATAGTCCCACAAGACAACTATCCTGTCTCGACAATTTTATCACAAATATACATAAAGATGATTTTAAATTGGGACTCCTTAATGTCGAGCATCTGACAGATCACAAAAGTATATGGGCAAACTTAACAATTAATGAAACAATGGAGGATTATGAACCAACCCAGTATATCAGGTTATTAAATGATAAAAGCTTAAATAGCTTCAGGGATAAGCTGAAGGTACTAAACTGGAATAATATAATATATGCTTCCATCAATGTTGAGGAGGCTTGTAGCAGGTTTGTTAGTACTCTATCTGAAATTTTCAATACCTCCTGTCCAATGGTTACCAAACGAAACAAAACTATGGCACGTAAGCATAGTCGAACTACTCCACTACTCACACCACATTTACAGAAGCTAATGTTAATGGTTTTGATATGCTATGTTAAGGTAAAAAATGGTAGTGTTGACAATGCAACGTATGTTAGCCTCAAGAGACACTATAGATCACAAATCAGATTAGCAAAATGTAGAGCAAATGATAACTTCATCAAAAACTCCAATAATAAGTGTATGGCTCTGTGGAGGGTCATTAAAGCAGAATTAGGTACGAGTAGTCATAGTGTAAAAGTTACAACTGATTTTAATGCCACCCCAGATGAATTTAAACTCTTTTTTATCAATGCAGCAAACCCTAATCCCTCATCTCCTCATAAGAAGAGTTCAAAATCAAATTCACAATCTACTTATATAAACCAGTTTTTGCAAAACTTTGCTGATACCGTGCCATCCTGTAATTGGGGACATGTGGAAATAAGTGATAAATCAGTGGCAAAGTTAACTGACTCCGGATCAGAAGATATTTATGGCCTCTCAAATTTTGTGATTAAAAAAATAATCGACTTGCTATCATTCCCTCTCTGCACACTCATAAACTGGATATTTGACAGTGGTATTTTTCCAGAATGTCTAAAGAAGACAGTAGTAATTCCATTACACAAAAAGGGTGATAAATCCTGTACTAATAATTATCGTCAAATTTCTCTGATACCTATTTTTTCAAAAATTAACGAATATTGTACACAAAAGCAAATTAACATGCATTTGTCAAAAAACACTATACTGACTAAGTCTCAATATGGTTTTAGGGGCCAATTATCAACAATTAATGCTGTTGAAAATGTTGTTTCTATTGTTCAATCTTCTTTTGAATCCAAATTATCTGTTGAAGCCACACTAGTGGACTTAAGCAAAGCATTTGATTCTGTAAACCACACAATACTGCTGGAAAAACTATGGTGTTATGGCATTAGGGATCTGTAACTCTACCTCATTAAATCATATCTCAGTAACAGAAAGCGAACTGTAAGCTACAACGATCAAAAGTCACAATTACTGCATGTCACTAGAGGTGTTCCCCAAGAATCAGTGCTTGGGCCATTACTGTTTATAATATTTACAAAGACCTGCCCAGCAGTATGCAATGCAAATCTGTGCTTTATGCAGATGATACAACTTTCATCATTTCAAGGAAGGACATAACTAAACTGAAGGAACAAAGTAAAGATTTTCTCAGATTATCCAATATGTGGTTCGAAGCCAATGACTAAGCTATTAACTATGAAAAAACTGTAAATATAACCTTCAGCTTATCCAATGCTGATATTGAGTACACTGCTACCAAACTTCTTGGCATATACTTAGATACGAAATTAACCTGGCAGAGTCACATAGACAACATATCTCGAAAGCTTTCGTGAGTTATCTATCTACTGAAAAAAATTACACACCTGTGTTTCTGAAAGCCTGCTGATTAAGTCCTATTATACATTCTTTCATTGCCATATTAGCTATGATATTCTTCTATGGGGTAATTCTCCATGGTACAGGAAAATTTTTATTTGGCAGAAGAAAGCCATCAGGAGCATCTCTGGGATTACCAAAAATAACATATCATGTAGGTCATACTTCAAAGAATTACAGATAATGACGGTAACTTCTCTTTTTATATACGGCTGGCTTTTGTACACAAAATACAACAACAGTTCATAATCATAACACTCGTCAAACATTTAAGATAAACATACCAACAACTCGACTCAATAAAACACAAGACAGTTATGAATACATGGGAATAAGGCTTTTCAACACATTATCTGGTCCCTTTCATCCCCCAAACCAACCAATCAACACATTACCTGTGCAGGCACATTGTGTCTCTTAATATATTTAAAAGTAAGACTAAAAAATGGCTGAAAGACAAAGCTTTTTTCAGTGTTAAAGAATTTGAAAACTCTCCAAAAATAGACCTGACTTACGAAACAACTTGCAACTCTGTTTGTACCTCTTCCTAAGCTTTGTTTGTCTCTGTAGTTCCACATTTAACTGTTAAACATGTGGAGAAATCCTTATGTATGGAATGTATTCTTTTATTATGCACATTCTATAAAATGCACACTTTAGTTATGTGGGACATCTTTATGTATAAAATGTATTCCTTTATTATGTTCTTTTAAAATGTATACTTTAGCTTTGTGTGCTGCCTCACAATAGTTATATTTCTTAATATGTAAACTGTATATTACTCATGATGACATCGATTGCATGTAAATGTTTAAAGATGGATAAATAAAATATATAAATAAAAACATAACAAGAGTTGTGTTCAGTACCGATGCGAAAATGTCAGTGACGAAATGGGAATGGCACAAAGACAGATGGGCGGAAACAAATGTACCAATGAAACCTGTAAACCATATATAATTCGAGCACCAGCCAAGTAAGTACGACATGGGTTTACCCATCTATTAGTTCCACCACAAAGTAAAGCAGAAAGGCAGTATAGACATCTTTAAATTTTAGGTGATTTTACATTACACATAAATGCATTACATTTTATGGTAAAAGTAGTAAATACTGCTTGAAAAAATAGAAGAGTAATTAAAAGGCAGTTCTTGGTGAGATACATCGCCGCATATTTGTTACCTTGTTATCGAGTATTTGATTATACAATAGACTAGAAATGTTAGAGATTTGCAAATGACATCCTCGAAGTTTTTAATCTACGTGAAATACTCTGATTTTAGTTAATTGAATAGTGTTTCTCGGTAACATCAATATGTATTCTACTAACATTTTTTTTCTATTTTTTATTTTGGGGTTTCGTCACGATTAATAATAACGAACTGCACTTCTGCAGTAAGTAATTGCAGAAAGTTCATAAACTTGCCCCAGTGACTTGAACAAGTAAACTTCAATAGGATTTTGTTCTAATGTAAACACTTTAGCAACTGCTTACAGAAGTTACTTCCTAGTAAACACAAGCCTTTCGTAATACATCGCGTCCAGGGGCAACTTGACATTGGCAGCGCTTGGAGACAAATGAATGTCTTTCAAGCAGTGCAGATTTCACTGTTCTAAAAAATCTTTTGTTCTGTTTCTGAAAAAATACATTGTGACCCTAGTTGTACTTCGTGCGCTGGATTCAAAACCGTTTTAGTTTTTTTCTGTCAGGGGTAGTTTATGAGTAATCACAACTTTATTTCTTTTTTCTATTTCTGATATAGTGTAGCAAAAATGGGGTGAAATTCGATAAACGAATTCACGTTTTTATGGTGTTATGAGTTTATCACATTAATAGAAGGTGACATCTAACATATAAGACAGTAATCTTTGTGTATACGCTTTGTAGTATTTATTTCGCATGAGAAATTACAGAAATTGACAAAAAATGAGGCACTGTATTGTAAGTCACATCACTTTTTTCTCTTGTATTTTGAATCTTTCTTCTATCGAATGATATTCCGGCAATAATCTGCTGACATAGAAGGTACCCACTTCCCTTCATAACGTCTTTCTATGGTAGATATGTCTTTATGGAATCATTCGCCATATGTCACTATAACTCTCTGGAAAGTAGTCCAGATGAGAATCCA
The DNA here is from genome assembly GCF_021461395.2 of Schistocerca americana. Classification (NCBI taxonomy): domain Eukaryota; kingdom Metazoa; phylum Arthropoda; class Insecta; order Orthoptera; family Acrididae; genus Schistocerca; species Schistocerca americana. The sequence goes on from NC_060123.1 coordinate 719,098,873, forward strand.
TCATATGTACCTTCAAAGACATATTGCAGCCCAGATCTTGATATGCTTTGGTCATGTCATTCACCATTGTTTTGTAATTAGTAGCTCTTCTTCTTCTAAGGAAGTTTTCTGAAATCATCTTGAAACAGTCCCATGCTGTCTTTTCTTTGTCAGTATCAAAATTTGAATCTTTCTGCAGCTCGTTGATTTTTGGGTCCACAAATACACTTTCATTTATTTTTGCAGTTTTGAAAGATGGAAGAATTTGGTAGCTAGATATGCAAATCCACTGCCTGTTGGATCCATGGCCTTTACGAATTGTTTCCTTAGGTCAATTTTGATGTGAAGCGGTAGAAGTAATATGTCTTCAGGAGCTACCAGACTTTCACGTTGTACATTCTTTTCGCCCACTTTTCATCTCCGCCCAAGCCATTTCATTTTTACGTAGTGAGGATTTATGTCTCGACTATCCCACTCACAAAGAAAACAGGCGTACGTCATGTAGCCTTGTTCCATTCCCAGCACCATAGCAATTACTTTGAAATCTGCGCATATTTTCCATTTGTATTCATTGTATTGTAATGAATTTAGCATGCTTTGTACGAATTCATAATTCTCTTTGATCAAGCTTGCGTAAGCTACTGGAAAAGAGGGTATTTTATTTCCGTTATGGAGCAGAACACCATTAAGACTTGTTTTCGACTCATCTATGAAAAGATGTAATTTCACCTCTTCTCTTCAGTGGCAATCCACAGAAGGTCCTTCACAAGTGGTGCCGAGAACTGTGTGGCGAAACGGTGCGAATGGAGACAAACTAGATTTTAAGAGCAGGAACCTGACAACTGACTAGCTCTCACAAACGGCTCCCTCCCTACCTCCAAAACTATTTTGACATAGCAGCTAAACAGATCATCTTCAGACAGAACCAACAGAGACATTCCTGGAGGTCTTATCTGAGAAAACGCGCACAGTTTGCAGCAGACATGGAGGCAATGCCCAGAAAGACACTGTTGACGTGGCAAAGAAAAAAGACGAACATCTCTGTGAAAGGAAACTTAAGTCAAGATTAAAGAAGATGGAAATGGCATAACTTACAAAAGGTGTTGTAAGAGTGTGGCCGTGGTATAACACTGGAAACCTTATATGGACAAGAATCTATTATAATTAATAAGAAATATCAGGTAGAACAACTAACACCCAAAGAAAATGGGGAGCAGGAAAAACAAGAATCAGCTCCATTCACAAGCGGAAAAAACAGCAAATACCAAGTGGAAAAATAGGACTTTTTTCCTCACTGTTCTTACTAAAGGGGAATGAAATAAGGGAAGTTGAACAGTGAAATGTTTGCCTACTTACTGAATAAATATTGGGAGAGAAATCGTGCAAGTGCTATGGCTCTCAAAAATTTACTCACATTTAGGTACTTATAACAACACCAGATTCACACCAGATAAGGTGAAAACTTTAGAGAGAGAGCTCACCTTTTAGTAAAAATGACTTATTCTCATACTGTTTCATTGGGAGAGATTATAATTATTCAACAATGAAATAAAATAATTGCAGTTCTATTAAGAGTTGGGCATGATATAACATCCTACGAAACAGAATTAAATGGTTTCTCTGAAAACCACCTCAAACAGGTGATTCAGAAATTTTTAGATATTTGGCAAAATATGAACCCGACTTCTTTGACGAGGTCCTCATTGAAACAAGGGGAAATTGTAGTAACAATGGTTGCCAAAGTACGAAAGGGCAACTAAAAAGTTGGAAGATTTACATGTTCAGTAAACTAGATAAACAACCAGTAGTCATATCTGAATGCTGATCTCAAAAACTTAAGCTGTAGGCAAAAGCTGGTAGAGGAATTGTGCTTAAAGTGTGGAAGAATAGTTGACCAGACGCTGGACATATATGTAGCTAGTAGAATAGTTTGTGATGGGAGGAGCGCTCCACAGTATTCAGTCTCTGTAAAGAAATGGTAAGTACCACACTAAAAGGTACATACTCACGGCAGTCGAAAGTGCAGTGTGAATCCCTCAGTGATTACCTCGGCATAATATTACAGGGAACTCTCTCACAAAAAATTTAGTTCCACAACTGCAAATATGTGCAATGTAGTAAAGTGGCGTGTGAGAAACAGGTGAAATCGCTAATACTGAACAACCCCAGAGTACGATGCAATCGCTATAAGAATCTGTACAGAACTGTGACTGAATTAGTCTCTATATTGAATGTAATATATTCCAGCTTCATTAAGCAATAAAGTGTGCATATTAGTGGAAAGGAAGCACCGGTCAGACCCATCTACAAGAAGGATACGTGTTAAAACCTGTTCTGAACTGAAACACAATTATGTATCTACTGTAGAACAGAATGACCTCATCCACGCCAACCTGCTTAGATTCTGAAAACATCAGTTGTGCCAAACCCCATCAGTCTTCTGCTCACGTGACTTCATGGAAGTCAAGGACCAATGCAGTCAGGTAGGTTCACCAATTTTTTGACTTCTGAAAGGTGGACTCAGTTACATACTGACACTAGTAAAATCATATGAGGTACCAAGCGAAATTTGTGATTGTTTTGATAATTTCTTGGTAAAGAGGAAGCATCCATTTCAGATAGTCATCGACAAAAGTTAGTCACTCGCTGGGGAGTGTCAGGACCGTTGGTGCTCATGTTGGGCAGATAACGTGAATAGCTACTGTAGCCTAGATGTTTTCAGATGATGCAGTTATCTGTAGCTAGTTAGATATTTTCAAGTTCCATAGGTCATAATTCCCATCTCTTGTTATGATATAGTGGGAGTCTGTTTTTCAATTATGTAACAGTACATCTGCAAAGCCTGGAGCTATATACTATTTAACTGCTTCTTTTTTAATGTCCCTGCAGCCATTTTTACTTAACTATGTCCACTCTTCATCTTGAGGGTGAATCTCATTCTTGCGTCCACGTTTGCTTCCAAGTAATAACATATGTTTTTGAGTGGGGTCCACCTTTAGCAAAACACAATTTGCAATTGTTTTTGGATGGTTTTGCCTTTAGCAAATACAATTTCTCCTCCTCCTTTTCATCCAGACTCTGAAATTACAGCAATATTAGTGGGTTATTTATTTTGTTTCTATTAAATCACAGGAAAATTTCTGTTTACTTTCTGTATATACAAAACTTTTGTCTTTGAGAAAAGTATTCACAAATTAGAAAACACACTTTTTTATTTTATGTATTTTGTTAACAAGCGTGGCTTTTGTACCTTTTTCTATTTTGTATCTGTTTTTCTTTTGCAGTTGTCGTCTGCAACCATTGAGAAGATTGACCTCACTTTGAAATGGTACGTTTTAACTTGCACCGTGTCATTGTTTATAAGGCATAAAAACAAAATGGTGAACACTTGAATGTGCTCTTGGTGGAAGTTTTGAATATTGTTTTGGTCTTTGGCTTATATATATATATATATATATATATATATATATATATATATATATATATATATATATAGAGAGAGAGAGAGAGAGAGAGAGAGAGAGAGAGAGAGAGAGAGAGAGAGAGTGTAACTCGAGCAAACGTGTGGATAAAAAGAAGAAAGAAAATTGTGTTTGCTCCAAAAACTAATTTCTGTGCATTGCTCTCCCTTAAAAACACCCATAATAACACAAATTCAGAATGTCTTCTTCTGAGGAGGAAGAATTGTCAAGCAGATATAATTTCAGTCAGTGTTTGAAGTTAATTTTATTATCTATTACATTCTGTGTTGAAAGATTTTTACGGCTGAACACGTCACTCCTTTCTGCTCGTTCCAGTATAATACATATGAATGTCAGCATTGTGAATATGCCCCACTGTTCGAAGAACTGTCTAGCAGATATTTTAGAGTGGAAGCCACGCGTGATCCACACTACATGCTTCTGTGCAACAAACATTTGTCCCTCAGTTACAAGATATCGCAGAGTACGAAAAAAAGATCTGTAAAAAGTGACTTCCAATTTGAGTCCTTATTAACAGTTAAGACCCTAGATTACTCTGTTTCACTTATTGAGTTACTCACACACATGATCTAAGGAACGTTAAAAAAAAAATACGAGCTGGAGACATAATTAGAGAAACCAGTACCTGTATGTTAGAAGTATTGACCCTGGCGGCTGAAACACTTGTTCCACTGTGACACACGGTAGCGAATGACTGACTCTCAAAATTCCCGGGGCTGCGATGTGAACCAGTTCCGCACATACAGCTGGACGTCATCGTCCGAGGTGAATCGTTTATCCCTCAGAGCCTTTTTAAGGGGACCAAAAATGGCGTAATCACAGGGTGAGAGGGCCGGATTGTATGGAGGGTGGCAGAGAACCTCCCATTTGAATTTCTGCAGGAGTGCCGTGACTGTGTTGGCCGTATGAAACTTTGCATTGTCGTGGAGCAGAATGACCCAGCGGGTGAGATTGCCTGGTTGTTTTGATTCGATCGCTTGGCAAAGGGTGGTCAAGGTCTGCGAGTAACATTGGACATTGGCTGTTGTCTCGTGCTGCAGGCTGGCAGCGTTGGACGATTGATGCATGCTGCTGATAGCTCTGTATAGTCACGTGACGTGCACGCGTGCCCTCTACATCTACATCTACCTGATTACTCTGCAATTCACCCTTAAGTGCCTGGCAGAGGGTTCATCGAACCATTTTCATACTACTTCTCTACCATTCCACTCTCGAATGGCGTGTGGGAAAAAGGAACACCTAAATCTTTCCGTTCGAGCTCTGATTTCTCTTATTTTATTATGATGATCATTTCTTCCTACGTAGGTGGCTGTCAACAAAATATTCTCGCATTCGGAAGAGAAAGTTGATAATTTAAATTACGTAAATAGATCTCGCCGCAAAGAAACCTGTCTTTGTTTCAGTGACTTCCACCCCAACTCGCGTATCATATCAGTGACACTCTCGCCCCTATTGCGCGATAACACGAAACGAGCTGTCCTTCTTTGCACCTTCTCGATGTCTTTCGTAAATCCTACCTGGTATGGATCCCACACCGAACAGCAATATTCCAGCAGAGGACGGACAAGTGTAATGGAGGCTGTTACTTTAGTGCAGTGGTCGTCAAACTTTTTTGTTCAAGGGCCAGAACTAACAACATGGTGTGAGACCTCGGGCTGCAGATTTCCAGGTCTCTTTATTAACTGGCAAACCACGTAAATGGTGTGTTATGAAGCTCCAATAGACTAGCTATAGTAAAGACGCGAGAGGTTTACTACCACTGACTTTCTAGCACTTATCGTTAAAGTCGATACCATTCGGACCACTACGCGTAGAATGGTCTCTGTTTCGGATTGTTGCCACCCTCAATGATCCGTAAATTGCAACACTGTAATTGCCCGACGAAATGTTGCTGGGGTTGTCTTTGTGAACAGATGGTTAATAACAGCAAATGGACTTACACTTAAATGTATTATATAATGTGAGACACGATCACAGCTGTTTTCTACATGAATGAGATTTTCACTCTGCAGCGGAGAGTGCGCTGATATGAAACTTCCTGGCAGATTAAAACTGTGTGCCCAACCGAGACTCGAACTCGGGACCTTTGCCTTTCGCGGGCAAGTGCTCTACCAACTGAGCTACCGAAGCACGACTCACGCCCGGTACTCACAGCTTTACTTCTGCCAGTACCTCGTCTCCTACCTTCCAAACTTTACAGAAGCTCTCCTGCGAACCATGCAGAACTAGCACTCCTGAAAGAAAGGATATTGCGGAGACATGGCTTAGCCACAGCCTAGGGGATGTTTCCAGAATGAGATTTTCACTCTGCAGCGGAGAGTGCGCTGATATGAAACATCCTGGCAGATTAAAACTGTGTGCCCGACCGAGACTCGAACTCGGGACCTTTGCCTTTCGCGGGCAAGTGCTCTACCAACTGAGCTACCGAAGCACGACTCACGCCCGGTACTCACAGCTTTACTTCTGCCAGTACCTCGTCTCCTACCTTCCAAACTTTACAGAAGCTCTCCTGCGAACCATGCAGAACTAGCACTCCTGAAAGAAAGGATATTGCGGAGACATGGCTTAGCCACAGCCTAGGGGATGTTTCCAGAATGAGATTTTCACTCTGCAGCGGAGAGTGCGCTGATATGAAACTTCCTGGCAGATTAAAACTGTGTGCCCGACCGAGACTCGAACTCGGGACCTTTGCCTTTCGCGGGCAAGTGCTCTACCAACTGAGCTACCGAAGCACGACTCACGCCCGGTACTCACAGCTTTACTTCTGCCAGTACCTCGTCTCCTACCTTCCAAACTTTACAGAAGCTCTCCTGCGAACCATGCAGAACTAGCACTCCTGAAAGAAAGGATATTGCGGAGACATGGCTTAGCCACAGCCTAGGGGATGTTTCCAGAATGAGATTTTCACTCTGCAGCGGAGAGTGCGCTGATATGAAACTTCCTGGCAGATTAAAACTGTGTGCCCGACCGAGACTCGAACTCGGGACCTTTGTCTTTCGCGGGCAAGTGCTCTACCAACTGAGCTACCGAAGCACGACTCACGCCCGGTACTCACAGCTTTACTTCTGCCAGTACCTCGTCTCCTACCTTCCAAACTTTACAGAAGCTCTCCTGCGAACCATGCAGAACTAGCACTCCTGAAAGAAAGGATATTGCGGAGACATGGCTTAGCCACAGCCTAGGGGATGTTTCCAGAATGAGATTTTCACTCTGCAGCGGAGAGTGCGCTGATATGAAACATCCTGGCAGATTAAAACTGTGTGCCCGACCGAGACTCGAACTCGGGACCTTTGCCTTTCGCGGGCAAGTGCTCTACCAACTGAGCTACCGAAGCACGACTCACGCCCGGTACTCACAGCTTTACTTCTGCCAGTACCTCGTCTCCTACCTTCCAAACTTTACAGAAGCTCTCCTGCGAACCATGCAGAACTAGCACTCCTGAAAGAAAGGATATTGCGGAGACATGGCTTAGCCACAGCCTAGGGGATGTTTCCAGAATGAGATTTTCACTCTGCAGCGGAGAGTGCGCTGATATGAAACTTCCTGGCAGATTAAAACTGTGTGCCCGACCGAGACTCGAACTCGGGACCTTTGCCTTTCGCGGGCAAGTGCTCTACCAACTGAGCTACCGAAGCACGACTAACGCCCGGTACTCACAGCTTTACTTCTGCCAGTACCTCGTCTCCTACCTTCCAAACTTTACAGAAGCTCTCCTGCGAACCATGCAGAACTAGCACTCCTGAAAGAAAGGATATTGCGGAGACATGGCTTAGCCACATCCCCTAGGCTGTGGCTAAGCCATGTCTCCGCAATATCCTTTCTTTCAGGAGTGCTAGTTCTGCATGGTTTGCAGGAGAGCTTCTGTAAAGTTTGGAAGGTAGGAGACGAGGTACTGGCAGAAGTAAAGCTGTGAGTACCGGGCGTGAGTCGTGCTTCGGTAGCTCAGTTGGTAGAGCACTTGCCCGCGAAAGGCAAAGGTCCCGAGTTCGAGTCTCGGTCGGGCACACAGTTTTAATTTGTTTTCTACATGTTTTGAAAGTCATTTTTCTTCAACTCACTTAACTGAATTACAACAGCCTTAATTTTATTTCATACTAGATGAGGTACCTGGCATTGGCTAGATGTATTTATTCCAATCTTATGTTACTCTGTCTCTTCCTTCCCTCACTCTCTGTCGTCCATCTCTATAATGCGTATTCATGAATCCAAAGCACTTTCATTTAAGATTGATATAATAGCAGGTAATTGGTACGAGGCACACGCACCCATTTGTTGTCAGCACTGAGAAACAAGCAAGAAAACGTTTCCATTATTACGTCCCCTCCCACTGCAACGACAAATCTATCTGCCCCTGTACCAAGTGGAACCTGTAAAGGTGATAGAACAACTTTACGCGCTCTACTTACAATTCTTCCAGCATGTTTTTCATTTGAAGCAGGAGACAGGTGCAGCCGACAGCTGCAAAACATTTATTCTTTACCAGATTTGGATATACATCATTTATCGTTCTTCAGAAACTGTAACTATTAGCACCTGTTAAAACGAAATAGTACGTTCGGAAACATACCACTCGCAACTGTTGGATGTATGTGACTCCTTTGCCAAATAACATTGCTTTGCAGTTGCTGACAACAATGAGCCATGTTTATGACCCTGAAATCCTGCAATACAGGAAAAAGATTTAAATACCCGCCCGCGGGTTTGACAACTATTAGAGTATGAGGGATATATTCGTAGGAGACATACGAATAGTTGTATCACGTTGTCAACAATTACGTTTTTAGTCAGTCTTCACAGGAGTCAAGCGTTGAGACCGACTGGAATAATCGTTGTGGTAGTATGAGTCAATGTGAACATGTGCCATTCGCAGACTTTCACATAATAAGTGTCACCATGTTTACGAGTGTTGAAAACTGCATAAAATGCTGCTGATCAAATTTCAATAAACTGGAAAAAAGCATACAGTGTCTCTGACTAATTCATTCCAGTTTAATTATCTCTGTGAAAATAAAATTCACGACCTGCATAATCTTACAATATTCTTGTAGCTAGGCAGGAGCATGTGAAGGGTGAAAGGGAAGGAAGGGAATCATTAGTAATTTTGAGCCACTACCAAAAACAAATCTGGGATCAGTGTATCTTGTTCCTCAAATTTATTTTAAAGTACTTTCATGGAAGATGAGATAGATGTATTATTAAAATATTATATAACATTATTCAAATGACCACAAAATCTTTATTACAATTGCATTAATCTCAAACTTTCAAAAATGTAGAAATAAAAAAGAAATTTAAAAAAAATAAGAAAAGGACAGTTGCACATGCAGCAGGTTATATAAGAATGCTACAGGTCTCTTATCGAATCTGGTTTTTACTCATTATAATTGCAAAACAAATGTAAATACAAATATATAATTTTTCATTAATGTGACTTGTGATGTTGAACTTTCTGGCAATGTCGTGTATATCTGCGTCGTTTGGGATGCATGTAATCCTCATTGCGTCTTCTAAATGATTGGACAACCGATTACGATTTTTTTTTCAGGTACTTCATTTTTAAAAATGAAGATTCACAAAGGTAAGTTGAAGGAAATGGTGTTAAAATGAACTGTGCACAGTCTCGCAAATTTTTAGAATTGCTAGGCACACATTTCCAAAATTCAGTGTACTGTTGTGTTTCACGATGTTCTATAAACAGAGCTTTAAGCTGTGTGTCATGCTGAATTTCGATTATTTCATTTAGCAAATTAGTTTTAGGAAATCCAAATTGGCTGAATAATTTGTGACCATCATGTCTAACATGCCAAAGGTTCTCTACGAGAATGCAACAGCTTTGAATTTCTAACATCTGCAAATCTTTTTATTTCTTCCAAATATTCTTTCATGTTTTGGTATATAGTTTCGGCGATAGTTAAGCCTGATCGGAGCATAGCAACAGTTGGGAAATTAGACAGATCTTTTACTTTGAGTTCATTAATATATAATTGCAATTTATCTTCAAATGCAAATATTTCGTTAGTCATTTGCCCAATTACCTTGTTTGGTCCTTGTAATCACAAGTTAAGTGTGTTGAATTTTTCTCTAGTATCGGTCAAAAAAGCTGTAAGTATCCACCATTCATTATAATCAAGTTCAGGATAATTTTCGCCACATTGTTGAAAGAATAAAATCATTTCAGATTTCAAATTGACAAACCGTTCGAGCACTTTTCATTCGCTTAGCCATCTGACAGCAGTATGTAGGAGAACGTCACTGTAAGAAGCTTGCAATTCCTGCAGAAGTTCTTTAAATTTTCGGTGATTAAGTTCACAGGCACAAATGAAATTTATAGCGCTGATAACCGTTTGCATAATATTCTTCAATTAGGTATTTGAAATTTGACATGTCAATCTTTTTTGATGCAGTAAGCAGTGAATGGAGAGTAAATTTGGCAAATTCCATTCCTTCTTAATCAGAGCTATCAAACCACTGTTGACGCTCGTGATTGACGGACAACCATCTGAACATAGATATTAATTTGCTCATAGATAAGTCTTTTTTTTACAAATTCTTTAAGTGCATCCCCAAAATCACTTCCTTTTGTGTGACCTTTCATGGTTATAATTGCTAAAAAATCTTCCTCTATTACCCCATCATTTGTGCAGTAACGCACAAATAATGAAAACTGAGCCAACGAAGCTAAATCTGTACTGGAATCACATGCAACACTTAAGCATTTGCATAGTTTGACTTTCTTAATTACTGCCTCACACATATATTTTGAAATATCTTCTATACAACGTCGACAGGTAGGTTCTGAAAGTGTGAGCTTATTTATTTCAGCTATTTATTTACTGGTGGAGAAATTTTGGAACAAAGTTTCAGAAACAGTCATCATACATTGTTTCACTAATTCAACATCAGTGAAAGCTTTCATATTTTTTCCAGAATATTACACACTTGGCATGGTGCTCTTTGTGACAGCCTCACTTTGCCCAACTGCTGCTGACAATGTTCTGTTGACGACGAACGGTAGATTTTAGATGAGCAAATTTTTCCTTTCTTTCATTTGAATTCAAAGGAAAAGCTACTGTAAATAACTTGTGCTTACTTGTGTAGTGGCGAAATAAATTGTCTCTTCGGTCCCACAATCCTATCCCGGCATATTAAGCAAGTAGCAGTACCTCCTTTGTGTCCTCTTGCAAAGCAAAACTCTTCTTCCCATATTTCTTGGAAACTTGTTTTCTCTTCACTTATTTTCCTCTTAGTCACTGTTCTTGAGGGTACATCAGACATTATTTATTCCACTAATAATTATATGACCAAATATGAGCACAAATACACTGAATACGCGACGAGCGCTCAGGGGCACCGAAACTGACACGACGAAGCCAACAATGAGGCGGCTGCTGGACGAGCCCGCCGACAAACGAGCGGCGCGTCTCATGGACGGCTCACGTTGTCGGCTGGCAGGCCTCAGCGATGCGGAACACCGGCAAGCGGCGCGTTAAATCAAAGTGGTGGCTGGTATTCAGTTACCTAATTACTTCCCCGACTTCAATCACATTTCTACACAGTTTCCGTAAACAAAACACTGCTACGCCAGGCAAGTAGACAACTAATGCTACCCGTGCGAAGCCGAGGGGGGTCGCGGGCCGCACGAAAACATGATCTGTTTTAGTGGGTTTGTCGCATCTTCTGTGTCCTGCCAACAAAGCGCAGTCTTTGTTTCGCCTTCCCCACGATATTATATATGTTGTCTTTCCAAATTGTAATTCATAGGTAGCCCTCCAGCGACGGGGTGCAAACTTCCACACTCTGGTCGGAAACACTCCTCGTTACACACACCACGGTATTATCCTCCTGTCACCAGTTTGCACATTTCAGCATTCGGCTCGTTTCTTTTTGAACGCCTGTTATATTTCATGGTGCAGTCAGGCATTACTAAACTGGAAGTGTTGTGTTTATCTAAACTGAGTGACAGTCCGTTTCCAGAGAGCCAGTTACTAATTTTCAAGAAAATTTTCAGGTCTTAAAGTCACTCCTTTACGCTCAATTTTAATTCTTTGGAAGCCTCTGTGAAAAACGTGGAGGAGCAAGTGCAAGGTTAGTAGTTGTTGTGTTCCTTTCTTTCATTTGCGGATAACATTGTCGAATGTACACTAACATGTATTTATAGACGTCCAGAGGTATCTCGAACGGTGACTTTGTTCACAAAATGCAAGTTGTTTTCCATACGAAAACACAATGAAATACAAGCAATACTTTATTTGTTGCTATATTGTGTAATCGAGTAACGATCACTTTTAATGTTATGTGTACAACAATGTTTTTCCGCCCGCTGAGTTGTGTAGTGCAATTGTTTCGCTTGTGGATACCAATGCCCAAATTGACCATTACTGTCGTGTAGTTAATGTTACGTTGAGGGATGGATATTTTTATTACAGAGATGTTTGCATACAGTGGGGAAGTGCCAGGAGAAGTATGAGCGATCACGACTGCAGCAACAACTTTTCCAGAGGACGTGCCAGACACAAACGACGATGCCGTGATATGGAGCCGAGGAAAGAAGCGCCTTACAAACGAAGATAGATGGTTTGTAACGTCAGGAAAGAGCCCAGAGCTCCAGGTCGAGAGTATTCCAACCGTAAGTGTAACCTTGTACCTCGAAAGGAATTGTGGACAATCAGTGAGTGTTCGTGCCGCTACGAGGGCCACAAAGACATTAACGAAGAATGGGAAGAAGAAGTGTTCAATGAGTTTTATAATTTAGGCAGCCACGATTTGCAGTCAGCTTTCCTGTTTACCACGATTAAAGTTGTTGATAATGCAGGGTCTTGCGTAGCTCAGCAACATTCCCGCAGGGAGAAGACAAATTTCTATTACTTGCTCATAGTGGTGGGCAGGAAATCGCGTATCTGTTAGAAATCGCAGTGACTGAGAAGTCACAAATATCACAGTAGCAACTTTACAGAATCTAACTGCGATTTCAGTCACAGTTAGCAGTCGCAAGTAGTATTTCACATTCAAAAACGTGAGCCATCTATTGGCCGAATTTAGCGCTGCTTTCTGCGATTTCAGTGACAAGTCGCAACTAAGAGTCGCAAGTAGCAACTAAAAAGCGCGGTTAACAGTGGCATCTGTTGGCCGAAGTTCGTACTACGTCCATCTCTGCGGTACGCTAAGGAGTCTAACTGCGATTTCCGTGACAAGTCGCAAGTAGCAACTAAAAAGCGCGGTTAACAGTGGCATCTGTTGGCCAAAGTTCGTACTACGTCCATCTCTGCGGTACGCTTTAGAGTCTAACTGCGATTTCCGTGACAAGTCGCAACTAAGAGTCGCAAGTAGCAACTAAAAAGCGCAGTTAGCACTGCCATCTGTGGAGCAAAGTTTATATTACGCTATTCGCTACCGAGTCAAACTGCGATTTCTGTGACAAATCGCAACCAAGAGTCGCAAGTAGCAACTAAAAAGCGCAGTTAACATACTTTTCCTAGTGTCATCTGTTGACCGACGTACGTACTTCGTTATCAGAGCCTTGTGCCTCACGAGATCGATGTGCTGTGTGTGCATATGAAGGGCTTATTTCAATAGTGGTACAAGTCCATTTTTGCTAATTTTGAGATATAGAGTCGTAAAGTTAAATGAGTGCTGAAAAATCTGCAGTTGAGATACCAGAAATATTCAAGCATATGACTTCTTGCTAGAGATGAACCTTTATTTATGTTTGTTTGGATCACTAATTTCAGAAGCATTATAGACAGAAAAGTGCAGGTAATGGACTTGTACCACTATTGAAATAAGCCCTTCATATTATATGACGACATGCACATTCAGCATCAGTTATGGTTGGTCAAATACTGCTGTGACTCTGAATGTATTATATTAATAATAAGCAACATTGCCTTTTTCTCCTGAAAATATCAAGTAATGTAACAAATGTGTTTGATTCTGCTTCCAATATGACAGTTTTGGATAATACTCCACATGCCTACAGGACTTTGCAATGTTAACACAGCAGAACTCAGACATATGTATAAGTGTAGAGAAATGAAAACAGTCATATGAATGCCTCACTTTTGTTCCGACACAGTTCAAGACTCGGGAGAAAAGCTTTACACCTGGTGTTCTACATGGCAACTTCACACACAAGAACTTTTTGCCGACACTACTACCACCTACATAAGTAAGCTTTTCCTGTGTCACTTTCAAGTAATGCACTTAAGCTATTCCTGATTTAACTGGAAGATCTGTACTTCCCACTTTCATATCAACAGCCTCTAAATGCATATTGTAGACTTCGGGATATGCTACAGGTCAGTGTCACACCAAGATTGTGGAGAAAGGGGGGGGGGCAGCACGTCGGTATCCAACAAGTGTTTACCAATAAATAAGTGGCGGAAAATTACGGGTATAGGACGGCTTAACATGTGGAAAATGATATTTTTATTATTCACTCAATGTATTTAACATTTATTATTCCTTTAAAATCGCAGAACAACTTCAATAAAACACTTTAATCAGTCACACACTTATTTCATAATTATTTCACTTTTAAACTGCAAATCCTCTAAGAGCTGTCTTGAATCTTCACGAGTCTCTCTCAACAGCCTTGATGTGGATAGATATGTACAGCAACCAGTAATCAGTCAGAACTGCGTCTGCAAAAACACAAGGATTATTAAACAATTTTTGCTGTCACTAATTACTAGCAATATAATTGACAGAGTAGATTGCTAATATTTGCTATATCACATTTGCTAATATTTGCTATATCACATTCGCAAGAACGATCTCACTGAAGTAATTAAGTCCATCAAAACGCTTAGAAACTAACCTCTCGTCTGACGAAAACGGTCTAAAGACTGGCAATTTCTTCAGATCTGTTGACAATGATATTTTGAATTATCACTTTACTGAGTGACTGAAATGTAGTTCAGGTACCTATGAACATAACAATATGTTAGAATTCATTTTCTAAACACGAACTATTACGGTACTGTGCGGCTACTTACATATTAATTACACTATTAATATTTTCACAGTTGTTTCTTTAATACAAAATTAAAGCCAACGGAAGAATAAACGTAAAACATACTTACCAATGACAGGTTTGTTGAGATGCAATTTTCTGTGTGGACAGATGTAACTTTTTCTTACGGTGGTACGTCGCAGAAATCGCAGGAGTCACAGAAATCGCAGAAGTAGCAGAAGTCACAGAAATCGCAGAAGTAGCAGAAATCGCGGAAGTAGCATAAATAGCAGTGGCGGAGGGATACGCGACTTAGGTTCCTTAACTGCGACAAATCACAGTTAAGAATAACAGATACTGAAAAGTAGCATTCACAGAAATCACTGATATCGGAAAAACGCAGTTTAGCCCATCACTACTTGCTCAATTCCAGTGATCTCCATACTAACTGGTTGTACATGTACTATCTTTGAACATAGTGCCTATCCGTGCCGTCTCAGGAGTGTTTGTTTATATCGTCCGCCATCTTTTAGTTAGGCAAAAAGTTTCTCTTGGTGTTAACGAAGTGTATGTTGTGAGTGTAAAATGGTTATTTCGTGCTCTGCATACAACTGTACGAAACGGTGGAACAAAGAAAGTAATTTAACTTTCCACAGTTAATAATTGAATGTCAAGAAATGACAATAATCTCGTAAATATCTTGGTCGTTGCCTTGCATGATACAATGTGTCTTCTGTTTTGGACAGGTTTCCTCTGCAAAAAGGCGATTTGCTGAAACAGTGGGTCATTGCCACTAAACGCAAAGGTTTCACGCCTACAAGGGCTAGTTTCTTGTGTGGAGATGACTTCTTGGAAGAAGATTATTTAGTAAGGCTTGGTACTTCGAGATGGCATCTCAAGCCTGATGCAGTGCCATCACAGTTAGCGTTTCCGACGCATTTAATGCCCAAGGAAAAGCAACCAAGGCGACAGATTAGAAAAACAACTGAACAGCCTACTGTAGAAACTCATGATTATATTTAACAGGTTAGTCACTTCAAATAAACATTGTTTCTGTTTTCAAACAAACATGTTTTCAAATAAGTACTTGCCAAACTTTGTTTCATGCCTGTACTACTTGTATTCTATTCTTGTTTCAGTTTTCTCAGAGTTGTGAAACATCTAAGGAATGTGAATCTCAAACACAAATAGAAATGATTGACAACGCCACTGACACATGCAGTTTTTTACCAGATGTTGTGGAGTCACTGAGTAGAAAAATCAAGAGCCTGCAGGAAAAATTAGGAGAAGAGAGAAGAAAAACTATTCAATGAAAGACATCATAAGTGCTCTGAAAAAGAAGGGTCATCTAACAGAGAAGCTGCATGAATTCCTGAATCAACAAACAGGGACTCAGGTGGAATTAGTGTGCAATTTGTTGAATAATTGTGTGTCATCCAAGGGAAACAGGTACAAAACAGACATTAAAATGTTTGCAGTGACAGTGTATTTTTACTCTCCTAAGGCGTATGAATATTTACAGACATTAATGCCTCTGCCTCACAAATCACTGATTTCTCGTTGGGCAGGGACTGTGAATTGTGATCCTGGCTTTTTAAGTGGTGTGTTCAGGTACTTTGAATTTAACCATCAAGTGAGGACTGAATTTAAAGATTCTAGCCTCATAATAGACAGTATGGCAATTAGAAAACAGGTAGTGTGGGACCAGGAAACTAAGAGGTATACAGGTTTTGTAGATTTTGAAGGAGAAGTTGAACAGTCAAAAGAAGTGAAAGAAGCTTCAGAGGCATTAGTTTTTATGCTTGTGTCCATAAAAGGTAACTTTAAATGTCCTGTAGCGTATTTTTTTAGTGAATGGCTTTGATGGTAGTGTGCAGGCGAAGTTAATAAACTCTGCTCTGCAGAGGCTAAGCAATTCAGGCATCAGAATTTGGGCAGTCACTTGCAATGGCACAAAGACAAATGTAAGTACTCTTCGTTCATTGGGATGCAGTATTAATTTTTAATCAAAACGTTTTTTCTTCTCAGTTCCTTCACCCAGTTTCAAACCACAATGTTTACTGTGTTTTGGATATGTGTCATTTAGTGAAACTTGCCCGAAATGCATTAGCAGAAGTAGGTGTAGTCTACAAATGGCCATATTAAGTGTAGTACTTAAAAGAACTAAATGAGTTGCAAATTGAGGAAGGCATGACATTTGCTAGCAAGTTGTCAGGACAACATATTAATTATGTTAATAAAAAGATGAATATCAGCTTAGCAGTTCAAACACTCAGTTCTAGTGTTGCAGATACTGTAGATTTTTTGAGAAGAGCTGGCAATCCCAGATTCCACGGTAGTGAGGCAACAGTGGAGTTTTTGAGATTTATAGATAGAATTTTTTATGTCATTAACTCCATAAAGCCTCTAGCTTCAGGATATAAAGCCAGCCTGAAACTCAGTAATCAGGCATATTGACTTGATATTTTTCATCGGACAGAGTCTTATGTAAGACGTTTAAAAGTAAATGGTTTCTCTCCTGCAGCACCCGAGAAATACTTGTGCCTTTTGCTTAATTTTGAACATGCATTCGATTAAAGCCATTGCACTGGAAATAATGACTAGGGAAAATTCTCCTCTGCAACATTTATTGACATATAAGTTTTCCCAAAATCATATTGAACTCTTCTTCTCATGTGTGAGATCTAGAGGGGGTTGGAATAACAACCCAAATTCATATCAGTTGAAGTGTGCTACGCGCAAGTTGCTTTTAGGCACTAATGTTAGCACTAATTTAATGGTGAGTCACACAATTATGTTTCATTCAAACATTCAATAGCCAACTGCAGAATCCATTTATCCCTTTCCACACATCCTGTAGTTTTCTTCTAGCTTATTCCAAAATTATCTATCTCTATTGTAGTTTGTGGTAATTATAGTATTGTTGTAGCATATGAAGATCGTGAAGTGGACCGCCAAACAGTCATTTCTTACGAAAAATTTTGTCCACCCTGCTGCTGCTGTCTCAACCATTGTTTGCAATAGAGCAATCATTTACATTGACGAGAAAATATTTCAACCTAAATTTGAGTCAAATCTTTATTAATCAGACTTATATTATTCCCTTTTTGACTTACGATTATACATCCTATTACAATGGAACGCGGTAAGGTAGAGATAGTTTCGGCAAATGAGTTAAGTGAAGTAGATTCATCGTTCAACCAACAAGCCCTCCATGGACCAGTTCACAGATCAATGCAATGATTTTGCCTCAAACTTGCAACATTTGTGATAATACACAGATGGCGACTTTAAATGACGAAATGTGGAATGGACGCGAGACTAGACGGTCAGCGCTATTGTTAACATCAATGTCAGAACCGAATATGAGACAAATTCAGCAATGTGACACAAATCGGACACAGGAAACTGACAAACTGGACCGACTATTAGAGTTATTTGCAGACATGAAACGAGACGTTAGTCAGAAAATTGACATATTAAACCATACTATGACCGAAAATTTTGAACGAACGACAAAACAGATGACAGAATTAAATAATACCACTCAACAGCTCAGCCAGCGATTTGAGACATTGTCCGACCGAGTCACTAAACAGGAAGAAACTTGGGTTACATTCACACAGGAAACAAAAAACAATATCACCCGATGTGAGAATCAGTTAACTCGAATAGTTAATGTGCAGCAGGAAGTGAACACCCGTGTGAAAGAGTTAGCTCAGGCCCACACTTCAGCTAGCTCCACCCGAGAAAAGCTGACTGAAGAAGTGGGAAATATTACCCAACAGCTCACACTGGTAGTTCTGGAACAAACCCACCTCAGAGAAAAGATAGAGAAATTAGAAGATCGAGCGGACCTCGCGTCGCTAAACAACGACACCAACATGGCCGAATGAATTGTACATGAATGTAAATTGTGTGACGACTATGTTAAAGACGAGACAAAACACGTAGAAAACGAAGTGACAAAATTACGAGACAATTTTGTGCCGTGTTTGGCGATTGGTGCAAACGCATCGTCAGGGAACGACAAAACAGCTAATGACACAGACAGAACACCCATTGTGGAATCACCTATTTAAAGTCAAAATTACAATGTGCCGCTTTCTTTTCCACCAAACGAGCAATATTACGGTACGACACCTAGAGTAGCAAGTGACACGAACTACGTCAATACAGTTACGCCAACCGGCATTGCCGATGACACGTTTGGAAGGCATGGGTATTTCCAGACATTTTCCAGCGAGGACAAGCACAAAGTCCACCCTATTGTGTTTATTAGTTCATTTGACGGTGTTTTTCCACGTAGTTAGTCAGAAGTCGATAAAATCAGATATGTCACCAATCTCATGAGAGGACGAGCAGCTAAGTGCGGTGCCGCTATGAAGCGGCGGTGCCTTACGTTTGAACAAAAAAATGGCTCTGAGCACTATGGGACTCAACTGCTGAGGTCATTAGTCCCCTAGAACTTAGAACTAGTTAAACCTAACTAACCTAAAGACATCACAAACATCCATGCCCGAGGCAGGATTCGAACCTGCGACCGTAGCGGTCTTGCGGTTCCAGACTGCAGCGCCTTTACGTTTGAACAGTTCGAACAAGCCTTCTTGGACGAATTCTGGTCCGAGAATGAGCAACAGAGTCTAAGGAGAGAAGTGTGCAACCCCGAGACCTATGACCCTAGTAAAGAGTCATTAAGACAATACTTTGAGAGATACCTAGACAAGACACTGTACTGGTCCAAACCAGCCGACTTGCCAGCGATAATTGACACTTTAAAGAGCCACTTACCCTTTCCATACCGAGACAGATTAATAGGAGTACCGGAGAATGACGTTAAGACTTTCTTAAACTTCATAGATCAAATGGACGTAGTTTACAGAGGCGATTCACGCCATTCAAATTTTACTCATATTAGTAACCAAAATCAGCACCCACCCAAAAGGAACCATAGGGACGGTGGTTGGTGGAACCATCCGTCCGCACCGCGAGACTATACGATGCCTGCACGCGAAACATATTCAAATGGAAACGTGTATGACGGTAGGAACAACCGCAGAAATTCGTGGAATAATAGTAATAACAACAATAATTATCACTCATATCAAAATAGTAACTACAAGCAAAATGAAAATCACAGACAGTACAACAACAACAGCAATAGGAGACGTGAGAATGACCGGTACAACCCGGGCTACTTTGACAGGAGCATGCCATATAACAGACATAATTACCACCAAAACAATAACAATCCCAACAATCACCGACAGAATATGTGGAACACACAAAATTCACGCATGACAAATCATAACCCTCCACGGAATCCGCAGCCGTTCCCCAGTACAGTTATGCACTCCCCGCCACGAAGTAGCAATAATAATTGCGGCGCGCCATCAGCTGACGCGTGGGCGCCAACCGGCCGGAATGTAAACATAGTGGAGGAGCTGGTCAATGAACCCGGCCAAACACAGCAGACGACGGAAAACAGTCGACGACCGACCTGAGCGCTCGTGCTTCGGTCGTGAGGTGGTGTAAGAGCGCAACGGCTGAGAACGGTTTGTTTCTCAGGTACGATGACAAAATGACGGCAGAACAGGAATTAACCGACGACAAAAACATTGAATCAGACAGTTGTGTTACAGAATTCATACAAGCTACGGCATGGATTAAGTTTAACGATTATGATGTACAAATTTTATTCGATACTAGTGCTGCTGCAAGTGTGATGTCAACCGCAGTCTATAATGAATTGAAACAAATTATAAACATACCTACTTTACCTGTACATTATTGCCACGTGGTTAGTGCCACAGGTACTAAATCTAAGAACATACGCATGCAAGCCCTTGTTAACTTCACATTTTCCAATACACAGTTCAAGTGTAATTTTCTGATTGTAGACATGCTCATCCTAGGAATGGATTTCTTGAATGAACACAAAGCAATCATAGATTTAAGTAATGGCATATGTCAATTACCTGTAGAACAACTAATTAATGTTGAACTTAACAAGACGATTGAACCACGACAAAAACATTACGAAGTAAGTCAATTTCAATTGGTATATGCTACCATAGTTAGTGTAAGTAATTTAACACTTAAAGATTCAGACTATCTGGAGATTGAGCAGGATTTATTATATTCAGGTCCATTCAGAATAGCAAGCATACCTCACCCAGGTTGTTATTCCCTAGAATACCCGTTATCTCACAAGCTGAGGGGGCTGCATCCCCACAGACATTTGAAACCCTTTGTGCACTAAAACAACATAATATAGTGACAACTAATTTGAACATGAGCAAGTCACTGCGAAAACGAGATCATAAATATTTGTATTGAATACACGAACATTAAGTTATACAGCTAAAGAACACAAACGATAATTTATGGAAATTATATACTGCAGTTACACTTGTACACATAATTATGAAGAGAATGTAAACCCAGGTGAGTACACTTACTGAATGAGAAAAGATATTCATATAGGAATGAGATCTACACAGGTTACATTTGTTGTTAATTGTAAATTATAGGGTGAATCAACAACTAGTTAGTTATTTCAAGGCTCTCTAATGACAGGAGATAATAGCTATTGAGATCAGTAATGACATGGGTATGTAGCAGAATGAATGAGGATGTAAGAATGAATTAGTTAATTTTTAAGTTAATATAAGAAGGTAAGTTACTGTGAAGTAGTTGATGGAGACAAGAGATTATTTGAGGAAAATATTATTGGAGTTTTATGAGAATGGAAGTGTCAAATGGCCCCACGTATGTGATATATTAATGTTTGATGAGGAATATGTTTTAAGATGACATAAGAATTTCAGTTTGAAAGAAAACATTTGTGATGAGTTAGAACACGTGAGCACAAGACGTTAAATGTGAACCTATTTTCAGTGCCCTTGAAAATGAACGAATGCAAGAAAAGCAGAGTGAACATAATGATGATTACAGCTGTTGAAAGAAGTGTAATAAGAATGTAACTTGGAACCACATTAGCTTTAATTTGTATCAGAAGTGTAACTTAGTAACTTTTCATTAAGTTTTGTTAAGCCACTCTGTGGAAGAAAACATTTATAGTTCGTGTTCAGACAGGAGAATGATATTTTAAGGAACTTAAGTTGAAATATAGTTTTTACACAGCCCTCATGTGAATACATTTGTATAATTTTTTTTTTTTTTTTACGAAAGTGAAATTTAGTGCCATGTTAGCCTCTATTATACTTACAAACAACAGAAAACCCTGAGGAAGCAAAAGATAGGAGAGTTATTAAGGCCGTTTTGCGAATCTTACAACACTTACACTTAAGCGAACAGATGACAAAATTACATCTACTTTGAAGACAACAATTGGCTTTTGAGGTAATGCAAGGTAAGTGCAAAGGAGCAGTGACCACCCGTGCAACCAATGTCGAGCAACGGACACTGAGAAGGAGACATTTTACTGTCAATTGCAATAATACTATGTTCTTTATTTATGTTTTATACAAAGAAATGATATATATACACCACATAGATGATGTTTAACCTTCACTAAAGTAGAAGCAAGTTCATGGTTGAACTCTTGAGAGGAAATTTGATTTGTTATTATATAATACACATTATGAGAGAGACGATCTCTGTGAGATATATTTTCCATTTGTATAGACGGTATCCACAAGAAGTGGAGATATCGAGGAAGTACTGAGCAGCTATGTGATTTACTCATGCAAGGATCTGTTAATGTATAATACACTTAGTCATATGAACAGTCAGAACACAAACACAGGGTGTACACGGGGACGAGCAAACAAATTCCAGGATTATTCACGGATTTCTCCCGGATATCCCGTTTAAAAAAAATATGCTTTTTCCCGGAAGAAAATATACTTTTTCTGTGCTAAGTGACAATGGGTTTTCCGTAGATTTTCCCTCGGAACTGTAAAACTTATCAATCCTTTGAATGGTTAACGTTTTACACAATCGCGTAGAACTTCCCGATAAAAAAAGAAAAGACGGGCAGAGGAGTTTTGGAGAGACTTTAAAAAAAAAAAAGAAAAAAAAAGAGAAGTTTTGTAAAGAACTTTGATTTGCAGCAACATATACGCTGCATATTTTCGTATTACGAAAGTATAAATTTGAATTGCACCAAAAACAGGGCGTTAGTTTCCGGAGCGTTGAAACCGAGGTTGCGATGTCCTTTTGTAAGCGAGTCATATCTCAAGCCACGAGATCTCGCCAGCCGATGACAGGTATTCAGAGCATAGGACACGTGTTACAGTCAGTCAATAGCAAGATCACTGGTTACATAGCGCGAACACGCAAGAGGAAAAGTTAACGGTTTACATTAATATACACAGTACCTTATATCTACAAGAAAAGCTAAGCTTTCACATATAACATTGGTCTCTAAGATTAACACGCTACAACAGACGTTAAGCTTTCACATCTAATATTGATCTTTTTTGTGTGTGTTATACTTTAAGATACATCACACAGATGTGCCAGTAAATTTAAAATTATGACATAAATGTCTCGGCTCGAAATTCTTGTAAGTGGCTAGTCCTCAAACTGTTCAGTTCCGAACGCTCTGTGATTTGGATCTCCATCCCACTTTCTCACACGTAACATAATTCATCTTGCGTAAAAAGGAATTTACTTTGAAAGTAACGCGTTTCTAATCACCGTTCGCAATACTATCCGGAGACTGTTAGAAATAGGTTTGATTTACTAGTCGCCAGAGAGCGCCAGAAAGCAGGCATTACCGTGCGCGTGCAACTGCAGTGGTGTAGGACGCCCGCATGTTCGTATGTATAAAGCACTAAGAGAGCTTACATTACACCATACAAGAAACGGGGCATCAGAGGATACTCCAATGAGCATCGGAATTTCGTTGTTGTTGTTGTTGTTGTGGTCTTCAGTCCTGAGACTGGTTTGATGCAGCTCTCCATGCTACTCTATCCTGTGCAAGCTTCTTCATCTCCCAGTACCTACTGCAACCTACATCCTTCTGAATCTGCTTAGTGTATTCATCTCTTGGTCTCCCCCTATGATTTTTACCCTCCACGCTGCCCTCCAATACTAAATTGGTGATCCCTTGATGCCTCAGAACATGTCCTACCAACTGATCCCTTCTTCTGGTCAAGTTGTGCCACAAACTTCTCTTCTCCCCAATCCTATTCAATACTTCCTCATTAGTTATGTGATCTACCCATCTAATCTTCAGCATTCTTCTGTAGCACCACATTTCAAAAGCTTCTATTCTCTTCTTGTCCAAACTATTTACCGCCCATGTTTCACTTCCATGCATGGCTACACTCCATACAAATACTTTCAGAAATAACTTCCTGACACTTAAATCTATACTCGATGTTAACAAATTTCTCTTCTTCAGAAACGCTTTCCTTGCCATTGCCAGTCTACATTTTATATCCTCTCTACTTTGTCCATCAGTTATTTTGCTCCCCAAATAGCAAAACTCCTTTACTACTTTAAGTGTCTCATTTCCTAATCTAATACCCTCAGCATCACCCGACTTAACTCGACTACATTCCATTATCCTCGTTTTGCTTTTGTTGATGTTCATCTTATATCCTCCCTTCAAGACACCATCCATTCCGTTCAACTGCTCTTCCAAGTCCTTTGCTGTCTCGGCCAGAATTACAATGTCATCGGCGAACCTCAAAGTTTTTATTTCTTCTCCATGGATTTTAATACCTACTCCAAATTTTTCTTTTGTTTCCTTTACTGCTTGCTCAATATAGAGATTGAATAACATCGGGGAGAGGCTACAACCCTGTCTTACTCCCTTCCCAACCTTTGCTTCCCTTTCATGTCCCTCAACTCTTATAACTGCCATCTGGTTTCTGTACAAGTTGTAAATAGCCTTTCGCTCCCTGTATTTTACCCCTGCCACCTTTAGAATTTGAAAGAGAGTATTCCAGTCAACATTGTCAAAAGCTTTCTCTAAGTCTACAAATGCTAGAAACGTAGGTTTGCCTTTCCTTAATCTTTCTTCTAAGATAAGTCGTAAGGTCAGTATTGCCTCACGTGTTCCATCGTAAACCATACTAAAATGTATAATTCGGCTTGAAGTGCAAATTGGCTTTTTCCAGATTCACAATGAAGTAGGTCCCATCTGATATTAAGCTTTTCAGTGTGGTTTTTGGGATGTAAATTTTCTTGTAGTACCAGTACTCTACGATCTCATTTTAGGTTCTTTATTATGGCATAATGCCATATATGGCAGAAGATGATAATGTGCACTTGAAATTCAGCGAACAATTGGAACTAGCCAATACGGTAGAAAGAAACACTTCGTTTCAAATAAAATGATTGCCTCAGCGGAAAGATTAATAAAGCCTGTGATATTATTGGATTTCAGACATTTTGCATATGAGAAAAGGACAGCCATCGAGCTGTAGTTTGTAATGATACTAAGCATGACAACGCGAGAGTAAAAAAACGAAATCTGTTTATAACGTGCGCCTATACCAAGGTACTTTTAAACACTATGACTCGCTGGGCGCAGATATTAAACATCATTGCCGCAGCGCTTGATAGCAAGAAGCTGCGAAACAGAAGAAAGAACAATTTATCTTTTGTTAGGAAAATTCTAGAGTCTATATAGTTAGTTGTACTTCTGGTCGCCAATATGTTAACATGTACTTCATTACCTTTGATGTTTGGTCGCCGACTTGTTAAGACGTGTTGTGTAGCACCGCTACAAGTTGTATTTCATTTAGTGTGAAAAACCACGTTATCACCAAGAGAAAAAAAAAAAACGCTTTTGTAAACCTTGTGACGATAAAAAATACTTACGCGCACGCCAGGACATTTAATTTTTACAAAATATCACACATACAAAAGCAGCGATTGTTGGACTGCTCCATGTATGAGAAAAACATAAAAATGTAAGTTTTGTATTCATTGTAAATTTGTTAATGTTCATAGTTTAACGCCTTTGTTCTTTGAGAATATATTGATGCTTCACTGTACAGAAAATCTATGCTTATTCTTTTCTTTAAATTAATCACAAATAATGTTTATGTTTAAATGAACTTTGTTGGAGGTTCGCTCTTTATCGCGGTGTCTCGATTGTATTTGGGAGACCATTAATGTGTTCAATTTCCGATCTGACAACTTTTTTTACAACATTTCACTGTTTTGCATTCATTTCCAATTTTTTATTATTATTCAAATAGGTCCCTTAGGTAATTTCATTGAAGAGTCTGATTGCGTGAAAGCAATCCGGGTTAAGAGGTCATTTGAGAAACTATTTTCACGCAATCAATCTGTACGTCTCCTGAACACAATCGAGAAGCGACGCATCGTCGATCATTCATTAATTTTTCTCTCTTTCCAAGTCGTACCAAAAAACGGCAAAGGAGAACTGCCGTGAGTACGCAATCTAGTGTTAAAGGTTGCATTCTTTATCTTGTCGGCAAACATGGCCATAAATTATCATCATCAATGTTATATTTGGTTAAATGTGAAAAGCAAAAACCTTTTAACGCTAGGAGCCAAATTTCTTTAGCAAACTTTCAAAAATAACTTCACTGTTCTGCAAGGCGATTAATGCTTGACTGCTACTAACTTGGAAATAAAATAAAATTGAAATTAATAATACATTTTTGCCCTCCATAATTATGTGAATGTATTTTAATTCACTTGATAGCTCCCGGTCACAGAAATCCGTTTTGTTTTCATTTGACGTGGGAGCTGTACACGAAGAGAAGCAGCGAAATCACTTAACGTAAACACGGGTCACGTGGAGGTTAATCCCCTCCCCACTACAGCTCAGATAACTCTGTCCAAGCGTGAATCTGGCAGCTAGCGGAGCGCGAGAAAAATTTTTCTCGTTTGCATCTGACTGCTTGCTGCTACTACCGATACACCCCTAACAGCCAAACTTCAAGTAGCGGGAGAAGGTACTGCTTATATGCGAGTCAAATGCGCGTGCGCAACAGACCGCTGGCAATTGGTCAAACGAATCTAATGTGAACAGTTGTGATGTCATGCTCATAGCAAGCAGTTTACTGTTACGAAGAATTAGTCTGCGGCCTACGGCCTTTGACATATTTTTGCTATTTGCAGACGCTTGTGCGTGCGCGATGTTTTGTTGTTGTAAATTGCACATTTCCTTTGCCACTAAAGTTTTATTTTTTTCCCTCTCGTTTATATTTTATTGCTGCAGTATCATTCGCCAGTAGCGGGATACAATAACATTCTTTGCTAGAGAATCAATTCTGCAGTCAAAATTACAAAAATTTAACTGAAAGCTAAAACAATGAAAAATTCCCGGAATTCCGAAAAGTTCCCGGGTTTTTCCCGGTCTTCTACCGGATGAAAAAATTCCCGGGTTTTTCCCGGGTCGTATACACCCTGAAACAGAGAATCTGTCATGATGTTACACTACACAGACTTGACGTAAGGACACTTACATTTACCCATGATTTAGTAAATTGTAAGCACCTCCTTTCACACACCCCTTGAAGGTGATGCAAACGTTATAATGTATTATGTTCTCTTTATATGTATTAGCTGTAGGATTTGATAGTTTATGGGTAGTGAATAGTTTCTTCCAGTCTATCTTTCTTTCTTTCTCCATTATCCTACCACCACCTGCAGCTGGGTATTGTTTGTTTATGGAATGTAAGAGTATGTTGTGTGACAGTAAACTTTCAGGTATGAATTAAAAGACATGAAGAAAATTAAGTATGGCACTACAAGTCTGGTCAACCACTAGCCAGATATGGAATCAAAAGAAAGAAAGAAATAATAAATGAAGGAAAGCCCATGCTTTAAATATTAAGTCTGATATCCCCTGGCACGCCCAAACCTTAATGAAGAATATCAAAATGACCATAAACACCAACAAAAGAAAGCCAATGGAACTTAGTATAATTTTTAGTGTAAATATTTCACATGCATATTCTTGTAAATTTATATGTATTTGTATACGTGTTAAAACTTTGCATATTGTCAACATATTTTGAAATGTGACAACGAAGAATAATCTTTCATAATTAACGATGTAAACATGCTGGGACACAGTGAACTTTGTTAAAATGTAAATATGGCAAAAAATTGTTGCAAACTGTGAACGTTATAAACGACGAATTTTGTTATTTGTGAAACTTATGGTGCATAAACCAAATAACTGTTTGTAAACCGATATAAACTGCAATTTACTTCGGCGATAATGAGGATTTTCACACTGCAAATGAACGTTTGTTGGCAAGTGTAAACAACGTGATGGAAACACCTACCTTCGCGAACATCGACGCCGTTGTTCCTGGCCGGCCTTCAGATGCTTTGGAGGAAAAAAAACTCAGCACCTGTCGTAGGCGATATGGAGGCTAAAAACTACATCGACCATATATGCCCCGGGAACAATAGTCACGAAAGCGCACAAGGACCTGGAGTGTTGTATCGTAACAGAAGACGTGGACATTGCTTCAGATCACGCACACGCTCAATCTTATGGTGTCACCGGACTTAACACGCCATTTATGCTGGAATAACAACTTGTAATGAACACTATATTAAAGTGAATACTGTGCAAGACTCTCATAACGCAGCGATTTTGAAACTGCCGCACGCGAAATTAAATGATGCTATTGCGCATGCGCAAAGACTACGTGCTGCCAGAGATGCACTGGGAAACCAACGCTGGAAGCGCACAACATTAACTGCGCTGGCGAGCAGCTTGCTCAAACAAACTATATGTAAATATATGTATATTAATTTTGTAAAAAGGATCAAAACTGTAACAATTGTATTTAGTATATAGATTTAGAAAGTAAGTATTGACAAAGATTATTCCCTATGAATGCACGTGGCCTTTCCTACGAAAATATGTATATATTGACATTTAGGTATATCTATTATATTGTTTGCTAGCCTGCCACACTAAATGTTTTAGCGTGACAGTCGAGGGGGCGATGTAGCTGGACTTTGAATTTCGCCGCGCTACACTCGTTCCCTCAGACATAAATTATACCGTCGAAGCGGTATGAGCGCTCGACGGCAGAGAAAATACTAAAATTGTAACTCTTTTTCTCCTATCCGTTTCTTTATTGTCTCTTGAGAGCGGAAGCTTAATGCAGACGTGATCTGATGAAGACGAAAATAAACTTATTAATGTGTAGACATATTGCGGAAGCTGTTATGACATTTGGAGGACGGAAGCAACGTAAGATAAATTGCATTTAATATCAAGACGGTTTTGTATACATTAGAAATTCCAGGACGATGAAACTTATTGCAAGATTTCGGAGCAGACTTTTCACGCAGAAATGAAGTAGGAGATTTTTGAAGACCTGGACGCCGCACGAAAGAAGACATGTTAACATGGTAAAGGATGAACTCTTATCTACGCCACTTCCCCCTGTCAGTTACATTTTGTTATTCTCTGTTCTTTTTCAATAATTTTTGTAGTGGAAATAGGTTTAACTTTTGCTCAAAAATGTCACAAGGACCACCCCAACAATAGCTTTTCCGAATCACGAAGTCCGATTTGCATTTCATTCTTTCCCTTTTTCACGGTCATTTACGATTTTAAAAGCCCCTTTTTATTCACCATTTCTTCCCAGATTTTCAACCTTTTCTTTTTTATTAACCACTACAGTGTACTGTAGTCGTCCAATTACAATTCCCATGGATCATAGTAAGAATCAGTCAACTTGTTCAAATACAATTTGTAGGATATATGAAATGGAGCTCTCACATAGGCTCAAGCTTGCAGACTAGGGTTTATTGTCACTACTAGGAAAATGAAGTCGGTATACAAAGGAGACTGTTTTCACTGGGCCAATCCCACCTAGAATATCCAATAGGAAATAGGAGTAATATGGAAAGTTGCATGTATACGATAATGGTCCGTATGAATGGCTCACTGGAGGGTGTCACGAAAAGTTTGAGAGACCTGTGCTCAAACTAGTCCTGTAACTAGGTAAATGACTCTTTACATGACTTTTCTTGTTTGTAAACTGTTTGAAGAGGTAGAGAAAGTGTATGAGGATACTGAAAGGGTAATACAGTATGTAAAGCGATATTAAAAGCTAATAGTCATGAGAGACTGGAATGCAGTTGTAGGGGAAGGAGTAGAAGAAAAGTTACAGGTGAATATGGACTTAGGAAAAGGAATGAGAGAGGAGAAAGACTAATTGAGTTCTGTAAAAAGTTTCAGCTAATAATAGTGAATACTCTGTTAAAGAATCACAAGAGAAGGTGGCATACTTGGAAAAGGTAGTGTGATATGGGAAGATTTCAGTTAGATTATATCACAGTCGGATGGAGATTCCAAAATCAGATACTGGATTGTAAGGTGTACCCAGGAGCAGACACAGACTCAGATCACAATATAGTAGTGATGAAGAGCAGGTTGAAGTTTAAGACATTAGTCAGCAAGAATCAATACACAAAGAAGTGGGATATGGAAGTACTAAGGAATGAAGAGATACCATTGAAGATCTCTAAGGCTATAGATACAGAAATAAGGAATAGCTCAGTATGCAGTACAGTTGAAGAGGAATGGACATTTCTAAAAAGGTCCATCAGAGAAGTTGGGAAGGAAAACATAGGTACAAAGAAGGTAACTGTAAAGAAGTCAACCATGGGTAACAGAAGAAATACTTCAATTGATCAACGAAAAGAGGAGGTGCAAAAATATTCCGGGAAACTCAGGAACAGAGAAATACAGGCCGCTGAGGAATGAAATAAATAGGAAGTGCAGGGAAAATAAGATGAAATGGCTGCAGGAAAAATGTGAGGACATCAAAAAAGAAATGATTGTCAGAAGGACAGACTCATCATACAGGAAGTCCAAACAACCTTCGGTGACATTAAAAGGGTGATAACATTAAGAGTGTAATGGGAATTCCACTGTTAAAAGCAGAGGAGAGAGTGGATAGGGGGAAAGAATACATTTAAAGCCTCTATAAGGGGAAGATTGGTCTGATGTGATAGAAGAAGAAACAGGAGTCAATTTAAAAGAGATAGGGGATCCAGTACTAGAATTAGAATTTAACTGAGCTTTTGAGGACTTAAGATCAAATAAGGCAGTAGGGATAGATAACATTCCATCAGTATTTCTAAGACCATTGCAGGTGTGGCAACAAAATGACTATTCACATTGGTGTGTAGAATGTATGAACAATCAGCTTAACAGGTCATGCATCCAAATTACTGACAAGAATAACACACAGAAGAATCGAAAAGAAAATTGAGGATGCGCTAGATGATGATCAGTTTGGCTTTAGGAAAAGTAAAGTCACAAGAGAGGCTTCTGACATTGCGGTCAATAATGGAAGCAAGACTAAATAAAAATCAAAACATGTTCATAGGATTTGTCGACCTGGAAAAAGCATTCGACGATGTAAAATGGTGCAAGATGTTTGAAATTCTGAGAAGCGTAGGGCTAAGCTATAAGGAAGAGAGTCGTCGTATACAATATGTACAACAGCCAAGAGGGAATAATAAGAGAGGACGACCAAGAATGAAGTGCTCGTATTAAAAAGGGTGTAAGACAAGGATGTAGCCTTTCGCCCCTACAGTTCAATCTGTACTTCGAGTAAGCAATGATGGAAATAAAAGAAAGGTTCAGGAGTGGAATTAAAATTCAAGCTGAAAGGATATCAATGATATGATTCGCTGATGACATTGTTATCCTGAGTGAAAGTGAAGAAGAATTACATGATCTGCTGAACGTAATGAACAGTCTAATGAGTACAGAGTATGGATTGAGAGTAAATCTAAGAAAGATGAAGGTAATGAGAAGTAGCGGAAATGAGAACAGCAGAAACTTAACATCAGGATTGATGGTCATGAAATAGATGAAGTTAAGGAATTCTGCTACCTAGGCAGTAAAATAACCAATGATGGACGGAGCAATGAGGACATCAAAAGCAGAGTAGCAATGGCAAAAAGGGCATTCCTGGCCAAGAGATGTCTATTAATAATAAATATCAGCCTTTGGGGAAGAAATTTCTGAGAATGTACGTCTGGAGTACAGCATTGTGTGGTAGTGAAACATGGACTGTGGGAAAACCGGAACAGAAGAGAATCAAAGCATTTGAGATGTGATGCTACACACAAATGTTGAAAATTAAGTGGACTGATAAGGGAAGGAATGAGGAGGTTCTGCGCTAAATCGATGACTGGGTTCTGCGCAAAGTCGATGACTGATGGGGGAGAACCTGTACTACCATGGTGTATCCAACATCCTCGAAAAAGTGATCCCTGGACGAATAAACCAACAACCACCGACCCATTCCTCACATATCCGGTACTGAGGTACTCATGGCAGCCCATGTTCCTTTCTATTAGTCTTTACACTTACCTTGGTTTGCTAACTGCACCCGTGGTCTTTAAGTTCCAAATGTTGTTAATAGAAGTTAACACAAAATGTATAAACATCCCAAAAATATACTTTCAGTGTTAAATATTGTGGGATGTAAGTTACATACAGTAACATCCAATAATGTATTTCAAATTTCGACACCATAATTATCTTTTATCTACACATAACACTGTTTTGGACAAGAACAGAATCAAATCTGAAATATATCTCTGGCATCTTGGAGCCAGTGCTGTTCTAGGCATACATATGTTGTGATTACAATTGTTTCATTATGAAAGAAAAGAAAAAAATTCCTATGACTTTTCACTTTCATCACTGTCAGTGGGAGTAATGTTTTCAACATACATCCACTTAGAGTTTTCTAACCTCACAGAAACCTGTACAAGAATATAAGAAACTAAACAAACAATTACTTGGTTCATCATCCAGTTACCTGAGTTTTTTTCATACCATCACTTCATCACAGTTGGACTAATCTCTATCAATTTCTGTATTGGTACACAAGTCCAAACGCAACACAAGTTAATAATCTCAACTAATACAGTAACATTCCAACTGAAAGCTGTGATGTGCTGCTGACAGGAATTTGGTTTCACAGTACCAGTCTTAACATCCACTTTACACTGTGTTTATAGAACTGACAATTTCATTCTTGATGCACTCTAAAGAAAAATCCAAAAATTTCTAACATTTAAGTTAACATATTTTTTTAAAAGAAAGTCAATATAATACATTTGCTGACAAGCAACACCCATAGACAATATATGTAAAAGTGTTTTATGTTTCTTTTCTACCACCACTTATGCTCTTTCTATTAAAAATGAAATCATAAACAATAAAACACCAGACAACTGAAGTGATCAGCAGAAGAATTACTAACCCATAAGAGCGCATGTTCAGTTATTTCATGTTATATACAAAGTAAAAATAAAAAAAAAAAAAAAAAAAACAAGCTAGTTTAAAAAAAATAAAAAAAAACAAGTATTCAACTGCAGTAGTACAAAACAATTTACATAGAAGACAGTTCTTACTAGTCACTCATCTGTAATTTAGTTGTTACAAGTTTGAGGCATTTGTATATACAATAGATAACATGTCCACACTAATCCTTCCTAAATTGAGGGTTATCACTATCTTCCATCAACCCCTTCAATGTAAATCCTAAAATTCACATAGAATTTTAAAAAATCAACCATTCAATGTCAAAGCTTTGCTGATAAATAAGCAGTTCCTGAGTAAAGTAAAAACAGTCAACATGTCATATCAGACTTTGAATCCTCCTCCGAACTATTTTATAACTGAACAGTACAAACAGGCAAATGTGACCTGCATAAGAGGAAAACAATTTTAACTTCTTCACAATGATATGTTTACACTCCTCATCACTACAACATTTACAATAACAGCTTACACATCTCGCATTTCATTTCATTCACTTCTTTACATTCCAAGAAATTTTGTGTAATACATTTTCTTACAAACTAATATCAAATACAAGAGTGGGCATGGAAAGTGTTCCCATAAATACAGTGGTGCAAAGAGCACATCGACAAGTAACAGTTACAAGTAACACAGCACTATTTCACACAAGCATTATTGGAGAAGCATAGTCTTTCAGTATAAAGTAGGTAAAAGCCTAACAAAAAATGTAGGAACTTGGTGCAGTTTGAAAGTTAAATTAGATATCCACTGCTGGTTTGTGAATAGTCAGTGTGTTTTCAGGGAAGAGCTCATATCCTATGTGTTATTTATTGACACTGGTGTAAAGGAACAGAGAGTGATGGGAAATAACTGAACAAACATTCTGCAATCATGAAGGCCACACAGTCCAGAGAAAATGTAGTGGAGTAAAAGCTGTCTCAGTGCAAAAATGTGCAGTCAGATCTAGGTATGACTGCAAAGCAGTGTAAAGGTTGGCGACTTGCTTTAAATGTAGAGAAATGTAAAATTGGGCATGCTGCAAAATGAAGAAACATAGTATCGTACGACTCCAGTACTAATGAGACACAATCGGAATTGGGTCAACTTGTACTAATGTGTGGCTGTTACACTTCATAGGGATACAAAACAGGATGACGACATATGCTCAGTTATATGTAAAGCAGGCAGCAGATTTTGGTTCATTGTTAGGGTACTGGGGGAACGAAGTCAATCTAGAAAACACTCACGTGACCCATTGTAGAATGTCGCTCAAGTCTGTGGGACCTGTACCGAACACGATTAATGTGGGACATTTAACGATACAGAAAAGGGCAGCACAAATGGTCACAGATCTGTTTGATTCACAGGAAAGTGTCACAAAGATGCCAAAGAAACTGAACTGGCACCCTCTCGAAGATAGACACGAACTGTCCCGAGAAATCCTACGTACATAGTTTCGACAAAACCAGCTCTGAGCAAAGAATCTAGCAACGCAAGATAACTGTCAACCTATTGCTCCCTCAGGTACCACAAAGAGGAGATCAGTGTACATGGAGGCGTTTAAGCAGTCTTTTTTCCTGAAGATGACCCGATAACTAGTATAATGGGAAGTACCCTCTGCTGTGGTTTGCAGCATACAGATGCACATCTGTCGCTCCATGTGTCGCATTCATGTGGAGGTTAGGAAGTAAGTTACAAATGTGTTAAATGTGGTGAGTTTGGGCCCAATGTTTTGTACTCCTTACAAGTGCTCTGCAAACACTAATGTGAGGATCCACAGCAGAAATCAGTTAGCCCACACACGGGGCTGGCCACCTTGAGGCATTGCGGTGCTCGCTGCAGTGTGTTTACGGTCTTTTTCCCCCTTTCCTTTTATTAACAATAGGGGAGGAACAGCATTTTACTGCAGTCTGCGCAATAAAAATTTTAGTAATTAGTTTGAGATCAGCTCTCTCGAACATTTGTTAATCATTTATTCATCACACAGAATATCTAAAATTAGATTTTAGTGTAAACTCTGCCTCGATCAAATTAGAAAAGGAATAAGACAAGGATGTTCATTACCCCCTTATTTTTTATTTAATCTTTTCATTGACATCCAAAGGAAAAACACCTGGTGTTAAATCCCTATACACTGCATCAGATTTGCAGCTATTGCATTTTAATAGCTGATGGCAAGAAACATACGCACAGTATACATGGAAGTAATATTCACCCTGCACAATGTCAGATGTGAAGTGGCTGCTAACACACAGACACAAAAGGTCTGGAACATGTTGGCTTATTTCCTCTACAAACATTGGCCACCATCAACTTGTCCAAAGTCCAGGAAGTGTTTTTTACAGTCTGCTGCTCCACTTCTGTCACAGTTAACAAAATCCAGGGCCGACCTACAGAAGCAGAAAATCCCAGTCATTCAGAATGTACCAAAACTGCAGAAGAATTGCCACCCAGTCACAATTAGGGGCGGTGCACATCACAGTAGTGAAATACTGGCCACAACTCATATAAATATTGTACTCAGTGTACATATTTGATTATGTCCAGTTATATTCTGTGTAGCACTTTATATCATTCTGTCTTAATTTCTTAGTTTATAAACTGTCAATCGATTAATTTGTTCACGTACATTTAATATTCTTTTTATTCGATATCTGTTTTGAACAGTACTTGCGACATGAATAAAGGAAAGGACCAATACCTTCGTAGTGTTAAAGAGAATCTTAGTGTTATAGGATATTGTATTGGACAAGAAACCTTTGCTACAGGTAACAATAACAAAAATTCAAGCATAAATTAAAATCAATACTAATACAAGTATAGATGAGTATAGACAAAGGTTATTGTGTGGTGTAATTCGATTACTGGGAAAGTAATGCCTCCATGTACCACCGTACTAAGTGCCAATTTCTTTAGGGCTCTGGACGGGAGGAGCCTGTCCTGCTGTGACAACCACATGCCCCAGATGTTACACACTTAAATTCTTTCTCCTAGGACTGCATCAAGTATAGCATTTACACTGTTTTAATTTAGACACTCAGGGCAGAGATGTGCAACTATCGGCACCACTGTGCGTGGAAGAATATGCACCAGACAACCAAATAAGAGTTTTGTCACACCCTGTGTGTTTCAAAGGCTTCCTCAGTTCCATTTCTTGGTACATTCTCCAGTGGCAAAAATTTGATATACAGGGTGTCCACATGAAATTTCACTGATTTCCAACTGCTATTTAAAAATAAATAAATAAAACTATGAGGCAGAGATACTTGCACAACTTGCAGCATCACTAAAAGCAACTCAAAATGTCTTATATACCTTATATACCTTTCTCTGAAAAATTCTTTTAATTTTGTTTCAGGTGCTGAATAATTACCAGAAATGACTGCACCTCAAGATCGTGGTGTGGCATGCAGAAATGAATTGCACATTGCATTCAAAGAAAGTTTTGTCACGGATTTCAAAGGGAGCTGCCAGACGTGAAGATAACTGATGCTCGATATGTTTAGTTTGTACCACTGAGAGTAAAAAGAAACTCAGGTTCCAGCAGAAAAGGCACATCTGGTGAAATGTTAGAAAGGGACCTTCCAAAGAAACCCATCAAAGTCAGTGCACCGAGCCTCATGAGAGCTAAACACCCCTCACTCAGTAGTCTGTGAGGGGCTGCATAAAAAACTCTACCTGCACACTTACGGACTTCAAATTGTGCAAGCATCGAAGCAAAATGGCTATTCACATTTGCTGTTTAGATGTTGCACCAGTTCAAACAACATCCCAAATATATGGGAAGCAGATTTTCTCCGACGAAGCAAATTTCCGTAAATCGTTACAACATTCACATCTCAGCTTCCAAAAGCCCCCCCACAGTTTCTGAGAATGTGTCATAGACAGGAGAAGATGAATCTGAGCCATGCACTCATGAAAGACAGTACAGTTGGACCATTTTTCTGCAGCAAGGAAATAGTAATGAGAACTGTTTATCTGAGTGTACTTCAGAAATTTGCTGTCCCTCAGCTTCTTCCATTCCAGCCAAATGTGATCCTCCAGCAGGATGGTGCACCAATGCACTGCAGTTTACACATTCACAATTTCCTGGATCAAACATCCGAGTGGGGAAAGATAGGATGTGGTGAAGAAACGTCGCAAGTTTGTTCCAAGTGAACGTTTGTTTTAGGATAGCTAGCTGCGTGTAACTTCAGGGGCTGACATCTGCCGGCCTAACTGGGAGACCCACGCGCTTCTGTCACTACCTGCCATGGTAAAGCTATTCAATGTCTCTTACTGGACGCGTACATTCGCTGCCTATAAAAAGCTAAATAAATGATATTAAATATTATTCAATCATTTTCAACATTTTGGCATTCAGGAGAAGATTGTATCCAAATTTCAGCTTTATAGCTATCATAGTTTCAGAGATAAAATAAAATGCTAAAAAGTCAAAAACTACCACTTAGGAAACTAAATTCAGTCAGGAAATTAAATAGTTTATCCTTTGGTATTATCTAAAAACATAAACAGAACTCACAGGGTGCAAAATTAGTTAATTGAGATTTTCATATTAAAACTTTAATTATTTTTCGTTTTTGTAATATAAAAATGAGACAAAATTATTATTGGTGTCTAAGATTATTGTGGGAGTATATGTGAGTGAATGAGAGTGTGTACATGGGACATTCATCAAATTTGAATGTTGCATTATATACCATCTTAAGTAACCTGCAAAAGTTAGTCAAGCCTGTCGTGGGAAAATGTTCATAGGGTATTTACCCACGCTGCCGATGACATATGTCTAGGTGTGATTGCTATTGTAACAGGGCAGCCAGAAAGTCTGTATCTAAAGGATATTTCCAGATTTATTGCATTTTCATTTATTAAGCATTACTTTAATATTTGTATATCAGGATGACGTAGATGCATCTGTACGTAAGGATTGGTGCAGTCCAATTTTGGTGCGAGTATGATCATGAGTGAGCATTCTGATTGGCAGTGAGTACTGGTAGCCAATCAGAATTACGATGGTTCCCACTCATTATCTGATAGTTATACTGGGAGTGAGGCTGCAAGAAGGGAGTCTCTCACTAGCTTTGAGTGCAGACGGTCATGTTACTAGTGTGAGTCAAAATAATGTGTAAAATGAAGGAATACTGAGTTCCTCGCGTTTCATACATGTCGTGACTAACGCTGATGTAGTTACGGAGAGTTTTGTGAAGTTTGGAAGTTACAGTATTCAACCACTGAGCATTTTTGGCAATTTCTCTTTTGAAATCCACCAGAAGGACCAAATGTAATAACTAATGTTAGTGGTGGAATTTAATAACTGTGGAAATGTTGTTTAACGTGAGTCGGATTTGGACAGTTTTCTGGCTACTGTGCGGGTGAAATGAGTGTATGAATTGTGAACTTGGCCAAAATAACCGATAGTTTAAATGTGAACTGAATAGTACCATTTCTTTGGTTACAAGAACAAATAAACATTTTTGTGTGGAAATTTCAGGCATTATTTTCCAGAAGCCAATCCATTATCTTACCGCCCAATAAATTTTTTATTTACAGCTTTTATACAGAACTTTATTTCATTACTACAGTTGCAAGTCCTCAGAAATTGTAGATATTAGATGTTGCTTTTACATCATCTTTTAAGTATCTACATTGCCGAGTGAACAGACATCAAGCAGACACTGTTCTGAGGTTGGTGAATTTCTAACTTGCAGCCTGCACAGTACATGGAATTTCAAACCCCGCCATGCCGCAATTGGTGCATCGGTTGGGAAAGACTATAGTAAAGTTCGGGTGGGTAGGAACTTCATAAAAAAGCAGCAGTGTTTAAATGGACTCATAAAGTATTCACATGCGAGTGATAAAGGAACCATTGTGAGACAATAGACAAGTGTGCTAATGAATGGTAGTTGGAGCATAGCAGCAAGGAACTTGTGTGCGAAGTTACCAGTGAAGGTACAAGGCAGCGAGAACAACTGACAGTCTGCAGAAGCAGACTACGTGCCGACAACTGAAGATCGACAGGCGCCACGTTACAGCAGCAAACTGGTAGACGGAGCAGTTGGCAGCTGTGTAGGGAGTGCTGGCCCATAAACTGGATCGGTTGAAGCAAGTCCTGGAGAACGGACCCGCGGTATAACCTCGCCATGCAGTCATCCAGACGAGGCAAAAGATAAGTAGTGTTCTACTTAGAGGTTTGTGTGTGTGTGCCAAGAAACTTTGCAGAATGGCTGAAAATAATCAGGCGATAATAAAGGAGAGACTAGGGGTACATCTGGGGAATGTACAAGATGAGAATCATTCCATGATTGGTAATTTCAGTTTTGATGTGTCACAAGCAAATGTTAGTGATAGTTTGCCAGATTCACTGTATGTTAATTGTGGGACTGATAGTGAACAAAATGTGTCGGAACCCAGTGTCCCATATCTACCCGTTATGGTTAAAGAAATGAAACAGGAACCAGGGTCAGTGGCTTGTGAACCAAAAGAGAGAGTTTCAGTAAATATTCTCAAACATATGAAGGAGATGGGTTAAGATATAAAATTGTCATTAAGTTCTGATACGGACACCAAAATTAATAAAATGGGTAATGACATTGATACTAAAATGAATAAATTAGGTATGTAAATAAAGGAGTTACACACTGAAGTAGATGGGTTAATGCAGGAGGTTAACCAAGGGTTCAATAATTTGTCAACTGAGATGGAAGATAAAATTTCGAATTTGAGGGTACTTGGAAAAATGATATGACTTTGTTCAGCAATAATGTTAAAAGTGACATTAATCAGGTCAGACAGGAATGTAATACTGCTATTGTGACAGTGAAAAGTGAAGTAACTACACAGATTGTACAAGTTGCTGAGGACAACCAACAGTCAAAGCAACAGTTACATTTAGAATTAGACAAAGTTAATGAACAGGTTCATAATGTAGAAAAGCAATGTGAAGAAAGACACACAGTATTAGCAAGTAAAATCAAAGAAGACAAAGATTTGTGTGCAAAGGTTGGTATGCAAGTGGCTAGTAAAATTACTAACATAGAAACTAATATCCAGCAATTTAGTACCAGTGTGAATGAACAATTGTGTGAGCATGAGGGTAGACTAACGTGAGTAGAGAAAAATGTTAACAACCACAGTGGCTGTGTAGTGACTAAGGGGGTAGTAGACTCATCTGAAATTGCTTATGTAACACATCACCAATTCTTGAAATTTGATCCAAATAAGAATGTTCACTCTAAAGAGTTTTGGAGTGATTTTGAAGATGTGTTACCTAAAGTGTGGAATGACAAGCAAAAGACTGGATTCATCACATCTGAATCTAATGGGAAG
Source organism: Schistocerca americana (assembly GCF_021461395.2). NCBI lineage: Eukaryota > Metazoa > Arthropoda > Insecta > Orthoptera > Acrididae > Schistocerca > Schistocerca americana. The sequence continues at coordinate 719,138,879 of NC_060123.1, forward strand.
AAGCTAGAATCTGTGGGAATTTTGCTTCTGATAAATACGATAAGTTAGTAGAGTTCAAACAGACATTTTTTGAAGAATATTGTGGAAAGAGGAAGCAACTGGAAGTGTTGAATAAATTTTGGTCGGGGCAACTGGAAGTGTTGAATAAATTTTGGTCGGGGGAAAAATATGATTCCAAGAGTGATAAGATTAAAAGATTCGTACAAAAGTGGGTAACTACCTTATCGTATTTAAATCCAAAAGTAGAGACAGAACAGATAATCATGGGTATTGAAAAAAAATTGCCCTTGAGCTGGCGAAATAAGATCATTTCGGCACCTAGGGATGACACTGACCAGTTTATTCATTACATTGTGTGAGTAGAAAACTTAAAAGAAGAGGAAAATAACAGAAGAGAGTATAGGCCTTCCGTTAGATCAAATGACAACACAGCCGAAGTCAATGTAAACAGAATAGGCAGTCAAAGAGGTAACAGTTATAGAGGCAGATATCGGGGGGGCAGAGGGGCCTATGTTGGAAATAGGTTCAACGACCGAGTACAATACTTTGATTGCTGTCAGCTGCAGTCTGCTAATGTAATGGGTAGGTGCGGCCCGACAGGTGACAGAAACATCAGAGGCAATGACATCACACAGGAGGAAAACTGTTCAGCAGTCTGCAATGGCGCTAGCATTTGCAGACTGAAATGACATAAGTTAAACCCACTAGTGACGCCCTTTATTAAGAAGGCACGTACCAAACAGCGTGGGAGTAGCATAATAGAAAATAGAAGGGTAGAGGAGAATGACACCGTAAAACAATTTGGTTATTCAGTAAATGCAGTAGTCTTTTGTGAAATGGAAAGCTCAAATAAAGATCGCAGGAACCATATTAAGAAGGAACTAAATACAGAAAGTGAAGACTCAGATCAGGAGGTGGGGGTGAATCAGCACTGCAAAACAGATGAGAGGCCTACTAGAGATGGTGGAAGTAGCATTATTATCGGGGAAATAGTCGGGGAGGTACCCAAGGAAAAGTATAATAGTGTAAAGGAGGTGGTATATAGGTTGAATGAACTAATTTCCAATAGTGAGGAAGAGGGGTCAGAAGAAGAGGAAGGAGTAAATGATTTTGAAAATTCTTACACCACCTTGGAGAGGGTTGCAGAATTAGAGGTTATTAAAGAGGGTCAGAAGCTAGAGAAATATTTTGATTTATCAAGAGTGGACAGGATAGTTAAAGTTGCCACTACTAATGAAGTGAAAGAGGACCCAGTTAAGGTAAGTGTACTTTCCACAGAAGGGGTAGGTTTTGATAGGCGTGAAGTAGTGTGGGATTTACTAGACGAACCCGAGTCTGTAGTCAGAAAAGAATATATTTGTCAACCTATAATTGAGGTGACAGTGTTTGGAGAAAAGGTTCCTTGTCTAACTGATACCAGTTCGGAAGTGTGTGCTGTATCACAAAATTTTGTAAATGCTCTCCCAAAGAATAAACAAACAGTTGTAATGCCAGTGAGTGGTTTAAACATTATTATAGCTACTGGAAAAACTAAGAAAGTAGTTAAACAAGAAGTCCTATTACCCATAGCTGTAAGTGGGGAAGCCATGAAACAGAATTTTCTAGTTATAAATGGACTCAGTGTGGAAATGTTGGTAGGTGCTGAATTCTTGCATAAATATGAAGGATGGGTAAATTTTGGATCCAATGATGCAACTATAAGAATCAGTGGAAAACCTGTAGTTATTCCATTCATTGGAAAAAGACCAAGTGTAAACGAAGAACAAAGTGACATTCCTAAACAATACTCCAGGGCTGTGTGTCTTGCACGTTGTGGTTAGTGCCTGCAGAGTGTTCAGCTGATCGTTTATTTCTTCAATTTTCATTTTCGTAAACCAGTGGCCTATCTGTCTCTTTAATCTATGCATCTTTTCCCTCCTACCTTTGGGAGTCAGGATCTATCTATCTATCCATTGCAATTTCTTGTATTACCACTCAGCACTACCAACAGGTTACGGACCTGCTGAGTGATGTGAACACTTAAACTACTGACAGAGTCCTTAGACGGTCTTCCTATTCTTGCACAGGCCCTTGTATGGATCCTTGACAATACCATCTAGTTACCGACTTGTTGAAAGTAAAAGAGGGGGCTGAGGTAACAGTGCTAACTAAAGTGTATTTAATATTGTCAATAAGGTATGTTTTCTTGAATATTGTGAATAGAGGTGTTGGAGAGCCACATAAGTTGATATGAGTCGAGTTTAATGTTTTTTCTATAAGGACCTTTTTTGTATGTACTGTATATATATTGTAATTTAATCATGGAACGATGAAGAACTACAGTAACTGACTAGTGTTAGAGATGCTTTGAGAGCCACAGAAGTTGACTGGAGTTAGCTTCAGTTATGTGTAATGTAGAGCCACAGTAATTGGCTAACAGTATCAGTACTGTTCTATAAGGATTTTTTTTTTTTTTTTAATTTTCTTGAATATTATGTATGAGAAGGGCAGAGCCACAGAGGTGGTATGAGCTGTGTTCAAATTTTCTACATGAACTTTTTGTATTCTTTGCCAATAATAGTGTATTCCTTATGTAATATGTGTATAATGTGAAGACTTTACTAGAGCCACAGAAACTGTCAAGGATATTTTTCAGAGATTTTGCTGAGGACTACTCTACAGAATAGATATTCTTTGTATATAGTATTATGTAAGATGTGTCACAAAGCTACTGAAGCAGGCATAAGTAAATTTTAGTAACATGATAAAACTGTTTTCTCTTTTGGTAAGATGTGTATAGAAAGAGATGTAGGACTGCTGGCGGTGGAATGAATGATTTTCAGTGCTTAATGATTTTGTATTTCTTTACATAATGTTTAATGATTCTTTTTTTTTTTTTTTTTATTTTTTGAAAGGGTGTGTGTGTGGGGGGGGGGGGGGGGGTTGTTGCAGATGGTGGCGGAGATAACGTTTCAGGATATTTTATGATGTTGTATTATTTTGTTCTTTGTGTACAATAGCTTATTTGTGTGAAGGTGTAAATTTGGTTTTCTGAAAAAGAGTTACGAAAGAGTGTTTTTTTATGAAGCAACAGATTTTGTAACAGTAATTTGCTTAATCGTTAACAGATAATGAAAAAAGAATTTAGTGATGGTGCCAATTTTGGGGTACTCTTGATTTTTTTTGAGGGACAGTTAATTCAGTTTTTACTGAGAGGATTAGTATCAAATGTAGGTACTGTAAAGAAAATGTTAAATTGCAGTGTAATATGAATTTGTCTGGGAAAGAAATTTTTTGTGTGAATAAGAAGTAAATTGTGGAGGACAGTAAAGTTTCCGGAATTTTTTTTTCTGAAGTTCTGCGCTATTGAATTTGAGAGCAGCAACTGCTGATTGGAGTATATGTATGTGTTAGGGTAGGTTGTATAGATTAAGAATGGACTATTAGCCATACTGTATATCACAGGTATGAAAATATGACAGAACCTGATACGAGATTGAGAGGGAACCTGGTTTGAGACAGAGCTGGACGCTGTATCCCAGTGACGAGCCCATGGTGTGACCCATATGAAAGTTTTGAATAGAAGTGATCCGCACCCATTTTATTCATTGGAGACAGTTATCAGAACCACAACGTGTTGTCAGAGAAATGTTAGGTAAAGAGACGACCACCATATCGAAGTGAATATATTCTGCGATACAAAAGGACACCCTCCACAGTGCCAAAATTATATTTGTAGTCAATTTTTTGGACACTGATAGAGCGAAATGTTAATTGATTGTCTTTGCTTGAATTCATTATGAAAGAGTAAGGACCTTTTGTGTGAAAAATGTGATATGAGAAAAAGATGGAAATTCTGTAAATTAATTTGATTGTATGCCATTCAGTACTAGCCCTTTATATTCGATGTAATCGTGTATAATACTGTCATGTAGCTTAGATATTTGGTTAATTGAGGAAAACAAATTTTGATTAACAGTGTAGTGGTATTTAAAGATTCAACTAATAATAATAATAATAATAAAATAAAACTCGTCTGCAATAAGAACCATAAAATATGCTCAGGAGAGATTTTAGGTTCTTAGGGGGTATGTAGTGTCGCAAGTTTGTTCTGAGCGAATGTTTGTTTTAGGGTAGCTAGCTGCATGTAACATCAGGGGCTGACATCTGCCAGCCTAACCGGGAGACACAAGCGCATCTGTCACTACCTGCTGTGGGAAAGCTATCTAACGTCTCTTACTGGACGCGTACATTCACCACCAATAAGAACCTAAATAAATGATATTAAATATTATTCAATCATTTTCAAAATTGGTACACTACATTTTGACGTTCAGGAGAAGATTGCATTCAAATTTCAGCTTTATAACTATCATAGTTTCAGAGATAAGAAATTGCTAATAAAGTAAAAAACTGACACTTAGGAAACTAAATTCAGTTAGGAAATTAAATAGTTTATCCTTTGGTATTATCTAGAACCATAAACATAAATCACAGGGTGCAGAATCAATTAATTAATATTAAAACTTTGATTATTTTTCGTTTTTGTAATTTAAAGATGAGACAAAATTATTATTGGTGTCTACGATTGTCGTGGGAGTATATGTGAGTGAATGAGAGTGTGTACATGGGACATTCGTGAAATTTTAATGTTGCATTATATGCCATCTTAAGTAACCTGCAAGAGTTTGTCAAGCCTGTCGTGGGAAAATGTACATAGGGAACTTACCCACACTGCCGATGACGTATGTCGAGGTGTGATTGCTATTGTAACAGAGCTGTCACAAAGTCAGCTGGAGTATTATCTGTATCTACAAGATATTTCCAGATTTATTGTCTTTTCATTTTCATTTATTAAACATTATTTTAATATTTGTATATCAGGATGACGTAGATGCCTCTGTATTTAAGGATTGGTGCAGGCCAGTTTTGGTGCGAGTATGATCATGAGTGAGCATTCTCGATGGCAGTGAGTACTGTGGTTCCCACTCATTATCTGATAGTTATACTGGGAGTGAAGTTGCAAGAAGGGAGTTTCTCGCTAGCTTTGAACACGGACGGTCATGTTACTAGTGAGAGTCAAAACAATGTGTAGAATGAAGGAATACTGAGTTCCTCGCGTTTGATACATGTCGTGACTAACGCTGATGTAGTTACGGAGAGTTTTGTGAAGTTTGAAAGTTTTAGAACTGTGTTGTTGGAATGATATTCGCGTGTGAAAATTTGGCCTTCATAGTATCTGTGGCATGTTCAGTATTCAATCACTGGGAATTTTTGGCAAGCAATTTCCTTTTTTAAATCCACCAGAAGGACTGAATGTAATAACGCCTGTTACTGGCGGAATTTAATGACTGTGGAAACGTTTAACTCGGGTTGGATTTGGACAGATTTCTGGCTACTGTGCGTGCGAAATGAGCGTATGAATTTTGAATGTGATGAAAATAACCAATAGTTTAACAGCAGATGGAATTTCAAACTCCGCCACGCTGCACCACGGCGATCTCAGGACACGAGCCCTCCAGATTTCTCCCTGTGGGATTAGTTGGAAGACAACTGGGTATGCATCACCTGCACATAACCTCAGTGATCTCCACAGAATTACAGATATTGAGCCTCTGTTACACCAGATGTGCTCACGTGCACAGGTGCTGCAAACTGCAGTATCTGTCCCTCACAAATTTCTTAAAAATTGCATATGGGAATCGATGTGGTTTCGTGTGGGCATCCTGTATACCATGTGTTTAGGCTCCATACAGCAAGTTCGATAGCACAGCAGTGCTGAGAAATGGTATCGAATGAACCATGTCAGCTTGCCGCCGAATCCTTCTAATAAAATTACTGGCAGATTAAAACTGTGCACCAACTGGGATCCAAACCCTCAGCTGCAGCAGGCAGCCATTCCTCTATTCTGGGAGTGCTAGCCCAGCAATGAGGTATGTGGGAGAGCTCCTGTGAAGTTTGGAAGTACATCTGTGTGAAGGCAGGTCTTGAGTCATGCCCAGCTAGCTCAGCTGTTAAGAACACGGCATGGTAAGGGTGAGTCCCAGTTGGTGCACTGTTTTAATATGCCAGGCAGTTTCAAAATGCTGCACACTCCATTGTCGACTGACAGGTTTATTCAATTCTTTTACTGTTCACGTTGAGAACTATAGTGAGCTTCTCGGAGGAAGCCAGTTACACGCATCAGCCACTTTTTTATTTGAAACAAACACTTAATTTTATGGGCAATTTGTATTTTTTGCTCATTAGGCATTAGCGAACAGCCTGATGGTACAAATAAAACAAACGTTATGAGCACCGTCATCATGTACAGTCTTATGATACATTTGTCTCACCCACAAACAAGAACTAATAAAGTTTTCACGCTCTCAAACTAAAATAGAGCCTATAATCGCAGCACTTGATACATCAAAAATAGTAGGTAATCCTATATTGGCACAGTTTAGTTCAGTAATTATGAATTCTTCTGTGAATGTGGATTTTGAGCTGATTCCTTAAGATGTATACATAGATAAAGCAGTTGTACCTACCTCCTGTGGAAAGCCTGCTTCATACACTTTAGTTCGATACTTGTATTTGTACAGTGAATATTTGCACATATTGTCTAAAATGCTGAATGGCAGTGACAGTGAGAAAAGCATTTCCGAAAAAGACTAATACATAGCTTTGAACAGAAGTGAAGTGTGGACAATAAAAAAATCAGATGAGAGGAGAATGAAAGCTTTTGGATTGTGGCACTTCAGAAGAATGTGTGGCGAGTTGCAGTGTTTAGACAGAAGCGAAAAAGAGACACACAGGACAGAGCAACACAAAGAGCTGCACCAAACCAATCTTTGGACTGGAGATTACAACAACAACAACAACAACAACAACTAAGGCAAGCGAAAATTATTCGCATTTGCAACATGAACAGCATTGTAATACATGTGTTGATATACGAGTTGTATCACCATTAATGTTGTATGTGTCCAATTTTGTCCAAAAAATATTTGTAGTGTTTCTCTCTGGCTGAATATACAATCACGTACAGAGTTTGACTCATGTACCCTAGATTTTTTATGCAATGTTTCCAAAGTATTCTTATATTGCTTGAAAAAATATGGGAACTGTGACTCTATTGGTGAACTATATGGGAACCCCAGACATCATTTTAGGACTATCTCAATCGGCAGTGCAAAATAAACACATTACTGCGAGTGAAAAAGTGTTCTCACAACAACACAGGAGCCACAATGACTCACGCGGAATCGTACATGGCACCGGGGACGCAGAAGGCACAACGGCAGTCGTGCACCTTGGCGTGCTTGAGCATGTGGTCCTTGCGAATGAAGCCCTTGCTGCAGACGTGACAGACGTATGGCCGCTCCCCAGAGTGCAACATTTTGTGGCGGGCCAGGTGTGCTCTGTTAGTGAACCTCTTGGGGCACTCGTCGCAAGAGTGCCGTTTGCCGGCATCGGCTCCAGCACCGTGCTCCAGGAGGTGGGCTCGGTATGTCGTGAGATCAGGGAGCACCGCCCCGCAGAGCTCACACTCTAAGAATGTGCCGCCAGAGTGGGAGATGACGACGTGCCGCCGCAAGGTAGTGTCATTGTCGAAGGACACACCACAGACGGGACACACGCGTGCCAACTCGGGGGAGCCGTCCGGCGAGGCGACCGTCGCCGTAACTGAGGGAGTTGGAGGAGGAGAACGTTTCGACTCGGCTGCACATATTGTGATGCCGGGGTACTGAGACTGCAGCTTCTCGATGTGTCGGGGGAGAAGAACTGCCTCGCCCCTGCACTGACCGGCCGTGACGGGCATCGACTGTGGCATGCCAGACTGCGGACGGGTCCGACTCACACTGTCACGTAAATTCCTTTCGCAGACCATCTGTGGCACGATCCGGTAAGCATTCTGTCTGCCATTCCTGAAAGGGGTGTCATCAGGGGGGAAGGACGAGACGGTCTTTCGCGCAGTACCGCCTGTACCACTACTGTCAGGCGTGACAGTAACTGCAGAACTGGTAACACTTGTAGTCGGTACAGACAATGACTGTGAGCTGTCGCCTGACCTACGAGGATGCACGAGCTGCTGCTGCTGCTGCTGAAGGTGTTTCAGGCAGAGGTCGTGCTGCTCCTCCTGCTGTATTCGGTGCCGTATTTTCTGCTGCTCGTACACTCGGTGCTGGTACAGGTACTGCTGCTGCTGCTGCGAGTGTATCATATCCCATCTCATCTGGAATGCGAGGCTGTCCTGTGGACCATCAGGTACCCACGGTGGCTGGCAGCACTGGGACCCGAACAGCCTGGGCACATCGTGTCGCTGCCACTCGTACTCGTATGAGCAGAAAGGCTGTGGCATGTACGCCGGTGCTCTGCCTCCATCTGGCATCAGTTGTGGCTGCTGCAGTGTTGGTGGGCCCACCTGATATTGACAAACATTTTATCATATTAGTAACTTAAAAGTTAGAAATATTTTTGTTAGTAATATAAAGTAGCAACTTATGTGATCCAAGTTTTGTCGTACAGGTTTACTTGTCAGTACTTCTTGAGTTTCAGAACAAGACTGCAAAAAATTCGAGATGTACAGAAAATAGACACTCTGAGTTTCGATTCGTAACACGGGCAGTGGCCCGATTGCAGAGTGCACGACTAGTGGGCAAGCATGTCAGAAAACGGCATGTAACAGAGTGATGCATATGGTCATGTCCTCAAATTTGCTAAATATGAGTCTCTGTGATGGTTCAGTGATGTTCTCATACCGAATGTCAGGTGAAAGCTCCAATAGACAAAACAATTCACAGACAGTACGACATATTCTGTGTGTCTCGCTGCTTATATGTTGTGAAGAAGATGTGCTGGCTGGTACCACCAGCACAGGTGTGTCGCTATCGTTTGCCGGGAGCCCTGAAAGTCGACAACATTCGAGAGCACATAACTGCAGCTACCGTTGGGCACATTCTACACAAACATTTGCATGTAAAGCCGTACCAGCTGTAGCCATTGCTATTTGGGATAGTGATCTTCCTTCTGACTTTCAAAATTACTTGCAGTGACTGCTGGAGGAAGGCTTTTTCAGACAAGCTGGTTTCCAATGAGAAAACCATGTTTTGTGTTTCTGGAAAGGTGAACCATCATAACATGCACATTTTGGGGCACAAAAATCCACATGAGATTGTGGAACACACTTGTGATGCACCTAGATTTAATTTGTTTGTGCCATTTGGTCTTCAAAACTTTACAGACTCTTTTTTCAGAGACAAATGTGACTGATTTTGTGGACCTGGATATGCTGCAGCATTGGAATATGCCACAATTACAGCAAAACAGAGGAGAAACCATTTTGCAATAAGACAATGCTCCACCAGACTTTTTTTCAGATGTTCACGACTACCTCAAGGGCAAACTACCTCAGCATCAGAGTAGATGTGCATTTTGACACTTGTCTTTTTCACCAGCCACTCTAACATTTTTCGGAGGAAAACTGACAAATTGATTGGTAAATCTCTCAAAAAGTAAAGTATGATGCCAAAACAAAGTGTTTTTAAGAACTGTGAATTTCATGGTAACAGATTTTTGAATAAAGGAAAACACTGTGTTCAACATGTGGCATGTGAAGTTACTGACAATGAAATACAGGCAAACTCGTTAGCATCCGGCAAAAGATTAAAATAAAATGTTGTGATACACAGTTTTCTCAAAATGAAAGTGATGTAAGTGGGAGGTTAGGTTAGGTTGTATTTTGATAGATTTACACATCCTAACAAGGGTGTTAGATGAATGTGTGTGTTGTAAAATATGTGGAGGGCCAGTTAGTTTACTTGAAGAAAGTGAGGTATTAAATGGACTAGTCAGGAAACTTTTAATTAATTTTGGAATTCTGGTAAGTGTAAAGATAATTATTTTGAAGTAAATGTTTGGTGGTTTTATGGATTGAGAGCTATTGGCAAAGGACACACTGCCGCAGAAACAATGTGTGCCGTGATGAATATCCCTACAAAATTGACAAATATGCAGGATTTATTGGAGCTGCTGTGGACTCTCTTGCATTTGAGTCAATGAATGGTGCTGCAAACGAAGCTGTTGAAATAAAGTGAAATAAAATGAACTGACATACCAGTAGCTTTCGGCACTTGGCAGAAGCGCGGCTACAGTTCTAAGAAGTCTGTTGCTACGGTGACCAGTGTGGATAGTGGAAAGGTATTTTCAGATCTTAGCCAAACATTGTTATAAGTGTAAATCAGGGAATGAAGAAGGGCATATCTCTGACAGAAATTATGAAGGGACAAGTGGTGGTAAGGAAGCCTCTGCAGCTACTGAAATTTTTAGTCGATCTGTGAACGAAAGGGGAGTGTGTTACACTAAGTTCTTAGGTGATGGAGACTCAAAAGCATATAACAGTGTAGTAGCCGCTCAGCCTAATGGTGAGAAGATTATCACAAAACTGGAATGTGTTCATCATGTCCAGAAGAGGATGGGCACCAGGTTGAGGAAGTGGAAACAAAGTTTGAGAAACAAGAAAATTTCTGATGGTAAAACCAAAAAACCAGTACACCACCTTTGCCCTCCTCGACCTGATTCATGGTGCAATTACAGCAATGCCCAGTACTCAAACAGTTCAAACAGCCATAAACATTTCATTCCAGCAGCAGTCATGGCTATCATAAAACCTATTTACAGAGAACTGGCAAATCCTGAATTACTGAAGAAGTGTCTGCATGGTCAGATTCAAAATCCCAATGAGTCATTCAATAATCTTATATGGACTCGCTTACCAAAAAAAGGTCTTTGTTGGAATGAAGACACTGAAGTGCAGGGTCAGTCATACTGTTATTGCTTTTAATGATGGCAACATTGGTAGGGTGAAAGTGCTACAGCATATGGGAATTAATCCTGGAGCAAACAAACTGTATCAGACAACTTGAACAGATGGACAAGGTTTGCATTGATAAAGCAAAGTATACAGCACAGTTGGCCACTAAGGAGTACAGAAAGAAGAAACAACTTAGAAAAATATCAAGAGGATCATATACAGTATGGTGTAGGGTGCTTCTCAGTGACTAAAAATAAAAAAAAGCATAAATTAAGTGAGTTAAAGTCTTTTGAAACATTATAGTTCAATTCTTTTATCTTGGCGGCTCGCGCATGCCCGCCTAGACGCGGGAGATTGCTGCGTTGCCAGTTGCACACGACGCACGCGCCAATAGAAGCAGCACCATAGTATAGCATAGTTCGCAAACTTACGTTTAGGGGGGAGCGCGCAGTTCATGAAGTAAAGCCCCCACGGCCGCATTAACCCTTTCGCTGCTACAAAGACGTGCTCCCTGCATTCCGCGCTGTGGGCGATTTCGTCACTGCACTGCTCGCCTGTGCAGACACATTGTGTTCCGACTGCTTTGACACACTTTATCATTCGATTCCAGGAAAACTATTTGGCTCAAAAATTAGATTTTTACCTATCTTCTTTACTGATACCTTCCCCCCCTAAATGACTTAATTTTGTTTCGATGTTCAACGCAGTTATTATGCAGCATTAAATATAATAAACCATTGCACGAAATTTTTAAGAGTTTGCAGAGGTCAAGTCCATAGAGTATACTTTCTGGATGGTCAATTTTAATTGCCACAATGTTGAGAATGAAATGTGGACAAGATACCTACATATTTCATTTAATTTAAGTACCACATAAGTGTTGTATGTAATATTGAGAAATATTCCACCTTTCCCGACTATAACAAAAGTTTTACTTACACTGGGCGTGTTTGGCTTTATTTGAAAGCACTTTGATCAATCAAAAGGAAGTAGACAAAATACATTAAACAAAACTGTGGACTTACAAAAACATTAGGACTTGAATATACCGTCTGTCAGTGAAGTGCTCAGAGCTATGTCAAATATAATTTTGTGTGTGGCACACACAAACAGCATTTATTTGCTAAAACACTGATGAGCCAACACAAACGTTGAATATTGTGCTACCGCAGCACAAAACTACGAAAGGTGACTTGGCAATGGAGGACACAAAATACAGTCCTTCAAAAGAGAGACGCACGTCTGGTCTAAATAAGTCGCTTATTACAGTTGCAGAAGAGGGACATATTTCAATACCATTGGTAAAACTGCGACTGTGGAACAAAAACAAGAAATAGAACATGAATACCATTGTGTATGTGCCATACCTTTCACCGATGGAAGTGCTTTAAAATAAAGCCAAAGGCGCCATGTGTAAATAAAACTTTTATTAGTCGCGAAAGATGGAATATTTCTCAATATTACATATGACACCTATGTGGTACTTAAATTAAATGAGATATTGTTATACAGTAAATATTATATGAAATTTAGGTATCTTGTCTACATTTCATTCTCAACATTGTGGCAACTAAAATCGACCATACGGAAAGTATACGCTATGGACTTTTACCTCTGCAAACTCTTCAAAATTTCATGCAATGGTTTACTATATTTAATGTTGCACATCAAAACAAAATTAAGTCATTTATGGGGGGAAGGTATCAGTCAAGAAGACGTGTAAAAATCAAATTTTTTGGCCAAATAGTTTTTGTGAAATCGAATTATAAGTGTGTCAAAGCAATGGGAACACCATGTGTCTGCACAGGCGAGAAGTGCAGTGATGACAAAATCGCGCACAGCGTGGAATGCGAGGAGCACGTGTCTGCAGCAGCGAAAAAGTTAATGAAGAGACAAAGCACTAGAAATTTCATTCAAACGAATAAAATTCATGAAGTAAGGCACTCCAATATTGGTTTTAAATAAAGAAAATTTTACGCACCACACAAGGTTTGAACTCATAACCTTTCACTTGGCAGCCCAACACCTTAACCGTTCCGCTACCTCAGCTCATCGAATAGTTAAACTCCATAAGGAGTCTAACACCTCACGCAACTACTTATAAACACTGTTGGTATGACTATGAATTACTCACGCTTCGTCGAAGTACAACAGGAAATAAACAATTACCGCTGTTCTTTATTGCGAAAAAGCAGTTCGTGAGATTGAAACAAACACCTTTCCTTGCTATTGCCTGAATTAGGAGTCTTATTGCTTGTTTGGTTTAATTAATTAATAGAATATGAAGCAATTGGTATAAAGAATGCTTTTTCCAAACTTTCTATAAAAGAAAGTCTGCTATCAAGACATTGCTTTTGTTCTATTACTTTATTTATGACGGAACGTTTCTAAATCTGAAGACACTCGTCCGTGCTCTGCACTGCAGTCGAGATCTGGCAACGTCGTTCTCTGTTCATTGGCTGACTGTGTTTTGTGACGTCAGATGTGCAGAACGAACCTAAACTCGGCCGCCAAGATATATGATGCGCACTTTAGAAGCCGTTCCTGAAAATTTACATTTTCTGTTAGAAACCACTTTGAGTACAGTATTCAGATTTTCAGGGAGTAATAACATGCATATCCTGAGTCTAATGAACTAAAAGAAGAACATAATGTTATGCATAATTAAAACTATTTAGGATAATGTACAAAAACAAATTTTAACCATTTAATTAAAAAATTATATTTCCGAAAGCAGTGGCTGAAATGCAATTAGTGTAACTCAGTAGACTCAGATCATAGAGTTTAACGTCCTGTTAAAGTTCCATGACAATGGCTACGGTGATTCCTGATATACAGGGAAACCAACTCACTAAATTTAAAGTTTATCTTCTGTATGTTTGCAGTTTTCTCTGCAGTTTCTTCAAAACTGCAGTTTCTTCTGAAAGCTCAGAGGCACTTGTGAACAATTGAGGCTTTACTTTTTGTATACCATCTGTGACACAATCGCACCATATTTCACAACACAGTAACCAACCATGAGCAGTCAGTGGTTATCTTGAGAATGAAGGCATAAGCTGCATGTGGTTTTTGTTGCATTGTAAACAATAAAAGTAAAATCAGTCTATTAATAGTCGAGACAGTTTTTTGTCGTATGTGAGAGCAAGTTTTTCTTTACTAGTTTCCATTTGTTGAGTTGCCACATCACCTAACACAGATTATTCCAGGTACAGCCAAACTATCAAATTTTACCAACAATTATAAGTTGTTCTACGCAATTCCGTGCCATGCCATGTCATTATGTGATAACCCTATATATATGGGCAAGTAAACTTAAAAATGATGTCACTAGAATGTGATATCTACAGATTTTGGCAGCAAAAAAGAGATCACTTTTCAAACTAGATGCTCTCCACACTACGGTCATTCTTGACTGAAGCATGACATCCTGAGAAAGTCTGCGAAATATGAGAAAGGCGGCAAAGTACTACATTGCATTGAAATTAGTAAAAAGCAACACAAAACTGAATATTCAGTGCTGGTAGATGAAATGCCTGTGTGGAGATAAGGATGTCTAATTACGTATTAACAAGATTCACGTTGTCCGTCGCACTTCACATAGTGTAGACAGGGAACTGTCTGCTAGGCATGCCCGATGTAAAACTGACTGGGCACAGCCCATGCTGCCTGAGTTGTTGTTGTTCTCCGGGCGGAGGGTGTGGCCGAATTCTCGCGTGCCCTCTGGTGGACGGGACTTTACTTGCGGCAACTACTGTCCGTGACGCACCGTGCCGATGTGTGCCTCCCACGATCTTTCTGGTGGCTACTGCACTCCTACTCCTTCGGGGGGTGAAGCCACTGTGATTCACTGCGTCGGAAGGTGGAGCGTTGTGCAGTAGCGATGACCTCCACATCCATTGGAACGCTGGAGTCAGGGGGATCTGCCAAACCTCGAGCCAGAACCTTCGAATACGGTTAAACGTGAGCCACATGAAGACGCTCCCGTCGTCCCACCACTGGAGCCCGGGACAGAATGGGCGACAAGCTGTTGAACTCCAGATCCCGTTCCACCTCGGGAGGGGCAAGACCCAGCAGCAGGGACGATGGGGAAGGCACGACCACAGGTGAACCAGCCTCCTGAGAAACCGGGCCTGCGAAGGGGGTCGGCTCTCGCTGGGGCATCTCTAACGATGGCGATGCTGGTGCTGGAGCTATTGGAGCCCGCCAAGGCTGAGAACCATCGCAGTGTGGCAAAGTCACAGGTGGGAGGGGTGGTAGCGTCCCCTGAGAAAACAACACGGGTGCCGGCAATGTGAAGACGGCACCTGAGGGGTCGGAGGGTGGGAACCCAAACGTGGACGTAGCTGATTTTGGTGATAACGCACCTCCCGGTCCCCCACCTGCTAGGTATAGAGCCGGTGGCCATTGCAACGCAGGACCACCGCCGGTACCCAACGTGGATTGCGACCAAACCCACGTAATCACACCGACATACCCGGTGGAAAGCCGGGTACCCCATTTTGCGAACACTGGCGAGGACCAGGCCAGAGGAGGTGCAGCAGAGTCCTAGGTTGGCACCCGTGGAGGAGCTCTGCGGGGCTGCATTTTCCCATCGGTGTGGTCCGGTATGCCGTCAGGAAAAACGTCAATGCCTCCTCCGCAGGAAATTCGTGCACATACTTTTTCATCTGCATCTTAAATGTGCACACCATGCGCTCGGCTTCCCCATTTGCTTTTAGATGAAAGGAGAGAGAGCAAACGTGCCGAATACTGAAGCACCTACAAAAATACCGGAAGGTCTGCGAAATAAACTGAGGTCCATTGTCCGATACCAGGGTGACTGGCAGACCTTCCACAGAAAAGATTTTTGCGAGTGCCTCGACTGCAACTTCTGAAGTGGTTGAGGAGCAGTGAACCACATATGGGAATCAGGAATAAGCATCAATGACAATGAGCTGAAAGCCATTGAGAAACGGGCCCGCAAAATCTATGTGAACAAGTTCCCATGCCTGGGTTCCAGGCGGACATGAAGAGAATGCTGACCTGGGAGAGGCCTGTTGGCTCGCACACTGGGAACAGGCGGCCACCAAGTGCTCAATTTCTCTGTCAATGCTGGGCCAGTACACATGTCTGCGAGCCAAGGTTTTGGTACGGGAAACACCCCAGTGCCCCTCATGTAATAACATGAGGACCTCCCTTTGCAAACGTGCAGGAACAACCACATGAGGAGCTGTATCATCAGTAGCCAGAAGGAGAACTCCTGCCAAGACTGAGAGGCAGTCTTGTAGAACAAAATAATTACGAAGAGGGTACGAGGCCCGGCCTGGAGGTCGGGGCGACCACCCCTGCTGAATGAGGCAAACCACTTGCCAGAGAACTGGGTCAGCTGCCGTTTCCCTGGCGACTCTAGAACTAGTGATCGGGAAGCCATCAACCGCTTGGCGGGACGCCACATCCAAATGAAAACACACAATCTCCTCCCGATCGAACTTAGGATCCGGGCGGAATCTGAGAGGCGGGGCCAAATAACGATATTAATGGCTTATGGTCAGTGATTAACTGAAACTTCGTGCCATACAGGAAAGGGTGAAACTTGGTAACAGTGTAGACAATGGCCAAAGCCTCTTTTTCCACCTGGGAGTAATGGGCTTGCGCAGGACTAAGAGTTTTAGATGCAAACGCCAGTGGCTGCTCGGAACCATCCACATTGCGATGGGCCAGGACCGCCCCCACCCCAAGGCGCTGACGTGAGGAGACCCTTCAAAGAGATGAATGCTCGCTCGCATGCAGGCAACCAATCAAAAGGAACTCCCTTGTACAGAAGGCAGTACAGAGGGCAGGCTATGGTGGAAGCCCTGGGAATGAACTGGTGGTAATAGGCAATGTTGCTTAAAAAAAGCTGTAACTCCTTCAGCGAAGTGGGCCGCGCAAGGTCGACGATACCTCGGACCAAACTTCGTGCTGCGGCCTGTGACAATTATGTCATTCAGGTAATTAATACAATGAGGGATTGCCGACGTGATGTGCTCAAGATAATGTTGAAATATTGCTGGGGCACTGGATATTCCGAAGGCCAACCGCTGGTACTGGTAAAGGCCAAATGGGGTGTTGACAACCACCGGCCATTTGGAGTCCTCATCAAGTGGTATCTGATGATAAGCCTCTGAAAGATCGATTTTCGAAAAATATTGGCCTCCTGCCACGTCGGAGAACAATTCATCAGAACGAGGCAAGCGATAGATGTCCACCACCAATTGGGAATTAATGGTGGCCTTGAAATCGCCACCAAGACGTAATTTTCCCAAGGGTTTCCCGACAATAACGAGGGGCGAAGCCCACTCACTAGAAGAAATGGGAAGAATGACTCAGAGGGCTGTCAGCCGGTCTAGCTCTGCTTTTACCTGAGGGCGAAGAGCCAAGGGGATCTGCCTCGTGCGTAGAAAATGCGGGAGAGCCGACGTTAAGTGAGCAAAGGCTGAAACACGTCCCAGGCCCTCCTCAAAGATATCCTTAAAGCCAGAGGTCAAAGGTTCCAATGATTGATAGGGAACGTCTTCGGAGACCAACTGTATGGTGTCTGCGATAGAAAAACCAAAAGCTTGAAAGACATCCAATCCAAAAAGGTTAGCGGAGCTCGCATCACTGACAACAATAAAAGTAAGAGGCCGAGTGACTGATTTGCAAGGAACGTCGGTAGTGAATTGACCCAGTGGGGGAATGAACTGTTTACCATAACCATCGAGACGCCAGTAAACTGGCGCTAACGGGGATGACCCAAGGTCGGAGTAAGTTTGTGCATTCAACAAGGAAACTGCCACGCCGGTATCTACTTGCAGTTGTAGTCGGCGCGACCGAACTGACACCTCGATAAAGAGTTTGTGTGCCGATGTGTCGGGAGCCTGGCCCGATGAAACTTCCTGAATGTCAACATCCATGTCCTCTGTACTTGCGTCCTTTGATTCATTTGAGGCTGAGTGGCAAACCTTAGCAATGTGTCCTTTTTTATTACATTTGTGACAACCGGCTCAACGCTGGGGGCACTCCGACCGATCATGATGTATATAGCACAACGCACAGGACAGTAACAGGGGCTGGCGGCCGGAACTCTGTTTACGCGCCGTGCGGGAGTGGCTGTAACGGCCGGATTGTACCATTCGCACGTCGTCCACCCCGGACGCAATGGACGCGGACGCGCCGCCCTGAACTACTGCGATGTCGCACCACGCTTCCAACTGTTGACCTGCGGTGTGAGAGACATCATACAATTGAGCAATGGACAGGACTTCCTCAAGGGAAGGGTCTTCCAACTGCGGGGCCCATTGCCGGACCTCCCTATCAGGGGCCGAACGAACAACGACGTCTCGCACCATAACGTGGGCATACGACTCTTGCAACTGCTCCGTGACAAAATGACACTTGTGACTAAGACCGTGCAGGGTAGCGGCCCACGCCCAGTAAGACTGATGGGGCTGTTTCTTGCATTGATAGAACTCGACCCTAGCCGCCACAACATGCGTGCGGCAGCGATAATATGAAGACAGCAATGAACACAATGCGTCAAAAGACCAGGACGAGGGTTCCTGCAACGGCGCTAGCTGACGCAAAACTTGATACAGCGAGGGAGATATCCAAGACAAGAAAAGAGCACAACATACCTCCGCATCGGCAACATGAAATGCCTGGATATGCTGCCGAAGGCGATGTTCATATGCGTCCCAATCCTCCGTCATCTCGTCATACAGGGGAAAGGGAGGAGGGAATGGCGCTGGAGAAGACTGCGTGGAGAGCAATGCCAGAAGCACTTGTTTCACGGTTGCCATGAGCTCCTTCTGCTGCTCGACCAAAACCCGCACTAAATCCTCCATGCCATGGGTAAGCTGCGAAACTGGAACAACGACACAACACGCAAAAGAACGACCCTACTCGTCGCCAATTGTGTATTAACACGGTTCACGTTGTCTGTCGCACTATAGTGTAGACCGGGAACTGTCTGCTAGGCATGCCCGATGTAAAACTGAATGGGCACGGCCCGTGCTGCCTGAGTTGTTGTTGTTCTGCCGGCAGAGGGTGCGGCCCAATTCTCGCGTGCCCTCTGGTGGACGGGACTTTACTTGCAGAAACTACTGTCCGTGACGCGCCGTGCCAATGTGTGCCTCCCGCGATCTTTCTGGTGGCTACTGGAAATTATATATGTCATAAAATAAAAGAACACACTTGCACTTCTCAGTCAATTATGAACCAGCAGAAAAATGTAAAAGTGAATATATTCCACTTTGAAAGATTCAGGCAGAAAAATGGGGAACCAGCTTCATGTCTGAATCAATTATGAGTTTACAGTTATGAGATAAATTCTCCATCACACACACAATTGTGCAATGGGAAGCACCTCTCCAGCCCAACAACTCACAGACAATGACAATTCCCAAAGTTGGCGAGTGTGCCTGGAATGCCACAATTGAGCAACAAACATTACAATAATTCAGTGCATGTTGCCAATTAACACTCTCCCGCCCTATTTCTCAGAACGCCCAGGGTCTTTCAGAATGCCCTGACTTCTCCAGTAAATTAATTATACCTGAGATTTCCTGATTTTCCAGACAAGTTACAACCTTGTAACCTGCCTCTGTCACCACTCACCACAATCTATTCTATTCTCCTACTTTAGTTTGACATGTTTCTGAGCTATGACCCTACTGTCTAGAACTACACTATTTTCTGGCTGTCACACTTGCTTCAGTTTCTCTACTAGCACTAAATGAATAATATAATACTTAAAATGTAGGAAAAGATAGACTGCTACTTACCATAAAGAAGACACATCATGTTGCAGACAGGCGTGATTTAAGACACTCGCATACAGTTTTTGGCCACAGCGTTCATCAGTAAAGAAAACACACACACACATACACACACAAACACAAACACATCTTGCGCACACCTGGCAGCAACTCCAGTATCTCGGGGTGGAATGCTGGCCTGAGATGCTGGAGTTGGTTGTCAGGTGTGTGCGAGATGTGTTTGCTTGTGCGTGTGTGTGTGTGTGTGTGTGTGTGTGTTTGTGTGTCCTTTACTGACAAAGGCTGTGGCCGAAACGTATATGTGAGTGTCTTTTAATTGCTCCCGTCTGGAACGTGACGTGTCTTCTTTATAGTAAGTAGCAATCTACCTTTTCCTACATTGTTAATATTCCTACCTGGAGTTTCCAGTGTTTGATTCAATATAATACTTAGATTTACGTGAAAAACAATCTCTGATGAGATTAAATAAACTGTTAATGGTTATCTTCACTTGCCTACAAAGTGTTCATCTTCTGTGTGATTGAAAACTTTCACATTTGCACTCACACTTCAAATAATGTGATATGTTTGTATGTACTAAATGATACAAGTGACTCACTTTACTTTAATGTGTAATTATAGGAAGTATCAAAGCAGCAAAGGGCATAATACCACCAAAAATTTGCTGATGTGTGACTGGCCAATGCAGGGCAGCACCATAGGTATTTTAATAAAAATACTCAGTCTCAATGACAAATGACATTTTATTCCATTACGTTTACTAGATTCAGTCTTACTAGACTATCTTCAGACCAATAGATGACACCGTCAATGACCAGCCTAGATGACAAGTAGAGCTCCTGTGTACACTGGGAGGCACCATTCATCAACTGATCACAGATATTACCGACAACAGCAAACAAAGATGCCACTGTAATGGGTATGGGACAAGTGATATCTGTTAGTATTGTGCAATTTATTGCTCAGTAAAAATGTTGTTTTCCTGAGAGTGACAGGTTTTCATTGTGGAATAGTATTTTGTCAGTTGGCAGTACACACGGGTTGACTTCCTGTGGGAAATACGGAGATGCTGCAGTACCAAACAATTCGAAAATGATGAGATTAACCTCCTGTTTCTGTGAACACAGATCAGTTGCAGATGAGAAGAGAAACAGTAGGCCACCCATTTTGGTAAATGCTAAACTGGCTAGTTACAGAACATGATGCTACATTCCTCTTCAGAAATTTTGAGGAGAATATCTGTCCAATTTCAGATTTCGTAAGGCAGTGCTCAGAACCTGTGCAGAAGTTGAATTCGGACAAATTATTTTTGTAGTGTTCAGGCATTAAGGGAACCGATAAACAAAAGTATCTAGTGTACTGCACACAGTTTCAGTCGTTTCTCGACATCTGTGATTTCACAGCACTGGACTGTGTTCTCTTCACTGGGTAGGTGTGGCTTCATCTTTCTGGTTAGGTGAACAGCTGGAGTACAAGAATTTAGTCAACCATAAATCCAAGCATTTTTCATGAAAATGCCTCTCACCATCAGAAAACTGGAGTACAGTACACCACACCACATTGCCAAATGGCGTGCCCTACATCCTTTGAAGCAACAATAAACAGTGACTTGCACTGAGACACTGCTACACAGATTGTTTCATTTCTTGAAGCAGGTGAACACTATTGTCATTTACAGCAGTGAAATGCCATTTTTTATAGGTCTAATGAAACAATTCAATTCTTAAGCAAATTTTTTGGCAATCAAACCATCTGTTAAAAGTTGGTGTCTTCATGTTGTCCCAATTTAATACCTCTAGACTTCTTTCTGCCGGGAAAGCCACATACACTGGCACTGACATAATAAGAGAGATTAACAACATCAGTGTAAACATGCTCCTCAAAATGATCTGAAATGTGATAAAATGAGTCTGTGCATGCATTACTGGACTGGGCAACCACTCTGAGAGAAGTTATAAACAACATGTGCGACATCACTGAATATAATAGACATCATAAATATCGAAGCAAGTGATGTGCTGATCACCCTGTACATTGTTCAGATCATACATTGTACTTCACAATTCTGGGATGTACCAAAGGAAGAAAGGTCGTACTACCATCCTCTAGTAAATGAGATTAAATAAAATAATAGTATTATGAGAAGGAAAGTTGCTACTCACCGTATAGCAGAGATGCTGAGTCGCAGATAGGCACAACAAAAAGATTTTCACACTTAAAGCTTTCAGCCAATGGCCTTTATCAACATTCCATCCTGGATTTTACATTGTTTGATTAAATAAAATAAAATTATTCAGTGTAGTGGCTGTTAAGGATTATTTTTACACTCATCCATAAACTGCATGTAGTTTGGTGTACTTATTGCACAAACTACTCCTTCCGAAATGGAAAATACATGCTCATTCACACAACAAGCACTCACACGACCAATTTTTCCAGGCACTGGGCATAGAATGCTGCCATGTCTGAAGTGAGCACCAGTCAGATAGGGTGTGAGGTGGGGATAAGGAAGGGGAAGAGGAGTGATAGAAGGATGGTGGGATAGAAGGCATGTGTTGTGCTGGAGTGGGGGCAGGGAATTCGACAGGTAGGTGGAGGACAGGAATTGCTGTAGGCCGAGACGAGGGTTATTACTGAGTTCCCAGCTGCACAACAGGCTGTGAAGCAGTCATTAAAGTGAAGCATATTGTGTTGGACAGCATATTCAGCAGTCGGTTGGCTCTACTATCTCTTGGACATAGTTTGGAGGTGCCCATTTGTTAGTTGTGATGCTGATGTAGAAGTGACATAGTGGTTGCAGCTGATTTTATAGATCACGTCTTCTTTCACAGGTAGCCCTGCCATTGATGGGGTAGGAGATGCCTGTGATGGAACTGGAGTAAATGGTTGTGAGAGGATATATGTGACAGGTCTTGTATCTAGGTCTATTCCACTGACATGAGCCAGGATGCAAAATGTTAGGAGGAAGGGTGGAATAAGGACGAACAATGATATTACGTAGATTTGGTTGCTGGTGAAATACCACTGTGGGAAGGGTGGAGTGGATATTCCTCATTTCAGGGCATGACAAGAGATGGTCGAAAACCTGGTGGAGAATATGATTCAGTTGGTCCAGTTCTGGGTGGTACTGAGTCAGTTCTGTCCTGTGTGGTACTGAGTCAGTAGAGAAGTGTTCCTCTACAGCCACACAGTGGGTATGTGGGAGGTAGTATGTGACTGGAGAGCCAAGGCACAGTAAATCTGTTTCTGGACAAGGATGATACAGTAATTTTGGTCTGTGAAAGCGTCAGCGAGACCCTTGGCATATTTTGAGAGGAACTACTCTTCACTACTGATATGATAAACAGGGGTAGCTAGGCTGTACAGAAGGAATTTCTTGGACTAGGATGGGTGGCAGCTTTTGAAATGGAGATATTGTTTGCAGTTGGTAAGTTTGATGTGGACAGAGATGCTGATGGAGCCACTCTTGAAGTGGAGATCACCACTGAGGAAGGTGGCTTGCTGGGTTGAGGACGACCAGATGAAGTGAATGGGGGAGGTGGTACTAAGGTTTTAGAGGAATGTTGAGACAGAGTCCACACCTTTGGCCCTTATCACAAAGGTGATATGAACCTGAACCAGGAGAGGTGTTTGGAATTCAGAGTGATTAGGAAGGATTCCTGTAAATGGCCCACAAATAGATTGCCATATGAGTGCCCACTGATGTACCACAGATTTGTTTATAGGTTATGCCTCCAAGGCAGAGGTAATTGTGGGTAACAATATAGCCAGTCATGGTGACCAGGAAGGAGACTGTACAACTGGAGTCAGTTAGGCAATGGGAAAGGTAGTGTTCAATATCAGCAAGCCCATTTAGGATGAAGCCTTTGTCAGCAGGAGGTCATGATCAGTTTTTAGGTGGTGGCTTGCAGTTCTTTCTGCAGATGTAAAATTGGTTTCCATGTTGAGGGATTCAGTAAATGATGCTGAGACAAGGTTCAACTGTAGGAAATTCTGGAAAATTAACAGGAGGGCAGTGGGATAGGATCACAGTTGGATGGAGGAATAAACTGAGTGACACAGGGTTCAATATTAGTTTTGGATTGAGTCTGATTGGTTGGGTTGGTGTCAAAAATGTGTTTCCCCTGTACAGACTGGGGAAAGGAGAGAAGCCCAGCATGACAATTTGTGAAAGGGGCAAAAGGTACGGCTTTTGGGAAGGACTAATACTTCTCTAGGACTGGGATTTTGTAGGACACATTCATGTCTTTGTTTTGGGTCTCCTTGGGTTTTGGATTGTGTATGCTAGTGGGAGGAAGTTTCTGAGGGCGTAATAAATGTAAAGGTCAATAAGACAGGGTTTGTCATGTATGAGAAGATGTGGTGGAGGCTCCTGTAGAGGTGATGGATAGTGATTGTGCATGATAGGAGTAGGACGTGCACAGGTTGAAAAGTTCTTCGAGATGGTGTTATGCATGCTGCTCTAGTTCCCAGAGCACATGAATTTCAGTACGAAAAATGGAATACAGAAATTTGGGCTTGTAGATCACGATAATTTTACAAGTGGAGAGGAGGTGTCACAAGTGAGGTTTGAGACTGATTTAATCGGTTTTGCAAGACTAGGTTGGTGAGGGCTATGGACTGACAATATCTGAACACAGAGAGATCCTTTTCGAGGGAGGAATTGCAGTCAGAGATAGGTAATTTGGTGGGATTGCACGAGCTACGTAACAATGCCAAAATAGTATGTGGGCCTGAGTTCTGGCCAGGAACAGGGAAACTTTTCTGTACTGACGTAGATAGAGACAATGTGAATCCATAATGGAAGTTAAAAAATGCATAAAAATACACAGGAAAAATAAAAAAGGAGCAGACGGATTAAGTATACGGAAAGAAAAGTGAAACCTGAGGGAATAGAACCTACAATGAAAGACAAAAATAAACTTAAATCGATATGAAAACAATATTGGGATGAAAGAGAAAAGTAAATATAAAGACAGCAGTCACTCATCCCATACCAAGAAGCCCCTTCCATACAGCCTAGCCCCCATGACCGTCGCAGCAGCATTGATGAGCAGACCCTCAAGAAAAAACATACCAAGGATCCCACTGAGGCCTTCATAGATCAAAATTACCCTTCCAATCTTGTCCAGAAGCAGATCTCCCCTGTCTCGTTTCTACGGCCATCTACCACCTCTCACCTACCCGCTGTCCTGCGACAAAGAAGCAATCCCCTTGTGACTCAGTACCATCCAGGATGGGAGCAACTGACTCACATTATCCAACAGCGTTTACACTATCTCCTGTCATACCCTGAAATATATCCTCCACAACCCTTTCACAGTGGTATACTGGCACCCACAAACCTGTACAATATCCTTGTCCATCACTACTCCACCCCTGTTCATGGCTCATATCCCTGCAACAGACTCAGAGGCAAGACCTGTCACATACATCCAGCCACTACCATCCCTTCCAGTCTTGTCATGTGCAGGGCTAATTGTGAAAGCATTGTAAACTAAGCTGCAACCACTATGCCACTTCTATGTGGACATGACCACTAACAAGCTGTCTCTCCACAAGAATGGCCACCGCCCAACTGTGGCCGAGAGATGGCTGGACCATGCTGCTGCTGCTGAACATGTTGCCCAACATGACATGCTTCACTTTAATAACTGCTTCAGAGCCTACGTCATCTGGATTTTTCCTACCGACACGAGCTTTTCTGAATTGCGCATGTGGGAACTCTCCCTACAAGATGACCTTCATTCCCATACCACCCAGGTCTCAACATTTGCCAATCCCTGTCCTCCATGTACCTACCCCGCCGCCCACTTCCACTCCAGCACAGCACCCATTCTGTACCACAGACCGACCTACTAAACCTTCTCTATTCCTCCCCCCCCCCTCCCCCTCCCCACATACACACACAAACAAGCACTGTGACACGGTAGTTTGTGGTCCTATGTTGCCTCCATATGTGTTATGCACATATGAGCTAAGCTTGTGTGAACGTATGTGTGTGTTTTTTCTATTTTGGAATTAGAACGTTCGTTGAAAGCTTAAATATTTTAGCAGTGTTTTTCATTGTGCCTGTCTGGAACTCAACGCTTCCTCTGCATGGTGAGTAGCCGTCTACCCTTTCGATACTGTTATTATTCCATCCTAGACTTTGCTTACAGCATGCCTTTTAGCGCACCTGTGCCCTAGATGTGTTCCTGATGCCCGACGGCAGTGATGGTGGTGGCACCTTTGGTGGTGGTGGCGGTGGCGGAGGCGGCCCCTGGGGCTGTGGTTGTGGTGGTGGTTGCAGCAATCTCTGTGCCCCTGGCAGTGGCAGTGCCGGTGCACAAGCTCCCAGTTCTGGCGGCTTCCTGCCGCCCTCTCCGGTGTCGTCACGAGAGTTGCCGCCATCCCCTGAAGCCTGGAGGGTCTTGAGGAAGGCAGCTCGTGACCGCCTCGACTTTTCTGTGTGCGAGAGAGTGAGTTCTATCTTAGGGCTATTACAGGTCAACTGATAGAAAATGTACATTTATCATATAAAAAAGCAGTTTTGTTACATAAAAACCTCTTAATTGCTATACCAATGTGTAAGCACGAAGGTTTATGCACTCTGTTCAGCAAGAGAAGATTCAAAGAACAGCATTGTGGAAGCAGTATGTAATGTATATTTATTTGCAGACTACCAGTTTCAATTAAGTGACGGTCTCCAAGTCCTCAGATAATGCTACAAATATTAATAAAACAATGAGAGCTATTTTCCAGATACCTATGTTCCACCACAACCAGCTTTTTTCCTAAATGTACATTTTCCGGTGACAGAGTTCACCAGCAATCTATGTAACTAATTCTGAGAAAAAAATAATTACAAAGCCTCCCGGTAAACTCTCACAGGGAGATATTCATTTCGGAAGAAGCCGTGGGCAGTGTAACAAATGTATCTTAAATACATTGGCAGTGGTTTCTATTAACATACACATTACTTAGCTGTGGAGCACAAAATGAACACGATCAACACAACATTGTGTTAAAGGAAGGTTTTTTGGCCAGAAACACATAATTTTTTCAGTTGCAACACTTCTCACATATACATGTACGTATCATCATCTACATTTTCATTGAGTGCATAAACTGATAGTTTACTGCAGCATTCAAAAGAATCTGGAGAAGGTACAGCCCTTGGTTGAAATGACAACTTTTGGCAGTTCTGGGATTCTGTTCTTTCAATGAGGGGAAACTGCGAGGTTCTGTCTGTATCTGCATAAAAAGGAAGTGTGTTACTGAATGAATAAGTAAAACTTGATATAAACTGAAAGATTCACTTTTTACTGTCAAAAATAGCATTTCTGGTTGATTTTAATAATCATTTCAATAATATGAATTTGTATTTGCAAAGGAAAGGAATGCACTATTTCTGACACCTGTAGGTTTACAGATATTAATGGATTCCGGTGTAAGTTTAGTTTGCATTGTAACTACATCAGAAAAATTTTCATCATTTCTTGTGTTGTTGCGTATCATTTCTGTGAAGTGAAGCAAGAATATGTGGAAGTAAAATTTTCAAAACTTCCTTCAAATATTGATGAAGTCTCCATTGAGTTTAAGAGCCATTTTCAAGATCTTAAATGTCTATATCTGTATATCTTTAACTTTAACAATCCAAAAATTTTAGAAGTGATCTTCAAGAAGAAGTCTGCAGATTACAAATGTTATATTCAAGTTATCCAGAATCCAAGCAAGCAAGCATTAGGTAAGGTTAGGTTAGGTTAGGTTATGCAGGCAGGCAGTTCATTGTAGGATGTTTAGCAGCTCTCAAGGTTTTATTTCCTTGTCCTTTGCAGCAAATTTCACATGGGAGTACATCAAAATGGCGATAGGCTGAGAGATGGCATTATACATCATCCAGTACAATGGAATTTATCGACACTAGTACGAGAGGTAACCATCAGCAAAATGAGTGTAATGCAGGGGTGCAAAAATTTTTGAGACATAAACAAGATAACAGTCAACTGTTGACAAAATAAGGTACTTGGATAGATAAAAAAAATCTACTCACCAAGTGGTGGCAGAACACACACACGTAAAAGATTATAATTAGGTGAGGTTTTGGAGCCAGTGGCTCCTCCTTCAGGCAGAAGGGTTGAAGGGGATGGAAGATGGTTGAAGGGGAGGTAAGAGGTATGAAGAAAAAGGACTGGACAGGCCTAGGAAAACAGGTAGATTTCGGGACCGCAGGTCAGAGGAGAATTACCGAAGCCACAGCTGCCTGACCCTCCTGCCTGCCTCTCCTCTCTCCTTAACTATCTCTCTCCGAGTAGTTTACAATACTATGCTACACAATAGAGAATCAAGAAAAGTGTCATTCTAGGTACTGCTATTAGAATACAGGGTTTCCATAAAGCCGAACTTTCATTTCAAGAAATCATAACAAGGGACAGACTACCATAGTTCACTGTAAGATGTTTAGCAGCTCTCAAGATTTTTTTCCTTGCCTTTTGCAGCAAAATTGATACTGGAGTGCATCAAAATGCTGATAGACCTAGAGAAGGCACAATACGTCTCCCCATAGTGCAGAATTTATCGACACTAGTATGGGAAGTAACCGTAGGGAAAAAAGTGTAATGCAGTGGTGCACAAATTTTACAGATATATCAATGAAAACAATCAATTGTTGACAACATAAAAAAACGAACTCGCCAAGTGATGGCAGAACACACACCCATGTAAAAGATTATAATTAGGTGAGCTTTTAGAGCCAGTGGCTCCTTCTTCAGGGAGAGCCAGTGGCTCCTTCTTCAGGCAGAAGGTTGAAGGAGAAGGAAGAGGATTGAAGGGGAAGGAAGAGGAAATGAAGGAGAAGGACTGGAGAGGTCTAGGGAAAGGGGTAGATTTTGGGAAAGTCACCCAGAACCATATTTCAGTGGAGAATTACCAGATGGGATGAGAAGGAAAGAATGATTTTTGTATCTTTTATCTGTGTGTGTTTTGCTGCCATTCGGTGATCGAGAGTCGATAGAGTGCTCGCCACATTTCAATGTAGCCACCAGATGTCATTTCGTCATGCATCACATGAATTGCAGTAACTGAATTAACTGTCTGATTAGTGTTAAGTAAGCAGCTACACCTTTTCAGTAATACGTGTTAACTGTTAGCATTGTAGCCAAAGAATTGTTCACTCCAGTACATTTTCACATGTTGTGTGATGACCCCCATATGTGCTACAATGGCTACCCGATAAAGTGCCTCTTTTCAGAAGATGCACCATTGAACATTTATGGATAAGTGAATCGACATAAGATTGGGATCCACATCTACATCTACATGGTTATTCTGCAATTCACATTTAAGTGCCTGGCAGAGGGTTTCATCAAACTAGTTTCATACAACTTCTCTACAATTCCACCCTCAACTGGTGCGCGGGAAAAAGGAACACCTACAGCTTTCCATTCGAGCTCTGATTTCTCTTATTTTATTATGATGATCATTTCTCTCTACATTCGGAAGAGAAAGTTGGTGATTGAAACTTCATAAATAGATCTTGCCGCAAAGAAAACTGCCTTTGTTTCAGTAACTGACACCCCAACTCGAATATTATATCAGTGACACACTCACCCTTACTGCGCAATAACACGAAACGGGCTGCCCTTCTTTGCACTTTTTTGATGTCCTGCATCAATCCTACCTGGTAAGGATCCCACACCGTGCAGCATTATTCCAGCAGAGGACAGACAAGTGTAATGTAGGCTGTCTCTTTAGTGGGTTTGTCGCATCTTCTAAGTGTTCTGCCAACAAAGTGCGGTCTTTGTTTCACCTTCCCCACAATATTATCTTTGTGGTCTTTCCAATTTAAGTTGTAATTCCTATTTATTTAGTCAAATTGGCAGCCCTTAGATTTGTGTGGTTTATCATATACCCAAAATTTATTGGAGTTATTTTAGTACCCATGTGGATGACGTCATACTTTACTTTGTTTAGTGTCAATTGCCACTTTTTGCACCATACAGAAATTCTCTCTAGATTATTTTGTAATTGGAATTGATTATCTGATGATTTTACTAGATGGTAAATTACAGCATCATCCGCAAACAGCCTAAGGGGGCTGCTCAGATTATCACCTAGACCATTTATGTAAATCAGGAACAGCAGAGGGCCTATGACACTACCTTGCGGAACGCCAGATATCACTTCTGTTCTATTCGATGATTTACTGTCTATCACTACGAAATGTGACCTCTCTGAGAGGAAATGACGAATCCAGTCACACAACTGAGATGATACTCCATACGCACACAATTTGATTGTCACTTGTGAGGAATGGTATCAAAAGCCTTCTGGAAATCTAGGAATATGGAATCAATCTGAGATCCCTTGTTGACAGCACTTATTACATCATGGGAAGTTGCACAAGAACAATATCTTCTGAATATGTTATGTATCAATTAGTCATTTTCTTCATGGTGATTCATAATGTTAGAATACAGTATATGCTCCAAAATCCTACTGAAAATTGAGATCAAGTATATGGGTCTGTAATTCAATAGGTTACTCCTATTTCCTTTCTTGAATATTGGTGTGACCTGTGCTACTTTCCAGTCTTTACGAACAGACCTTTCGTCAAGTGAGCGATTGCATATGATTGCTAAGAAAGGCATTATTGTGTCTGCATACTCTGAAAGGAACCTGATTGGTATACCATCTGGACAGGAAGACATGCATTTCTTAAGCGATTTGAGTTGTTTTGCAACACCTAAGACATCTACTTTTATGTCAGTCACACTAACAGCTGTTCTGGTTTCGAATTCTGGAAAATTTACTTCATCTTCTTTCTTGAAGGAATTACGGAAAACTGTATTTAGTAACTCCTCTTTAGTAACACCATCGTCGGTAATATTTCCATCGCTATTGCACAGTGATGGTATTGACTTTTTTTTTGCCATTGGTGTACTTTACATCAGACCAGAATCTGTTTGGGTTTTCTACCATATTTTGAGACAATGTTTCATTGCGGAAACTACTAAAAGCATCTCACATTGACGTCCGCACTAAATTTCGAGCTTCCGTGAAACTTAGCCAGTCTTGAGGATTTTGCTTCTGCAACAGTGTTCTGACGTGTTTTGTGTACCATGGTAGATCAGTCCCGTCTCTTATTAACTTATGCGGCATGAATCTATTTATTGATATCTATTTTGTATCTTTGAATTTGAGCAATATCTGGTCTACATTTACATAATTACCTTGGAAGGAATGGAGACTCTCTCTTAGGAAGGCATCAAGAAAATTTTTATCTGCTGTTTTAAATAGATATATTTTGCATTTGTTTTCAGTGGATTTTGTTGATGTGGTTTTGAGCCTCGCTACAACAACCTTGTGTTCACTAATCCCTTTATCTGACTTGATGCTCTCTATTAGATCAAGATTATTTGTGGCTAAGAGGTCAAGTTTGTTTTCGCAACCATTTACAATTCGTCTGGGCTCATGAACTAATTGTTCAAAGTAATTCTCAGAGAAAGCATTTAGTACAATTTCGGAAGATGTTTTCTGTCTACGACCGGCTTTGAACATGTATTTTCGCCAACAAATTTAGGGTAGAAGTCTCCACCAATTATAGCTGCATGAGTTGGGTACTTATTTGTAATGAGATTCAAGTTTTCTTTGAACCGTTCAGCTATTATACCATGTGAGTCGGGGTCGGAGGAAATTATTATTTTGGTACGGCTGATGAGTATAACCTCTACCCATAGTAATTCACAGGAACTATCTATTTGAACTTCACTACAAGATAAACTACTACCAACAGACACGAACACACCACCGCCTACTTTATTTAATCTACACTTTCTGAACATGGTTTGCACCTCTGTAAAAATTTTGGTAGAATTTATCCCCGGGTTTAGCCACCGTTCTGTTCCTATAACGATTTCAGCTTCAATGGTTTCTATCAGTGCTTGAAGCTCTGGTACTTTTCCAACACAGCTATAACAATTTACAACTACAATACCGACTGTTGCTTGGTCGATTCTTGTCATTTCTTTGCCCTGTAACCTTTGAGACTGGAGGTCTTTTTTATCTTTCTTGAGACTGTCTAACCTAAAAAACTGCCCAGTACACGCCACACAGCCGCTGCTACCCGTACAGCCATTTCCTGTGTGTAGTGGACACCTGATCTATTTAGCAGAACCCGAAACCCCACCACCCTATGGTGCTAGTCAATGGATCTGCAGCCTACATGGTTGCAGAACCGTCTGAGCCTCTGATTCAGACCCTCCACTTTCTCTGTACCAAAGGACCGCAATCGGTCCTGTTGACAATGCTGCAGATGGTGAGCTCTGCCTTCATCTCCCTAGCAAGACTGGCAGTCTTCACCAACTCAGATAGCCGCCAGAAACCACAGAGAATCTCTTCCGATCCATAGTGACACACGTCATTAGTGCCGAGAGGAGCCACCACCTGCAGTTGGCTGCACCCTGTACCCTTCATGGCATCCAGATGGACCCTTTCCACATCTGCGATGTCTTCCCCTGGTATGCATATGGAGTGCACATTGGCTTTCTTCCCGTCCTTAGCTGCCATATCCCTAATGGGGCCCATCACCCGCCTAACATTGGAGCTCCCAATGAAAACCAACCCCAACCTCTGCACTTGTCCAGTCCTCTCAGGAAGACTGACCATTGCCGCAACAGGCGAGGCTGCCCTTGATGGCTCAGAAGTACTTTCGGTACAGGATTTTGGCTCCGCAAAGACACAGGACACATGTGGGCTCAGCCCTGGTGGCCACAAGTGCACTGTCTGGTGCAGTGTAATGCACAACTGGGTGACAGACCCATTTTTCTCCACAGAGAAAATAGGTAATGGAAAATGTTTGCCTGGACAACCTTTAACAGTTCCTGCCACAGCAAAGCCAAGAGTAGCCATTCAACATCTTTAAGCACAATAGTTCACGACCATATTGAAGTTTGAATGTGAAAAGTGTGTCGAAAGACACGTTTCCTGAGTCACACGGGTCATGATCGTCCCATGGCACACAGCCACTGCTCCCTGAATGTCGCGCCACTAAAATCCTTCTTTGGAATTATACTGAGGATTGTGTGTACCTGTTGATGTTGTTGTGGTCTTCAGTCCTGAGACTGGTTTGATGCAGCTCTCCATGCTACTCTATCCTGTGCAAGCTTCTTTAACTCCCAGTACCTACTGCAACCTACATCCTTCTGAATCTGCTTAGTGTATTCATCTCTTGGTTTCCCTCTATGATTTTTACCCTCCATGCTGCCCTCCAGTACTAAATTGGTGATTCCTTGATGCCTCAGAACATGTCCTACCAACCGATCCCTTCTTCTAGTCAAGTTGTGCCACAAACTTCTCTTCTCCCCAATCCTATTCAATACCTCCTCATTAGTTATATGAACTACCCATCTAATCTTCAGAATTTTTCTGTAGCACCACATTTCAAAAGCTTCTATTCACTTCTTGTCCAAACTAGTTATCGTCCATGTTTCACTTCCATACATGGCTACACTCCATACAAATACTTTCAGAAAAGACTTCCTGACACTTAAATCTATACTCGATGTTAACAAATTTCTCTTCTTCAGAAACGCTTTCCTTGCCATTTCCAGTCTAGATTTTATATCCTCTCTACTTTGACCATCATCAGTTATTTTGCTCCCAAATAGCAAAACTCCTTTACTACTTTAAGTGTCGCATTTCCTAATCTAATTCCCTCAGCATCACCCGACTTAATTCGACTACATTCCATTATCCTCATTTTGCTTTTGTTGATGTTCATCTTATATTCTCCTTTAAAGACATTATCCATTCCGTTCAACTGCTCTTCTAAGTCCTTTGCTGTCTCTGACAGAATTACAATGTCATCGGCAAACCTCAAAGTTTTTATTTCTTCTCCATGGATTTTAATACCTGCTCTGAAATTTTCTTTTGTTTCCTTCACTGTTTGCTCAATATACAGATTGAATAACATTGGGGATAGGCTACAACCCTGTCTCGCTCCCTTCCCAATCACTGCTTCCCTTTCATGTCCCTCGACTCTTATAACTGCTATCTGGTTTCTGTACAAATTGTAAGTAGCCTTTCGCTCCGTGTATTTTACCCCTGCTACCTTCAGAATTTAAAAGAGAGTATTCCAGTCAACATTGTCAGAAGCTTTCTCTAAGTCTATAAATGCTAGAGATGTAGGTTTGCCTTTCCTTACTCTAGCTTCTAAGATAAGTCGTAGGGTCAATATTGCCTCACGTGTTCCAACATTTCTACGAAATCCAAACTGATCTTCCCCAAGGTCGGCTTCTACCAGTTTTTCCATTCGTCTATAAAGAATTCGTGTTAGTATTTTGCAGTTGTGACTTATTAAACTGATAGTTCAGTAATTTTCACACCTGTCAACACCTGCTTTCTTTGGGATTGGAATTAGTATATTCTTCTTGAAGTCTGAGGGTATTTCGCCTGTCTCATACATCTTGCTCACCAGATGGTGGAGTTTTGTCAGGACTCACTCTCCCAAGGCTGTCAGTAGTTCTAATGGAATGTTGTCTACTCCCGGGGCCTTGTTTCGACTTAGGTCTTTCAGTGCTCTGTCAAACTCTTCACGCAGTATCATATCTCCCATTTCACCTTCATCTACATCCTCTTCCATTTCCATAATATTGTCCTCAAGTACATCGCCCTTGTATAGACCCTCTATATACTGTTTCCACCTTTCTGCTTTCCCTTCTTTGCTTAGAACTGGGTTTCCATCTGAGCTCTTGATATTCATACAAGTGGTTCTCTTTTCTCCAAAGGTCTCTTTAATTTTCCTGTAGGCAGTATCTATCTTACCCCTAGTGAGATAAGTCTCTACATCCTTACATTTGTCCTCTAGCCATCCCTGCTTAGCCATTTTGCACTTGCTGTCGATCTCATTTTTGAGACGTTTGTATTCCTTTTTGCCTCCTTCATTCACTGCATTTTTATATTTTCTCCTTTCATCAACTAAATTCAATATTTCTTCTGTTACCCAAGGATTTCTACTAGCCCTCGTCTTTTTACCTACTTGATCCTCTGCTGCCTTCACTACTTCCTCTTGAGTAGTCCCCACCCGGAGATCCGAATGGGGGACTATTTTACCTCCGGAATATTTTACCCAAGAGGAGCCATCATCATTTAACCATACAGTAAAGCTGCATGCCCTCGGGAAAAAATACGGCTGTAGTTTCCCCTTGCTTTCAGCCGTTCGCAGTACCAGCACAGCAAGGCCGTTTTGGTTAGTGTTACAAGGCCAGATCAGTCAATCATCCAGGCTGTTGCCCCTGCAACTACTGAAAAGGCTGCTGCCCCTCTTCAGGAACCACACGTTCGTCTGGCCTCTCAACAGATACCCCTCCATTGTGGTTGCACCTACGGTACGGTTATCTATATCGCTGAGGCACGCAAGCCTCCCCACCAATGGCAAGGTCCGTGGTTTGCACTGCTAGCCTCCATGCACAAACCGATGAAGCAATCGGAACTGTCAACCCTGTGATGTTGACCCGTACACTGGCAGAACTCTACAATCACCTCAACATTCTATGACTTATGAATTGGGTACAAATTACACAATGAAATGCAGGTATAACAGAAGAAACTTTGGGAGATGCTTAACTTTTTACAACAAACCATAATACGTTATCTCTAATAGTTTCCCAGTTATGAGTTTTTAAAATGATAGTTGGAATTTACAGATAGCCTGTATACAGTAAAAGCATGCATGAAAACGTCTTTTACTGCATTTGTCAGACTATATTCCATGTCAGAAAATTACAGTTATGCTGAAATTTACCTTCCAGTGATTTCTTCGGCAGAAAAAAGTTATACCTTTTTGTAGAGCAGCTAAAATTGTTGGGGAAACTGATTCTTAACCACATTATTAATTTTCACTGGAATAATTTTTGAATCTAATAATAATAATGGACAGCATACCCCAAGGACACCCCCCCCTCCCACCTCCCACAAATCATGGACCTTGCCATTGGTGGGGAGGCTTGCGTGCCTCAACGATACAGATAGCCGTACCGTTGGTGCAACCACAACGGAGGCGTATCTGTTGAGAGGCCAGAGAAACATGTGGTTCCTGAACAGGGGCAGCAGCCTTTTCAGTAGTTGCAGGGGCAACAGTCTGGATTATTGACTGATCTGGCCCTGTAACACTAACCAAAATGGCCTTGCAGTTGTGGTACTGCAAACGGCTGAAAGCAAGGGGAAACTACAGCCGTAATTTTTCCTGAGGGTATGCAGCTTTACTGTATGATTAAATGATGATGGCATCCTATTGGGTAAAATATTCCGGAGGTAAAATAGTACCCCATTCGGATCTCCAAGCGGGGACTACTCAAGAGGACGTCGTCATCAGGAGAAAGAAAACTGGCATTCTACGGATCGGAGCGTGGAATGTCAGATCCCTTAATCAGGCAGGTAGGTTAGAAAATTTAAAAAGGGAAATGGATAGGTTAAAGTTAGATATAGTGGGAATTAGTGAAGTTGTATAAATGGAAGAACCCTGGAGATACTAGAAGGTTTCAGATAGATTATATAATGGTAAGACAGAGATTTAGGAACCAGATTTTAAATTGTAAGACATTTCCAGGGGCAAATGTGGACTCTGACAACAATCTATTGGTTATGAACTGTAGATTAAAACTGAAGAAACTGCAAAAAGCTGGGAATTTAAGGAGATGGGACCTGGATAAACTGAAAGAACCACAGGATGTACAGAGTTTTAGAGAGAGCATAAGGGAACAATTGACAGGAATGGGGGCTAGAAATACATTAGAAGAAGAATGGGTAGCTTTGAGGTATGAAATAGTGAGGGCAGCAGAGGATCAACTAGGTAAAAAGACGAGGGCTAGTAGAAATCCTTGGGTAACAGAAGAAATATTGAATTTAATTGATGAAAGGAGAAAATATAAAAATGCAGTAAATGAAGGAGGCAAAAAGGAATATAAACGTCTCAAAAATGAGATTGACAGGAAGTGCAAAATGGCTAAGCAGAGATGGCTAGAGGACAAATGTAAGGATGTAGAGACATATCTCACTAGGGGTAAGATAGATACTGCCTTCGGGAAAATTAAAGAGACCTTTGGAGAAAAGAGAACCACTTGCATGAATATCAAGAGCTCAG
Source organism: Schistocerca americana (assembly GCF_021461395.2). Taxonomy (NCBI): domain Eukaryota; kingdom Metazoa; phylum Arthropoda; class Insecta; order Orthoptera; family Acrididae; genus Schistocerca; species Schistocerca americana. Next base: position 719,175,552 of record NC_060123.1, read on the forward strand.
ATGGAAACCCAGTTCTAAGCAAAGAAGGGAAAGCAGAAAGGTGGAAGGAGTATATAGAGGGTCTATACAGGGGTGATGTTCTTGAGGATAATTTATGGAAATGGAAGAGGATGTAGATGAAGGTGAAATGGGAGATATGATACTGCGTGAAGAGTTTGACAGAGCACTGAAAGACCTAAGTCGAAACAAGGCCCCGGGAGTAGACAACATTCCATTAGAACTACTGACAGCCTTGGGAGAGCGAGTCCTGACAAAACTCCACCATCTGGTGAGCAAGATGTATGAGACAGGCGAAATTCCCTCAGACTTCAAGAAGAATATAATAATTCCAATCCCAAAGAAAGCAGGTGTTGACAGGTGTGAAAATTACTGAACTATCCGTTTAATAAGTCACAACCGCAAAATACTAACACGAATTCTTTACAGACGAATGGAAAAACTGGTAGAAGCCGACCTCGGGGAAGATCAGTTTGGATTTCGTAGAAATGTTGGAACACGTGAGGCAATACTGACCCAACGACTTATCTTAGAAGAAAGATTAAGGAACGGCAAACCTACATCTCTAGCATTTGTATATTAAGACAAAGCTTTTGACAATGTTGACTGGATTACTCTCTTTCAACTTCTGAAGGTGGCAGGGGTAAAATACAGGGAGCGAAAGGCTATTTACAATTTGTGCAGAAAGAAGATGGCAGTTATAAGAGTTGAGGGACATGAAAGGGAAGCAGTGGTTGGGAAGGGAGTGAGAGAGGGTTGTAGCCTCTCCCCGATGCTATTCAATCTGTATATTGAGCAAGCAGTAAAGGAAACAGAAGAAAAGTTCGGAGGAGGTATTAAAATCCATGGAGAAGTAATAAAAACTTTGAGGTTTGCCGATGACATTGTAATTCTGTCAGAGACAACAAAGGACTTGGAAGAGCAGTTGAACAGAATGGACTGTGTCTTGAAAGGAGGGTATAAGATGAACATCAACAAAAGCAAAATGAGGATAATGGAATGTAGTCGAATTAAGTTGGGTGATGCTGAGGGAATTAGATTAGGAAATGAGACACTTAAAGTAGTAAAGGAGTTTTGCTATTTGGGGAGCAAAATAACTGATGATGGTCAAAGTAGAGAGGATATAAAATGTAGACTGGCAATGGCAAGGAAAGCATTTCTGAAGAAGAGAAATTTGTTAACATCGAGTATTGATTAAGTGTCAGGAAGTCTTTTTTGAAAGTATTTGTATGGAGTGTAGCCATGTATGGAAGTGAAACATGGACGATAAATAGTTGAGACAAGAAGAGAATAGAAGCTTTCGAAATGTGGTGCTACAGAAGAATGATGAAGATTAGATGGGTAGATCACATAACTAACGAGGAGGTATTGAATAGAATTGAGGAGAAGTGGAGTTTGTGGCACAACTTGACTAGAAGAAGGGATCAGTTGGTAGGACATGTTCTGAGGCATCAAGGGATCACCTATTTAGTCCTGGAGGGCAGTGTGGAGGATAAAAATCATAGAGGGAGACCAAGAGATGAATACACTAAGCAGATTCAGAAGGATGTAGGCTGCAGTAGGTACTGGGAGATGAAGAAGCTTGCACAGGATAGAGTAGCATGGAGAGCTGCATCAAACCAATCTCAGGACTGAAGACCACAACAACAACAACAACCCCAATGACACACTTTCCTTCATTAGTACTTCAAGGGCTGCTGTTTACTTGCCTTCTTTGTTAGTTCCAACCTCTCCCAGGAAGACGTTTCTTTTAGCACTTAGCTCTGCTGCAGCTCTCCCTTGCTGTTTCCACCTTTGGCATATGCCATTCATAAACATTTTTATAAGTTTCCTTTTGTCCTTCATTTGCAACCTAGTTTACAATTTCTCAAACTATCACATATTTGGTTATGTGACCTCTTTTTTAATATGAGAGGTCTCCTCACATGTGTGTAATTTTCTTCTCCTCCCCACTCCCCTACCAAAAAACCACACACCCTAAATACTGACAATATCAATATGAAGCAAAATAAAATTCATATCTCATATAAATTTTAATTTAAAACTCGGAATGCACAAATATGTAATGTACTGCTGACTTTTCACTATTTTTTACTGCCTACAGAATTATTTAAAATATGAAACGTCAAATCACAAGCCGCAACATTCGACATACTTCGGGCGTGGGCCACACTACATTCGTGACGCCAATCAATTCATCACTACAGTTGGTCCCCTCTGATTGTGGGGCCTTTTTATTTTCATTTATTTATTTTTCTAACACACATAAGCCTAAACAGTATTAGCAGCTGGATCAAACTGTTAAGGACCTGTGACAGACAAACACAGTGAAGAGGTGGAATGAACAATTAGTACAACCGACCCTTTTAAGGCACCACTCACTAAAAGCCTCACAGACAACAAGCAGCCACGGTTGAAAATTAAACCTCCTTCGCCACGTCATTACGGCTATACTGTATCTGCTGAAAACTCAGATATCTCAGATGACAGACACGCATCGAAGCGTAAGTGGTAAAACTCTGACACAGGGTTTCATTACAGCAAGTGCAAAGTGGTGTGAGGGTGCCACTTACCAGTTGACTGAGGACAGTAACAGTCTCACTAAAATTATGTCTTTGGGGGGCAAGTGTATTTTGCCCAAAACATACAGAGGGGTGTAAATTCCTCCAGCTCATTCCCACGGGGAGACGACCCATGTTCGTGCCCAGGTGATACTACATACCTGTATATATCTGTACAGAGATGGAATGAGGGGACAATAGTTATAAGATGCAAGTAGTGACGTTGTAGCAGTGGCACCTTCAGCCTCATTCCCTAAGAGACCGACACGTCCGGGAACCCATAAAGACGACAGGCTGGTGTGAGCTTCGGTGAGTGAGTTGGAGGCGTTCCCGATGTATAGTACTAAAGGGTAGTACCAAAGGGTGGTATGTAAGGGTGCCTACTGACTTTCAGAGGATCAAATTCATGACTCTTCCATTACACCTCGAGTTTAATTCTTGACTTCTTCAAAATGTGGTTGATACAGTGACAAAAACATTTTTGTCATTGAACCTGAAATCAGTTGAAATTAAAACTGAATTGAATCATTCTTATATCCCTTAAAACACATGTCAATATGAATAATGTAACTATGTATGACTTGTAACAATATTATGAAAAGGAAAGTTGCTACTCACTATATAGCAGGGATGCTGAGTCGCAGATTGGCACAACAAAAAGACTGTTACAAATAAAGCTTTCAGCCCATAAGGCAATCATCAAAAATTGATGACACACACACACACACACACACACACACACACACACACACACACACACACACACACACACACACACATGCAACTCACGCAAACACGACTGCAGTCTAAGGCAACTGTAGCCACACTGTGAGCAACAGCACCAATGCATGATGGGAGTGGCGACTTGGTGGGGGTAAGGAGGAAGCTGGGGCAGGGAGGGGAAGGGATAGTAGGGTAGGGATGGCGGACAGTGCAGTGCTGCTAGGGAGTGCGCAGGGACGAGGTGGAGACGGCAAGGCAGCTATGTGCAGTTGGGGGGTTAGTCAGAGAACACGGGAGAGCTGGAGAGAGGGGATAGTGGAAAAGGAGTGAAGTAAAAGGACTGGGTGCAATGGTGGAATGAAGGCTGTATAGTGCTGGAATGGGAACAGGGAGGCTGCATGGGTGAGGAAAATGGTTAACAAAGTTTGAGGCCAGGAAGGTTACGGGAACATAGGATATATTGCAGGAAAAGTTCCCACCTGCACAATTCAGAAAAGCTGGTGTTGGTGGGAAGGATCCATATGGCACAGGCTGTGAAGCAGTCATTGAAATGAAGGATGTTATGTTTGGCAGCATGCTCAGCAGCCATGTGGTCCACTTGTTTCTCTGCCACAGTTTGTCGATAGCCATTCGTGCGGACAGACAGCTTGTTGGTTGTCATGCTCATATAGAATGCAGCCCAGTGGTTGCAATTTAGCTTGTAGATCACATGACTGGTTTCACAGGTAGCTCTGCGTTGAATGGGATAGGTGATGTTTGTGATGGGACTGGAGTAGGTGATGGTGGGATGATGTATGGGACAGGTGTATGAGCCATGAGGTAAGAGGTTGGGAGCAGGGGTTGTGTAGGGATGAACGAGTATATTGTGTAGGTTCGGTGGATGGCAGTATACAACAGTGGGAGGGGTGGGAAGGATAGTGGGCACCACATTTCTCATTTCAAGGCATGATGAGAGGTAGTTGAAACCGTAGCAAAGAATGTAATTCAGTTGCTCCAGTCCCGAGTAGTACGAGTTACGAGGAGAATGCTCCTCCATCATGGTGGGACTTTGGGAGACTGGAAAGATAAGGCATGGGAGATTTGTTTTTATACAATATTGGGAGGATAATTACGGTCTGTGAAGGCTTCAGTGAGACCCTCTGTGTATTTCAAGAGGGACAACTCATCACTGCAGATGCAGTGACCATGGATGGCTAGGCTGTATGGAAGGTACTTCTTGATATGGAACGGGTGGCAGATGTCAAAGTGAAGGTAGCTGGAGGTTAATAGGTTTGATGTGGACAGAGGTACAGATGTAGCCATCTTGGAGGTGGAGCTCAACATCTAGAGAGGTGGCTTGTTGAATTGAGTAGGGCCAGGTGAAGCAAATGGGGGAGAACTTGTTAAGGTTCTGGAGGAAGTGGATAGGGTGTCCTCACTCTTGATTCAGGTCTCAAAGATGTCATTAATTAATCAGAGCCAGGTGAGAGGTTAAGGAATCTGGGTATAAAGGAAGGATTTATCTGGATGACCCATGAATAGGTTGGCATAGGATGGTGCCCATAGGCGTACCTTGGATTTGTCTGTTGGTAATGCCTTCAAAGGAGAATTAATTGTGGATGAGGATATAGCTGGTCATGGTGACTAGGAAGGAAGTTGTCGATTTGGAATCTGTCAGCGGAAGATAGTGTTCAATAGCAATAAGGCCATGGGCATTAGGGATGTTAGTGTAAAGGGAGGAAGCATCAATAGTGGCGAGCAGGGTACTATATGGTAAAGGGACAGGGACAGGGACAGGGACAGAAACTGTGGACAGATAGTTAGTGGAGGAAATGGTTGGTATCTTTTATATAGGACGGTAAGTTCTGGGTAACAGGTTGAAGTTGTTGGTCTATAAGAGCAGAGATTCTCTCAGTGGGGGCACAGTAACTGGCCACAATGGCGCATCCTGGGTGGTTGGGTTTGTGGACTTTAGGAAGCATGTAGAAGGTGGGAGTGCAGGGAATGGTAGGGGTAAGTAGAAAGATGGACTCTGGGGAAAGGCTCTGGGATGGGCCTACAGGATTTGAGTAGCGACCGGAGATCCTGCTGGATTTCTGGAATGGGGTCACTGTGGTGAGGTTTGTAGGTGGAATTATCTGACAGCTGGTGGAGTCCTCCTGTCAAGTAATCCTGGTGGTTCAAAACAACAGGGATTGAGCCTTTGTCCTCAGATAGGATTATAAGGTCAGGATCAGTTTTTAGATGGTCGACTGCATTTCTTTCTGCGGATGTAAGGTTAGTTTGTATGTTGAGGGACATGGCGAATGATGGTGAGGCAAGGTTCAAGGTTAAGAAATTCTGGAAAGTTAACAGGGGGTGGCTTGGGGCCAGTGGAGGTGGATCACAGTTGGATGGAGGAGCGAACTGAGTTAGGCAGGGTTCAACATAGGTGTTTGGTTGGGTCTGATTGGTAGGGTTGGTGGCAAGCTTCGTTACTGTGTCATTAGACGTTTGATTCTCTTTCTGTATTAGTCTTTTGTTATATTCACATTTGTTGTTTATTAATACTGTTAATAATAGTAGTTACTTCCCTTGTAGAGTAAGTTTGCAATTGTTGTAGTCAGGTTTTTAACATCTTCTTATTGTAGTAGCAGAACTTAGAAAAAGTAAAATTTTACCATGAGTGAGAAGTGTGTGCTTTGCAGTAGGTTCGTGAGTAGTGGATAGCGGTGTGAGACTTGTTCGAAGTATTTTCACTGGGGGGAATGCAGTGGGGAAGCCAGTGGGCATTCTGGTGAGATCCTCTCCTGGAACTGCAGGTTATGTAGCAAGAGTAAGTTGATAGAGGAGCAGGAGCGTAAGATCTGTGACCTTCAGGTGCAGTTGAAAAACGGACAGGAGGAGCTAGATAGGATGAGGAGGAAGAAGGGGGTTGGGGAATGGGAGCTGGCTGTTGGCAAGAGATCTGCTAGGAGAAGAAGATTTACAGATAGTTTTACTGTTGGTGTTTACAATAGATATGACCAACTGTCAGAGTCTAGTGGAGAGGAATCTCTAGTAGCTGTAGATGTAGGAAGTATGCAGCAGACCTCAGTAGTTACGGTGGCTAGAACAGTTGCAAAGTCGAAGAGGTAGAAGAAGGTTCTGCTGTTAGGTAGTTCTCATGGCAGAGGTGTAGGCCAGCAGTTGCAGGAAGTGCTGGGGAGTGAGTACCAGGTCACCAGCATTGTGAAGCCTAATGCAGGATTGACTCAGGTGACTGTTAACATAGGGGGGGTTTGTAGGAATTTTACTAAAGAGGATCAGGTAGTGACTGTGGGTGGGGCTGGTAACAGTATTGATAGGGATGGGGAGTATGACATAGATGGTGACCTGGAAAAGAAAGCCACTCAGACTGGCAACACGAATGTGCATTTCGTGAAACTGTTTTAGCGTCACAATCGGCCTCATCTTAATACAGCTGTCAGGCGTAATAACATGAGACTTGGGAGTGCGCTGATGACAGAAAGCATGGGTCACATTTCAGTGGTGTCGGTGGAGTCTATTAGCAGGACGGGTTTCACTAGACATGGCCTGCACCTCAACAGGTATGGGAAGGGGAGGTTGGCAAAGCTTATAGGTGACAGCATAGGTGGGGTTGGTGGGATCACTCATGGGAAAATTCCTGCAGTAGTGGGTGTTAGAGCTGCACCTTTTTTAGATTGAAGTCAGCTGATAGGTATTCCTGCTTAAGGGAAGTCTCTCTAACAAAGGAACTACTTTTGACAAAGCTTAGATGTCCGCGTAATGAGGGAATTAGTACATTTCATCAAAATATACAAGGTATTAGAGATAAAGTTAGTGAACTGCTTATAGATGTTGACTCTGAAATTATTGGTATATCTGAAAACTTCTTAAATAAGGAGATAATTCAGAGGCTTCCTTTACCAGGATACAGGTTGGCTGGCAGCTTTTCGAGGAGCTCTTTGCGGTGTGGGGGAGTAGCCATGCATGTGAAAAACGGCATCCCATTTGAGTCAATTGATGTTTCAAAGTACTGCACTGAAAAGGTGTTTCAATGTTGTCCAGGTGTGGTTAAATTTAATGGAGCTAAACTTCTAATGTTGTTATTTATAGATCCCCAGACTCCGATTTCACAACATTTTTGCTAAAGCTAGAGGAGGTTCTTGGTTCACTTTATAGGAAATACAAAAAGTTAGTTATATGTGGTGACTTCAATATTAATTGTGTAAGTGATTGTGCAAGAAAGAGGATGCTGGTAGACCTCCTTAATTCGTATAATCTTATGCAAACCGTATTCTTTCCAACGAGAGTGCAAGGGAACAGTAGAACAACCATAGACAACATTTTTGTTCATTCCTCATTACTAGAAGGACATTCTGTTAGCAAAAGGGTGAATGGCCTTTCAGATCATGATGCACAAATTTTAACTCTAAAAGATTTTTGTGCTGCAACACGTGTTAAATATAGTCATCAGCTGTTTAGGAAAGCTGATCCAGTTGCTGTAGAGACCTTTGTAAACCTTATCAAGGAACAAGAGTGGCAAGATGTTTATAGCGCTGATACAGTAGACGATAAATATAATGCTTTTCTCAAGACTTTTCTCGTTCTCTTTGAAAGTTGCTTTCCGTTAGAACGTTCAAAACAGGGTACTAGCACAAACAGGCAGCCTGGATGGCTGACTAGAGGGATAAGAATATCTTGTAGAGCAAAGTGGCAGTGAAAATCTAAATGCGGCAGCCAATTACAAACAGTATTGTAAGTTGCTTAAAAATGTTATTAGGAAGGCAAAAAGTGTGTGGTATGCAGATAGAATAGCTAAGTCTCAGGATGAAATTAAAACTATATGGTCAGTCGTAAAGGAAGTGGCTGGTCTGCAGAGACAGGTCGAGGATATAGAATCAATGCATAGTGGGAATGTCCGTGTCACTTTCTGAATATAGCAGGTGAACTAAATAAAAACCTAGTCCCAACAGGGAATCATATAGCACTCTTAGAAAAAAGTGTTCCGAGACTGTTACATGAAATGCTCCTCCATAATACTGACAAGAGGGAGATTGAGTTAATAATTAAATCACTAAAGACCAAGAACTCTCATGGATATGACGGGGTATCTAGCAGAATACTGAAGTATTGTTCTATGTATGTTAGCCCAGTACTTAGCCATATCTGTAACTTTTCCTTTAGGAGTGGTCAGTTTCCTGACCAATTAAAGTACTCGGTAGTGAAGCCACTTTATAAAAAGGGAGACATTGATAATGTTGACAATTTTAGACCTATTTCTATGCCATCGGTGTTTGCTAAAATTATCGAGAAGGTTGTATATACAAGGTTACTGGAGCATTTAAATTCACATAATTTGCTGTCAAATGTTCAGTTTGGTTTTAGAAATGGTTTAACAACTGAAAATGCTATATTCTCTTTTCTCTGTGAGGTTTTGGATGGATTAAATAAAAGGTTGCGAACGTTAGGTGTTTTCTTTGATTTAACGAAGGCTTTTGACTGTGTTGACCACAAAATATTACTGCAGAAGTTGGACCATTATGGAGTAAGGGGAGTAGCTTACAATTGGTTCGCCTCTTACTTTAAGAACAGAAAGCAGAAGGTAATTCTCCACAATATTGAGAGTGGTAGTGATGTTCAGTCCCAATGGGGCACTGTTAAGTGGGGCGTTCCCCAAGGGTCGGTGCTGGCGCCACTGCTGTTTCTTATTTATATAAATGATATGCCTTCTAGTATTACAGGTGGTTCAAAAATATTTCTGTTTGCTGATGACACCAGTTTGATAGTGAAGGATCTTGTGTGTAATACTGAAACAGTCTCAAATAATGTAGTTCATGAAATAAGTTTGTGGCTTGTGGAAAATAATTTGTTGCTAAATCACAGTAAGACTCAGTTTTTACAGTTTCTAATTCACAATTCAACAAGAACTGATATTTTGATCAGACAGAATGGGCAAATTATAAGCGAGACGGAACAGTTCAAGTTCCTAGGCGTTCGGATAGATAGTAAGCTGTTGTGGAAAGCCCATGTCCAGGATCTTGTTCAGAAACTAAATGCTGCTTTATTTACCATTAGAACAGTATCTGAAATAAGTGTCACTTCAACACGAAAAGCAGTCTACTTCGCATATTTTCATACAGTTATGTCGTATGGTATTATTTTTTGGGGTAATTCTTCTGATTCAAAAAGGGTAGTTTTGGCTCAAAAACGGGCTGTTCAAGCTATATGTGGTGTAAGTTTGAGAACCTCTTGTTGACCCCTATTCAATAGTCTGGGAATTCTGACATTGCCCTCACAGTATATATTTTCTTTAATGTCATTTGTTGTTAGCAATATTAGCCTATTCCCAAGAGTTAGCAGCTTCCACTCAGTTAATACTAGGCAGAAATCCAATCTGCATGTGGAATGCACTTCCTTGACTCTTGTGCAGAAAGGAGTGCAGTATTCTGCTGCATCCATTTTCAATAAGCTACCACAAGAACTCAAAAATCTTAGCAGTAGCCCAAACTCCAAGTCTAAACTAACCAAAGTCTAAACTGAAGAGTTTCCTCATGGCTCACTCCTTCTATTCTGTTGAGGAACTCCTGGAAGAGCTAAAAAATTAAGCAAATTCCAGTGTTACATTGTTGATTTTCTTTATTTAAACTTACGACTTGTCACCTGAATATGTTTTTTATATTTCATTTTATCTGTTTCTAATATTATGTTATAATTTCATGTATTGACTCGTTCCATGACAATGGAGACTTCTCCTTAATTTGGTCCCACGGAACAATAAATAAATAAATAATAAGGACTTTTTCCACTATAGGGACCAAGAGAAGGAGTGCAGGTCTTTAACAAGTCCTGCATGATTGAATTTGGGAGTGGGGCAAAAGGTGAGACCTTTGGAAAGGACTGATATTTCTGTGAATCTAAGGATTCTGGAGGAAAGCCCGATGGCAGTGTTTCAGGTCTGTTTATGTTCTGGATTGTTTGTGGTGATAAGAGGGAGTTTTGGAGGGTGAGTTGAATTTAGTAGGTCTGCAGTCAGCTATGAAGGGATGAGGAAGAGGTTTGGAGGTGGTTTTAGAGGTGGCGGACAGTGGTACTCCAAGGTGGGAAAAGGAAGTGAGCAGGTCAGAGAAGTTTTTGAGGTGGAATTGCACCCAGTCTTTTAACTTCTCTCCTATTCCGCTACCCCCTCTCCCCTGTCTCCTTCAACTAACCTTCCGACTCCACATAGCTGCCAAACAGTAAATCAGTCAAGAACTCTTCAAGCTTCTTGCTAACACCATTTCATCTTATGTAATATATATACATTTACATACCACCTATATTAAAGAAAAGTCTAGCCTATATCTATCTGAATGTTTGAAATTTGAAATAAACTGGTCAAGAACTTTTGAGATTTTGGCTAACAACTTTTCCCCATTAGGTATTAAATATGTATTTATATATTATACATATATTTCAAAAATTATATAGCCTGTGTAGAAATACAGATGGTTCAATTTTGAGTGGTGACAAAACAATACGTAGAAGATGGCTCAACACTTTGATGAACTGTTGAATGATGGTATAGGCTGATAACCAAGGAATCTTACCCTCTGTAAATACAAGGAACCCAGAAATTGGGGAACTAATACCAACTGCTGAGGAAGTGGAGGCAGCCACAAAGAAGCTTAAGAATAATATTTCAATGTGCTCTAACTACAGGGGAATTCGCCTATTACCTACAGCATGTAAAATGTTTTGCAACATTCTTTTTAAAAGGCTTACAACCCATGCTGAAACTGTTATTGGTGACTATCAATGTTGGTTTCATCAAGGAAGATCTACTATTGATCAGGTCCTCACGATATAGCAAATGCTAGCAAAATGCATATGATTTGGGGTTGACTCATTTCGCCTCTTTATAAACTTCAGATTGGCATATGACAGTACTGAAACAAGGGCAATGGCAAAGTTAGATATTCCTAATGAATGGATTGCCTTTATGAAAGCTGCTATGGAAAGCACCCAGAGTAAAATTAAAACACAGGAGATGTTTCAGTGTACTGTGACCACAAAAAATAATGTTAATCTAGACTCGAAAAATGTTACAAGAGAGGCAAGCATCAATACAAAGAGGGACTATCTTGTGAAAATCAGTTCATGTGCTGGGATATGCAAATGATACTGGTATAATTGCAAGAATGCCAAGAGCAATGAAAGAAGCCTCTATAAGTCTTGAAAGTGCTGCTAGAAAGATGAACCTACAGATAAAACAAACAAAAAGTATATGCCTATAATTAAGGAAGATTATCCAAATGAGTTTGTATAAGTTTGATGTCGGGTATTATTGCTTACCTCAAATTACAAGTACATTCTAAGAACAACATCAGTTCTGAAATCCAAAAATGAAAATTGTCCACCAGCAAGTGCTACAGTGGCTCCAGAAAACATCTGAAATCTAACTTTCTGTTCGGAAAAACTAAAGTTACGATATGTAATGTTTTAGTAATGCCGGTGCTAACACATAGTGCTGCAACATAGGCATTAACAAAATTTGACGAAAAGCAAATGGATATATTTGAAAGAAAGATTTCCATGAACTTTTTTGTGTTGCCTTCTTTCATCAATCAACAGAAGTAGTAGTTCTGTCACCCATCGTTTCTTTGGGGTTACCTTCTTTGTACCTATGTTTTTCTTTCCAACTTCTGTCACTGCCATTTTTAGAGATGTGCATTCCTCTTCAACTGCACTGCCTACAGAGCTATTCCTCATTGCCGTGTCTATAGCCTTAGAGAACTTTAAATGTATATCATTATTCCTTAGTACTTCCGAATACCACTTCTTTGCATACTGATTCGTCCTGACTAATCTCTTAAACTTTAGCCCACTCTTCATCATTGTGATTGAGTGTATATCTGCTCGTGGGTACACCTTGTGTCCAGTACCTGATTTTGGAATCTCTGCTTGACCATGATGTAATCTAACTGAAATCTTCCAGTATCATCCAGCCTTTTCCAAGTATACCTGCTCGTCTTGTGATTCTTGAACAGAGTATTCGCTGTTACTAGCTGAAATTTATTACAGAGCTCAATTAGTCTTTCTCCTCTCTCATTCCTTGTCCCACGACCATATTCTCCTGTTATTTTTTTCTGCTCCTTTCCCTACAACTGCATTCCAATCCCCCACGAATATTAGATTCTCATCTCCTTTACGTACTGCATCACCCTTTCAACATCCTCATATACAGGGTGTTTCAAAAATGACCAGTATATTTGAAACGGCAATAAAAACTAAACAAGCAGCGATAGAAATACACCGTTTGTTGCAATATGCTTGGGACAACAGTACATTTTCAGGCGGACAAACTTTCGAAATTACAGTAGTTACAATTTTCAACAACAGATGGCGCTGCATGTGATGTGAAAGATATAGAAGACAATGCAGTCTGTGGGTGCGCCATTCTGTACGTCGTCTTTCTGCTGTAAGCGTGTGCTGTTCACAACGTGCAAGTGTGCTGTAGACAACATGGTTTATTCCTTAGAACAGAGGATTTTTCTGGTGTTGGAATTCCACCGCCTAGAACACAGTGTTGTTGCAACAAGACGAAGTTTTCAACGGAGGTTTAATGTAACCAAGGGACCGAAAAGCTATACAATAAAGGATCTGTTTGAAAAATTTCAACGGACTGAGAACGTGACGGATGAACGCGCTGGAAAGGTAGGGCGACCGCGTACGGCAACCACAGAGGGCAACGCGCAGCTAGTGCAGCAGGTGATCCGACAGCGGCCTCGGGTTTCCGTTTGCCGTGTTGCAGCTGCGGTCCAAATGACGCCAACGTCCACGTATCGTCTCATGCGCTAGAGTTTACACCTCTATCCATACAAAATTCAAACGCGGCAACCCCTCAGCGCCGCTACCATTGCTGCACAAGAGACATTTGCTAACGATATAGTGCACAGGATTGATGATGGCGATATGCATGTGGGCAGCATTTGGTTTACTGACGAAGCTTATTTTTACCTGGACGGCTTCGTCAATAAACAGAACTGGCGCATATGGGGAACCGAAAAGCCCCATGTTGCAGTCCCATCGTCCCTGCATCCTCAAAAAGTACTGGTCTGGGCCGCCATTTCTTCCAAAGGAATCATTGGCCCATTTTTCAGATCCGAAACGATTACTCCATCATGCTATCTGGACATTCTTCGTGAATTTGTGGCGGTACAAACTGCCTTAGACAACACTGCGAACTCCTCGTGGTTTATGCAAGATGATGCCTGGCCACATCGCACGGCCGACGTCTTTAATTTCCTGAATGAATATTTCGATGATCGTGTGATTGCTTTGGGCTATCCGAAACATACAGGAGGCGGCGTGGATTGGCCTCCCTATTCGCCAGACATGAACCCCTGTGACTTCTTTCTGTGGGGACACTTGAAAGACCAGGTGTACCGCCAGAATCCAGAAACAATTGAACAGCTGAAGCAGTACATCTCATCTGCATGTGAAGCCATTCCGCCAGACACATTGTCAAAGGTTTCGGGTAATTTAATTCAGAGACTACGCCATATTATTGCTACGCATGGTGGATATGTGGAAAATATCGTACTATAGAGTTTCCCAGACCGCAGCGCCATCTGTTGTTGAAAATTGTAACTACTGTAATTTCGAAAGTTTGTCCGCCTGAAAATGTACTGTTGTCCCAAGCATATTGCAACAAACGGTGTATTTCTATCGCTGCTCGTTTAGTTTCTATTGCCGTTTCAAATATACCGGTCATTTTTGAAACACCCTGTACTTTCTCTATCTCTTCATCTTCAGCTTCAGCTTGTGACATCAGCATATATATGAGGGTTGGAACTTTAATAGTGGCAACTATTTATTTACAGCTCGTACAAAATAGATACATGTTTCAAAGTTTCACTGACTTCCAAAGTATGCACCAGCATTGTGTTTACCGTTGACAGTGATCAGTGATGTGGAAGTCACAGGCTACTTTTAGCAGTGCCAGTTGTGTTGACAGTTTGAGCGGCACAGTGTATTGCCAGATGAATTTGTAACAGTTCTGAAGCAAATGCCGCGAAGCGTTTCCTTCAGTTTAAAAATCGAGTTGAACTCACGAGAGCTTAATTGAGGGGAGCGCAGCAGGTGGTATAGCACTTTAGCAGCCCCATCAGTCAAACAACTCAGTAACAGCTTGCACTGTACATGCTTGAGCATTGTCCTGCAAAATCATTGTCAGGTCCTGCAGAAAGTGTCATCACTTCTGTCTCTAAGCAGGTCGTAGGTTCTGTTCCAAAAATGAACAGCATAGGGACAGAAGTGATGACATTTTCTGCAGGACCTGACCATCATTTTGCAGGACAATGCTCAAGCACATACAGTGCAAGCTGTTACTGATTTGTTTGACTGAGGGGGCTGCTAAATGCTAAACTACCTACTGCACTCCCCTGAATTAAGCCCTCTTGAGTTCAACTCGATTTCTAAACTGAAGGAAACACTTCACGGCATTCACTTTAGAACTGCTACAAACTCATCGGGCAATAGACCATGCCGCGCCAACTGTCAACACAATTGGCACTGCTAAGAGTATCCTACCACTTCCACATCACTGGCAATGAGTTATACACAATGCTGGTGACTACTTTTAAGGTCAGTAAATCTTTGAAACAAGTATCTATTTTGTATGAGCTGTAAATAAATAGTTGCCACTATAGTTCCAACCCTCATGCTGAACTATCATTGTTGGTGTCGGTTTGTTGTTGATTCTGATAAGAACAACCCGATCACTGAACTATTCACAGTAACATACTTCTGCCCTACCTTCCTATTCATAATCATCCCCACTCCCACTATACCATTTTCTGTTGCTACTGACTTTACTCTATACTCATGTGACCAGAAATCCTTGTCTTCTTTCCTTTTCACTTCACTGGCCGCTACTATATCTAGATTGACCTTTGCATTCCCCTTTTTAGATTACCTAGCTTCCCTACCATATTCAAACTTCTGACATTCCATGCCCCAACCTGTAGAACATTATCCTTTCATCAGTTATTCAATGTTTTTCTCACGGTCACCTCCACCTCGGTGGTCCCCTCCTGGAGATCCGAATGGGGGGCTATTCCGGAATCTTTTACCAATGGAGAGACCGTCTTGACACTTTTTTCAATTACAGGCCACATGTCCTGTGGATACATGTTGTGTGTCTTTAATGCATGTTTTCCATTGCCTTCTGCATCCTCATGCTGTCGATCATTGCCGATTCTTCCGCCTTTGAGGGCAGTTTCCCACCCCAAGGACAAGAGAGTGCCCTGAACTTCTATCTGCTCTTCCGCCCTCTTTGACAAAGACATTGGCAGAATGAGGGTGAATTATTATGCCAGATGTCTTCGGCTGCCAATGGCGATTATTAATCAAAATATAAGCAGTGGCGGGTTTTGAACCCGAAACGGATAACGTATTGATTACTAATCAAAGACGCTACTCCTGGACAACAAGTGCTGCTTCCTCCCTCTTATGGCCTCTTATCTGTCATTTTGTTATACATTCCATGGCTTGTTAAACATCTCAGAGTTTTCTACTTTGGCTTTCAGCCAGCTCTCGGTCCCAAGAATAATTGGGCACAAGAACTTTCCTGGAGGGCAGTAAATTCGTGGACTTTATTACGAATACTTCAACAGTTTACTCATAACAATTTGTCTTTATTATGAACACCATTAGACTTCCCTTACTGCATAACAACTGGCAAGTGTTTATCAGAGCACCGGAAACTTCTGCCTAGATGAAAAAAACCCTCACGTGCACTCCACATGTACTCTGCTACCTTAGTAGCTGCTTCCTTTGTGTATAGTATTCCCTCAAGGGGATTGCTACAAATCACCATATGATAATGCAGGTCTAGAAATCTGCACCCGAGACCATCACAAAGTTGACTAAGCCTTCGGTTCAAACTCTCCACTCAGCTCCAAGCCAAAGGACCTCGATCAACTCTGCAAACGACGCTGAAAACTGTGTGCTCCACTTGCACCCTGTGCACACGGTCAGCAGTCTTAACCACCTCCACCAGCCACCTGTACAAACCGAGGATCGCCTCGGAACCCACACGACAGGCATCGGCGGTGCCGACACGAGCCACGACTTACAGATGACTGCACCCTGCACACTCGGAAGCCACAGGCAAGGCTGCCTCCAAATCTTGGATGAAGCCCCCTGGCAGATATACTGAGTGCACATCAGCTTTCTTTCCA
The DNA here is from genome assembly GCF_021461395.2 of Schistocerca americana. Taxonomy (NCBI): domain Eukaryota; kingdom Metazoa; phylum Arthropoda; class Insecta; order Orthoptera; family Acrididae; genus Schistocerca; species Schistocerca americana. The sequence continues at coordinate 719,192,020 of NC_060123.1, forward strand.
GCCCTGAACGCTATCTGCCTAAGGGGCTTCATAATGGATTCGAGCTCCCAATAACTAGTAACCCCACCCCCCCATATGACTGCTCGAACCCTGCCGAAGGAGTGGCCACCTTGTCACTCACAGGGTGATCGGGCGAGACCAGGCGGCCAGTCTCCACATTGGCCCTCCACCTCGAGCAATGTGAACGCGTTACCTCCCGTCACTCACCCTGCTGTGCTGCTGTGACAGCAGATCCACCATGTTGGGTGCACTAGGAGATGCCTCAGAGGCATAGCTCGTGGGCAAAATGAGTGACACCTGACGTATCCCATGTGATGTGCTAGATTCTCCGCCACTGCTACACCCCAAGGCAGCAGCCTAAAGGTGACTGACCGTAACCAAAACCACATTCAGCTGTTGGTGAACTGCGGCCAGCTTCTCCTGCATCTGCACACAGCGTGCACACATCCTATCTGTCCTACCAAGACTAACTGAAGAAGTGAACTACAAAAGCAAACAATTGTAGATATTTGACTTGTTACCCTCTTAATATGTCACAAATGGATGCTGGAGCGTTAAAGAGCTATGTAGCTGGTGTTCTGTGAGCAACTATACACTGAACAGATTTACACTTACAGAAACTTCTCTTAAACAGAGAACTCCAAAAAAGCTCTCACTTACTAACTTGCAGGACACACGTTGAAATTACTTCCAAAACCCATAAAATAGATTAAAACTGAACTATAAGAAACACCTCACAGATATACAACTCATAAAAGATACAAACGTTGAAGACACAGCTAACATTCTCTTTAGATATAGAAAGTATGAACTCTAACATACCAATAGCAGAAAAAATATCATCACAGACAAAACCTGAAGGACAATCAGCTGAACACATCATGGAAATATAGATATTGCTGGAACTGATAAATGAGCAGAACTACTTTCATTTTAATAATGAGTAATATTTACAAGAAAATGGGCAACTAATGAATCCCCAGTGTCAGGTGCCCTAGGCAACATTACCACTAAACATGTAGAAGACTCAATTTTTAGAAACGTTATCACACAAAATTATAGCATTCTTTATTCGATCAGATACATGGATGATATCCTTTGTTTAACTGCTGAACCTCCAGCAAAAATTGATCAGTTTCCTTCAGATATAAACACAATACACAAAAAGCTAAGATTCACAATGGAAAAACATAACAACCAAAATAAACAAACAAAAAAAACATAAAGAAGAAAAAAATCAGCATAGCTTTGAAATTTACCATAAACTTACTATAAGGGACACTATTATACATTACTTTAAATCACACACACTTACAGAAGCAACAGTGCTCAGATACATGATTTGTAGTCTCAGCACAGTACCACTCAGCACAGTTAACTACCATAAAGAACTAGACATCATCACATTAATAGCATCAAACAATGGGTATAATAATAATAATCTAGTCACAAAGTTAAACAACAAATACAGTCAATAAACATTATGCATAGAAACAACAGCACAACAAAACGCTACACAAACAAACACACACAGCAACAGATCAACAATGGCACCTAGAATACATGAAAACAAGAAAGAAGATTCAAGATAGTACACAATGACCTACAAGCATAAACCCACATGTAAATCAACAAGCATTTTCAAAAGACAACGCATAAACATAGCATTCAAAACAGACAGTTCAATCCTAAAGTACATTTCAAAAATAACAAAATACATAGACATCTACCAGAAATATACCAACTACAATGCCAGACATGCGATGGAAGATACATAGGACAAACCAGCAGAACATTTGACACCCACTACAAAGAACATATCAAAGCAAGGAAACATGGGACAAGCCTTTCAACTTTTGCAGAAAATTTAAGAGAAAATAATCACAAACCTGCAACAAGAAAGAAAGAAAGAAAGAAAATAGAATAAATAATGAAAGGCACGTCCTAACCTCACAAGAAAATTACCACATATATAAAAGAAAGGCTGAAAGGAAGGTACTACTAAATGGCCAAGGTAATGTGAATGCCCACTCACTGTGTACATTGATTGGTCATATAATAGACAGTAATCCCAACAGATGATCACAAAGCCTATTTCTCTCCCAAGAACTTACATCAGCATACACAAAGACACAGAAAAAACTGTTGGAAGCAAAACCTGAGAAAGTTGGCAAAACTTACAGAAACAAATGACACTATACAACAGAAATAGCAGTTAAATTGCCATATGTGGAAAACACTGAGAAAAAGGATAAGTGCAAACTTTTAACCAGTTAGCCACCTGAGAGAAAGCTGTTTGGCTGAGAAATAATGAATTAGATGCTGAGCTGTACGTACTTTTCCATTTTATTATAAAAACCTGAACACACTGTTTTAAATCTACACTATGTGATCAAATGTATCCAGACACCCCCAAAAACGTATGTTTTTCATACTAGGTACATTGTGCTGCCACCTACTGCCAGGTACTCCATATTAGCACCCTCAGTAGTCATTAGACATTGTGAGAGAGCAGAATGGGGTGCTCCACAGAACTCACGGGCTTCAAATGTGATCAGGTGATTGAGTGTCACTTGTGTCATATGTAAGCAAGATTTCCATACTCCTAAACATTGCTTGCTCCACTGTTCCCAGTGTGATAGTGAAGTGGAAACATGAAGGGACACTTACAGCCAAAAAGTGTACAAGCCAACGTCGTCTGTTGACTGACAGAGACTGCCGACAGTTGAAGACAAACTGCATTAGGATCCACAGCAAGTACTATGACAGTTAGGCGGGAGGTGAACTTGGATTTCATGGTTGAGCGGCTGCTCATAAGCTACACATCATGCCGGTATATGCCAAACTACGCCCCCCCCGCCCCCCCCCCCCCCCCCCCCTGCTTGGTATAAGGAATGAAAACATTGGACGATTGAACAGTGAAAGAACGTTGTGTGGAGTGATGAATCACGGTACACGATGTGGCGATCTGATGGCAGTGTGGGTGTGGCGAATGCCCAGTGAACGTCATCTGCCAGTGTGTTAGTGCCAACAGTAAAAGTTGGAGGTGGTGGTGTTATGGAGTGGTCATGTTTTTCATACAGGGGGCTTGCACCCCCTGTTGTTTTGCATGGCACTATCACAGCACTGACCTACAGTGATGTTTTAAGCACCTTCTTCCTTCCCACTGTTGAAGAGCAAATTGGGGATGGTGATTGCATCTTTCGACACGATCGAGCACCTGTTCATAATGAACGGCCTGTGGCGGAGTGGTTACACAACAATCTGCACAGAGTCCTAACCTGAATCCCATAGAACACCTTTGGGATGCTTTGGAATGCCGACTTCATGCCAGGCATCAACGATCAACATCGATACCTCTCCTCAGTGCAGTAATCCATGAAGAATGGGCTGCCATTCCCCAAGAAACCTTCTAGCAACTGACTGAAGTGGAAGCTGTCATCAAGGCTATGGGTCATTCCATGTCAAGTGGCTTAAATTTAGACAAGCTCCCCACTCAACCTTCTCCAATTTTGACGAAATTTTTACAGGATGTACATATAGACCTTACATGAAGCACTACCAAATTACAGCTTCATAAGTAGTATGGTGGGGCCGCTAGCCACCTTTTCATAAAGGCTCGTGTTTTGACATTGCGACTGAAATGAATAAATGATCAACTTTGTTTTACCATTGTTCAGGATCTAAGAGATCTGTCATGCTAAAACTTTGTGATCCTGTTCAACTTTTTGGGTACAATATCTTAGCTGTAAAACAAAAGGTCATACTATTGTAAATTCATCATAGTGTGCTATCAGAGTGGCTCATAAATCTTGTCATACCAAATTTTGGCTATACTTTATGGCCTTGTATCTACTGGAAGAATAACTTTCTGAAGCTAACACTTTAGTTACCTGGAGCCTGCCAGCATGTCATAAAGCTCTGCAAGTGGCACCCAGATTGCTCAAAATAATAACTGAGTTATCAAAGTTCAAAGTGTGCTAAAAAATTTAATCAGTCAATTTTGGCTCACTTTCAAAAGGTCATATCTCAAAAAGGATCACTCAAATTTGATTTTTCTCAGCACCTTTGAAAAGAGTTCACCTTGTTTGATCAGAAAAAATTCTTTTTATTTTGGAGACTTTGCATTTAAGAAGAAATAAATTTATATTTTCAGTACATTACATTTCTCGACATTGCGACTTAAATGAATAAACAATCAACTTTGATTTACCATTACTCAGGATCTAAGAGATTTGTCATGCTGAAGCTTTGTGATCCTGTTGAATTTTTTTGGGTACAATATCTCATTCGTAAAACAATAGGTCAAACTATTGTAAATTCATCATAATGTGCTATCAAAGTGGCCCATAAATCTTGTTGTACGAAATAAAATTACATTTATACTACATTAAAAAATACATGTCATACTCTTTTTGGTCCCCAAGCCAAATATTTCATTTCTTATTAATTTATTTGCTGAAATTGGTTACTAATAGCAATTACAGTTGGTTCTAACAAGCTATAATGTCGGCCCATTCTTGTTGCTGATGGAGCTGGAATGACAAAAATAATGTGTTGGTTTGAAACCCAAAAAGCATCCTGCCTAGCTGGCCAAAAGAATGAATGTGAAGGTCCATTGGGGTGCATGAAACTGACTAAAACATCGTTTTCTTCTTCTGAAACTTCAGACACATTACCAATCCACCATTTTTCATCATATATACAGGCAATGTGTTGGCCCAGTTGTAAAGCTATAATATTTCTGAATGAAACTGTTGCTTGAATTTGTCAACATTTACCACAAAAATATTTGTTTCATTGGATACTCTTACAACAGAAACTTGATTTTCATTTAATGGAATAAAATGGTGATTCTCTCTTGTTCCTGATAGTGTGCAGCCATTTTTGAACCTTACTTCCTGTTCACTTTTTAATGTTTCAATTTCTTATTTTGAAACAAAAATGAATTGGATTCCTCTGATATTCTTTGTACAGTATTTAAACAAATCAGTTGGTGTCAGAATCTGGTCCTCAGTTGGTCTTTGAAGGCACTTTACAGTTCCCCCAATTCCATCACATGGAGATTTTCCATGGCTTGTAGCAAAAAAGTTCCATTCAGCTGAGATTCCAAAGTCATTTTGATGGTGGCAGGGATTCAGAAATTTTTTTAAGTTTTTGTACTGCACTGCTGACCCATCACTGAAGTAGTAAATGTGTGTGATTCTTCTATTAATTTCACCATAAAAGCATGTACAGCAATTACATCATGTTTCAGACTGTCGTTTATTATACAGTAGTTGATGCCCAAGTTATTTCTGAAGTACACAACAAATAGGTGTAAAGTTGCTTGAGCTGCATCCTGGACAATGAAGGAATAATTTTCAGCAAAGTCCATTAATATGATCAGTTCAGTTGGCTTACAGCTTTCTTTTATGCATTTTAGGTGCTTGCTCTGGTGCTTTGCAATATAATGATGAGTGGAAAGTTTGTCAATTTTTGAAACCAGATCTTCAATAAAATCCTCGGTGGTCATCTGTTTGGTTTCTAATGTATCTCTATCAGTGTGCACCCACTGTTTGAACTCAATGGTATCATCTGGATCACTGTCTTCAAAACTACTTTCTAGAAACTGTTCCAGTAGTTCTTTTCCCAGACAGATTTCACAGTGATGAAGCATCCAGTCTTTGGATTCCAAATCACACACTGTTTTAGCAATCAGACACTTACAATCTTCTTTAATTGGAGTGCTTGCAAGCATCAGTTTCACATTTTGGTATAAAGTGCAAACACAGACTGAGTGGGTTCCTGCAGCATCCACAATGATGCACCATTTTGGCCTTAATTCACAAAATCTGGAAAATCCAATTTCAGGCCCATGCTGAAGTTGATATGCAACAAACATTTCTTTAAAATTATTCAGAAGAAGGTATTTTTGCATCAAAACTTTCTTTCCTTCTATTCTATATAATGGAAGGAAACATTCCACGTGGGAAAAATTATATATAAAAACAAAGATGAGGTGACTTACCGAACAAAAGCGCTGGCAGGTCGATAGACACACAAACAAACACAAACATACACACAAAATTCAAGCTTTCGCAACAAACTGTTGCCTCATCAGGAAAGAGGGAAGGAGAGGGGAAGACGAAAGGAAGTGGGTTTTAAAGGAGAGGGTAAGGAGTCATTCCAATCCCGGGAGCGGAAAGACTTACCTTAGGGGGAAAAAAGGACAGGTATACGCTCGCACACACGCACATATCCATCCACACATACAGACACAAGCAGACATATTTAAAGACAAAGAGTTTGGGCAGAGATGTCAGTCGAGGCAGAAGTGTAGAGGCAAAGAAGTTGTTGAAAGACAGGTGAGGTATGAGTGGCGGCAACTTGAAATTAGCGGAGATTGAGGCCTGGCGGATGACGTGAAGAGAGGATATACTGAAGGGCAAGTTCCCATCTCCGGAGTTCGGATAGGTTGGTGTTGGTGGGAAGTATCCAGATAACCCGGACGGTGTAACACTGTGCCAAGATGTGCTGGCCGTGCACCAAGGCATGTTTAGCCACAGGGTGATCCTCATTACCAACAAACACTGTCTGCCTGTGTCCATTCATGCGAATGGACAGTTTGTTGCTGGTCATTCCCACATAGAATGCGTCACAGTGTAGGCAGGTCAGTTGGTAAATCACGTGGGTGCTTTCACACGTGGCTCTGCCTTTGATCGTGTACACCTTCCGGGTTACAGGACTGGAGTAGGTGACGGTGGGAGGGTGCATGGGACAGGTTTTGCATCGGGGGCGGTTACAAGGATAGGAGCCAGAGGGTAGGGAAGGTGGTTTGGGGATTTCATAGGGATGAACTAACAGGTTACGCAACTACCCTCCCGACCTGGTACAGAAGCAAATAACCAGAGCCACTTCCTCGTCCCCTCAAACCCAGAATCCCCCACAGAAGAACCACAAAAGTGCCCCACTTGTGACAGGATACTTTCCGGGACTGGACCAGACTCTGAATGTGGCTCTCCAGCAGGGATACGACTTCCTCAAATCCTGCCCTGAAATGAGATCCATCCTTCATGAAATCCTCCCCACTCCGCCAAGAGTGTCTTTCCGCCGTCCACCTAACCTTCGTAACCTGTTAGTTCATCCCTATGAAATCCCCAAACCACCTTCCCTACCCTCTGGCTCCTATCCTTGTAACCGCCCCCAATGCAAAACCTGTCCCATGCACCCTCCCACCGTCACCTACTCCAGTCCTGTAACCCGGAAGGTGTACACGATCAAAGGCAGAGCCACGTGTGAAAGCACCCACGTGATTTACCAACTGACCTGCCTACACTGTGACGCATTCTATGTGGGAATGACCAGCAACAAACTGTCCATTCGCATGAATGGACACAGGCAGACAGTGTTTGTTGGTAATGAGGATCACCCTGTGGCTAAACATGCCTTGGTGCACGGCCAGCACATCTTGGCACAGTGTTACACCGTCCGGGTTATCTGGATACTTCCCACCAACACCAACCTATCCGAACTCCGGAGATGGGAACTTGCCCTTCAGTATATCCTCTCTTCACGTCATCCGCCAGGCCTCAATCTCTGCTAATTTCAAGTTGCCGCCACTCATACCTCACCTGTCTTTCAATAACTTCTTTGCCTCTACACTTCTGCCTCGACTGACATCTCTGCCCAAACTCTTTGTCTTTAAATGTGTCTGCTTGTGTCTGTATGTGTGGATGGATATGTGCGTGTGTGCGAGCGTATACCTGTCCTTTTTTCCCCCTAAGGTAAGTCTTTCCGCTCCCGGGATTGGAATGACTCCTTACCCTCTCCTTTAAAACCCACTTCCTTTCGTCTTCCCCTCTCCTTCCCTCTTTCCTGATGAGGCAACAGTTTGTTGCGAAAGCTTGAATTTTGTGTGTATGTTTGTGTTTGTTTGTGTGTCTATCGACCTGCCAGCGCTTTTGTTCGGTAAGTCACCTCATCTTTGTTTCCTTCTATTCTAATTGACACACCGTCTTTTTTACCTGGACAAATTCAGCTTAATTCTTTATTCTGAAAAAAAAAAATGTTACCACTCTTTCTTTTACGGGATCTGGAATCTTCTTGCCACACTTGTTCTTTGGCAGAGCTAATGCATCATTTTCTGCCTGTAACTTCCTAGCTGATTTTACCATACTCTCTGAAACACCAAATTCTTGCATTGTCTCTTTTATAGTCCAGCTTTGTGGTACTAATGTTAGTATTTGCAATTTTTCAGGCTGCCTTGACAGCTGCAACTTGTCTTTCAATTCTTTAATCAGCTGCTTATAATCTTCACAATCAGGACATGTCTTGCTTGTATTAGGTACTTGAAGATCTTTTGGGGTGAATCCTCCAGCAGCAGCAAAGTTATTCGCAATTGCCTCTTGAGCTTCGCTTATTTTTCATTTTGCGTAACCTTTCACATCCCTTTTTGATACTGTCTGAAATTTTAGAGGGGGACACTCCAAAAGCAGTTAGACTTGAATCAATTGATACTTCTGGATATGCTTCATCTTCTGACTGGTTTGAAGTTGACTGTGATTTTTTTGCTTTCTTTGCTAAAAATTGTTTTCTTTAAATTGGATAGATCTTCTGACCAGGTTTCACATTGCTCATAGTCATGGCTTGCAATTGTTTTGCTGTTTCCACACTGACAATCCATAAACCCTTTTTAATAGAATGTTTCTTTGCACCAAAAAGATTATGACAAGATCTCTGTAGAAAGTCATATTTGTCCACAAGTATTGCTTTGTGATGAAAGCATATTTGTGAATTTTCAGTAAGACATATCTCACTTCTTTGGTTTATTAATTCCTGTTGCTCTACTGAAAATTCTTTGATTGGAATGAAGCCTTGTTGATGTGTGTATGTTTTCAGATGACATTTAGAATTATCTGAAAGGCCAATGATACATGGTACTGAAACCTCGCTGATATCCATTACACTACAATTAAATTTATGCTTCCAATTGCCGTTTGTTTCAATATTAGATAAAGTAGAAGTGGTGTATCTTTTCAACTGAAAAATATTAAAGAATCATAGATAATGGGAACTTCCTTGAGAATACAAAATTAAACAACCTGATAAACATTTCTAAAGAGGTACTCCATACCTTGAAATAAATTTTACTTGCCAAAAAAAGATGTTCATCCAGTAATGACAACACATTTTACATCATTTAAAAAGGCACACACAACATCTGAACACTCTTAACTACACAACAGTGTGCTTCAGACTGATTGTTGAAGCATGTTACCAAACACCATTGTTGACATTAAGCATTATTGACACTGTCTCCAAAATAAAAACAACTTTTTCTGGTCAGACAAGGTGAGCACAGATAACTCCATTATTATTTGAGCAATCTGGATGCCACTTGCAGAGCTTTATTACATGCTGACAGGTTGCAGATAACTAAAGTATGAGCCTCAGAAAGTTGTCCTTTCAGTAGATACAAGGCAAAAAGTATGGTCAAAATTTGGTACGACAAGATTTATGACCCACTTTGATAGCACACTATGATGAATTTACAATAGTATGACCTTGTCGAGAAATGTAATGTACTGAAAATATAAATTTATTTCTTCTTAAATGCAAAGTCTCCAAAATAAAAAGAACTTTTTCTGATCAAACAAGGTGAGCTCTTTTCAATGGTACTGAGAAAAATCAAATTTGAGTGATCCTTTTCGAGATATGACCTTTTGAAAGTGAGCCAAAATTGACTGATTAAATTTTTTAGGACACTTTGAACTTCGATAACTCAGTTATTATTTGAGCAATCTGGGTGCCACTTACAGAGCTTTATGACATGCTGGCAGGCTGCAGCTAACTAAAGTATTAGCTTCAGAAAGTTACTCGTTCAGTAGATACACGGCAATAAAGTATAGCCAAAATTTGGTATGAGAAGATTTATGAGCCACTTTTATAGCACACTATGATGAATTTACCATAGTTTGACCTTTTGTACTACAACTAAGCTATTGTACCCAAAAAGTTGAACAGGGTCACAAAGTTTCAGCACGACAGTTCTCTTAGATCCTGAACAATGGTAAAACAAAGTTGATCATTTATTCATTTCAGTCGCAATGTCAAAAAGCGAGCCTTTACACATCTGTAATTTGGCAGTGCTTCATGTCTATATGTACATACCGTAAAAATTTCATCGAAATTGGAGATGGTCGAGTGGGGACCCTTAGGCCGCTTGACATGGAATGACTCCTAAGGGTGGGCCAACAGCAAATTGAATACCACCACTACCAATGGAGAGCACCACAAACTTGTAAGTCATTTTCAGCCAGGTGCCCAGATACTTTTGATCACATAGTGTATAACCTATAAGTGTAAATGATAACCTGTATGCGCAAATGAATAAATCATGTAATATTTCAGGACAACCACTGAAGATGTCTTATAACTAATGCAAAGCGTGTCTACATGCACGAAATAAATAAATAAAAAAACTTAAAGTGCAGCATGAAAAAGAGTTTTTCTTTTGAACTGCTGTAATTTAGCTTGAAAGAAGTTCACAATCTGCAGGACTGTCATCATAGCTGATCATAGCCCTCTGTTTCTGAGTCTACGTGAAGGTTTAAAGCAGACTTCAAAGGTTCTGTTGTGAGCTAGGCTGCAACTTTCTGGGCTCACGTCATAGTGTCGAGAATTGGAGTGTGGCCCTAAACTGGTCAGGTGTGCACTACACATCAGAGGCTGCTGCTCAGGTAGACTGTATGTATGGGCAAGGGTGTGTGGGAAATTTTTCTTTTTAGCTCAGGCGTCTCTCCATCTGGTATGAACACTGACATCCATAGAAGACCCTGAAGTATTAGAGTAAGATTCAAAGAAATGTCCCCCACATACGAAACCATTAAAATTCTACTAATCAACTGACAAAGTATTTGCAACAAAAGGTCCCAGAGTTTGAAACAGTCTCAAAAGCAGTGTAGCTCACCTACTACTAGCTATTAAAAGCTAGGTAAAACCCAAAATTCACAGTGTTGAAAATTTTTTGAGTACTTTGAAGTCTACATTGAAACTATAAGCTAATGGGAGATGGAGGTGGTGTGTTTGTCACAGCAGACAAGAAATGCAAATCCATCACAACAGAAATTGAAGCTACATGTGCGACAGTTTGGGTGAAACTGTGTCGAGGGCAAGCATAAACTTCTAGTCAAAGACTTCCATCGATCGCCAGACTCTTCCCCAGATGTAACTGAAAACTTAACAAAAAGAAACTCAGTTCGCTAGTACAAATATCCTCCAATATCTTGTGTCACACGGTCAGCACGTGAAGCGTCCCAGATTGGCTTGGGCTGTATGGTGGTTTGTTATACATGATCTCATGTACCTAACATGTAAATAAGTCGCCACCTGAACACTCCTTCTATAGATGATGAACGTAGCTTAGTGAATATTCCGTCACCATTAAGAATTACTAATTAGGATCCAGCTAGGTTGTACCCTGAATCTATATGACTTCTTCCCTGAATTTTGTTCAGACTTCATCTCCTCACAGACTGCAGATAAACCTGCTGAAAATTAAGTTCTCATTCTCATCTGGTTCATCACATAAATAAGAAGTTAGGTACAATTCACCTTCTTATATTATCTTCAAAATTACAACTCAATGCATGATAAATGAGGACAGCTACCAACTCATTATACTGTCTCTGTACTACATACATAACAGGTCTGATAGTCAACTTGATAATTAAGAATCACAATGGATTTATTATCTTTGAAATTTTGCGTTCATAGATTTCATGGAGCTCTTTCTTCCGCACTCCCCACTCCATGGAACTCTTATCTCTGCCTCGGCAGGTAAGGTCATCTGACTGCTACCTACTTCTGTACAGCCACTGGATCGTTAGCTCTGATATCAGCACCTACAATTTAAAACACCTCCCAACAGTGGGGTGCTCACCACTTATCGACAACCCTGTCAGGAAAATCTTTTCTCTGACATTTATATTTAAGGATGTGATACCTCTCATTCAACACATACACTAGTACAACAGTTCAAGATGGAAGGGACCCCTCCATGGTATACAGTCATTGTAAAGAAACTGCAAGATAGCTGTAAAAGAAAGCACATGGCCAAAGATGGAGAGATGTTAAATGAAATACATGTCGCTTTGAAGAGGGTAATGCATGAAGCCTTTATCGGTTACCGTAGCAGAATAATACTGCAAGATGTCTTCCAAAATTCAAAGAAATTCTAGTTGCATGCAAAGGCTGTAAATGGTACATAAATTAGTGTCCAGAAAATCATGGATGACACAGGGAAAAAGACTGGGGCTAGTAAAGCAAAAGCAGAAATACTCAACTCAGTTTTCAAATGACTCTTCACCAAGGAAGATACAGACATACTGCAACAATTGGAAAGACAAGTGTTATATAGATATTAGCGGCAGTGGCATGGAGAAACATATGAAATCGCTACAATTAAACAAGTATTTGTGGCCCTACAGGATCTTTATCAAATTCTATGCAGAATCTACAGCTGAACCAGTTCCCATTTTAACCAGAATATACCATCAATACCTTGAACAAAAAACTGTGCTCAGTAGTTGGAAGACAGCACAGATCACAACAGTATACCAGAAGGGTAGCAGATGTAATCTGCAAAATGACTATCCACCTCCCTTGACATCTATTTGTTGTAAAACCTTAGGATATATTCTGAGATCAAGTGTAATGAACACAACCAGAAGATTGATCTAACACATTTAAATGTGTTAGACCAATCTTCAATTTAAGCATGAATCTGTATAATTTATATCTTTGTGATTGAAGTGCCACAGTTTTATGTAGCCTCCTTCTGTCTTTTATATATGCCTAACTGGTGAAATAAATGACTTTTGCTGCCATTCTGATCATAATTTACTCCTTTATTATTAAAAAGAACCAGTGTCCCATAAAAAGCGCTAACAGTAGGTAAGGATTTTAATTATCAGTTGTGTTTATTGGCTTCCTATTGGCTCATTCCTCCTTCAAAAGGAACGGTGAGTGCTGGGGATAAGACGTGGTTTCTATCTTCATTATTCATCTTTCTTTTGGACTTCATTGTGATGACAATTTGGAAGGTAGCTAGTAACAAAGTTAAATTCAGTTTTCGTTTGTGGAGTAAACTGAAAAGTTACATTAATACTTTTGGATCAGACATATTTTCTGCTGTACGTAAAATACTTTAGTGCAAAATATGTCACCAGTCAGTGAATTACAAAAAGAAATATTTTATTTCTCAATGTATCATTACAGCCAAACACAAAAATGCACTTTCCAGGGCTACTGGCATGATAATTACTTTGCTTCCAATGGCAATTGTAACATGGAGTTGAATATTGCAATTTGCATTTCACTTTTATTCATGTTAGGACCCACCCCCTCCTCCCCACCTTGTGGAAACTACAGAATCCTACGTTAGGACAGTTTTTGGAATTTATACAGATGAATCAGTGCCGAGGGAGTCAAGTTTGAAAAAGTGTTACTTAAGTGAATGTCACAATAATCATCAAAGATAAAGCAAGAAATACAAAGATCTGGATTTCAATCAAAGATAAGGGATCCTACGGGTTCCATTATTGCCAATGTTGTTGTTAGATCCATCAGAAAGTTAATCAATAAAAACATTCTCACTTAAAACAGAGAGTTTATTTAGTAATTCATTACAGTGACTGTGGCCTGAAGAAATTCAATACAACAATATATTATTTTTCATATCATATGCTGCACCTTATATAAAAAAGACTGCCACAATTTTAAAAGTGGCACTTCATGGGACCTGCATAGCACATGGGTTTTGATAGCGTGAAAGCGATAAGAGATACAAAGCTCATTTTTGGATGTCGACAAATTAATTTCCAGTACTGAGCAGATCTTTTTGAAAGAATCATCAAATATTCTGAAATTTAAAGACATTGTGCCAGTTATAACTCCGCCCCCTCAATTTAGCATCACAAGATGGGGAACATGGATTTCAGAAGGAGACTACTACACTCGTTGTGGTGCTCTCTGAAGAACAAGGTGCTGTGACAAAGTAGGTACCTCATGACAGAGCCTCAACTAAGCACAGTTGCTACCAGACACGGCAATGAATGACAGACATCGGCGTAGTCACGGCCTCAAAAGATTCTGCACACCACTCTTGCCGAAGAAGAGCTTCGCTCGCCCACTCTGCAATTGTCACCAAAAATGACAGCATTGTCTCACTACAGAGACAGCAGCACGAGAATTGTATCGGACAGAACCGTGTAGCAAAGATTACAGTCAACTGTACATGGACAGAAGAGACTATTATCCTGAACTGTATCGAGAAATACATTAGTGTTCAGGGACACAAGCAGTACACATAGATGGATTGTTTCAAAACTGAATATTTCATCTTATTCAAGCTATAATAAATTGAACTATATTTTGATCTAATATTCTGTGTGTGTTGTAATATCCATTCAGCCTCCTCCAAAGTAACTAACCGCCACAGTGCTGACGGGTGTTTTCTGGGACGGCACTTCAAATATCCCAAGCATAACTAAGCTGGTTATTGGTCTGAATGATGAATAATATTCAGCTGCAGCAGGTAACAAACTTTCTGAATCGTTAGAAGTGAGAAATGGCTAACTCTCATTGTGGCAGAGTTCAGTTTCCTGCCACAAGTGAACCGTCAGCTTTGACAAACAAGGTAGCCTCTGACAAAGCCAGTGAAAATTACAGATGGTGTCGTGCAAAGATTGGAGAGTATGTGAGGGAAATGAGGTTCACTGGTTAGGGAAAAGCGTAAAATGGTGACTTCAAAAATCCTGACGTTGACAGAAAAGCTACAAGGTGAAAATTATATTGCAGTAGAAATGGACCCTACCACTGTTTCATGTTTTCAATTTGCTCCAGTTACCTCCGTATATGTCAGGAGGTTGTTTCCTCAGACGAAAAAATGATTATCTGACAGCACACTCAGCACAGCCCTCCACTCGCAACAATTGACAAAGAATAACTCGCGTCATCAGTGTGTCTGACACAGTGACATGGCAGGAATGTTCTGTATCTTGTCCTAATTAATTAGTTAGACGAGGTAATGCTGCAGCAGTCCCATCTTTCTATGAAAAATGTGTGTCTCAGCTAAAAGTAGCAACGCCCAAATCAAAAATGGTAAAATCGGACACGGTCCAGTTTTTTACTCGACTGCCAAAATCGTCACACTCCCAGCAGCGTGTCCGGCAGGTACTCACTGCAGTAAGGCACAGCAGGCTGCCCCTTCTCCACGGCGAGGCGCTTGTGGAGGGCAGTGTTGTAGTGGCGCCTGAGGTGCGGCACGCTGGTGAACCACCGTACGCACAAGGGGCAGTGGTACGTCTTGGGCAGTCGGTGCGGCCTGGCGTCCCAGTAGTCGGGGGGTGGCGGTGGAGCCGCGTAGCCTTCCGGAGGTGGGTCCGCAGGGCACGGGGCCGCGTAGCTGTTCGGAGGTGGGCCCACAGCGTACAGATCCGTGTGTCCGCTCGGAAGTCGGTCTTCCGGGGCCCGGACACTGAGGACGCGCGGCCCCCAGTAAGGTGGTGGCAACTTCCCCCTCTTCGTCAGCAAGTCTTCGAACTGCTGCTGGAAAAGGTGAAACCTGGGGTTTGCAGTCCTCCTACTGTACCCACAATATAACTTGGCACTTTTGGCTGAGGCTGCCAGGAGCCTAAATGTGTGTTCACCACCTAAAAACATGGGCTGTTGCTGGCAGTTTCATAGATGAGGTTGGCAAAAGAAAAAAAATCTGTACCGTAATGAGTTCATTCAACTTCCACAAATTCCTCTGCTCCTATTTCAAAAGTGCCAAGTTATATTATGTATATATTATTATTACTATCATCATCATCATCATCGTTATTAACAGTAAACACAACAAATGAGTTCACTATGTTGGATTTTTAATTGTATAACTAGTCCAACTGCACAATATATCAGTGGGTAATTTGTGGAAATCCTAGTAAAGTGGTTTTATGTAGTTGGGGATGGATAGTTTTTCGAGACCCTTGTTTTTCCAGTGCCCACTCAGAGCTTGTGGCACTGCTTGAAGTGTTCCATGAGCTGCTGGGACTACTTTCATCAGTTTACACCACAGTCACTGTAGCTCAGTTTTCGAGTCCTCGGGTCTTATAAGTTTTTCAATTCTTTTCTCACTGCTTTTGCTGTCACTGGAGGTTGAAATGTCCACGATCTGCAGTTATTTTTGCTCCAAAATTGTGACGTTTGGTGTATCACATGTTCTGACATCCGATCTGAGGTTGAAAGTACCACAGTAAGTTGTTATTTCTGTTTTTGAGAACTTTTTCAGCTTTTGGTCATTACTACAGGCAGAAGATGACTTTGGCATAATTTCCAGTGGATTATTTGTACTACAGCATTGTGTCTCTGCTCATAATTGTCCTGAGTGGTCTTTTTGCATCAGCTCACGATGTGGTGAATTGTTTCCTCAGCTCCTTTGCAGTCTGCACTTTTCTTGATTCTGGCTTTGATGGCTGTACTACTGATAACTTGGTTTTCTGCAGCAAAAATAAGTCCTTCAATTTTCCTCATTCATGGTTCTGCTGGTCAGCCAGGACCAGGTGCTTTCTTTATCTGTTTCACCTTCGATTTCCTCAAAAAATTGCACTCGTTCTATAGGTTGTCAGTCCAACATTAGAGTGCAGCTTTCTGGTATAGTGTCTTGGTTTCTTGTACTTTGAGATGCTTTCATTGTTGACTTCGATCAGTTATTATTATTGTTATTATTAGTATTTTTATAGGTGTGATCAAATCCTATTAGATCACACAAAGCATCATTATTTAATTTTCTGTATTTCTTGTGGACGTCTTATTTTTTTCCATGAATTTTTTCTTTCAACAGTCCATTTTGTTTCCATTTACCGTACTTCATAGTTTCATTCCCTAGCTGCACTTGCAACCTGTTAATTTTTTGGCTGTATGATTTTCTCTCTGCCTTTCAAGGAATTTATATAGGCTGTTTCTACATCCTTTTTGAATTTCAGGGTGTAGTTGTTCATCATTCTGTGCATGCTGAAATTTTGTGGGTAAGTACAAGGGCTGTTCAATAAAGAATTATCATAATTTTTTTATGGTCATAATTTCTCACGCTAAAATTTAATCTTATGATATTCTGTTAGCTTAATGTGCAACAAACACGCCGAAGTAGTTTCATTGTAGGGACTCCCGATTCCTGCCTGTGAGAGGCAGGCAGGGTCGGACATGTTGGTCGGACATGTTAAGTATCGCCTACCGCTGCAATGGAGGTAACACGCGAGGAACAATATGCGGCTTTGAAATTCTGATTTCGTCTCAACAAATCTTCAGCTGAGGCCTATACAATGTCAGAGGAGGCCTATGGAGAGTCTGTTCTTCCCTACAGCACAGCTCGAAGATGGTTTAAAATGTTTAAAGAGGGGAGACAATCAATTTCAAAGAAAGGTGGGCCTGGCGCTCCAATTACTGCTCTTATGGAAGGAAACAACACCGCTGCTGTCACTGTGAGATAGGATCGACGAATTACCTGAAGACCACTTTCTGAAATACTAAACATTTCATTGGGTGCCTACCACACGTTGGTGACAGAAAAATTACAGATGACGGCATGTTTGTACGCGATGGGTTCCAAGACTGTTAATTCCTGAACAAAAGTTAATTCGCTTGCAGGTCTGCATAAAGTTGATGTTAGAGGAAGATCTGGAGTTTCTTTCAAATGTAACCACTGTTGATGAAACTTGGCTACATCATTTTGATCCCGAGAGCAAACAGCAAAGCTCAGTGTGGAAATCTTCATTACCAACCCCCCAAAAAAGCAAAAGTGGTTGCTTCTGCTGGGAAAGTTATGGTCATCTCAATCTTTGATATTCATGGAATGGTTTATCAGCATGTTGTACAACAACAGGTCATACTTATATCTCATTTAAAGTTAATCAGCCGGTACTTTCGCGAAGCAGTCCCTCAAATACTCTTCAATGGTACCCAACTACCATACCAAAAAAAAACAGTAAAAGACCTTGGAATAATCTTGGATGAACACCTAAACTGGGAAAAACAAACAGTCACAGCTTGCCGGAAATCGCTCTCCTCCCTGCATGCAATTCAAAAATTTAGAAAAATATTTCCAACCCATGTTAAACAAAAATTAGTCCAAACACTAGTCTTGCCTAATCTTTACTACTGTGATGTAGTTCAACACGGCACAAATAGTGAAAATTCGAGATGCCTCGAGCTAGTGATGAATGCTTGCGTTAGATACGTATGCAATATACGGTTGTATGATCATATCAGTCCTTCATACTCCCAGCTAGGTTGGATGCGCCCACATAAGGCACGCGATCTCCACATGATGTGCTTACTTCATCGATTTCTTAGCCACTGGTGCCCCCTACTTATCTTCTCACATTAAACACCTATCATCATTCCACAACCGCAATACCTGATCGGATACGTCTAGCATCTTGGCTGTACCTTTACATAGCACAAAATCTTTCTCCGTGTCATTCTCCATCTCAGCCATACGACTATGGAAAGCGCTCCCCTGTGATCTGCGTCTTATCCAGAACCACTCAACATTCAAGAGGGAACTCAAGACTTACATATTAGGGACGGTATAGCCACCATTGTTGTGCCCCTCTCATCCCTTTCTTTCCCCTCTCCATCATAGCTTCGAATTTTACCATTCTATTTCTCTTCCTCTAACCTTTCTACCTCGTCTATATCTCTTTCACCCCATTCTATCGTCTTATGTCTCTGCTTGATGAGAATAACTCACAAGCTGCAAGAATATAACGAGAAAATTCCCAACAAGCAATAGGACTGACATTCATAAAAGAAAAATATGTTTACTTTCATATACATAGTCATTACTATCATTATTATTATTATTCTTGATTGTTATAATTATTTTTTGATTGTTATAATTATTTTTTGATTGTTATAATTATCATTGTACTACTTTTATAATCTCTATTTTTTTCTTTAACATTAATACTGTATAACATGTTATATGTCCTTAATGTTCTGTAGAAACTGAAATTTGTTGAATCTGAGTATGCCTGATTAGGTGTAAGAGAGGACCTGAAGACCCTAATCCTGCCCGATAAAATAAATGCATAAATAAATAAACAGTAACTGGACAATACTACAGGGATGTCCTGAAACTGGGTGTATACGGGGACAAGGGAAAAAAATTCCTGGATATCCCGTTTAAAAAATATGCTTTTTCCAGGGCGAAAATAGACTTTTTACGTGCTAAGTAACAGTAGGTGTTCCGTAGATTTTTTCCCTCCGAACTGTAAAACTTATCAATCTCTTGAATGGTTAATGTTTTATACACTGGCGTAGAACTTCCCGGAAAAAAAAGGAGAGAGAGAAGACGGGGGAGAGAAGTTTTGGAAAGACTTTTAATGATAAAAAAGGAGAGAAGTTTCGGAAAGACCTTTGATGTGCAGCAACATATATGCTGTACATTTTCATATTACGAAAGTACAAGTTTGAATTGCATCAAACACAGCGCGTTAGTTTCCGGAGCGTTGAAATCGAGATTGCGATGTCCTTTTGTAAGCCAGTCGTATCTCATGCCACGTGATCTCGCCAGCCGATAACAGCAGATATTCACAGCGTAGGACACGTGTTATAGTTAGCCAATAGCAAGATCACTGTTCCGTAGTGCGAACACACAAAGAGGAAAAGTTAACGGTTTACATTAATATATATAGTACAGCTACAAGAAAAGCTAAGCTTTCACATATAATATTGGTCTCTCAGATTAACAAGCTACAAAAGAAGCCAAGCTTTCACATGTAATATTGTTTTTTTTCATGCGTTATACTTTAAGACATGTCAAACAAATGTGCCAGTAAATTTAAAATTATTACATAAATGTCTGGTCTACTGGGCTCGAAATTCTTGTAAGTGGCTGGTCCTCACAGTGTTCAGTTTTAAACGCTCTGTGATTTAGAAATTCATCGCACTTTCTCACACGTAACATAATTCATCTTGCGTAAAAAGAAATTTACTTTGAAAGTAACGTTTTTCGAACCACCGTTCGCAATACTATCTGGAGACTGTCAGAAATAGGTTCGATTTAGCTGTTGCCAGAGAGCGCTAGAAAAATGGCATTATTGCACGTGCGCAGCTGCAGTGGTGTAGGAAGCCTGCATGTTCGTATGTATAAAGCATTAAGAGAGCTTACATTACACCATACAAGAAACAGGGCATCAGAGGCTACTCAAAGAGCATTGAAATTTCGTACACCATACTAAAATGAATAATTCGGCTTGAATTCTCATTGTAGGCCTCCAATCCTTGAAGAGGTTTGTCAGTACCTCTCACAATAGCAATTGTTAACCATGAATTACCACTAACTACTTCTGTTGTAGTACAAGAAAATTGAATCTTGCAACCAACAAAAGTAATAGGTTCTTGCAGTAGCTCCTGTTGACCAGTCTCATTTGGTGTAATTGAAAACGTGTCCACTGTCTTGTAAACTGGAAGTCTGCTCCTCCTCATGTATCTTCTGCGTCGGTACGGCATGGCTGTCTGCTCGCTGCGGCTGCCTCGAGTCGAATGAGCCTGCAGCTGCCTCAGTACCGGATGACGCCACTGAAAAGACGTCACCGCGCCAGTTATCAGCGCCGTTGCGCAACAGGATGTGAATTTTCCAGCAACATGCTCCTAGTAATACTAGGGAGCGTGTTGCCCAGCCCATTTGAATCGCGCGCCACAGCCTCGTTCTGCGGCTAAGTCCCACTCAAGGTCACATGCCTTACACAGCGGCATACGGTGAACGCGCACTCACTTGATAGCTCCCGGCCACAGAAGTCCGTTTTGTTTTCATTTCACGTGGGATCTGGAAACGAAGAGGAAACAGTGAAATCACTTAACGCAAATACGGGTCATGTGGAGACTAACCTCCTCCCCACTACAACTCAGACAACTCTGCGCATGCGCGAATCTGGCAGCTACAGCGCGCGAGAAAACTTTTTCTCGTTTGCATCTGGCTGCTTGCTGCTACTGCCGATACAGCTAACAGCCACACTTCAAGTAGCGGGAAGCGGAAGCAGGTACTGTCATACACAAGTCAACTGCGGATGCGCGTGAGCCCGCTGGCAACTGGTCAAACGAACCTAATGCGACCAGAGTCTCAGTTAAGGAACCTAGGTCGTGTATTCCTCCGCCGCTGCTATTTCTGCGACTCTTGCGATTTCTGCGACTTACCACCTTATGAAAGTTACATCTGTCCACACAGAAAATTGCATCTCAACAAACCTGTCATTGGCAATTATGTTTTACGTGTTCACAGGTACCAGAACTACATTTCAGTCACTCAGTAAAGTGATAACTCAAAATATCATTGTCAACAGATCTGGAGAAATTGCCACTGCGTCTTTAGACCGGTTTCGTCAGACGAGAGGTTGGTTTCTAAGCGTTTCGATGGACTTAATTACTTCAGTAAGATCGTTCTTGCAAATGTGAAACATACCCCATTGAGTAGCTTTCATTACAGCAAATATTAGCAATCTACTCTGTCAATTATATTGCTTGTAATTAGTGACAGCAAAAATTGTTTAATAATCCTTGTGATTTTGCAGACACAGTTCTGATTCTGATTACTGTTTGCTGTACGTATCTATCCACATCAAGGCTGTTGGGAGAGACTCATGAAGATTCAAGACAGTTCTTAGAGGATTTGCAGTTTAAAAGTGACATAATTGTGAAATAAGTGTGCAGATGAGTGATTAAACAGTGTTTTATTGAAGTAGTTGTGCGATTTTAAAGGAATAATAAATGTTAAATACAGTGAGTGAATAATGAAAATGTCATTTTCCACATGTTAAGCCGTCCTATACCCGTAATATTCTGCCACTTATTTATTGGTAAACACTTGTTGGAGAGTGACATGCTGCCCCCCCCCCCCTTTCTACACAATATTGGTGTGACACTGACTTGTAACATATCGCGAAGTCTAGAATATGCATTTTGAGGCTGTTGATATGAAAGTGGGAAGTACAGATCTTCCAGTTAAATCAGGAATAGCTTACGTGCAGTACTTGAAAGTAACACAGGAAAAGCTTACTTATGTAGGTGGTAGTAGTGTCGGCAAAAAGTTCTTGTGTGTGAAGTTGCCATGTAGAACACCAGGTGTAAAACTTTTCTCCCGAGTCTTGAACTGTGTCGGAACAAAAGTGAGGCATTCATATGACTCAATACTACTGTTTTCATTTCACTACACTTATACAGATGTCTGAGTTCTGCTGTGTAAACATTGCAAAGTCCTGTAGGCATGTGGAGTATTAACCAAAACTGTCATATTGGAAGCCGAATCAAACACATTTGTTACGTTACGTGATATTTTCAGGAGAAAAAGGCAATGTTGCCTTTTATTAATATAACACATTCAAAGCCACAACTGTGTTTGACCAACCGTAACTGACGCTGAATGTTCATGTCGTCATATAACATGAAGTACTTATTTCAATAGTGGTACAAGTCCATTACCTCCACTTTTCTGTCTATAATGCTTCTGAAATTAATTATCCAAACAAACATAAATAAAGATTCATCTCTAGCAAGAAGCCATATGCTTGAATATTTCTGGTATCTCAACTGCAGATTTTCCAGCGCTCATTTAACTTTACGACTCTGTATCTCAAAATAAACAAAAATGGACTTGTACCACTATTGAAATAAGCCCTTCAGATGCACACACACAGCACATCGATCTCGTGAGGCACAAGGCTCTCATAACAAAGTACGTACGTCGGTCAACAGATGGCACATGTTAACTGCGCTTTTTAGTTGGTACTTGCGACTCTTAGTTGCGACTTGTCACAGAAATCGCCTTTGGCCAAGAGATGGCACTGTTAACTGCGCTTTTAAGTTGCTACTTGCGACTTCTAGTCTTCTTCTTGTCACTGAAATCGCAGAAAGCAGTACGGAATTCGGCCAACAGATGGCTCACAGCGTTGAATGTGAAATGCTACTTGCGACTGCTAACTGTGACTGAAATCGCAGTTAGAAATTGTAAAGTTGTTGTTGTGATATCTGTGACTTCTCAATCACTGTGATTTCTAACAGATACGCGATTTCCTGCCCTCACTACTGCACACAGTGTCCCTTTGTTCCTTCGGTTACCCCATTTCAGCAGCTGACAACGTTTCAACTGGAACACACTGGGGTTTTACCGTTCGTGTGTAGTTTGAAAACAGTAGATCTGTGATGAAGACAGTTTGACATTCTGCATAACATTGCCATTTTTAATGCCAACACAGCTCGGTACTGGGTTTGGCAGGTGGAGGAAACAGGTAGTATAATAAGAAGAGATACACATGGCTGACACAGATCTGTCAGAAAACCAGAAAATGTGAATTTGATGAAAGCCCCAGTTGAGCAATCGCCAGGATGTCCTGCTCTAAGGCATTCTGTTGCATTGGGAATTTCAGGTAACTGCAGTTCGAGAGAATTCTGCATTACAATTTCAATTCCGACCCCTTCAAAATAATGACGGTTGAAGAATTGGGCCCAGCAGACTGTGCCAACCACAGCAATCTGAGAGACCAATAATCTCAACAGATCCCTTCGGGGCAGCTTTCTTCCATAGCGACAACGCACATTTTCACGTCGGTGGGATTACGAACAAATAAAATTTTTTATACAGAGCTGAAAATGACCTCCGAATTATTCACGAAAAGCTGCAATGGTCCCCTAGGCTAACAGTGCCGTGTGCCGTATAACAATTCGGTGTGATAAGCCCTTGCTTCTTTGAGGAGGAATGTGTGACAATGACAGTAAGTTCTGGACATTATGCTACAATTTTGCAAAACTTTCAGCAGCCCAGAATGGAAGAGATTGTTGAAGAAGAGGGATTTGGGGACTTGTGGTTCCAACAGGATGGAGCTACAGCTCAGATGCGAAAAATTCGTTTAATGTTTTGAGAAAAATGTTAGCGGGTCTCTTTGAGGAGTGATGTGGTGTTGCCTGTGTGGTCACCACATTTGAGCATTTGTGACTTCTTTTCTTGGGGATGTCTAAAGGAAAAGGTGATTAAATGTCACCCTCACATTCAACCAGAGATAAAGGAGTAGATTACTGAAGAAGTTGATGCCACGCTTTTGTGATATGTTTAAGAGAGCTTTAAAAAAATCTTTAGAGATCATCTCCGAAAGTATATTGGTGCTAACGGCCATCATATTTTATTTTCTTCCGTGCCGCATTACTGATTACGTTTCCTATGGCACTGGACTGAGATGTGGATTGAGAGGCACAATATTTTATCTAGTTGAAGTACAGTGGCATCAGGATTGTTAGCTGCTACCGTTAGCTCGGTGTCTATTTGTCAGTCATAGAGGATGGCATTACATTACAACTGCTTCATGTTCACGTTCAGGTACTTCGTGGAGAGATTTGCGTATATGCCACTGATGGTATGAGCACACCTCTCGCTAATGACCTCGTAGTTGAGCGCCCTTTAACCCCCCAGCACACCTCTGGAGGTAGGCAGCCTCACTATAACATTACAGGTCGGGCCTGATCTATGAAGTCTTGAATATCTTATTTGTATCTGCCAGTTGGTATGGACAAATTGAGATTTCGGGCATTTCTTTATATAGTTTTGCGTGAGTAAGTCCCGACGCTCTGCAAAGCCGTCATTTAGTTACGCGCGATCTGCTATCTGTTATGTTTTATTTTCCGATAATAAATCATATTTTTCTGATTACCGTTGAAATATAATGACGATAAATGTTTGAGGTAATTTGGAATAATATTTTAGTAACTATATAGATGAAGTGACGTCATTCATTTACTCATAGGAAAAAAAGAATGTTAATTGTGCGTTTATGAACGGTCACTTCGGGATCAGTGATTACGATTCGAGAAATAACTGATTTGATGAAGTTCAATTGCACACAATCGCGTGGGGCGAATTATGATCTTGGAATTGATTGTAGATGTATGCAGGTCGATTTCGTGACAGGCTAGTAAGCGTCGCGAGTGTGTCGCGGTATCCAGATTGTTTTTCGCGCTGCCGATGGTTTGCTTTAAACTCGCGAAAATACAATTTACGCGAATTCTTAATTATCGCGAAAGGGTACAATATTTGATGGTTATCCCACTTTTGATGGCCATCGTGGAGGACGTAAGTTTGGATAGAACGATCAATTTCAAAATTCAATATAAATCCTGTTGATCGAAGTAGCCTAGCAACCCAAAAGCACATACGTGGTTATCAGCAGAAACAGTGTACTATTTTTCATGTACAGATTTACACTCTACATCGAAGTGTGAATGATTTGTGGGTGCGAAATAAACATTTGATTGAATAAAAAGAAATATACCAAGAAGTTTATTCGTATATTTTGTTATTTCACGATCAGTGATATTTTCTTATAGTGGTGTATAGCCTTACGTATTATTAATATTGTGACAGACTGGTCGTAAGTGCTCTCGTTACGAGTAGAGTTTTGGCCCTGATTAAGAGTAGCTGGTTCTTAGAGTCTCAAAGATTAAGTGAAGAATAAAATCACAGTTAAATAACGCTGCATCGAAACCCACTATCTTTATACTATATTACGCTAGGTGTTCTGGAATCAGGTGATACCGTGGCCGTATAGTTGTTTGTTGTCAACAACAAATAGGTAAACACAAACATAAACATTTCTCATGCTCTGATATCGACGAGGGAAAGAAGAGACGACAGCGACGACATACACGTACACATATACATATATAAACGGTATACGTGGCGCCTTACAATACAACTCTGCGACGTCACGGTATATGTGGCGCCTCAACGAGCGGCTCGATCACGGAGGATTTGCTGCATCGAGTCGAGTGCCATCCGGATTCACGAACCCTGGAGCTGGAGAGCACTGTAGCAGCCAGCGAATCAGCCCAACGAAGGAGGTACACTTCAATAATAGCTTAAAGTAAGCGTTACTACCAGGTATAAATAAAATAACATTATAATTGAAAAAGGAATTTTGATACCACTGATTTTGGTATACCGTATATTGAAAAGTGTATACTTTAGTACTGAATGATCATGTCGAAACTTATCACAAGAGTGCATGATAATGTGCAGTCGATTATGGAAACAATTAGAGAGAGGGAGTCCAGTCGTCTGCAAGCAGTTGCTCACGTCGGCATCAATGATGCCTGTCGCTTGGGTTCTGAGGCGATCCTCTCAGAGGTTCGTACAGGCGGCTGGCGGATTTGGTGAAGACCGCTGGCCTCGCACGCGGGGTGCAAGCAGAGCTCTCTATTTGCAGCATCGTTCCCAGAGTGGATCGGAGTCCTTTGGCTTGGAGCCGAGTGGAGGGTCTCAACCAGAGGCTTCGTCGACTCTGTGACGGTCTTGGCTGCTGATTTCTAGACTTGCGCTATTGGGTGGGGAATTGTAGGACGCCCCTAGATAAGTCAGGGGTGCACTACACAAAGGAAGCGGCTACTCGGGTAGCAGAGTACTAGTGGCGTGCACAAGGGTTTTTTTTAGGCTAGGCAGTAGTGCGAGGTGTCCTGATGAACACTCACCAGTCAACGTGCAGGCAGGGAAATCAGGACGCGCTCAGTGTAAAGACACTTCTGCTATCAAGGTATTAGCAGTAAATTTTCAGAGTGTTCGGAATAAAGTTCCTGAATTTACTGCCCTCCAGGAAGCGTGTGGCGCGCAAATTATTCTCAGGACTGAGACCTGGCTGAACCCTAAGATAGGAAGGTCTGAAATATTTAGTGAGGGTTGGAACGTGTATCGGAAAGACAGATTAGACACCGTAGGAGGTGGTGTCTTCAATGCAGTTGACAAAAACATTGTGTCTACTGAGGTCGAAGTAGAGTGTGATTGTGAAGTTATCTAGACACGTTTAACAGGGCTAAGGGAAATAAAGTTAATCGTGGGGCGTTATTACCGGCCACCAGGTTCCACCGCGACAGTTCTAGAATCATTCAAAGGGAGTCTAGTCTACATTCTGTATCGCAGAAGTACCCGGATCACGGTATATTAGGCGACTTCAACCTACCTAGTATAGACTGGGATGTCTATGGATTCATTGCAAGTGGTACAGACACGCCGTTGTGTGAATTACTTTGGAACACATTATCCGAAAACTGTCTTGAGCAGCTAAATCGACAGCCAACGCGTAATGGAAATATTTTAGATCTGGTAGCCACGAACTGACCAGACCTCATCGACGGTGTCAGTGTTGAGGCAGGGATTAGTGATCATGATGTTGTCATTACGACTATGGTTACGAAGGTTAAAAAGTCGGTCAAGAAGGCTAGGAGAGTATTCTTACTAGAAAGAGCAGATAAGCAGTTGTTAGCATCCCACTTAGTAAATGAATCGACTTCATTTACTTTCGGTACGATGGACGTGGAAGAATTATGGACAAATTTTAAACACATTGTAAATCACGCATTGCACAAGTATGTGCCGAAAAAGTGGGTTACGGACGGAAAAGACCCACCGTGGTTTAACAGCGCAATTCGGAGAATGCTCAGGAATCAAAGGCAGTTGCACTCGCGGTACAAGAAAGATCGGGAGAATGAGGACAGGCAAAAGTTAGTAAGAGATTCGTGCTGCTGTAAAAAGGGCGATGCGCGAAGCATTCAACCACTACCACCGTCATACTTTAGCAAAAGATCTTACTGGTCTTACGTAAAATCGGTAAGCGGGTCGAAGGCTTCCATCCAGTCACTCACTGATCAGTCTGGCCTGGTAATGGAAGACAGCAAAACGAAAGCTGAAATTTTAAATTTAGCATTTGAGAAATCTTTCACGCAGGAGGATCGTACAAACATACCGTCGTTTGAGTCTCGAATGGAGGTCATAGTGATAGATATCCCTGGAGTTGTGAAGTAGCTGAGCCGGCCGAAGTGGCCGTGCGGTTAAAGGCGCTGCAGTCTGGAACCGCAAGACCGCTACGGTCGCAGGTTCGAATCCTGCCTCGGGCATGGATGTTTGTGATGTCCTTAGGTTAGTTAGGTTTAACTAGTTCTAAGTTCTAGGGGACTAATGACATCAGCAGTTGAGTCCCATAGTGCTCAGAGCCATTTGAACCATTTGAAGTAGCTGAATAGGTTGAAAATAAACAAATCGCCAGGTCCTGATGGGATTCCAGTTCGGTTTTACAGAGAGTACTCTACCGCATTGGCTCCTTACTTAGCTTGCATTTATCGCGAACCTCTTGCCCAACGTAAAGTCCCGAGCGACTGGAAAAATGCGCTGGTGACGCCTCTATATAAGAAGGGTAGAAGGACGGACCCTCAAAATTACAGACCAATATCCTTAACATCGGTTTGTTGCAGGACTCTCGAACATATTCTCAGTTCGAATATAATGAATTTCCCTGAGACAGTGACGTTGCTGTCCATGCATCAGTACGGCTTTAGAAAGCATGGCTCCTGCGAAACGCAACTCGCCCTTTTTTCACATGATATCTTGCGAACCATGGATGAAGGGTATCAGACAGATGCCAGATTCCTTGACTTCCGGAAAGCGTTTGACTCGGTGCCCCACTGCAGACTCCTAACTAAGGTACGAGCATATGGGATTGGTTCCCAAGTATGTGAGTGGCTCGAAGACTTCTTAAGTAATAGAACCCAGTACGTTGTCCTCGATGGTGAGTGTTCATCGGAGGTGAGGGTATCATCTGGAGTGCCTCAGGGAAGTGTGGTAGGTCCGCTGTTGTCTTCTATCTACATAAATGATCTTTTGGATTGGGTGGATAGCAACGTGCGGCTGTTTGCTGATGATACTGTGGTGTACGGGAAGGTGTCGTCGTTGAGTGACTGTAGGGGGATACAAGGCGACTTGGACAGCATTTGTGACTGGTGTAAAGAATGGCAGCTAACTCTAAATATAGATAAATGTAAATTAATGCAGATGAATACGAAAAAGAATCCTGTAATGTTTGAATACTCCATTAGTAGCATAGCGCTTGACACAGTCATGTCGATTAAATATTTGGGCGTAACATTACAGAGCGATATGAAGTGGGATAAGCTTGTAATGGCAGTTGTGGGGAAGGCGGATAGTCGTCTTCGGTTCATTGGTAGAATTTTGGGAAGATGTGGTTCATCTGTAAAGGAGACCGCTTATAAAACACTAATACGACCAATTCTTGAGTACTGCTCGAGCGTTTGGGATCCCTATCAGGTCGGATTGAGGGAGGACATAGAAGCAATTCAGAGGCGGGCTGCTAGATTTGTTACTGGTAGGTTTGATCATCACGCGAGTGCTACGGAAATGCTTCAGGAACTCGGGTGGGAGTCTCTAGAGGAAAGGAGGCGTTCTTTTCGCGAATCGCTACTGAGGAAATTTAGAGAACCAGCATTTGAGGCTGACTGCAGTACAATTTTACTGCCGCCAACTTACGTTTCGCAGAAAGACCACAAAGATAAGAGAGATTAGGGCTCGTACAGACGCATATAGGCAGTCATTTTTCCCTCGTTCTGTTTGGGAGTGGAACAGGGAGAGAAGTGCTAGTTGTGGTACGAGGTACCCTCCGCCACGCACCGTATGGTGGATTGTGGAGTATGTATGTAGATGTAGGAAAGTGATGATGATATGGGTGATGTTTCCAATGAGTCTAGTATGGAACAGTAAACATGTACAGATGATCATACTGTTATTGATTTAAAGCTATCAGTAGAATGGCCTGTAGGATAAGCAATGTGGAGAAACGTAAAGATATCGAGGTTTCGGAAGTAGAGCGCCCAGCTGATCCAAAAATTGGAAATATTAATCAAAAAATGTTCGATATGTCAGTATCAATAAATACTCAAATGGGTTTGATAAATGGAAGACTTAGTTCGCTAGAAGAGGATAACAAACAATTAAAGGTCAATAAAAAATTAAACGAAAAATTTGCGGCCAAATTTGGTTCGTTGGAAGGTAAAATGGATTCGTTAGTAAGTAAACTTAATACCTCTGACCAGAAATTGGAAAATACTAAGAAAGAATTAAAAGCCAACTGAGAGACCCAGTTAAATGCGAAATTTAGAGAACTGGACTTAAAAGTTTTCTGACACCTTAGGAAATCAACAGAATAAATTACTGAAAAAAATCACTGATGTAGAAAACAAATATGAAATAGTTTCGAAGAGCTGTGATAGGATGGTAAAGTGTGAAAGTAGTTATTTCAACGCTAACGCACAGGTAGAAGACCTTTCTAAACAAAGAGCAGAGTTTGAGTCGGATGCTCGTAAGGGGATCGACAAACATTTAGTAGATCGAACTAAAAGGGCTTGACGAAGATCTATCTGAACGGGCAGAAGAAAAGAAAAACCAAATTGCAGATAAGGTCAAGACTCCTATTGAACCCCATCAAAAAGAAGCTACCAATGAACAAAATGGCTCTGAGCACTATGGGACTCAACTACTGAGGTCATAAGTCCCCTAGAACTTAGAACTACTTAAACCTAACTAACCTAAGAACATCACACACATCCATGCCCGAGGCAGGATTCGAACCTGCGACCGTAGCAGTCGCGCGGCTCCGGACTGAGCGCCTAGAACCGCTAGACCACCGCGGCCGGCTACCTACCAATGAACACTAAAGTAGTAATGATGAATTATGTAAGCTATTCACTAGCGAATTTCAGCTAATTAAAGACAAAATAGTTGATGAGTTCCCTAAACGCCAAAAGGAAACCAATCATAAACTATGGGAGTTAGAACGAAAATCGTCACAGAATTTGTTAACTGAGGACGAACGTTCAGAGAGCAAGTCGAAAAACAACAGAGTTTGTGGTGATCCGAAATGTAAATGTTATGGAAATCTACAGTGGGATGCCGATGATTCATTTCGGAAAGAATATGATTCTTTTGGTCAGTGAGGATATGTGTCTTCCTTAAAGGTGGAGAATAGTATTTTCAAAAATAGGCTATTTCCAAAATTTTCCACTGGAAAGAATAATCTCCACCTGAAAATTTTTATCAATAATTTCAAAAGAATATTTCCGCACAGTTGATCGGAGCACGACAGACTTCAATTTATAGTATCCCTTCAATTTATAGTATCCAAAATTACAGGAGAAGCAGCATTGTGGGCTGCAGAAGCAAGCGAAATCCTACTACTACTATTATTATTATTATTATTATTATTATTACTATGATAATAATAATAATAATAATAATAATATCCCGTGGAGGTCCAGGAAAAGAATAGGCCTTCGGTACGTTCTTCCAGTCGTAAAAGGCGACGGAAAGAACAAACCACTAATAGGGCTAACCTCCCGTTTAGTGTGATTAGTTGGTTCAGGACAGAACTAATGAAGCCTCGGACAAGCGCTGTCATGGTCGGGGACGACGCTTGAACCCTATGCCCGTCCACAATGGTAACGACACTGCTAGCCACATGGAAAATGATTTAAATCCAAATAGAGGTGTTTTGCTGATCAGATCAGTGTAATAATAAAAAATAACAGGATACCCCAGTCAGAATTAGAAACATCAAACAACAAGGACAACAAATACTGGAACAAAATAATGTGCAATCAGAAGAAGAAGAAGAAGAAGAAGAAGAAAATACAGTAATGGACTCAAACATCCCAGAGTAAACAAACAAAGAACATGACGCATCAATTAAACAATCAGAGGAAAACGAAATCTTAAGACAGCCACCAGAACAAGCATAAATAGAACATGAAGTGACACACATGTTAGATATAGCAGAAAAATTTCAGTTGACATATATTGAATACAAAAACACAAATACAGACATTAGACCATTCTTTTATAGACCACCAAATAACCCACAAGTCGAAACAACAATAACAACTATCAACACAATCATACACAATAAAATAAATGAAAATACAACTATGGAAGAGTTACAACTACTGGTTTATATAGGAGCACTCACTACACTAAATATACACACTAGGCAGAGATCAAAACAAACCAACACACTGAAGAAACCCACAAAACCAGCATGGCAACACAGGATACAGAGCAGAATAGAAAAACTGAGAAAAGACATCGGACAGCTAACACAATTTATAAGAAATGAAATATCAGACAAAAAACGAAAAAGGTTAGGCAAAATCTCACAACAAGAAGTGATAGAGCAATTATATGAAAAGAAGCAAAAATTACAAGCATTGGCCCAAACGACTTAGAAGACACAAGAAAAGTGAAAATAGAAGGAAACAAAACCAAACATTCAACACAAACCAAAAGAAATTCTATCAGACAATAGATAACACACACATTAAAATAGACAACCCACCAAACATAACAGACATGGAACACTTCTGGGTCAACATATGGTCAAACCCAGTACAACATAACAGGCATGCACAGTGGATACAAGCAGAAACAGACACATACAAGATGATACCACAAATGCCTGAAGTGATAATTTTGCAACATGAAGTCACGCGAGCAATTAATTCAACGTACAATTGGAAATCCCCTGGAAAAGATAAAATAGCAAATTTGTCGCTAAAGAAGTTCACCTCAACACATTCACATCTAACTAAATTATTTAACAGTTACATTGCAGACCAATACACATTCCCTGATACACTTACACATGGAATAACTTATCTGAAACCTAAAGATCAAGCAGACACAGCAAACCCAGCAAAATATCGCCCCATAACATGCCTACCAACAATATACAAAATATTAACTTCAGTCATTACACAGAATAGAATTAATGACACATACAACACAGGACAAAATTATAAATGAAGAACAAAAAGGCTGTTGCAAAGGAGCACGAGGATGTAAAGAGCAACTAATAATAGATGCAGAGGTGACATATCAAGCTAAAACTAAACAAAGGTCGCTACACTACGCATACATTGATTACCGAAAAGCTTTTGATAGTGTACCCCACTCATGGTTACTACAAATACTGGAAATATACAAAGTAGATCCTAAATTGATACAGTTCCTAAACATAGTAATGAAAAATTGGAAAACCACACTTAATATCCAAACAAATTCAAATAATATCACATCACAGCCAATACGGATTAAGCATGGACTATACCAAAGAGACTCATTAAGTCCTGTCTGGTGCTGCCTTGCTCTGAACCCACTATGCAACATGCTAAATAATACAAAATATGGATACAATATTACTGGAACATACCAACACAAAATCACGCATTTGCTATACATGGATGATCTAAAACTACTGGCAGCAACAAATCAACAACTCACAACTCAACCAATTACTAAAGATAACAGAAGTATTCAGCAATGATATAAATATGGCTTTTGGAACAGACAAATGTAAGAAAAATAGCATAGTCAAGGGAAAACACACTAAACAAGATGATTACATATTGGATAACCACAGCGACTGCATAGAAGCGATGGAAAAAACAGATGCCTATAAATATCTAGGATACAGACAAAAAATAGGAATAGATAATACAAATATTAAAGAAGAACTAAAAGAAAAATATAGACAAAGACTAACAAAAATACTAAAAACAGAATTGACAGCAAGAAACAAGACAAAAGCTATAAATACTTATGCTATAACAATATTGACCTACTCATTTGGAGCAGTGAAATGGAGTAACACAGACCTAGAAGCACTCAATACACTTACACGATCACAATGCCACAAATATAGAATACATCACATACATTCAGCAACAGAAAGATGCACATTAAGCAGAAAGGAAGGAGGAAGGGGATTTATCGACATAAAAAACCTACATTACGGACAGGTAGACAATTTAAGAAAATTCATTAAAGAACAAGCAGAAACTAGCAAAATACACAAAGCAATCACTCATATAAATACATTGGATACACCATTGCAATTTCATAGCCACTTCTACAACCCTTTAGATCACATAACATCAACAGATACTAAGAAAGTAAATTGGAAAAAGAAAACACTACATGGCAAGCACCCGTATCATCTAACACAGCCACACATTGATCAAGACGCATCCAACACATGGCTAAGAAAAGGCAATATACTCAGTGAGACGGAAGGATTCACGATTGCAATACAGTATCAAACAATAAACACCAGATATTACAACAAGAATATTATTAAAGATCCCAATACCACAACAGATAAATGCAGACTTTGCAAACAACAAATAGAAACAGTAGATCACATCACAAGCGGATGTACAATACTAGCAAATACAGAATACCCCAGAAGACATGACAATGTAGCAAAAATAATACATCAACAACTTGCCATACAACATAAACTAATAAAACAACACGTTCCCACATACAAGTATGCACCACAAAACGTACTGGAGAGTGATGAATACAAATTATACTGGAGCAGAACCATTATAACAGATAAAACAACACAACATAACAAACATGACATCATACTCACCAATTAAAAAGAAGAAATTAACACAACTAATCGAAATATCCATACCCAATACAACAAATATACAGAAGAAAACAGGAGAAAAAATTGAAAAATACATGCAACTGGCTGAGGAAGTCAAAGACATGTGGCATCAGGATAAAGTTGACATCATAACAATTATACTATCAACTACAGGAGTCATACCACACAATATCCACCAGTATATCAACGCAATACATCTACATTCCAAACGTATGTATACAACTACAGAAATCTGTAATTATTGATACATGTTCATTACCCGAAAGTTCCTAAATGCAATGTAACATATAACGTACAGTTAAAAGGAAGTCACGTTTGATCAAGGTCCGCATCACTTTCCATTTTTGACCAGACATAATGTCTGAGAAGAGAAAGAAGAAGAAATAATAATAATAATAATAATAATAACGTCTGAGAAAAGAAAGAAAGAATAATAATACAGAAAAGAATGTCACAACACACGTCACAAGATCGAGGGCAATCTCAGTCCTATGGATACATTAAGAATAATAATTATAATCAATATAAAAGAGATACTTACTGTGCTAAAAGTAACTATGGAGGTACCGTTAACCAAGTAAATTGAGATAGTGCAATAAAGCCAAATCGTAAACGTCGATATGGAGACGTGAACGTGCATAGTGGTAATACCAATAAGCGTAACATGTATCCGGAGGATGATCCTAATTGTATTCGACCATGGGAAGATAAGAAGCATAATATTGGTTGGGACGATGGAAAATATACACCAATACCAATGGGCGATGGAGCATCAAATATGTGACATGATAGACATCGTAAGTCGGACCATACTGGGATCGTGGAAGCACATGAACCACCACCAATGATCCAGCAGGAGAGATTAAACTAGAACCGGTCACCGAATGCCTTCCTATGATGACTGGAAAGGAGGAGGAGGGCAAGCATCATTTTGAATTAAATGTAATAAGGTATAATAATGATATGGATGTAAGGGATGAATTAATTGATGAAAAACCTAATGTTTTTAACAAGTGCGGACAAAATTCACAGGCAATAATTCCAGCAAGCACAAATAACGTTAATGTTGAAGTACTGGTTGATACTGGCACGACCATTTGTGTCATGACGCCGGACTCTTTAAAACACATAACCGAGGGGTAAAAGAGCTCACATTTCCTGTCACAGGATGTACCGTGTCTGGCGCGTTCAGCGCAAAAAGTCTTAAAACAGGTACGTGTCGATGGTACAATACGGGGAACTCAAATAGAAAGCACATTTCTGGTTGTTCCTAAAATGACAGTACCATGTATTTGGGGCTTGGTCTTTTTAGGTGAGACCGGTGCAATCACTAATTTGAAGGAAGGTGAATGTGTATTTAATTCCAATGGTAATATTTTGATAGCCACAATGATAAATGGCAGAATAGTTCCCAATCAATTTTGTCTGAACTTAAATGGTGAATTATGTCGGTATCAATTATGAAACAGTAGATGATACTTACCTTATAGAATGTTCTGAAGAGACGATAAGTAAAGTGTCACTTCGGGAAAAGGTTTTGGAGTCAGAATGCTTACCTGTGATCCAAAATGGGCGAAATATACTACTTATTGTACCAATGTTTGCAAGTTTTCAGTAAACATCCTGTTGTGATTAAAGATTTTGAATACACTATAAAGACGTATCCGCATAAACCATTTTGTCGTACATCCTATTCTATACCTTGGACAAAGAAAGAGGTAGTAAGAAAAGAAATCAATAAAATTTTAAAATGGGATATTATTGAGCCCTCAGATTCAGAATTTAGTAATCCCCTCTTGGCGGTAATTAAACCCAACGGTGACATCAGATTGGCGTAGACGCAAGAGAGATATACAAGATCATTATACCTGTACAAACCAGACCCGAGAACTTAGAGGAATTGATACAGTAATTTTATGGTGTTCGTTTGTTAACTCCCTTGGACATGCGTAGCTCATATTGGCAAACGAGAATATCGAAATAATCTAGAAAATATACTGCATTCGTTTTTCTAGGCCAGAGTTACCAGTTCAAATTCATGCCATTTGGATTGAATATAAGCAGTGGTGTTTTTATATCTGCATTGGACACTGCACTTGGCAGAGACCTTTTCAATAATGTTACTTTAAATGTGGATGCTTTGTTAACTGCTTCTGAAACCTGGGAGGAACACCTGGATTTATTAAGAAGAGTTTTCGCAAGACTTTTAGAGTACACAGTTACTGTAAATTTGATCAAATCCAAGTTCGCACGTAAAAAACTAAAATTCCTTGGATATACAATTGCTCCTGAAGGGATAAAACCAAATCCTAAAAAAATGTATGCGATTAACAGATGTCCATATCCGAAGAATGGAAAAGAATTAAAGTCTTTTACCATCAGTTTACTTCCTTTTTTTCGACAATTTTTACCCAATCAGCTAGTCAGCCAAGACTATTTGTTACGGCTGTTAAGAAAAACTGTCACGTAAATAGTCTTAACGAAAATGATTCAAAAGTAGTGTTAAGATGTAAGAAGAAGGTCCATTGGACTTCAACGTATTTATGTTATACGAAGAAAGGTTATGTTAGCCGTAAGAAGGTTTTATTTAGTAATTGTCTGAAGAATTATTAATTTTGTAATGTTATAGATAAGTATGTAAAGCAAAACGGAAGTACACTGTAACCACGTGAGCTAAAAAGTAATGACGAAAGGAAATTTAATGCAACCCAAACAAATGATGTAGTAACATGGAATAGTTACTGGAGTAATAACAGGAAGCAAACCAAGCTAACTGTCTAAAGACAATAGCTACTGTTTACGTGGGAAATGCAACTGACCACGATAACGAAAAAAATTAAATATCTCATGAGGATAAACGAACTTTTTTCATTATATTACGCGAAGAAAAAGTAAAAATACCTGTTAATAAATACCTGTTTGTACTAATTTGAAAAGCTAGCAACAATGAAATATGTAACAATGTACATACTGAAATTTAGCAAGAGAGCCTAGGGTATTGTATTAAGAAACATTTTACTGTACGTTTATGTTGGTTAATGACCAGAAATAATTGAAGAATGATGTGAAATAAAGACGCAAGGAAATATTGAAAGGAATCGGTATCTTCATGTAAGAAATTACGGACCTCGCCGAATGAGATAAACTGAAGAGTGTTGAAGGTCTGAAATGAGATTTAATCGAAGTGTATTACGTACGCTATCTACCTAGCAACTGTTAGTGAACAGTTAATGCAATTAAACGATTGTAACGGCAAATGAATAACCTAACCGTATTGCACAAGTCATAGAAGTTTTAGCAAACTACTGTATTGGAGAAATTCAAATCAACTAACGCGCCTGAGCTAACTGAATAAAAACATCATGGAAGTCAGTAATAGTCCGAAAGGTACATTAACCCCAGGAGATGATTATTTCGTAAAGCACCGAAGATTTCCATCCAATAGCTTCTTGAGGAATACTCAGCTACAGTAAACAATCGACAGCTGATCGGTCCTTTAAAGCGCGCTCTTCGCGCGACGCCACAGAGTAAATATCTCTGGAGTTAGCGTTGCGTTCTGCACATGTTGTCACCATTGAACCAGGATTGTCACGTGTTTTCGTGACTTCGCTGTGCGTGTGTGCTTTCTGCAGCGTTTGAAGTTTATAATAGCAAAAGTTTTTGTTGTGTTTCACCGTTTGTTGTAGTGTAATAGCGATGATGAATTACTGTTGTTGCTACGGATGCAAAGAAAAATATGAGAAAGGAGGGATAGTAACTTTTCATGGGTACATACCATGTGGCTCTAATTATGGTTATCATATTAGTAAGAGAGACCGTATACATTTAAAAATTCCGGAGACGCATTATAATTAAGGCTTGACTCTGTAGACCTATTTTTCTACGATTTTATGACTATATAATAGATATTACGGCTCGTACAAAAGCTTACAAACAATCGCTTCCTCTCATAAATTTACTAGTGGAAACGGAAAGGGAGTGGTTAGTTGTTTCAGCAAATGCTATCCTCCATGCATTTATCAGTGACTTGTCGATTATGTATATACATTACTCA
The DNA here is from genome assembly GCF_021461395.2 of Schistocerca americana. NCBI lineage: Eukaryota > Metazoa > Arthropoda > Insecta > Orthoptera > Acrididae > Schistocerca > Schistocerca americana. Next base: position 719,230,429 of record NC_060123.1, read on the forward strand.
GTCTACTATTTATTTAATAAACTGGGAGCAAGTGCGTTAAATAAATACTTCAAAGTGTCACCAGTGAAAAAAATTGTGCTTTCGGTCGCAAAAACGAGAAAATAAATATGCAGAAATAGCAGAAAAAAGGACGAATTAGCGGGGATATAATTGCTAATGTGTGGCAAATTCGGTGTTTTTCGGACACTTGCAAAAGTACTAGCGTACTGTCAAGTCGTTTTGCAAGACTATCACTGAAAAAATGTACGTCAGGCTCTGTAATACTATAAAGTGCCATATCATACCGAAAACTACAAAAAATCGAGTGCATCTGAAATGTGACACCTATCGCAAAGAAGCAGAATGTAATATCACTTTCCCTTAAGAGATACGTAGCTGTTTTATTCCCGGTATCAAATGGACACTGTTAAAATGTCTGCGCGACATATATAAGTAATCCACGACACGTACGAAAAGAATCCGTCGGTACTAGGGATGTAGTGACATTCTAAATATACAGGGCGCTATGCGGACAAACACACGACGTCCCGAGAACACGTGACCAGGCCGGCAATGTATGTTGACGAAACACAATCTATTCTGTGCATGTGAATGCTCACTCCAGAGATATTTACTCTGTGCGCGACGCAATAGATAAAGTTCATGCATACCAACTTGTGACAATGTCTTGTCAACCACTACACGTAGGCTACTTCAAAATATTAATGAACGCGTTGTTTTGACATAAACGTCATCGATTCTCACAGTGAATGCAGCAAGGAAGTTTGTGGACGATAGTGATTTAATGTTGCTAATCTAGTCGCAGTGAGAGCAACATAACTGCTTTCATCAGAGATGAATTAGCGATACTGTACAACTGCAAAGACAATATTGAGATCCGATTTGTCATCTAACCGGACTGCCAGACTGGCTGATTTGAAATTGGAATTGGGAGAGGAAGACGATGACCAGGTTGTATTCAGCCAACTATGGAATCTGATGGAGGTCGCAGCCTTGGACGTCAATGTCGAAAGCGGCTGTGATCCCTGTTTGCACAGTCGGTTGGAGAACTGAGGACATCGACCAAGAGAATGTGTTGTGTGAATATGTGATATTATTTCGAAATGTTTCTGATACAACCCAATAAACAGATTTAGAATTTATTTAAGGGCGTTTTGTCTAGGCCCTCTCATTAATCATAATTTGTTGTAACATATATGTACTTACTTACTGAGTGAATCAGAGTGTGAGTGAATTCACAAGGACAAGTACACATCAAAATACACAACAGATAGTCCTGTTCTGTCTGGTTTCCTCTTCAAGACATCACAGTCAAGGGGCCCGTATAACATTACGGGTCGGGATTGATATATGAATTCTTGAATATCTTATTTGTATCTATCAATTGGTAAGGAGAAATTGAGATTTCGGGTATTTCATTATATAGTTCTGCGTGATTTAAGTCCCGACGCTATGCAAAGCTGACATTTAGTTACGTGCGATTTGCGATCTGTTATGTTTTATTTTCCGATAATAAATCATATTTTTCTGATTACCTTTAAAATATAATGACAAAGGTTTGAAGTACTTTGGAATAATATTTTCGTAACTATGTAGATGAAGTGACGTCATTCATTTACTCTTAGAAAAAAAAGTGTGTTAATTGTGCGTTTATGAACGGTCAGTGTCGGTGATCTGTGATTACGAGTCGAGAAATAATTGATTTGATGAAGTTCAGATGCACACAATCGCGTGGGGCGAATAATGCCCTTGGAATTAATTGTAGATGTGTGCAGGTCAATTTCGTGACAGGCTAGTAAGCGTCGCGAGTGTGTCGCGGTATCAAGATTGTTTTTCGCGCTGCCGATGGTTTGCTTTAAACTCGCGAAAATACAATTTACGCGAATTCTTAATTATCGCGAAAGGGTACAATATTTGATGGTTATTCCACTTTTGATGGCCATTGTGGAGGACGTAAGTTTGGATAGAAAGATCAATTTCAAAATACAATATAAATCCTGTTGATCGAAGTAGCCTACAGTTCAATTCTTTTATCTTGGCGGCTCGCGCATGCCCAACTAGATGCGGGAGATTGCTGCGTTGCCAGTTGCACACGACGCACGCGCCAATAGAAGCAGCGCCATAGTATAGCATAGTTCGCAAGCTTACGTTTAGGGGGGAGCGCGCAGTTCATGAAGTAAAGCCACCACGGCCGCATTAACCCTTTCGCTGCTACAAAGACGTGCTCCCTGCATTCCGCGCTGTGCGCGAATTTGTCACTGCACTGCTCGCCTGTGCAGACACATCGTGTTCTGACTGCTTTGACACTCTTATCAATCGATTCCACAAAAACTATTTGTCCCAAAAATTAGATTTTTACACATCTTCTTGGCTGATACCTTCCCCCCATAAATGACTTAATTTTGTTTCGATGTTCAACGCAGTTATTATGCAGCATTAAATATAGTAAACCATTGCATGAAATTTTGAAGAGTTTGCAGAGGTAGAAGATCATAGAGTATACTTTCCGTATGGTCGATTTTAGTTGCCACAATGTTGAGAATGAAATGTGAACAAGATACCTAAATTTCATATAAAATTTACTGTATAACAATAGCTCATTTAAGTACCACATAGGTGTCGTATGTAATATTGAGAAATATTCCGTCTTTCGCGACTGTAACAAAAGTTTTATTTACACTGAGCACGTTTGGCTTTATTTTAAAGCACTTCAGTCAATCAAAAGGAAGTAGACAAAATACATTAAACAAAACTGTGGACTTACAAAAACATTAGGACTTGAATATACCGTCTATCAGTGAAGTGCTCTGAGCTACGTCAAATATAATTTGTGTGTGTGGCACACACAAACGTAATTTATTTGCTAAAACACTGATCTGCCAACACAAACGTTGAATATTGTGTTACCACAGCACAAAACTACGAAAGGTGACTTGGCAATGGAGAAGACAAAATACTGTCCACTGAAGATGCTTCAAAAGAGAGAAACGCGTCTGGTCTAAATAAGCCCCTTATTACAGTTGCAGAAGAGGAATATATTTCAGTACCATTGGTAAAATTGCGACTGTGGAACAAAAACAAGAAAGAGAACATGAGTACCATTGTGTATGTGCCATACCTTTCCCTGATTGAAGTGCTTTAAAATAAAGCCAAACGCGTCCGGTGTAAATAATACTTTTATTACAGGCGCGAAAGATGGAATATTTCTCAATATTACATACGACACCTATGTCGTACAGTTATACAGAAAATTTTATATGAAATTTAGGTATCTTGTCCACATTTCATTCTCAACATTGTGGCAACTAAAATCGACCATACGGAAAGTATACGCTATGGACTCCTACCTCTACAAACTCTTCAAAATTTCGTGCAATGGTTTACTAAATTTAATGCTGCATAATAACTGCGTTGAATATCGAACCAAAATTAAGTCATTAATGGGGGGAAGGTATCAGTCAAGAAGACGTGTAAAAATCAAATTTTTGGGCCAAATAGTTTTTGTGAAATCGAATGATAAGTGTGTCAAAGCAGTGGGAACACCATGTGTCTGCACAGGCGAGCAGTGCAGTGATGACAAAATCGCGCACAGCGCGGAATGCGGCGAGCACGTGTCTGCAGCAGCGAAAGGGTTAATGAAGAGACAAAGCACTAGAAATTTCAAAAAATTGCATTCAAACGAATATAATTCATGAAGTAAGGCACTTCGATAGTGTTTTTAAATAGTGAAAATATAAAGCTCCGCATAAGGTTTGAACTCATAACCTTTCATGTAGCAGCCCAACACCTTAACCGTTACACTAAGGCACCTCGTCCGACTACAAAGCGCCATGAGGACTATAACACGCCACGCAAAATAGTGACAAACACTGTTGGTATGACTATGAATTACTCATGCTTCGTCGAAGTACAATAGGAAATAAACAATTACCGCTGTTCTTGCTAAAAAACGGTTCGTGAGAGTGATACAAACACCTTTCCTTGCTATCGCCTGAATTAGGAGTCTTATTGCTTGTTTGGTTTAATTAATTAATAGAATATGAAGCAATTGGTATAAAGAATGCTTTTTCCAAACTTTCTATAAAAGAATGTCTGCTATCAAGACATTGCTTTTGTTCTATTACTTTATTTATGACTGAACGTTTCTAAAACTGAAGACACTCGTTCATGCTCTGCACTGCAATCGAGATGTGGCAATGTCGTTCTCTGTTCATTGGCTGACTGTGTTTTGTGACGTCAGATGCGCAGAACGAACCTAAACTCGGGCGCCAACATAAATGACGCGCACTTTCGCAACCCAAAAGCACATACGTGGTTATCAGCAGAAACAGTGTACTATTTTTCATGCACAGATTTACACTCTACATCGAAGTGTGAATGATTTGTGGGTGCGAAATAAACATTTGATTGAATAAAAAGAAATATACCAAGAACTTTATTCGTATATTTTGTTATTTCACGATCAGTGATATTTTCTTATAGTGGTGTATAGCCTTACGTATTATTAATATTGTGACAGACTGGTCGTAAGTGCTCTCGTTACGAGTAGAGTTTTGGCCCTGATTAAGAGTAGCTGGTTCTTAAGAGTCTCAAGGATTAAGTGAAGAATAAAATCACAGTTAAATAACGCTGCATCGAAACCCACTATCTTTATACTATATTAAGCTAGCTGTTCTGGAATCAGGTGGTACCGTGGCCGTGTAGTTATATGTTGTCAACAACAAACAGGTAAACACAAACATAAACATTTCTCATGCTCTGATATCGATGAGAAAAAGAAGAGACGACAGCGACGACATACACGTATACATATACAAACGGTATACATGGCGCCTTATGGTACAATACAACACGACGACGTCACGGTATATCACATCGTGCGGTACACAGTCTCAGAGCACGTGCCACGAAATCGACATTTATTGTCTCTATTAGTTTTCTTTAGAACTACTACTTAACATAGCAGGACACGGTGTTTTACCAAACGGGTATCTCGAAACTGGTGCATCAGTGGAATGATTGCTTCAATGTTCACTGTAATTTTGCCTTATCGGCATTCTAGACTGTGCGGCATCAAAGTGAAAACTTTGATCACCCCTTATACTGACATATACTAACAGTAAGTCTTTCAAGCCGTGAATGCTGTCTGCTGGAGAATGGATAATATTGAGCCCAGTTCTCATAAATAATTTTTGCACTCTGTTTTATTTAAATTACTTTGAACTGAACAAAGGTAACTTGTACACGATCGTCAAGTAAGGGCACTTTACCACTACTCTTCTTACGGTCCTGTTTAGTGACACACTAATGACATGACGTTCCCTACCCACTTTGCAACTAAGTCTAGTTATTAGTATAAATTATAAACTTTACCATTATTTAATATCATCCAACCATTATTATTGCTTTGTCTTATTGGCACATTTATATTTTCTTAGAATTTTATATTCAAATATTGCATCCATCTTTTATTTTTACCTGAATCACAAGTCGCCGAAGTGGTATCGAATATAAAAACTTGTACCCGGCGACTGGTCTACCTACCAGGAGGTCATAGACACACGTCATTTACTTTTACATGAAGTCCAGGTTTCAGATTCCTAAATTAAATCTGCTACAATTAATGGTCTCACAGGTTTACTAGCAAAATATTGCATATTACAAGAAATCATTTTTCACAATATTCTGGGAACATCTACAGAGCACAATCATTCACTTTATCTCCTTTTATCTCGAAGCAAGTGCACGCACTATGTAACATACTACCCGAGTTCATGTCGGACAATGGAATGTTGATATTTTTTGGACTGCCTTTTAACTACATTACATTTGACTCTCCACTTCGCACTCTTTTTTAAGACACTAAATATTTTTTCTGTATTTAAAACTGTTCATGGATATCAGAAAAAAATGTTGAAAAAATAACACTCTCTTCACTCTGGAAATAAGTATATTTTTTTATACTTTGCATTTATGTACAAGTGACTGAAACTTATCATATTCACTCACACGTGATTCTTTGCACTTACACAAAACCGTGTGAAATTTTCATTATTAATAAACATTTGTTAAGTATAAAAACATAGTTTTAAACACCAAATGAACAACAGTTATGGTAGAATTAATGGTACTATTGAAAATGGATGGATGGCGCATGTCTTTAGATACTACGGAATGCAAGAAAGCAGTTTTTGTCTTTAAGTTTAGTTTGCACTTCTCACGCCTGACAAAGGTAAAGCCTTTGCAGTTCGGGCATTTGCACATTGTTTTCTTCTCATTCCACACTGGCCTGTGATTAAAAGGGTTCTAATCTTATATCCTTTTGAGGTAACAATGATCCCTTATATTTGAGTCTGTCAGTATCTACTGGATCTGTGCTAGCTGGTCTATCTCGCTTTCTTGCTCTGAGACCAATTTAGTCAATATGGTGCATCAGCATGTCTGATGTTCTTTTTTTCTGTGAGTACCCTTCTGTAGAGAATCTATGAATACACTGTAGTTATACTAGTCAGAGGAAAAACAAATGTAAATACCATTGTTTGGATCTAATCTGTATATGACATCTGCCAACACTGATATCTAATAAATCTATATTTCCATATGTTAGTTGTAAACAGAAACAGCAGCAGGACATGGTACCACTCTGTCTTTTATCTTCTTTTTTGCCTTTTCATTTCAGATTTTGGCACCTAGCTGACAAAGGTGGACAGGAAAGAGACAAAACTATTGTCTTTACACAAAATGGAGGAAATGTCCAACTTATCAATGGTAGTAATGTATTTCTAAAAATACCCACATACTTCTTTCTTCAGCTCCTTTTCATTTTGAAATTTATAGTTTGGTATTCTATTTCTCTGGCATATTCTTACACATTGAATTTTCAATAGGTACACAACTACATTAATACAGGTATAATATCTATTAAAATGGATCTTGCAGTTCTGGTCCCCGGGAATTTCCCTGATGAGGTGAATAACAATGTTTTCATGTGCTCCAATATCTACTTCATTACCTAACCTGAATTCTGGATTTTTTCTTGCCCTTTGTAAGTTCAATTTTGTGTGCAAAGCCCATTTTTCCGCACACAAAACAAGTTTATACCCACATTTATGTGTTTTGTTTCATATACATCTTTATGTAGTAACATGCTTCTAATGGACAAATTTGTTTATGAATTGACAAACACTGAACAGCATACTCTTCAAATGATATAGAAGCACTATATATTTTTTACGTTCACATGTTCTTGCTTACAGACACTAATAGTCACCATCGAAAGAGAGAAATGTATGCCAGGGTGAAAACTGTACACGGAGGAGCACACACTGTTGCATCACCAACTCGGTAGCATGTTCTAGTGCCAGATTATTTTAATTAGTTTTATAAAGCAACACTGCAATGCAGTTTTCAGGGTTAACTTTGCTCTGCACATCTGCAAAGCAGCACAGTGGAGGGTTAAACCAGGGTCGGTAGGAGGCCAAAACATATCAAAATCAACTGGCATCCAGTTTTGTACCAAACAGTTTGGGGTCTCACTAAATGACGTATGGAGTTCAGACATTGCCCAAAATAACTTTCAAATAAACTTCTTCTGGAACAGTGTCTATTCTTTCAAAAACATCTAATGCAGACAGTTCTATTCTTTTAAAAAAAACATCTGATGTGAAGACTGGCAGGATATTTCTTTCCAGCAACCACAGGAATGTTCACTGGTTGATTAAGAGCCAGTAGTCATTCCTCTGGCTCACTTTTGTATATGCTATAAAAATAATCTTGTCAGAAAAGAATCTGATGTGCCCCACAGAATCATTTTTTGATCGATACAAAAGCAATTTGCAGTGACTCGCTCTCTTTGTGCTAGCAGTTTTGCTTCTCTTACCTCTGATGTGTAGGATCTGTTCCAAAGACCTTCCTCAGAAATATAAGCACTGTCAGTTTGCTTGCGCTGATAATCTTCATCAGTGATCGCGACTGTCACCTCAGATTCACCTAAACCGGCAACTGAGCTCTTTCGACGGGTTTGGGTGTCCTCACTGTGCTGTCTTTTCAGTGACAATCCGTTGCTGGTACACTGAAATATTTGTTTCACTGTTCTGAAGCCAAATATTTTGGCAGAACTAGCTCTGGGATAAACTATGGATTTTCGGTATATCGAAAAGCGGATTACATCTGGTGCTAAGCACACGTACAAAAATTTATCAAAATATGCTGTTGTCCTATCATACTCTGCACTGTTTCAACATCTAGGCCACTCAAGGATTACTGCTGCTTACTAAGAACAACTGGCACCCAAGATTGCCAACAACAGCTGGAAGAAGAATGATGTAGTATGAAACTTAAGTTGTTTGAGTTTTAGTGATGCACCGTTTACATGTAATTTACATTTCCTTGAAAATAACTAACTTTCAAAAAATCCAAGATGGAATGTGACAATACTATGAAAAGGATAGTTGCTACTAACCATAGAGCGAAGATGCTGAGTCGCAGATAGGCACAACAAAAAGACTGGGCCTAAGCCTGGATAAAAGATTAAACTGGAAGACACATGTAGACTGGCAAATAAATTAAATTCCCTAGTTTTTGCAATGTCTATTTTACCTGGTGCCACTCACATGGCCACAAGAAAGGCAGTCTACCACAGGTATTTTGAATCTGTTGTTCAGTATGGCATAATTTTCTGAGGAAACTCTAGAAGAAGTACAAAGCTACTAATTCTTCAGAAGACAATCATTAAAAATTTGTGTGCTGCCCACAAAAATGAGTCATGTCACCCATTGTTCAAGAAATTAAAAATACTAACAATTACATCATTGTACATTTTTGAAATTTTGATTTTTGTATATAATAATCAACATAATGTTGAAAAGTTCCGTTTTAAGCATAGCTACAGTAATCATCACAAGAAAAACTTCAAATTTCTTTCACATCATTTAAAGCTTTATGCTCAGACACACTGTACATTGGGCTAAAATATATATAACAAATTAAAAGGAATAAACATGTTCACAATGGACCTTGGTTCGCTGAAAAGTTTCCTCAAAAATATTTTAATTCAGAAATGTTACTATACCATTGAAGAATTCATGGAAGACAGTCTGACACTTTGAGCAATAAAAATCTATGCCTAATATTGCGGTGTTGTCTGTGTACAACAAAGGAAATTGGTAAACTGATAATTTATAGTAAATATTGCAGTGTAGTATTTTATTGGCATTATTCTTAAAATAGTGCAAAAAGAATTTCTGTAAATCATTATACATCATACTTTTGCTAAACTTGATGTGTCTTCTGTACAACAGATCATATGATCTGTACAATGTATGTAATGAGACTAATAAATCACATTTACTGTCACAAAATAAGCTTTCAGCCAACAAAGCCTTTGTCAAAAATAGACGAAACACACACACGACCACAGTCTCTGGCAGCAGAAGCTACAGTAGTCTGGCTTCAGCTGCCAGAGACTGTGGTCATGTGTCTGTGAGTTACATTTGCTTGTGTGTGTGTGTGTGGGGGGGGGGGGGGGGGTATTTTTGACAAAGGCCTTGTTGGCCAAAAGCTTATTTTGTGACAGTCTTTTTGTTGTGCCTGTCTGCAACCCTGCATCTCCTCTATGTGCTAAGGTGTACATAACTATCCCTTTCATAATATTCACTTTTGAAAATTGTCATATTGCCACAAATTGTGTCTGATAGGCTTAGTCCTTCCATATGGTCACTGCACCTCTCTAGGCTCACCTCATTTACAGAGTAAATTAAAAGTACTGTTTCTCGCATCTTCAGTTTACTTTTGGACAACAGCCGCCCAGCAAATATAAAAAATTACACCAAGGGATATGTTTTTCTAGTTGTTATCATTCAGACTGCCATTTGTATTTTCCTTACTCTTAACATGTAGTTAGTGTTGTCTGAAAAAAAGAAAGCTATTTTGGTGAAGATTTAAAATTTCATAGTATCATCTGCTCAAAAGAAATAAAACCCATTAATAAGCACTTTTAATTTACGTATAAAGGTGCATACAAACTATTTATTGTGACAATTGTGTTATCAGCAAATATCACATTAGCAAAAACCTAATGAAATAACCAATTTTCAGTAATTTTTGAGATGTTTATATAAATACACACCAACTTACAACTACTTACACAGAAGTGTCAACCAAAGCAGAATGGGAGTAGTTTTACATTACTGTTGTTGACAGCAAGTATTGTTCTCTGTGTAGTTTGCACATAAAATTTTGGACTGTCAGTAGCACTTCTCAGACCATGTTCAAAACCTTTCATTTGCCCATTGCATCCCATAGTTGTGAGAGGTGTAGCATAACTGAATGAACACACAAGTCAACTACAAACCTGTGAAAGGAAATTCCTTAGGTGTATTCCACAAATCTTTCACTCTCACTATCAGAAACTTCAGATTCTGAAGAATTTTCATCTCTTTTAGAGACAGATGGAAGTGTCGCACCAACCGTCATACTTGGCTCAGCTGTTACTTCGAGTTCCTGTCGCTAGTCATCTCTGGCAAAGAGGTCATTCTCGCTGTTGCTTCTAGTTAGAATCTTCACAAATTCTTCATCTGTACAGTCACAATGGCATGCCATTTAGTCGGTCAAAAATGAAGATAGAAATAGTGACACAAATCGGATTACAGCAGCAAACTCGCACACGGCAAATGTAGGAAAGCTGCCAAACACCAAACATGTAAATACAGTTACTTGGCCCCTAAGTGTCTCAAATCTTAACACGCACACTCTCAAATGGCAGCGTGTCGTAACCTGTTGAAAGCACAGAGGCGTTGGCTTTTCGCCAAGCATAAACAGGTACAGAGGACCTAATGTCCTGACAGATGGAACGGAAAAGTGCTACTTGTAAATGTGTCCAGAGCACCTGGGAACAGCAGCAGCAGTGTGTATTAAAACGTAAAGGTTAAAAATTATACTTAAATATAATGACAATCCACATGACGGCTTAAAGGGGCTCGAGACATGGAGTTGTGATCACTGGAGTTGCTGTATTTGGTTGCTTCTTTGTGCAGTCCGACAGTGGCCTCTAGTACTGGAGGATGAGGTTTTTACCAAAATTCGTCATTTGAAAAATATGTCATCTTACATTCACAGATTAAATTATTGCTGATGAAGTAGATGTTTTTACGTCATGTAATAGACTAATATACGGGCTGTCGCATCTCTGTTGACCTGATGCTGTGACAGCATTCCTTAGCCTCTCACTTAGAAACGTCTGTCCACTGTGCTGTCATTCAAAAAATATCACTCAATTCTAAACCAAATTCAATATTGCATTTGGTTACGAGATTACTAGATTGCAAACGAGAAATTCTATTGTTTTCATGTATTAGAATACCAGATAAAAACATTACCAGCTATTAAGCAGCTCCAGAACAAGATGGTGACATTCAAATGAAACAAGGAAAAAATTAGTGAAAAATTTAATGCCTAACAAACAAAATAAATCATATTAATCTGACATTATCAGTGGTAACCTTAACATTACAAAAGACTGGACACGATTGCTAATATGGTGTGTGATCACCACGGATGGGAACGCATTCCTCACAACGTGCTCACACGCTGGCAGTTAGGAGTTCTCGCAGTGGGCACGTTCAAGTTGTCGATGGCACACGGGGACGTGCTGCAGTATGTCCCCGAGATGCATGCCACGCATGCTCGACGTGAGCGAATATCTCCTCGTTCTCCTTTCCCTGTCCTGTTTGATGTGGTTGCACATTTTTGTTCATAAAAATGAAGTCGTGCCGAGAAAGCATGCTTAAAAAATGCCCACGGCGAAGGAGTACAGTCTCACAACAATGTCGAATCGTGAGTGGTACCGTGTTCAGTGATTTGTAAAAGTGCCAAGAGCATAGGGTCTGGACCAACGAGGAACCAATGAGGATTGGAGTCGTGTGCTCTTCTCAGATGAGGCAGATTCAATTTGCACAGTGATTCCAGATGTATCCTCATGTGGTGAGAGCTGGGACCATGTAATGCACGCAGGAATGTTGTAAAACATAATGATTTTGGCTGTCCAGGTGTACGGTGTAAGGAACAGTATAGCAGCTCAGGCACACTGACCTCCAAATCTTCGAATGTGGTACACTCGTCAGTCAGTATCACTGTAACACAGTTTTTCTTCCCCACGTGTGTTTTCAGGGATGAATTTGGCCCAGGCCCCATTGTGTGCAACGGCATTGAACTGTGCAGGTGGAGGAACTATTGGTATGAGAGGGTATCAAGTACATGGACTGGCGTGCCCGTTCCACGACTTAAATCCTGTCGAGCACATCTGCACGTGTCGCAAAGATGTAGCGTATTGCAGTACATTGAGATGCACCGACAAATGTAGTGTTGGTGGACGAATGGAACACTGTGCTACAAGAACTTCTTACCAACCTTGAAGCCAACATGAGAACATGGTACAGAGCATGTGTTGCCATCTATAAATTGCAGTAATTTCAGTGTAATAACTGTCTTGTAATAGAAGTGCAAGTCCTGTTTGCCTCATTCGGTGTTCCCTTCAGTTACCTTCTGTACCATATTGCAACAGTTCATTCTACATACAGAGCAAGTTTCACTGAGTTGCGTTACTCGGCAGCGACGTCGCACAATAGTTACTTTCGTTCTTAATTTTTACACACCGGTGTATCTGGTGTTGTTACATGTAACTGACACTTTACAAGATATTGCAGCCTGTGTATCACAGTTCCTTTTATTATAAAAATCAATAGTGCTTTAATAATGTGAAAATGCGTTACAGAAATAGTACTGAGAGAAGTCGTCAGATCAAGCAGAACCCATGTGTTTTCGAGCTGTGACATAAACTGCTCGAGCCGTTAAAGTTGTACTTGACAGAAATTTGTGAAATGGTTGGAGGGAGAACAGTGACAATGGCTCACCTGAGAACTAAGATGAATGTGGGGAGGAAAGTGGTGATGAGCGGGAAATTTTGCCCCACTGCTGACGGCGGGAATATATACTGGGTACCTCGGATTTTTATGAATGTCAACCGCGTTCAAACTGCAGTTTGTCTGAAACTGATTTGTAGTCAGAACTGAACTGACTTTGCTATTGGAGAATATTATAGATTTATGCAGGAGAGAGTAAAAGGTGATAGCTGTCAGGTACAATGGGAACAAAAGGGGTGTGTCCATTGCTAGTTCCCGGCAGCCAATGAGAGAGCAGAGAGCAGATGGTAGGTTTGGAACTGAGAGGCAAAGGAATAGTCACATTCTCACATTGTTATAGATTCAAAATCCGCTATGTATTCAGGAAAAAAACAGCTATGTTCTCAGGTCTCACCAAAATCAGAAATTGCAAAATATTTGGAAGAAATAGCCAAATATTTGTGAGAACCAAGATTATAAATTTCACTCACTGCATTTTCAATTGTACTATTAAGATAATGGTGATTAAAATCAGTGATACCACATGAGTGGCTAGATAGTAAGCAAAAAGGGAGTGAACATAAAAATCAATGTAAACTTTTTTAAAACTTTATTTCCCCTTGTATTATTGAAATGTAGATAATCAATAAATGTAGAAGCATAGAACAGGAATAATGTTAACTTTTTGGCAGATACTTTGGCAATAAAACAGTTTGTAATTCTGATTAGTCACAATATTAAAAATAATTTTTTTTCAAGGTGCCTCTTGCAAAAGGCGATGTTTCTTCTTATAGTCAGAGTTGTCTTAACTGTGCATGCCTAATTCTTAAAGATATATTATCCTATTAGGTCATTGGAATCAGATGAGAGGATATGTGGTGGATATCAATAAGAAGCTGAGTTACAACTTCCAATATCAGGAACTTTACAAGCCCAATTATGTCAATTTGCAGACTGCAGGTTAAGAGGAAGTGCACACAGATAACTGTACAGAAATGCTCAAAGTCGAGCATGATTCGGTGCAATGGTTGTATCGCACTACGGTACTTAACTGTGTGCCTAAGTGCACTGATTTATGTACGAGTGGAACTTTATTTCGATATACTCACGTGTCCTCTTTCAGCTTCATCCCCACTGTCTGGCTGCTCCTCCTTGATGGCGACTTCAAGTGGCATCTCGGGCTGGAGGCAAACGAGACGTTACTCACTTACCACCTCCGTGAGACCCCACACTCTATAGCATCGCACACTACACAGATATATTCTAAAATCAAAGTAAGTACGATTAATCAAGAGGCCAAAATGTGTCAGTATAACACAACACAACACAACACAACACTGGCACATCACAAAAAAAAAAATACAAATAAGACAGTTTTCCGCATCAGCCTCTGAGTTACTATATCACTAACTGTTCAGACAATTTGTGTAACTGTCAGGTGGAAAATTAAGTCCTCGTACTGTCATTATTAGCACACCGACGAGCCAAGTGAAAGACAAGTTATGTTTTATCTTTTGAGATAATTTAGAACCAAATAACTTATTTATCTGGCCATACGACTAATTTTTTGCCCAAATTCATCATTCATCACTACAGTCTGTTCCCAAGGTCTACATTCTTACGTCGTATAAAAGCTTAATATAAGGGTCATCTTACATTCTCAGCTGAAGCTACAGTAGTTGAGGTCACATGCAGACTTAATTTGACAATTTCAGAATGGTGGGATGGGGTCCAGTGGCACCTGGTCAGCCGAATGTAGGGAGGCTAGAGGTGGGTGAGCAGAAAATTACGTTGCACTGCCAATTTTTGGAATGTATTGCACACTCACATTTTATGGACATCTACCACATTTAAACTGCACCTTTCCCAAACTCGCACTTTGCCAGAATCGAACTGACTTTACAAATGGACTATTATTTGGCAATAGTACACATTCACGACAACCGGGCCCAACATTTTCTGAGGTTGAAGTGGCACATGTCATTACTATGCTTTTGCTGACATGTGGCACCTGGAACAAGATAATGACTGCATTGTCAAGAATCTGGTTGCACATTATTATAATGAATACATAGACAATTTATAATGAAACATGTATTATTATGTGTTCAAATTCCACAATGTTATGTTCTTGGTGAGACTAGAGATAACAGATGTGTCCTGATATTGTGTACTGCTGTTACTGTTATCTAACGCAAATAAAATCATTAACAGTCATAAACATGTACTGAAAGTAATATTTCTCTTATCTGCAAACCACTGTTAAAGTACCATAGTGTAACATATAACTTTAATGAAGTGATATGTTGCGCAAGCATTTACTGAACCTTCGGACGACAATCACCAATACAAAAAGTTTATGTTTGTGCTGAATTAGTATAACTTAACATTTGGATCTGCAAGCCATGACGGCCACGTTACGTACTGGTTGGGCAGTTTATTCCGTGTCATCCTGCCTCAAAGGAAGGGTGGGTGGCTGTGACATCCCAGGGATAAGAGAAGACCTGTTATTCATTTGGAATCTTAATACAGACCGTTTTTAGACACAGTTCTTATTGACATATCTGTTCCAAATAAAATGATGCAGATCTGCTATATACAGTCATTGTAAATGAGACTACAGTATACAATACATTCCTTGTGAGAAGCATTGTGCTTATTTCGAGAACTGGATATTACATTGTACTCTTAACTTCCAGCAGTAACTGCAGCACTTTGAGAAATAAAGGTCAATCAGAAGATATTGACGAGTGTGCACAAATAGTAAGGTGATCGAGATTGAATAATAGAAACTTGTAGCTCCCAATCAGATTTTACAGTACCCAATATCACGAGAAAGAAGTAGCAATGTGGCGAATGATGAGCAGCCCAAAACAAATATGAAGGGAAGTAAATAAAAACTCACAAAGGACAAGAACAGTAACCAGAAATCTTAAATTTTGAGAAAGACTGGTGGCTTTTGGGTGCAAAGATTTGCTGCACTTGATAACTGTTGTCTGCTGCAAAGAAGGTCAACAGCCAAGAATACACTGCAGTGCAAAAGCAACTCATAGCACTGTGAATTACAAATTTTGTACGACATCTGAGTAGTTGATGAATTATTATTAAAGCCTCCAACTGAAATTACGATAGAAAAGAAACTAGCTAGTCGACAAGCAAACGAGTTTCAACTACAACGAGAAGGCTTCAACTGAATTAACCATGACAAGTCTACAGCAGCAGTCACAGACAGCATCTGTGGCTTGTCAATCTGCAGTGGCAGATATTTCAACGGCTCATTCACTTTTGGTGATGCAGCCCAACCTAGAAACTAATTCAGCTTCTCGTCAGCATCTAGTCACAGTGAGATACTGGTGAGCTGTATAAAACCTGAGTTCATTAGTGTCCAAAATGTTTTGGTGG
The DNA here is from genome assembly GCF_021461395.2 of Schistocerca americana. Classification (NCBI taxonomy): domain Eukaryota; kingdom Metazoa; phylum Arthropoda; class Insecta; order Orthoptera; family Acrididae; genus Schistocerca; species Schistocerca americana. The sequence goes on from NC_060123.1 coordinate 719,246,727, forward strand.
CAGTGTTCGTGTTGTGGGGTAAACTGCAAGTGGTTTTACAACCAGACTTTGTCTATGTACTACAGCATCGTGGCTAGCCTCGTTACAGTACTGAGCCGAGTTTAATTGCATGTGTATCATTGTAGACACTGTACACCTGCAGTGCCACGAACAATGTTGTGGATGTGCTGGTAATCCCAAAATGTGTCGTATGCAATTTAGTAATGACATGAAAGAGTTAACTCTCTGTTTAGAAAACACTAAATCAGAATTAAACAAATGAAATAGAAACAACAAATAACACACTAATAGCATATCAGTGATTCACATAAGATAAATGAGAAATCCAAAGTAACATATCACAGAATGAGATTTTCACTCTGCAGTGGAGTGTGCACTGATATGAAACTTCCTGGCAGATTAAAACTGTGTGCCGGATCAAGACTCAAACTCAGGACCTTTGCCTTTTGCGGGCAAGTGCTCTACTGACTGCTCTACCAAGCATGACTCACGACCCGCCCTCACAGCTTCAATTCTGCCAGTACCTCGCCTCCTACCTTCCAAACTTCACAGAAGATCTTCTGCAAACCTTGCAGAACTAGCACTCCTGGAAGAAAGGATAGTGTGGAGACATGGCTTTGATACAACCTGGGCGATGTTTCCAGAATGAGATTTTCACTCTGCAGTGGAGTGTGCGCTGATATGAGGACAGGTCATGAGTCGTGCTTGAGTACCTCAGATGGTAGAGGACTTGCCCAAAGAAGGCAAAGGTCCCAAGTTCGAGTCTCGGTCCAGCACACAGTTTTAATCTTCCAGGAAGCTTAACATACCGCGCTTACAGACAACACTTTCCATCTTAAAAGATGACCTAAATTGTGAAATTTTGATACAATGCAACTTAGTTTGTAATGAAGTGAATGAGCAACTTAAGAGTGTGGAAAAGGATTTGATGCAATTAAAGGAATTAACTGAGTGGGAGTTTAATGCAATACACAATCAAGTCTCATGCACACAAGTAAGGTTAAGGGTGTCGCAAGAAAGCAATGATTCAGGTGTTGAAGCTATTTCATGGTCTACACTTGCTAGTTTTAAGGAGCATGTCATCTGCTTAGTCAATAATAATGTATGAGAAAATATTGAATCATGTGTAGATACACCTGTTTCTAGTGCAGAAACAGGTACGTGGAGAGAAAACCGTAGAAAATTTGGAATGAATTGACGAAGACTAAGGAGGAATTAAATAAAAGAAAGTTTAGTGGGAACTGTGGGCTGAGGGAACTGATTTAGCCAAACAATTCCCTAAATTTAAGCCAGTAGGGAGGTTCGCCTATGTACATTTTGAATATTTATTGAATTTTTATCCAAGTGATGGGATGATTCAAAGAGGACTAATTTTGCACTAAATTATTTAGAGGTTGACGCAGCAGAGTGGGGAACTGCTAATGCTGGAGCACTCTTGTCGTGGACTGATTTTTGAGGAAAGTTTGAAAAGAAGTACAGGTTCCAGCTACTCAAGAAAACTGACACTTGAGCTTTGTGACCCACGGTATTGCAATAATAATTGGGGAACTTATAAAAAATATACTGAGTGGCACTGAACAAGATCTAAATACTTAGATGATCCCATAGGGGAGAGTCATTTAGTTAAGGGTTTCGTGGGCAGATTATCTTCTGATGCAAGGAAAGAGGTTTGATATAGTGGGTGGTCAACAGTTGGCTTGTTGGCATTTGTCAAAAGTCTGGTTACATTACGCAAAGAACACTGGAATTATACACCAGGAAATAATAGTCAATCAGATAACAATGAAGGAAACGTTTATCCACTACAATTCCAAAAAAGGATATAAAGTATTTTAAATTAAGGAAGCATAATATCAATCACTGGAAAATCCGGGACGGAATGTAACAAAATTACAGAAAGAAGTTGCTACTCACCATATAGCAGAGGTGCTGAGTAGCAACAGGCACAACAAAAAGACTCACACAATCTACTGCGACTCAGCATCTCTGCTATATGGTGAGTAGCAACTTTCCTTCTCTAATGTTGAAGCATAATATCAATAGACGAAATAATTAGGGAGTAACCAGTCAGCAAAATTTTCCACAAATAATGTAAGCACTACATGTGCTTATACATCGACCAACCATTTATAAACAATCAAAAGATGTATAAGAAATATGCCTGAGATGAGTTCACATTCTATGTGAATTTTTTAGATTGACACCTGCTAGGCATCGAAGTGTCTGCTACATTTCTTCAGCATTAGATTTCTGCACAGAAATCTCTCACTTCTTTGCCTATCTTCTTTAAAACCGTAAGTACTCTTTACGAGCAACATGATGAGATAGCAAATAAATACACAAGGAGATAATTATAGGTAACGAATGACATACTGTTGCATTAGAATGTCGCAAATAAAAGAAATTAACTAATTTTAGTTAGCAAATTAATAGCTTTTTCCCTCTTTTTTCTTCTTTTTTCTTTTCCTTCTAAGTGGTGCTGAATCCACCACCTTTGACAGGGGAATTGAGTGGAATATACCCTTTGCTATAAACCGTACATATAATGGACCATGATTGTTGAAACATATAATAGGAGGGCATTCAGATTTACAGTAGTGAGTAACATAAATACAGTACAAATGACAGATTAGAAACCAGATATGAATATGTATCAAACAATGGAAAATCCAGGATGGAAAGTGACAATATTATGGACAGGAAAGTTGCTACTCACCATATAACGGAATGCTGAGTCGCAGATAGGCACAGTGAAAAGACTGTCGCAAATAAGCTTTCAGCCAGCAAGGCCTTAATCAAAAATAGGTCACACACACACACACACACACACACACACACACACACACACACACACAAGCGTGCGCGCAAACGCAACTCCCGCTATATGGTGAGTAGCAACTTTCCTTTTCATGATATGAATATGGAATGTAGTAAAAGTAGGTTACCTCAATATGTATGTGTAGAAGGGTAAGATAGGGTTGTAATTGTACCCCAATTTGTATATATGTATGGTGTGTTGGAAAGGAGAGGTGCACCTAGAGGAGGAAAAAATGATACATAAATAGGAACACTATCAAAAATTCTTGTGGAAAGAGATTTACTTTGACAGTTACTACATAAGTTTGTACTGTTAGTTTTGAGGTTTCTCAAAAGTAGCAAAGCAGATGAATTTACCTGAGCCAATCTGTTCCTCATGCTAATTTAAAGATGACATAGTAGAGGCAAATGTCTGAGTTTGGTATGCTATTCTCCAGGACTGGAAAGACAGGTAACTGACTACAGAATGCCCAACAACAAAGGCTTGTTAATTACTCAAAACACGACTTGTCTGGTTCAGTGGCAGTTTATAATTGATGAATGTGAATAACGATGAAATCTACTTCACAAGAATGGGTATTAAGCTCTCTATAATAACTACACTGATCAATTTATAATTATAGTTTTATAACTCCTGTAGAGTCATAAACATGAATAAATATGTTTATTACAAATGAAATGTAATTACAGCTGTTGTTATACATCAAATATACACAAGCTATTGATATTTGTAATTAAGAACATTAAAAATAGTTTTGAACCTTGAATGTTGACGCTTGTTGGTGTTTCACAGTAGTGATGACATCATTCCCCTAAGAGGAGGAATCTGTAGTTTAATATATGACTTTGGTGATGTCATGTGTAGCACAAGTATTTACTGAACTGACAAGTAGTCCAGAGTGAGATTTGCACTCTGCAGCGGAGTGTGCGCTGATATGAAACTTCCTGGCAGATTAAAACTGTTTTAATCTGCCAGGAAGTTTCATATCAGCGCACACTCCGCTGCAGAGTGAAAATCTCATTCTCTAGGCTGTGGCTAAGCCGTGTCTCCACAGTATCCTTTCTTCCAGGAGTGCTAGTCCCGCAAGTTTCGCAGGAGAGCTTCTGTAAAGTTTGGAAGGTAGGAGACGAGATACTGGCAGAAGTGAAGCTGTGAGTACCGGGCGCGAGTCGTGCTTCGGTAGCAAAGGCAAAGGTCCCGAGTTTGAGTCTCGGTCGGGCACACAGTTTTAATCTGCCAGGAAGTTTCTGACAAGTAATGATTGCCACAGTAAAAAAATTACATAGATAATATAACCTACTGTTTGGATATACATTTCACTTATGCTCATGCATTCGGGAGTAGATGGATGCTGGGTATCTGCATGCCAGGGTGACAATTTTCCCACATTCGCTGCACTTGCTGGTCAGGTGGTTTATTCTGTGTCATTGGTTCCAGCCTTGGTAATCACATATTAGCTAGATGGATAGGGATTTTGTTTGTTGTGTGCGGATGCAGGAGGAGTTGGCCACAGTCCAAATGCTGCTGGAAGCTTTGTTGGCCACAGTCAAAAGGCTCCAGAGTGCCACCTTGAGGTGCAGTGGGGATGGGGTGCCTGGGGCAGCCTCTGCTGTATTAGATATTCAGGGGTAATGTCACAGCTCTCTGTCACTGAGCCGACCTCAGGTGCGACTGAGCCGGTCAGCCCACTCTCACCTCAGTGCGGGTGGCAGGCTATGACAAGGTCTTGAGCCTCAAGGCAATGGCTGCATGGGGGACGAAGGCTCCTGCCAAATCCCATGCACTTTGTGAATAGATTTAATGTGTTATCTGATGCTGGAGGGGAGGCTGAGCCGGGTCAGAATGCACCTACTGCCAAAAGTGGTCACTCCTTCAGCAAGGTCCGGACAGGCACGTACAGATAGGGGTTTGTTAGTTATTGGGAGCTCCAATGTTACGTGGGTCATGGAGCCCCTGAGGAACATAGCGGCTAGGGTGGGGAAGAAGTCCAATATTCACTTGGTGTGCTTGCCGGGGGGCCTTCTCCTGGATGTGGAAGAGGCTCTTCAGGTGGTTATCATGCGTGCGGGGAGCAGCCAGCTGCAGACTGTTGCACATCTTGGCAGCAACAATGCCAGTTGTCGGGGTTCTGAGGAAATCCTTGGGTCCTTTCGATGGCTGGCTAAATTGGGAAAAGCGGCCTCCATCTCTCAAGGAGTGGAAGCCAAGCTGACGACTTGCAGCATCATACCCAAGGTGGACTGAGGTCCTCTGGTTTGGAGTCAAGTGGAGAATCTAAACCAGAGGCTACATCAATTCTGTGATGAAAATGTTTGTAGATTCCTCGACCTACGCTAAGGGGTGGAAGGTTGCAGGATGCCCCTCGATAGATCAGGGGTGCACTACACACAGGAAACAGCTACATGGATAGCACAGTACTTGTGGTGTGCACATGGATATTTTTTAGATTAAGTTCCTCCCCACGGGAAACAAACTGTTGGCCTGAAAAATTAACACTTCATGACACTGATGCGGGTGTCCCAAATGTAAAAATTGTTAGTTCACCTAAAAAGGTCGTTCCAAAGGATTTAAATATGCCAAATCTCATGTTAGTAAATTGACGAAGTGTCTGTAGCAAGATCCCTGAGTTACTCTCTGAAATAAACAGTAGTAATGCCAATATTGTATTAGGTACTGAAAGCTGGTTGAAACCACACATAAATAGCAGTGAAATTTTGAACTCAGATTGGACAATGTTTAGGAAGGATAGGACTGGTGCTATGGGAGGCGGTGTGCTCATTGAGATCGATACTGGGTCGCACTATGAAACAGTCTGGCTAAAGCTGTCAATCAGACAAGGAGTGACCATTGCATTAGGATGTTTTTATAGATCACCAGCATTTGCAACAAACGTCGCAGAACATTTCAGGGAAAGTCTTGAGTACATAGGAAGTAAATATCAAAATTATCCATTTAATTATAAGTGGAGACTTTAATCTGGCATCCATTGACTGGGAAAATTACACATTTATCACAGGGGCAGAAGCAAAGTCTCATGTGAAGCTATTCTAGGAGCACTCTCAACATACAACCTTGAGTAACTGGTTAGAAAACCAACTTGAGATGGGAACAGATGAGATATCTTGGTGACAAACAGACCTGATATTTTTGAGGAAATTAAAAAAAAAAAAAAAAAAAAAAAAAAAAAAAAAAAAAAATTGAAAGAAACAGCAAAGAGTTTTCTTGTTTGGGAAAGCAAATAAAACTGTCATCAATGAATATCTTCATAGTCAGTTCAAAGCATTCACCGAGGGACAGAAAGATACTGAGCATCTTAGGTCGGAATTTAATGGTATCGACCACCACGTGCTAGAGAAATATGTGCCTAGCAAAAATATAGGGGAGGGAAAGGTCCACTTTGGTTCAACAAACATATTAGGAAGTTGCTGAGAAAGCAGACAATTTTGCACAGGCATCTTTACGTGTAGTCACTGCCCCGCTGACAAACAGAAATTATGTGAAATGAAAGCAGCTGTCAAAATGTCAATGAGAGATTCTTTTAACAAATTTGAAAGCAATATTTTATTTACAGATTCTAAAAATAAACCCAAACAAATCTATGAATACTAGAAATAATTCAATCCCTTCTCTTGCTGACAGTACAGGTAATGTAATGGATGATGATAAAGAGAAGATCGAAATTCTAAACCTAGCTTTCAAGAACTTGTTTATGGTAGAGGGTTGCAATACCATTCCCCATTTCAACTGTCGAACAAACACACGGACGGCTGACGTAATGTTTAGTGTATCTGCGATTGTAAAACAGTTAAGATCCTTAGACGCCAGGAAAGCATCTGACCCAGACGGTATCCCCATACGATTTTATGTTGACTATGCTAGAAATATAGCACAATTCTTCTCCATCATCTATCAGAGATCACGGGAACAGCAGTTAGTTCCACAGGACTGGAAGAAGGCCCAGGTCATAACAATCTATTAAAAGAGTAAAAAATCTGATGCACATAATTATTGCCCAATTTCACTGACATCGAATTGTTGTAGAATCATGGAACATATTTTGTGTTCAGACATAATGACCTTTCTAGACTCTGAGGAGCTCATCTGCAGAAAACAGCACGGTTTTCGGAAACAGTGGTCATGCGAGGCACAGCTGACCCTCTTTGTGCATGATATACAACAGGCTCTAGATACCAGCGCCCAGGTTGATGCCATATTCCTCGACTTACGAAAGGCGTTTGACTCAATTCCACACTGTCACTTGCTCCAAAAAGTGCATGCTTACTGTCTATCCAATGGTGTATGCAGTTGGATAGAAAGTTTTCTAACAGACAGTGAGCAGTACGTCACCCTGAATGGGGCGACTTCAACAGAAACAAGCGTATCATCAGGTGTGCCCCAGGGCAGTGATTTACATAAACGATCTGGTTGATGGTATTGACAGTGGCATTAGAACGTTTGCCGATAATGCTGTAGTCTACAGTAAAGTAGTATCACATGGAAGTTGTGAACAAATCAATGAGGATTTGCAGAAAATAAATGCGTGGTGTAGTGACTGGCAATTATCTCTCAATATTAGTAAGTGTCACCTACTGTGTATAAAAAATCGAAAATCCCCATCAATTTACGAGTGCAGTCTCTGGAAGCAGTGACATCTGTCAAGCATCTGGGTTTGACTATTCGAAATGATCTGAAATGGAATGATCAGATTACACAAGTAACAGGTAAGGCAAACTCTAAATTGCGGTTTATTGGTAGAATCCTGAAGCGATGCAATCCTTCAACAAAGGAAATTGCTCACAATACTTTAGTTCATCCAGTCTTGGAGTACTGTTCATCTGTGTGGGACCCTTACCAGTTGGGTCTGATTCATGAGGTTGAGAAGGCCCAAAGAAGAGCGGCACTGACTGGTACACTTCGCCATCGCGAGAGCATTACAAATCTCATAGAAAGTTTGAAGTGGGACACACTCACTGATAGAGAGTGCGCTAAATGGAAGGGGCTGCTCGCAAAATTCCAAAATCTGGTCTTCACCGAGGATGTAGAGCATATATTATTGCCATCAACTTTTAAATCACACAATAATCACCATTCAAAGATAAGGGAAATTAGAGCTCGTACTGAGGTGCTCAGACAGTCGTTTTTCCCTCGCGCGATCTGCGAGTGGAACAGAGAGGGGGGATGGGGGGACTATGACTTTGGCGCGAATAGTGCCCTCCGCCACACATCGCTTGGTGGCTGGTGGAGTATATATGTAGATTTAGGGGATAAGATGCAAACTGTAGAGGAAGAGCAAGCATTACAATGCCTATGATGTGACAGGGACAAGATAAAAACTGTTACCTAGTTACTCAATTGGAATCTTAACTAGGGTAGACTGTTTTGGTCCTGATCAAGGTAATTGTGATGTATCAATGGTAAATCAATTTTATAATTAATAGTCACTGTACACAAGAGTACAATATATGATATCTGATTATCAGAAGCAACTTATTTATTTTGAGAATTGGATGTCTGATTTGAACTCTTAAATTCAGCAGTAACTGCAGCACTTGGGGAAATGAGGTTCGATCGGAAGACATTGGTGAGTGTGCTGAAATAATAAAGTGAGCAAGATTGAATAATAGGAAGTCTTAACTCCTGAACAGACTTTAATTTACCAACCAGTATCATGGGAAAAAAAACTACCACAAACATTGCATGTTGTTGACAACAGCTCAGAACAAGTATGGTTGGGAGTACATAAAATTTATGAAGAACAAGAATAGTACCCAGAAATTTGAAATTTTAAAGAGAATTGATGGAGTTCTGGGTACACAGATTTGCGGGAGTTTATATCTGTTGTCAATAGCCACAAAGATTGACTGCCAAGATCACGCAACCATCCAAAATCAACTGCTAGCATGAATTAAGAATTTTGAACAGGTTTGGGTAGTTGAACAATTATCAGTCCTTCAGCTGCAATTATGAAAGAGAAGAAAATAACTAGTCCACAAGTTGGAAGATTTCCACGAAGATTACAAAGGGCTTCGATTGTAATAATCCCATGACCAGTCTACAACATCAGTTGCGGATCATAGCTGCAGCTCATCAACCTGCAGTAGCAATAACATCAATGATGCTCCTAATTTCAGTGATGCTGCATGACTACACATCAATGCAGTTTCCTGCCAGCATTTACACTTGGCGAGATTTTGGTGGAGAGGTGTGAGGTGTATAAAATCCAAGAGGGTTTTTTTTTTTTTTTTTTTTTTTTTTTTTTTTTTTTTTTTTTTTTTTTTGGGGGGGGGGGGGGGGAGGGGAGGGGGGAACTGCATGTGGTTTTGCAACCAGATCTCGGGTCAGAATGTGACACCATGTGGGATACAAGCAACAATCTGGAGGGGTGAGGAAGGGGAAGGGATGGTAATATACGGGTGGGGACAGAGACAGACACTGTCTGGTGGAGTATGCAGGGACTAGACTGTGAACAGGCAACTTTTCTGAACTGTGCAGATAGGAGTTAACCTTAGAAGACATTCTTAGAATTATCCCAGCTTCAGCTTATGGTGACATACTGTCTCCACATCTTCCACCCAGTAGGTTCCACCCTCTCTGTGCTATGATCTCCTTCCCATTCTGGTCTCCCACCCTGATTCTTTGCAGCCCTCTGCCAATGCACCCTCCTGTCCTTTCCTGTTCCTCTCCTTTTTTTGTTCTTCCTCCCCCCCCCCCCCCACCTGTCCCACAACCTCACAATGCTGCGCCTGCTGATGGTCTAATCGCTGTACACTCCACCAGACAGCATCCGTCTCTCCCCCCATCCATACACTACCATACCACCCCCTCCAGATTGCTGCTTGCATCACACATGGTGTCGCATCCCGGCCCAAGATGCTGGACTTGGTATTCGTGCGTGCTTGATGTGTGCTTGCTAGTGTCTGTGTGTGTGAATGTTGTGTGTGTGTCTCTCTTTACTCACAAAGTCTGTGAAGAAACGTATATGTGAGTGTCTTTTAATCGTGCCTGTCTGCAACTTGATGTGTCTTCTTTGCAATAAGTAGCAATCTATCTTTTCCTACTCTGTTGAGATTCCTACTTGGAGTTTCCATTGTTTGATTTTTGCCGAATGGCTTTGTTCCATCCTACAACCCTGTAACATTTTCCTTTGTTACTCTTCACTATAGCATTACTCTTCTCAGTGTCTATTCTTTCTCCTCTTTCTTGTGTTTATTCATCTCATTCCAAACCGCATCTACTTCCGAGCCATACTGTGTCAATGACGGTCCATGCACAACACACACTTTGTGACCACACACATTGTTGTTGCAGCATCTAATGTCCCAGATTCTTTCCTTCAATAGTTAATCACATTTATTCCTATTGATCCCACTTCATTTCTCACCCTGACGTACTTTCAAACCTGCCCATGCCACATGAAACTTTGATCCTCTTCCTAACCCATTCCCCCTACTCTCCCTTCATTCATCGCAAGACGTGTGTGCGCCCCCCCCCCCCCCCCCCCCCCCACACACACACCCGAGGGAGGACTCATCATTCCTTTTCACCCACATTTCTGTGCTTTTTTTAACATATTTGTGTCCGCTTTACATGATTTCACATGTTTTTACATATCTGTGAATATTTTAAGCATCTTTTCACTTATCCAGCTCCTGTCACAACCATCAACACCTATTTTACCCATTTCTACTTCATTCCCATTTTCTTTGCACCATTCTTGCCACAATGGACCCATGATCCATCTTTCTGCATCAGTTTAGAAAAGTATCCCTTTCTCTGGCTAAAACCCAGTCCCACATCCTGTTTCTCAAATGTGCCTAAACCATGGAGCCCCCACAATGGCCAAACTGTAAAAATTACTTTCTCTGGATACCACCACTCCTTTCACAATGATCTACAACTTTTCAGATTCCGCCAATCCCTGGCCCTCAGAAACATGGCGCTGCAAAAACACATCTCCAAGGCACAGGCATCCCAGAATCACCATTACTCCCTCTCTAAGATACTACTGCTCTGCAGTCCCTACTCCATAGACTATGTCTCTGAAATTGAATCCCTTGCTCTCCACCACCTGGAGGAGTATTACAGACATCACCTCCATAAATTATTCAACCTGCCGACATTCTACTGCCACCTTGAGGGACCACTATTCACCCCCATCGTACCCACAGTGTTCCTCGTCATCCATCCCTTATAGCAGCTATACCCTGCCCAGCTGACCTTTTCTACTTGCCACATCCTCCAAACCTCCCTACCAACCCTCCAACAGATCCAGAGCCAAAACATTCCCATAACACTGTTGTTAACCTTTCCAACGAAACCCACATCTCCACAAAAGTTTCAGTCCAACACCCAAATTTAACCAACCTGGACTTGTTGAGCTCTACTCTCCTTCTCCCGATCCCTATAATGGAAGCATGTCTTTGCCGCCAATCCCTTCAACAAACAAATTCCAACACTGAACCCTGCCTCTTCCAGTCCATACTACCAGCCAATCACGACCTCTCCCCCCCCCCCCCCCCCCCCAGCTAACCACCGTGCTGATCACTTTCCAGGAATTCCTTACCACCAACTTAGCCTCTCCATCCTTCCCCAGATTCCTTCCTCAGAGCACCAATCTTTCAGTGGAAGAAAGAATGGCCATACATAACCTCAAAACAAATCCTGACCTAATCATCCTACCTGCAGACAAGGGTTCCATAACGTTGTTTATGGATTGCAATGACTATCTGGCAGAAGGCCCCCACCAATTTTTTTTGACTCCGCCACCTATAAACTTTGCTAGAGTGATCCCATCCCAGAAGTCCAACACAAACTCCAGTCCCTGCTTAGAGCCTTAGGCCCTTCCCAGAATACCTCCCCTGAATCAAATTTCCCTCCTCGCCCCTATGACACCCAACACACCCACCTTCTAAATGCTCCTCAAAATCCACAAACCAAAAAATCCTGGACGCCGCATTGTGGCTGGTTATTGTGCCCCCACTGAAAGAATTTTGGCACTCATTGAGCGACATATCCAGCCAATTGCCTGTAATCTAGTCTCTCATGTCAAAGACGCCAACTGCTTCCTTCACCAACTGTCCATCTTAACTACCCCTTTACCTCCTGGACACCTACTCATCACTGCTGACGCTACTTCCCTATATATCAACATCCCTCTTGCCCATGGTCTTACCACTGTTGAACACTATCTTTCCCAACATCCTTTAGACTTCAAACCCACTACCTCATTCCCCATACTCCTTACTAATATTATCCTAACCCACAATTATCTCTTATTTCAAAGGAAGGTATATAAACAAATCCGTGGCACAGCCATGGGCACCCATATGGCACCCTTCTATGCCATTCCTTTTATGGGCCATCTAGAAGAGACCTTCCTAACCACACAAAACACCAAACCTCTAGTCTGCTTGGGTTCATTGATCATAGCTTCATGATCTTCATGACAGCTTCATGATCTATCTTTCTTCCTTCACAATTTCAACACCTTCTCTTCCATCCACTTCATGTGGTCCTCCTCAACCCAGCAAGCCACCTTCCTCGAGTTGACCTCCTCCTCTCTGAGGGCTCCATTTGCAGCTCTGTTCATATTAAACCCACCAATCACCAACAGTACCTACATTTTCACAGCTGTCACCCTTCTCGCACAAAAGAGTTCCTCCCATATAGCCTGGCTATCCGGGGAAGGCATATCTGCAGTAACAAAAACTCCCTGGCTCAGTATGGTGAGGGTCTCACCAAGGCCTTCACAGACAGGCACTAACTACCAGACCTAGTCTGCAAACAGATCTCCTGTGTCATTTCCCCTCAGAACCCCAATCCTCCCACCACACGCAAAAACCAGCCACAAAGGAGTGTCCGATTCATCACCCAGTACCATCCCGGACTGGAAAAACTGAAACACATCCTTTGCCAGGCCTTTGATTACCAATAATTGTGTCCTGAAATGAGGGACATCCTACCCAATATACTTCCCACCCCTCCTAAAGTGGTATTCTGACGCCCAATAAACCTCCACAACATCTGACTCTATCCCCACGCCACTCCCTGTCCCAATACCTTGCCACAAGGATCATATTCCTGTGGGAGACCCAGGTGCAAAACCCGCCCAATCCACCCACCCCGCACTACCTATTCCAGTTCTGTTCAGGTTTATCCTACACCATTAGGGGATGGGCCACCTGTAAAAGCAGCCATGTCATCTACCAGCTCTGCTGCAACCACTGCACAGTTTTTTTTATACTGGCATGACTACCAATCAGCTATCCACCATGATGAATGGCTACCGCCAAACTGTGGCCAAGAGCAAAGTAGACCATCCCGTGGCACAACATGCAGCTGAACATAACATACTTGATTTCAATGGCTGCTTCACTGCCCCAACTGTCACAATCCCTCCCTCCACCACCAGCTTTTCTGAACTGCACAGATGGGAGTTATCCTTACAGCATATTCTCAGCTGATGTAATTATCCTGGCCTCAACCTACGGTAACATACTGTCCCCAACCCTCCATTGTACAGTTTCCTCTGTCCTATCAAACACCTCCCACCCTGTTTATTTGCAGCCCTCTGCCAATGCATCCGCCTGTCTTTTCCCACTCCTCTCCCTCTTGCTCCTTTTTACACTCAACTCCCAGCCCCACAACCTCCTGATGCTGTGCATATTGGCAGTCTAGTACCTGCACACTCCACCAGACAATGTTCATCTGTCTCCCAACCAATACACTACTATCCCTCCATCTTCCCCACCCTCTCCAGATTGCTGTTTGCATCCCACATGATGTTGCATTATGGCCCGAGATGCTCGAGCTGGTGTTCGTGTGTTTGTGAGGTGTGCTTGCTTTTGTGTGTGTGTGTATGTATGTATGTGTGTGTATGTATGTATGTGTGTGTGGGGGGGGGGGTGGGGGGTGGGGGGGGGGGGGTGAATGATGTGTCTTGCTTTACTGATGAAGGATGTGGCCAAAAGCTAGATGTGAGTGTCTTTTAATTGTGTCCACGTGCAACTTGATGTGTTTTGTTTATGGTAAGTAGCACTCTATCTTTTCCTACATTGTTAAAGGTATTTATAATATGGGTATGATCACAGGATACATTTTATAAGAAAGATCCCTTTACAACTATAAGAGAGTTTTACATTAGTATGTCACAAACAACAGAAATTAACAGACTCTAACCAGCAAATACAGTACAGAACATAGCTAAGTTATTTCTTTTTCTAAGTGGAGCTGGATGTTATGTCTGTCACTTTTGATAGGGGGAAACAACGGCAATATGCCTTTAGCTATGATGTGCAAGCATGATGGGCTAACTTCCAAGTATGATAGTTGCACCACATAATACAAGGGGAATTCAGTAAGTAGCATTATACTTTTTTTTTTCTTGACCAATATTGGATGAAAAAACACGGAACTTGTCATGGGACATAGTGGAATATTTCCACTTCAGCCCCAAAGTTTAATGAAGTTCCGAAAGGTGGTAGTCTTCCAAATGCTGTATGTAACAGAGCTGCAATCCAAGCAGAGAGCTGTCATTGAGTTCCTTTTGGCAGAAAACCAGAGAATCTCAGATATTCATAGGTGCTTGCAGAATGTCTATCGAAATCTGGCAGTGCACAAATGCCTGGAGAGATGTTGGGTGAGACTTCTGTCATTACTGCATAAAGGTTGCACAAACCTGTTCAATCCGCCACACGCCGCCTGGCTGCTCACATCTGTGACGCCTACGAAGTTAGGCAACACGGACACATTCATTAAAAGTGATCAATGGATGATAGCCAAGTACCTTGCTAGACAACTGGATGCTTCTGTTGGCAGTGCTGACACACTTGTCCACCAGTCAGGGTACTCAAATGTGAGTGCCCATGGAGTCATACAGGCTCTTCCAATAAGCTGGTGTTAAGTTTGTGGTGGTGGTGGTGGTTAGTGTTTAACGTCCCGTCGACAACGAGGTCATTAGAGACGGAGCGCAAGCTCGGGTTAGGGAAGGATTGGGAAGGAAATCGGCCGTGCCCTTTCAAAGGAACCATCCCGGCATTTGCCTGAAACTATTTAGGGAAATCACGGAAAACCTAAATCAGGATGGCCGGAGACGGGATTGAACCGTCGTCCTCCCGAATGCGAGTCCAGTGTGCTAACCACTGCGCCACCTCGCTCGGTTGTGTTAAGTTTGTCACATTGGATGGAGATTATGTTGAAAAATATGGTTTCTTAGCCAAAAAGACTGGAGAATAATATGATGTATTGGTAATTCTGAATAAAACCAAGATGCTTCCAGAAAAAAAAGTGTTGCATTACTTATGTATTGAATGTCTCTCATAGGAGGGCATTCGTTGAAACAGACAATAGGACGACACCGACAATAGGAGGACATTCAGAGTTACATTAGTGAGTATAAACAGGGGATAAAGGTAATTATAGCACAGAAGACAGACTAAAAATTGTCTATGAATAAGGACTTCTGTCAGGAGCAGATTATATACATATATAAAAAGAAGGTAGTAGAGCTGTAAGTGCTTTTAGCAGGATATTGTACCCTAATCAATGTGTGTGTGTGTGTGTGTGTGCGTGGTGTGTGTGTGTGTGTGTGTGTGTGTGTGTGTGCGTGGTGTGTGTGTGTGTGTGTGTGTGTGTGTGTTGGACCTGAAGTAAAAGTATGAACTACTGACCTATACCAGAGAAGAGAAGGGAAGATATGTAAATAAGGACACTACCACTATGGAATATTAAAAGATTGTTTAAAAGTAATCTTTCAGTGGAAAGAGGTGTGTTTTCTCAGTTATTACCTAAGTTAGTTTGTACAGTTCACTTTGAGGTTCCTCCAAAGTAGCAAAGTACATGAATTTACCATAGTTGTTAATGTGTTCTGTATGCTAATCTGAAAGTGATGTTATAAAGAGACAATGTCCGAGTTTTGTATGCTATTCTCTAGGTTTTGGGAGACAGGTAACAAATTACAGAATTTGAGACAACAAAGGTTTGTTACTTGTTCAAAACATATAACTCATATGGTTCAGATGCAGTTTATGAATGCTGAAGGCATTTGCAAGGAAACTGGCCTCACAACAATGATTCAGTGGGAGTTTATGAATGCTAAAGGAATTCGATGAGGAAACTGGCCTCATAGCAGTGAATGTGGTGTTTCCTGCAACAACTACACATGGCCAAATCCCAGTACAGCTATATGAGTTTTGTAGTTCAATACAGTTATCCCTAGAGGAACATCTATTTACACATTCATTCCTTTCCACGAGTGTTATGAGCACGGCTAGAACAGCCCTAGTTCTGGAAGCAACATATTTGACTGGATGAAATATGTATGATTAGACTAAATGGCTAATGGACTGAAGGTGCTGGTAATGAGTAGTTCACAACAGAAAACAAAGAAATATTATAAATCTGCTTACTGTTCCATATGGATAATAAATATTCATTACCTGAGTGCTCACATCTGTAGTAACATAATGATTACCTGGTAGAAATGTTTAGAAACTTAATTAAAGTGAAGATATTACATACCTAAGATTAATGGTTTATAATCTACTGTTCTTCAAGGTATTTTGATGTACTTTTTACATTATTTTATTCCATAGTTAACGCACATGGGTAAGTACATTTACTGCTACTGGCTGTTACTGGGCAAAATTTATAACTGTGATTGTACATATAAGAGGCACTCGATATTAATGTTTGCAGTGAGAAGGTTAACACTAGTTTTAACTTTAAATACTTACTGTTCAATTAGCGTTTCACAGTGGTGACCTAAGGTTAGGAAGTGACGTGTTGCACAAGCATTGTTCTAACCGATGGATGACAGCTGTCATTAAGAATAATTATATTTTTGTAATGAATCAGATAATCTACTGTTTGGATGGACATTTTATTTACGCACACATATAATGAAATGGATGGTAGCAGCATATCTGCAATCGGGAATGACATCACCCCCCCCCACAAACATGGTACCTGCCAGTCAGGCAGCTTATCACGATTCGTCGGGAGCCGCCTTCGAGCTGGGGTGTGAGCCGTAGAGGAAGAGCGGCTGTGACGATACTTGTGGCATCGAAGGGACAAGAGAGAACGTGTTATACATTCACTTAATTGGAATCTGTTAAATAAGACAGGTAGTTTGTGGGCTTTGCTTTTTTCACTGTAATTGTGATGTTTTTACTGTTGAAGCAATTTTATAATTAACAGTGAATAAGAGTACAATATACATTGATTACTGGACACACCTTACGTTTTTTGAGAATCAGATGTCAGATCTGTACTCGTAACTTCCGGCACTAAGTGCAGCATTCCGAGAAATGAAGTTCAACTGGAAGATGTCGGCGAGAGTGTCAAAATAGTAAGGCGAGCGAGATCAAGTAATAGGAAATCTTAGCTCCTGACCAGCCTCTATGTCATCACCAGATATCGCAGTAAAGAACTGGCGGAACATCAATCCATCTGATATCACAGTAAGGAAGTAGTGGAATATTGTGGTGCATCAAGATATCTGAAGAATAAAATAATGTAAAAAGTACATCAAAATACCTTGAAGAACATACAAAAAGAATAATTTTATACAATATTTGGGATCAGTCCGCAGCTTGCGGTTTCGCAGTAGTGTTCTCACTTCCCGAGCACAGGGTCCTGGGTTCGATTCCCGGTGGGGTCAGGGTAAGAGCTCTTCCCTGTAGCCTGGCTGCATTCTCCCAGCAACCGCAGTTCACCACCTGCCTCCTTCTTCGTCTTCAATTCGTAGTCTCAGAAACTGTTACACCCAGGTTTCTGTACAAGTCGAGAGATTCCCAGAGTACCGACTAGCCACTATTGCACTCTCGGAATACCGTAGAGCATCACTGTCTGGTGGTCGACTGAGGACTTTGAGTCCAAGTTTGTGTGTCCCGGTCAGTCCTAGAATTTTTATCCGTGACTTTTTGCTCCCTCCATTTCTAGCGACGTCTAGCGATGTGAAGAACTGAGAGACACACGGAGTTTCGGAGTCTTCACTAACCTTTAGGTCCCCGTGTAACTGGCAGAGTAAGTGGGATCGCAGCTAGAAGGCAGGCAAGCAGGAGGCAGTACAGGTGAAGATGCAGACCGGAGTGGCTCTCTGCCTGCCGTCCTGACTGCGGAATGCCAGCTCAGAGGCGGCTGCCGTCAACTTTCGAACTCTTCCTATCTGTGTCCACAGAAAAAGCGACTATTAATTCTGAACATCAGGTAGCATATCACTTTTATCGACAGTAGGAAACGTTTCACCTCGTGTTGGCTGGCGATTCGGTCTCGCAATTTATCAGATTTCTCGACTGAATTTTGCTCCGATAACATCGTTTCATATAATAGAAGAGAAATGGAACACGGCTGCAGTTTGTCACCAGAAGATATTTCTCTAACAGATTGCCAAATCATAAAGGGCAACTGTGTGGAAATCTTTTTGAGGATAAATTAAAAGCAGTAATCGATTAACAGATGTATGTAGTCATTTACACATTTCTGAAATTGTCAAATTCTTCTCTGTTATGTAATCATAAATATTTTGTCAACGACTTTAAAGTCGAGTTAGTAAATATTTATTTATTTATGGATATTCCACATTTGAAACAATTTCTGAGGCCCACTGTATGAGACAAGCTGGCTGACTCTCACATCACAATTTCAATTCTGGCTGCAGTGGCAAAAACAAATAGAAAATTGCTATTAATTACAGTGCTCCCTTTTACTGACATGAATGCATAAAAAATGGCAAATTGTACAAATGTGAAGTTATCGTGAACAAATAAAGATTATCGCTGTCATTCTCATAATTAAAGCAGTATCGCGATGGTCTTGGGCGAATGCCTCATCGCCGACGTTACACTGGGCCCGACAGTGAGGTGGAGAGCGTCAGACGGGGCAGCCGAGTTATGCAGCGTGGCGTGGCGAGGCACTCACCTGCCGGTCCTCTTCGGTGGACAGTGGATCGCAGGTGCCGTAAGAATCCTCGCTGAACCTCCACATCTGAAACCGGAAACAGAGTCAGCAAACAGAGTTTGAAACAGTAAGCAGCAGTCGGACGAAATGAGCGGGACATTCCGGCATATGCCGTGATGTGTCCGGAGCTTGTCTGCCGAATTATATGTGGTGCAGTAAAGTCTTCTCATACCTTCTCCATAGTCCCCATCACCTCTCATGGTGCTCTGTCCAGAATGTAATTCCGTTCCGACAAACCTCGGAGATTTTCGGTTGGAGCATTCTCTTTAATTGTAAATGGTGAAGCACTGGAGAGGGATGTCAAATCAGTCGGGTTATACATTAACGGGCAGAAGTGACCTCTGCAGGCTACATCTGTAAAGTACACTAACCACAAATTATTACTAGCACTAATCTTCTCAGGCTGGTGACTGTGGGAATAATTTGTGGATTATTTGCCACATATATGACAAGATAAGTTTTTTCTTTAGAAAAAGCCACTGTTCTATTCTTTCTCTCCAATAGCCAGCTATTGTTTTTATCTACTGATTAACTATGCATTTATAAATAGTATCATCTGTCCACATGCTGGCAAAGATAACAATCTTTTCAACACGAACTGAACAATAACTGAAATACCAAAAATTTTCTTAAATCACTAGAGTGGCTAGTAAGTTACTTTACTACAATGAAAATTCACTTTATATACAGGTATGATTGCCAAGAGAGGAAATAGTGTCACAAAGAAAAATAAAACATACTCTCCCTCAGACAATAGGTAGTATTTTGATCAATGCAAAAGACAAACAACCAGCTATCACAAAAAGTGGGGTTTATAAAATCACATGTCGTGAGTGTCAGTCTCGCTACATCGGACAGATGTGGAGGTCAATCTGTACCGGTCGTAAAGAACACCACAGAACCTGGAGATTGAAGAAGCCCAATTCAGCCTTTGCAGAACATTGCCTGAACAATAACCACAAATACATAATAGATATACAAGTCTGACATACAGAGGAAAAGGGGGCCAAACTCAACCAATCAGAAATTTTAGGAATTAAAAACCAGATTTGTATATCCCCACACCTATTATTACATGAGCAAACCTAATTCAATCATTTGCCTCTTTAAGATGAGATAACAACCCCAGGATAGATGCAAAACTTTGGGCCCTGGTCTATCTTAGTTAAAAATATCCTGGCTGATGCATAACTTTAGTCCAGTTATTGCAGTATAATTGGTGAATGTGTAATAATGTATGTAATTTGTTAAAAAATTGTCATCGCTGCAAATGTACATTAAGCTAAGGATTGATACCTTAAGAAGTTGAGAAGATTATCTTTGTCTGGTAATCATGTTTATCTGTGCATTATCATCTTTGGGAATTGGTAATGTACTTGATAATGGGCTTATAACTCGAACTAACATTAATAATAAATTGAATATAATAGAGGGAAACAGTCCACGTGGGACAAATATGTCTAAAAACAAAGATGATGTGACTTACCAAACAAAAGTGCTGGCAGGTCGATAGACACACAAACACACACACAAAATTCAAGCTTTCGCAACCAACGATTGCTTCATCAGGAAAGAGGGAAGGAGAAGGAAAGACGAAAGGATGTGGGTTTTAAGGGAGAGGGTATGGAGTCATTCCAATCCCGGGAGCGGAAAGACTTACCTTAGGGGGAAAAAAGGACAGGTATACACTCGCACGCACACACACACATATCCATCCACACATACACAGACACAAGCAGACATTTGTAAAGGTAAAGAGTTTGGGCAGAGATGTCAGTCGAGGCGGAAGTAAAGAGGCAAAGATGTTGTTGAAAGACAGGTGAGGTATGAGCGGCGGCAACTTGAAATTAGCGGAGGTTGAGGCCTGGCGGATAACGAGAAGAGAGGATATACTGAAGGGCAAGTTCCCATCTCCGGAGTTCTGACAGGTTGGTGTTGGTGGGAAGTATCCAGATAACCTGGACGGTGTAACACTGGGCCAAGATGTGCTGGCCGTGCACCAAGGCATGTTTAGCCACAGGGTGATCCTCATTACCAACAAACACTGTCTGCCTGTGTCCATTCCTGTGAATGGACAGTTTGTTGCTGGTCATTCCCACATAGAAAGCTTCACAGTGTAGGCAGGTCAGTTGGTAAATCATGTGGGTGCTTTCACACGTGGCTCTGCCTTTGATCCTAATCCTACTCCTAATGATCCAATTCCCCAAGACACTATCCAAATTGAACCCTGCCTGGAAAAGTTCCCTCCTCCGTCACAGCGGGACCCACCTCCTCTTCCTAAAAATCACCCTCTCCAAACCTTCCAGGAATTTCTGACTTCCAGCCTTGCCTCTCAATCCTTCTTAAAAAACCTTAATCCTACTCCCAACATCACCACTGCTGAAGCCCAAGCTATCCGTGATCTGAAGGCTGACCGTTCCATCAACATTCTTCCGGCGGACAAGGGTTCCACGACCGTGGTACTTGATCGTCGGGAGTACGTGACTGAGGGACTGCGTCAGTTTTCAGACAACACCACATACAAAGTTTGGCAAGGTAATCCCATTCCTGATGTCCAGGCGGAGCTTCAAGGAATCCTCAGAACCTTAGGCCCCCTACAAAACCTTTCACTTCACTCCATCAACCTCCTGACCCCACCGACACCCCGCACCCCTATCTTCTACCTTCTTCCTAAAATTCACAAACCCAATCATCCCGGCCGCCCCATTGTAGCTGGTTACCAAGCCCCCACAGAACGTATCTCTGCCTACGTAGATCAACACCTTCAACCCATTACATGCAGTCTCCCATCCTTCATCAAAGACACCAACCACTTTCTCGAACACCTGGAATCCTTACCCAGTCTGTTACCCCCGGAAACCATCCTTGTAACCATTGATGCCACTTCCTTATACACAAATATTCCGCACGTCCAGGGCCTCGCTGCGGTGGAGCACTTCCTTTCACGCCGATCACCTGCCACCCTACCTAAAACCTCTTTCCTCATTACCTTAGCCAGCTTCATCCTGACCCACAACGTCTTCACTTTTGAAGGCCAGACATACCAACAATTAAAGGGAACAGCCATGGGTACACCCCAGGATGGCTCCCTCGTACGCCAACCTATTCATGGGTCACTTAGAGGAAGCCTTCTTGGTTACCTAGGCCTGCCAACCCAAAGTTTGGTACAGATTTATTGATGACATCTTCATGATCTGGACTCACAGTGAAGAAGAACTCCAGAACTTCCTCTCCAACCTCAACTCCTTTGGTTCCATCAGATTCACCTGGTCCTACTCCAAATCCCATGCCACTTTCCTTGACGTTGACCTCCATCTGTCCAATGGCCAGCTTCACACGTCCGTCCACATCAAACCCGCCAACAAGCAACAGTACCTCCATTATGACAGCTGCCACCAATTCGACATCAAACGGCCCCTTCCCTACAGCCTAGGTCTTCGTGGCAAATGAATCTGCTCCAGGCTGGAATCCCTGAACCATTACACCAACAACCTGAAAACAGCTTTCGCATCCTGCAACTACCCTCCCGACCTGGTACAGAAGCAAATAACCAGAGCCACTTCCTCATCCGCTCAAACCCAGAACCTCCCACAGAAGAACCACAAAAGTGCCCCACTTGTGACAGGATACTTTCCGGGACCGGATCAGACTCTGAATGTGGCTCTCCAGCAGGGATACGACTTCCTCAAATCCTGCCCTGAAATCAGATCCATCCCTCATGAAGTCCTCCCCACTCCACCAAGAGTGTCTTTCCGCCGTCCACCTAACCTTCGTAACCTCTTAGTTCATCCCTATGAAATCCCCAAACCACCTTCCCTACCCTCTGGCTCGTACCCTTGTAACCACCCCCAGTGTAAAACCTGTCCTATGCACCCTCCCATCACCACCTACTCGAGTCCCGCAACCCGGAAGGTGTACACGATCAAAGGCAGAGCCACGTGTGAAAGCACCCACGTGATTTACCAACTGACCTGCCTACACTGTGAAGCTTTCTATGTGGGAATGACCAGCAACAAACTGTCCATTCACAGGAATGGACACAGGCAGACAGTGTTTGTTGGTAATGAGGATCACCCTGTGGCTAAACATGCCTTGGTGCACGGCCAGCACATCTTGGCACAGTGTTACACCGTCCGGGTTATCTGGATACTTCCCACTAACACCAACCTGTCAGAACTCCGGAGATGGGAACTTGCCCTTCAGTATATCCTCTCTTCTCGTTATCTGCCAGGCCTCAACCTCCGCTAATTTCAAGTTGCTGCCGCTCATACCTCACCTGTCTTTCAACAACATCTTTGCCTCTTTACTTCCGCCTCAACTGACATCTCTGCCCAAACTCTTTGCCTTTACAAATGTCTGCTTGTGTCTGTGTATGTGTGTGTATGTGTGTGTGTGTGTGTGTGTGTGTGTGTGTGTGTGTATACCTGTCCTTTTTTCCCCCCTAAGGTAAGTCTTTCCACTCCCGGGATTGGAATGACTCCATACCCTCTCCCTTAAAACCCACATCCTTTCGTCTTTCCTTCTCCTTCCCTCTTTCCTGATGAAGCAACCGTTGGTTGCGAAAGCTTGAATTTTGTGTGTATGTTTGTGTTTGTTTGTTTGTGTGTCTATCAACCTGCCAGCGCTTTTGTTTGGTAAAGTCACATCATCTTTGTTTTTAGATATATTAATAATAAATTGTGAGACAAAGCTAAAAACAGTGTTTGTTTAGTTAAATGAAGATACATACTTTGTTCCTTACACAGATCCAAAATTAAGTAGTCATCATGAATGTGGAAGAAATAACAAAATCTTTTAATTTAAGCTGTAATATCAAAGTTATCAGTACACTGAGATGCTTGTGACAATTCCTTGACTCTTGTAGGCACACATTATCAGAGAGAAAAACCAATTTACTGCACTCAATAACATTCATCACATTATACTCTAATTATAATTTATTTGTGACTGACATTGGCATTGATAGAGAGCAGTCTTGCTGGCTTATAGACAATGTGAAATGTGCTTGAACTATCGAAAGTTGTGCACGCACGGAAAAATAAACGTGTAATCTATTCACCTACTGTTGCTAAGATCTTTGCAGGTGCAGTGATGCGAGACACTGCCACTGCAGTG
Source organism: Schistocerca americana (assembly GCF_021461395.2). NCBI lineage: Eukaryota > Metazoa > Arthropoda > Insecta > Orthoptera > Acrididae > Schistocerca > Schistocerca americana. The sequence goes on from NC_060123.1 coordinate 719,270,617, forward strand.
ACAGTGATCTGTTAGGATATTGTAATAACTAGCAGCACGACGAGCGTTCGGTGGCAGAGATATTGCAAAATAACAAATAAACCAAATTAGCAGAGGAAATTGTGGAAGTGCTGGACACAACTGAATTTCTGGTGAACACTATAGTCCTAACAGATGCACACAACTTGTAACTTTTACAGTGATTTGCATTGTCACTACAACTGTTGTCAGAATTTGATGAAATAATAAATTGTTCAGTGCCATTTTTCACTATACATTGATTCTCCCACAGTTTCATTATTACTTCCTTCATGTGACTTACATCATTACACCAATCTGATGACAAAGTTCGGTTTACAGTGTCCTGTGTCAAACTTTCCACTTCACTAATGTACTGTTTTTGTTCCTTACAGCATAAGCTTTAGCTTGAGGCCATATTAGTTGAATGGGCCTGAAGTGGGAGTGGTATGGTGTCACTCTGGAGATCCTATGAGTGTATTTTTCTGGCAAACAGATGTATAACATATAAAGGAGGTTCGTTCTGAGCCACAAGTTTCAGTAATTCACCCTTTGTACAGTCGTCTCGTGTGGGAATGTTTTTCCGTTGTATCCATTCAATAATTTCTCACTTTCTGGAAGCTACCTCAGACGCCTTATTGAGAATAGCCAAATGATACCAGCATTGTTTGTAAGTATTATTTAATGCTTTTCCAAGTAGGACACAGGACGAGGAATTCCGCTCTATGCAAGACACCTCAGTTTCGTTTCACCCAGACATGTTTCAGCACTTCTTGTGCTATCTTCAGTGGATTATTTTATTTTGTTGCTTACATGAAGCTACTGCTATACAATCTACAACCTGTTGTGGCTTTGATTCTTTTGTGTTTCCTCATATGTTTTGGCGAGGTGAATACACTGATTTCTGTGACTAATGGTCAATTGACAATGCATTTTCTACAAATTTTCAAACATGGACCCACGCTAGAAAATTTGTAGAAAGTGCATCGTCAAACGACCCAAAGTCACAGAAATCAGCATTTCACCTCGCCAAAATGTATGAGAAAACACAAAAGAAACAAATCTGTGACAAGTTGTAGATTGTGTAGCAGACTAGCTACCAACACAAATACCCAACAGCTTCATGTAAGTAAGAAAATAAAATGCCCCCCAGAGGTTGCACAAGAACCGAAGAAACATGTCTGGGCGAAACGAAACTGTAAAGGTGTCTTGTGTAAGGTGGAATTCCTCATCCTGTTTTCATAGCAAGCATGGATACGAGAAAAACTGCAACTCCACACAATGCTTTCGCAAGTTTTTCAAATGTGACTCCTTAATCCACAGCTGAAACTCTCCCTTCACTTATTACTAGTCATCAGCTGTTTTCTTCTAACCAAACAAAACCCTACAGTTTTCCACGATGGCTGCATTTCGTGTACAGTAACATACGACCTACAGTCCACCAAGTGTAAAGTATGAAGCAACCACATTTTTCACTGAAAGTTCTCTGAATTAAAATCTGTTGGTTTCAGAGTTTCAGAACATTATAATATCCGCGACCACCACGATTTCAGACTTGCGAGGCAAAAGAATGAAAGTTTTTAACCAAATAGGTGATCCTAATGATAAAGATTGTGAATCCGACATTGTTCTTTTCAATATTTTTGCCCAGGAAGTAGAATGTTTACCATTGTACCAACTTTAGCTATATATAAAGCTTCACCTTCGTGCAATAACAATAGTTTTGTCGCGACATCACTGAGCACTCAAAAGTCACTGGGCACTTGGCACTCCTTCCCCTCTCCTCCCACAGCCGTTCCCTTCTGCCCCTGCTCGTGCCCGTGCATCAGGTGACACACCGAGCATGTGGAGCCCACAAAACAGCTGCGATTGGCCGGTAATGCCCTTACCATTCGACTCGGGGAAACATCAATTGCGAAGTCATTTTAATCTTAGTATATTGCACTGGAGATTTTTGAAAGCCAGATTTTATGTAAAGTGTCACCAATAAATCCTTTCAGCTCCTTTTAAACTCAACTTGATTAGTAATTAAACTTTTTATGGCTGCTGGTAAGTTATTGAAAAATGTGTGTTCACCAACAATGGACACCTTTCTGGACCAAAGTACATGACTAAATGACAGCAAACATTATTCGTATTTTTAGTATTGATTGCACAGACCGACACATCGGTTTGGAAAATAGATACTAATTACAACAAAATACATTATGAAATACATGTATTTAGAAGCAGCAGTTCGTATGCTCTGCTGCTGCAGCCTCTCTGGTACCTTCTCGAGTTCACACCACAAATAACTTATACCGTTCATTACTCGTCAAACATTAGTTCAGTTTGATGAGTTACCATAAAAATTGATCCTGTGCAACACTGTGGAATAAAAGTAAATGAAGACTGCTAGCTTTTTTATTTTGTAGCATTTATGTGTGACAACATTTGCACTGCAAATGAAGATTAATTTATGTGCCTCAACAGTTCTGTGGTATGCTCCTACAAAACTGAATGTATTATCAAGTTGTAATCACAAGCGTTTAATATTGTCAACTTCTATCACAGGGCTTCCCAATCTTTTCAGCTGGCGGACCCCTTCTTCAGTCGAAAATCCATGGTGTGCCCCTAGTCAGTCAAGAGCACAGTAACTTTAAATTCCAGAATGAAACCCATGGGAACTGAAAGCTTCTTAATGCAAGTGCCATGTACCCAACGAAAGCCTAGTTATTTTTACGTCTTTGCGTATCTACTGAATGGTAGCTGTCAGTCCATAGCCGGCAGCTAGTAGGCGGCGTTGCAACAGTGTACTGTCAGTTGGTTGCTGGCAACTGGCAGGCAGCGTGGCTGCAGTTTAGCCACAGCTGACAACTTCAACTACTACTTGGATACTATATCGTGGCAGTCAGCCTCGACTGTAAACAATTAGAAAAAAAACAAACAGACTCTCTTATTTCTATATAAGAAGACAAAGCATTTTACAGAACGTAAGACTTTTTTCTCAAATTCTGGTGGAGTTGGTTTACCTTCTACAAGGTGGCACGTGAAAAGTCCTCATTTGTTTATGCTCGCAGCCAGTTGCCACAATATAGTGTCAGAGTAATAGCAAGTAATTGTAATTGAAGTATAGGCAGGCCATATTTTTAACTGAGAGGATGGAATATATTATAAAGAAAAGAAATTAGCTTTAGAATCAATTTTCATAATAAAAATATCGATGCCAACAGAAACAAAATTCCTACAGAGTTATAGTTCAGGTACGTTCATTGAGCTCTGCGAAGGAAAATGCTTTCTTCTTTACTATAGATGAGTCTGTAGGAATAATAATGGAATCCTAATGTGATGGTTGAGGGTGCTTCTGCTGATACAATTTTGAAAAGTTGGGTTCAATTCTTGACAACTGGAGACGGATGTCTGGTTCCGCATCTAGACAGCTTCGGTACTTAGTTTTGTGGTCAGCATACATTGAGAATCCAGATTCACACATGTATGTTGTGGCAAATGGAAGAAGTACATGTTTTGCCTTTTCAATAAGGGGGTAGTATTTCTTGTTATCCAAACGGATCCAAAAGTGTGAGTAACCGTCAATGTCAAAACTTGATTTCAAGGTAGGGTCTGTGGCAATTTCCGTCAACAATTCATATTCATTTGATGATAGAATGTTCAGCTTTTTGGATACAGTGAATTGGTTGACCACCCATTCGTATTTCTGCAGCTTCTCATCTTCAGCTGTTGGGAAATAATGCTCCAATAATGACATCAAACTTCGGAGATGTTCCAGGATTTGATGAAACAAATTCTTCCTAAGCACAAATGTTTTGTTTTTCAAAAACTTCTTGAGAAGAGGAAAACACTCGACCTCCCCCTCCTCGACACTCTCTATCCAAAAATTGATTTTCCTCTTTCATGCTTGAACTTTGCCGATAGCAGTGACCTTTGTTTCACTTTATCCTTTGAGTGAAATATTCATTTCATTCATTTTGGAGAAAATATCTGACAAATAGGCTAGTATACACTACCAATTTTCATCATTAATAAGGTCTGCTAATTTGGTGTTATGCTCCAAAAGGAAAGCTACGACTTCCAATCTTAATTCGTACAACCGAGAGAGTGCATTCCCATGTGAGAGCCACCTCACTTCTGTGTGGAGAAGCAGGGAACGATAAAGGCTTCCCATATCTTCACACAGTATTGTGAAAAGTCTTGACTTCAACGGTCTTGATTTTATGTAGTTGATGTTTTGAATGGATTCGTCTAAAACTTTCTTGAACGAAACAGGCATTTGTTTCATAGCTAAAGTGTATCTGTGGAGAGCACAATGTCTACTGCTGCAATTCTTGGTGTTTTCTTTTATTTTCGTTATTGCTCCGACTGTAGGACCCGTCATAGCTTTTGCACCATCTGTGCACACATCTATGCAATTAGACCATGAACGGAATATTTCACCACCTGTTGTGTTGGCAGGTAGTGATCTGCACAATAAGAGGTCCTCCTCAAAACATCCAGAATATTCATAACCGACAAAAGCCAATAAAGTCGCTAATTCTGCAACATCAGTGGATTCATCTATCTGCAGAGAAAACGAATTGTGTTGGATGCGAGAAACAAGAGTGTCTTTCACATCATTTGACATCTCAACAATGCGTCTCTTGACAGTATTGTTTGATAATGGCACCGAAGATACAAGCTTTACTTTCTTTTCGTCTAGCATGCAAGAAACAATATCATTAACACACGGCTTCTTGAGATTTTCTGCAATGGTATGAGCTTTGCCTGTTTTTGCCACTCGATAACTAACCAAGAAAGAAGCTTTTAATGAATTTTCATTAATTGTTTTTGCACGAGTTTTCATGCAATGCTGAGAAGAAGATAGTTCAGCAATCTTCCTTTTGAAAAAATCAATGTCCTTAGCCTGGAAATCTGGGTGAGTACCTTCAAAGTGATGGCACAATTTAACTCGTACCATTGAACTGTTCAGAAGAGCTCGTGCACAAATTACACACTGAGCTTTCCCCTCCTTTGTCTCCATGAAGCCCATTTCTAAATAGCTTTCGTTGTACTAACACTTCTTGGTTATTCCACTTCCACAGGACATTGCAACCGATGGAGTACTTGCAGCGTTTTCACATAATAAATCTGGCTGTGGAGCTTCTTGTTATTGTTGTTCCTTTGGTTGTCCTCCCTCCTCATTCATTTCAACTGAAAACTTCCCGTTGTGAAGGCGATGGAGAAACTGCACCCTTCTTCAATGATCCAGACTTCAGCCACCGATCCATGATAAAAGTAATAAACTGGTCAAAAATCGACTTATGAAATAGGTAGTGCACTGACAAAGTAAGTTTAACATTTAATTATGCCTGGGGCATATATGTGCCAGCGAGCCTGTGATTGGCTGACAAAGCTCGTTCTGTGCATGCATAAAAGGTTTCAGAGCATCTAGTGCAGTGAGCCGTATTGTTGAGAAACAGTCGTCAGAGAAGCCGCATTCTCTGGCACTAAACTGTGTACGCGTTCTCACTTAGGAACCACTAAGGCTGCTTGGGAATACGACCTGAAGTAAAAGTACACGTTTTTTTCTCTCTCTCTCTCTCTCTCTCTCTCTCTCTCTCTCTCTCTCTCTCTCACACACACACACACACACACACACACACAATGATGAATTTCATTTTCACATTTTTATTCAATAATTTTACTCATTATTTTACACGATTTGGTGAAAGGTGGCCGCAGACCCCCTAGAAAGAGCCGGTGGACCCCTAAGGGGTCTGCGGGCCACACGTTGTGAATCCTTGTTCAATCAGCTTGTCATCACATTTTAGGCATATACTGGGTGAGGGGGGGGATCTTACAAGTTTTGAAATAGATAGTGTGTTTTCTTCAAAGATTATTTTTCAAAGATTAGTGACAATGAATTGGCTAGCAACCATTTACCAATGTCAACAGAAAGTGTAACACTGCAAGGAGACAATGTGTGGCCAGTACTGCAAGTACAGCTAGATGCCAAATACTGATGCCAAACTCAGATGCCAAATACTAGCTATTGTCCTAGCTTTTGCATCTGCTAGTTCCTTTACGAGACAGGAAAGAAGGTCGGGAAGGAACACCCTCACCCTCACAAATGGCTCCGACGTTTGCTTGGCCTCCCTGCACTTCCCAACTTATTCCTCTAACTAACTGTTCTGAAAGCCAGGATAGTTTCTTGTATTTCTACATGTCTGCCTGAGTACTGGCCAACCATTCTGGCACCCAATTTTATAATAAGGTACTGTTTTAGTTAGGGCTGTAATATTTAGAGGTTTACAACTAGTAAGTTGGAAGCCTATCAGCTCCTGTTAAAGACTTGTGCATTGGCACGAGAAACTATAAGGTTGTTGTTGTTGTTGTTGTTGTTGTTGTGGTCTTCAGTCCTGAGACTGGTTTGATGCAGCTCTCCATGCTACTGTATCTTGTGCAAGCTTCTTCATCTCCCAGTATCTACTGCAACCTACATCCTTCTGAATCTGCTTAGCGTATTCATCTCTTGGTCTCCCCCTACGATTTTTACCCTCCACACTGCCCTCCAATACTAAATTGGTGATCCCTTGATGCCTCAGAACATGTCCTACCAACCGATCCCTTCTAGTGGTCAAGTTGTGCCACAAGCTTCTCTTCTCCCCAATCCTATTCAATACTTCCTCATTAGTTATGTGATCTACCCATCTAATCTTCAGCATTCTTCTGTAGCACCACATTTCAAAAGCTTCTATTCTCTTCTTGTCCAAACTATTTACCGTCCATGTTTCACTTCCATACATGGCTACACTCCATACAAATACTTTCAGAAATGAATTCCTGACACTTAAATCTATACTCGAAGTTAACAAATTTCTCTTCTTCAGAAACGCTTTCCTTGCCATTGCCAGTCTACATTTTATATCCTCTCTACTTCGACCATCATCAGTTATTTTGCTCCCCAAATAGCAAAACTCCTTTACTACTTTAAGTGCCTTATTTCCTAATCTAATATTCTCAACATCACCCGACAACTATAAGGTAAGTCAGATGAAAATGAGATAAGATGGGAAAAGAGTAAGTGGGCCTTATTGTAGGGTGTGTAAGGACTTCCTAGGGTGCAGAGATGAACAGCCCATATGGAAATTATTTTTACTTTGAGTGCCTCAGTTTTAAATTTGACAGTTCTTGTAATAAGCCAAAAATAGCATTATAGAGTAAAAATACTGGCAAAGGAGTCTTCATAAGCTATTCTGTTATCAACACTACGCAATACTCTTGCTATATGCCTCTGTAAAATAGCTATGTTTTCACATTAGCTGTATGTCGGTTTTATATTTAATGTGAGCTTGTGAATACTGGCTTCATTAATTTGTTTCCGTATTCGTCCGACACCGGACTCTCGGTCTCCGTGACACTGGCACGTGGGTCATTCCACGACAAATCATCCAGAAATTTTAGGACATGACATCCATCATCACGCAAATCCTTGAGATTTTGGGCTATGGAAGTTTACCTAGATATATTCACATTTCCAAAATGTAAATGTTGCAAGTCAACTACTTCTTCACATATGATAAAAAGAAATTGTATAGATTCAGGAATTCAGGCTTTCATAGACGAGCTTCTTTATCATTTAAAAAATGCAATAGTTCCTACAGTTTTGCAGTGGAAGCTCGATTTTTTTTAGTTAAAGAGGAAGGTTTATATTTTTATAGTCACACTTCTTTTAGTGAATATCCATCATCTACATCTCAGAAAAAATTGTAAATAATTTCTTTTAAATAAAATCCAAGCACAGATATTATAATTTTTTTAAGGTATTGCCCCCTCATAGATACCTTTGAAAAATTTACGATATTATTATAAGTACTCCATTATGTCACACAAAACGAATCAGTTTGTAGAAATAATGCAAAGTGTGAAAAACAATGTCGTCGTAAAAGAAATACTGAAGTTGCTAATTCATGACTACCATGTCACCACTAAATTGCTCAAGTTGGCTACACTGGATTTCCCCATGATCAAATCATATCTGAGAACACTGTTTTATTGCCACTACATGTATTCCATCATCCAGTTCCTTTGTTTTGAGTCATGTGTTCACTGAGTGTGCAGTTCTGAACTCTTGTACTGAGTTGTACCCAGAGTCAATTACTGGTCAAAAATTCAATTGTTGCAGTTTTTCACTATCCATTCCAAAACAAAAGTAAGTCCCCTAATGTTACAATAACAATGTGAAATGCTTTTGTAATGAAACAATGAGATAGAATGATTTTTCATTATTTAATTACTTTTTAGGTTAAACCAATTATCTTTTGAATTATTTACAACAAATATTGGTTTTATGACTGAAGCAGTATGGAAAGACAAGTAGACAGTGTTTTCTTGAACAGTGTCTGCAAGATATATGTGATAATGCCCTGACTTGTGTGAATGAACTGACCAGTGATGAACAAGAACTTTTATTGTGGCGAAGCAGCAATCATTCACATTGTGATTTAAGTGTTTCGTGTGTATGTGTTAAACACAAAGAAAGGTATCTGCGCACATTCTCTCTACGTAATAAAATTTGCTGTGATCCCTTCAAGTGCCATAAATGATCTGTTTCATCTGGATTGCATGAAATTAGTTTAGAAAGGCAAAAGTATGTTCAAAATGAGAGGCTTTAGCATTATTCCTTGGGAGAAAATGTGCCCAAGTTGTATCAAACTTATTAATGAAAAACAAGCAAGTGACTACTCATCACCAGACTATATAAACGACAGTAATGTGAAGGTGCAGACTCCTGAAAAATCTGTGCTCAATACTAGTTTAACCAGCTTAGGAGTATTTCCTGCAAAGCTGCATTTTCGGTATGCAGTAACCAATAAAATTTCACATACATATCAAGTTGAGCTGGCTGCTGATGAAAGCACTATCCCTGACAGTGATTTATCAGAACTGCAAGAAAAGGCAAAATATCACGATGAACTCATGGACAAAATCAAACAGAAAATTAATATGCAAATAATCGTGAAAAAATCCAGTTACTTACTCTTGTGCCGCCAACTTGGTCTTGATAGAAAGTCAGTTCTGAATTTCAGGTTTCTGAATATCTGCTATGACAAGCAAGAGCTCTTTTAATGGAGAAGGATATATTATTGATGGCTGAGCAGAAAAGAGGAAAGACATTGCCACATGACACACTGCAAAAAATAGTTTCTCTCTCTCTTTTTTTTTGTTTTTGAAAAAAGACAAAGTGAGCACCAGCAAAAATAGCTACAAACAATAGCGTCTTGTTTCAAGTAATTTATCTGAACTGTATTTTCTCTAAAAAAAAAAAAAAAAAAAAAAAAAAAAAAAAAAAAAAAAAAAATCCTGAAGACACAATAGGATTCTCAAAATTTGCATCTCTTCGACCAAAATTTTGTATACTTGCAGGATCATCAGGAACACATACCGTATGTGTGCGCAATTACCACCAAAACATTAAATTTCTTCTAAATTTCATTTCTATTGAAGAGACATACCAAGATCTAATTATAATAACAACATGTGATATAGAATGAGATTTTCACTCTGCAGCGGAGTGTGCGCTGATATGAAACTTCCTGGCAGATTAAAACTGTGTGCCCGACCGAGACAAGAACTCAGGACCTTTGCCTAGGTCCCGAGTTCGAGTATCGGTCGGGCACACAGTTTTAATCTGCCAGGAAGTTTCATATCAGCGCACCCTCTGCTGCAGAGTGAAAATCTCATTCTGGAAACATCCCCCAGGCTGTGGCTAAGCCATGTATCCGCAGTATCCTTTCTTTCAGGAGTGCTAGTTCTGCAAGGTTCGCAGGAGAGCTTCTGTAAAGTTTGGAAGGTAGGAGACGAGATACTGGCAGAAGTAAAGCTGTGAGTACCGGGCATGAGTCGTGCTTCGGTAGCTCAGATGGTAGAGCACTTGCCCGTGGAAGGCAAAGGTCCCGAGTTCGAGTCTCGGTCGGGCACACAATTTTAATCTGCCAGGAAGTAACATGTGATATAAATGACTGAGCCTGTACGCTTCGTCTATGCGAAAAATGCTCCACCAGTTCAGTTCATTGCTTCAAACCCACTTAGAAAATGAAACAGAAAACTATGATCCTGATGAGGTTGTTCAGTACAGTGAATGGGTATCAACTGATAGAATGACTAAGTGTTCAAATCACTTTTCTGTCAGAATTCTGATGCACTAATTTAGAAAACTAAAAAACTTACTCTACACACTTTTATTTCTCAATCACAATCTGATTACCTGAAAATGAAGAAGGAAACACGTGATGAAGGATCAGTGTTAATTTTAATGGATTTCAGTGAAAATTTCTATTTTGTTGTTCAAGATGAAGTACAGGGGTACCATTGGAACAATGGCAACTGCACTCTTAACACCATCATATAGATAATATAAAGGACAAACAGTTGCATGCAAAAAAGTATTTGTATTGTTTCTGATGATCTAGAATGTGATGTTGTTTTGGTGTACCAGACTCTGAAGACTGTTTAAGTTTTTAAAGTGTGAATTTCCAGAAATTCATCTTGCCTATGTTGAATATTTCACTGATGGTTGTCCAGCACAAGGTTGTCCAGCACAATATAAAAATTGGAAGAATATTCTGCTACCATGAACATGAACACAAGTTCAACATAAAGTGCAGGTGGTCCTTTTTTGCTACCAGCCATGGTAACTCTCCCTGTGATGGTATTGGTGGCACTGTTAAAAGACTTGTCACAAAAACAAGTTTGCAAAGAGTTTATAAAGATCAAATACTTACAGCTTCACAGGGATTTGAATTTTGTAGCAAGAACCTGCAAGACATTTCATTTCTCTGTGTTTCAAAAGATGAAATGGTACAAGTCAGACATTCTCTCTCTCTCAGCACTTCACAAGTACAAAAACAATTCTTGTACCAATGTAACCAACCAAGACTGGAGCAAAAATGCTGAGCTGTGATATGGATTTTACTATAATGCATGATTTCTCAGATGCAGTTCCACCACTAATGCCAGAATAGACTGTGCAGCCCAACTGCTATGTTGCATGTGCATATGACTCTTCTTGGTATTTGGGAATTGTTGTATAATCCACAGAAAGAACGAACGTCTGTATCTTTCCATATAAGCTCTGATTTCCCTTATTTTATGGTGATGGTCATTTCTCCCTACGTAGGTTGGTGTCAACAAGCTATTTTCACATTCAGAGGAGAAAGTTGGTGATTTGAATTTCGTGAGAAGATTCTGTCACTACGAAAAACACCTTTGTTTCACTGATGTACACCCCAAATCCTGTATCATTTCAGTGACACTCTCTCCCACATTTTCGCGATAATATAATACATGCTGCCCTTCTTTGAACTTTTTACATGTACTCTTTCAGTCCTATCTGGTAAGGATCCCACACTGCGCAGCAGTATACTAAAAAGAGGATGGACAGGCATAGTGTAGGCAGTCTCCTTAGTAGGTCTGTCACATTTTGTAAGTGTCCTGCCAATAAAACGCAGTCTTTGGTTAGCCTTCCCCCACAATATGTTCTACTTGTTCCCTCCAATTTAAGTTGTTTGTAATTGTAATTCAGAAGTATTTAGTTGAATTTATGGCCTTTATATTTGACTGATTTATCATGTAACCGAAGTTTAACGAATTCCTTTTAGCAATCATGTGGATGACCTCATACTTTTCGTTATTTAGGGTCAACTGCCAACTTTCGCACCATTCTAATATCTCTTCTAAATCATTTTGCAATTTGTTTTGATCTTCTGCTGCAAACAACCTAGGATGGCTGCCCAAATTGTCTCCCAAATCGTATATATAGATAAGAAAGAGCATAGGGCCTATATAACACTACTTTGGTTAACGCCAGAAATCACTTGTGTTTTACTCGATGACTTTCCATCAATTACTATGAACTGTGACCTCTCTGACAGGAAGTAACACATCCAGTCACATAACTGAGACGCTATTCCATAAGCATGCAAATTCACTACAAGCCGCTTTTGTAGTACTGTGTCAAAAGCCTTCCGGAAATACAGAAATACAGAATCGATCTAAAATCCCTTGTCAATAACACTTAACACCTCATGCAAATAAATAGCTAGTTGTGGTTCACAAGAATGATGTTTTCTAAACCCACGTAGACTGTGTGTCAACAGACTGATTCCTTCGAGGTAATTCAGTACGTTCGAACACAATATATGTTCCAGAATCCTGCATATCGATGTTAGTGATTAGTCATACTACCTTTCTTGAATATTGGTGTGACCTGTGCAACTTTCCGGTCTTTGGGTATGGATCTTTCGTTGAGCGAATGTTTGTATATAATTGTTAAGTATGGATCTAATGCATCAGCATACTCTGAAAGGAACCTAATTGGTACACAGGCTGGACCAGAAGACTTGCTTCAAGGACATTTACTTCTACATTACTCATGTTGGCAGCTGTTCTTGATTTGAATTTTGGAATATTTACTTCATCTTCTTTTGTGAAGGCATTTCGGAAGGCTGTGTTAAGTAACACTGCTTTGGCAGCACTGTCTTTGATACTATCTTCATTGCTATCACACAGAGAAGGCATTGATTGTTTCTTGCTGCTAACATACTTCACATATGACCGGAATCTCCTTGGACTTTCTGCCAGGTTTCAAGACAAAGTTTCATTGTGGAAGCTGTTATAAGCACCTCACATTGAGGCCTGTACTAAATTTCGAGCTTCTGCAAAAGATCGCCAGTCTTGGGGATTTTGAATCTCTTTAAATTTGGCATGTTTGCTTCATTGTTTACGCAACAGTGTTCTGACACGTTCTGTGTCTCAGAAAGGCGTCAAGTGAATTTTTATCTGCTTAGAATATTCACCCCCCCCCCCCCCCCCCCCCAAAGAACCATGGACCTTGACATTGGTGAGGAGGCTTGCTTGCCTCAGCAATACAGATAGCCATACCGTAGGTGCAACCACAATGGAGGGATGTCTGTTGAGAGGCCAAACAAGCGTGTGGTTCCTGAAGAGGGGCAGCTGCCTTTTCGGTAGTCGCAGGGGCAACAGTCTGGATGATTGACTGATCTGGCCTTGTAACACTAACCAAAACAGCCTTGCTGTACCGGTACTGCGAACGGCTGAAAGCAAGGGGAAACTACAGCCATAATTTTTCCCGAGGGCATGCAGCTTTACTGTATGGTTAAATGATGATGGCGTGGGTAAGCTACTACAAATAGCATAGTGAACGCATTGTTGTGACCAAGATAGATACGAAGCCAATGCCTACCACAGTAGTAGAATTTTATATGCCAACTAGCTCCGCAGGTGACAAAGAGATCGATGAAGTGTATGATGGGATAAAAGAAATTATTCAGATAGTGAAGGGAGACGAAAATTTAATAGTAATGGGTGACTGGAATTCGATAGTAGGAAAAGGAAGAGAAGGAAATGTAGTAGGTGAATATGGATTGGGGCTAACAAATGAAAGAGGAAGCCACCTGGTAGAATTTTGCACAGACATCAACTTAATCATAGCTAACACTTGGTTCAAGATTCATAAAAGAAGGTTGTATACATGGAAGAAGACTGGAGATACTGACAGCTTTCAGATAGATTACATAATGGTAAGACAGAGATTTAGGAACCAGGTTTTAAATTGTAAGACATTTCTAGGGGCAGATGTGGACTCTGTCCACAATCTATTGGTTATGAACTGTAGATTAAAACTGAAGAAACTGCAAAAAGATGGGAATTTAAGGAGATGGCACCTGGATAAACTGACTAAACCAGAGGTTGCACAGAGTTTCAGGGAGAGCATAAGGGAACAATTGACAGGAATGGGGGAAAGAAATACAGTAGAATGGGTAGCTCTGAGAGAAGAAGTAGTGAAGGTAGCAGAGGATCAAGTAGGTAAAAAGACGAGGGCTAGTATAAATCCTTGGGTAACAGAAGACATATTGAATTTAATTGATGAAATGAGAAAATATAAAAATGCAGTAAATGAAGGAGGCAAAAAGGAATACAAACGTCTCAAAAATGAGATTGACAAGAAGTGCAAAATGGCTAAGCAGGGATGGCTAGAGGACAAATGTAACGATGTAGAGGCTTATCTCACTAGAGGTAAGATAGATACTGTACACAGGAAAATTAAAGAGACCTTCAGGAAAAAGAGAACCACTTGTATGAATATCAAGAGCTCAGATGGAAACCCAGTTCTAAGCAAAGAAGGGAAAGCAGAAAGGTGGAAGGAGTATATAGAGGGTCTATACAAGGGCGATGTACTTGAGGACAATATTACGGAAATGGAAATGGAAGAGGAGGTAGAAGAAGATGAAATGGGAGATATGATGCTGCCTGAAGAGTTTGACAAAGCACTGAAAGACCTGAGTCGAAACAAGGCTCCGGGAGTAGACAACATTTCATTATAACTACTGACGGCCTTGGGACAGCCAGTCCTGACAAAAAACTACCATCTGGTAAGCAAGATGTATGAGACAGGCGAAATACCCTCAGATTTCAAGAAGAATATAATAGTTCAAATCCTAAAGAAAGCAGGTGCTGACAGATGTGAAAATTACCGAACAATCAGTTTAATAAGTCATGGATGCAAAATAAGGCGAATTCTTTTCAGACAAATGGAAAAACTGGTAGAAGCCGACCTTGGGGAAGATCAGTTTGAATTCCATAGAAATGTTGGAACATGTGAGGCAATACTGACCCTTCGACTTATCTTAGAGAATAGATTAAGGAAAGGCAAACCCATGTTTCTAGCATTTGTAGACTTAGAGAAAGCTTTTGACGCTGTTGACTGGAATACTCTCTTTCAAATTCTGAAGGTGGCAGGGGTAAAATAAAGGGTGCAAAAGGCTATTTACAATTTGTACAGAAACCAGGTGGCAGAGTCGAGGGCATGAAAAGGAAGCAGTGGTTGGGAAGGGAGTGAGACAGGGTTGTAGCCTATCCCCGATGTTATTCAATCTGTATATTGAGCAAGCAGTAAAGGAAACAAAAGAAAAATTCGGAGTAGGTATTAAAATCCAAGGAGAAGAAATAAAAACTTAGAGGTTTGCCGATGACATTGTAATTCTGTCAGAGACAGCAAAGGACTTGGAAGAGCAGTTGAACGGAATGGACAGTGTCTTGAAAGGAGGATATAAGATGAACATCAACAAAAGCAAAACGAGGATAATGGAATGTAGTCGAATTAAGTCGGGTGATGCTGGGGGAATTAGATTAGGAAATGAGACACTTAAAGTAGTAAAGGAGTTTTCCTATTTGGGGAGGAAAATAACTGATGATGGTCAAAGTAGAGAGGATATAAAATGTAGCCTGGCAATGGAAAGGAAATCGTTTCTGAAGAAGAGAAATTTGTTAACATCGAGTATAGATTTAAGTGTCAGGAAGTCGTTTCTGAAAGTATTTGTATGGAGTGTAGCCATGTATGGAAGTGAAACATGGACAATAAATAGTTTGGACAAGAAGAGAATAGAAGCTTTTGAAATGTGGTGCTACAGAAGAATGTTGAAGATTAGGTGGGTAGATCACGTAACTAATGAGGAGGTATTGAATAGGATTGGGGAGAAGAGAAGTTTGTGCCAGAACTTGACTAGAAGAAGGGATCAGTTGGTATGACATGTCCTGAGGCATCAAGGGATCACAAATTTGGCATTGGAGAGCAGTGTAGAGGGTAAAAATCGTAGAGAGACACCAAGAGATGAATACACTAAGCAGATTTAGAAGGATGTAGGTTGCAGTAGGTACTGTGAGATGAAGGAGCTTGCACAGGATAGATTAGCATGGAGAGCTGCATCAAACCAGTCTCCGGACTGAAGACCACAACAACAACAACAACAACAACAACAACAACATAAAAAGACTGAGGGCTGTTATGAAGTGTCTCGAACAAGGCGGACTGGGACTAATCCAAGAAAGTGTCTCTCTGGAGCAAAAGAAATCAAAATACTTGGACACCTTGTGTCAAACGAATGTGTGCGGCCACACTCAGAAAAGGTGACAGCTATAACGGAACTTCCTATTCCGAAAAGTATTAGAGATGGGAGAAGCTCCCTTGGATTATGTTATTATTACAGTCGTTTTATCAAAGATTTTTGTATCAAACCCGGGCCACTCCAAGAGTTGTTCAAAGCTGACGCTAAATTTATCTGGGGTGGTGCTCAACAAGATTCTTTCGACGTGCTGTGAGAAGCACTGACGACTGACCCTGTACTTGGTCTGTATGATTAGAGAGCACCTACAGAACTACACACAGATGCCAGTGGGTATGGGATCGGTGCTGTTCTGGTGCAAATTTCGGATGGAAAAGAAGGTTATAGCCTTCTAGGACAGTTATAAAAGCCGAGAGAAACTACTCAACTACAGAGAGAGAATGTCTTGCTGTGATCTGGGCGATGTGCAAATTTCGACAGTATCTCTATGGAACGCCATGCACAGTTGTTACAGACCATCATTCACTTTGTTGGTTGACACGTCTTAAGGATCCAACAGGACAATTCTGCCAGATGGGCACTACGTCTTCAAGCGTATGACAGTACCAGTGTGTACAAAGTGGAAGAAAACACTAAGATGCCGACTGTCTCTCAAGAAACCCTGTGGAAGACCATCAAAACTTTGATGAAGATAGTGACTGTCTCACTGCACTCCAGGATCTCTCTGCTGAGCAGAAGGACGACGCCAAGATATCTCAAATTATGCTTTTATTTATTTATTTATCATTAGCCAACGTAAGTTGAAATAGACAATTACATACTTAAAGGTTGATCACATTTGATAGTTTACATGTTTAGCTTTACTATATACATTCACATTCCTTAATACTACACTATACTACATACATTCAAATTCCTTAATACTATACACACACTCATCAACTAACAGTTTGTGAATGTGCTTACGGAAGATATCACATTGTAAGTCTCTCACTGGTGGTGGTAGCTTGGTATATAACTTTATCCCTATTTGTTTAAAGCTACTTTGGACCTTACACAGTCTTGTAAAATATACATCTATGTTATTTCTGTATCTAGTTTCATGCAAATGGATGTCTGTTCTGCAAGGTAGTGTATGTATTTGATGTTTTGTAGAGAGAAGAAATGTTTTAGTGTAAAGGGAAGGTACAGTCAAGATGATGAGGTCTTTAAAATGCTTTCTACATGATTTTTGGTTTGTAATGCCTGTAATTGCTCTTATGGCTTTCTTCTGCCATGTGAACACTGTCTGAGCAACATGGGAGTTGTCCCACAGTTTTATTGCGTGCTGGAGGTGACACTGAAAGAAGGCAAAGTAAGAAGTTAGAAGTTGTTGTTTGCTAACTAATGGTTTTAATTTCTTTAACAAGAAGACTACTCTCAATAGTTTGCTACATAACTGTTCAGTATGGCAGTTCCAAGTCAGTTTAGGATACAGGTGGGTTCCAAGAAGCCTTACCGAGTCAGATTCATTTACTTTTTCGTTAAGCTTGTGCAGGTAGAAAAACATAGTCTTGGTTTTGCTATTGTTTAGGATTAACATGTTACCGTGAAGCCATATGGCAGCCTTTTCAAGACTAGCTTTTGTTTTTTGTTTCACCTCCTCCAATTTGTGTCTTCAGCATATATTACTGGCTTGTCAGGCAAGAAAGTAGGCAAGTCATTCATGTATATTAAGAAAAGGAATGGCCCACACACTGAGCCTTGTGGCACACCTCTAACCACTGGCAGGGCATTTGATTGACAGTTATTTACCATGAACACTTGAGTTCTCTTAGTCAAGTATGATCAAATTAGTGTCAGTTCGTTCATTATTTGTGATACCATAGTACTCCAGCTTATTTATGAGTATTTCATGTGACAGTATCAAATTCTTTGCTCAGATCTAGTAGTAAGGCACATGTGTAGGAATTGTTCTCAAAGCCATTAAGAATGTCTGTTACAAGAGTTTCTACTGCATTTACTGTAGACAAATCTGGCCTAAATCCAAAGAGTGATGAGGAGATAAGATTATGATCTTCAAAATAGTTGCCAAGTTGTAATTTAATACAACATTCTATTACCTTGGATATTATAGGTATGAGAGATATTGGGCGATAACTTTCAGGGTTGTTTATTTCCCCTTATTTATAAATAGGGACAGCAATAGTAGCCTTCAGGACCTCAGGAAATTTTCCAGTTTTAAAGGTATTATTGATCAGTAAGGTAAGAGGGGCAAGAATTATGTCAATTATTTGTTTCAGGATGTTGTTTGAAATACCATACAGATCTTCACTGTAAGATGGTTGTAGGTTTTTGACCACTTTGTGTACAATTTGGCAGGTAACCTGTTTCCATTTAAATGATAAGTTATTGTCAGGTATGTTGTGGAAAAAGCTTCCAGAAGTTGCATCATTTGGTGCAGAGGTAGGAGCAGCTTCATACTTTGTGCTGTTTACAATGAATTCATTCAATTTATCTGGCAATAGTGGAATTGCTTGTCTGTTTTTGTGTTTCCCTGCTATTGCGTTGATTACCTTGCAAACTGCTTTGCATTCGTTGCTGGAATTTTCTATGAAACCATCATTGGCTCTTTGCTCTCTGTATTTCTGTCCTGTACCTCTTCCTGGCTTCTTTGTACCTCTGTTTCCATTATAGATTACCAGTTTTAGCCATTTTATTTAGGGCAATAAGAGTTTTTCTCTGGTCATGCAGGTTAGGAGTGAACCAGTTGTTCCACTTTTTCTTGTTTGATATCCATGTGTTCTCACCTTTTTAGTTACTTGTGGGCAGCAGCTTCGAACTAAGCTCATTAGTATGTTAATAAATATGTTAAAAGCATTGTCACTGCTATCACAGCATCCCCATCGACGCGCAAGTCGCCGAAGTGGCGTCAAATCGAAAGACTTGCACCAGGCGGGCGGTCTACCCGATGGGAGGCCCTTGTCACATGCCATTATTATTATTATTGCTATCACCGTTATATACTCAGTCCCACTCAATATCTGATAATTTTTGTCTTAGCTGTGTGATGTTGGCAGGATATAACAGTCTGATCCTCTTAATGTGTTTAGGTTGCTGAAAAGGGTATGTTTCATGGTTGACCATCAGCCATAGGCCATGGTGATCAAATAATACTGGATCTATCACTCCATACTGATATTCATATTTTGTTAAATTGGAAATTACATCATCCAGGCATGCTGCTAATCATGTTGGCTGGTCATTCACACAGTACAAGTTGTTGGATCTTAGCAGGTTTTGAAAATGTGTGACAGTGTTTTTTGTAGAATGTCAATATCAATGTCACCAATGTATACTATCTTGTGGTGCCTTTATTTTACCAACAGGTACTTCTTTAGAGGCTCCATTTGATCAATAAACTGATTGGTATCAGAGCTTGGGGTGCGATAAATAGAGATGAGCACTAACTTTTGTTTTGGAAGTAGCACTACAACAATTTCAAAAAGTTGGTCTTTGCAAAACTGATCATCTTTCTGTGCTACATATTCAGTGTTAGAGTTTTTGTTTACAAAAACTGCAACTCCTTCATGTCTGCTTTTGTTTCTACAGTATGAACTTGCTAACTCAAATCCTTCAGGGATATACAGGGCAATCTCATGAGGTGTGAGCCAGTGTTCATTTACACAAAAAATGTGGCATAGGTTTGAAATTAGGAAAACATATATTTCATCTATTTTGTTTCTGATTGACTGTACATTTAGATGCAAAATTAAAATTCTGTTGTCAGCAAGGATAGGCAAAGAATTTGATACTTCTGTATTCACGGTTTTTGTGGCACTGACTGGGGCATACTAGTTCATAAAAAATCTTCACTACAGCTAGTCACTTTCCTGCATCTGGTAGATCAGCAAGTGGCAGCATTATCCATCCTCTTGGGTGTTGATGTGGCTGTATCTGCAGTTCTGGCTGGTACACTTCTGTTGCAGTCTGGTGAGCTGGCTGCTGCTGTTGGTTCAGTACTGGGTTCATGCCACACTAGTTCTCTGATGGTCTTTTGGGACTTACACTTAATAGCTATATTTATCATCTTTCCTCATGTATAATTTCCTTTATTGTTCAAGTGAAGTCCACCATATCTGGTGAAGCATGTTCTGTCAGGTGAGTTGACATCTATTAGTCTGACATTACTGAATGTGTTGCAAGTGCTTTTAAGTTTAACATTTTATCTACTAATTTCTTTGTTTATTGGTGAGCTTTCAGGCAGGTCATATCTGAGGCTAAAGTTCATGAGTACAATGTTCGTATTTGTTAAGAATAATATAAGTCTCATGGCACTGTTTTTGTAGACGTCATTTGCTCCAACACAAATCACTACATTGTCTTTTCTGGTATAGTTATTTTTTGCGATATTTTCGTCGCTTGCCTTAAATCGGTCAGAGGATGTGAAAGGACAATTTAATGTATTACTTTGCAAGAAAAACTTTGATCCGTTTGGAAAGAGGTGGCTACGAGTGATTCCTAAATACATGCACTTAAGAAATTCTACAGAAGTTCCATGACACACATGAGGCCGGACATTCAGTTTTTATTAAGGCATACGATAGAATCTGCAAGACATTTTTCTGGCCAGGTTTATTTAGGAGTGTCCGTCACTATGTGTTGCACTGTCGAGAGTGCCAGAGGAGAAAGTCAGTTCCTCAGAAACCATCTGGCCGACTCATACCAATTCCGCCAGCCGAAACGCCTTTCCAGTATGTTGGGATTGACCTCCTCGGACGATTTCCAATGTCTGCTAGTGGCAATATATGGAGTATTGTTTGCAGTGATTACCTGAACGCTATGGCGTTACAAAAGCCGTGAAAACAGTCAAAGCATCTGAGGTAGCCAAATTCATCGTGGAAGACATTGTATTAAAACACGATGCCCCAAGGTCATTAATTACGGGTTGAGAGAAAGTTTTTTAATCGAATCTTGTGACAGAGATAAACCTTCAGTGCAACATTATTCATCACATGATGACTGCCTACCTTTCAGAAACTAACGAGCTTACTGAATGCCTTAATAAGACCTTGGACGACATGCTATCAATGTTCGTCAATGTTGCGCAGAGCAACTAGGATGAGGTGCTACCTTTCGTGACATTTGCCTACAACACCGCCAAACAAGACACCACAGGATTTATGCCATTTTTCCTGATGCATGGGCTTGAGGTGACTATGGCGATGGACACTGTGTTTCCATTACATCCTGATGATGTGGACGACGACTAAATCAGCCAGGTGTTAACCAGAGATGAGAAAGTTTGGCAGTTAGCTCGACTTCGCACGCTGCAGGCTCAAGAAAATGATCGCCGAAGGTATGACGTGAGCCACCGTCCTGTTGTCTACCAGCCTGGTGACCTTGTCTGGATCTTCAATTCTGTTCGAAAGGCTGGTCTCTCTGAGAAGCTCCTCAGGCACTACTTTGGACCCTATAAGGTTGTAAGACAGTTGTCTGATGTTACTTATGAAGTTGAAGATTTTGCACCCAACACAAGAAGACAAAAGATCAGAGATACGGTCCACGTCCTTCGAATGAAGCCCTAAAAGGATCCTGCATCCCAGGGTAAATTCAGAGCTCCAGAGACAGGCAACAAGCGGAAAGGTGACGAAGAGCGTAGTAGCAAAAGAAGTTCTAAGATCACCGCCAGGGTGAGCATAAGTCATTGGGAGTAAAAGTATGCAGGACCGAGGACTTGTTCCCGGACTAGGAAGACATAACATGGAGACGCTGTTCTCTTAAGGAGGGAGCACTGTTGCAGAAGAAGCTGAGTAGCACAATCAGTGTGGTGTAGTGGTTACAATAACAGACTGTTGCATGGAGGGTTGTGAGTTCAAAACTCGCCTCAACTGTAAAACTTCAATTTCTATATGTGGTTTGAGTACGTTCCAGAAGTATCCACAAATGTCAAGAATGATTGTACTCTAATATTCTGTAGCTGTATAACTGTTCTAGCTGGAGGCATTTCACTCTGCGCTCTTGTATGTGCAAGTGCTGAATAAACCTTTGTTAAGTGAAGTTAGTGTTCGTCATTCATCTAATTAGACCTTCTTCTACAAGACAATATAGCTAAACAAATTAAAAGAATTGTAAAAGGAAAGTGAACGACACCAACTGAATGAACATGTACAGATTATCAACAAGCCAAAGGGTGTAGCTAATCTCTTTTTCTCCTTTTTAAATTTAGCCAAAACCTTAGAGTGTGAAATATCACTTGTAAAAACTGTATCGAAACAATGTGAAAAACAGAGCAGGTACAAATGGTAGCCAAACTTTTAAATATCACATCAAGACTACGTAATAAGTTTTTCTTTTCTCCACCCAGCTACACCTCTGCAGCAATGGTACACATTTAAGTTCCTACAGCACAGCACTCACCACTGTAACATGTTACCAGAAGAGCAGCCCAACAGTAAAGTGGACATGTACTGCTCCTTTCTGTTTCGCGTCTTCTAGAGGTGTGTTACAGTGCTGTGTGTTGTGGGAACGGAGACTGCAGACATGTACCTGTGGAAATTTCAGTGTGTACCAGAACTGGAGACGTGTACTTGCAATTGTTTTGTATTGATAATTAAAACTTTGGTCAGTACTTGCATAGTGCGACAATAGTAATTAGTGACTTTTGACATTTAGTTCAAAGCCCATCACATGACAGGACGTCTGGCAGATACGGTGCAAACTGCCGGCCCCTCTGTCATCCAGCAGTAGTGTGCCTGGTCCGTACGGTACTGCAGGCACCCGCTCGGGATGTGCTCGTGGCGACACTACCATCCGCTGCCTCCGTACGGAAGTGACAAACTACTTTAACCACATTTCAACTACACAACTGCCAGTATGTGGACATTTTGGCTGTCAAATCTTTGACAAGAATTTATTCTACTAGCTGTGCGACATCTGATACTTACAATTTCCTCCTCGAGGAATGTCTCGTGGGGGCTCTGAACGTGACCCGGTTGTGTGCTGGCCTGAAAACATAAAATAATTCTTATCAATTAAAAACGATGTAAAAAAGTTTGTGAAGTTATCTACTGAGATAAGCCACAAATAATTAAAACTTGTGACACCCAGGAGTCGAAAATTTATTTCGTGCTTTTCGAGAGCAGCCGCCTCTACTGTTACATTATAAACTTCCACCGTCACCGGTTCTGCTGTTTTTCCTTCTGAATCCGTGCCACCTAGGAGCAGAACATTACAGGATGTGGAACGAGTTCAGAAATACATGAAGAGAAGCAGTGGAAATTGTAGAAACTAAGGGTGAGCTGCGGTCCCCCGGCGGCTCTGTTCCCCCGGTGGAAGTACTCGTATACGGCACTCGAGCCAGGCCCAGAAGTGTGCTCGGACAGCTCGACAGTCAAGCTGGGTGCTCGTGATTGGCACAGAATCTGGGCTTGTGTCTCGTATGTTATTCTACCTGTATACTGACCCAGCAGTTATGTTATTTAACTAACATCATTGTAAATGTTTCTGAAATTTACACATTTTTGTTAACCCAAATGACCTGCAGTCGTATCTAGTTTGGAGGAATGAGGATCTACTGTACTACTGGTATTACGTATTAGTCAGTCCTATTCATCCAAATTGCATTAGGTACATTCAAATCTTGTTCCACATCACTTTTAATGGTATTACTATCAACCGACTGCTATATGTGAAACTGAAATTATCATCATCCATTCAGTATCTGTGGAGCAAAAATTACTGTAAGAGATGATCCGAAGGCCCTAATCTGATCAGGTAAACCAAGTAAACAAAATGTCACAAATAATACCAGAATGGAGGTTAGTCTCAAGGTTGCCAGAAGTTTCCGAACGCAAAATTCACTAATTTCCAGATGCAGTTTTACCGTTCTACCCTAACACCTGAAGGATGAGTTAACAGACATGTTGACAAAAAGAAGAAAGGAACATGTTGTTAACTCTAATTCAGAATGAACAGGAAGTCACTGTCTTCTTTACGGGATTTACAATCTGAAGGGTGATGTAGCACAATGACCACATTCAGTCAGAAATGTGCAAAGTAGGAAGTAGATTACAGCAGAGTGAGCCGCAAGCGAGCACAGACCTCAGGCCAGGTGAGGTGCAAGTGTTTATTATATACACCGCAATGCACAAATTGCCCGAGTGAGCACAGCCCATTAGCATGTAAATACCTAGCCACTTTACCTCTGAAATTAACTCGAGTTAGTATTGCAGCAGTACCACCTGGGGACCATAGCTTTTTGGCCTTCAGTTCATTAGCTCACATGTAACTGAATCTCTTCCATCTAGCTATCTGGCTTATTCAACTTCTTCACATTGCTTTCATTGGAAAGCCTGACCATATCGATCTCGATCATTGCAATAGTCCACAATTGTTCTATTGTTAACTTCGATCTTGAAGGTACAGTCAGCTGATTTCAGGCCATCGTATAGCTGACAAGTAGTTACCGATTACTTCATTTCTCGGTTAACTGTCATGTACTCTTTATTAATGGAAAACCTTCCTCTACAAATATTCAACTGTGGCTCCGAATGATAACCTTTTGAAGAAAGCTATATAAATGCTGACAGATGGTATCACCATCCAGTAAGTCTCTCCAAAAGTGATTGATTCTCTCATTTTTCTTTTAGCTTGCACAGAAATTCAAAAATTGTTGATTACCAGGAAGTTGTGCAAATTCTTTCTCAACTTTATCACAGTCCTTAGCACTCACCCAATTTTGTGCAGATAATTTCTGTGAGGTATTTGAGAGTCTACTCTCATTAGTTCTCAGGCTGCTATTTATTGTAGCTGGATCAAAAAAGCTTATGTACCTGCAAATGCTATACTACAAAGGTGACTTCAGTAGGAGGCTTGCTGAATATCTTTGGCAGTCACTTTCATCTTTCTCAGATCAAACAGTACAGAATGGTGTAAGTTAACTTCTTTGGCAGGAATAAGACCAGTTCCATCATCAAGTTTTATATCACATACCGATTTTGCAGCACACAATTCATCAAGATTAAGTACTTTTAGACGCTGTATCAGCAAGTATAGAAGACAAAGCACTGTACAGGAAAGGAGCCATAAGAGCCGCACATTGGAAGTATCTCAAAAAGGGTCTGACCTACCTGAGGGCCTGACCTACCCCGAAGCAAAACCAAAAAAAGGTTTTTAACTGGCAGCAGAGGATCTGTGAGGTACTTCAACATCGTTCACCAGCTGTAAGTACCTATTTTAATCTAATGCTCCATTACTTTGTCTGTGTAAGTCTTTAGAAAGAGAATGGCTTTACACCCCAATTGACCACATCCTCGTTTGCCAGCCTGCACATGGAGCAAAACGTTTTAGGAAATGGCAGATTTTCAAGTTCATTAAATCTCTTATAGTGACCTTTCAGACATAATGACATACGTTCAGACATAATGACCTTTCTAAACTCTGAGAAGCTCATCTGCAGAACCCAGCACGGTTTTAGGAAACAGCGGTCATGTGAGACACAGCTGGCCCTCTTTGTGCACGATATACAACAAGCTCTAGATACTGGCTCCCAGGTTGATGCCACATTCCTCGACTTTAGAAATGTGTTAGACTCAGTTCCGCACTGTCGCTTGCTCCAAAAAGTGCACGCTTACAGTCTATCCTATGGCATATGCGGTTGGATAGAAAGTTTTCTAACAGACAGTGAGTAGTATGTCGTCCTGAATGGGGCGGCTTCAACAGAAAGAAGCGTATCATCAGGTGTGCCCCAGGGCAGTGATTTACATAAACGGTGACATTGGACTGTTTGCCGATAATGCTGTAGTCTACAGGAAAGAAGTATTACATGAAAGTTGTGAACAAATCTATGAGGATTTGGAGAAAATAAATGTGTGGTGTAATGACTGGCAGTGTAACCTAATGCGTATAACAAGACAAAAATTCCCCATTAATGTGCGAGTACAAAATAAATGCCCAGTCTTTGGAAGCGGTAACATCCGTCAAGTATCTGGGTGTGACTATACTAAATGATCTCAAATGGAATGATCAGATTACACAAATAACGGGCAAGGTTGCAGTTTATTGGTAGAATCCTGAAGTGATGCATGCCTTCAGCAAAGGAAATTGTTCATAATACTTTAGTTCGTCCAGTATTAGAGTATTGTTCGTCTGCATGGGACCCTTAGCAGTTGGGTCTGATTCAAGAGATTGATAAGGTCCAAAGAAGAGCAGCAAGATTCGTGACTGGTACATTTAGCAATCACGAGAGTGTTACAAATCTCATAGAAAGTTTGAAGTGGGACACATTTGCAGGTAGATGATGTGCTAATCAGAAGGGGCTGCTCACTAAAAATCGGATCTTCACTGAGGATGTACAGTATATATTATTACCACCAAATTTCAAATCACGCAATCATCACCATTCAAAGATAAGGGAAATTAGAGCTCGTACTGAGGCATTCAGACAATCATTTTTCCCTCGCGTGATCTGCCAGTGGAACAGAAGGGGGGGTGGGGGGGAAAAATGCCTTTTGCACAAATTGTGCCCTCTGCCACATATCGCTTGGTGGCTAGTGGAGTATATATGTAGATAACCAGCTCTTCTTGCATTTACATTCTTCAACACATTACAAATCTATCTCAGAAAAGGGACAATGCCCCAGTTAGTCTTTAACGTTGCATTCTTGTATGGAGACCACAAGATCTCATATCAATAAAATCTGATGCACTGTCCCCATGAATACTCTTCAGATGAAGATGCAAGTCCTTCAAGAATGCCTAGTTGACGTCTGGACAAACCATTGACATTTGAAGCATGTTGGTAAGGTTCAGGTCATAAGTTTTTTTCTTAAAACAGTTCAAAATATGAGCAGCAGTGGTATGGCCCAAAAATGGAATGAAAAGTAGTGCATTTCAACCTATTTGTTTATTCTGTAACAATAGCTGAGAGCAAAATCCATTTGCTGCAACTGAGCCACCTTGTTATGGGTCTCATCAAATGAGATTACAAGAATAATTTCCCCTTCGAGACCTGTGAGAACATTTTTT
This sequence comes from Schistocerca americana, assembly GCF_021461395.2. Lineage (NCBI taxonomy): Eukaryota > Metazoa > Arthropoda > Insecta > Orthoptera > Acrididae > Schistocerca > Schistocerca americana. The sequence goes on from NC_060123.1 coordinate 719,297,517, forward strand.
TAAAGTATGGATCTAACCTATAAACGATATAACAATGTCTCGGTGCACTGGAGTTGCACTGACTAGTTAAATTATCATTAAGGAACACAACCTGAAACAAAGCAGTCTGCTTGCCCGTTGAAGAAAAGAACACACAGTTTCCAATGGCCAGCAGAGTCCGTAATATTTCCACCCTCGTAACGTTTTCCGGGACCAGGTACTTTGCGATACAACTGTTAGCAAATGCGACATTAGTGGCAGTGGTGGAGGTGGTACAGGGCTGCAGATTGGAGGTGCAGGGTGGAACATGAAAACCCAATGGTAAACTGCGAGATCCCCAATTCATCAGTCGCCGCCATCTTACTGAGAGTGAAGGGATCATCTTTGTCAAGTGCAGTTATCCCACCAGATGACAGGGAGCATGATCCAGAAGTACCAGCAGCCTGAAGATAATCAAACATCCTAATAAGACAATACCATCATCTGTGTGATACTATCGATCAAAGAACAGTGGTTGCCAATAGGTGGTATGCACGTGACCAAGGAGAGATTAATTAAATGGATCCCTTTGTCGAATGAAACCGACCTCATCCTCTAAAAAGGAAGTGAGAAGAACAAAAACATTGGGATATGGGGGCAGCAGTGTGTACCTCACTACTCCTCCCTCGCTGCAAAACCAGTGACAAATTTCCATAATGAGTGCCAAAACTTGACATTCGAAAAGGAAAAGGTAGGTTACATCAAACTGCTCAAGTGTAGGACGAGAGTGCGAAAGTACGGTGCTCACTATGGAGTGCCACCTCATTGGCAAGGATTTCCAGCTCACCCAACATTCCTGTTCTCCTCTCTTACTTCTTAAAGCACACGGCATCATCAAAATGGCAGGTAAAAATAACACAATTGTCCAGAAAATAAAATCACATTAGGGTCAGTGAGGGTATACAAAGCACTAGATAAGAATAAAAACCCACTCTCAACTGGTTTAAGAAACTCTTAAAACTGCTAGAGGCCAAGCAAATACAGGGTAATGTGAGGTGACAACCTCACTCAAAACACATCGCCAAAAGATGATCTAGGTGACACGTTACACAGCCAGCCTCTAAGAGTCTACGCATCACTTAATGATCACAGCACTCCATTTCCCAAAGTTTGGCAAAAAATATGAATTTTGCTGTCTTTTTGACTGCTACAACTGCCTCAAAGTGCTGAAGAGAGCCATCTTCCCCATGCTGGTGAGAGTGACAGACTTGCTGTACAGTGTGCAATACACCTGGAACTCTGTCATCTCATTGGCCTCGATACCATCAAACCTCCAATCATTTGGCACTGGATTTCACTTTGTCCAGTTTCACTGCAATCTACAACGTCAACACCGCAAGATCTGCCAAAAGGCAGGATGGAAAGTTTTCTGTTGACAAAACCCCCACAGCAAGCAAAAGCAGGTGCACCTAGGAAGGCGAATCGAAACACGAGTGAGTGAATAAATGCTGATCATTTTGAATGGGTGTTGCAAAAAGCCTCGCAAGGGGCAACGGCTCAAGGGCTCCGCTTCAAGTTTTGGCTTATCTCCAAATTAGCTGGCCACACGCGAGCGGATTTTCCTGACGGGTCATGAGTTTCCAGTGGATTCTCGGATACCTGCAGTCTCTGCCTGTGTGTTTGTGCAGCCTCAACACTCCTACTGTACCGACAGTTCTCGGGACTGGCCATCTGGCATGACAGCTGGGTGCAAAACGTGAACACTGCAGCAGGCCACTGTCAGTCAGGAAGCCCACCAAACCGACCTCTGCTCAGCACACCGGTTTCCAGCTATCTCACATCAGAGTTCTCACATCGGCTACTGTGCAAGTTTTCTCACACTATTTTAAAGAAACAATTTGGTGAAAAAACTGGTTTTTTATTAGTTATACCTTTACACGCCCAGCTTCATGATGAACTGCCTATAATTTCGTTAATCATCATAGTGACTGTCATATTTCACACATGCACGAAATTTGAATTTGTTGCGGTGAAAAATAGGGATCGCTATAAATTTGTGTCTGTGCATTTTAGACCATATATTACTGCATATTAAATTTAGCTAATGTACTGAATTTTTATTTAAACTTGGGAAGATATCAATATCTAATTCCAGTCTTGAGAAAACGAATTGTATATAATAGTTCACTTCTGCTCGTGTGTGTGAGAATGAAATATTCACAACCAGGGTGGCTATTCAAACTTGAAACAAATTTCCCTTGAGATTTCTAGGGATGGGACACAAGGAGCAAGACAGCATCATAACAAGTCCCTAATAAATTAACACTGAGCGTGTGTTTCGGTGAGGAGGGTAGGGAACTCGGGGAGGGGGGTGGGGGGGTTGTAACATGGCCGGCCAGTTATTACGAGTTGTCATCTTGCATTGAAAGCATAGCTTGCCGTGGACGCGGGAGAAGAGCAGATATCAGTTCTTACACTGACACAGCTGACACTGGCTACTGGGCCGAGGAAGCCGTGTACTTTCCTAACGCTGTCTGCAATACCTTACACATGCCCTCCACAAATCTGAGGAAGTACAATAAATTATTAATCGATCTTTTGCATATTTAGCAAACCAAATTCTACGAACAACACAACCACACTTTTAAAATTTCAAAACAAAAACACAAATACTTTCAAAGATATATATTTTTATCTGAGACACTGCTGGAAATGAAAAACTGACTTAGGGATTGTAATATGTTCATCTATAGTACCTACTGAAACTAAAACCAAGAGGATAGATTCATATAATCAAATTTTCTGGATTTTTTTTTTTTAGTTTCATTGGCACAGATAACTGACATTAGGAAAATTACGAGGGTAATCCCAAAAGTAAGGTCTCCTATTTTTTTATAAGTACAGAACTCTGTGTGGCAGTTGGTCACGCTGTTATGAAGAGTGCTTCACGTGCTGTGTGTAAACATGCGCACGCCGTGCTGAGGCGCTCAGTCTTGGCTTGGCAGCCGTTGAGAATGTAGCTCCCGTTGGATGTTACCGACAAGTGCGAATTGCACGCAGTTATTTGGTTTTTGAACGCAAAGGGCACTGCGCCGATTGAAATCCATCGCCAATTGATGGAAGTGTATGGTGAGTCATGTATGGATGTCAAAAATGTTCCTAAGTGGTGTAGAGCTTTTTCAGCTGGTTGGACCAAAATTCACGATGAAGAAGGGAGCGGGAGACCATCAATTTCGGAGGAGACAGTGTTGAAGGTTGAGCAAAGTATGCATAAGGATCTGGGTGATCTCTGCGCTTCGATTCCTGAGGTTTACCGAAGCGCCGCTCACAGAATTTTAACGCAAACACTGAACTACCGGAAGGTGTGCGCAAGATGGGTGCCACGCATGCTGAGGACCACATGCAGCAACGAGTTGATGCTTCCCGCGCATTTCTTCACCACCTTGTAGCCCAACGGGACAACTTTCTGGACTCAATTGTCATGGGTGACAAAACCTGGGTATACCACTTTACACCTGAGACCAAGCAACAATCACGCCAGTGGCGGCACCCTTCTTCGCAACACAGCGGGAAGCTGGTATGACATTGGAATACAAAAACTGCCACAGTGTCTACAAAAGCACATCGACAGAAATGGTGATTATGTCAAAAAATAGCTAAATGTTCAAGCTGTAAACTGATGTAAACCATTGTAGAAATAAACAGGTCTATGTACTTATAAAAAATTAGGAGACCTTACTTTTGGGATTACGCTCGTACTATTTCATCGTGTTTTGGTTGTGTGAGAGTGTTTGAGGGACAGAGAGAGTGAATGCAGGACATATGTAAAGTGAGGATGTGATATTATATGAAAACTATGTAAATGTATGTGTGAGAAGTAGTTGTGCAATAGGGGAATTTATGATGAATGTCCGTGTGAGCTCGATTTTGTAAAAGGTAGCCACAAGGGGCATTGAGAGTTAAATTTATTAGTAATTTATTTTGTCGAAAGGAATTGTACTTTGTTTTCATTAAATTTTATTTAGTTTCAGAACTATGAGAGTTCTAGTCTAAATTACTTGTGGTAATCTGATTGGCTGACATTAGAAATATCTCGAGTATAGAAGTGCTCAATATGATCTGACTGGCTGCTTAACACACCAGACAATAGGAATTCAGCACTTCCAACGCGATCTAGTAGGGCTTTGTGCCTCAGCGCTACGAGTCAATATAATAGCTCGGTAGTGCACGAAGAAAATTCACACTTTCGATCGGTTCTCGTGTTGTTGACGAAATGCAACTACAGTGCTGAGTATTTTGTGAAAGTTTCAGCTTTGTGGGTGGTTTATTTTAGGAAATATTCACATACCAAAACTTTATGTCATACATAAACTCTGCGTGCCGTGTTTCGTGCAGATTACAAGACATTATGGCGAGCATTTCTTTATAAGAAGTCTACTGAACAACTGAATGTGTTACTCGCAAGTAGTTGTGGGTCAGTGACTTTGGGATGTTCAAAATATCGGATCGGACGAAATATGTTCCGGATCCTTTCGGGTGAGAACTTTTAAGTGACAGTCAGCAACATCGCGTAATTGATGGCAGGATATTAAATACGAACTACACAGACATTTTCTGTGTTTTAAAGACAATAAACCAACTTAAAGGAAGTTTCAGATATTTTTTTAAACAAGTCGTGCAAGAATCCCGAATGCTTGATAGTTTAACGAACTTTCAGCTACTGCCCAAAGAATGGAGTTGCGTGGCCTTTGCTTGGTAGGTACTTAGTCAAATTTTTGTCAACACTGCTTTTGTCAGCTAAACTGGTACTAGCATCGTAGAGTGAAGGGGCAGACAATGATGCTATAGAAGAAGGACTTACACCCAGTGCAGATACTGTGAACAGTATTAGTGGAGGGTCAGGGTACAGCAGGGAGAGAAGTCGGTGGACTACAGGAACGACGATGGAAGCATCTCATCTCAGGGCAGTGAGCTGTAGCAGATGGGCAGTAAGAGCAGTTGGCAGCCGTGGACGGTGCTGTTCGATCCCAGAAACTGGACCGCAGCTGGCAGCCTCTGGCAGACGCACTCGCAGTAACATCTCACTGTGCTGACAATGTGGAGGGAAAGTGAAGCAGCGTTTTGCTTCGTTTGGTGTGTGTGGGTGTATGTGTGTGTGGAAAGAAAATTGTCAACATGGAGAAAAGTGATAAGCCTGTAATAAGTGAAAGGAAGGAGATTGTAGATTTTGATGATCCAGTATTTGCAGATGACTGTATGAGAGGAAATTTTAGGTTTGATATGTGTCAAATTAATGACAAGAGGTTAGCCACATTAAGTATCTGATACTTATAGCTAATTAATGAGCTGCTGTTAAGTTGGCATCAGGTCTTGTAAAGGAAACAAAAGACATAAGTAGGGAACAGACACCTGGTTCCAATGTTAAATTAGAACCATTTACTGTTACTGAAGTGAAAACAGAGCAAGCATTGGAGGCTGGTGAGCAGAAAGTTAACATAGCAACCGTACTCGAAAACATTATGAAACAGGTGGGTGTTATTAGCAGTAGTACAGTAGAGTCCCATTAATCCGAACTAATTGGGACCGAACCTTGTTCGGATTACCGATTTGTTCGGATTAGCCAGAATTACAGCAACACAATTCTAGAATGAAGTATACCAAGCAGATACACCATGGTAACAAATGGGAACAAGTGTGGGAACAATGGCTCACTCTCACTTCCTGCCCTTGTTGTTGTGCATGGTTGAGACCTTTGTACTGTCTGAGGTTAGTGCACTGCCAGTTGGCTCATAAAGCGCTTGGTTATGTTAGTTATTGATCGTTGGCATGGTAACAGTTGTATTGTATTTGTTCAGGTGTAAATGGAAACATACAACGTTAACTCTCAAAGAAAAACTGAATGCTTTGAAGCGGATAGGCAATGGTGAGAATGTATCTAAACTGGCAATGGAACTGGGTGTTGGTAAAGCTACCATTTGTGATTGGAAGAAGAACAGAGTGAAGCTTGAACAGTCCTGTGCAATGTCTTCGGGAAAAACACTCAAAATTTGGCAGACTTTGAAACAGTCACAGTACGATAAAATTGATGAAGTTCATTTCCTTTGGTTTATGCAGGAAAGAGAAAGGGGAACTCTTATGAGTGGAGCACTGGTTCAGGACAAGGCTGTTTACCTGAAGAAGTTAATGAATGGTGATGAGTCTTTTAGTGTGATTATGGGTTGGTTGAACAGATTCAAAAAACATCATGGAATTCGTCAGCTAACAATTACTGGAGAGAAGCTTTCTCCAGACCATGATGCAACAAAGGAATACTTGGGTGAGTTTGAAAAAATGATAAGAGAGGGAAAGTATTCTACCCAACAAATATATATTGCTGATGAGACTGGCCTTAATTTTAGGGCATTGCCAACAAAAAGCCTGGCATCAAAAGCAGAAGCTCATGCTCCTGGTTTTAAAATGTCCGAAGATCATGTGACCTTATTAGCATGCAGCAACACTGCTGGTAATGACAAGCTGCCTTTAACACTGGTCAGCAAATCTGCTAGGCCTAGAGCTTTTAAAAACTGCAACATGAAGTCCCTGCTCGTATATTATTGCAACCAGAAAAAAGCACAGATGGATGGTAAGCTGTTCAAAGAATGGTTTCACGGCCAGTTTGTTCAATCTGTTTGATGGTTTTCTAAGGAAAATCATTTGTCTCGCCATGCAATCCTTTTTATTGATAACGCGCCATCTCACCCGAGCACTGAAGAATTATGTGATGGAGAAACTGTGGCGAAGTTTTTGCCGCCAAATGTTACACCACTTCTACAGCGAATGGACCAGGGTGTACAGCAGACATTAAAACTGATTTACAGAAAACAATTTTTAAGAATGCTGATCCAAGATGATAGCATTCCTTTAGTGGACAAAATACAAAAAACACCAATGTGAAGGATGTTGTTTATTGCACCACTGAGGCATGGCAGAATATTTCAAAAAATACTCTGAGAAAATTGTGGAGAAAACTGCGGAAATCTCTTGAATTTCAGGACAACCTAGTTGAAAATTGAGAGGAAAATCTACTACAAATGATACAGACAATCCCTGGATGTGAAGAAGCTAGTGAAGGAGAGACAAATGGGTGGACGGCAGTGGATGGGGCATGTGTGGAGAACCTTACTGACGCTAATTTAATTGCTGCTGTGACTCGAGACCAGGAAGAAGTGGACTGCTGTGACCGAAGTGACAATGAGCTCAAAAGCGACGAAGGAGAGCTGGTGCCACACAGTGACACAGCAGAAGCCCTTGACCTCGCACTACGTTATTTGGAGCAACACCCCACTGCTACACCTTCTGATTTGATGTTTATGAGATGATGGCACAACTATGGATCATATAACAGACTGTCTTCTTCTTCTTCTTCTTCTTCTGCTTTTACGGCCTCATTGGACCACTTCAGTCAATCATTTCTGGTCCTCTTCTTTGGTATTTTCCCCTTCCGAGTGGCCCAGTATCTCTTCATTCGTTCCGATGCTTTTCGTCGTTCCTCATCTGTAAATACCCTTTTCATTGTATGTCGTTTGTCAATTTTTGGTTTAAATCTTATTTCTGTGTCCCTCAACTTCTTTAAATTTGGCGTTTTGTTCTGCAAGTCATCCAGAGTTATTTCCAGTTCTTCCATATCCTCTCTTATTTCCTTAAGCCATCCTCCTTGTTGTTTCAAATTCCAGAGTTTCTCAATAATTTTCCTTGATAATCTGGTTTCTGGTGTCCTCAGAAGGTGACCACAAAAAGAGATCCTTTTCTTTCGTATAGTATCGGTGATGGGCTCCAGTTCTCTGTATACCACTTCATTTGGAACTATCCGCCATTGCCCAGCTTTTTGATATTTCTTATTTATGCATGTTCTAGCAATTCTTCTCTCTACTTTTAAAATTTTGTCAATTCTGTTTTTCTGGGTGACTTTAAAAAGAGTTTCACTTCTGTATGTAACCTCTGGTTGAACCACCGTCTTGTAATGTTTTAATTTTGTTTTAATTGATAGACATTTTTTATTGTATGTAGACCATGTTAGTTTTTGAGCTTTTATCATTTTATTAGTTCTTGCTCGCCATGCAGGTTTCTCGTCCAATTTGTGTGTTATAATTTCACCCAGGTATTTAAATTGTTTCACTATTTTAATTTCCCTATTGTTCACTGTGATGTGATCTATTACAAGTGGATCTGTTACCATTATTTCAGTCTTTTCAAATGATATCTGGAGTCCTAATTTTTGTGCTATATTTTGTAAACTTGTTATTTGTTTCGTGGCTTCCTGAATATTATTAGCTAGTAATGCTAGGTCATCAGCAAATCCCAAGCAATTTAGGTTTATTTTATCTTTCTTAGTTCCAATTTTAATATTCATAGGATTTTCCTTGTACCATTCTCTCATTACATATTCAAGAGCACAATTGAATAGCAATGGTGATAAACAATCTCCCTGTCTCAACCCTGTTTTAATCGTAAATGGTTCAGATATTTCTCCTCTAAATTTTACTTTGGATTTGGTGTTTGTTAAGGTTAACTGTATCATTTTTATTAATTTAGGATGAAGTCCAAAATTCCTTAATATTTTCATCATTGAAGATCTATGGATGCAATCATACGCCTTTTTGAAATCTACAAAGGTTATGACTAGTTGTTTTTGCCTTCTTTTGTAGACATCCATAACTAATTTCAAGGTGATTATCTGTTCTGGGCAGCTTCTCCAGGATCTAAATCCTCCTTGATATTCTCCCAGTTCCAGACTGTCTTCATTATGCCAAAAAACAATGGCCGAGTTTTTGTCATCTAAAAAGTAGGGATAAAATGTCCGCTGTATTTTAGTACGTATGACACCTTTTCTTTCATTCTTATGCATTGTTTAAATCTAATGTTTTCTTGCGAATTTTTCTAATACATGTTTACTGTACTGTGTAAATTAAAATAATGTGTATGTACAGCAGCTTACTGCACTGTTATCCATACTTAGATTAATATTTTTCATTTTCGGATTAACCAAACGTTTGGATTATTGGGGTTCAGATTAGTGGGACTCTGCTGTATTATGAACAGAGTGAGATCTGAAATAAATGGACTAGGTAATGAAATTAATAGTAAAATAAGTGGACCAGGTAATGAAATAAATAGTAAGAATACAAAAATAAATGAACTTGGGTCTGATGTGGATAGTAAAATAAGTGGATTAGTTTCTGAAATTAATCAAGGGTTTATACAGCAGTCAAAACAGTTGGATAATAAACTGAAAAAATTTAAAGAGGACATTCAGGAGGAATTGGATTACAGATCTTCAGGCTTAAATGAGTTTGTATCTTAACACAAACATAAAAGGACAAATTTGCCAAGTGAAAAACAAGACTGTAAGAATAGTATTGTAACAGTAAAAGGTGAACTAACTACCCATAGGAAGCAAGTTGCTGAAGGTAGTAAACAGCTTGGTGAACAGATAAGTGCTGACTTGAATACGGTACAGGCCCAAGTAGATCATGTAGAAAAACTGTGTACTGAGAATCATAAAATTTTGGCTGATAAAATTAAGGAGGAAAGTGACAAATGTAAACTGTTTGGAGGGCAAGTGTGTGCAATAATAACTGATTTAGAAACTAACTTGTCAGAACTTATTACAGCATTAAGTGGTAACCTACAAGAGCATGACACTAGATTAACAAATGCAGAACAGAGAATTACTAACAGTAGTGGTCATGTAATAACACGAAGTGTTGCAGAATCATCTTAAATTGCCTATGTTAACCACAGATAGTGTCTGAGATCCCAATCAGAGTGTGCATCCCAAAGAGTTCTGGAGCAATTTTGAGGATGTGTTGCCTAGGTCGTAGAATGACAAACTGAAAATAGGCTTTGTGATATCTAATCGAGTATGATTGCACGGAAAGCTTTAAATAGGCTTTCTTTGAGGAATAATGGGGAGAAAGAAAACAAATGGACGCAGCTACAGTAGTATATGAAGCTGGGGTTATTTTGAAAATTCTGACAATGTAGATGGAAGTGCTGCAGAATCTGAAAGCATTAGAGAAGGTGGATTTTTGGAGAAATGTTTTGACTTGTCACTGAGACAGGTTAATTAAAACTGCCACAAATAAAGAGGAAGAAAACCCCATAAATGGGTTTTCTTTTTTGGGGGGAATTATGGTTTTAGGACGCAAAGCTGCTACAGTCAAAAGCGCCCATTCGGTGGCTTTGTGAAGGGCAAAACATTGAAATTTAAATCACCAGCAATGGGAGCTAAACTAAAGGAGGAGGAAACTAAAAATGGAAGGAAATCTTAGAACATTGCTAGTGAAGGAGATATGCTTTCCCCAAAGAGAGCTTCAATGACCAGTGTCATCTCACTGACACTGATAAACTTAAGGACACGATTTGCTGAACGCGTGTCATCTGCTAATAGGAAGATTTATCAGGCGACAGCTGTAAATGGGGGCGTAGTGGATTAAAATAGGGGCGCTGAAGTAAAAGATGTCTCACCATCCATGACAGAGCAGTGGGGACAAAGTGGGGGAGGATCACTGCTTAAAAGATGTAGATGGCCAAAAAGACAGTGCCCAATCCCAAGTCTAGTTAAAATTACCTCCTCCCAACAACGAGGCTGGGAGGAGGAGGAGGAGGTCTAGGGACAGGGAAGAGGTTTTATTTCACGTAATTTATTATCGGGAAGTGCAGACCAATGTGTGTGCCATACAAGGGCAACACAACGACATAAAACACTCTGTACATCCGGAAAGGGAACAATATGAACAGTGGGCTGAGGAAGGGAGACAGCAGCCTTTTCCACTATATCGGCTGCCTCGATTTCACGTAAACCAACATGCCCTGTGATCCAGAGGAATGCCACAGAGATGCCCCCCAAGTGGAGCATGTGGAGGCAGTCCTGAATCAAATGGACCAGAGGGTGGAAAGGATAAAGAGCTTGGAGGTTGAGAAGAGGGCTGAGTACATTCAAGCATATAATATACTGTATCCGCTTATGCGACGGATGTATTGGACAGCCTGGAGAACAGTGTAAAGCTCCACAGTAAAAACTGAACACTGGTCGGGAAACCGAAATCTAATAGGGATGCCATCAACACAACACCAAAGGGGGTCTTGGAGCCATCAGCGTAATTAAATGTGGCATCCTCCATTTGTGGGCATAGAGCAGCAAATGCCCGACGATAAACTACAGGGGCGATATTATGATTGGGAAGCTGACAAAAGACATGGGGAAGGCAGGTCTGGGATAAAGCCAAGACGGTGACATACCCCCATTTGTCAAGAAGCTTTGAGGAAAGTGGAAGGAAAGGGAATGTAGCAGTTGACGGAAGCAGACTCCTGGTGGTAGTAGAGAGGAAGGGCGGCCTGCATATCCTAAATCGGAGGCGTCTAAAAAAAAGGGCATGCGTTGGATGAGCAGGCATGGAAGACAGATGACTAGCGTAACGACTCAGGACACCTTGCCGATTGGACAGTGGAGGTTCAGCAGTTTCAGCACAAAAGGCTGGGGCTGATGTAAAAAAATCCAGATGCTAAATCCAATCCATGAAGGTGGACAGAGTCTATACGCCGAAAAATAGACGGCCGTGCAGAGGAGTAAACTATGCTTCCATAGTTCAATTTCGAGCACACTAAAGCACGGTATAGGTGGAAGAGGACCACTCCATCCGCTCTCCAGGAGGTACCACTCAGGAAACTGAGGGTATTGAGGGATCGCAGACACCGAGTAAAAAGATATGAAACATGGGAAGACCAGTCTAAGTCCCAAGAATTTGGCAACATCCATGAACGGAAGGTCAACAGGGCCTAGATGTAAGGAAGGTGGATAAAAGTCTGTGTGAGGCCAAAAATTTACACAGACAGTCTTACTGAGAGAAAATCAGAAGCTGGTTTCGATGCTCCATTAGTGGAGGCAATCAAGATGTCATTGAAGACATCATTCAAGAAAGCTGGTCTGTTGAGAGCTGCAGTAGATTCTAAAATCGTCGACAAAGAGGGAGCCTGATGCTTGGATTCATGCCGATGGCAAACATTACAATACTCAGCATGGAGTCCTGGGGCATCCTGTTTTCTTTGGAGAGAGTACAAGGGATGGTTGGTTGGTTTGGGGTATAAAGTCACTAAACTACATGGTCGTCAGTCCCTTTTTCCTGATGCAAGCAAGGATCAAGGTACAAAAACACCCAACATCCCACCTAAAAACGAAATGGATGGAACAAACAAAAAATGGGGAAAACATGCACCACAAGGAAAAGTGAAAGAAGACAAAATCGTAGAGCCTATGGTCTGGGCTGGCTGATCTCAATGATAAAAAGGAGTCAGGCACTCTGCAACACATTAAAATGTCCACCCCAAAAAGACAAGACGAGATGAACACATGTAGGGAAAAGACGACAACCAAGACAAACAAATGCAAAGAAAGTGCGACAGAGTTAAAATGGAAGGAGGGTGGCAGCCTCTGAGAGAAGGCTAAATGCCCACCTTAGATGGTATGATTAAAACCCCAATCATGAATAAAATGTAAAACGTAAAACTAAATCTGCTGTTGAAGCACTGTTGCTCAACACCGAAGGTAGGTTGCTGGGAAGGTTAAAAGTCCACCGCAGAGCGGCTAAAACTGTGCAGTCCAGCAAGATGCGGACGACAGTCATATGTGAACCATAGTGACACCGAGGTGGGTCCTCATAACAGAGGAGGTAGCCATGTGTTAGCCACGCATGGCCAATGCGGAGCCGGTAGAGAACCATAGAATCCCTGGGAGAGGCTCGCATGGACGTCTTCCACACACTTGTAGTCTCCTTATGGGCATGCAGTTTGATGTGCGCACTGGCATTATGCCATTCCTTCTCCCAAAGCTGAAAAACTTTGTGGTGTAATAATGATCGCAGGTCAGGTACAGGGATGCCAATCTCCAAAAGACGTTTCCGTGTAGCCTGTTTGGCCAGCCTGTCAGCAAGTTCATTTCCTGGGATTCAGACATGGCCTGGGGTCCAGACAAACACCACATTCCAGGACATGGATGGACTCCTGGATGGTCACTACCAAAGGATGGAAGGGGTAGCACTGGTTGATAGCTTGTAGGTCGCTCAAGGAGTTAGTAAAGAGACGAAACGACTCACCAACGCATGAACAGATGTGCTCAAGAGCATGAGATATAGCCACCAGCACGGTAGTGAAAACACTGCAGCCATCGGGCAATGAATGCTGGACATATGCGAAGCTGATGTGATTATTAGTCATCAAGCCATTGGTGTAAACCACTTCATGGAATCGGTACATGTCAATAATCAAGAGAAAGTGGCAGTGGAGAGCCGCGGGATTAACTGAGTCCTTAGGACCATGTGAAAGGTCCAGGCGAAGCTGCGGCCTAGGTGTACACCATGGAGGTGTACGTGAATGGACCTCTAGTATAGGGGGTAAAGGCAAGAACTCCAGTTTGGAAAGAAGGGATCAGACATGAACTGCAATTGGAAGCCCTGACCTGGGCCACCAATGCGGGAGAACCGCTGTGAGTGGGAAAAGGACACGGTAATTCGGATGTGCAGGAGAACTACAAATGTGTACAACATAACTGGCGAGCAGTTGTGCATGCCTAACCTTCAATGGAGGGACTCCGGCTTCCACAAGGACGCTGGCCACCGGCCTCATCCTAAAAGCTCCTGTTACTAGGAGAATGCCACCGTGGTGCACTGGGTCAAGTATACACAATGCTGAGGGTGCCGTAAACCACATTCCCATAGTCAAGGTGGGATTGAATAAGGGCTCTGTAGAGCTGCACCAACGTAGAGCATCTGCACCCCAGTTGGTGTTGCTCAGGCAGCGGAGGGCATTGAGGTGCTGCCAGCACTTCCGCTTAAGCTGACAATGGTGAGGAAGTCAACTCAATCAGGCATCAAAAACCAGTCCTAAGAATCGATATGTCTCCACTACAGTGAGTAGGTCGTTATTAAGGTAAAATTTTGGTTCTGGATGATTGGTAAAATGCTGACAGTAGCGGATAACACACGACTTTGTGGCCTAAAACTGGAAACTGTGGGCTAGAGCCCATGACTGCACCTTGTGGATGGCTACCTGTAGGCACCGGTCAGCAACACCAGTACTGGTGGAGAAGTATGAAATGCAGAAGTCTTCTGCATACAGAGAAGGTGAGATGGACAGCCCTACAGCTGCTGCTAGACCATTAATGACCACTAAAGAGAGATATACACTCAGCCCTGCTGGACCCCATTCTCCTGGATATGGGGGCAACCATGGGAGGCACCAACTTGGACACGGAAAGTACGAAGCAACAGAAAACTCTGGATAAAAATCGAGAGCAGGCCTTGGAGGCCCCACTCTTATAATGTGGCAAGGATATAATGTCACCACGTCGTGCCATACACTTTTCATAAATGTAAAAAGATGGCAACCAGGTGTTGATGTCTGGAAAGGGCTGTTCAGATGGCAGACTTGAGGGTAACAAGATTATCGTCAGTGATAAAACGACACTGGGGGAAGCCACCCTGACGTGGAGCCAGTAGGCCACATGGCTCCAGGACCCAACCCAACTGCCAACACACCATATGTTCTAGCACATTACAAAGAACATTGGTGAGGCTGATGGGCTGATAGCTATCTGCATCAAGCAGGTTTTTACCAGGTTTGAGCACCGGAATGATGGTGCTCTCCCGCCATTGCGATGGAAAGATGCCATAGCACCAGATCCAGTTGAAGATGATGAGGAGATGTCGCTTGTAGTCAGATGAGAGATGTTGAACCATCTGATCGTGGATCCGATCTGGCCCAGGAGCTGTGTTGGGGCAGTGTGCAAGGGCACTGAGGAGCTCCCACTCTGTAAATGGGGCGTTATAGGATTCACTGTGGTGGGTAGTGAACGAGAGGACTTTTCCTTTCAGCTGCCATTTGAGAGTGTGAAAGGCTGGGGGCTAATTCTCCAACCCAGAGGATCGAGCATATTGTTCAGCAAAGTGCTCAGCAATTGTGATTGCGTTGGTAGATAACACACTATTTATGTTAACACCGGGAACACCTGTTGGGGTCTGGTACCCAAAAACATGTTTTATCCTTGCCCAAACTTGGGATGGTGATGTATGGCACCCAATGGTTGAGACATTTCTCTCCCAACACTCCTGATTCCGTACTTTGATAAGTTCGTGAACCCGGGCATGGAGCCGTTTAAAGGCTATGAGGCGCTCCAGGGAAGGGTGCTGCTTATGCCACTGCAGAGCTCGCCAATGCTCCTTAATTGCTTCAGCGACTTCTGGCGACCACCGAGGGACTTCCTTTCACTGAGGGCACCCCAAAAGAGCGAGGGATCGCATTTTCTGCCACAGAAACGATTGTTGTAGTCACCTGCTCAAGCATCACATCAATTTTCCCATGTGGGGTAGATTCAACGGTGACAGCAGATGTGAAAGTTTCACAGTCTGCCTTGTTTAAAGCCCATCTGGGCAGGCATCCATGTGCCTGACACCAGGACAGCGACAGGAAGATGGGAAAGTGGTCACTACCACGCAGGTTGTCATGTGCTCTCCAGTGGATACATGGGAGAAGTCCTGGGCTGCAAATTGATAAATCAATGACCGAGTAACTACCATGAGCCACACTAAAATGTCTGGTGGCCTCAGTATTTAAGAGGCAGAGGTCGAACTGAGACAGTGAAGTTTCAACATCTCTGCCTTGGTCAGTAAGCAGGGTGCCACACCACAAGGGGTTATGAGTGTTCAAATCTCCCAAAAGTAGGAAAGTTTTAGGGAGTTGATCAATTAGTGCCACTAACACATTCAAGGGTACTGCGCGAACTGGAGCAAGATATACATTGCAGACAGTTATTTCCTGTGTCGTCTTTATTCTGACAGCCACAGCTTCAAGAGGGGTTTGAAGAGGATCAATTTCACTACAGACTGAGTTTAGGACGTAAACGCAAACACCACCTGACACTTGATTATAGTCACTATGGTTCCTGTAATATCCCTTATAGCCATGGAAGGCAGAGGACCGCATTGCCAGGAACCATGTTTCCTGGATGGTAATGCAGAAAGTAGGTGTGAAGCTTAACAGTTGCCGTAGCTCAACCAGGTGGTGGAAGAAACCGCCACAATTCCGCTGGAGGGTTACCAGTATATGATGGTGAGACTGGGAAGGCATAGAACACTCAATGAGGCAGTCTGCATCTCAGGGTCACCTGCTGCCACCAGACGAGTACCTGTGCGATAGACATCCATTCTGTCTGAGGGCCCAGTGATATGTAGGTCCTCAGCAGATGCCAGAATCTCCACGTCATCCTCAGACAAGGAGCTTGTAGGTAGTGATGGTGTGGGTGCCACTGCAGTGACTTCGTTCCTGGGAGTCTTTTTCGTTTTACGTTTCTCTCACTGCTCCTTACAAGGGAACCTCCCGATTGCACCCCCCTCAGATTTAGTTGTAAGTTGGCACAGTGGATGGGCCTTGAAAAACTGAACACAGATCACTCGAGAAAACAGGAAGAAGTTGTGTGGAACAATGAAAAAAATAAGCAAAATATACAAACTGAGTAGTCCATGCGGAAGATAGGCAACATCAAGGAGAGTGTGAGTTAACGAGCGCCGTGGTCCCATGGTTAGCGTGAGCGGCTGCGGAACGACAGGTTCTTGGTTCAAGTCTTCCATCGAGTGAAAAATTTAATTTTTTATTTTCAGACAGTTATTATCTGTCCGTCCGTTATGTTTTCATCACTTTTTTGGGAGTTATTATTACATCCACAAGAAAACCTAAATCGGGCAAGGTAGAAGAATCTTTTTACCCATTCGCCAAGTGTACAAGTTAGGTGGGTCAACAACATATTCCTGTCATGTGACGGACATGCCATCACCAGTGTCGTATAGAATATATCAGACATGTATTCCTGTGAAGGAATCGGTTGACCTATGACCTCGCGATCAAATGTTTTCGGTTCCCATTGGAGAGGCACGTCCTTTCGTCTACTAATCGCACGGTTTTGCGGTGCGGTCGCAAAACACAGACACTAAACTTATTACAGTGAACAGAGACGTCAATGAACGAACGGACAGATCATAACTTTGCGAAAATAAAGATAGAAAACTTTTCACTCGAGGGAAGACTTGAACCAAGGACCTCTCGTTCCGCAGCTTCTCACGCTAACCACGGGACCACGGTGCTCCTTAGCTCACACTGTCCTTGATGTTGCCTATCTTCCGCATGGACTACTCAGTTTGTATATTTTGCTTTTTTTTCATAGTTCCACACAACTTCCTCCTGTTTTCTCGATTGATCTGTGTTCCGTTTTTCAAGGCCTATCCACTATGCCAACTTATAACTAAATCTGAGGGGGGTGCGATGGGGAGGTTCCCTTGTTAGGTTTGTCCGGCTGGGAGGGCTTCACTGATTCAGTCTCAGGGACTGAGGATGAGCATGAAGCCCTACAACCAGCTGCTTTTGGGCTCTTCAGCCACTGGCAGGTGTCATCTATCCTACTAGCAGGAACTTGGGTAGAGAGTGACCCAGGGACCCCTTACTAGCAAGAGGAGCCAAAGAAGACTTGCTTCTTCGGCACAGAACTGGAGACTGATATACCCGATGGTTGGGGCGGGGGAGGGGGGGGGGGGGTGGTTTGCTCCCGAAGTAGGTGCTGCAGGAGCAACAGGGAGGAAAGTACCCCCACCATCAAGTGGGTAGGTGTAGTCTTCCAGCTCCAAGAGGTGACTAGGGTTGGCGAAGCTGATGGGGCTAGAACTGTGTAGCGGCAGCGTAAGACGATGTCATACCTACAGGATGTAGACGTTCAAATTTCCTCTTAGCCTCAGTGTACGTCAGTCGGTCAAGGGTCTTGTACTCCATGATTTTCCTTTCTGTCTGGAGAATCCTGCAGTCAGGCGAGGAAGGCGAATGGTGCTCTTTGCAGTTGACACAGATGGGACGCAGGGCACATGAAGTATTGGGATGTGAAGGGCATCCGCAATCACGACATGTGACACTGTAAGTACAGTGGGAAGACATATGACCAGCATTTAAAGCACCGCATTGGGGGAGGGTTATAGGGCTTTACATCACTGCTGTAGACCATCATCTTGACCTTCTCGGGTAATGTATCACCCTTGAAGTCCAAGATGAAGGCACCATTGGCAACCCGATTATCCCTCAGACCCCGGTGGACGTGCCAAACGAAATGTATACCTCACCGCTCTCAATTGGCATGCAACTCATCTTCAGACTGCAAAAGAAGGTCCTTGTGAAATATGATACCCTGGACCATATTTAAGCTCTTATGGGGCCTGATGGTTACAGAAACATCCCCCAGATTGTCACAAGCGAGTAACACCCGTGACTGGGAGGAGGATGCTGTTTTGATCAAGACTAACACAGATCTCATTTTGGACAAGCCCCCCCACCTCCCCTAACTTGTCCCTAAATGCTCAACAAAAAGCTAATGCTTCTTCGTCATGAACGATTCCCCATCAACTCTCGAGCATACAAGGTTTGTTGTTGTTGTGGTCTTCAGTCCTGAGACTGGTTTGATGCAGCTCTCCATGCTACTCTATCCTGTGGAAGCTCCTTCATCTCCCAGTACCTACTGCAGCACACATCCTTCTCAATCTGCTTAGTGTATTCATCTCTTGGTCTCCCTCTACGATTTTTACCCTCCACGCTGCCCTCCAATACTAAATTGGTGATCCCTCGATGTCTCAGAACATGTCCTACCAACCGATCCCTTCTTCTAGTCAAGTTGTGCCACAAGCTCCCCCTCTCCCCAATTCTATTCAATACCTCCTCATTAGTTATGTGATCACCCCATTTAATCTTCAGCATACTTCTGTAACACCACATTTCGAAAGCTTCTATTCTCTTCTTGTCTAAGATATTTATCATCCACGTTTCACTTCCATACATGGCTACACTCCATACAAATACTTTGAGAAATGACTTCCTGACACTTAAATCTATACTCGATGTTATCAAATTTCTCTTCTTAAGAAACGCTTTCCTTGCCATTGCCAGTCTACATTTTATGTCCTCTCTACTTCGACCATCATCAGTTATTTTCCTCCCCAAACAGCAAAACTCCTTTACTATTTTAAGTGTCTCATTTCCTAATCTAATTCCCTCAGCATCACCCGACTTAATTCGACTACATTCCATTATCCTCGTTTTGCTTTTGTTGATGTTCATCTTATACCCTCCTTTCAAGACACTGTCCATTCCATTCAACTGCTCTTCCAAGTCCTTTGCTGTCTCTGACAGAATTACAGTGTCATCGGCGAACCTCAAAGTTTTTATTTCTTCTCCATGGATTTTAATACCTACTCCAAACTTTTCTTTTGTTTCCTTTATTGCTTGCTCAACATACAGATTGAATAACATCGGGGATAGGCTACAACCCTGTCTCACTCCCTTCCCAACCACTGCTTCCCTTTCATACCCCTCTACTCTTATAACTGCCATCTGCTTTCTGTACAAATTGTAAATAGCCTTTCTATCTCTGTATTTTACCCCTGCCAACTTCAGAATTTGAAAGAGAGTATTCCAATCAACATTGTCAAAAGCTTTCTCTAAGTCTACAAATGCTAGAAACATAGGTTTGCCTTTCCTTAATCTTTCTTCTAAGATAAGTCATAGGGTCAGTATTGCCTCACATGTTCCAACATTTCTACGGAATCCAAACTGATCTTCCCCCAGGTCGGCTTCTATCAGTTTTTCCCTGTAAAGAATTCGCGTTAGTATTTTGCAGCTGTGACTTATTAAACTGATAGTTCGGTAATTTTCACATCTGTCAACACCTGCTTTCTTTGGGATTGGGATTATTATATTCTTTTTGAAGTCCGAGGGTATTTCGCCAGTCTCATACATCTTGCTCACCAGATGGTAGAGTTTTGTCAGGACTGGTTCTCCCAAGGTTGTCAGTAGTTCTAATGGAATGTTGTCTACTCCGGGGGCCTTGTTTCGACTCAGGTCTTTCAGTGCTCTGTCAAACTCTTCACGCAATATCATATCTCCCATTTCATCTTCATCTACATCCTCTTCCATTTCCATAATATTGTCCTCAAGTACATCGCCCTTGTATAGGCCCTCTATATACTCCTTCCATCTTTCTGCTTTCCCTTCTTTGCTTAGAACTGGGTTTCCATCTGAGCTCTTGATATTCATGCAAGTGGTTCTCTTTTCTCCAAAGGTCTCTTTAACTTTTCTGTAGGCAGTATCTATCTTACCCCTAGTGAGATAAGCCTCTATATCCTTACATTTGTCCTCTAGCCATCCCTGCTTACCCATTTTGCACTTCCTGTCGATATCATTTTTGAGACGTTTGTATTCCTTTTTGGCTGCTTCATTTACTGCGTTTTTATATTTTCTCCTTTCATCAATTAAATTCAATACTACTTCTGTTACCCAAGGGTTTCTACTAGCTCTCGTCTTTTTACCTTCACTATTTCATCCCTCAAAGCTACTCATTCTTCTTCTTCGTACAAGGTACCGGTGCAAATAAGAGCCACTGCCATCCTTAGCCTGACGTTCCTCCCATGGTGCAGCCAGGGAGGGGGACGATTTTGGATCGTACTTCTGTGCATTGAATTGACCCTGTGAACGCTTAGAGACTGCAGGTGTTTGACCACCAGCAAGAGATGATGCACTACACTTCGTGTGTCATCCACCCTGATGCCACCCACGCAGACCGGGGGCCCTCCCCACGGGCACCACCCAGCCACAGCAAAGGCCACCTGGCAGAATGGCCACTGCTGGGACTTCTGATGCCCTGGGTGACAGGCACCTACTCCTCAGCATATGTGGGTAGTTAAAGGTGCAGGCATCAGCAGAGCAATCCCTGTGTAGTCAGGGGGGCTACAACCAACAGGGTACATGGCGGCCTCACCACAACGGACTGGCTACCATGTTGGATATCAGGTGCAACCAAGCAAACAAATCAATTATCATCAGCAGCATAGAAAATGATGCTGCCCAGTTGATGGAAAAATATGCACCCAGGAGGGTGACCTCACTTAACAGTTGGAGAATGAGCAGGAGTGCAGATGCACGTCGACGAAGGATGCAATAGGTCTCGGTGCACGATGGACACGATGCAACATATAGGGCACCCTTCCCAAATTGGCTCGCTCTTCAGGAAAATTTCAAAAAACGGAAGTCACACCCTACAGGGGACCATCACACAAATGCCGTAACATGTGCGACTCCTTTTAGTCACATAAATTCATGGATAAAAAGGGGTAGCTGACCGCGAAAGCCCCAAGAGAACAGTGTGCAGAGGATGCCCATCCCCCAACAGGTATCGTATGCCCTCTCCAGATCAAAAAATACAGCTATCATTTTGTATTCCCTGAGAAAATTGTTCATGATATAAGATGGGTGAGCAAGAATATAGTCAACTGCGGAATGATACTTTTGGAAACCCGGAAACCGCATTGGGCAGGTTTTGGGACTTCAGCCACCAGCCTAAATGGCAATTTACCATACGCTAAGAAACCTTACATTCGCTACTCGTGAGAGAGATTGGGTGATAGCTAGAGCAGAGATGTTTTTTCTTTCCAGGTTTTGGAACAGGAATGACGATAGCTTCCTGCCATCTTCTGGGAAAGGTACTGTTAGTCCAAATTCGATTATAAAGGTGAAGGAGGTAATACAGACTACAGAATGATAAATACAGCAAGATTGGGACGTGGATGCGATGCGGTCCTGGGTGGAAAAGAGAGAGGAAGAGAGAGTGTTTTGGAGTTCCCACATAGAAAAAACAGTATTACAGCGTTCGCGATTTTGAGAGGAGAAAGCAAGAGGTCGCAATTCCGCTACTCGTTTCTTTGGGAGAAAGGCTGATGGGTAATTTGAAGAGCTCGAAATCTCAGCAAAGTGTTGACCCAATGAGTTAGAAACTGCGACTGGGTCCACAAAGGTATCTTGCACAACAGTTAGCACAAAGTTCAGGGATAAACTAAACATGCCAGATAACTGTTGAATTTGACTCCAAACTACAGATGAGGGAGTCAAGGTTTTAAAGGAGCGTGTAAAGAAGTCCCAGCTTGCCTTCTTGCTATCGCGTATGATGCAACGGCACCACGCATGTACCTGCTTATAGCAGATACAGTTGGCCAAAGTACGATGATGGCGGGAAATGCAAAGGGCATGTCACCGCTCGCGTATTGCGTCACGGCATGCTTCGTACCACCAAGGAACTGGGGGGGCACTGGGGCAAAGTGGAGGTACAAGGTATTGAATGTTCTGCAACTGTTAAAGTAACTTCCATAACATGGGTGACCTGATCGTTGATACTAGGAAATTCATGGCCATCAAATGTTGTTAGAAAGGAGAAAAGTGTCCAATCAGCTTGGGAAAAGTGCCAGCATCTTGGGCACAAAGATAGCAGTTGTGGCTGTAATCTAAGGACACATGGAAAATGGTCACTCAAATGTGTATCAGCAAGAGTAAACCACTGAAAGCGCCAAGCTAGCTGAACAGTACCAACTGAACCAACACCGGGTGCTAACCTCATTAGTTTTCAACGGTCACCAACTATGCCGTTAGAGCAAACAATAGACTCAGGCTTCATGTCGCCGGATTATACCCATCCGACAGTGAAATGTGAACTGAACAATATTTCGAATTGTTTCTCTTCAAATTCAGTGTTTCAAGAACAAAGTGATCTCATTTGAACATGTATTTAGCCACCCACCAGCATGCTACATCAGTTACTGTCAGGCCTTGTGCAATGCCGCCATTATTAGAAACCGCGCCGGATCCGTTCCGCACATGTGGTGTTCCAGTTGTGTCCAATTTACACGCACAATTCAGTGGTTTGCGTAACATGGACCCCTTACCTTGCCTCAGTGGCCCGCCACATGCACTACAGGCATGTTATGCATGTTATGCATCAGATAGTTTTCACGCGGGTGGTGTTCTCAACCTCCGCACTCCCCCCTCACTTGCGGGGGTCCCCGTTTCTGGTCACTCAACCACCTGCCGCTCTCACAGCACCGCCTGTGTCTGCCGCGTCGGTCTCTCGCCCTCTTCTGGAAGCGGGTTGTTTCCATCCAGCACTCATCACACACGGTGCAGTTTTTGTGCCCCCCCTCGTATCAGCCTGTTTCCACGATACTGTCTGTGCCTGCCGCGCCATGGTTGGTTGGTTGCTTTGGGGAAGGAGACCAGACAGCGAGGTCATCGGTCTCATCGGATTAGGGAAGGACGGGGAAGGAAGTCGGCCGTGCCCTTTCAAAGGAACCATCCTGGCATTTGCCTGGAGCGATTTAGGGAAATCACGGAAAACCTAAATCAGGATGGCCGGACACGGGATTGAACCGTCGTCCTCCCGAACGCGAGTCCAGTGTCTAACCACTGCACCACCTCGCTCGGTTGCTGCGCCATGTTTTCGTGACACACAGTCAACTATGCCAGCTGCTGCTACTATGGATTTGCTCGCCTGCTTTAAATCCGGGCCTACTACACTGGTCTCTGACTTTACCTCAGTTCAGCCGATACTCCAGGAGCCACCGGAGCCACCGTTGGCACCCCCTTCTGGCTGCCGGCCGAAGCTACCGCCCTTATACGAGGACAACCCGGCATCATGGTTCGCGCTCGTCGAGCATCTGTTCGAGTTACATCATGTGTCTCACAACAACTGAAAGTTTCTCTGCCTCATCACACACCTCCACGACCACTCGGATTTGATTTGTGACCTGCTCCTTTTGCCGCCTCCTGCACCAAAATACGAGTTTGGAAAGAAGACTATAATGGAACGACTTGCCTGCTCGCCGAAAGAAGTAATAATCAAGATTCTCTATGAGGAACGCACTCCCTCACAACTCTGGCACCGCCTTCAATTGGTCGTGAACGAGCATACCATGCCTGACACCATGCTATGGGCTGTGTGGTCTGCTAAACTACCTACCAATCTACAGATCTATCTGTTACCACACTCATTTGAGTCCACCAGTTCCCGCCTATGCATCGCTGAACAGTTGTATTCGCTGCTGCAGCACAATCAGCTGAATCATTCCACACCTTTCGTAAGCACAACCGCCCACGCATACTGACCTTCAGCTGGCAGAGGCAGGGATCGCTCTGCTGTCACCTCGTCTGCTTCTCCTGGCAGCATCGGTTCACTCTCTTCGCTGTCTGAACACTCCATGATCACCCACGCACCTTACATACTGGTCTATTTACTGGAACAAATGAATGAGGACACGCCGACCCCACTGTCGCAGTCTCCACCTCCTCCTCACCCTTTCCGCTGGTACCACAAAGTGTTCAGCGACAACGCCAAGAAGTGCAGGTTGCCATGCCAACACCCAAACGCCGACTGCAGGAACTAAGAGACGCCGAGTCCTGCAGCGAACTTAACAGGTGTCCTCTTACATTACAATCCGTCTGCCCGACCGAGTGGTCGGCTCTATGTGACTGACATTGCGTCAGGACTGTCTACGGTCCTCCAGACCTTGAACTCCAACGGTGTTGAGGTCAACAAAGACAAGTTTCAGTTGTGGCAGGCGTCAGTCTCCTTCCTAGGTTACACCGTCTCTGGTGACACCTATCAAATCTCGTGTGCAGGCTATCACATCTCTGCCGCCCCCGGCTGCTTACACAGAGCTACACCATTTCCTCTGCACCATCAATTACTATCATCGCCATCTGCCTGCCATCCCTGCTGTTCAGGCACCCCTGACGGACGCGCTATCAGGCACACAAACTTCCGGTATCAAACCCATCTCTTGGACTGCTCCAATGCTAGAGGCCCTCAAGGCTCTGAAGACTTCTGTAGCTCACGCTGTGACGCTCACGCACCTCGACCCCTCGGCCGAGTTATTCATTACCACGGATGCCAGCGACATCGCGGTGGGGGAAGTGTTGCAAAAACGCAAGGGCAACACGGTTTCTCCCCTTCATTTCTTCTCCAAGAAACTATCTACAACTGAGAGAAAATATTCTGCGTTCATTAGAGAGCTCCTTGCTGTCTACGAGGCAAACAAACATTTCCACTCCCACGTCAAGGAACGTTTGTTTTTCGTCCTGACCGATCATGCCCTCAATGTTACCAGCACTTTGACCTGGTTTCTCAATTCACAACGGACGTCCGTTATCCTCAAGGGTGCATATAACGTCGCTGCAGATTTCTTCTCGTGGGTCAGTGCTGTTTCACACTCCGTTGATCTTTCTGATCTGGCCTCCCTCCAAGCTTCTGGCGAAGATTCTCAGGCTCTCCTAAGAGACCCACAAACATCACTTGTTTTCACAAAGGCTAAATTTCCTGGCATTTATGATGAGGTGTGGTGTGATTCTTCATCCGGCATCCTAAGCCCTTTGCTCCCATCCGGGCTGCGCTGACAGGTTTTCGACGCCCTGCATAACCTAGCCCACCCAGGAGTTTGAGCCACCAAACATCTCGTGTCAGAACGTTTTGCTTGGAAGAATATAAAACGGGACTGTCAAACCTGGGCACGCAGCTGTGTCGCTTGCCAGCGCAACAAGATCAGCTGCCACACCTCTCCGCCTCTGGGCAATTTCGACATTACCGCAGGACGATTCCGTCACATACATATTGATCTGATCGGATTTCTTCCTCCTTCAGAGGGCCATAGATATACCTTATCAACTACCGATCGTTTGTCTCACTGGGTCGAGGCTGTCCCTCTCCCTGTTCGAATCCTCCCTTTTCACCATCATCTGCAACATCTGCGGTATTAAAAAAACACACACTACCGCCTATCACCCACAAAGGAATGGGTTGGTGGAGAGATGGCACTGCACCCTCAAGACGGCCCTTCGATGCCATGATTGTCTCTGGTCAGATGCTCTCCCGTGGGTGCTACTTGGTCTATGCTCGACCTATAAACCTGACCTACAGAGGATTATATCCGAATTTGTTTTAGGCGAGAATCCGGTCCTACCGGGGATCTTATTCTTCCCCAGGTTAGCGGGGATCTTCCCCCCTCGCCAGATTTCATTAGCCGGATGTGCACGCATTTTAAACAAATGCGTTTGCACCCACCCATCAGTCATTCACCGACCGAGACTTATGTTCCCACCGCACTCTCTGACTGCTCCCACGTCATGCTGCGTGATGATGCGGTCAGATAGCCTCTTCAGCCTCCTTATCTTGGCCCCTACAAGGTCCTGTGGTGGGGGGACATAACTTTTGATATCATGATTACAGACCGCACACAGACAGTTTCTCTGTATTGCCTGAAACCGGCTTTCGTCGACCCTGCCGACGATCCATCCTTGATCGTGAATGAAGACGTGCTCCCATCAACCTCACCACATACCTCTTCCACCAAAGACTGTTCGCCACCATTCGCTAATTTCCCAACCTCGCCCCATTTCACCCTGCACAGGTTTCGCACCTTCACCTCCAACATCAGAGACACACACACACCTATTATCAGTTGTCCTGTGGGGTGCCGCAGCATCGAGTGAACGACGTTTCTATAGTGATGTTCGACGACCGAGTGCTCATTCTTTTGACACATACAGAGGTCCCACCATTGGATGGTCCCTTACACATCAACATTGCACACAACCTCACACTCCCGCGCGAGTGTGACCAAGCATCTCTATGTGGTTCCATTTCCACAGATGGCTCGATCCACTTAAGGGCCACACACGCCTCCACCATGCTGTCGATCGCATGGTCCGCTTACTCCCGGGCCGGCTGCTGTCTCATCCGGCCACGGTGGATGACTGACTACAAAGAGGACCTGCCTCTCGCTGCTCCGCATGCACAACCTACCTCGTTCGAGATGGAAGTACCTGTTGTGTGCCTACGTGCACAATTTCCACCGACATCGATGCCCGTACACCCCCACCGTTGGACATCTGTAGTACTTTGTACTGAGGGAGGGAGGGAGGCAAGGGAGGGGGGAGGCTGTGTGGCGTCGATAGTTTGTATTGAACACGAAACTTAATATCTGTGGTCTCTAAGTGCTCTGTCGAGCCTCCATCTTAACTTTACTGTAGTCAGTTCTTTGTTATACTTCATTCTGTATGGATGTAGTGTCAAGTGTAAATATATACGAGTTACTACATATATGGGAATTAAGTTTTCCATATCCCGATTACCAATCACGTTCCCATACAGTTAATCTAATGAGTTAAGTTTTAATAGTTATTTCTGTAAATTTAACTTCGAACAATGTGTAGTTCCAGCACCTATTATTGTGAGGATATATAAGGGCCGATTTTTGGTCCCGAAATAGTCAGTCCATGGCCGAATTTCAGACAAGGAACCTGCGTTGCTTAGAATGGTAACAATGTATCAACTTAACAGTGAAATAAG
The DNA here is from genome assembly GCF_021461395.2 of Schistocerca americana. Lineage (NCBI taxonomy): Eukaryota > Metazoa > Arthropoda > Insecta > Orthoptera > Acrididae > Schistocerca > Schistocerca americana. The sequence goes on from NC_060123.1 coordinate 719,324,755, forward strand.
TGTTACACCAATACGCCATGTGTTAAAGCAATGACAGTGACTGTTAAATTTATTTGATGGACTGTGAAGTATGTGGTTATGTTATTACTGCTCATAGATGTTCAACAGTACACTATTGTAGCAGTATGAGGTGGTTCACCTGCAAACTATTAACAAGACTTATGGAAAGGTTAAACAATAGTGCACTTGACATACATATATAAATGTATATTATTGAGGGTTGTGCAAAGTGAAAGTAAAAGGCAGTGAAATGTAATTGTGCATCTGTCAGCTACATTATTTACCGTAGTCAGCGTCCAAATTACAATCACAGTTTTTCAGCCAGTGTAGCAAGGCAGTACGTCGACACCGAGAGCAACAAACAAAATAAACAAAGCAGGTGGAACTGCAACAGAGGGTTACAGGAATGTAGGATGTATTGCAGGGAGAGTTCCCACCTGCACAATTCAGAAAAGTTGGTGTTGGTGGGAAGGCTCCATGTGGCACAGGCTGTGAAGCAGTCATTGAAATGAAGGATGTTATGATTGGCAGCGTGCTCAGCAACCAGGTGGTCCACTTGTTTCTCAGCCTCAGTTTGTCAGCGGCCATTCATGCGGACAGACAGCTTGTTGGTTGTAGCTTAGCTTGTACAGCACATGACTGGTTTCACAGATAGCCCTGCCTTTGATGGGATAGGTGATGTTCATGACCAGACTGGAGTAGGTGGTGGTGGGAGATGTATGGGACAGGTCTTGCATCTAGGTCTATTACAGGTTTATGAGCCATGAGGTAAGGGGTTGGAAGCAGGGATTACGTAAAGATGGGCGAGGTACGTTGTGTAGGTTCTGTGGACAGCAGAATACCACTGTGGAGGGATGGGAAGGATAGTGGGCAAGACATGTCACTGTCCTCACCCATCCAGCTCCTTACCTGTTCCTTCCACTACTCCCCCCAGCCACCAACCCCTGCCCTCTGTCTAACCTGCTGTACTTCACTGTCCGATACGTCCACCACACTATCCATCCCTCTCCCCACCTCAGCCTCCTCCTTACCCCCACCGTTGCCACTCCCATCATGCACTGGTCTGCTGCTTGAAATGTAGTTTCAGATGCCTGAGACTGAAGTCGTCTCTCTCTCTCTCTCTCTCTCTCTCTCTCTCTCTCTCTCTCTCTCTCTCTGTGTGTGTGTGTGTGTGTGGGTGTGTGGGTGTGTGGGTGTGTGGGTGTGTGGGTGTGTGTGCGCGTCCGTGCGTGCGTGCATGCGTGCGCACGCCTATGTCTGTTGTCGACAAAGGCCATAATGGCCGAAAGCTTAATTTGTGACAGTGTTTTTGTTGTACCTATCTGCGACTCAGCATCTCCGCTATACGTTGAGTAGCAGCTACCCTTCTCATAATATTGTCAAAGTTATAAATGTTATCTAATGGTGAAAGATGATGAACACTTGTGATTGTGGAGGTGCGTAAAGAAGTGGTAAAGGAAATAATTCTGGAAATGCTTAAAAAGAACATAATCAAAAAGGGCAATAGTGTATACAATAATCTCTTAGTTTTGGTCCCAAAGAAAGATGGATCGATTAGGCTTGTGCTTTGAACAAAATAATATTGCCAGAAAGTGACAGACCTGAAGACATAGAGTATCTATTACGGATATTTAAAGGCACGAAATTTTTGAAATTTTTTTATCTCTATGGGTGTAAATTGTGGCTACTGGAATCTTCCCTCAATAAAAGAATCATGGCAGTACACAACACCCCCATTTGAGAGACTGTGTTACCCACATAAAGTAGTTCCCTTTGATTTGAGTATCAGTGTTTGTGGTTTTGTCAGGGCAATGTTCCAAGTATTAGGTGACAAATTGTTGAAGCGAATAACTGTGTATGTGGACGTGCATTAATTTCAACTCTCACTTGGGAAGAACATTGCATGTTACTGGACAGAGTTTTGGAAGCCATGGAAAGGGATGGAATGAAGCTAAAAATAGACAAGACCAAGTTTATGAAGAAAGAAATAAAATTCTTGGGGCATATTGTCAGTGAAGAGTGGATAGTGCTAGATCCTGACAAGATAAAAGCTATCACAGAACAGACAAATTCTGAATCATCCTTATTTCTCCAAGCCTTCCTCCCTAGCATCAGATGCCTGTAAGTACACTCTTGGGGTGGAACTGTTTCAAACTGAGAATGAATGAGAAGAGCAAGTCCACAAAACAATAGTGTTTGCCAGTAAATCTTTGCAACAGGCTGAGAAGAACTATGGCATATCCAAATTAGAAGTTCCCACCATTACATTTGGGTTACAGAAATTTCATTACCAATTATGTCGTAAAGTAATCACATACAGTGACCACCGTGCTTTGACCTTTTTGCAAATTTGTAAGTTAAAGTACGCAAGACTAACAAGGTGGGCATAGTACCTGCAGCAGTCTTATATAGAAATTCAATGTATGAAGGGCTCTGAGAATGTGCTAGCTGACGCATTGCTGCACAGTATAGAGGAAAACCAAGAGAAAATAGAACCAAGATAAGATCCAGGAGAGGTACAAATTTTTAAAATAACAATCCACACTGAAGAGAAGGGACAACTGAAGAGAATTTGTAATGACATTAGGAGAGAACAAAACAAAAGATGATAAGCTGAAATTAGTTAAAAGCAGATTAGGTCACCCAAATTTTCCAAAATTATAGAACACTATAAATTGCATCACGATACCATGTTTAGACAAAAAAAGAAGGATAGGGAGGACTAGTGACTGTTTTCCAGAGCAACATGTCAATTTATTAGTTAACTACATGCATCGACAATATGGGCATTATGGGGGCAGAAAATGCATTCATAAGTCGAGTGAAAGTGTAGTTTTCAACAACATGTGGAGAAGAGTACAAAAGCATTTAGAGCCCTGTGATAGATGTCAAAGGGTGAGAGCTGCCAACAGAATAGTACAGAAGTGGATATATTCGATAGAACCTCAAAGTAAACTGGATTCAGTGGCAGTTGATCTATTTGGTGCACTGCCTTCTTCAATGGAGGGAGGGGGGGGGGCTGTTGTAAGTATTTATTTGTATAGTTGATGGATTCACTAACTATGTTAGATTTTACCCCATTAAGAAGGCAAATTCCAGAGGAATGGTTAGTAAACTGGAAGATGGCTTTTTTATGACCATTGGTATACCAAAGCCAATATTGTCAGATGATGGGCTACAATCTGTATCTAAGAGATTTGAAGAGTGTCTGAGAAATAGAAATCTTTAACACACAAAGATTTCTACGTATTACCGACAAGGCAAAATGTGTGAACAAATAATGAAAGATCTGAATCGCCTATGCAGAACAGAGTCATACGAAACACTCGGCTTACGCCAACTATCTTGGGTATTTTGGAGAAGTGATTAATCATGAAGCCACTGGATTCTACATCTACATCTACATCCATACTCCGCAAGCCACCTGACAGTGTATGACGGAGGGTACTTTGAGTACCTCAATCAGTTCTCCCTTCTATTCCAGTCTCTTATTGTTCGTGGAAAGAAAGATTGTTGGTATGCCTCTGTGTGGGCTCTAATCTCTCTGATTTCATCCTCATGGAGTCATCATGAGATATACGTAGGAGGGAGCAATATACTGCTTGACTCCTCAGTGAAGGTATGTTCTCGAAACTTCAACGAAAGCCCGTACATAGCTACTGACCGTCTCTCTTGCAGAGTCTTCCACTGGAATTTATCTATCACCTCTGTAACGCTTTCGTGATTACTAAATGATCCTGTAACGAAGTGCGCTGCTCTCCATTGGATCTTATTTATCTCATCTACCAATCCCATCTGGTATGGATCCCACACCGGTGAGCAGTATTCAAGCAGTGGGCGAACAAGTGTATTGTAACTGACTTCCTTTGTTTTCGGGCTGTATTTTCTTAGGATTCTTCCAATGAATCTCAGTCTGGCATCTGCTTTAATGATGACTAATTTTATATGGTCATTCCATTTCAAATCACTCCTAAAACCTACTCCCAGATAATTTATGGAATTAACTGCTTCCAGTTGCTGACCTGCTACATTGTAGCATAATGATAAAGGATCTTTCTTTATACGTACTCACAGCAGCACATTACACTTGTCTACATAGAGATTCAATTGCCATTCCCTGCACCATGCGTCAATTGATTGCAGACCCTCCTGAATTTCAGTACAATTTTCCATTGTTACAACCTCTCGATATACTACAGCATCATCCGCAAAAAGCCTCAGTGAACTTCCTATGTTATCCACAAGGTCATTTATAAATATTGTGAATAGCAACTGTCCTATGACACTCCTCTGCGGCACACCTGAAATCACTCTTACTTCGGAAGACTACTCTCAATTGAGAATGACATGCTGTGTTCTGTTATCTAGGAACTCATCAAGTCGATCACACAATTGGTCTGATAGTCCATATGCTCTTCCTTTGTTCATTAAACGACTGTGGGGAACTGTATTAAACGCCTTGTGGAAGTCAAGAAACATGGCATCTACCTGGGAACCAGTGTCTATGGCCCTCTGAGTATTGTTGACAAATAGCACGAGCTGGGTTTCACATGATCCTCTTTTTCGAAACCCGAGCTGATTCCTACACAGTAGATTTCTAGTCTCCAGAAAAGTCATTATACTTGAACATAATATGTGTTCCAGAATTCTACAACTGATTGACGTTAGAGATACAGGTTTATAGTTCTGCACACCTATTCGACGTCCCTTCTTGGAAATGGGGATGACCTGTGCCCTTTTCCAATCTTTTGGAACACTACGCTCTTCTAGAGACCTACGGCACACCGCTGCAAGAATGGGGGCCAAGTTCCTTCGCATACTCTGTATAAAATCGAACTGGTATCCCATCAGGTCCAGCAGACTTTCCTCTTTTGAGCGATTTTAATTGTTTTTCTATCCCTCTATCATTTATTTCGATTCTACTATTTTGTCATCTGTGCGACAATCTAGAGAAGGAACTACAGTGCAGTCCTCCTCTGTGAAACAGCTTTGGAAAAGACATTTAGTATTTCAGCCTTTAGTCTGTCATCCTCTGTTTCAGAACCATTTTGAGTGTCTGGACATTTTGTTTTGATCCACCTACCATTTTTTTGACATAAGACCAAAATTTCTTAGGATTTGCTGCCAACTCAGTACACAGAATTTTACTTTCGAATTCGTTGAATGCCTCTCGCATAGCCCTCCTCCCTCCTCGCACTACATTTTGCTTCATGTAATTTTTGTTTGTCTGCAAGGCTTTGGCTATGTTTATGTTTGCTGTGAAGTTCCCTTTGCTTCCCTGGAAGTTTTCTAACTCGGCTGTTGTACCACGGTGGCTCTTTTCCATCTCTTACGATCCTGCTTGGCGCATACTCATCTAATGCATATTGTACGATGGTTTCGAAATTTTTCCACTGATCCTCAACACTATCTGTACTTGAGATAAAACTTTTGTGTTGACACGTCAAGTACTCTGAAATCTGCTTTTTGTCACTTTTGCTAAACGGAAAAATCTTCCTACCTTTTTTAATATTTCTATATGTGGCTGAAATCACCGATGCTGTAACCGCTTCATGATCACTGATTCCCTGTTCTGCGTTAACTGTTTCAAATAGTTCGGGCCTGTTTGTCACCAGTAGGTCTAATATGTTATCGCCACGAGTCGGTTCCCTGTTCAACTGCTCAAGGTGGTTTTCAGATAATGCACTAGAAACAATTTCACTGGATTCTTTGTCCCTGCCACTCATTATAAACGTTTGAGTCTCCCAGTCTATATCCGGTAAATTAAAATCTCCACCCAAAACTATAACATGGTCGGAAAATTTACTCGAAATATTTTCCAAATTTTCCTTCAGGTGTTCTGCCACAACAGCTGCTAATCCACGGGGCCTATAGAAACATCCAGTTACCATGTTTGAGCCTGCTTTAATTGTGACCTTCACCCAAATTATTTCACATTTTGGATCTCCGTCAATTTCCTTCGATACTGTTGCACTTTTTATTGCTATAAAGACGCCTCCTCCTTCACTGTCCAGCCTGTCCTGTCTCTGTGGTATACATTCCAATCTGAGTTTAGAAATTCATTACTGTTGAGATCTGATTTCAGCCAACTTTCCGGCCCTAGTACTATGTGGGCATTGTGACCGTTTATTAATGAGAGTGGTTGTGGGACCTTTCTATAGACGCTCCTGCAGTTTACTATTACCACATTAGTATTCTCATTCCCTGTGGCGTTTTGCCTACTGCTACCTTGTCGCGTCTCAGGAGACGTCTTGTCGGGCCTAGGGAGGGAATTCTCTAACCTAAAAAACCCACATGTGCACTCCACACATACTCCACTACCCTTGTAGCCGCTTCCTGCGTGTAGTGCACGCCTGACCTATTCAGGGGGACCCTACATTTCTCCATCCGATAGCAGAGGTCGAGAAATTTGCACCCCAGATCTTTGCAGAATTGTCTGAGCCTTCCACTCGGCTCCACACCAGAGGATCGAGATCGGTTCTGGGAACGATACTACAAATAGTTAGCTCAGATCCACCCTGCGAGCGAGGCTTTCCACCTTCACCAACCACCTGTATGAACTGAGGATGGCCTCTGAACCCAGACGGCAGGAGTCATTGGTGCTAACATGAGCAACAATTTGCAGTCGGGTGCACCCAGTGCTCTCCATTGCCACTGGCAGGGCCTCCTCCACATCTCGGATGTGACCCCCAGCAAGCAGACAGAGTGAACACTGGCCTTCTTCCCTGACCTTTCCGTTATTTCCCAAAGGGGCTTCATCACCTACCTAACATTGGAGCTCCCAATCACTAATAAACCCCTCCCCCCCGTGTGCCTGCTCAGACCTTGCTGAAGGAGCCTACCCATGTCCACTCACAGGCAGAGTAGGCAATGCCACATCACCAGCCTCCAAAATTGACCCTCCACCTCATGTGATATGAATGCTGTTGAACCCGCCACCCTCCTGGGGAGAGGGTGGCCCAACCACATCTGGTATCCGCGAAGATGTCTCGACAGCAGAGACCATGGGTGAAGCATGTAACACCTGGGGTGTACCATGGGACACACCAGACTCCCCATTACCGCTAGACTCTGAGACAGCAGCCTGAAGACGGCTGAACGCAGCCATCAGCACGTTCAGCTGTTCGCAAACTGTGGCCAGTTCCTCCTGCGTCCGTACACAGCAGTCACACATTATATCCATCCTAAGAAATCAACAATTTACTGTAGAGAGTTAAGTAATAAACTTTTAACTAGGCTGCTAATTCACCGAAGGCGGCTGATAGCTGACTAAACTATGGTTACTAGACACTTCTTGTTGGAAACAATGAAAATAAATACTAACTGTCTCTGGACCGTATTCAAAACAAACACGAAATCTATGGAACACTATTACTAGTACTCGAAAATTAAAGCTTCCTAAAAACAAAAACACACGGAAAAAGAAGTGACAAGTAAGAAAAACACAGTTAATACTTAAATTTATATAGCTTGCTGCACAGCAGATGTGAAGCAGACGGCAGTTACGACGATGTGTGGGATTAGACCCAATAATTTATTGTTAAGGCTAGTGGAATCCCCTAAACTAACAGAAGTGGGAAGTGGTTATGGAGGAGAAAAAGAAAATAGCAAGGACAAATATTAGGAAGAAGGCCTTGGAAAGAAAGAGAAGACATGATGCTAGGGCCCCTCCCACAAATTTTCAGTTGGTACTTGTTAAAACTAAGGAAAGGTCAGAAAAGCTGTCTAGAAACCAAGAAATTCACAGAGCAGTAAGGGGGTCCTTTTAGAATAGTGGACAAGCCTCATGTGAATCAATGCCTACAGGATAGATTATTGTAAGACACACAGACCTTAGAGGTGATTATCAATGAATCTGTGGAAATAAGACTGTCTGACAATGAGACTCCCATCAATCGAGATAACGGTTATCAGCTGAACTCTGCTTGTAATCCTGTTATACAGAAACATTGTAGTCGACGTAGTTATCTGCATGAAGATGGAAGTTGACCTGACACCAATACGCCAGGCTTTTAGAGTGGAGGGCATCAGGTGCAGCGCACGGAGCCGTTATGAACGCGCACACTGAGCAGCGCATGCGCAATGTCACCTCAGAAGGTTTTAAATAGCGGAGCTCAGTGCGTACTCGCCAGTACTACTACAGTGGCATTCACCTGAAGATGGCCAGAAGACTGCGCCGAAATATCGTGGCAGGAAGTTACTGATATCCGGCAGTTCTCCCGTGTTTTTATGAACAATCTGTAGGTAATTAGTTTTGGTTTGTCTGATACAAATTATGTCACAGTAATAATTTTGCCGTTATATGACCCCAAATGTACTAGACGGTAATTTTCAGCTCATAGGGGGTATGTAATGTAGCTAATTATTACAAATTGTCATCAAGCATTGCGAGCATAGCTTGCTGCTGAGGTGGGAGACGAGCAGATTTTTGGTTCTCACACTGGCACAGCTGACACTGGCAACTGGGCCGAGCAAGCCGTATACTTACCTAACGCTGTGTGAAATACATTACACATACTCCCAACAAATCTGAAGAAGTACTATTAAATATTAATCAATCTTTTCCATATTTAGAATACCAAATTGTATGAACAACACAACCATACTTTTAAAATTTCATAAAAATGACATTAATACTTTCGGAGATATAAATTTTTACCTAAAATACTTAACAACAGTGCTGGAAATGTAAAACTGAATTAGAGACTGTAATATATTCATCTATAGTATTTACTGAAACTAAAACGCAGATGATAGGTACATATAACCAAATTTTCTGGAATTTTTTTTAGTTTCATTGCCACAAATTACTGACATTAGGAAAATTATTATTTAATCGTGTTTTGGTTGTGTGAGAGTCTTTGAGGGACAGAGAGAGTGAATGCGGGACATATGTAAAGTGAGAATGTTATGATGTTGTTGTTGTGGTCTTCAGTCCAGAGACTGGTTTGTTGCAGCTCTCCATGCTACTCTATCCTGTGCAAGCTGCTTCATCTCCCAGTATCTACTGCAACCTACATCCTTCTGAATCTGTTTAGTGTATTCATCTCTTGGTCTCTCTCTATGATTTTTACCCTCCAATACTGAATTGGTGATCGCTCGATGCCTCAGAACATCCCCTACCAACCGATCCCTTCTTCTAGTCAAGTTGTGCCACAAATTTCTCTTCTCCCCAATTGTGTTCAATACCTCCTCATTAGTTATGTGACCTACCCATCTACCGTATTTACTCGAATCTAAGCCGCACTTTTTTCCGGTTCTTGTAATCCAAAAAACCGGCTGCGGCTTAGAATCGAGTGCAAAGTAAGCAGAAGTTCTGAAAAATGTTGGTTTAGGTGCCGCCACAACTAACTTCTGCCATCGAATATACGTAGCGCTACACAGGCATGCTTTGAAGGCACAAAGATAAATATTGGCGCCAAAACCTCTGCGTCATAAAAAAAAAAAGAGGTGTAAGACTAGCTTTTTTTCTCCGCCCCGACTTTCGACCACTGTATTTTCATACATTATCCAACAAAGTAAACACAAATTCGGTGTTGTTCATCTTCGAATGTAGCAGCATTTCAATGTACTACGAAAATCCGACTGGCAAGACTATTTGGGTTGTTTGTCAATATGGCTAACTCTACGATTTTAATTTTTTCCTACCTGTGAGAAGAGATGGTTGCTAATAGGAACTTTTGTGAATTGCGAATCACATGCAGTATTGTCTTCAACATAAGAATAATACTAGTATAAACATTTTGCCATGTATTCTTTCGTGTTTGCTGCTATCTCATTTAAATCCTGCCTGTCTAATAACCTACGAAACTAATGTGAGACAGCAGCAAATGCGGAAGAATATACGTGCCACGTCATGTTTATCTTCGTATTACTCTTATGCCTAATAGTGATACAATCAGAAATGAAGCACGGCAATTGACTAGATTTTTAAATCTACGAGGGCAGTTCAATGAGTAATGCAAAACATTTTTTTTCTCGGCCAATTTTGGTTGAAAAAACCGGAAATTTCTTGTGGAATATTTTCAAACATTCCCGTTTCGTCTCGTCTAGTTTCATTGACTTCCGACAGGTGGCAGCGCTGTACGGAGCTGTTAAAATGGCGTCTGTAACGGATGTGCGTTGCAAACAAAGGGCAGTGATCGAGTTTCTTTTGGCGGAAAACCAGGGCATCTCAGATATTCATAGGCGCTTGCAGAATGTCTACGGTGATCTGGCAGTGGACAAAAGCACGGTGAGTCGTTGGGCAAAGCGTGTGTCATCATCGCCGCAAGGTCAAGCAAGACTGTCTGATCTCCCGCGTTCGGGCCGGCCGTGCACAGCTGTGACTCCTGCAATGGCGAAGCGTGCGAACACACTCGTTCGAGATGATCGACGGATCACCATCAAACAACTCAGTGCTCAACTTGACATCTCTGTTGGTAGTGCTGTCACAATTGTTCACCAGTTGGGATATTCAAAGGTTTGTTCCCGCTGGGTCCCTCGTTGTCTAACCGAACACCATAAAGAACAAAGGAGAACCATCTGTGCGGAATTGCTTGCTCGTCATGTGGCTGAGGGTGACAATTTCTTGTCGAAGATTGTTACAGGCGATGAAACATGGGTTCATCACTTCGAACCTGAAACAAAATGGCAATCAATGGAGTGGTGCCACACCCACTCCCCTACCAAGAAAAAGTTTAAAGCCATACCCTCAGCCGGTAAAATCATGGTTACAGTCTTCTGGGACGCTGAAGGGGTTATTCTGTTCGATGTCCTTCCCCATGGTCAAACGATCAACTCTGAAGTGTATTGTGCTACTCTTCAGAAATTGAAGAAACGACTTCAGCGTGTTCGTAGGCACAAAAATCTGAACGAACTTCTCCTTCATCATGACAACACAAGACCTCACACAAGTCTTCGCACCCGAGAGGAGCTCACAAAACTTCAGTGGACTGTTCTTCCTCATGCACCCTACAGCCCCGATCTCGCACCGTCGGATTTCCATATGTTTGGCCCAATGAAGGACGCAATCCTTGGGAGGCACTACGCGGATGATGAAGTTATTGATGCAGTACGACGTTGGCTCCGACATCGACCAGTGGAATGGTACCGTGCAGGCATACAGGCCCTCATTTCAAGGTGGTGTAAGGCCGTAGCATTGAATGGAGATTACGTTGAAAAATAGTGTTGTGTAGCTAAAAGAAAACAACCCCTGTTTCAGAAAAAAATGTGTTGCATTACTTATTGAACTGCCCTCGTAAGATGACTCTAATTTCTGTGCAGAATGTATAGTACAAAAGAGGCATCTGCAAGGACTTTCAAACTGAGAAAAGTTTTAGCTAAACTCTCGTTCAGAACATCTATCATACGCAGTCTATTATTTGGTTCTTGTTGATCATTATCAAAGAAAGCAGCAATGTAAGTAACAACAAATAGCAGTCTCTTGCCATTGTTTCGCTAGTGAGACAATTCCTCTCTTTTTTTTTTTATTGTAAGCGGCGGTAGCGCGCACAAAAGCAAGCCATGCCGCGAGCGGCGACAGGTCGTAAACACTTATTATCGGAATGCGACAAACAATGCATGACACAGTACAATAATGCATTTCCGCCTTGAGTGATGTAAACACCCATAACAAAGAGAACGGCACTTATCAGAGCAAAGAAAAATAAGCAGCCGATTCAAACCAGACGAAGCACGCCTGACGCATAGCAATGGCTACCTGGTAAAACTTAACTGCTAAGCTTACGACTCGAACCAAACTACTGTAGCGGTATCGTCATTTATTCCACCTAAATTGTTTCTCATATTACAATAGATCAACTTTGCTTCGATTTGGAGGTGCGGCCTAAAACTTTTCTCTCCCCTTGAATTTCGAGTCTCAAATTTCAGGTGCGGCTTAGATTCGGGAAATTTTTTTTCCTTGATTTCGAGTCTCATTTTTCAGGTGCGGCTTAGATTCGAGTGCGGCTTAGATTCGAGTAAATATTGATCTTCAGCATTCTTCTGTAGTACAACATTTCGAAAGCATCTATTCTCTTCTTGTCTAAACTATGTATCATCCATGTTTCACTTCCATACATGGCTACACCACATACAAATACTTTCAGAAACAACTTCCTGACAAATCTATACTCGATGTTAACAAATTTCTCTTCTTCAGAAACGCTTTCCTTGCCATTGCCAGTCTACATTTTGTATCCTCTCTACTTCGACCATCATCAGATATTTTGCTGCCCAAATAGCAAAACTCATTTACTACTTTTAGCGTCTAATTTCCTAATCTAATTCCCACAGCCTCACCCGATTTAATTCGACTACATTCCATTATTCTCATTGTGCTGTTGTTGATGTTCATCTTATATCCTCGTTTCAAGACACTGTCCATTCCGTTCAGCTGCTCTTCCAAGTCCTTTGCTGTCTCTGACAGAATTACAATGTCATCGGTGAATCTCAGAGTTTTTATTTCTTCTCCATGGATTTTAATACCTACTCCAAATTTTTCTTTTGTTTTCTTTACTGCTTGCTCAATATACAGACTTAATAACATCGGGGATAGGTTACAAACCTGTCTCACTCCCTTCCCAACTGCTGCTTCCCTTTCATGCCCCTCGACTCTTATAACTGGCGTCTGGTTTCTGTACAAATCGTAAATAGCCTTTCGCTCCCTGTATTTTACCCCTGCCACCTTCAGAATATGAAAGAGAGTATTCCAATCAACATTGTCAAAGGCTTTCTGTAAGTCTACAAATGCTAGAAACGTAGCCTTGCCTTTCCTTAATCTATTCTCTAAGGTAATTCGTAGGGTCAGTATTGCCTCACATGTTCCAACATTTCTACGGAATCCAAACTGATATTCTGCGAGGTCGGCTTCTACCAGTATTTCCATTCGTCTGTAAAGAATTCGTGTCAGTATTTTGCAGCCGTGGCTTATTAAACTGATAGTTCGGTAATTATCACATCTGTCAGCACCTGCTTTCTTTGGGATTGGAATTATTATATTCTTCTTGAAGTCTGAGGGTATTTTGCCTGTCTCATACATCTTGCTCACCAGATGGCAGAGTTTTGTCAGGGCTGGCTCTCCCAAGGCTATCAGTAGTTCTAATGGAATGTTGTCTACTCCCGGGGCCTTTTTTGACTTACGTCTTTCAGTGCTCTGTCAAACTCTTCACGCAGTATCATAAACCCCATTTCATCTTCTTCTACCTCCTCTTCCATTTCCATAATATTGTCCTCAAGAACATCACCCTTGTATAGACCTATATACTCTTTCCACCTTTCTGCTTTCCCTTCTTTACTTAGAACTGGATTTCCATCTGAGCTTTTGATATTCACGCAAGTGGTTCTTTTTTCTCCAAAGGTCTCTAGGTCTCTTTAATTTTTCTGTGAGCAGTATCTTATCTTACCCCTAGTGAAACATGCTTCTATATCCTTACATTTGTCCTCTAGCCAAACTTGCTTAGCCATTTTGCACTTCCGGTCAATCTCATTTTTGAGACATTTGTATTCCTTTTTGCCTTATTAAACCTACTCCTGCATTACCCCTATTTGACTTTGTATTTATAACTCTGTATTCACCTGACCAGAAGTCTTGTTCATCCTACCACCAGACTTCACTAATTCCCACTGTATCTAACTTTAACCTATCAATTTCCCTTTTTCAATTTTCTAACCTACCTGCCCGATTAAGGGATATGACATTCCACACTCCGCCCTGTAGGACGCCAGTTTTCTTTCTCCTGATAATAATGTCCTCCTGAGCAGTCCCTGCCCGAAGATCTGAATGGGGGACTATTTTAGCTCCGGAATATTTTACCCACAAGGACGCCATCATCATTTAACCATACAGTAAAGCTGCATGCCCTCGGGAAAAATTATGGTTGTAGTTTCCCCTTAGTTTCAGTCGTTCACAGTACCAGTACAGCAAGGCCATTATGGTTAGTGTTACAAGGCCAGATCAGTCAATCATCCAGACTGTTGCCCCCTGCAACTACCGAAAAGGCAGCTGCCCCTCTTCAGGAACCACATACTTGTCTGGCCTCTCAACAGATACCCCTCCATTGTGGTTGGACCTACAGTATGGCTATCTGTATCGCTGAGGCACGCAAGCCTCCCCACCAATGGCAAGGTCCATGGTTTGTGTGATATTATATCAAAACTATGTAATGTATGCGTGAGAATTTGTTGTGCAATAGGGTAATTTATGATGAATGTCTGTGAGAGCTCGATTTTGTAAAAGGTATCCAGAAGGGGCATTGAGTGTTAAATTTATTAGTAATTTATTTTGTGGAAAGGAAATTTACTTTGTTTTCATTAAATTTTATTTAGTTTTGGACCTATGGGAGTTCTAGTCAAATTACTTGTGGTAATCTGATTCGCTGACATTAGAAATACTGTGAGTATAGAAGTGCTCAATATGATCTGACTGGCACACACACTAGACAATAGGAATACAGCATTTCCCATGCGATAGAGTAGGGCTTCATGCTTCGGCTCTACGAGTCTATACAGTAGCTTGGTAGCACACGAAGAAATTCACGTGTTTGTTTGGTTCTCGTAATGTTGACAAAAAGCGACTACAATGCTGAGTATTTTGTGAAAGTTAGAGCTTTGTGAGTGTTTTATTTTAGGAGATATTCACGTGTCATCATTTCATGTCGTACATAAACTACGTGTTGTATCTTTCATGCAGATTACGAGTCATTATGGCGAACATTTCTTTATAAGAAGTCTACTGAACAACTGAATGTGTTACTCATAAGCAGTCATGGGTCAGTGATTGTTTAGGATGTTCAAAATATCAGGTTAGACTAAGTATCTTCCGGCTGCTTTTGGGTGTGAAATTTTAACAGAGAAGTCAGTAACTTTGCATAATTAAACACGATCTTGATAGCCATTTTGCGTGGTTTAAAGGCAATAAACCAACTTAAAAGAAATTTTACACATTTTCGTAAACAAGTCATGCAAGAATATTGGACGCTCAATAATTTAACTAACTTTCAGCTACTGCCCGTGTAGTGGAGTTATGCAGCCTTTGTGTATTAGATATTTAGTTGAATTTTTGTCAACACTGCTTTTGTTGGCTAAACCAGTACCTAGCATAACAGAGTGAAGGGGGCAGACAAACTGAAACCTATCCAGGTAGGTGGACTGATTGTTTAAAGGAGAGACAAACCCACCCCACCACAAGGTGTAGGTGGGGATTGGGGTGGGGTGGGAGGTGGCTGTTGCTGCACCGTGTGGGGGAAGGGCGGGGGGGGGGGGGGGGGGGGGGGGGAGCGGGGGGGGGGGGGAGTGAGGGGTTTGGGGAGATTGGCTCGAGCATTTCATAGTGCCAATTTTTGTTTCCTCTCAGGTAAGATATATTAGCCCAAAGCAGTAATTTGACTGCAGTTCCTCAACATCGGTACCTTGTATGGAATAATATTCATCTCTTTAACACACTGTGAAATATCAAACACTTTAAAAATTAATGTTTTATAAAATTCAGTGAAACAAAATACCAATGCGAAATTTAAAAACACATAATTCCATGAGATCACCTGAAATTCCTGCTTTTTTCAATTCCCTTACAATTCCAGGTTTTCCCGGTATTACAGAAGAATCACCATCCTGACACCATCTCTCACGTCATATAAACTGTTTGAGATATCAAAACAAGATCTACTCATACTGCGGTAAATGAATAACTGTAGACTTTTGAATGGGATGCTGTAATTTTGTTAAGAGCATTTGAAAGCTGGTGAAATGAGAATTAGTGTGGCTTTGCAGCAAAACATTTGAAGAAATCACACATTTACTTTTATAACGAAAATGTCATTTTTCATAAGCATTTCACTCTAATTGTACACGGTTCCTCCTCCTCCTGTTTCAGTATTCTGCTGCAGCTGCAACAGCACTACGACATTAGTGAGGTGACATAGTGAAAACTCAAACAATGGATAATCCACATTGGAACGTAACAATATTCTGAGAAGGAAAGTTGCTACTCACCATATAGTGGAGATGCTAAGTCGCAGATACGCACAACAAAAAGATTTTCACACTTAAAGCTTTCGGCCAATGGCCTTTGTCAACAAAACACACACACACACACACACACACACACACACACACACACACACACACACACACACACACACGACTGCAGTGCAGTTCCATGCAACTGAAACCACTGAGACTGCATTCGTTTGTGTTTGTGTGTGTGTGTGTGTGTGTGTGTGTGTGTGTGTGTGTGTGTGTGTTTTGTTGACAAAGGCCAAAAGCTTTAATTGTCAAAATCTTTTTGTTGTGCTTATCTGCGACTCAGCATCTCCTCTACATGGTGAGTAGCAACTTTCCTTCTCAGAATAATGTGAAAACTGCTTTTTTTGCGAAAAGATGCAAATTTTAACAAAGCAATAAGAGAAATGTGGGTGTTACTTGAAATTCACCATTGATGAGTGACAGGCTTTCAAGTAAGAAGTTTTAGTTGCTAGAAGTATAATGAAACCACTGGACCAATGACCACATTGAGAAACTTATACAACCCTACTGTGAAACACATTGATTGTGAAAATTGACACATGAACATTACGCAAACAAAAGCGTAAAAAATAGGGCATACAAAGAAATGGTTGAAAGATTTCTGGACAGTTGTCCAATTATGGACCAAAGTATTATAAAAAAACTAAGCTGCAAAATTTGAAATGAACTTTCAGAAAAACATTCTTTCTTTGTGCGACTATATTAGCAGCAGCTGCTTTATAACAACTGAAGGTATTTTAAATCTGCCTTCGCAACAACGGTACAAGAAACAACAGTATCAAACAAGGGAATACCTAAAAAACATGCAAGCAGAAGGCATTTCCTAATGTAACAAACTTGGATGTAACATATCATAAGTAACATCAACACCTTTTTTAATTAACTGTTTCAGATGTAAAAAGCAAGCCAGATTGTAAATATATTTCATTACAGACCCTTGATGACATTTTATTTCAATACAATAACGCACATTTGATAACAAAAATAAGCATGTTGTTGTAGTGGCAAAGACAGATTTAAAGTACCTTCAATAATTTCAGAATAAGCTCAGAAGGATATAGGCTTCTCGAATGAAGCATAAAATGAGCGGGGGACGGTACTGTCTAAATCGACACTATTGTGGACATCAATAAACTGTTGCTTGCATTACGTTCTTTATTGTGGGCTGTTATCCACTATGTTATGTACATTATTTTACAGGTATTGCTCAATTTTTCTTTAGAGAAATATACAAGTACCAACAGCAACTGCTACAATTTTCTTGCAAGCATTGTCCATACTTTCTTTTGAATATATTAATTACTTTCAGATTGCAAAACATACTACAGTACATAAAATGTTTATTACATGCCACACTGTGCAACATATTTGTGGTGAGAGACCGTCACAGCTCTCTAAATCTGTCGTTCACGGTCTTCAGACCGACGAACATGCATCGCAGTTAAGGGGACGGTGGAAAAATATTGAAAATCTGCCAATTTATGCCACAAGCAATCGGACTCTGCCTCCAGACAGATCAGAGAGACTAGATCAGACGTGTGGGGGACGTACATCAGCTATAAACCACGGCTCCCGTGTTAACCGACACGACCCATCAGAGATACCCGCGGAACAGGCCCATTGTAGAAGTACGTACGTGTGGGGCGGGCGATTTGCACCCGCAGTCACGAGACACTGATGACACGTTAACGAACCGAGATGACAGTGACTGGTCCACAGGTGCTCCCAGATCTGAACAAACCACTCCTCATGTCACCCTGCCGCTCTCGTCAGCAACAGCTCGTCTAATGGCGAACGGTGGTGACAGTGCCAACTGCGAGCCGGGGGTGTGCCCGGGAGGGCAAGTGCTGCAAGGAAGGGGTGGGTGTCACTTGGCAGCCAGTGATGGCCCGAGGTGTCTCTGTAAAACGAGCATTTTGTTGCTGAAATGAGATTTTCCCTGACAATTTCCTATTGCATTTGAAATGCCCTGATGTTCTCCGACTCTTCTTTGGGCCAAATGACTGAGAGAAGGCTAACAAAACAAATACTTGTGTATCTGTGGAAAAAGAGACCGACAATACTAGGAATTACACAAATAAGAAAATGTTGTTGTTGTTGTTGTTGTTGTTGTTGTTGTTGTTGTTGTTGTCATCTTCAGTCCTGAGACTGGTTTGATGCAGCTCTCCATGCTACTCTATCCTGTGCAAGCTTCTTCATCTCCCAGTACTTACTGCAACCTACATCCTTCTGAATTTGCTTAGTGTATTCATCTCTTGGTCTCCCTCTACGATTTTTACCCTCCATGCAGCCCTCCAATGCTAAATTTGTGATCCCTTGATGCCTCAGAACATGTCCTACCAACTGGTCCCTTCTTGTCAAGTTGTGCCACAAACTCCTCTTCTCCCCAATTCTATTCAATATCTCCTCATTAGTTATGTGATCTACCTATCTAACCTTCAGCATTCTTCTGTAGCACCACATTTCAAAAGCTTCTATTCTCTTCTTGTCCAAACTATTTATCGTCCATGTTTCATTTCCATACATGGCTACACACCATACAAATATTTTCAGAAAAAACTTCCCGACACTTAAATCTACACTCAATGTTAAATTTCTCTTCTTCAAAAACGCTTTCCTTGCCATTCCCAGTCTACATTTTATATCCCCTCTACTTTGACCATCATCAGTTATTTTGCTCCCAAAATAGCAAAACACCTTTACTACTTTAAGTGTCTCCTTTCATAATTTAATTCCCTCAGCATCACCCATCTTAATTTGACTACATTCTGTTATACTCATTTTGCTTTTGTTGTTGTTCATCTTATATCCTCCTTTCAAGACACTGTCCATTCTGTTCAGCTGCTCTTCCAAGTCCTTTGCTGTCTCTGACAGAATTACAATGTCATCGGCGAACCTCAAAGTTTTTATTTCTTCTCCTTGGATTTTAATACCTCCTCCGAACTTTTCTTCTGTTTCCTTTACTGCTTGCTCAATATAAAGATTGAATAACATCGGGGACAGGCTACAACCCTGTCTCACTTCCTTCCCAACTGCTGCTTCCCTTTCATGTCCCTCGACTCTCATAACTGCCATCTGGTTTCTGTACAAATTCTAAATAGACTTTCGCTCCCTGTATTTTACCCCTGCCACCTTTAGAATTTGAAAGAGAGGATTCCAGTCAACATTGTCAAAAGATTTCTCTAAGTGCACAAATGCTAGAAATGTAGCCTTGCCTTTCCTTAATCTATTTTCTAAGATAAGTCGTAGGGTCAGTATTGCCTCACAAGTTCCAACATTACTGCGGAATCCAAACTGATCATCGCCGAGGTCGGCTTCTACCAGTTTTGCCATTCCTCTGTTAAGAATTCGCGTTAGTATTTTGCAGCTGTGACTTATTAAACTGATAGTTCGGTAGTTTTCACATCTGTCAACACCTGCTTTCTTTGGGATTGCAATTATTATATTCTTCTTGAAGTCTGAGGGTATTTCGCCTGTCTCTTACATCTTGCTCACCAAATGGTAGAGTTTTGTCAGGACTGGCTCTCCCAAGGCCGCCAGTAGTTCCAATGGAATTTTATCTACTCCCGGGGCCTTGTTTCGACTCAGGTCTTTCAGTGCTCTGTCAAACTCTTCACGCAGTATCGTATCTCCCATTTCATCTCCTTCTACCTCCTCTTCCATTTCCATAATATTGTCCTCAAGTACATCGCCCTCGTATAGACCCTCTATATACTCCTACCACCTTTCTGCTTTCCCTTCTTTGCTTGGAACTGGGTTTCCATCTGAGCTCTTGATATTCATACAAGTGGTTCTCTTTTCCTTGAAGGTCTCATTAATTTTCCTGTATACAGTATCTATCTTACCCCTAGTGAGATAAGCCTCTACATCGTTACATTTGTCCTCTAGCCAACCCTGCTTAGTCATTTTGCACTTCCTGTCAATCTCATTTTTGAGACGTTTGTATTCCTTTTTGCCTCCTTCATTTACTGCATTTTTATATTTTCTCCTTTCATCAATTAAATTCAATATTTCTTCTGTTACCTACGCATTTCTACTAGCCCTCGTCCTTTTACCTACTTGATCGTCTGCTGCCTTCACTACTTCATCCCTCAGAGCTACCCATTCTTCTTCTACTGTATTTCTTTCCCCCATTCCTGTCAATTGTTCCCTTATGCTCTCCCTGAAACACTCTACAACCTCTGGTTTAGTCAGTTTATCCAGGTCCCATCTCCTTAAATTCCCATATTTTTGCAGTTTCTTCAGTTTTAATCTACAGTTCATAACCAATAGGTTCTGGTCAGAGTCCACATCTGCCCCTGGAAATGTCTTATAATTTAATCTCTGTCTTACCATTATATAATCTATCTGATACCTTCTAGTATCTCCAGGATTCTTCCATGTATACAACCTTCTTTTATGATTCTCGAACCAAGTGTTAGCTATGATTAAGTTATGCTCTGTGCAAAATTCTACAAGCCGGCTTCCTCTTTCATTTCTTCCCCCCAATCCATATTCACCCACTATGTTTCCTTCTCTCCCTTTTCCTACTCTTGAATTCCAGTCACACATGACTATTAAATTTTCATCTCCCTTCACTACCTGAATAATTTCTTTTATCTCATCATACATTTCATCTATTTCTTCATCATCTGCAGAGCTAGTTGGCATATAAACTTGTGCTACTGTAGTAGGCATGGGCTTCGTGTCTATCTTGACCACAATAATGCGTTCCCTATGCTGTTTACAGTAGCTTACCCGCACTCCTATTTTTTTATTCATTATTCAACCTACTCCTGCATTACCCCTATTTGATTTTGTATTTACAACCCTGTATTCACCAGACCAAAAGTCTTGTTCCTCCTGCCACCGAACTTCACTAATTCCCACTACATCTAATGTCAACCTATCCATTTCCATTTTTAAATTTTCTAACCTACCTGCCCAGTTAAGGGCAAGTTTTTCTCCTGTTTTCTTTTGTATATTTGTTGTATTGGGTATGGATATTTCGATTAGTTGTGTTAATTTCTTCTTTTTAATTGGTGAGTATGATGTCATGTTTGTTATGTTGTGTTGTGTTGTTTTATCTATTATAATGGTTCTGTTCCAGTATAATTTGTATTCATCACTCTCCAGTACGTTTTGTGGTGCATACTTATATGTGGGAATGTGTTGTTTTATTAGTTTATGTTGTATGGCAAGTTGTTGATGTATTATTTTTGCTACATTGTCATGTCTTCTGGGGTATTCTGTATTTGCTAGTATTGTACATCCGCTTGTAATGTGATCTACTGTTTCTATTTGTTGTTTGCAAAGTCTGCATTTATCTGTTGTGGTATTGGGATCTTTAATAATATGCTTGCTGTAGTATCTGGTGTTTATTGTTTGATCCTGTATTGCAATCATGAATCCTTCCGTCTCACTGTATATATTGCCTTTTCTTAGCCATGTGTTGGATGCGTCTTGATCGATGTGTGGCTGTGTTAGATGATACGGGTGCTTGCCATGTAGTGCCTTCCCCTTCCAATTTACTTTCTTCGTATCTGTTGATGTTATGTGATCTAAAGGGTTGTAGAAGTGGTTATGAAATTGCAGTGGTGTAGCCAATGTATTTATATGAGTGATTGCTTTGTGTATTTAGCTAGTTTCTGCTCGTTCTAAAAAGAATTTTCTTAAATTGTCTACCTGTCCGTAATGTAGGTTTTTTATGTCGATGAATCCCCTTCCTCCTTCCTTTCTGCTTAATGTGAATCTTTCTGTTGCTGAATGTATGTGATGTATTCTATATTTGTGGCATTGTGATTGTGTAAGTGTATTGAATGCTTCTAGGTTTGTGTTACTCCATTTCACTACTCCAAATGAGTAGTCAATATTGGTATAGCATAAGTATTTATAGCTTTTGTCTTGTTTCTTGCTGTCAATTCTGTTTTTAGTATTTTTGTTAGTCTTTGTCTATATTTTTCTTTTAGTTCTTCTTTAATATTCGTATTATCTATTCCTATTTTTTGTCTGTATCCTAGATATTTATAGGCATCTGTTTGTTCGATCGCTTCTATGGAGTCACTGTGGTTATTCAATATGTAATCATCTTGTTTAGTGTGTTTTCCCTTGACTATGCTATTTTTCTTACATTTGTCTGTTCCAAAAGTCATATTTATATCATTGCTGAATACTTCTGTTATCTTTAGTAATTGGTTGAGTTGTTGATTGGTTGGTTGCTGCCAGTAGTTTTAGATCATCCATGTATAGCAAATGTGTGATTTTGTGTGGGTATGTTCCAGTAATATTATATCCATAATTTGTATTATTTAGAATGTTGGATAGTGGGTTCAGAGCAATACAGAACCAGAAAGGACTTAATGCGTCTCCTTGGTATATTCCACACTTAATCTGTATTGGCTGTGATGTGATATTATCTGAATTTGTTTGGACATTAAGTGTGGTTTTCCAGTTTTTCATTACTATGTTTAGAAACTGTATCAATTTTGGATCTACTTTGTATATTTCCAATATCTGTAGTAACCATGAGTGGGGTACACTATCAAAAGCTTTTTTGGTAATCAATGTATGCGTAGTGTAGCGACCTTTGTTTAGTTTTAGCTTGATACGTCACCTCTGCATCTATTATTAGCTGCTCTTTACATCCTCGTGCTCCTTTGCAGCAGCCTTTTTGTTCTTCATTTATAATTTTGTTCTGTGTTGTATGTGTCATTAATTTCTGTGTAATGACTGAAGTTAATATTTTGTAGATTGTTGGTAGGCATGTTATGGGGCGATATTTAGCTGGGTTTGCTGTGTCTGCTTGATCTTTAGGTTTCATATAAGTTATTCCATGTGTAAGTGCATCAGGGAATATGTATGGGTCTGCAATGTAACTTAATTTAGTTGGATGTGAATGCGTTGAAGTGAACTTCTTTAGCTAGAAATTTGCTATTTTATCATTTCCAGGGGCTTTCCAATTGTGCGTAGAATTAATTGCTCGGGTGACTTCATGTTGCAAAATTATCACTTCAGGCATTTGTGGTATCATCTTGTATGAGTCTGTTTCTGCTTGTATCCACCGTGCATGCCTGTTATGTTGTACCGGGTTTGACCATATGTTGCTCCAGAAGTGTTCCATGTCTGTTATGTTTGGTGGATTGTCTATTTTAATGTGTGAGTTATCTATTGTTTGGTAAAATCTCTTTTAGTTTGTGTTGAATGTTTGGTTTTGTTTCCTTCTATTTTCACTTTTCTTGTATCTTCTAAGTCGTTTGGCCAATGCTTGTAATTTCTGCTTCTTTTCATCCAATTGCTCTACTGCTTCTTGTTGTGAGATTTTACCTAACCTTTTTCGTTTTTTGTCTGATATTTCATTTCTTATAAATTGTGTTAGCTGTCCGATGTCTTTTCTCAGATTTTCTATTCTGATCTGTAGCCTGTGTTGCCATGCTGGTTTTGTGGGTTTCTTCTGTGTGTTGGTTGGTTCTGATCTCTGCCTAGTGTGTATATTTAGTGTAGTGAGTGCTCCTACATGAACCAGTAGTTGTAACTCATCTATAGTTGTGTTTTCATTTATTTTGTTGTGTATGATTGTGTTGATAGTTGTTATTGTTGTTTCGACTTGTGGGTTATTTGGTGGTCTATGCAAGAATTGTCTAATGTCTGTATTTGTGTCTTTGTATTCTATATATGTCAACTGAAATTTTTCTTCTATATCTAACATGTGTGTCACTTCATGTTCTATTTATGCTTGTTCTGGTGGCTGTCTTAAGATTTCGTTTTCCTCTCATTGTTTAATTGATGCTTCATGTTCTTTGTTTGTTTACTCTGGGATGTTTGAGTCCATTACTGTATCTTCTTCTTCTTCTTCTTCTTCTGATTGCACATTATTTTGTTCCAGTATTTGTTGTCCTTGTTGTTTGATGTTTCTAATTCTGACTGGGGTATCCTGTTATTTTTTATTATTACACTGATCTGATCAGCTAGTCGTTGTTCTGTTAAAAATTTTAATTCCGGGTATGTGGTAATAAATGTTGTGTATACTTGTGATCTGTGTCCAGTTGTGTTGGTTCCTAGGTTTGTTGCTTGGTAATAACAGAACATGAGGTGTCGATTAACTTCATCTGACCATCTCATCCTCTGTCTTCGATTTCCTTCTAGGGTGGTTGCAGGACGCATATCCTGCAAAACACCTCTATTTGGATTTAAATCATTTTCCAGTTGGCTAGCAGTGTCGTTACCATTGTGGGCGGGCATAGGGTTCAAGCATCGTCCCCGACCATGACGGCGCTTGTCCGAGGCTTCTTCAATTCTGTCCTGAACCAAGTAATTACAATAAAAGGGGGGTTAGCCCTATTAGTGGTTTGTTCTTTCCGTCGCCTTTTACGACTGGCAGAACATACCGGAGGCCTATCCTTTTCCCGGGACTCCACGAGGTTAATTTATTATTGTTATTATTATTATTGAAAGAAGAAGAAAGCTGCAGTTGTGTCACTCATACAAATTCCCACGAAAACAAAACTCTTACAAAACTTTAGGACAGACAAAATAACATAAATCTCAACGAAGATGGTTCCTCTTTAACAGTCATTATTTAGTTTGCAGTAATTCTGCACAGTGCTCAGCTGTTCCTATTATTCTCCAGTACACACATGCCAGAACACCCTGCCCCTCTCCCCCAACAACAGGGAACTGAAATAATGAAGTGACTAACTAGTATTCAATTATGCGCACAACATTTTTTTTTGAAAAGAACCTGTAACATACAGTACTCTACCTGTGCTGCGCACTCGTCTGAAATGCCGCTGTCTGACTCCAACTCCGACTCTTCCTCTTTCAGAAGTTTGCTCGAAATGAACTGCAAACAAAAGAAAAGTCCCAAATGAGCCGACAATGTCATATCCCAAATGAGCCAACAATGTCATATAACAAACACGGCATCGCACTGTAACGTTCCCTGGCAGCACACACACTATTAATAAAATGAAATGACATTTAATTGTACTATGTACGCCACTATGAAGCAATTCGTATGTACTGTAATTGTTTAACAAAAAAATATTATTTAATTTTGTATAAAGGACATTCGTTATTATTGTAATATTTTCTGTAATAATATTCTCGATGTATTTATGATTGTAATATTTCTAAACTCATAATGTAATTACGAAATATGTTAATATCTGCGATAAAAAAAATGTGAAATAGTCACAGAGGAAAATAATGATGTAGGATTACAAAGAGACATTAACAATCAGCAAGAGTACAAATAGGAATACATAATGTGCATTCTTTGACGTCTTCCTCGAGAGAGAGAGAGAGAGAGAGAGAGAGAGAGAGAGAGAGAGGAACCTGCGACGTGGCATTTTATGAATGAGTAGACTTCTTTTGTCTGTATATCTTTAGCCGCCATTATAGGAGAAATTACAAAGTAATGTAAGTTTAATTATTGTTGTGGTCTAAATACATGATAATTTATCAAAATTGTGTATTACTAATGTAAATTAGCTTGCCCATGTCATCTATAATATTTCTTTAAAGAATTTTCAGCATTTTTAGCGATTATCGTTGGTGTTGCTGGGCTGTGCCGCGACCAAACGATTTGCAGCGGCGGCACATTTAAAAAATTGTTCCGCAAAAAAAATTAACCAAACCCGTACATCGGGAGCAGATAAAATTAGCAGTGAATTACGAAATATTTTTCTTTTACAGCGATCCTGAGGCTGACGGAATTTATTACTGGTTTTACATTTGTGCATTCATAGGCAGATGATTAACGTTGAAGTTGTTAATCCGTTGGTTCTTTCCATTTCTAAAACAAATAACTTAAACGTATAGTGAAGTGTGTTTTGTCAATGATAATTAAACGTTCAGGTCGGCTTGGCAACATTTAACCATTTTATGCTAGCAGAGACAGTCTTGTGTTCCATAGCTAATACCGGGAAAGAATTCAGTAAATATTTAAAAAACCACTGCATTTAGAAAATGTGTGCCAAGGCCGAATACGTAAAAAATTTAATTTATATAATTTTCAACTAAATGTTCTTAATCAGTATGAATTTATCAGCATGAGAGGGTTGCTAAGGTTCACGTAATTTTAAATGTGCTTAATTCTGTCTAAATGAATTTTTATTACCACACGTAAATAAGGGGTTCTACAACAAAGTTCGTACCGAAAGAGCATATAACAAAACTATTGAAAGCAACGTTTCTTCTCCCCATTTTCAAATCCATTCATTTCATTTTTTTTACATAATATATAAATAAATATTTTAAATGATTAATGGAAAATCTCATATAAAGATGTGAAACAAATACTAACTAAGAGAGAGAGGGGGGCTGGTTAGTACTTACGTCAGCTCAGTACAGCCGCTAGCTTTACCTTTTGGTGATCTATCTTGGGTGCAGCTGCCCCCTGGTATTGTGGTAGGTAACTAATTTTTTGATATAATGAGCTCTCTTCTTCAGCTTGCCTCTTGGTATATAGTGTCCTCCATGGACAACCATGCCTCCATCCTTGCTACCCTCCCTGTTTTCCTTTCCCTGTTGCTTCATAACCTGGGTTGAGAGTAACTGAATCTACTTTCCCTTCTTCCCTTTCTTTCCCCTCTCGCCTTCCTGATGAAGGAACATTTGTTCCGAAAGCTAGGAACGTAAATTTTCGGTTCTGTTTTTTGCGTATCTATCGGCTGTACTGAGCTGAGGTAAGTACTGGCCAGCCCCTCTATCTCTTTGTTAGTATTTGTTAAATAAATATTTTCTTTTCCAATATTTCATCGAATTGGCGCCCACTAACGCGGGGCTCGAATAAGCAGTAGCCACAAAATACCCATGAGATAATTAGGGAATTATTGTAGTCGAACTTTGTTGGAGAACAATTAATAATTTTTCCATGTACTGTATGTATTGCCTAACCAATATTGTGTGGTAATACCTGTGTATGATTTTTTGCATGAGAACACTATATACCCAGAGGCAAGCTGAAGAAGAGAGCTCATTATTTCGAAAAATTAATTACCTACCACAATATCAGGGGTCAGCTGCACCCAAGATAGATCACCAAAAGGTAAAGCTACAGTGTAGTTGTCCTGTGGGTAGTAAAGTAGCCTCAGTGCAGTGTTCTCGGATCATTAGTGGTGTGCTTGTTGTTAGTGCTTTGTTTTAAAATAACAGGACATTTTAGTAGTTAGTCACTGTAGCATATAATAAGTGTGTTTTAACAAATGACCATTTCTTGTGTGATTATGTCAGTGAAACCTGAGTGTTAGGATATTTAGTTCAGATTTTATTTCGTTTGTTTACTATGGTTAGATTGCGTAGTCAGAAGGATATCAACATGGATAATGAACAACAGTTAGTAAGTAGTGATACCGAGTTAGAAAGTGGGGCACAAAGTAGTGTTAGTGGCGTAGTTCAGGAAGTACAATGTGAGAATCTGGAGGCAGAAGGGCAAGAAATGTTGCCACTGCCAGCCAGTGATTCAGTTGAAAGTAGAAATACTGTGCCACCCACAAGCACTAGACACGGTCCAGAGAGTGGTGAGGTGTCAGAAGTGCAATCATTAAGGGTTATGTTCGAGCGCATGCTCAATTTCCAAGCTACGTTTATGCATGAACAAGCAGAGCGTGATCGATGCCAGCATGAGAGAGATTTGCAGTTAATGCAACCTTTGGAAGCTATGCAAAGTGAGATTGTTAGTTTGAGACAAAACTATGAAACCATAGCCAAAGCTGTGCAAGAACTGAGCGAAAGAGTAGATAATATCCATGTGACTAACGCCAGTATCGTGGGTGAAATCAGTGTACTGGCTAACAGGATGGAAAAATTATAAATTGACACAAGTCAAGCAATAGAGCAGAAAATGTCCGAACAGGCGAACAAAATTGAAAAGGAATTTACAAAAAAATAGACGAGAAGGTGCACGCCGCAATTGAGGCCAAAGACTTGGGCTCTTGTGCGGAAGTGCAGGACCTAAAAAGGGCGGTGCACACTGACATTCCGCTGTGGCAGCGGAATGTCAACCGTCGTCTTGCGGAGCTAGAAAAGCAGCTCGTTGCACGGCGACGCACAGGCGTGTCACGCCAGTCAGGTCCAACAATGATTGGCATATAAATACAGCAGTGAAAAATTGCGACTGCGAGACAGAACGGGCAACCAATATTAGCGAAACAAACAAATGTCACTCCAAAATAGTAATTGAAGAAAGCCTGGTTAAAAACCAAGTTTCAAATCTTTACAACGGAGAAGAAATCTGTTCACCCTGTAGTATTTATCAAGGGATTTAGAAACATTTTGCCTAGCGTTTGGAGTCATACACAGAAAATACAGTTCGTTATGTCTTACATACAAGGAGATGCTGCATTATGGGCAACCGAAGCAGCTGACAGTTGCGACACATATGAGCAATTTGAAAAGGCATTCTTGGCCAAATATTGGTCAACATGTATTCAGGAGAGATTACGGAAAGAGGTATATAATCCAGAGCCGTATTCTCTACGATTAGGCAATTTGCGAAAATATTTTGAGAAATACATTAATAAAACCCGTTACTGGGACGGGCAGATTTCATCCCGGGATTTGATCAGACTTTTGAAATCACACTTGCCGATACACGTAAAGGAAAAACTTGTACACGTATCGGAGAACGACATGGAACGTTTCTTGTCTGTTCTGGACTCAATTGACCTGATTCAGGAGGATGTTAAGGCAGCCTCTGAACAGGCTAGAAGTAACGGAAACTGTTACAGAAATGGTCGAAATAACACGCCTCCACCAAATAATGGAAACGGCGGAGGTAACAATAGGAGACAAGATTATGTACAAAACGGGAATAGAGGTAGAGACCGGAACGGCAATAGTCCGCCGGTGAACAATGACCGGAAAAGGAGGTTCGATGACCGAAATGAAACAGGCCCACCAAGCAACAGTAGATGGAAAAATGCCAGGGGGTCGTGGAACACCAATACCTATAACGATGCAAACCGAACTTCGCCACAGAACCAGAGGCCCAGTCCAGACCGGCAAAACAGTGAAATATATGATAATAACCGACCGCCACCACAAAATGCGCCAATTACGCAACCGTGGCGGCCGACGCAACACAATTTACACATAGTGGAGGTCAGCGACACAGAGCAGCCACACCCATCCACCAGTAATAATCCAACAAACTAGATTCAGCCAAGATACGCTCTCCATCGTCGGCTGAGGTTCGGAGTGAGAGCAGCCCGACACAGAATAAAACATCGGAAATCTGTATCGTCAGGTATAATGACGGTGTACAGATGGGACATTAATTAATAACTGAACCACCCACGTGCATAAAGGAGCACAAAGACAAAGTACAAGCGATAAGAGAGATCAAAATTAACAATATTGATGTGCAAGCAATCGTAGATACAGGTGCTACTGTCAGTGTCATGAGTATGGACTTATTCAGAGTACTGGGGAAAGAAATCAGTGCACAGCGACAAATAATTAAACTCCAAGTGCGGGTAGAGATGTATATAGGGGGAGAAGCCATAGCGTGCTCGTTCCTGGTAGTAAAGGGTTTAAAGGTAGCCTGCACTTTGGGGGTAGATTTTTTGAGAGAAAGGGACGCAGTAATCGACCTTTCTCGGGGAAAATTAAGTTTGATTAACACGGGTAGGAGGATAGAATTGTCCATGCTCAGATCTGAAGAGGTATCTGTGCCTAATTGTAATGTTATTAACATAAAATGTAGGAATCAGTGGATACTGCATTTAGACAATCATTCTCTAGGACAAAATCTCTATTATCCAGACGTACAAAGTGATCAATTAAAAGCAGTCCAAAAATTTGAACTCAATGCAACAGCAGGATTTGGTACAGTTATTATCTAACTATGCAGATGTATTTTCAGAACCACCAGGAATTAAGGGATATCAATACAATATCGAGGTGAAGCCTCACAAAACCTACTGTCTAGCCTCATACTCCATTCCTTGGTCCAAGAAGGAAATAGTAGCTATCTCTTAGCAGATCCCCACTCAGGGAGAGTACGGGGACTGTATCCGTGTAAGGATGTGAAAATATTCCCACAGTAAATGACTAATAGTCCTATATGTTATGTGTAAAAAGGTACACTATTCTTTTGGAAATGAATGAACATTAATGATGTGTGATCTGTAGAGATAATGTACTAGTGTAGTAGTATTTAGTTATAAGAATATGATTGACTTTCTCTTTAGTTTATGATTATTTATGTTATGTCTTCTTTTTAATTAGTGTTAGCTTAAACGTGCTCTAATTGTCTGCACGGATAACCTGATTAGTGCAATTATTTGTAGTGTTAAATTGTGACAGATATCAGTCAGGAGGAACATTTTAGTAGTGATTAGTTTGTGTACTGCATAATATTCTATATGTGTGTCAAACTTGAAATATTTCTTGGTACAGTCTTTTCTATTACATGTATATATATGTGTGTAGCTGTCAGATTGACAGGTTCGAACCCAGAATAATAATAATAATAATAATAATAATAATAAGAGACCCTGAGAACTTTAATTTCAAACTAGTATTATCAAAGAGAGTAATGCACCCAGTAGTGACCCGAGGGCACCATGGGAGGCAAACTTACTGCAAATTTAAGTAACGCAAAGTTACGCACAAAGAAGCTTCAATTGAAGCATGTGCAGATCGAATCAGTAAAAAGATACAATCCAAGTCAATTTTAGCCTACAGAGACTACACTGTAGTTACGTAGGACCTTGCAAGCAAAGTGAGACATAATTTCAAAGGAGTTATTGAATAATATGCCTGAATCCGGCTGGAATGCACAAATAAAATCTACTCGAACATAAATATAGATGATTTTTGGGCAAACTAATACGAAATTTTAATATTTGTTACCATGTACGCAATTATCACACACCTTGGTAAAGAGCGAACAAAGAAGTTACGAATGTGCTGTTACAAAACATTTCACAACGGACATTGTAACTGAAGAAAAAACTTAAACAAAAGCGCAGTATTGTGTGGCAGAGACAGACAGGGACTGTTAAAACTGCAGAAATATGTCACGAGGTTGTTTTGGACAAGCAATAAGAAACTGTATCATCGCCGTGTGTGCAAGTGGATAAGGAACTAACACGACACGAACAGTGAGCCGATAATAGACGGTGGACCAAGCTAGTGTCAAACTATTACTCTTTGTGTGTCAAGGGACGCCAGGAAAGCGCATTGACTACAGAGATACATTTTGTTCTAAGGTGAAAACTTGCGTGTGACTAATGACAAGTCATGAAATGGTGAAAAAATATTGTGTGCCCATTAAACGTGTAACTGTGACAACGAAACATTGTGCAAACCAGACTAGTGAAGACGTACTGAATAATAACTGCCAATAACTGTGTGCGTCCCCCCATGAACCATGGACCTTGCCGTTGGTGGGGAGGCTTGCGTGCCTCAAGGATACAGATGGCCGTACCGTAGGTGCAACCACAACGGAGGGGTATCTGTTGAGAGGGCAGACAAACATTTGGTTCCTGAAGAGGGGCAGCAGCCTTTTCAGTAGTTGCAGGGGCAACAGCCTGGATGATTGACTGATCTGGCCTTGTATCATTAACCAAAACGGCCTTGCTGTGCTGGTACTGCGAACGGCTGAAAGCAAGGGGAAACTACAGCCGTAATTTTTCCCGAGGACATGCAGCTTTACTGTATGATTAAATGATGATGGCGTCCTCTTGGGTAAAATATTCTGGAGCTAAAATAGTCCCCCATTCGGATCTCCGGGCGGGGACTACTCAAGAGGACGTCATTATCAGGAGAAAGAAAACTGGCGTTCTACGGATCGGAGTGTGGAATGTCAGATCCCTTAATCGGGCAGGTAGGTTAGAAAATTTAAAAAGGGAAATGGATAGGTTAAAGTTAGATATAGTGGAAATTAGTGAAGTTCGGTGGCAGGAGGAACAAGACTTTTGGTCAGGTGATTACAGGGTTATAAATACAAAATCAAATAGGGGTAATGCAGGAGTAGGTTTAATAATGAATAAAAAATAGGAGTGCGGGTTAGCTACTACAAACAGCATAGTGAACGCATTATTGTGGTCAAGATAGACACAAACCCCTTGCCTACTACAGTAGTACAAGTTTATATGCCAACTAGCACTGCAGATGATGAAGAAATAGATGAAATGTATGACGAGATAAAAGAAATTATTCAGGTAGTGAAGGGAGACGAAAATTTAATAGTCATGGGTGACTGGAATTCGTCAGTAGGAAAAGGGAGAGAAGGAAATGTAGTAGGTGAATATGGATTGGGGGGGGAAGAAATGAAAGAGGAAGCCGGCTTGTAGAATTTTGCACAGAGCATAACTTAATCATAGCTAACACTTGGTTCGAGAATCATAAAAGAAGGTTGTATACCTGGAAGAATCCTGGAGATACTAGAAGGTATCAGATAGATTATATAATGGTAAGACAGAGATCTAGGAACCAGGTTTTAAATTGTAAGACATTTCCAGGGGCAGATGTCGATTCTGACCACAATCTATTGGTTATGAACTGCAGATTGACACTGAAGAAACTGCAAAAAGGTGGGAATTTAAGGAGATGGGACCTGGATAAACTGAAAGAACCAGAGGTTGTAGAGAGTTTCAGGGAGAGCATAAGAGAACAATTGACAGGAATGGGGGAAAGAAATACAGTAGAAGAAGAATGGGTAGCTCTGAGGGATGAAGTAGTGAAGGCAGCAGACGATCAAGTAGGTAAAAAGACGAGGGCTAATAGAAATCCTTGGGTAACAGAAGAAATATTGAATTTAATTGATGAATGGAGAAAATATAAAAATGCAGTAAATAAAGCAGGCAAAAAGGAATACAAACGTCTCAAAAATGATATCGACAGGAAGTGCAAAATGGCTAAGCAGGGATGGCTAGAGGACAAATGTAAGGATGTATAGGCTTGTCTCACTATGGGTAAGATAGATACTGCCTACAGGAAAATTAAAGAGACCTTTGGAGAGAAGAGAACTACTTGTATGAATATCAAGAGCTCAGATGGCAACCCAGTTCTAAGCAAAGAAGGGAAGGCAGAAAGGTGGAAGGAGTATATAGAGGGTTTATACAAGGGCGATGTACTTGAGGACAATATTATGGAAATGGAAGAGGATGTAGATGAAGACGAAATGGGAGATATTATACTGCGTGAAGAGATTGACAGAGCACTGAAAGACCTGAGTCGAAACAAGGCCCCGGGAGTAGACAGCATTTCATTAGAACTACTGATGGCCTTGTGAGAGCCAGTCATGACAAAACTCTACCATCTGTCTCATACGAGACAGGCGAAGTACCCTCAGACTTCAAGAAGAATATAATAATTCCAATCCCAAAGAAAGCAGGTGTTGACCGAACTATCAGTTTAATAAGTCACAGCTGCAAAATACTAACGCGAATTCTTTACAGACGAATGGAAAAAGTGGTAGAAGCGGACCTCGGGGAAGATCAGTTTGGATTCCGTAGAAATGTTGGAACACGTGAGGCAATACTAACCTTACGACTTATCTTAGAAGAAAGATTAAGAAAAGGCAAACCTACGTTTCTAGCATTTGTAGACTTAGAGAAAGCTTTTGACAATGTTAACTGGAATACTCTTTCAAATTCTGAAGGTGGCAGGGGTAAAATACAGGGAGCGAAAGGCTATTTACAATCTGTACAGAAACCAGATGGCAGTTATAAGAGTCGAGGGACATGAAATGGAGGCAGTGGTTGGGAAGGGAGTGAGACAGGGTTGTAGCCTCTCCCCGATGTTATTCAATCTGTATATTGAGCGAACAGTGAAGGAAACAAAAGAAAAATTCGGAGTAGGTATTAAAATTCATGGAGAAGAAGAAAAAACTGAGGTTCGCTGATGACATTGTAATTCTGTCAGAGACAGCAAAGGACTTGGAAGAGCAGTTGAACGGAATGGACAGTGTCTTGAAAGGAGAATATAAGATGAACATCAACAAAAGCAAAATGAGAGTAACGGAATGTAGTCGAATTAAGTTGGGTGATGCTGAGGGATTAAATTAGGAAATGAGACACTTAATGTAGTAAAGGAGTTTTGCTATTTAGGGAGTAAAATAACTGATGATGGTCGAAGTAGAGAGGATATAAAATGTAGACTGGGAATGGCAAGGAAAGAGTTTCTGAAGAAGCGAAATTTGTTATAATCGAGTATAGATTTAAGTGTCAGGAAGTCACTTCTGAAAGTATTTGTATGGAGTGTAGCCATGTATGGAAGTGAAACATGGACGATAACTAGTTTAGACAAGAAGAGAATAGAAGCTTTCGAAATGTGGTGCTACAGAAGAATGCTGAAGATAAGGTGGGTAGGTCACGCAACTAATGAGGAGGTATTGAATAGGATTGGGGAGAAGAGAAGTTTGTAGCACAACTTGACTAGAAGAAGGGATCGGTTGGTAGGACATGTTTTGAGGCATCAAGGGATCACAAATTTAGCATTGGAGGGCACCGTGGAGGGTAAAAATCGTAGAGGAAGACCAAAAGATGAATACACTAAGCAGATTCAGAAGGATGTAGGTTGCAGAAAGTACTGGGTGATGAAGAAGCTTGCACAGGATAGAGTAGCATGGAGAGCTGCATCAAACCAGTCTCAGGACTGAAGACCACCACAACAACAACAACAAACTGTGTGCGTTCTTTCCCACAGCAGGAGAAATGCCCATAAGGATAGTACACTGTTTGTGAACTTGTTGCATGTTTGCTGGAGCACTGCAAGAAAATGTCACACGGGCGAGCTGATATACAACGCACATCCGGCTACTTCAGCCATGCAGCGGCCGCAGCAGCCCTAGCAGACCAGACAGCCACACGCCTCTCCGCGCCGTAGTTGTCAACACCGGGGGCGGTGACCTACACGGAGCCGACGCGCCGCGCCGAGCGCCGCTCAACAATCACTCCGCACCGCTAACCAACTACAGCTTTATTGACATATTCCAAAATATTTACACAAACTGCATAACATGTCAATGAACTCGATTTTCGACAAACATTGAACACTTATGTATGCCCGTATATTGACGAGAGAAAATGAACACTAACAAGTGTAGGAGATGGATTTTTAACACGTAAGTAGTGAGAACATTATGAAAAGTGACGTACTAAATGATTTCAAAAAACTCAGTGATATATCCTAGGACAAGTGACCTTGCAGTATATCGCAAAAATAATTTCGAGTTGTTAAACACACACTACAAACTTTCGTTGAACTGTATGTGACTGTGATGATATGTAACCGTTGATGACAAAAAGCTAAATCATTTCAAAACAATGACTGTTAAAGAGACAAGATTAATCATGAACCAACTGGGATGGCTTGGCTCCGGCACAGTTTTGCCCAGGTTTCCTGTCTGCCTTCGCCCAAATGGGGGAGCCATGAACATATATAACCCTGGAACTAATTAAAAGAGCCATTCCATAAAAAAAACAATTGTAAAGAACGTTACTGGCACCATTGTGTCAAAGTATAGAAACTCTTTGCCAAATCCTGCCAGGGGGCAATGTAACGTTCCCTGGCAGCACACACACACTATTAATAAAATAAAATGACATTTAATTGTACTATGTACGCCACTATGAAGCAATTCGTATGTACTGTAATTGTTTAACAAAAAAATATTATTTAATTTTGTATAAAGGACATTCGTTATTATTGTAATATTTTCTGTAATAATATTCTCGATGTATTTATGATTGTAATATTTCTAAACTCATAATGTAATTACGAAATATGTTAATATCTGCGATAAAAAAAATGTGAAATAGTCACAGAGGAAAATAATGATGTAGGATTACAAAGAGACATTAACAATCAGCAAGAGTACAAATAGGAATACATAATGTGCATTCTTTGACGTCTTCCTCGAGAGAGAGAGAGAGAGAGAGAGAGAGAGAGAGAGAGAGAGAGAGAGAGGAACCTGCGACGTGGCATTTTATGAATGAGTAGACTTCTTTTGTCTGTATATCTTTAGCCGCCATTATAGGAGAAATTACAAAGTAATGTAAGTTTAATTATTGTTGTGGTCTAAATACATGATAATTTATCAAAATTGTGTATTACTAATGTAAATTAGCTTGCCCATGTCATCTATAATATTTCTTTAAAGAATTTTCAGCATTTTTAGCGATTATCGTTGGTGTTGCTGGGCTGTGCCGCGACCAAACGATTTGCAGCGGCGGCACATTTAAAAAATTGTTCCGCAAAAAAAATTAACCAAACCCGTACATCGGGAGCAGATAAAATTAGCAGTGAATTACGAAATATTTTTCTTTTACAGCGATCCTGAGGCTGACGGAATTTATTACTGGTTTTACATTTGTGCATTCATAGGCAGATGATTAACGTTGAAGTTGTTAATCCGTTGGTTCTTTCCATTTCTAAAACAAATAACTTAAACGTATAGTGAAGTGTGTTTTGTCAATGATAATTAAACGTTCAGGTCGGCTTGGCAACATTTAACCATTTTATGCTAGCAGAGACAGTCTTGTGTTCCATAGCTAATACCGGGAAAGAATTCAGTAAATATTTAAAAAACCACTGCATTTAGAAAATGTGTGCCCAGGCCGAATACGTAAAAAATTTAATTTATATAATTTTCAACTAAATGTTCTTAATCAGTATGAATTTATCAGCATGAGAGGGTTGCTAAGGTTCACGTAATTTTAAATGTGCTTAATTCTGTCTAAATGAATTTTTATTACCACACGTAAATAAGGGGTTCTACAACAAAGTTCGTACCGAAAGAGCATATAACAAAACTATTTAAAGCAACGTTTCTTCTCCCCATTTTCAAATCCATTCATTTCATTATTTTACATAATAAATATATAAAATATTTTCTTTTTCATTATTTCATGAAACTACTAACAGACGTTTTCTAAACTGATGAATGCAATAGCACAAAGAAATGCATGTGAACGTCAATGACTGTGCGGTTCAGGTACAGAATCATGGGAACAGAATGATGGACCTTTTGTGTCCAAACCTACATTTCAGCATTCACATCTGCAGTTGCAATGCTCAAAGTAGTAGCAAAAAGTTCATCTACATGGATACTCTGCAAATCACATTTAAGTGCCTGGCAGAGGGTTAATCGAACCACCTTCACAATTCTCCATTATTCCTATCTCGTATACTGCGCGGAAATAATGAACACCTGTATCTTTCTGTACGACATCTGATTTCCCTTATTATATCATGGTGATCATTCCTCCTTAAGTAGGTTGGTGCCAACAAAATATTTTCGCTTTTGGAGGAGAAAGTTGGTGATTGGAATTTCGTGAGAAGATTCAGACAACGAAAAACGCCTTTCTTTTAATGATGTCCAGCCCAAGTCCTGTATCATTTCTGTGACACATATTTCGCGATAATACAAAACGTGCTGCCTTTCTTGAAGTTTTTCGATGTGCTCCGTCAGTCCTCTCTGGTAAGGACCCCACACCGTGCAGTAATATCTTAAAGAGGATGGACAAGTGCAGTGTAGGCAGTCTCCTTAGTAGGTCTGTTACATTTTCTAAGTGTCCGCAGTCTTTGGTTAGCCTTCCCCAACATTTTCTGTGTGTTTCTTCCAACTTAAGTTGTTCGTAATCGTAATACCTAGGTATTTAGTTGAATTTATGGCTTTTAGCTTAGACTGATTTATCGTGCAACCGAAGTTTAACGAGTTCCTTTTAGCACTCATGTGGATGACCTCATATTTTTCGTTATTTAGGGTCAACTACCAATTTTCACACCATTCAGATATCTTTTCTAAATCATTTTGGAGTTTGTTTTGATCTTCTGATGACTTTATTGGTCGATAAACGACAGCGTCATCTGCAAACAACCAAAGATGGCTGCTCAGATTGTCTCCCAAACCGTTTATATAGATAAGGAACAGCAAAGGACCTATAACACTACCTTGGGGAACGCTAGAAATCACTTCTGTTTTACTTGATGACTTTTTCCATCAGTTACTACGAATTGTGATCGTTCTGACAGTAAATCACAAATCCAGCCACATAACAGACGATATTCCATAATCATGCAATTTCACTACGAGCTGCTTGTGTGGTACAGTGTCAAAAGTCTTCCGGAAATCCAGAAATACTGAATCAATCTGTACTCCCTTGTCAATAGCAGTCAACACTTCATGTGAATAAAGAGCCAGTTGTGTTTCACAGAAACGATGTTTTCTAAACCCATGCTGGCTGTGTCAATAGACCGTTTTCTTCAAGGTAATTGATAATGTTCGTACACAATATATGTTCCAAAATCCTGCTGCATATCGACGATAACGATATTTGCCTGTAATTTAGTGGATTACTCCTACTACCTTTCTTTAATATTGGTGTTACCTGTGCAACTTTCCAGTCTTCGGGTACAGATCTTACGTTGAATGAATGGTTGTATTTGATTGTTAAGTATGGAGCTAATGCATCAGCATACTCTGAAAGGAACCTAATTGGTACACAGTCTGAACCAGAAGTCTTGCTTTAATTAAGTGATTTAAGTTGCTTCACTATTCCGAGGTTATTTACTTCTACGTTACTCATGTTGGCAGCTGTTCTCGATTCGAATTCTGGAATATTTACTTCGTCTTCTTTTGTGAAGGCATTCGGAAGGCTGTGTTTACTAACTCTGCTTTGGCAGCACTGTCTTCGATAGTATCTCCATTGCTATAGCGCAGAGAAGGCACTGATCGTTTCTTGCCGCTAACATACTTTACATACGACCAGAATCTCTGAATTTTCTGCCAGGTTTCGAGACAAAGTTTCGTTGTGGAAACTGTTATAAGCATATCGCATTGAAGTCCGCGCTAAATTTAGGGCTTCTGTAGAAGATCGCTAATCTTCGTGATTTTGTGTTTGTGTAATTTGGCACGTTTGTTTCGTTGTTTTTGCAGCAGTGTTCTAACCCGTTTTGTGTACCAATGAGGATCAGCTCCACCGTTTGTTAATTTATTTGGTATAAATCTCTCAACTGCTGCTGATACTAATTAAGCCACATTTGGTCTACACTTATATTATTAATTTGGAATGAGTGGAGATTGTCTCTCAGGTAGGTGTCAAGTGAATTTTTATCTGCTTTTTTGAATACATATATTTTTCGCTTATTTTTCGAAGATTTGGAGATTACAATATTCAATCTCGCTACGACAACCCTGTGTTCACAAATCCCTGAATCGGTTTTGATGCTCGTTATTAACTCAGGATTATCAAAAATGAGATCGACAGGAAGTGCAAAATGGCTAAGCAGGGATGGCTAGAGGACAAATTTAAGGATGTATAGGCTTATCTCACTAGGGGTAAATAGATGCTGCCTACACGAAGATTAAAGAGACCTTTGGAGATAAGAGAATCACGTGCATGAACATCAAGAGCTCAGATGGAAACCCAGTTCTACGCAAAGAAGGGAAAGTAGAAAGGTGGAAGGAGTACATAGAAGGTCTATACAAGGGCGATGTACTTGAGGACAATATTATGGAAATGGAAGAGGATGTAGATGAAATTGGAGATACGATACTGCGTGAAGAGTTTGACAGAGCACTGAAAGACCTGAGTCGAAACAAGGCCCCCGGAGTAGACAACATTCCATGGGAACTACTGACAGCCTTGGGAGAGCCAGTCCTAACAAAACTCTACCATCTGGTGAGCAAGATGTATGGGATAGGCGAAATACCCTCAGACTTCAAGAAGAATATAATAATTCCAATCCCAAAGAAAGCAGGCGTTGACAGATGTGAAAATTACCAAACTATCAGTTTAATAAGTCACAGCTGCAAAATACTAACACGAATTCTTTCCAGACGAATGGAAAAACTGGTAGAAGCCAACCTCGGCGAAGATCAGTATGGATTCCGCAGAAATGTTGGAACACGTGAGGCAATACTGACCCTACGACTTATCTTAGAAAATAGATTAAGGAAAGGCTGTTGACTGGAATGATGTCTTTCAAATTCTGAAAGGTGGCAGGGGTAAAATACAGGGAGCGAAAGGCTATTTACAATTTGTACAGAAACCAGATGGCAGTTATAAGAGTCGAGTGGTATGAAAGGGAAGCAGTGGTTGGGATGGGAGTGAGACAGGGTTGTAGTCTCTCCCCGATGGAGAAGAAATAAAAACTTTGAGGTTCGCCGATGACATTGTAATTCTGTCAGAGACAGCAAAGGACTTAGAAGAGCAGTTGAACGGAATGGACAGGGTCATGAAAGGAGGGTATAAGATGAACATCAACAAAAGCAAAACGAGGATAATGGAATGTAGTCGAGTTGAGTCAGGTGATGCTGAGGGAATTAGATTAAGAAATGAGACACTTAAAGTAGTAAAGGAGTTTTGCTATTTGGGGGGCAAAATATCTGATGATGGTCGAAGTAGAGAGGATATAAAATGTAGACTGGCAATGGCAAGGAAATCGTTTCTAAAGAAGAGAAATTTGTTAATATCGAGTATAGATTTAAGTGTCAGGAAGTCGTTTCTGAAAGTATTTGTATGGAGCGTAGCCATGTATGGAAGTGAAACATGGACGATAAATAGTTTGGACAAGAAGAGAATAGAAGCTTTCGAAATGTGGTGCTACAGAAGAATACTGAAGATTAGATGGGTAGATCACATAACTAATGAGAAGGTATTGAATAGGATTGGGGAGAAGAGAAGTTTGTGTCACAACTTGACCAGAAGAAGGGATCGGTTGGTAGCACATGTTCTGAGGCATCAAGGGATCACCAATTTAGTATTGGAGGGCAGCGTGGAGGGTAAAAATCGTAGAGGGACACCAAGAGATGAATACACTAAGCATATTCAGAAGGATGTAGGTTGTAGGTACTGGGAGATGAAGAAGCTTGCACAGGATAGAATGGCTTGGAGAGCTGCATCAAACCAGTCTCAGGACTGAAGACCACAACAACATAAAATCAGCCCTGAAATATGGTATTTTGTGCCAGCGAGGTGAACGCTGAATATGCAGAACCCAAGCAAGTTGCTTTCAGTACTACTTTCACCATGAATAGTGTTCTACTAGTCATCTCTTTCAATTACATTTCAGTGATTTTCTTCAGTAGTTTCTTGGAAGGATGATGTGGAAAAGAAATGTTCCTGGCCATAAGGAGAGAAATAAACCATTAAATGTCACATATGCTGTAACCTCGTGCAAGTCTGGAGTAATTTGTGCTTGTACACTGTTTGCTGGAAACACCCGCTCATGCAAATGCTCGAACCTGCTACAATTTCTTTGTGCTATGCTGTCAGATGATTGTCCTCTTTCGAAACTCACTGCTGCAGCAGCTTGTAAGGACGGCTTTGTACAAAGGGTATCCAAAAGTTAGACCATTAGAAATAATATTGTTTTAATTATAAGACAAGTAATATTAACGAGATACACGTATACATGGAGATGGCAAAGTAGTTGTCGTTCCTTTAGGGTGCAAAACAGCTGAGGTCGTAGGCACCTGTCTCACAACTTAGAGCAACCGTGTCACAACTTCAAACGGTCAATTATCAGACGAAGTTGAAGTCGACAATACTCAGAGTGAAATCGACTGGAGTACAGGGATAGCTAAGAATGCTCACTTCTCCTTTGAGGAGGGTGCTCAAAGGGTTGAAAATCAAATTTCCTTCTCCATATTATGACGAATAAAAAGTAAACAGCTACACACATTTTGTGCTGTGGCTGCTAAAATATGTGACAATTCAGATCACAAACGTACATTTGAATGAAAGTGGTTATAAAATCAACATCTGGTCAGAAAATGGTAGACTGCAGTAAGCACAGAGTGTGGTGCAGGGTCTCCACCTGACGATCGCAGTGACTGAAATCATAGTGCCAGACACGCAGCTGAGCTGAAAGTATCTCCTCGCAAGGAGTGGGGCGAAAGGAGTCGTCCGAGCCATCTGTTCCT
The DNA here is from genome assembly GCF_021461395.2 of Schistocerca americana. NCBI lineage: Eukaryota > Metazoa > Arthropoda > Insecta > Orthoptera > Acrididae > Schistocerca > Schistocerca americana. Next base: position 719,366,621 of record NC_060123.1, read on the forward strand.
GTGAAGAGAAGACCAGTGTTCATGCCGGAGTGACACAATGTTCCTAAGTGCAGCAACACAGAGCTCTTCTGAAGTGGTAAAATACCTAGATGGCCTAGGTAGCCTGCCTGCAGCCTCGGCAGCAGCTCCGTTCCCCGACACTCCGATGTGACAGAGGACCTACACAAATGTCATGTCTGTTCCACAATCGGCGAGCGAGTGGAGGAGTTTGTGGATTCGTTCTACTGAGGAGTGGTACCGGTACAGTACACAGAGGCTCTGGAGGGCACTAAGTGAATCGGAGCGTAATACACAAAATGGTTCAAATGGCTCTCAGCACTATGCAACTTCTGAGGTCATCAGTCGCCTAGAACTTAGAACTAATTAAACCTAACCAACCTAAGGACATCACATACATCCATGCCCGAGGCAGGATACGCACCTGCGACCGTAGCGGTTGCTCGGCTCCAGACTGTAGCGCCTAGAACCGCATGGCCATGCCGGCCGGCCGTAATACACAATTGAGAAGCCCGTGTCGTTAGATGTACTGGGTGGTCCAATAGAGGGCGGAAAGCTCTGCAGGAAAAATCCAGCAATGCTCTAAAAGGCAGTATCTAAAATGTTTGTCGCCAATGACAAATGCACATCCGTCACTGCAGTCAGAGTTAGACCCAACAGTTTAGACAAAGGTGCTGCTTCCGAGTTGCATGCAAAGTCAAAAAAACTTACAGCTGTAGGTAGAATCTAGAGAAGTGTCTGGTGAAGTGAAGTAAGTCCGAGATAAACATGGATTCTGTGCGGAGCCAAGGTGGTGAATGGCTCTCGCACGTCGGGAACGTGGCAGTAACATGAGGTTAAGCATCCAAAGCAGTATACGAAAGGGAATTCTGAGACAACAAAGAAGTTGTGCTTATCCCATATTTGTGGTTGACGGAGTCATACAAATGGACGCATGTCAGGCAGCAGCAGCCGCGTGAGACATGAATACTGACAGGGAAGTAACTAATTTTGTGACATTTTACGGGTTCCTAACCAGGAGCATATTCTACAGTTTCATCTGAGTGCTTTGATAGTTTAGTTTCTTGAATTTCTGCATGTTAATTGAATATTTAATAGACACAGTTCTTGCATTTTTGTTTGTATCGAGCAGTAAACCAATTTTGTGACTTATTACAAGTTCCTAATTGGGAGTGAATTATTTAGTCTCACCTGAGTGCTTTGGTAGTTACGTTTTCGAATCTCTGTATGTTAATCTAAGAGAGAGAGAGTTCTTACGTTTTCATCAGCGTCTACAGTAGAGTTGCGCAGCACGTATCTGTAGTCCTTTGTTTGTCTGTGTAATGTAGTTTTCCGTGCTCTTTAGTATGGATAGGGATTCTGATTGCTGTCTGCGGATGCGAGCCGAATTGGTGACTCTTTGCTCACAGCTCCAGCCTGTGATGGCTTCAGTTACCCAGCTGGAATTTGCGGAGGATGGGCATCACTGTTGTGGGGCGACCGTGGCGATCCGACGAACGTCCAGTACGTCTGAGAGCGCCGAACCGTCTTCACTGGTGGCCGGCCCTGTTACTGCTCACACTGAGGTTGACCCCTCATCGGTCATGATCGACAGGAAAGTCACCTACGGCGTGGCAGGTGGCGAAAGACTTCCCGAGGGGCCAAACGTAAGGTCGCCCCTGTTAATCTGACAAACACGTTCCAGGTGCTGTCTGTGGTTGACACTGTCCCTCAGCCAGATGTAGTCGTTTGTCCTGTTTCAGAGGAAACCTCTCAGCTTGCAAGATCCGGGCAATCGCAGAGGGTAGAATTATCTGTAGTTGGGAACTCCAATGTTAGGCCCATTATGCGGCCCCCTTGGGGAGATGGCTGCCAAAGACTGGAAGAAAGCGAATGTGCACTCCTAGTGCACACTGGGCGGAGTAATTCCAGACATGGAACGGGTCCTTCCGTATGCCACGAAGAGCACAGGCTGCAGCCAAGTGCAACAGGTGGCAGCTCACACCAGTATCATTGATGTGTGTCACTTTGGACTGGAAGTGATTCTCTTTGGTTTCGATAGGCGAAGAAGTGGTAAAGGCTGTCAGTCTTTCTTGTGAGATAAAAGCAGAGCTCACCATTTGCAACATAGTCGACAGGACCGATTGCGATCCTCTGGTACAGACCCGAGTGGAGAGTCTGAATCAGGGGCTCAGACAGTTCTCCGACCATGTAGGCTGCACATTCCTCGACTTGCGCCATATGGCGACTGGGCTTCAGGTTCCGCTAAATAGGTCAGGAGTCCACTACATACAGGAGCTGGCTACATCGGTAACAGGGGCTGTGTTCCGTGGACTGGGCAGTTTTTTGGGTTGGGGGTCTTTGAGAAACCCAAAAGGGCTTCACTCTCAAAGGGTCAAACACAGGAAGAACATAGATCCAGGAACCATCAGTATAACAGCTGTGAATTGTCATAGCTGTGTTAGGGAAGTACCAGAGCTCCAAGTGCTAATAGAAAGCACTGATGCTCAAATTGTTATAGGCACTGAAAGCTGGCTAAGGCCAGAGATAAGTTCAACCCAAATTTTAGTGTAGGACTTAACGGTGTTCAGAAAGGGTAGGCTAAAGACAGCCAGCAGTGGCATGTTTGTTGCTGTTAGAAGTAGTTTATCTTATAGTGATATTGAAGCAGATAGTTCATCTGAGTTAGTAATGGTAGAAGTCATTCTTGGCAACTGGAATAGAATAATAATTGGATCCTTTTACCAACATACCAACTCAGATGATACAATTACTGAAAGGTTCAAAGAAAACTTGACTATAATTTCAAACAATTTTATACAATTATAGTTGGTGGTGACTTCAGCTTGCCCTCAATGTGTTGCCAAAATACTTGTTTAAATCCGGAGGTTCGCATACAACATCTAAAATTGTGTTAAACGCGTTCTCTGAAACTCATTTCAACCAGTTAGTTCATGAGCCCACTCGAACGGTAAACGGTTGGCAAAATACACTTCATCTCTTAGCAACAAATAATACTGAGCTAATAACCAGCATCAAATGGATACAGGAATTAGTGAAAACAAGCTGTCGCAGCAAGACTGAATATTGTAACTCCCAAATCCTACAATAAATGGAAAATATGCCTATACAGAAGGGCAGATAAAAATTCACTTGATGTCTTCCTGAGACACAATCTTCACTTCTTCTAAATTAACAATGTAAGTTTAGACTGAACGTGGCTTGAATTCCAAGAAATAGTATTGGCAGTAATTGCGAGATTTACATCAAATAAATTAACAAATGATGGAGCTGACACCTCATGGTACACAAATGGGTCAGAACACAGTTGCAGAAACAACGAATAAGCATGCCAAATTTGAACGAACACAAAATCTCCAAGATTGGCTATCTTTTACAGAAGCTCGAAATTTAGTGCAGACTTCAATGCGAGATGTTTATAACATATTCACTTCAAAATTGTCTTGAAACCTGGCAGAAAATCCAAAAAGATTGTGGTCGTATGTGAAGTATGCTAATGGCAAGATAGAATCAATGCCTTCTCTGCCCAATAGCAATGGAAACACTATCAGTGACAGTTCTGCTAAAGCAGAGTTACTAAACACAACCTTCTGATATTCCTTTGCAAAACAAAGCAAGCATTCCAGAATTTGAATCAAGCACAGCTGCCAACATGAGTAACTTAGAAGTACGTATCCTCAAAGTAATGAAGCAAGTTAAATCACTTAATAAAAGCATGTCTTCTGGCCCAGACTGTATCCCATTTAGGTTCCTTTCACAGTATGCTGATGCAATAGCTCCATACTTAACAATAATGTACGACTGCTCGCTTGACAAAAAATCCGTATCCCAAGACTGGAGAGTTGCACAGGTCACACCAATATTCAAGAAATGCAGTAGGAGAAATCCACTAAATTCGAGGCCCATATAATTAGCGTTGATATGCAATAGGATTTTGGAACATATGTTTTGTTGTTGTGGTCTTCAGTCCTGAGACTGTTTCATGCAGCTACTCTATCCTGTGCAAGCTTCATCTCCCAGTACCTACTGCAACCTACAGCCTTCTGAATCTGCTTAGTGTATTCATCTCTTGGTCTCCCTCTACGGTTTTTACCCTCCACGCTGCCCTCCAATACTAAATTGGTGATCCCTTGATGCCTCAGAACATGTCATACCAACCGATCCCTTCTTCTGGTCAAGTTGTGCCACAAACTTCCGTGTTCAAATGTTATGAATTACCTCAATGAGAATTGTCTATTGACACACAGTCAACACAGATTTCTGAAACATCTTCCTGTGAAACACAACTAGCTCATTATTCACACGATGTGTTGAGTGCTGCTGAGAAGGGATTTCAAATTGATTCTGTATTTCTAGATTTCCTCAGATTTTCTCTAGATTACCTAACTAGCAGCTTGTAGTGAAATTGCGTGTCTCTGTTATGTGACCAGATTCATGATTTCCAGTCACAGATGTCACAGTTCGTTGAACTGATGGAAAGTCGTCGAGTAAAAGGGAAGTGATGTCTGGCATTCCCCAAAGAAGTGTTATAGACCCTCTGCTGTTGCTAACCTATATAAATGAGTTAGGAGACAATCTGAGCAGCCATCTTAGGTTGTTTGCAGATGATGCTGTCATTTATGGACTAGCAAAGTCATCAGAAGATCAAAAGAAATGGCAAAGCAATCAAGGAAAGATCTGTATGGTGCAAAAATTGGCAACTGACTCTAAATAATGAGAAGTGTGAGGTCATCCTCACGAGTACTAAAAGGAATCCATTAAAATTCGGTTGTATGATAAATGAGTCAAATCTAAGGGCTATAAATTTACAAAAGTGTTAAGGCTTTCGTGGCCACTTGTTGACAGACTGCCTATTGGCTTCTGTCTCGGGTTATTCGGCCGACGTTCATCTAATGATTTTTCTGACGTTTCGCCAGCACGAGTGGCTGGCGTTGTCAAAGCTTCACCACCGGCAATGGAAGGTGAAGCTTTGACAATGCCAGCCACTCGTGCTGGCGAAGCGTCAGAAAAATCATTAGATGAACGTCGGCCAAATAACCCGAGACAGAAGCTATAAATTTAAATAAATACCCACAAATTACAATCACAAACTTAAATTCGAAAGAACACTTAAAAAATGTTGTGAAAATGGCAAACCAATGACTGCATTTTATTGGCAAAACAGGTGCAACAGATCTACTAAAGAGGCTGCCTACACTACGCTTGTCTGTCTTTCTGAGTACGGCTGCACAGTACGGGATCCTTACAAGATACGATTGATGGAGTACATTGAGAAAGTTAAAAGGAGACCAGTACATTTTGTGTTATAGCAAAATAGGGGAGGGAGTGTCACTGACATGATACGTGATTTATGGTGCACGTCACTGAAATAAAGGTGTTTATCGTTGTGGTAGAATCTTCTCACGAAATTTCGATCATCAACTTTCTCGACCGAATGTGAAAATATTTTGTTGATGTTGCCCTACATAGGGAGAGACGATCATCATAATAAATACAGGAAATCAGAGCTCGCGCAGAAAGATACAGGTATTCTTTCTCCACGTGATGTTTGAGAATGGAATAATAGAGAATTATTGTGAAAGTGGTTCGATGAAGCATCTGCAGGCACTTAAGTATGATTTGCAGAATATTCACGTAGATGTAGATCGTTGGGCACAGAGGATGCACGGCACGCGGATCTGCTGAGAAGAACATCCCACCAGTATGACAGCGGTAGTTTGGCAGCATCTGCATAGACTCCTAACTGGGCTAGTGAAGCAAGCTCCAATCACAAAATGTATGCCTCAACAGAGGAATGGGTTGAGACGGCATAAAATAGACGGTCATGCAGATTGGCAGACCAGACAAATATAGTCTATTTTTGATCAGACAATGGGTCAGTATAAGCAGAGGACGACTTCCCAATTTGCTCCTCGTGAGGTACCACTTAAAACACATTGAATATTTAGAGATCGGGTACAGTGTGCTGCCAGATAAGATACGTGGAAGGACCGACAAAGTGAGCTACAAGAATTTCGTGGATTCGACAAATGGACAAGTAGTAGGACTTTGATGTAAGGAAGGTGGAAGAAAGAAGTTGAGACAGACAGTTTTTTCGGTGGAAAAGTGGAAGCTGTTGTCAATGCTCCACAAGTAAACACAGTCGTGAGATCAGCGAAGTCATCGCTTGAGTAAATAGGTCCATCGAGAGCAGCAGTAGATTGCATCAATGAAAGGAGAGCTCGAGATGCGTGATGGAAGACAGTCCACGATAGGTAAACCGCTGTGGCAAATAGGGCTATGCTCAGCACGGAGCCCTGAGGCACACTGTTCTCCTAAATATAAGTGTTCAGCAAAGGCAAAGCCACATGTATCTTGCGCAGGCAGCCGCAAAAACCCCACGTGCACTCTGTAGAGAGGATGCCCGTCCTCCAGCATGCATTGTAATGTAAGCCTTCTCCAAATCATGAAGCACAACTATCTGGAATTTTCACAAAAAATAGTTCATGTCAGCTGACGGAGTGACAAGATGATCAACTGGAGAGCAATGTTGATGAAATCCACATTGTGCATTTGTTAGCAAATTGTGAGACCCGAGCTACCATATCGACCAACCACTGATTACGTGTTCAGTCACCTTGCAGACACTGCTGGTCAGGGAAATTGAGTGGTAGCTGGACAGAAAATGTTTGTCCTTACCGGGCTTGTGTATGAGGATTACAGTGGCTTCGTGACAATGTCCGGGAAATGCACCATTCGTCCAGATAATTCTACACATGAAGGAGAGAGGGCTCCTGGTCCTGGCGTGGAGGATCGTGACGAGGAGAGAGCACGTTCGAGTTCCTCTGTAATAAAAATGATACTGCAGCAGTCACAGTTCTGCGAGAGGAAAGGTACCTCCCGAGCCTCCTATGTTCCCGAGGTAGGACGGCGGTAATGTGAGGAACTCGACATCTTTTCAATGTATTGGCCCGAGTGTTGGAAATATTGACAGGATCTACAATGACATCATTCAGTACAGTCAGGCCACAAATCCAGAGATCTATCTCGTTTCCAGGAATCTGACATAGATTACACCGAAGAAGAGAAGAGGAAGTAAAACTGTTATAACCTTTAATCACTAAAATTGCGTGGATATACAAACGTAGAAACAATATCGGGTTACATGCTGCCAACTCCGTATCTGTCACTCAACTGCCGTGCCGTGACACATGCGGCCGGCGCCGTTCATAGCCAGGTGGCGCTCCCGCGCTCAGCCGAGCTGCGGAGCGCCTCTATCGCCGTATTCGCGTACTGACGTAGCGGCACTTTTAAATCTCGTGGCACTCTCAACACTTTTCTCCCCTTGAAAAACACTCACTTCCTTGGAGACACGGACAGTGCGGAGACATCCATAGCCTCTTGGGAGGCCCCGAGAAGATCCCGCGGAGAAACACAAGAGTATGATCGAAAATGTCCAGGACGGAAGCTGGTGCGTGGAACGTTCCTCCTGGACGAGATGGGTGAAAACTCCGGAGCAGCATCCATAGGTGTCGTGGACCTGGGGGTGTGCTCCAGCGAGATGGGTCCCGGAGAAGGCGGCGTCGCGACTGGGGCCGGTTCCGGCGTACTCGGAAGCGGTAGCGACGTCGGCTGCAGCAACACGCACGGAAGATCGGCAGCAGCGACAGGACTGGCTTCTCGGGCTGGTGGAGGCGAAAGAAGGGGCGGTGGCACCGGCGTGGCCATCACTCGTGGGCGCATCTGGTCGTAATGGCGAACAACCTTGCCGTCGTCCGTACGTATTTCACAAAGCCGGCGGCCGCGAAGAGCCTTGACCACCCCTGGAATCCATTTAGGGCGAGATCCATACCCTCGTGCCCACACGTCGGCGCCCACCGAGTATTTTCCCGCATTAGGGGATACAGTACAAGGCCTGACAGGGCGAAGCAGGTGCAGTAGAGTGCGCGGTTGGCGATCATGCAAGAGTTCAGCAGGGCTGCGATCACCCAGAGGCGTGAAGCGATAAGAACTCAGAAATTGCAACAGAGCGTCATCTGTGGAGAAATAACTAAGGAATTTTTTCATCTGGCTTTTGAAAGTGCGGACAAGGCGCTCGACCTCCCCATTCGATTGCGGATGGAAGGGCGGTGCTGTAACATGATGAATCCCTTGTCCAGTACAAAAATCACGGAAGGCCTGCGAAGAGAACTGAGGGCCATTGTCCGTGACAATCGTGGATGGAAAACCTTCTAGCGCAAAGATTTTGGACAAAGTCAACGTCGACGCCGCAGTGGTGGGCGATGGACATCGAACAACAAACGGAAACTTCGAGAAGGCGTCAATCAACAGTAGCCAATAAGTGCCGAGGAAGGGGCCGGCAAAGTCAGCGTGCACCCGTTCCCATGGCTGCGCCGGATCAGGCCACAGAGAGGGCATTGTACGGGGTGCAGCCAGTTGTTGAGCACACTGACCACACGCAGCGACCATGTGGGCGATGTCCGAATCAATACCGGGCCAATAAACGTGCCTGCGGGCCAGGGACTTAGTCCGAGAAATCCCCCAATGGCCCTCATGCAATAGTTGTTATCTTTGCGAAGAGAGGCCGGCACCACGTCCCGCGGAGATGCACCATCCGTGGCCAGAAGAACAACACCTTCACGAACAGACAGACGAAGGCGCAAGGCATGGTAGTTGCGAAGGGGATCCGATGCCCGGCCCTTGGTCCTGTCCGGCCAACCCCGTTGAACAAAACCGATCACCTGACGCAGGAGCGGGTCCCGCGCAGTAGCCGACGCGACCTGCGAACCTGTAAGCGGAAAACCCTCGACCGCACGACGTTCTTCCTCATCAATGTGGAAACAGTAGTTCATCTCGATCGAAAACCAGGTCGGGGCCCATCGGCAAACGCGACAACGCGTCAGCGTTGGCGTGCTGGGCCGTGGGGCGATAGTGAATCCCAGTGAAAACGAGACAAGTATAAGGCCCAACGTTGCAGGCGGTGAGCTGCCTTATCCGGAAGCGACGCCGAGGGGCTGAACAGAGACCGGCGGCTTGTGGTCGGTGATGAGGTGAAACTTAGAACCATACAAAAAACGCTGAACTTTTTTTAGAGCATAAATGATAGCGAGCGCCTACTTTTCGATTTGAGAGTAACGCCGTTGGGCATCGTTGAGGGTCTTGGAAGCGTAGGCGATGGGTCGTTCCGACCCATCCTCATACCGATGGGCGAGAACAGCCCCTAGGCCATACTGTGATGTGTCAGTCGCCAGAACCAAGTGCTGACCCGGACGGAATGCGGCAAGACAAGGCGCCGACTGCAAATGAGCCTTCAGGCGGACAACAGCCTGCTCACACTCGTCGGACCAACAGAAACGAACGTTTTTGCGTAACAGCTGATGCAGAGGATGAGCCACCGCCGCCGCGGATGGAATGAATTTGTGATAATAAGCAATCTTGCCTAGAAACGCCTGAAGTTCTTTGACAGTAGACGGCCGGGGTAGAGCGGTAAAGGCCGCAACGTGCTGTCGTAGAGGACGTATACCCTCACGGGACAAGTGGAAACCAAGATACACAATGGAGGGTTGGAAGAACTGTGACTTGTCCTGATTGCACTTCAACCTAGCCGAATGCAGAACCCGAAACAGGGAACGCAAATTGCGAAGTTGCTCCACAGTGGAGGCCCCCGTGAGAACAATGTCATCCAGGTAGTTGATGCAGCCGGGAACGGAAGCCGTGAGCTGTTCCAAAAACCGCTGAAAAATGGCCGGCGCGCTAGCGACGCCAAATGGTAACCGCTGGTACTGATACAACCCACAAGGAGTGTTTATGACGAGAAATTCCTTGGAAGACGCATCCAATGGCAACTGATGGTACGCCTCCGATAAGTCAAGTTTGGAAAAGAACTGGCCCCCAGCGAGCTTGGTAAATAACTCCTCAGGACGGGGAAGAGGATAAGTGTCAATGAGGCTCTGAGCGTTGACAGTGGCTTTAAAATCACCACACAATCGCAGACTCCCGTTTGGTTTAGAAACCACCACCATTGGCGATGCCCATTCGCTGGAGGTAACAGGAAGGAGAATCCCTGAAGCTGTTAACCTGTCTATCTCAGCCTTGACAGGTGCACGCAACGCCATCGGAATAGGGCGTGCCCGGAAAAACTTAGGGCGAGCCGTAGGTTTGAGAGTAATGTGGGCTTCAAAATCCTTGGCACGACCCAGACCAGCAGAGAACACGGACGAGAATTCAGAACACAATCCATCCAGCTGTTGATACGGAATATCCTCAGATATGAGGTGCACATCATCATCAATGGAGAACCCGAACAACTGGAAAGCATCATAACCGAACAGGTTTTCAGTGCCCGCATGATCCACCACATAAAACGTGAGGGGCCTAACAACAGACTTGTAGGCAGTGGAAGCATCAAACTGGCCAACGATAGGAATCTTCTGCTTATTATAAGTTCGCAGATTTCGCGTAACTGGAGACAAGGGAGGGGAGCCCAACTCCAAATACGTGCGAGAATTAATGAGAGTCACTGCAGAGCCAGTGTCCACTTGCATGCGAATGTCTTTGTCCAGAACACGAACAGTAACAAACAACTTATTTGTTTGAGAAAGCACACAGTTAACATCCATGTCCGATGCCTCGTCCTCGTCGACAGGAACTTTAGGGGACTGACACACACAAGCAATGTGGCCTTTTTTCCTACATGAATTACACGTGGCCCAACGTTTTGGACACGCGGCCCTGTCATGCTGTACGAAACAACGTGGACAAGAAGGAAGTGCGGAACGAACCTGCTTCTGTGGTTGCTGTTTTCGCTGCGAGCGTGGCGGCCCAACGCGACGTTGTTGACGAGTGAACCGCCGCGACATCGTCGTTCCCCTGTGAAACAGGCAAATTGTCCGTGTCGAAAGTGGTCTGTACAGCGCCTACATCACACCACGCTTCTATTTGCGCACCAGCAGCGTGAGACACTTCAAAAGATTGAGCGATGCTTAGCACTTCCGACAACGACGGGTTTGGTAGTTGTAAGGCACGTTGCCGAACTTCTTTATCAGGAGCAAGCCGTAGAATAGCGTCCCGAACCATTGAATCAGCATAAGACTCATGATGAGTGTCCGTGACAAACTGACATTTCCTACTCAGACCGTGTAGTTACGCCGCCCAAGCCCGGTAAGATTGATGGGGCTGTTTACGGCACCGGTAGAACGCCACGCGGGCGGCAACGACGTGGGTGTTTTTTCGGTAATAGGTAGACAATAAGTCACACATTTCTTGGACGGACAGAGAGGCAGGTTCCTGCAGAGGGGCTAACTGAGATAGCAGCTGATAGATCCGTGGGGAAATCCAAGATAGAAATAACGACTTACACATAGGAGCGTCGACAACGCCGAAAGCCAAGAAGTGTTGCCGCAAACGCTTCTCATAATCCTCCCAGTCTTCAGCGGCCTCGTCGTAAGGAGGGAACGGAGGCGGAGAAGAGGAAGACAGACGATGAGTAAGCGACGTCGACAACGCCTGAATAGCAGCCGTCAGCTGTGTTTGTTGTTCAATAAGCGCTTGCAGAAGCTGTTCCACGTCTTCCCCGACACGAACAGACAATTCCACAACGCAGGAAAAAAAAAATATCCGACTTCGTTGCCAAAAAGTGTTATAACCTTTAAGCACTAATAAATTGTGTGGATATGCAAATGTAGAACAATAGCGGGTTACATGCTACCAACTCTGAATCTGTCATTAGACTGCTGTGCCGTGACATGCGGCCGGCGCCGTTCATAGCCAGGTGGCGCTCCCGCGCTGAGCCGAGTTGCGGAGCGCCTCTATCGCCGTGTTCGCGTACTGACGTAGCGGCACTTTTAAATTTCGTGGCACTGTCACAACAAAAACGTTTAAAAGAGTTAGTACAAGAGATTGAACTAGCATTTTTGCACTGTCTGATAATGCGACGACACTTTGCAAGCAACTGTTTATAACGAATACAGTTCTCCTTTGTGGGATGATGTTCAAAGACACGGACAGGATATATCTGCAAGCAGACTACATCTTGGCGTTCGTCAGTCTACCAGGGGAATGGGACATGTAGTAGAGAAGAGGTGCAGGGGATGGATCATTCTGCAGTGGCAAGGATAACATTGTAAAGTACTCTTCCTGATCGTCACTGCTGTGGAAATGTCGTTCGTCGACGGTGAACATTACTGGGACGACGTGTCACTGTCAACAGGTGGCCGGCCCGGCCCGGCCTACCAGTTATTGTTTCTTGTGATTACTGGTCAGTCTGTGTCATGGACCTGCTGACTATACACATTGTTTTGATTTTGAGTGCATTTTGTTGTTCACCACGGTTATTGTTAGCGTATAAAGTAAAAATTGTAGAACAATCCGATAAAGGAGGTATGGGTAAACAGCTGACTGAGATGTAAATTGTTGGACAAACAAGGACATGAAAAGGAGCAAACCTACACTTTTAAACTTTGTGTCAATGCTTGAAAATGAAAATGGTAGTTCTTCAAAAAAACCAATGAAGGTGGCATCAAACAAAAATTCAGAAGGTGGTCTTTTCAGGTGGTTTTTGCAGCAATGTTCTATGGAAAACCAATTTTCGGGTCGGATTCTTTGTGAAAAAGTTAGGTCAGAAGATTGGTTGTTCATTCTTTAAAGCAAGTAACGTCTGGCTAAAAAATTTTAAGTGCACGCACTGTGTCCTTGAATTACATTTAAGTGTCGAGAAGTTATTAGCAGACTCCCAAGCTGCAGCAGATTTAACTGAAAAATTTAAGGTTGTAGCAGACTCCTGTGATACTAAGCTTTTGTACAATGCTGACGAAACCAGTCTTGTTTGGAAGGCTCTGCCTAAAACCACTTTAGCATCTAAAAGAGAGTGTAGTGTTCCGCGACAATGTTAGTAAAGACCGTGTTATGGTGCTTACCTGTGCAAACACTACGGGCAGCCATAAGACACCTGTTTTGATGATAGGGAAGTCAAAAAGCCCGAGAGCATTTTTTTTTTTATATAAAAACCAACACAAGGTTTGGATGACTGCAATATTGTTTACTGAGTGGTACAATGAAATTTTTACCCCTGATGTGAAAAAGCAACAAAAAGCTCTTGGAAGATAAGGCAATAAACTGCTTTTGATTGATGATAATGCACCAACTCATCCCACCAGAGAATTGAAGGAAAGAGGGAATGGACAGTTCATAACAATCTGTTTACTACCAAACGTAACAAGCTTGTTGCAACCACTAGACCAGTCTGTTATCGAAACTATGAAACGATATTAAAGAGGGCAACTTTTGCTAGAGAGCAAAGATGAAGATTTGCTCGGTAACCACCAAAAAATAAATAAGAAATATTTTGCTTACATGGTGGTGGAAGTACTGAGCTCATTATTAAAATGTGCGTGGAACAAGTTGAAAGGCATATCAACTGAAGAAAAAAAAAAAGAAGAAAAAGGAAAAAGAAGCCCCAGAAAAGCAAATGGAAGAGAAGGAGAAGATGAGGATGGCATGTCATTTGCGGAATTAAAAAACATTCTTTTAAACATTCCTTGACGTTCAGTGTTAGTGCTGAAAATACAGGAGAATGGATGGCATGTGATTTGTCAGATCCTGGGTTTCAAATTCTAAATGATGATGATGAACTTATTGAAAGTGAGAGAGAAGCAAGTGTTGAGCAAGATGATGACCTTAATGACTAAGTTGCAGCAGACATGGGACCATCAACTAATGAAATGTTTGCCAGCCTCAAAACTGCGTTGAAATTGATGGAGCATCAGACTGACTGTGACCACAAGCAACTTCTTACTGTCAAGCGGATGCTTGACTTGGCTGCCCGAGAACAGATGAAGACAGTCAAGTGGTTTACTTTGATCGAACAAACAATGACTTTCAGCACCGGTACTGTACAGTTTGCTATATAACATCTACGTAAAAGTGTTGCATTTTCATTTTAATTCATTAAAACCTCTTTTTTTAAACTATTTCTTCTCCAATTTTCAACAAAGTATTAAATTATTGTAATCAAAATATGTAGACTTTTTTTAAAAAAATCAATTATCTGAATTTTTTATTATCTAAATTGATCCAGTCCCAATCAATTCGGATAACTGGAGTTGTCCTGTATATCAGAAATAGTGATTCATCAAAGAAAAAAACATCGATATCAACGTTATCTTCTCCTCATTTACAGTCCAGAGAATGGTTTGCTGCAGCTCTCCTCCAAGTCTGTTGTGTGCAAGCCTCTTCATTTCTGTTCTGGATCACAACTGCTGCCTACCTGGTAACAGTAGTCAAGCCCCAGTCTCCCCTGCAGCTTTACCTCCCTCCCCCCCCTTTTCCCATCACTTCCCTCCAATACTGAACTGGTGATTCTTTGATTCCTCGGAATGTGTCTTATCATCTACACCCTTCTTTTAGTCCATTTGTATCACGAATTTCTTTTTTGCCCAACTCAATTCGGGACATTCTCATTTGATACACACACCCAGTCTCAGGCATCCTTGTTTAGCACCACATTTCGAAAGCTTCTGTTCTCTACTTGTCTCGACTGTTTATCATCCACATTCCATTTCAGTATGAGGCTACAGTCCAGAAAAATACTTCCTAAATTCAGTATTAACAAACTTCTTTTCCAGAAATAATTTTGCCTCTATAGCCAGCCTGAAGTTTATAATCTCTTCACTCCATCCACCATCAGTTATTTTGCTGCCCCAATAACAAAACTCATCAATTACTTTTAGGGTCTCATTAACTACTCCATTTCCCTCATCACCACCCAAACTGATTACATTCAATTACCCTCATTTCACTTTTATCGGTGTTCCTTTTATAATCTCATTTCGAGGCACTTTCCATTCCATTACACTTTCTCCCTAGTCTTTTGCCATTTTGGACCGAATTACAATGCTGTCAGCAGTCTATAAAGTTCTATCCCTCCTCTCTAAATTTCAATACCTTTCCAAAATTTCTCCTTAGTTTCCTTAACAAGTTGCTCAATGCAAACACTGAATAACTTTATGGATAAGACTACAACCCTGTCTCATTCTATTTTCAACCACTGCTTTCCTTTCATGTACTTCAACCATACAACTGCAGACCTGTTTCTGTACAACTCGTATATAACCTTTCAGTACCCGTACGGAACTACGATGTCAACTTGTCCCACTCGGTGCAGCCTGGGTGATGATAAAGAGCTGACGAAACTGGTTGCCAGACAACATTCGGATCGCCTGACTAAAGCACATGGCACCCGACACTACAGAAAATTTAATTGGTCCTTCTCTCTTGTTCAAGGCACATATCACAAAATGTATGGAGTTGCTAATACGTTTGCTTCTCCGTAGAATGTACCCAACTGGTTAAGACAGCCATGACCAACAACACTCATGAATTTATCATCAAACAGGGAGAAATAACTATCAGTTTTATATATATATATATATATATATATATATATATATATATATATATATATATATATACCCCACTCCGAACTGGACACCTGAAACCTGCCTCTACTGCCCCACTTAACAATCTATGTAGGGAAGCTTCAACAATCATTACACACAATGAAAAGATAGGCCCAACAGTATCAACAGCAAAACACTAACTAACAGGGCCTAATGTTATAACTTCAAGTCGAACAAATATATTTCAAGGAAGACGCAAGACATGAAAGTCACAGATCAAGTAAACAGAGTAAGACGTGTGTACACTTTAACAGTCAAATCATAACTCAGTCCAAGTCTAGCGGCCGCTGGCTGGCTGGCCGCTTAAATGGCGCTGCTGCTGCTGCATGGCTGGCAGACAGCGCCGCATGTAGAGGACGCGTGTAACTGCGCGGCGGCACTTTGAAAGATCAGCGAGTCACAACACTTTTCCCCCTTTGAATTTTTTGCGCAGGTCTTGATGGAGGTGTTGTTTGACTGGCCGTAAAGTCTCAAGGAGGAGGCTTCCCGTACGGACGGATGTGTCCCCGATGATAACGGGTCAAGATGACAGGAGATGTGGGGGTCGAATCTGCTGGGGCCCCGTGCACCAACTTGCCCGTTGCGGCAAGTCCGGTTGTTATAACAGGAGACATGGGCGATGTGTCCACGTTCATAGGAGAAGGAGGCGAGTAGAGTTGCTCCGACAGATGATGGTCATCTGGTTCATGCATGGGCACGTCTCCTGGTGGTGTCAGTTCTTGTGCTGGCACCGATATGATGGTGAGAGGAGTGCGTTATGAGCAATGAGAGACTCCAGTATCCCGAGAGACAGGTAGAGCCGAAGGTGGTGAAGTGGCATCCAGAACAGGCGTTGCCGGCACACGAGGCCGAAGCTGGTCCGAATGATGCACTGCAACACCCATGTCCGTCTGGATTTCATACAGGCGTTGGCCACGGCGTCGTAAGATGCGGTCAGGACTCCATTTTGGCCACCTGCCATATCCCCGTACCCATACAAGGTCGTCGGCGGTGAACCGGCCAAGGGAGGGCACCTGCGGCCGTGAGGTGGAAGGCCGCAGAAGATGAAGTAGAATGCGGGGCTGTCGGCCAAGTAAGAACTCAGCCGGGCTGTGGTTGCCCATGGGGGTGAAACGGTAAGAAGCCAGAAATTGGAAAAGCGCATCATCAGCAGCAGAAGTAGTCAGGAGTTCCCTCATCTGAGCCTTAAATGTGCGGACAAGTCGTCCAGCGTCATCGTTTGACTGTGGATGGAATGGAGGGGCCGTGACATGCATGACGCCGTGATAGGCACAAAAATCCGCAAAATCGGAAAAGGCAAATTGCGGACCATTATCAGTAACAAGAGTAGTGGGAAGGCCTTCGAAAGAGAAAATGTGAGCTAGAGCATTGGTGGTTGCCACGGTGGTAGGCGACGTGCAACGGACAATGAAAGGAAAGTTAGAGTAGGCGTCAATAACGAGAAGCCACTAAGTACCTAAAAAAGGTCCCGCGAAGTCAGCATGAATACACTCCCAGAGCTTCTCAGGCGAAGGCCACGGTGATAAAGATGACTTTGGGGCGGCGGCCTGTGACACACAAGGGCCGCCGACCATGAGTGTGATTTCAGAGTCGATGCTGGGCCAGTACACGTGACAGCGCGCCAGAGATTTTGTGCGAGAGACACCCCAGTGCCCTTGGTGAAGGAGGCGCAAGACCGAAGCACGCAAAGACGCAGGTACCACAACACGTGGCGAAGCATTTTCAGTGGAAAGGAGGATAACACCATCCCTAACCGTGAGGCGGTAACGCAAAGCGTGGTAGTTCCGCAATGGATCTTAGCGGAAGGACGATCTGGCCAACCCTTCTGAATACAGCGTAAAACCTGGGAGAGGGTAGGGTCAGAACCCGTAGCAGCCGCCAGCCGGTCCCCAGTGATGGGGAACCCATCCACAACTCGCTGCTCAGCAACATCCACGTGGAAACACAAAAGTTCGTCCCTGTCGAATGCCAGATCAGGACCCATGGGAAGGCGAGACAGAGCATCAGCATTCGCATGTTGAGCTGTCGGCTGGAAATGAATCACATAATTGAAACGAGACAAGTAAAGAGCCCAACACTGGAGGCAGTGTGCAGCCTCGTCGGGAAGTGACGTTGATGGATGAAACAAGGAAAGAAGTGGTTTGTGATCCATAACAAAACGAAATTTGGATCCACAGAGAAAAACACCAAACTTATGAAGAGCATAAATAATGGCCAAAGCTTCTTTTTCAATTTGAGAATACTTTTGTTGGGCATCCATGAGCGTTTTGGAGGCATAAGCAATGGGTTGTTCAGAACCGTCAGAAAAACTGTGCACAAGGACTGCACTGACCACGTATTGAGAGGCATCCGTGGCAAGAACAAGATGTTGGCCAGGTCGATAAGTAGCCAGGCACGGGGCCTGTTTCAGCATAGTCTTCAATTTCTGGAAAACCGCATCGCATGACGCGGACCAGTGAAAAGGCACGTTTTTATGCAACAGGCGATGCAACGGCTGAGCCACTGAAGCAGGTGATGGTAAAAACTTGTGATAGTATGCTATTTTCCCCATGAAGACCTGCAGTTCCTTAACAGATGTAGGGTGAGGAAGGGCATCGATCGCAGCGACAGTTTGCTGAAGCGGACGAATACCATCCGGAGAGAGTCGAAACCCCAAGTACATGATAGATGTCTGAAAAAATTTTGATTTCTGAAGATTACACTTAAGACGGGCAGTCTGTAAGACATGAAAAAGTGTGCGGAGATTTTGAAGATGGTCATCAGTGGTGGAGCCAGTGACAAAATGTCGTCCTGGTAATTTATAAACCCACGGACAGTGAGCAGTAATTGCTCCAAGAATCACTGATGGAGAGCAGGGGCGCTGGCAACTCCGAATGGCAATCATTGGTATTGATAGGGGCCGAAACGCGTGTTAAGGACCAGAAACTGCCGGGAAGCAGCGTTGAGAGGAAGTTGATGATAAGCTTCTGACAGGTCAAGTTTAGAAAAATACTGGCCTCCAGCAAGTTTAGTGAACAGTTCTTCAGGTAGAGGCATAGGGTAAGTGTCAATAAGGCATTGAGCATTTACAGTGGCTTTGTAATCGCCACAGAGACGAATATCACAATTTGGCTTAGCAACGACGACGACAGGAGAGGACCACTTACTGGAAGTGACAGGAAGCAAGACCCCTGAAGCAGTGAGACGATCAACCTCCCATTTGACCTGATCACGAAGGGCCACAGGAATGGGCCGAGCCCGAAAAAACGGGCCAAGCAGTGGGTTTGAGTGTGATATGAGCTTCAAAGTCCTTTGCACGGCCTAACCCAGGAGAAAAAAGGGACGAAAATGTCGTCGACAAGGAATCCAATTGAGCATAAGGAATAGCATCAGAGACGATATTGACAGAGTCATCTATGGAGAACCCAAAAACGCGAAAGGCATCACAACCAAAAAGATTCTCTGCGTTACTATGACCGACCACAAATATGGGAACAGTGCGAATGACAGATTTGTAAGATACCTCAGCATCAAATTGTCCCAAGAGAGAAATCTTCTGTTTGTTGTAAGTCCGTAATTGCCTAGTGAGTGGTGACAGGATTGGAGAACCCAACTGAAGATACATCTGAGAATTGATGATAGTGGCACCAGAACCAGTATCCACCTGCATGCGAACATCTCGGCCAAGTATATGGACAGTGAGGAATAACTCCCCTGAAAGGGTAGAAGTACAATTGACAGACAACACAATCAGAATCACCGTCATGTTCATGATCATCATGTATGCGGTCAGATTTGCAAACGGATGACACATGACACTTCTTTTTTTTATTGCATTTGTGACCCACGGCCCAACGTTGTGGACAATCTACTCGTGAATGTTCCATAAAACACCGCGGACATGAAGGAAGTTGCCGTGGGTTTTGCTGCAGTTTCTTAGAGGTTAGTTTACGGTTAGGCCGAGGCTGCGCTTGGGAGCGTACTGCGGCCACATCGGCCGGCGGGGATACGCCACACGCTTCGTCAACATCACACAGAGGTTGTATTTCCCCGACGTCACCCCATGCCTCTATTTGTGCTCCAGTGGCACGAGAAATTTCAAAAGACTGAGCAATGGATAGGACTTCATCTAGAGTCGGATTTGCCAACTGAAGGGCACGTTGCCTAACTTCTTTGTCGGGAGCCGACCGGATAATAGCATCCCGTACCATGGAATCGGCATAGGATTCTGTGTGAACTTCAGTAACAAATTGACACTTTCTACTGAGTACGTGAAGTTCAGGAGCCCAAGCGCGATAAAATTGATTCGGTTGTTTTTGACAACGATAAAAGGCAACACGAGAGGCTACCACATGCGTTTGCTTTAGAAAATAGACGGACAGAAGTGAGCACATTTCAGCAAAGGACAAAGACGCAGGATCTTTCAAAGGAGCCAATTGCGACAACAACCGATACATTTGAGGTGAAATCCATGAAAGGAGCAGAGACTTACATGTTTGTTCATCTGCGACATGAAATGCCAAGAAGTGCTGTCGAAGACGTTTCTCGTAATCAGACCAGTCTTCCGCTGTCTCGTTGTAAGAAGGAAAAGTAGGTAGAGACAACGACGAGAGACGCCCCGCATTTGATGCTGCGACGAAATGACGAATCGCATTTGTGAGAAGCGTTTGCTGTTCTATGAGACATTGCAATAGTTGCTCTAAAGTAGCCATGGAAACATGTGGGTCAACGATGGAAAAGAAAAATCCCATCCTTGTCGCCAATTGTTATAACTTCAAGTTGAACAAATATATTTCAAGGAAGACGCAATACATGAAAGTCACAGATCAAGTAAGCAGAGTAAGACGTGTGTACACTTTAACAGTCAAATCATAACTGAGTCCAAGTCTAGCGGCCGCTGGCTGGCTAGCCGCTTAGGTGCTGCTGCTGCTGCTGCTGCTGCTGCATGGCTGGCAGACAGTGCCGAATGTAGAGGACGCGCGTAACTGCGCGGCGGCACTTTGAAAGATCGGCGAGTCACAACACCTAAGGTAACTATTTCTACGATTTGATGCAAAAGAGAAAGACTCTTCTAAACCAGCAGCTAGGAGCCGAAAATACAATCCATATTTATGCTTTGTAAGCAAAACAATGAGAACATACCACTGCAAGGGACCTGCAGAATACTCTTGAGACTTCCCACACAGCCAAAACTGCCCAGCTGTAATTGAAATAACAATAAGCATCCTCTTATCTGGTCCTATTCCCATCTGCGATGGCATTTTAAGATTGCAGACTGGAAGAATCTCTTCAACCATCTTGACAAATGCTTAGGGTGAATACCAGCTTCTGTTGAAAACTACCAGACACTCACAAGAACAATGACTGAAACACCAAGGAAGACCAGCCCTAGAGGATTCCACAACATGTACATACTGGGATCAGATGCCTAGTGTGAAAAGTTAGCGTACTGAAGGAAGCTCAACACAAGAAACAGATAGAAACAGTCACCAACATGGATTTTGTTTGAGAGATATAGAAGACAAGGCTGGTCATCTTTAAAGGTATCAGACAGAGAACTAAAGGATTCAAAAGGTAAGATGACCCTGCTCCCAGATGAGACTCCAAACCAAGTCATGATTTCTTCCAGAACCCCAAAGGACAAAGCACACACCACACGTAACAAACATGAACATACAGTCTTGAAGACATTTACCACAGACTAGACCGTATTTTCCCAGCCATTCAGTACAAGACAACAACACTGGCACTCAAAACATTAAAGTGGAAGAGGTACCAGGGCCTGAATTACAGTTGTAGTGGTAGTAGTAGTATGGTATTCTGCCTTACAGCAAGTCTTGTCACGGGTTAACTTTTGTCTGTCCATAGCCAGTATTTTCATTTCTGAATATTTGTCTCCTTTGATATTGTCCAGCATTTGATATCTTCTATTTCCTCTTCCCCTTTTTCCCTCCACCATTCCTTCTATTCCTTCTTTCAATAAACAGTCCCTCCTCAAACAATGTCCAATCCAGTTCTGCTTTCTCTTTCTGATGACTCACAGCATGTTTCTTTCTTCTCCAACTCTTCTTAATGCTTCTTCATTCCTTACTCGGTCTTCCCATTTCACTTTTTCCATTCTTCTCCATATCCACATCTCTTCATCTTCCTTCCTCAATGTCCAGGTCTCCACAAAATATAGTGTAACGCTCCAGATGTAACATTTGGCAAATATTTTCCTCAGATCTTCGTTTAGTGGTCCCCAAAGTAATTTCCGTTTCCTCTTGAATCCTTCTTTTGCCATTGCAATTATTTTCCTAATTTCTGTTGAGCAATACATATCATCCATTATTACACTTCCCAAGTAATTGAAGTTATTCACTTGCTCTATTTCCTCTCCCCCTATTTTCATGCGGCATTTTCTCCCCTTTCCTCCAATTACCATGCTTTTCGTTTTCTTCTTGTTAATCTTCATTCCATATTCTTCTAATTTTTTGTTTAGATCATCTAACATTTGTTCCCTCTCTCTCTTGCACTCTCTGCCATCACAACCATGTCGTCTGCAAATCTTGTACACTCCACTCTCCGACCTCCTATACAAACTCCTCTCCTTCCATCAAAACTTTCACTTACGGTATATGTACCAAAAACTGGATGACAGAGTTCTGTAACAATACTGTCGCAGAAGAAACTGTGTAGCACCATGGTGTAGGGGATATGATACTAAACTGTTGCATAGAGGGTCGTGAGTTCAAAACTCACCTGGATTATACAATTTTAGTTTCTATATACGGTTCAAGTACATTCTATAAGTATCCACAAATGTCGAGTCATCGTACTGGAATGTTCTGTAGCTGTATATATACAATGTGTGTTCTGGCCGGAGGAAGTTTGCTCCACACTCATGTATGTGGATTAGTGAATTTAGTGTTCGACATTCATCTCATTACACCTTCTCCTATGTGACATTATTCTGGTGGAGACACTGGGTACTGGAACTTGTGATAGTGCACATTATCGACGACACAGTGGCTCCCATCAGGACACGACAGAGCCCCCGTTTACATGGCGAGCCATATTCAACAGATCACAATCTATCGGAGACAGAAGAAGAAGAGGACGTTTCGATGATAGCAACTGTGTGCCACCACATGAGACATCCTTCCGGGTTCTCTGGTGACAATGACCAAGATCCAAACAAGTGGCTGAAGGTATATAAGCATATAGCCAAATTTAAGAAATGAGATGACACCGTCTGTTTGGCTAACGTATTTTTCTACTCAGAGTGTGCTGCCAAGCAATGGTATGAGATCAACAAGGAGAAGTTCACAAGCTGGGAGGTATTCCAGGCAGAACTGTGCAAGTATTTCGGCGCCACACAATGACAGAAGTGCAAGGCTGAAGATAAATTAAAGTTCAGGGCACAGCGCCCAGGAGAAACTACAGCATCCTACATTCAAGACGTCTTGGAGCTGTGTAAAATAGTGGATACTAGAATGGAGGAGGAAGATAAGGTTGTACATCTCATGCAGGGTGTTGCTGAGGACATGTATCAAGCCCTAGTCCTGAAGGAGGTTTCGACAGCAGACTATTTCATAAAATGGTTCCAGTATATCGAGACAATGTATCAAAAAAGAATTACACGCAAGAAGTTTGAATGGCTTCCAAAAGTCATATCGATGTACGTGATGGAGGCAGCAACTGATATCACAAGTGTTCATCAGACAGACAGAGAGGAAGTTCAGAAGGCACTTGAATAGCACAGCGAGCAAAAAACCGAGACGCTTCAAGAGGTCATACGAGAGAAATTGGAACAGACGTTGAACCCAATCTCCCGTCCTTCATTTCCCTTTAAAATGGTGAAAATGTCGAGACCCAGGCAGAGTTACGTTCCTACAATGCCGCATAAGGGACCTGTTTGGGCACTAAGGAAGATTGACGTCTGGAGGACCCAGGATAACCAACCAGTAGACCTCCACTGCTGACGACTGGGACATGTGGTGCGATATTGTTGAGAAAGGCGGTGGTTATCTGATGACACCCGTACCAGAAGATAGCAGACCAATCTTAGCCAATGCCAGCTCTAGGAGGACGAAGATGAACAAGATGATGGGGGTGTAGCACGACGTAGGTCACCATCACTGGAAGCTAGCCGCTGGAGAGGACGCTCCCCAACACGCTGATAAGGTCTCCATAATCGTTTAGAAGCTCCAGCCAATCACCTAGCCACAGAAACCTGGAAAACTAAAGGGTACGACCTTCCTTGGAGGTGAGGCTGCTGAGGAGAAAGATCCTCCGCCATCGATCACTACAAAAATGATAGGAAACTACGTTCATATCCTAATGGATGGCTAACTAGCCCAAGCTCTCGTGGACTCTGGAGCATCATCTTCAGTCATTTCGGAGACGTACAGCAGCCAGTTGCAGGAAAACCGTATTCGTCGACAACAAAACATCTCTTTTGAAGGTGGCTAATGGGAAATACGTAAAACCTACAGGAATATGTACCATTCGTGTGGGTATAAGTGGCCATATACAGCCCTTAGAATTCATAGCCCTACAAGAGTGTAGTCATGACATTCTCAGATGGGACTTTTTGAAAGATTCTCCGGCAATTATAGATTGTGGTCACTTGAAGATTATGCTAGACGTAATGAGATTCTCTGTGCAGGAAGATGTGCAACTGAGTGTGTGAAGACTATGTACGCTGGATGAAGAGATCATTCCTGCAGTCAGCACTAGAAAGGTAACTGTTACGTATCATGCCATGCATCAACCCATGGATCTTGTAGTGGATTGTAAAAGAAGCATACTACTGGAGAATAACTTCGTGGTCCCAGGCTCTGTCGTCTTGATTAAGAACGGAGTCGGTGAATTGTGGATAGTTAACTGTCGCTGAGAATCACAGATCCTTCCAAGACGCATGTGCATAGCAAACGCTGAGCTGTTAATTGAAGAATAGCTGAGCGTCATAGAAACCTCCCATGCTGAGTTTGAGGGTGAAATTAGTGCTACCACTAGGAGACAAGATCTTCTAGCTCGACTATCACCAGATTTCAATAGAAGAAGCTACTTGCCATTCTTCAAGAGTTCACTGAATGCTTCAATCCACAGGTGAAGAGCAAATTAGACAAATCGATGGTGAAGCAGCAAACTAGCATGAAGACTATCAACCAATAAACCAGAGATCATACCGTGTATCAGCAATGGAATGTAGAATAATTTGTGACGAGGTAGAGAAAATGATGAAGAATGACATCATTCAGCCTTCGCAGAGCCCATGGTTGTCACCAGTGGCCCTCGTCAGGAAGAAGGATGACAGTTGGCGCTTTTGTGTTGATTACAGGAAGCTTAATAAGATAACTAATAAGGATGTTTACCCTCTTCCATCAACTGATGATACACTAGATTGTCTGAAGGAGGCTAAGTTTTTCTCTACCATGGACATGTACACAGGATACTAGCAAATTGAAGTAGATGAGGCTGATCATGAGAAAACTGCATTCATCACCCCTGAGGGACTGTATGAGATTAAAGTAATGCCGTTTGGTTTGTGTAATGCACCAACAACTTTTGAATGGACGATGGAGAATCTTCTAAGTCACCTGAATAGGATGATGTGTCTTTGTTATTTAGATGACATTATAGTGTTCTCAGAGACATTTGATGAGTGTATAAAAAGACGAGGATATAAAATGTAGACTGGCAACGGCAAGGAAATCGTTTCTGAAGAAGAGAAATTTGTTAACATCGAGTATAAATTTAAGTGTCAGGACGTCGTTTCTGAAAGTATTTGTAAGGAGTGTAGCCATGTACGGAAGTGAAACATGGAGAATAAATAGTTTGGACAAGAAGAGAATAGAAGCTTTTAAAATGTGGTGCTACAGAAGAATGTTGAAGATTAGATGGGTAGATCACGTAACTAATGAGGAGGTATTGAGTAGGATTGGGGAGAAGAGAAGTTTGTGCCAGAACTTGACTAGAAGAAGGGATCAATTGGTATGACATGTCCTGAGGCATCAAGGGATCACAAATTTGGCATTGGAGAGCAGTGTAGAGGGTAAAAATCGTAGAGAGAGACCAAGAGATGAATACACTAAGCAGATTCAGAAGGATGTAGGTTGCAGTAGGTACTGTGAGATGAAGGAGCTTGCACAGGATAGATTAGCATGGAGAGCTGCATCAAACCAGTCTCCGGACTGAAGACCACAACAACAACAACAACAACATAAAAAGACTGAGGGCCGTTCTGAAGTGTCTCGAACAAGGCGGACTGAGACTTAATCCAAGAAAGTGTCTCTCTGGAGCAAAAGAAATCAAAATACTTGGACACCTTGCGTAGAACGAAGGTGTGCGGCCACACTCAGAAAAGGTGACAGCTATAACGGAACTTCCTATTCCGAAAAGTATTAGAGATGGGAGAAGCTCCCTTGAATTATGTTATTATTACAGTTGTTTTATCAAAGACTTTTGTATCAAAGCCAGGCCACTCCAAGAGTTGTTCAAAGCTGACGCTAAATTTATCTGGGGTGGCACTTAACAAGATTCTTTCAATGTGTTGCGAAAAGCTCTTGACGACTGACCCTGTACTTGGTGTCAATGATGAGAGAGTACCTACAGAACTACACACAGATGCCAGCGAGTATGGGATCAGTGTCGTTCCGGTGCAAAATTCGGATGGAAAAGAGAAGGTTATAGCCTTCTAGGACAGTTATAAAAGCCGAGAGAAACTACATAACTACAGAAAGAGAATGTCTTGCTGTGATTTGGGCCAAGTGCAAATTTCGACAGTATCTCTATGGAAGAGCATTCACAGCTGTTACAGACCATCACTCACTTTGTTGGTTGACAGGTCTTAAGTAACCATCCAACAGAACAACTCGCCAGGTGGGCACTATGTCTTCAAGAGTATGACATTACCACAGTGTACAAAAGTGGAAGAAAACACAAAGATGCCGACTGTCTCTCAAGAAACCCTGTGCAAGAACATCAAGACCTTGATGCAGATAGTGACTGTCTCGCTGCACTCCAGCATCTCTCTGCTGAGCAGAAGGACACCAAGATATCTCAAATAATGCTTGCCTTAAATCAGTCAGAGGATGTGAAAGGAAAATTTAAGGTAGTTAATAGATTACTTTGCAAGAAAAACTTTGGTCCGTTTGGAAAGATGTGGATACCAGTGATTCCTAAACACATGCGCTTAGATATTCTACAGAAATTCCATGGCACACCTGAGACCAGACATTTAGGATTTATTAAGACCTACAATAGAATCAGCAATGAGACTTCATTTTTCAACTGCATGGTTCAAGAGCTACCTGGGCGTGAGGGGACAGATGTTAGTAAAAGGGGGCAGACAACATATAGACTTGTAGAGGCTTCTCTGTGAGTCTGCACCAACTTGCAGATGCTGTCTGCAAACCTGCTGAAACTTTTAACATAGGACTTTCTCAACAAATAATTGTTAATTATTTTAATGTGATGTGTTTAAATTATACAACTGATATACTTTATTCCATCATCCTACGTACCACAGATGTTAAAAAACGTTTTTTACTCATATTTGTAATTTTTTTCATAACTTTAACTGAAGCTCAAAGTTGAAATTTATACTGATGTTTTAGATCATAAAGTCCTATTAAGTATGTAATTTTCTGATTTTTATTTAGTTTCCTATCAAAGATATTGCAGACCACAAAATGAAAAAAAAATTTAAAAATCTTCTGTACGTCCATCTTTTCAGAGATGGCTGGTGATTTGGCTGTTCACTACAGACTGAAAGGTGTTTGATTTGACATACTCAAAAAAATCAATTTTCAAAATAGTGTGTTTTCTTCAGTGTAAGCTTCCCAACATTGATATTCCATAAACAGTGACTACACTATATAGTATAACTGCACAAAAATATTAAGACTGAGAAATTACTCCTTCTTTGGGAAACCGATGAAAAATTGATTTTTTGAATTTGTGCTTTTCATTTGATAGATACATGGTGAACAATTAAGAAACTGCTTGGGGAAAAAAGGTCTTTGCAGCCTTAAATAAATTGGCCACTATTTCTGAACAGTTTTGAGTCTACTGATAATTAGGTAATTCAGCCAGCGAATATCCAATTTTTCTGAGATAGCAAAGTAATTAGTTACTTTTGGAGATAAATGTAGCTCCCTTGTTGGTGTACATGAGACTATACGTCAATGTTGCTGATTTCCTAATACTTTTTGCAATTTAGAAGACTATTTCATTTCAGAATCTAAATTACTTAACGTTGAGTGACATTAATCAGTTCTATAAACTTACTTTATTTAAAAAGCAATGAAAAATTTTAATTACATTAATTTTAAATAAATCAGACAGTAAAAGTCGGAGAGGAGTTTTAATTTGGGGATGCAAAATAGCTGACAGTGGCCAAGGCAGATACTGTGTAACGTTTACACACGCAAAAAAATTAGTTAATTAATTAATTAAGGTGTCGACAGACAGACGGACAACAACATGATCCTATAAGGGTTCTGTTTTTACTGACTGAGGTATGGAATCCTAAAAATGACGAAAGTGAGAGCAGTCAATAGGCTTCTCTCCTGCTGAACAATTTGCTGTTACATTACGCTTCTTAGCTACTGGAGATTCGTACAGCTCCTTAATGTACATGCATAGGATTTCCAAATCCAAAATCAGTGAAATAATACCAAAAGGGTGTCAGGCTATTATAAAGGTTCTTCAGAGAGAAATTGAAGTGCCGAAATAACTTATTTTTATTGATTGCTTACAACAAAATACCACTGAAGTTATCACACAGATGTAGACATTTAACTGTTTTCTCTTAAAATAAAAACGTTTTCTGTTTCCATTTGCTGCCCCTAGTGAACGTCTATTGGCATTAACTTTATTTCCGTAATTTCACTCTGTTCAAATTATTCTGGTTTTTCAAGTTTTGCCTCAAAAATTAAGTCCTGGATTTTCTTCTGCAGAATGGTAACCCTTTTTTATTATGAAATTCTTGTAGTCCACAATCAATATATTCTGAAAATGAAGTCAATTGATCTTCCGTGGAGGTCCTCTTTAAAACTTCAAGTGCATGATCGGCAGACAAATTATTTTGAATCATTTTCGCAATCTTCTGCGGTGGAATTTGGGGTTGCTCCAAATGTGTACTAGAAGTACTACAAGTACTCACAGTACTCACGCTTTGTATTTCTTCCAGTTGTGAGTCGTCATCTTCTCTTACTTCTTCTGATGTACCCTAAAAAAATGGAAAAAATGTTCAGAATCTTTGTTTACTTTCTTCAGGTACCGCAAACTGAAGCACAATGGGAGAAAATGGCATGACAATTTGAGCTTTGCTGTAATTTCTCTCACTGCATAGGGGCTTTAGATGGAAAACATGTTTGAATTGTTAACCCTGCTAATGCTGGAAGCACTTATTACAACTATAAAGACACTTCCAGCATTGTGTTAATGGCATTAGTGGATGCTGATTACCAATTTCTTTATGCACATGTGGGAGTGAAACGACGTATTTAAGATGGAGGTGTACACAGTTGATTATGTGTACCCAAGATGCAACACCACGCGTCTGCCTGTCTGCATATATGGTAGAAAATACATCTACAGCACTGGAAACAAAATTGCTGGGAATTTATGTTGTGTATTAGGTTTGTATCAATCACCAAATGGTGTAATTAAAACCTTCTTTGAACAGCTGGAAGATATAATCCAACACCTCTCAAAAACATATGCTCATTTGATCATTATAGGAGATCTGAACATAGACACAAGTAAAAATACGGTCAATACTAAGACCCTACTGGACTTATTGAGCATATACAATCTAAAATTAAAAACAGATAAACCAACCAGAGTAACAAAGCATAGTGAAACCATAATTGATCATGTAATAACAAATATTCCTACATGCTGTTGTGACGCACAGGTAATAAACTCCTCATCAGCAGACCATTTTGCAATCATGATAGACATAAATATAAAGACTAGTGATTCAGTGCAGAAGATATGGGAGATGAGAAGACAGAACTACCCACATTACATAAATCTGCTAAAAAAGATGTCAGAGGCAGAAAACTGGGAAACAATATATGCAGCTAAAGATGCAAACACCAAATGGAACCAGTTTTTTTTCTTTATTCGATTATTACTATGATGTTACATGTCCTGTTAGTAAAAGGCTTGTCAAAAAGCAACAACAACAGAAAACTGGGTGACTGGAGAAGTAATCCATGCCAGAAATAATCTGAGAGTGTATTATGACCTCTCAAAAAAAAAAAAAAAAAAACTGAGGCCTACAACACACTGTATAAAATAAAAAATAAAGAGTACTGTAGTTTTATCAGAGAAACTAAAGCATCATTCATCAGGATGTCTATAGATAAGGGAAAGAACTACTCAAAAGGTTTATGGTCTTTCATTAATGAAGAGAGAGGAAAAGTAACAAATCGGGCAGAGGACATCTGCCCACTGATGAGTGGGAAAAGCAACGCAAACCCTCTGGAAGTAGCGAATACTTTTAACAGATATTATATTACTGTAGCAGACGAATTAATAAGACAAAATAAAACAAATGCAGTAAGTAATTTGTTAAACCCCCTCACATACAAATCATACTATGGTTTTCATACCTACAACAGATACAGAAGTGTCAAACCTAATAAAACAACTTAAAATTAAACATTCATCTGGCTTGGATGGTGTCACGTCACATCTCATAAAGGAATGCAGAGAATGTATATTAAAACCATTGACAAACATGCTGAATGCTGCGATAGAAGAAGGTATATTTTTCAGATTCACTGAAAGTAAGTAAAGTGAAGCCAATATTTAAGAAAGGGAACAGGGATGAATCAGGAAATTACTGGCCATTATCATTGATCTCAACATTTGCTAAAATCTATGAAATGATAATAAAGAATAGAATTGTAAGTTTTATAACAAAGTACAGTATAGTGCATTCATCACAACATGGGAAGTCAACAAAAACAGCATCGACAGATATAATTGAGCACATTCTTAATTTACTTGACAGGCAACAAAAGACTTGTAGGATTTTTATGGACCTATCTAAGGCATTTGATTGTGTGAACAACTCAAAATTAATGATGAAATTATATCAGTATGGAATTAGAGGAAAATGCTATGACATACATTACAAATAGGAAACAATGCACACAAATCAGACATACTAGTGGGGGAAATATAGCAAACTACAGATCAGAAACTATTTATACTCTACGTAAATTACTTCCCTAGCTATATAAATCAGAAACTTATAATGTATGCTGATGACACAACAATCATTTGCACAGCTGACACAAAGGAGGAGCTTGAGAAGGAAGCACTCCTGAATATCGAAAATGCAAATAAATATTTAACACAAAACAACCTGTTTACGAATCAGTCTAAAACAATGAATGTAGTATTTCAGACCAAGCATAGTGAAAGTTATTATATAAATGTTAATATAAATGGAAAGACTATTAAAGAAGTAACCAGCACAAACTTTCTAGGAACTATAATAGACAAACATTTGGCATGGGGGGAGCACATAGATGCACTGTGTAAAAAGATAAACAAACAGATCTTCATCGTGCATAAAACAGCAAAGACTGTGGATGATAAAGTCCTCAGATCAGTGTTTTATGGACTTGTCTTCCTCCATTTGTCTTATTCAGTTTATATATGGGGAAGTGCACAAGCTGACTACTTAAAAAGAATATTCACAATTCAGAAAAGGGCAGTGAGGTGCATTGCAAAAATACCACCAAGACAGACCTGTAGGCTAGCTTTTGTACTCTATAATATTATGACAGTATATTCACTGTACATATACCAAAGCATAATGGTAGTAAGGTCAAGCGATAAATACCTCCTAAATAAAGATGTACACAAACACGGTACAAGAGGAAATGATAAACAGAAATCTAAAACTGTCTATGACTGCCCCTGAAGAAGCAGGCAAAATCATTAAAAAAGAAACAGACCTAAAATGTTTTAAAAATCATTTGAAACTATATCTCACAGAGAAATGTATATACAGTTTGAGTGAATACTAAGATGGTGTTTAAATATGTTATATCATTACTGAAATGTACCTTTAAAAATTATCATTTCTGTATGTTGTTTGGATTTGTGTGTATATATAATGTGAAACATGTAATACCTTTGTATGCTTATAGACTATTTTTGTTTATTTATTTGTTTATTTATATACAACCAAACCAAGTTTGATGTTAATAGCCTATTGTATGACACACCCAATACTGTCAGCTGGAGTCCATGGGCAAAGAATAAATAAATAAATAAATTTGTGCCTTGTTAAGCTACGTTCACACTGAGGTATTTGTCATGGAGATTTGTGCCTGGCACATGCAGCTGATGAGGTGTGGCACATGCCCCAAGTTCTTGCAAGCTGTACCTGCATCGTCGACACTAGAATTCCGACAAACACTCTGTTCCAGCACATGTGCGTCTCCATTCGCCAAGCGATAAAACGTATTTTACATAGCAGTTAGTGTTATAACTTGTAATCTCGTCCAATTTTGCTTTCGTTTGCGAATATGGAGTGGACGAAGAACAACACAATGAAACTAACTGAAGAATTTCATGAAAGGCGTTCTTTGTGGGATCCACCATCCCCGACTATAAAAATCACGACGCCAAACGGGATGAAATTCATCAGTTAGCGTGTTTATTCAGCGTTTCTGAGAAAGAGATGGACAGTAAACGCCATAATTTAAGATCTCAATTCCTGCGGGAATATAATAAATCAATGACAAAGCCGTCAGGATCAGGGAGAGAAGATGTTTACATATCTAAGTGGTATGCCTGCAATTCACTGCTACTCATGAAGGATATAAACACACCAAGAGAGAGTTTATCAATGTTTGATATAAGAAAGAGCATATTTATTTCTCATGATTATTTATGTAACACTGATGAATGTGAATGTGTTCTTTGCTGTAGTGCCCGAAAAGAAGTATTTTCGATGAACGATCACTGAACTATCTTTGACACTAAGCAAACAAATGTTGCCACTCCACTTGTCCTTCAGCAGTGAAAAATATGCTGCAAACTCATTTCTCACTTGCTTTGCACCTTCAGCAACATTTCTGCCGATTCTTGACTGCAATGTAAGTGGTGGATTGTCTCTCCATCTCTCAGGTTCTACAGTCTCTATTTCTACGTTTTCAGAATCAAAACTGCCTGGTGGTGAATAAATTAGGCGAGCTTCTCGATTTCTTCTTAGGAAGTTGTGAAGATAAATGCAGCACAAAACTACAACAGTCACTTTATGGGGATCAAAATGAATAGGTTTTTGGAGAACTCGAAAAACAGACGACAGTATCCCAAAGGCATTTTCGATGACTCTTCGGGCTCTACAGAGTCTGTAATTATATACTCTTTCTGTGCTGCCTTTGTTATGATTACCTGGAAAGGGTTTCATTATGTGTTCTTGTAGTGCAAAGGCATCGTCAGCAACAATTACGTAGAGGTGTGGACACTTCTCTTCCAGAAAGAGGCTCTGGTTCTGGTAGGTGCGCCTCGCCTGCTTGAAGGGCTTTGTTAAAAGTTGTTCGGTTAAATACACCTTCGTCCAAAATACGTCCTTGCACTCCCACATCTGCATAAAGAAATTGGTAATCGGCATCCTCTAATGCCATTAACACATTGCTGAAAGTGGCTTTATAGTTGTAATAAGTGCTTCTAGCATCAGCAGGGTTAAAATTCGAATGTGTTTTCCATCTAAAGCGCTATGCAGTGAGGGAAACTACAGCGAAACTCAAATTGTCGTGCAATTTTCTCCCATTCTGCTTCAGTTTGCGGTACCTGAAAATAGTAAACAAAGATTCTGAACATTTTTTCCATTTTTTAGGGTACACCAGAAGTAGTAAGAGAAGACGATTAAATTACAGAAATAAACTTAATGCCAACAGATGTTCATGAGGGGCAGCAAAAGGAAACAGAAAATGTTTGTATTTTAAGAGAAAACAGTTAAATCCCTACATCTGAGTGTTAACTTCAGTGGTATTTTGTTCTAAGTAATCAATAAAAATAAGTTCTTACGGTACCTCAATTTCTCTTGTAAGTACCTTTATAATAGCCTGACACCCCTCTGGTATTATTTCACTGATTATGGATTTGGAAATCTTATGCATGTACATTAAAGAGCTGTATGAATCTCCAGTATCTAAGAAGCGTAATGTAACAGCAAGTTGTTCAGCAGGGGTTACAGCCTCTTGAAAATTTGTATCCTTCAGTGTGTAGTACTGTGCCGTTTTAGTAATACTTCAAAGTCCATCGTAGACATACGAACAAAATTTTTGAAGTCCTGTCTGTCCTGAAGTTTAAGGTCACGCATCACAGAAGTGTAAGCTCCATGACTACCCCGTTTATTGAGAAAGTTACGACTCACCACCTACGTTCCTTTCTCCACTTATTCTCCGTATTCATTATTATATTCACAGTGCTAGTGCACAGAAATAGAAGTTCTGCATCGGATGCCATGTTCCGTGAAATACTTGTTAACCCACATTCCTAGTTGCCCGGAAGTCTTTTGACACTGTTCCACTTCTTCAACCGTGGACCAGAATACGATTGAATGGAGTGTCTTCACAAATGTATGATTTCACAAACATATATTTTACTAACAGAATGAGTATGTTATACTGGACAGTGAATATTTAATACAAACAAAAGTAATGGCAGGCGTGCCCCGAGCGAGAGAAATAGGACCCTCGACATTCTCAATATACTCAAACTGTTTACCTGGTAGGTACAGCAGAACTATTAAGTTGATTTCTGACAATAATTTTGTCTACCAGCAAATATCACTGAGAGTTGCAGAAAGACAAAATCTGCACTCAGCATAATATTTGGCAGCTCATTTTAAATATGAATAGATGTAATATAATGTCCACAACAGAAAGAAAACAGGAACATGTCACATCATGTAGGTACGTACAACTGTTGATTATATAAAATTAGTATTAGGGAAGGCTAATCGAAGATTCAGATTTGTTGGAAGGGTTCTGGGGAAATGCAGTGCATCTGTAAAGAATAGCACATATGAGACGCAAGTGTGAATGATTCTACATTACTGCTTTCGCATATATTGGAACTGGACATGATATGTACATTAAATTAATATTTATTGCATTACATAGTTTTCTGGTGCGTTGTTTGCTTGTGTACTAATGTGAAATACAGAAACATAGTAATTTCAAAATTACTGAGTACAATATCCTGTATTTTTGAAAAGCCAGTATTACTATTTATTATTACTCATTATTGTTACCAGCAGTAATACAGAATTTTGAAATAAAATTAAAATATTAAACTGTCACTGAAAAATAAACAATGACAATTTTATGTGTATTTATTTATGCCATTGTCAAACAGTATCTCTGTATAGCTGAGATATACTTTGACCACTATTGGAGGAAATTTTGGAAATTTGTGGTCAGGTCTTATGGGACCAAACTGCTGAGATCATTGGTCTCTAAGCCAACACACTACTTAATCTAATTTACACTATGGACAACACACACACACACACACACACACACACACACACACACGTCCGAGGGAGGACATGAAGCTCCGACAGGGGGAGCCACACGGACCGTGACAAGGTGCCTCAGACCGTGTGGCTACCCTGCACGGCTACTATTGGAGGAAATGGGTTGTAGAGAAACAAGTAAACCATGATCCGATGTAACGTGTGTGTTTCACGTTTACAGGTGCTCGATGGCGAGGTTATCGGCACCCTATGGGTGAAGCAGTGGCACATGTTGTATTGTTACTACTGGATCTAGGAACTATTTATTAGAATACTGAAAAAGGAAACTAAATTACTACGACTTCTCTTCGTGCTACTCTATCCTGTGCAAGCCTACTCATCTTTGAGTGACTAATGTGCCCTACATCCTTCTGAACCCGCTTACCGCATTAATCTCTTTGTCTCCCTCTACAATTTTTCCTAACACACTTCCCTCCAATGCTAAACTGGTATCCCTTGATGTCTCAGAAAGTGTCCTGTCAACAAATTCCTTCTTTTAGTCAAGTTGTGCCGCAAATTTCTTGTTCCCCCAATTCTGTTCAGTACCTCCTCAATAGTTGCACAATCTACCCATCTAATCTGCAGCATTCTTCTACAGCCAGTCTACGCTTTTTCCTGTTCATGTTTCACCTCCATATATGGCTACAATCCAGTAAAATAACTTCCGAAAAGACTCTCAGATACTTACATCTATATTCAATGCTAACAAATTTCCCTGGCCTTTGGCAGTCTACATTTTATATCCTCTCTACTTTGGCAATTATCAGTTATTTATGTAATTCCAACATTGGGTTGGTGTCAACATTGGCTCAATATATCTGTAATTTAGCATATTTCATCAAAATATAAGAGGTATTAGAGATAAAGTTAGTGAACTGCTAATAGATGTTAACTCTGAAATTATTGGTATATCAGAGCACCACTTAAATAATTTGATAATTCAGAGGCTTCCTTTACCAGGCTATAGATTAGCTGGCTGTTTCTCAAGGAGTTCCTTGCGGGGTGGGGGAGTGCTCTGTACGTAAAAAACAGTATTTCATTTGAGTCCATAGACGTATCACGACACTGCACTGAACAGATATTTGAAAGTTGTGCAGCATTAGTTGAATTTAATGAAACTAACTTCTAATTGCTGTTGTTTATAGGTCCCCTAACTCCGGCTTCAGAGCATTTTTGCTTAAGCTAGAGAGGGTTCTTCATTCACTTTGTAGGAAGTACCAGAAAGTAGTTATATGTGGTGACTTCAATATTAATTTTGTACATGATTGTGCAAGAAAAAGGATGTTGGCAGATGTTCATATGATCTGATGCAAACTGTGTTTTTTCCAATTAGGGTGCAGGGGAACAGTAGCACAGTCATAGACAATATTTTTATTCATTCTTCATTACTAGATGGGCATACTGTTAGTAAAAGGGTCAATGGCCTTTCAGACCATGATGCACAAATTTTAACACTAAAAGGTTTTTGTACTCAAACCAATGTCTTATTTAATTACAAACTACGTAGAAAAGTTAATCCAACAGCAATAGAGAGTTTTTCAAAACTTGTCAAGGATCAAGAGTGGCAAGATGTTTATAGTGCTGATAATATAGATGATAAATACAATGCTTTCCATAACACATTTCTCACGCTCTTTGAGGGTTGCTTTCCACTGGAACATTCTAAACGGGGTACTAGCAGTAATGGACAGCCCGGTTGGCTGACTAGTGGGATAAGGATATCATGTAGAAAAAAGCGGGAATTATATAAAAATGTTAGAGGTAGTCACAATCAAGCTACAGTAGCCCATTACAAACAGTATTGTAAGGCGCTTAAAATGTTATTAGCAAGGCAAAAAGTATGTGGTATGCAAATAGAATAGCTAATTCACAGGATAAAATTAAAGCCATATGGTCAGTTGTGAAGGAAGTGTCTGGCCAGCAGCACAAGGTTGACGATATAAAGTCAGTTCGCAGTAATAATATTTCTGTTACTGATAAATCAGATATATGTGCAGCATTTAACAACCATTTTCTGAGCATTGCTGGTGAATTAAATAAAAATTTAGTTTCTACAGGAAATCATATAAATTTCTTAGCAAATGCCTTTCCGAGATTGATGTCTGAAATACTCCTCTGTGATACAGACAAGAGGGAGATTGAGTCAATAATTAAATCACTGAAGACTAAGGACTCTCATGGTTATGATGGAGTGTCTAGTAGAATATTAAAGAACTGTGCTGCACATGATAGCCCTGTATTTAGCCATACTTGTAATTTTTCCTTTAGGAATGGTCAGTTTCCTGAGCGATTAAAGTACTCAGTAGTAAAGCCGCTTTATAAAAAGGGAGAAAGGGATATTGTAGATAATTTTAGACCTATTTCTATGCCATCAGTGTTTGCAAAAGTTATCGAAAAGGCTGTGTATGTAAGGTTAATTGATCATTTTGTATCACACGATTTGCTATCAAATGTACAGTTCGGCTTTAGAAGAGGTTTGACAACTGAAAATGCTATATTCTCTTTTCTCTGTGAGGTACTGGATGGGCTAAACAAAAATTTTCGAACGCTTGGCGTATTTTTTGATTTAACAAAGGCTGTGTTGATCTCACAATATTGCTCCAGAAGTTGGATCATTACGGAATAAGGGGAGTAGCTCACAATTGGTTCACCTCTTACTTTAGCAACAGGCAGCAAAAGGTCATTATTCACAATGTTGATAACGGCTGTGATGTGGGATCTGAGTGGGGTACTGTCAAGTGGGGGGTGCCCCAGGGATCAGTGTTGGGGCCGCTCCTGTTCCTTATTTACATAAATGATATGCCCTCTATTATTATGGGTAACTCTAAAATATTTCTGTTTGCTGATGACACTAGCTTGGTAGTAAAGGATGTTGTGTGCAACATTGACTCGGTTTCAAGTAGTGCAGTACATGACCTCAGTTCATGGCTTGTAGAAAATAAACTAATGTTAAATCACAGTAAGACTCGGTTTTTACAGTTTCTAACACACAATTCAACAAAACCCGATGTTTTAATCTCACAGAACGGGCATATGATTAGTGAAACTGAACAGTTCAAATTTCTAGGTGTTCAGATGGATGGTAAGCTGTCGTGGAAAGCCCACGTTCAGGATCTTGTTCAAAGACTTAATACTGCCATTTTCACTATTCGAACAGTATTGAAAGTGAGTGATACTTCGACACGTAAATTAGTCTACTTTGCTTATTTTCATTCACTTATGTCGTATGGTATTATGTATTGGGGTAACTCTTCCCATTCTAGGAGGATATTTTTGGCTCAGAAACGGACGATTCGGGTAATAAGAGGTGAGAGTTCACGAACCTCTTGTCAACCTCTGTTCACGAGTCTGGGTATTTTGACATTGGCCTCTCCATACGTATATTCCTTATTGTCATTTCTTGTTACCAATATTAGTTTATTTCCAACAATAAGCAGCTTTCACTCAGTTAATACTCAGCAGATATCAAACCTCCATTTGGATCGGACTTCCTTAACTCTTGTGCAAAAAGGTGTGCAGTATACTGCTGCATCCATTTTCAATAAGCTGCCACTCAAATTCAAAAATCTTAGCAGTAATCCACGCGCTTTCAAATCAAAACTGAAGAGTTTCCTCATGGGTCACTCCTCCTATTCTGTCGAGGAGTTCCTTGAAAAATTAAGCTGATTCTCATTGTATTGCTGATAGGGTTTGCTTAAACTTATGGACTGATTTTCTTTCAGGTTCATGAATATTTATTTTTATCTGTTATTACTTTCATGTTGTAAGTTCATGTACTAACACGTTCCATGACCTTGGAGATTTGCTCCTCAATTTGGTCCTACGGAACTTGACATGTAAATAAATAAATTTAATTAAGGTTTCTGTCAAAGTTACAAATGATATTTTACTAGTGACTAGTTTTGAACTTTTTGTTCATTCTCAAACCATTACCTATATTAGAATACACAATATTACTAACAAAAAATGAAATACAAACATTTTGTGTGCACAGCAGTGCAATAAGTCTTATGATATACTGCATTTGTAATGTTCCACTGTACATAATACATTTGTTTTTACATCAGATCAGTGTATCAAATGGGTCATTCCACAAAAAATGCTCTAAAGATTCCCTCATGACCATCACGGATTTTGATGAAATTTTGTACAAACAATTGTACAATTGAACATTGGTTCAAGTTTCACCATTATTAATTCAACACTTCCGGAGCTATAACCATTTGTTTGAGCCCTTAGCACACCCATCAGCAGTGCGCCCATGTGTTGTTAGCACTTTTCAGACATAATATCTCCAGTAAAATGTTTTTGAAAGAAACAGGACCGAGTCAACTTGTACAATTTTTGCACTCTCTTAAGTGAAATAATACCAATAATAATAACAACAACAATAAAAGATTTCCTGAGCGATTTGCACATAATTTGAAGCAAAGACATATGAAAAAATAGACACTAGAAAAAAGTGTATAATTCAGGTTTTTATATTTCTGGAAATAATTCTGAGATACGCATGAAACATTGAACATAATAACTTACCAATTTGTCTTAGAATATACAATTAAATCCTCCTACTGATTTCCAATATTTTACAAATTGAGGGCAAAGTTGACGATTTTTCTAAAAACATAAAAAATAGTTACTTTTACCACAATTTTACAAGAAAAGAGTCTTCTGTAAACAATTTAGTTTTCATTAAAAAAAAGTTGATCGAAACCACCTACAAAACTATATTTGGTTTTGCAAACGACAATAAGGTGGAGGTGCCTTGAAAACGAGCCAATATTCTGCTGGCACTAAAATTAAATATAACATCTTTTATCACATTCTATAATTGTTTAATACTCTCTGTGAAAGGCAATATCAAAAGTCTTGATAACTAGGAAGTGACAAACTTCGAGTAACTCAAAACACTTCACTTCAAAAACAGCGTGTCTATTGTCACAACTCACAATGACATATTCCAGTCTGTTTTTCTGCTATAACTACAGTATCAAGGTAAAAAGGTATGAATTCGTAATTTATGTATTTTTTCAATTATCTGTAATTATGATTTAAAAACTAATAGCTACATGTATACAAACAACAAAGAACACTCTTTATCATATTAACAGAATCTTCCGTCGGTTCTTGGTAGAACAACATTGCTCACAGTCCAGATTTCATCCTAAATGACCAGACACAGCTCAACACTTCCGCTCTCCTAAACTTCATATAACCATCTTTGTTGTTCATTACTTCCCACACTCTCTCTTCCTACATATTCCCATTTTCCTGTATTCATTAGGTTGTTTTGTTTTGTTGAAGTTGTCTTTGTATTTCACATAGACTGCAGTTTCAATAGTTAATGCTTTCTTTTAACTGGTACTTGTTACTGTCCATGCTTAACACCCCTTGTGGTTGTCTCATCAAATACTGTTCACATTTTACTTTGCTCATTTATTTAATGAAAACTGTTACACAGCCACTGCTTTGATTATAATGTTAATGTTAAAATGCAGTACCACCACACACTTAGACTGTAGGTTCCCTCAAACACCTCCATTTTCCTGCATTTATTTATTTCTGTTTATCTTATTGATATTGCTTCAGTTCCTTATGTATTCTGTATTTACATTGATAA
This sequence comes from Schistocerca americana, assembly GCF_021461395.2. Classification (NCBI taxonomy): domain Eukaryota; kingdom Metazoa; phylum Arthropoda; class Insecta; order Orthoptera; family Acrididae; genus Schistocerca; species Schistocerca americana. The sequence continues at coordinate 719,407,200 of NC_060123.1, forward strand.
CTGTCTCTTCTTTTAATTTGTTGTGTATCACTCTCCATGTTTCATACCTCCTGATGATGCCTTGTCTAGTACTAATTTTATTTTATTTTATTAGTTTTGCTTGTTAATAGAAACTGTTAGGTAGGCATGCTATTCCAATTTTGTGCTAAAGTTTTTCCTGTCTAGTCCATTTTTATTCATGTACAGTTCAGGTTTTACTTTTTCATTGCAAAGATGTTACTTACTGTATGTTTCTGCATCAGTCTAGATGTGTTACTTCTCTTCCAATGTAGTCTGCTAACATTTAACTTCTTTGGTGATAATACTCAGTAAATGTCTGCAGATGGCCTTGTAAGACGAAAACCGGTTTACAATAAAAGTAATATTGTAGAACAAAAGCAAACTGGTGCTTTTCATTTATTAACACTCTTTATCTTTAACAGATGAAAAATAAAAGCCCACTGAAGATGCTGCAACTGCAGTGAAACATGTTTGGGTAAAAAAACAAAATTGTGTTTTGCTAAAGGCGGACCCTATCCAAATAATCAAGCTGATTATAAACTTCACAATTTAACTGTACATTACGAAAGCAATGGGGGTCATGACAGTAAGACTGTTGCATAACAACTACAGCACATATTGTTTAAATAACTTTTGGGTTTTATCCCACTGTCACATTGTGTAAATTTTTATGAAGTTTCCAGCAGTCTTCCTGACATTTTTTTGAGTGGATTCATGTGACAGAGAATCATTAGTATGTCCTTTTAGTGTGTAGTTTAATTCTAGTTTAAGGTACAATGTGTGTTAGCATAGCTTGCAGTTAATGTGGAACAATAGTGTACACATGAGAAATTATATAAATGTGTTGGTAAGGTCCACGCCAGCTTCACCACTGCCGTTTCCTTTTAAAGTGAGAAAACAGCATCCCCAGCAGCCACCTGTGAGTTTCCTTACCAATGCTTTCCAAATCTGATAAGGGTTTCTTTGCACAGGGTCCCAAACTGATGATACATTTCTTAAGTGTCAGAGGTCAAAGCAAGAAGTAGTCTCTTTTAGGATCACAAGCATATGTTTACTTCAAGCTACTCGAGGTTTTATTTACAGATTTCATTAATCTGCTGTAGAATGTCATGAGGAAAACTATACTGATGGACAGATGATGTCACTGATGGGATTGTCTGGTAAAAAATTTTGATAAGACAGAACTCAAAAAATTACACTTGTCAAATGTGATTACCTCAAATTATTATAGCCACAAAAAAGATAAAACTAGTCATTATACTGTATTCTTATTCTAGTGTATTTTTTATAAAATTAATTTCATGAGGTTGAATGCTATACAGATTTCTAAAAAACTAGCAAGACTACTTGAAGTTTAGTGCTCTGTGTGGAAGATAAAATCAGAAGTCCTGATGACTAGAAAATAATCTTTTGTCAGAACTCAAGATTATTTTCTAGTCATCAGGAATTCTGACATTATCTTCCACACAGAGCACTAAACAATTGCATAACATAGTAAATGACATCACATATAATTTGAGTACCAGTGGAATATGGGCCCATCCTCAACGCATCTCCACAGTGTAGTTCTTTTTTTTAGGACCTTATATGCTTGCATTGCAAAACCTAATATAGTTTTTAGATGGTTTGGTTGGCTGGTCTAGAGGCGTGAGAAAGGACCAAACTATGAGGTCATTGGTCCCTTGTTCCTAATAAAACAATGCCACAAGTGTGAGACTAAAATGGACAAAACATATAACACAAAACAGAAAGAAAGGAAAAGCCACAGAAACGAAGAGAAGGCAACGAACACTAAAAGGAACAAAAGAGGACAAGAAAACAACAGAGAGACACTAGAAACAGAAGAGAGTAAAACATGGAAGCAGATTACAGTAGCTGGCCAACTTAGGGTGGAGGACACAGAGGGACAAAGGTAATGCGCTAAAACCTACATAGAAATATAAAACCCACTCTCAAGGCTAAAACGTAACACTAAAGCTGCTGTGGAGGCATTGTCACCCAACACCAAAGGCAGGGTGCTGGGAAAGTTAAAAGCAGCATGGCTAAAAGTGGGCAGTCCAGCAAGAGGTGGACGACTGTCATTTGGGAGCCACAGCGACACTGAGGTTGGTCCTCATGACGGAGTAGGTAACCATGCGTTAGCCACATGTGGCCAATGCGGAGCCAGCAGAGGACAACTGATTCCCTGCGAGAGGGCTGCATGGAAGAATTCCACACATTCATAGTGTCCTTAATGACACACAATTCGTTGTGCGTGCTGTTATGCCATTCCGTCTCCCACAGCCGGAAAACCCTGCGGTGTAAGACAGAACGCAGGTCAGCTTCAGAGATGCCTATCTCCAGAAGCGGTTTCCGCGTCACCTGTTTGGCCAGCCAGTCGGCAAGTTCATTGCCCAGGATTCCGATGTGTCCTGGGATCCACACAAACACCACGGAATGGAAGGACTGTTCCAGGGCATAGATGGACTCCTGAATGGATGCTACCAGAGGGTGGCAGGGGTAGCACTGGTCAATAGCTTGTAGGCTGCTCAAAGAGTCTGTACACACAAGAAATGACTCACCAGGGCATGAGCGGATGTAGTCAAGAGCACAAGAAATGGCGACTAGCTCTGCAGTGAAAACACTGCAGCCAACTGGCAAGGAGTGCTGCTCAATATGTCCTCCACGAACATATGCAAAGCCTACGTGACTATCAGGCATTGAGCTGTCGGTGTAAACCATTTCAGAGCCCCGGAACACATCACGAATCGAGAGGAAGTGACAGCGGAGAGCGGTGGGGTTAACGGAGTCCTTAGGGCCATGCAAAAAGTCCTGACGAAGATGCGGCCGAAGCGTACACCATGGAGGTGTACGCGAACAGGCCACAAGCAGAGGTGGTAAAGGGAAGGACTCCAGTTCGCAGAGAAGGGACCGCACGCAAACTGCTGTGGGTGGGAAAAGGAGACAGTAATTCAGATGCTCAGGGGAACTATGAATGTGTGCCGCGTAACTGGCGAGCAGTTATGCACGTCTGATCTGCAGTGGAGGGACACCGGACTCATCCAAAAAGCTCCTGTCGCTAATCAAAGCCCACAGTGGTGCACAGGGTCTAGAAAATGCAATGCTGAAGGCGCTGCTGAACCATAAACCACACTCCCATAGTCAATTCTGGATTGGACAAGGGCTCTGTAGAGCTGCAGCAGCATAGAGCGATCTGCACCCCAATTGGTGTTGCTCAGGCAATGGAGGGCATTGAGATGCTGCCAGCACTTCTGCTTAAGCTGACGAAGACGAGGGAGCCAAGTCAATCGAGTGTCGAAAACCAGTCCTAGGTACTGATATATCTCCGCTACAGTGGGTGGATCATCATTAAGGTAAAGTGCGGGTTCCGGATGGACGGTAAAATGTCGACAGAAGTGCATAACACACGACTTTGAGGCTGAAAACTGGAAGCCATTGGCTAGAGCCCATGACTGCACCTTTTGGATGGCTTCCTGGAGGCACCGCTCAGCAACAACAGTACTGGAGCAGCAGTATGAAATGCGGAAGGTGTCTGCATACAGAGAAAGTGTGACGGAGGGCCCAACAGCTGCTGCTAGACCGTTAATGGCCACTAAAAATAGAGAGACACTCAATACAGAGCCCTGTGGGACTCCATTCTCCAAGATATGGATGGAACTATGGGAGTCGCCAACTTGGACACAGAAAGTACGGAGCAACAGGAAGTTTAGGATAAAAGTTGGGAGTGGTCCCCAAAGACCCCACTCATACCAATGTGGCAAGGATATGATGTTGCCAAGGCGTGTCATATGGTTTACGTAAGTCAAAAAAGGTGCCAGTCAGGTGTTGCCATCTGGGTTAGGCTGTTCGGATGGCAGACTCAATGGACACAAGATTATTGGTGGTAGAGTGACCCCGGCGGAAGCTAATCTGATATGGAGCCAGCAAGCCACGTGACTCCAGGACCCAACCCAACCCAACCGCCGACATGCCATGTGTTCCAGCAGCTTACAAAGAACGTTGGTGAGACTGATGGGCTGACAGCTTTCCACATCAAGCGGGTTTTTACCGGGTTTGAGCACCGGAATGATGGTGCTCTCCCGCCATTGCGATGGAAAGATGCCATCGCACCAGATCCGGTTGAAGATGATGAGAAAATGTCACTTGTAGTCAGATGAGAGATGTTTAATCATCTGGCTGTGGATGTCATCAGGCCCAGGAGCTGTGTCGGGGCAATGTGCAAGGGCACTGAGGAGCTCCCACTCTGTAAATGGGGCATTACAGGATTCACTGCAGCATGTAGTGAATGAGAGGACGTTCCCTTCCAGCCGCCTTTTGAGTGTGTGAATGGCTGGGGGGGGAATTCACCGATGCAGAGGCTCGAGCAAAGTGCTCGGCAATCGCATTTGCGTCGGTACATAACTCTCCATTTATGGTAACACCGGGGACAGCTGTTGGTGCCTGGCACCCGAAAAGACGTTTGATCTTTGCCCAGACTTGGGAAGGTGACATGTGGCACCCAATGGTGGAGACGTATCTCTCCCAACACTCCTCCTTCCGTTGTTAGATAAGGTAACGAACACGGGCACGGAGCTGTTAAGGCTATGAGGTGCTCCAGAAAAAGGTTGCCACTTATGCCACTGTAGAGCTCGCTGACGCTCCTTAATTGCTTCAGCGAATTCTGGCGACCACCAAGGGACTGCCTTATGCCTCGAGCACCCTAAAGAGTGAGGTATGGCGTTTTCTGCCGCATAAACAATTTTGCTAGTCATCTACTCAACCATCACATTGATGTTACCATGTGGGGGAGATTCAGCGGTGACAGCAGAAGTGAAAGTTCCCCAGTCCACCTTTTTCAACACCCATCTGGGCAGGTGTCCGTCTGCCTGATGCTGGGGCAGTGACAAGTCTGGTACCGCGCGCTGCGGAATTTGAATCCGCGCCAGACGTCATGGACGTCAAAGACCCCTAGAGGTCTCTGCACCATCGTGCCGTAAGCTGTGGCGGCATGCGCCCCCTGGCCCACTTTTAGTGTGAGGGCGCCACAGTGGAACATGTGGTTCCAGCAGCCAATAGGAGGGCCCCAATGGAGTACTTAAGCGCCTGCCTATCGCTCAGCCAGCCAGTCTAATCTCGCGTACGTCTGTGGACACATCGCCTCGCATTAGACAGCTTACTTACTTTCTTGTTCTGCGTACGAGTGGATGTGTTTGCTAGGTTTCCTTGTGACTGCGTTGTTCGATCTTGTTGTTCGTTCTGTCCTCTGTTGGTCGTGTCCATCCCCTCCCGTTGTGTTGTTCACGGGCCTCTCCGCGGGTCCCGCCACATTTTCCGTCATTTCAACCCCGCAACCGTCTCGGTCGCAGTTACAACAACAGGAAGATGAGGAAATGGTCACCAACACACAGTCGTCACGTGCTCTCCAGTGGGTAGATGGGAGAAGTCCTGGGGTGCAAATTGAAAAACCAGTGGCCGAGTAACTACCATGAGTCACACTGAAATGTGTGGTAGCCCCAGAGGTTGAGTTGCAACAGAAAAGTTTCGACATCTCTGCCTTGGCCAGTAAGCATGGTACCACCACACAAGGGGTTATGGGCATTAAAATCTCCCAGAATTAGGAAAGGTTTTGGGAGTTGATCAATCAGTGCAGCTAATACACTCAGGGGTACTGCACCATCTGGAGGAAGATATACATTGCAGACACTTATTTCTTGCGTTGCCTTATTTTGACAGCCACAGCATCAAGAGGGGTTTGAAGGGGCACATGTTCACTACAGCCCAAGTTTAGGACATAAACGCAACTCCACCTGACACTCAATATAGTTGCTACGGTTCCTGTAATATCCCTTACAGCAGCGGAGGGCAGGGGTCCGGATTGCTGGGAACCAGTTTTACTCGAAGGAAATGCAGATGACAGGTGTAAAGCTTAACAGTTGCCATAGCTCAACCAGGTGGTGGAAAAAACAACGGCAATTCCACTGGAGGATGACATCGTGAGACTGGAAAGGCATGGAACATTCAATGAGCCAGTTTACACCTCAGAGTCACCTGCTGCTACCGATTTACTGCCTGAGCAGTCTATATCCATTGTTTCTGAGGGACTGGTGAGATCTAGGTCCTCAGTGAACGCCAAAAGCGACACCCCAATCTTCTGCCGCAGAGCTTGTAGGTAGCGGTGGTGCGGGTACCACCACAATTTCCTTCATCCTAGGGGTTTTCTTTTTGGATTTCTCTCGCTGCTCCTTGGGTTTCCCTGGCTGGGAGGACTCCACTGGCTCAGTCTCCCGGACTGAGGATGAGCGTGAAGCCCTACGACAAGCTGCTTTTGAGCTCTTCAGCCACTGGCGGGTGTCGTCTTTCCACTAGAAGAAACCTAGGAAGGGAGTATCCCAAGGGATCCCCTCCTAGTGAGAGAAGCCCAAGAAGACTTACGCTTCTAAGGCTTAGAAGTGGGGATGGACGTTCCCTGATGGTTGGGAGGTGTTGCTACTGAAGTAGGTGGTGCAGGAGTCTTCCGGCTCTGAGAGGTGACCTGAGTTGGCAGAGCTGATGGTGCCAGAACTGTTGTAGCGGCAGCATAAGACGATGTCATACGCACAGGATGAAGGCGTTCAAATTTTCTCTCAGCCTCAGTGTAGGTCAGTCTGTCCAGCGTCTTGTACTCCATGATTTTCCTTTCTTTCTGGAGAATTCTGCTGTCAGGCGAGCAAGGCGAATGCTGCCCTCCACAGTTCGCACAGATAGGAGGCGGGGCATATGGAATATTGGGATGTGGTGGGTGTCCGCAATCTTGGCATGTGATGCTGGAAGGACAGCGGGATGACATATGGCCAAACTTCCAGCACTTAAAGCACCGCATCGGGGGAGGGATACAGGGCTTGACATCACACCAGTAGACCATCACCTTGACCTTCTTGGGCAACGTATCACCCTCAAAGGCCAAGATGAAGGCACCGGTGGCAACCTGATTATCCTTCGGACACCGGTGGACATGCCAGACAAAATGTACACCTTGCTGCTCTAAATTGGCGTGCAGCTAATCGTCGGACTGCTAAAGAATGCCTCTGTGGAATATGATATCCTGGACCATATTTAAGCTCTTACGGGGTGCGATGGTTACAGAAACATCCCCCGGCTTGTCACAAGCGAGTAACACCCGCGACTGGGCAGAGAATGTTGTTTTGATCAAGACTGACCCAGATCTCATTTTGGACAAACCCTCCACCTCCCCAAACTTGTCCTCCAAATGGTCAACAAAAAACTGAGGCTCAAATGTCATGAAAGATTCCCCATCAGCTCTCGAACACACAAGGCACTGAGGCGAATAAGATCTGCTGCCATCCTTAGCTTGATGTTCCTCCAATGGTGTGGCGAGGGAGGGGAACGATTTGGGGTCGTATTTCTGTGCGTTGAATTGAGCTCGCAATCGCTTAGAGACTGCTGGTGTTTCACCACCAGCAACAGATGATGGACAATGCTTCAACGCGTGTCATCCGCCGTGATGCCACCCACTCAGACCGGGGGCCCTCGCCATGGGCGCCACCCAGCCACAGCAAAGGCCACCTGGCAGGATGGCCTTTGCCGGGAGTCCCGATGCCCCAGGGGGATGGGCATCTACCCCTTGGCACACGTGGGGAATTAACGGCGTAGGTATCAGCACAGCAATCCCTGTGTGGACAGGGGGCTACAACCAACAGGGTACATGGCGGCCCCACCACAACGGACTGGCTACCATTCTGGATATCAGGTGCAAAGAAGTCCATGGTCATCGTTGATGCAGAAATCGACACTGCGTAGTGCATGGTGGAAAACGCATTCGGAAGGTGTCCTCGCCCAAGAAATGGACAACGGGCGGGACTGCAATGCGATGACGAGAAAGTGGGAATATGATCTCAATGCACGATGGACACGATGCACCCTGTAAGGTGCCCTTCCCCAATTGGGTCGCTCTTCAAGAAAATTTTGAAGAATGGAGGTCAAACCCTACAGGGGACCATCACATAAAGGCCAAAACACGTAAACTCCTTTTAGTCGCCTCTTAAGACAGGCAGGAATACCTTGGGCCCATTCTAGCCCCCGGACCCGCAGGGGGGGTTTTAGATGGTTTGAAACAAGGTCTTCCTTCTAATGAAAATGGGATAAAGAGTTTACAGACGGCTTTTTTTGTGTAAAGGTGGGCCAGAAATAGCTATTTTTGGCATTTTTAGCTAAAATGTCAAGTTTTTTCTCAATTTGGAAAGTACTGGAAAGCAGCAGCAGAACGGAATTTTATATTCTAAGATCTGGTATTGGTAAGTTTTTTTGTGCAAAGTTTCAGGTGGTATCCCACAATTACTTTCAGAGAGATAAAAAGCTTCAGACTTCTTTCGAGTATCAATTTTTTTGGTTTATTTTGCTTCAAATTATTCATTCACAAATCACTCAGGAAATCTTTTTTATCATTATTATTATTATTATTTCAAGAAATAGTACACAGTGGTGAAGTTTTGCTTCTGTCACCAAGTTTTGCTTCTTTCAAGAAAACACTGGCGGAGATATTAGATCTCAAAGTTGCCAAGAACTCAGAGCTGCACTGCTGATAGATGCGCTGTGGGGTCAAACAAATGACTATGTCTCTGGAAGTATTAAATTAATGATCACGAGACTTTGCCAACGTTCATTGGGCACATGTGCAAATGTTCATACAAAATTTCAGCAAAATACATGACAATCATGTGGAAACTTCGAAAATTAGACCAGTTGGTGTGGAATGGACAAAATGTTACTTGACTGTATTAACTTGTCTTGATACATTCAAAATTCAATATGCATCTTTAGTTGTTCAGACATAAAAATCTGACAGGAGCCTTCTGTTGTTCACTGTGTGTCCATACACTCTGTCTCTCAGAGATCATAATGTTAGAATTAAATAAACAGATGCTGTGTTGGTAAAAGACTATAACATTGTTATTCCTTGAGACTGTCAACAGGGAGATAGATGACTTGTCGATTTAAAATGTGTGGATAAAAATCCTACCCTAAGATTGCCAATTTTCTTTATTTCTTACTGTTTAAAGATCACTGATGAGTCCTCTTTAGATCTACAGTACAGAAAATTGTGAACAAAAAGTGAATAACACAAAATAGATTTGAATTTTTCATTTCCTTTATGCAATACATACTGATCTAAAATGATGTTTACTGTGTGTCACATCATCATTGTAAGGAAAAGATAGATTGCTACTTACTGTAAAAATGACAAAAAAAGAAGGAGAAACACACAACACTCATTCCCACAAACACGCACGCCTCATACACACATGACTGGCAACTCCAGCAGCAAGGACCAGAATGCATTGTAGCGTTCTGGTCCAAGTTGCCGAAGGTGGTGGTCACATGTGTGTGAGGCGTGCTCGCTAGTGTGAATGAATGGTGCATGCTTCTCTTTCTTTTTCTGAGAAAGGCTGTGGCCAAAAGCTAATGTGTAAGTGTCTTTAAATTCTGCCTGTCTGCAACTTAACGTGTTGTCTTTATGGTAAGTAGCCATCAATATTTTCCTAACATCATCGATACTCTGACCTGGAATTTCCATTGTTCCATTAAACATCACGGTATTCTTAGAGCTAAGTGCTCTAGTTAAATAGAAAATCATTAAGGCATAACAGGGAAAATATTGAAATATGGCAGAATAAAAACATCCAAATATATGTGATCAGTGATATGAAATACCTCACCTAAAATGAAAAATCATAGTTGGTTATGTAAATTGATATCGTTAATCACTGATTAAATATTGTTTCAGTGCCCATACTACCAGACGTGTGTACAAACGATCAACAGCTACAATAGCTGCATTGTCCACGAGTGAATGTAAACGAGATATCACTTCTAATATTCATAACAGAAAAAAAGAAGTACGTGTGAAAGTTGTCAGCAAACTGGCTGAAGTGTAGCGCCACATCTACACAAAAATACTGACTGCCATCTGCGAATTTGCAATCTTAAATTACAATTATTATTCCTGTGTCTCATACATTATCACACAATTTGATAAATTACTGGTATGTCATAAGCTTACTGCTTTACTGAATCATAAATCATTTTTAAAGGAGCAAAAAAGTCGTTGCATTTAAATTTGAACTGCTCATAAATCAATTTGTCTGGCTTCTCAATCTTGAATTTATATATTTCCCATTCTCCAAATATTTCTAACTTCATTCTGTTGTGCGACATGTGAAAAATTTTCAAAGTACTGTATGTTTCGTGCATCACAAATGATGTTTGGGCTGATATGTTCTTTGTATCTTATTACAAAATTTTGACCAGTTTGGTCTATATATAAATTATCACATTTTCCACATTGTAAGCTATACACATCAAATGCGTGCCCTACACGTGAATTTTAACCAGCAGTATCATAGCATTTAAACACACTTTAGAGCAAGCCTGGCCGAAAATTGCCTCCCGGTGCACGCTCGCACTCCAGGACCATAAACTAAGTTTGGCAAGCACTCTCACTTTCCTCACTACTGCGCTATCTCCCACAGGTGTGTGACTGAGGCAGTAATACGCTAAATGCTGCGCAAGTGGGAAGTGCAGGAAAGCATGTTTTCAACACAATGTAACTACTTCTGAGTGGCATATGTTGCATAATACTTTTATAAGAAGAATTTTATCACTAAGTAGCTGAGAAACCTGGCATTTCCTGGGTATTTATTTTTCCAATCTTCTATTAGAAACAAAAACAAAAAATATTGAAAAAATTTCACTTCCAAGTGCTCATGAAAACAGCTTAGAAATTACGAAAAAGTAAAACAGAGAAATATGTGTGATGCATAAAATTATAAGTACAGTAAACAAATTAAGAAAAATAATACCCACAATACAAATTATCTGCAACATTCACTTATCGCTAAACTCAATTATAAACAACTGCTTGATTGATTGAGTTGGGTAATGTGACTAAACGGCAAGGTCATCAGTCCTGTGATTCCAAAGTTACTCACACAAGAGACAGGGTCACTAAAATTTGACGGAGCCAATCACAAGAGTCACACTATAAAACGACGAAGTTAAAAACTTACACAGTAGAAGGCATGAAAGGATAGACCACATCTAAAAACTGGAAAAACAGAGGGGTAAAAGAGTGGTCTTTGCACAGAGGAGGGATCATCGCTCGCGGGCTGAGAAAACGTGAAGGGGGTCCCAATCACAGCCACCCTGCCCCTGTTCCAGGAGTAAAATGAAATCATAATCTGAAAATAAAAAGCTCTTTCACACAGGAAACTGAGGACCAGATCAACCATATGTGAATTGTCTGCAAACATTAAAATTAAGAATGCTGGAAGGCTGTAGTTAGTACAAAGGGGCAAAAGAAGGGGACAGTCCACCAATATATGGGATCCCGTCAGTCTGGCTCTACAATAACATTGAGGGAGTGGTTTGTTACGCAAGAGCAAGCAACGGGTGAGCCTGGTATGACTAACGGGTAGATGGCATAACACAGTGGAATCCTTCAGAGATGAGCGGAAGGCAGAGATAGAGCGATAGTGCACCAGTCATTCCACTTTTGGGCAAAGAGAGATCTGACGTAGATCCTCATATCCGCAGCTGGAATCATAAAAGAGAATTGGGAGGGGGGAGGGCGAGGGGGGGGGGGGGGGAGTATCTGTTTCTCTAGCCAAATGGTCAGCCAGTTCATTCCCTGGGATGTCTACATGGCTTGAAACCCACAGAAAGGCAACTGAGCATGAGCCCGGACAACGGCAGAGAGGACAGATAACAGAGGCCTTAGGGTGACAGTGTGATGAGCATCACATTGGTCGATAGCCCGCACGCTGCTCACTGAGTCAGTACATATTAGTACACTGTGGAAGGAGTCTTGAAGGACAAAATGGAGGGCTCTGTTAATGGAATATGTCAGTCTTAATCTGTGGTCTAGGCACCATCCAAGGGGGGGGGGGGGGGGGGGGGGGGGGGGGGAGGGGGGGGGGGGGCCTTGCGAGGAAAAAAATACACGGGGCACTTTCCAGTGAGTGGAGATGGTGATCCCGACAGAGGGAAGTGAGATGCATTCCAACCGGCAATCCCACCTGTAGGTGGTTATCGAGAGGGAGACATCCCTCATTTGCAGAGAGAAAAGGGTACATTGAATGGTCAGTGAATTGGTGAATGGCAATTGCGTCAGAAACCAGGAGTCGGATCCATCGTATTTGTAGTAGAAAAATCCCGGCTACTGCGAAGAGACTGTTGACAGGACTAGTGTACACGGCACTGATAGCCACATGCACCCCATGATTAACAGAGTCAAGTAGTTTAACAGTGGGAGGAGCCACCGAGCCATACACCTGACACCTATAATCTAGTCTGGACAAAACCAGAGTGTGGTAAAGATGGAGAAGAACAGCACAGTCTGCGCCCCAAGATGTGTGAGCCAGGAGGTGGAGAGCATGAAGTTTTGCCTCCATGAAGTCTTCAGCTGGTGAATATGGGGCAGCCATGTCAGCTTTTTATCAAAAATAAGGCCCAAGAAACAGGATTGTGCTACAGCATCGAAGCGCTGGTTGCCCAAATAAAGTTCTCGATCAGGGTGTACTGTGGGTAGATGACAAAAATGCATGATTTGTATTTTGGAGGGAGAAAACTGGAAGCCGTGGGAGAGGGCCTACACAGAGGCCTGTCAGACGGTGCCTCAGGGCTGGCGCTCAGCACATACTACCGAACAGGAGCTGCACCACATGCAAAAATCGTCAACATACAATGCTGTGGTAACCACAGGCCCAACAGAGGATACAAACGCATTGATAGCTACGAGGAAGAGTGTGACACTTAACACAGAAACCAGTGAGATACCATTCTCCTGGATCCGAGGGAAGCTGAATCAAGTGCCAACTCTAACCCGGAAGAGCCAGAGGGATAAAAACACATGGAAAAAAATCTTAAGGGGGCTGCGAAAGATCCAGTCAAAAAATGTGTGTGCAATCTTATGGGACTTAACTGCTAATGTCATCAGTCCCTAAGCTTACACACTACTTAACCTAAATTATCCTAAGGACAAACACACACACCCATGCCCAAAGGAGGACTCGAACCTCTGCTGGGACCAGCCACACCATCCATGACTGCAGTGCCCCAGTCATGGAGGGTAACTAAAATGTGATGGTGCCAAGCCGTGTCATATGCGACATGTAGGTCAAAGAAGAATGTGACTAGGTGCTGGCAGTTAGTAAAAGCCTGTCAGATTGTTGTTTCCAATCTGAGTAAATGGTCAGCTGGAGATCGTCCTTCCTGGAAGCCACACTGACACGGGGACAAAAGGCCCCGAGATTCGAGTACCCAACATAATCAGAAGCAAACCATCCTCTCAAGCAGTGTAGAACGTACATTCATCTGGCTAATCGGGCAGTAGTTGTCAACACACTTTGGGTTCTATCTGGGCTTAAGGAGGGGGATAACTATACTGTCTCATCACTGAGAGGGGAAAGCACCTATGAGACGAATGCAGTTGAAGACCCTGAGTAGATGCTGCCACTGGATAACTTCCAAGTGTTGGATTGTCTGCTTGTGGATTAAATCCAGGCCTGGGGCAGGGTCATATGAAGAGATAAAAGCCTGCAAGAATTTATATTCAGTGGAGGGTTCCTTACACAGTTCAGCTTGGTGGGGGCTGAAACAGAATGGGGGTCTGGCCAATTCAGCATTCCTGGCAGAGAAAGGTAGCGCAACAGGAAGAGGACGCCAATGCTGTGGCTAAGTGTGTCGCGTGGTGTTCTACAAGGACCAATGAAAGAGTATAGAGAGCACCTCGGACAATAAGACCCTGTACAGTTGGCCATTGTTGGGGCCCAGAAGGCTACTGAGCTCGGACCAAACCTGCGATCAAGAGGAGAAAAAATGGTGCTCCCAGCATTCCTTTTTACTCTGCTGACTAAGGTAGCAAGCCTTAAAAGTGAAGAGGTTGGGCTGGGAAGGGTGTCATTTGAATCGCCACAGCACCTTTTGGCTGTCCTGGACAGCAATTGCTGGGTACTTGGTCCACCACGGCATTGGTTAATGATGAGGGGGACCTGTGGGTAGGGGCACAGAAGTGCCTGGGAAACAAAGAATAGTGACAGATGCACAGCAGACATACATAAAGGCCAATTGCCTCTGCAGAATGCCCAACATGGGGGGATGTCTTCCTGGTAGCAGCAGAGGAATGATAGAATCACTGGAAGGTGGTCACTGTCACAAAGATCATGACGGGGTGATTAAAGTAGGGAAGCCACGAGAGCAGGGGAGGAAATCATGAGATCGATAGCATTAAAGGTGCCACGAGTGGCACTGAAGTACGTAGGGGAACTATCCCTGAAGAGACGCATATCAAAGTCAGTAATAAGTCGGTCAATTAGAAGACACCTAGCTGTCGAAGTGGCACTCCTCTACAGGAAGCGTTGGGCACTGAAGCCTCGAGGAGGAGATACGGGGGTGAGAGTTACTGTATTAAGGTAGACAGTTCAGCATAAGGAAGTGGCCTACCTGGAGGGAGGTATACATTGCAAACAGTGATTGCCGGAGTTGTTTATGCTCTAGCGACTATTGCTTCCAGGTTGGTATGAAGGGGGAGCCAGTCACTAATGACATCGATGCAAACCAAAGTGCAGACCCCTCCAGATGCTATCTCTGGGCCAGCACAGTTCTGACAGAATGCCCGATAGTCAAGAAACATTCGAGAGTGGTCATCAAGGAAGTGTGTTTCTTGAAGAGTAACACAGAATGCAGAATAAGAGGAAACAAGATGTATTTCCGGTAGGTGATGATAATATCCACTGCAATTCCACTGAATTAGCACGAGTCCAGGTCAGACACAAAGAAGCTGAGGGGGGTTCATGTCACTCAGTCAGTGGTTATCAATAAATAACATGTCAGACTTAGGTTGTAAAGGGGGAGACGGCACCTCCAGGGACACTGGGAGGGGGGGTGGGGGTGTTCCGGTGGGAAGGGCTGTCCTGGGACTTCTACTTCTTCTTCTTCTTCTTCTTCTTCTTCTTCTTCTTTGGAGGTGGAGGAGGGCTCACCACATAAGGAGAAAAGGCTTCTGCAACACCCTGAACCGAAAGAGAACAGGCGACCTTGTCATGCACAGATAGTGCGTCTCGTGGCCAAGTTGTCATAGTAGACTTCTGGTTTGATAGACGCCGGGGGGAGGAGTGCAGGGGAGAGCCCCATCACTGGCAGGAGCCAAAGAAGGGGGGCACTTCTTTGGCCAGGGAGGGGAAGCAGTTCCAGGAGGGGAGGGAGTCAGAATTGCACGGGAGGAGGAGGGGAGTTGGGGGACTGGGCTGGGGTAAGACGAAGTAGGAGGAGGAAAGGATGTAACAGACAAAAAAGTAGAAAAAAAACTGACACTGCGTGCAGTCGGTCATATTTCTGGTGAGCTGCAGCATAAGATAGCCAATCCAGCGACTTGTACTCTTGCATCTTCTTTCCTCTCTTTGTAAGCTGGACACACACACACACACACACACACACACACACAGAGAGAGAGAGAGAGAGATGGTGGAACACAGAGGTTTCTCTTGTGGAGTGGGTGCCCACAGTGACCACACAGAGAATCTGCCATACAGCAGGACAACATATGCCTAAAATGCAAGCACCGAAAGCATCTCATGGGTGCTGGGATGTACAGCATTACGTCACCTGCACCACATAACTTTGACCTTCTCCGGGAGGATATCCCCCTCGAAAGCCAGAATGAAGGCACTGGTATCTGTGTGGTTGTCTTTACGACCCTTCAGCACACGTCGAACAAAATGAACGCATTGTCACTCCAGGCTAACCCGGAGTTCCTTATCAGTTTGCAGGATAAGACCCCTATGAAAAATCTCTCTCTGGACCATATTCAGAGACCGGTGAGGAGTAACATAGACTGAAACATTGCCAAGACACCAGCTGCAGACTGGGCGGTAGAAGAAGCTTTGATCAACAGGGAGCCTCAGAGACTCCAGTTCGCCAGACTTGTCTTGGGTATTCTTAAAAAAAAAAAAAAAAAAAAAAAGAGGGGCTTTGTGGCGGCAATGTGTCTCGATTTGTCCTAGTACAGACAAGGGGAGACAAGGTAGCGAGGAGAGTGTTGCCAGGGACAGGAAGGCTGTCGAGTGACACAAAGTAGCATTCAGTGATCCTTTACCATTCAAAGAGATGGCCATTTGAGAACAGCCAGATTTCTGCAGTTTGATATGCTTCATGCGCCAAACACTTGCACCGATTCCACCTACCCCGATCAGAGGCTCTCCCCATGGGTCGCACCCAGCCACAGCAAGGGTCACACGGCAAGGTAGCCATTGTCAGGAGTTCCGTTGCTCCAGGAAGACAAGCAACCACTCCTTGGCATACGTGGAGAGGGTACAGCTCAGTTATCAGTAGTGTGCTCCCTGTGTTTTCAGGGGGTGCAGCCACACGGGTACATAACAGCTCCCCCACACCGACTGGCTAGACATGCTGGTGACCTAGCAGGCTGGAAGGGGAGCTACGGTGGGGAAGAAAGGGTGGGAGAGGAATCCACATCATAGATGATAAGGAGGGAGCTCTTCCCCAAATGGCTCACACTAAAAACAGGATAGTTAGAAGTGGAAGTCAAACCTCGAGTGGGGGACCTAAATGCCAAAAAGGATGAAAAAGAACAGGCTGCAGGAACAAAATTGCAAGCAATGCAGGGTAACTAGGTGGATAGCCAGCTTGACATAAATCAGAACAGTAAAAGAGAGGAAGAAGGGGGCAACAGAGACGGAGTGAGGATAGGGAAAGAGGGGCACAGTGAAGGAAATGCAGCCAGGGAAGAAAGAAGGATGCGATAACTTGGAACCCATGTGCACTGTGCATAAACTCTCAAAAGAACTGCGAGCCCCCCGGTGGGAGGATTATAAACAATATTTGTTGTCAAAGCATTGTATACGATGTGGCAGTTTTAATACATCGATACTGCGTGCGAAATGCGTTACGAATAGAGTTAGTAGCATGGAAGAAACAAATTTAAACGTCATGTCTGATGCAGCAGCTTTACTGCGTGAACAGTGAAAATGTAGAATGTGATAAAAAATTTTACTTTTGTAATTTTGTGTGTCAATGAGAAAAAGTTCCATAAAAATTTGAAATTGTGTGTTAAGTCTGTTGCAGTAATACTGGATTCATCTTACGCATACACGATCACACGTTGTGATCGATAAATACATGTGGACATTATCCAAGTCACAACACTACACCATCACATCACTCAGTAGAAGCTGTAACTATGGGTACTCATAGATGCAGCAGAGGCACACATTGTAAAATGTATGTACATAAGCTGATATCAAGAATGTCCCTGATAATAACACAATGCCGAAATTATCCAACCCCAAGAATTACATTATAAACTTCAGTATCCAGCTTACAACGGATAATTTTTCATTTGTAAAATGTACGGAACCTGTGGACCCACA
Organism: Schistocerca americana; assembly: GCF_021461395.2. Classification (NCBI taxonomy): domain Eukaryota; kingdom Metazoa; phylum Arthropoda; class Insecta; order Orthoptera; family Acrididae; genus Schistocerca; species Schistocerca americana. Next base: position 719,424,617 of record NC_060123.1, read on the forward strand.
AACAAACAAAATTTTGGTTTAAAAGTTTTATCGCTTCTTTACGTACCCTAAATATGGCTTTTTTACCAATGGGTTACTTTCATTTCATTCAGCATTCCATCTCGTTTGTGCATCACACAGTATTTGTGATTGGTGTCATAATGGCATTCCGCTGCGTGTTTTTTCCAGCTTGTTATAGTATGGTGGCATAACAAGCACTGTGTGTGGCCTTCAAATGATACAAAAAAGTAACATAATTCTCATACCTTATTGAACAATATGGCTCTCCATTATTTTTTCTTTTTTTTTTTTGTGCAAGTGCATAGACGCCACTGTGCTCCTGATATTGTATTGTATTGTATTGTATTTATTGGTCCAGTAAATCTTACATGTACAGTACAGCACATCAGATATTGGACAGGTCAAAGTATATCTTACAATTAAAACACTTTAGAAACTAGAAAATTATGTTCACAAAATTTTACAGCACTTCATATACTGGGCAAGTCAATGTGTAAGTTATAATTAAACCACATTAGAAACTTGAAGTTTACAACTGAATACATGTATAAGCCAATTTTAACGATTAAAGTATTTGCATGATCCTCACTTAAGCTCTAATGATTTTTGAGGAACTCTTCTACACTATGAACTCATATGTACACTACAGAATTACATTCACAGAATTTTACTTCATATACTGGGCAAGTCGCTATACAACTTATACTTGAACCCCATTATAAACCTGAGAATTACATCTGAATGTATTTATAGGCCAATATTAATGGTTACAGTATTTGCATAATCATCACTTAGACTCTCGAGGATTTTGGAGGAACTCTTCCACACTATAAAAGCAATGTGTCAACAGATATTCTTTTAATGCTGCTTTAAAATTTTTTACATCTGTCATTACTTTAATTTCTCTTGGCAATTTATTCTAGATAATTTTTCCATGGTGTAATGTTCCTTTTTGGCACAAACTGGTTTTTGTATGGAGTACATGAAAGTCAGTTTTCTGTCTTGTATTATGATGATGAACATTTTCATTTTTGGGGAGGATACTAGGATTTGTTATTGTATATTTCTTTATAAACATTGCACTTTCAAATAGGAAAATACATGGAAGGGGAAGAATCCCCATCCTTTTAAATAATGGTCTACATGGTTTGTTCCTTTTTATTCCAGCCATGATTCTCACTATTCTTTTTTGCATCCTGAAGAGTTTTAGGCAGGATGGCGAGTTACCCGAAAAGGTGATCCCATATTTTAGGACAGAATGTATATTAGAATAGTAAACTGTCATTAGACAGTCCTTATGACAGCAGTTTTCTAGCACTCTCATTAAATAACACATGGTACTTAGCTTCTTTAATATGTTGTCAATGTGAGTTTCCCATCTAAGATTATCCTGTAGCCAGACCCCCAGAAATTTTGTATTAGGCACACTTGCAATATCCGTGTCTGACATCTGAATTCTTATATCCTCTTCAATGTTTCTCTTGATATTATGAAAATTTAATGCTACTGTTTTGCTTTTATTTATTATTAGTTTGTTTTGGTTGAACCAGTTTACAACATTTGTTAATGCCTCAGACAGTTTTGTCTGTAGTATCTCTGCAGACTTCCCGCTGACTAATATGCTTGTGTCATCTGCAAACTGGATAGTGCTATGGTACTGGTTGGCTGATGTTAGGTCATTTATATATATCAAAAATAGGATGGGGCCAAGTACCGAGCCCTGCGGTACTCCATATTTTACTGCTTTATAATCAGAATAGTGTCTTGTTGATTTATTTTCTTTGTGAAAATGTATTTCTACTACTTGCTTGCGGTCAGTAAGATATGATCTAAGCCAGCTGTTAGGCATACCTCTGATACCAATTCTTTCAAGCTTCTGCAGCAATAGAGTGTGGCCTATGATGTCAAAAGCCTTAGACAGATCAAGGCATATGCCAGTTACTTTTTGTCCACTATCAATTTTTTCAAGTACTTCACCCAGAAATTCATATATTGCTGTTTCTGTTGATCAGCCTTTCTGGAAGCCATGTTGGGTTGCGGATAATATTTTGCACTTTTCTAGAAAATCTAGCAACCTCTTATGAAAAATTTTTTCTAGTATTTTAGAAAATGTAGATAGCAAGGCAATAGGTCTATAATTGGCTATGTCTTCTTTCTTACCCTTTTTGAACAGTGGTTTTAGTTTCACTGTCTTTAAGCAGGAAGGAAAGACTCCATTTGTTAATGAACTGTTGAAAATGTGGGCTAATGGTATTGCAATGAGGTCCCCCACATTTTTAATGGCATAATCTGGAATCTCATCCACACCTGTTGAAAATTTTGTTTTTAACTCTCTTATTGATAGTTTAATTTCCTTATGGTTGGTTGGAGTAAGAAATAGGGAGTTGCAGTTTCTGATTTGATTGGATGGTGTTGTAGCAGGATTTTTATTTGAAGATTTTATGTCTGATAGTAATTTTTCACTAATATTTGCAAAGTATGTATTAAAAGCATTGGCTACTTCTTCTGGAATTGTAATTTTTTTGCCATCTTGGATTACCTGGAGATTTACATTTTGGGAGGTCTCGTTTCCTACTTGTTCTCTGACTATCTTCCACATGGCTTTCATTTTGTTCCTGGCCATTTTATATGGTGATCATTTGTTGTTTTTTAGATTCTTTTATGACTTTGTGAAGCACTCTCTTATAATTCTTGAAATGCACCAGAAATTCTTCTGTAACATTTTGTGTTTTTGAGATTTCATAAAGTCTCCTCTTTTCAGCACATGATATTTTTTAGCATAGCTAGTGTCACCAGTGAACTGGCTGACGTGTCCCTTTACAGAAAGAGTCTGAAAGCAAAATTAACTCCTTAGACTTACAGTAACTATGGCAGAAAATAAGTTCAAACTGACACACTTAAATGAAACAATAACTGACAACTCCAACATCACAACATGAATATAACTGCTGCAATTTACAAAAAGACACATTTCCTTGTTATGGTAGCTCGCATATGTAAGTTACCATTAGATAAAATGGAAATACAATGAGAGTTACACATCCTAGAAGAAGCAGCAGTATCCAATACTTTGAAGAGAAGCTTAGTCACAAAAATTCTCAAAAAATACATAAGTGAAGAAGAAGGAAAAAACATGTAAGAAAGAAAAGAAGTTTATTACACTGAAATATTATGTACAAATTAACGAAATGTTAGCGCACACTTACCCTAAACAGTACAAAATAGCATTTCAAACTACAAACAATGGAAAATCCAGGATGGAATGTAACAATATTATGAAAAGGAAAGTTGCTACTCACCATATAGCAGAGATGCTGAGTCGCAGATAGGCACAACAAAAAGACTGTCACAAATAACCTTTCGGTCAACAAGGCCTTTGTCAAAAATAGATGACACACACACACACACACACACACACACACACACACACACACACACACACACGCACACACGCAAAGCCTACAGTCCCTGGCAGCTGAAGTGTGGCTTCAGCTGCCAGAGACTGCAGTCATGCGTATGAGAGTTACCTTTGCGCGCGCACATCTGGCCCCAACATTTCACACTTACGTGCCCACTTCTAGCATGTTTGCCCACAAAGCGTGCATCATACTGTTACCCATTTGTGTGGTAAACCAGAGCAGGGCCTCTCTCTGCTCATGGACTCAGCTGTGCACTCTTGAGGGAAAATGACTTTCCTCCAATCGACATCTTCCCAGCAACACGCAATTGCTAGTCTATCCACACCTTTAATCTTCTGAGAGGAATTCTCGACAAGCCAGGGAATGTGAAGCTCTCCTCTGTTCCCAGAGAATGACGAAGGGGCATTCTGGACTACCCTGACCAGTTCTTCAACTTGTCTCCACATAGAGACTCCTAGTCTTCCAAGCATTGGACGTCTCGCTAACTCATCATTATCTCTAAATTGTTTAATCCATCCCCTTGCTTTGGAAGCATCAACACCATAATGATGTCCTGCCTCAGATGCATAATGCATATTTTCCAAGAGAGCAACTACACACTCATGAATATTCACATCAGCCATTTTGAAGCAGGCCTATGACATTTGCCAACCAGCTGGTACATTTCTCTCAGATAAAAGCTATACAGACTCCAGATGATGGTCGAAGTAATTATAAATAAATGCATCCATTTTCAATATTTTGTTCATAAACTGCCAGCCTGTCCATTCAGAGTTTGACACAGGTGTAATTCTACCAATGTAGTGTGCCTATATTTCGACCGTTTCTACATGCTTGAATAATGACTTTCAAAAGAAACGATATGATAAGTGAAACTGCAATGAATCTCAACATACACCATATACTAACTATTATACTGCTTTTTCTGACAGTGTAAACATCAAGCTGAAGCTCCATCTCTGTCGTTAATTGCTTCGAGGCAAATGGCTTACCATTACATCCTGGCATGGCTCTGTAGATTCAGACTACTACTACTCACAGATTTCTACAAACTATGAAAACAGTGTACTCAAATAATGGAATATATGAAGCAGTTAGAGTTAGGTATTTGGAACTACAGATAAACAATCTTAATCAGTTAACCCAGGTCTACAACCTAGCATTAACAAATCGCCTTACACAGGGATCGTACAGCTAATAGTTGCTGACTTTGTTCATCTTTTGCACGGTTATGGTACAAGCTGAGATATAACAAATGCTACTCTAATACAACTCCCAAGAATTTTTGATAAATCACCATTTGAAGTTTTATGACACTGTCTAATACCATACGAGAGCACCAGCTGTCGAGCAGCAGTGTCTGCCAAATTGGCTAATACAGCAGATTACGAGTACAGTCTACACGGTGTTTCATTATCTTTTTCTCCTAATATGCCAGAGAATACTTGAATCTCTTCAACAAATCAGGTTTATGCAGACAGCAAAAATAATGATGAAGCAGCGCAATCAGAGTGAGGTATAATAAAGACACAAAGAACAATAATTAAATGAACAATTATTTATCAATACATTTGTGCACATATTAAACAAAGTTATTGCAGTGAAGTCATTACAGTTGTAAATCTTCACCACCACTGGTAGGCTAATAGCATTTGGGAGTGGGATCCAACATAAAAGTGTGGAAAACACTGTAGTCTCACATGTATAAATTTTACGAATGCCACTTCGTGATATACATATTTAATAATGACAGTGGGAAACACACCTCATTTACATTTAAAAACAATTGATATTAAGGAATAATTTTTGACACAAACTGTGTGTATTTCGACACAGTACAAATACCTTCGTTGTCAAAATAGGTAGGTGTATCATTGCTGTCAATATATGTATGAAGTCACAGAGTTAATCAGAAGTGATACCTGGGATTCCTCAAGGGAGTGTGTGCTCCTCAGAATCCATATAAACAATTACGAGACCATTTGAGCAGCTCTCTCACATTTTTTGCAGATAACGCTATTATCCACCATCTACAAAAATCACCAGAAGATCGAAATGAATTGTGAATTGATTTAGACAAAATATCTGCACGATGCAAAACGTGGTAATTGACACTAAACAATGAAAAGTTAAAGATCCTCCACACGGATACAAAACGATCGATTAAATGTCAGTTGCACTATTAAATCACATAAATTTAAAGATTGTAGATATACTGAATACCTAGAGATTGCATTTACAAACAACTTAAATTGGAACGATCACACAGAAAATGTTGTGGGGAAGGTGACCAAAGACTGTTCAAATGGCTCTAAGCACTATGGGACTTAATATCAGAGGTCATCAGTCCCCTAGGCTTAGAACTACTTAAACCTGCCTAACCTAAGGACATGACACACATCTATGACGGAGGCAGGGTACTGGTCTTTTTACTCAGTGTTAAGGCAACATTTAGATTGCATTTTGATTCTGAAGTCATTACGGGGCCTGAAACACATAAGATTCTGAATTCGCAAAACCTGCCCCACATTTCTGAGATCCCACACCTTGTATAGCAGCCAAAGGATTTCATTTTCTGCTTCTAAAACACTTGCATCTGGAGGGGTTCAAGATCGTTCACAAACAGAATTTTTTCCTCCTCTTCTTTGGTTCTGGAATATCTGGGTGGTTAAGTTCTTCCGTCAGATCCCTGCTTTCAATGACTTGAGGTTGTGATTCAGGCTTTTGTTCTACTTCAGGACACAGTATGTCTTTTTATTCCTCTTTACGATAGGTCCTGATGATTTTGAAAAGATTGTTTTTTCATTGTTTTGTCACCCCTGCTGGATTTCCTGCACCAGGAAACCCAACTGGCCCATTTTCTCCAGGAAGATGTGGTGCACACATTCATTTCCATTAATGTCCATTTTGCGATGTAAACTACAAAGAGCTCAAAGTGGATATATTTAGTTATACGAGGTACATTGTTAGCATTCTTGAAGGTATGGAGGAGGAGGAGGAGATTAGTGTTTAACGTCCCGTCGACAACGAGGTCATTAGAGACGGAGCGCAAGCTCGGATGAGGGAAGGATGGGGAAGGAAGTCGGCCGTGCCCTTTCAAAGGAACCATCCCGGCATTTGCCTGAAGCGTTTTAGGGAAATCACGGAAAACCTAAATCAGGATGGCCGGAGCCGGGATTGAACCGTCGTCCTCCCGAATGCGAGTCCAGTGTGCTAACCACTGCGCCACCTCGCTCGGTTGAAGGTATGTACCCAGTAAAAATCAACTTTGTATTTTCCATTTCAAACAGCAACAATGTAGTTAACATGTGTTGTAGGTGTAGGTTTTTGTTTCTACAGTAATGTCAACTGGCATTTTTGGGCTGCCAACTGCAAACTGGTAACATATGTAGACATTTGTAACTCTCATATAAAAAGGATCCAATTTTCTTGATTGGCATTCTTGTATTCACAAAATGTTGTTCTTTTATACAAAGTTACTCTGAGCTCCTTAAAATGCCTATAAAATTTAGGTGATACTATTCTTTAAGCATTGCCCACACTGCTGTGAGACTTAGAAAAGAGGTAACTTGTCAGGCCTATGTTATTTCCCCATAATGACAAGAGGTATTTTTTCAGAAGCCTGACATCAATTGCTTTTATTGATGTTACTGATTCCTATTGTATTCAAACAATTTTCAAATGGACATGAATGTGTACCAAATTAAGTAAATTACTACTAAGAAAAAGAAAATAGATATTTTAGACAAAAATAAATATTTTACACATTGAACATTTTTGCTTGCACTGAAAATTTTACTTCTCCAACAAAAGCTCTATTTTTCGCTTTGAATTGCACATATACGTAGCTGACGCTCATTAATCTGTTGTCATACACTACAATGTAGTCATAAAAAAAAAACCACTTGTGCAGTTGAATATCACTCCACAAGTACTGAGAGAATATAAACACACTACATGTGTAAGCAGCACGGGCATGTACTTCCACATGTAAAAACAACTCATTATTTGTTACTTTGTTCTGCTTTGAAATCATCACAACAGTTTTCAGAAAAACTGCTACTTTATTATTATTATTATTTGTGTGTGTGTGTGTGTGTGTGTGTGTGTGTGTGTGTGTGTTAAGAGGTTTTCAAACCGACAATAAAAATATACTACAAACTTTTTTTATATTATCTAATCACTACAGGTCACTTAAATGGTCATACGTCAATGGTTCTCAAGCAATTAATCTGTCACTAGTCAGACGCCACACAAAACAATGCCATGAAATAAACTGTTGGAGGAAAAGCCACTATCCAACACAGAAGTAGTATACATGTTACTTGAATGCCCTTCTAAACAGATAAAAGTAAGTGCAGAGAAAATTGTAAAAATTTGTTTTTGAGGCCAAGAAAAAGCTTGTGCAGAAATCTCAAGCCTAGTTCAAGATATAATTACGTTGTGAAGCGTGATGATTATAATAAATGAAAGAGGGTCAATCCAAGTGAAGTGATCCAATAAAAATTAAATTGGTTGCTGGACCATTTCTAAATATTTTCTTTTTTTTAATATGTAATTACCATGTAAATCAGAAGTTCGAAACAGTTTTTTTAAAAAATTTCGCCCTGCACCCTTACTGAATGGCGGCAATTTTTATTTGTAAGCGCACAGTGGTTTTACAGTGTGGAGACATTAGCAATGGTTTTTCAGTTTGGAGGCATTAGTGTTAATATGAACATTCTACACTGGTTTAAATTACAACATTGCAAATGAGATGATTATTTTTAGGAAAGTCTTCTCTACAACATTGTTTATTACCCAAAATACCCTAAATTCAAAAATAACCAGTGAAAATGACCTCCAAAGACTGGTACTGAAAATTTTGAAAATCCACTTTTTAGACCTAAAAATAACAACCAAGGGGTGGTTTATCAGAGCGTATCTTTTTCTCTATTTACATATCATAAACTACTGCTCTTATATAGAGCAACAACACTGATAAACATTTCCTTAATTTCTTGTGAATTTTTGAATTTTGAAAAATTTTATTTTTTTTGTAAAGTTTGGAGCTAATTGTCTCTGATGGGACTGAATATAAAACTTTGATTTTTGCACGTTTAGTATATAATAGCAAAGTACTGTGAAAACTTCTACACTGATATTTGCTGTGAACAAAGACATAAATTTTTGAGAATGGGCAAATAATTCACATTATACTACAACTGATCTTATGGCCATTGCCTAATTTATGTCTGATACTGGCTGGATGTAATCAGTTATTATCGAATTTAAGGTACTGAATTATATGCAAAAAGTCGCAAAAATTACTGAACTAAACATTTAAAATAACTCGACAAGTTTAAAATATGTAATTTCAATTAACATAATTTTGAGATGCTGTGCTTCCTAAACCTGGTGGTGATTGTAAAGAACACTTACTTCTTCAGAGAGCTTTTGTGATATAGAATGAGATCTCCCAGTAGTTGTGGTAAGTTCAAGCCCTGAAAGTTTCCATAATACATTTTGAATTGGTATCTAAACTTCCTCACTAGTACATCTCTCGAATGACGTACTTGGGCCATCAGGGTGGCAAAAATGCACAAAAACATCATTTTTTCCCCCAAACCTATTCTTTCAACCTGTGCAAGCCACCACTGTCCATCATACACACATGCCACTATGTCATTCTATGTTAAAGATGGAAATGTAATTTTACAGACACAATGGTTGGTTGGTTGTTTCGGGGAAGGAGACCAGACAGCGAGGTCATCGGTCTCATCGGATTAGGGAAGGACGGGGAAGGAAGTCGGCCGTGCCCTTTGAAAGGAACCATCCCAGCATTTGCCTGGAGCGATTTAGGGAAATCACGGAAAACCTAAATCAGGATGGCCGGACGCGGGATTGAACCGTCGTCCTCCCGAATGCGAGTCCAGTGTTACAGACACAATGATCCTCATAAATTTCAGTTTCTGGTGTTACATAGCATCGAACTAAGTTTTATGCAACACCAAGGAATTTGTGGAATTGCCTTATTCTTTTTACTGCTATAGAGTTTTCAGAGTGCTGAATGCTTTGATATGAAAACTATCTCTTCTTTCTTGATGAGAACCTTTAATATTATCCTTGTGAAAGGTATACATGCCCTCTATTGAGAGAATTTGGTCTGTAGTCATTGTTTGTAGGATGGCATTACTCACTTCACATTTTGTTGTACCTCCTACTCCATCGCATATACAGGGTGTTACAAAAAGGTATGGCCAAACTTTCAGGAAACATTCCTCACACACAAAGAAAGAAAATATGTTATGTGGACATGTGTCCGGAAATGCTTACTTTCCATATTAGAGCTCATTTTATTACTTCTCTTCAAATCACATTAATCATGGAATGGAAACACACAGCAACAGAACATACCAGAGTGACTTCAAACACTTTGTTACAGGAAATGTTCAAAATGTCCTCCGTTAGCGAGGATACACGCATCCACCCTCCGTCGCACGGAATCCCTGATGCGCTGATGCAGCCCTGGAGAATGGCGTATTGTATCACAGCTGTCCACAATACAAGCATGAAGCGTCTCTACATTTGGTACCGGGGTTGTGTAGATAAGAGCTTTCAAATGCCTCCATAAATGAAAGTCAAGAGGGTTGAGGTCAGGAGAGTGTGGAGGCCATGGAATTGGTCCGCCTCTACCAATCCATCGGTCACCCCTGGAGAATGGTGTATTGTATCACAGCCGTCCACAATACAAGCATGAAGAGTCTCTACATTTGGTACCGGGGTTGTGTAGATAAGAGCTTTCAAATGCCCCCATAAATGAAAGTCAAGAGGGTTGAGGTCAGGAGAGCGTGGAGGCCATGGAATTGGTCCGCCTCTACCAATCCATCGGTCACCGAATCTGTTGCTGAGAAGTGTACGAACACTTCGACTGAAACGTGCAGGAGCTCCATCGTGCATGAACCACATGTTGTGTCGTACTTGTAAAGGCATATGTTCTAGCAGCACAGGTAGAGTATCCCGTATGAAATCATGATAACATGCTCCATTGAGCGTAGGTGGAAGAACATGGGGCCCAATCAAGACATCACCAACAATGCCTGCCCAAACGTTCACAGAAAATCTGTGTTGATGACGTGATTGCACAATTGCATGAGGATTCTCGTCAGCCCACACATGTTGATTGTGAAAATTTACAATTTGATCACGTTGGAATGAAGCCTCGTCCGTAAAGAGAACATTTGCACTGAAATGAGGATTGACACATTGTTGGATGAACCATTCGCAGAAGTGTACCCGTGGAGGCTAATCAGCTGCTGATAGTGCCTGCACACGCTGTACATGGTACGGAAACAACGGGTTCTCCCGTAGCACTCTCCATACAGTGACGTGGTCAACGTTACCTTGAACAGAAGCAACTTCTCTATTGCTGACATTAGGGTTATCGTCAACTGCACAAATAATTGCCTTGTCCATTGCAGGTGTCCTCGTCATTCTAGGTCTTCCCCAGTTGCGAGTCATGGGCTGGAATGTTCCGTGCTCCCTAAGACGCCGATCAATTGCTTTGAACATCTTCCTATCGAGACACCTTCGTTCTGGAAATCTGTCTCGAGACAAATGTAACGCGCCACGGCTATTGCCCCGTGCTAATCCATACATCAAATGGGCATCTGCCAATTCCGCATTTGTAAACATTGTACTGACTGCAAAACCACGTTCATGATGAACACTAAGGTGTTGATGCTACGTACTGATGTGCTTGATGCAAGTACTGTAGAGCAATGAGTCGCATGTCAACAGAAACACCGAAGTCAACATTACCTTCCTTCAATTGGGCCAACTGGTAGTGAAACGAGGAAGTACAGTACATACTGACGAAACTAAAATGAGCTCTAACATGGAAATTAAGCGTTTCCGGACACATGTCCACATAACATCTTTTCTTTATTTGTGTGTGAGGAATGTTTCCTGAAAGTTTGGCCGTACCTTTTTGTAATACCCTGTATTTTTACCATGCCATGAGGCTAAAAAGTACCATTCGGCCTCCAACCCAAAATCTACTTTGCGGTTGCAAAGATTTGAAAAACCCTTTTTGTTCTTGTATTGGCTACTACTTCCATCTGAAAAGTATGAGCTTGTCAACCTCGGACAACTTTTCTGTTATGTAATTTTCACATACTTTTGAAACATTCAGACAACCGAAATGTTACGTTCCCAGTAGTCACGTAGAATGCAAATTGGAGAACTGCAAACTTCATCTTTCTCATTTCTGAAGTACCAAAGAAATGGACGGATGCATGCATGCTGGTCATTCACCCAGTGGTGCCCTTACATTTCATCCTGAACCACAAAAAAAGTTTTCTGCAAAATCTCCTAGGACTATGTTTTCAGTTTCGTAAAGCTGTGCTTTTTGTCCTGCCAGAACTTGCTTTGGATTTTAGAAACATAGTGGTGAAATAAAGCAGGCAGAAAGGAATATAAACGTCTGAAAAATGAGATCAACAGGAAGTGCAAAATGAAACAGACCGTAGAGCACTTGCCCACGAAAGTCAAAGGTCCCGAGTTCGAGTCTCGGTCCGGCACACAGTTTTAATGTGCAAGGAAGATTCATATCAGCGCACACTCCGCTGCAGAGTGAAAATCTCATTCTGGAAGTGCAAAATGGCTAAGCAGGGATGGCTGGAGGACAAATGTAAGGATGAAGAGGCATATATCACTAGGGGTAAGATAGATACTGCCTACAAGAAAATTAAAGAGATCTTTGGAGAAAAGATAACAATTTGTATGAATATCAAGAACTCAGATGGAAACGCCCTGGCAGTAGACAACATTCCATTAGAACTACTGATAGCCTTGGGAGAGCCAGCCCTGACAAAAATCTACCATCTGGTGAGCAAGATGTATGAGACAGGCGAAATACCCTCAGACTTCAAGAAGAATGTAATAATTACAATCCCAAAGAAAGCATGTGTTGACAGATGTGAAAATTACCGAACTATCAGTTTAATAAGTCACGGCTGCAAAATACTAACACGAATTCTTTACAAATTAATGGAAAAACTGGTAAAAGCCGACCTCAGGGATGATCAGTTTGGATTCTGTAGAGATGTTGGAACACGTGAGGCAATACTGACCCTACAATTTATCTTAGAAGACACATTAAGGAAAGGCAAACCTACATTTCTAGCATTTGTAAAAGCTTTTGACAATGTTGACTGGAATACTCTCTTTCAAATTCTTAAGGTGGCAGGGGTAAAATACAGGGAGCGAAAGGCTATTTACAATTTGTGCAGAAACCAGATGGCAGTTATAAGAGTGGAGGGGCATGAAAGGGAAGCAGTAGTTGGAAAGGGAGTGAGACAGGGTTGTAGCCTATCCCCGATGTTATTCAATCTTATATTGAGCACGCAGTAAAGGAAACAAAACAAAAACTCGGAGTAGGAATTAAAATCCATGGAGAAGAAATAAAAACTTTGAGGTTCGCTGATGATATTGTAATTTTGTCAGTGACAGCAAAGGATGTGGAAGAGCAGCTGAACGGAATGGACAGTGTCTTGAAAGGAGGATATAAGATGAACATCAACAAAAGTAAAACGCGGATAATGGAATGTAGTCAAATTAAATCCAGTGCTGCTGAGGGAATTACATTAGGAAATGAGACACTTAAAGTAATAAATTAGTTTTGCTATTTATGGGAGCAAAATAATTGATGAGGTCGAAGTAGAGAGGATATAAAATATAGGCTGGCAATGGCAAGGAAAGTGTTTCTGAAGAAGAGAAGTTTGTTAACATTGAGTATAGATTAAGTGTCAGGAAGTCGTTTCTGAAAGTATTTGTATGGAGTGTAGCCATGTATGGAAGTGAAACGTTAATGATAAATAGTTTAGACAAGAAGAGAATAGAAGCTTTCGAAATGTGGTGCTACAGAAGAATGCTGAAGATTAGATGGGTAGATCACATAACTAACGAGGAGGTATTAAATGGAATTGGGGAGAAGAGAAATTTGTGGCACAACTTGACTAGAAGAAGGGGTAGGTTAGTAGGACATGTTCTGAGGCATCAAGGAATCAGCAATTTAGTACTGGATGGCAGTGTGGAGGGTAAAAATTAGAGGGAGACCAAGAGATGAATATACCAAGCAGATTCAGAAGGATGTGGGTTGCGGTTTGCAGTAGGTACTGGGAGATGATGAAGCTTACACAAGATAGAGTAGCATGGAGAGCTGCATCAAACCAGTCTCTGGACTGAAGACCACAACAACAACAGTGGCGACTTTTGAGATTTTCTAAGTTATCAATTAAATATTCGAAGTACTCTTCCTGAGATTGAACCACTGTTCCCATTTCAGCCCTGTCACTTGTGACCCACTGTTTGAAGGTAACATAGTTGCGCATTTCGTCCTCAGATTCACTAAAAAATTCAAGTGGTTCCTTTATCTCACAAACTCATCATACAGTCATAACTGTTATCATCATAGACCATTAAATCTAGTAACTCTTTGCAGTTAACATCATTGAGTTTTGCACCTGCACTCATCAGTTTGACATTTTGATGATTATTAACACATTCGGAGTGTTTTTTCTTGTTTTGGTTTTAGGGCGCAAAACTATTATGGTCATTAGCGCCCGGTCCGTGACTTACGAAACAGTAAAAACCGAAAATGGAAACCAGCAGCAATGGGGACGAAACTCAAAAAATTGGAGAAACTAAAAGCAAAAGGAAGGCTTAAAAATCCACTACAGAAAGGGGTTTGTTGTCCCCAAGAAAAAGCTTCAAATGACTGACGTCATTTCACTGGCACAAATAAACTCGAGAACGCGATCGGCCGAGCGAGTGTCATCTGCTAAAATTGACGATATATCAGGCGACAGCTGTAGACGGGAGCGTAACGGATTAAAATAGGGGCACTCAATTAAAAAGTGTCTGACCATCCACAGCTGAGAGCAGTGGGGACAGAGTGAGGGAGGATCGCCGCTTAAAAGATGTTGATGGCTAAAAAGACAGTGCCCTATCCGGAGTCTAGTTAAAATTACCTCCTCCCGACGACGTGTTCGGGAGGAAGAGGTCCAAGCACAGGGAAGAGCTTTCACGTCCCGCAATTTATTATGGGGAAGTGTCGACCAATGTGCGTGCCATAAAAGAACAACACGACGACATAAAATGCTCCGTAGATTGGCGAAGGGAATCGATTGAATAGCTGGCCGAAGAAGAGAGACTGCAGCCTTGGCCGCAATATGGGCCGCCTCATTTCCACAGATACCAACGTGTCCCGGGAGCCAGAGGAATGCCACCGAGACGCCCCCCAGGTAGAGCAAGCGCAGACAGTCCTGAATCCGGTGGACCAGAGGGTGCACAGGGTAAAAAGCTTGGAGACTGAGGAGAGAGCTGAGAGAATCTGAGCAGATAACATACTGTATCCGCTGATGGCGGCGGATGTAGTGGACAGCCTGGAGAACAGCGTAAAGCTCCGCAGTTTAAACCGAACACTGGTTGGGAAGCCAAAATTGATTTGGGGTGTCGCCAACCATATAGGCACTCCCTACACTTAACGATATTTTCGAGCCATCAGTGTAAATAAATGTGGCTTCCTTCATTTGTGCACATAGAGCAGCAAATGCCCGACGATAAACAAGTGAAGGGGTACCATCCTTGGGAAATTGACAAAGGTCACGGTGCAGGCAGATCCGGGGACGGAGCCAAGGCGGTGCTGTACCCCAAGTTGTCAAGAAGGTTTTAGGAAAGCGGAAGGAAAGAGAATGGAGCAGTTGACGGAAGTGGGCACCCGGTGTGCATGGAAGACAGATGGCTAGCATAACGACTCAGAAGGACTGCTCGCCGATTGGACAGCGGAGGTTCAGCAGTCTCAGCATAAAGGCTTTCCACAGGGCTGGTGTAAAAAGCTCCAGACACTAAACGTAATCCACAGTGGTGGATAGAGTCGAGGCGACGAAGAATAGATGGCCGAGCAGAGGAGTAAACTATGCTTCCATAGTCCAATTTCGAGCGCACTAAGGCGCGATAGAGGCGGAGAAGGACCACTCGGTCCGCTCCGCAGGAGATACCATTCAGGACATGGAGGGTGTTGAGCGATCGCAGACAGCGAGCCGAAAGATAGGTAACGTGGGAGGACCAGCACAATTTTCTGTCAAACGTAAGACCCAAGAATTTAGCGACGTCCAAAAACGGAAGGTTGACAGGTCCTAGATGTAAGGAGGGTGGAAGAAACTCCTTACGTCGCCAAAAATTAACACAAACGGTCTTGGAGAAAAACGGAAGCCGGTTTCGGTGCTCCAAGAGTAGAGGCGATCGAGACATCCTTGAAGACGTCGTTCAAGAAGGCTGGTCCGTTGAGAGCTGTAGTAGATCGCAAAATCGTCCACAAAGAGGGAGCCTGAGACATCAGGAAGGAGACAATCCATAATTGGATTTATGGCAATAGCAAACAGTACAACACTTAGGACGGAGCCCTGGGGTTTTTTTGGTAGAAAGTACGGGAGAGAGTAGTGTTCACCCACACTCTAAATGTGCGCTCTGCCATAAATTCGCGAAGAAAAAGGGGCAGCCGTCCTTGAAAGCCCCAAGAGAACAGTGTGCGGAGGATGTCTGTCCTCCAACAGGTATCGTATGCTCTCTCCAGATCAAAAGATTTGCTACTGTTTGGCGTTTCCGGAGAAAATTGTTCATGATATAAGTGGGGAGAGAAACAAGATGGTCAACTGCAGAACGATGCTTTCGGAAACCGCATTGGGCAGGTGTTAAAAGACTGCGGGACTCCAGCCACCAAGCTAAACGGTAATTCACCATACACTCCAAAACCTTACATACACTACTCGTGAGAGAAATGGGGCGATAGCTAGAGGGGAGATGTTCAACCTTTCCAGGTTTCGGAACAGGAACGACGATAGCTTCCCGCCATCGTCTGGGAAAAGTACTGGCGGTCCAAATTCGATTATAAATGCGACGGAGGTAACGCAGACTATGGGTTGATAAATGCAGCAACATTTGGATGTGGATATCATCCGGTCCTGGGGCGGATGAGCGAAGAGAATAGAGTGCATGTTGCAGTTACCGCATGGAGAAAACAGTATTATAGCTTTCGCGATTTTGAGAGAAGAAAGCAAGAGGTTGCACTTCCGCTGCACGTTTCTTCGGGAGAAACGGTGGCGGGTAATTTGAAGAGCTCGAAATCTCAGCAAAGTGTTTACCCAAGGAGTTAGAAATTGCGACGGGGTCCACTAACGTATCACGCGCTACAGTGAGCCCAGAGACTGGGCAGAAACTAGGCGCGCCCGATAACCGTCTAATCCGACTCCAAACTTCCGAGGAGGGAGTGAAGGTGTTAAATGAGCTAACAGCTAATAAAGAATTTCCAGCTAGCCTTCTTGCTATCGCGGATGACGCGAAGGCATCGCGCACGGAACTGCTTATAGCGGATACAGTTGGCCAAAGTAGGATGGTGGCGGAAAACGCGAAGAGCACGTCGCCACTCACATATTGCGTCACGGCATGCCTCCTTCCACCAAGGAACTGGGGGGCGCCGGGGCAATTCGAAGGTGCGTGGTATTGAACGTTCCGCAGCTGTAAGAATAACGTCGGTAATATGTGTGACCTCATCGTCGACGCTAGGAAAGTGACGGTCATCGAATGTCGCTAGAGACGAAAAAAGTGTCCAATCGGCTTGGGCAAACTTCCAGCGTCGCGGGCGCATATAGGGCAGTTGAAGCTGTAGTCTAAGGACACATGGAAAGTGATCACTCGAGTGTGTATCATCAAGGGCGAACCATTCGAAGTGCCGAGCTAGCGGAACAGTACCGACCGAAAGGTCCAAATGAGAGAAATTTGTCGTGGAGGCAGACAAAAATGTAGGGACCCCAGTGTTGAGGCAAACTAGATCCGCTTGGTGGAAGATGTCTAGCAATAGTGAGCCACGTGGACAAGGATGTGGAGATCCCCAAAGCGGGTGGTGGGCATTGAAGTCCCCAACCAGCAAATAGGGGGGTGGAAGCTGACCAAGAAGATGAAAGAGATCAGCTCGTGCCATTGGTGTGGACGATAGAATGTATACAGTACAAAGAGAAAAGGTATATCCAGAAAGGGAAAGACGGACAGCGACAGCTTGGAAGGAAGTGTTTAAGCAGATTGGGTGATAACGGAGAGTATCATGGAGAAGAATCATGAGTCCTACATGGGCTGGAGTGCCTTCAACAGACGGGAGATCAAATCGGACGGACTGAAAATGGGGGAGAACAAAGCGGTCATGGGGACGCAGCTTTGTTTCCTGAAGACATAAGATGACCGGCGAGTAGGATCGTAAGAGGATCAACAATTCATCCTGATTGGCTCGAATGCCGCGGATATTCCAGTGGATAATGGACATAGGATGAACAGAAAATCGAGGAATGTGACCAAGGTTGCCGTCAACTCAACGACTGCTCAGAGCTTGCGACCGACAGTATGGAATGGCATTCAGCCGAAGGCAGAAGATCCTGATCCATAGGTTGCTCAGGAGCAGCTCCTGCCACCAGCGATCGGCCGCCAGCAGTGCGCCTCGGCGACACAGAAGACGGCCGAGGGCGATTTCCGCCAGGTGGTGCTGTAGATGAGACACGCCTTGGCAGAGAAGGAGATGAACTGGGTTTCTTATTAGCCTTCTTGGAAATATGATGCTTAGATGATGGAGGAACCGATGGTTGTGAAGTTGGGGTACGTAAAAAATCTTCACGAGTATGCTCTTTTTTCGAAGTCTTGGTGTCTGACTTCTGGGCTTGAGATTTAGCAGAACCCGATGAAGGGTGAGCTGTAGAGTGGGCAGGCGAAAGTGGTGAGGTTGAATGGGCGATCTTTGCGCTGGCCGATCTGACGACCGTGGCACTAAAGGTGAGGTAGCAAGTCTGCGTGGCCACCTCCTTTGTTGGCCGAGGAGAAGCAAGGACAGTGCTGTATTTTCCTGTCTGAGGCACGGTGGGCTGTCGACTGGCGAATAATTTTCGAGCAGCAAAGGTCGACACCTTTTCCTTCACTCTGATTTCCTGGATGAGCTTTTCGTCTTTAAAAATGGGGCAATCTCGAGAGGAAGCAGCGTGGTCACCCATACAGTTGATGCAGCGAGGGGATGGAGGTGGAAAAGCACCCTCATGGGCATCCTTGCCACACGTAACACATTTGGCTGGATTGGAACAGGACTGGCTAGTGTGATTGAACCGCTGACACCGATAGCAAAGCGTAGGGTTTGGGACATAAGGGCGAACGGAAATTATCTCATAGCCTGCTTTGATTTTGGATGGGAGTTGAACTTTGTCAAATGTCAAGAAGACAGTGCGGGTTGGAATGATTTTCATGTCAACCCTTTTCATAACTATGAACAGCCGTTACGCCCTGGTCAGACAGGTAGTGCTGAATTTCGTCGCCAGACAATCCATCGACGGAGCATGTATAAATGACTCCACGTGAGGAATTTAAAGTACGGTGCGGTTCCACCCGGACAGGGAAGGTGTGGAGAAGTGAAGTACGCAGCAATTTTTGTGCCTGGAGGGCACTGACTGTTTCTAACAACAAGGTGCCATTCCGTAATCTGGAACAAGACTTTACAGGACCTGCAATTGCGTTGACACCTTTCTGAATAATGAAAGAGTTGACCGTGGAGAAGTCGTGACCTTCATCAGACCGAGAAACAACAAGGAACTGTGGCAACGATGGAAAAACTGTCTGTGGCTGAGACTCAGTGAACTTACGCTTGTGAGCAGACATAGTGGAAGGTGAGGAAACCATTGCGGAAGAATCCCCCATGATTACCGGTGTCTCCGATGGCGCACTCCTCCCTTGTGGGGGCCCTCTCTGAGGGCACTCCCGCCTTAGGTGATTGTTCACACCTCAGGTCACACCTCCCGACAAACGGACGGAGGGACCAATCGGCACTTTCGGAAGGTATCAGCTCGGGTAATCACCCCTCCCTGGGCATGGCCGTTACCAGGGGGTACATATGTGTCCTACCTGTCTACCCGGGGCGGGGAATTACGTGTTACCCCGTCACCGGCTACGCACGAAAATGCGTGGGTCGGCCTTCAGACACGCACAGGGAGGAAGAAAGAGAAAGGGAAAAACAAAGAAAGGGAAAGGAAAGAAGAGAGGTCTCAAACGCCGCAGCGGAGAAAAGGGTAAAGAGACGAGGTAAGGAAAAGAGAAGGACAAAGGAAGGATGAAGACATACAAGCAGAGAAGGCGAAGAATGAGTTACATTTACGAGCGTCCGTCTCCGGACGTAGGCACAAACCATACTCCCAGAGGGGGAGAAAGGGAAGGAAAGAGTCAGAGGTGAGGGGGGGGGGGGGGGAGGGGGGGGGCGAAGATGGGGGATAGGGAAGGATGCGGAAAAGGAAGGTATGCAGCCCGGAAAGGAAGGAGGGCCACATTAGCTCAGGGTCCCGTGCTCACTACACACGTATCCACAAAAGAGTTGTGGACCCCCTGGGGGGACATTCGGAGTGTGTTCCTGAGGAGCCTATTCAAGATGAAGGCTACAAAATTTGACATTCCAATTTCGCATTCAGCATGAGTATTTTTTAAAGCTACATAAAGTTCATTTAAAACTGACAGCCCTGGTCATTTCTGCCTTGCTTACTTTAACTCAATTTATAAAACCTCTATTGCTATCTCTGCGACCCAGGCACCTTCTCCTGGTCTCATCATCTTCAAAAAACGGCCAGATCTTTTCAATTGTTTCCTCACTGGTAACTACTCCTTTCTTCTTTCCTAAAACTGGTACAATGCTCTGCTCCTTCAGTAATGTCTGGGGTAAATTTAACCAAAAGATCAGAAAAATTGAATTTGTGAATTGTTTTTTCCCTTGACTGTGAGTCGGGGAGCAAACCTAAAATTTTAACTTTTACTTCTTTAGGTGTCACTGAACATTTACTTTTGAATTTCTCAATTAAGCTCAAATATTCGGTGTCCGATGATTCTGGAGACAGGTTCTCTTCTTTGTTAGAATCACCATTGGCATCTGCATAATTAAATCATGATTCTAAGTCTTTTGTAATTTTGTCTGAAATTCTTTGTACCTCACTTTCAATAGTTGCTTTTCTTTTTCCACTACTCCACTCATTCATTTTCAAAGCAGGAGATACTTCTAAATTAGAACAAGCTAGATCCAATCTGCTAATAGCTTCCTCATTAGAAATATAAATGTCATTAACAAGTTTACATGATTCTGGTTCTGGATTCACGGTAAATATTTTTGAACAGCAACTTGAGCACAGGGAATTTCCAGGAATCACAATAAGTTTCACTCAAAAAGCAGTTTTACTTGCACTTAACACGGACAAATGTTCAAATTTTATTTCCCTCAAACCTTTAATAACGAGCATTGTTTCAAAAAGTGTAGCTGTACTTCAGAATATATTTTTTTCTCATGATACAAACTGACAATACAGAAGAATTTACTCGTAACGCAAACAAAGGTTGTCTAAACTCCAGAAAGTCATTAACATTTTTTAAGTTTTTTGAAACTGAACAATAAACTGGTTTATGACTCTCATACTATCTATCCAATAGAGTACCATTCGTTGATTTTATCACACTCCAATTACTCTTTCAAATTTATTTATTATTAAATTTTAAAATTGTTTTAGTTAACATCTTCAACTTTTTTAGTCCTGTCTTCCTCAGTTGTGTGTAATATTACGGTATATTGATAATTTTTACTTATGGACCGTCTGACAGAAACTGAATAAAACACAATTTTAGTGCAATACGCGTTTCGCCTTTATTTTCTGCAAGGCATCATCAGTGGCCTGGAATATGTACATATGTTAGCTATTTAATTTACATTTTTGTCACTGTTCATATAGGTTATAAACAGTTCTGGTGGTTGGTATTTCCTATTAAGTAGCAATGTTTTGAACTGTACTTACAGGTTGGGTGGACAATTTCTTACATACTACGCTCCCGTTGCATTTTTGGTGTTGTTCTTCTTATGAATGCCAAATTGCGATTTTATTCCACATTCCCAAGCACTATGAACTGAATGCTTGTTTCAATGCAATGTTTTGGCTTCTATTGCCGACTGTCAAATGTTTTTGCCAAAGATCGAATGTTATTGCCAACTTTCGAGTGTAATTATTGAAGTATCTGTGATCTGTTCGTGTATGCGTGTGTGTGTGTGTGTGTGTGTGTGTGTGTGTGTGTGTGTGTTTTGGTGTGATATAATTTTTTATTTTTTATTTTTTTGTGCTGTGTCAATGTGTGTGTGTGTGTGTGTGTGTGTGTCCAGATGACGTGGGGAAGAGTTTTTTTGTTTTATGTTATCCTTTCCTTTATTAAAAAAAGAAAAAAAATCAAATAAATTTTCCTGACATTGCAATAAAAAAAGAAAATGGCAAACATACATTTAACATCTTTAGAAAACCAACAGACACAATAAAACATTCCACATCCAACCACCCCCACAGCCAGAAACTTGCAGCACTAAGACACATGTTACATAGATTAAATAGAATCCCACTAAGCAAGAGAAACTATGAACAAGAAATGAGTACAATCAAAAAAATGGCTCTGAGCACCATGGGACTTAACATCTACGGTCATCAGTCCCCTAGAACTTAGAACTACTTAAACCTAACTAACCTAAGGATGTCACACAACACCCAGTCATCACGAGGCAGAGAAATTCCCTGACGCCGCCGGGAATCGAACCCAGGAACCCGGGCGCGAGAAGCGAGAACGCTACCGCACGACCACAAGCTGCGGACTGAGTACAATCATACAAATAGCTAGGAACAATGGGTATGACATACATGTGGTACACAAGCTCAATCAAAAAATAAAAACACAAATACAAAACAAACACAAAATTTCCAGAATACAAAATAACTCACAAGCTGAAAACTTACAAACACACACAATGATAATACAACACAGAAAAGAACCAGATGATACACCATGACCTACACACAAACATACACACAGAGTTGCAAACATCCTAAAGAGACAGGGCTTTAAAATAGCATATATGCCTGGACAAAACCTCCAATCACACCTAAGCCAGCCATCTACCAAGAGGGACAAATTCCAACAATCAGTAATATATAAACTTGAATGCCAAAGTTGTGATGCAGTATACATAGGCATGACAAGCAGGAATTTTGAAACAAGATACAAAGAACATATCAGATGTTGGAAGTACGAAACAAACCACTCCACATTTTGCGGAGCATTTAAAACACTATAACCATCATCCTACAAACACAGAACAACAAATGAAAATAATGAGAATAAGCAACCATGACAAACATCTTACACAAACACAAGAAAACTTCCACATCCAGAAAGCCATAGCAGAAAACAAACATAAATGAACAAACACACATCAGCACAGCCTCCCTACTTCACTTAATAAAGGAAATGATAACAAAAAACTCTTCCCCACACCGTCTGGGGACACACACACACACACACACACACACACACATACACACACACACACACACAGCCAAAAAAAAAAAAAAAAAAACCAAAATACACACACACACACACACACACACACACACACACACACACACACACACACACATGGACACAGCATAAAAAAATAAAAAAAATTATAACACACCAAAAAACACACCAACAAACGCACACACAAATGCATACACGAACAGATCACAGATACTTCAATAATTAAACTCGAAAGTTGGCAATAATATTTGATCTTTGGCAAAAACATTTGACAGTCAGCAATAGAAGCCAAAACATTGCACTGAAACAAGCATTCAGTTCATAGTGCTGTGGAATGTGGAATAAAACTGCAATTTGGCATTCATAAGAAGAACAACACCAAAAATGCAACGGGAGCGTAATATGTAAGAAATTGTCCACCCAACCTGTAAGTACAGTTCAAAACATTACTACTTAATAGGAAATACCAACCGCCAGAACCGTTTATAACCTATATGCACAGTGACAAAAATGTAAATTAAATAGCTAACATATGTACATATTCCAGGCCACTGATGATGCCTTGCAGAAAATAAACGCAAAACGCGTATGGCACTAAAATTGTGTTTTATTCAGTTTCTGTCAGATGGTCCATAAGTAAAAATTATGAATATACCGTTGTTTTAGTTAGTTGAAAATCACACAACAAAAGCACGTAAAATATTCTGCACTCTCAGCGAAGTACGTAGATCCACGCTAACAGAGGCTTCTGAACAGACTGACTCCAAGAGTGCCACAACCAGCACATTTAGTGGGGGTACACAGTTTATGTACAGACTTGTCACAGACTGCTGGGCTCCTGTGCAGACTTGTTACTGTATCCACTGAGCTCCTGACACACTTGCCTTAAGGACTAAACTTGTGTGCAAAAAAACTGCAGCCTCCTCAACAACAGAGAAATTTTACATGTTTCTCATTTTATTTTATTTTTTTTTCATTTTTAACTTGTAATAATGTGCTACTTAATTGAGAATAAAGCAAGATGTAAATGGTCAATTTTTTAACATAGAACTAAAGCAAAAACCACTATTTTTTAATATTTTATTATCAAAATAAGCAATACTAACTAAATATTGGGTAGTAGTATTAACTAAATGTAGGTTACAACTAAATTTTATTACAGTGAAACAATAAACCATTTATACAGGCAACAACCATACCATCAATTGTAGTGTAATTACTTCCTCATTTCCAAAAATTCGTATCTTTGTTCATGGTCAAATATCTATGTTCAAATTTTTACAGTACTTTGCCATCATATAGTCATACAAAATGTGTAAAAATCAAATTTTTACATTCAGTCCCACAAGAGATAACTGGCCCCAAACCTTTAAAAAAAAAAAAAAAAAAAAAAAAAAAAAAAAAAAAAAAAAAAAAAAAAAAAAAAAAAAAAAAATCGAAATTTTTAAATTTCAAAAATTTATACAAAATTAAGGAAACATTTGTCACTGTTCTTGCTCTATATAATGCTAGCATTTTATATCTAAATAGAGAAAAAATGCACTCTGATAAATCACTCCTTGGTTAGTTTTGGCTCTAAAAAAGGGATTTTCTAAATTTTCAGTACCAAATTTTGGAGGTCATTTTGACTGGTTATTTTTGAATTTAGGGTATTTTAGGAAATTAACAATGTCACAGAGGAATATTTTCTAAAAACAGTCATGGCAACTGCAATGTTGTAACTTAACTCAGTGCAGAGATATTCTAATTAATGGCAACATCTCCAAATTGAAAAACCGTCATGTGGTTACAAATAAATATAGCCGCCTTTCAGTAAGGGTGAAAGATAAAGTATTATTAAAAACTGTTTTGAACTTATCAGTTATAGGGTAATCACATATAAAAAATCAAAATATTTAAAAATGCTCAAGCAACCCTCATTGGATCATTTCATATGGATTGACCCAAGAACAAAAGACAAGAACGAAATTATTTCATTCACAGGTTGTCACTGTGCAGGAAATACGGGCAATGCCAAAATCGGATCATTTGCACTGTAAAACTATACCCCATTTTAGAGAGAAAGCAGTAGAATAAATCATGCCAGATTATTACTGTAAGAGGAGAGGAAACGCACTGTAGTAATCAATATTTATGGCAAGTTTATATTCTTAAATGGGAGTAGAAGCGAGAGTGAATGTGTATAGCTCCACACTTCATAGCAAACATAAATACATGCTTCTGTTGACAAATGGACAAAAAATCCCCACACAATTATTTGCTTTTAGGAAACAGTATGAACGTAAGATTAGTTTAGCATTTTTTACTGGATCTTTATACTTACGTACTCTGCTGCCTATAATTATTGTCTACCACTGCATCACACTACGTTTCTGAAACCTGGTAACCTATTAAGAGTCCTTAGAAACATAAAACATGAGAAATGCGCTGCCAACTTTCTACAGTTCTTAAAAGTCACAAATTTCTTTTGCCGTGCACACCCCCATTTGTAAAGTAAGACAGGTACTCGCTAGATGCCTCAGTCAACCACTCAGTTCACACGCCACACAGTTGCTACTATTGCAATGGACGATGGGGGGTGGGGGGTGGGGGGAGGGGGGGGGGGGGAATGCTGTGTCAAACAAGGTATAGAGCTGAGAGCCGATTACTGTCTGATACATATCACACACACTGTGGATGGTGACCAAACTGAGGATTTCTCATCAGGTCAGATGCAGTACATTATCTCAGATGAAGAGACACACAGAGAAGGCTTGTACCAGGAAGCCAGATGAAGCTCCATCAGTAAACACTTCCGGGCTAAGTTGCCGTGGTCGATCTGTAGAACTACTTCTCCCTGACGTTTCATTCTCAACTAAGGAGAACATCTTCCGAGGTGAGTCAACGACTGGCTGCTAGGAGCTGGGGCCGCTGCTTATATGGATATCGTAGGGGGCGCCACCACACGTCACGTGGCGTCGATGTGCAGCTATCTCTGGCTATCGTCTGTTCTCTCGATTGCAGGCAATCGATTGTCACGTGATTGATGCAACGTCGACCGCCATATCTTATCCAATTTTAAGCCTTCTTCTTTACAATTGAAATTGTATTCATGTTTGTGGATTTCAATTGCCTCTCTATACATACATGTATAAGAAACGCAGTCAGTGTGTAAAGGAGGCAACTTACAAATCACTTATTTGCTCCATTTTAGAATACAGCTCGAGTGTGTGGGACCTGCACCAAACGGGAGGAAGAAGGGCACCAGGAACAGTCACAGTTGGGAGAGCATCACAGAAAAGCTGAAAAATCTGAATAGGCAGGCACTTCGCAATAGACTGATTATCCATCAAATGTGTTCTTACAGAGTTTCAAGAGACAACACCAAGTGAATAATCTACTAATATACTTCAGCCCTCTACGTATCACTTCCACAGGATACACAAAGATGAGACAGGACTAATCTTAGTAAATACCGAAAGGTTTTTAAGCAGCCGATCTTGCTACGACAGGACAATTGTAACTGGAATCGGTAAATACCTCAGCGTAACTGTTTGTGGGGATACAAAATGAAATGGTCACGTATGCTCATTGGCAGCATGAACGGGCACAAGTTTGTTTGCCCAAGAGATAGCATCACAGATATAATGGAAAATGAAAAAAAACCTATTTACAAAGTTTTGAGGACTAGCATTAATGGCAGCTGTATGAACGTACTGCAGCCCAACACGTCTTACTCCTGTTGGGACAGTGAAGATGAGATTAGATTAACTGCTATGTGCAAACAGGCACTTAAGCAATCAGTCTTTCTGCACTTCGTACCCAAACAGAATGGGGAAAAAATGTAATATTCAGTCGAGTACCCCCTGGCATGCATTTCACATCGGTTTCGAGAGAACAGCTGTAGCACGAGATGTATGCATCAGCTCCATTCCTGAGTGAACAGAGGTCTGGCATTCGGCTTGCTGTGTAATGAAATGCAGGATTGCAGACAGTGTTTGTGACAGAAGTGGGAATACCCCAGCCTTACCTCAGACGGGCACTCCTCGACAATCCCACTGTCCGAGTCCCGGCCCCACTCCTCTGCCTCATACTTCACTGCTGTGTTTGGCGCAAACTGAAAACAAACAAAAGCAAAGTTCACTTGAGAAAAACTATAAAACTGTCACAAAACTTCAGGCCGCTACTTACATTTAGAAGGCAACATTTTTACACGGGAGAGAGGGGGGATAGGTGTGCTGGGTATGGTATCAGCTTTTTTGGAACTACCAGTCAGTGGTTCGGATTAGGTTAGGATCTTGGGCATCACAGGCTGCAACCATTTACCCTTGTGGGCCCTTGTTTGTGAGTAAAAAATGAAAAAGAATTTCTCGCAGTCTACTGCAGCCTCAAATATAACACCTAATTTCAAAATGGCTCTGTAGCGTACGGGTTACGTTACTTAACTGATGTGCTGTTGGGTGCTATCTACTTTTCTTAGATATTTATCAAGAGTTGAAGAGGCTATTGTAGCAATCATTGAGGGAACAGGGTTCAACCAACTGCAGATTGTGGCAGACGTTGGAACGAATTATGCCTGTCGTCTGGCCTTCGAGGTCATTCTCGGGTCATTGCAGCGACTGACAGGGAAGGTTGAGAAGACCAGCCTTGCACGTGGAGTTTCAAAGACATTCACAATTCACAATATTGTCTCCAGATTTGATTGTGGCCCCTCGGTTCCGATTTGAGTGGAAGGACTGAACCACAGACTTTGAATGTTGTACGACGAGTCAGGCTGCCACTTCCTGGACTTGCGTCATAAGGCTGTGAACTGTAGGGTCCCCTTAAATATGTCAGGTGCACACTACACATCAGAGGCTGCTACTCTGGTAGCTGACTGTGTGTGGAGTGCACACAAGGGTTCTTAGATTAGGCAACTCTCCATCCAAACCAGATAACACAGCTGTGGGAAATCCAGAAGTATCAGTGTAAGACTGAAAGAAATTACTCCCACAGGTGAGTTTTACAATCCTAATGGTAAATCACCATAGACAGCATTCACAAGACAGTACCAGAATTTGAAGTGGTCGTGAAAAGCAGTGAAGCTCCCATAATACTAGGTACAGAAAGCCGACTGAAACCTGAAATTGATAGTAGTGAGATTTGTGCAGAAAATTTAAGCGTATATTGAAAGGATAGACAAATGGGAAATGGAGGTGCTGTATTTGTCACAGTAGACAAGTAACTCAAATGGATTGAGACAGAAACTGAAGCTGCATGTGAAATCGCTTGGGCAGGGGTGAGCATAAAATGATAATTAGATCATTCTATTGCCCACGAGACATGTCTCATGAAGTAATGGAGAAAACATCAGTTCACTTGTACCTAAGTTACGCAATAATACTGCAATCATCGGTGGAGCCTTTAATCATCCAACAATTAATTGGGAAAATTACAGTTTAATTAGTGGTAAATGAGATAAGATATCCTGTGAAACTTTACAAAATGCCATCTCTGAAAGCTACTTACAATAGATGGTCAGGAACCTCACTCATGACGGAAATACATTGGATTTAATGGCAACAAATAGACCTGACCTCTTTGAGGATGTCCACATCAACACTGGTATCAGTGGCCATGACATGGCTGTGGCTACGCTGATTACCAAAGTGCAAAGGACAATTAAAACAAGCAGAAAGATATATATGTTCTGTAAAATAGATAAAAAGTCAATAGTGTCATATCTCAATGAGAAATTTCAAAACTTTCAGCACAGGGCAGGAGCATGTAGAGGAAACCTGGCTCAAGTTTAAAAGAATAGCAGACAGTGCACTGGATAGATATGTACCCAGAAGAACAGTTCACAGCACTAAGCAACAATGAATTTGCTACTGGGTGAAAATAACACAAGTAAGAGAGAGCGCTGATTTTGATTTTGCAATCAGAGATGTTGTAGGGCGTGTGGATTTAAAGTCATAGGTGAAAGCCTGTACACAGATTAATATGTAGCTGCATCAACGAGCCGTGTTTGATATACGATTGTGTGAATGTGTATTCTCCAGGTTCCTCTGATTTATGCGTCTGTGGAACGATAAGTGTGCAGTAGTACTAACAAATAGGCAGACTCTGACAAGTTCTAATTAGTCCGTGAGAAGTTCTAACTTGTCAGCGAGCTACAGCATGCAGGCGGGTTCCAATATTTTGTAAAATTAGTCCCTGTGCAATTTCTCCCATTCGTCCATTTGTCTGATTCAGAGGTGACTAGAGAGTAGTTTGTGCTACTGTGGTTCTCTGTTTTGTTAATCAACAGTCACAGTAACATGCATTTAAATGATTTCGTATAAGAGAATTTGGTATCTCATGATTTAGTAAATGAAAGATGAATAGGTTGAGTTGTGTGAACTGTCTGGACTGATTTTGCTATATCTGCAGCTTGTTTACGTGAAATCTGAGATCAAACAAAATCGAGGACTCCTCATTTCTGTTGCAACATCTACTACTGCTGCTTAACCCAGTCGTTAAATGGTAAGCGAATTCGAATGCCTTTTACTTTTTCCACAATTTGGTGGGAGCAGGAAGTTCACCACTCAGATTAATATTTCTGCCTGACCACCCTCATATCCGGGTTCAGCAGGAAGAACAAGTCAAAAATCGTGTACACAGATTGGCAGTCTGCTCTAAAGCCAGCCTGTGGCGAATGGAGCAGATTACCCAGTACCAATTCCTCCTCCATTCAATGCAAGGAAAATCAAAGAAAGTGATACTGAAGGTAATGATAGTGATGCCGGAGCTATGGAACTGTTGGGTTCCAGACTAAAGGAGTGAAGAGATGTACAGTTACGCATTCTCGAGATTGTCGCATGAAATTCACAGCATGTCGAACATGGTGTTGTGATGTAACATGACATGACAGGTTTCGTAAAGGAACTGGATAACAAATACGTGGTGGAGGACTGGAGACTTCTGGTGACTCTAGCTTGAGCAGTCTCAAAGCTGAACTACTACACAATGTAAACCATCAATTCCTGTCACTCGCGCCATGGGAATGAATGAAACCTATGAAACAGTTAACACTCTCTAGATGCTGGTAAAGTACTCTGAGCATAACTGGAATACTTGCGGTGATTTGAAGGTTGTAGCCCTTCTGTCAAGAAGGCAGACTGGGTATACAAAGCTCACGTGCTTTCTTTGTCTGTCGAATAGTCACGATGACAAGAATCATTACATAGTGAAAAATGGAGCACCCAGAAACTTACCAGTAGTCAGATGGCACATTGTTCAACATGTGCCTCTTGTGGATATTAATAAGATTTACCTTCCTGCACTCCATATCAAACTGGGTTTTGTGAAACAGTTTGTTGCAGCGACGGATAAAACAAATCATGATTCTCATTACCTAAAAGGCAAGTTTGGAAAGATTTATTTATTTATTTATTCTTTGCCCATGGACTCCAGCTGAAAATCCAGCTGACAGTATTGGGTGTGTCATACAATAGGCTATTAACATCAAACTTGGTTTGGTTATATATAAATAAACAAATAATTAAACAAAAATTGTCTATAAGCATACAAAGGTATTACACGTTTCACATTATATATACACACAAATCCAAACAACATACAGAAATGATAATTTTTAAAGGTACATTTCAGTAATGATATAACATATTTAAACACCATCTTAGTATTCACTCAAACTGTATACACATTTCTCTGTGAGATATAGTTTCAAACGATTTTTAAAACATTTTAGGTCTGTTTCTTCTCTAATGATTTTGCCTGCTTCTTCAGGGGCAGTCAGACAGTTTTAGATTTCTGTTTATCATTTCCTCTTGTACCGTGTTTGTGTACATCTTTATTTAGGAGGTATTTATCGCTTGACCTTACTACCATTATGATTTGGTATATGTACAGTGAATATACTGTCATAATATTATAGAGTACAAAAGCTAGCCTACAGGTCTGTCTTGGTGGTATTTTTGCAATGCCCCTCACTGCCCTTTTGTGAATTGTGAATATTCTTTTTTTAAGTAGTCAGCTTGTGCACTTCCCACCATATGAACTGAATAAGACAAATGGGGGAAGACAAGTCCATAATACACTGATCTGAGGACTTTATCATCCACAGTCTTTGCTGTTTTATGCACGATGAAGATCTGTTTGTTTATCTTTTTACACAGTGCATCTATGTGCTCCCCCCATGCCAAATGTTTGCCTATTATAGTTCCTAGAAAGTTTGTGCTGGTTACTTCTTTAATACTCTTTCCATTTATATTAACATTTATATAATAACTTTCACTATGCTTGGTCTGAAATACTACATTCATTGTTTTAGACTGATTCGTAAACAGGTTGTTTTGTGTTAAATATTTATTTGCATTTTCGATATTCAGGAGTGCTTCCTTCTCAAGCTCCTCCTTTGTGTCAGCTGTGCAAATGATTGTTGTGTCATCAGCATACATTATAAGTTTCTGATTTATATAGCTAGGGAAGTAATTTACGTAGAGTATAAATAGTTTCTGATCTGTAGTTTGCTATATTTCCCCCACTAGTATGTCTGATTTGTGTGCATTGTTTCCTATTTGTAATGTATGTCATAGCATTTTCCTCTAATTCCATACTGATATAATTTCATCATTAATTTTGAGTTGTTCACACAATCAAATGCCTTAGATAGGTCCATAAAAATCCTACAAGTCTTTTGTTGCCTGTCAAGTAAATTAAGAATGTGCTCAATTATATCTGTCGATGCTGTTTTTGTTGACTTCCCTTTTCAGAAACCATGTTGTGATGAATGCACTATACTGTACTTTGTTATAAAACTTACAATTCTATTCTTTATTATCATTTCATAGATTTTAGCAAATGTTGAGATCAATGATAATGGCCAGTAATTTCCTGATTCATCCCTGTTCCCTTTCTTAAATATTGGCTTCACTTTACTTACTTTCAGTGAATCTGTAAATATACCTTCTTCTATCGCAGCATTCAGCATGTTTGTCAATGGTTTTAATATACATTCTCTGCATTCCTTTATGAGATGTGACGTGACACCATCCAAGCCAGATGAATGTTTAATTTTAAGTTGTTTTATTAGGTTTGACACTTCTGTATCTGTTGTAGGTATGAAAACCATAGTATGATTTGTATGTGAGGGGGTTTAACAATTTACTTACTGCATTTGTTTTATTTTGTCTTATTAATTCGTCTGCTACAGTAATATAATATCTGTTAAAAGTATTCGCTACTTCCAGAGGGTTTGCGTTGCTTTTCCCACTCATCAGTGGGCAGATGTCCTCTGCCCGATTTGTTACTTTTCCTCTCTCTTCATTAATGAAAGACCATAAACCTTTTGAGTAGTTCTTTCCCTTATCTATAGACATCCTGATGAATGATGCTTTAGTTTCTCTGATAAAACTACAGTACTCTTTATTTTTTATTTTATACAGTGTGTTGTAGGCCTCAGTTTTTGAGAGGTCATAATACACTCTCAGATTATTTCTGGCATGGATTACTTCTCCAGTCACCCAGTTTTTTGTTGTTGTTGCTTTTTGACAAGCCTTTTACTAACAGGACATGTAACATCATAGTAATAATCGAATAAAGAAAAAAAACTGGTTCCATTTGGTGTTTGCATCTTTAGCTGCATATATTGTTTCCCAGTTTTCTGCCTCTAACATCTTTTTTAGCAGATTTATGTAATGTGGGTAGTTCTGTCTTCTCATCTCCCATATCTTCTGCACTGAATCACTAGTCTTTATATTTATGTCTATCATGATTGCAAAATGGTCTGCTGATGAGGAGTTTATTACCTGTGCGTCACAACAGCATGTAGGAATATTTGTTATTACATGATCAATTATAGTTTCACTATGCTTTGTTACTCTGGTTGGTTTATCTGTTTTTAATTTTAGATTGTATATGCTCAATAAGTCCAGCAGGGTCTTAGTACTGACTGTATTTTTACTTGTGTCTATGTTCAGATCTCCTATGATGATCAAATGAGCATATGTTTTTGAGAGGTGTTGGATTATATCTTCCAGCTGTTCAAAGAAGGTGATTGATACAAACCTAACACACAACATAAATTCCCAGCAATTTTAGTTTCCAGTGCTGTAGCTTCAAAGCTCAATTGTAAGATGAAAACTGATGCAAAATTGAAAGCAGGACCCTTCATTGGACCAAAAAAGCAAAAGTTGATTCGAGATCCACAATTCAAGTTGGAGTTCACAGAATTAGAAACAGTAGCTTGGGATGCATTTGTGCTTGTCGTGTACAACTTTCTTGGAAACCACAGAGCAGACAACTATGCAGAAACTGTGGACAATTTGCTAACACAGGGTGTATATGTGGACAAGGAAGAAAAATTTCCGGATTTCCCGGTTAATAATACACTTTCTCCCAGGTGAAAACACTCTTTTTCCTTGTTACATGACAGTATATATTCCCTTATGAATTCTTTGAATGGTTATACATGGTTATACATGGGTG
Organism: Schistocerca americana; assembly: GCF_021461395.2. NCBI lineage: Eukaryota > Metazoa > Arthropoda > Insecta > Orthoptera > Acrididae > Schistocerca > Schistocerca americana. Next base: position 719,457,913 of record NC_060123.1, read on the forward strand.
TAGCATTTCCCAGCACTTCAGAAAATGAAACTTAGAGAAAAAGACACGTTTTGGAAATATCTTTTATGTACAGCAACATGTACGTTGCGGATTTTCTTATTACGAATGTATACATTGGAATTCCACCAAACACCGCATTTACTCTCTGAATCATTGAATGGAGATTGCGATGCGTTTCTGTAAGCCAGTGATCTTGGCAGCCAATGACAGCGGATATTCAGAGCGTAGGACACGTGATGTAATCAGCCAACAGCAACATCACTGTTACGTAGCATGAACACACAAACAGGGAAAGTTAATAGTTTAAATTAATTGACATAGTGTTGCTACAAGAAAAGCAAAGTTTTCACATATAATATTGGCCTCTAAGGCTAATAAGGTGCAAGAGAAGGTAAGATTTCGCATATAATGTTGATCTTTTTTTGTGCATGTTACACTTTAAGATATATCAAACAAAAGTGGCAGCAAAATTTTTAATAACGACATAAATGTCTGATCTTCAGGGTTTGAAATTCTTCTACATAGCTCGTCATCAAAGAGCTGATTTTTAAATGAGATTCAAACACTCTGTGATTTAAGAAATTAATGGTACATTCTCGCACATAGTTCAACTTACGTAAAAGGATATTTACTTTGAAAGTAATGCTTTTCAAACCAGCATTCGCAATATTTTCCTGTGCCCTGTGAGAAATAGGTTCATCGCAGCAGCTGCCAGAGAGCGCAGACAACAGGCGACACCGTGCTTGTGCATGTACCATGACGCAGGAAGCCCATATGTACGTACGTGTAAAACATTAAAAGTTCCTACATTATGTCATAAAAAAAAAAAAAAACAAGGTATCAGAGGATAGTCCAAGAGCATCGGAATTTTGTGAACCATATTAAAATGTGCACATTTAAAGTGCATACTTAATGTGCACATTTGTATGATGGTTCAAATGGTTCTGAGCACTATGGGACTTAACATCTATGGTCATCAGTCCCCTAGCACTTAGAACTACTTAAACCTAACTAACATAAGGACATCACAGAACACCCAGTCATCACGAGGCAGAGAAAATCCCTGACCCCACCGCGAATCGAACTCGTGAACCCAGGCGCGGGAAGCGAGAATGCTACTGCACGACCACGAGCTGCGGACCACATTCGTATGTCCAGATTCACAATGAAGTAGACCTCGACCTGATATTAAGCTTTTCAGTGTGGTTTTTGCAACGTAAATTTTCTTGGAGCACAATTACTGTATTGTATCTTATTTGGTTCTTTATTATGGCATAATGACATATGTGCTAGAACATGAAAACATGCACTTGAAATGCAACGAACAGTTGAAATTAGCCAGTACTGTGGAATTAAACATTTCGTTTAAATACATTGACTGCCTCTGCGGAAAAGGTTAATAAAAGTCAAACAGACAAAAATAGCTTCATTGTTCTGCAAGGCAATTAACGCTCGACAGTCAGAAAGCTGGAAATAAAATAAAATCTGAAACTAATGACATATTTTAGCCTTCCGTAATTATGTCAATCAATTTTAATTCACCATCAGCTCCCGGACACAGATATCATTTTGTTTTCATTTGACGTGAGAGTAAACGAAGGGGAAATAGCAAAATCGCTAAATGTAAACACGGGTCACGTGGAGACTACCCACTATAACTCAGACTGCTCTGCACATCAGCCTCGAATCTACAATATTTGCGAGCCAGATCAATACTTAAAAAAAAAAAAAAAAAATTTTTTTTAAATATGTTAATCTTGTAGCGCACATCTTTCTGAAAAGTCTAAAACATAAAACATATGTGTTAGAGGAAATGTAAGATACATTATTTGGTCGTAAGTGTGCCAAAGTGCAATTCCACGCCTCTTCATAAAGCATTCTTCTATCGCACACGTCATGTATTTCGCTCTGTGGAATTGAAACGTGTATATTTTGTAATGGATGCCATAAAACCATATTCAGTCCGGGGAAAACTGAAATGCCCTGTGGTGCCTATCCAGCTCCCAGTCGGCTGGTTTGACATCCTGCCCCCCCCCCCTTTTTTTTTAAAAAAAATCTCGCAATAAATAGCGGATGAGATTATTTGTAATTGGGAGAACATGAACGCTTCAGAAAATTTGCACTCTTTATTGCCTATTAGCTAATAACTTGCTGTTATGTGTGACATAGAATTACTCATCTTGCTACAGCTTTACATGGTGTGGTTTCCTTTTTGCGAAAGAATCTATTACCTCATCAAAGTTCGTCAAACGTTTCGCTACATGAAAAACCGAAATGTCGTTATCTAAGACTGGAAAAGCTGTTAACACAAATAATACCCAAGACTGGTGTTCCTCAATCTGATTACGTCTATTTTTTTCACTGTCTGCTAGATAAAACAAAATAGGCCTTTCTAATATTGGAGAACTTTTGTAAGACACCAAATAAATGAGACTGTTTTGGCACAAATGGCCATTTTTCTAACACGACAGAATATAATTCATGAAGTGCCAATATCAAATGCCTATTAGGCGTACTACAAGCAAAAAGCTTTATGTTAGGAAATAGTTTCACATTTCATTCACACGCACCAGCTTCTCAAGCATGAGATCTAAATGTAGTATTAAGACATTTTTATATGAATTTGGAATCGTCTTATTCTTCCATAATTTGTGAGATGTCCCCAATCCTTCTCCTTCCTCATTCTAATAAAAAATCTTGTCATCACCAATTCTACAGCTATTCCTGCCACTGTCGAAATTTGTCCTGTGATTAATTTCACTAACCCTGCCAGAATCGCAGGTTCAGTTATCCCGCAATGGTTTTTTGGTTAGGCGTTATTACATGTCCGTACAACACATTCTCCGCGTTACTTCCAGAATAGAACTTAGGCGGCTGCAAGCTGGGGACTTTACAACTGGTCCTTACTAATGTAGCCATCTGGCCAAAATTTTTTTGTCAAAATTTCATTTTCTTGGGTACACCGAGAAGATAGTACGTAATCTTTCTCACCTGTTATTCCTGTCAGTCGTTTATTCCCATTCTGGACTTCACTAGTAATTATAACAACGCTGATCATTCGCAAAGCCAATCACCCACATAATCAGACACCGATTGGCATTCATCCGTTCAGCTTTACTCCGCTCAGCTCGTATAGCCCTGTTCCCTTTTGCCTGCGGAAAGTTGCGATGAGGATTCTCCTGACAGAGACATCACGTACACTATGCACGCTTTCAAAAATCAACTTATGATTCATTCAGAAATCAACTTAAATTGTGTTCAAAAAGCAACAGGGAAACGTTTGAAAATCATATGAATAACCGATAGACAAACGTGCACTGGATGCTAGGCGCTTTTTTCCCCCTCAAGAATATGAATTTGGCACCCCCTTTTCCCAGTAGCATCTAGCTGCTTGCTGCGACTGCTTGCACAGCCAATAGCCATATTCCTGTAGCCAGAGCGGGAGAATCTACTGCTCAAATGCGACTTAACTGTGTATGCGCAGGAGCCCGCTCGTAACTGCTAGAACGAATCTAATGTAAACAGTTGTGACTTCACGCTCATCGGAGGCAATTTGTTGTTATGAAGGATTGCAAAATCTTCCTAAAGCCTTTGACACACTTTGCTGTAAAAAAACGTTACCAACAGCCCCGGACATTTGCACAAGCCTCGTCCATTTACCCCCCCCCACACCAACCAAGAGCGCATCAATATGATCTTTGGTCGTCGCCCACATGGTCCGGCTTCTTTGTTAGTGAGTTTGCTGCATTTGCTTATTCACAGTGTTTCTCAGTGTTTGCGTTTGCCTTCACAGCGTTTGTAGTGATTTGCAAAGTGAGCATTTGTTTATTCGCCCTTTCTCACAGCGTGTTCGCCGTTTCTTGCAGTGTGAGCGTTTGTTCTTCGCTTTTTGTAGAGTGAGAATTTGCTTGTTCCCCGCCTTTTGCAGTTCACGTGTTTTTGTTCGTCATTTTTTGAGTTTTACCGCGGTTGTTCATATTAGCAGTGTTGTGCTGTTAGTACTTCTAAGCAGTTTGTGTGATTAAAACATTTAAAATGAATAGTTTTAAGTGTGAATTTTGTGGAAATGAATTCTGTTATCGGAGGAGCCTGAGGCGGCATATTTCCATAGCGCACCCACAGCAGCTGTACGAAATCGTACCTCATGTTACAAATAATGAACCTTCATGTTCCTATGAGTGCTACATATGCGACAAGAGTTTTACTTGGAAAAGAAGTTTGAAACGCCACCAACAAGACGTTCATGGCATAATGAAACAGCAGAAGAGGTTGAAATGTATGATGTGCACATTTGAAGCCGAGTCAAAAAAGTGTGGGATTGAACATTTCCAAACCGCCCACCAAATACATGTGAAATCTGAAGATCTGGAGTTCTCTAGTTAAAGTGTATTTTTGAAGTGGAAAGTAGAAATTGAACACTCTACACAATCCAAATTCATGAAACAACATGGCATTAAGTTTGGTGATGATTACTCAACCTGTACGTATATTTGCCATCATTCAGGTCAGTTTGTTTCCAAAGGTGAAGGGATGAGACACTTAAAAATGGTAGGTAGTAACAAAATTGGTACAAAGTGCCTGCAGAGATGAAAGTCCTCTATAAGGAAGGAAAGTGCCTTGTTAATTTTGTGTGCACTTATGTTGGGCACGATCTAGACTTAAGTCATTTGAATCTGACACCACAAGAACGTGAGACCTTAGCTGCAGACATTGCTGTAGGAATTCCCTTTCCTGTTGTTCTAGACAAAATTTGAGCAACTGCGCAGGATTCAAATTTGGAGAGAGTACATCTCACAACTATGCAGGACTTGCACAACATTGCAGCTTCTTCTAATTTGGCCTCAAAGTCAGTCAGAAATCAAAATGATGCCATCAGTGTCGAAGCGTGGGCACAAGAAGTGAAGGAAAGTGATAATCCGTGTCTGTTATTTTATAAGCCACAAGAAATTATTGCTGACCATTACACAGAATTGAGAAGAGAGGATTTTATGTTAGTGATAATGAACACTGTACAAGGTGAATTATTGTCTAAATATGGAAATGACTATATTTCTGTTGATGGGACTCATGGTCTAAATGGCTATGATTTTGAGCTTACCACGATAACAGTACTGGATGATATGAGGCAAGGTTTTCTATGCGCCTTCCTCATTTCCAACAGAAATAACAGTGATGTGTTAAATACACTCCTAGAAATGGAAAAAAGAACACATTGACACCGGTGTGTCAGACCCACCATACTTGCTCCGGACACTGCGAGAGGGCTGTACAAGCAATGATCACACGCACGGCACAGCGGACACACCAGGAACCGCGGTGTTGGCCGTCGAATGGCGCTAGCTGCGCAGCATTTGTGCACCGCCGCCGTCAGTGTCAGCCAGTTTGCCGTGGCATACGGAGCTCCATCGCAGTCTTTAACACTGGTAGCATGTCGCGACAGCGTGGACGTGAACCGTATGTGCAGTTGACGGACTTTGAGCGAGGGCGTATAGTGGGCATGCGGGAGGCCGGGTGGACGTACCGCCGAATTGCTCAACACGTGGGGCGTGGGGTCTCCACAGTACATCGATGTTGTCGCCAGTGGTCGGCGGAAGGTACACGTGCTCGTCGACCTGGGACTGGACCGCAGCGACGCACGGATGCACGCCAAGACCGTAGGATCCTACGCAGTGCCGTAGGGGACCGCACCGCCACTTCCCAGCAAATTAGGGACACTGTTGCTCCTGGGGTATCGGCGAGGACCATTCCCATTCGCAACCGTCTCCATGAAGCTGGGCTACAGTCCCGCACACCGTTAGGCCGTCTTCCGCTCACGCCCCAACATCGTGCAGCCCGCCTCCAGTGGTGTCGCGACAGGCGTGAATGGAGGGACGAATGGAGACGTGTCGTCTTCAGCGATGAGAGTCGCTTCTGCCTTGGTGCCAATGATGGTCGTATGCGTGTTTGGCGCCATGCAGGTGAGCGCCACAATCAGGACTGCATACGACCGAGGCACACAGGGCCAACACCCGGCATCATGGTGTGGGGAGCGATCTCCTACACTGGCCGTACACCACTGGTGATCGTCGAGGGGACACTGAATAGTGCACGGTACATCCAAACCGTCATCGAACCCATCGTTCTACCATTCCTAGACCGGCAAGGGAACTTGCTGTTCCAACAGGACAATGCACGTCCGCATGTATCCCGTGCCACCCAACGTGCTCTAGAAGGTGTAAGGCAACTACCCTGGCCAGCAAGATCTCCGAATCTGTCCCCCATTGAGCATGTTTGGGACTGGATGAAGCGTCGTCTCACGCGGTCTGCACGTCCAGAACGAACGCTGGTCCAACTGAGGCGCCAGGTGGAAATGGCATGGCAAGCCGTTCCACAGGACTACATCCAGCATCTCTACGATCGTGTCCTTGGGAGAATAGCAGCCTGCATTGCTGCGAAAGGTGGATATACACTGTACTAGTGCCGACATTGTGCATGCTCTGTTGCCTGTGTCTATGTGCCTGCGGTTCTGTCAGTGTGATCATGTGATGTATCTGACCCCAGGAATGTGTCAATAAAGTTTCCCCTTCCTGGGACAATGAATTCACGGTGTTCTTATTTCAATTTCCAGGAGTGTATATTTTTCAACAGGTTGGGCTGATTTATCCCAAGATATGCATGTCAGATCTGGCAGAATCCTACAGTATTGCTTGGAACAGAGCAATGGGGCCTCCTAAAAAGAGACTTTACTGCACCTGGCATGTGGATAGAGCATGGAGGAACAACATTAACAGTAAAGTTCTTGATAAGGACAAGAAAACAGTCGTTTACAAGCTTGTCAAGACATTAATGCAGGTGAGAGATATTGCTGTGTTTGAAGAATCATTGCAAAAAGCACTCCAGAAGTTCTATAGTGATCCAGATACATCCAAATTTGATCATTATTTCAAAACCTACTAAAAAGTGTTGGGCATATTGTCACAGGCTGCAAGCTGGGCTCAATACAAACATGCACCTTTTAACTTCAGCATTGCTGGTCCAAAGCCCGGATGAGAAAGAAGGATGGAAAATATAACTGTGGAAAAAAAGGGGCGAGAGGGGGGGGGGGCGGTCAGCGAATTATCTGAGCTTGAAGAGCCTCTCCAGATGAAATACTTTGCTGACAAACACCTTATGTACGGACATGTGAAACATCCAGTCTGTGATGACAAACACAGACTGGATGCTTCAAATGTTCATACAGAAGGTGCAAAAATAAAAACTTACTACAAATTTATGTATTCTTCCATAACTTCTTGGTAGAAGTTAAACCTTAAACTTAGTGCAAATATCATTAATTAAACAAAAAATTCTAGCATTATTATTACTACAAAATTGTAGCCTGGGTTGTGGTAAAAGATATTTATTTAAGCAGCGACTAGTTTCAGCGAATCCCATTTTCAAACCACCATGTAAAACAAAGACTGTGACAACCACATTATAGCTGTTAATAAAACCATAGAAGATGTATAGCTATCGATATTCTATGGTTTTATTAAGAGCTATAATGTGTTTGTCACATTTCTTTTTGAAATGGTTGTTTGAAAATAGGCTTCGCTCAAAACTAGTCACCGCTTAAATAAATATCTTTTATCGCAACTCAGGCTACAATTTTCTAGTAATATTCAGTAACGGATTGCTGTCCTATTTTTCCAGGACACTGGATTTGTGAAAAAATTCTAGGCCTACAATTGGGAAGGGCGTCTTGGCACACATTGGTCAGTTGCACACACTCGCCTGTTTCTGAAGCACAAAAGGTCACTAGGAATTAAAAGTGACATTTAATTAGGTAGTTTAGAAACTTGAGTATTTCCTTATCTAACTCTTAAACAAAAGATATAAATCATTGTTTACTTCTACTGTACAATAACAATTGCATCCAATATAAAAATAATTCAGAATTGAATTTTTGATACTGAAGTTTCCTACGGATAATTTATTGGGTTAATGCTCTCAAAATATTGTGATTAGCTTCAAAAGTGTGTCTCGACATCCAGACACTTCCCTTGACGGTTGTTTGCGGGCGAATTAATGCACCAGTACAGAAGAATATCAACGTTTGGTCATTACGGATTCTACAGCATTTACATCGTAAGTTGTGTACAAAAATCTGATAATTAAGTATCAGTATGCCAAATAAAACACAGATGTATACTGAGACCTTATGACAGTTCTCAAGAACTAATTGCAAATGAAAGAAAGCCTTTGATGAGGAGTTACATGTTAGCAGTGTAAGCAGTTTCAGTTTACATTAGGTCTATCGAGCAATTCATCTCCAGATTCAAAGCTATGGAATAAGTATCCCGATATCCTGCGTTTATTTGTAATGTCAGCGATCACACTAATGGCAAGACTGTCATGACCTCCGTGGTTCCAGAAATACTCAGGCCAGGGCGAGGATGGCCGAGTGGAGAGCTCAGGCACACACAGTAGTCCATGGAAGTGGCTGCCAGTGCAGGAACACAGATTAGGGGGCCCCCAAGGGCAGGCTTGACACGGCCAGCCGCACGCACCGGTGCAGCACTCAACGGGTTAAGTCATCTTCAGTGTTAGAGAGTAGAGAGTTGTGCCCGCTAGGAAATTTTATAGTGTCGTCCTCCATTATTCCAGGGGTGCCTCTGCCTGTCTTCATGACTCATCCCGTGTTATCCCGACTTATTTTGGCTTGCTAGGCATGAGATGGGAATGGGTGCGCACATTACCCCTGAGGTAAGATAGACTAAATCTGCCTAGCCAGCGAGTCTCTCCTGCTCCCCACATATAGTTAGGTCTTATTTTTGCCTAGCCAGCCAGTCTCCCCCACAATCCATGTATGGTTAGGTCTTATTTTTGCCTAAGCTATTCTTTGAAGGTAGTCTCTTCTCCAATTTGCCTTGCAAACCGGTGCATAGAGGTCTAAATGGAATCAACGTCATTAATGGAGTACGTTCTATCGATATGAGATGTCGCTGTAAGGACTCAAACAATGAATTCCTTGAAAGCTGTCTGGTAAACCCTTATTTTGCCACATGTTTTTAGGTAGATAGGGACAACCGTAACTAGCACATAATTTTTAAAATAATTTCAGAATTCATGAGATTACTAGTTTTATACTGAAGGTAATATGTTCAAGTAAAAGTTAAAATTTATACTTTTTGGAGCACATTCATTTTGATAAACTGAAAAAGATAGTAAGTTAACACAAGATATAGTATTATGCAAATAATTAACAGGGTGTATACATGGACAAGAAAAAGAAAATCCTATATTTCACAATTGAAAACACATTTTCTCCCTGGCAAAAACACACTTTTTCTGTGTTAAGTGACAGTATATTTTTCCTTGGCACACTAAAACTTACCAATCCTTTGAATGTTTATCGTTTTATACACTGATGTAGAATTTACCGGCACTTAAGAAAACAAAACTAAGGGAAAAAACACGTTTTGGTAAGATCTTTGATGTGCAGCAACATGTACGCTGCATATTTTCATGTTACAAAGGTATAAATTCGAATTCCATCAAACAGCACATGTTACTTTCCGAAGCATGGAAATTGAGATTGCGATGCATTTTTTGTAAGCCAGTCACAGCTCATGTCCCATGATCTCACCGCCTAATGACAGCATAGGACACGTGATATAGTCAGCCAATAGCAAGAGCACTCTTACCTGGCGCGAACATACAAATAAGAAAAGTTAATGGTTTAAATTACAAGAAAAGTAAAGCTTTCACACATAATATTGGTCTCTAAGATTAATAGGCTGCAAGAGAAGCTAAGCTTCCACATATAATGATGATCTTTTTTGCGCGTGTTACACTTTTAAGATACACCACACACATGTGCCAGTAAAATTTATAATAACAACGTAAATGTCAGATCTTCCGGGCTCGAAATTCTTCTACATGGTCGTCCTCAAAGAGTTGATTTTTAAATGAGTCAAGCCCTCTATGATTTAAGAAATTCATCATACATTCATGAACATAGTTCATATTGCGTAAAAGGAAATTTACTTTGAAAGTAACACTTTTCAAACCACCACTCACAATACTTTCCCGCGAGGTGTTAGAAATAGGTTCATTTCAGCAGTTGCCAGAGGGCGCCAGGTAACAGGCGTCACTGCGATTGTGCAGCTATGACGACGCAGGAAGCCCGTATGTTTGTTCGTGTAAAACATTAAAAGATCTTGCATTATGTCATATAAGAAACAAGACATCAGAGGACACTTCAAGAGCAATGGAATTTCATGAACCATACTAAAATGCATAATTTGGCTTAAAGTCCACATTCGTATGTCCAGATTTGGATGTAAAATTTTCTTGGAGTACCAGTGCTGTATTATCTCATGTTTGCTTCTTTATTATGGCATAATGCAAAATGAGCTATAAGATAGAAAATGTGCACTTTGAATGCAGTGAACAGTTGAAACTAGGCAACAATTTAAAATTAAACACTTTGTTTCAAATAAATTGACTGCCTCAGTGGAAAAGATTAACAAGAGCCAATCTCTTCAGTAAAAGCGACAAAAATAACTTTGTTGTTCTGCAAGGCAATTTACGCTTTCTGTCATAAAGGTGGAAATAAAACCTGGAACTAATAATATATTTTAACCTTCTATAATTATGCGAACATATTTTAATTCGTTTGTTAGCCCTGGCCACAAAAATCCCTTTTGTTTTCATTTAATGTGAGAGCAGTAAACGAAGAGGAAACAGAAAAATCACTAAATGTAAACACGGGTCACGTGGAGACTCCCCACCTCCCCACTACAACTCAGACTGTTCTGGGCATCAGCCCAGGATTAACGATATTTCCGAACCGGGGCAATACTAGATAGTGGCACCCAGCCACACATCTGTAGCCAGAAGCGGAAGAAGGTACTACTCATATGCTACTCAACTGTGCATGCACAAGAGTCCGCCTGCAACTGCTCAAACAGATCACAGTTGTCACATCACACTCATCGTAGGCAATATGTTGTTAGGAAGCATTGTGTAGTCTTCCTAAAGCCTTCGACACCCTTTGCTGTCGCCAGACGCTTGTATGAGCACTGTGTTTTGTTGTTGTATATGACGCAATTCCTTTGTAACTTAAGTATTATTTTCTTTTTTTCTTCTCTTGTTCATGTTTCGTTGCTGCAGTATTATTCTACAGAAGCGGGATACTGTAATATCCTTTGTTAGAGTATTGGTTCTTACCAATCAAAATCACAAAAATTTAAATGAAAACTAAAACACTGAAAAATTACCAGAATTCTAAAAAATTCCCGGGTTGTTCCTGGTTTTCTCGTGGATGGAAAAATTCCTGGGTTTTTCCTGGATCTCCTGGTTGTCCCAGGTCGTATACACACTGAATTAAATAATGGTGATAATATGATACATAATTTGATACTTAATACAGAATTTTTTTTCCCTTTTATCAGATGTAATACAGATGGGTGGGTTTGTATCGATTTTCAACGGGGTGGGTAGTGTAGGTACAAGCATGACTAACACTAAACACACATCGCACCTTTCAAATGACCCTCGCAAACAAGTGTGACTGATTCTTCACCATTTGCCATTCCATAGGGGTTGCTAAGATTTTTTTTTTTTTTGGGGACCTCAAGAGTGAAGGTGAGAATGTCCGTTCTGTAGGAGATGATTAACACCACACCGGCTTCTCACTCAGGTACCAGCGTGGTAGGGATCCTGGGGTAGGGGGGGTGGGAAGGGTTTCCTGTCTTTGGGGCTATCTTCTTTCACTTCTTCGATCTTAGCAACCATTTCTTCTACTTTTTCCTTTCTTACTTCCCATTTTAGTACCTATCTATCTTTCCTTCTATCCATATTCAACTATTTCTATTGCAGAAGTCCTTCCTAATTTCCGCAGTTTCCAATAATCTAGGCTACACAAACACACTTACGCATACACTCGAAGAAATATGAGTACACAAACAACGAAGTTACACATCAAAAAGGGGAGAACCATCAAACGTTGTAGGGGGAAAGGAATGTGTACATTGGAAAAGGATGCACACATCGTCATTTACTGTGATGGTTCTACATCGCACACATGGTTACATAGGAACACATCAGGTATGTGGACAATGATGATTCCATGTCACATATGTGCACAAGTGCAGAAGAACTATGATAATTGCAAGAGTATGTAAGACTAGAATGATTCCACATCAAATATGCATAAGAAGAATGTGCGAGTAAGGACAGAGGACAGAAGCCAGAGAGGAAAGCATCAAAGAAGGTTAGTCTAACAAGTATTCTGACAACTGGTAGGATAGTTTGAGTAAAATATATTGAATGATGTATGTAGGCATGGGGTATGCTGGAAGTGTAGAAGTTGATGAGTTAATCAGGACTCTAGGGTATGAAATGAAGTATTAAAAAGCAAGTGTGAAGTAGATTTTTAATTTTTTTCAGAGAATATTTATTTATAGTTCAAATGGTTCAAATGGCTATGAGCACTATGGGACTTAACATCTTAGGTCATCAGTCCCCTAGAACTTAGAACTACTTAAACCTAACTAACCTAAGGACGTCACACACATCCATGCCCGAGGCAGGATTCGAACCTGCGACCATAGCGGTTGCGCGGTTCCAGACTGTAGCGCCTAGAACCGCTCGGCCACCCCGGCCGGCTTATTTATAGTGTACATAAAGATGTATACAAGGGCAATGAATCATGAGGTCGACTCAGGAAGAATAGGGGGGGGGGGGGGGGGGGCGCACCCAGAATTTATTGCATATAAAAGGCAGATAGGCAGACCTAAGAAAGTCTGACCTATACTGTGCAGACAGGGGCACCAAGAAGGGGATTGACCTGTACCATAGGAGAACAGGAATTAAAATGGGCTTACCTACTGAAATGGGAGGAGGAACTGCACTCATAGGGTCAACCCATATGTATCTACAGAATTTCGTTTAGTTGTTCTTTGCTCTCTCCAGCAATTTAACTATACCTTACCTCTTCATTATTTAACTCACATTTCCAGAAAGTAGCGTAAAGTTTAAGTTGTTGTTTCAGAAACTTTGCACTGTTGCATATAGGCCAAATTTGAGGAACCATATTTTCATGTTTATCTGTAATTTAACCGACTTATTCTTAATAAACTGTTATGTTCATCATGAGTGAAAAGTGCTTGACTTGCCATAGAATTGTTACGTCGGGGCTTTGGTGTGACGGGTGCTGTAGTTTTTTCCATGTGGGTGACTGTAGTGGCTTGGGAATAGGGGAAGTAAATGAGATTCATCAATGGTTTTGTAAGATATGTAGTAGAGATAGGAAGATACTTTAACAAGAGGGGAAGATTGACACCCTTCAGGCTGAGGTAAACAAGGCCAGGGGAGATCTTGACGGGTTAAAGAGGGAGAAAGGTAAAGAGAGGTGGGAAGTGTCAACAGGCAACAGGAGGAACAGGCCTAGAACTTTATCTGACAGCTTCGTGGTGAATGTGGAAAACAGATTTGACCTGTTGCTTCAGTTAGAAGCTGGTGAGCCTCAAGCAGTTGCAGGTGTCGACAGAGCACAACAAACTTTCAGCAGCAAATTGAAAAGTAAGAATGTAGGGAAATCAGTAAAGAGAAAGAAAGTAGTGTTGTTAGGTAGTTCCCATGGAAGAGGTGTTGGCCAACTTTTGCGGGATGAACTAGGGCCAGAATCCCAGGTCACCAATTTTTTTAAACCTAGTGCTGGTCTGGAGCAGGTGACGGAGGATTTAGGATCACTTTGCAAAGATTTCACCAAGGAAGACACCGTGGTTATAGTGGGTGGGGCAGGCGATAGTATTGACAGTGATCCTGGGTACAGTATAGAGTGTGACCTGGCGAAGATTGCATCAGCATCGAAGCATACTAGTGTTGAGTTTGTATCTGTTCTTGGGTACCATGACCGACCTCATTTGAACTCTTCTGTCAAAGAGAGTTAATTTGGAGTTGGAATGGCTCCTTATGTCGGGTGCAGGGTCACACGGTGTGGTTGTGGTTCCTGTTGATTCAGTCAATAGATGGGATTATACTAGGCATGGCCTTCACCTCAACAGGAAAGGGAAGGGTAAACTGACTGGGAAAATAGCAGGAAAGTTAAAGGGGGGAGGCACTGTCATGAGTGATAAAATACCAGTGGTTATAGGGTTCAGAAATGACCCTTTTTTAGAGTAGGGAGGACAGAAAGAAACCAAATTTTAAGAGAGGTTAGGACTGAGACAAACCTTCAGTTTGGGAAAGAAACCAAAAATCATAATTCTAGCTTATTACATCAGCCTAAACAGCTATTGGTTAAGAATTTTCAACAGTCAGCAGATATTTCCACTCTACCCAGCTTTAACTCAGTCAATGTGAAATGTCAGCTATCTTTATTGCATCAAAATATTTGAAGATTGAGAAATAAAATTAATGAGTTAATTATCTGTGTAGATGAATCAGAGTCCTCAAACCCAGCTGACATAATCTGCCTCTCTGAACATCACGTGACCACTGGTATAGGACTTTTAATTGTTATAGGGTTCAGGTTAGCATCTCACTTTTGTAGAGCAGAAATGGAGAAAGGAGGAGTTGCCACAGTCATCAGGAACTGTCATAAATTTAAGAACATAGACATTCATAAATTTTTCCTAGAACAGCATATGGAAGCATGTACAACAAAAGTAGAATTTCACAAAAAATCCTTCATAATATTAAGTGTATATCGAGCACCTGCGCATAACTTTAATCTGTTCATAAACCACCTTGAAGCTGTACTGTCCCATTTAACAACCAAAAACAAAGAAATAGTGGTTGCTGGTGATTTCAATGTAGATTTCCTTAAAGACTCTCCCAATAAGAACTTACTTGAGTCAGTAACACTATCATTCAACTTAATTCCCACTGTAAAGTTCCCCCCACTTGGATGGACAATTGCTCACAAACAGCCATTGATAATATCTTTATAGAAAAGCCCAATGAACAAAATTATATTACAAAACCAATAGTCAATGGGCTCTCAGATCATGACATGCAGTTCCTTCTGTTAAATGCTAATACTGAACAGGATATAAAATCTGTTTAATCTGAGCTCAACAGGGTAATCAATACGCTAAAAAATTGATTATTTTAGGACACTCCTCAGAGACACTCACTGGACTGATGTTTACAGTGCTCAAGGCATGAATGAAAAATACAACACTTTTGCTAATAAAGTATTTACCTTATTTGTACACTGTTTTCCCCCAAAACTAACCAAGGTTAGAGCAAAGTCTACAAAGAAGCCATGGATTACTTAAGGAATAGGGGTATCTTGTAAAACAAAAAGAAAACTGTATCTGTAAATCCAAAACAGTTCTGATGTTGATGCTATAGCACATTACAAGAAATACTGCAAAATGTTAAAGACTGTAATACGGGCATCAAAGCAAATATACTACAAGGAAAAGATAGTCATGTCAGGTAACACAATAAAGACAATATGGGATATAGTGAAGGGGGAGACCGGTAGAACCAGGCATGAAGAGGGACAAACAGCATTAAGAGTAAATGATACATTGGTGACAGATGTGTATAGTGTTGCAGAACATTTTAACAAACATTTTATAACTGTTACTGAAAAGACAGGGTTGTCAGGTTCTGTAGATGCTGCTATGGAATACTTCAGACCAGACATTTCAAATAACTTCAATATTATGAATTTGACCCTCACTACCAGAGCAGAAATAATGTCCATTATAAAATCTTTAAAATCAAAAACATCTAGTGGGTATGATGAAATGTCAACAAAGTTACTTAAAGAATGTGATTCTGAGTAAGTAACATATTATGCTATCTTTGTAACCAGTCATTTATCAGTGGAATATATCCTGAATGGTTGGAATATCTTGAAGTTAAGCCACTGTTTAAGAAGGGAGATAAAGAAATAGCATCAAATTTCTGTCCAATTTCACTTTTGCCAGCATTCTCAAAAATTTTAGAAACAGTAATGTACAATTGGCTTTATAACCATCTTATCGCTATCTACACTTACAGTGAAATGTTCTTAATTCATTAGACAAAAAACTGCAGGCAACTGGTATATTTTGTGAACTGTCAAAGGCATTTGACTGTGTAAATCACAATATCCTTTTAAGTAAATTAGAATATCATGATGTAACAGGAAATGCTGCAAAATGGTTCAAATCTTATATCTCTGGCAGGAAACAAAGGGTGTTATTAGGAAAGAGACATGTATTAAGCTATCAGGCATCATCCAACCAGAAACTAATTACATGTGTGGGTCCCACAACGTTCCATTTTAGGGCCCTTACTTTTTCTTGTGTATATCAATGACCTTTCATCGGTAACATTACCAGATGCAAAGTTCGTTTTGTTTGCCGATGATACAAACATTGCAATAAATAGCAAATCAAGTGTAGTCTTAGAAAGATCAACTAATAAAATATTTGTGGACATTAATCACTGATTCCTAGCCAATTCTTTGTCACTTAACTTTGAAAAAACACACTACATGCAGTTCAGAAGTTGTAAGGGGTGACCCACAAGTATATGCCAAACATACGATGACAAGCAGACAGAAGAAGTGGACAGTGTTAAATTCTTGGGATTACAGCTTGATAATAAATTCAACTGGGAGGAGCACACCACAGAACTGCTGAAGCGTCTTAACAAATCTCTATTTGCATCGCGAATTGTGTCAGCCATAGGGCATATAAAAATGGAAAAGCTGGCATACTACACTTACTTTCATTCTATAATGTCATATGAACTACTTTTTGGGGTAATTCATCAAACCAAGCTAAAGTTTTCTGGGCACAAAAACGTGCAGTAAGAGTTATATGTGGTGTGAACTCAAGAACATCCTGCAGAAGCCTGTTTAGGGAACTAGAGATACTAACTACTGCTTCCCAATATATTTAATCCTTGATGAAATTTGTCATCAAAAATATATCACTTTTTCAAACCAACAGCTCAATTCATGGAATCAATACTAGAAATAAGAATAATCTTCACAAGGATTTAAAGTCACTTACTCTTGTACAAAAAGTTGTGCATTATTCAGAAACACACATTTTAAATAACTTGCCAGCAGCCATAAAAAGCTTAACAACCAATGAAATTCAGTGTAAGAGAAGCCTAAAGGATTTATTGGAGGCCAACTCCTTCTACTCCATTGATGAATTTCTCAGAAGAACCAACTGATTTTTGTGTGTGTGTATTATATATCTCACACACACACACACACACACACACACACACACACACAGGGTGGTCCATTGATAATGACCGGGCCAAATATCTCATGAAATAAGCATCAAACGAAAAAACTGCAAAGAATGAAACTCATCTAGGTTGAAGGGGGAAACCAGATGGTGCTATGGTTGGCCCACTCAATGGAGCTGCCATAGGTCAAACGGATATCAACTGTGTTTTTACATTGGAATCCCCATTTTTTATTACATATTCGTGTAGTACATAAAGAAATATGAATGTTTTAGTTGGACCACCCTTTTCGCTTTGTGATAGATAGCTAGTCAGTATTGAGAAAAAAAAATAGTACAAAAAATTAGACTAAAGGATGAAATACTGAAGAGTCCATGACACCTGGAATTTACAATTAGAGCTGAAGAGAGAGTCTTCACCATGCAGAAGTAAGAGTAATGCATAATGATATCACAAGTAGAGGCTTAAGTTCTAAAAAACAAAGTACAATAAAGAATCAATGGAAAGACAAAAATTGGAAGTCAGCTCTATGGAGTACAAGGATTTCTGAAAAAAAAAAAAAATATGTATATAAACTTATGTTTTTTTTGGGGGGGGGGGGGGGGGTTAAGGGCACTCAACTACTGAGGTCATTAGCGCCCAGTCACAATTGTTAGAGCACATAGAATCTAGCAAACCTCAAGGGGGAGGGGGGGGGACACCAGAAAGGTCTGATAAAGAGGCAGATAAAATAAGTGAAAGAGTTAGACGTCTTTGGACAGGCCAGTCAAAGTAATGAAACGAAGAACACGAGCGTCATCAGCTAAAATATCCTGTAAAGTAGATGGCAGAGACAGGACAACACGAGATTGACTAAAACGGGGACACGACAATAAAACATGGTGCACTGTTAATGCATGACCACAAGGGCACTGCAAGGCTGGGTCACCGGAGAGAAGGTAGCGGTGGCTAAACCGGCAATGCCCAATCTGCAACCTGGTCAGAAGGACCTCTTCTCGCCGAGATGGTCGAGATGAGGTTGTCCAAACAGATGGGAACGGTTTTAC
Source organism: Schistocerca americana (assembly GCF_021461395.2). Taxonomy (NCBI): domain Eukaryota; kingdom Metazoa; phylum Arthropoda; class Insecta; order Orthoptera; family Acrididae; genus Schistocerca; species Schistocerca americana. The sequence continues at coordinate 719,476,137 of NC_060123.1, forward strand.
TGCCCGGAGCTTGTTTCCTTGAAGTGACGACCAAGTATCCCACCACAACAACATAAGCCTCTTACAAACAACCCCACTAACGTCAGATAACGGGACACAATGGGAGGCTGGCCGAGGCAGGAGGACTGCAGCCTTGGCTGCGGCATCAGCAGCCTCATTCCCAGGCACTCCCTCATGGCTGGGAACCCACAGAAAGCTGACAGGAGAGCCATCTGCAGCAAAAGAATAGAGGGACTGCTGGATCTGTTGCACCAAGGGATGGACCGGATATGGAGCTCCAAGGCTCTGAAGAGCACTGAGTGAATCAGAGCAGAGTACATAAGATGAATGGCGGTGGCGGCGGGCATACTGAACGGCCTGATGTAGAGCAAAAAGCTCGGCCGTAAAGCTGGAACATTGGTAGAGGAGCCGGTATTTAAAGGCGACGGCCCCGACGACAAAGGCACAGCCGACACTATCGTCAGTTTTGGAGCCATCAGCGTAAATAAAGGTGTGACTGGCAAGTCGCGCAAGAAGTTCGACAAACCGTGAGCAATACACTGCAGCCGGAGTACTCTCCTTCGGGAGCGAGCTGAGGTCGAGATAAATATGAACCGGAGCCTGGAGCCAAGGTGGTGTCGGGCTCTCACCCTTTCTGAAGGTGGTAGGGAGGGCAAAATCCAATTGTCGAAGCAGGCGACGAAAGTGGACTCCAGGGGGCAGCAGGGCAGACACATACAACCCATACTGACGGTCGAGAGAATCAGCGAAGAAGGACTGATAAGAGGGGTGGTCGGGCATTGACAACAGCCAGCAGGCATACCGACAAAGCAGTATGTCACGCCGGTAGGGCAATGGTAATTCGGCAGCTTCAGCATAAAGACTCTCGACGGGACTAGTGTAGAATGCTCCGGTCGCAAGTCGTAACCCCCTATGATGGATAGAGTTGAGACGGCGTAAGAGGGATGGCCGAGCAGACGAATAGACGAGGCTCCCATAATACAGCTTTGATCGGACTATGGACCGATACAAGCGAAGCAGGACAGTGCGATCTGCTCCCCAAGATGAACCACTAAGAACTCTGAGGACATTAAGGGAATGGGTACAACGGGCAGCCAAATAAGAGACGTGCGGAGACCGACAAAGTTTCCTGTCCAGTGTGAGCCCTCGAAACTTAGTTGTTTCCACGAAGGGGAGAACAACGGGACCGAGATGTAAGGATGGCGGAAGGAACGCTTTATATCACCAAAAGTTGATGCAAACCGTCTTCTCTTCAGAGAACCGGAAGCCATTTGCCACACTCCATGAGTATAGGCTGTCTAGACAATGCTGAAGGCAGCGCTCCAGGAGGCATGTTCTCTGGGCACTGCAGTAGATCGCGAAGTCATCGACAAAAAGAGAACCCGAGACATTAAGTGGAATGCAATCCATAATTGGATTGATCGCTATGGCAAAAAGGGCTACGCTCAAGACGGAGCCCTGAGGCACTCCGTTCTCCTGGAGGAAGACGTCGGACAATACAGAACGCACACGTACCCTAAACTTTCGATCTGTTAAAAAGGAATCAATAAAAAAGGGCAGGTGACCGCGTAGACCCCACCTGTGCATAGTGCGGAGGATACCTCCTCTCCAACAGGTATCATAAGCCTTCTCCAAATCGAAGAACACGGCTACCGTTTGGCGCTTTCGCAAAAAGTTGTTCATGATGAATGTCGACAAGGTCACAAGGTGGTCAACAGCGGAGCAGCAGTGACGAAAGCCGCATTGAACATTGGTAAGTAGCCGTCGAGATTCAAGAATCCAAACTAACCGAGCGTTAACCATGCGCTCCATCACCTTACAGACACAGCTTGTAAGAGAAATGGGGCGGTAACTAGAAGGAAGGTGTCTATCCTTCCCGGGTTTGGGTATAGGAACAACGATGGCGTCACGCCAACGCATGGGGACCTGACCTTCGGTCCAGACGCGATTGTAGGTACGAAGAAGGAAGCTTTTGCCTGCCGGAGAAAGGTGTGCCAGCATCTGAACGTGAATGGCATCTGGCCCCGGAGCAGAGGACCAGGACAGTGCAAGTGCATGTTAGAGTTCCCGCATAGTAAAGGGGGCATTATAATTTTCCAGATTCAGCGAGTGGAAGGAAGGTCGCCGAGCCTCTTCTGCCTCTTTCCTGGGAAGGAAGGCAGGGTAGTAATGGGCGGAGCTTGAAACCTCCGCGAAAAAGCGGCCGAAGGCGTTGGAAACAGCCACAGGATCAACAAGGACCTCATTACCTGAAGTCAGGCCAGGTACCGAGGAGTGGGCCTTAATGCCCGAAAGCTGGCGCAGGCCACCCCAGACGACAGAAGAGGGAGTAAAACTGTTAAAGGAGCTGGTGAAAGAGGCCCAACAAGCTTTTTTGCTGTCTTTCATGACTCTACGGCATTGCGCTCGGAGTCTTTTGTATCCAATACAATTCGCCAACATAGGATGGCGGCGAAAGGTGCGTAAAGCACGTCGGCGAGCATGGATAGCGTCTCTACAAGCCTCATTCCACCAGGGGACGGAAACGCAACATGAAGAAGAGGTAGTACGAGGAATGGAACGTTCGGCAGCATTGATGATAACAGCCGTGAGGTATTCGACCTGACTGTTACAACTGAGAAAATCGTGGTCCGGAAAGGTCGCCAGGGAGGAGTGAAGGCCCCAGTCAGCTTTCGGTATGTTCCACCTCGAAGGACGTGGGGATGGGGTGTGGTGCAGGAGACGAACGACACAGGGGAAGTGGTCGCTCGAATAGGTGTCAGAAAGGACATACCACTTGAACCGACGGGCAAGAGTGGTAGAACAGATCGAGAGGTCCAAGTGGGAGTAGGTATGAGTGGAGTCCGAGAGGAAAGTCGGGATGCCAGTATTGAGGCAGACAAGATTGAGATGGTTGAAGACATCCGCCAAGAGGGAGCCTCTCTGACAGGATGCAGGAGAGCCCCAAAGGGGATGATGGGCATTGAAGTCGCCAAACAATAAAAACGGCGGAGGAAGCTGAACAATCAGGTGCATCATGTCAGCCCGACTAACCGCGGATGACGATGGAGTGTAGACGGTACAAACAGAAAAAGTAAAGGCAGAAAGAGTAAGACGGACAGCTATTGCTTGGAGTGGGGTGGTCAATGGGATGGGATGGTAATAGACATCGTCCCGAACGAGCAACATGACCCCACCATGTGCTGGAATACCGTACGCAGGGGTGAGGTCAGACCGCTCCGAGGTATAGTGGGTAAAAGCAATACGGTCAGTTGGGCGCAACTTGGTTTCCTGGAGACCAAGGACGAGCGGACAGTGCAGGCGGAGGAGCAGTTGTAATTCCTCCCGATTAGATCGAATACCTTTTATGTTCCAATGTAACAAAGTCATCGCTAGTCAGAAAAAAAGGGGGGAACGAAACGGGTGAAGAGTGGGTCACCTCGACGGCCGCGGAGGGCCAGGTTTCGAGGGAACAACGCTACAACCGGCGGGAGGCGGATCCTGTTCCATCAAGTCGTCGCCAGCTGCAGCCGCTTTCCCGGGTTGCGTAGGAGGGGCAGCATCCTTCGCCGACGAGAGGCCAGCTGAGTGCCTGGCAGCAGAGCGTCCCGGCAAAACTGAGGACGGCCGGGAGTGGCAACTCGCGGATGGAGCGTCAGACGAAACACGCCGGGGTGGAGAGGGGGATAAAGATTTCTTCTTGGAGGCCTTCTTGGAAGTCCGATGAGGCACGGGGATGGTGGGCTGGACCCGAAGAAGGTCCTCACGCGCGGGGTCCATTTTGGAACGCCGGACCTCGGAAGCCGGGGTCCGGATCGTTTCCCCGATGGACGCCTGAGAAGAGGATCGCTTCTCAGGCGGCGGAGGGGGAGGAGGAGGAAGGGTGGTCCCTGGGGCAGAGGGGGCAGGGGCCGCGAGGGAGGAAGATTTGGAAGTGAGGGATTTGGGAGGCGGAGGCATAGACCTCGGATGGGGTGAGGAGGTGGAGGGGGGACAGGATAGGGGTTAGGATACTGTGGAAGGAGTGGACATGACTGAGGCAAACGAAGTTGTCAACGTCACGGGATGGAGGGGGTCATATTTCTTCCTGGCCTCAGAGTAAGGGAGACGATCCAAAGTTTTTAATTCTTGACTCTTCTTCTCCATCTGATACACGGGGCAGTCTAAAGATCTAGGCGAGTAGATGCCAGGACAATTGACGCACCGAGGTGGTGGGGTGCATGTATATTCCTCAAGAAGAGGACGTCCACAATCGCCACAAAGGGGCTCAGCCTCACACCGTGACGACATGTGCCCAAAGCGCAAACACCGAAAGCAGCACATAGGAGGCGGGACATAAGGTCGCACGTCGCACCGGTAGCACATCACCTTTACCTTCTCTGGGAGAACGTCCCCCTCGAAGGCGAGTATAAAGGCCCCAGTGTCGACGCGACGATCTTTGGGGCAGCGCTGGACTCGCCAGACGAAATACACGCCTCGGCGCGCCAGGTTGGCCCTGAGCTCCTCATCAGTTTGCAGCAGGAGGTCCCAATGAAAACTAACCCCCTGCGTCCTATTCAGTGCCAGATGCGGGACAATGGACACTGGGATGTCCCCTAGTCGGTCGCACGTCTGGAGCGCCGCCGACTGTGTGGCGGAGGTGGTCTTTATAAGAACGGACCCCGAACGCATTTTACTGAGAGCCTCGATTTCCCCGAAGATATCCTCGATGTGCTGGACAAAGAACATGGGCTTGGAGGTGGCGAACATCCCTCCATCGGTCCGAGAACAGACTAAATAGCGGGGGAAGTACTTCGCCCCAAGCCGGCGGGCCTGTCCTTCCTCCCAGGGAGTGGCCAAGGGGGAAAGGGCAGGAGAACCAGAACCAGAGACAGTACCTTTCTTTTTAAAAGACTCGGCTGCAGAGCGGCCTGATACATATTGACGTTTCATCTGCGAAACGTCCGCCCCGATACCACCTACTCCGACCAGGGGCTCTCCCCACGGGCGCCACCCAGCCTCAGCAAGGGCCACCTGGCAGGATGACCGTTGCCGGGAATCCTGATGCCCCAAGGAGACGGGCATCTACTCCTTGACCGACGTGGGGAGGGTGCAGCTCAGGTATCGGCAGTACGATCCCTGTGTAGTCAGGGGGCTACAACCTGGAGGGTACATGACGACCCCACCACAACGGGCTGGCTACCGTGCTGGATTTCGGGTGCCATGGAAAGTCCATCATGATTGTAGGTGCAGATGGGGACGCACTATGGGCGTAACTTGTGCAACCCATCAGGCGTTTAGGCCCAATTGGAGGAATAGTGGGTGTGGTTACAACGCCGTTACAGTGCTGAGTGCCAAGGTCTTAGTGCACTGAGGACCAGTGATACACCACGTAAGGCGTCCTTCCCCAAAAGGCTCGTACTTCTGTAGAATTTTGAAAAATGGGAGGTCAAACCCCAATGGGGACCATCACATGGAAGGCCGAAACGGTTGAAACTCCTTTTAGTCGTCTCTTACGACAGGCAGGAATACCTCGGGCCTATTCTTACCCCGGACCCGCAGGGGGGAAACTTATGTAGTAAATGATTACTTTTAAAATGTGTACAATATTAACTGACATAATGATTATGTATAAAATATCGAGTGTTCGATCTAAGGAGGGGGATATGTAGTGATTCGAGAATTTCCACATACATTCTGGAACCATTCGACCTTCTGCCGCCTCGAACATGCGATGTTTTAAAGATAAGTGTGAGAGAGAGCCTATTTATTGCGCAACACATGTCTCTGTGTGCCGGATTAATGTTTATTGTGGGAAGACCAGAGCTGCGTCAGACGAGCGGAACCGATAAGTGTTTGCTGGTCACACCTTGGAAGCTGTATTAAAAGGACAAGGAGTGTTTGTGTAATATTCTGTCATTTATGGTACTGTGATAATAATTATTGTTAAAGAGACAGATGAAGCATGGATCGAATAGAGATTTTACTTATTTCATGTATGGGACTCGCTAGAGCCGAGCCACGTAAATAATTTGTGGTGGATATTAAACCAATCATGATATAAATGTATTTTAATAGAGTCTAATGTTTGATGACTCAGTTGGCTTAACAGAGTTGAAAGGTTTATACAAGAAATGGTAAAGTGGTTTCCTGTTGAAGTGAAAATATACCGTGATTGAACTGAAAGTTTTCTACGAGTGCCCAATTATTTGAAAACTAGAGTCTTTTAAATTCTTATAACCAGTGACAGTCTTCGGAGAAGAAGCTTTTGGGAGATTGACATAGCTGATTATCCAGAGAAGAGGATCAGCTAGCCCATCACGTATGTCAACTGATGAGAGACAGGTGTGAACTGTGAATGCAATCCAGTTTTGCACTGCTCCTCGTATTGTCAAAACGTTAGAACGTGGCGACCGTGACAGGAAAAACTAATTCCTATAGTCCAATTGCAAATTGCAGGCATTAACACTTGAGCTGATAACATGGAAAGAAATTTTAAAGAGAAACTAGCCACTTCAGACATAATGAACATCAGTAATCTGGAGGAACAGGTAGAAGAGATGACACGACAGAAAAGCTGCCACGAGAGTGACCTCCGACAGCATGTCTCCGACTTTAACTTCCGAACTTAGTAACACTAAGAGAAATGCAGATGAACTATGGAAAGAATTCAAACTTCTACAGGACAAAATGGAAAATAGGGTGACTTCTCCTAACATAACATTAACTAGTGAAGTAATGACACATGTACAATGAGGATCAAATTCAGGGTTATCTAGGCAGTTTCCTAAGTTTAAGCCGGATAGGGAAGTACACCCTATTCACTTTTTGGAAAGGTTCAATCAAGCCTTGCAGGCAATACAATTTTGCACCACACTCCAGGTTGTCTAATGTGTTAGAACGTGGTGACCAGTGAAAAGGAATCGAACAAACGAGAATTTTGAGCGGAAATCAAAGCGTAAGATATGATGTGTTGCCATAGCAACCAGATATAACAAGACAAGAGAAACTGTTTCATGGAATGGGATTCGGCCTAAAATTTCAAATGGTGAAAATTAATAAATGCAATAAAAGAGAAGATGTAAGAAAGATATAACGTTACAAGAAAAGAGATAAGATTTCGACGTATTAGACTAAGAAGAAATACGACGAGAATAATTCATCAAAGAAGATCTAGTGTGGGGAGTACGCAACTCTCACCCACATCGCAGGGATGCAGACGTGGGAACCAGCATAAGTCCGATGACGCTGGTACCAATCACTGTTCACCGGTGCCAATTCCACACACACTCGCTGACGCCAATGCTGAAACCAACATTAGACGCCGCCGGCGCCAGTGCTGTTCGTCGACACTGATTATGCATCCGCTCATCAACTCAGCTAGAACTCTAACGCTGGGTGAGCGAAAACAATAATTGTTTGAGTGTAAAGTTGAAGAAATTGTTGAATAATAGACTGTTGGTAAAGTTACTATACTCAGTGCAGAATTTTTTTTGAAGATTACTAGATCAAAAACTAAGAGAAATATGGATATTACACGGAGAATTGGGGGGAAACTTCAGAACCAGCTATGGCAATGAAAGTGAGTAAGGAGGTGCCTGACTAGTTTAAAGTAGATTCAGCAGCTTTAAGAAAGGAACTAATTGCTCAAAATACTTCTTTAAGAAAGGAACTACCTGTGGTTTTAGATGCCAAATTAGAAGCTCAGAGTTTACAATTAAATGATAGAATAAATGACCAGGGTGCTTCTTTGAGAAAATAAATAAGTGCAACTTTAAGTGAAAAACTCGATGCACAGAGGGCAGATTCAGAGACTCTAAGAAAAGAAATAGGCTCAGTACATTCTCAACTAGATGACCAGAGGACAGATTCAAATGCTCAAAATGCTTCTTTAAGAAAGGAACCAGATACTCAATTCAAAGACCAGAATGAGTTTTTTTATAGTTTTAGGAAAGATTTAGACGATCGCATCGCGGCCTTGAGTAAAACATTAGACGATAAACTCAAGAAAAACCTAGACTTTATAAACTCAATAAATTGGATGCTCGAGGTGAGATGTTAAAGAAAAACCTAGACTTAATAAACTCAATGAATTCTAAATTAAAGGCTCGGAATGCAACTTTAGATATTCAAAAGACGAGTATAAGTTTGCTGCCCATCAAAATAGACACTCAATGCAAAGAATCTAGTAATCGATGCAAAGGCATAATTACTTTGGAGACTGAATGTGATGTCAAATATACCAATAAAGAACCCGATCTTAATGAAAAGCTAGAATCTTGTGAAAATGTGTGTAATGTTAAATACAATAATGTAAGACAGGAAATGAATACTTTGAAAGAGAGTGTAAATCAGCCTATGGAATTAATGTCGATTAGTCAATCGCAGATGCCAGGTGTCAGTACACAAGTTGTCAGTGCACGAGTAAATAATGTAGGATGAAATTTCAAAGAGAATCTATCCAGCGTTGATATCACAAGTGTATGTAGCTTGGAGGAACCACTTAAAGAAATGATAGATCAAGGAGTTGCCGCAAGAGGTTATAGGCAGATTCAAATTTATCCAGGATAGAGTAGAAAATAGAATAACTTTACCTGATGTTGTGTTACCTAGTAAAGCGGTGACTGTTTTGCCGTGGGTAGACATTCACACAAAATTTAACGAGAAGTACTGGTTTGCACTTGCGCAATTGAAGTTAATATCAGATCTACGGGATATGGGCGATGTCATGTATGTCCCCCAGGGATGTTAACATTCTGTGTTAACGGGCGGAGTGACAACTGTTGAATTCCAAGTTGTTTTCGGTGTTTCTTCCAAAATAGTTTACTTGCACTGAATTCCCTTCAATTCCGAAATTATTCTGTAGTCTATTATGTTTTTGTTGTTGTTGTTGTTGTTGTTGTTGTTGTGGTCTTCAGTCCTGAGACTGGTTTAATGCAGCTCTCCATGCTACTTTATCCTGTGCAAGCTTCTTCATCTCCCAGTACCTACTGCAACCTACATCCTTCAGAATCTGCTTAGTGTGTTCATCTCTTGGTCTCCCTCTACGACTTTTACCCTCCACGCTGCCCTCCAATACTAAATTGGTGATCCCTTGATGCCTCAGAACATGTCCTACCAACCGATCGCTTCTTTTGGTCAAGTTGCGCCACAAACTTCTCTTCTCCCCAATCCTATTCAATACCTCCTCATTAGTTATGTGATCTACCCATCTAATCTTCAGTATTCTTCTGTAGCACCACATTTCAAAAGCTTCTATTCTCTTCTTGTCCAAACTATTTATCGTCCATGTTTCACTTCCATACATGGCCACACTCCATACAAATACTTTCAAAAACGACTTCCTGACACTCAAATCTATACTCGATGTTAACAAATTTCTCTTCTTCAGAAACGCTTTCCTTGCCATTGCCAGTCTACATTTTATATCCTCTCTACTTCGATCATCATCAGTTATTTTGCTCCCCAAATAGCAAAATTCCTTTACTACTTCAAGTGTCTCATTTCCTAATCTAATTCCCTCAGCATCACCCGACTTAATTCGACTACATTCCATTATCCTCGTTTTGCTTTTGTTGATGTTCATCTTATATCCTACTTTCAAGACCCTATCCTTTCCGTTCAACTGCTCTTCCAAGTCCTTTGCTGTCTCTGACAGAATTACAATGTCATTGGCGAACCTAAAAGTTTTTATTTCTTCTCCATGGATTTTAATACCTACTCCGAATTTTTCTTTTGTTTCCTTCACTGCTTGCTCAATATACAGATTGAATAACATTGGGGGGAGACTACAACCCTGTCTCACTCCCTTCCCAACCACTGCTTCCCTTTCATGTCCCTTGACTCTTATAACTGACATCTGGTTTCTGTACAAATTGTAAATAGCCTTTCGCTCCCTGTATTTTACCCCTGCCACCTTCAGAATTTGAAAGAGAGTATTCCAGTCAACATTCTCAAAAGCTTTCTCTAAGTCTACAAATGCTAGAAACATAGGTTTGCCCTTCCTTAATCTAGTTTCTAAGATAAGTCATGGGGTCAGTATTGCTTCACGTGTTCCAACATTTCTACGGATTCCAAACTGGTCTTCCCCGAGGTCGGCTTCTACCAGTTTTTCCATTTGTCTGTAAAGAACTCACATTAGTATTTCGCAGCTGTGACTTATTAAACTGATAGTTTGGTAATTTTCACATCTGTCAACACCTGCTTTCTTTGGGATTGGAATTATTATATTCTTCTTGAAGTTTGAGGGTATTTCACCTGTTTCATACATCTTGCTCACCAGATAGTAGAGTTTTGTCAGGACTGGCTCTCCCAAGGCCGTCAGTAGTTCCAATGGAATGTTGTCTACTCCGGGAGCCTTGTTTCGACTGTGTCTGCTTGTGTCTGTATATGTGCGGACGGATGTGTGTGTGTGTGCGTGTGTGTGTGTGTGTGTGTGTGTGTGTGTGTGTGTGTGTGGGTGCAAGTGTATATCTGTCCTTTTTCCCCCTAAGGTAAGTCTTTCCGCTCCCAGGATTGAAATGACTCCTTACCCTCTCCCTTAAAAACCATATCCTTTTGTCTTTCCCTCTCCTTCCCTCTTTCCTGATGAAGCACCGTTGGTTGTGAAAGCTTGAATTTTGTGTGTGTATTTGTGTTTGTTTGTGTGTCTATCAACATGCCAATGCTTTCGTTTGGTAAGTTACATCATCTTTGTTTTTAGATATATTTTTCCCACGTGGAATGGTTCCCTCTATTATATAAGTATATATGAACTATGGTAATTCTACATCAGGTATACATAAGAAAGAGGCACGAGTAATGAAGGAGAACACAAGCCAGATTGGAGTTAATTATGATGCTTAATTAAGTAAAGTCAGTGTAGCAAATATTCTAATGGAGTGATGAGTCATAGAGTAGTGGGACTTGATCATTAGGTGTAGACATAGTATCTATTATGAGTTGAATAATATGGGTAGACATAGTATCTGCTAAAGATTACAGAAGTTGGAAAGTAGAGGACAATTCTAGGAAGTATTAAGAAGTGAGTGTGAAATAGATTTTTATTTTTTCCAGGAAATATATAATATGTATACTAGGGAAACGAACCATGAGGCCTACTCGTAAAGGATAAGGGGGCCATACACAGCATTTGCTAAGGATATAGGGCAGGCGTACCTACGTAGGGATAGGATGACCTGTGGCCTGAAGAACAGGGATTTGTTATAAAGGGGCGTACCTATCGGTAGGTACTGATCCTAGGGGAAAAGGACAGTATCGTGACAGAAGTCACACAGTTAATAGGAATTATTCTGGTGAGTTTGATTTCTATATTCCACTAGCATTATTATGTTTTATGTGAGTTTACAAGTGTTGAGAAGAACACTTTCATCTGCCTATAGATCCTCCAAACTACAAACAGCCTATAATTAATGAGGCTATTACGTACTAAAGAAGCAGTACAAAGAATTAGAATAAAGAGTAAAATACTCAAGTGAACACCTGGAGATCACGACTGGAAACCATGCGCCACGACTCCTAGTTATAAAAGAATTGACTCCACCATTCAGTGAAATACTCCCGTTTTATAGTTAAAAAAACTAAATAGTAAATAATAGGGTTATACACAGTTAATTAATAAGAAAAAGTGGACTGCATACTTTTGAAATATGAATTATTGTTATTTGTAATAGTAATGTACATAATGAGTATTGTGGTGCCCCCAGAATTTTACGAAAGTCTGGAGACACTCGTGTTCCAGCTGTTTCGAACAAGCGTTATTTTAAAGTAGGGCGTAAGAATGAGCATGGGATACTGCACCCATTTATTGTTTGTGCAGGCAAAACTGGAAGGGAGATAATTCGTTGGCGTTGGCAAGTGTTCAGCGCGACCTACCAAGAATAAGCAAATACGGCCCAGAAGCTCCGTGGCCGGCTGCAAAGAGTAATGTAGCATTGTATTGTTAAAAAACAAATGGAGAGACTTGAAATAGTGACTGTTTATTAGACGCTGAACTGCTGTTGAGAGTACGTGGACTGGACGTGGATAGTCAGCCACGATAAAAGCTTATGTATTTATTGTGTTCAAAAATGTGTAATTAACTGATTCTGGGTGCCCACTAATGTGCGGGCTTACGTCATAAAGTTAAGTTTTTTTTTTTTTTTTTTTTTGTACAAAGTGGAAATAAATATGTTCTGGTGCATTGAATGATATTCCAATAGTAGCACAATTTTTAAATAAGAATAGAGAGAGCGAGAGAGTGAAAATTTCCCCTTTCTAGCAGTGAAATCTTCGGAGAAGCATCCGGTGCTAGCAGAAGACATCGGTACAGCAAGAAAGCAGAACCAGCATTCTTCAACAAGTAAATCCAAGAAAACGCTTAAGCTGTATAGAGAGAGCTTAACATTACACCGGGCCACCACAAGAACATGGCGACCGTAAAGAAAGAACCTCAGAAAGAAGGGGAAATATTAAAGAAGAAGCTATAAAAAAAAGAAAGGGGGAAAAAAACAGTTGGGAGTTGCCATAGCAACCGATAACAGCATGGCTGAAGAGTGATTCCACGATACTTATCCAGAAATATTGTGTTGATAAACAGTGAAATGATTAAGGGAATCAAGAAAATCGCACAACACTGCAGTTAGTCTCAAATCACCGACGCCGCCATCCAACGCTGACGCCCCCGTCCACCAACGCCAACGCTGACGCCGCCGTCCACCAACGCTGATATCGCATCACACCAACGCCGACACAGCCGTCCACAAAAGCCGACGCCGTCGTCCACCTATGCTGGCGCCGCCGTCCATCGACGCTGGCGCCACCTTACACCAGTGCCGACGCCACCTTCCACCAACGCCGGGTGAGCTACTACTAACCTTTGATTGTTTGTGAAGTGTGGAGGTTGTGGAAATAAGTGAGTGTACTTTTAATGATAACTAGATTAAAGCCAAAACAAAAGACAATGGAAAAAGAACATTAATCCGTAGAGTCTGTTGGGCCTATGGGAATTGAAAAACAGGGGCCAGATTTAGGCAACTTAATGAGGTTTATCAAAGTGCAGTTTGAATCACAGAACACAAAACAGACGAACTGAAGGCAGAATTAAACTCTAAGTTAGATTTGCAAAACACAAATGGAAAAAAGGATTGAAAAAAGAATTGTCCGATTCCTTGAGTGAACAGACAAATATTTTATTTAAGGATTTAGAACAAAGAAATGAAGCTCATCTGAAAGGGTTAGATCAAAAATCAGAATATGATGTAGACTGTAAATGTAGTAATTTGGAAACACAATTTAACGAAAAATACGACTCTTTGAAAAATGTATGTAATGTTACATTTGATGTGGTAGAACGAGAATTAACTACGCTAAAAACCAATGTCCAGAAACAAGATAAGTTGCTCCCCCTAGGACAGGTGCAAATTTCAGGGGTCTAATCACGGGTGGAAACCGTAGAACAGAACTTCAAAGAAAAGTTAATGACTGCAGAGCTTATAAATTTGAATGGCTTAGAAGAACAAGTAGAAGAATTAATAGGACGAAAGGTAGGAGGGAAACTAAGTGTTGTTATCTCTTCGCCTATAGTAACTTCCGATTTAGATAACACCAAAAAGACTTAGAAACTTTGAGGAAAGAATTCAAGCTTATGCAGGAGAAACTAGAGAAAGGCACAGATTACCAAAATATTATATTAAATAAGGACATGATAACCAATTTGCAATGGGGATCAAATTCAGGCTTGTCGAAACAGTTTCCTAAATTCAAACCAGACGGGGAGGTACACCCCACCCATTTCTTAAAACGGTTTAACCAAGCCATACCTAAAAGTTGGGAGGATGCTAAGAAAATAGAGTTTGCGGTAGGTTATTTGGAGCGTGAAGCTTCAGAATGAGGCACAGTAAATATTGAAAACTTCACAGCCTGGGAAGATTTTCAGAGCAAGTTTAAGGAAAAATATTGGTCTTCAAGTGCACAAGAGAAGTTGATCTAAGATTTGTGGGATCCTAAATACTATAGTAATGCCTGGGGTGCAATGCGCAAGTATTTTGCCTGGCATTTGACAAGGGCGAAATATTTTGACCGACCAATTGAAGATGAGGGATTAGTTAGAATTTTAATAAAACGTCTACCTACTCATGCTAGAAAAGATATTCTATGCAGTGGGTGGAAAACAGTGGAGGAACTGTTATCCTTTGTAGATGCACTCAATGCAATCAATTAAGACAGGAACGAGAACTTGCAAGCACAAGAAAATCCGAACAATCAGTCAAAGCATTATGAATCCAATCTTGCCCGAGTCCACCAACCTGCCAGGTATGTAAATAGAGGGGGTTGCTCACGAGGACCATTAACATCCAACCTCGGTCCGGTAACTACGCAGGAATTCGTGCCCAGCAACAGCTGTGGAAAAGGAGGTAATGCTGTTCCAACGTACGGAAATCGTCCCGTGGTTGGTACCCATGACGAAAACGTGGAGCGATCTGGACCCAGGGCCGGGGCCCAGGTCATAGAAATACATTGAAAGGCCTAAATAAGAGGGTACAGGTTTCCTTTATGCATAAAGTACCTACCAAGGAGTGGCTACTGCTGGAGGAAACGAAAAAAAATAACTACGCCACCACAACCTATTATAACAGGGGAGATAGAAAACCACAAAGTAGACATATTCATCGATTCTGGTAGTGAAGTATCACTTATTTCTAAGGAATACTTTAATACATTAAAAACTAAAAGTAATTTACCTATTTTACCAGTAACTGGGGTATACATAGTTAATATAAATGGAAAGACGAGTAAGGTTGTTAAATACGAAACCTTGGCACACTGCCGCATAAGTGATATGACATTTCGACAACCTTTGTTAGTAGTGGAAGACATAAATAAAGACGTATATACTAAATTTCGACGAGAACTGCATTTATGTGCGGGAACCCGAGAATAAACGTTGCATTAAGTTTGTGACGGACAGCGATGTGTATAAACAAACATCTGAACACTTAAGATTACAATTAACTGCGTCAGCTCAGTTGTCTCCAGAGACAGAGTTAACTAATACTGCATGTCCACAAGATGACTTTCACAAAAAGGTAAGTGAATCTGAAGTGTTAGATATTGAACAGCAAACAGATTTACTGAGAATTTTGTCTAAATACCATTCAGTATTTTCAGAGAATCCGGGTACCGTTAGCGATTATGTTTGCAAATTTAAGATTAAGGACGAGACTCCGTTTTTTAACAAACCATACCCTATACCTATAAGTCTTAAATAAGCGGTTGTGGAGGAGATTAATAAAATGACGATCAAGATATAATAGAAAGGAGTATGAGTGTCTATAATAATCCCTTAGTAGTAGTGAAAAAAGCTACAGGTGGAGTGAGATTGGTGCTAGATGCACGCACTCTCAACCATCATATTGAAACCAAAAGAGATGGTCCGGTTAATATAGATGAATTATTAACTAAATTTAAGGATGCCCAAAATGTGTGACATCTGTCAGAAAGCTAAGGAGAATAATAGCCATGTAAAGTATAAGGTGTATCAGATTATTCGTAAAGCATTACATGACCTCACAGCTGCCGATTTTTCTGGACCCATACCCAAGGGCAAGGGAGGCGTGGCTTATATATTAGTAATTATAGAATGTTGGTCGAAATATGCAAGACTGTATCCTATTAAGAAGGCTAATGCACAAACCCTGACCAAGTGTTTGCAAGAATATTTTATAGCTACAAGTAAACCGAGGTGTTTTCTTTCTGATAATGGACCCCAGTTTACCAGCCATGACGTTAAGGAATTTTTAGTCTGGGAAAATATATGACACATTTTAATATCCAACTATAATCCATCTTCGAACCCTTGTGAAAGAGTAATGAAAGAGATTGGTAGGTTGTGCCGCACTTATTGCCACAACACTCATACCTCATGGGCGGAAAGAATTAAAGATTTTGAGCTTATTCTAAACGAACTACCGCATTTGTCTACAGGAATGATGCCTGTAGAAGCCATTGACAAGCCATTTATAGGAGAACCTCTAATTAAGTGTTTTCGTGGCCGGAGCAAAAAGCTACTGATCACCAAGCAATTCAGGAAAGAGTTGGTAGAAACTTACATAGGAGCGCCCAACGAAGGGTAGATATTTATTGGCGACTCCATGGAGTGCTGTGTGCACAATGATCATATATGTTAAATTAAAAGGAAGGTCAGCATTGATCGTAATATTGATGTTTTATTGGTGGCAGAATCGATTTTCGATCACATAGTGATCATATTCAGTGCTGATATGTACAAATTAAACTCAGACACTGGTATCAAGTTACCAATAACCAAAACTGAGAAGAGATTACAATAACAAACTTTTGAGCTTTCAGTTATTGTGATCGCTTCTCAGTTTTGGTTATTGATATCTTGATACCAGTGTCTGAGTTTAATTTGTACATATTAGCACTGAAGATGATCACTATGTGATCGAAAATCGATTCTGCCATCAATAAAACATCAATATTACGGCCAACACTGACCTTCCTTTTAATTTTAAAGGGTATATAAATACAATGCAACCGCAACTGACCCAGAATACCTCATAGATGACTTAGTATTAGTAAAACAACACCTTCGAAGTGCAGCACTGAAAAAAGAAACACACAAATTTTTTCTGAAATACATAGGACCTTATCGTATTCAATCAATAGTACACGAAAAAAAACCTATATTTAGTAGATCCTGTGACAGGAGAGGAAAAGGGAATGTATAATGTTAAGGATATAAAACGATATGTACAAAACCCCCAGGGACGTTGACGTTCTGTGTCAACGGGCAGAGTGACGTCCGCCGGTTCCCGAGTTGGGTTCGGGGTTGCTTCCACATTAGTTTTCCTACACCGAACTCCCTTCAAATCTTCGACTATCCTGTAATCTATTTAGAGCCCTTAAGCTATCCTACCATATTAGTGTTAAAAGAGACCAATTATAACTACATGATTATGACTAATTTAAGGAGTCATAATAAACAGTAATCTCTAAGCATGAGATAAAACTAACAGGGTAACATTCTAACAGGAGATATAATATGATGGTACTGTTTAGGAAGAATGATACCTAGATGACATAAACTGAACATGTGTAGGAAATATAGAGTGATGTGACTAACTGAATAACTATTTGATTATAGTGTATATAATTTCTATTTTTAGAGAATGTTTTATATATTTTGTAAAGTGTGATGTGATTGGGGAGGGTTTATATCTATTTTTGAAAGGGGTGGGTAGCATAGGCACAGACACGACCTACACACCACACCCTTCATACAACCCTGGTTCTTCATCATTTGCCGTTCCATAGGAGTTGCTAAGATCTTTTCTTCGGGACTTCAAAGGTGACTGTGAGAATGCCCGTTCTGCAGGAGATGCCGAACATCATATCTCCTTTGGCTTCTCACTTAAGTACTGGCAAAGTGGGGATCCTGGGGAAGGGGGTGGGAAGGGTTTCCTGTCTTTGGAGCTGTCTTCTTTCTTTCTTCGATCTTAGCAACCAATTCTTTTATTTCCTTTCTTACTTCTCCTAAGAGTACCAATCTATCTTTCCCTCTGTCCACATTCATATACTTCTATCACTGAAGTCATTCTCTTTTCCATGATTTCTATAAATCTTCAACTAAGAACCTTAGTGAGCTGAAGAATCAGGATGCATGATCACACTTCCACGCTCAAACAATTAAATACAAAGACGCAGACAAGTAATACACAGGGAGATGTAACAACCGTCACAGATAAGGGGGGAAGTAATGCTCAGGAAGGGCTCTAGCACATGTGCTAAGTAATGACGGTTGCACATCTCAAGTGAAATGGCGTAGTGAGCTTAAGCTAAAGGAACAAGGGGGGATGAAGTGTATATCCACCTGTGTTCATAGCTATAGTAGTACAAAGATAAAAAGAAATATATATTAAGCCAGAGGTATCGAGTCAAATAAGTTCCTGATGAATAATAGGACTGTGCAGACCGAATAGCCCGAAGAAAAGAAATAAAGTTACAACCATGGACGAAACATGTTTAGTCATTAAGGCTATATAAGTGAGCTGTAAGCAATGAACAAGCAAAGAATTTAAGCAGGTAGGCTGAAGGACTCAGGAGGAGGAAAGGAGAGGTAGATAGAAATTGTACCAGGAAATTTTAAATAAAATAGTGGGCAGAGGAGTGCGAAAGAGGCCAGACTATGAATCATTGTTAGAGAAGATAGGGAGGGCGCATCCGATACAGATGAAATGAGAGAAAGAGAGGCAGGTAGGCAGACCCAGAGGAGGCTGACCTATACTGTGCGGGCGGGGCACCAAAAAGTGGATTGACCTGTACCATAGTTTAGTATAAATGGAAGGGGATCCTGGGGAAGGGTGAGGAAGAAAACATTTTCATAGTATCAACGCTTACGTAGAATGGAACCCAAAGGGAAAGGGCGGTATAGTGGCCTGAGATTGTAGTGGAAAGTTTCTACTGGTACATTTGAATTCTAAAATTTTTTAAATAGAAAAGACGAGTCCTGCGCGAGGAGATAGAAAAAGAGAAAACCCCCAGTACAACTAATTTTTTTTTTTTTTTCAGACCTGGAAAACTGGTGGTTATCACTGCAATATCTTCTTAAAAAAAAAAAGTAAAGACTCTACTCAGAATAACACCTGAACTTTGAAACTGGCTAAGGAGAGGGATTTATTTTGGCTCAATCCAGGAAGCAAGAGTAGATAAATCTATTGGAAATAGCTAATACTTGTTGTACTTTTAGTTTATCATCCCACTATGTCTATGAAAGATATTACCAACAGCTTAATGAAATACCGGAGATGGAGGAGTTTTTGAACCTAATGTTTTTATGTAGTACAAAGTAACAAGATAAGTGGTACGAAAAAATTATTAAAATATATGTTGTGTGAAAAATAACGAGTGTTCAAGCTATGGGGAGGGATATGTAGTGCCCTCAAGAATTTTACGAAAGTCTGGAAGCACTTGTGTTCCAGTCGTTTCGAACCTGCATTATTTTAAAGCAAGGCATAAGGATGAGCATGGGATACTGCACCCATTTATTGTTTGTGCAGGCGAAACTGGAAGGGAGAAGGGAGATAATTCATCGGCACTGGCAAATGTTCAGCACAACCTGCCAAGAATAAGCAAATACGGTCCGGAAGCTCTGTGGCCGGCTGCAAAGAGTAATGTAGCATTGTATTGTTAAAAAACAAATGGAGAGACTTGAAATAGGACTATTTATTAGACGTTGAACTGCTGTTGAGAGTACGTGGACTGGACGTGGATAGTCAGCCACGATAAAAGCTTATGTATTAATTGTGTTCAAAAATGTGTATTTAACTGATTCTGGGTGGCCGCTAATGTGCAGGCTTACGTCATAAAGTTTAGTTGTTTTTTTGTACAAAGTAGAAATAAATATGTTATGGTGCATTGAATGATATTCCAAGAGTAGTATAATTTTTAAATAAGAATAGAGAGAGCGAGAGAGTGAAAATTTCCACTTCCTAGCAGTGAAATCTTCGGAGAAGCATCCGGTGCTAGCAGATGACATCGGCACTGCAAGAAAGCAGAACCAGCATTCTTCAACAAGTAAGTCCACGAAAATGCTTAAGCTGTATAGAGAGAGCTTAACATTACACCGGGCCACCGCAGTATGTATAAAATATCGCGCGTTTGAGCTGAAGGGAGGCATCTGTAGTGCTTCGAGAATTTCCGTGTACATCCTAGTACCATTCATCCTTCTACAGTCTCGAACACATTTTAAAAATGAGTGTGAGAGAATGTACATTCTGTGCGACATATGTCTGTGTGTGCAGGCTGGAAAGGAGTCACGAGCACAAGGTAGGCGCGATGGTCGAACGGCGTTGACAAGTGTTTGTCGCTTGCACCACGGAAGTCATATTGGAAGGACAAGGAGTGTTTATGTATCTTATGGTGTTTTATATCATTGGTTATTGTAACAAGAAAAAAGAAGAACAGTTGAAAAAATGGTTAATTGTACTTCACGTGTTGGTCTTGCTACACTATTGTAAATGCATTTAATCGAGTCTAATGCTAGAAGAATCGGTTGACTTGCAACCATTCGAATATTTATGTGAGAAGTGGTGAAGTTGTTCTTTGTGGCAGCTGAAATATACCAAGATGAAGCTAAAAGTATTCTGTGTGTATGTGTGTGTGTGTGTGTGTGTGTGTGTGTGTGTGAGAGAGAGAGAGAGAGACTGATAAATTCCGTTAACCAGTAGTATTCTTCGGAGAAGAAGTTTTTGAAGATGGACGTAGCCGGCTATCCACAGAAGAAGACCGGCTGTACATACCACGTAAGTCAACTGACGAGAGAGAGAGGTGTGAATTGTGAATGCAATCCAATGTCGCACCGCTCCTTGTGTCATTAAAACATTAGAAAACGCACCCAGGAAGGTGTCCGCGCACAATGGCTGGAGAATGAGTGGAACTGCAGATCCACAATGATGAAGGAAGCTAACGGTCTCAGCATCTGAAGGACACAATGCATCACGTAAGGCCCCCTTCCCTGACTAGCTTCCTCTTTGGAAATATTTTGAAGAATAGAGGTCAAACTCTACAGGGGATCATCACTAAAGGCCAAAATATCTGAGACTCCTCTTAGTCACCTCTTACAACAGGCAGGAGTACATCGGGCCTATTCTAACCCCCAGACTTATGGAGGAGGAGGGGGGGGGGGGGGGGGGAGCCTATTTGAATGAAAGCATTATTTGCTGATCTGTACCCTCAAAACTATTCAAAATAAAGTTGTACGAAATATCAATAGCCAAATATAAATGTAGGACAACCTCAATATTAATCTAGTAAACAATGTAAAAATGTTGACCTCAACAGCAATAATTTAATCTGCAAACATAAGATGACCCTGTATTTTCAAATGAAGAATTTGGGAAAAAACTTCATGTTATAATCGGTTAAATACAGTAATTTTAAACAAATTATGTCTTTGCCACCAAAGTCAATATGCTGAGCTACGGGCTATGCCAATCTTCACTAGTCAGCCTGTTGTCCCCAGGAACCGTAAGTTATGTATCTGTAGTCGGAACTGACTTTTATTAACTGCCACTCCTGTAAATAGGTTATACTCTGCGGACTTATGTACGTTACTATACCGAATTTGCGTAAGCTAGTTTAAGTTTGTTAGTAAATACACATACATGGCAGAGATCATTTAGTATAAGAGAAATGCAGATGATATGCTGGTGCTATTCTGTGGAAAAATATACAGGATCAAGGACCAACACCATGTTAATGCAACTCAACTACTTACTTCCTAGTATTAAACACACAGTGAAATTCTCCAGGATTAACTTCCTGCAAGTGACCATTGCTAACAGTAATGACATCCACTGAGAGATTGAGATATCCATAACTCATCACACCAAAATGAAACACACATAAGTGCTTTCATATCAATGACTGCCCAAGTTATAAAATAGAATGTAAGTCTAGAAGAAGTTAAGAAAATATTGTCACTACTGGAAAAAGGCTGCTTTTCTGAATGACTACGCAGGGAGTACAAGTGACCAATCGGTTACAAATAAAAATATGACCACGTGGAACTCAAACAACAAATAAAGATCTGCTCTACAACACTACTAGGAGAGACCTTTCAAGTCTGTTTACCCAGCTGAGGAGTTCTACAGTTGCCTGTGGTTTTGTGTGTGTGTGTGTGTGTGTGTGTGTGTGTGTGTGTGTGTGTGAGAGAGAGAGAGAGAGACAGAGACTATTTGTACACTATGCAGTTGAGCAGATCAAAGATACATTCTTCTTTATGAATGTGACACGACACCATAAAAGTTTCACTTTCATAGTAAGAAATGTGCCTTCACAGATAATGATTAAGCAAGCACATACTGTACAAAGTTGGCAAGGGACTCGTTACGGATATCTTTGCTGAAATCTAAGTTTGTTACTACTTTAATTAATTTCTGGGAAATTTATTAAAGAAACAAATAGGAAACTTGATAATGCCCAAGAAATCACCGGAGGAATGAGATGTGTGCTCCAAATCAAAAAAGTGTCATACATGAAAAATGACTTTTTTCAAAACATAGATTCAACACACCTGTCCTTCATGCACATTGCCAATTTCTGTGTCCATAGGTGACTGCTCCTGCTTCACCTGCTTAACCAAGGGTTCCCAAGCCTCCTGAAACACAAAACAAGTAAGCCAGGAACACACAAAAACATAAGAGATGAAGTCAATAAGGAACTTTCATTTTGAAACAGGTTGCTCACAGTAACAAAATCACTGTAATGTTGTCGAAAAATTCTATAAGAAAATAAAAGATAGGGTTTACAACAAATCATCAATGACAAGAGTAACTGTAACACCAGCAAAACAACAACAAGAGAAGTCAAAATAATATTACATAACAAAATATTAGTCACCCCTATTTGGTCATGAAAATAAAAATAATAGATTTATAAAGATTGCCATTTCATTTGCACAATACCTGCATCTCATATTCGTTGTCAAATGATTCTCCAGGAATTTCTCTCTTCACTGATATCCTGTTCCAACCCTGCAAACAAATTAATTAAATTATAGCTATACTCAGACACTGCACACAAGAGGATGACTACAGATACGGGCAGAGAATGAGACTACATTATCGAACCACATCCTCGCCCCCTTTACACACATGTCTAAATCTCCCTAATGTCCTTACCTGCCTCCAGCTCTACCATTTGAAGACCTGTGAGGAATGTTGATGTGTAATGAGTAATGAGAGCAATCAATGAAGTGTGACTTGTACTTAAATCAAAATAACAAAGGACCAAAAGCTACAGCTGTGTATTTCCATTCTAGGCACATTCACACACTGCCCATTAAGGTACAGTGTTATTTATTTATGGCTTATTTAGTCTGAACACATTAGGGCCTCATTAGGGTCCCGTACCTCAATCAGTATCAACAGAACCCTTGTGAGATTACTTTATTGTCAATCTATCTGTCTGTCAAATACCCATTTTCTCAGGAACAGATGTACCAAGTTGAAATTCGTGTCACATACTACGATCTACGGTCCCTCGGAGGTGTAAAAAGTTGTAGCTTCTAAATTGATGCAATCAAAAGCTACAGGCAGCCATTTATGTCAAATATTTTGATACTTCTGAACTCGCTTACCAAAACCTAGAGGGTACTTTCTGTTAATCTATAATACTGAAATTTGGCAAGAAGCAGTAAAAATAAAGGAAGAAAGTCCAAAAATAGGTAACCTGTAAATATATCACACACACAAAAAATATTTCTTTTGTCATTCGTCATCAGAGTTCAAAATTAAAAGCAAATCATTCTTGAAAGTTTCGAAATTCCTGGGATTGATATTTTGCCAGTATCAGTGTCAACAACAGGAAAAAATCATCACAATTCTCAATTCCCAGCACAGATGAACTGTCTGTGTACATAATTTAGTTTGTACTACAGACATGGACAAGTGCTCTACCTTTCTTCCAGGAGTGATACTTCTGCTAGGTTTGCAGAAGAGCTTCTGTGAAGTTTGGAAAGTAGGAGACAAGGTACTGGCGGAAGAAAAGCTGTGAGGACGGGGCGTGAGTCGTGCTTAGGTAGCTCAGATGGTAGAGCACTTGCCCACGAAATGCATAGGTCCCGAGTTGAGTCTCGGGGTGGCACACAGTTTTAATCTGCCAGGAAAGTTTTGTAACAGTGCACACTCCGCTGCAGAGTGAAAATCTCATTCTGGAATTGAAACTATAGTTTATCGGATAACATAGACAATTTCAATAAAATGAAAGAACTTAATGAATACAGGAAAATGGGAATATGTAGGAGCAGACAGTGTGGGAAGTAATGAAAAACAGAGGTGATTGTGTGAAATTTGGGAGAGCTTTGTCCGGTCATTTAGGATTAGATCAGGACTTTAAGCTAGATGTTTGTTAATTTCCTGGGCTTCCAGCTGGCTGAGTTTACGGCCTTTGTTCGCTAAGTGAAGGCCATCGTAGTATGACTGGTAGTTGTGACCCTCACTCAGCACATGCTCAGCAAATGTGGAGTCAGAATTTTGCAACCTCCAGTAGCGCTCGTGTTCACCCGGCCTAGTTGATATGCCTCTGACTGACTGACCAATGTAAAACTCGTCACAGTCAGAACAGGTAATTTTGTATATCCCACTGTTGGCTAACAACTGCATCTTAAACACTATGCCGTCCGGCAACACCACAGTGGTGTCGTGCGTGAAATAGCGGTCAACGCCCGGCGACACCACAGTGGTGTCTGCGTAGTATCACTCAGCGGCCGGCGACACCACAGTGGTGTCTGCGTAGTATCACTCAGCGGCCGGCGACACCAGAGTGGTGTCATGAGCATAGTATCGCGCAGTGGCTGGCGACAGTACGTTAGTATCTTTTGCATTCTGTTGGTGTTTTGTTTAGGTAATATTAAGTTACACATGTCAACAAGTGTTTTGTTTTTATAAGTACTTGTGCCCTTTCATCATGGTGGATGAAAGAGACAATAGGATTATTTATAATGAATGCGTGGACATCTTGTCTGACATACCGGACAACTTGTCCGATTGGGAAGAAGACATTGGATATAAAAAAAATGAAAATGAAGCAGAATTGTAGGAAGATAGTGAAATGTGTCCAAGAAGAATTTACCAACTGATTCAGCTGAATCAGATGAAGAAGACAGTGCACAGTGGTCAGACTTTGATTTAGCGAGGACCAATAACAAATTTGAAAGATCCCCGAGTCCAATCATATTTCCCAAAGATACACAGAGCGTTGAGGATATCATAAAATTATATATTGGGAATGATCTATTTGAATATATTAGCAACGAAACCAAAAAGTACTACAGTCAAAATTGCAATGGGAGGAAACTGGATTTTAAAAAATGCCAAATTTGTCGATGTTACGGGATGCGAACTTAGAAAATGGTTTGGGCTTGCTATCCTTATGGGAATTGAAAGCAAAGCAATGATCAATGATTATTGGTCAACAAATCCGTTGATAGACACACTGATATTTTGCAAAACGATGTCCTGCAACTGATTCAGACAAATATCATTTTTACAGTTTTCTGACAGCTACAATAAACTGGATAATGCCGACCGGCTTATCAAAGTGCAACTCTTAATTGATTAGTTTTCAAAAAGTTTAAAGAAACATTTAATCTAAGTCAAAACATCTCAATTGATGAAGGAATGATACCATGGCATGGACGTTTAAATTTTAAAAGTTTACAATCTGTCGAAAATTACGAAATACGACATACTCATTCGGATGCTGTGTGATTCGAGTATGGTATACATTTCCTCATTCAAGATATATTCTGGCGCTGGACAGCCCTTAGCAAAAGCAGTGACGGAACTATTGACACCTTCTGATGGAAAATGGCATCACCTCTGCATGGATAATTATTATAACAGTGTAGAACTTGCAGAGAAGTTACTTGAGAAGAAAATTCGAGTTTGTAGAACTATTTGGCAAAATAAAGGATTTCTGGAAAATTAAAGCGCGCAAAAGTCAATGTGTTTGAAGTTTGTCATCAACAGAAAGGTGGCAAGCGGCCAGCGACAAGCCAAGTAATCCGACTTAGCGCTGCGTGCACCAAGCAAATAAATTTGTATGAGACGTGCGGACGTTAAAGTGTTAACATAGTACGAAAGCCTGTACTTGCAGGCTTCCAGTGCTTTGGCTACAAGCCACGGTACCTCTCCTAGATATGGTAATGTACACCATTTGTTGCAGACAGGGGATACGGCAGCAGATGGGGCATAGAGGAGGGGTTTAATTTTCCGTTTTTGTTTCCTACGAAAGGTGTAGTCAATAAAGACTGGACTGTAACCATGCTGTGGCAATAGATTTTATTGTATCCAACTCTGCTTTAAAATCGTCTGTGGACATGGGGTCAGATATGAGACAGTGTACCACTGAGTGAAAAGCTGCACATTTGTGAGCTATCGGGTGTTGTGAGCAACAAATTTCTCTAATATTTTGAGGAATATTGTTTCAAAGTCAGGTTCCTGATACAGAAAATGATTCAGAGGACATGGTAGTTTCATGTACTGCTACAGAGAGGACTTTACTTTATTGAGAACATTCAGATAATACTGTAAGAGTTGAAGACAAATAAAAGGGAATGCAATGACTGAAAAGACAATACAGCAAACACACTGTCCATCACCAGTTACAGGCCGTGTGAGCTTTCATACAGTCCTCGGAGAATATCATCGCTGGAGTCACGTGTGGGGAGTATTAGTGACTCTACGAGATTTTGAGCTCGAAATACTTTTTTATATTTCTATAGGGGACGACGTGATACATTCCTACGGGCTGCAGTTGTATGTTCAGTCCAGTATAAATGGTGGCCCAGAATTAGCACCAAGTTCTTTACAGGAGAAGAAAAGGTTATTTCTGTGCCATTTAGGTTTAACACTGGAAGAGATTTCTGAACTGAGGACTAATAAGTCTTTTGTGGGTGACTGAGGTTGCTTGCATTTTAGATGGCTTAACTTTCAAACCTGTGTTCAGCACCTATTGTGATGAGCAAATAAATCAGCATTTACCTGCCAAATGGCTGTACACAGGTTTGTCAGGCTTGCACTTAAATACAACTGAACTCATCATCTAAAACTAAAGCTAAACTCCATCTGAACGGGCCTCGGAAGGCCCGACAGTGCCGACCAACTTCTTTGTCATCCTCAGCTGACGGAAGACAGCGGATGCAGATACGGAGGAGCATGTGGTCGGCACACCGCTCTCCCATCTGTTGTCAGTTTTCGTGACCAGAGCCACTACTTCTGGAGTCCCCTATCGGCCTCACGAGGGCTGAGTGCACACCACACACCTACGGCACTTGGCAGTCCCGTTCGGTCACCCGCACGAGTGCTAGCCGAGCCTGACAGTGCTCAATTTCGGTGATCTGATGGGAACCGATGTTACCATCGAGGCATGGCCATTGACGAACTCATCTTCGTGTATATATATTTGCAATGGACGAGAAAAGTTGACACATCATCAACATATAACGAGAAGACTCACAGGCAGAATGCTGATCCTCGTGGGAGCTCTGATACTACATCCCAAGGTTCTGACTGTTTTGTTCCAATTGTTACATACAGTTAGCAAGATGTAGGAATTTTTCCATTCCACAATGTGCTTTTCGTTTTAAATGCATGCCCATAAAATCAGAAATAAATTGTTTCTCATCTTGCAATGTCTTACTGTGGGTAGAGTACAGTCGAGTCTACTTAAAATGGAAGGTCTGCAATCCATTCCTGATGTTCTAAGTTTCATTCCTGTGCTCCTTTTTCCTCCATAAATTCTACAACAGTAAGTTTTTATATCTGAAAATCGGTCTAGGCACGCTCCTCGACTTAACCGACATACTTTGCAGTAATACATAAAGCCTTCACGCTCGTCTTTGTGCGCCACTAAAACCTCTCTGCAACTGATAGTGAAATAATGTGTGCTATTTTAGAAATTTTGCTATTCGTATCGCCAATTTCTTCTTCATATTTAGAACACTCCGCTTCTAGATGTACAGGTCACTGAATCCAGTCTGTTGACTGGTGTGACTGTTCATTCACTGTCAAGTAATGTTCCCATTCTTTCTACAGAGTGCTGTAATATCGTTTCACAGCAAATCTGCAGTACCCATATAATATACGACTGTATAATGGATGTTGAGAATTCTCATCCCTCTCTTCAGTCAATCCCAATCCTTTTTAGAGGCTTGTGATGAGAGTTTGCTAGACTGCCTCTTTTTGTGCAAACAGCGACGGACCCTGTGAACATCCTTCATACCGTGAACTACCAGCAAAGGACACCAGGCACTGACACCTCAATTCTGCCCAACTAAATAGAGTTGTGGCAACCAAAAAACACCACAGCACAATAACAAATGAAATGTCGTGCTGTATTGAGTACTTCTGGGAAGAAACAAGCAAAGCTGAGGCAGGTCGAGGATCGGCCTGTATGTGGCCCACACATCCAGCACACTAAAAGTTTTGCATGTCACGCTGGTCCCAGTCGAAAAGGTTATCTAATGTTACACAATTAAAAAGTTGTTCTTAACTATGTATTCTATAGTTTTGGCTAATGCTGGCAGAATGCATATGGCCCTGTAGTCAGAAGGCAGTTCGGCAGATTCTTCACAAGGTATAGGTTTTACAGGTATAGGAAGATGCTGGAGCTTAGAGAATGCTTGAAATGTCGGATATTTTGGGCAGTAGTGGATAAACATGAAAGTTGATAACTTGCACTGTAATATTATTATTTCCTGCAGCTGCTGAACGAATCTATCCAACTGACTTCTTGACCGTGTTACGGCTTACCAGCTGCAGGAAAAATTTTTCGTTTGTGGCAACCACACACACTTTAAAAGAGTCCATGGTCTTCACCCTAATTCATTACTCAAGTAGAGATTTTAGCATGGCAAAACACTCATTTAGATTCTCAATAGGTAAAAGGGGTTCAGCTGCGAATTGGGGTTTCACTCTTCCTACACCTCTTGGGTTTTTCCACGTAATAGTGGACCTGTGAAAGTTCTCATTTAGCGAGTGCGCATACCTAAGTTTTGTACTTCTCACAGGTTGACTAACTCTGTTTATAGTTGATTAAAGGAGAGGTCGGTTGCCACTCATAGATCCTGTGTACAGTGTGTCTGATGCTCATAAAGTGCATGTGGTTGTCTGTAATCCATGGTGTATATTTTCTCTTTACACTTACTGTTTTTAGAGAAGAGTGTTTATCATATCACTTATTGAGTCACTTAGTGAAATTAGATATTTCATTACTTATGTCAAAGTTAATTCCTACCACAATCACTTTCTGCATGAATCTGAACTAGTTTAGGAGATTGTGTTGCATAAATTTATACACATCACATTACCTACCACTAGGAAGGTGCACAATGACCGTGACATAATTTTCATCTCCATTAGAGCCTTATTAGAGCAGACCCATATTTCAGCTAGTAACTAGCCATCAACAATTCTTCAATACAAGAAGTACATAAAGCATAATACACAAAAATTACAGCTCATCACACACTCTATACTGCTTGTACATTAAATCACATACCAGTGCTTCAGAGTTGTTATACATGCCATAGTATGTCTACACCTGTTGTTCAGTGTCATGTGACAGTTCATTAAAGACTACAGTGTAATGGAGGTAGTAATTACATAGAACACATCAGTTGGCTGTGTGGTGCCCTCCATATGAACTACATAATACATAACTTTCATAGTAAGGCAATTATGGTCTCGAATAAAATTTAAAAGTTGCATAGGAATGAAATAAAACACAAGTAAGATTATTGATGCTGCTGTACTGACTTACTACCACATTTAACAGTTAACATTAGAGCATATAAGTACCAGACTCAATCCTTGTGAGCCTTTTTTTCTTTGTTAATCTTTAAAAGCATAGATAAAATCAGTTTCATAAAAATTTACAAGCAACTAGGGTGGATATGATGTATGCTGTGACTACTGGAATTGATTTGAATATTTTTTTCTTTTTTACTTTAATCATCGTGATGAAGTATTTAGCCCATATTACTTATTGAATAGTTAATAGATGATGCCATATCACCAAGCTAGATCATTTATGTGATTTGCCAGACCATAATGGATATAGAGAGTATTGATCTCTGTTCTGCTTCATATAGATTTTTAATTATAAAGTACAAAAAAAAAGATAATGAATTGCTGTTATTAACAATATACATGCATCTAAACCAGTATAATATGGAGAAAGTTACATATGTTCAATAATATAACCACAGCACTCATACAATAGTGTGTCAGTAGCTGCAACATATTGGCAAGAGGTCAGGGCCTATTTCATACCCCACAGGTCGTATTTTTCACTGCGTTTGAGCAAGTAGTTTCTCATAATGACCTGATCATTAACCAGGTTGCAACTAACATTATTCTGATGGGGAAAGACCTCCCACTCTTTGAGGTCAAAGAACCTGCCCTTCATCCAGGAAAAGTTTCCTGCAGATGTGCCCTCACCTGTCTGTTTAAATGCATGGGGGTTCCATCATGCTGGAATCGATTGTGGTGACAGATAGGTACAGGGACATCATTCAGCATGCCTAGCAGAACATCTCGCAGGAATGTGAGTTACGTGCACTGATCAAGTTGGTCCAGGAGAATGTACAGCCAAATTAAAGAGTCTCCAACGAGATCAGTGAACCAAGCTGCGACTCGCATTGGTACTGTCTGTAGGTTTCTGTCCTCTGTTGGGAGGCCAGACCGTAT
Organism: Schistocerca americana; assembly: GCF_021461395.2. Taxonomy (NCBI): domain Eukaryota; kingdom Metazoa; phylum Arthropoda; class Insecta; order Orthoptera; family Acrididae; genus Schistocerca; species Schistocerca americana. The sequence continues at coordinate 719,506,349 of NC_060123.1, forward strand.
TGTTTAGTTGACATGGCTGCGGTTGCCTGTCTTCTTCTCACGTTGACTGGTGCCACCTGGTTTTGCAAGCACTGCCTGTCCGCGAGTGGCAGCAGTGGCGGTTATCAATATGTAGTGACTGTGGCCCTACCTTCGGGGTGACATTGTCTTCTTTTGGGCCGTGTCAGTGAGCAGTTTGGGTGGGGACTCAGGAGTAACCAGGTCTGCGCACTGCGAGAACACGCCGGGACTGCCGGATCAAAGGCCTGTGATCACGAGGGTGCACAACCTCGTGGTAAACCGGATCCTGCAAGTTTTAAGTTGAGTGCGTTTGGATTCAAGTAGAGAAACCTCTACCATAGTGAGATCTTGCGATTCTTCAGTGACTTGGGTCCGTGTTGCTGCTTGTAGTGTTCCCGAGGTAAAGAGCAGTGAGTGGAGTGCTTGGGGAAGGCGGATCTGATTAACATTCCTGGACGTCTAATTACTATTTATTGCATTCAGTTTGTTACTATTTGTTAAGTTCAACCAGTGATATTTTTCCTGTCTCATGACTGCTAATGCTCCATTTACCTGTCCTGGGGGTTGGTGTATGTAACGGCAGTGTACGTTTCCTCGCCTTGCCGCTGCTGTCCAGTGAGGCATGTAATTTTTACAGGTTTCTTGATTGTAGGTTGGTTGGCGATTCTTATACTCTGGTATAGTAAACTAAAAACTGCACTGTGCACTGTGTCGGCTGCAGCAGTGAGCCACGTACCGATCTAATGCCAAAAAGTAGCCCATTGTAAGTGCCAAGTGACTGTGATAATATTTCCTGGTACGTGGTCACTATTCATGCACTGAAGAGTAAAGAAAAACAGTGGTATAAGGTATTACTTAATAACTATTAATTTATTTAATTAATTTATTTCTGCCATTATTTTGTACTTCAATATGTGAATGATGGCCACGTACTAGACACAAGCAGCACTGTCACTCGGCACTTACAATCAACTGTTCATCAACGTTAGATCAGTACACAGTTTGCTGTTACCCCGACGTGCCCTTTTACCGTAAGCCTATACGTAAACTTGTTTTCTCCATGACTGGGTGAGTGTGACTAATAACTCTCAGTTTGGTTCTTCGTGTTAAGGTATACGGACAGTCTATTTTTGTAGTTATCTGCTAGATGAGGAATTTTTATAAAAATTTATTTATCTTTCCAGTCTCCCAATTTTATATTTGCAGTTACACTCCATTCGCTGTTTATTTTCCAACTAGTGTCATTTACAATGTTAGAGGCAATTTCTTTTTATATGGCACTGAAGTCGATAGTTACTTAGCAGGGATAGGACAGGCTCGTGGTCAAAAATTCATGTAATACATATCTTATGATTAATTTACAGGAATTCTGAAGTTGCACCACTAGCACACAATACATCAACTTTCAAATAAGGATGTGCAACATAGACTGCCTTTTTATCTGAAAACTGGATTACTGCTGCTGAACCATCCTGGGGATGGAGTGGAAAAACATACACTCAATAGACATGTAAAATTAATAGCAAAGTTCTGTGAAAAGTACATGTGCACATAGAAGTGTCAGTTAACACAATAAAGTAAAGAATTTTTTCATCTTCAGGATAGCAGTCTGGAGGTGAATCAGGAATTTACACAACGCAGTATTCTCACTCAAAATAAAGGCCAGGTTCCCAGCTATGTACGGCTTATGAGGGAATCTTATACTGTTCTTCCTGCAAAATAGTGACAAATTCAGATAATGACAATGGAGGTGGATAGTGATCGTCCATCTTTGTCTCAAACGCATATCTCCAAGGCTCAATAATATTGAGATACAGTGACTTTAGTGGCCAGGGGAAATGCAACAATTCCTCCCCGTGCTCACAAAACAAGTCCTGGGAGATGTCACATGTGTGAACTGGGGCCCTGTCATCTAATAGCACAACATCGTCACTGGAGAATCAACGTCTACTAGGGTACGGACCTGATCGGATAAAATGGTCACATAATCCTTTGATGTAAATTTTTCATCACAATCCTCTTCAGTGACAGTCTGCCACAATCACACAACACACTATTTCATCTGCAATGTGACTTAGTGGAAAATGTTTTTCAGCTTTTCCTGTATGCCACATAAATCTTTGATACAGTGCCTCTTGAAACATCAAACACTATGGCTACTTTGGTTACAGAGGCACCCACCATACAAGAACCCACAATTTGTCCACAGTTGAATTCACATAGCTTTGACATAATGCACTCAGAACAACAAAGAACACTATCCAGACAGTGACTGACACTTGCAACATATAGAGGATATTGCACACGTGCTGTTCGTGGTCAACTACAACAGCGCAACCTGCAGGGTCAGCTAATATCTACACGTTTGTTCGAGCATGCATTTGGTGCGGTGTTCCCAAGTTTTTGTCCAGCCCTTGTTATTGTTTTTGTTGTTGTGGTCTTCAGTCCAGAGACTGGTTGGATGTAGCCCTCCATGCTACTCTATCCTGTGCAAGCCTCTTCAGATCCGAGAAACTACTGCAACCTACAGCCCTCTGAATCTGCTTAGTGTATTCATCTTTTGCTGCCCCTCTATGACTTTTCCCACCACGTTTCCCTCCAATACTAAATTGGTGAGCCCTTGATGCCTCAGAATGTGTCCTACCAACCGATCCCTTCTTCTAGACAAGTTGTGCCACAAATTCCTCTTCTCCGCAATTCTATTCAGTATCTCCTCATTGGCTACATGATATATCCAGCTAATCTTCAGCATTCTTCTGTAGCACCACATTTCAAAAGCCTCTATTCTCTTCTTGTCTAAACTACTTATCTTCCATGTTCCACTTCCATACATGGCTACACTCCATACAAATATGTTGAGAAAAAACTTCCTGGCACTTCAATCTATACTCGATGTTAACAAATTTCAGAAATGCTATTCTTGCCATTCCCAGCCTACATTTTATATCCTCTCTACTTCGACCATCATTAATTCTTTTGCTCCTCAAATAGCAAAACTCCTTTACTACTTTAAGTGTCTCATTTCCTAATCTAATTCCCTCAGCAGCACCCGATTTAATTTGACTGCATTCCATTGTCCTCGTTTTGCTTTTGTTGATGTTCATTTTATATCCTCCTTTCAAGACACTGTCCATTCCTTTCAACTGGTCTTGCAGGTTCTTTGCTGTCTGACAGAATTACAATGTCATCGGCAAACCTCAAAGTTTTTATTTCTTCTCCATGGATTTTAATTACTAATCTGAATTATTATTGTTTCCTTTACAGCTTGCTCAATATGCTGATAGAATAACATCGGGGATATGCTACAACCCTGTCTCACTCCCTTCCCAACCACTGCTACCCTTTCGCGCCCCTCAACTCATAACTGCAGTCTGGTTTCTGTACAAATTGTAAATTGCCTTTCTAACATTTGTAGACGTAGATAAAGCTTTTGACAATGTTGACTGGAATATTCCCTTTCAGATTCTTAAGGTGGCAGGGGTAAAACACAGGGAGCCCTGTGTTTTACCCCTGCCACCTTAAGAATCTGAAAGGGAATATTCCAGTCAACATTGTCAAAAGCTTTATCTACGTCTACAAATGTTAGAAACGTAGCCTTGCCTTTCCGTAATCTATCTTCTAAGATAAGTCATAGGGTCAGTATTGCATCACGTGTTCCGACATTTCTACAGAATCCAAACTGATCTTCCCTGAGGTCAGCTTCTACCAGTTTTTCCATTCATCTGTAAAGAATTCGGGTTAGTATTTTGCAGCCATGACTTATTAAACTGATAGTTGGGTAATTTTCACACCTGTCAACACCTGCTTTCTTTGGGATTGTAATTATTATATTCTTCTTGAAGTCTGAAGGTATTTCGCCTGTCTCATACATCTTGCTCACTAGATGGTAGACTTTTGTCAGGGTTGGCTTTCCCACAGCTATCAGTAGTTCTAATGGGATGTTGTCTACTCACGGGGCCTTATTAACTCACGTCTTTCAGTGCTCTGTCAAACTCATCACACATTATCATATCTCTCATTTAATTTTCATCTATGTCCACTACCATTTCCATAATATTGCTCTCCAGTACATCATCCTTGTATAGACCCTCAATACACTCCATCCACCTTTCTGCTTTCCCTTCTTTGCTTAGAACTGGTTTTCCATCTGAGCTCTTGATATTCATACAAGTTTTTATCTTTTCTCCAAAGGTCTCTTTAGTTTCCCTGTCGGCAGTATCTACCTTCCCCTAGTGACGTATGCCTCTACACACTTAGATTTCTTCTCTAGTCATCCCTGCTTAGTCATTTTGCACTTCTTGTCAATCTCATTTTTGAGACGTTTGTATACCTTTTTGCGTGCTTCATTTACTGCACTTTTATATTTTCTCCTTTCGTCGATTAAATTCAATATCTCTTCTGCTACCCAAGGATTACTACGAGCCCTCGTCTTTTTACCTAATTGATCCTCTGCTGCCTTCACTATTTCATCTCTCAAAGCTACCCATTCTTCTTCTACTGTATTTCTTTCCCCCACTCTTGTGAATCAGTCCCTAATGCTCTGTCTGAAACTCTCTACAACCGCTGGCTTTTTCAGTTTATTCATGTAGCAACTCCTTAAATTCTTACCTTGTTGTACTGTCTTCAGTTTTAGCCTACAGTTCATAACCAATGAATTGTGGTCACAGTTCACATCTGGCCCTGGAAATGTCTTACAATTTAAAAACCTGATCTGCAACCTTCCAGTGTCTACAGGCCTCTTTCACGTATACAACCTTGTTTCATGAGGGTTAAACCAAGTGTCAGCTATGATTAAGTTATGCTCTGCACAAAATTCTACCAGCCAGCTTCCTCTTTCATTCCTTCCCACCATTCCATATTCACCTACTAGTTTTCTTTCTCTTCCTTTTCCTACTATCGAATTCCAGTCCCCCATGACAATTAAATTTTCGTCTCCCCTCACTATCTGAATGATTTTTTTTTATCTCATCACACATTTCTTCAACCTCTTTGTCATCTGTAGAGCTAGTTGGCGTATAAACTTATACTACTGTAGTAGATGTGGGCTTCGTGTCTATCTTGGCTACAGTAATGCGTTCACTATGCTTACCTGCGCTCCTATTTTTTTTATTTATTATTAAACCTACTCCTGCATTACCCCTATTTGATTTTGTATTTATAACCCAGTATTCACCAGACCAGATGTCTTGCTCCTCCTGCCACCGAACTTCACCAAGTAACACATTTGTCACAGAGTGATGTACTTCTCGCAAGTGAGAGACTGTTTGTTTACTCTTACGACACTGTATCTTTGACTTGTTTTATTGTATGTTCTGTGACTATGTAATAAAGTTGTTAGACTGCTAATCGCTGCTCTACTGTGATTCACGGCGTAAGAATTTGGTGCTGAAACCCGGGATAGACTTTGCCCGAGACAATTTCCACGATTGGCGTTGTGAAACACCAATTCTGGACGCACGTCACGCGGCAATACTACGACGGGGCTTACTGCAGCGATTTGTCAGACCACGCAACAAGCTCTTCGACGAAATCCGCCTGCATACACAGCTAAGTTCAACTGAATTATCACGCAACATGTTTTGTAGTGCATTTTTGTAAAGGCAACTGATTACATTATTGCCGCTGTGTACTGCTATTGTAGCTGTTCGATTAGCGCTTTAACGAATTATCAGGTCCTACGCTACGCCTGTAGATTGTTTATGACTAGTGCTGCCATCTAGCGACCATCAATTGAACTACTTCGACTAGCGATCCAAAGATTACGCCTTACTAGGACCAGCTGATCGCTAGCCGACACTGCTTTAAACTTTGGAGTAATCGGACGGAATGGACGTGCCACACCACAAACCAGAAGCGCAATTACATTCTCTAAAGAGAAAACGTATGAGAGAAAGAGCAAACATTACGCGACTCGTAGCGGAAGTTGCAAGGTTGTCCGACACATCGGAAATCGCGGATTATAAATATTACAAAGATTGGGAAGTGTTCTGAACCGCCTCGTTAATTAGATGAGGATATTCACGAGTTGTTAGACGATGACGAATACGAAGAAGATGTTCCTAAATGCGAAGATTATATAGACACCGCGAAACTCACAATTTCCCGATTGTCTCACGAAATAGAGAAACAGCTTGCGAAATCGGTAGCAGACATAAAGATTCCCGACAATCCGCCGGCACAATCTGAAACAATGAGTGTTCCCACAGCTTCAGTAAAACTTCCGCCGATCAAACTTGAGCCTTTTTCAGGCGATATCGAGACATGGGCACGATTCTGGGAGCAGTTTGAGCAGTCAGTTGACAAAGATCCGACGGTAACTACAATCAATAACACATTTTTCTTCGCGGCTATCTCTCGGGAGAACCAAAGCATTTAGTGGACGGTATTGCGGTGACGGCCGAGACGTACGCAGAAACGAAGAGGATTCTCCGAGCGCGTTATGGCAACAAGGATCGAATAATTCAAGCCCACTTAGATTATCTCGAAGCCATAAAACCAATTAAGCTGTCCACCCCAGAGGAACTTAATTCAACATTCATTGAATGCCAACGACGTATTCAGGCTCTCCGGGCACTTGGGGAAGACGTGAACGGATACGGTCGAGTCCTCGCGCCGAAAATTTTACGCGCTTTTCCGGATGACATATGCCGCCGCTGGATAATTCACGCCAAGCGTACAGGAATATCCGAAGGGGACATTTTGCAACTGATGGAGTTTCTGAACGAGGAAGTCGACGGGGCGCTTACCACGCAGAAGATACGCGGTGAATTTTCAAGCACTTCTAGTAACCTTCCCACAGCGTCCACACTTCACGTACACGCGAAATCTAAAAGATCGACTCCGAAGGATACCAGCGTAAAAGGAACCATTCTGCGTCTTTTGTGAATCTGGCGGTCATTGGGCGCAAGACTGTAAGAAGATCGTACGCGTTAATGATCGAATAGCTAAATTGAAACTAGCAAACAGATGCTTTCTTTGTCTTCAACGTGGGCACAAAGTGTCAAATTGCAAAAAGAAGGCAAAGGCTCGGTGTGTTAACTGTAAAAGACTGCATCATAAGTCCATTTGTGAGGAACGAAAGGATATTAGGGGTCCTGCGGGTCAGACAAACGTCACTTCCGTGGGAAAGGTATCTGTCGCTCCCCACGGATATACGTACCTTCAGACAGCTCAAGTATGCGTCTCAGGACCTACAGGAATGAGCAAGACAACGCGATGTCTATTGGACGCAGGTAGTCAGTCCAGCTTCATAACAAAATCGCTGATTGACGATCTGAAACTGCAAACGGTACACCGACAAGAACTAACCGTTTGTTCCTTTGAATCAAACCCTACACGCCCACGCCACCGCAGGCTTGTTCAGTTTAATATGAAGGGCCTTTGGCAGAATTCTTCAGTGCCACTTACTGCCTTCGAAAGTACTCACGTTATTTCTCACCATCCTTCGGTTCCACAACATATAAAGAGTTTACCAGATGCCCGTAAGATTACGCTAGCAGATCCGAAAACCGATTCAACAGAAGATCTTTCCGTGGAGATTCTTGTAGGAGGCGATTTTTATTGGAAGATAGTGAAGCACAATTCGCCCATACGCATCTCTGAAACCTTAGTGTTAGTTCCTTCTCTGTTTGGCTGGATACTTAGTGGTAACAAGTCACAAGCCTGTGTGCATGCAACCGTGGTAAATTTTGCTCAGACTGACCGATCTCCTCTGCACTCTGACAATGATTTCAGACGCTTTTGGGACTTGGAAACTATAGGGATTACTCCCGATCAGGATCTACCTGTGAACAACAAGGATACGAGACTTCTTGAAGAGTTTAGAGCATCTTTCTCTATAAAGGATCATCGAGCAGTCGTTACACTTCCCAAAATGCAACATTAAGTGCTTTCGAGTAACAGACCTATCGCGGAAAAACGATTCAAGCACCTTAGGGAAAGATTTCAACGTCAAGAGACATTTAAGCAAATCTATTTCGATCTTATGCTAGACTACATTACGAAGGGGCAAGTAGAGGTTGCTCCCACCCCACTCTCAGGAAAGGAGCTATTTTATCTCCCTCATCATGCAGTGAGGAAGGAGAAATACGGAACCACTAAGTGGAGAATAGTCTTTGACGCCTCATCTCACGGAAACAATGCACCTTCTCTGATTGAGGTATTAGAAGTAGGACCGAACCTATTACCAGAGATTCTGGAAATTTTACTGCGTTTCAGACTATATTCTACGGCTATCGTCGCGGACATCACACAAGCTTTCCTTCAATTAACCTTGAACGAAAAGGACAAAGACTTGACCAGATTCTTCTGGTTCAAAATTGGCCAGGATCAAACAGGAAATCTTCAAACGACGGACGAACTAACAGAATACCGTTTTAACAGACTCCCATTCGGCCTGACCTGCAGCCCATTTTTATTTTCTGCAACACTAAGAGAACTTGCCGACAAGTGTATGACAGTATTTCCCACCGTAGCACCACTTATAAACAAGACTGTGTACATGGACGACTTTGTGATCTCAGTAGAAGGTGATAATTTGGTTATAACTATATACTATGAACTTGTAACCCTAATGAAACTGATTAGTCTCCCCTTATCAAAATGGGCTACCAACTCCACACTATCTGGAGGGCAGAAGGGCGAGAACTCCACACCCAGAATCAAGTTTTAGGCGTAGACTGGAACACTGCAGGTGGCTACTTCTGTATCGATCCTAGCGAAATCATCAGAAGGTCGTCAGAAGAGCCAGCCACCAAACGACTCCTTTTACAATGTACGGCTAAATTCTACGACCCACTCTGACTGTTTTCCCCAGTTTCTCTTGTTGGGAAATTGCTATTCCAGGACACATGGTGCCGAGGAATTGGCTGGGATGAACTTATGCCGTGGGACTTAGGGGCACGATGGCGCACTTGGATATCTAGCTTACCTTCATTGTCACATATACGTGTCCCTAGATGGATAGCTACAGCTCATGGAAGAGACTCTCAGCTGCATGTATTCTGTGACGCCTCGGAAAAGGCATATGGAGCAGCTTTGTACATTCGTACCGTCTTAGATGATGACGTCGTAACCCATTTAGTCTGTAGCAAGAACAGACTTGCTCCTATTAAGAAGGTGACATTGCCTCGACTCGAACTTTTAGCAGCAGTAGTTGGGACCAGACTATTATGTTACTTTTGCCGCACAACAGACTTTAAAACTGCCCATGCGATATTGTGGACGGATTCTACAATAACACTAAGTTGGATTCGCTGTGATCCTAACAGATGGAAGACCTTTGTTTGTAATCGGGTAACTGAGATACAAACACACACGACTCCCACGCAATGGAAACACTGCCCAGGACCAGACAATCCTGCTGACCACCTCTCAAGTGGACTCCTCGGCTACCAAATGAATTCTTTGGACATTTGGTGGCACAGACCGCCTTGGCTTACACGCCCTCCTGAATGCTGGCCAAACAACGATACTCCAACGATGGTACGACTTCCTCCCGAAGAAAAGAGGAAGAAAACCCAGAGCCAAGTTTTGTCGATATCTACGCCAACGACCCTTTTGAACTTACTTAAATTCAGTTCATACTGGAAGCTCATTCGTATCACAGCTTGGACACTCTGTTTCCTACACAAAATTCGTCAGAAGAATAAATCTTCAGGAGAACTTACAGCCACCGAATTATCAGCTGCCAAAATGTATTGGATTCGAGTGGGCCAGAGAGATTCCTTCCCCAGCGAATTAGATGCACTTCAGAATAACTTACCACTGCCAAGAGAGTCAAAAATCGCTCGATACAATCCTTTCCTAGAAGATGGACTGATACGTCTAGGAGGTCGACTGCAGTGCACTAGCCTAAATAGGGAACAAAAACATCCTGTACTCCTTGACGGTTCCCACCACTTCACACAATTGGTTATTCGAGAGACACACATCCGCCTCCATCACTTTGGTGTTCGTTCTGTACTATCCGAACTGCGAACTGAATTTTGGATCCTTAGAGCTTGTCAGGCCATCAAAAGAATCCTACACTCATGCCTCGCATGCAAGATCTTGAAGAATCCACGAGGGCAACAGATCGAAGCACCGCTGCCACCTGAACGAGTTTCACCTGCCAAACCATTTGCTATAACTGGAATAGACTCTGCTGGCCCACTATTCATCAACGTGGGGAAGGAAACGCACAAGTCATATATCACTCTTTTCACATATGCTACCACACGAGCTGTACACCTCGAACTATGTATAGACTTGTCAACGGACAAGTTTCTTATGGCACTTCAGCGATTCGCCGGAAGACGTGAACTACCCCGCACGATATATATAGATAACGCAAAAACATTCCACGCCACGAATATGGAACTAGCCCAACTTTGGAAGGCATTAACCACCACAAAAACTTATCAGTTCCTCGCCCACTACGGTATTACTTGGAAATTCATTGTCTCCCGTGCGGCTTGGTGGGGAGAGGATGGTGGGAAAGAATGGTGGGCACTATAAAGCGTTGCCTACGGAAGGTATTGGGACTCGCAAAGCTCACTGAGGAACAACTGAACACCACCTTGATCAGTATTGAAGCTGCGGTGAACTCCAGGCCCATCACACCAGGAGATGATTGTGATGCACTCACACCATCCCATTTTCTGGCGGGAGAAAAACTTACGACTATTCCGACGGAACCAGAGCCTTCAGCGAACACTAATTTAACAAAGGAATTCCGACTGAGACAGCAACTCTGGGACAGTTTTTGGAACTGTTGGATTAAAGAATACCTATTGGAGCTCCGGAACTACCACGAAGTTAAACGCCCACCGGGACGAGTCATCCCCTTTCGCCCTGGCGACATCGTGCTGATCCAAGAGGACCTTCGTCCGCGACATATGTGGAAGAAGGCCAGGATATAAAAGGTACTACCAGGAAGAGACGGCAGGGTAAGGACGATAATACTCCGGACACCAGAAGGTCACATCATTAGTCGTCCTGTGCAGCTGGCCGTACCTTTGGAGGTCGGCCAGGGTGGGGAGGATGTCACAGAGTGATGTACTTCTCGCAAGTGAGAGACTGTTTGTTTACTCTTAGGACAATGTATCTTTGACTTGTTTTATTGTATGTTCTGTGACTATGTAATAAAGTTGTTAGACTGCCAATCGCTGCTCTACTGTGATTCACGACAACATTATATCTAAATTTAACCTATTCATTTCCCTTTTTAAAATTTCTAAACTACCTGCCCGATTAAGGGATCTGACATTCTACGCTCCAATCTGTAGAACACTGGTTTCATTTCTCCTGATAATGACATCCTCCTGAGTAGTCCCCGCCCGGAGATCCTAATGGGGGACTATTTTACCTCTGGAATATTTTACCCAAGAGGACGCCATCATCATTTCACCACACAGTAAAGCTGCATGTCCTCGGGAAAAATTACAGCTGTAGTTTCCCTTGCTTTCAGCTGTTCACAGTACCAGCACAGCAAGGCTGTTTTGGTTAATGTTATAAGGCCAGATCGGTCAATCATCCAGACTGTTGCCCCTGCACTAATGAAAAGGCTGCTGCCCCTCTTCAGGAATCGCACGTTTGTCTGGCCTCTCAACAGATACCCCTCCATTGTGGTTGCACATATGGTATGGCTATCTGCATCACTGAGGCACGCAAGCCTTCCCACTAACGGCAAGACCCATGGTTCATAGGGGGGCCAACCCTTGTACATATGAAGAACAGATATCTCTTATGTATCTCAGTGGAATGAAGACATATCTATTCTCCAACGCTTGTACATACACAGAATGGATATGTCTTCATCCCACTGAAGTACGAATTATTCGTATTTAATGGAAGGCCCTTCCTTTGCATTCTGTTTCTGACAAACACTAATGTTTTGTTATGGTCGTATAAACATACAAACAGTACATATGCATTTTTTATGTTGGAATGTTATTAATCACTGTATCTGGAAAACGAACCTTGGTTGTGGTGACAAAATTACATCAATTACTCACATTTCTTCATTTCCTGCTTTTTGCGCTAAGAGTTTTTTAGTTATTGATCTATACATCACTTTGGCACTGCCTACATTGAAATATTGCTACTGATTTCATCTCAAAGGCAAAAATCCACATTGCAGAAGCAGATTGAGCTGTAGCGTAGTTTGATGTCTATGTCAGCCTAGACACTATTGGTTTCATTTATTATTATTATTATTATTATTACTACTACACTTGCTTTTATTATCACTGGTCATGTTTTCTCTAGCAACTGTTGTTTGTTATGTTGTAACTGGCAGTCATTCCTTAGCAGTTGTCAGGCCGCGTTAAGTTCCACAGAGAAAATGGTGGAAGCTGTTCTGAAGATTCCAGAGTTCCATGCTGGTAAGTATTACAATATCCTTCTGAAGTACCACAGTTTTGAAATCATATTGCAACGCTTTCCTTTTCCTGTTTTTAAGACACTAAGTGGTAACATTAAAAATTATCTTTCTAATATATTTAAGCTGAATAGCAACAAACATTTTTACGCAATTTAGTACAACATGTTTCTGTTCTTCTGTAGGAAGCATGGGCTCTTTGCCCGTCCTGAGTGTAAAAGCACCCAAATCGGCCACTTTACCTTCTACTTTGCTTGCCACTGACAGCATTAAGAACCAGCAATACTAGAAGAAAAAATCAAAACATCAAGAACAGTGGGCAAAACATGCTTCCAAAACTGGACAACAGTGTGGAGAATCTCATGTTTCATCCAGGAAAGTGAATGTTCCAGGAACATGCATGAAAGACGCATGTTGAGATAACTGCAAAAATAAGTGTCATAAAAAGCCTATACATTCAGAAAGGCTGAACGCTTTTGAATGATATTACAGACTTTATTCACAGTAAGACAGACAAGATTTTCAGAAAGACTGGCACACAAGTAAATTCAAAAAGAAACTTTATCTACTTGCCACCAGGATGACAATTAATGTAAGATTGTAAGAACATGTGTTTGAATATTCCTGGAATCCGTATAGGTTCTGTAGATATAGTGATTAAGAAAAGGACATCCAAAGAAACAAGTGAAGAAATGAACAACATGAGAAATCACACTAAGTTTTTGCAGTTTTCGAATCCCACTATTGTGGCTTTCGAACAAAAACAAAATTCCTAAGTCCCTCACTTGATATCAGGCTCATGTATTCCCTGTACAAATCTGCATAAACAGATACAAAATCTTTGTACACATCTGTTCTGCATATAACAAAGGAAAAGTACAATGATTTGATGTCCCTGATCAAATCATTGCTTCCCACACTAGGATTAGAATATCGGGCATTTTATGAAAACCTACCACATCAAGGAGTAACATCTAAGGTCATAAGTGCCCAGTATAGAACCATAGAATGCTGGGACCGCGAGGGTAAAAAACCGCCTCGAGGTCCAATACAGAAGAGTATCTAAAAGATGTCGACAAGACAACGGAGTCACCAGGTAGAAATCAGATCTCTTTTGTCATATTACTGCTTTTTAAAAAACTTAAAATGCGAGCCATGGCTCGCATGTCATCCGCTAAAATGTCTGGCAAAGCAGGCAGCAGTCCGACCCTGAGACATAAGTGGCTTAAATAGGGGCAGAGGATCAGGAAATATCTGACTGTTAATGGCTGGCTATAGAAAGGACAGCTGGGTGCAGGGTCGCCACCCAACAAGTGGCAGTGACCAAAGCGGCAGTGCCCTATTCGTAACCAAGCTTACATTACTTCCTCATGGCGAGATGGCCGGGAGGAAGCTGACCAGGCTGTTGGGAGAGGTTTGACTTTTCTGAGTTTGTTCCCAAGAAGGGAGCACCAATGGTCATGCCAAAGTGACGTGATACGCTGATAGGGAAAATTACAAATATCTTGCGAGAGAACAGAGTAAGAGGCGGGCTGACTGAGATGGACTGCGGCCATGGCTGCAGCAACAGCAGCGTCATTCCCAGGCACACCAACATCGCCAGGAACCCACATGAAAATCACTTCAGCTTCCCCATCCGGGAACAAATGGAGGCAGTCCTGGATCCGTTGAACGAAGGGGTGCACTGGATCTGGATCATCCAAAGTCTGAAGGGCACTGAGGGAGTCAGAGCAGATCACACAGCAAGTGAGCTGGTGCCTCCAGATGTATTGAACAGCCTGATAGAGGGCAAAAAGGTCTGCAGTAAAAATTGTGCACTGGTTGAGAAGCGAAGCCGATATTGAAACTTATCATCCCTGATGACAAAAGCACAGCCAACACCGTGGGCGGACTTGGAACCATCAGTGTACAAAAATATGCTATCGGCAAGTTAGGAGCGAAGTTCGAGAAATTTGCAGCGATAGGTCAGCTCGGGAGTTGAATCCTTCGGGAGTTAGCTGAGGTAAAACTGAACACAAACCTGTGCCTGAAGCCAAGGTGGTGAAGGGCCCTCAGCCATTCCGAAAGTGGCAGGAAGTGTGAACTGCAGCTGCTGAAGCAGGTGATGAAAGCGGATGCCGGGAGGCCGCAGAGAAGAAACATACATCTCGTATTGGAGGTCAAGAATGTCATCAAAAAAAGGGTCAAAGGTTGGGTGTCCTGGCATGGAAGAAAACAGACACGCATACCTACTGAGCAGGATGTTGCGCCGGTATGACAGTGGTAGTTCACCAGCTTCTGCGTGTAGACTCTCAATTGGGCTAGTACAGAAGGCACAAGTGGCGAGACGGATCCCCAAATGTTAGATCGTATTAAGACGCAGAGCAGAACAGGGGGGGCGGGGGGGGGGGGGGGGGGGGGAGAGCAGAATGGGGGGGGGGGAGAACAGAATGGGGGGGGGAGCAGAATGGGGGGGGGAGCAGAACGGGGTGGGGGAGAGCAGAACGGGGGGGGGGGGGGGGGAGAGCAGAACGGGGGGGGGGGGGGGAGCAGAACAGGGGGGAGGGACAGAATGGGGGGGGAAGCAAAATGGGTAAAAAAAGCAGAACAGGGAATGAGCAAAACGCGGAAAGGCCGGCACGGGGAATGGCCGGCACGGGGAATGGCTGGCACGGGGAATGGCCGGCACGGGGAAGGGCCGGCACGGGGAAGGGCCGGCACGGGGAAGGGCCGGCACGGGGAAAGAGCAGTTGAAGAGAGAATATGCCTACAAGCAAACCAACGCAAATGAGCTTCAAGAGTCCATGGAGACACGAGACATCTCCCCAAGAGAGGGGAAAAGGACAGGAGAAGAGGAGACAAGCAGTGCAGAAAGAGAAGTGGTGCTGCGAGGGCTGGGGCCCTGTGGTCGCCAAGCACGTACTCACCAAAGAGCAGTGAGCCCCCTGGGGGGGACATCAAGAAGACTTGTCAGCTTCACTGGTGAAAGACCAGGAGATTAGGTGTGAAATATTTACCTTTTCAATTTGTTTTTGCATTGCTTAATTATTACATTCTTTGTGTATTTTTCGTGTGCTTGCACTGTTTAATTCCTAAATTCACAGAATATATTTTTATTCAAGAGTTGTAGCATCGCATTTTAGTAACACTAATGTGTACATTTGCACAGTAATTATTTGTTCATTTGTTTGTTTTGGACAGCCAGTGACTGTTGACAACAGCTCAGTTAGCTGCCAACCTCAGTTGGTGGAGCACCAGCAGGCCCACAAATCACATATTTTGCTTTCTGTCTGTTTTTGAGGTTTAATTCTTCAGTCTGTGTATGAGTTGTATGTGGACAGAGGAGGAACCGACCGCAGTTTGTGAGCAGCTGAAGGCATTTACATCCATAATCAGTTGTCTGCAGGCTGCTGCCTCTGGATGTGGTGGTAGAGGAGAAGTCAGTGCGACACATGAGATACCTCGGGTGTCACTCATTTCACCCGAGGGCTCCGGCTATCGAAGCACCTACCGTTATACCCAACGGGGGGTACCTGCCCTCCCTGCATGGTGAGTGGTGGGTCACTATGCGGCAGAGTGTCAGTGTGGAGGCCAGCCGTCTGGCCTCAGCCATTCGTCTGCAGGTGGACCACTTGTGGTTCTTTTGGCAGAGTCTGAGCTGGCACATGGGGGGAGTGGTTTACTAGTTATCATGAGCTTTGGTGTTATGCACGTCTCGAAACTCCTTACGGAAATAGAGTCTGGAGCAGGAAAAAATTCCAATGTAGACTCTGTGTATCTGCCCGGGGCCTCATCCGAGATGCGGAGGAGGCCACACTTTTGGCAACCGAGGGTGGAGGAAGTAGTAGTCTGCGAGTCGTCACTGGTGTCGGTGGCGATGACGACTGTCACTCAGGTTCCGAGGCTGACCTCAGTTCCTCGTTCCTACGAGTGGCTGGCAAAAGTGGTGAAGATTGCTGGCCTCACTGACAGGGTGCAAATAGTTTGCAACATTAACCCCTAGTTGACTGTGGTCTTCAGGCTCGCAGCCAAGTGGAAGCTCTCGACCGAAGACTTAGTCGACTCTTAACGGTCTCAGTTGCAAATTTTTGGGCCGCAGGTTTCTGTGCCAGCACTGTGAGACGGAGAGTAGTAGAACTCCCCTCGATAGGTCCGAGATGCTCTTCTTTTTTACGCTAGGCAACAGTTTGAGGTCCTCTGACGAATGCTCGCCAGTCAATACGCAGAGAGCGATATCAGATCACATACAGAGTAGAGATAGTTCAACTGTCAAAATATTAAAAGTAAACTGTCGAAGTATTTGTGACAGAGTTCCTGAACTTACTGCCCTCCAGGTAAGTCGCCCTACTCAAATTATTCTCAGAACTGAAAGCTGGCTGAAATACAAAGTAGAAAGCTCTGTAATACGTAGCGAGATGTGGAATGTATGCATAAACAACCATTTAAACACCATAAGAGGGGGAGTGTTCATTGCTGTAGACAAAAATATTGCGTCTATCGAGATCAAAATTGAGTGACTGTAAAGTTAACTGGGAATAAGTAGCAAGCCTAGGTGAACTCAATTATCAGATTTTTTTTACTGTACACCTGATTCCACTGTAACAGATTTCAACTCATTCGAGGAAAATCCACGCTCAGTAGTGTGGCAATACCCATGCAGTTTTAGTTGGAGTCGACTTTAATCTACTGAGTGTAGACTACGACATCTATGGATTCACTAGTCGGCACAGACAGACTATATTGTGAAGCAATTTTGGACACTTTTTCAAAAGCTGCTTTGAACAATTGGAGCAACAACCCACGTGCATTGTAAATACTTTAGACCCTGCAGCGGCAAACAGACCTGACCTAGCCGCTGTCATTACAGAGGCAGGGATTACTGATCAAGATGTCATAATAGCGATGACAGTTACTAAAGTTATTAAGTCTATCAAGAAGGCTACGAGATTATTTATTCATATACTAGAAAAAGCAGACAAGCAGTCATTTGTGTCTCACTAAGACAATGTGCGGCATAAAAAGAGTTGACCACCACAGAGATACAGCACAGCAAAGTGGTATCACTGTAATAACTTCAAGTTGAACAAACATATTTCAAGGAAGATGCAATACATGAAAGTCACAGATCAAGTAAACAGAGTAAGATGTGTGTACACTTTAACAGTCAAATCATAGCTGAGTCCAAGTCTAGCGGCCGCTGGCTGGCTGGCCGCTTAGGTGGCGCTGCTGCTGCATGGCTGGCAGACAGCACCGCATGTAGAGGACGCGCATAACTGCATGACGGCACTTTGATAGATCGGCGAGTCACAACAATCACGAAGTACCAACGAAACACTAGGAAGAAGCCGTGCCTCCTGTAGTTCCGAGATGCCACCACCGTACCTCTGCTCTGAAATAGCATCGCTAGAGCCCAGGAGTTCAGTTCTGTTCGAGGTCGGATCCTGACCTCCCCCGCAAAGTTCCTGTCGGTGTAAGATCGCTGTGCCACTTACTCATCATGAGACAGCCCTTGTTGACTGTCAAGGAGTGAAGAAACTTCAGTCTTCCATGAACTGTGCCTACACGCCAACACTGTCGGAACTGTGTTGACAAATGTCTACAAATTCCAGTTTTTATAATGATTGTAGTGAAGCCATAATACAGCCATTCTGAATGTGTATCAGTTCGCCACACGTTTAGTGTGTTCTGAACCGCAAGTCCACATTTGCATTTTCAAAGCTATAGCTGAGTCTGGTGCACGAAGATAAGTTTTGTCATTATTAATAAAGTACAGGGTGTCCAGAAAAGGACTCCCTGATTTCAAAATTAAATATCTCGAAAACAAAGATCGATAGAGGAATGCAGTAAACGGTATGTTTATTGTGAAAGCTGTAAGAAGTTTATACAGCAGTTTGAAATAATAGTTACAAAAGCTGCTAACAGATGGTGCTGTAATCGCCATAGGTAATGCCTAGCATAAATAGTGATCCGAAGCCCAGAGCGATCAGTTCCACTATTGAAATGTGAAAGGAGGTTAGCGTACCGAAGGAAGAGATTAAAACCATGTACTCCATTGACTAATGCGTTTTTTGGTAATGCGTTTTTTGGTGCTACAGTACCACAGGTTAGAAGAGTCCTACGGCAACAAGGCGAAGTTTTCAAGCACGATTTAATGTTCCAAAAGGACCCGATGCGAAAACCATTTGTACGCTCTTCGCAAAATTTCAACGAACAGGCAGCGTAACTGATGATCTAGTGGGGCATGTTGGCCAAAGCAAACTGCAGTTACGCCTGAAAATATTGCCACAGTTTCCGGAATTATTCAGCGAAATCCAATGTCATCTGCCCGTAGAATTGCATCTGAGACTGAATGGAAACATGTGAAGGCTCTTTCTCAGTATTTTCTGCATGCTGGAACGCTTCAAACCAAAATTCAAATGCACCAGGCCATACCCATACGAGCTGTGCAACAAAGGGTTGCCTTTGCTAATCAGATGCTCACAATGATTGATAGTGAAGGATTTGATGTTGGCTGCATCTGGTTTACGGGTGAAGCACACCTCCACCTGAATGGATACATGAATAAGCAGAACTGGGGATTTTGGGGCTCCGAAAAGCCACATCGGTGTGAAGCAAAACCCCTGTATTCTCCTAAAGTTACTGTGTGGGCTGCAGTATGCAGCAGAGGCATTATTGGCCCTTTTTTCGTTCGAGAAACGGTCACTGGTGCACGTTAGCCCGACCACATCAGACCAAACAAGTGTTTCGCTTTCTGGAGGAATACTTCGGGAATCGAGTCATTGCTTTGGAATATCCCAAATTTACTGGTGCAGGCATGGATTGGCCTCCATATTCGCCGGATTTGACTCCCTGTGACTTTTTTTTGTGGGGCACAGTGAAAGACATGGTCTACCCGAAGCATCCCCCCACGCTGGACGAGCTTGAATCGGCGATCTCTGTGGCATGTGAATCCATTTCAGTTGAGACACTACGAAATGTGATGGCAAATTTCATTCGTTGTTTGCGCCACGTCTGTAGTGCCAATGGTCAACATTTTGAAAACATTGTTATGTGATTGTTTGCAAAGATTGTTTTCATATGATTATTTTACTTATGTATGCTGATATGAGCTGTACAGTGTACAGCACCATCTGTTAGCAGTTTTTGTAACTATTATTTCAAACTGCTGTATAAACTTCTTACAGCTTTCACAATAAACATACCATTTACTGCATTCCTCTATCGATCTTTGTTTTCAAGATATTTAATTTTGAAATCAGGGAGTCCTTTTCTGGGCACCCTGTATTACTTACTCACAGTCTTTTATTGAACTGTATTATTACTAGCCACCTCAGTGTGTGAGAAGTCTGACAGGACACGTAGAGTGAAGCCGAGTATGCCACTCGCAATTAGCTCACTGTGGCATCTCATGTAACTGACTCGCTCTTGCAGTAGTGCTACTTTTCTGTTTGTATGTGTAACTATACTGAGTTTTCATGATGTCTCTTCCAGATGTGTCTTCAATGCAATCTATACTATTGCAGGGACAAAGAACTGAATAATTATTACAAGCTCTGAAAGGAAATGTGGTGGCACCATGACTGCCACCCCAGCCTGTTCAATTGGAAACAAGTGAACAGAAAGTTTGAGAGCCTAAATTCATAGTATTCCTGGGGCAGAGTGAAAACTGGGGTGATTACGGTGCACAGCTGGCGACACATTACGACACCTACAGCATAACAGGTAGCGAGCGTATTTCTCATTTTCTCTCCACTGTAGCCTCAGATATATTCCAGTTAGTAGTAAAACTGTTTCCAGATCATCAACTTCGTGGCGACCTCTATGACACGTTAGGTGATAACCTGTCAAATCATTTTAAATCACAAGTGCACGTAGCGGCTGCTCATTATAAGTTTTTCAGATTAAAACAGCAGCCAGCACAATCCTACAAACAGTGGGTAATAGAACTTTGCAGCCTTAGTGGACAATGTCACTTTCAGTGTTCACGTGGGATAAGTTACAGTGATATTTTTATAAGAGATGCGATTACTTACATCATGTCTTATTCCAGCATTCGTGCTGCCATACTAATATATCCAAACCCTCTCCTTGCTACAGTATCGTTAATTATAGAGTTACAAGACATTGCCAATGTCTTTGAGTATGATTTTCAAGCACCTGAAATATCTCTCGTCAAGAGTAAGACAGATTACTCAGATCCGACGTCGCCCGACGTCTAGGTCAGGTGCAAACCAGTCGCACTGTCACGCTGTGGCACAGTCCGCACAGTTGTGGAACTCCTGCCTGGTTGGTTGGCTGGTTTAATAGAGGGGGGAAGAAACCAAACTGCTAGGTTGCCGGTCCCTTGTTGTGAATAAAACAATGCCACAAGGGTGACAATAAAACAAGTGAGACTGACAACACAAAACGGAGAGAAAGGGAAAACCACACGATCGACGGAAGGGCAACAAACACTTAAATGGACAAAAGAGGAGTGAAAACTACAGAAACGCAATAAACAGCTAGAAGAGATTAAAACGACAAAACAGATTACCACGGCTGGCTGACCGTGAGAATAAACGGAGAAGCCAGCCACTCTGCAACACATTAAAACCTCCACCTTAAAAGCACTATGGTGGAGGACATAGAAGGACAAAGGACGGGTGCTAAAACTTAGATCAAATGGTAAAACCCACCCTCACAAATAAAACGTGAAACTAAATCAGCCGATGAAGCGTGGTCAGATAAAATTAGCAGCAACCAGTCCGGTAACCAAAGATTTCATCACAGAGCACTCACCAGAATATGGGCCACTGTCAACTGGGCGCCCCATCGACAGTGAGGTGGGTCTTCACGGCGCAGGAGTAGCCATGGGTCACCCAAGCATGGCCAATGCAGAGCCAGCTGAGAGCCACAGAGTCCCTGTGATAGGCCCACATTGAGGACTGCCACACATTTGTAGTCTCCTTAATGGCACGCAGTTTGTTGTTTGTACTGAGACTAGGTCATTCTGTCTCCCAGAGCTGAAAAACCTGGCAGTGTAAAAACGAATGAAGGTCAGTCAGCTAGTGGAATGCCGATCTCCATAAGCGGTTTCTGTGTAGCCTGTTTGGCCAGCCTGTAGGCAAGTTCGTTGCCTGGGATTCCGACATGTCCTGGGGTCCATACAAACACCACTGAATGACTGGACTGTTCCAGGGCATAGATGGACTCCTGGATGGTCACTACCAAAGGATGGCGAGGGTAGCACTGGTCGACACCTTGCTCAAGGAGTCAGTGCACAGAAGAAATGACTCCCCAGGGCATAAACAGATGTGGTCAAGAGCACAAGATATAGCCACAAGCTCTGCAGTGAAAACACTGCAGCCATCGGGCAAGGGATGCTGTTCAATACGGCCTCCACAGACATACGCAAAGCCGGCGTGACCATCAGCCATCAAGTCAACAGTGTAAACCATTTCGTGGCCTCAGTACATATCAAGAATCGAGAGGAAGTGACAGCGGAGAGCTGCAGGGTTAACTGAGTCCTTAGGGCCAAGTGAGAGGTCCAGGTGAAGCCGCAACCTAAGTGTACACCACGGAGGTGACGCGAATGGACCTCAAGTATAGGTGGTAAAGGCAAGGAGTCCACTTCAGACAGAAGAGACTGGACATGAACTGCAATTGTAAGCCCTGACCTGGGCCGCCGATGTGGGAGATGAACTGCCGTGGGTGGGAAAAGGTAACGGTAATTCGGATGCATAGGAGAACTACGAACGTGTGCAGTGTAACTGGCCAGCCGTTATGCTCGCCTGACCTGCAATGGAGGGCTCCAGCCTCCGCCAGGATGCTGGCCACCGGACTAATCCTAAAAGCTCCCGTCGCTAGTTGAACGCCACAGGGGTGCACTGGGTCGAGTAAACACAACACTCAGGGTGCCGCTGAACCATAAACCAGACTCCCATAGTCAAGATGGGATTGAACCTAGACCTGCAGCAGCATAGAGCAATCTGCACCCCAGTTGGTGTTGCTCAGGCAGCAGAGGGCATTGAGGTTCTGCCAACACTCCCACTTAAGCTGATGAAGGTGAGGAGGCCATGCCAATCGGACATCGAAAACCGGTCTTAAAAATTGATATGTCTGCACTACAGTGAGGGGATCATCAATAAGGCAAAGGTCTGGTTCCAGATGAACGGTACAATGCCAAAAGAAGCGCATAACACATGACTTTGTGGCCAAAAAATGGAAGCCATGAGCTAGATCCCATGACTGGGCCTTGTGGATGGCTCGCTGTAGGCGCCGCTCACCAACACCAGTACTGGTCGAGCAGTACAAAATACAGAAATCGTCTGCATACAGACAGGATGAGACGGACGGCCTTACAGTTGCTACAGGACAGTTAATGGCCACTAAAAATAGAGACATTCAATACAGAGCCCTGCAGCATCCCATTCTCAAGGATATGGGGGGAACTATGGGAGGCACCAACTTGGACACGGAAAGTACAAAGTGACAGGAAATTCTGGATAAAAATCGGGAGCAGGCCTTGGAGACCCCACTCGTATAATTTGGCAAGGATGTGATGCCACCAGGTGGTGTCATACGCTTTTCATAAATCAAAAAGATGGCAACAAAGTGTTGGTGTCCGAAAAGGCTGTGATGGCAGACTCAAGGGACACAAGATTATCAGTGGTAGAGCGACCCAGACGGAAATTGCCCTCGCACGGAGCCAGTAGACCACATGACTCCAGGTTCCAACACTCCTGCCCACACACCATATGTTCAAGCAGCTAACAAAGAACGTTGGTGAGGCTGATGGGCCGATAGCTATCCACATCAAGTAGGTTTTTGCCAGGTTTGAGCACTGGTATAGGGTGCTCTCCTGACAGTGGTATGGAGAAACACCATCACACCAGATCCAGTTGAAGATCATGAGGAGATGTTGCTTGTAGTCAGACGAGAGATGTTTAATCACCTGACTGTGGATCCGATCTGGCTCAGGAGCTATGTCGGGGTAACGTGCAAGGGCGCTGAGGAGCTCCACCTCTGTGAATGGGGCATTATAGGGTTTACTGTGATGTGTAGTGAAAGAGAACTTCCCCTTCCATCCGCTGTTTGAGAGTGTGAAAGGCTGGGGCATAATTCTCTGACGCAGAGACTCAAGCACAGCGCTCAGCGAAGTGCAAGACAATCACATTTGCATCGGTAGATAACACACCATTTATGTTAACACCAAGAACACCTGTTGAGGTTTGGTACCCAAAAACTCATTTGAGCATTGTCTACACTTGGGAAGGTGACATATGGCACCCAATGGTCAAGACGTATCTCGCCCAACACTCCTGTTTCCGTCTTTCAATAAGCTGGCGAATGCACGCTCGGAGCTGTTTAAAGGCTATGAGGTGCTCCAGGGAAGGGTGCCACTTAAGCCGCTGTAGAGTTAGCCGACGCTCCTTAATTGCCTCAGCGTCTTGCAGCGACCACAAAGGGACTGCCTTTCGCCAGGGGCACCCTAAAGAATGAGGGGTCGTGTTTTCTTTTCCGCCACAGAAACGATCATTCTAGTTACCTGCTCAACCACCACAGCAATGTTACCATGTGGGCGAGATTCAACGGTGACAGCAGAGGTGGAAGTTTTCCAGCCTGCCTTGTTTAAAGCCCATTTGGGCAGCCGTCTGTGGGCCTGACGCCGGGGCAGTGGCAGGAAGATGGGGAAGTGGTCACTACCAAACAGGTCGTCATGTTCTCTGCAGTATATAGATGGGAGAAGGCCAGGACTGCAAACAGAGAGATCAATAGCCTAATATGTGCCATGTGCCACGCTGAAATGAGTGGGTGCACCTGTATTTAAAAGGCACAGGTTGAGGTAGAGTTGTGACAGTAAATTTTCGACATCTCTGCCTAGGCCAGTAAGCACGGTGCCACCCCACAAAGGGTTACGAGTGTTCAAATCTCCCAAAAGTAGGAAATGTTTAAGGAGTTGATCAATCAGTGCAGCTAATGCATTCAGAGGTACTGCACCATTTGGAGGAAGGTATATGTTGCAGACAGTTATTTTCTGCATCATCCTTATCTTGACAGCCACTGCTTCAAGAGAGGTTTGAAGGGGCACAGGTTCACTGCATACCGAGTTCAGGACACAGACAAACTCCACCTGACACTCTATTATAATCACTATGATTCTTGTTATCTCCCCTATAGCTGCAGATGGCAGGGGTCAGCATTTCTGGGAACCAGGTTTCCTGAAGGGCAATGCAGAAAGTAGGTGTAAAGCTTAAGAGTTGCCAGGTGATGGAAAAAACAGCTGCAATTCTACAGGAGGATGATGTTATCATGAGGTTGGGAAGGCATGAAGCGTGCAAGGAGGCAGGTTACACCTCAGGGTCACCTGCTGCTACTGATTGAGCCTTTGTAGCCTTTTCTATGGTGGAGGAAGCATCCGTGAGATCCAGGTATGCAGGGGACACTAAGATCTCCACCGCATCCTCAGATGCAGAATTGATAAGGAGTGGTTGTTTTGGGGCCACCAGAGGGTCTTGTTTCTTAGCAGACTACTACTTAGTTTGCTTGCTCTCTTGCTTCTCCTTAGGTGCTTGTTGGGAAGATTTCTCCGAAGCAGCTTCAGGCACGGAGGAAGACGGTGAAGCTCTTTGTCCAGCAGCTTTTGGCTCTTTTAGCCACTGGCGAGTGCCTGCCGTGACATTAGAGAAGATCTTGGGAGAGAGGGCCCCAAGGGACCCCTTCCGCAGAGGAGCCAGAGGAGACTGTTGCTTCACCAGCAGGGGGGAGGGAACAGATGTCCCTCGGGTTTGGGGGGGGGGGGGGGGCGCTTGCTCCCAGCGTAGAAGCTTTGGGAGCAACGGAGGAAGATTTGCTCCCTACCATCAAGGGGGCGAATATATTCTGGTGGCCTGGAGGCCCCACTGTTCATGGCACAGAGTGAGGAACCACTGGCCCTTGGGACAGCGATGGTGACATAGCTTCAGCATGTGTAGACATCAACCAAATGGGATGTAATCTTTCAAATTAACGTTTAGCCTCTGTGTAAGTCAACTGGTCCATGATCTTGTACTCAATGATTTTCTGCTCCTTTTGGAGTACTGGGCAGTCTTGCGAGCAGGGCCCATGGTGCTCTCCACAGTTGATGGTAGTGGGAGGAGGCGCACGTGGAGTATCTGGGTGCAGTGGACGTCCGCAGTTTTGACATATGGCGCTGGAAGTGTAGCGGGAAGACGTGCCTGAACTTCCAGCACTTAAAGCACCGCATAGGGGGAGGGACATATGGTTTAACATCACAGTGCACAGTGGTAAACTATCACCTTGACCTTTTCAGGCAAATGAATCACCCTCAAAGGCCAATATGAAGGCACCAGTAGCATCCCTGTTGTCTTTGGGTCCCCTGTAAATGTGCCGGATGAAATGACCACCCCACCGTTCTAAGTTGGCATGAAGCTTGTCGTCAGACGTCAGACTGCAAGAGGAGATCGTGATGGAAAATGATCCCCTGGACCATGTTGAGGCTTTTATGGGGAGTGACGGAAACAGGAAGTCACCCAGCTTGTCACAGGCTGTAATGCTCGGGATTGGGCTGGGGATGCTGTCTGAATCAAGACTGCGCTGTTTCGCATCTTTGACAGCACTGTCACTTCTCCAAACTTACCCTCAAAGTGTTAATGAAAAACTGAGGCTTCGTAGGTAGAAAGGAGTCCCCACCAGTTCTGCTACAGACTAAAAACTGGGGCAAATATCGCTCTCTCTGTTCTGTAGACCTACATTCCTCCCATGGTGTAGCAAGGGAGGGAAACTATTTAGGGTCATACCTGTCGGCATTGTACTCGATCTGACCCTTCTTAGAGACTGCTGGTGCCGTACAGTCACCAGCAAGAGATGACGAGTGTATTAATTTCAGTTAAATACTGTTACACTGCTCAACTGCACTAGGTACAAATGATTAGCTAACCCACAGCTTGAGCAAACCACGTAACTCGTTGTCAGCATATAATGGACAATCTATTCCATTGCCTGGAGTGGGCAGTTTACCAGTCATTTCCGTGGTACCGCCAAAACAGTGTTATTTCATGTGTTGTTCTCTTATGAGTCTAGAAACACTTTTTAAATGGATAGCCTTGACTTTTTCGGATTGTCAGTTCATTGGAACACATTACAACTTAATTCATCTTGGTTTCCGACCAACATTAATGGATTATGTGACAAGTACAGTTCACTGTTCCACAGTAGTTTAGGCAAGGGCCAAGGTTTTGAAGCCCACACAACATTGAAAGACAATACACAGCCAAAGTTATTTCGTGCTTGTCCCATCCGTTATGCATTATGGGACTGGGCTGCCACAGAGTTACAATGGTTGCAGGACAGTGACATCATCAAAACAATGTCAGCCAGCCAACGGATGTCAACAACGGAGGTCCTTACTAAATTGTTGGGTGGGTTGAGACTCTGTGCAGACTTTCAACTAACCGTCAACCCACAAACTGTTGTTGATTCATTTCCATTGCCCCATCCTGAGAATTTCATGAACAAATTAGGTCAGGGTCATTTCTATCCAAAATTAATCTCCAGAAGGCCTATCTGCAATTGCCTTTAGATGAAGAGTCAAAGAAGATTTTTGTGATCGACACACACGAGTGACTATTCCAGTTTCAGCGGATACCATTCGGTAGCACTTCCACCCCAGCTGCTTTCCGAAGGTTCCTCTAGCAACTGACGCCACAAGTACCTTCTTGTTCTGTTAAGATTATACAGTTGTCTCTGGTCATATGACAACAGGAAACTTACAAAATTTAAAGGCATTGTTTCAACTGTTGTCCGAAATGGGACTGACATGCTACAATTCTAAGTGTTCCTTCTTTCTCACTGAAATGGAGTAACTTTACCAGGTGATTAATGTACACAGCATCCACCTGTCAGTCACATTCAGTGGCCATTCGCAACTTGCCTGTAACATATCAGAATTGCAAGCTGTAATGGGGAAGCTAACCTGTTACATCCATTGTATACCAAAAGCCACTCAGATTGTGGTGCCTTTGAATCAGTTGTGCGGCTGCAAGGGCATTCCATTCGTATTGTCAGCCAAATGTCTGACCACTGTCCTGCGACTGAAAGACACAGTACTAAGTGATTGGCGTTTGGTCCACATCGACCCCTGCAAGCCTGTCATTATTGCAGTAGATGCTCATGGTGTGGTGTTGTCACACCAAGTGAGCCCCAGGGACAGGCCAATTGGATATGCGTCAATGGCATTGACTGAGGGCCAATGCAATTACAGTCAAGTTGAAGGCTATCTTTTATGTGGTCATGCACTTCTGTCAGTAATATGTGGTCATGCACTTCTGTCAGTACCTGTATGGCCATCGATTTTCTCTAGTAATGCACAACAGACCACTGATGGCTCTGTTTGGCTCCTCCCAGCCTGCCCCAGCATGTACAGCCAAAAGTTATAACGGCATGCCCTTCTCTTGTCCAATTACCAGTACAAGTTGTGTTGTCATATCGATCCTCTACCAAACAGTCCAAAGCCAACCCCCTGTCGAGGTTTCTTACTGGCATCAATGCTGCATTTTGATTCCTCTGAGGATTCCTATCATCATATTGGTTCAGACGAAATCCGACTTTTGGAAGACTTTCTGGTCATCTTCTACAGGGTCGCACAGGAGGTGCTTTGAGTTGGTTTGTTGTGGGTGACCGCAGAGTCTGAAGGAGATCCACTGCCCAGTAGTCACTACTTTGCTTGCCGGTGTGCCATCTCTGTGCAGATGGGCATCCTGCTGCTGCACACAAAAAGTCGCAATGGTAGAGTCAAGGTCCCTCAGTCCCTCCAGTGAGAAGTTCTTTGGTTGTTGCAACAAGGACACTGGGCTATTGTCCATACCAAGCAGCTGGCAAGGCAAAATTGTACATGGCTGGGAATGGATGCACAAATAGACAGATTGATTCAGAAGGGTACAGGACTAAATGGCGAGGCCATCAGTCCCACAGTTCCAAAAATTACTCGTCTAAGATAGAACATTTAAGATAAAACCACTTTCACGTAGGAAACTGAGGACCATTTCAACCATCCATGAACTGTCTGCTAATATTAAACAAATCTGGAAGGTTATACTTACTACAAAGGGCCAAAAGAAGGGGATGCCATCAGTCTGGCTCCACAGCCACACTGTGGAGGTGGCTTGTTATACAAAAGAAAGCAATGGGAGAGCCCAGATGACTGACGCATAGACAGCATAAGACAATGGACTCCTTCCAAGAGAAGTGAAGGGAAATGTACCAGACTGCAGTAGTCTCCCTGATTGTGCGAAGCTTATTACTGAGAGCAGCAGATGTGTATCCTCATATCTGCACCTCGAATCATGAAAGGGAATGGGGGGATAACTAGCTGCCTCTTTAGCCAAAAGGTCAGCCAGTTCATTCCCTTGGATACCACATGACTTGGGACCCAGAGGAAGCCAACTTAGCGGGTGGTATGGCCGAGGGTAGAGAGGTGGTCAAGGATGGCAGAGACCAAACAGCGATGAGAGTAGCATCAGTCTATAGCCTGCAGGCTGCTGAGTAGGTAAATATTAAAACACTGTGGAGGGAGGCCTCAGAAAGAAAATGGTTAATGGTGAGCACCTCTACTGTGAGCACACAACATGACCCTGACCGTAAATGGTATTCCATGCCAGCAGAAGTATCCCACCCTATCTATCATTTTAGAAGCATCAGTGGAAAAAATGTTAGCAGCCTAGAACCCTTCGAGGATGGAACGTACAAGACACTGGAATATCATTGAGACGGCAGAGACCTTAGGACCCTGGAACAGCTCAATTCTAATCCATGGTCAAGGCATCATCATCCAAGGATGACGGGGGTGGGGGTGCGGGGGTGGGGTGGGAGGGGAGGGTGCAAGAAAAACAACAAGGGGCACTTTCCAGTGAGTTGAGATGGAGATCCCAATAGAGGAAAGTGAGACGCATTACAAACGGCAACCCCACCCGAGGGCAGTCAAGGAATCATCAAATGGCGACCACATAAGAAACCAGGAGCTGACTCCATCATATTTGTAGTGGAGGAATTACTGCTTCTGTGAGGAGACTGTTGATGGGAAAGGCACTGATAGCCATGCACATCCCATAATGACGAACAGGATCAGGTAGTTTCAGAGTGGAAGGAACCACCGATCCATAAAGCTGACAACCACAATCTAGTCCGGATAAAACCAGAGTGTGGTAAAGATGGAGGAGAACAGCACTGCCTGCACCCCAAGATGTGTGGGCCACGAGGTGGAAAATAGTAGGCATTGCCTGCAGGTAGTCTTCAGTTGGTAAATATGGAGCAGCCAGGTCAGATTTTTATCAAAAATAAGGCGCAAGAAATGGGACTGTGCTACAACATCAAGGTGCCTAAATAAAGTGGTTGCCTAAATAAAGTTCTAGATCGCAGCGTACTGTGGGTTGATGACAAAAATGCATAACCAATGTTTTGGAGGGAGAAAGCCTACGCAGAAGCCCATTGGATGGCAGCTTGGAGCTGGCGTTCGGCAGATGCTACCAAGTGGGAGCTGCACCAGTCGCAAAAATTGTCAACGTACACTATGAGCTCAAAAGTACCGGACACCTGAATGAAAATGATTTACAAGTTCTTGGAACCCTCCACCAGTAATGGTGAAATTCCTAAGATGTCGGTCCACCCTTAGCCTTAATGACACCTACCATTCTCGTAGGCATACGTTCAACCAGGTGCTGGAGTGCTGCACTGAGGAGAGGTATTGATGTTGGGAGGTGACGCCTGGCATGAAGTCGATGTTTCAAAACATCACAACGGGGTTCTAAAGGATTCAGGTCAGGACTCTGTGCAGGCCAGTCTTATTATAGGAATGTTATTGTCAGGTAATCACTACACCATAGGCCCTGCATTATGAACAGGTGCTCGATTGTGTAGAAAGATGCAATCGTCATCCCCAAATTGCTCTTCAACAGTGGGAAGCAAGAAGGTGCTTAAAACATCAATGTAGGCCTGTGCTGTGATAGTGCCACACCAAACAACAAGGGGTGCTCCATGAAAAACACCATCTTTGAATTTTACTGTTGGCACTACACTACACATGCTGGCAAATAACGTTCACAGGACATTTGCCATACCCACACCCTGCCATTGGATCGTCACATTGTGTACTGTGATTTTTCACTCCACACAATGCTTTTTCACTGTTCAATTGTCAAATGTTTACTCTCTTTACACAAATCGAGGCATCGTTTGGCTTATGAGCAGCTGATCGACCATGAAACCCAAGGTTCTCACCTCCAGCCTAACAGTCATAGTACTTGCAGTGGATCCTGACACAGTTTGGAATTCCTGTGTGATGGTCTGGATAGATGTCTGCCTATTACATGTTATGACCCTCTTCAACTGCCGGCAGTCTCTGTCAGTTAACAGACAAGGTCGGCCTGTACTCTTTTGTGCTGTACGTGTCCCTCCATGTTTCCACTTCACTATCACATCGGAAACAGTGGATCTAGGGATGTATAGGAGTGCGTACAGACATATGACACAAGTGACACCCAATCACCTGACCACATTCGAAGTCTGTAAGTTCCGTGGAGCACCCTATTCTGTTCTCTCTCAAAATGTCTAATGATTACTTCCTGTTTTTGGGGGTGTCTGGATACTTTTGATCACATAGTGTACAATGTCAGTGTAACCAGAGGCCCCACAGAAGTTACAAGCCCACTGATGCAATGATGAAGAGTGTGACACTTAACACACAACTCTGTGGGATATTGTTTTCCTGGATCCAATGGGTGCTGAATGAAGTGTCAACTCCAACCCGGAAGAGCCGGTGGGATAAAAAGTCGCGGATAAAAATCTGAAGAGGGCCATGAATGCCCCAGTCGGGATCATAACAAAAATTTGACGGTGCCAAGCCATGTCGTTTGCCTTATCTAGGTCAAAGAAGATGGTGACAAGGTGTCGGTAGTTAGTGAAAGCCTGTCGGATTGCTGTTTCCAATCTCAGTAAATGGTCAGTTGTATATTGTCCTTCCCAGATGCCACACTGATATGGGGACAAAAGACCCTGAGAGTCAAGTACCCAAGATAATCGGAAACTAACCATCATCTCGAGTAGTTTACAAAGTACATGAGTCAGGGTAATCTGGCAATAGCTGTCTAAAGATGCTGGGTTCTTCCCATGTTTAAAGACAGGGATAACTATGCTGTCTAACCATTACAAGGGGAAGACACCCGTGACACAAATGCACTTGAAGAACCTGAGTAGATGATGTCTCTGGGTAACATCCTGGTGTTGGATCATCATCTTGTGGATGGAATTCAGGCCTGGGGCCATGTCATGTGAAAAGGGTAAGAGCCTGCACAAATTTCCATTCAGTGAAGGCTTCATTATAGGATTCAGTTTGGTAAGGGTTGAAACAGCTAGGGCTGTTTCTTCAACTCAGCATTTTTGCTGAAGGTGGTAGGATAGGAACAGGACGCTAACAATGTCGTAAATGTGTGGTTTGGTGTTCTGCATGGATCAGCACACAGAGCACCATGTAGGATAAGACCCTAGACAACTGTTTATCACTGGCAGCCCAGAAGGCTATGGAGCTGGGACTAAACCTACAATGAAGAGGCATACATCCCCAGGGAGGAAAAATGGCCCTCCCAGCATTCCCCTTGACTCTGCCTAAAAAGGCAGCAAGACAGCACGGAGACACCCCAAAATGATAACGCTGGTCTGTGAAGGGTGTCATTTAAATCGTTGGAGCTCTCATTGGCAGTCCGGAATAGCGACTGCTACATCCTTGGTCCATCACAGTGCCAGTCAATGACTAGAGGGACCTGTGGATAGTGGGATACCAGTGCCAGCAGCACGAAGAACAGAGACATCTCGCACTATCGCATCAAAACAATGTAAGATAGAGGTGTTGAAGTGCACAGCAGATGTATATAAAGGACAATTGGCTCTGCAGAATGCCCAATGTGGGAGCCTGTGTCTGTCTGCTGGCAGCAGAGAACAACAGACTCACCAGAAAGTGGTCACTGTCACTAAGATCATCACAGGGTGACCAACATACAGAAGTCGTGAGACCAGGGGAGGAGACCGTGAGATCTATAGGATAAAAAGTGCCATAAGTGACACTGAAGGAGATCTGTCATTGAGGAGAAACAAATGAAAGTCTCTAACGGGTTGCTCAATTAGAAGACCCCTGTCTGTCGAAGTGGCATTCCCCCACAGGGAGTGGCATGCATTGAAGTCTCCGAGGAGGAGATATGGGGGTGGGAGCTGCTGTATTAAGGTAGGCAGGTCAACACAAGGAAATGGCCTACCTGGAGGGAGGTAGACTTTGCAAATGGTGATTGCTGGTGTCATTCGCACTTGTACCATTATTGCTTCCATGTAGGTATGAAGGGGGATCCAGTCACTAATGACATCGGTGCAAACCAAAGTGCAGACCCCTCCAGACGTTATCCTGTGGCCAGCACAATTCTGAAAGAATGCCTGATAACCAAGAAACATTGGAGAGTGGTCATCATGGAAGCGCATTTGTTGAAGAGCAAGACAGAACACAGAATAAGAGGAAACAAGTTGTGTTTAAGATAGGTGACAGTAATATTTGTTGCAAATCCACTGAATTATCGTGTGGTGAGAGTCCAGGTTAGGCGTAAAGAAGCCAAGGGGAAGTCATGTCATCAGGTCAGTGGTCATCAACGAGGATGGGGTGACATCCATAAACAAGAGGTGAAGGGGGAGATGGCACCTCTGGGGGCACCAGAGGGGCCTTGTCCTGAGACTTATGTTTCTTCTTTTTCTCTTTTGGAGGTTGAGGAGGGCAGGCTTCTGCAAGATCCAGAACCGAAAGAGAGAAAGGGTGACCTAGCAGTGCACAATGTGCCCCATGGCTAAGTTGTGATAGTAGGCCTCCACCACAAGACATGTCAGGGAAAGGGGTCCCGGGCTACAGCCCCATCACTGGTGTGCACCGAAGAATGGGGGTACTTCTTTAGCTGGGGAGGGGGAGTGACATCCAGAGGGAAGGGCATGGGAACTGCAGGGGAGGAGAAGATGAAAGGGTGAAAGGGCTGAGATGCAGAAGAGATAGGACAGAGAAAGGATGTAACAGAGGCAAAAGTAGAAGAAATCGAAACTGGGTGGAGTCGGTAAAATTTTTGGCAAGCCTCAGCATATGACAGACGATCCAGGGACTTGTACTCTTGAATCTTCTTCCCTCTCTCCGTAAGCTGGGCAATCTGGCAAGCGATGAGTGTGATGGTCGTGACAATTGACACAGGCTCTTCCCTCGTGTCCACAGCTGCCACACAGAGGTCTGCCGTAGAGTGGGAAGATATATGCCCAAAACATAAGCACTGAAAGCAACTCACGAGTGGTGGGACACAGAGCTTCACATCATATTGGTAACACATAAACTCAACCTTCTCTGGGAGGATACCCACACGAAAGCCAGAATAAGGCTGGCAGTATCAGTGCGGTTATCTTTATGACCTTTCTGCACACGCCCAACAAAATGAATGCCGCGTCGCTCCAGATTAGCCCAGAGTTCCCCATCAGTTTGCAGGACAAAGTCCCTATGAAAAATCACTCCCTGTACCATATTCTGGGACTTCTGAAGGGCAATAAACACCAGGACATCTTCAAGGTGATCACAAGCACCGAGGGCTGCAGACTGGGTAGCAGAAGCAGCTTTTATCTACAGGGAGCCTGACTGCATCTTATCGAGATACTCCACTTCGCCAAACCTGTACACGATATTCTCCACAAAAAACAACAGTTTTGTGGCAGTGAATGTGTCCCCGTCCATCCTAGTACAGACAGGGTAGCGGGGAAAATGTTTCATCCTAAGACGGCAAGCCTGGTTCTCCTCCCAGGATGTATCCAGGTAAGGGAAGACTGAATGCTCATACGAAGCAACATTCTAGGAACCGCTACTACTCGAAGAGATAGCAGTTCGAAAATGTCCAGATTTTTGCACTTAGATACGCTTCATGCGCCAAGCATATGCCCTGATACCACCCACTCTGACCAGGGGATCTCCCCATGGATACTACCCACCCACAGCTGTTGCTGGGAGATCTGATGCTCCAAGATGACAATCAATCCCTCCTGGGCATACACGGAGAGGGAACACGTTGGGTATCAGTAGTGTAATCCCTGTGTTGTCAGTGAGCTCAGCCAGATGGGCACATAACACCCCACCAACAGAATGTCTGCACATGCTGGTGATCGCTTGGGTTTGAGGGGGGATATGACAGGAGATGAAAAGCGGCAGTAAGGGGAGGGAGAGAAATCCATGCCATAGATACTAGGGAGGAAGTTCTTCCCCAAATGACTCACACTAAAGACAGAAAATTTAGAAGTGGAGGTCAAACTCCAAGGGGGGACCAGAAACGCCAAAAATTATGAAAGAGAAGAGGCAAGAGGAACAAATCCGCAAGGAACGCAGGGAACCAGGTGGATAGCCAGGTCAACGTAAGTAAGAAAACCGAGAGAGGGGAAGGAGGGGGCAGCAGGGAAGGAGCAAGGATGAGGATGGAGGGGCATGGTGAAGGAAATGCAGTCTGGGAAGGAAGAATGGGGGTAGGGGGGGGGGGGTGGGGGGGGGGGGGTAGGGGTAGGGGGCAGGAAAGCACAAATAGAGGGCATGACTCCAATGTGTCAGTCCACTACCCCACAGAGGTACTCTGACTGGCCATATCCTGACGGGTCTTAGCAATGCTTGCACATAGATTTTGCTGGGCCACACTGGAACATACAGGGATTGCAGATGGGAATTGCGTGTGGCGTCTGAGCTACTGTCCCTTTCCATCTACATTATCCACTGTTTGATGGGGTTACACAGATGGCATCAGAAGCAGCTTCGGCCAATCTACTTGGAAGATTCTTTCATGCCTTTTGGTTCACAGATCCAGCACAAAGACAGGGCATGCGGCAGCCACCGTTACAGTCGCAGACATCGCCTCCGACAGCACATGGGAAATGCTCATGGACATCAGCCTGGCGTCGCCATCACTGTCAAGTCGTGCCGGCAGCCTGTGATGCTGCCAGCAACAGGATCACACCTGCCCACCCAGCCAGAGCACCCAGACATCGTCCTATGCGGCCCACCTGTCGTATCGTCTGCCTCTGCATCTACGAGTGCCAATGCGCACTCTGCGGTCGGTTTCCCGGTCGGCATTTTCGACCGAGCACAGTGTGTATACCGGTGTGAGGGTGCGTGCTCAGCATCTACCTCTGCAACTGTGTCAGCATTCTTTCCTCCCCTCAACCGTCACTTTCCATTTCCGTACCCAACGTCGGGGCAGATTGCAGGCAGGGAGTGGGGGTGAACTGCGATGCCCCGTGCCGTCAAATATCAAGAACGGTGCAAGAAGGATCGACCACAGCAGAGATACTACACAACAGAGCAGTATTACAAGTTGCCAACTAGATGAGAGGAAGAAGCCAAGCCTCTCATAGTTCTGAGGCATTACCAGGGTCAGGAGGACAGTTCTATTTTGAGGTCAGTTACTGCTCACTTCCAAGAAGCTCCTGTCAGAGTAAAGTCACTGTGCTGCCTACTCGCCAAGAGACAGCCTGTGTCAAACACAAATACGTGTGTGCGGTTTCGTAGCTACAGCCTAGCCTGGCAAGCAGGATAAGTTTTGTTGTAATGACTAAAGTATACATCATAATGAATGGACACCATTCAGATCTAACATGCAGGATGTAGAAGAATTGTGTGCAAAAATTAAACTAATTGTACATTACAGTCTGGAGACGTAGCTTCAAACTATGTGGGTTAAGGATGGAAAAGATCCTCTGCGGATTAATAATCAAATTTGGAAAATTATGAGGAAACAGATTGTTGCACTCTCGGTTCACAAAAGAATGAGCAAATGTTGACACGAAAAGGTTAGTAGCCATTTGTGCATCTGTAAGATCATTGAGTGAAGCATAAAACAACTTCCACTGTCATAGACTTGACAGTGATGGCGACGCCAGGCTGATGTCCATGAGCATTTCCCATGTGCTGTCGGAGGCGATGTCTGCGACTGTAACGGTGGCTGCCGCATGCCCTGTCTTTGTGCTGGATCTGTGAACCAAAAGGCATGAAAGAATCTTCCAAGTAGATTGGCCGAAGCTGCTTCTGATGCCATCTGTGTAACCCCACCAAACAGTGAAAGATCTTGCTGAGAACCCAAAGAAATTCTGGTCATACATAAAAT
The DNA here is from genome assembly GCF_021461395.2 of Schistocerca americana. Taxonomy (NCBI): domain Eukaryota; kingdom Metazoa; phylum Arthropoda; class Insecta; order Orthoptera; family Acrididae; genus Schistocerca; species Schistocerca americana. Next base: position 719,542,862 of record NC_060123.1, read on the forward strand.
CATTAAACAGGCATACGATCATTTGATTGTGGCACAGACTCCCACCTGGGGGACATAGAAATAGGGAAAGCAACTAAAAGAATTGAAAACAAATAAGTCACAGGTCCAGATGGAATCTAAATTTGGTTTTACAGAGTACTCTGCTGAATTCGCCTCTACTTAGCTTGCAGTAATTGTGGCTCTCTCACCCAACAAAATGTTCCGAGCAGCTGGAAAAAAGGGCAGCAGGTGACTCCTGTACATAAAAAAGGTAGCAGAATGGACCCACATAACTACAAACCGATATCCTTAACATCTGTCTGCAGTAGAATTCTTGAACAAATCTCGAGTTTGAATATAATATTTCTTGAGGCAGAAAAGCTTATGTCCATAAATAAGCAAGGATTTAGATAGCATCACTCGTGCAAAAGTCGTGTTGCCCCATTCCTACAAACCATCAATGAAGTGCTGGCAGATTCCCTATTCCTCGATTTGAAAAAAAGCATTTGACACGGTACTCCACAGTTGACAGTACAGCTACAAGTACAGATTAGATTCCTAGATATGTGAGTGGTTCGAAGATTTCTTAACCAATCGAACCCAGTAAGTTGTCCTCGATGGTGTGTTTCATCAGAGATCTGAGTATCATCAGGGGTGCCCCAGTGAGAGGACCACTCTTGTCCTCTACATACATAAACAACCTGACAGACATAGCGAACAGCAATCTGCAGCTGTCTGATAACGATTGGCGTACAGCAAGATGTCATCGTTGAATGACTATTAGAGTATACAGGATGACTTGGACACAATTTCTAGTTGGTGTGACACATGGCAGATTGCTTTAAATGAAGAAAAAATGTGTAAGTTAATGTGGATCTGTAGGAATAACAATCCTGTAAAGGTGTATAAGCATTAGCAATGTGCCGCTTGACACAGTCACCTCCATTAAACATGTAGCTGTAATGCTGCAAAGTGATACCAGGTGGAACGAGCACATACAGTCAGTAGCAGGGAAGGCATATTCTCGACCTCATTTTATTGGGAGAATTTTGCAGACATGCAGCTTTTTTACAAAGGAGGCAGCTTATAGAACACTAGCGCAACCCATTCTTGAGCACTACTGAAGTGTTTCGGATCCCCAGCAGGTCAGATTAAAGGAAGACATCGAAGAAATTCAGAGGCATGTTACTAGATTTGTTACTGGGAGATTCAACCGACAGGCAAGTACTGCTGAGACAATTTGGGAACTCAAACGAGAATACCTGGAGGGAAGATGACACTCTGTTCGTGAGACACTATTACGGAAATTCAGCAACCCAGTATTCGAGGCCGACTGCCGACCGATTCTCCTGCCGCCAACATATATTTTGGTTAAGGACCACGACGGTAAGACGAGTGAAATTAGGTTCGTATGGAGGCATACAGACAGTTGCTTTCCCCTCACTCTATTTGTGAGTGGAACAGGGAAGAAAGTGATTAATAGTGGTATGTGGTAACCACCGCCATGCAGAGTATGTATGTAGATGTAGAAGGATGTGAATCACCATATGAAGATGTGGTGAGTGATTTCTAATAGTGACAACTGTTTTTAAATTTTGTGGTACGTTTGAAAGTGTAAAAGCAAATGAATAACAGTGTATTTTCTAAAGATTACACATTATAATGTACGATTAAAAGAATTCTCACGTATTTCAACATGACTATGTAGTTCTTTGCAAACATATGTTTACTATAAGCAGTAGGTGCTTTATTCTGGAAAACACAAGTAGGTAACTTGCATTCCACCAGACAGTGACATTAAGCTCGGTGGCCCCGCGTCACTTTCTGAGAGGAGTAAGCTGTGCGACAGCACCCGGTTTGACCCTCTCCCTCGTCTTTCGTCTGTGACACTACAATATATACACCACTATGGTGATCTATACCCACACAGACAGCTCTCATACTTCGCAAAGGAGAGGTGGCTGCAGGCACGGAGGACAGGGAAAACCTTTCCAACTGAGTGGCCGAACCTGCTCTTTGGGCTCTCCCAGCCATTTGCGCCATATGACTTTCGTTTGCTCACTTATTAGCTGGGGTCATCCTGAGCAGCTAGTATTCCAAAGCATTAAATATGACTTTGAACTAAACACAGAAAATCTGACAATGAACAAACATACACTGGATACGGCCAAGACTGATGGAACAAAGGTCTTGTTAGATTATCACCAATCTCATACTGGATCAAGGCCTACAGTTGAAACATCTGATAGATAAGTTATTAGCCACTGTGATCGAAGATCATTTTACGTGGAAAGAGCATGTCAACTCCACTTGCAAGAAGATTAGCTGCAATATTTATTTAATGAAAATTCCTTCAAATCTATCAATTCCTTCTGTGGTCACGCAAGTCTAATACATATTAATACACTCACATTTGAGGCTGAAATTTAAGGTAGGTTAGCCACACTCTACACTGACAGGATATTCGGGCTTAAAAAGAGAGCATTTACAACAACTGCTAATACAAGCAAAGGCCAATATTGTAGTAACTACAGTGGAACCTCGCACAGTGTTTCAGAATCTCACTCTTAGTGCGAAACATTCGTTAAGTGAAACAATTTATCCTCTATAAATTAATGTAAAATACAATCGTGCGTTATGTGCAGAAAAAGTACTAAAAGGTTTATCTTATTCGTACCATTTATTTAAAGAAAATTATACATACAGTTTTATGTACTTTATTATTCACAATACATAACTAATTCTTTTTTGCTAGGAAGCTATCTATATAATTTGTTTCTGCCGACACTTCCAACATGTGGCAAAAATGCGACACAGCATTATTGTCAAATACATTTTTAGCACCCATAGCCATTGCTTTATTGGGGCGACGATTTTCAATGTATGATGCAACTTCCTGCTGTGAAACACACTGCAACTCCACAAACTCTTTGGTGGCCAATTCTTGGCTGTGATGTTCCACAAGCTCACTGATATCATTGTTATCCACTTCTAGTCCCGTGCTCTTGGCCAAAGACACAATCCTGTTGACTACAAAGTCCACAGGTACTAACTCAAATGCCTCAGTCACATTCAACAATGCACTCCAGCCAAAGCTTCTTCGAAGCAGAAGTTAGAGTTTTCTTGGTAACCCCCATCCCATGCTTTTTCAATCATCTTGATGTAGGCAATGATGTTGAAGTGACATTTCCAAATCCCTCTGAGAGTGAGATTGGTGGCTTCAGTCAACTCAAAGCAATCCCCAAAGAGTGCTTCAGTGTAGAGCTTCTTAAACTTAGAAATAATTTGCTGGTCCTTACACTGGAGGAACAGTGTGGTGCTGGGAGGCAGAAATTGGATCTCGATGAACTGAAATTCTTTAAGGAGGTGGTCTTGTAGACCTGGAGAATGGGCAGGAATGTTGTCCATGGTAAGCAAAACATTGAATGGCAGATTCGTCTCAAGCAAATATTTTTTCACTGAAGCACCAAACACTTGCACTGGTCCAATCACAAAATAGATCATGTGCCACCCAAGCCTTGTTGGATCTCCAATTCACATTTAACCTTCTTTTCTGGACTTTACACTTCTTGAAGACTTGAAGAGTTTCTGAATGGTAACACGCAGTGATTTATTTTCAAATCACAGAATATCAGTGTGACGTAGTCTTTCACTGGTTTGTGACTGGGCAAAGTTTTCTGCTCTGCTGTTATGAAGGTATGCTTTGGCATCTTTTTCAAGAATAGATCTGTTTGTTTATTTGTTTCGCTTTGTTTTAGGGCGCAAAAACAACTAGGGTTATACACGCCCATCTAAAAACTGAAGAACATGAAGGCAAAGAGAGCAGTTAAAAATGACTATACGTCAATCCCAATAGATGGAAGAGAAGAGAGCTGAAAACATGGACGTGGAGAAACGTCTACAAAATATAAACAGAGAGACAGAGGTCCAGAATCAAAAATTAAATTACCTTCGCCATATTGCTACGGCGGATGAAAAGTAAAACGCAGTCGAAATACCGTGCATCATTGGTTAAAATGGCCGATAACTCAGATGCCAAACACGAACGAGAATGTAAGTAATTAAGAAAAGGGCATTCTGTCAGGAAATGGCAGACCGATAAAAGATGATCGCAATGTGCTCAAAGTGGTGGGGGAGTACCACTTAACAATTGGCGATGTCTAAAAAGATAGTGGCCAATACGCAACCTAGTTAAAATGACTTCCTGGCAGTGAGGGGGCTGAGAGGTCATCCAAGCCACTGGGAGAGGCTTGATAACCCAGAGCTTGTTCCCATGAAGGAAGGTCCAGTGGTGATGACAAAGTGACACCACCTGCTGCATATGGCAACACAGAAATCTCGGAGGGAATGTAAGAACTAGCAGGCTGATGTACAAGGAATGTAGTCTTGGCAGCAGCGTAAGTGGCCTCGTTTCCTGTCAGACTGGAGTGGCCAGGATCCCACATAAACATCACAGTGGCTCCATCATGTGTGAACAAATGACAGCTTTCACGGACCCGTTGCACTAAGGGATGGACGCTGTACAGCACACAGAGGCTCTGAATGGCACTAAGAGTGTATGAGCAGATGACACAATTGAAAAGCCTGTGTTGACGGATGTGCAGCGTGGCTTGATAAAGGGCAAAGAGCTCTGCTGTAAATACTGAGCAGTGTTCAGGAAGCTGATACCAAAAAATGTCGGCACGAATTATGAAGGCACACCCGACACCACAGTCAATCCGAGAGCCATCAGTGTACACAAAGGTACTATCATGAAATTCCATGTGAAGGTCAAGTAACTGAAGGCAATAGAGTGAGGCTGAAGTAGTGTCCTCGGGAAGAGAACGAAAGCCAAGGTGAACACGGGCCGCCGTACGAATCCAAGGTGGTGAAGGGTTCACACTCACTGGGAAAGTTGCAGGTGGAGTGAAGTTAAGTTGCAACAGCAAGAGCCAAAAGCAAACTCCAAGAGGTAGCAGAGAAGAGGGACACACCCCACACTGGCGACCAAAGGGGTATTGAAGAAGGAGGCATAGGATGGGTGGCCACGCATTGCAGACAAACGGCACGCGTATCTGCTGAGGAGAGAGTCACGGAGATACGACAGTGGTGGTTCGGCACGTTCTGCATACAGACTCAACTGGGCTGGTGTGAAAGGTGGCAGTGGCCAAACGGATGCCATGTGTGGGTATAGTATTGAGACGGGGTAAGAGAGACTGATGTGCAGATGGGTAAACTAAACACCTATAGTCTAGTTTCGAACGGAGAAAGGAGCGGTACAAACGGAGGAGGGTGGTTCGATCTGCTCTCCAGGAAGTACCATTGAGGACACGTAGGACATTGAGGGACCACATACAGTAGGCTGCCAGGGAAGACACTTGGGAGGATTAAAACAGTTTCCTCTGAAGCATGAGCCCCAGGAATCTCATAGTTTTAATAAACAGAAGATGGTGGAAGAAACCAATTGTGCCTCCAGAAATTCATATAAATGGTTTTGTCAGTGGAAGAAAGGAAGCCATTGTCGATCCTCCATGAATAAATATGATCGAGATATCACTGAAAATGTTGCGCTATGAGGCAAGTCCATGGAGAACTTCAATAGATGGCAAAATTGTGAACGAAAAGGGAGCCAGTGATGCCCAGCGGAAGACAGGCCATTATACAATAAATGGCAATAGTGAAGAGGAAAACTGATTTGCACCGTTTTCCTGAATAAAGGTGTCCGACAAGGCAGAACACAAATGTACCTGAAAAACTTTGTCTTTTTAAAGACCCCTGAAGGAAACAAGGCACGCAGCCTCTGAAGCCCCACGTGTAGAGTGTACGGAGGATGCCAGTCCTCCAGCAGGTGTCATAGGTTTTATGCAAATCGAGAAACACTGACACAGTCTGGGATTTCTGCAGAAAACCATTCATGATATGGGTGGACAAAGTGGCGAGACAGTCAACTGCAGAACGCCACATTCAAAATACACACTGTGCAGGGGCTAGTAAATTGCATCGACAAGCCACCATACCAGCCGGGCATGAATCATACGTTCCATCATCTTGCAAACACAGCTGGTGAGAGAAATGGAGTAGTAGCTGGAAGGAACGTGTTTGTCCTTACCTGGCGTATGTATGGGTATGATAGTGGCTTTAGACCAGCATCTCTGATATGTGCCCTCTGCCTTGATGCGGTTGTATGCATCAAGCAGAAAGGGCCTGGCTGCAAGAGAAAGATGCTGCAACATCTGAATGTGAACATCACCTGGCCCTGGGGTGGAGGATCAGGATAAAGTGAGAGCATGATCTAGCTCCCTCATAGTAAAGGCGACATTGTAGCACTCAGGATTCTGAGAAATGAAGGGTATCGCCCGAGGCTCTTCCCGCTCGTATCCGATGGAGGAAGGCAGGGTGATAGTGGGAAGAGCTTGAAATATCCGCAAAATGGCGGCCCAAGATGTTGGAGATAGCAATAGGGTCCACGATGACATCGTCTGCTAATGTCAGACCACAAACTGGGGAATGGATCTCGGCCCCAGAGAGCCATCGGAGGATGCCCCAACGACAGAAGAGAGAGTGGAACTGTATGGAAACCTACTTGCTTTTTCCGTTACGTGGACGACACATTCGTCATCTGGCCACATGGTATGGATAAACTCCTTGACTTCCTTACACATCTAAACTCCATACACCCCAACATCAAATTCACTATGTAGACTGAAATGGAGGGTAAATTACCTTTTCTTGACATCTTGGTCAAGAGAAGGGCTGACGGCACCCTAGGTCATGGGGTGTATCGGAAGACAACGCACACTGATCTGTATTTGCACGCAGACAGCTGCCACCACATTTCACAGAGGAATGGGGTACTTAAAACTCTAGTACATAGGGCGCGCACTATCTCTGACGCAGAGAGTCTACCCCAGGAATTGGAACATCTGAGAACTGTATTTCGAAAAAATGTGTACTCAGAGTGGCAGATTCAACGTGCTCTCCGCCCAACCACTGCAGCACAACCTGTTAAGATGGATGAAGTCACGAGGGAGGAGGTAGGCACTGCATTTATTCCATTCACAGGCGCACTCTCGGGGAAAATCGCCCGCATTCTGAAGAAACACCGGGTCGGAACTGTGTTTTGTCCTCCAAATAAAACTCGTGCACTGGTGGGGAGCGCCAAAGATGACCTCGGTTTGAGGAAGGCCGGCATGTACCAGATTCAGTGTCAATGTGGCAAGTCGTATATTGGTCAGACGATGCGTACCGTCGAGGATCGATGCCGTGAACACCAGAGGCACACTCGACTGATGTATCCGAGCAAGTCGGCGGTCGCTGAACATTGTTTGTCGGAAAATCACACCATGGAGTATGACCGCACGAGGGTTCTGGTACAGACGTCGAGATACTGGGACAGCGTTGTTAGAGAGGCCATCGAAATTCGCACCAATGACGACCTCATAAACCGTGACTGTGGCTATAATCTTAGCAATGCTTGGGAACCAGTGATTGGATTAATCAAGAGTAAATCGAGCAAACGTATAGTTGTGACGACCATGGCGGACAGAGCCATCACACCGAAGTCATCTCAGACGCCGTCGCAATCTGTTCCACCGCGCAACCGTGGCGCGGGGCATGGACGGCGGAGGGAGCGCGCCGCGGGCGGAGGGTATTTAAATCGGCCGCCGCCGCCGCGACAAAACCCAGTTCCCTCTGAGCAGCCATAGCGTACGGATCTCCGTGCCGGCACGTTCACAGGAGCTCAGTCCGTCAGTTCACCTGATGATGGCGACATGTATGATCGCCGAAATATTGTGCCCATTGGACACTATAGACCGGCAGCACACCCGTGGATATTTTGATTATCAAATACGCCAGGAGAAACTCAAGAATCACTCTAAAAGGTGATAGACATTCATATGGAAGGAAAAATATACTGCAAAGGCTGGACCCCATGGTAGGCAAGCACGAACCTGCCAAAGAGTACTGCGCTCGTTAAGTGAGTCAGTTGTTTACAATTTGTTTTGCTTGTTATACTAATTGCATGTTATGGGAGGTGCATGTTAAGTGAGGTTCCACAGTACTTCAACAATTATAATTTACTGATTGTGTATTCCTTGTATGTCTTGAACATTGTTATGTTTGTAACACAGGCTGATGAAATAAGCATACCGAATATCGACATTCATAACTGCAATACACAAAACAGATGGGCTCATCATTATTGTTTACACTCACTCAAATATTTTTAAGGGTGGTAAATGTATAAATAATAGTATATTATGTGTATGGTATGATACGAAAGCTGTCCAAGACTTTAAAGTTGTTATGGACAAATAAAAGTTATTATTATATGTTCATAATATGCACCACGTAAATTATCATTGGATACTTGTCCCATGTGTAGTATAGATTTTCTCACTTTATCCTGCAGTTTTAGTTTTTATAATAAAAAGTTCATTACATATGATAAAGTGTATGTAATATGGTGCTAATATAAATACCAGGTTAAGCTACAGCCCAGGTTAAGCTACAGCTCAATCTGTTACCAAACCTTTATTTCACACTCATATTCATTGGCCTTGCCAATTCACAAGCAAATTATTGCCTGCCAACCTAACCTAGATCTTGGGATACACTACAGGTAAGTCTGGTACCAGAGTCAAAATTTCAGATGGGATCCACTATCAGAATCTCACTAACCTTTATTTATTTATTTATTTATTTATTTTTTTTTTTTGGGGGGGGGGGGGGGGTCACAATGTCTGACATTTACAAATGAAATACAAAAACCAAAATTTCCCAAATACCATCCACATGACATAAGTCATCATACTTCAAAGAATACGATCGCACATATTCTTCAGACCCCCAAAATTTTCAGGTAAGACAGAGACAGTAATACACACAACAAATACTTTATAACACTGGCTGCAAATGTTACTCTGAGACAAGGAAGTTTGCAGAGGAGAGGGAACTGTTTTGTGCAACATCAAATCAGCTGAATATATGTCATTAAAAAGCATGTAAATACTCAGCCTGTTGCCATATTTACATAAATTCTGTTTAACAATCAGCAAACTGACATTCCACATATTGTGTGGCATATAACTTACATGGTGTACAGCATGATATGTAATTAGTGACATGCAATTTATTTTTGTAACAAATTGTCTGAAAAGAATTTAATTAATTAGCTTCTAGTATTCCCACTCAATACAAGTATTTTCTCTTTGGCTGAAAGACTGGTACGCAAATTAACAACAAGGAAAAACAACATGCAGTGACATATAAATGAACAAAAAACAATCATTATGCAATGGAAAAAGTTATGAAATCAGCATTATTAACTGCTTCGAGTGGGGGCGAGGTGGGGAGGGAGAACCATGTTGGTATAAATGCACCAAGAGACACACACACTGAAATTCTTGTCTCGACTACAAAATATTCATTTTATTTCTTCCTTGCATGTTTCAGCTTTTCACCACTGTCGAATGAACAGAACACTGGCAATAAAAACTAATGTTTCCAACTTACTCTTACCTGATGCTTGGTAAGAGTAAGTGGGACACAATATTTTGTACTGGGTGTCCTGTTTCTCAGTCAATTGCAAAATGCATGTGAGGAAGAAATAAAATAAATATTTTGTGGTCAAGGCAGGAGTTTCACTGTAAGTGCAAAATGTGAACACCAGGTGCCATAAAGCTTTCATACAATATGCATCCAAGATTGCAGGAGGGCACGTGTAATCTGGGGATGTGTGCTTGGCAGAGGTTCCAGGAAACCAATTTGCTCCTCAGTCATTACTTAAAAACTAACTTAGTAACTTACCCTTTGAGCACCCCATTTGGAGTTATCCATATTGTCGCAAACTGCTAGCCCAAGGTTCCTTTATTTCATGTCTTCTCCTCCCTGGAACTATAAGGTCACTTGTTTAAGAGTCTACTAAACTAGTAAATGCAGAAGCTGTTTTATTCATTAATGAGTGTGTGTGTGTGTGTGTGTGTGTTATTTATATATATATATATATATATATATATATATATATATATATGGGAGAGCAGGGATGGCAGCTGGGTGATTAATAGTAAAAGCTACTGCAATATCAGAACAGAACCCGCCTCCGTGGCCAAGGTCACTAACATATGCTTGTGCGGTGGCACTCGACCTGATGGTAAGCCAGTTTGAATCCTGACGGTGGAAAAAATCTTCATTGCCAGTAGTTGGCCGGCAAGGAGAGGAGAGGTGGTGGCATAAAGTTCCTGATCACAAGTTTGTGCCAATGTCTGGTTTAAATACCAAACCTCTCCACCGTATAAAGTGAGGGCATGTGTTGACTATGATCTATCCATCGATGGGGATGTTTAGTTTGGCGGCCGCCTTGGTGTTATTCGCAAGGAATAGGCTATGCGCTGGCACTAGGTTTCACCCTCCACACACTCACAGTATTGCAAAAAAAGTAATGGGGCTTCTCGTACATAAATACCAGTACAATAAATAGTATAAACTAGAAAAGCACTTAGATATGCTCAAGAACAGTTATGAAACAATGGGGCACAAATTAACTTGTTAATGGAATTAGGGCTACTGAAGGAAAAGAAGATCAAATAATAATGAATAAAATGCAAATTATAAAAATTGTTGGGTCGACAGAAGCGTCCGATCCATGCGTCAGCTTTGACCCGTGACGTAAGGATGTTGTCGGGTGTGACGTCATGACGGCGCGGAGTTTGGTTTGAGTGTGGCTGTCTCCAGTTCTGTTTTATCTTATTTTATTTACTTTTCTGATCTGTTCGTTCTATCTCGTGAGATTTTTTTTTATTTAAAAACACTTATTACTTATTTTAATTATCTGTTTCCTCGAATTTCTGTTTTAGTTTATTATATTTATCTTTCTGATCTGTTCGTTCTATCCCGTGAGTTTTTTTGTTTTTTAAGACAAGAAAAACTAATCAGCTACTGAAGCATCTTTATCTTCTATGGGTTGCAGGGGTTACGACCCCTGGGGAGGTGGGTGGGTGTTCATGCATGGCTGTCTTCACTTACACGTTGTAGCTACGCAAGGCGTCTAAATTTAATTATATTTAATTTGCCCCCCACCCAAAACACCCCATTTCCCGCGCTTGTCCGTTAGTGTCATTAGGCTTCTTGTGGAAAGTGTGTGTGTTTGTGTCTCTTTCCGCCATATTTGTGACGTCATGGGTCAAAGCAGACGGGTGGGATCGGACGCTTCCGTATTTCCAAATTGTTACAGCTGTTGCCTCCTCACAAACCATGTCAGTTTGATTAACAGGGAAAGTTCACATCACAATTGTGCCAGCCCCAACTCTTTACTGGAATGTGCACAATGGTGCTATACTCAGCAGACAATAAGTCCAGAGGTGTACTACAGTTGAAATTCTTGGTTGTGGTGACAAAACTCCAAGCAACAAAGTGCACATCTGAAACCTATGACAATTTTAACTTAACAGATATCTGAATGTAGCTCCAGCCTGATGGAGTCATTAGTGTTGTTACATTTCCTTTTGCTGAGAATATGCCTAAGTTAACTGACAAAGAATGGAAGTAGATTTAACACTGGCTAATATGATAAGCCTCCAGTTTTCACCTTTCTGTGTTTCCTTCAGTGAACTGTAATTAAATTTCAGAGTAAATAAATACAACAAAGATAGCAACATTTGCATAGATGTATGCATAGCAGACAACACCAAGTACACAAAATTCCATGATATAATAATCAGTGAACATGTATTAATAACGAATTAAGAGGGTCCGCCTTTCTGCAAGAAAACAACTTTCTTTAATACTAAAATATGTTTCACCACAGTTGCAACATCCTCAGCATTAATTTGATTGTTTTTTAAATTACATTTGTACTATACACTTTTTAGCAGGAGAAAAAGTAAGTAAGTGCCACCTGGGATAAGTAATATACAACAATGATAAGCCTAAAACAGCAGCATATGACACTATATTATTAGAAAATATAGTTTAAATACAAAAATTCAGTTCAGACATTGCCCTAACACCTCACGTTGCAGACTTCATGGCATATTAATTTTGATTTGTGATTGACTTTTGTTTGCAACCACAGGGTGCACACAATATAAAACAAGGCACAATACAAATGCAACTTAAAGAACAAAACACTGCTGTAACATTTTCCTAACATACATAAAATCTGAATGTATGTATTTCAGGGATAAAAAACAAAAAACAATAACAACAATGAGGATGTCACAACTGAGGTGAGACATGTATGAATATTTAAAAAAAAAAATGCTCTTGCAAAAAGGCTGACCCTTTTAATTCATTATTACTTATATTCTGCAAGCATGAGCATAGAGCTTAAAATTTCATTAAAAATGCAACTGTAAATTGGATAAGCACATAGAATATATATGTGGAAAACTAATTTTTGACCTGCAACTCCCACATAAACTCAGCTACCTAGACACAAATATTATAACAACGATATACCATGAACTAATTCATTCTACATTAATTTACGACAATTTCATGGGAAGGCACCTTCAAATCAAACATTAACAGAGACCCAAAATGTAAAAGAGAGCAATAGGAATGACAGCCAGCCTTTACTGGAGAAAATCATTAACGCCAGCATTTAAAGCACTTAAATATTATGAAGCATGAACAGACATGAACTTTTCGGCTGGGCAGAATTAAAATGTTCAGAAAACTCCATAAAAAACCGTGACACAAGGCACTGTCACTTCTTATATGAGCCCACAGACAACACTATGAAAAGCCATCATATGTAGCCTATGTCCAAACGACCTAGGAAAACTCCTTTCAAACTTGTGAGGGATAAAAAAAATATATTTTCAAAACATCTTTGATAGAAAACTGTTACTACAGTATAAATGATTTTACTCATACCACAGTGTAACACAAATTACAATTAATATTATGTACAAAACGGAGATGTCGCTAATATAAACACAAAACCTATTCATAAAAATATGAAAAACTCTTACACCATACAGAATTTATACACATACTGCATAGCTGCTTTAAGAAAAATGGTAATTAAAATTGTATAGGCCTAGAATATTGATGTACAAATAATAATTTGCTAAATCCTAGTTATTAAATACATGTTTACTTTTCAATGATTCTGATACGAATTTCGATTGATACACACAATGTACGTTGTCTATGGGCTCAATAAACATGTAAATGAACTCGAATACGATGATAAAATATTAATACAAGGAAAAGTCGGTTTGATGGCCCAAGAACGTCTAATAGTCTGCAATTAAAATCCCAAAAACAGTAGCGCACTTTTGGAATCTAGACAACAACTCTTTAACCACAATTAATTGGTACGCACAAAGGAAAGTAATACGAAATTAGTATGAAATGCTGATCATAAAGTGGCACACAGAGCCAACCAACTTGCACAACTGCAGAGAATTTATGTTTAACGTAGCCTATGACGCGAATTAAATCTATAACTGAGGGCAATCACAACTTTCATAAAATATTATTAAATGCGATAAGCCAATAGTCTGCAAATTGTATTACGCTATGTAAAAACCGAAGCATTAGTTTCTAGCTTCCGTACGGTGCATCTGTAATCACTTTATATTTTCATATCTTGACCACTTAACACAAATCATAGGAAAGAATTATATATACAAACATAGTTATTTTTCAGTATGTTACGTTTAGTACCAGCATTTGTGTTTAGCGGGGAATAGCTGTCATAATAGATGTTGCTTGGTAGAAATTTAGGAAAACTTTCGGCGATATTTCAAACGAGACCAGCATTCTGGGAGACGAAATATGTCAGAAATGATACACACAGCATATTTATTTCTGGCGAAAATATGCAAGCACTTGAACCGTTCGCGCTCAATACTTTCACAGTCATTTTTAGCGCCATGTTGTTTCGTACCAGTCGACCGCGCTAGCACTATCACATTTCGACCTCTCGATTTCAAATACAAATATAAATGTTTTATTCCACCGTTGAGCATATTTACATGGAATTGGTGTCGTCAGGAATAACATTATAATAATAACAATTACAATAATAATATAAACTTCTCCATTGCAAATATTATTAACTGTTGTTGATGATGTGGTCTTCAGTCCTGAGACTGGTTTGATGCAGCTGTCCATACGACTCTATCCTGTGCAAGCTTCTTCATCTCCCAGTACCTCCTGCAGCCTACATCCTTCTGAATCTGCTTAGTGTATTCATCTCTTGGTCTCCCTCTACGATTTTTACCCTCCACGCTGCCCTCCAATACTAAATTGGTGATCCCTCGATGTCTCAGGACATGTCCTACCAACCGATCCCTTCTTCTAGTCAAGTTGTGCCACAAACTCCTCTTTTTCCTAATTCTATTCAATACCTCCTCATTAGTTATGTGATCAACCCATCTAATCTTCAGCATTCTTCTGTAGCACCACATTTTGAAAGCTTCTATTCTCTTCTTGTCTAAAATATTTATCGTCCACGTTTCACTTCCATACATGGCTACACTCCATACAAATACTTTCAGAAACGACTTCCTGACACTTAAAACCAATACTCGATGTTAACAAATTTCTCTTCCTAAGAAACGCTTTCCTTGCCATTTCAAGTCTACATTTTATATCCTCTCTACTTCGACCATGATCAGTTATTTTGCTCCCCAAATAGCAAAACTCCTTTACTACTTTAAGTGTCTCATTTCCTAATCTAATTCCCACAGCAACACCCGACTTAATTCGACTACATTCCATTAATTACAATATAATAATCCAAGATGGATACAATACGTATTTGTGCAAATGTCAATAACAACAAGAAGTTTGCTAATAGATCAATTACAAGGTCTATGAACCACATAGTTCAGTGAATGGCAAATATATAATCAAACAGATAATTTTTCTTTTGCCATTTAAACACTAATTTTTATCCTACGGAATTGCCCCATAATAGTATTCCATAACACAGGTGAGAATGAAATAATGCAAAATATGCATATAAAAGAAGTTATTTGCTGACACTGCTCTTCAGCTTGTACAGCAGATATATGGCACGTGCCAATTTGCCACACACCTTCCCTGTGTGGGTGGGTATCCCAGACGAGCTTTTGAGCTATATGAAATCATAATAATTTTACTGTTTTGTTATCATGACTGGGAGTATTTAGATTGAATACAATAGCTTCAGTTTTACTATCATTCTTCTGCAATACATTTGCTGCAAACCAAGTAGTGCACATCTCCAATGCCACTGCCATGCTGTGTTGCACATTTTTTAGATTGGTATCACATGTGATGAATGTTGTCTCATCAGCATATAGCACTGCATCACATGATACAACTGCAGGTAAATCATTTATGTACATTGTGACATTTGATTATTTACCTTAACTAACTGTTTTCTACTGTCCAAGTATGACTGCATTAAGCATAGAGCATTCTCTCTTGCTCCATAGTGGTAGAGTTTTTTTATGAGAATATT
The DNA here is from genome assembly GCF_021461395.2 of Schistocerca americana. Classification (NCBI taxonomy): domain Eukaryota; kingdom Metazoa; phylum Arthropoda; class Insecta; order Orthoptera; family Acrididae; genus Schistocerca; species Schistocerca americana. The sequence continues at coordinate 719,558,283 of NC_060123.1, forward strand.
GTGGGAGACCATATCAAAAACTTTTCTGAGATCCAACAGTGTTGCACAGATAATATCTTTATTTTCAAAAAAATTGTATATTTTCGCTACCATACTCTCAACTGCTTTTACTGTAGAAAGGCTGGATCTGAAACCATGCCATGAGGAGGTGAGTATATCATTATGTTCAAAATATTGACTTATCTGTTTATGCATGCAGTATTCTATTATTTTTGATATTATGGGTATAAGTGATACTGGTCGATAGTTATCTGGTAATGCTATATCTCCTTTGTTGTGTACTGGTTTAACTACAGATATTTTTAAAGGTTCTAGATAATTACCTTCATTTAAAATTTTGTTGATTATTTTAGTCAGTGACGATACAATTTGACTTCTGGTATATTTAATAACATAATTTGAGAGACCATAGTAATCCTCTGCTCTATAGTTACTCAGCTTAGCCAATGGTTCATTGACCATGTTCTCAGTTACACAAGTCCAGCAAAAGCTGTCTATCTCCTTACTGTTCATTTCTGGCAGCAGTTCCTGTGCTTTAATCACATTCTCCATTATGCTGCTATCTGATTGAAGACTGACAAAATACACGTTAGAATATCAGGTGGAATTGGTGGCTGGTATATTTTATCATCACAGTTAGTTTCTGTTTTAATAATTTACCATGCAGCTTTGCATTTATTTACTGAGTACAGTATATATGTATCATTTGCTTTGCTCTTAGCTGCCTTGATTTCAGACCTGTAAATCTTTTTCACTTTAATGTACATTTCCTTGTCAGCATTATTGTGCTTGGACCTATCATGATAGAGTAGCATTACGATTCTTATTCTACTTAGATGTGGGGTGTACCAGCTTTTTAGATTTTGTAGTTTGGTGTAACGATTTTGCTTTGATATTTTCTTGCAGCATTTAGGACGACATGCTTCAAAATTTTTAGTTAACAGTTCTAGAAATTTGTTGTTAGATTCATTTGCACCCGCAGTGGTTATTATTTTATCCCATTTTATTAAATTCAGTTCGCTGATTAATTTGTTTAGCTCTGATTTGTTAATTGGTCTTATAATTTTTCTACAGTCTGTGGAAGGGTTTGTCTGAGCCATAGTCCCTAATGATCTGAAATGCCTAGCTTTATTGTGCTGAATTCTGTTTTGCTTAGATGAAAATTACAAATTATGTTATCTAAGACATGTTTCCTGTTTTGTGGGTTTGTCATTTACTCAACTTAAGGTAAGGGATTTTAATGTATTTGGTAAGTGATCAACATTTCTATTCTTAAACCTAATGTTTGTATTGATATCACCAAATTTTAGTATTCTGTAATTTTTTAATTTGAGTAGCAAGAGTATCAGTTTCTCCAGAAGCTCCACAAACAGATCTTCATTTTGTTTTGGGGGATGGTATACTGAAGCTATTATCATTTCCTGGTTTCGCAACATTATGGATGCAGCTTCAAACTTTGCTTCTATGCACAGTCGACTTACATCTATAACTTCATAGATTAGGTTCACACTATTTTTAACATGTACAGATAAACCAACATGTTTAATACTTGTTCTACAGTAGCTAGTTGCCAATTCATATCCAAATGGTACACTTAATTTTAGTTCCTCATTGCTAAGTCAGTGTTCATTTATTGAAATCACAGTGCAGCTTAAGTTTTCCAGTCAATACTGAATTAAATAATTGTCATGGCCTTTTGGTACAAGTTTCTTTGTAACGTGGAAATGAAGATTATTCAGTAGATAAGTATTCCTATTTGCAATCAGTAGTTTTGGTTGTTTCTACAAGAATGTACCAAGTATTGTAATGTTTTACTGCTGAATGATTGGTTTACAATATTGGCTATACTGTCGTAATATCGACTTTTCACCTCGGTCATTTGGGAATTGAGTGGAGCGGCAGTATTTCGTAGGTTTAGTGCACAGACATACATTCAGAGTAAGACAGAGGCAGTCGAACGTGTTTGACAAAATCACTCTTATGTGGCCACGGATTTTCAAAGCAAGCTCATACACTTGTGTCTGGCAACCCGCTGGTCGCGATGCTGATTGGCTGAAAGTTAAATTCATGGCGCCCTGTACAGTAGCCCAGGCTGTTCCAGCTTGTCGGCTCCGTTGTGAGCCGCAGAGCGCTCCCTGCTCCAGGGAGCCGTGTTGCTCGCTGTGATCATTCAATTGGGCCGGCACCTCGGCACGTCTGGCTGAGGCAGTTTTGATGTGCCAGCTGTGTCTTACAAGATCGACAACCTCATACTCTTAGCTGCTAATACGTGGTGGCATGCTACACCAGGAAATACTATGTTCAGGAAATAAATAAGAAACAACTGTTTTACCAGAAATTGCATATTAAATTTATTGGGCCTCTGTATCTTGACATTTCCTTTTCATTACAAGATCGGAAATATCAGGCGTCAAAGTGTTTGCAGCGTTAATGCGGAGGATGGCCTTCATTGTTGCATCCTGAAGAAACGATCGTTCCTTAATGTTTACTCTTTTCATTGCTGAGAAAAGCTGCTCACAACAATACGTAAATCCAAACATCCACATGATCTGAGTGGCATTGTTGTGAAGCTTGGGAAATGTTATTTGCTGTAATAAACAATACCATCGTGACAAATCCAGCGTGTTGTAGTACATCTCTTTCAACAAAGTTGAATTTTGCAAATCAATAATCTCCAATTGAAGTGACGATGACAACTCATCGGGGGAAACTGAAAAAGGAGTGCTGAACACCTTAAGTTCCATTTCCAAACTAGTGAGGTCTCGGAATCGTGTTTCAAACAACGTGATGAGCTGCTTTAACTTTGCTTGGTAATCGCTGAAAGTAGTACCTTCAGGTAGTTTTAAAGAAGCAAGACGATTAAAGAACGTTAAATGTCCATTACTCATCTGCCTCTCAAATAAACGTAGCTTTTCCATGAACACTTTGATCTGGTCGTGCATGTCAACGATTAGCTGCCCTTTGCCCTGCAATCACAGATTTAAATTATTCAGATGAATAGTTATGTCAGCTAGGAACGCCAGGTCTGATATCCATTTTATATCTTTCAGACAGCACATTTCTTCCCCTTTTATTTCGAGAAAAAAGGATATATCCTCACGAAAGGCAAAGAAAACATCAAGAACTTTTCCCCGACTCAGCCAATGGGCTGTACTGTGGTAAGGTATATCCCCATACTCCGCTTCCATAGCTTTCAGGAATCCTTTGAATTGGCTATGATGCATACTGTGACGCCAAAAAGTGGCTGCAGCTTTAAATGTAATTTTTTGGCTAAGTTGCGACTACATGTGGAGCAGGAGCACATGGTTGAGATGGTAAAAGAAATTAGTGAATTTCAAACAAAGGACGGTAAGTTAAATGTACACTGCCTATTTAAATTAATATTGTCCATTGAAACTTCCTGGTAGATTAAAACTGTGTGCCGGACTGAGACTCGAACTCGGGACCTTTGCCTTTCATGGGCAAGTGCGCTACCAACTGAGCTACCCAAGCACTACTAACGCCCCGTCCCGCCCTCACAGCTGTACTTCTGCCAGTAACTCATCTCCTACCTTCCAAACTTTACAGAAGCTCTCCTGCGAACCTTGCAGAACACTTCATTGCTGAGAACACTCCATTGTTGATTACTATATACTTGCCTGACCCGTGACTATTAGCTCTTGTTGTGCTTGGTCAATAGAACATGTGTTTATTTGAAAGCCTGAAAAGACGCATTTCGCATAAACTGTAAACTTAATTTATGTTACATGAAGTATAGGTCAAATTGTTGCAAATTTAAATGATTAAAATCACACCAGTAACCATATGGTGTCAGCAACTCATGAGGGTATCTAACAATGCAGTTTGTTTCTTTTACTGCTGCTGTGTACTTTGCACTTGTTTAATCTGAATGTAATTGTATTTCATCAATGCTTTTGTTTTAGACTTTCTGAAATGGAAGTCTGAGGAGGAGAGAAAAACAAAAAGTAGTTTTGTCTTTCGTTATGGCACTATGCATTTAAAGGATGGCACTGGGAAAACCACCTTTGTGTGCCACATAAGTGGCACATTTCCTTCGAAGTCAGGTGGCATTTGCAAGATGGGGAACCATTGCGTTGCTGCCATAGAGCGTCACGAAGAAGAAAGTGGAATTTGTAGTGTCATTTACTACAGAACACATTTCGGCCATGAGCACAACGTTGCTTTCCTCCATCTCAGTAGTTCTGACAGAGAAGCCATCGCTGGTGAGTATTAACTTAATTCTAGAATTTTGCTGGCCTTTCAGTGATCCCGGAGTAAATATGGTGTGAAAGTTTCAGAATCCATTGTTAGGCTTGCTTTTAGTTATATGTTGTTGACTTTTACATATTTGCATTGAAGGAACATTGTTTTTTACTCCTGAGAAATTAATATTGTTATGGTTATTTGATCTGGAGTAAAAGGCGTCATATGTCGATTGGCAGTTCATATGAATACAATTTGTGATGGTAGCATGAATGCAGTTGTAAAAGACAAGATGTTGTGATCCATATTGACCACAATATTGCTGATTGTAATGCCATGTACTTGGTTGTGTGAGAGCAGGTGTAATACATTACAGTATTGCAAGTGTAGAAATAAGTTCTGAAATACTTATGTATTGCCCTGTGTTATTGCTTGTGTCATAGTAATCTATTTAAGAATAGATCATTAATGCATCTGGGTACACTAAAGGCAATACATTTATTGTTTCTTGTGCAGCATGTTAAAAATGGTGGATCAGGGCATCTGCAGCTACAATGATGGATTTGAGAATAGATGAAAACACCTGTTACAATGCTCTGACATGTACTTGTAGACCTCGTAACCATTTGAAAATAGTCTTGGTAGCTGAAACTGGGAAATATCACATTGCAACAGGTGCTGTAATCAGGTCTCAGTTTATTCTTCCATCCCCAGTGTGCTAATGGCGTCTCCTCCCAAGGAGATCACGAATGTAAAATTAGATAGATTCGAGAGCGCACGGAGGCTTTCCGGCAGTCGTTCTTTCCACAAACCATACGTGACTGGAACAGGAAAGTGCCACACACCGCTGGGTGCCTTGCGGAGTATAAATGTAGATGTAGTACTGTTGGAAGGATACGCTGAATATACTGTTAAGCCATTTGTTAAACTATCCAGTTTATAAGTACTTAGCAACTGTTATATTGCATGAATTTATTTTATTGGGGGTGGTTAACTGCAGTGTACTTTCTGCATAGTGTCTTCATGTATATACTCAGAATTGGCCTCTTTGTAATTGGAGTAATTTTAAAATATTGCAGGTAAAATTGCTGAGGGGTCACTTTCCAGAGAATTGTGGATGATGTGCGGGACTCAATTCATTCCTGCGGAGTGGAGAGGCTGCATCTCCTGCCTTGATAACATTAAGAGAGACTTCACCATTGGTGATGATCAGCAGCATAACATTGATGAAGTTGGTGTTAGTATGTGTTTGGAGAAAATGAAAGACTGTGTTCCCCTGTATAAGAAAGATGGCGAGGCCAGGGAAGATTTTGATAGCACTGACTCGGTGATAGTGTTAATGACCGACTATCAGAAGCACTTATTACAGAGATTTGGACAAAATACTGTATGTGTAGACTCCACACATTGTACAAATGTTTACAAGCTGTTGGTGACCACATTGTTAGTGGCAGGCGATTTTGGTTCAGGTATGCCTGTAGCATTCTGTGTTTCAAACCGGGAGACTACATCCATGATGACTTGTTTCTTTTGTGCTGTGAAAGAGAAAGCTGGCATCATAAAAACATCTGTATTCATGTCCGACGACACTAATACTTTCCGTAGTGCTTGGTCATGAGTCATGGGACCTGCAGAAAATAATCTACTGTGTGCTTGGCACACAGATCGCAGCTGGTAGACTAATTTGAAGAAAGTCCATAGCAATGAAGAAAAGAAAGCACTTGTGTACAAAGATCTTCGTACATTGCTTGAAGAAGTGGACATAGACAATTTTAATGAGCTGCTGGAATCGTTTGTCGGGCAGCTTCAGTCAGATGAAGGTCAAGAGACTTTGGTGTATATTTCTCTTCAAATTACTTATTCCGGCCTCAGCAGTGGGCATACTGTCACCGTCGCAATCTGGGTATAAATACAAATATGCACCTTGAAGCAATGCATCGAGTTTTAAAATATTGTTATCTAAAGGGAAAAACAAACAATAGACATGATAAACTACTTGTTGTGTGATGAAATTAGTGCATGACAAACTGCGCTTGAATGGTTAAGCTGTATATAAGGGTGGTCATTCACATAGAATCAATGTTATTGGGGCTCGTCACAAAGCTTCATGTAGTGTTAAGGAGAATGACATTACAGTCAATACTGATGGCACAGTTTTGCATGAAATCCCAAACACATACTGTGATTTTAAATAACATCGAATGTAAATTGGAGTGCAAGTTGAAGTGTTCCAAATGCAATATATATATACATGCTTTCAGTTGTTCCTGTGCAGATAGTTTAATTCATTTGAACATATGCAAACACATTCATGCAATGATGTATGCATTACATTCAAATGCCACATTTACACCAACTGAAGCTGTTGTGTCTAGACAAGACAGCCTAGACACAATGAGAGGAAGCCGAAAGGCACGCGCTAAGTTAAAGCAGGATGGCGTGAGGTCTGAAACAGGATACGTAATGAATGCTATAAAGAAAAGTACGTAGCTTCTGGAATACTTAACTTTAATCCATCCTTTTGGTACATCTGGAGATTGTGGCGATTCAAGTGAGACTCTTTAGATACATGCAATGCTACTAATGGCGCCTTGCTAGGTCGTAGCCATTGACTTAGCTGAAGGCTATTCTAACTATCTGCTCTGCAAATGAGCGAGGCTTCGTCAGTGTGCATCACTAGCTACGTCGTCCGTACAACTGGGGCGAGTGCTAGTCCATCTCTCGAGACCTGCTGTGTGGTGGCGCTCGGTCTGCGATCACTAACAGTGGCGACACGCGGGTCCGACATGTACTAATGGACCGCGGCCGATTTAAAGCTACCACCTAGCAAGTGTGGTGTCTGGCAGTGACACCACAGAAGCAATGGTGACAGAAGAGGCTTCTGCCATTTTGTGTTCACTGCAAACAATTACTAATGTTCACGAGAACACATCTCTGGCCTGAGAAATGGTGTCCACATACCAAATTTTGATAAAGTGTCCACAGAAATCCTGAGAAAGATGCAGCTCATTCTCTGTCACTTTTTCAATCAGACTGCAGGGAAGCTCCATGGTGCCCCAGCAATGAGCGGGTGAAAGTGCAACGAAGATCTGGTAAATGTAACAAACAGCCAAAGGGCATTTTGAAGAAACCAACCGTTGCTGAAAAAGTGAATATTGTTTTGGCACTGAGGCAGCCTGAAAGTGAAATATTAAATGTTCATGTTGATTCTGACCATAATTTCTGCCGGTACTAAGTTTTAGATGTGTGTGCGCTTCTGTACATTTCATGGTTTGTAGGCTTACTGGGGAAACTCGCCGTGTAAAACAGAGAGTAATGCATCGTGCTTGGTACCCCTGTTGATGTGGGAACCCAAGCGATATTAATAAAGAAAGTAAAAACTTTTTTGCAATGTTGTCTTTCAATTGATACCTTTATCCTTTTATTTGCATGTGCAATTAAAACCTTTATTTGAAATACTACTTGATTACATTAAAATGAATTGCTATGTAACTAGTGGAGAAAATTTAGATGTCTGCAGAGCAGTGTGTGTGGCATGAATTTGAAGCTCCTTATCACATGATGGACTGAAGTCTGTTGTAACAATATATTGCAAAATAAAATTGCTTGCGTAACAATTACACGATATTCCCGAATGAGATTTTCACTCTGCAGCGGAGTGTGCGCTGATATGACAAGACACTGGCAGAAGTAAAGCTGTGAGTACCGGGCGTGAGTTGTGCTTCGGTAGCTCAGATGGTAGAGCACTTGCCCGCGAAAGGCAAAGGTCCAGAGTTCGAGTCTCAGTTGGGCACACAGTTTTAATCTGCCAGAAAGTTCAATTACAAGATATTTTTCACTTCTGAATCACATTTCAATTTGCTTCATTACTAAGAGTTCAACAGAATGAAATTCAGTGCACTTCAGCTAAGTATCTGATGCTCCCTTATATTTATTTAAAGGCTCTGAAAGTAGCAACTTCCTGAAAAATTTTGTACTTGCATTCCTCCAGTAATTATTGACCAAGGAAATTTATGGTAAAGAATTTCACACAGTGTTCAGTCAGAGGGAACAAGGTTTCTACATCATCCAAGGTGCAATTACTGAGCAGGGTGGTGCAGTTAGTATGATTTACAGAATATTGAGAATTGTAAAGACAAGTGGGACACTATTTTCTTTACTACAATTAATCATTTCCTTTTCAGTATCATTCCAAGCTGCTTTAGAATTATTTTTAGTTTACAGTCTCATGTGGTTTACATCTAGCAATTATATTTTTAGATTTATATACCTTTCCTTGTCTTCAATATAATAGAGGGAAACATTCCACGTGGGAAAAATATATCTAAAAACAAAGATGGTGAGACTTACCAAACAAAAGCGCTGGCAGGTCAATAGACACACAAACAAACACAAACATACACACAAAATTCAAGCTTTCGCAACAAACAGTTGCTTCATCAGGAAGAGGGAAGGAGAGGGAAAGACGAAAGGGTGTGGGTTTTAAGGGAGAGGGTAAGGAGTCGTTCCAATCCCGGGAGCGGAAAGACTTACCTTAGGGGGCAAAAAGTGCGAGTGTATACCTGTCCTTTTTGCCCCCTAAGGTAAGTCTTTCCGCTCCCGGGATTGGAATGACTCCTTACCCTCTCCCTTAAAACCCACATCCTTTCGTCTTTCCCTCTCCTTCCCTCTTTCCTGATGAAGCAACTGTTTGTTGCAAAAGCTTGAATTTTGTGTGTATGTTTGTGTTTGTTTGTGTGTCTATCAACCTGCCAGAGCTTTTGTTTGGTAAGTCTCATCATCTTTGTTTTTAATATAATAGGCGGAAACATTCCACATGGGAAAAATATATTTAAAAACAAAGGATGTGACTTACCATACGAAAGCGCTGGCAGGTCGATAGAAACACAAACAGACACATACATACACACAAAATTCAAGCTTTCGCAACAAACTGTTGCCTCATCAGGAAAGAGGGAAGGAGAGGGAAAGACGAAAGGATGTGGGTTTTAAGGGAGAGGGTAAGGAGTCATTCCAATCCCGGGAGCGGAAAAACTTACCTTAGGGGGAAAAAAGGACGGGTATATACTCGCGCACACACACACATATCCATCCACACATATACAGACACAAGCAGACATATTTAAAGACCAATGTCTGCTTGTGTCTGTATATGTGTGGATGGATATGTGTGTGTGTGCGAGTGTATACCCGTCCTTTTTTCCCCCTAAGGTAAGTCTTTCCGCTCCCGGGATTGGAATGACTCCTTACCCTCCCCCTTAAAACCCACATCCTTTCGTCTTTCCCTCTCCTTCCCTCTTTCCTGATGAGGCAACAGTTTGTTGCGAAAGCTTGAATTTTGTGTGTATGTATGTGTTTGTTTGTGTGCCTATCGACCTGCCAGCGCTTTCGTATGGTAAGTCACATCATCTTTGTTTTTAAATACATGTTTGTTTTTAGATATATTTTTCCTTGTCTTCAGTACCTTTTGAGATTCATCTTCCATAATAGGAGTTTTTATGTAGATTGATACTGTTCAATGCTTGGTTGGCAGAATTTACCAACCAGTAGATAGAAAGAGGAAAATTGTAAACTATTTTGGAGTCATTCACCCAATTTTTATTGGTACAGAAGATGCTGTAACTGATTCTTTCTAGTCAGTAGAGCAGTTGTTTTAAGTTGGACTTTAAGAGACTTTACAGTAATGTAGAGAATAATTTCATCATTACTGCATAAAGGTAATTCTATTTTCCTGGATCTTAACTACACTTTCTTTCACTGAATATTCTTTACAAGTTGTCAGTGATTTTTTTTTTATAGACAATAAATGTGTCTGAGCTGCAGTAACTGTACTTACAGTAAAGACGTATTTCACCTGTTTTTTGTTCAGACTTCACTGATGAGAACACCTCTTTCCTGTTTTTGCAGTTTCAGAGCATTTTTCAGAGTGAAAGTGGAATTTGCATTTGGTATGCTGCTCACTTTCTTCCTTTGTTCATTTTTTTAGCTACACATATTTCTCAACATGATATGTTTCAAATGTAAGAATTTTACTTCAAAATGGACACTATGGTGCTAGGATATTGAGAGCAATAGAGGTAATAATTGATTCTGAGAAACCAGAGTTTGTGTGAACATGGACTGGAAGAAAATGTAATCAAGATGTACAACGTTCTTCCATTTGACAGATGAAGTCTTCCATTTATAAGGTATGCGACCAATCAGACTTTCCATGTAGTAATTCTATGGAAATGTCTTAATTGCTAAAAACTTTATGTATGATGGGTTTTGAGTCGTCATCAGATAATTGCGGCAAATTTACACTAAAGACAATTTACGAAAGCTAATACATAATAATTATGAGGCCAAAGTAACATCAGGAATGAAAATACATACTGGGTAAAAGTACCTACAATGTGATTAAGCAGGTTCATATAAGTTAGCAATACAAGAAAAACATACTGTCTTGAATGCAATTACCGTTAGACAACATTTGAAACAGAAGATATTATCTGGGAACTTCATGTCAGACTGAAGACAGCAGACTTGAGGATTGTACTGTTTTAACTTGCGCCAGATGGCATTGATGTCAAAGATTGAGACAAACCAAGACATAGCTTTTATAATACACAAAACAATGTAAATATTCCAGCCACATTTTTGGATACAAGAGATTTGCATGTTTCAGTGGACAGGGACATAAGGGAGGCAGAGTTGCTATATATTTAAACAAAAAGGTAAAGGATACCACTTTGTGGACTGACAGAAACATACAGAAATTGTCTTGAAGCAGCAGCTATACAGAGAAAGGAAGAAGAGCTTAATACTAGGGCAGTACTGATCTCCAAGTTGTCAGGTAAGACATTTTCTCAAGTAACTGCATGTACTACTTGAAAAGGATACCAGAGAATTCCCTTAAATAATAGTAGTAGGTGGTAATATAAAAACATTAGAAGGCAGATCTCATTCAAGAGACTTATATGATGTAATCAGAACTTCACAAACTAAATAATTGACTTGACAGGGGGAGGGGGGGGGGGGGGGGGAGAGAGAGACTACTATATGGCATGCTGCTGTTCCACCATTGCAACACTGGTAGATCATGTCATCAGTCTATACAAAAAGTTCAGGTATTAAATATTAATTTCAGACCATTGCAAGCTGTCAATAAAAATAATTGACAAATCAAAGCACAATGTATTTACATTTATGGATGTAAGACACAGTTAAAAAAAAAGGAAGTTACATTTAGCTCAGAGAAATGAAGTAATGATAATAAAATTTTATTGTCATTCAGCTTGTTAAAGCAATAGACAGAGTCAAGAGCATACATTTCCCAACGTACTTTAGTGTGTGTGAAATGGATAAAAGTAGAAACCACATGTTACCAAGCAATACTTTCCTCTTAAAAAATTCTACAACAGTGTAAAAAGGATCAAGTACTAGTAGCTTATACAATTTGGCTTTAAAAACGTTTACAGGCAATTCTTTAAAATCTTTGCTTAGTCTATTAAATGTCCTTAGTCCAAGGACTAGGTAGGAGTTCTGTGATTTACATAGTCTATGATGTGGCATGTCTACACATGTTCTGTTTCTAGTATTATAGCTATGAATATCACTTCTCAATACAAATTTTGAAACATCGTTTAGAATGTACAACAGAACATTATAAATGAATAGGCTTACTACTGTTACACATTGCAATTTAACAACCAGAGGTTTACAGTGTTCTGATTTACTGGAATCAGTAATTATTCTCAATACTTTCTTCTGCAAAAGCAAAATATCATTTATGTGACTATTAATACCCCACAATAAAATTCCACATGATAAAATGCTTGAAAGAAAGCAAAATATGCTGATATTACATAGTTATCTGGAACATATCTTTTTAAATTCCTAATTAAATAAATAACTCTTGAAAGTCGACCTGATATATTTTTGATGTTTGGTTCCCAGGTCAATTTGTTATCAGTAGTAACACCTAAAATTTCAACAGTTTTTAGTTCATGGTGCTTAGGGATCTCCTTCAAGCAAATGTAAAGTTCCTGGGTTTTACTTTTAGTAGTAGTAGTAGTAGTAGTAGTTTATTCATCCAGAGACAATTTACGTTGCATGGATTTCGAAACCATTCGCTCTGAACTGTAATGAAGATTGAGCAAGGGTATTTTTGGTCCATGTTTTCAGTGTGGCTAGATCTGTGATTTTATTTCAAAAAGTTGTGTCATCAGCATACAGTATTGTGTGAGAATTTGTGAATAGAGGTAGATCATTAATCATTCTCTTCTCACAACCCTCTGTGGGTTTTAGCCTTATCAACAAGTTTCTTCCATTCTGCCCTCTGCAGTGCCATTGTCTGCTGTCCTCTGACTCTGAGAGATTTTATACCTTCTTCCCCATCATCTATCCACTGTTTTTATGGCCTACCTCTCTGTCTTCTTCCAGCTGGCCTCCATTCAAAAATCTTTTTTGTTGTTCTTCCAGTATCCATCCTGAGGACATGCCCAACCCAGGCTATTCTGCTTTTTATAATTTTTATGATGTTAGCTCCTTGTAATGAGGCGGTCCAGCTCAGGACTCATTCTAGATCTCCAGAAACCATTATTATCCTGAATTGCCCCTCAGATCTTACACAGCAATCTATGTTCAAATATCCTGAGCTGTTGCTCATCAACACTGGTTAGCATTCATGTTTCGCATCCATAGGTTAGAGCTGACCTGATCATGACCTTGTATAGTTGTAGTTTCAGCTGCCTATTTAATAACCTAGAGGCCAACAATTTGTTAAACATGGGAGCATCTATTACCACTTAGGATGCGCAGTTTTATTTCAGTTAACATGGAATTTGTGCCGTTAATATTAGAGCCCAAATAGTCAAATCTCTGCACATGTTCAAAATTGAAACTGTCTGCTAATAATCTGTCCAAGTTATTAATTTCCTTCCTGGTGAAATTTGTGTACTTAGTTTTTGTTTCATTTATAGAAAGGCCTCTAGGTCCTGTCACTTCTTTCATCTCACATATTGTTCTCTCTAGTGACACCTTTCTTCTTCTAATAATTGTTAGATCATTAGCATATGCACATATCTAAGTCGACTTTGTGCCTATGTAACCAGATATCTGAAGCTTCCGCATGGCTGCTTCAAGAGTCACATTGAAAAGCATTGTAGAGAGTGTGTCCCCTTGTCTGACACCTTTACTAATGCTAAACCAATTGGTCAGTTCTCCATCCTCTCACACTGCAGCCTTGGAACTAGCCAATGTTGCTTGAATAAGTGAGACATACTTTGATGGTATACAAAGCAGCAGCAAATCATTTAGCATTTGTGCTCTATCTAAACTATCAAAGGCCTGCTTGAAGCATATGTCTTTTCATGTATTTACCTCAACACAAATATCTGGTCTGTTGTTGATCTATTAGGCCGAAAGCCACACTGATACTCCCCCAAAATCTCTTCTGAATATGGTGCTAACCTGTTGTAGATAATACTAGAGAAGATCCGATAGGTTACATTCAGCAAGGCAATTCGAACAGCAGGTCTTGTCTCCCATCTTGTGTATTGGTTGGATTACACCTAAGGTCCATTCTTCTGGGATTCTTTTCTGATTCTATTTCAACTTAATAAGTTTGTGGATCTGCTTATGAAGATCAGTTCCCACATTTTTAGCAGTTCTGCAATTATTTCATTGGTTCCTGGTGCTTTATAAATTTTTAAACAATGCACTACCTTCCGTACTTCCTCTAATGTTGGTTCCTCTATTTCTGGATCTACGGTATAATAGAGTGGCTGCCCATTCCTGGTAGGATTGCCTTCCAAAATTCCCTTGAAATATTCTCTCCATCTATCCAGAACATCTTGTTTATCTGTCAGCAAATTTCCCTCTTTGGGCTTTCAAACTGTTATTTTTGGTCTATATTCCTGAGTTCCTTTTTTGTAGTATTTTCTGCTTTCATTCTTTTTGTACTGCTCTTCCATCTCCTGTCTCTTCATGGCTTCCCTTTTTCTCCTCCTGCATACTCTTGCTGCCTCTATTTTCTTTTAATTATATAATGCTTGATTTGATCTAGTATTCTGCTGCAAGCATTTCAGCCTTACTTCCTTTTTCTGTTCCACTGCTTGTCTACATTCATCATACCAGTCTCCTCACTTCTCCCAGTATTTCATGCACTGTTGTACTAATGTTGTTGTTGTTGTTGTTGTTGTTGTTGTTGTGGTCTTCAGTCCTGAGACTGGTTTGATGCAGCTCTCCATGCTACTCTATCCTGTGCAAGTTTTTTCATCTCCCAGTACCTACTGCAACCTACATCCTTCTGAATCTGCTTAGTGTATTCATCTCTTGGTCTCCCTCTACGATTTTTACCCTCCATGCTGCCCTCCAATACTAAATTGGTGATCCCCTGATGCCTCAGAACATGTCCTACCAACTGATCCCTTCTTCTGGTCAAGTTGTCCCACAAACTTCTCTTCTCCCCAATCCTATTCAATACTTCCTCATTAGTTACGTGATCTACCCATCTAATCTTCAGCATTCTTCTGTAGCACCACATTTCGAAAGCTTCTATTCTCTTCTTGTTCAAACTATTTATCGTCCATGTTTCACTTCCATACATGGCTACACTCCATATGAATACTTTCAGAAATGACTTCCTGACACTTAAATCAATACTGTATGTTAACAAATTTCTCTTCTTCAGAAACGCTTTCCTTGCCATTGCCAGCCTACATTTTATATCCTCTCTACTTCGACCATCATCAGTTATTTTGCTCCCCAAATAGCAAAACTCCTTTACTACTTTAAGTGCCTCATTTCCTAATCTAATTCCCTCAGCATCACCCGACTTAATTAGACTACATTCCATTATCCTTGTTTTGCTTTTGTTGATGTTCATCTTATATCCTCCTTTCAAGACACTGTCCATTCCATTCAACTGCTCTTCCAAGTCCTTTGCTGTCTCTGACAGAATTACAATGTCATCGGCGAACCTCAAAGTTTTTATTTCTTCTCCATGAATTTTAATACCTACTCCGAATTTTTCTTTTGTTTCCTTTCCTGCTTGCTCAATATACAGATTGAACAACATCGGGGACAGGCTACAACCCTGTCTTACTCCCTTCTCAACCACTGCTTCCCTTTCATGTCCCTCGACTCTTATAACTGCCATCTGGTTTCTGTACAAATTGTAAATAGCCTTTCGCTCCCTGTATTTTACCCCTGCCACCTTTAGAATTTGAAAGAGAGTATTCCAGTCAACATTGTCAAAAGCTTTCTCTAAGTCTACAAATGCTAGAAACGTAGGTTTGCCTATTCTTAATCTTTCTTCTAAGATAAGTCGTAAGGTTAGTATTGCCTCACGTGTTCCAACATTTCTACGGAATCCAAACTGATCTTCCCCGAGGTCCGCTTCTACCAGTTTTTCCATTCATCTGTAAAGAATGCGCGTTAGTATTTTGCAGCTGTGACTTATTAAACTGATAGTTCGGTAATTTTCACATCTGTCAACACCTGCTTTCTTTGGGATTGGAATTATTATATTCTTCTTGAAGTCTGAGGGTATTTCGCCTGTTTCATACATCTTGCTCACCAGATGGTAGAGTTTTGTCAGGACTGACTCTCCCAAGGCCATCAGTAGTTCCAATGGAATGTTATCTACTCCGGGGGCCTTGTTTCGACTCAGGTCTTTCAGTGCTCTGTCAAACTCTTCACGCAGTATCATATCTCCCATTTCATCTTCATCTACATCCTCTTCCATTTCCATAATATTGTCCTCAAGTACATCGCCCTTGTGTAGACCCTCTATATACTCCTTCCACCTTTCTGCTTTCCCTTCTTTGCTTAGAACTGGGTTTCCATCTGAGCTCTTGATATTCATACAAGTCGTTCTCTTATCTCCAAAGGTCTCTTTAATTTTCCTGTAGGCAATATCTATCATACCCCTAGTGAGATAGGCCTCTACATCCTTACATTTGTCCTCTAGCCATCCCTGCTTAGCCATTTTGCACTTCCTGTCGATCTCATTTTTGAGACGTTTGTATTCCTCTTTGTCTGCTTCATTTCATTTCATTTCATACATTTCTTCAATCTCTTCATCATCTGTGGAGCTAGGTGGCATATAAACTTGAATTGCTGTGGTATGCCTGGGCTTCATGTCTACCTTGGCTACAATATTGTGTTCACTATGCTATTCATAGTAGCTTATCCATGTTCCAATTTTTTATTCATTATTAAACCTACTCCTGTATTACCCCTGCTTGATTTTATATTTATAATGCTGTATTCACGTGACTAGAAGTCTTGTTCCTGCTGCTACCGAACCTCACTAATTCCACTATATCCAGCTTTAACCTGACCATTTCCCTTTTTAAATTTTCTAACCTACCTGCCTGATTAAGGGATCTGACATTCCAAGCTCTGACCCATAGAACACCAGTTTTCTTGAAAAAATTAGTAGTTAATAAATGAACCTCCCGAAAGTGCACTTAGTATCAATGACAACTGCTTTGAAAAGCCTTTCCCAAGCACTTTCACAGGAGTATATCCAAGTACTATCCTGAAAATGGGGAAAAGATTCAAACCTCCAGCTAATGTTGATTACTATGATTTGTCATGTAATTTGTTTAAAGATGTTATTGACCGTGCAATTTATCCTTTAACTTATTGTGTAAATAAATCTCACGATGAAAATAAGTTCCATGAGAAAGTAAAAATTTCTAGAGTTGTGCCCATATAAAAAATGTTGAAAAGAACTGTCCCACTAGCTATAGGCTGCCTTTCATAGGCAGAGTACATATTCTCTCATTATATGAGGTGAAGGTGATAGTTGATCTACGCATATCCTTGGAGACTATAAACCAAACTCCATACTCCCCTTGTCTTTCATCTTTTCCAGAAAAGTATATTGAGAATTTCTGCTTATAAATCTCTCCTCTTCCCTTCCACCTGATTTCCTGCAGTGCAACATCTCCGATTTCATACCTTAGCATCTCTTCTGCAACACTATTCATCACTCCTGTTTGCAACAGCATGCGCACGTTCCATGTTACAAATATAAGTGTCAATAAATCCATATTCCTGTTTCCTAGCAGTTTGTCTACATAGGGGCAGTCTGGCATTCCTTGTTGAATTATTCGCAATAATAGATTTTTTACAAGGCACACAGAGGACCGGGCTTTTGTTTTGGGGTTAGCTCCCCTAGAGGGGTTGACAACCTATAGAGTCCCCCCTATGGTGTGGGTCACACTTCGTCTAGCTCCTCAGTCAAGGCCACACCAGCTTAGGTGACCCTGCCAGTAGCTACGCTACCACTGGTACAGCCCTCAACTTCATTAGAGCACACAGAGCCTCCCACCCAGCACTGGAGGTGCCTATGATAAGGTGTGTCCCCTGGGAGGGGATCATTAATTATTAACAGAAACAATAAAGATCTGAGCACTGACACTTGTGGCATTCCAGACCTAATATAAACCAGGCAGACAGTGTTTGTTGGTAATGAGGATCACCCTGTGGCTAAACATGCCTTGGTGCACGGCCAGCACATCTTGGCACAGTGTTACACCGTCTGGGTTATCTGGATACTTCCCACTAACACCAACCTATCCGAACTCCGGAGATGGGAACTTGCTCTTCAATATATCCTCTCTTCCCGTTATCCACCAGGCCTCAATCTCCGCTAATTTTAAGTTGCCGCCACTCATACCTCACCTGTCATTCAACAACATCTTTGCCTCTGCACTTCTGCCTCGACTGACATCTCTGCCCAAACTCTTTGACTTAAATATGTCTGCTTGTGTCTGTATATGTGTGGATGGATATGTGTGTGTGTGCGAGTGTATACCCGTCCTTTTTTCCCCCTAAGGTAAGTCTTTCCGCTCCCGGGATTGGAATGACTCCTTACCCTCTCCCTTAAAACCCACTTCCTTTCGTCTTTCCCTCTCCTTCCCTCTTTCCTGATGAGGCAACAGTTTGTTGCGAAAGCTTGAATTTTGTGTGTATGTTTGTGTTTGTTTGTGTGTCTGTCGACCTGCCAGCACTTTCATTTGGTAAGTCACATCATCTTTGTTTTTAGATATATATTTCCTACGTGGAATGTTTCCCTCTATTATAATATAAACCAAATTTGACTTCTCTCTACTAATGCACACAACTTGTTAGCAGTTCTCTATGAAAGATTTAAGCATATTTATATTGTTGCCATCAAAATCATAATAGAGTAGCTTATTCAACGAGGTATTATGCTCTACACCAGTGGTTCCCAACAGATGGTTTGCAGACCCCCAGGGGTCAGCAAGCTGTGCCAGAGGGGTCCGCAAGATGCTATTTGAACATAAAATATATTAAATATATTTCGTATGATAACATATTTTTTGTTTTGACCACTTCCTGCATGAGCAGAGCTTTAGCGAATGCAAACTTCTGTGTCTAGCATCTTTCTAGAGCCAGCTGACACTAGCACACTTTAGTGCAAAACTAGAATTAACTAGAGGCAAATAGTTCTGCTGTTAGACTGCATGCGCTGCCTCTTTGCAGCTGGCAACTGACAGTCACTTTACACAGAAACTCGCATTTCAGACGACAATCAGCCATTGTTAATTTATTGCCAGTGTTTTACAGACTGTGTTGTTTACATATTCTTCAAACAGTAGCGTTTGTAAAGCATTGTTTTTCGCGGAAGCTACAGTTCATGTAGTTAAAAATGGACTGTTGTTAAAAAGTAGTTTGTTAAAACGAGAGAGGCCTACAGATGAAGAGGAAGGTAATGCATTTGATGTTTAAGCAAGTAAGTCAGTGACTTTCGAACCAAAGTTGTCAGTGTCCATTGAACCTAAATCGTCGGCATCCCTTGAACCTAACCCTTTCAAGATCAGTATTAAGCTTACTGGAAAAATTTGAAAATATAACTCTGATTACTTGGAAATCAGTTTTATTCACTGGACCTGAGCAACAGCCTAAACCTCGATGTGTAATTTGCTATGAAAGCCTTACGAATGAATGTATGAAACCAGCAAAACTCTGACGTCATCTTGAAACAAAGCACCCAGAGTACAAAAGTAAGTAATTAGATTTTTTCAAAAATAAATTAAGAGAGTTGAAAACATCTTGTAAAACAATTACCAAACGCTGTGGTGCAAATGTAAGTGAAAATGCAACCCTTGCATCGTATGAGGTGGCTCAGCTTGTCGCTAAGTGTGGGAAAAACCACACAATTGCTGAGGAACTTATACTGCCATCAGCAATAATACTTTGCAAGAGAATGTTAGGTGATGCAGCTGCTAAGATAATAGGAACTGTCCCACTCTCAAATAATACTGTTCAAAGACGAATTACTGGTATGGCAGTTAATATTGAAGAAACATTGCTGGCTAGACTTTGCATGAGTGACATGTATGCTCTACAATTGGATGAAAGCACAAACATATCAAAAAAAGCTATAATGTTGGTTTACACATGATTCTTATGGAAGGACCAAGTGTTCGAAGATTTTCTTTTTTAATGCGAACTACTGCATACAATAGCAGACGATATTTTTACTGCATTAAATAATTATCTCAATGAACACGTTGACACCCGGAAAAAATGTGTAGGCTTCTCGATGGATGGAGCAAAGTCAATGGCTGGCAAAAAAACAGGACTTCTAGCTCATATCAAAGCAGTAGCCCCTGAGGTGAAATGGACTTTCTATTGTATCCATCATGAAGCCTTAGTAGTCAAAAGATTGTCTGAACCTTTGCAAAAGATGCTTAATGAAGTAGTTCAAATCATCAACTAAATTAAAACTCAACATCTGCAATCCAGATTATTTTCTTTGTTGTGTAAAGAGACCAGCAGTGAGCATGAGCAACTTCTTATTCATTCGGAAGTAAGATGGGTTTCTTGAGGTAGGATCTTGTCATGATTTTTTGAACTTAGAGAAGAGGTTCGTGTTTTCTTTCTTGACACAAAGTACGCAGATTTTCTCACTAACTTCTCTTGGCTTTGCACAGTTGCGTACTTAGCTGATGTGTTTGAACACTTGAATGTGTTAAACTTGAGTTTACAAGGAAAAAATGTAGACATGTTCAAAGTTGAGGATAAGATTAGTGCGATGGTCAAAAAGTGTCACATCTGGGCGTTAAGGATAAAAAACTAGTCACTAACTAACTTTTCTACTTTAAAACAATTCTTGGAGTCATCAGAGGAGAGTTTTCCTGACCAGATCAAGATCAATGTAGCCTAGCGTCTACCCAGCCTAGCCACCACTTGTAGAGGGTATTTCCCTGAACCTGATGACAGATGAATTCAAAATTCCTTTATCTGTGAAGAAATAGACAAAATCCAAGGCCTCACTGAAGAAGAGCAAGATCAACTTGTGAATCTGTCCAGCTGAGGTACGATGATAAACATTTTCATCGGTGATAAAATTTCAGACTTCTGGGCATCAGCACGCAAGGACTACAAGAAACTTGTAGATAAGGCAATGAAAAAGATCCTTCCATTTGCAACAACATATCGGTGTGAGCAAGCATTTTCTTCCATGTGTTTCATGAAAAACAAATATAGGAATCGGCTCGACATGCGGTTGGATTCCAGAGTGAAAGTTTCAAGTTTGGAACCTAATATTTCAAAAATAATGGACTCAAAGGTCAGATTGAACTTATCTCATTAAGAACTCAAAATTAAAACTAACTATATACTGATGGAGTACTTTGTTGTAACTGTATTTGTTCAAATAAATAATACCTTGTATGAAATTAGTGTTTTCTTATTTTTCACATGTCTACTCAATGCAATCTCAAGTGTAGTACGCTTGAAAGACCAATACACTCAGTTTTAATTTTTTCCTGTCATTTTCAGTTCATACTCAATTTTTATTTTTTTAAGAAGTTTGTACTAAACACCCAGATTTGAAGACAAAGATTTTGAGCAATAATCAAAAATTTAACAATAACAATGATGGCTAAATTGAAAAAGTTTTAAGCTCAATATTTTTTCAATAATGAATATGTCAATGTTTTTTCTAAGTACCAAAAACAGAAAACGTATAAAAAGACTCTTAATTCGGCTTTTTTAGGTACCTGATACTGTGATATGACAAGGTACCAATCATGCTCAATGAGGGGGTCCTTGAGAAAATTTTGTTGGGAACCCCTGCTCTACAAAATCAAAAGCTCTGCTGAGGTCACAAAACATAGCCCCTAACCTCAAACACAATTAGGACAAATTTTACTTGTGAATCCATTGAGTCAGTTGTGCCTTTACCTTTCCTGAACCCTAATTGTTTATCATTGATTATATTTTATTTGCCCAAATAAACACTAACTTTTTTATACATTATCGTTTCAAAAATTTTAGAAAAAGAGGAGTTATGGATATGAGCCTATAGCTAGTGGGACAGTTCTTTTCAACATTTTTTATATGGGCACAACTCTAGAAATTTTTACTTTCTCATGGAACTTATTTTCATCGTGAGATTTATTTACACAATAATTTAAAGGATAAATTGCATGGTCAATAACATCTTTAAACAAATTACATGACAAATCATAGTAATCAACATTAGCTGGAGGTTTGAAACTTTTCCCCATTTTCAGGATAGTACTTGGATATACTCCTGTGAAAGTGCTTGGGAAAGGCTTTTAAAAGCAGTTGTCATTGATACTAAGTGCACTTTCGGGAGGTTCATTTATTAACTACTAATTTTTTCAAGAAAACTGGTGTTCTATGGGTCAGAGCTTGGAATGTCAGATCCCTTAATCAGGCAGGTAGGTTAGAAAATTTAAAAAGGGAAATGGTCAGGTTAAAGCTGGATATAGTGGAATTAGTGAGGTTCGGTAGCAGCAGGAACAAGACTTCTAGTCACATGAATACAGCATTATAAATATAAAATCAAGCAGGGGTAATACAGGAGTAGGTTTAATAATGAATAAAAAATTGGAACATGGATAAGCTACTATGAATAGCATAGTGAACACAATATTGTAGCCAAGGTAGACATGAAGCCCAGGCATACCACAGCAATTCAAGTTTATATGCCACCTAGCTCCACAGATGATGAAGAGATTGAAGAAATGTATGAAATGAAATGAAATGAAGCAGACAAAGAGGAATACAAACGTCTCAAAAAAGAGATCGACAGGAAGTGCAAAATGGCTAAGCAGGGATGGCTAGAGGACAAATGTAAGGGATGCAGAGGCTTATCTCATGAGGGGTAAGATAGATACTGCCTACAGGAAAATTAAAGAGACCTTTGGAGAAAAGAGAACCACTTGTATGAATATCAAGAGCTCAGATGGAAACCCAGTTCTAAGCAAAGAAGGGAAAGCAGAAAGGTGGAAGGAGTATATAGAGGGTCTATACAGGGGCGATGTTCGTGTGGACAATATTATGGAAATGAAAGAGGATGTAGATGAAGATGAAATGGGAGATATGATACTGCGTGAAGAGTTTGACAGAGCACTGAAAGACCTAAGTCAAAACAAGGGCCAGGGAGTAGACAACATTTCATTAGAACTACTGACAGCCTTGGGAGAGCCAGTCCTGACAAAACTCTACCATCTGATGAGCAAAATGTATGAGACAGGCGAAATACCCTCAGATTTCAAGAAGAATATAATAATTCCAATCCCAAAGAAAGCAGTTATTGACAGATGTGAAAATTACCGAACCATCAGTTTAATAAGTCACAGCTGCAAAATACTAACGCGAATTCTTTACAGACGAAAGGAAAAACTTGTAGAAGCCGACCTCGGGGAAGATCAGTTTGGATTCTGTAGAAATGTCGGAACACCTGAGGCAATACTGACCCTACGACTTATCTTAGAAGAAAGATTAAGGAAAAGCAAACCTACATTTCTAGCATTTGTAGACTTATAGAAAGCTTTTGACAATGTTGAGAGGAATACCTTCTTTCAAATTCTGAGGGTGGCAGGGGTAAATTACAGGGAGCGAAAGGCTATTTACAATTTGTATAGAAATGAGATGGCAGTTATAAGAGTCGAGGGACATGAAAGGGAAGCAGTGATTGGAAAGGGAGTGAGACAGGGTTGTAGCCTCTCCCCGATGCAATTCAATCTACATATTGAGCAAGCAGTAAAGGATACAAAAGAAAAATTCAGAGTAGGTATTAAAATCCATGGAGAAGAAATAAAAACTCTGAGGTTCACCGATGACATTGTAATTCTGTCAGAGACAGCGAAGGACCTGGAAGAGCAGTTGAACGGAATGGACAGTGTCTTGAAAGGAGGGTATAAGATGAACATCAACAAAAGCAAAACAAGGATAATGGAATGCAGTCGAATTAAGTTGGGTGATGCTGAGGGAATGAGATTAGGAAATGAGACACTTAAAGTAGTAAAGGAATTTTGCTATTTGGGGAGCAAAATAACTGATGATGGCCGAAGTAGAGAGGATATAAAATGTAGACTGGAAATGGCAAGGAAAGCGTTTCTGAAGAAGAGAAATTTGTTAACATCGGGTATTGTTAGGAAGTTGTCTCTGAAAGTATTTGTATGGAGTGTAGCCATGTATGGAAGTAAAACATGGATGATAAATAGTTTAGACAAGAACAGAATAGAAGCTTTCAAAATGTGGTGCTGAAGAAGAATGCTGAAGATTAGATGGATAGATCACATAACTAATGAGGAGGTATTGAATAGAATTAGGAAAAAGAGGAGTTTGTGGCACAACTTGACTAGAAGAAAGGATCGGTTGGTAGGACATGTTGTGAGGCATCAAGGGATCACAAATTTAGTACTGGAGGGCAGCGTGGAGGGTAAAAATTGTGGAGGAAGACCAACAGATGAATACACTAAGCAGATTCAGAAGGATGTAGGCTGCAGCAGCTACTGGGAGGTGAAGAAGCTTGCACAGGATAGAGTAGCATGGAGAGCTGCATCAAACCAGTTTCAGGACTGAAGACCACAACAACAGCAACAATGATGTTAAAAAAATTAATCAGATAGTGAAGGGATCTGAAAATTTTATAGTAGGAAAAGAAAGAGAAGGAAAAGTAGTAGGTAAATATGGAATGGGGGTAAGAAATGAGAGAGGAAGTTGCCTGGTAGAATTATGCACAGAGCATAGCTTAATCATAGCTAACACTTGGTTTAAGAATCATGAAAGAAGGTTGTATATGTGGGAGAGGCCTCGAGACACTGGAAGATTTGAGATATGTTATATAATGGTAAAACAGAGATTTAGGAATCCGGTTTTAAACTGTAAGACATTTTCAGGGACAAAAAAACTGAAGAAACTGCAAAAATGTGGGAATTTAAGGAGATGGGACCTGGATAAACTGAAACAACCAGAGGTTGTAGAGAGTTTCCGAGAAAGCATTAGGGAACAATTGACATGAATGGATGAAAGAAATATGGTAGAAGAAGAATGGGTAGTTTGAGAGATGAAATAGTGACGGCAGCAGAGGATCAAGTAGGTAAAAAGATGAGAGCTAGTTGAAATCCTTAGGTAACAGAAAAGATACTGAATTTAATTGATGAAAGGAGAAAATATAAAAATGCAGTAAATGAAGCAGGTGAAAAGGAATACCAATTTATCAAAAATGGGATCAACAGGAAGTGCAAAATGGCTATGCAGGGATGGCTAGAGGACCAATGTAGGGATGTAGAGGCTTATATCACCAGGGGTAAGATAGATACTTCCTACAGGAAAATTAAAGAGATCTTTGGATAAAAGTGAACGACCTGTATGAGCATCAAGTGCTCAGATAGAAAACCAGTTCTAAGCAAAGAAGGGAAAGCAGAAAGGTAAAAGGAGCATATAGACGGTCTATACTAGGGTGACGTACTTGTGGGCAGTATTATGGAAATGGAAGAGGATGTAGATGAAAATGAAAGGGAGATATGATACTGCGTGAAGAATTTGACAGAGCAGCAAAAGGCCCCAGAAGTAGACAACATTCCATTAGGACTACTGGTAGCCTAGGAAGAGCCAGCCAGGACAAAACTCTACCATCTGGCGAGCAAGATGTATGAGACAGACAAAATACCCTAAGATTTCAGGAAGAATATATTAATTCCAGTCCCAAAGAAAGCAGGTGTTGACATGTGCGAAAATTACTGAACTATCAGTTTAATAAATAATGATGGCTGAAATATACTAACACGAAATCTTTACAGATGAATGGAAAAACTGGTAGATCCCAACCTTGGGGGGAGATCAGTTTGGATTCTGTAGAAATGTAGGAACACATGAGGCAATACTGACCTATGACTTATCTTAGAATTTATATTAAGGAAAGGCAAAGTTTCCAAAAGTGGTGCTACAGAAGAATCCTGAAGATTAGTTGCATAGATCATGTAACTAATGAGGAGGTACTGTAATGAATTGGGGAGAAGAAGAATTTGTGGCACAACTTGACTAGAAGAATGGATTGGTTGGTAGGACATGTTCTGAGGCATCAAGGGTACCAATTTAGTATTGGAGGGCATCATGGAGGGTAAAAATCATAGGGGGAGACCAAGGCATGAATACACTGAGCAGGTTCAGAAGGATGTAGGTTGCTGTAGTTACTCAGAGATGAAGAAGCTTGCTCAGGATAGAGTAGCAAGGAGAGCTGCATCAAACCAGTCTCTGAACTGAAGACCACAACAACAACAACAACAATTTCTTCAATGGATTGGATACAAAATTTCTTACATTCTTCTGGGGTTATGGCAATATCATCTTTTTGTTTAGAGTAGACAATAGAGTTAATTTCACTTCCAGGTTCTTTGCATTTTTTCTGTTATCATATTTTTTTTTTTTTTTTTTTTTTTTTTTTTTGTTTACTTTTCAATGTTTAGTATATCATGTAGTTTCTTTGCTTCATTGATTGCCTGCTTATACTTATACTTAGCTCTGGCGTACAATTCTTTATACACTTCTGATTTACCAGTTTAGAACAGTTCAGAATATAGCATAACAGTAACCCTGGCATAGAAAATCCATGGATAAACATTGGGAAACTTTCTATTCATTAAGTATTAAAACATAATACTTAAAAAAAGGATGAAATGAATTTTTGGACACACATTTTATCATTTCCATTTTCTATGAACACAATCGTAACTGTGGTAGACAATCTCATATGACAAAATCCCACAAAACAAAAAGAATAATATATTTCTTTAAGCATTGTAAGTGAAACAGAGTGTTTATTCCTGTTTCTCACAAATGATATGTAAATATAAAAAATAATTTGCAAAATGAAAATAAAGAAAAAAATGCCATAGAGCCCGATGACATATGTACAAGAATAGTTAATTACTGTTCAGAGTTTCCAGTGGAGCCAATGATATTTCTAATAAACAAGTGTAGGGAAGAATCCCTGAGCCTCAAAGCCAATACAGTATTGGGCCAACTGCTTTTCATTCTCTATATAAACGATATGAGTACACTAAAGTGTCCAAATGTCATTATATATGCTGATGATATGGGTCAATGGAGGTGACCAATCCCACCCGTCGCCTTTGACCTGTGATGTAAAGGTGTTGTGGTGTGTGACATATTATGGTGCAGAGTTTAGTTTATGAGTGTGTTTTGTTTGTAGATGCTGCCTTGTTGCGGTTGGTGGTGTCCTCTGGTGGTGTGTGTTGGTCTGCGTGTTATGTGGTGTATTGGGTTCATTTGGGTGGGAAATTGGTTTCAGTGAGTTAAGAATTAAGTTTCTGTTGTGTTTATGGTATTGCAATGTCGTTTGCTGTTACTGGTTTGCTGTTTGTTACACGGTATGTCATTTAATTGTTTGTGACTTCTATTGTTAGGTGTGGATATGACTTCTAGGTTTAATAGTGTGCGGCTGCGGCCTAAAATTGGGGACGACATGTTGTCCGTTATTAAGTTTCTGCATCTTTTTGGGCTTGTGATGGAGATTGAAATGCGGTGTTTGCAAGCTCAGTATGTGAATACCCAGAGTTCTGGCATCTCAGATCAGGGACTGTTGGTGGATTTTTGTTTTGGGGGGGAGGGTGAAGGTTGGGTAGGGGGGTGGGGGGTTGGTAGGTTGTAGGTGGGTTGGGAGTTAGTTTTGGTTGTTTTTTTGTGTGTGTGTATGTGTATGTGTGTGTGTGTGTGTGTGTGTGTGTGTGTGTGTGTGTGTGTGTGAGAGAGAGAGAGAGAGAGAGAGAGATTGGGGTGGCTGACCTAGTGTGTTAGTGTGTAGTGCCAGAACTTTTTTGGGATAAGTAGTCGTTTTTTTGGGTCTACTGTCCGCGTGTTATGATGTTCAGTGGAGATTTTATGTATTGATCGGTCGGTGTTATTTACTGTATATGTGGGTGGTTGATGTATTGGTATCGGCGCTTGTGGTTGATTTATGTATCTTAGGTGAAGAACTCAATTCCAATTTTTTTTGTATCGTCAGTTGTATTTGAGCCATATAGGTCGTGGGAAGTAGTAGTAGTAGTAGTAGTAGTAGTAGTAGTAGAGGGGTTTTGTGGGCGCACGACAGCAAGGTCTTCATCGCCCGTTCAGTATCATAGTGAGACGGGTGTCAAGAAAAAAAAAACTCGGAACATTTACATGAAACGGAACATAAAACATGGGGAACAATCATTGAAAAATATGTGCTCACCCACACCGAAGCGTGGGATGAAGCAGGGCGTCAGCAGTAAAACATGGACAACACAGGAAGAAAATGGTAGAGGGAGCTAAAACAATGTAGCAGATGGAAGTGGCTGGCCGACCGCAAGGAAAAAAGGGAGGAGTCAGCCTCTCTGAAATACACTAAAATTTCCAGCCTAAAAGTTTAGGCCAGAGTCCAGACACATCACAAAACTTAAAAACCCTAGACACACATGTCTCATCGTTAGCTAAAACACAAGGCAGATCCCCATCAACTTGTGCTTCTGCCCTTGCATCATGGTATAAAATGCAGTCTGTTAAAATGTGCTGGACAGAGATGTGCACAGTCGTCATAGCTATGTGTGTTTTGGTATCATGAGCTGCTGTTGACCCATATAGGTCAAGGGAAGTGTCGTCATAGCTGTTTTGGCATCGTAAGCTGCTGTTGACCTATATGGGTCAAGGAAAGTGTGTGATTCCAGTTTTCGTTGTTTCATGTGTTGGTTTTGTGGTATCGATAGTTGCAGTGTGATTATAATTTTTGGTGTAGTTGGTTTGTATTTTGTGGTATCGACAATTGCGATTGAGCTATGTAGGTGAAGGGAAGTGACCGATGCCTGTCGATATTGTGAGTGTAGAGGAATTTTGGATTTTGCAGTGTTTTTATGTAGTCGTTTTGTGTGGTTTGGGATTGTGGTGTGTGCCTGTATGTGTTTATATTTAATTTGTCTCCACCCAAAAAACTCCAATTTCCCGCACTGATCCCTTTAGTTAGATTTTATTTTTGGAGGAAGATGTGTTTGTTGGTTTTATATGTATTTTCGTGTTTATGTAATGACGTTATAGGCACCATATTGGAGACGTTGAGAATGGCCGTTTCCGCTAAATTAGTGGCGTCATGGGTCAAAGCAGACGAGTGGAATCGGACGCTTCTGTAATCCAGATGATACATCTTTTGTAGCTAGTGATAGGACTTACAATGTCCTGGAGAAAAAACTTACTCTGATCATACAAAATGCAAACCAGCATTTAAGTAGTAACAGTTTGTTCATAACTGGTACACACACAATGTACATGCAGTTCTGAGCCAGCAGAAATATCCACACTGAAAATATCGGCCTAAAAAGTGGGAACACAGACCTACATGAGACAAGTAGCTATATTTAAGTATTTGGGTGTGGTAATAAACCTGGGAAAATTATGTTGATAATGTGTATTCAAAAATATGTACGATTCTTATCAGTCCTGTAACGTAAAACACTGATTTTCTTGCTTGTTTCAAGCTGTCATCATGTAAGATGATCTAAGGAGAAATAAACATTAACGTTATTCTTGTTGGTTTATCGAACATCGTATTTGTTTCTGTTACATGTACCTGGGGTTCATCTATTAATAACAAAGCAACGTCACATATGCAATCTGTATTCGGAAATTATATGACAAACTGTCACGTAAAACAGTAATACCGTTCCATTCGTTGCGCTATTCTCATATGAGCGTAAGTTGTCTATCAATACAACCAAGTATTTGTAATATGGCCTGGTAGATCAAAATGTGAAGCTATGTGACATCTTTAACATTAAAGTTACTCAATTACAGATATTGGAGTTATGTTTCGTGTAAACACACTACAAGACACTGTAATATGAGGTGCATTCAAGTTCTAAGGCCTCCGATTTTTTTTCTCTGGACTGGAATGAGATAGAAACATGCGCATTGTTTTAAAATGAGGCCGCATTCATTGTCAATACGTCCCAGAGATGGCAGCACCGTACGGCAGATGGAATTTTACCGCCAGTGGCGAGATTGAGAACTGTTTTAAATACTTAAAATGGCGACGTTTTCCTTACTTGAACAGCGTGCAATCACTCGTTTTCTGAATTTGCGTGGTGTGAAACCAATTGAAATTCATCATCAGGCAGAACATCATGTGACAACAAACTGAAACAACCTTGGGCTCACACAAGCCGGTCTGACGACATGATCGAGAAAGTGCAGAGAATTGTTTTGGGGGATCACCGAATGACTGTTGAACAGATCTCCTCCAGAGTTGGCATTTCTGTGGGTTCTGTGCACACAATCCTGCATGACGACCTGAAAATGCGAAAAGTGTCATCCAGGTGGGTGCCACGAATGCTGACGGACGACTACATGGCTGCCCGTGTGGCATGTTGCCAAGCAATGTTGAGGCGCAACGACAGCATGAATGGGACTTCCTTTTCGTCGGTTGTGACAATGGATGAGGCGTGGATGCCATTTTTCAATCCAGAAACAAAGCGCCAGTCAGCTCAATGGAAGTACACAGATTCACCGCCACCAAAAAAATTTCGGGTAACCGCCAGTGCTGGAAAAATGATGGTGTCCATGTTCTGGGACAGCGAGGGCGTAATCCTTACCCATTGCGTTCCAAAGGGCACTACGGTACAGGTGCATCCTGCGAAAATATTTTGAAGAACAATTTCCTTCCTGCACTGCAACAAAAACGTCCGGGAAGGGCTGCGCGTGTGCTGTTTCACCAAGATAACGCACCCGCACATTGATCTAACGTTACGCAACAGTTTCTTCGTGATAACAACTTTGAAGTGATTCCTCATGGTCCCTACTCACCCGACCTGGCTCCTAGTGACTTTTGGCTTTTTTCAACAATGAAAGACACTCTCCGTGGCCGCACATTCACCAGCCGTGCTGCTATTGCCTCAGCGATTTTCCAGTGGTCAAAACAGACTCCTAAAGAAGCCTTCGCCGCTGCCATGGAATCATGGCGTCAGCATTGTGAAAAATGTATACGTCTGCAGGGCGATTAAGTCGAGAAGTAACGCCAGTTTCATCGATTTCTGGTGAGTAGTTAATCAGAAAAA
This sequence comes from Schistocerca americana, assembly GCF_021461395.2. Classification (NCBI taxonomy): domain Eukaryota; kingdom Metazoa; phylum Arthropoda; class Insecta; order Orthoptera; family Acrididae; genus Schistocerca; species Schistocerca americana. The sequence continues at coordinate 719,588,858 of NC_060123.1, forward strand.
AAAAACGGGGGCCTTAGAACTTGAATGCACCTCGTATATTCGGTTTGTGTTATTATGGGGGTAGAGTCAGTCTGGAATTATACAGTTACTATAAACCTTGTTACTTCCTTTGAGAAAACCACTTGGCAAGTGTTTTGTTTAAGATCACTGAAAGTGCCAGTACGAGAATATGAATCTAACGCCAGCACTGCATTAATTTAATCATTTGGAGAATGTACAACTACAATTTATCTTTCAGTAATCACTCAATAATACTAGCTTCCTCATACACAAATGAAAGACCGAATTAAAAACGGCACTTTATGGAGAGACCTTTAATACAGTGGATCATTACTTTCATAATACGTAAATATGCAGGCTTCAATCCGAGAAACACCAAATATGTCAACAACTTCGGAAACCTTGAAATTAAGATGGCGGCTGTTATTTACTTGCGTCTCAAGTAGCGTCTAGCAACCCACTGGTCGCAATGTTGCGCTTCTGATTCGCTACTGTATATGACATCATGAATTTAACTGTCAGCCAATCAGAATCGCAACCAGTGGGTCGCGCGATAAATGTGATGGATTTTGGCGGGAAGATGGGTCAATTCGGCTACTTCCACTAACCTAACCCCCTTCTCCACCCCAAGAAAAATAGCGGGAAGTTCAAATTCCAACACGATAATGCGTACACCATGGATCTCTACTAACCTAAGAAAAATCGCAGGAAGATAGGTCATTTGGGCTACCTTCACTAACCTAAGTCATCCGACCGCCACCTCTTCCTAGGAACTGGTGCCAAGTTCGAATTTTGGCTGTGAAATAGGTCAATTGAGGTATGTCTATCAGCCAAATAAAATGGGGGGAAATAAAGCTCACCTCCACTAACCTAAGTCACTCGACCACCACCTCTTCCTAGGGATTGGTGCACTGGGCAGCTGGAGAGAGGAAGAAGTGTACTTTATTTATTTTTTAGCAATTTATCTACCGGTAGGGATGTATTTTGAAAGATGGTATATTTATCACAGTGATACAGAACACACTTCACTGACATGCCACACAGCATACAGACCTGCAAACTACTTCGAAATAAGTCATGTACAACACTCTGCACATGCGACTGCTGATTGTAAACTGCCAAAATAATGCATTGCAGAGCCTACAGACCTGCGAACCACTCGTAAATAATGCAATACATTTATGTCCAGAGAACCAAACAACTTGTGTATTGAAATTTCCTGGCAGGTTAAAACTGTGTGCCCGACCGAGACTCGAACTCGGGACCTTTGCCTTTCGCGGGCAAGTGCTCTACCATCTGAGCTACCGAAGCATGACTCACACCTGGTCCTCACAGCTTCACTTCTGCCAGTATCTCGTCTCCTACCTTCCAAACTTTATAGAAACTCTCCTGTGAACCTTGCAGAACTAGCACTCCTGAAAGAAAGGGTATTGCGGAGACATGGCTTAGCCACAGCCTAGGGGATGTTTTCAGAATGAGATTTTCACTCTGCAGCAGAGTGTGCACTGATATGAAACTTCCTGGCAGATTAAAACTGTGTGCACGACCGAGACTCGAACTCGGGACCTTTGCCTTTCGCAGGCAAGTGCTCTACCATCTGAGCTACCGAAGGACGACTCACACCCGGTCCTCACAGCTTCACTTCTGCCAAAGCTGTGAGGACCAGGTGTGAGTCGTGCTTCGGTAGCTCAGATGGTAGAGCACTTGCCCGCGAAAGGCAAGGTCCCGAGTTCGAGTCTCGGTCAGGCACACAGTTTTAATCTGCCAGGAAGTTTCATATCAGCGCACACTCCACTGCAGAGTGAAAATCTCACTCTCAAAACTTGTGTATTGTCAAAATAATAATACGTCTAAAAGACTCTGCAAACATGCTTGCTGATCATCAACTCTCTAAATCATGCAAGAGTCTTTATATAAACAAACAATTAGAGGCAGCACCATCATCCAGTGTGTTTGCCACTAGGTCAGGACTCCAAGTGTGCTAGTACACCCTACCACCACCAGAGGGCACTGTCATCCATTCTGTGACGTAATCCAAGATGGCAGCCATGACATGAGTACTGTTATCCAGATGGCAGCAAACAGTGTGTTCACCATGAGGTCTATACCTAGTACATAGTACCACCACCAGAGAACACTGTCATCTGTTCAGTGACGTAATCCAATATGTTGGGGGAAATGGCAGGAAAATGACTCTGCCAATGCTAGACGTAGGTTATTACTTTGCAGGCAGTGTCTCCACCACGAGATCTAAACTCCAACTGACCTAGTATACAATACTGCCACCAGAGGGTGCTATCAACCTTACTGTGATGTAATCCCAGCTGGTGGTCTGGAGGGGGAAAATGGCGCGAAAATGACTCATCCAGCACTGGGCTGCTGGAGAGAGTAAGGAAGGAGTGTACTTTATTTATTTTGGAACAATTTATTTAGGGATGGAGTATATTTATCACACTGATACAAAACACATGCTTGGTGTCATGTCACACAGACCACAGTTCTGTAAACTACTCCTAAATAATGCTCTGCAGACACGCAAACAACTCCTAATTTACTGAAATAATTTCAGTACAGACATGCAGACTCCTTCTAAATATTGCAGTACACTCATGTTTAGACACACTCAGTACTCATAAAACGTCCAAATAACGCATAGCACAGCCTACAGATCTGCTCACAAAATATTGCAACAGACACGCAAAATACTTACGCAGACACCATCCACCACCCGTTGTCCAGGAGAACCGCACAGGAGGCTACCTGTAGCCTTGCGAAGTGACATGACCATCAGCTGTCAAATCACTCACAGATGCCCTCAGGCATGAGGCGGCAACATCCCTTTCATAATTGATACCTGCAACGCGACCAGGCGGGAGCACAGACATTCCAGGGGCACGCGTGCTGTCACAGCCGTGAGCTGCCACGGATGCAGGTGAAACTAGTCTATTTTTGGGTATACATTCAGTGTTAAACTGACATCATAGGACTCCAAGGTACACTCACGCAGCTCCCATATGAGAGATGCCTCTGGACAGCATTTCTCTTTACCGTTGATGACAGAGTAGCACAGGGCACATTGTTCCTAGCACAACATGGGAGATGCATCTAACCGTGCTTAAATGCCCAGCATGACTGACACAAAGCCGTGAAGTGTGCGCATGTAGCTACAAACCATCACAAGCACATCTAACAATGTTCTCAATCTTATACTGATGCACATGCATTTGTAAAAAATAAGAACCAAGTCGAGCACATGGAAATTGTGTAATGTCCCAGAAATAGTTAATGCTCGCTTTCTTGGTGTCTCAGCTTGTATGCACGGAAATTCTTGCACTAACAGAACGAAAATAGCGCAGAATAACATCGAATGCAGTCATCCTAGCGATCCTAACGTGATATCTCGTCCATCACATGTTAGCCGTCCTGCTTCAACATACATAAACGTCCTCCACTATGTAGAGACTCCTATATTCCAGCACAATGGATGTCTTGTGAATGAATCAAGCATTATGATTGGCTCTTATCGAATTCACCCGTCAAATTACTGTTGCAACCGGTGTAGATACACTGTACACCTTTTTCCCTTCTGCAGATGAGAGTTTCAGCAGTTTTTTTACCCAGATCGCCATATTGCACTGGCAATTAAATCTTACAAACTACCATACATATCGTCAAATATGGAAAGACTCTTACTCATTTACACTGCTCTCCCACCGAGGAGAGGAGCTTGAATATTGGAATGTGAAATAGACCTGCAGCCCATCAATATATCACCGCATGCCCTGTATAACGTCAAATAAGGAAAGACACCTACTCAATTACACTGCTCTCCCACCGAGGACAGGAGCTTGAATATAAGTGTGTGAAACCGATCTCCAACCCAGCAATATATTACCGAATGCCCTGTCGAAGTAGTAAACATACAATTCGAATCCTGCGCCAAACAAAATCATCCCTTTTACATCATTCGTACATATACCGCAAAGACAGACAGTACTGTACATACTCCTCATAGCTCTAGATATTTTACTGCAGCCGACGATCACACCTACTTCCTTGCTTGCTCGCTTTTCTACACACATCTCCAGACTCAAAGATTACAACAACGAATGTATTTTAGCATGTTTCGCCACAATATTATACCATTTTCGCGTTACTTCTCAATATCAAGCACTAGGTAGCATACTACAGATCGCTAGCGCAACATAATTCCCAAGATAAAGACTGGAAATTATTTCTCTACAAACCTGTAACTTTAGTTAAATGGGGCGTGCTGCAAGCCACTGGCTATCTAGAAACTTGTCTCATCTGCCAAGACATTTACTCGGTAACTCGAAACAAATAGAGGAAACTGATATTTCCACTCTCAAATACCGATGTCGGTGATGTAGTAGATATCAAATCATCCCTATGATATACAAGGTCAACTAAAGTGTTTCTCATGTCTAGAGAACCGGCAAACGTGTCTTCCACATGCTAGATGCACACATCACAATCGATCGTCTCTCAACTAAATAAAATGTGCAGAAGCAGTCAAGCAAACAAATTACATGGGAGGGAATAACGATTCAGCCAAACGCCCATCCCTATTCAATCTTCTCAAATTTCCACCCAATCACGAAAGCTATCCAACAGATACTAAGTATTAGTTCGCTATTCGGTCGTCTAGAAGACAACACGGTTAGATCATCTACATTCCTACACTCCAACAGGCATCTCCAGTGTGACATCTCCTACCATTAAGGGGAAACGTGAATCACCCCCGCCTAGGTCACCGACGCTACAGGTCGAGCATGCACATGAAGGATGTTTATCCTAAGAAATTGGTCACATATATATATATATTACCCCTATACTTACAACTAAATGTTATTATCGCACTCTCAGTTCAATGACATCTGACAATGATCGAAGTATCGGAAATACACTCTGTTGACGGCTGTGGCTCTGGAAATAGAAATATCAGTACAACTCCTATGACTTGACATACTCTTCCTATGCTATCACAGTACTTCAAGTCAAATCCATACCTTCCTTACAACTGGACATTGTCATTTCCTTTGCACATGTCAGAACACAAACACATACTTCATAAGCCTGATGCTCAAATGTGAACATATCACGCAAGCCCTACTACTATGCATAATACTTCGTCAATAACTGATGGCTGGCGATACGAAATAAAACTGAGAGAAAATCAACAATGGGTGGATATGTATCATAAGGATTCCTTGTGAGTGCCACCACCGTGTCCTAGAAAGAGAGACGTAATTGGCCAGATGTTAAAAAAACTCGATCCCAACAACTACTGTATGTTACTGTCGCAAGCGGTCATGGTTCTACAGGTGCACACAAGTACCCATGTTAAGACCTATACTAGCTTTATAAATCGAGGTAAGACATTACCTCTGAATTAGGTGGCTTTTCTATCCGGACAGATACTGAGATGGTGATCGCTGGAGTGTATATTATCAGACCAGCACTCCAGTTACACGTAGCCCACGATGCAACCTCGTTAAACAATCGCTGAATTTTGAAAGTGATTCGGCTAAGGGATGTGGTATGTAAGTGGTATTTGCAACTCCCTCACACCGCCCCACCTAGATATTTCTACAGTACTTGTAATGTGTTCTGTCTTGGTACCATATCAGAGGTTCTGTGATATATCCACTGAGCTATAGGCGATGACTGATTGAGAAGGAACACAAACAGTAGTAGTAGATGACGTGCCGAGTGAGGTCGTAAGAAAATGTTCACTAGCTTTTCAGATCTCTAGTGTTACACTATCTGCTAGAAATGATGTCCATTATTTGGGATCAAGTCTTTCCGTTCAACCACATACCTGCGTCAGATCACACCCACAAGTGGATCATATTTTTGGCACTCTCATATCTCAAAACGAGTCACCTTTATCGAACCTGTCTGCTACAGTAAAATTCCAACCTGGTTTTAGTCAGCCCCCTACGCATCTTGCAACTGCTCCCCTTTAGACAGCTTTACACATGTGATCATTCCAATTTAAGTCAGAACTGAGCAGAAGTCGGAGAAAGACATAACCGCCGCCTTCTGCAACCTGTGTAGAACAACCTGAGTTAGAGCAACAGGAGCGTGTTCAAACCATTCCGTGGAAATGCGGGCATTGTGGTGCACCTCCAAACTGCGTACAGATACTACAATCCAAAGTAGATCCGCATCGATTCACGTCTGTCTCCCTAACATGCTATCATCGTTATTTTGTACCATCCGACAGAGAAAAATTACGAACTACAAAAGCTCCACTAACTTCAGTTCATACAGAACTCACCTAGGCGTCGTTTCTAGTGTGATGCGTAGTAGCGATGTGGGTCCGGCACAGAGAGAGACTTGTTGCGATGCTTCCCAGAATAGTATTCCTAATGGGACACCCAAACCATCGTCACATTTAGCTATCAAACTACCGCTGTTGCCGATGCAGGACGATCCTGTTTAATATACAGCTCTTGATCCATTGCAGAGGGCAGTTTAAGGTTTCATCACCCGTCCTATGGGAGGATTGCCGTATCCCACAGACTATACTGTAAGTCGCAAGAGACGCTCCCTGTGACCCTGTGTGGTTGTTTGAAACATTGTTTTCTAACCCACTTTGTACACTGTCATACATTTTGTTTTTCTGCGACGACTTTGATGTGCATGTCAGGTCCTAAACTAACATTAAGACACTCTGATCCACGGCCTCTGGCAGAAAACTAGACATCGCACAACGTAAATCATATTGTTACTGTGGCTACCATAACACGCCACAAACACTGGATGATTTTAAATAAAAGAGAGTTACAACATGAGCAAACTGGAAGAGTTTTACAGCTTTGGCGTAGGTTTCCAAACTACATTTAAACCCATCCGTTAGAGTCACGGAATAGCTGATGACTCTACATTCTGTTTCGACAGATTCATCATATTGCTGTCATGTAAGCGATCAGTATTTTCGTCATATCCACTCCATCCACCAAAACTCTTTCCCCAACTCAAACAAGCGGTATCTATCAATCATTATGTGGTAACCAACAGCATGCTAGTGCACAGATGGGATAGAAAAGACACAATCAATATACTCTTATAATAAGCATCACAGTTGATAGTGCGAAAAATTTTACAGTAATTTCAACACCGACCAATGCTGTGACAGCATGTTTCTCAATTTCAGTGTCATAGCTGAACCGCCCCTTCTCCACTTTGCGAGTATCATTGTGAACGTGTAGCACGTCCTTTCATTGTTAATTGTCGAACACATAAATCATCAAAGTATACCAGACAGAGCTCCACATATTTCTAACACCTCGAGTGTAGTGTTTAATTTACGATCTATCTCTCTGCGTATGGGAGTCGCAGAGTATTCTCACTGTCTTAGGGTAAAATTAGAGAGTGAACGATCCTCCACACACAGTCATTGACCAACCCGCCCTGCAGCACCGTTACTGAATTAATCTGCAACCGACCAGAAAAAGACCGCTACACTCCACGTCTCGTGAATGAATGGAGCTTTCCGAGTCCCCACCCATGCAAAGGCATCAGATTTCTCGCGATGGGCCAATGTCGAGGAGCTTAGCACTCCCTACCGATGTATAGTAACAGATTTGAAAGTGTCGTGACGTAATAGCAGACTGTTAAGAACAAGAATCGATTTTAAGCGCGATGGAGCTCCAGATGAATGGAGTTCAACACATTTTTACGTAAATCAACCAACCTATGAACTCTAAAGTATTCTTCTAGAGTCTAGGATCGGTACGTGGAAGGTACTGGTAACAGATATCATAAACACACGCATTCCTAAGGCTACAACGATCTGCACTTAAAACGGGCTATAATGTTAGATCGCTTCCGTTCCGACCTATCAGTTGTATGAAATGTAGCGCTGATAAAACTCGAAAGTAAGAAGTATGTTTCAAGCACATGACATACATCCTTCTTCCCGGTTTCTCTACGATAAACTATGTTATCGAACCGTAAATCGAAAGAACTACTTCCGTAAAACATTTGCTCCGCGTGACATGAGCAGGAGTCATTGCATAAATCAAAGTTCGTTTAGAGAAATGTGTCAAGTTTCATCACACATTAGATGGAAGTCCTCTGATGATCGGCAGTTTTATCGTTAACGATAGCAAGTAGACAGTGCTTAGAACCACATACGAGTAGAATGCAGGGTATGTCATGCAACTGATGCCTCCGGAGAGAACAGTGGAATAGCTGACCTGCAGCAACTTTTCCTTCTCTATAACGCATCAGTCAACCATTACACCGTACTTCGTTACAGCTCCATTTCAATCGATCACGCTGTCCACTCTCTGTTATCCTTTAATGCAGATTCATGTAAGTTTAGAGGTGAATGGTTCTCTGACTTCCTGAAAAGCACCAAATACAGTAGTCAACTCGGGTGTATCACTGGTACCTCAGTAGACATATGGTATAATGCTGCCTCGACGGAAAATATTGACTGCCTCCCTGATTCCCTTCATTGCGATGTCGACGTTTTCTGGGACTCGTTTTGTTGCCGCATACTTGTTCCCATGTACAAATTGTTCGGCGCGAACCAGAAGATACGCAAGTACTTCCTCAATTTCACCGCATCTCGGTGTACAGAGTGGTCCATTGATCGTGACCGGACCAAATATCTCTTGAAATAAGCGTCAAACGAAAAAACTACAAAGAACGGCACTTGCCTGTCTTGAAGGGGGAAACCAGATGGCGCTATGGTTGGCCCAGTAGATGGCGCTGCCTTAGGTCAAATTGATGTCAACTGCGTTAGGTACCCCACTTTTATTAGATATTCGTGTAGTACGTATAGAAATATGAATGTTTTAGTTGGATCACTTTTTTCGCTTGAGGTAGGTATCACTGTAATAGTCACAAACGTATAAGTACGTGGAATCACGTAACATTCCGCCACTGTGGACGGTATTTGCTTCGTGATATATTACCCGTGTTAAAATGGACCGTTTACCAACTGAGGAAAAGGTCGATATCCTGTTGATGTATGGCTATTGAGATAAAAATGCCCAACGGGCGTGTGCTATGTATGCTGCTCTGTATCCTGGATAACAACATCCAAGTGTATGGACCGTTCGCCGGATAGTTACGTTATCTAAGGAAAGAGGAAGTGTTCAGCCACACATGAAACGTCAATCACGACCTGCAACAAATGATGATGTCCAAGTAGGTGTTTTACCTGCTGTCGCGGCTAATCCCACATCAGTAGCAGACAAATTGCGCGAGACTCGGGAATCTCAAAAACGTCGGTGTTGAGAATGCTACATCAGCATCGATTGCACCCGTACCATATATCTATGCACCAGGAATTGCCTGGCGACGACTTTGAACGTCGTGTACAAATGGTTCAAATGGCTCTGAGCACTATGGGACTTAACTTCTGAGGTCATCAGTCCCCTAGAACTTAGAACTACTTAAACCTAACTAACCCAAGGACGTCACACACATCCATGCCCGAGGCAGGACTCGAACCTGCGACCGTAGCGGTCGTGCGGTTCCAGACTGCAGCGCCTAGAACCGCTCGGCCACACTGGCCGGCTCGTCGTGTACAGTTCTGCCACTGGGCACAAGAGAAATTACGGGACGATAACAGATTTTTTACTTGCGTTCTATTTAGCGACGAAGCGTCATTCACCAACAGCGGTAACGTTAACCGGCATAATATACAGTATTGGGCAACGGAAAATCCATGATGGCTGCAACAAGTGGAACATCTGCGACCTTGGCGGCTTAATGTATGGTGCAGCATTATGGGAGGAAGGATAATTGGCCCCCATTTTATCGATGGCAATCTAAATGGTGCAATGTATGCTAATTTCCTACATAATGTTCTACCAATGTTACTACAAGATGTTTCACTGCATGACAGAATGGCGATGTACTTCCAACGTGTTGGATGTCCGGCACACAGCTCGCGTGCGGTTGCAGCGACATTGAATAGCATATTTCATGACATGTGAATTGCCCACATGTTCACCAGATCTGACATCCCCAGATTTCTTTCTGTGGAGAAAGTTGCCGGCCGCTGTGGCCGAGCGGTCCTAGGCGCTTCAGTCTGGAACCGCGCGACCGCTACTGTCGCAGGTTCGAATCCTGCCTCGGGCATGGATGTGTTTGATGTCCTTAGGTTAATTAGGTTTAAGTATTCCTAAGTTCTAGGGGACTGATGACCTCAGATGTTGAGTCCCATAGTGCTCAGAGCCATTTGAACCATTTGTGGGGAAAGTTGAAGGATATTTGCTGTATGATCCACCGACAGTACCTGACAACATGCGTCAGCGCATTGTCAATGCATGTGCGAACGTTACGGAAGGGGAACTACTGGCTGTTGAGAGGAATGTCGTTACACATATTGCCAAATGCATTGAGGTTGAGAGACATCATTTTGAGCATTTATTGCATTAATGTGGTATTTACAGGTAATCACGCTGTAACAACATGCATTTTCAGAAATGATAAGTTCACAAAGGTACCTATATCACATTGGAACAACCGAAATAAAATGTTCAAACGTACCTACATTCTGTATTTTAACTTAAAAAACCTACCTGTTACCAGCTGTTCGTCTAAAAATGTGAGGAATATGTTTGTGACTATTACAGCGCCATCTATCACAAAGCGAAAGAAGTGGTCTAACTAAAACATTCATATTTCTTTACGTACTACACGAATATGTAATAAAAAATGGGGGTTCCCATTTTAAAAAAACGCAGTTGATATCCGTTTGACCTGTGGCAGCGCCATCTAGCGGGCCACCCATAGCTACATCTGATTTCCCCCTTCAAGCTAGACAAGTTTTGTTCTTTGTAGTTTTTTCATTTGACGCTTATTTCGTGAGATATTTGGCGCAGTCACGATCAATGGACCTCCCTGTATATTCGGTCAATTTGTAAATATTCCCTCTTAATTTTTCACAATTCTATCTATTTTATGTCAGATCTGTCCATGTGCCCATGACATAACCTGACGTTCTGTGTTCTAAAATTGATTGTAAGTGTAGCACAGCTGCTAACCAATCCCCTCCCTCCTGCAACAAATGCAATCTCCCCCATCCCACCTACTCCCAAAAGTGTAAAGCCCGACCCCCTCCGACCACTCCTGAACTCACCGTCCCTGTCCATCTTCTGGACGCCCTCACCCCTCCCGGCAATTCCCTTCGCCCGCCCCCTACCGCTGAGGACATCATCAGATTCCTCACCATCATCCTTCAGAACGTTCATCCTTTTCAGCGCCCCCACACTCTCCAACAGATATCCCTCGCCGCCTGTTCCATTTTCCAACTCAAAATGTACGCCACCTACTCCAACAACCAGGCCCATTTCACCTTCTCCCGTCTTGACACCCTTGTCTAAATCCCTGACATGGCGCGACAGCACCGTATCCTTTTCAACAATATCCGCTCCCTTCCCGCCAACAAGAACCTCTTCCTGCACACCCTTGCCACCCTCCGCGTGGATGCCTTCATCCTCAATGAAACTTCCTCCAACCCCACCACACCGTCCACACGTCACCCCTATCTTCTCCACCGCTCCGATAATCCCCTCCCGATTGCACGTGGTGGAGTTGCCATTGGTCACCGCCAGATCCCCGTTCGGCTCCAACATCTCCTTCCCGACCCCACCGAACACCTGATCCTTAGTCTCTTCTTCCCCAGCCTTACCGTTCGTTACCTGCGTCACCATCTATGTCCGCCCTAACGCCCCTATTCTCTTCGACTTCCTCTCCCACATTGACCGTACCTTCTCCTCCTATGTGATCGCCGCCGACCTCAACATCCATAGCCGTTCTGCTGACCAGTTATGGCGGTGGCATTGGTTCCTCTCCTCCCTTCAAGGTGACCTCATCCCCATCCCCCAGCCCACCCATCCCGAATCCAACTCCACTCCCGATGTTATCCTTTCCTCCCCCAACCTCCTTGGCCGCATAACGGTGGATGTCCTGGAGCCTATTGGTAGCGACCATCTCCCTGTCCTCCTCACCATTTCAGACGGTCGTCGCCCCCGCCCTGACCCTCGTCATGACCCTCCCCCTAAGTACATCCATGACTATTCCTGTGCCAACTGGAATTCCTACTGGGATACCCTTTCCACGGAGGTCGATAGCCACCCATGCCGCCTCCTTTCTCCAGCAGACCTTGTCTGAGGCCGTGGAGGCCCACGTCCATACTGTCGCCATCCACCCCCACTGTCCTACCTTACCCCCACAGACCGTCCTCCGCCTTCGTGAATCCCGCCGTCTCTACCGTGCCTTCCTCCGCACGCGTGACCTGGACACTCTGCGCCGCCACCGGCAACTCCAGCGACACATTTGTAATTTGCTCGCAGCTAAGAAATGCCAGGACTGGCGACAGACATGCACCCATTTAAATGCTGCCCTACCTATCACCTCGTCCAAGTTCTGGTGTGCCTTCCGTCGCCTTACCGGAACTAAACCCTCCCCCTACTATCCTCTTCTCCATGATGATCACCCCTTCCCTGACTCCCTTAGTAAGGCCAATCACTTTGCCTCTTACCTCTCCGATGCCTTTTCCATCCCCGATGATCCCCAGTTCGATTACTCCCTCTACACGGATGTCCGCGATCAAACTGACACCTCTGTCCCTCCCCTCGCTCCTGGTTTCCAGTACTTGGACAACATCGCACACACGGAACTCAATGCCCCTATCACTACACAGGATCTCCTTGCTACACTCCGCACAAAACGCAACACTGCTCCTGGTCACGATCGTGTCACCTACCGTCACCTTCGTGAAGCTCCTGTCTCTTTCCTCTCCACCCTGCCCAGGCTCTACAATGTAGTCCTGTCCACCGGTTACTACCCCGACCTGTGGAAAACCTCCTGTATCCTGATGTTCCTTAAACCTGGCAAACCGCCGCCCGCCATCTCCTCCTACCATCCCATCAGCCTTACCTCGGTCTTCAGCAAGGTCCTGGAATCCATTCTTGCCCGACGCATCCACCAGCATCTCCGCCAGCACCGCCTCCTTCCCATTACCCAGTGTGGCTTTCGACCATCCATCTCTTCCAACGATCTTCTCCTTCACCTCACTCATCTCCTTTCCGACCAGCTTAATTCCTGTCGCTCTGCAATCTTCCTCTCCCTGGACCTCGAACGAGCTTATGACCGTGTATGGCATTCCGGTCTCCTCTTCAAGCTCCAAACCTTCGCCCTTCCCATTAACTACAACCATCTGATCGGCTCCTTTCTCTCCCACCGTCCTTCCTACATCACCATCCATAACACCAACTCCTACACCTTTTTCCCCTCCGCCAGTGTGCCCCAAGGCTCCGTCCTCTCCCCCCTTCTGTACCTTTTGTATACGGCAGACATGCCACTGCCGTCACCCCCCATCTATCTCCGCAAGTTTGCCGATGACACCGCCTTCCTTGTCATTGCCCCCACCCTGCAGCGCTCCCAACGCCTTCTCCAATCCCATCTTGACCGGTTCACTGCTTGGTGCAACCAGTGGTTGCTCAAGGTCAATCCCTCCAAAACCCAGGTGATCATTGTAGGCAAAACCACCCCTTCCTTCCGCCTCCTTGATTTCTATCTCACCATCTATGGCCGTCCTATCGCCCTCACTCCCACCCTTAAGTACCTTGGCGTCACCCTCGACCGTCGCCTCTCCTGGACTCCCCATCTCCGGACAATCCAAGCCAAGGCACGCTCCCGACTCCATCTCCTCAAGCTCCTTTCCGGCCGTACGTGGGGTCTGGACCCCTCCACCATCCTCCACACCTATAAATCCCTCATCTGCTCTATCCTTTGTTACGCCCATCTGGCCTGGATCTCCGCCCCCCTTCCTTTTATAACTCCCTCCAAATCCTTGAACGCCATGCTCTCCGCCTCGCCTATCGCATCCGTCTCCCCTCCCCCACGCGGATCCTGTATGATCTCATCCCCTTCCCCCACCTCCTCCTCTTCCTTGAAAGGATACAGATCCTGTACATCTCCCGCAAACTCGATCCTCCTCATCCACTTGTCTCACCAATCCTCTCCTACCCCTGCCTGCTGCCGCACCTGTATTCCCATGTCTCACCTGGTCTCCATCTCTCCACCCTCCTTACACTCCCCCAAGGTGACTTCCGCCAGCTCCCCCTCCCTGATGATGTCCTCCTCCCCTCCATCTACCCCTCCTATCAACTTTGATCCCCCCCCCCACTTCCTGTGTCATTTCCTTTAGGCACCCTCCCTCCCTTCTCTTCCCTTCCCTTCTCTTTCCTTTTCCCCCATCCCCTCCCTCCTCCTCTCTTCCCCCAGGCTTCCCCTCCCCCTTCCTCCCTCCCCCTCTCTCCTCTGCCCATGGCATCTCTGCTCTCCCCTCTCCCTCTCCCATTCCCCTTCCTCCTCCTCCTCTCTTGGCAGGTCCCCGGACTCGCACACGCTCAGTGAACATTCGCGCGCCGGAGATCATCGCCATCAGTGTTTCGTGTGTGTGCCTTCATTTGTGTGTAGTGTTGTTCGCCGTCACGCCACCACCGTTCGCATACCGTCGCCATCATCCATGTTATGTGCACCGTGTCGCCTAGTGTTAGTGATGTTTCTCGTCCAGCGTGAACGGCTCCATGTTTTTTTCGATTTTTAGTGTCTACATTTTTTGCCCACCGTTTTGACTGTCTTCTCTGTGCCACCTTTATGTACTACTTGTTGTCAAACTCAAGGCTGAAGAGCGGCATATTGTGCTGCTGACAGCCCGCCTTTGTATAAGGTGTTTAAAATCACAAAAAATAAAAAAAATAAAATAAAAAATAGCACAGCTGCCAACACCTAGCCCAAATGCACTGATCGCGAGGCGTAATATAGTACTGTACATGACTGTATCCAGCCACCTGCTCATTTGGAGAGCGTTTGCTATGTTTTCTATATGCCTGTGCATATGCATGCCTTGCAGAAGGCTCCCAGTACCCACAGTAGACCCAAGTTAGCATTCGAATGTGGATCTGCCACGTATTAAATCCAGAGCGATGTTGAGATGCATATCCACAACATGTCGTGTACAGGATAGGGTTCGAAGGTGGATCCATCACGCACAATGTACGAACCAGTGTTGGGATGCAGATCCAAAATATACTACATCCAAGATAGCATTCAAGTGAGGATCTGCTGCGGACTATATATCCGGACCTATGTTCGGAGGTGGATACAACACACGCCACATCTACGATAGGGCTCGCGGGTGGATCAACCACACGTTATCTCCAGACATGTATTCTATGTTCGAAATTTGGTCCACCAACAGAGGGGACTGGATCCTCGGAGCCAGCTGCTAGGCATGCATATACACAGAAAACAGAGGAAACACCCTCCAAATGTGGAGGTGAAAAAATGGCTCTGAGCACTATGGGACTCAACTGCTGAGGTCATTAGTCCCCTAGAACTGAGAACTAGTTAAACCTAACTAACCTAAGGACATCACAAACATCCATGCCCGAGGCAGGATTCGAACCTGTGACCGTAGCGGTCTTGCGGTTCCAGACTGCAGAGCCTTTAACCGCACGGCCACTTCGGCCGGCTGTGGAGGTGACTGGATATAGTCGAGTACAGTACTATATTACGCCTTGCGATCAGTGAATGTGGGCAAGGTGTTGGCAACTGTGCTACATTTACAAGAAATTTTAGAACACAGAATGAGAGGTTATATCATGATCGCATGGATAGATCTGACATAAAATCGATAGATTTGGGAAAAATGACAAGGGAATAGGTATAAATTGACTGAATATACACCGAAATGCGGAGAAATTGAGGAAGTACTTGCGTATCTTCTCGTTTGCGCGGAACAATTTGTACATGGGAACAAGTATGCGGCAACAAAACGAGTCCCAGAAAACGTCGACATCGCAATGAAGGGAATCACGGAGGCAGTCAATTTTTTTCCGTCGAGGTAGCATTATACCGTATGTCTATTGAGGTACCAGTGATACACGCGAGATGACTACTGTATCTGATGCTTTGCAGGAAGACAGAGAGCCATTCACCTCTAAACTTACAAGAATCTGCATTAACGGATAACAGAGAGTGGACGGGGTAATCGATTGAGATGGAGCTGTAACGAGGTATGATTTAATAGTTGACTGATGCATTCTAGAGGAGGAGAAGTTGCTGCAGGTCAGTTTTTCCACTGTTCTGCCCGGATGCATCAGTTGTATGACATGGCCTGCATTCTACTAGTATACAGCCATGTGTTTTGTATGTGGTTTAAAGCACTGTTTACTTCCGATCGTTAACGATAAACATGTCGATTATCAGAGGAATTCATCTCATATATGATGAAACTTGACACATTCCTCTAAACGAACTTTGATTTATGCAATGACTCCCCCCCCCCCTCCCCGCCCCATGCATCTTGGGTGTTGAATCGAGACTTCAGCGTCATAACTAAGTTAGTAAGTTAGTGATAGGTCTACACATATGCCTGACAAATGCGGTGTTTAGAGGATTAGTAACGGAGTAACCTGTAATTTTCACATGTCGGACGCTGCTGCTATGCACTTACCTGTTTCCTAGTAGGACGTTTTCCCGGCTACTAACGATCATTTTATATAGGCCTGATGCGGGCATCATTCAATTTCTGAACTGTGATCGGATGTGAATGGTGGACACTATATGTCTCCGGAAAACTATATTGTGCTCATGTCACACGGAGCAAATGTTTTACAAAAGTAGTTTTTTCGTTTTACGGTTCGATAACATAGTTTATCGTAGAGAAACCGGGAAGAAGGGTACATATCATGCGCTTGAAATATATTTCTTACATTCGAGTAATAACAGTGCTACATTTCATACAACTGATAGGTCGCAACGGACGCGTTCGAACATTATAGCTGTTACCAATACCTTCCACGTACCGATCCTAGGCTCTAGAACAATACTTTAGAGTTCATGGCTTGGTTGATTTAGGGGTCTTTTTCTGGTCGGTTGCAGATTAATTCAGTAACGGTGCTGCAGGGCTGATTGGTCAATGACTGTGTGAGGAGGGTCGTTCACTCTCTAATTTTACCCTAAGACAGTGAGAATACTCTGCGACTCCCATACGCAGAGAGATAGATCGTAAATTAAACACTACACTCGAGGTGTTAGAAATATGTGGAGCACTGTCTGGTATACTTTGATGATTTATGTGTTCGACAATTAACAATGAAAGGACGTACTACACGTTCACAATGATACTCGCAAAGTGGAGAAGGGGCGGTTCAGCTATGACACTGAAATTGAGTAACATGCTGTCACAGCATTGGTCGGTGTTGAAATTACTGTAAAATTTTTCGCACTATCAACTGTGATGCTTATTATAAGAGTATATTGATTGTGTCTTTTCTATCCCATCTGTGCACTAGCATGCTGTTGGTTACCACATAATGATTGATAGATACCGCTTGTTTGAGTTGGGGAAAGAATTTTGGTGGATGGAGTGGATATGACGAAAACACTGATCGCTTACATGACAGCAATATGATGAATCTGTCGAAACAGAATGTAGAGTCATCAGCTATTCCGTGACTCTAACGGATGGGTTTAAATGTAGTTTGGAAACCTACGCCAAAGCTGTAAAACTCTTCCAGTTTGCTCATGTTGTAACTCTCTTTTATTTAAAATCATCCAGTGTTTGTGGCGTGTTATGGTAGCCACAGTAACAATATGATTTACGTTGTGCGATGTCTAGTTTTCTGCCAGAGGCCGTGGATCAGAGTGTCTTAATGTTAGTTTAGGACCTGACATGCACATCAAAGTCGTCGCAGAAAAACAAAATGTATGACAGTGTACAAAGTGGGTTAGAAAACAATGTTTCAAACAACCACACAGGGTCACAGGGAGCGTCTCTTGCGACTTACAGTATAGTCTGTGGGATACGGCAATCCTCCCATAGGACGGGTGATGAAACCTTAAACTGCCCTCTGCAATGGATCAAGAGCTGTATATTAAACAGGATCGTCCTGCATCGGCAACAGCGGTAGTTTGATAGCTAAATGTGACGATGGTTTGGGTGTCCCATTAGGAATACTATTCTGGGAAGCATCGCAACAAGTCTCTCTCTGTGCCGGACCCACATCGCTACTACGCATCACACTAGAAACGACGCCTAGGTGAGTTCTGTATGAACTGAAGTTAGTGGAGCTTTTGTAGTTCGTAATTTTTCTCTGTCGGATGGTACAAAATAACGATGATAGCATGTTAGGGAGACAGATGTGAATCGATGCGGATCTACTTTGGATTGTAGTATCTGTACGCAGTTTGGAGGTGCACCACAATGCCCGCATTTCCACGGAATGGTTTGAACACGCTCCTGTTGCTCTAACTCAGGTTGTTCTACACAGGTTGCAGAAGGCGGCGGTTATGTCTTTCTCCGACTTCTGCTCAGTTCTGACTTAAATTGGAATGATCACATGTGTAAAGCTGTCTAAAGGGGAGCAGTTGCAAGATGCGTAGGGGGCTGACTAAAACCAGGTTGGAATTTTACTGTAGCAGACAGGTTCGATAAAGGTGACTCGTTTTGAGATATGAGAGTGCCAAAAATATGATCCACTTGTGGGTGTGATCTGACGCAGGTATGTGGTTGAACGGAAAGACTTGATCCCAAATAATGGACATCATTTCTAGCAGATAGTGTAACACTAGAGATCTGAAAAGCTAGTGAACATTTTCTTACGACCTCACTCGGCACGTCATCTACTACTACTGTTTGTGTTCCTTCTCAATCAGTCATCGCCTATAGCTCAGTGGATATATCACAGAACCTCTGATATGGTACCAAGACAGAACACATTACAAGTACTGTAGAAATATCTAGGTGGGGCGGTGTGAGGGAGTTGCAAATACCACTTACATACCACATCCCTTAGCCGAATCACTTTCAAAATTCAGCGATTGTTTAACGAGGTTGCATCGTGGGCTACGTGTAACTGGAGTGCTGGTCTGATAATATACACTCCAGTGATCACCATCTCAGTATCTGTCCGGATAGAAAAGCCACCTAATTCAGAGGTAATGTCTTACCTCGATTTATAAAGCTAGTATAGGTCTTAACATGGGTACTTGTGTGCACCTGTAGAACCATGACCGCTTGCGACAGTAACATACAGTAGTTGTTGGGATCGAGTTTTTTTAACATCTGGCCAATTACGTCTCTCTTTCTAGGACACGGTGGTGGCACTCACAAGGAATCCTTATGATACATATCCACCCATTGTTGATTTTCTCTCAGTTTTATTTCGTATCGCCAGCCATCAGTTATTGACGAAGTATTATGCATAGTAGTAGGGCTTGCGTGATATGTTCACATTTGAGCATCAGGCTTATGAAGTATGTGTTTGTGTTCTGACATGTGCAAAGAAAATGACAATGTCCAGTTGTAAGGAAGGTATGGATTTGACTTGAAGTACTGTGATAGCATAGGAAGAGTATGTCAAGTCATAGGAGTTGTACTGATATTTCTATTTCCAGAGCCACAGCCGTCAACAGAGTGTATTTCCGATACTTCGATCATTGTCAGATGTCATTGAACTGAGAGTGCGATAATAACATTTAGTTGTAAGTATAGGGGTAATATATATATGTGACCAATTTCTTAGGATAAACATCCTTCATGTGCATGCTCGACCTGTAGCGTCGGTGACCTAGGCGGGGGTGATTCACGTTTCCCTTTAACGGTAGGAGATGCCACGCTGGAGATGCCTGTTGGAGTGTAGGAATGTAGATGATCTAACCGTGTTGTCTTCTAGACGACCGAATAGCGAACTAATACTTAGTATCTGTTGGATAGCTTTCGTGATTGGGTGGAAATTTGAGAAGATTGAATGGAGATGGGCGTTTGGCTGAATCGTTATCCCCTCCCATGTAATTTGTTTGCTTGACTGCTTCTGCACATTTTATTTAGTTGAGAGACGATCGATTGTGATGTGTGCATCTAGCATGTGGAAGACACGTTTGCCGGTTCTCTAGACATGAAAAGCACTCTAGTTGACCTTGTAAATTATAGGGATGATTTGGAATCTATCACATCACCGACATCGGTATTCGAGAGTGGAAATATCAGTTTCTTCTATTTGTTTCGAGTTGCCGAGTAAATGTCTTGGCAGATGAGACAAGTTTCTAGATAGCCAGTGGCTTGCAGCACGCCCCATTTAACTAAAGTTACAGGTTTGTAGAGAAATAATTTCCAGTCGTTATCTTGGGAATTATGTTGCGCTAGCGATCTGTAGTATGCTACCTAGTGCTTGATATCGAGAAGTAACGCGAAAATGGTATAATATTATGGCGAAACATGCTAAAATACATTCGTTGTTGTAATCCCCAAGTCTCGAGATATGTGTAGAAAAGCGAGCAAGCAAGGAAGCATGTTCGGAGGGGAAACAGTAACGTGCTTGGGCCAAGGGGAA
The DNA here is from genome assembly GCF_021461395.2 of Schistocerca americana. Lineage (NCBI taxonomy): Eukaryota > Metazoa > Arthropoda > Insecta > Orthoptera > Acrididae > Schistocerca > Schistocerca americana. Next base: position 719,609,257 of record NC_060123.1, read on the forward strand.
GTGAGCCCGTGTTTGTAGAAAAGCTCTGAGAGTGGCTTCGGTCCTCTGAGGGTGCTCTGGTCGCGCGTTGGGGGTGGATGAGTTGTGAGCGTCACCTGCTGCAAAATATCTAGTGCTATGTGGTGTATATATGGTACTGTCTGTCTTCGCGGTATATGTACGAATGATGTAAAAGGGATGATTTTGTTTGGTGCAGAACAGTATTTTTATCTTCACTTCATCGACAGGGTACGTGGTGATATATTGCTGGGTTGGAGATTGGTTTTGTGCACTAATATTCTAGCTCCTGTCCTCGGTTGGAGAGCAGTGTAATTGAGTAGGTGTCTTTCCTTATTTGACGTTATCTAGGGTACGCAGTGATATATTGATGGGCTGCAGGTCAGTTTCATGTTTTAATGTTTATTCTCCTGTCCTCGTTGGGAGAGTAGTGTAAATGAGTAAGTGTCTTTCCATTTTTGAGATTATGTATGGTAGTTTGTAAGATACAATTGTCAGTGCAGTATGGCGATCTGTGTAAAATAACCGCTGAAAGTCTCATCTGCAGAAGGGAAAAAGGCATATGGTATATCTACACTGGTCGCGAGAGCAATTCGGCGGGTAAATTCGATAAGAGTCAATCATAATTCTCGATTCATTCACAAGACATCCATTGTGCTGGAATATATGAGTCTCTACATTGCAGAGAGACGTTTGTGTATGTTGAAGCAGGAAGGTTAACATGTGATGGACGAGGTATCACATTAGGATCGCTGCATTCGATGTTATTCTGGGCTATTTTCGTTCTGTTAGGGTAAGTATTTCCGTGCATACAAGCTGAGACATCAAGAAAGTGAGCGTTAACTATTTCTGGGACACTATACAATTTCCAGGAGGTCGACTCGGTTCTTATTTTTTACATAGTCATGTGACATCATTGTAAGATTGAGAACCTTGTTAGATGCGCTTGCGATGGTTTGTCACTATGCATGCGCATTTGGCTGTGTTGTGTCAGTCACACTGGGCATTTAAGCATGGTTAGACATGTCTCTCATGTCGTGCTAGGAACAACGTGCCCTGTGCTACTCTGTAATCAACAGAAAAGACACATGCTGCCTGAAGGTGTCTTGCACATGGGAGCTGCGTGAGTGCAAGTTGGGGTTCTGTGCCATCAGTATAACACTGACTGTATACCCGAAAATAGAGTCCACTTTCACCTGAGTCCGTGGTGGCTCACGGCTGTGGCAGCACGGGCACCCCTGGAATATCTGCAGTCCTGCCCGGTCACGTCAGCAATGGTGCCCAGGTGAACACTTATTTCGAGAGGAATTACTCAGGTACCAAGTATGAAAGGGACGTCGCTGCCTCATGCTTGAGAGCATCTGTGGTTGGCTTGAAAGCTGACGGTCGTGTCACTTCGCCGGGCTGCAGGTAGTCTCGTGTGTGGTCTGCTGGACAGGGGGTGGCAGACAGCGTCTGCGTATGTTGTTTGTGTGTCTGTTGCATTATTTTGTGAGCAGGCCTGTAGGCTGCGCTATGCGTAATTTTGTAATTTGATGAGTACTGAGCTTGTCTACACATCAGTGTCCTGCAATATTTAGAAGGAGTCTGAAAGTTTGTTCTGAAATTGTTCCAAAATAAATAAAGTACACTCCTTCCTTACTCTCTCTAGCAGCCCAATGCCGGATGAGTCATTTTCGCTCCATTTTCCCCCACCAGACCACCAGCTGGAATTACGTCACAAGGGTGATTATAGCACGCTCTGGTGGCAGTATTGTATACTAGGTCAGTTGGAGTCTAGATCTTGTGGTGGAGACACTGCCTGCAAAGTAAAAACCTATGTCTAGCACAGGCAGAGTCGTTTTTCCGCCATTCCACCCCCCCCCCCCCCCCCATTTTGTATTGCGTCACTGAATGGATGACTGCACTCTCTGGTGGTGGTACTGTGTACTAGGTCTAGACCTCATGGTGAACACACTGTTTGCCACAATCTTGGAATACAGTACTCGTGCCATGGTTGTCATTCAGGATTATGTCACAGAACAGACGAAAGCATCCTATGGTGGTGGTACTGTGTACTAGGTCAGTAGGAGCCAAATAAAGACTGGTGCATGATTTTGAGAGTTGACAATTAGCAAGCATGTTTGCAGAGACTTTTAGACGGATTATTATTTTGACAATTTCCGAGTTGTGTGGCTCTCTGGACATAAATGTATTGCATTACTTACGAGTGGTTTGCAGGCCTGTAGGCTGTGCATTCGTTATTTTGGCAGTTTACAATCAGTAGGCATGTGTGCAGAGCATTATACATGAGTTATTTAGGAGTAGTTTGCAGGTCTGTATGCTGTGTGGCATGTGTGTTCTGCATCACTGTGATAAATTTACCATCTTAAAAATCCATCCCTAGATAAACTGTTACAAAATAAATAAAGTACACTCCTTCCTCTCTCCAGCAGCTCAGTGCAGGTGGAGTCCTTTTCTCACCAATCCCTAAGAAGAGGTGGCGGTCGGGTGTCTTAGGTTAGTGGAGGTAAGCTTTCTTTCCCCCCATTTTGTTATGTTGGTAGAGATACCACAATAGGCGTATTTCACAGCCAAAATTCGAACTTAGCGCCAGTTCCTAGGAAGAGGTGGTGGTGAGGTGACTTAGGTTAATGGAGGTAGCCCAAGTGACCTATATTCCAGCATCTTTTCTTAGGTTACTAGAGACAATCATGGTATGATGTACACTCCTGGAAATGGAAAAAAGAACACATTGACACCGGTGTGTCAGACCCACCATACTTGCTCCGGACACTGCGAGAGGGCTGTACAAGCAATGATCACACGCACGACACAGCGGACACACCAGGAACCGCGGTGTTGGCCGTCGAATGGCGCTAGCTGCGCAGCATTTGTGCACCGCCGCCGTCAGTGTCAGCCAGTTTGCCGTGGCATACGGAGCTCCATCGCAGTCTTTAACACTGGTAGCATGCCGCGACAGCGTGGACGTGAACCGTATGTGCAGTTGACGGACTTTGAGCGAGGGCGTATAGTGGGCATGCGGGAGGCCGGGTGGACGTACCGCCGAATTGCTCAACACGTGGGGCGTGAGGTCTCCACAGTACATCGATGTTGTCGCCAGTGGTCGGCGGAAGGTGCACGTGCCCGTTGACCTGGGACCGGACCGCAGCGACGCACGGATGCACGCCAAGACCGTAGGATCCTACGCAGTGCCGTAGGGGACCGCACCGCCACTTCCCAGCAAATTAGGGACACTGTTGCTCCTGGGGTATCGGCGAGGACCATTCGCAACCGTCTCCATGAAGCTGGGCTACGATCCCGCACACCGTTAGGCCGTCTTCCGCTCACGCCCCAACATCGTGCAGCCCGCCTCCAGTGGTGTCGCGACAGGCGTGAATGGAGGGACGAGTGGAGACGTGTCGTCTTCAGCGATGAGAGTCGCTTCTGCCTTGGTGCCAATGATGGTCGTATGCGTGTTTGGCGCCGTGCAGGTGAGCGCCACAATCAGGACTGCATACGACCGAGGCACACAGGGCCAACACCCGGCATCATGGTGTGGGGAGCGATCTCCTACACTGGCCGTACACCACTGGTGATCGTCGAGGGGACACTGAATAGTGCACGGTACATCCAAACCGTCATCGAACCCATCGTTCTACCATTCCTAGACCGGCAAGGGAACTTGCTGTTCCAACAGGACAATGCACGTCCGCATGTATCCCGTGCCACCCAACGTGCTCTAGAAGGTGTAAGTCAACTACCCTGGCCAGCAAGATCTCCGGATCTGTCCCCCATTGAGCATGTTTGGGACTGGATGAAGCGTCGTCTCACGCGGTCTGCACGTCCAGCACGAACGCTGGTCCAACTGAGGCGCCAGGTGGAAATGACATGGCAAGCCGTTCCACAGGACTACATCCAGCATCTCTACGATCGTCTCCATGGGAGAATAGCAGCCTGCATTGCTGCGAAAGGTGGATATACACTGTACTAGTGCCGACATTGTGCATGCTCTGTTGCCTGTGTCTATGTGCCTGTGGTTCTGTCAGTGTGATCATGTGATGTATCTGACCCCAGGAATGTGTCAATAAAGTTTCCCCTTCGTGGGACAATGAATTCACGGTGTTCTTATTTCAATTTCCAGGAGTGTATTATCCTGCTGGAATTTGAACTTCCCGTCATTTTCCTGGGAGGGGGGAGGAGAGGGGGGCTTAGGTTAGTGAAGGTAGCCCAATTGACCTATCTTCCCGCCAAAATCCGCTATCTTTAATGACTTTACAGCTGCCATCTTGTATATGATCAGGCACTTTGGCAAGTCTACATGCCGCAATCTTGGATGACCTCATCGCCGCCATTTTGGATACATGTGGCAACAATGCAGAGTGTGCCAGAAATCAGGTTGCCTCAATACTGACAGGCTTATAGGTTCCCCCAGATGGTTATCAATGTGTACAGGGGCGAATTTGCTAGTATTTTGTTTCCTTTGCCCGCCGACAAAGAGGAGGTCTTAAACACGTACAACCGATTGCACTTATATTTGGCTGATTGCTTGTGTACAATCTTAAACGATAGTCTCTAAGAAATTTAGACTCAGTTTTTAAAAAGTCACTTCCAAAGTGCATGACTCAAAGTTGACAGGATCAAAATACAATTGAAAACTGTGAATTATTCACCATCGCACATGGGATTCGAAGAAATCGCGGAAAGAAGCGTGTACAACTGTCACTGATGTACCCATACGGTGAAGGACGCTCAACGTAGCGGCCAAGGCATCTGGCTGTGTTCGATGCTCACATGCATTCTGCAGGTCTTTTTATTTGTGTTTTTTCTGTATCGAAATTGCTGTGAATAGGGGGGGGGGTGGTCAGCTTTCCGCTAGATGCTTGTTTACAGCGAGGCACGTACAGAACTTTATTTGAAGGTTACAAGATTGCGATGTGCTTCTGGACGCCCAGTTGGCATTAAACAACCACCGATTTCAACAACAGTTCACATCATAATTCACTACCACCTTTCAGCACAGACTTTTCAGGCGACGTTATCGTATGTGTGGTAAGCATTCGATTTAATTCCCAAAAAAGAAATATTCATAAATGTAAACAAAATCTGTGTCTTCAGAAGGAATGATGTCATTGCGAGAAGATTGCTTCACTGACTGTTCTTGATGTGGCGAATGTATTTGATTCGAATGTTTATGTGACTAAGTACCATCCATGTAGTTGTTCGAAAGAAAGTGAGCACATGTAACGATTAAGTGAAAGAACCATGCTAAGGCAACCAAGATTAAAAATTTAATTCTTTATTAATTCAAGTCGTTTGAGAAATTTATTTATCTAACTTGTTATTATTTCTTATGTGCTACCACACCTAGACTGCTTAACACAGTCCTTGTATCCTAGGCGGCACAAGTGAGAAGAGCTTGCCCCAGGTAGTTGGCAAGATAAGTCATAATAGGCCAACGGGATCTCACATTAATACACTACCCAGGATTAGATCGTGGGAAGGCATGCACTATGACCCTACTTGCAGGAAGCCAATAATTTCTATGGAACCGAGGAAAGGCGGTAAAAATCGCAACATTAATAAATAAAAGATTAGAAAATAAATGAAAGAGATGTATTCTGAAACCATTACAGAACAAGGCACTCTTAATCGAGGGCAGCCTCCACTGACATTAAAAAATTCACAGAACGATAAATGAAGTACAGACCTAGAACTACACGAGTTTAACTAAATACACTTCGGAGAGAGAATGCCAAACCATGAGAACTAGGTTCAGGAAAAAAAGAGGGGTTGATTCTCTCTGGTGAACCTTACTGCATGGCAGGCGCTGCAGCTCTGCCCTTGTATTGCGAAATGCTCGCCGTCGCCTAACGATCGAAACGGTGATCGAATTCGAGCGTCATTACTAAACTGTGCTCGAAGTAACAAACAGTTAAAATTTACTGCAGGCATGACGGTGAGTGCCTGTGGCCAAGAAGCGGTCAGGGCGAGACAGCATCTTCTAAGATGATGTTGCAGAATGGGCTTGGTAGCTGGCGGGCGGCTGAAAAAAGTAGTTCTGGTGTGAATTTGCTATTTCTCTCAATCTCAATAAGTAAAAAATATAAACGAAAGAACTGCAGAATGCGACTGGAAATCGAGCACCTCTCCGGCCAACCTACACTAGCGGCGCTTTCGTTGGACAGCGTTTACCTAACCGGTGCATAAGCGGCAGTCGTAATAGTTGATATCACGGATTTCTAGGGGAAAGCGCGTCTGCGACCTGCACGTGTCATGATCAAAGATCCTCAGTTTCATATCAATGTTGAGTCGACTGCGTGTCTCAAACGAGTGTTGGGGGAGGCAGGCTGGAGGTCCGTACTGTTTTCTGATGAAAGCTGGTTCTACTTAAAGTAACCTATGCTACGAACAACAAACACAGATCCATGCCCGTGGGAGGACTCCGACGGGAGGGGCCGCGCAATCCGTGACATGGCGCCCTAACCGTGCGGCCACTCCGCGCGGCTTTTGCTTGTTTTTCAATTTTTTTTGTAGTGGGTTGGTACTAACATGGTTAAAGTATTATCCAGTAATGGCAAAATGCAACATATCTATACTCTACTCTAAAAAAAATAATGTTTTGCTACTGGCGGAAGGGTGTGGCTGTCTAGTCATATAACCGTTTCGTCAGCCAAGTTAGTGGTGTGGGAAACATTTTTGTTATTTGCGATTACTACCGTTCCCAAACGCGCAACCCTCTCCAGAAGCTTTTGTTAGGATGTTGAGAATACGGAAAAAGGTTAGTGATAGAAATTCTGATAACGCTGTGGTGAGTCCTGGCTGTCTTACTGGTTTCAATGTTGATCAAATTATACCTTTCTGGTACGTAAAGGAGATTTTGTTGGTCATGCAGAATTAGTCCATTACCAGTTAAAGTTTTCAGATTTGCGTCTCTAAGATCAATCGCCAGCTTGCCTAGATTAAATTAGATGGTATTGATCTTGATGTCTTTTTTATTGTATTTTTAGCTGGATGCGGACATGGCGTAGAGGAGTGTAGTTTTAATGGGTCATTCTGTAATGGCAGGCTGTAATTTGTCGATACTGTATTTGAAAAAAGAATCAGGACCTATAATGGTTTGTAAAACAATGAACTGTTTCTATAGTTTTAATGTGGAAATTGATTTCTCAATACAGCTATACTGGCAGCCGATGTAATGGTGGAATTCAAAGGTACTCTGCCAGATGATTCAAAATCATTTCGTCACCTTCGTTACTTCCTTTAGATCCAAGACTGAGAGACGTTATACTGCGCCACCCTACAGACACAAAAACCCACGTAGAAACAACAAAACGAATTGGCACAAATGAGGCACAGTGAGACGTAACGGGAGAGCAACGTCTCACAGCAGAAGTCAACACCTCAATTTCGCTCACTTTTACTCGAGAAGCACAACACAAGAATCTGCTACGTCAGCTCCATTGTGGACGTACATTACTCGATGATGACGGTTTATGGCGGAGGGCGCTTATCAGCAAGGTTACCAGCGCCCTTGCGTTAATGATATACCGAAGAAGATTGTGAAAAATCTATGGAAAAAGATCAATAAACTGGAAAACTTAGTTTCATTCCACCACAAAAATTGTAAAGCAACCCCAAGAAAGTGAGCTTCAGAAAATGCCGTAATAAAATCCCAACGAGACACAGCAGAATAACTAAATAAAACTGTGGATAAAATACTTGTAAAGACGCTGTTAAAAACGGGGTCAGATAACCGTGGATGACGGCTTAGAAATAATATGTGACCCAACCACTCTGTGACACATTAAGATCTCACGCCCAATATTTTGCGAAGAATTCCGGACACCATGCAAAATCTTAAAACACGAACGTCACTCGACCTCACATAGTAAGACTACAATTTAGATAACCAGTGAGCGTAAACTTCTGTATTGGAAATGTCGTCTGCCCAGATCACAGCGTAGACAATTTTATTTGGCTGTTGAAATTCTCCTGATACAGTCCACACTACTTACCACTACGATGTTGTGCATTACAGAATTATCACATATAGTATTTGTGGTTTGACGGCCTAGTGGTAGCTACAGGAATATGATGATATTTCTAGCTCATCTCTCAGAAGCTCTACAAGGTTCGTACGAATAACCACCATCAAAGACGTTCTGAGCTTCAATGGAAAATGCTATACACTGTATATAGGTTGAATAGAAAATCATATATTCGACCTCACCACTCAAAGCCACAAATCGACTCTTCCAGTGTGTAACGCTACTACACAACGCACCTCGATAAGCAACGAAGTAACAAAATGTTCAACCCTTTTATAAAAGAATTACGAGCTGTCGTGCTCGATAATATCGTATAAATATCTTTCCAATTCCACAACCAAATTGCGTAGAAGCAGTTAACTGCAGTAAGCTTGTCTGCACTTTTAAATAATCGTCATTTTATATCGCACTTTCAGATGTGTAATTTACTCTCTTGTTTAACGGACAATATTAATCAGAGATAACTTCTGTACATGGCAAACCAAGGAGGTTCGGTAGCAACCATGCTACAACAATATCGTCGCATAAATTGAATACAAACGTGTTAATTCGTTTTCAAATTCTCAACCTCTCAGCCATAAATAAATTCTCTTTCTTTCCGTGGTTCATCCCTTTTTCCCTTATATAAGGTCTTGGAGATAATTTCTCTCCTTTTTAACTTTAGAAATATGAAATAATTTCAGTTTTCGGAAATTAACAGATCTGTACAAATATTCCTATTTCTTTGAAAATTAATATCTTTGCTTTTTATAACGTTGCAGGCTATACTTTATTTAAACTTTGACTCTCTTTTACCACTTTTTGATATTTGCAAATTATTAGTTTGCTATAAAAATGGACTTACCGTTTAAAATAGCCTTGAATATTAAACATGGGGCAAAAGAGACTCAGGACACTATTTTTATTTTTGAAACAGAAACTGTTCTGTCTTTATTGCCTGTTTTCTTTCATAAACAGATACAAGTCAGTTTTGATTTTATGGGTGCTGGCCAATGAAAGAAAGACCTCTAAGCGAAAAAGTTAAAGAAAAACCTCGGGTGTAAGCGCAACTTTTAACTTGCTTGATCTCTCAAATAGACACAAAAGTAATCCCACTTCAGCTATTGACTTTGCGTGGACCCTCTACCATTGAAGTTATTCAGAACACAGCAACGGCACGATAGGAGAGACAATTTGCGTGTTCCCGGTAACAATGGTTGTCGCTTTGTCGTTAGGGTTTTATAGGGTGCATGTAAAGATATTACCAAACCTTAACTAAAATACTTCAACGCTCACGCTAGAGCCGCAAAATAGCCCAAATACAATATCGCAAAGTCACCATTTCCTAAGTGCTTCCTTTCGCCTTCAAATACACTAATGCAACAACGCAGAGGCACTATTTCCTTAGTGCGCGCTTTCTCCATATTCAGATACAAATAATGATTTCCTGTGAAGACGTCACCTATCTATCACAACAAAATTGAGAATTTCCAATATAATTGATGTACATATCAAGTAAAAACGAGTGGCTTTCTGGTAACAATTTGTTTGGTAACCGTTTTGGAATAAAATCACCAGCCACGAGAAACCTTATGAACTACAATATATCGTAGCCACTACTGCTGCCTCAGACAAAATTCTAAGTTCCTGCATAAATCAATTATTTCACGCTTTTCGCCTCGCGAAGTGAAATCAAAATTATCACAGATCGGCGTAAGTATATTTCAGACAACTCGATAACTATCTCGCGGAATGAACCTAAACGACTATAGCGTTTGAATGAAAACACTCCCGAGTCCAACCCGGATTAGGACTGATCTTAGTCCGGCTAACAAACAACGACTAGCTGAATTTCTCCTGGAACTAACCAAGAGCCATTTACGATGAACAAATGTAGCACACTAATTCTCCCTTTTAAAAGTAGTTATATTTTCTTTGAGGCTGTCGTTTGAGTCTTGCGGTGGCCAGCTGCGCCGTAAATGTTATCTTCGCCAGAAGCTGCAACTCTGCAGTCATTCACGCTGACTTTGACGAGATTCTGCTGCTCACATACTCGTATTTTTAGGCGACAGTCTCCACAACATTTTACAAAAATACAAATAAGAAGATTTTTCAAACATATCATCACACCCTCGTTTCTTTTCATAACAGTAAATTTTGATTGTAAGTCGAGGCGACACCTACTAGTAACTCCGATTTAACGCAACAACAATTTTGACGCATTACAGAGCTCCTCCTCGCCTCAACTTATTATCAAATAGTTAACATAAATAACAATTTTCTTAAAATTATTACTTTAGAATTTAACGAGCAAAACTTAAATCTGTAGGTACTAATCTTTCCATTAAAGTTTTTTCAGTGAACATAAGGCAACATTTGTTTTATCGTGGTTATTCTTTAGTTATAATTTTTAATATAGAGTCTCTCAGTCCATCGGTTTTATTCGTTGTGGGAGGCAGTGACAAACTAATTCAAGTCCATACAGTGAAAACAAATGGATGCTTGTAACACATACACTTATCGTATCTGACAAGTACTTTGACAGGAGCTTGCAGACCTTTCAGAGGACTGGATCTAAACTTTTAGTATCACCTGTCAACTGATCAACAATCAGAATAGAAATAATCCGTGTGTTGCCCCCTCGCAATATTGTATCAATGCTCTTCTGGCGTAAATTATAGCTTACATTCGTTTAAGGTTCTCAAAGAAATAACCTGCAATGAATATCTTAGGACACGACAAACAAAACTTTCTTGATCAACCAAACGCATTAAATACAATTTTAAACAAATTAATTCTAAATAACTAATTTGCAGCCTGAATTTATTACCGGGTGCCCTTATCGACCCACTCAAAGACTGCTCCTTCTGGTATGCACTTGGCTTTCTACATTCTATTTCAAATTATTTAGTGTTAGTCTTTTTATATCGCGACACACTGATTACATTCCGCCTCCTCAAGCTCCAGATACTCCTAGGTCTGCTATGCCTAATTTGTTTTTTCTTCTTAAGCAACTATTTCTTTTTACTGACATGTAATGCATTTAAAGATAATACAGTCCTAATTCTATTGTATCCTGTTTCCTTATCGACTAGGTGCTCAATCATTTTAAGTTCAGATCCGTTAATGTACCGTCATTAGGTTCCTTAACATTGCTTGTTCTCGTATTACTCATTATTCAACAAAAACATCTTCCGATATTGGCTTATCCTCTTCTCTTGTGTCTCTCGCATTTAATTTTATGCTGCCTACATTATACCTTGTTATGCCACTTTCATGGTACAGAACTAATTTATTGTTCCCGATTTCATTGAAACGGTGGACCTGTATAGAAATGGTCTCATTGTTACGCGCAATCTGATCATTTACATCACGCCTAGGCAAATCTGTCACCATTTCCTGGGATTCCTTAAGTTTGTCCAGCTCCACACGAACTGACAATATCTTACTGAGTGCGTCCTCCAGCAACAATACTTCGTTATTAACCGCTTCATAGTTATTATTTGGGTTAGAAATTTCATTTCGTAATCCTTCCTGACCACCTCTGATATGAAACATCCTGGCAGATTAAAACTGTGTGCCCGACCGAGACTCGAACTCGGGACCTTTGCCTTTTGCGGGCAACTGATCTACCACCTGAGCCACCGAAGCACGACTCACGCCCGGTACTCACAGCTTTACTTCTGCCAGTATCTCGTCTCCTACCTTCCAAGCTTTACAGAAGCTCTCCTGCAAACCTTGCAGAACTAGCACTCCTGAAAGAAAGGATATAGCGGAGACATGGCTTAGCCACAGCCTGGGGGATGTTTCCAGAATGAGATTTTCACTCTGCAGCGGAGTGTGCGCTGATATGAAACTTCCTGGCAGATTAAAACTGTGTGCCCGACCGAGACTCGAACTCGGGACCTTTGCCTTTCGCGGGCAAGTGCTCTACCATCTTTTTTCTTTTTTTTTTTTTGTGTAAGTGATCAGAGGCCTTCTGCGCCCCGTCACGTCTTCTCGAAAGTGATGTGTTCCGTTCAATTGTTCAGAAATGTTCATTGGTTCAAACAGGAAACCTTCTTCTCTCTTGGCTTAACACATTCCAGCTGCGAGGCGGCTCGTGGAAAGCACTCCCAAAGAAGTTCGAGAAAAATTGTCTGTATTTTGGGTGACAGACAACGACATAATGACGGTCATTGAGGTATGTCCAAAAATCGAGTACAGAGTCTACAGTTTGTCCAAATATGTAGTGAATGGCATGTCCGCGAATCCAATTCACAGCATTGGTCTTTGTCCGAGGAAAATAGTCACGTTCCGGAAATAATAATGAAAGGGGAGTAATCCGATCCGGAATGTCCCGCGTTAGAAAAGCCACAATACGTCGAACCAAGTGCCAAACCTCCGCCGCCGGTCCGCAAACAAACCAATGTTCATCATTGTCTGGCACTCCACACGTGGAGCATAGAGGTGATTGGGCGAGGTGGATACGATGAAGGCGAAATTGGTTGATTTGCTTACCATTGACAGTTAGGTACCAGACAGATTGTACATTCGTTTCAAGGTAACAGGCGAACACCGCGCGCCATACATGACGCCAGTCAACCTGGGAGAACTTTTGTTCAATCGGGTTAGGTGAACGACCTAATTGGAGGACATTGTGTACTGCCTTTGTCTTGAGTAAAAGCTGTCTTGGTAAGGTGAGGCGTAGATAACTGAGTTCCAGAAAGAAGTACCGTATATAGTGGAACTGGGCCGGAACATCCGAGATCATCACTGGGGCTGACAGTGAGACCGGCGAGTATGCCGACAGGAGGAGACCAGTGAGGCTCGTTGGGCAACGGGTCCATACCGTCATCTGGGAGCTGACAAATAGGGCGCGAGCTCTATCTGGCACGTGAAACAGACCTATCCCTCCTCGTTCACGGGGAAGAGTAAGGGTTGCATAGTTAACTTCGAACAACATCTCAGAGCTGACGAAAGATGCCATCGCTGCCAACATGCGACGTGCCACAGTAAGTGGGAAAGGTAGAACTTGTGCTACATGGGGAACTCGGGATGTGATATATGTATTGACATATCGAGCTCGTTGGAGAATATCTAGGGATCGAAGGCGATGGTCCATAAGACCTGCTCAGATCATTAAAAGGAGGCGTCGCAGTTGATGGTGGCTGAACGCCGGAGATCAGATGAAAAATCTATTCCCAAACAACGAATGGTATCAACGGTGGTGAGAGGTGTAACGCACTCCACGGGAAGTCCCGTGCCAATGAACATAACTTGTGACTTGCGTACGTTTAAAGAGCTACCCGACGCCTCACCATAAGTCGCTACCCACGTCAAAACAGCTCGAACCTCGTCGGCATTACGTAAACAGATGACTACATCGTCAGCATAGGCCGTGCAACAGAATCGGTAGCGATCTATGGACAACCCTACCAAACGTTGTCTTAGTCCACATAGCAAGGATTCCAAGGAAAAGGTGTACAAAATTGCCGATAGAGGGCAACCTTGACGTACGGATCGACCTATTATTATCGGTGGAGTGAGTCTGCCATTGTACATAACCCTGGATGAGGCACCCCGCAGAAGGCGCATCACTACCGTGATAACGGCGACTGGGAAACCCATATGGTGGAGAACAGCCGTAAGGAATGAATGGTCAACCCTATCAAAAGCTTGACTAAAGTCCAAAGACGCAAGTGCCCCAGAGAGGCGTTGTGCCTGGGTAACAGCGATCATATCCCTGTAGTGGCATAAAGCCGTGCGAATATTATTATTTCCTCCCAAAGATGCTTGGTCTGGCGACACAACGTATCGGGCAACGTTTTTAAGTCGTGCTGCCAAAAGGCGAGTGAAGATTTTCATATCACTGTTAAGGAGGGTGAGGGGCCGATAATCACTGATATTGTTGCCGCCGTGCGGTTTATGTACAGGAATAATAATTCCTTCCATGAAAGCGTCCGGCACAGGCACTTCCGGAGACATCAGTTCCCGACAGATGGAGGTGAAGGTGGACTCTAACAAATCACGGAAGGTGCGATAAAATTCGAGGGGAAGACCGTCGGGTCCTGGGGAGCGATTGATGGTTCCTGCCCGGATCGCATCGCGGACTTCCTCATCAGTCACCTCCGACATCAAGTCAATCGCCGCATCTCCTGGGATACCACCGAAGTTGAGCTGTGAGACTTCCTCGATCAATTCTGGGGAATGTGGAATTGCGGCGTAGAGCTGCCGGTAGTGGGCGTGAAGCACATTCCCTATTGCAGATTGGGTTACGTAGCGACGCCCTACTTGATCCGTTAGGACGTGAATCAATTTTCGACGTCGATTTTGTCGTTCTTGGATGATATGGTACATCGACGGATGTTCATCAGGCATGCGATCAGCAGTACGAGATCGTACTATCGCTCCTTCCAAATGCCGTCGCATGAGATTGGAGATTTGGGCCTTAGCTTGGTTCATCCTCATATGGCGCTCAGGGGAGGCTGGCATCGTGGAGCATTCTCGTAGGATCCTGTAGTAAAAGTCCATAGTGCTCTTCCTCCAAGCGACAACACCTTTGCCATACCGGATTAAAGTTTTTGGAAGAGCAGGTTTTGCACACTGGATCCACCAGGATATGGTAGACGGATACGTGGGTCGGCGTCTATTACATGTGATCCAAGTGTCTTCTATTAGAAGTCGATAGTCAGGTGAATTAAGAAGTGCCGTGTTCAGTTTCCATAAACCACGTCCGTGCCATACTTCCTGTCTTGTGAGAACAACAACACAGAAGTAAGCCTCATGGTCTGAGAAAGCAACAGGCCAGATTTCAGCCTGTCGAGTGTGTTGAATTAGGGATCGCGAGATGTAGATACGATCCAGTCGGCTAGAGGAGTGCGCAGTGTAGTACGTAAAGCCCAAAAGATCACCGTGAACATGTCTCCACGTGTCGACAAATTGTAGCCGCGTGACGACTGTTTCCAGAGCTGCGCATGGTGAGTGACGCGGCAATTGATCCTGAGGTCGCTGGGTGCAGTTGAAGTCTCCACCCATGACCCAGTCATCGTGTGGTCCCATAAAAAGGGGTGTAACTTCATTCGAGAAGAAGGCATTGCGTTCACGACGGTAGCTGGAGCCCGACGGCGCATAAATGTTGACGATGCGCACACCAAAGAGAGTAAGGGCCATACCTCTGCCGCTGGGGAGGTATAGGACATCTTCGGCAGGAAGACCTTCGCGTAAGATGATGGCAACACCACTACCGGTGTCCGAAGCGGGAGAAAGATGCACCGTGAAGCCATGTGGTGGTGAAAAATCGGCGACATGCACTTCCTGAAAAAGCGCAATATCTATGTCCGCATCATAAATCATATCGCGGAGCAGCGCCAGTTTGTAGGGCGCACGAATGGTCGCGAGGTTAATCGTTGCGACACGATAATGCTGGTGTTGGAGTCCCACAGGCACAGGTGGGGCTTCTTCTTCAGGAGCGAGAGGTCGTCGATCTTGCCGGTCCGCTGAAGAGGCTGCTATTGTGGAGAGTTTGCGGGCGCGGGCGCAACCGATGGGGGTGCCCCATCATCAGCAGCATCCACCCCAGTCCCTTCGATCTCCACGTCGTCTGCCCAGGAGACTGATACTGCGGTAGGGCATCGGCTGTGCACATCATCCACGTGGAGAGGAGACGTAGTTTTCGTCTCATTGGATAGGCTCTCTTCAACGTCGACCTGTGGAGGCGACGGCGCCAGTAAGGAGGGGTGTTCGTTGCCAATGGTCGCCTGTGGCGTGTCTTTCGCATCAGACTTTTGGTCATCAAAGAGCGGTTTGTCGTCCATCTTCGGGTCTGCATCCCTGGTATCCATCCGTAGAATGGATTCATCAGGGGGTGTACGGCTACGTTTCTTTCTCTTTCGTGTCGACCCTTGTTTTCGAACAGGTCGTTCAGAGTCCGATTGCGGGTGGCTTTCGTCTGACTCCGGACCAGTCTGAAGGAAAGCAGAAGTAGGTACCACTCCCGGATCAACGTCCATCTCAGTAGCATTTTCAGTCACAGTGCTGCGATGATTCGGCAGGTCAGGATCTGGCGTCTGGGGCACCTCAGAAGGAATCTCAGGAGCGGTTGCATCTACCTGATCAGACGTCGTCAACGGAGCAGGAAGACTCTGTGTAGACGTGCTACCTTCCTGGGCAACCTTGGCGTATATGACAGGGATCTGAGTCATCACCGCTGGGGACGCTTCCTCGTCGACCGGCGTCTGGATCAGGCGGCGTCGCATACTTCCTGGCAGCTCAGATGGTAGAGCACTTGCCCGCGAAAGGCAAAGGTCCCGAGTTCGAGTGTCAGTCGGTCACACAGTTTTAATCTGCCAGGAAGTTTCATATCAGCGCACACTCCGCTGCAGAGTGAAAATCTCATTCTGGAAACATCCCCCAGGCTGTGGCTAAGCCATGTCTCCGCTATATCCTATCTTTCAGGAGTGCTAGTTCTGCAAGATTCGCAGGAGAGCTTCTGTCAAGTTTGGAAGGTAGGAGACGAGATACGGGCAGAAGTAAAGCCGTGAGCATCGGGCGTGAGTCGTGCTTCGGTAGCTCAGATGGTAGAGCACTTGCCCACGAAAGGCAAAGGTCCCGAGTTCGAGTGTCAGTCGGGCACACAGTTTTAATCTGCCAGGATGTTTCATATCAGCGCACACTCCGCTGCAGAGTGAAAATCTCATTATGGAAACATCCCCCAGGCTGTGGCTAAGCCATGTCTCCGCTATATCCTATCTTTCAGGAGTGCTAGTTCTGCAAGGTTCGCAGGAGAGCTTCTGTAAAGTTTGGAAGGTAGGAGACGAGGTACTGGCAGAAGTAAAGCTGTGAGTACCGGGCGTGAGTCGTGCTTCGGTAGCTCAGATGGTAGAGCACTTGCCCGCAAAAGGCAAAGGTCCCGAGTTCGAGTGTCGGTCGGGCACACAGTTTTAATCTGCCAGAAAGTTTCATATCAGCGCACACTCCGCTGCAGAGTGAAAATCTCATTGTGGAAACATCCCCCAGGCTGTGGCTAAGCCATGTCTCCGCTATATCCTATCTTTCAGGAGTGCTAGTTCTGCAAGGTTCGCAGGAGAGCTTCTGTAAAGTTTGGAAGGTAGGAGACGAGGTACTGGCAGAAGTAAAGCTGTGAGTACCGGGCGTGAGTCGTGCTTCGGTAGCTCAGATGGTAGAGCACTTGCCCGCAAAAGGCAAAGGTCCCGAGTTCGAGTGTCGGTCGGGCACACAGTTTTAATCTGCCAGGAAGTTTCATATCAGCGCACACTCCGCTGCAGAGTGAAAATCTCATTGTGGAAACACCTCTGATCTCTTTCTTTAAATCTTTTATCAGTTTCTTCATATCAAGTTTAGCTTCGTCTAGTTTTTTAGACCAGCTTCTGTCTTATCATTAAGCTTATTTACTGTTAGTCTCGTTCTTACTGATTTCTAGTTTACTATCTGGTCCCTTCATATCATCCTGTAGCTCCCTCATTAAACTTCTTCATAGTACCATTAGTCTCGTTCTTACTAGTTCTAATTTACTTTCTAGTCCCTTCATATTACCATTAAACTTCTTGATACTACCATTTATTCCTTTTATACTGTCTACTAGCTGTGCAAACTTTCATCACCATCCATCTTAAATTCTTACTAATTACGCGTTGAAATCTTAGACCGACTACATGAATGGTACTTCTTAGTGTTTAAAAGTCACTCCACGCCTTTAGTGCCGAAATTAAATCACCAAAAGTATTCAGTTCACTTCTCCAAAGAACATCCACTCACATTAAACAATAAAATGTCAACCAGACTATCTTTTGATACTTATGTTTGCTGTTGTCATGCCTCTTCGTTATCGTTATTAATACAGGAGCTGCATCAGATGATGAAACCGAAGCTGTAGTCACAGCCAATGGCACTACAGCAGTCAATGTGTGCTGTACTCTCAGCTGATGGCCCCACCTGTGGTATAGGGTTGCCAGCAACGAGAGATAGTACCTGAACAAATCTAATTCAATCTCCAAACTCCTCAAGACAATTACTTCCCAATGACTGAGATCTCTTGAGGAGATGCTTGAACTCTGCAAATCTTAACGAGCCAGAGTTGATAGTTCTATACTGGACTCAGCATGAAACATTTTTCTTTCACCTTATCAACCCAGTATGTAGAACTTTTCAAAGACATAAACAGTAGCATACCCTGGACCACCGGGTCGCCATTGGGTCGATTACAACGTACTTCATTGTGCCCTTACAGCTGTGAATGGCAGAAACATGTTTTCTCCATATGTGTTAAAACACACACACACACACACACACACACACACACACAGACAGACATTTCGAGTGGCACCATGTGCCGCTCACAAAACCAAAGTTAGCTAGAGGACAGCGTCCATATGTACAAGTTTTGTTTTCTCTTATACTATGTTGACATTGATTGTCAGTTCTCGATATAGTTTCACAAAAAAAATAAGCATTGGCTAATTTCTGTTCGTGTAACACTAGTGTGTCGGTTGATCCTACCAGAAAAATGTCCTGCGTTACATTATTGGTTCTGGAGAATTCACCCACTAAACGCTGTATTACAGCATTTTCCAAGCAACTGAAGTTTCGCTGCTATGAAGTGTAGCCAGCAAGTATTGGTACAAGGGCAGTTCTGGCCCACTCTTCATTGTTGCCAGATGCATCCAAGATGGTGACGATGACGTCATCCAAGATGGCGGAATGTAGACTTGGCACCAGCACATGATGTCATCGAAGGTGGCTGTGGTGTCACAACCAGACAACACACTTCCTAGGTGGTAGCCTTTAAATCGGCCGTGGTCCGTTAGTATATGTCGAACCCGCATGTCGCTACTATCAGTGATTGCACACTGAGTGCCGCCACACGGCAGGTCTAGTCTAGAGAGACTCCCGAGCATTCGCCCCAGTTGTACAACCGACTTTCCTAGTGATAGCTCACTGCCTACATATGCTCTCATTTGCAGAGACGACAGTTTAGCATAGCCTTCAGCTATGTCATTTGCTATGACCTAGCAAGGCGCCATATTCAGTTACTATAATCTGAAAAGATAATATTGTGAATCATGTACCGTCAAGAGCGATGTTCATCATTAATGGATTAAAGTTAAGTATCAAACTAATTAAATACGCTTTCTGAATTCTAATTCCTTGCCATGTTCCAGACCTAATGTCAGTATAGTCCTTCCTTCCTCACGCCAGCCTGTGTGAGGTAAAATGCGTGCATTTCGGCCTCCTCTAGTAACACAGTGTTGGCTAATTGCCAACACAACAATGGCGGCTATGACATAATTAAAGATGGTGGTTTTTGGCGGGAAGTTTGAATTTTGGTGGGAAGAAGATCAATTGGGCTACCTGCACTAACCTCACCCTCTCCCCTCCCCCATAAAAATGGCGGCCAGTTCCAAATTCTACCAGGATGCCTCACAGCATGCTTATCTCCACTAACCTAAGAAAAATAGTGGGAATATAGATCACTTGTGCTACCTGCACAAACCTGTCATACTACCGCCACCTCTTCCTAGGAACTGTCGCCAAATTTGAATTTTGGCGGTAACGGAAGGTCAAATCGTGTATTTCTACTAAGCTAAGAAAATGGCGAGAAGGAAAGGACACTTGGATTAACCTCAGTCACTCGACCGCCACTCCCCCCCCCCCAAAAAAAATGGCGGGGAGATCAAATTCTAACAGGATATGCATCACACCACGGTTACCTCTACTAACCTGAAAAATCGTGGGAAGATAGGTCACTTGGACTAATCTCAGTCACCCGACTGCCACCTCCTCTTTGGAATTCGTGGGAAATGGCATCAGCCTGCACTGGGCTGCTGGAGAGAGGAAGGAGTGTACTTTATTTATTTTGCAACAATTTATTAAAGAAACATTCACAGCGATGCAGAACACACGCTTTGACATGCCACACAGCATACAGACCTGGAAACTACTCCAAAATAACTCAGGTTATAATGCTCTACACATGTGCCTGGTAATTGTAAAGTGTCAGAATAACGCATTGCGCAGCCTACAGACATGCAAACCACTCATAAATAATGCAATAAATTTACATCAAGAGATGTAAATTGTCAAAATAATAATCCATCTAAAAGACTCTGCAAACATACCTACTAATCATCAAGTATCAAAAACATGCAGTAGTCTTCATTTAAACAATTAGAGACAGCACCACCATCCAGTGTGTTCGCCAGGGGGTCTGGACTCCAACTGACTTAGCACACACTACCACCAGCAGAGGGTGCTGTTGCCTATGATGTCATCTGATGATGCGACTACCATATTCAAGACGTTGGCATGCATTGTGTTCACCACGAAGCCTAGTACATATTGCACCTCCAGCGAGCGGTACCGTAGACTTGAAAAGAATTTTCGCGAATGCCATGCCTACCTGGACATGGAAGGAAATACTTAAAGACACCACCACATTCTCAACCGATGGCCACGTCCCCTCACAAACCCATGTTGACATGCTAACATACACAAATGTGCACTAACATGCACTAAAGTGAACTAACGTGCACTAACATGTACTAATGTGCACTAACGTTTACTAATGTGCACTAACGTTTACTAACCTGCAGAGCACATGAAATCTTCCAAGATGGTGAGGGGAAATGGCGGGAAAACGACTCAGCTTATGATGGACATAAGTTTTTATTTTAAAAGCAATGTCTCCACCATGAGACCTAGACTCCGACTGAGCGAGGTTGCGCAGTGGTTAGCACACTGGTCTCGCATTCAGGAAGACGATGGTTCAATCCCGTTTCCGGCCATGCTGATTTAGGTTTTCCGTGATTTCCCTAAATCGCTTCAGGCAAATGCCGGGATGGTTCCTTTGAAAGGGCATGACCAATTTCCTTCCCCATCCTTCCCTCACCCGAGCTTGCGCTCTGTCTCTAATGACCTCGTTGCCAACGGGATGTTAAACACTGAGCTCCTCCTCCTCCTCCTAGAATCCAACTGACCTAGTATACAATATTGCCACCAGATGGTGCTGTCATTCCTCCTGTGACGTAATCCAAGATGGTGGGGGAAAATGGTGTGAAAATGACTCAGCCTGTGCTGGGTTTCAGCGGAGAGTAAGAAAGGACTGTACTCTATTTATTTTGGAACGTTTTATTTATGGATGGAGTATATTTATCACACTGGTACAAAACACATCCTCTGGTCACACCACACAGCCCACAGACCTATAAGATACTCCTAAATAACACTCTGCAGACATGTAAGCAACTCCTAACTTTCCCAAATAATTTTAGTACAGACCTGCAAACTGCTCCTAAATAATACAGCACAGTGATGTGTAGACATACTCAGTACTCGTAAACTGTCCAAAAAGCACATGCAACAGCCTACGGGCCCACTCGCAAAATAATGCAATCAATGGGCACAGGCATCGCCTCCCCCCCCCCCCTCCCCCATACCCTGTCTGCTGGGCCGCGAAGAGACGTGGTCGTCAGCTGTCGAACCATGCACAGATGCCCGCATGCATGAGGTGGGGAGAGCCCTTCCATACTTGATTTCTGAGAAATTCCTATCCAAATACATGTTCACCTAGATACAGGTGCTGATGTGATCGGGCGGGAGCACAGCCGTGAGCCGCCGCTGTACGCAGGTGAAAGCTGCA
The DNA here is from genome assembly GCF_021461395.2 of Schistocerca americana. Lineage (NCBI taxonomy): Eukaryota > Metazoa > Arthropoda > Insecta > Orthoptera > Acrididae > Schistocerca > Schistocerca americana. The sequence continues at coordinate 719,630,899 of NC_060123.1, forward strand.
TCTATTTTCAGGTATGCAGCCACTGTTATACTGACATCACTGAACTCCAAGGCACAGCCTCCATATGCTACACACATCCGGACAGCACTTGCCTTTACCATTGATGACAGAGTAGCTACAAACCTTAGCAAACCCATAAAACAATGCTCTCGATCTTACACTTATGTCATGTGACAATGTAAAAAACAAGAACTAAGTCGACATCGAGGAAATTGTATAGTGCCCCAGAAATAGTTAACGCTCGCTTTCTTGATGTCTCAGCTTGTATGTAAGAAAATTCCTGTCCTGACAGTACCTGTTTACGAAAATAACGCATAATAACGTCGAATGCAGTCTTTCTCACGAACCTAATGTGGTATCCACTCCATCACTTAATACCCTTCCTGGCAAGCTGGAGTGGCTGAGCAGTTCTAGGCGCTACAGTCTGGAACCACACGACCGCTACAGTCGCAGGTTCGAATCCTGTCTCGGGCATGGATGTGTATGATGTCTATAGGTTAGTTAGGTTTAAGTAGTTCTAAGTTCTAGGGGATTGATGACCTCCGAAGTTAAGTCCCGTAGTGCTCAGACCCATTTGAACCATTTTTTGATACCCTTCCTGCTCTCAACATTCGCAAATGTTCTCACCGCTATATAGAGGCTCCTACATCCCAGCCCAAAGGATTTGAATGAATAGAGCATTATGATTGGCTCTTACGGAATTTACCAGCCGAATTACTGTTGTCGTAGGTATCGAAGCACCATCCACCTTTTCTTTCTTTCTGCAGACTGGACTTTCAGCAGTATGATTATTTTGCACAGATCGCTAAAGTGCATTGGCACGTAAACCCGTAAAGTTGTCTATAGGTCATCAAATACATACGAGACTCACAAGGATATTGTAAGCCAGGAACATATTTACTAGTGAATCTACAATTAAATATTACGATTGCTGCTACAGTTTTTCCAATTTTCCACGTACAAAATCTCTCACGGTTATCGATGTACGGAATCTATACGTACCTCATGATAGGACACAGCACCCGAAAAAATAATGGTATACGTACACTCACACTGGCTATATGCCACGATGCTCCTCAGTTCTAGGGAAACACCATCCACCTTTTCTTTCTTTCTACAAAAGAGACTTTCAGCGGCGATAAACTATTTTTCACTGATCGCCATATTGCAGCGACAAATAAACCTAGCAAAGTGGCATACATATCGTCAAATATGGAAAGACTCTTACTAAATTACACTGCCTCCCATTGATGACAGAAGCTTGAATACAAGAACACAAGTATTTTCGCATCGTTTACCATAATATTATATCATTTTCACGATACTTCTCGGTAACAAGCACATGGCAGTAGCCTCACGATCGCTCATACAACATAATTCCAAAGATATAGATTGGAAATAATTTCTCTACAAACCTGAAACTTTAGCTAGGTGGAGCGTGCTCTAGACCACTGAGTAACTACAAACAAACAGATGAAAAATGATATTTCCACCCGCTAATACCGATCTCGCTGATGTAACATATTCCAAATATCCCTATAATTTACAAGCCAACTAAGGTGTTTCTCATGTCTAGAGAACAGGGTGACGTCTCTTTCCCCTGATAGATGCACACCCCACAATCGACCTTCTCTCAACTAAATAAAGGCGTGAAATGTGCAGAAGCAGCAACCGAACAATTTGCATGGGAGGAAATAACAGTCCAATGCAAATGCACCTCTATATTCATTCTCAAATGACCACTTGATCACGAAAGCTATCCAAGAAATACTTAGTATAAGTTCGCTATTCGGTCGTCTAGAGGATGGCAAAGTTAACTCAGATACATTCCTACACTCCATCAGGTCATTGCATTCAGATGGGTGCTGCCGCTAATGGGAAATGTGAATCATTCCCATTACAGGCTATGCATACACAGAATCATTCTAGAAAACCGGTCACATATATGTTTTATCATTATACTTAGAATTAAATGTTATGATCATAGTCTCAATTGAATGGCATTCAACAATGAGCGAAGTATCTGAAATACACCCTGCTGAAAGCTGTGGCTCTGGAAATGGCAATATATGTACCTTCCTTACGACTGGACATAGTCATTTGCTTTACACAAACACATACTCTTTAAACTTGATGCTCAAATGTGAACATATCACGCATCCCCTACTACTAAGTGTAATATTTCGCCGATAGCTGATTGCCTACGATACGAAATAATACTGACCAAAAATCAACCATGGTTGTGCATATCTCTTAGATTTCTTCCTGCGGGTGCTACCACTGTAGAAAGAGAGACGTAATCGATCAGATGTTAAAAAACCCGATCGCAACAACGACTGCATGTTACTGTCAAAAGCGATCTTGGTTTTACAAGTGCACACAAGTATCCAGTTAAAAGCTACACCCACTTTACGAATCGAGGTACGACATTAGCTCTGAATGAGGTGGTTTTTCCGGACAAATACCGTGACAGTGATCGTAGGAATGTGTATTATCAGATCAAGATGCAACATTGTGATAAAATTACTACTTTTTGAAAGTGATTTGGCTAAGGAACATAGTATGTAAGAGCTGTTTGCGACTCCCTCAAATCGCCCCCAGCTAGATAATTCTATAGTATTTGTAGCGCATTCTGTCTCAAGACCATATCAGAGGTTCCGCGGTATATCCACTGAGTTATAGGCGATGACTGATTGGGAAGGAACACAAACAGTAGTAGTAGATGATGTGCCGATTGAGGTTATAAGAAAGAAAATGTACAGTAGCTTTTCAGATCTCTAGTGTGATGCTATCCGCTAGAAATGATGTCCATGATTTGGAATCGAGTCTTTCCATTCAAGCACATACTTGCGTTCGCAATTCCTTTAATGATTTCAACCACTACTCAATCATATTTCTGGCACTCTCATATCTCGAAAAGAGTCACCTTTCCCGAACCTAGCTGCTACAGTAGAATACCAACGTGGTTTTAGTCAGCCCACGCATCTTGCGACTGCTCTCATTTCTACAGCTTTGCGCATGTGATTGTTCCAATTTAAGACGGAACTGAGCATAAGTCGGAGAAAGACATATCCACCACCTTCTGTAGCCCATGTGGAAACAAAACGATCTGAGTTACTGCAACAGGACCGTGTTTTTACCATTCGGTGGAAATGCGCGCAATGTGGTGCGTCTCCAAACTAGATACAGATACTACAGCCCGAACCAAATCTGCGTCCATTCAGATCAGTCAGCTCAACATGCCATCATCATTATTCTCCACCCCGCAACAGAGAAAAATTACGAACTATAAAAGCTCAGCTAACTTCATCCAATGTAGAAGTCACCTAGGCATCGATTCTGGCGTGATGATGCAAAGCTGCGGTGGGGCTCCAGTGTGGAGATGAAATTTCGCAGTGCTGCCCAGAATAGCGCAGCGTGCAGCCATTCAAGCATTACTACCGGTATACATAGTCCCTCGCCGAATTAACGCCTCAAACTGCTGCTGCTACTACCTACTGTGTGGCACAATCCTATTGAATATACAGGCACTGCAAAGACCACTTTAAAGTTTGATCACCTATACTCTAGGCGAATGATCGTATCCCACAGACTGTACTAAGTCACTAAAGACGCTCCCTCTGGTCCTGTTTAGTTGTTTTTTGAAACACTGTTTTCTAACACACGTATGTGCAATGCCAAACACTTTGTTTTTCTGCCACGACTTTGAGGCCTGTGCCAGGTTCTAAACTGACATTAAGAAGTTCTGATCCACGGCCTATAGCAGGAAACTAGATGTTGCACAGTGTAAATCATGTTCTTACAGTGGATACCATAACACACAACAAATCGACTGATTTTAAATAAAACACACTTCCAACATTAGGAAACCGGAAGAGTTTGCTCACGTTGTGTAGAGTCTCCAAACTACAGTCCTAACATGATTCACGAGCTCTACATTTAGACTCGTCTGTCACACTGACGGAATAGCTGATGTCTACGTTCCATTTCAACTGATTCCTCATATTGCACTCATGTACGCGATAAGTGTTTTGGTGCTATCCACTCCACAAGGTGCTGTCCATCCACCAAAACTTTCTCTCCAACTCAAACAAGCAATGTCAGTCAATCATAACGTGGTGACCAATAGCGTGCCAGTGCGTGGATGGGATGGAAAAGACACCATCTATGTACTCTAATAATGAGCATCACAGTTCAAAAAATGGTTCAAATGGCTCTGAGCACTATGGGACTCAACATCTTAGGTCATAAGTCCCCTAGAACTTAGAACTACTTAAACCTAACTAACGTAAGGACATCACACACACCCATGCCCGAGGCAGGATTCGAACCTGCGACCGTAGCAGTCCCGCGGTTTCGGACTGCAGCGCCAGAACCGCACGGCCACCGCGGCCGGCAGCATCACAGTTGACAGCGTTAACAATTTTACCAATTTTACAGTAACTTAAACACCAGTCAATGATGTGACATCTTAACATTTAATTGTAACTATAATGATAAAACATGTATGTGACCAGTTTTCTAGAACGATTCCGTGTATGCGTGGCCTGTGGTGGAAATGATTCACGTTTCACGTTAACGGCAGCATCCGTCCGAATTCAAAGTCCTGTTGGAGTGTATGAATGTATCTGAGTTAACTTTGTCACCCTCTAGACGACCGAATGGCGAACTAATAGTTGGTATGTGTTGGATAGCTTTCGTGATCAAGTGGAAATTTGAGAATTAATATGGAGGTATGTTTGTGTTGGAATGTTATTCCCTCCCATGTAAATAGTTCGGTTCACTGCTTCTGCACATTTCGCGCCTTTATTTAGTTGAGAGAAGATCGATTGTGGGGTGTGCATCTATCAGGTGAAAGAGACTTTTCATTGTTCTCTAGACATGAGAAACACGTTAGTTGGCTTGTAAATTATAAGGATATTTGGAATATGTTACATCAGCGAGAACGGTATTGGCGGGTGGAAATATCATTTTTCATCTGTTTGTTTGTACGAGGGTGAGTCAAATGAACACCTTAAATTTGTAATAACAAATCGAAATTTTGCGCCGTTATCCTGTAAGTTGGTAAGCGTGCTACAAACAGAGTGCAGAATGGCCTGTAGGTGGCAGTATTGCGCAGATGCACACATACCGTCGCAGTATCAATATAAAGAAGGCCGCACCACTTGTGACTTGCACCAGGAAAGAACAGCGTTCTGTTATTCGGTTTTTGCGTAGTTAAGGTGTGAAACCTATTCAAATTCATCGACGAAAGAAGGTTCAGTACGGTGATGCATGTTTGCCAAAGCAGCAAGTCTACGAATGGAGTAGGAAGTTCACAAATGGTGTGGTTTCAGTGGGAGATGCTCCTCGTCCAGGTCAGGCACAACTAGTTGTGACTCCACAGAACGTTGCAGCAGTTGAAGCCATATTGAAGGAATACTGTCGAGTGACACTGAATGACATTGCAGCATGTTTACAGATTAATCATGGGTCAGCACACCACATTGTGCATGATGTGCTCCACTTTCACAAAGTGTCTGAAAGATGGGTGCCACGGCAGCTGACTCCTGAAATGAGAGAACGACGTGTTGATGCTTGTGAAGAACTTCTTCGACGCTTTGAACGAGAAGCTGATGGCTTCCTTGCAAGAGTCGATACTGGGGACGAAACCTGGGTTCACTTCCACCAACCGGAAATGAAGAGAGCGAGCAAGGAATGGCACCATTCCTCATCACCAAAACCAAAAAAGTTTCGAACAGAACCATCAGCAGGGAAGGTTATGCTGACTCTCTTTTGGGACGAAAAAGGCGTCATTTTGGAGCATTACATGCCTAGAGGGACCACTGTCACCAGTGCATCATACACAGATCTCCTAAATGTTCATCTGCGGCCTACTATCAAATCAAAGTGACGTGGATTGTTGTCAGCAGGTGTCCTTCTGCAACATGACGATGCAAGGCCCCACACTGCCCGTACAACAGTTCCAACAAACACAGACCTGCATTCTGAGTGTCTTCCTCATCCACCACACTCACCAACCCTTGCCCCAAGTGACTTCCATATGTTTGGACCACTCAAAGACGCAATGGGAGGAAAGAAGTTCCGTTCTGATGAGGAGGTACGCCACGTGGTGCATGAGTCGTTGCACAGACTACCAAAAGAAACTTTTTCTAAAGGAATTTATGCACTTTGTAAGCGCTGGAGGACTTGCATTGAGCGTGGGGGAGATTAAATTGAAAAGTGATGCAGCTTTGTACCACTTCTGCACAATAAATAATATATAAAAATATTTAAGATTTTCATGTGACTCCCCCTTGTACTTACTTAGTGGTCTAGAGCACGCTCCACCTAGCTGAAGTTTCAGGTTTGTAGAGAAATTATTTCTAGTCTATATCTTCGGAATTATCTTGCATGAGCGATCGGAAGGCTACTGCTGTGTGCTTGATATCGAGAAGTACAGCGAAAATGATATAATATTATGGTAAACGATGCGAAAATACTTGTGTTCTTGTATTCAAGCTCCTGTCATCAATGGGAGAGCAGTGTAATTTAGTAAGAGTCTTTGCGTATTTGACGATATGTATGCCACTTTCTGTGGTTTAGTTATCGCTGTAATATGGCGATCAGTGTAAAGTAGTTTATTACTGCTGAAAGTCTCTTTTGTAGAAAGAAAGAAAAGGTGGATGGTGTTTCCCTAGAACTGAGGAGCATCGTGGCATATAGCCAGTGTGAGTGTACGTATACCATTATTTTTTCGGGTGCTGTGTCCTATCATGAGGTACGTATAGATTCCGTACATCGATAACCGTGAGAGATTTTGTACGTGGAAAATTGGAAAAACTGTAGCAGCAATCGTAATATTTAATTGTAGATTCACTAGTAAATATGTTCCTGGCTTACAATATCCTTGTGAGTCTCGTATGTATTTGATGACCTATAGACAACTTTACGGGTTTACGTGCCAATGCACTTTAGCGATCTGTGCAAAATAATCATACTGCTGAAAGTCCAGTCTGCAGAAAGAAAGAAAAGGTGGATGGTGCTTCGATACCTACGACAACAGTAATTCGGCTGGTAAATTCCGTAAGAGCCAATCATAATGCTCTATTCATTCAAATCCTTTGGGCTGGGATGTAGGAGCCTCTATATAGCGGTGAGAACATTTGCGAATGTTGAGAGCAGGAAGGGTATCAAAAAATGGTTCAAATGGGTCTGAGCACTACGGGACTTAACTTCGGAGGTCATCAATCCCCTAGAACTTAGAACTACTTAAACCTAACTAACCTATAGACATCATACACATCCATGCCCGAGACAGGATTCGAACCTGCGACTGTAGCGGTCGTGTGGTTCCAGACTGTAGCGCCTAGAACTGCTCAGCCACTCCAGCTTGCCAGGAAGGGTATTAAGTGATGGAGTGGATACCACATTAGGTTCGTGAGAAAGACTGCATTCGACGTTATTATGCGTTATTTTCGTAAACAGGTACTGTCAGGACAGGAATTTTCTTACATACAAGCTGAGACATCAAGAAAGCGAGCGTTAACTATTTCTGGGGCACTATACAATTTCCTCGAGGTCGACTTAGTTCTTGTTTTTTACATTGTCACATGACATAAGTGTAAGATCGAGAGCATTGTTTTATGGGTTTGCTAAGGTTTGTAGCTACTCTGTCATCAATGGTAAAGGCAAGTGCTGTCCGGATGTGTGTAGCATATGGAGGCTGTGCCTTGGAGTTCAGTGACGTCAGTATAACAGTGGCTGCATACCTGAAAATAGATGCAGCTTTCACCTGCGTACAGCGGCGGCTCACGGCTGTGCTCCCGCCCGATCACATCAGCACCTGTATCTAGGTGAACATGTATTTGGATAGGAATTTCTCAGAAATCAAGTATGGAAGGGCTCTCCCCACCTCATGCATGCGGGCATCTGTGCATGGTTCGACAGCTGACGACCACGTCTCTTCGCGGCCCAGCAGACAGGGTATGGGGGAGGGGGGGGGGGGAGGCGATGCCTGTGCCCATTGATTGCATTATTTTGCGAGTGGGCCCGTAGGCTGTTGCATGTGCTTTTTGGACAGTTTACGAGTACTGAGTATGTCTACACATCACTGTGCTGTATTATTTAGGAGCAGTTTGCAGGTCTATACTGAAATTATTTGGGAAAATTAGGAGTTGTTTACATGTCTGCAGAGCATTATTTAGGAGTAGTTTACAGGTCTGTGGGCTGTGTGGCGTGACCCCAGCATGTGTTTTGTACCAGTGTGATAAATATACTCCATCCCTAAATAAAATGTTCTGAAATAAATAGAGTACACTCCTTCCTTACTGTCACCAGCAGCGCAGCGTAGGCCGAGTCATTTTTGCGCCATTTTCCCCCCACCGGTCTGGATTATACCACAGGAGGAATGACAGCACTCTCTGGTGGCAGTATTATGTACTAGGTCAGTTGGACTCTAGATCTCGTGGTGGAGACATTGCTTGCAAAATAAAAACTATGTCCGTCATAGGCTGAATCATTTTCCCTCCATTCCCCTCAGCATCTTGGTTGATGTCATGCACTGTGCATGTTAGTACACGTTAGTGCACATTAGTACACGTTAGTGCACGTTAGTACACTTTAGTACACGTTAGTACACGTTAGTGCACATTAGGGCACGTTAGTCCGTCAACATGGCTTGGTAAGGGGACTTGGAAACCGGTTAAGGATCGTGGTGGAGATTTTAACTACTTCCTTCCAAGTCAGGGTGGGCACGGCACTTGTGAAAATGCATTCCATGTCCATGGTAGCGCTCTCTGGTTGTGTCAATATGTAGTAGGCCTCGTGGTGAACACAGTGTATGCCGCCATCTTGAATAACGGTAGTTGCATCATCATATGACATCATGGAAGACAGCGCCCTCTGCTGGTGGTAGTGTGTACTAAGTCAGTTGGAGTCCAGACCTCCTGGTGAACACACTGGATGGTGGTGCTGTCAATAACTGTTTAAATAAAGAGTGGTGCTTGATTTCTATAGTTGATGATTAGCAGGCATGTTTGCAGGGTCTTTTAGATGTATTATTATTTTGTCAATTTATGACTTGTTTGGCTCTCTGGATGTAAATGTATTGAATTATTTATAAGTGGTTTTCATGTCTGTAGGCTGTGCAATGCATTATTCTGACAGTTTACACTTAGCAGGTGAGTGTGTAGAGCATTCTATATGAGTTATTTAGGAGTAGTTTCCAGGTCTGTGAGCTGCATGGCATGTCAGAGCGCGTCTTCTGTATCACTGTGATAAATATACTCCACCTCTCAATAAATTGTTCCAAAATAAATAAAGTACACTCCTTCCTCTCTCCAGCAGCCCAGTGCAGGCTGATGCCATTTCCCACAAATCCCTAGGAAGAGGTGGTGGTTGGGTGACTGAGGTTAGTCCAAGTGACCTATCTTCCCACAATTTTATTAGGTTAGTGGAGGTAACCATGGTGTGATGCATTATCCTGTTGGAATTTGAGCTTTCCGCCAGTTATTTTGGGCGGGAGGTGGCAGTTGGATGACTGAGGTTAGTCCAAGTGTCCTTTCTTTCGAGCCATTTTCTTAGCTTAGTAGAGATACACGAATTGACCTTTCTTTACCGCCAAAATTCAAACTTGGCGCCAATTCCTAGGAGGGAGTGGTGGTTGGATGACTTAGGTTAGTGGAGGTAGGCCAAGTGACGTATCTTCCCGTGATTTTCTTAGGTTAGTAGAGATAAGTGTGGTGTGAGGCATTATCCTGTTGGAATTTGAACTTCTCTCCACTTTTCTGGGGGAGGGGAGGGGGTTGGGTTGGTGGAGGTAGTTCAGTTGACCTTCTTCCCACCAACCTTCAAACTTCCTGGCAAAAGCCGCCATCTTGAAAGACATCATGATTATCATCTTGGATGATGTCATATGCTGTTGCCAAGTCTACACATCGACATCTTGGATAACATCATTGCCGCTATCTAGGATACATCTGGCAAAAATGCAGAGTGGGCCAGATATGCCTTTGTTCCAATACTCCATCAGCCTTACAAAACTCATGGGTTGATTATAACTCTCCTTTTTCTTTTCTTCATCGGAAACTGCATTAGTTTGTCTTTTGATACATCGATCGTAATTTAACACTGAATAATTGCCACAACAGATTTTTCAGTGATTCTCATCACGACGAAAAACATGTCACAAGTTACTGCATATTTGTCTCAGAACGTTTTCTCCTAGTACAATCAATTTTATGAATTCTTGTTATGAAGGTTGACTCTGCTACCACTGTTCTCAGATGTAACAGGCTCTTAACTTATCTCCGATATTATTTGACTTGCAATTCGACAGTTTCGTAGCCGGCACATTGTCAGAGCTATAAACATAAATGAGAGTTGCATTCGTTCGAGAATCTTAACGTTCAACACCTGATGGTATTATTGTAAGGAGTAGAAGTAGTGTGTATTTTTGCTTCTGAATAATGCAATTTTGTGTTCATAAGACGGTGTATAGTAGCTTGTAGATGTGTAACAAAAATAATATAAGTACCTTTTTATTCATCTTTCTGTCACTGGCTCTTGGAAGGTGGCACACTCAGTCAACATTATCAATTGTCAGCTTCCTCTTATAATGGCAGCTTTGATCGCACAAAGAATGAAATCATTTGCAGAAAATACTTGGTTAGAGTAGTGAAATCAAATTGCTTTATATTAAGAAATTCATACATAATAGGAAGTTATATGATGTACATCTCGTGTTATCAGCATTTATTAACAACCAAACAGTGATGATAAAGATGATACAAAAAATTGAACAAATCACAGGAAGAACACTGCAATACACACAAAACAGACACAAACGATAAATCTGAACACTCACTAACAAAAATGACCATAAAGAAAAGCATAGCAAAGCGGAACACGCCCACCACCACAAATTTCACTCAAAATTAATAAATCTCACAGATACAGAATTAACAGAGAAAGAAACACAGATATTAGAGAAAGGGCCCAAACATAACATTAGTACAAAAATAGTTAACCACTATATAGAAAACTTTATTGCAGAAACAGAAGACATCCTGACAGAGGAAGAGAAGAAAGAGAATAGCACTATAAATATTGGGGTAACACAAGAACTAGTGAAGAAAGAAATAAATAACATTATCACCACGTCAAAGAAAGAGCAAAACAGTAAAATTCAAACATAAAAAGCACCACTAAGAAATTAAAAGAAAAACTACAAGCTAACAACATCGTAGTCACAAGAGCTGGTAAAGGGAACAGCACAGTACTGATCATTATAGAACAACACATAGAAAGAACTAAAGATTTCATATCTTCTAACAATGTCACAAACTAAAATCTGATCCAACACCACGGTTTCAGACATACATAAAAAGCAAACCTCAAAGAGATCAGACACATACTCACAGATAAACGAAAACAACACATCACAGAGAAGAAAGCAAAAGCACCAACACTCAGCAGTCAACCCAAGGTCCACAAAACCCCACATTCCATTGAGGCCTGTTATTAATTTCATGAATGCACCATGCAAAACACATAAACAAAATTATAATGCAATATTATGAAATGAAAAACAGCCTAACAGTGAAAAACACAAATCAACTTATAAAACAAATAAAAGACTTACACATCCCACAAACAGCATCACTCATCACTTTTGACATAGAGAACATGTACACCTCAATACACACTCCAGACACAATAAAAATAATTGAAGAAAACTTACTGACACACAACAAACTACCTGCAGACAATATTAATGAAACAACAAAAACCCTCAAAGCAATCACACCCCAAAATTACTTCCAATTTGAAATGGAATTTTACTTACAAGAAGATGGGCTCCCAATGGGATCCCCAATTTCAGGAACACTGGCAAACATATTCATCAACCACATAGAAAACACAATCTTTGAGACAGTCATCACAAAGAAAGGTTACAAAATTGTTTACTCGTACAGATATATGGACGACATAATCTGTATGGTGGATGAACCATCAGAGAAAATTGATAAACTTCATACAGACGTAAACAACATACATAAAAGTATTCAGTTTATCATGGAAAAAGAAACACAAAAGCAAATACATTTCTTGGGTATAGCAATAAGGAGAGAGAACAATAAACACACATTTGACATCTTCAGAAGGCCAACAGCCACAGACATAATCATACATACTTCGTCCAACCACCTGCAAAATTAAAAATTATCGGCCCTATGACACATGCTACAAAGGCTAAATAACATCCCACTCAGCAAAGAAAATTATGAAAAAGAGTTACAAACAATACAACTCATAGCCACTAACAATGGTTACAAAAAATTAATCAAGAACTTAAAACACAACTCAAGAAAAATCAAAACAAGCAGAGAGCACGGAACCCCACAGATACCACAGCACACGCAGAAACACAAGACAATAACACTCATGAGATAACTAACAGAAAAATGGTACAATCTTACATACAAACACGAAGCAACACACAAGATAGCAAATATACTAAAGAAACAGGGATTATAAATATATTACAGAAGAAGAAACACACTCCAGTCACATTTACAAACAACAGAAAAACCAGATAAATACCAAGGAGCAGGTATATACACGCTAGAGTGTCAAGAATGTAAATCAGTGTATCTGTGGATGACAAACAGGAACACTAAAACCAGATATAAAGAACGTATAAGAAGTTGGAAATAGGAAAACAGTCATTCTACCTTCTACATGGACATGAACCACCCAACATGGAATGTGACATGACAGTTAACAAAGTGAATAATCACAACAAAAAGCTCCTGACATTGCAAGAAAAATTTCACTTACAAAGAACCATTGCAATGGAAAAGAAGGTACTCAGTGACCAAATCCATATAAACAATAACTCCGTGATCATACTACCCACCAAAACAATAACAAACCGAAATGTAACCAGGATTAATAAATAATGAATCTCCTTCCCCTCTTCTCTCTCTCTCTGTCTCTCTCTCTCTCTCTTTCTCCTCCCCCCCCTTTCACACACACACAGAGGCACATGAACTCATATTTAATAAAATATGAAATAAAATAAAGATCTTTGGTGTGACGTCATAAGTGAGTGACTGCGTGTGAGATCGCTCTCTAAGTTTTTTATATATTTTTAGGTTTCAGATACATATTTTAACGGTTTTGTGATAATATTTACTATATAAGTGACTTATTAGTGGTTTCTTCATTCACCTCTGCCTCTCTTGTGTTGTGACCTGATATTTGTGAGTGCTTCGTATCGAGCAACGTAACCTCTTACCTGTGTTTACATTCCGCGCTGACCAGTCGCAGCTGTAGTGGTGGAACGAAAGCTAAGTACTAATTAATTGTTTGTGTATAGTGGTTTATTTAGGAACTTTAATAGTCTTCAACCGCTGTTCTTGGTGTTTTCTGGTGAAATAATTTCAGAAGAACCTTTTGGGAACTGTTTTCAGCTTCCTTACTGTGTGAGTAGACGTTTGATTCTCTTTCTGTATTAGTCTTTTGTTATATTCACATTTGTTGTTTATTAATACTGTTAATAATGGTAGTTACTTCCCTTGTAGAGTAAGTTTGCAATTATTGTAGTCAGGTTTTTAACATCTTCTTATTGTAGTAGCAGAACTTAGAAAAAGTAAAGTTTTACCATGAGTGAGAAGAGTGCGCTTTGCTGTAGGTTCGTGAGTAGTGGATTGCGGTGTGAGACTTGTTCGAAGTATTTTCACTGGGGGGAATGCTGTGGGGAAGCCAGTGGGCATTCTGGTGAGATCCTCTCCTGGAACTGCAGGTTATGTAGCAAGAGTAAGTTGATAGAGGAGCAGGAGCGTAAGATCTGTGCCCTTCAGGTGCAGTTGAAAAACGCACAAGTGGAGTTAGATAGGATGAGGAGGGAGAAGGGGGTTGGGAAATGGGAGCCGTCTGTTGGCAAGAGATCTGCTAGGAGAAGAAGATTTTCAGATAGTTTTAATGTTGGTGTTTACAATAGATATGACCAACTGTGAGAGCCTAGTGGAGAGGAATCTCTAGTAGCTGTAGATGTAGGAAGTATGCAGCAGACCTCAGTAGTTACGGTGGCTAGAACAGTTGCAATGTCGAAGAGGTAGAAGAAGGTTCTGCTGTTAGGTAGTTCTCATTGCAGAGGTGTAGGCCAGCAGTTGCAGGAAGTGCTGGGGAGTGAGTACCAGGTCACCAGCATTGTGAAGCCTAATGCAGGATTGGCTCAGGTGACTGTTAACATAGGGGGTTACGTAGGGATTTTACTAAAGAGGATCAGGTAGTGATAGTGGGTGGGCCGGCCGAAGTGGCCGTGCGGTTAAAGGCGCTGCAGTCTGGAACCGCGAGACCACTACGGTCGCAGGTTCGAATCCTGCCTCGGGCATGGATGTTTGTGATGTCCTTAGGTTAGTTAGGTTTAACTAGTTCTAAGTTCTAGGGGACTAATGACCTCAGCAGTTGAGTCCCATAGTGCTCAGAGCCATTTGAACCATTTTGATAGTGGGTGGGGCTGGTAATAGTATTGATAGGGATGGGGAGTATGACATAGATGGTGACCTGGAAAAGATAGCCACTCAGACTGGCAACACGAATGTGCATTTCATTGAACTGTTTCAGCGTCATGATCGGCTTCATCTTAATAAAGCCATCAGGCGTAATAACATGAGACTTGGGGGTGCGCTGATGACAGAAAGCATGGGTCACATTTCAGTGGTGTCGGTGGAGTCTATCAGCAGGATGGGTTTCGCTAGACATGGCCTGCACCTCAACAGGTATGGAAAGGGGAGGTTAGCAAAGCTTATAGGTGACAGCATAGGTGGGGTTGGTGGGATCATTCATGGGAAAATTCCTGCAGTAGTGGGTGTTAGAGCTGCACCTTTTCTAGATTCAAGTCAGCTGATAGGTATTCCTGCTTAAGGGAAGTCTCACTAACAAAGGAACCACTTTTGACAAAGCTTAGGTATCTGAATAATGAGGGAATTAGTATTGGTATATCTGAACACTTCTTAAATAAGGAGATAATTCAGAGGCTTCCTTTACCAGGATACAGGTTGGCTGGCAGCTTTTCGAGGAGCTCTTTGCGGTGTGGGGGAGTAGCCATGTATGTGAAAAACGGCATCCCATTTGAGTCAATTGATGTTTCAAAGTACTGCACTGAAAAGGTGTTTGAATGTTGTGCAGGCGTGGTTAAATTTAATGGAGCTAAACTTCTAATGTTGTTATTTATAGATCCCCAGACTCCGATTTCACAACATTTTTGCTAAAGCTAGAGGAGGTTCTTGGTTCACTTTATAGGAAATACAAAAAGTTAGTTATATGTGGTGACTTCAATATTAATTGTGTAAGTGATTGTGCAAGAAAGAGGATGCTGGTAGACCTCCTTAATTCGTATAATCTCTTGCAAACTGTATTCTTTCCAACGAGAGTGCAAGGGAACAGTAGAACAACCATAGACAACATTTTTGTTCATTCCTCATTACTAGAAGGGCATTCTGTTAGCAAAAAGGTGAATGGCCTTTCAGATGATGATGCACAAATTTTAACTCTAAAAGATTTTTGTGCTGCAACACGTGTTAAATATAGTCATCAGCTGTTTAGGAAAGCTGATCCAGTTGCTGTAGAGACCTTTGTAAACCTTATCAAGGAACAAGAGTGGCAAGATGTTTATAACGCTGATACAGTAGACGATAAATATAATGCTTTTCTCAAGACTTTTCTCGTGCTCTTTGAAAGTTGCTTTCCGTTAGAACGTTCAAAACAGGGTACTAGCACAAACAGGCAGCCTGGGTGGCTGACTAGAGGGATAAGAATATCTTGTAGAACAAAGTGGCAATTATATCAAAACGTTAGAAACAGTCAGAATCTAAATGCAGCAGCCCTTTACAAACAGTATTGTAAGGTGCTTAAAAATGTGATTAGGCAGGCAAAAAGTACGTGGTATGCAGATAGAATAGCTAAGTCTCAGGATATAATTAAAACCAATAATCACTTTCTGAATATAGCAGGTGAACTAAATAGAAACCTAGTCCCGACAGGGAATCATATAGCGCTCTTAGAAAAAGTGTTCCGAGACTGTTACCTGAAATGCTCCTCCGTGATACTGACAAGAGGGAGATTGAGTTAATAATTAAATCACTAAAGACCAAGAACTCTCATGGATATGAAGGGGTATCTAGCAGAATACTGAAGTACTGTTCTATGTATGTTAGCCCAGTACTTAGCCATATCTGTAACTTTTCCTTTAGGAGTGGTCGGTTTCCTGACCGATTAAAGTACTCGGTAGTGAAGCCACTTTATAAAAAGGGAGACAGGGATACTATTGACAATTATAGACCTATTTTTATGCCATCGGTGTTTGCTAAAGTTATCGAGAAGGTTGTATATACAAGGTTACTGGAGCATTTAAATTCACATAATTTGCTGTCAAATGTTCAGTTTGGTTTTAGAAATGGTTTAACAACTGAAAATGCTATATTCTCTTTTCTCTGTGAGGTTTTGGATGGATTAAATAAAAGGTTGTGAAAGCTAGGTGTTTTCTTTGATTTAACGAAGGCTTTTGACTGTGTTGACCACAAAATATTACTGCAGAAGTTGGACCGTTATGGAGTAAGGGGAGTAGCTTACAATTGGTTCACCTCTTACTTTAAGAACAGAAAGCAGAAGGTAATTCTCCGCAATATTGAGAGTGGTAGTGATGTTCAGTCCCAATGGGGCACTGTTAAGTGGGGCGTTCCCCAAGGGTCGGTGCTGGGGCCACTGCTGTTTCTTATTTATATAAATGATCTGCCTTCTAGTATTACAGGTGATTCAAAAATATTTCTGTTTGCTGATGACACCAGCTTGATAGTGAAGGATCTTGTGTGAAATGTTGAAACAGTCTCAAATAATGTAGTTCATGAAATAAGTTCGTGGCTTGTGGAAAATAATTTGATGTTAAATCACAGTAAGACTCAGTTTTTACGGTTTCTAACTCACGATTCAACAAGAACCGATATTTTGATCAGACAGAATGGGCATATTATAAGCGAGACGGAACAGTTCAAGTTCCTAGGCGTTCAGATAGATAGTAAGCTGTTGTGGAAAGCCCATGTCCAGGATCTTGTTCAGAAACTAAATGCTGCTTTATTTACCATTGGAACAGTATCTGAAATAAGTGACACTTCAACACGAAAAGTAGTCTACTTCGCATATTTTCATACTCTTATGTTGTATGGTATTATTTTTTGGGGTAATTCTTCTGATTCAAAAAGGGTATTTTTGGCTCAAAAACGGGCTGTTCAAGCTATATGTGGTGTAAGTTCGAGAACCTCCTGTCGACCACTATTCAATAGTCTGGGAATTCTGACATTGCCCTCACAGTATATCTTTTCTTTAATGTCGTTTGTTGTTAGCAATATTAGCCTATTCCCAAGAGTTAGCAGCTTTCACTCAGTTAATACTAGGCAGAAATCAAATCTGCATGAGGAATGCACTTCCTTGACTCTTGTGCAGAAAGGAGTACAGTATTCTGCTGCATCCATTTTCAATAAGCTACCACAAGAACTCAAAAATCTTAGCAGTAGCCCAAACTCTTTTAAGTCTAAACTGAAGAGTTTCCTCATGGCTCACTCCTTCTATTCTGTCGGGGAGCTCCTGGAAGAGCTAAAAAATTAAGCAAATTCCAGTGTTACATTGTTGATTTTCTTTATTTAAACTTACGACTTGTCACTTGAATATGTTTTTTTATATTTCATTTTATCTGTTTCTAAAATCATGTTATAATTTCATTTATTGACTTGTTCCATGACCATGGAGACTTCTCCTTAATTTGGTCCCATGGAAGAATAAATAAATAAATAAATAAAAACATTTGCCCACAGCAAAACACACCCACACACACAAACTCACGTTTATTTAAAATTAGGAAAAAAAATACATCTGCACACAACAAATTACACATTCACATAAACTCATATTTGTTAAAAAAAATAAAAGGAATTGCACACAACAAATCACGTAAACACCACACACACACACACAGAAAAAATATTTATTTTAAAAATAAAAATAAAAAATAAAAAAGCACACACACAAACACTACACACACACACATGTGCACTCATGCGTGAACAAACATACACACGCACACACACACACACACACAGAACTAATGAAAAACATCAAAGACCGCAGAAAAAAGAGACAGACAAACTCACGACAACAGCTGGCAACACTACATACTGAAGACACACATTGTTGATAACCAAATGCAAGTGAAAGTGAAACATATGATGTGACAAATGTGTATAAACAACGCCAGAAGTCAGCCAGCTGGAGTATGAAGACCAAAGAATACATCTCCAGGAACACATAAATGTGTTAACAGCACTGAAATCGTTAGTAACACCGAACTTGTGCTACAAAAGTTGCTTCTAACCTAAAAAAAAAGACGAGAGAAAAACATGACGAAATGTAATATACCAGCATATTATATCTATCACATAATACTTTTATTGCATGTATAAAAAGAAACATGTATTTCAGACCACTGATGATGCTTCCCAATAAATTAAGTGAAACGCGTATGGCAACAAACAAACTGCATAGACGGTACATACCTCCACGAATTTAATTTTTGTTGCACTCTGGCCATTGCTCATATCTTTTATATGCATGGCGAGGTCGTGTATACTTCGGATTGCTTCACATCTGTTTACGAGCCTAACAGTGATGTCGCACTGAAGTATTATGAGGGTTACATGTTAAGAACACAGACGCACCTAGGTCCTAGGATTGTGTTTTGTCGCTCAATTTTTAGCTGAGATACCTAGTACGTTTTATGTATAGTGCTCCACTATACATATGTCGGTTGCATATGCCCTGGTCACCTTTGAATTGTGCTCATTACTAATGGACACAGAAGTTTTCGTAGAAACCACTGAAGTGTGCTATCTATCCAGCACACGTCTTTGGAATTCTATGTTAATAGCGATGGCCGTACTCGGTATTTACCATGGTTAGCATGCGACACTGTTCAGATATCGTAATTCTGTGGCTTTGTTCCACCTTGGAAGATGCCAGACTGAAAAAGGAGTCAACCACGCTAGTTCCAAAAGCATAACAGTTGTGGAAAGAGGGGGAATATCTTTCTTATTGGTCCAGAGACAAAGCGTGGTATGGGGTATGTTCGTACCACTTAAACTGTCAGCAATGTTTATCTCCAAACGTGAGCATTGGGATAACCTATGCTCTGGCGCACTCTGCATTGTTGCCAGATGTATCCAAGAAAGCAACGATGACGTCATCCAAAATGGCGGCTTGTAGATATGGCAACAGGGCATGACATCATCCAAGATGGCGGACATGACGTCATTCAAGATGGTGGGAAGATAGGTCAACTGGCCTACCTCCACTAACATAACCCAACTCCCCTCCGCTCCCCCAGAAAGATGTAGGGAAGTTCAAATTCCAAGAGGATAATTCATCACACCATGGTTATCTCTACTAACCTAAGAAAAATCATGGGGAGATGGGTCACTTGGGCTACACCCCTAACTTAAGTCATCTGACCGCCACCTCTTTTAGGAACTGGCGCCAAGTTGAAGAAACATGAAGCGTCAACGGCAGTTGCACTCTAGCCCAGTCATGCACATCAGGATTAAACGGAAAAGCATGTATCCCATATTACATCTTTCTCTCTGGTTAGCCTCAGTATTATTATTATTACTATTATTATTCAAAGTTTTTACGTCTTGGTCCATGTCTGATGCTTTCTCGTCTTTGTTCAACAGGGTCATGCACCAACATGCCAAGCTCTGCTGCCACATCTGGACCTCTAGCAACCTCGGCTACCATCTTGTCTAGACCTGCAGCAACAGCCTCCAGCGTGTCTGAACCAGTAGTGGCCACGTGGGATCTGATGGATAAGAAGGCGTCGAGTGCACCTACGGTTTTCACCTCCATATGAAATTTAGCTCCCAGTGGATCGAAACGTCTGAACATTGCTATAGAAGCGCTTCATGTCTGGTACTTGCATGTGAAATCGGAGATAGAAAATATATCCAAATGTGTTAAAGCGCCAATTTCCGAGTTCAGTTGGGATGAAATATGTTGTGAAGAGCACTACATCAATCAGCAGATGGACTAAAGAGTATTATCCAACTCTTCCCCCCCCCCCCCTCCCAGACACCAGACATTCACCTTACTGGTGTGACACTTTCTATTACAACAGTGTATGATGACTGTGCATTATGTGTGAAATCGGGTGACAACTGTGTTTATCTAAGAAATGCCTCAGTTATGAAGTTATACGATCTGGACACTGCCATACGCCTTGCACTGGACAGACTGAACTATTGGTTGCCCAGCATAGACTCTGCATAAAAATGGTGTTGTAAACTCCCTATGTGTGCTTAGTGTACATGTTGACGATCTTAAGCACCACCTTTGTTTGCACATGAATGCTAAAGAGAAACAGGTTAAATGTGTATGTGAAAAACCTAATTACTGTGAGTCATCTATTGGCTTGAGTGAGATACGCACTGAATTTATTGCATGTCAAAAAGCTTGTTTTGGTAAATACTGTACAGGTGTGAAGAAGAAAAACATACATACAGATTTTAATGATATTCCTGAAATGCTACACCCTATTATGATATTTAAATAAATAATTTATGTATATATAATCTCAAATCATGTTTGTGTTTTATTTCATACCTCTCTCATAGTAAAGTATTACAATTATCAACTTTTTTTCAATGCTTTATGAGGTATTGAGGTAATGATTGATCAGGTTACTCTTCATGGGTAAAATATATAGCTGTTTTCTCTGTGTAGTCAGTATAGCTCAGTCGGTTAAGTGATGGAAGTATAGTGGCTACACATACAATTATTATCCTTTCAAATGTATTTTTTCTATATATTTCAACTACTTCTCTGTACTTGGCGTAGTTAGTATCATGGCAGGACGGGTGAAACACCGCCATGACGAGGACTTTGTTGTCGGTGACTGGTCCAGTGAAGATGCAAGAGAAGACCTGAAGAAGAACAAGAACAACAGAATTCTCCTCCTGATAATATACGAACAATTATTGTAGGTCCATCCAATTGTGGTAAGACTAATGTCTTCATGACTCTGCTAACACATGTAGATGGAGTCCGATTTGAACATTTTTGTGTATTGTCAAAAACACTGTTTCATCACAAGTATCAGCTATTGCAGGAGATATTGCGCGGTGTAGATGGTGTTATATACACGACATTCAGTGAAAGCGGTGATATCCCTACACCTGAAAAAGCAAAGACAAACATCGTCTTCATATTTGACGATGTTGCTGTGGAAAACCAAGACCAAATTCGAAAATTTTTCTGTTTCGGTCGCCATATGGGTGCAGATGTAGTTTATCTAAGCCAAACATATTCAAGAATCCCCAAACAGTTGATTAGGGATAACGCAAACCTCATTATAGGCTTCAAACAAGACAACCTGAATTTAAAATACATTTACCAGGAACACGTCACAACTGACATGTCATTCAACGATTTTGTAAAGATATGTGCAGATTGCTGGAATCATTCACAGTATGGGTTTCTCGTTATTGATAAAACAAGAAAACTGAGTGATGGTAGATACAGGCGAAACTTTAAAGAGTTTTTGCATATATAGCGTGGTAAGAGAGGTTGGTACAACAGTATACGCCGCACCGTGGACAAATTCGCGCGAATGTCTTGCTCTCATCCCGAGAGAATGGGTGTACACATACAGAACATTCGTCTGTACATGGATGCGAAAATTCAGGCTATTGCGCATAAAGTTGGAGGTATGTGCAGGGAATTAGAGACATATTAGCAGACTCTTTTTAGAATGGTGAATGCGTTAAATGAGTTAGTTAATCTAGTCGGTAACAAAGTAGCCAACTTAACTGAAAAGGTCGAGGCTATTGAAGGGAAAATAGATGTAGAGTTCGTTGTTGTTGAGACGGGGGAGCAGGTACATAGTAGGAGGAAGAAGAAAATGACCGGATATATAAAGCCTCATGTTGCAGAGATGTCTGATTAGTATACACCGAGATGTCGACGAAGCAGAAAGTGATTCAAGCGCTGAAAGCAGTTCGTGAGAAATTACGGTTGCTGAGGTTAGGGGATATGGATCGACAGCAAACACTAGGAGAGATCTTTAAGCCAGTTACTGACTCTCTCCGATAGCTCTCAGCAAAAACAAAATCACACGATAACGAGGGTGTTGCCATTGACGAATTCATTATCCGTCACAGCCCGGTCGTACACGTTGGGTACCAATACAGATCGCTGATAGATGGTTTGAGAGAACATCCGACTTATTTCCCTAAGACCTACCAAAAAACCTATAAATTATTCAGTTAATGATAGGGAAACATACCGTGAAATACTGCATTGATCACCAAAAGCCTGAGTTACAAGAAATATAAAACATTTATAAAACCAATATTTGAAGGCAAAAAAAACAACAACAATAGCAGCAGCAGCGGTGATGGTATTGAGATTGAGCATAAAGTAGAGAACAATCGAATCCCGCAGTATATATGTTATGACGACCCCAAAGAGCTAACAGATCGACTACGGCTGCTCATGGCATCAGCTGCTACAGGTAATACAGTTAATTCGAATGAGGTTGTTACAATAATCTTGGAGCTTAGACAGAGGTATCATCGAATAAGTATGAAGAAAGTAGTTCGAGAACTGCACAAGCCAGCACGCAAAACATACACTCGTAGGCATGTTATGATTAAAGGATTGGATGACTTGTAGCTAGATGATCTTATAGATATGAGGGAATATTCATATGAAAATAATGGATTCAAATGTATTTTAATGGTTATTGATACATGATCCAAATTTGCCTGGGTATTACCCGTCAAAACTAAAACGGGCAGAAATGTCGCCTATGTTCTTGAGCGTTTGTTACAGACAGGGACGAATCGATGCCCAGACAACCTCCAAGCCGATCTGGGGAGTTCTACAGTAGGCATTTCAAGGCCGTGATGCAGCGGTACGGAATACATCACTACTCAACATTCACTTATCTGATGGCAAGTATCGTGGACCATCTGAACAGAACAATAAAAGGTCGAATGTGGATGCGTTTTAACCTTCGCGGCTCATACAAATGAATCCCAAAAATAATTGCTCAGTATAATCGGACCAAACATAGCACAATAAAAATGAGACCAATCGATGTTCATGATAATGGACTCATGGATACGGTGTACTATCGCATTAAGATGCTTGATCCGCGCAAGCCGATATTTAATGTAAGTGATTTGGTGCGCATCTCAAAACACAAGACCGCATTTGAGAAATCATACCTACCGAACTGGTCAACTGAGATATTTACAGTTTCAAAGGTGCAGCGAACGAATCCTAGAACTTATATACTGAAGGAATTGCAGGCTGCTTCTACACCGAGGAGTTGCAGAAAAGCTCAGAACCGAATGTTTTTGTCGTGGAGAGACTCATAAGACGTCGTGGACATAAAGCACTAGTCAAATGGCTTGGTTTTCCTGCTACACAAAGCAGTTGAACTGATCCCGACGATTTGCTATATAATGGGCGTGCATAGTCCACAACCGCCACAGTAGCATAACATGCGTGCAAGGAGACGCATTAGAGGAGGTGGTGGTATTCTAGACAAACTGGCCGTGGAATTACACATCCATGGGCATAACTACTGTGGACCTGGGACAAAGCTTCAGAAACGCTTGGCACGAGGTGATAAGGGGGTTAATCTGTTCGCTGAAGCGTGTATGGAACACGACAGTGCATACGCTGCAAATGAAGATCTATCAAGTCGTCACATTGCAGATAGGATTTTAGCTGATAAGTGTAAGGCGATACAGAGAAGAAAGGATATTGGTATAAATCAACGCATCGCAGCATTTACAGTTGATAAAACCATGAGAGGAAAAATTAAGTTGGGTTTAGGAGTGATGAATTTCAAGCGAGTTACGAATGCTGCACGTTATGCGCTAAACAAGAAGAAGGACAGGGGCGGGAAGCAGAACTGTTTGAAGAACTGTATCCTGACAGCGATGTATGCAGCTAAAAACGCAATGAAGCAGAAAGATGCGGGAAGAAGAAGAAGAAGAAGAAGAAGAAGAAGAAGAAGAAGAAGAGGATCGGTTAAAGCACTTTGAGTTCTACCAACACCCAAGACGTCTAGCGGTTTTATTCCATTTCTCATCACGGCCCTTTCTGCGCCCTAGGCGGTAGGTTCCCTCGCTGGTGGTGCTGCAGCTATTGCTCGAATGCTCAAGAACGCGCAAAACTCCGAAGCACAGTTACAAGAGGCAAGAAGACATAACAGCATGATGGGAGCAGCAGCCATCATTGGCCTGGAGACGTGCAACAGCATCCCAAATATCACTGAGACTAACAATAAACTGCATCTGGATATTAATGATGAAAAAGATATTGTGGAAATAGAACCGGGTGCATACGATATCGACGATTTACACGAAGTTTTAAAAGAAGTCTGGAAAAAGTATTGAACCACTTAAGTCTGAAATAAGGACTGTAAATGCAACGATTGAATTTAATCAGAAAGGTTCAATAGGGCTCCTGCTGGGTTTCACAGAAGGACAGATTTTCAAGAAGGATCCAAGTAAATTTTACAAGTCAGATCAGCACAATCCGTGTCGAGTGTAACATTGCAACGTACTCCTATCTCAACGACAGTCTGATTCACACTATTTACAAATTCTTCCCCTCAGTTGCAACGGGGTATAAGATTGTTGAGACCCCTGGCAATACAATATACCTCCCAGTGACAGCTCAGACATTGGACTATTTGTATCTGCATATAGTGGACCAGAATAATCAACTTGTTGACTTTCGTGGTGAGGAAATCATTGTACGATTACATCTAAGGCAGGATGGGCGTACGGTATAAAACGTGCACGCAACCCACAGCATGCCTCTTCGCTACCAAACAGCAAAGTGATATCACTTGAGAACTACGAGTTTCTTAAATCAGTCTCCTGAAGCCGCGCAATGACGTCCTCACTCAATACAATCAGTCTAGTAGAGTATGATGAGAGAATTATACGTCAGGAATACTTCTCTCGTATACCTTACGCTTCAATCACGTTTAACAAGAACGATGAAATCAGAATTTTCATCCAGCACCAAGACGCACTCACGCTTCCATGCAAGAGTTTCATATATCTAGAGGGGTCATTCAAGAAAACCGACAGCAGTGATACAGTGGGAACCAAGCTGACACGTAACGCATTAACATTTCTGTTCCAAGAGATACGATATGAACTCAGTCGGTCTCAGATCGACTGTACACGCAATGTCGGCGTAACATCAACCCTTAAAACATATGTCTCGGTATCACCAGCAGATTTGCATAGTTTAGAAAATGCAGGATGTTTCATAGACGATCTAGAGGATAGAACAGTTGCAGAGTACAGGCGATTTACTGCCTGCATACCTCTAAAAATGCTAGTGGGGTGCTTTGAGGACATGAGACAGATTATCATAAACGCTAACCAGGAACTCATTCAGGTGCTGAGTGCGACGGACAATAACTCATACGTTCAAGGAGCTCAAGATGAGAATAAGATCACAACCAGCAAGATAATATGGAAAACGTCTCACATCAGTGTATCAGACGAGGAGCATTTGAAGCTTTTGAAAGTCCTGAATTCTGGTACATTTCTGTCACTGACATTTCGCTCGTGGGAGGCTTTCGAGTACCCAGTGTTACCGACTGCGAGCAGACACACATGGGCTATTAAAACCTCCACCCATTTAGAGACACCTAGATTCATCACACTTGCGTTTCAGATTGATAGAAGGGGTAATATAGCAAATGATTTCGATTTCGTACTTCTTGCTATGAAACTGCCGAAGGAGAGGGAGGAGGGTGTCTTCTCAGTCCACATAAGTTTAAAGGGCTTTCACCGATCATCGTAATAGAATGCTCGAAACAGAATGAGATAATTAAGTCTGGTCCTATAGATGTGCGAATTGAATTTGAATCATCGACAAATTTCCCGGAACACACTGCCTCATATGCTCTAGTTCTACATGACCGTGTGATCAACTACTGCCAACTCACAGGTGTTGTGCAACGAGCTGCATAAATGAATAGGTGGTGCAGCATGCCTAGAGCATTTCACGATGATGTCTCATGGTGTGAACATCATTGCTGATGCTCAGAGGTTCTATGAAGGTCAGCATAAACAGTTCGTATTTAAAGATGTTGCGTTTGTAGCGTACACACAAGCATCACCATAGGTTTTCAAGCGTGTGAGGTGTGCTGAGACACGGAAGAGTGCAAAGTGGTTAACACATCTCTACCATGGAATTCACTGGGATGATCCTGGCATACCATATAAAGATATGGTGACTGCGCTTAAATTATTCGATCACGCGGATACAATCGTCTACGTGAAAGGGAAGGAGAAGATCTCATGGATGCATCGAATCTTTAAATTTGCTTCTATTCAAGACCTGGGATTCTATAGTTGTCCTTCTATCCATCGACCCAAAAACATGTATCAAAAAGTGCTACTGTATCTGGTTATGAACATGTAAAATTACTTTTAAGTTGGATGAGAAATAAATGAATTTTTTTCTCTAACAATCCTTGTAGACTTTTTTTTTTTTTTTTTTTTTGAGACCTAAGTCCTTAGCATGTATGTTTAACCATGATACAATACCTGCTTCCATCTATACCTGCATTCCACTGAAACTGTGTGTGACTCACTTACCACAGCCTTGCACGCTGTCACCTGGGGCGTAGCGCTACCTGTGCTGTTAATAGGTACGCTTTCACATTCTTCACCCATCGCCTGCAGTGAATTCCCTGAAAATGTGTGTGTTTTTTTCTTATATTCATTTCAGCTCAATTGTCGAGATTACAATTTAGTTCGCGATGTGCAATATATATAGTTCTTGAGATACAGTTCACATCAGTACAGTGATACTCTTAACTTACTATTATTACTAGAATCCAATGCATGTTGGAGATTCCTCAATTGGAATGTCGGTTATCAAACCATACTTAAAACTAAATCAGAGGTAGAGACTAACTTACACACTAAATACTTTTACTAATGAAATTCCATCCAAACAGACTACATTGAACCGAGCTGCTCTGTGAATTAACTTTCTCCTACTTAGCTAGATGGCTCTAAATTATTTTTTTAAGTAGACTTTTCTGTGAAATAATTAATTAATTGACTGGCTCCAACTTAACGAGACAAGTTCTACCATTTAATTGGATGGCCCCAACTGAACTGAACAGCTCAATTTTTTTTTTTTTTTTTTTTTTTTTTGAAGTGGGTGGCTCTAGACATTTTACACCACAGACAGCAGAAATACTTTAATAATAACAATTAATTGAGTGGATCTAAAGCGTCCAACCCAAACAGCTGTGTAAAAGAAAGAATTATTTGGATGGAAATAAAACTGCTTTGACTGGATGGCTAGTGGTGGGTGAAGCTTAAACACTACTCTATTTATACACACACATGAATAACGAGAGAGAGACAATAATATTTTTTTCAGCACGTTTTGCTTATATATAAATAAAGTCGCTACAATTTTTTTTATTTTCCAGTGCATGGTGCTTATATATATATTAAAAGTAGATGTATTTACACATTTTACACTCACACACATACGCACACACATTCATACATATTTTTACACCACCACATATGCACACACGCTCACACCACGCATCACAAACACAACCATTAATTACATTATGGTAAAAGAACCATACTATTTGATACATAACCCCCCCTCCCCCCCATTCACACACTCATTCTCTCTCTATCTCTCAATCAAAGTTCCACAACCCTACTTTCACTTCAAGTAAATAGTGTGAGTGTGGGAGGGTTTCCACCCCATCCTCACAAATGACTATTTTATCGTCATGAGGAGACAATCCAACTTTAGACTGCAGTACAGTGTACACTTCGTGACCTCGCGATCGAATGCTAGTTTGCCGAACGAAGTGTGGAGGAGCGCCTTGAACGCTGCGACCATACAGGCACTGCAAATAGTCTTCAACCGTGAGAGCGCGAGATGCCGCACGTCTACCACCCTTTACCTGCCTCTGAGTGCCGACGCCTATTATACGAGATGCATACATTTTGGACCTCAATCCCACAAACTCTACAATCAGTAAACCATTCGCCTCGTCTTTCATGAGACCAGTAACCTTATATATAATACTGTAAGGATTATCGACCTCATAAAAAGACGTGTCGAATTCTTTACCATGGCACCTACTTACTTCATATGGATCACAGTTCTTGATCCAGTAGATAAAACTGTTTGTATCCATATAAAGCAACTTCGGTTCTACGAAATGAGGTCTCGCAAACTCATAATGGGAGTGGTACATGCAGAGTTTGGAGATATCCAGAATACACATCCCCAAATAAATAGGCTTCATAAACTCTACTGCAGTCATCGACATCTCCACAGCAACAAAGTTTTCATTGAAGATTGTGGCATGCTTAAAATTTGGCCTGGCGATACACTTTCTCACGCCATAACCCCCTTCCCATGTGGTTCTAATGAAACTATCGTGTTCATTTCTTAAATTCTGCATAGTTTTCCCGAAAATAGAATTGATCATTAATTTACAAAAATCTATTTCAAAATTATTACTCGTGACTGTCCTCTTTTCGGTATTTAGTTCAATATACTCCTTCAACCAGGGGGATTGCTTGAAGGAGATAGTCCAGGTGATTCTAATAAGCTTCAGCCCTAAGCTGAGGCACTGATAGAGATTACGATAATGAATAATATACCTCTGCTTATCTCCAACAGTAGCGAACAGTTTAGGGATGGTGCTTCCTCGTGGAATACGTTGTTCTGGACATAATGGCGAGTCGCTTGCCTCTCCATGCAAATTATTAGGATATGTGATGTCTGCCTCTACCACATACCCTACATCAGAATCGGCCGCAAGACCCATTATTTTTCCATCTAATCCCTTCATTTCGTCTTCAGGCACCCATCGAAACCCACCAACCGGCGGTGACTGCATCATGTCGTGCCCGTGTAAGTTGTTCACATCTAGGTACATAATGTAACTCGAGTCAAGGGATGCGTTAAACCCGACACCCGTCCTCGGGATATTTGCCTTGGCATGCCTGTGGACGCATTGACAAAAGTCCCCCACGGATCCTACGCTCAAAAAATAGAAGCATTGCAGTATCAGTCAAAAGTTCGATGCTGCGCCCTGTTTTCTTGAGCATAGCGTCCCAGGACAACCCAGGTGCCATGTAATAAAAGGTGGAGTCCAGAGAGTACGTGGCCATACATATACTCCGGAACTTTTTGAAAACATCTGTTAGCAAACGCACATCTGTGTCCATGTAAAGTCTTGCATATTGTCCCAAATAGGGGATGTTGAATTAAGGCCAGACATTCACGGCATGCTCATAATCTGCTATAGTTACAGCACCGCCTGTGAGAGTACTGGTAAGTGCAGATATGTCGAGAAGCCTGGTTTCATCGAGTTTTGCCATACAATCAACATACTCGTATGGGAAAACTCCTTTCCTAGTCACAAGTTGGAACTTTTCCTCATCAGGATATACTAATCGATTGATATGCATATCATTCTGACGTGAAGTTTCAACGAGTTTCTGGAGTGAAGTCTGCATAAAGCGTAAAGAGTCAAGGAAGTGGAGCGTTATTTTTGGCGTCATTCGTTTTGAGAAAGAAATGTACTTCTCAATACTTTCAGGCAGGTTACTGACCTGATCATTCTTCATACCGAATTTAGCCAAGTGCTCAACTAGAAAATGAGCCTCATACCCACTCAAATTATGAAAAGAGACAGGTATGTGCCATGGTAACTTATACTTCAAATTGCATGCGTTATGAGCTACACTGCGGAACTTTCCTGTAAGGTGGCAATGATCTCTATGGGGAGTTTCCGCTTTTCTATGTAACGGTAGCCCACAAACATAATTAACCGCCTTTTCATACAATTCGTCATCTTCCTTTGATTTGGTCATGGGAATGTTGGTGCTGTAGAGCTTATCAACTTCCCATGAAAGTTTTTCGAGCTCAGTGAGGAGCCAAACTGCAGGATCGTCCCCAAAAAAGGCTCGTAGCGGCTAAGTTTAGAATCATATCCACATAAAACTTGGAATGCTGCCACATAAGGTACGTGTTTTTGTGTGAAGATTGTATGAGAGGCTAAGGGGTTCCCTTTACAGCGAGTTATAGGAGCCAACTAGAATTCAAAGTCGGCGTACACTGCAATAGGAAGTCGCTGCTGGTGGTGAGTTATTTTCCTCCATACCATATCCTTGGAAGCGCAATCTAATGGATGTACCACTAATGACTCTTTTGATGAAAAATAATTCAGACACTTTAAGCAAATATGTTTTACATGAGAATCAGTTGATAGTTGGGAGGAAAGGAGTTGAGACATGTCTTTGATCCAAACATAGTGATAATTATCACCTTCATAGAAGAGCAGCATGTTTACATGCAGCTCTCGCTCACCTGCAAATATTGAGAAATGGAGGGGGCCGACAATGGTGTGCTTATCTTACTCATCGGACTTGCTTTTCTTCTTCAGGTCATAAATGTGAACCAATATGCCAGTATTCTGCGCCTTAAATTTAGGTATGTCCTGGATCTTTACGCGGAACTCTATACCATCAAAGTTATAATATCACGGACTTTGTAACTGTTCGGTGAAACACGTATGTTGTGTGGCGGCGATGGCGAGGCATTGCAGAGTCTCTGACCAGAGAGCCATTTATCGTGGCTAGTCTGCGCTTGACCGCGCGAGTGTTGCGAGCAGTAGTCAGTGGGCAGTCTGTGAGCAGTGCAGTCTGTCAGTAGCAGTAGGCCAGTGCAGTCTGTCGGTAGTAGCAGCCCAGTGCAGTTGTCTGATGTAGTCTGTCGGCAGTAGTGGTCTAGTCGTGTCACGGTCGCGAGCGGGACACAGTCGCAGGCGTCGACATGGGTCTCTGGTCAAGATGATGAATGAGATATATTGTTACTTAAGGTAACCATCAGATAATGTAAAGTTTATTTATTGTAATTAACTTTCAACAAGTGCCCCAATAATAATTTTGATTTCAGAGCAATATTTTTAACAAAAAACTATTTAATTGAACGAACGATTTCCTTTCATTTCCTTTAAAGAAAAGTTTCAGTTAAATTAAAAATATATATATATATATTACTTGCGATGCAGTTCCTCCAAGCCGTGGCCAACAATAAGAGCAGAAATTTGACATGCAGTTTCAATGAGGTAAGAAATTAATTACGATTTTTTGCACAGGGCCAAGACCGATATTTTGCTGTAATTGAGTTTACATTGTTACTGAAGTCTCATTAGCCTTGAATTGTTTTTCATTATTTTCGTGACAGCTTACACCTTGAGTCAGATTGCGATTCTCATTTTTATTGTCATTAAATTTAATTGCTAGGGAGGTTACACTTAGCTCAATGTGCATTATCATTTAAAATAATATCTTTAAAATTTCGGTGGGGAGGTTACACTTGGAGACACCCAGTCCAGGATCGAATTTCGTTGAGAGTCTTTTGAAAAACAGTCAGATATCTGCTCTTATTTGCTTAAATATAATTAGGACTTGGCGCAACGCTTTTACTAACTTTTTGACTTTCTTTCCTCAGATCATCGGCAATTCTTTGCTCTGTTGTATTTGTGTTTGTTGCTTTTTGCATCTGTGCTTATTTCTTTTGTGAACAATTGTGACTATTGTAAAAATGCGGCGAAAGACTGTGAATAGTGTATCGCGAGGTATTTTGAATGAAATTACCGACTTAAACAGCGTGACCGATAGTAATTGTGACACGCAGTGTAATGATGACAATCCTGCGTTCACTGACAATCAATGCGTTCCAACCACTAATGATGACTTTTGTCTTAATGATGAACAAACGAACTCGGTTATGTCCTCTGTTGATTTGACGACAATCGATGACGCGGGACGCTCTATTGTAATGAGCGCTGCCCAGCCTAACACACCCGGTTTACTAAATTTACGTGATGAACACACAAATTTGTCTCATGAAAATGAACAGGATACACAAAATACGACGGATTTATTTAATTCCGAAATAGTGACTGACAGTGTACGTTCGACTGACAAATCTTTTTGCAAATTACAGAATGACCAAATGGTCACACAGAACGTGACAATTGCATGTACTCCATCACAGAGCACTGAGAATGCAGCAGCTACTTTTGGTTTGGAACAATTTATGGCAGTAATGCTACAGTTTAAGAACGAATTTAGTGTAAATTCCAAACAACAGAGTGAAGATCTCAAACAACTTAGTGAACAGGTCAAACAAGATAACGAAAAACTCAAACAACACTTAAATGAAAAATTAGACGACAATTCCAGACAGTTAAATGAAAAATTAGACGACAATTCCAGACAGTTAAATGAAAAATTAGACGACAATTCCAGACAGTTAAATGAAAAATTAGACGACAATTCCAGACAGCTTAGTGAACAAATTAGAGCCGTTGCCGCGCAGTGCCATGACACTAAGGAACAGTTACGCGAGGAAATTGAGGCTTGTTCAAGAAAAAGTAGCGAAGAAATTAAATCTGTTGCTCAAGAATTAAGGGAAATGCAAACAGCCGCAACAGAAACACTTAGAGCGGAAATTAGTACAGTCGCTAAACAATGCTCTGAAAAAGCTACACAATTACGCGACGAGTTTAAAGCAATGACAGCAGAACTTTCGCGCACAATGGATGAAAAGATCGACGCGAAATTCGACCAACAGAACACTCAGATTGACGAACGCTTTAATCACCATATACAAAACAGTGATACGCGTTTCCGTAAATTTATTCGGGATCAAAACAAAGTAAATGGAAACAATCACAGCACAGAGACAAGAAGACAAACGTAAATTGTTCGCGAAAGGGAAGACATATGTAGATAACAATATTGCTACAGTGTCCGACAAAATTAATACCATCGAACAGTGGAATACCGAATTACGTGATGAGATTTCTGACCTTAAATCGAGAAAAGACACATACACAACCGATTTTCAAACAGTGACCGACAGACTCGAACAATTAGAACTAACAGAGGATTCCGATGTCGTCAAAGCTGACGTTAAAAAACTGAATGAAACTACGCGTAAATTGCAAAAACAGATTAATGCCTCTGACACTAAAACTGATGAGCAGGTAAAAATACTGACTGAAAAATATGATGAATTGGGCAGTCGTATTGACGTTATAGAAAGTAGTAATGACAACAAATCAGACGATACTTCACCGGTTTCATTCAGTCAAACACCGGAATTTCAAAATCTACAACAGACAGTCAATGAGATAGATTCAGCTAATCACTCATTACGGAGAAATTTGTCAAATTTACAGCAAGAGGTAACAGATATGAAAAATATTTCAGTTAATAACACATCACAGCAGACGCCACTTTACGAACATTTGTCAGACTTACGCAGTGCGTATAATTTGAGTAATTTACAGCAACTACGCGACTTAAAATCCGAAAAGCCACGCGACTTAAAATCTGAAAAGCTACGCAACTTGAAATCCGAAATGACACAGACGAACAGATTCACACACAAACCTGAAC
This sequence comes from Schistocerca americana, assembly GCF_021461395.2. NCBI lineage: Eukaryota > Metazoa > Arthropoda > Insecta > Orthoptera > Acrididae > Schistocerca > Schistocerca americana. Next base: position 719,664,507 of record NC_060123.1, read on the forward strand.
GTGTTATCAAATTTAGTGACGAGAACGTTGATTACGAGCAGTTTTTATCCGTAATAAAATCTAAGGAATTTAATAATGACAGAGCACAGATACACGATTTGCACTGTATAAGACAATTTATTTTTGTACTTTCACCGCTATTACCTGTAATGCAGAAGCTAGCTTTGAACCTGATGCGACAATTTGCTATTGTATTTTCATCAGCATTGCCTATAATGCAGAAATTGGAATTAACATGGATACAACTATTTGCTTTTGAATTTATACCGCTATTGCCTGTAACGCAAAAGCTAAAATTTATTTGCAGTGCGTAATTGACCTCAGGGGATTCATTACGCTTTAATGAATATGTGCCGTAACGTGCATAGGGCCCCGAGCTGTAGTAGTGCTGTTTCATCTTTAGTTTTCTGCACTGCTGCCTTCTCTTCTACTATCCTTTATATCTATCAAAACAGCTCTTTAACTATTGCTCTATCTAGAACTAAGAATATGTAATGAAAACCCGATATGACAAATCTTTTACCGAATGTGACAATTTTCAGTAGGCACTCCCGTAATGACAACTACCGCCGTAACTTTAATAACAGATAAAATCGTAATCATCAGTATATCGTCAAAATTTTCAGCAACAGGAACCACACTTTAGTAACAATAGAGGTATTTCACGACAACAACATCAAAACCAGCCGGTTAGCATACCTAACCAACAATGCAGTCTACAAGGTAAACCAAACTTTAATGTTTCGCCGCGTGCACGTATAGTCCCAGATCCAACAAATAGTAACGCACGGCAGCAAAGGAAACAACTACGTATAGAAAACACAGTATTTCAATTCCTATCGCAATGCACCGTATAGGAATGACTATTACGACAGACGTAAAAATAATGAGCACAATTATCAGCGTACATTTAATAACAGTCTATCTTATCATCAGCAAGAACATTAGCAACAACAAATAATCATGAACGAACCAGGCAATATGTGTCATCTATAGCGTAACACGTCAGTAAGAAATAACAGAGCAGTTCAAATAGTCGAAATGCCACAGCATCCTCCCGTAAATAATAGCACGTACGACAGAATTTGACCAGACACAGTACAGGTTGCATATTCCAGTAACGTAAGCAATAATTTAGACACGCAGAATCTTGTTCACGAAAATGTTATTAATTTTGACGCCATCCGACACACGTTTGCATTAAAGACAGAATCACGACGTACGTAGACGACATTCTTATTGCAGAAGCTAACTGGTCTGAACACAATCTGATTTTAGAACAACTGTTGCAAACTTTTCATGCACAAAGACTCACAGTTAACCTCAGTAAATCGCACTTTGGCAAAACTTCTATAAAATTTCTTGGACACGTAATTTCAGCAGAAGGCATTGCGCCAGATCCGTAAAAACTTCAAGCTCTACGTGACATTAATGTTCCTACGACGAAGAAGCAATTACGCAGTTTTTTGGGCTTAATTAACTTTTTTCGTAAATTTATTCATCACTCTGCTTTAGACACATCCAGATTATGCCAATTAACAGGTAAAAACACTATTTGGTCTTGGGATAAGCAAGCACATTCTGAATTTGTGAACCTGAAACATGCTTTGTTGAATGCTCCACTTTTGTCGCACCCAGATCTTACTAGAAATTTTTCCATTGCCACCGACAGTTCTAACACCGCTTTAGGCGTACATGCACTCCTGAAAATGGAAAAAAGAACACATTGACACCGGTGTGTCAGACCCACCATACTTGCTCCGGACACTGCGAGAGGGCTGTACAAGCAATGATCACACGCACGGCACAGCGGACACACCAGGAACCGCGGCGTTGGCCGTCGAATGGCGCTAGCTGCGCAGCATTTGTGCACCGCCGCCGTCAGTGTCAGCCAGTTTGCCGTGGCATACGGAGCTCCATCGCAGTCTTTAACACTGGTAGCATGCCGCGACAGCGTGGACGTGAACCGTATGTGCAGTTGACGGACTTTGAGCGAGGGCGTATAGTGGGCATGCGGGGGGCCGGGTGGACGTACCGCCGAATTGCTCAACACGTGGGGCGTGAGGTCTCCACAGTACATCGATGTTGTCGCCAGTGGTCGGCGGAAGGTGCACGTGCCCGTCGACCTGGGACCGGACCGCAGCGACGCACGGATGCACGCCAAGACCGTAGGATCCTACGCAGTGCCGTAGGGGACAGCACCGCCACTTCCCAGCAAATTAGGGACACTGTTGCTCCTGGGGTATCGGCGAGGACCATTCGCAACCGTCTCCATGAAGCTGGGCTACGGTCCCGCACACCGTTAGGCCGTCTTCCGCTCACGCCCCAACATCGTGCAGCCCGCCTCCAGTGGTGTCGCGACAGGCGTGAATGGAGGGACGAATGGAGACGTGTCGTCTTCAGCGATGAGAGTCGCTTCTGCCTTGGTGCCAATGATGGTCGTATGCGTGTTTGGCGCCGTGCAGGTGAGCGCCACAATCAGGACTGCATACGACCGAGGCACACAGGGCCAACACCCGGCATCATGGTGTGCGGAGCGATCTCCTACACTGGCCGTACACCACTGGTGATCGTCGACGGGACACTGAATAGTGCACGGTACATCCAAACCGTCATCGAACCCATCGTTCTACCATTCCTAGACCGGCAAGGAAACTTGCTGTTCCAACAGGACAATGCACGTCCGCATGTATCCTGTGCCACCCAACGTGCTCTAGAAGGTGTAAGTCAACTACCCTGGCCAGCAAGATCTCCGGATCTGTCCCCCATTGAGCATGTTTGGGACTGGATGAAGCGTCGTCTCACGCGGTCTGCACGTCCAGCACGAACGCTGGTCCAACTGAGGCGCCAGGTGGAAATGGCATGGCAAGCCGTTCCACAGGACTACATCCAGCATCTCTACGATCGTCTCCATGGGAGAATAGCAGCCTGCATTGCTGCGAAAGGTGGATATACACTGTACTAGTGCCGACATTGTGCATGCTCTGTTGCCTGTGTCTATGTGCCTGTGGTTCTGTCAGTGTGATCATGTGATGTATCTGACCCCAGGAATGTGTCAATAAAGTTTCCCCTTCCTGGGACAATGAATTCACGGTGTTCTTATTTCAATTTCCAGGAGTGTATTTTTCAGGAAATAGAAGAAGATGGCTCTACAGTAATTAAAAACATCGCATTTGCAAGCCGCATTCTCTCACCTGCTGAACGAAATTACTCCGTTGCAGAATTGGAAACATTATGTGTTGTATGGGCTTTTACGAGATTTCGGCACTTTCTTTATGGCAGACATACCACCGTCTACACAGACCACAGAGCTATACAATTTTTACTTTCGGCTAAATTCACTCACGACAGGTTGAGCAGATGGAAACTTTATTTACAGGAATTTAATTTTACAATAGTTCACATTCCCGGCACACAAAATGTTATAGCAGACGCACTATCGCGTTCTCTGAGCAACAATCAGCAAGACGTAGCAACCAACTTCTGCAAAGCAAATTTCAGTGTCATGTACATTCAACAAGTTGCATTTGAAAATTTTATTTCGTCGTCATTACAGGACATAGCACAAGAACAAAATAAAGACAACGTGTGGAAAGAAATTAAACACCTTTGGCAAGATAGGAATAATGTTACAATTAGAAACCATTACACTGTACGCAATGACATTCTGTTTCGCCGCTCTCATCCTGACAGCAACAACTGGTTATTATGCATTCCTGACGAACTGGTTAACAAATTAATCTGGTACACTCATTTAAGTTACGCACATTACGGAGCCAGAAAATGTTTTCTTATACTGAGTCAGAACTGTTATTTTACCAACATGGAGAAACGTATACGACGAGTTTTAGCGTCATGTAAAATTTGCCAGAAAGCTATGTCAGACACCACTTCACATATTCCTCCATTATATCCTATTATACCTGTTAAATTAAGACATATGGCCGCAGTAGACATTTTTGGTCCAATTCCGAGAACTAACAGAGGTTTTTGCTACATATTTGTCGCTGTTGAGCTCACTTCAAAATTTGTTACTTTCACTCCGTTACGCAAAGCTACTGCTAAAACTGTTTCGAAAACATTTGTAAAACATTTTCTATTTCATGTAGGGCATGTGTTGAAAGTAATTTCTGACAATGGATCACAATTTCGTTCTGCTACATGGACACGTATGTTACGAGCTAGAAACATTTCTCCGATTTATATATCCAAGTACCATGCTTCTTCGAACCCCTGTGAAAGATTAATGAAAGAAATTGGCAAGCTGTGTAGAATATACTGCCACAAAAGACATATTGATTGGGACACACCCATATTCTCATTCCAAGATGTAATCAATTCCATTCCAAATGAATCCACTATGCTATCTCCGTCAGTTATACTGAAAAACGTTGAACCACCAATCAAAATTAAAGAGTTAGTAAACTTCCCTGCCTGTCGTCGACTAAGACACCACGAAATAATTGACATTGCGCTGAACAACATCAAACGTGCCGCAGAGCGCCGGAGAAGACAGCAAAAACAGGTTTGTACACGCCGCGACTTTCAATTTGGACAGAAGATATTAGTACGTACACACTATTTATCCAGCAGAATAAAAGGTAAGTGGAGCAAATTTGAACTTCTATACGCAGGTCCATATCGGATTCGCAGCATCCCTCACCCCAATGTTGTACACGTCGAAACTTTGAGAACCAGAAAATCGAAAGGCAACCACCATTGTTCAAATATTAAACCCTTTATTGAATGAAGACACTTTATGATTCAACACACTATGATGCCATTTACTAATTTTTTTTATGACCACTTATGCAATTATATTCACATGACTAATTACTGATGATTATCGTATTTTTTCTTGGCAAGTGCCCGGCAAGGTAAGGTTAGCAGGTCGCTCTTCTTGTCGTTACACATCAGACCGTGCACATTTTCCATTTTTTTATGTGTATGATTGTATTCCAATTTTGTTTGTATGCACTGTGAAATAGTTAAGATATAACACACACCAGTTGACTTTGACATTTTTTTGCCCTATGATATCTCAACATCGTGACTGTTTTACATTTTGCTTTTTGCTGCTGCATTGTATTATTCTTTGTACATTTTTGCATCTGAACACTGTCAATGTCTTTGACATATTACGTTTTCTGTCATGTTATGCTGTATGGTTAATTATGTCACCATAAACCAGTCATTATTTAGTGGGTATATGATTTAAATGTAAGACATTAATCTCTGTTCATCGATTTCAGAAAGAAATGATGCGTGTAAGAAATAAATTCAACAGAAATGGGAATTTCACCTACGGAATAAACGAAAGAAGATGCAATAACTTTATGAGGAAGAGTAAATGGATCAGGATTAACAAGCATTAACAAGAATATACTATACTCATCGTAGAATAGCAGTCTTAACTAATTTTTCTTTCAGAATACAAGGTGATTGATGCAGGCTGTCAGACAGAACTACACATCTTAGTTTTAGTGATGAATTATGCTAGAGATAAGGAATAGTTGTGTAATGAGTAATGAAGTGATTTTTTGCAGATGATAATGAATGCTGATGAATAATGATGAAGTATATGCTACTATGAATAATGAAGTTTTTCTTTGCAGGTGATGATGATAATGGAGTTTTGATGATATGGATAATGAAGTTTTCTTTGCAGATGAGGATAATGTTGAAGTTATATTTAGGCTATGTAGTTATTTAAGTATTTGTTGCAGTTCGTTTTGACAGCAGGTGTTATATTGCATAGTATAATGACTGAAGGTTTTGGAAATTACAGCTATGGAACACATTTTTTTATACACATTTCACTACCTGTTAATTCGAAGTTCACTACTTTTCAGCATAAAATGCATTTCTCTTTTCAGCTTAATAATCCATTTTTATATATTTTGCAGGAGAAATTATTTATGGGATTAATGTGCTATAAGCATTTGTTCATTAAATCTATGAATGTGGTTACATATACTCTAGTTGTTTCATAATCTTGCCACAGCTGACTTATAACAGATGACGTTACACATTTTCATTTATACCGACAACCCAGAAGCAAATTCTTCTCTCTTGCTTTCCCCTATAATTACTCGACGCAATGCATTGCTAACAAAAAATTTATTAACAGACCCAAATAATGATACCAGTTTAAGAGAGTTCTGAGTAATGCTGATCAGCAATGAATAATATGTCACTTGGAAAATGATTAATTAATTATGCTATGCTTTGTAATTGAAAAAGAATGCGATTGTTTAATAATGCTTTGTAATTAGGAGAAGGCTAATGATTAATATTGTATTGGAATGACAAATCATTAATTAATTATGCCATACTTTGTAACTGGAAAAGAATGCGATTGTTTAATAATGCTTTGTAATTAGGAGAAGGCTAATGATTCTTACTATATTGAAATGACAAATGATTAATTATGCTTTGTAACTGGAAAAGAATGTGATTGTTTCATAATGCTTTGTAATTAGGAGATTATTCTTTGTAACTGGAAAAGAATGTGATTGTTTAATAATGCTTTGTAATTAGGAGAAGGCTAATGATTAATAGTATATTGGAATGACAAATGATTAATTAACTATGCTATACTTTGTAACTGGAAAAGAATGCGATTATTTAATAATGCTTTGTTACTAGGAAAAGAAGGCTACTGATTCTATGTAAAACAATTAATGAACATTTTTCTGTAATACTACATATATGGTACAGAAATATTCAATAACTGGGCTATGAATGCCGCAAACTACTGATGTAATGGCTAATGAAGACTGGTATGTGACTTAATGTCCTTCCACTACTGACTTAACTACCCTGGATTACTGCAATATCCATTTTGTCCTGTCTATCCTCATGATCATGGAGCACTATATTTGGTTTTTGCACTAATTCTACGTTGGTGTGCCTTGTAAGAGCGTGGTGTTGACACGACATGCTGTCCACCACCGTGAGCGATGGAGACGTTATTATGGTCCCACTGTTTGGTGTACCTAATGTACTGCCAAAATGAAAACATGGAATATTACTACGACAGTTCAGTGTCTTGGCTACGCTGATAAATTCTGATGGGAAAAGAACTTCAAATTGTGTCACTTGGTGTTGTACTTCTGTGGAAAGATATGGACTTTCAGAACAGCTGTGTGCAATCAAAAGTGCTACAACCATGATGCAATCCTTCCCTTTCCTATCCTAATAGTGAAAAACAATTTTTTTGCTAACATCATTTATGTTCATGGGCTATACATTTTTTTCGATTTGCTGAACTCCAGTGCGAGTACACTTATGTCACTTGTCGACATGATTTTATTGCTATTATGTTTATTTGTTGCGAAAATGCTAAAGATATTTTTTCGATTTGTTCTGAAGTACAGTATATGCGCACTCTTGTCTTTTATATTGTATATACATTTTTATTTTGATGACATGTTCTGAACTACAGTGCATGTGCACTTATGTTATGTGTTAATATGTTTTCTACTGAACTTCAGTGCCTGTGCATTTTTCTCATTTTTCAATATGATTTGTACTCATTCTGTATGTTCAATACTTCAGTGCATACGCACTTATGTCATTTGTTACTTATTGTATATACATTTCCACATTTGCTGATATGTTCTGAACTGCAGTGCATGTGCACTTATGTCACTTGTCGACATGATTTTTTTGCCATTTTGTTTATTTGTTCTGAAAATGCTAAAGAATTTTTTCAGTGCGTGTGCACTTTGTTATCTGTCAAATAATTTGTATATACAGTTTTCTGATTTGCTACTATGTTTTGTACTCACATTTTGTCTTTGTCTGAAATGTTTTGTACTCGGTGCATGTGCACAACATTTAATTCATGCACTACATCTAAATATTCTGTAAATTGTAGAAGTTTATTAATTAAAGAAAAATTTTGCCGCGCTTGGCAAGTCCAAATGACTCACCATCGCTGCCAAATTTTTGCCCCCCCAGTGGAGGGTTATGAAACACGTATGTTGTGTGGCGGCGATGGCGAGGCATTGCTGAGTCTCTGACCAGAGAGCCATTTATTGTGGCTAGTCTGCGCTTGATCGCGCGAGTGTTGCGAGCAGTAGTCAGTGGGCAGTCTGTGAGCAGTGCAGTCTGTCAGTAGCAGTAGGCCAGTGCAGTCTGTCGGTAGTAGCAGCCCAGTGCAGTTGTCTGATGTAGTCTGTCGGCAGTAGTGGTCTAGTCGTGTCACGGTCGCGAGCGGGACACAGTCGCAGGCGTCGACATGGGTCTCTGGTCAAGATGATGAATGAGATATATTGTTAATTAAGGTAACCATCAGATAATGTAAAGTTTATTTATTGTAATTAACTTTCAACAAGTGCCCCAATAATAATTTTGATTTCAAAGCAATATTTTTAACAAAAAACTATTTAATTGAACGAACGATTTCCTTTCATTTCCTTTAAAGAAAAGTTTCAGTTAAATTAAAAAAAAAAAAATATATTACTTGCGATGCAGTTCCTCCAAGCCGTGGCCAACAATAAGAGCAGAAATTTGACATGCAGTTTCAATGAGGTAAGAAATTAATTATGATTTTTTGCACAGGGCCAAGACCGATATTTTGCTGTAATTGAGTTTACATTGTTACTGAAGTCTCATTAGCCTTGAATTGTTTTTCATTATTTTCGTGACAGCTTACACCTTGAGTCAGATTGCGATTCTCATTTTTATTGTCATTAAATTTAATTGCTAGGGAGGTTACGCTTGGCTCCCATTCATTTATTATTTATGTCTTTTAAAATTTTCGGTAGGGAGGTTACATCGGACGCTGCGGATCTTTCTCGTAATTTCTCACACAAGCCCGGATTGGCCATGCAAAACAAGCACCACCGTTTGTATTTGCGACATTAATTCATGCCTTCTTGTTTGCTATATCTTTAGGGAGCTTAATATAACTGGACCCTCCATTTACCGAATCATAAACATGTATACGGATGTCAAGGTGTGGATACGGCTGAGCGCTTTAGCAGATCCGCGAACATCTGTCTCAGAAAACCGGGCCATAATAGCGCTCAAGGTGGATTCATGATACCACTCAGCAATGGATGTGCTCCGAGAAATAACGCCATTATCACCCCATATATAGTGCAGATTTGTAGCCTCTGCATCACGTGAATCTTTACGGGGGTGATTCAACTCACAACACAGTACTGCGCTGCATTTAATGGCGTTAAATCTCGGCCCGGCAGGATCGCGATACCTCCCTCCTAGATTCTCAGTCCTTGTGAATGAGATGCGCCCCTCAAAAGCCCTAGCAACTGCTGAGTATTCTAGAGGGGTCATTATACCGATATTCTGATGTCCTGTACTATCAATAGGACGGGGGAGAGCACTACCGCCAGCCACAGAATAATCGACATTACTATTACTACTACTAGAACTAGTCCATCCTATCGGTGGCAGCTGGTGAGGGTGCGTCAGCTGTAGGGAGGGGTACGTGCCATGGTACACACACCTTTTGATGATGGTGGGCACGAACTGTCTGAGGAGGCGGAGGTGGTGATGGACGGTGGGAACAACTGAGCTGGGGCGATGGTTCCCGGGGTCTAACGTCCCCATTACCGACAGGTGAGGTGGGAGACACATGCCCTTCTCCTTCTTCTTCTTCTGCCGGCTGAGTTGCCCACGGGCGCCAGAGGGCTTGCGGCGGTGTGGGCGCAGGTGCTGCTGCCGCCTCTCGCGCAGCTGTGATGGGCGCTGTGTGTCTCCGTGGTGTGTGGCCAGTTCCCGCCACCGCTCTAGATACACGATGTACTTAATGTGATATGCCTGTAACATAAATAAAAAAATAAGTTTAATGATCTAGATTTAAAACCGTCAACAATAAGACTAAATAGAGGTAATTATTTGCTGTAATGATAAAGTTCAAAAATATTCACCTTCTCTGTTCTGGCTTCATGGCTTGAGCAACTCATCAGCACATTCAGTGAGGTCTCCCACCCACTCAGGTATCTCCTCCACCTCATCTAAAACGGTCATACGCTTGCGCCTTTTGGATTCTTCTTCATCCGCAGCGGCCACAATCTCATGAACCCAATCAGGGATTTCACCCCCTCCTTGCTTTGCATGCATGACACCCTCGGCGACTCCCTCCCTATGCATAGAATCATCTAGAGAGAAAAGAAAAGAATATATCTCAGACAGCTCAATATAGGCACTTAGAAAGCCAATATATATTACACGAAATTATTTTATCTAAGAATTACGTTTTACAAATGTGCTTACATTCGCGCTGTGCTCCAGCTCTCTTGTTCTCTAGGTGATGGACTAGCTCCGCCAACATGCAAGGGATGAATTCTAGAAAGACGGAAAAGGCTGAGTATAATATCCAGTATGGTAAAAAATCTCTGTAGCACACACACTCACACACACACACACACACACACACACACACACACACACACGCGCGCGCGCGCGCGCGCGTTCGCAATCTGTTCATGGAAGTAGCAGTCTGTGGACTGTGACCCAAACAGATATTTGACAAACACAGAAAACACATAACACAGACACAGACACAGAATCTGTTAAAGGGCGCAGCAGTTTGTGGACTGTGGCTGAAACAGATATTTGATAAACAAACATTGAACACAGACACTGACTCTGGTAAAGGGCACAGCAGTTTGTGGACTGTCGCCGAAACAGATATAACACAGAGATATTGAACACACACACACACACACAATCCGTTAAAGGACCCAGCAGTCTGTGGTGACTGTGGCCAAAACAGATATAACACAGACACAGAATCCGATAAAGGGCGCAGCAGTCTGTGGACTGTGGCTCAAACAGATATTTGAACACCGAAAAAGTACTTACCAGGTAACTGATCTTCATCTCCTCGGCGGCACTTGCCGCTGCTGCTGCTGCTGTCGCCGCTGCTGCTGTTAGTACGCTTCATGATGATGATGAAAGTACAAACCATTGACCTCTGAGAAACTCGTAGAAGAACAAAAGCGGAATGATGGAGAGTTCGGTTGTGGCTTGGCTTAGATAGCTTCTATGTCGTCGAATAACGTCACTAATGCAGCAGCCAATAGGAGCGCAGAATTTTGGGGTGGTGGGTACTACGTCATGAATGTATGCCTGACTGCCCTCCTAGTGGGAAAATCTCAAACTTCTCATTTGATCATTGAATCTCCAAGTGATACATTCAGTTATCGAATATAATTAAAATGTGGATTGGAGTTAAGTACTTAGGTAATTGATACGTTAGATGCACGATGTGTCACATGTGTTCTCTTAGAATTGCTAGTATATTTCCAGAAGACGATATGTGAAGTCAGTACGCACGTGCGGGCTAGAGGCCATGATGTCAACATTGGCGCGCTCGCAGGCTATACATACGGCGCATGCCCCGTGAGAATCGCGTTGCAGCATCTCTCTGTCAGTGCTTGACTGCAGGTAGGAAGGGGGTGACAGGACTTTTACATACTACTAACGACGATCTTGGATTACGTAATGGGAGCTTGCTTTGGTGACAGTGCTGTGTACTTGGTCAGTTTGAGTCCGGACCTCGTGGTGAACACACTGTTTCCCAACATCTTGGATATCGGTACTTGCGTCATTAGCTGACGTCATGTCTGTCACCATGGACGGCAGTGCTCTCTGCTGGTGGTGGTGTGCACTAGGTCAGTTCGAGTCCAGACCTCGCAGTGAACACACTGGATGGCTGTACTGCATGAAATTGTTTAAATAAAGACTAGTGCATGCAAAATAAAGAGTTATGTCCATCACTGGTCGAGTTCTTTTCCCACAAATCCCCAGGAGGAGGTGGCGGTAGGGTGACTTAAGTTAATGGAGGTAATCTTTCTTTGGCGCCATTTTCTTAGCTTAGTAGAGATAGGCGAACTGACCTTTCTTTACCACCAAAATTCATACTTGGCGCCAGTTCCTAGGAGGAGGTGGCGGTCAGATGACTTAGCTTAGTGGAGGCAGCCCAAGTGACCTATCTTCCCGCGAGTTTTCTTAGATTGGTAGAGATAACCGTGATGTGATGAAATAATTCTGTTGGAATTTGAACTTCCCGCCATTTTTCTGGGGGTGGGGAGGGGAGGGGGTTTGGTTAGTGGAGGGATCCGAATTGACCTATCTTCCCACCAAAATCCGCCATCTTGAATATGACATCACATCTGTCATCTTGGATGACATCATGTGCTGTTGCCAAATCTACGCGCCGCCATCTTGGATGATGTCATCGACGCCATCTTGGATGCATCTGACAACAATGCAGAGTGCGCTGTAACACAGGTTGTCCCAATACTAACGTGTTAGCGAGTTACGATAGGTTTTTCTGTGGAGGGATGCCCTCTCCCTGAATGATTGAACGTCATTTGTGCCAGCTCCAACATCGGAGGTGATTACACGTACATTGTGCAAATTTCCTTACCATCCTGGGGAAATGGTCTGGTGTATTATTAGGAAAACACGTGGAGTTCTTCCGTTCGGGACCTTGTGGCCACGATCGGAAGAGGATTTCCATACCATACCAGCATTATCCAGTAATTCTGGTTTGGCAAGTGATGTGTTTTTGTAAGAGTCTTTGATATTTACAGGTACATCTTGTGGTCTGTGTGCTGTTAATACATCTGGTGGGAAATCCCTCGCCCACAAGTGGTATAGCAGTAATGTCGTCCAAAAGGCCGGAGAGGATCATATCTCAACTTTCTCGGTGATTGCTGAGCATTGTGTCCATGCCCACATTCCAAGCACCGACATTCACGGCTCCGTACTCAAACACCAGAGTCTGAGGGGGCCATCTATCCTCCAGCAAAACTGGTTCAAGTGGCTCTGAGCACTGTGGGACTTAACTGCTGAGGTCATCAGTCCCCTAGAACTACTTAAACCTAACTAACCTAAGGACATCACACACATCCATTGCCAAGGCAGGATTCGAGCCTGCGACCATAGCGGTTCCGTACTGTAGCGCCTAGAACCGCTCGGCCACTCCCTCCAGCACGCAACATGGGTTTCGCTGGGGTTGTTGCAGATACTGATGGCCTCTTTACAGGAATTTTTGTCGTGCTATGCTATACATGCAGTATCTTTGGTTGGAGCCATCAAAATTTTACTACACGTTGCACAATGTAAAAATTCAGTGTGGTATTTCTTAAACAACACACACACACACACACACACACACACACACACACACACAAACACACACACACACACACACACACACACACACAAATAATCAAGAGGTGGCTTAGCAATGAGACATACATCAGGACAATGCTGAGAGCACCATGACGTCGACGGGACGCGATGTGACGTCATGAGGTGACGTCGTGACGCGACACGACGCAGTGTTGCCGCGATGTCGAAATATAACTCGGGGAATACGGTAAAAAGCATAAAACTGCGGAAAAATGAGAGTAATTACATTTCTGTCAAGGTGTGGCGCCTGCTAGTGCCTCGGTACATTAATAAGTTATTATTTAACATAAGTCGAGTGACATAATTTGTTATTAATCACGGGCCTATCCCCGTGTTGCCCATTCATGTGTTATAAAAAATGGTACTGGCGTGGTATGCTTCGTTCTCAGTGATTCGAAATTCAGCCAGATACTACATTGCGATTGTCTACGAGCATAATGACGTCGACACATGTTGGGTACCGTGGGGCACATCTCACTTTATTTGAAAAAATACGTCAAATTGTGGAAAACCCGGAAATAGATGAAAATGTATAAAATTGTGGGAAACATGGAAAATACTTAAAAATGAGAGTACTTTTATATCTGCATGAATGTGGTCACTGCTGGTGCCACACAATACAAAATTACAAGTTACAAATAGACCCAGAGTCAAGTGATTAGTTATTAACAAATAGACACAGCTTCTCCCTATCTAGTCCAGCTCCAGAGAAACAATACCACTCAAGTTATAACAGTTTACAATGTGGAAGGTCCAGAGATGTTGAGGAGAGCAGGAGGAGAGTGGTTTGCGGTCATAATGTTACATCATGATTTTCAGTATAACTCACGTAATTGCCAGGGTGTTTCCACAGTCTGATCTTGAACAATACCCAGTGGTTTCCCAAGGGACAGCTGACTTTGAATGTAAGTCGATCGAGTGGGTAACCTGATGCCAGATGCCCGTATCTTACTTACAACTGGTCTGGAACCAGATCATATGCTACTATCCTACTTATAAATTCTTCTTTATTTCAAATGTCAGATTTTACCAACAAAAGTTCTGGATCAACATAATACTCTCAAGGGATCAATCGATTTTTGTCCCCCCATTTGGACAATGCCAGCTCGAAAATCCTGAGAACAAACACTGTGACAGGATTTCAGACCTTATCTTTGATTTATACAACTGATTAGCTGTGAGTTGAGAACAAGTCTTTTGTCATGTTCTTTTTTAACTACACGTATTGCTCACGTATAAAAAACATAGGACTGAATATTTCATCACATAATGTACCAATCGACACTACAAGTTCTTATTTTTACAAGATCTGCTTTGGTTATTTATTTATTTATTCGGCCTGGAAATATCAGCCCCTCTCTTACACCTAACTAGGCGTTCTATATCCATTGATGTATTACAGTAATCATTTCGAACTAGACTTAGAAAACGAAAATTATAGTAGTCAGATAAGAACATACACACAGATTATATTAATACAAGGAAAATGCAACAACAATTAGAGATTACAGTAAGGTAGCTTTTTAATCATGAGTCCTAGCACCAATGGACATGGGGGACGGGATGGACGAGGAGGGGAAATCCAACAAACCTAAAGCTGCACTTGAGGTTGACTCTTCAAGTCCAAAAATTGATAACATCAGTGAAAGTAATTTAGGACATGGATAAGCTACTTTCAGTGCAAGAAGTATACCACAGAGCGATGGACAACCACTTTTGAACACGTGGACTGCACCACTGACATAACTGAATCACTTTTCAATAAGAAGTCCTCGCGTTGGCATACGGAAACCACCTCAGTTTCACGAACGTAATTGTGCGTTTTGCAACTGAACAATTACTAAAGCAACTGAAAAAAGCACAATTTATTTCAGTGACAATAGATTCTTCCACTCATGTAGACTTCAAGCTGTTTTCTTAACCTGTAAGTTAACCATGAAGATAAAGTCATTGCAGTGTCGGAGTTGGTGAATTTCGGTGGTAAAAATTGCAAGAAAAGAATGAAAACGTAACAGGTGTAGGATGTCCCTCTCGTATCGTGCATAATACTGTCCAAACCGGCACAGACGACTTATCTATTGGTGTACAGCTCATAAGCATTAAGTTCTACCACAACACTATCATAGCTATGCTGCACGTCTTGGAAACCAAAAATCGTTCTATGAATTTGCTGAAGTAGAACAGGCTACAAGAGACTACTTGTTGTGGCGTAACAAGCTTGCTACGCCACACTGGGAAGGGAGCCGTAAGGAAGGCACGCGTACACACACGCCGACTGGCGTCAAGTCTGGAACAGGATACGTTATGACTGCTATCAAGAAAATACGTAGCTTTGGAATATACTTAACTTTTAATCACTCCTTGTGATACATCTCTCTTGACTATACAAATGAGACTCGTAAGATACATGCACTGTTACAATTGGCGCCTTGCTAGGTCGTAGCCATGGACTTAGCAGAAGGCTATTCTAACTGTCTCTCGGCAAATGAGAGGAAGGCTTCGTCGCTAGCAATGTCGTCCGTACAACTGGGCGAGTGCTCGTCCGTATCTCGAGACCTGCCTTGTGGTGGCGCTCGGTCTGCGATCACACAGTGGCGACACGCGGGTCCGACATGTACTAAATGGACCGCGGCCGATTTAAGATACCACCTAGCAAGTGTGGTGTCTGGCGGTGACACCACACTACTAAGTCCTAATAAAGTCAGATGGTTGTCTCTTCTATGAGCTGTTGAAAGAGTCATTGATTTGCTATAGACTAGGAGACTCAAGTGATTAGAACGGATAGTAGGGCCAGAGAATCTTGTGAGATTGTTTTAAGTGCCTTATCCGAATATTACCTTGAACAATTAATTAGAGAATCGACTCTTGAAGATAAGATCTTAGAGATGCTGGTGACAAACAGACCCGAACTTATCGACTTAGCGTGAATCAGTGATCATAAGACCGTTACAGAATCACTGGACACAGCTGTAAATGGGAATACAATGAAAGGTATGAAGATCTTTCTGTTTGGCTGAGCGGCAAGAGACTGATTTCAGATTACCTGGCAAGTCATCAGGAAAATTTCTGGCCCAGCTTATGTCACCTGTCTGAGCAAGAGCTGCACAGGGGCTCTACTCCTTCCCCTTTGTCCTCCTCCAGGTGCACGCCATTGGAGGACAATGACCTCAGTCAGTTGCTAATGTGAGAATTCTGAGCACAGACAGATGCCATAGTGGCTAAGAGTAAGCTGTGAAATTCTACTAAATATCACATAAAAACTACTCCTGCTCAAACTGTGGCTAGTCAGCCTAGGTGTCCGTCTCCTGAGAAACTGTACATGGTCTAGGTTGTATTTAATGAAGTGATTGCCGATGGGGCAGTATCAGGTTCACCCAGAGCCACTGCAGATAGGTGTCGCCACTAAAGATGGTGAAGGAAAGAGACGGGTCATGGTGAATTTGTGAGGACTACAGGGCCCTTAACGCTCGTACTGTAACTGATAGGTACCTCAGGCCCAAAGTGTCGGATCTCTACAGCAATGTGAATGATGCTCGTTTCTCGAGCGAGCGTCTCTACAGTTCATAATGAACAGGAGGCTGACCCTTTCCTCTTGCACTGTTGTGCAGAACCTGCTTTGACTGAATTGCACCTGAAAAGCATCCTGCTACGATTCCGGTGTGACACAGCAAACAACAGGATCCATCTGTTCATCCCGGGAAGGTAGCATCGAGGTGCTTTTGATATAGTCCACAGTTTATTGCACCTAGTGATCAGGGCGTCCACAACATTTGTGTCAGACAAAGTTGGACCGGGGCTGCAGAAGGACTGCCGTCAGTCGGCTCAAAGCTGCATTCAGTGTCTGGTAGGTTTCGAAAAAATGGTTCAAATGGCTCTCAAGCACTATGGGACTTAACATCTGAGGTCAACAGTCCCCTACGCTTTGAACTACTTAAACCTAACTAACCTGAGAACATCACACACATCCATGCCCGCGGCAGGATTCGAACCTGCGACTGTAGCAGCAGCGTGGTTCCAGACTAAAGCGCCTAGAACCGCTCGGTCACAGAGGCCGGCAGAACTGCCTCGTACTTCACGATATTTACTGTAAAACACCCTCCTTCAGACAGGTTGCAGTAAACTGGCAGTGGTATATCGGAAAAAAACTACATGACTCTCAGGAAGTGTACCATACGTCGAAAGTAGAAGTGTTACACGATCGAGGAAAAGTCGACATGGATCCTTGTGTATTGAATAGCGGCGCAATTTCTGTGTTAATGCGTCAATGTGAGGGTGCGAGTGTTACACTAAACTGGGAGTGGTACATCGGAAAAGAGCTAGATGACCCCAGTAAGTGCGCCATACGTCGAAAGTAGATGCAAAACTCACGCGGGAAAAGTCGGCATAGATCCTTGAGTGTTGAATAGCGACGCTATTTCTGTTTTAAATCGTCAGTGAGATTGTGCGAGTGTTACATTAAACTTTCAGTGGTGCATCAGAAAGAAGCAAAATGCCTCTCAGGAAGAGATCCATATGTTGAACGTAGGTATGCGACTAATTAAGGGGAAAGTTCAGCATGGATCCTTTAGTATTTAATTACGACGCATTTTCTGTGATACATCATAAATGTGAGGGTGCAAGGGTTACAGTAAACTGGCAGTGGTGCATCGGAAAAAAGCTACACGACTTTCAGGAAGAGTTCCATACGTTGAACATAGGTGTGTGACTAGTTAGGGAAAATACATGGATTCTTCAGTATTGAACAGCGACGCAATTTCTGTCTCAAATCGTCAATGTGAGGGTCCGAGTGTTACTTTCAACTGGCAGTGGTGCCTTGGAAAATTCTACGTGTCTCCCAGAAGAGTTCCATACGTCGAAGGTAGGTGTGTCACTAGTTAGGGGAAAATTAAGCACGCATCTTTGACTACTGAAAAAGACGCGATTTCTGTTTCAATCATCGATGTGACTATACGAGTGCTACAGCAAACTGGCAGAGATGCGTCAGAAAATACTACATAGCTCAAAGGAAGTGTTCCAGACATCGATCGCTGGTGTGTGACTGGTTAAGGAAAAGTTCAGCATGGATCCATGAGTATTGAATAGCGACGCAATTTCTGTGTTAAATCGTAAATGTGAGGTTGCGAGTGTAACAGTAAACTAGTAGTGCTATATCGAAAAAGAGCTACGTGACACCCATAAAGTGTTCCATACGTTGAAACGAGAGTCGTTACTCACTCTGCGAAATGTCGGATTTGATACTTGAGTATTGAATAGCGACGCAGTTTCGTGTTACATCGTCAAAGTGAGGGTGCGAGTGTTACACTCAACTGGCAGGGGGGTGCATCGGTAAAGAGCCGCATGAAGCCCACAAAGAGTACCATACGTCGAACTTAGGTGTGTGATTAATTAGGGGAAAATTCAGCATGGATCCTTGAATACTCAAATACGACGCGATTTCTGTGTTAAATCTTTAATGTTAGGGTGCGAGGGTTACAGTAAAATGGCAGTGGTACACCGGAAAAAACTACATGGCTCCCAGGAACTGTTACACACGTCGAAAGTAGAGGCAAAACACACTCGGGGACAAGTCGGCATGGATCCTTGAGTATTTAGTAGTGATGCAATTTCTGTGTTTAATCGTCAGTTTGAGGGTGCGAGTGGTACAGTAAACTGGCCGTGGTGCATCGGAGAAAAGCTACACGATTCCCAGGAAGAGTTACATACGCCGAAGGTAGAGGCGTTACTCACTCGGAGAAAAGTCGTCATGGATTCTTGAGTATTGAAAAGCGACGATGTGAGGGTGCGAGTGTTACAGTCAAGTGGAAGGGGTGCATCGGGAAATACCTACATAATTCCCAGCAACATTTCCATATGTGGAACGTACGTGTGTGACTAGTTATGGGAAAATTCAGCATGGATCCTTGAGTATTGAATAGCTACGCGATTTCAGCGTAAATCGTCAAGGGGGGGGGGGGGGGGGGGCGAGTGTTATAGTAAACTGGCAGTGGTGCATTGGAAATATCTTCCTGACTCCCAGGAAGAGATCCATACGTCGAGCGTAGGTGTGTGACTAGTTAGGAACAAAATCTGCATGGATCCTTCAGTATTGAATAACGACGCAAATTCTGTGTTTCATCGTTATGTGAGGGTGCAAGTGTTACAGTAAACTGGCAGTGGTGTATCGTAAACAAGCTGCATGACTCCCACGAAATATTCCATACGTTGAAAGTAGAGGCGTTACTCACTCAGGTAAAAGACGCCATGTATCTTTGAGTGTTGGATAGCAACGCAATTTCTGTGTTAAAAAATCGTGTATGTCAGGGTGCGAGTATTACAGTGCACTGGCATTCTTGCATCGGAAAAAAGCCACTTGACTCCCATTAAACTTTCCATACGTCTAACGTTGGTGTGTGACTAGTTAGGGGAAATACAGCATGGATCCTTGAGTATTGAATACCGACGCAATTTCTGTGTTACATCGTCAATGTGAGGCTGCGAGTGTTACAGTAAAGTAGCAATGGTACATCGGAAAAAAGCTACATGTCTACCAGGACAAGTCGGCAGTAAACTTTCAGTGGTGCATGGGAAAAAAGCTGCATGTCTCCCACGAAATATTCCATACGTCGAAAGTAGAGGCGTTACTCACTCGGGGAAAAGTCGGCATGGATTCTTGAGTTTTGAAAAGCGAGGCAATTTCTGTGTTAAATCGTCAATGTGACGGTTCGAGTGTTACAGTAAACATTCAATGGTGCTTCGAAAAAAAGCTACATGACTCTCAGGTAGAGTTCCATACGTCGAAAGGTGTGTGACTAGTTAGGAAAAAATTGAGCATGGATATTTGGTATCGAATAGCGACGCAATTTCTGTGTTAAATTGTGAATGTGAGGGTTCGAGGGCAACAGTAAACTGGCATTGGAGTATCGGAAAAAACATACATGACTCAAAGAAGAGTTCCATACGTTGAACGTAGGAGTGTGACTATTTAGGGGTAAATTCACCATATATCCTTGACTATAGAATAACAACTTAATTAAACGTCAATGTGATGGTGTGAGTGTTAAAGTAAACTGTCAGTGGAACATCGGAAAAAAGCTACATGACTCCCAGGAAGTGTTCAATACGTCGAATGTAGAGGCGTTACTGACTTATGGAAAAGTCGCCAAGGATCTTTGAGTATTGAATAGCGACACAATATCTGTGTTAAATCGTCAATTTGAGGGTGCGAGTGCTACAGTAACCAGGCAGTGGTGCATCGGAAATAAGTCTAATGAATCCTAGGTAGAGTTCCATACGTCGAAAGTAGATGTGTGACTAGTTAGCGAAAATTCATCATGGATCCTTGATTATTGAATAGCGACACAATTTCTGAGTTAAATCGTCAATGTGAGGGTGCGAGTGTTACCGTGAACTGGTATTGGTGCATAAGAAAATCCTACATGATTCACAGAGTACGTTCCATACGTCGAACGTGGGTGTGTCACTAGTTAGGGGGAAATTCAGTATGGATCCTTGAGGATTGAATTACGACGAAATTTCTGTGTTAAATCGTCTATGAGTGTGTGCAAGGGTTACAGTAAACTGGCAGTGGGTCATCGCAAAAGAGCTACATGAATTACCGGAAGTGATCCATACGTCAAAAGTGGGTGACCAGAATGGATCCATGAGTATTGAATAGCAACGCAATTTCTGTGTTAAATCGTATATGTGAAGGTGCGATTATTACAGTGCACTGACATTGGTGCATCGGAAATACCTACATGACTCCCAGAAAGATTTCCGTAAGTCGAACGTAGGCGTGTGACTAGTATGGAGAAATTCAGCATGGATTCTTGAGCAGTGAATAGCGACCCATTTCTGTGTTAATTCGTCAATCTGAGGGTGCGAATGTTACATTAAACCGGCAGTGGCTCATCGCAAAAAAGCTACATGACTCACAGGAAGTGCTATATACGTAGAAAGTATTTGCAAAACTCAGTCGGGTACAAGCCGGCTAGGATACTTGAGTATTGAATGGCTAAGCAATTTCTGTGTCGGATCGTCACTGTGAGGGTGCGAGTGTTACAGTTAACTGGCAGTGGTGCATCGCAAAAATCTTGGAAGAGTCCCATACGTCGAACATAGGTGTGTCTCTAGTTAGGGGAAAATTCAGCATCGATCCTTGAGTATTGAATAACGACGAAATTTCTGTGTTAAACCGTCAATGTGAGGGTACGAGGGTACGGTAATCAGGCAGTGGTACATCGGAAAAAAGCTACATGACGCCCAGGAAGTGTTACATACGTCTAAAGTGGCGGCGTTACTCACTCTAGGAAATGTCGGAATGTGAGTATTGAATAGCGACGTAATTTCTGTGTTAAATCGTCAATGTGAGGGTGCGAGTGTTACAGTAAACTGACATTGGTGCTTCGGAATCAAGCTACTTGACTACCAGGAAAAGTTCCATACGCCGAACGTAGGTGTGTGACTAGTTGGGGGAATATTCAGCATGAATCCTTGAGGATTGAGTTACGACGCAATTTCTATGTCTCACTCACGTGTGCTGCACTATCTGCATCATCCCCTTAGGTTATTTACTAGCAGATATTTTCTACCAGTTGTAACCAGGCATCGTTTACTCCACTAACTCCTACATTTGTGTGGGCTTCTTGAAAAATAGCTGCACTCAGGTTTTTGTCTTTCATGAGAATGAAAAGTGCCATAGTAGATGATGTTGCAACGTCATGCAATCACAGTTCCACTGTTCACTACTGATGTGAAATGAGTATTGTGCATTACATGTATCCCGTTAACTA
The DNA here is from genome assembly GCF_021461395.2 of Schistocerca americana. Lineage (NCBI taxonomy): Eukaryota > Metazoa > Arthropoda > Insecta > Orthoptera > Acrididae > Schistocerca > Schistocerca americana. Next base: position 719,686,457 of record NC_060123.1, read on the forward strand.
ATGTACTTCAAATTTTTTCAGTGTACTCTTCACTTCTATTATCTCCATTTCAGCCGTGATTAGCACAAATGTATTCCAAATTGTATAATAGAAACCTCAATTTGGCTACTTCAATTTCCCTCCCCCCCCCCCCCCCTTCATCAATGACTATTTCCCCAAACAAATTGTTTATTGAATTGTGTGTTTACTAAACTACTAAAAATGCAAATGGACACATGGCCTGAGGTGACTTTAGTAAACTGCACAAATGTACGCGTGCTCGAGCTTCCCTCCCCTCGCAAGGGTTTCACAGAAGCTGGTTAGCTATGATAAAGGGCAGATTCCAGTCTCATGTCAGTTCTCTCCTCCTGTCTGTTATAAATCTGTCATTCACCCTCTCAACTTCCTCATTGTGGATTTTTTCCATAAAACTGATCGGTTTGGGTTAGATGCCTTTAACCTTGTTGGTTTCTCCGCTGCCACTGATGTAAATTTAGTGTCAGTTCCAGTTCCATATCGGCAAGTAGAGTCTCTCCGCTCTTCAGTTTTCATCTCTGTTTTCGCAAAATTATCAGGCGACCACTTTTTTTCCGAGACTGATTTGTCAGAAGAGTACCTGCAGCTTCCCTCGGGAGAGGCCGCTACATGACTTCTCGTTGTCAATACACCTTTCTGCCTGCAACGATACCGACCGTCGCCTGCAATTTGTCAGCGTTTTTTAAAACACCAATTATCTTGTCGATTTGGTTTTTGTTTCGCAGTCTGCAGGTTTCGAGTGCGACCTCGCGAACTTGCAGTTTTTTCAGCCGTCAACTGAGTACCTACGTTTTGAGGTTTCCCACATAAAGGTCGAGAAGCTACATCGCCATGTTGACACAATTGTGGCTTTGCTGCTGCCGACCTCCACTGAAGCATGCATTTCTAGGTAAAGCAGCACATTTTTACCGCGTGCGACCACTGTCACTAAGCCACTGCACACCCTTTTGCATAAAAATGTGCCTTTTTTCTGGTCCCCAGCTTGCGACGCAAGCATTCGCTTTGCATAAATCTGAGCTTCGATGTGCCCATGTGTGGCCACTTCTCGGCCAGGTCAGCGCCTCGTGTCGGCTGCAGATGCCCCTCGGCACGGTCTCGCTGAGGTGTCTGCGCACAAGTTAGCGTACAGGTCTGAACGACCGATTGCTTAGACTGCTGACACTATAGTTCCCACTCTGCACAGGTATTCTCCCTGACCATAAGCCATCCAAGGCAGCACATTATTTGCAGATGTCAGCTCTCTTCCCCTCCCATCACATTATCAGACCCATTACTGACTGATGGCACAACACGCTGTAGAGCCTCGGGAATTGCGACGCGAATTCTAGATACCCTCAGTTTTCCACCGTCTCAAACACCCGATATTTTACGTACGAGAGTGAGAGACGGGAGAATGTCTACCTCCTGCCGGTTTTCTGTGTGCACAGGGCGGACGTGTATCAAGAGAATGCTACAAGTCCACCATCAGCATCTCTAGAAAGTAAGTAAGTGTCCTTTTCTTTTATTATAACATAGTTCAGCTGTTAACAGTAATGACTGACGTAGCACCGTCACGGAGTAAAGGCGTGCTTGCTCCTTGTGCTGGGCATGTAGCTTTTGTGGCGAGTGCGGCAACCACTTGCCCGCATCGATAAACCGTTCACATTGTAGCATTCTCTTGATACACGTCCACCCTGCGCACACAGAAAACCGGCGCGAGGTAGACATTCTCCCGTCTCTCACTCTCGTACGTAAAAATTTGGTGTTCGAGACGGTGGAAAGCCAAGGCTCTCTACAATTTGCTTAGAAATTCTCGAGGCACTACATATCCCTCCCCTTAGCTCGAACACTCGATATTTTATACATATTCAATATGTACATAGACATCATACTTAATGACAATCCACCTCTCTAATATATTCATTTACTGCATAATTCTAGACATACATGTATTTTTCATAAATTGTTGAACTTCACAGGGTAAGCTCCCTATATTTTTTTCTTTCCACTGACTCATTACTCTATGTTGATATCTTTGAAGAATATAAACCTTTATTTACTACTTCAATCCTCTGTACTCTTACTTCTGTATTTTGAGGACTCTCCTTTCAATTCCATTTGTAAATTTCAGGTGTCATGGACCCTTAAACATTTTATCCTTTATGCTACTCCTTCCTTTGTTTGTACGGACTAGTACTATCCTTTACAGCTTTATATAGTCTGGAGGAAGTCTGGAGAAAATCTATGAGCTTGTTCTTTCCAACATACATAAATCTTAATAATACTAGAGGTGTTGCGAATTCAAACTTACCAGAATAATTCCTACCAAATATGTGATTTCTATCACTGTACTTCCCTTTTTTACCTTAGGAACAGTACCTATGGGTTGATCCTATGGGTAACCTTCCTCCTGCCTTTCTGGTAGGTACGCCCCTTTCTTCTTCCTATATTTTATGGTACAGGTCAATCCCCCTCTTGGTGCCCCTGCTCACACAGTATAGGTCAGCCTGTCTTTGGTCTGCCTATCTGCCCTTTTTTTCCATTCATTAAAAGCTGGGTGCGCCCCTCCTTTATCCTTTGTGAGTAGGCCCCATGGTTCATTGCCCTATTATACACCTTCATGTATACTGTCATTAAATGTTATCTGGTAAAATTAAAAAATCTACTTCAATCTCCAATATTGCTCAATAATACTTCATTTCGTATCCTAGAGTCCTCCTTTACTTTCCAACCTCTCTACCATACCTCTATATACCATTCGTTACTTGTTATATATACTTAGGTTATCAAAGGGTATATCATCTTTACTTAGGTTATCAGAGAGTCCCACTATTCAACAAGTTTTCAAGTCATTCTTATTTATATACATACACGTATATATTTTTTGAATTACTCGATGTAGAACCTTCACCTATAATACCATGTGCTCATGTTTTACCATGTGCACGTACTTCCCGCTACAACACTTGATGGTTCTTACAAGCTATTGCCCTGTTTTCTTATTTATTGTTTGTGTTTCCGTCTTTGATTGGATGTATATGGGAATGTGTTTGTGTAGCCTGGTTCTTCAGCCTACTTATGTCAAATAAGTTGAAGGTTATAGGAAACCACAGAAAGTAAGGAGGACTCCAGCTATAGAAGTGTATGCATATGGAGAGAGGGAAAGATGTACTCAGATGGGAAGTAAGAAAGGAAAAAAATAGAAACAGTTGCTAAGATCGAAGAAGTGAAAGGAGATAGCCCTGAACACAGGAAATCCTTCCCACCCCCCTTCCCCAGGATCCCTACTTCACTGGTACTTGAGTGAGAAGCCGGACGAGGTATGATGTTAAATGCCTCCTGCAGAACAGACACTTTCACCTCTGAAGTCCACAGAGAAAGATCTTAGCAACTCCTATGGAATGGCAAATGATGACGAATCAGTTACACTTGTCTGCAACGGTCGTTTTAAAGGTGTGTGTGTGTGTGTGTGTGTGTGTGTGTGTGTGTGTTTATGTGTGTGTGTGTGTGTGTGTGTGTGTGTGTGTGTGTAGTGTTAGTCATGTTTCATGTTTGCACCTATACTATCCACCCCTTTCAAAATCGATATAAACGCTCCCCGTCTACATCACATCTCAAAAAAAGGAAAAATATTCTATACTAAATATAAAATCATAAACTACAATCAAATAGTTATTTCATCAGTCACTTCATATTATATTATTCTTAAATATAATACTCTATTCTGTTCAGTCCATCTTTATGTCACTCTGTTTACATAATGCCATAATATTATACCTTCTACTAGAATATTATTCTGTTTGTTCCATTTTATGTTTAGAGGTCACTGTTTATTCGTGATTCTCGTAAATTAGTCACAATCCTTAAGTCATATTCGGTCACTTAAATACTAATATGATAGGATAGTTTCAGAGGTTATGAACAGCAGCCTGTAAATAAATACAGGGGTGTCAGGAATGTACCGAGCATTGGTTCAGTGTTCCGGTCCAGAAATAATAATTTGAGATTTAAAGGTTTCATGATGGTATGCCTTGGGCATAAAATTTTCTTTAATACGTGATTAATGGTGTATGGAGCCATTTGTTTACCTTTAATTACAGTAAATTAACCATTAGAAAACCATTAGAAAACAGCTCTGTTAACTTTGTTTCAGTAACAAGTGAGAGGTAAAATGTATATATATCCCCTTTTTATTGTGACCCTCCCTTAGTTATTAAGTAAACGGAGTCTGAGGCACTCTTTTTGTTTGTTCCACAGGGCAAACAGATAATGGCAGCCTGGTAGCTGCGTGAATGCATGGAGTGAATTGGACACAACTCACAGTGAACCCCCCCCCCCCCCCCCTTATCTCTGATGTAGTATACAGTGGACGTGAAGGACAAACACCATAGCAACCTCCTCATCTACCCTTGTGAATCAAAATGTAGAATGCCAGCCAAAGCGGCTACCACAATGTATGTAAAAGAGGAAGTGTTATTATTAGTGAAATTCTCTTTCAGGTATAGAAAAGACTGCTAAAATTTCATTATTTGTTTATGTAATAAGAATAACCATGTCATTTTCTTTGTACCTATGTATGTAAAAATATCTACAGACAATTTAATAGGTTTAAGATTTTCACCTAATTAAATGAAACTTGAGGTAGACATTTTCTTAATTTTACACGTTAATGTGTTTATGTATTTGAGGCAATATGTATGCCAAATTGTTTCATTGTTTTTCGAAACTACTTAAAACTTTGACTGATTTTCTAGGCAGTATGATGCTGTCCATTTAATACATGTTTCATGAATAATTTAATATGCAAGGCCCTGAATTTTGCAGACTTGCAATTCACATATTTTATAGATGTTCTTATTAGTTTTGCAATTTTAATCTAAATAATTGAAGTAGATATTAAGCTTTCTTTTAATATTTGTAATTGTTTGAACATCATTTTTTTCCATTTTCATAGGGAGTTTAGCTGTGCTCTTGCTTCTCTTTTTTGTAATTAATTTTTTTCATTTACATTCAACATTTACAAAATTAAGTAGAGGGTGGTGTAGGGTAGCAGCCTACTCATGCCATATAAAATTCATATGCTTTCCATTGTGTGCCAGCCTAGTCCTCAGTAACTAGCAATGATTTCACGAATGTTGCACAATACCTTAAAAATAAAATAAATAATCTGAAAGTTAATAGCATGTCAGGAGTAATGCTAAAATAATAATGTGTTAAGTTTCAGTTTTGTAACTTAAACAGTTTTCGAAATTTGGACGTTTTATGTAAAAATTATCGGCGCAATAGGAAGGAGCTAGAAACTTCAAAATTTATATTCAGATTCCTTTTTCATTGCAATTTAATGGAAACAGCATGCTGGATCTCACAAAGTAATATTTTGGTTGAAATTCATGATTTTCTGTTTTTGTGTCTAAAAGATAGGAAGCAAGATAGATTAAGTAAGTGATTAGATAAAGCTGATGTTTAGATTTAGGTAGAAGGGAGGTACACTACAATAACAAAGATGGTAGAAGTTCCAAAAATGTAGCGTCTCTCCAAAGGACAAGTTCAGAGCTCATCTATTGCGTGCAGTACAACTAAAATAATTCTCTCGCCAAAAGTATTTAACGTAGCCACATTAAAATTTTATTATAGATACTTACCTGTGTGCTGATTGCACTATTATATCGAGAGCTTCATAGGCCTTCAGTGAATGAAGATATTAATTATTTAGTAACTTGGTGTTCTGCTAGCCCAGCGGCTAGTAAGTAAGGCACATGTTGTCAGCTGCACCGTCAGCGGTGAGCACCCCAGCTATATAAATAAGAGTGTGCAAGCTAGAGTAAGGCCCAGTTCTCTTCTAGATTCGTATCAGTGCGCACTCCGTGTCGGAAACCGCGTCGCGTTTGTGCAGTTGACACAAACAGCCTTGGATGCCGTATTACGTAACTCGATATGTGCTTAACAATGAGTTCGCATTGTGGTAAGGAGTTAACAACTGAACGAATCCAGTGATTTACTCTCAGTTTTCATATGCCGTATTTTCACGTGTCGCCACAGGACAGACTTTCTACCATTACTAGCGTGGCGTTTGATGAGTATTAACATCAAATTTTGGCGAGCATTTACTTTGAACATTTACATCGATAATGATTATTGAACAGTTCGTTATCTAGGGATAGTAGGATCTGGCAATAGATTCTGAACAGCTCTGATAGTACAATAGCTGATTTGGATAATCATTGGTCTGGAATTTTACGCTTTATCGTTTTCAGAATATAGTGAAAATTGGTATAGTAAACTGCATTTTCTATGAATCCTAGACATCATCCTAAATCCTCAGGGTAATGAAATTCAATAATCAAAAACTTTTATTCTCCATCAGAATGGGCACAGGAGAACTTTAATTGCAGGCATCACGTTTTTGCTAATTACTTTCTGCTTGTCAACATTGTAGTCAGAGAGCCTGTGTTGAGAACAGCAACAAATAATAGAAATGATAACTTTATTTTCCACCCACCGCCCCACAGGGTACATTCAGCTTCAGTAAGATTATTTTATTCAGTAATATGTAATGTTGTGCCTGTAACATTGCAGCAGTGGTTAAAAATGTATGGAAATGACAAAAATAAATTTCATATTTTGTGTTTCAATGTGTTTTTGTGTTTTCATTTCAATATCCTTGCTCATTCTTAATGTTTACAGTATTCATCATTTTACAACTGATAAAAAAGTACATAGACATATGAAGGTGTTTCTTGGGACATTACAAACGTTTTTATTACCTCTGTGAGGGATTCAAATGTCGTTCTACCTCCCTAAACGCTCTTAGGCTTGTGATTTTTCAATTGCTTTGACTGTGAAGTAAGCTTCTGACAGTGATTTAAGTTGAACACTGCCAGGTTGATGCAAATATCTTGATATTTCAAAGTAAATCTGGAAACTGAATCAACACTGTTTTTACTTCTTATTAACGCCTGATTTCCTTTTTTTTGTGATGTAAATTTATTCAGAACATTAGAAATGGGAAAATGCTAAATCTTTTAAGACTAAAGTTACCAAAAATGACTGAGTAATTTTCTACCAGTATTAAAATTGCAATTTTACTCCAAGAGTGTCTCTAGTACATATTTCCTCATTGCCAAGCACACCTTAGCAATACCTGTGAAATTTCAATGTCCGTTGTGATGAAGATTTTGTGTGCAGTACTTTCAAAAAGACGGAAAAAAGTGGTGTAAAGTTACCCAGATTCACTGAACTGTTCGTATATGTTGGTTCTCAGTTAAATATGCACTTTAAACTAACTGATTTCATCGCAAATTCCACGTTGGTCAGTCATGGACTGTGCGGCTGGTCCCGGCGGAGGTTCGAGTCCTCCCTCAGGCATGGGTGTGTGTGCTTTTGTCCTTAGGATAATTTAGGTTAAGTAGTGTGTAAGCTTAGGGACTGATGACCTTAGCAGTTAAGTCCCATAAGATTTCACACACATTTGAACACTGTTTTTCCACGTTGGTACATGTGAATTAGTTCAGTAAAAGAAGAGAACAATTTTCGTGTCAGTGTCACACACAATTTTGGTAGTTTCATTCGGTGCCTGCCAATAACTAGCATATTGTTGTGGATATCCAAATTCACGTTTAAATAAACTCCATTATTTTTCCACGCCAAGGATGAGTTCGTCAATAATAAGTGCATTACATAAGTGAATAAAACTGTTCCTAACGCCTGGGAAAAATATTGTTTCGCTCTTAGGTAGTTTATATTTACGATATTACAGTAGACTTTAGTGTTCATGAGCGTAAAACGAAATTGGTAGTTCGTTGCATTAACGTTAACGTAGTTAGTTTTATTATTGTCAAGAATGTAGATACTTTCGAACGAAAACGAGTGCCGCCTTTCTAATTGAAATATCACATCCAATTTCTCGCCTATCTGCAATATGGTGGCGCTAACAGACGACGACGGGAGAGCTTCATTTCACCAATCCGAAGTTCGCCATCCAGTATAGAGACCACTGCCGCCGCCATCTCCTGCAGCTGCTGTCATCTCGAAGTGCAGGTAGCATACATCTCAGGCTAGGTGAGGAGAACTCAATGTCATAGTGACGTAACGAACGGCTAGCATTCATCTCACGCTAGGTGAGGAGAACCCTACGTCATAATTACGTAACGCTACGCCATCGTGACGTAAATAACCTAAATCGACTAAATGAGTACGTATATCGATCTTTGTAGTTGTACCGATAACGTCAAAGCTAAAACGAAGTGGCAGGAGTTGTGTGATATGCTCATCCCAGCTGAATGAATTGTTAAATGTAATCCCAACAATTTGCGATGTTATTGTGTATTTATGAACATAATGTCTGAGCGAAGGAGCCATAACGAAATAAAAAAAGCTTGTCATTCTTTTTAAATCCGATGAACCGTGAATAAATCGTGTGGACAGAAAAGTGAAGTAATTAATTATTACGCTGCAATCCAAAGAATGTCGTTTATTGTTGTTGTATTTTTATTTTGCATGGAGACACCAACTGGTGTCTTTTGCAAACGTCATACCATTTTTTTGCCAACGTCATAGCATTATATATATATATATATATATATATATATATATATATATATATATATATATATATATATATATATATATACAATAATTTATTTTAGTTTAATATTAATATTCACTTAAAGAGTATAAACACTTGTCAATCAAGAAATATTTCAGTTTCACTTTGAATAAGTTCCCTTTGTGGCACCTTATAGAGCTCGGTAATCTGTTGTACCATATTTGACCAATAATGCATGGACTATGGTCTGTTGTTTTTAATTTTGTTCTTTGTCTGTAGAAGCAATCTTTATTTCTTGTATTATAGGCATGCATATCAGAGCACTTTGTTGCTTTGTTTTGATGTGTCACAAAAAATATAATTAACTTGTAAAGATACAGTGAGTAGACTGTGAGGTATTTATGATAGACAAAGATTTCCCTGCATGAATCTCTATACCCTAATCCATGGATAATTCTGATTGCTCTTTTCTGTAGGGTTAATATTCTGTTCATATGTATGTCGGCAGCACGACCCCGTATCTCTATCCCGTAATTAATCTGTGCAAAAATGGTTCCATAATAAATTGTTTTTAATGTCTTTCATGTAATGAACTGCTGATTTTATAGCATAATAATTTGATTTCCATCTAGGTGAATACCTAGAAATCTGCAGCCTTCTGTGTCCACTACTTCAATTTCACCTATGTCACTGACAGAGGTTTGCTGTGAGTTTGTAAGTTTAAATGGCAATAACTGAGATTTACTGATATTAACTTTCAAACCTTGATCTTGGAAATAAGTTGTTATTTGACGTAGTCCCTCAGTTGCTACCAACGTTAACTCATCATTTTGTCTACCAAGAAATAATAGTGAGGTATCGTCTGCATAGGTTACCAATTGGGAGTTGAAAGGTTGCTCTATATCATTTCTGTACACTAGGAAAAGGAAAGGGCCCAAAATTGAGCCCTGGGGTACACCTTGTGTGACTGTCTCATATTTGGACTGGAAATTAATAATCTGATTATCGATTTTATCAGTCAGCTTTGTACACTGCATGCGGTTAAATAAATATGTAGCCAGCAATTGCATGGATGCAGCATTTACATTGTATAACTCAAGTTTACTTAAAAGTAACTCATGGGATGTTATTGTGTGTTTCATGAACGTAACGAATATCTGAATGAAGGGATCATAACCATAACGAAAGTTAAAAAAGTGTCTAGTCATGTTTTCAATCCGATTAATATTGAATAAATCATGTGGATAAAAACGTGAAATAGGAAGAAATTAAACTGTTTCGTATTTTTATAAAATCCAATGAATTGTACATAATTCATGTGGGCAGAAACGTTAAACTGAGAAATTGAAGTGGATCTGAAATTAGTTCCAAATGTTGCTAGAAACATTGAACCATCTAGTTCCATTTAATTTTGCCTTCGTGTTGTAAATCAACTAAGAAAGATAGTGACATCTTTCAGACTATCTTCATGGATCTGCTCAAAACTTCTCTCATCTCCGTTAGACCCCATATTCAGAACGACGCACACGCTAGCGACACCGGACAATAGGACAATGAAAAGCACATAAACAAATAACAATGCAGATTCAAGACGCACACAACAGTCGATATATACAGAATGCACACAACAGTCGATATGACAACTCGTGAAACTCATGACGACGTGCGCCACTATGACGTAGGGCTATCCTCACCTAGAAGCGTCTCGCGGGCCCCGAGGAATCATGACGTCATATCATGGCATGACGTCGTCTCTCATGCAAGCCAATATCGCTGGTAGTTTTCGAAACGCGGATATTCTTTGAACATGGCATGCTGATGCCTTGTGGATTTGTGTATGATGGCGGGATTTGTGTGCGTTAACGCTTTTCAATCACGGAAAAAATTGATAATACTTGCTGCAAAAGCACGTGTTTGCAGACGAGAAAGGATAGTTCATATTCCATACAATGGACGGTAAGTAACTTCCGTTAGTAATCTTATCATGCGCAAGAAAAGTAAAATGTATGGTAAATCTACAGAAATTTCATTCTTTGTGCCTATAGTATTCTGATGCATTATGTTACTCAGTAAAGTTTCTTTCAATGCATCTATGAGGATTATTTGTGGTAACGGCGTATTCTCATAACAAATGGCTTCGGTATTTAAGTTGCAATCATCGTAACTTTTTCCTGATCAAAAATTGTGTTGTAACTGTATTCTAACAGTAACCTGCACATTTGAAAACTTTTGAATGTTCACAATTAATCATTGATCATAGTCAGTATTTTTGACAGTAAAATAGATATGAATTGCAGTGACTGAATCCAGGTTTGTGAGTGGTGTAATGTGTTTTTGTAATGGCTGTTTCAGAGTTTCTGAAGTGAAAGTCCAAGAAAGAGAAGACAACCAGAAGTAGCTTTTTTTGTCTGTTTCGTGGTTTATAGGCCTACTGGGGAAACTCGCCATGTAAAAAAATGAGTAACGCATCCAGCTTGGTACCTCCATGGTGATGTGGAAATCCGGGCATTGTTAATAAAGAAATTAAGTCTGTGTGTGTCTTTCTTTTGATTCCTTTATCATGTTGCTTATAGTAGACCAAATTTAATTAAAATACCCAGGTGATAATTTCAACATAAATTGGACTATGTGCATAGCTGCTTCTCACAGGCAAAGTATAAATATTCACCATCCTATGGCATGCGTATTCACTAGTCAGTTATGGCAAAAGAAATCACTGACTCAAAGCATAATTTGCTTGGTAGACATAATTGGAAATGGCCTTTTTAGTTATAAGTTTACATTATTAGATTATAGTACTCCCTGAGAGATTATCTGCTGCATTTCTTGGCCCTGACATGATTAGGTCTGGAATACAGCATTAAGTGTGCTGCTCTGCTGTCAGCAGCATGGTAGTCAATGTGTTAAGCAGTCGTTTAGGAACTAGTGTGAAGTATATACATCTGTACAGCCTTGGCTAAAAAGATACAGCTAGAATGCTAATTACTGTTTCAGGAATTATCCTTTACACAGTTAAATGTATTATGTTAAATATGTATCTAAAACTGAATTCATGAATAACTTTGTAGTCATTTAAATAAAAATACCGCAAACCGAAAAATTGTCTTGAAATGGTAAGGGATATCAAATATAAGTAAATATTTTTCCTCGGTAAGATTAAAGTGTAAAATTGCTGATACCTGGTTGTTACCATGAGATCAGTGCAGGCCCCAGCAGAGCAATCTGCTGTGACCACCGGCACCTTCATGCCAGCCAACGGGTTAATACACAAAACAGGGCAGTGCAAGACTTGGTCCGTAATTGTCATTGGTTGAAGCAACTAAAATTAAATTTCTGAGGTATGCTGCAACTGTGTTATTGGTATATTCCCCAGCATGATTTAAAATCTTTGCATTGAAATGGCACTGACAGTGTGTAATATATTTTGCAACTGAGAATAGATAGAAATTTATGTGGTAATATATTTCAAGAACCCCTTTCAAACCAAACCTGACAATTATATTGACACACCAGTAAACCCACCTGAATGGCACACTGGGTTACACAAGCATTAGCTGTAGAATAGGTAATTTACACAGAAAACTTTTCATACAAATTTTATTGTAAAGCACACTGAAGTTAAGGGAAAGATGCAATGCCTAGATGAGATAAACATGGACACACAATAACTCGTTTTGCCCAGATATATGGAAAATTAACTGTAGTATTATATGACATACAACACATCTGAGGTGCAAATTTGTGGAGAGGAGAGATTGCATTGAACCTGTTGTGTATGGTGCATATTTTGTTGCAGTGCTGGGATGATGTCATCCAGATTTCAAAATTAGGTGTCTTGTAATGAAACTCTCATCAGTTTTAATATTTAAAAATAAACACGCCTGAAAAAGGAAGCTGAATAGGACTTTAAATTAAATTGCAAAAATTTTCTTGTTTTGCACATTCACTGCAGCTGACACTTAAAAGCTCGTGGCTAGTAGCTCTCATTGACCTTTGTGTCAGCCACAGTGAACATGTTGAAGATTTTAAAGTAACAAAGTAGTTGTTGACATTCTGGTATTAATGGATGGCAGCAGTTAACACAGCAATGAAATAATGTGAATGACTTAAACCAGGAATTAAAGAAGTCTACATAGCTTTGAACACAGTCATTTCACACTTCTTAGTCACTGCATATTTGTGTGCTATAACTAATACAGCAACCTTTCATTTTCTCATCTTTGATCTGGGACACATGTCACATCTTACTTATTTTCCTAGAGCAACTCTAGGTTTACTAGATCCACATTTCAGAATTCTGGTAATTGTAGTCCTACTTCATGCTGAAAGTGTGGGTTGATAGCTGTCTCTTCAGTTATGATCTCATCAACTGCCATTTCAGAAACTTCAAGCAAAAATGTGATTATTAAATTTTCTGTCAGTGATGAATATATCACTAATGTATATACCACACAAATATTCATGATGCTATAGAATAGTGCAGGGCCATCTTCTGGAACACCTGCTGGGTAGACTAAACAGTGCACTTCACATCCAGTGCATCAATTTCTTCATAGGTAGTATCATAGTACACTACTATCTCAGGCTTGATTGTTGCGGTGCTCAATGAAACAGCATTATGCCTTGAAGACACTAAACTAACAGCCTTCTTAAGTTTTTGAATGAAGGATATAAGTAAGTAATATATCCAAAAACAATTAAGTTTCACATTTTGCTGTAAGAAACTCGTTCGGAATCTTTCCTTTTATTATTATTTTGTACATGTGTGACCTTTTTGTGTCCTCTTCCCAGTTTGACAAGTACATCTGATTTACTTAATGAGGATATTTATGGTGACAAAGAAAAAAGAAAAAACATGTGGTGACAATGCAACATGCGAACAAAGATCATCCTCCAAAACTTTACGAGCCTAGGAAGTAAGCACAATGATTTGGACATAATAGCATGTTTTAATAAACCAGATGTTTCAGTTATTACTGAACACTGGTATACCAAAAAAGAACCTTATTATGCACCAATTAACAAAAAATTTCTGCTCGTCGTTCAGTAGGGATATCAAACCTTATGGTGATGTTGTAAAAAGTGCCAATAGTTGGTGCTCAATTCCTTATGTGTTGAAGGTGTTACTGAACTTTCTGCGATATGCTATAGATGGGAAAGCTAATCTCTATCAATTGCTTGTAGAGAGAGATAGTAAATACTCTGGGAAAACGGCTGGGTAATAGTGCTGATAATTGTTCACAGTTTAATAAAACCTTATCTAACACAAATCAGTTTTCACTCTTAAGAATGGCGAGTGGCACACACTGATCTGACATTACTGATATGTAATACAGGGTACCCAGGACTTAGTACTGGGATACTTTCTTTTGTCGATTTATGTAAATGACAAAATAATGCTCCCCAAATTCAAGGATAGTTCTGTATGCTGATGCTACATCCATTGCATGCAAGTGTAAAGGTCATGAGCAACTACAAAAACTATGAAACTGTATTACAAATGAAATAATTCAGTATTTCTATGGAAGTCATCTCATTGTCAGCACAAGATAGCAGCAGTAATGGATTTTCACCCCACAAGACAGATTTTGAAATTCAGTTGTGCATTGGAACTGATATTGTCATCAAAGAAAACTACTGCTTGGTTACAGTTAAACTTTCTATATTTAACATGTTATAATATGGAAACTAATTACTGTACGAGAACACAACTTGGTAGCATTAATGTCAAGGACATGAGGAAGAGAAATAATGCAGAATCAATTCAATTGAAACACTTTTAATGTTTCCAGAATGAGAAACATCCCCCAGGCTGTGGCTAAGCCATGTCTCCGCTATATCCTTTCTTTCAGGAGTGCTAGTTCCGCTAGGTTCACAGGAGAGCTTCTGTAAAGTTTGGAAGGTAGGAGATGAGATACTGGCAGAAGTAAAGCTGTGAGTACCGAGCGTGAGTCGTGCTTCGGTAGCTCAGAAGGTAGAGCACTTTCTCGCGAAAGGCAAAGGTCCCGAGTTCGAGTCTCGGTCGAGCACACAGTTTTAATCTGCCAGGAAGTTTCACTTTTAATGTGCTGCTACAGTACACCACACCAGTACCATTACTGGTGACGGTGATGGAGGCTGGTATGAAAAGCTTGCCATTTTATTCAAATCTGATGTGGCAAGTTAACAAAACTTTTTATCCATGTGAGTAAAATTATTGTGTAAAATTGATAGCGCAGTGAGTCTTTTCAGGGCCCTTCGGAGTCTTTCACTTACATGTCAACATATTTACTCCTTAATAGTATTTGTTGTTCATAATAGGGGTAATTTTACTCTGTTCAGTGAAATGAACTTGCAAAATACTGGAAGTAAAAACAATATCCATGTAGACTATACATCCCTGCCTACGATTCATAATGGAATATCACATTCTGATCGAAAGTCTTTAACAGGTTGCTGCTAGACATCAGGCAGAAAACTGAAAATCCTAAGGTAATAAAAAAATACAAAGTAAAAAAAAAATATTTCATTAGCTTCTCCTTCCATAATTATAATTAAACATAATGTTTCGACTCACGAATGCAATTGCTAGTTAATGTTAACACTAAGGTTCAAATTAACAGGATTTTAATGTAACCATTATATGTACAGCTGACAGTACTCATTGTAAAATTATGAAATGACTTATACAAAGTAAGAGAAAAACAGCACTTGAATTTAAAAAAAAACACAACCTTTCTAGCTTTCAGGATTGTTACTTCCTTCCTCTGGGAAGATGAATATAGTTTGTGACTGGAAATGAGGGGAAGATCACTTACACCATCCGTATAGAACAATTATGTGACACATTCATGAGTACTGCTCCAATGTTTGAGATCCAGGTCAGATTTAAGCAACACAATGAAGCAACTCAGAGTCTGGATGCTATATAGGTTACCAGTACTTTCAAAATATGTGCGAGTATAATGAAGATGCTTGGCAAACACATGTGAGAATCCCTCGAGGGAAAATAATGTTCTTTTTGTACAACACTATTGAGAAAATTTAGAAGGCATGAGAAATCTAGGCTCGGATGGTAGATAGCCTTTCTTCCCTCTCTCTGTTTGCGAGTGGAACACAAAAGAAAATGATTTGTAGTGGTACAAGGTACCCTCCACCAGGTACCATTTGGTTGCTTGTGTAGTATGTATGTACATCAAAATACGGAAGACAATTGTGACTGCCACTACATTAAGAAGTAATAGTTGAACTAACCGAAGATTTGTGATTTACTTCAAATGTTTTGTCCCACTGATACAGTCTGACAATCAGTGACTTGCATCTATAGCAGTATTACAATTTGGAGATGTCAGTAGGCTTACTGCTTAGATCTATTAATATTCCCTCATTGAGCTCTTTTTATCTTAAGATCACATAAACTGGATTTTTGAGAAACTACATACAGGGAGATGTGATTGGCATATAGCTGTTTGTTTACAGAAAAACAGCGATCAAAATTTAAGCATATTGGTAACACACACTAGGCAAGAGCACATATCTGGGCTAGAGCACTATACTGGATTTCGCCCCCTTCCCCCCCCTTTCCCTAGAAACCTTGGCTGGAGTAATAACTATTTGTAGCATAGTCTGAGGTCTACATTGGGTTGAAAAGCGATAATTTTTTCGACAGTTGTGGGACACAGCGAATGAGAAATAACGGTTATGATAACAGACAGACGTATGGCTTTGCCTAATATTTGTTTGCGGCGTATTTAAATGCACTTTCCCACATTTAATGCGTTTCTCATAATAATTAATAAAACTACTGGGTCATCCCCAAAAAACATATATTAGAAAATGAACAATCATCCGACGTGTTTTGATGCATATTACTTACAGATATCGTACACAAACTGGAAAAATGCAATGGGCGTTCCACTACGTATCCTTTACCATATTTGATTTGTTTTTCCGCTTTTGCTACTGCTGGTATGGGTTAGAAGACAAATTCGTGCTGCAAGCGTCTCAGTGGTAGTTAGCCTACATTGGTAAGCTCAAAACTGCAGTTAATGCGTTAAAAACATTTATACACATTGTCCTCAATGCGTAATATGTGTTATGCTATGAATCACTCTGCCTTTCGACCAATAATTTGTTATCAGTTGGCTTCAATCAATCACGTAAGACTCTAATGTGTAACTTTGACTACGCTGCGGATTATTATGTCACCATAATCCAGATTATTCGAATTCAAACCTTGTTTCTACATTTAATTCCTTAATGGAAGCTTCATTCAAACAATCTGGATTGGAATGACGTTCCAAAACAATAGCTGATGGGAAGTCTGTATAAACGCTGTGGCCAACGTGTGACGTCACTTACGTCAACAGAGTTGTTTACAGGTCTAGCCACCAGGCAGCGCTGTCACGCTTTGAGCCTTACTGATGATGTCATGAAGCGATTCCTCGGGGCCCGCGAGACGCACGTATCCTCACCTAGCGTTGGATGAATGCTACCTTATACCTCCTTGATGCTACCCGTAACGAACGTCATCGTGACGCCAATATCCTAAACCGACTACATGAGTATGTGTATCGATCTTTGCAGTTTTACCGATAACGTCATCCCAACAATTTGGGATGGTAGTGTGTGTTTCATGAACATAATGAATGTCTGAAGGAAAGAACCGTAACGAAAGTAAAAAAGAAAAGCTTGTAGTCTTTTCTTTTTTAATCCGATGAATCGTGCATAAATCGTGTGGACAGAAACGTGAAATAATTAAGCTGCAATCCAAAGAATGTGGGATATTATTGTGTGTTTCATGAACATAACAAATATCTGAATGAAGGAATCATAACCATAATAAAAGTTAGAAAAAAATGTCTAGTCGTTTTTTTTAATCCGATTAATCTTGCATAAATAATGTGGATAAAAATGTGAAATAGAAATAAATTAAAGTATTTTTATAAAATCCAGTTAATTTTACATAATTCATATGGGCGGAAACGTTAAAATGAGAAATTGAAGTGGTTTCGAAAATAACTCCAAATGTTGCTGGAAATATCAAACCATCTAGTTCCATCTAATTTTACCTTCATGTTGTAAATCAACTACGAAAATTTAGATTTCCATAAACAAATGACTGCTGATCATAATGTACTGAGCTTTTGTAACATACGTAATAATTTTTCTTTACAAGCTGTATATTGTGAAAAAAAAACAGTAACAAGTAAGTCACATTTACCAGCATTTTAAGCAACTGAAAGCAGTGACTGCTGCGCCATTTTAGCTACTTTTTGTATGACTTTTACTCAATATGGAAATAGCTACAGTCATTATAACACCCCCAAAATTTATGCCATGTCTATTGAGAGAATAAACAAACGCAGTATGCCACCATCACATATGAAACATCACATAGTGCAAGAAGCATTCACAAGTACTCTTTGGTCACAAACTTTCTTTAAAAGGAACTTCATCTATTGTGTATTGATAAACAAAATATGCAGTTACTCATAAATTGTCTATTACGTTTGTGGCTGACATTCATATGCTTCTAAGAAAACGCTTAATGCCTCAGAACACTATCACCTTCATCCATATTACAAACAAACGGAAGTTTTTTAATGGGAAAAGTGTGACTGAAGCTGAGAGGACTTAAACGAAACTTTGGACGGTAAGCCCAGTTATTTGGTTTAAGATGCTGTGGGTACCTGGTGCTTAAAGGTGACAGACATCTCAGTATTTGGTTATAGCAAGTGGATGTTTCCTACAGATGACTTGATAATGTTCTACTAATTTGTAATGTGTGCCGCAAATGATACATATTCATATAAAATTTATGAACGACAGTATGAATTTTTGCCTCAGATGCTGCCACCAGATGAGGTAATAGTTACAGAAATACAGAAGCGTCCGATTCCACCCATCTGCTTTGACCCAGGAAGTCACAAATATGGCGGAAACGACCATACACTAAGACTCCAATATGGCGCCTATGACGTCACTACGTAAACATGACAACAAACACGAAAATACATTGAAAACCAACACACACGCGTTCCACAAAAAACCTAATGAAACTATCGAGACAAGCGTGGGAAATTGGGGGTTTTTGGGTGGGGACGAAGTAAATATAAACTAATTTAGACAAACATCATCATACCAAACCACACAAAACGACGAAAAAAACCGACAACACAAAACTCCCCAAATTCCACTAAACAGATTCTCTGGAATCGGACACTTCCCTTGATCTATATAGCTCAATAGCAGCTCCCGATCCCACAAATTGGAATCGAACACTTCCCTTAACCTATATAGCTCAACAGCAACTACTGATCCCAGTACACCTGCAACAACCACACGTTGGAATCGAACACTTCCCTTCACCTATATAGCTCAACAGCAACTCCCGATACCAGAACACCCACAGCCACAATCACCCATTAGGATCAAACAGTTCCCTTCACCCGCGTAGGTCAACAGCCACTCCCAATACCAAAAAACCCACAGATACGACCACAAATTAGAATCTAAAACTTCCCTTAAACTACATACCTACAAACCAACACTCGATACCAAATCACTAATACAACTAACCGCACAACACAGAGCCACAACAGCACACAACAAATACAGACCCAACCCACCCACACCCTACCTCCCAACCATACCTCCCACCTCAATCCAAAATAAAATACCCATGAACAAAAAACAAACACAAAATAAAAAAATCTCATTCACATACTACAACTCAACAAAAACTGCAACAAAATAGGTCCTCCACAACTAAATCACAAACCAACACCCCCCCCCCCACTAACACTACCAACAACTAAACCCCAAGCGCCTCTTCCCCCTCCCAAGAACTGACTTAACGGCCCCCCACATCCCATCTATGGTATTCGTACGAGCCCCCGTCTCATAATTTTTAAACTCTAAACTATGGTTCACTACTAAATGATTGTACCCCCTTTCACCTGACCCCCTATAAGAAGGTAAAGCATCAGAAACTACAGTAGAACCCGGTTCTATAAACTGCTCAATTAACCCACTAATTCCCTCTTATACAGTGCGTCCACAACCATAAAAACACATGTCAACCACCCACCCCCCAGTACAACAGTCTCCCACATCCAGAGACCAACCACAGGCTTATCCCTCCCATACTTCATTTTCCCAAACTGCAACTCATCTACCTCCACCACAACCCCAGGCCCACCCAACTTACCCCTGTACTTAATAAACTCATAACATACTTCACAACAAAACGAAAACCACTCTTCTCACTCATGCTACAGCAAAAACTGTGAGAGGATTTATAACAAAAATAATACATCAAGAACACAATCTTACACATGCCCAACCTAGATTTCTCGAACCAGGAACCGCAACGTATGGAGCGCCATAGGTTATCCCTATGGCACCACTACATATCACCGTCCCTGGTGAGAGATCTCGGAACTTTTGCCAATGTCATTCCACGCCCACAAAGAGCACACTTCACCCCCGCCAACAACCCAAACAGCTGCAGAAATTTTATCAACTCCAATGGAGTAACGCCCATCATAGCATGCAAGTGCACACTATTAATTTTATCCATCATATCTGTGCGTAACAAGAGCAGTAACTAATTTACTCAAATTAACACTCAACCTACAGTGAACAGCACTACAATAATTTTCACACAAAACACTAAATCGTTAACTCACTGAAACCAATTCCGCACCACACACAGCCAAAACGAGAACCAGCCAGAAGAAGCAGTAACACCAAACTGAACCCAAGACGCCACACAACACAACACACCACCAGAGGGCACCACGAACAGCAACACGACGACACCTACAACCGCGCCACACTCACAAACCAAACTCCATGACGTCACACACCACAAGAGCCTTACATCACAGGTCAGAGCCGATGGGTGGGATAGGACGCTTCAGCCAACCCATAGTTACTAGCATTTAGCTCTCTGTAGAAGATTCAAAAACTTAAGGAACTCCCCACCATCACACTCACAAACAGTACTGATTCAGATATTGCAATAGGCCTACTGGAGTTTTAATGGGTGGGATAAAAATACTTATTTCCAAGGTAACAACTTATAGAGAAATGGCCGGCCGAAGTGGCCGTGCGGTTAAAGGCGCTGCAGTCTGGAACCGCAAGACCGCTACGGTCGCAGGTTCGAATCCTGCCTCGGGCATGGATGTTTGTGATGTCCTTAGGTCAGTTAGGTTTAACTAGTTCTAAGTTCTAGGGGACTAATGACCTCAGAAGTTGAGTCCCATAGTGCTCAGAGCCATTTGAACCATTTTTTTATAGAGAAATATTTGTCTCCAATTGAAATATTACAATATATGCAAGAGAAACAGAGGAAATATATTTTCCTTCTTACGTGAGATGCAAATTTCATTTGACGGGCTCCTACTGAAAGGATGATTGGTGTTTTATATTTTTTCTGTGGGAATACTCCTTAGAAACAGAGCTTCCACTTATTTTTTGCTTTTGGTCATGAGGGAAGTGGCCTTGCTGATTTGCCTGGGAAAATCATGGCAAACCTACATCTGAACAGCCAACCTGGGGTTTGTACCTTGGTCTCCTGAATCTGAAGCTACCACAGTAACTACTGCACTAACCACACTCAGTGGTTACAATGAAATGAAAGCTAAATTATAATTCTATCTGTTAGTGGGTGCTTCCAATGCACTAATTTTTTGTTCACAAGTAAGTAGTTACTATCTATTACCTTTTGACAAAATTGTGGGCATGTACTGGTTGCATTGTTGACCACCAAGCATTCCCACACAGTAGCTCAGTCTGACAAAAGCACTTAATGACACCAGATTACAGGTGCTCTAGTTAATCATAAACTTACAAAAGGTTTAGATGTCAGCTGATCATTAGATTTGTGGTTTGTGGACTTTACAGATTCCTGCTGTTACAGCAGTGAAAAGAAACCACCTCTCACAGCATGTTCTGTGTGTGTGTGTGTGTGTGTGTGTGTGTGTGTGTGTGTGTGTGTGTGTGTGTGTGTGTGAGAGAGAGAGAGAGAGAGAGAGAGAGAGAGAGAGAGAGAGAGAGAGAGAGAGAGAGAGAGCGCGTGCGTGAGCGCAACCAGCCACTTTTTACAAGGCTATTTCTTTATTTAACTAACACCATTACTGGTTTCAAACATTACAGTTTCATCTTCAGACGGCTAGTTCACGTTAAGATACACTTTCCAATAGCTTTTACTTTTTATTTTCCCAAATGAAGGCTAATGTAAGATGTATTTTCATGTGAACTAGCTATCTGGTGATGAACCTGTAATGTTCGAAACTGGTAATGCTATTCCAATAAATAAATAGCACTGTAAAAAGTGGTTGATTGCTGTTACCTTCTATGTAAGAGTGGAGAGTCATTCTGTGTCAAAACATGCAATTATTCAAGGATTTGTAACCCTCTCTCAGATTTTCTCAAAACTTTGCACATTTTAATATAGTAACATTGTAACATAGGAACTTCTGCAAATTCTTTTTGGTCTCAGACTACAATTTTGTTTTACATCGAATTTTAAATGTAGTGATATTCAGATAATTGGGCTCTGCAAGAATGTCAATGCAAAATGGTACTTATCTAAATAACTGCCCGTAGCTCTGGAGTTTTTGAAGATTTTGATTTGGAATTTTTTCATAAGTTAAGAGAAGCACATACTTAACAGACATGTAATTATTTAAGCTGTAAAGTTAAAAATAATTGCCTTTTTAGTATTAATTTTTCAGTTCCAGAAAAACTGCAAGGATGTGGAAAAATGCTTATATCACATTTCTCCAACCTGCTGGGAACCTGATTTCGGCCTTAAATAATCCCCTAGATTGTAAGATTTGTAATAAAATAAAAATTTTAATCCGTCTTCTGATAACTGACACACTCATGGAAATCAAAATACTTTCTGCTGTGATGGAAAAGAGAAGTACATCCACTCACTGTCTCACTGCCTCAGATGCAAGGGTATTAAATTGGCATATTTAAGTGTAACTCATTCTAGGCAGGTAAGTTAACTTTAAGTGTAAACATTTATTTCCTTTCATGTCACTTATTCAGTAACTTTTTAAAGACTATAATATATTTGTGTGTTCAGCCAATCACCTGCTCACAGTGATAAGGTGTTCTTAGACAGCAGTAGCTTGTTTGGAACCTTTATAAGCATGAAAACAATGCAACAATTGCTAAAATTTATCGTTGAGAACAACTGGCATGCAACAATTAGTCTGTTTGGCATCAGCAGCTCTTTGTCTTTCTGCGAGACAGGTTATATCTGTTATCAGTGGAACCCTGTCATTCCACTTGTATAAAGTATGGTTTAAGTGAATTAGTGCTCAGTCAATTGTGATGCAAAATGTGAATTCTCACACTGTTGGAAAATTACTAAAACTCTACAAAAAATAGAAGAGCTGCATGAAGACCAGGATTTGATATTGCTGTGAGCCTACATGAGCTTTCCACAAGATCAAGAAAGTCGTACTATATGTGTACATCACAGATACCATTACTTAAAAAGTTTTTGAAAGTCGTCAAAGAACTTGCTGTGATCCTTTCAAAAGACACAGACAAACAGTTAAATATTTGAGGTAAGTTTACTTGTCTAAAACATTAAGTACTAAATGAAACTCTATAAAACCAAGCCAAAGACTGTACAAACATGTTGTAAGATTTGTGAACAGAAAACTGACATCAGTTATAGAAATGAAAGTGTTGCAGATGACCAGGAGATGACATTTCATGAATCAGTAGTAAAAAGTCTTCTGATCTTAAAGATTAGAAGAGTAACTCCTTCTGAAAAGCCTTCCTCTTCTGAAAAGCCTTCAATGAAAATGCCGTACAATGGACATGCACTCATCCTCAACAAAATTCCTTTGTAGCAGCCGTATAGGATGACAGGTGGTACTGTGTCTTTGTCAGAAATGTATGTGATGAAAAAGGAGATGTTGAACTACTTTTCCTCCACCCACCTGGACCAGCAGGGTAATTTTTTTGGCATGGGAAGCAAGACTATTGTTTTTTGCCTTTGTAAAACATTTTATGTGCTGTTGGTGTATGTAAGTCAACATCATTATGCAGAATGTATTATGTTAATGAAAAGATATGAAGCTAACAGAATATAATTCGTCACAGTGGGAAAAAGCCAGAGATGCTCTTAAAAAGTTTCATTGATGGTTTCAGGGGTCTTCACTGCTGAACATGTACATTTTAAATTAACATTAGTGTGGCTAGAATAATTGTTGTTTAAAGATGCTAATTTGACACCAAAAATAAAGTTAACCTATGTAATGAAAATGTTTCAATTAAATGTATATCTTTTGGCTCTGTGTTTTCATGAGGCACCCTTGCTATAGATTGTCAGTTTACATAATCTGATTTGAATGATCTTCTGAACAATGATGTAATATACGTTAAATGAATATCCAATATCTGTCGAAACTCAGGGTGCTGCAGCGTTTTTTCTTAAAAATCAGACTTTCAATAAAAATAAATCTTGTATCAACTGTCAGAAAGTGTTTTACATATTCAAGAATCATTGTTTTGACCAGAACAACTTAAGTTGATTTTCTATATTCCCACAAGTCAAGAACAGGTATTAATTTTTTCCAATAAAGATACATTCCTTCTGTCACATCTGGGACAATATGACAGTGATGTGTAGAAAATAATGTTTCTGTTGTTATTATTATTATTATTATTATTATTATTATTATTATTATTATTATTATTATTGTTTGGAATAATGCAATCCAAATGACAAACTTCAGCTGCGGCATTTACATTTATAAAAAAAAATTCCATTTTTTCCCTTCAAACTACATGGAGCATGTAGAGAAATTTTGCACTGGCTAATGGCATGCAGAGTAACATGTAGAAAAAGTTCTGTGAAAATCTAAAGCAGTGGGTGTCAAGTAGATGATCTTACTTAGAATTATTATAATATTTTTTCCCCTTCACAAGATAAAGTATCGTGATTACACATTTTTTGTGTATCTGTTCGAAAAACCCATTAATAATTTTATTTTATTACAATGTCTACTGTCTTGAGAATTATTTAAGATCAGTTATAAGTTCACACCAGGTTGGAGAAACATGATATATGCACTATTCAATGTGTGTGTACTTTTTCTGGAAACTGGAAAGTGACACACATTAAATTGTTTTGTATTGTTCTTTGTAACTTTATTGCTTAAATAATTATATGTCTGTTAAGAATGTACTTCTCTTAACTTGTGAAAAAGATTCCAAATCGAAAGCTTCATAAACATGAGTTATGGGCATTTATGTAGATAAGTACAATTTTACATTGACATTCTTGCAGAGCCCAGTTATCAGAAATATCACTACATTAAAATTAAATATAAAAAAATCTTTTAGTCTGAGAGCAAAAAGATTTTGCAGATGTTGTTATAAGTACAGGCAAGTGTGCAAAGTGTCATGAAAATCTGAGATGATGGATGACATGACCTGCATGGTTTGACATTTAAAGATGCTGAATCTGTATTTTGTACACACTTTTAGGCTCAGAAAGTCAGTTTTCAACAAATTAATGCTTTCTCCAATTCATCTCATCCTTCATATTTTTCCACAATTTGCACATCTGCAAAATATTACCTTCAATAAGAATGTAATAACTTATGCCATCTATATTACAAAGTATTTAGAAATAAAAGCAGAAAAAGAATCAAAATATGGTTTTATTGGGCAAACAATATGATTACAGTTTTCATTAAGAACATCGTACACATCCATAACATATGTACTGATATGTTCTCGTGTCATCAGACGTTACACTGCTCATCTGCACAATTTATGTGAGACATGCCACATTGTTTACGGATACAAATACATTTTGTAGTTTTTAAGAGTTCATTTAGACAAAAATCCTATGTGTTTAGTAGCAAGTACACAAAAATGTCTTATTATGTATTCAACCATTACAAGATTATCAAATTTCAAATTTATTAATTTAGATAGATTATGCCAACATTGGAGCACTAAAATCAAACTTCATACAACAGAGTCTACAGTGAGTAAGTTTAGGTCTTAGCATTCATCAATTTCTTCGTTTCCCAAAATTTCTTCGTTCGCTGTGGTCTGGCTGCTTGTTCTTCTGCAGATATGACATACTTCTTCCATTCTGATGGTTTGAATATCGGTCGTGGGCATTTGTTCTTCAGAAGCAGTTTCTCTTCTCTGTGTTGAATTTGGTGTGACATTCAATTCGCCAGATCTCCTAATACTTCTTGAAACCAGATGTTTGTGGTTTTACTGTTCCAGAAGTAGTCAAAAATTTGCTTCAGGATTCTAGTATTTGGTGGGCGAGATATGTGGCCAAAAAATTCAATACTTCTTTTCCGCATTGTATCCATATTGGATTCACTTTCTCCACTACCCATTAACTTGATGTTTTTTACTGATAATTGTTCAGAGTATTCTCTGTACAACTTTCTGCAATTTGTCAGTAGTTCCTTGGGTATTTAGTTTGAATAGTGTTTCACTTGCATATGTTGCTTCCGGTTTAGTGATGGAGGAGTAATGTCGAAATTTAACATTTATTGAGGGAGATCGTTTTTTGTAGGTTGGCCATATGGTTCTCTGCGCTCGCTGTACTTCTAATGTTCTGCTATCTATTGATGCTCTTTCATTAGCATTCTAGGTAATAATCTCACCAAGATATTTAAACTTTTTTACTACTTTAATTTTTTGATCGGTTTGGAATATGATGTGGGATGTGTCAACTGGGAAGCTGGGCATCATTTCTATTTTCTCAAACGAAATTTGCAATCCAGCCATTGCCGCTAATTGTTCCATCTGAACCTTTACTTCATCAATATTGTTTGCTGACAGCGCCAAATCATCTGCAAATGCAAGGCAGTTAAGTCAAGTCTTTCTTCCAATCTTAACAGATGGTGGACATATCTTGTTCCATTCACAGATGATTTTCTCCAGCACACGATTGAACAATAATGGAGACAACCATCGCCTTCTCAAAGGCCTGTATGAATCTCAAAAGGTTCAGAGAATTCATTTCTGAACTGTACTCTAGCTTAGGGTGACTGCAACGAGGTTGACAAGTTACTGACATAAGAAAAATTCTTTAAGAATTGACAGTAGAGATTCGCAATAGATACTACTGTAGGCTTTTTTAAAATCAACAGAAGTGATCACTAGCTTCTTGTTCCTGACCCTTTGATGTTTCCTTATCCATTTGAGACTAATAATTTGATCAGGACAGCTTTGTCCTGGACGAAAGCCTCCTTGATATTTGCCTAGTTCACCATCAAGCTGTTCATGAATTCTCAAATGTTGGAAAAAATTTTACAAGTAATATCCAGCAGGGATACACCCCTATAATTATTTGGATCTGAGCCATCTCCTTTTTTGTGTAGTGGGTGGATTATTGCAACATTCCATTCCCCTGGTAACTTCTCAGTATTCCAAAGGTCAGTAAGATGTTTGTGTAAGTTCAGAATAGTTTGTACATTTCCATATTCCCAAAGTTCTGCCACATGTTGCTTTATAATTCTGAAGTGAGTTAACTGCTGCTTGTACTTCATCTGGATGTGGTGGTATAACTCTTTCTAAATGTGTTTTGTTTCTTTGATAGGGGTCAAATTCCAAATGATGTTCAGGTTCCACATTGTTTAGTACCTGTTTGAAATATTTAGCCAATATCATTGAACTGTCATAATTGTTATGGACTACCTTTCTGTTTGTATCCTTCATCATAAGAGTAGGTGGAGTGTATTTCGACTGGTACTGTTTGAATCTCTGATAGTAATCTCTTATCTTGTGGTGACTGAAAGCATCCTCAATAGATTTTTGACCCTTCTAATTTCTTTGGCAGTTGATCGTCTACCATTTATTAATTACTTCCTGGAGCTTTCAGTTCTGTTTCATTGATCATTAAACCAGGCCTAATGTCTATCTTGAATTGCTACATTGCGTCCCTCATTCCACCAAGCATGTTTCCTGTGATTCTGCACAGGAGCTACTTCTTCAGCCAAGGCTTTTAATTGACAGTGGCTACTAGATTGTAACTTAAAGGTATTCTTGATCTCTCATAATATATCTTATCATTAATAATACAACTAGTGTCATATTATGCCTGCTCACCTACCGTCATTGCAACTGCACAGACATCGCTTCACCGTTTCCCCCCTCCCCCCCCCCCCACTTCCCCCCCCCCACCCCCCCACCCCAGGAGCAGACATGATCTCAAAAGTTTGTGTATATATTGTCCCGGCTAGTTAAGAACCATTCCCTGCCATGTGGGTTGGGCATAAAACATCTCTGAATCACGTTGTGAATCTAATTGTGTGAACTAGAAGTTGAAAATTGATCTTGTTTTCTATTTCCAGAGATATTTCATACACTGTCAACCACCATGGATCCAAAGACAGTGATTTTATTTATTACTCGGTAATAACAAAGCAATTGGGCTCCAGTATATTTTTTCTAATTTTTGTTTCCCAGATAATTTGATTTAGATACTGTGGCGTAGAGCGCCATAAATATCGATATTTGTTCTGTGCGCAAGTGTGCTATCTTTGAGGAGAGGGCTTTGGGGCAGGATGTTGGACGCTAACGGCAGTTAGCCTCTGGACTTGTATCTGTGTAGAAGCTAAGTGTGAATAAATCTGTATATGAGAGAATTCTAGTTGTTTACCTACAACTATACTATATTCCCTCACTGGTGACCCCAACGTGATTTGAACATGCAACCTTCTGATCTGGAGTGAGAAGGTTGCGTGTTCAAATCACGTCGGGGTCACCAGTGACAATTCGAGTCTTCAGTTTTCTTTGACTTATGTAAAATGTGTGGTATTGTCAAAATTCATACTTCTGCATACCACCCCCAAAGCAATGGGCTTGTCGAGCATGTCATCGCACCTTAAAGTCTGCCCTGCGTTGCCATGACTCACTATGGACAGAGGCACTGCCCTTCATGCTCCTTGGCTTTCGTGCGACTTTCAAGGAAGACCTCAAGGGTTCCGTAGCCGAGTTTGTGTATGGCCAACGTCTGGTTTTGCCTGGAGAATTAGTCACTCCAACCCCACTTCCATGGCCCTCTGAACTCCCTTCACTTCTCGAGCGAGTGCGCTTGCACTGCAGCAAAATTCAGCTGCCACCTCCGGCTGCTCATACACCTCCCCGCGTGTACGTACCGCGCACGCTAGACTCTTGTGAGTACGTGTTTCTCAGAGACGACTCAGTCAAAGCCCCACTTCAGTCGCCCTACACAGGTCCTTACAAGGTCGTCAAACGCTCTGAGAACAACATGGATCTCCTCATAAAAGACTCTGTAACCACGGTCTCACTCAACAGTGTGAAACCAGCTTTCATTGAGCCTCAGGTGAACCTCCCTGAGTCTGCCCCTATTTCTCCCACTCCTGCTTCGAGTGGCCATCCATCTTCCCACACCACGCATTTGGGTATTGATTCTCCACAGTGTGCTTCTCTGCCGAGCACTGCTCCTTCTCCGCATTCATCTAATTCCAGTGGCCAATCTTTTCGGGGCTTCACTCCTCACAGCCCTCGCAGTCGAACTGCCAACCACTCTGATTCTACCATTGTGTTACCATCTTCGTGTGACAGCTCTTTGTCATGCCGTTCAATCCACGCTGGCTCCTCGTTGCCTTTGGTCACGCTCCCTCGTCTGTCAGCTGATCGCCCGAGGTTCTCTCCTGCGCAGTCCAGTGCACCTGCCACCCCCCTCTTAGCAGATGCTTCCCCCTGCCACGGCTTTCCCACACCTCCCTGCCTCCCTACCATTGCTCGTACAGGTGCCATCCAAGAATTCACAACACATGTGCAACCTGATGACATACATAAATTATCTGTTGTCATAGAGGGCGATACGGTGTGTGTGGTACTCGCGTGTGACAATACTGAGGGAGGAGGTGCAGAGTCTCGTGTGGCGTGCCGCTTTAAATTGAGCAGAAGCGCTGCGTGTGGCAATTTGCGTGCCTTTGTTAGACCTTCTGGCAAGGTGATTCTCCGTCTGCCAGCTGACGAAGGGCTACACCTCCACTCCAGGACGGGACGTCGTCTTCAGCCGCCGGTGTCGCTTGCTGACTTCACCATCGACATACCGGGTTTAGCCCCCCGGTCTCCTACCAGTCGACCGCTTCTGCCTGATGCAGAAGAACTGTGCGTTACCTTCCTAACTTCTCACCCCCCCCCCCTCCCCCCCATTCACAGGGACGTACTCCATACTGGGCCGGTGGGGGGGCTGATGTGGCGTAGAGTGCCATAAATATCGATATTTGTTCTGTGCGTAAGTGTGCTATCTTTGAGGAGAGGGCTTTGGGCAGGATGTTGGATGCTAATGGCAGTTACCCTCTGGACTTGCATCTGTGTAGACGCTAAGTGTGAATAAATCTGTATATGAGAGAATTCTAGTTGTTTACCTACAACTATACTATATTCCCTCAATACCTTCATAGTCAATATGCCTTCGTTAAATCCTATTACCTGTTTTGGTATTTAGAAAGCATGGAGAAAGTCTCGTATATATTCTATTTCATTGACACAATTCACTTCTTAAATTAATGAGAGATGGCACTGGGGAATGAATGACGAAGGAGTTGATCCTAGTGTGTATCGTTTCGGTATAATAACGGTCAGTCCGTACCACATTCCTTCATGTTCCTATTACCTAATATATGATTTCCCATGAAACTGACCTTTACCATTAATATCTGATAAATCATAAATATGTCTCTGGCTTTACAGTGTCTAAGCTTCTTAATTCTCATGACACGATGTTAATTATAAGTCTTAGTTCTTTCAATGTCTGTTCAGCACATATTTGGTCTTGTCATGGGCACTATATGTCACGTCTCATTTACTAGCAGAATCGCCTTGACAACGATCAGCAAAGATATTAGTATGATAAGAGCCAACTATTTTCTGTCCCAATATCTCAAAATAATCTATTATCCCACACTCCAATGTCTAATCCAGTTATCAGAATGATATTAATTAGGCTTATAATTCCTAACTTCCGACTACCACAGAAGACTGCGAAAATGCACCATTGAAAACAAAGACTCAAGAGAGCTAACAATGCTGGGTATTGGTTTATGTTATTATATTCAAAACAAAACGCAGCTCTGTTGTGTCTTCCTTGAATTCCCTTTGTACTACTTTGTGTTACTCTATTTCAAATATCTACTCTTTGTGAAATTTTAACTAACTATTACTTCAAAATACAACTACCTCTTTTTGGTTCTTGGATCATTTCATATTACAGAATTTAATCTAATATTCGTTTCTGAATACCCACTCTCTAAAGGGCGGTTACAATATATTCTCTTTGTATCTAACTTTTGAGGTTTGTTTTTTCTTTTAGGTGTCAGATTGATTTTAATTTTAGAAATGCAGTGGCCTGAACATTGATGCCATGCAGCACTTTAACATTATAGATTTTCTCATGGAATTTCTGATCCAAGGCTGCATGATCTATCTGGAACACTCCTACTTTGACATTAGGGGATTTCCATGTCATTAACTTATGTGGTCTTCTCTTAAACCTTGTCATCTTCAAAACCAATCCGTTTGTAGTACAAAATTCAATTAACTGCTCCCCATTCTTGTTTCTAAGTCTAAGTGCAGGCCATCACCCCACCACATCTCGAAATTTCTTCTCTCGTCCTACTTCGCATTACAGCCTCCAAGTAGAATTTTAATGTTAGTATCCGGTATGGTCCTTACTAGTTGATCAAGTTCATCCCTGAATTTTTCCATTCCATTCTTGTCAGTTCTATTTTTAACATTAGCTGGAGCATGAATATTTATCAGTGTGCATCTTTTGTTTTCCACCTTAATTGTTAACAATACTATTCCTGAGGAATTGGGTGAAAAATCCTCAGTGGAATCCAATATTCTATTATGTACCAAGAAACCCACATTTAGGAACATTTTCTATTACCTTTTCTCCTGGTGGCCCCTTATAAAGTCGATATCCTCCTGATTCAATTGGGTCCTGGTCAGTATTGCATAACCCTTGAAGGACTGTGATCTAAGACATCTGTTAACTGTTTCAGTTTACCAATTTTGCTTAAGGAATTAATATTTACTGTTGCAAAATACGAAAATCTTCCTGGTTTGTTAAATTTTAGCACCTTCTTATGTGGAATATGTTGCATGTTTGTTTGTTCATTCAGTGCTATGTGACAACCCAATGTATCCGAATGGTGTCTCCAGCTGGATAATCTCGTCGTGACTGTCTAAACCAGTGGATTCTTCCAATAGAAGACTCCTCATATTTGTTTGATTGTCTGATCAATGATAAAGTGTCTCACCAACGTCAGGGTTTACAATTCCATTGTTGTTGTTGTAGTCTTCAGTCCTGAGACTGGTTTGATGCAGCTCTCCATGCTACTCTATCCTGTGCAAGCTTTTTCATCTCCCAGTACCTACTGCAACCTACATCCTTCTGAATCTGCTTAGTGTATTCATCTCTTGGTCTCCCTCTACGATTTTTACCCTCCACCCTGCCCTCCAATACTAAATTGGTGATCCCTTGATGCCTCAGAACATGTCCTACCAACCGATCGCTTCTTTTGGTCAAGTTGCGCCACAAACTTCTCTTCTCCCCAATCCTACTCAATACTTCCTCATTAGTTATGTGATCTACCCATCTAATCTTCAGCATTCTTCTGTAGCACCACATTTCGAAAGCTTCTATTCTCTTCTTGTCCATACTATTTATCGTCCATGTTTCACTTCCATACATGGCTACACTCCATACAAATACTTTCAGAAATGACTTCCTGACACTTAAATCTATACTCGATGTTAACAAATTTCTCTTCTTCAGAAACGCTTTCCTTGCCTTTGCCAGTCTACATTTTATATCCTCTCTACTTCGACCATCATCAGTTATTTTGCTCCCCAAATAGCAAAACTCCTTTACTACTTTAAGTGTCTCATTTCCTAATCTAATTCCCTCAGCATCACCCGACTTAATTAGACTACATTCCATTATCCTTGTTTTGCTTTTGTTGATGTTCATCTTATATCCTCCTTTCAAGACACTGTCCATTCCATTCAACTGCTCTTCCAAGTCCTTTGCTGTCTCTGACAGAATTACAATGTCATCAGCGAACCTCAAAGTTTTTATTTCTTCTCCATGAATTTTAATACCTACTCCGAATTTTTCTTTTGTTTCCTTTACTGCTTGCTCAATATACAGATTGAACAACATCGGGGAGAGGCTACAACCCTGTCTTACTCCCTTCCCAACCACTGCCTCCCTTTCATGTCCCTTGACTCTTATAACTGACATCTGGTTTCTGTACAAATTGTAAATAGCCTTTCGCTCCCTGTATTTTACCCCTGCCACCTTTAGAATTTGAAAGAGAGTATTCCAGTCAACATTGTCAAAAGCTTTCTCTAAGTCTACAAATGCTAGAAATGTAGGTTTGCCTTTCCTTAATCTTTCTTCTAAGATAAGTCGTAAGGTCAGTATTGCCTCACGTGTTCCAGTGTTTCTACGGAATCCAAACTGATCTTCCCCGAGGTCAGCTTCTACTAGTTTTTCCATTCGTCTGTAAAGAATTCGTGTTAGTATTTTGCAGCTGTGACTTATTAAACTGATAGTTCGGTAATTTTCACATCTGTCAACACCTGCTTTCTTTGGGATTGGAATTATTATATTCTTCTTGAAGTCTGAGGGTATTTCGCCTGTTTCATACATCTTGCTCACCAGATGGTAGAGTTTTGTCAGGACTGGCTATCCCAAGGCCGTCAGTAGTCCCAATGGAATGTTGTCTACTCCGGGGGCCTTGTTTCGACTCAGGTCTTTCAGTGCACTGTCAAACTCTTCACGCAGTATCATATCTCCCATTTCATCTTCATCTACATCCTCTTCCATTTCCATAATATTGTCCTCAAGTACATCGCCCTTGTATAGACCCTCTATATACGCCTTCCACCTTTCTGCTTTCCCTTCTTTGCTTAGAACTGGTTTTCCATCCGAGCTCTTGATATTCATACAAGTCGTTCTCTAATCTCCAAAGGTCTCTAATTTTCCTGTAGGCAGTATCTATCTCACCCCTAGTGAGATAGGCCTCTACATCCTTACATTTGTCCTCTAGCCATCCCTGCTTAGCCATTTTGCACTTCCTGTCGATCTCATTTTTGAGACGTTTGTGCTCCATTTTGCCTGCTTCATTTACTGCATTTTTATATTTTCTCCTTTCATCAATTAAATTCAATATTTCTTCTGTTACCCAAGGATTTCTACTAGCCCTCGTCTTTTTACCTACTTGATCCTCTGCTGCCTTCGCTACTTCATCCCTCGAAGCTACCCATTCTTCTTCTACTGTATTTCTTTTCCCCATTCCTGT
This sequence comes from Schistocerca americana, assembly GCF_021461395.2. Classification (NCBI taxonomy): domain Eukaryota; kingdom Metazoa; phylum Arthropoda; class Insecta; order Orthoptera; family Acrididae; genus Schistocerca; species Schistocerca americana. Next base: position 719,720,342 of record NC_060123.1, read on the forward strand.
CAATTGTTCCCTTATGCTCTCCCTGAAACTCTGTACAATCTCTGGTTCTCTCAGTTTATCCAGGTCCCATCTCCTTAAATTCCCACCTTTTTGCAGTTTCTTCAGTTTTAATCTACAGGTCATAACCAATAGATTGTGGTCAGAGTCCACATCTGCCCCTGGAAATGTCTTACAATTTAAAACCTGGTTCCTAAATCTCTGTCTTACCATTATATAATCTATCTGATACCTTTTAGTATCTCCAAGGTTCTTCCATGTATACAACCTTCTTTCATGGTTCTTGAACCAAGTGTTAGCTATGATTATGTTGTGCTCTGTGCAAAATTCTACCAAGCGGCTTCCTCTTTCATTTCTTAGCCCCAATCCATATTCACCTACTACGTTTCCTTCTCTCCCTTTTCCTACACTCGAATTCCAGTCACCCACGACTATTAAATTTTCGTCTCCCTTCACAATCTGAATAATTTCTTTTGTTTCATCATACATTTCTTCAGTTTCTTCGTCATCTGCAGAGCTAGTTGGCATATAGACTTGTATTACTGTAGTCGGTGTGGGCTTCGTATCTATCTTGGCCACAATAATGCGTTCACTATGCTGTTTGTAGTAGCTTACCCGCATTCCATTTTATTCATTATTAAACCTACTCCTGCATTACCCCTATTTGATTTTGTGTTTATAACCCTGTAGTCACCTGACCAGAAGTCTTGTTCCTCCTGCCACCGAACTTCACTAATTCCCACTATATCTAACTTCAACCTATCCATTTCCCTTTTTACATTTTCTAACCTACCTGCCCGATTAAGGGATCTGACATTCCACGTTCCGATCCGTAGAACGCCAGTTTTCTTTCTCCTGATAACGACATCCTCTTGAGTAGTCCCCGCCCGGAGATCCGAATAGCGGACTATTTTACCTCCGGAATATTTTACCCAAGAGGACGCCATCATCATTTAATCATACAGTAAAGCTGCATGTCCTTGGGAAAAATTACGGCTGTAGTTTCCCCTTGCTTTTAGCCGTTCGCAGTACCAGCACAGCAAGGCCGTTTTGGTTATTGTTACAAGGCCAGATCAGTCAATCATCCAGACTGTTGCCCTTGCAACTACTGAAAAGGCTGCTGCCCCTCTTCAGGAACCACACGTTTGTCTGGCCTCTCAACAGATACCCCTCCGTTGTGGTTGCACCTACGGTACGGCTATCTGCATCGCTGAGGCACGCAAGCCTCCCCACCAACGGGAAGGTCCATGGTTCATGGGGGGGGGGGGGGGGGGGTACAATTCCATATGGATCTGGAAAAGTGATGGGTGAATTATGGATGGTAAAAATTGAGATTGATGGGACCTGTGGTTGGTCCACGAGAGCTATTTTATTTCACTAACGCCTGCCAGCAAGCTGGTGAGGACCCCTCTATCTGCTACCTGGGATGCGCCTATTACAACACCGTAACAGGTTCATGGCAAATTTTAAATATTAAGTACCACTTAGCTTCATAAACCAAATCCATATAAGCTTACAGAATCTAATAATTCCCACTGACTTCACTAGAAATATCAAGTGACACCATGACCACTCCAAGTTTTACTTCACAGACAAGACAATTTGCAATGTGTCTCAGTTTCTTTGTAAGACAAGGAAAACAATGTAATGAAAATTTAATACAGATTCAGATTAAGGAGCACAAAAAGAACCTAGGAATGTGAAATTTTTCCTTTCCAAGCATGAATCCCAATGCCAATGGAATACAGAACAGTGACAGATCTGTTGGTACCACAAAAAACATGGCAAAAAGCAATGCAAGTTAATATGCTAGATGATATATATATATATATAATATGACTTTCCTATGTTTTGCCTGACACTCAATGCAAAGAGGTGTTGTTTAGTGATTGGATTTTTATTTCCATCGACCCTATTTTTAAGTTAAATGTATGAGTGCCAATTTATGAAGTTCTACAATTTTCCAAGAGATGGTGCACACATCATCCGCAGTTACTGGGTTGATTGCCAGTTTGTTAGAGTTCAAGGTAAAAGCTACTAAGGACTCATTCCATTTGTGGAAAAAGTGTATTTACATTATTTCACTTGGGCGAATTTGTCATTTATGTCTTAGAAACCTGTGTATCTAACAGTACAAAAGGGAGTGCATTACTTCTTGTGGTGACATTTTACATCATTTGTTGTTAGGGAATTAGTAGAACTTAACAGAGTACAGATTTCAGCAATATCTTTGCATGATGTTTTATTGGTTCATATCTAATTCCTGTCTCTGGGGGAATATATTAATTTTTATGTTGTCATGAATACTACTAGCCAGCTGCATGGTGAGGGATAATTAAACAATATCAATGTGTGTGTGTGATCCACGAGATGGAATGGTTGGGGAATAGCTTTTAGATGTAGTCATTCATTACGAGTTGTTGGATAAGACGCAAGGCATTCAAGGTCACTTATTGTATAGTAGGTGACGTGAAAGATGGTAGAGACATTCACCACTGGAAAGTTATTTGTGTGTGGAATCATAACATTTTTCACATATATAGGCAGTAGTGAGGAGCAACTTATTTGGGAAAACAATTTATGTATTAAACAGACTTTCTTGTTGACAAAATTAATCAGCCATGCCCCAAGCCTTCACCAACATTTTTATTTTATAAGATCTCTACGACAGCAAGGAGGAGATTTTACAAGAGGTTTCTCATGATAGGAACACATGGTAGTACTTTACCAAAAAAGAACACACACACACACACACACACACACACACACACACACACACACACACACACACAAACACACACACACACACAAATGGAGTTGTTGAAACAAGAAGCGACAGACAGACAGAGAGAACATTGGCAGGAGCTATTAACATTTTGGAAACACATTACTAGAGTTATGGTCTTAACAATAGTTTTCTCTCTAGCCTCACTCCAGACTGTCAGGAAAATCCTACAATTGAAACATACAGCCAAGCTGATCCTGCACAGAAAGACACAAAAATGTGATGGTGTCATATGCTTTAGAAACTGACTTCCATAACAAATCAGAGCAAGTAGTAAGTTTGAGTATTTTGTGAAATGTAACTGAGTGCCAGGCCCTCATATGTTGCTATAAAAAGAGACAAGAGAGCCCTGTAAACATTACTAATCTCACAGATGCAGCAAATAAACCCTACATAAAATGTAGCTAGAATTGTCAGTCATTTTCCAGTAACAGGAAATTAACGTCACACATGTACAGATGCATCTGTCTAATGTTACAATGTTTTACATTAAAAGGGTTGTTTCACTTCTGATCGAACATGCTTAAAACAACACTTTTTAATGTGAAACAGGTGCACATGAGGGTCACTAACTGCAATATGAAGTAGGCTCTTATGCACAGGCGCCACGACATTTTAATTTCCCATTACTGGAAAAGTACCATACTGAATTATCAAACACTACATACAAAAGCTGTCTTTTAGCTACAGCATTATGGGAACTCTCACGTCAACAGTGGTGGCAGTTTTTACTCCTGTATATTTACATGTAACTTTCTGTAAAATTTGATCAGGTCTGTTTTTTAAGAACCATTCACAGTTTTACTTATCTTGTATCAACCTTTAGTAGTGACCATTGGTACCACTACGCTATGTATTTCTCCAGTAACTCTGACAATGTTCATAGTGTGCGCTTGTAGTATACTGCAGTAATAATGATACTTTAACCCCAACAGCAGGTGATAGTGACAATATGAACGGCTCTCAGTATTCCTTGCACTCATGTGCAATTAACACGCAAGTGGAGGTGGAGGCTAACGCCGGTGGTATGATTGACACAGACCAAGCAATTGAAATGATTCCCACTTGTAGCAACCCAACTGTAGATACGAATGCAATGATCCTTCAAATCCAAAATTGGATGGCAAATAATGATAGAGAAAGAAAAAATTGCGGTTAGAAAAGGAAAAGAAAAATCAGGAAAAGGAACAATTTCAGTTAGAAAAGGAGCGAATGGCAAGAGAGAGAGAGCTGAACAAGAGGAAGAAAACAAAAAAGAACTTATGCGAGCTTTTACCGATTTAAATAAACAATTTGATGCAGTAAATGAAAAATTTGAAGTGGTAAATGGAAAATTTGACATAGTAAAAACTGAAATAACTACCGACTTGAAAACTGATCTGAATACCCAATTGGGCAAGATCAAGTTGGAAATAAGTGGGCAAATCGAAGCAGTAAAAACTGAGATCCGTAAACAGGTTGAGGCTGAGATCAAGCAGGCATCTGGTAAATTTGATGCAGCACTAGAAGCCGCCAAGGATGAAATTAATGCCACGGTAGAAGCATACCACAGCAAAACTGTAGCATTGAAGGGTAATTGTGATACCATGTCAAAGGAGGTCAGCACTGTGAAACTGGCTGTCACTAATATGGGAAAGGAGATAGATGATTTGACGAAACAAGTGGAATCACTTGACATAGAGGAGCAGGTAAAAATTACGGTAAAGGCTCACACCGAAGCGTTATCCGACCACTACACAGAGTGGATAAAAACCAAAGACCATCTGATAGAAATAAAGGTAAAGACAGAATTGAAGGAAGTAGTAAGGGAAGGTACTTATCTTTTGGCGGAACCAGGAAAATCGGGAGACAGTGTTATCTGAGCTAGGACAGATAAGGCGAACTTTGGCACAAGACCTTCCTCAATGGAAGCAGCAGGTCATTGAAGAGGTGCAGACACTAAAGAACAAAGTGGAAAGTCCCTCACATCTGATGGGTAGCGAATAATAACCCAAATGCAGGAAGAAAGTGTATTGAAACACAAAACATTTCCAACCTTTCACCCACAAAAACGTAACATACATCTGATCGTATTTTTGCAAGACTTCCCTGGAATATTTCCCAACAGTTGGACAGACAAGAAAAGAATACAGTTTGTAACACAGTATAGAACAGGGGATGCTGCCTTATGGGGAATAGAAATGACTCACAAGTGGGACCTATAATGAATTCGAGCGGATGTTTCTGAACAAATTTTGGAGTGATGGTGTTCAACAGCACTTAAGAAAAGAAGTGTTCAATGCTGAAATGTTCAATTCGAAACACGACAGCCTCAGAAGATATTTCAAAAAATATTTAGGAAAAAATAAATTCAGGGACTCGCCAATTACAAATAGAGATGCGATCATGATTTTGAAAACTAAATTGCCCCTCTCTACAAGGGAGGAATTAGTTAATGTTTCCGAGGATGATACCAAAGCTTTCTTTCCATATTGGACTCATTGGATTTGATTTACGAAGACACAGTAGCAAATGTTGGTAGCACTCCGAATGCAGTGAGCAGGCGAAACAGTGGAGGTTACGCGGTCAACAATGGCAATGAGGAAAGAGCGCGCGGTAGCGACGCTTACTGCCAACTGTCCGGCAGCTAGAAAAAGCAACAGGTTTTGTATGGAAATGGACAGTTTTGACCAGAGGATAATAATAAACAACGGTACAATTCAATGGATAGTACACAACGGCCACAGTAAGGAAACTCAACACACAATTATCCACAAAATCAGTATGGAAACAAACAACCACAGCAAGAAAATTATCAGAGCGGACCAGCCTTTAACAGGACGTGTGAGTGGAAATCAAATAAATGGCATGGGACGAGTGGAGGACAACAAAATTTTGCTAATAATGACAACACAGTACACTACATGGCCCAGAACAGTCCGACTTCCGACAAATATAAATTTTTCCGATCACTCAAATGATTATGCAGGAACTCCGAAGCCGAAATGGCAAAAGACTGCACAAATCTATTATGCGCAGAGTGGATCGTACACAGGGCAAGATCCTTGTCCACCACCCTTCATGCCACAGTCACAACACCAACACGAAACGGAGGAGAAGTTAAGGGTGATATCGGATAGGGAGAACCACCACTATCAGGAAAACTAGAAACAGCATTTTTTAGCCTTTGCAAAAATGCTGCAGAATGAGATGGGGGCACAGAATCCATCAACTCATTTTCAAATAGGTGCAGTAAGGTATGACAAAGTCACCAACTTACGTGATGACTTATTGCAAGAGACTGACAATAATGACAGTGACGACATATGGAAGGAACAACTTCAGGCTTCTACCAAGATTTCAATAGTCAACATGCCCATAATTGCTTTTATTGATACTGGAGCCAATGTTAATGTTTTATCTTCATATTTGTTCAAGCAAATTTCTTCAGTGAGTAAAGTTTTATCTCTCCATATACAAAGCTGTACAGTGTCTGGAGCAATAGGAACTATGACACAGTGTGTAATCTTGCAAGCGCAACTTGGAGTAAATATTGACTGTTTCTGTTATGTGCAATTTCCTTATAGTAAAGAACCTATCGGTACCATGCCTACTTGGAATGGAGTTTCTCAGACTGACAAAAGCAAAATTTGACATTGAAAATGGAACTTTTAGATTAACGGTGAACCAGTAGGAGGTAACAATAACATTGTTACACAACAAGCTGAAACCAGTGCTTAATAAATGTCTATTTAAGATGCGGTACTTCACTGGCACACAGTTACGGACGGGCAGATGACAAAACAAATCCTGTAGATATTTGTGAGGACGAAATGTTGACTTACTACCTGACAAAACTGAGCTATATAACAAAGCTTTTGGAGCGACTGGTTTGACTAAGGATCAAAGGAGTGAACTTTTGACTTGCTAGTTAGTCATGTGCAGATATTCTCCAACAAACCTGAAGTAATAAAGGGATATGAGTATTGTATGGATGTGCTACCCCATAAGACTTACTGCAAAACGAGGTATGCAATTCCCTATTCACGACTAGAATAAATTTCGGTCACGGTCAGAATGAAGTTGATATTTGCCTTAACCACTGTCAAACAAGAGCAGAAATCAGTGTGAAGTGAAAGAAAGAAAGAAAGAAATTATTCTTACCAATCCTGAACACATTGTAAATAAACTGATAATTTTAAGTAATACTAATGCAGAGTGTTCTGTATTTATGTTCCATATTCCATGAGTTGACGGAGAATCACAAATTCCATTCACTAAAGTGGTAAAAAAGGGACTCTCATCGTGAGCGATACTTGAAAAACAATTCGACGGCACTGTGTGATCCACGAACCATTGTACAATGTGTGTAAAATAAGAAGGAATATTACGATGAAATTAACACGAGCCTATGAGCTTGTAGAGACACTGAAAATTTGGAAAACATATGAAAGAATAATGAAAATGTCATGTCAGTTTCATAGTTTGTAAGCATTTTAGGATTATATAGGTACTTCTATGTATATGTATTTTTTTTCTCTGCGACAATGCCTGTCACCTCCATGTAATGTATATTTATTGTGAATAGTAATACTTTCCATGTTGTTGTAGATGTTCTAAACCCTGTGACCAAAACACAGATGTAGATGAACTGCACGAAGACAATTTTTACTAATGGTCTTCACAATGGATATTTTCTCCATTATGGTAACTTAATGAAACGTCAAGTGTATAGTACTATGTGACTACTCAATTTCATCAATAGACACGTATTAAAAGCCACTAATATTACGAGTGACATAAGGACGACTGTCTCCCCTCCTCATGGGAGGCAGTGTAATATTAGTATCTGTTTCAATAGCTTAAATAAACTTACATTCGATAATTTAACCATGCAGGCTCTTAAGAGCCATACAATTTGTGTAAAAATTTCTTGCATCGTAACTGAGCAGCGAATTCCTGATATTTCAAAGAATATCTTCTGCGCCACGGTGCAGAATATGCATTGTTCATAAATTGTATCAATAGCAATATTTTGTGTTTCTTATTTTTTGACAGCTGAAGAATTGTATTCCTCTTCCGTTACCACAGCTCTGATATATTTTTTAAAGACAGCGGACATGTATGTTGCACGGTCTGCAATCACTAATTAGTTATTATAAAATATTACTATTGTTCAGTGCTATGTAAGAATTTATGTGTGCATCTAAGATGAAATATTGAATATGCTAAAGGACTTTATTTAAAGAAACAGCCAGCAAGATAGAAAATTGAAATTGTACAGAGCCTATTGTTAGCAATACTGACTAAGGTAATTAAATTGGTTATTGTGTTCTCAAATGCTGTAGTGGCTGCTTATTACTTAAAGTATTTCCATGCTATCCATCTCCTATTAATGACAACAGAAGTAACAGTGTTTTTATAGTTTTCATTCAGCTACCAGGGACTGACTGCATGTCGGCAAACATCATAGTTAAGGCAGAAGGTGCATTGCCATTTACCTTGTTTGTGATTTAAATCCAATTTGTTTTAACGTGTGGTGTAGTATAGCAAAGAAAATTTCCAGCTCTGTCTGGTCCCTTAGGTTTCTCTGTTAGTAGTTGCTATGTCTCATATCCGGTCGTGATCGAACATGATCACGACACAAATAAATTAAGTGGCAATGTGAACTCTGTTCTTGATCTTGAGAATGCTACGCCTTCTGCAAATGATTTCAGATGACACGTAAAGCATCACATACAGTACTTAAGTTTATGAAAAGTCTTTGCTCCTTGAGCCAACAAGTGGTGCTAAACTCACAACAGATTTCTGTATCTTCACAAGAGAATAATAATTTAATCAAAATATTTTTTACACCTTTAACCTCTGTGAGGATATTTATTCAACACGGTTGGAGGCTTACAGAGGCAACACCAGTCTTGAGTTGGTGTATTGAATACTGCAGGAAGACCTCCATTTGTCAGGACGAATACATAAAGAAATACGCAATAATTAATGTCGCAAGTTACTGCTTGCTTCAGTAGACGACTAAGTGAACAGGACCACTCCCCGGGTGCTATACAATCTATGCTGATGCAGTTCTTCTGACTTCCCTGTCGAGTTCCTACTATTCCTTTCAAAACTGAGGTACTTTTCTTCAATAAATTGCAAAACTAAAGCAATAAAAATATGTCAACTTATTAAAATTACTAGAGATAAGCATTAGCTTATGATTGCTTCTGTAGTTATAAAGGACTGCTGCCTCTTGGTGCTATATTGTCTAGTTTGACACAGCTCTTGTGTCTTTGCATATTAACTTCCTACTGTACAGTTCGAAATTCAGAAACTTTCCACAATAGCAACTATGTAGCAGAACTATATTTCTTGTCATAACAACACAACAACAACATTAAGCTCTGGAGAACAGTTATATGACCACTGTCTCACACTTGAGGAATGGGACACTTAATGAGCAGTAGCTGTTCCCAAGTTGGCGTCTTCTTCACAGCACAGTGACCTCAATCGGTCATGGGAGTGCTTAAATATCAGCACTATAATAAATGGTAACGTATTAAAATATCTGTATATAGTTATTAGCCCTTGTTATCTTCTGTAGATGATAAATTGAGCAGGACCACTACCTTCTGGTTCTATACAGTCTATCTTGACAAAGCTCCAATAGCAACATAAAGCAGAACTATATTTTTTCTTCTAATAATTTCCAGGTATGCAGCCAGATCCCGTCGACATTCTGCCACGATATTTCGGCCCAGAGACGTCCGGCCATCATCAGGTGAGTACACAACTACTGAAGAGCCCAGGTGCAGTCGCGGTATTTATGCCGAATCTGATGATGGCCGGACGTCTCTGGGCCAAAATATCGTGGCAGAATGTCGACAGGATCCAGCTGCATACCCGGAAATTATTAGAAGAAGAAATACGCCGGGAAAATTTCAGAAGTCACATCAGAACTATATTTTCTTACAACAGCAACTATGAAGCAGAACTAAATTTCCTTACAATAGCAGAATTATATTTTCTCACCGTAATGTAAGAACACCATTAAGCTCTGGTGAATATTCATCTGACCATTGTTTGATATTTGATGAGGAGCAGGATGCTCACAGTTGCGATAACCACGTTCAACTTGGTGTCTTGTATACAGCAGACCAACCTCTATTTGTCAGAGAGAAAACTCTGTTAAGTCCTGTTATACAGACATAAATATGTCAGGAACTTTTTCATAAAAATCACCTGAGTATCTCCTCCAGTGCACTGCCCTTTATACTTTGTGTGCATGATACTACCACCAGCTGTATATATGCATATCATACCCCATGACTTTTGTACCTCAGTGTGTGGTTTATCTCGACACAGCCCATATAACTTTCAGTGGTAAGTTCCTACAATTCCCACTCAAATCAAGAAACTTTTCTTTATTAGCAGCCATAAAGCAGAACCAGCTTTTTTTACAACAGCAACTGCAAAGAAGAACTGTATTTTCCTGCCATTTCAATACAAAAATACCATTAAATTTGGTGAGAATAGTCACTCAGCCACTGTTTCAGACTCAATGAGGAAGACGACCCTTGCACTGGTAATAAACCCTCCCACGTAAGCATACTGTATGCAGCAGAAAGATTCTACTTTTTAATGGAGGATACTTGAAAAAAAAGTATGGTAACTTATTAACATCTCTAGACACAGACATATACTCGTGTTTCCTACCACAGATGACGAACTGCACAGGACCACTATCTCTCGGGGCTATATGGTCTACCTTGACACTGTTCTTGTGACTTTTTGCAATAAGATTTTATTGTTTCCTGCATGATTAGGAAACTTTTCTTCAACAGCAACTGTAAAGAAGAACTGTGTTTTATTGTAATAGCAACTATAAAACAGAAGTATATTTTCTTATCTTAGCAGCTGAGAAATACCATTTACCACTCTGAGGACACTTGTTCGACCACTGTTTGAGCCTCAGTGAGGATTAGGGCACTTATGAATTTTGTATCCTGCACAGGGACCTCCACTTGTCAGAGACAATATGTACAGAATATGAACAGTGAAAAGTAGGGTAACTTATTAAAATCTCTAGATATAAGCATAAGCCCATGTTTGCTCCCATAGATGACCACCTGTGTGGAACCATTGCTTCATGGTGCTATATGGTCTGTCTTGTGACGTTCTGCAGTAAGTTAGTTCCCATTCCCTTAAAAATTCACAAACTTTTCATCAGTTGCTACTATAGTGCAAAACTATATTTTCTTATAATAACAAGACAATTACCCATACACCACAAAACACTATGAGAATACTAATTTGATCACATTATTCAGGCTCAATGAGAAAAAATACATACACAGTGGCAATAACCACTTTTATGTTGGTATCTTGTATACAGCTGGGAGAGTACTTGAAAAGCATGACCAATAAGAACTGAGGAATGTTTTTAGGAAATAGTATCAGTACCAAATGGTATTTTTTTCAGCAAATGAGAAATGCATCTCATATATTATGTAATGTTCGTTTGTCATTAGTAATGACTTCATTGAATGACAGACAGAAATATAACTAGTACTGAAATGGAAAACTTTCAAAAGAACAAATACAAAAAAGGAAGAGTTAAGTGTTTTGAAATTTAATGCCAATTGTCTGTTTAACTCAATTGCCTCACTGACAAACATTTCTGTAAAACATGTGGTTTTCTTATCCTTGTAAGGAAGCATAGACAGAGGTTCTTTTTTTGACAATTATTTAAGGTGATGGGTTTAACTGAAGAAGATCCTACAGATGTGTCACATTTTGCATTGTAGAACCTTCCTTAAAGGTTGAATAACCATTCCAGTCCTCAATTTCACTGAAGATTTTTGTTCAGAATTTTGCTGAAATTATTCACTTTAATTAATGAGAGTTGGGTGAGCTCTAGTTTTGGTGTACTGATGTACAGATCTGCTAGTGTACCCATATCAAAGAAGTCTTCACCTTGCATGTTAATAACTGTGTGGAGGCTTTTCAATGTGGGTGATGTAACCATTTCCTGACCTCCTTCAGGAACCATAGGTTTTCACTTCCTTTTCCAGTTTTTGATTATACTGAACTCCCTACCACAAGGCAGATCTGTGACATGTAATGAGGAGGTTAAATATCCATAGTATAAAAATATCCATTATGGGAAAGGTACATAGCGGCCATCAGCACCATTCTGTTTCTATTTTAGACCACACAGTTGTCACAACACACTCGCAGCTTTTTCTTTGCTGTGAATCCACTCTTTAAAACTTTCAAGAAACAGGAAGCAATGTGATTGCCCCCCCAACTGGTTACACCCTTGTGCCGCACACACAAAACTTTTAACACTATCACCCACATATGCACACAATTTATAATCAGAAAACCACCTCAAATAAAACATATTGCTATGTGTGAGTGTGGGGCAGAATATAACCTGTTCTACATCCATTGATATCAAACATACATCACTTGAAGAAAGCTGTGACTCTTTTATAGACTTATTTACCAAACTCGCAGCCTTCCTGGTCTTTCTTTTGATGCAGACTTAGTGCTGTTCTGAAGTTAAATTAATCTTTTGGTATTTTCACTTGTCTTTTTTCTTACACTGGAGATGGTCACAACCTCAGCACCTGTCTGTTTTAGGCAACCTAAAATGTACTTTTGGAAAACAATTTTGAAACATGTTGATAAAATCTGAATTTTATTTTTGACTTTACACACTTAATGTTGAAAGTATTAAGTATACCTAGGAGATACTGTCTACTACTCTTAAGTCTCTATTGGCATGGAAATGGCTTTGGGTGTTCCTTCACAATACTCCAGTCTTCATCTGTAAATGTTATTTTTGCTTATGTGATGAAGTATTTTCCCCTGACCATCTGAATGTCACAAGACATTTCCTCTTTTGCTCAATCAGCATCTGAATTCTTCAGTTTGTGAGACAGAAAATGTCTTTAAATGTTTTAGCATATACCTACCTGAGGCAATCACCTATGGGAACACTGTAATGCATCATAAATTATTGTTTATTTTCAGCTGTACAGTCATACTGTCCATGTCTCCTACCTGCAACATATGGCTCATCAGGTATGTCTCTTGTTCATCAGAAAGCTTGTACAAATCTGGAAATAATACTTCTTTTCATTCCTTTCAGAGGTCCTTACATTTTTACTTGCATATGCACTTTACCTGCAAGAAAATAATGTAACAATGATATAATATATATAATGTAATATAAGATATTCATGTGCATCCTCACTATTACATTCAAAAGTTTAATTTATAATAACAAATTGAAGAAATATGGTTCAGAGAACATATTTTGTGGTTATAAAAACAATACACACATCTTGTAGCCCACTGGAATGTTTACTGCTTTCTTTATCAGCATTGATGTAATGTAAGCCTTCCCACAAATCCTTGAGTCTTTCCAAGTATCTGTTCTCTTCCTAACAGTATTAGAGTCTGTATTTAGGTCAATCTTAATGCAATAAGCTAATAAATAATGAACAGAAGCACATTCATGTATATGTTCATGGGTAAAGCACAGGGAACAGAATGTCAAGAAGGGCTGTACACTAACAGTCCAACTGGATGGTTCTTACACTGGCCTCCATGGATAGTGTAATGGAGATAATCCAGGCGCCATCTTTGGACAACCCTTTGAACTAAATGAGAAAGACATGGCAATAGTATTGTTTCATACAGTATTACCAGCAGTAAATAGAAAGATTTCAATGCAGTATCTGAAAATTAGGCACCCTGGCACTTTTCCCATACAGTCCTCAAATATGGCAACTTATGAAAATCTGTAGATATAAGCATTAGCTCATGCTTAGGTTGTGACAGTGCCACGAGTTTAACAGTGCCGCTACGTCAGTACGTGAACACGGCGATAGAGGCGCTCCGCAACTCGGCTCAGCGCGGGAGCGCCACCTGGCTATGAACGGCGCCGGCCGCATGTCACGGCATGGCAGTCTAATGACAGATTCAGAGTTGGTAGCATGTAACCCGATATTGTTCTAAATTTGCATATCCACGCAATTTATTAGTGCTTAAAGGTTATAACACTTTTTGGCGACGAAGTCGGATATTTTTTTTCCTGCGTTGTGGAATTGTCTGTTCGTGTCGGGGCAGACGTGGAACAGCTTGTGCAAGCGCTCATTGAACAACAAACACAGCTGACGGCTGCTATTCAGGCGTTGTCGACGTCGCTTACTCATCGTCTGTCTTCCTCTTCTCCGCCTCCGTTCCCTCCTTACGACGAGGCCGCTGAAGACTGGGAGGATTATGAGAAGCGTTTGCGGCAACACTTCTTGGCTTTCGGCGTTGTCGACGCTCCTATGTGTAAGTCGTTATTTCTATCTTGGATTTCCCCACGGATCTATCAGCTGCTATCTCAGTTAGCCCCTCTGCAGGAACCTGCCTCTCTGTCCGTCCAAGAAATGTGTGACTTATTGTCTACCTATTACCGAAAAAACACCCACGTCGTTGCCGCCCGCGTGGCGTTCTACCGGTGCCGTAAACAGCCCCATCAATCTTACCGGGCTTGGGCGGCGTAACTACACGGTCTGAGTAGGAAATGTCAGTTTGTCACGGACACTCATCATGAGTCTTATGCTGATTCAATGGTTCGGGACGCTATTCTACGGCTTGCTCCTGATAAAGAAGTTCGGCAACGTGCCTTACAACTACCAAACCCGTCGTTGTCGGAAGTGCTAAGCATCGCTCAATCTTTTGAAGTGTCTCACGCTGCTGGTGCGCAAATAGAAGCGTGGTGTGATGTAGGCGCTGTACAGACCACTTTCGACACGGACAATTTGCCTGTTTCACAGGGGAACGACGATGTCGCGGCGGTTCACTCGTCAACAACGTCGCGTTGGGCCGCCACGCTCGCAGCGAAAACAGCAACCACAGAAGCAGGTTCGTTCCGCACTTCCTTCTTGTCCACGTTGTTTCGTACAGCATCTGGTATGATTTTTTTTTCTAGTAATTTAATTGAAAGCTTTGTTGCTTTGGTAAAAATAAAATTGGTTCCTTTTGTCGTGACAGAATAAATTACTGTTAATCACACCAGATTTGTCGGAGAACAGCAGCAACATGTGTAACTGATCCAGCTTTAAGAAATTCTATTACCTTTTAGCGGAAAATTCGTGCGGTACTCTCCGACGTTAGAAAAGTCGTGGTGTTCCGTTCGCAGCAGGAGGCGGCTGTCTTTTCTCATTCGCGATATCGAAAATTACTAAATGAACCGAAATTCTTTTTCGGAGGAAGATCGCACGGAGAAAACACAGAAGTTACATGAAAGAAACCTAAGGGACCAACTAATTGGATTTGTACGAACATATAAACGGAACTGAAAGAACTTGGAATAAATACTATAACGATGTCGTCACGACAGCCTCCTGTTCCGACAGAACACACGCTGGATCATAAGCTGCATAAATCTTTCAAACAGGAAAGATTATCACAAGTATAATTAATGAAAATAAGGTTGAGAGATTTTCTTTGAAATTAAATAAACTTCAAGGCTTCAAGTATTATATTATGAAACGGAAACTTACATTAACATGGCCACCCATTGTGGCGGTGGAGCGAATTTTCATGATATACATTCTCGCTTGTTTGTGGCTACATATATTTTTTAATCAGTTAAACTCTTAAAGTTACAATAAAATGATTATATCAGTATGGAGCACAATACTTTTGCGTCCGACTCGCAACACATTCACAGAACAGCTAGACAGCGGCGCGGCTCCCTGCAGAAGTAAAAACTGGCAATTGTTATTTTGAAACATAGGTGCATCGTTTTTTTTTTTTTTTTTTTTTTTTTTTTTTTTTTTTTTTTTTTACTGATCGATAGCAGCGTATAACAGTTTATAGCTATCGTGATATTCTGCGCTTTTCAGGAGCGCGGCAAAGATATCTGGTTACAACATTCATTGGTATATGTTAAAAGTTCGCACATACTGACGCGAATACAGAAAAAAAAAAACTTTTACATATTAAAAATCGCAGTGATAGTCTGTAATGCCACAATGCCTCCCATGTGAGGCATGATGATTCCGGAAGGATCATCAGGACTCACATGTAGTTTCAAGACATTACTGTGTTTTATCATCTGTTTACTTTCGTTCTAACATAAAATTGGAATGAGTTTGTCATCTAGTTATTTTATGCTTCCAGTACAGTTATGAAAACAAATGTCTTTCAGTGTCTTTTGTGCACTTTGGCACTTCTCTGTTCATTGTAAGGTGTCCTTGCACTGTTATCTTAATTGCTGTTACTGTGAAACAAAATATGACAAAAAACAATCTTAAGTCTAACACACAAAGATAAATGAATAATACTCTATAGAAAACAAAACATGTAAGTAGACAACACATACACAGATACATTGAAATAATTACTTAAACAGTCCTCTAAAATTGTCTGTGACCTGTTTGGTCTCGTAATGTTTTTTTATCCGTTTCATTAGATTCCTTTAGAATGTCGTTGTTAATCAGGACGTTTCGCTTGACACTACACTGTACACTTTTATTTGTCACGCGCTCACTTAACCGGAGTCTGCAACGTCTATTCTCGTTCGGTGAGCGGCGTCGTCCGAGAGGTCACGACCCTGGGTAGCGTCTTTTTTGTGTTCGCTCGTGTTGCCTCTCTAGTGTCTCGCATCAAGCGTCATGTCGTTTACATGCAAATAAACAGAAAGAAACCTGTGTTAGGTTCGTGCTATAATGTGGACTTACAGGTAAAAGTTTTATAGGATTCTGGACAGGATTGATAACCTTCCCTTCCAGTTAACGTTTCAGTGCTCAGTAATGCCTTGTCTTTATTTAATTATCTATCGCAAAATATCCGACGTGACTGATTAAATGGAAATTAATTTGAAGCTAAGACTTCTCTTTTTACAGAATACACAAAGTTCATAATTAAGTTTCACTGTGATAGCTTTAGCAATGTCTCTTGCGTAGTTGTGAGACGGAAAACATTCTAAGGTCAATGACACGCCTCAAAACGCGAGCGTCGGTTGTTTCAAATGTTAATTGTTGAGTCCAACTGCAAGCAGCTCCGCGTTGTTGCCGGTTGCTAGTCCAGTGCAACACGCGCTCGTGTATGCTCGTATGAAGTTTAACGTGTCACTCGCGCTCTGCTAAAATGAGAGCACGCGGAAAACACACGTCTAGTGTCCTTTCTCCATCGTCGATCGGCCTATCGAAAACTTGGGTAGAAAATACCACCGTCTGTTTCGAGGATTTCACACGACAGTCCCTGCGACCTGCCATGCTGCTTACACACAGGTAAGTGAAGCCAACGTTTTACATATAGTTTGCAAAATGCTTTGCTGTGATCGCTGTCACTACCTGCACTTGCGTGTACACATGTCACTGCACATGTATTTTGTACACTTTATCACTCGCATTTTGTTTAGAACGTCTTAGTGTCTGCAAATTCACATCTCACATTGCGATTTCTAAGTTCACAGTCCAAGTTACTCACAGGTAAATACATTACAAGATTAAACAATGTCCATAAATTACATACATACATACATACATTTCTTAAGTTTGCTTAGTCACAAAATTCTGTTAACCTTTTCAGTCACGCCACGCCGGATTAGCGTATTGAATACCACTACTTGTGCATCAAGGCACGATTATTTCGGTTATTCTCTCTCCCTTTTACCAAGGTAAAATTTTTCTTAAAACAAATCTTTTAAGCAGCTTGTTATTTCGTTTCTCTTCAAAATTTAGTGTCACTGTTTATGTAGAGCACAGATTGAACAAATTCTGTCTCTACTGGTCGAGCATAATCATGCATTTCTCTCCGGAAGATTCATGCTTCATAAAGTTACTGGCTGCAAGTACTACTCGCGGAATGTATTATAATCTCTCAACATTGCTACTCGCGATACGCGATTAGAACAAAACTTTCGCTAACGGATCTATCCCACAAATTTCGTTTCCACTTCAACCGTCTAAAGAGCACTCAGATGAGCCTGTCAAATTCTAATCCTCACTTTTTTTAATGGGATAGGATGGGGAAGTGGAAGAGGAGAGGATCAAGTATGAACATAAATACACTATATACATATACAAATTCTAGCACAACTACACTAGGATATTTTTTGTGACCTTAGATGCATGACATGCGTCACGTGTGCCTTCAAGTGGCTATTCTTTAATCTAATATCAGATCTTAGTTTTATTATTATAATGTGAGTCTTATCTGGTGACAGCTTTCTAGTTTCTCACGCTTCCTTCTGGGCGATTGTCGGGTTTGGCTGTGAAATAGCTAATTACTTTAGTGCATCTTACATGTTTAAAGAAGAAATGTTTACCATCAGGAATACTTCAGACTTGTCAGTACGACGTATATGTTTCCATGTAGTGGCACTCTCGACTACATGACCTAACAGCTGTTGTAAAACAGAATAAAGGAAATGTTTTGTTGCTTAGCTATTAAATCTTTGAGACTTATTGTTCGTAGATGATACTTTGAATCTGAGATTGAATCTCCTGAAAACTCTCAAATACTACGTGATACTCTCTCTCTCTGTTATTTACTGCTTTTGACAGTTCAAACACTTGGCTACACAAATCTGTTTAATTCTAAAGATCGCGCTAACAAAAGGTATAGTTCATGGCGGTGTTACAATAACGCACAGTTTACACGCAAGAGGCTGTACTCTGTACACTTAGACTAACATTCCATCTTGAGGGCTGAAAAAGAAATTGCTTAACCTAATATTTCACATATATATTCATTGGAGTTGGAAGGTGGCAATCTGCTACTTCCTTCCGTATCTCCTTTCACCAATAACGGCATTTCTCAATGCCAACAGCCAACTTGGACTGCTTACACCTATGACTAACTTAAAACTAACTGAGAATCTGTCCTCTCAAATGGAATGTGCTTTCCTTTTGGTACGCCATAATAAATCAAATCTTCAATTACCTCCATAGTTTTTCGCCAAAGTGTGAGTACTCGTATTGGTGTGTTTGAATACCGAAGTGTTTCACAGGTTAAACCTTAGGCTAATGTTCCTTTGCTTGTTACTTTGCCTCGTTATACTTCTTGAGATCCTGGTGATGATACAATCCTTTAATTCTGCCAGATGCTGGATCCGCTATTAGATAACATCCTGTATGTGGTTTTCTAATTACTACAAATGGTCCGTCGTACAATAGCCTCCATTTCCGATTTCTTTTCAACAACTTCGATGGCTTAAAATGTGTCTGTAAAAGCGCCTTTTCATTAATATCATATGTAAGAGCCTTAGATACTTTCTTGTCATAAGACTTCTTGCGTAGATTCGCCTGCACAGCTAAGGATACCAATGCTTGCCTAAGTTTTGCATCTAAATCTAATTCTGGTTCTACAATTTTAGGTATGGGATCTAACCATTCATTTCTTTCCCGATGACTCGTCATTAATTCCGCACGTGTAAATCCAGTTGAGAAGTGTGGAAGATTGTTGACAATCTGCTCGAATGAAGATACAAAGTCAATCCAACGGGTTTGTCGATTAGGTATGTAGGTTCGAATGAATCTATTGAACTCTTTGAAGATACGTTCGGTGGGATTAGATTGCGGTCTGAAACGAGATATAAGTATTTGTTTGATGCCATATCTGGCAAGAAAATTGCGCCATTGTCTGCCAGTGAAATTCGATGCATTATCTGATAGAATGGCCTCCGGCTTGCCAAATCGAGGAATATAGTCTTGTTCGATTCGACGGATGATCGGAAGTGGACTGGATGATTTCACTGCATAAAGTCTCACATGTTTTGTGAAAAGATCCAACAATGCGACTAGGTATTTCACCCCTCCCCTCCCTTGCGGCAGGGGGCCGGCGAGATCAAGGGCCAGAACTTGATTTGGTCTCTCAGTAATAATTGGATTCAGAGGAATGAGGTTCGAATGGTTGAAGGGTTTTGCCTTCTGGCAGATAAGACAGGTACTTAACAACTAGTGGATTCGATGGTGCAAGTTTGGTACATAGCAATACGCAGAAATCTTTCGTTTGCATTTTCAGGTCCATAATGACCCCAGGAAAGATGTGTGTACCAGATAAGGTGTTCAACGTATGCGTGTGGTATACACACACACCATCTACCAGAGAGGAGAGAAGTTCGATGGAATAAAACATCGTTGTGTAGTTTATAAAATTTGGACAAGTGGTGATCGGGTTTTGTTAGAAGAAGTTGTTTGACCTTATGCCATTTGGGATCTGTTTCTTGGAGTATACGCATCTGCTTGCAGAGCTGAAGGAAATACTTTCTATGTAGTGGGTCTTTCATTAGAAGAATTCGGTAGTTATAGACATCTGCTCAATAAGTTCACTGGACTCGGGAAGTCCTTGCGGCATGCGTGACAAAGCATCCGTGATAATGTTGTTTTTACCCTTGATGTATACTATTTAGAAATCATACTCTTGCAAGAAGAGACTCCATCGTGTAAGACGAGGATGAAGTAGTTTACACGAGAGCAAGAAACTAAGAGCTTGGTGATCAGAAAAGACCTTAATTTTCCGACCATGGATGTAGTAATTGAACCTTTTAAAGGACCATACAACGGCCAGAGCCTCCAACTCTGTCACCGAGTATGACCTCTCACATTCTGTGAGAACCCTACTTGCAAAGCTGATAACTCTTCTCTTCTTTTCCATCAATTGCTTCTATTTGAAACAAACAAGAACCAAGCCCCTGAAATGAAGCATCTGACGAAATACAGAATTCTTTATCCATGTCTGGATGGAACAAAATATTGCTGTTGAGAAGTGCTTGTTTAATACGATCAAAATCTGCCTGACACTCTGGCGTCCAATGCCAGTGAGTATTTTTCTTTAGAAGATCATGCAATGCTTGACTGTTCATCGACTGGTCCGAAATAAACTTTCTGAAAAAGGAAGTCATTCCGAGGAAGCCTTTCAACTGGCGTTTAGAAGAGGGCACAGGAAAGTTTTTAATAGCTGCTAGTTTGTCTGGATCTGGGGCAATTCCCTGTGATGATACAAGATGTCCTAAAAATTTAATCTCGCTTTTACCAAATTTAGACTTATGTAGATTAGCTGTGACTCCATAGTCAACAAACCTCTGGAAAACTTTGCTTATTATGTCTAAATGTTCTTCCCAAGATTTCGTAGCAATCAGTAAGTAATCAACATACACTGTTACTCGATCCAACAGTTCAGGTCCTAACACATGATCAAGTGCAGCTATGAATACGCCTGAACTCACATTCAAACCAAATGGAACTACTTTGAATTGGTATGATCTACCTGCAAATATAAACGCTGTATATTTTCGAGACTGTGATGTCATCTTGACCTGCAAGTAGCTCGATCTCAAGTCTACCGATGTGAGGAATTTTACTCCATGAAACCTTTGTAATTGTTCATCCATAGCCTCAGGTAGAGTTCTTACTGGAATAATTATTTTATTTATGTTTCTTGCATCCAAAACTATACATACACTACCATCCTGCTTCAAAACTGGCAATAACGGACTACTGTAAGGTGAGTCTGATGGTTCAATGATCTCCCACTTAAGCATTTTACGAATTTCATTTTTCACAGCCTCGCGCCTTGCATACAGGACAGAGTACGTTGTCTTGCAAAAAGTAGAATGGGGAGCGACCTTCATGTCATATTCGTAGTCACGTATTACTCCAGGTTTCGAAGAAAAGACATGAAGATACCTCATAAGTAAGTGCAGTAAATCTTGTCTTTGTATGTAATCAAGTTCACTTGATTTGCTTACTTTATTCAAAATCTCTTCTCTAGTCGGAAGTCCGTCATCAGTATCAAAATCCGTCCAACTGTTACCCTGTCTTGTCATGTGTGCTTGGTTCAAAAACATTCGCTGTACCAGTCTGCGTACCTTAACTTTGTGCTCAGTGTTGACTCTTTTGACCTTGCCGCGTAACAATTGCAGCGTTACCTCCTGTTCACCTACTCGGATTGTACAGATACCCTTTTCTATATCAATCACTGCCTTATTCTTCCTCAGGAACTCCATTCCTAATAAGCATGACATTGACAAATTCTTTACTAGAAATACACACATGAAAGAAGTAGAATTAATCCTTATCGGTACCTGAGCTTGCAAATTGACTCGCTGTGATAAAGATCCTACCGCTCCTGTTACTGAACGACCTTGTACTGGTAACGTTAAAATTTTCATCACTGCAGAAACTTTCTTAAACATACATAGTGATAAAGCATTTACGTTTGCACCAGTATCAATAATAGCATCTATTGGTGTATTGGCTATGTCAATTTTAGTCATTGCTTGTACTTCGTCTTCCCATACGTCATTCAAGTCTGTCTCAATATTTTCCTGCAACAAATCGTCTCTCAAGTCAGTGTCGCGATCATAACGTATTACGTTAAGTCGTTCAAGGTCGAGTTTGCCCCCATTATGTCCCGCAGCATCCCCAAGGAGGCGAAAAGGTGCTGCCTTTAGTTTTCCGCTTTCTTGTGATGCGACTGATTTGATTCTTCTGTCACATCACTTGACCATTCTCGCTGGTTTTTTACCCATTGTGTGTGTTGATTTGTATCAAACCCTTGTTGGTACTGCACTTGGTTACCAGGCTGAAAAATCGGTACATTACTTGCCTGCGCAAAATATACCGGTGGATTGTATTGTTTTCTTGGTTTATTGTTATTGTATCTAAAGTCCTGTTGTGGTGGCGTGAACTGTTGTTGTTGCATGAATGGTTGTATTGCTGTTGTTGCTGGTGTTGTGGCTGCCCATAGGGTTGTGGTGGAGGTAGCTGGCCTCCGCAATTTTGATTGTTGCAACGTTTACCCTTGTATTTGTTCCCATTCTGGTAGAAGTTACTACCGTTATTGTTTGATTGGTATGGGGCATTCCCGTAATACTGTTGTTGCGTGTTGTATATTGGATTGTACCGTTGGTTGCCGTAATGCTTGTATTTGTGTTTACCATTACGGTAACCATTGTTTCGGCCTCTATTGCGGTTATTGTACTGTTTGTTTCCGTATTGTGTTTCGTGTGAGCCATTTCCATTACTACCGTTTCCATTCGAATACGTGCCTGCGTTGTTGTTCTTACGGTTAGCATTCGCACGCGCGTCTTCGTGTATAAGATCGAGCGAATCAAGGACGGATAAAAATGCGTCCTGATCTTCCTCTGACACGTTCACAAATTTTTCGCGTATGGAAATGGGTAGTTTTGACTTAAGAATCATAACATCTTTTGTTGTTATGGGAGTGTCCCAATATTGTATCTTTCTCAAGTACTTTTCAAAGTACTGGCGAAGTCCGCCACTGTTCGAATGGAAAGGTTCGGCGTTGTAGACCTCTTTGCGTAGGCGTTGCTGAACACCTGCGCTCCAAAATTTGCTTAAAAAGTTCTTAAACTCGCTAAATGTTTTGCACTTATCAACCATCTCGGTTCCCCATATAGCACTTTCTCCTTGTATGTATCCGGTAATGAATTGTATTCTCTGTTTGTCATTCCAGGCAGCTGGAAAGACTCCTGAAAAGTTCTTTATGAAAACGACTGGATGAATATTTCGCTTTTCCGGTTGGAATGGTTGAAAAACTCTGTGTTTCAATACACTCTCCTCTTTCATGAGGGTTGTGAGTGTCAATTGTTCAGTGTTGTTGTTGTGTGAATCGTTAAATTCATTTTTCGGTCGCGGAATGTACTGTGGTGTGTTGTGTTGTCTGGTATTGATGTTCATCTGGCTCAGAAGGTAGTGAGTGTTTCCCGTCACTCTGGTTATCATACTGTAGTGTTTGAATTTGCTGTTTCAGGTCGGATATCTCATCTGTTACTTGCTTCCGCCATTCCGGCAAATCCCGGGTAAACACTCGTCTAATTTGGCCTAGTTCAGTACAAACAGTGTCTCCTGAACTGCCGGGTGCAGATATGTCTAAGGTTGCGGATTTAACAACATCTTTCAAGTCACGTGTAACCTTCTCCTCAACAAGCTTCTCTTGTACATCAATCCATTCTTTGTAATGTTCGGTAAGTGCTTTAGTGTGCGAAGCAACATTACTGTTAACTCTTTCCTCAATAGTTCGGTCCGAAATGTCATTCACCATTGCACTTACTTTTGATTCTACAGTGGCTATCACTGTCGCTAACTCGTCTACCTGTCGTGCAACTCTTTTATACGCAAGTTTTACCGAATCGGTTTCTTTGCGACACGCTTCGATTTGAGTTGTGAGATTCTGACCAATGTTATCAATTTTGTTATTCAGAGTGCTTATCTGTGTTGTCAAAGTGGTTACTTGCGCCGTGACGTCACCCTTAACCGAATCTGTGCTGTGAGGGTACCTACTTTCGCATCAATGGTGGTATTTACGTCATTCCTAACTGAGTCAATCTGTGTTGTCATATCCGTTTTCAACTCTGATAAAAACTTGTCTCTGTCTTTCTCACGTTGTTCGCGATCACGTTCGCGCTGTTCCCTCTCCTGTCTGTCTAGTATCAATTCCTGTAACATTTTGACAATGTCAATTGATACCGTTATCGGGGAGGTGGGTGTTTCCTGCTGAGTGTCGTCCACGTTAGCTACCTCTTGTCTATCGTCTGTCCTGGCCGTCGTTCCGCGTGAGCATTAGCTCATAATTGCTTCTGTAGAAGACCAATTTTACAGGATCATTGCCTTCTGGTGCTATATGTTCTATCTCTACAGTTTTTGTGACTGTCCATGATCAGTTCACACTACTCTCTTCACAATTAAGAAACTTTTCATTAGTAACAATCGTAAAGAACTATTTTTCTCTGCAATGCCTATGACAAAACAGAAGTATATGGTCTCATTATAACAACATGTCAACACCGTTAAGCTTTGCAAAAATACTTATTCAACCACCGTTTTAGACTCGGTGAGGAACAGGATGCTTACAGTGGCAAAATCGAATCACTTATATCAGTTGACTTAGAGGAAGGTATCAGTGATCACAAACCTTCAATAGTAACTAGGACTATGAGTATTATAAGGAATGTTAAGAAAGTTAGGAAAATGTATTTAGTTAACAAGAGTGACGGGATACAAATTGCAGAGTATCTTAGTAGTCAATATCAAATATTCACTGAGGATATAAAAGTCAACAAAGATCTTGCTAAACTCAGCTTGCTCTGTTCCTCCATGAGACTCGTAGTGCTGTAGACCGTGCCACTCAGGTTGATGCTGAGCTCGTTGTTTTCAGGAAGGCAGTTGACACAATCCTGCACTGCCATTTAGTGAAAAAATATGAGCTTACCAAGTATCCGGCCAGATTTGTGACTGGATTCCAGACTTCCTTGCCAGATGAAAGTTGACCCATCACTCTTAATGGAGCATAATCAACAGATGTAAAGGTAATTTCTGTGGTACCACAATGGGGGGGGTAATAATAATAATAATAATAATAATAATAATAATAATAAAAAAAAAAAAAAAAAAAAAAAAAAAAAAAACAACCCCAACAACAACCCGTGGAGGCCCGGGAAAAGAATCGGCCTCCGGTATGTTCTGCCAGTCGTAAAAGGCGACGAAAAGAACAAACCACTAATAGGGCTAACCCCCCTTTTAGTGTGATTACTTCGTTCAGGACAGAACTAAAGAAGCCTCGGACAAGTGCCGTCATGGTCGGGGACGACGCTTGAACCCTATGCCCGCCCACAATGGTAAGAACACTGCTAGCCAACTGGAAAATGATTTAAATCCAAATAGAGGTGTTTTGCAGGATATGCTTCCTGCAACCACCCTAGAAGGAAAACAGACAGAGGATGAGATGGTCAGATGAAGTTAATCGACACCTCATGTTCTGTTATTACCAAGCAACAAACCTAGGAACCAACACAACTGGATACAGATCACAAGTATACACAACATTTATTACCAGATACCCGGAATTAAAATTTTTAACAGAACAACGACTAGCTGATCAGATCCGTGTAATAATAAAAAAATAACAGGATACCCCAGTCAGAATTAGAAAACATCAAACAACAAGTACAAGAAATACTGGAACAAAATAATGTGCAATCAGAAGAAGAAGAAGAAAATACAGTAATGGACTCAAACATCCCAGAGCAAACAAACAAAGACCAACACGCATCAATTAAACAATCAGAGGAAAACGAAATCTTAAGACAGCCACCAGAACAAGCACAAATAGAACACGAAGTGACACAGATGTTAGATATAGAAGAAAAATTTCAGCTAACATATATAGAATACAGACACAAATAGACATTAGACCATTCTTGCGTAGACCACCAAATAACCCACAAGTCGAAACAACAATAAAAACTATCAACACAGTCATACACAACAAAATAAATGAAAATACAACTATGGAAGAGTTACAACTACTGGTTTATATAGGACTCACTACACTAAATATACACACTAGGCAGAGATCAGAACCAACCAACACACAGAAGAAACCCACAAAACCAGCATGGCAACACAGGCTACAGATCAAAATAGAAAAACTGAGAAAAGACATCGGACAGCTAACACAATTTATAAGAAATGAAATCTCGGAAAAAAAACGAAAAAGGTTAGGTAAAATCTCACAACAAGAGGCGACAGAGCAATTAGACGAAAAGAAGCAGAAATTACAAGCATTAGCCAAACGACTCAGAAGATACAAAAAAAGTGAAAATAGAAGGAAACAAAACCAAACATTCAACACAAACCAAAAGAAATTTTACCAGACAATAGATAACACACACACTAAAATAAACAATCCACCAAACATAAGACATGGAACACTTCTGGAGCAACATATGGTCAAACCCGGTACAACATAACAGGCATGCACGGTGGATACAAGCAGAAACAGACACATACAAGATGATACCACAAATGCCTGAAGTGATAATTTTGCAACATGAAGTCACCCAAGCTATTAATTCTACTCACAATTGGAAAGCCCCTGGAAATGACAAAATAGCAAATTTCTGGTTAAAGAAGTTCACCTCAACACATTCACATCTAACTAAATTATTTAACAGTTACATTGCAGACCCATACACATTCCCTGATACACTTACACACGGAATAACATATCTGAAACCTAAAGATCAAGCAGACACAGCGAACCCAGCTAAATATTGCCCCATAACATGCCTACCAACAATCTACAAAATATTAACTTCAGTCATTAAACAGAAATTAATGACACATACAACACAGTACAAAATTATAAATGAAGAACAAAAAGGCTGTTGCAAAGGAGCACGAGGATGTAAAGAGCAACTGATAATAGATGCAGAGGTGACATATCAAGCTAAAACTAAACAAAGGTCGCTACACTACGCTTGCATTGATTACCAAAAAGCTTTTGATAGTGTACCCCACTCATGGTTACTACAGATATTGGAAATACACAAAGTAGATCCTAAATTGATACAGTTCCTAAACATAGTAATGAAAAATTGGAAAACCACACTTAATATCCAAACAAATTCAAATAATATCACATCACAGCCAATACAGATTAAGTGTGGAATGTACCAAGGAGACGCATTAAGTCCTTTCTGGTTCTGTATTGCTCTGAACCCACTATCCAACATGCTAAATAATACAAATTATGGATAAAATATTACTGGAACATACCCACACAAAATCACACATTTGCTATACATGGATGATCTAAAACTACTGGCAGCAACAAATCAACAACTCAACCAATTACTAAAGATAACAGAAGGATTCAGCAATGAAATAAGTATGGCTTTTGGAACAGACAAATGTAAGAAAAATAGCATAGTCAAGGGAAAACATACTAAACAAGAAGATTACATATTGGATAACCACAGCGACTGCATAGAAGCGATGGAAAAAACGGATGCCTATAAATATCTAGGATACAGACAAAAAATAGGAATAGATAATACAAATATCAAAGAAGAACTGAAAGAAAAATATAGACAAAGACTAACAAAAATACTGAAAACAGAATTGACAGCAAGAAACAAGACAAAAGCTATAAATACCTATGCCATACCAATATTGACCTACTCATTTGGAGTAGTGAAATGGAGTAACACAGACCTAGAAGCACTCAATACACTAACACGATCACAATGCCCCAAATATAGAATACATCACATACATTCAGCAACAGAAAGATTCACATTAAGCAGGCAGGAAGGAGGAAGGGGATTTATCAACATAAAAAACCTACATTATGGACAGGTAGACAATTTAAGAAAATTCTTTCTAGAACGAGCAGAAACTAGCAAAATACATAAGGCAATCACTCATATAAATACATCGGCTACACCACTGCAATTTCATAACCACTTCTACAACCCTTTAGATCACATAACATCAACAGACATGAAGAAAGTAAATTGGAAAATGAAAACACTACATGGCAAGCACCCGTATCATCTAACACAGCCACACACCGATCAAGACGCATCCAACACATGGCTAAGAAAAGGCAATATATACAGTGAGACAGAAGGGTTCATGATTGCAATACAGGATCAAACAATAAACACCAGGTATTACAGCAAGCATATTATTAAAGATCCCAATACCACAACGGATAAATGCAGACTTTGTAAACAACAAATAGAAACAGATCACATCACAAGCGGATGTACAATACTAGCAAATACAGAATACCCCAGAAGACATGATAATGTCGCAAAAATAATACATCAACAGCTTGCCTTACAACATAAACTTTTAAAACACATTCCTACATACAAGTATACACCACAAAATGTACTGGAGAATGATGAATACAAATTATACTGGAACAGAACCATTATAACAGATAAAACAACGCCACATAACAAACCTGACATCATACTCACCAATAAAAAGAAGAAATTAACACAACTAATCGAAATATCCATACCCAATACAACAAATATACAAAAGAAAACACAAGAAAAAATTGAAAAATACATCCAACTGGCTGAGGAAGTCAAAGACATGTGGCATCAGGATAAAGTTGACATCATACCAATTATACTATCAACTACAGGAGTCATACCACACAATATCCACCAATACATCAATGCAATACAGCTACATCCAAACATATATATACAGCTACAGAAATCCGTAATTATTGATACATGTTCAATTACCCGAAAGTTCCTAAATGCAATATAACACATACCGTACAGTTAAAAGTAAGTGACGCTTGATCAAGGTCCGTGTCACTCCGTTTTTAACCGGACTTAACGTCTGAGAAAGTGAAGATAATAATAATAATGTTGATGTTGTTGTTGTTGTGGTCTTCAGCCATTTGGCTGATTACAGCAATAGACAAAGTCAAGAGCATATATTTCTACACAAACTACAAGACCCTTAATGTTTACAATGTATATAAGTGATCTAGTAGGAACCGTCAGAAGCTCTTGGAGACTGTTTGCAGATGATGACATTGGCTACAAGAAAGTAGCAACCCCAGAACACAGTACTGGTTTGGACAATGACTGTGTGGTGCAGGCTCTGGCAGGTGATCCAGGATGTAAATAAATGTAAAGTATTTTGCACACATAGGAAAAGAAATCCACTACTGCAAAACTACACTATTGGCAGCAAATCACTGGTAACTGTATCTACTATGTGGAGTAACAGATTGTTCCATCTCTTCCTCACAATCAGATAATAGAAGTTCATGTAAAACTATTGCTTAGGTACTTAGCATGTAGAGAATTTCCACAGTGCACACTTTCATTTTAGTTTGTGCAGAGATGATGCAGCATTACAACACAAGGACAGGCCTTAGAAGAGGTATCTAGAAAAACACTCTCTTCAAATAGCAAAACTTCCAATACAGGTGCCACCTTGGTAAACTTACCTAAGAAGTTACCTACTGAGCTAGAAAAATCTTCTTTGTGATAATAAATGGCCTAATCTCAGTTATGTGGGAATATGAAAAGGCACTAGAACACAATGCAAAAGTTTTTCAAGTAACTAGAACAGTAACCCAAATGCTTTAATTAATTTGGATGACTTGAAATAGACATTAGTTGGGCAGAAAGTATAATGTAAAGTTCAGTTTGTCATCTCTTCACCCGATTCTTTGACCAATACTGTAGAAAACAAAATAGAATATATATATATCATGGTGATTCCCTGACACTTGTGACCCTCAGTTTGAGAAATATTTGTGCTGCAGAGGATGTGAATTTTGATTTCAACTAGTAAAGGTATCCATAGATATAATGAATTTAAGCTTTGTGGTAATCAGTGTGAGAATGTAAATCAATATTTGAAGGAAGCTTTAAACCGTAACAAGTTTTCTAATGAAGATTTTCACTTGAGGTGCACTGGAGATGAGAAAAGTAGACCTACCAGGGAGTATGCACTAATTTTAAGTTTTGTGGCAGTAAGCGTATGGGTATGGGTCAAATCATCATCATCATCTTGGACAGTTTCCAGCCACTGGCTGGGTCTGTCGGGAACACAAGCCTCTCCATCGTGTTCTGTCTTTCCACCATTCCCCCTCTTCCACCTTCGTCCAGTTCTCTCCTCTTCTCATCACACATTCCTTCACTCCCTTCACCCATCTATCTCTTGGTCTTCCTCTGGGCCTCTTCCCCTCCAGTTGCAGATCAAACATCCTCTTTGGAATTCTTCCCTCATCCATTCTCTTCATGTGTGCATACCACTGCAGTCTTGATTTTTCTATCCTGTCCTGTACTGGTTCCTCCTTTAGTCTTTCCCTCACATACACATTTCGCAATCTGTCTCGTCTTGTTACACTCAACCTGCTCCTCTGGAACTTCATTTCACTAGCCTGTATTCTACTTTTGTCGCTTTTGTGCATTACCCATGTCTCACTTCCGTATGCCAATATGGGGACAAAGTAGGTTCGGTATATAATTCCCTTTGATTTCTGTGGCACCTCCTTGCTCCAAATAAGCCCCCTAATGCATTTGTAGAATTGCCCTGCTTTTCTGCACCTTTCATTAATTTCCATTGCATTTCCCCCCTTACTTTCAATCATGCTTCCCAGGTACTTGAAGTTCTCTACCACTTGTAGTTTTTCCCCTCCACAAGTTATATCCACATTTGGCCTATTCTTCTTCCTTGTTGTGACAATTATTTCACTTTTCTTTGCAGAGAAATGCACTCCATATTGTGCTGCCGTTGCCTCCCATACATCTAACTGCTTTTGCACCTTCTTCTCGCAATTACCCCATAACATCAGGTCATCGGCAAAAAGCACTGCTTTCATTTTATGATCTCCAATTGCATCTGATACTTGCTGTAGGATTTCATCCATAACAATAATAAACAATAAAGGCGAAAGTGCACTTCCCTATCGCAGTCCATTTTCCAGCTTGAACCATGCAGTACGTTCCCTCCCCACTTTCACACAACTCTCACTTCCCTCATACATTTTTCTGACTTTTTGTGTTCTCTTCATCTATCCCTTTTGCGTTCAGCACATCCCAGAGCTTGTCCCTACAGATACTGTCATACGCTTTCTCAATATCTAAAAAGGCCATGATTAAGTCCTTCTCGTACTCATAGTGCCTTTCCTGCAGTTGCCTTACCGCAAATATGAGGTCCGTTGTTGATCTTCCCGGTCTGAAACCATACTGCTCCTCTTGCAGTCTACTTTCAATACTGCTTCTTATTCTCTTCTCCAGGATCTTTTCATAGATTTTTCCACAGTGGCATAGCAGGGTGATTCCTCTGTAGTTCTCACATCTCCTTTTATCTCCTTTCTTGAAGATCGGGACTATAATTCCTTTCTTCCAATCCTCAGGAATTCTGTTCTCCTTCCACACCACCCTCAGCACTCTGTATAGCCACTGGGTTCCTACTTCTCCTGCTGCTCGTATCATATCCACTGTTACTTCGTCCCAACCTGGTGCCTTCCCCCTTTCATCCTCTTTATGGCTTCTTCCACTTCATTCCAAGTTAGATCATCAATTTCCCCACTATTATAATTGTCTGCTGCCTTAGGCTCTCCACCGCTGTTATTTACCCGCTTGGCGGCATTCAACAGATCTTCAAAGTACTCCTTCCAAATCTTTTTGAGCTGATGCATTTCCTCCACAACTCTTCCATTATTATCCATGATCCTCAGGCACTCACTTCTGTCGTTCCTCTGATTTCTTACCATGGTGTAAAGTACTTTTTTTGTTCCCTTCACTGTCCTCTTCTAACATTCTTGTCCATTTTTCCATCCACTTCTTCTTCTCCGCCCTTACTATGGTCTGTGCCGCTTTCTTGTTTTCCTTATATTTTACCCTAGCTTCCTCTGTTCGGGTCTGGAACCATTCTCTGAAGGCTTTGTTCTTTCAAAGTACTGCCTCTTTACATATGTTGTTCCACCATGGGGTTTCCTTACTTCTCCTCTTTGTGCTAGTTCTTCCGCACACAGTCTCAGCTGCCTCAACTAGAGCCCTCTTAAAATCGCCCCATTCTTCTTCCACTGTTCTCTGATCTTCCTTTGGCAGCTTCTTCCTGATCAGTGTCTGGTACTGGATCCTCCGTTCATCCTCTTTCAGCATCCATGTCTTCAACCTTTTCTCCTGTATATCTGTTGCCCTCCTATCTTTTTTCTCTCTCAGGGTGGCTACCAACAGCCGATGGTCACTGTCTAAGGCCTCAGATGGAATGACCTTAACATCTGTGAGGCTGCTCATCATCTGCCTATCCACTAGTACATAGTCTACTACTGAAGTTTGGGACCAGCCTCCACTGTACCAAGTTATTTTGTGGCTACTTCTCTTCTTGTACCAGGAATTTGCGATCGCCAGCCCATTCCTCTTGCAGAATTCCAGCAACAATTTTCCTTCTCTATTTCGGTTCCCCCAGCCCTCTGGTCCCATTATCTCCTCGAATCCTTTCCTGTCTGTGCCAACATGTGCATTGAGGTCCCCTATTATAATCTGATTACCTCCATTTAGCTGCTTTTGCATGTCATCTTCAAATTCCTCCTTCTCCTTTTTTGTACACCCCACCTGTGGGGCATATGCTTCGATGATTTCAATGCTTTTTCCTTTCACTCGTACTCTGGCTTTTATCATTCGATCATTGATACCTTCCACCTCCTCCTGCAGACCCTCTCTGACCACTATTGCCACTCCATTTCTTCCCCTCTCATTCCCTATCCAGTACAGTTTACATCCTTTACTTAGTGGTTTTTCACCAACTCCTCTCCACATAGTCTCAGCAAGTCCCAAGATGTCCAATTTCCTCCTTTCCATCATTTCTACAATTTCTTCTAACTTCCCAGTTAGAGTCCTTACGTTTAAGGTGCCCAGTCGTAAACCATCTCGTAATCCTTTTCCATTGCTTGGTCGGTTTCCTTTAAATCCGTTCCGTGATCTGAGGCGTGTTCCCTTTTTAAAAGCAGTTGATTTATCCACTACTGGCTATGGGTCAAATATACACATGAATTATTGGGTGCTGAATTCATGTTACATAAAGTGCCACGTTGTTTATCATTGACTGAAGGAATAAAGTTTTTTAGTAGTGAACTCTGTGCTGTTTCTGTTTGTGCTACATTCAATAGATGGACTGTATGTGTTAATAATATGTGTATTATTTAATCTAAGAGGTTGAGGTGAGGATGTAAGCTCTGTTTATTTTACCAGTCTAGAGAAGGTTAAGATAGTTAATTTAGAGGGTACCAAAATATCATTACCAATGAGGGGTGTCTCACACCAGTCACAGAGTTGGAAAATGGACTTTTATTTATTTCAGTCATATGATTATGTTTACTTAACTGAGGCAAAGTTAGCCATAAATTTACTCCTCATTTACTGGAAAAAGTTTATGTATTTATGTATCACAATTAATGTTTTCATCTGCTTTGACAGAAAGCTTAGTATTAAATGTAATCACTGATCTAACAGCAGAGCATAAACTTAATGTTGAACAAATGACTCATAGATGCTTAGGCATTGCTGCACATCAACTTTCGTATTCAGTTTATTGAAACTGTATGTTATAGAAATATTATAAGTGTTGGTACATATATTTTTTATAATATTGGTAAATTTATTATTTTCTTGTTAACTAACTGGGGCTTTACATCCACATTACCTTTTTCTTCAGTGCTTAGTTAAAGCTAAAGGAGATGTTTTATATTACTTTACAAACAAAGTGAATCAGGGATTCAACTGTTTCAAGTCAGGTGAAATAAGTAAGTTAACATTATTACTGGGGCAATGGTGGAAATGCTGTGGTATTACCTAATTGCTAGTAGAAAAGGTGAAGCATGTCACAGTGTAAATACTCTATCATATGCAACATTGGTATGTTAAAAGACACTAAACCCACAGGTGAACCAGCCACCTTTGCAGATTAGGTGGATTGACGACCACCAGCTTCTGAATGAATTACCTCATTACTTCATATTTAGTTTTCCATGGAGAAATTTCTTGCTCTTCAGCTATTCTGTTGCTATAATTAACATCCATCTCTTACAAAAATATCTTGCAGCATGAATGTGACAGGGAAATCCTGTTATTTTGAGCATAAAAACAAGTGTTAGTGAATAATAATTATAAACTGTATTTGAGTGAAGCAACAGTGCTTTAATTTATTTTGTACATGGGATTTTCTGCCTTTCCTACCCACTTATAAATAATAGTTAGGTTTGGTATATATTTTACAAGGGGATAGACGGTCATCACCATCAGTTATCTGCTATATTAGCAGGTTGTCTGCCTCTCCATTTTCTGCGATCCATTGCTTCCTTCTTAAGGCTGCTGTATGTTGTACTGTACATCATGTCATCCAGTATGTGGAATCTCTTCCTCCCTCGCGTCCTTTTCCCTTCTACATAACCTTCTACAACTGTTTTTATCAGTCTGTCACTCTTTCTTAATATACGCCCAATCCAATTTCTTTTTCTTCTCTTTATTACATCTAGTAACTGTCTCTTCTCTTCCACTCTTCTCAGTACCTCTTCTTTTTTTTTTTTTTTTCTCTCTGTCTATCCAACTTATTCTTTCCATCCTCCACCATGTCCAGATCTCAAAAGCCTCCAGCCTTTCTCTGTCTTTTTTCCTCATAGTCCATGTTTCAGTGCCATATAGAAAAACATTCCATACAAGACATTTTATGAGTCTCTTTCTGAGTTCTCTGTCCAGACCACTGCAGAAAATTCTCGTTTTCTTGGTACATGACATTTAGTATGTGCTGTAAGTCATTAGGTACAGAAGTACTTGATTGCCTCAAGTATATGCAAACGTTTCATAGTGAAGCTAAATAACAATTGATTGTGTGATTTCAAGTTCATTTTGCCAACGTCACATAAAAGGGTGGTGTGGGGAGATGGGGGAGGGGGAGGAGTAAAGGAAAGTAGTTAATTTGTTTGTGGTTTGAGGATGGGCACCCAATGGCAAGGTTATCAGTGCCCTAACAATGATACTCATCTTGTGGCTGGCATTTGTTCACCTAAGCTCCATCAGAGTATAATGCGACCACTTCAAGGATCCAAAAATAGAAAAACATAACAATCTAATAACAATAAAAACCAGGGGCAAAAGGCTTTTGACAACATATCTAAGAATATTGTGAAGGAGATGAAAACATCCATTTAAAATAGCCACAAGTAAGGGTCATAAACTGTGCATACAGTTTTCCAATTTTGAAGATGGGATGGGTCCACTGTTATGAAGGTATGAGAGAGGAAAAGGAGAGACAAACCCAAGAGAAGGGCTTTTCTAATCTTTGGTCAGGTGAATCGATAGAAGGAATTGCCTGCACTGTATCATGGATGGCCTGTGCCTATGATGGGTGAGTCAAGAGTTCTCAGTGCACCCGTGAAATACTTGTCCTAGCCATATGTCAGTTTAACAACTAATAGTATATTCCTTTGCTAGGTTACATACCAAACTTTTCATGAATGCCTTTTCTTGTTTCAGGTGTTGGAGTTTGATGTGTCCATTTTGAAAAATGGATAAAGTGGACATGCACGTGGTCATCCAGTATGTGCTGAAAAAGCAGACAAGTGCGCAGTAGATCCATAATGACAGGATGAGATCATTATGATAGGATTCCCCTTTCTATTCCACTGTGAAAAAGTGGGTGGCAGAATTTAAGTGGGGCAACACCTCTTCACAGTGGAAGACTGGAAACAACAGTACAGAGTGAAATACTATTGCAGTCCAGGATATCGTTACCTCAGACTGGCATATGACAGAATGATGACAGAATGCTACATCACTGAGGGAGTGAGCTCATCTCAGGAAAGTGCTGGAGACATCATAAGAGTTGTACTTGACATGCACAAGGTCTCATGTTGACGAATTCAGTGTTCACAGAAGGAAACAAATGCTGGAGATGTATCATGTCCAATGAAAACTTGATCTTTTTTAAGGCAGATCCTGTGAAATTTCTCAAAGTTCATGACGATGGATGAAACATGGGTTCACCACTTTCAACTCGAATCTGAGATTCAATTGAATCAATGAAAACACCCAAACTCGCCCAACCCCAAGAAATTCAAGCAGTCACATCAGCTGGGGTCCGAGGGGTGTTATCCTGGCTGAATACCTCAAACATGGTGAAACTCCAAATGGAGCATATTATGCTGTTCAGCTTACGCATTTGAGAAAGCCCGACATAGTGAAACTCTTTGGATGTCAAATTAAACAATCGGCAGTCGACAGATGATGGTTGAAGTGATTGCTATAGCAAGTAGAAATCTACTAATACCACTATTGCTGGCCCCTGTTTTCATCACAATTGAAGTGGAATCTTCCTAAACATGGGTTAGGGGCCTGAAGATGGTGTAGTAAAACTCTGAAACTAGTTGTCAAATAAAATAAGGTTGGTAACTAGACGCCTGAAAGGTGTTTAATTTGACATCCTGTATTGAACAGAAAGTCCTGCAACCACCTCTAAAAAGATGGACATACAGAGACTTGAAACTCTTTGGGATGTTGACAAAATGAGTGCTCTCGTACACGCGCACATCTGTCAGTGCAATGTCTGCTACCAACTCTTGTGGCTCCAGACTGCTTTGCAACCCATTTTATTCACCCAATTTCACCTCCTCTGACTTTCATCTCTTTCCTAAGATCAAGAAACATCTAACTGGAACCTATTTTTAATCAGTAGTGGCTGTGGTAGAGGACTTTTTTGCCATGCAGGAAGAAATGTTCTACAAGGAGAGTATAATGGGCCTGAGCACCAGTGACAAAGTTTGTGGCCCTAAAAGAGGACTGGATTGAGAAATAGACATCAGCATTTGGACTCATTGGGTGGGCTGAGAACTTCTCAGTCACCCCTCATAGGTCAGATGAATCCGTAGAAGTAATGACCTGTAACACTTCTTTTATGCCGAGGGGTGAGGAAAGGGATACCCACATCACAAAGACAATAATGTATGCACATAGTATCTGCCAATAGGATAAGATGTAGGTGCAGTTCTTATAAAGGTAGGAAGCTGTAAAGTAACGGTTAGTCATGCTTATGAAGTAGTCTAAAAAGAAGTCAAAAGTAAATGGACTTACCTGGGCAATGAATGTTCTTTGAACTTCCGTCTCCATACATGCTGGCTTACAGCAAACCTGAGATGTGAAGTCGTGGGGAAAGTAGCATACAGTGAAATGTCAGCATGTAACTCCTCATAGTAAATTAAGACTTAAACCTCATGTATCTCAAAAACTTGAGAAACTTGTACTGTTATGGACAACAATTTAAAAACAGCATAAATATAATAGCCTTTGAGCAAAAGTAATAAACTAATGATTGAGCCTGGTCAAATAGGACAAATCTCTTATGGATTCACTTCCTGCTATGAAAATCCAACAATATAATAGCAATGGAGTTGGGTGAGTGAGAACATAGAAATGAACTTAGTAGATAAGATAAGGATCTTTTAAATAAATAAGCATAAATATGTCTAAAGACATAACTGAAAGGGAAATGATACTTTGATAAATACAGAAATTACAAACTTAAAATGTTTGATTTAAAATGAATAGTCATACATGTTCAACACTGGGCATTCACTGTTGTCCTGTGCTGCAGGAAGTGGATCAGAAGGGGGCCATCTCGGTCAAAGATGAATGTCAGCATAACCTGCAACTGGCAGCATTGGACAATTGATGCATGCTGCTGCTAGCTCTGTATAATCGCGTGACATGCACGTGCACCCTCGACATCTAGGTCTACATCTACCTACATATACATAGATACTCTGTAATTCGTACTTAAGTGCCTAGCAGAGGGTTCATCAAACCATTTTCATACTACTTCTCTACCGTTCCACTCTCGAATGGCGTGTGGGAAAAAGGAACACCTAAATCTTTCCGTTTGAGCTCTGATTTCTCTTATTTTATTATCATGATCATGTCTCCCTACATAGGTGGCTGTCAACAAAATATTTTCACATTCAGAAGAGAAAGTTGGTGATTGAAATTTCGTAAATAGATCTCCCTGCAAAGAAACCCGTCTTTGTTTCAGTGACTGCCACCCCAACTCGTGTATCATATTAGCAAGACTCTCACCCCTATTGCACTAGAACACAAAACGAGGTGCCCTTCTTTGCACCTTCTAGATGTCCTCTGTCAATCCCACCTGGTAAGGATCCCACACCAAGCAGCAATATTCCAGCAGAGGACAGACAAGTGTAATGTAAATCTTATGTTATTCTGTGTCTTCCTTCCCTCACTCTCTGTCATCCATCTTGACATTCCCCTCACTCACCATCTGTTCACTCCTTTATCTTTCCATTTCGCACTCCCCCTGTATGTATCCATATCCTCCTCACCCTTCTCCATCCATCCCCCCCCCCCTCCCCCACACACACTAATGAGTGATTATTTCTATATGACCATCTCTATAATGCATATTAATGAAACAAAAACACTTTCATTTAAGATTGATAGAATAGCAGACAATTGGTCGAGGCACACGCACCCGATTGTTGTCAGCACTGAGAAATAAAGAGGAAAACATTTCCACTATTATGTCCCTTCCCACTGCAACGACAAATTTATCTGCCCCTGTACCAAGTGGCACCTATAAAGGTGACAGAACAACTTTACGTGCTCCTACTTACAATTCTTCCAGCATGCTTTTCATTTGACGAAGGAAACAGGTACAGCTGCCAGCTGAAAACCATTTATTTTTTACCAGATTTGGATATATATCATTTATCCTTCTTCAGAAACTGTAAATAATTGTTCTTTTGGAAGCAAACCTTTCACAACTGTTGGATATATGGGACTCCGCCAAGTAACACTGCTATGCAGTTGCTGACAACAATAAGCCATGTTTATGACACTGAAATTCTGCAATACAAGAAAAAGATTTTTTAAATACCCATCCGCCGGTTTGACAACTGTTAGATTATGAGGGATATATTCGTAGGAGACATACGAATAGTTGTATCACGTTGTCAACAATTACGTTTTTAGTCAGTCTCCACAGGAGTCAAGTGTTGAGACAGACTGGAATAATCATTGTGGTAGCATGAGTCAATGTGAACATGTGCCATTCACAGACTTTCACAGAATAACTGTCACTATGTTTATGAGTGTTGAAAATTGCATAAAATGCTGCTGATCAAATTTCAGTAAACTGGAGAAAAGCATATAGTGCATCTGACTAATTCATTCCAGTTTAATTATCTCTGTAAAAATAAAATGCACATGACTTGCATCATCTTACATTATTCTTGTAGCTAGGCAGGAGCATATGAAGGGTGAAGGGAATCATTAGTAATTTTGAGCTACTACCAAAAAAAATCTGGGATCAGTGTATCTTGTTCCTGAAATCTATTTTAAAGTACTTTTATGCAAGATGAGATAGATGTATTATTAAAATATTATATTGCATTATTCAAGTGGCCACAAAAACTTTATTATAATTGCATTAATCTCAAACTTTCAAAAATGTAGAAATAAATAGGAAATTTAAAAAAATAAGGAAAAGGACAGATGCACTGCATATGCAACAGGCAATATAAGAAAGCTACAGGTCTCTTATTGAATCTGGTTTTTATTCATTATAAATGTAAAACAAACGTAAATACAAAAATATAATTTTTCATTAATGTGACTTGTTATGTTGAACTTTTTGGCTATGTTGTCTATATCTGCATCGTTTGGGCTACATGCAATCCTCATTGCATCTTCTAAGTGACTGGACAACCGATTATGATATTTATTTTTCAGGTACTTCATTTTCGAAAATGAAGATTCACAAAGTTAAGTTGAAGGAAATAGTGTTAAAATGATCTGTGCACAGTATCATAAATTTTTATAATTATTAGGCACACATTTCCAAAATTCAGTGTCCTGTTGTGTTTCACGATGTTCTATAAACAGAGCTTTAAGCTGTGTGTCATACTGAAGTTTGATTATTTCATTTAGCAAATTAGTTTTAGGAAATCCAAATTGGCAGAATAATTTGAGATCATCATGTCCAACATGCCAAGGGTTCTCTACGAGAATGAAACAGCTTTGAATATTTCTAACATCTGCAAATCTGTTTTTTATTTCTTCCAAATAGGCTTCCAAATATTCTTTCATGTTTTGGTAAATAGTTTCGGCAATAGTTAAGCCTGATTGGAGCGTAGCAACAGTCGGAAAATTAGATCTTCTACTTCGAGTACATTTATATATAATTGCAGTTTGGCTTCAAATGTGAATATTTTGTTAGTCATTTGTCCAATTATCTTGTTTAGTCCTTGTAATTCCAAGTAAGTGTGTTGAATTTTTGTCTAATATTGGCTGAAAAAGCTGTAAGTATCCACCATTCATCAAGTTCAGGATAATTTTTGCCACTTTGTTGTAAGAATAAAATAATTTCAGATTTCAAATTGACAAACCGTTCCAGCACTTTTCCTTGCAATTCCTGCCGAAGTTCTTTAAATTTTTGGTGATTAAGTTCACGGGTTCGAATGAAATTTATAATGCTTGTAATTGTTTGCATAGCATTCTTCAATTTGGTATTTGAAATTTGACATGTTAAACTTTCTTGATGCAGTAAGCAGTGAATGGAGAGCAAATTTGGAAAATTCCATTCCTTCTTATTCAGTGCTGTCAAACCATTGTTGACGTCCGTCATTGATGGACAACCATCTGAACATTCTGATATTAATTTGCTCCTAGATAAGTCGTTTTCTTTTTTTTTTACAAATTCTTCAATTGCATCCACAAAATCACATCCTTTTGTGTGATCATTCATTGTGATAATTGCTAAAAATTCTTCCTCTATTACCCCAGAATTTGTGCAGTAAAGCACAAATAATGAAAACCGAGGAATCAAAGCTAAATCTGTACTGGAATAACATGCAAGACTGTAGTATTTGCGTAGTTTGACTTTATTAATTACTGCTTCAAACACATATTTTGAAATATCTTCTATACGACGTCGACTGGTGGATTCTGAAAGTGTGAGCTTATTTATTTTGGCCGATATTTGTTTACTGTTGGAGAAATTTTGAAACAAAGTTTCAGAAACAGTCATCATACAGTGCTTCACTAATTCAGCATAAGTCAAAGCTTTCATATTTCTTCCAGAATATTACATACTTGGTATGATGCTCTTGTGACAGCCTCACTTTGCCCAACTGCTGCTGACATGACGTTCTGTTGATGATGAAGGGTAGATTTTAGATGAGCAAATTTTTTCTTTCTTTCATTTGAATTCAAAGGAAAAGCTATTTTAAATAAATTGTGCTTACTTGTGTAGTGGCGAAATAAATTGTATCTCTTCAGTCCCACAATCATATCCCGGCATATTAAGCAAGGAGCAGTACCTCCTTTGTGTCCTCTTACAAAGCAAAACTCTTCTTCCCATATTTCTTGGAAACTTCTTTTCTTTTCACTTATTTTCCTCTTAGTCACTGTTCTTGAGAGTATATCAGACATTATTTATTCTACTAATAATTATATCACCAAATATGAGCACACATACACTCAATATGCGACGAACGCTCAGGGGTACCAAAACTTAGTTCACGACTGACACGACAAAGCTAACAATGAGGTGGCTGCAGGATGAGCCCGCCAACAAACAAGTGACCGTGGACACATGGCGCGTTTGATGCACGGTTCACATTGTTGGCTAGCAGGCTGCTCATGCCTTTAGTGATGCAGAACACCGGCAAGTGGCGCGTCAAATGAAAGTGGTGGATGGTATTCAGTTACCTAATTACTTCCTCGACTTTAATCACAATTCTACGTAGTTTCTGTAAACAAAACACCACTACACCAGGCATGTAGATAACTAATGCTACCGGTACGAAGTTGAGGAGGGTCGTGTGCCGCACGAAAACATGATCTGGGCCACTGTTTTAGTGGGTTTGTTCTGCCAACAAAGCGCAGTCTTTTTTTT
This sequence comes from Schistocerca americana, assembly GCF_021461395.2. Lineage (NCBI taxonomy): Eukaryota > Metazoa > Arthropoda > Insecta > Orthoptera > Acrididae > Schistocerca > Schistocerca americana. Next base: position 719,762,375 of record NC_060123.1, read on the forward strand.
GCCTTCCCCACAACATTATATATGTTGTCTTTCCAATTTAAGTTGCTTGTAATTGAAATTCCTAGGTAGCCCTCTAGTGACGGGCTACAAACTTCCACACTCTGGTCAGAACCACTCCTCGTTACACACACCACGGTTTTACCCTCCTGTCACCAGTTTGCACATTCCAGACTTAGGCTCATTTCTTTTTGAACGCCTGTTATATTTCATGGTGCAGTCAGGCATTACTAAACTGGGAGTGTAGTGTTTATCCAAACTGAGTGACAGTCCGTTTCCAGAGAGCCAATTACTAATTTTCAAGAAAATTTTCAGGTGTTACAGTCACTCCTTTACCCTCAATTTTAATTCTTGCGTGATTAACAAGGAGAATTAATTCTGCTTCTTGTTTATATGAGGCACTGAGAGCATAATCGGACTAACCCACAAGTTTTATGCATTTGAGGTATTGACATGATGTGATAACAGTATACGATTATTATGCTATGCCTATTGATCTGTTCGTTTATCTGAAGGTTTGTGTCATTTAGCAATGTACACACTGCTGTTGTACTCAACCGCTGATAAATACAGTTGAGACCAGGAGTGGACTATGCGTCAGAGTCGTGTGCTTTGTGCTCTCCATCCACTGTCACTGCGTGTGACGCCGGCGGATGAAGGACTTGTGTACTCAGCGTGGAGCAATGTATTGGACCAGTGACCACATGGAATTGTATGTCAGTTGTTCAGCATGGAAGCCTGTGTCAAAAGTGTGGAGGAGCAAATGCAAGGTTAGTAGTAGTTGTGTTCAATTCCTTTGTTTGTGGATAACATTGTTGAATGTACACTAATACATATTTAAAGACGTCCAGAGGTATCTTGAACAGTGACTTTGTTCACAAAATGCAAGTTGTTTTCCATACAAAAACACAATGAAATGCAAACAATACTTTATTTGTTGCTATATTGTGTAATCGAGTAACGATTACTTTTAATGTTATGTGTACAACAATGTTTTACCGCCCGCTGAGTTGTGTTGTGCAATTGCTTCACCTGTGGATACCAATGCCACATTGACCATTACTGTCGTGTGGTTAATGTTACGTTGAGGGATGGATATTTTTATTACAGAGATGTTTGCATACAGTGGGGAAGTCCCAGGAAAAGTGAGAGCGAGCACAACTGCAGCAACAACTTTCCCAGAGGACGTGCCAGACACAAACGATGATGCTATGATATGGAGCCGAGAAAAGAAGCGCCTTAGAAACGAAGGTAAATGGTTTGTAACATTAGGAAAGAACGGAGAGCTCCAGGTCAAGAATATTCCAACCGTAAGTGTAACCTTGTACCTAGAAAGGAATTGTGGGCAACCAGCGAGTGTTCCTGATGGTATGAGTGCCACAAAGACATTAATGAAGAATGGGAGGAACAAGTTTTCTGATTTAGGCAGCCACGATTTGCAGTCGGCTTTCCTGTTCACCACGATTAAAGTTGTTGATAATGCAGGGTCTTGCGTAGGTCAGCAACATTCCTGCAGGGAGAAGACAAATTTCTATTACTTGCTCAGTTCAAATTGGTCTTCTGAAACTAGAGTGTGCAAAAGACACTTTCAGAATACTTTGGTCATATCTGCTGGAAGAATTGATAGAGTACTAAAGAATAAAGGGGGGAAAGCAATTCCATTCTTGATGCACTCTAAAGACAAATCCTAAAATTTCTGACATTTAAGTTTACATATTTTTCAGAGAAAGTCAATATAAAACATTTGCTGACAAGCAACACCCATAAACAATAAATGTAAAAGTGTTTTATGTTTGTTTTCTACCACCATTTAAGCTCTTTCTATAAAAAATGAAATAAAAAAACAATAAAATACCAGACAACTGAAGTGATCAGCAGAAGAATTCCTAACCCACCAGATCACATGTTGAGTAATTTCATGTTATATACACAGTAAAATAAAAAAACAAGCTAGTTAAAAAAAAACAAGAACTTAACTGCAGTAATACAAAAAAAAAAAATTGCACAGAAGACAGTTCTTACTAATCATTCATCTGTAATTTAGTTGTTACATGTGTGAGGCATTTGTACATATGATAGATAACATGGCCACACTAATCCTTCCTGAATTGAAGGTTGGCACTTTCTTCCACCAACCCCTTCAATGTAAATCTTAAAAATTCACATAGAATTAAAAAAAAAAAAAATCATTCAATGTAAAAGCTTTGCTGATAAATAAGCAGTTCCTGAGTACAGTAAAAACGGTCAACATATCATATCAGACTTTGATTCCTCCTCTGAACTATTTTATAACTGAACAGTACAAACAGGCAAATGTGACCTGCACAAGAGGAAAACAATCTTAACTTCTTCACAATGATATGTTTACACTCCTCATCACTACAACATTTACAATAACAGCTTACACATCTCACATTTCATTTCATTCACTTCTTTACATTCCAACAAATTTTGTGTAATGCATTTTCTTACAAACTAATATCAAACACAAGAGTGGGCATGGAAAGTGCTCCCATAAATACAGTAGTGCAAAGAGCATATCGACAAGTAACAGTTACAAGTAACACAGCACTATTTCACACAATCATTATTGGAGAGGCATAGTCTTTCAGTATAAAGTAGGTAAAAGCCTAACAAAAAATGTAGGAACTTGGTGCAGTTTGAAAGTTAAATTAGATATCCACTGCTGGTTTGTGAATAGTCAGTGTGTTTTCAGGGAAGAGCTCATATCCTATGTGTTATTTATTGACACTGGTGTAAAGGAACAGAAAGTGATCGGAAATAACTGAACAAACATTCTGCAAACACGAAGGCCACACAGTCCAGAGAAAATGCAGTGGAGTAAAAGCTGTCTCAGTGCAAAAATGTGCAGTCAGATCTAGATATAACTGCAAAGCGGTGTAAAGGTGGTGACTTGCTTTAAATGTTGAGAAATGTAAAATTGGGCATGCTGCAAAATGAAGAAACATAGTGTTGTATGACTCAAGTACTAACGAGACACAATCAGAATTGGTCAACTCATACAAATATGTGGCTGTTACACTTCATAGAGATACAAAACAGGATGACAACATATGCTCAGTTATATGTAAAGCAGGCAGCAGATTTTGGTTCATTGTTAAGAGTATTGGGGGTACGAAGTCAATCTAGAAAACACTCACGTGACCCATTGTAGAATGTCGCTCAAGTCTGTGGGACCTGTACCGAACACGATTAATGTGGGACATTTAACGATACAGAGAAGGGCAGCACAAATGGTCACAGATCTGTTTGATTCACAGGAAAGTGTCACAAAGATGCCGAAGAAACTGAACTGACACCCTCTCGATGATAGACATGAACTGCCCCGAAAAAATCCTACGTACATAGTTTTGACAAAACCAGCTCTGAGCAAAGAATCTAGCAACACAGTACAACAGTCTACCTATTGCTCCCTCAGGTATCACAAAGTGGAGATCAGACTACTTGCGGCATACACGGAGGTGTTTAAGCATTCTTTTTTCCTGAAGAACACCTAATAACTAGTATAATGGGTTTGCAGCATACAGACGCAGATCTGTTGCTCCATTCATGTGAAGATTGGGAAGTAAATTATGAATGCGTTGCACTTTGAGCCCAATGTTTTGTACTCTTTACAAGTGTTCTGCAAACACTAATGTGAGGGCTAACAGCAGAAATAAGTTAGCCCACACATGGGGCTGGCCACCTCGAGGCATTGCGGTGCTCACTGCATTGTGTTTATGGTCTTTTTCCCTGTTTATTTTATTAACAATAAGGGAGGAACAGCATTTTACTGCAGTCTCTGTAGTAAAAATGTTAGTAATTGGTTTGAAATGAGCTCTCTTTAACATTTGTTAGTCATTTACTTGCCACACAGATTATCTAAAATTAGATTTTAGTGTAAACTCTGCCTCGATCTAATTAGAAAAGGAATAAGACAAGGATGGTCACTACCCCCTTATTTTTCATTGACACTCAAAGGAAAAACACCTGTTGTTAAATCCCTATACATTGCATCAGATCTGAAGCTATTGGATTAATAGCTGGTGGAAAGGAACATATGCACAGTATACATAGAAGCAATATTCACCCTGCACAATGTCAGATGTGAAGTGGCTGCTAACACAGAGATGCAAAAGGTCTGGAACATGTTGGTTTATTTCCTCTACAAACATTGGAACACCATCAACTTGTCCAAAGTCCAGGAAGTGTTTTTTAGAGTCTGCTGCTCCACTTCTGTCACAGTTAACAAATGTACCAAAAGAGGAGAAGAATTGCCACCCAGTCACAAATAGGGTCTGTGAACTTCACAGTCCTCAAAGTTTGAACTTGCACTGGCTAATAGAAATCCTATCACTGTAGTGAAATACTGGCCACAACTCATATAAATATTGTACACAGTGTAAATATTTGATTATGTCCAGTTATATTCTGTGTAGCACTGTAAATCATTCTGTCTTAATTTCTTAGTTTATAAACTGTCAATCGATTAATTTATCCACGTACATTTAACATTCTTTTTATTCAATATCTGTTTTGAACAGTACTTGCGACATGAATACAGGAAAGGACCAATTCCTTTGTAGTGTTAAAGGGAATCTTAGTGTTATAGAATATTGTATTGGACAAGAAGCCTTTGCTACAGGTAACAATGACACATTTCAAGCATAAATTAAAATCAATACTAATACTAGTACAGATGAGTTTAGACAAAGGTTATTATGGATTTTTTGATCAATCAGTGGTCTCTCTGATGTCCAAATATGTAAATCTAAGACAAACAGTTTCTTGTATTGTTCAAATAATGAAGGGGAACAAATTACAATGAAAATAATCTTTCCTTTGTTGTTTGATTATGTAGATGGTCTATACATACTCGAGAGACTGACTATACAGACTATACAGACAACTGGAGCTGGAATGATGGCAGTGAAATAAGTGAGAGAACTGTCCTGCTTAGGAAGAGAGATCGCACAGGATGGCCAAGTGAGGAAAACTTCAGGAGTAGATAGGAACAGGTGAAGACAGCTTTCTCTGATAAGAGCACTCTACCAGTACTGTGTGCCTGTACTGAAATGAAGACCCAGTTCATGAAAGTGTACATATGGAGCAGAGCATTGTATGGGAGCAAAATGTGGGCACCTGGCAATAAGGAGAAGAAAAAAGGGGAAATATGCAAAATGCAGACTCCAACAGTGGTAAAGAAATAAATTGGCAAGTGGAGTACAAAATTACGAAGTGCTAAAAACAACGGGTGAGGGAACAAATCCATATAAAAGACAGATTTGTGGGATGTCTGCTACAGTATAGTTGACTCAGAGCTGTAATCAACAGCAGAGGGGAAAAATAGTTGGTGAAGACAGAGAAAATGTGAAACACACTACAGAGGATTTTGGGTGCAGTTTTTAGGTGGAGAGGAGGAGATTAGCATGAGACAGGACAAGATACAGTTCAATGTCCAATCTATGACAGCTTAAAAGGAAAGTGTAATTAGATTACTGGGAAAGTAATGCCTCCATGTACCACCGTAGTAAGTGCCAATTTCTTTAGGGCTGTGGACGGGAGGAGCCTGTCCTGCCATGAGAACCACAGGCCCCAGATCTTACAGACTTAAATTCTTTCTTCTAGGGCTGCATCAAGGATAGCATTTCCAGTGTTTTAATTTAGACACTCAGAGCAGAGATGGGCAACTATCGGCACCACTGTGCATGGAAGAATATGCACCAGGCAACCAAGTAAGAGAGTTGTCATGCCCTGTGTGTTTCAAAGTCTTCCTCAGTTCCATTTCCTGGTACATTAGCCAGTGACAAAATTTTGATATATAGGGTGTCCACATGTAATCTCACTGATTTCCAACTGCTATTTAAAAATAAATAAATAAAACTACTAAACAGATACTTGCACAACTTGCAGCATCGTTAAAAGCAACTCAAAATGTGTTATATACCTTTCTCAGAACAATTTTTTTAGTTTTGTTTCAGGTGCTGAATAATTACTAGAAATGACTCCACCACAAGATCATGGTGTGGCATGCAGAAATGAAATTGCACACTGCGTTCAAAGAAAGTATTGCACAGATTTCAAACGGAGCTGCCAGACATGAAGATAACATAGACTCGGTATGTTTAGTTTGTACCACTGAGGATAAACAGAAACTCAGGTTCTGGCAGAAAAGGCACATCTGATGAAATGCTATAAAGAGACCTTTCAAACAAACCCATCAAAGTCAGTGCACAGAGCCTCACGAGAGCTAAACACCCCTCACTCGGTAGTCTGTGAGGGGCTGCATAAACAACTCCACCTGCACACTTACGGACTTCAAATTGTGCAAATATCAAAGTGAAATGGCTATTCACATTTGCTGTTTAGATGTTGCACCTGTTTAAACAAAATCTCAAATATCCGGGAAACAAATTTTCTCCTATGAAGCAAATTTCCATAAATGTAGGAGGGTCAATCGTTACGACATTCACATCTCAGGTTCCAAAAGCCCCCCACAGTTTCTGAGAAATTGTCATAGACAGGAGAAGGTGAAGGTGAATCTGAGGCGTGCACTGATGAAAGACAGTACAGTCGGACCATTTTTCTGCAGCGAGGAAATAGTAATGAGAACTGTTTATCTGGGTGTACTTCAGAAATTTTCTGTCCCTCAGCTTCTTCCATTCCAGCCAAATGTGATCTTCCAGCAGGACAGTGCACCACTGCACTGCAGTTTACACATTCACAATTTTCCAAATCAAACATCTGAGTGGGGACAGATAGGATGCAGCAAAGAAACCGAGTGGCCATTTTACCATTGCAAGTTTGTTCCGAGCGAACGTTTGTTTTAGGATAGCTGGCTGCTTGTAACTTTGGGGGCTGACATCTGCCAGCCTAAATGGGAGACACACATGCATCTGTCATAAATGATATTAAATATTATTCAATCATTTCCAAAATCAGTACACTACCTTTTAACATTCAGGAGAAGATTGTACCCAAATTTCAGCTTTATAACTATCATCGTTTCAGAGATAAAAAAAATTGCTAAAAAAGTTAAAAACTAACATTTAGGAAACTAAATTCAGTTAGGAAATATAATAGTTTATCTAAAAACATAAACAGAACCTGCAGGATGCATAATTAATAATTGAGATTTTCATATTAAAACTCCATTATTTTTCATTTTTGTAATATAAAAATCAGACAAAATTATAATTGGTGTCTAAGATTGTTGTGGGAGTGTATGTGAGTGAATGAGAGTGTCTATGTGGGACATTCGTCAAATTTTAATGTTACATTATGTACCATCTTCAGAAGCCTGCAAGAGTTACTCAAGCCTGTCGTGGGAAAATGTTCATGGGGAATTTGTCCACTTTGCCGATGACGTGTTTCTAGGTGTGATTGCTATTGTAACAGAGCAGCCAGAAAGTCAGCTGGAGTATTATCTGTATCTAAAGGATATTTCCAGATTTATTGCCTTTTCGTTTTTGTTCATTAAACATTACTTTAATATTTGTATATCAGGATGACGTAGATGCGTCTGTATGTAAGGATTGGTGCAGGCCAGTTTTGGCACGAGTATGGTCATGAGCGAGCATTCTGATTGGCAGCGAGTATGGTTAGCAAATCAGAATTGAGAAGGTTCCCGCTCATTACCTGATAGTTATACTGGGGGTGAGGCTGCAAGAAGGGAGTCTATCGCTAGCTTTGAACGCGGACGGTCATGTTATTAGTGCGAGTCAAAATAATGTGTAAAATGAAGGACTACTGAGTTCCTAGTGTTAGATATGTGTCGTGACTAATGCTGATGTATAGTTATGGACAGTTTTGTGAAGTTTTAGAACTGTATTGTTGGAACGATATTCGCATGTGAAAATTTGGCCTTCGTAGTATCCGTGTGGCATGTTTCAGTATTCAATCACTGAGCATTTTTGGCGAGCAATTTCTTTTTTGAAATCCACCAGAAGAACTGAATATAATAAATCATGTTAGTGGTGGAATTAATGACTGTGGAAACGTTGTTTAACTCGGGCCAGATTTAAACAGATTTCTGGCTACTGTGCTTGCAAAATGAGTATATGAATTGTGAACCTGACGAAAATAGCCAATAGTTTAAATGTGGACTGAATAGTACCGTTTCTTTGGTTATAAGAACAAATAAATATTTTTATGTGGAAATTTTGGGCATTATTTTCCAGAAGCCAATCCATTATCTTACCGCCCGATAAATTTTTTACTGACAGTTTTTCTATAGAGCTTCATTTTATTATTAGAGTTGCGCATCCTCAGAAGTTGTAGATATTAGATGGTGTTTTTTATGAATACTCCTTTTACATAATCTTGTAAGTATCTACGTTGCCGAGTGAAGGGACATCGAACAAACGCCAGTGAATTTCTAATTTGCGGCCTGCACAGCACACGGAATTTCAAACAGAGCCACACTGCACCTTAGCGATCTCAGGACACGAGCCCTCCAGATTTCTCCATGTGGGGTACGCATCACCTGCACATAACCTGAGTAATCTCCACAGAGATACAGGTACAAATACACGAGCCTCTATTACACCTGATGTGCTCACATGCACAGGTGCTGCAAACTGCAGTATCTGTCCCTCACAAATTTCTTAAAAATTGCATATGGGAATCAATGTGGTTTTGTGTGGGCATCCCCTATACCATGTGTTTAGGCTCTATACAGCAAGTTCGATAGCACAGCACTGCCAAAAAATGGTATCGAATGAACCATGTCAGCCTGCCATCGAAATCCTTCTAATGAAATTACTGGCAGATCAAAACTGTGCACCATCTGGGATCGAAACCCTCAGCCTCAGCTGTAGCAGGCAGCCATTCCTCTATTCTGGGAGTGCTAGCCCAGCAATGACATATGTGGGAGTGCTCCTGTGAACTTTGGAAGGTAGGAAGTACATCTGTGCGAAGTCAGGTCTTGAGTCATGCCTGGCTAGCTCAGCTGGTAAGAGCACGGCTAGCTGAGTCCCAGTTGGCACACAGTTTTAATATGCCAGGCAGTTTCAAAAGGCCCACACTCCATTGTCGACTGACTAATTTATTCAGTTCTTTTTATGTTCACATTGAGACCTACATTGAGCTTCTCGGAGGAAGCCAATTACACACGTCAGCCACTTTTTTATTTGAAACAAACACTTAATTTTGTGGGCAATTAGTATTTTTTGCTCCTTAGGCATTAGCAAACAGCCTGATGGTACAAATAAAACAAATGTTATGAGCACCATCATCACATACAGTTTTGACACATTTGTCTTGCCCACAAACAAGAACTAATAGTTTTCAAGCTCTCAAACTAAAATAGAGCCAATAATCACAGCACATGATACATCACAAATAATAGATAATCCTACATTGGCACAGTTTAGCTCAGTAATTATCAATTCTTATGTGAATGTGGGTTTTGAGCTGATTGCTTAAGATGTATACACAGATAAAGCAGTTGTACCTACTTTCTATCGAAAGCCTGCTTCATCCACTTCAGTTCAGTACTTGTAGTATTTGTACAGTGAATATTTGCACACATTGTCTAAAATGCCAAATGACGACAGTAAGAAAAGCATTGCTGAAAAAGATTATATGTAGCTTTGAACAGAAGTAAGGTGTGGACAATAAAAAACTCAGATGAGAAGAGAATGACAGCTTTTGGAGTGTGGCACTTCAGAAGAATGTGTGGTAAGCTGCAGTGTTTAGACAGAAGCAAAAAAGACACACACAGAACAGAACAACACAAAGAGCTGCACCAAATCAGTCTTTGGACTGGATATTACAACAACAACAAATACTAGTGAAAATTATTCTCATTTGCAAGATGAACAGCATTGTAATACGTGTGTTGATATCCAAGTTGTATCACCATTATCGTTGTTTGTGTCAAATTTTGTACAAAAAATATTTGTAATGTTTCTCTCTGGCTGAATATACAATCATGTACTGAATTTGACTCATGTGCCCTAGATTTTTTATGCAATGTTTCCAAAGTCTTCTTATATTACTTGAAAAAATGTGGGAACTGTCATTCTACTGGTGAACTATATGGGAACCCCATATATCATTTTGTGACTATCTCAATTGGCAGTGCAAAATAAACACATTACTGCGAGTTCTCACAACAACACAGGAGCCGCAAAGACTCACACGGAATTGTACACGGCATTGGGGACACAGGAGGCACAACGGCAGTCGTGCACCTTGGCGTGCTTGAGCATGTGGTCTTTGCGAATGAAGCCCTTGCTGCAGACGTGACAGATGTATGGCCGCTCCCCAGAGTGCAACATTTTGTGGCGGGTCAGGTGTGCTCTGTTAGTGAACCTCTTGGGGCACTCGTCGCAAGAGTGCCGTTTGCCGGCATCGGCTCCAGCACCGTGCTCCACGAGGTGGGCTCGGTATGTCGTGAGGCCGGGGAGCACTGCCCCGCAGAGCTCACACTCTAAGTATGTGCTGCCAGAGTGGGAGATGACGACGTGCCGCCGCAAGGTAGAGTTGCTGTCGAAGGACACACCACAGACGGGACACACGTGTGCCGACTCGGGGGAGCCATCCAGCGAGGCGACCGTCGCCATAACTGCGGGAGTTGGAGGAGGAGTACGTTTCGACTCGGCTGCACATATTGTGATGCCGGGGTACTGAGACTGCAGCTTCTCGATGTGTCGGGGGAGAAGAACTGCCTCGCCCCTGCACTGACCGGCCGTGACGGGCGTCGACTGTGGCACGCCAGACTGCGGACGGGTCCGGCTCACACTGTCACGTAAATTCCTTTCGCAGACCATCTGCGGCACGATCCGGCAAGCATTCTGCCAGCCATTCCTGAAAGGGGTGTCATCAGGGGGGAAGGACGAGACGGTCTTTCGTGCAGTACCGCCTGTACCACTACTGTCAAGCGTGACAGTAACTGCAGAACTGGTAACACTTGTAGTCGGTACAGACAATGACTGTGAGCTGTCGCCTGTCCTACGAGGATGCACGAGCTGCTGCTGCTGCTGCTGCTGCTGCTGCTGCTGAAGGTGTTGCAGGCAGAGGTCGTGGTGCTCCTCCTGCTGTATTCGGTGCCGTATTTTGTGCTGCTCGTACACTCGGTGCTGGTACAGGTACTGCTGCTGCTGGGAGTGTATCATATCCCATCTCATCTGGAATGCGAGGCTGTCCTGTGGACCATCAGGTACCCACGGTGGCTGGCAGCACTGGGACCCGAACAGCCTGGGCACATCGTGTTGCTGCCACTCGTACTCGTATGAGCAGAAAGGCTGTGGCACGTATGCCGGTGCTCTGCCTCCATCTGGCATCAGTTGTGGCTGCTGCAGTGTTGGTGGGCCCACCTGATATTGACAAACATTTTATCATATTAGTAACTTAAAAGTTAGAAATATTTTTGTTAGTAATATAAAGTAGCAACTTAGTTTCATCAAAAAATCTCTCAGATTTGCAGATTGAAATTTCAACTTATGTGATCCAAGTTTTGTCGTACAGGTTTACTTGTCAGTACTTCTTGAGTTTCAGAACACAACTGCAAAAAATTCGAGATGTACAGAAAATAGACACTCTGAGTTTCGATTCGTAATACGGGCAGTGGCCCAATTGCAGAGTGCACCACTAGTGGGCTAGCATGTCAGAAAACAGCATGTAACGGAGTGATGCATATGTTCATGTCCTCAAATTTGCTAAATCTGAGTCTCTGTGATGTTTCAGTGATGTTCTCATACCGAATGTCATTCACAGACAGTACAACATATTCTGTGTGTCTCGCTGCTTATATCTTGTGAAGAAGATGTGCTGGCTGGTACCACCAGCACAGGTGTGTTGCTATTGTTTTGCCGGGAGCCCTGAAAAGTCGACAACATTCGAGAGCACAGAACTGCAGCTAACATTGGGCACATTCTACACAGACATTTGCATGTAAAGCTGTACCAGCTGTAGCCTTTGCTATTCCTTGTGACATTCAAAATTACTTGCAGTGACTGCTGGAGGAAGGCTTTTTCAGACAAGCTGGTTTCCAATGAGAAATCCATGTTTTGTATTTCTGGAAAGGTGAACCATCATAACATGCACATTTTGGGGCACAAAAATCCACATGAGATTGTGGAACACACTTGTGATGCACCTAGATTTAGTTTGTTTGTGCCATTTGGTCTTCAAAACTTTACAGACTTTTTTTGCAGAGACAAATGTGACTGATTTTGTGGACCTAGATGTGCTGCAGCATTGGCTTATGCCACAATTACAGCAAAACAGGGGGGAAACTATTTTGCAATAAGAGAATGCTCCACTACACTTTTTTCAGAAGTTCATAATTACCTCAAGGGCAATCTACCTCAGCATCAGACTAGATGTGCATTTTGACATTAGTCTTTTTCAGCAGCCACTGTAGTCATCTGCCTTAGGTCCGTGCGATAACTTCTTTTGGGTTTATGTCACAGATCATATGTTTGTGACTCTGCTGTCAGTCAATCTGGAAGTGTTGCAGGGAATTTTAACAATGAAGTTGCTGATACCATTCGTGATGTTCACGAAGAGTTTGATCATCATACTGATATTGGTGTGTCACAATCTGTGGACGTATTAAGGGGAGTTAGAATGGAAAAAATTTTCTTTTTACTTTTTCGGATTCTTATCATATTACAAAAAATTTGCAATTTTCTGAATAAAATGATTATTATATGTTAACATTTTGAATTGGTGTAGATCATATTTACAAAAATAAAATAAAATACTTCAATTGGGAATGTTAAAATTTTTCTGTGTAATACTTCAAGATCTAATAAAATTGGTAATTTTTTATATAGAAGGCTGTGGATTGAAGGTTAAATTACATTTTTGTATTGGTAGTACTGTCAAAAACAGGTCTTATTTCATAGTATAAACACACATTGTATGTCAAAGTGCTAACATTTCTCCAAGGAAAAGTGACAAATAGATTGGTAAATCTCTCAAAAAGTAAAGTATGATGCCAAAACAGTGTTTTTAAGAACTGTGTATTTCATGGTAACAGATTTTTGAATAAAGGAAAACGCTGTGTTCAACATGTGGCATGTAAAGTTACTGACAATGAAATACAGGCAAACTCATTAGTATCCAGCGAAACATCCATTAGTGCTTCGAAGATTAAAATAAAATATTGTGATACACAGTTTTCTCAAAACGAAAGTGATGTAAGTGGTAGGTTAGGTTAGGTTATATTCTGATAGATTTACACATCCTAACAAGGGTGTTAGATGAATGTGTGTGTTGTAAAATATGTGGAGGGCCAGTCAGTTTACTTGAAGACAGTGAGGTATCAAATCGACTAACCAGGAAATGTATCATTAATTGTGCCAGTTGTAAATATACTCATTCATTTTGGAATTCTGGTAAGTGTAAATATAATTATTTTGAAGCAATTTTTAAGTGGTTTTATGGATTGAGAGCTATTGGCAAAGGACACACTGCTCCAGAAACAATGTGTGCCATGATGAATATGCCACACCCATAAAATCAACAAATATGCAGGATTTATTGGAGCTGCTGTGGAATCTGTTACATGAGAATCAATTAATGGTGCTGCAAATGAAGCTGTTGAAATAAACTGAAATAAAATGAACTGACGTACCAGTAGCTTTTGATGGCACTTGGCAGAAGCACAGCTACAGTTCTAAGAATTCTGTTGCTATGGTGACCAGTGTGGATACTGGAAAGATAATAGATTTCCAGATTTTAACCAAAAATTGTTATAAGTGTAAGTCAGGGAATGAAGAAGGGCATATCTCTGACGGAAATTAAGGGACAAGTAGTGGTATGGAGGCCCCTGCAACTACTGAAATTTTTAGTTGATCTGTGAACGAAAGGGGAGTGTGTTACACTACGTTCTTAGATGATGGAGACTCAAAAGCATATAACAGTGTAGTAGCCACTCAGCCTTATGGTGAGAAGATTATCACAAAAATGGAATGTGTTTGTCATGTCCAGAAGAGGATGGGCACCAGATTGAGGAAGCTGAAACAAAGTTTGAGAGACAAGAAACTTTCTGATGGTAAAACCATAAGAGGCAGGCTGACAGATAAAATTGATGAACTACAGCAGTATTATGGAATTCCCATTAGAAATAATACTGAGAATTTGTTGAAAATGAAGCATTCAATATGGGCTATCTTCTTCCACAGACTGCCAACTGATGAAAAATGAGTACACCACCTTTGCCCTCCTGAACCTGATTCATGGTCCAGTTATGGCAATGCCCAGTACTCAAACAGTTCATATAGCCATAAACATTTCATTCCAGCAGCAGTCATGGATTTCATAAAACCTATTTACAGAGACCTGGCAAATCCCGAATTACTGAAGAAGTGTCTGCATGGTCAGGCTCAAAATCCCAATGAGTCATTCAATAATCTTATATGGACTCGCTTACCAAAAAAAGGTCTTTGTTGGAATGAAGACACTGAAGTGCAGGGTCAGTCATGCTTTTAATGATGGCAACATTGGTAGGGTGAAAGTGCTACAGCATATGGGAATTAATCCTGGAGCAAACTAACTGTATCAGACAACTTGAACAGATGGACAAGGTTTGCATTGATAAAGCAAAGTATACAGCACAATTGACCACTAAGAAGTACAGAAAATAGAAAAACCTTGGAAAAAGATTGAGAGGATGATATACAGTATGGTGTAGGGTGCTTCTCAGTGACTAAAAATAAAAAATTAAGCACATATTGAGTTACAATCTTTTGAAACTTTAGAAACCATTCCTGAAAATTTACATCTTCTGTTGCACTTTTCTCTAAATCTCAGAAACCACTTCACATAGAGTATTCAGATTTTCAGGGAGTAGTAACATACATATCCTGAGTCTACTGAACTAAAGGAAGAACATAATGTTATGTATAATTAAAATTATTCAGGATAATGTTCAAAAACAGATTTTAAGCATGTAATTAAAAAATTATCTTTCTGAAAGCAGTGGATGAAATGCAATTAGTGTAATTCAGTAGACTCAGAACATAGAGTTTAATGTCCTGTAAAAGTTCCATGACAATGGCTACGGTGATTCCTGATATACAGGGAAACCAACTCACTAAATTTTAAGTTTATCTTCTGTATGTTTGCAGTTTTCTCTGCAGTTTCTTCTGAAAGCTCAGATCACTTGTGGATAATTGAGGCTTTACTTTTTGTATACCATCTGTGACACAATCGCACCATTTCACAATGCAGTAACCAACTTCGAGCAGTCAGTGGTTATCTTGAGAATGAAGGCACAAGGTGTATGTGGTTTTTGTTGCATTGTGAACAATAAAAGTAAAATCAATCTGTTAACAGTTTTTTGTCATATGCGAAAGCAAGTTTTTCTTTACTAGTTTCCATTTCTTGAGTTGCCACATCACCTAACAGAGATTATTCCAGGTACAGCCAAACTATTAAATTTTACCAAAATTCATTACAAGATGTCCTACACAATTCCGTGCCATGCCATGTCATTATGTGATAACCCTATGTATATGAGAAATGGGCAAGTAAACTTAAAAATTATGTCACTAGAATGCAATATCTGCAGATTTTGGCAGCAAAAAACAGATCACTTTTCAAGCTAGATGCTCTCCACACTACGGTCATTCTTGACTGTAAGCATGACATCCTGAGAAAGTTGGCAAAATATGAGAAGGTTGGCAAAGTACTACACTGCATTGAAATTAGTAAAAAATGACACAAAACTGAATATTCATTGCTGGTAGATAAAATGCCTGTGTGCAGATAAGGATGTCTAATTATATAGGTCATAAAATAAAAGAACACACCTGCACTTTTCAGTCAATTATGAACCAGCACAAAAATGCAAAAGTGAATATATTCCACTTCGAAAGACTCTGGCAGAAAAATGGTGAACCAGCTTCACGTCTGAATCAATTATGAGTCTACAGCTAAGTGATGAATTCTCCATCACTCTCACAATTGTTGTGCAATGGGAAGCACCTCTCCAGCCCAACAACTCCAGCCCAATAACTCACGGACAATGACAATTCCCAAAGTTGTTGAGTGTGCCTGGGATGCCACAACTGAGCAACAAGCATTACAATAATTCAGTGCATGTTGCCAATTAACACTCTCGCGCCCTATTTCTCAGAACGCCCAGGGTCTTTCAGAATGCCCTGACTTCTCCAGTAAATTAATTATACCTCAGATTCCCTGATTTTCCTGACAAGTTACAACTTTGTAACCTGCCAAGTTACAACCTTGTAACCTGCCTCTGTTACCACTCACCACATTCTATTCTATTCTCCTACTTTAGTTTGACATGTTTCTGAGCTATGACCCTAATGTCTAGAACTACACTATTTTCGGGCTGTCACACTTGCTTCAGTTTCTCTACTAGCACTAAATGAATAATATAATACTTAAAATGTAGGAAAAGATAGACTGCTACTTACCATAAAGAAGACACATCACGTTGCAGACAGGCGTGATTAAAGACACTCACATACAGTTTTTGGCCACAGCGTTCATCAGTAAAGAAAACACACACACACACACACACACACACACACACACACACACACACACACACACACACACACATCTTGCGCACACCTGGCAGCAACTCCAGTATCTCGGGCTGGAATGCTGGCCTGAGATGCTGGAGTTGGCTGTCGTGTGTGTGTGTGTGTGTGTGTGTGTGTGTGTGTGTGTGTGTGTGTGTGTGTGTGTGTGAGAGAGAGAGAGAGAGAGAGAGAGAGAGAGAGAGAGAGAGAGAGAGAGAGAGAGAGAGAATGCGTGCGCATGTGCGTGTATGTGTGTCCTTTACTGACAAAGGCTGCGGCCGAAACCTGTATGTGAGTGTCTTTTAATTGCTCCTGTCTGCAACGTGACATGTCTTCTTTATAGTAAGTAGCAATCTACCTTTTCCTACATTGTTGATATTCCTACCTGGAGTTTCCAGTGTTTGATTCAATATAATACTTAGATTAACGTGAAAAACAATCTCTGATGAGATTAAATAAACTGTTAATGGTTATCTTCACTTGCCCACAAAGTGTTCATCTTCTGTGTGATTGAAAACTTTCACATTTGCACTCACACTTCAAATAATGTGATATGTTTGTATGTACTAAATGATACAAGTGACTCACTTTACTTTAATGTGTAATTATAGGAAGTAGCAAAGCAGCAAAGGGCATAATACCACCAAAAATTTGCAGATGTGTGACTGGCCAATGCAGGATAGCACCATAGGTATTTTAATAAAAAATACTCAGTCTCAATGACAAATGACATTTTATTCCATTACGTTTACTAGATTCAGTCTTACTAGACTATCTTCAGACCAATAGATGACACCGTCAATGACCAGCCTAGATGACAAGTAGAGCTCCTGTGTACACTGGGAGGCACCAGTCATCAACTGCTCACAGATATTACTAACAACAGCAAACAAACAGTTTGGAGGTGCCCATTTGTGTGGACACATAGCTAGTTAGTTGTGATGCTGATGTAGAAGTGACATAGTGGTTGCAGCTTATTTTATAGATCACATGTCTGCTTTCACAGGTAGCCCTGCCATTGATGGGGTAGGAGATGCCTGTGATGGAACTGGAGTAAATGGTTGTGAGAGGATATATGGGACAGGTCTTGTATCTAGGTCTATTCCACTGACATGAGCCAGGATGCAAAATGTTAGGAGGAAGGGTGGAATAAGGACGAACAATGATATTACGTAGATTTGGTTGCTGGTGAAATATCACTGTGGGAAGGGTGGAGTGGATATTCCTCATTTCAGGGCATGACAAGAGATGGTCGAAAACCTGCTGGAGAATATGATTCAGTTGGTCCAGTCCTGTGTGGTACTGAGTCAGTTCTGTCCTGTGTGGTACTGAGTCAGTAGAGAAGTGTTCCTCTACAACCACACAGTGGGTATGTGGGAGGTAGTATGTGACTGGAGAGCCAAGGCACAGTAAATCTGTTTCTGGACAAGGATGATACAGTAATTTCGGTCTGTGAAAGCGTCAGCGAGACCCTTGGCATATTTTGAGAGGAACTACTCTTCACTACTGATATGATGAACAGGGGTAGCTAGGCTGTACAGAAGGAATTTCTTGGACTAGGATGGGTGGCAGCTTTTGAAATGGAGATATTGTTTGCAGTTGTGGACAGAGGTGCTGATGGAGCCACTCTTGAAGTGGAGGTCACCACTGAGGAAGGTGGCTTGCTGGGTTGAGGACGACCAGATGAAGTGAATGGGGGAGGTGGTACTAAGGTTTTAGAGGAATGTTGAGACAGAGTCCACGCCTTTGGCCCTTATCACAAAGGTGATATGAACCTGAACCAGGAGAGGTGTTTGGAATTCAGAGTGATTAGGAAGGATTCCTGTAAATGGCCCACAAATAGGTTGCCATATGAGTGCCCACTGATGTACCACAGATTTGTTTATAGGTTATGCCTCCAAGGGAGAGGTAATTGTGGGTGACAATGTAGCCAGTCATGGTGACCAGGAAGGAGACTGTACAACTTTAGTCAGTTAGGCAATGGGAAAGGTAGTGTTCAATATCAGCAAGCCCATTTAGGATGAAGCCTTTGTCAGCAGGAGGTCATGATCAGTTTTTAGGTGGTGGCTTGCAGTTCTTTCTGCAGATGTAAAATTGGTTTCCATGTTGAGGGATTCAGTAAATGATGCTGAGACAAGGTTCAACTGTAGGAAAGTCTGGAAAATTAACAGGAGGGCAGTGGGATAGGATCACAGTTGGATGGAGGAATAAACTGAGTGACGCAGGGTTCAATATTAGTTTTGGATTGAGTCTGATTGGTTGGGTTGGTGTCAAAAATGTGTTTCCCCTGTACAGACTGGGGAAAGGAGAGAACCCCAGCATGACAATTTGTGAAAGGGGCAAAAGGTACGGCTTTTGGGAAGGACTAATACTTCTCTAGGACTGGGATTTTGTAGGACACATTCATGTCTTTGTTTTGGGTCTCCTTGGATTTTGGATTGTGTATGCTAGTGGGAGGAAGTTTCTGAGGGTGTAATAAATGTAAAGGTCAATAAGACAGGGTTTGTCATGTATGAGAAGATGTGGTGGAGGCTCCTGTAGAGGTGATGGATAGTGATTGTGCATGATAGGAGTAGGAAGTGCACAGGTTGAAAAGTTCTTCGAGATGGTGTTATGCATGCTGCTCTAGTTCCCAGAGCACATGAATTTCAGTACGAAAAATGGAATACAGAAATTTGGGCTTGTAGATCACAATAATTTTACAAGTGGAGAGGAGGTGTCACAAGTGAGGTTTGAGACTGATTTAATCGGTTTTGCAAGACTAGGTTGGTGAGGGCTATGAACTGACAATATCTGAACACAGAGAGATCCTTTTCGAGGGAGGAATTGCAGTCAGAGATAGGTAATTTGGTGGGATTGCACGAGCTACGTAACAATGCCAAAATAGTATGTGGGCCTGAGTTCTGGCCAGGAACAGGGAAACTTTTCTGTACCGACGTAGATAGAGACAATGTGAATCCATAATGGAAGTTAAAAAATGCATAAAAATACACAGGAAAAATAAAAAAGGAGCAGACGGATTAAGTATACGGAAAGAAAAGTGAAACCTGAGGGAATAGAACCTACAATGAAAGACAAAAATAAACTTAAATCAGTATGAAAACACAATGGGATGAAAGAGAAAAGTAAATAAAGACAGCAGTCACTCATCCCACACCAAGAAGCCCCTTCCATACAGCCTAGCCCCCATGACCGTCGCAGCAGCATTGATGAGCAGACCCTCAAGAAAAAACATACCAAGGATCCCACTGAGGCCTTCATAGATCAAAATTACCCTTCCAATCTTGTCCAGAAGCAGATCTCCCCTGTCTCGTTTGGACGGCCATCTACCACCTCTCACCAACCCGCTGTCCTGCGACAAAGAAGCAATCCCCTTGTGACTCAGTACCATCCAGGATGGGAGCAACTGACACACATTCTCCAACAGCGTTTACACTATCTCCTGTCATACCCCGAAATATATCCTCCACAGCCATTCCACAGTGGTATATTGGTACCCACCAAAACTACACAAAATCCTTGTTCATCACTACTCCACCCCTGTTCCTAACTCTTTGCCTCACGGCTCATATCCCTGCAACAGACTCAGAGGCAAGACCTGTCACATACATCCAGCCACTGCCATCCCCTCCAGTCCTGTCACGTGCAGGGCTAATTGTGAAAGCATTGTAAACTAAGCTGCAACCACTATGCCACTTCTATGTGGACATGACCACTAACAAGCTGTCTATCCACAAGAATGGCCACTGCCCAACTGTGGCCGAGAGATGGCTGGACCATGCTGCTGCTGAACATGTTGCCCAACACGACATGCTTCACTTTAATAACTGCTTCAGAGCCTACGTCATCTGGGTTTTTCCTACCGACACGAGCTTTTCTGAATTGCACATATGGGAACTCTCCCTACAAGATGACCTTCATTCCCATACCACCCAGGTCTAAACATTTGTCAATCCTTGTCCTCCATGTACCTATCCCGCTGCCCACTTCCACTCCACCCGTCCCACACACGCAAGCCCTGCGATACAGTAGTTTGTGGTCCTATGTTGCCTCCATATGTGTTATGCACATATGAGCTATGCTTGTGTGAATGTGTGTGTGTGTGTTTTTTCTATTTTGGAAATAGAATGTTCGTTGAAAGCTTAAATATTTTAGCAATGTTTTTCATTGTGCCTGTCTGGGACTCAATGCTTCCTCTGCATGGTGAGTAGCCGTCTACCCTTTCGATACTGTTGTTATTCCATCCTATACTCTGCTTACAGCATGCCTTTTAGCGCACCTGTGCCCTAGATGTGTTCCTGATGCCCGATGGCAGTGATGGTGGTGGCGGTGGCGGAGGCGGCCCCTGGGGCTGTGGTTGTGGTGGTGGTTGTTGCAATCTCTGTGCCCCTGGCAGTGGCAGTGCCGGTGCACAAGCTCCCAGTTCTGGCGGCTTCCTGCCGCCCCCTCCAGTGTCATCACCAGAGCGGCCGCCATCCCCTGAAGCCCGGAGGGTCTTGAGGAAGGCAGCCCGTGACCGCCTCAACTTTTCTGTGTGTGAGAGAGTGAGTTCTATCTTAGGGTTATTACAGGTCAACTGATAGAAAATGTACATTTATCATATAAAAAAGCAGTTTTATTACATAAAAAACCACTTAATTACTATACCAATGTGTAAGCACGAAGGTTTATGCACTCTGTTCAGCAAGAGAAGATTCAAAGAACAGCATTGTGGAAGCAGTATGTAATGTATATTTATTTGCAGACTACCAGTTTCAGTTAAGTGACAATCTCCGAGTCCTCAGATAATGCTACAAATGTTAACAGAAACAATGACAGCTGTATTTCAGATACCTATGTTCCACCACAACCGGCTTTTTTCCTAAATGTACATTTTCCGGTGACAGAGTTCACCAGCAATCTATGTAGCTAATTCTGAGAAAAAGATAATTACGAAGCCTCCCAGTAAACTCTCACAAGGAGATATTCATTTCGGAAGAAGCCATGGGAAGTGTAACAAATGTATCTTAAATACAGTGGCAGTAGTTTCTATTAACATATACATTACTTAGCTGTGGAGCACAAAATGTACACAATTAACACAACATTGTGTTAAAGGAATGTTTTTCGGCCAGAAATACATAATTTTTTTAGTTGCAGCACTTCTCATGCATACATGTACGTATTGTCATCTACATTTTCACTGAGTGCATAAACTGACAGTCTACTCCAGCATTCAAAAGAATCTGTGGAAGGTACATCCCCTGGCTGAAAAGGCAACTTTTGGCAGTTCTGGGATTCCATTCCTTGAATGAATGGAAACTGTGAGGTTCTGTCTGTATCTGCATAAAAAGGAAACTTGTTGTTACATTATTTGAAAATAAACTAAAGGATTCACTTTTTATTACCAAAAATAGCATTTCTGACAGATTTTAATAATCATTTCAATACTTTGAATTTGTATTTGCAAGGAAAGGAATGCACTATTTCTGATACCTGTATGATTGCAGATATTAATGGATTCCAGTGTAAACTTAGCTTGCATTGTAACTATATCAGAAAATTTTCATCATTTCCTGTGTTGTTGCGCATCATTGCTGCGAAGTGAAACAAGAATATGTGGAAGTAAAATTTTCAAGACTTCCTTCAAATATTGATGAAGTCTCCAATGAGTTTCAGAGCCATTTTCAAGATCTTAAATGTCTATATCTGCATATCTTTAACTTTAACAATCTGATAAAAATTAGAAGTGATCTTCAAGAAGAAGTCTGCAGATTACAAATGATCTGTTGAAGTTATCCAGAATGCAAGCAAGAGAGTGTTAAGTAAGGTCAGGTTAGGTTATGTAGCCAGTTCATTGTAGGATGTTTAGCAGCTCTCAAGGTTTTTTTTTCCTTGCCCTTTCCAGCAGATTTCACATTGGAGTGCATCAAAATGGCGATAGGCAGAGAGATGGCATTATACAGCATCCAGTACAATGGAATTTATTGACACTAGAACAGCTAGAACAGGATGACTGCCTCCCTCCCTCCGAGCAGTTCACAATACTAAGCTGTGCCTGCCAGCCGGCTGCCGTACTGAATTTTACACTTACCAATGCTGATGCTAGTGCACATGGCTGGCTGGCTGACCGACTGGACGCAGACAATCAAGAAAAGAGTCATTCTAGGTACTGCTATTACAATACAGGGTGTCAGTAAGGCCCCACTATCCTTTCAAGAAATCATAACAGGGAAACAATTAGAGACAGAGAACCACAGTTCATTGTAAGACATTTAGCAGCTCTGAAGGTTTTCTTTCCTTCTCCTTTGCAGAAAATTTGACACGGGAGTGCATCAAAATCGTGATAGACCGAGAGAAAGCACAATATGTCATCCGGTACAGAGGAATTTATCAATACTAGTGCGAGAGGTAACTGTCGGAAAAATGAGTGTAATGCAGTGGTGCAAAAAGTTTAGAGATATAACAATCAATTGTTGACAAAATTAGGTAACTGGATAGATAAAAAAAGCTACTTGCCAAGTGGTGGCAGAACACACACATTTAAAGGATTATCATTAGGTTAGCTTTTGGAGCCAGAAGGTTGAAGGGGAAGGAAAAGGATTGAAGGGGAAGGAAGTGGGATGGAGGAGGACTGGAGATTTTGGGAAAGTCACTCAGAACCTTATTTTAGTGGAAAACTATGGGATGATAAGGAAAGACTGATTTTTGCATCTTTTACATGTGTGTGTTTTGTGGCCGTTTGGTGAGTAGATTTTTTTTATCTGTCCTATTACCTTATTTCCCTAAAAATTTTACAGACGGGCAACTCCTCAAAAAGGATGTCTCATGCGTCTTGATCAAGAGTCGATAGATTGCTCGCCACATTTCGATGTAGGCACCAAATATCATTTCGTCGTGCATCACACGAATTGAGGTAACTGAATTAACTGTCTGATTAGTGTTATGCAAGCAGCTACACCTTTTCAGTAATAAGTTTTAACTGTCAGCATTGTAGCCAAAGAATTGTTCACTGCAGTACGTTTTCGCATGTTGTGTGATGGCCTCCATATGTGCTGCAATTGCTACCCGAAAAAGTGCCTCTTTTCAGAAGATGGACTATTGCACATTTATGGATAAGTGGACCGACATAGATTAGGATCCACATCTACATCTACATCTACATGGTTACCCATGAATTGACACTTAAGTGCCTGACAAATGGTTCATCGAACCATTTTCATACTACTTCTCTACCATTCCATTCTTGAATTGCGTGTGGGAAAAACTAACACCTAAATCTTTCCGTTCGAGCTCTGATTTCTCTTACTTTATTATGATGATCACTTCTCCCTACATAGGTGGGTGTCAAGAAAATATTTTCGCATTTGGAAGAGAAAGTTGGCGACTGAAATTTCTTAAATAGATTTTGCTGCAAAGGAAACCACCTTTGTTTCAATGACTGCCACCCCAACTCACGTATCATATCAGTGAGACTCTCACGCCTATTGCGCGATAACACAAAATGGGCTGCCCTTCTTTGCACTTTTTAGATATCCTCCATCAATCCTACCTGATAAGGAACCCATACTGCGCAACAATATTCCAGCAGAGGACGGACAATTGTAACGTAGGCTGTGTCTTTAGTGGGTTTGTCACATCTTCTAAGTGTTCTGCCAACACATCGCAGTCTTTGTTTCGCCTTCCCCACAATATTTTCTATTTGGTCTTTCCAATTTGAGTTGCTAGTAATTGTAATTACTAGGTATTTAGTCAAATTAACAGCCCTTAGATTTGTACAATTTATCGTATACACAAAATTTATCGGGTTTCTTTTAGTACCCATGTGGATGACCTCGCATTTTTCTTTGTTTAGTGCCAATTGTCACTTCTCCTACCATACAGAAATTCTCTCTAGATCATTTTGTAACTGGAATTGATTGTCTGATGATTTTACTAGACGGTAAATTACAGCTTCATCTGCAAACAATCTAAGGGGGCTGTTCAGATTATCACCTAGATCATTTACATAAATCAGGAACAGCAGAGGGTCTATGACACTACCTTGCGGAACGCCAGATATCACTTCTGTTCTACTCGATGATTTACTGTCTATTACGACAAACTGTAGCCTCTCTGAGAGGAAATCACGAATCCAGTCACACAACTGAGATGATGTTCCACATGCGCGTAATCTGATTAATAGTCACTTGTGAGGAACGGTATCAAAAGCCTTCTGGAAATCTAGGAATATGGAATCGATCTGAGATCCCTTGTCGACAGCATTCATTACTTCATGGGAATAAAGAGCTAGCTGTGTTGCACAAGAACAATATTTTCTGAATACGTGTTGGTTATGTATCAAAAAGTCATTTTCTTCAAGGTGATTCATAGTATTCAAATACAGTATATGCTCCAAAGTCCTACTGCAAATTGAGGTCAGTGATCATGGTCTGTAATTCAATGGGTTACTCCTATTTTCTTTTTTTAAAATATTGGTGTGATTTGTGCTACTTTCCAGTCTTTAGGAACCGACCTTTCGTCAAGTGAGCTGTTGTATATGATTGCTAAGAAAGGCGTTATTGTGTCTGCATACTTGGAAGGAACCTGATTGGCATACCATCTGGACCGGAAGACTTGCCTTTCTTAAGTGATTTGAGTTGTTTCGCAACACCTAAGATATCTGCTTTTATGTCTCTCATGCTAACAGCTGTTCTGGTTTCGAATTCTGGAATATTTACTTCATCTTCTTTCGTGAAGGAATTATGGAAAACTGTATTTAGTAACTCCGCTTTAGTGGCACCATCATCGGTAACATTTCCATCGCTATCACGCAGTGACGGTATTGACTGTTTTTGGCACTTGTGTACTTTACATACGACCAGAACCTCTTTGGGTTTTCTACCATATTTAGAGGCAATGTTTCACTGTGGAAACTGTTAAAAGCATCTAGCATTGATGTCTGCACTAAATTTCGAGCTTCCATGAAACTTAGCCAGTCTTGGGGATTTTGCGTTCTTCTGAATTTGGCATGCTTTCTTCATTACTTCTGCAACCGTGTTCTGACATGTTTTTTGTACCATTGTGGATCAATCCCGTCTCTTATTAACTTATGTGGCATGACTCTATCTGTTGCTGTCGATACTGTATCTTTGAATTTGAGCGATATCTGGTCTACACTTACATAATTAGCTTGGAAGGAATGGAGACTCTCTCTTAGGAAGACATCAAGCGAATTTTTATCTGCTGTTTTAGGTAGATGTATTTTGCATTTATTTTTAGTGGTTTTGGTTGATATGGTTTCGAGCCTCGCTACAATGACCTTGTGATCACTAATCCCTGTATCCATCATGACGCTCTCTATTAGATCAGGATTATTTTTGGCTAAGAGGTCAAGTGTGTTTTCGCAACCATTTACAATTTGTGTGGCCTCATGAACTAATTGTTCAAAGTAATTCTCAGAGAAAGCATTTAGTATAATTTCGGAAGATGTTTGCTGTCTACCACCGGCTTTGAACATGTATTTTCGCCAACAAATTGGAGGTAGATTGAAGTCTCCACCAATTATAACTGTATGAGTGGGGTACTTATTTGTAACGAAATTCAAGTTTTCTTTGAACCGTTCAGCTATTATATCATCTGAGGTGTGGGGGGTCAGCAGAAGGAGCCAATAATTATTTTGGTACGGCTGTTGAGTATAACCTCTACCCATAGTAATTCGAAGGAACTATCTATTTCATCTTCACTACAAGATAAACTACTACCAAGAGACACAAACACACCACCACCTACTTTATTTAATCTATCCTTTCTGAAAACGGTTTGCACCTCTGTAAAAATTACGGCATAATTTATCTCCTGTTCCTACAACGATTTCAGCTTCAGTGCTTTCTATCAGCATTTGAAGCTCAGGTACTTTCCCAACACAGCTATGACAGTTTACAACTACAATACGGACTGTTGCTTGGTCGATTCTTGTCGTTTCTTTGCCCTGCACCCTTTGAGACTGGGGCCCTTTTTGATTTTTCCCGAGACTGTCTAACCTAAAAAACCGCCCAGTCCATGCCACACAGCCCTGCTACCCGTGTAGCCGCCTCCTGTGTGTAGTGGGCACCTGGCCTATTCAGCGGAACCCGAAACCCCACCACCCTGTGGCGCAAGTCGAGGAATCTGCAGCCTACATGGTCGCAGAACCGTGTGAGCCTCTGATTCAGACCCTCCACTCGGCTCTGTACCAAAGGCCCGCAATCGGTCCTGTCGACGATGCTGCAGATGGTGAGCTCTGCCTTCATCTCGCTTGCAAGTCTGGCAGTCTTCACCAACTCAGATAGCCGCCGGCAACCAGAGAGAATCTCTTCCGATCCATAGCGACACACGTCATTAGTGCCGACATGAGCCACCACCTGCAGTTGGCTGCACCCTGTACCCTTGATGGCATCCGGAAGGACCCTTTCCACATCTTCCATGACTCCCCCCGGTATGCATATGGAGTGCACATTGGCTTTCTTCCCGTCCTTAGCTGCCATATCCCTAATGGGCTCCATCACCAGCCTAACACTGGAGCTCCCAATGACAAGCAATCCCACCTTCTGCACTTGTCCAGTCCTCTCAGGAAGACCGGCCATTGCCGCAACAGGATAGGCCGCCCTTGATGGCTCAGAAGTACTTTCAGTACAGGATTTTGGCTCCGTAAAGACACAGGACACGTGTGGGCTCAGCCCTGGTAGCCACAAGTGCACTGTCTGGTGCAGTGTAATGCACAACAGGGTGACAGACCCATTTTTCTCCATAGAGAAAATAGGTAATGAAAAATGTTTGCCTGGACAAGCTTTGACAGTTTCTGCCACAGCAAAGCTAAGAGTAGCCATTCAACATCTTTAAGCACAATAGCTCACGACCATATTGAAGTTTGAATGTGAGAGGTGTGTCGAAAGACACGTTTCCCGAGTCATACAGGTCATGATCGTCCCATGGCACACAGCCACTGCTCTCCGAATGTCGCACCACTAAAATCCTTCTTTGGAATTATACTGAAGATTGTGTGTACAGTGAATCGCACTGCTAGCCTCCGTGCACAAACCGATGAAGCAGTCGGAACTGTCGACCCTGCGATGTTGACCCGTACACTGGCAGAACTCTACAATCACCTCAATGTTCTATGACCTATGAATTGGGTACAAATTACACAATGAAATGCAGGTATAACAGAAGAAACTTTGGGAGATGCTTAACTTTTTACAACAAACCATAATACTTTACCTCTAATAGTTAACCAGTTATGAGTTTTTAAAATGATAGTTGGAATTTAAAGATAGCCTTTATACAGCAATAGCAGGCATGAAAACGTTTTTCTTTACTGCATTTGTCAGACTATATTCCATGTCAGAAGATTACAATTATGCTGAAATTTGCCTTCCAGTGATTGCTTCAGCAGAAAAAAGTTATACCTTTTTTGTAGAGCTGCTGAGATTGTTGGGGAAACTGCATCTTAGCCATATCATTAATTTTCACTGGAATAATTTTTGAACCTAGTACTTTAAATGGACAGCATACCCCAAAGATACACTTTCCTTCATTAGCACTTCAAGGGCTACTGTTTACTCGCCTTCTTTGTTAGTTCCAACCTCTCCCAGGAAGACGTTTCTATTAGCACTTAGCTCTGCTCCAGCTCTCCCTCGCTGCTTCCACCTCTGGCATATGCAATTCATGAACATATTTCTAAGTTTCCTTTGGTCTACATCTACATCCATACTCCGCAAGTCACCTGACGGGTACTTTGAGTACCTCTATCGCTTCTCCCTTCTATTCCAGTCTCGTATTGTTCGTCGAAAGAAAGATTGTCGGTACGCCTCTGTGTGGGCTCTAATCTCTCTGATTTTATCCTCATGGTCTCTTCGCGTGATATACGTAGGAGGGAGCAATATACTGATTGACTCCTCAGTGAGGATATGTTCTCGAAACATCGACAAAAGCTCGTACCGAGCTACTGAGCGTCTCTCCTGCAAAGTCTTCCACTGGAGTTTATCTATCATCTCCGTAACGCTTTCGCGATTGGTAAATGATTCTGTAACGAAGCGCGCTGCTCTTCATTGGATCTTCTCTATCTCTTCTATCAACCCTATCTGGTATGGATCCCAAACTGATGAGCAATATTCAAGCAGTGGGCGAACAAGTGTGCTGTAACCTACTTCCTTTGTTTTCGGATTGCATTTCCTTAGAATTCTTCCAATGAATCTCAGTCTGGCATCTGCTTTACCGATGATCAATTTTATATGGTCATTCCATTTTAAATCACTCCTAATGCTTACTCCCAGATAGTTTATGGAATTAACTGCTTCCAGTTGCTGACCTGCTGTATTGTAGTTAAATGATAAAGGGTCTTTCTTTCTATGTATTTGCAGCACATTCACTTGTCTACATTGAGATTCAATTGCCATTCCCTGCACCATGCGTCAATTAGCTGCAGATCCTCCTGCATTTCAGTACAATTTTCCATTGTTACAACCTCTCGATATACCACAGCATCATCCGCAAAAAGCCTCAGTGAACTTCACATGTTATCCAAAATGTCGTTTATGTATATTGTGAATAGCAATGGTCCTACGATACTCCCCTGCGTCACACCTGAAATCATTCCTACTTCGGAAGATTTCTCTCCATCGAGAATGACATGCTGCGTTATGTTCTCTAGGAACTCTTCAATCCAATCACACAAATGGTCTGATAGTCCATATACTCTTACTTTGTTCATTAAACGACTGTGGGGAACTCTATCGAATGCCTTGCGGAAGTCAAGAAACACGGCATCTACCTGGGAACCCGTGTCTATGGCTCTCTGAGTCTTGTGGACGAATAGCGCGAGCTCGGTTTCACACGATCGTCTTTTTCGAAACCCATGCTGATTCCTACAGAGTAGATTTCTAGTCTCCAGAAAAGTCATTATACTCGAACTTAATACGTGTTCCAAAATTCTACAACTGATCGACGTTAGAGATATAGGTCTAGAGTTCTGCACATCTGTTCGAAGTCCCTTCTTGAAAACGGGGATGACGTGCCCTTTTCCAATTCGTTGGAATGCTACACTCTTGTAGAGACCTACGGTACACCGCTGCAAGAAGGGGGGCAAGTTCCTTCGCATACTCTGTGTAAAATCTAACTGGTATCCCATCATGTCCAGTGGCCTTTCCTCTTTTGAGCGATTTTAATTGTTTCTCTATGCGTCTGTCGTCTATTTCGATATCTACCATTTCGTCATCTGTGCGACAATCTAGAGAGGGAACTACAGTGCAGTCTTCCTCTGTGAAACAGCTTTGGGAAAAGACATTTAGTATTTCGGCCTTTAGTCTGTCATCCTCTGCTTCAGTACCATTTTGGTGACAGAGTGTCTGGACATTTTGTTTTGATCCACCTACCGCTTTGACATAAGAGCAAAATTTCTTAGGATTTTCTGCCAAGTCAGTACATAGAACTTTACTTTCGAATTCATTGAACGCCTCTCGCATAGCCCTCCTCACACTACATTTCGCTTCGCGTAATTTTTGTTTGTCTGCAAGGCTTTGGCTATGTTTATGTTTGCTGTGAAGTTCCGTTTGGTTCCGCAGCAGTTTTCTAACTCGGTTGTTGTACCATGGTGGCTCTTTTTCATCTCTTACGCTCTTGCTTGGCACATACTCCTCTAATGCATGCTGTACGATGGTTCTGAACTTTGTCCACTGATCCTCAACACTATCTGTACTAGAGACAAAACTTTTGTGTTGAGCCGTCAAGTAGGCCTACTCTGAAATCTGCGTTTTGTCACTTTTGCTAAACAGAAAAATCTTCCTTCCTTTTTGAATATTTCTATTTGCGGCTGAAATCATCGATGCAGTAACCGCTTTATGATCGCTGATTCCCTGTCCTTCATTAACTGTTTCAAATAGTTCGGGTTTGTCTGTCACCAGAAGGTCTAATATGTTATCGCCACGAGTTGGTTCTCTGTTCAACTGCTCAAGGTAGTTTTCAGATAATGCAATTAAAAAAATGTCACTGGATTCTTTGTCCCTGGCACCCGTTATAAACGTTTGAGTCTCCCAGTCTATATCCAGCAAATTAAAATCTCCACCCAGAACTATAACATGGTCGGGAAATCTACTCGAAATATTTTCCAAATTTTCCTTTAGGTGCTCTGCCACAACAGCTGCTGAGCCAGGGGGCCTATAGAGACATCCAATTACCATGTTCGAGCCTGCTGTAACTGTGACCTACACCCAAATTATTTCACATTTTGGATCTCCGTCAATTTCCTTCGATACTATTGCACTTCTTATCGCTATAAACAGGCCTCCCCCTTCACTGTCCAGCCCCCTGTCTGCGGTATACATTCCAGTCTGAGTTTAGAATTGTCCTTCATTTTCACTCCAGTTTCCAATTTCAAAGTTATCAAATATTTGGTTAAGTGACTTCTTTTTTAATATGAGAAGAGTTTTTACAGGTGTGTAATTTTCTTCTGCTCCCCACTTCCCCACCAAAAAACCACACACCCTAAATACTGACAATATCAGTATGAAGCAAAATAATGAAATTACCTTCATATCTCATATAAATTTTAATTTAAAACTCTGAATGCACAAATATGTAATGTATTGCTGACTTTTCACTATTTTTTACTGCCTACAGAATTATTTCAAATATGAAACGTCAAATCACAAGCCGCAACATTCGACATATTCCAGACATGGGCCACACTACATTCGTGACGCCAATCAATTCATCACTACAGGTGGTCCCCTCTGATTGTGGGGCCATTTTATTTTCATTTATTTATTTTTCTAACACACATAAGCCTAACCAGTATTAGCAGCTGGATGAAACTGTAAGGACCCGTGACAGACAAACACAGTGAACAGGTGGAATGAACAATTAGTACAACCGACCCTTTTAAGGCACCACTCACTAAAAGCTTCACAGACAAGCAGCCAGGGTTGAAAATTAAACCTCCTTCATCACGTCATTACGGCTATACTGTATCTGCTGAAAACTCAGATATCTCAGATGACAGACACGCATCGAAGCGTAAGTGGTAAAACTCTGACACAGGGTTTCATTACAGCAAGTGCAAAGTGGTGTGAGGGTGCCACTTACCAGTTGACTGAGGACAGTACACAGTCTCACTAAAATTATGTCTTTGGGGGGCAAGTGTATTTTGCCCAAAACATGCAGAGGAGTGTAATTTCCTCCAGCTCATTTAATGACACGTGTCCGTGCCCAGGTGATACTACATACCAGTATATATCTGTACTGAGATGGAATGAGGGGGCAATAATTGTAAGATGTAAGTAGTAACGTTGTAGCAGTAGCACCTTCAGCCTCATTCCCTGAGAGACCGACGTGTCCGGGAACCCACAAAGATGACACACTGGCATGAGCTTCGGTGAGTGAGTTGGAGGCGTTCCCGATGTATAGTACTAAAGGGTAGTACCAAAGGGTGGTATGTAAGGGTGCCTACTGACTTTCAGAGGATCAAATTCATGACTCTTCCATTACACCTTGAGTTTAATTCTTGACTTCTCCAAAATGTGGTTGATACAGTGACAAAAACATTTTTGTCATTGAACCTGAAATCAGTTGAAATTAAAACTCAATGGAATCATTCTTGTATTCCTTAAAACACATGTCAACATGAATAATGTAACTATGTATGACTTGTAACAATATTATGAAAAGGAAATTTGCTACTCACTATATAGCAGGGATGCTGAGTCGCAGATTGGCACAACAAAAAGACTGTTACAAATAAAGCTTTCAGCCCATAAGACAATTATCAAAAATAGATGACACACACACACACACACACACACACACACACACACACACACACACACACATGCAACTCACACAAACACGACTGCAGTCTAAGGCAACTGTAGCCACACTGTGAGCAGCAGCACCAATGCATGATGGGAGTGGCGACTTGGTGGGGGTAAGGAGGAAGCTGGGGCAGGGAGGGGAAGGGATAGTAGGGTAGGGGTGGCGGACAGTGCAGTGCTGCTAGGGAGTGCGCTGGGATGAGGTGGAGACGGTAG
Source organism: Schistocerca americana (assembly GCF_021461395.2). Lineage (NCBI taxonomy): Eukaryota > Metazoa > Arthropoda > Insecta > Orthoptera > Acrididae > Schistocerca > Schistocerca americana. The sequence goes on from NC_060123.1 coordinate 719,794,899, forward strand.
GGCAGCAATGTGCAGCTTCGAGGTTAGACAGAGAGCATGGGAGATCTGGGGAGAGGGGATAGCGGAAAAAGAGTGAAGTAAAAGGACTGGGTGCAATGGTGGAATGAGGGCTGTATAGTGCTGGAATGGGAACAAGGAGGCTGCATGGGTGAGGACAATGATTAACTAAGGTTGAGGCCAGGAGGGTTATGGGAACATAGGATATATTGCAGGAAAAGTTCCCACCTGCGCAATTCAGAAAAGCTGGTGTTGGTGGGAAGGATACATATGGCACAGGCTGTGAAGCAGTCATTGAAATGAAGGATATTATGTTTGGCAGCACGCTCAGCAGCCAAGTGGTCCACTTGTTTCTCTGCCACAGTTTGTCGATAGCCATTCGTGCAGACAGACAGCTTGTTGGTTGCCATGCCCACATAGAATGCAGCCCAGTGGTTGCAATTTAGCTTGTAGATCTCATGATTGGTTTCACAGGTAGCTCTGTGTTTAATGGGATAGGTGAGGTTTGTGATGGGACTGGAGTAGGTGGTGGTGGGATGATGTATGGGACAGGTGTTGCATCTAGATCTACAACAGGTGTATGAGCCATGAGGTAAGAGGTTGGGAGCAGGGGTTATGTAGAGATGAACGAGTATATTGTGTGGCGGTATACAACTGTGGTAGGGATGGGAAGGATAGTGGGCACCACATTTCTCATTTCAAGGCATGATGAGAGGTAGTTGAAACCATAGCAAAGAATGTAATTCAGTTGCTCCAGTCCTGAGTAGTACGAGTTACAAGGAGAATGCTCCTCCATGGCCTGATGGTGGGACTTTGGGAGACTGGAAAGATAAAGCATGGGAGATTTGTTTTTATACAATATTGGGAGGATAATTACGGTCTTTGAAGGCTTTAGAGAAACCCTCTGTGTATTTCAAGAGGGACAACTCATCACTGCAGATGCAGTGACCATGGATGGCTAGGCTGTATGGAAGGTACTTCTTGATATGGAACGGGTGGCAGATGTCAAAGTGAAGGTAGCTGGTGGTTAATAGGTTTGATGTGGACAGAGGTACAGATGTAGCCATCTTTGAGGTGGAGCTCAACATCTAGAGAGGTGGTTTGTTGAATTTAGTAGGGCCAGGTGAAGCAAATGGGGGAGAACTTGTTAAGGTTCTGGAGGAAGTGGATAGGGTGTCCTCACTCTTGATTCAGGTCTCAAAGATGTCATTAATTAATCAGAGCCAGGTGAGAGGTTAAGGATTCTGGGTGTACAGGAAGGATTTCTCTAGATGACCCATGAATAGGTTGGCATAGGATGGTGCCATGCAGGTGCCCATAGCCATACCTTGGATTTGTTTGTAGGTAATGCCTTCAAAGGAGAATTAATTGTGGATGAGGATATAGTTGGTCATGGCGACTAGGAAGGAAGTTGTCGATTTGGACTCCATTGGGTGTTGGTAAAGGTAGTGTTCAATAGCAATAAGGCCATGGGCATTAGGGATGTTAGTGTAAAGGGAGGTAGCATCAATAGTGACAAGTAGGGTACTGTATGGTAAACGAACAGGAAATGTGGAGAGTTAGTGGGCGAAATGGTTGGTATCTTTTATATAGGAGTGTAAATTCTGGGTAACAGGTTGAAGTTATTGGTCTACGAGAGCAGAGTTTCTCTCAGTGGGGCACAGTAACTGACCACAATGGGGCATCCTGGGTGGTTGGGTTTATGTACTTAAGGAAGCAGGTAGTGGTAGGAGTGAGCAGAGAGATGGACTCTGGTGAGATGCTCTGGGATGGGCCTAAAGGATTTGAGTAGTGACTGGAGATCCTGCTGGATTTCTGGAATGGGATCACTGTGGCAAGGTTTGTAGGTGGAAAAATCTGATAGCTGGTGGAGTCCTCCTGCCAGGTAATCCTGGCGGTTCAAAACAACAGGGATTGAGCCTTTGTCCTCAGATAGGATTATAAGGTCAGGATCAGTTTTTAGATGGTCGACTGCATTTCTTTCTGCAGATGTAAGGTTAGTTTGTATGTTGAAGAACATGGCGAATGATGGTGAGGTAAGGTTTGAGGTTACAAAATTCTGGAAAGTTAACAGGGGGTGGTTTGGGGGCAGTGGGTATGGATCACAGTTGGATAGAGGAGTGAACTGAGTTAGGCAGGGTTCAACATAGGTGTTTGGTTGGGGCTGATTGGTAGGCTTGGTGGCAAGAAAGTTTTTCCACTGTAGGGACCAGGAGATGGAGTGCAGGTCTTTAACAAGTCCTGCATGACTGAATTTGGGAGTGGGGCAAAAGGTGAGACCTTTGGAAGAGACTGTTATTTCTGTGAGGCTAAGGGTTCTGGAGGAAAGGTTGATGGCAGTGTTTCAGGTCTGTTTAGGTTCTGGATGGTGTGAGGTGGTAGGAGGGAGTTTTGGAGGGTGGGATGAATGTAGTAGGTCTGCAAGACATGGTTTATCAGCTATGAGGGGATGAAGAAGAGGTTTGGAGGTCATTGTACAGGTGGTGGACAGTGGTACTCCAAGGCGGGAATAGGAAGTGAGCAAGTTGGAGAAGTTATTGAGGTGCCATTGCACCCAGTCTTTTCACTTCTCTCCTTTTCCACTACCCGCCTCTCCCCTGTCCTTCAACTAACCTCCAGACTCAGCATAGCTGCCCAACCCTCTCCACCTCGTCGCTGTGTGCTCCCTAGCAGCATTGCACTGATCACCACCCCTACCCTACTATCCCTCCCCCTTCCCACTCCAGCCTCCTCATTACCCCCACCCAGTCGCCACTCCCATCATGCACTGGTGCTGCCGCTTGCAGTGTGGCTTCAGTTGCCTTAGAGTGCAGTCATTTGTGTGTGAGTTGCGTTTGTGTGTGTGTGTGTGTGTGTGTGTTTGTGTGTTGTGTGTGTGTGTGTTGTGTGTGTGTGTGTGTGTGTGTGCGTGTGTATTTGATGAAGGCCTTATGGGTTGAAAGCTTTGTGTGTAACAGTCTTTTTGTTGTGCCTATCTGTGATGCAGCATCTCCACTATATGGTTAGTAGCAACATTCCTTTTCATAATATTGTTACATTCCATTGTGGATTTTCCGTTGTTTGATTTATGAATGACATCATTCACCAAATGCTATAAAAACATTAAATTCTCATTTAGCTTGGGTTATGGCTATTTTCAGATATATTTATCATGAGCGAATCCGGCAATACTTTGCAATTACCAAATATGTACTGGATTCATATACACGCCCTAATCTCCTCCTTCCACCCCTCTCTCTCCATTTTGTCCCCATCCCTCTGCGACCTCATTTTCCCTTCTCTCCTGATCCCAAGCCATACTTATTGAAGTTGCAAACAAAACCTTCACTGGGAAATGAAGTCACTTAAAATGAATGGGTCAATCAGCTGGAATGATTAACCCTTTCACTGAAGTGGATGTGTATAAATGTCATGCACCACCATTCCCCAAGTGCTGTAGACACGTATAAGTGCGCCACTCAGGTTTCCCTATGCTGCTACTGTCGTCTGTACACGTTCCGAGCCACCGACCTCTCACTGTCGCAGATGAATTTACTCCCATACTTCTGCGAATAAAAAAGTTTCAAGTATATATGGCCTGATATCAACAGCACACGAAGTTTATGCGATGTGTTTTTACCTATGCAAACCTTTTAAAATGGCGTGTAATGTCTTACTTAATTTGATGCTGTGTGGCAGAAATCAAATTTAGTCATGTATCGAGCAAAGATGTGTAAGATGTGCGACTGAATTTTTTTAATGTATAGTTTTCTTAAAAATGGACGATAAGTATTTTACAGCATCTGGAACACTGTATCGGCATTTGACAAGAATTAAAACCACAACAGAGCCACAATCAGCAGGAATGCAGAGTGTTCAGCAGGAATGCAGAGTGTATATCCGTAGCAGAAAAAGGGTTAATATAAGGGGTGAAGGAGAGACCTTTCCAGGTGATGGATCTGTGAGGATGGTAGTTTCAATGACAGCTTTTCTCGTAGTTTTAATCTGTGAACAGGTAGAATTGCAAAGTTTCGGATTCGGATTCCACGGCAGTATTCAAATCAGAAGCCAATTATCCATAAATACGACATTCCTTTACTCTCTTAAAAGTGACTGCAACAAAGGAAAAAAATAGTACACTGTTGTGTATACATTTTATGTATAAGATTACGTGTAAGGAGAAAGAATATATGCGAGAGGAACAAGTAGTCTAATGGTTTAAATTTCCTGATTTCCAAGTTAAAACTGACTGTGAGAAAGAAAATGAAACAGCACATTTTCACAGCTCAGCAATTTTCTTTCTTGGATTTGGTTGTACCAGAAAATCTCTACATATTTTGTGTGTGTGTGTGTGTTTAAAAAATATATAGCCAATGTCTCTCACAATGTTTATTAGAGCATCGTATAAAAATTTGAAATAAATTAGTCAGTAACTTTGAGATTTTTGCCAACATCATTTCATCTTTATACATTATTTATTTACCATACATATTTAACAAAACATGTAGCATATGTGTGTCTAGATGTTTATTAGAGTATCATGTAAAAGTTGAAGTAATTCAGTCAAGAACTTTTCAAGCTTCTTGCTAACACCATTTCACCTTACATAATATATATACATTTATATACCACCTATATTAAAGAAATGTCTAGCCTATGTCTATCTGAATGTTTGAAATTTGAAATAAACTGGTCAAGAACATTTGAGATTTTGGCTAACAACTTTTCGCCATTTGGTATTAGATATGTATTTATATATTATACATATACGGTATTTCAAAAATTATATAGCCTCTGTAGAAATACAGATGGTTCAATTTTGAGTGGTGACAAAACAATGTGTAGAAGATGGCTCAACACTTTGATGAACTGTTGAATGATGGTATAGGCTGTAAACCAAGGAACCTTACCCACAGTAACTACAAGGAACTCTGAAACTGGGGAACTAGTAGCAACTGCTGAGGAAGTGGAGGCAGCCATAAAGAAGCTGAAGAATAATATGTGCTCTAACTACAGGGGAATTTGTCTATTACCTGCAGCATGGTAAATGTTTTGCAACATCCTTTTTAAAAGGCTTACAACCCATGCTGAAACTGTTATTGGTGACTATCAATGTTGGTTTCATCAAGGAAGATCTACTATCGACCAAGTCTTCACAATATAGCAAATGCTAGCAAAATGCAAATGATTTGGGGTTGATTCATTTCGCCTCTTTATAGGCTTCAAATTGGCATATGACAGTACTGACACAAGGGCAATGGCAAAATTAGATATTCCTAATAAATGGATTGCCTTTATGAAAGCTGCTATGGAAAGCAACCAGAGTAAAATTAAAACACAGGAGATGTTTCAGTGTACTGTGACCACAAAAAATGATGTTAATCTAGACTCGAAAAATGTTACAAGAGAGGCTGGCATCAATACAAAAATGGACTATCCTGTGAAAATCAGTTCATGTGCTGGGATATGCAAATGATACTGGTATAATTGCAAGAATACCAAGAGCACTGAAAGAAGCCTCTATAAGGCTTGAAAGTGCTGCTAGAAAGATGAACCTACAGATAAAAGAAGCAAAAAGTTGTTGTTGTTGTTGTTGTTGTTGTTGTTGTTGTTGTTGTGGTCATCAGTCTTGAGACCGGTTAGATGCAGCTCTCCATGCTACTCTATTCTGTGCAAGCTTCTTCATCTACCAGTACCTACTGCAACCTACATCCTTCTGAATCTGCTTAGTGTATTCATCTCTTGGTCTCCCTCTACGATTTTTACCCTCCACGCTGCCCTCCAGTACTAAATTGGTGATCCCTTGATGCCTCAGAACATGTGATACCAACCGATCCCTTCTTCTGGTCAAGTTGTGCCACAAACTCTTCTTCTCCCGAATTCTATTCAATACCTCGTCATTAGTTATATGATCTACCCATCTAATCTTCAGCATTCTTCTGTGGCACCACATTTTGAAAGCTTCTATTCTCTTCTTGTCCAAACTATTTATCGTCCATGTTTCACTTCCATACATTGCTACACTCCATACAAATACGCTGAGAAAAAACTTCCTGACACTTCAATCTATACTCGATGTTAACAAACTTCAGAAACGCTATTCTTGCCATTCCCAGTCTACATTTTATATCCTCTCTACTTCGACCATCATCAGTTATTTTGCTCCCGAAATAGCAAAATTCCTTTACTACTTTAAGTGTCTCATTTCCTAATCTAATTCCCTCAGCATCACCCGACTTAATTAGACTAAATTCCATTATCCTCGTTTTGCTTTTGTTGATGTTCATCTTATACCCTCCTTTCAAGACACTGTCCATTCCATTCAACTGCTCTTCCAAGTCCTTTGTTGTCTCTGACAGAATTACAATGTCATCGGCGAACCTCAAATTTTTTATTTCTTCTCCATGGATTTTAATACCTACTCCGAATTTTTCTTTTGTTTCCTTCACTGCTTGCTCAATATACAGATTGAATAGCATCGGGGAGAGGCTACAGCCCTGTCTCACTCCCTTCCCAACCACTGCTTCCCTTTCATGTCCCTCGACTCTTATAACTGCCATCTGGTTTCTGTACAAATTGTAAATAGCCTTTCGTTCCCTGTATTTTACCCCTGCCACCTTCAGAATTTGAAAGAGCATATTCCAGTCAACATTGTCAAAAGCTTTCTCTAAGTCTACAAAAGTTAGGAACGTAGGTCTGCCTTTCCTTAATATAGCTTCTAAGATAAGTCGTAGGGTCAGTATTGCCTCACGTGTCCCAACATTTCTACGGAATCCAAACTGATCTTCCCCGAGGTCGGCTTCTACTAGTTTTTCCATTCGTCTGTAAAGAATCCACGTTAGTATTTAGCAGCTGTGACTTATTAAACTGATAGTTCAGTAATTTTCACATCTGTCAACACCTGATTTCTTTAGGATTGGAATTATTATATTCTTCTTGAAGTCTGAGGGTATTTCGCCTGTTTCATACATCTTGCTCTCCAGATGGTAGAGTTTCGTCAGGACTGGCCCTCCCAAGGCTGTCTGTAGTTCTAATGGAATGTTGTCTACTCCGGGGGCCTTGTTTCGACTCAGGTCTTTCAGTTCTCTGTCAAACTCTTCACACAGTATTATATCTCCCATTTCATCTTCATCTACATCCCCTTCCATTTCCATAATATTGTCCTCAAGTACATCGCCCTTGTATAAACCCTCTATGTACTCCAACCACCTTTCTGCTTTCCCTTCTTTGCAGAAAGTATATGCTTATAATTAAGGAAGATTATCCAAATGAGTTCCCATCCACAGAAACTGGTTTGTATAATTTTGATGTCATTATTGCTTACCTCAAATCACAAGTAAACTCTAAGAACAATGTCAGATCTGAAATCCAAAAATGAAAATTGTCCTCCAGCAAGTGCTACAGTGGCTCCAGAAAACATCTGAAATCTAAGTTTCTGTTCGGAAAAATTAAAGCTACGATATGTAAAGTTTTAGTAAGGCCAGTGTTAACATATAGTGCTGAAACAAAGGCATTAAAAAATTTCTACATCTACATCTACATCCATACTCCGCAAGCCACCTGAAGCTGTGTGGCGGAGGGTACCTTGAGTACCTCTATTGGTTCTCCCTTTTATTCCAGTCTCGTATTGTTCGTGGAGAGAAGGATTGTCGGTATGCCTCTGTGTGGGCTCTAATCTCTGTGATTTTATCCTCATGGTCTCTTCGCGAGATATACGTAGGAGGGAGCAATATACTGATGACTTCTCGGTGAAGGTATGTTCTCGAAACTTTAACAAAAGCCCGTACCGAGCTACTGAGCATCTCTCTTGCAGAGTCTTCCACTGGAGTTTATCTATCATCTCCATAACGCTTTCACGATTACTAAATGATCCTGTAACAAAGCGCGCTGCTCTCCGTTGGATCTTCTCTATATCTTCTATTAACTCTATCTTGTAGGGATCCCACACTGCTGAGCAGTATTCAAGCAGTGGGTGAACAAGCGTACTGTAACCTTCTTCCTTTGTTTTCGGATTGCATTTCCTTAGGATTCTTCCAATGAATCTCAGTCTGGCATCTGTTTTACCAACGATCAATTTTATATGATCATTCCATTTTAAATCACTCCTAATGCGTACTCCCAGATAATTTATGGAATTAACTGTTTCCAGTTGCTGACCTGCTATATTGTAGCTAAATGATAAAGGATCTTTCTTTCTATGTATTTGCAGTACATTACACTTACCTACATTGAGATTCAATTGCCATTCCCTGCACCATGCATCAATTAGCTGCAGATCCTTCTGCATTTCAGTACAATTTTCCATTGATGAAAAGCAAATCGATATATTTAAAAAAAGATTTCCATGAACTTTTTTGTGTTTTCTTCTTTCATCGATCAACATAAGTAGTAGTTCTGTCGCCCATCGTTTCTTTGCAGTTACCTTCTTTCTATCTACGGTGTGTTTTTCTTTCTAACTTCTGTCACTGCCCTTTTCAGAGATGTCCATTCCTCTTCAACTGCACTGCTTACAGCGCTATTACTCATTGCCATGTCTATAGCCTTAGAGAACTTCAAATGTATCTCATCATTCCTTAGTACTCCCGAATCCCACATCTTTGCATACTGATTCTTCCTCACTAATGTCTTAAACCTCAGCCTACTCTTCATCACTACTGCAGTGTGAATGAGTGTGTATCTGCTCATGGGTACACATTGCAATTCAGTACCTGATTTTGGAATCTCTGCTTGACCATGATGTAATCTAACTGAAAACTTCCCATTTAATTCATCTTTTTCCAATTATACTCGCTCGTCTTGTGATTCTTGAACAGAGTATTCTCTGTTACTAGCTGAAATTTATTACAGAGCTTAATTATTCTCCTCTCTCATTCCTTGTCCCACAGCCATATTCTCCTGTTATTTTTTTCTGCTTCTTTCCCTACAACTGCATTCCAATCCCCCATGATTATTAGCTTCTCATCTCCCTTTACATACTGTATCACCCTTTCAATATCCTCATACTTTCTCTATCTCTTCACCTTCAGCTTCAGCTTGTGACGTCAGCATATATACGAGGGTTGGAACTTTAATAGTGGCAAATATTTATTTACAGCTCGTACAAAATAGATACGTACAAAATAGATACGTGTTTCAAAGTTTTACTAACTTTCAAAGTATGCACCAGCATTGTGTTTAACCCGTTGCCAGTGATGTGGAAGTCACAGGCTACTTTTAGCAGTGCCAGATATATTGACTGTTCGAGCGGCAAGGTCTATTGCCCGACGAATTTGTAGCAGTTCTGAAGCAAATACCGTGAAGTGTTTCCTTCAGTTTAGAAATCGAGTTGGAGTCACGAGACCTTAATTCAGGGGAGTGCAGTAGGTGGTATAGCACTTAGCAGCCCCATCAGTCAAACAACTCAGTAACAGCTTGCACTGTTCAAAAATGGTTCAAATGGCTCTGAGGACTATGGGATTTAACTTCTAAGGTCATCAGTCCCCTAGAAATTAGAACTACTTAAACCTAACTAACCTAAGAACGTCACACAAACCCATGCCCGAGGCAGGATTCGAACCTGAGACCGTAGCGGTCACACAGTTCCCGACTGTAGCGCTTGCACTGTACGGCTTGAACATTTTGCTGCAAAATGAGGGTTAGATACTGCAGAAAGTGTCATCACTTCTGTCCCTAAGCTTGTCGTAGGCTGTGTTCTAAAAATGAACAGCACAGAGACAGAAGTGATGACACTCTCTGCAGGACCTGACCTTCATTTTGCAGGACAATGCTCAAGCACATACAGTGCAAGCTGTTACTGATTTGTTTGAATGATGGGGCTGGAAGTGCTATGCCACCTACTGGACTCCCCTGAATTAAGCCCTTGTGAGCTCAACTTGATTTCTAAACTGAAGGAAACACTTCACGGCATTGCTTCATAACTGCTACAAGTTCGTCGGGCAATAGACCACTCCGCTCCAACTCCAACACAACTGGCACTGCTAAGAGTATCCTACCACTTCCACATCGCTGGCAATGAGTATTTCACAATGCTGGTGACTACTTTGAAGGTCAGTAAAACTTTGAAACACGTATCTATTTTGTATGAGCTGTAAATAAATATTTGCCACTATAGTTCCAACCCTCATGCCTCAACTATCGTTGTTGGTGTTGGTTTGTTGTTGATTCTGATAAGAACAACCCGATCACTGAACTATTCACAGTAACACACTCTCTGCCCTACCTCCCTATTCATAACGATCCCCACTCCCACTATACCATTTTCTGCTGCTACTGACTTTACTCTATCCTCATCTGACCAGAAATCCTTGTCTTCTTTCCTTTCCACTTCACTGACCCCTACCATATCTAGATTGAGCCTTTGCATTTCCCTTTTTGGATTTCCTAGCTTCCCTACCATATTCAAACTTCTGACATTCCAGGCCCCAACTTGTAGAACATTATCCTTTCATCAGTTATTCAATGTTTTTCTCACGGTCACCTCCACCTCGGTAGTCCCCTCCTGCAGATCCAAATGGGGGACTAATCCGGGATCTGTTGCCAATGGAGAGATCATCATGACACTTTTTTCAATTACAGGCCACATGTCCTGTGGATACACGTTGTGTGTCTTTAATGCAGTGTTTTCCATTGCCTTTTGCATCCTCATGCTGCCGATCATTGCCGATTCTTCCGCCTTTGAGGGCAGTTCCCCACCCCAAGAACAAGAGAGTGTACTGAACCTCTATCTGTTCTTCTGCCCTCTTTGACAAAGACATTGGCAGAATGAGGGTAAATTATTATGCCAGATGTCTTCGGCTGCCAATGGCGATTATTAATCAAAATATAAGCAGTGGCGGGTTTTGAACCTGGAACCGATAACGTATTGATTACTAATCAAAGACGCTACCCCTGGACAACAAGTGCTGCTTCCTCCCTCCTATGGCCTCTTATCTGTCATTTTGATATACATTCCATGACTTGCTAAACATCTCAGAGTTTTCTACTTTGGGTTTCAGCCAGCTCTCGGCCCCAAGAATAACTGGGCACGAGAACTTTCCTGGAAGGTAATAAATTCGTGCTCTTTATTATGAATATTTCAACAGTTTAATCATAACAATGTGTCTTTATTCTGAACACCGTTAGACTTCCCTTACTGCATATCAACTGGCAAGTGTTTATCAGAGCACCGGAAACTTCTGCCTAGATGAAAAAAACCCTCACGTGCACTCCACATGTAGTCTGCTACCTTAGTAGCTGCTTCCTTTGTGTATAGCATTCCCTCAAGGGGAGTGCTACAAATCCCCACATGAGAATGCAAGTCTAGAAATCTGCACCCGAGACCATCACAAAGTTGACGAAGCCTTCGGTTCAATCTCTCCACTCGGCTCCAAACCAAAGGACCTCGATCAACTCTGCGAACGACGTTGCAAACTGCATGCTCCACTTGCACCCAGTGAGCAAGGCCAGCAGTCTTCGCCACCTCCACCAGTTGCCTGTACGAACTGAGGATTGCCTGGGAACCCACACGACAGGCATCGGCGGTATCGACACGAGCCACAAGTTACAGAAGACTGCACCCTGCACAATCGGTAGACACAGGAAAGGCTGCCTCCACATCTTGGGTGAAGCCCCATGGCAGATATACTGAGTGCACATCAGCTTTCTTTCCAGTCCTGAATGCTATCTGCCTAAGGGGCTTCATAATGCATTCAAGCTCCCAATAGCTAGTAACCCCCCCCCCCCCCCCCCCCCCCCCCCCCGAAGTGACTGCTCGAACCCTACCGAAGAAGTGGCCACCTTGCCACTCACAGGGTGATCGGGCGAGACCAGACTGCCAGTCTCCACATTGGCCCTCCACCTCGAGCAATGTGAACGCGTTACTCACCCTGATGTGACGGCAGATCCATCGTGTTGGGTGTACTAGAAGATGCCTCGGAAGCATAGCTCGTGGGCAAAACAAGTGACACTTGATGTACCCATGTGATGTGCTAGATTCTCTGCCACTGCTGCACCCCGAGCCAGCAGCCAGAAAGTGACTGGCCATAACCAAAACCACATTGTAGACTGCGGCCAGCTCCTCCTGCATCTGCACACAGGGTGCACACATCCTATCCGTCCTACCGAGACTAAATGAAGGAGTGAACTACAAAAGCAAACAATCGTAGATATTTGACTTGTTACCAATGGATGCTGGTGCGTTAAAGAGCTGTAGCTGGCTGTTCTGTGAGCAACTATACACTGAATGAATTTGCACTTACGGAAATGAGAAACTAAACGTCAGAGAACTCCAAAAAAGCTCCCACCCACTAACTTGCAGAACACAAGTTGAAGTTACTTCCGAAACCTATAAAACAGAAGAAGACTGAACTGTAAGAAACACCTCACAGATAATACAACTCTTGAAAGATACAAAAATTGAAGACACAGCTACCATTCTCTTTTGACATAGAAAGTATGAACTCTAACATACCAATAGCAGAAAAAATATCATCACAGACAAAACCTGAAGGACAATCAGCTGAACACATCATGGAAATGCAGACATTGCTGGAATTGATAACTGAGCAGAACTACTTTCAGTTTATTAATGAGTACTACTTAAAAGAAAATGGGCAACTAATGAATCCCCAGTGTCAGGTGCTCTAGCCAACATTTCCATGAACCATGTAAAAGACTCGATTTTTAGAAACATTATCACATAGAATTATAATATTCTTTATTGGATCAGCCACATGGATGATATCCTTTAACTGATGAACCTCCAGCAAAAATTGATCAGTTACATTCAGATATAATCACAATACACAAAAAGGCAAGATTCACAATGGGGAAAAAACCATAAGAAAGACTTTCTACAGAGATCTTGTTGTAATCTTTTTGGTGCAAAGAACCATTCCGTTAAAAAGGGTTTACGGATTGCCAATGTGGAAATAGCAAAAGAAATGCAATCAGTGACTAAGAACAATGTGAAACCTGGTCAGAAGATCTGTCCAACTTGTAGAAAACAATTTTTAGAAAAGTAAGCAGAAAAATCACAGTCAACTCCAAACCAGTCAGAATATGAAGCATACCGGCATCTAGAAGTATCATTCGATTCAAGTCTAACTGCTTTTGGAGTCTCCCCTCTAAAATTTCAGAGAGTATCAAAAAGGGATGTGAAAGGTTACGCAAAACAAAAAAAAAAATAACCGAATCTCAAGAGGCAATTGCGAATAACGTTGGTGCTGCTGGAGGATTCACCCCAAAAGATCTTCAGACACCTATTACAAGCAAGACATGTCCCGACTGTGAAGATTATAAGCAGCTGATTAAAGAATTGAAAGAGAAGTTGCAGCTGTCAAGGCAGCCTGAAAAATTGAAAATACTGACATTAGTACCACAAAGCTGGACTATAAAAGAGACAATCGAAGAATTTGGTGTTTCAGAGAGGATGGTAAAAGCAGCTAGGAAGTTATAGGCAGATAATGGTGTATTAGTTCTGCCAAAGAACAAGTGTGGCAAGATGACTCCTGATGCTGTAAAAGAAAGAGTGGTAACATTTTTTTTTCAGAATAAGGATTTTAGCAGAATTTGTCCAGGTAACAAAGACAGTGTATCAATTAGAATAGAAGGAAAGTAAGTTCTGATGCAAAAATACCGTCTTCTGAATAATTTGAAAGAATTGTTTGCTGCATATCAACTTCAGCATGGGCCTGAAATTGGATTTTCCAGATTTTGCGAATTGAGGCCAAAATGGTGCATCACTGTTCGTGCTGCAGGAACCCACTCAGTCTGTGTTCGCACTTTATACCAAAATGTGAAACTGATGCTTGCAAGCACTCTAATTGAAGAAGATTATAAGAGTCTGATTGCTAAAACAGTGTGTGATTTGGAATCCAAAGACTGGATGCTTCATCACTGCGAAATCTGTTTGGGAAAAGAACTACTGGAACAGTTTTTAGAAAGTAGTTTTGAAGACAGTGATCCAGATGATACCATTGAGTTTAAACAGTGGGTGCACCCTGATGGAGATACATTAGAAACCAAGCAGATGACCACCGAAGATTTTATTGAGGACCTGATTTCAAACATTCACAATCTTTCCACTCATTATTATGTTGCAAAACACCAGAGCAAGCACCTAAAATGCATAAAAGAAAGCTGTAAACCAACTGAACTGATCATATTAATGGACTTTGCTGAAAATTATTCCTTCATTGTCCAGGATGCAGCTCAAGGTTTTCACTGGAATAACAGCCAAGCAATTTTACACCCATTTTTTGTGTACTTCAGAAATAACTTGGGCATCAGCTACTGTATAATAAACAGTCTGAAACATGATGCAATTGCTGTACATGCTTTTATGGTGAAATTAATAGAAGATCTAAAGTGTCTCCTTGGGATAATCACACACATTTACTACTTCAGTGATGGGTCAGCAGTGCAGTACAGAAACTCTAAAAATTTTCTGAATCTCTGCCACCATTAAAATGACTTTGGAATCTCACTGAATGGAACTTTTTTGCTACAAGCCGTGGAATATTTCCATGTGATGGAACTGGAGGAACTGTAAAGTGCCTTCAAAGACCAACTGAGGACCAGATTCTGAAACTAACTGATTTGTTTAAATACTGTACAAAGAATATCAGAGGAATCCAATTCATTTTTGTTTCAAAATAAGAAATTGAAACATTAAAAAGTGAGCAGGAAGTAAGGTTCAAAAATGGCTGCACAGTATCAGGAACAAGAGAGAATCACCGTTTTATGCCATTAAATGAAAATCAAGTTTGTGTTATAATAGTATCCAATGAAACAAATATTTTTGTGGTAAATGTTGACAAATTCAAGCAACAGTTTCATTCAGAAATATTACAGCCTTACAACTGGGCCAATACATTGCCTCTATATATGATGGAAAATGGTGGATTGGTAATGTGTCTGAAGTTTCAGAAGAAGGAAATGATGTTTTAGTCAGTTTCATGCACCCCAATGAACCTGCAAATTTGTTCTATTGGCGAGCTAGGCAGGATGCTTGTTGGATTCCAAAACAACGCATTATTTTTGTCATTCCAGCTCCATCAGCAACAAGAATGTGCAGACGTTATAGCTTGTTAGAATCAACTGTAATTGCTATTAGTAACCAATTTCAGCAAATGAATTAATCAGAACTGAAATATTTGGCTTGGGAACCATAAAGAGTATGACATGTATTTTTTAATGTAATATAAATGTAAGTTTATTTGGTACAACAAGATTTATGGGCCATTTTGATAGCACACTATGATGAAATTACAATAGTTTAACCTTTTGTTTTACAAATGAGATACTGTACGCAAAAAATTGATCAGGATCACAAAGTTTCAGCATGACAGGTCTCTTATATCCTGAATAATGGTAAATCAAAGTTGATCATTTGTTGATTTAAGTCGCAATGTTGAGAAATGTAATGTAAGTAAAACATAAGTTTATTTGTTCTTAAATGCAAAGTCTCCAAAATAAAAACAACTTTTTCTGATCAAACAAGGTGAGCTCTTTTCGACGAAAATCAGATCAAATTTGAGTGATCTCTTTTGAGATATGACCCTTTGGAAGTGAGCCAAATTGACTGATTAAATTTTTTAGCACACTTTGAACTTCGATAACTCAGTTATTATTTGAGCAATTTGTGTGCCACTTCCAGAGCGTCATGACACGCTGGCCGGCTACAGCTAACTAAAGTATTAGCTTCAGAAAGTTACTCTTTCAGTAGATACAAGGCAATAAAGTATAGCCAAAATTCAGTGCGACAAGATTTATGAGCCACTTTGTAGCACACTATGATGAATCTACCGTAGTTTGACATTTTGTTTTACAGCTACGCTATTGTACCCAAAATGTTGAACAGGATCACAAAGTTTCAGCACGGCTGGTCTCTTAGGTACTGAACAATGGTAAAACAAAGTTGATCATTTATTCATTTCAGTCACAATGTCAAAAAATGAGTCTTTACGAAAAGGTGGCTAGTGGCCCCACCATACCACTTATGAAGCTGTAATTTGGTAGTGCTTCATGTAAGGTCTATATGTACATCCTCTAAAAATTTCATCAAAATTGGAGATGGTCGAGTGGGGACCCTTAGTCCAATTGACATGGAATGACTCCTAAGGGTGGGCGAACAGCAAATTGAATACCACCATTACCGATGGAGAGTGCCACGAACTTGTAAGTCATTTTCAGCCAGGTATCCGAATACTTTTGATCACATAGTGTATACCCTATAAGTGCAAATGATAACCTGTTTGTGCAAATGAATAAATCATGTAATATTTCAGGACAACCACTGAAGGTGCCTTATAACTAATGCGAAGCATGTTTACATGCACAAAGTAAATAAATAAATAAATAAATAAGAAACTTAAAGTGCAGCATGAAAAAGAACTTTTCTTTTGAACTAGTGTAATTTAGTTTGAAAGAAGCTCACAATCTGCAGGAGTGCCATCGGAGCTCTGTTTCTGAACCTACTCAAAGGTGTGAAGCAGACTTCAAAGGTTCTGTTGTGAGCTAGGCTGCAACTTCCTGGGCTCGCGTCGTAGTATCGAGAATGGTAGCGTGCCCTAAACTGGTCAGGTGTGCACTACACATCAGAGGCTGCTGCCCAGGTAGACTGTATGTGCCTGCAAGGATGTGTGGGAAATTTTTCTTTTTAGCTCAGGCGTCTCTCCATCTGGTATAAAAATTATATTGCAGTAGAAATGGACCCTACCACAGTTCAAAGTTTTCGATTTGCTCCAGTTACCTCCGTAGATGTCAGGAGGTTGTTTCCTCAGATGAAAAAATTATTATCTGACAGCACACTCAGCACAGCCCTCCACTCGCAACAATTGACAAAGAATAACTCGCGTCATCAGTGTGTCCGACACAGTGTCATGGCAGGAATGTTCTGTATCTTGTCCTAATTAATTAGTTAGACAAGGTAATGCTGCAGCAGTCCCATCTTTCTGCGACGAATGTGTGTGTCAGCTAAAAGTAGCAACACCCAAATCAAAAATGGTAAAATCGGACACAGTCCAGTTTTTTACTCGACTGTCAAAATCGTCACACTCCCAGCAGCGTGCCCGGCAGATACTCACTGCAGTAAGGCACAGCAGGCTGCCCCTTCTCCACAGCGAGGCGCTTGTGGAGGGCAGTGTTGTAGTGGCGCCTGAGGTGTGGCACGCTGGTGAACCACCGTACGCACAAGGGGCAGTGGTACGTCTTGGGCAGTCGGTGCGGCCTGGCGTCCCAGTAGTCGGGGGGTGGCGGTGGAGCCGCGTAGCCTTCCGGAGGTGGGTCCGCAGGGCACGGGGCCGCGTAGCTGTTCGGAGGTGGGCCCGCAGCGTACAGATCCGTGTGTCCGCTCGGAAGTCGGTCTTCCGGCGCCCGGACACTGAGGACGCGCGGCCCCCAGGAAGGTGGTGGCAACTTACCCCTCTTCGTCAGCAAGTCTTCAAACTGCTGCTGGAAAAGGTGAAACCTGGGGTTTGCAGTCCTCCTACTGTACCCACAATATAACTTGGCACTTTTGGCTGAGGCTGCCAGGAGCCTAAATGTGTGTTCACCACCTAAAAACATGGGCTGTTGCTAGCAGTTTCATAGCTGAAGTTGGCAAAAGAAAAACAAAAATCTGTACCGAGATGAGTTCATTCAACTCCCACATATTCTTCTGCTCTTATTTCGAAAGTGCCAAGTTATTTTACGTACATAGTATTATTTCTATCATCATCATTATTATTATTATTGTTATTATTATTATTATTATTATTGACAGTAAACACAACAAATGAGTTCACTATGTTGGATTTTTAATTGTATAACTAGTCCAACTGCACAATATATCAGTGGGTAATTTGTGGAAATCCTAGTAAAGTTGCCCAAAATAACTTTCAAATAAACTAATTTTGTGGCAGTGTCTATTATTTCAAAAACATATTATGTGGACAGTCTGATGTGAAGACTATCAGGATATTTCTTTCCAGCAACCCCAGGAATGTTCTCTGGATGATTGTCAGAAAGGAATCTGATGTGCCCCACAGAATCATTTTTTGATCGATACAAAAGCAATTTGTAGTGACTCGCTCTTTTTGTGCTAGCAGTTTTACTTCTCTTACCTCTGTACCAAAGACCTTCCTCAGAAATATAAGCACTGTCAGTTCGCTTACACCAATAATGAAACTTCCTGGCAGATTAAAACTGTGTGCCCGACTGAGACTCACTATGTCAAAATCTGCTGTTGTATTATCATACTTTGCACTGTTTCAACATCTAAGCCACTCAAGGATTACTGCTGCTTACTAAGAACAAATGTCACCCAAGATTGCCAACAACAGCTGGAAGAAGAATAATGTTGTATGAAACTTAAATTGTTCGAGTTCTAGTGATGCACCGTTTACATGTAATTTACATTTCCTTGAAAATAACCCACTTTTGAAAAATCCAGGATGGAATATGACAATATTATGAAAAGCATAGTTTTCTACTAACTATATAGCGAAGAAGCTGTCGCGGATGTGCACAACAAAAAGACTGGGGCAGAAAACAAAATAAAAGTTTAAACTGGGAGACATATGTAGACGCAAATAAATTAAATTCCCTAGCTTTTGCAATGTCTATTTTATCTGGTGCTATTCACATGGACACAACAAAGACAGTCTACCACAGGTATTTTGAATCTGTTATTCGGTATGGCATAATTTTCTGGGGAAACTCTACAAGCAGTACAAGGCAACTAATTCTTCCAAAGGAAATCATTAGAAATACAGAAATGAGTCATGTCACCCATTGTTCAAGAAATTAAAAATAATAACAATTACTTCATTGTACATTTTTGAAATTTCAATTTTTGTATATAATAATCAACATCACCTTGAAAAGTTCCGTTTTAAGCATAGCTACAGTATTCGTCACAAGGAAAACTTCAAATTTCCTTCACATCACTTAAAGTTTTATGCTCAGACACCACTGTACTTGGGGTTAAAATATATAACTAATTAAAAGGAAGAAACATGGTAACAATGAATCTTGGTTCGCTGAAAAGTTTACTCCAAAATATTTTAATACAGAAATGTTACTACACCATTGAAGAATTCATGGAAGACAGTCTGACACTTTGAACAATAAAAATCTATACCTAATATTGCAGTGTTGCCTGTGCAAAACAAAGGAAATTGGTAAACTGTTAATTTATAGTAAATATTGTAGCGTAGTATTTTATTGGAATTATTCTTAAAATAGTGTAAAAAGAATTTCTGTAAGTCATTATACATCATACTTTTGCTAAACTTGATATGTCTTCTGTACAACAGATCATATGATCTGTACAATGTATCTAATGAGACTAATAAATCACATTTACACAGTTACGCATTTACTGTCACAAAATAAGCTTTAGGCCAACAATGCCTTTGTCAAAAATAACGACACACACACACACACACACACACACACACACACAAACGACCACAGGCTCTGGCAGCAGAAGCTACAGTAGTCTGGCTTCAGCTGCCAGAGACTGTGGTCATGTGTCTGTGAGTTGCATTTGTGTGTGTGTGTGTGTGTGTGTGTGTGTGTGTGTGTGTGTGTGTGTGTGTGTGTGTGTGTGTGTGTGTGTGTACGTGTGTGTCGTGTATTTTTGACAAAGGCGTTGTTGCCCGAAAGCTTATTTTGTGACAGTCTTTTTGTTGTGCCTGTCTGCAACACAGCATCTCCTCTATGTGGTAAGTCGTACATAACTATTCCTTTTATAACATTCACTTTTGAAAATTGTCATATTGCCACAAATTTTGTCTGATAGGCTTAGCCCTTCTATATAGTCACTGCACCTCTCTAGCCTCACCTCACTTGCAGAGTAAATTAAAGCTACTGTTTCCCGCGTCTTCAGTTTACTTTTGGACAACAACCGCCCAGCAAATATAAACAATTACACCAAAGGATACGTTTTTCTAGTTGTTATTATTCAGACTGCCATTTGTATTTTGCTTATGCTTAACATTTAGTTAGTGTTGTCTGAAAAAAAGAAAGCTATTTTGGTGAAGATTTAAAATTTCATAGTATCATCTGCTCAAAAGAAATCAAACCCATTAATAACCATTTTTAATTTACGTATGAAGGTGCATATGAACTACTTATTGTGACGATTGTGTTATCAGAAAACATCACACTACCCTAAACCTAATGAAACAACTATTTTTCAGTAATTTTTGAGATGTTTGTATAAACACACCCCAACTTACGGCTACTTACACAGAGGTGTCAACCAAAGCAGAGCGGGAGTAGTTTTAGATTACTATTGTTGACAGCAAGTATTGCTCTCTGTGTAGTTGGCACGTAAAATTTTGGACTGTCCGTAGCACTTCTCAGACCATGTTCAAAACCTTTCATTTGCCCATTGCGTCCTATAGTTGTGAGAGGTGTGGCGTAACTGAACAAAGACACAAGTCACCTACAAACCTGTGAAATGAAATTCCTTAGGTGTGTTCCTCAAATCTTTCACTCTCACTATCAGAAACATGAGATTCCGAAGAATTTCCATCTCTTTTAGAGACAGGTGGACGTGTCGCATCAGCCGCCATACTTGGCTCAGCTGTTGAAGTCGAGTTTCTGTTGCTAGTCGTCCCTGGCAGAGAGGTAATTCTCGCTGTTGCTTCTAGTTAGAATCATCAGAAATTCTTCATCTGTACAGTCACAATGGCGTGCCATTTAGTCGGTCAAAAATGAAGATAGAAACAGCGACGCAAATGGGATTACAGCAGCAAACTCGCACACGGCAAACGTCGGAAAGCTGCCGAACACCGAACGTGGAAATACAGTTACATGGCCTCTAAGTGTCTCAAATCTTAAAACGAACACTCTCGAATGGCAGCGTGTCGTAACCTGTCGAAAGCACAGAGGCAAGCGAAAACAGCTACAGAGCACCTGATGCCCTGACAGATGGACTAGTGCTGCTGGTAAATGTGTCCAGAGCACCTGGGGACACCAATAGCAGAAGTGTGTGTTAAAACGTCTGGAGCAGCCAAAAGTTTAAAAATTATACTTAAATATAACGACAATGCACATGACGGCTTAAAGGGGCTCGAGACGTGTGGAGTTGTGATCACTGGAGTTGCTGTATTTGGTTGCTTCTTTGTGCAGTCCGACAGTGGCCTCTAGTACTGGAGGATGAGGTTTTTACCAAAATTCGTCATTTGAAAAATATGTCATCTTACATTGACAGATTAAACTATTGCTGATGAAGTAGATGTTTTTATGTCACGTAATAGACTAATATAGGGGCTGTCGCATCTCTGTTGACCTGATGCTGTGACAGCATTCCTTAGCCTCTCACTTAGAAACGTCTGTCCACTGTGCTGTCATTCAAAAAATATCACTCAATTCTAAACCAAATTCAATATTGCATTTGGTTACGAGATTACTAGATTGCAAACGAGAAATTCTATTGTTTTCATGTATTAGAATACCAGATAAAAACATTACCAGCTATTAAGCAGCTTTAGAACAAGATGGTGACATTCAAATGAAACAAGGAAAAAATTAGTGAAAAATTTAATGCCTAACAAACAAAATAAATCATATTAATCTGACATTATCAGTGGTAACCTTAACATTACAAAAGACTGGACACGATTGCTAATATGGTGTGTGATCACCACGGATGGGAACGCATTCCTCACAACGTGCTCACACGCTGGCAGTTAGGAGTTCTCGCAGTGGGCACGTTCAAGTTGTCGATGGCACACGGGGACGTGCTGCAGTATGTCCCCGAGATGCATCCCACGCATGCTCGACGTGAGCGAATATCTTCTCGTTCTCCTTTCCCTGTCCTGTTTGATGTGGTTGTACATTTTTGTTCATAAAAATGAAGTTGTGCCGAGAAAGCACGCTTAAAAAAGGAGTACAGTCTCACAACAATGTCGAATCGTGAGTGGTACCGTGTTCAGTGATTTGTAAAAGTGCCAACGAGGAACCAATGAGGATTGGAGTCGTGTGCTCTTCTCAGATGAGGCAGATTCAATTTGCACAGTGATTCCAGATGTATCCTCATGTGGTGAGAGCTGGGACCATGTAATGCACACAGGAATGTTGTAAAACATAATGATTTTGGCTGTGCAGGTGTACGGTGTAAGGAACAGTATAGCCGCTCAGGCACACTGACCTCCAAATCTTCGAATGTGGTACACTCGTCAGTCAGTATCACTGTAACACTGTTTTTCTTCCCCGCATGTTTTTTCAGGGATGAATTTGGCCCAGGCCCCACTGTGTGCAACGGCATTGAACGGTGCAGGTGGAGGAACTATTGGTATGAGAGGGTATCAAGTACACGGACTGGCGTGCCCGTTCCACGACTTAAATCCTGTCGAACACATCTGAACGTGTCGCAAAGATGTAGCGTATTGCAGTACATTGGTATGCGCCGACAAATGTACTGTTGGTGGACGAATGGAACACTGTGCTACAAGAACTTCTTACCGACCATGAGGCCAACATGAGAACATGGTACAGAGCATGTGTTGCCATCTATAAATTGCAGTACTTTCAATGTAATAACTGTCTCGTAATAAAAGTGCAATTCCTGTTTGCCTCATTGGGTGTTCCCTTCATTAACCTTCTGTAGTATATTGCAGCAGTTCACTCTACGTACAGAGCAAGTTTCACTGAATTGCGTTACTCGGCAGCGAGGTCGCACAAAATTTACTTTCGTTCTTAAGTTTTACACACCGGTGCATCTGGTGTTGTTACATGTGACCGACACTTTACAAGATATTGCAGTCTGTGTATCACAGTTCCTTTTACTATAAAACTCAATAGTGCATTAATAATGTGAAGCTGCGTTAAGGAAACAGTACTGAGAGAAGTCGTCGGATCGAGCAGAACCCAAGTGTTTTCGGGCTGTGACATAAACTGCTCGAGCCGTTAAAGTTGTGCTCGAGGACAGAAATTTGTAGAATGGTTGGCGGGAGAACAGTGACAATGGCTCACCTGCGATCTAAGATGAATATGGAGAGGGAAGTGGTGACGAGCACGAAAATTTGCCCCACTGCTGACGGTGGGAATATACGGGTTGGTCCATTCATAGTGACCGGGCCAAATATCTTACGAAATAAGCATCAAACGAAAAAACTACAAAGAACGAAACTCGTCTAGCTTGAAGGGGGAAACCAGATGGCGCTACCATTGGCCCGCTAGATGGCGCTGCCATAGGTCAAACGGGTTTCAACTGGGTTTTTTTAAAAATAGGGACCCCCATTTTTTATTACATATTCGTGTAGTACGTAAAGAAATATGAATGTTTTAGTTGGACCACTTTTTTCGCTTTGTGATAGATGGCGCTGTAATAGTCACAGACGTATAAGTACGTGGTATCACGTAACATTCCGCCAGTGCGGACGGTATTTGCTTCGTGATACATTATCCGTGTTAAAATGGACCGTTTATCAATTGCGGAAAAGATGGCTATTGTGATCAAAATGCCCAACGGACGTGTGCTATGTATGCTGCTCGGTATCCTGGAAGACATCATCCAAGTGTCCGGCCCGTTCGCCGGATAGTTACGTTATTTAAGGAAACATGAAATGTTCAGCTACATGTGAAACGTCGACCACGACCTGCAACAAATGATGATGCCCAAGTAGGTGTTTTAGCTGCTGCCGCGGTTAATCCGCACATCAGTAGCAGACAAATTGCGCGAGAATCGGGAATCTCAAAGACGTCGGTGTTGAGAATGCTACATCAACATCGATTGCACCCGTACCATATTTCTATGCACCAGGAATTGCATGGCGACGACTTTGAACGTCGTGTACAGTTCTGCCACTGGGCACAAGAGAAATTACGGGACGATAGCAGATTTTGTGTACGCCTTCTATTTAGCAATGAAGCGTCATTCACCAACAGTGTAACGTAAACCGACATAATGTGCACTATTGGGCAACGGAAAATCCAAGATGGCTGCGACAAGTGGAACATCAGCGACCTTGGCGGGTTAATGTATGGTGCGGCATTATGGAGGAAGGATAATTGGCCCCCATTTTATCGATGGAAATCTAAATGTTGCAGTGTATGCTGATTTCCTACGTAATGTTCTACCAATGTTACTACAAGATGTTTCACTGCATGACAGATTGGCGATGTACTTCCAACATGATGGACGTAAGGCACGTAGCTCGCGTGCTGTTGAAGCGGAATTGAATAGCATATTTCATGACAGGTGGATTGGTCGTCGAAGCACCATAACATGGGCCGCACGTTCACCGGATCTGACGTCCCCAGATTTCTTTCTGTGGGGAAAGTTGAAGGATGTTTGCTATCGTGGTCCACCGACAACGCCTGACAACATGCATGAGCGCATTGTCAATGCATGTGCGAACATTACGCAAGGCGAACTACTCGCTGCTGAGAGGAATGTCGTTACACGTATTGCTAAATGCATTAACGTTGACGGACATCATTTTGTGCATTTATTGCATTAATGTGGTATTTACAGGTAATCACGCTGTAACAGCATGCGTTCTCAGAAATAAGCTTGCAAAGGTACATGTTTCACACTGGAACAACCGAAATAAAACGTTCAAACGATCTGTATGATATGTATTTTAATTTAAAAAACCTATCTGTTACCAACTGTTCGTCTAAAATTGTGAGCCATATGTTTGTGACTATTACAGGGCCATCTATCACAAAGCGAAAAAAGTGGTCCAACCGAAACATACATATTTCTTTATGTACTACACAAATATGTAATAAAATGGGGGTCCCTATTTTAAAAAACGCAGTTGATATCCGTTTGACCTATGGCAGCGTCATCTAGCGGACCAACCATAGCGCCATCTGGTTTCCCCTTCAAGTTAGACAAGTTTCGTTCTTTGTAGTTTTTTCGTTTGACGCTTATTTCGTGAGATATTTGGCCCAGTCACGATCAATGGACCACCCTGTATACTAGGTACCTCGGATTTTTATGAATGTCAACCGTGTTCAAATTGCAGTTTGCCTGAAATTGATTTGTAGTCAGAACTGAATTGACTTTGCTGTTGGAGAATATTATAGATTTATGCAGGAGAGAATGAAAGGCGATAGCTGTGACGTACAACGGGAACAAAAGGGGTGTGTCAATTGCTAGTTCTATGCAGCCAACGAGAGAACAGTGAGCAGAAGGTATGTTTGGAACTGAGAGGCAAAGGAATAGTCACATTCTCACATCGTTATAGATTCAAAATCCGCTATGTATTCAGCAAAAAAGCAGCTATGTTCTCAGGTCTCCCCAAAATCAGAAATTGCAAAATATTTGGAAGAAATAGTCAAATATTTGTGAGAACCAAGATTATAAATTTCACTCACTGCATTTTCAGTTGTACTATTAAGATGATGGTGATTAAAATCAGTGATACGACACGAGAGGCTAGATAGTAAGCAAAAAGGGAGTGAACATAAAAATCAATGTAAACTTTTTTAAAACTTTATTTCCCCTTGTATTATCGAAATGTAGATAATCAATAAATGTAGAAGCCTAGAATAGGAATAATGATAACTTTTTGGCAGATACTTTGGCAATAAAAGAGTTTGTAATTCTGATTGGTCACAATATTAAAAATAGATTTTTTTTCAAGGTGCCTCTTGCAAAAGGGGATGTTTCTTCTTATACTGTGCATGCCTAATTCTTAAAGATATATTGTCCTATAAGGTCCTTGGAATCAGAAGAGAGGATATGTGCTGGATATCAATAAGAAGCTGATTTACAACTTCCAATATCAGGAACTTTACAACCCAATTATGTCAATTTGCAGACTTTAGGTTAAGAGGAAGTGCACACACATAACTGCACGGGAATGCTCAAAGTCGAGCATGACTCGGTGCAACGGTTGTGTCGCACTACAGTACTTAACGGTGTGCCAAAGTGCACTGATTTATGTACGAGTGGAACTTTATTTCGATATACTCACGTGTCCTCTTTCAGCTTCATTCCCACTATCTGGCTGCTCCTCCTTGATGGCGACTTCGAGTGGCATCTCGGGCTGGAGGCAAACGAGACGTTACTCACTTACCACCTCCGTGAGACCCCACACTCTACAGCATCACACACTACACAGATATATTCTAAAATCAAAGTCAGTACGATTACTCAACAGACCAAAATGTATCAGTGTAACACAACACAACACAACACTGGCACATCACAAAAATATACAAATAAGACAGTTTCCTGCGTCAGCCTCCGAGTTGCTACACTACTGGCCATTAAAATTGCTACACCAAGAAGAACTGCAGATGATAAACAGGTATTCATTGGACAAATATATTATACTAGAACTGACATGTTATTACATTTTCACGAAATTTGGGTGCATAAATCCTGAGAAATCAGTACCCAGAACAACCACCTCTGGCCGTAATAAGGGCCTTGATACGCCTGGACATTAAGTCAAACAGAGCTTGGATGGCATGCACAGGTACAACTGCCCATGCAGCTTCAACACGATTACACAGTTCATCAAGACTGGCGTATTGTGACGAGCCAGTTACTCTGCCACCATAGACCAGACATTTTCAATTGGTGAGAGATCTGGAGAATGTGCTGGCCAGGGCAGCAGTCGAACATTTTCTGTATCCAGAAAGGCCCGTACAGGACCTGCAACATGTGACCGTGCATTATCCTGATGAAATGTAGGGTTTCACATGGGTCGAATGAAGGGTAGAGCCACGGGTCTTAACACATCTGAAATGTAATGTCCACTGTTCAAAGTGCCGTCAATGCGAACAAGAGGTGACCGAGACGTGTAACCAATGGCACCCATACCATCACGCCGGCTGATACGCCAGTAAGGCGATGACGAATACATGCTTCCAATGTGCGTTTACCGCAATGTCGCAAAACACGGATGCGACCATCATGATGCTGTAAACAGAACTTGGATTCATCCGAAAAAACGGCGTTTTGCCATTCGTGCACTCAGGTTCGTCGTTGAGTACACAATCGCAGGAGCTCCTGTCTGTGATGCAGCGTTAAGGGCGACCGCAGCCATGGTCTCTCTGCTGATAGTCCATGCTGCTGCAAACGTCGTCGAACTGTTCGTGCAGATGGTTTTCATCTTGCACACATCCCCATCTGTTGACTCAGAGATCGAGACGTGGCTGCACGATTCGTTACAGCCATGTGGATAAGATGCCTGTCATCTCGACTGCTAGTGATACGATGCCATTGGGATCCTGCACGGCGTTCCGTATTACCCTCCTGAACCCACAGATTCCATATTCTGCTAACAGTCATTGGATCTCGACCAACGCGAGCAGCAATGTCGCGATACGATAAACCGCAGTTGCGATAGGCTACAATCCGACCTTTATTAAAGTCGGAAACGTGATGGTACGCATCTGTCCTCCTTAGTCGAGGCATCACAACAACGTTTCACCAGGCAACACCGGTCAGCTGCTGCTTGTGTATGAGAAATCGGTTGGAAACTTTCCTCATGTCAGCACGTTGTAGGTATCACCACCGGCGCCAACTTTGTGTGAATGCTCTGAAAAGCTAATCATTTGCATATCACAGCATCTTTTTCCCGTCGCTTAAATTTCGCGTCTGTAGCACGTCATCTTCGTGGTGTAGCGGTTTTAATAGCCAGTAGTGTATATCACTAACTGTTGTGACGATTTGTATAACTGTCAGGTGGAAAATTAAGTCGCCGTACTGTTAGTATTAACACACTCCGACGAGCCGAGTGAAGGACAAGTTATGTTTACAATACCAGAGAAGGAAAGTTGCAACTCACCATATAGCGGAGATGCTGAGTCGCGATATGCACAATGAAAAGATTCACACACTCATAGCTTTCGGCCATTAAGGCCTTTGTCAGCAGTAGACACACATACACACACGCTCACGCAAATGCAACTTGCACACACGCCTGCAGTCTCAGAGAGCTGTGCGCGCGTGCGTTTGTGTGTGTGTGTGTGCGCGCGCGCGCTCGCACGCGCGCTAGGGCGTGTGTGTGTGTGTGTGTGTGTGTGTGTGTGTGTGTGTGCGCGCGCGTGTGTGTGCACGCTCGCGCGCGCGAGCGTGTGTGTGTGTGTGTGTGTGTGTGTGTGTGTGTGTGTGTGTGTGTGTGTGTGTGCGTGTGTGGTTGTGTGCGCGTGAGTGTGTGAGCGCGCGCAAAGGCCTTAATGACCGAAAGCTATGAGTGTGTGATCTTTTTATTGTGCCTATCGCCTGAATAATAGAAACTTGTAGCTCCCAATCAGATTTTACAGTACCCAATATCACAGTAAAGAAGTAGCAGAGCATCGCATGTGGCAACCGATGAGCCGCCCGAAACAAATACGAAGGAAAGTAAATAAAAACAAGAATAGTAATCAGAAATCTGAAATTTTGAGAAACACTGGTGGCTTTTGGGTGCAAAGGTTTGCTGCACTTGATAACTGTTGTCTGCTGCAAAGAAGGTCAACAGCCAAGATTACACTGCAGCGCAAAAGCAACTCGTAGCACTGTGAATTACCTCCAACTGAAATTACGATAGAGAAGAAACTAGCTAGTCCACAAGTAGAAAGATTTTCAACTACAACGAGAAGGCTTCAACTGTATCAATACCACGACAAGTCTACAGCAGCGGTCCCAGACAGCATCACTGGCTCGTCAATCTGCACTGGCAGCAATGTCAACGGCTCATTCACTTTCGATGATGCAGCCCAAGTTACTAACTGACTCAGCTTCTCGTCAGCATCTTGTCACAGTGAGATACCGGTGAGCTGTGTAAAACCTGAGTTCATTAGTGTCCAAAATGTTTCGGTGGCAGTGTTCGTGTTGTGGGGTAAACTGCAAGTGGTTTAACAACCAGACTTTGTGGATGTACTACAGCATCGTGGCTAGCCTCGTTACAGCACTGAGCCGAGTTTAATTGCATGTGTATTATTGTAGACACTGTACACCTGCAGTCCCAAGAAGAATGTTGTGGATGTACTGACACATCCAAAAACGTGTCGTATGCAATTGAATAATGACATGAAAGAGTTAACTCTCTGTTTAGAAAACACTAAATCAGAATCAAAGAAATGAACTAGAAACTGAGCCGTGTGTACTTCCATCTTTCCACGGCTCGTTTCCTGAGCGTCGTGTGGAGCCAGTATTTTTGGTAATCAGAAATTTGGTAATCAGAAATTTGTTTGGGCGCGATCGGGCTCTAGCATCTCGTTGCTGTCTTTTATTGCTTCGCTTCTATTTCGTTTTTCCGCGGTTGTTCAGGGTTGGTCTTTTATGAAGCTCTTTCGTTTGAACTCCCACCCGTAATGTACCCACGTGTTTACTGCAGCAGACTCTTTGGCCGGTGAGAACGCGGTCACGCTGGGGGAGGTTGTCGTGCAGTGGCCTTCGTGTCTGCTCTGGTGACGTCGACATCCTGCCTTCCGCGTACGGGTGTTGTTATCGAACCCGCACTTCTACCCATGGAGGAACACCGGCCTGGTTGGGCCCCTCTGTCCGCTCTTCACTGGTTGTCCGCGGGAGGCGGATGGCAGTCTAATCATCGCCTGCGCCGACGAAGGCAAACAAACAGCGGCATCATGGGGCGGTGGAGCCGCCGTTCGGCGAGGGTTTGAGTCCGGGAGGAGTTCGGCTGGGTCGGTGTCTGCAGGGACGACTGGGGACGGCTCAGAGTTGTGCACAGCAGTCCCGGACAAACGACGAAGTGCGCCGAGGGAAAGGAGAAAAGAAGTTAAATGTGAATGTTTCAAGTTGATCGTCCTTTGGGATTGAGTTTATCCAGTCGTCTTTCCCGCCTTGTGGCCACCGCTGTGGCAATCCTCTGTTCTGTTCACTGGTGCAATTCTGACAGTGCAGATTCCTCCACGCATCGTTGCTAACCGGTGTAGTGGTGTATTTTGGTAGTTATTTGTATACGTTTGCACTTCTATGTGTTGGTAGTTCATCCTCCCGCCCTGTGGTTGCAGAACTTCGGGTGGGGAGTTGGTTCCTTGTCTCCCAAGATCAAAAGCTGTATTATTAAGGTTAATTCTAGTTTAGTCTAGTGTTCTGTTAGTCCCTGGGTATATGTGTCCGCCATACTATTTGCGCTGTATTTATTCTAAGTGATTGCACTGACAGTAGTTGGGGTTCGAGTCCTGTCACGGAGCTGATAAGGGGTCACATTGGTTTCGGCTTGTCAGTTGGAGGGTGTTGCCTTAGAGGTTTGTTCACATTGGCATGTCAGCGTTGTCTAGCGCTACCGGGACCTAAAGAAGAACATTGTCCTGATTAGGGAATGTTGTTACACGTTCTTGTTTTCCTTTCGATACCTGTATTTGTGAAGGCAACCGCGTGAAGTAAGATCTGTTCTGAAGCTATGCTGGATCTTGCGCTCTTGGGATTTTTGGTTTTGTTTTGATCCCGACTATTTGGGTGTCAGGAATATGGAACTGTGTTGTCAATGTTTGGCTTGAACAGCGGACACGCGGCTAGTTTACTAGGTGTGTAGTGGCATGGCGTCCTCGTCCTAGATTGCTATTGTGTCTCCTCAAAGTGTAATTTCCACCTTACTAAAACCCCCTTGTTAAAAAGGAGGAAGGAAAAAAAACTTTAGAAATACCTTCTATTTGCATTAACTATCTTACCTGTCGCTTAAGTAAATATCTGCTCAGTGATTAAGCTAATGGGAGCACCTATTCTAAAAGCAACTAGTGCACTTTTGTTATTGCGGCCCTCGTGCCTATTTTGGTCCGAAAGATTGTATAAACAGGCTTACATGCTCCGTATCGAACTTCTGATGTTGTTTTTTGAGTGATTGTGGATTATTAAAATTGATTATAGTGCAAACATTTGTATTTTACCAAATGTGCTTATAAGTTATTAATGTGATTGGGTGGAATGTAATACGAAAGTTTTAGGACCATAGGTTGTCCAGGCAGAAATTTTGAAGCCATGCTGTGTTGTGAATTCATGTATTTATGTTTTATATTACAATGAGAATTTAAATGTGGTAAACCTACGCTTTGTGATTAATAATTAAAGATTTAAGAGTGCATTCACTTAGCGATTACTTATGTGTTGTGTTATTATTTTTAAAAATTAGAATAGGCGTTTTAGATTCTTAAATTAAAGCCTTTCCAATTCTAAAGTGGTGGCCCTCCCATTTTGGGCAATTGTAAGCATCGAAGCAGGATTTACATAGTTGGTGTTACGTGTTGTATGTTATGAATAAATTATTTATGTGTTAAATCACGTGTGATATATCAATTCCTTGGCCCCGTCCACACCTTGGTCGTAGTCTTTTAATATTAAATGATCATACCACCGTTCCAGAAACAACAAATGACACACTAACAGCATATCAGTGATTCACATAAGATAAACGAGAAATCCAAAGTAACATATCACAGAATGAGATTTTCACTCTGCAGCGGAGTGTGCACTGATATGAAACGTCCTGGCAGATTAAAACCGTGTGCCGGATCGAGACACAAACTCGGGACCTTTGCCTTTCGAGGGCAAGTGTTCTACTGACTGCTCTACCAAGCATGACTCACGACCCGTCCTCACAGCTTCAGTTCTGCCAGTACCTCGCCTCCTACCTGCCAAACTTCACAGAAGATCTTCTGCAAACCTTGCAGAACTAGCACTCCTGGAAGAAAGGATATTGCGGAGACATGGCTTTGCCACAGCCTGGGGGATGTTTCCAGAATGAGATTTTCACTCTGCAGTGGAAGTGGAGTGTGCGCTGATATGAGGACAGGTAGTGAGTCATGCTTGAGTACCTCAGATGGTAGAGCACTTGGCCAAAAAAGGCAAAGGTCCCAAATTCGAGTCTCGGTCCAGCACACAGTTTTAATCTGCCAGGAAGCTTAACATACCGCACTTACAGACAACACTTTCCATCTTAAAAGATGATATAAATTGTGAAATTTTGAAACAATACGACTTAGTTTGTAATGAAGTGAATGAGCAATTTAGAGTGTGGACAAGGACTTGATGCAATTAAAGGAATTAACTGAGTGGGAGTTTAATGCAATACACAATCAAATTTCATGCACACAAGTAAGGTTAAGGGTATCGGAAGAAAGCAATTATTCAGATGTAGAGGCTATTTCAGGATCTACACTTGCTAGTTTTAAGGAGCACGTCATCTGCTTAGACAATAATAAAGTACGAGAAAAGATTGAATCGTGTATAGATACACGTGTTTCTAGTGCAGAAACAGGTACGTGGAGAGAAAACTGTAGAAAATATGGAATGAATTAACTACGACTAAGAAAGAATTAAATAAAAGAAAGTTCAGTGGGAACTGTGGGCTGTAGGCTGAGCTGATAGAGGAGCTGAAGTGAGGAAATGGAACATCCCCTAAATTTAAGCTGGTAGGGAGGTTCGCCTATGTACATTTTATGAATATTTATTAAATTTTTATCCAAGTGATGGGATGATTCAAAGAGGATTAATTTTGAACTAAATTATTTAGAGGTTGACACAGCAGAGTTGGGAACTGTTAGTGCTGGAGCACTCTTGTCGTGGACTGATTTTCGAGAAAAGTTTGAAAAGAAGTACAGGTTCCAGGTACTCGAGAAAATTGACACTTCAGCTTTGTGACCCACGGTATTGCAATAATAATTGGGGAACTTATTAAAAATATACTGAGTGGCACTGAACAAGATCTAAATACTTAGATGATCCGATAGAGGAGAGTCATTTAGTTAAGGGTTTCGGGGGCAGATTATCTTTTGATGCAAGGAAAGAGGTTCGGTATAGTGGGTGGTCAACAGTTGGCTTGTTGGCATTTGTCAAAAGTCTGGTTACATTACGCAAAGAACATGGGAATTATACACCACGAAATAATAGTCAATCAGAAAACAATGAAGGAAACGTTTATCCACTACAATTCCAAAAAGGCGATGAAAGTATTTTAAATTAAGGAAGCATAATATCAATCACTGGAAAATCCGGGACGGAATGTAACAATATTACAGAAGGAAGTTGCTACTCACCATATAGCAGAGGTGCTGAGTCGCAACAGGCACAACAAAAAGATTCACACAATCTACTGCGACTCAGCATCTCTGCTATATGGTGAGTAGCAACTTTCCTTCTCTAATGTTGAAGCATAATATCAATAGACGAAACAATTAGGGAGTAACCAGTCAGCAAAATTTTCCACAAATAATGTAAGCACTACATGTGCTTATACATCGACCAACCATTTATAAGCAATCAAAAGATGTATAAGAAATATGCCTGAGATGAGTTCACATTCTATGTGAATTTTGTAGATTGACACCTGCTAGGCATCGAAGTGTCTGCTATATTTCTTCTGCACTAGATTTCTGCACAGAAATCTCTTTCTTCTTTGCCTAGCTTCTTTAAAACTGTAATTACTCTTTACGAGCAACATGATGAGATACTTCACGAGCATCATGATGAGATAGCAAATAAAAACACAAGGAGATAATTATAGGTAATGAACGACATACTGTTGCATTAGTATGTGGCAAATAAAAGAAGTTAACTAATTTTAGTCAGCAAATTAATAGCTTTTTCTCCTTTTCCTTCTAAGTAGTGTTGAATGTTAGTTCCATCACCTTTGACGGGGGAATTGAGTGGAATATACCCTTAGCTATAAACTGTACATATAATGGACCATGATTGTTGAAACATATAATAGGAGGGCATTCAGATTTACAGTAGTGAGTAACATAAGTACAGTACAAATGACAGATTAGAAACCAGATATGAGTATGTATCAAACAAAAGGAAAATCCAGGATGGAATGTAACAATATTATGGAAAGGAAAGTTGCTATTCACCATATGACGGAATGCTGAGTCGCAGATTGGCACAGCGAAAAGACTGTCACAAATAAGCTTTCAGCCAGCAAGGCCTTCGTCAAAAATAGATGACACACACATACACACACACACACACACACACACACACACACACACACACACACACACGCAAACGCAACCCCCGCTGTATGGTGTGTAGCAACTTTGCTTTTCATGATATGAATACGGAATCTAGTACAAGTAGGTTACCTAAGTATGTATATGTAGAAGGGTAAGATAGGGTTGTAAATGATATTAACATTTAATTGTACCCTAGTTTGTACGTATGTATGGTGTGTTGGAAAGGAGAGGTAAATCTAGAAGGGGAAAAAGGTATACATAAATACGAACGCTATCACTATAAAGAATTGAAGATTCTTGTGGAAAGTTATTTACTTTGACAGTTACTATGTAAGCTTGTACTGTTAGTTTCAAGGTTTCTCAACACTAGCAAAGTAGACGAATTTACCTGAGGCAATCTGTTCCCCATGCTAATTTAAAGATGACATAGTAGAGGCAAATGTCTGAGTTTTGTATGCTATTCTCAAGGACTGGAAAGATAAGTAACTGATTACAGAATACCCAACAACAAAGGCTTGTTAATTACTCAAAACATGACTTGCCTGGTTCAGTGGCAGTTTATAATTGATGAATGTGAATAACGATGAAATCTACTTCACAAGAATGGGTATTAAGCTGTCTATAATAACTACACTGATCAATTTATAATTATAGTTTTATAACTCCTATAGAGTTTCATATATTTTACCTAAAGGAATCTCTACTTTTCTTTCAAATTTTTTATTGGAGATAAGTAATACATGGAATTATGGAAACTTTTGCAGTATGTTTTGATAATTTAGTCCATGGAATTGGTTTAATTTGAATGTGGAGTTTACAATGGAAAATGTGATTACTGCATCATATTGTTACCCTGTCCACTTGGCATCAATAGTAAGAGGTTAGAACCACATTTCAGGGACCAGTGAGCAAAAGGCATTTAATCTTGTTCCCACAGAATTGGCCAAGATCTTCATTCTCCGACCCTTCAGTGAAGAACCTTCCAGAGCAGGATCATTGGGGTGGGGGATGGGATGGGTATCAGTGTTTGGGAGCTATTGTCTTTCTAACACCTCAGTCTGTATCTTGGCTATCCTCCTCGTTTGCATTTTCAACAGTCTCCATCGTGGAACCCTTCTTATATATGTTTACTGAAAGATGTATTCTCAAGCTCGCACTAGATGTAGCAAACTGAGTGATTTCCAAAACTCTAACAAGTGTGGTCACTAAAGTCGAAGTTCTGCAAGAAATATTATTGATTCAATGAAATACGGACAGTCAGATTAAATAGCTAGTGAACTGTAGGGGCCAGTATGGATAGTTCACAAGACAAACCAAAGAAATACTGCAAAACAATTTTATTGGCCCATAATGGTAATAAATATTTGTCATTAGAGGTTGCACATCTACAGTAAAAGAAAGATTGATTACGTTTCTTTACACATCTATCAGGCAAAGTGTACTTAAAGCAAATACACATTTACCATTAATCTTTTATAGTTCATTCTGGGGCATTCCACATGTCATAAACATGAACAAATATGTTTATTACAAATGAAATGCAGTTACAGCTGTTATTATACATCAAATATACACAAGCTATTGATACTTGTAATTAGGAAGGTTAAAAATAGTTTTGCAGCTTGAACATTGACGTTTGTTGGTGTTTCACAGTAGTGACAGCATCATTTGCCTAAGAGGACGAATCTGTAGTGAATGTATCACTTCATCTGTGGCACAGGCATTTACTGAACTTACAAATAATGTTTGCCACAGTAAAAAAATTACATAGGTAATGAATTAGTATAACCTGCTGTTTGGATATTCATTTCACTTATGGTCATGCATTCTGGAGTGGGGGGATGCTGGGTATCTGCATGCCAGGGTGACAATCTTCCCACATTTGCTGCACTTGCTGGTCGGGTGGTTTATTCTGTGTCATCAGTTCCAGCCTTGGAGATCACACATTAGCTAGGTGGATAGGGACTGTGTCTGTTGTGTGCAGATGCAGGAGGAGTGGCCACAGTCCAAACGCAGCTGGAAGCTTTGTTGGCCACAGTCAACAGGCTCCAGAGTGCCACCTTGAGGTGCGGTGTGGATGGGATGCCTGGGGCAGTCTCTGCTGTACTAGATGTACAGGAGGGGATGTCACAGCTCTCTGTCACTGAGCCGACCTCAGGTGCAACTGAGCTGGTTGGCCCACTCTCACCTCAGTGTGAGTGGCGGACTGTGTCAAGGTCTTGAGCCTCAAGGCAAAGGCTGCATGGGGGCTGCAGGCTCCTGACAAATCCCATGCACTTTTTTAATAGATTTAGTGTGCTATCTAATGCTGGAGGGGAGACTGAGCCAGATCAGAATGCACCTACTGCCAGGATAGTGGCCGCTCCTTCAGCAAGGTCCAGACAGGACGTGGGGATGGATAGTTATTGAGAGCTCCAATGTTATGCGGGTCATGGAGCCCTTGAGGATCATAGCAGCTAGGGCAGGGAAGAAGTCCAATGTTCACTGGGTGTGGTCGCCGAGAGATCCTTGTCCGGGATGTGGAAGAGGCTCTTCTGGTGGCTATCGAGTGTGCAGGGTGCAGCCAGCTGCCGACTGTTGCACATATTGGCACCAATAATGCCAGTCGTCGGGGCTCCGAAGAAATCTTTGGGTCCTTTCGATGGCTGACTAAATTGGCAAAGGCAGCCACCATCTCTCGAAGAGTGGAAGCCAAGCTGACGATTTGCAGCATCGTACCCAGGGTGGACCGGGGTCCTCTGGTTTGGAGGCAAGTGGAGAATCTAAACCGGAGGCTACATCGATTCTGTGATGAAAATAGTTGTAAATTCCTTGACCTACGGTATGGGGTGGAAGGTTGCAGGACGCCCCTCGATAGATCAGGGGTGCACTACACACAGGAAACAGCTACATGGAGAGCACAGTACTTGTGGGATGCACATTGTTTTTTTATGTTTTTTTTTTTTTAGATAGGTTTCTCCCCACGGGAATCAAACTGTTAGACTGAAAAATTAACATTTCATGACACTGATCTGGGTGTCCCAAATGTAAAAATTATTAGTTCGCCTAAACAGGTCGTTCCAAAGGATTTAAATATGCTAAATCTCATGTTAGTAAACTGTCGAAGTGTCTGAAGCAAGATCCCCGAGTTACTCTCCGAAATAAACAGTAGTAATGCCAATACTGAATTAGGCACTGAAAGCTGGTTGAAACCAAACATAAATAGCAGTGAAATTTTGAACTCTGATTGGACAATGTTCAGGAAGGAGGTGCTCTAGGAGGTGGTGTGTTCGTTGTTGTCGAAAGCTGTTTAAAGGCAGTTGCGATCGATACTGGGTCGGACTGTGAAACAGTCTGGATAAAGCTGTCAATCAGACAAGGGGTGACCATTGTATTAGGATGTTTTTATAGACCACCAGCATCCGCAACAAACTTCGCAGAACGTTTCAGGGAATGTCTTGAGTACATAAGAAATAAATATCCAAACTATCCATTAGTTATAGATGGAGACTTTAATCTGGCATCCATTGACTGGGCAAATTATACGTTTATTACAGGGCAGAAGCACAGTCTCATGTGAAGTTATTCTAGGAGCGCTCTCAACACACGACCTTGAGCAATTGGTTAGAAAACCAACCTGAAATGGGAACATATTAGATATCTTGGCGACAAACAGACCTGATCTTTTTGAGGAAGTTAATCTAGAAGAAGGTATTAGCGACGATAATGTCACTGTGGCTTCTATGTCAGTGGAAGTTGCAAAAAAATGAATAAAAAAACAGCGAAGAGTTTTCTTGTTTGGGAAAGCAAATAAAACTGTCATCAATGAATATCTTCATAGTCAGCTTCAAGCATTCGCTGCAGGACACAAAGATATTGAGCATCTTTGGTCGGAATTTAAAGGTATCGTCCACCACATGCTAGAGAAATATGTGCCTAGCAAAAATATAGGGGAGGGAAAGGGTCCACTTTGGTTCAACAAGCATATTAGGAAGTTGCTGAGTAAGCAGAGAATTTTGTACAATCATCTTAAGCGTAGTCACTGCCCGCTGACAAAATGGTTCAAGTGGCTCTGAGTACTATGGGGCTGAGGTCATCAGTCCCCTAGAAGTTAGAACTACTTAAACCCAACTAACCTAAGGACATCACACACATCCATGCTCAAGGCAGGATTCGAACCTGCGACCGTAGCGGTCGTGCGGTTCCAAACTAAAGCGCCTAGAACCGCTCGGCCGCACCGGCTGGTGCCCGCTGACAAACAGAAATGAAAGCAGCTGTCAAAAGGTCAATGAAAGATTCTTTTAACGAATTTGAAAGCAGTATAAATATCTGCAGATTCTAAAAATAAACCCAAAAATTTTGGTCGTATGTATAATCTATGAACGCTATAAATAATTCAATACCTTCTCTTGCTGACAGTACACGTGATGTAATGGATGATGATAAACAGAAGGCCGAAATTCTAAACCTAGGTTTCAAAAACTCGTTTAAGGTACTGTCGAACAAACACAAGGATGGCTGACATAGTGTTCAGTGTATCTGGGATTGTAAAACAGTTAAGATCCTTAGACGTCAGGAAGGCATCTGGCCCAGACGATATCCCCGTAAGATTTTATGTTGACTGTGCTACAAATATAGCACCATTCTTATCCATCATCTGTCAGAGATTATTGGAACAGCGGTAAGTTCCACGGGACTCGAAGAAGGCCCAGGTCATAGCAATCTATAAAAAGGGTACAAAATCGGATGCACCTAATTACCTTCCAATTTCACTGACATCGATTTGTTGTAGAATCGTGGAACATATTTTGTGTTCAGACATAACGACCTTTCTAGACTATGGGGAGCTCATCTGCAGAAACACGCACGGTTTTAGGAAACAGCGGTCATGCGAGAGACAACTGGCCCTCTTTGCGCGGAATGTACAACAGGCTCTAGATACCAGCTCCCAGGTTCATGCCATATTCCTCGACTTTCAAAAGGCGTTCGACTCAGTTCCGCACTGTCGCTTGCTCCAAAATGTGCGCACTTACGGTCTATCCGATGGCATATGCGGTAGGATAGAAAGCTTTCTAGCAGACAGAGAGCATTATGTCGTCCTGAATGGGGAGACTTCAACATAAACAAGCGTAAGATCAGGTGTGCCCCAGGGCAGTGATTTACATAAACGATCTGGTTGATGGTATTGACAGTGGCATTAGTCTGTTTGCCGATGATGCTATAGTCTAGAGGAAAGTAGTATCACACGGAAGTTGTGAACAAATCAATGAGGATTTGCAGAAAATAAATGCGTGGTGTAATGACTGGCAGTTATCTCCTAATATTAGTAAGTGTGACCTACTTTGTATAACAAAGCGAAAAATCCCCATTGATGTACGAGTGCAAAATAAATGCCCAGTCTTTGGAAGCAGTAACATCTGCCAAGTATCTGGGTTTGACTATTCGAAATGATCTCAGATGGAACGATCAGATTATACAAATAACGAGCAAGGCGATATCTAGATAGCAGTTTATTGGTAGAATCCTGAAGCGATGCAGTCCTTCACCAAAGGAAATTGCTCACAATACTTCAGTTCGTCCAGTATTAGAGTATTGTTCGTCTGTGTGGGACCCTCACCAGTTGAGTCTGATTCAAGAGGTTGAGAAGGCCCAAAGAAGAGCGGCAAGATTCATGACTGGTACACTTAGCCATCGCGAGAGCATTACAAATCTCATAGAAAGTTTGAAGTGGGATACACTTGCTGATACACGTTGCGCTAAATGGAAGGGGTTGCTCACTAAATTCCAAAATCCGGTCTTCGCCGAAGATGTAGAGCATATGTTATTACCACCAGCTTTTAAATCGTGCAATAATCACCATTCAAAGATAAGGGAAATTAGAGCTCATGCTGAGGTGTGCAGACAGTCGTTTTTCCCTTGCGCGGTCCGCAAGTGGAACAGAGGGGGGAAATATGACTTTGGCGCGAATAGTGCCCTCCGCAACTAACCGCTTGGTGACTGGCGGAGTATATATGTAGATGCAGGGGAAAGATGCGAACCGTGGAGGAAGAGCAAGCGTTACAACGCCTATGATGTAACAGGGACAAGATAAAATCTATTACCTAGTTACTCAATTGGAATCTTAACTAGGGTAGACGGTTTTGATCTGTATCAATGTAACTGTGGGGTGTCAATAGTAAATCAAGTTTATAATTAATGGTCACTGTACACAAGAGTACAATATATGATATCTGATTATCAGAAGCATCTTACTTGTTTTGAGAATTGGATGTCGCATTTGAACACTTAAATTCAGCAGTAACTGCAGCACTTGGGGAAATGAGGTTCGATCGGAAGTCGCTGGTGAGTGTGCTGAAGTAATAAAGCGAGCAAGATTGAATCATAGGAAGTCTTAACTTTTGAACAGACATTGTTTTACCAACCAATATCATGGGAAAAAACTACCACAAACATTGCACGTTGTTGTTGACAACAGATCAGATGTACGGTTGGAAGTACATAAAACTTATGAAGACCAAGAATAGTACCCAGAAATTTGAAATTTTGAAAAGAAATGATGGATTTCTGGGTACACAGATTTGTGGGAGTTGATATCTGTTGTCAATAGCCACAATGATTGACTGCCAAGGTCACACAAACATCCAAAATCAACTGCTAGCATGTATAAAGAATTTTGAACAGGTTTGGGTAGTCGATGAACAATTATCAAATCCTTCAGTTGCAATTATGACAGAGAAGAAAATTACTATCCACAAGCCGGAAAACTTCCACTAATATTACAAAGGGCTTCGATTGTAATTGTCCAATTTCGGCTGGGAGAAAGAAACGAGGGAGGGCAAAGAGTGTTGGAACACTGCAATGAAAATTTCATGCTAGTTGGAAATCCTCTACTTGATACCCACAAAAGATGACTGTGTACTTAGATATTTCGATTTGGCAACAAAAGATTGATTACATGATTACATAATGATACAATAAAGATACCGAAATTGCCTAAAGAGTGTCAAAAGCTATACAGGGGCAGATATTTATTGAGATCATATATTAGTAATAGCTGAGGTCCTAGTTAAATTGGAAAGAAGCTGGAAAGGACAGAAGAGAGAGCACATTAACGTTGAGAAACTGGAAGACAAAGGCAATTGTGAAAAATTAGAGAATGCATATTGTGAAATCATGATGAAAGGACAGGAAACGGAATGCACAGAAGGACGATGGGATCGTTTTAAAAATGGGATCAAAAAGGCAGCTAAAGAAACGCTTGGAGTCAAGGAGACGAAAGAAGTAAAGAAAGACTGGGTAATGCCAGAAATGCTAACCAAGATGGAGGAGTGCAGGAAATGGAAAACTGTAAACACAGAAGAAGGGAAGCGCAATTACAGGAGGTTAAATAACAAATTAAGAAGGGAGACAGAAAAAGCAAAGGAGAAATGGCTGACAGAAAAGTGTGACAAGATAGAGAAATTAGAGAAAGAAGGAAAATATTATTTGGTATACAAAGAAGCAATGGATTTGACATTCAGGGAAAAGAGAAGCAACAGTGGACTAAAGGAAGTAGAGGCAGCAGACGGTAAAATGGTGAGGAAACCACAAGAAATAATGAGAAGATGGAAGAATATATAGAATGGCTATACGCTGCAGACAGCCAACCAAGTGATCAAGACCTTGGGATGGAAGAAGAAGATAAAGGAAATGCATTACTAACTAGTGAGATTTAAGAATCTATGTAGGAGATGAAAAATGGAAAGGCAATGGAAATTGATGAGATTCCTATGGAACTCTTAAAGTCATTGGAGAAAGACGGGAAAAGGGAGTGGATTGAATTGTGTAATCAAATATACATGACAGGAAAATGGCCAAAGGACTTTACAGACAATATCTTAATACCTATATAAAAAGAACAGCGTAATGTGTGAGGAACATAGAACAGTGAGCCTGATATCGCAAGCAGCCAAAGTCTTGATCAGGACGCTCAACAAAAGGCTATATGGAAAGCTGAATTGCGTAATAGGAGATGAACAATTTGGTTTCAGGCGAGGAGTGGGAACTACAGATGCACTGAGCTACTGAGAGTGATAGGGGAGAGGTACATGTAAAAGAAAAGGAAGGTGTATGTTGAGTTCATTGAACTTGAGAAGGCTTTTGGCTGTGTCAGATAGAACAAACTGATGGAAATTCTAAGGAAACATGGAGTTGACTGGAAGGATATACAGCTAATTAGAAATTTGTAATTGAACCAGAGAGCAAGAGTAAGAATAGGAAGTGCGATGAGTGAAGAAATTTAACTGGGGAGAGGTGTAAGACAAGGTTGTTGTTTATCACCAAGACTGTTCAATATATATCTAGAGGAAATTATTAGGGTAAGTTAGGATGGAAGGAGAGGAGTTTGTATAGGGGGTCTGAGGGTGGAGTGTATAAGATTTGCAGAGGACATGGTTGTGATGGCAGAGAGTGCAACAGAGATAGAACAAATGTTAGATGATCTAAACACAAAATTAGATGAATATGGAATGAAGATTAACAAGAAGAAAACGAAAAGCATGGTAACTGGAGGAAAGGGAAGAAAATTCCATATGAAAATAGGGGGAGAGTGAATAACTTCAATTAATTGGGAAGTTTAATAATTGATGATATGTATTGCTCAACAGAAATTAGGAAAAGAATTGCAATGGCAAAAACAGGATTCAAGAGGAAACAGAAATTACTTAGTGTACCACAAAAGAAAGATCTGAGGAAAAGACTTAGCAAATGTTACATCTGGGGTGTTGCACTATATGGTGCGGTGACCTGGACGTTGAGGAAGGAAGATGAAAGAAGATTGGAGGCACTAGAGATTTGGATATGGAGAAGAACGGGAAAAGTGAAATGGGAAGACCGAGTAAGGGATGAAGAAGTATTAAGAAGAGTTGGAGAAGAAAGAAACATGCTGAAAGTCATCAGAAAGAGAAAACAGAACTGGATTGGACATTGTTTGAGGAGGGACTGTTTATTGAAGGAAGGAACAGAAGGAATGGTGGAGGGGAAAAGGGGAAGAGGAAAAAGTAGAGGACGCTTAACCCATAACAAGACCTGCCATAAGGCAGAATACCATACTACTAGTACTCGATTGTAATAGTCCCACGACCAGTCTACAACAGCAGTTGCGAATCATAGCCACAGCTCGTCAACCTGCAGAGGCGATGACATCAATGATGCACCTAATTTCAGTGATGCTACACGACCTACACCTTCCTGCCAGCATTTACACATGGCGAGATTTTGGTGGTGCGGTGTGAGATGTATAAAATCCGAGAGATTTTTTTCTGGGGATACTGCAAGCAGTTTTCGAAACCAGATCTTGTAGGTGTACTACAGTGGTGTAGCTACTAGCCTTTTTACGATATTAAGCTGAGACTAAATAAACAGGTATTATTATAGACATTGTATTCCCATGGTGACAAGAAAATCTGATGTAGTTGTCCAGGATGGTTCAGAACTTTTAGTGAGAAACTGACTAATGATATCAAAGGGTTAACTGCCACTCTAGAGAATACTAAAGCAGAATTGAAGAATGAAATTAAATCGGCAACCGCAGCACTCGAGCAAACAAACAACACACTAGAACAGCAGATCACTGTGCCACACAGGGAAAAGCAAGAAATACAAAATAGGATATTTCAGTTACAGATGACACTTTCCACCTTACAAGAGCAGCTAAATTCAGAAATATTAAAATAGTGCGGCTTAGTTCGAAATGAAGTGAATGAATAATTTAGAGGTTTGAAAAGATTAAAAGAATTAACTGAGCAGGTACACAAATAAGGTTGAGAAGGATGGAACAAAGCAAAGATTCAAATGTAGCCGCCAAGTCAGGCTCTGAACTTGTCAGTTCGGAGGAGTGTGTAGTCAACCTAGTGGATAATGAAGTACGAGAAAGGATAGCGCCCAATGCAGATACACCTCATTATAACACAGAAACAGATAAATCAGAGTGGGAACTAAAGAACATTTGGGAGGAATACTGAGGAGGTACAGAATCATAAGTGCTGATACTGTGGCACAGATGGAGAGGTTGAGAAAGGGGCAGAAGGAGGCAACTGGTGCCCTAATGACGGAAGTTTCTACCAGATTCTTATGAACTAGATTGTAAATCAATTTTTATGTGTCCTTGAGAATGTACTAAAATATACCATGCTTGGAAACATAGCTGTGAAAGGTGCTTCAACTACAATGAGTATGCTCATGAACACTCAAGCCTTGAGCACAGTAGGAGTCAGCGGAGGTAGGATAGGAGTCCATGTACCAATGCATATTCTGGTTTGTATTGGTACTGTAAGGAGTATTTGAAC
Organism: Schistocerca americana; assembly: GCF_021461395.2. Taxonomy (NCBI): domain Eukaryota; kingdom Metazoa; phylum Arthropoda; class Insecta; order Orthoptera; family Acrididae; genus Schistocerca; species Schistocerca americana. Next base: position 719,839,016 of record NC_060123.1, read on the forward strand.
AGCAATATGTATTTGAATGGAGCATTATTCTACGAACGTGTTTCACGTAAGCTGTTATGAAATTTACTATCTGTAGAAGCAGTACAATTTATTAGTAGTGTATGCTGCATGATTTTAGGAACGCTACTTTACGTAGGTGCTTGGTGCCCAATAGCAAGAAGTTTAGTGAAAAAGTCAGAAGCCTAGATCTAAGGTATATCCCAGAGATGGGGCAGTTATTTTACACTAAGGACACCACAGGCATCTGTTACATGGTATGTCTCTCGACAGCTGACGTGTGAACTGGAAGTATTTTCGTTTAGTTTCTGAGGTTGGTTGAGATTTTTACAATTTTATTTATTATTACTTATTTATTTTTTATTTAAACAACGGAAAATCCAGGATTGAATGTAATAGTATTATAAAAACTATAATCACTACATACTTTACAGTAGAGGTGGTGTGTTGCAGTAGGCACAATCAAAACACTGTCAGAAAGTGAGCTTTCGGCCAACAAGGACTTTGTCAGAAATAGATATCACACACACGCAGACAAACACGTGAGACCATAGTCAGTGGCCTCAGCAGCTAGAGACAATGTGTGTGTGTGTGTGTGTGTGTGTGTGTGTGTGTGTGTGTGTGTGTACTTCGACAAAGTCCTTGTTAGGTAAAAGCTCATTTTCTGCAAGTCTTTTTGTTGTGCCCGTCTGTGAATCAGCATCTCGGCTATATAGTGAGTAGCAATTATCCTTTTCACAATATTGTAATTGTCTTTCTGTTTGAGACAATGGCATTATCTATATAGTTATTTTTTTATTGTCGGAGGAGAAGAATAGTGAGAATAGTGTTAAGATGGATTTGTGTCACTGTGTAATGTTACCAAAATGCAGGAAATGTAGACGCTTAATATAACTGTCCTTTCCGTGACAAGATATAAGATTAAAGCTAAGTTTATCCTTCACAGATGTTAAAGCTAACACATGTCAATTCATATAATTTCTAAAATCAGATTTAATATTTAATGATATTTTATCGTAGAGAAAGAATTATTCATGGCATGTAGGACACCTTACATTACATGTGTTTACCTCTATATTGGTTACATAAATGGAAGTGCACACTATTTTGAACTAACAATTGCTAGTAATGAATAGGACATTTATGTGAGATTATTTAATTGTATGGGTGAATCCTTGTTTATTATTTATTTATTATTATCTGACAGAACTATGAAAGAGACGGGACGATTATATCATACATATTATTGTAAAAAACATACAAGACAGGTGAATGATTTCAGAATTTCAAGTTATCCGTAATTAATTAGCTCACTTATCAACTGGGCTTTTCCCACTGAATAAAAACTTCACAGGAGAACTACTGTTAAAATTTTTTCCGCAGTCTGAAATAGAAGAGGTACCAACTGGTGAATTACAAGAGAAGGTAGTAAGAAAATTAAAAAGGCACACAGTGTCGAGTTTCATGTTTGAATGTCAATGTAGGGAAAGGTATATTGCTACTTATCATAAAGAAGACATGTCAAGTTGCAGACAGGCATAATTAAAAGACACTCACATATAACTTTCAGCCACAGCCTTTATCAGTAAACACACACACACATACACACACACACACACACACACACACACACACACACTTTACTCACAACGTCTGTGACGAAACATATATGTGAGTGTCTTTTAATCGTGCCTGTCTGCAGCTTGATGTGTCTTCTTTGCGATAAGTACCAATCTATCTTTTCCTACTCTGTTGATATTTCTACCTGGAGTTTCCATTGTTTGATTTTTGCCAAATGGCTTTGTTCCATCCTATAACCCTGTGACATTTTCCTTTGTTACTCTTCGCTATAGCGTTACTCTTCTCAGTGTCTATTCTTTCTCTTCTTTCTTGTGTTGATTCATCTCATTCCAAACCGCATCTACTTCCGAGCCATACTGTATTGACGACCGTCCACGCACAACACACACTTCGTGATCGTGCAGATTGTTGATGCAGCGTCTAATATCCCAGATTCTTCCTCCAATAGTTAATTACATTTATTCCTATTCATCCCACTTCATTCCCTACCCTGACATACTAAAACCCAGTCCCACATCCTGTGTCTCAAATGATGTCTAAACCATGGAGTCCCGCACAATGGCCTAACTGTAAAGATTCCTTTCTCTGGATACCACCACTCCTCTCACAATGATATACACCTTTTCAGATTCCACCAATCCCTGGCCCTCAGAAACATGGTACTGCAAAAACACATCTCCATGGCATAGGCATCCCAGAACCACCATTACTCCCTCTGTAAGATACTACTGCTCTGCAGTCCCTACTCCATACATCACTTTTCTGAAATTGAATCTGTTGCTCTCCAACACCTGGAGGAGCATTCCAGACGTCACCTCCACAAATTATCCAACTTGCTGACATTCTACTGCCACCTCAAGGCACCACTATTCACCCCTATTGTATACACAGTGTTCCTCCTCATCCACCCCTTATAGCAGCTAAACCCTGCCTAGCTGACCTTTTCTACTTGCCACATCCTCCAAAACTCAGTACCAACTCTCCATCAAATCCAGAGCCCAAACATTCCCATAACACTGTTGTTAACCGTTCCAACAAAACCCTCAGCTCCACAAAAGTTTCAGTCCCATCCAAAGGCCTCACCTTTAGCCCAACATCCAAATTTAACCATGCTGGATTTGTTGAGCTCTACTCTCCTTCTCCTGATCCCTGTAATGGAAGTATGTTTTCGCTGCCATTCCCTTCAAGAAAACCAAATTAATTCCAACACTGAACCCTGCCTCTTCCAGTCCATACCACATCCAACCACGATCCTCCCCCGCCCCCCCCCCTCACTTAACCACTCCACTGATCACCTTCCAGGAGTTCCTTACCACTAACTTAGCCTCCCCATCCTTCCCCATATTCCTTCCTCAGAACACCAATCTTTCAGTAGAAGAAAGAATGGCCATACATAACCTCAAAACAAATCCTGACCTACTCATTCTACCTGCAGACAAAGGTTCCGCAATGTTGTTTATGAATTGCAATGACTACCTGACAGAAGGCCCCCACCAATTGTCTGACTCCACCACCTATAAACTTTGCTAGAGTGATCCCATCACAGAAGTCCAACACAAACTCCAATCTCTCCTTAAAGCCTTAGGCCCCTCTCAGAATTTCTCTCCTGAATCCATTTCCCTCCTCGCCCCTATGACACCTGACACACCCACTTTGTACATGCTCCCAGAAATCCACAAACCCAACAATTGTGGACACCCCATTGTGGCTAGTTATTGTGCCCCCACTGGAAGAATTTTGGCACTCACTGACCAACACCTCAAACCAATTGCCTGTAATCTAGCCTCCTATGTCAAAGACACCAACTGCTTCCTTCACCGACTGTCCACTATAACCACCCCTTTACCTCCTGGGTACCTGCTCATCACGGCACCTCCCTATATACCAACATCCCTCGTGCCCATGGTCTTACTGCTGTTGAACACTACGTTTCCCAACGTCCTTCAGACTTCAAACCCACTACTTCATTCCCCATACTCCTTACTAATATTAACCTAACCCACAACTATCTCTTATTTCAAAGGAAGGTATCTGTGGCACAGCCATGGGCACCCATATGGCACCCTTCTATGCCATCCCTTTTATGGGCCATGTAGAGGAGACCTTCCTAGCCTCCCAAAACAACAAACCCCTAGTCTGTTTCGGGTTCATTGATCATACCTTCATGATCTGAACTCAGGACCAAGACACCCTATCCTTATTCCTTCACAACCTTAACACCTTCTCTTCTATCTGCTTCATGTGGCCCTCCTCAACCCAGTGAGCCACCTTCCTCGAGTTGACCTCCTCCTCTCTGAGGGCTCCACTCGCAGCTCTGTTCACATTAAACCCACCAATCACCAACAGTACCTACATTTTCACAGCTGTCACCCTTCTCACACCAAAGAGCTCCTCCCATATAGCCTGGCTATCCGGGGTAGGCATATCTGCAGTAACAAAAACTCCCTTGTACAATATGCTGAAGGTCTCACCAAGGCCTTCACGGACAGGCACTAACCCCCAGACCTAGTCTGCAATCAGATCTCCCATGTCTCCCCAAAACCAGCCACAAAGGAGTGTCCCCTTCATCACCTAGTACCATCCTGGACTGGAAAAACTGAAACAAATCCTTTGCCAGGGCTTTGATTACCTATCATTGTGACCTGAATTGAGGGACATCCTACCCAATATACTTTCCACACATCCTAAAGTGGTGTTCTGTCGCCCAATAAACCTCCACAACATCCGGCTCTATCCCTATGCCACTCCCTATACCAATACCTTGCCGCAAGGATCATATACCTGTAGGAGACCCGGGTGCAAAACCCACCCAATCCACCCATCCAACACTTCCTATTCCAGTTCTGTCTCAGGTTTATCCTAGACCATTAGGGGCTGGGCCGCTTGTGAAAGCAGCCATGTCATCTACCAGCTCTGCTGCAACCAATGCACAGTTTATTTATACTGGCATGACTACCAACCAGCTGTCAACGAGGTCGAATGGCCGTCGCCAAATGTGGCCAGGAGCAAAGTAGACCACCCTGTGCCACAATGCGCAGCTGAACATAACACACTTGATTTCAATGGCTGCTTCACTACCCGAGCTGTCTCGGTCCTTCCCTCCACCACCAACTTTTCTGAACTGCACAGATGGAAGTTATCCCTACAACATATTCTCAGCTGATGTAATTATCCTGGCCTCAACCCATGGTAACATACTGTCCCCAACCCTCCATCCTACAGTTTCCTCTGTCCTATCAAGCATCTCCTCCCCAATCTCATCTCCCACCCTGTTTATTTGCTGCTCTCTGCCAATGCATCCGCCTGTCTTTTCCCACTCCTCTCCTTCTTGCACCTTTTTACACTCACCTCCCAGCCCCACAACCTCCGGATGCTGTGCATATTGGGAGTCTAGTACCTGCACACTCCACCAGACAACGTTCATCTGTCTCCCAACCAATACACTATTATCCCTCCCTCTTCCCCACACTCTCCAGATTGCTGTTTGCATCCCACAAGATGTTACATTCTGGCCTGAGATGCTTGAGCTGGTGTTCATATTAGTGAGGTGTGCTTGCTTTATGTGTGTGTGTGTGTGTGTGTGGGGGGGGGGGGGTTGTGAATGATTTGGTTTGCTTCACTGACGAAGGATGTGGCAAAACGCTATATGTGAATGTCTTTTAATTGTATCTGCCGGCAACTTGATGTGTTTTGTTTACAGTAAGTAGGAATCTACCTTTTACTACATTGTTAAAGATATTTATAATATGGATATGATCAAAGGATACATTTTATAAGAAAGATCCCTTTACAACTAACAGAATTCTATATTAGTATGTCACAAACAACAGAGATTAACAGACTTTAACCATTAAATACAATACAGAACCTAGGTAAGTTATTTCTTTTTCCAAGTGGAAGAGAGCTGTCATTGAGTTTCTTTTGGCAGAAAACCAGAGCATCCCAGATGTTCATAGGTGCTTGCAGAATGTCTATGGAAATCTGGCAGTGCACAAATGCCTGGAGAGATGTTGGGTGAGACTTCTGTCATTATTGTATAAAGGTTGCACAAACCTGTCCAATCCCCTATACACCACCCACTGCTCACATCTGTGACGCCTACAAAGTTAGGACATTCATTTAAAGTAATCAATGGATCACAACCAAGTACCTTGCTACACAACTGGATGCTTCTGTTGGTAGTGCTGACTCACTTGTTCACCAGTCAGGGTACTCAGATGTGAGTGCCCATGGAGTAGTACCATGCTGGCATACAGGGTCTTCCAATAAGCTGGTGTGATGGAGATTATGTTGAAAAATATGGTTTCTTAGCCGAAAAGACTGGAGAACAATATGATGTATTGGTAATTCTGAATAAAACAAAGATGCTTCCAGAAAAAGAATGTTGCATTACTTATTGAATGCCTCTCGTAGGAGGGCATTCATTGAAACAGACAATAGGAGGACATTCAGAGTTACAGTAGTGAGTATACACAAAGGATAAAGGTAAATATAGCACACAAGACAGACTAAAAATTGTGTACAAATAAGGACTTCTGTCAGGAGCAGATTATATACATATATAAAAAGGAAGTAGTAGAGCTGTAAGTGCTTTTAGTAGGATATTGTACCCTCATCAACATGTGTGGGTGTGTGTGTGTTGTGTACATAGTTCCGCGTAGTCAGCGCGCACACAACTATCCCACTAGAGCACGCCCCACTGAGCACAACAGTGCAGGTGCAGCGCTGGTCCGTCTCCGCACTACGAGATGGCGCTGCCATAGAGACGGACCAAGTTCTGGTTCTGCCGATCCGCATATTAATATGTAACGCAGCCAATGAGATTGCTGCTAACCTTTCCACACTCACGCAGTGATACCTGAACGCTCGAAGTATTATAAAGAGTGTACAGACCTCCGATTAGTCAGTTTGCATCAGTCTGCATTAGTGTGTAGTCAAGTTTCAGTCTGCGCCTAAGAAGATTATTATATTCCTGTACATAGCCATGAAGATAAATGTATAGACACTTTGACAGGTATCAGAGATATGTGAGAATAAGATTAACGTACCAAGGCCAAAGGAACTTCAGATTGCCAATTGTAAACAGCATCCAGAATCAAGCTGAGTAATTCTATATTTGTTATTATTTTAATAAATGTGTGTAAAAATTAATCAAGTTCTGTTTAAAGTTTGTCACCGTCAATCTGCTACTCTAAGGGTGCAAGTGGCATTTCTATCGTCTGACCTAACGGCAGAAGATAAACACGCCACAATAAGACCACGAGACATATTGCTGACACTCGCCTACTTCGTTAGAGCGACAAGTCAAATAATCTGATGGTGTGTGTACCGAAGGCCTTACAGTATGCACACCACGGTGTGTGTGTGTGTGTGTGTGTGTGTTGGACCTGGAGTAAAATTATGACCTATGCCAGAGAAGAGAAGGGAGGAGATGTAAATAAGGACGCTTTCAATATGTGATATTAAAAGATTTCTTCAGCAGAAAGAGGTGCGTTTTCACAGTTACTACCTAAGTTTGTACTGTTCACTTTGTGGTTCCTCCAAAGTTGCAAAGTAGATGAATTTACCATAGTTGATAATGTGTTCTGTATGCTAATATGAAAGTGATGTTATAAACAGACAATGTCTGAGTTTTGTATGCTATTCTCCAGGTTTGGGGAGACAGGTAACGAATTACAGAATTTGAGAGAACAAAGGTTTGTTAATTGTTCAAACATGTAACTCATATGGTTCAGATGCAGTTTATGAATGCTGAAGGCATTCGTTTCGTAACTGGCCTCACAACAATGGTTCAGTGGGAGTTTATGAACGCTAAAGGAATTCGATGAGGAAACTGGCCTCATAGCAGTGAATGTGGTGTTTCCTGCAACAACAGCACATGACCGAATCCCAGGACAGCTCTACGAGTTTTGTTGTTCAATGCAGTTATCCCTAGAGGAACATCTATTCACGCATCCATTCATTTCCATGTGTATTATGAGCACGACTACAACAGCCTTAGTTCTGGAAGCAACGTACACTCCTGGAAATAGAAAAAAGAACACATTGACACCGGTGTGTCAGACCCACCATACTTGCTCCGGACACTGCGAGAGGGCTGTACAAGCAATGATCACACGCACGGCACAGCGGACACACCAGGAACCGCGGTGTTGGCCGTCGAATGGCGCTAGCTGCGCAGCATTTGTGCACCGCCGCCGTCAGTGTCAGCCAGTTTGCCGTGGCATACGGAGCTCCATCGCAATCTTTAACACTGGTAGCATGCCGCGACAGCGTGGACGTGAACCATATGTGCAGTTGACGGACTTTGAGCGAGGGCGTATAGTGGGCATGCGGGAGGCCGGGTGGACGTACCGCCGAATTGCTCAACACGTGGGGCGTGAGGTCTCCACAGTACATCGATGTTGTCGCCAGTGGTCGGCGGAAGGTGCACGTGCCCGTCGACCTGGGACCGGACCGCAGCGACGCACGGATGCACGCCAAGACCGTAGGATCCTACGCAGTGCCGTAGGGGACCGCACCGCCACTTCCCAGCAAATTAGGGACACTGTTGCTCCTGGGGTATCGGCGACGACCATTCGCAACCGTCTCCATGAAGCTGGGCTACGGTCCCGCACACCGTTAGGCCGTCTTCTGCTCACGCCCCAACATCGTGCAGCCCGCCTCCAGTGGTGTCGCGACAGGCGTGAATGGAGGGACGAATGGAGAAGTGTCGTCTTCAGCGATGAGAGTCGCTTCTGCCTTGGTGCCAATGATGGTCGTATGCGCGTTTGGCGCCGTGCAGGTGAGCGCCACAATCAGGACTGCATACGACCGAGGCACACAGGGCCAACACCCGGCATCATGGTGTGGGGAGCGATCTCCTACACTGGCCGTACACCACTGGTGATCGTCGAGGGGACACTGAATTGTGCACGGTACATCCAAACCGTCATCGAACCCATCGTTCTACCATTCCTAGACCGGCAAGGGAACTTGCTGTTCCAACAGGACAATGCACATCCGCATGTATCCCGTGCCACCCAACGTGCTCTAGAAGGTGTAAGTCAACTACCCTGGCCAGCAAGATCTCCGGATCTGTCCCCCATTGAGCATGTTTGGGACTGGATGAAGCGTCGTCTCACGCGGTCTGCACGTCCAGCACGAACGCTGGTCCAACTGAGGCGCCAGGTGGAAATGGCATGGCAAGCCGTTCCACAGGACTACATCCAGCATCTCTACGATCGTCTCCATGGGAGAATAGCAGCCTACATTGCTGCGAAAGGTTGTGATATTCGCTATTTTTGACTTTATTAAAACAGCAAATACGAGTAGTTAATACTTTCAGCCAGAAGGCAAATACTTGTTTGTAAATAATGATTAATGTATAATGAGGCGTCGCATAGCGACGGTGGAATTTTCTAGTGATGTAATTTGTCGTCTTTGGGCGGCAATAAAAACAGAAAAATACGGATAGATATACGATCCTTCACTATTTTGTTCGCGGGAGAACAAATGAAGCCTGGAGCGCTAAGAAGACTTGTACTGTTTTTCTGAAGTAAGACGGACGCAGATTTGTGGCAGTCTGATCTAATTTTTACTAAATGTATAAAAACGTGTATGTCTGAGTTGAGTGAAGTGTAAAGAACTGTTATAACTTAGCGTGACGACGCACGAGCGACTCAAAGAAGACAATGGCTATATAAAAGAGCGCTCAGTGGACATGATACGGACATAAAAATCTACCGTCATTGTTGTATTAAGCTTAAGGTACGATATATGTTTTAGTTATAATAAATATTTGTTCTGGGAATACTGAATCATTTAGCAGTGCTCATTCCTATTATCTCCTCAGTATTATTTTCATTTTAATTATGCATTTTGCTAATATTACAGACACCAAGATCAGCAGTCTAATGTGCGTGTTACATTGATAAAAAGAAAACTGTTTTATCGTCTTCTTGCATCAGCTTTAATATCGAATTTCCCTTTTGTGTGATGTTACAGTTGTTTTTGCGCCCTTAAGAACTTTCTGGTCCCTTAGGAAATTTTTTTGTCATAACAATAACTTCACAACCGGGTATGATCGTATCTACGATCATGAAGTAATTAGAAAGACGATAACGCAACTTCTTAATCAATAGCACGCTAGTTGTGACTGCCTCAAGCCACGCGAAACCGCAAGTAAAAACTATTCACATCTCATAATGCAATATTTTATGACAATGGTCAATCCATGATTCTTACGCCAATTGTGATTGATAAAACAGTTAGTTAAATCTCAATTTCCAACTTTCCATTGAATAGCAACATCATCACTTTTATTTTGTAACATCACACTTGGCGCCCGAACAGGGACTTGACCAAAAATTAGTTCAAATTCTTGGAAAATTTCTATGTGCTTGTATTAATAAATGTTCTGTCGTTTCATGTACACATCATCTCTCTGTGAGAATGACAGAAAGTACGCTGGTCGATAACGCAGTTTAATTATCGAGAGAAAGGAAAAGAAAAGAGACGCGAATTTGCTGAGACAACATAGCGGTAACCAAGCCATCAAAAAGTAAGTCAGAATTTTGCATACGCAGTGTAGTGCTTCAGTAGCAACGTGCTTTTCCGAGTCGATCCACATCCTTTCTATCTCCTTCCCGCTATAGAAAATCTGCTTTATTTTATCTTTCAAAGTAAAATTATTCGTAGTCTGATAATAGAAATTATTTCTCCCCATTGTTAGTATAGCTGTATTACATTTTCAACATGGTGGATAGTGTGTGCAATTTGCAGTGAAGAGCATCTTCATTCATTTGTCTGAAACGTTTAGGTTCCATCTTGTCTTCTTGCCAGATAGAATTTCATTTGTTGCTCACGCGAGAGTGGTGCTCTTAGCGGACTCACCACGTCACTGACAAACGACGAAAGCCTTACGTAGCACGTGATTTACTAACGAAAATGGCAGATAGTAAACAGAGACAGGTGACAACAGGAGACGGGAGTGAAGACGTTAATAGTATTCCATACCCTTTACGATCGCGAACGGTAGGTTCCCGTGTGGAAACTGAACTAACCATGTCTGTAACAGGGGAAAGTGACCCTAAAGTCCAAATTCTTCCCGCTGCAGCTACAAATGACCTCGGTGCGTTAATGGAAATGCTGAAACAACAGTTTGACGCAGTAAATGAGACTATAAAAACACAAAATGAGACTGTTAACGCCCGATTAGATGCTGTAAGCGAATCAGTAAAATCACAAAATGAGACTATAAAAACGCAAAATGAGACTGTTAACGCCCGATTAGATGCTGTAAGCGAATCATTAAAAACACAGCTAGGCACAATCAAAACAGATCTGCATAAAGAAATTACGGCTGAATTAAATACCCATTTGGGTGAGGTGCAAACTAAGATCAGTGATCAAATTCAGAAAATGCAGAAACAGGTGAAAAGTGAAATAGCTGAAGTATCTGGAACATTAAACACAAAAATTCAGGCAGCTACCAAAGAAATAAACTCAGTTAGAAATGCAGTATCTGACATTGAAGGTGTAGTAGAGGATCTGTCGAGGCAGATAGACTCAATCAATATCGAAGAACAGGTTAAGAGCACCGTGAAAGCACACGCGGAGGCATTGTCGGAACACTACAGTGAATGGATAAAGGGTAAAGATATTTTTATCGAAAAGAAGGTCAGGGAGGAGCTTAGGGAGACTGTCAAGGATGTAACTTATGAAATCTTAGCTGATCCTGGTAAGTCGGGAGACACAGTAGTTTCTGAATTGGGACAGATTCGGAGGACACTTCCCGAGTGGAAGCAGCAAGTAGTGGACGAAGTCAGAATGCTAAGAAACTGTGTAGAAAATCCGCACACGCATACGCAAACTATAGGGAACAACTCTTTAGACGGTGACGAATGTCAGTCAACTCCTTATTGTTCACCGCCTGATTACATGCAAAACAACAGTCCTGTTGAGTCCCGAGTAGGGAAAATAAATGATCCGCCCACAATTGTGAGTTTAATGCAAGAGGAAAGTGTGATTAAGCATCGCACTTTTCCTGTTTTTCATCCGCAGAAGCGAGAAATACACCCCATCGTGTTCCTAAAGAATTTTTCCGGCATATTTCCCAGGAGCTGGACAGACAGCGTATTCAGTTCGTCACTGGCTTTATTTCTGGTGATGCAGCATTATGGGGAACGGAAATGGTAGACACGTGTAGGAATTATGAAGAGTTTGAGAAAATGTTCTTGGCAAAATTTTGGAGTAATGGGGTACAGCAAAGATTAAGGAAGGAGGTGTATGGTGCGGAAATTTTCAATGAGAAGCGTGGAAGTCTCCGGCGATACTTTGAGAAGTATCTAGCAAAAATTAAATTCTGGGATTCTCCGATTTCTTCCAAGGACGTAATTATGATTCTCAAAAGCAAACTCCCTGTGTCTATTAGAGAGAAATTAGTAAATGTGTCCGAAGAAGACATGGATGTATTCCTTTCTGTGCTGGATTCCTTAGATTTAATTAGCGAGGATGTGCGCTCCAAGGCTGGCAGCGGCAAATTCTTCCCTGGCAGCCAGCAGAATGCATCGCACGCGGACAACAATGCGCCCAAGGAGAGAGCGAGCTACTGCGACCGCTGTTACCAACCTGCCAGCGGTTATCAAAACGCAAACGGCAATAACTTTAAACGGAAGCAGAAAACCAATTACAGTAATCAGCAGAGATACCACCCAATTTACAACCACCAGGTACAACATCAGTACGGAAACCCACCCTTTAATTCTGCGCCTGAGCAGTATGGAAATTCTCCACAAACTAGTGGTAATTTTTCAAATGGGCCAGTGTACAATCAAAGTTATAGGTCGAAATATAGCAAGTGGCATGGGCAAGGCGGAGGCCACCCAGCACATCAGAACAACTTTTCACAGAATAGAGGACCGCGGAACAATTTTCAAACGGTACCAAATGCGAACTTTCCTTCACAGGGAAATGGTTCTGCCGGCAACCAAAAGATCGGGCGACAGCAGACGTCTCAAGTATTTTATTCACAAGTGAATGCACCCAGTGGATTTTAACCCTCTACACCGGCATTTGTACCACATAACCAGCACCAATATGAAACGGAACAAACACTTAAGGCCATGAATGACAAACAGGTTAAACATCCTGCGGAAAATTAGAGGCAGCACCTTTCAGCCTCCTAGAGGTCGCTGCCGGTTCCAGTGGGGGTACTAACGAATACTCTGATTCTGAGTATGTTAATGCGATACGGTACGACCATGAGACCGACTTATGAGATGACCTTGCACCTGACCTAGAAGCTCAAGACATTAATGACATTTATGATGAACAGGTCCAGGCTTCGATTAAGATTTCTATTGCCAACATTCCTGTCACAGCCACTGTTGATACAGGAGCAAACATCAATGTGATGTCATCATGTCTCTTCAGACAGGTGTCTTCTGTTTCAAAAGTTTTATCATTGCCGATTCAGGGCTGCTCCATATCGGGAGCGATTGGTCCATTGAAACAGAGAGTTAGTTTACAGACGCATCTTCAACTGCAGATAGAATCTATTTCGGTTTATTACCTCTTACGTACTGGAAATTTCCTTGTGTGAACTGTTAATGATAAGTATTGTGTTTAACAGCGCACTGACTACATGGTAACGGCTACTACATGTAAACTTTAAGTATTAAATGCTATGTATGGAAAAATTGTTTATAGTGATGGACATGAACTGATATTTCTTCAACAAGCTGAAGCAGGAAATTGGGGTTGCACCAAGAATTTCAATTTAATTTTAAGTTAGTAATAAGAAAAAAAGTGCTTGCGAGGTGATTGCCCGGAGCTAAATAAAATATGTAAAGGTGAGAAATGGAGGAGGATGCGTAAATAAGCACTTCTCTCAAGGTACAAGAATATTTATAGATTTATTTTTAGTAATGTAAGTACTTGAAGTTCTGTAGTAAAAGCCCAAATTACCTGCTAAAAAAAAAGGGTACATGTTCAAACACTCCAGACAGTGGACAGGAGTAGAAGAAATAGCTTAAAGTTCAGTTAAAGCGTGCTGTTAAATGGAAAAACAAGTGGTAACCCGCATGTGTTCACGCAAGGAGACAATAAGCTGTAGTAAACTAAGTAAGGTGAAATACAGTACAAATAGAGGCAAACCATGAAGCATCAATAATGTAGCGTAAGTACTCCACGAGGCCACTAATTGCTATGAAAGTAAACTATTTCCCTGTGATCTGAGCCCAATGTAAAGAGTATATGAGGAATGTTAGCTGACGAATTGATTTCAGTAGAATCGAGGTACTAAATAACCACACAGCAAGCCACCTGTATCATAAATAAGTCCAAGTAAAGATCTTCAGAAGATCTGTAGTGTAATCTAGCGACCATTCAATACCCTAATTGAAGGCTAATCTAGAGAACAAGCAATGCAGTGATATTTAAACTTAATATTGACTATAACCTGAGTAAGACGTAGAAGTAGCAAAGTATGCTGTAATGAAAGAGGTTAAAATTTATATATGTGCCTATGTTTATTATGATAATTTAATTTACATGCAGATTTTATTGCAAAATGTCTCCTAAGACACTCCTCTTATGAAATCCATTTTCCTTGTGCCCGTTCCTTTTGATCCTGGTTCATTAACCCAGACCAAGGGTCGACTTGTAAAAGGCACGTGTGCTTCGGGGCAAAGCAGTGCTTATGAGAAATGAGACACGTAGCGTGATGAACTTCGCTAGCTTTGGTAATGTTTGTTATGGACCGGTTGCGTAAACCCAGTGAACTGTCGGTAATTCCATTCATGCGAAAAATAGTAGACACGCGTTACCCTATTTTTTTTTTTAACAGAGAACGATTGCTGAGTACATGAAGCGAAGAGGGAGAACTATTGTTATCCAGTCTGCCCTCAAATATAAAAAAAAAAAAATTGGCAAGCACAAAGGAAAGCACAAAAAGAAAAAAAAAGATTCAGCGTTAAATGTGTACTCGTTAAGTAGTAGATATGCTGCGTGGCAGTAGAAAATGATCTTGGGTGCACTAAAGAATAAATGCAACGAGTGTTGCGAAACCTGTAGTATTCATAATGAGGAGATGAGCACTTAAAAGAAAGTTTGAAAGAATATTTTTAGGTTCACTAGTGAAAGCAAATCTTGAGATATAAAGAGTCCATTCATAAAGCAGTTGTTCACTGGACTTAACAAAAGGAGTGACCATTAATTGTAAATATTAGCTCGTAAGTGATCTTTTGTAAATAGTAGAATATAAGTCTTTCTGTACCAATGGAGGAAACCTGCAAAATTAATTGTTTTGTAAATGAACTCCATCGGCGAAGGAACTAAGCACGAATGCTGTGTGAAGATGCACACTAAAGTGCGACGTGCATAATAAAAATAACTGTTCACTGTATACTAGTGGTAGTGTTGTATTGCAAGTGTAAAAAAAGAAGTCAAGGCTACGACAACAGGTGCAACGCAAAGTTCAGTGTTGTTCTAAGTGCAGCGACAGCTAAAACATTCGTCGTCACTTACCTGTGAGCCTCATGGGAGGCAGTTGACAGAGAAGTATGGAGGCAGCTTCAGTGTCTGGCTCCTCCGATGGGAAACGCGCGCGAGGTGTTTGTATCGATGCACTCGTGTGATACGAAGTTTACACACAAAAAAAAGGAGCACTCGACGACCAGCAGCTCTGTTACAGCCTGAGCGCGAACGGATACTAAGTATTGAAGCTCACGCAACACTGTGCAGACGCTGTGAGTGGCTGACGTGTGGGTGACGAAACAATCCAAACTTTAAACTGCTAACCACCATGACTTCAATCGTACATACTGGAGGAAAGACATTTGTACACTTGTGTGACTACATTTTCATATGTAAATTAAGCAATTTTCTTGAGTTGAAGTTGAGTGAGAAGTAGATTGTTAGATTACTCAGGCCTTAAAGCCATTAATACCGGCACTCCTGAACACTGCTAAAATAAATTATAATCCTGTCTCTTGATGGACAAAGAAAATGAATGTGCACTATAGGAAGACCCTAAACTCCAGACCAGTCCCGATCCTTAACAAATGTATCCAGTAGCTTGTAAGTCATACTAATAATTTTCCACTTCTTCTGTTTCATATTGTAAATAAAAACCCGGGAAGCCACTTGAATTCCTGGCACCACAGCGGAAAGGACAGATGTACCAGGTCGGGTTGACGGAGGAGATAGAGAAGATCCAAAGAAGAGCGGCGCGTTTCGTCACTGGGTTATTTGGTAACCGTGATAGCGTTACGGAGATGTTTAATGAACTCAAGTGGCAGACTCTGCAAGAGAGGCGCTCTGCATTGCGGTGTAGCTTGCTCGCCAGGTTTCGAGAGGGTGCGTTTCTGGATGAGGTATCGAATATATTGCTTCCCCCTACTTATACTTCCCGAGGAGATCACGAATGTAAAATTAGAGAGATTAGAGCGCGCACGGAGGCTTTCAGACAGTCGTTCTTCCCGCGAACCATACGCGACTGGAACAGGAAAGGGAGGTAATGACAGTGGCACGTAAAGTGCCCTCCGCCACACACTGTTGGGTGGCTTGCGGAGTATCAATGTAGATGTAGATGTACTGCATGATGAACGCCGTAGACAGCTAACACAGAAAGTGAAAGCATCACGAAGTGTAAATTGAACCACAATGAGTCAACAGATGCTCGAACATTGTCCACTCTAGTTTAGTGAAAATAAGCACTCACTGTACTCATGTATTAGTTGTTAAGCTCAAGAGAAAGTAATTTCTGAATTCTATCACCTGAAGAGCGAAATGAACGTTCACTTATTGTTATAAGCAAATATGGACCAAACTTAAAAATGCACATAAATGTTAGTCTTGGTATTATGGAATGAAGTGACTGATGAACAAAGAATGAAAAACTTTATTTTGAAAAATGATAAATATCTGATATATGTTTATAAATGTGATTTCAATTTATGTACTTTGTACGCCAGTAACGTTATGTAAATGTCACACCAAAAATCACGAATATCTCATGAGGACATGAGGATCGAGGTAATCCTTCGGCATTCCCTCTCTCCTCATGGGAGGCAATGTGATATTCGCTATTTTTGACTTTATTAAAACAGCAAATACGAGTAGTTAATACTTTCAGCCAGAAGGCAAATACTTGTTTGTAAATAATGATTAATGTATAATGAGGCGTCGCATAGCGACGGTGGAATTTTCTAGTGATGTAATTTGTCGTCTTTGGGCGGCAATAAAAACAGAAAAATACGGATAGATATACGATCCTTCACTATTTTGTTCGCGGGAGAACAAATGAAGCCTGGAGCGCTAAGAAGACTTGTACTGTTTTTCTGAAGTAAGACGGACGCAAATTTGTGGCAGTCTGATCTAATTTTTACTAAATGTATAAAAACGTGTATGTCTGAGTTGAGTGAAGTGTAAAGAACTGTTATAACTTACCGTGACGACGCACGAGCGACTCAAAGAAGACAATGGCTATATAAAAGAGCGCTCAGTGGACATGATACGGACATAAAAATCTACCGTCATTGTTGTATTAAGCTTAAGGTACGATATATGTTTTAGTTATAATAAATATTTGTTCTGGGAATACTGAATCATTTAGCAGTGCTCATTCCTATTATCTCCTCAGTATTATTTTCATTTTAATTATGCATTTTGCTAATATTACAGACACCAAGATCAGCAGTCTAATGTGCGTGTTACATTGATAAAAAGAAAACTGTTTTATCGTCTTCTTGCATCAGCTTTAATATCGAATTTCCCTTTTGTGTGATGTTACAGTTGTTTTTGCGCCCTTAAGAACTTTCTGGTCCCTTAGGAAATTTTTTTGTCATAACAATAACTTCACAACCGGGCATGATCGTATCTACGATCATGAAGTAATTAGAAAGACGATAACGCAACTTCTTAATCAATAGCACGCTAGTTGTGACTGCCTCAAGCCACGCGAAACCGCAAGTAAAAACTATTCACATCTCATAATGCAATATTTTATGACAATGGTCAATCCATGATTCTTACGCCAATTGTGATTGATAAAACAGTTAGTTAAATCTCAATTTCCAACTTTCCATTGAATAGCAACATCATCACTTTTATTTTGTAACATCACAAGGTGGATATACACTGTACTAGTGCCGACATTGTGTATGCTCTGTTGCCTGTGTCTATGTGCCTGTGGTTCTGTCAGTGTGATCATGTGATGTATCTGACCCCAGGAATGTGTCAATAAAGTTTCCCCTTCCTGGGACAATGAATTCACGGTGTTCTTATTTCAATTTCCAGGAGTGTATTTGATTGGATGGAATATGTACGATTAGACTAAACGGCTAATAGACTGTAGGTACTGGTAATGAATAGTTCACAACAGAGAACAAAGAAATATTATAAATCTGCTTACTGTTCCATATGGATAATAAATATTCATTACCTGAGTGCTCATATCTGTGGTAACATAATGATTACCTGGTAGAAATGTTTAGGAACTTAAAGTGAAGTTGAGGGAACTACATGCCTATGATTGATGATTTATAATATACTGTGGAACACTCCATAGTTAACACACATGGATAAGTACAATTATAACTGTGATTGATTGTACATGTAAGAGGCACACGATATTAATGTTTGCAGTGAGAAGGTTAACACTAGTTTTAACTTCAAATATTTACTGTTCGATCAGCGTTTCACAGTAGTGACGACATCGTTAACCTAAGGGTAGGAAGTGACGTGTTGCACAAGCATTGTTCTAACCGATGAATGACGGTTGTCATTAAGAATAATTATATTTTTGTAGTGAATCAGATAATCTACTGTTTGGATGGACATTTTATTTACGCACACAGGTCACGAAATGGATGGTAGCAGCATATGTGCAATCGGGAATGACATCACCCCACAAACATGGTACCTGCCGGTCGGGCAGCTTATCACGTGTCGTCGGGAGCCGCCTTCGAGCCGGGGTGTGAGCCGTAGAGGAAGAGCGGCTGTGGCGATACTTGTGGCATCGAAGGGACAAGAGAGAACGTCTTATACATTCACTTAATTGGAATCTGTTAAATAAGACAGATAGTTTGTGGGCTTTGCTTTTTTCACTGTAATTGTGATGTTTCTACTGTCGAAGCAATTTTATAATTAACACAGTGTACGAGAGTACAATATACGATACATTGATTACTGGAAGCACCTAACGTTTTTTGAGAATCGAATGTCGGATCTGTACTCGTAACTTCCGGCAGCAAGTTCAACAGGAAGATGTCGGTGAGAGTGACGAAATAGTAAGACAAACGAGGTCAAGTAATAGGAAATCTTAGCTCCTGACCAGCCTTTATGTCACCACCCGATATCGCAGTAAAGAACTGGCGGAACATCGCTCCGTCTGATATCACAGTAAAGAAGCAGTGGAATATTGCAGTACATCAAGATATCTGAAGAATAAAATAACGTAAAATGCAAGTCAAAATACCTCGAAGAACATATAAAAAGAATAATATTACACAATATTTGGGATCAGTCCGCAGCTCGTGGTCTCGGAGCAGTGCTCTCGCTTCCCGAGCACGGGGTTCAATTCCCACCGGGGTAAGGGATTGTCACCTGCCCCGAGATGATTGGGTGGTGTTATGTCGTCTTCATCATCATCATCATTCATCCCATTACTGCCAGAGGAAGGCAACGGCAAACCGACTCCATTATGACCTTGCCTTAAACGGCGGTGCGGGTCTCCTGCAACGTTCCCCTACGCTCTGTCAAGAAGCATGGGACTTCATTTCCATTTCCATTTGGGATCAACTTAGCTCTGTTTCTGGAGGTCATGAATTCTCAAGTGCTTCTTTCAAAGACTCGGCCGCAGCTGGAGTCGCAGTGGAGTCACCGAAGGACGCACTCGAGAATTCACGACATCTAGAAACGTACAACCCCAGTATGTCAATATTGATAATTTTTGATAGGTGCAATGGAGCCCAAAGATGGAATATGGAATTGCCAAAACTGGTAGCGATAATGAAATAAAATAACTTCTCAATTTGTACAGCTGTTTGACGGACTTCTTTGTTAAATAATTGTAATACTTTGTCCCTGGTATATTGCAGTGGTTTTTCTTCCAAGTAATAAAACAGTTAAGCATTAGAAGAATTTAAGTTACAGAGACATCTCTTTTTTTGTCAAAGAAGCTACAAACAAAATAATAATAAATGAAAGACTTGCTATTCAAACTAAACTGTTCGAAAGAGAGACATAAGAGAGGTTATATGGAGAAAAAATCATTTTGCATCATTTAATGCATACGAAATGCCATCCTGGCGTTTTATACAACCTTCATCAAATCCTATAGCGGTAGCATCGTAGATTGTACTACCGTTCCAACACCGACTATCCGTCGTGATTTGATAAATGTAGTCACACTGTGAGCCTCTAAATGGCAGACATTAACAGTAGATAGTCAGATCTCTCTGCCGTTAAAGAGTATCCCTCTATTCAGTGTCTAAAGCGTAGGTAACTCAGTTCTGCAAAAAAGTCACATTTTGAAAAAAATGTTATGGTTTTCAGACATTCAAAGATAACTAAAGACAGCTGTGACCTCTCACCCATGAATACTTCTATATATGTCACCAGTCTTTAATTAGATGGTAAAAGCTCTTCTCTGTAGCCTGGTTGCATTCTCCCAGCAACCGCAGTTCACCACCTGCCTCCTTCTTCGTCTTCAATTCGTAGTCTCAGAAACTGTTACACCCAGGTTTCTGTACAAGTCGACAGATTCCCAGAGTACCGACTAACCACTATTGCACTCTCGGAATACCGTAGAGCATCTCTGTCTGGCGGTCGACCGAGGACTTTGCGTGCGTCGGGCTCCCGGTCAGTCCTAGAATTTTTATCCGTTACTTTTTGCACCCTCCATTTCTGGCGACGTCTAGCGATGTGAAGAACTGAGAGACACACGGAGTTTCGGAGTCTTCACTAACCTTTAGGTCCCCGTGTAACTGGCAGAGTAAGTGGGATCGCAGCTAGAAGGCAGGCAAGCAGGAGGCAGTACAGGTGAAGATGCGGACCGGAGTGGCTCACTGCCTGCCGTCCTGACTGCGGGAGGCCGGTTCAGAGGCGGCTGCCGTCAACTTTCCAACTCCTCCTATCTATGTCCACAGAAAAAGCGACTATTAATTCTGAACGTCAGGTAGCGTATCACTTTTATCGACAGTTGGAACCGTTTCACCTCGTGTTGGCTGGCAATTCGGTCTCGCAATTTATCAGATTTCTCGACTGAATTTTCCTCCGATACCGTCGTTTTATATAATAGAAGAGAAACGGAACACGGCTGCAGTTTGTCACCGGAAGATATTTCTCTAACGCATTGCCAAATCATAAAGGGCAACTGTGTGGAAATCTTTCTGAGGATAAATTAAAAGCGGTAATCGATTGACAGATGTTGTTGTTGTTGTTGTTGTTGTTGTTGTGGTCTTCACCCCTGAGACTGGTTTGATGCAGTTCTCCACGCTACTCTATCCTGTGCAAGCTTCTTCATCTCCCAGTACGTACTGCAGCCTACATACCTCTGAATCTGCTTAGTGTATTCATCTCTTGGTCTCCCTCTACGATTTTTACCCTCCACGCTGCCTTCCAATACTAAATTGGTGATCCCTTGATGCCTCAGAACATGTCCTACCAACCGATCCCTTCTTCTAGTCAAGCTGTGCCACAAACTCCTCTTCTCCCCAATCCTATTCAGTACCTCCACATTAGTTATGTGATCTACCCATCTAATCTTCAGCATTCTTCAGTAGCACCACATCTCGAAAGCTTCTACTCTCTTCTTGTCCAAACTAGTTATCGTCCATGTTTCACTTCCATACATGGCTACACTCCATACAAATAATTTCAGAAACGACTTCCTGACACTTGAATCTATACTCGATGTTAACAAATTTCTCTTCTTCAGAAACGCTTTCCTTGCCATTGCCAGTCTAAATTTTATACTCTCTACTTTGACCGTCATCAGTAAATTTGCTCCCCAAATAACAAATCTCCTTTACTACTTTAAGTGTCTCATTTCCTAATCTAATGCCCGCAGCATCACCCGATTTAATTCGACTATATTCCATTATCCTCGTTTTGATTTTGTTGATGTTCATCTTATATCCTCCTTTCAAGACACTGTCCATGCCGTTCAGCTGCTCTTCCAGGTCCTTAGCTGTCTCTGACAGAATTACAATTTCATCGGCGAACCTTAAAGTTTTTATTTCTTCTCCATGGATTTTAATACCTACTCCGAATTTTTCTTTTGTTTCCTTTACTGCTTGCTCAATATACAGATTGAACAACATCGGGGAGAGGCTACAACCCTGTCTCACTCCCTTCCCAACCACTGCTTCCCTTTCATGTCCCTCGACTCTTATAACTGCCATCTGGTTTCTGTACAAATTGTAAGTAGCCTTTCGCTCCCGGTATTTTACCCCTGCCGCCTTCAGAATTTGAAAGAGAGTGTTCCAGTCAACATTGTCAAAAGCTTTCTCCAAGTCCTAAAATAAGTCGTAGGGTCAGTATTGCCTCACGTGTTCCAATATTTCTACGGAATCCAAACTGATCTTCCCAAAGGTCAGCTTCTACCAGTTTCTCCATTCGTCTGTACAGAATTCGCGTTAGTATTTTGCAGCCGTGACTTATTAAACTGATAGCTCGGTAATTTTCACATCTGTCAACGCCTCCTTTCTTTGGGATTGGAATTATTATATTCTTCTTGAAGTCTGAGGGTATTTCGCCTGTCTCATACATTTTGCTCTCCAGATGGTAGAGTTTTGTCAGGACTGGCTCTCCCAAGGCTGTCATTAGTTCTAATGGAATGTTGTCCATTCCCGGGGCCTTGTTTCGACTTAGGTCTTTCAGTGCTCTATCAAACCCTTCACGCAGTATCATATCTCCCATTTCACCTTCGTCTACATCCTCTTCCATTTCTATAACATTGCCCTCAAGTACATCTCCCTTGTATAGGCCCTCTATATACTCCTTCCACCTTTCTGCTTTCCCTTCTTTGCTTAGAACTGGGTTACCATCTGAGCTCTTGATATTCATGCAAGTGGTTCTCTTTTCTCCAAAGGTCTCTTTAATTTTCCTGTAGGCAGTATCTATCTTACCCCTAGTGAGATAAACCTCTACATCCTTACATTTGTCCCCTAGCCATGCCTGTTTAGCCATTTTGCACTTCCTGTCGATCTCATTTTTGAGACGTTTGTATTACTTCTTGCCTGCTTCATTTACTGCATTTTTATATTTTCTTCTTTCAGCAATCAAATTCAATATTTCTTCTGTTACCCAAGGATTTCTATTATTTACCTACTTGATCCTCTGCTGCCTTCACTACTTCACCCCTCAAAGCTACCCATTCTTCTTCTACTGCATTTCTTTCCCCCATTCTTGTCAATTGTTCCCTTATGCTCTCCCTGAAACTCTGTACAACCTCTGGTTTAGTCAGTTTATCCAGATCCCATCTCCTTAAATCCCCACCTTTTTGCAATTTCTTCAATTTTAATCTATAGTTCATAACCAATAGATTGTGGTCAGAGTCCACATCTGCCCCTGGAAATGTCTTACAATTTAAAACCTGGTTCCTAAATCTCTGTCTTACCATTATATAATCTATCTGAAACCTGTCAGTATCTCCAGGCTTCTTCCATGTATACAACCTTCTTTTATGATTCTTGAACCAAGTGTTAGCTATGATTAAGTTGTGCTCTGTGCAAAATTCCACCAGGCGGCTTCCTCTTTCATTTATTATCCCCAATCCATATTCACCTACTACGTTTCCTTCTCTTCCTTTTCCTACTACTGAATTCCAGTCACCCATGACTATTAAATTTTCGTCTCTCTTTACTATCTGAATAATTTCTTTTATCTCATCATACATTTCTTCAATTTCTTCATCATCTGCAGAGCTAGTTGGCATATAGACTTGTACTACTGTCGTAGGCGTGGGTTTAGTGTCTATCTTGGCCACAAAAATGCGTTCGCTGTTCTGTTGGTAGTAGCTTACCCGTATTTCTATTATTTTATTCATTATTAAACCTACTCCTGCATTACCCCTATTTGATTTTGTATTTATAACCCTGCATTCACCTGACCAAAAGTCTTCTTCCTCCTGCCACCGAACTTCACTAATTCCCACTATATCTAACTTTAACCTATCCATTTCCCTTTTTAAATTTTCTAACCTACCTGCCCGATTAAGGGATCTGATATTCCTCGCTCCGATCCGTAGAACGCCAGTTTTCTTTCTCCTGAATACGACGTCCTCCTGAGTAGTCTCCGCCCGGAGATGCGAATGGGGGACTATTTTACCTCCAGAATATTTTACCGAAGAGGACGCCATCATCATTTATCCATACAGTAAGGCTGCATGCCCTCGGGAAAAATTACGGCCATAGTTTCCCCGCGCTTTCAGCCGTTCACAGTACCAGCACAGCAAGGCCGTTTTGGTTAGTGCTACAAGGCCAGCAAAAATCATTGGGGGAAGTAGCAACAAAACGACTATTCACGTTGGTGTGTAGAATATATGAGTCTGGCGACATACCATCTGACTTTCGGAAAAGCATCATCCACACAATTCCGAAGACGGCAAGAGCTGACAAGTGCGAGAATTATCGCACAATCAGCTTAACAGCTCATGCATCGAAGCTGCTTACAAGAATAATATACAGAAGAATGGAAAAGAAAATTGAGAATGCGCTAGGTGACGATCAGTTTGGCTTTAGGAAAAGTAAAGGGACGAGAGAGGCAATTCTGACGTTACGGCTAATAATGGAAGCAAGGCTAAAGAAAAATCAAGACACTTTCATAGGATTTGTCGACCTGGAAAAAGCGTTCGACAATATAAAATGGTGCAAGCTGTTCGAGATTCTGAAAAAAGTAGGGGTAAGCTATAGGGAGAGACGGGTCATATACAATATGTACACCAACCAAGAGGGAATAATAAGAGTGGACGATCAAGAACGAAGTGCTCGTATTAAGAAGGCTGTAGCCTTTCGCCCCTACCCTTCAATCTGTACATCGACGAAGCAATGATGGAAATAAAAGAAAGGTTCAGGAGTGGATTTAAAATACAAGGTGAAAGGATATCAATGATACGATTCGCTGATGACATTGCTATCCTGAGCGAAAGTGAAGAAGAATTAAATGATCAGCTGAATGGAATGAACAGTCTAATGAGTACACAGTATGGTTTGAGAGTAAATCGCCCGCATCTCGTGGTCGTGCGGTAGCGTTCTCGCTTCCCACGCCCGGGTTCCCGGGTTCGATTCCCGGCGGGGTCAGGGATTTTCTCTGCCTCGTGATGGCTGGGTGTTGTGTGCTGTCCTTAGGTTAGTTAGGTTTAAGTAGTTCTAAGTTCTAGGGGACTGATGACCATAGATGTTACGTCCCATAGTGCTCAGAGCCATTTGAACCATTTTTTTTGAGAGTTAATCGGAGAAAGACGAAGGTAATGAGAAGTAGTAGAAAGGAGAACAGCGAGAAACTTAACATCAGGATTCATGGTGACGAAGTCAATGAAGTTAAGGAATTCTGCTACCTAGGCAGTAAAATAACCAATGACGGACGGAGCAAGGAGGACATCAAAAGCAGACTCGCTATGGCAAAAAAGGCATTTCTGGCCAAGAGAAGTCTACTAATATCAAATACCGGCCTTAATTTGAGGAAGAAATTTCTGAGGATGTACGTCTGGAGTACAGAATTGTATGGTAGTGAAACATGGACTGTGGGAAAATCGGAACAGAAGAGAATCGAAGCATTTGAGATGTGGTGCTATAGACGAATGTTGAAAATTAGGTGAACCGATAAGGTAAGGAATGAGGAGGTTCTACGCAGAATCGGAGAGGAAAGGAGTATGTGGAAAACACTGATAAGGAGAAGGGACAGGATGATAGGACATCTGCTAAGACATGGGGGAATGACTTCCATGGTACTAGAGGGAGCTGTAGAGGGCAAAAACTGTAGAGGAAGACAGAGATTGGAATACGTCAAGCAAATAATTGAGGACGTAGGTTGCAAGTGCTACTCTGAGATGAAGAGGTTAGCACAGGAAAGGAATTCGTGGCGGGCCGCATCAAACCAGTCAGTAGACTGACGACCAAAAAAAAAACAAGGCCAGATGAGTCAATCATCTAGACTGTTGCCCCTGCAACTACTCAAAAGGCTGCTGCCCCTCTTTAGGAACCACACGTTTGTCTGGCCTCTCAACAGATACCCCTCCGTTGTGGTTGCACCTACGGTACGGCTATCTGTATCGCTGAGGCACGCAAGCCTCCCCACCAACGGCAAGGTCTATGGTTCATGGAGGGGTTTGACAGATATATGTAGTCATTTACGTATTTCTGAAATCGTCAAATTCTTCTCTGTTATGTAATCAGAAATATTTTGTCACTGACTTTAAAGTCAAGTTAGTAAATATTTATTTACCGATATTCCACATTTGAAACAATTTCTGATGCTCCCTGTATGAGACTAGCTGGCTGACTCTCAGATCACAAATTCAGTTCTGGCTGCAGCAGCAAAAACAAATAGAAATTCGCTATTAATTACGGTGCTCCCTTTTACTGACACGAGTGCACAAAAAATGGCAAATTGCACATATGTGAAGTTGTCGTGAACAAATAAAGATTATCTCTGTCATTCTTATTATTAAAGCAGTATCGCGATGGTCTCGGGCGAACACCTCGTCGCCGACGTTACACTGGGCCCGACAGTGAGGTGGAGAGCGTCGGACGGGGCAGCCGAGTTATGCAGCGTGGCGTGGCGAGGCACTCACCTGCCGGTCCTCTTCGGTGGACAGTGGATCGCAGGTGCCGTAAGAATCCTCGCTGAACCTCCACATCTGAAACCGAAAACAGAGTCAGCAAACAGAGTTCGAAACAGTACGCAGCAGTCGGACGAAACGAGCGGCAAGTCCCGGCATATGCCGTGATGTGTCCGGAGCTCGTCTGTCGAATTATATGTGATGCAGTAAAGTCTTCTCATACCTTCCCCGCACTCCCCATCACCTCTCGTAGTGCTCTGTGCCGAATGTAGTTCCGTACCGACAGACCTCGGAGGTTTTCGGTCGGAGCATTCACTTTAATCGTACACGGTGAAGCACTGGAGAGGGAGGTCAAATCAGTCGGGTTATACATTAACGGGCAGAAGTGACCTCTGCAGGCTACATCTGTAAAGTACACTAACCACAAATTATTACTAGCACTAATCTTCTCAGGCTGGTGACTGTGGGAATTATTTGCGGATTATTTGCCACATTTATGACAAGATAACTTTTTTCTTTAAAAAGAGCCACTGTTCTATTCTTCCACTCCAGTAGCCAGCTACTGTTTTTATCTACTGATTAACTATGAATTTATAAATAGTATCATCCGTCCACATGGTGGTAAAGATAACAATCTTTTCAATACGAACCGAACAACAACTGAAACACCAAAAATTTTCTTAAATCACTAGAATGGCTAGTAAGTTACTTTACTACAATGAAAATTCACTTTATATACAGGTATGCTTCCCAAGAGAGGAAATAGTGTCACAAAGAAAAATAAAACATACTCTCCCTCAGACAATAGGTAGTATTTTGATCAATGCAAAAGACAAACAAGCAGCTATCACAAAAAGTGGGGTTTATAAAATCACATGTCGTGAGTGTCAGTCTCGCTACATCGGACAGATGTGGAGGTCAATCTGAACCGGTCTTAAAGAACACCACAGAAGCTGGAGATTGAAGAAGCCCGATTCATCCTTTGCAGAACATTGCCTGAACAATAACCACAAATACACAATAGATATACAAGTCCTACACATGGAGAAAAAGTGGGCCAAACTCAACCAATCAGAAATTTTAGAAATTAAAAAACAGATGTGTGTATCCCCTCACCTATCATTACATGAGCAAACCCAGTTCAGTCATTCGCCTCTTTTAGATGAGATAACAACCCCAGGATGGATGCAAAACTTCGGGCCTCGCTCTATAGTAGTTAAAAATATCCTGGCTGATACATAATCTAACACCCTAATGAACCCCAAATCCCAATTAGGAAAGACAGGTACGACAACTTTGCCGATGTTATAACACCAGCATTAAGCATTACAGAGTGTGTTTTGGTAGAAAGGAAGAAGAAAGAAAGGTCATCTTTAGTTATTTGCCAAACATCTAAGTAATAATTGCAAATTACTACCATGAAAGTTAAGTCCAAAGAAATGTCGGTCAGAGATAACTTTTATGTGCAAGAGAGTTGTAAACGCAACGAAGAAATTCAATGCGTCTAAAATACTCATTCACGGAAAAAAGTAAGTCGCTTGCTAGCCATCGTGCTACCAAGTCATACGAGAGCGGCTCTTGCCATAGTTGAGCGAACGCAGCGCGACGAGATTGTTTTACTTCCAAGAGTCGTTGTTGCGTGACGCAGACGCACGGATTTTGTGAACTGATGTTCAGACTAGAGACTTGAACCGAGGTAGTATGCTGACTGTGTATACCGAGTTGATGGACTTTATTAACGGAAGTAGGCGATATTGGACTCAACATTCATATAAGTGAACTTATAGAAAGGAATGGACAAAGTTTCAAAGACTATAAAACTCGTTTAGTCTCGAGTAGGAGATACAGTTACGTCGAGGGTTAAAGTTGACGTAATTCGTCACGATACTTGAATCTAACAGAGCTGCCAGTGCTAATTAACCGTGTGTGCGTGTGGCGTGATGTTTATAAAGTATTTAGGGAGAAAGCAACAATAAAATTGTTCATCAAAAGTGGAAATTCAACGTGTCGCCTCCATCATTCTACGAATATTTGGTAATGGCTCATCAAAAGTTAATGAACAGTGACTATTTAAAAATTGTTCAAATGGCTCTGAGCACTATGGAACTTGAATTCTGAGGACATCAGTCCCCTAGAACTTAGAACTACTTAAACCTAACTAACCTAAAGACATCACACACATCTACGCCCGAGGCAGGATTCGAGCCTGCGACCGTAGCGGTCGCGCGTTTCCAGACTGTAGCGACTAGAACCGCTCGGCCACTCCGGCCGGCGACTGTTTAACTTGGAAGTAAATTCGTGAACTGTTAGTTGTGACACGGAAGGTTTGGACATATATAATATTACGACGCAAGATAATTAAGACATTGTTAAAGAGCATCTGTGGATTTCGCGTCATGTAGAGCGAACAATTTTACTTAGCAACGGTGCAAACTGCCGGCCCGGCCCCTCTGTCATCCAGCAGCAGCGGTACTGGAGTACTGGAGGCAGCCGCCAGGGACGCGCTCGTGGAGACACTGCCATCCGCTGCCTCCGTACGGAAGTGACAAACTGCTTTGACCACATTTCAACTACGCAGCTGCCAGTATGTGGACATTTTGGCTGTCAAACCTTTGACAAGAATTTATTCTACTAGCTGTGCGACATCTGATACTTACAATTTCCTCCTCGAGGAATGTCTCGTGGGGGCTCTGAACGTGACCCGGTTGTGTGCTGGCCTGAAAACATAAAATAATTCTTATCAATTAAAAACGATGTAAAAAGTTTGTGAAGTTATCTACTGAGATAAGCCACAAATAATTAAAACTTGTGACACACCCAGGAGTCGAAAATTTATTTCGTGCTTTTCGAGAGCAGCCGCCTCGACTGTTACATTATAAACTTCCACCGTCACCGGTCCTGCTGTTTTTCCTTCTGAATCCGTGCCACCTAGGAGCAGAACATTACAGGATGTGGAACGAGTTCAGAAATACATGAAGAGAAGCAGTGGAAATTGTAGAAACTAAGGGTGAGCTGCGGTCCCCCGGCGGCTCTGTTCCCCCGGTGGAAGTACTCGTATACGGCACTCGAGCCAGGCCCAGAAGTGTGCTCGGACAGCTCGACAGTCAAGCTGGGTGCTCGTGATTGGCACAGAATCTGGGCTTGTGTCTCGTATGTTATTCTATTTGTATACTGACCCAGCAGTTATGTTATTTAACTAACATCATTGTAAATGTTTCTGAAATTTACACATTTTTGTTAACCCAAATGACCTGCAGTCGTATCTAGTTTGGAGGAATGAGGATCTACTGTACTACTGGTATTACGTATTAGTCAGTCCTATTCATCCAAATTGCATTAGGTACATTCAAATCTTGTTCCACATCACTTTTAATGGTATTACTATCAACTGACTGCTATACGTGAAACTGAAATTATCATCATCCATTCAGTATCTGTGGAGCAAAAATTACTGTAAGAGATGATCCGAAGGCCCTAATCTGATCAGGTAAACCAAGTAAACAAAATGTCACAAATAATACCAGAATGGAGGTTAGTCTCAAGGTTGCCAGAAGTTTCCGAAAGCAAAATTCACTAATTTCCAGATGCAGTTTTACCGTTCTACCCTAACACCTGAAGGATGAGTTAACAGACATGTTGACAAAAAGAAGAAAGGAACATGTTGTTAACTCTAATTCAGAATGAACAGGAAGTCACTGTCTTCTTTACGGGATTTACAATCTGAAGGGTGATGTAGCACAATGACCACATTCAGTCAGAAATGTGCAAAGTAGGAAGTAGATTACAGCAGAGTGAGCCGCAAGCGAGCACAGACCTCAGGCCAGGTGAGGTGCAAGTGTTTATTATATACACCGCAATGCACAAATTGCCCGAGTGAGCACAGCCCATTAGCATGTAAATACCTAGCCACTTTACCTCTGAAATTAACTCGAGTTAGTATTGCAGCAGTACCACCTGGGGACCATAGCTTTTTGGCCTTCAGTTCATTAGCTCACATGTAACTGAATCTCTTCCATCTAGCTATCTGGCTTATTCAACTTCTTCACATTGCTTTCATTGGAAAGCCTGACCATATCGATCTCGATCATTGCAATAGTCCACAATTGTTCTATTGTTAACTTCGATCTTGAAGGTACAGTCAGCTGATTTCAGGCCATCGTATAGCTGACAAGTAGTTACCGATTACTTCATTTCTCGGTTAACTGTCATATACTCTTTATTAATGGAAAACCTTCCTCTACAAATATTCAACTGTGGCTCCGAATGATAACCTTTTGAAGTAAGCTATATAAATGCTGACAGATGGTATCACCATCCAGTAAGTCTCTCCAAAAGTGATTGATTCTCTCATTTTTCTTTTAGCTTGCACAGAAATTCAAAAATTGTTGATTACCAGGAAGTTGTGCAAATTCTTTCTCAACTTTATCACAGTCCTTAGCACTCACCCAATTTTGTGCAGATAATTTCTGTGAGGTATTTGAGAGTCTACTCTCATTAGTTCTCAGGCTGCTATTTATTGTAGCTGGATCAAAAAAGCTTATGTACCTGCAAATGCTATACTACAAAGGTGACTTCAGTAGGAGGCTTGCTGAATATCTTTGGCAGTCACTTTCATCTTTCTCAGATCAAACAGTACAGAATGGTGTAAGTTAACTTCTTTGGCAGGAATAAGACCAGTTCCATCATCAAGTTTTATATCACATACCGATTTTGCAGCACACAATTCATCAAGATTAAGTACTTTTAGACGCTGTATCAGCAAGTATAGAAGACAAAGCACTGTACAGGAAAGGAGCCATAAGAGCCGCACATTGGAAGTATCTCAAAAAGGGTCTGACCTACCTGAGGGCCTGACCTACCCCGAAGCAAAACCAAAAAAAGGTTTTTAACTGGCAGCAGAGGATCTGTGAGGTACTTCAACATCGTTCACCAGCTGTAAGTACCTATTTTAATCTAATGCTCCATTACTTTGTCTGTGTAAGTCTTTAGAAAGAGAATGGCATTACACCCCAATTGACCACATCCTCGTTTGCCAGCCTGCACATGGAGCAAAACGTTTTAGGAAATGGCAGATTTTCAAGTTCATTAAATCTCTTATAGTGACCTTTCAGACATAATGACATACGTTCAGACATAATGACCTTTCTAAACTCTGAGAAGCTCATCTGCAGAAACTAGCACGGTTTTAGGAAACAGCGGTCATGTGAGACACAGCTGGCCCTCTTTGTGCACGATATACAACAAGCTCTAGATACTGGCTCCCAGGTTGATGCCACATTCCTCGACTTTAGAAATGTGTTAGACTCAGTTCCGCACTGTCGCTTGCTCCAAAAAGTGCACGCTTACAGTCTATCCTATGGCATATGCGGTTGGATAGAAAGTTTTCTAACAGACAGTGAGTAGTATGTCGTCCTGAATGGGGCGGCTTCAACAGAAAGAAGCGTATCATCAGGTGTGCCCCAGGGCAGTGATTTACATAAACGGTGACATTGGACTGTTTGCCGATAATGCTGTAGTCTACAGGAAAGAAGTATTACATGAAAGTTGTGAACAAATCAATGAGGATTTGCAGAAAATAAATGTGTGGTGTAATGACTGGCAGTGTAACCTAATGCGTATAACAAGACAAAAATTCCCCATTAATGTGCGAGTACAAAATAAATGCCCAGTCTTTGGAAGCGGTAACATCCGTCAAGTATCTGGGTGTGACTATACTAAATGATCTCAAATGGAATGATCAGATTACACAAATAACGGGCAAGGTTGCAGTTTATTGGTAGAATCCTGAAGTGATGCATGCCTTCAGCAAAGGAAATTGTTCATAATACTTTAGTTCGTCCAGTATTAGAGTATTGTTCGTCTGCATGGGACCCTTAGCAGTTGGGTCTGATTCAAGAGATTGATAAGGTGCAAAGAAGAGCAGCAAGATTCGTGACTGGTACATTTAGCAATCACGAGAGTGTTACAAATCTCATAGAAAGTTTGAAGTGGGGCACACTTGCAGGTAGACGACGCGCTAAACGGAAAGGGCTGCTCACTAAATTCCGAAATCCGATCTTTGTCGAGGATGTAGAGCATGTATTATTACCACCAACTTTCAAATCGCGCAATGATCAACATTCATAGATAAAGGAAATTAGAGCCCGTACTGAGGCGTTCAGATAATCGTTTTTCCCTCGCATGATCCGCGAGTGGAACAGAGGGGGGGAAATATGACTTTGGCACAAATTGTGCCCTCCGCCACACATCGCTTGGTAGCTAGAGGAGTAAATATGTAGACAATCAGCTCTTCTTGCAGTTACATTCTTTAACACATTATAAATCGATCTCAGAGAAGGTACAATGCCCCAGATAGTCTTTAATGTTGCATTCTTGAAATAGGTGCACTGTATGGAGACCGGAAGATCTCATATCAACAAAATCTGAGATGCACTGTCCCCACGAATACTCTTCACATGAAGATGCAAGTCCTTCAAGAATGTCTAGTTGACGTCTGGACAAACCATTGACATTTGAAGCATGTTGGTAAGGTTCAGGTCATAAGATTTTTTCTTAAAACTGTTCAAAATATCAGCAGCAGTGGTATGGCCCAAAAATGCAATGAAAAGTAGTGCATTTCAACCTATTTGTTTATTCTGTAACAACAGTTGAGAGGAAAATCTATTTGCTGCAACTGAGTCACCTCGCTACGGGTCTCATCAAATGAGATTACAAGCAGAATTTTTTTTAAAGTATGGATCTAACCTATAAACCATATAACAAAGTCTCGGTCCACTGGAGTTGCACTGACTAGTTAAATTATCGCTAAGGAACACGACCTGAAACAAAGCAGTCTGCTTGCCCGTTGAGGAAAAGAACACACAGTTTCCAATGGCCAGCAGAGTCCGTAATATTTCCACCCTCGTAACGTTTTCCGGGACCAGGTACTTTGCGATACCACTGTTAGCCAATGCGACGTTAGTGGCAGTTCAAATGGTTCAAATGGCTCTGAGCACTATGGGACTTAACATCTATGGTCATCAGTCCCCTAGAACTTGGAACTACTTAAACCTAACCAACCTAAGGACAGCACACAACACCCAGTCATCACGAGGCAGAGAAAATTCCTGACCCCGCCGGGAATCGAACCCGGGAACCCGGGCGTGGGAAGCGAGAACGCTACCTCACGACCACGAGCTACGGACTTAGTGGCAGTGGTGGAGACGGTACAGGGTTGCACTTGCTGGGAAGAGGAAAAACGAATGGTAGACTGCGAGATCCCCGATTCACGAGTCGCCGCCATCTAACTGAGAGTGAACGGATTGTCTTTGTCACGTGCAGTTATCCCACCAGATGACAGGGACCACGATCCGGAAGTACGGGCAGCCTGAAGACAATCGAACATTCTATTAAGACAATACCATCATCTGTGTGATACTATCGATCAAAGAACAGTGGTTGCCAATAGGTGGTATGCACGTGACCAAGGAGAGACTAATAAAATGGATCACTTTGTCGAATGAAACCGACCTCATCCTCTAAAAAGGAAGTGAGAAGAACAAAAACACCGGGATATGGGGGCAGCAGGGTGTACCTCGCCACTCCTCTCTCACTGCACAACCAGTGGAAAATTTCCATAATGAGTGCCAAAACTTTACACTCTAAAAGGAAAAGGTAGGTTACATCGAACTGCTCAAGAGTAGGGCGAGAGTGCGAAAGTACGGTGCTCACTATGGCGTGCCACCTCATTGGCAAGGATTTCCAGCTCACCCAACATTCCTGTTCTCCTCTCTTACTTCTTAAAGCACACGGCGTCATCAAAATGGCAGGTAAAGACAACGCAATTGTCCAGAAAATAAAATCCCATTAAGGTAAATGAGGGTATACAAAGCGCTAGATAAGAATAAAAACCCACTCTCAACTGGTTTAAGAAACTCTTAAGACTGCTAGAGACCAAGCAAATACAGGGTAATGTGAGGTGACAACCTCACTCAAAACACATCGCCAAAAGATGATCTAGGTGACACGTTACACAGCCAACCTCTAAGAGTCTACGCATCACTTAACGATCACAGCACTCCATTTCCCAATGTTTGGCAAAAAATATGAATTTTGCTGTCTTTTTGACTGCTACAACTGCCTCAGAGTGCTGAAGAGAGCCATCTTCCCCATGCTGGTGAGAGTGACAGACTTGCTGTACAGTGTGCAATACACATGGAACTCTGTCATCTCGTTGGCCTCGGTACCCTCAAACCTCCAATCATTCTGCACTGGATTTCAGTTTGTCCAGTTTCACTGCAATCTACAACCTCAACACCACAAGATCTGCCAAAAGACTGAGGATGGAAAGTTTTCTGTTGACAAAACTCCCACAGCAGGCAAAAGGAGGTGCACCTTGGAAGGAGAATCGAAACACGAGTGAGTGAATAAATGCCGATCATTTTGAATGGGTGTTGCAAAAAGCCTCGCAAGGGGCAAGGGCTCCGGTTCAAGTTTGGGCCTATCTCCAAATTAGCTGGCCACACGCGAGCGGATTTTCCTGGCGGGCCATGAGTTTCCAGTGGATTCTCGGATACCTGCAGTCTCCACCTGTGTGTTTGTGGAGCCCCAACTTTCATACCGTACCGGCAGTTCTCGGGACTGGCCATCTGGCATGACAGCTGGGTGCAAAACGTGTGAACACTGCAGCAGGCCACTGTCAGTCAGGAAGACCACCGAACAGACCTCTGCTCGGCACACCGGTTTCCAACTATCTCGCATCAGAGCTCACATCGGCTACCGTGCAAGCTTTCTCAAACTATTTTAAAGAAACAATTTGGTAAAGAAAATTGTTTTTCATTAGTTATAGCTGTACACGCCCAGCTTCGTGATGAAGTGCCTATAATTTCGTTAATCATCATAGTGACTGTCATATTTCACACATGCACGAAATTTGAATTTGTTGCGGTAAAAAATGGGGGTCGCTATAAATTTGTGTCTGTGCATTTTAGACCATATATTACTGCATATGAAATTTAGCTAATGTACTGAATTTTTATTTAAACTTGGGAGGATATCAATATCTAATTCCAAACTTGAGAAAACGAATTGTATATAATAGTTCACTTCTGCTCGTGTGTGTGAGAATGAAATATTCACAACCAGGGTGGCTATTCAAACTTGAAACAAATTTCCCTTGAGATTTCTAGGGATGGGACACAAGGAGCAAGACAGCATCGTAATAAGTCCCTAATAAATTAACACTGAGCGTGTGTTTCAGTGAGGAAGGTAGGAGGGTGTTAAAGCGGGGTAGGGAATACGGGGAGTGGGGGGGGGGGGGGAGGGGGGTTGTAACATGGCAAATTATTACGAGTTGTCATCTTGCACTGAAAGCAGATGTCAGTTCTTACACTGACACAACTGATACTGGCTACTGGGCCGAGGGAGCCGTGTACTTTCCTAACGCTGTCTGTAATACCTTACACATGCCCTCCACAAATCTGAGGAAGTACAATAAATTATTAATCGATCTTTTGCATATTTAGCAAACCAAATTCTACGAACAACACAACCACACTTTTAAAATTTCAAAACAAAAACATAAATACTTGCAAAGATATATATTTTTACCTGAGACACGCTGGAAATGAAAAACTGACTTAGGGACTGTAATATGTTCATCTATAGTACCTACTGAAACTAAATCCAAGAGGATAGATTCATATAATCAAATCTTCTGGAATTCATTGGCACAGATAACTGACGTTAGGAAAATTACGAGGGTAATCCCAAAAGTAAGGTCTCCTATTTTTTTTATAAGTACAGAACTCCGTGTGGCAGTTGGTCACGCTGTTATGAAGAGTGCTTCACGTGCTGTGTGTAAACATGCGCACGCCGCGCTGAGGCGCTCAGTCTTGGCTTGGCAGCCGTTGGGAATGGAGCTCCCGTTGGATGTTACCGACAATTGCGAATTGCGCGCAGTTATTCGGTTTTTGAACGCGAAGGGCACTGCGCCGATTGAAATCCACCGCCAATTGACGGAAGTGTATGGTGAGTCGTGTATGGACGTCAAAAATGTTCCTAAGTGGTGTGGAGAGTATGCAGCTGGTCGGACTGAAACTCACAATGAACAAAGGAGCAGGAGACCGTCAATTTCTGAGGAGACAGTGTAGAAGGTTGAGCAAAGCATGTGCGAAGATCAGCGGATCACCCTGGATGCTCTCTGCACGTTGGTTACTGAGGTTTCCCGAAGCACCGTTCACAGAATTTTAACGCAAACATTGAACTACCGGAAGGTGTGCGCAAGATGGGTGCCACGCATGCTGAGGACCACATGCGGCAACGAGTTGATGCTTCCCGCGCATTTCTTCACCGCCTTGTAGCCGAACAGGACAACTTTCTGGACTCAATTGTCACGCGTGACGAAACCTGGGCATACGACTTTACACCTGAGACCAAGCAACAATCACGCCAGTGGCGGCATCCTTCTTCGCAGCATGGCGGCGAGCTGGTATGACATGGGCATACAAAAAACTGCCACAGTGTCTACAAAAATGCATCGACAGAAATGGTGATTATGCCAAAAAATAGCTAAATGTTCAAAATGTAAACCACTGTAGAAATATACAGGTCTATGTACTTATAAAAAATAGGAGACCTTTCTTTTGGGATTACCCTCGTATTATTTCATCGTGTTTTGGTTGTGTGAGAGTGTTTGAGGGACAGAGACAGTGAATGCGGGACATACGTAAAGTGAGGATGCGATATTATATTAAAACTACGTAAATATATGTGTGAGAAGTTGTTGTGCAATAGGGGAATTTATGATGAATGTCCGTGTGAGCTCGATTTTGTAAAAGGTAGCCAGAAGGGGCATTGAGTGTTAAATTTATTATTAATTTATTTTGTCGAAAGGAGTTGTACTTTGTTTTCATTAAATTTTATTTCGTTTCGGAACTATGAGAGTTCTAGTCTAAATTACTTGTGGTAAACTGACTGGCTAACATTAGAAACACCGCGAGTAGCAAAGTGCTCAATACGATCCGACTGGATGCTTAACACACTAGACAATGGGAATTCAGCACTTCCAACGCGATCTAGTAGGGCTTTGTGCCTCATCTCTACGAGTAAATATAGTAGCTCGGTAGTGAACGAAGAAATTCACACTTTCGATCGGTTCTCGTGTTGTTGACGAAATGCAACTACAGTGCTGAGTATTTTGTGAAAGTTTCAGCTTTGTGGGTGGTTTATTTTAGGAAATATTCACGTGCCAACATTTTGTGTCATACACAAACTCTGCGTGCCGTGTTTCGTGCAGATTACAAGACATTATGGCAAGCATTTCTTTATAAGAAGTCTACTCAACAACTGAATGTGTTACTCGCAAGTAGTTGTGGGTCAGTGACTTTGGGATGTTCAAAATATTGGATCGGACTAAATATGTTCCGGATCCTTTCGGGTGAGAACTTTTAAGTGACAGTCAGCAACATCGCGTAATTGATGGCGGGATATTAAATACGAACTCGATAGACATTTTCTGTGTTTTAAAGATAATAAACCAACTTAAAGGAAGTTTCAGATATTTTTTTAAACAAGTCGTGCAAGAATCCCGAATGCTCGATAGTTTAACGAATTTTCAGCTACTGCCCACAGAATGGAGTTGCGTGGCTTTTGCGTGGTAGGTACTTGGTCAAATTTTTGGCAACACTGCTTTTGTCAGCTAAACTGGTACTAGCATCATAGAGTGAAGGGGCAGACAATGATGCTATAGAAGCTGGACTTACACCCAGTACAGATACTGTGAACAGTATTAGTGGAGGGTCAGGGTACAGCAGGGAGAGAAGACGGTAGACTACAGGAACGACGATGGAAGCATCTCAGGGCAGTGAGCTGTAGCAGATGGGCAGTAACAGCAGTTGGCAGCCGTGGACGGTGCCGTGCGATCCCAGAAACTGGACCGCAGCTGGTGGCCTCTGGCAGATGCACTCGCAGTAACATCTCGCTGTGCTGACAACGTGGAGGGAAAGCGAAGCAGTGTTTTGCTTCGTTTGGTGTGTGTGCGTGTATGTGTGTGTGGAAAGAAAATTGTCAACATGGAGAAAAGTGATAAGCCTGTAATAAGTGAAAGGAAGGAGATTGTAGATTTTGATGATCCAGTATTTGCAGATGATTGTATGAGAGGAAATTTTAGGTTGGATGTGTGTCAAATTAATGACAAGAGGTTAGCCACATTAAGTATCTGATACTTATGGCGAATTAATGAGCTGCTGTTAAGTTGGCACCAGGTCTTGTAAAGGAATCAAAAAGGGTAGGATGAGAAAAATATAAGCACTCCTATTCAAGAAATAAGTGGGGAACAGACATCTGGTTCCAATGTTAAATTAGAACCATTTACTGTTTGTTACTGAAGTGAAAACAGAGCAAGCATTGGAGGCTGGTGAGCAGAAAGTTAACATAGCAACCGTACTCGAAAACATTATGAAACAGGTGGGTGGTATTAGTAGTAGTACAGTAGAGTCCCATTAATCCGAACTAATTCGGACCGAACCTTGTTCGGATTACCGATTTGTTCGGATTAGCCAGAATTACAGTAACGCATTTCTAGAATGAAGTATACCAAGCAGATAAGCAGATACACCATGGTAACAAATGGGAACAAGTGTGGGAACAATGGCTCACTCTCACTCCCTGCCCTTGTTGTTGTGCATGGTTGAGACCTTTGTACTGTCTGAGGTCAGTGCACTGCCAGCCGGCTCATAAAGCGCTTGGTTATGTTAGTTATCGATCGTTGGCACGGTAACAGTTGTATTGTATTTGTTCAGGTGTAAACGGAAACATACAACGTTAACTCTCAAAGAAAAACTGATTGCTTTGGAGCAGATAGGCAATGGTGAGAATGTAAACTGGCAATGGAGCTGGGTTTTGGTAAAGCAATCATTTGTGATTAGAAGAAGAACCAAGTGAAGCTTGAACAGTCCTGTGCAACGTCTTCGGGAATAACATTCGAAATTCGTCAGACTTTGAAATAGTCCCAGTACAATAAAATGGATGAAGTTCTTTTCCTTTGGATTATGCAGGAAAGTGAAAGGGGAACTCCTTTGAGTGGAGCACTGGTTGAGGACAAGGCTGTTTAACCGAACAAGTTAATGAATGGTGATGAGTCTTTTGGTGCGATTACGGGTTAGTTGAAAAGATTCAAAAAACACCATGGAATCCGTCAGCTAACAATTACTGGAGAGAAGCTTTCTTCTGACCATGATGCAGCGAAGGAATACTTGGGTGAGTTTGAAAAAATGATAAGAGAAGAAAAGTATTCTACCCAACAAATATATATTGCTGACGAGACTGGCCTTAATTTTAGGGCATTGCCAACAAAAAGTCTGGCATCAAGAGCAGAAGACCATGCTCCTGGTTTCAAAATGTCCAAAGATTGTATGACTTTATTAGAGTGCAGCAACTCTGCTGGTAATGACAAGCTGCATTTAATGCTGATCGTCAAATCTGCTAGGCCCAGGGCTTTTAAAAACTGCAACATGAAGTCCCTGCCCGTATATTATCGCAACCAGAAAAAAGCACGGATGGATAGTAAGCTGTTCAAAGAATGGTTTCACAGCCAGTTTGTTCCCTCTGTTAGATGGTTTTCTAAGGAAAATCATTTGTCTCCCCATGCAATCCTTTTGATTGATAACGCGCCATCTCACCCGAGCACTGAAGAATTATGTGATGGAGAAACTGTGGCGAAGTTTTTGCCGCCGAATGTTACACCACTTCTAGAGCTGATGGACCAGGGCGTACTGGAAACATTAAAACTGATTTACAGAAAACAAT
This sequence comes from Schistocerca americana, assembly GCF_021461395.2. Lineage (NCBI taxonomy): Eukaryota > Metazoa > Arthropoda > Insecta > Orthoptera > Acrididae > Schistocerca > Schistocerca americana. The sequence continues at coordinate 719,879,148 of NC_060123.1, forward strand.
TTTTAAGAATGCTGATCCAAGGTGATAGCATTCCTTTAGTGGACAAAATAAAAAAGACCAATGTGAAGGATGTTGTTTATTGCACCGCTGAGGCATGTCAGAATATTTCAAAAAATACTCTGAGAAAATGGTGGAGAAAATTGTGGACATCTCTTGAATTTCAAGACAACCCAGCTGAAAATGAAGAGGAAAATCTACTACAAATGATAAAGACAATCCCTGGATGTGAAGAAGCTAGTAAAGGAGACGTAGATGAGTGGACGGTAGCGGATGGGGCTTGTGTGGAGAACCTTACTGACGCTGATTTAATTGCTGCTGTGACTCGAGACCAGGAAGAAGTGGACTGCTGTGACCGAAGTGCCAAAGAGCCAGAAAGCGACGAAGGAGAGCTGGTGTCACACAGTGACGCAGCAAAAGCCCTTGACCTCGCGCTACGTTATTTGGAGCAACATCCCACTGCTAATTTGATGTCTATGAGACGATGGCGCAACTATGCATCATATAACAGACTGTCTTCATTACACCAAAAAACAATGACTGAGTTTTTGTTATCTAAAAAGTAGGGATAAAATGTCCGCTGTATTTTAGTACGTATGACAGCTTTTCTTTCATTGTTATGAATTGTTTAAACCTAATGTTTTGTTGCCAATTTTTCCAATACATGTTTACTGTACTGTGTAAATTAAAATAATGTGTATTTACAGCAGCTTACTGCACAGTTATCCATACTTAGATTAACATTTTTCAGTTTCGTGTTAACGTTCGGATTACCAGGGTTTGGGTTAGTGGGACTCTGCTGTATTATGAATGGAGTGAGATCTGAAATAAATGGACTAAATAATCAAATTAATAGTAAAATAAGTGAACCAGGTAATGAAATAAGTAGTAAGAGTACAAAAATAAATGAACTTGGGTCTGAGGTGGATAGTAAAATAAGTGGATTAGTTTCTGAAATTAATCAAGGGTTTATACAGCAGTCAAAACAGTTGGATAATAAACTGAAAAATTTTAAAGAGGACTTTCAGGAGGAATTGAATCACTGATCTTCAGGCTCAAATGAGTTTGTAACTTAACAAAAGCATAAAAGGACAAATTTCCAAGTGAAAAACAAGACTGTAAGAATGGTATTGTAACAGTAAAAGGTGAACTAACCACCATATAAAGCAAGTTGCTGAAGGTAGTAAACAGCTAGGTCAATAGATAAGTGCTGACTTGAATACAGTGCAGACCCAAGTAGATCATTTAGAAAAACTATGTAATGAGAATCATAAAATTTTCGCTGATAAAATTGAGGAGGAAAGCGACAAATGTAAACTGTATGGAGGGCAAGTGTGTGCAACAATAACTGATTTATAAACTGACTTGTCAGAACTTAGTACAGTATTAAGTGGTAATCTACAAGAGAATGACATTAGATTAACAAATGTATAACAGAGAATTACTAACAAAAGTGGTCATGTAATAACACATACTGTTGCAGAATCATCTGAAATTGCCTATGTTAACCACAGACATTTTTTGAGATCCCAATCAGAGTGTGCATCCCAAAGAGTTCGGGAGCGATTTTGAGGATGTGTTGCTTAGGTCGTGGAATGACAAACTGAAAATAGGCTTTGTGATATCTAATCGAGTATGACAGGACGGTAAGTTTTAAATAGGCTTTCTTTGAGGAATAATGGGGAAAAAGAAAACAGATGGAAGTATTAAATAGCTTTTGGACAGATAAAAAGTTTACCATAAAGAAAGACACTATTATAAAGTTTGTGCAGAAATAGGTAACTACTTTGTCTTATATGACTTCCAACTTAGAAACAGGGAAAATTATAATGGATTAGAATCCAAGTTGCCTCTGTACTGGTGCAATTCTGCACCCAGAGAGGACATTAACATGTTCAATGGTTACTCAGAACGGGTAGAGAATCTTTTGAGGGAAGAGGGAAATAATGAGAGATTATAGAGATTCTACTAAGCAAAATGCAGAGCAAGTAAACAGAATAGTTGCAGAGATCTAACAATCAGAAAGGAATGTCCAGAGGATAAGGGAGTTTTACTGGAAATAGAAATTACGACAGGAACAAAAATGACAGTTATCAAAATCAGCAATCAGCTTAGAGAGCAGAACAGCATTTCAGACAGCCGAATGAACAGAACACTATGGCTAATGACAGAATAGGCGATGAGGAAAACTAACAGCAGTCTGTAAGGCTACTAGCATTTGGAGACAGCCAAAACAGAAGTTTAATCCACAGTAGTGGTACAGGTGCTATAAACATAACAGAGGAAAGGACGGAAGTGAGAATATTTACTTTTCAGGGAAATGTAGTAGAATTTTGTGAAAGATTAGATGAAAATCACGAATCTAGGTACCAGTTTAGCAAGGAACAGGAGTTATCTGATGAGATTCTGGAGCAGGATCTATGTCTAACAGAGCACTGCAGTACTAAAGAGCATCCTTCAGGGAATGTGGAAGAAAGCCTTGCACATGGGGAAAGTGTAGTAGGGGAGATGAAATTTTAGGCAAAATAGATGAGATTCAGTCCAATAGTGATAGAGCAGTTTCAGATGTTGAAGAAGGTGAAGTGCAGTGATAGAAAGCTCATCAGGTAGTGACGCAGCTACAAAAGTATATGAAGCTGGGGTTATTTTGAAAATTCTGACAACGTAGATGGAAGTTCTGCAGAATCTGAGAGCCTTAGAGAAGGTGAATTTTAGGAGAAATGTTTTGACTTGTCACTGATAGACAGGTTAATTAAAACAGCCACAATTAAAGAGGAAGAAAACCCCATAAATGTGTTTTCTTTTTTGGGGGGATTATGGTTTTAGGGCGCAAAGGCTGCTACAGTCATAAGTGCCCTTTCGGTGGCTTAGTAAAGGGCAAAAAACCGAAATTTAAATCAGCAGCAATGGGAGCTAAACTCAAGAAGGAGGAAACAAAAAACGGAAGGAAATCTTAGAAAATTGCTAGTGAAGGGGGTTTGCTTTCCCCGAAAAGAGCTTTAAATGACCGATGTCATCTCACTGACACTGATAAATTCAAGGACACGATCGGCTGAGCGTGTGTCATCTGCTAAAAGGGAAGATATATCAGGCGACAACTGTAAATGGGCGCATAGCGGATTAAAATGGGGGTGCTGAAGTAAAAGGTGCCTCACCATCCATGACTGAGAGCAGTGGGGACAAAATGGGGGAGGATCGCCACTTAAAAGATGTCGATGGCTAAAAACACAGTGCCCAATCTGGAGTCTAGTTAAAATTACCTCCTCCCAAGCACAGGGAAGAGGTTTTACGTCCCGTAATTTATTATCGGGAAGTGCAGGCCAATGTGTGTGCCCTAAAAGAGCAACACGACATAAAACACTCTGTACATCAGCAAAGGGAACAATATGAACAGTGGGCTGAGGTAGAGAGACAGCAGCCTTTGGCGCTATATCGGCTGCCTCGTTTTCGTGGAAACCAACATGCCCTGTGATCCAGAGGAACGCCACAGAGATGCCCCCTGCCCCCCCCCCCCCCCACCCAATTGGAGCACGTGAAGGCAGTCCTGAATCTGGTTGACCAGAGGGTGGACAGGATAAAGAGCTTAGAGGTTGAGAAGAGGGCTGAGCGAATTTAAGAATATAATATACTATATCCGAGGCACTCACAACACCAAAGGTGGTTTTGGAACCATCAGTGTAAATAAATGTGGCATCCTCCATTCGTGCGCATAGAGCAGCGGATGCCCGACGATAAACTATAGGGGGGATATTATTCTTGGGAAGCTGACAAAGGTCATGGGGAAGGCAAGTCTGGGGGTGAAGCCAAGGTGGCACCGTACCCCCTTTTGTCAAGAAAGTCTTAGGAAAGTGGAAGGAAAGGGAATGTACCAGTTGACGGAAGCGGATTTCCAGTGGTAGTAGAGAGAAAGGGTGGCCTGCACATCCTAAATCTAAGGAGGCGTCTAAAAGAAGGACATGGATTGGATGAGCAGGCATGGAAGACAGATGACTTGCGTAACGACTCAGGACACTTTGCCGAATGGACAGAGGAGGTTCAGCAGTTTCAGTGTGAAGGCTCTCCATGGGGCTGATGTAAAAAACTCCAGACGCTAAACGCACTCCACAGTGGTGAGCAGAGTCTTGACGCCGAAAACTATATGGCCGTGCAGAGGAGTAAACTATGCTTCCATAGTTCAGTTTCGAGCGCATTAAGGCACGGTATAGGTGGAGGAGGACCACTCGGTCCACTATCCAGGAGGTACCACTCAGGACACTGAAGGTGTTGGATCTCAGACACTGAGACGAAAGATATGAAACATGGGTAGGCCAGCATAGTTTTCTGTCAAACAGAAGTCCCGAAAATTTGGCGACGCCCGCAAATGGAAGGTGAACAGGGCCTAGATGTAAGGAAGGTGGATAAAATTCTGTATGATGCCAAAAATTTACACAGACAATTTTACTGAGAGAAAATCGGAAGCTGGTTTCAATGCTCCATGAGTGGAGGCGATCAAGACGTCCGTGAAGACATCGTTCAAGAAAGCTGGTCTGTTGAGAGCAGCAGTAGATTGTAAAACCGTCGACAGAGAGGGAGCCCAAGGCTTGGATTCATGGCAATGGCAAACAGTACAATACTTAGCATAGAGACCTGGGGCACCCTGTTTTCTAGGGAGAGAGTACAAGGGATGGTTGGTTCGTTGGTTTGGGGTATAAAGGGACTAAACTACATGGTCGACAGTCCCTTTTTCCTGATTCAGGCAAGGCTCAAGGTAAAAATCACCCAACACCCTACCTAAAAAGGGAACAAATGGAACGAACAAAACATGGGGAAAACACACCACAAGGAAAAGTGGAAGAAGATATTAAAATCATAGAGCATATGATCTGGGCTAGCTGATCACAATAATAAAAAGAGGATGAGCCAGCCACTCTGCAACACATTAAAATGTCCAACCCAAAAAGACAAGGCGAGATGAACACATGTAGGGAAAACACGACCACCAAGATAAACAAATGCAAAGAAAGTGTGAGAGAGTTAAAATGGAGGGAGGGTGGCGGCCTCTGAGAGAAGGCTAAATGCCCACCCTTAGATGGTATGATTAAAACCCCAATCATGAATAAAACGTAAAACTAAATCTGGTGTTGAAGCACTTTCGCCCAACACCAAAGGTAGTGTGCTGGGAAGGTTAAAAGTCCGCCGCAGAGCTGCTAAAGGTGTGCAGCCCAGTAAGATGTGGACGACAGTCATATGTGAACCACAGTGGCACCGAGGTGGGTTCTTGTGGCAGAGGAGGTTAGCCACGCATGGCCAGTGCAGTGCCGACAGAGAACCATAGAGTCCCTGCGAGAGGCCTGTAAGGAAGTCTTCCACACATTTGTAGTCTCCTTAAGGGCATGCAGTTTGTTGTGTGTATTGAGATTATGCCATTCTGTGTCGCAAACCTGAAAAACTTTGAGGTGTAATAATGATTGCAGGTCAGTTACATGGATACCGATCTCTAGAATCGGTTTCCGTGTAGCCTGTTGGCAAGTTCATTTCCAGGGATTCCGACATGACCTGGGGTCCAGACAAACACCATGGAACGACTGGACCGTTCCAGGACACAGATGGACTCCTGGATGGTCACTACCAAAGGATGGCAGGGGTAGTACTGGTCGATAGACTGTAGGCTGCTCAAGGAGTCAGTAAAGAGAAGAAACGACTCACCACAGCATGAGCAGATGTGCTCAAGAGCACGAGATATAGCCACCAGCTCCGTAGTGAAAACACTGCAGCCATCAGGCAAGGAATGCTTTCCATTTAATCTGACGAAGGTGAGGAAGCCAAGTCAATCAGGCATCAAAAACCAGTTCTAAGAATTGGTATGTCTGCACTACCGTGAGTGGATCGTCATTAAGGTAAAGTTTTGGTTACGAATGAACGGTATAACGCTGACAGTGGTAGATAACACACGACTTTGCGGCCGAAAACTGAAAACCGTGGGCTAGAGCCTATGACTGCGCCTTCTGGATGGCTCCCTGTAGGCACTGCTCAGCAACACCAGTACTGGTGGAGAAGTATGAAATGCAGAGGTCTTCTGCATACAGAGAATGTGAGATGGACAGCCCTACAGCTGCTGCTAGATCATTAATGGCCACTAAAGAGAGATATACACTCAGTCCTGCTGGACCCCATTCTCCTGGATATGGGGGCAACCATGGGAGGCACCAACTTGAATAAAAATCGGGAGCAGGCCTTGGAGGCCCCACTCGTATAATGTGGCAAGGATATGATGTCACCAGGTCATGTCATACACTTTTCATTAGAAAGACGGCAACCAGTTGTTGGCGTCTGGAAAAGACTGTTTGGATGACAGACTTGAGGGACACAAGAATATCAGTGGTAGACCGACGCTGGGGGAAGCCACCCTGACATGGAGCCACTGACCACGTGGCTCCAGGGCCCAACCCAATCGCCAACACACCATACGTTCCAGCAGGTTACAAAGAACGTTGGTGAGGCTGATGGGCCGATAGATATCCGAATCAAGTGGGTTTTTACCACGTTTGAGCACTGGAATGATGGTGCTCTCCCGCCATTGCGAAGGAAAGACTCCTTCACACCAGATCCGGTTGCAGATGATGAGGAGATGTCGCTTGTAGTCAGATGAGAGATGTTGAACCATCTGATTGCGGATCTGATCTGCCTCATGAGCTGTTTTGCGGCAATGTGCAAGGGCAATGAGAAGTTACCACTCTGTAATCGCGGTGTTATAGGATTCACTGTGGTGCATAGTGAACGAGAGGACTTTCCCGTCCAGACGCCATTTGTGAGTGCGAGAGGCTGGGGGGGGGTAATTCTCTGATGCAGAAGAACGAGCATAGTGTTCAGCAAAGTGCTCAACAATGGCGATTGCATTGTAAAGATAACACGCCATTTATGTTAACACCAGGAACACCTGTTGGGGTCTGGTACCCGAAAACACGTTTCATCCTTGCCCAAACTTGGGATGGTGACGTATGGCACCCAATAGTCGAGACATCTCTCTACCAAGAAACCTGATTTCATCATTCGATAAGTTGCTGAACGCGGGCACAGAGCCGTTTAAAGGCTACGAGGTGCTCCAGGGAAGGATGCCACTTATGCCACTGTAGAGCTCGCCAATGCTCCTCAATTGCCTCAGCGAATTCTGGCGACCACTAAAGGACTGCCTTTCGCCGAGGGCACCCTAAAGAGTGAAGGATTATCTTTCCTGCCTCTGAAACGATTGTTGTAGTCACCTGCTCAACCATCACATCAATTTTCCCGTGTGAGGGAGATTCAACGGTGACAGCAGAGGTGAAAGTTTCCCAGGCTACCTTGTTTAAAGCCCATCTGGGCAGGCGTCCTTGTGCCTGACACTGGGGCAGTGACAAGAAGATGGGGAAGTGGTCAGTACAACACAGGTCGTCATGTGCTCTCCAGTGGATAGATGGGAGAAGTCCTGGGCTGCGAATTGATAAATCAATGGCCCTGTAACTACCATGAGCCACACTGAAATGTCTGGCGGCCGCAGTACTTAAGAGGCAGAGGTGGAACTGAGACAGTAAAGTTTCGACATCTCTGCCTCGGCCAGTAAGCAGGGTGCCACACCACAAGGCGTTATGGGTGTTAAAATCTCCCAAAAGTAGGAAAGGTTTAGGGAGTTGATCAATCAGTGCAGTTAATACATTCAAGGATACTGCACCATCTGGAGGAAGATATACATTGCAGACAGTTGTTCACTGCGTCATCGTCATTCTGACAGCCACAGCTTCAAGAGGGGTTTCAAGGGGTACAGTTTCACTACAGATTGAGTTTAGGACATAAACGCAAACTCCACCTGACACTCGATTATAGTCGCTATGGTTCCTGTAGTATCCGTTATAGCCATGGAGGGCAGGGGTCTGCACTGCTGGGAACCAGGTTTCCTGGAGACCAATGCAGAAAGCAGATGTAAAGCTTAACAGTTGCCGTAGCTCAGCTAGGTGGTGGAAAAAACCGCCACAATTCCATTGGAGGATTACGTGATGGTGAGACTGGGAAGGCATGAAACATTCAATGAGGCAGTCTACGCCTCAGGGTCACCTGCTGCCACCAGATGAGTACCTGTGCGATCGACATCCATTGTGTCTGAGGGCCGAGTGGGATCTAGGTCCTCAGCAGATGCCAGAACCTCCACGTCATCCTCAGACACAGAACTTGTAGGTACTGGTGGTGTGGGTGCCTCTGCAGTGCCTTTGTTCTTGGAGGTCTTTTCCTTTTTAAGTTTCTCTTGCTGCTCCTTAGGTTTGTCCAGCTGTGAGGGCTTCACTGATTCAGTCTCAGGGACTGAGGATGAGTGTCAAGCCCTATAACCAGCTGCTTTTGGGCTCTTCAGCCACTGGTGGGTGTTATCTTTCCCACTATCAGGAACCTGGGAAGGGAGTGACCCAAGGGACCCCCTCCTACCAAGAGGAACCAAAGAAGACTTTATCCTTGATGGTTGGAGGGGAGGGGGAGGGGCGGGTGTTGCTCCTGAAGTAGGTGCGCCAGGAGCAACAGGGAGGGAAGCGGCCCCCACCATCAAGAGGGCAGGTGTAGTTTTCCATCCCTGAGAGGTGACTGGGGTTGGCGGAGCTGATAGGGGCAGACTGTAGCGGCAGCGTAAGACGATTTCATATGTGCAGGATGTAGATGTTCAAATTTCCTCTTAGACTCAGTGTAGATCAATCAGTCAAGGGTCTTTTGCTCCAAGATTTTCCTCTCAGTCTGGAGAATCCTGCAGTCAGGCAAGGAAGCCGAATGGTGCTCTCCATAGCTGACACACATGGGACGTGGGGCACATAGAGTATTGAGATGTGATGGGCATCCACAATCTCGACGTGTGACACTGGAAGTACAGCCGGAAGACATATGGCTGAACTTCCATCATTTAGAGCACTGCGTTGGAGGAGGGATATAGGGCTTTACATCACACCAGTAGATGTATCACCCTCAAAGTCCAAGCTGGTTGCACTGTTAGCAACCTGATTATCCCTCAGACTCCAGTGGACGTTACAAACCAAATGTACACCTCGCCGCTCTAAACTGATGCACAGCTGATCATCAGACTGGAAAAGAACGTCTTTGTGAAATATGGTACCCTGGACCATATTTAAGCTCTTATGGGGCGTGATGGTTACAGAAACATTCCCCAGCTTGTCACAAGCGAGTAACGCCCGTGACTGGGCAGAGGATGCTGTTTTGATCAAGACTAACCCAGATCTCATTTTGGACACGCCTTCCACCTCCTCAAATTTGTCCTCTAAATGCTCCAGAAAAAGCTGAGTCTTCATTGTCATAAACGATTCCCTATCAACTCTCTAACATACAAGGTACCGGCATGAATAAGAGCTTCTGCCATCCTTAGCCTGATGTTCCTCCCATGTTGTGGCCAGGGAGGAGAACGATTTGGGGTCATACTTCTGTGCATTGAATTGAGCCTGTGAATGCTTAGAGATTTCTGGTGTTTGACCACCAGCAAGAGATGATGTACTGCACTTCATCATGTGTCATCCACCCTGGTGCCATCCACTCAGACCAGGGCCCTCCCTATGGGCGCCACCCAGCCACAGCAAAGGCCACCTGGCAGAATGACAATTGCTGAGAGTTCTGATGCCCCAGGGTGACAGGTGTCTACTCCTCAGGATACATGGGTAGTTAAAGGCGCAGGCATCACCAGAGCCCTGTGTGGACAGGGGGCTACAAGCGACAGGGTACATGGTGGCCCTATACAACGGACTGGCTACCATGCTGGATATCAGCTGGAACCAAGCAAACAAATCCATTGTCATCATCAGCATAGAAAATGATGCTGCCCAGTTGATGGAAAAATACGCACCCAGGAGGGTGACCTCGCCCAACAGTTGGAGAATGAGCGGAAGTGCAGATGCACATCGATGAAGGATGCGATAGGTCTCAGTGTATGATGGGCATGATGCATCCTGTAAGGTGTCGTTCCCAAATTGGCTCGCTCTTAGGGAAAATTTCGAAAAACGGAGGTCAAACCCTAGAGGGGATCATCACATAAATGTTGAAACATGTGAGACTCCTTTTAGTCAACTTTTGCGACAGGGAGGAATAATTCGGGCCCATTCTAACCCCCTGATCCGCATGGGGAAAGTACGAGAGAGAGTAATGTTGACCTGCACCTTAAATGTGTGCTCTGTCATAAATTCATAGATGAAAAGGGGTAGCCGACCACGAAAGCCCCAAGAGAACAGTGTGTGGAGGATGCTCGTCCCCTAACAGGTATCGTATGCCCTCTCCAGATCAAAAAATACAGCTGTCATTTCGTATTCCTTAAGAAAATCGTTCATCATGTAAGTAGTGTGAGCAAGAAGATAGTCAACCGTGGAGTGATGCTTTTGGAAACCGCAATGGGCAGGTGTTTAAAGGTTTTGGGACTCCAGTCACCAGGCTAAACGGCAATTCACCATACGCTCCAAAACCTTACATGCACTACTCGTGAGAGAAATGGGGCGATAGCTAGAGAGGAGATGTTTGTCCTTTCCAGGTTTCGGAACAGGAGTGACGATAGCTTCCCGCCATCTTCTGGCAAAGGTTTTGTTAGTCCAAATTCGATTATAAGGTGAAGGAGGTAATACAGACTACAGTATGATAAATACAGCAACGTTGGGACGTGAGTGCCATCCAGTCCTGGGTGGAAAAGCGAGAGGAAGAGAGTGTGTTTTGGAGTTCCCACATAGAAAAAACGGTATTACTGCTTTCGCGATTTTGAGAGGAGGAAGCAAGAGGTCGCAATTCCGCTGCTCGTTTCTTTGGGAGAAAGGCTGGTGGGTAATTTGAAGAGCTCGAAATCTCAGCAAAGTGGTGACCCAATGAGTTAGAAATTGCGACTAGGTCCACTAAGGTATCTTCTGCAACAGTTAGCCCAGAGTTTGGGTATAAAGTAGATGTGCCAGATAACTGTCGAATTTGACTCCAAACTACGGATGAGGGTGTGAAGGTTTTAAAGGAGTGCGTAAAGAATTCCCAGCTTGCCTTCTTGCCGTCACGTATGATGCAACGGCATCGCGCACGTAACTGCTTATGGCATACACAGTTGGCCAACGTACAATGATGGGGGGAAATGTAAAGAGCATGTCACTGCTTGCGTATTGCATCACGGCATGCCTCGTACCACCAAGGAACTGGGGGGCACCAGGGCAAAGGGGAAGTACATGGTGTTGAATGTTCTGCGACTGTAAAAATAACTTCCGTAACATGGGTGACCTGATCGTTGATGCGAGGATATTGGCGGCTATCAAATGTTGCTAAAAAGGAGAAAAGTGTCCAATTGGCTTGGGAAAACTACCAGCGTCTTGGGCCCATAGATGGCAGTTGTGGCTGTAATCTTAGGACACATGGAAAATGACCACTCGAATGTGTATCAGCAAGAGCAAAACACTTGAAGCGCCAAGCTAGCTGAACAGTACCAACAGAAAGTCCAAATGAGAGTAGGTTGACGTGGAGCCAGACAAAAATGTAGGGTCCCCAGTGTTGAGGCAGACAAGATCCGCTAGGTGAAAGAGGTCAATCAATAGCGAGCCTCTTGGACAATGATGTGGAGATCCCCAAAATGAGTGGTGGGCACTGAAGTCCCCAACCAGCAAGCAGGGGGATGGGAGCTGACCAAGAAGATAATGGAGATCGACTCTTGCCATAGGTGTGGAAGATGGAATATATATGGTACACACCAGCCGCGATGGTCTCGCGGTTCAGGCGCTAAGTCCAGAACCGCGCGACTGCTACAGTCGCAGGTTCTAATCCTGCCTCGGGCATGGATGTGTGTGATGTCCTTAGGTTAGTTAGGTTTAAGTAGTTCTAAGTTCTAGGGGACTGATGACAACAGATGTTAAGTCCCATAGTGCTCAGAGCCATTTGAACCATTTTATATTTGGTACAAAGAGAGAAGTTGTATCCAGAAATGGAAAGATATACAGCGACAGCTTGAAAGGAACTATGTAAAGCGATTGGGTGATAATGGATAGTATCATGGAGAAGACTCATATGTCCCCCTTGGGCCAGAGCTCCATATCAAACCAGACTGACTGGAAGTGAGGGAAGACAAAGGGATCATGGGGATGTAGCTTTGTTTCCTGTTACAGAAGATGACTGGACAATAGGACAATTCATCCTGATAGGAGTGAATTCTACAGATATTCCAATGGATAATTGACATAGGTTGGACAGAAAAGGGAAATATCTCACCACAGTTGCCGTCAACTCAGAAATCGTTGAGAGCCAGTGACCGATGGCATGAAATGGCATTCAGCCACTAGCAGAAGATCATGATCCATAGGTTGTTCACGGACAGCTCCTGCTGCAAGTGATCGGCTGGTTGATCAGTGACACGGAAGACGGCCGAGAGTGGCTACCACTGGTTGGCGCTGCAGAAGAGACATGCCATGGTGGAGAAGGAAAGAAACTTTGTTTCTTATGAGCCTTCTTGGAAGCAGGACGTTGAGAAGAGGGAGGAGTCGATGGTTGTGAGGTTTTGGTACATAAAAAATCTTCACAAGTAGGCTCTTTTTTGGAAGTCCAGGCATACAATTTTGGGGCCGATTTAGCAGGAGCCCATGAAGGTTGAGCCTTAGAGTGAGCGGGTGATAGTGGGGGGTGGAACCATCAATCTTTCGACTGGCCGATTTGACGACTGTGGCGCTACAGGTGAGATCGCAATCTGCGTGGCTATCTCCTGAGTAGGCCGAGGAGAGGCAACGACAGTGCTATATTTACCTGCTGGGAGCACAGTGGGCTTTCTACTGGCAAATAACTTACGAGCAGCATTCCTTCACTTGGAATTCCTGAATAATTCATTCATCTTTAAAAATAGGACAATCTCTACAGGAAGCAGCGTGGTCGCCTATACAGTTGATGCTGCGAGGCGATGGGGGTGGAGAATCACCCTCATCGGCCTCCCTGCCACAGGTAACGCATTTGGCCATATTGGAACATGACTTGGTGTTATGATTAAACATCTGACACCGATAGAAACGCGTAGGGTTGGGGATGTAAGGATGAACTGAAATTATCTCATATTCCACTTTAATGTTCGGTGAAACATCAAGAAGAGAGTGCAGGTCAGTACCAATTCCTTTTCAATGCTTTTCAATACTCGATGTACGGCAGTTACTCACTCATCAGATAGGTAATGTTTAATGTCTTCATTTGATTAGCCGTCAAGAGATCAGGTATAAATCACCCTGTGTGGTGAGTTTAACATTGGCACCAGGACAGGGAAAGTGTGTAGCAGTGCAGTTTGAAGCAATTTTTGTGTCTGTTTGTGTCTGTTTCTAACAACAAGGTGCCATTTCGTAACCAGGAACAAGACTTTATAGGACCTGAAATTGCGTCGACACCTTTCTGAATAATGAATGGGTTTACTGTCAAGAAGTCTTGGCCTTCGTCAGACCAAGAAATAACTGGGAACTTTGGCACTGAGGCAAGAATTTTCATTGGCTGAGACTCATCTAGCTTTCTTTTGTGGACAGAAGTTGTAGAAGTAGAAGAAACCATTGCTAAAGTATCACCCATGTTTATGGGCGTCTTTCCTATTGAGGGCTCTCTCAGGAGTCACTCCCACCTTAGGTGATTGTCCACACCACAAGTCACACTTACCAGGGAACAGACAGAAGGACCAATCGGCACGTTCGTAAGGCCCCAGCTCTTCTAATCACACCTCCTTGGGCCTGGCCTTTACCAGGGGGTACGTATGTGTCCTACTTGTCTACCTGGAGTGGCTACGTGTGGGAACACGTGGGTCAGCCTTCAGACACGCACAGGGAGGAAAGAAAGAGAAAGGGGGCCACAAAGAAAAGGAAAGAATAGATGAATTCTGATATGCCACAGTGGAGAAAAAGATAAAGAGAAGAATCAAGGAAAAAAAGGACTTTCCGTTATAGAGATAAAAGAAGAGAAACCATGTCCTACATTCAGATGCGTCCGTCTCCGGATGTAGGCACAAAACATACTCGCAAAGAGAGGGAGAAGGGGATGAGAAGGGGCAGGGAGGAGGGGGGGGGAGGAGGATCGTGGACGGGGACGTTGAAAAGGAAGGTATGCAGCCTGGAAAGGAAAGTGAGCTGCACTAGCTCAGAGTCCTGTGCTTGCCAAGCACGTATCCACAAAAGAGATGTGGACCCACTGGGGGTTAATGTGTGTGTTATTTCTGCAGAAGAAGGTATAGGATTTGACAGGTCTGAGGTATTGTAGGATTTATTGAAAGAACCAGATCCTAAAAATATTGAATCATTAGGACAACTGGTAATAGAGGTAGCACTTTTTGGTGAAAAAGTTCCTTATTTACTTGATAGTGGCTCAGATGTATGAGCAGTGTCAATAAATTTTATAGATGCTATTCCTCACTGGAAAGAAACAGTTATTATGCCCATCTCCAGGATAAACATTTTAGCAGTCACACATAACAATAAGGAAACAGTAACTCATGAGCTCATGTTACCTATAAAAATTTGGGGTGAATATCTGTACCAGAGCCTCCTTATAACTTTTGGGTTAAGTGTGGAAATGTTGGCTGCGGGCAGATTTTTTGCAAAAATACAAAGGGAAGGTCAATTTTGGGAATAAAGAGGCTGTCATTACCGTAGATGAAAAGCATTTAACAGTGACATTGGGAGGAAGTATGCAAATCTGGGAGGTGAGCAATGTGATGTACCTATATGTTGCTACAGAAAAAAAGAGTATATTATAGGGTACAATGAATTTGGAGAAAGGAAGGAAACATGTTCTGATGAAATAGAAAACATGAGGATCAGAACTGAAGAAAAAGTAAAGGAGTTATGAGCTTTGTCAGAAACCCAGAAAAAGAGATGAAGTGGGTTTTAAGTAAACACAAGGGCATATTTTTAGACCAGCCATGACTAGTCAAAGATTGTGAATCAAACAATGGAAAATCGAGGATCGAATGTAACAGTATTGTGAAAAGGATAGCTGCAACTCACCATATAGATGCTGAGTTGTAGACAGGCACAACAAAAAGACTGTCACAAATAAAGCTTTTGGCCATTAAGGCAGATGTACTCTCTCTCTTTCTCTCTCTCTCTCTCTCTCTCTCTCTCACACACACACACACACACACACACACACACACAACTGCAGTCTCAGGTAACTGAAATCACACTGCAAGCAGCAGCACCAGTGCATGATGGGAGTCGCAACTGGGTGGTGGTAGGAAGAGGCTGGGGTGGGGAGGGGGAGGGATAGTATGGTATGTGTGGGGAACAGTGAATTGCTGTAGGTTAGATGGAGGGCAGGGGAGAGGTGAGGAAGGGGGGGGGGGGTAAAGTAGCGGAAAAGGAGAGAAGTAAAAAAAACTGAGTGTGATGGTGGAATGACAACTGTGTGCTCGAAAGGGAACAGGGAAGGGGCTGTATGGCTGAGGACAATGACTAATAAAAGTTTAGGCCAGCAAATGTGTGAAACAAGCTGGGATAGTTTTAATTCCCATCTTCTTTTGCCATCTGTCTCCTTAAATTCATTTTTTCAAGTTTAACTAATTGCCATTAACATATGTGAATATCATCGGCATTTTCATAAAAGAGAAAGATTGGACCTTAGTTTTAAAGAATGGAATACCAGATAATTTTGTTTCTAATTTATTTCGGCTATTCCTAGTTAGTATCTTTTGTTATAGGGTGAAATCAGTAATTGTCTCGTAACTTAAATTCTGATGTTGATATATAAACAAATATAAATTCTGTACTAATTATAAACATTTGGAAGATGAAATGCTGGTAATGATAAAGTATCTATTTGGCTCTAACCGGAAACATGTTAGCTAAATCAGCCCTTTATTAATTCCAAAGTAATTAACAGTTTTGTCAAAAGTATTGTTTGTGTCTCTACATTTGTTAATTTCATGGTTTAATCAAATAATTCGGCCTAATTCTGGTAGTAGAAGAAACTGTTAAAAAGGCAGAAATTTCTGATGTATTCATTTAATTTAATGAGTTAAGTTTTAATTGTAATTTCTGTGAATTTAACTTCGAACAATATGTGGTTTCAGCACCTATTATTGTTAGACTATATGAGGGCCCGATTTTTGGTCCCAAAACAGTCAGTCCATGGCCGAGTTTCAGACGAGGAACCTGTGTTACTTGGAATGACACCAATGTATCAACTTAACAGTGAAATAAGTGTTACACCAATAGAACCGTGTGTTTAAGCAATAACAGTGACTGCTCAATTTATTTGATTTGACTGTGAACTATGTGGTTATGTTATTACTGCTCGTGAATGTTCAACAGTACACTATTGTACCAGTAAGAGATGGTTCGCCTGCTAACTATTAACGAGGTTTGTGGAAAGGTTAAACAATAGTGCACTTGACATACATATACAAATGTATATTATTGGGGGGTTGTGCAAAGTGAAAGTAAAAGGCAGTGAAACATAACTGCTCATGTGTCGGCTACATTATTCATCGTAGTCAGCGTCCAAATTACAAACCCCCTTTTTCAGCCAGTGTAGCAACGCACTACATCGAAACCCAGAGAAACAATCAAAATAAACAAATCGGGTGAAACCGCTTCATATGCTGCCCTGCTGGCTGAGAAGCATTGTATGTAACCACAATAAGCAAAGACTCACGAGCTTTGAAAGGTCAAATCAAGAGCGGTTTACAGTGTAGTGATGATACAGCCAATCAGTAGTGAGGTTTCATGGCCACAGTAGGATAGCAGCCAATCAGCGAGCGGGTTCTATAGAAGCAGCCATTGAGTACATGAGCAGGAGAGCAGCACACAGGTGCACACACCTGATCGAGATGAACAAGATATTTCGCCGAAGGAATTATAACTTGCGGCAGACGAAAAATTGAGATGACAATTGCAACAACAGCGGCAGCAGAGCAGCAGAAGATGAGTAATTAAAAACAAGGTAATTCATCGAAAAAGCTGTTTTGTACCAAGTGATACATAATGAGTGACTTTAACGAACAAGACAATGTGACTGAGAACAAAGTTGTAGAGGTTAAGTTGTTAAATGAACAGAAAGACCTAAGTGGGACTGGTTCTGTAGACTATTATAAATCAAACCTGAATGTAACTCTGAAAGATAGGGACAAAAGTCCTATTGTAGATGAAATGATAAAAGTGTCATACATTGCGTGGTGATGTGAGTGAAATGGACAAAAACGGTACTGAAGTGAGTAAGATCGTTAAGGCTAAGGAGGAGGAATCTAGTAGCGAAAGTCAGCAAGGGCAAAAGTTGGTGGAAGACGAAAATTTTGGAGCAATGTTAAGGCAAATTATGAGTTGTTTGAGTAATATGAGCACGATGGAAGACATGGAAAGTAATATGAATAGGCTGGAAAGTAGTATGAAAGAAGACATTAGTAGTGTGAAAAAAGACATTAGCAGGGGGCAAAACAAAACTGATAGCATTTGAACTGACATGGTTAGCTTAACGGCTGAATTAAAGAAAGAAACTGAAAAGGTGATTAAGGTAGTCAGCTCTAAGCTTTCAGAATTAAATAAGAAGGCTGAGGCAGTAGCTAAAGATTGTGTAGAAAAGATAAAGACAGTAGTACATAACACTAATGAGAAATAAGCATTGATGAGTAGCAAATGTGTAGAAGAGAGAAAAAAGCTTTGTGATGACTGTAATAGGAAGGTGGAGGCTTCTGAAAAACAGTATTGAAAACTGGGTTAAACTTGAGATCCAAATAGATCAGATTAAAAATTATTTTGAAACGGAGATAGAAACCACGGGTGCAGTAGTGGTAGAGAAATAACTGGTAAAAGTAAATAAAAAATTTTGATTCACAGTTGGCTGAAATAAAGCAAAAGATGGAAGAGGTACAAAATCTAAAGCATAGAGTATGTAATGTCCCAAACAGTCCCTCAGTTGTCAGTTGTAAGAA
Organism: Schistocerca americana; assembly: GCF_021461395.2. NCBI lineage: Eukaryota > Metazoa > Arthropoda > Insecta > Orthoptera > Acrididae > Schistocerca > Schistocerca americana. Next base: position 719,897,026 of record NC_060123.1, read on the forward strand.
ATTTAATAATTTTGAACCATATGGGGAAGTGCATCCACTGGATTTCATTAGGGAATTTAATGATTTGTCTGAACCATGGAATGACAAAAAGAGGTTTTTTGAAGGGGATGCTTATGGATGGGCACCTCACGTAGCTGATAGTTATACTTCGTGGCAAAGGTCGGAGAAAGCATTTTTAGATGAATATTGGTCCAAAGAGAAGCAGCAGTGAATTTTGAATGAATTTTGGGGAGGAGGTGTGGGGAAAGGTTTCTGTCAGCTTTGGATAAAAAAACTGAAATGTTTGGACAAAGAGCTAGGTAGTGAACCAAAAATTATGGGTTTAGAAATTATGTTGCCTCAGAAACTTAGAGAATTGCTTCTACCTGGTCCTTGGGGTAATATTAGTGATTTCTTAAATTATGTTGATAAATTGGAGAGGATAAAGCCCTCGTAGGGGGAATTTTGATGACAATAATCAATTGCAGGTAAACAGCATGAACAGGACTACTTATAGTAGGAATTCAAGGAATGGTTGGGTGGAGGATAGCCAGAATGGACACGAAAGTGGTAGGAGAAATTTAAGTAAAAGGAATGGAGGAGATGACTTTCATTCTGGACCAAGCCATTTGAACAACACAATGGTCTCACACTCGAGCAGGTAGTGATGAAGAGCCTGTAATCACAGGTAAGTGTAATTGAAAATGAGAATAGTAAGACGAATGTAATTTCTAATTCTAGTGAGGAATGATAGTGTGGGTAGTAATGTTTATCCCATAAAAGGTGAAGAGGAAGTTACTATAATAAAAATTAAGTGATGAAACAGAGTGTGTTAATCTTACTCAGGACGTCCAAAGTGTCGAAATGGATGTTAAAATATTAAAAGTACATAAGGAAGTCAGGTGTTTCGCTTTGTAGTCTAATACAGAAAACTAGGATCAACTAATTAGCAAAATATTTGAGGACAGTGAAAGTGACAATTGGCCTGATTTTGACAGTAGTTGTAATGATGATAGCAGTGATGAATCAAATAGTGATGATGATGAGGTATTTGAATTTATGATGGTTGGATTTTAATGGTGGCAAATATTTATTTACGCCTTATACAAAATAGATGCATGTTTCGAGGTTTTACTGACCTTCAAAGTAGTTGAAGCGGGAACGTGTGGTATCTCCGCTTACAGTCACTCACGTGCAGTGAACCGCGCCCACACACTACCGTTACAATAAGTGACAAACACCATCGGTCGCTAATGTCCGTCCGTACAGGTGCGTTGCACTGGCGGCACGGCTCCGTCACCGATCGCGGAGGGTGTACACTCCAGTGGCGGGCCGTGGCGCGGCCGCGTGCACCGAGAGAGGCAAAAGGCCGCGTCACCGAGTGTTCTGCTCCTGGCGCGTAACGTCCGAGAAGGAGCGAAAGACACTTTAACGGCGACTGCGTTTACGACCGCGCGTACGCATTTACGGCGGAGTCACGTTGACTCGACGCACGTGGTCCGCGGCGGGAGAACTGAGAGACGTGTGTCGCGTCGCGTCGCGTCGGCTAGCTCGCGCTGTCCGCCTGCTCTGTCCCCGTGCGGTCCGGTGTGCCACGCACCGTTGCCGAAATTCGGCGCAACGGTACAGCTGCCCCTACTTGTGCCGGCAGTGCCGTAGTTCAGCCCTTCGTGCGTTGGACGGTGCTGCCGCCACATAGTCACCAGCATTGTGTATAACATGTTGTCAGCGATGTGGAAATTGTAGGATAGATACTCTTAGCAGTGCCAGTTGTGTAGACAGTTCGAGCCGCACGTTCTATTGCCCGACGAATTTGTAGCAGTTCTGAAGCGAATACCGTGAAGTGTTTCCTTCAGTTTATAAATCATGTTAAACTCACGAAGGATTAATTCAGGGGAGTGCAGTAGGTGGTACAACACTTAGCAGCTCCATCAGTCAAACAAATCAGTAACAGCTTGCACTGTAGGTGCTTGAGCCGCCTTAGCCAGAAGGTCATACTGGAGTCGGTACCGATGCCTGATCTCCACAATTGTTTCACTTGTTTCACTGGAGCACTCTGTTTTCCCGTTCTGGATTTAAATCAGGCCTGTTACCAGATATCACTTACTGAGGATTCTAAGGATGTCATCACCTTTGCAACGGATTGGAATCTCTTTGAGTTCAATCGCGTTCCCTTTGGACTTGCTAGTGGGGCAGCAGCGCTCTCCCAACTTTTGGATAAAGTATTGGTTGATCTAAAATTTATCTGTGGTTACAATTATTTAGGCGACGTTGTAATCTACAGGCGTAGCTTTGATCAACACTTATAACATCTGGCATTGCTTTAGATCGCTTGAGTAAGGTGGGATTGACTGTCAAAACCGATAAAATTAAGTTTTTCGTGGAGAGATTTCCTTCCTTGGGCACTTGGTTTCAGCTGATGGCATTAGGATTGATCAGGAGCGTATTGTCACCTTAAGGGCTTAAGGCGTACATGGGACACACGCACATCTCTCCAATATTTAAACAATTAAATATTATGAGTTTACATTAACCAATGCGTAGATAGGAAATCACAGGAACAACTGAAATAGCGCATTGCTTCACTGCAATTTGCATTTATTGTAACACTTGATAACAGGCCAAGAAAATGTCGCGTGTTACACTTGACAGATAATAGCACTAGAAAAATAATAAACACGTGATTCAGTTTTCTGCATTTTAGTTAAAGTTCAACAGGTGAACACATTTTAAGTTCTCCCATAAATATAAATATGCGCGTAGGCGCGTTAAGGAACTGGTTATGAAACAGTCACATATAACATCAAGGCAGGCATGTAAAGAGAAAATAGCAAGTTTACACATTGACTAGAACATTAAAATGAATAACAGGAAAGTGTACCGTCCCGAACACCTTACGGCAACAGTTAAACGCCAATAAGTTCCTCTCTTCACAATATGACATTAATGTTTCAAATGGCTCTGAGCACTATAGGACTTAACATCTGTGGGCATCAGTCCCCTAGAACTTAGAACTGCTTAAACCTAACTAACCTATGGACATCACACACATCCATGCCCGACGCAGGATTCGAACCTGCGACCGTAGCGGTCGCACGGTTCCAGACTGAAGCGCCTAGAACCACACGGACACACCGGCCGGCGATATGACATTAAGTACAATTAACTAGTAATAAAAAAATTTAGAATCTACCCATACGTGCATAAGCAAAATTAATAACTGGTGGAAAAGCAATGAATTGTAAATTGTCAAATCTATACACAAAGGAGCCGCACTCCATCTAAACAGCCCAAAAATGGCAACTTAGTGGATACCTAGAGTAACAAATTAAGAACAGCATGCCTATAGATTAACTAGAATAAAGCAATAAATAAAACATACACGGTTTCTGACGGCTGACAAACTGTGTTGGGCTATCGAGCAGTGATTAATTTAAAATAGCCACAACATACGCTAAACAGGTTAGTGGCGTATTTAAAGACAAGCGTCGAGCAAGGACCTTGGTCAGAAGGTAATAAAAACTAGCAGGATTCCCTTACACGGCAGACGTGCCAACACATCCGTTCATAGCCCAGAATCAACTAGCGCAACATAAATCATTGACACATTTCAGATAATATTTTAAAACAACATACTTAAATAAGAGTGTTTACCACTAACCTTAATTAGTTAACAGGCTAGTCTCTGTTATTGAAGCAACGCAAATGAGGTAGCAATTTAAGGTCTACTATTCTTCTTTGCCATTTAACACGCGTCTTGATGAGGAGAAGGAAGAATCCAGCTACTTAATTGAAAGTCACTACTTGAATCCAGATTTGACGATGCACTCAAAATCAACCAACAGAAGTGAGAGTCATGTTTACACTCGCTAACAGTACAAGCAGAACACGAGCATAAAATGAACATTAAATAAACTGCTCCTTGTTCAGTTATTTACACACCTACGAAACAAGTAATCTTTGCCGAATTATTGTAGAAACCAGAATGCCCAGTTGCCTGCAAATAACGCAAAATAATGGTTGAAACGTCTTACTTTAAGTCTGATGACATCCGTAAGGCAGGAGTTTCAGCGAACAACCAGACCTCATCCCCGTTGACCCATCTGCGACCAAGACAGTAACACTGGCTCCTTTCGCAGCCTCACACCTGACGCGAGTCGCGACAAACACCAACAAAACGGCGTGGCCTCCCCTGTACGCGCCCACACATCCGCAATGAGAGTCCCTCCTCCAGACCGACGCTCCCTTGCAAACATGGCAGGCAGCCGGCTGCAGCGCCCTATGGCTAGGGTAAGGAAACAACAGAGTGCGAAGTGGGAATTTCAAAAGGAACGCACTACAGACAAGGAGGAAATGCAGAGAACCAACCGTGGCATTTCGTCACTGTTGAACCTCCCCCACCAAAACCTCACAACAGGCGGTAGCAAAAGATTACCGAATTTAAGGCTTAATCTGATTTACATGGACCTTAAGCTCTTTACCAGCCTGAGAGTTTTTAAGCAAGAGGTTGACGGGACTTAAAAATCTTGTGTATACAATATGGACCGGTGAAGGGTGGTGTAAACTTCCCACCAGCCTGGACCTGGAAGGGCTTTCCAAGATTAAAATTCTTAACAAAAACTGTATCCCCAACCTTTCCCTGAAAGGAGCGTCGGCCACGATTGTAACGGAGCGCCTCCCGTCGATGAGCGCGATGAATATTGGCTCTAGTACTCTCCCAATTGTTCTTGATCGAGTGGGCGTTTATGACTTCAGGCAACAGATAGTTGATATGCCATAAATTAGTAAGCGGACAATTCAAAAGATAGGTTAACATCAAAAAGTCAGGTGTACCCTAGAAGACTGGTGGCAGGCAGAATTAAAAGAAAAGTTTAACCATGGCACTTAGATGGAGAATGGGAATGATAAGTAACAAGAGCTGTCTTCAAATTATGGTAACCCATTCCGCGAAAGAAGGCTGCTGGTAATAGGGTGTCGTGGTGAAATGATGAACCCCGTTACTAAAACAAAATTGCTTAAACTGGTGAGATGTAAAAGCGGGAGCATTATCACTGACTAATGCTTTAGATCCCAAACATTTTGGTGAGATGGTGGACAGTAAGATTAGTTGTAATTCCCCCGACTGGGGAGAAGCCGAAGAAAACAACTAAAAGCATCGACAACCACAAATATATACTTATTCCCACAGCGTGACCAGGGAAGGGGACCCACATTATCAACAAAAAATCTGTCCATGGGATTTTCTTCCCTTTTAGACTGCAAAAGCCCTGCCTGTAACCTATTATTAGATTTATTAATTTTGCAGAGTGTGCAGATTTTTACCTGCATAGTTGGCAGCTATTTGCCAACTTCCTAATATCCTGACTCATAGAGGGCCAAGTTAAATATTGACTAGCCTTGACAATGTTTGCAGCAACCCCCAAGTGACATCCCACAAGTGAATCATGGAAATAAGCAAAAACTGGATTACCAACTGTAGAGGGAGCCAAATCTTAAACTGATCAGTCTTCCCAACCCGCTTACACAAGATGCCTCTATTTATAACGTATCCAGGAATCTGCTTTCCGGAAAGAACAGCTTCCCTAATGGCGTTCAATCTGGGATCCTCTTCCTGCTTCTCCTTGATGTTGTTAAAAAATTCCGTGATCTCAGAGAGGACATTGGCCACAACAACTTCCTCAGAACGGAGGGGTTCCTGTTTCTCCTCAGAAAACATCCGACTGAGGGCATCAGCGACTTGATTGTCAACGCCACGTATATGGCGAACTTTAAAACGAAAGGCCGATATACGGACTGCCCAGCGAGCCACCCCACCAGTTCTCCTGGGTCGGGCCAAAACCCAACTCAATGCCTGGTTATCAGTCTCCAGTACGAATTCCCAATGTTCTAGATAAAATTTGAACTTTTTTAGGGCAAATAAAACAGCTAAGGCTTCACATTCATAAACTGAATACCTTACTTCCACCTCAGACAAACACCTTGAAGCATAAGCAACCGGCCGCCTATCACCATTGAATTCCTGCGTAAGAACGGCGGCGTTCGCAACTCTGGATGCATCGGTTTGGACAATAAAACTTTGACTAAAGTCAGGAACAACAAGAACCGGAGGATTGGTAAGAGCAGTTTTAATTGCTTCGAAAGCTGCCTGATGACTCTCATCCCCTTGAAACACTTGGTTCTCGCCACGCCGTAAATTAAGGGGAGCAGCTAATTGAGCAAAATTAGGTACAAATGTAAGGAAATAATTGGCCATTCCAACAAATCTAGCAATCTCTTTCTTATTACGTGGCGGGCGAAAACGTCTTAAGCTGACAGTACACTCGTGATCGATCCTAACGCCATCAGCCAAGACCAAGTGCCCAAGGAAGGAAATCTCTCCACGACATAATTTAATTTTATCGGGTTTGACAGTCAATACCTACTCAATCAAGCGATCTAAAACCAACACCAGGTGTTGTAAGTGTTGATCACAGCTACGACTGTAGACTACAACGTCGTCTAAATAATTATAAACACAGATAAATTTTAAATCACCAACAAATTATCCGAAAGACGGGAGAGCACTGTTGCCCCAGTAGCAAGTCCAAAGGGAACGCGACTGAACTCAAAGAGATTCCAATCCATTGCAAACGCGGTAACAGGCTTAGAATCCTCAGTAAGTGGTATTTGGTAACAGGCCTAATTTAAATCCAGAACGGAAAAATAGAGTGCTCCAGTGAACCAAATGAAATAATTGTGCAGATCAGGCAACGGTACCGACTCCAATATGACCTCGTTAAGGCGGCGGTAATCGACGACAGGTCGATAGTCTTTACCATGCTCCTTAGAGACCAAGAATATAGGCGAAGAATATGGGGAAGCAGACAGTTTGATAACCCCATTATTCAACATCTCATTGATTTTTCGATGTAAAGTCCGCAGCTTGGGAAGTGACAGGTGGTAAGGGGCCTGCCGGGCTGGAACATCATCTATCAAACACATTTTGTAACAGGTACGATCGGTAACCCCCAAACGAGTAGTCAAAACGTGGGGAGACCGTTGCAATAATTGGAGCAAACGAGATGCTTGCACATCAGATAGATGACCAACATCAAACTGCGAAACGATATTATTAACGGCCTTAAGCGCAACAGATTTCGACAAGAACAGAATTCAAATTTCTCTGCAGGACGAAACGCAAAGCTAAAGATATTACTCGCAAAATCGAGCACCAGACCCACCTTGCGAACAAAGTCACATCCCAACAACAAACTAACTGAAAGGTTCTTAGTTATAAGCAAACGATTAGGCCAAGAAAAATCGCCTGCTCCAATGTTCCTCTCCACCTCCCCACCAGAGGTAACTTCTGTTCCGTTCACTGCCCGACATCCCTGCATGGAAGGAGACAAAGGAGGAAACCTGCATAGGGCACGATATTCAAGATATCAATCATAATCAAGCAAGGAAACGGCGCTGCCAGAATCCAACAGGGCACAAACGGGTTCATGATTAAGCGTGGTACACGAACGGGGAAGCCGTGAAACCGATACAGATCTAATATGCGTACAGCCCTTGGGTGGACCATCCTTGCAAACGTTGTCTCTTCTCTTCTGATGTCATTTACTTGAACGAACTGCTCGCTGATGTGGACAGTTCCAAGCCAAGTGACCGGTAACCCTACACCTAAAACATCAACGCTGGACAGGAAAAGGAATAACTCCTTACTTAGGTTCCATTACTACAGATGTTGATCTTTCATCCGATGAGCTTGCAAAATTGTGTTCATCGGCAAAATTAAGCGCCTCAATAGAACTAGCAAGCTGAAACAACTCGGTATATGAGATCGTCTCACGAAGAAACTGTTTCCGTAATCAATCCTAGGTCTCATCCCTTGGACTATGACTAGGACGGAGTCACGTGGTACCTTCATATCAAGAGCCCTTACCGCCATCCGAACCCGTTATATATATTCGGAGAGTTTCTCATCAAACCCCTGACTCGCCAATAATATTAGCTCTCTAAATGCTGCCGAACCCTTGGTGAAAGTTTACGCTTAATGATCAAGTCTCTTAATTCACCCAAGGTAGCCTGTCCGCATAAGGCCTCAGAAAGAATTTCACTAAGAAGCCCCTTACATAACGGATACAAAAGATGTAGCAAAACCACCTGGGGAAACCGCAGGGCACTAGTATGTACTTCCAGATTAACCGTAAACCACAAAACCGTTCGAACTTGACTTAAGTCATCAATCATTAACTGTGAAATCCCTTGCAACAACTACACAATAGGATTGGGCAATTTGGAAAACACCTCCGATCCAGGACCCTTAAACTCTTGACTACTAAAACCCTGATTATTGTTACACAGGGAAGCCAAACTCTCATCATCTTCATCATGAACATCATACAATCCTAATACACTGGCCTTAATGTACAGTTCCTTTACTCTTTTGGTAAGTTGGCTAACCAATCCCTGCTGTTCTTCATTCAAAGACAATAACTGTAAGTCCTGTAAACGAGAGTGCCAATGGCACAATTGGGCGGCATCCATCCCCTCTGTCTCGAGGTAAGACGAGTTCCATGAAGAAAGGTAATATTCTGATTTAATTCATTGACAGCACTACTAATGACATGTAGGGCGTTGCTGACCTGCCCAATGAGTTCACTGGAAACGACTACTGGATTGTTCAATGCACCACGCAACCAAATGACCAAATTCGCCACCTTACCCTGCGCATGCTGCTAACGAATGAGCAATTCGTAAACTAACTGATCCTTCTTTAAGAAGGTCAGACTGGGACAATCATGTTGCCCCATCAAGACACACGCCAAATTTACGAGTGACTGTAAAACATAGAAAGCGTATCAAACTGAAAATCTGTACAGTAAATGAAAGACAGTGAAGCAAATGTAAACCTCCCCCCTTAACTAGGAAGGAAACAACCACGCTCTGCTACCATCGGAACACATGCGCCTCCCTCCAATATTTAAACAATTAAATATTATGAGTTTACATTAACCAGTGCGTAGGTAGAAAATCACAGGAACAACTGAAATAGCGCATTGCTTCACTGCAATTTGAATTTATTGTAACACTTGATAACAGGCCAAGAAAATGTCGCGTGTTTCATTTGACAGATAACAGCACTAGAACAATAATAAATACCTGATTCAGTTTTCTGCACTTTAGTTAAAGTTCAACAGAGGAACACATTTTAGGTTCTCCCATAAATATAAGTATGCGCGTAGGCGCGTTAAGGAACTGGTTATGAAACAGTCACATATAACATCAAGGCAGGCACGCTCCATGTAAAGAGAAAATAGCGAGTTTACACATTGACTAGAACATTAAAATGAATAACAGGAAAGTGTACCGTCCCGAACACCTTACGGCAAAAGTTCCTCTCTTCACAATATGACATTGAAATGGAAAATGGAAATGAAGTCCCATGCTTCTTTACAGAGCATAGGGGAACGATGCGGGAGACCCGCACCGCCTTACTAGGCAAGGTCCTAACGGAGGTGGTTTGCCGTTGCCTTCCTCCGACCGTAATGGGAGTGAATGATGATGATGAAGACGACACAACACCCAGTCATCTCGAGACAGGAAAAGTTCCTGACCCCGCCGGGAATCGAACCCGGAACCCCGTGCTCGGGAAGCGAGAACACTACTGCGAGACCACGAGGGGCGGACTATATGACATTAAATAATGCTAACTAGTCATAAAAAAATTTAGAATCCACCCATATGTGCATAAACATAATTAAAAACTGGTGGCAAAGCAATAAATTGTAAATTGTCAAATCTATGCTCAAAGGAGCCGCACTCCATCTAAACAGCCCAAAAACGGCAGCTTAATGGATACTTAGAGTAACAAATTAAGAACAGCATGCCTATAGATTGACTAGAATAAAGCAATAAATAAAACATACACGGTTTCTGATGGCTGACAAACTGTATTGGGCTACCGAGCATTGATTAATGTAAAATGGACACAACATACGCTAAACAGGTTAGTGGCGTATTTAAAGACAAGCGTCGAGCAAGGACCTTGGTCAGAAGGTAATAAAAACTAGCAGGATTCCCTTACACGGCAGACGTGCCAAAACATCCGTTCATACCCCTACAACTAACTAGCGCAACATAAATCATTGACACATTTCAGATAATATTTTAAAACAACATACTTAAATAAGAGTGTTTACCACAAACCTTAGTTAGTTAACAGGCTAGTCTCTGTTATTGAAGCCACGCAAATGAGGTAGCAATTTAAGGTCTACAATTCTTCTTTGCCATTTAACACGCGTCTTGATGAGGAAAAGGAAGACTCCAGCTACTTAATTGAAAGTCACTACTTGAATCCAGATTTGACGATGCACTCAAAATCAACCAACAGAAGTGAGAGTCAAGTTTACACTCGCTAACAGTACAAGCATAACACGAGCATAAAGTGAACATTAAATGAACTGCTCCTTGTTCAGTCATTTACACACCTACGAAACAAATAATCTTCGCCGAATGCCCAGTTGCTTGCAAATATTGCAAAATAATGGTCAAAACGTCTTACATTTTAGTCTGACGACAAATAGTCACGGTTATATAATGCTGCATCATTGGCTCTATAGGTCATCGAAAAACTACTGTTTGTGTTCTGAGGAATCAAGGTTGAGGAAGTAATACTGGAATGAAGAACAACAAGTTTGTTAATTAAATGATAACTGTGGTGCTAGACTGATGTGAATATTTCTTACTGATCAACTATTAGGTACCATTTTGTGATGATTTAATTTTCTGGTGGAATGCGAGTAGTTCTAAGAGTTGAGTAGAGAAGTGGTGCAATGATTTGGTACAACTTTCATCCCCTTAATTTTGATCTGAATAGTAATTAAGCTATGTAATGTCGACTCTATTGTGTTTTATAATGATCTATCAATCTATGCTACTGCACATCTTAAGTTTTTACTTGAGGTAATGCACATTTTGATTTTTTGCTATGATGAAAACGGAAGAGAGATCCAAATCTTTCAAGTTTAACCAGTTTCAGTCAGAGATATGACTAAGAGTAATGTTTTGTAGTGTAATGTGCACTTGATTTTTAAATTTTTACTAGTCCACACCTTTCTTACTATAGCCAATTTTAGTGATAATTATTGTAATGTTATGAGAACTATGTAAAGTATATACATGTTTGAAGTAATGACCATCATTTGCCATTAGTGTTAAACAATTTTCTTCTCAGACATAAGTTAGAGGTAAAAGTAAGTGCACTAAAATAGGGAATTTGGTCTAATTTTTTCATGTACTGTGGGGGAGGGGAACCAGCTCTAAGGAAACTGATCTCAGCGCATTTCCTAACTAACTGCCACTTGGACCTGTTGAAGGCGTAGGCAGGCATGGACCCTGCGCCACACACCATCAGGTGGCTTGCAGAGTGTAGATGTAGATGTAGAAGTAGATGTAGAAAGTGTGAAAAAGCTCATTGAAAAAGTGAAAGTGCTAGTGAAAAATACTGAGCATTGAGGAAGTGGACTGCAATGCACAGTTTAATTTAACTTGGTTTCTTTTTTTTTTCCTACCAATGAGCATTTATTTTGTTTAGCGAGATAGAAATTGTACAAAGTGGTATGTGTTTTAAAATGTAATCCTTGTTTAACCCAAAAAGGACATCTCTTATGATAAAGATGCAAAAATTTTGTTAAAAGTAAAACTTGTAGATATTTTGTGATTTGTACATAAATATTTTGATTTTCATATGGCGAGTTCATATAAGTTAGAATTTGAAAACATATTTCCTGTACTTTTTGATAACATTTCTTATGTAATATTTCTTCTGTGTGTAGATTTTAAACCCAATTTCTGGCTTCGCTTGTGGTCACTGAATTGCCCATTTAGCTATTAGCAATATCTATCTGGTCAATCCAATGAGGGGGTGATGTGACAAAGCAAGCTGGGATGATTTTAATAATCCTGTGTTTTGTCATCTGCTTCCTTAAATTCATTTTTTTTCTGTTTAACTAATTACCATTAACATACATGAATATCACCTGCATTTTCATAAAAGAGAAAGATCGGACCTGGTTTTAAAGAATGGAATACCAGATCTAGTTTTGTGCTTAGTTTTAAGTATGTAATTGATTTCCTAATTTATTTTGACTATTCCTAATTAGTACCTTTTGTTATAGGGTGAAATATAAACAAATATAAAAAATACAAATTCTGTACTAATTATAAACATTTAGAAGACAAAATGCCAGTAATATTAAAATATCTATTTGGGTCTATTCGGAAACATGTTAGCAAAACCAGTCCTTAATTAATTCCAAAGTAATCAACAGTTTTGCCGAAGGTATTGTTTGTTTAACTACATTTGTTAATGTCACAATTTAAAGAAATAATTCAGCGTAACTTTAGTAGTAGAAAAAACTGTTAAAAGGACGGAAATTTTTGATGTATTCAGTTAATTTAATGAGTTAAGTTTTAATTGTAATTCCTGTAAATTTAACTTTGAACAATGTATAGTTTCAGCACCTATTATTGTGAGGATATATAAGGGCCCAATTTTTGGTCCCGAAACAGTCAGTCCACGGCCGAGTTTCAGACGATGAACCTGTGATGCTCACAATGACAACAATGTATCACCTTAACTGTGAAATAAGTGTTACAAAAAAACGTCCAAACGTGTGTGAAATTTTATGGGACTTAACTGCTAAGGTCATCAGTCCCTAAGCTTACACACTACTTAACCTAAATTATCCTAAGGACAAACACACACATCCCTACTCGAGGGAGGACTCGAACCTCCGCCGGGACCAGTCCATGACTGCAGCGCCCTAGAGCACTCAGCTAATCCCGTGCGGGTAAGTGTTACACCAATAGGCAGTGTGTTAAAGCAATGATAGTGACTGTTCAATTTATTTATTGGAGTGTGAACTATGTGCTCTCTTCTCGTAGATGTTCAACAGTAAACTATTGTAGCACTATGAGGTGGTTCCCCCACAAACTATGAATGAGGAATAAACAATATTGCACTGGACATACATACAGGTATATAAATGTGTATCATTGGGGGGGGGCGGGTTGTGCAATGTGAAATTAAAAGGCAATGAAACATAATTGTGCATCTGTCAGCTACATTATTTACCATAGTGAGCGTCCAAATTACAAACCCAATTTTTCAGCCAGTGTAGCAACGTAGTATGTCGACACCGAGAGCAACAAACAAAATAAACAAAGCAGGTGGAACTGCTACAGAGGGTTACAGGAATGTAGGATGTATTGCAAGGAGAGTTCCCACCTGCACAATTCAGAAAAGCTGGTGTTGGTGAGAAGGATCCACATGACACAGGCTGTGAAGCAGTCATTGAAATGAAGGACGTTATGTGTGGCAGTGTGCTCAGCAACCAGGTGGTCCACTTGTTTCTCAGCCTCAGTTTGTCAGTGGCCATTCATGTGGACAGACAGCTTGTTCGTTGTAGCTTACCTTGTAGAGCAAACGACTGGTTTCACAGGTAGCCCTGCCTTTGGTGGGATATGTGATGTTCATGACCAGAATGGAGTAGGTGGTGGTGGGAGGATGTATGGGACACGTCTTGCATCTAGGTCTATTACAGGTGTATGAGCCCTGAGGTAAGGGGCTGGAAGCAGGGATTACGTAAAGATGGACGAGTATATTGTGTAGGTTCTGTGGACTGCAGAATATCATTGTGGGAGGGATGGGAAGGATAGTGGGCAAGACATGTCACTGTCCTCACCCATCCAGCCCCATTACCTGTTCCTTCCACTACTCCCCCCAGCCACCAACCCCAGCTCTCTGTCTAACCTGCTGTACTTCACTGTCTGATACGTCCACCACACTATCCATCCCTCTCCCCACCCCAGCCTCTGCCTTACCCCCACCGTTGCCACTCCCATCATGCACTGGTCTGCTGCTTGAAATGTGGTTTCAGATGCCTGAGACTGAAGTCATGTGTGTGTGTGTGTGTGTGTGTGTGTGTGTGTGTGTGTGTGCGCCCACGCGCACGCCTATGTCTGTTGTCGACAAAGGCCTTAATGGCCGAAAGCTTAATTTGTGACAGTGTTTTTGTTGTACCTATCTGCAACTCAGCATCTCCGCTAAACGGTGAGTAGCAGCTACCCTTCTCATAATATTGTCAAAGTTATAAATGTTATCTAATGGTAAAAGATGATGAACACTTGTGATTGTGGAGGTGCGTAAAGAAGTGGTAAAGGAAATAATTCTGGAAATGCTTAAAAAGAACATAATCAAAAAGGGCAATAGTGTATACAATAATCTCTTAGTTTTGGTCCCAAAGAAAGATGGATCGATTAGGCTTGTGCTTTGAACAAAATAATATTGCCAGAAAGTGACAGACCTGAAGACATAGAGGATCTATTATAGATATTTAAAGGTACGAAATTTTTTTATCTCTATGGATGTAAATTTTGGCTACTGGAATTTTCCGTTACTAAAAGAATCATTGCAGTACACTGCTTTCCTATTTGAGAGACGGTGTTACCCTTATAAAGTAGTTCCCTTTGATTTGAATATCAGTGTTTGTGCTTATGTCAGGGCAATGTTCCGAGTGACAAATTGTTGGAGCGAATAACTGTGCATGTGGACGATGCATTATTTTCAACTCTCACTTGGGAAGAACATTCACAGAGCAATAAGCTGGTCCTTTTAGAATAGTGGACAAGCCACATGTGAATCAAAGCCTACAAGATAGAGTATTGTAAGACACACAGACCGCTAGAGACATACACAGAAAGACGATGAGGACAGTAGTAACTAACTGGCATCAGGGGATGCACATTCTTAGGACATCAGGTGTCTGCTGAACACAAGGCATCACAGGTCATTTCGTTTTCATATTGTCAACCTACCTCATCCTCATTCAGTACTTTTGATATCATTTGTTCTTTCTTCATTATCTTGTGTGTATAGTGTACATAGTGTTTTATAGGAGAGAAGAGTTATTGACAAAGCATTTTTGAACTAATTTCAGCACTGAAAACAGTACTAATACACTAATTAGAGGATGGGGAATGGGTGAGGAGAATATGTGAAAATTTTGTAGAATAACAGTTTCAGAACAGATGCGTTACTGTTATGGTTGTCAGTTTCAAAGCCATGAGATTTCGTACAGAGATGGAGGTGAACAGGCCCTGCATTTTACGAAAACTACAAACTGAGACAGTTATTGTAAATGTTTTCAGTAATTTTTCATTCCTTGTGTATTTGCAAAAATTATGTAAAGCTCTGAAACAGTAAGTATTATATATATATATATATATATATATATATATATATATATATATATATATATATACTCCGCCAAAGCCAGTCCCAAGCCCGGTTGAAAAAGGAGGAGGGGGAGGAGTAACACCTCGTTAAAAAACCTTGGTTCACCTGGCCCGGGTGACAGTACCTCGTGAGGGTCCCTAGCCAGGGAAACGGTGTAGACCTCAACGGCAGTGAAGGCGGCGATGAAGATCATCAGAACGGCGGAACTGGCGGAAGAGGCAGGCTTTAATATAAAAGCACCAGACTGTAGCGTCTGTTCCCACAGTGGGCGGCTGCAAAAGGCGCCTGTCCCACATGTTAGTGGCGGCCTCACTTATAATTCTAAGCTAAATGCTTGAATTTTTATCATTGAAAGGTTCAGCTACCTTTCCTCAAACCAAACTTTAACCTAAGACATGATGGTAAATTTAAAAAAGGAAACTACTCCAGGAAGTAACCAATCTTCCATCGCTATTCATGGCGGTGCAACTAGGCCTTTTGATTCTGGAGAGCCTAGAACATCATGTAAGGAAGAGTCGGAGCTTCCTAGTACTTCTTCAAAGATAAGAGCCAAGAAAAAACATCTACTGGGGACTCTGAATATCAACACACTTATGAAAGTTGGAAAACTAAAACACCTAACAGACACTCTCAATCAACACAACATACTTATATTAGCTCTTCAAGAAACAAGGTATCTGGATGGAAATGCATTTGAATCAGGTGGATACAGGATCTACAAAGGAAAACCAGCCATTAAAAATTCCAATAATACGACTATATTAGGGACCGCATTTATGGTCAAACAGCAACTTACGGAATCAATAACTAATTTTAGCTCCCCATCAGAACGAATTTCATTTCTGACGTTCAAGTCAGGCAATAAACGCTACACTATTATAAATGCACATGCACCTATTAACCAACATAACAGAACAAATGTTGACAAAGTGGAAGATTTTTGGGAAATGCCTGAACATGAAACATCCATATTACCAAAAGAACATATAAAAATTTTAGTGGGAGACTTTAATGCACAAGTTGGCAAAGAAATAAAATTTAAATCAGTAGTTGGAGATTATCCAGCACATGCAAGAACCAACAGAAATGGGGAAAGACTAATAGATTTTTGTAGACAGTTTAATCTAAAATTAATGTCGACATGTTTCAGGAAACTTGCAAGAAAGAAAAAAACGTGGGTATCACCTAATCCAAATCAAGGTGAATATCAGTTGGACCATGTGGCAATAACGACTCGCAACTACAAGGAAATCTTGGATGTCAGAGTGACGAAGGGCCTAAACATAGACTCAGATCATTATCTGACAGAAATAAAGACCACGTTCCAACCAAACAAACCTAAACCAAAACCAAGAAGATTTCCAAGAGTAAACACTAAATTTCTCCTGCAAAAGCAGGAGAAATACTAAACACAAGAAAAATGGATAATTGGGAAGAAATTAAAGAAACAATGATAGAGTCAGTTAAAGAAATGGGACAGCCACGAAGAATACCAAAACACAGATGGTGGAATGAGCTGTGTGATGAAGCAATTGACAATCGACTAAAGGCATGGAAAAAATGGAACAGTAATAAGAAACACGAATACTGGGAAGAGTTTAAAGAAGAAAGGAAAAAGACAGCAAAAATCATCAGATCAGTGAAAAGAAAATATGAAAAAGACAGATTAGAAGAAATGGATTCTGATTTCAAAAGGAACAACACTAGAGACTTCTATAAGACTTTCAGAGAAGTTTTAACAGGATTCCAGTCACCAAGTTTACATTTTAAAGATAAAAATGGAAAATGGTTTTAAGCAATAAAGAGAACTGCCAGATCGTAGCTGAATACTTTGAAAATCTATTAAATTGTGAGGAGCCTAATGACAGGTTACAATTTCAAAACCCACAACATGAAAATCCACTGTCAGAACCACCTACAGTAGAAGAAATAGAAAAGATTATCAAAGCATTGAAGAATAACAAAGCACCAGGTGAGGATGGGATAGTGGCAGAAATGTGGAAACTAGGGGGCTTATCCGCATGTCAGAAAATTCACAAAGTAATTAAAGACATTTGGACAAAAGGAATCATACCCAGTGACTGGAAACAAGCATTGATCCACCCTCTCCATAAAAAAGGAGATAAAACAGACACCAACAACTACAGGGGCATATCCTTGTTACCAGTGACATACAAAATACTTTCTAAAGCACTTTTAAATAGAATAGAGGAACAAGCAGGACCTAATATAGGAGATTATCAAGCAGGATTTAGAAAAGGTAGATCATGTGCAGAACAGATTCTTAATTTAAAAACAATTTTGAGAGTAAGAGCTGTACAAAGTAAAAATACAGTAGTTACTTTCGTAGACTTCAAGGAGGCCTACGACTCAGTTGACAGACAAACACTATTCCAGATACTTTATGAATCAGGGATAGATAAAAACACCAGAAGACTTGTTGAACAAACGCTCACAGATACAACATCAAGAATTAAGTTTCAAGGCGAAATTTCTGAACCATTCAAAATCAAAACAGGAGTTCGACAAGGTGACGGTCTGTCCCCAATTCTCTTTAACTTGGTTTTAGATAAAGTAGTAAAAACATGGGAAAACACATTAAAAAATAGAGGCACAAAGGGGATAAGCATGGGCCAAGGAAAGAACAAATTTGAAGTGAAATGTTTAGCCTTTGCGGATGATATGGCATTGATAACTGAAAACCGAAGAGACGCAACAGTTATGCTTGATATGTTACACGAGATTGCTGAAAAGACTGGGCTAAAAATATCTTACGAAAAAACCGAGTATATAGAACATAAACATAATACAGAAAAGTTTATGAAAACAAAGTATGGAAAAATTAAAAGAGTTGATAGATACAAATACCTGGGGGAGTGGATCCAAGCCAATGGACTAGATAACACAACAAATAAAGAAAGAATAAAAAAGTTGGAATTTGCATATAAATTAACACAAAACTACTACAATAAGAAATCAATATCCATACAAGCAAAGATTAAACATTATAATTCAGTTATTAGGACACAAGCAACATATGGATCAGAGTGCCTAACATTGAATAAGAAAGGCGAATTAAGAGAACTAGAAAAGAGAGAGAGAAAAATATTAAGAAAAATTCTAGGTCCTGAGAAAAACAAGGAAAATAGGTGGATTAAAAGGAGAAATGAAGACCTATACAAAAATACAGAAAAGATTACAGATACAATGAGGAAGAGATGGCTAAAATTTTATGGACATTTAAAAAGAATGGAAGAAACACAGATTACAAAGAAAATTTTTAATTACGTTAGTAAGCTGAAAAACACTGTAGGATGGATAGAAGCAGTAAAGAAAGACGCCAACAAAATAGGTGTTACAGAAGAAATAATACGTGACAGGAATAACTTTAGGCTACTTATAGAAAACGCAAACTATGAAGAAGATGTGCCAAAACCTCGACCCAAGAGAGTGTGGACAGATGAGCAGAGACGAGCAGTTGGCGAGAAAATGAAGAAGTACTGGGAAGAATGGAAGAAAAAGAAATACCGTAAGTCTTAAGTTGTATGCGGTCCATAGCTGGCCAAATTATTAATATATATGTATAGAGAGAGAGAGAGAGAGAGAGAGAGAGAGAGAGAGAGATTTTATAAAGTCGAGAAATGTATTTACTAGTATTTGAGAGTAAAGTTAGAAAGATTTATCATCAGAAGCAAAGAACTTGCATAGTAAAGAGATACGTTTTTCAGCAGTAACTTGCTTGAGTGAATTTGCACTTGAAGTGCTTTTAATTATTGATGTTTTGGAATTTGAATTGGGTGAAGATAGAGATAGTCAGAGTACCATTTACTTTTGATTAGTAAAGGTTAGTTTGCTTTTTACTGAAAAGAATTTCTTATGAAGAAGAGTTTATACTGACTGACTAATATTACCACAGCATATGTCAAGTAAATGAAATCCAGAAAACTGTCTTTCTAAATGTACCAATTATGACAAGAAACAAATAATGTACATATTTGGAAGAAACATGTATAACCTTCTTCTTTTCAGGAAGCAAAGTAATGGTTGGTTAACGTATACATAGTGTATTTTGCAGGGACACCTATTACGTAAACTGGATACACTACTCACCTGTACCAAACGGATGAGGGAATGCTGATGTTTATAAAATACCCAGGTGTGGTATTTGTGTAAGTGTAAACGTGAAAAGATGTTCTCATGCTGTTTCATCAAGAAATAGAGGCTAAAAATATATAGCTTTTGTAGACACTCGCCACAGCAAAAAATTTTTGTGCAAGGCAGGAAATGGTTCTTCTCATACTATTGTCAAATAGGTATTTTTAAGAGCGTCAACCACAGCGCTTTTTGAGAGAAGTTTTTGATAAAGTGTACTTAGTTAAAAGAGACAGGTCCTCCGTAGCACCTCTACATAGTGCTGATTACATGTTGTAAAAGTTGTCTTACAAATGCTCACTGTAGCAAATTTTGGCAACAGCTTACATTTGTAATGAACGACACCCACCAAATAGGCTTTTATATGAAGATGGTTCCAGTGAAGTAATTTAGTAGGTTTTTTCACTATGATAGTTTCATTCTACAGTGAAAATAGGAAATTACGTTGTTGGAAAGGAACAAAAATTTGAATTTTGTAGAAAACAGGTTTTTTCAAAGCAGTTTTTGTAAATAATTTATATGCATTGTTATTAAGTCCAAATCATAAAAAATCGATGTAATACTGTAACAGAGTTGAATGTTTCATACATTTTCACTTTACAATAAATTTTTCGGTATTCAAAATTTTGTACAGAATCTGTAGGTAATTAGTTTCGGTTTGTCTGGTTCAAATTATGTCACAGTAATAATTTTGCAGTTATATGACCTCAAATGTACTTGACGGTAATTTTCGGCTCATTGGAGGTATGTAACGTAGCTAATTATTACAAGTTGTCATCAAGCATTGCGAGCATAGCTTGCTGTTGAGGCGGGAGAAGAGCAGATTTTGGTTCTCACACTGGCACAGCTGAGACTGGCAACTGGGCCGAGCAAGCCGTATACTTACCTTACGCTGTGTGAAATACATTACACATACTCCCAACAAATCTGAAGAAGTACTATTAAATATTAATCAATCTTTTCCATATTTAGCACACCAAATGCTAGGAACAATACAACCATACTTACAAAATTTCAAAACAATAACAAATACTTTCAGAGATACTAATTTTTACCTAAAACACTTAACAACAGTGCTGGAAATGTAAAACTGAATTAGGGACTGTAATATATATTCATCTATAGTATCTACTGAAACTAAAACCAAGCAGATAGGTACATATAACCAGATTTTCTGAAAATTTTTTTTGGTTTCATTGCCACAGATTACTGACATTAGGAAAATTATTATTTCATCGTGTTTTGGTTGTGTGAGAGTCTTTGAGGGACAGAGGACTTACGTAAATTGAGAATGTGATATATTAAAACTATGAATGCGTGAGAAATTGATTTGCAATAGGGGAATTTATGACGGATATCTTTACAGACGAATGGAAAAACTGGTATAAGCTGACGTCAGGGAAGTTCAGTTTGGATTCCATAGAAATATTGGAACACGTGAGGCAATACTGACCCTACGACTTATCTTAGAAAATAGATTAAGGAAAGGCAAACCTACATTTCTAGCATTTGTAGACTTAGAGAAAGCTTTTGACAATGTTGATCAGAATACTCTCTTTCATATTCTGAAGGTGGCGGGAGTAAAATACAGGGAGTTAACGGCTATTTACAATTTGTACAGAAACCAGATGGTAACTATAAGAGTCGAGGGACATGAAAGGGATGCCTCTCCCAGATGTTATTCAATCTGTATATTGAGCAAGCAATAAAGGAAACAAAAGAAAAATTCGGAGTAGGTATTAAAATCCATGGAGGAGAAACAAAAACTTTGAGGTTCGCCGATGACATTGTATTCTATCAGACACAGGAAAGGACCTGGAAGAGCAGTTGAATGGAATGGACAGTGCCTTGAAAGGAGGATATAAGATGAACATCAACAAAAGCAAAACGAGGATAATGGGATGTAATTGAATTAAGTCAGGTGATGCAGAGGGAATTAGCTTAGGAAATGAGACACTTAATGTAGTGTAGGAGTTTTGCTATTTGGGGAGCAAAATGACTGATGATGGCCGAAGTGGAGAGAATATAAAATGTAGACTGGCAATGGCAAGGAAAGTGTTTCTGAAGAAGAGCAATTTTTTAACATCCAGTATAGATTTAAGTGTGAGGAGGCTGTTTCTGAAAGTATTTGTATGGAGTGTAGCCATGTATGGAAGCGAAACATGGACGATAAATAGTTTGGACAAGAAGAGATTAGAAGCTTTTGAAATGTGGTGCTACAGAAGAATGCTGAAGATTATATGTGTAGATCACATAACTAAAGAGTAGGTATTGAATAGAATTGGGGAGAAGAGGAGTTTGTGGCATAACTTGACTAGATCGATTGGGAGGACATGTTCTGAGGCATCAAGCGTTCACCAACTTAGTATTGGAGGGCAGCGTAGAAGGAAACCAAGAGATTCAGAAGGATGTAGGTTGCGGTAGGTACTGAGAGATGAAGAAGCTTGCACAGGATAGAGTAGCGTGGAGAGCTGCATCAAACCAGTCTCAGGACTGAAGCCCACAACAACAACATCATCCATATGAGCTTGATTTTGTAAAACGTAGCCAGAAGGGACATTGAGTGTTAAATTTATTAGTAATTTATTTTGTGGAAAGGAAATGTACATTGTTTTTATTAAATTTTATTTGGTTTCAGAACTATGAGAGTTCTAGTCTAAATTACATGTGGTAATCTGATTGGCTGACATTAGAAATACAGCGAGTATAGAAGTGCTCAATATGATCTGACTGGCTGGTTAACACACTAGGCAATAGGAATTCAGCATTTCCCACACGATCGAGTAGGGCTTTGTGCCTCAGCTCTACGAGTCAGCACAGTAGCTTGGTAGCGCACAAAGAAATTCACGTGTTTGATTGGTTCTCGTATAGTTGACGAAAAGCGACTGCAGTGCTGAGTATCTTCTTAAAGTTTGAGCTTTGTGAGTGTTTTATTTTAGGAGATATTCACGTATCAACATTTCATATCGTACATAAACTCCGCATGGCACGTTTTGTGAAGATTACGAGACATTATGGCGAGCATTTCTTTATATGAACTCTTCTGAACATCTGAATGTGTTACTCACAAGTGGTCATGGGTCAGTGATTGTTTAGGATGTTCAAAATATCAGGTCAGACTAAATATCTTCTGGCTGCTTTCAGGTGTGAAATTTTAACAGAGACAGTCGGTAACATTGCATAATTAAATACGAACTTGATAGTCATTTTGCGTGCTTTAAAGGCAATAAACCAACTTTCGTGCAAGAATATTGGACGCTAAATAATTTAACTAACTTTCATCTACTGTCTATGTAGTGGAGTTATGCAACCTTTGTGTATTAGGTATTTAGTTGAATTTTTGTCAACACTACTGTTGTCAGCTAAACCAGTACCTAGCACACCAGAGTGAAGGGGCAGACAAACTGAAACCTATCCAAGTAGGTGGACTGACTGTTTAAAGGAGAAACAAACCCACCCCACCGCAAGGTGTGGGTGGGGGTTGGAGTTTGGTGGGAGGTGGCTGTTGCTGCACCTTGGGGGGGGGGGGGGGAGGTGTTGGTGTGCGAGTGACGGTTTTGGGGAGATTGGCTCGAGCATTTAATATGTTAGCCCAAAGCAGTAATTTGACTGCAGTTTCTAAACATCGGTACCTTGCATGGAATAATATTCATATCTTTAACACACTTTGAAATATCAAATATTTTAAAACTTATGTTTTTAAAATTCAGTCAAACGAAATAACAGTTTTTTTAGTTAAACTGTAAACTCCTGAAAATTCCAGGTTTTCCAGGTATTCCAAAAGATCCACTCTCCTGACACCATCTCTCATGTCATACAGACTGTAAGAGATATCAAAACAAGATCTACTCATACTGCAACTGTAGACTTTTGAATGGGATGCTATAATTTTGTTAAGACCATTTGAAAGCTGGTGAAATGAGAATTAGTGTGGCTTTGCAGCAAAACATGTGAAGAAATCACACATTTATTTTTATATCAAGAATGTGATTTTTCATAAGCATTCACTTGAATTGTCCACGGTTCCTCCTTCTTCTCCTCTTTCAGAATTCTGTTGCAACTGCAACAGCATTACGACATTAGTGAGGTGACATAGTGAAAACTAGTCACACAAACAAAGAATATTTTTCTGAAACTTCATTTCAAATTTGTAGCTTAGTTTTTATAATACTTTAGTCCATAATTCGAAAACTGTCTAGAAATCTTTCAGTCATTTCTTTGTTCGCCCTATTTCTTATGCTTTTGTTTGCGTAATGTTCGTGTGTGTCTGTGATTCAGAATCTCCGCTATATGGTGAGTAGTAACTTTCCTTCTCAGAATAATGTGAAAACTGCTTTTTTGCGGGAAGATACAAATTTTAACAAAGCAATAAGAGAAACGTGGGTGTTACTTGAAATTCACCACTGATGAGTGAGGGGCTTTCAAGTGAGAAGTTTTAGTTGCTACAAGTATAATGAAACCACTGGACCTATGACCACATTGAAAAACGTATACACCTGTACTGTGAAACACATTGATTGTGAAAACTGACACACGAGCATTACACAAACAAATGCATAAAAAATAGGGCGAACAAAGAAATGTCTGAAAGGTTTCTAGACAGTTTTCCAATTATGGACCAAATTATTATAAAAACTAAGCTACAAAATTTGAAATGAAGTTTCAGAAAAACATTCTTTGTTTGTGTGACTGTATTACCCGTAGCTGTTTTATAAGGTATTTTAAACCTGTCTTCATAACAATGGTACAAGAAACAACAATATCAAACGACGGAATACCCAAAAACATGCAAGCAGACGGCGTTTCCTAATGTAACTGAAACTTGGCTGTTTACATATCATAAGCAACATCAACTTCTTCTTTAATGAACTGTTTCAGATGTAAAAAGCAAGCCAGATTGTAAATATGTTTCATTACAGACCACTGGTGACATTTTATTTCGATACAATACAGCACATTTTATAACAAAAGTAAACATTTTATCGGGGGACGGTGGAAAAATCTAGAAAATCTGCCAATTTATGCCACAAGCGATTGGACCCTGCTTCCAGGCAGATCAGAGAGACTAGATCAGACGTGTGGGGGGACGTACATCAGCTGGAAACGACGGATCCCGAGCTAGCCGGCCCGACCTATCAGAGATACCCGCGGAACAGGCCCATTGTAGAAGTACGTCCGTGTGTGGCCGGCTATTTGCACCTGCAGTCACGAGACTCTGACGACACGTCGACGAACCGAGATGACAGCGACTGGTCCCCAGGTGCTCCCAAATGTGAACAGACCACTCCCCACGCCACCCTGCGCTCACGTCGGCAGCCGCTCGTCTAGCCGCCGAGCAGTGTGTCAGCAGTGAGCAAATAGCAGCATTACTGCATTTACTAGGCAGTCGTGTATTTTAATAACCGTTTAAATTTTGTGTCGAATTGTGTGTGCTCTCTGTAGATTAGTTCAGACGTTCTTTGCACAACAGTATTTAGCATGGACAGGGACTGCGACTGCTGTGTTCTGATGCTGGTTGAGTTGGCATCCCTTCGCTTTCAGCTTGAGGCAGTGTTGGCTTTGGTCACACAGCTTGAGGTTGTTGCCAATGTACATCACTGTGGGGGTCCGGATGGAGGTTTGACGGCGATGGCCAGCTCGTCCCACGCATCCCATGATCGGACTACGGCTGTGGCTGCCCAGGATACTGCCCACATTGAGGCTGACCCCTCACCTGTGGTAGAGTGGGAGGTCGTCTCGAGGTGTGGTAGGGGATGAAAGACATTCCGGAGAGCTGAACGGAAGGCCTCTCCAGTTTGTCTGACGAACCGGTTTCAGGCTCTGTCTTCGGCTGATACTGATCTTCGGCCGGACATGGCTGCTTGTCCTGCTCCAGAGGTTGCCCCTCAGTCTGCAAGATCTGGGCGGTCGCAGAGGGTGGGCTTACTGGTAGTTGGGAGCTCCAACGTGAGGTGTGTAATGGGGCCCCTTAGGGATATGGCTGCAAGGGAAGTAAAGAAAACCAATGTGCACTCCGTGTGCATACCGGGGGGAGTCATTCCAGTTGTGGAAAGGGTCCTTCCGGATGCCATGAAGGGTACAGGGTGCACCCATCTTCAGATGGTCGCTCATGTCGGTACCAATGATGTGTGTCACTATGGGTTGGAGGAAATCCTCTCTGGCTTCCGGCGGCTATCTGATTTGGTGAAGACTGCCAGTCTCGTTAGCGGTATGAAAGCAGAGCTGACCATCTGCAGCATCGTCGACAGGACTGACTGCGGACCTTTGCTACAGAGCCGAGTGGAGGGTCTGAATCAGAGGCTGAGACAGTTCTGCGACCGTGTGGGCTGCAGATTCCTCGACCTGCGCCATAGGGTGGTGGGGTTTCCGGTTCTGCTGGATAGGTCAAGAGTCCACTACACACAGCAGGCGGCTACAC
The DNA here is from genome assembly GCF_021461395.2 of Schistocerca americana. Lineage (NCBI taxonomy): Eukaryota > Metazoa > Arthropoda > Insecta > Orthoptera > Acrididae > Schistocerca > Schistocerca americana. The sequence continues at coordinate 719,922,858 of NC_060123.1, forward strand.
GGGTAGCAGTGGTTGTGTGGCGTGGACTGGGCGGTTTTTTTAGGTTAGATGGCCTCGGGCAAGTACAGAAAGGACAACAGCCTCAAAGGGTGTGGGGCAAAGTCAGGACATGCGGGGACCAAGCAGCAATCTGTATTGTAATTGTAAACTGTCGAAGCTGCGTTGGTAAAGTACCGGAACTTCAAGCGCTGATAGAAAGCACCGAAGCTGAAATCGTTATAGGTACGGAAAGCTGGCTGAAGCCAGAGATAAATTCTGCCGAAATTTTTACAAAGACACAGACGGTGTTTAGAATGGATAGATTGTATGCAACCGGTGGTGGCGTGTTTGTCGCTGTTAGTAGTAGTTTATCCTGTAGTGAAATAGAAGTGGATAGTTCCTGTGAATTATTATGGGTGGAGGTTATACTCAGCAACCGAGCTACGTTAATAATTGGCTCCTTTTACCGACCTCAGCAGTATTAGTGGCAGAACAACTGAGAGAAAATCTGGAATACATTTCACATAAACTTCCTCAGCATGTTATAGTCTTAGGTGGAGATTTCAATTTACCAGACATAGACTGGGACACTTAGAGATTTAGGATGGGTGGTAGGGACAGAGCATCGAGTGACATTATACTGAGTGCACTATCCGAAAATTACCTCGAGCAATTAAACAGGGAAACGACTCGTGGAGATAACATCTTGGACCTACTGATAACAAACAGACCCGAACTATTCGACTCTGTAAGCGCAGAACAGGGAATCAGTGATCACAAGACCGTTACAACATTCCCGAATATGGAAGTAAATAGGAAAATAAGAAAAGGGAGGAAGGTTTATCTGTTTAGCAAGAGTAACAGAAGGCAGATTTCAGACTACCTAACAGATCAAAACGAAAATTTCTGTTCCGACACTGACAATGTTGAGTGTTCATGGAAAAAGTTCAAGGCAATCGTAAAATGCATTTTAGACAGGTACGTGCCGAGTAAAACTGTGAGGGACGGGAAAACCCATCGTGGTTCAACAACAAAGTTAAGAAACTACTGCGAAAGCAAAGAGAGCTTCACTGCAAATTTAAACGCAGCCAAAACCTCTCAAACAAACAGAAGCTAAACGATGTCAAAGTTAGTGTAAGGAGGGCTATGCGTGAAGCGTTCAGTGAATTCGAAAGTAAAGTTCTATGTACCGACTTGACAGAAAATCCTAGGAAGTTCTGATCTTACGTTACTTCAGTAAGTGGATCGAAACAGCATATCCAGACACTCTGGGATGATAATGGCATTGAAACAGAGGATGACACACGTAAAGCTGAAATACTAAACACCTTTTTCCAAAGCTGTTTTACAGAGGAAGATCGCACTGCAGTTCCTTCTCTAAATCCTCGCACGAACGAAAAAATGGCTGACATCGAAATAAGTGTCAAAGGAGTAGAAAAGCAACTGAAATCACCACTGGACCTGACGGGATACCAATTCGATTCTACACAGAGTACGCGAAAGAACTTGCCCCCCTTCTAACAGCAATGTACCGCGAGCCTCTAGAGGAATGGAAGGTTCCAAATGATTAGAAAAGAGCACAGATAGTTCCAGTTTTCAAGAACGGTCGTCCAGCAGATGTGCAAAACTATAGGCCTATATCTCTGACATCGATCTGTTGTAGAATTATAAAACATGTTTTTTGCTCGCGTATCATGTCATTTCTGGAAACCGAGAATCTACTCTGCAGGAATCAACATGGATTCGGGAAACAACGATCGTGTGAGACCCAACTCGGTTTATTTGTTCATGAGACCCAGAAAATATTAGATACAGGCTACCAGGTAGATGCCATTTTCCTTAACTTCCAGAAGGCGTTCGATACAGTTCCGCACTGTTGCCTGATAAACAAAGTAATTATTTGTTGCTCATGAACTAACTGCTCGAAATAATTTTCAGAGAAGTAGAAGTAGTACTAGTAGCAGCTGCTGCTGCTGCTTCTTCATTCCATTGTAAATCACTTTTACATGGATATAGGACATGTGATGGTACTACAATTTAAGAATAGTAAAAAACCTAATACAAATACATGGTATCTCAGAAGGAATGGTCGATATTCAGGGGAATGACAGGAAGAAACATTCAAAGCAAAAACAGTCTAATGAACACGGCCTCTAAAATAGGTAAACCTGAATTGCTACGAGCACCTCATCTCTGGCAAGACGAAGCAAATCTCTCCTACTGCTACCTCTTTGCTTTCCATATTTTGAGAGATGGTAGAGTGGACCAAAAGAAGGAAATAATGTCTACTAAATATGGGCTCTATAGTGTAAACCCTAAATGCTATGAGCACTTGTTCATCTGCACTTCTGCAAAACACATCTCCTCTACGGAACAAGAGCACACAGCTCTTACGGTGTGCATTTTAGATTGTGAGTTTAATAGACCATTTTCCCTTCGAACGATCAAACCCGTCGTATCCCCAAATACTGACCATTCCTCCTGGCACACTACGTATACAGGAAATTACATACATACTGATCTCATCTGACAAGGACGGGACAGGCATTTTTGTAGCAATCATCTTGGCGTGTGCCTGGAGTAATTTCGGGAAACCACAGAAAACCTAAATTGGGATGGCCAGATGACGAACGGATCCTCCACTCTCCACAAATACAAGGCCAGTCTGTTTGAACAGCGCTGCACCATTCGGTCTGTCCCCGGTGCACAAACCGTTATTTAATAACGGTGCTACACTGTTCATTCATTACTCACCCTGAGTCACACGTACAGTTTCATAATGCAACACTGTACATACTGTCAGGCCACACCGGCTCCATAGAGATGATGTTTGGTTTTCATTTTGGGTAGCACAACATCCCATTTGCTAGGTGTTAGCATTATGCCCTATATAGCTTCGGGAGCAAGGCTTTCCAAGAGGGCAGGGGGATATAGTGTGTAAGCGTTATGAGACAAACTTGTACTATGATTATTGTTATTATTTTTACGCACTTACTTATGTCACTTTTATTTTACCAAAGCCATACTCTGTGTTAGTTAAGCAGTCCTTCACTGTACAGAATGTATCACTTAATAAACCGAACAATCAACTGTGGTCCAGGGGACATCAAGAATCAATATTATTATTCCCCTTTCATATAAATTCGTCCCTGAAATCTGGCATTTTGTGCCAGCAAGGTGAACAGCTGGATATGCAGAAGCCAAGGAAGTTGCTTTCAGTACTACTTTCACCGTGAATAGTGTTCTATCAGTCATCTCTTTCAATTACGTTTCAGTGATTTTCTTCAGTAGTTTCTTGGAAGGATGATGTGGAAAAGAAATGTTCCTGGCGATAAGGAGAGAAATAAACCGCTAAATGTCACATATGCTGTAACCTCGTGCAAGTCTGGAGTAATTTGTGCTTGTACACTGTTTGCTGGAAACACCCGCTCATGCAAATGCTCGAACCTGCTACAATTTTTTTGTGCTATGCTGTCAGATGATTGTCCTCTTTCGAAACTCACTGCTGCTGCAGCTTGTGAGGACGGCTTTGTACAAAGGGTATCCAAAAGTTAGACCATTAGAAATAATATTGTTTTAATTATAAGACAAGTAATACTAACGAGATACACGTACACATAGAGATGGCAAAGTAGTTGTCGTTCCTTTAGGGTGCAAAACAGCTGAGGTCGTAGGCACCTGTGTCACAACTTAGAGCAACCGTGTCACAACTTCAAACGGTCAATTATCAGACGAAGTTGAAGTCGACGATACTCAGAGTATAATCGACTGGAGTACAGGGATAGCTAAGAATGCTCACTTCTCCTTTGAGGAGGGTGCTCAAAGGGTTGAAAATTAAATTTCCTTCTCCATATTATGACGAATAAAAAGTAAACAGCTACATACATTTTGTGCTGTGGCTGCTAAAATATATGTGACAATTCAGATCACAAACGTACATTTGAATGAAAGTGGTTATAAAATCAGTATCTGGTCAGAAAATGGTAGACTGCAGTAAGCACAGAGTGTGGTGCAGGGTCTCCACCTGACGATCGCAGTGATTGAAATCATAGTGCCAGACACGCAGTTGAGCTGAAAGTATCTCCTCACAATGAGAGGGGCGAACGGAGTCGTCCGAGCCATCTGTTCCTGTGAAGAGAAGACCAGTGTTCGTGCCATAGTGACACAATGTTCCTAAGTGCAGCAACACAGAGCTCTTCTGAAGTGGTAAAATACCTAGATGGCCTAGGTAGCCTGCCTGCAGCCTCGGCAGCAGCTCCGTTCCCCGACGCTCCGATGTGACAGAGGACCTACACAAATGTCACGTTTGTTCCACGATCGGCGAGCGGGTGGAGGAGTTTGTGGATTCGTTCTACTGAGGAGTGGTACCGGTACAGTACACAGAGGCTCTGGAGGGCACTAAGTGAATCGGAGCGTAATACACAATTGAGAAGCCCGCGTCGTTAGATGTACTGGGTGGTCCGATAGAGGGCAGAAAGCTCTGCAGGAAAAATCCATCACTGCTCTAAAAGCCAGCATCTAAAATGTTTGTCGCCAACGACAAAGGCGCATAGTCACTGCAGTCAGAGTTAGATCCGTCAGTGTAGACGAAGGTGCCATTTCCGAGTTGCGTGCAAAGTTCGAAAAACTTACAGACATAGGTCGAATCTAGAGAAGTGTCTGGTGAAGTGAGCTGAGTCCCAGATGAACGTGGATTCCGTGCGGCGCCGAGGTGGTGAACGGCTCTCACACGTCAGGAACGTGGCAGTAACACAGGGTTAAGCATCCGAAGCAGTATACGAAATCAAATTCTGAGAGGCAACAAAGAACTTGTGCTTATCCCATATTTGTGGTCGATGGATACATCAAAAACGGACGCGTCTTAGGCAGCAGCGGCCGGCTGAGACATGAATACTGACAGGGAAGTAACTAATTTTGTGACATTTTACGGGTTCCTAACTGGGAGCAAATTGTATAGTTTCATCTAAGTACTTTGGTAGTTTAGTTTCTTGAATTTCTGCATGTTTTAATATTTAATAGACACAGTTCTAGCATTTGTATTTGTATTGGGCAGTAAACTAATTTCGTGACTTATTACAAGTTCCTAATCGGGAGTGAATTATTTAGTCTCATCTGAGTGCTTTGATAGTTACATTTTTTAATCTCTGTATTTTAATCTCATTTAAGAGACACGGTTCTTACGTTTTCACGAGTGTCTACAGTAGAGTTGCGTAGCATATGTCTGTAGTCCTTCGTTTATCTGTATAATGTAGTTTTCCATGCTCTTTAGTACGGATAGGGATTGTGACTGCTGTGTGCGGATGCAAGCCGAATTGGTGACGCATTGCTCTGAGCTCCAGCCAGTGATGGCTTCAGTTACCCAGCTGGAATTTGCGGAGGATGGGCACCACTGTTGTGGGGCGGCCGTGGCGATCCGACGAACGTCCAGTACGTCTGAGAGCGCCGAACCGTCTTCACTGGTGGCCGGCCCTGTTACTGCTCACACTGAGGTTGACCCCTCATCGGTCATGATCGACTGGAAAGTCACATACGGCGTGGCAGGTGGCGAAAGACTTCCCGAGGGGCCAAACGTAAGGTCGCCCCTGTTAATCTGACAAACACGTTCCAGGTGCTGTCTGTGGTTGACACTGTCCCTCAGCCAGATGTAGTCGTTTCTCCTGTTTCAGAGGAAACCTCTCAGCTTGCAAGATCCGGGCAATCGCAGAGGGTGGAATTATCTGTAGTTGCGAACTCCAATGTTAGGCCCATTATGCGGCCCCCTTGGGGAGATGGCTGCCAAAGACTGGAAGAAAGCGAATGTGCACTCCTAGTGCACACTGGGCGGAGTAATTCCAGACATGGAACGGGTCCTTCCGTATGCCACGAAGAGCACAGGCAGCAGCCAAGTGCAACAGGTGGCAGCTCACACCAGTATCATTGATGCGTGTCACTTTGGACTGGAAGTGATTCTCTTTGGTTTCGATAGGCGAAGAAGTGGTAAAGGCTGTCAGTCTTTCTTGTGAGATAAAAGCAGAGCTCACCATTTGCAACATAGTCGACAGGACCGATTGCGATCCTCTGGTACAGACCCGAGTGGAGAGTCTGAATCAGGGACTCAGACAGTTCTCCGACCATGTAGGCTGCAGATTCCTCTACTTGCGCCATATGGTGATTGGGCTTCGGGTTCCGCTAAATAGGTCAGGAGTCCACTACATACAGGAGCCGGCTACATCGGTAAGAGGGGTTGTGTTCCGCGGACTGGGCAGTTTTTTGGGTTGGGGGTCTTGGAGAAACACAGAAAGGGCTTCGCTCTCAAAGGGTCAAACACAGGAACACCATAGATCCAGGAACCATAACAGTTGTAAATTGTCATAACTGTGTTAGGAAAGTACCATAACTCAAAGTGCTAATAGAAAGTACATATGCTCAAATTGTTATAGCTGAGGCTGGCGATAAGTTCAACCCAAATTTTAGTGTAGGACCTAACAGTGTTCAGAAAGGGTAGGCTAAAGACAGCCAGCAGTGGGATGTTTGTTTCTGTTAGAAGTAGTTTATCTTACAGTGATATTGAAGCAGATAGTTCATCTGAGTTAGTAATGGTAGCGGTCATTCTTGGCAACTGGAACAAATAATAATTGGATCCTTTTACCAACATACCAACTCAGATGATACAATTACTGAAAGATTCAAGGAAATCTGAGGTCATCAGTCACGTAGAACTTAGAACTACTTAAACCTAACTAATCTAAGGACATCACACACATCCATGTTCGAGGCACAATTCGAACCTGCGACCGTAACGGTCGCGCGGTTCCAGACTGAAGCGTCTAGAAACGCTCGGCCACACCGCCCTGCTCTCCAAGATTGGCGATCTTTTACAGAAGCTCGAAATTTAGTGCAGACTTCGATGCGAGATGTTTATAACAGTTTCCACTACAAAACTGTCTCGAAACCTGGCAGAAAATCCAAACAGATTGTGGTCGTATATGAAGTATGCTAGTGACAAGATACAATCAATGCCTTCTCTGCCCAATAGCAATGGAAATACTATCAGTGACAGTTCTGCTAAAGCAGAGTTACTAAACACAACCTTCTGAAATTCCTTCGCCAAAGCAGACAAAGCAAATATTCCAGATTTTGAATCAAGAACAGCTGCCAACATGAGTAACTTACAAGTACGTACCCTCAAAGTAATGAAGCAAGTTAAATCACTTAATAAAAGCAAATCTTCTGGTCCAGACTGTATCCCATTTAGGTTCCTTTCACAGTATGCTGATGCAATAGCTCCATACTGAACAATAATGTACGACTGCTCGCTTGACAAAAGATCTGTATCCCAAGACTGGAGAGTTGCACAGGTCACACCAATATTCAAGAAATGCAGTAGGAGAAATCCACTAAATTCGAGGCCCATATAATTAGCGTTGATATGCAATAGGATTTTGGAACATACATCGTGTTCAAAAGTTATGAATTACCCCAAAGAGAATGGTTTATTGACACACAGTCAACACAGATTTCTAAAACATCCTCCTGTGAAATATAACTAGCTTTTTACTCACACAACGTGTTGAGTGCTGTTGAGAAGGGATTTCAAAGTGATTCTGTATTTCTAGATTTCCAGAAGGTTACGACACTGTACCTCACAAGCAGATTGTAGTCAATTTGTGTGTCTCTGTTATGTGACCAGATTCATGATTTCCCGTCACAGATGATACAGTTCGTTGTAACTGATGGAAAGTCGTCGAGTAAAAGGGAAGTGATTTCTGACATTCCACAAGGAAGTGTTATAGACCCTCTGCTGTCGCTAACCTATACAAATGAGTTGGGAGACAATCTGACCAGCCATCTTAGGTTGTTTGCAAATGATGCTGTCATTTATCGACTAGCAAAGTCATCAGAATATCAAAAGAAATGGCATTGCAATCACGAAACGATACCTGTATGGTGCAAAATTTGTCAACTGACTCTAAATAATGAGAAGTGTGAGGTCATCGTCACGAATACTAAAAGGAATCCATTAAACTTGGGTTATATGATAAATGAGTCAAATCTAAGGGCCATTAATTTAAATAAATACCCACAAATTACAATTACGAACAACTTAAATTGGAAAGAACACTTAAAAATGTTGTGAGGAAGGCAAACCAATGACTGCATTTTATTGGCAAAGCACTTAGAAGATGCAACATATCTACGAAAGAGACTGCCTACATTACGCTTGCTGTCCTCTTTCTGAGTACGGCTGCACAGTAGGGGATCCTTACAAGATCCAATTAATGGAGTACATTGAGAAAGTTAAAAGGAGAGCAGTGCGTTTTGTGTTATAGCAAAATAGGGGAGGAAGTGTCACTGACATGATACGGGATTTGTGGTGGACATAACTGAAGCAAAAGCGCTTATCGCTGTTGTAGAATCTTCTCACGAAATTTCAATCACCAACTTTCTCCACCGAATGTGAAAATATTTTGTTGACGCTAACCTACATAGGGAGAGACGATCATCATAATAAATACGGGAAATCAGAGCTCGCACGGAAAGATATAGGTATTCTTTTTTCCACGTGATGTTCGAGAATGGAATAATAGAGAATTATTGTGAAGGTGGTTCGATGAACCCTCTGCCAGGCACTTAAGTATGATTTGCAGAATATTCACTTAGATGCAGGTCTTTGGGCACAGAGGACGCACGGCACGTGTGTCTGCTGAGGAGAACATCCCAGCAGTGTGACAGCGGTAGTTTGGCAGCATCTGCATAGACTCCTAACTGGGCTAGTGAAGCAAGCTCCAGTCACACAGTGTCTGCCTCAACAGAGGAATGTGTTGAGACGGCATAAAATAGACGGTCATGCAGATTGGCAGACCAGACAAATATAGTCCATTTTTGATCAGACAATGGGTCAGTATAAGCAGAGGATGGCTTCCCAATTTGCTCCTCATGAGGTACCACTTAAAACAGATCGGGTACAGTGTGCTCCCACATAAGATACGTGGAAGGACCGACAAAGTTTCCTATTGAGCGTGACCTACAAGAATTTCGTGGATTCGACAAACGGACAAGAAGCAGGACTTTGATGTAAGGACGGTGGAAGAAAGAAGTTGAGACAGACAGTTTTTTCGGTGGAAAACTGGAAGCTGTTGTCAATGCTCCACAAGTAAACACAGTCGTGACATCAGCGAAGTCATCGCCTGAGTAAATATGTCCATCGAGAGCTGCAGTAGATTGCATCAACGAAAAGACAGCTCGAGATGCCTGGTGGAAGACAGTCCACAAGACTGCTGCGGCAAATAGGGCTATGCTCAGCACAGAGCCCTGAGGCACACCGTTCTCGTGAATAGAAGTGTTCGGCAAAGCCGAAGCCACATGGATCTTGAAAACCCCATCTTTTAGAAACTGCCAAATAAAATGGGGCAGGCAGCCGCAAAAGCTCCACGTGCACTCTGTAGAGAGGATGCCCATCCTCCAGCATGCATCGTAAGCCTTCTTCAAATCACGAAGCACAGCTTCTATCGTGAATTCAGACAAGAAATAGTGTCAGCTGACAGAATGCCGAGATGATCAACTGCAGAGCAATGTTGATGAAATCCACATCGTGCATTTGTTAGCAAATTGTGAGACCCGAGCCACCACATCGGCCAACCACCGATCACATGTTCAGTCACCTTGCAGACACTACTGGGGAGGGAAATTGAGTGGTAGCTGGACAGGAAATGTTTGTCCTTACTGGGCTCGGGTATGGGGATTACAGTGGCTTTGTCCCAATGTTTGGGAAATGCGCCACCCGCCCGGACACAATTCTACACACGAAGGACAGAGGTCTCTCGTTCCTGGTGTGGAGGATCGTGGCGATGTGAGAGCACGTTCGAGTTCCTCCGTAGTAAAAATGATACTGCAGCAGTCACAGTTCTGCGAGAGGAGGTACCTCCCGAGCCTCCTCTGTTCGCGAGGTAGGACGGCGTAATGGGAGGAACTCTACATCTTTTCAAAGTATTGGCCCGAGTGTTGGAAATATTGACAGGATCTACAATGACATGATTCAGTACAGTCAGGCCACAAATACAGAGATCTATCTCGTTTCCAGGAATCTGACATAGATACCCCGAAGAAGAGAAGAGGAAGTAAAACGTTTAAAAGAGTTAGTACAAGAGATTGAACTAGCATTTTTACACTCTACGATAATGCGACGACACTTTGCACGCAACTGTTTATAACGAATATAGTTCTCCTTTGTGGGATGATGTTGAAAGACACGAACAGGATATATCTGCAAGCAGACTACATCATGGCGTTCGTCAGTCTACCAGGGGAATGGGACATGTAGTAGAGAAGAGGTTGAGGGGATGGATCATTCTGCAGTGGCAAGGATAACATTGTAAAGTACTCTTCCTGATCGTCACTACTGTGGAAATGTCGTTCGTCGACGGTGAACATTACTGGGACGACGTGTCACTGTCACCAGGTGGCCGGCCCGGCCCGGCCTACCAGTTATTGTTTCTTCTGATTACTGGTCAGTCTGTGTCATGGACCTGCTGACTATACACATTGATTTGTTTGTGAGAGCATTTTGTTGTTCACCACGGTTTACAAAAGAAAATGTGCCACGTTATCGTTAGCAGATAAAGTAAAAATTATACAGCAATCCGATAAAAGAGGTACGAGTAAACAGTTGACTGAGATGTATGTTGTTGGACAAGCAATGATTTCAGACATAAAAAGGAGCAAAGTTACATTTTTAAACTTTGTGTCAATACTTGAAGATGAAAATGGCAGTTCTTAAAAAAACCGATGAAGGCGGCATCAAACAATAATGCAGAAGGTGCTCTTTTAAAGTGGTTTTTGCAGCAATGTTCTATGGAAAACCCAATTTCGGGTCTGATTTTTTGTGAAAAAGTCAGGTCAGAAGATTGGTTGTTCGTCCTTTACAGCAAGTAACGTCTGGCTAAGAAATTTTAAGTGCACGCACTGTGTCCTAGAATTAGATTTAAATGTCGAAAAGTTATCAGCAGACTCCAAACCTGCAGGTGATTCAACTGAAAAATTTAAAGTTTTAGCAGACTCCTATGATACTAAGCTTTTGTACAACACTGATGAAAACAGTCTCGTTTGAAAAGATGTGCCTAAAACCACTTTAGCATCTAAAAGAGAGTGTAGTGCTCCACGAGAATGATGTTAGTAAAGACCGAGTTACGGTGCTTACCTGTGCAAACTCTACGGGAAGCCATAAAACACCCGTTCTGTTGATAGGGAAGTCAGAAAGCCCGAGAGCATTTCAAAATGTGAAAAAGTTTCTCCCCTTTTTTCTTATAAAGACCAACACAAGGCTTGGACGACTGCAGCATTGTTTACTGAGTGGTACAATGAAATTTTCACCCCTGATGTGAAAAAGCATCAAAAACCTCTTGGAAAATAAGGCAATAAAGTGCTTTTGATTGTTGGTAATGCACTAACTCATCCCACCAGAGAATTGATAGGAAGAGGGAATGAACAGTTCACAACAATCTGTTTACTACCAAACGTCACAGGTTTGTTGCAACCACTAGTCCAGTCTGTTATCGAAACTATGAAACGACATTACTTGGTAGAGAGCAAAGATGAAGATGTGCTCAGTAACCACAAAAAAATCAATATGAAATATTTTGTTTACATGGAGGTGGAGTTCTGAGCTCGGTTAAGGCAGTCACATTAAAATGTGCGTGGAACAAGCTGAAAGGCATATCGACTGAAGAAGAAAAGAAAAAAGGAAAAAGAAGCTCCAGAAAAGCAAATGCAAGAGAAGGATAAGATGAGGATGACATGTCATTTGAGGAATTAAGAAACATTCTTTTAAAAATTCTTTGACGTTTAATGTTAGCGCTGAAAATACAGCAAAATGGATGGCGTGTGATTTGTCAGATCCTGGGTTTCAAATTCTAAATGATAATGAACTTATTGAAACTGATACAGAAGAAATTGTTGAGCAAGAAGATGACCTTAATGACTAAGTTGAAGCAGACATGGGACCATCAACTAATGAAATGGAATTGCCAGCCTCAAAACTGCGTCGAAATTGATGGAGTATCAGACTGACTGTGACCACAAGCAACTTCTGACTGTCAAGCAGATGCTTGACTTGGCTGCCCGAGAACAGATGAAGACAGTCAAGTGGCTTACTTTGATCGAACAAACAATGACTTTCAGCACCTGTACTGTACAGTTCGCTATATAACATCTACATAAAAGTGTTACATTTTCATTTTAATTCATTAAAACCTCTTTTTTTAAAACTATTTTTTCTCCAATTTTCAACAAAGTATTAAATTATTGCAATCAAAATATGTAGACTCTATTTTTTTTAAAATTCAATTATCTGAATTTTTTATTACCTGAATTGATCCAGTCTCAATTAATTCGTATAACTGGAGTTGTCCTGTATATCATAAATAGTGATTCTTCAAAGAAAAATCATCGATATCAACTTTATCTTCTTCTCCTCATTTTCAGTCCAGAGACTGGTTTGCTGCAGCTCTCCTCCAAGTCTGTTGTTTGTAAGCCTCTTCATTTCTGGATCACATCTGCTGCCTACCTGGTAACAGCACTCAAGTCTCAGTCTCCCCTGCAGCTTTACCTCCCCCTCCCACTCCCCTCCACACACCACTTCCCTCCAATACTGAACTGGTGATTCTTTGATTCCTCAGAATGCGTCCTGTCATCTACACCCTTCTTTTAGTCCATTTGTACCACGAATTTCGTTTTTGTCCAACTCAATTCGGGACATTCTCATTCGATACATCCACCCAGTCTCTGGCATCCTTGATTAACACCACATTTGAAAAGCTTCTGCTCTCTACTTGTCTCGACTGTTTATCATCCACATTCCATTTCAGTATGAGGATACAGTCCAGAAAAATTCTTTCTGAAAATACTTCCTAAATTCAATATTAACAAACTTCTTTTCCAGAATTAATTTCGTCCCTATAGCCAGTCTGCAGTTTATAATCTCTTCACTTCATCCACCATCAGTTATTTTGTTGCCCAATAATAAAACTCATCAATTACTTTTAGGGTCTCATTACCTATTCCATTTCCCTCGTCACCACCCAAACTGATTACATTCAACTACCCTCGTTTCACTTTTATCGGTGTTCCTTTTATAAACTCATTTCGAGGCACTTTCCTTTCCATTCCACTGTCTCCCTAGTCTTTTGCCATTTTGGAGGAAATTACAATGCCGTCAGCAGTCTATAAAGTTCTATCTCTCCTCTCTAAATTTCAATACACTTCCAAAATTTCTCCTAGTTTCTTTAACAAGTTGCTCAATGCAGACACTGAATAACTTTGGGTATGACTACAACCCTGGGTCATTCTGTTTTCAACCACTGCTTTCCTTTCATGTCCTTCAACCTTACAACTGCAGTCCTGTCTCTGTACAACTAGTATATAACCCTTCAATACCGGTACTGAACTACAATGTCAACTTGCCTTACTCGGTGCAGCATGGATGATGATAAAAAGCTGACTAAACTAGTTGCCAAACAACATTCGGATCGCCTGACTAAAGCACACAACACCCAACACTACAGAAAATATAATTTGTCCCTCTCTCTTGTTAGCGGCCACATATCACAATACTTATGGAGTTGCTAATACGTTTGCTTCTCTGCAGAATGTACCCAATTGGTTAAGGCAGCCATCACAGACAACACTCATGAATTTATCATCAAACAGGGAGAAATAACTTTCAGTTTTATATATAAAAACCCCACCCTAACTGGACACCTGAAACTTGCCTCTACTGCCCCACTTAACAACCTATGTTGTGGAACTTCAACAGTTATCACACACAATGGAAATATAGGCCCAACAATAACAACAGCAAAACACTGACTAACAGGGCCGATGGTAACTATTTTTACGATTTAATGCAAAAGAGAAAGACTCTTTTAAACCAGCAGCTAGGGGCCGAAAATACAATCCAGATTTATCCTTTGTAAGCAAAAGAATGAGAACATACCACTGCAGAATACTCTGAGACTTCCCACACAGCCAAACCTGCCTAGCTGTAATTGAAAAAACAATAAGCATCCCCCTTATCTGGTCCTATTACCTTCTGTGATGGAATTTTAAGATGGCAGACTGGAATAATCTCTTCAACCATCTTGACAAATGCCGAGGGTGAATACCAGTTGCTGTTGAAAACTACCAACACTCACAAGAGCAATGACTGAAACAGCAATGGAGACCATTCCTATCCACAACGCGTACATACCAGGATCGAATGCTGAGTGTGAAAACTTATGCATACTGGACGATGCTCAACACAAGAAACAGATAGAATCAGTCACCAACCTGGATTTTGAGAGATATAGCAGACAAGCCTGGTCACCTTTAAAGGAATCAGACGGACATCTAAAGGATTCAAAAGATAAATTACCCTGCTCCCAGATGAGACTGCAAAACAAGTCATGATTTCTTCCAGAACCCCACAGGACAAAGCACACACCACACATATCAAACACAAACATACAGTTCTGAAGACATCTACTCCAGACTAGATTGTATTTTCCCAGTCATTCAGTATAAGAAAAGGACACTGGCACTCAAAGACATGAAAGTGGAAGAGGTACCAGGGCCTGATGGAATTCATCCTGAATTACGGTAGTAGTAGTAGTAGTAGTAGTAGTATTAGTATTAGTGGTAGTATGGTATTCTGCCTTATGGCAGGTCTTGTCATGGGTTAAGCTTCTTCCACTTTTGTATGTCCATAACCAGTCTTTTCATTTCTGAATATTTGTCTCCTTTGATATTGTCCAGCATTTGATATCTTCTTTTACCTTTTCCCCCTTTTCCCTCCGTCATTTCTTCTATTCCTTCCTTCAATAAACAGTCCCTCCTCAAACAATGTCCAGTGCACTTCTGTTCTCTCTTTCTGATGACTTTCAGCATGTTTCTTTCTTCTCCAACTCTTCTTAATGCTTCTTCATTCCTACTCGATCTTCCCATTTCACTTTTTCCGTTCTTCTCCATATCCACATTTCTAGTGCCTCCAATCTTCTTTCATCTTCCTTCCTCAACGTCCAGGTCACCGCACCATATAGTGCAACACCCCAGATGTAACATTTGCTAAGTCTTTTCCTCAGATCTTTGTCCAGTGAACCACAAAGTAATTTCTGTTTCCTCTTGAATCCTTCTTTTGCCATTGCAATTCTTTTCCTAATTTCTGTTGAGCAATACATATCATCCATTATTAAACTTCCCAATTAATTGAAGTTATTCACTTACTCCATTTCCTCTACCCCTATTTTCATGCGGCATTTTCTCCCCTTTCCTCCAATTACCATGCTTTTCGTTTTCTTCTTGTTAATCTTCATTCCATATTCTTCTAAAGTTATGTTTAGATCATCCAACATTTGTTCCAGCTCTGTTGCACTCTCTGCCATCACAATCATGTCGTCTGCAAATCTTATACACTCCACTCTCCGACTCCCTATACAAACTCCTGTCCTTCCATCAAAACTTTCACTTACGGTGGATGTACCAAAAAAATGGATGGCCGAATTGTGTAACAATATTGTCGCAGAAGAAGCTGAGTAGCACCGTGGTGTAGTGGATGTGATACGAAACTGTAGTATGAAGGGTCGTGAATTTAAAACTCACCTGGATCGTACAGTTTTAATTTCTATATTCGGTTCGAGTACATTCTAAAAGTATGCACAAATGTCAAGAATCATCATACTGGAATGTTCTGTAGCTGTATATATACAGTACGTTTTCTGGCCGGAGGCAGTTCACTCCAAGCTCTTGTATGGGCAAGTGATGAATAAACCTTCGTTAAGTGAAGTTAGTGTTCGTCATTCATCTAATTACACCTTCTTCTATGTGAAATTATTCTGCTGGATACTGGGTACTGGAACTTGTGATAGCGCACATTATCGACGACACAGTGGCTCCCATCAGGACACGAAAGAACCGCCGTTTACGTGGCGAAAAACCCGAGTTCAAGCCATATTCAGCAGATCGCAATCTATTGGATACAGAAGAAGAAGAGGACGTTACGATGACAGCAACTGTGTGCCACCACATGAGACATCTATCCGGGTTCTCTGGCGACGATGGCCAAGACCCAAACGAGTGGCTGAAGGTATACAAGTGTATAGCCAAATTTAACAAATGGGATGACACCGTGAGTTAGGCTAACGTATTTTTCTACTTGGAGGGTACTACCAAACCATGGTATGAGAACAACAAGGAGAAGTTCACAACCTGGGAAGTATTTCAGGCGGAACTGCGCAAGTATTTCGACGACACACAATGACAGAAGAGCAAGGCTGAAGATAAATTAAAGTGCAGGTCACGGCGTCGAGGAGAAACTACAGCAGCCTACATTCAAGACGTCTTGGAGCTGTGTAGAATAGTGGATCCTAAAATGGAGGAGGAAGATAAGGTTGTACACCTCATGCAGGGTGTTGCTGAGGACATGTATGAAGCCCTACTCCTGAAGGAGGTTTCGACAGCAGACGACTTCATAAAATAGTGCCAGTATGTAGAGACAATGCATCAAAAAAGAATTACACGCAAGAAGATTGAACGGCTTCCACATGTCTTATCGATGTCTGTGATGGATGAAGCAACTGATTTCACAAGTGTTCGTCGTCAGATAGTGAGAGAGGAAGTTCAGAAGGCACTTGGATTGCACGGCGAGCAAAAAACCGAGTCGCTTCAAGAGGTCATACGTGAAGAAGTGGAACAGACATTGAACCCAATGTCTCGTCCTTCATTTCCCTTCAAAACGGTGAAATAGTCAAGATCCAGGCGGAGTTACGTTCCTACAATGCCCGCATGAGGAACCTGTTTGGGCACTAAGGAAGATTGACGTCTGGAGGACCCAGGATAAACAACCAGTATGTTTCCACTGCGTACGACTGGGACATGTGGTGCGCTATTGTCGAGAAAAGCGGCGGATATTTGATCATCCCCGCACCAGAAGACAGCAGACCCATCTTAGCCAACTCCGGGACGACGAAATGAACAAGATGATGTGGGTGCAGGACGACGTAGGTCACCATCGCTGCCAGCTTGCCGCTGGAGAGAACGCCCCGCAACACGCCGATCGAGGTCTCCATCGCTGTTTAGAAGCTCCAATCGATCACCTAGTCGCCCCAACCTGGAAAATTAAACGGTGAGACCTTACTTGGAGGTGAGGCCGCCGAAGAGAAAAAACTCCGCTGTCGATCACCACAAAAATGATACGAAACTACGTTGATATCCTTGTGGATGGCCGACCAGCCCACGCTCTTGTGGACTCTGGAGCATCATATTCAGTTATTTCGGAGAAGTACAGTCGCCAGTTGCAGAAAACCGTATTCGTCGACAGCAAAACATCTCTGCTAAAGGTGGCTAATGGGAAATATGTAAAATCTACAGGAAGATATACCATTCGTGTGGGTATAAGTGGCCATACACAGCCCTTAGAATTAATCGTCTTACATGAGTGTAATCGTGACATTCTCGGGTGGGACCTTTCGAAAGCTTCTCAGGCAATTATATACTGTGGTCGCTCGAAGATTATGCTACTCGAGATGAGATACTGTGGACAGGAAGATGCGCATCCGAGTGTGTGGAGACTATGTGAGCTCGATGAAGTTATCGTTCCTGCAGTCAGCGCTAGAAAGGTAACTGTCACGTATCATGCCATGAATCAACCCATGTAGTGGAATGTAAGAGAAGCATACCACTGGAGAATAACTTGGTCATCTCAGGCTCTGTCGTCTCGTTTAAGAACGGATTCGGTGAATTGTGGATAGTTAACTGTCGCCGAGAACCGCAGATCCTTCCAAGACACATGTGCCTAGCAAACGCTGCGCCGTTAATTGAAGAACAGCTGAGCGTCATAGAAACCTCCCATACCGAGTTTGTGGGCGAAATTAGTGCTACCATTACGAGACAAGATCTTCTAGGTCGACTATCAATCCACAGGTGAAGAGTAAATTAGACAAATCGACGGTGAACCACCGGATTAGCACTGGAGATCATCAACCAATAAGCCAGAGAGCATACCATGTGTCAGCAACGAACTCCAAATAATTCGCGACAAGGTAGAGAAAATGATGAAGTGTGACATCATTCAGCATTCACAGAGGCCATGGTCGTCACCAGTGGTTCTCGTCAGGAAGAAGGATGGCAGTTGGCGCTTTTGTGTTGATTACAGGAAACTTGATAAGATAACTAAAAAGGACATTTACCCTCTTCCACGAATTGACGATACACTAATTTATCTGAAGGGGGCTACGTTTCTCTCAACCATGGACAAGTACTCGGGATACTTACAAATCGAAGTAGATGAGGCTGATCATGAGAAAACTGCATTCATCACCCCCGAGGGTCTGTATGAGTTTAAGTTAATGCCGTTTGGTTTGTGTAAAGCACCAGCAACTTTTGAACGGATGATGGATAATCTTCTAAGGCACCTGAAGTGGACGATGAGTCTTTGTTATTTAGATGACATTATAGTGTTCTCAGAGACATTTGATGAACGTATAAAAAGACTGAGGGCCGTTCTTAAGTGTCTTCAACAATGCGGACTGAAACTTCATCCAAGAAAGTGGAACTAAAGAAATCAAAATACTTGGACACCTTGTGTCAAACGAAGGTGTGCGGCAACACCCAGGAAAGGTGAGAGCTACAACGGAACTTCCTATTCCTAAAAGTATTAGAGATATGAGAAACTTCCTCGGATTATGTTCTTATTACCGTCGTTTTATCAAAGACTCTTGTATCGAAGCCAGGCCACACCAAGAGTTGTTAAAAGCTGATGCTAAATTTATCAGGGGTGGTGCTTAACAAGATTATTCCAATGTGCTGCGAGAAGCTCTTGACGACTGACCCTGTGCTTGGTCTGTATGATGGGAGAGTACCTACAGAACTACACACAGATGCCAGTGGGTATGGGATCGGTGCTGTTCTGGTGCAAATTTCTGACGGAAAAGAGAAAGCCTATGCTTCTAGGACACTAACAAAAGCCAAGAGAAACTACTAAACTACAGAAAGAAAGTGTCTTGCTGTGATTCGACAGGAGGACTCGCCAGTTGGGCACTTCGTCTTCCAGAGTATGACATAGTGCACATAGTATACAAAAGTGAAAGAAAACACCAAGATGCCGACTGTCTCTCAAGAAGCCCTATGCAAGACCATCAAGACTTTGATGAAGACAGTGACCGTCTCGCTGCACTCCAGGATCTCTCTGCTGGGCAGAAGAAGGACGCCAAGATATC
This sequence comes from Schistocerca americana, assembly GCF_021461395.2. Lineage (NCBI taxonomy): Eukaryota > Metazoa > Arthropoda > Insecta > Orthoptera > Acrididae > Schistocerca > Schistocerca americana. The sequence goes on from NC_060123.1 coordinate 719,942,063, forward strand.
TCTAATCTGCAACTGCAGTGAAACATGTTTGGGTTAAAAAACAAAATTGTGTTTTGCTAAAGGCGGACCCTGTCCAAAAACATACGAAAAAGTCCAATGTCATCGCTACCCTTAAGACAGGGAAAATGAGCAACAAGTCAAAAAGCTGTCGTCGACTAGCCCTCCTTAGTTCAATGTACAAGCTTTTTCAAATGATCATCTATAAAATAATTTCACCTACAACAGTTGAAAAAAATTCAAATTGAACAAGATGGCTTTCACCCACAAAGAAGTTGTACGGAACAGATACTGTCACTCACGATTTTTGGAGAAACAGTCCTTCATAAGAACTTAAAAATTGTGTTTATAGGTCTTTCAGCTGCTTATGAGATCGTCTGGAGACCAGATCCTATTAACAAACTCATTCAAATAACTCCACGCAGAAAAAGACTCCAACTTATTAATTGCACACTCGTCGAATGGTCATACTGGGTAACACGATAAGCTCTTCAGAAACACTAAATGATGAACTATCTCAGGGATCTGTCGTTGTCCCACTACTGTTTAACCTGTAGATTTCCAATGTGCCTGAAACTAGTACTTGTGTTGGTAGCGAGAGGCCAAAATTTTGAAGAAATAGAAGCCATCTTAACATCAGATCTGGTAATAATGAAAACATACTTTCATTTGTCCAATACAACTGCAAATAGACAGCTTCTGGTCCATTTTGAACACAGACTACATACTTCTCTACAACTGACATCCAAAACATCTAGGGAGTTCCATCAGAGCTGACACTATCCTACATGAAGCATCTGGAAAGCACCGCGGTCAAGACATGAAATAGAAACAACACCCGACATAAGCTGTGATGCGCAACCTGAAACTCTGCTCACTTCAGCACTTTGACTAGTCTACTCTGCTGTTGAATACGGTGCCCGTGTATGGCTCAATAGCATTCACACACGCAAATGATCGATTCACAGCTGACAGCACAGTGAGAACTATCAGTGGTAGAATAAATTTCTTCATTTCACTTCTATGATCCTCAGGCTACCAGTTTCGGTCAGCAATGACCATCATCAAGTCTGCAGCTAAACACAAATACAGCTAATGGATGTCTGCAGCTTGAAACAATTAAGGCCAAGATGAAAAGTATTACTGATACACACGTGAAAATTATGAGCTTTAAATATGATAAGGCATCCCTATTTAATAAAAAAAATGTCCTAATATGTACTGGAGCCATAGTGACATTGTCCAGTGCCGAACACAAAATCGGTGCCAGCATCGTCACACATGTTCGTTTAAATCATAGTATATACTAGAGTGATCTTGTTAACAGTGTTACTGTTCAAAGAGAAGTGGCCTTGCAGTAGCTAGAAAATGTTTTGTGCCACAAGCTCACCATATGTCGCTACTGTAGACATACACATATTCTTCAGTGATATAAAATACGAAAGAATAATACACTCAGCAAAATCTGCAGTAGGCTTAACAGTTGTAAAAGTCATTACCGTAATAAAATGCAATAAATTAAGACTCAACGAAAGTTGGATTGTTAAAAAGTAAAAAGCTATGTTACAATAATTCTGATATACTCTAGAGGCAAATTTTAAATAAAAATATACAGCCTTAGGTAGTAATCAGCTAACAGAGTACGAAAATCTATCAGTGAAAAGCAAATAACCAGCACCCTCTGTTGGTGTTACCGCTAGAATGCCGCAATCGCTAGAAATGGTTGGAGAAACGTAACCGCCAAAGATCTCCTCGTACCCTGTGACAAGCTGTTCCCACAAAAGAATGATAAAAGTGTTTTTGTCATTTTTATATTTCTGTTTGCTCCATAAGCTAGTTATTACTTATGCCTTTATATTTTCATTTAAAATTCGCTACTACAGTGTATCAGAATTATAGTCATTCAACAACTAAGGAATTTTTAACACTCTAATTTTGTCATGTCTTAATTTATTGCATTTTATTACTGTAAATACAATTACACCATGAAAGCTAAATACAGACTTTACTGACTGTATTCTTCTTTTTATTTTGTACCATGTACACCCACAGAAGCAACATCTGGCGAGCTTGCGACACAAACATTTTGTGGCTACTGTATGGTAGTTTGTTTTGAACAGTAGTATTGTTAACAAGATGACTTCAGTATACACCATAATTTATATATGGGTGACGATGCTGGTATTGATTGTGTGTTTCGCATTTGGTGATGTCAGTATGTCTCGAGTATGCTAGGACATTTTTCTTTTTTCTTTTTTTTTTATATAAATCAGGTATGCCTCGTCATATTTGAAGTGCGTAATTTACACATGTATGTCAGTAATGGCTTTTATCGTGGCCTTTGTTGTTTTAAGCTGTAGTTGTATTTGTGTTCTGTTGCAGATCTGAAGATAATCATTGCTGACCGAAACTAGTAATCTGAGCATCTACAATATTTGTGAACACAGACGTGAAATAAAGAAATTTATTCTACATTTTCGCATTACTGTTCCATTCGCGACCTTTGCGGCTTGTCAAGCTATCAGTGGTACACTAAGATCGGCCCCATCAAGTGGCTGCCCCCCCCCCCCCCCTTTAGTCATCAGACTTCTGACTGGTTTTATGTGGTCTATCATGAATTCCTCTCCTGTGCCAATCTCTTCATCTCAGAGTAACACTAGCAACACACATCCTCAATTATTTGCTGGATATATTTCAATCTCTGTCTTCCTCTACAGTTTTTGACCTCTACAGCTCCCTCTAGTACCATCGAAGTTATTCCCTGACATCATAACAGATGTCCTAACATCCTGTCCGTTCTTCTTGTCAGTGTTTTCCAAATATTCTTTTCCTCTACGATTCTTTGCAGAACCTCCTCATTCCTTACCTTATCAGTCCACCTAATTTTCAACATTTGTCTGTAGCACCACATCTCGAATGCTTCAGTTCTACTGTGGGAGGGGAGGGGGGGGGGGGTAGTTGTGCGGGGTAGCCATGCGGTCTGAGGCATCTTGCACAGTTCGCATCTTGTCAGAGGTTCGAGTCCTCCATCGGGCATGGGTGTGTGTGTTTGTTGTCCTTGGCGTAAGTTAGTTTAAGTTAGATTAAGTAGTGGGTAAACCTAGGGACCGATGTCCTCCACAGTTTGGTCCCATAGTCCTTACCACAAATTTCCTAAATTTACTACCGTTCCCTTCTGTTTCAATTTTCCCACAGTCCACCATACAATGCTGTGCTCCAAATGTACATTCTCAGAAATTTCATCCTCAAACTAAGGCCTACGTTTGACATTAGTAGACTTCTCTTTGCCAGGAATACCCTTTTCGCCAGTGCTAGTCCGCTTTTGATGTCCTCTTTGCTCCATCTGTAATTGGTGATTTTGCTGCCTACGTAGCAGAATTCCTTAACTTTTCCTACTTCGTGACCATCAATCCTCATGTTAAGTTTCTTACTGTTCTCATTCCCACTTCTTCTCATTACTTTTGTCTTTCTTCGATTTACATTCAATCCATATTCTGTATTCATTTGACTGTTCATTCCATTCAGCATATCCTGTAATTCTTCACCTTCTCTCACGATAGCAATGCCATCAGTAAATTGTATCATCGATATCCTTTCACCTTGAAGTTTAATCCCACTCCTGAACCTATATTTTATTTCCATCATTGCTTGTTCGATATACAAATTGAACAGTAGGAGCAAAAGACTACATTCCTTTCTTACACCCATTTTAATCCGAACGCTTCGTTCTTGGTCGTCAACTCAAAATATTACCTCTTGTTTCTAACACATGATGTATATTACTTGTCTGGCCCTCTATTTAATCCCTGTTTCCTCAGAATTCTGAATATCTTTGACCATTTTACATTGTCGAATGCTTTCCCCAGGTCGGCAAATCCTATGAACATGTCTTGATTTTTCTTTAGTCTTGCTTCCATTACCAACTACAAGGTCAGAATAGTCTCTCTGGTGCCTTTAGCTTTCCTAAAACCAAACTGACCTCCTCCTTAACACATCCTCAATTTTCTTTTCCATTCTTCTGTATATTATTCTTGTCAGCAATTTCGACGCATGAGCTGTTAAGCTGATTGCGCGATAATTCTCACACTTGTCAGTTTTTGAAATCTTCAGAATTATGAGGTTGATATTTTTCTGAATGTCTGATAGTATGTCGCCAGACTCATATATTCTACACACCAAAGTGAATAGTCATTTTGTTGCCACTTCCCCCAATGATTTTAGAAATTCTGATGGAATGTTATCTATTCCTCCTGCCATATTCGATCTGAAGTCATCCAAAGCTCTTTTAAATTCTGATTCTAATACTGGATCCCCTATCTCATCTAAATCGACTCCTGCTTCTTCTTTTATCACATAATACCAATCTTCTCCTTCACAGAGGCCTTCAGTTTACTTTTTCCACCTATCGACTATCTCCCCTGGATTTAACAGTGGAATTTCCTTTGCACTCTTAATGTTACCACCCTTACTTTTAATTTTGCTGAATGTTGTTTTGACTATGTTGAGTCAGTCATTCCGACAACCATTTCTTTTTCCATTTCTTCACATTTTTCATGCAGCCATTTGTCTTAGCTTCCCTGCACTTCCTATTTATTTCACTCCTCAGTGACTTGTATTTCTATATTCCTGAATTTTGCAGAACATTATTGTACTTCATTCTTTCATTGATCAACTGAAGTGTTTCTTCTGTCACCCACAGTTTATTTGTAGTTACCTTCTTTGAACCTGTGTTTTTCTTTCCAACTTCTGTGATTGCCATAATTTAGAGATGTCCATTCCTCTTCAGCTGTACTGCCTACAGAGCTATTCCTCATTGCTGTGTCTATAGCTTTAGAGAACTTCAAGCTCATTCGTGAGTAATTCTGTATCCCACTTCTTTCCATATAAATTCTTCCTGAGTAATCTCCCTGGGACGGAATCAGTGTACCCCAACTGGGGACAGAATCATTGTACTCCAACTGTCTGCATCTAGTGTAAATCATGAAATAATGCGAACCTGTTGCAGTTGTCTTTGAGACCAAGCTGGCCAGCACACCGGCCCTCATTGTTAATCCACAGGGTGGATTCGATCCCGGGCCGGTACGCCTACCTGAGTCCAGGAAGCAGTGCATCAGCGCTCTCGGCTAACCTGGCGGGTTATTATTGTTTAGAAATGATGAACATTTTATTTCAGGTCACAACCTTTTTTCTTTTTTTATTTAAATTAATCAGTACTGGGTTGCAATTGGCCTTTCAAATAAAAAGCATTTAGTTCAGCACACTCTGACATACATATTAAAACCATCATCAACTAGCTGGATGTATTCCTTAATAGATTTTTATAGCTCAAAGCTATTGTTCACATATTCAAAAAACTCTATTTTTGAATGGTAATTTTCCAAGAAAATGAGTAATATCTCAGCCTTAATATTTTTGGGCTATTATGCTATATAATAGAGTAACCTTTTTAGAATATCAATGGTGAAAATCTAAGTCTTAAAAATATTCTGTTCTTAAAAAAGAATCTTTTATTTTTTTCATTTTTTTGGCCTGTAGTATCTTTGTTAGGGGACCAAATAAAAATCTGAAAATTATACACTGAGCAGACTGTCATGACACCAAACGTAAACACAAATGTCAATTCTTGAGATTTGGACAATGGAAAATCCAGACAGGAACAGCAACAATATAGGAAAAGACAAATTGTAACTTACCGTAAGGAAGAACATCAAGCTGCAGACAGACATAATTAAAAGACACTTGCACAAGGCTTGTGGCCACAGCCTTCATCAGTAAAACACACACACACACACACACACACACACACACACACACACAAACACACACATACACGAAGCACACCTGACGGACACACAACCATGAAGTCAATCATCTTGGGCTCGAATACCAATAATTTTATGCTACTGTCTTTTAATTGAGCCTGTCTACAACTTGACATGTCTTCTTTACAGTAAGTAGCAATCTGTCTTGCTCATCATCATCATCATCATCTTCTTCTTCTTCTTCATGGACTGATCACTTACGACCATATGTAATCAACATTTTTTGGCCTTCCTTTTCACCCAGTATTCCTTCATACACGATGAATGGGCTAGCTTTCGTTGCGCAGGCCACGGTTGTCGGTTACTTTTTCTCTCTTCTTCCTCAAAACCCAGTGTGTTTGTGATTTTTCTGATTTCGTGCCTGTCATGTAGATTTGGAGACCCTAATTCTCTCAGGTGTTTTTCCGTGATTTGCACCAGTTCGGTCTCGTAAATTCATTCTTTAAAAATGTATGGATTTTGTGCGTTAACACGTTTGAGTCCATTCTTTCTAAATGCCCCATGAATTCGATTCTTCTCATGCGCATTGTGTCAGTTAGTTTGGAAATATTTTCATATATTTCTGCATTGGGTTTTGGATAATGCACACCATCTTTAGTTCTTGGTCCTTTTAGTGTTGTGGGTTGAAGCTTTAGTGTCTCAGATGTGTAGAGAGCTTCGAGTTTAATTACTATTGTGTAGTGTCGTATTTTGCAGTTCCGTGAGAGACTTTTTTTGTTGTAAACGTTTTCTGTTAACTGAAACGCCATCTCCACTTTCTGTCTATTTTTATAATTTTGAGATTCAAATGGAAGCTATGAAAAAATATTACAAATGAGTCAAACGTACAGTTTTTTCTTTAAATCTGCAACATGTAGACTATTAGAATACAGTATATCAGATTATATAATTGAAACAAACCATGATTACTCGTTTTTTCACTGAAAATGAGCCAAATAATTACATTATCTTGTTCTCATCTTATTTGTTTTTACGACATTGTTCATTGAACTTCTGAGAAATTTCTTCACTTAGTTTGGACACTAAGATAAAAGTTTGCCCAGTAACAGTTGAAAATTCCTAGGAAGGCAGATTCTTCAGTACATTTTTAACTGTCATCCAAACTTGATCCTTCTCAAGATTTTTAAAGACGGTCCTGGTGGGTGGTAAAATGTAGCATACACACTTTGGTTTTGACAATCAATGTTTTCAACCTCAGCGTTCTACCACTATTCATTGTAAACACAAGCCAGTTTGTCTTTATTTTGTAGTGTCAGTGGTACACGTTTTCAACAATGATGAAGTGCACTATCAGGGAATTCTGATGTGAACTTACACTTGGGCAAGCTGCATGACTAGGGTAGAAAACAATGGAAAGATTGAGTTCCTTTAATCTTCTGACATATGTCGAATCATACCTACAAGACACTGGTGTAAAGTTCTTGTACCTCACGTTTTACAAAAACATATCCTTTTACCTCCTTTTACCTGTTCTTTACAGAATTTAAACATTCTTTGATGTGTCAAGCTCTTGTTCTCATAGGGCGCATCCCTGATGCTGCCACAGACATTCTTCTCTCAGCAAGATGCGAAAAAAATGCTTGCTGCACCATCAGAGAAGTTTATTGAAGTGTGTTGCTGTTTTATGAAGTTTGTTAACTGCAGCTGAAAAGTATACTCCGGTAGGTTTGTGCTCAAAAACTGTGATTCTCTTGTTTATCCTGATCTTTATAACAGAACACAAATGGACGAATTGTGCGCTATTTGTTTACCATGCAATGCACTTGTAGTTCGTCTTGAACAACAAAGGAATAGTTTCCAGAAAGGTTGGTAAGAAATAAGCATTCATCAATTGCCAAAGCTTGCTTTTGTCTTTCATAAACTTACACTGAACTTTAGCAATAAAATGACACATTTTCAGTTTTTCAAGGTTAACTACCCAGACCTCAATAAACTCTTTTTCCTGGATTTATGATTTTCACCATTTCGATTCCATCTTGTCACCTATTGTTTGTATTAGATATTGTCATGCATCATATGATTTTCTTCTGATACTTTAAACATGACAAGTAAAACTTGTTTTCCTGGACAATGCTGGCATTTTTCTATGACCATACAACTGTAACTGCCAATATTGAGTACCAGAATTTCCAAATGGTCTTTATAATCACCTCTAAGATTGGCCTCATCTATCACCAGCTTCACATACAGGTATACAAACCAATGTAAATGTTATGGGTGTTGAATTACCCTGCAACAATATACTATTTTCGTCTCAACTCACAAATTTCAAACTTCCAATTTTAGTGTCAGGATTTTATTTTTTGAATTCAGTGAATAATTTAGTTAAATTACACGATTTAACCTTTTATGTCTTCAAACCTTAATACCATTTTCTATTGCAGAAACACAATCTTTTCTTCCAGGCATCAAACAGCTGTAATTGTCGTCTTCATGAAACCCAATAACTTTTCCAATTGGGTTTTTATCTATAAACTTGAATTTTTCTTTAGTAATGCAGGTAAAATTCCCTGCTCCTTCACTAAATCCCTAGTTAATTTAACAAAATATTCTCACACATTGTATTCATCTTTGCTCAAGATCAAGATTTTGGCAGTAAACTGATAATTTTATTCCATTTGAAACATGACATACAGCTTTCCACACTTCTATCAACTCCTCATATTTGGTTATCAAACTTTTAGTTCTTCCACTTGGGTTAGTACAAATTTGCTTTTGAAATGAAACTTCCAAAATCTTTTTGACTGTAGCTGCAAGTTTTGCTAATTTTGGATCCAAGGCAAAATGTCTCTTTTCTTCACTTAGTTTTCTTATTTTACTTGCAGGTGATACACCTAGATTTCTCAGTCTAAATCAACTCCTTTTTATAGTTTCTGATAGGTGACAAAATACTTTATCTGAACTATCACTATCCCTTTCCTTGTTAATTACAAATATCTTAGAATAACATGTTTCTCACAATGATTTTCCTCGTATTACACAAATAAAAGACCCTTTATTTTCAGAATCATGATCAAACATTATCTCTCTCAGGTATTTTGTTATATGCTTCTTATACTTTTGAAATGATCCAAACACGACTGGCCAAAGAGGTGATGAAATTTTTTGAATATTTGGTTTGATGGTATTGGCACATTGATGTAACCTCTGAGTCAGCTCTTAAATAAACAACACTACTTCTTCACTGTAATCTTTAATAAAAGTAATGTCTTTATGAAACACTCCATACACACTTTTATGAAAAGCTTTGTTGTTAAGAACACCGGTTGAACACTGAGACTTCATTTATCAACTGCATGCTTCAAGAGCTACCTGAGCGTGAGTGGACAGATGTTGGTAGAAGGGGGCACACAGCATACAGACTAGTAGAGGCTTGTCTGTGAGCCTGTAATGACTTGCAAATGCTGTTTGTGAACCTGCTGAAACTTTTATCAGAGGACTGTCTCAACAAATAATTGTTAATTATTTTAATCTGATGTGTTTAAATTATATAGCTGATATACTTTATTCCATCATCTTACTTACCACAGATGTTAAAAAACGTTTTCTACTCATATTTGTAATTTTTTCATTATTTTATCTGAGCTTAAAGTTGAAATTTATACTGAAGGTTTACATCGTAAAGTCCTATTAAGTATGTAATTTTCTGATTTTTATTTAGTTTCCTATCAAAGATATTGCAGGCCACAAAATGAAAAAAAATTTAAAAATCTTCTGTACGTCCATCTTTCCAGAGATGGTTGGTGACTCGGCTGTTCACTACGGACTGAAAGGTGTTTGATTTGACATACTCAAATAAATCAATTTTCAAAATAGTGTATTTTCTTAAGAGTAAGCTTCGCAACATTCATATTCCATAAACAGTGACTACACTATATAGTATAACTGCACAAAAATATTAAGACTGAGAAATTACTCCTTCTTTGGGAAACTGATCAAAATTGATTTTTTGAATTTGTCCTTTTCATTTGATAGATCCATGGTGAATAATTAAGAAACTGTTTGGGGAAAAAAAGGTCTTTGTAGCTCGTAATAAAATTGCCGATATTTCTGAACCATTTTGAGTCTACTGATAATTACCAATACTTTCCAAATCTGGTAAGGGTTTCTTTGCACATGGTCCCAAGCTGACGCTACATTTCTGAAGTGTCACAGGTCAAAGGAAGAAGAGGTCTCTTTTAGGGTCTTAAGCATATGTTTACCTCAAGCTACTCGAGTTTTTTTACAGATTTTATTAATCTGCTGTTGAATGTCATGATGAAAACTATACTGATGGACAGATGATGTCATTGATAGGATTGTGTGGAAAAAAAATTTGATAAGACAGAACCCAAAAAATTACAGTTTTCAAATGTGATTACCTCAAATTATTATAGCCACAAAAAAGATAAAACTGGTGTTTATACTATATTCTTATTCTATTGTATTTTTCGGAAAATAAATTTCATGCTGTAGAGTTGTCTAAAAAACTAGCGAGTTTACTGCTCTGTGTGGAAGATAAAATCAGAAGTCACGATGACTATAAAATAATCTGTAGTCAGAACTCAAGATTATTTTCTAGTCATCAGGAATTCTGAGTTTATCTTCCACACACAGCACTAAACGAGTGCATAACACAAATGACATCGCATATAATTTGAGTACCAGTGGAATATGGGCCCATCCTCAACGAATCTCCATAGTGTAGTTCTTTTTATAGGACCTTACATGCTTGCATTGCAAAACCTAATATTGTTTTTAGATGGTTTGAAACATGGTCTTCCTTCTAATGAAAATGGGTTAAAGAGTTTACAGATGGCATTTTTGCGTAAAGGTGGGACAGAATAGCCATTATTGACATTTTTAGCTACAATGTCAAGTTTGTTCTCAATTTGGAAAGTGTTGGAAAGCAGTAGCAGAACGGAATTTTATATTCTAATAACTGGTATTGGTAAGATTTTTTGTGCAAAGTTTCAGGTGGTATCCCATAATTACTTTGAGAGAGATAAAAAGCTTCAGACATTTTTTCGAGCATCAATTTTTTGGCTGATTTAGCTTCAAATTATTCACTGGCAAATAACTCGTAAATCTTTTTTATCATTATTATTTACCTCAAGCTACTCGAGTTTTTTTACAGATTTCATTAATCTGCTGTTGAATGTCATGATGAAAACTATACTGATGGACAGATGATGTCATTGATAGGATTGCTTGTTTCAAGAATATACTCGCAGAGATATTACATCTCAAAGTTGCCAAAAACTCATAGCTGCACTGCTGATAGATGCGCTATAGAGTCAAACAAATGACTATATCTCTGGAAGTATTGAATTAATGATCATGAGACTTTGCCAACGTTCATTGGGCACATGTGCAAATGTTCATACAAAATTTCAACAAAATATATGACAATCACGAGGGAACTTCGGAAATTAGACCAGTTGGTGTGGAATGGCAAAAATGTTACTTGACTGTATTAAGTTGTCTTAATACATTCAAAATTCAATACGCATCTTAAGTTGTTTAGACATAAAAATCTGAGAGGAGCCTTCTGTTGTTCATTGTGTGTCCATACGCTCTGTCTCTCAGAGACTATAATGCTAGAACTAAATAAACAGATGATGTGTTGGTAAAGGACTCAAACAATGTTATTCCTTGATATTGTCAACAGGGATATAGACGACCTGTCGATTTAAAATGTGCAGATAAAAATCCTACATCAAGATTGCAAATTTTCTTTATTTCTTACTCTTTTCAGGTCATTGATGAGTCCTCTTTAGATCTACAGTACAGAAAATTGTGAATAAAAAGGGAATAATACATAATAGATTTGAATTTTTCATTTTCTTTATGCAATACATACTGATCTAAAATGATGTTTACTGTGTGACACATCATCATTGTAAGGAAAAAATAGATTGCTACTTACCGTAAAAATGACAAAAAGGAGGAGAAACACACAACATTCATTCCACAAACACACACACCTCATACACACATGACTGGCAACTCAAGCAGCAAGGACCAGAATGCATTGTAGCGTTCTGGTCCAAGTTGCCTAAGGTGGTGGTCACGTGTGTGTGAGGCGTGCTCGCTAGTGTGAATGAATGGTGCATGCTTCTCTTTCTTTTTCTGAGAAAGGCTGTGGCCAAAAGCTAATGTGTAAGTGTCTTTAAATTCTGCCTGTCTGCAACTTAACGTGTTGTCTTTACGGTAAGTAGCCATCAATGTTTTCCTTACATCATCGATATTCCAGCCTGGAGTTCCCATTGTTTCATTAAACATCATGGTATTCTTAGAGCTAAGTGCTCTGGTTATATAAAAAATCATTAAGGCATAACAGGGAAAATTTTGAAACATGGCAGAATAAACACATCCAAATATATGTGGTCAGTGGTATGAAATATCTCACCTAAAATGAAAAATCATAGATGGTTATGTAAATTGACATCGTTAATCACTGATTAAATATTGTTACAGTGCCCATACTGCCAGACGTGTGCACAAACGATCAACAGCTACAATAGCTGCATTGTCCACGAGTGAATTTAAACAAGATATATATATTCATAACAGAAAGTTGTCAGCCAACTGGCTTAAGTTTAGCGTCACGTCTACTGACTGCCATCTGTGAATTCGATATTTTAAATTAGGATTATTATTGCCAGTCTCATACATTATCACACCATACGATAAATTACTGATATGTCATAAGCTTACTGCTTCACTGAATCATAAATCATTTGGAAAAAGAACAAAAAAGTCATTGTATGCACACTGCTCGTAAATCAATTTGTGACATGTGAAAAATTTTCAAAATACTGTATGTTCTGTGCATCACAAATGATGTTTGGGCTGATATGTTCTTTGTAACTTATTACAAAATTTTGGCCAGTTTGGTGTATATATAAATTATCACTTTTTACACATTGTAAGCTATACACATCAGAAGCGAGTCCTACACGTGACTTTTAACCAGCAGTATCATAACATTTAAGCACACTTTAGAGCAGGGCTGGCCGAAACTTGCTCTCCTGGCGCACGCGCGCCCTCCAGGACCACAAACTAAGTTTGGCGAGCACTCGCACTTTCCTCACTACTGCTCTATCTCCAGAAGGTGTGGGAGCAAGGCAACAATATGGTAAATGCTGCGCAAGTGGAAAGTACATGAAAGCATGTTTCCAAGACAATGGAACAACTTCTGAGTGGCATAATTTTATAAGAAGAATTTTATCACTAAGTAGCTGAGAAACCTGGCATTGCCTGGGTATTTATATTTCCAATCTTCTATTAGAAACAAAAACAAGAAATGTTGAAAAAGTTTCACTTCCAGGTGCTCGTGAAAACAGCTTAGAAATTACGAAAAAGTCAAACAGAGAAATATGTGTGACACGTAAAATTAGAAGTTGTTTGTTGCTGTTGTTCTGGTCTTCAGTCCTGAGACTGGTTTGATGCAGCTCTCCATGTTACTCTATCCTGTACAAGCTTCTTCATCGCATAGTACCTACTGAACCTACATCCATCTGAATCTGCTTAGTGTATTCATCTCTTGGTCACCCTCAACGATTTTTACCCTCCACGCTGCCCTCCAATACTAAAGTGGTGATCCCTTGATGCCTCAGAACATGTCCTACCAACTGGTCCCTTCTTCTTGTCAAGTTGTGCCACAAACTCCTGTTCTTCCCAATACTATTCAATACCTCCTCATTAGTCTGTGATCTACCCATCTAATCTTCAGCATTCTTCTGTAGCACCACATTTCGAAAGCTTCTATTCTCTTCTTGTCCAAACTAGTTATCGTCCATGTTTCACTTCCATACATGGCTACACTCCATACAAATACTTTCCGAAACGACTTCCTGACACTTAAATCTATACTCGATGTTAACAAATTTCAGAAACGCTTTCCTTGCCATTGCCAGTCTAAAGTTTATATCCTCTCTACTCCGACCATCATCAGTTATTTTGTCCCCAAATAGCATATCTCCTTTACTACTTTAAGTGTCTCATTTCCTGATCTAATTCCCTCAGCATCACCCGACTTAATTCGACTAGATTCCATTATCCTCGTTTTGGATCTGTTGACGTTCATCTTATATCCTCCTTTCAAGACACTGTCCAATCCGATCAACTGCTCTTCCAAGTCCTTTGCTGTCTCTGACAGAATTACAATGTCATCGGCAAACCTCAAAGTTTTTATTTCTTCTCCATGGATTTTGATACCTACCCCGAAATTTTCTTTTGTTTCCTTTACTGCTTGCTCAATATACAGATTGAATAACATCGGGGAGAGGCTACAACCCTGTCTCACTCTCTTCCCAACCACTCTCTCCCTTTCATGTCCCTCGACTCTTATAACTGCCATCTGGTTTCTGTACACATTGTAAATAGCCTTTCGCTCCCTATATTTTACCCGTGTCACCTTTCGAATTTTAAAGAGAGTATTCCAGTCAACATTGTCAAAAGCTTTCTCTAAGACTACAAATGCTAGAAACGTAGGTTTGCCTTTCCTTAATCTTTCTTCTGATATAAGTTGTAAGGTCCATATTGCCTTACATGTTCCAACATTTCTACGGACTCCAAACTGATTGTCCCTGAGGTCGGCTTCTACCAGTTTTTCCATTCGTCTGTAAAGAATTCGCGTTAGTATTTTGCAGCTGTGACTTACTAAACTGATAGTTCGGTAATTTTCACGTCTCTCAACATCTGCTTTCTTTGGGATTGGAATTACTATATTCTTCTTGAAGTCTAAGGGTATTTCGCCTGTCTCATACATCTTGCTCACCAGACAAATGTTAGAAACGTAGGTTTGCCTTTCCTTAATCTTTCTTCTGATATAAGTCGTAAGGTCAGTATTGCCTTACGTGTTTCAACATTTCTACGGACTCCAGAGCTCACCATCTGCAGCATCGTCGACAGGACTGACTGCGGACCTTTGGTACAGAGCCGAGTGGAGGGTCTGAATCAGAGGCTGAGACGGTTCTGCGACCGTGTGGGCTGCAGATTCCTCGACTTGCGCCATAGGGTGGTGGGGTTTCGGGTTCCGCTGGATAGGTCAGGAGTCCACTACACGCAACAAGCGGCTACACGGGTAGCAGGGGTTGTGTGGCGTGGGCTGGGCGGTTTTTTAGGTTAGATGGCCTCGGGCAAGTACAGAAAGGGCAACAGCCTCAACGGGTGCGGGGCAAAGTCAGGACATGCGGGGACCAAGCAGCAATCGGTATTGTAATTGTCAACTGTCGAAGCTGCGTTGGTAAAGTACCGGAACTTCAAGCGCTGATAGAAAGCACCGAAGCTGAAATCGTTATAGGTACAGAAAGCTGGCTTAAGCCAGAGATAAATTCTGATGAAATTTTTACAAAGGTACAGACGGTGTTTAGAAAGGATAGATTGCATGCAACCGGTGGTGGAGTGTTCATCGCTGTTAGTAGTAGTTTATCCTATAGTGAAGTAGAAGTGGATAGTTCCTGTGAATTATTATGGGTGGAGGTTACACTAAACAACCGAACTAGGTTAATAATTGGCTCCTTTTACCGACCTCCCGACTCAGCAGCATTAGTGGCAGAACAACTGAGAGGAAATTTGGAATACATTTCACATAAATTTTCTCAGCATGTTATAGTCTTAGGTGGAGATTTCAATTTACCAGATATAGACTGGGACACTCAGATGTTTAGGACGGGTGGTAGGGACAGAGCATCGAGTGACATTATACTGAGTGCACTATCCGAAAATTACCTCGAGCAATTAAACAGAGAACCGACTCGTGGAGATAACATATTGGACCTACTGATAACAAACAGACCCGAACTTTTCGAATCTGTATGTACAGAACAGGGAATCAGTGATCATAAGGCCGTTGCAGCATCCCTGAATATGGAAGTTAATAGGAATATAAAAAAAGGGAGGAAGGTTTATCTGTTTAGCAAGAGTAATAGAAGGCAGATTTCAGACTACCTAACAGATCAAAACGAAAATTTCTGTTCCGACACTGACAATGTTGAGTGTTTATGGAAAAAGTTCAAGGCAATCGTAAAATGCGTTTTAGACAGGTACGCGCCGAGTAAAACTGTGAGGGACGGGAAAAACCCACCGTGGTACAACAACAATGTTAGGAAACTACTGCGAAAGCAAAGAGAGCTCCACTCCAAGTTTAAACGCAGCCAAAACCTCTCAGACAAACAGAAGCTAAACGATGTCAAAGTTAGCGTAAGGAGGGCTATGCGTGAAGCGTTCATTGAATTCGAAAGTAAAATTCTATGTACCGACTTGACAGAAAATCCTAGGAAGTTCTGGTCGTACGTTAAATCAGTAAGTGGCTCGAAACAGCATATCCAGACACTACGGGATGATGATGGCATTGAAACAGAGGATGACACGCGTAAAGCTGAAATACTAAACACCTTTTTCCAAAGCTGTTTCACAGAGGAAGACCGCACTGCAGTTCCTTCTCTAAATCCTCGCACAAACGAAAAAATGGCTGACATCGAAATAAGTGTCCAAGGAATAGAAAAGCAAGTGGAATCACTCAATAGAGGAAAGTCCACTGGACCTGACGGGATACCAATTCGATTCTACACAGAGTACGCGAAAGAACTTGCCCCCCTTCTAACAGCCGTGTACCGCAAGTCTCTAGAGGAACGGAGGGTTCCAAATGATTGGAAAAGAGCACAGATAGTCCCAGTCTTCAAGAAGGGTCGTCGAGCAGATGCGCAAAACTATAGACCTATATCTCTTACGTCGATCTCTTGTAGAATTTTAGAACATGTTTTTTGCTCGCGTATCATGTCATTTCTGGAAACCCAGAATCTACTATGTAGGAATCAACATGGATTCCGGAAACAGCGATCGTGTGAGACCCAACTCGCCTTATTTGTTCGTGAGACCCAGAAAATATTAGATACAGGCTCCCAGGTAGATGCTATTTTTCTTGACTTCCGGAAGGCGTTCGATACAGTTCCGCACTGTCGCCTGATAAACAAAGTAAGAGCCTACGGAATATCAGACCAGCTGTGTGGCTGGATTGAAGAGTTTTTAGCAAACAGAACACAGCATGTTGTTATCAATGGAGAGACGTCTACAGACGTTAAAGTAACCTCTGGCGTGCCACAGGGGAGTGTTATGGGACCATTGCTTTTCACAATATATATAAATGACTTAGTAGATAGTGTCGGAAGTTCCATGCGGCTTTTCGCGGATGATGCTGTAGTATACAGAGAAGTTGCTGCATTAGAAAATTGTAGCGAAATACAGGAAGATCTGCAGCGGATAGGCACTTGGTGCAGGGAGTGGCAACTGACCCTTAACATAGACAAATGTAATGTATTGCGAATACATAGAAAGAAGGATCCTTTATTGTATGATTATATGATAGCGGAACAAACACTGGTAGCAGTTACTTCTGTAAAATATCTGGGAGTATGCGTACGGAACGATTTGAAGTGGAATGACCATATAAAACTAATTGTTGGTAAGGCGGGTACCAGGTTGAGATTCATTGGGAGAGTGCTTAGAAAATGTAGTCCATCAACAGAGGAGGTGGCTTACAAAACACTCGTTCGACCTATACTTGAGTATTGCTCATCAGTGTGGGATCCGTACCAGGTTGGGTTGACGGAGGAGATAGAGAAGATCCAAAGAAGAGCGGCGCGTTTCGTCACTGGGTTATTTGGTAACCGTGATAGCGTTACGGAGATGTTTAATAAACTCAAGTGGCAGACTCTGCAAGAGAGGCGCTCTGCATCGCGGTGTAGCTTGCTCGCCAGGTTTCGAGAGGGTGCGTTTCTGGATGAGGTATCGAATATATTGCTTCCCCCTACTTATACTTCCCGAGGAGATCACGAATGTAAAATTAGAGAGATTAGAGCGCGCACGGAGGCTTTCAGACAGTCGTTCTTCCCGCGAACCATACGCGACTGGAACAGGAAAGGGAGGTAATGACAGTGGCACGTAAAGTGCCCTCCGCCACACACCGTTGGGTGGCTTGCGGAGTATCAATGTAGATGTAGATGTAGAAACTGATCGTCCCCGAGGTCGGCTTCTACCAGTTTTTCCATTCAAGACTGGTTCTCCCAAATCGTCAGTAGTTCTAATGGAATCTTGTCTACTCCTGGGCCTTGTTTCGAATCCGGTCTTTCAGTTCTCTGTCAAACTCTTCACGCAGTATCATATCTCCCATTTCATTTTCATCTACACCCTGTTCCATTTCCATAATACTGTCCTCAAGTACATCGCCCTTATATAGACCCTCTATATACTCCTTCCACCTTTCTGCTTTCCCTTCTTTGCTTAAAAGTGGGTTTCCATCTGAGCTCTTGATATTCATACAAGTGGTCCTCTTTTCTCCAAAGAGCTCTTTAATTTTCCTGTAGGCAGCATCTATCTTACCCCTACTGAGATACGCCCCTACATCCTTGCATTTGTCCTCCAGCCATCCCTGCTTAGCCATTTTGCACTTCCTGTCCATCTCATTTTTGAGACGGTTGTGTTCCTTTTTACCTGTTTTATTTACTGCATTTTTATATTTTTTCCTTTCATCAATTAAATTCAATATTTCTTCTGTTACCCAAGGATTTCTACTAGCCCTCGTCTTTTTACCTACTTGATCCTCTGCTGCCTTCACTACTTCATCCCTCAGAGCTACCCATTTTTCTTCTACTGTAGTTCTTTCCCCCATTCTTGTCAATTGTGCCCTTATGCTCTCCCTGAAACTCTGTACAACCTCTGGTTTAGTCAGTTTATCCAGGTCACATCTCCTTAAATTCCCACCTTTTTGCAGTTTCTTCAGTTTTAATCTACAGTTCATAACCAATAGATTGTGGTCAGAGTCCACATCTGCCCCTGGAAATGTCTTACAATTTACAACCTGGTTCCTAAATCTCTGTCTTACCATTATATAATCTATCTGATACCTTCTAGTATCTCCAGGATTCTTCCATGTATACAACCTTCTTTTATGATTCTTGAACCAAGTGTTAGCTATCGTTAAGTTATGCTCTGTGCAAAATTCTACCAGACGGCTTCCTCTTTCATTTCTTACCCCCAATACATATTTACCTACTATGTTTCCTTCTCTCCCTTTTCCTACTCTCGAATTCCAGTCACCTATGACTATTTAATTTACGCCTCTCTTCACTACCTGAATAATTTCTCTTATCTCATCATACATTTCATCAGTTTCTTCATCATGTACAGTATACAGTATACAAATTAAGAAAAACAATACCGAAAACACAAATTCTCTGCAACATTCACTTATCTCTAAACTTGATTGTAAACAACTGCTTGATTGATTGAGTTGCGTAATGCGACTAAATGGCAAGGTCATCAGGCCTGTGATTCCAAAGTTACTCACACAAGAGACAGGGTCCACTAAAGGTTGATGGATCCAATCACAAGAGTCACACTATGAAACGACGAAGTTAAAAACACACACAGTAGTAGGCATAAAAATGTAGACCACATCTAAAACCTGGAAAAACAGAGGGGTAAAAGAACGGTCTTTGCATAAAAAAAAGTGATCATCACTCGTAGGCCGATAAAACGTGAAGAGAGGCCCCAACCACAGCCACCCTGCCTCTGATCCAGGAGTAAAGCGAAACCGTAATCTGAAAATAAAAAGCTCTTTCACTCAGGTAACTGGGGATCAGATGAACCATGTGTGAATTGTCTGCTAATATTAATATTAAGAAATCTGGAAGACTGTAGTTAATACGAAGGGCCAAAAGAAGGGGACAGTCCACCAATATATGGGATTCCGTCAGTCTGGCTCCACAACAACATTGTGAAAGTGGTTTGTTACGCAAGAGGAAGCAATGGGTGAGCCTGGTATGACTAATAGGTAGACGGCATAACACAGTGGAATCCTTCAGAGATAAGTGAAAGGAAGAGTTAGAGCAGGAGCACACCAGATTTCATTCCACTTTTGGGCAAGGAGAGATCTGACATAGATCCTTATATCCGCAGCTGGAATCATAAAACATAATGGGGTGGGGGGGACGGGGGCAGAAGGAGGGGGAGTATCTGTTTCTCTAGCCAAACGGTCAGTCAGTTCATTCCCTGGGATGTCTATATGACTTGGAATCCACAGAAAGGCAACTGAGCAGGAGCACGACCAACGCCAGAGAGAAGGCCAGACAGCAGAGGCCTTAGGATGACGAGCTCATTGAGTCATTACATATTAAAACACTGTGGAGGGAGGCTTGAATGGCAAAATGGAGGGCTCTGTTAATGGCTAGTAGCTCTGCTGTGAAGACACAACATGATTCCAGCAAATAAATGGTGATCTAGGATAGAAGTAGATGTGAAAGCATATCCTGTCTTATCAATTGCCTTAGAACCATCAGTGTAGAAGATAGCAGGACCCTGGGAACTCTCCCATGACGAAACATATGAGACACTGGAAGACTATAAGTCAGCCCTAATCTGTGGTCTAGACACCATCCAAGGGGGCGGGGGCGAGAGGAAATACATGGGGCACTTTCCAGTGAGTGGAAATGGTGATCCCGACAGAGGGAAGTGAGATGCATTCCAACCGGCAGTCACACCTGTGGGTGGTTATCAGGAGGGAGACATCCCTCATTTGCAGAGAGGACAGGGTACACTGAATGGTCGGCGAATGGCGATTGCGTCAGAAACCAGGAGTTGGCTCCATCGTATTTGTAGTAGAAAAATCCTGGCTTCTGCGAAGAGACTGTCGACAGGACTATTGCACATGGCACTTATAGCCGCACACACCACATAATGATGAACAGGGTCAAGTAGTTTAACAGTGGAAGGAGCCACCGAGCCATAAACCAGTCAACTATAATCTAGTCTGGACAAAACCAGAGTGTGGTAAAGATGGAGAAGAATAGCATGGTCTGCACCCCAAGATGTATGAGCCAGGAGGTGGAGAGCATGAAGTTTTGCCTCCAGGAAGTCTTCAGGTGGTGAAGATGGAGCAGCCATGTCAGCATTTTATCAAAAATAAGGCCCAAGAAACAGGATTGTGCTACAACATTGAAGTGCTGGTTGCCCAAATAAAATTCTGGATCGGGGTGTACTGTGGATCGATAACAAAAATGTATAATTCGCGTTTTGGAGGAAGGAAACGCAGCTGTGGGAGAGGGCCTACACAGAGGCCTGTCAGATGGCACCTCGGGGCTGGCGTTCAGCAGACACTACCAAGCAGGAGCTGAACCCGATGCAAAAATCATCAACAATGCCGTGGTAACCAGAGGCCCAACAGAAGATACAAACCCATTGATGGCTATGAGGAAGATTGTGACACTTAACGAAGAACCCTGTGAGATACCATTCTCATCGATCTGAGGCAAGGTGAATGAAGTGCCAACTCTAACCTGGAAGAGCCAGTTGGATAAAAACACATGGATAAAAATGTGAAGGGGGCTGCGAAAGATCCAGTCAAAAAATGTGTGTGCAATCTTATGGGACTTAACTGCTAATGTCATCAGTCCCTAAGCTTACACACTACTTAACCTAAATTATCCTAAGGACAAACACACATACCCATGCCCGAGGGAGGACTCGAACCTCCACTGGGACCAGTCACACCATCCATGACTGCAGCGCCTCAGTCACGGAGGGTAACTAAAATGTGATGGTGCCAAGCCGTGTCATATGCGACATGTAGGTCAAAGAAGAATGTGACTAGGTGCTGGCAGTTAGTAAAAGCCTGTCAGATTGTTGTTTCCAATCTGAGTAAATGGTCAGCTGGAGATCGTCCTTCCTGGAAGCCACACTGACACGGGGACAAAAGGCCCCGAGATTCGAGTACCCAACATAATCAGAAGCAAACCATCCTCTCAAGCAGTGTAGAACGTACATTCATCTGGCTAATCGGGCAGTAGCTGTCAACACACTTTGGGTTCTATCTGGGCTTAAGGAGGGGGATAACTATACTGTCTCATCACTGAGAGGGGAAGCACCTATGAGACGAATGCAGTTGAAGACCCTGAGTAGATGCTGCCACTGGATAACTTCCAAGTGTTGGATTGTCTGCTTGTGGATTGAATCCAGGCCTGGGGCAGGGTCATAGGAAGAGTTAAAAGCCTGCAAGAATTCATATTCAGTGGAGGGTTCCTTACACAGTTCAGCTTGGTGGGGGCTGAAACAGAATGGGGGTCTGGCCAATTCAGCATTACTGGCAAAGAAAGGTAGCGCAACAGGAAGAGGACGCCAATGCTGTGGCTAAGTGTGTCGCGAGGTGTTCTACAAGGACCAATGAAAGAGTATAGAGAGCACCTCGGAGGATAAGACCCTGTACAGTTGACCATCGTTGGGGCCCAGAAGGCTACTGAGCTCGGACCAAACCTGCGATCAAGAGGAGAAAAAATGGTGCTCCCAGCATTCCTTTTTACTCTGCTGAATAAGGTAGCAAGCCTTAAAGGCGAAGAGGTTGGCCTGGGAAGGGTGTCATTTGAATCCCTGCAGCACCAGTTGGCTGTCCTGGACAGTGATTGCTAGATCCGTAGTCCACCACAGCACTGGTTAATGATGAGAAGGACCTGTGGATAGGGGCACAGAAGTGCCTGGGGCATGAAGAATAGTGGCAGATGCACAGCAGACATATATAAAGGATAATTGCCTCTGCAGAATGCCCCACATGGAGGCCTTTCTTCCTGGTAGCAGCAGAGGAATGATAGAATCACTGGAAGGTGGTCACTGTCACAAAGATCATGATGGGGTGATTAAAGTAGGGAAGCCACGAGAGCAGGGGAGGAAATCATGAGATCGATAGCATTAAAGGTGCCACGAGTGGCACTGACGTGCGTAGGGGAACTATCCCTGAAGAGACGCATATCAAAGTCAGTAATAAGTCGGTCAATTAGAAGACACCTAGCTGTCGAAGTGGCACTCCTCTACAGGAAGCGTTGGGCACTGAAGCCTCGAGGAGGAGATACGGGGGTGGGAGTTACTGTATTAAGGTAGACAGTTCAGCATAAGGAAGTGGCCTACCTGGAGGGAGGTATACATTGCAAACAGTGATTGCCCGATGTGTTTGCACTCTAACCACTATTGCTTCAAGGTTGGTATGAAGGGAGAGCCAGTCACTAATGACATCGATGCAAACCAAAGTGCAGACCCCTCCAGATGCTATTCCAGCGCCGGCACAGCTCTGACAGAATGCCTGAGGACCAAGAAATGTTCGAGAGTGGTCGTCACAGAAGTGTGTTTCTTGAAGAGCAATACAGAACGCAGAATAAGAGGAAACAAGATGTATTTCTGGTAGGTGATGATAATATCCGCTGCAATTCCACTGAATTAGCGTGTGGTGAGAGTCCAGGTCAGACACAAAGAAGCCAAAGGGGGTTCATATCACTCGGTCAGTGGTTGTCACTGATGAGGATGAGGTGATATCGATAAATAACATGTCAGACAGGTTGCAAAGAGGGAGACAGCACCTCCAGGGACACTGGGAAGGGGGGAGTGGGGAGTGGGGCGGGGTCCGGGAGAAAAGGCTGTTCTGGGACTTAAGTTTCTTCTTCTTCTTCTTCTACTTTTATGGAGGTGGAGGAGGGCATAGCACATAGGGAGAAAAGGCTTCTACAAGACCCGGACTTTGTCACGCACAGATGGTGCACCTCGTGGCCAAGTTGTCATAGCAGGCTTCTGGCCTGAGAGACGCCAGGGAGAGGACCGCAGGGGGGAGCCCCATCACTGGCAGGTGCCAAAGAAGGGAGGCATTTCTTTGGCCAGGGAGGGGGAGCAGTTCCCACAGGGTAAGGCGTTGGAACTGCAGGGCAGTTAGGGGACTGGGCTGGGGTAAGACGAGGTAGGAGGAGGAAAGGATGTAACAGACGAAAAAGTAGAAAAAATTGACACAGGGTGGAGGTGGTCATATTTCTGGTGAGCGCCAGCATAAGACAGACGATCCAGGGACTTGGATCTTCTTTCCTCTCTTTGTAAGCTGGGCGATATGGTGAGTGATGAGAGTGACAGTCAAGACAATTGACACACACACTGTGGTAGAACACAGAGGTTTCTCTTGTGGAGTGGGTGACCACAGTCACCACACAGAGGGTCTGCCATACAGCAGGACAACATATGCCTAAAATGCAAGCACCGAAAACATCTCACAGGTGGTGGGATGTACAGCATTACGTCACCTGCAGCACATAACCTTGAGCTTCTCTGAGAGGATATCCCCCTCTACACCCAGAATGAAGGCACTGGTATCTGTGCAGTTGTCTTTACGACCCTTCTGCACACATCGAACAAAATGAACGCATTGTCTCTCCAGACTAGCCTGGAGTTCGTCCTCAGTTTGCAGGATAGGGTCCTTATGAAAAATCACTCTCAGGACCATATTCAGAGACTGGTGAGGTGTAACAGAGACTGGAACATTGCCAAGATATCAGCTGAAGACAGGGCATCAGAAGAAGCTTTGATCAACAGGGAGCCAAACTTGTCCTTTGGTATTCTAAAAAAAATCGGCTTTGTGGCGGGAACGTGTCTCCATCTGTCCTAGTACAGACAAGGGCAAGGGAGACGAGGTAGCAGGGAGAGGAAAGTGTTTCAACCCAAGACGGTGAACCTGGCCCTCCTCGCAGAGTGTTGCCAGGGACAGGAAGGCTGTCGGGTGATACAAAGTAGCATTCAATGATCCTTTACCATTCAAAGAGACGGCCATTTGAGAACAGCCAGATTTTTGCAGTTTGATATGCTTCATGCGCCAAGCACTCACACCGATTCTATCTACCCCGATCAGAGGCCCTCCCAATGGGCGGCACCCAGCCACAGCAAGGGTCACATGGCATGGCAGCCATTGTCAGGAGTTCCGTTACTCCAGGAAGACAAGCAACCACTCCTTGGCATACGTGGAGAGGGTACAGCTCAGTTATCAGTAGTGTGCTCCCTGTGTTTTCAGGGGGTGCAGCCACATGGGTACATAACAGCCTCCCCACACTGACTGGCTAAAGATACTGGTGACCTAGCGGGCTGGAAAGGGGGCTACGGTGGGGAAGAAAGGGTGGGAGAGGAATCCATATCATACATGGTAAGGAGGGAGTTCTTCCCCAAATGGCTCACACTAAAAACAGAAAATTTAGTAGTGGTGGTCAAACCTCAAGAGGGGGACCTAAATGCCAAAAAGGATGAAAGAGAACAGGCTGCAGGAACAAAATTGCAAGAAATACAGGGTAATTAGGTGGACTACCCGCAGGAAGCGGCTACAAGGGTAGCGGAGTACGTGTGGAGTGCACATGTGGGTTTTTTAGGTTAGAGAATTCCCTCCCTAGGCCCGACAAGATGCCTCCTGAGACGCGGCAAGGTAGCAGTAGGCAAAATGCAACAGGGAATAACAATATTAATGTGGTAAAAGTAAACTGAAGGAGCGTCTATAGAAAGGTCCCAGAACTGCACTGAAACCAGATGGAAACAGTAATGAAATTCTAAACTCAGACTGGAATTTATACCGCAGAGACAGGCTGGACAGTGAAGGGGGAGGCGTGTTTATAGCGATAAAAAGTGCAACAGTATCAAAGGAAATTAACGGAGATCCGAAATGTGAAATAATTTGGGTGCAGCTCACGGTTAGAGTAGGCTCAAACATGGTAATTGGATGTCTCTGTAGGCCCACTGGCTCAGCAGCTGTTGTGGCACAGCACTTGAAGGAAAATTTGCAAAATATTTGGAGTATATTTCCAGACCATGTTTTAGTTCTGGGTGGAGATTTTAATTTCCCAGATATAGACTGGGAGACTCAAACGTTTATAACGGGTTCCAGGGACAAAGAATCCAGTGAAATTTGTTTAAGTGCTTTATCTGAAAACTACCTTGAGCAGTTTTACAGAGAACCAACTCGTGGCGATAACATATTAGACCTTCTGGTGACAAACAGACCCGAACTATTTGAAACAGTTAACGCAGAACAGGCAATCAGCGATTATAAAGCGGTTACTGCATCGATGATTTCAGCTGTAAATAGAAATATTAAAAAAGGAAGGAAGATTTTTCTGTTTATCAAAAGTGACAAAAAGCAGATATCAGAGTACTTGACGGCTCAACACAAAAGTTTTATCTTAAGTACAGAAAGTGTTGAGGATCAGCGGACAAAGATCAAAACCGTCGTACAATATGCATTAGATGAATATGTGCCAAGCAAGATCGCAAGAGATGGAAAAGAGCCACCGTGGTACAACAGCCGAGTTATAAAACTGCTAGGGAAGCAAAGGGAACTTCACAGCAAACATAAACATAGCCAAAGCCTAGCAGACAAACAAAAATTACACGAAGCGAAATGTAGTGTGAGGAGGGCTATGCGAGAGGCGTTCAATGAATTCGAAAGTAAAGTTCTATGTACTGACTTGGCAGAAAATCCTAAGAAATTTTGCTCTTATGTCAAAGCGGTAGGTGGATCAAAACAAAATGTCCAGACACTCTGTGACCAAAATGGTACTGAAGCAGAGGATGACAGACTAAAGGCCGAAATACTAAATATCTTTTTCCCAAGCTGTTTCACAGAAGAAGATTGCACTGTAGTTCCTTCTCTAGATTGTCGCACAGATGACAAAATGGTGGATATCGAAACAGATGACAGAAGGGTAGAAAAAAAAAATTAAAATTCCTCAAAAGAGGAAAAGCCTCTGGACTCGATGGAATACCAGTTCGATTTTACACAGAGTACGCGAAGGTACTTGCCCCCCTTCTGGCAGCGGTGTACCGTAGGTCTCTAGAAGAGCATATCGTTCCAAAAGATTGGAAAAGGGCACAGGTCATCCCCGTTTTCAAGAAGGAACGTCAGACAGATATGCAGAACTATAGACCTATATCTCTAACGTCGATCAGTTGTAGAATTTTGAGACACCTATGATGTTCAAGTATAATGACTTTTGTGGAGTCTAGAAATCTACTCTGTAGGAATCAACATGGGTTTCGAAAAAGACGATCGTGTGAAACCGAGCTCGCACTATTCGTCCACGAGACTCAGAGGGCCATAGACACGGGTTCCCAGGTAGATGCCGTGTTTCTTGACCTCCGCAAGGCGTTCGATACAGTTCCCCACAGTCGTTTAATGAACAAAGTAAGAGCATACGGAGTATCAGACCAATTGTGTGATTAGATTGAAGAGTACCTAGATAACAGAATGCAGCATGTCATTCTCGATGGAGATAAGTCTTCCGAAGTAAGAGTGATTTCAGGTGTGCCGCAGGGGAGTGTCGTAAGACCTCTGCTATTCACAATACATACAGGGTGGGCCATTGATCGTGACCGGGCCAAAAATCTCACGAAATAAGCGTCAAACGAAAAAAATACAAAGAACGAAACTTGTCTAGCTTGATGGCGGAAACCAGATGGCGCTATGGTTGGCTCATTAGATGGCGCTGGCATAGGTCAAACGGATATCAACTACGTTTTTTTAAATAGGAACAGCCATTTTTTATTACATATTCGTGTAGTACGTAAAGAAATATGAATGTTTTAGTTGGACCACTTTTTTCGCTTTGTGATAGATGGCGCTGTAGTAGTCACAAACACATGGCTCACAATTTTAGACGAACAGTTGGTAACAGGTAGGTTTTTTAAATTAAAATACAGAACGTAGGTATGTTTGAACATTTTATTTCACTTGTTCCAATGTGATACATGTACCTTTGTGAACTTATCATTTCTGAGAACGCATTCTATTACAGCGTGATTACATGTAAATACCACATAAATGTAATAATTGCTCAAAATGATGTCCGTCAACCTCAATGCATTTGGCAATACGTGTAACGACATTCCTCTCAACAGCAAGTAGTTCACCTTCCGTAATGTTCGCACATGCATTGACAATGCGGTGACGCATGTTGTCAGGCGTTGTCGGTGGATCACGATAGCAAATATCCTTCAACTTTCCCCACAGAAAGAAATCCGGGGATGTCAGATCCGGTGAACGTGCGGGCCATGGTGTGGTGCTTCGACGACCAATCCACCTATCATGAAATTGCCAGTCAATACCGCTTCAACTGCACGCGAGCTATGTGCCTTACGTCCATCATGTTGGAAGTAAATCGACATTTTGTCATGCAGTGAAACACCTTGTAGTAACATCGGTAGAACATTACGTAGGAAATCAGCATACATTGCAGCATTTAGATTGCCATCGATAAAATGAGGGCCAATTATCCTTCCTCCCATAATGCCGCACCATAAATAAACCCACCAAGGTCGCTGATGTTCCACTTGTTGCAGCCACCGTCAATTTTCCGTTGCCAAATAGTGCACATTATGCCGGTTTACGTTACCGCTGTTGGTGAATGACGCTTCATTGCTAAATAGAACGCGTGCAAAAAATCTGCCATCGTCCCGTAATTTCTCTTGTGCCCGGTGGCAGAACTGTACACGACGTTCACAGTCGTCGCCATGCAATTCCTGCTGCATAAAAATATGGTACGGGTGCAATCGATGTTGATGTAGTATTCTCAACACCGACGTTTTTGAGATTCCCGATTCTCGCGCAATTTGTCTGCTACTGATGTGCGGATTAGCCGCGACAGCAGCTAAAACACCTACTTGGGCATCATCATTTGTTGCAGGTCTTGGTTGACGTTTCACATGTGGATGAACACTTCCTTCTTCCTTAAATAACGTAACTATCCGGCGAACGGCCCGGACACTTGGATGATGTCGTCCAGGATACCGAGCAGCATACATAGCACACGCCCGTTGAGTATTTTGATCACGATTGCCGTACATCAACACGATATCCACCTTTTCTGCAATTGGTAAACGGTCCATTTTAACACGGATAATGTATCACGGAGAAAATACCGTCCGCACTGGCGGAATGTTACGCGATACCACGTACTTATACATTTGTGACTATTACAGCGCTATCCATCACAAATCGAAAAAGTGGTCCAAGTAAAACAGTCATAGTTCTTTACGTACTACAGGAATATGTAATAAAAATGGCGGTTCCTATTTAAAGAAACGCAGTTGATAACCGTGTGACCTATGGCAGCGCCATTTAGCGGGCCAACCATAGCGCCATCTGGTTTCACCCTTCAAGCTAGACAAGTTTCGTTCTTTGTAGATTTTTCGTTTGACGCTTACTTCGTCAGATATTTGGCCCGGTCACTATCAATGGACCACCCTGTATAAATGACCTTGTGGATAACATCGGAAGTTCACTGAGGCTTTTTGCGGATGACGCTGTAGTATATCGAGAGGTTGTAACAATGGAAAATTGTATTGAAATGCAAGAGGATCTGCAACGAATTGACGCATGGTGCAGGGAATTGCAATTGAATCTCAATGTAGACAAGTGTAATGTGCTGCGAATACATAGAAAGAGAGATCCTTTATCTTTTAGCTACAATATAGCAGGTCAGCAACTGGAAGCAGTTACTTCCATAAATTAACTGGGAGTAGGCAATAGCAGTGATTTAAAATGGAATGACCATATAAAATTAATCGTCGGTAAAGCAGATGCCAGTCGGAGATTCATTGGAAGAATCTTAAGGAAATGCAGTCCGAAAACAAAGGACGTAGGTTACAGTACACTTGTAAGCCCAATGCTTGAATACTGCTTACGGGTGTGGGATCCGTACCAGATAGCGTTGGTATAAGAGATAGAGAAGATCCAACGGAGAGCAGCGCACTTCGTTACAGGATCATTTAGTAATCGCGAAAGCGTTATGGAGATGATAGATAACCTCCTGTTGAAGACTCTGCAAGAGAGACGCTCAGTAGCTCGGTACGGACTTTTGTTGAAGTTTCGAGAACATACCTTCATCGACGAGTCAAGCAGTATATTGCTCCCTCCTACGTATATCTCGCGAAGAGACCATGAGAATAAAATCAGAGAGATTAGAGCCCACACAGAGGCATACCGACAATCTTTCTTTCCACGAACAATACGAGACTAGAATAGAAGGGAGAACCGATAGAGGTACTCAAGGTACCCTCCACCACACACCGTCAGGTGGCTTGCGGAGTATGGATGTAGATGTAGATGTAGATAGCCATGTCGACATAAATCAGAACAGTAAGAGAGGGGAAGGAGAGGGCAACGAAGAAGGAGTGAGGATAGGGAAAGAGGTGCACGGTGAAGAAAATGCAGCCAGGGAAGAAAGAATGGGATGCAATAATTCGGGGCCCATGTGCACTGAGCATAAACTCACAAAAGAACAGTGAGCCCCCTGTAGGAGGATTATAAACAATATTTGTGGTCAAACCATCGGACACGATGCGGCAGTTTTAATACGTGGATACTGTGTGCGAAATGTATTACGAATAGAGTTAGTCGCATGGAAGAAACAAATTTAAACGTCATGTCTGATGCAGCAGTTTTACTGCGTGAACAGCGAAAATGTAGTAAGTGATAAAATTTTTTCCTTTCATAATTTTGTGGGGATTGTGAACGACAAAAAGTTCCGTAAAAATTTGAAATTGTGTGTTAAGTCTGTTGTAGTAATATCGCATTCATCTTACGCATATACGATCACACGTTGTTATCGATAAATACATGTGGACATTATCCAAGTCACAACACTACACCATCACATCACACAATATAAGTTGTAACTATGGGTACTCATAGAGGCAGCAGAGGCACACAGTGTAAAATGTATGTACATAAGCTGATGTCAAGAATGTCCCTGATAATAACACAATGCCGAAATTATCTGACCGCATGAATTAAATTATAAACTTCAGTATACAGGTTACAACGGATAATTTTTTCATTTGTAAAATGTACAGAACCTGTAGACCCACACACAAACAAAATTTTGATTTAAAAGTTTTATCGCTTCTTTACATACCCTCAATATGGTTTTTTTTACCAATGGGCCACTTTCATTTCATTCAGCATTCTGTCTCGTTTGTCACAGGACAAGTGCATCATATTGTATTTGTGATTGGAGTCATAATGGCAATCCGCTGCGTGTTTTCTCCAGCTTGTTATAATACGGTAGCATAACAAGCACTTTGCGTGGCCTTCAAATGATACAAAAAAGTAACATAATTCTCTTCCTCATTGAACAATATGGCTCCCAGTTTTTTTTTCTTTTTTTGTACGGGTGCATAGACGGCACTGTGTTCCTGATAGCAAGTGTAAATCTAATTTAGCTAAGTTTGTGTGCTAGTGAACTGGTTGACGTGTCAAAAAAAATGGTTCAAATGGCTCTGAGCACTATGGGACTTAACTTCTGAGGTCATCAGTCGCCTAGAACTTAGAACTAATTAAACCTAAATAACCTAAGGACATCACACACATCCATGCCCGTGGCAGGATTCGAATCTGCGACCGTAGCGGTCACGCGGTTCCATACTGAAGCGCCTAGAACCGCACGTACGGCCACTCCGGCCGGCCTTGACGTGTCACTCTACTGAAATTATCTGAAAGCAAAATTAACTTCTTAGACTTCTACGGCAGAAAATAAGTTCAAACCGACGCACTCAAATGCAATAATAACTGACAACTCCAACATCACAACCTAAAGAGAACTGCTGCAATTTACAAAAAGACACATTTGCTTGCTATGGTAACTCGCATATGTAAGTTCCCATTAGATTTACTCGAATTCTACCAAACGCAGCACATTAGCTTCTGAAGTATTGAAATCGAGCTTGCGATGTGCTTTTTTAATTCAATCCTAGCTCATATCATGTGAGCTCGCCAGCCTATGACAACAGATATTCAGGGAATAGGACACGAGATGCAGTCAGCCAACAGCAACGTCACTGTTAAGTAGCGCAAGCACACAAATAGGAAATGTTAATGGTTTAAATTAATATACATAATGCAGCTACAAGAAACTTTAAACTTTCACATATAATATTAGTGATTTTTTTGCATGTGTTACACTTTAAGATACATTGCACAAATGTGCCAGTAAAATTTTAAATAATGACATAAATGTTTGGTCTTGTGGACTCAAAATTCTTGTAAGTGGCTGGTCCTCAAAGTGTTAAGTTTGAAATGACAGTCAAACGTGCTGTTATTTAAGAAATTCATCCAACATTCTCACACATAACATAATTCATCTTGTGTAAAAGGAAATTTACTTTTAAAGCAACGCTTTTCAAACCACGATTCACACTATTTTGCTGTTACCTGTTAGAAACAGGCTGGTTTCAGCAGTTGCTAGAGACAGCCAGGAAACAGGAGTAATGGCATGCACAGCTACGATGACATAGGAAGCCCACATGTTCGTAGATACAAAAGCATTATGAGATCGTACATTACATCTTAAAAGAAACAGGACATCAGAGGCTACTCCAAGAGAATCGGAATTTCGTAAAACATACCAAAATCCATACTTCAGCTTATAGTGCTCATTCGTGTGTCCAAATTCACAATGAACCCACTATTAAGCTTTTCAGTGTGGTTTTTCGGGTGTAAATTTTCTTAGAATACCGGTACTATATCATCTCATGTTTGGTTCTTCTTTATGGAATAATGCCATACATGTCATAACATGAAAAGGTGCACTTGAAATTCAGCAAACAGTTGAAACTAGTCAACAGTGTTGGGTGAATGAAACACTTAATTTCAAATAAATGGACTGCTTCAGCAGAAAAGGTTACTGAAAACCAAATTTCCTTCACAAACCGACAAAAATAACTTAATTGTTCTGAAAGGTGATTAATGCTTGACTGCCAAAACAACATCAGAAAACTGAAACAAATAACTTATTTTAGCCTTCTGTAATTATGTTACTGTTTTTTAATTCACTTGATAGCTCTCGTCCACAGAAACCTGTTTTGCTTTCATTTGACATGAGCGCTTGAAACTACGCGGGAACAGAAAATCTCTAATCACAGGCCACATGGAGACTACCCCTCCCCACCACAACTCAGACTGCTCTGCGCATGTGCAATTCTGGCAGAAGTTTTTCCGAGTAGCATCTGGCTGTCTGTTGCTGCTGGCGATAGAGCTAACAGCCACACTTCAAGCAGACAGAGCTGCAGAAGGTACTGCTCATACATGACAACTGCTCATGTTCATGAGCCCACTGGCAACAACAAAAATGAACCAAATGTAAACAATTGTGACTTCACACTCTTCAGAAGCAATTTGTTGTTGTGACGTATTGCACAGTCTTCGTCCTAAAGCCTTTGGCACGCTTTGCTGGTGGCAGAGCCTTGTGTGGGCACTGTGTATTGTTGTAAATGGTACATTTCCTACGCAACTTAAATTTTAGTTTCTTCTCTCCTTTATGTTTTATTGCTGTAGTATTATACTGCAGTAGTGGGATTTAGTAAAATTCTTTGTTAGAGTAATAGTATATACCAGTTAGAAATACAAAAATTTAACAGAAATCTAAAATATTGACAAAATCCCGGAATTCTAAAAAAGGCCCTTATTTTTCCCAGTTTACTCCCAGGTAAAAAGAATTCCCGGATTTTTACAGATTTTCCAGTTGTGCTGGGGCACATACACCCTGATTTTATTACAGTCTTATCTTTAAAAAAACAGGCAAATGGCAATAGTAAACATATTGAAAATGGATTTATTTATTTGTAATTACTTCGCCACCACCTGGTGTGTCTAGAGGTTTCAGCTAAGAGAAACATATCAGCTGATTGGCATACTTTTCTAAGTCCTTATGTGCAGTTTAAATGAGCGAGTGGATATGCCCTCCAGTACCTGTTGTTTACAGTTTAATATTCGTTCTTCAACAACAGAAGGCGTGTTTGATCGTTATGCTAGAAGGAAGAGATCAGTAACTCCTCGGTAGTGTGTCAGCTTACTGTAATGGTGGCTGTAGTATGTGTCGGATCCTTTTTTTTACCACATCGCAATTTTTAATGATTTATTTACTTTTTGTTATTAAATTACATTTAGTTTTTTTTAATTTTTCAATGTTGTCTTCAGTAAATAACTAATTATGGTTTGTGAATATGATTTCTAAAAATAATCTTCCTCCGAAGGTAATATTTATCTGACCTACCATAAAGATACAAATAATCTTCCTTGGAGGGTGATACTCATATGGCCTGCCATAAAAATACGAATAATTTAGTAGCTCTAAATTTTAATGCTAGTGCACAATGGATGATTATCATACTGGTAAGTGAGACTTCTTTCTGTGTACCAAAGTTAAGCTCCAGGGATGATAACATTTTCAAGGAAATGTTCACAGCATACTGTATTTAACTTACTTCAGATATGTTGTTGCACCCACGTAAGACATGTGGCCCCAACATTTCACACTTACGCGTCCACTTCTAGCGTGTGTGCCCAGAAAGCGTGCATTATACTGTTACCCATTTGTGTGGTAAACAAGAGCAGGGCCTCTGCTTATGGACTCAACTGTGCACTCTTGAGGGAAAATGACTTTCCTCCAATCGAGATCTTCCCAGTAATACACAATTGCTAGTCTATCCACACCTTTAATCTTCTGAGAGCAATTCTCGACGAGCCAGGGAACGTGAAGCTCTTATCTGTTCCCAGAGAATGACGAAGGGGCATTCTGGACTACCCTGACCAGTTCTTCATCTTGTCTCCACGTAGAGAATCCTAGTCTTCCAAGCATTGGACGTCTCGCTAACTCATCATTATCTCTAAATCGTCTAATCCATCCCCTTGCTTTGGAAGCATCAACGCCATAATGATGTCCTGCCTCAGATGCAAAACACCATTTTCCAAGAGAGCAACTACTCGCTCATGAACATTCACATCACCCATTTTGAAGCAGGCCTATGACATTTGCCAGTCATCTGGTACATTTCTCTCAGCTGAAAACTATATAGATTGCAGGTAATGGTCGAAGTAATTATAAATAAATGCATCAATATTCAATATTTTGTTCATAAACTGCCAGACTGTCCACTCAGAGATTGACACAGGTGTGATTCTACCAATGTAGTGTGCTTATATTTCGACCGTTTCTACATGCTCGAATAATTACTTTCAAAAGAAACGATACGATAAGTGAAAGTGCAATGAATCTCGATATATACTTTATCCTAACTATTATACTTCTTTTTCGGTGTTTACACAACACCAAGCCGAAGCTCCATCTATGTCATTAATTTCTTCGAGGCAAATGGCTTATCATTACATCCTGGCACGAATCTGTAGATTCAGACTACTACCTCTCACAGATTTCTACAAACTACGAAAACGGTGTACTCAAATAATGAAATATATGAATCAGTTAGAGTTAGGTATTTGGAACTACAGAAAAACAATCTAAATTGGATAACCCACGTCCACACCCTAGCATTAACAAATCGCCTTACACAGGGATTGGACAGCCGACAGTTGCTGACTTTGCTCATCTTTTGCACGGTTGTGGTACAAGCTGAGATGTAACAAATGCTACTCTAATACAACTCCCAAGAATTTTTGATAAATCGCCATTTGAAGTTTTACGACACTGTCTAATACCGTACGAGAGCACCAGCTGTCGAGCAGTAGATGTACAGTCTCACATGTATAAATTTTATGGATGTCTTCTGATACACATATTTAATAATGACAATGGGAAACACATCTCATTAACATATAAAAACAATTGATGTTAAGGAATAATTTTTGACACAAACTGCGTGTATTTCAACACAGTACAAATACCTCAGTTGTCAAAATAAGTAGGCGTACCATTGCTGTCAATATATGTATGAAGTAATAGACATAAACAGAAGTGATATCTAGGATTCCTCAAGGGAGTGTGTGCTGCTCAGAATCCATATAAACGATTACGAGACCATTTGAGTAGCTCTCTCAGATTATTTGCAGGTAACGCTATTGTCTACCATCTAGAAAATTCACCCGCAGATCAAAATGAATTGTGAATTGATTTAGACAAAATATCTGCACGATGCAAAAAGTGGCAATTGACACTAAACAACGAAAAGTGAGAGATCCTTCACACGAATACAAAACGATCTGTAAAATGTCAGTTGCACTGTTAAATAATGTCAGTTGCACTGTTAAATAACATAAATTTAAAGATTGTAGATTTACTGAATACCTAGAGATTGCAATTACAAACCACTTAAACTGCCCGATCACACAGAAAATGTTGTGGGGAAAGTCACCAAAGACTGTTCAAATGACTCTAAGCACTATGGGACTTAACATCAGAAGTCATCAGTCCCCTAGATCTTAGAACCACTTAAACCTAACTAAGGGCATAACACACATCCATGCCTGAGGCAGGATTCGAACCTGCGACCATAGCAGCAGCGCGGTTCCGGACTGAAGCGCCTAGAACCGCTCGGCATCAACAGCCGGCACCGAAGACTATATTTTAATGATAGAACACTCGGAAGGTGCAACAGATCTACGAAACAGACTGCCTACACTGTGCTCATCTGTTCTCTTCTGGAGCAGTGCAGGATCTTTAGCAGATAGGATTCGTGATCGAGAAAGCTAAAAAAAGGTGACACGTTTTGTATTGTTGCGAATCAGAAAAGCAGACGTCATGGATACGATAAGCGAGTTGGGTCACCGATCGCGAAAAGAAAGGCTTTTTTGTTGCACTGAGATCCTTTCCCGGAAAATCGATCACAAACTTTCTCATTTTGATGCCAAATTATTTTGTCAATTGAGCCTACATAGGGAGGAAGCGCTGACACAATCAGTCTTCCCAGTGCAGAGTCTGGCAGTGGAACAGTCGAGAAACAGTCTGCGAGTGGTCAATTGAGAACTGCAGAGCAGTCACGTAGATTTAGAATACTTAGCTGATACAATACAAGAGATCTCAAGTCCAAAGGACTTCAGACTCACACGAAGATCTGGGAGTCGAGATTATCACCATTAAGATAAGGCTCTCGCAATTGTAAGCTCAGTCCAAACACTATAGTACTTCGGTACAGGTCGTACTGTCGCTCTCCTCGCACTTACCTAACTGCTCGGAGTGGGATCTACAGTTTGACGTGAACTCCGAACGGCAGAGTGAGATGGCTACTTCCACGTAAACAAATCTTTACTGGAGATGAAGACACATTGGTAATCTCCTCAAGTACAACAGTACAATGTCAGCTGTAAACTGAATCTGAAACTGGTTCTATGACTAACATTTAATACATCGTAGCCATGGTCAAACAGTCACAATCACCAATGTCGTGCAAGCTAGGGTGACATTAGTGCTCTAAGTGGTGAGGAAGTTAGTTGCCTCTCAGTGTAAGGTATGCAATAACAGACTGTCAGTAAGTTTTTAATTACATTTCTTCATAATTAATGAAATACTTTATAGTGCTGCCTACTGAGCGTAAGTATTATCTTAAGAGAAATGAATGTCTGTAAAATAATTGTTTGTGAAATGGAAAGTGAAAAGGGACTTCTTGTCGAAAATTTTGGATTTTGATCTATTGTAATTTTTATGATCAGCATTAAACTCTCCAATTTGTAAGAAAAAAAATGATTTCTGTCTCTAAATTTGAGTGTTTTATGACAGACTGAATATTGGTCATGGAAACTAAATGTTCTGAGGTAATTTATTCTAAAGTTTCACTTTATCGCCATTGTTCAATTTGCATTTATATTATGCTTAAAATGTCATTTGTCAAATGGCACAGACTTTTTTAAGTTTAAAACGCTTAAATGGTAAATGGTTAAATGGTAAATAGTTGAATGGTTAAAAATTTTAAATGGTTAATCCCTTCCAATCCATAGCACATTATACAGTACAAACATTTAAAACCAATTAAGTTGGCCCCACATTGAGAAAAATTAGCGCACCAAGAACAGCTTTTCTTTTTTTTGGGGGGGGGGGGGGGAGCGCAAAGTACTGGTCTTTTTACTCTGTGTTAAGACAACATTTAGATTGTATTTTGATTCTGAAACCATTACGAGGCCTGAAACACATAAGATTTTGAATTTACAAAACCTGCCCCACATTTGTGATATTCCACACCTCGTATAGCAGCCAAAGGATTTCATTTTCTGTTTCTAAAACACTTGCGAATGAAGGGGTTCAACATCGATCACAAACAGAATTTATGCCTAGGTTCTGGAATATCTGGGTCCTTAAGTTCTTCCTCTAGATCAACACTTTCAATGACTTGAGGTTCTGGTTCAGGTTCTTCTTCTACTTCAGGACACAATATGTCTTTTTATTCCTCTTTACAATAGGTGCTGATGATTTTGAAAATATTGTTTTTTGATTGTTTTGTCATCCCTGCTGGATTTCCTGCACTAGGAAACCCAACCAGCCTATTTTCTCTGGGAAGATGTGGTGCACACATTCATTTCCATTAATGTCCATTTTGCAATGTACACTACCCTTTTAGCTAACACTCAAAGTGGATATATTTATTTATGCGAGATACATTGTTAGCATTCTTCAACATATGTACCCAGTACACAGCAACTTTGTATTTTCCATTTCTAGCACCAACAACGTAGTTAACATGTGTTGTAGGTGTAGGTTTTTGTTTATACAGTAATGTCAGCTGTCCTCTGGCATTTTAGGGCTGCCAACTGCAAACTGGTAACATACGTAGACATTTGTAACTCTCATATAAAAAGGGACCACTTTTCT
Organism: Schistocerca americana; assembly: GCF_021461395.2. Classification (NCBI taxonomy): domain Eukaryota; kingdom Metazoa; phylum Arthropoda; class Insecta; order Orthoptera; family Acrididae; genus Schistocerca; species Schistocerca americana. The sequence goes on from NC_060123.1 coordinate 719,980,293, forward strand.
TGCTTGGCATTATTGTATTCAAAAAATGTTCTTCTTTTATACAAAGTTACTCTGAGCTCCTTCAAATGCCTATAAAATTTAGGTGATACTATTCTGTAAGCATTGCATACACCACTGTGAGGCTTAGAAAAGAGGTAACTAATCAGGACTATGTTATTTCCCCGTAATGACAAGAGGTATTTTCTGAGAAGCCTGACGTGAATTGCTTTTTATGATGTTACTGATTCTTAATGTATTCAAACAATTTTCAAATGGATATGAATGTGTACCGAATTAAGTAAATTACTACCAAAAAAGGGAAAATACATATTTTAGACAAAAATAAATATTTGACACACCGAACATTGAACATTTTTGTTTGCACTGAAATTTTTACTCCTCAAACAAAAGGTCTATTTCTCACTTTGAATCGCACATATACGCAGCTGAAGCTCATTAATCTGTTTTCATACGCTGCAATGTAGTCATGAAGAAACACACGTGTAGTTGAATATCACTCCAAAGGTCCTGAGAGAATATAAACACACAACATGTGTAAGCAGCAGGAGCATGTACTTCCACAAGTAAAAACAACTCATTATTTGTTATTTTGTTCTGCTGTGAAAACATCACAGATAAACTGCTACTTTATTATTATTATTATTATTATTAGTGTGTGTGTGTGTGTGTGTGTGTGTGTGTGTGTGTGTGTGTGTGTGAGTGAGTGTGTGTGTGTATGTGTGTGTGTGTGTGTGTGTATGTGTGTGAAGAGGTATTCAAACCAACTTTTTTACATTACCTAATCACTACAGGTCACTTAAATGGTCATATGTCAATGGTTCTCAAGCAATTAAACTGTCACTAATCAGATGCCACACAAAACAATGCCACGAAATAAACTGTTGAAGGAAAAGCCACTATCCAACACAGAAGTAGTATACACATTAATTGAATGCCCTTATAAACAGATACCTATAAGTGCAGAGAAAATTGTAAAAATTAGTTTTTGAGGGCTAGAAAAAGCTTGTGCAGAAATCTCGAGCCTAGTTTAAGATATAATTATGTCGTGAAGTGTGATGATTAAAATAAATGAAAGAGGGTCAATCCAAGTGAAGTGATTCAATAAAAATTAAATTGGTTGCTGGACCATTTTAAATATTTTGGTTTATTAGATATGTAAATGAGAAGTTCAAATCAGTTCTTTAAAAAATTTCACCTTGCACCCTTACTGAATGGCGGCCATATTTATTTGTAAGTGCATGATGGTTTTGCAATTTGGAGACATAAGCATTAATATGAACATTCTACACTGGTTTAAGTTACAACATTGCAAATGTCATGATAATTTTTGTAAAAGTCTCTTCTACAACATTGTTTATTACCCAAAATACCCTGAATTCAAAAAAACCAGTGAAAATGACCTCCAATGATTGGTAGAGAATATTTTGAAAATCCCCTTTTGAGACCTAAAAATAACAACCAAGGAGTGGTTTATCAGAGTGTATCTTTTTCTCTATTTAATATCATAAACTACTGCCCTTTTATAGAGCAATAACACTGATAAATGTTTCCTTAATTTTTTGTAAATTTTTGAAATTTGGAAAATCTTAATTTTTTGTAAAGTTTGGGGCTAATTGTCTATGATGGGACTGAATATAAAACTTTGATTTTTGCACTTTTAGTATATAATCGCGAAGTACTGTGAAAACTTCAACACTGATATTTAGCTGCGAACAAAGACATGAATTTTTGAGAATGGGCAAGTAATTCACATTACACTACAACAGATCTTATGGCCATTGTCCAATTCACGTCTGATACTGGCTAGATGTAATCAGTTACTACTGAAGTTAAGGTATTGAATTATATGCAAAAAGTCACAAAAATTACTGAACTAAATATTTATAATATCTTAACAAGTTTAAAATATATAATTTCAATTAACATACTTTCGAGATGCTGTGCTTCCAAATCCTAGTGGTGATTGTAAAGAACACTTACGTCTTCAAAGAGCTTTTGTGCTATAGGATAATATCTCCCAATAGTTGCGGTAAGTTCAGGCCCTGAAAGTTTCCTTAATATATTTTGAATTGGTATCTAAACTTCTTCACTAGTATATCTCTCGAATGACGTTCTTGGGCCAGTAGGGTGGTAAAGGCACACAAAAACATTTTTTTCCCCAAAACTATTCTTTCAACCTGTGATAGCCACCACTGTCCATCATACACACATGCCACTATGTCATTCAATGTTGAAGATGGAGATGTAATTTTACTGACACAATATCCTCATAAATTTAAATTTCTGGTGTTACATAGCATCGAACTAAGTTTTATCCAACGCCAAGGAATTTGTGGAATTGCCTTATTCTTTTTATTGCTTTACAGTTTTCAAAGTGCTGAAGTGTTGTTTTGATATGAAAATTGTCTCTTCTTTCTCGATGAGAAATAAATGATGCCTTTAATATTATCCTTGCGAAAGGTATACATGTCCTCTATTGTAAGAATTTGGTCTGTAGTCATTCTTTGTAGGATGGTATTACTCACTTCACATGTTGTTGTACCTCCTACTCCATCGCATACATTTTTACCATTCCATGAGGCAAGAAAGTACCATTCGGCCACCAACCCAAAATCTACTTTGTGATTTCAAAGATTAGAAAACTCTTTTTGTTCTTGTATTGGCTACTACATCCATCTGAAAAATATGAGCTTCTCAACCTTGGGCAACTTCTCTTTTATGTAATTTGCACATACTTTTGAAACATCTGGACAACCGAAGTGTTTTGTTCCAAGTAGTCACATAGAATGCAATTGGAGAACTGAAAACTTCATCTTTATCATTTTTGAAGTACCAAACAAATTGATGCACTGATAGCTGGTCATTCCCCAGTGGTGCCCTTGCATTTCATCCTGACCCACAAACAAAGTTTTCTGCAAAATCTGCTAGGACTGTATTTTCAGTTGCATGAAGTTGTGCTTTTTTGTCCTTCAAGAACTTGCTTTGGATTTTAGAAACATAGTGGTGAAATGAAGCAGGCAGAAAAGAATACAAACATCTGAAAAATAAGATCGGCAGGAAGTGCAAAATGGTTAAGCAGGGATGGCTAGAGGAAAAATGTAAGGATGCAGAAGCATATGCCACTAGGGGTAAGATAGATACAGCCTACAAGAAAATTAAAGAGATCTTAGCAGAAAAGAGAACCACTTATATGAATATCAAGAGCTCAGATGGAAACCCAGTTCTAAGCAAAGAAGGGAAAGTAGAGTGTCTATACAAAGGCGATGTACTTGAGGACAATATTATGGAAATGGAAGAGGATGTGGATGAAGATGAAATGGGAGATATGATGCTGCGTGAAGAGTTTGACAGAGCACTGAAAGACCTAAGACGAAACAAGGCCCTGGGAGTAGACAACATTCCATTAGTACTACTGATACCCTTGGGAGAGCCAGCCCTGACAAAACTCTACCATCTGGTGAGCAATATGTATGAGACAGGCGAAATATCCTCAGACTTCAGGAAGAAAATTATAAATACAATCCCAAAGAAAGCAGGTGTTGACAGATGTGAAAATTACCGAACTATCAGTTTAATAAGTCACGGCTGCAAAATACTAAGAATAATTATTTACAGATTAATGGAAAAACTAGTAGAAGCTGACCTCGGGGAAGATCAGTTTTGATTCCGTAAATATGTCGGAACATGTGATGCAATACTGACCCTATGACTTATCGTAGCAGATAGATTAAGGAAAGGCAAACCTACGTTTCTAGCATTTGTAGACGTAGATAAAGCTTTTGACAATGTTGACTGGAATATTGTCTTTCAGATTCTTAAGGTGGCAGGGGTAAAATACAGGGAGCGAATGGCAATTTACACTTTGTACAGATACCAGACTGCAGGGGCACAGAAGGGAAGCAGTGGTTGGGAAGGGAGTAAGACAGGGTTGTAGCCTATCCCCGGTGTTATTCAGTCAGTATATTGAGCAAGCAGTAAAGGAAACAAAGGAAAAATTCAGATTAGGAATTAAAATCCATGGAGAAGAAATAAAAACTTTGAGGTTTGCCGATGACATTGTAATTCTGTCAGAGACAGCAAAGGACCTGCAAGAGATGTTGAAAGGAATGGACAGTGTCTTGAAAGGAGGATATAAGATGAACATCAACAAAAGCAAAACTAGGATAATGGGATGTAGTCAAATTAAATCCGGTGCTGCTGAGGGAATTAGATTAGTAAATGAGACACTTAAAGTAGTAAATGAGTTTTGTTATTTAAGGGAGCAAAATAATTGATGATGGTCGAAGTAGAGAGGATATAAAATGTACACTGGCAATGGCAAGGAAAGCATCTGTGAAGAAGAGAAATGTGTTATCACTGAGTATAGATTTAAGTGTCATGAAGTCGTTTCTGAAAGTGTTTGTATGGAGCATAGCCATGTATGGAAGTGAAACGTGGACAATAACTAGTTTAGACAAGAAGAGAATAAAAGCTTCCGAAATGTGGTGCTACAGAAGAATGCTGAAGATTAGATTGGTAGTTCACATGACTAATGAGGAGGTATTGAATAGAATTGGGGAGAAGAGAAATTTGTGGCACAACTTGACTAGAAGAAGGGATTGGTTGGTAGGACATGTTATGGGGCATCAAGGGATCACCATTTTAGTACTGTAGGGCAGCGTGGAGGGTAAAAATCGTAGAGGGAGACCAAGAGATGAATACACTAAGCAGATTCAGAAGGATGTCGGTTGCAGTAGGTACTGGGAGATGAAGGAGCTTGCACAGAATCCTAGTATGGAGAGCTGCGTCAAACCAGTCTCTGGACTGAAGACCACAACAACAACAGTGGTGACTTCTAAGATTTTCTAAGTTATCAATTAAATATTCAAAGTACTCTTCCTGAGATTGAAACACTTTTCTCATTTCAGCCCTGTCGCTTGTGAACGACTGTTTCAAGGTAACATGGTCACGGATTTCGTCCTCAGATTCGTTAAAAAATTCAAGTGGTTCCTTTATCACACTAACTCATCATGCAGTCATTACTGTTATCATCATAGACCATTAAATCTAGTAACTCTTTGCAGTTAACATTATTGAGTTTTGCACCTGCACTCATCAGTTTGACATTTTGATGATATAAATAAACAAATACAGCGTGTGTTCCTGAGGAGTCCACTCAGGGCGAAAGTTACAAAATTTGACATTCCAATTTTGCATTCAACATGAGTCTTTTTGAAAGCTACATAAAGTTTATTTAAATATGACAGCACTAGTCGATTCTGCCTTGCTTACTTTAACTCAATTGCTATCTCTGCGACCCAGGCAGCTTCTCCTGTTCTCATCATCTTCAAAAAACTGCCAGATCTTTTCAATTGTTTCTTCACTAGTAACTACTCCTTTACTCTTTCCTGAAACTGGTACAATGCTGTGCTCCTTCAATAATGTCTGGGGTAATACTAACCAAATGATCAGAAAAACTGAACTCGTGAATTATTTTTTCTCTTGACTGTGAGTTGGGGAGCAAACTCAAAATTTTAACTTTTACTTCTTTAGGTGTCACTGAACATTTAGTTTTGAATTTCTCAATTAAGATCAAATGTTCGGTGTCAGATGATTCTGGAGATAGGTTCTCTTCTTTTTTAGAAACGCTATTGGTATTTGCATAATTTAGTGACGATTCTAAGGCTTTTGTAATTTCGTCTGAAATTCTTTGTACCTCGATTTCAGTAGCTGCTTTTCTTTTTCCACTACTCCATTTGCTCATTTTCAAAGCAGGAGATACTTTTAAATTAGAACAAGCGAGATCCAATTTGCTAATAGCTTCCTCATTAGGAATATAAATGTCATTAACAAGTTTATATGATTCTGGTTCTGGATTCACTGTAAATACTTTTGAACAGCAATTTGAGCACTCGAAAAGCAGTTTTACTTGCACTTAACAAGGACAAATGTTCACATTTTACTTCCCTCAAACCTTTAATAATGAGCATTTTTTCAAGAAGTGTAGCTATACTTCAGCATATATATTTTTCTCATGATACAAACTGACGATACAGAAGAACTTCCTCGTAACGGCCGGCCAGTGTGGCCGAGTGGTTGTAGGCGCTTCAGTCTAGAACTGTGTGACTGCTACGGTGGCAGGTTCGAATCCTGTCTCTGGCTTGGAGGTGTGTGATGTCCTTAGGTTAGTTAGGTTTAAGTAGTTCTAAGTTCTAGGGGACTGATGACCTCAGAAGTTAAGTCCCATAGTGCTCAGAGCCATTTGAACCATTTACTCGTAACGAAAAACAAAGGTTGTCTACTGGTTTATGACTCTCATACACTCTATCCAATAGAGTACTGTTCATCGATTTTATCGCACTCCAAGTACTCTTTCAAATTTATTTACTATTAAATTTTAAAATTGTTTTAGTTACTAATAAATCACACAACAAAAGCACGCAAAATATTCTGCACTCTCAGTGAAGTACGTAGATCCACGCTAACAGAGGCTTCTGAGCAGACCGACTCCAAGAGTGCCACAACCAGCACATTTAGTGGGGGTACACAGTTTATGTACAGACTTGTCACTGACTGCTGGGCTCCTGTGCAGACTTGTTACTCTATCCACTGAACTCCTGACAAATTGCCTTAAGGACTAAACTCATGTGCAAAAAAACTGCAGCCTCCTCAACAACAGAGAAATTTCACATGTATCTCATTTTATTTTTTTCATTTTTATCTTGTAATAATGTGCTACTTAACTGAGAATAAAGCAAAATATAAATGGGCAATTTTTTAACATAGAACTAAAGCAAAAGCCCCTATTGTTCAATACTTTAATATCAAAATAAGCAATACTAACTAAATATTTGGTAGTAGTATTGACTAAATATAGGTTAAAAATAAATTTTATTACAATGAAACAATACACCATTTACACAGGCAACAATCATAACATCAACTGTAGTGTAATTTCTTCCTCATTTCCAAAAATTCGAATCCTTTGTACACAGTCAAATATCGATGTTCAAATTTTTACAGTCATCATATAGTCATACAAAATGTACAATAAATCAGATTTTTATATTCAGTCCCACAAGAGGTAACTAACCCCAAACTTTGCAAAAAACTAAGATATTTCAAATTTCAAAAATTTATAAAAAATTAAGGAAACATTTGTCACTGTTCTTGCTTTATACAGGGTGATTCAAAAAGAATACCACAACTTTAAAAATGTGTATTTAATGAAAGAAACATAATATAACCTTCTGTTATACATCATTACAAATAGTATTTAAAAAGGTTTTTTTTTCACTCAAAAACAAGTTCAGCGATGTTCAATATAGCCCCCTCCAGACACTCGAGCAATATCAACCCGATACTCCAACTCGTTCCACACTCTCTGTAGCATATCAGGTGTAACAGTTTGGATAGCTGCTGTTATTTCTCGTTTCAAATCATCAATGGTGGCTGGGAGAGGTGGCCGAAACACCATATCCTTAACATATCCCATAAGAAAAAATCGCAGGGGCTAAGATCAGGGCTTCTTGGAGGCCAGTGATGAAGTGCTCTGTCACGGGATGCCTGGCGGCCGATCCATCGCCTCGGGTAGTTGACGTTCAGGTAGTTACAGACAGATAAGTGCCAATGTGATGGCGCTCCATCCTGCTGAAATATGAATTGTTGTGCTTCTTGTTCGAGCTGAGGGAACAGCCAATTCTCTAACATCTCCAGATACTGTAGTCCAGTTACAGTAGCACCTTCGAAGAAAAAGGGACCAAAAACTTTATTGGCTGAAATGGCACAGAAAACGTTCACCTTAGGCGAGTCACGTTCATACTGAGTTGTTTCCCGCGGATTCTCGGTGCCCCATATACAGACATTGTGACGGTTGACTTTCCCGTCAGTGTGGAAAGTTGCTTCATCACTAAACACAATCTTTGAAACGAAAGATTCATCTGTTTCCATTTGAGCAAGGATAAAATCACAGAAATCGATTCTTTTAATCTTATCAGCTGCAGACAGTGCTTGAACCAATTTCAGATGATAAGGTTTCATAACTAACCTTTTTCGTAGGACTCTCCATACAGTTGATTGTGGAATTTGCAGCTCTCTGCTAGCTCTGCGAGTCGATTTTCCTGGGCTGCGAACAAATGCTTGCTGGATGCGTGCTACATTTTCATCACTCGTTCTCGGCCGTCCAGAACTTTTCCCTTTGCACAAACACCCATTATCTGTAAACTGTTTATACCAACGTTTAATACACCACCTATCAGGAGGTTTAACACCATACTTCGTTCGAAATGCACGCTGAACAACTGTCGTCGATTCACTTCTGCCGTACTCAATAACACAAAAAGCTTTCTGTTGAGCGGTCGCCATCTTAGCATCAACTGACGCTGACGCCTAGTCAACAGCGCCTCAAGCGAACAAATGTACAACTAAATGAAACTTTATAGCTCCCTTAATTCGCCGACAGATAGTGCATAGCTCTGCCTTTTGTCGTTGCAGAGTTTTAAATTCCTAAAGTTGTGGTATTCTTTTTGAATCACCCTGTATAATGCTATCATTTTATGATATCTAAATAGAGAAAAAATGCACTCTGATAAATCACTCCTTGGTTATTTTTGGCTCAAAAAATGGATTTTCTAAATTTTCAGTACAAAATTTTAGAGGTCATTTTGACTGTTTATTTTTGAATTTAGGGTTTTTTAGGAAATTCACAATGTTACAGAGGAGTATTTTCTAAAAACAGTCATGTCAACTGCAATGTTGTAACTTAACTCAGTGCAGTGATATTCTAATTAATGCTAACATCTCCAAATTGAAAAACAGTCATGTGGTTACAAATAAATATAGCCACCTTTCAGTAAGGGTGCCAGATAAAATATTATTGAAAACTGTTTTGAAGTTATCAGTTATAGGGTAATCACATATAAAAAATCAAAATATTTAAAAATGCTCAAGCAACCCTCATTGGATCATTTCATATGGATTGATCCAAGAATGAAAGACAAGAAAGAAATTATTTCATTCTCAGGTTGTCATTCCCCATTTTAGAGAGAAGATGGTAGAATAAATCGCGCCAGATTATTACTGTAACAGGAAACGCCCTGTAGTAATCAATATTTATGATGAGTTTATATTCTTAAAAGGGAGTAGAAAGCTCCACACTTCATAGCAAACATAAATATGTGCTTGACAAATGGACAAAAAATCTCCACACAATTATTTAATTTTAGGAAACAGTACGAACATAAGGTTAGTTTGAGCATTTCTTTTACTGGGCCTTTATACTTATGTACTCTGCTGCCTATAATTATTGTCTACCACTGCATCATATGACGTTTCTGAAACCTGGTAACCTATTAAGACTCCATAGAAACATAAAACATGAGAAATTCGCTGCCAGCTTTCTACAGTTCTTACAAGCCACAAATTTCTTTTGCCATGCACACCCCCATTTGTAAAGCACGACGGGTACTCGCTAGATGCCTCAGTCGACCGCCCAGTTCACGAGCCACACAGTTGCTACTATTGCTGTGGAAAAAGAAAACACGAACGAATGTTGGTACCACTTACATTAAGCTTGTGCGTAGCTGTGTCAAACGAGGTACAGAGCTGAGAACCGAGTAGTGTCAGCAAATGCAACGACTACCTCACATTCAGGCAACAAACAGGGCAGATAGGTATCACACGCACTGTGGATGGTGACCAAACTGAGGATTTCTCGTCAGGTCAGATGCAGCACATTATCACAGATGAAGAGACACGTACAGAATGCTTGTACCAGGAAGCCAGTTGAAGCTGTTGCTGTTCACATAGCATTTTAAATATCTGACAGACGACATGAGACTTTTAGTAGTCGATGTGGTCATCTACAATGAAGTACTATTTACCATATCATCTAAAAAAAGTTTCACAAATATCCATGGAGATTTTACAATGGTTGCAAAGATTACCGTATTGCTTTAAATCTTCAGAAAAGTATAATTACGCACTTCACACAAATGACAACAGTAGTATCCCATGACTACAATACGATGACTTACAATAGGAATCAGTTAATTCTATATCTATATCTACATGGATACTCTGCAAATCACATTTAAGTGCCTGGCAGAGGGTTCATCGAATCACCTTCACAGTTCTCTATTAATGCAATCTCGTATAGCACGCGGTAAGAACGAACACGTACATGTTTCCGTAAGTGCTCTGATTTTCCTTATTTTATCGTGGTGATCATTTCTCCTTATGTAGGTCTGTGTCAACAAAATATTTTGCATTTGGAGGAAAAAATTGGTGATTGGAATTTCGTGAGAAGATTCCGTCACAACTAAAAACGCCTTTCGTTTACTGATGTCCAGCCCAAATCCTGTATCATTTCAGTGACACTCTCTCCCATATTTCGCAATAATACAAAACGAGCTGCCCTTCTTTGAACTATTTCCGATGTAGTCCGTCAGTCCTGTCTGGTAAGGATCCCACACCGTGCAGCAGTATTCTGAAAGAGGATGGACAAGCGTAGTGTAGGCAGTGTTAGTAGATCTGCTAATAAAACGCAGTCTTTGGTTAGCCTTCCACACAACATTTTCTATGTGTTCTTTCCAATTTAAGTTGCTCGTAATTGTAATTCCTAGGTATTTAGTTGAATTTAAGGCCTTTATATTTTACTGATTTATTGTGTAATTCGTACATTTACCTGCATATTACCTTTTGTAGGCATACACAATGAAACAGCTGTACAGGCTCAGTTGTAGATGAGCCAGGGGGAGACTGATTCATCGGCAGAGTACTAGAGAAACCCAGTCAGTGTGTAAAGGAGGCAACTTACAAATCACTTATTTGCCCCATTTTAGAATACTGCTCGAGTGTGTGGGACCTGCGCCAAACGGGAGGAAGAACGGCACCAGGAACAGTCACATATGTGAGAGGATCATGGAAAAGCTGAGAAATCTGAATAGGCAGGCACTTCGCAATAGAACGATTATCCATCAAATGCGTTCTTACAGAGTTTCAAGAGACAATACTGAGTGAAGAATCTACAAATATACCTCAGCCCTCTACATATCGCTTCCACAAGATCTACAACGATGAGACCGGACTAATCTTAGTAAATATCGAAAGGTTTTTAAGCAGCCGATCTTCCTACGACAGGACAATTGTAACTGGAATCGGTAAATACCTCAGCGTAACAGTTTGTGAGGATACGAAATGAAACGGTCACGTAGGCTCATTGGCAGCACGAACGGTCACACGGTGTGCCCACGGGATAGCATCACAGATATAACGGAAAATGAAGATGAGACACAGATTATGTCTCGAAAGCCTATTTAGAAAGTTTCGAGGACCAGCATTATTGACAGCTCTACGAACGTACTGCAACCCAACACGTGCTACTCCTATTGGGACAGTGAAGATGAGATTAGATTAACTGCTATGTGCAAACAGGCATTTATGTAATCAGTCCTTCCGCTCTTTGTACTCAAACAGAATGGGAAAAAAATGTAATATTCAGTCGAGTACCCCCTGGCGTGCATTTCACATCGGTTTCGAGAGAACAGCTGTAGGACAAGATGTACGCATCGGTTCCCTCCCCGAGTGAACAGAGGTCTGGCATTCGGCCTGCTGTGTAATGAAATGCAGGACTGCAGACAGTGTTTGTGACAGAAGTGGGAACAGCCCAGCCTTACCTCAGACGGGCACTCCTCGACAATCCCACTGTCCGAGTCCCGGCTCCACTCCTCTGCCTCATACTTCACTGCTGTGTTTGGCGCAAACTGAAAACAAACAAAAGCAAAGTTCACTTGAGAAAAACTATAAAACTGTCACAAAACTTCAGGCCGCTACTTACATTTAGAAGGCAACATTTTTACACGGGAAAGAGGGGGGATAGGTGTGCTGGGTATGGTATCAGCTTTTTTGGAACTACCAGTCAGTGGTTCGGATTAGGTTAGGGTCTTGGGCATCACAGGCTGCAACCATTTACCCTGGTGGGCCCTTGTTTGTGAGTAAAAAATGAAAAAGAATTTCTCGCAGTCTACTGCAGCCTCGAATATAACACCTAATTTCAAAATGGCTCTGTAGCGTACGGGTTACGTTACTTAACTGATGTGCTGTTGTGTGCTATCTACTTTTCTTAGATATTTATCAAGAGTTGAAGAGGCTATTGTAGGAATCATTGAGGGAACAGGGTTCAACCAACTGCAGATTGTGGCAGACGTTGGAACGAATTATGCCTGTCGTCTGGCCTTCGAGGTCATTCTCGGGTCATTGCAGCGACTGACAGGGAAGGTTGAGAAGACCAGCCTTGCACGTGGAGTTTCAAAGACATTCACAATTCACAATATTGTCTCCAGATTTGATTGTGGCCCCTCGGTTCCGATTTGAGTGGAAGGACTGAACCACAGACTTTGAATGTTGTACGACGAGTCAGGCTGCCACTTCCTGGACTTGCGTCATAAGGCTGTGAACTGTAGGGTCCCCTTAAATATGTCAGGTGCACACTACACATCAGAGGCTGCTACTCTGGTAGCTGACTGTGTGTGGAGTGCACACAAGGGTTCTTAGATTAGGCAACTCTCCATCCAAACCAGATAACACAGCTGTGGGAAACCCAGAAGTATCAGTGTAAGACTGAAAGAAATTACTCCCACAGGTGAGTTTTACAATCCTAATGGTAAATCACCATAGACAGCATTCACAAGACAGTACCAGAATTTGAAGTGGTCGTGAAAAGCAGTGAAGCTCACATAATACTAGGTACAGAAAGCTGATTGAAACCTGAAATTGACAGTAGTGAGATTTTTGCGGAAAATTTAAGCGCATATCAAAAGGATAGGCAAATGGGAAATGGAGATGCTGTATTTGTCACAGTAGACAAGTAACTCAAGTGGATCGAGACAGAAACTGAAGTTGCATGTGAAATTGGTTGGACAGGGGTGGGCATAAAATGATAATTAGATCATTCTATTGCCCACCAGATATGTCTCATGATGTAATGGAGAAAACATCAGTTCACTTGTACCTAAGTTACCCAATAATACTGCAATCATCGGTGGAGCCTTTAATCATCCAACAATTAATTGGGAAAATTACAGTTTAATTAGTGGTAAATGGATAAGATATCCTGTGAAAATTTACAAAATGCCATCTCTGAAAGCTACTTACAATAGATGGTCAGGAACCTCACTCATGACGGAAATACATTGGATCTAATGGCAACAAATAGACCTGACCTCTTTGAGGATGTCCACATCAACACTGGTATCAGTGACCATGACACGGCTCTGGCTACGCTGATTACCAAGGTGCAAAGGACAATTAAAACAAGCAGAAAGATATATATGTTCTGTAAAGTAGATAAAAAGTCAATAGTGTCATATCTCAACGAGAAACTTCAAACTTTCGGCACAGGGCAGAAGCATGTAGAGGAAACCTGGTTCAAGTTTAAAATAATAGTTAACAATACATTGGATAGATAACTACCCAGCAGAACAGTTCACAGCACTATGCAAAAATTAATTTGCTACTGGGTGACAATAACACGTTATGCAAGAGTAAGCGCCGATTCTGATTTTTACAATCAGAGATGTTGTAGGACGTGTGGATTTAAAGTCATAGGCGAAAGCCTGTTCACGGATTAATATGTAGCTGCATCAACGAGCCGTATTTGGTGTACGATTGTGTGAATTTGTATTCTCGAGGTTGCTCTGCTTTATGCGTCTGTGGAAAGATAAGTGTGCAATAGTGCTAACAAATAGGCAGACTCCGACAAGTTCTAATTAGTCCACGACAAGTTCTAACTTGTCCGTGAGTTACAGCATTTAGGCGGGTTCCAACATTTTATAAAATTAGTTCCCGTGTAATTTCTCCCATTCGTCCATAAGTCTGATTCGGAGGTGACTATAGAATAGTTCGTGCTAGTGTGGTTCTCTGTTTTGTTAATGAACAGTCACAGTAGCATGCATTTGAGTGATTTCGTATAAGAGAATTTGGTATCTAATGATTTAGTAAATGAAGGATGAATAGGTTGAGTTGTGTGAATTGTCTGGACTGCTTTTGCTACATTTGCAGCAAGTATACGTGAAATCTGAGATCAAACAAAATCCAGGGCTCCTCATTTCTGTTGCAACATCTACTACTGCTGCTTAACCCAGTCGTTAAATGGTAAGCGAAATCGAATGCCTTTTACTTTTCCCACAAATTCGTAGCAGCAGAAAGTTCACCACTCAGATTAATATTTCTGCCTGACCACCATATCCGGGTTCAGCAGGAAGAACAAGTCAAAAATCGTGTACACAGATTGGCAGTCTGCTCTAAAGCCTGTGGCGAATGGAGCAGATTACCCAGTACCAAATCCTCCTCCATTCAATGCAAGGAAAATTAAAGAAAGTGATACTTAAGGTAATGACAGTGATGCCTGGGCTACGGAATACACGAGCGATCCAGACAATGGCATTAAAAAGCGACATTCCATCAGCGAAGCCGAATTGGACTGCTCAGTTCGTGATTTGTCCCTGTCGAAAGAAAAGTCTGAAATGTTGCGTTCCAGACTGAAGGACTGGAGAGATGTACAGTTACGAATTCTCAAGATCGTCACATGAAATTCACAGAATGTCGAACGTGGTGTAGTGACATGACATGACAGGACACGTAAAGAACTAGATAACAAATACGTGGCAGAATACTGGAGACTTCTGGTGATTATAGCTTGAGCAGACTCAAAGCCGCACTACTACTCAATGTAAACCACAAACCATAAATTCCTATCACTCGTGCCACAGGAATGAATGAAACCTATGAAACAATTAACACTCTTGATGCTGGTGAAGTACTCTGAGCATAACCGGAATACTTGGCAGTGATTTGAAGGTTGTAGCCCTTTGTCGAGAATGCAGACAGGGTGTACAAAGCACACTAGCTTTCTTTGCCTGTCGAATAGTCATGATGACACGAATCATTACATTGTGAAAAATGGAGCTCCCAGAAATTTACCAGCAGTCAGCAGGCACAATGTTCAACATGCGCCTCTTGTGGATAGTAATAAGATTTACCTGCCTCCACTCCATATCAAACTGGGTTTTGTGAAACAGTTTGTTCCAGCGACGGATAAAACATATCAAGATTCTCATTACCTTAAAGGAAAGTTTGGAAAGATGAAAACTGATACAAAAATTGAAAGCAGGAGCCTTCGTCGGACCAGAAATGCGAAAGTTGAATCGAGATCCAGAATTCAAGTTGGAGTTCACAGAGCGAGAAACACCAGCTTGGGATGCATTTGTGCTTGTCGTGCACAACTTTCCTGGAAACCACAGAGCAGACAACTATGCAGAAACTGTGGAAAATTTTCTAACAGCTTTCCAGCACCTCGGTTACCGAATGTCACTAATTGTAAGATGGGTTTCTTGCATTCGCATCTCACCTTTTTTCCGTTAAATACAGGAGACGTGAGTGACCAGCATGGTAAACAATTCCACCAGATATCCAGCCGGGAGCAAGATATCGACACCACTTCAATCCAAACACGATGGGGAATTACTGTCGGTTTTTGACGAGAGTGACAGAAGACGTTCACAGGCAGAAAGTAAGACTCTCTGAACACTTACAGCCATGCTGTTGTCAGTCTTAATGTAACTAAGGATCCCTGACTCATTTCAGAGGTAAGTAAACTTTTATAATTCACCTCTTAATCGTAACATATAGTGTTTTCATCCCAAAGTACACACATTAATTTCCCCAAAATTTTTCACATTCGCAATTCAATGCAGTTAATAGCATTGTCCTCGATAACCTTTATATGTACATAACTTTTTTCCTGACGTGCCACAGCAAATCTGACTGCAGTTCTGTATTCGGCACATATGAATTACTATAAGGAACATATTTTCAACCCAGTAGCAGGGAAAATTTTTTATTTTGTTGCATAGTTTAATGAGAGGGAACCTCTGTGGTATACAGTAACTGCAAAGAAACTTTTAAAGAAACAGACATTACTGCATAATAGGTGTAAAACAAAGTGTAGGGCTACAGATAGAGAGATGCCGAATGAAACATGTTTGGCTGCCAAGAGAGCAAAGGGTGATGCCTTCAATGACTACCGTAGCAGAATATTGTCGACTGATCCTTCACGGAGCCCGAAGAAATACTGGTCATATGTAAAAGCTGATAGTGGCACCACGGTTAGTGTCCAGCCCCTAGTTAGTGAGAGATGAACTGAACCTGAGGGTAGCAAAGCAAAAGTTGAAATGGTTTACTCCATTTTCAAATGTTCCTTTACGAAGTAAAACCCATGAGAGTCGCTCAAATTTAATCCTCGCACTACTGAAAAGATGAATGAAATGAGTAGCAGTGTCAGTGGTGTTGAGAAACAGCTGAAAACGTTAAAAATGAGCAAAGTTCCAGGCCCAGATAAAGTCCCTGTCAGATTCTGTACGGAATTTGTGGCTGAGTTGGCCGCTCTCCTACCTACAATCTATTGTGGATCCCTCGAACAACAAAAACTGGGTCCTGTTCTCGAAAAAAGGCACAGGTGACACACGTCTACAAGAACGGCACTAGAAGTGACCCAGGAGACTACCGTCCCACCTCAATGGCAACCGGCACGGATTCCAAAAACATCGATCGCGTGCAGTCCAACTCGCACTTTTTTCATGTGACATACTGTAAGCTTTTGATCGAGGTAACCATGCAGATGCAGTATTTATTAATTTCTGAAAAGCATTTTGCACAGTACCATACCATTACAATTTTACCCAAGTGATTTTAATTATTGTTAGATATTCACATTGTACTAATTTGTTCCTCTGCACCATTTTATATTTTCATCCATCTAATTGCAAACGTTACTTCTATTCTCCTTTCGATCGAGTTCTGTGTTATTTACAAAACCTTCTTTTGTTTAAATCTTCATTTACATCACTTATCCATGGTGCAAGAATAATTTATGCTTTATATGTCTGTATGAGGACTAGAGTCCCACCTAGTGAGGCAGCGCAGTGATTAGCACACTGGACTGGGAGAAAACGAACAAAAAATTGGATTCCTTTGGCATCGTTAAATCGTCAATGTTAACTGCAGTCTGTTATTGACTGTTATCAGTATTATTTTCTATCTGGTATTTGCATTTTACTGAGTGCCAGTAAGTAACTTTTAGTTCAGTTTTTCACTCCCATTTACGAACAGTTAATAATGAACTTTAACTCAATCAAAATGCCGACACCTTCCATGGTGTAGGAATTTAAGAATTTTTTTTTTTTTAGGGGGGGGGGGGAGGGGGCAAAGTGACCTTCGAGATAAATTCACTATGACATACATGTCAGGCCGGTTCATATTCTAAACCGTATTCTTTCTAGAACATAAAAGAAAATTGACAAAGATGACAAATATTTCTTGTGGAAAATATACTTCCAAAAAGTGACAGTATATTCTTAAAAAAACAAGTGATTTAGTGGCCAAACAATTGAAAAAATGTATCATTTGTGCTTTCTCTTTGTCACTTTGGAATTTACCGAAAGAGAATTATCAGTAAAGGATGCAAACTGATGGGAAGGGAGAGAGCTTTAATAAATATAATTAAAAAGCAATTATTCATTTATTTATTTAAAATATTTTTGTAATGCAGCAGCAGTTAAAACCAACCAAAAATACCTACTTAATGCTAGAAGTGTAAGAAATTCATATTTAAATAATAAATATGTGTGCAAGTTCGAAAGTGTTTCATTTTTAGAAATCACTTTTTATTCACCTCTCTTTGACATAAGATACAGTCAAATCCCATATTTTACATTCATTTTTGTCTCAATACAATGCTCTCCTGTCATCAATGATTCCGTGTAATAACATTTCCCGCATTTTAAGTTTCTTTGACAGTATTGTTACTTTTAACACTGATATTCATAAGGATTTATGCAAAAAGCGCATTGTATTCCTCCTCAAAGTCAGCTTAATAACAAAGCTAAAACGCAGACTGTACACTAAGTTATCGATCGAGTAAAGTAGCGTAAGCATGGTAAGCGAGACCTTCACTGACAGCGTGTCGGGTCACAGCCGCCTATATTACAGGTGCACAGCATTCTGAACTGCAGGAGTCACTGCCTTAATGTCAATCACTATCTGATGATAGTGACTCTAGCAGCAATCTTCCTTCTGGTCACTGTGTTTTATTACAGTAACTTTAATTTAATTTTACAGTCTTTTATACACAAAAACACTGCTTTTGAAGATGGCCGCCTGCATAATAGGCTTTCACAAATCGTAGTGTCAAGAAACAGTTGATATCGTCAAAAATGAACAAAGTTCCAGGCACTGATGGACTTCCTGTCAGAGTCATAATGAATCCGCGACTGAGTTAACCCTCTTCTAACTTAACAAAAAACCGTACCCAGTTTTTGGAAAAGCGCACATGTCACATGTGTATAAAAGAAGGGCGCTAGAAGTGATCCACAAAACTGTCATCCAATATGCTTGACATCAATTTGTTGTAGAATTTTATAACATATTCTAGCTCAAACATAGTGAGGTACCTTGAACAAAATGACCTCCAGCACAGATTTCAAAAACACTGATCATGTGAAGTGCGACTCGCACTTTTCTCACATGACATACTGAAAGGCCTGGATCAGGTAGATGCAGTGTTACTTTATTTCCGAAAATCATTTGACTCAGTACCCCACCTGTGCTTATTGTCAAAAGCATGATCATATGGGGTATCACGTGAAATTTGTGACTGGACTGAGGACTTTTTGGTAGGGAGGACACAACACTTTATCTCGGATGGAGAGTTACCATCAGATGTAGAATTAACTTCGGGTGTGCCCCAGGGAAGTGTGTTGGCACTGGTGCTGTTCACATTGTATATTAAGGATACTGCAGACAATGTTAATAGTAAAACTAGGCTGTTTGCAGATGATGCAATTGTCTATAATGAAGTACTATCTGAGAGAAGCTGCATTAATATTCAGTCAGAGAAAGATTTCAACGTGCTGCAGAGATTGGCAGCTTGCTCTAAATGATCAGAAATGTAAAATTTTGCAATTCACAAAATGAAAAAACATAGTATCCTATGACTGTAATTTCACATAGAAGAAGGTGTAATTAGATGAATGACAAACACTAACTTCACTTTACGAAGGTTTATTCAGCACTTGCAGATACAAGAGCGTTGAGCGAACTGCCTCCGACCAGAACACATACGGTATATATACAGTTACAGAACATTCCAGTACAATGATTTTTGACATTTGTGGATACTTCTAGAATGTACTTGAACTGAATACAGAAAATAAAATTTTATGGTAAGATGAGTTTTGGACTCACGACCCTCCAGGTATTAGTCCAGTATCGTAACCACAACACTAGAGTGACTGTGCTACTCGGCTGCTTCTGCGACAATAATATTAATGAATCATTGTTGGGTGTATCACTTCGTAGGGATATGAAGTGGAATGATCACATAGGCTCCATTGTGGGTAAAGCAGGTGCTAGTCTTTGATTCAATGGTAGAACACAGTGCCATCAGTCTACAACGGGGATTGCTTACAAATCGCTCATGCGAGTAGTTCTAGAATACTACTCAAGTGTGTGGGACCCGTACTAAATACGGCTAACAGACGATACTGAACGCATACAGAGAAGGGCAGCACGGATAGTCACAGGTTTGTTTAAACTGTGGGGGAGTGTCACAGACATACTGAAGGAATTGAACTGGAAGACTCTTGAAGACAGATGTAAACCATCCCAAGAAAATCTATGAACAAAATTTAAAGAACCAGCTTTAAATTATGACTCTGGGAATATACTACATCACCTCAAATCAGTCTTCCCACGCTCCATACGTGAATAGAACACGAAGAAATCCTAATAACTGGTAGAATCGGACGTACCCTCTGCCATGCACCTCATGGTGGTTTGCAGTGTGTAGATGTACATCGTCGTTCCTTCTGTGTGAAATATGTTGATTCATACTACGTACGCAGCCTTAGGTTGACACAACCCGACGAGAGCCGTGAATATTCCTCCTCAGAATGCTCCGTAACATGACAACAATCTCTGTACTCTTTCTCACTCAAGACACACCTCAACTGAGTGACCTGGTCGACAAAAATCTGCAGATTTTGTGCCTATTTTTATCTGTTTAAGAAGACTACCAATGTTAGTGTTTGAACCAATATTCTGTAAGTGTTGCAAGTATTATTTACCATAATTTTATTATGTTTATCAATAATAAGTCTCACATTAGAACATGAACATCTTTTAATGTAGTTTTGCAAAAGACTCCTGCTTTTATTTACACCGAGTACTATCAGAACTTAGAGGGAAACCCGTGCGCCTGTTCGAGTGTGTCGGCACTCGGCCATTGCCTGTAATTGTAGTGAAGGCAGTGCCCGATCGTTAACACGCACGAACACTTGTTTCCTTCTTCGTTCTGACTGTGTCTGATGGTGGAAATAAAGCAATGAGGCATAGGTTTTTTGCGAAACCACATTAAAAAGATATTTGTGTTCTAATGTGAGACTTATTATTGATAATCATCACAAAAATACGGTAAATAAAGCTTTTAACACTAACACAATAGCCGGCCGGTGTGACCGAGCGGTTCTAGGCGCTTCAGTCTGGAATCGCGCGACCGCTACGGTCGCAGGTTCGAATCTTGCCTCGGGCATGGATGTGTTTGATGTCCTTAGGTTAGTTAGGTTTAAGTAGTCCTAAGTTCTAGGAGATTTATGACCTCAGATGTTGAGTCCCATAGTGGTCAGAGCCATTTGAACCATTTGCACTAACACAATACTGGTTAAAATACTTAAGTTGGCAGTCTTTGTAAATAGACAATAGGCACGAAACGTATAGCTCGTCATGTTTCCTATGCTTTCCCGTATTTTACACTTTCTCGCATTTTACACTTGTTCCGATCAGTCAGCTGAAAAGTGTAAAAAGGGGGTTTTAGTGTATATCATTTGTCCTGATAAAAGTTGGTAATCCTAGCTGGGGTTCGCATATGACGAAAAAGGCTGGAAAAATATGTACATGAAATCAAAGTCGGAAAATGTGAAAACATTCTTACAGATGATGCGGGCGCAAAGACGGGTTTCGTTTGCCGATAAAACCAAATGAACAAAGAAACAATAGACTGGGTAATTGGCTATAAAATGAGCTGGTTGCCCCATCACTACCTACACCACTGTACGTGTGATTTCTAAACCTGGCAACACTCTCGTCATGGATGCCGACACTAAACGCAGCAGGTGGTTTTCCCTGGGTGACGCGGACAAGCGAGGAACTAACAGTTCCCGGGTGGCACAGACAAGCGAGGAACTATCAGTTTCTCCGTATTTAAGGTCGATTCACATCTGACATCGACGGAACTGAAAAGCAGGCGACGTCACTGCCAAGTGTGTGTGTCACTGCGCTTATTTCAGTACCGAATGCCGATAGTGAAATCTTAAGGTACCGTCCTAATACTAGACGTCCAATACAGTATCAGAATTAAGGTGTATAGATGAGTTTGTTGATGGCCAAAGCAAAATTCGTAACATAAGTTCTCGACAAAGTTCGTACGGTGAAGAGAAACAATAGGAAATATATAATACAAACATTTCATAACATTGACATATATTTGATAAAAAAATATATAGATACATACACCTCAAATGATATTTAGAAAGCAATACACTGAGCCATTTTACCTTAACTACTCGGCTTTTTTCCTCCATCCTTTATTGTTCCACCTCAAATACAGAGGACCTTTTCACCGATATTTAACATCAGTCGTTTCATCAGTTTACGTTGCTGTTTCTGCAAAGTGTATGCTTTTTCTTTGTGCAGGTAATGTAAAACCTAAATACACTACTGGCCATTAAAATTGCTACACCACGAAGATGACGTGCTACAGACGCAAAATTTAACCGACTGGAAGAAGATGCTGTGGTATGCAAATGATTCGCTTTTCAGAGCATTCACACAAGGTTGGCGCCGGTGGCGACACCTACAACGTGCTGACATGAGGAAAGTTTCCAACCGATTTCTCATGCACAGATAACAGTTGACCGGCGTTGCCTGCTGAAACGTTGTTGTGATGCCTCGTGTAAGGAGGAGAAATGCGTACCATCACGTTTCCGACTTTGATAAAGGTCAGATTGTAGGCTATCGCGATTGCGGTTTATCGTATCGCGACATTGGTGCTCTCGTTGGTCGAGATCCAATGACTGTTAGCAGAATATGGAGTCGGAGGGTTCAGGAGGGTAATACGGAACGCCGTGCTGGATCCCAACGGCCTCGTATCACTAGCAGTCGAGATGACAGGCATCTTATACGCATGGCTGTAACGGATCGTGCAGCTACGTCTCGATCCCTGAGTCAACAGATGGGGACGTTTGCAAGACAACAACCGTCTGCACGAACAGTTCGACGACGTTTGCAGCAGCATGGACTATCAGCTCGGAGACCACGGCTGCAGTTACCCTTGACGCTGCATCACAGACAGCAGCGCCTGCGATGGTGTACTCAACGACGAACCTGGGTGCACGAATGGCAAATCGTCATTTTTTCGGATGAATTCAGGTTCTGTTTACAGCATCATTATGGTCACATCCGTGTTTGGCGACATCGCGGTGAACTCACATTGGAAGCGTGTATTCGTCATCGCCATACTGGCGTATCACCCGGCGTGATGGTATGGGGTGCCATTGGTTACACGTCTCGGTCACCTCTTGTTCGCATTGACGGCACTTTGAACAGTGGACGTTACATTTCAGATGTGTTACGACCTGTGGCTCTACCCTTCATTCAATCCCTGCGAAACCTTACCTTTCAGCAGGATAATGCACGACCGCATGTTGCTGGTCCTGTACAGGTCTTTCTGGACACAGAAAATGTTCGACTGCCGCCCTGGCCAGCACATTCTCAAGATCTCTTACCAATTGAAAACGTCTAGTCAATGGTGGCCCTGCAACTGGCTCGTCACAATACGACAGTCACTACTCTTGATGAACTGTGGTATCGTGTTGAAGCTGCATGGGCAGCTGTACCTGTACACGCCACCTGTTTGACTCAATGGCCAGGCGTATCAAGGCCGTTATTACGGCCAGTGGTGGTTGTTCTGGGCACTGGTTTCTCAGGATCTATGCACCTAAATTGCGTGAAAATGGAATCACATGTCAGTTCTAGTATAATACATTTGTCCAATCAATACCCGTTTATCATCTGCATTTCTTCTTGGTGTAGCAATTTTAATGGCCAGTAGTGTAATTTATTGCCTTCAGAGACCTGCCCTTCAAAGGAAAAATATCAGAGTCCTTAGGCAACTTTCAGGAAGTGTCACAGAATCCACTACAACAGAAGTGAGCACAGAAAGAATAGGCTGGTCCTGTTGTGTCCTGTCTGACAAGGGGAGGCCACGACGCTAGCTAGGATCACGGCTTTACTGCAAACTTTGTACGCCTTTAGCAGGCCATTAAAACAACATAATGTGTAAGAAGTAAAGTGCAAGAGAAGTTTTATGCATCTATTATGTAACTGAAGGTATCTGTGCGTAGGTACTAAATGTTAGAGTACATGGCGGTCAAGTGGTTAGTGTTTGAGCTTCGTAAGACGACGCAAACGAGGCGATGGCCGAAGCTTCATTTCTGTAAAACAACTGTAAATTCTGTGATATTCGAAAAATTCGCACCTCACTATTCCTTCTCGGTACGTGTGCAACATCTCACTGCTAACTGCCAAATGGCTCCTGCCTCTGTATCTGCATCTCGAAGCATCTTAAGTGAAAACTAGTTCTGGGGTACCTTCACAGATTACAGGTATAAGGGATTTTACAAATCAGTACAGGCATACACTTTCAGGAAATTT
This sequence comes from Schistocerca americana, assembly GCF_021461395.2. Taxonomy (NCBI): domain Eukaryota; kingdom Metazoa; phylum Arthropoda; class Insecta; order Orthoptera; family Acrididae; genus Schistocerca; species Schistocerca americana. The sequence goes on from NC_060123.1 coordinate 720,004,095, forward strand.
ATCATTTACTTGTCAATAGCTGTAAACGTCTGCTCTAATAACTAAATTTGATTGAAAACAGTACGTGGTCAAATGTGAAATTCACTAAAACACTGTTTGTTTTTTAAATTATATTACCTCTCAAACATAAATTAAATAATACAACCAGTGATGATAAAAATATAGATCACAAATTGAGTTTGAGGGAGAATCTAACCGTCGCCTCACACTCCGGCACCCTCGAGAAGCTCGAACACTAACCGGTCGACCACACTAAACTCTGATGTCTGGCACCTACGCGCAAAAAAATGGTTCAAATGGCTCTGAGCACTATGGGACTTAACATCTGCGGTCGTCAGTCCCCTAGAACTTAGAACTACTTAAACCTAACTAACCTAAGAACATCACACACATCCATGCCCGAGGCAGGATTCGAACCTTCGACCGGAGCGGTCACGCGGTTCCAGACTGAAGCGCCTAGAACCGCACGGCCACATCGGCCGGCCACCTAAGCGCAGATACGTCGGTCACATGATAGACGCGTAAAACTTTTCTCGCGATTTTCTCAGAGTTGCCGGAGTAGTACACCTTACTACTTGCACGTTGTGTTGTTTTAATGGCCTACTGAAGGTGTAAAAAGGTTGAAGTAAAGCCGTGATCCCAACATCGTGGCCTGCCCTTGCGAGAATTTCACTTACCACCCGGCAATTTTAAAATAAACAGACATATAATGTGAGCACTGTTTTATTTTACACACATATGAATGCATTACAACATGGTATAAGGTAAACCATTTTCTATAACATACCTCGTTTTTCATTATTTTCCTTGCAACCCTTTGTAAGATTTTAGATTCATCAGCTACACAAATTTCTAACACACGGATTCTATATTTTACATTAATTTCGGCTTAGAATAATACTTAACTGCATTTTATTGTTATAAGTATGTCTTGCTGCACGTTGACCAAATAGTGGAGGCACTGACTCATCGACAGACACATTAACAAGACTGAAAACTTGTTTGAGCTACAGGATGGATGGGTGGATGGATGGACGGAGATGGATGTAGGTGTAAACACACACACACCTGTCCAGCTACAACATGCTGGCTGAATACACAGCGGGGTGAGGGCCGGTGTTGCAGCAGCGGGGTGAGAGGAGGTGTTGCAGCAGCTGGAGTGGTGGGGAAAGGGGAGAAGGGAAGCAGCAAGTGATTTTGGGTGAGGGGGTGGGGGGGAGGGGGGTCAGTTGTACGGGGAGGGTAGCTGACGGCATGTAAATAGGCAGCAAGTGCAAGAGGGAGTAGTACCTACGTTTAAAAGATTATAATTATACTGAACTTAGCAACAAACGAGAGTGAGGTAATGATGACGATTATTAGGAAGGGGGCAAGCACTGACTGTATGCCAAATACGACGACGAATTGAGGAAAGTTCGTTCTGCCGTACTTTTTATGTGGGTAGGTGCTGAGCATCTGTAATTTGTAATTTATACAGCCATAAATGTTGACAAAGGTCAGCTTGTGCACGTTGCACCTGAAGTGGCACGTAACTGTTCTCTTTGTTTGGAAGCCAATAATATTTCTTTAATGTTCGTTTATAGAATAGATAATGAGACGAAATCAGTGGGAATCACAGGAAAGGAACACGATTTCACTAGCTGAGGACTCTACGCCAGGACTGTATTACTTTCCCTAATGATTTATATACTGTTTTTAATGAATATGCTGTGCTATACACTACTAAATCACTATCTAATTTTTTGTTTGTTTCAAATGTGTGGGTAATAAAACACAATCAAAGCTACACTGACTCGTAATGCTGAGATTTAAAAAGAATATCATGGAAAAAAGACAAAATTTCCAGAAAAAAATTTTATTTGCATATTCTTTAGGACAACTGGACCGAGGGGGTGGGTGGGGCAGACCAGTTTATATTATTCATTTCAATTAACTTGTCGCAAAAACTGTGATACTATCTACATGCCATTTAGTCTAATACAGAGTAAAAATTACTTCCCCAAAATTACACTTTTATCACCACACACTAAATTTCCTGCAGATGTAGCATTTTTTCCCCCAAAAATTACCGTTTTAGCAAAAATTTCATTTCAGCTCAAGTTAATCTTACGCATCTCAAAACGTTCACTATCAACATCACTAGATGGTTTAAACTGCAAGAACAGAGCAGCAATACTGGTGAGGGCAAGAATAACACCAAAGTATTATTAAACAATATTGTTATTGTTGTTGTTGTTGTCTTCAGTCCCGAGACTGGTTTGATGCAGCTCTCCATGCTACTCGATCCTGTGCAAGCTTCTTCATCTCCCAGTACTTACTGCAACCTACATCCTACTGAATCTGCTTAGTGTACTCATCTCTTGGTCTCCCTCTATGAGTTTTACTCTCCACGCTGCCCTCCAATGCTAAATTTGTGATCCCTTGATGCCTCAGAACATGTCATACCAATCGCTCCCTTCTTCTTGTCAAGTTGTGCCACAAACTCCTCTTCTCCCCAATTCTTTTCAATACCTCCTCATTGGTTATGTGATCTTCCAACTAATCTTGAGCATTCTTCTGTAGCACCACATTTCGAAAGCTACTATTCTCTTCGTGTCCAAACTATTTATCGTCCATGTTTCACTTCCATACATGGCTACACTCCATACAAATACTTTCAGAAACGACTTCCTGACACTTAAATCTATACTCGATGTTAACAAATTCCTCTTCTTCAGAAAAGCTTCCCTTGCCATTGCCAGTCTAAATTTTATACTCTCTACTTCGACCGTCATCAGTAATTTTGCTCCCCAAATAGCAAAACTCCTTTACTACTTTAAGTGTCTCATTTCCTAATCTAATTCCCTCAGCAGCACTGGATTTAATTTGACTACAATCCATTATCCTCGTTTTGGATTTGTTGATGTTCATCTTATCTCCTCCTTTCAAGACACTGTCCATTCCGTTCAACTGCTCTTCCAAGTCCTTTCCTGCCTCTGACAGAATCACAATGTCATCAGCGAACCTCAACGTTTTTATTTCTTCTCCATGGACTTTAATACCTACTCCCAATTTTTCTTTTGTTTCCTTTACTGCTTGCTCAATATACAGATTGAATAACATCGGGGAAAGACTACAACCCTGTCTCACTCCCTTCCCAAACGCTGCTTCCCTTTCATGCCCCTCGACTCTTATAACTGCCATCTGGTTTCTGTACAAATTGTAAATAGCCTTTCGCTCCCTGTATTTTACCCCTGCGACCTTTAGAATTTGAAAGAGAGTATTCCAGTCAACATTGTCAAAAGCTTTCTCTAAGTCTACAAATGCTAGAAATGTAGGTTTGCCTTTCCTTAATCTAGTTTCTAAGATAAGTCGATAGGTTAGTATTGCCTCACGTGTTCCAACATTTCTGCGGAATCCAAACTGATCTTCGCCGAGGTCAGCTTCTACCAGGTTTTCCATTCGTCTGTAAAGAATTCGCGTTAGTATTTTGCAGCTGTGACTTATCAAACTGATAGTTCGGTAATTTTCACATCTGTCAACACCTGCATTCTTTGGGATTGAAATTATTATATTCTTCTTGAAGTCTGAGGGTATTTCGCCTGTCTCATACATCTTGCTCACCAGATGGTAGAGTTTTGTCAGGACTGGCTTTCCCAAGGCCGTCAGTAGTTCTAATGGGATGTTGTCTACTCCCGGGGCCTTGTTTCGACTTATATCTTTCAATGCTCTGTCAAACTCTTCACGCAGTATCGTATCTCCCATTTGATCTTCATCTACATCCTCTTCCATGTACATAATATTGTCCTCAAGTACATCGCCCTTGTATAGACCCTCTATATACTCCTTCCACCTTTCTGCTTTCCCTTCTTTGCTTAGAACAGGGTTTCCATCTGAGCTCTTGATATTCATACAAGTGGTTCTCTTTTCTCCAAAGGTCTCTTTAATTTTCCTGTAGGCAGTATCTGTCTTACCCCTAGTGAGATAAGCCTCTACATCCTTACATTTGTCCTCCAGCCATCTCTGCTTAGCCATTTTGCACTTCCTGTCTATCTCATTTTTGAGACGTTTGTATTCCTTTTTGCCTGTTTCATTTACTGCATTTTTATATTTTCTCCTTTCATCAATTAAATTCAATATATCTTCTGTTACCCAAGGATTTCTACTAGCCTCGTCTTTTTACCTACTTGATCCTCTGCTGCCTTCACTACTTCATCCCTCAGAGCTATCCATTCTTCTTCTACTGTATTTCTTTCCCCCATTCCTGCCAATTGTTCCCTTATGCTCTGCCTGAATCTCTGTACAACCTCTGGTTTAGTCAGTTTATGTAGGTCCCATCTCCTTAAATTGCCACCTTTTTGGAGTTTCTTCAGTTTTAATCTACAGTTCATAACCAATAGATTGTGGTCAGAGTCCACATCTGCCCCTGGAAATGTTTTACAACTTAAAACCTGGTTTCTAAATCTCTGTCTTACCATTATATAATCTATCTGATACCTTATAGCACTCACATGGATGAAGATGTAAATGAAAGAAGGGATTATAAGTAAAAAGAGATTCGGATGAAACGAGGAATAGAAATAATGAACGCACTAATGTGGACCCCCATGAACGATGGACCTTGCCGGTGGTGGAGAGGCTTGCGTGCCTCTGCGATACAGATGGCCGTACCGTAGCTACAACCACAACTTAGGGGTATCTGTTGAGAGGCCAGACAAACGTGTGGTTGCTGAAGAGGGGCAGCAGCCTTTTCAGTAGTTGCTGGGGCAACTGTCTGGATGATTGACTAATCTGGCCTTGCAACACTAACCAAAACGGCCTTGCTGTGCTGGCATTGCGAACGGCTGAAAGCAAGGGGAAACTACAGCCGTAATATTTCCCGAGGGCATGCAGCTTTACTGTATGGTTAAAATGATGGCGTCCTCTTTGGTAAAATATTCCGGAGGTAAAATAGTCCCCCATTCGGATCTCCAGTCGGGGACTACTCAAGAGGACGTCGTTATCAGGAGAAAGAAAACAGGCGTTCTACGGATCGGAGCGTGGAATGTCAGATCCTTTAATCGGGCAGGTAGTTTAGAAAATTTAAAAAGGGAAATGGATAGGTTTAAGTTAGATATAGTGGGAATTAGTGAAGTTCGGTGGCAGGAGGAACAAGACTTTTGGTCAGGTGAATACAGGGTTATAAATACAAAATCAAATAGGGGTAATGCAGGAGTAGGTTTAATAATGAATAAAAAAATAGCAGTGCGGGTGAGCTACTACCAACAGCATAGTGAACGCATTATTGTGGCCAAGATAGACAAGAAGCCCATGCCTACTACAGTAGTACAAGTTTATATGCCAACTAGCTCTGCAGATGATGAAGAAATTGATGAAATGTATGATGAGATAAAAGAAATTATTCAGTTAGTGAAGGGAGACGAAAATTTAATAGTCATGGGTGACTGGAATTGTAGAGTAGGAAAAGGGCGAGAAGGAAACATAGTGAGTGAATATGGATTGGAGGAGAGAAATGAAAGAGGAAGCCGTCTGGTAGAATTTTGCACAGAGCATAACTTAATCATAGCTAACACTTGGTTCAAGAATCATAAAAGAAGGTTGTTATTGTTAATAAACAATATTGTTACATTACATCCTCGATTTATAATTGACTGAAAGCATTAACAAAGAAATTTTAATCATTCTGCTACGTCAATAAATATTATCAGTAATTAACCAGCTTCTATTCTCACCTGAGGCACAAACCTGGTAGCAGAAAAGACAATTATATTACCAATAACGCTGTTGCTACTACCAGTTACATTCATTATCAATTCAAACACACCGATCCAGCCCTGTAAGCACATCAGGCTGCTTCGCACAGTTTTAACGAGAGGTGGGAGCCGGCAAAATCAGTATTGTGGGGCAAGGTACTGGCGGGTGCAGGGGGTCAGCAGATATCGAGGCCTGGGGGTTTACAAGTTGTGAGGACAACTCCCACTGAGACAGTTCCGAAAAGCTGGTGCTGGGGGAAGGAGCCAGACGGCACAGGCTGAGCTACGGAGATCGAGTACGTCGAACCCGGCAGTGCATTCCGCTACTCGGTGGTCGACTGCTCTCTGCCACAGTTTGTTAGGGTGGACAGCTGGACAGTTGTCGTGCCCACGTAGAATGCTGTGCAGAAATTGCAGCATACCCAGTATACGACACTGCTGCTGTCACCGTTGGCCTCGCCTCTCGTGGTATTGGATAAGCCTGCGACGGGACTGGAGTAGGGTCTGCCAAATGGGTGAACAGGGTAGGCTTAACTCCTACATCTTTCACAAAGATATGACTTCCATGACAATCTGTCAGGAGAGGGTGCGGGGTGAGGATGGACCACGATATTGAGCAGACTGTTGGGAGGGGGGAGAGGGGTGTAGTGCAGTATCACTTTAGGAGAGATGGGAAGAATTGTGACTTACTTTCTGCCGGAATTTTGCATGCCGTTTTTGTTCCGAGTCGATATTTCTATGTGGACACCATACATTAAGATGTTAGAAGTTATCTCACGTTTCTATTTACACATATGCCCATTTTCTCATAGGCAAGCAAGACCGATAACTTGCAGAATACACGCCAGCCTCCAATTCTAAGCAGTTCAGTTACATATTGTATGCCCTTTGCCGGGATAGAGATTATCTGGCTGTTTTTCAATGAGTTCCTTGTGGGGTGGTGGAATGGCCATGTAGGCAAAAATCAATATTCCATTTTAGTCCTTAGGAAGTACCAGAAATTAAATATATGTCGTGACTTCAATATTAATTTTGTATATGACTGTGCCAGAAAAAGGATGATGACAGATCTCCTAAATTCATATGATCTGATGCAGACGAAGTTTTTTCCAACTAGGGTGCAGGGGAACAGTAGCACAGCCATAGACAATATTTTTATTCATTCTTCATTACTAGATGGGCATTCTGTTAGTAAAAGGGTTAATGGCCTTTCAGACCACGATGCACAAATTTTAACACTAAAAGGCTTTTGTACTCAAACAAATGTCACATATAATTACAAACTATGTAGGAAATTTAATCCAGCAGTAATATACAGTTCTTTAAAAGTCATCAAAGAACAAGAGTGGCAGGATGTTTATAGTGCCGATAACATAGATGACAAATATAGTGCTTTCCATAACACATTTCTCATGCTCTTTGAGAGCTGCTTTAAAAATGGGGTACTAGCAGTAAATGGCAGCCTGGGTGGCTGTCTAGTGGGATAAGGATATCGTGTAGAACAAAGCGGGAACTATATCAAAATATTGGAAGTAGTCACAATCAAGCTACATTTGCCCATAACAAACAGTATTGTAAGGTGCTTAAAAATATTAGGAAAGCAAAGAGTATGTGGGGTGCAAATAGAATAGCTAATTTATAGGATAAAGTTAAAACCATATGGTCAGTTGTAAAAGAAGTGTCTGGTCGGCAGCACAAGGTCAGTTCGTAGTAAGCCGCGCGGGATTAGGCGAGCGGTCTCGGGCGCTGCAGTCATGGATTGTGCGGCTGGTCCTGGCGGAGGTTCGAGTCCTCCCTCGGGCATGGGTGTGTGTGTTTCTCCTTAGGATAATTTAGGTTAAGTAGTGTGTAAGCTTAGGGACTGATGATCTTAGCAGTTAAGTCCCATAAGATTTCACAAACATTTTTGAACAGTTCGTAGTAAAAATATTTCTGTCACTGATAAATCAGATATATGTACAGTATTTAACAATCATTTTCTGAGCATTGCTGGTGAATTAAATAAAAATTTAGTTTCTACAGGGAATTATGTAACTCTCTTGGAAGAGACTGATGTCTGAAATACTCCTCTGCGATACTTACAAGGGGGAGATTCAGTCAATAATTAAATCACTGAAGACTAAGGACTCTCAAGGATATGGTGGGGTGCTTAGCAGAACATTAAAGTACTATGCTGCACATGTTAGCCCTGTACTTGGCCATATTTGTAATTTTTCCTTTAGGAATGGTCAGTTTCCTGAACGGTTAAAGCGTTCAATAGTAAGGCCGCTTTATGAAATGGGATAAAGGGATAATGTAGACAATTTTAGACCTATTTCTATGCAATTGGTGTTTGCTAAAGTTATTGAAATAGATGTGTATGTAAGGAAAGGTGATCATTTTATATCACATAATTTGCTATCAAATGTACAGTTCAGCTTTAGAAGACGTTTAGCAACTGAAAATTATATGTTCCCTTTTCTCTGTGACGTACTGAATGGATTAAACAAAAGGTTTCGAACGCTAGGCATATTTTTTGATTTAAATAAGGTGTTTGATTGTGTTGATCACAAAATATTGCTCCAGAAGTTGGACCATTACGGAATATGTAGAGTAGCTCACAATTAGTTCACTTCTTACTTTAACAACAAACAGGAAAAGGTCATTATTCACATTGAGAATGGCTGTGATGTGAGGTCTGAGTGGGGTACGGTGAAATGGGGGAGGGGGGGGGGGGAGGGATCAGTGTTGGGGCCAGTCCTGTTCCTCATTTATATAAACGATATGCCATCAAGTATTACGTAACTCTAAACTATTTCAGTTTGCTGATGACACTAACTTGGTAGTAAAGGGTATTTTGTGCAACACTAGCTTGGTTTCAAACGGTGCAGTTCTTGAAATACCTTTATGGCTTGTAGAGAATAAACTAATACTAAATCACTGTGAGACTCACTTTTTACAGTTTCTAACATATAATTGAACAACAACAACAACAGTGTGGGTATATGATTAGTGAAACTGAACAGTTCAAATTTCTAGGTGTTCAGATAGAAAGTATACTGTCGTGGAAAGCCCACATTCAAGTTCTTGTTCAAAGACTTAATGATGCCATTTTAACTATTTAAACAGAATCTGAAGTAAGTGCTTGTTTGACATGAAAATTAATCTACTTTGTTTATTTCCATTCCCTTATGTCATATGGTATTATAATCTGGGGTAACTCTTCCCATTTAAAAAGGATATTTTTGTCTCAGAAATTGGCAGCTTGGGCAATAAGTGGTGTAAGTTCGAAAACCTCTTGTCGACAACTGTTCGCTAGTCTGGGTATTTTGATATTGGCCTCTCAATATATTCTTTACTGTTGTTTCTTGTTAATAATGTCAGGTTATTCTCAAGAATACGCAGTTTTCACTCAGTTAATAGTCATCTGAAATCCAACCTGCATTTGGATCAGACTTCCTTATCTCCTGTGCAGAAAGATGTGCAATATACTGCTGCATCCATTTTCAGTAAGCTACCACAAGAATTCAAAAATTTTAGCAGTAATCCATGTGCTTTCAAATCAAAACTGAAGACTTTCCTAATGTGTCACTCCTATTTTGTTGAGGAGTTCCTTGAAAAATTAAGCTGATTCCTATGTTATATAGTTGACTGTGTTTACTGACACTTATGGTTTCACTTTTTTCGGCTTCCTAAACATTTTATTTTTATCTGTTGTTATTTTTATGTTGTAATTTTGTGTATTGACATGTTTCACGACCTCGGAGAGTTGCTCCTCAATTTGGCCCTACGGAGCATGACGTGTAAATAAAATAAATAAAAATATGTACAAGTATTGTCTATAGTTCATATACTTTATTTCATAAATAAAAAAATCTAATTTCAGTCTTACGAAAGACATGGCCACAGCAGAGTGGTATCTACAGAGAGGCCCGGCAAGCACTTTTGCCTCGACGGCATATTCTGTGTGCCTTTCTCCAAGGGGAAGTCCTAATTTTTAAGTCACTTTCCTTCCATCGACTGGGCTTAATGAGCAGTCACTTTTAACACCTTTTTTGTCTTACCGTTCTACTGTTCTGACATGAGCGCGTATGACCTAAGCTATTTTTGCGCCCTAAAACACTACAAAACAAAACAAAACAAACATCTCAGATAAAATATTCTGGAGGTAAAATAGTCCCCCATTTGAATCTCCAAAGAGGGTGGGATGGGGGTGAGGGGGTGGGGGGGGTGGGGGATGATATCATCTGAAAAAATGAAACTGTCATTTTACGGGTCAGAGGATCCCTTGATTGGGTAGGGGGTTAGGGAATTAAAAAAGGGTTACAGGACAGTTGAAATTAGATAGAGTACGAAATAGCAAAGTGCAGATGGATGGAAGAACAGGATTTCTCATGAAGTCAGTACAATATTAACAACACAAAAGCAAACAGAAGTTATGCACGAGTAGGCCTAATAACAAATAATAAAATAGGAATGCAGGTAAGCTACTATGAGCAGCATTGTAGATGCAGACACAAAGCCCGCAACCAAAATAGTAGTACAGGTTTATCTGCAGACTAACTCCACAGATGATAAAGATACTGAAAGAATGTGTGATGAAATAATGGAGATTATTCAGGCACTTAAGGCAACAAGAATTTAATTGTAAGGGGTGTCTGTAATGGCTACTAGGAAAGTGAAGATAAAGAAAAATAGCACAACACAGACTGATGGAAAGTAATGGAAGGGGATGCTGTCTAGAAGAATTTTGCACTCAGCACAATTTAATTATTGTTAATACTCGGTTTAAGAATCGTGTAAAAAGGATGAATACTTGGATAAGACCTGGAGGCACTGGGAGGTTCCAGACTGGCTATAACAAGAGACAGTTGTGGACTCTGGCCAAAATTTAATGGTTATGAGCTGCAGACTAAAACTGAAAGAAATAGCAAACAGGTTGGACATGAAGGCGATGGGACCTGGATAAACAGAGACACAAAGCTCATACAGAGTTTCAGAGGGATCATTAGGCAACAATTTACCGAAAAGGGGGAAAGAAACATAGTACAAAAGAAATAGTAGCTGTAAGAGATGATATAGTGAAAGCAGCAGAGCATCGAGTAGGCAAAAAATTAATGCACAGCTTAGCATGCTGTTAATCAGTCGAGCCTGCAGAACAATGGCTCGACTGATTAACACCATGCTAAGCGATCGGAAGTTCCAGGTAGTCACTGGAAGTAACACAAGTTAGGAGAGGAAGCTGAACAACGGATTGCCTCAAGGAACAGTTCTCTCACCATTACTGTTCAACCTATATTTATCTGATCTACCTGACACTTCGTCCAGAAAATACTGCTATGCCGATGACCTGGCCCTAGCCATAAAACACCAGGAAATGAAGACAACAGAAGAGATTCTAACCAACGACCGTTCTGCATTAGATAATTACTTCAAAATCTGGCGACTCCAACACAGTGTGAGTATGACAAAAGTGTGTTCCTTCCATCTAAATAATCGGTTGGCGATCGTAAAACTGGAAGTAAGTTTCAGAGGCAGAATTCTTCGTCATAATTGGAATCCAAAATATCTTGGTCTCATCTTGGATCGTACACTATGCTTCAAACAACACCTTCTTAACTTAGCTCAAAAGTTGAGGACTCGAAAGAACATCCTCCATAAGCTATGCGGAACTACCTGGGGATCTTCAGCAACCACCTTGAGGTCTTCAGCTCTGGGCTTTGTGTACTCAAGTGCTGAGTATTGTGCACCTGTTTGGACGAGCAGCCATAATACAAGGCTTGTTGATAACCAGCTGAATACGACAATGCGCATAATATCTGTCGCAGTCAGATCTACTCCAGTTTATTGGCTTCCACTGTTAACCAGCATAATGCCTCCCAATCTACCTAGATGTACTGCCCTTATGAGAGAATTCCACAAGATCTCCAGGAATTCCAACCTACCTGTGCATAGCGATCTACCACTTTTAAATCGTAATCTACCTAGATGTATTGCCCTTATGAGAGAATTCCACAAGATCTCCAGGAATTCTAACCTACCTGTGCATAGCGATCTACCACTTTTAAATCGTAAGAGACTGAAATCACGCCATCGAACTCTGTACAATGCTGCTGACGTGGTTGCTAAGGATTTCAAACCTCTTGAAGAATGGAAAGGTCGGTTGGAAGCAGTGACAGATGTGCACCTGCATAACATCTTCTCAGGTGCTAAACTTCCAAGTGGATTCGACCTACCACGCAAGACCTGGACTACTCTCAACAGAATCCATACCAGCCATGGCCGATGCAGGGATGCCTTCTTTACGTGGAAGAAGCTGCCTGATCGAGCCTGTGACTGCGGGGCTCCATACCAGTGTTCACCACATTGTCAGTGAATGTAGGATTCGAGACTATCACGGTGCCAAAGAGGACTTCCTGCTAGCAACTCCAGATGCAGTGCGCTGGATTGAAGGATTGGATATTCAGTTATAAAGACAAACTTAAGTTTCTTGTGTGTCAATATGTACATATGTATATGTAATTTAATTTCATGATATGTCTGTAATAGCCATACGCTAAATAATTATGATCAATGCACATTATAAGTTTGTTTATAATGCTTGAAGTGTTGAATCTAATTGATGACAGGAGAAAATAGGAAAATGTAGCACGTGAGGCAGGCAAAAGAGGATAGAGATCGTTAGACGTAAAGTGCAAGGCTGTAGTAGAATGCATGAAAGTGGGACAGATAGATGTAGAATATGGGAAAATTGAAGAGACCATTCTAGAGAAGAGAAACAGCTGTATCAATATAAAGACATCATCTGGCAAACCAGTACTAGGCAAATGAGGTAAAGCTGGAAGGTTGAAGGAATATATATATATAAGGACTGTGAAACTGGAGTGGACAACATTTCCTCAAAATGACTGAGATCCAACCATAACAAAATTATTCCATATAGCATCCAAGATATATGAGACACAGAGAGTTCAAGAAGAATTTAATAATTCCAATTCTGATGAAGCCACGCACTAACGAGGGTGAATATTACAAAACTATAGCTTGCACTCACGCAAAATACCGATACAAATTATTTACGAAAGAATGAAAGAACAGGTAGAAGCGGTCCTTAGAGAAGATTAGTTTGGGTTATAAAATGGCAAAGCTATCTCTGTTTAGAGCATGTGTAGTTTTAGAAGAAGCTTTTGACCATGTTGACTGAAACACACACTAAAATTCTGAAGGAGCCAAAAGAAGAAGAAGAAGAAGAAAAATACACACCAAAATTCTGAAGAAGAAGAAGAAGAAGAAGAAGAAGAAGAACCCACACACCTGTGCAGGTACAGTGTGCCTGCTGCATATATACTGTTGCTCCCGGCATTGTGCTTTCAACCAGCCCTGTGTGTGTGTGTGTGTGTGTGTGTGTGTGTGTGTGTGTGCGTGCGTCATTAGGTTACGTTACGTTAGGTTTTTAATAAGAGGCTCCTTGGGAAAAATTTATTTTTGAACATGTTCTCTCCAATCAAAGTTACAAATTTTTTTTGACATAAAGTGTCTGCCTTAAAGGTTACATCACAGCTATCCTAAACTTACGCCATTTATTCATTGTCTGCATGTTGATAGTACAAGGAGAAATTGTGAAACTTGTAGCCTTGTTGTCACAAATTTTTGGTTGTTTCTTCTGAATATGTTGTGACCAGAAAAAACAGATTTTTTTCCTCTCCTCTTCTCGCCCTCCCACCCCCCCTCTCCCCCGAACACACACAGGATTTCCCTTCTATAATGAAATGAGAATGTCCAGCGTTTCTCGCTTCCAACCATATCGCCTGTCCACCGCTCCATCATAGGCCGTGTAGAACTAGCAGCTGAAAAATCCACTATTGTTCCCATCATACGTCACAGTCCGTGTAAACTATGATGCAAGAAATACATAAGTATGCCACTGGCCTCGATCTAGTGTTTTAGCATTTCCTGCTGAAATGTGTGCTATTGTTGAGTATTTGTTCAATTTTAAAGCCAGTCTGATTCCAAGTACAAATGAATTCAGGCAAGGCGCAGTTTAAATACGACAGGTGTTCATGAAAAGGCAAAGAACGCAGTATAGATTCCCACAGTTTGGCACACAATTAAATTTGCTGCCCGCTCTTCACTCCACTCACTGCACTCATCATAGTTCCTCTTACAACCCTTCCGCACTGCTGCGCAATAGTGAAACTCTTGTAGGGTGCAGGTTGTTCCAAGACAGCCGAGAAGGATGTGAGAGGACGTCAGCCAATAGTACGTTGACTGGAGCCACACCGTGGCAGGGGCGGCCCGTATACGAGGAGAATAGAAGGGCTGTTCCAGGCTAGCCCCGGCCGCACTAGAAGAACCGCCATAGAAGACGAGCCGAGATCCAAACGATTTAGCCGTGACTTTTCATCTATATCAACAGCTTGCATGGAAATTGTATATATCGAACGACATTGATTATTTTCATGTTGCCAGTTGCTTGCAAATACTGTTTGTGAAAAGGCAAAGTTAAGTATTGTCAGTTCAATTTACTTTAATAAACTCTGTTAATAAGATCTGCTTGAACGTTGTCTCGCTATCCGAGAAAACAGCTTCCTAGGCACCCTATATTAGTCCAGTGGGCAGGGTGCCACATAGGTCATATGTAACAATAGATTGTTGTTGTTGTGGTCTTCAGTCCTGAGACTGGTTTGATGCAGCTCTCCATGCTACTCTATCCTGTGCAAGCTTCTTCATCTCCCAGTACCTACTGCAGCCTACATCCTTCTGAATCTGCCTAGTGTATTTATCTCTTAGTCTCCCTCTACGATTTTTACCCTCCACGCTGCCCTCCAGTACTAAATTGGTGAAAGTGTGATAGTGTAAACAGGCGTTACAAGATCGTGGGATGAGTGAAAGTTCGAGATTGCTGTAACAATACATACTAATATATAAATTCAGCCCAAAACTCGAACTTTCACTCATCCCACGATCTTGTAACGCCTGTTTACACTATCACCACAATAGGTCTTTCTGCTGTAATTTATTCTTTAGATAACAACTCCAGCGAATTTAATGTGATTTATTTCATTTGTTAGTAATTTAATTCCAGATTAATTTTCTGTCTCGTTTCAATCTTAACATCACTATCATCATCTAAAGCGGATTAAAAGCTGGTGACATTTTTCCACAACATCCTAATATACGAACAGCAACTGAATTTATCGTTTACGACTCGTGTGGTAAATTGTTACAGTTTCTCATAACCAAATAGAATACTGACTTGGATTCAGAATCACATATTGGTTTTTGAAAAACAAGACGAACGTTGCCTTTACTTAAAACAAATAAATGTGTATGTACAGTATCTGTAGATGTACTAGAACTTTTATTGCAAATCTGTTCAAAAACACAAGTTTGTAAGCTGAAGAAATTTAATGCTACTTCCTCCTGTGTTTCACAAAATCGTTAATTTTAAACCAGAGCATTAAACTGTTATACTGGCTAATCCACACTTTCTCGCGTATCGCGTAGTGCTAGCTAGTGCCCCGAGTCAAATATCACACAATCGAAAGAGTAAGGTCGATATTGTATCGGGCGCTTCGGCAAATCGGTAAGTCTCAAATCTATTTGCTTGGTTGGTTGGTTTGAGGTGGGGTTGGGGGCGGGGGAGGGGGGGAAGGAGGGATGGGACCAAACTGGCTGGTCATTGATCCCTTGTTCCTATAAAACTAGTCCATACGGGAAAGGACAAAACAAACGAGACTTACAGCACAAAACCGGGAGAAAAGATAACCACAAGAATGATAGAAGGCCAACAAACGCTACAATGGACAAAGTAGGACACGAACATCACACAGAGGAACAAGAAACAAGTAGAACATGAGAGCAGATGACGGTGGCTGACTGATCGTGGGAATAAAAAAGGATAAACCAGCCACTCTGCAACACATTAAAACTTCCAGCCTAAAAACACTAGTGGAGAGAACACATGAGTGACAAAGGACATGTGCTAAAACATAGATAGAACAATAATACCCCCCACCATGTACGAAACGTAAATCTAAGTCATCCGATGAGGCGTTGTCAGCTAAAATTAATGGTAACGAGTCCGGTAATTGAAGATTATGTCGCGCGGCAAATAAAGAAGGACAGCGCAACAGAATGTGGGCCACCATCAACTGGCCGCCACACCGAGGATGGGATGGGTCTTCAGGGCGGAGGAGATAGCCGTGGGTCAGCCAAGCGTGGCACATTCGGAGCCGGCAGAGGACCACAGAGTCCCTGCGAGAGGCCTGCACGGAGGACTTCCAAATATTCGTGGTCTCCTTATGGCACGCAGTTTATTGTGCATACCGAGGTTATGCCATTCGGTAACCCAAAGCCGAGAAACCTTGCGGCGTAATACCAAACGCAGGTCAGTTTCAGAGGTGCCAATCTCCAGAACTAGTTTCTAAGTAACCTGTTTGGCCAGCCTGTCGGCAAGTTCATTTCCTGGGATTACGATATGTCGTGGGTCCAGACAAACACCACCGAACGACCAGACCATTCCGGGGGCACAGACGGACTCCTGGATCATCACTACCAAAGGATAGCTCGTACGCTGCTGAAGAAGTCATTAGAGACAAGAAAGGACCGCCACAGCACAGACCATGGACAAGTAAAAAGGTCCCCGGATTTCACGTTTAAATATACACATTATTCCAGCTGAAAATAAACTTTTTCTGTGTTAAGTGACAGTATACTTCTCCTCGGAATTCAGTCCTTTGAATTGTTATGGATTTTTGCACCGGCGTAGAATTTAGCAGCACTTCAGAAAACAAAGCTCAAAGTAAAAAAAAGTTTTGGAAAGATCTGTAATGTGCAGCAACATGTACACTGAATATTTACATATTATGAAAGTATACGAGGATGAGACAAATGAAGACCTTAAATAGTTTTTTTAATATTATTTATTGTGCAGAAGTGGTACAAATCTGTATCACTTTTCAAAATACACTCCTGGAAATGGAAAAAAGAACACATTGACACCGGTGTGTCAGACCCACCATACTTGCTCCGGACACTGCGAGAGGGCTGTACAAGCAATGATCACACGCACGGCACAGCGGACACACCAGGAACCGCGGTGTTGGCCGTTGAATGGCGCTAGCTGCGCAGCATTTGTGCACCGCCGCCGTCAGTGTCAGCCAGTTTGCCGTGGCATACGGAGCTCCATCGCAGTCTTTAACACTGGTAGCATGCCGCGACAGCGTGGACGTGAACCGTATGTGCAGTTGACGGACTTTGAGCGAGGGCGTATAGTGGGCATGCGGGAGGCCGGGTGGACGTACCGCCGAATTGCTCAACACGTGGGGCGTGAGGTCTCCACAGTACATCGATGTTGTCGCCAGTGGTCGGCGGAAGGTGCACGTGCCCGTCGACCTGGGACCGGACCGCAGCGACGCACGGATGCACGCCAAGACCGTAGGATCCTACGCAGTGCCGTAGGGGACCGCACCGCCACTTCCCAGCAAATTAGGGACACTGTTGCTCCTGGGGTATCGGCGAGGACCATTCGCAACCGTCTCCATGAAGCTGGGCTACGGTCCCGCACACCGTTAGGCCGTCTTCCGCTCACGCCCCAACATCGTGCAGCCCGCCTCCAGTGGTGCCGCGACAGGCGTGAATGGAGGGACGAATGGAGACGTGTCGTCTTCAGCGATGAGAGTCGCTTCTGCCTTGGTGCCAATGATGGTCGTATGCGTGTTTGGCGCCGTGCAGGTGAGCGCCACAATCAGGACTGCATACGACTGAGGCACACAGGGCCAACACCCGGCATCATGGTGTGGGGAGCGATCTCCTACACTGGCCGTACACCACTGGTGATCGTCGAGGGGACACTGAATAGTGCACGGTACATCCAAACCGTCATCGAACCCATCGTTCTACCATTCCTAGACCGGCAAGGGAACTTGCTGTTCCAACAGGACAATGCACGTCCGCATTATCCCGTGCCACCCAACGTGCTCTAGAAGGTGTAAGTCAACTACCCTGGCCAGCAAGATCTCCGGATCTGTCCCCCATTGAGCATGTGTGGGACTGGATGAAGCGTCGTCTCACGCGGTCTGCACGTCCAGCACGAACGCTGGTCCAACTGAGGCGCCAGGTGGAAATGGCATGGCACGCCGTTCCACAGGACTACATCCAGCATCTCTACGATCGTCTCCATGGGAGAATAGCAGCCTGCATTGCTGCGAAAGGTGGATATACACTGTACTAGTGCCGACATTGTGCATGCTCTGTTGCCTGTGTCTATGTGCCTGTGGTTCTGTCAGTGCGATCATGTGATGCATCTGACCCCAGGAATGTGTCAATAAAGTTTCCCCTTCCTGGGACAATGAATTCACGGTGTTCTTATTTCAATTTCCAGGAGTGTAATCTCCCCCATACTCAATGCAAGTCCTCTAGCGCTGACAAAGTGCATAAATTCCTTTAGAAAAAATTCTTTTGGTAGTCCGCTCAACCACTTGTACCTCTTCATCAGAACGGAACTTCTTTCCTCCCATTGCGTCTTTGAGCGGTCCAAACAAATGGAAATCACTTGGGGCAAGATCTGGTGAGCATGGTGGATGAGGAAGAGACTCAAAATGCAGGTATGTGATTGTTGCAACTGTTGTACGGACAGTGTGGGGCTTTGCTTTGTCAGGTTGCAAAAGGACACCTGCTGACAGCAATCCACGTCGCTTTCATTTGATTGCAGGCCGCAGATGATTTTTTAGGAGATCTTTGTATGATGCACTGGTGACAGTGGTCCCTCTAGGCATGTAATGCTCCAAAATGACGCCTTTTCGTCCCAAAAGAAAATCTGCCTAACCTTCCTTGTTGATGGCTCTGTTAGTAACTTCTTTGGTTTTGGTGATGAGGAATGGCACCATTCCTTGCTCGCTCTCTTCATTTTCGGTTGGTGGGAGTGAACCCAGATTTCATCGAACGTAACGATTCTTACAAGGAAGCCATCACCTTCTCGTTCAAAGTGCCGAAGAACTTCGTCACAAGCATCATCACGTCGTTCTCTCATTTCAGGAGTCTGCTGCTGTGGTACCCATCTTGCATACACTTTGTGAAACTGGAGCACATCATGCACAATGTGATGTGCTGACCCATGATTAATCTGTAAACATGTTGCAATGTTATTCAGTGTCACTCGGCGGTTTTCCTTCACTATGGCTTCAACTGCTGCAATGTTCTGTGGAGTCACAACTCGTTGTGCCTGACCTGGACGAGGAGCATCTTCCACTGAAGTCACACCATTTGCGAACTTCCTACTCCATTCATAGACTTGCTGCTGTGACAAACATGTATCACCGTACTGAACCTTCATTCGTCGATGAATTTCAATAGGTTTCACACCTTCGCTCCGCAAAAACCGAATAACAGAACGCTGTTCTCCCCTGATGCAAGTAGCAAGTGGGGCGGCCATCTTTATATTGATAATGCGACGGTATGTGTGCCTCTGCACTATGCTGCCACCTACAGGCCATTCTGCACGCTGTTTTTAGCACGCTTACCAGCTTACAGTATAACGGCCCGAAATTTCGATTTGTTATTACAAATTTAATGTTTTCATTTGACTCACCCTCGTAAATTCAAATTCCACCAAAAATTGGCATGTTACTTTCCAAAGCATTAAAATCGATATTGCGATGCGCTTTCCTAAGCCAGTCATAGTTCACGTCACGTGATCTCGCCAGCCGATGACAGTGGATATTCAGAGCGTAGGACACGTGATGTGGTCAGCAAACAGCAACATCACTGCTAAGTACAGAAAACACAGAAATAGTAAAAGTTAATAATTTAAATTAATATACACAGTGTTGCTACAAGAAAGGCAAAGCTTTCACATGTAATGTTGGTCTCAAAGATTAATAAACTGCAAGAGAAGCTAAGCTTTCACATATAATGTTGATCTATTTTGCGTGTGTTATACTTTAAGATTCATCACACAAATGTGCTAGTCAAATTTTTAATAATGATGTAAATGTCTGACCATCTGGGCTCGAAATTCTTCTAAATTGCCACCCTCAAAAAGTTGATATTTAAAATGAGAGTTAAATGCTCTGTGATTTAAGAAATTCATTGTACATTCTCCCACATATTTCGTATTGCGTAAAAGTAAGTTTAGTTTGAAAGTAACTCTTTTGAAACCACCATTCACAATATTTTCCCGCGATCTGTTAGAAACAGGTTTATTTCAGCAGTTGCCAGATTGTGCTTGCGCAGCTATGACAACGCAGGAACCCCGTACGTTTGTGTGTCTAAAACATTAAACTTCTTACATTATGTCATAAAAGAAATACGACATCAGAGAATACTCCACGAGCATCGGAATTTCATGAACCATTCTAAAAGGCTGAAAGTGCAGATTCGTATGTCCAGATTCAGGTGTAAATTTTCTTGAAGTACCAGTACTGTATTATCTCACATTTGGTTCTTTATTACAGCATAATGCCATATGTGCTAGAAGATGAAAACGTGCACTTGAAATACAGTGAATAGTTTAAACTAGTGAATAGAGTAGGTTTAAGCACTTTATTTGAAATAAATTGACTGCTTCAGAGGTAAAGATTAATAAAAGCCAAATTTCTTTAGCAAACAGAAAAAAATAACTTCATTGTTCTTCAAGACGATTAATGTCTGACTGTCAGAAGGGTAGAAATAAAATAAAATCTGAAACCAATAACATATTTCAGCCTTCCGCAATTATGTGAATGTATTTTAATTCACTTGATAGCTCCCGGTCACAGAAATTCGTTTTGTTTGCATTTAACATGAGAGCAATAAACAAGTACGAAACACCAAAATCACTGAACGTAAACAGGTCACGTGGAGACTACCCACCTCCCCACTACAATTAAGATCGCCTTTGTATCAATGCCGGATATACAATACTTCCGAACCGGGGCAATGCAATGCTAGATAGTAGTGGTGCCCCCCCCCCCCCTCCTCTCGACGGTTGGTGGTAGGGCGCCAAATATTTAAAAAAATATATAAACATATGTTCATTTTGTAGCGCACATCTTTCTGAACCCCCCCCCCTCCCCCCCACCTCCCATGAACCATGGACCTCGCCGTTGGGGTGGAGGCTTGCGTGCCTCAGCGATACAGATAGCCGTACCGTGGGTGCAACCAAAACGGACGGGTATCTGTTGAGAGGCCAGACAAACGTGTGGTTCCTGAAGAGGGGCAGCAGCCTTGCTGTGCTGGTACTGCGAACGGCTGAAAGCAAGGGGAAACTACAGACTAATCTGGTTGTGTAACACTAACCAAAACGGCCTTGCTGTGTTGGTACTGCGAACAGCTGAAAGCAAGGAGAAACTACAGCCGTAATTTTTCCCGAGGGCATGCAGCTTTACTGTATGCATGGAGAGCTGCGTCAAACCAGACTCAGAACTGAAGACCACAACAACAACAACATCTTTCTGAAGGGTCTGATGGTTAAAACGTGTGTGTTCGCGGAAATATAAGACATGTTATTTGGTCTTAAGTGTGCCAAAGTGGAATGCCAGGCCTCTTCACAAAGCATTCTGCTGTCTATTAAAAATCTAAAAAACCGCCTCGATTGCGAAAAAAGCACCTTTGTTTTCTCTCTAATGTTGCAACAGCTTTACATGGTGAGCCTTCATTTCTGCCAAAGAAAGTATTACCTCATCAAAGGTTTTGCTACATGAAAAAACAAAATGTCGGTTTCTAATACTGAAAAAGCTGTCAGCACAAACACTACCCAAGACTGGCGTGATTTCTCGAGCTGCTTATGTGTATTTTGTCACTGTCTGATACATAAAACGTAATTGGCCTTTCTCATATGGCAGCAATTGTAACACACACCAAATAAACGAGACTGCTTTGGCACAACTGGTCATTTTTATAACGCGAAGTACTAATATCAAATGCCTGTTTTAGACCTATTATGAGCGAAAAGCTTTATGTTAGGAAATAGTTTCACATTTCATTCGTACGTTCCAGCTTGTCGAGTACAAGTTCGAGAAGCAGTAATAAGAAATTTTTATATAAATTTGGAATCGTCATTTTCTTCAATAATTTGTATGATGTCTAAGCTTCTTCTCCTTCCTCGTTATAGCAAACAATCTTGTTATCACTAATACTATAATTATTCCTGCCAGTGTCAAAACTTACTCTCAGGTTACGTGTTATTACGTGTTCGTTAATGCGTTTTCCACGCTACTCCCAGAACATTCGACAGGCCAATGTGTGCTGAATGCTAGGTGCTTTGTGAAACGAGATTTGTTTTTCGTCAAGTATATGAATTTAGCAACACCCCCCTATGAAATTGCTGCCCGGGACAGAAACCCCGGTTTGCCCCCTCCCCCTTCCCCCCCCCCCCCCCCCCCCCACCCTCCGCCAGACCTGTGCAGCTTGGGTGTGCCGGTAAAATTTTTCCACGTAGCATCTAGCAGCTTGCTGCTACTGCTTATACAGCTAATAGCCACACTTCTGTGGCCAGGAGCAGGAGAAGGTATCACTCTAACGCGACTGAACTATGCATGCGCATGAGTCCTCTCGTAACTGCTCAAACGAATCCAACGTAAACAGTTGTGACATCAAGCTCATCGGAGGCAATTTGTTGTTATGAAGCATTGCATAGACTTTCTAAAGCCTTTGACAGATTTTCCTGTTGGCAGACGTTTGTATTGGCACTGTATTTTGTTGTTGTGTATGGCGCATTTCCTTTGCAACTTAAGTTTTTTTTTGATTTTTCATTTTTTTGCCACCCCCCCCCCCCCACCCCCACCCCTACTGGTTCATCTTTTATTGCTGCAGTATTATTCTGCAGTAGTGGGATACGGTAACATCCTTGGTTAGAATATTGGTTCTTACCAGTCAAAATTACAGAAATTTAACTGAAAACTAAAACAATGAAAAATTGCTGAAATTCTAAAAAAATTCCGAGTTTTTCGAAGTTTTCTCCCAGATGAAAAAGTTCCCTGGTTTCTTCCGGGTCTCCCAGTTGTCCGGGTCATATACACTCAGACGAATGGGAAATGCTCAAAGCATGAGATGTAGTCACCAGCTCTGCAGTGAAAACACTGCAGCCAACCAGCAAGGAGCGCTGTTCAATATGTCCTGTACGAGAATAAGAGAAGCCAACATGACTCTCAGCCAGTGTAAACTACTTCAGAGCCCTGGGAAGCATTAAGAATCGAGAGGAAGTGACAGCGGAGAGCCTCAGGAGGAACTGAGTCCTTAGGGCCATGTGAAAGATCCAAACAAAGCTGCAGCCTAGGTATACACTTTAAAGGCATACGTGAATGGACCTGGAAGAGAGGTGGTAAAGAAAAGGACTAGTCCAGACAGGAGGGTATGGATACAAACTGGAATCATACTCCCTGACCTCGGTCGCCAATGCAGGAGGAGAACTGCCGCAGTTGGGAAAAGGAGACAGTAATTTGGATGCTAAGGAGTGCTTTAAATGTGTGTGACATAATTGGCAATCAGTTGGTGGCGCCTGATCTGCAACAGAGGGACCCCAGACTCCACTAGTACGCTGATCACCGGACTCGTCCTAAAAGCTCCTGTCGCTAGTCGAACTCCACAGGGGTGTGCTGGGTCGAGTAAACGCAACACTGACGGTGGCGTCGAGTCATAATCCAGATTACCATAGTCAAGGTGGGATTGAACAAAGGCTATGTAGAACCGCTGCAGTGTAGAGCGATCTGCACCCCAGTTGGTATTGCACAGACAGTGGAGGGTACTGAGGTGTTAGCAGCACTTCGCATAAGCTGATGATGATGAGGAAGTCAAGTCGAATGGGCGTCGAAAACCAGTCCTATGAATCGATATGTCTCCACTACAGTGAGGGGATTGTCATCATGGTAAAGTTATGGTTACGGATGGATGGCACGACGCCGACAGAAGTGGATGACGCACGACTTCACGGCTCAAAACTGGAAGCCGTGGGCCAGAGTCCAGGATTGCACCTCGTGGATGACTCCTTGTAGGTTCCGCCAACTGGAAGAGCAATAGGAAATGCAAGAGTCGTCTGCGTACAAAGAAGGTGAACCGTACAGCCACGCAGCTCCTGCTAGACCATTAACGGCCTCTAAAAATAGAGACACACTCAATACAGAACCCTGCGGGTACATGGGAGGAACTATGGGTGAGGATGATGGGCTGATAGCTATGCACATCAAGTGAGTTTTTACTAGGTTAAGCACTGGAACAATAGTGCTGTCCTGCCATTTCGCCAGGAATACACTATAGCTACAGATGCATTTGAAGATGATGAAGAGATGTCACTGGTAATCTGATGAGAGATGTTGAATCATTTGAGCACAGGTGCGATCTGGTCCAGGGGATGTGTCTGGACAATGGACATGGGCGAGGAGGAGCTCCCACTCAGTAAATGGAGCATTATATAGTTCACTGTGGCGTGTAGTGAACGAGAGGAGTTTCCCTTCCATATGCCATTTGAGGGTGCAAAAGGCGGGATAGTAATTCTCCGATGCAGAGGCCCAAGCATAGTGCTGACAGGAAGATGGGGAAGTGGTCACTATCACACAAGTCACCGTGGGCTCTCCAGTGGACAGAAGGGAGAAGTCCTGGGCACCAAAGTGATAAATTAATGGCCGAGTAAGTATCCTGAGCCACACTGAGATATGTAGGGGCCCCAGTGTTTAAGAGGCAGATGTCTTGTTGAGACAGTAAATTCTGGACATCTCTACCTCGGCCAGTAATTGTGGAGCCACACCACAAGGGGATGTGTGTGTTTAAAATCTCCCAAAAGTAGGAAAGGTTTGGGGAGTTGATTAATCAGTGCAGCCAATTTGTTCACAGGTACTGCACCTTCTAGGGGAAGATATACACTGCAGACTGTTATTCCTCGAGTTGTCCTAATTCTAACAGCTGCAGTTTCGAGAGGAATTTGAAGGAACACAGGTTCGCTTCCTGCCGAGTTCAGGACAGATACATACTCCGCCTGACACTATTGGAGCCACAACGGTTTCTGTAAAATTTCCTATAGCCTGGGAGGGGCAGGGGTCCACATTGCAGTGAACCAGGTTTCCTGGACGCCAATGCAGGAAGCAGGTGTAAAGTTTAACAGTTGTAGCTCAGCCAGGAGGTGGAAAAAACCGCCGCAGTTCCACTGGAGGATAACATTGTCTTGAGGCTTGGAAGGCATGAAGCAATCAAGAAGGCAGTTTATGTCTCAGGGTCACCTGCTGCCACCGACTAAGTACCTGTGCGATCTATATCCACCATGTCTGAGAGTTCGGCGAGCTCTACGACTGCGGACGCCAGAACCTCCACCTCATCCTCAGATGCAGAACTTTTAGACAGTGGTGGTGTGGATGCCATCGCAGTTTCTTTGTTCTTGGGAGTCTTCTTCTTCTTCTTCGATTTATCTTGCTACTCCGTGGGTTTCTCTAGCTGGGAGCGCTTCACTAATTTAGTCTCAGGGACTGAGTAACATCTTCACTCCATACGACCAGTTGCCTGCGGGTGCTTCAGCCACTGGCAGATGTCCTCTTTCCCACTGGTAAGAACCTGAGAAGGGAGAAATCCAAGGGACCTCTTCCTAGTGAGAGCAGCCAAAGAAGACTGGTGTTTCTTCAGCAGAGAAGTGGGGACTGATATCCCAAATGGTTGGGGGGGGGGGGGGCGGGGGCCATTGTTCCCAAAGTGGGTGGTGTGGGAGTAACAGGCTAACTATAAATGGTAGAACTGCTGCGGCTGGAATCGCAGTTGTAGCTGTGGCATAAGATGCTATCATGCAGACAGGATGCAGCCTTTCAAATTTCCTATCAGCTTCAGTGTAGGTCAGACAGTTCACAGTCTTGTATTCCACGATTTTCCTTTCCTTCTGTAGAATCCTGCAGTCTGGCAAGCAAGGGGAATGTTGCTTGCTGCAGTTCACAAAGGTCTGAGACAGGGCACATCGCGTATTGGAATGTTATGGACGTCCACAATTGCGACATGTAACGCTTGAAGTACAGCGGGAAGGCATGTGCCCGAACTTCCAGCAGTTAAAGCACCGCATTGGGGATAGGGAATATTGCTTTACATCACATCAGTATGCCATCATATTGCCCTTCTCGGGTAATGTATCACCCTCAAAGGCCAAGATGAAGGCACCAGTGGCCACCTGATTGTCCTTTGGACCCTTCTGGACGCACCAGACAAAATGAACACCTCGTCACTCTAAGTTGGTGCGCAGCTCATCATTTGACTGCAAAAGAAAGTCCCTGTGGAATATAATACCCTGGACCATATTTAAACTCTTAGGGGGCATGATGGGAATAAACATCCCCCTGCTTATCACACGCGAGTAATGCCTGGGACTGGGCAGAGGATGCTGTTTTTGTCAGGACTTACCCAGATTGCATTTTGGACAATCCCTCAACCTTCCAAAACTTGTCCACTAAAGGGTCCACAAGAAACTGAGACTTCATCGATATGAAGGATTCCCCATCAGCTCTCATATGCAATATGTACTGGGGCGAATAAGGTTCACTTCCACCTTTAACCTGAGTTTCCTCCCATGATCTGGTCATGGAGGGGAACAATTTGGGGTCATACTTCCTGGCACCAAATTGAGACCTCAAACACAAGAGATGACGTCATCCACTTCATACCACCCACTCCGACCAGGGTCCTTTCCACACATGCGCCACCCAACCTTAGCAAAGGCCACCTGGCAGGATGTCCATTTCCGGGAATCTCGATGCCACAGGTAGATGGGCATCTACTCCTTGGTATATGTGGGGAATTGACGGCGCAGGCATCAGCAGAGCGATCCCAGTGTAGTTAGGGGGCTACAACCAAGAAGCTAAATGGCGATCCCACCACAATGGACAGACTAACTTGCTGGATGTTGGGTGCAACCAAGTCCATTATCATCGTCGTTGCAGGAAACGACACTGCACGGTGGATGGAGGAAACTGTAGTGCTTCGAGAATTTCCGCTTAAATTCTGGAACCACTCGTTCTCCTACCATCTCGAACACATGATATTTTAAAAATAAGTCTGAGAGAACGTACATACAGCGCAACACATGTTTGTGTGTGCTGGCTGGAAAGGAGTCACGAGCACATGGTAGACGATGGTCGAACAGCATCGACAAGTGTTTGCCGCACCCGCCACGGAAGTCGTACTGGAAGAACAACGAATGTTTGTGTATCTCATGGTGTTTTATATCGTTGATTATTGTAATGAGAATAAATAAGAACAGTTGAAAAAATTGTTAATTGTACTTCACGTGTTGGACTTGATAGAAGCAAGACAGGTTGATAAATTATGTGGCTGTAAAAACTACGCTATTGTAAATGTATTTAGTCGAGTCTAATGCTAGACGAATTAGAGAAGTGGTGAATTTGTTCTTTGTGGCTGAAATATACCAAGAGTAAGCTAAAAGTATTCTGCGAGTATTGATTTACTTCATGAGTAAAGAGAGAGAGAGAGAGAGAGAATCTGATAAATTCCGTTAACCGGCAGTATTCTTCAAAGAACATTATGAATCACCTTGAAGAAAATGACTTATTGATACATAACTAGCACGGATTCAGAAAATATCGTTCTTGTGCAATACAGGTTCATTCCCATGAAGTCATAAGTGCTGTCGACGAGGGATCTCAGATCGATTCCATGTTCCTAGATTTCCAGAAGGCTTTTGATACTGTTCCTCACAAGCGACTATTAATCAGATTGTGTGCATATGCAATATTGTCTCAGTTGTGTAACTGGATTCGTGATTTCCTCTCAGAGAGGTCACAGTTCGTAGTGATAGACGGTAAATCATCGAGTAGAACAGAAGTGATATCTGGCATTCGGCAAGGTAGTGTCAAAGGCCCTCTGCTGTTCCTTATTTACATAAATGATCTAGGTGATAATCTGAGCAGCACCCTTAGATTGTTTGCAGATGACGCTGAATTTACCGTCTAGTAAAATCATCAGACGATCAATTCCAATTACAAAATTATCTAGAGAGAATTTTTGTATGGTGCGAAAAGTGGCAATTGGCAGAAAACAAAGAAAAGTGTGAGGTCGTCCACATGGGTATTCAAAGAAATCCGATAAATTTTGGGTATACGATAAACCGCACAATCTAAGGGCTGTCAATTCGACTAAATACCAAGTAATTACAATTACGAGCAACTTAAATTGGAAAGACCACATAGATAATATTGTAGGGAAGGCGAAACAAAGACTGTGCTTTGTTGGTGGAACACTTAGAAGGTGTGACAAACCAACGAAAGAGACAGCCTACATTACACTTGTCCGTCCTATGCTGGAATACTGGTGCGGGGTGTGGGATCCTTACCAGGTGGGATTGACGGGGGACATCGAACAAGTGCAAAGAGTGGCAACTCGTTTCATGTTATCGTGCAATGGGGGTGAGAGTGTCACTGATATGAGTTGGGGTGGCAGTCACTGAAACAAAGGTGGTTTTCTTTGCGGCGAGATCTGTTTACGAAATTTCAATCACAAACTTTCTCTTCTGAATGCATAAAAACTTTGTTGACACCCACCTACGTAGGAAGAAATGGTCATCATAATCAAATAAGAGAAATCAGAGTTCGAACGAAACGATTTAGGTGTTCCTTTTTCCCATGCGCCATTCGAGAGTGGAATGGTAGAGAAGTAGTATGAAAATGGTTCGATGAACCCTCTGCCTGGCACTTAAGTGTGAACTTCAGAGTAACCATGTAGATGTAGATGTAGAAGTAGTTTTAGGATTCGACGTAGCCGGCTATCCAGAGAAGAAGATCGGCTGTGCATGACACATAAGTCAACTGATGAGAGAGAGGTGTGAATTGTGAATGAAATCCAGTTTCGCACCACTTCTCATGTCGTCAAAACGTTAGAACGTGGTGACCTAAGTGACAGAAATCGAAAAAAAAACAGGAATTTTAAGACGAGAACGGGAGGGAGACATTTTGAGTTGCCATAGCAATCTGGCATAACAAGATAAGACTACTGCTTCGAGCAATTGGGTTGAGTCCAAGAAAGCAAATGGAAGAGAGTTACGTATGCAACAGAGTAAAAGACTAACGAAAGTAATATAGTCAAAAGAGCAGACAATAGACCTCAACATTTAAGGCTAAGAAGAGTTACGCCGAGAATACTTGGACTGGGAAGATTCGCTGTGGAGAGTACACAGCTCTCGCACACACAGTGCAACTGACGCCGACACAGTAGCCGGCCTCGCATCCGACGACGCGAGCGCCAGTACGCCAGTGCTGCTCGCCGACGCCGACGCCGACGCCGACGCCGACGCCGACGCTTACACCAACGTTCGATGCCGCCGGCGCCAGTGCTATTCAAAGGCGCCGAATACACATCCGCTCACCAATGCAGCTAGAACTCTACGCCGGGTGAGCGTAAAACAATAATTATTTGAGTTTAAAGTTGAAGGAACTGTTGAAATAAACTGTAATATTGTAGTTATTGTAAGTAGAGTAAATTTTTTAAGAATGCTCACGAGGTCTAAAACGTGTGAAGTTATGGATCAGGAACAGCAACTAGGAGAAACTTCAGAACCAGCCATGGCTATTAAAGTGAGTAGGGAAATGCCAGACTGGTCTGAAGTAGGGAATTTAATCAAAGCTTAAAACGACCAAATTACTTCTTTAAGTAAAAATTTAGGAGCACAGAGAGCAGTTTTAAATGCTCAAAGTCTTAACTTAGATTCAGTAAACACTCAGTTGAATGATAAGTTGGATGACCAGAGGGCAGATTCAGCAACTGTAAGTGAAAAGCTCGATGCACAGAGCGCTAATTTGAGTAGAGAAATAGACACAGTGAATACTCAAGTAAATAATAAATTGGACATTCAGAATAAAACTTTACGACTGTTAAGTGCAAAAGTAGATGAACAAATTAAGAAATTTAGCCAGTTGTGTGAAGGCATTGGAAATTTGAAGACTGAATTTGACATTTTAACTACTAAAGTGGAAAATTTTGGAATGATTTTTAAGTAGTCACGTCATTCAGCTGTTCACTGACTTTAAACAGAGTAACCAATTCCGAGATTTAGGAAAGAAGTTATAATTCCATTTTGAAGATAAATGTAATAGTGTAGAGTCTGAATTTAGCGAAAAATTAGGATCATTTCAGAGTGTATGTAACTTTACATTTGATGCTGTAAAACAAAGATTACACACTTCAAACGAAAGTGTTGTGAAGCAGTACAAAGTAATTCCTATAATCCAGTCGCAAATTGCAGGCGTTAACACTCAAGTTGATATCGTGGAAAGAAATTTTAAAGAGAAACTAGCCACTTCAGGCATAATAAATATCAGTAATCTGGAAGAACAAATAGAAGAGATGATAGACAGAAAAGTTGCCGCCGACAACGTGTCTCCGATTTTATCTTGCGATCTTAGTAATACTAAGAGAAATATAGATGAGCTATGGAAAGAATTCAGACTTATACAGGACAAAGTGGAAAATAGGGTGACTTTCCCTAACATACTATTATCTAGTGAAGTAATGACAGATTTACAATGGGGAACAAATTCAGAGTTATCTAGGTAGTTTCCTAAGTTTAAGCTGGATGGGGAAGCACACCCTACTAGTTTTTTGAAAAGGTTCAATAAGCCTTGCTAAAGACTTGGGAACATTCAAAAAAGATTGAATTTGCGGTGGGGTATCTTTGACGAGAAGCCTCAGAGTGGGTTACAGTAAACATCAAAAACTTTTCATCTTGGGCAAACTTCCAGAAGAAGTTTAAGGAGAAGTATTGGTGAGCGAGTGCCCAAGAAAAACTAATATCCGATTTGTGGGACCCGAAGTATTACAACAGTACGTGGGGTACAATGCGAAAGCATTTCGCCTGGCTTTTAACGAGAGCAAAGTACTTAGATAAGCCCATGGAGGAAGAAGGGTTGGTCCGAATTGTAATAAGACGCTTACCCCCATCTACGCTAGGAAAGATATATTATGTAATGGGTAGGAAACCGTGATTCAGTGTCTGCAACAATATTTTCTCGTGGAAGGGAAACCAAGATGATTTCTTACAGATAATGGGCCACAATTTTTCAGTAACAAATTTAATGAATTTTTAGCGGGGGAAGATATTTATCAAGTATTAATATCCAACTATAGCCCGTCTTCGAATCCATATGTAACGAGTAATGAAGGAGATTGGGAAATTATGCCGCACCTTCTGCCTTGAACAACACACGTTATGGGCAACGAAGATCAAAGACTTTGAACTTATTTTAAATGAACTACCACATTTAGTGACGGGATCAACACCTTTAGAAGTAATAGGCAGACCCTTTGTAGGAGAACCTCTTACTAAATGTTTCATTTGGCCTGAACAGCCTACTGACGATTACAAACATAAACAGGAAATAGTCTCTAAAAATCTAGTTGACAAAGCACAAGAACGAGTGAGTAAACGTAACGAGAAGGCTATCGAACCATAGTATAACGTCGATGACCTAGTTCTCGTGAAACAGCATCTTCAGAGCTCTGCCCTGAAGAAGGGGACACACATATTTTTCCAAAAGTATGAAGGACCTTACGAGTACAAGCGGTAATACATCCTAAAGCCTTATTTTTAGTAGATCCTATAACAGGGCCAGAATAAGGAAGTACAATGTTAAGGACATAAAGTTGTATATCTCCCAGGGACGTTAACGTTCTGTGTTAACGGGCGGAATGACGACCGTCGGATCCTTAGTTGTTTTCGTGTTTCTTCTGTCATAAAATTTTCCTGCATCGAATTCCCCCTAGATCTTACACTATCCTATTATTCCCCGATTACAGTTTAATAGAGAAACATACCAGTGAGGAACTGTGATTGCGTCACCCAAAACTGCTCTTGGTATGACTGAGTCGTCTTCGGTTGTTAGAGGATTGTACCCACTAAGTATTTGGATTTAGTCGTCTTCAGTGTTAAAGAGTAGAGAGTTGTGCCGGCTAGGAAATTTTACAGTGTCATCCTCGGTTATTCCAGGGGTGCCTCTGCCTGTCTCCATGACTCGTCCCGTGTTATCCCAACTTATTTTGTCTTGCTAGGCGCCGAAATAAGATGGGAATGGATGCGCGCAATACCCCTGAAGTAAGATAAACTAAATCTGCCTAGGCAGCCAGTCTCTCCTGTTCTCCACGTATAGTTAGGTGTTATTTTTGACTAGCCAGCCAGTCTCTCCCGCCATCCACGTATAATTAGGTCTTATTTTTGCCTAAGCTATTCTTTGAAGGTAGTCTCTTCTCCAGTTTGCCTTGCAAACCTGTTTGTAGAGGTCTAAATGGAAACAACGTCATTAATGGAGTATGTTCTATCGATATGAAATGTCATTATAAGGATTCCAACAATGAATTCCTTGAAAGCTGTCTGGTAAACCCTTATTTTGCGACATGTTTTTGGGGAGATAGGGACAACTTTTAAAATAATTTCAGAATTCATGAGATTCTGATCAGTACTGAGGAAAAAAATAAGACAAAAATTAGAATAAAGGATGAAATGCTGAAGTGTCCATGACATCTGGAATTTACAATTAGAGCTGAAGAGAGAGTCCTCACCATGCATAAGTAAGAGTAATGCGAAATGATATCATAGGTAGAGGCTTAAGTTCTAAAAACCAAGTAGAGTAAAGAATCAGTGGAAAGACCAAAATCGGAAGCCTGCTCTGTGGAGTACAAGGATTTACGAAAAAAATTGTGTATATAAACTTACGTAGTACGAGAGTGAATCAAATGAAAAGTTTAAGTATTTCTTTAAATATTATTTATTGTGCAGAAGTGGTACAAAACTGTATCACTTTTCAACATAACCTCCCCCACACTCAATCACATTTCAACATAATCTCCCCCATGCTCGATTCAAATCCTCCAGCGCTTACAAAGTGCATAAATTACTTTAGAAAAAAAATTCTTTTGGTAGTCCGTGCAACCACTCGTGCATCACGTGGCGTACCTCCTCATCAGAACGGAACTTCTTTCCTCCCATTGCGTCTTTGAGTGGTCCAAACAAATGGAAATCACTTGGGGCAAGATCTGGTGAGCATGGTGGATGAGGAAACGACTCAAAATGCAGGTATGTGATTGTTGCAACTGTTGTACGGACAGTGTGGGGCTTTGCTTTGTCAGGTTGCAAAAGGACACCTGCTGACAGCAATCCACGTCGCTTTCATTTGATTGCAGGCCGCAGATGATTTTTTAGGAGATCTTTGTATGATGCACTGGTGACAGTGGTCCCTCTAGGCATGTAATGCTCCAAAATGACGCCTTTTCGTCCCAAAAGAAAATCTGCCTAACCTTCCTTGTTGATGGCTCTGTTAGTAACTTCTTTGGTTTTGGTGATGAGGAATGGCACCATTCCTTGCTCGCTCTCTTCATTTTCGGTTGGTGGAAGTGAACCCAGATTTCATCGAACGTAACGATTCTTACAAGGAAGCCATCACCTTCTCGTTCAAAGTGCCGAAGAACTTCTTCACAAGCATCATCACGTCGTTCTCTCATTTCAGGAGTCAGCTGCTGTGGTACCCATCTTGCAGACACTTTGTGAAACTGGACCACATCATGCACAATGTGGTGTGCTGACCCATAGCTAATCTGTAAACATGCTGCAATGTCATTCAGTGTCACTCGGCGGTTTTCCTTCACTATGGCTTCAACTGCTGCAATGTTCTGTGGAGTCACAACTCGTTGTGCCTGACCTGGACGAGGAGCATCTTCCACTGAAGTCACACCATTTGCGAACTTCCTACTCCATTCGTAGACTTGCTGCTGTGACAAACATGCATCACTGTAGTGAACCTTCATTCATTTCAATAAGTTTCACACCTTCACTCCGCAAAAACCGAATAACAGAACGCTGTTCTTCCCTGGTGCAAGTAGCCGGCCGATGCGGCCGAGCCGTTCTAGGCGCTTCAGCCCGGAACCATGCGCCTGCGGTCACAGGTTCGAATCCTGCCTCGGGCCTGGATATGTGTGACGTCCTTAGGTTAGTTAGGTTTAAGTAGTTCTAAGTTCTAGGGGACTGATGACCCCAGATGTTAAATCCCATAGTGCTTAGAGCCATTTGAACCATTTTTGAACCTCTTGCAAGTCGCAAGTTGGGCGGCCATCTTTATACTGATGCTGCGACGGGATGTGTGCATCTGCACTATGCTCCCAACTACAGGTCATTCTGCACTCTGTTTGTAGCACGCTTACCGACTTACAGGATAACGGTGCGAAATTTCGATTCGTTATTACAAATTTAACGTTTTAATTTGACTCACCGTCGTAAATGGTTACTTTTAAAATGTGGATTGTTACTAGGTACGATATTAATGTACATAATGATTATGTATAAAATATCGCGTGTTCGATCTAAGGAGGGGGATATGTAGTGGTTCGAGAATTTCCACGTAAATTCTGGAACCATTCGACCTTCTGCCGCCTCGAACATGCGATGCTTCAAAGATAAGTGTGACAGAGAGCCTATGTACTGCGCAACACATGTCTGTGCGTGTGTGTGTATGCAGGATTGATGTTTATTGTGGGACGACAGAAGCTGCATCAGACGAACGGCACCGACAAGTGCCTTGGAAGCTGTATTAAAAGGACAAGGAGTGTTTGTGTACTATTCCGTCGTTTATGGTACTGTGATAATAATTATTGTTAGAGAGACAGATGAAGCATGGACTGATTAGAGACTTTTACTTACTTCATGTATGGGACTCGCTAGAGGCGAGACATGATTTGTGGTGGTTATTAAACCAACCATGATTAAATATATATTAATATTGTCTAATGTTTGATGACTCAGTTGGCTTAACAGGGTTTAAAGGTTTATACAAGAAATGGTAAAGTGGTTTCCTGTTGAAGTGAAAATGACTGAACTGAAAGTTTCCTACAATGGTAGTGGGACAACCTTTGTACAACGCCACTTTGCATTGTTGCCAAATTAATTCAAGATGGCGGCCATAACGGCATCAAAGATGGCGGCATGTAGACTTGGCAATAGTGCATGATGTCATCCAAGATGGCGGATTTGTGGCGGGGAAAATAGACCAACTGGGCTACGTCCACTAACCTAACCCTCCAGACAAATGGCGGGAAATGTGGATTTTGGTGGGAAGGAAGCCAACTGGGCTACCCCCAGAAAATTGGCGCAAAATTTGAACTTTGGCGGGAAAATAGGTCAATTGTGCTATGTCCACTGACCTAACCCTTCAGAAAAATTAGCGCCAAATTCAAATTCCAAGAGGTACTCTTCTACTGTATATTATTATTGGTCTACCTCCACTAAAAAACTGCGCCAAATTCAAATCCAACGTGATAATGTCTGCAAAAACCGTACTTGTCTTTATTATTATTCATTATCATTTATTATCACTCATTATCATTTACTATTATTTAATATTATTATTATTTATTATTTTTATTGCCCTACTTCCACTAGAAAATTGCACTAAATTCAAATTCCAACACGATTATGTCTCAAAACTGTACTTTTATTTATTATTATTATCATTTATTATTTATTCAAGATGTCCGAATTCAGTGGGAAGAAAGCCATTTGCATTATAACCATAACAAAAATCTGTCACAAGTTCAAATTCCAACACCACAATCGATCACAGGCACGAAATAGTCCACATCCTACGAACTTTGACTGTTACTTACCTTTTTTCACTGCTAACCTATCAAAATCGCATCAAATAATAAACTGCACTTCTACTAACGTAATTCATATCCTCTGATTTTGCAAGGAATAAGAAGTGAAGTCTTAATTTAAACCAGTACAGTCATCACTTGTTCTCCGACAGACTTAGTACACGATTGCAGCAACAGCCAGTGCGCTTGCCACTGGGTCCAGACTCCAACTGACTTGGTTCCAATCGTCGCCAGCAGAGGAGGCTACCCTGGCGCCACTGGTCAGAATTAGCCCGCCACTGGTCGAGTGGCCACTCGGACTGCACTAGCCGGTGGACTTTGTAAACATGTTTTTGCCAGACAGGATGGAACCTGCCGATTCTGACGTCACACTGGTCGGTTTCCGATCCACCACGTGGTTTCGTGACAGACAAAGAACACGCTTGGCGCCGAAGTTGTTCGCTGGACAGTGGAATCTGCCCCGGCGTCACAAAACCGCCGGTCCATCACGTGGCATGCTCGACAAAGAACACTCTCTCTAAGATAACTGACTCAAGACTGTCTGCTCTCTCGCGGACGCATTACAACTGGACACGCGCCGTCGCCCCACGGGCGTCCGACCACTTACGTCACACACCCTCCATCGCCGCCTCCATACACGTGCTGGACATAGTCTTCTTAAATATGCTAACACGCACATCGCACATCTAAGTTATCAATTGCCTAAGTACTTAGTTGCATTTCAATTTTAATCATATTAAATAATTCAATTTACAATTTCATATAAGTATGGAAAACGGTTCAATTATCTAATTTCAACTACTTTCAAGGTCGAGACCGCCACCTTTTCCTAGGAACCAGCGCCGAGTTTGAATCCTGGGAGTAAAGAAAGGTCATTGCGCTTTCTCTACCAACCTAAGATAATTGTTGGAAAGAAAGGACACCCACCCGCCACTTCCTCCTAGGAACCAGCGCAAAGTTTGAATTCTGCCAGTAAAGAAAGGTCACTTGAGCTTCTGCCACCAACCTAAGAAAATTGTTGCAAACGAAGCTCATCACCACTAACCTAAGCCTCCAGGGCACAACCTCTTGCTAAGCGTTTCTGGTAAAAGGACTCACCCTGCACTACTCCCATGCAAATCACTCTTACGTAACTCATGTATAAAGCTCTACACACACTCTTCCTAATTGTAAACCGTCAAAAATAGCACACTGCACAGCCTAAAGACATGTGAACCACTCATAAACAATGCACAGCATTTATGGCCATATAGCCAAACAACTCCTAAATTGTCAAAATAATAATCCATCTAAAGGACTCTGCTTGGTAATCGTCAGCTGTCGAAATCATACACCAGCCTTTATTTAAACAATTAGAGGCAACACCACCACCAAGTGTATTCGCCACTGAGTGCATAGCCCAATTGACTTAGTTCATATTGATGCCACTAGAGGATGCCGTAGTGACGCAAGTACCGTAATCTAAGATGGTGCCACCTACTGTGTTCATCACGGGCTCCGGACCCCAACTGGCTTAGTACATTTCCTCGTCGTCAGAGGACGCCACAGTGACACCAACTGGTGATGGAAGTACAGTTATCCACGATGGCGGTAAACAGTGTGTTCTCCACGAGGTCTACGACACTGTCGTCCGTTCGTGACATAAATGAAGATCGTGATAGAAGACGACACAGCCTGCTCTGGGCTGCTGGAGGGGAGTAAAGCCCAAGTTCACTCTATTTAGTTTCAAACATTTTCTTTAGCGATCGAATATATCCATCACACTGTCACAAAACATCCACTTTAATGTGCTTCTACAGGGCCGCTCGCAAAATAACGCAACAGACGCGCACAAGCACCCGGCATCTCCCCCGCGAAGTCTCACGCCTCAAACCACACACGGCTCCCTGCTCGGCTTCCGCATACATGAGGTGGCGACAGCCGCATTCATACTCCACGCCCGTGAAATCTCTATCCAAATACGCGTTCACCAAGACACAGCTCCTGGCGCGACCGGCCAGGGACGCGCGCTCCACCGCACCCGCCAGCCGCCGCCACCGAACACCGGTGAAAGTTGCATCCTTCTAGACAGTCACCGTTATACTACAATAGCACACAAAAGCGCGTTCACGCTAGTCTCATATTCGAGGCATCTACAGGTGCCGCTTGTCTCTGCTGTTGAATGCAAGCTGTGTTGAGACACACACATACCTTTAACCATACTTAACTACCCAGCCGCTAAACGTCTCCATGACGACTCGCCATCTAAAATGTTCTCAACATTATTCTTACGTCACATCTCTTTGCAAAAAATAAGAGCCAAGTCGACCTCTCAGGGACTGTATAGTGTCCCAGAAATAGTTAACGCTTGCTTTCTTCATGCCTCAGCTTGTATGCACGGAAATTCCTCCCATAACAGAACCTGTTTACCGAAATATCGCCTAATCCAGTCCTCCCCCGGACATAACGTGATAGTCTTCCTGCTCACAACATACGCAATTGTTCTCACGCTCCTATATCACATAACAATCAATCGAGCATTCTCATCAGCTCTTATCGAATTTACAAGTCGAATTACTAACTCCGTCGCTATCGAAGCACCATCCACCTTTTCTTTCTGGGGCTCTCTCTCGTTATTTTGCAAAGATTGCTAATTTGCACGGACAGTTCCCTCAATCTATACACCGCCAACCTGTTCTTTCTTTCTACAGACGTTACACTCTATGGTAATAAACTATGTTACTCCGATCACCATTTTTCACAGACAACTAAACATCGCGAAGTTGTGTACAGGTCATCAAATACAAACCATACTCGCAAGAATATTGGGCCGTCAAACCGATCTGCAACCAGGGAATATATCACCGAGTACCGTCAATTTTTGCTGTACTTCTCGATATGAAGAACACCGCACTAGCCTCCCGATCGCTAACGTAGCCTTATGCACAAGATATACAATGTAAATTATTTCTCCACAAACACCAAACTATAGCGATGTGCAGCGTGCTGTAAACCATTGACTGACTAGAAACAAGTAGAGTAAACTGATATTCGCACTCTCGAATACCGAAGTCCGTCATCCAACAGATCCGAGATGATCAGTATTCTCTACAAACCAACTATGGTCGTTCCCACGTCTAGAGAACAGGCAAACGAGTGTCCAACACACCACAATCCATATTCCCTCAACTAAATAAAGGCATCAAACGTGCAGAAACAGTCGACCGAACAATTTACAATGGAGGGAATAACGCTCCACCGCAGACGCGCCATCTTCTCGAAGTTACACTTGATCACGAAAGCAGCCCAGCACGTACTTAGTTCGCTGTTCGGTCGTCTAAAACATGGAAAAGTTAACTATCATACATTCCTACACTCCAACAGGCATTTGCATTCGGAAGACCGCTACCATTAATGTGGGAACGCGAATCAATACCACCACAGACTTTGCATACGCGAACACATTCTAGAAAACGCCTCACATATTTCTTCTGTCATTATACTTACAATTAAATCTTACGATATAGGTCTCAACTGAACGGTATTCGGCAATGAGCGAAGTACTGGAAAGACACTTTGTTGAACGCTGTGGCTCTGGAAATACCTGTACCTTCCTCAGCACTAGACATACTCTTCCCTTCGCCATCACAGTACCCCAAGTCAAATCCACCTCCTCCCCCCCCCCCCCACCCCTCCGTACAACAGCACATAGACATTACATTTCCTTTGCACAATCAGAT
The DNA here is from genome assembly GCF_021461395.2 of Schistocerca americana. NCBI lineage: Eukaryota > Metazoa > Arthropoda > Insecta > Orthoptera > Acrididae > Schistocerca > Schistocerca americana. The sequence continues at coordinate 720,043,114 of NC_060123.1, forward strand.
ATACTTTATAAACCTGATCCTCAAATGCGGACATATCACACACCGGTATTTGCCACTCCCTCACCCCGCTAGGTATTTATCCAGTACGTGTAACGTATTCTGTCTCGATACCATGTCAGATGTTCCGTTATATATCCACTGAGTTAAAGGCGATGACTCATTGAGAAAGATCACAGCCACAAGTGAATCATATCTCGAAACAAGTCACCTTTTTCGAACCTATCTGCTAAAGTAAAAATCCAAAATGGTCTTAGTCAGTCCCTACACATCTTGCAACTGCTCCCATTTATACAGCTTTGCACATGTTATCATACAATTTTAAGTCGGGAGTGAGCAGAAGTCGAACAAAGACATATCCACCACCGTCTGCAGCCCGTCTAGAAACAGAGCGAACTGAGTTACTGCGACAGGACCGTGTTTTGACGATTCAGCGGAAATGCGCGCATTGTGGTGCGTCCCCAAACTACATACAAGTACTACAGATCCACATCCATTCAAATCTATAAGACCAACATCCTGTCATCGTTATTCTCTACCCCCCCGCAGACAAAAATTAACAACTATAGAAGCTCAAAAAAACTTCATCCTATATAGAACTCACATAGACGCCATTACTCGCGTGTTGACACAAAGCTGCGTTGGGGGTCCAGCGCCGAGAGAGAGACAGAGACAGAGAGAGAGAGAGAGAGAGATAGATAGATAGAGAGAGAGAGAGAGAGAGAGATTTCGCAATGCTCCCCAGAATAGCGCAGCGTGCAGCCCTAATGGCATACTTTGCCCCTCACTGAATTTTCCCCTCAAACTGCTGCTGCTCCTGCTCCCTGGGTCGACTAAACCTATTAAATACACACTTACTGATACACTACAGAGGGTAGTTTAAAATTCCATCAACTCTACTCTAGGAGAATGATCGTATCCCACGTACTATACTGTAAATTGCTAGAAACGCCCACTGTGGCCCTGTTTACTTGCTCGAAACACTATTTTCTAACGCGCTTTGTACATCGCCAAACATTTCTTTTTTCTGCCACAACTTCGACCACTATATCACATTCTAAACTGGCATTAAGACGCTCTGATCCACGAACTCTCACAGAAAACTAGACATCACACTATGTAAATCATATTCTTACCACGGATAGCATAACACTGAATTATTTTTAAATAAAACACACTTACAACATAAGGAAACTAGAAGAGTTTGGCAGCGTTGTGGAGAGTTTCCAAACTACCGTGCGAAAGTCTTTCATGACCTCTACATTTCATTTCACATGTCGCCGTGACGGAACAGATAATGGCTCGGCGTTCCATTTGGAGTTATTCGTAATTCTGCACTCATGTATGCGATCGCTGTTTAGCTGCTAGCAACCCCCAGAAGTTGTCTCCCACCCACAAAACTTCTCCCCCAACTCCAACAGGCTATCTCACTCAATCATTATACGGTAACCGATGCGTGGATGTGATGCAAAAGACACCTTCGATGTACTGTAATATTAAGCAAGAGACTTCATAGTTCGACTAATCTTACACGAAGTTCAGCACCGGCCATTGATGTGACAGCATGCCCCCCCTCCCCAATTTCAGTATCACAGCTAAACAGCCCCTTTTACATCACTTTGCGAGTATGATTGTGAATGTGGGTAGATTACTGTGCAGTACGTCCAGTAATTGTTAATTCTCGAACACAAACATGATCAAAGTACATCAGATAACGCTCTACATATTTGTAACACTTCGAGCTTAGTGTTTAATTTACGATCCATCTCTCGGCGTATGGGAGTCACAGAGCATTCTCCACGTCTTATGGTAAAAGACCAACCTCACATAGTCATTGACCAACACACCCTGCAGCACCGTTAGTGAATTAATTTACAAGCGATCAGAAGAAGAGCGCTACACTCCACGTCTCATGAATAAATATAGCTTTCCAAATCCCAACTCATCCTAGTGCGCGAGATTTCTCGAGATGTTATCATGTCGAGGAGCTTAGCACTCCTTATCCATGTATAGTATGAGTTGGATACATTTTTACCTAAATCAACGAAGCTATCAAGTCTAAATTATTGTTCTAGAGTCTAGGATCTGCACTTGGAAGGTATTGGTAAGATTGAGAACATAAACACACACACACGCCTAAGACTGTGACGTTCTGAACTTAAGAACTGGCTATAATGTTAGATCGAAAACCTTTCCCCCCTATCAAACATACATCCTTCTTCACGGATTCTCTACGCTGAATTATCTTATCGAATGGTAAAACATTTGCTGTGCATCATACGAGCGCAATATAGCTTTGCAAAGACGTATAGTGTCCACTGTTCAAATCCGATCATGGTTCAGAAATTATACGATGCCTGCATAAGGCCTACATAAAATGATAGTTACTAGCGGGGGATACATCCTACAAGAAAACAGATAAACGCAAAGCAGCAGCGTCCGAAATGTGAACATTACAAGTCATTCTGTTACTAATTCTGTAAACAGCGCATCAGTCTGGCAAATCCTACTGAGGGGTTGCAGCGCATCACAAGCTCTTACCGCTAAGTTAGTTATGACGCTGAAGGCTCGATTTTACAACCAAGATGCGACAGGGGTGATCGCATAAATGAAAGTTCCTTTAGAGGAGTGTGTCAAGTTTCTTCACACATGAGACGGAAGTCCACTGATGTCCGACAGGTTTACCGTTAACGATCGCAAGTAGACAGTGCTTTAAAACACATACGGAACACGTAGCTGTATAGGAGTAGAACGCAGGCTACGTCACGTGACTGATGCATCCGGAATCACTGGTACCTCAATACACATACAGTATAATGCAGCCACAATGGGAAAAAAATTGCCTCCCTCCCTTACTCCCTTCGTTTCGATGTCCACGTTTTCCGGGATTCCTCTTGTTGCAGCATACTTGGTCTGATATACAAAGTGCTCGGTGCGAACCAGAAGATAGCCGGCCTGAGTGGCTGAGCGGTTCTAGGCGCTACAATCTGGAGCCGCGCAACCGCTACGGTCGCAGGTTCGAATCCTGCCTTGGGCATGGATGCGTGTGATGTCCTTAGGTTAGTTAGGTTTAAGTAGTTGTAAGTTCTAGGGGACTGATGACCTCAGAAGTTACATCCCATAGTGCTCAGAACCATTTGATTTGAACCAGAAGATAGCAAAGTACTTCCTCAAATTCACCGCATTAGGCTCTATATTCGGTCGATATATATCTATTCCCTGGTCACTTTTCGCAATTCTATCTATTTGAGGTCAGATCTATATATGCGATCATGACATAATATCTCGTTCAGTGTTTTAAAATTGATTGTAAATGTATCGTAGGTGCAACCACCAAATGCATTGATCGGGACGTGTAATATACCACTGCACTCGACTGCATCAAGTCACTTCCACATTCGGAGAGCGTTTGCTTTCTCTCCCATGTAAATTGTTCGGTCGACTGTTTCTGCACGTTTTATGCCTTTATTTAGTTGAGGGAATATGGATTGTGGTGTGTTGGACACTCGTTTGCCTGTTCTCTAAACGTGGGAACGACCATAGTTGGTTTGTAGAGAATACTGATCATCTCGGATCTGTTAGATGACCGACTTCGGTACAAGGTAGACACGATTGTCGAACAGCATTGACAAGTGTTTACCACTCGCACCACGGAAGTCGTATTGGAAGAACAAGGAGTGTTTATGTATCTTATGGTGTTTGATGTCGTTGATTATTGTAACGAGAAAAAAGAAGAACAGTTGAAAAAATTGTTAATTTTACTTAATGTCGTGGACTTGCTAGAAGCAAGACATGTTCATATATTATGTAATTGTAAAAACCACGCTATTGTAAATGTATTTAATCGAGTTTAATGCTAGACGAATCGGTTGACTTGCAAACATTCGGATATTTATGTGAGAAGTGGTGAAGTTGTTCTTTGTGGCAGCTGAAATATACCAAGATGAAGCTAAAAGTATTCTGTGAGTATCCACTTATTTCATGAGTAGAGAGAGAGATAGAGAGATTGACAAATTCCGTTAACGAGTAGTATTCTTCAGAGAAGAAGTTTTTGAAGATGGACGTAGCCGGCTATCCACAGAAGAAGACCGGCTGTCCATACCACGTAAGTCAACTGACGAGAGAGAGAGGTGTGAATTGTGAATGCAATCCAGTGTCGCACCGCTCCTTGTGTCGTCAAAACATTAGAAAAGCGCACCCGGGAAGGTGTCCGCGTACGATGGCTGGAGAGTGAGTGGAACTGCAGATGCACAGCGATGAAGGAAGCTAAAGGTCTCAGCATCTGATGGACATGATGCATCACATAAGGCCCCTATCCATGACTGGCTTGCTCCTTGGAAACGTTTTGAAGAATAGAGGTCAAACCCTTAAGGGGAACATCACAAAAGGCCGAAATATCTGAGACTCCTTTTAGTCACCTCTTACAACACGCAGGAGTACATCGGACCTATTCTAAGCCCCGGACCCGCAGGCTAAGGGGGGAGGGGCGAAAGGGGGGGGGGAGGGTGGCGAGCCTATTTCAGTGAAAGCATTATTTGCTAAGCTGTACCCTCGAAACGATTCAAAATAAAGTTGAACGAAATCTCAATAGCCAAATGTATTTGCAAGACAACCCCTATATTAATCTAGTAAACAATGTAAAAATGTTGACCTCAGCAGCAATAATTTAATCTGTAAACATAAGATGATCCTGTATTTTTCGAATGAAGAACTTGGGAAAAACTTCATGATATAATCGGGTAAATGCAGTAATTTTGAGCTATGTGTGTCTATGCCATCAAAGTCAATACGCTGAGCTACAAGCTATGCCAATCTTCATTAGTCAGCCTGTTGTCCCCAGGACACCGTAAATTATGTATCTGTAGTCAGAACAGACATTTATTAATTGCCACTCCTGTAAATGTGTTATACTCTGTGGACCTATGTAAGTTACTATCCTGAATTTGCGCAAATTAATAAACAATTTCCACTGCAAGTTTGTTAGTAAATACACATACATGGCAGAGATCATTTAGTATAAGAGAAATGCAGATGATATGCTGGTACTATTCTGTGGAAATATATACAGGATCAAGGACCAACAACATGTTAATACAACTCAACTACTTACTTCCAAGTATTAAACACACAATGGAATTCTCTACGATTAACTTCCTGCAAGTGACCATTGCTAACAGTAATGACATCCACCGAGAGATAGAGGTATCCATAACTCGTCACACCAAAATGAAATACACATGAGTGCTTTCAAATCAATGACTGTCCAAGTTATAAAATAACATGTATGTCTAGAGGAAGTTAAGAAGATATTGTCACTACTGGAAAAGGCTGCTTTTGTGAATGATTAAACAGGGAGTACAAGTGACCAACCGGTTAAAAATAAAAATATAGCAACTTGGGACTCAAACAACAAATAACAAAGATCTGCTCTACAATCCTGTTAGGAGAGACCCCCCCTCCCTTTTATTGGGAGATGGTCTACTAGTTTTCATATGAGCAATACGTCAAAGAAATACACCAGGCAACACATAAACAAGTCTGTTTACCCAGCTGAGGAGTTCTTAAGTTGACTGTGGTGTGTGTGTATTTGTGTGTGTGTGTGTGTGTGTGTGTGTTTGTGTGACTATTTGTACACTATGCGGTTGAGCAGATCAAAGATACATTCTTCCTAATGAAAGTGAAACATCATAAAAGTTTCACTTTCATAGCAAGAACTGTACCTTAAGCAAGCACATACTGTACGAAGTCAGGGGACTCGTTAAGGATACCTTAACTGAAATGTAAGTTTGTAACTACTTTAATTAATTCCTGGAAAATTTATTAAAGACACAAACAGAAAACTTGATAATGCCCAAGATATCACTGGAGGAATGAAATGTGTGCTCCAAATCAAAAAGGTGTCATACATGAAAAATAACCGTTTTGCAAAAAAGATGCAACACGCACCTGTCCTTCATGCACGTTGCCAATTTCTGTGTCCATAACTGGCTGCTCCTGCTTCACCTGCTTAACCAAAGGTTCCCAAGTCTCCTGTAACACAAAAAAAGTAAGCCAGGAACACACACAAACATAAAAGACAAAGTCAATAAGGAACTTTCAATTTTGAAACAGGTTGCTCGCAGTAACAAAATCACTGTAATGTTGTCGAAAAATTATATAACAAAATAAAAGATAGGGTTTTCAGCAAATCTTCAGTGATAAGAGTAACTGAACACCAGCAAAACAACAACAAGAGAAGTCAAAATAATATTGCATAACAAAATATTAGTCACCCCTATTTGGTCATGAAAATAAAAATCAATAGATTTAAAAAGATTGTCATTTCATTTGTACAATACCTGCATCTCATATTCGTTGTCAAATGATTCTCCAGGAATTTCTCTCTTCACTGATATCCTTTTCCAGCCCTGCAAACAAATTAATTAAATTGTAGCTATACTCGGACACTGCTTGCAAGAGGATGACTACAGATACGAGCAGAGAATGAGACTGCATTGTCGAACCACATCCCCGCCCCCTTTACACACACATCTAAATCTCCCTAATGCCCCTACCTGCCTCCAACTCTACCATTTGAAGACCTGTGAGGAATGTCGACATGTAGTGAGTAATGAGAGCAATCAATGAAGTGTGACTTGTACTTAAATCAAAATAACAAAGGACCGAAAACCAAACACGGGATCTGGACTGATGTTGTCGGTTCACCTCCGTCTGCACACAGATTATAGATATGGCAGCTACAGCTGTGTGTTTCCATTCTAGGCACATTCACACACTGCCCATTACGGTACAGTATTATTTATTTATTTATTACTTATTTAGTCTGAGCAGATTAAGGCCTCATTAGGGTCCCATACCTCAATCAGAATAAAAACAGAGCCCTTGTGAGATTACTTTATTGTCGGTCTATCTGTCTGTGAAATACCCATTTTCTCAGAAACAGACGTACCAAGTCGAAATTCAATTCACATACTACGATCTACGGTCCCTCGGAGGTGTAAGAAGTTGTAGCTTCTAAATTTATGCAATCAAAAGCTACCGACAGCCATTTACGTCCAATAGTTTGATACTTCCAAACTCACATAACAAAACCTAGGGGGCACTTTCTGTTAGTCTACAATACTGAAATTTGGCAATATGCAGTACAAATAAAGGAAGAAAGTCCAAAAATTGGTAACCTGTAAATACATCACACAAAAAAATATTTATTTTCTCATTCGTCACCAGAGTTCAAAATTAAAAGTAAATCATTCTCGAAAGTCTCGAAATTCCTGGGATTGATATTTTGCCAGTATCAGTGTCAACAATAGCAAGAATTGTCACAATTCTCAATTCCCAGCACAGATGAACATAATTTAGTTTATACTACAGACACAGACAGTCAAAAAACCAGACTATGACCTCAGTGCATGAGTGTTACTCGCACCTGGCCTTTTCTATTAATATTAATAATAATAATAATATAATAAAGGCATTAAAAAGATACAGATTGATTTAGCAAAAAGAAAAAACCGACATGAAAGTGACGGGCTGTTAGGAAAGAACAGAACTCTGCTGACAAGATAGAACAGAAAGTTATGGGGGATGGGTGGCAGACAAGAGAGAGGTGCAGACTAGTAGATGGGAGAGATGGGGAGATAGCTACTGTGATATAAAGTGATCATTAAGTGTGTTCTCAAGTTTTAAAGGGATTTAAATTGCATGTTAACTGCGCCACCAAAAACTCTGTGCAACTGACAGTGAAATAATGTGTGGCAACTGGCAGTGAAATAATGCGTGCTATTTAAGAAATTTTGCTATTTGTATGGCCAATTTCTTCAGCAAATTTAGAACACACTGCTTCTGGATGTACAGGCCACTGAATCCCATCTGTTGACTGATGTGAGTAGTGGGGCAAAGTATGTGCCACCCCACTTTCCATTGTTGCCATATTTATTCAAGATGGTGGCGATTACGTCATACAAGATGGCGGTATGTAGACTTGGCAACAGCACATGGCGTCATCCAAGATGGCGGCTTTTGGTGGGAAAATAGGCCAATTGTGCTATGTCCACTAATCTAGCCACCAGAAAAAACCGCGAGAATTTTGAATTTTGGCCAGAAAATAGACCAATTGGGCTGCATCCACTAACCGAAGCCTCTAGAAAAAGTAGGCGCGAAATTCAAATTCCAACAGGATAAGGCATACAAAACCATACTTGTCTTTATTATTATTCATTATTATTGATTATCATTTATTAACATTCATTATCATTCATTATCATTTATTACCATTTATTGTTATTATTTATTATTATTGACCTGCCTCCACTAGAAAACCCCTTCAAATTCGAATTCCAGCACGATAATGGCAGCAAAACCGTTCTTGTCTTTATTATTATTGATTATTATTCATTATCAGTCATTATTTATTATTATTATTGTTTATTATTCCCAGAATGAGATTTTCACTCTGCAGCGGAGTGTGCGCTGATATGAAACATCCTGACAGATTAAAACTGTGTGCCGGACCGAGACTCGAACTCGAAACCTTTGCCTTTCGTGGGCACACAGTTTTAATCTGCCAGGAAGTTTTGTATAAGCTCACACTTAGCTGCAGAGTGAAAATCTCATTCTGGAAACATCCCCCACGCTGTGGCAAAGCCATATCTCCGCAATATCCTTTCTTTCAGGAGTGCTAGTTCTACAACGTTCGCAGGTGAGCTTCTGTAAAGTTTGGAAGCTAGGAGACGAGGTACTGGCAGAAGTAAAGCTGTGAGGATGGGGCGTGAGTCGTGCTTGGGTAGCTCTGTTAGAGCACTTGCCCGTGAAAGGCAAAGGTCCCGAGTTCGAATCTCGGTCTTGCACACAGTTTTAACCTGCCAGGAAGTTTCATTATTTATTATTATTGGCCTACCTCCACTAACATAGAAAATCGCGCCATGTGCAAATTCACACTCCATAATCTCTGGAAAACCGTACTTCTATTTATTAGCATTTATTGTGATTTATTATTATTTATTCAAGATGGTCGATTTTTGCGGCAAGAAAGCCAATTCCCTTACTTCCGTAACAAAATATCTCTCACAAATTCAAATTCAAACACGATAATCTGTCACACCTACGAAAAAAAAAGCGACCAATTGGGCCATGTGCATTAACCTAAGTCCACATCATCGTACGACGTTTGAAATTTTTGCCCTCACTTATTGTTTCACTCCTAAGCTATGAAAATCACGTCAAATAGTAATAAAGTGCACTTCTACTAACGTAAGTCACCTCCCGTGAATTCGTGGGAAAAGGACTGAAGTCTTTATTTCAGACAGTACCGTCATCACTTGTTCTCCAACAGAGTTAGTACACATCTTAAGAGTTCGCAGTCCAGCCGCCACGAGGTCCTCAGTCCAACTGAATTAGTTCATATGGTCGTCGTACCGCGCGCCACCGGCAAGCGAGCGGTCGCCTCACGTGACGGCCATCGGATGCGTCAGCGCCCGCTGCCGGTCCAGCGGCCGCTCACGTCACACAGCCTACTCGCGCCGACTCCCTGCGGAGGCCCGTGTTGGTTCGCGAGGCGTGCGTGTACACAGACATACAGGAAACAGAGCAGGCGCTCTCCGAATGTGGAGGTGACTCGATACGCCTGGTTTACATTTACAGGCAATTTTAGAACACAGAACGATACGTTATGTCGCGGTCGCATGGGTGATTCTGATATAAAATCGAAAGAAATCCGAGAACTGATTAGCGCATAGATATAAACTAACCTAATATACACCGAAATGCGGTGAAAATGAGAACGTACTTGCTTATCTTCTGGTTCGCAGGGCAGAATTTGTACATGGAGTCAAGTATGCGCAACAAGAGGAATGTAGGAAAACGATGACATTGAAGCGAGCGGAATAAGGCAGGTAGTCAATTTTTTCTCGCTGAGTTCGTGTTATAGTGTATGTCTACTGAGGTAGCAGTGATACAGGCAAGTTGATATTTGATGCTTTTGAGGAGGACAGAGAATCATTCACTTCTAAACTTACTCACATCTGTGTTGAAGGATAACAGAGAGCGTACGGGATGATCGATTGAGACAGAGCTGTAACTACGTACGATTTAAACGTTGACTAATTTATTCTAGAGTAGGACAAGTTGCTGAAGGTCTATTTTTTTCCAGTGTTCTATCTGCATGCTTTAGTCACGTGATATACCCTGTGTTCTAGTCGTATGCAGCTACAATACTTTACTCATGATAGATTGGATGATTTACGTAAATATGTATCGAACTACGTTGTGTATAAATATCACTCCGTTCTTGTTCTTCTTAACTGTATGCTATTAAATTAAGGCACATTGAGATCTGTTACTATAGATCGATATGGAGTGCTAAGCTCCAATACTTGGGTACATCTCGAGAAATGTGGTGCACTTGGAGGGGTTAGGACTAGGAAGGCTCTATTCAGTCAAGAGAGGTGAAGTGTAGCTATATTCGTCTGCTCGGTTGAGGATTAATTGGGTAGCGATGTTGCGGGGTAGGCTGGTCAGTGCCGAGGTGAGGACGGTCTTTTGACGTAGGAGGGCGAGATTGCTCTGTGACCGCCATACACAGAGAGATTGATCGAGTACTATCCGCGAGGTCTCAGAAACATGTATAGAGTTGTCTGGTATACTTTGATCGTTTTTATGTGTTCGAGAATTAAGTGTGAATGGACGTACTGAGCAGTCATCTATCAATGCTCGTAATTATACTTGCAAAGTAGACGAGGTATGGCTTAGCTATGATACTGAAATTAGGAAAAGGTGCTGTCACGCGATTCGCCAGTGTTGGACTTACTGTAAAATTTTTCGCGATATCAGTTGTGATGGATAATATTACAGTAGATCCGTGGTGTCTTATCCATACCATCTGTGCATTGGGTACCACATAATGATTGAGTGACAATGTTTGTTTGAGTTGGGGAACAAATTTTGGTTGATGGACCGCAACTTCTGGGGTTGCTAGCACCGAAAACGGTGATCCCGTACTTGTGCGCAAAATGAACAATCACTAGGGATGCAAGGCAGAGTTATCAACTATTGGGTCATTGCGACATATGAGTTTAAATGTAGAGGCTTCAATCACTTTCAGGCGGTAGTTTGGAAAGTCGCCACAACGCCGCCAGGCTCTTTTAATTTCCTTGTGTTGTGGCTGTCCTTTATTTAAAATCATTCAATGTTATGCTATCGACTGTAAGAATATGATTTACAAGGTGCGAGGTATAGTTTCCTGTGAGAGGCCGTGCATCAGTCCGTGTTGATGTCTGTGCAGGGCAGGAATTCTAGTTCGTCAGAGGTCCATGGCTCGGTAGAGTACTAGGACTGTGCTTAATATTCACGAGTACAGGGTGAATTTTATAATATTACATTAAAAATATTTTTGGTCTTCTAATACGCGAGTCTGGAGATGTCTACAGGAAAGGGAGCAGGCTCTGATCAGAAAGACTGACGCGTTTCTGGCAACGGGAAAAGCTCTCGAATTAGCTGAACTGTTCTGAGGGTGACTGGGGTCGACAGAGGGTGATTTGACGTAAAATGGCTATTTTGTACCGTATAGGAAAATCAATTTTATCTTTATTACAAGGACAAGGTCCGAGTCGGAATATTGCTATCATTTGTCTGTGTTTAAGTATATAATGTTAAATGCCCTATCCTCAGTGAGAGGGGTGTGTATGTAGGTAAAAGTATTTGCTTATTTGACTACATGTATGCATAATGTAGTACGTTTAATTGTTCATCGGTCATGACTATATCTAGAAAAAGGAATTATTATGTTCTATTGAGCTGGATTGTATGTGGGGGGCGTAAATGCTTGTACAAAATTTTTATAACGGGGTGGGTGGCATGTAAGTAGAGCAAGTTCTGTGAAAGTGTGCGTTGAAGGAAAGAGTGAGTGGATGACGCAAGTCATCTACGACTGTATCATTAGGACATGTAAATAAATGTCGGATAACCTAAATTGAGGTCTTTTTTTTTCTTTTTAATCATATGTATGACTTCTGCTTGGAATTATGTTTGTCAATTTTTTATAAATGCATACTAATATATGCTTAGAAAGGGAGAATGTTTTTTATTATTAAGTGAGTTTTGGCAGGAGTGAATAGGCTTTTATATATGAAAGGGTTTAAGATTTGTGAGTGGAAATTGCCAGCGCAGCGTGAATGACGTCGGGTTCGCTGGCTGGGGGAGAGACAGTGTTTAGATGTCGAGTTGGAGATGCAGGGGAGGATAGAGATCTCCGCTATTCTGGAATCCATTTGTGAAGTGTATGTGGTTAGACAATAGCTGGAGAGCAGGTATAGAGAGAGCCCACTTCGGGATGCTGGTCCTGGGGCTGAGTGGACGTCTGTTTAGATGGACAGATATGTGGCTTTGAAATGCCGCCGACGGCGCTCGCATTTCCGGCGAATAGTCAAGACAAGGCCCTGTTGCAGTAAATGAGGTCGTCCTGTTTCCAGACAGACTGCAGAAGGTAATGGATATGTCTTTCTCGGACTTAAATTGCAGATATCAGATGCGCGAAGATCTGGAAATGGTTGGTTGGTTGTTTGTGGGAAGAGACCAAACAGCAAGGTCATCGGTCTCATCGGATTAGTGAAGGATGGGCCGGACGCGGGATTGAACCGTCGTCCTCCCGAATGCGAGTCCAGTATGCTACCACTGCGCCACCTCGCTCGGTTCTGGAAATGGGATCAGCTGAACGATGTGTAGGGTGTGACTAAAGCCAAGTCGGAATTTTACTGTAGCGTCCGGGTTCGGGAAAGGTGACACGTTTCGCACTGGGTGCAGCCATCTTGACTAATGGTAATTTGTAATCAACTGACGGGATGACAGAGTTCTCTGGTGGTTGTGATAGGAGCTAAACACAGTTGAACTTGGAGCAATTTTTGTTACGTAAACGAATTGTATGATCTTCCGCCAAAATTCAAACTCCCCACCAAAATCGGACATCTTGAATGAGGCCCTCTGCTGGTGGCGATGTCTACTAACCCAGTTGGCCTCCGGACCTAATGGCGAACACACGCGCATGATATAAATAATAATAAATAATAAATTATAATAAATAATAATAAATGATCATAAATGATAATAGATAATAATAAATAACTGGAGCAGCTGTCAGAATGCAGATACCTGTTGGAGTGTATCGATCTGTAAGAATTAACTTTGATGTCCTCTTAGACGACCGAATAGCGAAGTAATAGTATGTGTTGGGCGGCTTTGGTGATCAAGTCGGAATTTGAGAAGATAATTGATTTGGGTTGGAGTGTTATTCGATGGGATGTAGATTGTTCGGTTGATTACTTCTGCACATTTGCTTCCTTTATTTAGTTGAGTGAAGATCGATTTTGGTGTGTTGGATATACGCTTGTCTGTTCTCTAGACCTGGGACAGACCTTAGTTGACGTGTCAATTATAGCCAAGATCTCGAAAATGTTACATGACTGAGACCGGTATTCGGGAGTGGAAATATTATTTTGCGTATGTTTGTTTCTAGTTAGTCAGTGGTTTACAGCATGCTACACATAGACAAAGTTCGGCGTTTGTAGAGAATTAATTTGAAGTCTATATCTTGGGAATTATGATGAACTAGTGATCGGTAGGGTGTAGCCTAGTGCATGATATTGAGAAGCATAGCTAAAATCGTGTAATATTATGGAGAAAGTACAAATGTTCTTGCAGTCTATGAGTCTCAGGTTGTTTGTAGAAAAGGGAACAGACAGCGAAGGAGAGACAGTAAGGCTTTTGTGCTGAGGAGGGGACGATACCGAATTTGTAAAGAGTTCTGAGGGTGACTTAGGTCCGCTGATGTAGGAGGGAAGATTAGCTCTGAGTGTCGGGTCTGTAGAGAAAAAGAACGGGTTGACGGTATTTTCCTAGGGTTGGAGACCATTGGGGTATATAGACGCTGTAGGAATAGGAAATTGTTTTTCGCATGCTGTAGAGATATACAGGATAAGTGCACTGTTTTGTGTCAAATGTGTATGTACTGTATTGTAAAGTTAATGTGGTTTACATTGTGTAGCGTTTGTATATATTGCATTGTAAAGTGAATATTGTTTATGTTATGTGATGAGTAGAGAGGATGTCGTAAGGACGGTAGAGATATTTCCAGAGTAACAGGGTTCAAGAGAGTGTATTTCCGATACTTAGCTCATTGTCGAATGCCAATCAATTGAGACCGCGACCGTAACATTTAACTGTAAGTATAATAACATCAACAACTTCGGTATTCGAGAGTGCGAATATCATTTTTTGGTCTGTTTGTTTCTAGTTACTCAGTGGTTTACAGGGTGCTGTACTTGGAAAAATTTTGGTGTGCTCTTGTAGTCTATGAATCTGGATATGTTTGTAGAAAAAAAGCGAGAAGGCAAGGAAGAAGAGAAAGTACGCATTTGTGTTGAGGGGAAGCGATCGCCGAATTTGTGGAACAGCTCTGAGAGGGACTTCTGTCCGTTGATGTACAAGGGCTGATTACCGCTGAGTGTTGCGTGTGTAGAAAGAAAGAGCAGGTTCACAACGCTTCCTTTGGAATGGAGAGCATTGGGGCATATAGTCGGCATTGTAAAGTTAGTGTGGCTTTCATTGTGTAGGGTTTGTATATAATGGACTGTAAAGTTAGTATTGGTTACGTTATGGGATGAGTAGAGAGGATGACCGTGTGTGTGTGTGTGTGTGTGTGTGTGTGTGTGTGTGTGTGTGTGTGTAGATTGACGGGGCTGTGGAGGTAATTTAGCGATCACTGTAGAAGTAAGCATAGAAAGCCTCAGAAAGAAAAGCAGGGTGGTACTTCGATAACGGGTCTTTAGGAAATTAGGCCTGTAAATTCGATAAGAAGGAATAAGAATGATTAATTGGTTGTGCTGGGATATAGGAGGGTTGAGAACATTTCCATATGTTGAGAGCCGGAAGGGTAGGAGGTTGTTGTGGTCTTCAGTCCTGAGACTGGTTTGATGCAGCTCTCCATACTACTCTATCCTGTGCAAGCTTTTTCATCTCCCAGTACCTACTGCAACCTACATCCTTCTGAATCTGCTTAGTGTATTCATCTCTTGGTCTCCCTCTACGATTTTTACCCTCCACGCTGCCCTCCAATACTAAATTGGTGATCACTTGATGCCTCAGAACATGTCCTACCAACCGATCCCTTCTTCTGGTCAAGTTGTGCCACAAACTTCTCTTCTCCCCAATCCTATTCAATACTTCCTCATTAGTTATGTGATCTACCCAGGAGGTTAGGAGCGCATTTAGTATTATTTTCGTGAACAAGTTCTGTTAGGGTAAGAATTTGAATTTACAAATAAGCTGAGAAAACACGAAAGCGAGAGTTAACTATTTTTTTGGGGTCACTATACAATTTCGGAGAGGGTGACTGTGCTCTTATTTTTTTTTTATATAGTACGATGATCATTTCAGATTGTGAAGGAAGGGCAGCACTGTGATATCTGCGGACGGTGTGTGTGTGAACTCGCTCTCGGCTATTCTGACAACAGACGTGAAGGTGGAGATGTGTCGCAAATAGGCCGGCAAGCAATGGAATGCGGCCTTGACATGTGTGTTGGACTGGCACTGAGTTAGGACGGTGACAGACGACCCGCGCGGCCTGGCTTGGATAGTCATGTTCGGCGTGTAGATGATATGAGTTAGGTGTGAATGCGGCTCTGAAGTCATGTTTGAGGGGTCGAACACAGACCTTTGAGCGAATTGAGAGCTGTCGGACGTGTGACAGGGTGTGGGACAGGTTGATTGCGCGCGTCTGTTGAGTTATTTTGCTACGCGTTATTTGGACAGATTACGAGTACTGGTGGTGTTTACAGTTATGTGTACTGCATTATTTAGGAGCAGTTTGATATTTTAGACTGAAATTAGGAGCTGTTTGCACGTCTGCCGACTGTGCAACATGACACCAGGTGCATCAGAGCGAGTGTTTTTTGTATGAGAGTGAGAGGTATACTCGATGCCTAAATAAAATGGACGTTAAGTATTTGTGGGACGATTAGGAATATGAGAGAGTTCGAGTTGTTTATTATTTTTTCTACTTGGAGATTTTGTTAGATTGAATTGTTGAGGCAAGTAGCTAAGAGAGCGCGAGGGATGTGATTGCAGCATATCTCCGTCTCTCAGCGGTTAACTACAGATGGGGCGAGCGATGTTCTCGGCTTAGGTACTGGGGGTGTGCTTTGGCGATGTCCTAGACCGTGTGGATTGAACAACAGTATTCGGGTCATAGTTTAGCTAGAATATTTACAGAGGAGTATGTCCGACGCGTGTATAAAGGTCCAGGCTGTGACGTGGGCTGTCTCGCGCTCGTGGTGTGTGAGAGAGGCAAAGCAGACGATTTTGAGCCATCACAGGTGACTTAGGTTAGTGGCTTCGTTTGCCACAATTTTCTTGTGTTGGTAGCGAAACACCAACTGACTATCGGAATTGAAACTTGGCTTATTTGTATAGACAGAATGTGATATAAGTTAATGTGCGTTTGTACACGTTAGTGCACGTTAGCAAACAGCAGTACACATTAGTACATGTTAGCCAACGAACATGGGTCGCTAAGGGGACGTGGTGGTCGGCAGGGACTTTAACTATTTCATTCCAAGTTCAGATGGACGTGGCACTTTTCCGCATCAGTGAGGTTAATAAATTGATAAATTTAATTAAGTAGTCATGCGACCTTTGTTACGTTCACTTGCAGAGGTACTAAGCTAGGCGCGCGCGATGGCTCATGTGCACGGGCATGTGTTTTCGCGACGATCTTGGATTAGGTGAGTGCAGAATGTGGACTGAATAATGAGAGTGGGGTAATCAATTAACTTAGCGAGGGACGTCGTGGCGAGCACAAGTGCTGGACCACCTGTTGTGATGTGATGGCGGATTCCACTCTCTAGCAAACTTGGGCGCCAAATGTGCGTCAGGGCATTCTTTGTCGACCAGGTGCTGGATCAACCAACCTACCGTTACGAAGTCGGCAGGTTCCAACCTGTCCAGCTGGTCGGTGGGGGCGGACTCCACTGCCCACGAAAACATGTTTGCATCGATGGACCAACGCGGGCCTGCAACGCGAGTCGGCGGCAGCAGGCTGTGACGTGAGCGGCCGCTGGACCGGCAGCGGCCGCGGACGCATCGGATGGCCGTCACGTGAGGCGACCGCTCGCTTGCCGGTGGCGCGCGGCGGCGACCATATGAACTAATTCAGTTGGACTGAGGACTCGTGGCGGCTGGACTGCGATCTCTTAAGATGTGTACTAACTCTGTTGGAGAACAAGTGATGACGGTACTGTTTGAAATAAAAACTTCAGTCCTTTTCCCACGAATTCACGGGAGGTGACTTACGTTAGTAGAAGGGCACTTTATTACTATTTGACGCGATTTTAATAGCTTAGGAGTGAAACAATAAGTGAGGGCAAAAAATTGAAACTTCGTAGGATGAGGCGGACTTGGGTTAGTGTACATGGCCCACTTGGTCTCTTTTTTTTCGTGGGTGTACAGACTATCGTGTTTGAATTTCAATTTGTGAGAGAATTTTTGTTATGGAAGTAAGGGAATTGGCTTTCTTGCCGCAAAAATCGACCATCTTGAATAAATAATAATGTTGTTGTGGTCTTCAGTCCTGAGACTGGTTTGATGCAGCTCTCCATGCTACTCTATCCTGTGCAAGCTTCTTCATCTCCCAGTACTTACTGCAACCTACATCCTTCTGAATCTGCTTAGTGTATTCATCTCTTGGTCTCCCTCTACGATTTTTACCCTCCCCGCTGGCCTCCAATACTAAATTTGTGATCTCTTGATGCCTCAGAACATGCCCTACCAACCGGTCCCTTCTTCTTGTCAAGTTGTGCCACAAACTCCTCTTCTCCCCTATTCTATTCAATACCTCCTCATTAGTTACGTGATCTACCCATCTAATCTTCAGTATTCTTCTGTAGCACCGCATTTCGAAAGCTTCTATTCTCTTCTTGTCCAAACTATTTATCGTCCGTGTTTCACTTCCATACATGGCTACACTCCATACAAATACTTTCAGAAACGGTTTGCTGACACTTCAATCTATACTCGATGTTAACAAATTCCTCTTCTTCAGAAACGCATTCCTTGCCATTGCCAGTCTACATTTTATATCCTCCCTACTTCGACCATCATCAGTTATTTTGCACCCCAAATAGCAAAACTCCCTTACTACTTCAAGTGTCTCATTTCCTAATCTAATTCCCTCAGCATCACCCGACTTAATTCGAGTACATTGCTTTATCCTCGTTTTGCTTTTGTTGATGTTCATCTTATATCCTATTTCAAGACACTGTCCATTCCGTTCAACTGCTCTACCAAGTCCTTTGCTGTCTCTGGCAGAATTACAATGTCATCGGTGAACCTCAAAATTTTTATTTCTTCTCCATGGATTTTAATACCTTCTCCGAATTTTTCTTTTGTTTCATTTACTGCTTGCTCAATATACAGATTGAATAACATCGTGGATAGGCTACAACCCTGTCTCACTCCCTTCCCAACCACTAGTTCCCTTTCATGTTCCTCGACTCTTATTTTCTCCTTTCATCAAATAAATTCAATATTTCTTCTGTTACCCAAGGATTTCTACCAGCCCTCGTCTTTTTACCTACTTGATCCTCTGCTGCCTTCACTACTTCATCCCTCAGAGCTACCAATTCTTCTTCTACTGTATTTCTTACCCCCATTCCTGTCAATTGTTCCCTTATGCTCTCCCTGAAACTCTGTACAACCTCCTATTTTTTTATTCATTATTAAAACTACTCCTGCATTGCCCCTATTTGATTTTGTATTTATAACCCTGTATTCACCTGACCAAAACTCTTGTTCCTCCTGCCACCGAACTTCACAAATTCCCACTATATCTAACTTAAACCTATTCATTTCCGTCTTTAAATTTTGTAGCCTACCTGCCCGATTAAGGGATCTGACATTCCACGCTCCGATCCGTAGAACGCCAGTTTTCTTTCTCGTGATAACGACATCCTCCTGAGTAGTCCCCACCCAGAGATCCGAATGGGGGACTATTTTACCTCCGGAATATTTTACCCAAGAGGACGCCATCATCACTTAACCATACAGTAAAGCTGCATGCCCTCGGGAAAAATTACGGCTGTAGTTTCGCCTTGCTATGAGCCGTTCGCAGTACCAGTACAGCAAGGCCGTTTTGGTTAGTGTTACGATGCCAGATCAGTCAAATCATCCAGACTGTTGCCCCTGCAACTACTGAAAAGGCTGCTGCCCCTCTTCAGCAACCACACGTTTTTCTGGCCTCTCACAGATACCCTTCCGTTGTGGTTGCACCTACGGTACGGCCATCTGTATCGCTGAGGGATGCAAGCCTCCCCACCAACGGCTAGGTCCATGGTTCATGGGCGGGGGGGGGGGGAATAATAATAAATCATAATAAAAGCTAATAAATAATAATAAATAGAAATACAGTTTTCCAGAAATTATGGAGTGTGAATTTGAACATGGCGCGATTTTCTATGTTAATGTAGGTAGTCCAATAATAATACTAAATAATAATAATAATAATAATAATAAATGATGAATGATAATGAATATAAATCAATAATAAAAATGACAAGAACGGTTTTGCAGCCATTATCGTGCTGGAATATGAATTTTGAGGGGTTTTCTTGTGGAGGCAGGTCAATAATAATAAATAATAATAATAAACTATAATAACTGATAATAAATGATAATGAATGTTAATAAATGATAATCAATAAGAATGAATAATAATAAAGACAAGTATGGTTTTACATGGCTTATACTATTAGAATTTGAATTTCACGCCTATTTTTTTGGGAGGCTTAGGTTAGTGGACGTATCCCAATTGACCTATTTTCCTCCAAAATTCAAAATTCCAGACGTTTTTTCTGGAGGTTAGATTAGTGGACATAGCACAATTGGCCTATTTTCCGCTTCTAAAAGCCGCCATCTTGGATGACATCATGCGCTGTTGCCAAGTACATGCCGCCATCTTGCATGACGGCATCGCCACCATTATGAATAAATTTGGCAACAATGGAAAGTGGGGTGGCACATACTTTGCCCTACTACTGATGTGACTGCACATCCACTCTCAAGTAATGTTCCCATTCTTTCCGTAGAGTACTGTAATGTCGTTTCATAGCAAATCTGCAGTACCCATATAATACACGACTGTATAATGGATGTTGAGAATTCTCATCCCTCTCTTCAGTCAATCGCTATCCTTTTTAAAGGCTTGTGACGAGAGTTTGGTAGACTGCCTCTTTTTGTGCAAACAGCCACCGAACCTGTGAACATCCTTCGTACCATGAATTAATAGCAAAGGGTACCAGGCACTGACTCATCGATTCTGCCCAACTAAATAGAGTTGTGGCAACTGAAAAATACCACATCACAATACCAAATGGAATGTCGTGCTCTATTGAGTACATCTGGGAAGGAACAAGCAAAGCCGAGCCAGGTCGAGGATCGGCCTGTATGTGGCCCACACATCCTGCACACTTGAAGTTTGGAACGTTGTGCCTGGCCCCAACCTATAAGGTTATCTAATGTTACGCAATTAAAAAGTTGTTCTCGAACTATGTATTCTATAGTTTTGGCTAATGCTGGCAGAATGCATATGGCCCTGTAGTCAGAAGCCAGTTCGGCAGATTCTTCATAAGGTATCAGTTTTACAGGTCCCTGCTTCCAGTATGTTGGGAAGATGCTGGAGCTTAGAGAATGTTTGAAATGTCAGATATTTTGGGCAGTAGTGGATCAAAATGAAAGTTTATAACTTGCACTGTAATATTATTATTTCCTGCAGCTGCTGAACGAACCTATCCAACTGACTTCTTGACCATGTTACGGCTTACCTGCTGCAGGAAAATTTTTTCGTTTGTGGCAACCACACACACTTTAAAAGAATCCATGGTTTTCACCCTAATGCATTACTTAAATTGAGATTTCAGCATGCCAAAATATTCATTTAGATTCTCAATAGGTAGAAGAGGTTCAGCTTCAGATTGGGGTTACACTATTCCTACACCTCTTAGATTTTTTCCTCATAATAGTGGACTTGTGAAAGTTCTCATTTAGCGAGTGGGCACACCTGAGTTTTGTATTTTTCACAGGTTGACTAAGGAGAGGTCAGTTGCCATTTGTGTGCAGTGTGTCTGATGCTCATGAAGTGCATGTGGTTGTCTGTAATCCATGGTGTATATTCCTTCCTTACACTTACTGTTTTTAGAGAAGAGTGTTTATCATGTCACTTATTGAGTCACTTAGTGAAATTATATACTTCATTATTTATGTCAAAATTAATTCCTGCCACAATTATCACTTCTTGCATGAATCTGAACTAGTTTAGGAGATTATGTTGCATAAATTTATGTACATCAAATTACCTATCATTAGTAAGGTGCACCATGACTGTGATATAATTTTCAAAAAGTTGAAGAGCATCTATCAGTTATCGTCTCCATTCTAGCCTTATTAGAGCAGACTCATATTTCAGCTAGTAACTAGCCATTATCTATGCTTAAATACATGACATGCATAAAGCATAGTACACAAAAATTACAGCTCATGAGACACCCTATACTGCTTGTACATTAAATCACACAGCAGTGCTTCAGTGTTGTTATACGTGCCGTAGTATGTCTACACCTGTTGTTCAGGCTCATGTGACAGTTCATTAAGGAATACAGTGTAATGGAGGTAGGCATTACATAGAACACATCAATTGTCTGTGTGGTGCCCTCCATTCGAACTACATAATACATAACCTTCATAGCAAGGCAATTATGGTCTCGAATAAAATTTAAAAGTTGCATAGAAATTAAATAAAACACACGTAAGATTACACATGTTGCTAAACTGACTTACTGCCACATTTAACAGTTAACATTAGAACATATAACTACTACACTCACTCCTTGTGAGGCTTTTTTTCTTAATCTTTAAAAGCATAGGTAAAATCAGTTTCATAAGCATTTACAAACAGCTAAGGTGCACATGATGTATGCTGTGACTATTGGAATTGATTTGAATATTTTTTCTTTTTTACTTTAATCATCATTATGAAGTATTTGGCTCATATTACTTATTGAACAGTTAATAGATGGTGCCAATATCACCAAGCTGGATCCTTTGTGTGATTTGCCAGTCCATAATGGATGTAGTGAGTATTGATCTCTGTACTGCTTCATACAGATGTTTAATTATAAAGTACAAAAGTCTAAACCAGTATAACATGGAGAAAGTTACATATGTTCAATAATATAACCACGGTACTCATACAGTAGCGTGTCATTAGCTGCAACATATTGGCAAGAAGTCAGGGCCTATTTTATACCCCACAGGTCGTATTTTTCACTGCTTTTGAGCAAGCAGTTTCTCATAATGACCTGATCATTAATCAGGGTTGCAACTAACATTTTTCTGATGGGAAAAGACCTCCCGCTCTTCGATGTCGAAGAACTTGCCCTCGTCATCCAGGAAAAGTTGCCTGCAGATGCGTCTTCACCTGTCTGCTTAAATGCATGGGGGTTCCATCATGCTGAAATTATTGTGGCGACAGATAGGTACGGGGACATCATTCAGCATATCTAACGGAACATCTTGCAGGAATGTGAGTTACGTGCAACTATCAAGTTGGTCGAGAATGTACAGCTCAATTAAAGAGGCCAAAACGATGTCAGTGAGCTGTGCTGTGGCTCGCATTGGTGCTGTTTGTAGGTTTGTGTCCTCTGTTGGAGGCCAGACCGTATCGTTTAGTTGACATGGTTGCGGTTGTTTGTCTTCTTCTCACGTTGACTGGCGCCACTTGGTTTCGCAAGCATTGCCTGTCTGCTAGTGGCAGCAGTGGCGGTTATCGATATGTAGTAACTGTGGCCCTATCTTTGGGGCGACGTAGTCTTCTCGGTCGTGTCAGTGTGCAGTTCTGTTGGGGACTCAGGAGGAGCCAGGTCCACGCAGTGCATGAACACGCCGGGACCAATGGCGGCGCGCATGCACTGCAGGATCGAAAGCCTGTGGTCTCGAGGGTGCACGACATCATCGTAAACCGGTCCCTGCAAGTTTTAAGTTGAGTTCATTTGGATTCACGCAGAGAAGCCTCTACCATTGTGAAATCTTGCGATTCTCCAGTGACTTGGGTTCGTGTTCCTCCTTGTAGTGTTGCCGAGGCTAAGAGCAGCGAGTGCTTGGGGAAGGCGGATCTGATTAGCTTTATTGGACTTCTAATTATTATTTATTGCGTTCACTTTGTTACTATTTATTAAGTTCAACCAGCGATATTTTTCCTGCCTCGTGGCCGTTAATACCCCAGTTACCTGCCCTGGGGGTCAGCGTATGTAACGGCAGTGTACGTTTCCTCGCCTTGCCACTGCTGTCTACATCTATACATGATTACCCTGCAATTCACATTTAAGTGCTTGGCAGAGGGTTCATCGAACCACAATCATACTATCTCTCTACCATTCCACTCCCGAACAGCGCGCGGGAAAAACGAACACCTAAATCTTTCTGTTCGATCTCTGATTTCTCTTATTTTATTTTGATGATCATTCCTACCTATGTAGGCTGGGCTCAACAAAATATTTTCGCATTCTGAAGAGAAAGTTGGTGACTGAAATTTCGTAAATAGATCTCGCCGCGACGAAAAACGTCTTTGCTTTAATGACTTCCATCCCAACTCGCGTATCATATCTGCCACACTCTCTCCCCTATTACGTGATAACACAAAACGAGCTGCCCTTTTTTGCACCCTTTCGATGTCCTCCGTCAATCCCACCTGGTAAGGATCCCACAACGCTCAGCAATATTCTAACAGAGGACGAACGAGTGTAGTGCAAGCTGTCTCTTTAGTGGACTTGTTGCATCTTGTTCGTAATTTTAACACCCAGGTACTTAGTTGAATTGACAGCCTTGAGAATTGTACTATTTATCGAGTAATCGAATTCCAACGGAGTTCTTTTGGAACTCTTGTGGATCACCTCACACTTTTCGTTATTTAGCGTCAACTGCCACCTGCCACACCATACAGCAATCTTTTCTAAATCGCTTTGCAACTGATACTGGTCTTCGGATGATCTTACTAGACGGTAAATTACAGCATCATCTGCGAACAACCTAAGAGAACTGCTCAGATTGTCACCCACGTCATTTATATAGATCAGGAACAGCAGAGGTCCCAGGACGCTTCCCAGGGGAACACCTGATATCACGTCAGTTTCACTCGATGATTTGTCGTCTATTACTACGACCTGCGACCTTCCTGATAGGAAATCACGAATCCAGTCGCACAACTGAGACGATCCCCCGTAGGCCCGCAGCTTGATTAGAAGTCGCTTATGAGGAACGGTGTCAAAAGCTTTCCGGAAATCTAGAAATACGGAATCAACTTGAGATCCCCTGTCGATAGCGGCCATTACTTCGTGCGAATAAAGAGTTATCTGCGTTGCACAAGAACGATGTTTTCTGAAACCATGCTGATTACGTATCAATAGATCGTTCCCTTCGAGGTGATTCATAATGTTTTAATACAGTATATGCTCCAAAACCCTACTGTAAACCGACGTCAATGATATAGGTCTGTAGTTCGATGGATTACTCCTGCTACCCTTCTTAAACACTGGTGCGACCTGCACAATTTTCCAATCTATCGGTGAGCGAGCGGTTGTATGTGATTGCTAAGTAGGGAGCTATGGTATCAGCGTAATCTGAAAGGAACCTAATCGATATACAATCTGGACCTGAAGACTTGTCCGTATCAAGCGATTTGAGTTGCTTCACAATCCCTAAGGTATCTACTTCTAAGAAACTCATGCTAGCAGCTGTTCGTGTTTCAAATTCCGGAATATTCCATTAGTCTTCCCTGTTGAAGGAATTTCGGAAAACTGCGTTTAATAAATCCGCTTTAGCGGCACAGTCGTCGGTAACAGTACCATCGGCACTGCGCAGCGAAGGTATTGACTACGTCTTGCCGCTTGTGTACTTTACATACGACCAGAATTTCTTCGCATTTTCTACCAAATTTCGAGACAATGTTTCGTTGTGGAACCTATTAAAGGCATCTCGCATTGAAGTCCGTGCCAAATTTCGCGCGTCTGTAAATTTTAGCTAATCTTCGGGAATTCGCCTTCTTCTCAACTTCGCATGCTTTTTCCGTTGCCTCTGCAACAGCGTTCGGACCTGTTTTGTGTACCATGGGGGATCAGTTCCATCTCTTACCAGTTTATGAGGTATGAATCTCTCAATTGCTGTTGCTACTATATCTTTGAATTTGAGCCACATCTCGTCTACATTTGCATAGTCAATTCGGAAGGAATGGAGATTGTCTCTTAGGAAGACTTCTAGTGACACTTTATCCGCTTTTTTAAATAAAATTATTTTGCGTTTGTTTCTGGTGGATTTGGAAGAAACGGTATTGAACCTAGCTACAACGATCTTGTGATCACTAATCCCTGTATCAGTCATGATGCTCTCTATCAGCTCTGGATTGTTTGTGGCTAAGAGGTCAAGTGTGTTTTCGCAACCATTTACAATTCGCGGGGGGTCGTGGACTAACTGCTCGAAATAATTTTCGGAGAAAGCATTTAGGACAATCTCGGAAGATATTTTCTGCCTGCCACTGGTTTTGAACAAGTATTTTTGCCAACATATCGGGGGAAGGTTGAAGTCCCCACCAACTATAACCGTATGAGTGGGGTATTTATTTGTTACGAGACTCAAATTTTCTCTGAACTGTTCAGCAACTATATCATCGGAATCTGGAGGTCGGTAGAAGGAGGCAATTATTAACTTAGTTCGGCTGTTAAGTATAACCTCCACCCATACCAATTCGCACGGAGTATCTACTTCGACTTCACTACAAGATAAACGACTGCTGACAGACACAAACACTCCACCGCCAATTCTGCCTAATCTATCTTTCCTGAACACCGTCTGAGACTCTGTGAAAATTTCTGCAGAACTTATTTCAGGCTTTAGCCAGCTTTCTGTACCTATGACGATTTCAGCTTCTGTGCTTTCTATTAGCTCTTGAAGCTCAACGACGTTCCCTGTCAAGTGGACCATGTAGTTTTTACAGATTTGTTTATTGTAGGTTGCTTGGCGATTATTCTATTCTGGTGGTAATGATTCCTTTCTCGTTCCGGGCACTCTAAGCACAGTATTCTGCGGGCGGAGTCCAGGCCGCCGGTTCCGGCTTTGACGTATTTTTACATCTTTGCATTTGGTTTATTGGGCGTCAGATAGCCTTAGCAAGATTATCGTTAGTCATTCGTTAGACTGCCACTAGTCTGAGTTCCCATCTTGTGAAGTGAATGCAACACTTGGCTGCCTATCTCATCGCTCGCGAAAGTGTTTCTGGCCGGACCTACTCAGATGTCAATTCCTGGTGCACCGTCTGTGACTGGCCCTTGGGTTTTATTATTGTATTTGCTGTTTCATTGTTTGCTTCTAGATATTTTATGTAACTGATATTCTTGGTGTTACAGCAGGTTTAAATGATTGTGCTACCAAGTTTACAATCATTTTGTCTCACCTGCTTGGTGATCAGTTGCTTGTCCTTTTAAATCAACCTTTGCTGTTGTATTTGCTGTTTTACTGTATGTTTTTAAAATTTTTTATTTAATTGCCATTCTTTGCGCTACAGCAGGTTTAAATGGTTGGGCTACCAATTTTACCATCATTTTGTCTCATCCATTTCGTGTTCAGTTGCCTGTCTTTTTAAATTAACCTTGCTATTGCACTGGTGTTTTACAGTATGTTTGTTAAATTTTTTATAACTGCGATTCTTGGTGTTAAAGGCCTACAGCCGTGACTGTGGTTACTTGCCTTAAAATTCTAATTGGGATCACATTGGCTTGTTTTTAAAACATTATTTGCTGTTTCTGTATTTTATGCTCATTTGGTAAATTGTAACGCACTGTAAGCACTATTAATTACACAGTTGTTTATTCCTTCATTAATAATGTGTGATATCTTTATTTATTGCTGAGTCTGGAGTTACCGTTTTAAAATAAATGTGCCTAATTGCAAAAGGGAACCAACAGTAACTGATTACGGCCCCATCCACAATCGTAACAGAATCTTCCTCCTTGACTACCAGCTCACAGTCAGCCCACATGATAAAGGTAAATCTGAATTGGGAGACATTTGTACGTGTAACATGACGGTTCACATCTGCCCATGTATGCTGGTTGTGGACTTTCATCAGCTGGTTGTGAACTTTCCATCATATCCTCGGGTGAGAATGCACCCTTATCGGTGAAGAGGACACTGACTGTATTGCTTCGCTCTGCAGGAGATTCCTGCAGAAACCAACGCAAATATTTGTAGCTCCTGGTTGCAGTGCCTGGACGTATTGGGAATGAAACAAATGCAGTCCAACGTCATTCCAGTGATGGAACAACCCTGGCGGAAGCCGCTCTGACAATAAGCCAGTAGGTCACGTGACACTATACTTCACTTTTTAGCACGTAGGTTCACCTGATGATGCAGCTTAAAACCGTGAGACTGGTCACGGTTTAATAAACAACAATTTTACCAGCTGTGAGCGGAGTTCTTCCTAATATCACATCTATTAATTATTCAATACGTAGTATGAGCCACGTACCTCAACACGACGATTAAAGTATAAAAGAAAAAATATTCAAATCAGTTCCAATAGTCACAGCATACATCACGTGCCTCGTAACGGTTCGTAAATTTTTGTGAAATTGATCTTATCTATTCTTTTAAAGATTAATATATATATATAACATGAAAATTGGCTGACAGGGAGTGAGTCTGGTATTTATATGTTTTAATGATAACTGTTAAATGTGGCAGTAAGTCAGTACAGCAAGGAAAATAATCCTACTTGTATTTTACCATATGGTGGAGATGCTGAGTCACAGATAGCTCCGCTTTGTGGCGAGGAGCTACCGAACAATAAACCAGACTCCCATAGTCAAGGTGGGATTGAACAAGGGCGCTTGAGAGCTGCAGTAGCACAGAGCGATCTGCACCCCAGTTGGTGTTACTCAGGCAGCAGAGGGCATTGAGGTGCTGCCAGCACTTCCCCTTAAGATGACGAAGGTGAGGAGCCAAGTCAATCAGGCTTCGTAAACCAGTCCCAAGAATCGATATGTCTGCACTACAGTGAGTAGATCGTCATTAAGGTAAAGTTCTGGTTCTGTATGAAGGGTACGACGCCAACATATGTGCACAACACAAGATTTTGCGTCCGAAAACTAGAAACCGTGAGGCTAGAGCCCGTGACTGCGCCTTGTGGATGGCTCTCTGTAGGCGCCGCTCAACAACACCAGTACTGGTGGATCAGTACAAAATATTGAAGTCATCTGCATACAAACAGGGCGAGACGGACGGCCCTACAGCTGTTGCTAGACCATTAATATCCACTAAAAATAGAGAGACACTCAATACAGAGCCCTGCGGGACACCACTCTCCTGGATATGGCGGCACTATGGGAGGCACCACCCTGGGCATGGAAAGTACAAAGCGACAGGAAATTCTGGACAAAAATCGGGAGCGGGCCTCGGAGACCCCACTCATATAATGTGGCAAGGATATGATGTCGCCAGGTGGTGTCATGCGCTTTTCGTAAATCAAAAGAGATGGCAACAAAATGGTGTCCAGAAAGGGCTGTTCGGATGGCAGACTCGAGAGACACAAGATTATCAGTGGTGGAGCAACCCTGGCGGAAGGTGCCCTGACATTGAGCCAGTGGGTCACGTGACTCCAGGACCCAACCCAACCGCCGACACACCGTACGTTCCTGCAGCTTACAAAGAACATTGGTGAGGCTGATGGGCCGATAGCTATCCACATCAAGCGGGTTTTTCTGGGTATGAGCACCGGAACGATGGTGCTCTCCTGTCACTCCGATGGAAAGATGCCATCGCACCAGATCCAGTTGAAGATGATGAGGAGATGTCGCTTATAGTCAGATGAGAGATGCTGAACTCCCGAACAGCGCGCGGGAAAAACGAACACCTAAACCTTTCTGTTCGAGTTCTGATTTCTCTTATTTTATTTTGGTGATCATTCCCACCTATATACGTTGGGCTCAACAGAACATTTTCGCATTCGGAAGAGAAAGTTGGTGACTGAAATTTCGTAAATAGATCTCGCCGCGACGAAAAACGTCTTTGCTTTAATGACTTCCATCCCAAATCGCGTATCATATCTGCCACACTCTCTCCCCTGTTACGTGATAGTACAAAACGAGCTGCCCTTTTTTGCACCCTTTCGATGTCCTCCGTCAATCCCACCTGGTAAGGATCCCACAACGCGCAGCAATATTCTAACAGAGGACGAACGAGTGTAGTGCAAGCTGTCTCTTTAGTGAACTTGTTGCATCTTCTAAGTGTCTTCTAAGTGTCCCCACAATATTATCTACACTCCTGGAAATTGAAATAAGAACACCGTGAATTCATTGTCCCAGGAAGGGGAAACTTTATTGACACATTCCTGGGGTCAGATACATCACATGATCACACTGACAGAACCACAGGCACATAGACACAGGCAACAGAGCATGCACAATGTCGGCACTAGTACAGTGTATATCCACCTTTCGCAGCAATGCAGGCTGCTATTCTCCCATGGAGACGATCGTAGAGATGCTGGATGTAGTCCTGTGGAATGGCTTGCCATGCCATTTCCACCTAGCGCCTCAGTTGGACCAGCGTTCGTGCTGGACGTGCAGACCGCGTGAGACGACGCTTCATCCAGTCCCAAACATGCTCAATGGGGGACAGATCCGGAGATCTTGCTGGCCAGGGTAGTTGACTTACACCTTCTAGAGAACGTTGGGTGGCACGGGATACATGCGGACGTGCATTGTCCTGTTGGAACAGCAAGTTCCCTTGCCGGTCTAGGAATAGTAGAACGATGGGTTCGATGACGGTTTGGATGTACCGTGCACTATTCAGTGTCCCCTCGACGATCACCAGTGGTGTACGGCCAGTGTAGGAGATCGCTCCCCACACCATGATGCCAGGTGTTGGCCCTGTGTGCCTCAGTCGTATGCAGTCCTGATTGTGGCGCTCACCTGCACGGCGCCAAACACGCATACGACCATCATTGGCACCAAGGCAGAAGCGACTCTCATCGCTGAAGACGACACGTCTCCATTCGTCCCTCCATTCACGCCTGTCGCGACACCACTGGAGGCGGGCTGCACGATGTTGGGGCGTGAGCGGAAGACAGCCTAACGGTGTGCGGGTCCTCGCCGATACCCCAGGAGCAACAGTGTCCCTAATTTGCTGGGAAGTGGCGGTGCGGTCCCCTACGGCACTGCGTAGGATCCTACGGGCTTGGCGTGCATCCGTGCGTCGCTGCGGTCCGGTCCCAGGTCGACGGGCACGTGCACCTTCCGCCGACCACTGTCGACAACATCGATGTACTGTGGAGACCTCACGCCCCACGTGTTGAGCAATTCGGCGGTACGTCCACCCGGCCTCCCGCATGCCCACTATACGCCCTCGCTCAAAGTCCGTCAACTGCACATACGGTTCACGTCCACGCTGTCGCGGCATGCTACCAGTGTTAAAGACTGCGATGGAGCTCCGTATGCCACGGCAAACTGGCTGACACTGACGGCGGCGGTGCACAAATGCTGGCCAGCTAGCGCCATTCGACGGCCAACACCGCGGTTCCTGGTGTGTCCGCTGTGCCGTGCGTGTGATCATTGCTTGTACAGCCCTCTCGCAGTGTCCGGAGCAAGTATGGTGGGTCTGACACACCGGTGTCAATGTGTTCTTTTTTCCATTTCCAGGAGTGTATGTGGTCTTTCCAACTGAAGTTGTTCGTAATTTTAACACCCAGGTACTTAGTTGAATTGACAGCCTTGAGAATTGTACTATTTATCGAGTAATCGAATTCCAACGGAGTTCTTTCGGAACTAGTGTGGATCACCTCACACTTTTCGTTATTTAGCGTCAACTGCCACCTGTCACACCTGACAGCAATCTTTTCTAAATCGCTTTGCAACTGATACTGGTCTTCGGATGACCTTACTAGACGGTAAATTACAGCATCATCTGCGAACAACCTAAGAGAACTGCTCAGATTGTCACCCACGTCATTAATATAGATCAGGAACAGCAGAGGTCCCAGGACGCTTCCCAGGGGAACACCTGATATGACTTCAGTTTTACTCGATGATTTGCCGTCTATTACTATGAACTGCGACCTTTCTGACAGGAAATCACGAATCCAGTCGCACAACTGAGACGATACCCCATAGGCCCGCAGCTTGATTAGAAGCTAACATTGGAGCTCCCAACTACCAATAATCCCACCCTCTGCGATTGTTCCGACCTTGAAGGCTGAGAATCATCCTCTGAAACAGGGCAGGCAGCTGCATCTGGCTCAGCCAGAGACGGTACCTGAAACCTGTTTGTCAGACGCACTGGGGAGGCTTTCTGATCACTCTCCGGGGACGTCTTTCGCTGCCTGCCACGCCTTGTAACGACCTCCCAATCAACCATAGGCGAGGGCTCAGCTCCACTGCAACCACAGCAACCGGGACAACCACAGCGGCAGACCGATCTGGGGACAGACGGGATGAGGTTGACCTCCCCGTGATACCCAAGTCCGGCTCCCCACAGTGGTGCACGACCGAAGTCAGCACCGCCTGCAGCTGTGAGCGAAGGGACGCCAACTCAGCCCTCATCCGAACATAGCAATCACAGTCCCTGGCCATTCTAATCAATGTTGAACAACAGTTACTAAAACACATCTCCATGCCTACGCAAGGGAAACAAGCAAAGAATGTATGAACTAACCCGTACAAATGCCTAACGACTGCACTACCATCTGCCTGAATTTACGA
Source organism: Schistocerca americana (assembly GCF_021461395.2). Classification (NCBI taxonomy): domain Eukaryota; kingdom Metazoa; phylum Arthropoda; class Insecta; order Orthoptera; family Acrididae; genus Schistocerca; species Schistocerca americana. The sequence goes on from NC_060123.1 coordinate 720,074,949, forward strand.
TTACAGTAACTAAAACTCGAAATTACACCTCCTATACGAAACTCACACGCAATGCAAGTATACACGCAATGCAAGTAAGAATCTACGAAGTAAACACAGAAAAGAATCTATATACGTATCTTTTTGCACTGTCGATGTGCACCAACTGGCAGCTCAGGCCACTTTACTTGCGGCCATTTTAGTTGTCAGTGTCTGGGCTAGAGGTACATGACCACACCATTATCAGTGCCTTACCACAAATATTTAAGTTATGATAGCAGATTATGACACAGAAAAAACACACAATCAAAAGATTTTCAGATAAGAAGGCATTCTCTAGTGCAAGTATTTATCTTAAAATTGACGTGTTTTGTGCTAGTGGTGCAACTTCAGAATTCCTATAAATTATCCATAATGTATAGCATAAAGTTGTGACCACAAGCCTGTCCAACCCCTGCTAAGTATGTATTGACTTATGTAACTTACAGAAAGACCTCGTCTAAGGCGTCATTAATCGCACTAGTCGAAAAGTAAACTCTGAATCTGTTGGGTTGGCATAAGAGCCAACACCGTGTTACTAGAGGAGGCCGAAATGCACGCGTTTAGCTCACGCAGGCTGGCGTGAGGAGGGAAGGACTATACTGATGTGAGGTCTGGAACATGGCAAGGAGTTAGAATTCAGAAAGCGAACATAGCTAGTTGATACTTAACTTTAATCCATTTTTGATGAACGTCGCTTTTGACGGTACATGATTCACAATACTATCTGTTCAGGATACATAGTAACTGAATATGGCGCATTGCTAGGTCGTAGCAAATGACGTAGCTGAAGGCTATGCTAAACAGTCGTCTCTGCAAATGAGAGCGTATGTAGACAGTGAACCACCGCTAGCAAAGTCGGCTGCACAACTGGGTCGAGTGCTAGGGAGTCTCTAAACTAGACCTGCCACGTGGCGGCGCTCAGTCTGCAATCACTGATAGTGGCGACACGCGGTCCGACGTATACTAACGGACCGCGGCCGATTTAAAAGCTACCACCTAGCAAGTGTGGTGTCTGGCAGCGACGCCACAGAATCGAGCATAACTGCAAGTGTCAAACATAAACCCGGGAGCCTAAGAAAGTAAATAAATCTTCTACAACAATTCCTTCTAAAAGGGATAACTACTAGAACAGACTTCCGATATCTAAGAGCACGAAGAAGCTAACCGGAAGTTATTAATAGTCACACTCACCAAATCATTGAGAAAACCGGTGTGTCGATAGAGTTCCATATCACAAAATAGTAAACTAAAAACTGCACTGTGTCGGCTGCAGCAGTGAGCCACGTACTGATCTAACGTCAGTAAGTAGCGCATTGTAAGTGCCAAGTGACTGCGATAATTTTGCCTGGTACGTGGTCACTATTCACGCACTGAAGAATAAAGAAAAACAATGGTACAAGGTATTATTTAATAACTATTAATTTATTTAAACTACGTATTTCTGCCACTATTTTGTACTTCAATATGTGAATGATGGCCACATACTAGACACAAGCAGCACTGTCACGGGGCACTTACAATCAGCTGTTCATCAAAGTTAGATCAGTACGCAGTTTGCTGTCACCGCCGACACACCGCAGAGTGCCGTTATTGTGCCACGTGCCCTTTTGCTGCAAGCCTATCCGTAAACTTGTTTTCTCCACGACTGGGTGAGTGTGACTATTGGCTCTCAGTACGGTTCTTTGTGTCCAGGTATACGGACAATCTATTCCAGTAGTTATCTGCTAGAAGAGGAATTTTTAAAAAATTTATTTATCTTTCCAGGCTCCCAATTTTATATTTGCGGTTACGCCCCATTCGATGTTTACTTTCCAACTAGTGTCATTTACAATGCTTGAGGCAATTTCTTTTTATAGGGCACAGAAGTCAATAGTTACTTAGCAGGGGTGGGGCAGGCTCGCGGTCAAAAATTCAGATAATACATATCTTATGATTAATTTACAGAAATTCTGAAGTTGCGCCACTAGCACAAAATACATCAATTTGAAAATAAATATGTGCAGCAGAGACTGCCTTTTTATCAGAAAACTGCTGAACCACCCTGGAGATGGAGGGGAGAAACATACACTCAAAAGACATGTAAAATTAATAGCAAAGTTCTGTGAAAAGTATATGTGCACATAGAAGTGTCAGTTAACACAGTAAAGGAAAGAGTTTTTCATCTTCGGGATTAACACAACGCAGTATTCTCACTCAAAATAAAGGCCAGGTTCCCAGCTCCGTATGGCTTGTGAGGGAAATCTTATACCATTCTTCCTGCAAAATAGTGCAAGTTCAGATAACGACGATGGAGGTGGATAGTGATCGTCCATCTTTCTCTCAAATGCATATCACCAAAGCTCAATAATATTGAGATACAGTGACTGTAGTGGCCATGGAAAATAAAACAATTCCTCCCCGTGCTCACAAAACAAGTCCCGGGCAATGTGACACGTGTGAATTGGGGCCCTGTCATCTAATAGCACAGCATCGTCAGTGGAGAACAGACGTCTAACACGGGACGGACCTGATCGGATAAAATGGTCACATAATCCTTTGATGTAAATTTTTCATCACAATCCTCTTCAGTGACAGTCTGCCACAATCACACAACACACTATTTCATCTGCACTGTGACTCAGTGGATAATGGTTTTCAGCTTTTACTATATGCCATATAAATCTTTGATACAGTGCCTCTTGAAACACCAAACACTATGGCAACTTTCGTTACAGAAACACCCACCATCAAGCACCCGCAATTTGTCCACATTTGAATTCTCGTAGCTTCGACATAATGCATTCAGAACAACAAAGAACACTATCCTGACAGTGACTGACACTTGCAACATATAGAGGATATTGCACACGTGTCGTTCGTGGTCAACTAGAACAGAACAACCTGCAGGCTCGGCTAATCTCTACATGTTTCTCCCAGCACGCATTTCTTACGGTGTTTCCACATTTTTGTCCAGCTCTTGTTCTTGCTATTGTGGTTTTCAGTCCAGAGACTGGTTTGATCTAGTCCTCCATGCTACTCTATTCTGTGCAAGCCTCTTCACTTCTGAGTAACTACTGCAATCTACAACCCTCTGAATCTGTTTAGCGTATTCATCTCTTGCTGTCCCTCTATGAATTTTACCCTCCACGCTTCCTTCCAATACTAAATTGGTAATCCCTTGACGCCTCAGAATATGTCCTACCAACCTATCCCTTCTTCTAGACAAGTTGTGCCACAAATTCCTCTTCTCAGCAATTCTATTCAGTATCTCCTCAATGGTTCCATAATCTATCCATCTAATCTTCAGCATTCTTTGTAGCACCCCATTTCAAAAACCTCTATTCTCTTCTTGACAAAACTATTTAGCTTCCATGTTTCACTTCCATACATGGCTAGACTACATACAAATACTTTGAGAAAAGACTTCCTGACACTTAAATCCATACTCGATGTTAACAAATTTAAGAAACGATTTTCTTGCAATTGCCAGTCTATATTTTAAATCCTCTTTACTTCGACCATCATCAGTTATTTGCTCCTCAAATAGCAAAACTCATTTACTGCTTTAAATGTCTCATTTCCTAATCTAATTCGCTCAGCATCACCTGATTTAATTGGACTACATTCCATTATCCTCATTTTGCTTTTGTTGATGTACATTTTATATCCTCCTTTCAAGACACTGCCCTTTCCGATCAACTGCTCTTCCTGGTCCTTTGCTGTCTCAGACAGAATTTCAATGACATCGGCAAACCTTAAAAGTTTTTATTTCTTCTCCATAGATCTTAATTCCTAATCTGAATTTTTCTTTTGTTTCCTTTACTGCTTGCTCAATATACAGATTGAATAATATCGGGGATATGCTACAGCCCTGTCTCACTCCCTTCCCAATCACTGCTTCTCTTTCGTGCCCCTTGACTCTTATAACTACCTTCTGGTTTCTGTACTAATTGTAAACACCCTTTCGTTCCCTGTGTTTGACCCCTCCGGCAGGGGTGGCCGAGCGGTTCTAGGCGCTTCAGTCTGGAACCGCGCGACCGCTACGGTCACAGGTTCGAATCCTGCCTCGGGCATGTATGTATGTGATGTCCTTAGGTTAGTTAGGTTTAAGTAGTTCTAGGTTCTAGGGGACTGATGACCTCATATGTTAAGTCCCATAGTGCTCAGAGCCATTTGAACCATTTTGTTTGACCCCTGCCACCTTCAGAATTTGAAGGAGAATATTACAGTCAACACTGTCAAAAGCTAGTCAACATTGTCAAAAGATTTATCTACGCCCACAAATGCCAGAAACGTAGGTTTGCCTTTCCTTAATCTATCTTATAAGATAAGTCGTATGGTCAGTATTGCATCACGTGTTCCGACATTACTGCAGAATCCAAAGTGATCTTCCCCGAGGTCGGCTTCTACTAGTTTTTCCATTTTCCATTCATCTGTAAGGAATTTGTGTTAGTATTTTGCAGCAGTGACTTATTAAACTGTTAGTTCGGTAATTTTCACACTTCTCAACACCTGCTTTCTTTGGGATTGTAATTATTATATTCTTCTTGAAGTCTGAGGATACGTCGCCTGTCTCATACATCTTCCTCACCAGATGGTAGAGTTTTGTCAGGGCTGGCTTTACCAAGGCTGTCAGTAGTTCTAATAGAACGTTGTCTACTGCCAGTGCCTTATTTCGACTCATGTCTTTCAGTGCTCTGTCAAACTCACACAGTATCATATCTCTCATTTAATTTTCATCTAAGTCCTCTTCCATTTCCATAATATTGCCCTCCAGTACATCATCCTTGTACAGAGTCTCTGTACACTCCCTCCACCTTTCTGCTTTCCCTTCTTTGCTTAGAACTGGTTTTCTATCTGAGCTCTTGATATTCATACACGTGGTTCTCTTTTAGTTTTCCTGTCGGCAGTATCTATCCTCCGCTAGTGATGTATGCCTCTACGTCCTTACATGTTTTCTCTAATCATCCCTCCTTAGTCATTTTGCACCTCCTGTCGATCTCATTTTTGAGACGTTTGTACTCCTTTTTGCTAGCTTCATTTACTGCATTTTTATATTTTCTCCTTTCATCAATTAAATTCAATATCTCTTCTGTTACCCAAGGATTTCTACTTGTCCTCAACTTTTTACCTACTTGATCCTCTGCATCCTTCACTATTTCATCTCTCAAAGCTACCCATTCTTATTCTACTGTGTTTCTTTCCCCCCTTCTTGTGAATCTTCCCTAATGCTCTCTCTGAAACTCTCTACAATCTCTGGTCCTTTCGGTTTATTCAAGTAGCTTCTCCTTAAATTCTTACCTTGTTGTAGTCTCGTCCATATTAGCTTACAGTTCATAACCCATAAATTGTGGTCAGAGTCCACATCTGTCCCTGGAAATGTCTTACAATTTAAAACCTGGTTCCTAAATCTCTGTCTTACTGTTATATAATCTATCTGAAACCTTCCAGTGTCTCCAGACCTCTTCCACGTATACAGCCTTCTTTCATGAGTCTTAAACCAAGTGTCACCTATGATTAACTTACGCTCTGCGCAAAATTCTACCAGATGGCTTCCTCTTTCATTCCTTATCGCCATTCCACATTCACCTACTAGTGTTCTTTCTCTTCCTTTTCCTACTATCGAACTCCAGTCCCCCATGACAATTAAATTTTCGTCTCCCCTCTCTGTCTGAATGATTTCTTTTATCTCATCACACATTTCTTCAGTCTCTCTTCTTTGGGATTGTAATTATTATATTCTTCTTGAAGTCTGAGAATATGTCGCCTGTCTCATACATCTTGCTCACCAGATGGTAGAGTTTTGTCAGGGCTGGCTTTCCCAAGGCTATCAGTAGTTGTGCAGTAGCAGAGCTAGTTGAGCATATAAACTTGTACTGCTGTGGTAGGTGTGGGCTTCATGTCTATCTTGGCTACGACAATGCATTCACTATGCTGTTTGTAGTAGCTTATCCGCACTCCTATTGTTTTATTCATTATTAAACCTACTCCTGTATTACCACTATTTAATTTTGTATTCATAGCCCTGTAATCTTGTTCCTTCTGCCACCGAACTTAACTAATTCCCACTATAACTTGAACCTGTTCATTTCCCTTTTCAAAATTTCTAAACTACCTGCCCGACTAACGGATCTGACATTCCACGCACCAATCCGTAGAATACCGGTTTCGTTTCTCCTGATAACGACGTCCTCCCGATTAGTCCCCATCCGGAGATCTAAATGGGGGACTACTTTACCTCCGGAATATTTTACCCAAGAGGACGCTACCTCATTTAACCATACAGTAAATCTGTATGTCCTCGGGAAAAATTACGACTGTAGTTTCCCCTTGCTTTCAGCTGTTCACAGTACCAGCACAGCAAGGCCATTTTGGTTGATGTTACAAAGACAGATCAGTCAATCGTCCAGACTGTTGCCCCTGCAACTACTGGAAAGGCTGCTTCCCCTCTTCAGGAACCACACGTTTGTCTGGTCTCTCAATTGATACCCCTCCATTGTGGTTCCACCTATCTCTATCGCTGAGACACGCAAGCCTCCCCACTAATGGCAAGGCCCATGGTTCATAGGAGGCCAACCCTTGTACATATGCAGAACAGATATCTCTTCATGTATGTCAGTGGGATGAAGACATATCTGTTCTCCAACACTTGTACGTGTGCAGAACAGATACGTCTTCATCCCGCTGACGTACGAATTAATCGTATTTAATGGAAAGCTTTCACTTTGCATTCTGTTTCTTTACGGTTGTATAAACATACAAATAGTACATTTTTGTTGTTGAAATGTTATTAATCACTGTATCTGGAATACAAACCTTGGTTGTGGTGACCAAATTACACGAATTACTCACATTTCTTCATTTCCTGCTTTTGGCGCTAAGAGTTTTTTAGTTATTGATCTATACAGCACTTTGGCACTGCCTACATTGAAATATTGCTACTGATTTCATCTCAAAGGCCAAAACCCACATTGCAGAAGCAGATTGAGCTGTAGCGTAGTTTGATGTTATGTCAACCTATACACTATTAGTTTCATTTTACTACTTCTGTGGTCACAGTAGCGACGCTTGGACCAGCTTTGAGCTGTCCAACTGCGCTCAAATGATGTCTTGCAGATTTGTTGCCATACCCCACAGAATGTCACACTGATCGGTTCCACAACCACCTACTGTATGAATTGTAGAACATATGCAGAGCATTTGCGCACAGGCTTCACTGCAGTTCACATATCCCATTCTCTGCACTTGCTTTTATTATCACTGGTCATGTGTCCTCTAGCAACTGTTGGTCGCTTTGTTGCAATGACACTACTTCCTTAGCAGTTGTCAGGCTGTGTTAAGTTCCACAGAGAAACTTGTGGAAGCTGTTCTAAAGAATTTAGAGTTCCATGCTGGTAAGTATTACAATACCCTTCTGAAGTATCACAGTTTTGAAATCATATTGTAGCGCTTTCTTTTTCCTGTTTTTAAGACAGTAAGTGGTAACATTAAAAATTATCTTTCTAATATATTTGGTGTGTTTGTTAAGCCGAATAGCAACAAACGTTTTCATGATATATAGTACAACATGTTTCTGTTATTCTGTAGGAAGCATTGGCTCTGTCTGTCCTCAGTCTAAAAGCATGCAAATCGGCCACTTTACCTTCTACTTTGCTTGCCACTGACAACATTAAGAACAAGCAATACTAGAAGAAAAAATCAAAACATCAAGAACAGTGAGCAAAACATGCTTCCAAAATTGGACAACAAGAGTGGAGAATTTTATGTTTCATGCAGATAAATGAATGTTCCAGGAACATGCATGAAAGACCCACGTTGAGAGAACTGCAAAAATAAGTGTCTTAAAAAGCCTATTCATTCAGAAAGGTTGAATGCTTTTGAAAGATATTACAGACTTTATTCACAGTATGACAGACAAGATTTTTAAAAAGGCTGGCACACAAGTAAATTCAAAAATAAACTTTATCTACTTGGCACCAGGATGACAATTAACGTAAGATTGTAGGAATATGTGTTTGACTATTTCTGGAATCCGTATTGGTTCTGTAGATATAGTGATTAAGAAAAGGAAATCCAAAAACACAAGTGAAGAAATGAACAACGAGAGAAATCACACTAAATTTTGCAGTTGTCGAATCCCACTATGGGGCTTTCGAACAAAAACAAAATTCCTAAGTTCATCACTCGATATCAAGCTCGTGTACTCCCTGTACAAATCTGCATAAACAGATACAAGATCTTTGTACACATCTTTCCTGCATATAACAAAGGAAAAGTTTTGATGTCCCTGACGAAACCATTGCTTCCCACACTAGGATTAGACTATCGGGCATTTTATGATGTTTTTGGGGGGGGGGGGGGGTGTTTGAGCACAGAACATCTAAGGTCATAAGAGCCCAGTATAAAACCATAGAATGCTGGGACCGCGAGGGTAAAAATCCGTTTCGAGGTCCAATAGACAAAGGAAGAAAAAAAAAAATTTAAAACGTCAAGACATTACGGAAAAGTACCTAAAAGATGTCAACAAGACACTGGAGTCATCAGGTAGAAATCAAATCTCTTGTCATACTACTGCTCTTTTAAAAAACTTAAAATGCGAGCCACAGCTCACACGTCATCCACTAAAATGTCTGGCAAAGCGGGTGGCAGCCCGATTCTGAGACATAAGTGGCTTAAATAGGGGCAGAGGATCAGGAAATGTCTGACTGTTAATGGCTGGCTACAGAAAGGACAGCTGGGTGCAGGGTCGACACCCAACAAGTGGCGGTGACTAAAGCGGCAGTGCACTATTCGTAACCGAGCTAATATTACTTCCTCACAGCGAGACAGCTGGGAGGAAATCGACCAGGCTCTTGGGAGAGGTTTTAATTGTCTGAGTTTGTTCCCAAGAAGGGAGCACCGATGGTCATGCCAAAGTGACGTGATACGCCGATAGGGAAAATTACGAATATCTCGCGAGAGAACAGAGTGAGAGGTGGGCTGACTGAGATGGACTGCGGCCATGGCTGCAGCATCAGCAGCGTCATTCCCAGGCACACCAACATCGCCAGGAACCCACATGAGCATCACTTGGGTTCCCCCATCTGGGGACAAATGGAAGCAGTCCTGGATCTGTCGAACAATGTGGTGGACTGGATCTGTATCATCCAGACTCTGAGTGAGTCAGAGCTCATTACACAGCAAGTGAGCTGGTGCCTCCGGATGTAGTGAACAGCCTGATAGACGGCAAAAACCTCTGCAGTAAAAATTGTGCAGTGCTCGAGAAGCCAGTATTGAAACTTATTAGACCCGATGAGAAAAGCGCAGTCAACACCGTGGGCGGACTTGGAACTATCAGTGTATAAAAATATGCTATCGGCAAGTTGTGAGTGAAGTTCCAGAAATTTGCAGCGATAGGTCAGCTCGGGAGTTGAATTCTTCGGGACTGAGCTGAGGTCAAAATGATACAAACCTGTGCCTGAAGCCAAGGTGGTGAAGGGCTCTCACCCATTCAGAAAGTGGCAGGAAGTGTGAACTGCAGCTGCTGAAGCAGGGGACGAAAGTGGGCGTCGGGAGGCTGCAGAGAAGAAACGTACATCTCGTATTGGCAGTCAAAAAAGTCATCAAAGAAAGGGTCAAATGTTGGGTGCTTGGCATGGAAGAAAGCTGACACACATACCTACTGAGTAGGATGTGGCGCTGGTATGACAGTGGTAGTTCACTGGCTTCTGCATGTAGGCTCTCAGTTGGGCTAGTACGGAAGGCACCAGTGGTGGGACGGATCCCCAAATGTTGGATTGTATTTACATGGCGTAAGATAGACAGCCGTGCAGAGGAGTAGAAAATGCATCCATAATCAAACTTGGAGCGGACAAGAGATCGACAGAGCCAGAGGAGGACAATCCGGTCAGCTCCGCAAGAGGTACCACTCAATACACGACGGACATTGAGAGATCGAGTGCAGCGTGCAGCCAGGTAGGACACGTGGGGAGACCAACTGAGTTTCCTATCAAATGTAAGCCCTAAGAACTTCATTGCATCCACAAATGGGAGAGCATTTAGGCCCAGTCGTAAGGATGGTGGAAGAAACGCCTTGTACCGCCAGAAGTTCATGCAAACTGATTTGGTAGCAGAAAAGCGGAAACCATTTGTGACACTCCACGAATAGAGATGGTCCAGGCATCGTTGAAGACATTGTTGCAGGAGACACGTCTGCTGGGAGCTGCAATAAATATCAAAATCGTCAACGAAAAGAGAGCCGTAAATGCCAGCTGGAAGGCAGTCCAAAACTGGGTTGATGGCTATGGCGAAGAGGACGGCACTCATTATGGAGCCCTTAGGCACCCCATTCTCCTGTGAAAAGGTGTGGGGTAAGGAGGATCCCACATGTACCTGGAAAACTCAGTGTGTTAAAAATTCCTGAATGAAAGTGGGAAGACGATCGCAAAAGCACCATGTATGCAAATTACGTAGAATGCCTGTCCACCAACAGGTATCATAGGCTTTCTACGAATCAAAGAACATGGCCACTGTTTGATGCTTCTGCAGAAAATTATTCATGATGAACTTCGACAGGGTGATGAGATTACCAACTGCTGAGCGGCACTTTCCGTACCCACACTGAGCATTAGTGAGAAGATGGTGTGACTCCAGCCACCACACTTATCGACCATTGGTCATTCGTTCCATCACCTTACTAGCGCTGCTGGCCAAGGAAATTGGACGATAGCTCGAAGGGAAAGGTTTTTTTACCAGGCTTAGGTAGGGGAACAATAGTAGCTTCACGTCAAAGCGTGGGAAATACACCAAATCAGTTGTAGGTATCGAGGAGAAAGCGTTTTCGCGCAGGAGGAATATTCTGCAACATGAGGACGTGGATTGTATCGGGCCCAGGAGCAGAGGACCTGGATGAGGAGAGAGCACGCTCGAGCTCCCACATAGTGAAAGGAGTATTGTAGCATTCTCGATTCAGAAAGAGAAAAGAGATTTCACGAGACTCCTCCGCCAGTGTCCGAGGAAGGAAGGCACGATGGTAGTGAGTGGAGCGTGAAACCTCAGCAAAGGACCGGCCCAAGGTGTCGGAAACATCTACGGGGTCGATTATGACGTTTCTCGCAGTAGTGGGACAAAGTATGTGCCACCCCACTCTCCATTGTTGCCAAATTTATTCAAGATGGCGGCGATGACGTCATCCAAGATGGCGGCATGTAGACTTGGCAACATTGCATGACGTCATCCAAGATGGCGGATTTTGGCGGGAAAATAGGCCAATTGTGCTACGTCCACTAACCTAACCATCAGAAAAAATGGCGAGAAGTTTGAATTTTGGCAGGAAAATAGCCCAATTGTGCTATGTCCACTAACCTAAGCGTCCAGAAGAAAAAAAAAGGCAGGAAGTTTGAATTCCAACAGGATAATGCATGCAAAGACCGTACTTGTCTTTATTATTATTATTGATTATCATTCATTAACATTCACTATCATTCATTTTCATTTATTAACATCCATTATCATTCATTGTCATTCATTGTCATTCATTATCATTCGTTATCATTCATTATCATTTATTATTATTTATTACCATTTATTATTATTTATTATTATTGACCTGCTTCCACTAGAAAATTCCCTCCAAATTCAAATTCCTACATGATAATGGCTGCAAAACCTTACTTTTGTTTATTATTATTCATTATCATTTATTAACATTCATTATCATTCATTGTCATTTATTATCATTTATTATCATTCATTATCATTTATTATTATAGCCCTACCTCTACTAGAAAATTGCGTCAATTCAAATTCCAACACGATACTCTCTCGAAAACTGTACTTCTATGTATTATTATCATTTATTATTTATTCAAGGTGCCCGATTTTCTCGGTGAGAAAGCGATTCTCCTTACATCCATAACAAAAATCTATCACAAGTTCAAATCCCCAACACCATAATTGATCACATGTACGAGCTTTCTCCATCACTTATCCTTTTTCTTTTCACTGGTAGCCTATCATAATCGCGTCAAATAATAAACTGCACTTATAGTAACGTAATTCACGTCCTTTGATTTTGCAGGGTGGAAGGGACTGAAGACTTTATTTCAAGCAGTACGGTCATCACTTGTTCTCCAACGCAGTCAGCACACACATCTTTGATATCAGTGCAGTCACCACAACGTCCATGCTCCAACTGAATTATTTCAAATCCACACCACCCCCTGGCCAGTGCGCGGAGGCACTGCCTACGCCTGTCACATGAGGCGTCCGGCCACTAACGCGGGAGGCGAGCCCAGCGATCGCTCCCACGTTGTAAACATGTTTTCGCTGGACACGTTGGAACTTGTCAAGTTTGACGTCACAGTGGCCCCTTGTCCGCTCACCATGTGCATTCGTCACCTCCACACGTTTCCCGCCAAAATTGTCTCCCTCGGGGCTGAATCACACAACGGTCGGCTGTTTCCCTGCAACCCTTCCGGTACCACGTTCAAATCTGTCGATAGGACGACCTCACACAGCTGTTCGCCACGTGTCCCTGCGTGAGCGAGAACGCAGTGCTACACCTTTGGCGGCAAAGTTTGCTCGACAATGGAATCCGCCATGACTATATAACAGCACCTTTGGACTACACTAGAACGCCCGCTTATTGACTCACCCTCGCACACGCGTAATAACTGTACAATCGCTGCACCGCTTACGTCACACACCCTCTATACACACGACGGAAAATGACTCTTTATTTCAGACATTACGGTCATGCAGGTGTGTCCCAACTGACTTCTCCATGCTCACACAGCGAAACTCCAGAGCGCAGCCGACGTACGTGCAGCTGGCTGAGCCGGCTCCCTGGCCGCTGACGTCAAGCACACCCCCAGGGCCAGCGTGACAGGTAGGGTGCGTCGAGCGGCGCCTGAGGGTCCCACCACAAATGGTCAGCCGCGCCCATGAGTACTTAACACCGGACACGATGTTTCCTGTCGACCGCATTCCGTACAAAGGATACATTTGGCGCCAGAGTTGGAACGACAGTGGAATCCACCAAGACCATATAACAGCGTGTTTGCTCGTCGCGAGAACGCTCGCTAATTCATTCTCACCACCCCGCTATATTAAATAATTCCATTTACAATTTCATATACATATTCAAACGTGTTCAACTCCCTAATATTAACTACTTTTCGAGGACCAGAACGCCACCTCCTCCTCCTAGGAACCAGCGCCTAGTTTGAAATCTGCCAGTAAACAAAGCTCACTTGCGCTTCCGCCACCAACCTAAGAAAATTGTTTCAAACAAAGCCACCAGCACTCAACCTCTTCCTACACGTTTCTGGTAAACGGAATGTTTTTTCTACCGAGTTGGAAACTTCCTTGACATCACAACGCGCGATCGACCACGTGGCTCTGTCAGACAAAGAACGCTCTCACTAAGTTAACTGATCACCTGATTCTCATTATTCAGCCCACATGCTTCGATTATCTAATCCAGGATCTTGGTGAAAACACACGTCCGTACACATGAGACATCGCGCGCAAGTGAATGTAACAAAGCCCGCATGACTATTTAATTAATCTGATCAATTAATTAACTTCTCTGATGCGGAAAACTGCCACGCCCACCTAGACTTGGAATCAATTTTCGTCACTGCCACACCCGCCTGGACTTGAAAATAAATAGTTAAAGTCCCTGCCGGCCACCACGTCCTTTTACCGACCCATGTTCGTTGGCTAACATGTACTAATGTGTACTGCTGTTTGCTAACGTGCACTAACGTGTACAAACGCACATTAACTTATATCACATTCTGTCTATACAAATAAGCCAAGTTTCAATTCCGATAGTCAGTTGGTGTTTCGCTACCAACACAAGAAAATTGTGGCAAACGAAGCCACTAACCTAAGTCACCTGTGATGGCTCAAAATCGTCTGCTTTGCCTCTCTCACACACCACGAGCGCGAGACAGCCCACGTCACAGCCTGGACCTTTATACACGCGTCGGACATACTCCTCTGTAAATATTCTAGCTAAACTATGACCCGAATACTGTTGTTCAATCCACACGGTCTAGGACATCGCCAAAGCACACCCCCAGTACCTAAGCCGAGAACATCGCTCGCCCCATCTGTAGTTAACCGCTGAGAGACGGAGATATGCTGCAATCACATCCCTCGCGCTCTCTTAGCTACTTGCCTCAACAATTCAATCTAACAAAATCTCCAAGTAGAAAAAATAATAAACAACTCGAACTCTCTCATATTCCTAATCGTCCCACAAATACTTAACGTCTATTTTATTTAGGCATCGAGTATATCTATCACTCTCATACAAAAAACACTCGCCGTGATGTACCTGGTGTCATGTTGCACAGTCGGCAGACGCGCAAACAGCTCCTAATTTCAGTCTAAAATATCAAACTGCTCCTAAATAATGCAGTACACATAACTGTAAACACCACCAGTACTCGTAATCTGTCCAAATAACGCGTAGCAAAATAACTCAACAGACGCGCGCAATCAACCTGTCCCACACCCTGTCACACGTCCGACAGCTCTCAATTCGCTCAAAGGTCTGTGTTCGACCCCTCAAACATGACTTGACACATAACTGTAAACACCACCAGTACTCGTAATCTGTCCAAATAACGCGTAGCAAAATAACTCAACAGAGAATTAATTTGAAGTCTATATCTTGGGAATTATGATGAACTAGTGATCGGTAGGGTGTAGCCTAGTGCATGATATTGAGAAGTACAGCTAAAATGGTGTGATATTATGGAGAAAGTACATGCGTTATTGCAGTCTATGAGTCTGAGAATGTTTGTAGAAAAGCGAACAGATAAGGAAGGAGAGACAGTAAGGCGTTTGTGCTGAGGAGGGGACGATACCGAATTTGTAAAAAAGAGTTCTGAGGGTGACTTAGGTCCGCTGATGTAAGAGGGAAGATTAGCTCTGAGTGTCCGGTCTGTAGAGAGAACAGGTTGACGGTGCTTTCCTAGGATTGGGGGGCATTGCTGTATATAGACGCTGTAGGGATAGGATATTTTTTTCGCATGCTGTAGAGATATACTGGATAAGTGCACTGTTTTGTGTCAAATGTGTATATAGTCTATTGTGAAGTTAATGTGGTTTACATTGTGTAGCATTTGTATATACTGCACTGTACGACTTCGGTATTCGAGAGTGCGATTACAATTTTTTGGTCTGTTTGATTATTGTTATTCAGTGGTTTAAAGGATGCTGTACTTAGAAAAAAAATTGGTGTGTTCTTGTAGTCTATGAGTCTGGATAAGTTTGTAGAAAAAAAGCGAGCAGGCAAGGGAGAAGAAGAGAGAGTAACGCATTTGTGTTGAGGGGAAGCGGTCGCCGAATTTGTGGAACAGTTCTGAGAGGGACCTCCGTCCGTTGATGCAGAAGGGCTGATTACCGCTGGGTGTGGCGTGTGTGCAAAGAAAGAGCAGGTCCACAGTGCTTCCTGAGGAATGGAGCGAATTGGGGCATGTAGTGGGTATTGTAAAGTTAATGTGGCTTACATTGTGTAGGGTTTGTATATAATGGATTGTGAAGTTACTGTTGCTTATGTTATGGGATGAGTAGAGAGGATGACCGTATGTGTGTGTGTGTGTGTGTGTGTGTGTGTGTGTGTGTGTGTGTGTAGATTGAGGGGGGCTGTGGAAGTAATTTAGCGATCTCTGTAAAAGTAAGCACGGGAAGCATCAAAATGAAAAGCAGGATGGTACTTCGATAACGGGTCTTTAGGAAATTAGGCCTGTAAATTCGATAAGAAGGAATAAGAATGATTAATTGGTTGTGCTGGGATATAGGAGGGTTGAGAACATTTGCGTATGTTGAGAGCTGGAAAGGTAGGAGGTGGGGAGCGCATTCAGTGTTATTTTGGTGAACAAGTTCTGTTAGGGTAAGAATTTGAATTAACAAATAAGCTTAGAAAACACGAAAGCGAGCGTTAACTATTTTTGGGGACACTATACAATTTCGGAGAGCTTGACTGGGCTCTTACTTTTTTTTTTTTTATTTTCAAATGATCGTTTTAGATTGAGAGGGGAGAGAAGCGCTGGGATGTGTGCGGACGGTGTGTGTGTGTGTGAACTCGCTCTCGGCTATTCTGACAACAGACGTGAAGGTGGAGATGTGTCGCATATAGGCCGGCAAGCAATGGAATGCGGCCTTAACACGTGTGTTGGACCGCACTGACAATGAGTTAGGACGGTGACAGACAACTAGCGTTTCCTGGCTTGGATAGTCATGTTCGGCGTGTAGGTGATATGAATTTCTCAGGTGTGAATGAGGCTGTCATCAAGTCATGTTTGACTTGAACTTTACCGAGCGAGGTGGCGCAGTGGTTAGCACACTGGGCTCGCATTCGGGTGGACGACGGTGCAATCCCGTCTCCAGCCATAATGATTTAGGTTTTCCGTGATTTCCCTAAATCGCTTCAGGCAAATGCCGGGATGGTTCTTTGAAAGGGCACGGCCGATTTCCTTCCCCATCCTCCCCTAACACGAGCTTGCGCTCCGTCTCTAATGACCTCGTTGTCGACGGGACGTTAAACACTAACCACCACCACCACCACCACCACTTGAACTTTATCTATGTGCAGCACTCTGTAAACCACTGACTAACTAGAAACAATCATACTCAAAATGATATTTCCACTCTCGAATACCAGTCTCAGTCATGTAACATTTTCGAGATCTTGGCTATAATTGACACGTCAACTAAGGTCTGTCCCAGGTCTAGAGAACAGACAAGCGTGTATCCAACACACCACAATCGATCTTCACTCAGGTAAATAAAGAAAGCAAATGTGCAGATGTAGTCAACGGAACAATCTACATCCCATCTAATAACACTCCAACCCAAATCAATCATCTTCTCAAATTCTGACTTGGTCACCAAAGCCACCCAACACATAATATTACTTCGCTATTCGGTCGTCTAAGTTCGCTCTTGCAGATCCATACACCCCAACAGGTCTCTGCATTCCGACAGCTGCTCCAGTTATTTATTTTCATTTATGATCATTTATTACTATTTATTATGATTTATGGTTTATTATTATTTATATCATGTTACCTAACAAAAATGGCTCCAAGTTCAACTGTGTTTAGCTCCTATGACAACCACCAGAGCGCTCTGTCATCACGTCAGTTGATTACGCAATTACCATCATTCAAGACAGCTGCACACAGTGTGAAACGTGTCACCTTTCCCGAAACTGCATGCTACATTAAAATTCCAACTTGGCTTTAGTCACACCCTACACATCGTTCAGCTGATCCCATTTCCAGATCTTTGCACATCTGATATATGCAATTTAAGTCGGAGAAAGACATATCAGTTACCTTCTGCAGCCTGTCTACAAGCAAAATGACCTCAGTTACTGCAACAGGACCTTGTTTTGACCATTTGCCTGAAATTCAAGCATGTCAAAGCCACATATCTATCCATCTAAACAGTCGTCCACTAAGTCCCAGGACCAGCATGCCGTGGTGGACTCTCTCTATACACCTGCTCTCTGGTTATTGTCTAACGACATACACTGCACAGACGTCTTCCTGAACAGCGCAGATCTCTATCCTCCCCTGCATCTCCAACTCGACATGTAAACAGTGTCTCCCCCAGCCAGCGAACCCGTCGTCATTCACGTTGCGCCGACGATTCTGTCAAAACTCACTTTCTAAGCAAAGATGAGTATAGACAAACATAACTCCAAGCAGAAGTTATACATAGGATTAAAAAGAAAAAAAAATGACCTCAAATTAGATTATCCAACGTTTATTTACATGTCTTAATGATACAGTCGTATATGAGTCGTGTCATCCACTCGCTCACTCCTTCTACACACGCTTTCACAGAACTTGTTCTACTCATATGCCACCCACCCTGTTATAACAATATTGAACAAGCATTTAGCCCCCGCCCCCATACAACCCAGCTCAATAGAACATAATAATTCCTTTTTCCACAGACAGCCATATTCGGTGAACACATAAATGTACTAAATTACGCATACATGTAATCAAATAAGCAAATAGTTTTACCGACACACACACCCTTCTCACTGAGGATAGGGCACTTAATATTATATACTTAAACACAAACCAATGATAACCATATTCCGACACGCACCTTGTCCTCGTAATAAAGCACACTGGCCTATCATGTGACATCATGTTTTCCTAATTTCAATGTCATAGCTAAACCATACCTCCTCTACTTTGCAAGTATCATTGCGAGCATTGATAGATGACTGCTCAGTACGTCTATTCACACTTAATTCTCGAACACATAAAAACGATCAAAGTATACCAGACAACGATATACATATATCTAAGACCTCGCGCACAGTACTCGATCAATCTCTCTGCCTATGGCAATCTCGCCCCCCTACGTTAAAAGACCGTCCTCACCTCGGCACTGACCAGCCTACCCCGCAACATCGCTACCCAATTAATCCTCAACCGAGCAGACGAATATAGCTACACTTCACCTCTCTTGACTGAATAGAGCCTTCTTAGTCCTAACCCCTCCAAGTGCACCACATTTCTCGAGATGTACCCAAGTATTGGAGCTTAGCACTCCATATCGATCTATAGTAACAGATCTCAATGTGCCTTAATTTAATAGCATACAGTTAAGAAGAACAAGAACGGAGTGATATTTATACACAACGTAGTTCGATACATATTTACGTAAATCATCCAATATATCATGTGTAAAGCACTGTAGCTGCACATGGCCAGAACGCAGACTATATCACGTGACTAAAGCATCCATATAGAACACTGGAAAAAAATCGACCTTCAGCAACTTGTCCTACTCTAGAATAAATGAGTCAACGTTTAAATCCTACCTACTTACAGCTCTGTCTCAATCGATCATCCCGTACACTCTCTGTTATCCTTTAACACAGAGGTGAGTAAGTTTAGACGTGAATGATTCTCTGTCCTCCTCAAAAGCATCAAATACAGTATTCAACTCGCGTGTATCACTGCTACCTCAGTAGACATACACTATAATACGAACTCAACGAGAAAAAATTGACTACCTTCCTTAGTCCGCTCCCTTCGATGTCGTCGTTTTCCTGCATTCCTCTTGTTGCAGCATACTTGACTCCATGTACAAATTCTCCCCTGCGAACCAGAAGATAAGCAAGTACGTTCTCATTTTCACCGCATTTCGGTGTATATTAGGTTAGTTTATATCTATGCGCTAATCAGTTCTCGGATTTCTTTCGATTTTATATCAGAATCACCCATGCGACCGCGACATAAGTTATCGTTCTGTGTTCTAAAATTGTCTCTAAATGTAACCAAGGCGTAACCAGTCACCTCCACATTCGGAGAGCGCTTGCTCTGTTTTCTGTATCTCTTTGCACATGCATGCCCTCCGGAAGGCTCCCAGGACCGGCGGTAGAGTAGGGTTAACGTTCGAATGTGGATCCGCCGCAAGTTATATGGAGAGCTGTGTTAAGATGTGGATCCACAATACGCCGCGCACAGGGTAGTGTTTGAAGGTGGATCCGCCTCGCACAAGGTAGGAAGCTGTATTTGAATGCAGATCCACAGTATTCAATACCCGAGTTAGCGTTAGAGTGTGGATCTGCCGCGTACTATATATCCGGAGCTGTGTACGAGAGGCGGATCCACCATATGCAGCATCCGTGATAGGGTTTGCGGGTGGACCAAGCACGCATTACGTCTGGAGAAGTATTCTATGCTCGAAGTTTGGTCCACCAGCCGATGGGACTGGGTCCTGGGACAATGAATGATAATGAATGTTAATAAATGATAAAGAATGATAATGAATGATAATGAATGTTAATGAGTGATAATCAATAATAATAATAATAATAATAAAGACAAGTACAGTCTTTGCATGCATTATCCTGTTGGAATTCAAACTTCCCGCCATTTGTTTTTCTTCTGGACGCTTAGGTTAGTGGACATAGCACAATTGGGCTATTTTCCCGCCAAAATTCAAGCTTCCCACAATTTTTTCTGAAGGTTAGGTTAGTGGACGTACCACAATTGGCCTATTTTCCCGCCAAAATCCGCCATCTTAAATGACGTCATGCGATGTTGCCAAGTCTACATGCCGCCATCTTGGATGACGTCATCGCCACCATCTTGAATAAATTTGGCAACATAGTTTGTCCCACTACTTCCCGCCACAGTCAGACCAGGGATCGGGGAGTGGGCAGTAGTCTCGGAAAGCCGGCGCAGGCCACCCCAAACGAGAGAGCATGGAGTAAAACTGTTGAAAGAGCAGGTGAAGGAAACCCAGCACGCTTTCTTGCTTTCCTCGATAGTGCGACAGCACTGCGCACGTAGTTGCTGTAGCTGATGCAGTTCGTTAACGTAGGATGACGCTGAAAGACACGAAGCGCGCGTCGTCGTGCACGAATTGCATTGCCTCACTCCACAGTCCGCCAAGGGGCCGGGACCTGACGTGGGAAAGTAGGAGTACGAGGGATAGAGGATTCGGCAGCTGAGAGGGTGACGTCCACGACGTGCTCGACCTGATCATCAGAGCTGCGAAAAGACTGCCAAGGAGGAATAGAGCCTCCTGTCAGCAAGGGAGAATCTTCAATGAGCGGGCCACTGTGGCGAGGTATGACTGTACAGGCGGAGACGTCGAGTGAGCTGGGCAGAGCAGATCGAGAGGTCTAAGTAGGAATAAGTGTGCGTAGAATCAGAGAGAAATGTTGCTTCGCTGGCGTTAAGGCACACAAGATTAAGATAATTAAGAAGATCCGCCAAAAGGAAACCTCTCGGACAGGCGACAGGCAAGCCCCAAAGAGGATGATGGGCATTGGTGTCACCAAGGAGCACAAAGGGTGGAGGAAGTTGAGCAACAAGCTGCATCAGGTCCACCCTAATGACAGTAGATGATGAAGGGATATAAATGGTAAAGAGGGAAAAGGTAAATTCGGGGAGGAAAACGCGGGCAGCAGCTGCTTGCAGGTGGGTGTGCAAGGGGATAGAACGATGACAAACATCATCTCGTAGAAGCAGTATGACTCCACCATGAGCAGGAATCGTAAGGGGAAGGTCCATCCATAGCGAAGTAAAACGGGAAAGAGCAAAATGGTCTTGAGGACGTAGCTTGGTTAGGACCACTGGAGAATGAATAAGAAACACTCACCTCGAAGGAAGCTTCGGGCGAGCTGTCGAGGGAGGACGGCCACTGGAATCCACAGGTGGAGGATCTTCGACCATCAACTCAACTGGTTCAACGGAGCTTCCTCGGTGTTGGTCAGTTGAAAAGGACCAAAGAGTTGAAGAGGGCCGACGAAACGAAGAGGGGGAAGACTGTTTGCCATTGGATGATTGTTTTGACTTTTGACGATTTGCAGAAGAGCTAGATGGCTGCGAACTTGAGGTACACGAGAAATCTTCCTGGGAACAATCCTCTTTGAATTGACGGTTCGCTGGCTGCGTTGCAACCGTCTTCGCCGGTGAGGGCGAAGAGCAGATAGCAGAATCTACAGCCCAGGAAGTGGGAGACGTAGTGTCAGCTTTAAGGCGAGGTGACTTTGCCGCCATCGAACTGAACTGTAAGTCACAAGTTTGCGTAGCCAGGTTTTTTGTGTGATGGGGAGAGGCTAACACGGTGCTGTAGCTTCCAGATGAAGGGATATTTGGTTTATGGTTCGCCAACAGTTTCAGCTCAACAGTACAAGGTACCTTTTCCTTCACCATTATCCCCCCCTAAACAGCCCACTCGTCTTGTTTTTTTTTTTTTTTTTTTTTGGTCATCAGTCTACTGACTGATTTGAAGCGGCCCGCCACGAATTCCTTTCCTGTGCTAACCTCCTCATCTCAGAGTAGCACCTGCATCCTACGTCCTCAATTATTTGCTTGACGTATTCCAATCTCTGTCTTCCTCTACAGTTTTTGCCCTCTGCAGCTCCCTCTAGTACCATGGAAGTCATTCCCTCATGTCTTAGCAGATGTCCTATCATCCTGTCCCTTCTCCTTATCAGTGTTTTCCACATACTTCTTTCCTCTCAGATTCTGCGTAGAACCTCCTCATTCCTTATCTTATCAGTCCACTTAATTTTCAACATTCGTCTATAGCACCACATCTCAAATGCTTCGATTCTCTTCTGTTCCGGTTTTCCCACAGTCCAGGTTTCACTACCATACAATGCTGTACTCCAGACGTACATCCTCAGAAATTTCTTCCTCAAATTAAGGACGGTATTTGATATTAGTAGACTTCTCTTGGCCAGAAATGCCTTTTTTGCCATAGCGAGTCTGCTTTTGATGTCCTCCTTGCTCCGTCCGTCATTGGTTATTTTACTGCCTAGGTAGCAGAATTCCTTAACTTCATTGACTTCGTCACCATGAATCCTGATGTTAAGTTTCTCGCTGTTCTCCTTTCTACTACTTCTCATTACCTTTGTCTTTCTCCGATTAACTCTCAAAAAAATGGTTCAAATGGCTCTGAGCACTATGGGACGTAACATCTATGGTCATCAGTCCCCTAGAACTTAGAACTACTTAAACCTAACTAACCTAAGGACAGCACACAACACCCAGCCATCACGAGGCAGAGAAAATCCCTGACCCCGCCGGGAATCGAACCCGGGAACCCGGGCGTGGGAAGCGAGAACGCTACCGCACGACCACGAGATGCGGGCGATTAACTCTCAAACCATACTGTGTACTCATTACACTGTTCATTCCGTTCAGCAGATCATTTAATTCTTCTTCACTTTCACTCAGGATAGCAATGTCATCAGCGAACCGTATCATTGATATCCCTTCACCTTGTATTTTAATTCCACTCCTGAACCTTTCTTTTATTTCCATCATTGCTTCCTCGATGTACAGATTGAAGAGTAGGGGCGAAAGGCTACAGCCTTGTCTTACACCCTTCTTAATACGAGCACTTCGTTCTCGATCGTCCACTCTTATTATTCCCTCTTGGTTGTTGTACATATTGTATATGACCCGTCTCTCCCTATAGCTTACCCCTACATTTTTCAGAATCTCGTACAGCTTGCACCATTTTATATTGTAGAACGCTTGTTCCAGGTCGACAAATCCTATGAAAGTGTCTTGATTTTTCTTTAGCCTTGCTTCCATTATTAGCCGTAACGTCAGAATTGCCTCTCTCGCCCCTTTACTTTTCCTAAAGCCAAACTGATCGTCACGTAGCGCATTCTCAATTTTCTTTTCCATTCTTCTATATATTATTCTTGTAAGCAGCTTCGATGCATGAGCTGTTAAGCTGATTGTGCGATAATTCTCGCACTTGTCAGCTCTTGCTGTCTTCGGAATTGTGTGGATGATGCTTTTCCGAAAGTCAGATGGTATATCGCCAGACTCATATATTCTACACACCAACGTGAATAATCGTTTTGTTGCCACTTCCCCCAATGATTTTAGAAATTATGATGGAATGTTATCTATCCCTTCTGCCTTATTTGACCGTAAGTCCTCCAAAGCTCTTTTAAATTCCGATTCTAATACTGGATCCCCTATCTCTTCTAAATCGACTCCTGTTTCTTCTTCTATCACATCAGACAAATCTTCACCCTCATAGAGGCTTTCAATGTATTCTTTCCACCTATCTGCTCTCTCCTCTGCATTTAACAGTGGAATTCCCGTTGCACTCTTAATGTTACCACCGTAGCTTTTAATGTCACCAAAGGTTGTTTTGACTTTCCTGTATGCTGAGTCTGTCCTTCCGACAATCATATCTTTTTCGATGTCTTCACATTTTTCCTGCAGCCATTTCGTCTTGGCTTCCCTGGACTTCCTATTTATTTCATTCCTCAGCGACTTATATTTCTGTATTCCTGATTTTCCTGGAACATGTTTGTACTTCCTCCTTTCATCAATCAGCTGAAGTATTTCTTCTGTTACCCATGGTTTCATCGCAGCTACCTTCTTTATACCTATGGTTTCCTTCCCAACTTCTGTGATGGCCCTTTTTAGAGATGTCCATTCCTCTTCAACTGTACTGCCTACTGCGCTATTCCTTATTGCTGTATCTATAACGTTAGAGAACTTCAAACGTATCTCGCCATTCCTTAATACTTCCGTATCCCACTTCTTTGCGTAATGATTCTTCCTGACTAATGTCTTGAACTTCAGCCTACTCTTCATCACTACTATATTGTGATCTGAGTCTACATCTGCTCCTGGGTACGCCATACAATACAGTATCTGATTCCGGAATCTCTGTCTGACCATGATGTAATCTAATTGAAATCTTCCCGTATCTCCCGGCCTTTTCCAAGTATACCTCCTCCTCTTGTGATTCTTGAACAGGGTATTCGCTGTTACTAGCTGAAACTTGTTACAGAACTCAATTATTCTTTCTCCTCTCTCATTCCTTGTCCCAAGCCCATATTCTCCTGTAACCTTTTCTTCTACTCCTTCCCCTACAACTGCATTCCAGTCGCCCATGACTATTAGATTTTCGTCCCCCTTTACATACTGCATTACCCTTTCAACATCCTCATACACTTTCTCTATCTGTTCATCTTCAGCTTGCGACGTCGGCATGTATACCTGAACTATCGTTGTCGGTGTTGGTCTGCTGTCGATTCTGATTAATGCAACCCGGTCACTGAACTGTTCACAGTAACACACCCTCTGCCCTACCTTCCTATTCATAACGAATCCTACACCTGTTATACCATTTTCTGCTGCTGTTGATATTACCCAGTACTCATCTGACCAGAAGTCCTTGTCTTCCTTCCACTTCACTTCACTGACCCCTACTATATCTAGATTGAGCCTTTGCATTTCCCTTTTCAGATTTTCTAGTTTCCCTACCACGTTCAAGCTTCTGACATTCCACGCCCCGACTCGTAGAACGCTATCCTTTCGTTGATTATTCAATCTTTTTCTCAGGGTAACCTCCCCCTTGGCAGTCCCCTCCCGGAGATCCGAATGGGGGACTATTCTGGAATCTTTTGCAAATGGAGAGACCATCATGACACTTCTTCAATTACAGGCCACATGTCCTGTGGATACACGTTACGTGTCTTTAATGCAGTGGTTTCCATTGCCTTCTGCATCCTCATGTCGTTGATCATTGCTGATTCTTCCGCCTTTAGGGGCAATTTCCCACCCCTAGGACAAGAGAGTGCCCTGAACCTCTATCCGCTCCTCCGCCATCTTTGACAAGGCCGTTGGCAGAATGAGGCTGACTTCTTATGCCGGAAGTCTTCGGCCGCCAATGCTGATTATTCATCAAAATGTAGGCAGTGGCGAGGATCGAACCCGGGACCGGAGACGTTTTGATTATAAATCAAAGACGCTACCCCTAGACCTGTCTTGTTAGACGGGACTAAAACGACAAGAAGCAGCATGTTCTCCATGACAATTGGCGCAGGGGAGGGGGGGGGGGGGGAAGGAGGTGGACAGGCGCCCTCGTGTGCATCCCTGCTCCGAGAGACACATTTGGCTGCGTTTTTACATGACGTGCTGGTATGATTGGACTGGTGGCATTTATAACACCTCAACGGATTGAGAATGTAAAGGTGCACAGAGATGACTTCATAGTCTGCCTTTAGCTGGGTAGGAAGCATTAACCGATTGAAAGACAGGAATAATGTGCGAATGGGCACCAAATCAGCAGCTTCCTTCTTCACAACTCGAACAGCAGTAACGCCCTGATCCGATACATAATTAGTTATTTCATTCTCCATCAAACCATCCAACAGCTGGGTGTAGATAACACCATAGGACGAGATAAGTGTTATGCGAGCCTCCACTTTTATAGGATATTAGTGGAGGATTTGGGTCTTGAGTAGTTTCTGGGCCTGGAGAGCACTATCAGTTTCCAAAACCAGAGTTAAATTGCGGAGACGAGAGCATAACTTCACAGGGCCTGCGATGCTATCCACACCTTTCTGTATAACAAAAGGGTTAACAGTAGCAAATGTCTGGTTTCCGTCTAAACATGAGACTACTAGATATCGAGGCGCAACAGGAAGAGACATTGGGGCAGGAGCCTCATTCCACTTTCTTTTACATGAAACACTCAGAGAAAGAGAAGGAAAATCAGTCATCGGGAAGAAGTCCCCCATGATTGCCAGCGTCTCCAATGGCGTGCTCCTTCCAGCCAGGGGCCCTCCAAAGGGGAGCCCCCGTCTTAGGTAATTGTCCTCACCTTAGTTTGCACCTCCCAAACGACAGACGGAGGGATAAATTGGCAGAGAAGGAAGGTAACAGCTCAGGCAATCACCCCTCCCTGGGCCTGGCCTATATCAGGGGTTATGTGCGGGCCCTACATGCTAATCCGGGGCTGGGAATTACCCATTACCCAGTCTCGTCCTATGTGTCAAACGTGTAGGTGGCCATCAGGCACACACAGGGAGGAGAAGAAAAGATAAGAAGGAAAGGAGGATAGAAAGAATGGCCTCAAACGCCACAGCGGAGGAAAAGGATAGCAGAACAAGGAAAAAACTGAATCGGGAAAATAGTGAATGGGCAAAGGGCGGTGCAGGGAAGGTGCAGTGCAGGGAAGGGGCAGTGCTGGGAAAGAGCGGTGCCAGGAAAGAGTGGTGTCGGGAAAGAGCGGTGCTGGGAAAGAGCGGTGCCGGGAAAAAGTGGTGCTGGGAAGAGCAGTGCTGGGACAGATCGGTGCAGGGATAGAGCGGTGCAGGGACAGAGAGGTGCTGGGAAAGAGCAGTGCCAGGAAAGAGCGGTGCTGGGAAAGAGCAGTGCCAGAAAAGGGTGGTCCTGGGACAGAGTGGTGCAGGGAAAGAGCAGTGCCGGGAAAGAGCGGTGCAGGGAAAGAGTGGTGCCGGGGAGGAGCGAGCATGGAAAGAGTGGTGCAGGGAAAGAGCGGTGCAGGGAAAGAACAGTACAGGGAAAGAGCAGGAGAAGAGAGAATTTTCCTACAAGAAAACCAACGCAAATGAGCTTCAAGAGCCCATGGAGGCACAAGACGTCTCCCCAAGAGAGGGGAAAAAGACAGGAGACGAGGAGACAAGCAGTGCAGAAAGAGAAGCGGTGCTGCGAGGTCTGGGGCCCTGTGGTCACCAAGCACATACTCACCAAAGAGTGGTGAGCCCTCTGGGGTGGGGGGACATCAAGGAGACCTGTCAGCTTCACTGGTGAAACACTAGGTCGTGACATATTTACCTTTTCTATTTGTTTTCATTGCTTAATTATTACATTCTTTGGAAATTTTTTGTGTTCTTGCATTGTTTAATTGTTAAATTCACACTTTTGTTTATTCTAGAGGTGGGTGTAGCATAGCATTTTAGTAATACTAACGTGTACATGTGCACAGTAATGATTTGTTTATTTGTTTGTTTTGGACAGCCAGTGACTGTTGACAACACCTCACTTAGCTGCCAACCTCAGTTAGTGGAGCACCAGCAGACCCATAAGTCACATATTTAGCTTTGCTGTTTGTTTTTGAGATTTAATTCTCCAGCCAGTGTGCGAGCTATATGTGGACAGAGGAGGAGGATACCGCAGCTTGTGAACAGCTGAAGGCATTTACGTCCATAGTCAGCTGTCTGCAAGCTGCTGCCTCTGGGTGTGGTGGTAGAGGAGACGTCAGTGTGACACATGGGATACCTCAGGTGTCGCTCATTTCACCTGAGGGCTCGGCTGTAGAAGCACCTGCCGTTGTACGTGACGTGGGGTACACTGCATGGTGAGTGGCGGGTCATTACGCGGTCATCTCACACGAGGCAGAGAGTCAGTCTGGCCTCAGCCATTCGTCTGCAAGTGGACCAGTTGTGGCTCTTTCGGCAGAGTCTGAGCTGGCACACGGGGGGGAGTGGTTCACTAGTTATCGTGAGCTTCGATATTACGGACGTCTCGAAATTCCTTACGGAAACAGTCTGGGCAGGAAAGATTTCCAACGTAGACTCAGTGTACCTGCCGGGGGCGTCATCCGAGGTGCGGAGGAGGCCGCGCCTGCCGCTATCGAGGGTGCAGGGAGCAGTAGTCTGCGAGTCGTCACTGGTGCCAGTTGCTGACCTCACTCACAGGGTGCAAACAGTTTACAACATTAACCCCTAGTCGACTGTGGTCCTCAGGCTCGCAGCCGAGTGGAGGCTCTCGACTGAAGACTTCGCCGACTCTAACTGTCTCGGGTGCAAATTTTTGGGCCGCAGGTTCCTGTGCCTGAGCTGCGGGACTGAGAATAGTAGAACCCCCCTCGCTAGGCAACAGTTTAAGGTCCTCTGACGAATGATCGCCAGTCAATACGCAGAGTGCGATATCAGATCACGTACGGAGTAGAGATAGTTCAACTGTAAAAATATTTAAAGTAAACTGTCGAAGTATTTGTGACAGAGTTCCTGAACTTCCTGCCCTCCAGGAAAGCCGCCCTACTCAAATTATTCTCAGAATTGAGAGCTGGCTGAAATACAAATTAGAAAGCTCCGCAATATGTAGCGAGATGTGGAACGTACGCATAAACGACAATTTAAACACCATAGGTAGACAAAAATATTGCGTGTAATGAGCTCAAAATTGAGTGACTGTGAAGTTATCTGGGCATAAGTAACAAGCCTAGGCGAACTCAATTATCAGATTTTTTTACTGTCAAGCTGATTCCACTACAACAGACGTCGACTCATTCGAGGAAAATCCACCCTCAGTAGTGTGGAAATACCCGTGCAGTTTTAGTTGGAGTCGACTTTAATCTACTGAGCTTAGACTGGGACATCTACAGATTCACTACAGTCAGCACAGACAGTCAATTTTGTGAAACACTTTCGCACACTTTTTCAAAAACTGCTTTGAACAACTGGTGCAACAACCCACGTGCATTGTAAATACTTTAGCTGCAAACAGGCCGGACCACGCCGCTGTCAGTACAGAGGCAGGGATTACTGATAAAGATGTCACAATAGTGATGACGGTTATTAAAGTTATTAAGTGTATCAAGAAGGCTAGGAGACTATTTATCCGTCTATTAGAAAAATCAGACGAGCAGTCGTTTGCGTCTGACTCACACAACGTGCGGCATAGTCAAGTATTGAGAGCGGCATAAAAAGTATTGATTACCACAGAGATATTGCATAGCAATGTAGTATCACGAAGTACCAATGAGACACTAGGAAGAAGCCATGACTCCCGCAGTTCCGAGATGCCACCACCCCGCTTCTGATCTGAAATAGCGTCGCTAGAGCCCAGGAGGTCAATTATGTTCGGGGTCGGATCCTGCTCACTCCCGCGAAGTTCCTGTCGGAGTAATGTCGCTGTGCCGCTTACTCACCACGAGACAGCCCGTGTCGACAGTCAGGGGGTGACGAAACTTCAGTCTTCCGTGAACTGCGTCTACGCGCCAACACTATCGGAACTGTGTCGACAAATGCCTACAAATTCCAGTTTTTAAAATGACTGTAGTGAGCCACAGTACAGCCATTCTGAACGTGTATCAGTTCAGCCACACATTTAGTGTGTTCTGAAATGCAAGTCCACATTTGCAGTTTCAAAGCTATAGCTGAGTCTGGTGAGCAAAGATAAGTTCTGTAGTAATTAATAAAGTATTACTTATAGTTTTTTATCGAACTATATTATTACTAGTCAGCTCAGTGTGCGAGAAGTCTGACACGACAAGTAAAGTGAAGCCGAGTATGCCACTCGCAATCAGCTCATTGTGGCATCTCGTGTGACTGACTCTCACTTACAGTAGTGCTGATTTTCTGTTTGTGTGTGTAGCTAAAATGAGTTTTCACGATGTCTCTTCCAGATGTGTCTTCAATGCAATCTATACTGTTGCAGAGACAAAGAACTGAATAATTATTACAAGCTCTGAAAGGAAATGTGGTGGCACCGTGACTGCTACCCCAGCCTGTTCGATTGTGAACAACTGAACAGTAAGTTTGACAGCCTAAATTCAAAGTATTCCTAGGGAAGAGCGAAAACTGGGGTGATTATGGTGCATAGCTGGCGGCACTTTACGACACCTACAGCATAACAGGTAGCGAGCGTATTTATCATTTTCTCTCCACTGGATCCTCAGATGTATTCCAGTTAGTAGTAAAACTGTTTCCAGATCATCAACCTCATGACGTCCTCTATGACAAGTTAGGTGACAAGCTGTCAAATCATTTTAAATCACAAGTGCACACAGCGGCTGCTCGTTATAAGCACAATCCTACAAACAGTGGGTAATAGAACTTTGCAGCCTTAGTAGACAATGTCACTTTCAGTGTTCACGTGGGATAAGTTACAGTGATATTTTTATAAGAGATGCGATTACTTACATCATGTCTTATTCCAGCATTCGTGCTGCCATACTATTATATCCAAACCCTCTCCTTGCTACAGTATCGTTAATTATAGAGTTACAAGACATTGCCAATGTCTTTGAGTATGATTTTCAAGCACCTGAAATATCTCTCGTCAAGAGTAAGACAGATTACTCAGATCCGACGTCGCCCGACGTCTAGGTTGGGTGCGAACTAGTCACACTGTCACGCTGCGGCACAGTCCACACAGTTGCGGAAGTCCTGTCTGGTTGGTTGGCTGGTTTAATAGAGAGGGCAAGGGGCCAAACTGCTAGATCGTCGGTCCCTTGTTCCGAATACAACAATGCCACAAGGGTGAGAATAAAACAAGCGAGACTGACGACATAAAACGGAGAGAAAGGGAAAACCACAAGAATGACGGAAGGGGAACCAACACTTAAATGGACAAAAGCTGAGAAGAAAACCACAGAAACGCAAGAAACAGGTAGAAGAGATTAAAACGACAAAACAGATTACCACGGCTGGCTGACCGTGAGAAAAAAAAGAAGCCAGCCACTCTGCGTCACATTGAAACTTCCACCTTAAAAGCACTGTGGTGGAGGGCACAGGTGGACAAAGGACATGTGCTAAAACTTAGATCAAATAATAAAACCCACACTCACAAATAAAACACAAAACTAAATCGGCCGATGAAGCGTGGTCAGATAAAATTAGCGGCAACAAGTCCGGTAACCGAAGGTTTAGTCGTGGGGCAGTCAAAGTGGGACACTGCACCAGATTATGGGCCACTGTCAACCGGGCGCCGCATCAACACTGTGGTGGGTCTTCATGGTGCAGGAGGCAGCTGTGGGTCATCCAAGCATGGCCAATGTGGAGCCGGCTGCGATCCACAGAGTCCCTGCGATAGGCCCACATGGACGGCTGCCACACATTTGTAGTCTCCTTAATGGCACGCAGTTTGTTGTTTGTACTGAGACTAGGCCATTCCGTCTTCCAGAGCTGAAAAACCTGGCGGTGTGAAAACGAATGCAGGTCAGTTAATTGAATGCCGATCTCCATAAGCGGTTTCCATGTAGCCTGTCGGCAAGTTCGTTGCGTGGCATTCCGATATGTCCTGGGGTCCATACAAATACCACTGAACGACTGGACCGTTACAGGGCATAGATGAACTCCTGGATAGTCATTACCAAGCGATGGCGATGGTAGCACTGGTCGACAGCTTGTAAGCTGCTCAAGGAGTCAGCACACAGAAGAAACGACTCCCCAGGACATGAATGGATGTGCTCAAGAGCACGAGATTAGCCACAAGCTCTGCAGTGAAAATACTGCAGCCATCGGACAAGGAATGATGTTCAATATGACCTCCACAGATATAGGCAAAGCCGACGTGACCATCAGCAATCGAGCCGACGGTGTAAACTACTTCATGGCCTTGGTACATGTCAAGAATCGAGAGGAAGTGACAGCGGCGAGCCGTGGGGTTAATTGAGTCCTCAGGGCCATGTGAGAGGTCCAGGTGAAGCCGCAACCTAGGTGTACACCATGGATGTGACACGAATGGACCTCGAGTATAGGTGGTAAAGGCAAGGAGTCCACTTCAGACAGAAGAGACTGGACATGAACTGCAATTGTAAGCCCTGACCAGGGCCGCCGATGCGGGAGATGAACCGCCGTGGGTGGGAAAAGATGACGGTAGCACGAATGCGTACAAGAACTGCGAATGTGTGCAATGTAACTGGCCAGCACTTACGCTAGGCCTGACCTGCAATGGAGGGACTCCAGCCTCCGCCAGGACGCTGGTCACCTGACTCATCCTAAAAGCTCCTGTCGCTAGTTGAACACCACAGTGGTGCACTGGGTCGAGCAAACGCAACACTCAGGGTGCTGCAAACCATAAACCAGACTCCCATAATCAAGACGGGATTGAACAAGGTGTTACAACTTCTGCACCACCTGTTAGCAGTAGACACAGTGGCTGCGCCAAAGACTGAGACAGCGTGGAGTTTTACAATTATGTATTGAACTTTCTTTGCAATTTCTCCCTCGTCGTCACTGCGGATCCCTCCGCTTGGCTGCTGCTGTGTAGATTCTCCGACAATGCACTAGGGAGCCAGCGCTCTGCTGAAGCCAGGATGCCCTGTGGTTCAGATGAACTCGTCGCCGCTCGGCGCCCCAGTACGGGCACGCCCAAAGAGACACATCACCGTGAGGTCAGCTACCGACGCCTGCTGCACCGGCGGCTGCGAAGCCATCAGTCGCGATGTCCACGAGGTCCCGTCATGGACGGACCACGTGCCGTGGGGCCGGGTTGTCGTCAAGTCCGGGCGTCAGTCCCCCGCGGCGCCTGTGACCGAGACCACAGTGCGGCCGGTCCTGCTGGAAGTTCTCGCTGTAGTCAGCCATGCTGCCGACCGAACTCGGGCCGACCTCCAGAGCTGAAGTTGACATCTGGCGGCCAACGGTTGACTCCTGCAAGCTGCAACACACTTCAGGAATCGTCACCTACCAAGGTTGAACATTCGGACACGGACCACGTCTGTCCTCAGATCAGAACTGCTTCCTAATGGCTTCTGTCTGTTGCTGTCTGCACTCCACTATTTATATCCGGCAGGAGGACGTTTTTTTACCCTCGGTGGTAGCTTTTTGTTATTACTCCCGCAGTATATCGCAGCGTAACTTAGCGTGCAGGCTTCGCTTCCCCTTACTCAGCACTCTCCACGCTTCGCTGGGCCCTCAGTCTTCGTGCGTCCTCGCTTCAGTCAGCCTGCTGGTAGACTTCTGCTGTCAGCAAGGCTATCTGTGCGTGCTTACTTCGCAATGCCTCGGTCGCCAGCGTGCCACTCTTTTGTTATTCTCCACTGCGTGAAGCAATAGTTACTACATGCGGCTGCCACATTGCCTCCACCTAAAAATTAAATTCGTCCCCAAATTCACCCTATATGTTAACTCTAGTTCTATCCTATATTGTGTTTCTTCCCTATATACATCCAGGTTGCCCTGAGTCATGATAATTCATTCTACAGGAATCTCATGGAGCGGTCTTGCATTAACATGCTGAATGCTCCGTTTTAATAAGACATATACCACACCGATAGGTACAATCGACACGGTAATATTAATGGTTGCAATACCAATGGTCACTATGCTACATTTCCGCCTGGTATCGTACTCCTCCACATGCCTTAATAATTGCTGCATTGAAATATGACCTTTCTCCGAATCTACTAGTTTATCTATCGTTTGCAATAGAGTAGCATCCAAGGTGTTGTTAATATACGTCAAATTTTCTCCTGGAGTGACGCTGAATGACACATCTGGCCAGTACAACGTCAGATGAGCATCTGTAACCTTGGTGATTCCCGTGAATGTCGCTGGTAAGCTGAAACGATCCCCTACTATTTCACAATTTGTCCCATTGATTAGCAAACCATTGTCCCCGTAATTCCAACTTCGTGGTTGCTGTCCAATTCTCATTGTCATAACACTTGTCTGATATCCTTCCCGTTACGAATACTGAATACAGCCAATGCCTCCCAACTTGCTGAAATTGTGCCGTAGGCTTCACTGTTATTCTCCGACACTCTGAAGCTTCTGCTTCTGCCCTAAATAGCTGGATCTCACACGACCCCTTGCCCATGAAAACAACCCGTGATGGACAAATGGAAACTGACTCCGTTAGACATCTACTCTACTCTAAACTCGACATCGTAGCATGAGTATCCCCCTCCTTAGAAATTAATGAAAACGTCCTGTGTCCTGAACTGTACGCCCTTCCCCATGCGCTCCCACTTGACCGGATAAGGATGCACTGTGTAACAGTGATACTATCTCCCCACACTAGTTACTGGAAATCTAATCTCTATATGCATCTTAACTAGATCTGTTGTTACCTTAATCCTACACATATGATAAAAAAGTGACATACTCGCTTCAATTATCGGCACTATATGCTCTACCCCCTCTGGAAACTCTCCCTCTGCCTGCTTCAGACTCCGTCTGAATTTTTCTAGTGACATCAACGTCACACTCACCTGCCCATGCAGTGCGTGATGTACTGCCTGTTGCAATTCATCCATCCTCACTCGTGCATTTCCAATGCTGTTAACCATTTCCCGCAGCAATTTAGCCATTCCCAGCTTCATTTCCACTATATCCAATCACATTTCTACCTGTTCCAGATCCGTATTCATTAATTTCTGTGTTTGTTCTATATATGCTCGTAACCCTGTAGCCATTCCATGCACCTCGCATGTCACATTCAACAACTCTGTACCTAATCCCCGTATCTCTGTTGCGTGTATATCCACTAACTTCCCTGTGCTTTCCTCCTTGTCGCGAATAACTGTTAAAGAATTGTTCAAACCCTTAATATCGTCTCCATCGGCTGTTCGAAAAATTGTTTTCAGCAACTTCCCACGTGCATTCAACCAACCCCTCTTTATTCTCTTTCTCCTCCTTGGAATCATGCTCACGACTTGGCGCAGTTGTTCCCTTAGTTCCTTACATGACTTATCCAAAGCCTCATACTCTTCTTGCACGTCCCGTCATATTCCGTTCTTAGATGCAACCGTTTGCACACTTGATACCACCTCCTGTAGCTGCCGCATCTCGTTCCTTACCTGCAGGATGTTGAGTGCCAGCCGAAGTGCCCACTCGTGACTCATGAGGACCACATCCGGTTGTTTCCCGAACAACACCCCACTTCGCAACGGGATATCCTGTACCTGGCCAGCTTGTGTCAGCTGCCAGAGGACTATGCCCCATACTATCCACTTGTACCCCATGCTGCGTCAACTACAGAATGGAGACAGAAGGAAAAAACTCCCATTACTACCCTTAATACCAATAAAATAACCGTAGTCTGTGCACAAAAATATTACACACATGATAATTACTGCTAACTACACATCTGTCGAACGCAACTTATACTTAATAACCAGTTTACTGTCTGCTTCTGGCGCTTCTTTTCGCTTTATGCCAGTAGTAGAAGTGTACATACACAGATTTACTACCCCCTGGAATGGCTTAACTCTACCAACGTAAACCACCGTTGTCTTGGTAGCAATTGTAATCTAACATTGACAGGTGATGTCATTTCCACTACCTGGTATGGTCCCTGGAACTTGTTTGTGAACTTCTTGGCTCTCCCTTTTGGAACATACGGATTAGCTAGTAGCACCCATTGGCCTACTCTCTACTGTGGCAACTTTCTCGTTGTACCTCCCAGTCTTTCTAGTCGTTCCAACGCTTTCATGTTAGCTCGTCTAACTTTCTACCATACTTCCCTAATGGTTTTCGCAAATTGCCTTACATGCCCGCCCTCCAGTCCCAGCCTTGGATGAAGCATGTCAGAAGGTGATGGCACGTTCCGCCCATACACCACTTCGAATGGCGACAATCCTGTCGACGAATGTACCTTACTATTGTATGCACTGGTTATGAATTGCAAGTACACATCCCAGTCGGTGTGTTGACCATTAACATAGTGGCTCAACATCTTAGCAATCATGCGATGCCCTCTCTCCGTTCGTCCGTTTGCTTGCGCATGGAATGGACTAGTCCGTAGTTTCTTTACCTTCAGTAACTTACACAGTTGCTTCATCAGATCAGACGTGAAATTAGTACCTTGATCCGAGATTAAGGACTGAGGTATCCCACGTCTGAGTAACCAATTATTAACTAAAGCTTGTGCCACCATACTTGCTTTCAGATCTGGTAATGCGATCCTGACTAAATACCTAGAAAAGTGGTCAATCACTGTTAACACATACTTATTCCCTGCTGCACTCCTATTAAATGGGCCTAACACATCAATTCCGATTTGTTGGGAAGGTCTGTCTGCCTCTGGTAATCTGTGAAGCTGAATCTTTTGATGGCTCAAGTCCGCACACTGTGCGCATGGCACACAATTCCTGGCGTACTCGTCCACGTCTTGACGTCGTGTCCTCCACCTAAACGTCTCCGCTATCCGCCTATCCGTAGCTCTTCTCCCGCCATGTCCTGAAAGAAAATGGTCATGCGCCTGTTGCAAAACTTCAGATCTTAACACAGCTGGTACGACGAGGCGCGGGCCGCATTTCGTCGACCTGCAAAGTAACCCGCCCTGTACCAGGAACTGCGGTTGCTTTCTGAACAATTGCCAATCGCTATCCACGGCTTGTGCCCCTTTCCACTCATCTTCAGTCACCACTGTTACTTGTAATATTGTCACTTTCCTGCTCAATGCGTCAGCATTGGCATATTTCACACCTGGCTTGTGTATCACCTCATAATCGAACTCACTGAGTTTCAGCGCCCATCTCACTAGCCTACTCGCAGGGTCTTTCAGGCCTAATAGCCATTTCAGAGCTGAATGACCCGTCACAACCTTAAACCTTCTACCGTACAGATATCATCGGAAGTACGAAATCCTGTATATTCCTCTCCGTTGTGGAGTAATTTTGTTCTGCCTTGTTAAGCTGATGAGACGCGAACGCAATCGGATGTTCTTTCCCATCAATTTCCTGCCCAAGTACAACCACAAGAGTGTGATTAGACACGTCACATTGTAGTATAAACTCCCTCGACAAGTCTGGAAACTTCAAAGCTGGATCTGATGTCAGTGGTGGTGGTTAGTGTTTAACGTCCCGTCGACAACTAGGTCATTAGAGACGGAGCGCAAGCTCGGGTTAGGGAAGGATTGGGAAGGAAATCGGCCGTGCCCTTTCAAAGGAACCATCCCGGCATTTGCCTGAAACGATTTTAGGGAAATCACGGAAAACCTAAATCAGGATGGCAGGAGACGGGATTGAACCGTCGTCCTCCCGCTGATGTCAGTATCCGTTTCAACTCTTGAAATGCTTTCTCGCACTCTGACGTCCACTGGAAGGTAACACCT
Source organism: Schistocerca americana (assembly GCF_021461395.2). Classification (NCBI taxonomy): domain Eukaryota; kingdom Metazoa; phylum Arthropoda; class Insecta; order Orthoptera; family Acrididae; genus Schistocerca; species Schistocerca americana. The sequence continues at coordinate 720,112,013 of NC_060123.1, forward strand.
TTTCTTAGCAACTTAGCAAGTGGCCTCGCTATTTCTGCGAACCCCTGTACGAATTTTCGATAATAGGTCACAAGACCAATATACGATTGCAGTTGTTTAACCGTTTGCAGAACCGGAAAATCTCGTACTGCAGAAGTGAGGCGAGCATCTGTCTGTACCCTGTCCTGACTGATAACACGCCCGAGATAATTTACTTGTGCTTGCGCAAAATGGCATTTGTCCAAACTTAATGTTAGCCGTGCTGCCTCTAATCTTTTAAACACCGCCTCTAACCATTCCACATGCTCCTCTATATCTCTTGAAAAAACTATAATGTCATCCAGATACACCATGCATTTTTTCGGTTTCAACCCGCGAAGGACTCCATCCAACAACCTCTCAAACGTTGCTGGAGCGTTTTTTAGTCCACACGCATTCTTTTATACTCGAAGTGCCCACAATGAGTTGTAAATGCTGTTTTTGGCCTGTCCTCCGGACATACTTCAATCTAGTGATAACCGTTTCGCAAATCCATAGTGGAGAAAAATTTACACTGCCCTAGGTTGTCTAACGTTTCTGTGATATTCGGAATCGGATATACGTCCGCTACTGTCCGTTCATTCAAATGTCTGTAATCGCTACAAAAGCGAAATTTTTTCGACCTGTCCGGTGTCTTCTTCGGAACTAGGACCACGCTACTAGACCAAGGACTATTACTGTGCTGGATTATCCCATCTTCCAGTTGTTGCTCTATTAATTGCTCTACTACTGGTTGTAATTGTTTCGGTAGTCTGTATGGCTTACGATACACCGGAGCGTGATTCCCTGTCGGAATACGATGCTGTGTTATCGGTGTAGCAGGTAACGTACCCTGTGCTTCAAACACTGCTTTATACTTTAGTAGTAATGCTTCCATACGCAAACGATCATTTCCTCTCAAATGATTTACCTTGTCGGAAGTGCAGATGTGCTGGCGGTTTGCTTTACATCATAGTCTAGCCTCGATCTATCGATGTCCTCTTCATGCATTAATTCTACTGTGGCTATTACTAATCTCTTCGGCAGATCGACATCATCCCGCCCAAAGTTATCTAAACTCACCGGAAGCATAAACAGCCGTCTATGTCCGTTACCTGTGATACACTCCTACGAATAAAGCAATGCTTTTCGTCTAAAACCTCATTACTCGGTAGTGGCTCTACCAAGAATAACCTCTGCTGTGGCACATCGACATCCACCGTTACCCAGATCAACTTCCCTGTACCTGTTCGTACTTTGTCACACAAAATCACCTTTAATGCACTTGTACGCAGTTTAGTTGGTATCGGCTTAGCTATCGGTGCACTTGCAACTCTGAAACATTTGCAACAGCTGTACCCATTGAGAACAAGTTCCCATCGAGTTCCAGCGTATGTTGCGAAAGGTCAATTTTGGCGTGATGTTTAATCAGAAGGTCCAAGCCAAGTATCGCTGAAAATCCCTGTCCCACAGTTGACAACACCTCCATTTGCTCCTGGAACCACATGTTCCCTATCTTAAACTTAAGCTGTGCTGTCCCTAGTGCATCTAATTTTTTATCACCTACTGCACGCAATCTGTATCTCAGAACTTCCAATCCTTTCTTGCCCACGAGGTCCACACTGACAACTGACACATGCGCTCCAGTATCCACTAAAACTCTTCGCCACTTTTCTTTTATCCGCCTCTTCGTGCACTCTCTGAGTCCATCTGTTTACTGGGAATGCCTCCTCACGGCAGGAACGCTCCCTCTTCCTTTTAACAGTTTTTTACCTGCTGTATCATTAACCCTTTTTTTGGCTTTCCACTGTTGTGCCTTATGCCCTATTTTCTGAAATTGAAACACTGCGGTTCCCGACATTGTCCCTTAAAATCACCTTGCTTCCCACAATGGTAACACTCTTTGGAAGACGAAATAATTTTCTTGTCATTGCGGCTTCTAGTGTGCGCTATCCACTTCCTGCAAATGTGTAGCTACGCGCAGTGCTGCTGCTAAGTCACTTCGATTTTCCATCTGTATCCGGTGTGAAAAAACCGGCGAGACCCCTCGCAAAAATGCGTCTAAAGCTCTATTCTCTGCTTCTTTCTATAGAACTTCATTTGCACTCGCATCTTGTGTTAACTCATACGTGTGCGCATTAATTTTCCTAATTCTGTCTGAAATTTCCTCTACCGATTCACCCGTTTTTTTGTATCACCCACCCCAATTTTTCTCTAAAAAATCTGGCACTGTTTTGCTTCCTAAACCTTTTCAATAATCCCTCGGCCAACTCTGTGAACGTAGTAGCACCCTTTAACCCTTTGTGGTATGCCACATAAGTCTTTGCGTCACCTACTAACTGTAACCTCGCTATTTGCAAACACATTTCATTCGACCAGCCACACGGTCTAGCCATACTACGTACGTCACCAACGAAAACATTCACATCCCGAGAAGGGAGGTATTAAATTAGCCACTGAACAATCTGCCTCACCGGAAAAGACAGTACCCTTGCATTCTACACTATCGCTTCCGGAGCCTGACTGACTATTTTGCAGCAATTGTTGCTCCATCCTCCGCATGTGCTGCTTTATCAACTTATTTTCTTCAGTCAGTTTCTTAACTTGCTCTGTCAATGCGACTACAGCGTCACTTGTCCCGGTTGCACGTGTCTCTGGCATTTTCCGTATGGTATACCTCACCTCACAAAAATAAAATTGTATTATACAGAAGCAAGTTAATTCCTACCACGTCTAATGGCAAGCCATCTAGACTTACCACATTGCCCCATTACATGACCATAGAAGCCACACACATCACAAGTGCTTGGTACAAATTTATCGCAAGGAGCGAGGTGATCTGTTAATCCACACACTACACATTTAGATGGTATTAAGTTAACGTGACTATCATTCCCACGAAACTGCGATAAGTCTACAGGGCTGCTAGGTCTTTCAAATGACACTCTCACATCCCTTAACGTTACCCTCGACATGTCTAGCTACACAGAAAACATAGAGAGAAGGCAGTTGCTGGACTCACCCTATTCGGTGTTTCTCAGTTGCTCCGCATGGTGCTAGTCAGCGTCGTAGCGCGGGTGCGCCTGACGCAACTTGTTACGACTTCTGCACCACTTGTTAGCAGCAGACACAGTGGATTTGCCAAAGACTGAGACGGCGTGGAGTTTTACAATTATTTATTGAATTTTCTTTACAATTTCACTCTCGTCGTCACTGCCCAGCCCTGCGGATCCCTCCACCTGGCTGCTGCTATGTAGATTCATCGAGAATGAGCGCAACGCGCGCCGCTGATCGCACTTGGCAGCCTCAGACCACCAGTGCTCCGCTCAAGCCAGGATGCCCTATGGTTGAAATGAAGTCGTCGCCGCTTACCAGCCCCAGTACGGGCACGCCCACGGAGCCGCATCGCTGTGAGGTCAGCTGCCGACGCCTGCTGCACCGGCGGCTGCGAAGCCATCAGTCGCGATGTCCGCGAGATCCTGTCATGGACGGAGCATATGCCATGGGGCCGGGTTGTCGTGAAGTCCGGGCGTCAGTCCCTCGCGGCGCCTGTGACCGAGACCGCGCTGCGGCCGGTCCTGCTGGAAGTTCTCGGTGTGGTGCCGACCGAGCTCGGGCCGACCTCCAGAGCTGAAGTTGACATCTGGCGGCGAATGGATGACTCCTGCGAGCTGGAACAGACTTCCGAAATCGTCACCTACGAAGATTGAACATTCGGACTAGGCCCACGTCCATCCTCAGATCCGAACTGCTTCCTAATGGCTTCTGTCTGTTGCTGCCTGTGCTCCACTATTTATATCCGGCAAGAGGACGTTTTTTACCCTCTGTGGTAGCGTTTTGTTACTACTCCCGCAGTATATTGCAGCGTAACTTTGCGTGCTGGCCTCACTTCCCCTTACTCAGCACTCTCCACGCTTCGCTGGGCGCTCAGACTTTGTGCGTCCTTGCGTTAGCCTGCTGGTAGACTGCTGTTGTCAGCAAGGCTATCTGTGCATGCTTACTCCGCAATGCCTTGGTCGCTGGCGTGCCTGTGTTTTGCCATTCTCCACTGCATGAAGCAATGCTTACTAGTTGTGGCCGCAACAAAGAGCTCTGTAGATCTGCAGCAGTGTAGAGTGATCTGCAGCCCAGTTGGTGTTGCTCAGGCAGCATAGGGCATTGAGGTGCTACCAGCACTCCTGTTTAAACTGAGGTCAGGAGGCCAAGCCAATCGGGCATCGAAAACCAGTCCTAAAGATCGATATGTCTCCACTACAGTGAGGGGATCATCAATAAGGCAAAGTTCTGGATCCGGATGAAGTGCATAACACACGACTTTGCGGCAGTCGTAGGCTAGATCCCATGACTGGCCTTGTGGATGGCTCGCTGTAGGCGCCGCTCAGCGACACTAGTACTAGTCGAACAGTACAAAATACAGAAGTCGTCTGCATATAGAGGGTGAGACAGACAGCCCTACAGCTGCTATTAGACCGTTAATGGCCACTAAAAATAGACACACTCAATACACAGCCCTGCAGGATCCCATTCTCCTGGAGAGGGGGTGGGGGGAGGGCTATGGGAGGCACCAACTTGGACGCGGAAAGTACAAAGCGACAGGAAATTCTGGATAAAACTTGGGAGCAGGCCTCGGAGACCCCATTCGTATAATGTGGCAAGGATGTGTTGTCGCCAGGTGGTGTCATACGCTTTTCGTAAATCAAAAAGACAGCAACAAAGTGTTGGTGGCCGGAAAATACTGTTTGGATGGCAGACTCGAGGGACACAAGATTATCAGTGGTACAGCGACCCAGAAGGAAACTACCCTCGCACGGAACCTGTAGGCCACGTGACTCCAGGACCCAACCCAACTGCCAACACACCATATGTTCAAGCAGCTTACAAAAAACGTTGGTGACGGTGATGGGTCGATAGCTATCCACATCAAGCGGGTTTTTGCTAGGTCTGAGCAGCGGTATGATGGTGCTCTCCTGCCAGTGCGATGGAAAGACGTCATCGCACCGGATCTGGTTGAACATCACGAGGAGATGTTGCTTGTAGTCAGATGAGAGATGTTTATTCACCTGACTGTGGATTTCCGTCCTACGAAAGCTTTGAGTATTCTTTGAAAGACATTTGTTTTGTATAATTTACGTAACTGTAAAGATGCACATCTAGCGCGGACGCTAATACATCGATTGCGCAGTCAAAGAAACATTTTAACAGAAGCTGGACTGTCGTTCCACTTCGATCTAAATAAAAGATGACGGTAGAAAACGTTTGTAGATCTTCAGATTTTAATGTACTTCTGCTTGTGGTGTGAAAGCGTAAAGGAGGTCGACTTTAAGCTAAAAGAGTGAGCGGTCTTGCCAGCGTGCAGACAACATTATTAATTAATAACATTCAAGTAATTTATGTTCGAAATTGTAACTCGGCAAGCTATTGTTATCGGGGGTGTTGGACAGTGCAAGAATTGTCTTCAACGAAGGAGAAAAGTGACTGTAATTTGTGACAAAAAACGCGAACATGGGAAACAGCACAGGACAGGCTGAAATCTGATCGCACCATAGAGTTAGATAATTACTTATGTAAGTTATGCTGTCTATAAAGTAGCTCTAATTACTTGTGAGAATTATTTGAATATATTTAGTGTTTACCAGACTTCTTATTCTGTTTTTTTTCTTTATACTTTTTTTATCTCCATGCCATATTATTTTTATGAATGTCAAACAGCTTTTACTACAGCAGAGAATACTGCGGCATCCTGGTCGTGTACAGAAGGCCGCCCCTTATCTTCTATACAACTCATAGCAGCCCCATTTATGAATGATTTCATTTGCAAATGCATTTTTTCTTACTGTTCATTGTTAAAGGTCCCTTAGGTAATTTAAAAATCATACTGATTACGTAAAGAAATCCGGGTTGTTCTTTTCCAAGTAATAGAAGTCTTTGCGTATTCAAAAACTAGCCTCCTTCTGACAACGATCAGGAGCCGACCAGAAGACGGACGTCTTCGACCGCTTTCGTGTCTCCTGTGGCAAAGCTGTGCCAAACTGGGAACACGACATTCTAGTATGAAATACCGATCTAAATTGAAAGAATTGAAATATATTTAATAGTAATAATAATTTTTTTTATCATACTAGATCTGGCGCCCGAACAGGGACCTGATAAAAAAATTTTAATCTGTTCTGTTATTGTTTCATGACATCATCCGGTGGACATCGGGAAGCCGTAAAGGAAGTACTGAACGAAATCGAGGAAGTATAAAAAACAAAGAGAAAAATTCGAAAAATAACAGCAGTGCGCAAAACGACTGATGTAAGTACGGTTTTCATTACGCATAAAATCTCGCGTCTTGTATAATATAACTGATTTCCGGAATTTCTTTCCTTACTGCTTCATTTTATCCTATCGCTGTTATTTCCTTGCAGAGTTGCTTATTTACGTAGTTAGAATTCATTCCTGATCATCTCTTCATGCAAAGTTTATTTGTTAGTATTATGAGCATCTTCATTGTTGCTACGGTTAAGAACACAAGATGGATGCCATAATAGCAGGATTCAGTGTCTAGTAGGTGTTTGTCACTTATTTTCAAAGTTAGGTGCCATCTTGTCTTCTACCCGGTATAGCTCTGCAATTGTCACCTACCGCGGTGGGACGTTTGACTATCAGCGCGCGCATCTGAGAGTTGACGATCGGCGTACCGCGAAATATTTCTTTGAGCAGTTACGTCACAAACTTGAAAATAAACATGGCAGATGACAAAGGAAAGCCGACAAACAGTCTGGATGACGGTGATGACACAGTTGTCAAGTCATACCCACTACGTTCGCCAACGGGAACAGGCAGACCCGAATCGCGAATGGAGACAACGGTAGACGATGATGGTGTGCGTGACGTATCGTCACAGCAATCATCGTCACAGCAAGCGGGAGAAAATTTGATGGTTGAAATGATGAGAATTTTTTTTCAAGAAAGAGAACAGGAGAAACGGGAAAGGGAAGCTTATAAATTACAAAAACAACGAGATAGACAAGAAAGGGAACAAAAAGAAAGGGAAAAGGAACGGGAGACAGAGCGAAAATGGTTTGACCTGAATACCATGATTGGTACAATGAAAAATAGGTTAGATAATATTGATGCCAACTTAGAGGCAAGAATTAGGACAGTCACGGTGGAATATATTTCGGAATTAAGTACTAAAGTTAATGAAAGGATAGAAGGTATTCTGCAGAAGGTAGATGCATGTGAGAGCACAGTAGGTAACGTGCACAAAGACATCAAAGTACAAATCGAAAGTTGCCAGGCAGTTACAACAGAAGTTTCAAAAAAGTCCGCTGAGGTCGGAGCTAAAGTAAACAAGCTTGCAGACAATGTCGTCACTCTGCAAGGCCAGGTCAATGACCTGACACAGGCGCTATCCGAAATAAACATTGAAAAGAGGGTGAATGATGCTGCAGCCAACGTACGTTCCACGATAGGAAAAGAATTTGTAGAATGGGTCGAGACTAAGGAACAGTACATAGCAAACAAGGTTCAACACGACTTAAAAGAAGCCGTTAAGTCAGCCACAGTTGAAGTTTTAGCTGCTCCAGGTACATCAGGAGATACGATTCTCACTGAATTAGGAGAGATTCGTAGAGTTTTTCACCGAGATCTTCCCGAGTGGAAACGACACCTCACTGAGGAAATCGAGCAGTTGAAACGACAAGTCAATGATTTTCCTAATGACAATAGAAGTGAGCATTCACACTTGCTTTCTTCAGAACATGAATACAATAATAATCCCGTGTCTCGTGCAGAATTCTCTCCACTTGTACATGGACACAGTAGTAAGAATCCTTTAGTACGCAACCAGAATGATCAAGTAACTCTTGTCGAGCTCATGAAAGAAGAAAGCGTTCTCAAGCACCGCGTATTCCAGCCTTTTCTGCCAGAGAAACGCAACATCCACCCAATGGTTTTTCTGAAGTCATTTAATGGTGTTTTTCCTGAGAGCTGGGATGACAAGCAACGTATGCGCTTTATAGTAGGTTACATTCAAGGAGAGGGTTCTGTCTGGGGAACAGAAGTAATTGACAGATGTAATAATTACGCTGACTTCGAAAAGCAATTTCTGAACAAATTCTGGAGTTGAGGCATACAACAACGCCTTAGAAAGGAAGTATATAATGCTGAACCGTTTAATACGAGAAGTGCTGGTCTCCGTAGATACTTCGAGAAATACCTGAAAAAAATACAATATTGGGACACGCCCATTTCCACGAAGGACGTAATTATGATCCTTAAGTCAAAGCTACCGGTATCAATCAGGGAGAAGTTAGTAAATGTCAGTGACGACGACACGGAGGCTTTTCTGTCAGTACTTGACAACCTTGACATGATTCAAGAAGACGTGCGTGCTAGTGCGCGGAGTAATTGTAATCTTGGCCCGCACACTACACAGCCGCACGGTGTAGGCGCAGACTCAGGTATGTCATACCAACCCAACAACAGTAAAGGACACGACGTTCCGTGCGATAATAACAACTACTATCGCCGTAACGGGAAGCAGAAACATAAGTTCCAGGATCAAAACAGGTACCACCCCATATACCAGACAACACAACAGCAATACGGTAATTCACCAGTTAATTACAATGATCGCTATCACTACAATAACGATCGCCAAAATAATAATAATTTCAATGGAAAAGGACGTTGGATTAACACCAACAGTCAACAGCAGTATGGTAACCAGCCTAGATTCCAGCACTGTTCTCAAGGGAGAAATGCTCCCGATCCTTCCAAGCAATACAAACAACAGTATGCTCCAAACTTTAGGAATAGTCCTCCACCTTTTACTAACTATCAAAGTCAAAATCATGAACCTCAAAATTCTCGCATCTATTATGCCCGAGCAAACCCGCCAACACACACCATCTCGACTGAAATTCCCGCAAATAGCTCGCAACTTAGGTGGAATACGGAAGCAAACTTCGTACCAAGCGTACCGCCCGGTACTTCAAAGGTAATTGTGAGCGAAATTCAATCTAATGAATATACGGAAAACTAAAAGCACACTTTGACCGGTTTCACACCTTCAGAATTAATCTCCAGGCCAAAGGAAAGCAATGAATGGACTGATCCTATCCCCAAGATAGAAGATCCAGAAGTCAACCTAGATAATAAGTTAAGACAAGCCCTGATCTCTCTCACAACTTATGCCAATTTAAGAAAAAAGGCATTTGACAAGCATGTCAATAAAGTTCTGTCGTATCGCCTGAACGAGCGTGTTCTTCTGAGGACACACTTCAAACCATCTCTCATCTTACGTAAAAATCGTAAGTGGCAACACTTATACGAAGGACCGTTTGTTATAGTCAGGAAGCCACATATTGGTTGTTACGTGTTGGCAGATCCAGTTAGCGGACGAATAAAAGGACTTTACCACCATGTAGACCTGAAGAAGTACCATGAAAAACATTTAAAAAAAAATCATTTATTATGTTAAGCTGCAACTTGAAACAAGAGTGTGATCTGTTTAGAAAGTAAGTGAATCAACAGCATGTACATGTATTCTGCAGGTGACGTAATCATTTGAGTGAAGTGGTCATGAAGTAATGATGGAGCTTGAAAGATACGAAGTGATTGCAGAAGGTACTCTACGTATTTGGAAAATAAGATTTGCTTTAGTTTTAAGGTAGTTTTAAGTTTCTTGAGCACGAGAAGACTGCAGTCGTTGGATTGAGTAAGGGATGTGCCAAAGTGCCACCTGCTGCTTTAGTTTTAAGTTATGGCAAATCTCCTTTTTACCAAGTAGTAAAGGTTTTCTTTAAATCCCTCATTCAGACCAGAATGTCCGTATATGTGAAGTATTAACCTAAGTTAAGCCTTCAAAGGATTGATATTTTAAGTCGCTAGAACCATGTACGATGCAAAACTGATACATTGTAATCTGTAGATTACACCGAGTATAAGCAGCAACATATAGTTAATGTACAAAGAAATGAATAATGGTACTCGCAACTGGAGAGCAACCTTAATTTATTTGTTACTATGAGTCAACCAGTTAAGAAATTTGCATTTATAATAAGAATTAGGTCCTGTATTGGAGAAACTTAGAGAGACTATTCCTATGTCACGAGTATTATACAGAAACCTTCGATATTAAGACACCTAGTTGAGGACTGAGATAATCTGCTTATATTCTTCTGCTATGTCCGCATGCCGTGATGTTGAGATATATTTGAAGATGCTTTGGAAACGGATTTGTGCGAAATTTTAATACTGAAGTCAAGTTATGCCACGTGGATGACATTAAAAACGGTGGAGCCGAAGAATGAATTTGCTCAACTGATTATTTCACCTATTATCTATCTTCGTATCTTTCATTTCCTTGCACTATCCTATTGTAGTTTTCTTCTTTAGCGTTCTTACCTTTCTACCCTACCCGGTAGGGGAAGAAATTTGGAAATTGGTTCAAAAGACTTGACGTGTGTATATTGTGTGTATTGACGATCGTGGCTCGTTGGTTAATGCGTATCTGCGGTTACTTATCGGAACGTGATGTAAATCTGATTTGCTGTGAGCAAAAGCATCCCAGGAAATAGGAATAATTTTCCCGATTTCTGCTAGATGAAGTTTTGGACGTGAACTGTTCGGCACGCCAAAGTGGGTATATTTACTGATTATTGATGTAACCGAATAAATGAAAAAAAGGGGCTGTTATAGAACAATAAGAAAAGGAAAAGAATCAGATTTAAAATATATATAAAATCTAACGTGCTTCAGAAGCACCATTCAGAATAGCAAACACGTTTTTCGTTAGGTCTTGGACAGTAATTAAAAAAAAACTATGTATATTTTGTAAATGATCCTTTCATGATAAGTAATTTTAGCATTACCTGTGCTACTCTGTGGTATAGAGAGACCTATATGGACACGTATGGATTGCTGCGTGTGACTCTGTGACAAAATGATGGACACGTGTGTAAAATAGTAATTTGACACATGTATGGGCACGAGAAACTAGTTATCTCTTGTGTGAATCAGAACTGTAATAAACTTATGGACACGAGTGATGTGCCGCGTGTGAAGTAGCATTACAAGTATTCTCACGTTGCAACGACGATACAGTGACTATCAGTCAAAGGATAGACAAGCTATTGTACTTACTGCAATAGGAGACAGTAGTCATTTTCATCGATGACTGTTCTTCGTCGCTGGTGCAGTCAATTTACCGTCCAGGTTGACCATGTCGCCTTGACGAGCTGCTCCAGTACCCACGATTCAACAAAATGCACAAGTTAAAAGAAAGGTTGGCAGCCACAGAACTATCTGCCTCGTGCAGGACGCGGACTGCCAACGCTGTTAAACCGCCAGTTCGTTACCACGTGACTGTGAAGCACTGTGGCAACATTCAATGACTGCTCGCCGGCCCGTACTCAACAATAAGCATTCCTCTCCATAACGGGCGCAAGCGTGCTCCAGATTTGAGATGAAAATGGACATAAAAATAATAAAACGTTGATAAACTACGCACGATTTTACTATATTTACATTTAAAGGACACTAATGATGACTTTTCCTGAACTATAAAAATTGCTACGGCAATATTGCTAAATACATTGCTTAAGAAAGACCTGTACCAGATGAAACGTGTTTTGCTAATATTTGCTAACGAAAGAACATAAAACCTAGACACAAAATATGAATAATATATAATGTATATGTACATAGTCTATGTAGTAATTTTTATTGTCTTAAATTCTTACTCTATATTCCCTTAGATTAAGATGCTAGTTAATGAGCAAGTCCTAATACAGATTTTTTTTCTGTATTTTCATGTGCTGAAACATGAATTGGAATGAGATTAAGACAGCCACCAAACTGACTCATTCGTCATTGAACCAGTCATCAACTTTCCTGATTCCCGACATGACCCGGTGGATCGTCGAGTCAAGAAATATCACTTCCCCTTCACATAGTGAAATTCCCAGTGTTTTTCCACCAGAATGTGAAAAGGTGATCCCCAGTTTTAGTGCAGTGAAAAGTGACAGGTGATGAAAGAATTCCCCTGTGAAAATCACCCGAGTTCATGGGAAATACTCCCAACTACAAAGTGAAGAGTGACGTCGCTACGAGAAAGACTGATAAAAGTTTTATGTTCTGTTCACAATTGGCGGAAATGCACCAATACTGTAATAGATTTTTTTTTCTTATTGTCAATATTTATGTATTTTGTATCTGTATGTGTATTTAATTTGTACTTGTATCTATGTTAGTATTTCAATGTTTCAATTGACTGAATGAGAGTAATTCTTGAGAACCTATGTTAAATCCTTGAACACTTATGATGACATCATGCCACAACCAAGTTTGTTAATGATCAAGCAACTGTGAGTAGCTTTGACGACTTAGTATGAAACGCATATAATTCTATGTGCCTTATGTTATGTCTGTTTTGCTTCCTACAAGGAGACATCCTTAAATACTTCATTCACTAAGTACGTGAATCCAATAATATTACGACTGCGCGTGAGTCGTAACGATCTTTCAGACTCATTACTCCTCACGCGGGAAGCGATGTAATATTATTGGTATTTCCGTCCTACGAAAGCTTTGAGTATTCTTTGAAAGACATTTGTTTTGTATAATTTACGTAACTGTAAAGATGCACATCTAGCGCGGACGCTAATACATCGATTGCGCAGTCAAAGAAACATTTTAACAGAAGCTGGACTGTCGTTCCGCTTCGATCTAAATAAAAGATGACGGTAGAAAACGTTTGTAGGTCTTCAGATTTTAATGTACTTCTGCTTGTGGTGTGAAAGCGTAAAGGAGGTCGACTTTAAGCTAAAAGAGTGAGCGGTCTTGCCAGCGTGCAGACAACATTATTAATTAATAACATTCAAGTAATTTATGTTCGAAATTGTAACTCGGCAAGCTATTGTTATCGGGGGTGTTGGACAGTGCAAGAATTGTCTTCAACGAAGGAGAAAAGTGACTGTAATTTGTGACAAAAAACGCGAACATGGGAAAGAGCACAGGACAGGCTGAAATCTGATCGCACCATACTGTTAGAAAAGTAATTATGTAAGTTGTATTGTTTATAAATAAGCCCTAATTTGGTAGTGAGAATTGTTTGAATATATTTAGTGTTTACCAGACTTCTTATTCTGTTTTTTTTTCTTTATACTTTTTTTATCTCCATGCCATATTATTTTTATGAATGTCAAACAGCTTTTACTACAGCAGAGAATACTGCGGCATCCTGGTCGTGTACAGAAGGCCGCCCCTTATCTTCTATACAACTCATAGCAGCCCCATTTATGAATGATTTCATTTGCAAATGCATTTTTTCTTACTGTTCATTGTTAAAGGTCCCTTAGGTAATTTAAAAATCATACTGATTACGTAAAGAAATCCGGGTTGTTCTTTTCCAAGTAATAGAAGTCTTTGCGTATTCAAAACCTAGCCTCCTTCTGACAACGATCAGGGGCCGACCAGAAGACGGACGTCTTCGACCGCTTTCGTGTCTCCTGTGGCAAAGCTGTGCCAAACTGGGAACACGACATTCTAGTATGAAATACCGATCTAAATTGAAAGAATTGAAATATATTTAATAGTAATAATAATTTTTTTTTATCATACTAGAGACTCCAGGACCCAACCCAACTGCCAACACACCATATGTTCAAGCAGCTTACAAAAAACGTTGGTGACGGTGATGGGTCGATAGCTATCCACATCAAGCGGGTTTTTGCTAGGTCTGAGCAGCGGTATGATGGTGCTCTCCTGCCAGTGCGATGGAAAGACGTCATCGCACCGGATCTGGTTGAACATCACGAGGAGATGTTGCTTGTAGTCAGATGAGAGATGTTTATTCACCTGACTGTGGATCCGATCTGGCTCAGGAGCTGTGTTGGGATAATGTGCAAGTGCACTGAAGAGCTGCCACTCTGTGAATGGGGGGTTATAGGGTTCACTGTGGTGTGTGGTGAACGAGAGAACTTTACTTTCCATCCACTGTTTGAGAGTGCGAAAGGCTGGGGGGTAATTCTCCGATGCAGAGGCTCGAGCATAATGCTCGGCAAAGTGCTAGGCAATCGCGTTTGCGTCGGTAGATAACACGCCATTTACATTAATACCGAGAACACCTGTTGGGGTCTGGTACCCAAAAACTCGTTTGACCTTTGCCCAGACTTTGGAAGGTAACATATGGCACCCAATGCTTAATACATATCTCTCCCAACACTCCTGTATCCGTCTTTCGATAAGATGGCGAATGTGGGCTCGGAGCTGTTTAAATGCTATGAGGTTCTCCAGGGAAGGGTGCCGCTTATGCTGCTGTAGAGCTCGCCGACGCTCCTTAGTTGCCTCAGCGACTTCCGGCGACCACAACGGGACTGCCTTTCGCCAGGGTCACCTTAAAGAACGAGGGATGGCGTTTTCCGCCGCAGGAACGATCATTGTAGTTACCTGTTCAACCACCACATCAATGTTACCATGTGTGGGAGATTCAATAGTGACAGCAGACGTGGAAGTTTTCCAGCCCGCCTCGTTTAAAGCCCATCTGGGTGGGCGTCCATGTGCCCGACGCCGGGGCAATGACAGGAAGATGGGGAAGTGGTCACTACCACACAGGTCGTCATGTTCTCTCCAGCGTATAGATGGGAGAAGGCCAGGACTGCAAACAGAGAGATCAATAGCCTAATATGTGCCATGTGCCACACTGAAATGTGTGGGTGCACCTGTATTTAAGAGGCACAGGTTGAGGTAGCGTTGCGACAGTAAATTTTCGATATCTGTGCCTAGGCCAGAAAGCACGGTGCCACCCCACAAGTGTTCAAATCTCCCAAAAGTAGGAAAGGTTTAGGGAGCTGATCGATCAGTGCAGCCAATGCATTCAGGGGTACCGCACCATCTGGAGGAAGATATACGTTGCAGACAGTTATTTCCTGCATCGTCCTTATCCTGACAGCCACTGCTTCAAGAGGGGTTTGAAGGGGCAGAGGTTTACTGCATACTGAGTTCAGGACAGACACAAACTCCACCTGACACTCTATTATAATCACTACGGTTCTTGTTATATCCCCTATAGCCGTGGAGGGCAGGAGTCCGCATTTCTGGGAACCAGGTTTCCTGAAGGGCAATGCAGAGAGTAGGTGTAAAGTTTGAGTTGCCAGGTTATGTAAAAAAACCGCTGTAATTCTACGAGGGTGACGTTATCATGAGGCTGGGAAGCCATGAAGCGCGCAAGAAGCCAGGTTATGCCTCAAGGTCAACTGCTGCCACTGACTGAGCTTTTGTAGTCTTTTCTATGGTGGATGAAGCATCCATGAGATCCAGGTCCACAGGGGACGCTAAGATCTCCACCGTATCCTCAGATGCAGAACTGATAGGGAGTGGTGGTGTTGGGGCCACCAGAGGGTCCTGTTTCTTAGCAGACTACTACTTAGTTTGCTTGCTCTCTCTCTCTCTCTTGTCTTTAGGGGCTTGCTGGGACGATTTCTCCAAAGCAGCTTCAGGTAAGGAGGAAGATGGTGAAGCCCTTCGTCCAGCAACTTTTGGGTCCTTGAGCCACTGGTGAGATCTTGGAAGAGAGGGCCCCAAGGGACCCCTTCTTCAGAGGAGCCGGAGGAGGCTGTGGTTTCTCCAGCAGGGGGGAGGGAACCGATGTCCCCTGCATTTGGGGGACCTTGCTCCTGAAGTAGGTGCTTTGGGAGCAATGGAGGAAGATTTGCTTCCTACAACCAAGGAGGCAGATAGATTCCAGTGGCCCAGAGGACCCACTGTTCGTGGCACGGAGTGAGGAACCACTGGCCCTTGGGACAGCGATGGTGACATAGCTACAGCATATGTAGACGCCAACTCAATGGGGTGTAATCTTTCAAATTAACGTTTAGCCTCTGTGTAAGTCAACTGGTCCATGGTCTTGTACTCCATGATTTTCCTTTGTACTGGGCAGTCTTTCGAGCAGGGGAGTGGTGCTCTCCACAGTTGATGCAAGTGGGAGGAGGCACACATGGAGTATCTGCATGCAGTGGACATCCGCAGTCTCGAAATGTGGCGCTGGAAGTGCAGTGGGAAGACATGTGCCCGAACTTCCAGCACTTAAGCACCGCATAGGGGGAGAGACGTATGGTTTAACGTCACTGTGGTAAACCATCACCTTGACCTTTTCAGGCAAATTAATCACCGTCAATGGCCAAGATGAAGTCACCGGTAGCACCCCTGTTGTCTTTGGGTCCCCTGTAAACGTGCTGGACGAAATGAACACCCTGCCATTCTAAATTGCCGTGAAGCTCGTCATCAGACTGCAAGAGGAGATCACGATGGAAAATGATCCCCTTGCTTTTATGGGGAGTGACGGAAACAGGAAATCACCCAGCTTGTCACAGGTGAGTAATACTCAGGATTGGGCTGGGGATGCTGTCTGAATCAAGACTGTGCCGTTTCGCATCTTGGATAGCGCTGTCGCTTCTCCAAACTTATCCTCAAGGTGTTCAGCGAAAAACTGAGGCTTCGTAGATAGAAAGGAGTCCCAATCAGTTCTGCTACAGACTAAAAACGGAGGAGAATAAGGCTCTCTCTCCGTTCTGTAGACCTACATTCCTCCTATTGTGTAGCGAGGGAGGGAAACAATATAGGGTCATACCTGTCGGCACTGCATTTGATCTTTCCCTTCTTGTAGACTGCTGGTGCCGAACAGTCACCAGCAAGAGATGACGAGTGTATTAATTTCAGTTAAATACTGTTACACTGCTCAACTGCACTAGGTACAAATGGTTAGCTAACCCACAGCTTGAGCAAACCACGTAACTCGTTGTCAGCATATAATGGACAATCTATTCCATTGCCTGGAGTGGGCAGTTTACCAGTCATTTCCGTGGTACCGCCAAAACAGTGTTATTTCATGTGTTGTTCTCTTATGAGTCTAGAAACACTTTTTAAATGGATAGCCTTGACTTTTTCGGATTGTCAGTTCATGGGAACACATTACAAATTAATTCATCTTGGTTTCCGGCCAATATTAATGGATTATGTGACAAGTACAGTTCACTGTTCCACAGTAGTTTAGGCAAGGGCCAAGGTTTTGAAGCCCACACAACATTGAAAGACAATACACAGCCAAAGTTATTTCGTGCTTGTCCCATCCGTTATGCATTATGGGACTGGGCTGCCACAGAGTTGCAATGGTTGCAGGACAGTGACATCATCAAAACAATGTCAGCCAGCCAACGGATGTCAACCTCGGAGGTCCTTACTAAATTGTTGGGTGGGTTGAGACTCTGAGCAGACTTTCAACTAACCGTCAACCCACAAACTGTTGTTGATTCATTTCCATTGCCCATCCTGAGAATTTCATGAACAAATTAGGTCAGGGTCATTTCTATCCAAAATTAATCTGCAGGAGGCCTACCTGCAATTGCCTTTAGACGAAAAATCAAAGAAGATATTTGCGATTGACACACATGGGGGATTAATCCAGTTTCAGCAGATACCATTCGGTAGCACTTCCGCCCCAGCTACTTTCCAAACGTACCTCTAGCAACTGACGTCACAAGTACCTTCTTGTTCTGTTGAGATTATGTAGTTGTCTCTCATCGTATGGCAAGAGAAAACACAAAATTTAAAGGCATTGTTTCAACTGCTGTCCGAAATGGGACAGACATGCTACAATTCTAAGTGTTCCTTCTTTCTCACTGAAATGGAGTAACTTGACCAAGTGATTAATGTACACAGCATCCACCTGTCAGTCACATTCAGTGGCCATTCTTAACTTGCCTGTAACTACCAACGTATCAAAATTGCAAGCTGTAATGGAGAAGCTAACCTGTTACATCCATTGTATCCCAAATGCCACTCAGATTGTGGTGTCTTTGATCGATTGTGTCGCTAGGGTGTTCCATTCGTATTGTTGGCCTAACGTCTGACCACTTTCCTGCGACTGAAAGATTTCCTGTGACTGAAAGACGCACTACTAAGTGTTTGCGTTTGGTCCACAGCGACCCCTGCAAGCCTGTCATTCTTGCAGTAGATGCTCATGTTATGGCATTGGTGCTGTGTTGTCACACTGAGTGAGCCCCAGTGACAGGCCAATTGCATATGCGTCAATGACATTGACTGAGGACCAATGCAATTACAGTCAACCTGAGGGCTATCTTTTATGGGGTCATGTACTTCTGTCAGTACCTGTATGGCCACAGATTTTCTCTAGTAATGTACACCAGACCACTGATGGCTCTGTTTGGGTCCTCCCAGCCTGCCCCAGCGCGTACAGCCAGAAGTTATAACGGCAGGCCCTCTCTTGTCCGATTACCAGTGCAAGTTGTGTTGTCATATCGACCCACTACCAAACAGACCAAAGCCAACCTCCTGTCAAGGTTTCTTACTGGCTCCGATGCTGCATTTTGATTCCTCTGAGGATTCCTATCATCATATTGGTTCAAACAAAATACGACTTTTGGAAGACATTCTGGTGACCTCCTACGGGGTCGCACAGGAGGTGGCACCAGACCCAGCATTGAAGGTAGTGCTTGCATGAGCACTGTGTGTCGTCGTTGTATATGGCTCATTTCTTTTGCAATTTAAGTTATTTTCGTTTTTTTCTCTCGTTTATGTTTTACTGTTGAAGTATTATTCTGCAGTAGTGGGATACAGTAATATCCTTTTTTAGATAATCGGTTCTTACCAGTCAAAATTACAAAAATTTAACTGAAAACTAAAACAATGAAAAATTCCCGGAATTGTAAAAGATTCCCGGGTTTTTCCCAGTTTTCTCCCGGATGAAAAAATTCCCGGGATTTTCCCGGATTCCCCTGTTGTCCCGGGTCGTATACACCCCGCTATATAATTTATTTCTGCCGACACTTCCAACACTTGGCAAAAACGCGACACAACATTATTGTCAAATACATTTTTAGCACATGTAGCCATAACTTTATTGGGGTGATGATTTTCGATGTATGATGCAACCGATTTCCGAGCTTTCAATATTTCCCTCATTGCGTCAGAATATTGCTGCTTTGCTGTTACTGCATCCTCCTCCTCCTCCTCCTCTGAAAGAACTTCTCTCCAAAACGTCCTGCTGTGAAACACACTGCAACTCCACAAACTCTTTGGTGGCCAATTCTACATCTACATCTACATTGATACTCCGCAAGCCACCCAACGGTGTGTGGCGGAGGGCACTTTACGTGCCACTGTCATTACCTCCCTTTCCTGTTCCAGTCGCGTATGGTTCGCGGGAAGAACGACTGTCTGAAAGCCTCCGTGCGCGCTCTAATCTCTCTAATTTTACATTCGTGATCTCCTCGGGAAGTATAGGTAGGGGGAAGCAATATATTCGATACCTCATCCAGAAACGCACCCTCTCGAAACCTGGCGAGCAAGCTACACCGCGATGCAGAGCGCCTCTCTTGCAGAGTCTGCCACTTGAGTTTATTAAACATCTCCGTAACGCTATCACGGTTACCAAATAACCCAGTGACGAAACGCGCCGCTCTTCTTTGGATCCTCTCTATCTCCTCCGTCAACCCGACCTGGTACGGATCCCACACTGATGAGCAATACTCAAGTATAGGTCGAACGAGTGTTTTGTAAGCCACCTCCTTTGTTGATGGACTACATTTTCTAAGCACTCTCCCAATGAATCTCAACCTGGTACCCGCCTTACCAACAATTAGTTTTATATGATCATTCCACTTCAAATCGTTCCGTACGCATACTCCCAGATATTTTACAGAAGTAACTGCTACCAGTGTTTGTTCCGCTATCATACAATAAAGGATCCTTCTTTCTATGTATTCGCAATACATTACATTTGTCTATGTTAAGGGTCAGTTGCCACTCCCTGCACCAAGTGCCTATCCGCTGCAGATCTTCCTGTATTTCGCTACAATTTTCTAATGCAGCAACTTCTCTGTATACTACAGCATCATCCGCGAAAAGCCGCATGGAACTTCCGACACTATCTACTAAGTCATTTATATATATTGTGAAAAGCAATGGTCCCATAACACTCCCCTGTGGCACGCCAGAGGTTACTTTAACGTCTGTAGACGTCTCTCCATTGATAACAACATGCTGTGTTCTGTTTGCTAAAAACTCTTCAATCCAGCCACACAGCTGGTCTGATATTCCGTAGGCTCTTACTTTGTTTATCAGGCGACAGTGCGGAACTGTATCGAACGCCTTCCGGAAGTCAAGAAAAATAGCATCTACCTGGGAGCCTGTATCTAATATTTTCTGGGTCTCATGAACAAATAAGGCGAGTTGGGTCTCACACGATCGCTGTTTCCGGAATCCATGTTGATTCCTACATAGTAGATTCTGGGTTTCCAGAAATGACATGATACGCGAGCAAAAAACATGTTCTAAAATTCTACAAGAGATCGACGTAAGAGATATAGGTCTATAGTTTTGCGCATCTGCTCGACGACCCTTCTTGAAGACTGGGACTATCTGTGCTCTTTTCCAATCATTTGGAACCCTCCGTTCCTCTAGAGACTTGCGGTACACGGCTGTGATGTTCCACAAGCTCACTGATATCATTGTTATCCACTTCTAGTCCCATGCTCTTGGCCAAAGACACAATCTTGTTGACTACAAAGTCCACAGGTACTAACTCAAATGCCCCAAAGTCACATTCAGCAATGCACTACAGCCAAATCTTCTTCCAAGCAGAAGTGAGAGTTCTCTTGGTAACCCCATCCCATGCCTTTTCAATCATCTTGATGTAGGCAATGATGTTGAAGTGATATTTCCAAATCCCTCTGAGAGTGATATTGGTGGCTTCAGTCAACTCAAAGCAATGCTCAAAGAGTGCTTCAGTGTAGGGCTTCTTAACCTTAGAAATAATTTGCTGGTCCTTACGCTGGAGTAACAGTGTGGTGCTGGGAGGCAGAAATTGGATCTTGATGAACTGAAATTCTTTAAGGAGGTGGTCTTGTAGACCTGGAGAATGGACAGGAGTGTTGTCCACAGCAAGCAAAACATTGAATGGCAGATTTATCTCAAGCAAATATTTGTTCACTGAAGCACCAAACACTTCCACTGATCCAATCACAAAATAGATCATGTGTCACCCAAGCCTTGTTGGATCTCCAATTCACATTTAATCTGCTTTCCTGGACTTTATACTTCTTGAAGACTTGAAGAGTTTCTGAATGGTAACAAGCAGTGATTTATTTTCAAATCGCCACTTGCATTGGCACAGAATAGCAGTGTGACGTAGTCTTTCACTGGTTTGTGACTGGGCAAAAGTTTTCTGCTCTGCTGTTATGAAGGTATGCTTTGGCATCTTTTTCAAGAATAGATCTGTTTGTTTATTTGTTTCGCTTTGTTTTAGGGCGCAAAAACAACTAGGGTTATACACGCCCATCTAAAAACTGAAGAACATGAAGGCAAAGAGAGCAGTTAAAAATGACTATACGTCAATCCCAATAGATGGAAGAGAAGAGAGCTGAAAACATGGACGTGGAGAAACGTCTACAAAATATAAACAGAGAGACAGAGGTCCAGAATCAAAAATTAAATTACCTTCGCCATATTGCTACGGCGGATGAAAAGTAAAACGCAGTCGAAATACCGTGCATCATTGGTTAAAATGGCCGATAACTCAGATGCCAAACACGAACGAGAATGTAAGTAATTAAGAAAAGGGCATTCTGTCAGGAAATGGCAGACCGATAAAAGATGATCGCAATGTGCTCAAAGTGGTGGGGGAGTACCACTTAACAATTGGCGATGTCTAAAAAGATAGTGGCCAATACGCAACCTAGTTAAAATGACTTCCTGGCAGTGAGGGGGCTGAGAGGTCATCCAAGCCACTGGGAGAGGCTTGATAACCCAGAGCTTGTTCCCATGAAGGAAGGTCCAGTGGTGATGACAAAGTGACACCACCTGCTGCATATGGCAACACAGAAATCTCGGAGGGAATTTAAGAACTAGCAGGCTGATGTACAAGGAATGTAGTCTTGGCAGCAGCGTAAGTGGCCTCGTTTCCTGTCAGACTGGAGTGGCCAGGATCCCACATAAACATCACAGTGGCTCCATCATGTGTGAACAAATGACAGCTACCACGGACCCGTTGCACTAAGGGATGGACGCTGTACAGCACACAGAGGCTCTGAATGGCACTAAGAGTGTATGAGCAGATGACACAATTGAAAAGCCTGTGTTGACGGATGTGCAGCGTGGCTTGATAAAGGGCAAAGAGCTCTGCTGTAAATACTGAGCAGTGTTCAGGAAGCTGATACCAAAATAGGTCGGCACCAATGATGAAGGCACATCCGATACCACAGTCAATCCGAGAGCCATCAGTGTACACAAAGGTACTACCATGAAATTCCATGTGAAGATCAAGTAACTGAAGGCAATAGAGCGAGGCTGAAGTAGTGTCCTCAGGAAGCGAATGAAAGCCAAGGTGAACACGGGCCGCCGTACGAATCCAAGGTGGTAAAGGGTTCACACTCACTGGGAAAGTTGCAGGTAGAGTGAAGTTAAGTTGCAACAGCAAGAGCCAAAAGCGAACTCCAGGAGGTAACAGAGAAGAGGGACACACCCCACACTGGCGACCAAAGGGGTATCGAAGAAGGAGGCGTAGGATGGGTGGCCACGCATGGCAGACAAACGGCACGCGTATCTGCTGAGGAGAGAGTCACGGAGATACGACAGTGGTGGTTCGGCACGTTCTGCATACAGACTCAACTGGGCTGGTGTGAAAGGTGGCAGTGGCCAAACGGATGCCATGTGTGGGTATAGTATTGAGACGGGGTAAGAGAGACTGATGTGCAGATGGGTAAACTAAACACCTATAGTCTAGTTTCGAACGGAGAAAGGAGCGGTACAAACGGAGGAGGGTGGTTCGATCTGCTCTCCAGGAAGTACCATTGAGGACACGTAGGACATTGAGGGACCACATACAGTAGGCTGCCAGGGAAGACACTTGGGAGGATTAAAACAGTTTCCTCTGAAGCATGAGCCCGAGGAATCTCATAGTTTTAATAAACAGAAGATGGTGGAAGAAACCAATTGTGCCTCCAGAAATTCATATAAATGGTTTTGTCAGTGGAAGAAAGGAAGCCATTGTCGATCCTCCATGAATAAATATGATGGAGATATCACTGAAAATGTTGCGCTATGAGGCAAGTCCGTGGAGAACTTCAATAGATGGCAAAATTGTGAACGAAAAGGGATCCAGTGATGCCCAGCGGAAGACAGGCCATTATACAATTAATGGCAATAGTGAAGAGGGAAAACTGAGGTGCACCGTTTTCCTCAATAAGGGTGTCCGACAAGACAGAACACAAATGTACCTGAAAAGCTTTGTCTTTTTAAAAAACCCTGAAGGAAACAAGGCATGCAGCCTCTGAAGCCCCACTTGTAGAGAGTACAGAGGATGCCAGTCCTCCAGCAGGTGTCATAGGTTTTATGCAAATCGAAAAACGCTGACACAATCTGGGATTTCTGCAGAAAACCATTCATGATATGGGTGGACAAAGTGGCGAGACAGTCAACTGCAGAACGCCACATTCAAAATCCACACTGTGCAGTGGTTAGTAAATTGCAAGACTCGAACCATCATACCAGCCGGGCATCAATCATACGTTCCATCATCTTGCAAACACAGCTGGTGAGAGAAATCGAGCAGTAGCTAGAAGGAATGTGTTTGTCCTTATCAGGATTATGTATGGGTATGATAGTGGTTTCAGACCAGCATCTGTGAAACATGCCCTCTTTCTTGATGTGGTTGTATGTATCAAGCAGAAAGTGCCTGGCTGCATGAGAAAGATGGTACGACATGTGAATGTGAACATCATCTGACCCTGGGGTTGAGGATCGGGATGAAATGAGAGCATGACCTGGCTCCCTCATAGTAAAGGCAACATTTTAGCACTCATGATTCTGAGAAGAGAAGGGTATCGTCGGAGCCTCCTTCCACTCCTTTCCGATGGAGGAAGGCAGGGTGATAGTGAGAAGAACTCGAAATGCCCGCAAAATGGAGGCCCAAGATGTTGGAGATAGCAGTAGGGTCCATGATGACATCGTCTGCTACGGGGAATGGATCTCGGTCCCAGAGAGCCATCGGAGAATGGCCCAAACAACAGAAGAGGGAGTGGAACTGTTAAATGAACTATTGAATGAAATCCACCTAGCTTTTTTGCTATCCTGAAGAATGCAACACACTGTGCATTCAACTGTTAATAATGAATGCACTTTGCCATCGTATGATGATAGTTAAAAACACAGAGAGCACGTCTCCAAGCACCAATTGCGTCACGGCATTCCTCAGTCCACCAAGGACAACACGGCGTGGTAAAGAGGAAAGCGAGGAATGGAATGTTCTGCGGTGGTAAGGATAACGTTTGTAAGATATTCTACCTGGTCATCAAAACTGGGAAAATGTTGTTTATCGAAGGTCACCAGTGAGAAGTAAAGTCTCCCGACTGGAGACCTTGATAAGCTGCCATTTGGGTGTCAGCAAACGGATACCATACAGGAATTGATCGCTCGAGTATGTGTCTGAGATAACGGACCACTCGAGACGATGGGCAAGCTAAGCAGTGCAGAAGGATAGGTCCAAATGGGAATAGGTGTGTGTGTGTGTGTGTGTGTGTGTGTGTGTGTGTGTGTGTGATGTCTGAAAGGAACGTGAGTGCTCCTGAGTTAAGACAGAAGAGGTTACGTTGATTGAGAGGTCAGCTAACGGGGCACCTCTCAGACAAGTTCTGGGAGAAACCTGAAAGAGATGGTACACATTACAGTCACTGAGATGCAGAAGGGGGTGAGGTAGCTGCCCAAAAAGCTGGAGGAAGTCTGCCCTGGTGACATCAAATGACGGACGGGATGGAAACGGTACAAAGGGAAAAGGTCAAGTGAGGGAGGAAAAGGTGAACTGCAACAGCTTGAAGCCGGGTAGTCAGGGAAATGGGTTGACTATGAACATCATACAATATGAGAAGCATTACTCCCCATGAGATGGAACGCCGTCATCAGAGGGAAGATCAAAGCCGACCGGGAAGAAATGCGAGAGCTCAAAGCAGTCATGAGGATGCAATTTTGGTTCCTGAAGGCAGAGAACGGGTTGACACTGCGATTCTAAGAACAGCAGTAAATCCTCTTTGTTGGATCAAAGACTGTGAACGTTCCATTAGAGGAGAGTCATGCCGAGAAAAAATGAAAGGGCGTCATTTCGGCAGCTGCCGTATGCCAGCCTTCAATGACTCACTGCTGCAGGGCACAGAGGCAGGAGGATCCTGCTCCATGGTGTCTACAGTAGCGTCAGCATTCTTCTGTAGGCCTGCAGACTCCAGGGCAGAGAAATTGTAGGTGGTGCGCACCGGCGACTCGGTGGTCGGACGGGTGAGGGTATCACCTGACGACACCGTTGAAGAGGCTCTCCCACTCGTCTTAGGGGAATACCGCTTGCCCTTGTTGGTCTTCTTGGAGCCTTTCCAGTTGGCAGATGAAGACTCAGATGTTGGTTGGCTGGATGGACGTAGAAAGTTCTCATGGGAGTCTTCCTTCAGTTCTTTCCGGCCCGCTGGTTGTGTAGCTGGTGTCTTTGCCCCATGAGGCGAAAGTTCGGTGGTGAGTTGCGAACTGCAGGAGGAGACAGCTACCATGACACTGGGTAATTTTACAATCATGGTGTTGAATTTGAGGTCACATGTCTGTGTGGCCATGTCCTTCGTGGACTGAGACGTATCAAGAATAGTACCGTAGGTGCCAGATAGTAGAACGCAGGGTTTCTGACTGGCCAACAACTTGCGAGCAACTGGATATGGCACTTTTTCCTTCACTTGGATCTCTTGGAAAGCCCATTCATCAAGATACAAGGGACAATCGCGGGAGGAGGCAACATGGTCGGCACTGTCGTTGGTACAGGGGGGAGGAGGCGGCAGACAAACGCTGTCGTGAGTATCCCTATCACAGGTTACACATTTTCCTGCATGTCAATAGGACTCGCAATAGAGGTTGTAACGATGACATTGGTAGCAGCGCATCAGGTTCACAACATACGTTCTGACTGTGATAACATCATAACCTGCTTTGATCTTTGACAGAAGAATCGCTGTATCAAAAGTGAGAGAGAGAGTGCGTGTGGGCACTAAGGAGGTATCTACTTTTTTCATCACCTGATGGACTGCGATGATACCCTGATCACAGAGGTACATTTGGAGTTCTGCCTCAGTCAGACCATCGAGCAGCCTACATTAATAACACCATCAGAAGAATTCAGGTTTCGATAGGCCTCAACACGAACAGGATGGCCATGGAGGAGCGAAGCTGCAAACAGTTGTGCTTGAGAATAAGAAATAGTGTCCAAAAGCATAGTGCCACAGCATAAACGAGAGCAGGATTTTACAGGGCCAGAAATTGCATCAACACCTTTATGAACACCTTTCTGAACAATAAACAGATTCACCACAGCGAAAGATTGACCATCTTCAGTATGTAAAACTACGAGGAACCGTGGTCCAGCTAGGAGGGTGTTTGAATTGTTAGCCTGATTGTTTATATTTCGTAGACGTTGACCGTGAAGATGATTGGCTCAATGCCAGACAATCCCCCCTGATTGCCATGGCATGCGCCTTCCAACTGGAGGCCCCATTAGAAGGGGGCGCACCCACCTTAGGTGACTGTTCACACCACAGGTCACACCTCCTGAGCACCTAACCGATGGACTGATCGGCAATTTTGGCAGGTAGCAGCTCACGCAATCACCCCTCCCTGAACGTGGCCTGTACGGGGGATACGTGCGAACCCTACCTCTTGAATCGAGGCTGGAAATTATGTGTTACACAGTCACCTGCTACGCATCAGACCCGTGCGCCAGCCTTCAGGAGCGCACAGGGAATCAGAAGAAAAAGAGGAATCTTAAAAACCTAAGCAGAGGAAGGACAGGAGAAGGTGAATGAAGAAAGAAAAATGGAATGAAAAACAGTGGACCGTATTTTAATATTAACTACCAAAAATTCAGAATAAATGTCTAAAAATAGGCCAGACTTGTTCCCCAAGGAAGGGGAAAAGGAACACCAAGAGGATAGACATACAGATGGAAGGTAAAAGACGCTGCAAAGGCTGGACCCCGTGGTAGCCGAGCACGAACTTGCCAAAGAGTGGCATCGTTGATTAAGCGAGTCAGTATTTTACAATTTGTTTTGCTTGTTATACAAATTACATGTTATGGGAGGTGCAAGTTAAGTGAGGTTCCACGGTACTTCAACAATTATAACTTACTGATTGCGTATTCCTTGTACATCTTGAACATTGTTATGTTTGTAACAGAGGCTGATGAAATAAGTGTACTGAATATAGACATTCATAATTACAAAACACAAAACAGAGGGGCTCATCACATGGTACTTAGTAGTAAAAGAGCTTCAAATACAGTGCACTTAAAGCTGAAAGTCAATTCTGTAATAGGTTACAAAAAATATAAAGCAACTCCATGGAAATCATCTTAAGGGTGAGTTGAAACAGTTGTCAACTAACAGATGTTTACACTCACTCAAATCTTTCTGAGCTCCATGACAAACAGTTGCACTTTTGCATACTGCAGTATATTAGTGGTGGTAAATCTATAAATAATAGTATATTACATGTATGGTATGATATCGATGCTGTCCAAGACCTAAAAGTTAATATGGACAAATAAAAATTATTACTATATGTTCATAATATGAACTACATAAATCATTGGATACTTGTCCCATATGTAGTATAGGTTTTCTCAGGTTAACGGAAGCGTCCGATTCCACCCATCAGCTTTGACCCATGACGTAAGTGTGTTGTGCTGTGTGA
Source organism: Schistocerca americana (assembly GCF_021461395.2). Lineage (NCBI taxonomy): Eukaryota > Metazoa > Arthropoda > Insecta > Orthoptera > Acrididae > Schistocerca > Schistocerca americana. Next base: position 720,139,787 of record NC_060123.1, read on the forward strand.
CGTCAGCTGTGTGACGTCATTACGGCGTGGACTTTGAGTTGGTTGTGTTTGCAGATGTTGTATTGTTGTGTTTGATGGCGTCGTCTGTGTGTGTGTGTGTGTGTGTGTGTGTGTGTCTGTGTGTGTGTGTGTGTGTGTGTGTGCGATGGCTGGCCAAAATTTGTTGGTGGTAAGTAATTGTTTTTTTCTCGAGTTGTAATGTTTTGTGTATTGAATGTGTTTTAATTTACGTAGGGCTGTTGAGTTTTTAAATATTGAGGATCTGTGGTTTTGGTTTTCGTATTTGTAGGTATTAGTTTTTTCGTATCAGTTGTTATAGTTGACCTATATAGGTCGAGGGAAATGATCGATTCCTATTTTCCTACTTTTATATGTAGCTATAGGTGTTTTGGTATCGTCAGTTGTGGTCAAGAGAAATGTCTGATTCCAATTTCCATAGTTTTTGCTTTAGGTGTTGGTGTTTTGTTCGTCAGCTGCTGTTAGCCTATATAGGTCAAGGGAAGTGTCCGAAACCCATAGATTCTGCAATTTTTTTTTTGTTCGTTATCTTGTGTGTTTTGGGATCGTGGTGTGTTTTTTTAATGTTATATTTACCTTGTCGGCCTCCCTAAAGCCCCCATTTTCCCGTGGTTGTCCTGTTAGTTTTATTGTACACTCCTGGAAATGGAAAAAAGAACACATTGACACCGGTGTGTCAGACCCACCATACTTGCTCCGGACACTGCGAGAGGGCTGTACAAGCAATGATCACACGCACGGCACAGCGGACACACCAGGAACCGCGGTGTTGGCCGTCGAATGGCGCTAGCTGCGCAGCATTTGTGCACCGCCGCCGTCAGTGTCAGCCAGTTTGCCGTGGCATACGGAGCTCCATCGCAGTCTTTAACACTGGTAGCATGCCGCGACAGCGTGGACGTGAACCGTATGTGCAGTTGACGGACTTTGAGCGAGGGCGTATAGTGGGCATGCGGGAGGCCGGGTGGACGTACCGCCGACCGAATTGCTCAACACGTGGGGCGTGAGGTCTCCACAGTACATCGATGTTGTCGCCAGTGGTCGGCGGAAGGTGCACGTGCCCGTCGACCTGGGACCGGACCGCAGCGACGCACGGATGCACGCCAAGCCCGTAGGATCCTACGCAGTGCCGTAGGGGACCGCACCGCCACTTCCCAGCAAATTAGGGACACTGTTGCTCTTGGGGTATCGGCGAGGACCATTCGCAACCGTCTCCATGAAGCTGGGCTACGCTCCCGCACACCGTTAGGCCGTCTTCCACTCACGCCCCAACATCGTGCAGCCCGCCTCCAGTGGTGTCGCGACAGGCGTGAATGGAGGGACGAATGGAGACGTGTCGTCTTCAGCGATGAGAGTCGCTTCTGCCTTGGTGCCAATGATGGTCGTATGCGTGTTTGGCGCCGTGCAGGTGAGCGCCACAATCAGGACTGCATACGACCGAGGCACAAGGGCCAACACCCGGCATCATGGTGTGGGGAGCGATCTCCTACACTGGCCGTACACCACTGGTGATCGTCGAGGGGACACTGAATAGTGCACGGTACATCCAAACCGTCATCGAACCCATCGTTCTACCATCCCTAGACCGGCAAGGGAACTTGCTGTTCCAACAGGACAATGCACGTCCGCATGTATCCCGTGCCACCCAACGTGCTCTAGGAGGTGTAAGTCAACTACCCTGGCCAGCAAGATCTCCGGATCTGTCCTCCATTGAGCATGTTTGGGACTGGATGAAGCGTCGTCTCACGCGGTCTGCACGTCCGGCACGAACGCTGGTCCAACTGAGGCGCCAGGTGGAAATGGCATGGCAAGCCGTTCCACAGGACTACATCCAGCATCTCTACGATCGTCTCCATGGGAGAATAGCAGCCTGCATTGCTGCGAAAGGTGGATATACACTGTACTAGTGCCGACATTGTGCATGCTCTGTTGCCTGTGTCTATGTGCCTGTGGGTCTGTCAGTGTGATCATGTGATGTATCTGACCCCAGGAATGTGTCAACAAAGTTTCCCCTTCCTGGGACAATGAATTCACGGTGTTCTTATTTCAATTTCCAGGAGTGTATTTTCGTGTTTATTGCTATGTGTATGTAGTCATATCATAGGCGCCATATTGGAGATGTTTAGAATAGCCATTTCCGCCATATTGACGATGTCATGAGTCAAAGCACAGGGGTAGAATCGGACACTTCCATATTCCCATTTACTCCCTTCGCCCTGCAGTTTTTGTTTTTATAATAAAAAGTGCATGTAATATGGTGCAAATATAAATACCAGGTTAAGCTACAGCTCAATCTGTTACCACAACCATTATTTCACATTCATATTTATTGGCTTCGCCAACTCGCAAGCAAATTATTGCCTGCCAACCTAACCTATATCTTGGGATACACTACAGCTAAGTCTGGCACCAGAGCCAAAATTTCAGATGAGATCCACTATCAGAATCGCACACTATTTTCTTGGGAGGCCGGGGGGGGGGGGGGGGCATGACTGACATTTACAAATGATGTACCCAAACCAAAATTTCCCAAATACCATCCACATAACGTAAGTCATCACACTTCAAAGAATACGATGGCACATATTCTTCAAACCCCCAAAATTTTCAGGTAAGACAGACACAGTAATACACACAACAAATACTTCATCGCACTGGCTGCAAATGCTACTCTGAGATGAAGAAGTTGGCAGAGGAGAGGGAACTGTTTTGTACAACCTCAAATCAGCTGAATATATGTAACAAAAAAGCATGTAAATACTCAGCCTGTTGCCATATTTAAATAAAGCTTCTGTTTAACAATCAGCAAACTGTCTCATTCCATGTCATATGTGGCATATAACATAAATGATGTACAGCACGATACGTAATTACTGACATGCATTTTATTTTTGTAACAAATTGACTGAAAAAGCGTTTAATTAATTAGTTTCTAGTATTCCCATCCAATACAAGAACTTTCTCTTTGGCTGAAAGACGATACGCAACTCAACATGAAAGAAAAACAACTTGCAGTGATAAATAAATGAACAAAAAACAATCATTATGCAATGGAAAAAGTTTTGAAATCATCATTATTAATTGCGTCGGTGGGGAAGGGAGACCATGTTGGTATAAACGCACCAAGAGGCACATACCATGAAATTCTTGTCTCGACTACAAAATATACATTTTATTTCTTCCTTACACGTTTCAGCATTTTGCCACTGTCAGACGAACAGAACACTGGCAATAAAAAGTAATGTGTCCAACTTACTCTTACCTGGTGCTTAGTGGGACGCGATACTTAGTACTGGGTGTCCTTTTCCTCAGTCAATTGCAAAATGCCAAAACATGTGAGGAAGAAATATAATAAATATTTTGTGGTCAAAACAGGAGGTACATTGTAACTGCAAAATGTGAACACCAGGTGTCATAAAGCTTTCGCGCAATATGCATTCAAGATTGCTAGAGGGCACATGTGTAATCTGGGAAAGAGTGTTTGGCAGAGGTTCCTGGAAACCAATTTGGTGCTCAGTCATTACCTAAAAACTAACTTAGTAACTTACTCTTTGAGCACCCCATTTGGAGTTCTCCATATTGTCGCAAACTGCTAGCCCACGGTTCCGTTATTCCATGTCTTCTCCTTCCTGGAACTGTAAGGTCACTTGTTTAAGAGTCCACTAAATTAGTAAACGCAGAAGCTGTTTTATTCATTAATGAGAGAGAGAGAGAGAGAGAGAGAGAGATGAGAGTGGGGATGGTACGGAACCCACCTCTGTGGCCGAGGTCGCTAACACATGCTTGTGAGGTGGCATTCGACCCAGGGGTAAGCCAGTTTGAATCCTGATGGTGGAAAACATTTCATTATCAGTACTGGGCTGGCAAGGAGAGGAGACGTGGTGGAATACAGCTCCTGATCACCAGAGTTTGTGTCAATGTCTGGTTTAAATACCAAATCTCTCCACAGTATGAAGTGAGGGCATGTGTTGACGATGATCTATCCATCGATGGGGATGTTTAGTTTGGCGGCCGCCTTGCTGTTATTCGCAAGGAGTAGGCTATGTGCTGGCACTAGGTTTCACCCTCCACACACTCACAGTATTGCAAAAAATGTAATGGGGCTTCTTGTAAATAAATACCAGTACAGTAAATAGTATAAACCAGAAAAGCACTTGGATATGCTCAAGAACAGTTATGAAACAATGGGTTAAAAATTAGCTTGTTAATGGAATTAGGACCTACTGAAGGAAAAGAATATAAAATAATAATGAATAAAATGCAAATTATAAAAAAGCTGTTCCCTCCTTACAAACCATGTCAGTTTGATTAACAGGGCAAGTTAGGGAAGTTCACATCACAATTGGGCCAGCCTCAACTCTTTACTGGAATGCGCACAATGGTACTATACTCAGCAGACAATAAGTCAAAAGGTGTACTACAACTGAAATTCTTGGTTGTGGTGACAGAACTCCAACCAAAAAAGTGAACATCTGAAACCTATGACAATTTTAACTTAACAGATATCTGAATGTAGCTCCAGCCTGATATTAGTGTTATTACATTTCCTTTTGCTGAGAATATGCCTAAGTTAACTGACAAAGAATGAAAATAGATTTAACATTGGCTAATATGATCAGCCTCGAGTTTTCACCTTTCTGTGTTTCCTTCAGTGAATTGTAATTAAATTTCAGACTAAATAAATGCAACAATGATAGCAACATTTGTATAGATGTATGCATAGCAGACAACACCAAGAACACAAAATTCTGTGATATAATAATCAGTGAACATGTATTCATAACGAATTAAGAGGGTCCACCTTTTTGCAAGAAAACAACTTTCTTTAATACTAAAATATGTTTCACTACAGTTGCAACATCCTCAGTATTAATTTGATTGTTTTTTAAATTACATTTGTACTGTACATTTTTTAGCAGGAGTGAAAGTAAGTAAGTGCCACCTGGGATAAGTCATATACAACAATGATAAGCCTAAAACAGGGGCATATGGCACTATATTATAGGAAAATATAGTTTACAGGTTGTATTCTAAACAAAAATTCAGTTCAGACCTTGCCCTAACACCTCATACTGCAGATGTCATGGCATATTAATTTTGATTTGTGATTGACTTTTGTTTGCAATCACAGGTGCACACAATATTAAACAGGGCACAATACAAATGTAACTTAAAGAACAAAACTCTGCTGTAACATATTCCTAACCTACTTAAAATCTGAATGTACGTATTTCATGAAAAAAAAATCACTGAGAATGTCACAATTGAGGCGAGACATGTTTGAATATTAAAAAAAATTGTTTTTGCAAAAAGGCAGGTCCTTTTAAACCAGCATTACTTATATTCTACAAGCATGAGCAAAGAGCTTAAAATTCCATTGTAAATGAAACTATATTCGATAAGCACATAGAATATATATGTGGATAACTCATTTTTAACCTGTATCTCCCTCATAAACTCAGGTACCTAGACACAAATATTATAAAAATGATATACCATGAACTAATTCATTCTACAGTAATTTACAACAATTTCATGGGGAGGCACCTTCAAATCAAACATTAACAGACTCAAAATGTAAAAGAGAGCAATAGAAATGACAGCCAGCCTTAAATAGAGAAAATCATAAAGGCCGGCATTTACAGCTCTTAAATATTATGAAGCATGAACACACTCGAACTTTGAGGCTGGGCAAAATTAAAATATGTTCTCAAAACTCAAAAAAAAAAAAAAAACTACGACACAAGGAATTGTTACTTTTTCCATGAGCCCACAGACAACATTACAAAAAGCCATCATATGTATGTCCAAAAGACATAGGAAAACTCCTTTCAAACTAGTGAGAGATAAACAACAAAAATATTTTCAAAACATCTATGATACAAATCTGTTACTACAGTATAAAAGATTTTATCCATACTACAGCGTAAGACAAATTATAATTTAATATTATGTACAAAACTGAGATGCCACTAACACAAAACCAAAACCTGTTCACAAAAATGTGAAAAATTCTTACACCATACAGAATTTATACACGTATTGCATAGATTCTTTAAGCAAAATCGTAATTAAAATTGTATAGGCCTAGAATATTGATGCACAAATAATAATTTGACATATCCCAGTTATGCTTCTGAAACGAATTTCGCTTGATACGTACAATGTATGTTGTCTATGGGCTCAATAAACATGTAAATGAACTTAAATATGAGGATAAAATATTGATACAAGGGAAAATCAGTTTGATGGCCCAAGAACGTCTAATAGTCAGCATTTAAAATCCTAAAAACAGTAACGTACTTTTGGAATCTAGACAAGAACTCTTTAACCACAGTTAATTGGTACCATTAATTAATTACTTAATGTGTTTAGCAGGGAATAGCTGTCACAATAGATGTTGTTTTGTAGAAATTTAGGATCACTTATGGAGATATTTCGAATGACAACAGCAATCTGAGAGACGAAATATTTCAGAATTGATACACACAGCATATTTATTTCTAGTGATAATGTGCAAGAACTTGAACCGTTTCACGCTCAACACTTTCACTGTCATTTTTAGCGTCATGTTGTTTCGGTCTATTCGACCGCACTAGCACTATGACATTTCAAATACAAATACAAATGTTTTATTTCACCGTTGAGCATGTTTACATGCAACTGGTGTCGTCTGTATTAACATCATAATAATAACAATAATAATAATATAAACTTCAACATGACAAATATTATTAACTACAATATAATAGTCCAAGATGGATACAATACGTATTTGTGCAAATGTCAATAGCAACAAAAAGTTTCCTAATAGATCAATTACAAGATCAATAAACCACATAGTTCAGTGAATGACAAAAACATAATCAAACAGATAATTAATAATAAGTACTTGGAAGAGTAATAGAATAGTTGCACAGTGTGGCATATGTATAGTTTGCATTTTATTTATAGTTCATTCTGATATGGAGACTGGGCCATTTGTCACATACCAAAGGAACTCTTGAGCAGAGTAAGTTACTTTACTTTTGATCCACCTCGAAAGACTAGTTTTAAATTTATTTGCTGTCACTGTGTATGCATTTTCAGGTAATTTGTTGAAGTATATAAGACCAAGATATTTGTAGCTCTTATGTTTCTGCAAGCATAGCATGTGGCATATTAATTGTATGTCCACTTCTTACGTTGTGGTCATCAACTGTTCTCCTTAAGTGAAATTTACTCAGATGCTCCTTAACGAAGACATGGTAGTTGTAAATATACAAGTCAGCTATTGTCATTATATTTAGTTTCTTAAAATAATCTCCACATGATTCATATGGGCTACATTCTGCTATGTACCTTATGGCTTTCTTTTGCCATTTAAACAGTAACTTTGAGCCTATGGAATTACCACATAATAGTATTCCCGAACTCAGGTGCGAATGACAGAATGCAAAACATGCATATAACAGAAGTTCTTTACTGACACTACTTTTCAGATTGTACAGCATATATATAGCATGTCCAATTTGCCACATATCTTCCCTGTGTGGGTATCTCAAATGAGCTTTTTATGTATAAGAAATCCTAATAATTTTACTGTTTTGTTATCATGACTGACAATAGCTTCAGTTTTACTATCATTCTTCTGTAGCACATTTTCTGCAAACCAAGTAGTGCACCTCTCCAATGCCACCGCCATGCTGTTTTGCACATTTTCAAGATTTGTATCACTTGTGATGAGTGTTGTCTCATCAGCATATAGCACTGCATCACATGACACAACTGCAGGTAAATCATTTATGTAAATAATGAAAAGAAAAGGTCCAACAACAGATCCTTGAGGTACACCCTTTACAACTGAGAGACATTCTGACATTTGATTATTTACCTTAACTAATCGTTTTCTACTGTCCAAATATGACTGAATTAAGGAAGGAGCATTCTCTATCACTCCATAGTGATAGTGTTTTTTATGAGAATATTGTGGGAGACCATATCAAAAGCTTTCCTGAGATCCAATAGTGTTGTACAGATAATATCTTTGCTTTCAAAACAATTGTGTATTTTTGCTACCATACTATCAACTGTTTTGGCTGTAAAAAGGCTGGATCTGAAACCAAATTGTGAGGAGGTGAGTATATCATTATGTTCAAAATATTGACTCATCTGTTTACGCATGCGGTATTCTACCATTTTTGATATTATGGGTATAAGTGATATTGGTCGATAGTTATCTGGTGATGCTACATCTCCTTTCTTATGTACTGGTTTAACTACAGATTTTATAAAGATTCTGGATAATTTCCTTCATTTAAAATTTTGTTGATTATCATAATTTGAGAGACCATAATAACGCTCTAGCTGTCAATCTCCTTACTTTTCATTTCTGGCAACAGTGCCTCTGACTTACTCACATTCTCCATTATGCTATTATCTGATTGAGGACTGACAAAACGCGCATTAGAATATCAGGTGGAATTGGTGTCTGGTATATTTTATCATCACAGTTAGTTTCTCTTTTAGTAATTTCCCATGCAGCTTTGCGTTTATTTTGTGAGTTCAGTATATATGTATCACTTGCTTTGCTCTTAGCTGCCTTGATTTCAGACCTGTAAATCTTTTCCACTTTCATGTACATTTTCTACTGAGAATTATTGTGCTTGGACCTTTCATGATAGAGTATCATTATGATTCCTATTCTACTTCGATGTGGAGTGTACCAGCTTTTTAGATTAAAGCCATGTCTTAGATGCTACAAAAAAGTCTATAGAAATGTTAATCATGCAGCAAAAAAACTGAATAATGATTTAATTATGTGAAAAGGCAGCAATAAAACCAAATCAGTTTGGATGGTCATAAACCATGACATTGGTACATCCAAAGTGACAAACAATAATCTCATCATAAAAAAGGGAGTAAAAGGTGTTGAAGACCCTTGATGTGTTGTCAATACATTCAATGACATATACATTAACAGTGCTCAAAATCTTACCAGGACCATGGGGAACTCAAAAAGTAGTAAGCCAAAAGTTCCCATTAATGAAAATACAATGTTTTTGTACCCAGTTACACATTCAGAAGTAAGAAATGCAATTAATGAGCTGAAAAATAATATGTTCTATGGATGTGATGGTATTCCTGATAAAGTCATAAAACATAATGCAAACAAAATAATAACTGAACTAGTTGATTTTATTAGTACATCATTTATAACTGGTGAATTCCCTTCTGCACATAAAAAAATCAACAATAAAGCCACTTTATAAAAAAGAGTGTCCATATACCATACAAAATTACAAACCATTGTCACAACTGTCAAGTTTTGCTGAAGTAATTGAGAGGATTATATATGAGAGGCTGTTGAGTTTCCTAGACAAATTTAAAATTCTAACCAATGCACAGAATGGGTCCAGTAAAAATAGCTCTACAGAAACAGCTGTATATCACTTCTTGGAACAGGTTTTAACTGCAATGGATAATGAGGACTTAAACTGTGGAATATTTTTAGATCTATCCAAGGCATTTGACCGCACTGGCTATGATATTTTGCTACAGAAACTGTATTGCTATGGAGTACATATCTGAAAGTCAACTGTGGTGTACCCCAGGGTCCTGTTCTAGGGTCTCTGCCATTCTTAGTTTTTATTTATGATTTTTCTAACCACCTAACAACAGAAGAATCTGTTATTTCTGCAGATGCTACGAGCCTTTTTATCAAGGAAGTTAGCGAAGCTGACCTACAAGAACTTCAACAATGAATGAGGCAGCTGAATGGTTCAAGGGCAATTACTTAATTATAAATGTCTGGTAGATAAAACTTCTTTTACAAAATTTTTAGGTGTATGGCTGGACAATAACTTAAAATGGGAAAAACATGTTGAACTATTGAATAAAAAGCTTAGTAAATACTGTTATATATTGAGAAAACCTAAAGGAAACTACAATTTTGGAACAGTACTATGTGGCTACTACTCTTACATACATAGCAATCTAAGATATGGTAGTATATTTTGGGGGAATTTAGGTGCCATTAAAAAAGTTTGTTTTGAGCTCCAAAAGAGAGCTATCATCTGTTGATTTTTCTGCATAAACCTTCGTTTTTTCAACTTGCATGTAAAAAGAAGACAAAATATATAAAGTGTAATTAAGAAAATGTTAAAGTGAAATTAAGAAATGTTATTTCCCTTAATGGATTCATTTTGTATAAACCTTGTAATTTTTTTCATCTTGCATGTAAAAAGAAGACAAAACAAGTAAATCATAATCAAGAAAATGTTACAGTGTAATTAAGAAAACGTTATTTCCCTTAATTGTTAAAAATATATATCATGCTGTCTCTCTTTCTCTCCCTCTCTCTCTTTCTATATGGCAATTCCTATGTCATGTATATGATAAAATGGATGATAATAAATTGAATTGAATTATTAGGTAAGGGCGTGATAAGCTGCTGCTGCCTCGAAGTACAGATCGGAACACTTCTGTTTCAGGTTACTGCCACTTTCAGCAACCCCAAAGTTGTGACACAGTAATTGCCTGCCGAAGTGGTAGTGTGAGACGATGATTAATTGATTAATAACAGTAGTTATACTTATATTTAAATTGACTATGCAGTATGAGACAATACCTGAAATGTTTACTAAATATTTCAAACATCAGTCTTCTATGCATTGCGTTGTACTACTAAGGACTCGATTTAATTTCACACTTGTTACTACAAAAATGTGCCCCACTTGATGAGCGTCTCTGTATTGCGCATTACAAATTCAAGCTACTTCTGTGTCAACATTTGTACCATATCATCAGTAAGAGTCCCTCATGCCTCCGAGTTGTCAGTACTGATAAACAATGAAGCATTCCACCTCTCGCATCCTCTGCAGTGACAGTGGCTGTGATACTTACCCCTCTTCCTCTGTGGTAAGCGATAAGCTTCACTTTGCCCATGGCCAAATATATGAATATTAAATAACATTGAAGGTCAAATAACTACTGCCTCTATGCATTTTTGTTTGCTACCAAACGGGAAAACTAGTCGACGATTTCCGATTTGGATGTTGGTTGCTGTATACATATCAGTATAAAATACAGCTGAGAATTGCAGGCGACCCTACTTGATTCAGGTCCAGTTTGACGACCACTGTGGCAGAGGATTTCACAATCAGACTCATTACCCATGTTTTCAACAAACTGCATTAGACTAGTGCTACAGGCAATGATCATTCTTCATCTGAATGTGCAAATGAACAGAGCGTGGATAAAGCCAGTAGTACCTCGTCGTGCAACAAGCACACGCAAAACCTCTACATGGATCGATACTCCACATACGAGAATATGGGCGATGCACAGTCTGCGCCCTATCATTTACAGCGGATTCAAGAGTTTTGGAAAGGACTGAAGGTAAGAGTAGTAGAGTAAGGTTGCTGCAGCCCCACATTACATTGTTGCCCAATTTATTCAAGATGGCGGTTCCCAGATCGCGGCGATAGATTTGGCAATGTCGCAACGAGGTCGTGGCTGGAAGTTTAAATTTTGGCCGTAAAATAGGTCAATTGGGCTACCAAATAGGTCAACCGGGCTACCTTCAATAACCTAACCCCCTCCCATCCCACCATCCCTCCCAGCTCTCCCCCAGAAAATGGTGGGATAATTATAGAGGGAAAAAAGGTCAATTGGACTACCTCCACTAACCTAAGTCATCCATCCACCACCTCTTCTTTGAAGTTGGTGGCAAAGGAACTTAGCCTGTGCTGGGCTGCTGGATAGAATACACTAAGTCTTTATTTTGCATGCAGTGTTTATTTAAACAGTTTGTGTTGTCATAGGCAGTAGCTCCATCGAGTGCATCACCACAAGGTCTGGAGTCCAACTGGCCTAGTACACAGTACCGCCACCAGTGGGCACTGCCATCCCTGCAGTGACATAGTTCAAGATGGTTGTCTGGGGAAAATGGCAGGGAAAGGACTCAATCAGGGTCCAGCTGCTGGAGAAGATGGAGTGTACTTCATTTATTTTCACTGGGAAGTTGAAACAATTTGTCTAGAGATGGATTTTGTGGAGTCCTGCCAACTCATCTCTTGTAGGGTGGCTAAAGGATGCTGCATTCTCGAAATGCTATGCAATATTTCAAGCAAATAATATTAATAGTTTTATTTCAATAAACCAGATTGACAATACTTAACTTTGTATTTAGAACAAGTGTTGCATGCAATGGGTGACATGCAGACAGTAATATTCTTGCCCATAGATAATGACAAATCAGTCAATGGATATGGGTCACTACTAACTCTTCTCGTAGCACTCTCTGCTAGGCCGAGCTAGTACTTTGCGAATACTGTCCACTAATGTCCGGCTAAGGCTAGCAGGAGTAGTGCTCATTCCATCAGAACTACCTGATGATAGCGGAAAGGTTATTCGCTGAAATATCGTGGGACTTCAACGATCGCATCCGGCTGGACCTGAGAGCCCTGGAAACAATGCATTCTTGTAGTTTGGAAAGAGAGCACTGTCTAAGCACAGACGGGAAAATAAGAACAATTATGCAAACAGAATTCGAAGCACTGTCCTGCAGAAGAGAAAAATGGCTGGAATTTTCGGTGTCCTACCGCTGCTGGTCTGGAGATGTCCTAACGCTACAATGGCAGATGAGGGACAGAGATGCATGGTCTGCTTCAACTTGTCTTTGACCAGAAGTCTTGTGATTAAATGAAGCATTCTGATTGGCTCTTGCTGAATTTACCTGCCAAACTGCTGCTGGTGTGGCACCACTGTCTGTCTTTCTTTTTTGCAGATGCGACTTTCAGCAACAAAACTATTTTGTACAGATCGCCATATTGCTCTGACTTTTAAACACAGCAAAAGTGGTCTACAGAATATCAAATACAGTAAGACACTTCCTCAATTACACTGCTCTGCCACTGGCAATTGAAGCTTGAATATTTCAGTATGAAATCGATCTCCAATCCAGCTACATATCACCAAATACCGTATCGATGTACACACACAATTTGTATGCTGCACAATACAAAATCACCACTTCTGCATCCTCCATACAGCTGTCGACCCTCAGACACTCATATGTATAACATGAAGAGAGGCAGCATAAGCACATAGGCCATATATGGTCCTCGCAGCACTAGATATTTCCTGAGAGCTCGGTAGGTCATCCACCACAGCCAGTGGTCACAAGTCATCTGCCCCTGCACATACACACTGGCCTGATGCGCGACCAGGGCACCCTCAGCGGATCGAGGTCACTCTCTGAACTGTTGTATAAAGGCTAGGTCGGTTCCCCTTGGCACAAAGGCGCTACTGTTTCTGGTTGCTTTCTACAGCCATCTCCAGACTCTGGGATTACAAGAACATATGAATTTTCACATGGTTTGCCAGAATATCACACCATTTACGCAATACTTCTCGATATCAAGCACACAGCAATATCACTTGCACAGCAGTATCGCTTGCACAGTATAATCCCAAAGATAGAGACTGGAAATTATTTGCCTAGTAACCTGAAACTTTAGCGAGGTGCAGCATGCTGTAAACCACTGAGTAACTAAAACTTATCACGTCTGCGAAGACCTTTAAGTGAAAACTCAAAGAAAACAAAGAGGAAACTTGTGAATACTGATGTAGGTGATATAACAGAGTCCACGTCATCATAAACTCAGCTAATGTGCTTCTCATGTCTAGAGAACCAGCAAACGTGTCTTCCATCTGTCTTTGACCTACTAGATGTGCGCACCAAAATCGATGTTCTCTCAATCAAATGAAGGCGGAAAATGTGCAGAAGCAGTCAACTGGACAATTTACATAGGAGAGAATAATGCTCCAGCACAAACATTCGTCCATATTGAAACTTCTCAATATTCTACAGAGAACACACGCGATCACCAAGGCTGTCCTCCACATTCTGACTATTAGTTCACTATTCAGCCGTCTAGAGAGTGACACAGTTAAGTCAGCTACATTCCTGTACCCCAACTGGTCTTTCGATTCGGACTGCTCCTGCCGTTAGCTGGAAACGTGAACCATTCCCGCCACAGGCCGTCGCTGCCACGTACTCCTCGCACACCAGACAGAATCGTCCTAGGTAACCGACCACATATATATTTGCTCGCTATACTTATAATTAAACATTACGACTGTGGCCTCAACTGGACAACATTTGACAATAAGCGAAGTATAGGAAATAGACCCTACTGATGAGTGTGGCTCTGGAAACAGAAATATCTATACCATTGTTATGACTTGATATACTTTTCCAAGTAAAAAAAAAATCTTTCAATCCCTTTGCCTCTATCACAGTATTCCCCGTCAAATCCATACCTTCCTTACGACTGAACATAATCAATTTCTTTGCACATGTCAGAACACACACACACATACACACACACACAAATTCTTTACAAGCCTGATCCTCAAGGCGAACCTATCACACATCCTCTACTACTAAGTATAATACTTCGCCAGTAACTGATTGCTGGCAATACTAAAAAATACTGAGCGAAAATCAGTGTTGGATGGACATGTCTCATACTTTTTCCTGTGAGTTGTACCACTGTGTCCTAGAAAGGGAGGCGTAATCGTCTTACAACCCGACAAGTGTTAAAAACACGATCGCAACGACTATGTCACAATCGGTCTTAGTTCTACCGGCGCACACAAGTATCCATGTTGAAAGCTATACTGGCTTCATGAATTGAGGTACTGCGTTACCTCTGAATGAAGTGCTTCTTCCACACAAATACCGCGACACTGAATATAGACAGTGATATGCAGAGTGTATATTAACAGACCAACATCGTGGCTACATGTCACCGACTGTGTAAGCTGGTAATAAAATCACCAAATTTAGAAAGTGATTCGGCTAAGGAACACAGTATGAACCCGGTATTTGCATCTCCCTCATGCCACCACTAGATATTTCTCCTGAATTTGTAATACATTCTGTCTCGAAGCCACATTGGAGGTTCTGCGATATATCCACTGGGTTATAGATGACGGTTGATTGAGAATGATCATATGTGGTAGATGGTTTGCTGATTAAGGTCGTAAGAAATGTACTCTAGCTTTTCAAATCTCTAGTGCTATGCTTTCCAGTAAAAATGCTATCTATGATCTGGAATCAACTCTTTCCATTCAAACACATACCTGCGTTGCATCCTGTAGAGAAGTCTTTTAATGATTACAGCCACTGTTGTTGCTGTGGTCTTCAGTCCAAAGATTGGAGTGTAGTACGTAAAGAAATACGATTGTTTTAGTTGGACCACTTTTTTCGCTTTGTGCTAGATGGTGCTGTAATAGTCGCAAACGTATAAGTATGTGGTATCACGTAACATTCCGCTAGTGCGGACGGTATTTGCTTCGTGATGCATTACCCATGTTAAAATGGACCTTTTGCCAATTGCGGAAAAGGTCAATATCGTGTTGATGTATGGCTACTGTGATCAAAATGCCCAACGGGCGTATGCTATGTATGCTGCTCGTTATCCTGAACGACATCATCCAAGTGTCCAGACCGTTCGCCGGATCGTTATTTAAGGAAACAAGACGTGTTCAGCCACATGTGAAACGTCAACCACGACCTGCAACAAATGATGATGCCCAAGTAGGTGTTTTAGCTACTGTCGCAGCTAATGTATGGTGCGGCATTATGGGAGGAAGGATAATTGGCCCCCATTTCATCGATAGCAATCTAAATGGTGCAATGTATGCTGATTTTCTATATAATGTTCTACCGATGTTACTACACGATGTTTCACTGCATGACAGAATGGCGATGTACTTCCAACATGATGGATGTCCGGCACATAGCTCGCGTGCGGTTGAAGCGGTATTGAATACTTTATTTCAAGGCAGGTGAATTGGGCCGCACGTTCACCGGATCTGACGTCCCCGGATTTCTTTCTCTGGGGAAAGTTGAAGGATATTTGCCATCAAGATCCACCAACAACACCTGACAACATGTGTCAGCGCATTATCAATGCATGTGCGAACATTACGGAAGGCGAACTACTCGCTGTTGAGAGGAATATCGTTACACGTATTGCCAAATGCACTGAGGTTGACGGACATCATTTTGAGCATTTATTGCATTAATGTGGTATTTACAGGTAATCACGCTGTAACAGCATGCGGTCTGAGACCTAATAAGTTCACAAAGGTACATGTATCACATTGGAACAACCGAAATAAAATGTTCAAACGTACCTACGTTCTGTATTTTAATTTAAAAAACCTACATGTTACCAACTGTTCGTCTAAAATTGTGAGCCATATGTTTGTAACTATTACAGCGCCACCTATCACAAAGCGAAAAAGAGTTCCAACTAAAACATTCATATTTCTTTACGTACTACACGAATATGTAATAAAAAATGTTGGTTCCTATTTTAAAAAACGCAGTTGAGATCCGTTTGACCTATGGCAGCGCCATCTAGCGGGACAACCATAGCTCCATCTGGTTTCCCCCTTCAAGATAGACATGTTTCGTTCTTTGTAGTTTTTTCGTTTGACGCTTATTTCGTGAGATATAGAAGAAGAAACGACACCCCAGGGCATATGATTTTTTTATTTTTTTTATTATTATGAGGATGATGATGATGGAAGAGTAGTGTATGAATTGACAGACATCGGATGAAATTCATTAAAATTATTTTATGCTGGATATGTGTTCAGTCATATCCTTTGCAATGTACAGTAAATTAAATAAAATGGAGCTAATGGACAATTGTATTGCCAATTGTACTGAAACCTTTTATCTGTAACATGAGAAAACTGCTTTGACATCTTCCCAGACGAGCTCTCGATCTAAAATACTTGTATTATGCCACCATCGTTTTCCATTGCTCTGTTTAATAGTAGATAAGGGTGAGACTAGTCAAAACCAACAACACTCCTAGTACTACAACTACTAAGCATTGTCGATACGGGAACTGTTATTGTTGGTGTGTTCATCCCCGACTTATAAGAACTATGAAATCAAAGATTTGAGACAGAACATTAAATTTACGACTCAGAAAGTGACTTAGTTCTAGTTGCTTTCTTACCGATACTTTCATAGTGTGAATCAGCTGTTACCATCTGCTAGTTCTGTATAAAAATTTACAAAGGGGGTTGAAAGGAGTAGGCGACTACCCTTTCTAGATGTGGTGGTTACAAGGCACGATATCTGTGCAAACCATCAAACCATCACCCGACTCATAAAAGCTTGTAAGCTACGTTTTGCCTGCATACCACTTCAACCTGTAAACTACATGGAGATTCTTAACACTGGTTCCAAAAAGAGCTATATTAAAGCTGGAGAAACGTATTTTTTCCTATTCTGTTCTCCATAATCGCCCATTAAGCAAACTGTCTATCCTTTAAGTGCACGTAGAAAGAAAACAGGAAATGGATGAGCCTGCGTCAAGGAACGAAAACAGTGGTATATTGTGAAAATAACAGCCATTACGGATGAATACTCGTATAGACCAGCAACTGGAAAGAGAAGAAGCTATTGCAGATATACCAGCAAGATTCATGTATTGCTTTAAACATAGTGGTAAGATACTGGAATTTACTGTTAATAGGCATTGTACGCGGTTATACGTTGGAGTACGTACTATAAAGAGGTTTGCTTGACGAGCTTCGATGTATACGTGGTGAATCAGTACTTGACCGACAAAATTTCGGAAGCTGTTGAGAGATATTTTCTGAGTATTATCGTGTAAGGGACTTGTGGCCTACGGTGGATAGAGTTTGTGAGAAACTCCCTCCTACGTTGAGAGGGAATAATCACTAAGGAAACTAGGTTTAGATGACTCTTAATTGCACAGATTGTCTATGTAGTTTTAAAGGTAGTGGTTTATATTCACTCAGTTTTCCATCTATATTGAATTACTCACGTACAATTGTACTGACACTTGTTCCATGTTGTCCTGTCAGATCATTCCGCGACGTTACAGACGACACTACTGAGTTACTGAGTTTGTGAGACAATTTCACCTACATTGAGGGGGCATACATATTGAGATGACTAGTGTGTCTCACAGCCGACTGGCTAGATCAGCTGGGACCACGAGACGTATTGTTAACATCGTACACCACATGCGAATTTGGAATCGTAGTAACAATATGAGTCTGAAGAACTATTTTAAGTGTGACGTCTGTGTGGTTGAACTATGGTCAGTATGGAATGATTGATAATAAGTGTAGAATGAAGGTCATCACCACGTGCGTTAAGTATAACGATAGAGGTTGAGTTGTGGCGCAAGCGGAATGAAAGGCCATTTCCGGATTAAGGCGCAGCCCGCTGCCGGGCTACCACGAACCGGTCAGGTCCTGTGACTCCGCGATCTCTGTGGTCTCCGACATGCAGCCATGACAACTACGCAATAGATCATTTACATAGTGCCCAACCAGAAACTGAGACTTCAGTTTCATAACTGCATAACTGTCTGGTATACTTTAGTGTATATGTTCGAGAATTAACAATGAATGGATTACTGCATAGTCATCCGTCTACATTCGCAATCCAGTACATGCGCAAATTGGCAGGGAGAAGCGATGATATAGAAATTGGGAAGAATGCAGACGTGTCAGCTAATAAAATTGCTAAAACTGATCGCACTATCCTCTACGGTGCTTTATGCAGTACATCGCACTATATCGACGCTGTGTTTTGCATCCCATTCATCCACTGGTACACTGTTGATTACCGTGTAATGATTCATTGACTTCTGTTGTTTGAGGTGGAGAGAAAGTCTCGGTGGGAGCAATACCTTCCGGTGATGCCCAACAACCAGACAGCGATCATGTATATGACTGCAATATGAGGAATCAATCGAAACAGGACCTCAAGACATGTGCTGCCCCATCTCTGTCGAAGATGACATTAAATGTAGAGGTCATGACTTATGGACAGCTGACTGGAAACGCTCCACAATGCCGCAGACTTTCCTAGCATCAACAGCGTGTGATGTCTTGCACACTTTTTGTCATTATGAAACACAGCCTCTGTCTTTTATTTGAATCATTCTGGGTGCTGTGAAAGCTGCAGCAGCATAATTTAATCCCTGTGATGACCAGCTTTCAGTCAAAGCCAGTGGATCGAAACGTGTTAATTGTCATTTTAGCAGCTGACATGGACCTCGAAGCCATGGTAGAAAACCAGAATGTACACATTTGCAGTCATACACTGCTTGGGTGTGTTATAGCAAAAACAAAATGTATCAAACAACAACAGAAGAACGCCACCCTTGTGACTGATATTCGGTATAATCTTCCTCCAGTACAGGCTCGTGGAAGCAATATTGATCACTGGCTGCCTACTCCTATCTATATTTAATGGGATCATCATATATAGTCAATGTTAACATGCAGACGGTATTTATTTCCTGACATATCGGAAAATCTTATTGATCGGTAAAATCTTATTGACTTCTCTGCCAGGTGACGTTTACAGTTCTTGGTTTTACTCCGTCAGAGAGAGTGAGATGCTGTGTTGTCCAGAAAGACTCTTGGTATTATTTCTAGGGTGGTGATCATACAAACGTGGTAAAGGATACTATCACATGTATAGAGTACTACTTATGGACCGTCATTCGATATCGATGAATAGTAGGCGTTATGCTACTGAATTTCTGTGTGCAGACCGCATATATTTAGCATGGTTGTGAATTTCCTCCTGTACGTTAGTGTGCTATTTTTCCCATGATAGTTCTCTACTTGCCATGCTTCTAACTAATGTAACAGTGTTTTCAGAGTGTGGTGGGGATTCGAGAGGATTAACAGGGGTCTGTAACTTGGCAACTTACTTGTTGAAATCAGGTGGATTCAAGTGCTTTATATCAAGGGCTGGAGAACACAGTTGGGAAGTGATACTGTGCCGAAAGGTGAGTTGAGAAGTGAGCTCCATGCAGTTTCTTCTAACTATTCTGGGCAAACATATTACAACATCTCACAAATGTCCCACAAATTAACTGCAATGAGAAAATTAGAGGCTAATGCAGAGGTTACTACAGCGAGAGAATGAAAATCAGAAGCACTGTATTTTGATTTATCATTTAACAAGTTTTGTGTCGCTATAAATGGATCAACTGATATCTTAGTAGGTACATTTACATCCATATGCTTACTTCGCAAGCATTTTACGGTTAGACATAAAAACTGACCGCCGGATGGCCACCGCAGAGACTAAGTCCGAGTCGTTCACTTAAGGTGGCCAATAAAACCGACCGCCCCTGACAACGCTAAGTCGGACCATCTGCACAATCTGGCAACACTGTAAGATGCGGAAGTGCCAGGAGGAAGTTTTGGCTACTTCCGAGATGTTGTCGTGTTGTGTGAGTGAGCCCGTGGTCCAGTGGAGCCGGCACGGTAGCTCAGCATGTTCAATCACAGGGTTAGCTGCCCTCTGCAATAAGAAAAACTGAGTTAATCAATAACCAACGGACTTAAACGGATGTCTCACGACGTTCGCCCCGAGCAGATGCAACGAACAAAAGCGAACAAAGTTAGAGTGGAGAAAAAATTGGTAAGCGTAGTGCATTCTAAATTTGTAGTCGCGAGTTCGCGTCCGAATGTATCTCACTTTTTTTTTTTTAAACCACATTTCGGCCTTCGTCTAAAGTTACGAGTCCTATTGAACATCTGACATAATTCGCTTCACAGTCTACCCACCAGTAATAGCAAGTACTTGCAGAAACAGTTCCGCAGGACAGCTGGTGGCTGCGCCGCGACCACAGTGGCTGACGCTCCAGCTACGGCGTTCGCTCGCGCGGCACCGGCTGCGGGTCAGCCCACCGGCCAGACGCCACCCGCCGCCTGAAATCCGGCGCCGCCCAGGTGAGCGCGGCGCGACGCTGCCAGTGTATGTGTCAGCTGTCATTTTCGAATCTGAAGTTCTAGTTATCATCTTGCAGTTAAAGAATGGAGATCACACACTTGATAATCATGAACTACGGTTAAGCGTTGTAAAATTGGGTCGCAAGTGGGGAATGGCATCACATCTGCAACACAATATTTACTTTTGGTATAACAGAGGGGTGAATGCAGAGGAGGCAGCTCTAAGGATTTAAACTGTGTGTAACGCGAGTGCTTTTGGGAAAAATACGCCAAGAAAAGATATTCTTGTTTTAACAAAGATCGTTCTGTCATGAATTAAGGAAGTCTCGACTACTGATACAAGTGATGAATACCATTTAACCATCATGCGACATTTGCATTCAACAGGCAAGGTTCAGAAGTTTAGTGTAGGAGTACTGCACGCTCTGATTCGAAACAACAAAAATCAACAGCGTGACTATTATCGCAGTTTTGCTTGAACGTCATCAGGCCGTTCATTGAGCATTCCTCTGCAATACTGTTGCTGGTGGCGAGTTATGATGCCTTTATCGTTAATTTCCTAAGAAGAAATGAAAGGCTGGGTCCTACCAAAAGACCTAAACTCGAGCAAAGAGTGGTGTGAACCTAATATTTTCCATCTGATAGCTCCAAAAGTGTTTTTTGCTCTACGAATTCTTTCCAAAGACTGTGTCCATCACAGCTGGAATTTGTTGCCAACAATTGAGACATCTTTTGGTCGCAGTGCAAGAAAATCGACCGACAAAACTACATCACGTTTGCTACTGCATGATTACGCACTCTTTTGATTTGAGAAACAAAACTATCCAGGAGATTGATAGCGAAGTCATCTCTCAGGCATTCGTTCCTCTGGTCGAATTTTACCTTTCCCGCTCCCGATCGATCAACGGCCAAGGCAACTCATTTCTTGACGAAAATTCTCTTCAAACTACACTACTTTAATGACATCGTTAGAACCAGTAGGTTTCTACAGGCATAGAATTTGTAAACTACTTCAGCATTATCAGATTGTTTTTCATATTGTGAAAGAATATGCTGTTGTTGATTAATTTCTTTTTGATGGCTACTATTGTGTTCTATAATCTAATGGAAAATGCAATTAAAGAATTCACTGTACTAATACAAATTAAATTAAATTTACTATAAAAACATTACGACGGCAGTCTATCTTAATAAAGAATTAAGTGTCTGTAAGCCGATTGTACCTACTTTAACACGAATTAGTAGGATATTACCGACTTCTGACTTCGAGAAGGTCTGTATTTACGTCATGTCCTGTATCATACTCAAGTATTATGAAAATGTGGCAGTTCATAGATAAAATTATGTATTCAGAATAACGAAAAATATGCCGGCACAAAAAAAGTGGAATTATGAATTTTGCAGTACCATGACACTGCGGAAACCGCTCTGACACTGTGGGATACTGAAAGTAGCAAGAAGAATTTTGCTCGAGCGTTGTCTTAAGATTCGCTTATTGAGTTCCTATCTCTCTGCTTGTAGCGGTGCTACAAAAGAAATAAAAACCTGGCTTTCAGCGAGTCTCGAAAGGCGAACGAAAGCACCATCCACCTGAGTGGCAAGCACGCTGCTAGGAGCTATCGATAAGGTGCGGTATCTTCGACTTCCTTATTGGCCCAGTAGCTGCTAAGGCAGATAAATCACAACATAAGAGACGACGGTAGTTGTATTTCTCGTGTGGAATGACTTTCGTTGAGTCAAAAGGATTAACTGATATCCTTATGTCACATCTCAAGAGAAAATCCTCACAATATTCGGTTAAAATGACATGATAACATCAGGTGAATTTACTTGGAGAGTTCTGTGCCATCGTCGGTCACAGAGTTGTCAAACATATTCTGCGTTCTTGCCAGGTTTCGGTTACACTACCAGGAAGGATACTAGCTGATGTGTTCTGCGAGTGACCCCGGAAGTGGCTATAGCTTCGTCTCAAAGTTTTGGGTGGCAAGAGCCGGAATATCCTCATTTTATGTCAATGATTCTTATTCGGATTTTTGTAACTAGCTTTTGGGGCTAGAGTGTAATTACTTGTAATACATCGATGCACTGGGTGCAAAGGAAACGTCATAAATTAGTAACTGCGACAATTATTCGTGTTTTACTGTCTTAATCAGACCGAAACCTTGACAGCTTATTCACCAGAGGCGATTCACACTTTTGGAGCTTCTCCAGTGGCTAATTTGACAAATTATCTTTGCTATAGAATATTGTTATTGAGATCACCGTCATTGGCACACCCGCAAGAAAACAGGCATGACCTCGCTTCTTGATGTCATCTTTCTGACGGATATTCTGCCGTTGCTCGAAACGGGAAGACTTACGGTGAATTCGAATATTCCATATCGTGAAAATCTGATGTTTCTATTCTTCCAGGTCGCGCGGGATTAGCCGAGCGGTCTGGGGCGCTGTAGTCATGGGCTGTGAGGCTGGTCCTGGCCGAGGTTCGAGTCCTCCCTCGGGCATGGGTGTGTGTGTGTTTGTCCTTAGGATAATTTAAGTAGTGTGTAAGCTTAGGGACTGATGACCTTAGCAGTTAAGTCCCATAAGATTTCATACACACATATATTCTTCCAGCTCTAACATTCAAAAAACAGTTACAATAAGCGACAGAAAAGCGCCTGTGAACCAACAATTAATAATGCAGTCATAATTAGTGGAATCTGTTAAACTCCATGTGTCATCTGATAATTGTGAAGAACTCCGGGAGGGGACTGCCAAGGGGGAGGTTACCATGAGAAAAAGATTGAATAATCATCGAAAGGATAACGTTCTACGAGTCGGGGCGTGGAATGTCAGAAGCCTGAACGTGGTAGGGAAACAAGAAAATCTGAAAAGGGAAATGCAAAGGCTCAATCTAGATATAGTAGGGGTCAGTGAAGTGAAGTGGAAGGAAGACAAGGACTTCTGGTCAGATGAGTATCGGGTAATATCAACAGCAGCAGAAAATGGTATAACAGGTGTAGGATTCGTTATGAATAGGAAGGTAGGGCAGAGGGTGTGTTTCTGTGAAGAGTTCAGTGACCGGGTTGTTCTAATCAGAATCGACAGCAGACCAACACCGACAACGATAGTTCAGGTATACATGCCGACGTCGCAAGCTGAAGATGAACAGATTGAGAAAGTGTATGAGGATATTGAAAGGGTAATGCAGTATGTAAAGGGGGACGAAAATCTAATAGTCATGGGCGACTGGAATGCAGTTGTAGGGGAAGGAGTAGAAGAAAAGGTTACAGGAGAAAATGGGCTTGGGACAAGGAATGAAAGAGGAGAAAGACTAATTGAGTTCTATAAGTTTCAGCTAGTAATAGCGAATACCCTGTTCAAGAATCACAAGAGGAGGAGGTATACTTGGAAAAGGCCGGGAGATACGGGAAGATTTCAATTAGATTACATCATGGTCAGACAGAGATTCCGAAATCAGATACTGGATTGTAAGGCGTAGCCAGGAGCAGATATAGACTCAGATAACAATATAGTAGTGATGAAGAGTAGGCTGAAGTTCAAGACATTAGTCAGGAAGAATCAATACGCAAAGAAGTGGGATACGGAAGAACTAAGGAATGACGAGATACGTTTGAAGTTCTCTAACGCTATAGATACAGCAATAAGGAATAGCGCAGTAGGCAGTACAGTTGAAGAGGAATGGACATCTCTAAAAAGGGCCATCACAGAAGTTGGGAAGGAAAACATAGGTACAAAGAAGGTAGCTGCGAAGAAACCATGGGTAACAGAAGAAATACTTCAGTTGATTGATGAAAGGAGGAAGTACAAACATGTCCCGGGAAAATCAGGAATACAGAAATACAAGTAGCTGAGGATTGAAATAAATAGGAAGTCCAGGGAAGCTAAGACGAAATGGCTGCAGGAAAATGTGAAGACATCGAAAAAGATATGATTGTCGGAAGGACAGACTCAGCATACAGGAAAGTCAAAACAACCTTTGGTGACATTAAAAGCTACGGTGGTAACATTAAGAGTGCAACGGGAATTCCACTGTTAAATGCAGAGGAGAGAGCAGATAGGTGGAAAGAATACATTGAAAGCCTCTATGAGGGTGAAGATTTGTCTGATGTGATAGAAGAAGAAACAGGAGTCGATTTAGAAGAGATAGGGGATCCAGTATTAGAATCGGAAATTGGGAATGCGCTCGATCAGTTTGGCTTTAGGAAAAGTAAAGGGACGAGAGAGGCAATTCTGACGTTACGGCTAATAATGGAAGCAAGGCTAAAATAAAATTAAGACACTTTCATAGGATTTGTCGACCTGGAAAAAGCGTTCGGCAATATAAAATGGTGCAAGCTGTTCGAGATTCTGAAAAAAGTAGGGGTAAGCTATAGGGAGAGACGGGTCATATACAATATGTACACCAACCAAGAGGGAATAATAAGAGTGGACGATCAAGAACGAAGTGCTCGTATTAAGAAGGGTGTAAGACAAGGCTGTAGCCTTTCGCCCCTACTCTTCAATCTGTATATCGAGGAAGCAATGATGGAAATAAAAGAAAGGTTCAGGAGTGGAATTAAAATACAAGGTGAAAGGATATCAATGATACGATTCGCTGATGACATTGCTATCCTGAGTGAAAGTGAAGAAGAATTAAATGATCAGCTGAATGGAATGAACAGTCTAATGAGTACACAGTACGATTTGAGAGTAAATCGGAGAAAGACGAAGGTAATGAGAAGTAGTAGAAAGGAGAACAGCGTGAAACTTAACATCAGGATTGATGGTCACGAAGTCAATGAAGTTAAGGAATTCTGCTACCTAGGCAGTAAAATAACCAATGACGGACGGAGCAAGGAGAACATCAAAAGTAGACTCGCTATGGCAAAAAAGGCATTTCTGGCCAAGAGAAGTCTACTAATATCAAATACCGGCCTTAATTTGAGGAAGAAATTTCTGAGGATGTACGTCTGGAGTACAGCATTGTATGGTAGTGAAACATGGACTGTGGGGAAACCGGAACAGAAGAGAATCGAAGCATTTGAGATGTGGTGCTATGGACGAATGTTGAAAATTAAGTGGACTGATAAGGTAAGGAATGAGGAGGTTCTACGCAGAATCGGAGAGGAAAGGAATATGTGGAAAACACTGATAAGGAGAAGGGACAGGATGATAGGAACATCTGCTAAGACATGAGGGAATGACTTCCATGGTACTAGAGGGAGCTGCATAGGGCAAAAACTGTAGAGGAAGACTGAGATTGGAATACGTCAAGCAAATAATTGAGGACGTAGGTTGCAAGTGCTACTCTGAGATGAAGAAGTTAGCACAGGAAGCATCAAACCAGTCAGTAGACTGATGACCAAACATTTTTCATCTGCAAAGTACCGCAGTATGAAGAATTCAGGGGTTCCGTAGGATTCCTACTTAATTTCGTTTTTATCGTTTTCAATGACAGTAGGAGATGAGAAAAACAATCTGACTTGAGATGTACTTTTCCAGCGCGGATTGAATCTTTGGCTACAGTTGCAGTAGCACATCCAGTGAGGCATCAAGAATGTGAGCATTCACTCATTGCTGTGGTATAGGCTAGGGCACCAAGAAGCAGGTTTCCCACAAAGTAAACGATGAGACACACTGTAATTAATGCATAAAACGACCATTTCGCGAACGTAAATTTTCCAAATCGCTGTCACTTATTAAACATGAGTTGTTCAGAACATTACAACTATATCTAGTGAAATGAGTACGTAAATTCAGCCCAGTCCGTCACCATCACTGAGTTGCCAAACATTTTCCGAATAGCACTTTGTATATGTCGGAAAGCACAGACACTACGATTCGAAACACGTTGTTGTTGTTGTTGTGGTCTTCAGTCCTGAGACTGGTTTGATTCAGCTCTCCATGCTACTCTATCCTGTGCAAGCTTCTTCATCTCCCAGTACCTACTGCAGCCTACATCCTTCTGAATCTGCCTAGTGTATTCATCTCTTGGTCTCCCTCTACAATTTTTACCCTCCACGCTGCCCTCCAATACTAAATTGGTGATCCCTTGATGCCTCAGAACATGTCCTACCAACCGATCCCTTCTTCTGGACAGGTTGTGCCACAAACTTCTCTTCTCCCCAATCCTATTCAATACCTCCGCATTAGTTATGTGATCAACCCATCTAATCTTCAGCATTCTTCTGTAGCACCACATTTCAAAAGCTTCTATTCTCTTCTTGTCTAAGCTATTTTATGTCCACGTTTCACTTCCATACATGGCTACACTCCATAAAAAAACTTTCAGAAATGACTTCCTGACATTTAAATCTATACTCGATGTTAACAAATTTTTCTTCTTGAGAAACGCTTTCCTTGCCATTGCCAGTCTACATTTTATATCCTCTCTACTTCGACCATCATCAGTTATTTTGCTCCCCAAATAGCAAAACTCCTTTACTACTTTAGGTGTCTCATTTCCTAATCTAATTCCCTCAGCATCACCCGACTTAATTCGACTACATTCCATTATCCTCGTTTCGCTTTTGTTGATGTTCATCTTACACCCTCCATTCAAGAAACTGTCCATTCTGTTCAACTGCTCTTCCAAGTCCTTTGCTGTCTCTAACAAAATTATAATGTCATCGGCGAACCTTAAAGTTTTTATTTCTTCTCCATGGATTTTAATACCTACTCCGAATTTTTCTTTTGTTTCCTTTACTGCTTGCTCAATATACAGATTGAATAACATCGGGGATAGGCTACAACGCTGTCTCACTCCCTTCCCAACCACTGCTTCCCTTTCATACCCCTCGACTCTTATAACTGCCATCAGCTTTCTGTACAAATTGTAAATAGCCTTTCGCTTTCTGTATTTTACCCCTGCCACCTTCAGAATTTGAAAGAGAGTATTCCAATCAACATTGTCAAAAGCTTTCTCTAAGTCTACCAATGCTGGAAATGTAGGTTTGCCATTCCTTAATCGTTCTTCTAAGATAAGTCGTAGGGTCAGTATTGCGTCACGCGTTCCATCATTTCTACGGAATCCAAACTGATCTTCCCCGAGGTCGGCTTCTATCAGTTTTCCCATTCGTCTGTAAAGAATTCTCGTTAGTATTTTGCAGCTGTGACTTATTAAACTGATAGTTCGGTAATTTTAACATCTGTCAAGACCTGCTTTCTTTGGGACTGGGATTATTATATTCTTCTTGAAGTCTGATGGTATTTCGCCTGTCTCACACATCTTGCTCACCAGATGGTAGAGTTTTGTCAGGACTGGCTCTCCCAAGGTTGTCAGTAGTTCTAATGGAATGTTGTCTGCTCCGGGGGCCTTGTTTCTACTTAGCACACAGCCATGTAAATCAATTAAATATCAAAGGACGGATGTCCTGGTTGTCAAGGGGCGTTAAAATACAGCTACGGCGGCAGATGAAAATTTGTGCCTGACCACGTTCGAACCCTGATTCGTGGTGTGTTTTCTTTCGGACATGTCCGGAAGAATAGGTACCACACATATATGCATACGCAGGGTGTTTCAGAAGGAACAGTAGATATTTTAGCACGTGACAGTACAGGCGAATTACGTAATAAATTCCATACAAATGTGTCTACTTTTTATAGACTACAGAGATACAGCTGTCAGTACGTAACCCTAACAAACTCAAAGCCATGGCAAATGAGGACGTTCAAAGTTGATTTTCAAAAATTCCCTCACCAACTTCAATGCACTTCTTGATAACACCACGAGTAGGTCTTCTGAGGTTGTCTTTGCATTCTTTTATGAGTGCTGCACTATTCGTAATATGAACGATCAAATCGGCTCTTGGGTTTACTTTTTCTTTGTAAACTTCACCTTTCAACCATTCCCACAGACAAAAATACAAAGGGATAATGTTCGGGGACCTTGGTGGTCAAGATAAGTGCCCATATCTACTGATCCATCTTCCGGGAAATGTTAGGTTTGGATGATGTGTCACCTGACGGCTAGAATGTGCAGGAGCCACGTCATGTTGGAGGAACATACGCACTCTTGTAGCCAAAGGAACCTTATCCAATAATTCGGGAAGCTGATTTTCAAGGAAGTGTAGACAGCAAAAATGCATTGAACCCAGCTGTATGTACTCAATAAAAATTTACTATTTCTCCTGAAACATTCTTTGTAATTATTCATGTCTCGACGGGTCATCGAAAGTTTTCAGTGCTAGACGCACGTCATCGTCCGAACCCTCGCGGCAATACGGTGTGGCGTGGC
This sequence comes from Schistocerca americana, assembly GCF_021461395.2. Classification (NCBI taxonomy): domain Eukaryota; kingdom Metazoa; phylum Arthropoda; class Insecta; order Orthoptera; family Acrididae; genus Schistocerca; species Schistocerca americana. The sequence goes on from NC_060123.1 coordinate 720,168,828, forward strand.
TGCGATCGAGTGGAACAATGGGCTTTTGGCTATCGGAATACTCATGAGGAATTCGGCTGAGACAAGATGTCCATCCTACGACCCGCCGGCCGCGGGCATCTGGTTGTCGCTCGAGTCTGATATAATTCTTTCCATCTCCATCTCGGACGCCCAATCACCAAGCTGGAGATGTGGTTCGTTAGGCGACGCATGACGTTCTTCCGATGTGTTAGCAGCAAAATCGCCAGGGGCCTCGTCGGTGAGCTGAGCATCGTCAACTTGGTTTTGTCCTTGGGCGGACGTTGCCTGCAGCAAACCAGGAACCGTTGGTGTGACGTCCACAGCCATGGCCGCAGATGGATTTTCCTCATCCACCTGCAGCGTGTCGCCATCTCGAGAATCATTTCCTGCAGACAGCCTCCCCTTCTTTCGTCGCTTGGGTGACTTCTGCTTGCGGGAACGCGTGTCCGTGTCCTGTGGATCACGACAAACAGTACGCACCTCTCGCATCTCCGTGTCCGAGCTCGAACCGATTTGCTGGTGCTCTCCTTCCTCACACGGCTGGGGTGCAGACGCGCTCGCTGCTGCCGAGTACGGTGACGGTTCCGATGGAGGCTGCGTCGTCGTGTTCGCGGGAACCGGGCCCGCGGGGGTCGCCAGCTGGAACGGAACAACGTCCGCGCCCGACACGTTCCTCGCTGCCTCATCGTACGCAATGGGCCGCGTTGTCGGTTGCGATGTAGGCGTCGTATCTGGACTAGGCGACGCTGCAGGCATTCAGATCGTACATGCCCTTATCAAAGTGTAATTGTCAAAGTGTAATGGCTAGAACACAACAGCTACCTCATTTTGGATTGAATGTGACTCCGAAAGCGACGTTAATTTGACGTTTCCGTCCGTCTCCTGACGATTTACTGATTGAAGTCCGAAGTGCAGTCACAGTTGTATTGTGGCAGCTGGCAGCCTTTACTGAACACAGACATGTGCAAATATCTTCACTGCTCTAGGGGAACTCGTCTCTGTTGCATTTTTTTCATGCCGTAATTATCATAATAACATAAGGCTCATTCTGACCAAGAACTTGATACCCGCAAGTCCTTAAATAAGGATCTGCGAGCTGTAATAATGCATGAAAGGAAACAGAATGTTGGAAATTGGAAATTTGTGGTAAGATCTTATGGGACCAAACTGCTGAGGTCATCGGTCCCTAAGCCCACACACTACTTAATCTAACTTAAACTGACTTACGCTTTGGACAACACACACGCACACACACACACATGCTCGAGGGAGGACTCCGACGGGGCGAGCCGCACGGACCGTGACAAGGCGCCTCAGACTGTTGGACAAAAGAATGGAGAGCGCCCTGCTTTTTGCGTTTCCGACAGGTCCTACGGTAAGAATCTGGTGTCATATCGTGCTTCGTAACCCTAAACTTTTTATTTTTTCACTTCATATTAAAACAAAAGCTATGATATGAGAAGAGGAAATGACTTATATACTTTCAGAAACTTCGGATTTATGTGCTTATTTTCTCACGTCATACTAAAACAAGGGCGTTGATATGAGAGGAGGAAATGAAGTACACGCTTCAAAGACACATAATTTCCTTATATGCTAGTACTGCGTGCATGAAAGCTCTGCAGTTAATTTTTGTGTGTTTCATAAATTTTAATATCACTTCACATTACTTTGTCAGAAGGTTCCTATTTTCTTGGGATTCAAATAGAGTGTACATTTCATCACTGGTTAATATTCTGATACCCGTTCCAATTTCTCCATAGCACCTGTGAGTAGAGTCTCACGTTTGTTTGCTATAAGAACATGCATGCAGTAATGTCCGCTCACTGCAGTCAGAGCCAAGGTGATTTCTTCAGTCCCCTAGAACTTAGAACTATTTAAACCTAACTAACCTAAAGACAGCACACAACACCCAGTCATCACGAGGCAGAGAAAATCCCTGACCCCGCCGGGAATCGAACCCGTGAACCCGGGCGTGGGAAGCGAGAACGCTACCGCATGACCACGAGCTGCGGACCCACATGGCAATGACCTCGTTACTTCTGCCCACATATTCTCTATCGGGTTGAGGTGTGGTGATCGTGGAACAATTGGCAACAGCTTTATCCTCTATTGGCCCTGAAACCAATCTTACACTGCTCTCCTCTGATGGATGGGGCTGTGGTTCTGTAAGAAAATAGTTATCTCTTTACTTAATATATTTATATTTAAATAACGTATTTATTATAAGCACATTCTATTAGTATTTTTCATAATGTTTAAGAATTCAGGCCCTGTCATAGATAACTGATCTAGATTCAACAGTCAGATTAGGAACATGGCTTACAGAGTCTATCATATGTAAGAGTCGTAGTCGGAAATCCGCATTAAGACAGACTGGCTAAGTCCGATTAGAACGATCTGGTATCGAACTAAAATTACAGAAATCTGATAATTTGAACGTCTGTATTGCAACAATGCCGGGCACATAAATTCCTTTGATGGAGTAACAGGTAGCGACTGTCTAAGAAAAAGTGAGGAATATGTCTCCTAACAGCAATGTAGTGTAATTATAACCCATATTTATGTGATGCAAATATTGAATCGAACAATAGACATCTATTTCAGTGGTGGGAAGATACACCATATCGGATTTGCTGATGCCATAATAATAATAATAATAATAATAATTCCGTGTGAGGTTGTTAGATCCTCTATTGGGCGCCTCCCAAGGTGGCGAATACGGGAAAGCATTCCAGATACGGGTGGTACCGAGGAAGTCAAATACTTGGGGTGGACAGAATACTAACACAATCCTCAACGGCTACTCAGCCCGTCGAACCCAAAATCCAGACACGTCTGAGTGAAAATCACCGGTACTCTGGTCAGCGTCTGTGAGCCCAATGAGCTCGGCTGAAAATATTTGGTTCCAAACTTACTCTTGTCCTGTCCAGTTCTGGAATTATCCAGGCCAAACCAATGAAACACAAGCAAACATGAACTGTGCAAGTAAATTCAACTTCACCCCAGGTGGTACACAACCCTCCCGTCGGCAAACAGCAACTGGACTTTCGGATTCTGGGGAGTCCAGCAGAGAATATCAGAGATCTCTGGTAAACTTCCCTACAATCAGAAAAAACATTAATTGGAACACTAAATATCAATACATGGATCCAAACAGGAAAACTACATAATGTCACATGAGAAATCGACAGACCGACAGACAGACAGAGTCAAGAAACATGGCTAACTGACAACGAATCCTTGCATTGCGGTAACTATCGAATCAAGTGCAAAACACAGCAAAAGGTATCGAAAGGCGCACCAATCTTCGGCATGACATTTCTCGTACACAGATCCATCATCAACTCTGTCAAAGAAATCACACACATCAACAATCGACTTATGACTATGCGCATTCAGAGCGCCAATAAAAAATATACACTCATCAATGCATATGCCCCACCAACATCGAAAATAAGAAAAGAACCGAAAATGTTGAAAAATTCTGGAACACACTAGAAAGAACCATGAGGAAAATTCACCAAGACGACGTGAAAATACTAATGGGAGACTTCAACGCTCAATTTGGGACAGAAGAAACCCGTAGAAAAATCGTCGTTAAAAATTCAGCATACCAAAACACTAACACAAACGGCACACGTCTGATTGACATTTGCCAACAATTGAACCTCAAAATGACGTCCACCCACTTTAGGAAAGAAACAGAAAACATGGCGAACCCCGATCCAGCATCTTGGTGAATATCAGATCGACCACGCTGTCATCTGCTACGCCCACTACAGAGTCATCCACGATACTGAAGTCCGACGAGGCGCGAACATTGACTCAGACCGCTACCTCAGACGATTTCAAGTGAAATTCTCTCTGGAGTGAGTTCACCTCTAAAATCTCTGCATCCAAAAGTTCGACACACCCATAATTAAAGAAACCAGTATCACAGAAGAATGCGAAAAAGGACCGACGAACAAGTGGACTGACTTCTGCAGTTAAATCATCAGAAAAGCCAAAGAATAAATCCCACTTTTAAAAAAAGGCAAAACACTCGTGGTGGGACTCAAACTGCGATCAAGCCATCGTCAATACAACCGCAACAAATCGACAGGAACCCTATAACGCTTCCTCGACATCCGCAAAAAGACAAACAGAACTATCGGAAAAGCCAAACGCAACTACATCACCAAAAAGCTGAAATCAGTTGAGGATAACTTCGGAAAATACAACGGCAGAAATTTCTACAGAACTTTCGCAAGCAAAATAAAATGTTACTAACCACAAAATTTGACCTTCAAGAAGAAAATTGAAAAACACCCTCACCCACAAAGAAAACTGTGAAGAATTGGCATACTACTTTTCCGATCTCCTTAACTGCCCCGAAGTGCCGCACCACAAACACCATAGGAAATCACACAGACCATTCAGGAAATCTGGCGAAGTGAAAATCTCCAAGCCGACAGGAAATGCGCTCTCATCCAACCACTCCACAACAAACGAGACAAATCTGATGTGAATAACTACAGACGAATTTCCCTTCTTTCCTACTGGTTCTAACGATGTCATTAAAGCAGTGTAGTTTGAAGAGAATTTTCGTCAAGAAATGAGTTGCCTTGGCGGTTGATCGATCGGGAGCGGGAAAGGTAAAATTCGACCAGAGGAACGAATGCCTGAGAGATGACTTCGCTATCAATCTCCTGGATAGTTTTGTTTCTCAAATCAAAAGAGTGCGTAATCATGCAGTAGCAAACGTGATGTAGTTTTGTCGGTCGATTTTCTTGCACTGCGACCAAAAGATGTCTCAATTGTTGGCAACAAATTCCAGCTGTGATGGACACAGTCTTTGGAAAGAATTCGTAGAGCAAAAAACACTTTTGGAGCTATCAGATGGAAAATATTAGGTTCACACCACTCTTTGCTCGAGTTTAGGTCTTTTGGTAGGACCCAGCCTTTCATTTCTTCTTAGGAAATTAACGATAAAGGCATCATAACTCGTCACCAGCAACAGTATTGCAGAGGAATGCTCAATGAACGGCCTGATGACGTTCAAGCAAAACTGCGATAATAGTCACGCTGTTGATTTTTGTTGTTTCGAATCAGAGCGTGCAGTACTCCTACACTAAACTTCTGAACCTTGCCTGTTGAATGCAAATGTCGCATGATGGTTAAATGGTATTCATCACTTGTATCAGTAGTCGAGACTTCCTTAATTCATGACAGAACGATCTTTGTTAAAACAAGAATATCTTTTCTTGGCGTATTTTTCCCAAAAGCACTCGCGTTACACACAGTTTAAATCCTTAGAGCTGCCTCCTCTGCATTCACCCCTCTGTTATACCAAAAGTAAATATTGTGTTGCAGATGTGATGCCATTCCCCACTTGCGACCCAATTTTACAACGCTTAACCGTAGTTCATGATTATCAAGTGTGTGATCTCCATTCTTTAACTGCAAGATGATAACTAGAACGTCAGATTCGAAAATGACAGCTGACACATACACTGGCAGCGTCGCGCCGCGCTCACCTGGGCGGCGCCGGATTTCAGGCGGCGGGTGGCGTCTGGCCGGTGGGCTGGCCCGCAGCCGGTGCCGCGCGAGCGAACGCCGTAGCTGGAGCGTCAGCCACTGTGGTCGCGGCGCAGCCACCAGCTGTCCTGCGGAACTGTTTCTGCAAGTACTTGCTATTACTGGTGGGTAGACTGTGAAGCGAATTATGTCAGATGTTCAATAGGACTCGTAACTTTAGAGGAGGGCCGAAATGCGGTTTAAAAAAAAAAAAAGAAAAAAAGAAAAAAAGAGAGAGATACATTCGGACGCGAGCACGCGTTTGTAAGTTCAGAATGCACAACGATTACATTTTTTTTTTTCATTTTGTTCGTTATTGATCGTTGTGTTTGGTCGTTGCGGACGTCGCAAGACATCCTGTTCAAGTCCGATGGTTGATCCCTCCACTCAGTTATTTATTACAGAGGCCAACCGGCACGCTGAGCGATCGCGCTGAGCTACCGTGGCGGCTATCATTAGACCACGGGCCACCTTAAGTGAACGACTCGGACTTAGTCTCTGTGGCGGCGAGCTGGCAGTCAGATTTTATGCGTAAGACTGTACAATACATTAGCTGTGATCGGCAGGCTTATAGAGTTTATGTTCAGTTGCAAAGTTACTGTACTCATTGTTCAGACATGTGCAAAGAAATTGGCTATGTCTGGTCGTAAGGGAGGTACTGATTTGACGTGGGAAATTTAGATTTGAACGCACCGATAGGCATGAAGGGGATGAAGGGTTCTACGTGGAAAATTATTTCCACTCATAAGAAGGATATAGATACTGATATTTCAAGAACCACAGCCGTCGGGTAGAAGTATTTCTGATACTTCCATCATTGTCGTATGTCGCGAGTTGTGGGTTGCAACCGTAATATTTAATTATAAGAAGAGTGATAAATATGTGATTGGTTCCCTAAGACGCCATCGTTTGGCGTCCGGGGTGCTTGGCGGAGATAGCCTGTGGTCAGATCGTATGGACATTTCCGTATTAAGGCTCTCGCCAGCGGCGAGTTCCGGACAGCTGGCTATTCGGTTCTTCCTCAGAGCCGCACAGCAGGTCCCAGTGTCGGCGCTCTCTGTATTGCTGAATAGTGGACTCATACACAGTATGGGTTGCGCTGTCTCTCCGATCACGTGTGTTGCATGTATTCTCCGTGGAAAGTCGAGTGATGCAACACCGATCACTGCTGCGGGTTGGCGCTGGACGTACTGATAACATCTGAATTGCCACCCACCACTGCAGTCATCGCTGGATGCCCTCCGTGGCTGGGCTGGTGCTCTGCCGCCTGCAGCTGTGGTCGTGGCCGACATCTGGGCGCCGGCACTGGTAGTGAGTGTAGGAGGGGACTGGCGCGCTGCACACGGCCGCGCTGCATCTGCGGCACGCAGCCAGCACAGGTGCTGGTGCGCACTGGAGCGAGGCTTAAGTGCACCTCAGTACACCACAGTGGACCCTGTCTTGCAATGGTATTTGCTGCTGCCTCCGTCCTATCGCGCAGTACACCCTTCCTCCGCCTCGTCCTCTTTTACCTCCTCCTCCCGAAAGTAGCGGGGAGAACCAATTTAGGAATTATATAGTATTTTAAAAACCCAATCGCAACGTCACATTCCCAATTGATAGCGATCCCTGACAACTAGCCGTGACAACTGCTGCTACAGATTTGATTGTCACAAATGCACGCGTAATTGTCCCAGGGAGGAAGGCTCGATGAAGACTGGGAAGTTTCACAAGTGCGCCAGAACCCGCCACGATCTTTATAGATTCTGTGGTCAAGTGTAGCGGTATTACTCGAAATAAAAAGTGTAGTTACATTGCAGGTTGTTTAAATATTCTTGCGTCATCCGCAAAGCTGTCAGTCTCTTTCTACATAAACTGTACAAAATATTCCACACAATGCCCTTATTGTTTAAACAATATAAAATATCCCTGTATATTCGTCTTGAACACTGTAATTCCAAATATAAGGAGTACAAACTATATCTCTAGAAACCTGAACCTTAGCGAGGTGGGAACTGCTGTAAACCAATGAGTAACTAGAAACTTATCTCGCCTGCAGAGATGTTTACAAGGAAACTCGAAAACAGAGAAAACTGTTAGTTCCACTCCTATTTTTTTAATGAATACCGATGTCAATGATATAAAAGATTGCAAATCATACTTGAACTTTACAATGTCAACCAATGTTTATTATGTGCAGAGAGCCAGCAAATGTCTCTTCCGCCTGTTTTTCACCATCTACATCACCTCTCCCCACTCCTCCCCCTCCTCCCCCCCCCCTCCAGGGGGCACGCCACTCTTTGTCGGGTTCGTGCTTGGCTACCACGGGGCCCCAGCCTTTGCAGCATTTCTTGCCTTCCCTTCTGCATGTCTATCCTCTTGCTATTCTTTTTCCCTCCCTTGGGGGAGATGTCTGGGGTGTTATTGGGAATGTTCTGCATTGTCTATCGCTGACATAAGAACAGTCTCACTTTTGTTTTTCGCTCCCTTTTCCTTTCTTTGTTTTCCTTCTCCTCTCGTTCCTCGCTTCGGCGTTTGAGGTTCCTCTCTTTCTTTTTCCTCCCTGTGCACTCCTGAAGGTCGGCCCACGCATCTGACTCGTAACAGGTGACTGGGTAACGCGTAATTCCCAGCACTGGGTCGACAGATAGGTTTTTACACATACCCCCTGGTACAGGCCAGGCCCAGGGAGGGGTGACTGCCTGAGCTGCAAGCTTCCCCAAACTGCCAATTGATCCCTCTGACAGAGGTTCGGGAGGTGTGAACAATCTTCTTAGGTGGGTGCGCCCCCTTGTGAAGGGGGGCCCCAATTGGAAGGAGCCCACCTCAAAGACACTGTCAATCGTGGAAAATTTTCTCACAATGAGCCAATCATCTTCCCAATCAACGTCTACGAAAAGTAAACGTAATGAGGCTAATATTGGAAAGACTGTTCCCGCTGCACCACGATTCCTGGTGGTCTCATGTACTGAAGACGGCCAGTCCTTCGCCACAGTAAATTCGTTTATTATTTACAAAGGTGTTGATGCGATTGCCTGTCCTGTGAAATCCTGCTCTCGTTTATGGAATGGCACTTTGCTTTTGGAGATCTGATTCTCAAGCATAGCAACTGCTTGCTGCCTCGCTTCTCCACAGCTACCCTGTTTATGTCGAGGCTCATAGAACTTAGAAATCTTTCTGTGGTGTAATTTACACCACGTGCTCGAAAGTCTAACTGAGGCCGAAATCCAATCTTACCTCTCTGACCAGGGTGTCATTGCCGTCCATCGTGTAATAAAAAGGGTAGATTCCTCCTTAGTGCCCACCCAGACTCTTTTTCTCACCTTTGATAGAGTGGTGCTTCTGTCCAAGATCAAAGCAGGGTATGAAATTATCACAGTCTCGCCGTACATTCTGAACCTGATGCGCTACTACCAGTGTCATCGTTTCAACCACACTAGAACGACTTGTAGACATCCAGCCATATGTGTAACCTGTGGTAGGGATGCACACAAGGGCGATTGTGCACCTCCTTCTCCCCACTGTATAGACTGCAATGGCTGCCATTCCGCCTCCTCTCGGGATTGTCCCGTATATCTTGATTGGTGCGCTGTCCCGGGTAAAGGAAAAAGTGCGTTACCCTGTCACTCGCAAGTTACTGGTTAGTCACAAACCCTGCGTTCTCCTTTCTGGCACTTATAATTCTTTTCTTGTTACCCCTCGACCCTTGAAGGACATGGCCACACAGACATGCGACCTCCAATTCAGCTCTGAGGTTGTGAAGTCGCCCAATGTCAGGGCAGCACCGCCATCCCCCCATTCAGCTGTGCAACGAGCTGTCAAACTCTAGCCTCAAGGGGCAAAGCCACCAGCTGCACAACCGGTAGGCCGGAAAGGACAGGAGACTTCCTTCGTCCCTCCAGCCAAACACCACCTGAGTCCTCCTCTAACCGGAAAGGCTTGAAGAAGTTCTCCTTCGCCAACTTGAAGATCCTCTCGGATGGTTTCGCCACGTGATACCTTAGCCTGGACAGCCTCCTTGTCGCCATTGCGTACCACCAACCGTTTTTCAGCGCTGGACTCCACAGACTGACTGCCCAAGCAAGTCGATGCTTTTGTGGACCCCATGGAGCACGATCCTCCTGCTTTTGTGCCCTGTAGTAGCGGCTCTTCACCGGCTGTCATTCGACAGCTGCCGTGCTGACACCCAACCCCCCCGACCCCCCAATCTCTTCCTCGCCATGACTCTCGTCCAATCGATTTGCTCGTGGCCTTTGGTCCCACAAAGGGGATTTGTGGCTGCTTTTGGCAGCGCAGCGCCCCCCTTGTACTCTGCCTACAGGAAACGAAATTGCCCCCTCGCAACTGCTTTGAGCTTTCACATTTCTTCCCAATTCGTATTGATTTTCCCCCTGAGGTCAGCATTCCATCTCATGGGCGCGTGATGCTGCCTACAGGATGACATTCATAGTCAAACCATCTCCCTGACTACCCATCTGCAAGTTGTTGTAGTTCGCCTTTTCCTTCCCCACCTGACTTTTACCCTCTGTACCATTTAAGTCCCTCCGTCATTTGATGTCACCAGGGCAGACATCCTTGAGCTTTTTGGGCAGCCACCTCCCGCAGTTTTTCTATTCGGTGGCAGCCTGCCCTCTCACACTGTCTGACACGCCAGGTATCGCCCCGCCCCGCACGTTTGGAGAGTCTCCGCAGCGTGCATTTTCGTCATCAGCTTCTTACTGCCCACTGCTTCGCATAATACTGTAAACCTACCTACTGTTGAGTAAATTATTACGTGTAAGGCAGCAGATAATATTTAATCGCACTCCATAACGATATTATAAATGTGAAAGTTTCATTGTTTGTTACACTTTCGCGCAACAACTACAGCCTGGATTCCGATGAAATTTTGCACACGGGTGGAGTTCGACCTGGGTAGGACATAAGATGCTTCCATACGCTGAAAAGATGCGTGGGATAATTTTCGATGTTGGACCATACTAGACGAACCAAGTGCGGGCAGAAGCTAATAAAAATTAAACAATAAAGAAGTAGTGCTCAGCGACCAAAAAAAAAAAAAAAAAAAAAATGCCCCTGTGCCGCGAAGCACGCTGGGAACAGTGAGGGCAGGATATTCACGTCTGTGGTGGCACAGAGGTGCTGCTGCCAGTGCCGGCAGCGCACTCTCGCCAAACTATTACAGTCTGCTGTCAGCTCAGTGCGCCGTACCGATCGGTTTGATTTCGTTTAGAGCTGCGATTTCCGATCGGTGATTGTCAGCAAGGGTCGGAGGCAGGGCCCATGTTTTCATGGCTGTATTAGGTTACAGTCAACAACACAACTAGACGATAAACCGAAATAGACAGTTTTAAGAGTGAGATTTTCACTCTGCAACGGAGTGTGCGCTGATATGAAACTTCGCGACAGATTAAAACTGCTTGCCAGACCGAGACTCGAACTCTGGACCTTTGCCTTTATTGGGCAAGTGCTCTGGCAAAGGTCCCGAGCTCGAGTCTCGGTCCGGCACATAGTTTTTATCTGCCAGGAAGTTTCATAGAGAGATTTATTTCAAAAATTCATTTTATAATCTTTCTCTTGATTTTTGCAAAATCATTAACAAGTACCGTTAAATCTAGACTTGATCCGGCCTTGTTTTCGACTACTATGAGTGACAAATGTCGGAGCCGAGATTGACCCATAACATTCATAAATAAGTTTTGATAATTTTAATTTTCTGAATCATCTTTCGGCTGTTGCAGAAGTGACAGGCATTGCCTAAAACAATAAAACTGCGGTAAACACTTCCATAATGTCGCATTGTAGCATTGCGTATTTAGTTGTAATTTTTTTACATAATTGGTGAACAGTCCACGTCGGATCCAATTTAGGTAGAACAAAGTAATAAGTATTAATAGACTGAAGTGAAAAATGAGAGCCTATTATATCAAATATTTACTTTGGAATTTTTGTACAATACTAAAGTAGCTTCATCTACACTGAGCAAAAATGATGGTGTTAGGAAATTAAATATTTGGCAGGCTACACTCACGGTAGTGAAACGTGTGTTTAAGTGAACTATAATTGTGTGTAGTACAATTCTGAAACTAGTGATTTAAATATTTCTTCCCTGTTTCGAAATCGGTAGTCAGAAGCTAGCTCATCAAAATGCTTTTTAATTTCCTTTTGCCGTTTTTCGTGAAAATTGGGCTCTGTGTCAAATTTTTTTGCAGTTTCACTGACTTTGCACTTGAATAATTCGAAATCATTTCTATAAAATATCAATTTTGTTTTAACATCTGCTAAAACTCTTCTTGCATCGTCCAGATCGATAATGCGCTTTTGTAAAATTTTGGATGTATAGTTCATGTCATTCAGTATTTTGTGCATGAATTCACAACGGAATACGAACGTGAAAGTTAGCACTTTTGTTTTAATACTATCTGCTTCGCTACACTCATCTTTACTGGAACTCTTCAGTAGTATTTCTGATGATGCCTTCTGATAAAAAATGAAGTTATATTGCATATATCGTATTAACTATACTAGGCTACGTAGTCGCATTAAATATTTTTTAGAGTGGTTTCTGGTTCGCCAGTGAATATCAATAGTTAATGCTATTCCCGAAAAAATTATGTAAGTCTTACATTGTTGCAAAAAAAAAAAAAAAAAAAAAAAAAAAAAAAAATCTCTGCTTCGAGACAACTGCTAACGGCATCATTTACCACTAAATTCAAATTAGGCACATACTCCACAGTTGGCTTAATGTTCTTAATCTGTTTTCGTACATCATTATCAACACCACTCATCACAGTGATCCCATCATGACCTTGACCGACACACTTTTTTAAATCAGTATTTTTGTGAATATAAAGTAATTTGATCACCAGCTTCACTAAATCTCCTGCACCATGTTTTATGAGTGCATAAAACCCTACAAAAATTCTTTTACTTGTATATCGATTGGTTGTCCATCTTCCGAGCTGGTTATTACTGCACATCTCAGAACAATGCTTAGCTGATCTACCTTCGATATATTCCGTATAGTGTCCAATATGATGGCGAAAACCATTGATCCTCTAATTTGATATAGCAGCTTATTTTCAAGTTTGTTCCTTAAGTACTCAATCATTTCATTTTTATTTGTTGGCGTCAGGTAACTTACACATCCCAAAAACAAAAAGGCATGATTCTAAAAATGATTCCGGATGTAAGCAATTGGAAAAATAAACAAAAAACAAAATGCTCAACAAGTTTCTTAGATGTGAAAATAATTACCTTTGGGCATATCCAAAACTTGCCGCAAAGTGTGATTATACCGGGTGGCAAGGTCAGAAAATTGCCATGGTATCCTTCCTCGTGACGTAAGGTCTCTCAATGTGCTTTAAAAGCCAACGAACTTTTTGCTAGAGTAAGTATGATATCGGATAACCTTGTAAGAAACATTTTCGAAAATGTCGCTTCTTTACGAATTTCGTTTTTAACTTCCTTGTCAACAGTATCATTCTTTCTCCAAAGTTTGTACACAGCACATGCTCCTACATGGCCACTCGAGGAACTGTGTTCTTTAATTCTTTCTGATAAGTGCTTCAAGTGCCGGCTACCCGTACACCATGCATTGGTGCTTTACCGAGCAAACAATCAGCAAAGTTGATAATAGGCAGCAGCTATAATTTAGGAACAACACAGCCGTAAACGTTTAACTGGTCTATACTTAGAAACTGAAACCTAGGACGATGTTGAAAAACACCTGTTGTTCTGGTGGGGATCATTGCTAATGCTTGGTTACCCAGATGTGCTCGAGTCAAATATTCCCTGCAATGCACTGACTTTATACGTAGTTATGAATAAACCTTATGTAAACATTGCCCTATGTATACTTCCGCGTTGGTGTTACCTCATTGACCTGTCGTTTATGAACACAGTGAAGTAAAATGTTAATAAGACAAGTTGTGCCGTAATGTCTCCGATAAGGCCGCAAAATCTCACAGCCGCACAAATATTACCGGCACATTTGCGCTGACTGGCCAGTAGTTATGTGAACACGTGCGATTAATTTCTGACACATCGGCCACATAAGAAAGTGGTGCCGGTTTCCCCGACGGGCTCGTACGTGTCATACACTCGTATCTCACCCACGGACGCATACTGGGGTCCATCCTGCTTAATGATGTCCCAGCAAGACAAAAAACGACATTGGCCGTCTACGAGGCTGACAAAGCCATCCTTGAAATCGTCGAACATAAATTCGCGATTACAGGCAGCACTCAGAACTGGCGAGCCTCGGCTGGAACGACAACGTCGACAAGTGCGAAGCAGTTCTGTTCACGCGCAGACCGCGTCTCCAGCTACTGCGCGAACATCGACACTCCGGGCAGTGCATGTGCACGTTTCTGAGAGGCAGTCAGGTACCTCGGTGTCCGGCTGACCCGCAAACTTACACGGGGGCACCGCATAGAAAACGCTGACAATAGAGTGTACACGAGTCCCAAACGACTCTACCCAATGCTCAACAGCGAAAGTATATTGAATAGGAGGGTGTCGAGGTCTATATACACGACGCCGATTAGATCTCTGATGACGCACGCAGCTCCCGCCTGGGAATACGCAGCTGCTCACGCCTGCGCTTCAGAACAAAGTACTGCGTATCATTTGCAAAGCTCCACAGTACACACGCACCGCGGATACTCACAATGCACACCGCTTCGAAACCCTGGAGGACCTATTCAAATAACTCGCCACACGACTATACTGGAAATCGAGACACTCGAAAAATCCTTTCATCCTCGCTCTGGAGAGGTATGATCACAATCGTAGGTGGAGCATAAGCGACCAAAGACGTTACTAGCCGGCACACAGCGGCCCACGGCGAGCTGACGCACCCTCCCAGCGAGACCCTCCACGAGTGGACGTGCCGCCACCTGCCACGGCCGACCGACACGCTACAGCAGGGAAGTCCATAGACCCGCACACTGACGCACAAACAAATCGCCAACACTGCGAACCCGGTACACGAGCTGTCGGACACTAACCGATGATGGACTGAATTTCTGATGGTGGTTGAGAAGTCAACGCCGGTACCGAGCTGCAGCCGTCGAATAACAGCGCCTCACAATGGCAAAGGCGCAGTACCGACCACTCAGCTACGATCTGCTGCAGATAGCGAGCAACCGTCTACTGCTCCCACTACCCGGCACGACCATCGCAGAGGTCTCCTTCCCTCCGCTCTCGCCTTCATACTATTTTTCCTCTCCCCTTCAAACTACTACCCTTCGTTCAACTTTCGAGCCGGCCGCGGTGGTCGTGCGGTTCTAGGCGCTCCAGTCCGGAGCCGCGCTACTGCTACGGTCGCAGGTTCGAATCCTGCCTCGGGCATGGATGTGTGTGATGTCCTTAGGTTAGTTAGGTTTAATTAGTTCTAAGTTCTAGGGGACTGATGACCACAGCAGTTGAGTCCCATAGTTCTCAGAGCCATTTGAACCATTTCAACTTTTGACCCAGTTTATCTCCAGATAAGTGCATATTAATAGTTAATCATAACCAGACGTACGCAAACTTCACAGCAGCCACATCCTTCCGACACTTCGTCTAGTGAAAACTAATCTCCGTGCAGAGACGGCAGTAGACTTGTTGTGTTGGCCGCCGTGCCGGTGTGGACGTGGAGACGTGCCACCCTTTCGGATGCAGAAAATTTATAGAAACGACGATCGATAGCAATGCCAATTGATTTTAAGAGAGTGAATTAAAATAGCTCAAACTTCGCAAATACGCATTTTAACAGTCAGGTTGAAAGCGTATGTTAGTTTAGAAAAAGAGCTGGTACAGAAAGTGAAGCCACTGAAGGCAGTACTTAACCTTCATTAAGTGATCCGGTAACCTTTGAACTCCCTCGATATCCGAATCCGATGGATAGAGCCATACAGTTCACCATTGGGACTGTTATTTGCTACACTGGTGACGAGCCGATCACTAACGCAATCCTGTAAACCGTCCGAGACTGAGATCCACATTTTCTCATCTTATTTTACGAAATTCAGAGAGCAGTTGGTTACAACACTTTATCGGGATCTACGATTGAGGATCATTCGGTTAGGGGAATTCCCTGCACAAGCACCTGAGTTACCACGCTTAATGCCGTATTACTGCCGCGGGGAATTCTGGGACCGAGCGGAGCAAGGCCGGGCAGACGCGGCTGGAAAACCTCGGTCGGTGCTTCCCAGGGCCGACAACTTCGCGCGCAGTAGCTACCGTTTTCGACGTTAGAAATGATGGGTAGCAGCGACGGTGATCCGTAATAATACATTGCAGACACTTTATACTCAAATGTGGACACACACTGTACTGTGAAACACACTGCTAGTGATTCAGCGCCACTCACTGTTGCTTCCCAAAGATTGACAGCCGTGGCAACTCCGACTACAGCCGAGAATACCCGAGCGGCCGCAGGGTCCACGTCTTGGTGGACAAGCAATACGTTTACGTTCTGGAGGTGGCAGAAATTCTTGTGGTTTCAGTTCGTGCCATTCGGGTTTATTGGTGAGGGTCCAAAAAGATAAAAGACGAAAATTCTTGATCCAACTAAGGTATTACGTAACTTTTACCAGCGTCGTTCACGGAGGCCGGGGGCCCCGCCCAGTCGTGCGCCACTGGCTGTGACGTCAGACGTCGGACACGCTCCACGTTCGGACGCACGGTCCGGCTTTGCCGCCGGCACACGGGACGAGTTAGCTGCCGCTGACGCGGCGCTCTGCGTGTCTTGTGACGCCACTTCCTCCTATTTCACGTTGAGCAGCCATTTCGTCACGTCAAACATAACCGCTCATGTTACACTAGCAGTTATTTCAGTAACTGGCTCGCGCCATCTGTTCACTGAAGATCGTCAACCCATTTGAGATCTGGCTACACCATCTGTGAGGCGTTCTATACCTGTGGGACTGCACGCCATCTATTGATTGAGCTGTTTACTATTTCGGGCGCTGTCACTACTTTCAGCACAAAGAAGTAAAAAAATAAAGTTAATGTCATAGCGGTAGCTGATGGGAGTGGCCTTAAAGGTCTAGTCACCGTTCTGTGTGTCAGTTTAGTTCGGGCAATAAATTCGAGCGACTTCGGAAATAGCTGCCAGAGGTCGGTATTTTTCTCTGGCAGTTATCTTATGCGCTCGTAGTTCTAGTTCTCTGGCAGGTAACGGGCTACTACTGCGTGTAACCTGGAAGTTGGTAACTGTGTTCCTAACCCCAATTAAAGGTCGTAGAACCCGGTGATATTTCCAGAGGATAGTTACTGGAGTGAACAAAATATATCCGTATTCTTACGGAAATAACCGCTGGCCATCGGGTCTTCCGGAGATTTAAAATAACGGGATTCTATTCTTTGCATTTCTTGTAGTTCTGGAACAGGTGTCACTCTCTTTCCGGCTTTTGGTTGCATTAGAGGGTGCTGACTTTCGTTTCGTGTTCTTGTTTTCCTCTGTGTTGTTGCCACTAGCTTAGTAGTACAAGCAGTAGTCCTATACATGGAAAGCTACGAAATATTGTAAAGAGTATGCATCATGTTAATATTTATTTAGGGTTTTCACACTTACTGAAATATTTGAGTATTGTAGGGGATCTAAAAGTGGAAAATAGTTGAGTATCTTGTCAAAGTATACCATATCCCTAATGCTTAGTGGCATCATTGTGATGAAATATCACCCTCATTAAAGTGTATGTTATCAACTTGACTACAAAAAGCTTGTGCCATTTTATGAAACATAGCTTTCTAAATAAGTTTTCTGAATTTGTACACATCCATTGCAAATGGGCTTTCTTTATTTAATTAGTTTTTGGTAAATAACTTCGAAACATTTTCTACTTAGTACTGAGCACATGAATTTTATAGAGAAAAATGGTACAATGAAATAATTATACTTGAGACACATGTATGGCAAATTAACCATTTCATGGAGGTATATATGGAATGAATACAGGTATGCTTACAGCAATAATCGGGTCATATACTTCGTCTGTGGTATTTAAATAAAAGCATAGATTTACTTATAATGGGGCCTACTAGTATTTGTGCATACTACATGAACGTGTTTGAATAGAATGTGCTTTTTCGTTTTCAAAAAGCTCGGCTCAGTTCATTTTCTATCATGTAAAGCAACACTAAAACACTTTGTCAGTTGCACTCAATGCCATATAGAGGTTCTGTTATATGCAAAAATTAGCCGTTTATTTTGAGTGCTAATCTGTCTAGTTCATGAATAAGTCTGTCATTATATTAAATTGTAGAAAGGAAAAAAAATGAAAGTAGGTAGGTGACATTCACAGATGAAGTGTTTACTATTGTGTCATATGCGTTACCAAGGGGAAAAAAGCAAAACTTGGAATCGGCAAGTAAAGTATTCTTCAAGACAGGAGATTTTGTTACTGAGCAATGTCTGAAAACTTAATGCAATTCCGTATTTCCAACAACAATACTATTAATTCAGACTCTCACAATCTGGATACCCAGAGAAGAATTAGAACGACAGTGTAAAGAAAGTATCGTAATGACGTCTGATCTGTTTAAATTTGTTAGCCTTACGAGGTCAACATAACCAACCATCCAATAGAATCCTTTGTACAATGATGCAAAACGTAAGAGAAACACAAGAAACCGAAGGCTTGGAGATATGCAATTCAGTCATTTTCACACACAAAAAATTAAGACCCTCAAAGGAGCTGAAGAAATCGAGCAATTCTCCAAATCTCACATAAAACTTGGATTAACGTACCCACGCTTTCCTCAAATGGACTATCTATTACAAGACTAAACGAACCTATCACGTTACGCATACTTATTCTATTAAGTGAAGAGCACAAGAAATTAAGCTTCGAATGTTACCTACAGTATTCATCTTACGTATTCGTTCATACTCAAGAAAGCACGTTTCTGATATTCCACTTAAACAGTGCTGTCGCGAAATTCCGCTAACTTTCTGTTGCAGCTGACAGGATATTTTTTTTAACAGCGGCCGATAACCTACATAGCTACATATGAAACCCCAATAACCGCCCAAACATCACCTGAAATGTACCGGACGGTTAATTAGCTAAGGTTGTCGCACGATCCATACGACATTCCTGTCACTTTGCACTTCTCTCGGTTATAATTAAACTGATAACTAAACTGACAAACGTGTGGTTCCTGAAGAGGGGCAGCAGCCTTTTCAGTAGTATCAGGGGCAGGGCAACAGTCTGGGTGATTGACTGATCTGGCCTTGTGTTGTTGTGGTCTTCAGTCCTGAGACTGGTTTGATGCAGCTCTCCATGCTACTCTATCCTGTGCTAGCTTCTACATCTACCAGTACCTACAGCAACCTACATCCTTCTGAATCTGCTTAGTGTATTCATCTCTTGGTCTCCCTCTACAATTTTTACCCTCCACGCTGCCCTCCAATACTAAATTGGTGATCCCTTGATGCCTCAGAACATGTCCTACCAACCGATCCCTTCTTCTGGACAGGTTGTGCCACAAACTTCTCTTCTTCCCAATCCTATTCAATACTTCCTCATTAGTTATGTGATCTACCCATCTAATCTTCAGCATTCTTCTGTAGCAACACATTTCGAAAGCTTCTATTCTCTTCTTGTCCAAACTATTTATCGTCCATGTTTCACTTCCATACATAGCTACACTCCATACAAATACTTTCAGAAATGACTTCCTGACACTTAAATCTATACTCCATGTTAACAAATGTCTCTTCTTCAGAAACGTTTTCCTTGCCATTGCCAGTCTACATTTTATATCCTCTCTACTTCGACCATCATCAGTTATTTTGCTCCCCAAATAGCAAAACTCCTTTACTACTTTAAGAGTCTCATTTCCTAATCTAATTCCCTCAGCATCACCCGACTTAATTCGACTACATTCCATTATCCTCGTTTTGCTTTTGTTGATGTTCATCTTATATCCTCCTTTCAAGACACTGTCCATTCCATTCAACTACTCTTCCAAGTCCTTTGCTGTCTCTGACAGAATTACAATGTCATCGGCGAACCTTAAAGTTTTTATTTCTTCTCCATGGATTTTAATACCTACTCCGAATTTTTCTTTTGTTTCCTTTACTGCTTGCTCAATATACAGATTGAACAACATCGGGGAGAGGCTACAACTCTGTCTCACTCCCTTCCCAACCACTGCTTCCCTTTCATGTCCCTCGACTCTTATAACTGCCATCTGGTTTCTGTACAAATTGTAAATAGCCTTTCGCTCCCTGTATTTTACCCCTGCCACCTTTAGAATTTGAAAGAGAGTATTCCAGTCAACATTGTCAAAAGCTTTCTCTAAGTCTACAAATGCTAGAAACGTAGGTTTGCCTTTCCTTAATCTTTCTTCTAAGATAAGTCGTAAGGTCAGTATTGCCTCACGTGTTCCAGTGTTTCTACGGAATCCAAACTGATCTTCCCCGAGGTTGGCTTCTACTAGCTTTTCCATTCGTCTGTAAAGAATTCGTGTTAGTATTTTGCAGCTGTGACTTATTAAACTGATAGTTCGGTAATTTTCACATCTGTCAACACCTGCTTTCTTTGGGATTGGAATTATTATATTCTTCTTGAAGTCTGAGGGTATTTCGCCTGTTTCATACATCTTGCTCACCAGATGGTAGAGTTTTGTCAGGACTGGCTCTCCCAGGGCCGTCAGCAGTTCCAATGGAATGTTGTCTACTCCGGGGGCCTTGTTTCGACTCAGGTCTTTCAGTGCTCTCTCAAACTCTTCACGCAGTATCGTATCTCCCATTTCATCTTCATCTACATCCTACATTTCCATAATATTGTCCTCAAGTACATCGCCCTTGTATAGACCCTCTATATACTCCTTCCACCTTTCTGCTTTCCCTTCTTTGCTTAGAACTGGGTTTCCATCTGAGCTCTTGATATTCATACAAGTCGTTCTCTTATCTCCACAGGTCTCTTTAATTTTCCTGTAGGCAGTATCTATCTTACCCCTAGTGAGATAAGCCTCTACGTCCTTACATTTGTCCTCTAGCCATCCCTGCTTAGCCATTTTACACTTCCTGTCGATCTCATTTTTGAGACGTTTGTATTCCTTTTTGCCTGCTTCATTTACTGCATTTTTATATTTTCTCCTTTCATCAATTAAATTCAATATTTCTTCTGTTACCCAAGGATTTCTACTAGCCCTCGTCTTTTTATCTACTATATCCTCTGCTGCCTTCACTACTTCATCCCTCCAAGCTACCCATTCTTCTTCTACTGTATTTCTTTTCCCCATTCCTGTCAATTATTCCCTTATGCTCTCCCTGAAACTCTGTACAACCTCTGGTTCTTTCAGTTTATCCAGGTCCCATCTCCTTAAATTCCCACCTTTTTGCAGTTTCTTCAGTTTTAATCTACAGGTCATAACCAATAGATTGTGGTCAGAGTCCACATCTGCCCCTGGAAATGTCTTACAATTTAAAACCTGGTTCCTAAATCTCTGTCTTACCATTATATAATCTATCTGATACCTTTTAGTATCTCCAGGGTTCTTCCATGTATACAACCTTCTTTCATGATTCTTAAACCAAGTGTTAGCTATGATTATGTTGTGCTCTGTGCAAAATTCTACCAGACGGCTTCCTCTTTCATTTCTTAGCCCCAATCCATATTCACCTACTACGTTTCCTTCTCTCCCTTTTCCTACACTCGAATTCCAGTCACCCATGACTATTAAATTTTCGTCTCCCTTCACTGTCTGAATAATTTCTTTTATTTCATCATACATTTCTTCAATTTCTTCGTCATCTGCAGAGCTAGTTGGCATATAAACTTGTACTACTGTAGTAGGTGTGGGCTTCGTATCTATCTTGGCCACAATAATGCGTTCACTATGCTGTTTGTAGTAGCTTACCCGCATACCCATTTTCCTATTCATTATTAAACCTACTCCCGATTTACCCCTATTTGATTTTGTGTTTATAACCCTGTAGTCACCTGACCAGAAGTCTTGTTCCTCCTGCCACCGAACTTCACTAATTCCCACTATATCTAACTTTAAACTATCCATTTCCCTTTTTAAATTTTCTGACCTACCTGCCCGATTAAGGGATCTGACATTCCACGCTCCGATCCGTAGAACGCCAGTTTTCTTTCTCCTGATAACGACATTCTCTTGAGTAGTCCCCGCCCGGAGATCCGAATGGGGGACTATTTTACCTCCGGAATATTTTACCCAAGAGGACGCCATCATCATTTAACCATACAGTAGAGCTGCATGCCCTCGGGAAAAATTACGGCTGTAGTTTCCCCTTGCTTTTAGCCGTTCGCAGTACCAGCACAGCAAGACCGTTTTGGTTATTGTTACAAGGCCAGATCAGTCAATCATCCAGACTGTTGCCCTTGCAACTACTGAAAAGGCTGCTGCCCCTCTTCAGGAACCACACGTTTGTCTGGCCTCTCAACAGATACCCCTCCGTTGTGGTTGCACCTACGGTACGGCTATCTGTATCGTTGAGGCACGCAAGCCTCCCCACCAACGGCAAGGTCCATGGCCTTGTAACATTCACTAATTCCACAAGTTCCCCTTTCTGCACATTCTGTTCAAAGCCTATTTTATTATCTTTCAACCAGCTTACTATTTCGTCTCTCCTCGCAGCAGCCGTTGGTGCCTGTACAGAACGGTACTGCGCATTGTCCATTATAAAAACACTTCCAGAACTGACGTTTGGTAGGAAACGAGTAACGAACCAGTCGTTGGATGTATCTGCATTCATCTCCTCGGGCTAGTCGACAGTTTTTTATTTGACGGAAACGTCATCATAGCGCCGGGCACAAAACCGTTCATAGGGCCACCACGCACTATAGTTGGTCGCCCTCGCCCTCCCTCGCCAGTTGGTACACTCGTAGTTCCGTGGCGGGTGTCGTCTGACCCGGCGGAACGCGCACGGCGCACGTTGACCCATGTTTCGTCAATCCGTATTACATTTTCCGGATTCACTGGTAGCAACTCGCGCAGCAAACAACATCTCCATACCCGTACAATGTCTCCGCATTCCAACAATACCTTTCGTCCTGAGAACTTATTCCAACCGAAGTCAATTTTTTTCAAAACAATCGAGAGACTTTTCGTTCTGCCTGTGAACAGACACCGTCCGACAGGGACGCCGTCAACTTTTTAAGTGTCGAATACTTCTTCGCACTGTAGCATGCATGTATGTGTTGCCTGACAGCACTTTCGTCAAAGTGATCTGTTTCAGTCACACGACACATTCTCTTCCTCGATTTTCCAGGCGCCACAATAACAGTGCTCGCAGCTGAGATGGCAGCGTCTTTATAATTTGAGACTCTCTTCACTGTCGCTGTAGAGATGTTGGATGTTTCTACCACTCAGTCAACCACTATACTCACTGATATCAAAGACCCACCATTGTCCCTTTCCCTTTCAAAATAAAAACTCAATCCGTATATAAAATAGCACGCTCGGGATTTCAGCGTAGCTCCCTTTCCGAAAGCCCTTTTCTTTGCGCTACAGGCAGCCATTTTCCAGTTATAGACACTTATACATACTTATGCACACTTTTCCACTTGTACACACTGCAAGAGACTCACAGAAGTAGCGGAATGCACACGCATACCCACAAACCTGAACGTAGCACGTGGCTGACTGAAAGCAGTGGTCGCCCTGGGGCGTTGCCACGGTAACCTAAATATAAGCTCACGATGTGATTGGCCGACGCGGATGCTCGAAGCACGTGCGCCAAGGGCGCGTCAACTGTCAAGAACTCTTCTCTCGCCGTACGGGGTACAGGTACGAGTAGCCATCTCCGCCGTCGTCATAGGGAGTCGAAAGCAGTGGCTGCCGATGCGGGCACGGTGTTGTGCTTACGCAAATGTAACAGCAGCTCCTGCGAACTTCCAGAGAGGGCCGCAGTGGCGCACGATGGCAGGCGAGTCGGACACCGACACCGGCCGTTCGGTGTGCGGAAGGTCTACTGAAACAGCGACAGCTTTCACGAAGCAGTACTGAAAACGCTAGTACGCGGGGCAAAGACTATTACTGACGACAACCGACCACAATCTGTATCTGAGCATTTGGAGCGCGTGTTCGGAGAAAACGATTACTGCCGGAACTTTATAGAGTGCCGCGGACGTAATACGCCTCGTGAATCGGCGGGAGAGGCCGAGACGGCTACGTTCGTTCCTGCTGTGGAGCAACTACTAGCGAGAGACACGTGCGCTGAGAGCGGCGTTCCGGCGCGCCTCCCGGGTAGCAGGTACGTCGAAGACGACGTAGCTGCTCCAGTTGTCCCCTGTGAATGTGCCAGTGCTTCACTGTCACCAGTGTTGCCGTGCGATCTGCAGAGCATTCGCGAGCAGCGCGGGGCCGCCTGGCCGCCGGGGCGAGCAGCCGGCCGCCGCCGGCCGGCCGCAGACTTTAACAGCGCCAGTGCCGAGTTACAGGAAGACGGCACTGACAATGCGTCCTGCGAGTAGCAGTAGGGGGTAGGAGGTGCAGGAAGCGCGGAACCACCTCGTAACGAGAAACTGAGATTCGTTTCTTTCCTTTTTACAAATAAAGGTTCTATTAAATTGGAAGTGTTACGTGTGGATCAGTTTCGGTTCTTGCCACCAGCCATCACAACTTGTCTCCTTCCTCGCTTCTGTCGGTGCTGACTCCCACAGCAGCCGACACAACATAAACAGAGGGAACTCAGCTGATTGTGGCCTACAAAACGGGCATAAAGCTTGTGAAAGAAGCCACAGTTTTTACCCGTTTGGCAGGGCATGGGGGCGCGCTTTGGATATCGAAGGCAAGCAAAGACGTAGACTCGATGCTCGTGGGGATGAAAATGGCGCCGGCTGCTAGCGCCCCGTGCCGTCACGAGGAAGGACAGGCCGTGCGTCACGTGACACCGCGGCCGCCTCGCCAGGGCACACACTTGGGTAACTGTTCTCGTCCGCTTCTTTCAGTGCCGTCGCCAAGTGCGGCGTGACGGCCGACTACAGATATCGGCCTCTGCACTAGAGCACGTCAAAACGCTGCTCAGTCTCGCTCGCTTCTCGCTGAGTACGCGCCTCATTATCGCTGGCACAGGCGCGTGAGGTGGGGGTGACTGACGTCACGCTACGAAACTGATCTGAGACGAGGATTGTCGAATAGGACACGTGCCGGCCCGAAACTGCGAGACCGCGAGCTGACCGAGAGACTCGCATTATCGTAACCTAGTGGTAGACAGTAAACTCAGCATGAGTGGTTCCGGAACCGGGAACAATGCGATGACTACCATCTCAAAAGATGTTGTGTTGAAGAAACTTGCTGATGCGAAGTACATTCTGATAAATAAAGTGGGAGTAAGGAGTGGCAGCTCCAGTTGGGAAAAATTTAAGGTTCGCTCTTCAGTTATTACTAAATAATTACAGAATAGAGCCTCCGAATTCGATACGTGATAGTATTTGATTAATCGAATCGCTTCGTTTGTGTAGCATTTTGTAATGAATTGATACGTTTGTTGTGTCCGTAAACGAAAAGAAAAGTTGTCTTCGTGAAACATACATGAAGGTGTTTATTACGACTGTTTCAGGTGGTTGTTGGAAGAGATACACGTCTTCCAGTTGGTTAGGTTCAGTGCCAAAATGGAAATTGTGGAGCATTGCTTGCTTACAAAGGAAGCACAACTGCAATGAACAGACATAAGCGTAAGGATAATCGACACTTGTCAAGCGTTGCAGCTGCCAGTGCTGATAAAATATCTACTAGGGACAAATGTGTTTTAATGTGTGCAACAGACCTCTGACCATTTTATATGGTAAGTGGTGAAGAATTCGTAAGCTTAGCTCAAGAACTGATAAATACAGGAGCAAAATGTGGACAAATCACCGCCCAAGACGTGCTACCTTCCCCAAGGACTGTAGCACGACGTATTAAGCAATTGGCTGATCAAGTCAGGAGTGAACTTATTCCAGTAGTGAAAGACGCAATTGGTGAAAACCAGTGTCCAATGACGTGCCATCTGTGGACAGACAGTTATTGTAAGACCCATTGCCTGACCGTCACATCCAGCTATATTGATCAGTCGACGGACAAATGGAAACTAAAAGTCAGTGTACTCTTAACTACGAGGTTTTTACGATGTTGCCAAGACTGGTGAACATATCATTACGGAAATGTATGAACAAATGGCAGAGTTGCTGATAACGTCCTCGGAACTAAGACAGGTTACTTTCGTTACAGATCAGGGAGCTAACACCAAGAAAGCACTAGAAGCACACAAACGACTCCCATGTGTGACGCACTGTATTAATACAGCACTGAGGCACACATTCAATGAAGGTTTCTTAATGGATGAGATTCCTGCAGCGTATGACTCCATCCCGACAGTACGTAAGCTAGTAGGCTTTATGAAGCGGTCTGGCTTAGTCGCGAGATTAGATAAAACCTTCACCATGATGTAGAGACCAGGTGGAACAGTGTGTACATGATGTTAGACTCATTCCAGTCACAGAGAGACCAAATAGAGACCGTTTTGCGTGATCCAAACAAACACGAGATGATGACGTCGTATCAGAATGCGACTGTGGAAAGCGTTATTCAATTTCTGAAGGTTTTCAAAGAGGCCACGGACGATTTGGAAGGAGACAATGAGCCAGAACTACCATTTGTAGTGCCGTGGATTTTGAAACTGATAGGACTCTGCGGAACTGGAACCGACGATGTGACAATGTGTAAGCTAAAGAAAAGGCCAGAACTGTTTATAAAACAGAAAGTTCTAACTGAACTACATGACATTCATTACGTGGCAACTTTCTTGTATCCCTGTTTCAAGGAACTATTAGTTTTTCCCGAAGAAAGAAGAGAAAAAATTCATCAAGATGTGCGAAAAATGTTAAATAACGTTGTTGATACGAACGTAACCAAAGATGTCATCACTTCTCCCGCAAAAAAAGTTTCAAAATTGGCGAACATTCACCTCAAATTCGAAAGATGAGGTTGAGAAATATGTGAACATGGAGAGTCCAAACGATGAGTTCATAGACCCTGTCGAAACTCAGCAAACAAGTTTTCTGTATACCTGCCAGTAATGCCTCGAGTGAAAGAAATTTTAGTAAGGCAGGGTTGGTACTGACTCAGAAAAGAAGTTGTCTAGATTCCGACCGCGTTAATGATATTCTCATCATCCATAACAATAAGAGAACCAAATAAGCTAAATTCGAATCATAGAAGCAAGGGCGACTGACAACTGGTTTTCTGAGGTGTGTAAGTAATCAGATATCATACTGAGAAGTGATAAGTACTGACTGCACAATTATGCAGTGCATATTACATACTTCATACTAAGTAAAGTAAATTGTTGTATAACTGTGGTTCTAACAGGAGAACAGACTCTACTGCAGTGCAATATCCTCAGAAATGGGACTGCTGAATTAAGGTTTCAGATTAATTTGCGAAACTATATTCTACATTATTCATTTTGAATATGTACACTTTCTTTTAACAAAATGAATTTATTATTGTGTACTACGGTCGTTTACATCGCTTGAGTAGAAGAAAATTGGTTGTGTATAAGACGCTACTTCTTCACTAAATAACAGATTTATTCCAACGTACTGTTTAGCAGGTGGATCGCATCCTCAGCTGCTGCTGTAAATCGTTTTTCTTTTGGGTGCTATTGTACGACTGCCGGTACAACAGTCTTTGGTTGGTCAGTTAGTTAAATGTTCGATAAATCATTTGAATGATGTGAAAAGATCGTCTTTTTTTCTCTGGCTACCACCTTTTCAATAGACATTCTTCAATGGAACAGAAGGAGTTGTCCAGGAGAAGTGATTTTTAAGTTCGATTTAAAACTCATTTTGCTACCTACCAGACATTTTAATTTTTAAGTTCGATTTGAACTTACTTTGCTACCTGCCAGACATTTTATGTTTTTGGGCAAGTGATCAGAGATATTTGTTGCTGCATATTGAACTCCTTTCTGAGCCACTGACAGCTTTAACAATGGGTAAAATCTTTTTTCCTTCCAGTGTTCTCCCTATGGACAACACTGTTCTTCTCAAACTGTGATGGGCTGTTTATAACGAATGTCATTAGCAAATATATGTATTTTGACGGCGCAGTTGAAATGCCAACCTCCTTGAAGATTATTGTGCCTACATGATTTCCGTGAGTGAACATCGCATATTATTTTTACTGCTCTCTATTGTGCAATCAGTATTTTCTTTCTAAATGATGAGTTACCTCAGAACATCATTGCATAACGCATTTCTCTTTGTTGAGTTCAAGCATCGTAATCTTAAGGTTCTTTCAGGTTTAGCAACGGGTGGATCCGGCTATTTGTAGTTTTTCTTATGTATGTTACTGTGATTTGTATATTTTCAGTCAGAAAACACTGCATATAAAAATAAAATTGCAAGGCAGTGATGGTTAACAGAAGGATATCAAACGATAACAAACGATAACTACGTACAGTGATTAATACATTAAGCACCTATGACCTGAAAAGTGGAGCACCTCAGAAGGTGGTCGTTTCCTTCAAGCGTTCCAAGTACGTAGCTACAGAGCCTGCCAAAGACTGTTCGTAAAGTCCAAAGCACCTGCCTTCTCGAACATTCTGCCTGTACAGTGTTGTTGCAAAAGTGAAATATCTTTTATAGAACTAGGGTCTACAACAAAATAAAAATAAAACACAAAAGTTACACAGTTAGTTTTGATAGTAAGCGGTACAAAATTAACTCTGAAACAGATATGTTAACAACCTTGCCCTAGCTGACGGCAATCTTTAATGCTGACGGAGGTCGTAATAAACGCAATGAACCGTATTAAGTCGTCGAAGAGTCGAAGAGTGAAGAAACAGTGGGATAATAGCTAAATAAAGAGGAAGAAATAAACACAAGCATGAAGGCAATACTGCCTCGTGATGACTGGGTGTTGTGTGATGTCCTTAGGTTAGTTAGGTTTAAGTAATTCTAAGTTCTAGGGGTCTGATGACCATAGATGTTAAGTCCCATAGTGCCCAGAGCCAACCATAAAGGCAATAAACTTCAAAACTAATTCCGTGAAAGGAAATCTTGCGTGTGTGCAGTTACACACGAAATAGGAAACATTTGTAAAACGAGACGTCACTTTAAAAACAACCGTAAGTACAAAAAAAATGGTTCAAATGGCTCTGAGCACTATGGGACTTAACAGCGATGGTCATCAGTCCCCTAGAACTTAGAACTACTTAAACCTAACTAACCTAAGGACATCACACAACACCCAGTCATCACGAGGCAGAGAAAATCCCTGACCCCGCCGGGAATCGAACCCGGGAACCCGGGCGCGGGAAGCGAGAACGCTACCACACGACCACGAGCTGCGGACGTAAGTACAAAACGCACACACAAAATTCAACATTAATATCTATGGTAGGCAGGAAAGTGGGTGGCTAGTTTTCCTTACTACTGCAAGAAATGACTTCGTGTTAATGCTTAGCTCAGACCCCACGATAAGCGCATCTTCATGTAGAAAATAATTTACAGTCGTTATCTCTCGCTTTATCATAAGGTTTCACGATTTCCCTTGTCGCCAGTACATGACAGTTTCTGAGTAACGTGAATGCCACCACTGATAGCAGTTTTACAGGAAACTTTGGCAGCTTTACTTTTATAGTTACGTGGACTGGATTTGTTCGAATGTCTCAGTTTTGATTCGGTCGACCGAAATGTGTCTTAAATCTCCCAAAATGCATTCATACATACCAGAGACAAAGCCACGGCGCGAAATTCATAGCAGGTCGTGACGTCACTCCAAGCCGGCCACCATGTTGTGTTTCGAAGCGTTTGTTTATCTACACGTTTGTTGGATCAAGTGCTACATTCGTGCTTAAAACTAGCGATTAAAGTGTTTACGTGTAGTGAAGCTACTGTGAACATGGTTTACAAATGTTGTGTGCCAAGGTGTCGTGGGAATTACGGAACTGGACCGAAAGTAATGTTGTTTACCTTTACGAAAGATGCGAGTCTGCGTCGGAAATGGCTTTCAGCGATTCATCGGGACAATTTCCAACCCACTGAGCACACGAAGGTATGTAAAAACTATATACCTAGTACAATTTTTTTCTGGTGGGATATCTTGAATTTTGGATATATTTGACTAAAATTGTGAGCAAAAGTTTGTAGTAAATAGTATTAGCTTTCAAGTGGCTTTATTTTGATTTTGAAAACGAAACATAAATTTGTGGCTCATGTTACCTTTTATTCGTGATTAAATTCCTATGCAGTTTGTATTTTGTTACGCATTACCGATACTTTTTATTCTCTTTTTGTAAGTGGGTGTTGTTTATCACTCTCGAATTAGTTAGCATGAGTGCTAACGAATTTTGAAACTGCTGTTTTCATGTTTAAAAAGCTGTATGAAGCATATCTGTGTTGTTTTTCTATGTGTTAGTTTTTCCTGTTAGACATTCTCCAACCCACGACCAAATAATTATCTTTCAACCTAACCTAACTTCAGGTTACGGTGCAGAATAGGTGTCTTCACAAACAGATTTCAGTGGCGTCCTGTATCACTTGAGCCGCCTCATATAACGATATTCTGATTAATAGTGCATCCAGTTACTTAATCTGTCTGGTATTTTAAATGTTTCAGATGGTTAACTGACATGACAAGTGTCCTTTAGTTCATACAGCACAGCTTGGTACGGAATGTTTAGTTGATATCTTCTTAACATACTTCCAGTTGGATGGTCATGACTGTCTTACTGAGGTGTGTCATTTATGTTGGCATCTGTTCAGCTTTATTTTGTGTTTGGCATGCGTTTGTTTTGGAGTTGTTGTTCTATCCAAACATGAAATTTGTGCTATATCAAGACCCTCATTCAGTCTTAGCTGCAATGGCACACTTTTAATATGTGCTGGCATAAAAACACCCACAGTGAAATATTATTCTGCAGCTGTTGATATCTCATATACCATGACAATGAAGAAACTGTAAAGTCAAAATTACATTAACATGCAGAATCCAACAGATTACTGAAATTTGGTGCCACTTAATCCATAATAGGAACTACACTCATATAGTTCCATAAATATTACAGTACTGCTGTAACATAAGCAGTTCACAGGTATATTCATCATATACTGATGCCTGTTGAGGTATGCTCCTAATGCTTATAGTACTAATTAATAAAAGAATATTACAATGGAATGTGCATGTTGTTGTAGAACATGGTATATTGCTGTTAGGCCTAAATGATTTGTGTATTTCCACTAAGGTGTCACCTGTCAAGTTGATATTGGTGTAAAATGAATGAGTATCCAGTGATTTTTACTTTCACATACAGACACACATCTCTAACTCATACTGTATATTGTACCGACTCACACTACTTTGTTGTAGGTTTGTGAACTTGACTTCACCGAATCTGACATCTGCTGGCATACGGAATGTTATGATGAAGTGAAAGGCACAATGCTTACTGTCAAGCTCTCAAGACCAAGGCTTAGAGAGGGTGCTGTCCCATCAGTGTTACCAGGCTGCCCAAGCTATTTGTCTACTCCATCCACCAGCTCTCGAGAAAGTGCAGAGGAAAGGCGAGCTAGATTGGACTATGAACATCTTCTACAAGCAATTAAAGACAGTATAGTAACCAAAACAGAGTATGATTCGAGGAAGTTATTTTCTGCTTTTGAAGCATTTCTGCAGTGCTTAGAAAGAGAAACAATTCCCAGAGAGTGGACCATTGTTAAGAGAAGTGACTATTTCTATTGCTTAACGTATTGCCTGCTCCATCTGTGTCTGTACATGTTGTAGTGACAAATAATTTGCAGTTGTCTGCCTATCGAAGTAACACTGAGATAAGAAAGATAGGCAGTAACAAAATATCAGACAAACTTTCAAATATGAATGATTTGTTTATTAGACAAAGTGAAAAATTAGTCAGTGCAAAAGAAAGTTCATTAAAAAGCCAGTGCCTTCTTATACAGGACATTTTAAATGATATGTGCAGTTCTGTAGATGAAGAAAACCAGAAACAGATTCAATTGTTAAGTGAGCAAGTTAAGTTGCTATGTAGTTGTAAGGAAAACTATAGGTTTAATCCTCACTTGTCTGTATTTTGTTGTATCCTGCATTCTATCCCCCCTCATGCCTATAAATTTTTGAGGTTGTCTGGCAATCTTATTCTTCCTCGTCCAAGAACTTTACAGAAAATATGTTCCTCATATACTAATGGTCCTCATAATGAACAAAATGAAGGTGCTATTCTCCTGTATATTAAGGAAAGATTTAAATCTTTGCAGGAAAGTGATTGTACCATTTCTTTAATGATGGATGAAATTCATATTAAACCTTATTTTGATCACAAGGGAGGAAACATTGTGGGGGAAGCATTTGGTAGTGACTAGGCAGCTACTACAGCATATGTCTTTACGATACAATCATTGCTGTCTTCTTTTAAAGAAGTAGTGCATGTCCTTACAGTGAGAAACCTTGTAGCTGAACAGCTATTTTTGTATGTTAAGAAAATATTATGTGGCCTTTATGACATTGGTTTCAAAGTTAATTGTGTAGTTAGTGACAACAACGCTATAAATAGGAAGTCTATGGCACTTTTTAGCTCACCTCCAAAACTCAGTATAGTTTACCCACATCCAGCTAATACAACTCAGCCACTATTTTTTATAATTGATTCTATCCACATCCTTAAGTGTACATGTAATAATTGGGTTAATCAAAAGAACTCTCAAGTTTTGCTCAAATATCCACAATTTGATGGAAGCAGTGACGATTGTCAGGTGTTAATGGCATCTTTTGAAGCATTGAGGCAGCTTCATGAGATTGAATGTAATGGTCTACTTAAGCACACTTATGGTCTTTCTTTGAAGTCTCTTTATCAATCTTCACTTGAGAAACAGAATGTGAGCCTTGTTTTGCAAGTATTCAGTGAATATACAGCTGGAGCCATTTCAACTGTAGGGGAACAGAGAAACTTGTTACATTACCAGACAACTGCAGAATTTATTAAAATTATACTTACATGGTGGAAAATTGTAAATGTTAAGACAGTTCACAAAGGAGTTCGACTTAATGATCTCTTCCAATGCCCTCGGTCTTTAAGTAATAATGATGAAAAATTAGTTTCTTTGGAAAAGTTTCTTGTGTGGCTCGATAAGTGGAAGGACCTTGGCCTGAAAAATAATTCCCTTTCAAAGGAAACCCATATAGCTCTGACACACACAACGTATGGTTTGATTGATATGGCAAGGTACTGTACTAAAGAGCTTGGTTTAACTTATTTTTTGCCTGGAAAAATTCAAACTGATTCTCTGGAATCAATGGCTGGCTCTCGTATCTCATATGTGTGAGACAAATTTTTGGAGTGGAAGCGAAGATGAGGATGAAGAACATGTTACCACTCATGTTGAATTCAAGTGCTTTTGGCAAACTGCCTGTTGCAGAAGGATTCACCTTTAATTTAATGATGACACAAAAGAGACTATACAAACAGACTCTGAGTTTATGGTTGACGTTACGTATTTGGAGGTCGATATCAGACAGGCAGAAACATACCTTCCAATATTAACATATTTAGCAGGGTATTGTGTTCGCAGTGTACTGAAGAAACAGCAGTGTGACGTGTGCAGCAAATACCTTCTCTTGTTGTTGTTGTTGTTGTGATCTTAAGTCCTGAGACTAGTTTGATGCAGCTCTCCATGCTACTCTATCCTGTGCAAGCTCCTTCATCTCCCAGTACCTACTGCACCCTACATCCTTCTGAATCTGCTTAGTGTATTCATCTCTTGGTCTCCCTCTTCAATTTTTACCTTCCACGCTGCCCTCCAGTACTAAATTGGTGATCCCTTGATGCCTCAGAACATGTCCTACCAACCGGTCCCTTCTTCTTGTCAAGTTGTGCCACAAACTCCTCTTCTCCCTAATTCTATTCAATACATCCTCATTACTTATGTGATCCACCCATCTAATTTTCAGCATTCTTCTGTAGCACCACATTTCGAAAGCTTCTATTCTCTTCTTGTCCAAACTATTTATTGTCCATGTTTCACTTCCATACATGGCTACACTCCAAACAAATACTTTCAAAAACGATTTCCTGACACTTAAATCTATACTCGATGTTAACAAATTTCTCTTCTTCAGAAACGCTTTCCTTGCCATTGCCAGTCTACATTTTATATCATCTCTACTTCGACCATCATCAGTTATTTTGCTCCCCAAATAGCAAAACTCCTTTACTACCTTGTCTCATTTCCTAATCTAATTCCATCAGCATCACCCGACTTCATTCGACTAGATTCCACTATCCTCGTTTTGCTTTTGTTGGTGTTCACCTTATAGCCTCCTTTCAAGACACTGTCTATTCCGTTCAACTGCTCTTCCAAGTCCTTTGCTGTCACAATGTCATCGGCGAACCTCAAAGTTTTTATCTCTTCTCCATGAATTTTAATACCTACTCCGAATTTTTATTTTGTTTCCTTTACTGCTTGCTCAATATACAGATTGAACAACATCGGGGATAGGCTACAACCCTGCCTCACTCCCATCCCAACCACTGCTTCCCTTTCATGTCCCTCAACTCTTATAACTGCCATCTGTTCTGTACAAATTGTAAATAGCCCTTCGCTCCCTGTATTTTACCCCTGCCACCTTTAGAATTTGAAAGAGAGTATTCCAGTCAACATTGTCAAAAGCTTTCTCTAAGTCTACAAATGATAGAAACGTAGGTTTACCTTTCCTTAACATTTCTTCTAAGATAAGTCGTAAGGTCAGTATTGCCTCACGTGTTCCAATATTTCTACGGAATCCAAACTGATCATCCCGAAGGTCGGCTTCTACCAATTTTTCCACTCGTCTGTAAAGAATTCGCGTTAGTATTTTGCAGCTGTGGCTTATTAAACGGATTGTTCGGTAATTTTCACATCTGTCAACACCTGCTTTCTTTGGGATTGGAATTATTATATTCTTCTTGAGGTCTGAGGGTATTTCGCCTGTCTCATACATCTTGGTCACCAGATGGTAGAGTTTTGTCAGGACTGGCTCTCCCAAGGCCGTCAGTAGTTCCAATTGAATGTTGTCTACTCCCGGGGCCTTGTTTCGACTCAGGTCATTCAGTGCTCTGTCAAACTCTTGACGCAGTATTGTATCTCCCATTTCGTCTTCGTCTACGTCCTCTTGCATTTCCAGAATATTGCCCTCAAGTACGTCGCCCTTGTATAGACCCTCTATATACTCCTTCCACCTTTCTGCTTTTCCTTCTTTGCTTAGAACTGGGTTTCCATCTGAGCTCTTGATATTCATACAAGTGATTCTCTTTTCTCCAAAGGTCTCTTTAATTTTCCTGTAGGCAGTATCTATCTTACTCCTAGTGAGATAAGCCTCTACATTCTTACATTTGTCCTCTAGCCATCCCTGCTTAGCCATTTTGCACTTCCTGTCGATCTCTTTTTTGAGACGTTTGTATTCCTTTTTGCCTACTTCATTTACTGCATTTTTATATTTTCTCCTTTCATCAATTTAATTCAATATTTCTTACATTACCCATGGATTTCTACCAGCCCTCGTCTTTTTACCTACTTGATCCTCTGCTGTCTTCACTACTTCATCCCTCAGAGCTACCCATTCTAGTTTCATACCGGACACAGTAGTTGGTCTCCATTCCCAAATTTGCATCTCACTCAGACTGTGGCCCTTAATTTGTTACTAATCTTTTTATTTTATTTTATTTTTTATTTTTTACTTTACTCATAAAACCCCTTGGCAGTGTGACGCTGTGTGCCAGACTTGGACCGCACATGTGTTTAATCTGCTAGAAAATTTCATAATAGCACACACTTTGGCACTGAGTGAAATGTTTGTTCTTGAACTGTTTCTGCCAGTAGCTGTAGAATCTTGTGTTACAGAAAATCACTTCACAGTATTAAAATACAAATTCGGTGTTCCATACAGTCAGTTTAATTGAAACAGTTTATTCTATCAGGAATAAAGTGAAAGAGTGCT
The DNA here is from genome assembly GCF_021461395.2 of Schistocerca americana. Classification (NCBI taxonomy): domain Eukaryota; kingdom Metazoa; phylum Arthropoda; class Insecta; order Orthoptera; family Acrididae; genus Schistocerca; species Schistocerca americana. The sequence continues at coordinate 720,204,306 of NC_060123.1, forward strand.
ACAATTTCTTTTCTTAAGGTGGTGTTTATATAGAAATTAAGGAAAAGTTCTTCCCACCTATATACATGGAGAGTATTCTTGCAAACATTAAGGAGTGTCATGCTGGTGCATTTTATTTGAATGTCTAGGACATTATATCCTACACCATTCAGTTTAATTTGGAATCAGTGTGAAATTATTAGTTTTGATTTATGATGTACATCTTTAGTTAATCCCAGAGTTAGTTCCATGATTTATTTTGTTTACACTTAAGTTCATTACAAGAAAATTCGCCTGCTTCTAGCTTATGGCAGGATTTTCAACAAATGTTGCATAGCTGTGCAGTAACAATATGAAAGAGTTCTTTCAGTTGTGGATCAGGTGTTCAACTGTAATGTGAGGTTGCTCTGATATGTCGTCGTACTCAGTATTGACATCACTTATTAGTTTCCAACGACTAGCTACATTTTCACTTTGTTGAATGTCCTTCAGTAGTGCCTCATCCCAGTGACACTTTTATATCATGGTGCATACATTCCAACAAATGTTTGTTGCTCTATTAATCTGTCTGAGTTAATACATTCGGCAGCAGTATAAGTCATCGTTAGTCACAATTATTAAATTTTATAGACAGTAAGACTGGTAATGTAACCTGTTATATGTGTTTAAAATGATTTGCAACTGTGTCATTTTTCACAAAATACAATATCTCAAATGTGTATAACTAATCAATCATTCTGTGTAATTCGACTAAAAGTAGAAAAGGCTTACTGCCTTTTAAGATGGAAATCGTGATCTATTTCTGTAATGAAACCTTGTTGTGCCCTGGATGTTGTAACAGCTTTTTCAGGAAGTAGATGTACATATGTCTGACTTAAATAAATTATTGTTCATTACTTCTAGTGTTTTATACATCCTACATCAACATAAACTATTAATAATTACGTCATTTTAAGCAAGCTGAGGACTACAGTTCTCATGCTACAGTAATTTGTCTACATATTACAAAGAATTAAACTTACTGTAGTCACCAGCAGAGATTTCTGATCTATCCCTGGAGTTACTAAAGTGCAAATGCGAATTGTAGTGTCCCTTGTTCTGAAGCTTAATACAATTCTTCGTATTATATACAGCATTCCCCTTTTTTTACAGGATAGCTTGTTTCCCTTCATGAGTCACTGTCTCCTGCGGTCACGTATGTAGACGCTTAATGAAATTCTATTACGAAATACAGCTTCAAACAATGGAACAAATTAATCTAGAAATAGGTTAAATTTATTATTGACGTTTTTAGCTTGACACATTGTCTCATTCCAACTGCTGCAAATGTCTGCTGAAGGTTTGTAGATTTTCACTGTTGACTTATATGCACGTCCTGTTGATAAAACTACTGTTGTTTGCAGGGCTTACACCATACATTTTGAACAGCTGACCATTATGGTCAGGAATACATCTAAAATTTCACTTAAACATATGTTGCTAATTCTTTTATCTGCAGAGTATTGTCAATCAGGCTTGTAAAGTTCTTTGCAACTCTTGTGAGGAAGTCAACAACTGCACACGGCTTATTACATGCTCAAAATCTGCCATATTTTTACAGGAAAGAAAATTTTCATTACAATAACAACGCATGATTAGTTTTGTTTCTGAGAACAGGTGAGTTAAAAGTGATTGTTTGCTTGGGGAATGTACTTAGCTTTCCTGAGGGAGCTCATTAAACAGTTACACAATATTTATTTAGGATACTGAAGGCAGAGGAATTTAATATTATGCACAGTATTAGTGCAGAATTTTTTTAAAATTTTTCAAATGTGTGTGAAATCTTATGGGACTTAACTACTAAGGTCATCAGTCCCTAAGCTCACACACTACTTAACCTAAATTATCCTCAGGACAGACACACACACCCATGCCGGAGGGAGGACTCGAACCTCCGCCGAGACCAGCCGCACAGTCCATGACTGCTGCGCCCAAGACCGCTCGGCTAATCTCGCGCGGCAGAATTTTTCAAGTGAGTGTAAATAATAGTCGTCTGGTCCAGAAAGAATGTACTTTATCACAGCGCATTTTTCACAAATGTACTTTGTTTTATCATGTATATCGCAACATTATTTACATCCCGCACTCGTACGTAACAGCCGAAAACCGATTCTTCTAACAGATAATAAATATAGTACAATATTACACCAATGTTGTGTGTTTCATCCGTAATGTATAAAATATTTTATTAAGAACCGACGGAACAATCAGTCATTGCAACACATGAAAATACATTGTAGGCTGAAGTGCGATTATGAATGCAGGAACAGCTGTCTCGGTCCGAACAGCGAGCCACTACGTCTCTCTCGTAACAGACGCAACAGCACGTGTCACGAGAGCGTCACGTGGGAGATTCCTGCTGGCCCCAGATAGTACTTTATCACAGTACATTTTTCACAAATGTACCTTGTTTTATCATGTATATCGCAATATTATTTACATCCCGCACTCGTTCGTTTTCACTGGTTATTGATAAGTCTTAAGCAATTACACTATCGGTAAAAAAGGATTATAAACTATAGCTTCCTCTATATCGCGATAGATAAAGTTACGTATTTTAACCATGCGGCAAAGTACCCTCCTCTTTGCTTGGTATCATTTGCCAAGATCTAGTCTCGTTATCTCCAGCGGTTTACGAGATCTGAAAGGCGCTATGAATATTTCATTCTCGGGCGTTGCGATCGAAAGTGAAGTTGCTGCAGATGCTCAATTTTTTCGAGATTGGAAGCAGATATTCATCCAATGTTTTACGAAAATTTCAAAACCTCATCTGTATTTCATACTCAGAAACAGAATGTATAATATGCATCGAACACAAATTCATAGCGACCCCAATTTTTGATGGCAACGTTCTCAAATTTGATACTCATATGTGAAATACCACAATAGTTATGACCATTACCGAAATGATTGCACTTCATCATGAAGTTCCCATATAAAGCTAAAAGTATTTCAGAAATTAATTATTTTTTACGGAACAGATTCTGTAAAACCGTTTGACAAAGATTTGCAGACCGTGCATCTCGATTCTTTCAGCGCAGCGCAGCGCCAAGCCAAACCGGGGCCGCTCTGCGTGACGTCACACGAGCGCGCCGTGACTTAAGCCACCTTGTTTGTGACGTAGGCACAGCGGACCTGTTGCCCGTACGCCGTGCTCCTCACGGAGTGTTGCTCAGCACGTTCAACTCCGTATTCACTCGTGGATTAAATACTAGCTGCTACAATCTTCCGTTACCAAAGTAAAGTTTCGATTTTGCAGTTCTTTGAACAGTAAGTACTTCATAAATGCTAATTTTGCTACTATTTATTAAGCAGAGAACACTTCTGTTTGATTCAGAAGCTATGCCGAAAGCTGCATTGTAAACTAACTAAATGTTTAAAAATACGTCTCCAAGTGTGTAAATCTACACTGCAAAAACTACACTGAATTTCAGTTTTCAGATACCGGTACTGGAAATGCCGAATAGCTGCAGTGTGTCTGGCTGTAAAAGTAATTACAGATCTCAAAACGAAACTATCAGTACATTTTCTTTACCAAGCGATGAGGAACTAGAGAAAAAGTGGCTAAGGAAAATTCCAACCGATTTCTCAAAGCTAAAGAAACCAGTAGTATGCATAAAATATTTTACTGAAGAGTGCATAATCGAGGTAGAAAGGCTCGTATTCCGTGGAGAAATAAAGACATTTGAAAGAAGTTATCCAGAGCTGAAAGCAAATGAAGTGCCCTCAATATTTCCAAATTTACCACAATACTTGACATCAGTTGAATCCTAATGTAGAAGATTATGTGATGTAGAATGTGACAATCTTGACAAAGCAGTGGCAACAATTTTCGAAGATTACAGGCAACACTAAGAACAAATCGCTATTAAAAATTTGGGAGACATACGCAATTACCGTACTTTTCATGTGCAACAGGAGTGTGTGAACAGAAGGTAGTGCTGTGTTTGATTGATGTCATTAATGAATTACCAGCTATTTTAGGTTATAACCACTGATACTGATTTAAGTGTCCTGCTTTCTGTCAACAAATACAAAATCTCCAGTATATAGTGCCCACTGAATACGAGTCAGCTAAAACGAAGCATGTACTTGATAGAATATTGAAATATGTTGAGTCATTAGTGTCTGAAAGAGAATATTTAGGCAAGTTGAAAATATAATGAAGGTGCTAGAAGATAAACTTACATGTGATATATGTTCACAGCTGCAGCTGATAATTGAGCAAATTCAGTTCCTAACAAAAAATCTGCCAACTTCTCTGCATCTCCATTCACCAGCAGCACATACAGTTGTGCACAATTGTGGTTACCTATATTCGCCACGTCTGTGCGCTGTCAGAAAGCTGATAGGTAAGTTCAGTTAAAATAATGCAGATGGCAGTGTAGAGTATTTGAAAGTTAAGAAAACATTTTTAAACGATCATGAACTTGTGGTAAATGTGCTCCTTGATAGCCGGCCGAAGTGGCCGTGCGGTTCTAGGCGCTGCAGTCTGGAACCGCGAGACCGCTACGGTCGCAGGTTCGAATCCTGCCTCGGGCATGGATGTGTGTGATGTCCTTAGGTTAGTTAGGTTTAACTAGTTATAAGTTCTAGGGGACTAATGACCTCAGAAGTTGAGTCCCATAGTGCCCAGAGCCATTTGAAGCATTTGCTCCTTGATGAAATTTTCATAGAGCCTTTTTTGATCTTTAAAAGAGGTACAATTTATGGTGCCAGTAACACTGACAGAAATGATCTTTTCAAAAATGTCAGGTTTTCATGATATCCAATTATTTTCCAATTTCAAAGATATTATGATTATCATACTAGTTAATAATTGATCTGCTCAACAGCTAAGAGATATGTTATTACATATTATTACTGAAATAGAAAATGTTGGGTTTACTGTGTTTGCTTCAATTTCAAGTAACGACGCTGTAAATCGAAAAGTTTGTAGTTACGTCGGGCATCAGCCGAAACATGTGTCAGTCAATCAGCTGATGGGCCGGCGCATGTCAGGGTTCGCGCGCTGCCCGCCAGATGCGTTGTCAGTCGCTTTCTCCTTGCTGCAGCGCACGCTCTATGAATTTAATAATTTGCTTTGACTTTTTAGGCTCGATGAATTTAATAATTTACTTCGAGTTTTTAGTAATCTTGTTTCTGTTACAGTTTCCTCACTGAGCTGCCAAACAATTGTTAATATTCGTGGCACTGGAAATGTTTCGTAATCTTTTTCCTGATGTTATGTGAGCTATAAATAACTTCTTGTCTAATAAAATGTTGGACAGAATTATATGTCGCGTTTATCTTATTCTCGCTGCGAACACAAACACGATAACGAGATCGTAAGTATAACACACCCAGCTTGCGACAAGCTTTTGACTGACTCACCCCTAGTGGTATTTTGCAGCATTGTATTAAACAATCTAACGACAGCACTAGAAAACGGTTTCTAATTTTTGAAACCGTATATAGACTGAAATGGCTGGCTCTGAACACTATGGGACTTAACATCTGTGGTCATCAGTCCCCTAGAACTTAGAACTACTTAAACCTAACTAACCTAAGGACATCACACACGTCCATGCCCGAGGCAGGATTCGAACCTGTGACCGTAGCAGTCGCGTGGTTCCGGACTGAGCGCCTAGAACCGCTAGACCACCGCGGCCTGCTAGACTGAAATGTATCCATAATAACTGGATTACTAAAACTGACAGAGTCCAGAAGTTTCCAGCTTTTGAAACATGAACTTTCGTAAACTAAGGCATTACGGTACAAACCGAAAATCACTGTGTAACGATATATGCATATTACTCAGAAAGAAACGATTGCCGACCTATCTTATGAAACACCAGGTCGTATGTACACTTTTACTCGCTGTATTCCTGAATTAAGACGCTTAACGCTTCTTTGCTCCATTTCATTTCTCGAATACGAAGCAATCAATAGAAAAAATGCCTCCACAAACAGCTTGTATAAAAGACAGTGAACTGGCAAAAAAAGATTTTTTCAGGGTTTATGAAACCCACTTAGTGAAACAAAACGCAGAAAATCCCCCCTGAGAATCTGAAATAAGCCACTAGCCACCTAACAACAAGCAAATAACAAGCAGCGACCACTGCGGTACCCCTTTCTGCGCGTATGCGAATTATCGCTGCCTAGTGCGCATGCGCAGATTCACAGAAGTTAAGAACTGCTCTCTATTCTGGTGCGCGGATAATGTCTGCTAATTTTCGTAGTTTCTCCCGCTCTACTCCTAGATGGCTGTCGTGCTAGACCAGTACCGTTCGCGGCGGATTGTCGTGTAAAGCGGGTATTACTTTCTTTATACTAGCTGTTTGTGAAAGCATTATTTGTATTGATTGCTTCGTATTCTAGAAATGAAATGGAGGGAAGAGGCGTTAAGCGTCTTAATTCTGGCATACAGCGAGGAAAGGTGTACATGTGACTCGCTGTATCATAATACGATACGTCGGCAACCGTTTCTTTCTGAGTAATACGAGTATAGCACCACACGGTGATTTTCGATTTGTATCACAATGCCTTAGCTTACCAATGTTCTCGTTTGGTTTGTTTGCATCTCTTGTTTATTTCAGCATACCAGAAAAGAGAAACTGGCAGTGATTGGCGACAAAGTCCGTACAGTTTTGCCCAGTGCGATAGACGAGGACTGAAAAACTCTAAGTGGCACTTATATAGCGTATATTCAAAACTCGGAAAAATAACACAAGTTCACATTTAAGTATTGGCCCTTTCAAGTGCTGCAAATTGCAGTGCATACACTCACAACAACTTTTGAAATAGTAGGCTGTGCTACTCTGTGGCTAAAAGTCAGACTCTATTAAGATTCCCCGTTCGCCAGGGAACGTAATGTTACAACCATCCTACAACGTAATAGGGCGTTTACCGGTATTTTATCAGAGATCTAGGCTGGTATGATCACAAAACGTATAAACATATGATTTAATTCTTACTTTCGAGAATGTGTGATAACATGAGTGTGTCACTCCTGCTAAATCCGTTGTCTATCATAAACAGCAGCTTCTCTAAATAGGCCATGTCCATCCTCAGGAAGATCCAAAATTCTTGCAGATGATCAGGCCACAGTTCTTTCATAAGCAGTGAACATACTCCCCTACCTTCGTTCCTTCTTTTCAGCCAGGGTCGAACTCAACAACGTCTCGCTTTTCGTTTTCGTCGTCATCTGCCCTAATAAGAAGATTTACTGTCACTGCCACAGCAATATTTTCAAAAACAAGTGGCTCCTCCATGTGCAAACTGGTATATAAATGTAAATTTATATATACTTATATCTGTGTAACCAAGTGTCTTAATATAAAACCAACTGTTGAATCTGTGATTCAGAACAGTAGTAACGTACATAAGAAAATAATAATCACTTAATAAAAAATGATAAAAACAATTTCTTATTGAATAGGAACCTTGAGCTCACAAAATATTCTTAGCAGGTGACGTTCCAATATGTCACATGGCGCCCGTTATGTTCGCGCGCTAGAGCGAACGACTTTATAAGAGATCTGACAATTCTGTTTGCGTTTCGTGCATCATTACCGTCTACTGCGCATGTGCGCCAGGTATATCCCGCGCGGATGGTGTAATAGGTGTACGTGAACCAGTATGTAGTTACAAATATGTCCGCTTGGAGCGTCGGTGCATAGGTGTACGGATTAGGCGCATCGTGTAACAGGGGCTTTAGTTTAAACGACCGAGAACAACGGCGTTTCCATAGAGTTGTCAGAGCTGACGCATAAGCAGCGCTGCACGAAATAACCTCAGAAATAAATGTGGGACAACGACGAAAGTATCCGTTAGGACAGTATGGCGAAATTTAGCGTTAACGGGTGAGCCGGGACTGGCTCGGGTCGATCCCGTTGTATCAACGTTATCGACCTCGGCGTACTACAAGGCTCTTGACTGATGAGGATCTGCCGTGACCCCTCGTACCTCCTGGTCGTGCTCCCATAACAACCACACGCCAGTTGCCTTTCTCTGTGAGCTGTCGCTATTATCGTTTAATCTACGGTTTTGCGCTCAGTTATTTTCTGGTCACGATCGATCACGATCTGTTGTTCGTTGAAGCGCTTTTTTATAATTTCACTCTGGACTTGATAGACTGTGCTAATTACAGTGATTCAGCTAAAGTTATTACTAACTTTTCTCAATTAGTGTGTCACAGAGAACTTGACTGCATGTTTATTACCGTAACTGGTGTGTTCTGGTTTCGAGAACGGTCCTCACTATTGTTTATTAGTGTCACCCTGTTCGTGCGGTGCTGGCAGAATCTATTTGTATCCGTTCTGCCGAGCGTCGTTCACCCACAAGGATTTTCACTTCAAAATATATATCACTTGCAGAATTTCCATGTCGTAAAAAATGTATCTTATATTTGTCAGATGTTAGTTTACTACTTGTAATCCTCGTCAATACTAATAAAAAAGAGGGAAAGAAACAATTTTTTATCTACACAGACTCTTTCGATTCAGTAAAATTACTTTTTGCATTTTAATTCAGACAGTATAAACTTTGATTCAGATAACATTCCAGTTAAGTTATAAGAAATTGAGGCATTTTCTTTCCTTTAAGGTTTATGGTGCTATCAGATCAGATTTGATGTACATGAAAGCAAACTTATTATCACAATTTTTTAATTTTGCAAAAGGCATATAATTTATCTGTTCCATTATTTGCTTGTTCTAACATGTCAAATTTCCTTGCAACACTTTTTTAAGTTAAACTAAATATCGTACGAGAATTTTATGTATGTTTTCTGGGCTACCAAACTTTCCCACTCCCGAGCTCTTGCTGGCCTTGCCCAAGAATTAATTAGCTGGCTACAATGGGCTTTGGCAGCAGACGACCGACACCAGAGCCTCTGCTAACAGCGCGACATCACCTGCAAGCCTCTCCTGGGCTCGTGGCGACTTCGGTTGGACCCAGGACACCCGGAAGACCGTGGCCTGGTCACATGAGTCCCGATTTCAGCTGGTAAGGACTGATGGTGGGGTTCGAGAGTGGCGCAGACCCCACGAAGCTGACAACGAGGCACTGTGCAGTCTGGTGGTATCTCCATAATGGTGTGGGCTGTGCTTACCTGGAATGGATAGGGTCCTCTGGCCCAACTGAACCGATCATTGACTGAATATGGTTATGTTCTGCTACTCGGAGACCATTTGCAGCCATTCAACAATGCAGTTTTCGTGGATGACAATCCAACATGTCACTGGGCAACAAATGTTCTCAATTCATTTGAAGGACTTTCTGGACAGTTCGACCGAATGATTTGGCTACCCAGATCGCCCAACACGAATGACACAGAATAATTATGGAACATAATTGCGAGGTCAGTTCGAGCAGAATACCCTGCTTATGACAGAGTACAGTCTACGTAACGATGTAACATCAATATTTACTTCATCTGCAGACTAATAATAATAGCTATTGTGAGTGTATGTTTTTAGATCCGCTAATATCTCCAAGTACTTGCAGCACAAGCAGGCCATTAACGTTCATCATTTTCCCCTGGGCAGCGGGTCAGCTATTGAAGTTGGATGCAAATCAGATAATCTCTACTGATGGGTCTAATTGCAATAAAATTTACAAATGTGTAGAAAATAGCAAGTAGTAAATTATATGGTGTTTTTGTGGGAAGTCTCTCAGATGCAAAGAAAAAGCAATAAACTATAGTAGGTATACAGGGTGTTACAAAAAGGTAGGGCCAAACTTTCAGGAAACATTCCTCACACACAAAGAAAGAAAATATGTTGCGTGGACATGTGTCCGGAAACGCTTACTTTCCATGTTAGAGCTCATTTTATTACTTCTCTTCAAATCACATTAACCATGGAATGGAAACACACAGCAACAGAACGTACCAGCGTGACCTCAAACACTTTGTTACAGGAAATGTTCAAAATGTTCTCCGTTAGTGAGGATACATGCATCCACCCTGCGTCGCATGGAGTCCCTGATGCGCTGATGCAGCCCTGGAGAATGGCGTATTGTATCGCAGCCGTCCACAATACGAGCACGAAGAGTCTCTACATTTGGTACCGGGGTTGCGTAGACAAGAGCTTTCAAATGCCCCCATAAATGAAAGTCAAGAGGGTTGAGGTCAGGAGAGCGTGGAGGCCATGGATTTGGTCCGCCTCTACCAATGCATCCGTTACCGATTCTGTTGTTGAGAAGCGTACGAATACTTCGACTGAAATGTGCAGGAGCTCCATCGTGCATGAGCCACATGTTGTGTCGTACTTGTAAAGGCACATGTTCTAGCAGCAGAGGTAGAGTATCCCGTATGAAATCATGATAACGTGTTCCATTGAGCGTAGGTGGAAGAACAAACTAAAATGAGCTCTAAGATGGAAATCAAGCGTTTCCGGACACATGTCCACATAACATCTTTTCTTTATTTGTGTGTGAGGAATGTTTCCTGAAAGTTTGGCCCTACCTTTTTGTAACACCCTGTATATTAAGGTACTAATTTTCATAATATTTGTACCTGTACCTTAACAACCTGTGTATACACTCAAAGACAAACGACACACTACCAATGAATAATCTGAATGGGACTGAAATCGGTAGATATGATGTTTATGTACAGACAAACGAATGGTGACAAACTGTGAAGGATTGGTTGATTTATTCAAGAGGAAGAGCTTCACAAATTGAGTAAGTCAATAACGCATTAGTCCTCCTTCAGGCCTTATTCGGCTTGGCAATTATTCATAAAGTTGTTGGATGGCATCCTGACGGATATCGTGCCAAATTCTGTTCAATTGGCACGTTGGATCGTCAAAATTCCCAACTGGTTGGATGGCCCTGCCCATAATGTTCGGAACGCTCTGAATTGAGGAGAGATCTGGCGACTTTGCTGGCCAAAGTGGGTTCGGCAAGCACCAAGACGAGCAGTAGAAATTCTCGCCGTGTGCGGGCGGGCATTATTTTGTTCAAATGTAAGCCACGGATGGCTTGTCATGAGGGCAACAACGGAGCGTAGAATATCGTCGACATACCACTGTGCCTTAAGGGGGCTGCGCGTGACAAATGAAAATAAATGGCACCCCAGACCAGGACTCCTGTTTGTCAGGCCGTGCCGTGCGGTAAGCAATTTGCCGCCGCTGTCGGTGTCGTCTCCAGACAGGTCCTCGCCGGTCATCGAGGCTCAGTTCGACACGAGGCTCATCACTGAAGACAACTGTACTCCAGTGCGGTGTAGCCTGGCACCACTAGAAACGGATTTGTCGGTGTACAGACGTCGATGGCAGTCGGAGCACTGGCCACCGTGAGTTCAGCCGCCTATTAACGGTCATTGTCGCCAGCGAGACACCAGGCGCACGTGGGATCGACGGCAATGGTGAGTGGCGGGGACTGTGGCGGCCACCCTGGCGACTGCGCGGTGCCCGCGTCCTGCCGACCCCCTGGGCCCGCCGCTTCCTGCTCGACACTGCGCCGGGCCGCGGTTCACCTGTTCCCACCGACGTGGTCCAACAGTGGCGTCGCTGCTGTTCAAATGTCGAGTGGCTCGCCGATTATTACAATCGATTTCTTTGAGCCCAACTGATTGTCCTCTTTGAAATGCTGGAATCTGTGTGTATTGCTCACCCGCCCGTGTGCCTGGCATACACTCTGTCCAACTGAGTACACGCAAACTCCTTATGTCCTGGGATCGACACGTCTCCTGGTTTCTCTTCTTGCCAACTGTACGGTGAAAGTGCGCTGCAGCGTCACACATTCATCCACTGGCTGCCAAATTTTACAATTTCGCTTTTTCCGTCGATATCTATACAGATAACGATTAGTGACCAATTTGCATAACTTCTTCCTTGTACGTCGTTCTTTTCGTCCTAGAGTGTATATATATACGCACACAGGGCGCATCATAATTAATAGCATAACGTATACAGTTGGAAGTACGTGCAACAAGAAGAGAAAACGCCTCAGTAAACATGGATCCGCGAGCGAACCGCTTGCGAGATAATTGCGATTTTCTGATTACCGGCCACCACTGATTTGATCCTTTCCCAGTTAGTGAAAGGAAAGAACATAACACGTCATTAAGAAAAGTTGTTACAGGTAGGTGCAGGTGATTTGAACTAATATGTCACGTTACATGACTGCACACTTAGTTAAAGGGGTGTCCAAAGTGTCGTCCTTGTACGAGGATGCAGGCCTGTTCTCATTGCCACACGGGTATCGAATCCTTTTAAACACGCATGGATCATTTCAAAATTCTACACAAAGCGCTGACAAGTTTTTGCTCCAATTCTTAAATTGTGTTAACCGGAGTGGCAAATACTACAGCTATAATGTGGCCCCACATTCGGATCGTGTGATCTTAGAAGCCACGATGCAGGTCCTCCTCACCTGACCCATCTTTGGTCATACAGTCTGTGTTTCACTGCTGTACAATGCTGCGCTCCAAACGTACATTCTCAGAAATTTCTTTCTCAAATTAACGCCTATGTTTGATACTAGTAGACTTCTCTCAGCCAGGGACACCCTTTTTGCCGCTGCCAGTCTGCTTTTGATGTCCTCCTTGCTCCTTGCTGCCTAGGTACCAGAATTCGTTAACTCCATCTACTTCGTGACCACCAGTCCTGATGTTAAGTTAATCGTTGTTCTCGTTTTTGCTACTTCTCATTACTCTCGTCCTCCTTCGATTTACTCACAATCCACATTCTGTGCTAATTAGACTGTTCACTCGATTCAGCATATCCTGTAATTCTTCTTCACTTTCACTGAGGATAGCAATGCCATCACCAAATTGTAAAATTGTACTATTGATATCATTTCTTCTTGAATTTTAATCCCACTCTTGAAACTGTCTATTGTTTCCATCATTGCTTCTTCGATGTGCAGGTTGAACAGTAGATACGAAAGACTACATTCCTGTCTTACACCCTCTTTAAACCGACCGCTTCGTTCTTGGTCGTCCACTCTTATTATTCCCTCTACGCCCTTGTATACATTGCATATTACTTGTCTCTCCCTATAGCTCACTCTGGGTTTCAAACAGCTTGCTCCATTTCACACTGACAAATGATCCTTGCAGGTTGACAAATCCTATGAACCTGTCTTGATTCTTCTGTAGTCTTGCTTTCATTACCAGTCAAAACATCACAATTGCCTCTCGGGTGCCTTTAGCTTTTCTGAAGACAAACAGATCGTCATTTAGCACATCCTCAATTTTCTTTACTATTCTTCTGTATATCATCCTTGTTAGCAACTTGGATCCATGAGCTGTTAAGCTAACTGTGCTCTAATTCTCGTTCTTGGTCGTCCACTCTTATTATTCCCTCTAAGCCCTTGTACCCGTCTCTCCCTATAGCTATGTCAACGAAATAATGCATGTAGAACACTCTGCAAAAAGGCTTGCTAATTGTAAACTGTCTAAATAATGCATTGCACAGCCTACAAACCCGCAAACTGCTCGTAAATCACCAAAATAATGCAGTACATTGATGTGCAGAGAGGCAAACAACTCGCAAATTTTCAAAATAATGCTTCTAGAAGACTCTGCAAACACGCTTGCTAATCGTCAACTGTCGAAATCACGCACTGCACACCTGTTCACAAAAATGTGCAACAGACACCAAAACAACTCGTAAACTGTCAAAAGATAATGCATGTGTAATGCTCACAACGCTTAAACAGCCGAAAATAACCCAGTGCACAAACACTCAGTGCGTGTATAAAACGCCTGCGATCTATCATCAACCGCAACTATTATAGGCTCAAACGGATGCACGTGCTTTGCAGGGCCAGCCAGATGCAAGCCAGTGCCAGAACGCTAGCCATTTGCTCCTGCACTGCTGCCAATGGCATGTTAAAGTCGCGTCTACCGTTAAGAGTTCTTCGAGTGTCATACTGAAGTCACAATAATCGCCAAGTCATCCTCTGGACCACACACACATGTTCACCACTGCTGGCGTGATCCCTCTCTCTGCGAAGACTTAACTGCCTAGTTGCTCACCCTCACAGACCCTGCAGAAATCCGTTCCATTGCTTCCCAGAATAGCACAGGCTGCTTTCTCCCCAGCGATCCTAATGGGTCATGCGAGCTACATCAAGCCGTGCAATTTGTACAATCGCTTTTTGGTGTATATAACTGTACTATGTGGCTGACAAAATCTTTGTCATTACATTTTACCTCACTCTGCATGTCATACCTCTTTCTTCTTCTTCTCATTTTTATTTTAGCTGTATCTTTTTGCATAGGGGGCGGGTTTGCTTTGCAGTGCCCCATTGTGGTTTCTCGTTGACATAGTCAATTCTCGATGTATCACTTTATGTTTGACCTCTACTTAAGACAGATTTACTACTCAGGGCATATATTGGTTGAAAGATAAATTTGTATGTTCATTTTAAATGGTTTCATACGTCTATATTCATTTAACCGGTTTATGTTGCTTTATGTACATTTATTCATTTGGTCACTGTTATTAATTATTTTTATTCTTGTATTTGGAGTACCGATGATGGCTGTCAATCAGTTGAAATCTATTTGCAAAAGTGGATAAATAAAGCATGATTTTGCGACTGGTTGCTGCATATTTGGTAATTTTATAGTTTAATCTTGCTGCAATTAAGAGGTCGTTTGATTCACACAGACACAGACTCTGACTCACTAATTTGGAGGTGGTTCCTCGTCTAAGAACCAAAGGCATTGTGGGCATATAATAAGATGTATCCCTATCTCTGCTGTACACCTCACAACTTTGAAATGTCCGCTAAGCAATAATTTCTCGACTGTTAAAAGTCTCCAGGCCTGCAGCAGTCTCTACTTTACCACCATGTAGTACAGCCAGAGTATCCTAACCATTACCATGTCCACAAGCGTCTGCGTTAGTAAGAGTAAAATTCCATCCACAAGACACTGAAGAGCCATGCAAAATCAGTTGCTCTCCTACACTGTTCTTCGTACTAATAGCAAATTTTATCAAAAGCTTCATACACTGTCAGGCGAGAGGTTGGGTCAAGATCGCATGGGTAGAACTGACACAAAAAATCGATAGAATTGGGAAAATACGTATATATTGATGGAATATACACTGAAATGCGGGGAAATGAAGGAAGTATTTGCGTTTCTTCTGCTCGGCGTGGAACAATTTGTACATGGGAACAAGTACGCGACAGCAAGAGGAATTCGGGAAAACGTGGACATGGAAGCGAAGGGAACCAAGGAAACAGTCACTTTTTTCCGTCGAGGCAGCATTCTACTACATGTCTATTGAGGTAACAATGATACACAAGAGTTGACTACTGTATTTGACGCTTTTCAGGAAGACAGAGACCCATCTGCCTCTAATTTTACTTGCATCTGCGCTAATGGATGGATGGATGGACTGGTCGGTTCAGATGGAGTTGTAACGACGTACGATTTAATGGTACACTGATGATGCATTCTAGAGAGGAAGAGAGAGAGAGAGAGAGAGAGAGAGAGAAGTTGCTGCTGATCAGTTGACCACTTTCTCCTGATGTTCCGTCAGGATGCATCAGTTGTGTGACATAACCTGCGTTCGACTCGTATACAACCGCTTGTTTTGTGTGGGTTTAGAGCAGTGTCTACTGGCGATCATTAGCAGTAAACCTCTTGGTCATCAGAGGACATCCATCTCACGTGTGATGAAACGTGATTTGTGCGATGTACTCCATTCCGCTGTCGCATCTGGGGTGAAAAATCGATACTTCAGTTTCATAACTAAGATGATTCTAAGTTAGCGATAGATAACGAAACTTCCTGGCAGATTAAAACTGTGTGCCCGACCGAGACTCGAACTCGGGATCTTTGCCTTTCGCGGGCAGGTGCTCTACCATCTGAGCTACCGAAGCACGACTCACTCCCGGTCCTCACAGCTTCTGCCAGTATCTCGTCTCCTACCTTCCGAACTTTACAGAAGCTCTCCTCGCAGGAAACTCAAGCGACCTAACACTATAGCCCGTGCAGAAACGTGTGTCCTTAGGAGCGCATGTGCTTATGCTCTCTCTTACCAATACCCTCCTGGTACTGATCCCAGACACTACAACAATACATTAACATTGATTTACATAAAATGCTTCGAACTCCATCCGTCTGGAGCTCCATCATGCATAAAAATCACACGTTTCGTGTTCTTCTTAACCGTCTGCTATTACTTCACATCACTTTCAAATCTGTTACTATACACCGATAAGGGGTGCTAACCTCCTCGACATGCGCGTGTCTGGAGAAACCTCGTGCACGCCGATCTAATCGGTAACGGTACTGCGGGGTGGGTTCGTCAAAGACAGTGTGAGGGGGTCTTTCAGTCTCTAATTTTATCCTAAGACTGTGAGAATGCTCTGTGACTCTCATCCGCATAGAGATAGATCGCCTATTATGCACTATGCTCGAGGTGCTAGAAATACGTAGAGCGCTGTCTGGTATACTTTGATGATGTATATGTTCTAGAATTAACAATGAATGGACATACTGCACATTCACCTATCTATATTCTCATTGGTACTCGCAAAGTAGAGACGGGACAGTTTAGCGATTATACGTTAATTGGGAAACATACTGTCGCATCATTGGTCGGTGTTGAAACTACTGTAAAACTGCTAAAATTATTAGCACTATGAACTGTGATGCTTATTATGTACATCGACGGTGTCTTTTCCACCCCATCCATCCACTGGTATGCTGTCAGTTACTACATAATGACTGACTGGCATCGCTTCTTTGAGATGGAGAAAGAGTCTTGGTGGAGGGGCAACATCTTCTGGGGATGGCTAGCACCGAAACAGTGATAGCGTACATGATTGCAATATTAGGAATCAGTCGAAACGGAATGCAGAGCCATCAGCTATTCCGTCACTGTGACAGATGAGTTTAAATGTAGAGGTTGTCAATCACCTTTGGACAGCAGTTTGGAAACTCTCCACAATGCCGCCAAACTCTTCTAGTTTCCTTATGTTGTAACTGCCTTTTAATTAAAATCATTCAATGTGTGTGGTGTGTTATGTTAGCAGCAGTAGCAACATGATTTATACCCTGCGACATCTAGTTTTCTGCGGGAAGCAATGGATTGGAACGTGTTAATGTCAGTTTAGAACCTGACACAGACCTCGAAGTCGTAGCAGGACAAATAAAATGTGTGGCAGTGTACAAAGCGTGTTACAGCAGAAACAGCAATGTTTCAGTCAACGACACAGGGTCACAGGGAGCGTGTCTCGCGACTTATTGTATAGTTTGTGGGATACGGTCATCCTCCTACAGTACAGGCGATGCAACTTCACACTGGTCTGTGCAATCGATCAATGGATCAATACTTGTATATTTAATAGGATCTTCACATGTGCTCGATGCCAGCACGCAGATGGTTCGTAATTTTTCTCTGCTGGATGGTAGAGAATAACGATGATAGAATGTTTGGGTGATAGACGTGAATGGATCCTGAGGGACGCGGATCTGCTTCGATGTTGAGTCTTCCTAATTTTACCAGCAAGAAACACCACCGTAACTGCTTGTACTGCTGTCGTGTTGCAATAGCAGGCCTCATTTGACACTGCCATCGTACACGGGTGGTGGAGCTACGAGAACATGTTTCCACCACCACCCTGTGGTCAAAACACGCTGCTATAGCAATCACTCTGTTTCCAAACAGGTTGCAGAATCTGGTGGAGATTGCTCTCTCTGACCCTGGGTAAAATTGCTAAAATTGATCTCCTTATCAACTGTGGTGTCTATTACAGTACATCGCTCCATATCAATGGCGTCTTTCTAATACCAACCATCCAGTGGGTGCGCTGTTGATTAACGTATAATGATTGACTGAGATGGAAGGAACACTGGATATCTGCTACTTGTTGCTGATTAACTGTAGCGGCCACGACCTTAATACAGTTGTTTGGGCGCGTTCCTCATCGCTACAGACTCGTTCTATTTACTTATCTTGCGATACCCTACACAAGCTTTTATTTTAATTTTTTTTCACCAATAAGGTAACGGTACCTATTTTTGTTTGTGCTATCTCGCGCATGTTGTGAAGAGCACCTTCCGGCGATGGTCAACACTGGAACAGTAATCGTGTACATGACTGCAAAATGAAGGAACAATGCTTTTCAGAACGGAGCACCGAGACATCTGCTACCCTTTCGACGGGAAAATGAGATTAACTGTACAGTTGTTGCAAGCGCTCTACAATACCGCAGACTCCTCCAGTTTCCATATGTTGCGATGTGTTCCACATTTTTGTCCTTGAGAAACATCGTGTCTGTGTTTTATTTCTATCAGCGTGTGGTGTGGTAGCTGTACAGTTTATGCCATGCAATGTTCAGTTTTCTGTGAGAGCTAGAGGGTCGAAGTGTGTTAATGTCGGTTTAGCAGCAGCCGACACGGGTCTCTAAGTCATTGTAGAAAAAACACTATATGACGTGCAGTCTTCCTAATTTTCCATACAAGGAAAACCACCGTGATTGCTCGTACTATCACGCCTACTACCTCGTGTTGCAGGGGGAAACGTTCGTTTGGCGCTGATCTTACACACTGTACACGGTTGGTGGAGATATGACATCATGTTCCTATTTCTAATGAGTGGTCAACACACGCTCCTGTCGCATTAACTCAGTTCGTCCTGTTTCCCTACAGGATGCAGAAGGTCTTACATACAGCGGTCTCCGACTCCCGTACAGGTCAGACTTAAATTGGGGGCGTCACATAGACATGCATGCATGGATGGCGACTTAGGTGCAGTTACAAGATGCAGACGGACTGTCTAAGAAACAGCGCTGGAGTTTCTGCTGTATGGCATCCTCAGCAGAGAGGTTCGAAAAAGATGACTCATTTCGAGATATCAGAATGGCACGAATATGATTCACCAGTGGCTGTAATCATAAAAAGATGTCTCTACAGGATTCAAAGCAAGTAGATGGTTGAATGGACAGATTTGATTCAAAATCGCAGACAGCATTTCTACCAGAAAGCATAACAGTATCAGCGGCTCGTGGGTGTACCTGTACACTCAAGTACGATTTTTATGCAAGGTGATGGTAACGTAGTCGCGACGATCGTGTTTTTAATAGCACGAGCCTTACGCGAAATGTATGTTGTGGGCTGTCAGCTTAAGATGTCGTTTCTCAATAGTGTTCCTCGAAAAGAACGTGTTCCCTATATGGAATCCCATTTGACCTACATAGTGAGTGTAATCCGACTATATTAAAAAGAAATCGTAATAACGAGAACATTCTGCGGTGATCGGTAGTTTTCGCATCAGAATAGTGGAAGCTTTTCTTTTCTGATTTTACGCGGGGTGGGGGTATGACCCTGCTGATCACTTGTGCTGGACGTCACAAAACAATGAGATGCGAGTGCAGTCGAACGTAAAAAACTATACCCATTTTACTCATAAAACTAAATGAAATTGGGCTTTGTCTATTTTCATGGAAAGAGGACATTTATTATAGTCGCGCTTTTTTTCCTTTTTTAAATAGTTGCTTTATTATAGGAGTCCAGCTGATGTTAAGTAGTCCAGGGCAGTATGGCGGACGACTTCCCTATGAGACCGTGGCTCTTACTCGGCCCCAGCTGAACCGTTCTCCCAAATTTCTTTGTTGTTCCAGAGGGGTCCGACCTTTCTGAGAAATAATTTTAACAGATTGCAAGAAAGAGTTTTGACGTTAAGCAAAGATGTTTTCGCTCGCAGAACGAGAGCCCTATTGGAGGCGTCGGGGGCCTTCCCAGTCTGTGTCTGGTACGCTCCCTGACCATTAGGGGCGTCTGCGTCTGCGTCGCTACGCTACACTGTAGACGAACAAGATGCATTTGGGACAGGAGGGGAGAGGGCCTCGATTTTTCGGCAGTCTGTGATTGTACATCGAGGAGAACGCACGTTCAACTACAACCCCCTTTGCAGTCTTTTAGGACGAGGCATTTCCCCAGTACATGTGCTGCATTATGAACTGCTTGTTAAAAGCGCTGGTTTTATCATGTCAGTTTCGAAGTGTAATTAGAACTGTGACACATTTTTTTTTCCATCAGCTGTGATTGCGTGTACTGGCTTCGATTAGCTGGGCTGTAGGGTGCTTTTAGTAGATGTCTGTTGTGAACTCTGACATCGAACTACTATAAATACTGTATGCTTTCAGGTAATACGCTTTTCAAACTCCTCTCTGTCCAACACCAGCATCTCGTCAGTTGAACACATTTCCCGCCAAAAAGAATAAAGATACTACCTTATTTCGGCAAATACGAATTGTTTGCCTCTCTGCACAGCAGTGTACTGCATTATTTACGAGTAGTTTGCAGGTCTGTAGACTATTTACTGCGAACTCAAGCATGTCAGGGTGAGTGTTTTGTATCAGTGTAATAAATAAACTACGTGAAATCTGTCCCTAAATAAATTGTTCCAAAAATAAATACACTCCTTCCTCTCTTCAGCAGCCCAGAACAAGCTGAGTCCTTTTCCCGCCATTTTTCCCCTCCAGACCGCCATCTTGGATTACATCATGGTAGGGACGACGGTGCCCTCTGATGGCAGAGCTGTGAGCTATGTCAGTTGGACTCCGGACCCCATCGTGAACACACCGTATGGAGGCAATGCCTCAAGTTGTTTAAATAAAGACATACATCCATCCTATCCAGCACAGGCTGAGTCCTTTTCCTGCCAATTTCCAGGCAGGGGTGTGGGGTGGAGTGGGGTGGGATGCCAACACAGCCCTGGGACAAAGAAATTCCCTGCAAAATTCGAAATTCCCGCAAAAATTCAAAATATCTGCCAATACGCTAGGTTCGGGGAGGGTTGGGGGAGATGGGAGGGGGGACGGGGATGAGGAGGCTGGGGCACACGTGCAGCTGGGAAAACATGTGACGTCATCCACGGATGGGGGTGGGCGTGGTTGGGGGTGATTAATTGAACAATTTAATTAATTTTCATGTCAATTAGATATCAAAACTGTGCCCGTAACCCCACTACTGCTGGTCTGTCGCAAAATAACATTCAGTAATATGAAATTGGGTCCCAAACATCCTGTGACTATTGTTTTCCAACCAACCACCTCTTTTAAAGCCATTTTCGTCACGGACTCTTTCTCAAATGCCGGATAAATAGAGTCCAAGTATTTGCGAGCCGTCAGTTACTTTGACTGGAGATAGTCATACAGTTTCTAACGGTAAAAGTTGTCTTACTGTCTGAAACTTTTAAAATAAGACTACACCTCCTACTCATTAGATTATTACCGCATTTCAAACTATTACATTCTGTCAATAACTAAGCGAAAAACAGGGACTCTTATTGTAGGTCGTCCCTGGAGGCCGCCAGGCAGCCGGCCTGCCACCACGAGGGTAGGCAACACAGGAAGCCAACCCCAATCTGCCAACGGCCCAGTCAGAGAGGGCGGAGGGGTGGGCAGGGAGAGGTTCAGGGTACTCTCGTGTCCTTGAGGTGGGAAACTGCCGCTAAAGGTGGAAGCGTCAGCAATGATCGACGGCACTAGGATGCAGAAGGCAATTGAAACCACTGCATTAAAGACACACACATTGTTTCCACCTGACAGGAGGCCTTAATTGGAAAAGTGTCATGATGATCTCTCCATTGGCAAAGGATTCCGGAACAGGAGTGAACAGCCAATGGGGAGGTGACCGTGACATTAAGATTGAATAATCAACGAAATGTCAGAAGCTCGAATGTGGGGCGAAGGTAGAAAATCCGAAAAGGGAAATGTAAAGGCTCGATCTAGATATAGTAGTGGTCAGTGAAGTGAAGTGGAAAGAAGACAAGTATTTCTGGACAGATGAGTACAGAGTAACATCAACAGCAGTAGAAAATTGTACAATGAGAGTAGGATTCGCTATGAATAGGAAGTTAGGGCAGAGAGTGTCTTATTGTGAACAGTTCAGTGACAGGGTTGTTCTTATCAGAATCGACAGCAAACCATCACCGACAACGATACTTCAGGTACACATGCTGACGTCGCAAGCTGAAGATGAAGAGATAGAGAAAGTATATGAGGATATTGAAAAGGTGATACACTACGTAAGGGGAGATGAAAATCTAATAGTGATGGGGAATTGAAATGCAGTTGTAGGGGAAGGAGCAGAAGAAAAGATTACAGGAGAATATGGTCGTGGGACAAGGAATGAGACAGGTGAAGACTAATTGAGTTCTGCAATAAACTTCAGCTAGTAATAACGAATACTCTGTTCAAGTATCACACAAGGAGGAGGTATACTTGTAAAAGGCCGCGTGATACGGGAAGATTTCAGTCAGATTATATCATTCCGAAATTAGGCAATTGATTTTAGAACATACCCATGAGCAGATATAGACTCAGATCACAATGTAGTAGTGATGAAGAGTATGCTGAAGTTTAAGACATTAGTCAGGGATGGTCAATACGCAAAGAAATGGGATGCAGAAGTACTAAGGAATAACGAGACACACTTGAAGTTCTCTAAGGCTATAGATACAGCAATAACGAATGGCTCAGTAGGCAGTACACTTGAAGGGGAATGGACATCTCTAAAAAAGGCAATCATAGAATTTGGAAAGAGAAACATAGGTACAAAGAAGGTAACTTCGAAGAAACCGTGGGTAACAGAAGAAATACTTCAGTTGATAGATGAAAGGAGGAGGTATGCAAATGTTATAGGAAACTCAGGAATACAGAAATATAAGTCGCTGAGGAATGAAATAAATACGAAATGTAGGGAAACTAAGACGAAATGGCTGCATGAAAAATGTGAAGAAATCGAAAAAGAAATGATTGTCGGAAGGACTGACAAATAATATAAGAGAGTCAAAGCAATCTTCGGTCACATTAAAAGCAAGTGTAGTAGCATTAAGAGTGCAATGGGAATTCCACTGTTAAATACAGAAAAGAGGGTGGATAGGTGGAAAGATTACATTGGAGGCCTCTATGAGGGGGGAAATTAGTGTGATGTGATAGAAGAAACAGGAATCGATAGATAGAGGATCCAGTATTAGAATTTAAGAGAGGTTTGGAGGACTTAAGAACAAAAAAGGTGGGAAGGATGTATTACATTCCATCAGAATTTCTAGAGTCATTTGGAAAGTGGCAACAAAACGTTGGTTTGTAGAACATATGAGTCTGGCGACATATTATCTGACTTACAGAACAATATCATCCATGCAATTTCGAAAACTGCAAGAGCTGACAAGTACGAGAACAATCGCACCATCAGCATAATAGCTCATGGATGCAAGTTACTGACAAGAATATCATACAGAAAAATGGAAAAGAAAATGGAGGGTGTGCTAGATGACGATCACTTTGGCTTTAGAAGAGGTAAAGGCACCAGAGACGCAATTCTAACTTTGAGGTTGATAAAGAAAAATCAAGATATCTTCATATAATTTGTTGGTATGGAAAAATCGTTTGAGACTGTAAGATGGTGCACAATGTTCAAAATTCTGAGAAAAGTAAGGGCAAGATATGGGGAAAGGGTAGTAGCAGGACAACCTTCGTTGTGGCACATATTGTTAGAACAGGTTGCCTGCACTGGGGCAGGGGCAAACCTATTGCTCTCCTTTGACTGACATGTACTTGACCTATTGTTCTCCTTTGACTGACAGGTACTTAGCCTGTTGTTCTCCTTTGATTGACAGGTACTTAACCTATTATTCTGCTAAGAAGAACCTTCCTTTTGATTGACAGGCACTTAACCTATTGTTCCCCGCCATCTCCCCATCCACAACCCCCTCCCCCCCTCGCTGCTACAGGTATACTTTCAGGTCTGAGTTACTGAATAGCCCCTCTCACTGTTATCAAGATGATTAACTACTTAATTAAATTGATCAATTAATTAACCTCTCGCCCTCAGGTAAACTCCGCTCTCCTCCCATCAGTTGATTGGTCATTTGGGGGGAAATCGATTGCTGTGTATGGAATATTGTTTAAACAATTTAGACAATGTGTGGAATATTGTTTATTCAAGGCAGTGTATGT
Organism: Schistocerca americana; assembly: GCF_021461395.2. NCBI lineage: Eukaryota > Metazoa > Arthropoda > Insecta > Orthoptera > Acrididae > Schistocerca > Schistocerca americana. The sequence goes on from NC_060123.1 coordinate 720,228,249, forward strand.
ATGGAAATTGGTGGAGAGGAACGATCTCATAAAGGAAATTCAAGGGTATATTGTTTATTTTTAAAAAATTCAGTTTTTGGGGCTTGGATTTCTCTTGCTCATCAGTTTCTGCTGTTTGGGAACATGAAGTTCTTGTAAGAAGCAATTATATGGGGCATACGTGTTGCATAACCTAATGTTTGGCACTGTACTCTGGGTGTCTTAACCTTATGTTTGGCCCTTTGTTGTCACTTAACACATTGTTCTGTTAAGTGGTTTCATGTCACCCCCTTTAACCTAAACTATTTTGCCGCCTTTGATACCAAATTAAGTAATCAGTTATATCCTCCCACCATTTTCTGGTACACTTTTCGAACTTCACATGCTTTTGAACGCTAGTTCTGGCGTATTCTTCTTTATCACCCACCCCCTTAAACGGTTGTTCTGCGTTTCACATAAAAACTATTCAAACTAACGTAGTGTTCTGCACTTAACCTGCTGTTGTGCTCCATGTCACCCACACGTGCACACCCTCCCCTTAACTATTGTACCATTAACGCCACGTTGATGTAAGAAATTTATGCAAATTAATTGAATCGATATTCTTCACATGCATTGTGTAGTTTGTTTTTTTTCATTTAAATTCACGGCATCCTGTTGGTCGGTCAGATCGATGGAATATAGCTCAAACAAAAGATGACTAATAAAAAACACATCCTGCCACTCGACACCCAACACAGAAGCCGCCGACTCCTCACACGTCCCCAGGAGGCGGGATGCACCCTCGAAGTGATGAGCCGTCGTCAGCTGCCAAGCGACTCGTTGGTGTCAGTCGGGTCCTGCAAGGATGAAGCGGCAGCATCTCTTTCATACTTCACATCTGAGAAATTCCTGTCAGAATACATGTTCACCTAGAAAGAGATGGCCCAATGCTAATACTGGAACAACACCACTACGAGCTCAAAGTACCGTTATCCAAGTAGGCGGCGATGACGTCATCCAAGATGGCGGATTTAGGCGGGAAGTTTGAAAAATGCCACGCCCCCCTCCCCAAGAAAAATGGCACCAAGTTCAAATTCCAACATGATAATTCGTCACACCCCAGTTATCTCTACTAAGCAAATGGCGGGAAAAAAGGACTTGTCTTTATTATTTAACCAATTTCACGCAGGTGTGTTCTCCACTGGTTCTGGACGCCAACTGACTTAGTTCATATCTGTGCCAGCAGAGGGCGCCACCATGACATCAGATCATGACGCAAGCACCGGTATTCAAGATGACGGCACCCACTGTGTTCATCGCGAGCTCCAGAGCCCAACTGACTTAGTTCATATCGTGGCCACCAGACGGAGCTACCGTGAAGTCAAGTGATGACACAAGATCGTCCACTTTCTCGCACGCGCGCTATAACCGGACACGCGCCGCGTCAGCGGCCCGCGAGCGGGCGGCCGTTTACATCACTGCCTCAAGCCGCACCTTTATACTCGCGCCGGACGTAAGTCTTCTGTAAATGTGCTAACTAAAGTAACATCCACACCGCGCAAATAACCTATCAATTACCTAAGTGCTTAATTCCATTTCAATTTTCATCATATTCAATAAGTCAATTTACAAGTTCAGTATTCAATGATAAAATGAGAAATTTCCATTTTCCCACTATCAGCGCGGTGTTCAACATGACCTAGCACCCCCCCACCCCTAGAATGCCGCACTCCTATTGGCTACTGAATGATTGATGACTGAGGTCGTAAGAAATGTACGCTAGCTTTTCAGGTCTCTAGTGATACGCTTTCGGTAGAAATGATGTCTATGATTTAGAATCAAGTCTTTCCATTCAGCCACGTACTTGGATCGTATGGAAAAGTCCTTTAATGATTACAGCCACTAGTGAATCATATTTCTGGCACTCTCATATCTCGAAACCTATCTGCCACCTTTCTCGAACCTATGTGCTACAGTAAAATTCCAATATGGTTTTAGGTAGCCCCTGTGCATCTTGCAACTACCCCTCAGACTCTGCACGGTGATAGTGCCGGACTGGAGCTGCATCAACCTACTCATTTCACTAGAAATAGTTGAAATTTTCTGAACAATTCCTGTTTAATAAGTGATAGCGACAGTGTCTCTCATTGTCTACTTTGTCGGAAACCTTCTTCTTCTGTCCTAGCCTATACTACAGCAATGAATGATTGCTCACATTCACGATATCTCACTGGACGTGCTCCTGCAACTGTACCCAAAGATGTACTAATAGCTGTATCTCTGTACTTAATATGTATGTTTCAAGTCAGATGGTTTTTTCTCCTCTCCTACTGACATTGACAACGATCACAACGAAATTAAGTGTAGGAACCCTACGAAACCCTTGAGATCATACTGCGGTGCTGTGCAGATGAAAAAAGGAGTTTTTCACAGTTATCAGATGACAGATGGAATTTGTCAGATTCCACTAATTGTGGTTGTTGTTGTTGTGGTCCTCAGTTCTGAGACTGGTTTGATGCAGCTCTCCATGCTGATCTATCCTGTGCAAGCTTCTTCATCTCCCAACAACCTACATCCTTCTGAATCTGCTTAGTGTATTCATCTCTTGGTCTCCCTCTACACTTTTTACCCTCCACGCTGCCCTCCAATACTAAATTGGTGATCCCTTGATGTCTCAGGACATGTCCTACCAACCGATCCCTTCCTCTAGTCAAGTTGTGCCACAAACTTCTCTTCTCCCCAATCCTCTTCAATACCTCATCATTGGTTACGTGATCTACCCACCTAATCTTCAACATACTTCTGTAGCACCATATTTCGAAAGCTTCTATTCTCTTCTTGTCCAAACTACTTATTGTCCATGTTTCACTTCCATACATGGCTACACTCCATACAAATACTTTCGAAAACGATTTCCTGACACTTAAATCTATACTCGATGTTAACAAATTTCTCTTCTTCAGAAACGCTTTCCTTGTCATTGCCAGTCTACATTTTATATCCTCTCTACTTCGAACATCATCAGTTATTTTGCTCCCCAAATAGCCAAACTCCTTTACTACTTTAAGTGTCTCATTTCCTAATCTAATTCCTTCAGCATCACCCGACTTAATTCGACTACATTCCATTATCCTCGTTTTGCTTTTGTTGATGTTCATCTTAAATCCTCCTTTCAAGACACTGTCCATTCCGTTCAACTGCTCTTCCAAGTCCTTTGCTGTCTCTGACAGAATTACAATGTCATCGGCGAACCTCAAAGTTTTTATTTCTTCTCCCTGGATTTTAACACCTACTCCAAATTTTTCTTTTGTTTCCTTTACTGCTTGTTCAATATACAGATTGAATGACATCGGGGAGAGGCTACAACCCTATCTCACTCCCTTCCTAACCACTGCTTCCCTTCCATGCCCCTCGACTCTTATAACTGCCATCTGGTTTCTGTACAAATTGTAAATAGCCTTTCGCTCCCTGTATTTTACCCCTGCCACCTTCAGAATTTGTAAGAAAGTATTCCGGTTAACATTGTCAAAAGCTTTCTCTAAGTCTACAAATGCTAGAAACGTAGGTTTGCTTTTCCTTAATCTTTCTTCTAAGATAAGTCGTAAGGTCAGTATTGCCTCACGTGTTCCAACATTTCTACGGAATCCAAACTGATCTTCCCCGAGGTCGGCTTCTACCAGTTTTTCCATTCGTCTGTAAGAATTCGCGTTAGTATTTTGCAGCCGTGACTTATTAAACTGAGAGTGCGGTAATTTTCACATCTGTGAACACCTGCTTTCTTTGGGATTGAAATTATTATATTCTTCTTGAAGTCTGAGGGTATTTCGCCTGTCTCGTACATCTTGCTCACCAGATGGTAGAGTTTTGTCGGGACTGGCTCTCCCAATGCCGTCAGTAGTTCTAATGGAATGTTGTCTGCTCCTGGGGCCTTGTTTCGACTCAGGTCTTTCAGTGCTCTGTCAAACTCTTCACGCAGTATCGTATCTCCTATTTCATCTTCATCTACATCCTCTTCCATTTCCATAATATTGTCCTCAAGTACATCGCCCTTGTATAGACCCTCTATATACTCCTTCCATCTTTCTGCTTTCCCCTCTTTGCCTACAACTGTGTTTCCATCTGAGCTCTTGATATTCATACAAGTGGTTCTCTTTTCTCCAAAGGTCTCTTCAATTTTCCTGTAGGCAGTATCTATCTTACCCCTAGTGAGATAAGCCTCTACATCCTTACATTTGTCCTCTAGCCATCCCTGCTTAGCCATTTTGCACTTCCTGTCGATCTCATTTTTGAAACGTTTGTATTCCTTTTTGCCTGTTTCATTTACTGCATTTTTATAATTTGTCCTTTCATCAATTAAATTCCACTAATAATGACTGCATGTTAATTGTTGGTTCACAGGCGCTTTTCTGCCGCTTATAGTAACTGTTTCTGGAATGTTAGAGCTGGAAGACCAGAAACATCAGATTTTCGCCATATGGAATATTCGATTTCATCTTAAGTCCTCACGTTTCGAGCAATGGCAGAATATCCGTCAGAAAATATGAAAACAAGAAGCCAGGCCTGTCTTCTGGTGGATGTGCCAATGACAGTGATCCCAATAACAATATTGTACAGAAAGATACGTTGCCAACTCAACCACTGGAGAAGCTCCAAAATTGTGAATCGCGTCTGGTGAATACGCTTTCAAAGTTTCGGTCCGATTAAGACAGTAAAACGCGAATAATTGTCGCAGTTATTAGTTTATGACATTTAGTTTGCACTCAGTGCATCGATGTATTACAAGTAATTACAATCTAATCCCTAAACCTAATAACAGAAATGCGAATAAGACTCAGGATACTGCGGGCCTTGCCACCCGCAACTTTGAGACGCAGCTATAGTGACTTCCGAGGTTATTCACACAACAGATCAGCTGGTATCCTACCTGGCAGTGTAACTGAAACTTGGCAACACCGAGGAATATGTTTGGCAACTCTGTGACCGACGAGTTACTTCCTTGATGGCACTAAACTAACATGCTAAGCTCTCTTGATATTATCATGTCATTTCAGTTGAATAACGTGAGTGGTTATCTCTTGAGATGTGACATAAGGATATCAGTTAATCCTTTTGAGTCAACGAAAGTCGTTCCACACGGGAAATACAACTACCGTCGTCTCTTATGTTGTGATTTATCTGCCATAGCGGCTACTGGGCCAATAAGGAAGTCGAAGATACCACACCTTTTCGATAGGTCCTAGGTACGCCGGCACGGTAACTCAGTGTGTTCGGTCAGAGGGTTAGCTGCCCTCTGTAACAAAAAACCTGAGTTAATGGATCAACCACGAACTGAATCGGGTGTCTTCCGACGTCCGCCCCGAGCAGATTAGCGTGCTTGCCACTCAGGTGCATGCTTCCTTTGTTCGCCTTTCGAGACTCGCTGAAAGCCAGATTTTTAATTCTTTTGTAGCAGAGCTACAGGCAGGCAGATACAAATTCAATAAGGGAATCAAAAGACAACGCTCGAACAAAATTCGTCTTTATACTTTTAGTGTCAGAGCGAAAACCTTACCGTACTGCAAAATTCATAATGCCACTTTTGTTTTTTTCCGACATATTTTTTGCTGTTTTGAATACATAATTTTGTCTATGAACTGTCACATTTTGAGAATACTTGCGAATGATACAGGACATGAAGTAAATACAGACATTTTCGAAGTAAAAAGTCGGTACTATCCTTCTAATTGGTGTTAAAATAGGTTCAATCGTCTTACAGATACTTAATGCTTTACTGAGATAGATTGCCATCGTGATGTTTCTGTAGTAAGCTGACTTTAATTTGTATTAGTACAATGAGTATTTTAACTGCGTTTTCCATTAGTTTACTGAATGCAGTAGTAATCATCAAAGAGGAATTAATCTGCAGCAGGATTTTCTTTCACGATATCTAAAACAATCTGATAATGATGAAGTAGTTTACAAATTCTACGTCTGTAGAAACCTACTGGTTCTAACGAGGCCATTAAACCAGTGTAGTTTGAAGAGTATTTTCGTCTAGAAATGAATTGCCTTGACGGTTGATCGACCAAGAGTGGGAAATGTAAAATTTTACGGGTATGTGATGAGAGGGACAAGTGCTTGAGAGAGGACGTCCCAGTCAATACAAGTGCCTGAGAGGCGACTTTCCTATCAACCTCCTGGATAGATTCGTTTCTCAAATCAACAGAGTTCCTTATCATGCAGTAACACACGTGATTTAGTTTTGTTGCTCGATTTTCTTACACTGCGACCACAAGGTGTCTCAGTTGTTGGCAACAAATTCCAGCTGCGATGCACACGCCCTTGGGGCAGAATTTGTAGCTCAAAACAAACTTTTGGAGTTATCAGATGTAAAATATTATCTTCACACTACTCGTTGCTCGAGTTTACGTCTTTTGGTGGGGCTCAGCCTTTCATTTCTTCTTATGAAGTTAACGATAAAGGCATCATAACACATCACCAGTAACAGTACTGCGTAGGAATGCTCAATGAGCGACCTGATGACGTTCAATAATAGTCACTCCGTTGATTTTTGTTGTTTCGAATTAGAGCATGCAGTACTCCTACACCAGACTTCTGAACTTTGCCCGGTAAATGTAAATGTCGCACGGTGGTTAAATGGTAATCCATCACATATATCAGTAGTCTAGACTTGGTTAATGTTGAAAATCATTCATGCCAGAACGATCTTTGTCGAAACAAGAATATCTGGCGTATTTTTCCCAAAAGCACTCTCTCCACACACAGTTCAAATCTTTCTAGCTGCCTCCTGTGTATTCACCCCTCTGTTATACCAAAAGAAAATGTCGTGTTGCAGATGTAACACATTTTTCCACTTGCGACTCAATTTTACAACTTTTAACCGTAGTTCATGATTTTCAAGTATGCAAAATCCATTGCTCAACTGCAAGATGATAACTAGAACATCTAATTCGAAAATGACAGTTGGTACATATACTGACAGCGTCGCACCGCGTTCACCTGGGCGGCGCCGGATTTCAGTCGGCGGGTGGCGTCTGGCCGGTGGCCGGTAGCTGCTGCAGCGCGAGGAAACGCTCGAGCGTAAGCTGTTCTGATCGTGACGCAGCCACGAGCTGTCCTGCGGAATTGTTTCTGGAAGTACTTGTTATTGCTGGTGGGTAAAATTTGAAGCGAATTATCTTCGATGTTCAATCAGACTCATAACTTTAAACGAGGGCCGAAACGTGGTAAAAAAAATTACAATTGGACGCGAGCACGCGACTATAAGTTCAGAATTCGGGACGATTACCACCAGACCACGGGCTCACCCAACACAACTACATCTGGGAAGTAGACAACATTACCTTCTGACACGTCCGCATCTAGCAGTGTTGCAGTGTGCAGACAGTGCATATGGCCGGACTTAGCGTTGTCAGGGGCGGTCGGTTTTATTGGCCACCTTAAGTGAACGAGTCGGACTTAGTCTCTGTGGCGGCCAGCCGGCGGTCAGCTTTTATGTCTAAGACTGTACATTAGATTTCCAGATCTCCAGTGCTACGCTTTCGGTAGAAATGATGTCTGTGATTTGGAATCAAGTCTTTCCATTCTACCACATAGCTGCGTTGGATCCTATGGAGAAGTCCTTTAATTATTACAGCCACTAGTGAAGCATATTTCTCGAAACGAGCCACCTTTCTCCAACCTCTCTGCTACAGTAAAATTCCAACATGGTTTTAGGTAGCCCCTATGCATCTTGCAATTTCCCTTCAGACTCTGCACTACTATCCTTGAAGCTTTGCGTCTGTGATCATTCCAATGTAAATCGGAACTGAGTAGAAGTCAGAGAAAGCTATATCTACCACCTTCTGCAACCCGTGTAGAAACAGGCGAAGTTGAGTTAATGTGACAGAACGATGTTTCGACCATTCGATGGAAATGAAGCCTGTTCCTGCAAGATGAGGTAGTATAAAAGACAGGAGCTGTGGGAAGGACATGAATGTTGCTACTGCATTGTGGTGCTTCTCCAAATTACAGGCAGGTCCATATCCCTCAGGGTCCATTCACGTCTATCGCCCCAACATTCTATCATCGTTATTCCGTACCACTCACCAGAGAAGAATAACAAACTATAAAAGCTCCACTAACTTCATCCGGTAGAGAAGTCGATAAGATTTTTACCGCAATCTCTCTCCTCCTATATATCGAAAACAAATATCGCATGCGTGCTGGCATCAAGCACATGTGATGATCGTATTAAATATACGGGTATTGATCCAATGCACAAAAGTTTCACCACCTGTACTGTAGGAGGATGACCGTATTCCACAGACTATACTGTAAGTCGCAAGAGACACTACCTGTGACCCTGTGTCATTGTTTGAGACATTGTTTTTTTCTGCTGTAACACGCTATACACTGCTATACATTTAGTTTTTTTACGACTTCGAGGTCTGTGTCAGGATATAAACTAACAGACACTACGAATCGAAATAGACAGCCTTATCGAAGGACAGATCTCCAGGCTGTCATGGGCGTTAAAATAGAACAACGGCGTCAGTTGAAAATTTGTTTCTGACCAGGTTCGAACCCGGATTCGTAATGTCTTTTATTTAGGACATGTCCGAAAGAATAGACACCATACATATATTCATATATAGGGTCTTTCATGAGGAATAGTAGATATTTTAGCAGGTGGTAGTACAGACGAATTGCATAAAAAAATTCCATATAAATGCGTCTACTTTTTATTAAGTACAGAGATACAGCTGTTAGTACTTAGCCCTAACAAACTCAAAGCAAAGGCAAATGAGGACGTTCAAAGTTGATTTTCAAAAATTCCCCCACCAACTTCAATGCACATTTGATTTGGCTTGATAACACCACGTGTAGCTCTTCTGAGGTCGTCTTTGCGTTCTTTTATGAGGGCTGCACTATTCATAATACGAACGATCAGATCGGCTCTTGGGTTTACTTTTTCTTTGTGGACTTCGCCTTTAACTATCCCTGCAGGCAAAAATCCAAAGAGATAAGGTCCGGCGACCTTGGTTCAAATGGTTCAAATGGCTCTGAGAACTATGGGACTTAACTTTTGAGGTCATCAGTCCCCTAGAACCTAGATCTAATTAACCTTACTAACCTAAAAACATCACACACATCCATGCCCGAGGCAGGATTCGAACCTGCGACCGTAGTGGTCGCGCGGTTCCGAACTGTAGCGCCTAGAACCGCTCGGTCACTGAGACCTTGGTAGCCAAGAAAAGTGCCAATATGTACCGATCCATCTTCCGGGAAATGTTAGGTTTGGATAATGTGTCACATGACGACCAGAATGTGCAGGAACCCCGTCATGCTGGAGGAAGAAACGAATTCTTGTAGCCAAAGGAACCTCTTCCAATAATGCTGGAAGCTCAATTTCTAGGAAGTGTAGACAGTGGGTTCCGGTAAGGACCAACAAATGGTTCAAATGGCTCTGAGCACTATGGGACTTAACATCTCAGGTCATCAGTCCCCTAGAACTTAGAACTACTTAAATCCAACTAACTTAAGGACATCACACACATCCATGCCCGAGGCAGGATTCGAACCTGCGACCGTAGCACTCCCGCGGTTCCGGACTGAAGCGCATAGAACCGCTCGGCCACCGCGGCCGGCAAGAACCAACAAACGAAACGAAAGTGCATTGAGCCCAGGTGTATGTACTCAATAAAAATTGGACACATGTTATATGGCATTTTTTCTGCAATATGTCTATACTACCATCTCCTACAATATTTACTATTCCTCCTGAAACATCCTGTATAATTACTCAAGTCTCGACGGGTCATCGAATGTTTTCAGTGGTAGACGCACGTCATCGTCGGAACTACTTAAATCTAACGCACAGTGTGGCGGCGTGTGAGTGGAATAATGGCCGTGAACGGGGGTTACGGCTGGGGGGGAGGGACCGCGCATGTGGTATGCGGCTAACATGGAAATTCGCGTCTGACGAGGAGCGTTTGTAGAGAGGTGCTGCAGGGGGGTTGGCTGCTGTGTCCCGACAGTGCCCACCGTCGGTGGTCGAGTCCTCCCTCCGGCATGGGTGTGTGTGTTGTTCACAGCGTAAGTTAAAGTTAGATTAAGTAGTATGTAAGTTTAGGGACCGCTGACCTAAGCAGCTTGTTCCCGTAAGGTTTACGACAAATTTACAAAATTTTAAATCCAAAATACTGGATCTCGGTTCTTACAGTAGTGCAGTAGGTGCACACTGGTTAGCTGTAACTGAAGAGAGACTCCATCTCGGATTGTGGGTAAGGGCGAATCCCGAGCGCATGGCTACGAACAATTGAGAGCGGAAACTTGATGTCGTCAGAGCCTTGTTGAAGGACCATGACATGTGATCGTTAGACCGACTGCCGAAAGTTCAGTTTATAAAAACATACGTACATAATTAGCAAAATAAATCATGTGGCAGCAGTCTTAGCGATACCGCGGGTCAACGCACATAAAATACTAGCTGCAGCGTGTTGGTACGTATGGAAACTAAATATCTTCAAAGTATCAGAGGCAAAACGGAGAACTTGGAAGTAAATACGTTAAATCTAGATGTGACGCATTGTTCCTAACTCGTGCTTTTAAGCTAATACATGCCACTAACACAGGCATCACGAAACTTCTGTTCCTCTCGTTAGACACTGGGGATAGGAACGATCCTGTTGATGTAGCACATATACACTTCTGGCCACCGTAAATGCAACACCCTGAAGGAAGCATCCGAATCAAGTGAAATTTACACCATGGGTTTGCAGCGATGAGATATGCAACTGATTAGAATTTCAGCGCAGACGCACATCACGCGCGCCTGTGGCGCCACCTCATAGCGCCATTTAAGGCTTGGCGATTTCGACGAGTGTACGTTCGGCATGTGTGTTTACCTTGTGGTTGTTTCACAAGACGATCAGTTATGCCTCGTAGACAACAGCGAACATCTTTTGATCAAGTATCCGAGTTCGACAGAGGAAGGACAGTGGCTTACCGAGATTGTGGATTATCATACAGAGAAATCGCTAGTCGTGTTGGACGAAACCAAACAACTGTAATGCGGATATGTGACCGTTGGATGCAGGAGGGTACGACGGACCGACGTGGTCGATCGCATTCACCTCGGTGCACCACTGCACGTGCTGATAGGCAAATTGTGCGCATGGCAGTGACGGATCGCTCAGTGACATCCCGAACCATAGCACAGCACATTGCGTCTGTAACGCATCATCCAGTGTCTGCGCGTACCATTCGACGCCGTTTACAGCAGAGTTGTCTGTCCGCAAGACGTCCATTGCTTCGTCTACCATTGACGCAGAACCACAGACGTCTCCGTCGCCAATGGTGTGATGACAGACGGATGTGGACGGCAGAATGGAATGACGTTGTCTTTACTGACGAGCCACGCTTCTGTCTGCAGCACAACGATGGTCGGATTCGAGTGTGGAGACACCGTGGAGAGAGGATGCTGGACAGCTGCATTATCCACCGCCACACTGGTCTTGCACCGGGTATTATGGTATGGGGCGGTATTGGATATTACTCTCGCACGCCTCTAGTACGCATTGCCGGTACTTTAAATAGCCGGCGCTACATATCCGAGGTGATGGAGCCAGTTGTCCTTGCTTACCTTCAGGGCTCGGCCACAGCCATATTTCAACGGGATAATGCCCAACCACACGTGGCACGCATTGTCCAAAGGTTCTTCGTCAATAACCAGATTGAACTGCTTCCCTGGCCGGCTCGATCTCCGGATCTTTCGCCGATAGAAAACATGTGGTCCATGGTTGCTCAACGAGTGACCCAGATTACATCCCCAGCTGCCACACCAGATGATCTTTGGCAACGTGTGGAAGCTGCTTGGGCTGCTGTAGCCCAGGAACACATCCAACGTCTCTTTGACTCAATGCCGAGACGTGTGGCAGCGGTGATCTCCAACAATGGCGGCTACTCTGGCTACTGATTCTGGCAGGAACCACATGTCACAGACGTCTGTAAACGTAATCATTTGATACTTGGTCAACATGTTATCTACAAAATAAATCTTGTTGTGCTACCTCTTGTCTTTCTTGGTGTTGCATTTACGGCGTCCAGACTAGATTACGTCAGAAAGTACTATGTCGATTGGAGCTATATAAGACTTCCACCAGCTCAAACCAACACTAGAACCGTCTACGATTATATTGCCAGAATTATATTACCAGACATCGTTTTCACAACCCAACTCAGGTAAATTAACCAACTAAAAACTGCATGAACGTCTGGAAAAATATCAAAAATACAATTCTACCAACTACAGTCAGTGCCATATGGGACGACGTTGTAAACGAAACCATACCCGCAGCGGAACGATTCTACATCTACATGGTTACTCTGTAATTCACATTTAAGTGCCTGGCAGAGGGTTTTTTTCTGCCAACAAAGCGCAGTCTTTGTTTCGCCTTCCCCACAATATTATCTATGTGGTCTTTCCAATTTAAGTTGGTCGTAATTGTAATTCCTAGGTATTTAGTCGAATTGACAGCCCATAGATTTGTGCGATTTATCGTATACCCACAATTTTTCGGATTTCTTTTAGTACCCATGTGGATGACCTCGCACATTTCTTTGTTTAGTGCCAATTGCCACTTTTTGCACCATACAGAAATTCTCTCTAGATCATTTTGTAATTGGAATTGATAGTCTGATGATTTTGCTAGACGGTAAATTATAGCGTCATCTCCAAACAATGTAAGGGGGCTGCCCAGATTATCACCTAGATCATTTACATAAATCAGGAACAGCACAGGACCTACGAGACTACCTTTCGGAACGCCAGATATCACTTCCGTTCTACTCGATGATTTACCGTCTATCACTACGAACTGTGACCTCTCTGAAAGGTCAAATTGAGACCATCTCCATACTGCGACAAATGTCTGCTTGTAGAAACTTTAGCGCATATGTTATGTGAAAATAGAAACAGAATTAAGAACTGGACTAGGAAGAAATTAGCACTTATCAACAAAACCGCAAAAAGTCATATACCGATAACTGAAGCTTTACAACCCGACTGGAAATGTTAACCGTCCGAAAAGAATAACAGTTATTTGTGGCTTCTGGGACCGTTTGTGTTTTACGTGTTAACAAACAAAACTTCGAACTTAGAAGAGTATATGTTTTATATTGCAGAAGAACACTGTAAGTTGAAGAAAAATAACAAATATAAGGAATGGTTTCAAAATTTTTATCTATTGCTTTATGTGGGCTACAAAGAGGTGGACAGTTTTATTGATTAGAAGCAGAATACTATTCTTTCACTTATTTTTATTCCTGGAATCTTATTTTATGTTGGTTCAAAAATCAGAACTGTTCTAATTTGGCAAAACCCCTCCGGCCCCGAAATTTATTTCATTTGTTGAAAAATTTATGGCTTCATTACAGACCTCATATGCATCCAGTGCATAATAACTTAAATTGTGAATATGTCGCTGAATGAAATTTTATCATGTATTTTTCCGTCACCCTTTTGCCTGTTGTGGGTTATATTCTACAAGGAACACACGGCATTGGAAGTGGCAATCAGTAATTTATTTTACCTTAATTACTACTTAAATTCTGTTCTTCAATTTATGGCATATATGTGAACAAACATGGAATACATGGGAATAATGCAGCTACTCAGTGACAGGTATGGGGGAGGCATTGTGGCCAGGCCTTGTATCTTCGACCCCTGCCCTCTTTGCCTCCGCCTACCTGGTGCTGAAAGTCTTCTCAAACATTAAAAAAAATAAAAAATAAAAAATTGTGCAGTGGTCAGCACGTCTGCCTAGAAAGCAGGAGGTCCAGCTTCGAAGCCCGGTCGGTCACAAATTTTCATCTGCCGTCGTTGCTGTATTTCAACGTCGGCCCTTCGATATTTAAGATGAAATTGTTTTTTGAGGCAATAGAGGTGATTTGCGAACATTTGTCATGTGTTCAATGTCACTGGACTTCAACGGCATCCAATTCATTGCTTTGTGACGGCGCTAACCCATGTCATATACATGCGAATCAGACTGTGGTGCATATTTAGTCCAATAACGAATGGTGAGTATACAAGTATTTACGAACAGTAGAAGCAGGATTGCAGCGAACTGATCACTTATCCAAGTGCAACATAGAGAATCTGTGTAATGAGTCATTCCAGCTGCTTAGCTGAGAGTAATATTTGCTAAGTAATTCACTGCAGAATTAATGTAAGACCCGCACGATGATCTCTGTAGTCATACTGTATCATTAGCAGCTCGCGAACGGAGTACTATGTTCGTTCAATCGGATTACTCAACCTGATGCTAAATAAAGTAGGTGGTCAGCGCTAAATTATGTGCTCCACCATTAACGTTACTGTAGGCAGTTTGACAGCAGAACACCAACACATTCACTGACAACCTGTACCATTATCATCACACAGTTGTTACTCGCAGTGATTAGAAGTTGCTGATGTTTGTCAAGAATAGCAGAAAGCGGCTCATGAATGTGAAGTTCCATTTGCATTACGCCTAGGACGGAGAGAATCCTAAATAACAGTAATAGGTTACCCATCGAAGAGAAGAATCCACGTGTTGTCTCTAGTTCTTGCAGTTTGATATTAATGCAGTTCCAGATGGTTACACACTAACGGGTTCTTTTGACTATCGGAATACTCATATGGGAATTATCAAAGTGTAATTGCTAGAACGCTCAACTAGCTTAATAATACCTCATTCTAAATTGAATACGACTCGGAAAGCGAAGTTAATTTGACGTTTCCGTCGTCTCCTGACGTCCTACTGAATGAAATCAGAAGTGGAAAAAATGGTTCAAATGGCTCTGAGCACTATGGGACTTAACATCTGTGGTCATCAGTCCCCTAGAACTTAGCACTACTTAAACCTAACTAATCTAAGGACATCACACATATCCATGCCCGAGGCAGTATTCGAACCTGCGACCGTAGCAGTCACGCGGTTCCAGACTAAAGCGCCTAGAACCGCACGGCCACACCGGCCGGCTCTGAAGTGCACTCACAGTTGTGTTGCGTGCCGCATGGATTCTGTGAAGTGTTGTGGCAGCTGGCATTCATTGCTGAACACAGACATGTGCAAATATCCTCACTGCTCTAGGGGAACTCGTCTTTGATGCATTTTTTCCATACCGTAATTAGCTCAATAACATAAGGCTTATTCTGCTGATGAACTTGATGCCCGCAAGTCCTTAAATAAGAATCTTCGAGCGATAGTAATGCATGAAAGGAAACAGACTGTTGGACAAAAGAATGGACAGATCCCTACTTTTTTCGTTTCCTATAGGTCCTACGGTAAGAATCTGGTGTTAAACTGTTTATTTTTCCACTTCATACTAAAACAAAAGCTGTGACATGAGAAGAGGAAATGACTTATATGCTGCTCAGGAACTTAAGTTTTTCGTGTTTATTTTCTCACTTCATAGTAAAACAAGGGCGTTGATATGAGAAGAGGAAATGAAGTACACGCTTCCAAGACATAATATTTCCTTGTGTGCTACTAATGCGCGCATGAAAGCTCTGCAGTTAATTTTTGTATGTTGGATAAATTTTGATGTCACCTCACATTCCTTTGTGAGAAGGTTCCTAGTTTCTTGGGATTCAAATACAGTGGACAGTTCATCACTGGTTAACATTCTGATGACTAATGACATGATATCCGTTCCAATTCCTCCATAGCACCTGTGAGTAGAGTCTCACGTTTGTTTGCTATAAGAACATGCGGGCAGTTATGTCCGCTCACTGCAGTCAGAGCCAAAGTGATTTCTTTCTGTTTATGGCGAAGCGTCTGCTGCAGTGTCCACGCTCAGCCAACATAAACAAATCGCCGCGGCATTGGGCACTGCTAATCGCTGCACTTGTCGCGAGCCGCGGCAACAAGAGCGCACTGTCTCTCCTAACGATATTACGGAGTTAATACGTCTTACTTACTTAACGTAACATGCAGGATGTGAGTTGGGTAAAAATTCAGTTTGTAACTTCCCATCGCAATAAAATACTTTACAGTCACATTTGATGCAATATTTATTGTTGGTTGTCTCTCTAATGTTAATAGTATTGATTCAGATTGTGCGTGAATACGAAAACACACGCACGCACTCATGAGCGTGCGCTCAAAATCAGTCATTGATTCCAGTGAGGGTGACGACTGCTGTGTGTTGAACAACACATGCACCAAGCAATTCCTCAATTGGCGTCGAGTGGATGAGATTTTTCAATTACCTAACATTGCAAGAATTGTAAGGAGGAGGCTGAAAGTAAACGGACTTGTACGCTAAAGAGCTGCCACAAAGCAAAGCTTGACCGATTATCAGATAATTGTCCACATGGGTTTTGCGGACGAGTATACTTTTAGTCAGCAACCCACCCATCATCATTACGTAAGATTCCTCGAAGGCACAGGGGCATTGATTTCATTAAGTCGTCGATAGTGTAGCTTGATGGTTTACTTCCCACCATACGTTTTCTATATTCGTCCAAAGGTCGCTTGCATTTGTTGGACCATGTGGCAATGACCTTGTTACCTCTGCCCACATATTCAATATCTGGTTGATGTTCGGTGATCGTGGAACAAATTGCAACAGCTTTATCCTCTCTTGGCTCTGAAATCAATCTTGCATTGCTCTGCTCTGATGGATGGGGCTCTGCTCCTGTATCTCTTATCTCGTCACTTGATATTATATATATTTAAATAACGTATTTGTAATAAGCGCATTGTATTGGTATTCTGCATAGTGTTTAAGAATTCAGGCCCTGTCATAGATAAGTGATCTACATTCAACAGTCCGATTAAGAATGTGGTTTACCCAGTCTATCATATGATGAGAGTCGTAGTCGGATATCCACATTAAGACTGACTGGCTGAATCCGATTAGAACGATCTGGTATCGAAATGAAACTACAGAAATCGGATAATTTGAACGTCTGTATGGCAACAACGCTGCGCACATAAATTCCTTTGATGGAGTAACAGGTAGCAACTGTCTAAGAAAAAGTGAGGAATATGTCTACTAGCAGCAATGTAACCTAATTATCACCCATATTTATGTGATGGACATATTGAATCGAACACCCTCTGGTCCTATCCGGTCCTGGTGTCACCCAGGCCAAACCAATGAAAGTCAAGCAAACATGAACTGTGCAAGCGAAGTCAACTTTACCCCAGGTGGTACACAATCCGCCCGTCGACAGGCGGATTTTCGTATTCTGTGGAGTCCAGGTTAGCATGGCAGATAATATCGGAGATCTCTGGTAAATTTCGCTACAAGCAGAAAACATGCATTTGAAAACTAAAATCGATACATTGATCCAAACACGGAAACCCAATAATCTCATCTATGAAATCGACCGACAAAAAAATCTCATCCTTGCTCTTCAAGAACCACGACTAACTGACAATGAAACCTTGCACTACCGAAACTATCGCATCTTCAAGAGCAAAACACCACAAAAGGTAGCGAAAGGCGCACCAATCTTCGGCATGGCATTTCTCGAACATAGATCTATCATCAACTCTGTCAAAGAAATCACACCCATCAACAGTCGACTTATGACTATGCTCATTCAGAGCCCCAATAAAAAATTTACACTCATCAATGCACATGCCCCCACCAACATCGAAAATAAGAAAAACACCGAAAATATCGAAAAATTCTGTAACACACTCGAAAGAAACCATGAGCAAAATTCTTCAAGATGACGTGAAAATACTAATGGGAGACTTTAACTCTCTATTTGGGGCAGCAAAAACATATAGATAAATCATTCAACACACCGAAACACCTACAACAACGGCACACATCTGACTGACATTTGCAAACAACTCAACCCCAAAATGATGTCTACCCACTTTAGGAAAAAACTAGTTCCCAAGTAACATGCTTGGCTAACAGGTGCAAGCTGCTTTTGTTCCCCTTTCGAGACTCGCTGAAAGCCAGATTTTTAATTATTTTGTAGCAGAGCTACAAGCAGGCAGATACAAACTCAATAAGGGAATCGCAAGACAACGCTCGAGCGAAATTCGTCTTGCTACTTTTAGTACCCCTTAGTGTCAGAGAGAAAACCTTACCGTACTGCAGAATTCATAATGCCACTTTTGTATTCTTCCGACATACATTTTTGTTGTTGTGAATACATAATTTTATCTATGAACTGCCACATTTTCTAAATACTTCCGAATGATACAGGACATGAAGTAAATACAGACATTTTCGAAGTTAAATGTCGGTAATTTCCTACTAATTCCTGTTAAAATAGGCTCAATCGTCTTATAGATTCGTGTTGCTTTATTAAGATAGACTGCTGTCGTGGTGTTTCTGTAGTAAGCTGACTTTAATTTGTATTAGTACAATGAGTATTTTAACTGCGTTTTCCATTAGTTTACTGAATGCAGTAGTAATCATCAAAGAGGAATTAATCTGCAGCAGGATTTTCTTTCACGATATCTAAAACAATCTGATAATGATGAAGTAGTTTACAAATTCTACGTCTGTAGAAACCTACTGGTTCTAACGAGGCCATTAAACCAGTGTAGTTTGAAGAGTATTTTCGTCTAGAAATGAATTGCCTTGACGGTTGATCGACCAAGAGTGGGAAATGTAAAATTTTACGGGTATGTGATGAGAGGGACAAGTGCTTGAGAGAGGACGTCCCAGTCAATACAAGTGCCTGAGAGGCGACTTTCCTATCAACCTCCTGGATAGATTCGTTTCTCAAATCAACAGAGTGCGTTATCATGCAGTAACACACGTGATGTATTTTTTTCGGTCCATTTTCTTGCACCTTAATGTGGAAAATCATTGATACCAGAACGATATTTGTTGAAACAAGAATATCTTTTTCTGGCGTATTTTTCCCAAAAGCACTCTCTCCACACACAGTTCAAAACTTTCTAGCTGCCTCCTCTGCATTCACCCCTCTGTTATACCAAAAGTAAATATCGTGTTGCAGATATAATACATTTTTCCACTTGCGACTCAATTTTACAACTTTTAACCGTAGTTCATGATTTTCAAGTATGCAAAATCCATTGCTCAACTGCAAGATGATAACTAGAACATCTAATTCGAAAATGACAGTTGGTACATATACTGACAGCGTCGCACCGCGTTCACCTGGGCGGCGCCGGATTTCAGTCGGCGGGTGGCGTCTGGCCGGTGGCCGGTAGCTGCTGCAGCGCGAGGAAACGCTCGAGTGTAAGCTGTTATGATCGTGACGCAGCCACGAGCTGTCCTGCGGAGTTGTTTCTGGAAGTACTTGTTATTGCTGGTGGGTAAAATGTGAAGCGAATTATCTTCGGTGTTCAATCAGATTCATAACTTTAGACGAGGGCCGAAATGTGGGTGAAAAAAAAAAATGACAATTGGACGCGATCAGGCGACTATTACCACTTTTCTTTTTTTTACTAGGAACAGGCAAAATGAACAAAATATCTTTATTGGTACAAGCTTAAATACAACGAAAATCTCATCCTTCCGACGGAAATAACACGAGACATTACACTCGTACAAGGCGAGCAATTTTTTTTTATTAACAAGGTGAAGGAAAAAAGGAATAATAATACTGATGTAAGCTAAGAGGTGTGAAGCAATAGACAGTGGAGTGGGGGAAAAACCAGCGTGTTCTGGTATAGTGCACAAGAGAAAAGAGGCGCGTGTCTATGCGCCTACTCCACTGTGGGTTACAATATAGAAAGTAGCGCGGAGAGTCTCAGATGTCAGCAGGGGGGCGGGAGTGTTGTCGGCATGTGGTACCTTCTAGCTAAGCGGGGATGACGTAAAGATCGAGTGTAGGTAACTGGTGAAGAAGGCGCGGTGGCGCCGTCGATGCACGACTTCCCTGTGGGCGGTTTGTAAGTACTGCCAGAAATCAGGGCGTGATTTGTCCCCATCATTATACATGTAGGTGATCGTCCATCCCTTGATCCATACAATCGCATGATTTTTGGTGGCGGGGAAATAAGTATCCTCAGGATGGATAAAAGTCAATGGGTCAATCGAGTCCGGCGAAACGCGGAGGTAACAGGCAACGAACTGTCGGCCAAGTTTCCAGACGTTACTGGTGGCAGCACAAGTCAGTTGGCGGACATCGTCATCCATGCGGTGGCAAATGGAACAAAGCGGAGAGTCCGTTAGTCCGATGGCGTGAAGACGATGATTTGTGGCGAATTTTCCATTTGCGACGTGGTACCATGTGTCCCGGACGTTGGAGGGAAGGAAAGGCTGGTGGATACGACGCCAAACCGTGGGCCACCGCTTGGACGGATGTCTGAGTTCGATATTGTTGCTGGATATGGAACGAAGCAGTGGGGTGTAAAAATCTTTAGGTCGAGGAGACCGCGTGTTCGGTAAGTGTGTGTGAGCATAACTGAAGTCGACGATGAAATCAGAAATGTGCGTAAGATGGTGCTTGATGTGTCTGACTGGTCCTGGTGGTGTTAAGGTCGCAGGCGCAAGAATTTCCAGCAAGCTGCGCCCAAGAGAGGTGCCCAAATGCCACTGCTTGTACATGGTGGACATGTTCAAGGACGCCGCTCGGAGTCAGACATTGACAAGGCCGAGGCCTACTCCTCGCGGGGGAAGGGTGAGCGTGTCGTAGCGGACCTTGCACGGCGTACCGGCCGTAAGAAAGTATCCGAAAGCAGCCTGGAGGCTGCGTCCAATAGTTGATGGCAGCGGGAGGACCTGTGCGATGTGGCCCATTCTGGACGCCACATGTTGACTGAGGTATTGGACACCTTGTAAGAATCGAGTCGGCGGAGAAGATTTTGTCGCAGCGTCGTGCGGATAGTTTGGAGTCTACGCCAAAGATTGATGGCAGCGGAGCGGCGCACGGTGGAAGTGAAAATGATACCAAGGTTGAGAGGTGGCATGAGCCCCCTCTCATATTTCTCTGAGTAATTCGATCTTCCTCTCTAATTGCATGCGGTGAAAAGTCGCTATTCCTTCACATGCAGACTTCCCACGCAGCGTCTTTCGTCACTCGGGTGGTCCAGTGACAGGTGGGGTCTGTTGATCTTGATAGGGTTAAGCCGACGGGTGTGAGGGAGTCGAGTGAATGCTTTCCAGACGCCGACATTGTCGTAAGAGCGGCGGCAACACGCCCACAGGGGCCTGACGGAGCGGCTGGCCTAGAGATTCTGTTACTTCGCAGAAACTTAGTGAAAACCGTTTCTGGCGGGCTACTAGCGAGGCGTGGGAATGACTTATGTTCCTAGGCAGTCCTGGCGGGCAAATTCTCGCGTTTTCTGGAAATTGGCGCCAAAAATCTCCATTGGTGGAAAGGTAGTGCTTCAGCAATAGAGTGGAATTTTCCGCCGGTTTTCGAGTTGCTGATTGGAACGTTTAACCACGGCCAGTATCGTAGGGGCGGGAATGTTCTGTGTTCGGTTTGTACGGGTGCTCTTGTGAGAGTCGGCTCTCGCCTTTCGGTCGGAGTAGGTTACAAGACTGAGCTCTCGCTGCTCTGGACAGCCTGCCTTCCGTTGGCTGTCTAATATACTTTTCTTTGATTGTAACAGTTTGAGGAAGTTGCTGAAGTTCCGACTTCAACGTAACTTTCCGAGTACAGTTGGCAATTGAGCGTTCTGCGTTCAAGCGGCCTATGTTGTCTGTCTTGAGTAGTTTCGGCTAAAGTTGACTGTATCGGAGTTACTGTGTGACTTCGCTTGTTAAAATCAATCACTGTACCGTCAGTGATTGTGTGGCGAGCCTTCTTCGTCTGCCTCAGAGGCGCATTTGTATTGCTAGGATGTCTTTAGTCTGGAACAACCAGACCAGGATAATTTGTTTCAGGCTATACTCGCGACATTATCATCACCACGACGGGACGTCGAAGCAACCAGCCATCGCCTCCGGTACGCCAGATCGTGTTCTTGCAGTTAAGAAGACAGCTTGGTAATGTATGTCTGCAGCACCGGCATATTAGGGATTTTCCTAGGTGATAATCAGATCTCAGCTGAGCGCGCCTATTCGTCTTTTTCTAACTTTGTTCTGTCTTGGGTGTTCATTGCGTGAGTTCTCACTACTGTAGCAGCAATTAATGTTGGGTTGGCTGTGTGTTTCTCTTAAGATTTGAGTTGCAAGGAATTCGCTCCACATACCACTTCGTCATAAATGTCACAATCAAGTTTAGGGACAACTTCACCTTCACAGCATTTATTTGAGTATCCAGTTTGAGCCAATTTGATGTATTGTAAATGTTTCATGTGTTTTGTTTATTATTTTGAGTTTAGTCATAATAAATCATATGTTATTTTGGACAGAACTGTCATTCGGTTAATCGGTAGAGCAACCCTTTCATTTTTCACTACGTTAATGAAACTTTCCTTTATTTAACTTATTTATCAAACTAAATTATCGCAGGTGCCAAACTCTTTTCTACTCCACTTGCAGGGTCGATTACAGTCAGTTCGCGTTTCTTTTTAATCCATGTGCAACAGCAAAAGTCGGAGTTAGAGTAAAGGGGGGCTTAGAGCATCCTTTATATATGAAGATTCTAGAAGAATTTAGTGTTAAATACATTGCTAGCCCCGGCACCTCGCAAGGTATCATAGTTTTTGTACACACGGGAGAGGCGATAAGTTGTCGTGTGAGAGGCGGCGTCCAATGGACATCGCCGTGGATTTCGCCACATAAATGTTACTGCCCGCTGCAGTTCCGTACGTTGATATCAAATCAAGCACCGTTTGTGTTTTACTCCGTGAGCGGAGGAAGAGGAGGAGGTCGTCCGCATACGCATGACATCGAAACCTGTGCTGTCGCAAAGTGAGACCAGAAAGGTAGCTCGTCAGACTCCCGATGAGTGGCTCTCCAGACTTATGGCATAGAGTAGGGCCGAAAGTAGGCAACCTTGCCTTACGGAACCCTGGATCGTCACTGGTCCAGCCACACGGCCATTAACCTGAATCAGCGGTTCGGGGGTGCCGTACAGGCGCCGGATCACTTCGATAAAGGCTGGTGGAAAACCCATGCGGTTCATCACTGAGAATAGAAAACGATGCCGCACCTTGTCGAGTGTGCTGTCAAAATCGATGGCAACCGCCATGGCGCGGTGTCTGCACGCCGCTGCCAGTGCAATTAAATCGCGACATTCTCCTGTGACCGTTTGTATATTAACTAGGCCACCCGGAGTTGTCTGTTCCGGGGATAGAATGCTAGGCAGGTCCTTGCGGCATCGTGTCGCCAGTAGGCGTGAAAAAATTTTATAGTCTGCGTTAAGCAGAGTCAGGGGACGGTAATGTGCTGTCGTCACACCTGGTGTCGGTTTGTAGATGGGTATAATAATTCCCGTGACAAAGGACGGCGGTTTTGCGTTCTCTATCGTCATCAGATCATGAAACATCGTCGTCTACCGTGACGCCATTAGTGCGAGGAAAGCGCGATAAAATTCAATCGGCAATCCGTCGACACCAGGTGACTTATTCAGAGCACCTTTGTTGATTGCATCGTGGATTTCGTCACGCGTAATTGGATCCATCATCTCGTCCTCTTCGTCGCTGGCGAGGGTGCGATTTACGTGTGGTAACACAGAGTTCTCAGCGTGCTTGATGGTGGTCTCCTCCTGGTACATTGTGCGATAGTGGTCTACAAAGGCACTGACGATTTCGGCCTGCCAAGCGACGTGCTGGGTGCGACAGGTGTTGATCTCGGTGATCAGTCGTTGTCGTCGATCTTTCCTATCGGAGGCGATATGATGCGTGGTGGGATGTTCTTGTTCCGTCGAATTGTGACATCGGGTTTGCACCATAGCCCCCTGCAGTCTAAGGCGTGTCAACGTTACAATTTGCGCCTTAATCCTGCTACATTCCCTCTGGGTGTCGAGGCTGGGCGGCTGGGCGTCCATGTCGCGGAGAACGGCGTAGAAATAGTCGGTAGTGTGCCGGCGCCACATAGCAACTTCCTTGCCATACTGAATCAAAGTACGTCGAATGGCAGGTTTGGCACATTCTAGCCACCAGGTCAAGGTCGTGCAGTACTTAGGTAAGCGACGTTCACAGGTGGCCCATGTCTCGGTAACACGTTGAAATTCGGGATCATTAAGATGGGAGGTGTTTAGTTTCCACGGTGCACGACTACGCTAGACCACTTGCTGGTGGAGGAGAATGTTGCAGATGTAGGCACAGTGGTCCGAAAAGGCCAAGGGCCAAAGAACTGCACCTTGGACTGCAGGTGTGAGTTCGCGAGAGACGTAAAACCTTTCAAGGCGGCTGACGGAGTGAGTCGTCTGGTAAATATGTCGAGGCGCGTCGCCGTGCCGAACTTCCCAAGTGTCGTGAAGCAACAGATCTCGGACGATAAGACGCAGTTCTTGACAGGTGTTGTAGTGGAGGATTTGATCCTCAGGGTGCCAGACACAATTGAAATCACCCCCAAGCAAATAATGGTCACAGCGTCCAAGAAACAATGGGGCGATTTCTTCTGAATAGAAGAGTGCCCTGTCGCGTCTGCGGGTGGAGACTGACGGAGCGTAAATGCTGACAATACGCGTCCACATGACGGTGACGGCCACGCCTCTGGTGGATGGAAGGTATGTGATTCGGCCACTGGAATGCCTTCTCGCTATCCCGCGTCCCAGGTGGTCACCAGGAGAAGGATAAGTGTTATATCCCGCGATGTCTGGAAGTGTTCAAATGGTTCAAATGGCTCTGAGCACTATGGGACTCAACTGCTGAGGTCATTAGTCCCCTAGAACTTAGAACTAGTTAAACCTAACTAACCTAAGGACATCACAAACAGCCATGCCCGAGGCAGGATTCGAACCTGCGACCGTAGCGGTCTTGCGGTTCCAGACTGCAGCGCCTTTAACCGCACGGCCACTTCGGCCGGCGTCTGGAAGTGTGGCCAAGTGTACTTCCTGTAGTAGTGCGATATCGACGTCCGACGCCCATATCATCTCTCGCAGCAGTTGAAGTTTCACGGGTGAGCTAATGGTGTTAGCGTTGATCGTCACTATTCGGTAGGTTTGGAGCCGTACCCCGCCGTGGAGGGGAACTCCACCGGCGGAGGATGAAGAGGGGCGAGGCAACGGCGAGTCGTGCCGTACGCCACCTGACGGCTTTATCGGCAGCGTAACAAGGCTTCCGTCTGGAGTAACTCTGTCTCCAACGTGTGGTCCGGGCCTTCATCGACGTCCTCACCCCACGCCATTGAAGGCACTGTCATTGTGATGGACGTACATTCCACTTCGGTCGTAGGGGCGGAGGGCGTCTCGGCGGCAGTCGCAACGGTGGACTCCATTAGTTCAGGAGCACCTGGGCGAGCCAGTAGAGTAGGCATCGACACAGCCACCGTCGGCGTCATGTTGTCGTCATTGGTATCGTCGTGCAGGTTCTCTGAGGCCTCGTCCGGTCGGGCGGCCTCTGGAGCATCAGGGGGAGGTGATCCATCTCGTTCCGAGACCGTACGGCGCCTTCTCTGCGCCTCTTAGGTGAACGTTGTTTGCGGGTTCGTCCCTCTGTGTCGGAAGGCGCAAGGGAGTGGCTGCGCTCTGGGACGAAGGCCGTCGCGGGAACGTCAAGTTAAGGGGCGTCCATATGATAGGGCGGGTGGGGAGCGGAAGTAGCGTCAGGCTGCGAGCGCGACGTGTCGACCCCAGCGGTATCCGTATCAGCAGGAAGGGTCACCGGTACATGACCCGACGGGCGGCGGCCGGTGGGAGGAGAAGAGAGCGCCGATGCGTAGGTGATCGGTAAAACCCGTCGTCGGAGCCGGAGGTGCCACGGTAGTGGCTGGCATTTGGATGATTCGTCGCTGAAGACACTCAGATCTGAGGTGGCCTTCTTTGCCGCACCCGGAACAGGTCTTGGGTTGGCCGTCATATATGACAACTGCGCGGCACCCACTAATTTGCAGGTAAGATGGCACGTGGTGATGGAGATCGATGGTGATCTGTCGTACACCGTTAAGAACGGGATACTTTTGGAATTGCGCCCAGCTTGCGGCAGTGTGGCCATGAACAGTGCCATAGGGGCGGAAAGCCGCGATAACATTTTCCGCCGGGAGCTCGAACAGGAGTTCGAAAATTCGTATGGTGCGCATTCCCAAGCCTGCACGGTCGACAGTGACCGCACCGAGATTGCCGTCGGCGTGGCAAAAGCGTAATCAGTGTTTGGTGTCACGAGTATTCTTTCACATATCGCGTCATCGATGAATTTGACGTACGCCATACTGCTTAATATGGACAAATGGATGCCCAAGATGTCGGAAGCTGGGATCTTAGCAACGTCGCGTAGGAAGCGTTCCACTTCCAAGCCTTTGGTCTTGTGTAGTCGTTGCAGAAGTTGAATCGTAGTGTTGATTTTCTAAAACGGTTGGCCATGGTTTTAGTACATGTAAGTGACGGCCGCTGAAATGTAAACAACAGCGAGCGCGCGCGCTCCGCAGGCGGAAACAACACGTCCGCACTGCACGGTGGCGAGAGGCGGACTGGTAGACCACGGGATCACCCAACATAGCTACATCTCGGAAGTAGACAACACTTCCTTCTGACATTTCCGCATCTACCAGTGCTGCCAGATCGTGCAGATGGCCAGACTTAGCGTTGTCAGGGGCGGTCGGATTTATTGGCCACCTTAAGTGATCGAGTAGCACTTAGTCTCTGTGGCGGCCAGCTGGCGGTCAGTTTTTATGTCTAAGACTGCACATTTCTTACGACCTCAGTCATCACACCATCTGCTACTGTTTGTGATCCTTCTCAATCAATCGTCGCCTATAACTCAATGGATATATTGCAGAACCTCTGACATGGCATCGAGACAGAATGCGTTGCAAATACTGGAGAAATATTTAGTGGCGGCGGCGTGAGGAAGTTGCAGATACAGGTTTCATACCACCCTCCTTAGCCGCATCACTTTCAAAATTCGGTAATTTTATTACGAGGATGCGCCGTCGGCGACGTGTCACTGCACTGCTGGCCCGATAATATACACTCCGGGGATCACCATCCATATTCACTGTCACGGTATATGTCTGGAAAAACTGCATCATTCGTAGCTAATGCCATACGTGGATTTATAATGCCGGTATAGCTTTTAACATGGATATTTGTGTGCACCTGAAGAACCAAGTCCACTTGTGATGGTAATATGGTTGTGTGTTTTTTTTTTTTTAACATATAGCGGTTTCTGACATGATTACGCCTCTCTTTCTAAGACATGGTGGTAGCACTCGCAAGAAAAACTTACGAGACATGTCCACCCATCGTAGATTTTCGGTCAGTATTATTTCGTATCGCCAACAATCAGTTATTGACGAAATATTATACTTAGTAGTAGGGGTGGGTGACAGGTTCGCTTTAAGCATCTTGCTTATAAAGTATGTATTTGTGTTCCAACATGTGCGAAGGAAATGACTATGTCCAGTCGTAAGGAAGGTATGAATTTGACGTGGACTGCTGTGATAGCCGGCCACGGTGGCCGTGCGGTTCTAGGCGCTGCAGTCCGGAACCGCGGGACTGCTACGGTCGCAGATTGGAATCCTGCCTCGGGCATGGATGTGTGTGATGTCCTTAGGGTAGTTAGGTTTAAGTAGTTCTAAGTTCTGGGGGACTGATGACCTAAGATGTTAAGTCCCATAGTGCTCAGAGCCATTTGAGTACTGTGATAGCAAAGGGAAGAGTATGTCAAGTCATAAGCATGAAACCGATATTTCTGTTTTCAGATCTAAACCATCATCAGGGTTTATTTCCGATACTTTGATCATTGTCAAATGTCGTTCAACTGAGACAGAAATCTTAATATTTAGTTGTAAGTACAGGGATAAAATATATATGAGACCGGTTTTTTTTCCTAGAACGATTCTGTCTATGCATGCTTGGCGTGCAGCGCTGGTGACCTGTGGCGGGAATGATTCACGTTTCCGTTAACGGGAGGAGCCGTCCAAATGGAGAGGCGTGTTGGAGTGTAGGAATGTAGCTGTCCTAACCGTGTTGTCCTCTAGACAGCCAAATAGCGAAATAATACTTAGTATGTGTTGGATAGCTTTCGTGATTGCGTGGAAATTTGAGAGGATTCAATATGGACGTGTGTTTCCCTCCCATTTAAATTGTTCAGTTGACTGTTTCTGCACATTTCGCGCCTTCCTTTAGTTGAGGGATTATCGATGGTGGTGTGTGCATCTATCATGTGGAGGACACGTTTGCTTGTTCTCTAGACATATGAAACACTGTAGTTATCTTTGTAAATTATAGCGATTATTTGGAATCTGTTACATCACCGACATCAGTATTCACAACTGGAAATATCAGTTTCCTCGTTTATTTATTTATTTATTTTACTTCTATTTATTTTTGTTTTGTTTTTGTTTTGAGTTCTCACATAAAGGTCTTCCCAAACAGGATAAATTTCTAGTTACTCAGTGGTTTACTGCACGATCCACGTCACTAATGTTTTGGATTTGTAGAGAAATAATTTCCAGTCTATATCTTCAGAATTATGTTGTGTGAGTGATACTGATACGCAAGCGATATTGCTGTCTGCTTGATATCGAGAAGGACAGCGAAAATGCTGTAATATTATGGCAAACTGTGCGAAATTACATATGTTCTTGTAATCCCAGAGTCTAGAGATGTGTGTAGAAAAGCAATCAAGGAGGTCTGGATCAGAAACAGTAACGCATTTATGCCAAGAGGGAAAGGAGCCTGTCTTTGTACAACTGTCCTGAGAGTGACTTCGGTCCACTGAGGACACTCTGGTCACGTGTCGGAAGTGGATGACCGCCCGACCTTGCAGGGAAATATCTAGTGCTGCAAGTATACCTATGGTGCACGCACTTATGCTGAGGCGGAACTATGGCCCTCATGAAGAAAAGGGAGACCTGGCTGAGTCACGCAATTTGACTCTTAGTCTGATCATGAGGTGTGGTCATTACTTGCACGCATTGATCACGTAGGCTGATGTGAGGATCAATGAACTATACCTGACGGGATGTATCTCGAACATCTTAGGTGATTAGAAAGTTAGTAGACAGGAGTACAATTAAATACATAGCTTTAATTCAGCATCAGCAGTGAACGTCGATCTTGACTTTGTACAATAATATTTACAAGTGCAATTATAGACTGAACTGCAAATACTTCTCTACAGTTCTGGTTGCTTCATACATACAGATCAATTGTCAATGCATAAACTGTACGTGTCAACTGGCTAGGTCGTAGCTACTGACTTAGTTGAAGTCTACGCTAACTAGCGTCCCTGCAATTGAGATCTCTGAAACTATAACAAGTGAACCATTCCTACTAAATTCGGCTGTAGAACTGGCCAGTGCGCTAGCTTGTCTCTAAGACTAGCCAAGTAGCGGCGCTCCATCTGCTAGCGTCGACAGTGGCGACTCGCTGGTCTGATGTGTACTGACAGACCACGACTGATTTGAAGCCCACAACCTCGAACCACACTGTCTGTCTTTGCAGTATATGTACGGATGACGTAAAAGGAGTATTTTGTATGGCGCAAGATATGAATTGTATGTTGATTACATCGACACAGTACACGGTGAGTACATGGTGTTGGAGATCAGTTCCATGCTCTAATAGTCAAGCTCCTGTCCTTAGCGGCAAAGCAGTGTAGTTGAGTAAGAGTCACATGCTTCTGCTTGAACTTAAATGTACCATGGCTTATGGTCTGACATACCTTTGTGGAAAGTAATCAAACTACCATTCACATAAAAACAAAGAGATTGCATATCTCTTGTCATAATGGAAGGATAGATTGGATATGGTGAATTGTGATTTCAACGCACTGAGAAGTATATCCAAATGTAAGTGGCGATAGATTCATTTTGTGAACAGCTCCACAATATAGCAATGCAAGTGTTCAATTGGACCTGCTATAGTGTACAAACAGGACAGGGTATACGACTGTAGCAATACGTCCCTTCATCGGCACCCCTAAGTGTACCCTCGCAATTTCCTTGTTGTTCCATCGACAGTATTGTTGATTACAGTACACCAAGCTACGTTGGTGATGTATCCCCAAGTATTGCGTCTGTGGGTGCAGTATTTATTATCACACATATCAATGTTACGCTTCGCTGATGACATTGCTATCTTGAGTGAAAATGAAGGAGAATTACAGGATTTGCTGAATGGAATGAACAATCTAACGAGTACAGAGTATGGATTGAGATTAAATTGAAGAAACACAAAAGTAACGAGAACAGCGATTAACTTAACGACAGGATTGATGGTCACGAAGTAGATGAAGATTTTGAATTCTGCTACTAGGCTGCAAAATAACCAATGATGGATGGAGCAAGGAGGACATCAAAAGTAGACTAGCAGTTGCAAAAAGGGCATTCCTGGGCAAGAGATGTCTCGTAGTATCAACCATAGGCTTTAATTTGAGGAATAAATTTCTGAGAACGTATGTTTGGAGAACAGCATTGTATGGTAGTGAAACATGGACTGTGGGAAAACTGGAACAGAAGAGAATCGAAGTACTTGAGATGTGATGCTACAGACGAATGTTGAATGTTAGGTGGAGTGATAAGGTAACGAATGAGGAGGTTCTGAGCAGAGAGAGAAAAAAAATATGTGGAAAACGCTGACACGATGAAAGGACAGGACGATAGGACATCTGTTAAGACATCAGGGACGACTTTCACGGTACTAGAGGGAGCTGTAGAGGGCAAAAATTGTACAGGAAGACAGAGACTGGAATACACCAGCAAATAGTTGAAGATGTAGGTTGCAAGTGCTATTCTGAGATGAAGAGGCTGGCACAGGAGAGGAATTCGTGGCGGGCTGCATCAGACCAGTCAGAAGACTGAGGACTCAAGAAGCAAAAAATAAAAAGGCGATGCTTCAGTCTGCGGAAAGGGTGACGCCACTGGACTCTAGATGGCTGGAAATGAGTGATTTGGAGTGACGAATCACGCTGTACCCTGTGCCAGTCCGATGGAAGAGTTTGTGCCTGGCGTTGAGCGAATAACGATACGTGCCGTCGCGTGTGGTGGAAACGGTGAAGTGCAGGGGAGCTGGTGTGGCTGGTGTGGGGTTCTTTGTCGTGCTTGTGGTGTGGTCCCCTCGTTGAGCATAAGAAAACGCTAACTCCGGTAGGGTGTGAAGACATCTGACAGCACTGTGTACTGTCTACGTCAGAGGAACAATTGGCGGCAGATGAGTCTTTGTTCCCGCACGACAGTGCACCCTGTCACGAACGTGCAGCCGTGGTTTGTGGACAGTGGCAGTCACTAAACCCACTGGCCTGGCCAGGGTCTTGAGCTGAAGCCAGCAGGACGCCTCTGGCGTGGGTCAGGACGACGACCTGGCGTCAGACGCATCATCGCTAACTGCTGTAGTTTCGGCTATCGAGGGAGAATGGCCCCCCGTTCGTCCACAGGCATCGTGAGAGCTCACTGGAAGAGGTCGAGCCATCACAAAGGCGGGCAGTGGACCATTTCACATTAAGGTCCACTGATAACGCACCGGGTTCTTTTCACCAGATAGTGTACAGAAGCAATCAGAATCTGCCAGAGCTCGATTCCTTATGTACTAGCAGCACGAAAGCGTCTCTGAGAAAATTTCGTCCTCTGCGGTTGCATAGAAACTGACGTCAGAGGAAGGCAGTCTAGCAACGCTGCAGTGACGTGTGCGACAAGTACGTCGCCTCAGCGCTGTGTAGCTGCAGTGCGCAGTTGCTGCAGTGTGTACGGTCGTGTCCAGGAATAGAGGAATTCGAGACTTGGATTGTGGGACTAGAACATTTCGGCCCTACACGTTTACTCTGTTCTGTTCCGCCGGACACACATCTCCACGCTTTCGAGTACATTGTCAGCACTCCTTTTCTTTTCTTCAGTTAAACCGCTTCCCGGAACTTTTGTTTTTAAGGTGACTCCACAGCCAATTCCTTCTTGTTCTACCACTGGTTCTTTTACCCTATCTTGCTACTATGTAAGCGGCACGACCACAACGTCCAACGAGGAGAGCGCGTGCTCGTCCAGACAAATGTAGATGACGTTCCACACAGCCAAGCGCTTACCAAAAAACAGAATTTTCGGTGCGTGTTACCCATTTAATGTACTCGTAATTACGAATGTGGACAACCATCAGCTGTAGAGCGGAGTGCGATAATGGATATTTGCGCCGGGCCGGGACTCGAACAGAATTTGCCGCTCATCGCGAGCGGCCGCCTCAGCATTTGGTCATCCGAGCACACCTCACAGCCAGAGCCAAACTTCCATACGTCGTCAACCGCCTGTCGGCGATCTTCAGCTACCCGTACATTCATTACGCATATTCCAGTGCAGGGGTGACATTGTACTTGAAAGTCCTTGGCCGCTGTCGGCTGATAAATACGATATTGCAGTGCGTGTGTTATTCTGTATTACGATGCAAAGTTCCCTAGGACATGTCCAAACGAACTCTTCATCGCAGTCCAGTACAACATAGGCTCTGCGGGATGGTGTCAGTGTTAGTGTACTGTCTATCCAGCGGAGAGGTTCCAGAACGGTAACAGACAGTTGTGCGGTCGGGTCCCTACGTCGAAGCTTTTCTCTTTTTAAATGTAAGATTCTACGTTACTTAGAAAACAAATAAACCGTAATAATGCTCAGTTCATTGTATTTATTAACATTTTGATAAAAAGCGGGAAAAGAAAACGCAAAAGAATATTTGGAATTGGAAAAAAATTTCCATGAAGGGATACACGACAAGATCCTTTGCAACATTCGATATTTTTATTATTTTACAGTGGATAAACTAAGCGTGCTAATCGTAAAAACAGCGGGAGCAGTAATTTTCTCGGCATCTTGCACCCGTTATAAGCGCCATATTTTTACAATTGAATAGCTGTTTTAAAGTTTCTATAGAAACACAAACCCGGTTTAGTTTCGCGGAACGTCCTCTCTCGTCGCACAGTTTGGCAACACATCACACCAAATACTGGCGAGGACGACTGGCGATGTGCGATGAAATGCATTTTCGTGCAGTCCTCTCGGGATGTGATTTCTTCGTACGTCGCTGTGAGGTAGGAGCATTCTGGAATCTTCCTCATCCATCTCTTCACCTGACGTTAAAAAACAGCCACCGGGCGGTTGCCCTAGCCGAGTATACTCGGGCGGAAATATTTTAAATACTGCACGATTGCAGTTCGTTCTCCATCTCGATAAATCTCATCGTATAATTGTGAATTCGTTTCTCTTTGCCACGAGTCAGTCAACAGAAGAAATTCTTTGTCCTGCACGGTTGGCCTTAGTCTCCTTCGCCTTTTCTTTCCTTTTCTTTTCTTGTCAGTTATAAAAATATCAATAAACACAATACGTTGAGCATTATTTCGGTTTGTTTGCCGTACAGAAAAATGAAAGTGCAGAAAAATTCGTCGCAGGGGCTGGATTCCGCGGCACGGGCCTCGGACAACCTGCTGGACACGCTGCCGCGCCTGTCCCGACGCAGCCGACGCGCCCCCATCCCCTCACGGCCCCTCCCCCACCGCCCCTCTCCAGCCAGGCAGCCTGTGTCCGGGGAAGCGAGCGAGTCGGCGGCAGGCGCCGGCACGCCGCACTCACACGACACCGCGCGTCTTCCGCGACACACTTGCTGTCTCCGGTGGCGTATTTAAAATATTGCAACTAGCTGCATTTACTGAATATACGTGCGTCATTCAATAATTACAGAGACTGTTAGTAAGACAAGTTTAGTACTTTTATGGCTTTAAGTTAGCATCACTGGGATGAACCCTGATCAGTTGATGTATCAACAGTGTTTTGTTTATAACCTCAAAAATACGTTTCAAGATGGCAAGTCTGCTTGAAACGTCCACATTACTTGAACAACGTTCTGTTATTCGTTTTCTACTTGCTGAAGACGAGAAACCAGTAGAATGTCTAAAGTTAATAGCAAAGGTTGTATGAATCGTGCAAATCTTTATAAGTAGGTACAGCAGTTCAAAAATGATCGCGGCTCAGTGGCTGACTGACACCGTTCTGGCCGACCAGTTGCAGTTTCCTTACTTCCTCACTTGAAAGTCGAATTGGTGACATTATCCGTGCTGACCGCCGTGTGACTGTGGAAATGATATTGATAAGGTTCAAGTTAGTACTGGTGCAGTGCATAACATTATCTGTAACAAGCTCAAGTACCGCAAAACATGTGCAAGATGGTCCCAAAGGAGCTGACGCGGCCACACCAGGAAACAAGATTGAGAGTGTGCACACAGCTAAAGGAACGTTGTGAAAGAGAAGGCGAGCACTTCCTCAACAAAATTTTAACTTGTGATGAAACTTGGGTTCACTATTGTGAGCCAGAATCAAAAAGACAAAGGATGGAGAGGAAACACACCATCTTACCTGTCAAGAAAAAATCCAATACCCAAGCGTCAGCAGGAAAAGTCATGTTGACGGTGTTTTGGAATGCTGAAGGTCCACTCTGTTGTGATTATCTCGAAGAACAGCATACAACGAACAGCCAATACTACTCGGATTTGTTTTTAAACAAGGTGAAGCCAGCTATGAGAGAGAGATGTCGTGGATCTCAGAGGAGAGGTGTGATTCTCCAGCAAGAAAACGCACGTCCTCATATTGCTCAACTAACCGGTGAAACCATCGACAAAATGGGCTGGGAGGTACTGCCTCATGCCCCTTACAGTCGTGAATTAGCACCTAGTCATTTCCATTTGTTTGGTGCACTGAAGGAGGAATTACGCAGGAACAGGTTCCAGGACAACGAAGGCGTGAAAAAGTTTGTGGGAAATTGGTTCAAACATCAAGATAAAGAGTTCTTTGAAACCGGAAAAAAGTGCATAAATGTACGAGGGGATTATGTTGAAAAGCAGAAAAAGTGTTGTTTTGTAAAAATAAACGGTTTTTCTCCCAGCAATTTGTCTCTTTAATTATTGAATGACCCTCGTGAAATGTTTAACATCTCCACACTCATAAGTTTTGTAGTCGTTTATGCCGTAGGACAGGTAATTTATTTTAAACTGATTATCGCTTTTAATGCATATTTCTGACACGTCTGACCAGTAACTGTAATGTTCAACATTAAAACACTGCAGTTGCAGAGTACCTATAGCCAAACCAAAATTAGGAAATAAGAAAAAAATATACACCCACACCTGGAAACCTGTTCACAAACTCGAGAATTCTAAAACATTTTAGTTACTGGGAAAAGGATCGTCATTGGGTTATATTACTAAGCACGCAAGGATATTTAATTGTTAAGACACAAAGGAGGAACACTGAAGTCCATCCGTCGTTCTTCCTTTAGTAGTTTTCGAAATTACCCAATCAAAATAAAACGAATGATGCAATGGTTCCTTACTGGCCGTGGTCCGAGCTCTTTCTCCCCCCCCCCCCCCCCCCCCCCCCGCATCTAGCCCCGCTACTGTGCCATCTCCAATGACCACATATAGACAGCATGTTAAACCGTAACTTAATATTAGACGTAACCGCTTGTACGGGCTGCAATTGGAACAGTAAATAAAACAATGCATCAGAAACGCCGCAATAAAAGGTACAAAACCAGAAAATAATTAATGACAACATGTTTCTCGCACACAGCTCTCGGATTTGTCGCTGCAGCTTCTGGAACGCATCAGTACTAACACACAGTCTAAAGTCGAATTAAGACGTTATACTGTTGTTTTATACAGGTAAAATACCTTTCCTTTTTACTAGTCATATTTGAAGCCAAGTGTCGTTATTTTAATTTGGTTTCGGACACAAAACAAAACAAGAAATTTCGCAGGTGCATTACACATTACGTATCTTGTTACAGCATCAGTGGCAAATATTTTTTTCTTTGGCTATACAGGGAAGTGGTTTGTCCTGACGAGTGACTATCGCGTGGAGTCAACCTTCCCTCAATATGTTGGCAAAAATACTTGTTCAAAACCGGTGGTAGGCAGAAAACATCTTCCGAGATTGTCCTAACTGCTTTCTCCGAAAATTATTTCGAGCAGTTTGTCCACGAACCCACGCGAATTGTAAATGGTTGCGAAAACACACTTGACCTCTTAGCCACAAACAATCCAGAGCTAATAGAGAGCATCATGATTGATACAGGGATTAGTGATCACAAGGTCGTTGTAGCTAGGGTCAATACCGTTTCTTCCAAATCCACCAGAAACAAACGCAAAATAATATTTTTTTTAAAAAGCGGATAAAGTGTCACTAGAAGCCTTCCTAAGAGACAATCTCCATTCCTTCCGAACTGACTATGCAAATGTAGACGAAATGTGGCTCAAATTCAAAGATATAGTAGCAACAGCAATTGAGAGATTCATACCTCATAAACTGGTAAGAGATGCAAATGATCCCCCATGGTACACAAAACAGGTCCGAACGCTGTTGCAGAGGCAACGGAAAAAGTATGCAAAGTTCAGAAGAACGCGAAATCCCGAAGACTGGCTAAAATTTACAGACGCGCGAAATTTGGCACGGACTTCAATACGAGATACCTTTAATAGGTTCCACAACGAAACATTGTCTCGAAATTTCGCAGAAAATCCGAAGAAATTCTGGTCGTATGTAAAGTACACAAGCGGCATGACGCAGTCAATACCTTCGCTGCGCAGTGACGATGGTACTGTTACCGACGACTGTGCCGCTAAAGCGGAGTTATTGAACGCAGTTTTCTGAAATTCCTTCACCAGGGAAGACGAATGGAATATTCCAGAATTTGAAACACGAACAGATGCTAGCATGAGTTTCTTAGAAGTAGATACCTTAGGGGTTGCGAAGCAACTCAAATCACTTGATACGGGCAAGTCTTCAGGTCCAGATTGTATACCGATTAGGTTCCTTTCAGATTACGCTGATACAATAGCTCCCTACTTAGCAATCATATACAACCGCTCGCTCACCGATAGATCTGTACCTACAGATTGGAAAATTGCGCAGGTCGCACCAGTGTTTATGAAGGATAGTAGGAGTAATCCATCGAGCTACAGACCTATATCATTGACGTCGGTTTGCAGTAGGGTTTTGGAGCATATACTGTATTCAAACATTATGAATCACCTCGAAGGGAACGATCTATTGATACGTAATCAGCATGGTTTCAGAAAACACCGTTCTTGTGCAACGCAGCCAGCTCTTTATTCGCACGAAGTAATGGCCGCTACCGACAGGGGATCTCAAGTTGATTCCGTATTTCTAGATTTCCGGAAAGCTTTTGACACCGTTCCTCACAAGTGACTTCTAATCAAGCTGCGGGTCTACGGGGTATCGTCTCAGTTGTGCGACTGGATTCGTGATTTCCTGTCAGGAAGGTCGCAGTTCGTAGTAATAGACGGCAAATCATTGAGTAAAACTGAAGTGATATCAGGTGTTCCCCAGGGAAGCGTCCTGGGACCTCTGCTGTTCCTAATCTATATAAATGACCTGGGTGACAATCTGAGCAGTTCTCTTAGGTTGTTCGCAGATGATGCTGTAATTTACCGTCTAGTAAGGTCATCCGAAGACCAGTATCAGTTGCAAAGCGATTTAGGAAAGATTGCTGTATGGTGTGGCAGGTGGCAGTTGACGCTAAATAACGAAAAGTGTGAGGTGATCCACATGAGTTCCAAAAGAAATCCGTTGGAATTCGATTACTCGATAAATAGTACAATTCTCAAGGCTGTCAATTCAACCAAGTACCTGGGTGTTAAAATTACGAACAACTTCAGTTGGGAAGACCACATAGATAATATTGTGGGGAAGGCGAGCCAAAGGTTGCGTTTCATTGGCAGGACACTTACAAGGGAACCTGCCCATCGCACCCCCCTCAGATTTAGTTATAAGTTGGCACAGGGATAGGCCTTGAAAAACTGAACACGGATCAATCGAGAAAACAGGAAGAAGTTGTGTGGAACTATGAAAAAAATAAGCAAAATATACAAACTGAGTAGTCCATGCGCAAGGTAGGCAACATCAAGGAGAGTGATAGCTTACGAACGCCGTGGTCCCGTGGTTAGCGTGAGCAGCTACGGAACGACAGGTCCTTGGTTCAAATCTTCTATCGGGTGAAAATTTTAATTTTTTATTTTCAGATAATTATCAAAGTTCAGGCACTCACACATAATCAACTTCGCTCTCCAAAATTGCAGGACATGTTCAGATTTGCTTGGACATATACAGAATTTGACGGTCTACGCACGGAAACATTTGAAAACGTAAAAAAACATGTTTTGACAGAGCACAGGGAAAACTGTGCGACTCTGAAACTGTTGCATTCATTTGATGCAGTTTATGTGACAAACTCTTATGTTTTCATCACTTTTTTTGGAGTGATTATCACATCCACAAGAAAACCTAAATCGGGCAAGGTAGAAGAATCTTTTTACCCATTCGCCAAGTGAGCAAGTTAGGTGGGTCGACAACATATTCCTGTCATGTGACGCACATGCCGTCACCAGTGTCGTAAAGAATATATCAGACGTGTTTTCCTGTGGAGGAATCGGTTGACCTACGACCTTGCGATCAAATGTTTTCGGTTCCTATTGGAGAGGCACATCCTTTCGTCTACTAATCGCACGGTTTTGCGGTGCGGTCGCAAAACACAGACACTAAACTTATTACAGTGAACAGAGACGTCAATGAATGAACGGACAGATCGCAACTCTGCGAAATTAGAGAAAGTAAAATTTTCGCTCGAGGGAGAAGTCGAACCAAGGATCTTACGTTCCGCAGTTGTTCACTCTAACCACGAGACCACGGCGCTCATCAGCTATCGTTGTCCTTTATGTTGCCTATCTTGCACATGGACTACTCAGTTTATATATTTTGTTTATTTTTTCATAGTTCCACGCAACTTCTTCCTGTTTTCTCGATTGATCTGTGTTCAGTTTTTCAAGGCCTATCCACTGTGTCAATTTATAACTAAATCTGAGGGGGATGCGATGGGGAGGTTCCCTTGTTAGAAGATGCAACAAGTCCACTAAAGAGACAGCTTACACTACACTCGTTCGTCCTCTGTTGGAATTCCTTACCAGGTGGGATTGACGGAGGACATCGAAAGGGTGCAAAAAAGGGCAGCTCGTTTTGTGTTATCACGTAATAGGGGAAAGAGTGTGGCAGATATGTATGATACGCGAGTTGGGATGGAAGTCATTAAAGCAAAGACGTTTCTCGTCGCGGCGAGATCTATTTACGAAATTTCAGTCACCAACTTTCTCTTCCGAATGCGAAAATATTTTGTTGAGCCCAACCTACATAGGTAGGAATGATCATCAAAATAAAATAAGAGAAATCAGAGCTCGAACAGAAAGGTTTAGGTGTTCGTTTTTTCTGCACGCTGTTCGGGAGTGGAATGGTAGAGAGATTGCATGATTGTGGTTCGATGAACCCTCTGCCAAGCACTTAAATGTGAATTGCAGAGTAATCATGTAGATGTAGAGTCATTCAGTCTCAGATCTGTTTGTTCAGGGGGTTTACTAAACAAATAAAACGAAAGCTGAGATGTTTCCTTCGTCTTGCTTATCCTACCCCGTGTCCCCCGAAGCCTCCTCCCCCCCCCCCCCCCTCCACCATTTTGTCATCCACTCCCACTCCCTTCGTCATCCGAGCTACTGCGCCATGTGCAGTGACAGCAAGACATCTAACCCCAACTCTCTATTTCATAGAACCACAGTTTAGAGGTGGATCGAAACGTACACGTTAAAAGTACCAAAGTGCAAAATTATTTCGTTGTAAATTTCAAAGAATTAGCTCCTAGATTTGTCACTGAAGATTACGCCAAGCTAATGAAAAGCGTGTTTATTGACAAACTGTTTACTGCCTACGTTTTGTTATTTCAAATGGTCTAATTTTCATACCTCAATTTTTTAAAATTATTCAGTTACGAGACCTATCGATTTGGGATTTTCGTATCAAACACTTAGAATGTAAAAGAAAAAGTAGTTTTACATGCGCTTGATACTACACATAATGTACCATGCAAGATTTGTTCAATCAGCACAGTTAAAATATAGTTTTTTGTCCTACCTATATCATCCAGCGGCAGTGGTTTCGTATAGCGTGGGTTCTTCAAGCTCAGTCCATTTCCCTCTCGACTGTGAAACTAACCATCAGTGCCGCGCGCGCCATCTTCTCGGGTCGGGTCACAACACTTCGCTTCATTTAGTACGCGGAATGGCGGACAAATACCACGCGCGCGACCAACTGTTCCGTCCGAGTTTTCGAACGTAGCCGAAATTTAAGTGTGCACCGGTATAATAATGCCGAGCGATTGTTAACGGTGGTTAGCGGCAAGAGCGTATCGACCGGGATGCGGTTCTGTCGCGGCCGCCGGCTGCAAACGCGCTTCTGAGCGCCAGAGCAGCGAGATCGAGGGAGAATCCCCAAAAGGTCTCCCCCATCCGCGCTCCCCCCTCGTGCGACCCTTTGCAGCAGAAAGGGTCTCTCGACTGCCGGGCGCCGGGAGGCGAGTGGCGGAGGAGGGAGCGAGGAGAATAGCCTCGCGAGGGGGGCGCGGTCAAATGGATCGCCGTGAAAGCCGACCTTCTCCTATTCACGCTGCGCCGCCGAAAATTCTCCGCGCAAAGTGGCAAAACAAGTTTCTCGCGACACATGGCCGCGCTGCGTTCCATTCCAGAGCTCGCAAAATACGCACGTTCGGCGAACTGATTTCAAAGGCGTCCTGTGGGGAATGTTTCTTTGCACGTGCTCCTCTTACTGTATCGCACTCTGAGTCACGATAAATGGAGCTATGTAATTAATGCGCTTTATTTTTTATTTTTTTATTACTTTTTTCTGTAGGTCCACGCCTGCAGTGCTGGTAGACTCTGGAATACCCTAGGCGCAGTCCCTTAGCAGGTCGTTAAGAGACCAACAACTACTATAGGTACGCTAGCACAGCTGGCGTTCGACTGAAATCTGCCGATTAAATATGGGGAGAATATAAACATCAGGCTACGCTACAGGTCAGTCCTCTGTCACAACGTTCACACCCGTGACCTTCCGACATAACGTAGGCCTGGGGCTACACTAGAAGTCAGTCTGTCGCCACAAACAGCCGTCACACCAGCTGCACAATCCCATCTCATTTTAGCGGCTAGAGGGGCTTCCAGCTGACACGAGAGCTAGAAACAAGTTCTAATTATGAGCTCTAAAAAATACAGTTACATAGCTATTTTTGTTTCTTCGCAGATGCAGGTCTGTAGTGGTGGCAGCACCGTGGCCAGCCGCTAGGGGAGCCGGGAAGAAAATGGCGCGGCCATCAGTGGGCTGCACCGCTTCTTCCGACTCCCGAAGCGGCTTGTTAAACTTCTGTGGCTCGAATATTTCTACCAGACCTGCGCCTGTGAAGAAATAAAATAGGATATAATTGAGCAGTTTTACACTGTCTGATGAGAAGTGTCCAGACAGCTGCTAGTGGACGCTAGTACTGCAGCCTTCGCCTGAACTCTGCTGGAGACACTTTCATTCAAGTGTCCGGATGTCTGTGCACAAATGGCAGTCCTTTCTCCCTGAGAGCCAAACCGTACAAGGTACTGACGTCCGAGACTGCGGTCCGGAGTGGAGTCGACGCCCTAACTCGCTGCAAAGGTGTCCCACTGGCTACACTTCTGGGCCCTGGGCAGGTCAGTACGTCTGAGCAGTCATATTGTCCACGAACCACTGCCTCGAAGATGCTGCTTCACAACCGCACTGCTGGCAGCATTTGGAACTCACGATCGATTTAGAAGGGTTGGAATGTCCGTAATGGGTTTGTTACTCGGGCGACATTCAGTGACTAGTGCACCTTCGCAGTCACTCAGCTCTCCTGCACGGTCCGTTCTGCTTTGTTGCTGCCCTCTCTCTCTCTCTCTCTCTCTCTCTCTCTCTCTCTCTCTCTCCTCCCTCCTCTTATAACGGCGGGCCCGCCGCTCGTCACGTCACGTACCGGTGTCCAAATACTTCTGATCAGGTAGTGCGGTATTTCGAGCTGGTAATCAGAAGTTTACGAGCGCCCCTCGCACACCAGTATTTCGCGGCCTGTTGTGTGATTCAGAGCTATTTAACCCCCACCCATCCCTCGCCCTCGCTCTTCCCTTCCGACTGCACCTCTTTCCCACTCCATTTGCTGATGCAGCACTGGGAGAAAGGTTCTAAGTAACTCTTCGTAGTCATCTTGAAATAATTAGCAGCGGATATTCTTTTCTTTGTCGTTATCTCGGTTCTCCACAAAGAGGACAGGCTGGCAGCGGATAAAGCCGGTCTTCAGCTATAGGTTACACAAATTAGGAATACGTTTTAAAATAGATAAACACACACGACGATAACTGATGCTTTTTAGATACAAAATTACGAACATTATTTACAATTTGTAGAAAATCACATGAAAAAGAGTTTAAAAAACACACTAGTGGACAATATTGAAGACTTTTGAAAAATTTATTGACGATTTCATATTACATTTACAATAAAATCACTTGTGATAATGTGAATGATATTACGGTGTATTGGCGATGCCAGTGATGAGCGAAAATGGTCATACTTAGGATGGAGGTAGAATGATGAGAATGGTTGTGGAGCCCTGTGGAATTTCAGGAAGCGACTGAAAATCTGCAGTTTGGAGAAAGTGAGAGGGAGCAAAATGGAAGGAAGGTATAAGGCGGAGAATAGTGAGTAGCGCTCGAAAGAGGAGTACATTTCAGGGCGGATTTCGTCGTTGGGGAGTAGGACATGGCTTAAATTCCGATGGGAGAGGATGGATGAGGCACAAAGATGCAAGGAACGTGGGTGATTACTGGGAGAGAAATTGGGTTCTGGGACTGGGTTTTTAGCTTAACATATCGGGCGTGAAGGTGCTCCAGGAAGAGGAGAAGGTGCGGGTAGTGGATGGGCTGGTACAAGAGGGTGGGTGGTTACTAAGGGGAGGCAGAGTGCACGTTTCCGCAGGATTTCGAGGGGCTTAAACAGTGTAAGGCAGGCAGAGGCCCTAGCAGCATTGGCGTAGGTCAGGATGGAGTAGATGAGAGGTGAGGATAACGGTAGGAGGATGTAGACTTGAGGTGTGGCAATTAGTACTACCAGCAGTTCTAGTCGAGTCGGTTTCGAGCTTTGTTTCAGATAATAACTAGATGCAAGATGTGCGCTCCATGTTAGATTCCTGCCGAAAGTCAATCCGAAATACTTTACTGTATTAGTCAGATGTACGAGTCGGTTGTAGATGGAGAGAGGGAAATCTGAACGACGGGAATGCAGAGCGGTGCGACCAAATATGGTCGCTCGGCTATTCAGTGATTTTACTTGAAGTTTTGCCATGTTACACCTCTCCACAAGGAGTTAAGTGGCGGTGGAGGGATACCGCAGGAGGTACGCAGCGGGTGTGTGCACAGCACAGGGTGTAAAGCAGGGGTTCCAGAACGGAACCCCGAGGCGCGCCTGCAGTGGGCCCAAATGTGCGAGAGCCGGCGCCGTCGGTCGTGACGTGCACTATGTGATCAGAAGTATCCGGACACCTGACTGAAAACGCCTTACAAGTCCGTGGCGCCCTCCATCGGTAATGCTGGAATTCCGTAAGGTGTCGGCCCACCCTTAGCTATGACAGCTCCC
Organism: Schistocerca americana; assembly: GCF_021461395.2. NCBI lineage: Eukaryota > Metazoa > Arthropoda > Insecta > Orthoptera > Acrididae > Schistocerca > Schistocerca americana. The sequence continues at coordinate 720,271,677 of NC_060123.1, forward strand.
ATCCTCGTAGGCACACGTGCAGTCAGGAGCTGGAAGGTTTCTTGGGGAATGGCAGCCCATTCTTCATGGAGTGCTGCACCGAGGAGAGGTATCGATATCGGCCGGTGAGGTCTGGCACGAAGTCGGCGTTCCAAAACATCCCACATGTGTTCAGTAGGATTCAGGTCAGGACTCTGTGCAGGCCAGTCCATTAGAGGGATGTTACTGTCATGGAACTACTCCGCCACAGGCCGTGCATTATCACAATTTTCACTGTTCAATCGTCCAATGTTTACGCTCCTTACACCAAGTGAGGCGTTGTTTGACATTTACTGGCTTATGAGCAGCCGCTCGACCATGAAATTCAAGTTTTCTCAACTCCCACCTAACTGTCATAGTACTTGCAGTGGATGCTGATGCAGTTTGGAATTCCTGTGTGATGGTGTGGATAGATTTCTGGCTATTACACATTAGCACCCTCTTCAACCGTCGGCGGTCTCCGTCAGTCAAGAGGCGAAGTCGGCCTGTACGCTTTTTGTGCTATACGTATCCCTTCACGTCTCCTCTTCACTACCACGTCGGAAACAGTGGACCTACGGATGTTTAGGAGTGTGGAAATCTCGGGTGCAGACGAATGACACAAGTGACACCCCATCATTCCGCGGAGGGCCCGATTCCGCGCCCTCACGATGTCTAATGACTACTGAGGTCGCTGATATGGAGTGCCTAGCAGTAAGTGGCAGCACAATGCACCTGATATGAAAAACGTATGTTTATGGGGGTGTCCGGGTACTTTTGATCACATAGTCTATGTAGGACGGTGGTGGAGGAAGCATACACAGTTAACTGGGAATACGTAAGTTTGTAGGTCGAAGAGTGGTCCAGAATGCCGTACCTGGTCAAAGGGACACAGGGCAAAGTACTTCGTTGTAGATGAAATACACCGAAGAACCAAGAAAACTAGTACACCTGCCTAATATGGCGTAGAGCCCCCGCTTGAACGGTCCCCTGTTGATATGCAGGGTTGTATGGATATACCCGAACACGTCCATCCACTCGATGCACTTCTAAACAAGACTCGTCCGACCAGGCAACATGTCTCCAGCCATCTACACTCCAATGTAGCTGGCGACGGGCGCAGGTGACGCGTAAAGCTTTGTGTCGTGCAGACGTCAAGGGTACACTTTCGGGTATTCGGGTCCGAAGGCGCATGGTTCGCACGCTGACACTTTTCGATGGCCCAGCATTGAAATCTGCAGAAATTTGGGGAAATGTACTTCTGTCACGTTGAACGATTCTCTACAGTCGTCGTTGGCCCCGTTTTTGCAGGATCTTTTTCTAGCCGCATCGATGTTGGAGATTTGATGTTTCACCGAATTTCTGATATTCACGGTACGCTCGTGAAATGGTCGTACGGGAAAATTCTCACTTCTTCGCTATCTCGGACATGGTGTGTCCCATCGCTCGTGCGCCGACTATGACATCACGTTCAAACTCACTTAAATCTCGGTAAGCGGCCATTGTAGCTGCAGTAACCGATGTAACAACTGCGCCAGACGATTGTCGTCTTATGTAGGCGTTGCCGATTGCAGCGCCATATTCTGCCTGTTTACGTATCTCCGTATTTGAATACGCGTGGTTATACCAGTTTCTTTGGCGCTTGAGTGTATAACTGAAAATCTGAAATTACTTCAGCCCTGCACTGAAGACAATCGGGTGTCCGGTGCTGCAGGACAAACACGCAGTAGTATCTAGTCGTATATTACGTCCCTTTATAGAATTTGCACAAAACGTTTGGTACAGATCATTTCTTAAATAACATAGGTAACCGAAATATACCAACGAAATTAATCGGTTACCTTAACAATGGGTACCACAGGCCTCAAAATATCTTCTGAGCGCTAAGCAGCACAGCAGTACCGCCGAGCACCCAGTCCAGACAGAGCAGAGCACAGGGGAGGAAGACATCCGGCTGCAGAGCCCGTGGGCATACAAGCCCGCTCCAGCCCGCTGCACTCCCCTGCCGTTTGGAGGCTGAGAGGGAAATCACAGCAGTGGCCGGCGCTGCACCTCTCCGCCCTGCCTCCACCTCCTTCGTCAGCTGCTCCTGACGAAGACGATCGTCGAAAACTCGAGGTTGTACTCTGAACTGACGCGGCAGCGAGTCCGAATATGTTTTGTGCAGTGTTAGGTGTGCTGCAGAGGCACGCGCCCTCTCTACCCGGCTACCAGCGTTTCGTACGACGGCCTCTAATTTCCGGGAGAATCGACGATGAAGTCGTTTGTGTGCCGTCTATACCCGTAATATTTAAGTCATCTTTCGGCAAAGTGAGCGTAGCAGAGCGACTAAATTTTATGGCCACTATGCTGGCGGTAAGGGTTAAAATCCCTTCTGTGTACATTGTTTCCAGTTCCATAGTACAGAGTATCATTAAACAGCATATGTAATGCAAAATTATTCAAAAACAATAATTTTCAGTGTAGTGCTGTCATTAATAAATCAGTGATCGCAGCAAACTTTCTTCAAATGTGTATTCTGTATGTTGCAGGATTTATTACAGAATCTTCTTATTCGCTATCGCTTTATCGTTTGCTGTGCTAGAACAGAATTCTGCATGGTTTTTGTCATAGAAACAACCAAAACACATATTCGTGCAGTACTACACACGTTTAATGGAAGCTACTGCTTTGCAGGCACACGAGTTCTTCAGAAGCAGAGCCGGGGACATAGTTTATTCAAATACAAAGCGACTCTTCTTTCTTCGATCAATTTCAGTGGGAACCACTGCTATTTCATCATTCCCGTGAAATCAAGGGGACTAAACTGATGCAGAATTAACGAATGTGTTTTTATGAAATCTTCCCTGAACCGATATCTATATTGGCCTTCAGCAAATCTGAAGCAATTTGAATTTTTTTCTGAAAATTTTAACCTACCAGTGACAATAATCACGAGATCTGGCAAAGTGGAGTACTTTTGGGTGGGATGATTTTTAGGTTGCGAGTACATGCTTGTCTTTGATCGTCAAGTGTGTGATCAGTCTTCCCTCCCCACGAATTACTAAAGTAAAGAAACGTTCCTTGCCCTGCGTGCCGCAAAATGATATCCTGTACGACGAAACTGAAAAGCAAATAAATAAATGGTTCACCTTAAAAGGTGGACTTGAAACAGGCCTACGAGTCCATAGAGGACAAATGCTCTTTGACACCCTAGAAATGAATAGATAGAAAAACTAGGACACTCACAGAACAGACACTTACGGACACCACATCTAAAATAATATTCGTGGGAGAAATCTCAGACTCTTTCGAGACCCTTTCGAGGGGTCAGACAAGAAGATCTTTTGTGAAACATATTCTTGGACAAAATTATCAAACAATGGGAAGAAAGAGTAAAAGGAATTAATTTAGGAAGAAGGTGTGCAAACAAGACCATTATAAAATGCTTGGCATTTGCAGATGACCTGGCAATACTCAGCATCAGTAGACAAGAAGCACTGGAATACTTACATGAAGTATCTGCCAAAATAGGTCTACAGATATCGTATGAGAAAACGCAATACGTGGAAAGAAAGAACACCAACAACCCTGTCATGTACACAAAATACGAAAAGGTTAACAAAGTGAAAGAACTGAAATATCTTGGAGGATTTATACAAATGGGAAGATCAAACAAGGCCTCCAACATGGAAAGAAAAGAAAAACTTCAGAAAGAATACAAACTACTGCAAAATAAATATTTGAAGATAGGCCAAAATCAGGCACTACAGTACTGTTGTACTAGCTGATGCACTCTGTGCAACAGAAATGACCGCAATCGGAGCGTCAGGCATCACAGAGACAGAAAAGAAGGGAACATAAAATCCTCAGGTAAATTTTTGGAGCACTACACAGAGATGGTATATGGATCAAGAGACCCACCAAAGAATTTGATGACTACAGAGATAGGCTCACAGACACAATCAGGAGACACCGACTAACATTGTATGGACACATGCACAGAGTAAACAACAAAAGACTCACGAAGAGAGTTTTCGACGTAGTAAACAGTTGAATCAGAAACGCCAGTTGGTTTCAAGATAAAGAAGAAGATCTAAAATAAGCAAGGATCAGTGTTGAAACGATAAATGACAGAGACAAATTCAGGAACAAAATTATGAACTCCAAATATGAAGTAAAAGAGAGAAAGAAAACAGGCAAAATATGGACAGAACGAAGGAAACAGGAACATAGCCAAAGAATGAAGGGGTTTTGGGAAGAGAAAACGAAAGAGACAAGAGAAAAGTCAATAATCATGCAACATTCAAGTTAATAACTGTCCCAGAGGCAAAAATGTGTCAAAACAATAATAATAATAATGATTGGTTGACGGGCAGGATCTGAACGTGTACCACCAGATTGGTAGCTGTGAACCTTAGCTCCTGCGGTACTCTTGCTTGGTCGAAACATTGTAAGTAGCCTGTTTGTATGTTGGCAGCGCTGTAGACTGTATTAATATCGCTGACAGTGCTCTGCGCCCTCGATAAGAGATTCTGTGGTTGGACGGACTAGCAGTTTAGTGAGCAGACAGTGAAGGGTTTAGACATGATGTCTTAGTGTTGGTAGTACATGCACTGTAAAATGAGAATGGATGTTTGGGTAGTGGAACTATTGAAAACTATATAACTTTTGGGACTGGATGTCACATGAATAAGGTAAAATTTGTTCTCTTTGTTCAAGTTTCCTATCACGCTCTTGGTTACGCTCATTGAGCATTTGGAATAAACTTTGTTCTCTCTCCCACTCTTTGTGATCGAGTCGTTGCAAAAATTCTGCGAAGGGATTGGCAATAGGTGAACACACCGGTGTTCCACCCGTACTACCACTTGACTCGCTCCCCTGCGCATGCAGCGGAGTCATAGGTCTCACATGGTCGTTAGTCTGTGGCGCATTATTTTAGTATCGACAGAGCCTCGCTCCCCGCTTCGGAAGGTATGTTTTCCGATGCGGTGGCATTGGATTCATTTCTATTCTGAATATTGTTTTCTACTTCCATATGCAGCAAAAGGTGCTCGTCAGATACAGGTGCCTTTGCCTGACCTACTTTACCCATCATGGATTTCATTTGGCACCACTAGAAGTTCAAATACTAACACAAATGTACATATATCCCTTCCAAAATAAAACACACAAATACATACACAAATGCACTCACTACACTGTTAGCACTGCTTACTGCTTTTACCAAGGATTCCTTATGTGTGTATGGCCTTCATATGTCGCACAAGTTTCTCCAGGGCTCTTGCACTTTAAGCCTTACCTTTCTGTTATACAGGTTTTGCTGTTACAATTCCTTTCGTTTCCTTTCTCAAGAACATATTTCTTTCGTCTCAGGGTGTTGGTTGTTGTGCATGAAAAAAAAAATTTACATATGCATTAATATCACACAATGGTTATGTAAGTACATAAATCACACACACACACACACACACACACACACACACATATATATATATATATATATATATATATATATATATATATATACAGGGCTATTACAAATGATTGAAGCGATTTCATAAATTCACTGTAGCTCCATTGATTGACATATGGTCCGACACACTACAGATACGTAGAAAAACTCATAAAGTTTTGTTCGGCTGAAGCCTCACTTCAGGTTTCTGCCGCCAGAGCGCTCGAGAGCGCAGTGAGACAAAATGGCGACAGGAGCCGAGAAAGCGTATGTCGTGCTTGAAATGCACTCACATCAGTCAGTCATAACAGTGCAACGACACTTTAGGACGAAGTTCAACAAAGATCCACCAACTGCTAACTCCATTCGGCGATGGTATGCACAGTTTAAAGCTTCTGGATGCCTCTGTAAGGGGAAATCAACGGGTCGGCCTGCAGTGAGCGAAGAAACGGTTGAACGCGTGCGGGCAAGTTTCACGCGTAGCCCGCGGAAATCGACGAATAAAGCAAGCAGGGAGCTAAACGTACCACAGCCGACGGTTTGGAAAATCTTACGGAAAAGGCTAAAGCAGAAGCTTTACCGTTTACAATTGCTACAAGCCCTGACACCCGATGACAAAGTCAAACGCTTTGAATTTTCGGCGCGATTGCAACAGCTCATGGAAGAGGATGCGTTGAGTGCGAAACTTATTTTCAATGATGAAGCAACATTTTTTCTTAATGGTGAAGTGAACAGACACAATGTGCGAATCTGGGCGGTAGAGAATCCTCACGCATTCGCGCAGCAAATTCGCAATTCACCAAAAGTTAATGTGTTTTGTGCAATCTCACGGTTTAAATTTTACGGCCCCTTTTTCTTCTGCGAAAAAAACGTTACAGGAGACGTGCATCTGGACATGCTGGAAAATTGGCTCATGCCACAACTGGAGACCGACAGCGGCGACTTCATCTTTCAACAGGATAGTGCTCCACCGCACTTCCATCATGATGTTCGGCATTTCTTAAACAGAAGATTGGAAAACCGATTGATCGGTCGTGGTGGAGATCATGATCAGCAATTCATGTCATGGCCTCCACGCTCTCCCGACTTAATCCCATGCGATTTCTTTCTGTGGGGTTATGTGAAAGATTCAGTGTTTAAACCTCCTATACCAAGAAGCGTGCCAGAACTGCGAGCTCGCATCAACGATGCCTTCGAACTCATTGATGGGGACATGCTGCGCCGAGTGTGGGAGGAACTTGATTATCGGCTTGATGTCTGCCGAATCATTAAAGGGGCACATATCGAACTTTTGTGAATGCCTAAAAAAACTTTTTGAGTTTTTGTATGCGTGTGCAAAGCATTGTGAAAATATCTCAAATAATAAAGTTATTGTAGAGCTGTGAAATCGCTTCAATCATTTGTAATAACCCTATATATATATATATATATATATATATATATATATATATATATATATATATATATATTGGTTTGTGTTGAGGTATTGGTGGTGAAATCACGAAGGATCTCACATAATTTCGATAAATATCAGAAAAAGAAGGGCAAAATTCTATGGGCACATTCATAGGATGAATGAAAATAGGCTGACCAAGAAGATTTTTAACATAGTGGTGACGAATAAGGTGAAAACTAACTGGGTAAAGGGAACCATGGAAGACCTCAAAAATCTAAACATCTCCACAGAAGAAATATCAAACAGAGGAAAATACAAAGAAAAAATCAACAAACAGAAATTCGAAGAAACACCAAAACAGAAGAAATCAGGAAAGAAGTGGACAGAAGAGAGGAAGAAGAAACACAGTGAATTTATGAGAGGTTTTTGGGAAGAGAAAAGAAAGACACAAAGAAGTCCCATGAATTTGAAATGTACCAATTTATGTACCATATTGTCATTGTGAATATTGTTTGTGTTTTAACACTCTCCTTAATGGGGAATTAACGATAATACACACACACACACACACATATATATATATATATATATATATATATATATATATATATATATATATATATATATATATATAAAGGGGTAATTAGATGAGTGACGACCACTAACTTCACTTAACGAAGATTTATTCAGCACTTGCACATACAAGAGCGCGGAGAGAACTGCCTCTGGCCAGAACGCATACACTATACAGGGTATTACAAAAAGGTACGGCCAAACTTTCAGGAAACATTCCTCACACACAAAGAAAGAAAATATGTTATGTGGACATGTATCCGGAAACGCTTACTTTCCATGTTAGAGATCATTTTATTACTTCTCTTCAAATCACTTTAATCATGGAATGGAAAATCATAACGTACCAGCGTGACCTCAAACACTTTGTTACAAGAAATGTTCAAAATGTCCTCCGTTAGCGAGGATACCTGCATCCACCCTCCGTCGCATGGAATCCCTGATGCGCTGATGCAGCCCTGGAGAATGGCGTATTGTATCACAGCCGTCCACAATACGAGCACGAAGAGTCTCTACATTTGGTACCGGGATTGCGTAGACAAGAGCTTTCAAATGCCCACATAAATGAACGTCAAGAGGGTTGGGGTCAGGAGAGCCTGGAGGCCATGGAATTGGTCCGCCTCTACCAATCTATTGGTTACCGATTCTGTTGTTGAGAAGCGTACGAATACTTCGACGGAAATGTGCAGGAGCTCCATTGTGCATGCACCACATGTTGTGTCGTACTTGTAAAGGCACATGTTCTAGCAGCACAGGTAGAGTATTCCGTATGAAATCATGATAACGTGCTCCATTGAGCGTAGGTGGAAGAACATGGGGCCCAATCAAGACATCACCAACAATGCCTGCCTAAACGTTCACAGAAAATCTGTGTTGATGACGCGATTGCACAATTGCGTGCGGATTCTCGTCAGCCCACACATGTTGATTGTGAAAATTTGCAATTTGATCACGTTGGAATGAAGCCTCATCCGTAAAGAGAACATTTGCACTGAAATGAGGATTGACACATTGTTGGATGAACCATTCGCAGAAGTGTACCCGTGGAGGCCAATCAGCTGTTGATAGTGCCTGCACACGCTGTGCATGGTACGGAAACAACTGGTTCTCCCGTAGCACTCTCCATACAGCGACGTGGTCAACGTTACCTTGTACACCAGCAACTACTCTGACGCTGACATTAGGGTTATCGTCAACTGCACGAAGAATTGCCTCGTCCATTGCAGGTGTCCTCGTCGTTCTAGGTCTTCCCCAGTCGCGAGTCATAGGCTGGAATGTTCCGTGCTCCCTAACGCCGATCAATTGCTTCGAACGTCTTCCTGTCGGGACACCTTCGTTCTGGAAATCTGTCTCGATACAAACGTGCCGCGCCACGGCTATTGCCCCGTGCTAATCCATACATCAAATGGGCATCTGCCAACGCCGCATCTGTAAACATTGCACTGACTGCAAAACCAAATTCGTGATGAACATTAACCTGTTGATGCTACGTACTGATGTGCTTGATGCTAGTACTGTAGAGCAATGAGTCGCATGTCAACACAAGCACCGATGTCAACATTACCTTCCTTCAATTGGGCCAACTGGCGGTGAATCGAGGAAGTACCGTACATACTGACGAAACTAAAATGAGCTCTAACATGGAAATTAAGCGTTTTCGGACACATGTCCACATAACATCTTTTCTTTATTTGTGTGTGAGGAATGTTTCCTGAAAGTTTGGCCGTACCTTTTTGTAACACCACGTATATAGAGTTACAGAAATTTCCAGTGCAGTGATTCTTCACATTTGTGGATGCTTCTGGAATATACTCGAACCACATATAGAAATTAAAGTTTTACAGTTGAGGTGAGTTTTGATCTCAGGACCCTCCACGCAACAGTATAGAATTGTAACCACCACACCGCGGTGACTGTGCTACTGAGCTTCTTCTGCGGCAATATTTTCAGACGCCGAGGTTGGGTGCCACATGAAATGGCTCTTCTGGAGGAGTATATTTATTTATTTATATTTTTCTCACTTGTTCGATGTCTTTAAAAACACGCGTGAGTGTAATTGAGTGGTCCAATAGGCAAAAACTGTTAAATGATTTATATTTGAAATCTATCATTCAAAGATGTTTAAATATACACTTTCATTTTTGACTTTTGAGTTATATAACTATTTTAGGAAATTACTTCAAAATTGGCTTTACTTTTACGTAAGTCGCAACTGAGCAGCAAAATCATCAAACATAATGGACTGACTTACTCCCAAGAACGTTACTTGAAAATGAAAATATAACATAATTATCCTCGGTGTACTTGTACTTTAATAGCATGGGTTCAAATAGTGAAATCACTGTGAACCCACACAACAGTCGAAGTAAACTCATCTTACCATCATATTCAGGCTGTGGTAGTCGAATCCTGGCTCTCAGCGTAAGCTGAAAAGTAATATCTTAAAACCAGTGTTGCTCTCCGCTGCAGCTCATTGCTGTGAAAAAAGTTTTGTTAAATGTTAAAATGGTCGATGTCTGCGCTTCCGCTATGATTTCGCTTTGTAGGACGACGCGTAATGGCGTCCGTTGAAATGACGGCCGCTAAAATTGTGGAGCTGTAAATGTCTTAAGAAAAAATAATTCAATGCAAGGAACGTGACAGAGGGCTCACTGTACGTCGAAATAACTTTCATATAAAATTTAACGTACTATATTAACAAGGTTAACAGTACAAGTGCTTACATTATTTTCGTGGTACAATATGTCTGCTTCTTACTACTAGAAACAAGCAAAGAGAGAGGGGGAGAACAACAATCTAGGAGCGTCCTTCTGCCTTATTAATTGCATAGAGATTAAATTTGATATTTACTATAAAAACAGTAATATTTTACTCCACCTATGCGGTTGGTGAAACACATAAGATTCATGTACATTTATTTCGACACGAGATACACTTCTCGTTCCAAGTTTTTGTTTCTTTTGTTTTAGATGTCTTTATGACACAATTGTCGCTGGGACAGCACAGCGAGAACGAGCCGTTAGAATGGGGTCGATAGCACGCACGTGTGCCAGGCAGAGTACATGATTTCCACCTCTCGTTTCTATCGGCATATTGGTCCGAGGCCGCTCAAGACCGGGTGAAGCACGGAGTAATGATTCAGCCTAATTTAAATGAGTCAAGATTTGCTCGTCCAGTACAGCACTCCGAGCACATGCTTCAAAGCAACCAGTTTTTATGCAGTGTCTGCAGTCCGGGCGAGTTGATTAGGATTTGTACAAGGGGTTGCCCACAAAGTAGTGCGCCGGTTTTTCTTTTTTTTTTTTCTCAGCCGGAAACAACGCTACGAATGAGAAACTCTGGGCATGTATTATTTGAAGTCTCCTGAGCGAGTGCTCCAAGTTTCCGTCACTTCCGACAGACTGTGTAACTGCATGACAGTTTCAAAATGGCGTCTGTAGGTACTTTAGAAGCAACGTGCCGTCATTTAATGTCTCACTGCAGAGAAAGAAACTATGGGCAGTATTCACAAACGCTTGTGCAAAGTCTGTGGAGCGTCTGCTGTCGGTAGAAGTACAGTTAGTAGCTGGGCGCGGTGGATGAGGTCACCAGAAGGGGGTTGGGCGGAGCTCCACGATTTGCAGCAGTCGGGGAGACAATCCACGGCTGTCACACGTGACATGTTGCAGCGAGCTGGTGTTGTCATTCACGAGGACACACACATTAAGGCTCGGCATTTGGCGCTGCTCTGTCAGTCGGCAAAAGAAGTGTGGATGTAGTTATCCGCACTCTTCAATATTCAAAAGTGTGCAAGATGTCTCCCGCGGTCTCTAGCGGTGGATCACAAATCGCCCAGAAAAAAACATTTGTCTCGATTTGTTGTAACGTTTTGAAGCCTGAAACAGAACGACAGTCGATGGAATGGGGCCATTGCCACTTCCCAGAGAAGAAAAAATTCAGTGGAACTGTTTCCGCCAGCCGGCCGGGGCGGTCGAGCGGTTCTAGGCGCTACAGTCCGGAAACGCACGACCGCTACGGTCGCGGGTTCGAATCCTCCCTCGGGCATGGATGTGTGTGATGTCCTTAGGTTAGTTAAGTTGAAGTAGTTCTCTCTCTCTCTCTCTCTATCTCTCTCTCTCTCCCTCTCCCTTTCACTCACTCACACACACACACACACACACACACACACACACACACACACTTTTTCTCTCTCTCTACCTCTCCTTCTGCCTCCAGCCCCTCATTTCACATCTGTTTATTAACCCCAATCAAAGAGTGTAATGTATGTATGATTTTACTGTTGTAGCAAATATGATCATTGTAATTATAGTCTGTAACATTTCACCTAATTGTTATCAATAAGTATGAAGTTTAAGCCATTTTAACATTTCGCCTGATTGTATAAACGAGTACGAATGTTTGCTGTTTTAACTTGTCAGAATTGGATTTATATACCACCTAAAGTACTCACACATATATTTGACACTTCAAAACAAACACCGCCAAATGCTTAAAGCAATTATTCTGTAATAATATTGTTATGATGTATATTCTTTGCACTTTGCGATTATGTCTTCACTTCTGCTATACGAACCTTGCACCCAGCTGATTCCAGACGCCATATTTGTTTACATATGTGGCAGTATACATGTGATGTGTTACGACAGCAAAAGGAACCTGTGATCACTGAAGGTACTGTAGTTTACTTATTTAATGTTTACCATAAGATATCAGTTTAATTTTTCGTCAAAAGTAATCCTAAACCACATTCTGAAATAGTGTCTCGTTTCTCCACTAGGCAGTGCCACAAGTTCCTCCAAAAATCGTAACACAACACACACACAATGTAATACTTACTAACGTAAATCCAGCTGATGATGGAGGTTTAAACCTTCGAAACGCGTCGTGGAAATAAATAAAACGGTGACTGGTAACAGTGAACTTGTTGTTTCATTTAATGTCAGTAACAGTCACGGTAAAGCCTAACCTAAAAATGTTCGCTTTTAAAGTACATGCAGTTGATCGTAAGTTCAAAATTCAAGTTTTCTCGCCGTGCTGTGGATAAAATGTTGTCCACAGCCCTCGTACCCGTTCACAGTCTGCGTAAATCTGGCAGCTGGGTCTCGTGGTGATCCACCGGCTGGTGTACAGCTCCGTCAGTTGATGCGACGTCGACTGCATCCCACCACACTCAGCCAGGGCGTATCTGTTAAGATCGTCGTGGACGCAGATTCTCGCCCCATCGGATTGTTTGGGCAGCGACAGCATGTTGCCTCAGGATTACATAAAGAAGTGCATATATTTTGCCAACAGCTGGGTATCACCTCAGGGTAAAGAAGAAACTATATATATAATTAGAATAAGTCCTGTGACACTTAAACCATTTCGAACCATGTCCTTGTCAACACTCAGTGCATTTATCATTCATCACAGATAAAATCATTCTAATGATATTTTCATGAATTATTACGTTTTATTCCACACACATAATTAGACATTTATATTGTCATAACTTCAGGTTTTCACTACAAGCTCAGATTTTGTCTTTAGCAGTTCCGAACCAGCAATGTGATCACATGATACATATTCACAATTGGCATCGAGTCCGGATTCTGTCCATTGTCAGTTCCGAATCATGAAACATATTTACAACCATTAGATTCTACCATCATACATCAAAATTTTGCATTTTCATTTAAACACTGGTATTTTCCAGTCCACACGATCGTACACTTCACTGTGTATATCAATTATCTTTTTTTTATCAACTCAATATTGTGGCTTGGAAACAGTTAACTTCTCATTGTAGGATAAAAGTCTTCCTCGCTACACACTTTTTAAACCCCCATAAAACCCCAGTCCATCACAGTGCTTTTACATAAACACTCCTCGTGAATTGACTTTACAAAAGAGGCATACTTAAAACTATAATACATAAATTCCAAGAGAACTTATTACTACTAAACAACGACGATGAAAAGACTCTCTTCACTATGTAGACTTGAAAATAACCAAACCTTGAATAGAATCACAAAATTATTTTCTATCCACCCACTGCCACCAAGGGCAGTGATGGTTCAATTATGCCCTAATCCAACATCGTTTTAATCTCTTTGGCCACTTTCTCTTTAAGCGCCCAAGGTATTGAGTATGAGGATTTACAATAGGTTTGATGCAGATAGACATCCATAACATATTCATAATCTTTAACAACGCTGTTTTATTATCAAATACATTAAGATACCCATTAAGTACAACTGCTAAATTACTTCTCTGTTGATCTGACAGACATTTGGACTCTAAAGCTTTTTGAGGTACTAATTCTTTTATTTCCAACACAGAATTATCAGTTAATGAATATAGGTGATAATCATTATTCAAGTAAAGTAGTTATACTTCTTTACTCCGAACTCTTATTCTATTACATATATTTTCCATGTATACAAGTTTCCCTACTAGTTGCAACTGTATCAGCATGACGAAATGTAGCGGGAAGAGGTAGAAGGCACCGTATGAAGACTCATCCGAGCTTTCCAAATGATTTATTATTTCCAACCACAGTGTCCTTGTACACTTCAGTCTGTGTCACAGGGCCCCCCGATGCTGAGGAAGCACCCCAGTGGCCTGTGCAATGCAATGCTGTGACGAGCCGGCCTTGGCCAGCTGCGGAGTTCCGACAGCATCAGGATGCGCTGGCTGCTGACTTAGCTGTCCCCGTCCTCGTTGCCTCAGCGCCATTCTGAGGAGCTGCCGAGTGGCCCGCTGACAACTGCAAGATGGTCTGCGCCATGTTCCCTTGCTGGCATAGCTTAGGACATGGCGACAACAAGCGTCCACAATCCAGAGTCTTGGATGTCACCGGTGCGTGTTGGAATCCAGGGCGACTGTCTGCAGTAGTGAGCAGTGGAGTGGCTCACTGCTGGCTGGCTACGGACTCCACGTCGGTCTCAGAGGGTCGAACCAGCAACCCGCCATGGACTGGAATGCTGGCGTCCCTTCTGCTGTTGCGTGTAGCTGGAGATGTGACACGCCCCATCCTCCAGGAGAGCTGCCACACGTGAATCAATCTCGTTAGAAATCCGCACCTATGCGTAACTTACTGCAATCTGGCCCACATCTGGCTGTAACTTCCGCTCAGAATATTGCATCAAACTAACTTTCCCTATCCGAAACAGTGGTGCCACTACATTAGTCCCCTCTTCAAAAAGACACGGTCCCCAGGTCGACCCTTAAACTAGCTCTTAACTTGTTTGGGTCAGCACCTATGGCATATTTCCTTACTATTAGAAAACTTAAATGTGGTCTAGGGCCCCTTAAAACCATGACATGAAACAAAACGTAAAAATTCCTTACTGGATGATCACTGCTCGATCAACCCCTTACCTACTCGTCCCAGTCCCTCAGTATCCTACCCACTGGACTTGGACTACCCTTGGTTCCCTCTTGGAATTAGCTCTCCACCTGATCAGGAAGGTAACAACACATAAAAAAGTTAAGGCTGCGATGACACTTGGCACAGAGGTGCTCAAAATGATCGTTATTTGCCGTTGCCTTTCCCTATACTGAGCGACATATTGCACAAGCTGTTCAGCTGATATGCTCCCCTCTTGCTCTAAAATGAACTGGTTTATGGATCTCAACAGACCTGGCTCCAGAGTTTGATTTAACAAGGCCAGATTCTGCCTTGGAAAAACTCTAATGTGACTTCCAGCCAGTACAGCTGTGGCTGCGTATCATTCAACTGTGTGACTCCTGAAATTGACGCTGGCAGGTGGAACGTTGGTTCTATTATGTTACACTTAGTTCCATTGATCAAAATTCCGCTCCCCTCGAGCACTATATGTTTCGCTTCTGCAAATACTCCCCACTCAAAACAACTTGCTACTACTACCAAATTCTCGTAGGTGGGAAAGATCCAATGCATTCTGACCCATTTCAAGCTCAATTTTGGCTCCACGATGTCCCTTGGACAGTCTATTCCTTTTCCCCTGGTTAAAAATAACTGCATCTTGCGTGTGTCCCATATTTGTAGCTTCGCAGAGTTTCCTCCAACATTCTCTATTTTTGATCCAAACTCAACACCGATTGTGTGATTACTTTCATCCTTAAATTTGCATTCTATGAACTGGTGCAATAAACACGACTTCCCTGACCCAGCACTGTCGATAACTAAAAATTTAAACAGGATATCGTACGACTCTGACATCGTTCAACACCTATTTATTACGGCTTTGACGCAAAATTTACTCCGAAGCATTTATTTCTCCAGAACTGTGTTCGACTTCTCTCCAACAACACTCCACATACGTCAGACGCTACACTTCCCTTTTCAGTGGCCTGAGGACAGAGATCACCATTACCCTTCCTCCCTCTTCAAAAGGACTGCTGTCCGCAGCAGCCAATATTCGAAAATACATACAACATATGAAAATACGATGCCTAATTACTCTACGCAAACCCAATGATACATGACATGAAAACAACAACAAAAAACTGCATATACTCTACTACTTTCTGGATCACAAAGCATACGGTACTACAAGCTGTACTCTATCTTCCTGGTTTTCTCTGTGCTTAGCACCTCTCTTCACTCTCTTTTTTCTTCCTGTGACATGCCGGGAATCACATCTGGGCAACCCTTAAATGGCCGTAACCGCCCAATGTGTACTATCGTTGTTCTAGTTGGCAGCTGAAGCTTAACATTAACGGGGGATGTGGTTTCAGCAACTAGGTATGGTCCTTGATACCTCGTAAGGAAATTCTTCGTTTTCCCTTTTTGCGTATAGGGGCTGGACAGCATTACCCATTGCCCCACTCTATACCGCGGTAAACTTCCTTTCCGCCTTACTGCATCTTCTTGCCTTTCGAAAGCCTTTGTATTCACCTTTTGTACCCGTTTCCAAACATCCCAAATTGTTCTCGCGAATTGACGTACAGATTCATCGGACCTTCCTTTCTGTAGCCTCACCAGATCAAACGGTGACGGCATATTTCGCCCGTAAACTACCTCATATGGAGACAAACCGGTATTTGTATGGAATTTTGCATTGTATGCGCATACAATATGCTTCAAATACTCGTCCCAATATCGGTGATGAGAATCCACATAAAAACTCAGCATCTATTCGATTGTTCTGTGTACCCGTTCTGTCCTTCCGTTCGCCTGTGGATGTAACTCGCTCATCCTCAACTTCTGTACGTTCAACAATTTACACAGCTGCTTCATTAAGTGTGTCCTGAAGTAGGTCCCTTGTCTCCGGTACACCAAACTTCAAACTCCAGTTGTTTACCAACGCTTGCGCTACCATTGCTGCCTGTTGATTTGGCATAGCCACCATCTCCACATACCTCAAAAAATGGTCTATTATTGTGAGATCGAATCTGTTCCCCGGTGGCGTTCGCCTAAAAGGTCGTGAGACATCAATCTCCAACAAAGAAAATGGACATGTCACTTCCGGTAATCGTTGTAGCTGTATCTGTTTCCGACTCAAATCTGCTATATGCGCACATGGTATACAATTCTTGACATACTGATCCACATCTACTTTCCTACCTCTCCACCAATACCTCTCCGCCACTCTCCTATTCTTCGCTCTACACCCTCCATAACCAGATAACACGTGATCATGTGCCTCCTTTAAAACCTCATCCTTCAACTTCGCTGGCACTACTACCTTTGGCCCTAACTTTGTTTCCCTGCACAGAAGACCGTCGAACATATTAAATTGTGGCTGTGTCCGATACAATTTACAATCGTTGTCCGAGTCCTGTAAATCTTGCCATACTTCTAGGTCACAACCTATGACTTGTACTTTTTCCACCTTCTTGCTTAGTGCATCCGCATTACCGTGCTTCTTCCCAGGCTTGTGCACCACCTCGTAGTCGACTTCACTGAGCCTCTCAGCCCACCTAGCGAGTCTCGTGGACGGATCTTAAAGCCCCAAAAACCACTTCAACGCAGCATGATTTGTCACTAACTGAAATCTTCTCCCATATAAATAACATTTAAAATATTTGATTCCATAGATTACATTAAGCATCTCCCTCTCGGTTGTTGAGTAATTCCTCTCTGCTGCACTCATCTGCCTAGACGCATAGCCTACAGGATGTTCTTTCCCATCAATTTCCTGATGAGAACGCACCCTAATGCTCGATTCGATGCATCGCATGCTAGTATGAACTCCTTTTCAAAATCTGGAAACACAAGAACCGGACTTGATTTTAACACTTCTTTGAGTTTGTCAAACGCTTTCTGACATTCTTCTGTCCACTCAAATTTCACACCCTTCCGTAACAATCGCGTCAACAGCTGTGCTAAATCTGCAAAACGCTTCACGGACTTTCGATAGAAATTGCAAATTCCGATGAATGACTGCACTTCCTTAACTGTTTTCGGTTCCCGAAAATTCCTTACAGCCGGTACCAACCTCCGATCTGTTCGCAATCCATTCTTACTGATAATATGACCCAAATATTTTGCGTCTTCTAATGCAAAATGACACTTCTCCAGGCTCAACGTCAAACGAACTGCTCTTAACCTCATAAAGACTTCCCTTAACCGCTGTCTATGTTGCTCCACACTACTCGAAAACACTATGATGTCATCCTAATAGACCAGACACTGCCCTGGTTTCAAACCCCTCAAGACACTGTCTAGCAACCTCTGAAACGTTGACGGAGCGGTTTTCAAACCGAATGGCATTCTAATGTACTGGAAATGGCCTCCAGGAGTAGTGAAAGCGGTTTTTGGACGATCCTCTGGAGCCATCTCTAACTGATAACCACTCGTCGAATACATCGTAGAAAAGTACTGGCACTGTCTTAAGTGATCCAAAGTCTCCGATATGTTTAGAATGGGGTATGCGTCCGTTACTGTCTTATTATTGAGGTATCGGTAGTCGCAACAGAACCTGTATTTCTTAGTTCCATCCATAGATTTTTTAGGCACAACGACAATGCCCGCTCCCCAGCAACTATTACTATGCTCTATAATACCGTCCGCTATTTGCTTATCAATGAAAGCCTCCACAATCGGCTGCAAATACCTCGGTATTCTGTATGGTTTACGGTAAACAGGTGCTTCATTCCCTGTTGGTATCCTATGTTGAACTAATGGAGTTGCTGGCAACCGCCCATGTGGAAAAAATAAATCCTTAAATTTCCACAATAATTCTTCCATATGCTCTCTTTCTCCTCCTTTCAAATGCTTAATTTTGTCTCGTAATGCAGTTCTATCGGCAGTTACTGGTTGATAGCTTCGCCTACCTCTCGAACACCAGTCTTCATCATCTGACACAACCAAATTTGCTACTAAAACTTCTTTGCTCAAATTTGCGTCTACATCACTAAAATTATCCACGTTCATGGGAACTACTCGCCCGTCGTTTACTTCCTGTATGCGTACAACACTACGTTTCACAAAATAACCCAATGGACCCAAAACTTCATTATCCTGCAATGGTTCCATAACACATACTGTACCCACAAGAAGATTTGACTCCACAATTACCCAAAGCGACTTCCCGATGCCACTAGACACACACTCGTGCGAATTGAGCCCTAATGCTAATGTACGCGGTTCATTTGGTTTGTTCATTACGTTGAACGCATCTTTCGACAGATCTGCATTGACAAAGTTTCCCCTAGCTGAAATAACATTCCACCAAGTTCCACAGTTCGTTGTCCAAGGTCAATATTGGCATGATGTTGATGCAAGAAATCTACTCCTAGGATCGTGTCGTAGCCCTTGCTTACCCATGATGCTACCTCCACGCATGCATAAAATCGGACTTCCTCTGTTCGAAAGTCAATTATCACCGACCCCAAAAGTGTGATCTCCTTATCCCCCACTCCACGCAATCTATAACGTAGTGGATCTAGCTTACTTCGACCATTACATTCCTAGTAGCCACTGACACTTGGGCCCCTGTGTCCAACAAAATCTTAACCTTTTTAGTTCCTGTGGATCCTACCACTGAACATTTCACCTCTGCATACGTATTCGTGGCATTGAAATTAAACGGGAGCTCCCTTAGGTGGGTCTTGGGCCCCTCTACCGTTTAACGCTTGTCCACCTCTCTTATCTCCACTTCTTCCTCCTCCCCGCTGACTATTTCCACCCTTTCCTTTATTCCTTGGTGACTGGGTACATTGCCTCTGCACATGTCCCATACGACTACACTTAAAACATTTCACACCCGCTGTAAACACTGATGGCCTCTCGCGTACCCTGTTGCCACATCTATTTCCTCACATTGAATTGCCAGCTGAATGGCCGAATACAAATATTTCGGAGTCCCTTCCCGCACTTTCTGTGCCATATGTGCCGGCAACCCTCTCAAAGATACATCAAGTGCCCTCTGCTCGGCCTCCTGCAACAGAACACTATTCGCTTCATCGCTCTGACCCAACTCATATGTTTACTCATTAATTTCCCTTATCCTGTCAGTAAATTTCTCCATCGTCTCCCCATGTCTGACATTGTACTTAACCTCTCTCTAGAGTGCCGAGCAGTATTCTGCTTTTTGTACCTCTGTAAAAGCCCCTCCTTTAAACTTCCTTTAACTGCTTAAACTGTCCTGCCTTCCTTAAGGCCACAGAACACCTTACATGTGATTTCGCTTCACCCATTAATCTAATCTTGGCTACATGTAACAACCGTTCATCAGACCAACCATTCATCACTGCTGAAGTCTCCAAGTCCTCCACAAACGAATGCACATCCTCAGATGCCTTTCCAGAAAATGGAATAATCAACAAACTCGCGGCAGCTGGATCAATCTCCTGCACCCTAGGCAACAGTGACTGATCAGATGCAGTTTCCCGCTCACTTCTAGATGTTAATTCATTTCTCAACTGCGTATTGTCTGCTGTCAATTGTGCTACTTTTTTTTACAAAATCCGTACCACTTCTGGTTCTGACACACCTCACATCTCTAAGTCTGCCATTGTGTTGCTTTCGTTCCCAGTTAGTCCCAAAACAAAACATTTAAGTACAAGAATAACCCGACTCCCTACACCTCAGTATCATCATACTCAGTAACATCATACTCAGACCAATCCGAAAGCAATGAAATGCCACACAAAAAAATCTTACTGCCCCAAATACACTAACACTTACTCGCAAAACATCTACAATGGCCTTGCAGAACCCATTCTCAAAAACACAGAAAAGAAAAAAAAACGTCCAACACTCAAAAGAAAACTAGTCAAAACTCACCACATCTTGTGACTGTAATGCGGACAGTGGGCTCGAATGTCGACTAGACAAACGACATCCGCTATTCTGACACCAAATGTAGTGGCTGGTGCCAGGAGGTGCTGTATTAAGATTAGTCTGAGCTTCCCAAATGATTCACTGTTTCCAACCACAGTGCCCTCATATACCTCTGTCCGCATCACAGGGCCCCGCAATGCTGAGGAAGCATCCCAGCGACCCATGCAATGCAATACCGTGCTGAGCCAGCCTTGGCAAAAATGGTTCAAATGGCTCTAAGCACTATGGGACTTAACACCTAAGGTCATCAGCCCCCTAGACTTAGAACTACTTAAACCAAACTAACCTAAGGACAACACACACATCCACGCCCGAGGCAGGATTCGAACCTGTGACCGTAGGAGGAGTGCAGTTCCGGACTGAAGCGCCTAGAGCCACTCGGCCACTGCGGCTGGCCCAGCTTCGGCCAGCTGCGGAGTTCCGACGGCGTCAGGATGCGCCGGCTGCCAACTCAGCTGCCCCGTCCTCGTCGCCTCAGTGCCGCTCCGAGGAGCTACCGAGCAGCCCGCTGACAACTGCAAGATGGTCCGCTCCGTGTTCACTCGCCAGCGTGGCTTAGGATGTGGCGACAACAAGCGCCTGCGATTTTGAGTCCTAATCTGTGGCCCTCTCCTTGGATGTCACTGGTGCATGTTGGAAGCCAGGACGACTGCCCACTGTAGCGAGCCACGGAGCGGCCTGCCGCTGGCTGGCTGCGGACCCCGCGTTGGCCTCAGAGGGTCTGCTGCTGCTCGTAGCTGGAGGTGTGACACGCCCCACTGTCCAAGAGAGCTGCCACACTTGAATGAATCTCGTTAGAAACTAGCACCTATTGATATGCATCTGCACACCTCTGTTTTGCCATACGCACTGCTTCGTGACACGTACTCATAACTCGCTAGGTTGGCTAGTGGACCTCTTCTGCCTGAGACTTGCGGCATGCAAAACCGCTATGTATAGTCTTTCAGCAATTTGACGGCCCTGTGGCCTCTATTCTACTTCACAACTGTTGGTTTGCATAACTTACTGCAATCTGGCCCACACCTGGCTGTTCAAAAAATGTTCAAATGTATGTGAAATCTTATGGGACAACTGCTAAGGTCATCAGTCCCTACGCTTACGCACTACTTAACCTAAATCATCCTAAGGACAAACACACACACCCATGCCCGAGGGTGGACTCGAACCTCTGCCGGTACCAACCGCACTGTCCATGACTGCAGCGCCTTACACCGCCTAATCCCGCACGGCACCTGGCTGTAACTTGTGCTCAGAATACTGCATCAAACTAACTTTCCCTATCCTAAACGGTGGTGCCGCTACACAATTGTGAATAGCCCTGATTGTTCAGAATACACATTCCTTTCGCGATGTCGAGCATCACGTCTCGTCCACACATAAAGTCAATCCCCCAAGTACAAGGAAAAGAGAGATGAGGAGCCAACAAGAAGGTACATTCTATTAATACACCTTGTCCTTCTACATCCACTAATACTTGGGTTTTAAAGACAATGGAGTGTGATCCAAACGCTCCAGACAAGGTGCAGTCATTTACAGTAAATACGGGTATCTTCTGTTTGGTGGCTAAATATTTAAACAACTCAATATTCATCGCACCGAAGGCAGAGCCGGTGTCTAACAGAATTTCAACATCTTCGTCAATGATTTTGACCTTAACAACAGCCCCTACCACTTCCATGGGACTATTACATAGTTTTCCTGGGTTGTCTAACAGTTCATCTCGGATTTATGCTCCCTCATTATACCTCAAAACATAAAGATTAATGTTCTCAGGGTCTTCCAGCACTCCACCAGCCACACTGGGAAGGCTCAGGGCAGCTGGTTCTAGTTTGTTGTATTATTTGGATGAGGGCTAACCGTCTCGTCGAACACCACCACCCGAACTTCCCAACCTTGCCCGTTCCATTTAGTGCGTTCATTGTGAGTAGTAGACTCTGGTCTAGGGAGCACCAGTATTGGTACATATTGACTGTTTGCCGTTATCACATTCGCAGAAGCCCCCCACTTTACATTCCGGCTATTTTCCCAATTACCACGTCTATCATTTGCTGGTCCATGACTTTCCTGCTGTTCATCATATTTTCCTTTTCTATTAAATACCTCGGAACTGTCTCTCTATGTATTTTGCAAATTGCTATTGTTACATTCCTAAGTATATTTCCTGTTCTCATCTTTATTTTGATTAGAATCATTAGGCCAATAATTTCGGTTTCCCGGATCATTATTTTTACGATCATTGTAGATTTCCTCGAGATTCCTCCTATCATAGTCGCCATTCCCATCATTTTTGATTTTCCGTTGTAATTTTTACCGTTACTATGTTGCGAATAGCGTTCTCCATTGGTATAAAATTGGTTTCCCATGCTTTTTGTGCCTTCCACAATGACATCCAATGAATCAATTACTGATAGAAAGTTATCTACGTCATATACAGGTATATTTACCAACTTTTCTCTTAAAATTATGGGCAATTTTTCGGTCAGTGTGCTAAGAACCTCACTATGGCTGATACGATTATCCCAGTGTCTGGTTTTGTTAATGTATTTTTCAAAATATTTCCTGGGTGTACCCTTCTTGGGATTAAAAAATTCTGGGCTTTAAATTTCATTCCTAAGCCTATTTTGTTTGCTTTTCGATCAATATTTCGCTACAAACAATCTTTCAAAATCTTTACACGATCGACATTTCTCAGCAGCTTCAGACGCCCACAAAGATACTTCAACACTCGTTTTTGATACAATGAACTGAATTTTATCTCGTTCTCTCCATGGACACGGGAATAAATTGTTAAAACTTTTTATGAAAACCATGGGGTGTATGGAATTTTTATCATTAGAAAACGCCTGAAACTGTCTAGATTTAAATACACTATGTTCAACCGTTCATGGCGCAGTAGCCCCCCGATTTACATAGCTTTGTTCATCATCATCCATTTCATCGCTATTACGTTCATTATCATTATATCCTTCACACCATTTACCGTTTTCTTATAGGTGACTGTTCATGATAACTGATATCTGAATGTTTTTCTCTATAATACTGTTTCCTACACGGAATATAGCCATTATTTAACAGTCTATCGACACTTTCTTGCCACATAGGCAGTTCAAACATAACGTTTTCCCTTATTAAATTGAATTCTTCTTTAAGCTTAGCTGCCGTTTCAGATTCATCGTGCTGTGGTGCGTCCGTTCTACATTCTTGCATCACATTATTCATAGCGCTATTAACCTGAGTCCGAGCATCCCCGGATTTTGCTTCCAACCACTCAGATACATCGTCTTCTCATTTTTTAGTTTGTTTGGTCAGATGTTTATCAATATACTCCTGATTGACTACCTGCAAATTCTTAACGTGATCACAAACCTGTTTGCTTTGTGTGGTCATTTTATCATGATCTTTTTAATGTCATTTACTTTCTCTTCTAGATTAGTTACAGAAGTTTTCAAGGAATTGGTTACACATTGAGTTCATTCTACAGTTAATGATAGCTTATTTAAAGCATCTGACAATTGCTTAACTTTTTCTCGATTGGTATTTTCAAACTTATTAACTAAGTCGAGCATTTCCTTCATAAAGACATTCTCCCTACATACTTGTTCATTAAAAAATCTCTAAATCCTGTTCCCATAAAGCTTTATGTCTGCGTTCTGGTTCACCAATAGATTTCTTTATTTCTAAATTCTGTTCGTTTTAAGTGTTATCTCGACCCATTTGTTCGTTATTAGGTTTAACTAAAAACTGAAACAAAACTTTCATACTTATTGGTGCAAAGGACACAACGTCTACACCCACAGTTTGATTCGCGCTAGGCACACATATAGTATCTAGCTCATCATGTTCATTCTGAGATCTAGTCTCCCTTGCACTAGCCGAATCTCTATTAATCAATTCAGATTCCTCAATCTCCCTGGTATTACCATTAACCACATTTTCTATACAACGCTCACCACTGTGATCCTCGTCGGATTCGACATCTGACGTGTTGACGTCAAGATTGGACCTCAGCTGATAAGTACGCTTCATTTTGATGGGTTACTCTACACAGAACACAAGTATGAAAACCACTATTACTACAGCACTAACTACTTATGAGACTCCAGAGCCGCTGATATGCCTAGCTCAAACACAATGTTGTTGTTGTTGTTGTTGTTGTGGTCTTCAGTCCTGAGACTGGTTTGATGCAGCTCTCCATGCTACTCTATCCTGAGCAAGCTTCTTCATCTCCCAGTACTTACGGCAACCTACATAATTCTGAATCTGCATAGTGTATTCATCTCTTAGTTCACTATACGATTTTTACCCTCCACGGAGCCCTCCAATTTGTGATCCCTTGATGCCTCAGAACATGTCCTACCAACCAGTCCATTCTTCTTGCCAAGTTGTGCCACAAACTCCTCTTCTCCCCAATTCTATTCAATACCTACTCATTAGTTATGTGATCTATCCATCTAATCTTCAGTATTCTACTGTAGCACCACATTTCGAAAGCTTCTATTCTCTTCTTGTCCAAACAACTTATCGTCCATGATTCACTTCGATACATGGCTACACTCCATACAAACACTTTCAGAAACGACTTCCTGACACGTAAATCTATACTGGATGTTAATAAAATTTCTCTTCTTTAGAAACGCTTTTCTTGCCATTGCCAGTCTACATTTTATATCCTCTCTACTTCGACCATCATCAGTTATTTTGCTCCCCAAATAGCAAAACTCTACTACTCTCATTTCCTAATCTAATTCCCTCAGCATCACCCGACTTAATTCGAGTACATTCCTTTATCCTCGTTTTGCTTTTGTTGATGTTCATCTTATACCCTCCTTTCAAGACACTGTCTATTCCGTTCAACTGCTCTTCCAAGTCCTTTGCTGTCTCTGACAGAATTACAATGTCATCGGCGAACTTCAAAGTTTTTATTTCTTCTCCATGGATTTTAATTCCTACTCCAGATCTTTCTTTTGTTTCCTTTACTGCTTGCTCAATATACAGATTGAATAACATCGGGGATAGGCTACAACCCTGTCTCACTCCCTTCCCAACCACTACCTCCCTTTCATGCCCCTCGACTCTTATAACTGCCATTTGGTTTCTGTACAAATTGTGAATATCCTTTCGCTCCTTGTATTTTACCCCTGCCACCTTTAGAATTTGAAAGAGAGTATTTCAGTCAACATTGTCAAAAGCTTTCTCTAAGTCTACAAATGCTAGAAATGTAGGTTTGCCTTTCCTTAATCTATCTTTTAAGATAAATCGTAAGGTCTGTGTTCCAATATTTCTACGGAATCCAAACTGATCTTCCCAGAGATCGGCTTCTAGCACTTTTTCCATTCGTATGTAAAGAATTCGCGTTAGTATTGAGAGGCACCCACATGCCTTGCTCATACTATGGCATCAAGCAGTCAGGCCTGCAAGATGAGTGGTCTGCCAAGCGAGTGGATTCATTCTTATTTATCGAGTAACATGAACTCTCGTACTCACAATTAAGTCACTAATCAACCTCCGGTATGAATAATACGCAACGGAAACACGCATCTGACTATCAGTAATTTACAGAACTCTGACTGTTCACTACGCACTGGCAATACCACGTTTCCTTACCTTTTTATTTAACGGCTTTTATCAACACGTGGCCATCGCACTGAATATGAGTGGCGCACACATTATAAATTCTGGATATCATGACAACATACAATTCGAAGGAAAAGGCCACCAATCTTTTTCTTTTCACTATCTTATTTATTCCGATAAATTCTATAACCTAAACACACAAATCCTATAACCTACAACAATAACACATGAGAAATTCCGGCCAGTGGGCATGGCTTGACATTGGTGATTCTCTACCTTATGGTCTCGTAATTATTTAACGCTACAGTGCACTTTCTGGAAAGGATGGTGGATCTTTTATTCTACCTCACACTTCGACTCTCACAATCATCATCACGAAACTTTCCTCCAGACCGAGCGGTACCGAAGGAACAAGCATAACCCACTAATCTTTTGAAACTACCGCGCTACTCTCCCATGCAAACCACACATACCCAAATTACATGACATACACCACACTACAATATGAAATACTACACAGGGAATAGTCACAACATTATCACTTTCAGCTTTCCCACTTCAATTAATTTTTTTCCCAGTTTCACACGACACTGACCCACTTCGTAATTCTACTTTCCTACTATAAACTCTGGAGATACACTCCTGGAAATTGAAATAAGAACACCGTGAATTCATTGTCCCAGGAAGGGGAAACTTTATTGACACATTCCTGGGGTCAGATACATCACATGATCACACTGACAGAACCACAGGCACATAGACACAGGCAACAGAGCATGCACAATGTCGGCACTAGTACAGTGTATATCCACCTTTTGCAGCAATGCAGGCTGCTATTCTCCCATGGAGACGATCGTAGAGATGCTGGATGTAGTCCTGTGGAATGGCTTGCCATGCCATTTCCACCTGGCGCCTCAGTTGGACCAGCGTTCGTGCTGGACGTGCAGACCGCGTGAGACGACGCTTCATCCAGTCCCAAACATGCTCAATGGGGGACAGATCCGGAGATCTTGCTGGCCAGGGTAGTTGACTTACACCTTCTAGAGCACGTTGGGTGGCACGGGATACATGCGGACGTGCATTGTCCTGTTGGAACAGCAAGTTCCCTTGCCGGTCTAGGAATGGTAGAACGATGGGTTCGATGACGGTTTGGATGTACCGTGCACTATTCAGTGTCCCCTCGACGATCACCAGTGGTGTACGGCCAGTGTAGGAGATCGCTCCCCACACCATGATGCCGGGTGTTGGCCCTGTGTGCCTCGGTCGTATGCAGTCCTGATTGTGGCGCTCACCTGCACGGCGCCAAACACGCATACGACCATCATTGGCCCCAAGGCAGAAGCGACTCTCATCGCTGAAGACGACACGTCTCCATTCGTCCCTCCATTCACGCCTGTCGCGACACCACTGGAGGCGGGCTGCACGATGTTGGGGTGTGAGCAGAAGACGGCCTAACGGTGTGCGGGACTGTAGCCCAGCTTCATGGAGACGGTTGCGAATGGTCCTCGCCGATACCCCAGGAGCAACAGTGTCCCTAATTTGCTGGGAAGTGGCGGTGCGGTCCCCTACGGCACTGCGTAGGATCCTACGGTCTTGGCGTGCATCCGTGCGTCGCTGCGGTCCGGTCCCAGGTCGACGGGCACGTGCACATTCCGCCGACCACTGGCGACAACATCGATGTACTGTGGAGACCTCACGCCCCACGTGTTGAGCAATTCGGCGGTACGTCCACCCGGCCTCCCGCATGCCCACTATACGCCCTCGCTCAAAGTCCGTCAACTGCACATACGGTTCACGTCCACGCTGTCGCGGCATGCTACCAGTGTTAAAGACTGCGATGGAGCTCCGTATGCCACGGCAAACTGGCTGACACTGACGGCGGCGGTGCACAAATGCTGCGCAGCTAGCGCCAGTCGACGGCCAACACCGCGGTTCCTGGTGTGTCCGCTGTGCCGTGCGTGTGATCATTGCTTGTACAGCCCTCTCGCAGTGTCCGGAGCAAGTATGGTGGGTCTGACACACCGGTGTGAATGTGTTCTTTTTTCCATTTCCAGGAGTGTATATGCACGTCTTCCTGTGCAATGCAGCCCAAGTGGCGTTGCTGGATAGACGGCCGACTCACCTTGCTTCTTTCTCAGACTTTGAATCTAGCGTCACACGGAATCATATCACGCAAAGTAATATTAAGAACGTATTCATCACACACGTGAGTCCTCAACTGATACCATGGACGAGTACTTCTCTTTATCTTTTGTCTCATACACAGTTTGAGACTCACACAGTACTCACCACATGCAAGTACTCGTCTCTAATTTCAAGTCCTGCACACGCCATTTCTTAAATATTTCAACTTATGGTACACACGCTATTTCTTAAATATTTCAACTTATTGTACACACGCTAGTAATTCAGCTTAACTTAAGCACACGGAAGTATTTCAGATTATTGCTACACGTCGTTTCATTGTGACTGTTGGTCACTTCCGAAGATTACTACGATCCCATTAATATTACCTGCCTGACATTTAATTCTCCCCACAAAAGTTCCTGAAATAGAGAAATTATTATTTCAAACCACTCTTAAATATTCCACATGCATACCATGTCTCCACTCTTTTGTCTCTACGGAGCACAACTAAGACAGGTATTAACAGCACAAGATCCAGCGGCAGAGTGCTGAAACATGGCCGTTCTCCAGGTCCTCTCGCACCTCTGCTGAAGTGGGGGAGCACCTTGCTACCGTATTGGTCAGCCACATTTCAGGCGCTCAAAGCTCAGGTAAATTTCACCTCTTTGGTCCCACCAAAGGTGGCCAAAGGATCGTCTCAAAGATGATGATATATTCACATTCACTATCTGCGGTTAGCAGTCGACCATACATTCATTCGTTTCACAGATCTCACCAAACTGGATGTAATGGCTGGCTCTGAGCAGTATGGGACTTAGCTTCTGTGGTCATCAGTCCCCTAGAACTTAGAACTACTTAAACCTAACTAACCTAGGGACATCACACACATCCATGCCCGAGGCAGGATTCGAACCTGCGACCGTAGCAGCCCTGCGGTTCCGGACTGCGCGCCTAGAACCACTAGACCACCGCGGCCGGCAACTGGATGTAGGGATTTATTTTGTGGGAGTGCACATGTGATCAATTAAATAAATAAATTGTCATTCTTTCCCACACTGGTATCCGGCTTCGCTGCATTAATTGAAATTGAGTTATTTTACAAAAAAAAGTGTTGTTCTGACAAAAATAATGAAGTATGTTGTACCTATTTTCAATGTCGGGCGGTACTGTACCCTTTCAGTATTTTGCAGCTGTGACTTATTACACTGATAGTTCGGTAATTTTCTCATCTCTCAACACCTGCTTTCTTTGGGATTGGAATTATTATATTCTGCTTGATGTCTGAGGGTATTTCGCCTGTCTCATTAATCTTGCTCACCAGATGGTAGAGTTTTGTCAGGACTGGTTCTCCCAAGGCCCTCAGTAGTTCTAATGGAATGTTGTCTACTCCCGGGGCCTTGTTTCGACTCAGGTCTTTCAGTGCTCTGTCAAACTCTTCACGCAGTATCGTATCTCCCATTTCATCTTCATCTACATCCTCTTCCATTTCCATAATATTGTCCTCAAGTACATCGCCCTTGTATAGACCCTCTATATACTCCTTCCACCTTTCTGCTTTCCCTTCTTTGCTTAGAACTGGGTTTCCATCTGAGCTCTTGATATTCATACAAGTGGTTCTCTTTTCTCCAAAGATCTCTTTAGTTTTCCGGTAGGCAGTATCTATCTCACCCCTAGTAAGATACGCCTCTACATCCTTACATTTGTCCTCTAGCCATGCCTGCTTAGCCATTTTGCACTTCCTGTCCATCTCATTTTTGAGACGTTTGTGTTCCTTTTTGCCTGCTTCATTTATTTCATTTTTATAGTTTCTCCTTTCATCAATTAAATTCAATATCTCTTCTGTTACCCAAGGATTTCTACTAGCCCTCGTCTTTTTACCTACTTGATCCTCTGCTGCCTTCACTACTTCATCCCCCAGAGCTACCAATTCTTCTTCTACTGTATTTTTTCCCCCATTCCTGTCAATTGTTCCCTTATGCTGTCCCTGAAACTCCGTACAACCTCTGGTTTGGTTAGCTTATCCTGGCCTCATCTCCTTAAATTCCCACCTTTTTGCTGTTTCTTCAGTTTTAATCTACAGTTCTTAAGGAATAGATTGTGGTCAGAGTCCACATCTGCCCCTGGAAATGTCTTACAATTTAAAACCTGGTTCCTAAATCTCTGTCTTACCATTATGAAATCTATCTGAATATCTTCTAGTATCTCCAGGATTCTTCCATGTATACAACCTTCTTTTATGATTCTTGAACCAAGTGTTAGCTTTCATTAAGTGGTGCTCTGTGCAAAATTCTACTAGACGTCTCCCTCTTTCATTTCTTACCACCAATCCGTATTCACCTACTATGTTTCCTTCTCTCCCTTTTCCTACTCTCGAATTGCAGTCACCCATGACTATTAAATTTTCGTCTCCCTTCACTACCTGGATATTTTCTTTTATCTCATCATACATTTTTCCAATTTCTTCATTATCTGCAGAGCTAGTTGGCATATAAACTTGTACGAATGTGCCGGCGGGAGTGGCCGTGCGGTTCTAGGCGCTACAGTCTGGACCCGAGCGGCCGCTACGGTCGCATGTTCGAATCCTGCCTCGGGCATGGATGTGTGTGATGTTCTTAGGTTAGTTAGGTTTAATTAGTTCTAACTTCTAGGCGACTGATGACCTCAGAAGTTAAGTCGTATAGTGCTCAGAGCCATTTGAACCATTTTGTACTACTGTAGTAGTAAGCACGATGAAGAACTGCTTTATGAATCACAATGATTTTATGAATCGAACTAAAATCCGTGCCATAGGAAGTGACGTGAACTGTTTCCTACATTAGTTTCTTCACGGCCTCCGACGTCACTTCGCAACGACTCTAGAGACAGCGCCGCGTCGTCAGCAGCCCATAGCAGAGACGACAGTGCCAGCAGAAGACAGCACGCTGGTTGATGGTCCTCCTTGGTAGTAACTCCAGTTACTCTCGTCGATGGTAACGTAGATATTCCTGATTTTCTAGTGCCTTTATATCCATTTTAGGACCCCACGTTGGCTGCCCGCGTTTATGCCCGCACACCCATCTTCGTCGCGACTGCACAGATATCGCTTCGACGTTTCCCCACCGGAAGCGGAGCTGATCTCAAAAGTCTGTGTATATATTGTCCCGGCTAGTTAAAAACCATTCCCTGCCGTGTGGGTTGGGCATAAAACATCTCTGAATCACGTTGTGAATCTAGTCGTGTGAACTAGGAGTTGACTATTGATACGTTTTTCCAGAGATAATTCATATACTTTCAACCACGACGGATGCAAAGACAGTTTTGTTTTTTATTACTCTGGAGTAAGATTTCAATTGATTTCCAGTCTATTTTTACTAATTTGTTTCCATGAGTAATTTTTATGCATTCGTTGAATCCTATTAAATATGTTTGTAAAAACTTTATCAGCTTCCTTCAATAACCCTTGAATGTTCACAGGTATTATTATCTATGTACTAGCTGTTTATGGAATTTAGTAAACACTGGGAATGTCTCGTATATTTCTGTTTTATTGACACAATTAAGTTCTTAAATTAATGAGAGATTCACTGGGGGATCAATGAAAGGAGTCGATCCTAGTGTGTATTGTTTCGGTATGATAACAGTCAGTCAATACTACATTGCTTCGTGTACCTATCACCAAAGATATGATTTCCCATGAAAGGTCCTTTGCCATTAATGTCCAACAAATTATAAATGTGTCTCTGGGCCTTACAAGGTCTAAGCCTATCAATTCTCACTGCACGATATTAATTTTGGGTTCAAATCCTTTCAACGTCTGTGTAGCACAAGTTGAGTCTTTTAACGCGCTCTAGTTTTTAAATTCTCGTTTATTAGTGTAATCACCTTGATAACGAGCGGCAAAGATACTAGTGTGATGAGATCTTTCTTCATTTTCTCCTACCGTATTTCTTGCTCGAACAGTCCACGGGTGTACTGCCGATCCATAGTGTCCAACGGGCACAATGTTTCGGCGATGAGACGTGTCGCCATCGTCAGGTGCGCAGACGTACTGATCTCCTGAGGGCGGGCGGCCGTCTTAAAATTCTCTCCCCTCGCGAGGCGTTCTCTCCGTGGTTCACGCCCATGCGTCAGCGGTCCGTGAGACGCTGGCGTTGGCGTCTGTGGTGGAGTCGGTGTAATTGCCTCGTCTGCCCTAGCCGCCCGTTCGTTTCATTTGCTAAGCGTCTTTTTAATTAGTCTCAATGCTGGTTCCCATGCCCTGCAGAGGTTGTAGCCGCAATCAGAGTGCCTGTTGTATTCAATCCCGACGCAATTTCTGTGATTTATCGTCAATGTGAAGGTCCAAGGGATACAGTAAACCTGCAGTGGTGCATCGGAAAACTACTTCTGGCTCACAGGAAAGGTTAGAAGCACAGTCTGTTTGAAGCCTTACTCGCCTGGACAGTAGTCGACGTGGAGCCTGTTGTATTCAGTCACGACGCAGTTTCTGTGATTTATCGTCAATGTGAGTCCGTCCCTGGTACGAATTTCGGTAGCCTCTCTAACGACGCTGTCCCAGTATTTAGATGTCTGTGCCAAGACCCTGGTATGTTTGTAGTCCATTTCGTGACTTTCGGACAAACAAAGCTCTGCGACCGCCGACTTGTTGGGGTACCCAGGTCGAGTGTGCCTCTGATGTTCTCGGCAACGATCTTCGATGGTGCGCACTGCCTGTCCAATATAAGTTTTCCCACATTGACGCGGAATCTGGTATATGCCAGCCTTCCGCAAACCGAGATCGTCTTTGACACTTCCCAATAATGCTCGCGTTTTATTTGGTGGGCAAAAGACAGTTGCTACTCGGTGATTCCTCAATATTCGTCCTATTTCCCCCGATAGTGCGCCAGCAATTGGTATCTAGGCCGTGGCTATCTGTTTCACCGTGACTTCTTCCGTCTCCACACGCCAGCTCTTGGGGCAGACTCTCTGCGTCAGAGATGGTGCGCGCCCTGTGCACCAGTGTTTTTAGCACCCCATTCCTCTGTGCAGGGTGGTGGCAGCTATCCGCTTGCGTTTTCTTCCTTTATACCCCGTAGTCCAGGTTGCCATCCGCTTTTCTTCTGACCATGACGTTCAGGAATGGTAATCTTCCTTCTGCTTCGGCCTCCATAGTGAATTTGATGTTGGGATGTATGAAGTTCAGGTGTGTAAGGAAGTGTAGGAGCTTGAGCCTTCCATGGGGCCAGATCACGAACATGTCATCCACATAACGTAGAAAACATGTAGGTTTCCATTTGGTTGACGCCAAAGCTTCCTCCTCGAAGTACTCGATATAGAAATTCGCGACCACAGGCGAGAGTGGGCTCCCCATTGCGACTCCTTCTGTTTGTTCATAGTATTCTCGTGGAGCTCTGAACTTGCTTGAAAATGTCGGTCGTCATCTCGTCAAATTTTTGTGCAATAAGCTCAGTTGACTATCGAAGAGGCGCCCTGGTGAATAATGAAACAACGTCAAAACTCACCAGGATATCTGAGTCTTTCAGCTTGAAGTTGTCGAGACGTTTTACGAACGTGATGAGGGCATTTACCCACATAAGGGCTTAGTAATTCTGCCAGGTATTTGGTCAGCAAATATGTAGGTGCCCTAATGTTGCTGGCAATTGGGCGTAACGGCAACACTTCTTTGTGGACTTCAGGGAGTCCATAAAGTCTTGGCGGTACAGGTCCTTGAGGCGTCAATTTCTTGGTGACACCATCTGCTAAATCTGCGTCCTTAAGAAGAGCTCTAGTCTTGTTCTCCACCTTCTTTGTGGGGCCAGTGTTGATCTTCCTGTATGATTTGTCATTTAGTAGGCTCTGCATCTTCTCAATAAAGTCCTTATGCGAAAGAACAACCGTAGCATTGTCTTTGTCAGCCGGTAAGACAACAATCTCAGGGCTCTGTCTCAGGTCCAGCTGCTACCGTCACGCATCACATCGATTCTGCAGCACCTAATTGAATTATGAAGCGTGCTATCCTAGCCTGAGGTCGTGAGAGGGTACACTTTACCAGACGCAGCCTTGAATACATCTCCCAGGAACTACTTAAACTACATCTACAAGTAGCAAGTCATTTTAATTCTGGGACCTGGGACTGGTACCTGGGTGACCGCCGATTCTGCACATAAGAAGACCTCGGGACGTCAGATATCTAAATTCTCTCGTATCTCTGACAAACCATCGCTGGAGTCTCCACGCAAGACGGTCATCAATCTCACGGACATTGGGCTCACTGGGGATGCAGTTTTTGTTCTGGAGAAGGGACTTAATTTGGCTCCCACACCTAGGTTCACGCCGGTAGCAGGCATTGTCACTGCAGTCGAACAGGTTGCTGCGCTACTACCACCTGAAGCAGCTGAAGAAGTACACCAGGAAACCTGCCGTGCTCTGACGAGAACTAAACCGATCAATTCGAATATTACCAGCAGGGAGAGGGCAGCCATTCGAGACCAAACATCATTGAGAAGTGTCAAAGACGTTCTCGGTTTGCGGAAGGCCGGCATATACCAGATTCCGTGTCAATGTGAGAGGACTTATATTGGACAGGCGGTGCGCACCATCGAAGATCGTTGCCGAGAACATCAGAGGCACACTCGAACTGGGTACCCCAACAAGTCGGCGGTCGCAGAGCACTGTTTGTCCGAAAATCACGAAATGGACTACAAACATACCAGGGTCTTGGCACAGACATCTAAATACTGGGGCAGCGTCGTTAGAGAGGCTACCGAAATACGTAGCAGGGACGGACTCATCAACACAGATTGCGGCCACAACCTTAGCAGGCCATGGGAACCAGCATTGAGACTAATTAAAAAGACGCTCAGCAAAGGAAACGAACGGGCGACTATGGCGGACGAGGCAATTACACCGACTCCACCACAGACGCCGACGCCAGCGTCTCACCGACCGCTGACGCATGGGCGTGAACCACGGAGAGAACGCCTCGCGAGGGGGGAGAGTTTTAAGACGGCCGCCCGCCCTCAGGAGATCAGTACGTCAGCACCTGACGATGGCGACACGTCTAATCGCCGAAACATTGTGCCCGTTTGACACTATGGATCGGCAGTACACCCGTGGACTGTTCAAGGTCCAAACTACTTTCGGTCCCAGTACTCTTTAATAATTCGTATACAGCGAATAAAGTCCTAATTCAACATAGAAGTTTCCGGATTGTCAATAAAGTTCATCACAATCGTATGTATACTATCGTAACGTTTCGTTTAAGACGTACAATGACCATTCACTTGAATATCAATTTTCGTACACCCAGTCACCTCTAATTGATTTCTCTCTGAATTTATCGCAAAATAATCTATTCTTCACGACTCCAAAGTCTAATCCCGTTCTAAGGATGCAATTTAATTGGGCTTCTAATCCCAAAATTCCGACTACCACGGAAGAACTGCGAATACACTCGCCACCGCTGTAATAAGAACTCAAGAGATGTAACAATGGTACGCATTGGTTCATATATTACATTCAAAACCAAAGGCCGCTCTGTTATGTCTTCCTTGGATTACCTTTGTACTACTTTGCGTT
Organism: Schistocerca americana; assembly: GCF_021461395.2. Lineage (NCBI taxonomy): Eukaryota > Metazoa > Arthropoda > Insecta > Orthoptera > Acrididae > Schistocerca > Schistocerca americana. Next base: position 720,307,569 of record NC_060123.1, read on the forward strand.
ACTATATTTCGACTATGTACTCTTTGTAAAATTTTAACTAACTATTACTTCCAGATACTACTACCGTTTTTGGTTCTTAGGTCATTTCGTATTACAGAATTTAATCTAATACAAGTTTCTGTATGACCACTGTGTAAAGAGCGGTTACAAAATGATCCACCGGAGAACAGCGGGCAAGCTCAGTTATGACTGCTATCTGACGAGAGAGGCGTTGTTGCACGGCCCGAAATAACATAAACACATAACGTGCAGTACGGTGGTCAGTTGTAAGAGAAACGTGGCTGCAGGAATCAGCTACTAACAGAATTTCAGCGGTTAGTCCTACTATTACGACCTGCATTGGGGAGGTATCCCTGTACTGCGTCGTCGACACTGGTAGCCCTTTTTCTATAACAAGCGAGGCTGCGGCATTTCGGAAATGCTCGGAGGTGGAGGCTCGGCCGACTTTGCCGTTGCGGGGAATGTAAATGAAGGGAGCGGTATGTGGTGTTGCGGGGGGCGTCGATGGTCGAACCCGGTACTCCAGATGGCCGAGCTGAGGCCGGGACACACCGCGCCGCTTCCCGTCAGGAAGCCGAGCAAGTTGGAGAGCGTCAAGGGGCAGTGCAGAGTGATACAGCGGTAATTGGTGCCGTTACTTCAACTCTCACAACTTACAGTGCTTTGATGAGAGCAGCGTAGTGTCGGCCGCCCAGGTGGGAAGCGAACGAGGCCCATCCTGGACCGCTACAGTCTGGGGCCGCGCGACCGCTGCGGTCGCAGGTTCGAATCCTGCCTCGGGCGTGGATGTGTGTGATGTCCTTAGGTTCGTTAGGTTTAAGTAGTTCTAAGTTCTAGGGGACTGATGACCTCAGAAGTTGAGTCCCATAGTGCTCAGAGCCATTTGAAGCCACCCTGGACCCGCTGCAGACCGCTGTCACTGCCCTCCTTTAGACAGACCGTCCAATCTCCAAGTACCCGGCTGCCGTTCCGTTCCGCTCCGGTGTTGTGCCCCGGAGGCGGAATACAGCCCGAACAAGTACACAGAAATAAAGTACAGGTTAATAGAATATTTACAACATCACCGCCAGACTGCCTCCTATAAGCGTAGACCAGCACAGGCTCGACCCGACCCTCGACTGACCTGGCTCATTCTGTCACAAGCTATAAGTACCTGACTATACAAACTGCTTTTCCCCTCGCTTCTGACGTAGTGTCAGAGAGAGACAGAAACTATCCCAATAACTTCAAGCAACGCTGCGGTTTGCTGCCTCGTTGTTGCTTCACACAAAGCAAATCGAGCGCGCAATAGCGCCGTCGCAGAACCGCGCTCGCGAGTGCCATGTTTGCATTGTTTAGCCTACTGGCTGTCGCCTGTTAACAACAATCTGGCAGCGGCCCCAGATTCCATCGCCCAACCGCGCCTTCATTGACTTTTAATAAAATTTCTTCTTTTCTACGACTAAGACTAATACTAGTGCAGCACACCTCCCTCCTTTGAACAAGATTCGTCCCGAATCGAAATATAACAGACGTGGCCTGTGGCTGCCTTGCATACCTTGTTCACAAAACTTACATTCTACAGACTAAAACTAACGCGAACATCAAAATATTAATTGTACACCTATACACTGTTCACACTTGTTACCCACGCCGTAGGCAACTGATGTGTTGGCACCTCCTGTGCACGTTTCCACACTCTCCACGAAGCTATACTCAAGAAAAATAGAAAAACGGCACAACCTGTGGCTGAAATGCTCACTGTCATTATTCTGTTGCTCCGATGCTGTTGTAACGTTCGAACGTGTTCTAATACTTTATTAACCGTGATAGATCCTTCCTGTGCATTAGTAATGGACTGCAAAGTTTCCAAAAACTCTGGATTTAACGTGGAGTTCAAATACGTCAGATTCTGCATTGGTAATATCTCCAGAACACCTTCCGGATAGCTATCCCAATGGCTGTCATCCAGCACGTCCACATACGTACTGACCCTGCGAAGAGAAGGAACGAACATGCTTGTACCGCCTCTTTTCCACTACAAGTTACGACATCCTCAAAAATTCCCTATAGTTCACTCTGCTCCTATCGAATTCTCTGAAAATAGTCTCCTCCGTAAATGAAAAAAAAAACAAACTAAAACAACAAACAAGAAAAACGCAAACCATCCCTTGATACATAAACACAAAATGTAAATATGCCATACAATATTACACATATAATAATTTACTCCCTCTTTGACCGTAATGCATACGGAACGTTATGCGTCCGCTGTTGTCCCTCCGCCGCGACCTTCTTCTTTCGTTTGCTTTGCCCAGCCTCTGCAGCTGGCTCACTTCCTTGTAGTTGAGGTTCTCCTTCCACCATTCCTTTAAAAGGCTTTACTCTACCTACGTGGATAACGGATGTTTTTGTTGGCAGCTGCTCTTTAACATCTCCACGACCTGATATGGTCCATGGTATTTCGTCAAGTATTCAGTACCCATTGACCTACCCTGTATTGTGGTAAAGGCTCCAACAGCTTATTCTGTTCTTCCTGCCTCTGCAACGCTTTCGTATTGGCCTTCTGTTCCCTCTTCTTGACTTCCCGTAATGTCCATGCAAATTTCCTCACCGCGTCCCCTTTAGTTCCCGATTTCGAACATAGGACAAACGGTGATGACATCTTTCTTCCATATACCACCTCGAACGGTCACATTCCGACCCCCGAATGTATTTTGGTGTTATAACTCGATACCACGTACGGAAGATAAACGTCCCAGTTATCATGGTTTCCATTCACATAATAACTTAGCATTTTTGAAATTGTCTTATGTACTCACTCTGTTCTCCCATTCGCCTGCGGGTGAAATGGACTGGTTCGTAATTTTTTAATTCTCAGTAGTCGACACAACTGTGTCATTAATTCGGACATGAAGTTCGTTCCCTGATCCGTGATTACGGTATCAGGTACCCCAAACTTCAATAACCAGTTACTGACTAATGCTTGTGCTACCGTACTTGCCTGTTGGTCAAGTATTGCGACCATGGCTAGAAACCGCGAAAAGTGATCAATTGTAATTAAAACGTAACGAATTCCTACCGGTGTTTTGTTATATGTCCGCAGACATCCAGCCCGATAAACTCGAAAGGTTTTTAAGCTTCTGGTAACGGTTGCAATGGAATTCTTGCGCGCGTCACATCCGCTCGCTGCGCACACGGCACACAATTTGCTACGTACTGTTCCACATCCCTTCTCCGAGTGCGCCACTGAAATCGTTCTGCTACTCGTATTTCCGTTGCTCGACGACCCCATGCCCTGAAAGCACATGATCACGGGCCTGCTTTAAGACTTCCTCTCTCAAACTCTTTCGTACCACTCACTACCCGTGGTCCACACCTGGTAACTCTACACAACAACAAATTTCCCTCCACAATGAAATGTGGCTGAGTTCTAAAACCCTGGCACTCCTCATCCTCTGCTTGTGCCCTTTGCCATTCCGCGACACTCTTACCCATTACTTCTAATGCGTCTAACCTGCGACTTAATGTATCTGCATTCCCGTGTTTCCTCCCTGGCTTATGAATTACTTCAAAGTCAAACTCACTTAATTTTAGAGGCCACCGTGTTAACCGACTAGAAGGATCTTTGAGTCCCAGTAACCACCTCAACGCTGCCAGATCTGTTACGACCTTAAACTTCCTACCATAAAGGTAACAACGAAAATACGTTACTCCATATATTACATCCAATATCTCCTATTTCGTTGTGCCATAATTCCGCTCTGCTCTATTTAACTGTCTGGAAGCGTACGCTACCGGATGCTCCTGTCCATTCACCATTTGCCTCAGAACACATCCTACTGCGCCATTTCAAGCGTCACATGATAAGATGGAGTCTTCTTCAAAAGTCGGAAACACCAACACCGGACCATTTTTAATTCATCGAAAGCTTGCTGGCATTCCTCCGTCCATTGAAATTCAACCCCGTTTCTTCAAAATCTTTGTTAAAGGCTCGGCTATTTTAGCAAAATCCTTTACAAATTTACGATAATATGAACATAAGATTGTAACTGCTTCGTTGTACGTGGTGTCGGAAGGTTTTGAACTGCCTCTGTTAACCGAGGATCGGTTTGAACCCCTTGTTCACTGATTACATGACCTAAATATTTGACCTGCGTCTGCACAAAATTACATTTTTCTAAACTTAATGTCAACCGTGCCGACCGCAATTTTCTACAGACTTCTCTTGAACGCGATACATGTTCTGGTATATCCTTTGAAAATACTGTAATGTCATATAGGTAAACCATTTCAATCCCCTTAAAATCCCATCTAATAATCGCTGAAAAGTTGCCGGTGCATTCTTCAACCCGAACGGCATTTATATATACTGATAGTGCCCCCGAGGAACAGTAAAAGCTGTCTTTGCCCTATCCCCTGGCGCTTCTTCCAACTGGTGGGTTCCACTCGGTAAATCCATCGTCGTAAAATACTTACGTTGTCCCAGATTGTCCAATGTATTCATGATATTCGGAATCGTATATGCGTCCGAAATGGGTTTCGCATTCAGAAACCTATAATCACAACAAAATCCATATTTCCTTTTACCATCCACCGACTTCTTAGGTACGAGAACTACATTACTTGAATACGGACTATCGCTATGTTCTATGATTACATACCGTAGTTGTTGTTCTATAAACTACTCTAGTAGCGGTTGCATATGACGTACTACCCTATATGGTTTCCTAAACACTGGTGTATTATCCTCCGTTGGTGTGTGATGCTTCGTAATCGGTGTTGCAGGTAACCTATCCTCCGTTCCGAATAAATGACTGATTGACCCAAACTCGTTACTTTATTTTTAGCATAACAATTAGCTGTAGAACAAAGTGTATATCAGTAAGAATGTAGGCAATTAAAGCTAGTGAGTAACATAGAATGCAATATCTCTATTTGTCACTAATTAACAACAGGCTTCATTACCCTTATTAAGGCTTTAAATAAACAGCAGAAACAAAATCCAACATACAGTGCATAAACAATATAGCCATACAGATTTGTTGGGCACAGCAATTTAAATTCATTTTCATAATATTTCTCAATTAACACTATGGAATAATGTCCAGGAGGCCACTCATAACAAGAAACTAAAAAGTAGCTAAATATTAAAAAAAGTTTAGTGTGATACTTAATCCTAAGAATCTGGTATATTTTATAAACAAATGCTTTAGCAGTGATGGAACTTACCTAACACAAGCCACTGTACACCATATAACTCAATGCTACTATTGCTGGGTTGTTGTGGGGGAGGAGACCAGACAGCGAGGCCATCGGTCTCATCGGATTAGGGAAGGACGAGGAAGGGAGTCAGCCGTGTGCTTTTAAGGAACCAACCCGGCATTTGCCTGGAGCGAGTTAGGGAAATCACGGAAAACCTAAGAGACGATGGCCGGACGCGGGATTGAAGCGTCGTCCTACGGAACGCGCGTCGAGTGCGCTGACCACAGCCACAGCCACCTCGCTTGGTGTTTTTGCTGTTGCCTAGCAACAGGCAGTCAGTAATTTAGTGTTCAGTGTTAAAAATAAAAACCCTAGAGCTTTAAACAACAGGGTACTTGCCAAGAGAATGCATTAACAGGATGGAAGGGCTGTATTCGGCAATGTTAATATACCACTGATACCCAATTACAAACCCACTACATTTCAAACATAGTAAGTTGCTTCCTATACACACAGATTAGGTGGCAGTCAAAATATAGGAAATTACAACAATTCCCAGCACTGTCTTTCACAAAGATAGTAAAAACTATTCAAAAAACATACTTATGAAACACTTACAGCAGACTTCTCGGTAAAGAACGATTTGACTTCAGATTTAGAAAATGTAAAACATATGTGGTGGCACCATTTAACCATTTTATTTGTTAAAGAAACTTGACATGATTAAAATGTTGAGGATAGTGAGGAAATGGCTTCTACCCTACCTGCAAAACAGAATGGAATGGATTACTGAAACATTTAACTGGACTGGTAAGCATGTCTCAGAACAAGAGTACGTAAACACGGGGGATGCTATGTTTTGGGTACAATACTATTCCAAGTTTACATTAACGCTTACACATAATGTACCACACTAGCAAAAAAAAAAATACTGTTCGCAGATGAAAGAAACATTTTATTTACTACTCGGTCACCAGAAATACTGAAGTAATAATTATACCTATTGTAGCACAAACATAGGCAATAAATAACAGAGCTACAAAGATAAACTGAAAACAATAAACTTCAGGATAACAAAGAAATCTGACCTTGTAAATCTGAACATAAATTATCGGAGCCCCAAACATTAAATTCTCTGCTGTGTATGTTGATGAACAACTGATATAGGACTAATACATCAAATACCTTGACAATATAGTGTATCACTACAAATACTGGACTATTTATGTGAGTCCTCAGAGTTAAAAACAGTTTACTTGTTTGGTGGAAATGATGTTATCATTTTGAGATCTGATGGGACATGAAACTTGCGCTGGTCATTAGATACAACTGAAACATAGTCCTTCAGCACAGAAAAGTTTCAGAACTGAAGCTCAAGAAACAATTTCTTATAACTGTCACATAATACAGACCAGGTTCACTACAACTATCTAACATTTTGAGCCAGGGCATGTACAGCAGAGGTTTTGCTGGTCATAGCATGGCCAAATTTCAAGCACATATTCTTCTTCATTTTCTGACAGAATATGTTCAGGCGAAATCTGACAAACCATTTCACCAATTTCAACTTAATTTTGTGGCAATCAGTAAACTGAACTCCTTGAATTTGATCATCACTATGAAATTTATCAATGACAAAATGAAAACCGTTCAAATTCTGTGAGTTTTCAAGTGTAGGGGCAATATTTCTAAAAATCACTTCAATTTTCAAAAAACAAAAAAATGAAAAACGCTTCTCTGAGGCATAGATAAGGCTGCCTTTTTCCTGTCTGAACTGTTTAAAGTTCACAAAAGTGCAATAGTCTTTGGTTTGCCTGGTATATGAAGTTACCACATTCAGGCACTTCTCACATAGCTTATCAAATTTCATTGCCCTCCCTATAACATATCCGGCAATATGATATAATGCATTTCATTCGGTGTTACTTAAATCATCCTCAAAACTGATTTCATGCTCTTTCCAGCCTTTTGGAAGTGTAAATACAGGCTGAGTGTGGGGTGTGTAATGGAATGTTGGGCAAGAAAACCTGAAAGGTAGACAGAATCACTCTTGTAGTAGGGTCCTTTCCCTCATCTGAGAAATACTGAGCAACACAAACAGTTTTCAAATTGTTTCTGAACTGGAGTGCTGTGGGAACCCTCTGAATACTTCTAACACAGGAGAACAAATTTTCTAGGAAATCTTGTGTTAATCTAGCTGTCAGCAAAAATTTGTAATTATTTTTGTGTAAAAAGATTTCCTGCACATCAAGTACACTTTGGGTGGATTGTCTCACACCACTTTGAACTGTTTTCCAGTGACCAAATTTTCCAATTTCAATCTGCTCAAATATCGTCATAACTTCATTCAGCAACGTGGCAGCTTCCTTGCATCTTTCTTGATTGAAGGTGCTGAGGGCAGTAATTGGATGCCTAGAAGTCATTGTTGAAAACCACTTGTCAACTATCTCAACAAACCATGCTGTCGTTCTCCATTCAGCAGCATCAGTTTCAATGGACATAAACTTCGGACAACAACTGGTTTCGTGACTGAGAAAAGTACTTTCATTTTGCTGAACTTATTTGTTTCTATTCCATCTCTTGTGAGCTTGGGAGCAAGTTTCAAATCATTATCCGTATCAAAATAATGTAGCTCCTTAATATGATTACAGTTAATAACTGTGGATGGCAACTTTTACTTGTCCCTTAACCTCTCAGTGTTTATAACAGTGTTGGACAGTAAACATTGTCTAATGTTTTTTAAAAGATGTGGCACATCTGCAAGCAAGTATTTTCTTCTACCTTGATCTTCAGAATTTAAAATGTAATTCTGAAGGACAGAATTTTTTTCAGAAACAATTCCAAAATGTCTCCACATACTTTGCTTTGCAGCACTCATATCTGATGTCACACACTTTACACGTAGTCCTATATGTTCACTGCATTTAATTTGTAAAACGATGTCACACAAAACTTTACCACTTAAATTGCTTCCATCAAAATGACGTGCCACTACTTGCTTCCATTTGGAAAAGATACTACCCAAAAGAATAACACAAGCATGTGTGGCAACACCTTCATGGATTGGAAGGGTAACATGACCAGTAAACTCAGATGTTCCCAGATCAAATTTCCTGCTTGGAGTAATTGACATTTCATCAAGCAATCGAAAACAGTAACGTTCTTTTTCGCTCATACTTTCAAACTTTTCTTTGGGAAGTGTGAAGATTTGATATAGAATACCAGAACTGAAGTTCAAATTTTGAAGTTTCCTCCTTAGTGTATGCTGTAATGGCAATGGGAAATATCCTTTGCTACCACAAGCAGATTTCAAATGAAGAGCTTTTTTCACACTACTCGCTGTCCATTTCATTTTTTTCTTATTTAAACTCTCCATTTGATTGTCATTAAACAATGTTTTTAGTTTTTGTGGAACTGAGTGACACACACTGTGGAGTTTCTTTTTTAGTCTTGTATTCCTCAAAGTAAGACAACTTTCCTTCTTCTTGAGAGCTCAAATATGCCTCTCTTGAACATGAATGTAACTTTCTAGTTTATGTAATTTTTCTGTGAGTTCACATTCTACTGGTTCACTTATATCACTGTCTTGCACACTACATATGGGATCTTTGTCACACTGCTGCTGGATTTCTGCAACAGTCTCTGCTGTGGGATTGCTGCTTTCATTTTCTTGAGTTGGATGCTGATGGCGTAGTTTAATTATCCTTCTTTTAACCATCGGTACTACGTGAGAAAAAACTGATGGTATGGCGTTAGATTTGAGCTTCCTCTTGCCATCGACCCTCACTTTCTCCCACTGGCCATTAGTGAAATGTTTCTATAATAAATAGGCAAAAGAAATGAGCTGTGGTAAATTGACATCTGAAAAACATGTTTACACAAATATTGTCACAGAAGAATCTGAGTAGTAGCATGGTTATGATACTAAGCTGTTGAATGGAGAGGTCATGAGTTCCGAACTCAACTGGACTGTACCATTTTAAGTTCTCTATTCGGTTCGAGTACATTCCAGAAGTGCCCACAAATGTCAAGACTTCTTGTACTGGAATGTTCTGTAGCTGTATACATACTGTGTGTGTTCTGGCCGGAGGCAGTTCGCTCAGCGCTCTTGTATGTGCAAGTGTTGAATAAACCTTCGTTAAGTGAAGTTAGTGTTCGTCATTCATCTAATTACACCTTCTTCTACATGACATTGCTCTTGTGGAGGTGCTTGGTACTGGAACTTGTGATAGTGCACATTATCGACGATACAGTGGCTCCCATCAGGCCACGACAGAGCCGCCGTTCACGTGGCGAGAAACCCGAGTTCAAGCCATATTCAACAGATCGCAATCTATCGGAGACAGAAGAAGAAGAGGACGTTACGATGACAGCAACTGTGTGCCACCACATGAGACACCCTTCCGGGTTCTCTGGCGACGATGGCCAAGACCCAAACGAGTGGCTGAAGGTATACAAGTGTATAGCCAAATTTAACAAATGGGATGACACCGTGAGTTTGGCTAACGTATTTTTCTACTTGGAGGGTACTACCAAGCAATGGTATGAGAACAACCAGGAGAAGTTCACAACCTGGGAAGTATTTCAGGCGGAACTGAGCAAGTATTTCGGCGACACACAATGACAGAAGTGCAAGGCTGAAGATAAATTAAAGTGCAGGGCACAGCGTCGAGGAGAAACTACAGCATCCTACATTCAAGACGTCTTGGAGCTGTGTAAAATAGTGGATCCTAGAATGGAGGAGGAAGCTGAGGCTGCACAGCTCATGAAGGATGTTGCTGAGGACATGTATGAAGGAGGTTTCGACGGCAGACGACTTCATAAAATCGTGCCAGTGTATCGAGACAATGCATCAAAAAGGAATTACACGCAAGAAGTTTGAACGGCTTCCAAACGTCGTATCGATGTCTGTCATGGAGGAAGCAACTGATTTCACAAGTGTTCTTCGTCAGATAGTGAGAGAAGAAGTTCAGAAGACACTTGGACGGCACGGCGACCAAAAAACAGAGACACTTCAAGAGGTCATAAGGGAGGAAGTGGAACAGACATTCAACCCAATCTATCGTCCTTCATCTCCCTTTAAAACGGCGAAAAAGTCGAGACCCTGGTGGAGGTACGTTCCTACAATGCTGCGTGAGGAACCTGTTTGGGCACCAAGGAAGACTGACGTCTGGAGGAGCCAGTATAACCAACCAGTATGTTTCCACTGCGGACGACCGGGACATGTGGTGCGCTTTTGTCGAGAAAGGCGGCGGATGTATGATGACGCCCGCGCCAGAAGACAGTAAACCGATCTTAGCCGACTCCAACTCCGGGACGACGAAGATGAACAAGAAGATGTGAGTGCAGGACGACGTAGGTCACCATCGCCGCAAGCTAGCCGCTGGAGAGGACGCTCTCCAACACGCCAATCAAGGTCTCCATCGCCGTTTAGAAGCTCCAGCCGATCACCTAGCCGATGCAACCTGGAAAACTAATGAGTGCGACCTTCCTTGGAGGTGAGGCCGCCGAAGAGAAAAATCCTCCGCCGGCGATCACTACAAAAATCATAGGAAACTACGTTGATATCCTCATGGATTGCCGACCAGCCCAAGCTCTTGTGGACTCTGGAGCATCATATTCACTTATTTCGGAGAAGTACCGTCACCAGTTGCAGAAAACCATACTCGTCGACAGAAAAACATCTCTGCTAAAGGTGGATAATGGGAAATATGTAAAACTTACAGGAAGATGTGTCATTCGTGGGGGTATAAGTGACCATACACAGCCCTTAGAATTTATCGTCTTACAAGAGTATATTCATGACGTCATTCTCGAATGGGACTTTTTGAAAGCCTCTCAGACGATCATACATTGTGGTCGCTCGAAGATTATGCTAGACGAGATGAGATACTGTGAACAGGAAGATGCGCATCTGAGTATATGGGGACTATTTGTGCTGGATGAAGTGATCGATCATCCCTGCAGTCAGCGCTAGAAAGGTAACTGTCACGTGTCATGCCACACATCGACCCATGGATCTTGTAGTGGAATGTAAGAGAAGCATACCACTGAAGAATAACTTGGTCATCCCAACCTCTGTCGTCTCCTTGAAGAACAGATTCGCTGAATTGTGGATAGTTAACCATCGACGAGAACCGTAGATCCTTCCAAGACGCATGTGTGTAGCAAACGCTGAGCCGTTAATTGAAGAACAGCTGAGCGTCATAGAAACCTGCCATGCCGAGTCTGTGGGCGAAATTAGCGCTACCACTACGAGACAAGATCTTCTAGCTCGACTATCACCAGATCTCACTAAGGAACAACAGAAGAAACTACTTGCCATTCTTCAAGAGTTCTCTGACTGCTTCGATCCACAGGCGAAGAGCAAATTAGACAAATGGACGCTGAAGCACCGGGTTATCACTGGAGACCATCAACCAATAAACCAGAGAACATATCATGTGTCAGAAACGGAACGTCGAATAATTCGTGACGAGGTAGAGAAAATGACGAAGAATGACATCATTCAGCCTTCGCAGAGCCCACGATCGTCACCAGTGGTCCTCATCAGGAAGAAGGATGGCAGTTGGCGCTTTTGTGTTGATTACAGGAAGATTAATAAAATAACTAAAATGGATGTTTACCCTCTTCCACGAATTGACGATACACTAGATTGCGTGAGAGGGGCTAAATTTTTCTCAACCATGGACACGTACGCGGGGTACTGGCAAATCGAAGTAGATGAGGCTGATTGTGAGAAAACTGCATTCATCACCCCTGACGGCCTTTATGAGTTTAAGGTAATGCCGTTCGGTTTGTGTAATGCACCAGCAACTTTTGAACGGATGGTGGATAATCTTCTAAGTCACCTGAGTGTTATTTAGATGACATTATAGTTTTCTCAGAGATATTTGATGAACATATAAAAAAAACTGAGGGCTGTTCTTAGGTGTCTCCAACAAGGCGGACTGAAACTTAATCCAAGAAAGTCTCTTTGGAGCAAACGAAATGAAAATACTTGGACAGCTTGTGTCAAACGAAGGTGTGCGGCCAGACCCAGGAAAGGTGAGGTATATAACGGAATTTCTTATTCCTAAAAGTATTCGAGACATGAGAAGCTTCCTCGGATTATGTTCTTATTACAGACCATCATTCACTTTGTTGGTTGATAGGTCTTAAGGATCCAAAAGGACGACTCGCCAGGTGGGCACTACGTCTTCAAGAGTATGACATTACCATAGTGTACAAAAGTGGAAGAAAACACCAAGATGCCGACTGTCTCTCAAGAAACCCTGTGCAAGACCATCAAGACTTTGGTGAAGATAGTGGCTGTCTCGCTGCACTCCAGGGTCTCTCTTCTGAGCAGAAGGGCGCCAAAATATGTCAAATTATGCTTGCCTTAAATCGGTCAGAGGATATGAAATGACAATTTAAGCTAGTTAATGGATTACTTCGCAAGAAAAACTTTGATCCGTTTGGAACGAGGTGGCTTGTAGCGATTCCTAAACACATGCGCTTAGTTGTTCTACAGAAATTCCATGACACACCTGAGGCCAGACATCTAGGATTTATTAAGACCTACGATAGAATCCGCAAGAGATTTTTCTGGCCAGGTTTATTTAGGAGTGTCCGTCACCATGTGTCGCACTGTCGAGAGTGCCAGAGGAGAAAGGCAGTTGCTCAGAAACCACCTGGCCGACTCGTACCAATTCCACTGGCCGAAACGCCTTTCCATCGTGCTGGGATTGACCTCCTCGGACGATTTCCAACGTCTGCTAGTGGCAATAGATGGATTATTCTTTGCACTGATTATCTGACACGCTATGCCATTACAAAAGCCGTAAAAACAGCCGAAGCATTCGAGGTAGCCAAATTCATCGTAAAAGACATATTATTAGAAGGCGGTGCACCAAGGTCGTTAATTAGGGATTGAGGGAAAGTTTTTCAATCGAATCTTGTGACAGAGATAAACCGTCAGTACAACATTACTCATCACATGACGACTGCCTGCCATCCGCAAACTAACGGGCTTACTGAATGCCTTAATAAGACCTTGGCCGACATGCTATCAACGTTCGTCAGTGTTGAGCAGAGAAACTGGGATGAGGTTCTACCTTTCGTGACATTTGCCTACAACACCGCGAAACAAGACACTACAGGATTGACGCCATTTTTCCTGGGGCATGGGCATGAGGCGACTACGAAGATGGACACTGTGTTTCCGTTACATCCTGGTGACGTGGACGACGACTACATCGGCCAGGTGTTGACCAGAGCTGAGGAAGCTCGGCAGTTAGCTCGACTCCGCACGCTGCAGGCTCAAGAAAACGACCGCTGATCGTATGAGGCGAGCCACCGCCCTGTTGTCCACTAGCCCGGTGACCTCGTCTGGATCTTCACTACTGTTCAGAAGGATGGTCTCTCTGAGAAGCTCGTCAGACGCTACTTTGGACCTTATAAGATTGTAAGACAGTTGTCTGATGTTACTTATGAAGTTGAAGATTTCGATCCCAACGCAAGACGACGAAAGGTCAGAGATACGGTCCACGCCCGACAAGGATCCTGCCACCCATGGTAAATTCGAAGCTCCGGCGACAGGCAACAAGCGAAAAGGTGACGAAGAGCGTAGGGCGAGCATCAGTCATCGGGAGTTGGAGTATGCAGGACCGATGACTCGTTCCTGGACGTAACACCGAGACACTCTCCACTTAAGAAGGGAGCAGTGCCGCAGGAGAAACTGAGTATTAGCGTGATGTACAGTCTCGCCGCGTCAGCCGTGCTGTGCGGACGTGTGCTGAGTTTCGTGCGCCGTGGTCTGCTGTGCTTTGGCGTGGTAAGTCGCAGTGCTTCTTGCACCGTTGCAGAAATTCTACGCTTATTGAAATTTGAAACATGATTCCGTGATGGCCAATTTGAACAGAAAAGATACTTTGAAATTCTCGTTTGATCGTAATTACGCCCGACGTAACCTACGCGAAATCGAACATTGGTTGGAATACGAAGTGAAACTTGATTCAGAGGATGTCACTGGAATGCATCTTTCGATAGTGAGCAGCGTTGTATTTGTAAAATTGAGGAATGCCAACTTATGTGACAAAATAGTTGAGTCTTGCGGAGAAATTATGAAGTTTAAACGTTGTGATGGAAACGTAGGCGAAGTCCTCATAACACATGCAGGGTTTGGAATACGGACGATCAGGATATTCGAACTGCCATTCGAAGCACCAGCGGAACAGATAAACGCAGTGATATCGCCGTACGGGAAAGTTCCCAGTTATATTCCTTAACGGTGGTCCCACGCACGCAAATTCCAAGTTCTTAACGGAGTGAGACAATTAAAGGTCGATTTGCACAAGCATGCATTGCCATACATCAGCGCCTGTGGATACCGAGGTATCGTTATATACGACGGCCAGCCGAGGAGGTGCGCGGCGCGCAACTCTCCCGGCCACGTCCGCGCTGAGTGTTTGCGGCGGCGAGTGGCGCAGCTGCCGGCGGGCGAGGCCAACGACTTATGCTACGGCTGCCCGCGGCCAAGTCCTGAGCCAACCAGAGCAGAAGCCCAGACTGCCGCCACTGATACAACAGAAGCGAGACCACCCGAACCTAAGGAAATCGTCACAGCTGTAACGGTTTCAACACAGCAGACACCGAAAGACATTAGGAACCACCGCAAATTCTCCGATTCCTCCGCTGTTGAGAATGACTTGCAAGACAGAATGAGTAACCTCACAATGAACCGATTTCTCTATTGACACCATCATCCACTAAGAGCACGGTCGACAATTTGGCTCGAAACACCACCCTCTTAGAAGATTTGATGAATACTGATAAAGACAACATCAGACAGCAGCTAGTAAAGCCCTAACGGCAAGCACAAAAACAGGGCCCTGAAGAGATTCAAGAACTGGAGCAAAAACTCCCACGTACCAAAAAAATTTTCAAAATAGATCGAAGCGGAAAGCAAGAGGTGGAGACGTCGGAAAACCAGACATCCCAAACCCGAATGACGACGCATACGGGGACAGCATGGTCTGACGACACTGAATGCGATTAGTAGGACTACCGAATGAAGCAGGCGTATAAAATTGCCACGCTCAATGTAAACAGAATAGTTTCGGACGTAAAGTTACAATCTGTGCCACTTTTATGCCGCCAACATTGACATAGCGATGATACAAGAGGTAGTTACGACCGAAATAGAGGATGTGCACGGATATGAGGCGATCTTAAATATAGGCTATGAATGTGGAACGGGAATATTGTTCAAACACGGCATACCATGTACAGAAAAAGCTATACTTGAATCTGGACGAGGCATAACTGCACAAATATATGATCTACTTCTTGTTAATGTATATGCTCCCTCTGGATCCAGCGGAAAAGGAGCAAGGGGCAACCTGCCCCGAGACGAAATTGTTCCATTAATAACTGATCCTCGACTGCACATAATTTTGTGTGGAGATTTTAACTGCGTATTGCGTCCAGAGTATCAAGTCCCGAACTTCAACTTTTGTGAGGAGCTATTGTTGTTAACTATCGGACTAGATATGATAGATGCTTGGTGCCACCATAGCCCGCACATCCGAGGATACACGTAACGTGTCCAGTACTTCGGCAAGCAGACTTGACAGGCTATATGTAACGAAAGACTTTATCCATAATGTAATTGACTGCGAAATTTGGTCTCTAAACTTATCGGATCACTGCGCATTTCATATAACCGCGCAGCACACTAAACAAAAAACATTCCTGGGAAGGGGTGTATGGCAGCTAAACGTGCCACTTTTGGAGGACGCAGAACTGAAACAGGAGTCTCATGATACAAGGCAGCGTTGCCTTCGGACGCAATCCAGATATCCAACACGCATCGTGTGGCGGCTACAGTCTGCGAAACCGCAGATGAAAAAATGCATAGATCATTATGGTGGCGAAAACTCACCTTGAAGTATCACTTTCTTTGCCTCCACGAACTATATGATGACCCCATGGGATCAGTAGCAAACAGCTCCAGAATAAAACGCACTGAAGCAAGAGTAACAGCGTTGGTACGACAATCGCTAGAGGAGAAAAAAGTTCGATCGCGTCCTCCGATTGAACTGAAGCAGGAGAATACGCCCGTATGAGCAGTCAGTAGAATCACGTGGTACGGGAAGCCAAGAGACGTAAACAAAAGTTACTCCATAGTCTCAGTGATGAACAGGGGAACGAATACGATCAACAAGTCACAGTAAAAAACTACGTGGTGCAACATTATACAGATTTTTACGCCGCGTCGGCGATTGATTCGACGGAAATGAGCCGCTTTTATCCTACGTTCAACCCCCGGTCCATCCAACTGGCAACGCCGACCTTGTAGCTAACATAACTGAGGAAGAAGTATTTACCATAATCAAAGATTCGCCTACAAAAAAATCGGCTGGTTTAGATGGCCTATCCACAGAATTTTATTCTTGTTTTTGGCACATCATAGGACCGGAATTCACCAAAATATGCAATGAATTATTGGGAGACGTGCAGATCCCATCTCAGTTTACGGAAGGACTGATTGTCCAGATCCCCAAAAAACCACGTAGCACTACGCTGAAGGATTTTCGATCACTAACTCTGTTCAATTCCGACTGTAAAATCTTCACCATACTCATTAATTGTAGAATGAAGACGGTACTGCCGAAAGTATTTGGAACTTATCAAATGGGTGCTGTCCCAGGGAGATCTATGTCGAATGCATTACGTGAACATAGGGATATTATATATTTGTCGTGGCTGTGTAAATGCAATGTTGGTCTCATGTTTTCAGACTTCGGTAAGGCTTTTGACCGCATCAACCACCACTTTCTACTAATTGTAATGCAACGGATAGCATTCAGTGCTCATTTTATTTAGTTCAAACGCGAATGTATAGTCGGAACTTCCCCTCAAACCAAAATTAATGGTCAGCTAAGTTCACCAGTCCCGATCAAGCGATCAGTGAGACAAGGATGCCACCTTTCTATGACACTATACGCAATCGCCTTAGAACTGTTACTGTTAAGCCCGCATCACAGGTTACACGGTGTACAGCTGTTGGGTACAAAAACCGTATGTCACGCTTATGCTGATGGCATCAGTGTGATTGTTAATACGCACTCAGAAGTTGAAGTCGTTCAACAAATAATCCACGCTTACGCCATTTCTTCCGGAGCCAGACTCAACACAAATCGAAAATTTTACCTGTCGGGCCCCATATGGAGAACATTCAAATAACATGGCTTCAAAGGACAGAGAAGACGAACCACTTAGGTATGATTTTAATGTCCAACCCGCGAGAGATGACGGTTGCCAACTGGGACCATAAACTAAATATATTCAGGTTGACTCTCCGTGAACACAAAACTAGAACGCTCAATCGGATACAGAGAGCTCTCTTGGTTAACAGCTATGTCCTAAGCAAAATATATCACATCGCAGCAGTGTTGCCAGTACCCAAGGAAATAGCGCACAAACTTTTAGCTGCAGTGCATTGGTTCATATGGAGCGGAAACATCTTTAACGGCACCATGGCAACCAAAGTGTTAACCCACCCCGCTGGTGGTTTGGGCGTCAAGAACACCAAGAAACAATGCACTGCCATATACATGGACCGTATCTGTAAAATACTGCAAACACCCCATCCGACAATTACGAAAACGTTATTCAACAGGTTAGCCCCAATGAGCAAAAAGGCCCCAGTCGCATCAGCGCTCAACTCGACTACGTCCGGACTTACTACCTGGAAATGAACTATATTCAAGATACTCCACAGGTACTTAACACCAGAAGGACCTCACGAGACACCAGAGGCAAAACCCAAAGGAAGCGATATATCCAGCGGTCAACTGGAGTAACGTCTGGAAAAATATTAACAATCCCATCCTCCACTCCAAAGTAGTGTCCACATGGTATGATATTGTAAACGAGAAGGTCCCCACAGGTGAAAAACTGCACAGTATCAAACTGAAGCAGAGTCCGTACTGCAGTCATTGCCATACTGTAGATACCTTGGCACACATCCTCATCTGCTGAGACCAATACCACATATGGAACTGGACTAGAAAAAGACTCGCAATAATTACTAGAACTAAAGACTCTGCTATAACACTTAAAGATGTACTTCAACCAGACTGGCATTTCTTTCCTGAAACGAAGAACAATAGCTACACTGGGATTATCGGCCAGTTTGCGTATTTTGCAGTTACGAATAAACATGGGAGCTTAGACGAGTACATACAGTATATAATGGAAGAGTACCACAACCTTAAAACGAGTCGGAAATACAAAGCTTTGTTTCAAAATTTCTTACTTCACACTTTGCCACAATAAAGTGGTAACTTTTGGTTGATGTACAACAAGATCAGGTAGTGATAGTGGGTGGAGCAGGGAACAGTCTTGATAGGGACGGCGAATATGATGTAGGTGGTGACCTGGTTAAGATAGCTACTGAAACTGGTGCCACTAACGTGCATTTAGTGCAACTGTTCCAGCGTCACGATCGGCCCCACCTTGATGCGGCTGTTAGGCGCGTTAACGTGGGGCTGGGGAGGGCGCTGATGGCGGAGGGCATGGGTCACATCTCAGTGGTGCCATTTGGGTCTATTAGTACATCGAGTTTCACTAGACATGGCCTTCACCTCAATAGGTATGGGAAGGGGAGGCTGGCTAAGCTTATAGGTGACAGTGTAGTGGGGGATGGTGGTGGTGGTGGTGTCACTCATGGAAAAATTCCTTTAGTAGTTGGTGTTAGAGCTGCAACTGTTTTAGATTGAAGACAGCTGATAGGTATACCTGCTTAAAACAAGTCCCTCTAACTAAGGGCTCACCTTCCGAGGATGTAATGTTTCCAAGTAGAGAAAGAATTAGCATATTTCATTAAAATATAAGAGGTTTTGGAGATAAAGTTAGTGAACTGCTTATAAATGTTGACTCTGAAATTATTGGTATATCAGAGCACCACTTAAATAATTTGACAATTCAGAGGCTTCCTTTACCAAGCTACAGACTACATCTACATCTACATCTACATCCATACTCCGCAAGCCACCTGAAGGTGTGTGGCGGAGGGTACCTTGAGTACCTCTATCGGTTCTCCCTTCTATTCCAGTCTCGTATTGTTCGTGGAAAGAAGGATTGTCGGTATGCCTCTGTTTGGGCTCTAATCTCTCTGATTTTATCCTCATGGTATCTTCGCGAGATATACGTAGGAGGGAGCAATATACTGCTTGACTCTTCGGTGAAGGTATGTTCTCGGAACTTTGACAAAAGCCCGTACCGAGCTACTGAGCGTCTCTCCTGCAGAGTCTTCCACTGGAGTTTATCTATCACCTCCGTAACGCTTTCGCGATTACAAAATGATCCTGTAACGAAGCGCGCTGCTCTCCGTTGGATCTTCTCTATATCTTCTATCAACCCTATCTGGTACGGATCCCACACTGCTGAGCAGTATTCAAGCAGTGGGCGAACAAGCGTGCTGTAACCTACTTCCTTTGTTTTCGGATTGCATTTCCTTAGGATTCTTCCAATGAATCTCAGTCTGGCATCTGCTTCACCGACGATCAACTTTACATGATCATTCCATTTTAAATCACTCCTAATGCGTACTCCCAGATAATTTATGGTATTAACTGCTTCCAGTTGCTGACCTGCTATTTTGTAGCTAAACGATAAAGGATCTATCTTTCTGTGTGTTCGCAGCACATTACACTTGTCTACATTGAGATTCAATTGCCATTCCCTGCACCATGCGTCAATTCGCTGCAGATCCTCCTGCATTTCAGTACAATTTTCCATTGTTACAACCTCTCGATACACCACAGCATCATCTGCAAAAAGCCTCAGTGAACTTCCGATGTCATCCACAAGGTCATTTATGTATATTGTGAATAGCAACGGTCCTATGACACTCCCCTGCGGCACACCTGAAATCACTCTTACTTCGGAAGACTTCTCTCCATTGAGAATGACATGCTGCGTCCTGTTACCTAGGAACTCCTCAATCCAATCACACAATTGGTCTGATAGTCCATATGCTCTTACTTTGTTCATTAAACGACTGTGGGGAACTGTATCGAACGCCTTGTGGAAGTCAAGAAACACGGCATCTACCTGTGAACCCGTGTCTATGGCCCTCTGAGTCTCGTGGACGAATAGCGCGCGCTGGGTTTCACATGACCGTCTTTTTCGAAACCCATGCTGATTCCTACAGAGTAGATTTCTAGTCTCCAGAAAAGTCATTATACTCGAACACAATACGTGTTCCAAAATTCTACAACTGATCGACGTTAGAGATATAGGTCTATAGTTCTGCACATCTGCTCGACGTCCCTTCTTGAAAACGGGGATGACCTGTGCCCTTTTCCAATCCTTTGGAACGCTACGCTCTTCTAGAGACCTACGGTACACCGCTGCAAGAAGGGGGGCAAGTTCCTTCGCGTACTCTGTGTAAAATTGAACTGGTATCCCATCAGGTCCAGAGGCCTTTCCTCTTTTGAGCGATTTTAATTGTTTCTCTATCCCTCTGTCGTCTATTTCGATATCTACCATTTTGTCATCTGTGCGACAATCTAGAAAAGGAACTACAGTGCAATCTTCCTCTGTGAAACAACTTTGGAAAAAGACATTTAGTATTTCGGCCTTTAGTCTGTTATCCTCTGTTTCAGTACCATTTTGGTCACCGAGTGTCTGGACATTTTGTTTTGATCCACCTACCGCTTTGACATAAGACCAAAGTTTCTTAGGATTTTCTGCCAAGTCAGTACATAGAACTTTACTTTCGAATTCATTGAACGCCTCTCGCATAGCCCTCCTCACACTACATTTCGCTTCACGTAATTTTTGTTTGTCTGCAGGGCTTTGGCTATGTTTATGTTTGCTGTGAAGTTCCCTTTGCTGCCGCAGCAGTTTTCTAACTCGGTTGTTTTACCACGGTGGCTCTTTTCCATCTCTTACGATCTTGCTTGGCACATACTCATCTAACGCATTATGTACGACGGTTTTGAACTTTGTCCACTGATCCTCAACACTATCTGTACTTGAGACAAAACTTTTGTGTTGAGCCAACAGGTACTCTGAAATCTGCTTTTTGTCACTTTTTCTAAACAGAAAAATCTTCCTACCCTTTTTAATATTCCTATTTACGGCTGAAATCATCGATGCCGTAACCGCTTTATGATCGCTGATTCCCTGTTCTGCGTTAACTTTTTCAAATAGTTCGGGTCTGTTTGTCACCAGAAGGTCTAATATGTTATCGCCATGAGTCGGTTCTCTGTTTAACTGCTCAAGGTAGTTTTCAGATAAAGCACTTAAAAAAATTTCACTGGATTCTTTGTCCCTGCCACCCGTTATGAACGTCTGAGTCTCCCAGTCTATATCCGGCAAATTAAAATCTCCACCCAGAACTATAACATGGTGGGGAAATCTACTCGAAATATTTTCCAAATTATCCTTCAGGTGCTCAGCCACAACAGCTGCTGAGCCAGGGGGCCTATAGAGACATCCATTTATCATGTCTGAGCCTGCTTTAACCGTGACCTTCACCCAAATCATTTCACATTTCGGATCTCCGTCAATTTCCTTCGATACTGTTGCACTTCTTATCGCTATAAACACGCCTCCCCCTTCACTGTCCAGCCTGTCTCTGCGGTATACATTCCAATCTGAGTTTAGGATTTCATTACTATTTACGTCTGGTTTCAGCCAACTTTCTGTCCCTAGTACTATATGAGCGTTGTGACCGTTTATTAATGAGAGCAGTTCTGGGACCTTTCTGTAGACGCTCCTGCAGTTTACTATTAGCACATTAATATTGTTATTCCCTGTTGCATTTTGCCTACTCCTACCTTGCTGCGTCTCAGGAGGCGTCTTGTCGGGCCTAGGGAGGGGATTCTCTAACCTAAAAAACCCCCATGTGCACTCCACACGTACTCCGCTACCCTTGTAGCCGCTTCCGGCGTGTAGTGCACGCCTGACCTATTCAGGATGACCCTACATTTCTCCACCCGATAGCGGAGGTCGAGAAATTTGCACCCCAGATCTCCGCAGAATCGTCTGAGCCTCTGGTTTAAGCCTTCCACTCGGCTTCAAATCAGAGGACCGCGATCGGTTCTGGGAACGATACTACAAATAGTTAGCTCTGATTTGACCCCGCGAGTGAGGCTTTCCGCCTTCACCAATTCCGCCAACCGCCTGTACGAACTGAGGATGACCTCTGAACCCAGACGGCAGGAGTCATTGGTGCCGACATGAGCAACAATTTGCAGTCGGGTGCACCCAGTGCTCTCTATCGCCGCCGGTAGGGCCTCCTCCACATCTCGGATGAGACCCCCCGGCAAGCAGACAGAGTGAACACTGGCCTTCTTCCCCGACCTTTCCGCTATTTCCCTAAGGGGCTCCATCACCCGCCTAACGTTGGAGCTCCCAATAACTAATAAACCCCTCCCCCCGTGTGCCTGCTCGGACCTTGCTGAAGGAGCAGCCACATGTCCACTCACAGGCAGAGCGGGCGATGCCACACGGCCAGCCTCCAGATTGACCCTCCGCCTCGTGCGCCGCGAACGCCGCTGAACCCGCCACTCCCCTTGGGGAGAGGGTGGCCCAACCGCGCCCAGTACACGCGAAGATGTCTCGACAGCAGGGACAGTGGGTGAAGCATGTAACACCTGGGGTGTACCTTGCGACGCACCAGACTCCCCACTGCCGCTACACTCCGAGGCAGCAGCCTGAAGACGGCTGACCGCGGCCATCAACACGCTCAGCTGTTCGCGAACAGTGGCCAGCTCCTCCTGCGTCCGTACACAGCAGTCACACATCCTATCCATCCTAAGGAATCAATTTACGGAAGAGAGTTAATCAACCTTTAACTAGACTGCTAATTCCCTAAAGGCGGCTGTTTATTTACTAAACTGTGGTTGCTAGGCACTTCTTGTAGAAAACAACGAAAATAGCACTACCTGTCTCTGGACTGTATTGCAAACAAACACTAGCACTACTGGCCCTACGGTTGACTAAAGGGACTCTCTATGACTGCATTCAAAACAAACACGAAATCTATGGAACTATTAATAGCACTCGACAATTAAAGCTTCCTAAAAGCTGTCATCTGTGCGACAATCTAGAAAAGGAAAGAAGAAGTGACAAGTAAGAAAAATACAGTTAATACTTAAATTAAGGTAGCTCGCTGCACAGCTGGCTGTTTCTCAAGGAATTCCCTGCAGGGTGGGAGAGTGGCTATGTACGTAAAAAACAGTACTCCATTTGAGTCCATAGACATATCACGACACTGAACAGATATTTGAATGTTGTGTAGCGGTAGTTGACTTTAGTGAAACTAAATTTCTAATTGTTGTTGTTTATAGGTCCCCTAACTCCGACTCCAGAGCATTTCTGCTCATGCTAGAAAGGGTTCTTGATTCACTTTGTAGGAAGTACCATAAACTAGTTATATGTGGTGACTTCAGTATAAATTTTGTATATAATGGTGCAAGAAAAAGGATGTTGGTAGATCTCCTAAATTCATATGATCTGATGTAGACTGTGTTTCTTCCAACTAGGGTGCAGGGAACAGTAGCACAGCCATAGACAATATTTTTATTCATTCTTCATTACTAGATGGGCATTCTGTTCGTAAACGCGTGAATGGCCTTTCAGACCATGATGCACAAATTTTAACACTAAAAGGCTTTTGTACTCAAACCAATGTCATATTTAATTGCAAACTATATAGGAAAGTTAATCCAGCAGCAATAGAGAGTTTTTTAAACCTAGTCAAGGAACAAGAGTGGCAGAATGTTTATAGCACCAATAACATAGATGATAAATACAACGCTTTCCTTAACACATTTCTTGTGCTCTTTGAGAGTTGCTTTCCATTAGAACGTTCTAAACGGGGTACTAGCAGTGACGGCAGCCTGGTTGGCTGACTAGTGGGATAAGGATATCATGTAGAACAAAGCGGGAACTATATCAAAATGTTAGAAGTAGTCACAATCAAGCTACAGTAGCCCATTACAAACATTAGTGTAAGGTGTTTAAAAATGTTATTAGGAAGGCAAAGAGTATGTGGTATGCAAATAGGATAGCTAATTCAGAGGATAAAATTAAAACCATATGGTCAGTTGTGAAGGAAGAGTCTGGCCAGCAGTCCAAGGTCGACAATATGAAGTCAGTTCACAGTAAAAATATTTCTGTTACTGATAAATCAGATATATGTACAGTATTTAACAATCATTTTCTGAGCATTGCCGGTTAACTAAATAAAAATTTAGTTTCTACGAGAAATCATATACGGTAACTTTCTTGGCAAATGCCTTTCCGAGATTGATGTCTGAAATACTCCTCTGTGATACAGACAAGAGGGAGATTGAGTCAATAATTAAATCACTAAAAACTAAGGACTCTCATGGTTGTGATGGACTGTCTAGCAGAATTTAAAGTACTGTGCTGCACATGTTAGCCCTATAGTTAGCCACGTTTGTAATTTTTCCTTTAGGAATGGTCAGTTTCCTGAGTGATTAAAGTACTCAAGTAGTAAAGCCGCTTTTTAAAAAGAGAGCAAGGGATAATGTAGATAATTTTAGACCTATTTCTATGCCATCAGTGTTTGCAAAAGTTATTGAAAAGGCTGTGTATGTAAAAATAATTGATCATTTTATATCACACGATTTGCTATCAAATGTACAGTTCGGCTTTAGAAGTCGTTTAACAACTGAAAATGCTATATTCTCTTTTATCTGTGAGGTACTGGATGGGCAAAACAAAAGGTTTCGAACGCTTGGTATTTTTTTTTTTTTATTTAACTAAGGCATTTGATTGTGTTGATCACAAAAGATTGCTCCGGAAGTTGGACCATTACGGAATATAGGGAGTAACTCACAATTGGTTCACCTCTTACTTTAGTAACAGGCAGCAAAAGGTCATTATTCACAATGTTGATAACGGCTGTGATGTGGGGTCTGAGTGGGGTACTGTCAAGTGGGGGGTGCCCCGGGATCAGTATTGGGGCCACTCCCGTTCCTTATTTATATAAATAAGTGCTATAGTATTATGGGTAACTCTAAAATATTTCTGTTTGCTGATGACACTAGCTTGGTAGTAAAGGATGTTGTGTGCAACATTGGTTCAGTTTCAAATAGTGCAGTACATGACCTAAGTTCATGGCTCATAGAAAATAAACTAATGCTGAATCACAGTAAGACTCAGTTTTTACAGTTTCTAACACACAGTTCAACAAAACCTAACTTTTAATTTCACAGAACAGGCATATGATTAGTGAAAATGAACAGTTCAAATTTCTAGGTGTTCAGATAGTAAGCTGTTGTTGAAAGCCCACATTCAGGATCTTGTTCAAAGACTTAATACTGCCATTTTTACTATTCGAACGGTATCAGAAGTGAGTGCTCGTTCGACACAAAAATTAGTCTAATTATCTTATTTTCATTCGCTTATGTCGTTGTTGTTGTTGTTGTTGTTGTTGTGGTCTTCAGTCCTGAGACTGGTTTGATGCAGCTCTCTATGCTACCCTAACCTGTGCAAGTTTCTTCATCTCCCAGTACCTACTGCAACCTACATCCTTCTGAATCTGCTTAGTGTATTCATCTCTTGGTATCCCTCTACGATTTTTACCCTCCACGCTGCCCTCCAATGCTAAATGCTTATGGTATTATATTTTGGGGTAACTCTTCCCATTCCAAAATGATATTTTTGGCTCAGAAACGGGCGGTTTGGGCAATAAGTGGTGTGAGTTCACGAACCTCTTCTCGCCCTCTGTTCACGGGTCTGGGTATCTTGACATTGGCCTCTCAATATTTATATTCCTTATTGTCGTTTCTTGTTACCAATATTAGTTTATTCCCAAGAATAAGCAGCTTTCACTCCGTTAATACGCGGCAGAAATCAAACCTGCATTTGGATCGGACTTCCTTAACTCTTGTGCAAAAAGGTGTGCAGTATAGTGCTGCATCCATTTTCAATAAGCTGCCACTCGAATTCAAAAATCTTAACAGTAATCCACGCGCTTTCAAATCGAAACTAAAGAGTTTCCTCATCAGCCACTCACTCCTACTATTCTGTCGAGGAGTTCCTTGAAAAATTAAGCTGATTCTTATTGTATTGCTGATAGCGATTACTCAAACATATGGACTGACTTTTTCAGGTTCATGAACATTTATTTTAATCTGTTAATACTTTTATGTTGTAATTTCGTGTACTGACACGTTCCATGACCTTGGAGATTTGCTCCTCAATTTGGTCCTACGTAACTTGACGTGTAAGTAAATAAAAAAACTACAGCGAGTCTCTTCTACTAAGTGTGCATCATTTTCATTAAGTTGGCTTTTTTTTTTTTTTTTTGGTAAGGCAAGTCAGAGTGGCTCAGGAAAACTAATTTTGCCAGAAGCCGTAACATGAAAAATAAATAAATATACATAAAACAAATCAGAAGTGCTGATTGATTTAGTTTTATTCTGTTTTACGAGTATTGTACAGTTTGTCACGAAAAGAAGATTTATTTAGTTTCTTAAATAAAATAAAAAATAAAAAATGTAGGTTGTGGTGAAAGTGGCGGTGGCACTAGAATTTTTTTTTTTTTTAATTCTTAGTTTAGATAGGATTTTGGGTGTGGTATGGGTGATAGGAGCCAATTCCTGAAGTGGAAGACGTCTAATAAAAAAAAAAAAAAAAAAATGTGGTTTCAATACTAAGCTGTTGAATGGAGGGTCGTGAGTTCCAAACTCACTTGGCCTGTACCATTTTAAGTTCTATGTTCGGTTCGAGTACATTCCTCGCCTGTGGAATTTGAAAGATGAGGTTTTCTTGCAATTGTTGTAACTTATTTGAAACCGCGAGTGAACTTGCTGAGTTGGTTAGTGATTTCTATTTACACTATGTGATCAAAAGTATCCGGACACCTGACTGAAACTGACTTTCAAGTTCGTGGCGCCCTCCATCGTTAATGCTGGAATTCCGTATGGTGTCGGCCCACCCTTAGCCTTGATGACAGCTTCCACTCTCGCAGGCATACTTTGAATCAGGTGCTGGAAGGTTTCTTGAGGAACGGCAGGCCATTCTTCACGGAGTGCTGCACTGAGAAGAGGTATCGATGTCGGTCGGTGAGGTCTGGCACGAAGTCGGCGTTCCAAAACATCCCAAAGGTGTTCTATAGGATTCAGGTAAGGACACTGTGCAGGCCAGTCCACTACAGGGATGTTATTGTCGTGTAACCACTCCGTCACAGCCCGTGCATTATGAACACGTGCTCGATCGTGTCGACAGATGCTCTAATCTAATCTAATATAATCTAATCGCCATCCCCGAATTGCTCTTCAACAGTGTAGGCCTGTGCTGTGATGGTGCCATGCAAAACGCAAAAATGCTGGGACTACACACGCTGGAAGATGACGTTCACCGGGCATTGGATTCGATTAGATTTACTTTCATTCCAATTGATCCGTAGTGAGGAGGTCCTCCAGGATGTAGAACATGTCAGAAAAACAACAATACATGATAAATATTTACAACTCAAACAAATAAGCTAATGTACCATTCCACAGGTCCCAAGTGGCATGGTCGTCATATGAAAGAATCATTCGTCGCACCCACACCCTGCCATCGGATCGCCACATTGTGTACCTAATTCGTCACTCCACACAACGTTTTTCCACTGTTCAATGTCCAATGTTTACTCTCCTTACACCAGGCGAGGCGTCGTTTGGCATTTACTGGCGTGATGTGTGGCTTATGAGCAGCCGGTCGACTATGAAATCCAAGTTTTCTCACCTGCGGCCTAGCTGTCATAGTACTTGCAGTGGATCCTGATGCAGTTTGGAATTCGTGTGTGATGGTCTAGATACATATTACACATTAGACCCACTTCAACCGTCGGCGGTCTCTGTCAGTCAAGAGACGACGTTGGACTCTACCCTTTTGTGCTGTACGTGTCCCTTCACGTTTCCACTTTACTATCACATCGGAAACAGTGGACCTAGGGATGTTAGGAGTGTGGAAATCTCGCGTACGTACAGACGTATGACACAATGACACCCAATTACCTGACCACGTTCGAAGGCCGAGAGTTCCGCGGAGTCCAGATTCTGCTCTGTCAAGATGTCTAATGAGTATTGAGGTCGCTAATATGGAGTACTTGGCAGTAGGCGGCAGCACAATGAAACTAATAAGAAAAAACGTATGTTTTTTTTGGGTTGTCCGGACACTTTTGATCATATAGTGTATATGTGTATAAGAAGTGTTACGGGCAGCTGGTCTGTTAGAATTTCCGATTTAGTCTCTGGTTACGTGAATGTTTACTTAAATGGGCCACTGACTGAAATAGTAAACTCGTGTTTGAAGTGTTCTGCTCCGATTCTTCCGGCGGTACTTGATGTCCACTGGTGTATCCGTGTTCGTTCCTTAGCTTTAAGTCAGTCCTTATTTGTTGTGGGTTCTGAGCACTGTCGAATCAGCTTTTGATGTATTAAACTAACGTTCTTTTAAATTGGTTTTAGATGGGTTTTAATAGTGAGGGTCTGCAACCTCAATCTTATCTCTAAGAGCCTACAGTCCGCGCAAGGCGGGTAAGCGCGTACCTACCATTCTGTAGTTTCAAAAGTGCATTCGATGTTTGTTGGTAAACCTGCTATCGGTTATCACTGGTGCACGAACGTGTTCGTATGGGCGCACGAGAGCGAATTCTTTAGCGCACGGGTTATCACTGGTCTCATATCCTTTTACGTTAGTAGTTTTAGTAGAGGAATTTTGCACTTCTGCGTATAATTAAAAGGTTTGAGCCTTATTCACTTAACTTAGAGTTAAGTAATTGCTCGGCGAATATTACGTTACTTTAAGGGCTTTATTAAGTCTCGAAAGACCTGAACACGTTATTGCCGGAGCACTCGACCCTATTTTCGTAGTGTGTACACTACTTGTTGACAGGCGCGGCCTCTGCGCCGTGACGTGGAACTCGGCGGGCGCGGCGCTGGCTCGCGTGTGTTTCGGCGTGTGCGGGCACGCAGCGTCGCTCTCTGGAGCAGCTGCGGCTGGTGAACGAGTTCAGTACTCCTGGTAAGCTGTTTGACGGGTGGCTGTAAGTACCTGCCTTTTCGAGCTTTCCCACTCTTAGGATCTAACGTAACGGAGCTGAGAATCCATTTCCTATACTTGAGTTTACGAACATTTACTGTACTTAGACTTTTCAAGCCACGTGTAATTAACTGCTCTTGATAGTCAGCTTGGCCTAACTTGGTTCCACTCTTCTTGCAACTCACTGCAAGATTACCAAATTTATAGTTGAAAATTTGCCCTCTTTCTCGGAGGATTGATTATTGTTGTTGGTTGTTGTGTGATTTGATTTAGGCATATTTACTTAATTCTACGGTTATTCTTGTGTGTGTTTCACTTAAACACCTTATGGACATTTTTTATTTTGTATGACTTCAACTTGTTCTCGGTTTTAAGGGTGGCTTTCGCCTACTTATTTTGATAAACAGTAGTTATTGCAATTACTGTTTCTCCATTTTAAATCTGCTTGTGTAAGTAAAGCTTGTTGTTTAAATTGATATTTCTCTTGTCATAAAGACTGCTTATGTAAGAGAAACTTGCTGTTAATTATTATACAGCGCGATTTTTTGCACCTTATACAAACTCGATTCATCGATGAGAGGATATGTAACAAATAAGGCCTAATGAACTTACATCTGGATATGCGTGGTTTTAGCCCTAAAGACCATTTATTCAATCATACTTTCGTACCGAGACTACGGTCTAATACGCACTGTTCCGCGCAGCCACAGGTAACAGCATGCACGGATACTCCTAGAGGGTGGTACTTTTCCTCATACGTCACGCCTTAGCCCCCTCTCCTGCCATAGTAATTGGTAGTGTTGTGTCCGATTCGCTTCTCTTGCTGTCTCACCTTGTAGCGAATGTGATACGGCGTTGTACACAATGGTTCAGTATTGGAATCGAGAGCTTGTCGACACGGTGTTTACTTGTAATGTTTCCTTACGGAAAGGCAAATGTCGTCAGGCGGCGGGAAGCAAGGTTGTATCAGAAGACCTGTCCCCGCCGACAACCTCCACAGCATTCAATGTTTGCAACAGTGCGTCCCCATTTGTCTTGGACAGGGTCGTTTCAGGAAGGAGGAAATCTTGAAGGATGAACCCGGTATGTTAGGATACCAGACTTGGTAGAAAACGTGCTTAACAGTGTGGAAGGCGACGGCCTTGTCAGAACCAGGCTGTTGGCCCGACAGTACAGGGGAAACCAGACGACCGTGTGGGACACTCTCCATGACGATTGTTGTTACCTTTATCACTTACAGCGTGTGCAGGGCTTACAAGCGACAGACGTTCCACATCGAGAGCAGGATTTTCACCTGGTAACCACGGTTCCGGTACTTGCGTCATCCATCCTATTCAAAGATGAGGCCACCTTCACTAATAGTGGTATCTCCAACTTGCATAACAGTCATCTGTGTGATAGTATGCACAACCCCCACGGTATGGTGACAGCGAATCATCAGCATCGGTGCAGCCGGAATGTGTGGGCCGGGATAACTAGCGACCGTGTTTTGGGACCAGTCGCGTAACAGGCCGTAAGTATCGGCGTTTCTTGCGGATGACTTTGCCTCCCCTGCTTGAGGAAGTGCCAGTGATGAATCGGAGGGTTGCGTGGCTGCTACGCCACGGTGCTCCAGCCCAAGTCGCCCTTAACGTGCGGACGCATCGCAGTCCCTGGTCTGTGAATCGGACGAGGGTGTAAAGATGCGTGGCCTCTCGTTCATCGAATCTCATCCCGTGTGATTTCTGGTTACTGGGCCATCTCAAATGTATCGTGTATGCAGAGGCCATTCCAGCAGTGGAGACACTGGAGCAGTGTATTCGTGCTGCCTTTGACACTGTTCGGATGGAGCGTGGCTGATGTGAACGTGTGAGACAGAACATGCTACGGCGCGTACACGCATGCTTTCAGGCACATGGAAACGATTTTCAACTCATAATGTAACTGTGTCTGCATGGTACAGCGTGTTTTAGACTCTGTAACAATGTATTATTGCATAAATGGTCCCCTAGCATGGAAACCCTGTATTTACGGACGTAAGTTAACTAGATCTCTTTTGTTCCATATCTTCTCACCGATCAATCCATAGAGTTTCTACACGGCATAGAAAATCACCCTGCATATCAGATGCAAGAGGAGATTGTGCTGTTAATTATCATTCTGACTGTTGGCATATTTTGAAATAAATTTGTAATTTTTTCAGGAAGAATGATGTCCTCAACCGGGTTCAGCCCTTCCGCGTGTCCTATCCTCTCTCCATCCTATGTTTGGATTCTGAGGGACGCATCAGAAGTGAGCTGCCTGCGAATTCTCGATTGTACAGAGTTGCGATCAGAACCGGAAATCCTTATCGATTACACAGGTCCTGCAAGTTCTCCTATTCCCGAGGGTAAAAGAATGAAGCTTTCGCGAAAATTGTATAAGAGGGCATGGCTAGTATCGGGAATGCGTCAGAGGCCAACCGAATGAGACAGTATGATATATTGAAGAGCCATGAGCAAATATTTGCCGATACGCCTGGTGCTATTAAAGGGTTCCAAGTACAGGAACATCAACAGTTCTTTGTCAAACCATACCCAATTCCATTAGCTCACAAGACGAAAGTGAAGGCTGACATTGCCAAGATGCTGAAACAGGGTGTGACTGAGCGGGCCTGTAATCTCCTGTCTCGGTCGTTCCGAAAAGATGTGAATCTGTACGGTTGGTTTTGGAGCCTAGACAGACAAGGGCAGAACATACAGGCCCGAGAGCCTAGATGAGTCCTTACAACGCTTCCACAGGTTGTACTGTCTAACGCGCCTATTTTGATGTTACCTCCAGTCTCGGTATTGAAAAATAAGGAGCCAGCCATTAAGATAAACGAGGCCGTGCCCAGGCAACAGAGTCAAGACTCCGACACAAGGCTATCGTTCAAGTGGCGTTGAATAATACACTGAAGCGCCAAAGAAACTGATATAGGCTTGCGTATTCAAATACAGACATATGTAAACAGGCACAATACGGCCATGCGGCCGGCAACTCCGATATAAGACAAGTGTCGGGCGCAGTGGTTAGATCGGTTACTGCTGCTACAATGGTAGGTTATCAAGATTTAAGTGAGTTTGAACGTGGTTTTATAGTCGGCGCACCAGCGGTGGGACACAGCATCTCTGACGTAGCAATGAAGTGAGGATTTTTCCGTACGACCATTTCACGAGTGTACCGTAAATATCAGGAATACGGTAAAACATCAAATCTACGACATCGCTGCGGTCAGAAAAAAATCCTGGAAGAACGGGACCAATGACGACTGAAGAGAATCGTTCAATGCTGACCCATCGACAAGTTTCAGCGAGCGAACCATTCAACGAAACATTATCGATATGGGTTTTCGGACCCCAAGACCCACTCGTGTCCCCTTGATAACTGCACAACGAAAAGCTTTAAGCCTCGCCTGGGTCTGTCAACACCGACATTGGACTGTTGACGACTGGAAACATGTTGCAGGTCCGACGAGTCTCGATTCAAGTTGCATCGAGCGAATTGACGTGTACGGGTATGGAGACAACCTCGTAAATCCATTGACCCTGCATGTCAGCAGGAGACTTTTCAAAGTGGTGGAGGCTCTGCAATGGTGTGAGGCGTGTGCAGTTGGAGTAATATGGTACGATACGGCTGACATGGCTAGATACGACTCTGACAGGTGACACGTACGAAAGCATCCTGTCTGACCGCTGCATCCGTTCATGTCCGTTGTGCATTCCGACGGACGCGGGCAATTCCAGAAGGACAATGCGACACCGCAAAGTTCCAGAACTGCTACAGAGTTGCTCCTGGAAAACTCTTCTGAGTTTGAACACATCCGCTTGCTACCAAACTCCCCAGACATGAACAATATTGAGCATATTTAGGATGCCTTGCAACATGCTGTTCAGAAGAGATATTTATCCGCTCGTACTCTCGCGGATTTATGGAGAGTCCTGTAGGATTCACGGTGTCAGTTCCCTCGGCACTACTTCAGACATTAGCCGACCACATGCCAGGTCGTGCTGTGGAACTCCTGCGTGCTCGCGGGAGCCCTACACTATATTAGGTAGGTGTACCCGTTTCTTTGGCTCTTCAGTGTATTAAACATGCAGCCAAAGTAAGATAGAAGGGCTTGCTGTTGTTGTTGTTGCCTTCAGTCCTGAGACTGGTTTGATGCAGCTCTCCATGCTACTCTATCCTGTGCCTGTGCAAGCTTCTTCATCTCCCAGTACTTACTGCAACCTACATCCTTCTGAATCTGCTTAGTGTATTCATCTCTTGGTCTCCCTCTACGATTTTCACCCTCCACGCTTCCCTCTAATGCTAAATTTGTGATCCCCTTATGCCTCAGAACATGTTCTACCAACCGGTCCCTTCTTCTTGTCAAGTTGTGCCACAAACTCCTCTTCTCCCCAATTCTATTCAATACCTCCTCGTTAGTTATGTGATCTACCCGCCTAATCTTCAGCATTCTTCTGTAGCACCACATTTCGAAAGGTTCTATTCTCTTCTTGTCCAAACTATTGATCGTCTATGTTTCACTTCCATACATGGCTACACGCCATACAAATACTTTCAGTAACGACTTCCTTACACTTAAATCTATACTCGATGTTAACAAATTTCCCTTCTTCAGAAACGCTTTCCTTGCCATTGCCAGTCTACATTTTATATCCTCTCTACTTCGAGCATCATCAGCTATTTTGCTCCCCAAATAGCAAAACTCCTTTACTACTTTAAGTGTCTCATTTCCTAATCTAATTCCCTCAGCATCACCCGACTTAATTCGAGTACATTCCATTATCCTCGTTTTGCTTTTGTTGATGTTATATCCTACTTTCAAGACACTGTCCATTCCGTTCAACTGCTCTTCCAAGTCCTTTGCTGTCTCTAACAGAAATACAATGTCATCGGTGAACCTCAAAGTTTTTATTTCTTCTCCATGGATTTTAATTCCTACTCCAGATTTTTCTTTTGTTTCCTTTACTGCTTGCTCAATATACATATTGAATAACATCGGGGAGAGGCAACAACCCTGTCTCACTCCCTTCCCAACCACTGCTTCCGTTTCGTGCCGCTCGACTCTTATAACTGCCATCTGGTTTCTGTACAAATTGTAAATACCCTCTCGCTCCCTGTATTTTACCCCTGCCACCTTCAGAATTTGTAAGAGAGTATTCCAGTTAACACTGTCAAAAGCTTTCTCTAAGTCTACAAATGCTAGAAACGTAGGTTTGCCTTTCCTTAATCTTTATCCTAAGATAAGTCGTAAGATCAGTATTGCCTCACGTGTTCCAACATTTCTACGGAATCCAAATTGATCTTCCCTGAGGTCGGCTTCTACCAGTTTTTCCATTCGCCTGTAAAGAATCCGCGTTAGTATTTTGCAGCTGTGACTTATTAAACTGATAGTCCAGTAATTTTCTCATCTGTCAACATCTGCTTTCTTTGGAATTGGAATTATTATATTCTTCTTGAAGTCTGAGGATATTTCGCCTGTCTCATACATCTTGCTCACCAGATGGTAGATTTTTGTCAGGACTGGATCTCCCAAGGCTCAGTAGTTCTAATGGAATGTTCTCTATTCCCAGGGCCTTGTTTCGACTCAGGTCATTCAGTGCTCTGTCAAACTCTTCACGCAGTATCGTATCTCCCATTTCATCTTCATCTATTTCCTCTTTTCTTTCTATAACAGTGCCCTCAAGTACATTGCCCTTGTATAGTCCCTCTATATACTCCTTCCACCTTTCTGCTTTCCCTTCTTTGCTTAGAACTGGGTTTCCATCTGAGTTCGTGATATTCATACAAGTGGCTCTCTTATCTCCAAAGGTCTCTTTAATTTTCCTGTAGGCAGTATCTATCATACCCCTAGTGAGATAAGCCTCTACATTCTTACATTTGTCTATCCCTGCTTAGCCATTTTGCAATTCCTGTCGATCTCATTTTTGAGACGTTTGTATTCCTTTTTTATTCCATTTTTATATTTTCTCCTTTCATCAATTAAATTCAATATTTCTTCTGTTACCCAAGGGTTTCTACTAGCCCTCGTCTTTTTACCTACTTGATCCTCTGCTGCCTTCACTACTTCATCCCTCAAAGCTACCCATTCTTCTTCTACTGTACTTCTTTCCCCCATTCCTGCCATTTGTCCCCTTACGCTCTCCCTGAAACTCTGTACAACCTCTGGTTTAGTCAGTTTCTCCAGGTCCCATCTCCATAAATTCCCACCTTTTTGCAGTTTATTCAGTTTTAATCTACAGTTCATAACCAATAGATTGTGGTCAGAGTCCACATCTGCCCCTGGAAATGTCCTACAATTTAAAACCTGGTTCCTAAATCTCTGTCTTACCATTATATAACCTATCTGATACCTTCTAGTATCTCCAGGATTCTTCCATGTATGCAACCTTCTTTCATGATTCTTGAACCAAGTGTTAGCTATGATTAAGTTATGCTCTGTGTAAAATTCTACCAGGCGGCTTCCTCTTTCATTTCTTCCCCCCAATCCATATTCACCTACTAAGTTTCCTTCTCTCCCTTTTCCTATTCTCGAATTCCAGTCACCCATGACTATTAAATTTTCGTTTGCCTTCAATACCTGAATAGTTTCTTTTATCTCCTCATACATTTCATCAGTTTCTTCATCTGCAGAGCTAGTTGGCATAGAAACTTGTACTACTGTAGTAGGCATGGGCTTTGTATATATCTTGGCCACAATAATGCGTTCACTATGCTGTTTCTAGTAGCTTACCCGCACTCCTATTTTTTTATTCATTATTAACCCTACTCCTGCATTACCCCTATTTGATTTTGTATTTATAACCATGTATTCCCCTGACCAAAAGTCTTGTTCCTCCTGCCACAGAACTTCACTAATTCCCACTATATCTAACTATAATCTGTCCATTTCCCTTATTAAATTTTCTAACCTACCTGCCCGATTAATTGATCTGACATTCCACGCTCCGATCCGTAGAACGCCAGTTTTCTTTCTCCTGATAACGACATCCTCTTGAGTAGTCCCCGCCCGGAGATCCGAATGGGGGACTATTTTACCTCCGGAATATTGTACCCAAGAGGACGCCATCATCATTTAACCATACAGTAAAGCTGCATGCCCTCGGGAAAAATTACGGCTGTAGTTTCCCCTTGCTTTCAGCTGTTCGCAGTACCAGAACAGCAAGGCCGTTTTGGTTAGTGTTACAAGGCCAGATCAGTCAATCATCCAGACTGAAAAGGCTGCTGCCTCTCTTCAGGATCTACACATATGTCTGGCCTCTCTGTTGTGGTTGCACCTACGGTACGGCCATCTGTATCGCTGAGGCACGCAAGCCTCTCCACCAACGGCATGGTCCATGGTTCGTGAGGGGGAGGGTGATAGAATAAGAGCTATCAAAAGAAAGTAAAGATGATCGAGCTTCATATCGGTCAAAATGTCCTTGTTCACTCTCATAAACTGTCAAACAAGCGAAATGGAGTATGTAAGAAATTCTTTAGTGTTTACAGTGGTCCGCATCGAATACGCCGCATTCCACACCCCAAGGCGGTGGAGCTCCAGACAGTTCGATCGCGCATATCAAGGCGATTACATCACATCTCCAATATCAAGCCGATAGTCGAGTGAACGAGACAACGACATTAAGCGGTAATCAGTATGTGGAAACAAGTAGTACGTATATTCCGTTTCATTGTCTAATGTTCTATTAGTGATATGTTGTAAGTAACCAATGGATTTATTGAACAAGTACGTGATGAATAGTTTACTCTATGGATAAAATCAAGTTGAAGTGTCAAAAGAAAGTAATAAAAGTTGACGATTTCCGAGTACATGTTCTCATTTGGTAGATGTGCATGCTTCGACCCGATGATACCGGTCGATGGAACTATGTTCTGGATATGGCATACCCTCTCGTGACAGGTGTGAGACCACAGGAAGGTGCGGCGTCTAGCGTGAGAAAGATAGGGAGCGATGTGAAGCACGGAGGAATACAGACGAAATTTGTATTTTGAAGTAATAGAACTATTTGTGTTATATCTTAAGTCATGGTACATGTTTGTATTAATAGAACTGTTTCTGTTGTTGTCGTAAGTAGTAGTATGTGTTTATAAAACTAAAACTAAACTCCTCCCGAACAGGCCATGAAGGCCCAACGGTACCGACCGGCCGCCCATAGGCGTCACTGGATGCGGATGTGGTGGGGCATATGGTCAGCACACCGCTCTCCCGGCTCTGTGTCACTTTCCAAGACCGGAGCCGCTACTTCTCAATCGAGTAGCTCCTCAGTTTGCCTCACAAGGGCTGAGTGCACCCAGTTGACCAACTGCGCTCGGCAGACCGGATGGTCATCCATCCAAGTGCTAGCCCAACCCAACAGCGCTTAACGTCGGTAATCTGACGGAAACCGGTGTTACCACTGCGGTAAGGCAGTTGGCAGTATGTGTTTATGATGTTGTAATAATGGAAGGTGATACGAAGGGTAGCTACTTACTCTAGTGAGCCATGTGTTTGGGTAAGTCACATCTCAGGAGGTGTAGATGTACGTTTGAGTAGTTGTGTAGTTGATACAGTACTTCCGCTGTATGAGAACGTGTTCTCCATTGCGAAGCCCATTTTTTACTGTTTGTCCTCTGTCGCAATCCCTTTTTTAGTATGTGACCACTGTTAGCGAGTCATTTGCCCGTTCACGGTTAAGTTAGAATTTTTTTTTTTTTTTTTTTTTCCTTCACTCAGTTCGATAGCATTACTGATTCATGAAATTTTAAAATGCTGTGAAACCTGTTGTATATAAAACCTTTAGGGCATATCCTTCAATTTCGGAGCCTTAGCGAGGCAAAAAAATTTCAAGTAAGTTTTTTAAGAATGTTGTGGTCACCGTTTTGTAAAAGTCTCTGAGGCACACCTTTCTACATCTACATCTACATCTACATCGATACTCTGCAAATCACAGTTATCTATAATTCCAATCTCGTATAGCCCGCGGAAAGAATGAATACCTTTGTCTCTCCCTACGAGCTCTGATTTTTCTTGTTTTATAGTGGTTATCGTTTCTCCCTATGTAGGTCGATATCAACAAAATAGTTTCTCATTTGGAGGAGAAAGTTGGTGATTGGAAATTCGTGAGAAGATTCCGTCGCAACGAACTAACGCCTTTCTTTTAATGATGTCCAACCCAAATTCTGTATCATTTCTGTGACACATTCTCCCACATTTCGAGATAATAAAAAACGTGCTGTCTTTCTCTGAACTTTTTCGATGTACTCCGTCAGTCTTATCTGGTAAGAATCCCACACCGCGCAGCAGTATTCTAAAAGACGATGGACAAGCGTAGTGTAGGCAGTCTCCTTAGTAGGACTGTTACATTTTCTAAGTGTCCTGCCAATAAAACGCAGTCTTGGGTTAGCCTTCCCCACAACATTTTCTACGTGTTCCTTCAAATTTAAGTAGTTCGTAATTGTAATTCCTAGGTATTTAGTTGAATTTACGGCCTTCAGATTTCACTGATTTATCGTGTAACCGAAGTTTAACGAATTCCTTTTAGCACTCATGTCGGAAAGAACAGACACGAAGCATTTATGTACTTGATTCGCCTGTATGGGCAACGAATCCACTTTCTCCAATAAGGATGCACAAATACGTCCGACCGCCTGTAGGAATTTCTCAGGACACGGACGAGAACTGTGGACTGATGGCGCTAGATGGGAGTGTCGGTAGGTCGACAGTCGTGCCGAGATATTTGTGATAAGCATCGTGTTGTGGACGGCACAATGGTCAACGGAACTGGCAAGTGAGCAAGATATCATGGGTTCTGATCTGGCGCATATTTTCACCCGTCGTCGCTGATTGCGCAAAATGTCCCAAATGTCCCAGTGCAGCTGAGATCGATAATCCTTTCCCTTTCATGTTCTTTCTCTACCCTCCAGTGCATTCAGTGAACTAGGATATCGTCTCCTCTATCTCAACATTCGCTCCATCCCTGCCAACAAATACCTGTTCATTAATACCCTATCTCAGCACTGGGACAATTCCTTCATCCTTAATGAAATCCTCTTCCAATCTCACCATGTTGTCCGCTACTCCCTATCTCCTTTCTCACACCGACAAATCCCTTCCCCTCGCCCGCCTCGGGGTCATTATCGGCCACCTCAAGCATCTCCCTGTCCGGCCACAACCCCTACTCAGTGACCCGTCTTAACACCTTCTCCTCAGCATCTTTTTTTCCGTCCCTCACCATCAACTGTGCCACTGTCTATATCTGTCCTGCAGCACCTTCCCCCTATGAGTTCATTTCCCATGTTGACTGTACATTCTCCGCCTATGCGATCGCCACTGACCTCAACATCCACAGCTGTGACCCTGCCACCCTTCGGCGGTGGCATCAGCTCCTTCCCTCCCCCCATGGTGACCTTGTACCTCTCCCAAAACACACCTGTCCTGAAAGTAACTCCATCCTCACTTCCCCCAATCTCGTTGGCTGTATCGCCATGGATGTTCTGGATCCCATTGGTAGTGACCACCATCCCACTGATATCACCCATGCCTCTTCCTTCTCACCGTCTCCTCTGCCTGTGGCCCCCCTGCAGCCCCCCACCCAGCTGCCCATCCAAAATCCGTCCACGACTACTGCCACACCAACTAGGATGCCTACCGGGAATCCAGTGCCTTACTGGTTGAAAGCCAACGCCTCACCCCTTCACCATCCCACTGAAATCACTCATGCCTCTTCCTTCCTTCAGAAGACTGTCACTGACACTGTGGAGCTCCATGTTCCTACCAAACTCATCCAACCCCACCGCCCTATGCTTCCTCCACAGGCGGTCCTTCTCCTTCATGAATCCCACAGGCTCTACTGCTCCTTCCTTGGCAGCCATGATCGAGGTACACTCATCTGTAACCGGCAATGACAGCGACACATCTGGAACATCCTTACAGCAAAGAAACGATGGGACTAGCTCCAGATATGTACACACCTCAACTCCACTCTCCTTGTCAACTCCTCCAGGTACCAGTCAGCCTTCCACCGCCTTACTAGTAGCCATCCCATCTCACATTACCCTATTCTCCAAGACAATCGCCCCTTCCCTGACAACCTCAGTAAGGCTAACCATTTTGCTTCCCTCCTATCCAAGGCCATCTCCATTCCTGACGATCCTCCCTCTTCCCCACCATCCTTCACTGCACCGATACCTCAGTCCCGCCGCTCACCCGTAGTTTCCAGTGCTTGAATTGGTTACCCCCTTCAGACATCAATATACTCATCACCACACATGACATCACCCTCATCCACTCCAAACGCAACACCGCCCCTGGTACGATGGTGTCACCTCTCGCCACTTCAAGCAATCCGCCCATCCTTCATGGTTGTCCTTTCTATGCTGTACAACGTCCGCCTCTCCATTGGCTTTTACCCTGACCTG
Organism: Schistocerca americana; assembly: GCF_021461395.2. Lineage (NCBI taxonomy): Eukaryota > Metazoa > Arthropoda > Insecta > Orthoptera > Acrididae > Schistocerca > Schistocerca americana. The sequence continues at coordinate 720,348,219 of NC_060123.1, forward strand.
TGGAAGACTTCTTGTGTCCTTCTGTACCCTAAACCCAACAAACCCCCCTCTGACACCTCCTCCTATCGTCTCATCTGCCTTACTCCATGTTCAGTAAGGTCTTTGAGATCATCCTCTCCTGCCATATTCACCACCACCTTGACCAGCTCCACATGCTTCCCCTTACCCAATGTGGCTTCCAGCCCTCCTTCTTAGCTGACAACCAGCTCCTTAACCTTACCCATCTTCTTTCCCTCCAACTTTACTCCCATCGCTCCACTATCTTTGTTTCCCTTGCCCTCCGGAAAGACCTTTTCTGGTATTCTGGGCTCCTCTTCAAAGTCCAGACATATGCTCGTCCATCTTGTTGCTTCCTTCCTCTCCCATCGTCCCTCCTATGACACTATCCACAATTGCAACACCTGTACTTTTTACCCCTCTGTGGCGTGCCACAAGGCTCAGTCTGAGTTGGTGCAGCCCGGGCGAGGCTAGTCAGTTGGTCAGCCGGCTCAGTATGGGCAGTCAGCGTCTGTCTGTCGTCCGAAGAACTAGTATGTGTTAGGCCGCCAGTCTGCTCGAGTTTGTTCAGGCAATGGGCATTGGCGGTTGGATCGATCGATTGGTCGGTCGCGCACTGGGACACAAGATGACTTGTCCGTCTTGAGCGTCGGCGCATGTGAGGTCGCCACGTCAGTCCATTGGGCCGCGCCGTATAGCAAGGGGTAGTGGCTTCGCGGCCGACACGAAAGCAACAGGTGCCAACCCACGACATCGGTCTGGCCGTGGCGAGCTGCGACGCCGTGAGATGGGAGATCGGCGCGCCTTCCTGCGTCGGTTGAAGCGGCTGGCAGGTCTTCGCCAGAAGTCGCAGTCATTAAAAGTTACGTGATTCGTGATATGTTGTTTCAGTTACTTGTTAAATTCCACTTGTTCTCTTGGTCAGTCTCTCGTCCCCAGCTTGCTCGTTTGTCTCTCGTTCGCATTTGTTAGGCAGTTAGTGTCTGTCTATCTGTCTGTCAGTCTGCCATACGTCAATAGCTGCCTCTGTCATGTTTGTCAGATTCGGTGTTATCCAATTTATAAAATTAAGGTGTAAGGCCGAATTCCTGAAATATATTTTATCTTGCCTATCATCTTGCGAGGCGGTATATGTGTAATATAGAGCATGTTGTACATTTCATGTAAGTCTGAATTTCATGGGTTTTATTTAAATAGTCAATTTTATAAAGTTGCCACCCTTCCACCGTAAGAGTCCTTTTAAAAACAAATTGCACTTTCGGTGGCAAATAATTTCTTAGTGTGTTTGTACCATTTCCATCCTTCTTACAGAGGGCATAGTTAATGTGTTTGTGTGAGTTGTTAAAATTTTTAGTTGCAGATTTGCACCCGTGTAGTCTTTCGGAGGTTGTTGTGAGCGGTCGTGACTACGGCCGTGTTGAAAGGGAGCGGCAAGCTTCTCAGCCCAAAGGCTCATACTGTCAGTATAGTTCTTTCTGCCTCTAAATAAAATTGTAACTTGATATTTCGAGGGTGCTTTTCTGCTTACAAATTTTAAATCTGTTTTGAAAAGGCTTTTATGAATAAAATTCCCATTTGTTAAAGGTAATTTCATATTCATCAGTTACTTCCTGGCAACTACTTCCACGCTCACCTAGTGTGATTAAATGTGTTAATGTTCTTGATGAATCGCTAGTAAATAAAGTAAATTCTTTAAGAAAAGATTTTGAAAGTAAATTCACGGGTTATCTTGCTCTGTGTGATTTTTATCCAATTGTCGACTTTTAATTTGTGTTTGCCTCCAGTGTTTTTAAGTGCACTTTGAATTGCCAGCTCTGTTAGTTTACCTTTATGTCGACTTTTTAACTGTCCCCCAGTACATGTCCCGTATTAGTGTATACTTTAACTCCCATCGTCTCCATTTACAGTGTTTTTTATGTCCCCCTCTTTGTCCCCCCTTTTTTATGTAAGAGTCCCATATGGGGCAAGGGAATGAAATTACAATAAAGAAAAAAAAAATCAGTGAACTAGGAGTGTGTGTTATAAATCACAGTGATTGAGAAGTCGCAGGTATCACAATAACAACTTTACATAATCTAGCTGCGATTACAGTCACAACTACAAGTCACAAGTAGCCTTTAACATTCAACACTGTGTGCCATTTGTTGGTCGAATTTCGTTCTTCTTCTTGTGAACCCGCCTTTTTTTTCCTTTATTGAATTTCGATTGCCCCCCTACCCCACCAGAGGGGGGGGGGGGGCTGTCAGCAGCTTAATACGCCGCTCTACAGCCGATATAAGAGTTAAAAGAAAAATATAATGGGAAGATAACAAACAATATAATAAAGGTGATAAAACGGTGACTTTGTTAAAAATAGTAAAGTGGCGGAAAAGTGCAGAAGTTAAAATAGAAATCCACGGCGTTGATGATGCTAACGAAGACATACAGTAAGTACACAGGCACAATTAAAAAACGGCGCACACTGCACTGAACACTCAAACACTGCACCAGAAATTAGAGACGAAAATAACTCACCACAGCCTATGGAAGATGGCGGGAGGGAGGGGGAGGGGGGGAGAACCCGGATAGATGAGAGGAAAAAAGGGTGGGGAAAACAAAAAGGGGGGAGCCGAAGAAGGGAGAGGACACAGAAAAAAGGGGGGGGGAGGCAGGGCGGACGCGAGTAGGAGTGGGGAAGGCCATGGAGAGGAAAGGAAAAGGATCTGGGGGAGATGTGAACCTCTTGTCTAGCTGCGATTTCAGTGACAAGTCGCAAGCAGAAGTCGGTCTAGCAGCGATTTCAGTGATAAATCGCAAGTAGAAGTCCAAGTAGCAACAAAAAAGCGCAGTTAACATTAGATGCCTTATGCGATCAGTTGTCCTGCTTCGTACTTCGTTCTGAGAGTCTTGTGTCTCTCAATATGGATGTATTACATATTTGTGGCAGAAGAAATGAACCAAGGAACTAATTTGCTCTAAAAAAAATTTTATACTCGGTTGAGAACTGGTGTAGCCGAGGAATGTAAAGGCCGAATAAAGGTTTTGCCAATAAACAGACCTATAGTGTAGACAGAAAGTTTCGTGACTTGTTTAAAGACATTCTCCGTCATAAAAGCTAAAGCTCCACTGTAATAGATAAGTCTCCGATGTGTATTTTGATGCGTATTACACACATACATCGTACATAAACTACTAAAAATGCAATCTGGTGTCCACTATGTAACTTTTGCCAAATATTTAACAGCTGTATTCACAAGATGGATATTTTCCCGACAGTACAATACACACACAAACTTTTGTCTGCATTCTCAAATACTGTATTAGTAGTATTCCCATTGTCAACTTGTAACTGTAAGATCAGTGCCTTCCACTGTTTTCACTTGCACATCATCAATCTCAAAACACACAATCTACCAACCTAACCTAGATCTTGGGCTGCGGTACAGGTCAGTCTGTCATCACAACCAACAATCAAGGTGGCAGGGGTGGACGGATCAGTATCACAGTATCACAGTAAGTCTTCATCATTAAATACATGGTAGAAAATGTTAGGGTTTTGGATGAAAGGTGAGAATGGAATTTTCATTATTCACTCACTATAGTTTACATTTATTTATCGTCCCTTTCACATCGCATAATGGTTTCAATGACACGCTGTACCAATACTCAGTTTGCACACTTATGTTATCAATTATGGTTGTTTCACACTGCGAATTCTTGAAGAGTCGTTTTGAATATTCATGACTATCTCTTCTAGATATGGATGGGTACATAGAGCAACCAGTAATCGAAATGGGAACTGTGTCTCGAAAATCACGAGGATTATTAAAATTTTATATTGCTACTAATTACTGGCAATATAATTTATGTTATACAACTGCTAATGCTTCTGGTACAGAAAGCACCTGAGTGGGGGGAGGTTTCACATTTTTCATAAACGATGCCCCTATGTTCATTCAGAAACTTATAAACTAACATTACTTCTGATGAAGACGGTATAAAGACGCTGTGGCAACTTTCCAATTCTGCTGTCACTGATATATTGAATTATCGCTATATCGAGTGACAAAATATGGTTCAGGTACGGTGAACGAAACAACGTGGTTAGAATGCGTATTCTATACATGAACTCTTATGGCACTGTGTTGTAACTGGGTTTTCTTCTTTTGATGCTAGTCAATTGTCAGGATGAGCATTACTGCAAAGGGCATTTGATTCTAAAGCATTATGACAGGGTGAACAACACTAAATAAATTACTTTTTCTCTCTTAACAACATGTGGGCAGGGCCGGTTCTTCCTTGGCTAGTGTATGAGGTAGATTGAAACAGCATTTTTACATAAGACAACTTTTATTGAAAGTTTTGTACAACGGTTTCCTTACTGGATTATTCTGGCTGGGAGAGCGGCAGCTGTGTCACCTGCGAAGCCTTCTGCTGCGGCAGCAGCGGCGTCTGATTACGCCTGGCGGTGTGTGTCTCGTGTCGCCGTCTCGCCCGGTTGACTGGAGACGCGCATCGCGAGATGGCTCCTTTAATTATTGTGAACGGAGTTGTGAATATGATGGTGATACCTTGGATGTGGCGTCCCAGTGTTTCTCTTCTCTATGAGGCCTCGTGTGACAGCGGAGCGGCGCGGCGGGGAAGGCCAGTGTCCCGGACTCGAACAACGGACTGCAGCTTGCCAGTCTTCGGCTGTCAGATCTTCATCACCAGCTTACAGGTGACTGCTGATGTGAGGCCGTTTCCTTCCCGTCCTCACGAGTCACTTGGGTATGTAAAAATCAGTCTTCAAATACCTTCGAACTTCTGTCTTCTGGCGGCGAGGCTGCTGCTTGCTATTCCTTTACAGCGGCGGACTTGGTGCTTCTGTGTACGATGTAGTCTCTTCCTGCATGACGGTCTTCAGCCTCGAAACTGAACTGAAAACTACTCTGTCGGGCCCACTGCGTCTTGCGTATTTATTTACTTCATTTCACTGGAGGTGAACGACTTCACGGTCATTGCCTCTTCTGTCACGTTGAAAAGCTTCTCGAAGAATCTTCTTAACGTCGGTCATTGGCTCTAGGAATGTAGGCGAGGGCATTTGATCACATGTGACAATTGAGAAACACGTGAGCCTGTCGGGCGATGCCCTGACGGCTGAATCGACAGCTGCTGCTTATGTGGGGAGGGCGCTGGCTCCTCCCGATGTGCTGACTTGCAAGCGCCGGCGGTTGCCACTGCTGCTCTGCTCGCTGTTTGCCAGTGTGTAATTCTTCTAAACTAAACTAAGTTTTTCATTTATTTTCTAATTTCTACTTCACTTCACAATGATTTCACTAATTTATTTACCTATCTCAAGTACCACTCAACAGTGTGGTAGTTTGTGTTATGATTCTGAGCATCACACTATCAATATTTTCACACTTGTTTCATTAATTTCAAGTGAAGCCAAAGGAAGAAACATAGGTATGTTTAATACTGATTGTTTTATTACACGGCACCTGGTTTGTCCTGCAACACTGTGCTAAAAAAAACAGGGTGCAGCATAGAACTTTTGACTGATGCTGCAATGCTTCTATTTTTTGAGCGCTTGATCAGTGGGGGACTTTGTCAATGCATCCCCAGGCATGCCAAGGCAAATAACCCATGGATGGGTGTTGTGTTTAACGCATCCCTTGATTTGAGTTACATTACGTACTTAGATGCGAACAACTTATACGAGCACACCATGATGCACCCACTGCTAGTTGGTGGGTTTCGATGGGTGTCCGAAGGCAAAGTGAAGGGATTAGGTGGAAAAATAATGGATCTTGCAGCTGATTCTGATGTAGGGTATGTACTTGAGGCAGACCTCACATAACTTGGCGTTATGTCCAGAGCAACAGATTCCGTGAGGAAGCACCATCCCTAAACTGTTCGCTACTGTTGGAGATAAGCAGAGGTATATTATTCATTATCATAATCTCCAGCAGTGACTTAGCTTAGGGATGCAGCTTGTTAGAATCACCCCGACTATCTCCTTCAAGCAATCCCCATGGTTGAAGGAGTATATTGAACTAAATATCAAAAAGAGGGCGGTCGCGACTAGTGATATTGAAATAGATTTTTATAAATCAATGAGTAATTCTATTTTCAGGAAAACTGTGCAGAATATAAGAAATGAACGCGATATTTCGATTATAACCGCATGGGATGGGCATTATAGTGTGAGAAAGTGTATCGCCATGACAAATTTTAAGCGTGCCACCATCTTCAATGAAAACTTTGTTGCTGTGGAGATGTCGAAGGTTTCAGTAGAGTTTATGAAGCCTATTTATTTTGGGACATATCCAAATTCTACATGTACCACTATCACTACAAGTTTGCGAGACCTTATTTCATAGAACCAAAATTGCTCTATATGGATACTACTGGATGAAGATCTGAGATCCATATGAAGTAATTAGGTGCCAAGGTAAAAAATTCGAGAGTTCTTCTTATGAGACCAATAATCCTTACGGTATTGTTCCTAAGAACAAGAAGGTTATTGGGCATATGAAAGACGAGGCAAATGGTTTACCGATTGCAGAGTTTGTGGGATTGAGGTCCAAAATGTATGCATATCATACAATAGATGGGTGTACACAGAGGCGGGCAAAGGGTGTTCGACGTGTGGCATCTCACGCATCTAGTTTATATAAGCACTATGTGCTGAAAAAAAGTTAAAAATAAATACTTTTAATTTTCTTATGTAAAAGCACCATGTTCTGGGAAAAAGATATTGTCACTTTATTTAGATATATAACTACAATGTGTTGCAAAAAAATTATTATTGTCTCTCTTTTGTGATTCATGTGTATGTGTGCATAAATAGTAGTGTTTAAGCTTCACCTAACGCTAGCCTTCCAGTATAACTAGCCTGAAATCCATCCAGATCAATTTTTTTTTAGTATGGCTGTTTGGGTTGGACGCTTTAGAGCCACCCAATTAATTGTTATTATTATTAAAGTATTTCAGCTGTCTGTGGTGGAAAATGTCTAGAGCCACCCAGTTCAAAAATATTTAGAGCTACTCAGTTAAGTTGAAACCATCCAATTAAATGTTGTTATTAATGTATTTCATGGGAAATGTCTAGTTCAAACCTATGTCTCGTTAAGTTGGAGGCAGCCAATTAATGAAGTATTTCACAGAAAATGTCTAGTTCACAAAAATATTTAGAGCTATCTACTTAAGTAGGAGAACGTTAACTCACAGAGCAGCTCCATTCAATATAGTCTGTTTGGGTGGAATTTCATTAGTAGTAGTAGTAATTAGCATGTAAGTTAGTCTATACCTCTGCTTTAGTTTTAAGAAAGGCTCTATAAGGGAAAAAATCAGTCCCTTGGAGGACTCTCCAACATGTGTTGGATTCTAGTCATAAGTTATAAGTATCTCTGCGTTGAACCACATCAAGAACTGAACTGTATCTCAAGAACTATATATATTGCACATCACTAACTAAATTGTAATCTCAAGAACTGAATTGAATTGAATAAATGAAAAACATTCGTCACTGCGCATCGCTGTTGTTATTTTTTGAAAAACCTAATCATTAATTTTTTGCTAAAACATATCTTTGAACATTCTGCAGTCGCCTACAAGACATAGTGCCTTTAACACACAATTTCAGAGAATTAACTGCAGGCAAGGGCACAGGAATGCGGAAGCCTACCTATTAATAGCACAGGCACCACTAGTCCCTTGTTGACAGTGCAGAAAGCTGTGGTAAGTAGGTTGCACACTTCCAGTGGACTGCAGGTGTAGATGGAAACAGGTATAGTATCTTGGTTAAACTTACATGCTAAGGACGTAGATGTCAAAAAAATATGTACATGGATTGTTAGGAAAAAAAATGATTTCTTTTCATTAATCCAACTTAAAAGTAATTTTACATTTTCATAAGCACATACAACAAAACTTTTTTTATACATGTTCTTGAGTCGATGGAGAGAAGGACACCCATAGAATTCCCAGTCTTGAATAGCAGCAAACTTAAAGATTCGATGCATCCATGAGATCTTCTTCTTCCCCTTCACGTACATGGTGGTATCCATGTGATAGAATAATTTAAGCGCAGTCACCATATCTTTATAGGGTATTCCAGGATCATCCCAGTGAATTCCATGGTAGAAATGTGTTAATGTCTTTGTACTCTTCCATGTCGTAGCACACCTCACATGCTTGAAAGACCTTGGTGATGCAATGTTTGCTGAGAATGTCTCTATTATTCCAGCATCTTATGTGTACGCTACAAATGCAACATCTTTAAATATGAACTGTCTATGCTCACCATCATAGAAACCCTGAGAATCCGCAATGATGTTCGCACCTTGAGATGTCATTCTGAAATGCTGTAGGTATGGTGCAGCACCTATTCATTTATACAGCTCATTGCACAACACCAGTAAGCCGGCAGTAGTTGATCACACGGTCATGTACAACTAGAGCATCTGCAGCAGTGTGTTCTGGGAAATTTGTCGATGGTTCAAATTCAATTGGCATAGCTGTAGATCCAGTCTATTACGATGATCAGTGAAAGCTCCTTGAACTTACGCAGACTGAGTAGATACCCTCCTCCCTCACCTTTGGAAAATTTCAAAGTAAGAAGCACGAAACCTTGCATACATGTCATACGCTAGACTGTATACATTTTGATTCCACTGCAGATGTAAATTGTAATACGGGTAGAATTCTGAATTGAGGTATACTTTGGCACTAGTTAACTTGCAGTTCTGTCTGTCTGAAACGCAAGTATGATGAATCTAGGTGTCTCTAGATGGGAGGAGGTTTTAATAGCCCATGTTTGTCTGCTCGCAGTTGGTAACACTGGGTAATCGCAAACCTCCCATGAACGAAATGTTAGTGACAGAAATGTACCTGAATTCAGGACTTTTAAAAGCTTCAAACGCTCCTCGTCTGATACACTAATGTGAGGCATTTTTCATATTATCTTGCTGATTGTGATCAAATTCTCGTCTTTAGCTCCTTGAATGTATGAGTTATTGTCCATCGCACTCCGCACCAGAATGAGTCCCTGTTCAGCATTCATAATAATTTCTCTCGTGTCCTCAAAGTATTCCATAAGCATTTTTAGAGGTATGCATGCAGTAAATCGTTTGTACTGTGCAACTGTTCTATCCTCTGGATCGTCTATGGACCATCCCACATTTTCTAAACTATGCAAATCCGTTGATGATGCAGAGAAGTATGTTTTAAGGGTTGATGTTATTCGGACATTGCATGTACAGTCGATCTCAGACCCATGAGTTCATAGCGTACCTCTTGGAACAGCCTTACATGTAAGCGTGGATCCCGCTGTGTCGCTGCCGTCAGTTTTCTTGAATGACCCCACTAGATATATGAAACACTTGCATTGAAGTGTGAGTACGTGTTGGTGCTGGATGACAATCCTAATTTCATCGTTCTTGTTAAATGTGGTTGAAGCTAAGGTTTATTGGAGAAATATTCCCAATGTATAATTCTCTCATCATACTCTACTGGACTAGACTGGTAGTGTTTCGTTTCTCACCGTTTAAGCGCTCCATCTATTTTAGTTACTACATAATAGTTTTCAGTTTCATATATCAGTACAGTTATTTTGTTTTGTTTCTTCTTTTGTCAAGAACAATGCACAGTTCAGTAACAGGAGAGCCATTAGCCACTGGGATTATGTCTTCTACCTCCACAATGTTTTCAGGTTGTAAAAAGGGGACAGACGATCCTTCGTGAGGGTAGTACGTAAGGAAGTAAGGAATATTATAAAATCACGTGATTTAGAAGCAAGAAGGAAAGTAAAACAAGGTTATCTACTTGCTGCCTCTTATGCTGACGTATCTCTACGATCTGTTGCAAAAAGCCGAAAAGGCTTACTTTCCACAGATATGACCTCTTTCTGCTTCTGCCGGCCGCGGTGGTCTCGCGGTTCTAGGCGCGCAGTCCGGAACCGTGCGACTGCTACGGTCGCAGCTTCGAATCCTGCCTCGGGCATGGATGTGTGTGCTGTCCTTAGGTTAGTTATGTTTAAGTAGTTCTAAGTTCTAGGGGACTGATGGCCACAGCAGTTGAGTCCCATAGTGCTCAGAGCCATTTGAACCAATCTTTCTGCTTCTAGTAAAAAGCGTCCAAGATATGAAGTACGTAAGTTTAACTATCGTTACTTGGATATGGATGTAATAAGAGATATTATACTATGTACACACATTTCCACTGCAAGCTAGAAACTAGTCGAAAAGCAGTCACAAGTAACAATGTTTCAATTGGCTCGCTGTGATGACAAAAAGCACTTCAATTGTTGTATGCACATTATCAGTATTAATAAACTGCTCATACAAATGAAAGAAATGGTCGGTATTATTACGGAAGTAGGAATATCCTAAAAGAGTGTGGCGATTAAGTTTATTTAATTTGTTAAAAAGTACCGCTGACAAAGGCAGATTTACTTTCATGACAATGTTTTTCAAACTCCAGCTCACAAGGCACACGTGGTTAGCTTCTGCATTCCTGTCTCGAGCATCATCCTCCGCTGAAGACAGTTCACTGACCATTGTGTTGTGCGATAGATCAACTGTTTATTTTTCTCAGTAACAACTATTTTATTCACGATCACACATTGTCAGTTTGGCAAGCCGTAGGTGAGTAACCAGCATTCGGCATGTGCCTATCATTCCGCCTGAAGGAACGCTCGTCGTTATTTTAATACTGCTCAAATCAAGAGAAGGAATAAAATCCTTTGGTAAATTTCCATTCCAGTCGCTCAGTGTTAAAAATACGATGGGTTACGGGGATTCAACCAAAATTCCAACAGAATTGGCAATTAATTTTTGTGTGAGTTGTTAATCTTTTCTCACTCGAAGAAGCATCACCATTTATTAGTAACTGCCACATTTCTCTTGTTGACAGGTTTAACTGTATTTCCTTTGTCAAAACGCAGTGTAATTTGCACAAACTCATCTCACAGCAGCTATTGCGACAGAATTCTGAAACAGAGTGCCTCAGTAAACAAGTAATTGTGAGTCACAGAGCTCAATAGCTTACGAAAAAACTCATAGTGTGGTTTGCAGTACTATGAGAGAAGAAATTTAATGTTTATTTTCATACTAGGAAACTCTTGTTTCGCTAGCTGTCGATAACTTAAAAAGTACAGTCACTGGAGTGAAAAAAATAAAAAGGGAAGTATAAGTACTGATATATCGCCATAGATAAGAAAGTTCCTTGTGTGTACGAATTGGCAAAATACGCTCCCTCTTGTGTGCCGTCATTCGTCAAATTTCCGTTTCGATGTCTCGAGCGGTTTGGGAGATATGAGAGATGTGAGATTCTCGTGGGCGTCAGATCAGAAGTGAGCGCGCTACATAGCATCCATTTTCTCGATATCGGAGGCAGATAGAAACCTTCTCCCTAGTCTAAACAAAAATTCATCATGTTAGCTAAATTTTATATGCAGTGGCGCATGGTGTAGTACGCACCAAACACAAAATCATAGCGACCCATATTTTTCATTGCAAACTTTTCGAATTTTGCGTAGCGTCTTATTAAAATGTGTATATCACAATAAGTATGACCATTAGCGAGATGATGAGCACTTGGCCACGAAGCTGACATATAACGCTACAAGCAAGGTAAAAATTGAATATTTTTAATGAATAGTTTGTGTAAAATCGTTTGAGAAAGATTACAGTATGCGCGCGCTTCGTTTCTGTCAGCGCAGAGCGCCGTCAAACGGCGCGTGCAAACACGTGGACCCGCGCGACACGTCCGGAACGTGGGCGTCGCGCTGTAGCGTCGCGCCTCACGTGCTGTACGCGGCTCAATTTAGGCAAGCATTGGCATGCGTAGTTGGTTAGAGTCTGGGAAACACGGGTGGAACATCTGAAACCAACTATGATGAGTGTGAAACAATCCCACAGATGATCATATGTTTCCAAGTTCCGGGCAATTTGACACCTAGAACACACAATTATTGTACAAAAGCGACAGCCTAATGTCCTTTTTAACAAATGTTTGCAGTCAGTTGTATGCAGTTTTAGATACATATCGGCAAGACGAAAAATTGTAAGATAAATTCTAATCACTATTCAGATTTCCAGAAGGGATAACATTTTGTAAAGCCCACTTTTCTGAACAATGTATATTAAGAAAATGTGCACAATTTTTTATTTCAAGTACGTCAGAGACTGGAACACACCGTCTGTAATAGAAGAATAAAAGTGCTTCAAAAATGAAACTGTAGTACTTAATTTTTGTTTGCAATAGTTGCTTTCGTCCCTGTTTCCTGTCTGCGATACTCGTCTCTTTAGCCGCAGTGTAAATGAATTCGGGCCTGCGACTAAAAGAGCTACGCTGCACGCCAAAATGGCCGACAGATGTGCTGCCGGCTGACGGGAGAACGGCAATCTGGTGGTACTTTGTGTTGCAGGAGCTGCTGGCGCGGCCGGCTCGTTTCTGTGGTTCGGGTCGGCGCTGGGGCCGGCTCGTGGGAAACGTAGGACGGCTTCACTCTGTCCATAGTGACAGAGGTACGTTTCCCGTTTGGGAGGATGTCCAGTGCGCGGTCTCCTCTTCTGACAACCTGGTGCGTTTCGGTGTAGGGCGGTCGGAGAGCAGGTTTCGTGCCGTCACTACGTAGCATCACGTGAGAGCACGAGCAGAGGTCGTCGTGCACGACCAGCGGGCCGGTGCCGTGCCTGCATGGCTGTGGGTGGCGTATCTTGTGGGTGTGCTCTCTGAGACGCCCAACGAGCGTAGGATCCACTTCCCGTCTCGGAGCTGCTTCCAGGAAATCTCAGGGTAGCCTCAGCGCTTCCTCATACACTAGGTCGGCCGAGGAGCCGCCCAGGCCGGATGTGCATTTGTTTCGGAGTCGCAGTAGGACGATCGGTATGGCCTCAGTCCAAGTGGCACGGCAAATCGGGGCCGCTCGGAGGGTGCGGTGCCATCATTGCACCAGTCCACTTCGTACCGCAAAGTACTGACAGTTTTGCTAACATTTCGGACTATAATTGTCTACTTCTGACGGTGGTGACGTGGAGCGGGCAGCCAGACCGCGATATCCGATGCGCCGACATTTCGGCCGAGATATTATCTATCGGTACTTCTTCCAGCCGAGTGAATCTGTCGACGATGGTGACCAGGTAGCGCCGGATGTTTGAAGGCGGCAGCGGCCCGACGAAGTCAATGTGAACGCGTGTGAATCGCACTGTGACGTCGGGCAAATTACCTAGTGGCACACGTACGTGTCTGTTGGCACCGGAGACAACACTCGGCCCACTCTCCTCCACCTTGCTGCTACGCTCCCGGCCACACGAGGCGACCTGGAACCAGACGGAGAGCGGATCTCGTACCTGGGTGGCTCAGGCTGTCTAGGGATTCGAATGCTTGCCGTCACAAGTTCGTAGGCAGGGCCGTGGACACGTCGCAATAAGGACAGCTGGCGGACAGCCCCTGTTTTGACCGGCAGTGGTAGCGAGCCTGAAGGAGTGATGCGGTGGCCTAGCACGTCAACTTGTGACTTCCCAAGATAAGCTTCGCGACGTTCAGCACAATTCCGCACTCGGTCGTTGAAAAACCTCGACGAGACGCTGGCGATGTTCTTCTGGAGAGGCTGACCAGACCAAAACGTCTTCGAGGTAAGCGAAAGAGAACGACAGGCCTCGCAGCATTGAATCGACGGACCTTTGCCACGTTTGCGCCGCATTCCGGAGACCGAAAGTCATAAATTTCCTTTCAAATAAGCCAAATGGGGTAATAATGATAGTCTTCGAAGTTATCTTGGCTGGTCAGCGGAATCTGGTGTAATCTGGTACGTACACTATATGAGACGCTCAACGATACTTCAACTCAATAAAGACGAGGCAATAACTACCAGTCAAACACAAACTCTGGCTTGTAATTTCCAACAGATTTTATTTAAGAATACCCCAGAATGATATACGTAATTGCCCTAGAATTTGAAACATTACTAAACAGACAAAATGTCTACAGGCGTCAAAGCCCACCCCAAACAATAAATAACTTTAAAACCCTCTTTACATAAATCTTAAGAACCGTAAAAACAATAAATGATTTGCCGAGAAAAACTCTTACAGAAGCAGGAAACGTTTTAGGACATAACACCATAAACAACTCATAATTCTTCTCTCTGAATACGATATTAAAAACCCAGAACAATGAAAGGCGTCTATCAGGTATTACAAAATGTCAGTGGCAAGTCATGGTACAGCAGAGGTGCGCGGAAGCTAGAACGCAGGTCGAGCCTGAGTGAAAGCTGAAAGGAACGGTGAAGAAGGAAAGACGGACGCCTCGGTGTCAGCAGGCACAAATAATAAAACACTCAACTTAAATTCGCCAAAGAACTGGAGTCTATCGATAAACAGAGCGACCGCGCTATTTGTTACAGTTCAAACTGACCGCTGCCAAGGCGTCGTCCCACAGTTAAACGACCAGCTACAACGGACGACGCGCACCGCTGATTATACCACTGAAAGGACAACGTAAAACCACACAGCAACTAGGCAGTGTCAGAAGTAACACAATACTTAAAACACTAGAAAAATTTCAAAACGGGAATACGGGCACAAGGGACCCACAAGCCATCCACAATCAGCACTTCCTAATGACATGAAATAGTGATGTACACAAATTCATCATCATAAGTCGTTATGCTCATTGCTGAGCGTCTTGACCCCACGAAGCAAGCGTCTCCATCCCGGACGGTTGCCAGCTTCTCTTAGTGCCTGCTGACGTGGTAGACCGGAGATCTCGATTTGATCGATCCATCTGCTCGCTGCTCTTCCTCTCGATCCCATAAATTACTGCCACAAAATTTTTCGATCAGACACAATTATATTGTGTGCACTTCTACTCAGTGCCACGGTTCTGCAGCATACTGTACATAACAGCATTTCAGACAGCATTGGCTACATTGTGACAAAGCTGTCGCTATTCGCTGTTGTAAATTAATAATTAAAATGTTCACAATTTTATGATGTTGAAAATACTGAAGTTTATAACTATTCCACTGGCTCTGCCCTTCCTCTATTTACAACTTCATCAATGACGAACGAGAATTTAATAGTGAAAAGGAGTCGCTAATTGAAACAATACAAACACTCGGTTATCTTCTTCTGGTAATAGTAACAGTAATAAACTTGTCAGGTTTTCTCATCAGACGCCGTACACGCTCGCCGACCGCGCGCACTCGCACCCGCCCGCCCACAGCCGGACTGCCCGCGTGACAGAAAGAGGCTGAGCGACCACCGACAACCAGGCTGCACACCGACCGACCGAAGCCAGCCCTCTCCGCACAGCGAACGTGCGCCGAAATAGCCGAAAAGCGACCAAAGGGGGGAGCCGCGGCCGCGCGATACAGACTCGATCGCAGAGATCTTAGATGAATAGAGATAAGCGACTGGCGCCACGCATCATACACACGAGCGCCACTCGACGCAGTGGAGGCCAGGAGCTGCCAGACGGACGCACGATGCCCACTTCGATCGTGTTATCGAACTCGGCCTCGGCTATCTTCAAACGGTCCGGCGCCGTTCGTCGCGGTCGGCGGCAGATCGGCAGTCGTGTGAAGTTAGCATCCCTTTTTCGAGAAATATATATTTTTTTCAGAGTTCTTGATAGATATGCCATAGTTCTATAGTTCTTTGCACAAAATTTCAATAGTTCTGCAGAATTTAGCGAAGAAAACAACGATACTCGAAAAAATTTTCGTATCGAAAATATTCTTTGTCAATTTTCGCTAAAAGTAAATTCGTGCAGGAGTTCTGAGGGCAGTACAGAACAGAACACCAAGAGCTCTATCGAAAATCCCAATAACATTTTTTTGTGGCGATAATAGTTTATGAGCTACACTGATTTAATGTGGGACACACTTTCTCTACAGAATATATATATATATATATATATATATATTCGTACAACAGTTCTGATGACAGTTCTGGATATTATGTGAAGAGTTCTATCGAAAATCCTAGTAGCATTCCTTTGTGCAGGTAATAGTTTATGGCGTAATTGCAACTTAATTAGGAACCCCATATGTTTTTCAGAGTTCTTGATAGATATGCCATAGTTCTAGAGTTCTTTGCACAAAATTTCAATAGTTCTGCAGAATTTGGCGAAGAAAACAACGATACCCGAAAAATTTTCGTATCGAAAACATTCTTTGTTAATGTTCACAAAAAGTAAATTCGTACTACAGTTCTGTGGACAGTTCAGAACAAAACACCAAGAGTTCTATCGAAAATTTTTTGTGCAGCTAAAATTTTACGAGATAATTGCAATTTAAGGAGGAAACCTTTTCACTTACTGTGAAGTTAGCACACTTTTTTTCAGAAATATATGTTCTTCCCTCCCCCCCTCCCCTCTCTTCCCCCCCCCCCCCCCCCCCATGAACCATAGACCTTGCCGTTGGTGGCGAGGCTTGTGTGCCTCAGCGATACAGATAGCCGTACCGTAGGTGCAACCACAACGGAGAGGTGTCTGTTGAGAGGCCAGACAAACGTATGGTTCCTGAAGGGCGGCAGCAGCCTTTTCAATAGTTGCAGGGGCAACAGTCTGGATGATTGGCTGATCTGGCCTTGCAACACTAACCAAAACGGCCTTGCTGTGCTGGTATTGCTAATGGCTGAAAGCAAGGGGTAACTACGGCCTCAATTTTTCCCGAGGGCGTGCAGCTTTACTGTATGGATAAATGATGATGGCGTCCTCTTGCGTAAAATATTCCGGAGGTAAAATAGTCCGCCCATTCGGATTTCCGGGCGGGGACTACTCAAGGGGACGTCGTTACCAAGAGAAAGAAAACTAGCGTTCTACGAATCGAAGCGTGGAATGTCAGATCCCTTAATCGGGCAGGTAGATTAGAAAATTTAAAAAGGAGAATGGATAGGTTAAAAGTTAGATATAGTGGGAATTAGCGTAGTTCGGTGGCAGGAGGAACAAGACTTTTGGTCAGGTGAATGCAGGGTTATAAATACAAAATCAAATAGGGGTAATATAGGGATAGGTTTAATAATGAATTAAAAATAGGAGTTCGGGTAAGCTACTACAAGCAACATAGTGATCGCATTATTGTGGCCAAGATAGACACGAAGCCCAAGCCAGCGACAGTAGTACAAGTCTATATGCCAACTAATTCTGCAGCTGACGAAGAAATTGATGAAATGTATGATGAGATAAAAGAAATTATTCAGATAGTGAGGGGAGACGAAAATTTAATATTCATGGGTGACTGGAATTCGGGAGTAGGAAAAGAGAGAGAAGGAAACTTAGTAGGTGAATATGGATTGGGGGGAAGAAATGAAAGAGGAAGCCGCCTGGTAGAATTTTGCACAGAGCATAACTTAATCATAGCTAACACTTGGTTCAAGAATCATAAAAAAAGGTTATATACATGGAAGAATCCTGGAGATACTAGAAGGTATCAGATAGATTATATAATGGAAAGACAGAGATTTAGGAACCAGGTTTTAAATTGTAGGACATTTCCAGGGGCAGATGTGGACTCAGACCACAATCTATTGGTTATGAACTGTAGATTAAAACTGAATAAACTGCAAAAAGGTGGGAATTTAAGGAGATGGGACCTGGATAAACTGACTAAACCAGAGGTTGTACAGAGTTTCAGGGAGAGCATAAGGAAACAACTGACAAGAATGTGGGAAAGAAATAGAGTAGAAGAAGAATGGGTAGCTTTGAGGGATGAAGTAGTGAAGGCAGCAGAGGATCAGTTAGGTAAAAAGACGAGGGCTAGTAGAAATCCTTGGGCGACAGAAGAAATACTGAATTTAATTGATGAAAGGAGAAAATATAAAAATGCAGTAAATGAAGCAGGCAAAAAGGAATACAAACGTCTCAAAAATGAGATCGACAGGAAGTGCAAAATGGCTAAGCAGGCATGGCTAGAGGACAAATGTAAGGATATAGAGGCTTATCTCACTAGGGGTAAGATAGATACTGCCTACAGGAAAATTAAAAAGACCTTGGAGAAAAGAGAACCACTCATATGAACATCAAGAGCTCAGATGGAAACCCAGTTCTAAGCAGAGAAGGAAATGCAGAAATGTGGAAGGAGTATATAGAGGGACTATACAAGGGCAATATACTTGAGGGCAATGTTATAGAAAGGGAAGAGGAAATAGATGAAGATGAAATGGGAGAAACGATACTGCGTGAAGAGTTTGACAGAGCACTGAAAGACCTGAGTCGAAACAAGGCCCCGGGAATAGACAACATTCCAGTACAACTACTGACAGTCTTGAGAGAACCAGTCCTGGCAAAACTCTACCATCTGGTGAGCAAAATGTATGAGACAGGCGAAATACCCTCAGACTTCAAGAAGAATATAATAATTCCAATCCCAAAGAAAGCAGGCGCTGACAGATGTGAAAATTACCGAACTATCAGTTTAATAAGGCACGGCTGCAAAATACTAACGCGAATTCTTTACAAACTAATGGAAAAACTGGTAGAAGCCGACCTCGGGGAAGATCAGTTGGGATTCCGTAGAAATGTTGGAACACGTGAGGCAATACTGACCTTACGACGTATCTTAGAAAATAGATTAAGGAAAGACAAACCTACGTTTCTAGAATTTGTAGACTTAGAGAAAACGTTTGACAGTGTTGACTGGAATACTCTCTTTCAAATTCTGAAGGTGGAAGGGGTGAAATACAGGGATAGAAAGGCTATTTACAACTTGTACAGAAAGCAGCTGGCAGTTATAAGATTCGAGGGACATGAAAGGAAGCAGTGGTTGGGAAGGGAGTGAGACTGGGCTGTAGCCTATCCCCAATGTTATTCAATCTGTATATTGAACAAGCAGTGAAGGAAACAAAAGAAAAATTCGGAGTTGGTATTAAAATCCATGGAGAAGAAATAAAAACTTTGAGGTTCACCGATGACATTGTAATTCTGTCAGAGACAGCAAAGGACTTGGAAGAGCAGTTGAACGGAATGGACAGTGTCTTGGAGGGAGGATATAAGATGAACATCAACAAAAGCAAAACGAGGATAATGGAATGTAGTCGAATTAAGTCGGGTGATGCTGAGGGAATTAGATTAGGAAATGAGACACTTAAAGTAGTAAAGGAGTTTAGCTATTTGGGGAGCAAAATAACTGATAACGGTCGAAGTAGAGAGGATATAAAATGTAGACTGGCAATGGCAAGGAAAGCGTTTCTGAAGAAGAGGCAATTGTTAACATCGAGTATAGATTTGAGTGTCAGGAATTCTTTGCTGACAGTATTTGTATGGAAGTGAAACATGGAAGATAAACAGTTTGGACAAGAAGAGAATAGAAGCTTTCGAAATGTGGTGCTACAGAAGAATGCTGAAGATTAGATGGGTTGATCACATAACTAATGAGGAGGTATTGAATAGGATTGGGGAGAAGAGGAGTTTGTGGCACAACCTGACTAGAAGAAGGGATCGGTTGGTAGGACACGTTCTGAGGCATCAAGGGATCACCCTATTTAGTATTAGAGGGCAGCGTGGAGGGTAAAAATCGTAGAGGGAGACCAAGAGATGAATACACTAAGCAGATTCAGAAGGGTGTAGGCTGCGGTATTTACTGTGAGATGAAGAAGCTTGCACAGGATGGAGTAGCATGGAGAACTGCATCAAACCAGTCTCAGGACTGAAGACCACAACAACATATTCTTTTCAGAGTTCTTGATGGATATGCCGTAGGCGAATATAGCAAACACCAATATGCGGTTCCTGTACTATAAAAATATGTCCCTCAACAGCTTAACAAAAACTAAATAGCGATCAACAGTCATGCGGCAAACCTTTAAAGTTCAATCGGGCATCGCGTTATAAAAGTCAGGACGGTTTGTATTCTGTATTAAACGAAGCCGCCGGCGGCAACAATGTCATTTGCAAGAATGAAAAAGTTGCATTGTCAGCTACTTATAAATCAGTAACTAGTGTGCTGTTCTTGGTGATGTCTGAAGTGTGCGCAGTAGGAGGCCATATTAGCACAATGTCGAAGGAGAAGAACAGTAAGGCTTATTTACTTCGACAGTGGATTGTGGAAATCCGACTCTAACAACAGATGGAAATGTTTTTTTGCCAAGTGTGTGAGATGCACGTTAAGTTCTATTTTTGCTTTCTCAAAGTTAAAAATCAATGTGATTTTCGAGTTAGTTTTTTACTTAATGAAAATAAACTCACTTCATTTTTTAAACCATTGTTATAGGTGCCCTGAGATAAAAAAATTCAGATTATACAATATTTACAAACAGCTGCTCATAGAAATGCTGCTAATATCTTCAACATCTAGACAACCTTACCAGCAGCATTTTCTGCAAGCAGAAGTGGAAATAATGGCAATGACAATTTTTGGAAAGATCTCTGCTAAGCTTTAGTTTCAGCCAATATCCCTTTCAATAAATTAAATGATGTAGAATTTCGAGGGTTTCTCAAAAAATATACCAAACGAAAAGTTCATGTTGAATCAACAATAAGGAAAATCTATCTCGGCAAAGTTTACTAAGAGGTAAGTTTAAACATTTATTTAATGAAATTAGGTTGCATGTCAGCTACCCCCATATCCCCCACCCTCCATTCACGTTTCATTGAAACTTTTCAATTTTTAAGAATTTTAAATGTATTACACTAAAATATTTTAAAATCGAAACATAAAATTTCGTATGGCCTGTAGTGTCAACGAGTTTACGATCAAGAAACATTTTTAATATATTTTGTTATTCTCACCCCCCCCCTCCCCTCCATTTTACACTTGTGTTCCCCCCCACCCCCCACCCCACCCCCACCCAAAAAAAAGTGAGACTCATATTACCATGGCTGTTCTTTACAAATTTTCAATAAAGTAATTCTTTTCAGGTAATACAAGAGATCAGAGATGATATTGGGGATTCAAGCGTGTGGTTATCTGTAGATGAAACCACTGACTCATGTCGGAGATATATTGCCAACGTTGTCGTCGGATAAATGGCGGAATATGAAGCATTGTCTCCAGAGTACTGGAAAAAAACAGACAATTCTACTATTGCTAGGGTTGCTCATGATTCAGTACACGTTTTGTGGTCCGCTAAAGAAAACGAGGAAAAACTCCTGGTGATAGTTACAGATGCAGCAGCGTATATGATTAGGCTGCTAAAGCTTTGCAGATATTTTATCCCAAGGCAGTTCACATAACTTGATTAGCACATGCTCTTCACCGACTGGCTGAAGAAATTCGAGCGTATATTCCAGAAGTAAATGCCTTAATTTCCTCTGTGAAAAAAGTGTTTGTGAAATGATGCCAGGTATTCGTTTACCCCTACAGGCCATCATCACGAGGTGGGGACCATATGACAGTGAGCATTTAGTAGACGTGAAAAGGGTGCCGGACGTGATGGACAGAAACGAAGCAGCAAGTATCCCAGCTGCAATTATTGCTTGCAATGAGGAGAGTCTCCAGAGTAAATTTGTGTTTATTAGGACCCATTTCAGTAAACTCTCAGCCACAATCACACGTTTGGAAGAAAAATCAATGCCTCTATTTTATGACCTTGAGGTCTACGAAACAGCTGTCTTCGGAGACATACCAGGAGAAATAGGAAAGTGTCTTCGCAACAGAATTGAGAAAACTGAAGCAAGGAATCCAGGTTTAATGTTTCTTCGGGATGTGAATAAGGTGTTACAAGGAGAATATGAAAAACAGCTTAATGGTTATTCTGTAAGTGACATAGCCTCTTTTCGGTACTGTCCTGTGACTTTGTGTGATGTAGAGAGAGCTTTCTCTTTGTATAAAAACATTTTAAGTTACAGAAGGAAATCATTTCTTCCAGAAAACTGTGAAAAATATTTACTTGTTTATTGCAATAAAAGCAACTGATGCTAAAATAGACTAAGAGAAAGAGACAAACAGACAGTAATAAATATTAACTTTGTTAATTAATGTTTTAAGAATAATTCTATAATCAGATTACTTTAGGAGGATTAAAAGGTGAGAGAAAGTTGAAATAATGAATTTTATTTATTATGCATCTTTTAAAGTTTTTAGAGTATATTTATCAGAATCTTAATGCATAGATGCATGCATATATTCATACTTTTCAGTGCATATAAATCCGAGCACTAGTTATAACTTCATGCAAGAGGCTGTATATGCAACAAATGGAAGTCTCAAGACTATCAAAAAATGCAAGAAATGTAAAGGAGAAGCAGTCGAGGAAATGGAATTCGGACGCTACTTGATGATGGATACTAGTATAAAAATTTGTCCACTAACTGAAGAGCAGTTTCCTCCAAATCAAAGGAAGAAATTTGTGTTGCAAACGATCACGAAAGAAATCGTAGTCTACAATCAAGAGTACACTATCGTTGGTGCCATTCATTATAATAATTCCATCGAACACTACGCGACATACATCTTTGATGGAACCTACTATAAGCAATATAAAGTTGTATAGCGAGTTTCAAAATAAACGATAATTTCTCCACACCTGTTCATGTATGTCAAGACAGGACAATTTTTACTAGTACTTTGAAATTTAATAATGCAAGACTGTCAGTAGATTCATGAATGAAACTTTTATCAAACAATTAATATATTGTGAGCTCTAGGTAAAAAAAAAGGTAAATCTGTGCAATACATTGTGCTGTGAATATTGATGTTTTTCTTACATACTGAATTACATGCAATTGTTATTCTAGGTTCAATTTACATACACACTATTCCAAATAAAAAATAAAAAACTAATGTTATTCTTTGAATTATTACATTGTTGAAACAGTAAACCAGTAATATTTACAAGTTTCATGTTTTAATTAGTTTTTAAAAAAATGTATTTTAAGAATCATTTTTTTCTCCTAATAATTTAAGAACATAGTATGACATATTCCAGCTTAAAATATTTAATCCATTGTTGAGTGATGTGGTTTAGTGTGTAGGCAAGTGCTATATTATTATTCATCCATATCTTTGTTGTAAGGGGCTCATTAGCGGTTCATTACTATTCGTTAGCGCACTTGAGATGATGTAATTTCGATGGATTGCTCACGTGCTGCCTGCGATATGGAATGTCTGTGCTACAACAGAATCGCAGGTCAGAGCAGTGTTGGCAGTTTAAGTCGAGTTTAGTAGCTCGCAGATAGCAGTCATATTTTGTAGCTCGCACAGAGCACTTGAGTTCTGGAGTTCGGACAGGGCAGTCGAGCGGCTGATTTGTGTTGGGCCAGTCATGCAGAACGAGCAATGTAGTATAAGGTAATATATATATATATATATATATATATATATATATATATATATATATATATACGGGGTGAGTCACCTAACATTACCGCTGGATATATTTCGTAAACCACATCAAATGCTGACGAATCGATTCCACAGACCGAACGTGAGGAGAGTGGCTAGTGTAATTGGTTAATACAAACCATAAAAAAATGCACGGTAGTATGTTTTTTAACACAAACCTACGTTTTTTTAAATGGAACCCCGTTAGTTTTGTTAGCACATCTGAACATATAACCAAATACGTAATAAGTGCCGTTTGTTGCATTGTAAAATGTTAATTACATCCGGAGATATTGTAACCTAAAGTTGGCGCTTGAGTACCACTCCTCCGCTGTTCGATCGTATGTATCGGAGAGCACTGAATTACGTAGGGATCCAAAGGGAACGGTGATGGACCTTAGGTACAGAAGAGACTGGAACAGCACATTACGTCCACATGCTAACACCTTTTTATTGATCTTTTTCACTGACGCACATGTACATTACCATGAGGGATGAGGTACACGTACACACGTGGTTTCCGTTTTCAATTACGGAGCGGAATAGAGTGTGTCCCGACATGTCAGGCCAATAGATGTTCAATGTGGTGGCCATAATTTGCTGCACACAATTGCAATCTCTGTCGAATGTCGTACACGCCGCAGTACATCTGCCACAATACGTTGTTTCATATCCTCTGGGGTTGTAGGCATATCACGGTACACATTCTGCTTTAACGTACCCCACAGAAAGAAGTCGAGAGGTGTAAGATCAGGAGAACGGGCTGGCCAATTTATGCGTCCTCCACGTCCTATGAAACGCCCGTCGAACATCCTGTCAAGGGTCAGCCTAGTGTTAATTGCGGAATGTCCAGGTGCACCATCATGCTGATACCACATACGTCGACGCGTATCCAGTGGGACATTTTCGAGCAACGTTGGCAGATCATTCTGTAGAAACGCGATGTATGTTGCAGCTGTTTGAAGAAGTGAGGACCAATGAGGTGGTCGCCAATGATTCCGCACCATACATTTACAGTCCACGGTCGTTGTCGCTCTACCAGCGAGGATTGTCCACGGACCAGTAATTCATGTTCCGTAGATTCACTGCCCCGTGGTTTGTGAAACCCGCTTCATCGGTAAACAGGTAGAACTGCAACGCATTCTCTGTTAATGCACATTGACAGAATTGCACTCGATGATTAAAGTCATCACCATTTAATTGCTGATGTAGCGACACATGAAACGGGTGAAAGCGGTGACGATGCAGTATGCGCATGACACTACTTTGACTCAGTCCACCGGCTCTCGCAATGTCCCGTGTACTCATGTGTGGGTTCATGGCAACAGCAGCTAACACACCAACTACACCCGCTTCTCCTGTGACGGGCCTGTTACGGACCCGTTTGCGTGCTACGACCGTACCTGTTGCATACAGTTGGCGGTAGATGTTTTGCAATGTGCGGCACGTTGGCTGCTCTCTGTCCGGGTACCGTTCTGCATACAACCTGCAGGCTTCAGCTGCATTTCGTCGACACTCGCCATAGATGAGGATCATCTCTGCCTTTTCAGAGTTCGAATACACCATGGTCACAGTTCCTACAACACTACACTATCACAGACGTCTGGTAACACGGTGTACTACAGTTGGTCTGCGTGCGGAGACGAATGCAGAATAGCAATAGCAGCAAGCGCTACATGCGGACACTGCGACAGCTAGATCAAACCACAACAGTGCACTAGAGCCACACTCGTAAACACGGTCGTCATCGTAAACATGTCCCTGCAGATGCTGCTCGCCGACCGTGGCCCGTGTTTGTTACAACACGCAACTGAACGTCGGAAGTTTCAAGCGTCAACTTTAGGTTACAATATCTCCGGATGTAATTAACATTTTATAATGCAACAAACGGCACGGATTAGAATTTGTTTATATGTTCAGATGTGCTAACAAAATTAACGTGGTTCCATTTAAAAAAACGTAGGTTTGTGTTAAAAAACATACTTCCGTGCATTTTTGTATGGTTTGTATTAAACAATTACACTATATATATATATATATATATATATATATAGAGTTCTTTGTTGCTGCCCGCATATGTTAATTGCCACAATTGATTTAACCACAATTGCAATGTTAAAGTCCCATGTAATTCTTTGCAGAAATGTTTCAATAATAACTTTTGTTCTGAAGAAAACTTTTGCCAGTCATTTATCTGAATTTAAAGGTTTTACGAATTCTTCCCATGCATACTCATGTAGATTAAGCAAAAGAAAATCAGTTGTTTTCCTACAAATGAAAATCTAGTGGCCAGCATTTCACTGGAATGTCACAAAAATTTCTTATAGGCGCAGATATGTAGATAGCGTACCCTGGCGACATCATTGTGAGGTAACAATTTTTCAGTTTATGCAGGATGATGTCACAGGGCCGTGACACAGCGCTGCTGACATCAAAACTTATTAATCTCGATATGCAGTCAGTCTTTAATGGAAGGTCACATTAAAACTTGAAATTTGGAAAGAAATTTTTCTAGTGGGAACCTAAACGGGATTTTTCTGTTGGGAGATTATACTAAATGTGAATATTATAATTATATTTTTTCTGTTGGGAGGTTAAATTGTTTATGTAGCTTTAATAATGGATGAGATACTGGTGACAATATCTCTGTTTGCAAACACATTGATTACAGAAAATTGAAATTAAAGATTTGTATGTCTTTTCTTATCAATCACGACATTTCAAACCATTCCTGCTCCATAATATTGTTGATTCCTTTCGTGTCCTTTTTATTTTCTTTAGTTTTACTTCTTTTCTTTGTTATTCTGGCCTCCATTTTCATGCTTTCAGCAACTTTTTCAATTTCTGTGACATGTTGCCTGTCCGCTCATAGCAGCACAATTTTCATGTTGTTCCTAGTTTTGATGCCTGGTCTGCCCATTGTTTTTAATCTGCTTTTTACTCCATCATTAAAACATATTATGACATCCATTCCACCGATGTGAAAAGCTGAAATACGAACAAAAACAGATTTCGGTTAGTGCTCCCAAATGCAACTGTTGAAACGCATTCTGATTTTGCTTTATGCCATGTAAACATTTTTCCTGCACATACGACAGTCGACAGTTTCTTCAAAGACATTACATAAACGAGTTTCTACGGAAATTGCGGCGGCCGCATTTAACAAAATCATATTTAAGCACGAGAATGACGAGGTACTGTACATGAAGTGTATATTTTTAGAATCGGTAAGAACCAGAAGAATTTTATTACGCAAAACAATAATTTTTTTGAGCTCTCATGACATCCAGGACCCACTTAGATCTAAATATATGCCCACGACCCTCGTGGTTGAAAGTTAAGTGGCAACATCAACAGACTCTAGGATACAAAACCACATGTGATGTGTGTAACAAGTAAATTTGAAGTTGCTATCGTTTATATTATTGCAAACATTTGTTCTAGTTAGAAAAGAAGTGTGGAAGTTTGATGAGCTACACTACAGCGAGAGTCAAAAGTCTTTACAATGTATAGTAACATAAGTATATTTAAATGAGTATATTGTACAAACGAACTAAGTAGTATGTTAAAATCCTGATTCAGTACATGACTGATAGAGGTGGTGTTATATTGAGGGGATACAGTATTAACGTTAATAAGGAGTTCTAAATTTGTAAAGAAGAATCTCGTTTACTTGGCCCTCACTAATTCGGATTTCCAGTTTATCCGGATTCATATTTTGTATCCCTCGGTCTTTTTCTCTTTCTTTTCTTATAGCACGAAGATGTGTAGTCGGTGGGGTACATAGGCTGCTTATCACTAGGCTGGTAATTTAGTCTAGTACCGAATGATGAAGCTCAAATTGTGTGAATGACATTGTTTCTCAAGTATTTTACATTAATATTGGGGCCCATCAAGTAAGTTGCATAGTAACGACGCCAACAGTTCTCCCACCACAGCTCATTGTACCTCTGGTGCGTTTCTCGAGAGGTGTGACACAATCTGGTTAGTGGCGCATGTGAATGTATCCGCTCTCTCATCCATCTGTTTGTTTTGCACTGACGATCCTTCTCTCTTTGAATCATCTAAGCATACACATCCCACGCTTCCACCTGCAGTTACTGTAATGTCAGTGTTAAGAAGCTGTACCGGCAATTGTACATTGCTAAACGTTTAGACTTTTTGTATTTAGTGGAATATTTCCGGACTATCCTGATTTTAGGTAATCTGGATTACATCCAGTCCCACCTTGTCCGGATAAAAGAGCTTCTTGTGTATTGCACTGCACATTGTACCACTGATTATGTCTCACATAATTCCAAAATTAAAGTGAGAATTCACGATCCGTTCTCATAGCTGTACTTCCGGCAACACCTCATCTCCTGCGTTCCAAACTTGCCCTACGAAACTTGCAGAAGTGGCACTCCTGGAAGAAATGATAATGTGAAGATATTGCTTCGTAACAGGCTGGGGTTAGAGACCCGGTCCGGCGCACACTTTATATCTGCCAGCAAGTTTCACATCGGCACACACCCACTGCAGAGTGAGCAGACAGTCTACTTCAAAACTATTGACACCATAAAAATGTTATGAGAGTTTTTAAAAGAACTCATTCGGTGCTATCCAAAACTGTCAACAAAAGGGTTGAGGCAGTTTGTTATAATGTAGACCAAGTGGCTCTCTCGTAAATGATATTATCTCATTAACTGTCCCCAAAAAAAAATTTATTACAGTTTTCGGGAACACTCTTATGGTCCTATTAAGAAATGTCTTCAGACCTTTTGTACGAATTTATTACTTTTACTTAACAAAAGTGAGTCCCACATTAAAGAAATTATCTCATATAATGTTATCGTTACAAAAAATGTTATTATAGTTTCCGTTAGAACTCTGTGGGTGCTATTCAGAACTGTCATCAGAACTGCTCTACGAATTTTGTTTTCGTAAAGAAAGTGAGTATCAGATTGAAACAACTGTCGCATAAACTATTAGCGCCACAAAAATATTCTTAACATTTTCAATACAACTCTTCGCGTGCTATCCAGAACAGCCAACAGAACTGTTATACAAATTTATTTTTTTCCAATCTGACAAATTATTTTTTTACTATACCAAAATTTTGACGTGTTATTGTTTCATTCCCGAAATTCTGATGAACTATTCGTGCTTTGAGCAGGGAACTCTAGAACTATTGCAAACATATCAAGAACTATGAAAAAATGTATATTTCTCGTAAAAGAGGTGCAAACTTCACGGGAAATGCTCATAAGCATTCTTTATTAAATGCAGTTACTTCGCAAACAATTACCCGCACAAAGTATGTTACTAGCATTTTCGATAGAACTCACAATGCTATCCACAGCTTTCATCAGATCTGTTGTACGAATAGATATTTTTTTCCTTGTAGTGTAAGTGAGCCCCACGATTAATAAATTATCTTACAAACTATTATCACCACAAAAAAATGTTATTACGATTATCGATAGAAGTCTTAGGGGTGTTATCCAGAACTGCTCATCAAAACTGTTGTACGAATTTCTATGGAGAAAGTGAGCCTAACATAAAGCAATTAGCGTATAAACTAACATCGCCACAAAAAGACGTTATTAGGATTTTCGATAGAACTCATGGTGTTCTGTTCAGAACTGTCCTCAGAACTGTTGTACTAATTTGCATTTTGCGGAAATTGACAAAGAATGTTTTTGATACGAAAATTTTTTCGAGTATTGTTGTTTTCTTCGCTAAATTCTGCAGAACTATTGAAATTTTGTTCAAAGAACTCCAGAACTATGGCATTTCTATCAAGAACTCTGAAAAAAATGTAGTTCTGAAAAAAAGGGTGCCAGCTTCACAGTAGGAGCTCTTATGGCATTCCTAATTAAGTTGCAATGACCTCATAAACTATTACCTGCACAAAAGAATGCTACTAGGATTTTCGATAAAACTCTTCACATGGTGCCCAGAACCGTCATCAGAACTGTTGTACGAATATATACACTACTGGCCATTAAAATTGCTACACCGCAAAGATGATGTGCTACAGACGCGAAATTTAACCGACAGGAAGAAGATACTGTGATATGCAAATGATCAGCTTTTCAGAGTATTCACACAAGGTTGGCGCCGGTGGCGACACCAACAACGTGCTGACATGAGGAAAGTTTCCAAACGGTTTCTCATACACAAACAGCAGTTGACCAGCGTTGCCTGGTGAAACGTTATTGTGATGCCTCGTGTAATGAGGAGAAAAGCGTACCATCTCGTTTCCGACTTTGATAAAAGTCGGATTGTAGCCTATCGCGACTGCGGTTTATCGTATCCTGAGATTGCTGCTCACGTTGGTCGAGAGCCAATGACTGTTAGCAGAATATGGAATCAAATAGTTCAAATGGCTCTGAGCACTATGGGACTTAACATCTATGGTCATCAGTCCCCTAGAACTTAGAACTACTTAAACCTAACTAACCTAAGGACATCACAGAACACCCAGTCATCACGCGGCAGAGAAAATCCCCGACCCCGCCGGGAATCGAACCCGGGCGCGGGAAGCGAGAACGGTACCGCAGGACCACGAGCTGCGGAAAATATGGAATCGGTGGGTTCAGGAGGGTAATACGGAACGCCGTGCTGGATCCCAACGGCCTCGTATCACTAGCAGTCGAGATGACAGGCATCTTATCCGCATGGCTGTAACGGATCGCGCAACCACAGAGTCAACAGAAGGGGACGTTTGCAAGACAACAACCATCTGCACGAACAGTTCGACGACGTTTGCAGCAGCATGGACAATCAGCTCGGAGACCATGGCTGTGATTACCCTTGACGCTGCAGCACAGACAGGAGCGCCTGCGATGGTGTACTCAACGACGAACCTGGGTGCACGAAAGGCAAACCGTCATTTTTTCGGATGAACCAGGTTCTGTTTACAACATCATGATGGTTGCATCCATGTCTGGCGACATCGCGGTGAACGCACATTGGAAGCGTGTATTCGTTATCGCCATACTGGCGTATCACCTGGCGTGATGGTATGGGGTGCCATTGGTTACACGTCTCGGTCACCTCTTTTTCGCACTGACGGCACTTTGAACAGTGGACGTTACATTTCAGATTTGTTACGAACGGTGACTCTACCCTTCATTTGATCCCTGCAAAACCCTACATTTCAGCAGAATAATGCACGACCGCATATTTGCAGGTCCTGTATGGGCCTTTCTGGATACAGAAAATGTTCGACTGCTGCCCTGGCCAGCACATTCTCCAGATCTCTAACCAATTGAAAACGTCTGGTCAATGGTGACCAAGCAACTGGCTCATCACAATACGCCAGTCACTACTCTTGATGAACTGTGGTATCATGTTGAAGCTGCATGGGCAGCTGTACCTGTACCTGCCATCCAAGCTCTGTCTGACTCAATGCCCAGGCTTATCAAGGCCGTTATTACGGCCAGAGGTGGTTGTTCTGGGAACTGATTTCTCAGTATCTATGCACCAAAATTGTGTGAAAATGTAAACACATGTCAGTTCTAATATAATATATTTGTCCAATGAATACCCGTTTATCATCTGCATTTCTTCTTGGTGTAGCAATTTTAATGGCCAGTAGTGTATATATTTTCTGTAGAGAAAGTGTGTCCGACATTAAATTGTAAGTAGGCTGTTTAGGTTTTTATGTTGGTGATGTGATGATCAGAATAAGTAAAGAGAGAGATGTCTGAGTACATTCAGTTTTACTCAGCTGTTTGAAAATCAAATAATGTTAGAAGCTTATCAGCAGAATAATTTATAAATTTTTCTAAGGGGATGTTTCATATGGCGACCCTGCCAGGATACCTCACTGGAATCTTCTGATTTTTTCTTGTAGTTTCTGTAATTAGTGTAGCTATTGTATATTCCTAGAGTGTAATTGTAGAGAGAATTTACTTTGTAGTTGTAGTTTTTCATTGTTGTACAGTTAAACAGTTGTGGCATGCGTGTAGATTTGCACCAAGTATTTCGCAGTTGCAATTGCAATTAACTAGATATTATTTTCAGTGCTATGTTAATGTGCTTTCTTATTTCGCTCTTCAAATTGTGCTTTTCTGTGTTATCGTGTGAAATATTGTGACAATAATGGCGTGTGAAAAACGTAATACTAGGCTCCAAAGTAAACTGAGAAATGACAGTGAAGACGAGAGTAGTTTGTTAGCGCCACCATGTAATGAATTAACTAATGTTCAACATAGTAATTTAGTAATTGTGCATAGGGGAATGGATCAGGCAATAAATAATCATGTAGCCAGTGAAACAGCTAGAGAAGAGGGTAGTATTGTCGATCGGTCGGTCAGCAACAGCTCGCCACAGGGATCCGAAATGACAGGACACAATTTTGCAAAACCATAGATTCAGGTTTTGCGTCATCACCCGTTTCTCAGTCAAGTCAAGACACATTGTCTGCTTTTCAAAATGCGAATGTTGCCGGTGCAAATACAGTTCTGAAAAGTACAGAGGAACATGTTTCAGACACCAGTGCATTGTTATTACAATTAATGCAACAAATGGGACAACAGCTTCAAAAGTTAGACAAAATGGAACAAAATCAGAGACAAACACAGCAACAGCTTCAAAAGTTAGATGCAATGGAACAAAATCAAAAACAGTCACAGCAACAAATGGAACAAAATCAGAAACAAATTAAAGAAACACTTCAACAAACACGTGAAAACATAACTACTGAGTTACATAACATCGAATAGAAATGCCATAAAGTCTGTAATGACGTAAAAACACAATTTTGTGAGTATTTTCAACCTATTTTTTCGAGGCATGAAAATGCATTGCATAATCACGAAGCAGCCATAAAAGAACTGCAACCTGTTGTTCATGAAAATCACTAGACCTTGTGGTCTAAAATTGACTCAGTTGCATCTACCGATTGCAAAAACTCAGGAAAACCTAAAGGACAGAGTAGATACTCCGAAAATTGGTTCAGAAAGACACATGGAGGAAATTAGTTCATTATCAGAGAAAGTAGTCGAACTTTCGGATCAGCTAAATAATTTATCTATGAAGGTAGATGGTAATCTGAATGACACAAGACCGGTAGTCTTTAATGACACAGAGTACGAACAAATTAGGATATTCAACACAAAAGAGAAATCCGGGAAGTACAAAATCAGTTGGCACATGTAATACAGGAATCACGTATTTCAGAGGAGACTCGCGCTCCAACACGGGAAGAGGGCCTTAGAAATAAGGAAAAGCCACAACATAATAACACAGGGTATTTCGGAAACTATGAAAGAAATTGGCGCACCGAATTTTGAGATGGAACCGCCGATACAACGTAACAATGACCGATACGCGACTCGCCGACACGAAGACTTTGACTGTAAGCTGTTCATTACTACATGTAAATTCAAAAAATTTACGAATTCTGGCAAGGACATTCATCCACAAGCATGGCATCATCAATTCTCTCATTGTTGTCCTCCCAAATGGTCATTGGAGCACAGATTAGAATTTATGTGTGGCTACTTAGAGAATGAACCAGCTGTAAGAATGCGATCGGTCATTCACGATTGTCACAGTGAATGAGAGTCTTATCGTGCCTTCCTCTCAGCATATTGGTCTCAAGCTACACAAGACCAAGTAAAACATAGCATCATAATGATGAAACATTTCGAACAATTTGAATTTTCCAGTCTTATGAAATATTTTGAAGACATGTTGCATAAGAATCAGTATCTGTCAAACCCATACAGCCCGTATGAAACTTCATGGCAGATTAAAACTGTGTGCCAGACAGAGACTCAAACTTGGGACCTTTGCCTGTGCCTTTCGCGTGCAAGTGCTCTACCAACTGAGCTGCCCAAGTTTAGAAGGTAGGAGACTAGATGCTGGCAGAAGTAAAGCTGTGCAGGAGAGCTTCTGTAAAGTTTGGAAGGTCGGAGACGAGGTATTGGCAGAAGTAAAGCTGTGGGGACGGGGCGTGAGTCATGGTAAAGCACTTGCCCGCGAATAGCAAAGGTCCCGAGTTCGAGTCTCGGTCCGGCACACAGTTTTAATCTGCCAGGAAGTTTCATATCACCTCACACTCCGCTGCAGAGTGTAAATCTCATTCTGGAAACATCCTCCAGGTTGTGGCTAAGCCATGTCTCCGCAATATCTTTCCTTTCAGGAGTGGTAGTTCTGCAAGGTTCGCAGGAGAGCATGTGTAAAGTTTGGAAGGTAGGAGACGAGGTACTGGCAGAAGTAAAGCTGTGGGGACGGGGCGTGAGTCGTGCATGGGTAGAATAACTTCAGGCGCAACGGTCCACCACGCAGTTACATGGAGAAATTCTCCATCATGTGACCGACAAGAAAAAAATTACAGCAACTACCGACATGACGACAGACGATATAACCTTGACAATAGACCAGAATGCAATCAGAACTGGCGGGATTCAAACAGAGCAGGGCACTCTCGGCAAGGTGAATTGGTAGAAGTTAGGTCTCCTAATCCTAATAACGACACGTGCAAACAAAGAGACAGACAATGGCTCGCACCGCAGGCAGCCACGTGCGCCGGCTGGCTCAGAGAAAAATAACAAAATAACATAGACGCTAACCTTTAGCATTCCTTACTGACGTATACAGCATGATAATTGCTTTGAAGCTGAAACTCTGCGTACTAGGAAGAGTAAAGGATTGCACCACATTTCACATATAAAACCGTTTATTGAGAGATAATCTGCTTTTTAACTTAGTCTTTGATATAAAATTTTTCACTTCACGTTACTAGTACACTTTGTCACACTTAGAAACTGTTAACATGCAACAATGTTTTGTAATTAACTATCCAGTCTAGAACCTAGGGAACATACACTCCTGGAAATTGAAATAAGAACACCGTGAATTCATTGTCCCAGGAAGGGGAAACTTTACTGACACATTCCTGGGGTCAGATACATCACATGATCACACTGACATAACCACAGGCACATAGACACAGGCAACAGAGCATGCACAATGTCGGCACTAGTACAGTGTATATCCACCTTTCGCAGCAATGCAGGCTGCTATTCTCCCATGGAGACGATCGTAGGGATGCTGGGTGTAGTCCTGTGGAACGGCTTGCCATGCCATTTCCACCTGGCGCCTCAGTTGGACCAGCGTTCGTGCTGGACGTGCTGACCGCGTGAGACGACGCTTCATCCAGTCCCAAACATGCTCAATGGGGGACAGATCCGGAGATCTTGCTGGCCAGGGTAGTTGACTTACACCTTCTAGAGCACGTTGGGTGGCACAGGATACATGCGGACGTGCATTGCCCTGTTGGAACAGCAAGTTCCCTTGCCGGTCTAGGAATGGTAGAACGATGGGTTCGATGACGGTTTGGATGTACCGTGCACTATTCAGTGTCCCCTCGACGATCACCAGTGGTGTACGGCCAGTGTAGGAGATCGTTCCCCACACCATGATGCCGGGTGTTGGCCCTGTGTGCCTCGGTCGTATGCAGTCCTGATTGTGGCGCTCACCTGCACGGCGCCAAACACGCATACGACCATCATTGGCACCAAGGCAGAAGCGACTCTCGTCGCTGAAGATGACACGTCTCCATTCGTCCCTCCATTCACGCCTGTCGCGACACCACTGGAGGCGGGCTGCACGATGTTGGCGCGTGAGCGGAAGATGGCCTAACGGTGTGCGGGACCGCAGCCCAGCTTCATGGAGACGGTTGCGAATGGTCCTCGCCGATACCCCAGGAGCAACAGTGTCCCTAATTTGCTGGGAAGTGGCGGTGCGGTCCCCTACGGCACTGCGTAGGATCCAACGGTCTTGGCGTGCATCCGTGCGTCGCTGCCGTCCGGTCCCAGGTCGACGGGCACGTGCACCTTCCGCCGACCACTGGCGACAACATCGATGTACTGTGGAGACCTCACGCCCCACGTGTTGAGCAATTCGGCGGTACGTCCACCCGGCCTCCCGCATGCCCACTATACGCCCTCGCTCAAAGTCCGTCAACTGCACATACGGTTCACGTCCACGCTGTCGCGGCATGCTACCAGTGTTAAAGACTGCGATGGAGCTCCGTATGCCACGGCAAACTGGCTGACACTGACGGCGGCGGTGCACAAATGCTGCGCAGCTAGCGCCATTCGACGGCCAACACCGCGGTTCCTGGTGTGTCCGCTGTGCCGTGCGTGTGATCATTGCTTGTACAGCCCTCTCGCAGTGTCCGGAGCAAGTATGGTGGGTCTGACACACCGGTGTCAATGTGTTCTTTTTTCCATTTCCAGGAGTGTATTTAGACAGTAATTACGAATACATTTTTATAGTGAACAGACAACACAATGTTATTGTGTGTGTGTACATTCTTGCTTATTAGTTGCATGATTACGTAACGACTATAAGGCTCACATACTTAGAACATATACCAGTACTGCTAATGAGATATTAATGCAACATTTTGGTTTCCTTGCAAGTACATTCTGGATTTAAAGTACTTTCTGAGAGATACCAGGTGACACAGTGGTTAGTTTATTTGACAGCTACACGATTATATCACGACGCCCCTTATTGAGTGACACAATTTACTGTATATTATTGCTTTTGCGCTGTATTTGCTTTATATCTGCACAGTTTTTCTGAACGCTTCTGGAAAGTAAAACATGTTTTAGTATGAACTTTTGTGGTATAGCTACAATGAGACAGCCTTTTTCGTAGCACAACAATGCATTACAGTATAGTACTTTCTTGATCACGGTGCTGTACGTAATAACTACGATATCTATATGCATAGTATTTCGCTTTTGTTTATTACGAGGTAAGTAGATTAACTTCTACAGAACTTTGCTTACAGACGACAATAATTACGACATTTGGCACTTTTTTACCCTTAAGTAATGACAGAGATTATCTTGCAACAAGATGCACAGTTTAGCGCTGCAGTACACGTATTTGAGTGATTAATTTTGTACTTAAAACATTTATTTTTAAAGATTTTTGAATTACTAAGCTTTACTTCGTGAACTCTTCATATTTTTTCGGAAGCATTGTGATACTATGAGAGCTTTGAATGTCGTATTTGGTATGGGATCATGATTTTTAAAGTACATTTGAGGTTGATGACACTATTGAAATGAGCAGAGAATTTTTTTTAGGTTTTGAAATTATTGCAGAAAGCTACGACGTTTTTGAGATTTGACTGAGCTGTTATGATGTTGTTATTACGATGACGATGTGTATTATGCTGTTGAGGTATGTTTATGATCAATAAGCTGATGCTATATGAGGAATTTGATTATGCGACATATTTATTATGATGAAATATTGAAGAAGTGTCGACGAATATGTAATGTGTAATAAAGTAAGGAATAATGAGTAGTGGTTAGGGTCTCTGATTTGTGAAAAAGGATGTTGGAAACTAAGAATGGTACTTTAAGAGTTATGAAATGTGTGTACATGCATGAATGTAACACAATGCCGGCGAAAATTTTTTGGGCATTGATATATTTATAGGATTTAGTTTCTACACATTCGTAATGCAAATTCTCGATCTGTGAAATTTTTTTATATGAGTCTCACTGTAGCGTAAACTGCTGTCGTAAATATTTCGGTAAGAAAGCTAAGTGATCTTGACGTAATATGTTATGGGCGCCCAGCTGCGCCAGTCGCCTGGAGAAAAAGTCATTAGGTGGAGAAAAAAGAGGCCATTAACCTCGCTATTGACATTCCTTTGTAGAAAGGATCGCAAATACGGCACGCTCATTACTTGGAAACATATTATTACACTGAAGAGCTCGTACTTTGCGCTACTTGCTGAAATGTTTATGAATTGATGGGAAATATTCTTACATCTGCACACCTGATTATGACAAGTGTCTTTTTATGAGAGTTGAGAGAATCTCTACTGACTTATGAAATGCCACATGGCTATTGAATGATGTTTTTATGCTTTGCTTTGTACATAGTTGCTTATTTAATTTGATATCTGGTTTCCAGCTATGTTGCAGCACTGGTTTTATAAAATAAAATTAAATGCATTTGCTAATGTGAACACTTTTTGTCAACAGATCTATTAAATAATAATTTTATGATCCACATTCTTCGAAAAAGGAGCCCTTGGAAAGGAAAGAACAATAAGAAGGGACTAATAACAGTAACTGCATACATAATTTTCTTTTCAAGTACTTGGTATTTTTTTTTGTAGAGTAACTTGTAGTGGTGCACCACTTTAATGACATAGACATTAAGATGTGAATGGACATTTCCCTTATCTGCATTGTTGTCTTTAGTGTACTATTTTTTCTGCTTGTGGGTTTGTCATATTTAGGTGTAAGTTATTACATTTGCTGCTGCTGTTTGCCAGGCATAGTGCTACTGAATTTCACTTTGTATTACTCTGTTTAGCCAGTTTTACTACTGATGTTTTTTCTTGTTGCTGCACATTGGCTCATATTAGTTGTAATGTTGCATTTACTTTGCTAATTTATATTTATTGCTGCGAGCTTTGCCAATTCTCATTTTTATGTCGTTGCTGTTTGTGTTAATTGTTTTGTGCTGCTGCATTGCCTCGTCCCTTAGTTTATGCATCTGAGCTCAGTAGATTTAAGTTAGCTTAAGAGGGGGTACGCTATATAAGAGAACGAGTTACAATGAATTGGAAGAAACGCATTGAGAATTTATACGAAAAAAGTTTGTAAAAGAAAAAGTACTGTACAATGAAGAATAATTATTTTGAAAGAGGATATGAATAGAATACAGAAAGCAGGTATAGATAGGACTTTTTGGGAATAATGATGAACGAAGGGAGATCTCCAAGAAGTAAAGAAAGTTTTGTTTGCAAAATACTGCAGTAGAACAAACCCTGTCCTTTCCTTTTGCGCTATTCCACTATGTGTTTGTGTGCCCTTGTGTATTTGTGTTCTTCCTGTCTTTATGTGTTTATCTGATAATAGTTATGTTGCAGAATTTTTCTAATAATGTGTTATTTACTTTGTAAAGATGTTTAGACATTATTTATTGTGTTCTGTTTTAATGCTCATGTGTGAAATTAATGTTTCGAAAACTATTCTCATTATTTTATTTATTTACTTACGTCGTAATTTCTGTAACACTGGTGTGTATGTTATTTCGATTCTTTTGTAAAGCCAGTAATAATACAAATGTTATCAGTATTATTATGTTTTAATGATGTTTTCTGTACCTTTCTAATTGTATTCTCATGTTATAAAATTGTAATTGACACGAGTTGATCAAATTAGGTAACTTGTAAGCATTCATTTCAGTGTACACATTTCTGTTGGTTATAGTATATGCACAATATGTGAGAAGATGGGACTGTTAACGTTTGCATGTGTGTTATTAATTCAGCAAGGGACTGGTTAACAGCACTCCTGGTTCTAAGGACAATTCCAAAAACTTTGTGAGTGCACAAGTGGTGGTTTATGGACTTGCTATAATGTCCGCAAGACTCTTCGATGGTGATTGTGCACCTGCACAGTCGCAACAGATGGCTGCTGACCATCTCTACAAGGACTGCAGTGGGTCTGCACCTTTGATGGCCCACCAATACCCTACTCTCTACCAGGACTACAGTGGGTCTGCTCTGTGATGACCTACCTACCAATATTCTTCAAAACTTCAACTGACTCTGTGGTGAGTTTGCTCTGTTGTGGCCCATTACCTGTCTGCATGTCAAGAGACAACACTGTCTTTCCGTCTGAAGGACAACACTACTTCTTCAAGACTGCATAGAAATCCACTACTACCATGTGAATTTTCTTTTACTGCTGAGACTTTGAGGAAAAAAACTGTAATTATTACTGTGATGAATGATCAGGACTGTCTTTATGAGAACAATTTTTGCTTTTGGCCAACAGTGTATCAATAAGTGTGCATTTGATGTCTTTGTTATTGTAATTATGAAAAATTTTATCAAATCATTATTGGCCACTGCCCAAAACAATTTGTAAAATATTTTGTGGGGAGCATGGAGGCTATGTAAGGCTATGTAAGTAGGCTGTTTAGGTTTTTATGTTGGTAACGCCACGTAGCGCTCTGTATGAAAATCACTGACTGAGCTGTGTGCAGTCTGTGGCTGGTTTGCATTGTTGGAATTTTTGCTATTGTAGTGTTGGGCAATTTGGATGTGAACAGTGAATAGCGTTGTGCAGTTGGAGGTGAGCCGCCAGCAGTGGTGGATCCGGGGAGAGAGATGGCAGAGTTTTGAGAGGTTGCTATAAGCAGACGACCTGGACGTGTGTCCGCCAGAAAAAGGAAATTTGTAAAGACGGAGGTCATGAATTGATATATTATTAAGTTAAATATATTGTTTGCTCTCTATCAAAATCTTGCATTTGCTAAATATGCCTATCAGTAGTTAGTGCCTTCAGTAGTTAGAATCTTTCATTCACCTGGCAGTATTGACGCATGCTGTATTGCAGTAGTTTGAGTAACGAAGATTTTTGTGAGGTAAGTGATTCATGAAAGGTATACGTCATTGTTAGACAGGGCCATTCTTTTGTAGGGATTATTGAAAGTCAGATTGAGTTGCGATGAAGAAATATTGTGTGTCAGTTTAGCGATGATCAGAACAAGTAAAGAGAGAAATGTCTGAGTACGTTCAGTTTTGCTCAGCTGTTTGAAAATCAAATAACGTAAGAAGTTTATCAGCACAGTAATTTATAGATTTTTCTAAGGGGATGTTTCAAATTTATCGCCACAAAAAATGTTATTGGGATTTTCGATAGAGCTCTTGGAGTTCTGTTCTGAACTGTCGTCAGAACTGTTGCACGAATTAACTTTTAGGGAAAATTAACAAAGAATGTTTTCGATACGAAATTTTTTCGAGTATTGTTGTTTTCTTCGCTAAATTCTGCAGAACTATCGAAATTTTGTACAAAGAACTCTAGAACTATGGCATATCTACCAAGAACTCTGAAAAAATATACATATCAGAAAAAAGGGTGCCAACTTCTCAGTAAGTGAAAAGATTTTCTCCTTAAATTGCAGTTATCTCGTAAACTATTAGCTGTACAAAAAAATGTTAAAATATCTGTTCCACCGCGTGACCGTGGCGCGGGGCGCGCACGGCGGAGGGAGCGCGCCGCGGGCGGAGGGTATTTAAATCGGCCTCCGCCGCGACCGAAACCAGTTCCCTCTGAGCAGCCATAGCGTACGGATCTCCGTGCCGGCACGTTCACAGGAGCTCAGTCCGTCAGTTCACCTGATGATGGCGACATGTATGATCGCCGAAATATTGTGCCCGTTGGACACTATAGACCGGCAGCACACCCGTGGATATTTTGATTATAAAATACGCCGGGAGAAACTCAAGAATCACAAAAAAATGTTATTAGGATTTTCGATAGAACTCTTGGAGTTCTGTTCAGAACTGTTGAACGAATTTGCATGTTGCGGTAATTGACAAAGAATATTTTCGATACGAAATTTTTTCGAGTATATTTGTTTTCTTCGTTAAATTCTGCAGAACTATTCCAATTTTGTACAAAGAACTCTAGAACTATGTTACATCTATCAAGAACTCTGAAAAATGTATATTTCTCGAAAAGGCGATGCTAACTTGACACGACTCTGCAGCACGCTACCAGCTGACCAGTCTGCTGCGTCGTTTGATCGACCTTCGCCGCTTGTGCACCATCGTGCTCAGCTCGCGCTACCGCGATAGCCGTACTCCCGCACTGTGCGGCTGCGAGCGCATTAGGCACGGATGAGCCGTCGTCGGCCGCCTTGTCGATCAGTTCTGCCACGGCACCTGACGTCATCTCCAACCGCGTCGCCATAATCGCCTCGATAGGTGGAGAAAGAAAACTGCCATTCTGCGGATCGGAGCGTGGAATGTCAGATCCCTTAATCGGGCAGGTAGGTTAGAAAATTTAAAAAGGAAATGGATAGGTTAAAGTTAGATATAGTGGGAATTTGTGAAGTTCGGTGGCAGGAGGAAAGGGACTTCTGGTCAGGTGAATACAGGGTTATAAATACAAAATCAAATAGGGGTAATGCAGGAGTAGGTTTAATAATGAATAAAAAAGTAGGAGTGCGGGTAAGCTACTACAAACAGCATAGTGAACGCATTATTGTGGCCAAGATAGACACGAAGCCCATGCCTACTACAGTAGTACAAGTTTATATGCCAACTAGCTCCGCAGATGACGAAGAAATTGGTGAAATGTATGATGAGATAAAATAAATTATTCAGGTAGTGGAGGGAGACGAAAATTTAATAGTCATGGGTGACTGGAATTCGACAGTAGGAAAAGGGAGAGAAGGAAACATAGTAGGTGAATATGCATTGGGGCTAGGAAATGAAAGAGGAAGTCGTCTGTTAGAATTTTGCACAGAGCATAACTTAATCATAGCTAACATTTGGTTCAAGAATCATAAAAAAAGGTTGTATACATGGAAGAATCCTGGAGATACTAGAAGGTATCAGATTATATAATGGTAAGACAGAGATTTAGGAACCAGGTTTTAAATTGTAGGACATTTCCAGAGGCAGATGTGGACTCTGACCACAAGCTATTGGTTATGAACTGTAGATTAAAACTGAAGAAATTGCAAAAAGATGGGAATTTAAGGAGGCGGATAAACTGACTAAGCCAGAGGTTGTAC
The DNA here is from genome assembly GCF_021461395.2 of Schistocerca americana. NCBI lineage: Eukaryota > Metazoa > Arthropoda > Insecta > Orthoptera > Acrididae > Schistocerca > Schistocerca americana. The sequence goes on from NC_060123.1 coordinate 720,390,025, forward strand.
AGAGTTTCAGGGACAGCATAAGGGAACAATTGACAGGAATGGGGGAAAGAAACACAGTAGTAGACGAATGGGTAGCTTTGAGGGATGAAATAGTGAAGGCAGCAGAGGATCAAGTACGTAAAAAGACGAGGGCTAGTAGAAATCCTTGGGAGACAGAAAAAATATTGAATTTAATTGATGAAAGGAAAAAATATAAAAATGCAGTAAATGAAGCACGCAAAAAGGAATACAAACGTCTCAAAAATGAGATCGACAGGAAGTGCAAAATGGCTAAGCAGGCATGCCTAGAGGACAAATGTAAGGATGTAGAGGCTTATCTCACTAGGGGTAAGATAGATACAGCCTACAGGAAAATTAAAGAGACCTTTGGAGAGAAGAGAACCACTTGTATGAATATTCAGAGCTCAGATGGAAACCCAGTTCTAAGAAAAGAGGGGAAAGCAGGAAGGTGGTAGGTGTATATAGGGTCTATACAACGGCGATGTACTTGAGGACAATATTATGGAAATGGAAGAGGATGTAGATGAAGATGAAATGGGAGATACGATACTGCGTGAAGAGTTTGACAGAGCACTGAAAGACCTGAGTCGAAACAAGGCCCCGGTTGCAGACAACATTCCATTAGAACTACTGACGGCCTTGGGAGAGCCAGTCCTGACAAAACTCTACCATCTGGTGAGCAAGATGTACGAGACAGGCGAAATACCCTCAGACTTCAAGAAGAATATAATAATTCCAATCCCAAAGAAAGCAGGTGTTGACAGATGTGAAAATTACCAAACTATCAGTTTAATAAGTCACAGCTGCAAAATACTAACGCTAATTATTTACAGACGAATTGAAAAACTGGTAGCAGCTGACCTCGGGGAAGATCAGTTTGGATTCCGTAGAAACACTGGAACACGTGAGGCAATACTGACCTTACGACTTATCTTAGAAGAAAGATTAAGGAAAGGCAAACCTACGTTTCTAGCATTTGTAGACTTAAAGAAAGCTTTTGACAATGTTGACTGGAATACTCTCTTCCAAATTCTAAATTTGGCAGGGGTAAAATACAGAGAGTGAAAGGCTATTAATAATTTGTACAGAAACCAGATGGCAGTTATAAGAGTCGAGGGGCATAAAAGGGAAGTAGTGGTTGGGAAGGGAGTGAGACAGGGTTGTAGCCTATCCCCGATGTTATTCAATCTGTATATTGAGCAAGCAGTAAAGGAAACAAAAGAAAAACTTGGAGTAGGTATTAAAATCCAAGGAGAAGAAATAAAAACTTTGAGGTTCGCCGATGACATTGTAATTCTGTCAGAGACAGCAAAGGACTTGGAAGAGTAGTTGAACGGAATGGACAGTGTCTTGAAAGGAGGGTATAAGATGAACATCAACAAAAGCAAAACGAGGATAATGGAATGTACTCGAATTAAGTCGGGTGATGCTGAGGGAATTAGATTAGGAAATGAGACACTTAAAGTAGTAAAGGAGTTTTGCTATTTGGAGAGCAAAATAACTGATGATGGTCGAAGTAGAGAGGATATAAAATGTAGACTGGTAATGGCAAGGAAAGCGTTTCTGAAGAAGAGAAATTTGTTAACATCGAGTATAAATTTAAATGTCAGGAAGTCGTTCCTGAAAGTATTTGTATGGAGTGTAGCCATGTATGGAAGTGAATCATGGACAATACACAGTTTGGACAAGAAGAGAATAGAAGGTTTCGAAATGTGATGCTACAGAAGAATGGTGAATATTAGGTGGGTAGATCACGTAACTAATGAGGAGTTATTGAAAAGGATTGGGGAGAAGAGGAGTTTGTGGCACAACTTGACTAGAAGAAGGGATCGGTTGGTAGCACATGTCCTGAGACATCAAGGGATCACAACTGACCAGAACTGCGGTAGCCTCACGGCTAGTCTAGATACTGTCAGGTTAACAGCCGCTTGATTCTCATTCATTCTTTATACCACAGGCAAATTAGTTAGAAAATCAGCGCAAATGGGGGAGAAAAATTATAAAGTTTTGAAATTTCGGGAAAATACTCATATGGGGTACAGTAATACGAATCAGAAAAGTTTCCTTTCGTAAGGGGGGGGGGGTGTTCCCCTTTTATCCCCTCTAAAAGTAAATTTGTACCATATTTTAAATTTATACACAAAAAGGCTCATTTTTCAAGCAGTGCTCTTATTAGTAAGTATATTCCTAGCAAAACTGAACACGAAAAATATCTTGTGCATCTTTTCATTTGGCCGGCCGTTGTGGCCATGCCGCTCTAAGCGCTTCAGTCTGGAACCACGTCACCGCTACGGTCGCAGGTTCGAATCCTGCCCCGGGCATGGATGTGTGTGATGTCCTTAGGTTAGTTAGGTTTAAGTAGTTCTAAGTTCTAGGGGGCTGATGACCACAGATGTTAAGTCCCATAGTGCTCAGAGCCATTTGAACCAATTTTTCATTTATACGAATGTTATATGAGATATGAGAATTGGAACAGAATTCTGTTAACGTTATAGTTTGCAGTTTTTGTTGCTTAGCAAAGTATTGAAATGAAAAGCGTAATTAAGTGTACGGAAGTATTTCGTAGCCTATATATTCCACATGATGATATTTCTTTTGCGATCAGTATTGTTGAAATCAGAAGTACGTCCGAACAACAGAAACGTCGTTCCTCTTCCCACTCACTCAGCGCTCCCCTACCACTATAGTCGCTGCCGTTTCTTCCGACCCACTGTCCAGTTCAGTTGAGTTAATGTTGTGAACTGTCAAAGTAGTGCCAGAGAGTTCTGTTTTTGTGACAGCATTCATCAGTTTGTGGAGGTATGAAATGTTTCTTCTTAGTCTCATTCCTTTTCTCTGGACTGAGAAAAAAAATTGCTGGACTCTACTACCTGTTTTATTTTTGCTAAATCTGTATCGGAAGGAGAGACATCAATAGTGACGAAGGGCTTGGCAACACTGTAAAGGCTCATTCTTACATCTTCACGGATGATTCCTGCTGCTGCTTCTAGTATTCTCTTTCTCTCATCTCAAGTGTGCAACGTCACCAAGGAAGGATGAGGCTCATAATCTCCTAAAGAAAGCTGTACTGACTGAAGTGCATAAGGTACGTCGAATTGAATACATTTTGGAACGCAATATAAGAAAACTAATTAATCAGAATGTTGCACAAGCAGTTGGTAAAAGTTTGAGGTCCTCTTCCTCTTATCCATTCAATTTCAGAAAAGACTGATTCATGTGTGCTGAAAAGTGTGAAATAGAGGAGGAAACAAAAAAACCACTCCACAAACGCCGTGGAGAATTTGAAGTTCGCTCTTCAACAGTGAAACAAACACTGCTTGAGAAAGCATAGAAACGCGGTGATGATTTCGGTAGAAAGGTTGCCAAACGCATCAACAGTGTTTTGTGTTTGGTAGCTGCAGAAGCCCGTTATCATCAAGATTGCTATGTTAAATTACTGTCGAATCCCTCCTCTGTTCGAAAAAGAGGCCGCCCTCAAGATACTAACTCTGAAGCTGTGTACCAACAACTTTGTAAATTTATAGACAATTCAGAGGAATGTCAATTTTCACTGCTCGATTTGTTCCAGAAAGTTAATTAATGTCTTCCAGAAGGAGAGGCAATGACTATAAAAACTCTGAAAAATAAACTGAACACTTTGGTCATGGGGTCTTGTTTGCCACAATATCAAGACATCCCTCAGCTGTATATTTTTTTTGTGGTGGTGGCCACAAATTTTTGAATCAGTGGTACAATGATCTCTTGTTAATGAAAAAGATGAGAGAAAGAGAATACTAGAAGCAGCAGCAGGAATCATCCGTGAAGATGTAAGAATGAGCCTTTACAGTGTTTCCAATTATCCAGATATCAATGATTTGACAGAGAATGCTGACGTGATGGTTCCTGACAGTTTACACGAATTTGTGAAGGGTGCAGTTTTGTCAAAAAAGAAATGTAGTGAACAGTCCACTTTAAAAAATGTACAGTAGTATCCAATGTGATTGTGTCAGCTTCCAGCCCTCGTTCATTTATCTCCTCATTACAAATTGGTCTTGCAGTGTACTTATTTCGCAAAGTGGAATCAAATAACATTGTTGAAGTTGTCTCGAATATGGGTTTCCGTTCTTCATGCAGCACTGTGGCTTTATTTGAGGCTTCTGCTGTTCCGTTATGGAAACCAAATACTTCAAATGATTCGTTCTCACAGTTCGTTTTCGATAATGCTGACTCCAATATTGCAACAATGTCGGCCAAAAGTACATTCCATGGTAGTTATGGGACTAACTGTGTGTCGCCCCACATTCCATTGTTGCCAGATGTATCCAAGATGGCGGCGATGACGACATCCAAGATGGCGGCGTGTAGACTTAGCAACAGCGCATCACGTCATCCAAGATGACGGATTTTGGCGGGAAGTATGAATTTTGGTGGGAAGATATGTCAATAGGGCTATCTCCACTAACCTAACCCTTCAGAAAAAAACTGGAGAGTGTTGTGTACATAATTCCGCGTAGTCAGCGCGTACACAACTTTCCCACTAGAGCGCGCCCCGCTAAGCACAACAACGCAGGCGCAGCACTCGTCCATCTCCGCACTACGAGATGGTGCTGTCTTAGAGACAGATCAAATTCTGCTTCCGCCGATCCGCGTATTAATGTTTAACGCAGCCAATGAGATTGCTGCTAACATAGAACCTTTTCTCCTCGTGGATCACACTCGCGCAGTGATACCTGAACGCGCGAGGTATTATAACGAGTGTACAGACCTCCGATTAGTCAGTCTGCATCAGTCTGCATTAGTCTGCATAAGTCTGTACGAGTCTGCATTTATCTGCACCTGTCTGTACCAGTGTACATTAGTCTGTACTAGTCTATAGTCAAGTTTCAGTCTGCGCCTAATAAGATTATCATATTCCTGTACATAGCCATGAAGATAAATGTATAGACACTTTGTCAAGTATCAGAGATACGTGAGAATAAGATTAACGTATCAAGATCAAAGGAACTTCAGATTCTCAATTGTAAATAGCATCCAGAAACAAGTTAAGTTATTTTTATACTTGTTCTTATTTTAATAAATGTGTGTAAAAATTAATCAAGTTCTGTTTAAAGTTGGTCACCGTCAATCTGCTACTCTAAGCGTGCAAGTGGCATTTCTATCATCTGACCTAACGGCAGAAGATAAACACGACACGATAAGACCACGAGACATATTGCTGACACTCGCCTACTTCGTTAGACGACAAGTCAAGTAATCTGATGGTGTGTGTACCGAAGGTCTTACAATACGCACACCACAGCGGGCAATTCAAATTCCAGCAGGATAATGCATCACACCACGAAAATGGAGGGAAAATAGACCAAATGAGCTACGACCCCTAACCTAACCCCCAACCCAGTAGAAAATGGTGGCAAATTCAAATTCCAGTAGGATAATGTACCACACCTTTCTTATCTCTACTAAGCAAAGAAAATCGCAGGAAAATAGGTCACCTGGCCTACCTCCACTAACCTAAGTCACCCGACCGCTACCTCTTCCTACGGACTGACACCAACTTTCAATTTTTGCGGTAAACAAAATTCAGTTCCCGTATGTCTACTAAGGTAAATGTGTGTGTGAAATCTTATGGGACTTAACTGCTAAGGTCATCAGTCCCTAAGCATACACACTACTCAACCTAAATTATCCTAAGGACAAACATACACACCCATGACCCAGGGAGGACTCGAACCTCTGCTGGGACCAGCCGCTCTACTAAGCTAACAGAGTGACGCAAAAGAAAAGACACTTTAATAATCTCGGTCGCTAGACTGTCACCACCTCCTAAGGATTCGTGGGAAAAGAACTTGGACATAAGACTTTATTTAAACAATTCCATGCAGGTGTGTTCACCACACGTTCTGGACTCCAACTGACTTAGTACACAGTGCCAATGCTAGAGGACGCCACCATGACATCATCCAAGATGGCGACCATGACGTCAATCAAGATGGCAACACCCAGTGTATCCACCATGTGTAGTAAGATTACACACCTCTCCTACCTCCACCAACCCAATCCCCTCCCCAATAAAAATTGTGAAAAGGGAAACAGGTAAGGGCCTCAAGGATCAGGAAATAGTACTAAAAAATAGTGAAAATATTGAATTAAAAGATGAAACTCTGGCAAATTACATTAATAATTACTTTTTAAGTGTACCAGTGTCATTAAGTAAAAACTTTACCAAACATGAGAAATTAACAGCCCCAAAAGTAGACAGTAGTATGTTGTTAACTCCCACAAATGATAATGAAATATTAAAGGTGATAAAGAGTCTAAAATCAAAAATGTCTGCAGGTGTAGATGAAGTGCCTGTGTCAATAATAAAAAAAGTTGCCAAACAAATTATAAAGCCCCTGGTACATATTGCCAATTTGTCTTTCAGTGAAGGTGTTTTTCCTGAGAGGTTGAAAATCTCTAAGGTTAGACCTCTGTTTAAAAAAGGAGATCCATACAAGGTAGAAAAATATAGACCAATATCCCTTCTCCAATCATTTTCAAAAATTCTAGAGAAATTAATGAAAACCAGACTCATAAATTACTTAGATGCTCACAAACTTCTAAACTGCAATCAACATGGCTTTCGCTCGGGCCACAGCACAGAAACGGCTATCCATGCCTATACCAAAGAGATTGTCAGGAGTCTCGACACTAAAAAATGTGTAGTGGGAATTAACTTAAATTTATCTAAAGCTTTTGATACAGTAAACCACAAAATTCTGTTAAACAAGATGGAGGCAATAGGTGTAAGGGGAGTTGTGAAGCAGTGGTTTGAATCTTACCTTCAAGATAGAACTCAGGTAGTAGAAGTCATCGCAGAACATAAAAATCAGAAAATCAAGTGGGTCTCAGATGCAAAGAAATTGGAAATAGGTGTCCCACAGGGCAGTGTTCTTGGTCCCTTATTATTTTTGCTTTATATAAATGACATAAAAAATCCTAATATTTCTACCAAAATAATGTTGTTCACAGATGACACTAGCATAATTATAAGTGATGATAAAAAATCATTAACTACCACAACTGATATAGTCCTGAAATATATTCAACATTGGTTTAATGCTAATGAGTTAACACTTAATCTAAGTAAAACAAATTATATACAGTATGGCAAAGCAACTCAAGATATGGACCTCCAGTTAAAACTAATGGATAAGAAGATAGAGAGTGTACAATCCACAAAGTTTTTGGGCATGCACATGGATCAAAACTTAAGCTGGAAAGACCATCTCAAGTATTTATCCCAAAGGCTCAATTCGGCATGTTTTGCATTGAGGATATTATCTAGAGTATGCAGCACAGACTGTACTAGACTAGTGTATTTTGCTTACTTTCAGTCCATCGTGTCTTATGGCATAGTGTTCTGGGGTAAAACTAAATCAAGCTTAACAGATATCTTCAAATTTCAGAAAAGAGCTATACGAATCATAACACATAACTCTCCAAGAACTCATTGTAGGCCCCTTTTCAAAGAACTGCAAATACTCACAATACCATCACTGTATATTTATAAAAGCATTCTGTGTACAAGAGCACATATGAAAAATCTACGTACAAATGAGGACTGCCATAATTATAATACTAGAACTTGTAAGAATTTGTATGTAGAAAATGTACTAAGCCAGTTGGGGTCTGGAGCCCGTGGTGAACACACAAGGTGGAACTTCCTGGCAGATTAAAACTGTGTGCCCGACCGAGACTCGAACTCGGGACCTTTGCCCTTCGTGGGCAAGTGCTCTACCAACTGAGCTACCGAAGCACGATTCACGCTAGTTCTGCAAGTTTCGCAGGAGAGCTTCTGTAAAGTTTGGAAGGTAGGAGACGAGATACTGGCAGAAGTAAAGCTGTGAGTACCGGGCTTGAGTCGTGCTTCGGTAGCTCAGTTGGTAGAGCTCTTGCCCACGAAAGGCAAAGGTCCCGAGTTCGAGTCTCGGTCGGGCACACAGTTTTAATCTGCCAGGAAGTTTCATATCAGCGCACACTCTGCTGCAGAGTGAAAATCTCATTCTGGAAACATCCCCCAGGATGTGGCTAACCAATGTCTCCGCTATATCCTTTCTTTCAGGAGTGCTAGTTCTGCAAGTTTCGCAGTAGAGCTTCTGTAAAGTTTGGAAGGTAGGAGACGAGATACTGGCAGAAGTAAAGCTGTGAGTACCGGGCTTGAGTCGTGCTTCGGTAGCTCAGTTGGTAGAGCTCTTGCCCGCGAAAGGCAAAGATCCCGAGTTCGAGTCTCGGTCGGGCACACAGTTTTAATCTGCCAAGAAGTTTCATATCAGCGCACACTCCGCTGCAGAGTGAAAATCTCAATCTGGACACAAGGTGGAGTCATCTTAGATTACGGTACTTGCATCACTACAGTGTCCTCTAGTGGCATCTATATGAACTAAGTCAGTTGGGTTATGGACTCAGTGGTGGTGCTGCCTCTAATTGTTAAAATAATGGCTGGTGTATTATTTCAACATTTGACGATTAGCAAGCAGTCTTTTACATGGATTATTATTTTGACAATTTAGGAGTTGTTTGGTTATCTGGACGTAAATGCTCTGCATTATTTATGAGTGGTTTGCAAGTCTGTAGGCTGTGGAATGTTTTATTTTTGATGGTTTACAACTAGCAAGGGTGTGTAGAGCTTTATATATGAGTTATGTAATAGTGGTTTGCAGGTCTGCATGCTGTGGGATATGTCAGAGCGTGTGTTCTGTGATACATATACTCCATCTCTATATAAACTGCTCGCAAATAAATAAAGTACACTCCTTTCTCTCTCCACCAGTGTAGTGCGTGCTGACTCCTTTTACTACCCGCCCCTAGGAACAGGTGGCGGACTGGCGACTTAGGTTAGTGGTGGTGGTGAACTTCGTTTTCAAAAAATTTTCTTACGTTGGTTATGAAAATGCACATGAGCTTTGTTTACTGGCAGAATTCAAACTTGACGCCGGTTCCTAGGAGTAAGTGTCGATCAGGTGTATGAGGTTGGTACAAGTGTTCTTTCTTTACCCGCAATCTTCTTAGGTTCGTGACGAAAGTGCAAGTGACCTTTCTTTACTGCCAGAATTCAAACTCGGCTTTGGTTCCTAGGAAGAGGTGGCGGTCTGTTCCTTGAAAAGTAGTTGAAACTAGGTGGTTGAACACTCATTCATACTTATATGAAATTGTAAATTGAATTATTTAGTACTATTAAAACTGAAATGCAATTAAGTACTTAGGTAACTGATAGGTTAGATGTGTGATGTTGGTAATAGCATATTTACAGAAGACTAAGTCTGGCACGTGTATGGAGGTGCCAGCCGAAGGTGTGTGACGTAAGCGGTTGGATGCCCGTGGGCCGGTGGCATGGAGAGTGTCCGGTTATAACTCACGCGTGCGAGAGAGAGCAGATGATCATGTGTCATCACGCGACGTCACGGTTGTGTCTTCTGGTGGTCACGATGAGAACTAAGCCATTTGAGCTCTGTAGCTCGTGGTGGACACAGTGGGTGCAGGCATCTTGAATAACTGTACATGCGTCATGTTCTGACGTAAGGGTGGCACCCTCTGCTGGCTAGAATATGAAATTCAGCCAGTTAGAGTCTGGACCTCGTGGCGAACACAGCTGCATGATATTGTTTAAATAATAATAAAGACAAATCCGTTTTTCCCGCTATTATCCCGTTTGAATTTGAACTTGGCGCGATTTTTACTGGGGAATGGGTTAGGTTGGTGGAGGTAGGCCAAGTGTACAATCTTACACCACATGGTGGATACACTGGGTGCTGCCATTTCGATTGACATCAACAGTCGCCATCTTGGATGATATCATGGTGGCGTCCTCTAGTGGTGGTGCTGTGTGCTAAGTCAGTTGGAGTCCAGACCTCATGGTGAACACACTGGGTGTCGCCATCTTGGATTACGTCACAGATGAGAGCGCCCTCTGGTGGTGGCAATATGTACTAAGTCAGTTGAAGTCCTAACCTTGTGATGAAAACACCTGCATCGAATTGTTTAAATGAAGTCTTATGTCCAAGTCCTTCTCACACGAATCTTTAGGAGGTTGTGGCAGTCTGGCGACTGAGGTTAGTAAAGTGTCTTATGTTTCACGCCATTTTGTTAGCTTAGTAGACATATGGGAATTGAATTTTGTTTACTGCAAAAATTAGAAGTTGGTGCCAGTTTGTAGGAAGAGGTGGCGATCGAGTGACTTAGGTTAGTGGAGGTAGGCCAAGTGAGCTATTTTCCTGCAATTTTCTTTCCTTAGCAGAAATAAGAGCGCTGTGGTGAATCATCCTGTTGGAATTTTAACTTGTAGCCATTTTCTATGGTGTTCGGGGTTAGGTTAGTGGACGTAGCCCAATTGGTCTATTTTCCCGCCATTTTCTCGGTGTGATGCATTATCCTGCTGGAATTTGAATTTGCCGCCAATTGTTTTTTCTGGTGGGTTAGGTTAGCAGAGGTCGCCCAGTTGACATATCTTCCCGCCAAAATTCAAACTTACCGCCAAAATCCGCCATCTTGGATGATGCCATCCACTGTTTCCAAGTCTACACGCCGCCGTCTTGGATGACGTCATCACCGCCATCTTGGATACATCTGGCAACAATGGAATATGGGGTGACAAACAGGTAGTTCCACTACTCATGCTATGAGTGAAACCAGGTGTGTGACTCCAGGAAGAGCGATAGAACATCAGCAAGAAACGAAACTCTCTGTCATGTTGGCTCTACTGAAACAGCAAGTGCCCAAAAAATTAGTCTCCTAACATTCTGAAGCCAGAATAGAGTTGGAACTGAAGACATTGTTATGCAAAATGTCTACTCAGAACATTCACTAAAGCAGCAGTACCTACCAATCACAATTTTACTTGGATGATGGGAAAGTTTTTACAGCTTTCTATTCCTACATGGCAAGATTTTATGAAGAAAATCACAACTGGAGAACCTTATACACAATCAAATGCATTAGCACTTTCATTCATCAAACACCTGCTCACATATTATAGTGCTATTTTAACTGCTTTAAAACACACAGAGTAAGAAAACAACACAGCAACATGTATCATGACGTTTGATCAACCACTCTACATAAAAGCTAAAGATATAGTTGCAGTGGAGGTTAATGGTGGGAATAACTTTATCACAAAAACAGAACTCTTTGGCACTACTTTGACAGTTCACAACATTAACTCAATTGAACTGGACACTGGGTCAGAAGAAACGGCGGCGACTATGGTGGTAGGGGAGCACTCAGTGAGTGGGGAGAGGAACGACGTTTTCGTTGATGGGACGTACTCCTGATTTCAACTATACTGATCGCAAAAGAAATATAATCACATGGAATATATAGGCTACAAAATATTTCCATACACTTAATTGCGCCTTTCAAAAAAATTGTTCAAATAGCTCTGAGCACAATGGGGCTTAACATTTGAGGTCGTCAGACCCTGAGAATGCAGCACTACTTAAACCTACCAAATCTAAGGATATCACACACGTCCATGCCCGAGGCAGGATTCGAACCTGTGACTGTAGTGGTTGTGCGGTTCCAGACTGAAGCGCCTAGAACCGGTCGACCACACCGGCTACACTTTTCATCTACTTTCCTAAGCAACAAAAACTGCAAACTATAACGTTAACGGAATTCTGTTTCAATTCTTATACCTCAGATACCATTCCTATAAATGAAAAGATGCACAAGATCCTTTTCGTGTACAGTTTTGCGAGGAATATATTTTCTAATAAGAGCACTATTCGAAAAATGAGCCTTTTTGTGTAAAAATTTAAAATATGGTACAAATTGACTTTTAGAGGGGATAAAAGGGGAACGATCCCCCCCCCCCCCCAACAAAGGGAAACTTTTCTGTTTCGTATTACCATACCCCATATGAGTATTTTCCCGAAATTTCAAAACTTTATAATTTTTCTCCCCCATTTGCTGATTTTCTAACTAATTTGCCTGTGGTATAAAGAATGAATGAGAATCAAGCGGCTGTTAACCTGACAGTATCTAGACTAGCCGTGAGGCTACCGCCGTTCTGGCCACAAAATCCGGCGCCGTGGTACTCCCAGGTAGAAACAAATTTTATTTATTCAGGCGTTACCGCAGACGCATCTAGATTTGTGTCGCTGGTGAGCCAATTGGAGCAGCAAATATGTGGCAGAAGTGCAACATATCATCGTCGCTCCACGTGAAGGGAACGCATAAAACGGTTGAAGACAGTATAAATTTTACCCCATTTTTCCTAATTCGGCTGGACTATTACTGGTGTTAATTGTGCGCAGGCAGGCCAAATCACGTCAAGGTCACCGCTCCAGATGTAGTGTAAATGAATCAGGTCGCAGGACGTACTTCATTTACACTGCGGCTAAATCTCTTAACTTTCATGTTGTGTCTGATGTTATGCTGAAGCATTTACCCTTCTTTTAAGACTTAGGGACACTTTAAACGAAGTCGGTGGTAATAATGAATAAAAAATAGGAGTGCGGGTAAGCTACTACAAACAGCACAGTGAACGAATTATTGTGGCCAAGATAGACACGAAGCCCACGCCTACTACAGTAGTACAAGTTTATATGCCAACTAGCTCTGCAGATGACGAAGAAATTGAAGAAATGTATGATGAAATAAAAGAAATTATTCAGATAGTGAAGGGAGACGAAAATTTAATAGTCATGGGTGACTGGAATTCGATAGTAGGAAAAGGGAGAGAAGGAAACGTAATAGGTGAATATGGATTAGGGCTAAGAAATGAAAGAGGAAGCCGCCTGGTAGAATTTTGCACGGAGCACGACTTAATCATAGCTAACACTTGGTTTAAGAATCATAAAAGAAGGTTGTATACATGGAAGAAGCCTGGAGATGCTGACAGGTTTCAGATGCATTATATAACGGTAAGACAAAGATTTAGGAATCAGATTTTAAATTGTAAGACATTTCCAGGGGCAGATGTGGACTCTGACCACAATCTATTGCTTATGAACTGTAGATTAAAACTGAAGAAACAGCAAAAAGGTGGGAATTCAAGGAGATGGGACCTGGATAAACTAACCAAACCAGAGTTTGTACAGAGTTTCAGGGAGAGCATAAGGGAACAATTGTCAGGAATGGGGGAAAGAAATACAGTAGAAGAAGAATGGGTAGCTTTGAGAGATGTAGTAGTGAAGGCAGCAGAGGATCAAATAGGTAAAAAGACGAGGGCTAGTAGAAATCCTTGGGTAACGAAAGAAATATTGAATTTAATAGACTAAAGGAGAAAATATAAAAATTCAGTAAATGAAGCAGGCAAAAAGGAATACAAACGTCTCAAAAATGAGATCGACAGGAAGTAGAAAATGGCTAAGCAGGCATGGCTAGAGGACAAATGTAAGGATGTAGAGGCTTATCTCACTAGGGGTAAGATAGATACTGCCTACAGGAAAATTAAAGAGACCTTTGGAGAAAAGAGAGCCACTTGTATGAATATCAAGAGCTCAGATGGAAACCCAGCTCTAAGCAAAGAAGGGAAAGCAGAAAGGTGGAAGGAGTATATAGAGGGTCTATACAAGGGCGATGTACTGGAGGGCACTGTTATAGAAAGAGAAGAGGAAATAGATGAAGATGAAATGGGAGATGCGATACTGTGTGAAGAGTTTGACAGAGCACTGAATGACCCGAGTCGAAACAAGGCCCTGGGAGTAGACAACATTCCATTAGAACTACTGACGGCCTTGGAAGAGCCAGTCCTGACGAAACTCTACCATCTGGTGAGCAAGATGTATGAGACAGGCGAAATACCCTCAGACTTCAAGAAGAATATAATAATTCCAATCCCAAAGAAAGCAGGCGTTGACAGATGTGAAAATTACCGAACAATCAGTTTAATAAGTTACAGCTGCAAAATACTAATGCGAATTCTTTACAGACGAATGGAAAAACTGGTAGAAGCCGACCTTGGGGAAGATCAGTTTGGATTCCGTAGAAAAGTTGGAACACGTGAGGCAATACTGACCCTACGAAGTATCTCAGAAAATAGATTAAGGAAAAGCAAACCTACGATTCTAGCATTTGTAGACTTAGAGAAAGCGTTTGACAATGTTGACTGGAATACTCTCTTTCAAATTCTGAGGGTGGCAAGGGTAAAATACAGGGAGCAAAGGGCTATTTACAATTTGTACCGAAATCAGATGGCAGTTATAAGAGTCGAGGGGCACGAAAGGGAAGCAGTGGTTAGGAAGGGAGTGAGACAGGGTTGTAGCCTCTCCCCAATGTTATTGAACAAGCAGTCAAGGAAACAAAAGAAAAATTCGGAGTAGGTATTAAAATCCAAGAAGAAGAAATAAAAACTTTGTGGTTTGCCGATGACGTTGTAATTCTGTCACAGACAGCAAAGAACCTTGAAGAGCAGTTGAACAGAATGGATAGTGTCTTGAAAGGAAAATACAAGATGAACATCAACAAAAGCAAAACGAGGATAATGGAATGTAGTGAATTGAGTCGGGTGATGCTGAGGGAATTAGATTAGGAAATGAGACACTTAAAGTAGTAAAGGAGTTTTGCTATTTGGTGAGCAAAATAAATGATGATGACCGAAGTAGAAAGAATATAAAATGTAGACTGGCAATGGCAAGGAAAGCGTTTCTGAAGAAGAGACACTTGTTAACATTGAGTATAGATTTAAGTGTCAGCAAGTCGTTTCTGAAAGTATTTGTATGGAGCGTAGCCATGTATGGAAGTGAAACATGGACGATAACTAGTTTGGACAAGAAGTGAATAGAAGCTTTCGAAATGTGGTGCTACAGAAGAATGCTGAAAATTAGATGGGTAGATCATATAACTAATGAGGAGGTACTCAAAAATGGCTCTGAGCACTATGGGACTTAAGATATATGGTCATCAGTCCCCTAGAACTTAGAACTACTTAGACCTAACTAACCTAAGGACAGCACACATCACCCAGCCATCACGAGGCAGAGAAAATCCCTGACCCCGCCGGGAATCGAACCCGGGAACCCGAGCGTGGGAAGCGAGAACGCTACCGCACGACCACGAGATGCGGGCTGAGGAGGTACTGAATAGGATTGGGGAGAAGAGAAGTTTGTGGCACAACTTGGCTAGAAGAAGGGATCGGTTGGTAGGACATGTTCTGAGGCATCAAGGGATCACCAATTTAGTATTGGAGGGCAGATTCAGAAGGATGTATGTTGTAGTAGGTACTGGGAGATGAAGAAGCTTGCACAGGATAGAGTAGCATGGAGAGCATGGAGGGCAGATTCAGAAGGATGTATGTTGTAGTAGGTACTGGGAGATGAAGAAGCTTGCACAGGATAGAGTAGCATGGAGAGCTGCATCAAACCAGTCTCAGGACTGAAGACCACAACAACAACAACTGCTGTAGGTACGTCCTGAGTTCTGTTTCATAATTATTACTGTGATAAAGGTCAGCTGGAAAAATCGTGAACCAACATGTTGTCACATGTAGAAATCAGCTATTGATACCATAGTTATTGTTTTAATGCTACGACACAGTACATTTTTTACACTTGGAACAAATGCTCAATAACATAGTTTCACAAGCTATTAACAATAGGCATGTGGGGGAGAGACAATGTGTTGAGCAAAGAAACTTAATTGTTTGTCAGCAGGCAGATCTATCGCCCACGAGTAAATTGTGTTAATTCACCTACTTGTGTGTCTCAAGGAAAACGCAATAATGTATTATCTGTTGCTTAAAGATGCAAAAAGGCAACAGATTCGTGTTTTACTTCCCGACAACTGAACTTAACATCTGTGGTCATCAGTCCCCTAGAACTTCTTAAACCCAACTAACCTAAGGGCATCACACACATCCATGCCCGAGGCAGGATTCGAACCTGCGACCGTAGCAGTCACGGGGTTCCGGACTGAGCGCCTGAACCGCTAGACCACCGCGGCCGGCCTGCATAAGACAAGAAAAAGGTAAAGATAACGCAAAGATATCAGTTTTTATTAGTAAATTAATGAATTATTCGAATTAACCTGCCTCTACCGGCGATGAAAGGTACTTACATTCACCTTCGTGAGTTTTTTTTTTACGTAGGTCTGCATAAATAACATGGTAAATATATCAAAAAATGCCGTCCATATCGCGTTAAACGTGAGTTAGTCACTGCTGTATTTCAGTTTCTTATAGCTACGTTTAAATAGTTTTATTCTGACGCTAGCAAAAAACATAACTTCCGAAGTTCAAAAGTTTTGTATTTGTAAAATTAAAAGCACAAAGAAATTACTACAAACGCTGCAGGGGATCCAACCAGTGAGTTCAACGGATCAAACCCGCAATGTTTTCCTTTTATTTAGTTCGTCTCCATATTACTTGAGGCGCTGCTATCGCACCGTGTTTCCATCTTTTAACACGAGACTTGCGCTGCACATATATTGTTGTTCAATGTTCAGTAGAGGTGGGCCAAACGGTTATTCTGGAGTAACCGTTATCACAGTTCCAGTTATTCTTTGATAACCGTTATCGTTAACGGTTATTAATAACTGCCAAGTTATTTTTCGCTAGCGAATACCGATAACTCCGACAGTTAAATAACGACATAGTTGGAATCCATCAGTTTAGTTATCAGTAGAACTGCGAGTAGTGTGAAATAGCAGGAATGTCGTATGACTCGTGTCATAACCTCAGCTTATTAACTCCGGGTACATTTTAGTTGATGTTAGAACGATTATTAGTGTTTCAGATTATATGTTTGTAGGTTATCGGTCGCTATTAGAAATATTATCTTCGCAGCTGCAACAGAAAGTACGCGGAACTTCGCCAAAGCACTGTTTAAGTAAAATGTTAACAACGTGCGTTTTTTAAGTATGAAGTAATATGTAAACTGAGTACTGTAGGTTAAATTCGAAGCTTAATTTCTTGTGCTGCTCACATAATAGAATAAAGTGTACAGTCTTGTAATACAACAAAAAATATACGTAATGTGACAGATTCGTTTACTCCTGTGCTGTAAAAGCTAGTCCTATTGGGGAAAGTGTGAGTACGCTAATCCAAGTTTTATGTCAGATTTGCAAACTGCTCGATTTCTCCAGCGACAGCATGTTTATAACATATGAAGACATGCAGATCGAAAAGGTTGACAGTGTTACATTTCTGGGACTACAACTCGATAATAAATTCAGTTGGGAAGGGCATACCACATTTTTTCATTCTATTATTTCATAAGGGAACATATTCTGTGGTAACTCATCAAACGTAGCAAAAGTTTTTCGCATGTAAAAGCGTGTAATAAAAATCGTTTGTGGTATCAATTCAAGAACATCATGTAGGAACCTGTTCAAGGAACTTTGTATTCTAACCACTGCTTCCTAGTATATTTATTCCTTAATGAAATTTGTTACAAGTATTTCCAACCAATAGCTCAATACATAATATCAGTACTAGAAATGGGAACAGCAATCTACATAAAGACCTAAAATTACTTACCTTGGTCCAAAAGGGGTCCAATATTCAGGAACATGCATTTTCAATAAGCTGCCAGCAAGTCAGCAACCATTAAAAACTTGGTTTCAGATAAGGCACGGTTTACCGTGTGTTTGAATGACTATTTGATACATAAGTGTCTGATTCCACCCATCATCAATATGCCGGAAATGTCTATTTTAAGTGTGTCTATGACGTCACTACATACACATGGCAACAAACACGAAGATACATATAAATAATACAATAACATTTCCCACCAAAAATACAATCAAACCAATGGGACAACTGCGGGAAGTTGGGGGTTTTAGGGTGAGGACAAGCTAGTAAAAAAAAACACACCATGATCCCAAAACACAAAATGAAGAACAAAAAGAAAAAAAATACAGCATTCTGCTACACCAACAAAAATCTGCAGGAATCGGACACTTCCCTTGAACAATATAGGTCAACTATAGGTGACCATACCAAAACACCAATACCCACAACTAAAAGTACGAAAATTGGAATCAGACAGTTCCCTTGACCTACATAGGTCAAACTCAGATGACGATACTAAAACATCAACACACACAATTATGAAAATGGGAATCGGTCATTATCCGGTGACCTATATAGGTCCACCACAGCTACTGATGCCAAAAAACCAACACCTACAACTGCGAAAAATAAAACCACAATCCCAAAAGTCCACAAATCAATCACCCCTACATAAATTAAATCACATTCAATACTTCATAAATACACAAAACATCACAGCTAGAAAAAAAAAAAAAAAATTAATTACCACCAGCAAATTCCGGCACTGCAACCTAGATCGACAGCCCCCCCCCCCCCCCCCACACACACACACACACAAAAACCAACTCATAAATACCGTGCCGTAATGACATTCACACTCCACAACACCTTTACGTCGAAGCAGACGGGTGGAATCAGACGCTTCCAGTGACCCCTCCTTCTGCTCTGTAGATGAATATCGTAACAGAGACTGATAGACCAGCTTAGGTAAAAATTCTGCTATATTTCAGTTTTGACAGCACTTGGTTGCAACAGTCAAGATCGGGTATTCTGTGTACGATAAATTTATTAAAAGTACGTAACTGTGTTTTATTCTGTCAGTGTACCAATTCTGTAAATATTAGCAGTTACTGTGATATATTCACGTATTTTGACAATCTCCTGACAAATGATGAGGATAATAATTATTATATTCCACTGTATTATGTTATACTTTCTGACATGTTATTTGTCATTCGTGATGGCCAGCGGCTATTTCCGTAGCAGTACGAAAATATTTGTTCGCTCCAGTTACTATCCTCTCTGGAAATATCACCTGGAACTACGACCTTTAACTGGAGTCACCGAGTCAGGAACGTCTAGACACACAGTTATTCCGTTACCAGCTTCCAGGTTATCTGTGGTGGTAGCCCGATAACTACCAGAGAACTAGAACTACGAGCCAATAACGATAACTGCCAGAGGAGAATACCGGCTCTGACAGTTATTTCCATAGTCGCTCGAATTCCTTAGTAACTTTCCTTGTACTACCCGTCCAAGCTAAATTAACACGTAAGGCGGTGGCTTAAGGGAAGGACCGTACTTGTTAATGCCTGTACTGCAGCTCCTATCAGCCACGGCTCGGACATTAACTTTATTTAATTGTTTATGCTAAAAGTAACGAAGGCCCACGAAATAGTACACAGTTCTTATCAACAGATGGCGCGCAGTCTCACAGTTATTCCCATGGTCTATAGAACGCCTCCAAATGCGCAGTACGATATTCGGTCAACAGATGGCGCGAGGCACTGTTGACACTAAACAGTTATTGAAATAACTGCCAGAATCAGAGGAACGGTTATCGCAGTAACCGTTACTTCTCAGTAACCGGTTATTTCTATCAGTTACGTTATTTTTTGCCACCTCTAGTTGACACTAAACAGTTATTGAAATAACTGCCAGAATCAGAGGAACGGTTATCGCAGTAACCGTTACTTCTCAGTAACCGGTTATTTCTATCAGTTACGTTATTTTTTGCCACCTCTAATGTTCAGTCTTTGCGAGCGGGAGGCTGTGTAGTGTGTAACTGTGCGTGAAGCTGAGCTAGAATAAGTCTGACAATAGCGTGCTGTAGGTGGTAAATGAATAACAATAGATTTCGTTTCTTAGCCACTGAATGAAGCTGTGCTGTACATGTATTTTAAAAACGAAGTTAAGCGCAGTTTTCCATTATTAGCGTTATGCTGTTAGCGAATGACTTTTTATGGTGCTGTGGCATCTGGTATGATAATATTGTGTAATTTGTTGATGCGTAATGCACGCTATTCAAACTTAGTTTTGCCCTCTTTTTAAATAGTTGTGACTGAATCATCTTTGCTAGTTGTTAATGGTGTTTCGGGACAGGTCTGAATTGTATATGGCATAAAATTATTAGAGGTTACGTTTATCGAAATAAAACCTTACATCTCACCCCTGTTTCGAGAAAACTCTTTTCGTGTAGGGTCATATTATATTAGTGGCCTGTATTTCTTTTGCTAGTTGATTTATGTGAAACACGTGGCAGTTATAATAGGATTATTGTAAGGCAACCTCCATGGTAAGTTAGTTTCATGGCTATAATAATGTGGAATTGGTCCCATGGTCATGTATTTTGTTGTTTGTAGTGTACAAATAAAGATTTTTTTATGTTGTGATAGATGTATTCATACAGAACTGTCAGAATTTCTATCCTTTTGAATAATTCTTCACATTGTGCCGTGTTAAAACTATTTGTTGTTATCGTACAGCTCTTTTCTGTATCTTGAAAGTAGGTTCTATGTTCCCAAAGTCACCGAAACACTATCCCATAACTGAGGATTGAATGAATATAGGCCTATCCAAATTAAGCTACTTCGAGGCATGGAATGCTGCACACAAATTCAAAGATTTGCAGGGCATAACGTGCTGAGGATAACTTCTCTGCCAAAATTTTCACATGTTCTGTCCATTTCAAGTGACATACTACATTTATCCCCAAGAATTTCGTATCTGTTACACAATCTCGTTCATCATTATTTACTTTCAATGTAGTATAATTGGGTTTTTATTTAGTCGGAAGTTTACACAGTTTGTCTTTTCACGTTATAGTTACTCTGGTCTTTAATGACCAGTTGTGGATGTTTCTGAGAGCTTCACTGGATTTTTCTGCTAACTGAGTTGAATATTTGGCTGTAATTGCTACAATGCTGTCATTGGAAAATAGTATTTTTTACCTGACACTATGTGGGAAAGAATTTACTGATAGGAAGAGGATTGAAGCCAATACACTTCCTTGGGGGATACCTATGTTAATACATTTCCCATAATTTTTGTAAAATTCTGGAAAAGCGGGGTCAGTCTGGTTATTTTTGTTGGATGTGAGACAGGCCTACCTTATAAGAGTTTCAGATGATTTTTTTGTTATCTCTGAACACCCATATTCTCTTTTAAAAAAGAAGAGCTCCAATCGAATCCAGTGTTTTGGTAAATGCTTCTTCAAATTTTAGTTTAAATATCGTCATGTACTTTGTAAAAAAAATAAAATCGTATTGACCAACTAGAATCACGTTAACAACTTCAGTTCCTCTTCTTCCTTTGTTATTGTTTCCTATTTTTCCAGTATTCCCTCATTTTCTCCCCATGAAGTCTCTTCCTTTCTTCTGTCCATTTTCCCGATTCTTTTATTTCTTCTGCTTTGAAAGCCTTCCAAATTTAGTATTTTGATTTTAAAATGGTTTCGTTCTGCTATTTCTGATTCTTTGATGTTCTTTCTTTCAAGATCTTTTCTTACTTCTGTAATCCATGCTATTGTCAATTTCTTCTTCCAGAAATAGAGGAGTATTGGTTTTGTTGGTCTATTTCCATCCATTCGGTAGATATGTCCAAAAAAGGTTAATCTTCGTTTGGCCATTACTTCAGATATTTTCTCTATATTTTTGTAGATCTCCTCATTACTTCTTATTTTCCAACCATCTGCAGTTTTTATTGCACCCATTATTTTTCTAATAATCCTTCTTTCCAGTACCTCTAGTTTGTCCATCTTATGGTTCATCGTTAGGCATTCAGATCCATATAAACATTCTGGTTGTACCACTGTGGTGTAGTGTTTTAGTTTTGTTTTTCTAGATGTACATTTCTTGTTGTAAATATTTTTGGTCAAACCATATGCTCTTTCCATTTTGTTAATTCTTACATCTATTGCAGATTTTTCTAGTCCATTCTGTTGTGTAGTTTCTCCAAGGTATTTAAATTTATTTACTCGCTCTATTTTTACCTATTTGTATTTCTGTGTATTTTGGTGCATTTTTATATTTGTCATGAATTTTGTTTTTTCAGCTGAAATTTTGAGACCAGTTCTGTTTGCTAATTTTTCCAGAATGTTTATTTGGTTAACTGCTTCTGTCAGGTTTTCTGAAAGTATTGCGAAATCATCCGCAAAAGCCAAGCAGTTTACCTTAATTCCATTTGTTTTCCTTCCCAGAGTTATTGGTTCAATTTTGTGATTTTTTTTTTTTTTTTTTTTTTTTTTTTAGCTCCGAATTCCAGATTCTTACAATTTTTTCTAGAACACAGTTAAACAGTAAAGGCGATAAACCGTCACCTTGTCTAACATCAGTTTTTATTTCAAAAGGCTGAGATACTTCTCCCATAAATTTGACTTTAGATACTGTACCTGTTAGTGTTTCACGAATTATGTTTGCTAGTTTTGATTTATCACCAAATTCTCTAATGACCTTATCAATCATTTCTCTGTCTATACAGTCAAATGCTTTCTTGAAATCTATAAATGACGCTAGTATTGGTTTGCTGGTTAACATTCTATGGCGAATTATTGACTTTAAGTTAAAAATTTGTTCTGCACAGGATCTTCCCTTTTGAAAACCACCCTGATATTCTCCTAGTTGTTTGTCTAAAGTACCTACCACTCTGTTGAGAATTTTTGATAATATTTTGTATGCCACTGGCAGAAGTGACACTCCTCTGTACTTATTAAATATTTTGTTTGTTTCTGCATACACTTCCAGCTTCATATCATAGATGGAATGAGAACTGACATAGGTTTAAATCTGAGAAAGCCCTTTTGTATGCATTCAATTTAGCAGACTTTTCTACATAAATATTTGCTTTTATTATATGACAGAGATGACCTGATAGGCTTACATTTTGAACAAGTAACCTGCAGTACTCTTTCTTTCTATGTCTGTCGTCACATAGTCGGTTATTGATGAAGGTTGTTTTGTCACTCCAGTTGGACAGTTTACTACTGATGTTGTGGTGAAGCTGCGGATGATATTAAAGTATACACTACTAATATCATCTGATTTCATTGTGTTGCTATGTAAATCCCCACACATGAGAACATTAATGTTTGGTCTAGATATTTTGTGTAAGCATTTGTTGAGTTTTTAGGAAAAAAGTCCATATTACCTTGGGGGGGGGGGGGGGGGGGGGATCCAAATAAACAAAATACAATTAATTTTTTTTTTGACATGTTTTTTTTCTGTTATTTCAACTGCCAATAATTCAAAATGTTTGTTTTCACTTAATGCTACAAGATACTTTCTGGTTTCAAAAGTAAAATCTTTTTTCACATGACCCCACCCCGCACCTTTCACGAAATTTGTACGAACAGAACAGGTCATATGATGTTAATGCAAAATACACAGTTTCATTTTCCCACACTAGCGCTCAGTGATACTTACAATGGCACTGTCTGGTGTTTGCAGTTCTAATGCAAGTTGCTAAACTTTTCTTTATGGATTGTATATTTTGATGAAATACTGTTAAACATTTAGTCTGCATATCGTCGTGGTTTCCTCCTCTTCATGCCTGACATTAAAGAATCCTTCAGATGGGATGGTTGCACAATTTTTTGCCTGATTGTTACACTACACATTTCACTTGCAGTTCTTTCTTCCTCTTCTGTTGGTGGTGTTTGTGTGTTGTCTACTGCTGTTGTGTGCCAACCCCCTCTTACTTACTCTGTGTGTGTCTAGTGTAATTTCATAAAAGAAACGGTTTAAATGACAGTGACTCCAGGAAATCATTTTGCAGCAGTTGCTGTATGCTGTAACTTAAGACAGTAACAGAAAGTGAAGTTCGCAAAATCACTTTTGTAGTCCGGAATATTGGCATGCATATTCCATGTGATGTAAAGGATAAGAAATGCTGGGAACAGTCAATAATAACATTGTTTTGCAATGTAGGCCTAGTTTATGGACTGCAGTATACTGTCTTTTTCGTAACAGAACCTAAAAATGACTTCAGCAGACAGCCATTGTGTAAACAGCTGTATTAAATAATGCTTGTTAAAAATGTGGTTTTGTGGCCTACTGAAGTGTTTCTACTGGTATACATCTATTTACTTGCAGTTTGTGACTATCGATCTGAATTTTAGTGATATAGCTAGTAAGCAAAATAAAAAAATCTTCCTATTGGCATAGTTAATGCCACCTACATTCATTTAAAGCTGCATACTTACCCATTTGCTTTAACCAATGACATCATCACCACTACCAGAACCCCTATTTTGAGCATATTGAAAATGACGACTGAAACATTGGTCATAACACTGTGAAAGAGAGGAGAGGGGGGGGGGGGAGGGAGGGGGAGAGAGAGAGAGAGAGAGACCACTTGAAACACCCATAAATAAAATTGACAAAACACGTCGTAGGATCACGGTATCCCAATCTCCAGTTCAGTTATATACCTCAACCCTACACTAGGATACTAATAACCCCCCACCCACAATGAATGGTGAATTATGGAAAGTGAATGTGATGACGTGTGGAATAGGACAAGACAGCGGAACTTGTGTGAAAATAAAAAAATCTCACAATGTGGCTCACTGTTTTTTATTAAATTAAGGGAGAAGATAGGCAAATCAGTGTTTTTTAATGAAATCATGAGATGAGGTGGGTGAATCAATGTTTATTTATAATAGTCGCCCGGCTGATATATTAATAGACAGTGATCCACCTACCTTCTGTCGTAATTTAATTAAAAGTATTGATTCACTTACTCAGTGGTTATGCCGGCACCTAAGAGTACAGTTTGTATTATGACAATATTCTGCATAAGATATCTCATTGTGCCAAAACGTAGGCCTAATTCCGTACGAGCCACATCGTGATGACTGCAGCACACCAAATGACGTGCTAACATACCTTACCACACAAACACTGGCCTCTATAACATTATTTCACTTCCACACCAAAACACATGTCATGGGTCAAAGCAGATGGATTGTATCCTACAACCAAGTATACACATGTATCATATAAACTGGTCTGTTCTTTTATTTAGGTTGTCATAAAATTCTTTATTTCTTTTCGCATAAGTACGGTTTGGTACCATGCCATTACTTATGAATCTAGCAATCTGATGTTTGGCATTCGTCCGTAGCATCCCATTTCAAAAGGTATTATCTTGTCACATTTAACTTCTTTAAAATGTTAGTATTTTCAAAATTGGCGTTCTGCATTTTATATCCCATCCACTTCTGCTATCATCAGTTATTTTGCTGGCCAAACACCAAAATTTGTTTGCTACTTCTGGTGTCTCATTTCCTAATGAAATGCATTTGTCATCGCCTACTTTTGTTGATGTTTATTTTATAACCACTCTTCAGAACACTATCCATTTCACTTAGCTGCTTTCGCAAGTCTTTGCTGTTTGATTGAATGTCATCAGCTAACCCCAACATTTCTATTTCTTCTCTCTGAACGTAAACTCCCTTTCCAAATTTCTCCTTTGTCTCCTTCACAGCTAGTGCAGTCTACATATTGAATGGGTAGGGTACCACTGTGTCTTACTCACCTCTCAACTTATCCCCACCTTCCCCTTTCCTGTCTTTCAACTCTTACAACTGCAGTATGGCTTCTGCACAAGTTGTAGGTAATTTTTACTCCAGTATTTTATCCCTGCTACCTCACAAACTACAAAGTGTGTAACCCAGTTAACATTGTCAAAAGCTTTCTCATAATCTAGATATGCTATAAGCACACATATGTGTGGCTTTTTCTCAGATTGGTGTAGTATCTTGTCACATATGAATGAAGAAAGACTACCTCAGGACCATTATTGCTTTTGTTAAGATCTAAGTTGGGAAAATGGCCAATATACAATTATAAACAATACGACCAATGGCGCTACAAATAACATCAGGACATTGAGTCCACTCGCACCTGCCACAGCAAGGTACAATCTATCAGCATTGGTAAGAATGATATAAAACTGCTATAAAAAACATATGAAGGTAGGTGTGGGGGAAAAGGAATTCTGTAGTCATTTACACAATACGTGCGCAAGTCTGCATCGATCACTTCCATTTCGGGACTTACTGATATGATAAAGGATAACACTATGAAGAGAATAAATTACTACTGAAGATATAGAGAAGACGTAGAGTCACAGGTACACACAACGAAGAGACTACTATACATTTATACATTTCAGCTTTCTCTCTCTCTCTCACTCACACACACACACACACACACACACACACACACACACACATAATAAAACCACTGTCTCTGGCTGCTGTGTTGGGCCACAGTGGCAGAGACAGTGTTCATGTGTGAGTTGTGCTTGTGTGAATGTGTCTGTGTTTTCTACTTCAGAAGCCTTTTGGGCTAAAAGCTAAAATATATAGCAGCCTTTTCATTGTGCGTGTCTGCAACTCAGTGTCTCCTCTATATAGTGAGGAGCACGCTTATCCCTTTCATAATATTGTTCTCATTTCATCCTGGACTTTTCCTTGTTTGACATGATAAACAGGCTCATGTTAGTGGAACGAGGCAGAACATCATCGCCAATATTAAAATAAGCATCACATGAAAATTCATTCTGTTTATTAAGATTCTCATCAGGTTCTTTGCTTTTGGCAGTATAAATTTCCAGCTACTTGAGCAAACCAAGACACTGCCCCTTGTTTGATCTGTGCAAAATCTCCATGTTACTGTCAGTATCTATGATTTGTGCTGATGAGGGTGCAGCTAGTGCAGTTCTATTGTGTGTAAGAGTATATTAAGTGAATTATGAATGTCCAAGCTGTCTGTCTTGTGTAGTCTTTTTGGCAGTCACCACTTGTTGTCTCAGAAACACCAGAGTGTAATTTCATGTTCTTTCCCTGTGAGGTGTCAAAATAAGTCCTGTGTCCTGATGTATTTTCTGGTCTGAAGGTAACTTTTACATAGGAACTTTCCAGTTTTATCATGCCATCTCAAGTGGTACGAGGAAGTGTATTTTCATTCATTGTTGTGCAGTATGTTACAACTATCTTTATCACAGGATGAGATGGATAAGGAAACTGTGACCTTGAAGTAGATTGTGAGAGCAAATAGATACCACAACTCTACAGCTACACATGTATACAGAAAATTAAAACATAGCCAATATAAACTTAAGTTAGGGAAAGAAATTTAATTTTGCAAGCATGACATACCGTGACACAACTTCTGGTAAAATTGGAAGTTTCTCACGTAAATCACATAAATCAAAGTTAACTGATGCCTTTGGAACAGAAAATACACTGAGTCCCAAAATTCGTCAAAACATCTCATAGGGTAAGAAGATGATGACTGGGGCATTCGTTTTGTAACTGGATTCATTTTCTGCATTTCTGTCTTAAAGTAAGTGTCCTCAGTATTTTTATTTATTAACTGAAGCTTATTGTAAAAATGGAGGTCTTAAGTAATGAAAAGTAGTTGGGTCATTCCATGTCAATTCAGCCAATTTGAGAAAATGTTACAGCTGATAGTCTCGGATTCAGCTGAAATTTAGCACGCCAATGCTACCAAGTGTGGAACACTCATATACAAAATTTTAGGTTCCCCTGCCAATTAGTTCCAGAATTATGGCTTGTGAAAGAAGGTGGCGTGATCCAGAAATTGCAACCCGCATCTGGCAATCTGTCTTCAGACCCAACTTTAGGTCTTAATAACTTTGCAACTATTCCGAACAGTCCATTGAATTTTTTACAACCCAGTAACACCCACTTAGAGAACGCGCACTGAATCAAAACACCAACAACATATTTCTGAGGGAAAATAAAAAATTCCAAAGTATGATTAAAAAAATGTAATACGTTAAAAGGTACATATTATAGGTGCCCTCTGCCAAATATAATTCACTCAAAAAGGGTATAATTTTTGTTTGTGGTAAGCTAACACACACAGAACTCATCTTGCCCATATCAGTCACACAAACAGAGTTATGTGCACACGAAAATACAAAAATTTGAAAAATTACCTGAAAACGTGGATTTTCGAAGTGTGGTAGCACAAGAGGGACAAGTGATATCCAAGCCAAATTTCAAACACTGCATAAGTAGACCACAATATAATATGTGGCAAAATTTCAACATGTTATTGCAAGGCATTCGTGTACAATAAAAGTTGACAGAGATGCATTTGGTTATGTTTCTTTTAACACGACTTAACAAGTAATAGTGATGAGACAGCAGTTGTTGGGAACCATTAGGCAACAGAAAGTTAAAAATGGTGGTTTTCAGGGACAGAATGAGTCATTGTTAGGCAAGAACAACAAAGAAAACGAGCAACAACTACAGGTTACTCACGTTTTTAAGATTCTAGTTCAGACTGGTCAGTACTGCTGTGAAAAGTCAGTATGGACGCAGAAGAGTGTACTAGTGGTGCGTTTGTTCAAACAAGTTGCGGTATTGGTAGAGCACAAGCATCTGAATGTTATAAAACAACATGTGGAACAAAATGTGGCATTCGCTTTGTGCTGTATGATCTGGATGAATTGGACCAAGATTTGTTGCTATGGAGATCCGGGATACACCCTGTGGGCACAAGAAGTACAGTTCCAGGAAACTTTAGCATTTGTTATCATCATATGAAAGTGTTTCTGGATAAGTATTCTTTCCTACAAAGAAGTTATTTTGATATATTTCGGATTCATAAGAAGACAGTGAAGTGTAGCCTCAGAGAAATTGATATATAATTCGGTATTGAATGAAGTCGGGTGATGCTGAGGGAATTAGATTAGGAAATGAGGCACTTGAAGTAGTAAAGGAGTTTTGCTATTTGGGGAGCAAAATAACTGATGATGATCGAAGTAGAGAGAATATAAAATGTAGACTGGCAATGGCAAGGAAAGCGTTTCTGAAGAAGAGAAATTTGTTAACATCGAGTATAGATTCAAGTGTCCGTTACTGAAAGTATTTGTATGGAGTGTAGCCATGTATGGAAGTGAAACATGGGCAATAAATAGTTTAGACAAGAAGAGAATAGCTTTCAAAATGTGGTGCTACAGAAGAATGCTGAAGATTAGATGGGTAGGTCACATAACTAAGAGGAGGTATTGAATAGGATTGGGGAGAAGAGAAGTTTGTGACACAACTTGACTAGAAGAAGGGATCGGTTGGTAGGACATGTTCTGAGGCATCAAGGGATCACCAATTTAGTATTGGAGGGCAGCATGGAGGGTAAAAATCGTAGAGGGAGACCAAGAGATGAATACACCAAGCAGATTCAGAAGGATGTAGGTTGCAGTAGGTACTGGGAGATGATGAAGCTTGCAGAGGATAGAGTAGCATGGAAAGCTGCATCAAACCAGTCTCGGGACTGAAGACCACAACAACAACAATTGAATCAGTGCATGGGACTTAAAATGAAAGCAGGACAAAAGTTATGTTCCAGGTGTGTTACACTGCTAAAAAATGAAGAATATTCTGATAATTTACATGACAGTGACGAAGAGTATCAGCCACCTACAACCGCAGCGCATGAGCAGTTAAATACTTCAGTGACTGCTCTTGGTTTGTCTCCCATGGAGACACACAAAGTTGGGAAAAGACACAGGACCAGCTATGGTAGAAGAAAACTACAAGAAGCTCAGATGGAATTAAAACACAAAATAGCTGACACACTAATGGTGGAAGAGGAAGAACTATCTGCTCCAAAGGAACAGGGATCATGTCAGAAATGCTCTGATTTGGACAAAATTGTGCATGATTTGAAAGAAAAATGTACCATATCCACACGTCAGTAAAAGGTAGCTATTCTTACCCTTGCACCTTCCAGCTGGTCTATTGACTACACTGCAAAGGAATTCAATGTTTCTACATATATGGTAAAGCAAGCTACGAAAATAAAAGCAACCCAAGGAGTGCTTCCACGACTTCAGCAGGCTCAAGGTAAGAAATTGAGTTCAGAAATAAAGGTGCTAGTGTCGGAGTTTTATGAAAATAATGACTGCAGCCGAATAATGCCTGGAAAAAAGACTATGTAACAGTGAAAATGGGAAATGTACGTGTACATGTGCAAAAAGACTGTTGCTATGCAACATATCAGAACTATATGTAGAATTCAAGGAAAGGTATCCCAATACGAAAGTAGGTTTATCATCTTTTTTCAATCTTCGGCTAAAATGGGTTTTGCCTGTAAGTGCAAGGGGCACACACAATGTTTGTGTATGTGAGACCCATCAAAATGCTAAGCTGATGTTTGCTGCTATAAAGGATTCTGGTCTGGATTACAAAGGTGCAATGAAACTGCTAGTGTGTGACATCAGTTCCTACCAGTGCATCATGATACACAGGTGTGAAAAGTGTCCCGGTAAGGCAAATCTTGCAAAATACATGAATAACAAACTGTATGGTGAATTCCTTATGGATGACGGTGAACTTGTTTCTTATCAACAATGCATACACATGGATCACGCATGTCTTGAAACAAAGCAAAGTACAGTGGAAGATTTTGTTGAAATGTGTTGTCAAAAAATAGACAAACTGACCACACACAGCTTCACAGCAACAGCACAATCGGCTTATCTCCAGTTTTGTAAGGATAATTTGAAACAAGATGAAATTATAGTAATACTAGACTTTTCTGAAAATTATGCATTTATAGTTCAAGAATTCTTTACAGACGAATGGAAAAACTAGTAGAAGGTGACCTCGGGGAAGATTAGTTTGGATTCCGTAGAAATATTGGAACACGTGAGGCAATACTGACGCTACGACTTATCTTTAAAGCTAGACTAAGGAAAGGCAAATCTACGTTTCTAGCATTTGTAGACTTAGAGAAAGCTTTTGACAATGTTAACTGGAATACTCTCTTTCAAATTCTGAAGGTGGCAGGAGTAAAATACAGGGAGCGAAAAGCTATTTACAATTTGTACCGAAACCAGACGGCAGTTATGAGTTGAGGGGCATGAAAGGGAAGCAGCAGTTGGGAAGGGAGAGAGACAGTGTTGTAGCCTCTCCCCGATGTTGTTCAATCTGTATATTGAGCAAGCAGTAAATGAAACAAAAGAAAAATTCGGAGTAGGTATTAAAATCCATGGAGAACAAATAAAAACTTTGAGGTTCACCGATGACATTGTAATTCTGTCAGAGACAGCAAGGGACTTGGAAGAGCAGTTGAATGGAATGGACAGTGTCTTGAAAGGAGGATATAAGATGAACATCAACAAAAGCAAAACAAGGATAATGGAATGTAGTCTAATTAAGTCGGGTGATGCCGAGGGAATTAGATTAGGAAATGAGAAACTTAAAGTAGTAAAGGAGTTCTGCTGTTTGGGGAGCAAAATAACTGATGATGGTCGAAGTAGAGAGGATATAAAATGTAGACTGGCAATGGAAAGAAAATCATTTCTGAAGAAGAGAAATTTGTTAACATTGAGTATATGTTTAAGTGTCAGGAGGTCATTTCTGAAAGTATTTGTATGGAGTGTAGCCATGTGTGGAAGTGAAACATGGACAATAAATAGTTTGGACAAGAAGAGAACAGAAGCTTTCGAAATGTGGTGCTACAGAAGAATGCTGAAGATTAGATGGGTAGATCACATAACTAATGAGGAAGTATTGAATAGGATTGGGGAGAAGAGAAGTTTGTGGCACAACTTGACTAGAAGAAGGGATCGGTTGGTAGGACATGTTCTGAGGCATCAAGGGATCACCAGTTTAGTATTGGAGGGCAGCGTGGAGGGTAAAAATCGTAGAGGGAGACCAAGAGATGAATACATTAAGCAGATTCAGAAGGATGTAGGTTGCAGTAGGTACTGGGAGATGATGAAGCGTGCGCAGGATAGAGTAACATGGAGAGCTGCATCAAACCAGTCTCAGGACTGATGACCACAACAACAACAACAACAACAACAACAGTTCAAGATGCCATCGAAGGATATCATTGGGACAACAGTCAAGCAACTTTCCAGCCATTTGCAATTTACTATAGAGGTGAATCAGGTGATGTGTCTGTCATGAACCTCTGCATTTTTAGTGACTGTTTAATTCGTGATGCTATTGCAGTTCATGCCCACATTCACACTGTCATGGCATATGTGAAAAACAAGCTCCCTCAGATACATTTTGTGAAATACTTCAGTGATGGGGCAGCTAGTCAGTACAAAAACTGTAAAAATCTCAAAAATTTATGCATGCATCATCATGATTTTCAGATTAACGCAGAATGGAATTTTTTCGCAACAAGTCATGGTAAAAATGTATGTGATGGTATTGGTGCTACCATTACCCACATGGCATCACGAGCAATTCTGCAGCACTCTACAGAAGGTCACATTCTAACACCTCTTCAATTATGTACCTGGGTACAGAAAAATATCGCTGGCATACAGTCATTCTATGTTTCGGAAAATGAGGTGAAATCATTAGAGGAGTTGCTAAAAAGCAGACTAGAACACGTTAAAACTGTTGCAGGCACAAGGACCCATCATCACTTCTCTCCAGCGGACTCTGATAATGTGCAGATGAGCAGACTGTCTGGTTATAACCATAGGTTCAAGCACAACATGTGTCTTCACATTGTGTCTGATTCAGGATTCAGAAGCAAAAGCAGCAACGTACTACCATGTTGCTATGTCATTGCTGTTTATGATGACAAATGGTACTTAGGATATGTTGCAGAGTGCTGTGAAGCAGAAGGTGATGTATTTGTGAACTTCATGGCACCAGCAGTACCAGCAAGATGGTTTCATTGGCCACGTTTGGCAGACGGGTGTTGGATTCCTTTTGAACATATTCTTATGACGGTTCCAGTTCCTACCACAGTGTCAAGAAGACAGTACAAATTGCCACTCAAGGTACAAAGTACAGTAGCTAAAGTGTGGGACAACTTCTGTTTGAAGCACAATCGACTGATTTTTAGCAATTAAGGTGCAGTAAACATTAATGATAGGTTGTGTTAATCTGTCTATATGTTGTTGCTTAGTGATTAAACAGTTGTGGGAGAGGATAAGAAGAGGCAGAACAGTTTACGATATGTTTTTACAAAATTGTGTTGTGGAACAATGGCCACATCACCAAATATATCTGTCAACTTCCATTGTACACAAATGTCTTGCATTAACATGCTGAAATTTTGAGATATATATCATTATGGTCTACTTATGCAGTGTGTGAAATTTGGCTGGGATACGACGTGTCCCTTTCGTGCTACCACACTTCGAAAATCCATGTTTTCAGGTAATTTTTCAAATTTTTGTATTTTCATGTGCATGTAACTCAGTTTTTGTGACTGGTATGGGCATGATGAGTTCTGTGTGTGTTTAGGCCACATTAAGCTTACCACAAAAAAATTTATACCCCTTTTGAGTGAATTATATTTGGCGTAGAGGGCACCTACAATGTGTACCATTTAACGTCCCCTATTTAAATTTTTTGAATCAAATTTTGGAATTTTTTATTTTCCCTCAGAAATATGTTGTTGGTGTTTTGGTTCATGGAGTGTGTTCTCTAAATGGATGTTATTGGGTTGTAAAAACTTCACTGGACTGTGTGGAATAGTTCCAAAGTTATTAAGACCTGAAGATAGATTGCCAGATCGGGTTGCAATTTCCGGGTCATGCCACGTTCTTTCACAAGTCATAAGTCTGGAACTAATTGGCAGGGGAAACTAATACTTTGCACACGAGTGTTCCACACATGGTAGAGTTAGTGTACTGAATTTCAGTCAGATCTGAGACTATGAGCTGGAGCCCCTGGTTGAACTGACATGGAATGACCCAGTTGTTAATTTTGCACTGGTTGCAAAATGTACAAACAAGTGTGAAAATGTGCAATGTACAATTTACTAAGAGGTTGTTTCATATATTTAAATCAAATCTGATAACACATCATGCACACGGAAATGTAGTACGTAAAGTAAGGGAAGGGTAACCACTCATCTGTAGCGGATTGATGCATGGAGCATGGAAGCACATAACAGAAAACAGTATTCATACTGGCTTTTGAGCAACAGCTCATTTTCTAGCAATAGGACAAACATTCACACATCCAAACGCACAATGCAGTGGCCATGACAAAACCAATTATTGATAGTCATTGTTGAGAGCTATTGGCTGAACTGATGGAGGTGGGGAGGGGGTAGCGAGAAAGAAGCAGGTCCTTAGACACATGACTCTGTGGCTGCACAACAAGACAAAGACATTACAGAGGATACAACAAAAAGAGATGTAGGGAGAAAGGAAGAAGAAGGGGTAGTAGGGAAGGGGAGGTGAAAATGAAGAGGCGGGAAAGAAAAGGAGAGAAAAGGGAGAGGGGATGAAGAGGTGAAGTGGGGGAGGGAGAGAGATGAAGGGGATTAATGCATGCAAGGGCAAGGGGGGGGGGGAGGTGGAGAAAGCAGTGCACAGTCTGGATGGAGAAGTTCACAACATAAGAAAAAAAAATGAGCATATGGTGTCATTGGCCGGGAGTTCCCAGGCGGAAAGTTCGGCCGCCAAGTGCAAGTCTCATTGAGTGCAATGGGCGACTTGCGCGTCGACAATGGGGATGAAATGATGATGATGACAGCACAACACCCAGTCCCTGAGAGGAGAAAATCTCCCTCCCCGAACTGGGAATTGAACCCGGGCCCCCATGCACGGCATTCAAACACGCTGACCATTCAGCTATTGGGGCGGACAAAGGCAAGGTGAGACAGTGGGAACAGATAAGCAGATGATTGTGAGAGCACAGGGTGTCTTGGAGAGACAGTACCTGTTGAAGTCATTTGTGTAGTAGTAGTAGTAGTAGTAGTAGTAGTAGTTGTTCAGCAGGTTCGGGAACTGGATGGTCGAGTTTGCGACCTGGAGCAGAAGGTGATGGGTAGGTGTATGGAGCAGATTTTGCACCTAAGTTGACCAGAAGGGAATGACTCATGGGGTACAGGATTGTGAGCAGGATTAGATTAGTGATGGACAAGGATGTTCTGTAGGTTGGGTGGGTGAGAGAACACACTTCTGGTGATGTGGTTAGGATTTTGGGTAGGATATCCCTCATTTCAGGGCATGACAAGAGGGAGTCGGAGCCCTTGTGAAGGATGTGGTTGAGCTTTTCGAGGCCAGTGTGATACTGGCTGATTAGAAGAGTGCTGGTCAGTGGCTTAGTAACATGGTTATCGGTATCAGAGGCGGCAGATGGCACGGAAGACTTGTTTATGGATGAGCTGGATAGCACGTCATGTGAGTAAAGGCTCTGGTAAGCTTATCGGTATATTTCGACAAAATCTGCTTTTTACTGCAGGTGTGGCATGGCTAGGCCGTAAGGAGGGGACTTTCAGATAGGGGATAGGTGGCAGCTGTCAAAATAGAGGTACCGTTGGTGCACTTTATACAAACGTATCTATGGAGACATCTGAGAGATGGAGATGACATCTAGGAAGGTGGGCATGATAAGTTGAGAAGTACCAGGTGAAGCAGATTTTGGAATAGGTGTTAAGGATGTGGGGGAAAGAGCAAAAGCTGCCCTTGCTGAGAGTCCAGATCATGAAAGTGTCATCAGTGATGATGTGGGTTGTCCCCTCATGGTTACTGAGGTGTGATACATGCCCTGCGCACCCACCTACCACCTCCTACAAGTCTAGTCATAGTTATATCCTGCTCAGTGGAAGGTAGGGTCACATGTGAAAGAAAGCATATGTTTTATGTATAGGTTGTGCTGCAGTCTATGTGGGCACAACATATGTCCAACTGGCTACTCACACAAGTGGCCACTACTAAACTGTGGCAAACTGCAGCTTGACTATCCAGTTGCCAAATGTGTTGCACACCACAACAAAAATGATTTCAAAAGATTCCTCACTACACGGGCCATTTGGATACTCCTTCAGGACAAGTTTCTTTGAACTATGCAGATGAGAATTATCTCTCAAATGCATTCTGCACTCTCGCAATCCCTCTGCCCTAAATCTACACTAATGTGGTCCTGCTGCCACACCTTGCATTTCCCTTCACTCTTCCATCCAGACAAATCCTCCTCCCAGATCATCCGCTACCTTATTTCATCCCCCTCCACCCCATCTCGCCCCCGTCTCCCCGCCCCCCCCGTCTCCCCGCCCCCCCCCCGTCTCCCCGCCCCCCCCGTCTCTCCGCCCCCCCCCCGTCTCCCCGCCCCCCCCCCCCGTCTCCCCGCCCCTCCCCAGTCTCCCCGCCCCCCCCCCCCCACCCGTCTCATTTTTACCTCTTCCTCCCTACCCCATTGTCCCCTTAGTTTTCCCTGCTTACATCCGTTGTTGTACCCTTTGTACTCTCTTTTTTGTGTTGCGTGGCCATGAAGTCATCTGTCTGATGACCTGCTTGCATTTGTACTATTGCTAATAAAAGAACTATTGCTGAAAAGCTAGTGTAATCTCTGTTTCCTGTTATACAGTTCTGTACTACACGCATTGATCCACTTTAAGTTAGTGGTTGCTTTTCCCTTATTTTACGTATCGCTACATGCAGAAATTCCCTTTATTATTATGCTGAAATGTATCTCTTAACTTAATTATTTTTATTTTAGGATGAAGAAGTTCCAGGCAGTATTTGTTATTCATTCTAACTACTGAGACCATGTTGCCTCAAGTATTGCTACATTTCTGTGGAACCCAAACTGATCTTCCTCAACATCAGCTTCCATCTTTTTTTTTTGCAGTCATGACAGGGTAAACTAAATTAACACCTTTCAGCATCTGCATTCCTGCTCTATCGAATTCTTTTTCGCTATAACAATGAAAACAATCAATTACTGATAAAATTATTTAATTGGATGGATAAAAAATCTACTCGTTAAGCGGTGGCAGAACACACACATAAAAGAATGTTGTGATTGGCAAGCTTTCGGAGCCAGAGCTGCCTCCAGGCAGAAGGGTGAATGAAAAGGAATGGACAGGTCTAGGAGAAGGAAAGTCACCCAGAACCCGGGAGACTTACTGTACGGGATGAGAAGGAAAGACTGATTGTTGAGGACTGCATCGGATGAGATCTGAAAACCTCAAATCTCGTCCAATACAGTCCTTAACAGTCAGTCTTTCCTTCTCATCCTGTACACTTGGTCTTCCGTGACCCACGGATCTGGGTGACTTTCCCGAAATCTACCCCTTTTTTTAGACCTTTCTTCCTACCCCTTCAACCCTTCTGCCTCAGGAAGGAGCCTCTGGCTCTGAAAGCTTGCCAATCACAACAGTCTTTTATGTGTGTGTTCTGTTGCCGCTTTGTGACTAGATTTTTTTTATCTATCCAATTAAAAAATTCTTCTCACTGTATCACATGTTCTACCTCGTCGTCTTCTATTTCCTCTTCTGTTTCTATACTGTTCCCTTGAAGTTCATTTCCCTTCCATATAGTAATGTAGGTTAAGATCCCACCTATGACATCTTGCAGCCATTCACCCTGACGGACCCTCGTTTGTGAGTAATTGATGGGAAAAAGTTTTGGAATTTTATATGTTGATAAGTAGGTTTAAAAGAGAAGCTTATTGTAGACTGGTTGCATGGTTTAATTGCTACCATAAGGCCTTCACATGCTGAAGGTGTGGATTTGAATTTCATCAACTGTCTTAATTAAAAAAAAAAATCTTTATCAAAATTACTTTAATCATTATTATTATTCAATTAATTGGTTGAAATTTAATTATTAATTTCTATTCTTTTGTCACATTTTAATCATCATAATAATTTTTTCATTTGTCTCATTTTTTCTTTATAGCATTCTGTTTCTGCTTGGAATTTTTGTGATTGTGAATTTAATTCTATTACAATATTTTAAAATGCCAATTATCAGTTAAAAAACAAAAGATGAAATAACCTACTTATTTTGACTTCATAGTAGTATCAAAAATGTATTTTTGATTACAAGATGTACATATATATAATTTTTTCTGGTAATCACCATACAAACATTTAAAACATAGCCTAAATTCCTATTGCACTGTGGACAAAATAAAGGAGATGAAGATTTAAACAAAAGAAGGGTTTATAAGGTAAAAGAAAATTAAAGAAAAATGAGAAATAGAAATTTTAATTGCAGTTACATGGACAAAAAAATAGGATGATATGATAAAATGAAGGAAATTAATACATAACATGAACAAAGATTTCAAGTGTAAAGAAAGAATGATAGGAAGAAAAATGAGAGAATATGAAGAAGCTGAATTGAAATCTAAAACTGCATTCAAACCAATTTATTGGCCAAAAATTATCCTCAAAGTAATTTTGATAAAAATTTAAAAATAAAAAAATTAAAGAACTTGACGAGATTCGAATCCATGACCTTCTCCATGTCATTGCCTTACCTTATCCATTACACCACACAGCCAGGCAGTATGAGGGAACTAGATTAAAAAGGTGTTGAGTGAGTGTCACGCAAAATTCTAAAATACTTTTCATCAATAACTTGGAAATGAGAGTCTACAAGTGTTTAATGGCTGCAGGGTGTGATACCTGGGATATTAACCAACATCATGGTATACATGCTTCTAAAAAGTTAGTCCCATCACTGCGCACGCGTCCTTCTTAATACTGGGTTATCAGAATTCTTCATGTCCATACAGTAGCTTCTCGTTTCTCAGAGGGTATCTCTAATATTACTAGGCTGTTTTTTTATATTATCTCGTTTCATAAGTTAAATTCATTATCTCATGTGTTGCCAAAGAATTTATACTGGGCCTTGTCTTTTTACATATACTGAAGTGCCAAAGAAACTGGTATAGGCATGTGTATTCAAATACAGAGATACGTAAACAAGCAGAATACGGCACTGAAGTTGGCAACGTCTATTTAAGATAACGAGTGTCTGGCGCAATTGTTAGATCGGTAACTGCTGCTAAAATGGTAGGGTATCAATATCTAAGTGAGTTTGAATGTGGTGTTACAATCAGTGCACAAGCAATGGGACACAGCATCTCCGAGGTAGTGATGAAGTGGGAATTTTCCCGTACGACCACTACACGAGTGTACTGTGAATATCAGGAATCCAGTAAAACATCAAATCTTCGATGCTGCTGTGATGGGAAAAAGATCTTGCAAGAACGGGACTAGCAACAACTGAAGAGAATTGTTTAATATGACAGAAGTGCAGCCCAGTGCAGATTGCTGCAGATTTCAATGCTGAGCCATCAATGAGTGTCAGCGTGCGAACCACTCAGTGAATCATCGTCGACATAGGCTTTTGGAGCTGAAGGCCCACTCGTGTACCCTTGGTGGTTGCACGACACATAAAGCTTTACATCTCAATGGGCCCATCAACATCAACTTCGGACTGTTGACGACTGGAAACACGTTGCCTGGTAAGACGTGTCTCATTTAGAATTGTATCGAGTGGATGGACATGTACGAGCATAGAGACAACTTCAAGAATCCATGGACCCAGCATGTCAACAGAGGACTGTTCAAGCTGTTGGAGGCTTTGTAATGGTGTGGGGTGTGTGCAGTTGGAGTGATATGGGACCCCTGACATATCCAGTTAAGACTGACAGATGACATGTATGTAGGCATCCTGTCTGATAGTCTGCATCCGTTCATGCCCATTATACATTCCACAAGACTTGGGCAATTCCAGTGGGACAGTGCGACACTCCATACGTCCAGAATTGTACTCGTCCGGATTTATGGACATCTCTGCAGAATTCTTGGTGCCAATTCCCTCTAGCACTATTTCAGACATTAGTCGAGTCCATACAGTGTCGTGTTACGGCACTTATACCTTCTCGTGGGGGCCCCTACATGACGTTAGGTAGTGTGCTACCTTCACTATTGCATCCCTCAAGTTTGCCTTTTCACCTTCTATTCAATTCCTTTCACAAGTTTGTCAGTTGTCACTTAATGCTTTCTTTTATACTCTAAACAACCTCTGTCAGTAATTTTTAGTCCTCCACATCTGCTACTGGAAATTTTGTGCAGTTTTGAAAATGTACTCAACATGAAATCTTCCAGTAGCACCAAGTCTCTTTCATGTACTTGATCTGCTTTTGTGATTCTTGAAGCAAGTATTAGGAGAGACAAAATTGTGTACTGTGAAAAACTACCAGACAGTGTCCCGTTCATGCTTTTCCCGTCAGTGTTCTCTTCCTACCATTTTTCCTTGTCTTCTTTTTCCTATTACTGAATGTCAACCACACAGCACAATCAAACTTTCATGTTCCTTTTATGTTGTAACTTATTTTAAACTCTTCATTTGTGTAGTTACTACACATATAAACTTCTACTGCTTGGCTTTGTGTCCATCTTAGTTACTATAAAATGCTCATTTATGCTGTTCATAATAGCTTACCAGCATTGTTATTCGTTATTGCCATTGTGCATTATCCCTTTTGATTTTCTGTTGAAAACCCTGTATCCACCTGACCAGTAGTCCACAACTTCCTGTCACAGCACATCATTAATTCTCTCTGTATTTGTATGACAAGATCCTACCCTGTTTCCAAATACACTATTGTTGTTCTTAACATGTTCTTTTTGCGTTTATGGTTTACACACTGTATTAATGTGGAAAAAATCGATAATTCTTAAAACTTACAGCTACTCTAGATAAAAATAGAGAAAAAGTGAAATGGAGCAAAGTGGAGCAAAATATAAGGAAAGTTATTAAAAATCTATTTGAGTTGAGATTTTTATTTTTACTTTCAAATATTTGCCAGGTTCTGTTTCAACATATTAACGCTGTCCACATCTAGACCAAGTGTCAGGGTCAATGAGGCATGTTTTAGCTTCCCTACAAAGTTCTGTGGTTTTTTATCTTTAAGTGGAGTGCGGCAGATGTTGTGGCCTCTTGGTTCAGTGCGTGCCACCTAAGACTGTGTGGTGAGTAGTGCTGTATCCTTTCTGTATTTTTACTTTACTCCCCCTACAAGCAGAACAGCCTAGAATGCTTTCCATTTTAAGATTCTTCGTGGCCTTTTATCCAGTGTAGATTCTGAAAGTGACAATGTACAGTCTAAATCGATCAAAGTTACAAACAGGTTCTGGGATTGTGTCAAGCAAAATAAAAAGAAATGTACAATGCAGATTTCTTCACACGAAGAGAATATCTTTTTTTAATTCAGTTCCTAATGGTGTGCGAAGGATTTATAACAAATTACTTCTTACGATAGCAGCAATTTGCCATATGTCTTCTTTGCCACAGCTGTTGTAGTGAGATGTTCATGAGCTACCATTATCCCAAGCTGCATTCTTAGGCAACTCGATACATAGATTGTGAAGAAATTGTGTTTACATACAACAAGCTTCGAAGCAATAATTTAGACCTGTGCACACGGTCTAGCTCTTTCAGAGCATCTGCATGCGTTCTTTGGATACATATTATTTATTTCTCTCTAGTCTTATTTTTAATCTGTAATAGTATTGAGTGTTTTAAGTTATTGGTCATGTTAAATACATGGAAATTGTACACAACTTTTGCATAAGTAATCCTTTAAAACGCTATGTGAATTAAATATCTATTAAAATTTAAATGTGCTGTTAGCATTAGCTTGTGCATTTAGGCAAAACATTCATGAACAGAAAATTGAACACACAGCTTAATTTTCAAGTGTACATGTTCACTGATAGTAGAAGTAGTGACTCCTTAAAGATGATTATGAATTTGAACTGTTCTGTATTCCTGCAGAGTTTGCTAAAAACCTTGTAACCTGTTTCAGATGTGCACTTCTGGCTCTGTAGCATATTGGGGCTATTTTTGTGGAGGTCTTTGTTAACATTGATATTGTGTTCATTGTCAACATCAAGTTTTATTTGCAGTCTCGTCTTTATCAATTAAATGTACTTTAAAGAACAGGAGAGCTTCCTCGATGTAAATTCACAGCACACAATGTCACTTGGATGTTGTAGCTTTGATGCACAGTTGTATAGAATGGACAAGAGGGACTGAAACATCTGCTAAAAATGGAGGAATACAAAATTGTCTTATTCAAGAAAGAATGTTACTGCACAGGTCTGCCAGCAAGTACAATGAAACTTTATGCGGCTGTAGCTGGTCATTATTTTGAATTGGCTGCAGTTCTCGCTTCCCAGACATCAGAGCATGTTGCTGCCCAGAGTATTGTTATCAGCTGACTTAAACCCCTGCGTCAGTCACTCGTGGGCTAATGCAGTACTGTACTCGGTGCCTTCCTTTTTTTATCACCTAAATGAAACACTAATTTTATTGATACATTTGTCACTGAGCTCTACGAGCTTGCTCAAAGATCTATTTACTTGGCCACAGTTTACTCCAGAACAAATGTAACGGATAAACATCAGTGTTTTGCATCAAAATTGGTCTACAATGTACATTGACTTTTAGTACAGTTCTGTTATTTTTTTATCGAGCCACTATTAAGTTGTTAGTGCCTTTCGTTTTATAATGGAGCTGTTTTGTTATGTACTTGCAGATTTTGATTTTCAAGTTGCAGAGCTGTAAATATAATTTGAACTATGGTGTATTACACTGTCCAGTCACATTAACATGACCGCCGTCTGTGTCACAGCTCTCAGTGGACGAGTGTGGTTGAAAGAACACTCTGACAAGTTCACCATACTCTCCCCACCACCAAATTCCCCAGATTTAAACTGATCGAGAATCTACGGGACCACCTCCGTTGGGCTGCTTGCGCCATGGACCCCGAACCGAGAAACCCACATCTGGCCACGCCACTGGACTCGGAAGGGCTCCACATCCCTGTCGTTACCTTCCAGAACCTGCTGACTTTCTTTCTTATTATGTGACAAGGTTGTTATCGAAAACTGTGATATAATGTGGAAGACTGAATATCTTATACTGAAATCTTTATTATTATTATTATTATTATTATCAAACTGGCTTAGATTTACAGGTCCATATGCACTTGACCTATGTGGTTCCTCATCTCTCGAAATGAACACAGCAACAATAAAATTGTAAATGAGCAAGAAAGAACTTTGCAACGTAGATACCCTGCATTATGACAGCTGTACTAAATGAACCAATCCCTTTACCATCCCACTGTGGGTCTGGGGGTAACAATAGGCCAGAGGTATTCCTGCCTGTCATAACAGGTGACTAAAAGGAGTTTTCACACATTTTGGACTTATGTAATGGTCCCCTGTAGGGTTTGACCTCCATTCTTCAAGATTTTCCCGAAGAGCGAGCCAATTGGGGAAGGGCACCTTATATGGTGCATCGTGTCCACCATGCATTGAGATCTTAAGCCCACTTTCTTGTCGCCACATTTCAGTCCCGCTCAGTCTCTATCTGTTGGGTGAGGACACCTTCCTGGGTACGTTTTCCACCATGCACTATGCCGTGTCACTTTCTGCGTCGACAATGACCATGGCCTTTTTGCACCTGACAACCAGCATGGTAGCCAGTCTGTTGTGGTGGGGCTGCCATGTACCGTGTTGGTTGTAGCCCCCTGACCACACGGGGATCACTCTGCTGATGCCTGCGCCATTAACTCCTCACGTATGCCAAAGGGTAGATGCCCATCCCCCTAGGGCATCGGGACTCCCAGCAATGGCCATCCTGCCAGGTGGCCTTTGCTGTGGCTGGGTGGCGCCCATGTGGAGGGCCTTGGTTGGAGCGGGTGGCATCATGGTGGATGACATGCGATGAAGTGTAGTACATCATCTCCTGCTGGTGGTGAAATACCAGCAGTCTCTAAGCGTTTACTGGCTCAAGTCAGTGCACAGAAGTACGACCCCAAATCGTTCTCCTCCCTGGCCTCACCATGGGAGGAAATTCAGGCTAAGGATGGCAGCGGCTCTTATTCACCCTGGTACCTTGTATATCCGAGAGCTGATTGGGAATCTTTCATGACAAGGATGCCACAGTTTTTTTGTTGAGCATTTGGAGGACAAGTTTGGGGAGGTGGAGGGCTTGTCCAAAATGAGATCTGGGTCAGTCTCAATTAAAACAGCATCCTCTGCCCAGTCATGGGCATTACTTGCTTGTGACAAGCTGGGGGATGTTTTTTAACCATCACCCCCCATAAGAGCTTAAATCTGGTTCAGGGTATCATATTTCACAGGGACCTTCTTTTGCAGTTTGACGATGATCTGTGCGCCAATTTAGAGCAGCGAGGTGTACATTTCGTTTGGCATGTCTCCCGGGGTCTGAAGGATAATCAGGTTGCCCAAGGTGCCTTCATCTTGGCCCTCGAGGGTGATACATTATCTGAGGTCAAGGTGATGGTCTACAGCTGTGGTGTAAAACCCTATATCCCTCCCCCAATGCAGTGCTTTAAATGTTGGAAGTACAGTCATATGCCTTCCTGCTGTACTTCCAGCATCACATGTCGAGATTGCAGATGCCCATCACATCCCAATGCTCCATTTGCCCCGCCTCTCATCTGTGGAAACTGTGAAGAGCACCATTTGCTTTGTCCACCAGATTGCAGGATTC
This sequence comes from Schistocerca americana, assembly GCF_021461395.2. Taxonomy (NCBI): domain Eukaryota; kingdom Metazoa; phylum Arthropoda; class Insecta; order Orthoptera; family Acrididae; genus Schistocerca; species Schistocerca americana. Next base: position 720,434,057 of record NC_060123.1, read on the forward strand.
TCCAGAAAGAGAGGAGAGTCATGGAGTACAAGACCTTGGACCGACTGAACCTACACTGAGGCTAAGAGGAAATTTGCACTCTTACATCCTGTACATAGTCTTACACTGCCGCTACAACAGTTCTAGCCCCATCAGCTCAACCAACCCCAGTCAGCTCTCAGAGCCAGAAGACTTCACCTGCCCCCTTGATGATGGGGGCACTTCCCTCCCTGTTGCTCCTGCACCACCTACTTCAGGAGCAACACCCCTAACCTCACCCCCCCCCCTCCCCCCCCCCAAACATCGGGGACGTCCGTCCCAACTTCTAAGCCGGAGAAGCATACAGCTTCTTCGGCTGCTCTTGCTAGGAAGGGGTCTCTCGAGTCACTCCCTTCCCAGGTTTCTGCTAGTGGGAAAGATGACACCCGCCAGTGGCTTAAGAGCCCAAAAGCAGCTGGTCGCAGGGCTTCTCGCTCATCCTCAGTCTCGGAGACTGCATCAGTGAAGTCCTCCCAGTCAGGGAAACCCAAGGAACAGTGAGAGAAATCCAAAAGGAGGTCCCCAAGACTAAAGGAATTGAGGTGGAACCCACACTACCGCTAGCTCCAAGTTCTGCATCTGTGAATGAGGTGGAGATACTGGCGTCCACTGAGGACCTAGATCTCGCCAGACCCTCAGACAAAATGGATATAGACTGCTCAGGCAAAAAGTCGGTGGCAGCAGGTGACCCTAAGGCGTAAACTGCGTCATTGAAGGTTCCATGCGATCCCAGTCTCACGATGACATCATCCTCCAGTGGAGATGCAGAGGTTTTTTCCACCACCTGGCTGAGCCACGGCAACTGTTCAGCTTTACACTGGCTTTCTGCTTTGCTCTCCAGGAAACCTGGTTCCTGGCAGTGCGGACCCCTGCACTCCACCGCTATAAGTGATACTACAGGAACTCTAGTGACTGTAATCGAGTGTCAGGTGGAGTTTTCGTTTATGTCCTAAACTCAGTCTGTAGTGAAACTGTGCTCCTGCAAACCCCTCTTGAAGCTGTGGCTGTCAGAATGAGGAGGATGCAGGAAATAATTTTGTGCAACATATATCTTCCTCCAGATGGTATAGTATCCCTGAATGTATTAACTGCACTGATTGATAAACTCCCTAAACCTTTCCTACTTTTGCGAGATTTTAAAGCCCAAAAGCCCTTGTGGCGTGGCACTGTGTTTACTGACCGAGGCAGAGGTGTCGAAACTTGACTGTCTCGGTTTGACCTCTGCCTCTTAAATACTAAGGCCGCCACACATTTCAGTGTGGCTCGAGGTACTTACTCGGCCATTGATTTAGCAATTTGCAGCCCAGTACCTCACCCGTCTATCCACTGGAAAGCACTTGGCGACCTGTGTGGATGTGACCACTTCCCCATCTTCCTGTCACCGCCCAGGCACCAGGCCCACGGACGCCTGCCCAGATGAGCTTCAAACAAGGTTGACTGGGAAACTTTCACCTCTGCTGTCACCGTTGAATTCCCCCCCCCCCCCCTCAGCCCCCCCACCCACCCCCCTCCCACGGGAAAATTGATGTGATGGTTGAGCAGGTGACTACAACAATTGTTCCTGTGGCAGAAAACAAGATCTCTCGCTCTTTAGGGTTCCGCCGGTGAAAGACAGTCCCTTGGTGGTTGCCAGAAGTCGCTGAAGTGGGGACCAGACCCCAACAGGTATTCCTGATGTTAACATAAATGGCGTGTTATCTACCGACGCAAATGCTATTGCCGAGCACTTTGCTGAGCACTATGCTCAAGCCTCTGCGTCGTAGAATTATCCCCCCCCCCCCCCCCCCCCCCCCGCCCTGCCCCCCGCCCCCCTCCCCACCCCACCCCACCCAGCCTTTCGCACTCTCAAACGGCGGCTGGAAGGGAAAGTCTTCTTGTTTACTACACACCACAGTGAATCCTATAACGCCCCATTTACAGAGTGAGAATTCCTCACTGCCCTTGCACATTGCCCAGACACAGCTCCTGGACCAGATCGGATCCACAGTTAGATGATTATACATCTCTCATCTGATAACAAGCGATATCTCCTCGTCATCTTGAACCGTATCTGGTGCGATGGCATCTTTCCATCGCAGTGGCGGGAGGGCACAATCATCCTGGTGCTCAAACCTGGTAAAAACCCACTTGATGTGGATAACTATTGGCCCTTCAGCCTCACCAACGTTCTTTATAAGCTGCTGGAACATATGGTGTGTCGGCAGTTGGGTTGGGTCCTGGAGTCACGTGGCCTACAGGCTCCATGTCAGGGCGGCTTCCGACAGGTTCGCTCTACCACTGATAATCTTGTGTCCCTAGAGTCTGCCATCTGAACAGCCTTTTCCAGACACCAACACCTCGTTGCTGTCTTTTCTGATTTATGAAAAGCATATGACACACCCTGGCGCGACATCATATCCGTGCCACGTTGTATGAGTGGGGTCTCCGCGGCCCCACTTCCGATTTTTATCCAAAATTTCCTGTCGCTTCATACTTTCCATGTCTTAAGTTTGTGACTCCCATAGTTCTCCCCAGATCCAGGAGAGTGGGGTCCCTCAGGGCTCTGAATTGAGTGTCTCTCTATTTTTAGTGGCCATTAATGGTCTAGCAGCTGCTTTAGGGCCGTCCATCTCACCTTTTCTGTATGCAGACGACTTCTGCATCTCATACTGCTCCACCATTACTGGTGTTGCTGAGCGGCGCCACAGGGAGCCATCCACAAAGCGCAGTCATGGGCTCTAGGCAACAGTTTACAGTTTTCGGCCGCACCTGGGGTGCAGATCGATCTACACTGCTGCTGCTCTACAGAGCCCTTGTCCAATCCCAAATTGACTATGGGAGTGTGGTTTATGATTCGGCAGTGCCCTCAGCGTTACATTGATTTGACCCTGTGCACCACTGTGGTGTTAGACTAGCGACAGGAGCTTTTAGGAAGAGCCCAGTGACCACCATACTGGTGGAGGCTGGGGTCCCTCCATTGCAGATCAGACGTACACAACTGCTTGCCAGTTATGCAGCACACATTCGTAGTTCTCCTCAGCATCCGAATTGCCATTTCCTTTCCCTGCCTGCGGCAGTCCATCTCCTGCATCGGCGGCCCAGGTCAGGGCTGATTGCAGTTCGCGTGTGGTCCCTTCTCTGCGAACTTGCGATCTGTTCACGTACACCTCAATTGTGAACGCCTTGGCTGCAGCTTTGTCTGGACCTTTCACGTGGCCCTAACGACTCCGTTAACCCTGTGGCTCCCCGCTGTCACTTCCTCTCGATTCTTGACGTGTTCCGGGTCTCTCAAGTGTTTTACACAGACGGCTCGATGGCTGATGGTCTTGTTGGCTTTGCCTACGCTCATGGCTGCCATATTGAACGGAATTCCATACCCAATGGTTGCAGTGTATTCACTGCAGAGCTGGTGGCCATTTCTCATGCACTTCACTATCTCCGTTCATGCCCTAGGTAGTCTTTTCTTTTGTGTACTGACTCCTTGAGCAGCCTGAAAACTATCGACAAGTGCTATCATTATCATCCTTTGGTAGCGTCCATCCAGGCATCCATCTATGCCCTGGAACAGTCCAGTCGTTCAGTGGTGTTTGTCTGGACCCCTGGCCATGTCGGAATCCCAGGAAATGAACTTGCTGACAGGCTGGCCAAGCAGGCTACGTGGAATCCGCTTCTGGAGATCGGCATCCCCGCAACTGACCTTCGTTTGTTATTATTTTTCAGCTTTTGGAGACGGAATGCCAAAGTCTCAGTACGCACAACAAACTGCGAGCCATTAAGGGGACCCTAAATGTGTGGAAGTCCTCGATGAGGGCCTCTCACAGGGACTCTGTGGTTTTCTGCTGGCTCCACATTGGCCATGCCTGGGCGACCCATGGGTACCTCATGCGCCGTGAATACCCACCTCGGTGTTGGTGTGGCGCCCAGTTGACAGTGGCCCATATTCTTCTGCTCTGTCCTTCCTTGGCTGCCCTGCAACTTCCTCTTCGGTTGTCGGACTCATTATCATTGATTTTAGTAGACAATGCCTCATCGGCTGATTGGGTTGTACGTGTCATCCATGAGGGTGGGTTTTATCATTTGATCTGAGTTTTAGCGCATATCCTTTGTCCCTCTGTGTCCTCCACCCTAGTGCTTTTAGGGTGAAGGTTTAATGTGTTGCAGGGTTGCTTGCTTTTCCTTTTTATTTTCATGATCGGCCAGCCATTGTAATCTGCTTCCTTGTTTTACTCTCTTCTGTTTCTTGCATCTCTGTTTTCTTGTTCTCTTTTGTTCCTTTTAGTGGTGGTCTTTCCTTTCTTTCTGTTTTGTGTTATATGTCTTTTCTGTTTTATTAGGAACAAGGGACCGATGACCTTGTAGTTTGGTCCCTTCCTCTCTCTTTTAAACCAACCAACCAGTACCTGTAACATTTCAGTCCGTAACAACAGAATTGGACGAAACAGTTTAATAGTCAAATTTGTGTAGAGCTGTAACAAGAGAAGTATTGATAGAAAACAGACAGAAGATACAACAGTGCACCTTTGGCTCAGTGTGCTCACTTTGACTCCAGAATAGGCCCTTTGTTTTTGCTAATTAAGTAGTTTTAAATTACTTTTGGAGGTAGGGTTTGCAGCATGCCGGGTCTCCTCTGTTAGCAGCGTAAAAGAGGTACAACCACGGCTGCTAAGTGCTTTTAGATGCAGTTAGCCCTCTGTTCTGCCACACCTAAGTTATATTTTAAGGATGGGACTTTTGAGAAGGCAGAACACTAAGGATCTCTTAGCCTGTCTAGCCAGTGGTGAAGGAACAGTTCAACAGGTCTTTATACTTCCTCCGGGACTGTGGGTGCTGTTCATGCCTTCAGCATTTTGACTATAACGAATTGGGGCTGGGACAGTTGTGGGATGGGCAGTCGCTGTCATCTGCCGAGACCTGGGGACCGCTTGCCTGTCCGCATCCACCTGCAGACCTGATTCTTTCTCCCACATTGTTCTGCTATTGTCAGTCCATCTGACATTTGTTGCATCTTTTGCCTTCGAAATTCTCTGTTACAAATCTCCCAAGTGCAAGCCATTTCCATTACTATTTCAGCCCTCAGTTGGGTTGGTTGCGGGTCAGATGTGGGTGATGTATCTCTTGCCACAAGTAGGCCCTGAGGGAGCCTTCATCTGCCATCTGAGCTACATAATGGCCTGACCCGTATAGTTTTATCACTCAAAAAATTATTCCTCGCCTCTGGCATCAGTATTGCTTTTAATGTACACATTTTCTCATTCCTGCACGCTTTCATAATTCTATCAAATTTCTGTCAGTGTGACGAACTCGGGACAAACTGCTCTTTACCGAGGAACTCATGACCTCACTGTTTAGTCTCTTAAATCACGGGCCGACCTATGTTTCTAACTGGTCTGCGTTGTAGAAGGGAGGAAATGGGACTCTTTCATTTCTGTTAATTGACAATTTATGCATTGTGAATTAATTGCTTGCAGCTTAGCTTTGACTAGTTTGCAGTATATGTGAAGAAACTTGACACTTTTGTGCAGGAATATGTCTGCCGAAAAAAGAGTGAGGCTTCTGGAGGCAGCTTACGATGGAGCTGTGGAAGAGCTGAAAGAACTGCTGTGTGTGGGGACGGACGTAGGGTTGAGGGACGAGCACGAGATGACTGCCCTGCACTGTGCGGTGGAAGGCGGAAGTGTGGAGGCGGTCAGAATTCTCCTTGACAGTGGAGCAGACGTGAATGCCAGGAACCAGGAGTGGGACACGCCGCTGCACATCGCTGCGTTCTTCGGCTACGTGGCCGTCGTGCGGCTGCTGCTGTCAGTGTCGGCGGACCCGAGTCCCAGCTGCCAGAAAGGGTGGACGCCACTGCACTGGGCAGCACAGGAGGGGCACGCCGAGGTGGTGGCCGCACTTTTAGGTGCGGGAGCAGACATGCGCATCAGGGACGTAGAGGGGAGGACGCCGCTGGACCTCGCCAGGCAGTACGGCAGATGGGAGCTGGTCACTATTCTCACATAAGGGCGTCAGTTTACTATGTGTGTGAGTAGCTATCAATTGCACTGATAACTAGAGACTGGATTATGGGTAATGTAAAAGGTCAAAATATATGTATAAATTGCTTAAAATATGCACGACAAATGTTGAAACGTACAAGATAAAGTAATAAAAAACATAGCAGTTACTGTGTGCAATATGTCTCAAAGTTGGACCTGTGCATTTCGATTGCAAGAAAGAGCGCTGGACACATGAAAAATTTGGACATTTAGAATGGTTGTTTCGTGACCTGTATACTTTGTGGTAGAGGTTTGGCAGTGTCGTGTTTGAGCTTAGTTTTTAAAAACTGCAAAAACAAGATGCACATCATGTTTCAATAGCTGCAAAACGATTGACATGCACAGGTCCACCTTTAAGATATATTGCACGCAGAGGAGCATGGATGAGGAATTTGCGATATTTTATTTTAGAAACAACATACAATAAGGAACTTTTTTGAAGAACATTAACATTTAAATAATATTATTGGACTAAAGAATCATTTACAAATTGTTTAAATTTTGCTGCTATTTTAAATATCAACAATCAGGTACAGCTCCAAAGGTTCAAAGCCTGGGCTATTTTATTCAATAACTGAACAGATTCATTCAGTGCCAAATCGTGAATTTCTAGCTTTTTAATACTCTCAGGCCTGAGTACTAATCACAACACTCTTTTTTTTTTTTTTTTTTTTTTTTTTTTTTTTTTTTTTTTTTTTTTTTCCTTAGATACTTCCTTGCATTGGCAAACTGCCACAGCATCTGCACTATAAATATACTATACTACTACTATCAAAGTCCTTTACTATCGCTTTGATGGCCTTGAAATGTTTATTGTGAAACAGCAGAGCTTCAACCCACATACCCCAACAATTTAACACTGGTTCAGGAGTTCAAGGGCAGATTTAGCAGTTTTTCTTTGTAGGTCTCGGTGTGAGCAAGTGCCTTAGGAAACACATTCTTTGTGTATGAAATCAGTTTATCAACATTCTCAAATGTGGATTGTATTTCCTCAGCAAGGTGATGTACAACATGAGCAAACACATGACATGCAAATTGGCTGGCATATACCCTCTGAGAAACAAGAAGCTGCTCCACAGACATGAAGAATTCCGATGACAAACCAGTATCAACAAGGACACTTCCCCAGTGGTGGGACTAACTTTTTGAAAGCATATGTACCATGATGTGTGTTAATATCCCAGCTATCACACCCTGCAGCCATTAAACACTTGTAGACCCTCATTTCCGAGTTATTGATGAAAAATACTTCAGAATTTTGCATGACGCTCAATACCTTTTTAACCTAGTACCCTCATATTACCTGGCTGTTTGGTGTAATGTATAAGATAAGGTCCTGACATGGGAAAGGTCATGGATTCGAATCTCGTCAAGTACTTCAACCAGGTGGCAGGCGTGTCGATTCTGCCAGTGTGTTCTCTATCAGTAATAAGTCTGGTTGCCTCTCGCTTACCGATCGTGCTGTCATAAATCACAGTCATTCTGTGAGACATTGAAACGAGATTGAGCTCAAGTCAGCCCGTCCAGATTGTTCTAATATTGTAAACACAGAGCAAAAATATTCATAGTCACTAGGTTTTAGTTAACCCTTTGACTGCTGCGGACATGTTAACTTGTCATGCCTCGCCGTTCCCCTGGTGCGGCCTTGGGTCTTCCCTACAGCGCTAAGGACTTGTTTACGCATCCTGCGCCACCGGCCTTCCCACCGCTAGGGACTAATTCAGGCTCGCTGAGTCACAGCTACCTGAGCCCTGCGGACGTGTATACACACAGAGCTGTCTTTCCACCCTGCTCTTCTTGTAGCTTTTCAGTGGTCTGACTGTGTAGTTCGAGAGTGTATATGTTTGTTGCTGTGTTCACTCTTTGCAGAATTTCACTTAGATTCCTGTATTTTCGTCAGTTTTCTTGTTTTCTATGTGAGAAATGTCACCTCACAGTGGTTGCACAGATAAAGAAATCCTGGATATGCTCACTAAGAGCGACAGTGAGTGTGAATTATCTGGTGTTACTAACAGTGATGAGTCTTCAACAGAATCTCAAAGCTGTAGTCCTCAGACCGAGAATTACAGTCAGCAGTTCCTCTGAATCCAAGGAATCAGAAAGTGACATGAAACGGTTTGGAAAAGAGCGCACTTAAGCGAAACATTTGACTGGAAAGAAACCAATTTCCAGCCGTTAAACCATTACTTCTGTGACTCGAGTTCAGGACACAAAAGTCAGTTAGATACTGACCCAAACATTCTTTCATTTCTTGTGATATTTATGTCTCAAGAACTGTTGAAATTTATTGCAGACAAAACAAATTCTTTTTTACGTTTACACCAGGGAAAATACTACAGAATCTGTGAATTCTCGACTGTCAAAGTGGAAGGACACTGGATTTGAGGAAATGTATTGTTTTGTTGCTGTTTGCCTTCCAATGGCGCAAGTTAAAATTAAGTGATTACTGGTCCAGAGATACACTTTTGCACACACCAGTTTTCAGCAAAATTATGTCCCAAGACCGTTTTTGTCTACTTCTGAGACAGTTGCACTTCAGTGATAACTCTGCGAGTACTGGAAGCAACAGTCTATTTAAAATTAGGACGATTGTTGACAAAGTTCTTAAGATGTTTCATAATTCATTTCGCCCACATCACAAGCTTTGTATAAATGAAAGTCTCTTGCAGTTAAAGGGACAATTATCCTTTAAGCAAGTTACTCCAACCAAGCGAAGTAGTTTCGGAATGATGAAATTTGGATTGTGTAACTGTCAGAGTGGGTATATTTTAAATTTTATTGTATATACAGATGCAACAACAGAAATTTGGTTCTACAGTTTGGGACAAAGTGGCGACGAAGTGGCAACTCTTATGGAACCATATTTGGAACAGGTTCATATTCTATATGTCAATAACTGGTACTCCAGCCTGGACCTGTTCCTCTGGCTTCACAACCACGGAACAGCCGCATGTGGCACTGTTCATAAGAACAGGCGCAACATGCTAAAACTGCAGAAGAAATTAAAATGAGGAGAAACTGAGTTTAGGTCCACTGACTAGATCCTTGCTATCAACTGGTGTGATACGAGAGAGGTGTACATGTTGACCACAACTCACGCAACACAAATGGTTGAAACAGAGAAGACTGACTGAAATATTGGCGAAAAAATAAAGAAACCGCAATGTGTTGTAGGGTACAATTAAAGTATGGGTGCAGTTATCCGTTGTGACATGTTGCTGAGCTCAGTGGGACCTGTGCGTAAGACTGTGAAATGGTATAAGAAATATGTTTTTCACATTCTGGATTTGCGCATTCTAAATGTTCATGCTCTCCACCAGTCGGTAACAGGGCGAAAAATGGCACTCGCACAGTTTCACCTTTCTCTCGTAAGGGAGATTGTAGAAAAATATGCTATAGAATGGAGAAAAGCTGGTAGGAGAAGGTGCTACAATGACGAGAATATTCTGCGATTCACAGGGAGACATTTTCTGGCTGTTATCATGAGTGAACATCTGCAGAAAAGTACACTAATGTGCAGTTGCGTGGTTTGCACAAAACAGAAAGTGCACTGGGAAACTAGATACCAATGCAAAACTTGCAACATTCCATAATGTGTTGCACCCTGGTTTGAGGCTTATCATACAAAGAAGCATTACTAAGCATTGCGAACTAAATCTGAGAAAATCTATTGACGCTTCTGAATGAATTACTAAAAAAAATAAAAAAAGGGGGGGGGGGGCAAAAATGTAAAAAAAAAAAATATAAATATATTTTAACTTCACCAGTGCTGGTCCAAAGCCTGAATCAAAAAGAAGGATGGGAAATAGATGCAATAGGTGTAAAATTATTTAGGCGAAGGCTGACTTCTTCATATGTAGCAGTTTACTGGCAAATGAACGGACTTGGCGATTGAGATGGCGCAATATCTGTACTGTGGCAGATGTAATTATGCCAAGTTCATTGCGCCAGTATAACAAAACCTATACATTAATCTGCATACGGTACATTTAAATTATTAACACATAACATGGACACTTATATTCTTTTACCCTTAACAGTACAAATGTATATCATACTTGGTCTACTTGTACAAAACAAGTTTTCCATTAGCTCAGGAGGTGTAAGAAGCCAAACTTCGAAGTTTTTTCGGGCACCTAATTTTTTGGCCGATTTACCTACAATTTTCTAAGAACGCATAAAGTTGTGCAAGATGGCCAAATTTTATTTCTTAACGAAAGCTATTGCCCGAGATATTACAGCTCAAAGCCGCCAAAACTTCACACTGGCTCTGCGCGAGTCATATTCAGCCGAGAAATACTCAGCACAGGGCGGGTTGAGCAGTATGGGCCGATCTGGTCTCGGCAGCAGTTCTGAGAGACAGGCACACAGCGCACCAAGCAGGTCAAAAGGTTAAAATTTGCAGCAATCAGTGAAAAGGAGCCAAATATGCAAATTCATATGCAACATGCAAATGCATATAACCTGATCTCTACTTGTGACCATTAAAATAGAAACACCAGTAACTATAAAATTGTATGAACAGAGCTGCCACATCTGGCAGCTATGACAGCTGTAGTTTGTCCGAATTGTGCGCAGGTAACACACGGGTATGTTGTTCTGTGCTGCTTCGACCCTGTGCCAGACTTCACCAGTTGCAGTGGCCAGTTAGTGGTGGCTGCCAGTCCATCGAGAACCCACGATTGGACATCTGTACTGCCTTACACGCTACAGTGTAAGGTGCAAGATCATTAATAGTGAAACCTAAAGATAATTTATTTTAATTTCTGCAAGTGTAGAGACAACAGGAATGTACTCTAACAAGTACAATAGATCAGCGAGTGTAAACAATGGCAATGGTATAAAAGAAATTCAAAATTGAATTTTAAGTCCTCCTTTTAAATCAAATCACCTGTTTACACCAAATCCTTCCAGCATCCCTAACAAGGATAGTGTAAAATAGCAGCAGCTCAGTAGGACAAAACCACACTGCCAATCACACCCACACACATTTTCTTACCGCCCAGGCATTCACACACTTGACCTGGATTGGACACAGCTCCATGGCGATGCATTCCCGACCTGCGGGTAACTGGAAAACTTTATTCCATTTGATGCTCCCTATTCTGCCGTGACCTTATTATTTGATGCGTAGTTGCAACTCTCATTTCCCACGACGTAACTACTGTACCCAATTTACATCTATATAGCAGTGACAATAGCACACGTGAGAGTGTGAGTGACGTCTTCCACTCTCTGTAGCTACCCCAGTTTGTAGTAATATTGGTTCTTGGCTGGAACAGAAATCACTGAACGCTTTGTCTTCTTTGTCGTGAGATACGGAGGATGTGCTGGCTGCGGGAGCAGTTTGACTCTCCGTATCAGGGTACCTCAGGACGGCGCAGCACAGCCAGCGTGCGTTCCAGATTTACCTCACCAGGTGACGTTGCAGAGACCTTCGAGTTAAGGCCAAGCCGACAGATTCGGCATGTCGGGAACATAATTTCTGCTGCCGAAATCCCCAGCCGTGCTGACCGTAGCTGTCATGCCGTGTACTCGGGGACGTGCCGCAGCATTGCGGCGTCCTGGTGGGAGTCGCGAGCCCGTCGATCCTGTCACTGGAGAAATTTGATGTGTCGGCAAACATTTCCCCTTTTTGTGGTGGAGACTGGAAAGATAAGACGCGGGAGATTTGCTTTTGTACAGGGTTGGAAGGATATTATCCCACAACCTTCAAAAGTCCCACCGTCCGGCCACAGAGAAGCATTCCCCTCGTAACTCGTTACCATCCAGGGCTCGAGCAACTGAATTACTTTCTCCACGAGAGTTTTGACTACCTATCGTGCCCTGAAATGAGAAATGTCCTGCCCACTATCCTTCCCACCCTTTCCACAGTGCTATTCTGCTGTCAACCGAACCTACACAATATAATCGTCCATCCTTACACAACCCCTGCTTGCAAACCCCTTAACTTATTGCTCGTACCACTGTAATTGACCTAGATGCAAGACCTGTCCCATACATCCTCCCACCACTACCTAGTCCCGTCACTAACATCACCTACCCCATTAAACGCAGGGCTATCTGTGAAACTAGTTGTGATCTACAAGCTAGACTGCAACCACTGTGCTGCATTCTCTGTGGGCACGACAACCAACAAGCTGTCTGTCCGCACGAACGGCCACCGACAAACTGTGGCTGCAAAACAGGTGGACCACTCTGTTGCTGAGCACTCTGCCAAACATGACATCCTTCATTTCAATGACTTTTTCACAGCCTGTGCCATATGGGCCCTTCTGACCAACACCAGCTTTTCTGAATTGCACAGGTGGGAACTTCCCCTGCAGTACATCCTACGTTCCCGTAACCCTCCTGGCCTCAAGCTTCTCTAGTCACTGTCCGCACCCATCCAGCTCTTTCCCTGTTCCCATTCCAGAACTACACAGCTGTCATTCCACCATCACAACCAGTCTTTTTACTTCTCTCGTTTTGCACTCCCCCCCCCCCCCCCCCCCCCCCCCACCCTCTCCCGATGCCCCTACCACCACGCTCCCCACCTATCTCCTGCCCTCTGTCTAATCTGCAGCACTTCACTGTCTGCTACCCCTACCCTACTATCCCTCCCCCTCCCCACCTCAGACTCCTCCTTACCCCCACCCAGTCGCCACTCCCATCGTGCACTGGTGCTATTTGCAGTGTGGTTTCAGTTGCGTGTGCGTGTGTGTTGACGAAGGCCTTACTGACTGAAAGTTATGCGACAGTCTTTTTGTTGTGCCTATCTGCAACTCAGCAACTGCTATATGGTGAGTAGCAACTTTCCTTTTCTTAATGTTGTTACATTCCATCCTGTATGTTCCATTTTTTGATATTCAAATGTGTTTTCTGAATGAGATACACGCTTCGTAATCTTGTCTGGTGTACAGAATGTAATCAGTGTTACTACTACCAAGTTGCTCAGCTGCCTTTAAACGTGAGTCACCAGTATAGCCAAACATGTAGCACATGTGGTGCCACTGACTTTTTTCGCGTACCGCCTTTGTTGTCTCAGTTTTAATTACTGGCAAAGTCAGATGTGTCTCACCTTGTGCTGCATTGAGGATTTTGTATTGCAAGTTACAAACAGCTTGTACCTGAACCTCCGCGGTGTATCGTCTAAATGAGCTTGCAGGTCACAAATCGGGTTTCGCTGGTACAGTGTTGAAGTAGCGCTGACAAAGGAGATAAAGCCTTCAGTGATTTCTGTTCCAGTCAAGAACCAATATTACTACAAATGGGGGTAACCACAGAGAGTGGAAGACGTCACTCGCACTCTCATGCGTGCTGTGGTCACTGCTACAAAGGTTTTTGTAAGGTGGGTACAGTAGCTACGTCGAGGGAAATGAGAGGTGCGGCTACCCGTCAAATAATGAGGTCACGACAGAATAGGGGGCATCAAATGGAATAAAGTTTTCCAGTTAACCACAGGTCGGGAATGCATAGCCACGGAGCTGTTTCCATTCTGTGTCGAGTATGCGATTGCTTGCATGGTAAGAGAACGTGTGTGGGTGTGACTGGCTGTGTGGTTATGTCCTACTGAGCTGTTGCCATTTTGCACTGTCCTTGTTAGGGATGCTGGAAGGATTTGGTGTAAACAAGTAATGTGACATAAAAGGAGGGTTTAAAATTCAATTTTGAATTTCTTTTTTACCATTGCCATTGTTTACACTTGCTGGTCTTTTGTACTTGTTGGAGTACATTCCTGCTGTCTCTACATTGGCAGAAATTAAAATAAATTACCTTTAGGTTTCACTATTAATAATCTTACAGATTATTACCTTCACAAAATACTGGCCTTATAGAAATTTTAGTGCTGTCTGTTTCATAATTGAGCTTTATCCAGTGAATACCATAGGAAATTTTTGTCAGTTGTAACTAGCCGTATATAAGAGTTTGAACTTTTTCTATGATTGACTGTTTGTGTTCAGATAATTTAATTAGCATCTGCACTCTGTAGCAGAACAGGTATTAACTGGGACAAGTCATTTTGAATGCACAGACTAATGCACGTATGTCGCAAGTTTAGTGTCATTTTATACCTGTAGCTCCACAGAGATGTGTTTCTGACCTATTGTTATCTGGGAAACTTTTTCCATTCATTGATGATGATTGGAGTGTGCAAAAATTGGGACTTTGTACGGGCACTGATGACCACGCAGTTGAATGCCCCACAAACCAATTTTATACTCAGTCCAGCAGCTATCATTAGTGGTGGTGGTGGTGGTGGTGGTGGTGGTGGTGATGATGAGATGATGGACAACACAAACACCCAGTCCCCAGGCAGAGAAAATCCCCATCCAGGCCAGGAATCGAACCCGGGACCCCGTGATCCAGGAACAGCAATGCTAGTCACTAGACCATGAGCTGTGGACCCACTCGCTCCATTCACAGTCTCCTGCCCCTGTCTCAACTTATTGTCGGTCTGTTTTCTGTATAACTGATGTCTTGTTGGCTGTGCGGTCTATTTGTTCCGTGTGCTAATTTGTAGATTCAAAATGAGTTAAGATGGCCTTACTGTACTCGTGGAGAAGAAATCAGTTGCACATTTCACTTATAAACATATGACATCAACTATAAGTAATGGAGGTAGCTACTGTCTGCTTTCAGAGTGAAGCAGGAATGAAAGGTGGCCACATATGTTCAGTCATACAACTCAAAATTTTCTACGAGTGTGAGTATGTGCAAAATGTTGATTGGTGTGTTACCTTTATGTTACAGATGATTACTACCCCCAGGGGGCTTGCCACTCTTTGACGGGTTCGTGCTTGGCTACCACGGGGCCCCAGCCTTTGCAGCATCTTTTCTCTTCCGTGCTGCACATCTAACCTCTTGCTATTCTCTTTCCCCTCCCTTGGGCAACATGGCTGGGATGTTATTGGAAATGTTCTGCATTGTCTGTCTCTGATGTAAGAACAGTCTCACCTTTGTTTTTCGTTCCGTTTTCCTTTCTTTTTCTCCCTTCTCATCTCGCCCCTCCACTTCGGCGTTTGAGGTTCCTCTTTTTCTTCTTCCTCCCTGAGCCCTCCTGAAGGCTGGCCCATGTCTCTTGACACGTAACAGGTGACTGGGTAACACGTAATTCCCAGCCTCGGGTCAACAGGTAGGGTTTGCATATACCCCCTGGTGCAGGCCAGGCCCGAGGAGCGGTGATTGCCTGAGCTGCATCCTTCCCAAATTGCCGATTGGTCCTTCTGTCAGCTGTTCGGGAAGTGTGACCTGAGGTGTGAACACCTAAAGCAGGTGCGTCCCCTTGTGAAGAGAGCTCCCAGGAGGAAGGAGCATGGCATTGGAGATGCTGGCAATTGTGGGGGATTTTCTCACAATGAGTCAATCATCCTCCAAATCAACGTCTACAAGAAGTAAATGTTATGAGGCTAATGATTCAAAGACCCTTCCTGCTGCACCATAGTTCATCATGGTCTCAAGTACTGAAGACGGTCAGTCCTTTGCCTTCCATTTATTATTCAGAAAGGTGTTGACGCCATTGCCGGCCCCGTGAAATCCTGCCTGCGTTTACAGAATGACACTTCGCTTTTGGAGACTACTTTTGATTCTCAACCACAACAACTGCTTGCTGCCTCGCTTCTCCACAGCTACCCTGTTCATGTCGAGACCTGTAGAACTTTGAATTCTTCCTGTGGTGTAATTTACCCCATGCTGCTCGATGGTCTAACCGAGGCCGAAATCCAGTCTTACCTCTCTGATCAGGATGTCGTTGCCGTCCATCGTGTAATGAAAAAGGTAGATTCCTCCTTAGTGCCCACCCGCTCTCTTTTCTTTACCTTTGATAGAGTGGTGCTGCCGTCAAAGATCAAAGCAGGCTATGAAATTATCTCACATGCCTATTCCCATTTGGACCTATCCTTCTGCACTGCCCAACTTGCTCATCATATTGAGTGGTCCATTCTTTCTGACACCTACTCGAGTGACCATTTCCCGTGTGCTATCCTTTTTCTGACTCCTACCCCATCCATGTGCACGCCAAAATGGTGGCTTACTAAGGCTGACTGGCAGCTTTACTCCTCCCTGGTGACCTTCAAAGAACAAAATTGCCCCAGTTGTGATAACCAGGTGGAATATCTCACAAATGTTATCCTTACTGCTGCAGAACGTTCCATTCTTTGCACTTCCTCTGTACCACGTTGTGTCCCAGTCCCGTGGTGGGCTGGATAGCAAAAGAGGTATCCGAGTTCAATTCATTAGTTCTTTTAACAGTTCCACCCCCTTCCTCTGTCGTACGGGCCAACCTCCGGCGGCTCTCTAGGACTAAGATCCATTCCCCAATTTCCGACCTGACAGTAGCAGGTGATGTTATCGTGGACCCTATTGCTATCTCCAACACCTTGGGCCACCATTCTGCAGAAGTTTCGAGCTCTTCCCACTATCACCCTCCATCAGAAACGAGCGGAGGAGGCTCAGGTGAGACCCTTCTCTTCTCCGAATCGTTAGTGCTACAATTCCGCATTTACTATGAGGGAGCTAGATCGTGCTCTCAGTTCATCCCGATCCTCTGCCCAAGGGTCAGATGCCATCCACATTCAGATATTGCAGCACCTGCTGGGCAAATGCTTTCTGCTTAACTCGTACAACTGCATCTGCGCAGAGGGCACATTTCCCAGATGCTGGCATGAAGCCACCCTTATACCTGTACCTAAGCCTGGTAAGGGCGAAAACCTTTCTTCTAGCTACGGCCTCATCTCTCTTGCCAGCTGTGTTTGCAAGTTGATGGAATGTATAATTCATGCCCGGCTGGTATGGTGGCTCAAGTCTCGCAATTTACTAACGAATGCACAGTGTGGATTTTGAGCGCAGTGTTCTGCAGTCCACCCATGTCATGTCTGCGTTACTTTGTCCACCCACATCATGAATGGTTTTCTGCAGAAATCCCAGACTGTGGCTGCGTTTTTCGATTTGGAGAACGCCTATGATGCCTGCTGGAGAATGGGTATCCTCTGTACTCTTTACACGTGGGGCTTCCGTGTCTGCCTGGTCCATTTCCTTCAGGCATTTTTAAAAGATCGAGTTTTCAAGGTGTGTGTGGGCTCTGCCGTGTCGGACACCTTTATCCAAGAAAATCGTGTGCTTCAAAGTTCTGTCCTGAGTGTTGTCCTCTTTACTATTGCCATTACCCTTACCTTGGCCTGTCCCCTGCCGGGCATTTCCGGCTCACTTTTCGTTGATGATTTTGCCCTCTATTGCAGTTCTCCACGGACCTGTCTCACTGATCTATGTCTTCAGCGATGTTTTCATCGTCTTTACTCCTGGAGCATCGACAGTGGCTTTTGCTTTTCCACAGGCAAAACCGTTTGATTGAATTTCTGGCAATGCAAGTGGTTTCTCCCACCATCTTTACATCTTGCACCTGTTGCCCTTCCATTCATTGAAACTACGAAATTCCAGGGGCTCATGCTTAATAGGAAACCCTTCATCTTCCCATGTGTCTTACGTGGCAGTGGTTCCTCAGTGTCCTATGTGTCCTCAATGGTACTTCATGGGGTGCCGATCGAACCACCCTCCTCCATTTGTACTGGTCCCTTGTCCATTTGAAACTCAACTGTGGGTGCTTTCTTATGCGCCTGCACGCCCACCCGTCTTACGCTGTCTCGACACTAGCCCGGTTGAGAGTCTGTATGCTGAAGCTGCTGAACTACCACTGTCCTACCACTGTGAGTTTCTCCTCAGCAGGTATGCATGCTGTTTGTCTGCCATGCGTGGCCACCCATCCTATGCTGCCTCCTTTGATGATACCTTTTATCGTTAGTATGGGGCAAGTCCCTCTTCTCTGTTACGTCCTGGAATCCACATTCGGCACTTGCTATGGCGGCTTAACTTCACACTCTTTGCAACTTTCCTGGTGGGTGTGAACCCTTCACCACCTTGGCTTCATGAAGTGGCCCATGTTAACCTTGGTCTCCATTCACTTCCTAAGGACACTACTCCAGCCTCAGCCTATCGCCTTCAGTTTCACGACCTTCGCATGGAACTTTGCAATAGTACCTTTGTATACACCGATGGCTCATGGACTGACTGTGGGGTCGGGTGTGCCTTTGTCATTGGCACCTGTGTCTTTCGATATCAGATTCCAGAACACTACTCAGTTTTTACAGCCGAGCTCTTCGTCCTGTATTAGGCCACGGACGCCCTTCAAAGACTGTGTGCGCTGCACACTGCCCATCCCTTAAAGCAGCGGGTCTAGGAAAACTGTCACTTCCTCACTCTTGGTGGAGGCAGTGTAATGTTTCTGTGGGTTCCTGCTCATGTCAGTCTGCCGGGAAACAAGGCTGCTGACGTTGCTGCCAAGGCTGCAGTCCTCGTACCTCAGCCTGCAAGTACCTATATTCCCTCCAATGATGTCCGTGTTGCCGTCTGTCAGGTGGTGGTGTCCCTTTGCCATCACCAATACACCTTCCTTCACGGGAATAAGCTCTGGCTTATTAAGCCTCTACCAGCAGCTTGGATGACCTCCTCTTGGTTGTCCCACCAGGAGGAGGTCATTTTAACTAGGCTGCGTATTGGGCACTTCCTTTTTAGGAGTCGTTGTTTGCTAAGTTGCGCTACCACACCACTTTGTACACGTTGCGCCCAAGTTTTAATGTCCACCATTTCCTGATGGAATGCCCATTTTTTAACTGTTTACATTCCCGCTTGGATTTGCTATTTGACTAATTGGCCATTTTAGCTAATTACGCACGGGCTGTCGACCACATTTTACTTTGTATCCGCCAAAGCAGTATGGCAAAGGCCATTTAATTTTTAGTTTTGAGCCTCTGTTTCTGTACGGTGTCTGTTTTAGCCCTTTTTCTCTGTGCCTGTTTTTAGCTGTCTTCTATTATGTCAATTGGGACTGATGTATAGTCATTTTTTATCGCCTCTCTGTCTTCGTGTTACATAATTTTGACTTGGGCACGTATGACCCCAGTTGTTTTTTGCACCCTAAAGCAAAACAAAACAAACGATTACTGTTTCTCACACACACACACACACACACACACACACACACACACACACAGTAGATCTACCAGAAAATCTATTTAAATCTCTTTGTCACACAGTGTAGGGAGCTGATAGTGCATAAATAAACGTGCTTTTGTTGTATCTGAAAGAAAGCCACAGGCAGATATACGTGACATGATCTTGGTATAACAGGAACAGAATTTTTCCTTGTAACTAGTTATAAATGATGCTGTAGTTGCTCAATAATTTGTGACAATGGTCTAAACTAAAACATTTGGGAATATTCATTAAAATATTTTGGATTTTATCATTAATCTGTGAAAAAGCGTGCATGTTGACTGTATAGCATACAAATCCCACAGTTGAGTCACTCGTGTGAAAAACTGAGACTGCACTGTAGACTGAAAACTCAGAATGACCCCATGTATCTGATAAACAGTTCTTCATTCACTGCAGTCTTTCCTTCACTCTAATGTAAATTTCAACCATTAGAGACAGACAACATTGCAGTCATTTTAAAACTGTTTGAAATTCCATTTGTGCACAATGTTTGATTAGTGAAAATGAATATAGCACCATGTAAAAATACGCAACCACAGTTACTGCCATATACAATCTTTATTCCAGCATTCTCTCTTTCAGGCCCCAGACTGAATTTACCCGTGTATTCACACCACAGATGGTTTCTGTAAATGAAACAGAATCAAAGAATATTTGGAATATAGATAGAAGAGTTACATGTAGAATTTGTATTGACAGTTGGGAGTGAATTGAATTGTGTGATGTTGCTTTTATATGCTGTGTCAGAGCTTCTAAGGCATCTTGCAGAGTCAGACTTACTGCCATGCCCAAGATGTGCACACTCGACAATGTGAAGTGCACGAGACAGATTATGCAACTAACTTTGCCGCAGATGTAGTTGTAAATATTTACTGGCAGATAAAGATAGATTCTCTTCTCCGCTGCTCACACTTAATTAGTCTAAATAATGGTCACCGACCTTGCTCTGATCTGTGAGATGGAGTAAAACTTTTCAGAACTCTAGAGGCTATAAATAAAGACTTTGCAGCTGTCTAACTATTTCCAGCAATGATTCCCAGATAGGACCGCTGGGCTAGAATATGTTCACTGCTAATAATTCAGCATACTGCTTTGGACTAGTTGCCAGTAGCTCACTAATTTCACGACAGCGTAACACTTAATTGGGAGAGAGTCACACAAAAATAGGGATCTCAGATATGCACAAAAGCATATGAATTAATTCTAGCCAAATCTTCCACTTCTACTCATCTCCACTCCCTGCTGACCCCACGTTCTGCTCTGTCTTTTGACAGAATGTGTCCACGGTCACTAATGCTCGAGATGAAGAGACTTACTGGTCTAGCACGGAAAGTTGAAAAACCACCACTGCCACCACCGTATAATGAATGTGTTTTACGGGGACCTTTCGTCAGTGGAAGATTACAACACCCGATTGATGACATTTTTTCAGCTATGTTTTACATTAAATTGCAAA
The DNA here is from genome assembly GCF_021461395.2 of Schistocerca americana. Lineage (NCBI taxonomy): Eukaryota > Metazoa > Arthropoda > Insecta > Orthoptera > Acrididae > Schistocerca > Schistocerca americana. Next base: position 720,454,574 of record NC_060123.1, read on the forward strand.
TCTGATGTTCTGAAAGGGAACCCATGGGATCGACATATTCTAACGTTATATGGACGACACGAGATAGTGTGGTTTTGGGGTGCAAGACTCACATGTCTCTCGAATCAGTTAACTTGCACATTGTGTGTAGCCGATCCTCTTCCCTGAGTGATCAGCTACGTCGATCTCCCACAAGCTTCTTCTCTGAAGATTATAGCTGGTTAAGGGAATTTATTAAAATACTTCTCTATCCTTGAAATAATTTTGGTACTCGTATAATACTTTTCAGTTCAATCACTTTGTTTTCAACTTCCACAGGTAATAATTTCTGCAACCTAACTTATTCCTTACACATTAGACTCATTTAGACATATTCAAATAGCATACATGTGTCTTGTTTCATTCATAGCCAAGACATGAAGTAATTCAAGAGAGTCTAGTCTCAAATGAGTCCAATACATGAATGTGCATAGTAATCTATATTCAAATGTTCATTAGTCTTTTTTACAATCACCACAGACACTAACACATCAAAGAATAAAACATAATTATTCCTTGAGTTCTCCCCATGTCTTCTGTGACACTGGCGGTAAACACTTGTCATCGTCAGTGACTCGCCCCTCTTACAGTCTTCTAATAACAAACTTCCAATGCACATAGAAACAGGTGGATTGGTAGAAACGTTCTCTCTCTCCCGCACTCGTACCTAAAATATCGTGTGTTCGAGATGGTTGAAGGCTGAGTGTTTCTAGAATTTACACCAAAATTCTTGAGGCACTACATACCCCTCCCCTTAGCTCGAACATGCGATATTTTATACATATTCATTATGTAAAATAATATTACACAAGATAATTCTTCATCTTTTAACAGTACCTCTCTTTTTTACTAATAACTGAATATTTTACCACAATTACAAAATGTGAACCTTTCAATCCATGTTGGAGTTAACTCTTTTCAGTCTCAAAAAAAATAATTTGTGAGTACCAAATCTTTGTTTTCTATTCCTCTTCCAATCATAAATTCCAGGTGTACATGACTCATGAATACTCTACTGCTTTGTTCTTACTTCCCGTACAACTTTTCCTAAGTATGTACTTATTCATTACTTATTGTAATCTGGAGGAACTCTGGGTAGAATAGAAGTGTTCCCTTCTTCTGACACTTGTAAATCTAAAACGTAATGAGACTATTGATGCATAGCTCCTACTATATAAACAGATATGATGCCTACACATAGTAGATGCTATGTCTATCTGTATTTACCAACTCCCAGTAGATACTATGCCTTTTCTCAAAGGACTAGCATGGCACAGGTAAATATATATTTGAGAGTGACAAAAAATAACGATGCAGAACAGTCACATATCAACAATATGTAACACATGCATCTACTCAGATGTACATATACCTTTATTCCCCAAATCCCTTGGCGGTTCTGACATCACTTCGGGTTTCTAATTCGTAATTCTCCTGTTCGTGGTTAAGTGTATCTTTGTATGTAGATGTGTGTTTGTGTATCTTGATTCTTCGGCCTGCTTATGTGAAATAAATTGTAGGTTATTGGAAACCATGGAAAAAAGGACTTCAGCAATAGAAATATATGCATACAGAAAGAGGGAAAGATAGATAAGTACTCAGATGAGACATGAGAAAGGAAAAGTAGAAATGTTTGTGAAGATCGAAGAAGTGAAAGAAGATAGCCCCAAAGACAGGAAACCCTTCCCACTCCCCTTCCCCCTTCTCCTACAGAACGAACATTCTCACCTTCCCCTTTGAAGCTCCCGAAGAAAAATCTTAGCAACACCTATGGAATGACAGATGGTGAAGAACCAGTTACACTTGTCTGCGAGAGTTGTCTGAAAGGTGGGGTGTGTGATTAGTGTTCGTCACGCTTGTACTTACACTACCCACCTCTTCCAAAAGTCCCTTTCATTTACATTACATCACACAAAAGGTATAAAATATTCTATAAAAATAGAAAATTATACACTACGATAACATAGTTGTTTCGTCATTCACTTTACACTATATTTCATACACACATAAAGTACTCCGTTCAGTTTACGATGTCTATATATTACTTTGTTTGAATAGTACCATTATATTATCTTTATACTAGTACTGTATTCTATTCGTTTCATTTCTTGTCTAGAGATCACTGTTCATCTGTGATTTCTCTTAACTTGGTCCTGATCTTGTAGTCATATCTGGTTTCCTACGTACTAAAATTATAGGATAGTTTAAGAATTCATGAATAGATTACAGCGTAGTTGAAGAATTGAAGGGAATTCAGTGTAGGAAAACTAAGTTTGAAGAAACACCGAAGACAACTAGGGATCTGATGGTCGTCAATCCACCTGTTAACACAGAACATTAACGTCCCTGGGGGATATACAACTTTGTTTTTTTACATTGTACTTTCCTTTTTCTGATCCTGTTAGAGGATCCACTAAAACTAAGGCTTTGGGATGTACCACCGTTTGCACTCGGTAAGGTCCCTCATACTTTTGAAATAAATTGTGTGTTTCTTTCTTCAGGGCAGGGCTCTGAAGATGCTGTTTTACTAGGACTTAGGTTCGACAGCCTTCTCGTTATATTTACTCACTCATTGTTGTGCTCTTTCAACCAAGTTCTTAGAAACTATTGTTCGGTTAAGTTCGTAATCAACAGTAGGTTGTTCCGACCAAGTAAGGGGTTCTAAAAGATTTGGAAACCTATTACTTCCAAACGCGTTAATCCAGTTGATAAATGTGGTAATTCATTTAAAATAAGCTCAAAGTCTTTAACTTTCGTCGCCCATGACATACGTTTTTCATGGCAGTATGTACGGCATAATTTCCCAATTTATTTCATAACCCTTTCACACTGTTTAGGAGATGGATTGTAGTTGGAGCTTAATACCCGATGAATATCTTCCCACGCTAAGAATTCTTTGAAGTCATTACTAACGAATTGTGGTCCATTATCAGAGAGGAATCGTTTAGGTTTGCTCACCTCGAGAAAGTATTGTCGCAGACAGTGTATCACTGTTGGTGTATTTGCTTTCTTAATAGGATACAACTTAATATATTTAGATCAACACTCTATAAGAACAAAAATGTATGACACTTCTCCTTTTCCTTTCGGAATTGGTCCGAAGAAGTCCACTGCTGTAAGGTCGTGTAATGTCTTGGGGACGATTGGATACATTTTGTATCTAACATAAGTGTTACTCTCTTTTACTTTCTGACAGGTTTCACAAGTTCTAATTAAATATGCTACCCTATGTCTCAATTTTTTGAAATAATAGAACTTGTTCATGTGGGCTATACACTTTTTTGTTCCAAAGTGTCCATACCCTGTATGGAATACCACACAATTTCGTCCTCCATCGACTTCAGGATGCATAAACACCACCGTCGAGATGTTATACTGTCTCTCCAAAATAAATTTTGCCCTATAATTTTCCATTTTCCTGCTTGATTAGGAGGTAAAGATTTTCTATTACACATAGCATGTATTTCTGTAAAGTAGGAATCATAATGGATATTGTCAGTTATTTTTTGAGCCATTTCTTGTACCCTATTGTGCGGATATTCTGTTATCATAAAATTAAACGCAAAAATTAGGCCGGGTTCTTCTGTACATTTTACATCTTTCATATCTACAGGTAATCTAGACAAAGCGTCAGGTACAATATTTTCAGACCCTTTTACATACTGTATTTTAATGTCATATTCCTGTAGGAACAACATCCACTGCATTCATCTACTATGTAATAAGCGACTACTCATTAAGAAAGATGGAACTTGATGATCCGTATGTATGTGGATCTCTGACCCTCATACTAACGTTTATAATTTAGGACACTCCATACTACTGCTAATAATTCTTTCTCTGTAGCTGTTTAGTTTAATGCATGGATGTTCAGACTTTAGCTAGCGAAAGCTATAGATCTGTGATTTGTACTTTCCAGGACCCCATTATCCTTGAAAAAGTTCCACTGCTATACCATACTTATTTCTTACACGTTAGACTCATTTACACATATTCAAATAGCATACATGTGTCTTGTTTCATTCATAGCCAAGACATGAAGTAATTCAAAAGTCTCTAGTCTCAAGTGAGTCCAATACATGAATGCGCATAGCAATCTATATGAAATGTTCATTAGTCTTTTTTATAATCACCACAGACACTAACACATCGAAGAATAAAACACAATTATTCCTTGCATTCTCCTCACGTCTTCTGTGACACCGGCGGTAAACACTTGTCATTGTCGGTGACTCGCCCCTCTTAAAGTCTTGTATTAACAAACTTTCAACTTGCACATAGAAACAGGTGGATTGGTAGAAACGTTCTCCCTCTCCCACACTCATACCTAAAAGATTGGGTGTTAGAGACGGTTGAAGGCAGAGTGTTTCTAGAATTTACACCGAAATTCTTGAGACACTACAATATTGTGCAGGGACATTTATTTAAATTTCTCCTTTTCATACTTTTCGTAGTATTTTGGAGCACCAGTTTTATCTCCAAATTTAAAGCAGTTAATTATCCTACAAAGTCCATTTGTTTCATTTTACTGTAATTGGCACTATTTTCGCATTATGCAGTATTTGGTTAAAAATCATGGAATAACACTTGACTCTCAATTAAATAAAGAACTGTTTGTATTGTCCTTGGGTGAGCAACTGGGTGCAGTCATCTTCACATTACCGTGTGTCGTCTTCTGACGGTATCTGTAGAACGAACGTCTTCACTACATCCTGCATCCTATGTACTGTGATCCATCCCTGTCCCTTCCCCCACTAGCTGGTCACACGAGACCTCAGGTGAAATGATGAGGGATAGCACTGCCAAAGGCAGTGCGTGAACCCTGTCCTCTTGGTGTTCTGTAGCCCATGTCGTACACAGTAGTGTCTCTCGTCTGATGCTTGATTTCAGTTGGCTGAATGCTGGGTCCCAAGAGTTAATTAGTGTTTAGCCACTGTCTCTGTTAGTCACCCCATCGACCACTCTAATTTCAGTAGCCTCCTGCTGAATGCAGTTACAAAGTGATGAGATCTGTCTTAATGTCTCTGTTTCTTCGTACAGTAGTTCTGCATATATTGTTGGTTGCTTAAGTCCAGTGTGTGTGTTTTGTGTTCCACCCATCATTCGTAAACTGTCTGCACAGTCTCCTAATGCATGCCATACCATATTTACACAGAACGCGGTAAACACCCAGTTTATGGAGCCCCGAGTCATCTTTCACTGTTCCTAATAGTGCACGCATTTTCAGAGGTGTACAGAAAACACATTTAATGTTACGTCGGGCCAGGATTATGCTCATTTTATTTGGTGCTTTGCCAGCACATGGCTGATATGCCATTGCTTACCTTCCTTGTCGTGTTCTGCTTGTGGGGCCTGTATCTTCTGCCTGGAGGCACATCAGATTTGTCTCCTGCAAATCTGTTCTTCACAAATACCTCAGTAGCATGTCCTAATGCTATGAAGGTTGATGATGTACGTCCTCGGAGTCTTTTCCGGTGGCCTGTCTGAGTAAGCCCTTCTCGGTTTTCGAGCCACATCAGTTCGAATAAATTTCTCGAGCTTTCAATGGCCATCTCCGCCATCGTTGTTAGGGGTAAAACCACTGACTGCAGAGACTGACACTGTTTTCCACTGATATACCAAAATTGCGGCCTCTGACACGAGTCTAGAAGGTTGAAACGATGTGTGTGTGGAGAGTGATTGGGCAACTCGTAGCAGCTCCGGCCCACCCCAGGACCGAGTGACATCAGGTTGCATGGGGCACTGGTGCCTCGTTTGAAACTGCCACTCCTACCTTCCTATAAGGTTGAGCATTTGTCATTGCTTCTTTTCAACATCCAAAGCCAAACCCCACACGCTACTGAGTATGTACCCCCTGTCTCTATTAAAGTAGTTGCTATTCTCTATTAAAGTAGTTGCTATTCAATCTAATCTCAGCCACCTCTTTTTATAGTGGAATAACAGTATGTTGACACAGGAGTCTAGACTCTCGTGTTCTCAAATTTTATTTTTTGTCTGTTTTCCATGCAATGCTCAGCTATGGCCGACTTGTCAAGCTCCCTTCGTTTAATATGTTGCTTGTGCTTGGTACAACACTCTGCACCTGTGTGAATTTGCTGTCGTATGTAGATGCTGCTGGATTCGCAAGGGCCATGATACACACCGAGCACACGAAGAGCTAGGTCATCTTTTAACAGGGCGCAGCATATATCATATCTTAGGGTCAGGCTGGAACACTGTTCTCAGTCCGTGCCTCTGTAGTACACGTCCTAACTTGTTGCGCGTTGTCCCACAGTACAACAGCAAAGCAGCCAGCTTGGCCTCAGCTGATTCACAAGATTTCCTTCTTCGGTGTCACCTGTAAGCATTTTCAGTGTCTCTTTTGCTATAACCATTCTCTACAAATATGTGTCTCAAGTGATGCAGTTCAAACTGTAGGTGGTCATTATCTGACATAACATTTTTGCTATGTGTATTAGTGTGTTCAAGACTGCTTTCTTGTATACAGAGCGGTGAAAACTATTGGCATTCAAGTATCCGTCAGCGTGCATTGGTTCCTGTACACTGAATGACCAGCCGGCCTTCTGCCGTCCTCACAACTAAAACAAGAATAGTAGCTTGCCATCCTTCTCCATCTCAGTAGTAAATTTAATTTCGGGTCGGACGCCATTCATCGATCGATGAACTGTTGCAGTATATTTTCACCGTGACACCGTATCGGGAAGATGTCATCGACATACCTCAGGAAGCGAGACAGGTGCAACACTGCACGGTTCAGAGCCTTCTCCTTAAAGTGCTCCACCTAGAAATTCGCAGCTACTGGAGACTGGTGAGCCATCGCTATGCCATCTGTCATTTCATAATAATCGGCGCAGTATGAGAATTCTGTTGTCGTTAGAATGTTGTGAAACAATTTGACGGTTCCAAACTGTCGGGCCGTAAGATCTGGCGTGTCTTCTACTGGCATCCTCACGAAAAGTGACACAACATCCAGACTAACCGATACATCATTTCAGTCTATTTTCATTTTCTCGAGTGTTTATACGAATGTCTGAGAGGTGACAAGATGGTGTTCATGATGCTCCAGTTTTGACGCTAACAATCCTGCAAGATGTTGTGCCAATCTGTAGGTGGGCGTGCTGATTGCACTAAACAGTGGAGTTTCAGAGGAATGTTTTCCTTATGGATCTTTGGCAATCCGTAAAGCCTGGGAGATTCGGCGGCAGGAGATGTTAACTTCTCCACTTCATCTGGTAAACCGGAGTCCTGTAATAACTTTCCTGTCTTCCTGAAGACAGCCCACGTCAGATCGCGACTAAGCTTCTGGTACGCATCGTCTTCTCATAAACGAAACACTTGCAAGCGGTAGTCTTCAGTGTTCAGAACCTCAGTCGCACTTGCTGTGTTGGCCGGTAAGACGACAGTCCTCATTCTCGTGCAGTAAGTGTAAGTCATGTCATCCCTCCTGGCTAATATTAGATTTCATTGGCTCAGCTAGGATGATGACAGCTGGCAGCACAGGAATAAAAAGCAGTGTTGGTGGCTTTCCCGTACACGCTACATCGCATAATGCTGTCCATGTTGAACTCGACTGAGATTTCCAAATGGGAGTTTGCCATTCTCTTCCATCTCAGTGGTGAATTTGATACTGGGGTGCCGAGAGTTGATGTTGGAGGAACTCCTTACGTTTTTCACTCCAATGTGGCCATACCACATCAGCATACGTGAAACAGCTTGTTTCTAGAAAATCCTCTGTAAACAAATTTGCCACTCGCAGTGATAGAGGGCAGCTCGTGGTGACACCATCAGTTCGTTCATAATAGTCCCATTAAAGAGAGAGAATATTGATGCGTGAACAAATTCAGAGAGATTAGTAATCATCAGGTTGAATTTCTCCCCACTTGCGTAGCTCAGTGGTAACATGCTTGCCTCCCACGCTGCAGGCTCTGGTTTGTGTCCACTTGGTGGACAAACTTCCCTGGATGGGGTGTTCCGGCCAGCAATGCCATACGCTCATTTAATTTTTTTCTACTCAATAAACTTCAAGAAATCAGCAAGCAGGTCTGTAGTGTAGAGGGAGACTACGTCAAAGTTTGCCATAAGATTGTGGTCAAAGCCGTGTAGTTCTTGCGGCAGTTGAATGAAATATACAGAGTTCCTGAAGTGGTGCCGACATTCACTTGTGTTTTTTATTATTTTATTTATTTATTGTCCCGTGGGGCCAAATTAAGGAGAAGTCTCCATGGTCATGGAACAAGTCAATACATGAAATTATAACACGATAGTACAAACAAATAAAATGAAATATAAGAAACATAGTCAGGCGACAAGTCGTAAGTTTAAATAAAGAAAATCAACAATGTAACACTGGAATTTGCTTAATTTTTCAGCTCTTCCAGGAGCTCCTCGACAGAATAGGAGTAGTGAGCCATGAGGAAACTCTTCAGTTTAGACTTAAAAATCTTAGCAGTGACCCAAACACTTATGAGTTCTTGTGGTAGCTTATTGAAAATGGATGCAGCAGAATACTGCACTCCTTTCTGCACAAGAGTCAAGGAAGTGCATTCCTCATGCAGATTTGATTTCTGCCTAGTATTAACTGAGTGAAAGCTGCTAACTCTTGGGAATAAGCTAATATTGCTAACAAACAAACGACATTAAAGAAAATATATACGGTGAGGGCAGTGTCAGAATTCCCAGACTATTCAATAGGGGTCGACCTCAACCTCTCTCGAACTTACACCACATATAGCTCCAACAACCAATTTTTGAGCCAAAAATACCCTTTTTGAATCAGAAGAATTACCCCAAAAAATAATACCATATGACATAAGCGTATGAAAATATGCGAAGTAGACTACTTTTTGTGTTGAACTGTCACTTATTTCAGATACTGCTCTAACGGTAAATAAAGCAGCATTTAGTTTCTGAACAAGATCCTGAACATGGATTTTGCACAACAGCTTACTATCTATTCGAACGCCTAGGAACTTGAACTGTTCCGTCTCGCTTATAATTTGCCTATTCTGTCTGATCAAAATATCAGTTCTTGTTGAATCGTGAGTTAGAAACTGTAAAATCTGAGTCTTACTGTGATTTAGCATCAAATTATTTTCCACAAGTCACGAACTTATTTCATGAACTACATTATTTGATACTGTTTCAATATTACACACAAGAACCTTCACTACCAAGCTGGTGTCATCAGCAAACAGAAATATTTTTGATCACCTGTAGTACTAGAAGGCGTATCATTTATATAAATAAGAAACAGCAGTGGCCCCAGCACTGACCCTTGGGGATTGCCCCACTTAAGAGTGCCCCATTTCGACTGAACTGTAATTTTTCCTCCTCTCTACGTAATTCTGTAGCTCTCAATTCATTCGAGCAATCAATCATTCATGATAGGAAACACAGTCATAGCTCAGTCACTCAAAATGACTCTGAAATTTTACTTGTTAGAATGAAATCAGGCGATGATTCTTCTTCTCTGCAGGCTCGTGCTTTGCGGCAGTCTGCTAATCTGTACAAATAAAATGCCTCTTAATTTTGGGAGCGTTGTATAATCAGTCGGGAAACCTCAAATCAAGCGGATATTTGGCTTTGATGAAGTTTAACCTTCCGAAGAAGTAATGGAGCTCTTGGATTATTAAATGCAGGTTCGTATCCAGTCTTTCGGAAGTTCCCTTCTGATTAACAACTGTGTAATATATCGATAAATATCATTAATTCTCAAATTTCCAATACACACCTTTTATTTGAAGGAGCAATATATATATATATATATATATATATATATATATATATATATGTCTAAAAAGAAAGATGATGAAACTTACCAAACAAAAGCGCTGGCAGGTCGATAGACACACAAACAAACACAAACATACACACAAAATTCTAGCTTTCGCAACCAATGGTTGCCTCGTCAGGAAAGAGGGAAGGAGAAGGAAAGACAAAAGGATATGGGTTTTAAGGGAGAGGGTAAGGAGTCATTCCAATCCCGGGAGCGGAAAGACTTACCTTAGGGGGAAAAAAGGACAGGTATACACTCGCACACACACACATATCCATCCACACATACACAGACACAAGCAGACATTTGTAAAGGCAAAGAGTTTGGGCAGAGATGTCAGTCGGGGCAGATGTACAGAGGCAAAGATGAAGTTGAGAGACAGGTGAGGTATGAGCGGCGGCAAATTGAAATTAGAAATTAGCGGAGATTGAGGCCTGGCGGATAGCGAGAAGAAAGGATATGCTGAAGGGCAAGTTCCCATCTCCGGAGTTCTGACAGGTTGGTGTTAGTGGGAAGTATCCAGATAACCCGGACGGTGTAACACTGTGCCAAGATGTGCTGGCCGTGCACCAAGGCATGTTTAGCCACAGGGTGATCCTCATTACCAACAAACACTGTCTGCCTGTGTCCATTCATGCGAATGGACAGTTTGTTGCTGGTCATTCCCACATAGAACGCTTCACAGTGTAGGCAGGTCAGTTGGTAAATCACGTGGGTGCTTTCACACGTGGCTCTGCCTTTGATCGTGTACACCTTCCGGGTTACAGGACTGGAATAGGTGGTGGTGGGAGGGTGCATGGGACAGGTTTTACACCGGGGGCGGTTACAGGGGTAGGAGCCAGAGGGTAGGGAAGGTGGTTTGGGGATTTCATAGGGATGAACTAAGAGGTTGCGAAGGTTAGGTGGACGGCGGAAAGACACTCTTGGTGGAGTGGGGAGGATTTCATGAAGGATGGATCTCATTTCAGGGCAGGATTTGAGGAAGTCGTATCCCTGCTGGAGAGCCACATTCAGAATCTGATCCAGTCCCGGAAAGTATCCCGTCACAAGTGGGGCACTTTTGGGGTTCTTCTGTGGAAGGTTCCGGGTTTGAGGAGATGAGGATGTGGCTCTGGTTATTTGCTTCTGTACCAGGTCGGGAGGGTAGTTACGGGATGCAAAAGCTGTTTTCAGGTTGTTGGTGTAATGGTTCAAGGATTCCGGACTGGAGCAGATTCGTTTGCCACGAAGACCAAGGCTGTAGGGAAGGGACCGTTTGATGTGGAATGGGTGGCAGCTGTCATAATGGAGGTACTGTTGCTTGTTGGTGGGTTTAATGTGGACGGACGTGTGAAGCTGGCCATTGGACAGGTGGAGGTCAACGTCAAGGAAAGTGGCATGGGATTTGGAGTAGGACCAGGTGAATCTGATGGAACCAAAGGAGTTAAGGTTGGAGAGGAAATTCTGGAGTTCTTCTTCACTGTGAGTCCAGATCACGAAAATGTCATCAATAAATCTGTACCAAACTTCGGGTTGGCAGGCCTGGGTAACCAGGAAGGCTTCCTCTAAGCGACCCATGAATAGGTTGGCATACGAGGGGGCCATCCTGGTACCCATGGCTGTTCCCTTTAATTGTTGGTATGTCTGGCCTTCAAAAGTGAAGAAGTTGTGGGTCAGGATGAAGCTGGCTAAGGTAATGAGGAAAGAGGTTTTAGGTAGGGCGGCAGGTGATCGGCGTGAAAGGAAGTGCTCCATCGCAGCGAGGCCCTGGACATGCGGAATATTTGTGTATAAGGAAGTGGCATCAATGGTTACAAGGATGGTTTCCGGGGGTAACAGACTGGGTAGGGATTCCAGGCGTTTGAGAAAGTGGTGGGTGTCTTTGATGAAGGATGGGAGACTGCATGTAATGGGTTGAAGGTGTTGATCTACGTAGGCAGAGATGCGTTCGGTGGGGGCTTGGTAACCAGCTACAATGGGACGGCCGGGATGATTGGGTTTGTGAATTTTGGGAAGAAGGTAGAAGGTAGGGGTGCGGGGTGTTGGTGGGGTCAGGAGGTTGATGGAGTCGGGTGAAAGGTTTTGTAGGGGGCCTAAGGTTCTGAGGATTCCTTGAAGCTCCGCCTGGACATCAGGAATGGGATTGCCTTTGCAAACTTTGTAAGTAGTGTTGTCTGAAAGCTGACGCAGTCCCTCAGCCACATACTCCCGACGATCAAGTACCACAGTTGTGGAACCCTTGTCCGCCGGAAGAATGACGATGGATCGGTCAGCCTTCAGATCACGGATAGCCTGGGCTTCAGCAGTGGTGATGTTGGGAGTAGGATTAAGGTTTTTTAAGAAGGATTGAGAGGCAAGGCTGGAAGTCAGAAATTCCTGGAAGGTTAGGAGAGGGTGATTTTGAGGAAGAGGAGGTGGGTCCCGCTGTGACGGAGGACGGAACTGTTCCAGGCATGGTTCAATTTGGATAGTGTCTTGGGGAATTGGATCATTAGGAGTAGGATTAGGATCATTTTTCTTCGTGGCAAAGTGATATTTCCAGCAGAGAGTACGGGTGTAGGACAGTAAATCTTTGACGAGGGCTGTTTGGTTAAATCTGGGAGTGGGGCTGAAGGTGAGGCCTTTGGATAGGACAGAGGTTTCGGATTGGGAGAGAGGTTTGGAGGAAAGGTTAACTACTGAATTGGGGTGTTGTGGTTCCAGATTGCGTTGATTGGAATTTTGAGGTTTTGGAGGGAGTGGAGCTGGAAGTGGGAGATTGAGTAGATGGGAGAGACTGGGTTTGTGTGCAATGAGAGGAGGTTGAGGTTTGCTGGAAAGGTTGTGAAGGGTGAGTGAGTTGCCTTTCCGGAGGTGGGAAACCAGGAGATTGGATAGTTTTTTAAGGTGGAGGGTGGCATGCTGTTCTAATTTGCGGTTGGCCTGTAGGAGGATGCTCTGAACAACAGGTAAGGATGTGGGAGAGGAAAGATTGAGGATTTTTATAAAGGATAGGAGTTGATGGGCGTGTTGGTTGGCTGAGTGGATGTGTAGGTGAAGGATTAGTTGGGTGAGGGCAATGGATTGTTTGGTTTGGAACTGGTATAGGGACTGATGGAAAGAAGGGTTGCAGCCAGAGATGGGAACTTTAAGTGTGAGGCCTTTGGGGGTGATGCCAAATGTCAGACAAGCCTGAGAAAATAAAATATGGGAGTGTAATCTGGCTAGGGCGAAGGCATGTTTGCGGAGGGAATGTAAATAAAACTTAATGGGGTCGTTGTGAAGGTGTTGTGAGGGTGACATGGTACTAGAAGGTGGAAAGTGGAACACGAGGCTGAAATGAAAATGAAAATAAATATGAAAAAATATATGGGGAGAGATAAAGGTTGTTGTTCAGAGCATCCTCCTACAGGCCAACCGCAAATTAGAACAGCATGCCACCCTCCACCTTAAAAAACTATCCAATCTCCTGGTTTCCCACCTCCGGAAAGGCAACTCACTCACCCTTCACAACCTTTCCAGCAAACCTCAACCTCCTCTCATTGCACACAAACCCAGTCTCTCCCATCTACTCAATCTCCCACTTCCAGCTCCACTCCCTCCAAAACCTCAAAATTCCAATCAACGCAATCTGGAACCACAACACCCCAATTCAGTAGTTAACCTTTCCTCCAAACCTCTCTCCCAATCCGAAACCTCTGTCCTATCCAAAGGCCTCACCTTCAGCCCCACTCCCAGATTTAACCAAACAGCCCTCGTCAAAGATTTACTGTCCTACACCCGTACTCTCTGCTGGAAATATCACTTTGCCACGAAGAAAAATGATCCTAATCCTACTCCTAATGATCCAATTCCCCAAGACACTATCCAAATTGGACCATGCCTGGAACAGTTCCGTCCTCCGTCACAGCGGGACCCACCTCCTCTTCCTCAAAATCACCCTCTCCTAACCTTCCAGGAATTTCTGACTTCCAGCCTTGCCTCTCAATCCTTCTTAAAAAACCTTAATCCTACTCCCAACATCACCACTGCTGAAGCCCAGGCTATCCGTGATCTGAAGGCTGACCGATCCATCGTCATTCTTCCGGCGGACAAGGGTTCCACAACTGTGGTACTTGATCGTCGGGAGTATGTGGCTGAGGGACTGCGTCAGCTTTCAGACAACACTACTTACAAAGTTTGCAAAGGCAATCCCATTCCTGATGTCCAGGCGGAGCTTCAAGGAATCCTCAGAACCTTAGGCCCCCTACAAAACCTTTCACCCGACTCCATCAACCTCCTGACCCCACCAACACCCCGCACCCCTACCTTCTACCTTCTTCCCAAAATTCACAAACTGTTGCTTCATTTCACAGTTCATTTGTTTTCTCGTGCGAACAGCGCACATCATACACACAGCGTATTTACCTACATATCCCACACTGTTCAAGTTTCACACGCAATTCTCACGTAAGTGCCGTGTCTCGAGGAAATGTAGATGCACTTTCATTGTATATCACTGTGGCTTCTGCTCATAGTCCACACTTACAAACACTAGTAATTAACAAATTCTTCTACCTATCTTAAAATTTTTGTGCTGAAGTATCACAGGAGCAATCTCACTGTCTCTTAACCTACCACAGGAGTAATCTCACTGTCTCTTAACCTCTAGACAACATAAACTTCTTGATATTTATATACACATTCGACTCATAGTCAAATTCCACTCTAAATTATTCTCCATATTTGGTATCACAGATCTACGATCCTTCACTACATTTCTTAATATCATTATGCAGGAATAATCCCTTTATTCTTTTCGATTCGGGATATGCCAACAAGTATGAGCCAGGGTTTGGTATATTTACAATAACGTATGGTCCGGTATAAATAAGATTCCATTTCTTTACGTTCTTCATCAGTTTCGAGGAATGGATGTGTCGCTTCAATAAAACCTTTTCTCCAAGATGAAACATCTGAATCCGATGAATCCGTTTATCATATGTCAATTTCCGTTGTATTGCCTTTTCAGTTAAATTGACAAGTGCGAGTCGAGTCTTTTCCTCCCATTTTAAATTCTGGTCTTCATACTTTTCGCCCATTGCCTCCAGGTTTTGAAACGACTAAGAGCGGAGAACAATATGGACTAGTTGATGGCTCAATCAAGTTCTATTCTAACATTCTATTTATCTCCCTTTGAACGGATTGTTTTAAACGCCAGGGGATCGGATAGTGCGTGTAACAGTAAGTCTGATGTGGCTTCACTTGTAGGTGACAAATATACCCTTTAATAATTCCTGGTTTCTCATCAAAAATCTCTTCATATGCCTCTAACAAACAATGAAGCTGCTGCCTTTGTTCTCTGGGAAGCTGATTTGATTCAGTAGCTTTTATCATTGTTGTTTGGTTAAAGTCCTCCTGTTGCATCAAATCCTTTGAAAGCTCCTTCCAACGACCATTTGTTGTGTCAATTAATTGAATCATGGCACCGCGACAATATTTCTCATGCACCGTCTCCTTTATGTTTAAATCCAGTGCTATCTCTTCTCCATTTAATCTAAATTTAACTATTCCTTCCAAGAAATCAATCTGACAATCGTACTCCTGCATACTCCCAATACCAAGAATACAGTCCACTAATAATTTCTCCACTACAAGGAACGTGCATTTTATTGCTACATTTCCCATTTTCATCTCTAATTGTGTTTGTATTTTGACATTGGGAGAGCATGCTCTAACAGCTCCGATGATTTTGCAGTTCTGTACTGGCAAAATTGGTACCTTCTTCTTCCTAATAATTATCCGAAAAAGAGCGCCTGAGATGACAATGGCGGAAGCGGCGGTGTCTAATATCACATTCGTTGGAACTTGCTCTATTTCAACAAATACTTCCGATACCGGAACACTCGATCTGTCATTATGACACGTTATTAAATCCTTTGTTAACTCTTCAGTCAACAGCTCACCATCATTATATCTTAACAATTGTAATTTTACTGTTTCGCCCCTAACAGATCCCCTGACCGCTCCTCCGGGGCACGATGCGGTCATGTTTAGTTTGACTGATTATTGGTCTGATTGGTATTTGTCTCTTCAGCTACTTCAGTGATTATCGGTTGTTGTGGTGAATTCTGACTATATTGCCTTGCTTGATTCGTGTAATTATTGTTGTTGTTTTGCTGGTGTTGGTAGAACTGTCCTGTGTTGCCATACATTGGATTATACCGATTAAAATTCCTATTGTTCCTAAAATAGCCCCTCGCTGCATCATCACTAAAGTTTCCATTATGGTAATAATTATTGTTTGCATTTTGTCCATTTCTAAGTCTCCTCGGAGAGTGTAGTTGGTTATGATTATTGTTACTGCTACTATTACTGCCATTCCCATTCGAGTTGCAGCTCGGATTCGCTTCTGTTACTCTTCTTTGATATGACATTTCTCTTGCCCTTTTATTGTCCTCCTCAATTATATCAATATGATCAAGCGTAGTCATAAATGAGTCTATATCCTTATCATTTATATACAACAGCTGATTCCTTATACTGGTGGGTAGTCTGGACTTGAGTATTCTAAGTATATCCGGCAAAGGAATTGGTACATCCCAATACAAAGATTTATTAATGTATCTCTCAAAATATCTCTTTAGAGATCCTCTAGAAAATGAGAAAGGCTCAGGATATAATACTTCCTACCTAAGTCTTTCTTGTACTCCAGCAGACCAATATTTTGCTAGAAAAGCCTGCTCAAATTCTTTGTAACATTTACAAGAAGATGTTTGTTCGGATGCCCACAATCCTCCTGTTCCTTGTATATATCCAGATACAAAACTAATCTTTTGCCATTCTGTCCAAGATCGTGGAAATAGACCACTGAAACTTTGAATAAAGACTACAGGATGAACATTCTTTTTGTCAGGGTTAAAGATTTGAAATTGTCTCTGTTTAATCATCTTCTCCTCAACGCTACTAAGATTCCAAAAATCATCCTGTTCGTACTTTTCCCTGTGGCTATCCGTTATATCGAATCTAACTTGTGACGTTCCAGTTCTGTCTACATCGGATCTTGACGTGGACGGAATGTCACGCACAGATTGAGAGTTTTGTTCCCTACTTCTCGGTGTTTCTAAATCCTCCTGCGAGAGATTTAGTGATCTTTCGATATTTTCTTTCCAACGTGAGAAATCTTTGCCAAGTTGTTCTCGAACTTCCTTTAACCCTTTGTTAAAAAAATTATCCTCGGAACTCTCTGAAATTGACTGTAAAGCTACTTTTACAGTTTCTTCTATCGTTTCCGAAGGAGAATTTTGCCGCTCTAATGTCATTTCTGAAAACTTTCCCTCAAGTACATTCATTCTATGTTCCACTGTCTCCTGTTTTTCCTTCACTTCGTCAAATTGCTTCTTTAGATTATCTTGGGATTCTGTTATTTCTGGTATCATAGCTACGGAACACTGTATGTCCTTTTGAGCTTGTATTACTTGAGGAAACAGTTCTACTTGTTTTTGTATCATGTCAATTTTGACGGATACATATTCGGTTAGTTCCGCTTTTAATTTACTATTGTTTTCTTGGCATTATTTGCGGACCTGCTCAATTTGAGCAATAAGATTCTGTTCGGTCCTTTCTGCCTGTTCTTTTATTTCCTGTGTCTGGGTATTTAATCTCTGATCTAATTCGGTAAAGGTTGCTCTTAACTGATTTTGTAATTCTGTTTGATTTTCGGCTAATTGATTTTGGAGTTCATTTTGTATAACGGATAAGTCTCGTTTTACCTCCGCTTGGCCTTTGGCTAATAGAGACAACTGTTGCATAATAACAACTAATGTGTCAACAACAGTCTGATCAGCTGTTGTATGAATGTTTTCTGAACCAGCGGGATTATTTATATTGCTACCGCTAGCCACAACAGTCTCAGAATTGCTATCCGTGGCCTCTGCTCCTGCGCAAACAGCTGAAGGCTGTTGCACTTCTCGTTGCTGATTCAATGACATTTTAAATGCCGCTCTAGTCAATACCATTAAATAACTGTCAATATCAGGTTCAAATCACTAAATACAGTTTCAAATTTACTGTCGTAGACACACTTAACTTTCAAATTACTTCACAGATGGTATAAAGTTCGATGTCCAGATACGAAAATCACACAATATACAATTCTACAATCTTAACTACTATATGGAAAAAAGTTCTTTCTAAATTGATTTCAAACTATTTTAACTACAGGATAAAAAAAATTAGATTTCTCTGGCCTTGTTCTGTAGTCTCGGTGTTGTCCAGTAGTTGAAATCGTTTCTTGGTATCAGCAATCTTTTACTATGGGCACCGAATCTCTCTTCAGATTAGTTACCTCTCGTTCTCGTTGGTTTTCATGAAACAAAAAATACATATATTATTTAACAATCCAAGAGAGTCCTGTCACACTGGCGCCACTGTAATTTTTCCTCCTTTCTACGTAATTCTGTAGCTCTCAATTCGTTCGAGCAATCAATCATTCATGATAGGAAACACAGTCATAGCTCAGTCACTCAAAATGACTCTGAAATTTTACTTGTTAGAATGAAATCAGGCGATGATTCTTCTTCTCTGCAGGCTCGTGCTTTGCGGCAGTCTGCTAATCTGTACAAATAAAATGCCTCGTAATTTTGGGAGCGTTGTATAATCAGTTTATGAAACCTCAAATCAAGCGGATATTTGGCTTTGATGAAGTTTAACTTTCCGAAGAAGTAATGGAGCTCTTGGATTATTAAATGCAGGTTCGTATCCAGTCTTTCGGAAGTTCCCTTCTGATTAACAACTATGTAATATATCGATAAATATCATTAATTCTCAAATTTACAATACACACCTTTTATTTGAAGGAGCAATCTATATATATTTTCTTTTTAATCGTACAGTTTCGTCTCGGTTATCTTCTGTCATAAATCTCAATAATCAGATTACAGTTCTTCCAAACCAAGCTCAGGCTAATCGGCACGAAGACAATCTCGGAAGCTCCCTTTCTTTTTTTTTTTTTTTTTTTTTTTTTAACAACCACCAGAGGGAGTACTACAAAGAATACTTATGCGCTCATGGCATAGCTATTGTATGAACTACTTTTCGCATGGATTCTGCGAGTATGAAGATAGAAAATTAGTAAACGTCATTCAAGGGTAAAATTATATCTAAATAATTCATCGAATATAAAGAGATATTACATAAATAAGAAACAGCAGTGGCCCCAGCACTGACCCTTGGGGATTGCCCCACTTAAGAGTGCCCCATTTCGACTGAACATCACTACCACTCTCGATATTGCGAAGAATTACCTTCTGCTTTCTGTTCTTAAAGTAAGAGGCGAACCAGTTGCAAGCTACTCCTAAGGAAGCCTCTGAATTATCTCCTTATTTAAGAAGTGTTTCAGATATATCAATAATTTCAGAGTCAACATCGATAAGCAGTTCACTAACTTGATCTCTAATACCTTGTATATTTTGATGAAATATACTAATTCCCTCATTACTCGGATACCTAAGCTTTGTTGAAAGTGGTTCCTTTGTTAGAGAGACTTCCCTTAAGCAGGAATACCTATCAGCTGACTTCCATCTAAAAAAGGTGCAGCTCTAACACCCACTACTACCGGAATTTTCCCATGAGTGATCCCACCACCCCCACCTATGCTGTCACCTATAAGCTTTGCCAACCTCCCCTTCCCATACCTGTTGAGGTGCAGGCCATGTCTAGTGAAACCCGTCCTGCTGATAGACTCCACCAACACCACTGAAATGTGACCCATGCTTTCTGTCATCAGCGCACCCCCAAGTCTCATGTTATTACGCCTGATGGCTTTATTAAGATGAAGCCGATCGTGACGCTGAAACAGTTCCATGAAATGCACATTCGTGTTGCCAGTCTGAGTGGCTATCTTTTCCAGGTCACCACCTATGTCACACTCCCCATCCCTATTAATACTATTACCAGCCCCACCCACAATCACTACCTGATCCTCTTTAGTAAAATCCCTACATAACCCCCCTATGTTAACAGTCACCTGAGCCAATCCTGCATTAGGCTTCACAATGCTGGTGACCCGGTACTCACTCCCCAACACTTCCTGCAACTGCTGGCCTACACCTCTGCCTTGAGAACTACCTAACAGCAGAACCTCCTTCTTCTTTCTCTTCGACTTTGCACCTGTCCTAGTCATCATAACTGCTGAGGTCTGCTGCATACTTTCTACAGCTACTAGAGATTCCTCTCCACTAGACTCTGACAGTTGGTCATATCTATTGCAAACACCAGTAGTAAAACTATCTGAAAATATCCTTCTCCTAGCAGATCTCTTGCCAACAGCCAGCTCCCATTCCCCAACCCCCTTCTCCCTCCTCATTCTATCTAGCTCCTCCTGTTTGTTTTTCAACTGCACCTGAAGGGCACAGATCTTACACTCCTGCTCCTCTATCAACTTACTCTTGCTACATATTCTGCAGTTCCAGGAGAGGATCTCACCAGAATGCCCACTGCCTTCCCCACTGCATTCCTCCCAGTGAAAATACTTCGAACAAGACTCACACCACAATCCACTACTCACGAACCTACGGCAAAGCCCACACTTCTCACTCTAGGTAAAATTTAACAGTTATTGAGACAAGAAAACTACTTTATCCAAGTCCCACTACTACAATAAGATGATGTTAAAAAACTGACTACAATAATCACAAACTTACTTTACAAGGGAAGGAACTACTATTATTAACAGTATTAATCAACAACAAATGAGAATATAACAAGAGACTAACACAGAAGACATATTTTCACGATCAGACATAGAGGAACATTTTGTTTGTGAACCTTTGGTAAGCCACAGAGCCCGTGCTCAAATTCTTAACAATCTCCTTTGGCAGGGATTAGTGTAGATCAGTGGTCTAGATTCTACGTGTACGTATATAGCTACACTCTGCAAACTGTCATGTGGTGCATGGCAGATGGTATGTCCCATTGTAACAGTTATTAAGGTTTCTTCTTGTTCCATTCCTGTACGGAGCATGATAAGAATGATCGTTTGAATGCCTCCGTGCGTGCAGTAATAATGCTAATGTCATCCTCATGGTTGTTTGTTAATAGACTTACTCGGGATAGTTTACATCTGTCTTCAAGAGTCTTCCAGTTCAGTTCCTTCAGTGTCTCTGTGGCACTCTCCCACAGATTAAACAAATCTGTGACCATTTGCGCTGCCATTCTCTGTATATGTTCAATATCCCCTGTTAGTCCTGTCTGGTACGGGTTCCACACACTTGAGCAATATTCTAGAACTTGTCACGTGAGTGATTTGTAAGCAATCTCCTTTGTAAACTGATTGCACTTCCCCAATATTTTACCCATAAACCGAAGACTACCACTTGCTTTACCCACGACTGAACCTATGTGATTGTTGTGTTTCATATTCCTACAAAGTGTTACACCCAGGTATTTGTGTGAGTTGGCCGATTCCAACAGTGGCTCATTGATGTTATAGTCATAGGATACTACATTTTTCATTTTGTGAAGTGTAAAATTTTACATCTCTGAACACTTAGAACAAGTTGCCAATCTGCACCACGTCGAAATTTTATTGAGATCTGACTGAATATTTATGCAGCTTCTGTCAGATGGTACTTCATTATAGATAACTGCATCATCTACAAAAAGCCTGATTTTACTATTAATAGTGCCTGCTAGGTCATTAATATACAATAAGAACAGCAGGGGTCACAACACACTTCCCTGGGGACACCTGAAGTTACTTCTACATCTGACATTGACACTCCGTACAAAATAACGTGCTGTGTCCTCCCTACCAAAAGGTCTTCTCGTTATTCACTCTCAGTCCAGTCTACCTTCAGTTTTCTGTCTGTCAGATCTTAGAGTAAGTCGTACTTGTCGTGATCGTACTCAGACAGCAGAATCAGTAAAGTGTCATTTCCTTTGTATTCAGGTAGAATGACTATTTCAAAATCGCTCTGTAGTTCTCAATTGGCAGCTCTTTCGTGATATTCATACTCGGTGGAATGGCTCTGGTGAGCACGTGGCACATTTCCTCGAAGTATTTCTTCTGTGTTATCGCTGTGGAGGGTAGAAATAGCTTGTTTCGTACCAGTCTGTGACAGATATAGCAGCCAGTGTCGGTGCGAAGTTGAGTCCCTTTCCCAGAGCTAATTATGCTGCAACTTCAGTCTCTTTCCCCGTGAAGTCGATTACTATTTGTCATATGTGTTCATATGTGTATTAGAAGGAAAGGAAGTACTTTGGAAAGTGCCTCTGTTCCTCCTACCTAGTTGCAGCTTTTATTCAGTAATTCCAACTGAGCTTTTATGTAACTTCAAACAGACCAGTGCCGGCTGTGTATATACAGCAAAAGTTTATATCTGCTCCACGTATCAGAGTTACTGGGAATCTCATTCATGACCAAAGTATTTTGATAAACTGTAGGAGCAGTGTGGTGTTATTTTGACACGTGTGCCATTTTGATACGATAATGAAAGTGCAATATAACCTCATTGACAGTAGCTAAGGGACTGGCTCCACCACATCCCACCAGGAGCCACACCTAGCAGCCCTACCCTGTTCCCACAGTGTCCCATAAGCAGCACTATGCTTTCCCCCCCATCCCTACCCTGCTATCCCCCCTTATCCCCATCTCACACACACACACACACACTCACACTCACACTCTCACTCTCACTCTCACTCTCACTCTCACTCTCTCTCTCTCTCTCTCTCTGTGTGTGTCACTAGGTTACTTCTCCCATCAGGCACAGTGGCTGTCCACAGTCCAGTTTTCTTTTTTCTACTTCGGAAGAAGGCATTATCAATGAGAGGTTAAATGTACAGCAGTCTTCTTGTCAGGCCTGTCTGCGACTTGACGTCTCCTCTGTATGGTAGTAGCAATTTATCCTATTCCGAATATTGTTGTTATTCCATCTGGGGCTTTCCATTGTTTGATTTTACCATTATCTATTTATTTCACAAATGCAATTATGGAAAAATCTTGACTGCACAGTTTTTTTATTAAATATTACACATTTCGAATGGTCATTGCCAGATATCAGCTGTGGGAGAATGTACATTAAAAATAAGTAATACATACCAGTATAGTGCATGGGCATGACACACAGTGTATGCACAGTACTTCATTATGTACATGTAAATCTAGTTTTAGCTCAATGAACTGAGCATGTGGTCTGTATATAGAAATACAATTCTCTTTTCATAAGGACTGACATTTCTTAGTACTGTTGTCAGTTCAGCGAATAAAAGTGTCAAACTGGCTGTAGTGTATTAAGCTGTTGTCACATATTGCTAATGTAAATATCTGTCCTGCTGTGCGTGCTCATTATACAGAGTGTACATAAAGTCCGGGAACACTTTCAATTATTTATTGCATAAGAACTAAACATTGTTTAGATGTCATACATATTGCATTTTGAAGAGAAACTCTGAAAGTTTTTTGTTTTTTACAAACATTTGATATGTGAACCATGAGTGGCCTGGCAGACGTGAATACAGTAATAGAGTTTTTGCCATACTCGTCCCAGCACGACATCGTAGACTGTGACAGTTGCTTCCCATATTCTCTCCTGGAGCTCTACTACATTAAGTGGTAGAGGTGGTGCCTACACCAGATCTTTAATGTGTCCCCACAGAAAAAAGTCTCATGGAGTAAGATCTGGTGAACAGGGAGAGCATTTCATGAAACAGCTGTCCTTTTTTGTAGCACGGCCGATCCATGATGCGGCAGCCCCGCGTTCGAGCACCCACGAACTTCACAATGAAAATGGGGTGGAGCCCCATCCTGCTGAAAGATGAATGGAGAGTCCAATTGCATTTGAGGCATCAGCCATTGCTGCAACATGTCCAAGTAGGAATACCCGTTGACAGTGCTCTTGGCGAAGAAGAATGGTCCATACAGTTTTCGACACAAGGCACAAGAAACCTTTGGGGAATCTCGCTCAAATTCCATGCATTCGTGTGGATGCTTTGTACCCCAGATTCGACAATTATTCCTGTTCACCTTTCCATTAGTGTGAAAAGTGGCTTCGTTGCTAAAAATTAAGTGATCAACAATGCCATGCCCATTCTCATTCAGTTGTTGCAACAGCGAACAAAACTCAAAATGCTTGTCTTTGTCACCATCATTGAGCTTATGCACTAGCTCCAATTTGAATGGTTTCATACAGATTCTGTCACAGGACTTCACACACTGGCATTGGAGCCATTTCGAGTTTCACGGGATGTCCACACACTGATTTGCTTGGACTCCTTATGAATATCTCTTGGACGCCTTCATTCACACTGGGATGTCCACTTCTCTTTGCCAGGCACAAGCAACCTGTCATAACGAATTTGTGTACCAGTGGTAAATGTCCTTCCTTGTTGGTGGCTTCGTACCGTACTTGGTTCTAAACATCTGTTGAACAGCTGTAGCGCACTTGTTTTGTCGAACTCCAACAGACAGAAAGCTTGCTCCGCACTTGAACTCACCATGTTTGCAGCTAGCGCTGCCTATCGGCAAATTATCAAACTACACTGTGGCAGTATATGCGAAAAAAAACTTTCGGGGTTTCTCTCCAAAATTACATATGTATGATAGCTGTACAATGTTTGGTTCTTGTGCAATAAATAATTGAAAGTGTTCCCAGAATTTATGTACACCTGTAGTTACGGCAGTCTTCTAGGCTACTTCACAGTATTGGTCCTTCATCTGCCACTTCACTTTAGCTGTTATGTTTTCATAATTGGAGCATATTTACAATATGGAACTCAATAACAGTTTACCTCATGGTCTTTATAGTAATGTGCTCTCTATTCTCAGTTTTACTAATGCTGTGACTTCAGTTTTACACTTTTTAATTTTAGCCTCATTGTTGTAACCTTTTTGTAATATGAATTTCTGTAGCATCTTACATATGCTAATGCTATTCATTCATATTTTAACTATTTTAGTATACTACACAAACAATTTTCAAAGTTTTGGTCTTTTTCATGTAAAAAAAAAGACACTGGACAGTTATTACTACTGCCTATGCCAACCTTCGAGTTATAAATTGTTAAAAACAGTTATCACTGCCTAGTAACCTATTTATGTTAAAAAAAATATTGTTAACTTTTAAATATATTTAACATTTTCCAGGCACACTTAGTCAGTTGGTCATATTATTCCTGACCTATATTTTTATTTTACATTTCTTTCCAGTTGTTGATCCACCCCTGGTGCTGATGACAAATAGAGACTAATGCACTTTGACAAAAAGATGCACCACAAAGGAATTGTCGAAATGGGATGGAAATGTACAGGTACAGGAAGTGATCACAGTTTTAGAAAAATTGGGTGATTTATTTAAGAGAAAGACCTTCAAAAATTGAGTAAGTCAATAACACGTTAGTCCATCTGTGGTCCTCATGCAAGCAGTTACTGCACTTACCATTGATTGATAGTTATTGAATGCCCCCCTGAGGGACATAGAGACCAAATTCTGTCCAGTTTGTGCGTTAGAGCATCAAAATCCTGAGTTGATTGGAGGGCCCTACCCATAAGACTCTTAATGTTCTCAGTTGGGGAGACCGAGCGGGGTGGCGCAGTGGTTAGACACTGGACTCGCATTCGGGAGGACGACGGTTCAATCCCGCGTCCGGCCATCCTGATTTAGGTTTTCCGTGATTTCCCTAAATCACTCCAGGCAAATGCCGGGATGGTTCCTCTGAAAGGGCACGGCCGACTTCCTTCCCAATCCTTCCCTAATCCGATGAGACCGATGACCACGCTGTCTGGTCTCCTTCCCCAAACCAACCAACCAACCAGTTGGGGAGAGGTCCAGCAACCTAGGTGGCCAGGGTAGGATTTGGCAAGCACAAAGACAAGCAGTAGTAACTCTTGCCGTGCGTAGGTGAGCATTATCTCACAGAAATGTAATTCTGAGATGGCTTGCCGTAAAGGGCAGCAGGACAGGGTGTAGAATATTGTCGACAGACCGCTATGCGGTAAGGTTGCCATGCATGACAACCGAAGAGCTCCGGTTATAAAAGTAAATGGCACACCAGATCACCACTCCTGGTTACTGGGCCGCACGACAGGCGACATTCAGGTTATCATCACACTGTGGTCCAGGGTGTCTCCAGGCATAATGTTCGTCAGGGCTCAGTTCAAAGTGGGATTCATCACTGAAGACAGTTCTACTTCACTCAATGAGATTCCACGCCAAATGCACTCAACACCACTGCAAACAGGTTTTTGATTATAGATGGCAGTGCTAGTTGGTGCAACGGGTGCCGTGAGCACAGCCCTCTTCCTGTGACACCGATTAACTGTTGCTGCGGGCACTGAAGCACCAGTTGCACATCAGGTTGATGATAATGACAAATGTGGGGCTCAGAGTGCTCCTTTGACGATTGATCAGTCCTCACGTTCTCCCACATGTCTAGATCAACAGTGCCCTTTTTGACGCTTTGTTTGGCCATGGTTCAACATCATCAGACAGTGGCATTGCACCTAGTAAAATGTCAAGTCATTTGCCAACTGCTTGTATCAGCTTCTTTGAGCCCAATTATGCATGTTGTCTCAACTGCTGAGATCTACTTATATTGTTTACACGCCTATCTGTGAGGTACAGTTACTGTCCAACTGAGTAAACGGAATAAAATTCGTAAGAGCTTTATGCCGTGGAATCATGTCCCCCATTTACTTTTTTTGCCAGCTGTGTGGTGAAATTGTGCTGCAGTGTCACACTTTCATTCATCGGCTCCCAAAGACCAATTTTCATAGCCCCTCTGCATCATAACTTTAGTTCTTGTATTATTTTACTTATTAGTCCAGCAACACGTTATTGCATCCTATGTATATGAATGTCATGTAGTTAAATAATTTTTATTTATTGTTTTAACTTCACATTTTGATGTGTCTTTGTTATATCTTGATGCATATTGTACTGTCATTTAACTTTTATCTAACGACATCATAAATTTCTTCTTTCTTAAAAGTCCTTACGTTGTTTTGCAGAGAAAGTACCATAGTGTATTTATTCATCAATGTGAATTGCCTGTAGTTTAATACACATGGCAAGTTTAACACTTATATTCGTTGAACTGACGCATGTACTACCGTAGGCAATCTTTGTATGTCTATATACAGTCCGTGTGCTCACTTTGTTGTGCCTACTATTTTTGTCACGGTGATGCAGTATACTGGTATGTGTTACATACTTTTTATAATTTCTGTATGTTGTCTCACAGCTCACGTCTGATTACGAATTTTTGAAACGCGCACATCTAATACAGAACTATGCGATTGAGACCTTTTTTGTAATTGCAATTTGTGTCAAATATTAATTGTCACCTACCACTACTGTGGAAGAATTAGTAGATCGAGTAATGGCTATTCATTTCACATTGTTTGCAGTGGCTCATTGGCCATTCTGATGTGGTAACTACCGTGTTTACCCGAGTATAAGATGACCTCCCCCTCCTTTTTTAAGAGGCATCTTTAAAGAAATTTTTTGTAATATATTCTGACTAATCAAAATCACGAACTGTTCTATTGGCAAAGTATCTGCCAAAAAGTTAACATTATGCCTGTTTTAAACTTGTACCATTTATTGATTGTCTACATTGTGATAATATTAGGAAAAATAAAAGGAACAAAAAGGAATGGTTTACATTAATTTTTGGACCATTTTCTTTTCTACCTTTAAAGCTTCCCGTTGTAACAATTAGTCAGTTTAGTATGATTTATTTCCTTTGTTAGACATTTCATTCTCAATTAAGTTTTGTTCTTGTTACAACTGAATGTCACCAGCGTGTTCTAAACGGATTAAAAGCTGGTAATGTCCTTACCCAGTATTTTAATACATGAACAGTGACTGCATTGTCATTTGCAGTCCCCTTAGTAAGTCATTAGTGTGTCATAATCAAAGAAAATACTGGTCTCAGTTTTGAATCGACTAATGTTTTTTTGAAGGACATTTCCGTTTTTGATTGTTACCTTTACTTAAATAGCAGCACAATGTTTGATACAGTGCCTGCATATTTATGAGAAGGTTTATTGCAAACCTGTTTGTGTACAACATAAGTTTATAAGATGATAGAATTTAATGTGATTTCTTCCTGTGTTCCACAAAACTGTCAAATATTAATCCGAGCAATAGACTGTTGTAGTGCATCAACTGTATGGGTGACCACGCTGCTTCCTCTCGAGATTGCCCTGTTTTTAAGGACGAAAAGCTGATCCAGGAAATAAGAGTGAAGGAAAAGGTGTCGACCTTTGCTGCTCGAAAGTTACTCGCCAGTCGACAGCCCACCGTGCCTCAGAAAGGAAAATACAGCGCTGTCCTTGCTTCTTCTCGGCCAACAAAGGAGGCGGCCACGCAGACTTGCGACCTCACATTTAGTACCACGGTCGTCAGATCGGCCAGCGCAAAGATCGCCCGTTCAACCTCACCTCTTTCGCCTGCCCACTCTATGGCTCACCCTTCGTCGGGTTCTGCTAAATCTCGAGCCCAAAAGTCAGACGCCAAGTCTACAAAAAAAGAGCATTCTCGTGAAGAGTTTTTACGTACTGCAACTTCACAACCATCGGTTCCTCCTTCATCTAAACATACCTCCAAGAAGGCTACGAAGAAACACAGTTCCTCTCCTTCTCCGCCAAGGTGTGTCCCATCTACAGCACCACCTGGCGGAAATCGCCCTCGGCCATCTTCTGTGTCGCCGAGGCGCACTGTTGGTGGCCGGTCAACTGGCCGATCGTTGGTGGCAGGAGCTGCTCCTGACCAACCTATGGATCAGGATCTTCTGCCTTCGACTGAATGCCATTCCATGCTGTCGGTCGCAAGCTCTGAGCAGTTGTTGAGTTGACAGCACCCTTGGTGCCGTTCCTCCATTTTCTGTTCACCCTATGTCCATTATCCACTGGAATATCCGCGGCATTCGCGCCAATCGGGAGGAATTGTCAATCCTCTTACGATCCTACTCGCCGGTCATCTTCTGTCTTCAGGAAACAAAGCTGCGTCCCCATGACCGCTTTGTTCTCCCTCATTTTCAGTCCGTCCGATATGACCTCCCCTCAGTTGAAGGCACTCCAGCCCATGGAGGACTCATGATTCTGCTCCATGATACTCTTCATTATCACCCAATCCCCTTAAACACTTCCTTCCAAGCTGTCGCCGTCCGTCTTTCCCTTTCTGGATACACGTTCTCTCTTTGTACGGTATACATTCCATCGTCTACACCAATGGCACGAGCTGATCTCCTTCATCTTCTTGATCAGCTTCCACCCCCCTATTTGCTGGTTGGGGACTTCAATGCCCACCACCCGCTTTGGGGATCTCCACATCCTTGTCCACGTGGCTCACTATTGCTAGACGTCTTCCACCAAGCGGATCTAGTCTGCCTCAACACTGGGGTCCCTACATTTTTGTCTGCCTCCACGGCAAATTTATCCCATTTGGACCTTGCGGTCGGTACTGTTCCGCTAGCTCGGCGCTTCGAATGGTTCGCCCTTGATGATACACACTCGAGTGACCACTTTCCATGTGTTCTTCGACTGCAGCCTCAACTGCCATATATGCGCTCGCGACGCTGGAAGTTTGCCCAAGCCGATTGGACACTTTTTTCGTCTCTAGCGACATTCGATGACCGTCGCTTTCCCAGCGTCGACGATGAGGTCACACATTTTACCGACGTTATTCTCACAGCTGCGGAACGTTCAATACCACGCACCTCCGAATTGCCCCGGCGCCCTCCAGTTCCTTGGTGGAACGAGGCCTGCCGTGACGCAATACGTGAGCGGCGACGTGCTCTTCGCATTTTCCGTCACCATCCAACTTTGGCCAACTGTATCCGATATAAGCAGCTCCGTGCGCGATGCCGTCGCGTCATCCGCGATAGCAAGAAGGCAAGCTGGAAATTCTTTACTAGCTCATTTAACAACTTCACTCCCTCCTCGGAAGTTTGGAGTCGGCTTCGACGGTTCTCAGGCGCGCCTAGTTTCTCCCCGGTCTCTGGGCTCACTGTCGCGCATGATACCTTAGTGGACCCCGTCGCAATTTCTAACTCATTGGGTCAGCACTTTGCTGAGATTTCGAGCTCTTCAAATTACCCGCCAGCGTTTCTCCCGAAGAAACGTGCAGCAGAAGTGCGGCATCTTGCTTTCTCCTCTCAAAATCGCGAAAGCTACAATACTGTTTTCTCCATGCGCGAACTCCAACATGCACTCTCTACTTCTCGCTCCTCCGCCCCAGGACCGGATGGTATCCATGTCCAAATGTTGCTGCATTTATCAACCCATAGCCTGCGTCACCTCCTTCGCCTTTATAATCGAATTTGGACCGACAGTACCTTTCCCAGGCGATGGCGGGAAGCTATTGTCGTTCCCGTTCCGAAACCTGGAAAGGACAAACATCTCCCCTCTAGCTATCGCCCCATTTCTCTCACGAGTAGTGTCTGTAAGGTTTTGGAGCGTATGGTGAATTACCGTTTAGCTTGGTGGCTGGAGTCCCGCAGTCTTTTAACACCAGCCCAATGCGGATTCCGAAAGCATCGTTCTGCTGTTGACCATCTTGTTGCTCTCTCCACTTATATCATGAACAATTTTCTCCGGAAACGCCAAACGGTAGCAATATTTTTTGATCTGGAGAGAGCGTACGATACCTGTTGGAGGACAGGCATCCTCCGCACACTGTTCTCTTGGGGCTTTCGAGGCCGGCTGCCCCTTTTTCTTCGCGAATTTATGGCAGAGCGCACATTTAGGGTGCGGGTGAACACTACTCTCTCCCGTACTTTCTCCCAAGAAAACGGGGTACCCCAGGGCTCCGTGCTGAGTGTTGTACTGTTTGCCATCGCCATTAATCCAATTATGGATTGTCTCCTTCCTGATGTCTCGGGCTCCCTCTTTGTGGACGATTTTGCGATCTACTACAGTTCTCAAAGGACCAGCCTTCTTGAAAGACGTCTTCAAGGATGTCTCGATCGCCTCTACTCGTGGAGCATCGAAACCGGCTTCCGTTTCTCACCCAGTAAGACCGTTTGTGTTAATTTTTGGCGACGTAAGGAGTTTCTTCCGCCCTCCTTACATCTAGGTCCTGTCAACCTTCCGTTTTCCGACGTCGCTAAATTCTTGGGTCTTATGTTTGACAGAAAA
Source organism: Schistocerca americana (assembly GCF_021461395.2). NCBI lineage: Eukaryota > Metazoa > Arthropoda > Insecta > Orthoptera > Acrididae > Schistocerca > Schistocerca americana. The sequence continues at coordinate 720,485,446 of NC_060123.1, forward strand.
CTGTGCTGGTCCTCCCACGTTTCCTATCTTTCGGCTCGCTGTCTGCGTTCCCTTAACACCCTCCGTGTCCTGAATGGTACCTCTTGGGGAGCGGACCGGGTGGTCCTTCTCCGCCTCTATCGCGCCTTAGTGCGCTCGAAATTGGATTATGGAAGCATAGTCTACTCCTCTGCTCGGCCGTCTATTCTTCGGCGTCTCGACTCTATCCACCACCGTGGATTACGTTTAGTGTCTGGAGCTTTTTACACCAGCCCTGTGGAAAGCCTTTATGCTGAGACTGCTGAACCTCCGCTGTCCAATCGGCGGGCAGTCCTTCTGAGTCGTTATGTTAGCCATCTGTCTTCCATGCCTGCTAATCCAGCCCATAACCTTTTTTTCGACGCCTCCTTTGATGTCGGGTATGCAGGCAGCTCCTCCTCCCTACTACCCCCGGGAGTCCGCTTCCGTCAACTGCTCCATTCTCTTTCCTTCCGCTTTCCTAAAACTTTCTTGACAACTTGGGGTACAGCACCGCCTTGGCACCGTCCCCGGATCGACTTGCTCAGAGACCTATGTCAATTTCCCAAAGATGGTACCCCTACACTTGTTTACCGTCGGGCATTTGCTGCTCTATGTGCACAAATGACGGAAGCCACATTTATTTACACCGATGGCTCGAAAACATCGTTAGGTGTAGGGAGTGCCTATATTGTTGGCGACACCCCAAATCACTTTCGGCTTCCCGACCAGTGTTCGGTTTATACTGCAGAGCTTTACGCTGTTCTCCAGGCTGTCCACTACATCCGCCGCCATCAGCGGATACAGTACGTAATCTGCTCAGATTCTCTCAGCTCTCTCCTAAGTCTCCAAGCTCTTTACCCTGTGCACCCTCTGGTCCACCGGATTCAGGACTGTCTGCGCTTGCTCCACCTGGGGGGCGTCTCAGTGGCGTTCCTCTGGCTCCCGGGACACGCTGGTATCGGTGGAAATGAGGCGGCCGATATAGCGGCCAAGGCTGCAGTCTCTCTTCCTCGGCCAGCTCTTCAGTCTCTTCCGTTTACCGATCTACGGAGCGGTTTATGTCGCCAAGTTACTCATTTATGGCATGCGCATTGGTCAACACTTCCCCACAATAAATTGCGGGAAGTGAAAGCCGTTCCTTGCGCTTGGACCTCTTCCTCCCGAACGCGTCGTCAGGAGGAGGTAATTTTAGCTCGACTCCGGATAGGGCACTGTCTTTTTAGTCATCGACATCTTTTAAGCGGTGATCCTCCCCCACTCTGTCCCCACTGCTCTCAGCTGTGGACGGTCAGACACCTTTTAATTGAATGCCCCTATTTTAATCCGTTACGCTCCCGTCTACAGCTATCGCCTGATCTATCGTCGATTTTAGCAGATGACACGCGCTCAGCTGACCGCGTTCTACAGTTTATTAGTGACAGTGAAATGACGTCAGTCATTTGAAGCTTTTTTTTGTGGACAACCAACCCCTTTCTATAGTGGACTTTTAAGCATTCCTTCTGCCTTTAGTTTCTCCAATTTTCTGACTATGTTTCCATTGCTGCTGATTTTAAATTTCGTTTTTTTCCTGTTTTCTACGTCACGGGCTGGGCGCTAATGACCATAGAAGTTTTGCGCCCTAAAACCACAAACAAGACAAGACTGTTGTAGTGGCTAGATAATGTGTCTTGCGTATCTCTCACACTAGCACTACGTCAGTCAGTGTCGCACGATAGTTAGAGCGACCTTGACGCTGTACCGGGTGCTGTGGCATATCGAGAAGTTTCGAGCCTGTCGGCACACAAGTATTGTTTGCCAATCCCAGGCCTTCCAAATTCTTCAAAATAAATTTGTTCGTGACGTCAAAAGGTAAAGCTTCATCTCTAAGTGTAAGACAAACCCTTTAACTGCAAGACAACCCATATATGCTCTACTACACAATGTAAAAGTGTTGACTTTGGCAGCATTAGTTTAATCTGTGAATATAAGATGATCCTGTATTTTTTTGAATGATGAATTTTGGAAAAAAAACTAATTTTATAATTGTATATAAAAAACAAAGATGAGGTGACTTACCGAACAAAAGCGCTGGCAGGTCGATAGATACACAAACAAACACAAACATACACACAAAATTCAAGCTTTCGCAACAAACTGTTGCCTCATCAGGAAAGAGGGAAGGAGAGGGGAAGACGAAAGGAAGTGGGTTTTAAGGGAGAGGGTAAGGAGTCATTCCAATCCCGGGAGCGGAAAGACTTACCTTAGGGGGAAAAAAGGACAGGTATACACTAGCACACACGCACATATCCATCCACACATACAGACACAAGCAGACATATTTGTCTTTAAATATGTCTGCTTGTGTCTGTATGTGTGGATGGATATGTGCGTGTGTGCTAGTGTATACCTGTCCTTTTTTCCCCCTAAGGTAAGTCTTTCCGCTCCCGGGATTGGAATGACTCCTTACCCTCTCCCTTAAAACCCACTTCCTTTCGTCTTCCCCTCTCCTTCCCTCTTTCCTGATGAGGCAACAGTTTGTTGCGAAAGCTTGAATTTTGTGTGTATGTTTGTGTTTGTTTGTGTATCTATCGACCTGCCAGCGCTTTTGTTCGGTAAGTCACCTCATCTTTGTTTTTTATATATAATTTTTCCCACGTGGAATGTTTCCTTCCATTATATTAATTTTATAATTGGGTAAATAAAATCTTAATTAATGGTGAATTTATTGTTACGGGACATTTGTTAATTGAAACTTTTTCCCCAACCTTTCCTAATAATACACAAGTCTATACTGCACTGTATTTAATTTCTTTTTAAACAGAATCCCCTAGGGTGAGGTGAAATTTTAAATGTTTAATCTTTTTGCTTGTTTTCTTATGGTCATTTAACAGTGTTAAATTTTACATGTTTGCAAGGAGACAAAAATTTACAACTTGTTAAATAAAACCTTTCCCAGACTAAGTCTAATTTTTTGGGTCCTTGCACCTTACCCTCTCTACTTCTCACTTGTGGATGTATTTCACTTTTAGTTGGTCAGGTATTTGTAGTTTATACTTCCTACCTTGTATCCGCTGGCAGCTTTGTAGACATTTGCACCAGAACTCAAAACTTCATTCAGAACCCTAGAGATAAGTGCATAGACTATGCAAAAATTATTTCTACTTCTAGTATTTGGGGCAGTGAATTTACTCTTACTATTGACCACAGGGACCAGTAAGGAGTATGCATATTTGTACATAAGTTTGGGAACACAAGCAGAAGAGAGTGACTTTTTCCAAAGTACCTGTTCATCCTCTAATATACATATTATATAAGTAATCTGGAAGTAATTCCCATCAATGTCACCAAAGATAACTGATGATTAACATGATTGTGATAAAAGCTTAACATCAAACTGGCTTGCGATCCCATCCAACACATTATTGTGTCAGAGAGGAGCTTTCTGTGTGGATATAAAATTGATGTGAAATACAAAGTTGTTTTAGAGATCTGTTACGAAATGTCTGCAGTTCCATCCCTTTTGCAGAAAGCGAATGCAAGAAGTTTGTAATATTTATACGTATGAAGATAACAAGCCTAATGAATATAGCCTACTTGATTAAAGTCTGAATCCCAGTGGCACTGTGTTTTAATGGACACAATCCATATATCAGGATGAAATAACTTCACTCTTTTACATTGTCTGCTGTCCAGCATGGTGGAGGAGAATCTTACTCATGCAACTGGCAACACACAAAATCCATAGGAAAGATAAATCTGTCATTAGCTCAGTGTCACTGTGAACACAAAAAAAAGAATACTAGTCATGATGGTGGTAGTGGTTGTATCCTCCATCCTCCAGGTCTCACTTTTACAAGGATGTTGAACACGCTGTGATGCTAGATTGAAGAACAAACAAAAACAAAGAAGTTACAGTCAATTACATATTCTTCTAGTCTAAGAAGGATGAGGCAGGCAATCAGCTGTGGCCTTACAATGGGAACTATCCCAGCATTTACATGAAGTAATTTAAGGACAACACAGATAACCTAAATCATGATGTCCTGATGAGAAATTGCAGCCTCTATCCTGAATTTGTGGGCAGTCTGTTTAAAAGGGCACTACTTCATCTAGTTTACTCTGATATATAATACAGTTTTGTTTGTATATTCTTTAGAAGAAGATATTTAACAATGCCAAAAAAAAATCTAGCATCCTCAGTACCGATCACTGTAAAACACCAGGTTGCATGCTTGCGCCAAGTATAACGCTCACACTTTGCTTGACACTAACTAGTGTTACCCTCTGAGAGGATTTTTAGTTTTAACCGTGTGTTTGTCTAATAGATAATTGGCATCGGACAGTAATTTTGTGTATGTGGCAGTTAATAGAAAGACTTAACAGGCTTTACTTTGGAGATGATAAAAGTAGTGAAGTTCATGTGAATGAAACAAAAAATGGTTGCCAGCCTAATTAGGCATAATAATTTGAAGTATTGTATCCATAGAATATAAATATGATTTTGCAAAAATGACTGTCATTAATTCTCTCTTTGAATAATGCACAGGATACTCACAACTACAGGGCAAACTAAGATGTGGATAGCAGTAGTTATTATTTGCATAAATTATTAATCATAGGAAGACAAATGGCACTCAACACACAATAATAATAATAATAATAATAATAATAATAATAATAATAATAGGTGATTTAAATGATTAATGGAAAATCTCCTATAAAGATGTGAAACAAATACTAACAAAGAGATAGAGGGGCTGGCCAGTACTTACCTCAATAGTTACTATAGTAATCATTAATCAACTCTGCACTGAGATGTTACCACAGTACACACTGGACTGTAGTTGGGCATGAAAAGAGTTCTGATTTAGCCAACAAATACATACCACAAATGAACTTAAATTATGCTACACATACACTTATTATGCTCCCATTTTTAGAACTCACAGATTTCTCTTAAAAGCAACTAAAATCCCAATTATCTTTTAATTGGAGAAAAGATTACTATGGGAACCCACAAACTGTTACTTTCTCTACAGGCTAACTCTGTAATTATTTTATAAACAAATTGTAATTCACTAATATTAATACCTAATCCCACTTGAAATAGTTTATATTTTTTATCCTGTTTAGCAATTTACTCAATCACTAAGCTTAATTAACTGCATAAAATAGTTCATGGTAATAATAAATGCAAATTAACGTTTCATATAAGTTCACATTATGTGCCTTTTTCATCACCTGTGAAGCAGGTATTATTACATTAACACTTACACACTCTGGCACTGATCTTTTGCACATTCTCATTTTAGAGCCATTCCATAATACCAAAAGCACCAACCGACAGCCGAATCCACATCCAAGGCAAATTTTCAATATATATATATATTAGCTTCCAAATGCCTCACTTGGCACCCTCGATGTTAACCATATGACGGCTAGCCACTGACTGCGTACCATTCTCATCCAGTAGCCACCCAGATCGACCATCGAAACCACCTTTTGTCATGCGCCAAGCCACTTCCATTTTGGAGGGGGTTCCGTACATCTTTTATACTACACAATACAAATCCCCTTAGCATGAACCAGCACTCAAAGTACAATTTCTCTTTTATGAACAGACGTATATTATAAAATTCCGTTATTTTTAAATATCCTTTAGTTTTTTCAATACAAATAATAAACTTTCTCTCTTACAATTCAGTGACCTTCATTGGTAAAAAACCACCACTTCATAGTCACATACATACAGTTTCATAGTATAACCTTCTTACAATCAATATTGGTGTTAAACATGCCCCATGTTTCATTGAGGTCTCCTGACAGGGATACATCAATGAAACATCAGTAACACCTGTGCGGTGTCGAGGAGTCAAAAAAAAGGCAATCCAGCCAGAGTTGGGTATAAAAAAAGTCACAAAATACACTAAAATACGATAATTTTACGCACATCATTATCAAAACAAGACATAAGCATTCTTATTCAATCCTATAGACCTTTGACAATTCACTCTCATTTTATGAGACAATAAGTTAATCAAGGCTTTCTGCATTATGAAGAAAATTGCATAGTATTAATGAAAAATGTAGGTATACATACACAAGTATATACGTAACAATGTGACAAGAAATTTTACACTTCATACATCGTATAGGTTATAGCATGGTTATGAAATTATTAAGCTAGAAATTTTTCAATGCTGCTTCTAATACAGGGTGTATACAGCCCGGGACATCCGGGAATTTTTTCATTCGGGAAAAATCCGGAATTTTTTCATTCGGGAAAAATCCGGGAATTTTTTCATTCGGGAAAAATCCGGGAATTTTTTCATTCGGGAAAAACCCGGGAATTTTTAGAATTCCGGGATTTTTCATAGTTTTAGATTTCAGTTAAAGTTTTGTAAGTTTGACATGTAAGATCTGATATGGTGGCAAAGAAATTTAGCCCACTACTGCTTAGTTGTATAGAAAATGGGTAATTTACACAATGCACAGACCAGTTTGCCGACACCGAAAAGTGTCAAAGGCTTTAGGTCGAAGATTATGCAGCATGTCCATAACAACTAATGTGCATTCGATGTGCGTGACATCACAATTGTTTACATCTCTAATAGATCACTAGAAAATATTACGAATAGTGGCTTGAGAAGCATTACTTTCAAAGTAAATTTCCACGCAAATTGATTTATGTTACATGTGAGAATGTGCAGTGAATTTCTTAAATCACAGGGCGTTATAACTCTCATTCAAAACATAACACTTTAAGGATCAGCCATTTGTAAAATTTCGGGCCAAGAAGTTAAGTCATTTTTTACTGGCACGTTTGTATTTTATATGACTTAATGTGTAACACACGCCTAAAGAAGACCGATCTTCAAGTTAGTTTTCATATTTAATGTTGTTATTTCATAGATAAAAAATTATGCAATCGATGGCAAAAAGTATAATTGACCTTCAAAAAACTGCATAATGTGTTACTGAGCAATATCATAAGTCTCTCCATGCCAGAACACTTCGACTTTTCTATAGTGTAGAAAAGACGAAGTGTTCTGGCATGCAGAGCAATACCAGTTCGCTTCTTTTCTACTTTTTTTGCCAGTGAATTGCCTTGTCATCTGCGAACAGCTCTAACATTCGCTACTACTTTTTCCTAAGTAATCCTATAAATGGAGAACAGAAGGCAGCACCAGTCAAACGACAGGTAGCGGGACGTCCCTACCTTGCTCTCGTACAAAAGTAGTCCACTTTTAGAGCGAAAAGCTGTGTCAAGCGGAGCTACTATATTCCCCGCTCTAAAATTTGCTTTCAGTAAAGACAGTTGTGTCTTTTACCTCTTAGATTCCTCAATTTTTCTGATTTTATTTTTGTTTTTATTTAAATAAAAAAGCTTGCGGTTTAATCATTGTTAAAGACCTTTAATTAATTTCTTTCGTTTTAGAATAATAAGAGATTTTTTTCTGTAAAATATGTTGTGCATTTTTACAGTCTTTCCTTTCCGGATTTTCGCGTTGCTAAATTTCACATCTGATCTTTATTTTAATACTTAATTTCTTAAATTAGGTTTATTTTTGAATGAACTTATTCTTGACGGTGAACCCAATCCTGACGTGGTCCACACCCAAAAGATTGGATTCTTTGTACAAATTAACTGACGGCGAGATCTTCATCGGCTGGACAAATCGTGTCATCGTTGTCTCCATTATCTCTGTCAAAGCAGAGTGGAGGAACGGTGCTAGTGGCCAATCGGATTGGAAATCTTTTAGGAAGGGTGTCAAGTCTCCAGCAAGAGTCTTGGAAAAAAGCAATTTTTGGACCGAGTAGCTTGTCCTTGAGGTGATCCTCCATTACTCTGTAGCTAGCCCAAATTTGTTTTTTTTTTTTTTCCTTCCATCTTTGCAACAAATTTTCGCAGAAACGGAAGCATTACTAGAGCTCGCTAAGCAGCTTACACATTCTCCAGCCATCGGATCGCGCAAAACTTTAAGGGCAACAGTTCCGATTCCGTTGTCGAAATATACAGAGCTCTTCTGGCAGGGACATCCTTAAAAGGATTGTACAAGGCACGTAAAAAGTGAATTATCATCCACTGTTTTTCCTGAATTGCGGACTTGAAGGCGCCGTGAACAACGTGAAGCCCACAAGTTCCAATTTCCAATAAAACGGTGTCTATTCATTCAATTTGTTTAAAAAAAATTTTAAGTTCCCTTAAGAACACAAAGTTGACGTTTGGGCCATCTATCGATACGTGTAAAAGTTTTTTCATTGCTTCGCCTGGAATTTTTTTCTTGCAGGACTCGAGTAGCTTAGCTGCCTTCGAACTGCCTAGAAAAGCCGATGCGTAATAACGGATGCACACTAGATTTTTCTTAAGTGTCCCAATAACGCACTAAAATGCCAATCTGGATGTTTTTGCACATCTTGTTCAAGGATTCGTCAAAAGAAACAACAATCCGTGATGTGTTTATGAGGTCATATTTAATTTCAGACTCAATATATTTTTTAGTCCATATTGCACGATGTAACTGATTTTGTCCTTTTGTAAACGCATGCTCTTGGGCCCTTCACTGACGGGGAAGATTGCGAGGAAAGTAACACATTGTTCGCAGAACTACGCAGTGACTTGTGTGAAATGATGCACTCCAAACACCACAATATTTCCGCCTTTGTTACTTCGTCCTTTATTGTCATCCGATCAATTCCTCTCAGTTTATCCCCGGGTTTTGACACTGCAGTGACATCCTTCTATGAAGGCACAGCAATTCCAGCAGCCAACGCCACTGTTGTTGACCCAGCTGAATCTGCAGATGTGGTAGTGGAAGTAGAATCTGTCTGGTGAGTTGAAGTGGTCGCCGCCGGTCGGGTGTAGACGTACAAACTTGCTATGCTCCTCATGGAAGCTGCTTTCGCGACATGCTTCTTCGATTTTGTCATGTGACTTGTAAGAGCCGATCCTTCCATAGTACAGATGTTAATGAGGGTCCCTGGACATAATCCACATTTAGCACTATAAAGGCCTGTCGGTCCTTTCACCAACCAGTCCTTGAATGCTGGATCTGAAAGCTAGCTATCTTGAAAACTAATCGACATGGCGCAGTCGCAATGATTGTTGGTGGGCAACCTTTATTGGAGAAAGAGGACTGCCTCTCATTATTACGCATAATGAAGTATGAATGAGTGTTACCTACCTTATTAGTATACAAAACTTTGCCTCTCACGTGCGCAGAACTGAATTCAACTTGAGCCGAGCTCACTGACTACTGACAGACTGTGTGCGCACTGACTACTGACAGACTGTGTGCGCACTGACTACTGACAGACTGTGTGCGCACTGACTACTGACAGACTGTGTGCGCACTGACTACTGACAGACTGTGTGCGCACTGACTACTGACAGACTGTGTGCGCACTGACTACTGACAGACTGTGTGCGCACTGACTACTGACAGACTGTGTGCGCACTGACTACTGACAGACTGTGTGCGCACTGACTACTGACAGACTGTGTGCGCACTGACTACTGACAGACTGTGTGCGCACTGACTACTGACAGACTGTGTGCGCACTGACTACTGACAGACTGTGTGCGCACTGACTACTGACAGACTGTGTGCGCACTGACTACTGACAGACTGTGTGCGCACTGACTACTGACAGACTGTGTGCGCACTGACTACTGACAGACTGTGTGCGCACTGACTACTGACAGACTGTGTGCGCACTGACTACTGACAGACTGTGTGCGCACTGACTACTGACAGACTGTGTGCGCACTGACTACTGACAGACTGTGTGCGCACTGACTACTGACAGACTGTGTGCGCACTGACTACTGACAGACTGTGTGCGCACTGACTACTGACAGACTGTGTGCGCACTGACTACTGACAGACTGTGTGCGCACTGACTACTGACAGACTGTGTGCGCACTGACTACTGACAGACTGTGTGCGCACTGACTACTGACAGACTGTGTGCGCACTGACTACTGACAGACTGTGTGCGCACTGACTACTGACAGACTGTGTGCGCACTGACTACTGACAGACTGTGTGCGCACTGACTACTGACAGACTGTGTGCGCACTGACTACTGACAGACTGTGTGCGCACTGACTACTGACAGACTGTGTGCGCACTGACTACTGACAGACTGTGTGCGCACTGACTACTGACAGACTGTGTGCGCACTGACTACTGACAGACTGTGTGCGCACTGACTACTGACAGACTGTGTGCGCACTGACTACTGACAGACTGTGTGCGCACTGACTACTGACAGACTGTGTGCGCACTGACTACTGACAGACTGTGTGCACACTGACTACTGACAGACTGTGTGCACACTGACTACTGACAGACTGTGTGCACACTGACTACTGACAGACTGTGTGCACACTGACTACTGACAGACTGTGTGCACACTGACTACTGACAGACTGTGTGCACACTGACTACTGACAGACTGTGTGCACACTGACTACTGACAGACTGTGTGCACACTGACTACTGACAGACTGTGTGCACACTGACTACTGACAGACTGTGTGCACACTGACTACTGACAGACTGTGTGCACACTGACTACTGACAGACTGTGTGCACACTGACTACTGACAGACTGTGTGCACACTGACTACTGACAGACTGTGTGCACACTGACTACTGACAGACTGTGTGCACACTGACTACTGACAGACTGTGTGCACACTGACTACTGACAGACTGTGTGCACACTGACTACTGACAGACTGTGTGCACACTGACTACTGACAGACTGTGTGCACACTGACTACTGACAGACTGTGTGCACACTGACTACTGACAGACTGTGTGCACACTGACTACTGACAGACTGTGTGCACACTGACTACTGACAGACTGTGTGCACACTGACTACTGACAGACTGTGTGCACACTGACTACTGACAGACTGTGTGCACACTGACTACTGACAGACTGTGTGCACACTGACTACTGACAGACTGTGTGCACACTGACTACTGACAGACTGTGTGATTTGAAAGGCGAGTGAGGCACGTTTGACAACACTGTCTCTGCCAAGCAACACTCAGCGTTAATTGTGATATTATTAGTAGCGCTGCGTTTGTTGACCCTTTAAGAAACTCTGAACGACAAGACTTATCAACCAGTGCTACTCCAGTATCCTGTTGCAAGTTTCTAGCTAATTTTACATGTACAGCACAGCACCTCAATTATAAAGACGAAAGATATTAAGTCCACCGCGCTCATAGATGAAAGTTCTGAAGGCTTCGCCACCTTTTCGTTCTAGCTTATTATTCCTTACCATGAGGCTGCTTCTTCCCCCCCCCCCCTCTCTCTCTCTCTCTCTCTCTCTCTCTCTCTCTCTCTCTCTCTCTCACTCTCTCTCTCTCTTTCTCTCGGCCACTATTGGTTACTTGCTCTCGTCTCCCATCCATGATATCTAAGTTACGAACTCTGCCGGTTACGAACGACTTGGCCTCCAAGTTACTTTACAGCTGAGGCACTCTACTGTAGGTAAGATTTCCGAAGTGCTTTAGGACTTGGTAGACGTTCTGTTCTACATATACCGATTCTAATCTAAAGCCTAGATTCTTTACCAGCGTACATGTTGATTTACTTGTAGAGGAATGATTTACCTGCTTAATTTTAAAATATGGTTTTACTTGACATCCAGTATATTGATAATGTCGCTTTTTATGTATCCCTCCGTACCTAGAAACGTAATAAATGCCGTTTAGCTGTTATTGTTGTCTTCATGTTATGTTTTCTTGCTGTTCTTTGACGTGCTTTCGAGCCCCCTCTCCATATTTTTCTGCTAATAAAGTCCACAGTAAAGGAAACAGTAATTCAGCTTTTACATGCCTTGTAAAACCTATTTAAGGATTTCCATTCCAGAGTAGCTCTGTATATTTGGACCATGGGATCGGAATGGTTGTCCTTGAAATTTAGGGTGATCCGATGGCTGGAGAACTTAGACCTTGCGGAGTGCGCTCTAGTAACTGCTTCTGTATCTGCGAATGTTTGTTGCAAAGCACAAAAACCTGAAACGTGCTAGCTATACGGTAGTCTATGATCATCTGAAGAACATGCTACTCGGCTCAATAAACTCGTATTTCAAGACTCTTGCTCCAGACTTTGTTTTTGTTTACTAGATATCTGCCACCTAGTATTTTCCTGTAATACTGTCTCGGCGTTTTTTCTTCTCTCTTTTTTTTTTACATATACCAAGTTATATTTTTTGGCATTGGATGTATAAACAGCAATTGTTTTAGTTCTATTTAATCACGGTAACAGCGGCTGTTTTACTATGGTGTTTCACGGTATTGGGATTTTGAGCAGGCATGTAACGATGTTAGCTGCTGAAAGCGATGGCTCGTCTTTCATGTGATCGATTGCTGGCTTGGTCATATCAACTCGCCTCGCCTCACCTCACCATCTGAACTCGCAGCGATCTCTCTTCCCTCTTCATCCAGTCACTGGATTGCTTTGTATTGACCAGCTGACGCTGTGGTGACTGCTCCTATTCTGTCCCATCCTTCATTGCCACTCCAGTCCCAGTCAGGCAGAACGCAGAATACTCGCAAAGATCTCTAGACCTTGCTGTGAGTGGCTCTGAGCACTATGGGACTTAACTTGTAAGGTCATCAGTACTCTAGAACTTAGAATACTTAAATCTAACTAACCTAAGGACATCACACACATCCATGCCCAAGGCAGGATTCGAACCCGCAACCATAGCGTAGCGCGATTCCAGACTGTAAGCGCCTAGAACTGCTCGGCCACCCCGGCCGGCTGCTGTGAGTGTTCGCAGCCTTACGTCAGTGGGTGTTCAAATGTTGTACAGTAAATTTGGGGTTTCAAATAAAAACAATGTAAAAGTTGTTGCATCACTCTTCAACAAAACATGACACCGACATCACTTTGTAAAGATTCTCCTAAATCGCTGCAGCCATGATCACGAAATAAAAACTAAATAAATTGTGGTATCGGAAAACGGCTTATGGAAAGGTTAGTGGTTTTATACTTTCGAGCACTTTAAGAAACGAAATCCAGCAAAAAACACCGCATTTTGGAAAGATCTACGATTCGCATCGGCATTTGAACTGCATGTTTGCGTAATACGAAAGTAGATGTATGAAATACATCAAATACAGAAGCTAAGTTTCCGAAGCATTCTTAGGTTCCTGCCTAACTATCCCCTCCGAGAAAAAACACAGCAAAACATTGTTAATGCCCAATATTATATGTGAAAGTTCAGCTTTTCGTGAAGATATAGTGTACTTACATACCTTTAACCGATTAACCTTTCGTCTTTGTGTGGTCGCGCTACTTAACAATGATGCTGCTAGTGGTTGATTACATAACATGTCACATGCTCTGAACGAGGCCCACGAGAAAGACAGGCCGCGGCACGTACGTCACGAAGAACGGCCTGAGCTCACTCGTTCCCTTAACTCAGCAGGAAAAATGCGTTTGTAAATCTGTTAAACCGCAACTGGGCGCGTGCATACTAACGAGAATTGCATCTTGTACCGGAATCCATTATTATGAAGTCTTACTGATTACTGTTTGTACAACGAAATTTCAAATCAATTCTCGATAGAAATGGTATAACCGCTCGTTTATAGCATTTAGTCTCTTCTTCGTAACAGTTCTCCTTTCACTGAAGATGTGGTACATTACGCAACTGATAATCGTTTTGGCGTGATTTTAATTGCCAAATTAGGGCCTGTTATAGGCCTGTGCACTTCTTATCATTGTAGGACTAACAACAGTGGATTCCAATAGATGATGCAATTCTCATTCGTACATACACATCTAGTTACGAGTTAACCGGTGTAGAAACGCACTTTGCTGAACTGAGTGAGCTCGGCCCACCTTCGTAATGTGCGCGCCGCGGCCTGTCTTTCTCGTAGGCCTCGTGCTCTGAATAACTGCCGTCAATCATTAGCGAGATCACGTGACATGAGCTATGACTGGCTGGGCTGACAAAAGTGCATCGCTCAACGCAATCTCTATTTTAGAGCTTCGGAAGCTACCGTGCTGTAATTTGTGGAATTTGTGTATATACTATTGCAATACGAAAGTAAATTCTGTGTGTTTTGTCTCGCATCAAACATCTTTCCAAACTCATTGTTTTTCCTGGATTTCATTTCCTAAAGTGCTGGGACGTCCTCCGCCGGTATAAGACCTTTACGATTCAAAGGACTGATAGGTTTTACGGCTCCGAGGGAAAGTATACTGTTGCTTAACACTGATGTGTATTCACCCGCTTTATACTCAATTTCATCCGGGAGAAATTGTGTTTTTAACCGGGAAATCCAGGAAAAATCTGGGAATTTTTTTTTCTTGTCCACGTAGACACCCTGTAATATTTCTTTTCTCACTGCCCTTACTTGACACAGACAGTCCATTTTAGAAAAACAATAGTAAAAACACACATAATATTAATTAAGACAATAACCAAATAATTTTACTGCCTGTAATAGCGTTTGGCAGTCCGTGTTTGCAAAATTTTCAACACTGTGTATTCATTATAAGGTACAAGGAGGGATGTTCGACACCAATTTACAAAACAATACTTCAAATTGTTTTCATTCGTGAAAACATAATGAAATATTTTTTAATATGATAAGTTTACTTATATATGTGAAATAAAAACTCCATGAACGATTGAAAGTGACGTATTAAATGATAGGAAATTTTTTCCATACAATGTAGCCAACTGGCGAACTTCCCTCCCAGGGAGGGAATTTCGCCTGAAATCAAATTTTGTTTACTTTAAATTCTGCTGTTTATAAAATTCACTTGAAAATTCTACAGGACATAAAAATATAATTTTAGATAATTTTTGTGACATTCGTGCACGTTAATCTGTATCACAGTTCAAGTCATTACAAACCGTACACAAGCCACACTTAGCCACAGACTGATTGTCACAGTCCATGGAACCAGTTCTGGCAACTTACACACTGGTACCTCTCCACTCGCCTTGCTCTTGGATCGTAGTAATCTTCTCCACAGTCTTTGCAGGTAGAAGATATGGCACATTAACGTTTCTTGGGATTCAGTGTTACTCCACTGCACTTAGGCAGCAGCTCTTTGTTTTTGCTGTGTCTACTTTTTCTTTGAACAGGTTCCGATGTACTTGCTTGTTCGTTCCCACTGCTATCTGTGTTCATCATGGAGTTATTTCCATCTTCGTTGGAAGAGAAGAGCTTCCGAGTGATCAGAACTGCTGACAAATTCATCGAATTTGTTATCCTTTCCCTCTGGAGTTGACATCAGGTCATGAAAAGAAACACTGCGAATATCGTTGCTCTCCAGGTCATTTTGAGATGTGCTTGCAGAAACCTGTTCGAGAGGAACTGGATTATCTGAGACAGTGATTGGTGCAAAAGCTTCCTTTGGCATGGCTTCCGGATTAAAAGGGTGAATCCCGGTTGCCTTAAAACTGGAAATGGTGTTGCTTGGGGCTGCCGTCTTCAACCAAGCCTCTGTAATTATTGTTGGAAAATAGATCTCCCGCACAGGGCGTCCAGGGTATCGTCATCTAAAGTTGTCTGCAGCTTTGTTCCAATACTCTTTGAGTGCTCGGAATAAACTTTTATCCAGGGGTTGCAGCTCATGAGAGCAATGAGCATGCAGATAGACAATTTCGATGTTGGATATTTCCGCTATATTCAAGACTGCTTTGTCCAAATGGCTTTAGTGTCCATCCAGAATGAGTAGTGCTTTTCCTGCTAGTCTGTGGCGCTTAAAATGTTCCATGAATCTGCAGAATGAATCTACCCCCCCAGGGGATCCACAACTCTTTTGTGGATACGTGCGTAGCGAGCACGGGGCCCCGAGCTAATGTGGCCTTCCTTCCTTTCCGGGCTGCATACCTTCCCTTTCCGCATCCTTCCCCATCCCCTGTCTTCACCCCCCCCCCCCCCCTCACCTCTTGCTCTTTCCTTCACTTTCTCCCCCTCTGGGAGTATGGTTTGCGCCTACGTCCGGAGACGGACGCTTGTAAATGTACCGCATTCTTCTTCTTCCTTGCTTGTATGTCTTCTTCCTTCCTTTGTCCATCTCCTTTCCTTACCTCTTCTCTTTACCCTTTTCTCCGCTGTGGCGTTTGAGACCCCCTCTTCTTTCCTTTCCCTTTCTCTTTCTTCCTCCCTGTGCGTGTCTGAAGGCCGACCCACGCACTTCCATGCGTAGCCGGTGACGGGGTAACGCGTAATTCCCCGCCCCGGGTAGACAGGTAGGACACGTACGTACCCCCTGGTAAAGGCCAGGCCCAGGGAGGGGTGATTACCCGAGCTGATACCTTCCGAAAGTGCCGATTGGTCCCTCCGTCCGTATGTCGGGAGGTGTGACCTGAGGTGTGAACAATCACCTAAGGCGGGTGTGCCCTCGGTGAGGGCCCCCACAAGGGAGGAGCGCGCCATCGGAGACGCCGGTAATCATGGGGGATTCTTCCGCAATGGTTTCCTCACCTTCCACTATGTCTGCTCACAAACGTAAGTTCACTGAGTCTCAGCCACAGACGGTTCTTCCATCGTTGCCACAGTTCCTTGTTGTTTCTCGGTCTGACGAAGGTCACGACTTTTCCACGGTCAACCCTTTCATTATTCAGAAAGGTGTCGACGCAATTGCGGGTCCTGTAAAGTCTTGTTCCAGATTACGGAATGGTACCCTGTTGTTAGAAACACACAGTGCCCTCCAGGCTCAAAAATTGCTGCGTACTTCTCTGCTCCACAACTTCCCTGTCCGGGTGGAACCGCACCGTACCTTAAATTCCTCGCGTGGAGTCGTTTATACACGCTCCCTCGATGGATTGTCTGACGAAGAAATTCAGCACTACCTGTCTGACCAGGGCGTCACCGCTGTTCATCGGGTTATGAAAAGGGTTGACTCGAACATCATTCCAACCCGCACTGTCTTCTTGACTTTTGACAAAGTTCAACTCCCATCAAAAATCAAAGCAGGCTATGAGATAATTTCCGTTCGCCCTTATGTCCCAAACCCTACGCGTTGCTATCGATGTCAGCGGTTTAATCACACCAGCCAGTCCTGTTCCAATCCGGCCAAATGTGTTACGTGTGGCAGGGATGCCCATGAGGGTGCTTGTCCACCTCCATCCCCTCGCTGCATCAACTGTATGGGTGACCACGCTGCTTCCTCTCGAGATTGCCCTGTTTTTAAGGACGAAAAGCTGATCCAGGAAATAAGAGTGAAGGAAAAGGTGTCGACCTTTGCTGCTCGAAAGTTACTCGCCAGTCGACAGCCCACCGTGCCTCAGAAAGGAAAATACAGCGCTGTCCTTGCTTCTTCTCGGCCAACAAAGGAGGCGGCCACGCAGACTTGCGACCTCACATTTAGTACCACGGTCGTCAGATCGGCCAGCGCAAAGATCGCCCGTTCAACCTCACCTCTTTCGCCTGCCCACTCTATGGCTCACCCTTCGTCGGGTTCTGCTAAATCTCGAGCCCAAAAGTCAGACGCCAAGTCTACAAAAAAAGAGCATTCTCGTGAAGAGTTTTTACGTACTGCAACTTCACAACCATCGGTTCCTCCTTCATCTAAACATACCTCCAAGAAGGCTACGAAGAAACACAGTTCCTCTCCTTCTCCGCCAAGGTGTGTCCCATCTACAGCACCACCTGGCGGAAATCGCCCTCGGCCATCTTCTGTGTCGCCGAGGCGCACTGTTGGTGGCCGGTCAACTGGCCGATCGTTGGTGGCAGGAGCTGCTCCTGACCAACCTATGGATCAGGATCTTCTGCCTTCGACTGAATGCCATTCCATGCTGTCGGTCGCAAGCTCTGAGCAGTTGTTGAGTTGACAGCACCCTTGGTGCCGTTCCTCCATTTTCTGTTCACCCTATGTCCATTATCCACTGGAATATCCGCGGCATTCGCGCCAATCGGGAGGAATTGTCGATCCTCTTACGATCCTACTCGCCGGTCATCTTCTGTCTTCAGGAAACAAAGCTGCGTCCCCATGACCGCTTTGTTCTCCCTCATTTTCAGTCCGTCCGATATGACCTCCCCTCAGTTGAAGGCACTCCAGCCCATGGAGGACTCATGATTCTGCTCCATGATACTCTCCATTATCACCCAATCCCCTTAAACACTTCCTTCCAAGCTGTCGCCGTCCGTCTTTCCCTTTCTGGATACACGTTCTCTCTTTGTACGGTATACATTCCATCGTCTACACCAATGGCACGAGCTGATCTCCTTCATCTTCTTGATCAGCTTCCACCCCCCTATTTGCTGGTTGGGGACTTCAATGCCCACCACCCGCTTTGGGGATCTCCACATCCTTGTCCACGTGGCTCACTATTGCTAGACGTCTTCCACCAAGCGGATCTAGTCTGCCTCAACACTGGGGTCCCTACATTTTTGTCTGCCTCCACGGCAAATTTATCCCATTTGGACCTTGCGGTCGGTACTGTTCCGCTAGCTCGGCGCTTCGAATGGTTCGCCCTTGATGATACACACTCGAGTGACCACTTTCCATGTGTTCTTCGACTGCAGCCTCAACTGCCATATATGCGCTCGCGACGCTGGAAGTTTGCCCAAGCCGATTGGACACTTTTTTCGTCTCTAGCGACATTCGATGACCGTCGCTTTCCCAGCGTCGACGATGAGGTCACACATTTTACCGACGTTATTCTCACAGCTGCGGAACGTTCAATACCACGCACCTCCGAATTGCCCCGGCGCCCTCCAGTTCCTTGGTGGAACGAGGCCTGCCGTGACGCAATACGTGAGCGGCGACGTGCTCTTCGCATTTTCCGTCACCATCCAACTTTGGCCAACTGTATCCGATATAAGCAGCTCCGTGCGCGATGCCGTCGCGTCATCCGCGATAGCAAGAAGGCAAGCTGGACATTCTTTACTAGCTCATTTAACAACTTCACTCCCTCCTCGGAAGTTTGGAGTCGGCTTCGACGGTTCTCAGGCGCGCCTAGTTTCTCCCCGGTCTCTGGGCTCACTGTCGCGCATGATACCTTAGTGGACCCCGTCGCAATTTCTAACTCATTGGGTCAGCACTTTGCTGAGATTTCGAGCTCTTCAAATTACCCGCCAGCGTTTCTCCCGAAGAAACGTGCAGCAGAAGTGCGGCATCTTGCTTTCTCCTCTCAAAATCGCGAAAGCTACAATACTGTTTTCTCCATGCGCGAACTCCAACATGCACTCTCTACTTCTCGCTCCTCCGCCCCAGGACCGGATGGTATCCATGTCCAAATGTTGCTGCATTTATCAACCCATAGCCTGCGTCACCTCCTTCGCCTTTATAATCGAATTTGGACCGACAGTACCTTTCCCAGGCGATGGCGGGAAGCTATTGTCGTTCCCGTTCCGAAACCTGGAAAGGACAAACATCTCCCCTCTAGCTATCGCCCCATTTCTCTCACGAGTAGTGTCTGTAAGGTTTTGGAGCGTATGGTGAATTACCGTTTAGCTTGGTGGCTGGAGTCCCGCAGTCTTTTAACACCAGCCCAATGCGGATTCCGAAAGCATCGTTCTGCTGTTGACCATCTTGTTGCTCTCTCCACTTATATCATGAACAATTTTCTCCGGAAACGCCAAACGGTAGCAATATTTTTTGATCTGGAGAGAGCGTACGATACCTGTTGGAGGACAGGCATTCTCCGCACACTGTTCTCTTGGGGCTTTCGAGGCCGGCTGCCCCTTTTTCTTCGCGAATTTATGGCAGAGCGCACATTTAGGGTGCGGGTGAACACTACTCTCTCCCGTACTTTCTCCCAAGAAAACGGGGTACCCCAGGGCTCCGTGCTGAGTGTTGTACTGTTTGCCATCGCCATTAATCCAATTATGGATTGTCTCCTTCCTGATGTCTCGGGCTCCCTCTTTGTGGACGATTTTGCGATCTACTACAGTTCTCAAAGGACCAGCCTTCTTGAAAGACGTCTTCAAGGATGTCTCGATCGCCTCTACTCGTGGAGCATCGAAACTGGCTTCCGTTTCTCACCCAGTAAGACCGTATGTGTTAATTTTTGGCGACGTAAGGAGTTTCTTCCGCCCTCCTTACATCTAGGTCCTGTCAACCTTCCGTTTTCCGACGTCGCTAAATTCTTGGGTCTTACGTTTGACAGAAAACTGTGCTGGTCCTCCCACGTTTCCTATCTTTCGGCTCGCTGTCTGCGTTCCCTTAACACCCTCCGTGTCCTGAATGGTACCTCTTGGGGAGCGGACCGGGTGGTCCTTCTCCGCCTCTATCGCGCCTTAGTGCGCTCGAAATTGGATTATGGAAGCATAGTCTACTCCTCTGCTCGGCCGTCTATTCTTCGGCGTCTCGACTCTATCCACCACCGTGGTTTACGTTTAGTGTCTGGAGCTTTTTACACCAGCCCTGTGGAAAGCCTTTATGCTGAGACTGCTGAACCTCCGCTGTCCAATCGGCGGGCAGTCCTTCTGAGTCGTTATGCTAGCCATCTGTCTTCCATGCCTGCTAATCCAGCCCATAACCTTTTTTTCGACGCCTCCTTTGATGTCGGGTATGCAGGCCGCTCCTCCTCCCTACTACCCCCGGGAGTCCGCTTCCGTCAACTGCTCCATTCTCTTTCCTTCCGCTTTCCTAAAACCTTCTTGACAACTTGGGGTACAGCACCGCCTTGGCACCGTCCCCGGATCGACTTGCTCAGAGACCTATGTCAATTTCCCAAAGATGGTACCCCTACACTTGTTTACCGTCGGGCATTTGCTGCTCTATGTGCACAAATGACGGAAGCCACATTTATTTACACCGATGGCTCGAAAACATCGTTAGGTGTAGGGAGTGCCTATATTGTTGGCGACACCCCAAATCACTTTCGGCTTCCCGACCAGTGTTCAGTTTATACTGCAGAGCTTTACGCTGTTCTCCAGGCTGTCCACTACATCCGCCGCCATCAGCGGATACAGTACGTAATCTGCTCAGATTCTCTCAGCTCTCTCCTAAGTCTCCAAGCTCTTTACCCTGTGCACCCTCTGGTCCACCGGATTCAGGACTGTCTGCGCTTGCTCCACCTGGGGGGCGTCTCAGTGGCGTTCCTCTGGCTCCCGGGACACGCTGGTATCTGAGGAAATGAGGCGGCCGATATAGCGGCCAAGGCTGCAGTCTCTCTTCCTCGGCCAGCTCTTCAGTCTCTTCCGTTTACCGATCTACGGAGCGGTTTATGTCGCCAAGTTACTCATTTATGGCATGCGCATTGGTCAACACTTCCCCACAATAAATTGCGGGAAGTGAAAGCCGTTCCTTGCGCTTGGACCTCTTCCTCCCGAACGCGTCGTCGGGAGGAGGTAATTTTAGCTCGACTCCGGATAGGGCACTGTCTTTTTAGTCATCGACATCTTTTAAGCGGTGATCCTCCCCCACTCTGTCCCCACTGCTCTCAGCTGTGGACGGTCAGACACCTTTTAATTGAATGCCCCTATTTTAATCCGTTACGCTCCCGTCTACAGCTATCGCCTGATCTATCGTCGATTTTAGCAGATGACACGCACTCAGCTGACCGCGTTCTACAGTTTATTAGTGACAGTGAAATGACGTCAGTCATTTGAAGCTTTTTTTTTGTGGACAACCAACCCCTTTCTATAGTGGACTTTTAAGCATTCCTTCTGCCTTTAGTTTCTCCAATTTTCTGACTATGTTTCCATTGCTGCTGATTTTAAATTTCGTTTTTTTCCTGTTTTCTACGTCACGGGCTGGGCGCTAATGACCATAGAAGTTTTGCGCCCTAAAAAACCACAAAAAAAAAAAAAAAAAAAGAATGAATCTACAGTGATGTACCCTTTAGGTGTCATTTCAAATATCGAGCCTGGTGGCAACCCATCGCCCCAAATATCCTTCCTGTTCTTTCCCTAGTATAGAATCATGGGGGGGGATGAAATTTGTTCCAGTGGCATTGACACAAACCAAGACTGTCACAGTTTCTCCTTTTTCCCCGAATGTTGCCATGTGAACACACTTTGAACCTTTCAAAGCTAAAATGTTCTCCTGTGGATTAAGAGTGAGTAGCAATCCTGTTTCATCCACATTGTAGATCAGCTGTGGGGTAGATGAAAGATTCATGGCATCATAAACTTTACCCAGAAGATTATAAAACTGGGATACTCTTTCAGCGTTAAAATGCATCAATCTTCGGTAACTCAAACTTTCTCCTTTTCTGAAAACTATTTCAGGATGGCGTGCGTGAAATCCTTGAAACCAAAATTTCCTTGCTCGGTCATTTCGTAACATGTTTGGGATATTTCTCTTTGCACAATATTCAGATACCATCGTCTGTAGTTTTTCTTTTGTAATCCCAAATCCCACAGACAGGAGTTTGATGATGCGGGTAACAAGTTCATTTTCTTGATCCACTGAAAGGGTTGGTGGCCTGCCAAACACCTTTTGGTGATTTGCTACCAGCACGTTTTTCGTGGCCTTCAAGAGTTTTCCTCGGAATCCCATACAATTTAGCGGCAGTATACACAGATTGTCCATTGCGAACAACTGTAACAGAACTTTTTAAATCCTCTTCTTTCCATTTACCGTACAGACCCTTCGATTGTCTAACCATATTGCCTGGAAAGTCAACAGAGAACGACAATTTAGCTTATTTCAAACAGGGTAACAGAATATGAAATGTGCATCAACTTCTAATTTGCCCCAAAATTATTGTCAACATTAAAATCGATGAATATTAATAAACATTAATTAAGTGGTCAATTAAATGAATAATTCTCAAAATGTTACATAAGGTAGCTCTTCTAAAGTCACTCTTTTATTGTTCACGAGTCTACTCTAATAAATGTCGATGTATGGCGTCAGACGAGAACGGGAGGGAAATTTGCCACACTAATGGCGAAATTCCCTCCAGAAGCACGCTTTATTATACAATAATATATCACAGCATTGTTAAGTAATTTAAAATTAATTCTTTGTCGTTTCACTCGCAGCACATATTTATACGCTTTAGCAGTCAAAATAGTAATTTATTTATACTTAAGTAGCGAAAAAGGATCTCAAATGGTGGAGATGGGAAAAATGTCCCCTGTCTCAGTGTCAGTCTTCTCACGTAATTTGTTTCACTACTGATTGTGAGGACAATACGTAATTTTCTGTGCTACCACCAGATGGCAACATAGAACGGGCATGCTTTGAATCAGTTTTTCTCATGTTCGCCAACAGATCGTAGTGAGTGCTAACAGATCTGTTGCAGTAGAAAGGCAAATATGGTGGACTTCCCTCCCTGGCGAACATCCCTCCCTCTACCCTACATTAGACATTTGTCTGCTCTCTTTGGATTTTATTGCAGTTCATTTCTGACCAATTTATATATAAAACACTCAAAGGGATCTCAGTATGAAATACTGCCTATCGCTGAAGTATGGCAGTCTATGATGAACATTTTACCATGATTACACATACTTTCTTGCCCCAGTTTGGCAAGTCTTTTATGCTGCCCACTTTGTATTCAAGGCAGTTGTTATTTTCGTCACCACCACCACCACCACCACCACTACCACTGGTCTGCCCACTGCCCACTTTTGGCATTCCATCTGATCATACTGCAATATTCCATTATTTCCATTCTTAGACAACTCATAGCTTTGAGTTTACATATAATGTACATCTCATTGTTTTATATCAAATCTGAAACTTACAGGCATGCATCAGTAGTCTGATAATAGAAAAGTTTTTTCCAACATGACAACACTTGAGTAATACATCAAGAACAAGAGCAAATATATTAAAATACATAGGCTCTTTCTCACTTTTGCCCCCTTATTATTCACTTCTGTGGACATACAGTTTTAAATCTACAGTATTGCGAACACCTAATGGTTTCTCATGAGATAATAGGCATTAGTGTGCGGAGTTCCCTGTACTTCAAAGGGACCATTATAGATATATTTGAATTTAGAAATTTCCTGGTTAATTTCACTGGATTTTTCATAAATATTTACTAGAACAAAATCACCAGTTTTGAATTTAGTCACTTTAAGGCCCTTATTGTGCCTTTTAGGTCTGATTTCCGCTTTTTCTTTCATTCATTTTCTGACCCAAGTCTCTTTTTCTCTTTCATATCTAGTTCAACATCGAGTGGAAAATGTAAGGTTTCTTCAGTCACACTTTTGTTCTTGTGATTAAGTAGGAATTCCTCAGGTGTAAATCCTTTAGTTTCTTGATGGGGGGTATTCATCACATATCCGTAGTAAACATGCCCTCATGCCTTATGATTGTGGTGGCAGTAAGTTAGACACAACCTACCTAATTCACGCATATACCGTTCTGCTGGATTACTTGCCGGATGGTAGGCTGAAATATATTTTACTTGGATGCCATTCTGTTCCATTCCTTCCTTCCATGTTTTTGAGAAAAACTGAGGCCCTTTATTGGATAGTACTGCTTTTGGCTTTCCAATCATATTAAAATACTCAGTCATTCTATTAAAACTGCTTTTGTTAGCCTTGGTTGGTGTGGTCTGTAACTTTTGCCCTTTGTCAAATATCACATGATTTGATTCTATCTGTTATTTTCTTTCTAGCACAGGTGTTTATTACTACCACATCAGAGAGTTTTCCAATACACTTCTTGGGACCACAGTGTCCTAAAGCGAAGTGGAAATAATCAATTACTTCTGTTTCAAATTGAGATGGCCAATATACTTTCCACTCCTCTCTATTTGCGTCTCTCCTTTTGTATAAAATACCTTTAAAGAGCTTATAAAATTTACAAAGTTGAGGATATTTGGTGTTACTGAAATGTACTTTAACTGATTTCCAAACTTCATCTTCATTTTGATAGTACAGCATATTTTTGCAAATTTGTTCAATCTTCTTTTTACCCTGAACTTCTTTGATGTATCTTGCATGAAAAGTACCATCTTCATTATTTTCCTCTGATACACTGTCCATACCTTCCAGTAACCTGGATAAAGCCTCTGCTACGTGATTGTCACTTCCTTTAACATATAAGATTTCATAGTCAAACTTCTGGAGGTACAGTGCCCAATGGCTTAATCTGCCAGTAAACAATCGACAGTCTTAAGAAAGGTCAGTGCTTTATGATATGGATGTATAATAGTTTTATGCCCCCACAAATAGTTTCGAAATTTTTTCAAACCCATAATAGTAAGAGCTTCCTTCTCTGAGATGGTGTAATTCCTTTCGTATTTAGTCAGGGTTCGACTAGTGAAACCTATGGTCCTGTGTTTTGGTTCCACTGATTCCATGTTCTCTCGGAAAATTTCTATACCAATCCCATGTGCACTGCTATCAGTACTCACATGGAATGGTTCACTCAAAATCAGGTGATACAAAATATTTTTCCTTATTAATTCATTCTTCAGCTCCTCGGAATCCTTTTGGCATTCTTGTTTCCACTATTTTTCTTTAACAGTCCATTTAAATGAGCGCTATTAATGGCAGTTGTGGGGAAGGCAGATAGTCGCCTTCGGTTCATTGGTAGAATTTTGGGAAGATGTTGTTCATCTGTAAAGGAGACCGCTTATAAAACACCAATGCGACCTATTCTTGAGTACTGCTCGAGCATTTGGGATCCCTATCAGGTCCGGTTGAGGGAGGACATAGAAGCAATTCAGAGGCGGGCTGCTATATTTGTTACTGGTAGGTTTGATCATCATGTGAGTGTTACGGAAATGCTTCAGGAACTCGGGTGGGAGTCTCTAGAGGAAAGGAGGCATTCTTTTCATGAATTGCTACTGAGGAAATTTAGGGAACCAGCATTTGAGGCTGACTGCAGTACAATTTTACTGCGACCAACTTACATTTCATGGAAAGACCACAAAGATAAGATAAGAGAGATTAGGGCTCGTACAGAGGCATATAGGCAATCATTTTTCCCTCGTTCTGTTTGGGAGTGGAACAGGGACAGAAGATGCTAGTTGTGGTTCGAGGTACCCTCCGCCACACACCGTATGGTGGATTGCGGAGTATGTACGTAGATGTAGATGAAACGCTTGCCGCTGTGCAAATTTGCGATAAAATCCACAAAGATTGAGAAACACTTCCAAATTCTTTCAGTTCATAGGTGGCGGACATTTTTCGATAGTGTTTAACTGCTCTGGGTCCTTTCCAATCCCAGACGTGGTTATAATATGTCCCAAAAACTTTATTTCTTTCAATTTCAATGTCATTCCACCTGCTTGAAGAGCAGAAAGGGTTTTGTTCAACAACTCACAATGTTCCCTCCGATTCTCAGTGGCAATCAATAAGTCATCCACATAGATATTTAATCCAGCACTGAGTTCTCTTCCTAGTACAGAATCTAAAGCTCTGATGAAAACAGAAACAGAAGTATTGAGACCAAAAGGAACAACTTTAAACTGGTAACATTTTCCTGCAAATAAAAATGCGGTATATTTTCTGCATTCTTTATGTAGTGGGATTTGTCAATATCCTCCAATGAGGTTGAAGTTAGTCAAATATTTTACATTGTGGAAATTTTGTAACATGTCGTCTAAGTTTTCCGTTGATCTACTTCCCTTTTGACTACTTTATTCAGAGTTCGTGCATCGATTACAACCCGCACGCCTCCATCCTTTTTTTTTAATTTTACAATAATTAGTGGGCTATTATATTCACTATTGCTCCTTTCTATACCCCCCCTCCCCGCATTCGACCATTTTATCTATTTCTGCCTGTACTACTGCTCTCTTAGCTAGTGGTACTGGGTAAGGTCTCATGAAAAATGGTTAGTGTTCTACTGCATCTATACGGTATTCAAAATTTTTTTACCATCCCTGATTTATCTGAGATCACATCCTCATTAACAGTTACAAAGCTTTTTACTGTCCCTGGTTTATCTGAGAACTCATCTTATGTAAGTTCTTGTATCTCATCAATAATTTATTTAAAAGTTTCTGTTTTTGTATCATCAATTATCAAGTTCCTCATGTAAATTTCATATAGATTTGACAAACCATCATTTCCCGGGTCTAATTCTAATACCAGTGACTCAACATTTGTGTCCAGTAAAGTTTAGTTTTCCACAAACTTAATTGGCAAAATGCCAGATTCACTATTAATTTTGACAATTCTGTTGCCACAATTGATGAATACTTTCTCTTTGTCTAACCAATCAATATCCAAAATCATTTCATTACTCAACTCAGGTACGACCAAGAAGTCATGTTCAAATTTCTGTCCATTAATTTAAAAATCTACCTATACTTGTCTCCGAATGAGCTTATTGGACTTGCCAGTTGCTCCTACAATTTTCATCCTATCACTGACATAACCAATCCAGATTTATTTGAGATGTATTCAAAGAAGGATTTTGAAATAGCACTAATTTTGGAGGCAGTATCTAAAAGTACCTGTAATTTAATATCGTAAATTTTGACTGGAATAATGGTTTGTTTAATTGTTCCACTTTCTGTATTTTCCTGTTCCTCCCATAACAAATCTTGTTTGACCATCAGATCGCTCCAGGAAATGTTTATTTACTGACAGCTCATGTATATCCATGGGCTTTTTCGGTTTTTTGAACTCTATTTCCTTTACAATTCTCATTAACTTTTGCCCCCTTTCAGTTTTGAAAGTTCAAAGTCTTTCACTCCTGTAATCAGAACTTGCCCCAGTACCGTATCATCAGGAGGCTCTTCCTTTTTCGATTAGGTATCTACCACCAGATTTTGCTTTAAAAAACTTAATTTAGCCTTTCATATTTATTTTTGGTTATGCTTGTTTCTCTCTCTTCTATTTCTATGTGTTCTTCACCTGAACTGCCACTCATTTCACACTCACTATCTGATTCTAGCATGAATGCTACCCTAAAGACAACAAGCCAACTCATCTTTCGATCCTTCATTATTTTAATTCTTTTCGATTTTTTGGTCATCTCCTAAAATTCCCACTTTATTTTCAGTTAAAGGCACTTCCACAATATCGCTTCGGATGATGTCAACTTTCACATCATACTTAGTATAATCGTCATGAACTTTAGTGGTTCGCATGTAATCGTCGGAATCTACATCTTCATCACTATCGCCAACAATTTCTTGTACGAGATTTTTGTCAGTCAGGATCACATCCACACTATTGGGGATTTCATCCTCCCCCCTGTTTCTATTCATACTGGCCATTTTCCTATTTTCTGCACCAATTTCCCTAACCCTAGCAGCTTGCGTGCTTCGCACGGCGTCGTCTTTATTCTCATTAACCTCTTCTTTTAAATTTGCTGCATGCGCACCTTGCACGGCGTTTCCTATTTCCACCTGATTTTCATTTACGGACAACGTCCTTACTCCAACATTTCCTCCGTTTATTACATTTCTGGCAGTACAACCTTCCTCAAAATTTCCCCTCTCATACTGCTTTATACTATTAATTACATTATCACTCTCCTTTTCGATCCCTGATGACTCGCTTTTGTACAGCTTCTCTACCTTTCCACCTGACTAACAGATACGATCCTCTATTAGTTTCGGTGATATTTTCCACCGAAACAGGTCCACTAAATTATTTTACTACGTCATCTCTTCTTACTACTGTAGCTACTGCAGTCTCACGGTGGCCAGCTGATCGCTCCTTCAAAGTTCAATGCATTCTGTGGCCTAGTTCGCTTGCTGTCGCTTTTTCACCCGTGTGTGACTCATACGTGTCAGCACCTGTCGTTCTGCTTGTACTACCTAGTGATACGGCTCTATCATTTGCTCTTGTCTTAAACTCATCTTTCTTAACCCAGATAACCCTGACGTCCTTCTTGAAGGACGACGTCACTCACTGTTGAAACTATTTATTTTTGTGAATAATGCATTGTTGCAACGGACTGTGATGCATTGTTATATGAAGTAGGCAGAGTCAGTTATGCGCTGTGACAATCAGTTTGACACCGTCATTCATAGTGAGTGAGAAACTGTGTCTTGAAAATAGGGCCGATTTTACCATGGACGAACTGTCTGACCTTGTCGTCGATGGGTATGTATATTATCTTTCGTAATGCGTCAATAGTTCTGAAACTTGTCATATAATATCTTAGAGAATTAACCTACACTATTTATGGGTTCATATTGCGATTGAAAGTTTTCGTCAGTTGTAATTCCATAATGTTTTTAACCGTCCTTCCAGAAGAACGTCAGGGTAATATGTTGCCATTTTGTATTCACAGAAAACGATGTACACTGATGGAACTTTTGGACATGTTAGAATCAAAAGATGAGGAAATACCTAATACTGGTGTGAACGCAACATTACACCGTCCTCTAAATTCAACTGATGACGTAACAAATAAAGATTCGGCTGCTGAAGAAAATCCAAGTGTAGATAAATTACCACCAAGTCAGCTCAATGCTACTGCGCTTTGTGATTTGGCCATTTCTACCAATGGTAATGCTGTGAATGCAACAAGGAAACAATCCTTTACCTCTGATGTTGTTCCAGGACCCTCCAGGAGTTCAAAAACAGCAACAATAACAACAACAACCACAAACAAACCAGCAAGGCTGTCGAAGAATGAAGTTCTAAACCTCAAGAAATATAACTGGAAAAGTGGTGAAATAGTTAATCCAACACTTGTATGGCCTCTAATGTTCACAGTTGCAATGAAGAAAGGGCAAACACCGCTTGAATATTTCCAACAGTTTTTTGATAACAAAGTGCTTCAAATGATGGTCACTTACACAAATCAGTACGCAGCCAAGAGAAATAGACTAGGTGATTGTTCAGAAGATGAGATGTTGGTGTTTACTGCAATACTTCTGCTAAGTGGATAAGTAACAGTGACACGCAGAGAGATGTACTGGCAATCAGATAAAGACAGTCACGACCACATCGTAACAAATGCCATCTCCAGAGATCGATTTGACTTTATCTTTTCCAATTCGCATGTATGCAACAATGGCAATTTAGATAAATCAGACCGTTTTGGGAAAATCCGCCCATTACTGTGTATGCTGAATGATAGATTCAAACAATTTGCGCCTCACGTGTGGCATCATTCTGTCGATGAATCGATGGTCACATACTTCTGATTCAAATTTTGGTGTAGAGGCACAAGTGGTGGATATATTATTTGACTCGAACCCTACCAAGGAGGTGGCACGTGTATTAAGGATTATGAAACGAAAGGTATGGGGGACGGTGTGGTAATGACTTATGTTGACCAGTTACTTCCACGTGTTCCATACTGCATATACTTTGATAACCTCATTAACAGCATTGAACTACTACATGACCTAAAAGAGAGGGGTGTGGAAGCAACAGGAACAATAAGAGGAAACAGAGTTAAGAATTGTACTCTTATCATCTGTAGATAAAATGATAAAAGAAAATAGACGATCATATGAAGTTTGTTCTGACTCAGCATCCGGGATTTCCATTGTACGTTGGAATGTGACAACATTGTTGTTACTGTAGCCACCAACTTTGACAGAGCGCAACCACTACGTTCTGTAGCAATATTTTCCAGGGAACAAAAGAAAAGGATTAGTGTGCTTCAACCTAACTTATTACACTCGTACAATACTCATATGGGAGGCATAGATCGAGCTGACCAAATGCATCCCTATATAGATGCTTTATAAGAGGAAAAAAGTGGTATTTCCCGATCATTACACATTTTATAGACATTGCAGAGCAAAATGTCTGGGATCTTTACAAACACAACGAAGAACACTTAGATCATCTGACATTTCATCATCGAATTGTCACTGCAATTCTGGAAAGTAACAAGAGTGTCACTACCCTCGGAGGACATCCTAGTAAGAGGGCAAAGCTAGATTCTATATTTGATGGGAAAGAACATTATGTTGCTGAATTACCAGTGGACGAGATAACAAAAAAGAAGCAGCAGCTAAAATGTCGAAGTTGCCACAAAAAAACTACTACGTTGTGCTTTTTGTCTTACCATACTAGTGCATAAAATATGTTTATAGGTTACTTTCTTTGTTGTGTTTTTTTTGTATTTATTAGCTGTTTTAGCTCATAACTCAAATTTATTTATGTTTGTTTGAAAGTATGAAAACCAAAACAAGTTAATTGTGCAATGTCATATACTTTAAAAACATGTTTCCTTATTGTCCTGACATCCTTCTGGAAGGACGCCCATTTTTGGAAATGCTAAATAAAAATAAATACTCAAAATTGTTTTTACTTTCTTCCTTACAACCTTGTGAATGAATGCAGATAAGATATAAATCAATTTTGAAAAAAACAAATAATTCAGGACTGTCTGGGTTAATGTTGTAATGTTTCTTTACTTTGGGCCCATAAAACTCGTCCGCACAAATCTCGCCCGTAATACACGCGGGCGTTGTTAGTTTTCTGCGTCATTTTGATTTTCAAAGTTTTGTGGTACAAATCTCCTACCGCGAAATGATGAGCTACTGCTACCACTGCCTCTACCTTTTTGTATCATATTCACCCAGTAACGTTTGTTCTCCGGTTGTTCATTCTGATCGTGATTTTCTCTCGTCCCGTTGTTATTGTTTTGACGATAATCACGGTTTCCTCTCCAGTGATCCTAGTCTTCTACTCTTTCCAAAAATGATGAGAAGCTTTTATGGTTACTTCCCACATAACCTTTTGAATCGTCCAGTAGCTTTTTTCATAGTTCCCATACTATTTTGGTTTCTGTTCGCCTATTTCTTAAATGGGTAAATTTTTGGTACCACATTTTGCAAAATTCTTTCAAGGAGTTCCTTCCTTTATTATGATAAAACCTCGCCATGATAAATTCTCTCCATAGATAGTCCTGCTCCTGTTCTAACCAATATTCCTCAATAAATTTTTGTTTAAACCCATCAAAAGACGTCTGGTCCGTATCTAGACTTAACCCCCATCTTTTTGCATCACCTACTAGGGCACTCATAACCATATTAATTTTTTTCTTGAGCCGTCAAATAATCAGGGAAATTACTCTCACAATTTTTCAAAAAGTCTAAGGGGTGCTATCCATTATCAGTTACATAATTTGACGTCCAGGATGGAATGTAACAATATGAGAGAAGGAAAGTTGCTACTCACCATATAGCGGAGATGTTGAGCCGCGATAGGCACAATACAAAGATTCACACAAACATAGCTCTTGGCCATTAAGGCCTTTCTCAGCAGTAGACACACATATACCCATGTGCGCGCACACACACACACTCGCGCAAGTGGAACTAGCACACACATCTGCAGTCTGAGAGAGCTGAAACTAAACTGCTAGCAGCAGCACCAGTGCATGATGGGAGTGGCAACTGGGTGAGGGTAAGGAGGTGGCTAGGGTGGGGAGGTGAGGGATAGTATGGTGGGAGTGGCAGACAGTGAAATGTTACAGTTTAGACAGAGGGTAGGAGAGAAGGTGTGGAGGGGGGACAGGGTAAGTAGCGGAAAGGAGAGAAATAAAAATAAAAAAAATTAAAAAACTGGGTGTGGTGGTGAAATGACAGTTGTGTAGTGCTGGAATGGGAACAGGGAGGGGGCTGGATGGGTGAGGACGGAGACTAACAAAGGTTGAGGCCAGGAGGGTTACGGGAGCGTAGGATGTATTCCAGCTAAAGTTCCCACCTGCGTAATTCAGAAAAGCCGGTGTTATTGAGAAGGATCCATATGGCACAGGCTGTGAAGCAGACATTGAGATGAGGGGTATCATGTCTGGCAGCGTGATCATCTACAGGGTGGTCCTCTTGTTTTTTGACCACAGTTTGTCGGTGGCCGTTCATGCGGACAGGCAGCTTGTTGGTTGTCATGCCTACATAGAATGCAGCACAGTGGTTGCAGCTTAGCTTGTAGATCACATGACTGGTTTCACAGGTAGCCCTGCCTTTGATGTGATAGGTGATGTTAGTGACCAGACTGGAGTAGGTGGTGGTAGGAGGATGTATGGACAGGTCTTGCCTCTAGGTCTATTACAGGGGTATGAGCCATGGGGTAAGGGATTGGGAGCAGAGGTTGTGTAAGGATGGCACAGAGAAGCATTCCCCTTGTAACTCAGTACCATCCGGGACTGGAGCAACTGAATAACATTCTCCGCCATGGTTTCGATTACCTCTCGTCGTGCCCTGAAATGAGAAATGTCCTACCCACTATCCTTCCCACACCTCCTTCTGTGGCATTCTGCCATCCACCGAACCTACACAATATACTCGTCTATCCTTACACTTTCTTTCTCTCGTATGGCTACATAATTTGGTTTTCCCCTCATCTTATGTTCAAGATTGCTCACTTTACCTTGAATCTGTGAAGTGTTTTGTTCACACTTCTTTTCAAAAGTTGCTACTGGTTTACTCAATTCTTTTTCGGAATCAGTCGCCATTTGTCTCAATTGAGAAATTTCAGTATTACATTTATTTATTTATTCGGTTTTGAGGCCGATAACTTTTTCATCAACTTTTGTTATTACCAAAGGTTCTACATTGTCCTCTATTTTCATTATTTCTGTGTCAAATCTATCGTTAATGTCGCCAATCTGTCCTTGCATAGTGGCAACATTGTTATTAATAGTATTCATCTTAATTTTTAAATACCTTATTTCATTTGCTCACAATGCCTACTTTGTAGTATACCTCTTCAATTTGTCAACTAATTTTAACCCCTTGCATTTCAATTTGATGGCCTTGTGCTTTAATCTGATTACCTTGCGTTTTCTCAAGTACTTTAATCTGATTGTTAATATAATTACTGTGTGCTGCAAATTGTTTGTTACTATTCCTACCTTGTTCTGCAGTTTGTGCAGCTAACATTTTTGACAATTCGGTCATGTCTAGTGGTTTTTCGCTTTCTTGTTCTAAAGTGTCATTCAGATTTTGTTTCTAGCGATTCACTCATTTTACTCTTGACTTTTGATGAATTAAACATATCCATTGAGTTGTTGACTTAACCACTGTCTACAGTTGTGTTGCCTTTCCTGCCTTGTTTTATATGTGACGAGTTCATCATTTGAATTTGATCGTTCACGTGCGTATATTACTCCACGAAAGCTTGTTGCCGTCTTGTGGCGTCATCTGTGTTCTTGTCTAGCGAACTATTGCCACACAGTGCACTCTCTACTTTCTCGTCCTGCTCGTTCTGGCCTACTGTCGTTTTTGTATCCATTTTAACTTTGTCACTATTTTATATTCTATCTTAAAAATACTTGGGAACTTTTCTATTAATTATTTTTCCTGATGTATTGCAAGTTCGTGCCACTGGACATACAATACTCATCTTACTATTGTTTTTCACCCAACATTTACATTCTGAACTGTACTTAAGTGAGTAAAATTGATGACTGTCCTGTCACGCCGCGCCTAGTATAACTCAAGGTTGCGCACTTGCGCCAAGTATAATGCTCACACTTTACTTGACACTAACTAGTGTTACCCTCTGAGAGTATTTTTAGTTTTAACCGTGTGTTTGTCTAATGGATAATTGACATCGGACAATAATTTTGTGTATATGGCAATTAATAGAGAGACTTAACAGGCTTTACTATGGAGATGATACAAGTAGTGAAATTCATGTGAATGAAACAAAAAACTGTTGCCAGCCTAATTAGGCATAATAATTTGAAATATTGTATCCATAGAATGTAAATATGATATTGCAAAAATGACTCATTAATTCTCTCTTTGGATAATGCACAGGATACTCATAACTACAGGGCAAACTAAGTTGTGGATAGCAGTAGTTATTATTTGCATAAATTATTAATCATATGAAGACAAATGGCTCTGAACACACAATAATAATAGTTACTATAGTAATCATTAATCAACTTAGCACTGAGATATTACCACAGTACACACTGGACTGTAGTTGTGCATGAAAAGAGTTCTGATTTAGCCAACAAATACATACCACAAATGAACTTAAATTATACTACACATACACTTATTATGCTCCCATTTTTAGAATTATCACAGATTTCTCTTAAAAGCAACTAAAACCCCAATTATCTTTTAATTGGAGAAAAGATTACTATGGGAACCCATAAACTGTTACTTTCTCTACAGGCTAACTCTGTAATTATTTTATAAACAAATTGTGATTCACTAATATTAATACCTAACCCCACTTAAAATATTTTATATTTTTTTATCCTGTTTAGCAATTTACTCAATCACTAAGCTTAATTAACTGCATAAAATAGTTCATGGTGATAATAAATGCAAATTTACATTTCATATATGTTCAAATTATGTGCCTTTTTCACCACCTGTGAAGCAGGTATTATTACATTAACACTTACACACTCTGGCACTGATCTTTTGCACATTCTCATTTTAGAGCCATTCCATAATACCAAAAGCACCAACCGACAGCCGAATCCACATCCATGGCAAATTTTTAATATGTATATTAGCTTCCAAATGCCTCACTTGGCACCCTTGATGTTAACCATATGACAGCTAGCCACTTACTGCATAGCATTCTCACCCAGTAGCCACCCAGATCGACCATCGAAACCACTTTTTACCGTGCGCCGAGCCACTTCCGTTCTAGAGAGAGGTTCCCTACATCTTTTATACTTCACAATACAAATCCCCTTATAGTGAAAAATCCCCTTAGCATGAACCAGCACTCAAAGTACAATTTCTCTTTCATGAGCTGACGTATGTTATAAAATTCCATTATTTTTAAATATCCGTTAGTTTTTTGAATATGTTTAGTATAAACTTCAACTTTCTCTCTTACAATTCAGTGACCTTCACTAGTAAAGAACAACCACTTCATAGTCACATACATACAGTTTCATAGTATAATCTACTTACAATCGATATTGGTGTTACTACTGTGCCAATATTATTTCATAATGTAGCACTACATGGAACACACACTACCGACTGATATCAGGACAGGGGAGATAGTTTTTTGTTCCCTTTTATACGTAATACCCCACATATTTTGAACACTTCTGTATAAATAGCATTATTATTATTCTTGTTATTATCCTACTGGATCTTTTTGTGGTTTCTAAATGTAAATTCATTCTATGTGTATTTGTTTCACAGAAGAGAGTTCCATAGATTAGAAATGAGTGTGTCTGTGAATACATTACTATGATGGGGTCACAATATGCTGATGAATGCTGTTTACAAGTCTCTGTCTCTCTCTCTCTCTCTCTCTCTCTCTCTCTCTCTCTCTCTCTCTCTCTCTCTCTCTGTATGTCTGTGTGTGTGTGTGTGTGTGTGTGGGGGGGGGGGGGGGGGGGGGGGGGGAGGTGTGTGTGCGTGCACCCGTGCATGTATGAGCATGCGTGGGTGCGGGAACGCGCACTCGCGACTGACCGTCTGTCCGTCCATCCACTCACTCAGAATTTATAATCAGTATTCATTCCTTGAAATTTAGTGTTTGCTACAGTCTATAAAAGTACCATATACATTTAATTTGACATTGTCATATTTCTGTCTTCAAATTGAAATTCGTGGGATTTGACTTCTTCTGTGCATATTTCAAGTGCACAATTATCTATGGGCATTATACTTGTTTTTGAGAATTTTTCTTATTGATTCTTTTTTGCTCAACTTAAAACAGTGGTCACTCACAGTCTCCTAGGTGGTGTGGGCCACTAATTACTTTATCCCCATCCATTATTTCTACATTCTTATGCTTTTGTATCTCCCCCCCCCTTGTTTCCTATTTTGACACCTTAAACTGCTTCACGTGTGTTATTATTTTTGTCATTAAATAACCTTTTACAGCAGTTAATACTCTTTTTGTACTTGTGACAAAAGTTCAGTACTCTTTTTCATGAATCTGAGGTACTTATGGGTTTGGGAGGACTTTTTTCTATATGTATTTGTTTTAGTCAGTCATTGGTACTGATGTGGGCACTTTCAAAAATTTATTTCCAAAGTTGCACTTAAATAATGCTGAGAACTGAGAGAATTGGCATTTTTGTTGGTTTCTCTACACGCCTAAGTCCAGCTTCGGTTTTACAGACCAGATTTTACATCTATATGTGTATTCTGCATGTCAGTGAGAAATATGAGGCTGAGGGTATTGTACCACAGGTGTCATTGTCACGCATCTTTATTATTTGGCACAAATGGTCTGAGATACCAAGATCTTTTACAATTACACCACACTTTTTCCTGTCGACATTTGTGGCCACTTGATCAGTTACTGATGCTGTTATTGTATTTAAGGTTGTTGCAGAGATGACAAGATTGTGAAGGCTGTTTATAATGCATCTCATAGCTACATCTGTGATATTTGTATTTATAGCTCCACACAAAATAATGTTAACTTTTCTGATGAAGACTGTATACATAACTTAATTTATTGAAGAGAAGTATCCGCACTACCACTAGGTGATAAATTCACGTGCATAGCAGATTAAGTTATGGTCAATGCCAAATCCTTTTTATTCAATGGCCAATATTTCAAAA
This sequence comes from Schistocerca americana, assembly GCF_021461395.2. Lineage (NCBI taxonomy): Eukaryota > Metazoa > Arthropoda > Insecta > Orthoptera > Acrididae > Schistocerca > Schistocerca americana. The sequence goes on from NC_060123.1 coordinate 720,522,733, forward strand.
TCTCTGTCTTTCGAACAACTTACATGAATGCAGCTGGGTGACATCTTCGACAGCTGTGGCGCGAGGAACTAGCCGTGTAGTTGGCAGCATTGAAACCTGCATGTTTTTCAGATATGTGGACAATACTTGTGTCCTCTTGGAAATGACAGTTTAAACAGCTTTCTAAATCATCTAAATTTGATACACCCAAATATTCACTTCTCAATGGAAGTTAAAAAGGATGTTCCATTCCTAAATGTGTTTTTCAAGAGTGGTATGACGAGACATTCCATTTGTACATTTCTCGAGTTAAACATGTCTTGCATATTTTCATTCTGTGAACACATTACACTTTTCATTCTTGCACTACGTAATGTTCAATTGGGTAAATCAATCATAGTAGGATGGGGAAGACAGCAAGCCATGTAGCACACACGAAACAATTGCCAAATAACATTAATGGTTATGTAGCTAAAAATATAAATTTGCTTATGGGAATGGATAACTAAGACTGAAATTTCAAAAAGGACAACCATTGGCAAAGTGTATAGAATGTACAAATAGAATTTGTTACTGTAGTGTGAAGGAAACAATTAGTTTTCTCCATGTACACCAGAAATGAGAAATGTGGGACAAAAAAAAAAAAAAGAAAAGAAAACACGCACACATTATCAGAATGCAGTGAACAAAAGGCACGTGGGAAGAAGAAATGAAAGAACTTGATTTTGGAAACGCTTAAGACATGTAGGGATTAAAATGTAGCTCAAGTGTAGATACTGATACTTTCTTTAATTGAGTATTTGTAACGGCATCGAAGCACGAAATGCCAATCTTCCTGCCTCTACTCTGGCAAGATTTTTTACAGTGCATCCTAAACCTCACTGACTACAGGCGACTCTGTATTGTATATCTATTGATCATTTGGTACATTGTTCCTGTACAGTTAAAACTGCTAAATTTACAAAACTATATACCCATTAGTGAGTGAAAATACTGCAACTAAGTACTGACATCACTTCCATGCTGTTTGCTTCAGTGGTCAAAGACAACTACTTGTATCCAATAGTAAACTATATCCATTTGTGTATGAATAAACTGATCTTGATTGTACTAGTTTATGAACTGTTGTGACAAGGTACACTCCTGGAAATGGAAAAAAGAACACATTGACACTGGTGTGTCAGACCCACCATACTTGCTCCGGACACTGCGGGAGGGCTGTACAAGCAATGATCACACGCACGGCACAGCGGACACACCAGGAACCGCGGTGTTGGCCGTCGAATGGCGCTAGCTGCGCAGCATTTGTGCACCGCCGCCGTCAGTGTCAGCCAGTTTGCCGTGGCATACGGAGCTCCATCGCAGTCTTTAACACTGGTAGCATGCCGCGACAGCGTGGACGTGAACCGTATGTGCAGTTGACGGACTTTGAGCGAGGGCGTATAGTGGGCATGCGGGAGGCCGGGTGGACGTACCGCCGAATTGCTCAACACGTGGGGCGTGAGGTCTCCACAGTACATCGATGTTGTCGCCAGTGGTCGGCGGAAGGTGTACGTGCCCGTCGACCTGGGACCGGACCGCAGCGACGCATGGATGCACGCCAAGACCGTAGGATCCTACGCAGTGCCGTAGGGGACCGCACCGCCACTTCCCAGCAAATTAGGGACACTGTTGCTCCTGGGGTATCAGCGAGGACCATTCGCAACCGTCTCCATGAAGCTGGGCTACGGTCCCGCACACCGTTAGGCAGTCTTCCGCTCACGCCCCAACATCGTGCAGCCCGCCTCCAGTGGTGTCGCGACAGGCGTGAATGGAGGGTTGAATGGAGACGTGTCGTCTTCAGCGATGAGAGTCGCTTCTGCCTTGGTGCCAATGATGGTCGTATGCGTGTTTGGCGCCGTGCAGGTGAGCGCCACAATCAGGACTGCATACGACCGAGGCACACAGGGCCAACACCCGGCATCATGGTGTGGGGAGCGATCTCCTACACTGGCCGTACACCACTGGTGATCGTCGAGGGGACACTGAATAGTGCACGGTACATCCAAACCGTCATCGAATCCATCGTTCTACCATTCCTAGACCGGCAAGGGAACTTGCTGTTCCAACAGGACAATGCACGTCCGCATGTATCCCGTGCCACCCAACGTGCTCTAGAAGGTGTAAGTCAACTACCCTGGCCAGCAAGATCTCCGGATCTGTCCCCCATTGAGCATGTTTGGGACTGGATGAAGCGTCGTCTCACGCGGTCTGCACGTCCAGCACGAATGCTGGTCCAACTGAGGCGCCAGGTGGAAATGGCATGGCAAGCCGTTCCACAGGACTACATCCAGCATCTCTATGATCGTCTCCATGGGAGAATAGCAGCCTGCATTGCTGCGAAAGGTGGATGTACACTGTACTAGTGCCGATATTGTGCATGCTCTGTTGCCTGTGTCTATGTGCCTGTGGTTCTATCAGTGTGATCATGTGATGTATCTGACCCCAGGAATGTGTCAATAAAGTTTCCCCTTCCTGGGACAATGAATTCACGGTGTTCTTATTTCAATTTCCAGGAGTGTAATTGGTTTTTGCGCTAAATTCTGTTGGTTTTTCATAATGCTATCATTCATATTTTACATAGGCCTGCTACTGAAGTTCCCATGTACATCAGTGGCCTACCCCATATATGTGCAGTGACATGATTGTAGATTTAATTAAAAGTCTGTTTTTACCAGACAAGACAGGCTTCTACTACAGCCACACAAAAGACAACATACCGATACAGTTTTTTGGCCCTGTTTTCTGTGTTGAAAGCATAGTAAAAAGAGTGCGTACTCTTGGCCCGTTATATCATAAAAAGGAGACTCCTGTTGCAGATCATCTGGTAAGTAAAATAAAGATCTTAGTACCAATTATATATAGTTTCAATCAAAAAGGAATAGTTACAGGGACTTATTAAATTTTGTTCATTTTATACATAAAGGTGGACCATGTTAACCCAAAAAAGAAGAGAAAAGTTATCATGGACACACAAAAGAAAGGCTGTCCAGCAACATTGGACGTTAAGAGTGTCAGGGTATTCCCCGATTATTCGATAAACTCGGCAACAGACAGTTAAAAAAAAAAAAAAGGTATGTCATTTGGCTAGCTCATGTATATAAATATTTGTAATTCATTGATAAATTTTTATTGTATTAAAGGTTACTGAGAAACTGAAACGAGACTTGTAGTCGACACAGGCACCAAAACGTTATCTGCGGTATTATGTGGCTGCCTCCCAAGCAAGCCACCATAATCATGGCATTGAATGTGTGAAAGCAATTGGACACATACAACCTTTGTTTTCAAAAGAGATCAGGGATATAGTTACAAAGTGGATGAACTCAGTTCGGATTATTAAGTTAGAACTGGAAAGATTTGTGGAAAACAATTTCACTAGGGAAAACAGACCAGATCAGATGAACATAATGTTTTACCCAACAGATCGTACAATTTATAGCCATATGTATCAGGCTCTGTTTGATTTGAAGAAAACTGTTATTGACCAAAATGCATTCAGGAATGAAATTAATGGGTGGGAAGAGGAATCGAAGGATGAGACATTTTTTTTCAGATCATTTACAGATGACAATGGAAAAGTGCAGCCATTGCTTTTTTGTTACCAGCACATGAGGCAAAGGGAACTTTTGAAAAAGTATGGTAGGGTATGTTTGCTTGATGCAACATACAAGACAACGAAGTATGACATTCCATTATTTTTCTTGGTAGTGAAAGCTAATGTGGTGCTATTTAGTCATTGGGATATTCTTCATTCAAGTAGAAAACACTGCATCAATTAAAGAGGCTCTATGAATTTTCAAGGCATGGAACCCAGATTGGAATCCAGTTTAATGGGTTACAGATTTTTCTGAGCCTGAGATACGGGCAATTGAAGGAACATTTCCAATGTCAAGGGTTTATCTTTGTCTATTTCATCGAAAACAAGCCTGGCAACAGTGGCTTAGTAAAAAGAACAATTTAGACATACCGGGAGATAGTGAGCAAAGTCTGAAGCTGTGTGAAGAAATTACTGAGTCACCATCTGAAGAACAGTTCTTAACTGCAAAACAAAACCTTCAATCTCATGAATTATTAACTAGAAATTCTGGTGCACTTGATTATTTTAATAAGCAATGGCTTTCAGTATCTGAAAGGTGGGTGAAGGCATATGACAACAAGAAGAATTTCTTCGCCAATATACCTACTACTAATGGTGTTGAATCACTAAATAAAAAAGTGAAATATTTTTTCTTAGACATTCAGCAAATAAAACATTGACAGGTGTTGTTAAAGTTTTAATAAATGATTTCCTCCCTAGCCTGTTTAAAAAATATTGTCTGAAGAATTCAGCCGTCAAATCTTACAGCAGAGAGAGTCCTCATTTCTTGCATAACAAGTCACACGAATTTGTGAATCATGTAATGAAAAGACATTATTCAGCACAAACTGAATTTACAAAAGCTCAGTGAGGGAAATGGGTGGTGAATTTTGCAAAGCCTAATTGCACATGTGAAGACTTCCAAAGGTGGAAATATCCATGCAAACATTTCTGCGCAATTTTCATTTATTACCCTGGCTGGGACTTCATAAGTTGAATGACAGTTACAAGAACAGCCCTTTAATTTGTCTCGATGAGACCTTTGGGTTTGGCTCAAGCAACAGCTGGTCTGAAACTGCCAGCCCAGTATTACAAAGTTCAGAGGATACCAGCAGTGAGGAGGCAGTAAACCAAGGCAGTGACAATCCCAGAAGCTCAACTTCATCAGAGGAGCAAGATGCACGGGAATTAGCAAGGGAGGTCATGAACCTGACCTACAACTGTAAAAACGGAGAAGCAATTGTTAGAATGCTGAACAGACTTCGAGAATGTGTGGATGATTTAACATCGTCAAACCCACAAGCTGGTGGTCTTCCATTATTAGGATCATAAAAGCGGTGTGTGTGTGTGTGTGTGTGTGTGTGTGTGTGTGTGTGTGTTTGCTTTGGTAATATTTTGTGTGGGAAATTTAACTTCTTGGTGTACCACGTATCGCCCAAGTCTCGTAATCACACTGTAAGAAAATGGATGGAAGGAGTAAGATACATGCGGTTGCTTGAACAACTGCTACCTGAAGTATCCTACCTCTCTGCTGAAGCAAATTTAGCTCCAAGAATATGTAAGTGAAAATAAATTTATTGTGCGTACATTTTCTAAAACTAATGTACTATAACTCTAATCATTGAAAGAACTACTTACTTGCATTGATGCCCATACCAATCACCTTGGACTAAAAGAGGACTAGGTCAGGACCAGCGATAGCCAAAATGGTGCTTATCTACTGCTCATTGGTTGGTGACGTGACAGTTTTGCGTAGCCAGAAGAATGATTCTTTGACATATTGAATGAGAGACGAGAACAGACAATATACTTCTAGTGCTGAAATTGTAAAGCATTGTTATGTTTTCTGCTTTTCAGTGTATTCGTGAGTTTTGAGAAATATTTTGTGATAAGGGGCGCAAGCTATAAATTACTGATTTCAGTGATTGTTCTGCACGATGATGTCATCAGCTTGTGTATATCTCATGGATTAATTGCAGAGATATGAAAATGTCAGATGTGATGGTGAAATGACGTTTAAAGAGAATGTGGGTGGAATCGTCTGGAAGTGCAGCATAAGCCTCCACTTTGAGTAACAAGATCAATGTTTTTTTAATTCCATCGTGGAAGAAGGTAGGTGGATCAGTATTCATTGATAGTTGCGCATGTGATATATTAAAAAGCACCAATCCACCTACCTTCTTCCATGATTTAAGTAAAAAACATTGATCCACTTACTCATTGTTCTCGTGTACATTGATTGCATACCAACTCAAAAGGAGAAAGATATTTCACTGCTTTCTCGAATATACCATGGGTTGTGACACTGTACTTAGTTTTCAGATGCTAACACAGTTTAAATAGCTGTAACTCAAACAGGGAGCAGTTAAATATGATTCTTGTTTACAACACTGTTTCATCCTTTCTTTCAAATTTATTACATCGAAACACATAGTCTGCCTACTGCTATCTCATTGGCTGTTTAACACAGCTGACATACCCTCTTTTGTTCCATTATACCTCACAAGAAGTGCTGAAAACATTCCTGTGTGAAACGTATAAGTACGCCGCTGGCCCTATTCTAGATTTTTCACGATAGTTGGTTCACAACTTGGGCTGCTTCCACATAACACCCATTGTCTAGTCTGCACAAGTGCCAACTGCCCCTAAATAACTGTTTTGCCCTTCCCCCCCCCCCCCCCCCCCCCGCCCCCCCACACCCCTTCCTCCTCTCATAGTTCGTCATACCTTACCAAAAACATTTCCTGTTCTAATAATATGTGCCTTATAAATCTTCCTGTAAGAAAATTCTTTCTCTGTCTGCCCTCATTCCCTCCACCTTATCTCTCGTACAGTTTCTTTGTCTTGCCTTTCACTACATATTACTATAATTACCGAAAGGTAGAGGCACCTGGAATGACTCAATCTACATGGTTCTTGTACTGTACTGTCTATATCCGAATCCCGCTCCAGCTACTGCCGGGTTTGGGTGTTGACAAGTCCTCTCCATTTGGCTCGGTCCTCCCACCACTTTTCTTCCTCCACTTGCTGCCAGGTCACACCTCTCCTTTCTACAGATATTCTCACTCCCATTTTCCACCGTGTTCTTGGGCGCCCTCTAGGTCTTTTCCCATCCACCTTTAGTTCTTCCATAATTTTGGAGAGTCTCTGCACATGCATCCTCTTAACATGCCCATACCATCTTAATCTCTTTCTTTCAATTTCTTCTCTCATACTTCCTTGTTTAAGGTCCTTTCTAATCTCTACATTCCTTACTCTGTCCATTCTTGTTTTTCCCATAACTGCTCTGACAAATTTCATTTCCCCTGCTTGCAGTCTGCTCCAGTCCCTTTCTGTCATTGTCCATGTTTCTCCAGCATAGGTGACAATAGGGATGTAATAATTCTTATACATTTGCTCTTTCAAAAAACTTCATTTTTCCAAATCAGGTGTTTTATTGTTTGGTAGAAATTGCCTCCCTTCTGTAACCTCCTATCAATTTCGTTAGATGTTCTTCCATCCCTAGATATTTCACTCCCTAAATAAGTGAAACTTTCTACCACTTTGAGGGGTTCTCCATTCAAGGTAATATTTCCGTTGATCCCTTTCTCTCTTCCAAATACCATTACTTCATTCTTACCTTTATTTATTTTTAATCCATACCTTTTCATTGTTTCCTTCCACGCATCAAGCCGTAACTGCACATCTACCTCTTTATCATCCCATATTACCATATCATCTGCAAAACTCATCTTTTTTGTCTTTTTCTTTTACTATATCTTTAACTGCTCTATTCATTCCCTCCATCACGACATTAAAAAGTGCAGGAGATAGAATACTTCCTTGCTTAAGTCCTTGTCTTATTTGGAAGTATTCATAGTTCCCCAATGGTGTTCTAATTCTACAATTGTGTCCTCTGTACATTGTCTTTATAACATTAATGTATCCATCTTCTATATCTATCTTCTTCATTTCTTCCCAGAGTCTTTCCCTGTCAACTGAGTCATATGCCTTTTCTATGTCTATAAAAACCATTATCACCCTTTTGTTATACTCCCAACATTTTTCCAGCAGTTGGTGGATAGAAAATATCAGGCCGATCGTGCTTCTTCCTTTCCTAAACCCATGCTGTTCTTCACTCAGCTCGTTTTCTATCTTTTCACTTATTCGATTTAGTAAAATTCTTTCAAAAATCTTGGCTGTATGACTCATAAGGGTTATTCCTCTGTAGTTTTTACAAAGTCTTTTATTGCCTTTCTTGAAGATGGGAACAATCCTGTTCTCCAGTTGTCAGGTATTGTACTATTTCTCCACACGCTTGATAGTACTCTATACAGCCACTGCATTCCCACTGGACCTGCTGCTCTTATCATGTCCACTGATACTTCATCAGGTCCTGGGGCTTTCCCCCCATTCATCTTCTTCACAGCTTTTTCCATTTCTTCCCGTGTAATTTGTCCTAATTCTGCTTCCCAACTTCTCTCAATTTCTCCATTATTTGTTGTTTCCTCATGTACCTGCTCCTCAGCATTTAACAGCTTCTTAAAATGTTCTTTCCAGAGGTCTTTTATATTTCCTGGATCTTCAATAATGGTACCATCCTCTGTTTCCATCTTTACTGGTACTTCAGAAGCCTTCCTTTTATTTTTCATCATTTTATAGAATAATTTCTTATTGCTCTTCACATCTTCAAGTTTTTTTGTAAACTCTTCCCATGCCTTTTTCTTTGCTGTTTCCACTACTTCTTTGCACTTCTTCTTTTCCTCTATATATTTTTATGATCTTCGTCATTTTTAGTGTTCCACCACTTTCTCCATGCTCCATTTTTCCTTCTAACTGCTTGGATTGTGGTATCATCCCACCAACTTGTCTGTCTTATTTTTTCCTTTCCAGATGTTCTGGCACATACTTTTTGTGCTGCTTCGACTAAGGTGTCTTTGAATAAACTCCATTCTTTTTCTACATCGCAGAAAACTTCTTTTGGAAATTTTTGTGTGATTAATTCTCTGTACTTCTCAGCACATTCACTCTCCTTCAGTTTCCAATCCCGTATCCTCATCACTTTCTTCTGTTTTCTATTTTTCACACTGATTCATTTTCCATTGTCCCACCAGTAATCTATGGTCTCCATCTGCACTCACACTTGGAATTACCTTCACATTGGTTACTTTGTCTCCCCATTCCCTATCTGCTAGAATATAATCAATTACACTCTTGGTTCTTCCTTCCCAACTGTATCTGGTGATAACATGACTTTCTCTCTTCATAAACCAGCTGTTAGCTATTTTCATTCCATTCCTCTGGAACAAATCCAGGAGTCTTTCCCCTTCTTCATTTCTGCCTCCATATCCAAAACATCCCAATACTTGCTCCAATCCCTTTCTGTCTTTGCCTACCTGTGCATTAAAATCTCCCATCACTCTTCTACTGTACTATGGAGTACAATTTTCGATCTTTTCACTTAAAAGTTTTGTTGATCCACTGTTGTGGAATTTGCTGTATACATTCTGGTGGTGATCAGATGAAAGGAGCTCTTGTCTTAAGTAGCTAATGCCTCATCACGTGCATGAATGGACTAAATGTTGTTGTACAGTTACTCTGGCACACAATTGGCTGTTATATGCAATTCCCAAAGATTATTCAATTATTCTACCTTTTTGTGTATACATATACGAATTTGTCTGAGGCTCTGGTCTGTAGATCCATCAATCACTAAAGTATTGCTATTTTCATCGGTAGTATCATTCCAGTAGCTACTTACCCCCTGCTTGCCAATCTTATTGAGAGATCAACACACACTCCTTGAGCTGCCCTCATTTGTTATCCTGCCCCTTTAATTTCCAACAGTGAGTTGGTATAGAGCCTCACCTATTTGGAAAGATTTACCTCAGTAGCTCTGACATTTTCATTGACCTATGAAGTGCAGGGATAGGTATGTAAAAAATGGAGACATTAATCTGTTGCATGATACCACTCATTCTATGTGGGTAACTCCTAATATTTTATCAACTCATTGTATAGAGTATAGGGGTGCTTGGTAAAAGTCATGTCACACGCAATGTTTGATTTTTTTCCATACTGAAATTTTAATGACACGTGTTAAATCTTCAATTACTTCTATAAAACAACTTGTTAAGACTACCAACCATGAGGTGAAAGCAACCTTGCAGATACAGTAAACAATTTAGACAGTGTTGCAAGAGGATCTTTGATGGTTGATAATTAAAGACAATGGGCTAAGCCCTTAGTCACTGCTGATAAATGTATCCTGTTAATTGTAATTTACTACAATGAAATTTGTATGTCATGGCAGGCAGTGTTCCACACTTTGATAAAGACGAACTGACATGTTGCAGCTAATTCCACATTCACACAGTATGTTTGACATTCACTATCAAAAAACTAGAAATTGTATGGAGACAGTCTGTTGAAGATCAACTTTAATTGAGGACTTCCCAATTGTGGCAGACTTAATGAAATAGGATATTAACATTATGAAAAGGATACGAAATGTTCTCGCAAATTGGTACAATGAAAAGATTGATAACTCTTAGCTTTCAGCCCAAAGGCCTTCATCTGAAGTAGAAAAATACACACACATGACCAATGTCTCTTACTACCGTGGCCAGAATGTACACTCCTGGAAATTGAAATAAGAACACCGTGAATTCATTGTCCCAGGAAGGGGAAACTTTATTGACACATTCCTGGGGTCAGATACATCACATGATCACACTGACAGAACCACAGGCACATAGACACAGGCAACAGAGCATGCACAATGTCGGCACTAGTACAGTGTATATCCACCTTTCGCAGCAATGCAGGTTGCTATTCTCCCATGGAGACGATCGTAGAGATGCTGGATGTAGTCCTGTGGAACGGCTTGCCATGCCATTTCCACCTGGCGCCTCAGTTGGACCAGCGTTCGTGCTGGACGTGCAGACCGCGTGAGACGACGCTTCATCCAGTCCCAAACATGCTCAATGGGGGACAGATCCGGAGATCTTGCTGGCCAGGGTAGTTGACTTACACCTTCTAGAGCACGTTGGATGGCACGGGATACATGCGGACGTGCAGTGTCCTGTTGGAACAGCAAGTTCCCTTGCCGGTCTAGGAATGGTAGAACGGTGGGTTCGATGACGGTTTCGATGTACCGTGCACTATTCAGTGTCCCCTCGACGATCACCAGTGGTGTACGGCCAGTGTAGGAGATCGCTCCCCACACCATGATGCCGGGTGTTGGCCCTGTGTGCCTCGGTCGTATGCAGTCCTGATTGTGGCGCTCACCTGCGCGGCGCCAAACACGCATACGACCATCATTGGCACCAAGGCAGAAGCGACTCTCATCGCTGAAGACGACACGTCTCCATTCGTCCCTCCATTCACGCCTGTCGCGACACCACTGGAGGCGGGCTGCACGATGTTGGGGCGTGAGCGGAAGACGGCCTAACGGTGTGGGGGACCGTAGCCCAGCTTCATGGAGACGGTTGCGAATGGTCCTCGCCGATACCCCAGGAGCAACAGTGTCCCTAATTTGCTGGGAAGTGGCGGTGCGGTCCCCTACGGCACTGCGTAGGATCCTACGGTCTTGGGGTGCATCCGTGCGTCGCTGCGGTCCGGTCCCAGGTCGACGGGCACGTGCACCTTCCGCCGACCACTGGCGACAACATCGATGTACTGTGGAGACCTCACGCCCCACGTGTTGAGCAATTCGGCGGTACGTCCACCCGGCCTCCCGCATGCCCACTATACGCCCTCGCTCAAAGTCCGTCAACTGCACATACGGTTCACGTCCACGCTGTCGCGGCATGCTACCAGTGTTAAAGACTGCGATGGAGCTCCGTATGCCACGGCAAACTGGCTGACACTGACGGCGGCGGTGCACAAATGCTGCGCAGCTAGCGCCATTCGACGGCCAACACCGCGGTTCCTGGTGTGTCCGCTGTGCCGTGCGTGTGATCATTGCTTGTACAGCCGTCTCGCAGTGTCCGGAGCAAGTATGGTGGGTCTGACACACCGGTGTCAATGTGTTCTTTTTTTCATTTCCAGGAGTGTATTTCAGATGAAGGAGCTTTGGCTGAAAGCCAAGATGGATAACAGTGTAAAATTGTTATTCCATCCTGGGCTTTGTGTTGTTATATTATTACCATTCTTATACATGTTATGTGTACTCTGCATCAGGTAGAATGAATCTGTACTATTTACCACAGTTACTCAGTGTACGTACATATTATTATATTGCAAAGGAAATTTTTCTCAACACCTTGTCAGTCATATATAGATTTCAGTAGTTATAGGTAAGAATTGCAACCTACCTTTTATTTTAAAGCTGTGGGTGGTGTGGGAGTTATCCCCTTTTGCAGTTAAACATGTTACATAAGTACTTCATCATTAAATATGTATTGTTTACATTTTTTTGCTTACTATATGAAAAAACACTATTTCACAGTTCACAGGTACTCTGCGTTCTTGTGCCACATTTAAAAGCAACATTCAGATCAGCTTTTTTGGTTCTTTTGTATTGCATGGGAGCAATGGACAAGCCACAAGTAAAGTTTACAAGAGAGTTGCAGTTGCAGATCACCTTGGCAACATCAAGGTATGTCAGTATCTGCATTGATTTTTGATTAAAATCACTTGCAGGCCAAGTTATTTTAAAGTTAATGATTGTATTCCTATTCAGGTGACACAGTTGTCTTCTCCCAGCAGCGAGAGGCAATATTGTGATCATTCCTCTGAACCTCCTTCTCTCGTGGAAAGTGTAATTGACACACAATGCATACCCAGGTGGGGTAGTCCCTACAGTTAAAAATAAGGTTGCAGTAGCACATTAACTGGTTGTGTATCATCAAGGTGCATAAAGTGATAACATTTATTTACATAAATTCTTATTACAAGGCAATTTTTTCAATTAATTTTGCTTTCTACGCTTAATCAGACCGTATCAGTCCAAGGGAAAATGTAGTGAACACAAATGAGAGAGTGCTCAGCTACAGTTTCAGACAAATGGCTGAAATTTCCAGGTTTTCTGTTCAGTGAACAAATTACCACATGGAGACAGAAATGAGTATAGTATCTGATTCTGAATTATATTTTTAGGAGCATGTTATTTTACCACTTCACTGTACATGATTTGACAACTTTGTATTGTTACAGGTTGCTGCAGAAGTGGCCTTGGTGTTCAAGCAAGACAGAAAGGCAAATTTCTGAACTTTTTTTTTTATCATGATGCTATTACATCATCCTAAGGATACGATGTAGCTAGTGCCACATTCTCAAAGTCTGTCAATGTTTATAGTTCTGTAGGTCAGGTTTATAACCAGCCTAGCCAACTGCCTTTCATCTTGTTCCTCTGATGAAGTTGAGCTTCTGGGATTGTCACTGCCTTGGTTTACTGCCTCCTCACTGCTGTGGACTATGTATGTGAATTGGACATATGAAGAAATGTCATTGTTTTATTATCCTTTTTGAGCGAAAACTAAATGTTACAGATAATAAAACAACGTGGTATCAATAATTATGAACAGTTTTCTAAATCATTTGCAATTACCCACTAGAATCCACAGATACGAAAGTAAAGTAGTTTGACTATGGTGCCTGAAAAATGTAACCAACCTAACAAACTTTCAGCTTTTAGGTTTGTTTACTTCACAAGAGGATTAGAACTTTAAAAATGGCATATACAGAGCTTACTACAGGGGAATTTCTGCACCTGGTATTGTCCTCCTGATTGTCATTTGGCCTTTCCTTTTGTATTTCTGGAGACTCTTGCTCACCTTATCATTCTTCTTTGGTACCACCATATGGGCACCAGGTAGACAGTAATCCAGTATGGTGTTTTTTGGGGAGAATAACTTAAGGCTACTAATTCTGAATGTTATTAGAAATGTTGGTAGCCCGGCGAAACTTGCTACCATTCTATCAAATAATTCATGGTTGTGAGTTTGTTGTAACTCTATAATAGGTATGTTTCAAGTTGTAAATAAATTGTCCCAAGTATCACTGTTACAACTAAAGAAATAATGGTTCTAAAATTCCCCTATTTTACTTTTGTAATTCACGATCTTTTATATCCAACTTGCCATTTTTTACAACAAATCATGTGATCTGTCTTGTATGTTATGAGATACATTACATTTCAAATTGTAGATACCACAAGCACTTCAGTTTCATCATTGGCCACTAATGTTTTCCTGTGTAACATGGTGGCACCAATGTGGTAAGGATTCTAAAAAAAATGTCTGCAATGTTTTGATTGTGGTACTTCATATTATTTTAAATTATATTTTCCTTCACTACTGAAGCCAGAACATCAAGTAAACAAAAATGTATATAAGAGGGCCTGCTTGGCTTCATATCTCATTACCTGAAACAACCAAAATGGAAATCCTTTAACACAAGATGGTGCTAACAGAATTCTCACTGTAAATGTTGCATTTCACCCTCAGGAAGTACTATGGTGGGTTATTGGTTTGAGAGATGATATAAATGTTGCTCTATCACTATGACAAGCAGAAAGCACTCCATAGATTTAATAAGCCTCCACTACACACAATGTGCAATGGAACAAGTGGTTTGTGTACCTGAATGTAATGGAACATGCTCCCATTCAACCCAAGTTTAACTTTATCACTTATCTCTCTGTACTGACAAGGTAATTACTGTACAAAATTTCACAAACTGAAGATATATTACATTTTTTAAACAATGTAACACATTTGCAACTGGTTAAATAACTGAAGTTTTGTTATGTTTTAACACACTGACTGGCACACACTTAATGATGGATATTTCACAGCCACGCACACAGTGCTAGGCTCTGGGCTCTGCTGTGGCCTCAAGTGGCTACGTATTGTTGGGCATATAGTTCTACTGTGGCTGCCTGCAGCCACATGGCAGACAGAGTGTTCAAGAAATAAAAAAGTATTTCTTATTGAAATTATTATAATGGAAAATCTCATTTAAAAATGAGTCCAGTATTAGAGCTGGGCCATCCTCTTGCTGAAAAGCACAACACAAACCTATTCATTGGGTGCTTCAGCAACACAATGAAGTGTGCAGACAACGGTCATTTTCTGTGCTTCTCATAATACACCATGGGATGCTACATGGACACAATCATGTAGCCCATTATTGTAGACCGGATGTGCAATTGTTCTGTGCAAACATGTATAGATGTAAAAAAAATTAACAAATGATGGAACTCTAGCAATTTTAGGCCTGTACACAGATGAAAATCGATGGTATGCTGGTAAGAGCTGGCAGTTTATGAATCGCACATATATCTGTACAGTACATGTATGGTTAAGAAACATACCTGCTTCACCTAGTACTAAAAGAGAAATAATGTTGTGGGGAGATTTTAATGTATGTTATTTAACTGAAAGTGCTAAGAAAGATCTTAGTTGTTCAGTGTTTTTGCAGTTTAGAAGCAGTTAGAGGTACAGTGAAAAATCTGCAACCATAAACTCTAGCTTATGACAGTCTCCTGTATATATATGGTACTGACAGTTTTAATATTAAACATGCATAAATGAGTTTTCATCACAATTTCAAGAGGTATTTCCACAATCACCAAAACATTGCCATTCTTCAAAAAAGACGGATTTAGGAAAACAATCATTAATGCAAAAAAGGAGCTTAATATTACTATTTCAGTATCTAAGATGACAAAATTATTTGCGTCAAATTGTAGCAACAGTTAGTACTTCAGAAGGAAACTGATGTCTGAAAAATAATGAAAACTCCTTTGGAGAAACAGCAGAGAAGCCCAGCCCCTTGAAAGTCTGTCCTCCCCTACCCTGGCCATTGCTGTCTTGATCTGCATCCCTTCCTCCATGCCATTCTGTTAAAGTGTAGCTAGAAGCTTTGCCCATATGGGCTTTTGGTTCCCTTATCTCCATGAACATGCAAATATGGTCAAAGGCTTAGGATAAAGAGTATTCTGTGCACCCACTGTTTACTGTTACCCTTAATCTCTGTACAGTGCTTGCCAGTCTGTCATGCTAACAGTTATCAAACATAATTTTAATCACAATAAATAAAATAGAGAATGATCGACACCAGACTGAACTGAACATTTGATATTCTACTACATTTGTAGAGGAGACCAAGCTCTGCGACTTTTGCTTTACATCTCACTTTCATGCCACGAAGTTGACTATGGTTTTATGCCACCGAAGAATAAAGGTCCTCAGTGTTATAGCACAAAATACTCCATCACAAGTGTGGTTAAAACTATTGCAAATAACTTTTATAAGACTGAGAGAACGACAATGAACAACATGTACTAAATTCTGTGGGGGTGCACAGAATAAACAATACTAAAACAATGTTGTCACTCTATTAATACAGTCTCCAATATCAGTATCTGGATGCAAACAAATGAAACATACTTGTGACTGTGTAACTGACGTACTTGTATGGGCTACCAAGCTGCTTTCCAAAGAAGCTAACTACTTTCCATTCAGTATTGGCATATGAGGATACATTCCAAATAGAGATGAGCAATTTATAAATGATGCAGTACACAAAAAAGAAATTCAGTGATGTACTTTTTTCAAACAATACAAATTGTTGCTGTTTACAAAATCCACCACGCCCCTCAGGGTAAAAAAGGTTCAGAAACTGCATATATTATGCCAACCAACAACCAACCAAATCACACAGTTACCTCAGTATTTAGTTTGTGAATTAAGTTTAATCTCCTACTACCACTCAGAAGGTAGCCATATATTATTTTCACTTTTTATTAACACATTATTGCACACTATTGGTACAGTTCTGTATGTATGAAGCCATGATTGAGTGTGGGTGGGGACAGTACACTGCTCTTAATGAAAACAGTAGAACAATACATACATTTTCAGAAAAATAGCATTCACATGAGAGTAGTACCGGTAATTGTTTCATAATTTATTTACATTTCTTTTTAAATAGTCTTTCTTTCTTTTTTTTTTTTTTTTTTTTTTTTTTTTTTTTTTTTTTTTTTTAAAAAAAACAGTCGTCTGAACATCCACATTCAATTCCGAAATTGCGGATAGGGTGTGGGAATGAATGTTCTAAATGATGTGCTGACACGAGTCACTTCATATATTCAGCAGCAATTATAGAGAAAGAACTCTTTGAGTCTGTGACAAATTTCAATTTTTAATCAGACTTTGGTGAATATGTTGCAACAAACCAATTAACGTGTTTTTCGATTCTATGTGCAATTTTCTGGAGTATGTCTGTTAATATGGCACATCATTAATCAACTAGGGAAAGCACGCAAAATTTGGCAAATATAATTGGAAGACATGTCGTACGCATATTTTGCCATGGATGAACAAACAGACACAGTATAGTTTCGTAGAATACAAGAGAAAACTCTCTGACTTATCCACATGTTAGCTACATAGTTTTATTGTGTGGTTAACACACAGTCCTCCTGCTCAGAGACTCCGTGTGAGGCTGACCTAAGCTTTCATGTCAGCTCGATTTGTACTCGGCGATCGACGTATCGACATACTTCGCGAACGCTGGGCTACGTCATTTTTGACGTCACTTCCTTAGCTCATTCGGGTGAAACGAAGCTTTCTTGTGTGTGTGTGTGTGTGTGTGTGTGTGTGTGTGTGTGTGTGTGTGTGTGTGTGTGTTGGGGGGGGGGGGGGGGGAAGGGGGGGAGCGCACACACAAAACTAGTATCATGATGCAACCTAACATGACCAACACTACAAGTTACCAATAGTGAATGTAAGATATTAAATTCCCTTGCACCTCGCTCTGTAGTTGCATTTGTGCCCTGGAAATGCCTGGGTGTGCACCTGTTAAAATGTTGTCAGTTGTTGTAGATTTCACCCCACTGTGTTGCTGAACATTTTATGCACAGAAACTCGTGTTTCTTTGCTTGCTGTTGTAAATTCATGTCTCAGTTCAGGCTGTGTTCTTTTCCAATATAATTGCACGGTTCTCCACCCTCTGAAGAAGTGCTGCAGTAAGAATTGTCACACCAAACACTGATAGTATCGCATGTCAGATTCGTGTGTTTCAACATGTTGACACTTGTGATCAGTTACACAAATTATTGTGCAGTTCGAAGATTGGAACGGAATTTCAGATTTCAGTATTTTATTTTTTATTGTTTGCAAGTTTTGATGAAGGATTGTTTAGTCTGTGAAATGTCTGATGTTACTTATCACAATAATTTATCTGTCTTGTGAATGCTCACAAGAAATTTTTAAAGTGGTGGAGACACTGTAATGTAACGTCTGTAGTTCTGTATAATAAATGGATGAAATAATATATTTCCAGAAACTGTTTTAAAGCAGTTGCACACTGCTGTGCTCTCTGGGAAAAATTAAAATCACTGTGGAATATAGAGTGCAATAGAAAAGATGCACAGTGAAATTCACAAATTCATCATAGTAGTATGCTTGTCTGCTCAATAAACTGAGTGAGCTAATGAATATTAAATGTCAATTATGATAGAGAACCAGTTGTTTCAGAGGGTAGTGTGTGGACTGCAGGCATTATGTTTTCTTTTCTCTATAAGGTCTGCAGTGTGACAGAACTTGTTAGGATAAGTCTTACAGTTGGGAAAGCCACAGTGTAGGAGCCAGAGTGTCGGGAGGTGGATGCAGCAGCAATACGGGGTCTGGCAAGGATATTGCAGAGACTGGGAGGGTGATACAAAGGTATTCCAGGTGTGGTGGGCAAATTGTTGGACTGAAGGGACCTCATTTCTGGGCACAATTTAGGGAAGTAACAGCCTTGTCGAAGTGGCATTACCTAATTTGAAGGTGGAGGGGGGAGAAAGGAAAAGAAAAGAAACTATTGATGTTAGCAGCATTGGAACTTTTGCGCAGTCAGTGACGATGAGCGAGTACGTGTGCCAGACTAGGACTCGAACCCGGGATCTCCTACTTAGTAGGCATTACATTCAAGAACTGGGTAATACTGAGTGACAAGAGGTTGCTTCCTAAGTTGTTTTTTGGAGAGATCAGCAGTTACCAGGATTGGCTGCGATGGCCATTTTGAACTGGGCTGGTGAGGTAATTACGTCCAGTGAAGGCTGAGGTGAGAATGAGGTGTGTTGCTGTAGAGTCTGCATCAGAAGAAATATGTTTGCCTCAGGTGCCAAAGCTGTGTAGGAGGGAACATTTGACGTAGAAAGGATGGCAGCTGTCAAAATATAAGTACTGTTGTTTGTTAGTAGGTTTAAAGTGAATGGAAGTGTGTAGCTGACCCTTGGTGAGTATGAGGTCAAAATAAAGGAAAATGGCATGGGATTTGGAGCAGGGCCATGTGAAATTTAACTGGGAGAATTTATTTAGAGATTCCAAGAATTCTAACAAGTCAGCCTCACCATGAGCCCATGTAGCAAAGATGTTGTCAATGTATCTAAACAAAACCAGAGGCTGAAGGCTTAAGGAGCCCAGGAAAGCTCCTTGGAGCGACCTGTGAAGAGGTTGGCACAGTGGTGCCCCTGATCTGATTATATATCTGCCCCTCAAATGCAAATCAGTTATTTGTAAGTATAAAGCTGATTAAGGTGAGCAGGAAGGATCTCTCTTAGGTTTGGAATCAGGTGTGCACTGATTGAGGAAATGTTCACTGGGATCCCTGACCTTTCAGCCTCTGGTTTGATGAAATCTTTTCCGTATGAAATCATGGTGAGGCTGACGTGTTAGGAGTCTTGGAATCTCTAAACACATTCTCCCAATTAAATTTCACATGCTCTGCCATTCCTTCCATGTTAAACATTCCCACCCATACAGCCCTGGCATTTGACGCAAACATATTTATTCAGATGCAATCTCTTTAGAGCAGTAAACCACCATTCTCAGCTCAGCCTTCGCTGGACACGATTACTCCACCAGCCCAGTTCAAAACAGATAACTCAGGCTGTTACATCCAATTCAGGTACTGCTGGTCTCTCTGAAAAACATATTTGGAACACACCACTAGTCACTCAGTATCACCCTTGTCTGCAGCTACTTAATCAGCTACTTTGCCAAGTCTGTGACTTCCTGAAATCGTGCTCTGAAATGAGGTCCATTCTGTTCAAATTTTGCCCACGACACCTGGAATAGCTTTCCACCACCCTTCCAGTCTCAGCTATATCCTTATCAGACCCTGTGCTGCTCCTGCACCCATCTCCCTATCCTATGGCTCCTACCTCTGTGGCTGTCCCTGCTGTAAGGCTTGCTCAGTGGGCCCTCCTACCAACACCTGCACCAGCCCCTGTAAATGGCAAAACATATACTATCAAAGGGAGAGCAAACTGTGAAATAACACATGTCATATACCAGTGTAAACACTGTTAGGTCTTTTACACTGGCAAGACTACCACCAACTTATCAGGATGAATGGCCGTAAGTAGAGGGTGTATATTGGGAACACACAATATCCCATTGCCAAGCATGCTCTATAACATTAAAAGTCATAATTTTGATGCCTATTGCTCCACATGTGCTGTCTGGATTCTCTCCCCAGGCACCAATTTCTCAGAACTTTGGAGATCAAAATGGGCGTTACAACATGTTCTTGCTTGTTGCCATCCACCTGGCCTTAATTAATGTTAATTTCTTCTGTCTCAATGTGTCTTCTCAGTAACTATTCCCTGCTTCTCTCCGTTTTAGTTTTCTGTCTTATTTTCTGACCTGTCTGCCCCCCCCCCCCTCCCCCCACCCACCCCCCTTCTCCTCTCTCTACTACATACAGTGCACATAGCTTTCTGCACTTATTAATTCGTGCAAGGTTATTGTCCACCTCTAAGTTATCAGGTTTTCAAATCTCGTCCAGTACAGTGTCTAACCATCAATTTTCCCTTCTCGTCCCATCCGGGAAACTGCCACTGACCTGGGGTTCCTGGTGACTTTTCCAAATTCTCCCCATATTCTAAACTTCAACAGTCCTTTCCCTTCATTCCTCTTCCTTCACCTCCAGCTCTTCTGCCAGGAAGACACACTGGCTCTGAAAGCCTGCAGATTTCAATACCTTTTTATATGTGCATTCTCCTGCCACCCCTTGGTGAGTAGATTTTTTATCCATCCAGTTGATTATTAAATCGTTTGTTTGAAATGTGGTTCTGTCTCCTTGAGTATTTGTAGTGGCAGAAATCGTCTTGCTATCATCTTATGACTGTAAGCCTGAAATTTAACTACCCAATGAACAAGGTACATAATCATATGTGGGTTTGTACTTGTTACTTGTGAACACTGTTAATTTTTACATATTGCATATAGTAGCACTCCAAGCTACAAATGGAGTGTGGAGTGTGTTCAGAAAGGCGTATGTGTGAAGCGGAGATGGTATATCTAATGTATAGTAAATTTATGACTATTCTTATTGTGTCACTGATGGTAATTTTGTATAACAGTGGGTTTATTCTGTTCTGAAACTGTTACAGAAATGAGACTGATGGTCACGTTATATTGAATATTAATGATGCAATTAAAGTGAAATGAAAACAAATGCAGGTGTGACTTCATTAACTTACATACATAGTACAACAGAAAAATAGAGACTTCTTTATTGATTTTGCATGTTTAGTGATGACTGAAAATAATTATTTTTCAAAGTTGCATAAAGAGACATTTAGTGTGATCACTGATCTGAGAAGAACCTTTTGCAGCAGTTCTCCTCAGATACATAAATTAGGTCACAGTAAGATCATCAGCAGAAGCTATGATTTCAGACAAACAGCAAACAGAATTAAATCCCGATACATTTGTCATCGTGCTGATGGGGGATGTAAATTCGTCATAATCCAGGTGAACAGCTCCTTGACACTTGTAGTGCGGGACGCAGTCAAGCTGGTGGTGTGTCTCTGGGGAACATTAATGTGGGCATCCATGGTTCCAGTGGAGTTCGTGCAAGGCACCATGATGGCAAAGGAGTATTGTACATTGGTTGCAGACCACGTACACCCCTTCATAACAGTCATGTTTCCGGACAGCAGTGGCATTTTTCAACAAGATTATGTGCCATGTCACAACATCAGAAGTGCGGTGGAGTGGTTCGAGGAACACAGTGGCGTACAGTGGGGGCCGATACTGAAGGTATTTATTAGTATAAAGTTTGATTTTTATTTTTTCACTTGATGTTCGTCAGAGCGTTCTGCCTGGCGGTAAGTTGCAGCGTCTCTGTCACGTTGCCCAGAACCGGATAGAACCACCCTGAAACTCACATGTTGAACCATCAGCAGCTAAACTCGCGTGTTGCTGACGAGGTAACGCTACCGAACTACGCGTCTTACGATTTGACTGACCAATAGGGAGGCTTGGAGGTGGTCAAGTGGGGGCAGAACCGCATCCGGGAATGGACACACCATTCGCTCTCTTCTGCTGGCAGCTTCCAAACCGATCAGATGCCCTCCTCACCTGCTTTCTTGGGCGGCTGCCCATTCAGTCTCAGCAGCCTCTCCAGGCCTGCCTTTCTTTACGGCATTAAAACTTCATACAGTTTAAACTATGTTTTATTCTTCGCCTCAATGGGTGCCTACTGCTTTCCCCTCCTGGCCAATCCTGACGCATTAACAACTGCTGTCAGGAGTGGGACGGCTTACCATTAGGCCCGTGTTGTTGATCTAACTACTGTACCCAATGAAGCTGCCAGAAGTACTTCACGCTTGAGTCGCCAGATGCATTGCACAATAACACGCGCATGCGCCATGGTCCGCCATGCAGCCTTCCGCCGTTTCGGCGTTCTTTCCAAACAGCTGCCGCAGCCAGCGCCAGGTCGCTTGAGTGGCCAAGTGCTTCGCCATGCCACTTGGCCGCCGCCTCCAGGCAGTCCGGTGCTACGTCACGCCACGGTTAGCTGCCCTCTGTGCCACCCCGATGTAGCGCAGTGGCATGTTCCAACTGCGCGCCGCCATCCAGGAAATGTGCATGTTCCAGCTGGCTAGCTGTGGCACAGCGCCCAGCCATCAACACCGCCGACATCACCTTCGCCACCGTTTCCAGCCGCTGTCGCCTAATGCATCAGCTTCTATTAGTTCGTCGCTTCATTTTTCTACACCGCCGCCTCCATGCTGTTAGCTATGCTGTCATCCTGTCCAATATAGGCCCTTTCTTTTCTTTCCATGCTCCGATTCTAAAAGTCTTCAGCAAGCACTAGCTGCCCTAAATTTGTAACCATGCCTCAGACCCATAGTACTGCCACTAGTGAAGATAATGCCACACCTACGGGAAAACCAGACCCAGTAGCTGCCCTCCAAGCAGAAATCGACAAATTACTGTTATGGAAGATAGAATTAATGGAAGAATGCCAAAAATTGGCTCAAACACAGTCTGCCAGTTTAAGTGTGCCAGAAACACAACCTGCTATGCCACAAATGATGGCTGCAAGCACCTCCAGTAGCGTAGTACCCCAGCCGCACATTGCCACCTTGGCTAACAGTTTCCCTGCATCGATTTTATCCCAACATTTTCTGGGAAACCCAACGAACAAATAATCTCCTTCCTGCAAACTGTCAGAGATGTAGGCCGCTTTTGTGTGTGGCCTGTTAATTATACTCCACCTTAAATTGTCAGGTGACGGCCATACCTATATTAAATCAGTGCACATCCTTAGGGACACCACCTCTTTCACCACGTTAGAAGCTGGGTTGAAAGAAAGATATTCAGACAGACGTGACACTCGCTATTACAGGGAAAAGTTGTCCACTCTCCACCAGAAGCAAGGGGAGGATTTAGAAACATTCACTGACTGAATCCATGCTGTGGCTTGCCGTACTTATTCGCTGGGTCGGATCCCGTCCACAAACAGGTGTTAATTGAACAGGCTGAAGCCCGCTTGATTGACGTATTTATACGTGAAATCAACCTGTATTTTGGAGGGGAGGTCAAAATAGCATCACTCGCCTCATTGCATGATGCAAGAAAAGGCAGCGCATTTTTACTGCTAGTTTGGAGTGCCCAGACGACCAGCCACATCCAGTTTTTAAATACGAGCAGCCATGCCAACACTGCCGAAAGATAGGCCATGCTGATTCGCAGTGCCGTGCACCTTACTGTCCTTGGTGCAGAATCATAGGGCACGTGAGTAAAAACTTCCTACAGAACTCGGGAAACTTGGGCCCCTCATACAGCCAGCACAGGAAGACAATTCACTGACAACTCATCCTGACCCCAAAGACAGCCGGGAAACGGTCGAGGGCCAAGTCATGCCTCCGAACCGCGCCCCTGTAAAATTTACTCATCCAATCCGCCACAGTGTTGTAAATGAGGCAGCGAGTATCTTCCTCCAGGGTAAAATTAGAGGAAAGAAGGTAAGAGTACTTATTGACACGGGAGCACAAACCAGCGTGTTATTCGTAGGGCATGGGGAAGATAAGTGTTAAAACTACCTGGTCATCTCATTAATGGTCTGAGTGACGAGATAATCGTACCCGCTGGGTATCGTCAAGTTAAGTTGAGACTTGGAGCCAGCTACTACTCATTTGACATGGACGTAATTTGGAAACAAAGGCGAGACTTCAATGTCATCCTGTGGAGTGATTTCCTTTACCACTACCATTCGATTACAGAACGCAAACCGTCCGCCTCAGTGAGGAAACCCACAGTTTCGGCGGCTCCCACGTCATTCCGTCGCAAGGAATTTGTGAAACGCGGCCGCATCCACAGGTTCCTTCCACGCAAACATCGGAGTTACGTACAACTACCTCTGTTAGAATCAGCGGTGGCTGGGACACATTCTCTGGCTTGGGGTCAAATCCCGCAAACTCCCGAGAACAGCCATATTGGTGGATCCTCTCTGTCAAAACGATGTTCTCGACAGATTACAAGTCCATGTTAAACTCGGTTTAACAACAGCAGAACCGCAGGGGAAGAAATTTTATGTTCCTGTATGTTTGTACAATTTTGGAACGAAGAAGGTAGAGATTCCTAGTGGTACCATTATAGCTAGTGGCCACGAGATTGAAGAAGATTACCCTGTACAAGAGATGCCAAAATCTAACCAAAAACACTGGCTTCCGGGACGTAACATATGCTCAAAGACTAATTTAAGGATAAGTTAGCTCATCTGCCTGCGGCTGACCAAAATAAATTGTACTCCGTCTTGCAAGAACACTCCTGGTTATTCGAGGAAAGGCGTTATCTGTCGGCTAGTGACCTTGTTTACCATGAAATTCCCACTGGAGATGCAAGGCCCATTGCACAGAAACCGTATAGAATTCTGTACCACCTCCAGCCTGTTGTGGAAGAAACTATCCAACAACAGCTAGAAGCACAACCCTCCACCAGTCCCTGGTCGTCCCCAGTCATTGTGGTTCCCAAGAAATCAATCAGTGGAGAGAAGACCTTCTGTCTTCGCGTCGATATGAGAGCAGTACGTAAGATATTTACCCTCTTCCCCGTATCGACAAGACACTAGACAGGTTAGGAAATTGTAAATACCTCACTATGCTTGACATGAAGAGTGGGTACCGCCAAATACCGATTGCGACACAGGACAGGCCAAAAACAGCGTTTGTAGTTCCCTCCGGTCTATATGAATTTCTGAGAATGCCGTTCGGATTGCGCAATGCTGCAGCCACTTTCCAAAGATTTGCCGACCTATTACTTAGAGTAAATGAAAAGCACCAGTTTGCTTTTGTTCTACAATATTACTTCATATAATCATCTCTATTGTTCATTACTTCCCACACTGTCCCTTCCTACATATTCCCATTTTCCTGCATTCCTTAAGTTCTGTTGTTTTGTTGAAGTTGTCTTTGTATCCCACATAGAATGCAGTTGCAATAGTTAAGGCTTTCTTTTAACTGGTACTTGTATTACTGTCCATGTTTAATACCCCTTGTACTTGTCTCATCAAATATTGTTCATATTTTACTTTGTTCATTTATTTAATGCAAACTGTTACACAGCCACCTTTTGATTATAATGTTAATGTTAAAATGCAGTACCACCACACTCTCAAAGATTGCATTTACTGTAGGTTCCCTCAAACGCCTCCATTTTCCTGCACTTATTAATTTCTGTTTATCTTATTGACATTGCTTAAGTTCCTTATTTATTCTATAGTTACATTGATAATTGTCTCTTCTTTTAATTGGTTTGTGTATCACTCTCCATGTTTCATACCTCCTGATGTAGCCTTGTCTAGTATTAATTTTATTTTATTTTATCAGTTTTGTTTATTAATAGAAACTGTTATGTAGGCATTCTATTCCTATTTTGTGTTAAAGGTTTTCCTGTATACTCCATTGTTATTTATGTACTGTTCAATTTTTACTTTTTCACTGCATTCCCACCACACTGTGAAAGATGTAACTTACTGTATGTTTCTACTTGAGTCTAGACATGTTATTTCTCTTCCAGTGTTATTTGCAAACATTGTAACTTCTTTGGTGATAATACTCAGTAAATGTCTTAAGATGCCCTTGTAAGCCAAAAACCGGTTAACAATAAAAGTAATATTGTAGAGCAAGCGCAAACTGATACTTTTTATTTATTATAATGTTGTTCTATGAAGAACTGACGGACGATTCTGTTAACATAATATTAATTAGAGGATTGAAAACCACAATGTGCTACTCTATGTAGATTATATCATTGTTTTTTTCCAGGACCATAGATAAGCATGTTACCCGGTTAAGAAATGTTTTGTCTAGTCTAAGAAGTGCTAATTAAGCATAAAAATAGAAAAATGTCTCTTTGCTGAGAGTCAAGTGCAGTATCTTGGGCACATTATTAGTGCTGATGGAGTAAAACCCGACCCCCATCTACTTGTAGCAGTTAGAACCTTCCCTTCCCCTAAGAACGTAAAAGAAATGCAAAGCTTTCTAGGACACAGCAATTATTATAGGCATCGTAAAGGACTATGCCACAATAGCTAAACCTCTCACCCACCTGTTGGAAAAAAAATGTACCCTATCAATGGACCACCGAGTGCGAAGCTGCCGTGCAGCATCTCAGAGATGTTCTAACCATTCCCCCCTTGTTGATCCTATCCCGATTTCGAAAAACCATTCGTTCTCTCATGTGATGCACCAGACTTTGCCATAGGAGCTGTTCTGTATCAAATTATTGACAGTGAGGAAAGACCAATTGGTTACGCATCCCGTCAACTGCGCCAGGGGGAAATTAACTACAATACTACACAGAAAGAATTACTGGCACTAATGTTCGGAGTTAACTACTTTAGATGCTACCTTTATGGGAGAAAATTTACAATAGTAACAGATCATGCAGCACTGCAATGGCTATTAAATTTAAAGACCCTAGCAGCTGAATCACACACTGGGCCCTGAAATTGAGCGAGTATGATTACCAAGTGCAACAAAAAGCAAGAAGATTGCACCAGAATGCTGACGCACTTAATAGAAAGGTGAGAGTAGCTCAGACAGGCGACATACTAATTGATGAATTAAGATTCTCAGGAAAATGATGCAAAATCCTGCCACTATCGCTCCCATTCGGATTTTGTTACAGAGGATGGAATTCTATATCATAAGACCCCCCCTGTTAAACGTATAGTAATACCAAAAGATTTGCAATCAAGAATTATTGCCCAGTGCCATAACAGCATCCAAGCTTGCCATAGCGAACGAAGAGCCACAAACGCCTGCATTTCCGTGAAGTATTTGTGAGACAACAGATGGTGAGATGTTGTTAAGTATATAAAAACATTGCCTACCGTGTGCCCAAAGAGCACCACCCCCACAAATTAGAATTCCCTTACAATTTCTTCCCATGGCATCAAAATCTTTTCAGTTCGTCGCTTTAGACGTGATCGGGCCACTTCCAGTAAGTACACAAGGAAGTAAATATATTCTACCTATTACTGATCACTTTTCCCGATACCTTATTTTGGTACCCGTCGCTGACATGTCAGCTGAAACTGTAGCACGAGCTTTTGTAGACCATCTTGTGCTTCCTTTCAGAAGCCCTGAAGCCATTATAACCGATCAAGGAACCAACTTTATGTCCGCCTTATTTATCCAAGTTTGCAAATTGCTGAGAATTAAAAAATGGAAAACCACCCCTTTTCGCCATCAGGCAAATGGCCACATTGAACGTGTTCATCACACTGTGAAACAAATGATTTCCTATTATGTTAACTCAACCCACAGCGACTGGCAAAGATACATTCCATACGTGGCAAGTGTGTACGATAGCCGTTTCCACGAAGCCACTGAACATACCCCTTCCGAGATAGTGTTTGGCCGCCCTATGGAATCTCCCTTTGAGATCGATAAATTACCTCCAGGAATCGATCACACAGCCGTTAAGGGGCTAGCCCGCCGCCTTAAGGCCATTTGGAAGAAGGTACAAGGGAACAACCGCAAGGCAACCAGGAAGCAGATAGAAAGAAGAAATAAAAAATGCCATACCTTGCCCCTACAAACCTTCGTGATTTGGTTTTACTGAAAAAAACCTAGTGTAAAGCACCAGACCTTCCAGAGGTCCTGCTCCTCCTGTGAAGCAGAGAAAACGGAAAGTTCTCCCATCCCCTGCTCGCCAAAGATATGGGCTCAGATTGAAGCATCCTTATGCTCTCAGATCTAGGGACTAGAAAAGGGGATGCTATTTTGTGCCTAAGAGATTCCCAGTTTGATCAACCAAAGGAGAAAGTAACAAGATTCAGGCAACCACCTTATTACTTTTTTTCTTCTTCCTCATTGCAAGTGAACATTGTACCTCTACAATTCGTATTTTGTGCTCCCATACTATAGTAATTAAAGTGTCACCCAAGCATCCCCCTCTGAAAGAGATCGTCACAGTTCCCCCCACCTGTTCTGCAATGCTGGCCTAGTTCTAACCCCTAGTTTTAACCTGTATTTTACTTACGTTATTTTTATTTATGTGCTAAGACATGCCTAGTGGTCGGACAGCAGCTCTATGTTCAGTACCAATACAGTTAATGCTAAATAAGATTATTGTATGAAGAAGTGATTGCATTAAGTAATTTTCCCGTTTGAACACTGATACTGCGCACCTGTGAACACGTGCGCTCCGCCTGTCAAACAGGCAGCACACGTGCGGCAGCCATCATGTAGAAGGCTGGAGATACTCACCTGACACTGCGGTACCTCCCCGCCCCTCAACCAACCCGCAACCCGCACCTTCCCACTAGCCACACCCAGCTGTCACCGCCTGAGCCTCCCCCCCCCCCCCCCCCCCCCCACCCGTCTCCTTCCTTCCCCACTCTCCGCACGCTGTACTTGCTGCTGCCTGCCGGTGTTAAAAGTACAATACGCATACTAAAACTATCTTCGCTATCAAGGCATAGCACTTTAATACAGAAGGGCACCACATTTCTATGCAATACCTATTATGAACATCATCTCCTCCATCCTTCCGCCTCACTAACCGAGTCACTTCAACTTGTAAATTTATTTACATTCCTAAGCCCCTAACTGTTAGGCCTAACATGTCCGCATGCACGGAGAGAATTAAGTATTTGAAGGTACTCTCTCCCGACTACTGTATACGTATTTCCTATTTGATGATATTAAGCTATTTGCCTTGTATTCAGCTTTGTTGCAGAATTTTTGTATTATACTGTATTTCACTTTTGGATTTCTTTTATTGACAATGATTTTGTTTTCCCTTTCGAAAGAATGCATCAAGTTTACCTTACAAAAATTTTTCTCCAATGTTACTTTTTACAATCCTACGTCGTTGAACATTTTGTTTTGTTGTCAAACCTAGGCTGTGGAGCTCCTCCTTGCATTGTCCATTCTGTTTGTCTTTTCTTGTTCGATAGATTGTGATACTTCGAATTATCATCTAATTTTTGCAACTGATACGCCACTGTTCCACTGTGCTCATAACAGCCTACTCAATCCTCATTTGTCATTTCATTGGTCAATACTATTCGCTGAAAACACTAAATCCACTTTAATCTTACTAATTTTTATGGACTACGTCTACCACTGGTTAATTAAAACGCCCAAGGCGTCACTCACTCAGGATGCACCGCCCCTGGCTAGCTCAGTGTTACACGTGCCTCACAACTGTCCCGCTATCTCAGCGCTCCACATGCGCTCACTACGCTGCAACCTCAGCAGTAATTTGAAACCTGCTTCTGTCGCCTCTGTCTGTTTCTGCTTCCAGCCAGCTTCATAATGCTACCTGTTTTCCCCAGTAACGAGTCCGACAAATTGTTTCACCACTCTGTATTATATGCCTTTTGTATGCTTAGCAGTGTTGAGCGATGTCCGACCCGCTACGTGTTGTCAGTTGATAGCCAGTTAATAATTGGTACCAATAACTTGTATTCTTCTTTTTTTTCTCTCTCCCCTTATGGTTGTATGTTAGGTTTAAACACTTCATCGTCTTGC
This sequence comes from Schistocerca americana, assembly GCF_021461395.2. Taxonomy (NCBI): domain Eukaryota; kingdom Metazoa; phylum Arthropoda; class Insecta; order Orthoptera; family Acrididae; genus Schistocerca; species Schistocerca americana. The sequence goes on from NC_060123.1 coordinate 720,552,591, forward strand.
TGCGCAGCAACTCCTTGCTATTTTCCATATGTTATTTCATGCTAGTGTTCTTTTAATTTACACCATTTGTATTGTATAATATGTACTTGTATTTTATATTGCTAACCCCAGCATGTAAAGGCCCACCACAGCCCTGGATTTTAGATATGTTGCACTACACCAATCCTTGCATTTTGTAAGACTCTCGTGTTATCCGATTTTGAGTAAGCGATTCCGGAATCCTATATGCGCCATGTTCATGCCCAGAGCCGGAGTGGTATGTTTAGAAGTGAGTGAAGCACCCCAGTTACATGAAGTACCTGATAGAGGCGAGTTGAATGCACCCCTGAAGTTCAGAAGTAGTACGCTATCCTCTCGCTGTAGAGTGGTAAGTGAGATAGATTTTGTGGTAAGAGTGATGTGATTACGTTTCACCAAAGTATATGATGAATTGTAGTTAGCACTCCATGTGTGTGCAACACATTTAATAGTTCACCAAGACAAATTTAGGTTTTGTATTATTCACCCTACTTCTTACGAAGTAATTGGTTGACGAAGAGAAGTTGTTATGAGCGAGCACGAAAATGGACACTGCTACCTTTTGGGTACAGTGCCCCACCATGTGTTTAGGAAGTGAGAAACACCCGTTTGTTTATTCAAACAAACACACTCATGATGTTCCAAGATGGAAGCGCCTGATGAAATAAGCATTTGTTTTTGGGTGATTAGCGCCCATGATGTGACGTCATTGCCCAAGTGCAGTTACGCGCTGTCTTGTTGAAGATTGTACTACTACACTATAGTAGTTTATTACACTTTATTGCAGTAGCTCGCACCATTATTTCTCATAGTTCACCCTGTTACTTCGGAGATTTTAGGAATTTTGTAATTTTACCCCTCCGACATGTATTCGCCCTATGTCTTCCTCACCCATGCATTCCACCAGGTTGCTTTGAATTGCTCGTTCCCACCTCAACAATTACTCTCTACCCCCTTCCTCCAGGGCCGTGTGCCTTACATGGTTAGCACCCGCATAGTGCCCAGCTGATTGGTTTATTCTTTCAGTTTCGTAAATCGATCACCTGCCTCTCGCTTTCATCTATGCGTCATTGCTGCCCCCAGACGGAGGGGGAAGGAAGCCTTTTCTATTCCAATACAACTACTACAGTCGGAATTTCTCTGTTATCATCGTTGAATCAATTTTTACTCTGAAACCTGAAACCTGTTACCTGAACTCGTTACATTTATACCCAATTCCTTATTCTTTACCGTGGGCACCCTCCCGGTTCACTGCAAGTGGGTCGCTCGGCATAACTAGCCAGTATGTTGGGCGATCCTGGCATTGCGATCGCGGACGGCTGTACACGAATATACCACCTACGCATTGATTACAGGCATTTATTAATGCAACACTCATTGTTGCACCCTTTCTGAGCTAGATGACGAGTTAGCACAACCAACCCCCCTCATTCCCTCACTCCCCCGTTGCTACTAACGTCTACCCCTGCAATTCTTTGGACTCTTTCCTGACTATTTATTCCTTTTCTGTCCATGCCTTCTGTTTTTCGTAAGTGATAGTTCCTTGATTGGTTAGCTCAATGCACGACGCTACGACATGACTTCCAGATATTAACCCCCAAGAGGACAGCAAAGTTTTGTTGATGATTGAAAAGAATTGATTTGCTTTATCCCTGTGTGTGTTGATGTAGGTGATGTTAAATGGTCTGTTCTATGCTGTCACCCTGAGGTCAGAGCAAAACTGCTGGCCATGATTCACTTTACCATGCAATGAGTTTCCTGTTGATACAAAGTTTTGGAGTCATTTAAATTGCATGTTATGCTACCAGTGAACACTTACTATAAGCAGAGCACAGTGCAAACATTCGGACTGGCACAGCTGTCGCCTTGCGATAAGCCAGTCACGGTCCCGAACGCTACCACTTCCTCCCTATTCTTCGCCTTGTCTGCTGTAATCAATTCTAATTTTCATGTGATTTATCAGTCATTTTTTGTACAAGTTTTAAGTAACAGCCACTATCGCATGTTATGAATTCTTTTGAGCAACCCAGTCTTACTGTGTGCTACTTAATGGTAGCAGCTTACTATTTAATAGTTCTCCCTGTGATATCACTACCCTGCTGAGGAGATGTTTGCACGCTTGTCCTAGTTCTGTATTACTCCTTTAGAAATTATCTTTATTGGTTTATCACTGCGAGTAGAGTTTAGAAAAAGACTTTTTGCGCAACTTCGGTCACCCTCTCGTGCTGTCCTTGAACAGCAACCTCCTGGGGAATACCATGCTTAAGCAAGAAATGGGAGCAAGAGTGTTCCTTGCTGCCCCCATACTGTAGTAGTTAGTAAAAGATAGTGGTGAGTAGAAAGGAATAGTAAATAAGTAGAATCTACCCAAAAGAAAAGGCATGGCCCTCCTTTAGATGTAAGCAACAAAATAGGCATGTGAAGTGATTCAAAAGTGTAAACCCTCTTCCCCCACCCCCTTTGTGATTTGTGCATCACCCCTTCCAAAACCCCTGCTTATATGCTCCGACGGAAGTTGCAGTGCGTCACAGCGCGCTGCTGCCTGCCGCGGTCGGCTACCTTCGCCGCTGCCACCGCCAACTGCTGATCGCCGCAACCAGCGTACTACTCGCAGCGTCCCACACCAGCGCCACATCTTCCACTGTCATCCAAATTTTGTCAAGCAAGCATTCATCACCTAATTATTGTCATTTTTTCAATTCAAATCTGACATGAAAACACAAATAATTAATATATATTGTTAAAATTATGTGAGGCTGTCCTTCGCAGGAGCCTCCCTTAGTAACTGTTAATTTACCATCCCCCCCCCCCCCCCCAATACTCCACTCCTGCAGAGGGGAAAAGGGTGTACAGTGGGGACCAATACTGAATGGATTTATTAGTATAAAGTTTGACTTTTATTTTTTCATTTGATGTTCGTCAGTGCGTTCTGCCTGGCGGTACGTTGCAGCATCTGTCATGTTGCCCAGAACCAGATAGAACCACCCTGAAACTCATGTGTTGAAGCATTGGCAGCTAAACTCAAGTGTTGCTGACGAGGTAATGCTACCGAACTACTTATCTTAATGATTTGAATGACCAATAGGGAGGCTTGGAGGTGGTCAGTAGAGGGTGGAACTGCAGCTGGCTGCTGGGAGCAGACACATTGTTCTCTCTCTTCTGCTGGCAGCTTCCAAACGGATCAGACGCCCTCCTCACCTGCTCTCTCGGGCAGCTGCCCATTCAGTCCCGGCGGCTTCTCCAGGCCTGCCTTTCTTTACAGCATTAAAACTTCATACAGTTTAAACAATGTTTTATTCTTCACCTCAATGGGTGCCTACTGCTTTCCCATCCTGGCCAATCCTGACGCATTAACAGTGGCTAGTTCCAATTGATGTGCTGGTTCTGCAACTTGTCAGACCTGAATGTGATCGATCACATCTGGGATGTGATTGAATGTGGTGTTTGGGCTCATTGCCCTCCTCACCGGAGTTTATGGAAATCCATTCCGTGTGTGTGTGTGTGTGTGTGTGTGTGTGTGTGTGTGTGTGTGTGTGTGTGTGTGTGTGTGTGTTGCCAACTCCCTCCAGTGACCTACTAAGGCCTCCTTGCTTCCATGCTATGGTGCTTTGCCACTGTTATCCATGCCAGAGATGGTCTGTATGTGTTTGCGACATTCAGTTATCAACTAAGATGAAAAATCAACTGATTACTGGAAACCGAGCATATTACAACTATGCTATCAGTTTTTAAAATGTTCGTTTCATTATCACCCTTTTTCCAGTATAAGTAACTATGTCAGAAATTAAGGAGATGGGGCCTGGATAAGTTTGAAAGTACCAGAGGTTGTTAAGAGTTTAAGGGAATGTTAAACAATGATTGTCAAGATGGGGAAATGAATGAAATGGAAGACCAACAGGTCGCTTCAGGTAAAAAGACAAGGCTTTGTAGAAACCATTGGATAACATGGGAAATGCTGAATTTAATTGATGAAAAGAGAAAATTTAAAAACGCAGCAAATGAAGCAGGCAAAAGAGAGTACAAACATCTAACAAATAAAGTTGACAGGAAGTGTAAAATGGTGAAGCAGGAATGGATAGAGGACAAATGTAGGAATTTAAAAGATTATATCACTAGGGGAAAAAATAGATACTGGTTACTGGAAAATTAAAGAGGCTTTTGGAGGAAAGAGAATTAGCTCTGAGTGTCAATAGCTCAGATGGAAAAGCAGCCGTAAGCAAAGAAGGGAAAGCTGAAAGGTGGAAGGAGTATACAGAGGGTCTCTACAGGGAAGATATACAAGAAGGCCATATTATAGAAATGGAGGAGGATGTAGGTGCAGATAAGATGGGAGATATGACATTAGAAGAATAATTTGTGTCAATTCTATTGTCTGATGCCACTCGTTGTTTTCGAGCAATGACGTCACACTAAGGCAGAGATGCTACATATAGGCAATCTTTGAAAGCAGCTGATCACATTCGTAAAAAAATGAATTTAGCATACAACAAAATTACAACCACAGTTGATGTGATTAGTTACTTAGCCACAAATTATGTTGAAAAGGACTGCATGTAAGAAAAATAAGTAAGAAACAGAAAAAGAGACGTATTCGTGTCTGAAATAAATTATTATCGTGATTTATATGAGTAAGAACAGCCCAGAGAACCTTTAAATTCATTACAGTATAGCGCATGATGAAGTTATAATACTGTAAAATAAAGTTAATTTTTAATAATAATCATTAAATGTAATGGGACTACTACCCAAGTAGCAAAGATTCACAAAAAGTAGGGTCTAACAAATATTGGAATCGGTAACTAGAATTAAGCTAAATAGGTCAATTCTAGTTACCAATTCCGACCATTTCATGATAACGTAATTTAGTTGTCTTAGTAGCAGGTGTGTGCACTGGAATTTAGTAGGATTTTTGGTTTGTAATTGCTGTCTAAACTTCTGCAGAAAGGTGACTGTTATTGGAACCTATAGACATTCAAATTCTAAAGGTGGCAGGGGTAAAATACAGGGAGCGAAAGGCTATTTACAATTTTTACAGAAACCAGATGGCAGTTATAAGAGTTGAGGGGCATGAAAGGGAAGCAGCAGTTGGGAAGGGAGAGAGACAGTGTTGTAGCCTCTCCCCAATGTTATTCAATCTGTATATTGAGCAAGCAGAAAAGGAAACAAAAGAAAAATTCGGAGTAGGTATTAAAATCCATGGAGAAGAGATAAAAATTTTGAGGTTCGCCGATGACATTGTAAATCTGTCAGAGACAGCAAAGGACTTGGAAGAGTAGTCGAACGGAATTGACAGTATCTTGAATGGAAGATATAAGATGAACTTCAACAAAAGCAAAATGAGGGTAATTGAATGTACTCGAATTAAGTCGGGTGATACTGAGGGAATTAGATTAGGAAATGAGACACTTAAAAGTAGTAGGTGAGTTTTGCTATTTGGGGAACAAAATAACTGATGATGGTCAAAGTAGAGAGGATATAAAATGTAGACTGGCAATGGCAAGGAAAGCGTTTCTGAAGAAGAGAAATTTGTTAACATCAAGTATAGATTCAAGTGTCTGTTACTGAAAGTATTTGTATGGAGTGTAGCCATGTATGGAAATGAAACATGGACGATAAATAGTTTGGACAAGAAGAGAATAGAAGCTTTCGAAATGTGGTGCTACAGAAGAATACTGAAGATTAGATGGGTAGATCACATAAGTAATGAGGAGGTATTGAATAGAATTAGGGAGAAAAGGAGTTTGTGGCACAACTTGACAAGAAGAAGGGACCGGTTGGTAGGACATGTGCTGAAACGTCAAGGGATCACAAATTTAGCATTGGAGGGCAGCATAGAGGGTAAAAATCATAGAGGGAGACCAAGAGATGAATACACTAAGCAGATTCAGAAGGATGTAGGTTGCAATAATTACTGGGAGATCAAAAAGCTTGCACAGGATAGAGTAGCATGGTGAGCTGCATCAAACCAGTCTCAGGACTGAAGACCACAACAACAACATAGACGTTAATTCTAGTTACCGATTCCAATCACTCCACTGTTCATTTTTTAGACCGTTTTAACAAAAAGTGCGTGCCCCAAAGTGTTACAGGATTTCTACATTTGGCAATACTCTCTTCACTACTATGAAAAACTTTTCCTGGATAGTTCTGAAGTCAATAACAAATCTAGATATCCTACAAAAACATACTCGACAGATTTAGTGCAAAAATGTCCAAAGTTATGACCCATCGAATAGCTGGAATTGGTAACTAGGATTGACCTCCTATAGTGGTCAATTCTGTTACCGATTCCAACCATTCGATGGTTCATCAATTAGATCTTTTTTTTTTCAGCAGATGCACCTGTGCACTAACATGTGCGCTAATAGAGTTTCTGACTTGTATGTTCTCTCTAAACTGCTGCAAAAAAGTTACTAATACTGGAATCTGTTACAACTAGAATTGACCTACATAGGTCAGTTCTAGTTCCTGATTCGAATTTTTGTTATTTCACCACAGTAGTTTTAGAGAGCAAATACGAATGTAGAAATGCTATTGCGTCTCAAATCTTGCAAAAATATTTTCATATGAATCATGGATAGGCTGGAATCGGTGATAGGAATTTACCTTTAGAGGTTAATTCTAGTTATTGATTCCAATAATCGTTACTTTTGTGGATTTTTGTTCATTATGTAGTGGCTTTTCTTTAAGAATTTAGTGTGTTGGTTTCTCCACATTTTACTTACTGTTTCGTATCGGTTGTCGCTCATTTCATTTTCCCGTTATTTTTTTTTTTACTTTTTAGTTCCTCCCTGTCCAAAACCCCTGTTTTCCTATACTTCTCCTGTTACATTCAATAATTAACAGTAAAATTAACCCTACTTTACAATAGTATGACTTCACTATGCGGTTTATTTTAATGTAGTACAAAGGTTCTTTGTGCTTTTCTACTCTCATAAATTACGAGTCTAATTCTTATGAGATGTGATTTATGTATTAATTTTATCCCTGTTCTTAATTATTTTCATTAACTTCAATTTGTTTCGATATGATTCATGACTAAATAGCTGCATGAAATGTGATGTAATTTCACCGCTTGCTCAGACTTGCCAACTCTCCCAATTTAAGCGGGAGACTCCCGATTTTTCCTTCTTCCTCCTGACCGTGAAGACCGATCTCCCGATTTTCAGAGCAGTTTCAATACTTTACTTACTATTTGAAAATCCTGTTCCTTCGATATATTGGTGGATGACAAGGTATGGCTGCTACTTGTCTATGTTAACTTGGAAGATTCGTATGGTGGCTGTCGGGAGCGGCAGTAGGCGTAGCTCGCGCTTCGTATCCACAAGGAAGTGAATCGAGGAAGGAACAAACTTTTGTAGTGTATGTAGATGTAACTTTTCAGTGGTCATGGCGGGAAATGCTACATTCTAAAACATGTGCAATCTAAAAAAACACAAGGAGAGTGTCCATTGTGTAGAACGAAACAAAAAACTTAACTTGTCGTGTAAACCCCAAAATGTAGATTCTGTGACGAATCCCGAGGCTTTATTTACCTCATTTATTATAGAGTATAACTTGACTATAAACTGTGCCACCCACACTGGGCCTTTGTTTCGCAAAATGTTTCCCGATTCTGAAATTGCGAAACGATATGGGTGCGCAAGAACAGAAACAACCGCTATCCTTGTGAAATTCAAAATTGCCTACTCTCTGTGCCTAATTTAAAAGGAGATGCCACTGTAGCTAATATTGCTGATCTTCTGCTGCCAACTTTACTAGTATTCCATATTCCATTAAAAAACTGTCTGGCTTTTTGGTGCCGATAATGCTCCTGTAATGGTAGGGCAAAAAAAGGGTGTGGCAGGATGTTTGAAGCAAGAAATTGCTAACTTAATCATTGTAGGCTGTTCTTGTCACCTAATTAATCTTGCTGCTGAGAAGGGGGTGGCATGTTTGCCTTTAAACAGTGACGAAAATATTATTGACATATTTTATTATTTGGAAAGGAGTGCAAAGAGGAAAGAAAAATTCTGAATCATGTGCCTACACGATGGTTATCATAGAAAAGATGTTTAGATAGGATTTTGGAGCAGTGTGATCCTTTGGTTAGTTTGTTCAAGAGTGAAATTGTAAGTAAGGGTTCTGAAGTGGAAACATTGAAGAATTGTAAAATTCCAAAACACACTCAAAATGTAGATGTGTCTACTTCGTATCACAAGTCCAAGCACTGTGATAAGATTTCACCACACTTCTCACTTAAAAGAAAAACCCAATCCTCAGTTTTACAGAAAACCATTGACACTGTAGACCATACTTTATCATGTGAGGAACGATTGTTCATGTTACTGTTATCAAATTTACATAAATATTTATGCCTTTTCCTTTCAAGTTTTATGCCTATCTTTGAGAACCCAAATGAAGCTCTTCAGTGAAGTGCCCCACATATCCACTTATTTAGGTCAATTTTGGAGGAACTATTGAAGAATGTGATGGCAAGATTAGTGAGACCACTCATTATTAAAACCTCCAGCTCTCTTATTGATGTATATTATCACACTCCAGCAGAACAAAAGGATGATTATGATCTGATATTAGGAAATTCTACATTTGCTTTGGTGACCACTTTGAAGGTCGAGGAAAAGTCTATATTCTTTAAGACTGTAAGAAAATGTTTCTTATCGTCATGTGATTATATGATACACAAATTTCTATTCAAAGATGAAGTTTAAATCCACGCAGAAGTTAGATTTTTCATAAACAGATTTACTAATATTCTGACCAGCGAAAGTGAACACTTAGATACAGAAGTTGATATTCTCCACTCTCAGTTCTGCAACTTTCAGCTGGAAGAAACCAACTTGGCAGCAGAGAGAATTAATGTTCAGTGGGCGTTGGTAGGTAAGATGAAATCAGCTGATGGGGTTTTTCAATATGATAAAATTGCAAAGGTGATGCTGGCTATTTTGTCAATTCCACATAGTCATGCGGAATGTGGGAGAATTTTTAGCACAGTTACAGAGACCAAAACTCAATTCAGGTCCATGCTTTCAGAAACGTCTTTGGAGAAACTTTTAATTTTAAAATCAGTTCAAAAGGGCAAGTGCTTTGAGCAGAAATTTAGTTCAGAGTTTTTAAAGAAGGCTGTCAGCTATGGGTGTACTGAATAAGTAACTACCATAATCTGACAAATTCAGGCTGATAAACTATTCATATATTTGCTAAGCCTAACATGTATAAAATTGATTTAAATTTGGGAAAGATGTCTTACGGGTTTAAGATGCCATGCAAATATGGGTTGCATTATGAAACGAAAACGTATTATCGTATTATCATTTAACAGTGATTTATTCATGCAAAAACTGTGCTAATGTCAAAACAGAAATCTAATAGACGTTAATTTGTTTCCTTGGGTCGTAATTTCGAACTGTAGTTCTCTCGAGAGTGCTTCACTTGAATGTATGTGAATGCAAAGAAACCTGCAGAGCTCATCATTCATGTTGTTCAGCATGGTGAATGATAAATTATACAGTTTGAAGGCTCAGGTATGTTCATTATTTAGTATTTACATATAAATAATAAAGCAAATGTAATTGATTTGTTTCAGGTATTGAATTATTGCAGCTTTAATTGTCAGGGATGTGTTGTAATTCACAATAGTACACCGCTAAAATTCTCCTGATTTTTCACTTTTGAAAGTTGGCATGTCTGTATATACATTTGTTAGTGAGTATGATCCGTTACTTTCATAGATCGCCTATACATAGCACCTCTGACTTAGATATGACGTCATTGCCCAAAGCTGACGAGTGGAATCAAACACTAGAATTTATCCAGGAATGTGACAGAGCCCAGAGAGGCCTAAATCGAATTAAAGACCCAGAAGTGAATGACATTCCGCCAGAACATTGATAGTCTGGGAGAGTCTACCATGACAAAACTCTTGTGTCTGTTGTGCAAGGTGTGTGAGACAGGTGATACATCCTCAGACATTCAAGAAGAATGTAATAATTCCAGTTACAAAGAAAGCAGATTTTGATGGGTGGAATATTATTGAGCTGTCAATTTAATGAATCATGATTGCAAAATACAAACACGAATTCTTTTCAGAAGAATGGAAAAAACTGGTAAAAGCTAACCTCAGGAAAGATAAATTTGGTTTCTGGAGAAACGTAGGAACATGCAAGGTGATACTGACCGTATAGTTTGTCTTAGAAGATAGGTTAAGGAATGGCAAATATACGTTTATAGCATTTGTAGATTTAGAAAAGCTTTTGACGGAATAGTCTCTTTGAATTTCAACAATATTATGAAAAGGAAAGTTGCTGCTCACCATATAGCGGAGATGCTGAGTTGCAGACACACACAAGACTGCAGTCTCAGGCAACTGAAACCGCACTGCTCTCTTTGAAATTCTGAAGGAAGCAGGGGTAAAATACAGGGAGTGAAAGGTTATTTACAACGTTTATACAAACCAGACAACAGCTAAGAATCAAGGGGCATTAAAGGGAAGCAGTAGTTGAGAAGGGAGTGAGACAGGTTTGTAGTCTGTCCCCAGTGTTATTCAGTCGGTACATTGTGGAATCAGTAATGGAAATGAAAGAAAAAAACTGGCTGAGAATTAAGGTTCAGGGAAAAGAAATAAAACTTTGAGGTTTGCTGATGACCTTGTAGTTGTGTCAGGGACAGCACAAGACTTGGAAGAGCAGCTGAATGGAATAGATAGTCTTTTGAAAGGAGGGTATAAAATGAATATCAACAAAAGCAAAACAATGGTAATGGAATGTAGTCGAATTAAATCAGGTGATTCTGAAGGAATTAATTAAGAAATGAGACTCTGAAAGTAGTAGATGAGTTTTACTATTTGAGCAGCAAAATAACTAAGGATTTCAGAACATACACAATGAAATTTTCTCATGAAACTTGACAAAAAATCGAAAGAGATTCCCATCGTACCTAAAGTATGCTAGCGGTGAGACGTGATCAATGCTTCTCTGCATGATAACAATGGAAATACTGTCGATAACAGTGCTGCTAAAGTAGAGTTACTAAACACAGCCTTCTGCAATTCCTTCGCCAAAGAAGATAAGGAACAGCTACCAACATGAGTAACTTAGAAGTGGCTATCCTCAGAGTAATGAAGCAAATTAAATAACTTAATAAGAGGGTCTTCTGATCCAGACTGTATACCAGTTAGGTCCCTTTTAGAGTATGCTGATGCAATATCTCCATACTTATCAGTCAAATACAACTGCTCGCTCAACGAGAGATCTGCACCCACAGACTGGAAAGTTGCACAGGTCACACCAATATTCAAGAAAAGCAGTTGGAGTAATCCGTTAAATTGCTGGCCTGTATCATTAATGCAGCAGGATTTTTGGACATATACTGTATTTGAATGTTATGAGTTGCCTCGAGGAGAACGTCTGTTGACACATAGTCAACACAGACATAGAAAACACCGTTCTTGCAAAACACAACAATCTCTTTACTCACTCAAATTGTTGAGTGCTATCAACAAGGGATTTTGAATTGATTCTATATTTGTAGTTTTCCACAAGGTTTTTTACATTGTACATCACAAGCAATAATCAGATTGTGTGCTTATGGAATATCATCTCAATTATGTAACTAGATTCATGATTTCCTGTCGAAGAGGTTGTAGTTTGTAGTAATTGATAGAAAGTAATTGAGTAAAACAGCAGTCATTTATGACATTTTACAAGGCAGTGTCATAGGGCCTTTGTTGTTCCTTATCTGTATAAACAGTTAGGAGACAAGCTGAGCAGCTGTCTTAGGTTGTTTGCAGATGACGCTGTTGTTTATCGTCATCATGAGATCAAAACCAATGACAAAATGATATAAGTAAGATACCTGAATGGTGCGAAAATTGGCAATTAACCCTTAGTAATGAAAAGTGTCAGGTCATCCACAGGACTGTTAAAAGGAATCTGTTGGACTTCAGTTACACAAAAAATCAGTCAAATTGAAATTCGGTAAATTCAGCTAAATACCAAGGAATTACCATTACAAACAACATAAACTGGAAAGAACACATGGGGGCTGTTGTGGGAAAGGCAAACCAAAGACTGTGTTTTATTGCCAGAACACTTAGAAGATGCCACAGATCTACAGAAGGTACTGCCTACCGCATGCTCGTCTATCCTCTTTTGGAATATTGCTGCACTGTCTGGAATCCTTACCAGAGAGGATTAAGAGAGTACATCAAGAAAGTTCAAAGAAGTGCAGCACATTTTGTATTCTTGAGGGATCGGGGAGGGGGGGGGGGGGGGGGGAGGGAGTCAGAGTCACAGGCAGAATACAGGATTTGGGGTGGACACCATCAAAACAAAGGTATTTATCATTGCAGTGGGATCTTCTCACAAAAATACAATTACCATCTTCCTCATCTGAATGTGAAAATATTTTGTTGACACTGACCTACATATGGAGAAACGAACATCGTAATAAAATCGGGAAAGATCAGGTCATTTTTTTCTGCGTGCAGTTAGATAGTGGAATAACAGTGAATTATTGTAAAGATGGTTTGGTGAACGCTCTGTTGTGCACTTAAATACGATTTGCAGAGTGGCCTTGTAGATGAGTTGTAGAGAGGATATAAAAGGTAGACTGGCAATGGCAAGGAAAGCTTTTCTGAAGAAGAGGAATTTAACATCGAATATAGATTTGTTAGGAAGTCTTTTCTAAAAGTATTTGTCTGGAGTGTTGCCATGCCTGAAAGTGAAATTTGGATGATAAGAAGTTCAGGCAAGAAGAAAATAGAAGCTTTTGAAATGTGATGCTACATTAGAATACTGGAGGTTAGGTGGGTAGATAATGTAACTAATCAGGAGGTACTGAATGGCATTTGGGAGAAAAGAAATTTGTGGCACAACCTGACTAGAAGAAAGGATCATTTGATAGGGCAAATTCTGAGAAATCGAGGGGTCACTAATGTAGTACTGGAGGGAAGTGGGGGAGGTAAAAATCATAGAGGGAGATCAAGAGATGAATACAGGATGTAGATCAGAATGATGTAGGTTACTTTAGTTATACAAAGATGAAGAGGTTTGCACATGATAAGGAAGCAGGGAGAGCTACATCAAACAACCCTTTGGAACGACGACGACAGCAGCAGCAGCAGCAGTAAGCATTGTGCACGTAACTTTAGAAGCATGTGAAACAGTTTTTTTAAAAATGGTTTAGATATATTTTTACTGCTGAGCGACAACTCTCCCTGTGTGTGTACCTTGCAAGAATTTTATGCAAGATAACTGTTGTAGCTTAGCAATGAAGTAGGTACCACTTTGTGTTTGGTTCTGTTGTACCCACAGTGTATTTGAATAATTTTACTGGTAATACTAATGTAGGTCAGAACTCTTTATAATTTGTTTATGCAGCGGTGTACATTAGTGTTTAATCCACATTAGTACATGCAGCAGCTGCTTGACCAGCAAAGGAGGGCAACACTGCCTGCCCTAAATAGCAAATATTTACACAAACTGCCATACAAACACTGATTTCATTACTTAAATCCAGAATTAGGCTTTCTTTTTTAAAAGTGAAGTTTTGAAAAAGGTATACATAATAGCATAAATTTCTCACAGTATGTCGGAAGTAAATTTAAAATGATGTGCACTGCAGAGGAGATTTTTACCTACTTAGTCCACAGCACAAAAAGTGTGCGTTTTGTATGTGAACTTGTAAGTGTGATTCGAATCAGTTATTGCTAAGGCCGGTATTACACTATCAAATTTCTTTGTCCAATATCTTTGCCAAAGATATTTGATAGTGTAATAGGGACTTTGTCAAATGTCGTCCAATATTTGATCAAATCTAGGGCCTCGCTGTATATTTGATCAAAGAAACCGCTTGTCTTCTGTTCACTGCAATGTGACATGTTACCACATGGAGCGCTAGCATCGCTGCAGGGTTCTGTCGTCTGTAGTGTTTTTATTACCATTGCCGGTAAATACAATTGGTGTGTGCCAACAACTACAAAATTAATAGAGATGTCTGAAGCTGTTGAGGCGCTTTACAACGTGAGGCACCCTGAATACAAAAATAGATTAAGAAGATTGGAGACCTAACCTAACCTAACATAACCCTCTCCTGTAGCAAGGAATCGGAGTGTTATGGTGAGCCTGTCTTCTGAAGATGTAGTAGTTCTTAAGTGAATATTGTGCTTCGTGATATGAGGATACACTTCATTGAGCACATACAGAAATGTATGCTCATCCATTCTTAAGTAATTGATGTACGACTTGACGTCTTCCACTGTAAGCTCAAGTAACAAGTTTTGTTGAATGCTTTTATCGTGTCATCGTAAAACCCACGGCTTCACCCAGATTAGATTAGTTTTTCGTTCCATAGATCTGTGCTGAGGAGATCCTCGTGGATGTGGAACATGTCAATTTTTTTTAAGCTGAAATAACAATACTAATAGTATGAATAAATACAATACATCATTTGTTTCTACTAAAAATTTCGCCAATGGAGTAGAAGGAGTTGGCCAGTAGTAAGCCTTTCAGGCTCCTTTTAAACTGATCTTTATTTCTAACTAAATTTTTTATGTTTCCTGGCAAATTATTGAAGATGAGTGTTCCTGAGTAGTGGACCCCTTTTTGAACTAAAGTAAGTGCTTTTAAGTCCTTGTGCAGATCATTTTTGTTCCTGGTATTGTATGTGTGAACTGAGTTGTTTGTTGGAAAAAGAGATATATTATTTACGACAAATTTCATTAAGAAGTAAATATACTGAGAGGCAGTAGTTAGTATACGCAGTTCTTTGAAGAGGTTTCTGCAGGAGGTCCGTGAATTTACTCCACAAATAATACGTATTACACACTTTGGGACCTTGAAAACTTTTGTTTGACTTCAAGATTTACCCCAAAATATTATCCCATATGACATTATGGAATGAAAGTATGCAAGCTTTTTCATTTTTATGTTGCCTATGTCTGCTAACACTCGAATTGCAAATACAGATTTGTTAGGCCTTTTTGCAGTTCTGTGATGTGCTCCTCCCAACTGAATTTATTATCAAGTTCTAATCCCAGGACTTTTAAGACTGTCAACCTCGTATGTATGGTTCCATTTTTTCCCCCCACTTCTTTTCTGCATGTGCACACAATGCAATTGGAGTACGTAGAACTGCTGCGGTTAATAACAAGTTGTTGTCAGCCATCTTGAACTTTGACGAAAAATTTGATGACGGTGTAATACCCCTTCTAGCGCTACGTCAAAGATCTTTGTCAAATATATTGGACGGAATATTGGATCACATCTTTGATCAAATCTTTGACAAAGAAATTTGATAGTGTAATACCGGCCTAAGTGTGGTGCTATGACAACACTGCTTTTTCAACTGACTCTGCTGTGTTTAAGGCAAGATTAGCAGTGAGAGTAAATTTTTTGTGGTTTTTCCTTGCACTGTAGCTCTCGATAGTGAATCTCGGTGTTCTTTGCATTGTACGTACCCGCAACAGGGCCCACAGATGTGACAGATGCAAATCTTGCAGTACATTAAAGTAAATCCTTTAATAAATTAAATTCTTCAATACATTTAATTTCCAGTATAGCTCTGCAGAATATGACTGTACCCTGATCTAGATTTTGTGACAATGCCCCAGGAAGTTAAATGCGTGCACTATAAAAGTATTGTTTTCCCTGCAATCGAGATTGTTTTCTTTCGAATAGATAAAAATCTTATTATGTCTTCAGCACACCAAAAGTAATTAAATAATACTGAGAGCTTGTTTTGTTTGTGATCTATGTTGTCGAAATATGAAACAGAGTGCAGTTAGATTGTGTTGCCATCTAAATGTGGTGCATTTCCAGATCCCCCCTTTCTCACCCTCACCCTCATCCTCGTGCTCACACGGTGTGATGGGGTGATGGGGGGGAGTGTGCAGCCAGGCGAGAAAGCTTTGCACGCATGGAGCGACTGCTTGCACACTGAATTGTTGTTCGTGCACCTTTTAAACCGATAGTGGATTCAAGCATACTATTGGAATAGTGTAGGACCCTGATTGTTGACAATAATATCAAATGCCCCTCAAGGCTGTTTGCAGATGATGATGATGATGGCTTCTAAGTCACAAAGCTAGAAGTGATTGGTGAATGCTGGAAGACCTGCAGGGATCTACACTTGGTGCAGGGACTGGCGGCTGACCCTCAACATAACATGTAACTTACTGCACATAAGTGGGTGATTTTTCTTAATAAAATCCTCTTGGGCTTACAGCCATGTCACGCTCGAATTCCCACGAACTTTTGACTGAGCCCTCCTCGGCCATTGTCAAGTGGTACATAACTTAATAACTTCCGTGTCACTGTGACCTTGGCATTTTATAGATGTGCTCCTGGCTCTATTTTCACTGATGCTCTCATATTCACCAAATGTGGTAATGTTTCCATTCAGAATCTGCCACGCCAACTTTGACCTCAGGATGGCATGTCCCGGGCAGTGCTGAGCTGCAAACGGCTGTCCTTATTGGTGATGTTTTCAGATATTTTTATTTCTACAGCTTCTTTTATGACACTGTCCCAAAATTCCTTTGTCCTCATAATGATAGGTGTTTTGTCGAACAGAATTTGGTGTAGATTGTGTAAAACATGTTCTGCCCCAGCTGATATTTCAGGATACTGTAGGGGTAAGCACCCTCCGTGTTCCGTCCGACTGTGCTCCACAGTGTGTACTGTTTGTCTGACACAGCAGCAGCCACACTGACATGGTATTTTGTACACTCTAGGCATTCTAAGTCCTAGATCATCCTTCACAGGCCTTGTGAGCTGTCGTATTTTTGCTGGGAGCCTGAAAACAGAGATGTTGTCTCTCTTCAAGAGCCGGCCTAATTTCTCCTGATGCTGTATCACAGAAAGACAAAAGCGCTAGTGTTCCCTTCTTCGATGGCATTTTTCCTGCATGTCTCACCAGAAATAACCTGTCATACCTGACGGTGGTTGTAGTTGTTTTGTCGGAAAAAGTTTTGGAGTTGACTTAGTTCTACCGGCAGATTTTCAGTCTTTGAGATGACTTAAGAATGATAGATGAGATGTTGAGGCCACCGAATGCCTGCAGATACCGATCCATGTGTGTAGCTTCTCTACACACACGGTGGCTGAGGTATCTATTGGTTTTCCGGCGAACGAGGCTGGCGAGGAAGTGCAATGCACCATCTATCTCTACTTACATTGTAAACCTAATGTGGTTGTGAATGGCATACAGATGTTCTGAGGCTCAGTTTTTCACATCCCTGTGGCCAGATGATAAAAGTGTCATTGAAGTAATGATAAGAGCAACTTTCCTTATTTGGAGCTGTGTGCAAAGTGATGTTTTTAGATTACCGTGTAAAAAGGTTGGCTACGGATGGAGCTAAGAGGCTTCCCATCATTGTGCTGTCCAACTGATCGAAATACTGGCTGCTGTATAGATAATATGATGATGTCAGTGTGTGCTTAAACAATCCCAGAATTGTACTATAAAGTAAGTGGGAGACGAGATCTACGCAGTCCTTGGCAGAAGCATGTGTAAATAGGGAGACCGCATCAAAACTGAAAATACATAGCCAACCTTTTTATGGAGAAATTTGAAGACATTGCTTTGGACCCAGCTTCGGATAAGTCAAGTTGCTTTTATCGTTATCATGTGACCCCAAAGACATGAAAAAATGGGAGAATTGTTCGAACATCTGAATGGCATTCACAACCACATTAGGTTTACGACAGAAATCGAGATGGATAGAGCAGCCCACTTCGTGATAGGCACCTCGGCCATAGTGTGTACAGGAAACCTACGAGCACAAATCAGTGTCAGAATGCTCTCAGCCAGTGCCGTCCGACACAAAATTTGGCGTTCAAGCGCCCTCGTCCACCGTGCTAATGTGGTCTCAGATGCTGAAAATCCGCTACTAGAACTGGGCCACCTCCGAAAAATCTTCCGGGAAAGTGGTTACAACCACAACCAGGTATCATGGGCTATTCCTGTGAGACACACAAGAAAAACACACCAAAGAGGAGGAGAAGAAACTTGTGTCTTTGCATTTCTGTGGCACAGTGTCAGGAAAGATAAGCCGGCTGTCAAAGAAAGACAACATAAGACTGCCACAAAGCCTGTGAAGGTCGGTCCAACACTCGGATTGCCTGGAGTGGACTAAATATGGTGTCAGTGTGGCCACTACTATGTTGGACAAACATTAAACATTATGAAGCAGCATCGCGTACACTATCCTGAAAAATCTGCTGCGGCAGAACACGCTTTAGATAATCGACAATAAGTTATGTTTGATGAAACAACTGTTATTATGAGGATGAAAGGATTTTGGGATAACATCATAAAAGAAACTGTAGAAATGAAAATATCTGAAAACACTATCAATGGGGATGGCGGTTTGCAGCTCTGCACATCTCGGGACCCGGCCTTCTCGAGGTCAAAGCGGGCGCGACGGACGTAGAATGAAAACATTGCAGAGAGCACCAGTGACATGACAGCCAGCAGTGTGGCTATATAACGGTGGGGCCTTGGTGATGTGGCAGTCGTTTAACACTTGACAGTGGCTGCGGAGAGCTCCATCGGGAGTTCGGCCGTGGGAATTCAACCGAGTGATGTGGCTGGAAGCCCGAGAGACTGTTATTAATTCACATTGCATTTGAACAGGTGATTTTTCTTATTTTCAAAATAATTT
This sequence comes from Schistocerca americana, assembly GCF_021461395.2. NCBI lineage: Eukaryota > Metazoa > Arthropoda > Insecta > Orthoptera > Acrididae > Schistocerca > Schistocerca americana. The sequence goes on from NC_060123.1 coordinate 720,571,273, forward strand.
TTTAATACTAAATGTATAATCTTTTAACATAATACAGACATATTGACATCTAGTAGCACACAAAAATATCTTTGTTATTATGCAAGTTCCACATTTGGTTACCACAGTAATCAGCATCTCTTCTAAGGGTTGGAGCTGCAGGATGATCAGTACCAGCAATGTGATCATCATTTTTGTCATTTATTTATTTATTTATTATCTTTCTTTGCATATAATCACCAACTGGTGACTTTTGCAGGTGTCATAGCTGTGGTGTCACTGCCAGACACCACACTTGCTAGGTGGTAGCCTTTAATTCGGCCGCGGTCCGTTAGTATACGTAGGACCCGCGTGTCACCACTATCATTGATTGCAGACCGAGCGCCGCCACACGGCAGGTCTAGGCTAGAGAGATTCCCTAGCACCCGCCCCAGTTGTACAACCGACTTTGCTAGCGATAGTTCACTGACTACATATGCTCTCATTTGCCGAAATGACAGTTTGGCATAGCCTTCAGCTACGTCATTTGCTACGACCTAGCAAGGTGCCATATTCAGTTACTAACAGATAATATTGTGAATCATGTACCGTCAGGAGCGACGTTGATCATTAATGGATTAAAGTTCAGTACCAAACTAGCTACGTCCGCTTTCTGAATTCTAATTCCTTGTCATGTTCCAGACCTCACGTCAGTATAGTTCTTCCCTCCTCATGCCAGCCTGCGTGAGCTAAAACGCGTGAATTTCAGCCTCCTCTAGTATCACGGTGTTGGCTCTTCTGCCAGCACTACAATAGCATTTTTATACACTTTTTGTGCAAACAACAGGAATTACAAGAAGCCACTTATGTGTGATGCGCTTGGCAATATATGTTTCGGTACTTCATAATGCAACACACGGTTGTTACATAGTATAGGTATTTAAATTTACAGCATGTTGTTACAAAAATAATATATGTTACAATCACCTCAGAATAGTACATCATATAATAGAAGAATACCAGAGAAGGAAAGTTGCTACTCACCATATAGTGGAGGTGCTGAGTCGCAATAGGCACAACAAAAAGATTCACACAATTATAGCTTTCGGCCATTAAGGCCTTTGTCAGCAGTAGACATACATACACACACGCACACACACACTCGTGCAAACGCAGCGTGCACACACGTCTGCAGTCTCAGAGAACTGAAATCACAGTGCGAGCAGCAGCACCAGTGCATGATGGGAGTGGCGACTGGGTGGGGGTAAGGAGGAGGCTGGGTGGGGAGGAGGAGGAGGATGGATAGTATGGTGGGAGTGGCGGACAGCGAAGTGTTGCAGTTTAGACGGAGGGCAGGAGAGAAGGTGTAGGGGGTAAGTAGCGGAAAGGAGACAAAAAAAAGAAATTGAATGACTGGGTGTGGGGGTGAAATGACAGCTGTGTAGTGCTGAAATGGGAACAGGGAGGGGGCTGGATGGGTGAGGACAGTGACTAACAAAGGTTGAGGCCAGGAGGGTTACAGGAACGTAGGACATATTGCAGGGAAAGTTCCCACCTGCGGAATTCATATAAAGCTGGTGTTGGGGGCAAGGATCCATATGGCACAGGCTGTGAAGCAGTCATTGAGATGAGGGATATCATGTTTGGCAGCGTGTTCAGCAACAGGGTGGTCCACTTGTTTTTTGGCCACAATTTGTCGGTGGCCGTTCGTGCGGACAGGCAGCTTGTTGGTTGTCATGTCTACACAGGATGCAGCACAGTGGTTGCAGCTTACCTAGTAAATCACATGACTGGTTTCACAGGTAGCCCTGCCCTCTATATTTTTTTCCTTCCTATCGCGACTCAGCATCTCCACTATATGCTGAGTAGCAACTTTCCTTCTCTGGTATTGTTACATTCCATCCTGGATTTTCCATTGTATAGATAGAAGAGTTAGGCATATATTTAAGAATAGCTACATTTTAATATCAGTATTCATTCATTGAGTACAAACATTTGAGAGTTAAGAATGATTTTAATTCCCTTTTGAATACGTGACCTCTTTGGCATCTTATAGTACTTGGCAGTTTGCTAAACCATATCTGGCCATTAATCCAAGGACTGTGATCTGTTGTCTTTAGTTGTTGACTGAATCTCTACGGAACAATTCCCGTTCTTCCTCGAGAGCGGAAACTGGAGAAACTAGGGATGCCAGACAAAGAATATGGTGAGAAGTCACCCTCGTAACTCGTCCCAAAGGTGTTCTGTTGCATTCAGGTCAGGATTCGGGGCAGGTAAGTACACTTCAGGAATTTTATTGTTCACAGACACTTGCCTCACTAATGCTGCTTTATGACGGTTTCACTGTCGTTGCAATACAATCATTTATTGTTGCTGAACTGTTCTTTTACTGTACACAATACATGATGCTGTCAGATATGTTCATATACTTCCACATTTAGTGTTTTATAAAGTGCACTGAGGGGATCTCATCCTAACCACAAAAAGTATTTGCATATTGTTACGTCGATTTATCTGTACATATAATATTGATTCGTCTGTACATAAATGTCAACACTACATGTGATGATACGCAGCGATCTCTGGTCATTTGCCTGTCCCAAAACACTTCCTTCTGATCGTAGGGTGTGGCACGAATAGTCCCTCCGAGTCACTTGTTCCCAGATGTCCACTGCCTGTCGGGGCCACCGTTCACAACACCTTGACAGTAGTGTAGTGTTTTCAACAGAAATATGTGGGTTTTGAGGAGCTGCTAAGCCATTGTATATCACTGATAGCTGACTTTGACAGCTTTAGAAGTGTTGGAGCGCATCTAACGTGTTTGCTACGCGTGTCACATCCAAAGTTCAGTTCACACTCGATGTTACGGAACTCACTGATCGACCCACTCTGCTTCTCTGCTTCCAACACAGTACAACACGCCTCCTTTTATGCTGGAGGGCCCAGCTCTCAGGAAGTCTAGTGGTCTGTTCCATCTTACTTGGCGGCATCCAGATCCTTTTGATAAAGTAGTGTATCTACAGTTACTACTGTGATCTGATAGTCAATCTTGCAGACTAACACGAATCGGAAGCCACAAATTGTAACATATTTTATTATATATTTTCAAATAATGCAATTTTAGACTTATGACAGACAGATACCAATTTTTAATGCACAAGTCATTAAAAAGGCTGAGGGTCACTCGGGTAGCAGCATTAACGTATACTGGAAATTACTGGGAGAGACAAGGAAATGTGCAAAGTTGGATCTGGCAGGATGTGAGACCCAGAGAGTGTGTGACAGATCAGCTGAGAGAGTTATCTGCTGGAGTCTGTGTAGAGAGGTGAGATAGGAGAAACACACAGGCTGGCATGGGTGTTTGGGAGGTGACTTCGTGAGATGTGTGGTAGAGACAGGGATGCTTGTAGGCTGTAGAGACAGGGATGCTTGTAGGCTGTGACTGGAAGGCCTGGATAAGTCTGGAGGGAAAGTTTGTGCACATCATCACACATTAGAGCTCCATGGCTGGGCAGAGTGAAATATTATTTATTAAGAAGAATCTGAATTGCATAACAGAGAATTTATTTATAACTCATTAAGGAAGTAACTGAAGGGGAATATTCATGCGAGGATCTATATAATTGCACATATAATATAATAATAATAATAATAATATCCCAAGGCAGTGTTTGGAATATAGTTTATTTATTCAGTTAATCAATTTGTTGGGAAATTGATTGCAGTATATATAGTGCATGGAGACGCTGAGTGTGCTTAGTTCACATTGCTGCCAGAGTCAGGGATGTTATGGCTCTTATTTTTTATTTTCCACATTTTTCAAAGCTCACTGGTGTCTAAACAATGGTGAGAAAATCAGAACAATGGCATATCTAATAGGTCATGACATATTTCAACACCCACTGGCACTTTCTGTAGACAGACATATTACTAGAATCTCAGTGGCAAATGAATGATTTAATAAGCAGTCTCCTGTTAAACTGATAGGATGTCCATAGTTTTCTACCAGTACACATACACAGAACAGTGCAGTAAGAACTACAGTTCATCATAATACAGCCAGCTTGGGTGAAGCATTTATAAATTACATGTGAAACATTCCTTGTGAAACAGTGAATCTGGTTGTAAAAATTGTATCAAAATCCCTTGAATAGTCCCTGAGATTAGCCTTAATGTGTACCAGAGACAATGGAATTGCTTTCTTCATTTTCTTTTTGGCTTCTCAGTAGTTATATGGAACCATTGTAGCCCAGCTTTATGGATCTCAGTGTAGGGTCATGGAAGCATGGGGAGAAGTGTCAGTGGAGGAGAGGGGGTCTCGAAGTAGATGAAATGAGGGTTTCTATGATATAATGTGGAATACATGTGTGCTAATCATGGCTGAAATGAAGATAACCGAAGTAAACAGTATATGGAAAAAATTTGAAGTACATCATTTAAAGGGATTGAAGTACATTAGAAGAGTGATTGATAATAGGTATCTACATATAATGTACATATAATGCACAATAATAATGACACATCGGTATTGAACAGTTTCATCTTATGGAACTCTGATCACACGTCTTTGCACCTGGATCTTGTTAGGCATTTTTCATTCTGATGAAAGATAAGAAGCTCAGTGCAGGAAGCAGTAGAATACTGTACTAATTTCAAACCCTCGCATCTATTCGGACCACCACATTTAGATTTGGCCATAAAATGACTGAAAGAGAGACAATGGTACAATTATAAACCCTTTATTGTTGGAAAGTTAAGGAAAAATACATCTCATGGTTTACACAGTCTTTCCATTGTATTAAGTAAAAAAAACTCATATTGCATAGGTTCGCAAACAAAAAGGACATCAATACATATTTTTCAGCCACCGGGAACACTATGGAATAAGTACCCAAAAGAAAATTGTAGCAACTCTTACATGAGAATTTGATTGATTGCATACCGGGAGTACTGAACACCAACAGTTGTTACACAAATGACAAATGAAGAATGTCATCTGGGAAAAAGAATTCAAAACATTTTAGAATGCCACATGTACATCCAGTAGGAGTAGTCGGGCCTTGGCGAATATGGTCTATGTTCGTTGCTGGTGTTTTACATGTGGTTTCATGCAGACTTTTCATTTTCTAAGCCATTCCTGTCTTAGACAATAGGTCACTTTAGGTGGTACCAAGTTGTGCTGGAAGTTGTCTCCAGAGTATGACTTTGTGGCCAACAACTGTCAACCTGATGAGGAACTCTTCTTTCTCGAACCATTCTGATTACTTGTGTTCTGCACATTTTTCAGACCAGTTTTTCGGGGCAAATAGATGACTGTTTTCACTCCTTCTCACTTCCGCAACAGATCCTGCATTCTCAGTTTGGGCCACTTTCCTACACCCCAACCTGATGCACAGAGTAGATGTTGTTGTTGTTGTTGTGGTCTTCAGTCCTGAGACTGGTTTGATGCAGCTCTCCATGCTACTCTATCCTGTGCAAGCTTCTTCATCTCCCAGTACCTACTGCAACCTACATCCTTCTGAATCTGCTTAGTGTATTCATCTCTTGGTCTCCCTCTACGATTTTTACCCTCCACGCTGCCCTCCAATGCTAAATTTGTGATCCCTTGATGCCTCAGGATATGTCCTACCAACCGATCCCTTCTTCTGGTCAAGTTGTGCCACAAACTTCTCTTCTCCCCAATCCTATTCCATACCTCCTCAGTAGTTACGTGATCTACCCATCTAACATCAGCATTTTTCTGTAGCACCACATTTCGAAAGCTTCTATTCTCTACTTGTCCAAACTATTTATTGTCCATGTTTCACTTCCAGACATGGCTACACTCCATACAAATACTTTCAGAAACGACTTTCTGACACTTAAATCTATACTCGATATAAGGGTCTAACGTTGCCACTGACACCCTATGGCTGTTCTCCTGTAAGTAACGTTTCTTATTTCCTACGCAAACCTGTCAGTTACTTCTTAGCATCCCATCCTGGTATTGACAATGGAACCTACAAATTGCGTCACGATTAAATACATTGGTCTCCAACCAACTAATCTCCAAGGGCCTGTTGCTGTCTCGGTCACCAGATGGTTGTTTCCTGTGAGTCTAGTTTCTTGAACCCGAAGCAAAACTGATAGTTAATTGCAATCCTCCCACTCTCCTGATGACGATTGAAAACACAAATTGCGTTGCAATTCAATACATCAGCCTCCTGAAAACAGATCTCCAAGGGTCTAACGATGCCACAGTCACCTGATGGACGACCTCTTGGGAATCAAGTTTCTTGTATTCGACGCAAAACTGAGAGATAAGTGTAACCCTCCCACTTTCATAATGAGGATGCAACACTCAAATTGCGTCGCGTTTCATTACATCAGTGTCCAGCTAACTTATCTCGAAGAGTCTAAAGATAGCTCAGGCACCAGATCTCTTGGGAGTCTAGTTCCTTGTATCCGACCCAAAATTGACTGTCGTAAAGAGGATGGTACACACAAATTGCGTCGCGACTCACGACATTAGACCCAAGCAGACTTTTCTCCAAGGGTATAACGCTACCACGGTCACCGCATAGACGTTCTCCTCCAAGTAAAGTATCTTATTTCCAACGCAGAACTGACAGTTAATTCCAACACTCCCACTCTCCTAATGACGATGGAACACACAAATTGCGTCGCGATTCAATACATCGGTGTCCAGCTAACATCTCCAAGGGACTAAGGCTGCCGAGGTCACCAGATAGACCTTCTCTTGGCAGTAAAGTTTCTTGTCTCCGACGCAAAACTGACAGTTAACTGTATCCCACACACCCTCCTAATGAGGAGGCAATCCAAGATTGCGTGCGATTCAATATATCTGTCTCCAACCGTCTGATCTCCAAGGGCCTACTGCTGCCTCGGTCACTGTTAATTGTAACCCTCCCACCATCCTTATGACTATGCAACACCCAAATTGCGTGGCACTTCAATAAATCAGTCTCCAGCCGACTTACCTCCAAAGGTCTATTGCCACTTCGGTCACCAGATGCCTTTTCTCCTGTGAATTTAGTTTCTTGAATCCGACGCAAAGTTGACAGTTAATTGTAACCCTCCTACACTCCTAATGACAATGGAACCTAGTAATTGCGCCGCGATACAATACATCGGACTCCAGCCGACTTATCTCCAAGGTTCCATTGCTGCCTCAGTCACCAGATAGTCGTACTCCTGTGAGTCCAGTTTCTTGAATCCGAAGCAAAACTGACACTTACCCTCCTTACCTTCTCACCCTCCTAATGACGATGGAACACAAAAATTGGGCCACGATTCAATACATCGATCTCCAGCAGAATTATCTCCAAGGGTCTATTGCTGCCTCAGTCACCAGATGGTCGTTGTCGTGTGGGGCCAGTTTCTTGAATACGACAAAAAACTGACAGTTAATTGTAACCCTCCCACGCTCCTAATGACGATAGAACACTCAGGTTGCGTCGCGATTCCATATATCAGTGTCCATCTAACTTAACTCCAACGGTCTAACGCTGCCTCAGTCAGAACTACGTTCTCTTGGCAGTCAAGTTTCTTGTCTTCTTCGCAAAACTGACAGTTAATTGTACCTCACTCACCCTCCTAATGACGATGCAACACACAAATTGCGTCGCGATTCAATACATCGGTCTCCAGCCAACTTATTTCGAAGGCTCTAACAAAGTCTCGGTCTCCGTATGGACGCTCTACTGTAACTAAAGATACTTGTCTCCGAGGAAAAACTGATAGATAGGTGTAACCCTACCAACCTTCGTAATCACGATGAAACACACTAATTGCGTCGCGTTCCATTACATCAGCCTCTAGCGGACTTTTCTCCAAGGGCCTATTGCTGCCTCGGTTACCAGATGATCGTTCACCTGTGAATCCAGTTTTTTGTATCCGATGCAAAACTGACAGTTAATTGAAACCCACCCACCCTCCAAATGACGATGCAACACACAAATTTGCGTCACTATTCAATACGTTGATCTCCTGCTGACTTATCTCCATGGGTCTATTGCTGCCTCCATCTCCAAATGGTCGTTCTCCTGTGAGTCTAGGTTCTTGATTCTGACGCAAAACTGACAGTTAATTGGAACCTTCCCACCCTCATAATGACAATGTAACACAATTTGCGTCGCGATTCAATACGTCGGTCTCCAGCCGACTTATCTCCAAAGTGCCATTGCTGCCTAGGTCACAAGATGGTCGTTCTCCTGTGAGACCAGTTTGTTGAATCCGACGCAATACAGACACTTAATTGTAACTCTCCCACGCTCCTAATGACGATGGAATGCACAAATTGCGTCGCGATTCAATACGTAAGCCTCCAGCCGACGTACCCCCAAGAGTCTATAGCTGCCTCGGTCACCAGATTGTTGTTCTCCTGTGAGTCTAGTTTTTTGAATCTGACGCGAAACTGGCAGTTATTTGTAACCCTCTAACACTACTAATGACGATGGAACAACAAATTGTGACGCAATTCAATACATCGCTCTCCAGCCGACTTATCTGCACTGGTCTATTGCTGCCTCTGTCACCACCTTGTCGTTCTCCTGTGAGTCCAGTTTCTTGAATCCGACGCATTACTGACACGTAAGTGTAACACTCCCACCATCTTCATGAGGATGTAGGAAACAAATTGCGTCGTGTTTCATTACACCAGTCGCTAGCGGACTTATCTCCAAAGGTCTGTTGGCCCCTTGGTCTCCAAATGCTCGTTCACCTGTGAGTCCAGTTTTGTGTATCCGATGCAAAACTGACAGTTAATCGTAACCCTCCCACCCTCTTATTGTCGATGCAACACAGAAATTGCGTCTTGATTCAATACATCGATCTCCATCCAACGTTTCTCCAAGTATCTAATGCTGCCTCGGTCACCAGATGGCTGTTCACTTGTGAGTTTAGTTTATTTAATCCGACGCAAAACTGAATGTTAATTGTAACCTTCCCACCCTCCTAATGACGATGTAACACACAATTTGCGTTGCGATTTAATACGTCAGTCTCCAGCCGACTTATCTCCCAGGTGCCATTGCTACCTCGGTGACCAGATGGTCGTTCTCCTGTGAGACCAGTTTCTTGAATCCGACGCAAAACAGACACTTAGATGTAACCCTCCCACGCACCTAATGACATTGGAAAACACAATTTGCGTCGCGATTCAGTACATCAGCCTCCAGTCGACGTACCTCCAAGGGCCTATAGCTGTCTCGGTCACCAGATTGTCGTTCTTCTGTGAGTCTAGTTTCTTGAATCCGACGCAAAACTGACAGTTAATTGTAACCCTCCCCCTCCCCTCCTAATGACGATGGAATACACAAATTGTGTCGCGATTCAATACATCGATCTTCAGCCGACTTAGCTCCAAGGTTCTATTGCTGCCTCGGTCACCAGATTGTCGTTCACCTTTAAGTCCAGTTTCGTGAATTCGACGCAAAACCGACAGTTAATTGTAAACCTCCCACCCTCCTAATGACAGAGGAACACACAAATTGCGTAGCGATTCAATACATCGGTCTCCAACCGACTAATCTCCAAGGGCCTGTTGCTGTCTCGGTCACCTGATGGTTGTTCTCCTGTGAGCCTAGTTTCTTGAATCCGATGCAAAACTGATAGTTAATTGTAACGCTCCTACACTCCTAATGACAATGGAACAGACGAATTGCATCGCGATTCAGTACTTCACCCTCCAGCCAACGTATCTCGAAGGGACTAACACTGCCTCTGTCACCTGATGGATGACCTCTTGGAAGTCAAGTTTCCAGTCTCTGACTCAAAACATGACAGTTAGTTGTGATATTCACACTGTCCTATAGAAGATCGAAGACTCAAATTGCGTCGCGATTTAATGCACCGATCTCCAGCCGACTTATCTCCAACGGCCTATAGCTGCTTTGGTCACCAGATGGTCGTTTTCCTGTGAGTCAGGTTTCTTGAATCGGACGCAAAACTGGCAGTTAATTGTAACCCTCCCACCCCCTTTAGATGCTGGAACACACAAAGTGCATCGCGATCAATACATCTATCTCCAGCCGACTTATTACCAAGGGTCTAACGCTGCCTCGGTCATCACATGGTCGTTCTCCTGTGAATCCAGTTTGTTGAATCCGGCGCAAAACTAACAGTTAATTCTAACCCTCCCACCCTCCTAATGACAATGGATTATACAAATTGCATTGCAATTCAATACTTCAGTCTCCTGCCAACTTATCTCCAGGTATTGTTTAATAGTTAAACAATCTAATTATATTATTATAATTAAAATAATTATTTATATTAATATAATATTTTCTATTTAAAGTTATTAATTTTATTTATTATATCCAATTATAATTATATTTAATATTAATTTATATTTTATTATATATATTATAATATAATAACCTATTTTAAGCTAAAAACATAAGTAGCTATCATCCTCATTAAATAAATGTATTAAAATAGTCACTTAAAAATAGTAAAATAAACTTTTAAGTATTTAAATTTAATTAAATTGATAACATCGCGTAAATTATACCTAATGTTCCAAATGATTCAGTTTTTCCTCTTTCTTGACATACAATGTGTGAAATAAATACAGTGTGTGAAACAATACCAAATCCGGGTAGAATTAGAATGTAATCATCTGGGTGCCTGAAATATCAGAAGAGGTGTTGGTATAGAATTGGGTCCCCTCCTCTCTCAGGGTAAAAAAAATGGTTCAATGACTCTGAGCACTATGGGACTCAACTGCTGTGGTCATCAGTCCCCTACAACTTAGAACTACTTAAACCTAACCAACCTAAGGACATCACACACATCCATGCCCAAGGCAGGATTTGAACCTGCGACCGTAGCAGTTGCACGGTTCCGGACTGCGTGCCTAGAACCGCGAGACCACCGCAGCCGGCCCCCTCAGGGTCAATTTAAATTTCGATCTGTTAATAGTATGGTAATAGCTTCTGCTAAAGCTGGAAGTGAAAGAAGGAGAAGAAGGGCTGTAATAGCTACAGATCAAACAAATAAAGGTGTTTGATCTAAAGTTATACTTTCTGATCGTATATTAATTGCTGTTGTAATGACGTTTACTGCACCAAGAATAGATGATACACCTGCTAAGTGGAGTGAGAAAATAGCTAGATCTACAGATGCACCCCCACGTGCAATAGCTCCTGCTAGAGGGGTGGTAAACTATTCATCCTGTACCAGCACCGTTATCTACTATAGAAGATGTAAGAAGAAGGGTTAATGAAGGTGGTAGTAATCAAAAACTTACATTATTTCTTCGTGGGAATGCAACATCTGGAGCACCAATTATTAATGGTACAAGTCAATTACCAAATCCACCAATTATAATAGGCATTACAATAAAGGAAATTATTACAAATGCGTGGGCTGTAATAATAACGTTATAAATCTGGTCATGTCCAATTAGAGATCTTGGTAGACCATGTTCAGCACGAATAAGTATTCATATTGATGTTCCTACTATTCCTGCCCACGCTCCAAATTGGAAGTATAAAGTACCAATGTCCTTATGGGTTGTTGAGAATACTCATTTTTGCAGTAAGATGGCTGAATTTTAGGTGGTAGACTGTAAATCTACTTATGAGATATTTTCTCTCTTACCATATTTTGGTTTTATATTCAATTATGATTCTAGACTGCAATTCTAGAGGTGTAAAATTTTACTAAGGCCTAAATGATTATTCTTTTAATTATAACTTTGAAGGTTATTAGTTTAATCAACTTAAGTCCTTAGTATAATGAGATTAAGGTTGATGTTGAAATCAATCCTATTGCTGAAATTATTACTGTTATAGGAAGAATAATTCTTGATTTTTGAGACTTTATCCTTATAGATAATAAATTTTCTGTGTATGACATAATTAAGGCTGAGAATCTAATATGTATGTAATAATAAAGTGTAATTGTAGTTAATACAACTATAATAGTAATAATAGTTATGTTGTTTTCTATTAACAATTGTATTACAATTCAGATGGTAGAAATACAAGAAATGGTGGTAAACCACCTAGAGATAGGAGAGATAAGAATATTATGAATTTAATTTTAGTTTTTATATTTCTGGCTGAATAAATTTGGTTAATGAAAAATAGGTTCATTTGCTTAAATAATAAAACCATGATTATTCTTAGTAGTGAATAAATAAAAAATATAGTTGTCAGATGTTTTCCCTGACTGTTAGGGATCTAATTATTCACCCTAAATGTCTAATTGAAGAATATGCTAGAAGTTGGCGTAGAGATGTTCGATTTAAACCTCCTATTGCTCCAATAATGATTCTTAAAATGATAATTGTTCAAATGAAAGTTCTTAGTTGAATACAATATGATAATACCATTATTGGAGCAATTTTTTGTCATGTTATTAATGTTAGACAGTTATTTCGTCTCAGAGGTCCAACTACTTCTGGAAATCAGAAATGAATAGGTGCAGCTCCAATCTCTAATAATAATCTAGATCTGATTATTATTGATATCCTATTGGATACTTTATTTGAATCAACAAAATTGAAAATAATAGTATTGTCGATGCTCATTTATTATTATATTTTTATTTGTTGTTAGGAGCGGAATAAATGAAAGTAAGTTGATCTCAAGCCCTATTCAAACTCCAAATCAGGAATTTGATGAAATGGACAGGATCGTTCCCATCATTAATGTAGATAGGAAGAGAAGTATTGTAGTGTTGTTTGTCATTAAGAAGGTGAGGATTGATACCTCTATAAGTGGGGTATGAACCCATTAGCTTGGTTAGCTTACCTTTTTACATTAAGGTGTGTGATGCAAGTTAGTTTTTGATACTAAAGGAGATAGTTTAATTCTATCTTATGTAATTCTTTTAATAAAGGTAATTTATATTTACTTAATTCACCCTATCAAGGTAACCCATTATTCAGGCACTTCATTTATTTAATATACAAATTAATAGTTTTTTTTTTAAATTTGGTTACGTATTATTTTGGTTATTTTGAATTAATTTATCTCGATTCGGTTAATTTTTTTGTTTCTTTATATATATATATATATATATATATATATATATATATATATATATATATATATACACTCCTGGAAATTGAAATAAGAACACCGTGAATTCATTGTCCCAGGAAGGGGAAACTTTATTGACACATTCCTGGAGTCAGATACATCACATGATCACACTGACAGAACCACAGGCACATAGACACAGGCAACAGAGCATGCACAATGTCGGCACTAGTACAGTATATATCCACCTTTCGCAGCAATGCAGGCTGCTATTCTCCCATGGAGACGATCGTAGAGATGCTGGATGTAGTCCTGTGGAACGGCTTGCCATGCCATTTCCACCTGGCGCCTCAGTTGGACCAGCGTTCGTGCTGGACGTGCAGACCGCGTGAGACGACGCTTCATCCAGTCCCAAACATGCTCAGTGGGGGACAGATCCGGAGATCTTACTGGCCAGGGTAGTTGACTTACACCTTCTAGAGCACGTTGGGTGGCACGGGATACATGTGGACGTGCATTGTCCTGTTGGAACAGCAAGTTCCCTTGCCGGTCTAGGAATGGTAGAACGATGGGTTCGATGACGGTTTGGATGTACCGTGCACTATTCAGTGTCCCCTCGACGATCACCAGTGGTGTACGGCCAGTGTAGGAGATCGCTCCCCACACCATGATGCCGGGTGTTGGCCCTGTGTGCCTCGGTCGTATGCAGTCCTGATTGTGGCGCTCACCTGCACGGCGCCAAACACGCATACGACCATCATTGTCACCAAGGCAGAAGCGACTCTCATCGCTGAAGACGACACGTCTCCATTCGTCCCTCCATTCACGCCTGTCGCGACACCACTGGAGGCGGGCTGCACGATGTTGGGGCGTGAGCGGAAGACGGACTAACGGTGTGGGGGACCGTAGCCCAGCTTCATGGAGACGGTTGCGAATGGTCCTCGCCGATACCCCAGGAGCAACAGTGTCCCTAATTTGCTGGGAAGTGGCGGTGCGGTCCCCTATGGCACTGCGTAGGATCCTACAGTCTTGGCGTGCATCGGTGCGTCGCTGCGGTCCGGTCCCAGGTCGACGGGCACGTGTACATTCCGCCAACCACTGGCGACAACATCGATGTACTGTGGAGACCTCACACCCCACGTGTTGAGCAATTCGGCGGTACGTCCACCCGGCCTCCCGCATGCCCACTATACGCCCTCGCTCAAAGTCCGTCAACTGCACATACGGTTCACGTCCACGCTGTCGCGGCATGCTACCAGTGTTAAAGACTGCGATGGAGCTCCGTATGCCACGGCAAACTGGCTGACACTGACGGCGGCGGCGCACAAATGCTGCGCAGCTAGCGCCATTCGACGGCCAACACCGTGGTTCCTGGTGTGTCCGCTGTGCCGTGCGTGTGATCATTGCTTGTACAGCCCTCTCGCAGTGTCCGGAGCAAGTATGGTGGGTCTGACACACTGGTGTCAATGTGTTCTTTTTTCCATTTCCAGGAGTGTGTGCATATATATATATATATATATATATATATATATATATATATATATAATTATAATTTATATTAATATATTACATTTAATTAAATATAAATACTTATAAGTTTATTTTACTATTATTAAGTGATTATTTTAATACATTTATTTACCGAGGATTATAGCTACTTATGTTTTAGCTTAAAATAGGTTATTATATAAAAATATATATAATAGTATGTAAATTAATATTAAATATTATTATAATTGGATATAATAAATAAAATTAATAACTCTGAATAAAAATATTATATTAATATAAATAATTATTTATAATAATCTAATTAGTAAATTACCTATAATTAGATTGTTTAACTATTAAATATATAAGTTAATTTTATATTAATAACATATTACATTAATTTACATAATTGTATAAAATATGTTTATTATATTATTTAATTTTTCTTTATTATTAGTGAAAAGAAAGATTAAATAAGAAAGAATATAATACATTTATTGGTATACATGTTCCATATTAATCTTTATTTATATACAATAGAGAAGTAGTTGTGGTCATTCAGGGGTGCGTTTCTTTTTTTTGTTAGTGTTTGTGTTTTTTTCTTTTTTTTCTTTAAATATTTGAATCTTTTTTTAAATTTTTCTTAATTTGATTAATTTTTTAATTTGTTATTTTTTGTTATTAATAGTTTTATTCTTACTTGTTTATTCACTTTTTCTTTGTATTATATGTAAGTTTTGTTAAACTAATTGTTCTTTTTGCAGTAATTTGATTTAAGTATGAAGAGATTTTGGAGTTAGCAATTGATTTAGTATCGGCATAATTCGTGCTAGCAGCCGCGGTTATACGATTGATACAAGTGAATATTATTGGTTAAAACAGTTGTTTATATTATTAGGGTTAAAATATAAATTTGTAAGGTGATCTGTTACAATTTATTTGTAGCTCTTTTTATGAATCTGTGAAATTTAAATAACAAACTAGGATTAGATACCCTATTATTTAAAATGTTAAGTCCACAGCTCGTGGTCGTGCGGTAGCATTCTCGCTTCCCATGCCCGGGTTCGATTCTCGGTGGGGTCAGGGATTTTCTCTGCCTTGTGATGATTGGGTGTTGTGTGATGTCCTTAGGTTAGTTAGGTTTAAGTAGTTCTAAGTTCTAGGGGACTGATGAATATAGATGTTAAGTCCCATAATGCTCAGAGCCATTTGAACCATTTTTAAATGTTAATTATATTTACCAGGGTACTATTAGTTAAAGTCTTTAAACCCATAGAATTTGGGGGAATCTCATTCCATTCAGAGGAACCTACCCCGTGATTGATAATACACGATTTACTCTACTTAATTTATTTGATGGTATATCTCCGTTATCAGAGAATATTTTTAGAGCTATAATTCTCAAGATTTATAATTATAAAATATTTCAGGTCAAGGTGAAGCTTATAGTTAAGAGGAGGTGGGTTACAATAGATTTTTGTTTATAACAGATTTGATGGTGAAATACTGTTAATGAAGCAGAGTTGATAGTAATTTAATTAATTTAATTTAACTGATATTGGCTCGTAGGTGTGTACACATTGCCCTTGGCTCTCATTATTGATTATTCTATTTTGATTATTTCAAGGTAGCTTCAATTTAGATGAGATAAGTCATAACATAGTATATGTACTGGAGAGTGTATCTAGGAAGAGGTTCAAGATATAACTTATTAGTAAAGTGTTTCACTTACACTGAAAATTTTTTTGTGCAAATCAGAATATCTCGATTATTTATTTTATTATATTTATTTATTGTTTCTTTAATTATATAATATAAATAATTTTGTTGGATTTGGTCTTAGTATATTTTGTAGAATTGATTTTTTAAATTATAGTTTATTGGTAATGTAAGTGTTTTATGAAATATTATTTTAAATTTTTTGAAGTAGATTTTATTTATTGTACCTTTTGTATCAGGGTCTATCAAAATTTTAGTATTTATTTTACTTGTCTCGATTTGGGTTGATTTATAAATAATTTATAGTTAATGTATCATAATTATTATTAAATTATTTATAGAAATGAGATGTTAATCGTTTCCTAAGATATCTAGTTTCTTAAGAAAAAATTTAATTTTCGGAAGTTAATTGTTTTTATTTAATTTTTTAAGTATAAATATCAACTTATTTATTCTTTAAGGGATAAGCTTTGAATTTAATAACCTATAATTTGTTTTTAAAAATATAATAGTAAGCTTTAACCCAGCTATCTTTAAGTTTACATTTTAGTTCATTACTTTTTATTTTGATTTTATAAATATTTTAGGTTTTTTTATTAAGATTATTAATTTAATTTTAAAATTTTTGTAATAATGATAGAATTAGTATATTTATTTGTATAAAATTTTTACCTTGTAAACTTATTATAAGGAACTAGGCAAAACTGATTTCCGCCTGTTTATCAAAAACATTTCCTCTTGAAAATATTTTGATGTCTGGCCTGCTCACTGAGCGGATTTTTAATGAGCCGCGGTAATTTGACCGTGCGAAGGTAGCATAATCATTAGTCTCTTAATTAGTTACTGGAATGAATGACTTGATGAGAAATCAACTGCCTCTTAATAAATTTTTGAATTTAACATTTGAGTCAAAAGGCTTAAAATCTTCTTTAGGATGAGAAGACCCTATAGAGCTTGACATTTTACTTTTATATAATTTTTTGTTTGTTTTTCTATATTTAATAATGATGTTTTGTTGGGGTGACATGAAGAATAAATAAACTCTTCATTATTATATCATTGATTTATGTTTGTTGTTTTGATCCATAATTTATGATCATAAGATTAAGTTACCTTAGGGATAACAGCGTAATTGTTTTTGAGAGCTCATATCGACAAAGCAAATTGCGACCACGATGTTGGATTATGAAAAATTTTGGGTGTAGGAGCCCAGTGATTAGGTCTGTTCGACCTTTCAATTCTTACATGATCTGAGTTCAGACCGGCGTGAACCAGGTCGGTTTCTATCCTAAGACTATTAATCCACATTTGTATGAAAGGACCATATGGTTAAAATATTTTTATTATATTGATTAATAATAATTAATTTACTATTTTGACAGATTAATGTGTTGAATTTAGAATTCATTTATGTAGATTTTTTCTACAAATAGTATTGATAATGTATGATTTATTTATGTTTATTTTAAATTTTCTTTTATTAGTTATTTGTGTTTTAATTAGTGTTGCTTTTCTAACTTTATTGGAGCGTAAGGTTTTAGGTTATATTCAAATTCGTAAGGGTCCAAATGAAGTAGGGTTTGTAGGAATCCCACAGCCCTTTAGTGATGCTATTAAGTTGATTTTCAAGGAGCAGCTAATTCCTATTATATCTAGTTATTTACATTATTATTTTTCTCCTGTTTTTAATTTAATGATTTCTTTGGCTGTTTGAGTAATTTTCCCTTACATAACTTATATTTCTTCTTTTTCTTATGGGTTTTAGTTTTTTTTGCACTAGATTATTTTAATTGTTAGTTTTAACATGTTTGATTTTATGAATTATCAGCTTTATTGTTGATTTATTAATATTTCTTTTCCTTTAGCTTTAGTTTGTTTTGCTTCTTGTTTAGCCGAAACTAACCGTACTCATTTTGACTTTGCCAAAGGTGAATCTGAGTTAGATTCAGGTTTTAATATTGAATATGGTGCAGGTGGTTTTACTTTGTTTTTTTCAGCAGAGTATACTAGAATTGGTGTTATAAGAATATTATTAGCTTTAATTTTTTTAGGTGGTGATTTTTATTCTTTTATATTTTTTATTAAGATGGCTATTATATCCTTTGACTTTACTTGAGTTCGGTTTACATAACCACAGTTCCTTTATGATAAATTAATATACTTGGTTCGAAAAGTTTTTTAACTTGAATCTTCGAATTTTTTGCTTTCTTTGTTGGTTTGAAGATTTTATTTACCTCATTTATTTAGTGAAATATTTTAAGAACAGTTAATAGAAGAGTTAAACTTCTAGTTTTATGTTTTCAAAACATATCCTTTTCCTAAGCTAATTATCTTATTATTACTTAATTAGCTTATGTCATGCGTTTGCAACATGGACATTAATTAAGAAGTACATAAAGCAGATAATTTTTAAGATTTGCCATGTTATAATGTAAGGCACTTCAACTGGTCGTTTACCAATTCATGTTAATAAACATACAACAAATACCATGTTTCAGAAAAAAATCTGATTAATAGGATAGAATTGGATACCTCGGAATGGTGTTCTACTGTAAAATGGTAAAATTATTAAGATTCTAATTGATAAGAATAATGCAATAACACCTCCCAACTTATTAGGAATTGATCGTAGAATGGTGTTACTAATGGATTGGCAGGTACAAAGTTATCTGGATCTTCTAGGAGGTAAGGATTAATTAAGCATAATATAATTAATAATGATGTTATTAATACAAATGTAATAGAATCCTCGAAAGTAAAGTATGGATGAATGGATTTTTTCAATATCTCCGTTTGGTCCTCATTGGTTATTAGATCCCGTTTGGTGAAGAAAGAATAAATGAATTGTTGCCATAGCTGCAATAATAAATGGTAATACAAAATGAAATGTGAAAAATCGATTTAATGTTATGTTATCAACAGCAAATCCTCCCCACCCCCATTGAACTACATCTGTTCCTAAGTATGGAATTGCTGATAATAAATTAGTAATTACTGTCACACCTCAAAATGATATTTGACCTCAAGGTAAAACGTATCCTATAAATGCATTTGCTATAACTAAGAATAAAACTACTGTACCAATTATTCAGGTGTGTATGTATATATAAGATCCATAGTAAATTCCTCATCCTACATGCAAATGAATACATGCAAATGGAGCATTTTTTATTTGTAAAGTTCGAATAATTCAACCATTGTTTACGTCTCGACAGATGTGTACTACACTACTAAATGCTATTTCAATATTTGATGTATAATGTATAGCTAAAAATAGTCCAGTTACGATTTGAATTACCAAGCATAACCCTAGCAGGGACCCAAAATTTCATCAAAATGAAATATTTGTTGGTGCAGGTAAATCAGCTAAAGAGTTATTAATAATTTTAATTAAAGGATGTCTTAATCGTAAGGGTTTATTCATTAGTAAATTATCTTATTTTATGAATAGGCCCCTGGTTAATATTAGTGATTTTAACTACTGATAATAGTGTTAAAAATAAATAAATCTTTATTATTATTGTAATAATGAATGGTGGTCTGTTATGTATTTTTCCAAAGATATTGTTATTTCTTGGTAATCGATTGAATTATCAATATTTATAGTTTCAGTATTTTTGAAGAAGTCTATAAATATTGTTATATCTAGGATAATTAATGTCGATATAATGAATACCCATATTGTTAAGGTAATAATTATGGTAATTGATTTAGGTTGAAATATTTCGTTTGATTCAATTCTTGAAATATAAATAAATAGAACTAATATACCACCAAAAAACGTTAAAAATAAAATATAAAATAATCAATATCTTTCCATTATTGTTCCTGTTATTAATCCAACTAAAAAAGTTTGTAGGATAATGAGAACCATTATTAATATTGGGTGTCTTAATAAAATTAATATTCATTATGTTTGATAGTGATATAATTATTATTTTAATCATTTAAGAGGTTAGTTTATTTAAAATATCGGTTTTCGGGACCGATGATGGACGCCTTCCCACCTCTGAAGATTTGAAAGTTGGGGCTAGGCTTATTTCCGGTTTACAAGACTGGTGGTTTTTTTAAACTATAAAAACTAATGTTTTTATTCTCTGTTTTTACTTCTTTGTTGTTTTATTTTGCTGGTGTTTATGTTTCTTCCTCTAAATGTAATCATTTATTGATGGTTCTTCTGAGAGTAGAGTATATTGTTCTTTCTTTATTCATATTAATTATTGTATTTGTTTGTGAGTTCGATTGTGATTATTTTTTCCCTGTTATTTTGTTAGTTTTTTTCTGTTAGTAAAGGTGCTTTAGGTCTTTCTATTTTAGTTTCAATAATTCGTTCTCATGATAATGATATTCTTAATTCTTTTGGTTTAACTTTATGTTAAAGTATTTATTTATAACTATTTTTTTGATCCCTCTTTGTTTGTTGAATGATTGTTGATGTTTGGTTCATTCTTTAATGTTTCTGTCGAGTTTTGTTTTTATAATTTGTGTTCAGTCATATGCAGATTTGAATATAATTAGATATTATTTTGGTATTAATTATTTTTCTTTTAGTTTGATTATGCTGAGTTTTTGAATTTGTTCTTTAATAATTACTGCTAGAGGTTCAGTTTATTTATGTTCTCATCATTCTAATTTCTTTCTTTATGGTTTTAATTTTAATGATTATGCTTTATTGTTCATTTGCTAGATTGAGTCTTCTTTCTTTTTACATTTTTTTGAGGATAGATTATTTCCTACTTTACTTTTGATTTTGGGTTGAGGTTATCAGCCTGAATTTTTACAGGCTGGTCTTTATTTAATTTTTTACACTTTGGTTGCTAGATCACCTTTATTATTGGTTTTATTTAAGGTTTATGATTTTTCTAACATTTTATATTTCGCTTTATTGGTTGATTTTGGTTCTTATTATTTTATGTTTTGTTTGTTTATAATTTTAGCTTTCTTACTTAAGATGCAAATATTTTTGTTCATTTATGTCTTCCAAAGGCTCATGAGGAGGCCCCTATTTCAGGTAGAATAATTCTTGCTGGTGTTTTATTGAAGTTAGGCGGTGATGGTATTTTTCGTGTTATAAAGGTTATGTTTTATTTGGGTTTAAAGTTTAATTATTTTTGATTATCTTTAGGTTTATCTGGTGGGGTAATTGTTAGATTTATTTGTTTTCGTCAGGTTGATTTAAAGTCTTTAATTGCATATTCTTCTGTTGCTCATAAGAATAGTTATTGGTGGATTGGTGGGGTTGTATGGGTTCTCTTTCTTTAATGGTTGGTCATGGTTTATGTTCTTCTGGATTGTTATGTTTATCTAATATTATTTATGAACGTTTAGGTAGACAAAGATTATTAATTAACAAGTGTATAATTAATTTGATATCTAGAATGGCTTTATGGTGATTCCTTTTAAGATCATCAAATATGGCTGCTCCTCCATCATTAAATTTGGTAGGTGAACTTAGATTATAAAATAGAATTATGTCTTGATCTTCTTTTAGATTTTTTGCTTTAATTTTTTAATTTTTTTAGAGGTGTTTATACTTTATATATATATTCTTACTCTCAGCATGGGAATTATTTTTCTGGGGTTTATACTTGTTCTCTTGGTAATTTTCATTAATATCATCTTTTACTTTTGCATTGATTGCCTTTAAATATTCTTTGTTTAAAGGGTGAATATTTCTTTGTTTAAATTGCTTAAGAATTTTAATTTAAAATATTGTTTTGTGGGTTCAATTATATGAAGTTTTTTATCTTAGGCCGTGAATTTATTTTCTACTTGTTCTTTGAGTTTTTTTCTTTATTCTTTTCTAGAACTATAATTTTTATTTCAGGTATTTATTGTTTAATAATTGATTACAGAGTTTTATTTGAGTGAGAACTTTTTAATTTAAATGGTTCTATGGTTGTTATAACTTTAATTTTGGATTGAATATCTCTTATTTTAATGTCTTTTGCTATACATAATTCTTCTTTGGTGATTTATTATAGAGAGGATTATATATTGGGCGAAAAAATATGAATCGTTTTATTATTATTGTTTTAATATTTATTCTTTCTATAGGTTTTTTAATTATTAGTTCTAATTTGATTAGAATTTTGTTAGGATGAGATGGTTTAGGTTTGGTTTCTTGTTGTTTAGTTATTTATTACCAAAATGTAAAATCTTATAGTGCTGGCATATTAACTGCACTTTCTAATCGTATTGGTGATGTTGCTATTTTAATTTCTATTGCTTGAATATTAAATTTTGGTGGTTGGAATTATATTTATTATTATGATTTTATTTCTAACTCTTTTGAAATAAAGCTTATTACTATATTAATTGTTTAGGCAGGTATAGCTAAGAGAGCTCAAATTCCCTTTTCTTCTTGACTTCCTGCTGCTATGGTTGCTCCTACTCCTGTTTCTGCTTTAGTTCATTCTTCTACTCTTGTTACTGGTGGAGGTTATTTGTTAATTCGTTTCAGACCAATATTAGGTACTTATAATTGTGGTTGATTTTTACTTTTAATTGGCTGTATAACTATATTTATGGCTGGATTGGGTGCTAATTTTGAATTTGATTTGAAGAAGTCTATTGCTCTTTCTACTTTAAGACATCTTGGTTTAATAATAAGAATTTTGGCTATAGGTTACCCAAAACTTGCATTTTTCAGTTATCAGCCCATGCTTTATTTAAGGCATTATTATTTATGTGTGCAGGTTCATAATTCATAATTTAAAGGATTCTCAGGATATTCATTTTATTGCCTCAATTGTTCATTTTATACCTTTAACTTCTGTTTGTTTTAATGTTTCTAGTTTATCTTTGTGTGGTATACCTTTTTTAGCAGGTTTTTATTCAAAGGACTTGATTTTTGAAATGGTTTGTTTAAGATGAATTAATTGTTTAATTTTTCTTTATTTTTTTCTGCTGGTTTAACTGCTTCTTACTCTTTTCGTTTATTTTATTATTCAATATCTGGGGATAATAATTTTTATTCTAGATTTTCTTTTGATGATAAGGGTTATTATATTTCGTTTGGTGTAATTGGTTTATTGTTTGTTGCTGTTTTTGGTGGTAGTCTTTTGTCTTGGTTAATTTTTCCTATTCCTTATATGGTTGCTTTACTTTATTATTTAAAGTTTTTTAACTATTACAGTTGTTGTTTTAGGTGCTTATTTGGGTTATCTTATTTCTAAGTTTGATTTTTCTCGTAATTTGTTTTCTCTAAGTATGCTTCCTTTTGTTAGATTTGCTGGTTCTATATGGTTTATACCTTTTCTTTCCACTACGTTTGTTAGATATATTCCTTTAAAGTTATGTTATTATTCATCGAAATCATTTGATTATGGTTGAAGTGAATTATTTGGTGGCCAAGGTTTATGTAGATTCTTTATTTATTTAATTGGATATATTCAGGGTTGATATGATTCTAATTTCAAGATTTATCTTTTAACTTTTATATTTTGAATATTTATTTTAGTGATATGTTTTTCATGTACTTAAATAGCTTATAATTAGAGCATGACACTGAAGATGTTAAGGAAGTATTTTTACTTTTAGGTATTTATAAATATAGATATATTAGTTTTACATTGAAAATGTAATGTTTTATTTAAACTATATAAATTTTAGAAATGTTAACGAAGTTTAACCGCTAATATAAAAAGCTAGCAGCTTTCATATTGGCTTTACATCTCCTTAATTGGAACTTTATAGTTCAATTGTATTATTAACAGTAATGTGCCTCTTTGTGGCTTCAATGAATAAGAATAAGGGTATATTATTTACCAATCTTCCAGGTCGAAACTGACTGCAATATTTCGCTTCTTATTTTATTCAATGTTGATTGATTATATCAATACTTTTTGAATGCAACGCAAATGTTACAGTTAACTACAACCCTTTATTCTGCTCATTGTAAGGCTCCTTGATTTCATTCATGGTATAGTCCACCTAATAGGACTAGAATAAAAAATATTGTTTGATACTGTTCAGATTATAATGTCTGAGGATTTGATAATAAATACAATTGGAAGAATTAGTGCAATTTCTACATCAAAAATTAAAAAAATTACTGCGATTAGGAAAAATCGTAGGGAGAATGGTATTCATGCTGATCTTTTTGGATCAAACCCACATTCAAATGGTGATCTTTTTTCTCGATCATTGATTAATTTTTTTGGTAATGTTGTTGCAAGGATTATAACAATTATTGGAATAATAAATCTAATAAAAACTTTTCTAAATAGAATTAGGATTGTTTTTCTCTATTTATATCAAGCTTTCTGATTGGAAGTCAAATGTACTATTTGTACTAGAAAAACAATTATCTACATCATCGATAAATAGAGATGTATAAGAATAATCATACTACGTCTATGAAGTGTCAGTATCCTGCTGCCGCTTCAAATCCAATGTGGTGTCTTGGTGAGAATTGATTTATTGAGTGCCGAAGTAGACATGTTGTTAAGAAGATTGTTCCAATAATTATACGGAGAGCATGGAACCCTGTTTCTACAAAGAATGTTGAACCATAAACTGCGTCTGCAATCCTGATACTAGGACTATTGCTCCAATTGCTTCTGTTAGTGGCCAAGGTCTATAGTCTAATAAGTGGAATGGGTGATTTGAGTGAGTTGTTAACATAGGTTTAATATACTTCTCTAGAATATAAAGTTTTTAAAATTGAGAAAACATAAGCTTGAATTATTGCTACTGCTGATTCTAGATTTAATAGAAGTATTTGTCCAAAAATTAGTAGTGAGATTGAGTTTATTGCTAGAGATGGTCCTGTGTTTCCTAGTAAGGTTAATAGTAAATGTCCTGCAATTATATTTGCTGCTAGTCATACTGCTAGTGTACCTGGTCGAATGACATTTGTAATTGTTTCAATTAATACTATAAATGATATTAATGCAGGTGGCGCTCCTAGAGGAACAAGGTGTGTAAATGTATGATTAGTATGATTAATTCATCCAAATAATATGAATCTTAATCATATAAGTAGGGCGATTGCAAATGTTAATGCTAAATGTCTTGATCTAGTAAAGATGTAAGGGTATAATCCTATAAAATTATTAAATAGTATTATAATAAAAATTGAGATAAAGATGAATGTTGTTCCATTAAATGATTTTGGTCCTAGTAGTGTTCTGAATTCGTTGTGTGAGGTTAAGTTTAGTTTATTTCTGATAATATTAATTCGTGATGGTGTAAGTCACAACATTGATGGGATTAATAACAGTCCTAAAAATGTTCTAGTTCAATTTTATGATAAATTGAAATGTTAGTTGATGGATCAAATGTTGAGAATAAGTTTGTTATCATTTTCAATTTAAGTTTTTTTATCTCCATTGTTCTTTTTTCTGCTCTTTTAATAAGGTTACGTCTAAATGAGAAGAAGTTTATTTGATTAAATAGGATTAAGGTAGCTGAAAATACAATGAATAAGGAGAATCATATGAGAGGAGATATTTGAGGGATTAAGATTTCATTTCCCCATCAGAAGTAGTCATTAATTTACTATTGTTTGGTTTAAGAGCCCATTACTTACTTTGTCATCTGATGTTTCAAGGTGTACTAATTGTTTAGTTATTTTAGATTGACACTCTGATGTTATATATTTTAACTAACTCCTTAGATTATCTTAGATAATCACTTGATAAATAAATTTAATGAAGTTCTTTCAATTACAATTGGTATAAATCTGTAATTTGCTCCACAGATTTCTGAGCATTGTCCGAAGAATAATCCAGGTCGGTTTATTATAAATGTTCCTTGATTTAGTCGGCCTGGTGTTGCATCAATTTTAACTCCTAGAGCAGGAACAGCTCATGAGTGGAGAACATCTGATACTCTTGTTAATACTTGTACTTCTGTATTTATTGGGAGAATTGTTCGGTTATCTACGTCTAGAAGTCGAAATTAATCATTTTCTAGATCTTGTTCTGGTGTTATATAAGTGTTAAATTGTACGTCTATAAAGTCTGAATATTCGTATCTTCAGTATCATTGTCGTCCAATGGTTTTGATTGTAATTAATGCGTCTACTGAATCAACAAGTAAGTACAATAGTCGTAATGATGGTAAAGCAATAAATATTAGGGTAATTGCTGCTAATGCTGTTCAGATTGTTTCAATTAAATGTCCTTGAAGTATGTTTCGGTTTTTATAGGAAATAAATATTATATAACTTAGGGCATAACCTACAATTACTGTAATTAATAATAATACGACCATAGTATGATCATGAAAGAATGATAGTTGCTCCATTAATGGCGAACCTCCATCTTGAAGGGCTAAATTTGATCATGTTGCCATTTGAATATTTTTCTAATAAAAGGTCAAACCTTTATTTGTACATCTTAAATCTACTGCACTAATCTGCCATATTAGAATCTAGAGATTAATGGTAATTCTGAGTAACTGTGTTCTGTAGGTGGGTTATTTTGTAGCCATTCTGTTGATCTTCTTATATTAGCTATAAATATGATTGCTCGGTTTGTAACCATTATTTCTCATATAATTACAACGAATATAATAATTCCTACATTGGAAATGATAGATCCAATTCTTGATACTACATTTCATGATGTATATGCGTCTGGGTAGTCTGAATATCGTCGTGGTATTCCTGCTAACCCTAAGAAGTGATGAGGGAAGAATGTTAAGTTTACTCCAATAAATACAATTGTAAATTGGATTTTTAATCATGTGTTGTTTATGGTTAATCCTGTGAATAATGGGTATCATTGAATAACACCTCCTATAATTGCGAATACGCCCCTATAGATAATACATAATGGAAGTGGTCTACTACATAATATGTACCATGTAATACAATATCAGGTGATGAATTTGCTAATACTAATCCTGTTAATCCACCAATTGTGAATAGGAAAATAAATCCTAGAGCTCATAATAATGGTGGGTTGAACTTGAATTTAGTTCCATATAGTGTAGCTAGTCATCTGAATACCTTAATTTCTTTAGGTATGGCAATAATTATTGTTGCTGATGTGAAGTATGCCCTTGTGTCAACATCCATTCCTACTGTAAATATATGATATGCTCATACAATAAATCCGATTGATAACATGGTATAAATTATACCTAATGTTCCAAATGATTCAATTTTTCCTCTTTCTTGACATACAATGTGTGAAATAAATACAATGTGTGAAAGAATACCAAATCCAGGTAGAATTAGAATGTAATCATCTGGGTGCCCGAAAAATCAGAATAGATGTTGTTATAGAATTGGGTCCCCTCCTCCCTCAGGGTCAAAGAATGATGTATTTAAATTTCGATCTGTTAATAGTATGGTAATAGCTTCTGCTAAAACTGGAAGTGAAAGAAGGAGAAGAAGAGCTGTAATGGCTACAGATCAAACAAATAAAGGTGTTTGATCTAAAGTTATACTTTCTGATCGTATTTTAATTGCTGTTGTAATGACGTTTACTGCACCAAGAATAGATGATACACCTGCTAAGTGGAGTGAGAAAATAGCTAGATCTACAGATGCACCCCCGTGTGCAATAGCTCCTGCTATGGGGCGGTAAACTATTGATCCTGTACCAGCACTGTTATCTACTATAGAAGATGTAAGAAGAAGGGTTAATGAAGGTGGTAGTAATCAAAAACCTACATTATTTCTTCGTGGGAATGCAACATCTGGAGCACCAATTATTAATGGTACAAGTCAATTACCAAAACCACCAATTATAATAGGCATTACTATAAAGAAAATTATTACAAATGCGTGGGCTGTAATAATAACATTATAAATCTGGTCATCTCCAATTAGAGATTTTGATAGACCAAGTTCAGCACGAATAAGTATTCTTATTGATGTTCCTACTATTCCTGCCCATGCTCCAAATAGGAAGTATAAAGTACCAGTGTCCTTATGGGTTGTTGAGAATACTCATTTTTGCAGTAAGATGGCTGAATTTTAGGTGGTAGACTGTAAATCTACTTATGAGAAATTTTCTCTCTTACCATATTTTGGTCTTATATTCAATTATGATTCTAGACTGCAATTCTAGAGGTGTAAAATTTTACTAAGGCCTAAATGATTATTCTTTTAATTATAACTTTGAAGGTTATTAGTTTAATCAACTTAAATCCTTAGTATAATGAGATTAAGGTTGATGTTGAAATCAATCCTATTGCTGAAATTATTACTGTTATAGGAAGAATAATTCTTGATTTTTGAGACTTTATCCTTATAGATAATAAATTTTCTGTGTATGACATAATTAAGGCTGAGAATCTAATATGTATGTAATAATAAAGTGTAATTGTAGTCAATACAACTATAATAGTTATGTTGTTTTCTATTAACGATTGTATTCCAATTCAGATGTTAGAAATCCAAGAAATGGTGGTAAACCACCTAGAGATAGGAGAGATAAGAATATTATGAATTTAATTTCAGTTTTTATATTTCTGGCTGAATAAATTTGGTTCATGAAAAATAGGTTTATTTGTTTAAATAATAAAACCATGATTATTCTTAGTAGTGAATAAATAAAAAATATAGTTGTCAGATGTTTTCTCTGACTGTTAGGGATCTAATTAATCACCCTAAATGTCTAATAGAAGAAGATGCTAGAAGTTGGCGTAGTGATATTCGATTTAAACCTCCTATTGCTCCAATAATGATTCTTAAAATGATAATTGTTCAAATGAAAGTTCTTAGTTGAATACAATATGATAATACCATTATTGGAGCAATTTTTTGTCATGTTATTAATGTTAGACAGTTAATTCATCTCGGAGCTCCTATTACTTCTGGAAATCAGAAATGAAAAGGTGCAGCTTCAATCTTTAATAATAATCTAGATCTGATTATTATTGATGGAATAAATTCTGTTTCTTATCCTATTGGATTCTTTATTTAAATCAACAAAATTGAAAATAATGGTATTGTCGATGCTATTGCTTGGACGAAAAAAATATTTAATTGGTGACTCATTTATTATTATATTTTTATTTGTTGTTAGGAGCGGAATAAATGAAAGTAAGTTGATCTCAAGACATATTCAAACTCCATATCAGGAATTTGATGAAATGGACAGGATCATTCCTATCATTAATGGCGATAGGAAGAGACGTTTTATAGAGTTGTTGGTCGTTAAAATGGAGAGGATTGATACCTCTATAAATGGGGTATGAACCCATTAGCTTGTTTAGCTAACCTTTTTACATTAAGGTGTATGATGCACGTTAGTTTTTGATACTAAAGGAGGTAGTTTAATTCTTATGTAATTTTTTAATGAAGGTAATTTTTATTTACTTAATTATGTAAATTAATATGAAATATTATTATATTTGGATATAATAAAATTAATAACTTTAAATATAAAATATTATATAAATATAAATCATTTATTTAATTATAATAATATAATTAGTGAATTATCTATAATTAGATTGTTTAAATATTAAATATATAAGTTAACTTAATATAAAGTTAATTTTATATTAATAACATATTACATTAATTTACATAATTGTATAAAATATGTTTATTATATTATTTAATTTTTCTTTATTATTAGTGAAAAGAAAGATTAAATAAGAAGTAATATAATACATTTATCGGTATACATATTCCATATTAATCTATATTTATAATCAATAGAGAAGTTATTGTGGTCATTCGGGGGTGTGTTTCTTTTTTTTTGTTAGTGTTTGCGTTATTTTTTTTTTTCTTTAAATATTTGAATCTTTTATCTTTTCTTAATTTGATTGAGTTTTAAATTTGTTTTTTTGTTCTTAAACGTTTTATTCTTGCTTGTTTATTCAGTTTTTCTTTGTATTATATGAAAGTTTTGGTAAACTAAATGTTCTTTTTGCAGTAATTTGACTTAATTATCAAGTGATTTTGGATTTAGCAATTGATTTAGTATCAGCAAATTCGTGCCAGCAGCCGCGGTTATACGATTGATACAAGTGAATATTATTGGTTAAAACAGTTTTTTATATTATTAGGGTTAAAATATAGATTTGTAAGGTGAAATGTTAGAATTTATTTTTAGCACCTTTTATGAATCTGTGAAATTTAAATAGTTAACTAGGATTAGATACCCTATTATTTTAAATGTTAATTATATTTACCAGGGTACTATTAGTTAAGGTCTTTAAACCCAAAGAATTTGGCGGTATCTCATTCCATTCGGAAGAACCTACCCTGTGATTGATAATACATGATTTACTCTACTTATTTGTTTGTGTATCTCCGTTATCAGAGAAACTTTTTAGAGTAATAATTCACAAGATTTATAATTATAAAATATTTCAGGTCAAAGTGCAGCTTATAGTTAAGAGGTGGGTTACAATAGATTTTTGTTTATAACGGATTTGATGGTGAAATACTGTTAATGAAGGTGGATTTGATAGTAATTTAATTTATTTAATTTAACTGATATTGGCTCTGAGATGTGTACATATCGCCCATCGCTCTCATTATTGATTAATCTATTTTGATTATTTTAAGGTAGCTTCCATTTAGATGAGATAAGTCAAACATAGTAGATGTACTGGAAAGTGTATCTAAGAAGAGGTTCAAGGTATAACTTATTAGTAAAGTGTTTCACTTACACCGAAAATTTTTCTGTGCAAACAGGATATCTTGATTATTTATTTTATTTATTTTTTATTTATTTAATAATTCAATATAAATAATTTAGTCGGATTTTGTCTTAGTATATTTTATAGAAATGATTTATTAAATTATAATTTATTAGTAATGTAAGTGTTTTATGAAATATTATTTTAAATTTTTTAAAGTAGATTTTATTTATTGTACCTTTTGTATCAGGGTCTATCAAAAATTTAGTATTTATTTTACTTGTCTCGATTTGGGTTGATTTATAAATAACGTATTGTTAATATATCATAATTATTATTAAAATATTTATAGTAATGCGATGTTAATCGTTTCCTAAGATATCTAGTTTCTTAAGAAAAAATTTAATTTTTTGAAGTTAATTGTTTTTATTTAAGTTTTTAAGTATAAATATCAACTTATTTATTCTTTAAGGAATAAACTTTGATGTTAATAACCTATAATTTGTTTTTAAAAATGTAATAGTGAACTTTAAACCAGCTATCTTTAAGATTACGTTTTAGTTCATTATTTTTTATTTTGATTTTATAAATAATTTCGGTTTTTTATAAGATTATTAATTGAATTTTATAATTTTTATAATAATGATAGAATTAGTAAATTTATTTGTATAAAATTTTTACCTTGCAAACTTATTATAAGGAACGAGGCAAAATTGATTTCCACCTGGTGTATCAAAAACATGTCCTCTTGAATATATTTTGAGGTTTGGCCTGCTCACTGAGTGGATATTTAAAGAGCAGTGGTATTTTAACAGTGCAAAGGTAGCATAGTTACTAGTCTCTTAATTAGTGGCTGGAATGAATGGATTGACGAGCAATCAACTGCCTCTTAATAAATTTTTGAATTTAACTTTTTTGTCAAAAGGCTTAAATTCTTCTTTAGGACGAGAAGACCCTATAGAGCTTAACATTTTACCTTTGTATAGTTTCTTGTTTGTCTTTCTGTATTTAATGATGATGTTTTGTTGGGGTGACATTAAGAATAAATAAATTCTTCATTATTATATCATTGATTTATGTTTGTTGTTTTGATCCATAATTTATGATCATGAGATTAAGTTACCTTAGGGATAACAGTGTAATTGTTTTTGAGAGCTCATATTGACAAAGCAGATTGCAACCTCGTTGGATTAAGAAAAATTTTTGGCACAGGAGCCCAGTGGTTAGGTATGTTTGGCTTTTAAATTCTTACATGATCTGAGTTGAGACCAGCCCGAGGCAGGTCGGTTTCTATCCTAAGACTATTAGTCCACATTAGTACGAAAGGACCATATGGTTCAAATATTTTTTTATTATATTGATTAATAATAATTAATTAACTATTTTGACAGATTAATGTGTTGAATTTAGAATTCATTTATGTAGATTTTTTCTACAAATAGTTTTGAAAATTTATGATTCATTTATGATTATTTTAAATTTTCTTTTATTAGTTATTTGTGTTTTAATTAGTGTTGCTTTTCTAACTTTATTGGAGTGTAAGGTTTTAGGTTATATTCAGATTTATAAGGGTGCAAATAAAGTAGGATTTGTAGGAATCCCACAGCCCTTTAGTGATGCTATTAAGTTGATTTGTAAGGAGCAGCCAATTCCTATTATATCTAAATATTTACTTTATTATTTTTCTCCTGTTTTTAATTTAATGATTTCTTTGGCTGTTTGAGGAATTTTCCGTTACTTAACCTATATATGTTCTTTTTCTTATGGGTTTTTATTTTTTTAAGTTGCACTAGATTAGGTGTTTATACTGTTATAATCGCTGGTTGATCTTCTAATTCAAATTATTGTTTGTTACATTCTCTTCGTTCTGTTGCTCAAACAATTTCATATGAAGTTAGTTTGGCTTTGATTTTATTATCTTTAATTATTTTAATTGGTAGTTTTAACATGTTTGGTTTTATGAATTATCAGCTTTATTGTTGGTTTATTATTATTTCTTTTCCTTTAGCTTTAGCTTGTTTTGCTTCTTGTTTAGCCGAAACTAACCGTACTCCTTTTGACTTTGCCGAAGGTGAATCTGAGTTAGTTTCAGGTTTTAATGTTGAATATGGTGCAGGTGGTTTTACTTTGATTTTTTTAGCTGAGTATACTGGAATTGTTTTTATAAGAATATTATTAGCTTTAATTTGGTTAGGTGGTGATTTTTATTATTTTATATTTTTTATTAAGCTTGCTATTATATCCTTTGGCTTTATTTGAGTTCGGGGTACATTACCACGGTTCCATTATGATAAGTTAATATACTTGGCTTGAAAAAGTTTTTTACCTTTATCTTTGAATTTTTTAATTTTCTTTGTTGGTTTAAAGATTCTATTTATCTCATTTATTTAGTGAATTTTTTTAAGAAAAGTTAATAGAAGAGTTAAACTTCTAGTTTTATGTTTTCAAAACATATGCTTCTCCTAAGCTAATTAACTTATTATTCCTTCATTAGCTTACCTCATGCGTTTGCAACATGGACATTAATTAAGAAGTATGTAAAGTCGATAATTGTTAAGATTTGCCATGTTATAATGTAAGGCTCTTCAACTGGTCGTTTACCAATTCATGTTAATAAACATACAACAACTACTATGTTTCAGAATAAAATCTGATTAATAGGATAGAATTGGATACCTCAGAATGGTAAAATTATTAATATTCTAATTGATAAGAATAATGCAATAACACCTCCCAACTTATTAGGAATTGATCATAGAATTGCATATGCAAATAAGAAATATCATTCTGGTTGAATATGAACTGGTGTTACTAATGGATAGGCAGGTACAAAATTATCTGGATCTCCTAGGAGGTAAGGGTTAATTAAGCATAATATAATTAATAATGATGTTATTAATACAAATGTAATAGAATCCTTGAAAGTAAAGTATGGATGAAATGGAATTTTTTCAATATCTCCGTTTAGTCCTAATGGGTTATTAGATCCTGTTTGGTGAAGAAAGAATAAATGAATTGCTACCATAGCTGCAATAATAAATGGTAATACAAAATGAAATGTGAAAAATCAATTTAATGTTGAGTTATCAACAGCATATCCTCCCCACCCCCATTGAACTAAGTCTGTTCCTAAGTATGGAATTGCTGATAATAAATTAGTAATTACTGTCGCACCTCAAAATGATATTTGACCTCAAGGTAAAACGTATCCTATAAATGCAGTTGCTATAACTAAGAATAGAATTACTGTACCAATTATTCAGGTGTGTATTTATATATAAGATACATAGTTAATTCCTCGTCCTACATGCAAATGAATACTAATAAAAATATGTATGCTCCATTTGCATGTAAAGTTCGAATAATTCAACCAATATTTACGTCTCAGCAGATGTGTACTACACTACTAAATGCTTTTTCAATATTTGATGTATAATGTATAGCTAAAAATAGGCCAGTTACGATTGGAATTACCAAGCATAACCCTGGCAGGGACCCAAAATTTCATCAAAATGAAATATTTGTTGGTGCAGGTAAATCAACTAAAGAGTTATTAATAATTTTAATTAAAGGATGTCCTAATCATAAGGGTTTATTCATTAGTAAATTATCTTATTTTGCGAATAGGCCCCTGGTTAATATTAGTGATTTTAACTACTGCTAATAGTGTTAAAAATAAATAAATAATAATTATTATTGTAATAATGAATGTTAGTCTGTTATATAATTTTTCTAAAGATATTGTTATTTCTTGGTAATTGATTGAATTATCAATATTTAAAGTTTCAGTATTTTTGAAGAAGTCTATAAATGTTGCTATATCTAGGATAATTAATGTCGATATAATGAATACCCATATTGTTGAGGAAATAATTATGGTAATTGATTTAGGTTGAAATATTTCATTTGATGCAATTCTTGTAATATAAATAATAGAAGTAATATACCACCAAGAAACGTTAAAAATAAAATATATGATAATCAATATCTTTCCATTATTGTTCCTGTTATTAATCCAACTAAAAAAGTTTGTAGGTTAATGAAAAGCATTATTGATATTGAGTGTCTTAATTTAATAAAATTAATATTCTTTACATTTGATAGCGATATCCGCTGCCTCAGTCACCAGTTGGCCGTTCTCCTGTGAGTCTAGTTTTTTTAATCCTTCGCAAAAGTGTCAGTTATTTGTTACCCTCCCACCGTCCTAATGACGATGGAACACCCAAATTGTGTAGCGATTCAATACATCGATCTCAAGCCGACCTATCTCCAAGGGTCTATTGCTGCCTTGGTCACCATTTGATCGTTCTCCTGTGAGTGCAGTTTCTTGAATCCAACGCAAAACTGAAAGTTGTTTGTAACCCTCCCACCCTCCAAATGACAATGGAATACACAAATTGGGTCATAATTTAATACATCGATCTCCAGAGGACAAGGGTTTATGGCTGCCTCGGTCACCAGATGGTCGTTCTCCTGTGGGTCAGGTTTCCTGAATCTGACACAAAACTAGCAATTAATTGTAACCCTCACACCCTCACCAGACGATGGAACACACAAAGAGTGTCGCGATTCAATACATCGATCTCCAGTCGACTTATCTCCAGCGGTCTAACTCTGACTACGTCAAAAGATGTACGACCTCTTGGCAGTCAAGTTTCTTGTCTCCGACTCAAAACGGACCGTTAATGGTAAGCCTCCCACTCTCCTAATGACGATGGAACACACAAATTGCGTCGCGATACTGTACATCAACCTCCAGCCAACTTATCTCCAAGGGTCTAACGCTGCCTCTTCCACCTGATGGACGACCTCTTCGCAGTCCAGTTTTTAGTCTCCGACTCAAAACTGACAGTTAATTGTAATCCTCATACCCACCTATTGACGACGGAAGACTCAAATTGCGTCGCGATTTGATACATCGATCTCCAGCCGACTTCTCACCAAGGGTATATAGCTGCCTCGTTCACCACGTGGTCGTTCTCCTGTGAGTCAGATTTCTTGAATCGGACGCAAAAGTGGCCGTTAATTGTAACCCTCCCACCCTCATAAGACGATGTAACACACAAATCGTTTCGCGATTCAGCACATCGATCTCCAGCTGACTTATCTCCTGGGGTCTGACATTGCCTCGGTCACCAGATTGACATTCTCTTGGCAGTCTAGTTGCTTGCCTCCGACGCAAAACTGACAGTTAATTGAAACCCAACCAGCCTCCAAATGACGATGCAACACACAAACTGCATCGCGATTCAGTACATCGATCTCCAGCCGACTTATCTCCAAGGGTCTAACTCTGCCTGGGTCACCAGATGACTGTTCTCTTGGCATTCAAATTTCTTGTCTCCGACGCAAAACTGACTTTTAATTTATATTGTAACAAATAAGCCCCCGGTCACAAACATTTTGTCAAAATTGACATGGTTTCGACGCTACTGTGAGCGTCGTCTTCAGAATTAGACTAACTGTACTAAAACATTAGATATCTAGTACATTAATAAAATTAAAGTTTGTACTGACTCGATACGATGCAGTACTTACAAGTCACATATGAAAAAAGATCTTGTCCAGAATGGCGACGTCATGAACACTTGTCAGATGGCGAGCCGCTAAGGGCTTCTCGTACTGTGGACAGGGGTTGCAACAAGACCGAGGTGTCCACTTTAGAGAGTGTGGGCAAGTAAACATGGTGTTGCTACAAGCGCCATCTGGTAGCTGCAGCAACAACTAGGCTACTGTACATTCAAAATTAGACAAATGAAATTGTGATGGAGCTGATTCAGGCATAACGTAAGCATTAATAATAACAGGATGAAGTTACATATTTATCTGGTCGAATAGAGATACATTTTGTAACGTAAAAACGTTAGTTATGACTTTCAAGAATACAGCAGAGATGTGACAGGAAAAGAACATTTCGATAAACTGCATGAGGAAATCTGAATC
This sequence comes from Schistocerca americana, assembly GCF_021461395.2. Classification (NCBI taxonomy): domain Eukaryota; kingdom Metazoa; phylum Arthropoda; class Insecta; order Orthoptera; family Acrididae; genus Schistocerca; species Schistocerca americana. The sequence continues at coordinate 720,607,938 of NC_060123.1, forward strand.
AAAGATCAATACAGTCAAAAAAGTTTTTATTTCGCAGCTGGAGCTGTTCGTTATGTCTTCTACTGTAAGCGTCAAGTCAAAATAATTTAATTGGCGGTTATCGTTTTCGAGTTCAATAGTGAAAGAAATTTTTTCATGGAGGTCGTTGAAAAGTTTAAATATATGATAAATTCTATCGGCAGGTCAGTTATAGATGACTAGAATATCATAAACGTATCTTGTGTAAGAAAGGATACCTAGTGAAGCTGCTGAGACACGGTTAAACAGCTTTTTTTCCAAGGAATTGATAAAGATGTCAGCGAGGATGCCGGCTAAAGGGTTGCCCATAGCGAGTCCATCAGACTGCTGGTACAGTTGTCCGTTGAATTCAAAGTTGTTGTCCTTGACAACGACATTAATGAGATTCATAAAATCAATAATCTGTTCATCTGGTAGATCTTTTTTTAAATTGACGTAAGTTTTCTTCCACAATGATGAGTGTCTCATGTACCGGGACATTGGTATAAAGATTTTTAATATCTAAGGAAAAAAGCTTGGTGTCTGAACTGCATACTAAGTTTTTAATATTTTGGACCAAAACGTGGCTGTTGGGAACAGAATAATTATTTTCGAAAACGAAGGATTTTTTCAAAGTTTCGTGTAGAAATCGGGCCAAATCTTGATATTCGCTATTCATGCTAATGGAGATTGGACGTATTGGATGATTAGGTTTATGAATTTTGAACTGGGACCAAAGTTTACGGGGCTGAGGGTTCATATCGATGAGTAGTTTCTTTTGGAAAGGTTTTATAAGAAATTTTGCATTGTTAATGGCTGACCTTACTTCTTTCTGTAATTTAGTAGTCGGATCATCATGCAGCTCCGATATGTTGCTTTCACTGAAGAAATTTTCAGTTTTAGAAATATACTCAGAAATATAAGCAATGACTAGACAACAACCTTTATCAGATTTAGTTATTAAAGCATTTGCTGTTTTAAGTTTATTATCAATGGAAGTTACTAAAATTCTGTCGTTATGCGTAGCATTAGGCAAAGTAGCTGTATTTTTCTCTAGCATGTGGGTTACATCATACGACATTCTGGCTTGAGAAGCATTATCTATCTTATTATAATCGAGACCGATTTTTAAATCGGCAAGCATATTTTCTCTTACATTTCTGTCTGACAGGTTAGGCCTGACATTGTATTTTAGTCCTTTTCCTAATAGAACTTTTCCATTCTCAGTAAAGATGAAGTTGGTTTTATTTAAAATTCTTCCATGAAAGATGTGACTGCGTTTTTGAAATGTATTCTGAGGGCATTTTTCATTAGAAAGCTGACAAAAAAGATTACTGAGCTTCTTCTCGTGTTTATGTATTATACCTATTTTACAAATATCTAGATGTTCGTAAATTTGCGTCCACATGTCATCAATGTTAAAATTATAGTTAACACGATAAGTTTTTGTGATATTTAAGTGCAAATGGTATGCTTCTTCGTTAAAACGGTCTTTTTTAGCGTACAGCTCTTTTATCCTATTACAAATAATATTCTTAATGATAGGTCTAAAGGACTTTGGATTTTTCTTACATGCAGAAAAATTGATGTAGGCTTTTGTATAAGTCGGGACAAGTCCCCTTTTATCACACTGCTTGTTAAAATAGATAGCCATCCTTGTATTTAGAAATTTCTTTTTTAATTCTTTATATTTAGAAGCAACCTTAGATACCTGGGCAGGTAAGAAACGTAAAACTTTGAACATAGCTACTAAGGTTCAGTGACCGTATCAGAATTATATTGTAACAAATAAGCCCTCGGTGACAAACATTTTGTCAAAATTGACCTGGTTTCGACGCTACTGTGAGCGTCACCTTCAGAATTAGACTAACTGTACTAAAACTTAGGTGTATAGTACACGAATAAAATTAAAGCTTGTACTGACTCGAAACGATGCAGTACTTACAAGTCACATATTTAAGAAGATCTAGGGCGAAAAGGTGACGTCATGAACACTTTTCCGATGGCAAGCCGCTAAGGGCTGCTCGTACTGTGGACAGGGGTTGCAACAAGACTTCGTAATGACGATGGAACACACAAATTGCGTCGCGATTCAATACATCGATCTCTAGCCGACTTATCTCCAAGGGTCTATTGCTGCTTAGGTCACAAGATGGTCATTCTCTTGTGAGTCCAGTTTCTTGAATCCGAAGCAAAACTGACAGTTAATTGTAATCCTCCCACACTCTTAATGACGGTGGAACACACAAATTGCGTATCGTCCTCCAGCCGGCTTATCTCCAAGCGTCTTTTGCTTTTTCCGTCACCACATGGCCGATCTCCTGTGAGTCCAGTTTCTTGAATCCGACGCAAAACTGAAAGTCAATTGTAACCGTCTCACACATTTTGCTTTTCGATTCAATACATCGATCTCCAGCCGAATTAACTCCAACGGTAACGCTGCTTCGGTCACCAGATGGACGTTCTCTTATCAGTCAAGTTTCTTGCCTCCGACGCAAAACTGACAGTTAATAGTAACCCACCCACCCTCCTATTGACGATGCAACACACAAATTGCGTCGAGATTCATTACATCGGTCTCCAGCCGACTTATCTCCAAGGGTCTAACGCTGCCTGGGATACCATACGGACGGCCTCTTGGCAGTCAATTTTCTTCTCTCCAAAGCAAAACTGACTGTTAATTCTTACCGTCCCATCCTGGTATTGACGATAGAACACACAAATTGCGTCGCAATTCGATACATCGATCTCCAGCCAACTTATTTCCAGGGGTCTAACGCTGCCTCGTTCACCAGATGGACGTTTTCTTGACAGTCAAGGTTCTTCACGCCGACGCAAAATTGAAAGTTATTTGTAACCCCCAACCCTCTTAATGACGATGGAACACACAAATTGCGTCGTGGTCAATACATCGATTTCCAGTCGACTCATCTCCAAGAGTCTATTGCTGACTCGGTCACGAGATGGTCGTTCTCCTATGAGTCCATTCTCTTGAATCCGACGCAAAACTGACAGTTAATGGTAACACTCCCACCTACTTCATGACGATGCAACACACAAATTGCGTCGCGATTCAATACATCGGTGTCCAGCCGACTTATCTCCAAGGGTCTAACGCTGCCTAGTTCACCAGATGCTCTCTTGGCATTGAAGTTTCTTGTCTCCGACACAAAACTGACAGATAACTATTACCATCCCAATCTTGTATTGACGATGGGACACACAAAATGCGTCGCCAATCAATACATCGATCTCCAGCCGACTTATCTCCAAGGGTCTATTGCTGCCTCGCTCACCACATGGTCGTTCTCTAGTGAGTCCAGTTTCTTGAATCCGACTCAAAACTGACAGTTAATTGTAACCCTCCCACCCTCTCAATTTCGAGGGAACACTCAAATTGCGTCGCGATTCAATACATCGAACTCCTGCCGACTTGTCTCCAAGGGTGTATTGCTGCCTGAGTCATCAGATGGACGTTCTCATGGCAGTCCAGTTTCTTGTCTCCGACGCAAAGCTGACAATTAATTCTTACCGTTCCATCCTGGTACTGAATATGGAGCACCCAAATTGCGTCGCGGTTCAATACATCGATCTCTAGCCGACTTAACTTTAAGGGTCTAATGCTGACTCGGTCACCAGATGGGCGTTCTCTTGGCAGTCACGTTTCTTGCTCCAACGCAAAACTCACAGTTAATTGTAATCCTCTCACCCTCTTATTGTTATTGCAACACACAAATTGCGTTGCGATTCAATACATCGATCTCCAACCGACTTACCTCCAAGGGTCTAACGCTGCCTGAGTCACCAAAAGACCGTTCTGTTGGCAGTCAAGTTTCGTGCCTCTGAGGAAAAACTGCCAGTTAATTATAACCCTCTCACCCTCCTAATGAAGATGCAAAACAGAAATTGCGTCGCGATTCAATCCTTCGATCGCCAACCGACTTACTTCGAAGGGTCTAATGCTGCCTCGGTCACTAAAAGGACGTTCTGTTGGCAGTCAAGTTTCGTGCCTCTGAGGAAAAACTGCCAGTTAATTATAACCCTCCCACCCTCATAATGAAGATGCAAAACAGAAATTGCGTCGCGATTCAATCCTTCGATCTCCAGTCGACTTATCTCCAAGGGTCTAACGCTGCCTGGGTCAGCAGATGGACGTTCTCTTGGCAGTCAAGTTTCTTCTCTCCGACGCAAAACTGACAGTTAATTCATACCGTCCCATCCTGGTATTGACGATGGAGCACCCAAATTGCGTCGCCATTCAATACATCGATCACTAGCCAACTTATCTTTAAGGGTCTATTGCTGCCTCGGTCTCCTGATGGTCGTTCTCCTGTGAGTCTAGTTTCTTGAATAAGACGGAAAACTGACATTTATTTGTAATCCTCCCACCCTCTTAATAACGATGGACACACAAATTGCATCGCGATTCAGTATATAGAACTCTAGCCGACTTAACTCCAGGGGTGTATTGCTGCCTCAGTCACCAGATGGTCGTACTCCTGCGAGTCCAGTCTCTTGTTTCCAATGTATAACTGATAGTTAGTTGTTACACTCCCACCCTCTTGATGATGATGGAACACACAAAAATTGCGTTGCGATTCAATACATTGATCCCTAGCCATCTTATCTTCAAGGGTCTAACGCTGGCTCGGTCACCAGATGGACGTTCTCTTGGCAGTCAAGTTTCTTGCTCCAACGCAAAACTCACAGTTAATTGTAATCCTCTCACCCTCTTATTGTTATTGCAACACACAAATTGCGTCGCGATTCAATACATCGGTCTCCAGCCAATTTTCTCCAAGGGTCTACCGCTGCCTGAGTCACCATGTGCTCGTTCTCTTGGCAGTCAAGTTTCTTGTCCCGACGCAAAACTGACATGTAATTCTTACCACCCCATCCTGGTATTGACGAGAGATCACTCAAATTGCGTCGCAGTTTCAGTACATCGATCTCCAGACGACTTATCTCCAAGTGTCTAATGCTGCCTCGGTCGCCAGATGGTTGTTCACATGTGAGTCTATTTTCTTTTATCCGACGCAAAACTATTTGTAACCCTCTCACCCTCTTAATGACGATGGAACACGCAAACTGCGTCGCGATTCAATATATGATTCTCTAGCCGACTGTCCTCCAAGGGTCTATTGCCGCCTCGGCTACCAGATGGTGGTACTCCTGTGAGTCCAGTTTCTTGAATCGGACGCAAGACTGACAGATTCAATACATCGATCTCCAGCCAACGATTCTCCTATGGTCTATTGCTGCCTCGGTCACCTGATTGTCGTTTTCCTGTAAGTCTAGTTTATTTCAAAACTAACAGTTAATTGTAACACTCCCACCTTCTTTGACGATAGAACACACAAATTTCGTCGAGATTCAATACATAGATCTCCAAGGGTCTAATGCTGCCTCGGTCACCAGATGGACATTCTCCTGTGAGTGTAGTTTGTTGAATCCGACGTAAAACGGACAGTTGTTTCTAACCCTCCCACCCTCTTAATAACGATGGAACACACAAATTGCATCGCGATTCAATATATGGTTCTCTAGCGACTTATCTTCAAGGGTCTAACGCTACTTCGGTCACCAGATGGACGGTCTCTAAGCAGTCAAGTTTCTTGCCTCCCACGCAAAACTGACAGTTAATTGTAACCCTTCCACTCTCTTAATGACGATGGAACACACAAACGGCGTCGCGATTCAATACATCGAACTCCAGCCGACGTATCTCCAAGTGTCTAATGCTGCCCCGGTCACCAGATGGCTGTTCACTTGTGAGTCTAGTTTCTTACCTCCGACGCAAAACTGACAGTTAATTGCAACCACCCAACCTCATATTGACGATGCAACACACAAATTGCTTCGCAATTCAATAAATCGGTCTCCAGCCGACTTATCTCCAAGGGTCTAACGCTGCCTGGGCCAGCAGATGGACGTTCTCTTGGCAGTGAAGTTTCTTGTCTCCGACGCAAAACTGACAGTTAATTCTTACCGTACCATCTTGTTATTGACGATGGAACACGCAAATTGCGTCCCGATTCAATACTTCAATACATGAATCTCCAGCCGACTTAACTACACAGGTCTAATGCTGACTCGGTCACCAGATGGCACTTCTCTTTTGAGTCTAGTTTCTTGAATCCGAAGCAAAACTACCAGTTATTTGTCACCCTCTCACCGTCTTAATGACGCTGGATCACACAAATTGCTTCGCAATTCAATACATTGATCTCCAGCTGACTTATCTCTAGGGGCTATTGCTGCCTCGGTCACCTGATGATCGTTCTCCTGGGAGTCTAGTTTGTTAATCCGACGCAAAACTGTCAGTTCATTGCAAACCTCATACCCACATAATGACGATGGAACACACACATTGTGTCGCGATTCACTACATCGATATCCAGCAGACTTATCTCCAAGGGTCAATAGCTGCATCGGTCACCTGATGGCAGTTCTCCTGTGAGTCTACTTTCTTGAATCCGACGCAAAACTGACATATAATTGTAACCCTCCCAACCTCTTAATGACGATGAAACACACTAACTCCGTCGCGATTCAATACATCGGTCTCCAACCAACTTGTCTCGAAGGGTGTAATGCTGCCTCGGTCACTTGATGGTCGCTCACCTGTGAGTCTAGTTTTTCGAATCCGACGCAGAACTGACAGTTAATTGTAGCTTTTCCATCCTCTTAATGACGATGGAACACACAAATTGCGTCGCGTTTCAGGTTCGAATACTGCCTCGGGCATGGATGTGTGTGATGTCCTTAGGTTAGTTAGGTTTAACTAGTTCTAAGTACTAGGGGACTAATGACCTCAGAAGTTGAGTCCCATAGTGCTCAGAGCCATTTGCGTCGCGTTTCAATACATCGTGCTCCAGCCGACTTGTCTCCAAGGGTGTAATGCTGCCTCAGTCACCTGATGGTCGTTCTCCTGTAAGTCTAGTTTTTCGAATCCGACGCAACACTGACAGTTAATTGTAATGTTCCGACCCTCTTAATGACAATGGAACACACAAATTGCGTCTTGATTCAATACATCTTCCTCCAGCCGACTTATCTCCAAGCCTGGGTCACCTGATGGTCGTTGTCCTGTGAGTATAGTTTCTCGTATCCGACGCAAACCTGACTTTCAATTGCAACGTTCCTACCCACTTAATGGCGATGGAACACACAAATTGCGTAGCGATTCAATGCATCGTCCTCCAGCCGACTTATCTCCAAGCGTCTGTTGCTGCTTGGATCACAACATGGTCGTTCTCCTGTGAGTCTAGCTTGTCGAATCCGACGCAAAACTGACAGTTATTTGCAACGTTCCCACCCTCTTAATGACGGTGGAACAAACAAATTGAATATCGATTCAATACATCGTCTACCAGCCGACTTGTCTCCATGGGCCTATTGCTGCCTGGGTCACCTAATGGTCGTTCTCCTGTGAGTCTAGTCTCTCGAATCCGACGCAAAACTGACAGTTAATTGTAACCCTCCCACCCTCTTAATGACGATTGAACACACAAATTGCGTCGCGATTCAATACATCGTCCTTCAGTCGACTTATGTCCATGCGTGTATTGCAGCCTGGGTCAGCTGATGATCTTTCTCCTGGGAGTACTCGTGTAATTTCTCGAATCCGACGCTAAACTGTCAGTTTATTGTAACACTCCGACCCTCTTAAAGACGATGGGACACACAAATTGCGTCGCGATGCAATACATCGTCCCCCAGCCGACTTATCTCCAAGCGTCTTTTGCTGCCTGGGTCACCAGATGGTCGTTCGCCAGTGATTCTAGCTTTTCGAATCCGACGCAAAACTGACAGTTAATTGAGATAAAGTATGTGTTGTGGCTAACCTGTGATGGTTCAATATATATCGCTGGTGTGATTGTCGATTGTTTCATGTTTATTTACTCTGTCGTTATCTCGAAAATATTCGTAATTAATTCTGTTTCTTGTATTTGTTGGAATAGAAACACTTCACTTTGGTGTGTATGATGCTGTTGCGACTTTCAGTGATGGCAACATTGTAAGGTGCAAGGTATTTAGAAATATGGGAATGAAGATAGGTTCTAACATGGTACGAGCGATGCTTGCTTTAGACAAGGAATGCCTTTGGGCTGCAGACAGGGCTATAAAGAGTCTAGAAATACAAGCAAGAGTAAACAGGAGAAGGAACAAGAGGAAGCTGGAGGAGGAGTTTGCAGAGGATGAAGATAATCCATCCTATGGACCTGGAAAGCACTAAAAAGTTAATCCAATCTTTGTCGCTCGATTCCCAAAACTTTTATTTTCTCATACTAATTACATGTTTTCTAAGGATCTTCCAAACATATTTGTTTCAAACTTTCAGTAAATGTCACACAGTACCTTCTGCATAATTTAACACAGCCTTTTTCCAAAAAACTGTATATTTTTGAATATATAAATAAAAAATTGCATAAATGTTGTGAATTTTCATTACAATTGAAAAAAAATCATCTTTAATAACTGAACTAAAATTTTGTAAAATCCCTGTCTTAAGTTGTAGCCCATATTCCAATAAATAATCTGTAAAAAGTTCAACTTCCTACCTCAAATACTTTGTGAGGAAAGATGTAATTTATAAGCGTTATTTTAACATTGCAAGTATAGGGCGTTCCGGAGCCCCTTAATGACAATGGAACACACAAGTTGCGTCGCGATTCTATAAATCGTCCTCCAGCCAACTTGTCTCCAACGATGTATTGCAGCCTCGGTCACCTGTTGGGCGCTCTCCGTTGAGTCTAGTTTTTCGACTCCGATGCAAAACTGACAGTTAACTGTATCGTTCCGACCCTCTTCATGACGATGGAACACACAAGTTGCATCGCGATTCAATAAATCGTCCTCCTGCCGTCTTGTCTCCAAGGGTGTAGTACCGCCTCGGTCACCTGATGGTCGTCCTTCTGTGTGTCTAGTTTTTCGAATCCGACGCAAAACTAGCAGTTAATTGTAACGTTCCGACCCTCTTAATGAAGATGGAACACACAAATTGCGCTGCGATTCAATACATCGTGCTCCAGCCGACTTTTCTCCAAGGATGTATTGCTGCCTCGGTCACCTGGTGGTCGTTCTTGTATGGGCCTAGTTTTCCGAATCCGACGCAAAAATGACAGTTAATTGAACGTTCCGATGCTTTTAAAGACGATGGAACACACAAATTGCGTCGCGATTCAATACATCGTCTTCAGCCGACTTGTCTCCAAGGGTTTATTGCAGCGCGGTCACTTGGTAGTCGTTCTCCTATGAGTCTAGTTTTTCGAATCCGACGCAAAACTGACAGTTAATTGTAACGTTCCGACCCCGTTAATGACGACGGAACACACAAGATGCGTTGCGATTTAATACATCGTCCTCCAGCCGACTTGTTTACAATGGTCTATTGCTGCCACCGTCACCTGATGGTCGTTCACCTGTGAGTCTAGTTTTTCGAATCCGACTCAAAACTGACAGTTAATTGCAACGTTCCGCTCCTCTTAATGACGATGGAACACACAAATTGAGTTGCGATTCAATACATCGTCCCCCTGCCGATTTGTCTCCCAGGGGCTATTGCTGCCGCGGTCACCTTATGGACGTTCTCCTGTGAGTCTAGTTTTTCGAATCCGACGTAAACCTGACAGTTAATTGTAACTTTCCGACCTCTTAATGAGGATGGAATACTCAAATTGCGTCGTGATTCAATAAATCGTCCTCCAGCCGACTTGTCTGCAAGGATGTTCTGCTGCGTCTGTCACCTGGTGGTTTTTCTCCTAAGAGTTTAGTTTTTTGAATCCGACGAGAAACTGACAGTTAATTGTAACGTTCCATTCCTCTTCATGACGATGGAACACAAATTGCGTCGCGATACAATACATCATCCTCCAGCCGACTTGTCTCTAAAGGTGTATTGCCGCCTCGGTAACTTGATGGTCGTTCTCTTGTGAGTATAGTATTTCGAATCCGACGCAAATTTGATAGTTAGTTGCCACGTTCCCACCCTCTTAATGACGATGGAACACACAAATAGTGTCGCGATTCGTTACATCGTCCTCCAGCTGACTTGTCTTCATGGGTCTATTGCTGCCTGGGTCTCGACATGGTGGTTCTCCTGTGAGTCCAATTTCTTGAACACGACGCAAAACTGCCATTTAATTCTAACCCTCCCACCCACTTAATGACGATGGCACAAACAAATTGCGTCGCGATTCAATACACCGACCACTAGCCGACTTGTATCAAAGGTTATATTTCTGCATCGGTCACCTGATGGTCGTTCTCCTGTGAGTCTAGTCTTTCGAATCCAACGCAAAACTGACAGTTAATTGCAACGTTCCGCTCCTCTTAATGACGATGGAACACACATTGCGTCGCGATTCAATACATCGTCCTACAGCCGACTTGCCTCAAAGGGTCTATTGCTGCCTCGGGTCACCTGATGGTCGTTATCCTGTGAGTATAGTATTTCGAATCCGACGCAAAACTGATAGTTAATTGCAACGTTCCCACCCTCTTAATGACGATAGAACACTCAAATTGCGACGCGATTCTATAAATCGTCCTCCACCCTTATTTTCTCCAAAGCGCTATTGCTGCCTCGGTCAACTTATGGTCGTTCTCATATGAGTGTGACTGATGACCACAGATGTTAAGTCCCATAGTGATCAGAGCCATTTGAATCCTATGAGTCTAGTCTGCTGGAGGACGTTTCATTGGATCGCGATGCAAATTGTGTGTTCCATCGTCATTAAGAGGATCGAAACGTTACAATAAACTGTCAGTTTTTAGTCGGATTTGATAAACTAGACTCACAGTAGAACGACCATCAAGTGACCAAGGCAGATATTGACCATTGGAGACAAGTCGGCTGGAGGACGATGGATTCAACGAAGACGCAATTTGTGTGTTCCATCATCATTAAGAGGGGTGGAACGTTGCAATTTGCTTTCAATTTTACGTCGGATTCGCAAAACTAGACTCACAGGAGAACGACCACGAGGTGTCCGAGGCAGCATACATCCATGGAGACAATTCGTTTGGAGGACGCTACATTGAATCGAAACGCAATTTTTTGTGACATCGTCATTGAAAGGGTAGGAGGGTTAGAATTAACTGGCAGTTTTGCTACGGATTCAAGAAACTGGACTCACAGGAGTACCACCAAGTGGAGACCCAGGCAGCAATAGGCCCTTGGAGAGAAGTCGGCTGGAGGACGACGTAATGAATCGCGACACAATTTGAGTGTTCCATCGTCATTAAGAGGGTGGGAACGTGGCAATTAACTATCAGTTGAACGTCGGATTCGAATTACTATACTCACAGGAGAACGACCATCAGGTGACCGAGGCGGCAATACACCATTGGAGTCAAGTCGGCTGGTGTATGATGTATTGAATCGCGACGCAATTTGTGTGTTTCATCGTCATTAAGAGGGTCAGAACGTTACAATAAACTGTCAGTTTCACGTCGGATTTGAAATACTATACTCACAGGAGAACGACCATCAGGTGACCCAGGCAGCAATAGACCCTTGGTGACAAGTCGGCTGGTGGACGATGTATTGAATCGTGACGCAATTTGTGTGTTCCATCGTGATTAAGAGGGCGGAACGTTGCAATTAATTAACAGTTTTGCGTCGGATTCGTAGTATTATACTCTAGTGAGAACGACCATCAGGTGCCCGAGGCAGCAATAGACCCTTGGAGGCAAGATGGCTGGGGATGATGTATTGAATCGCGATGCAATTTGAGTGTTCCATCGTCATTAAGATGGTCGGAACGGAACAATTAACTGTAAGTTTAGCGTCGGATTCGAAAAACTAGACTCACAGGAGAACGACCATCAGCTGACCGAGGCAGCAATAGACCATTAGAGGCATGTCGGCTGGAGGACGATGTATTGAATCGCTACCCAATTTGAGTGTTCCATCGTCATTAAGAGGGTGGGAACGGTACAATTAACTGTCAGTTAAGCGTTGGATTCGAAATACTAGACTCACAGGAGAACTACCATCAGGTGACCGAGGCAGCAATATACCCTCTGAGACAAGTCGGCTGGAGGACGATGTATTAAATCGCGACGCTTTTCGTTTATGCTCTCGTCATTAAGAGGGTGGGAGGGTTACAATTGACCTGCAGTTTTGCATCGGATACATGAAACTGGGTCGGCCGTGGTGGCCGATCGGTTCTGGGCGCTACAGTCTGGAACTGCGCGACCGCTACGGTCGCAGGTTCGAAACCTACCTCGGGCATGGATGTGTGTGATGTCCTCAGGTTAGTTAGGTTTAAGTAGTTCTGAGTTCTAGGGGACTGATGACCTCAGAAGTTAAGTCCCATAGTGCTCAGAGCCATTTGAACCATGAAACTGGACTCACAGGAGAACCACCACGTGGAGACCCAGGCAGCAATAGACCCTTGGAAACAAGTCGGCTGGAGGACGATGTATTGAATCGCGACGCAATTTGTTTGTGCCTTCGTCGTTATGAGGGTGGGGGGGGGGGGGTTAGAATTAACTGGCAGTTTTATTTCGGATTCAAGAAACTGGACTCACTGGAGAACGACCATCTGGTGATCAAGGCAGCAAAAGATCCTTGGAGACAAGTCGGCTGGAGGACGATGTATTGAATCGCGACGCAATTTGTGTGTTCCATCATCATTAAGAGGGTCAGAACGTTAAAATTATTTGTCAATTTAACGTCGGATACGGAAAACCAAACTCGTAGGAGAACGACCACCAGGTGACCGAGGCAGCAATACATCCTTGGAGAAAAGTCGGCTGGAGGACGATGTATTGAATCACGACGCAATTTGTGTGTTCCATCGTCATTAGGAGGCCGGGAACGTGGCAATTAACTATCAGTTTTGCGTCCAATTCGAAATACTATAGTAACCGGAGAACGACCATCAGGTGACCGAGGCAGCAATAGACCCATGGAGGCAAGTCGGCTGGAGGATGATGTATTGAATCACGACACAATTTGTGTGTTCCATCGTCATTAAGAAGGCCGGGACGGAACAAATAACTGTCAGTTTAGTGTCGGTTTCGAAAAACTAGGCCGCAATAGACCCTTGGAGGCAAGTCTGCCGGAGGACGATGTAATGAATCGCGACGGAATTTGTGTGTTCGATCGTCATTATGAGGGTCAGAACGTTGCAATAAACTGTCAGTTTTGCGTCGGATTCGAAAAACTAGAGTCATAGGAGAACGACCACAAGGTGACCGAGGCATTAATACCTTCTTGGAGGCAAGTCTGTTGCAGAACGATTTATTGAATCGCAACGCATTTTGTTTGTGGCATCGTCATTAACAGGGTGCGAGGGTTAGAATTAACTGGCAGTTTTGTGTCGGATTCAAGAAACTGGACTCACAGGAGAACCACCATGTGGAGACCCAGGCAGTAATAGACCACTGGAGACAAGTCGGCTGGAGGACGATGTAATGAATCGAGACGCAATTTGTGTGTTCCATCGTCTATAAGAGGGCGGGAACGTGGCAATTAACTATCAGTTTTGCGTCGGTTTCGAAATACTATACTCACAGGAGAACGACCATGAGGTAACTGAGGCAGCAATAGATCCTTGAAGGCAAGTCTGCTGGACGACGATGTATTGACTCGCGACGCAATTAGTGTGTCCTATCGTCATTAAGAAGGTTGGAACGTTGCAATAAACGGTAAGTTTTGCGTCGGATTCGAAAAACTAGACTCATAGGAGAACGACCACCAGGTGAACGAGGCAGCAATACATCCTTGGAGACAAGTCGGTTGGAGGACGATTTATTGAATCACAACGCAATTTGTTTGTGCCATCGTCATTAAAAGGGTGGGAGGGTTAGAATTAACTTTCAGTTTTGCGTCGGATTCAAGAAACTGGACTCACAGGAGAACCACCATGTGGAGACCCAAGCTGCAATAGACTCTTGGAGACAAGTCGGATGGAGGACGATGGAACGGATCGCGACGCAATTTGGGTGTTCCATCGTCATTAAGAGGGTGAGAACGTGGCAATTAAATATCAGTTTTGTGTCGGATTCGAAATACTATACTCACGGGAGACCGACCATCAGGTGACCGAGATGGCAATACACCTTTGGAGACAAGTCGGCTGAAGGATAATGTACTGAAACGCGACGCCATCTGTGTGGTGTGCCATCGTCATTAAGAGGATCGGAACGCTACAATAAACTGTCAGATTTTCGTCGGATTCGAATAGCTAGAATCACAGAAGAATGACCATCAGGTGACCGATGCATTAATACACCCTTGGAGACAAGTCGGCTGGAGGAATATGTATTGATCGCGACGCAATTTGTGTGTTCCATGGTCATTAGAAGGTCGGAACGTAACAATTAACTGCCTGTTTTGCGTCGGATTCGGAAAACTAAACTCACAGAAGAACGACCGTCAGGTGACCGAGGCAGCAATAGACCCTTGGAGACAAATAGGCTGGAGGACGATTAATTGAATCGGGACGCATTTTGAGTGTTCCATCGTCATTAAGAGGGTCGGAACGTTACAATTAACTGTCAATTTTGCGTCGGATTAAAAAAACTAGACTCACAGGAGATCGACCACCAGGTGACCGAGGCAGCAACACATCCTTGGAGACAAGTTAGATGGAGGATGATGTATTGAACCGCGACGTCATATGAGTGTTCCATCGTCATTAAGAGGGTCGGAACGGTACAATTAACTGTCAGTTTTGCGTCGGATTAAAAAACTACACTCACAGAGGAATGACCATCAGGTAACCGAGTCAGCATTAGACCCGTGGAGACAAGAACGCTGGAGGACGATTTATTGAATCGCGACGCAGTTTGTGTGTTCTCCCGTCATTAAGAGGGTGGGAAAGTTAGAAATAACTGTCAGTTTTGCATCGGGTTCGAGAAAGTATACCCACAGGAGAACGATCATCAGGTCACCGAAGCAGCAATAGACCCTTGGAGACGTTCGGCTATAGGACGATTTATTGAATCCCAACGCAATTTGTGTGTTCCATCGCCATTAAGAGGGTGCTTTGAACTTCTCCTGGGAGACCAGTATTAGATTCCGATGAAGCAATGCAGCATATTTGTGTCACTTGGACCTTCACAAGGTCCATAAAATACAGATATTGCATCGGGATTGAATACGAAAGGCACAATGCCTAAATAAGTACAAGAGGAGTGACTGTTCTAATAGTCTGTGCTTTGGGCTTCTCCTGGGAGACCAGTATCAGATTCCGATGCACCACTGCAGGTTTTCTGTATCCCTTGGACCTTCACATTGACGACGACACACAGATATTGCATTGGGATTGAATACGAAAGGCCCAATGGCCACTTAAGTACAAAAGGAGTGACTCCGCTAATAGTCTGAGATTTAAGCTTCTCCTGGGAGACCACTATTAGGATCCGATGCACCACTGCAGATTTTCTGTATACCTTGGTCCTTCACATTGACGATGAAACACAGATATTGCATCGGGATTGAATACAAAAGGCACATTGCCGACATAAGTACAGGAGGAGTTACTCTTCTAATAATCTGTGCTTTAAGCTTCTTCTGTGAGACCTTTATTAGATTCCGATGCACCACTGCAGGTTTTCTGTATCAGTTGCACCTTCACATTGTCCATGAAACACAGAAATTTCATCAAGAAAGAATACAAAACGCACAATGCCAACATAAGTACAAGAGAAGCAACCCTTCTATTAGTCTGTGGTTTGAGCTTCTCCTGGGAGACCAGTATTAGATTCCGATGCACCACCGCAGGTTTCTGTATCCCTTGCACGTTCATATTGACCATGAAAGACAGATATTGCTTCGGCATTGAACACGAAAGTCACAATGCAAACTTAAGTACAACAAGAGTGAATCTTCTAATAGTCTGTGCTTTGAGCTTCTCCTGCGAGACCTTTATTAGATTCTGATGCACCACTGCAGGTATCCTGTATCCCTTGCACCTTCACATTGACCATGAAACCCAGATATTGCATCGGGATTGAATGCGAAAGGCACAATGCCCACTTAAGTACAAGAGGAGTAACTCTTCTAATAGTATGTGCGTTGAGCTTCTCCTGGGAGACCAGTATTAGATTCCGATGCACCACTGCAGGTTTCCAGTGTCCCTTGCAACTTCACATTGACAGTGAAACACAGATATTGCATCGGGATTGAATACGAAAGGCACAATGCATACTTAAGTACAAGAGGAGAGACTCTTTCAATAGACATTTCTTTGAATTTCTCCTGGGAGACCTGTATTAGAATCCGATGCGTCACTGTCGGTTTTATGTATCCCTTGGACCCTCACATTGACCATGGAACACAGACATTGAATCGGCATTGAATACGAAACTCACAATGACAACTTAAGTACAAGAAGAGTGACTCTTCTAATTGTCTGTGCTTTGGACTTCTCCTGCGAGACCTTTATTAGATTCCGATGCTGCACTGTAGGTTTCCTGTAACCCTTGCACTTTCGCATTGACCATGAAACACAGATATTGCATCGGGAGTGAATACGAAAGGCACAATGCCCACTCAAGTAGAGGAGGAATGACTCTTCTAACAGTCTGTGCTTTGAGCTTCTCCTGGGAGACCAGTACTACACTCCGTTGCACCACTGCAGGTAATCTATATCCCTTGGACCTTCACATTGACCATGAAGCACAGAAATTGCATCGGGATTGAATACCAAACGCACAATACCGACGTAAGTACGAGAGAAGCAACCCTTCTATTGGTCTGTGGTTTGAGCTTCTCCTGTGAGACCAGTATTAGTTTCCGATGCACCACGGCAGGATTTCTGTATCCCTTGGACGTTCACATTGACCATGAAACACAGATATTGCATCGGGATTGAATACGAAAGTCACAATGCCCACTTAAGTACAAGAGGGGTGACTCTTGTAATAGTCTGAGCTTTGAGCTTCTCCTGCGAGACCTTTATTAGAATCCGAGGCACCACGGCAGGTTTTCAGTATCCCTTGGACGTTCACATTGAGCATGAAAGACAGATATAGGATCGGCATTGAATACGAAAGTCACAATGCCCACTTAAGTACAAGAGGAGTGGCTCTTCCTATAGACAGTTCTTTGAATTTCTCCTGGGAGATCTGTATTAGAATCCGATGCATCACTGCAGGTTTTATGTCTCCCTTGGACCTTCACATTGACCGTGAAACACAGAAATCGCATCACCATTGAATACGAAAATCACAATGCCCACTTAAGTACAAGATGAGTGGCTACTCTAATAGTATGAGTTTCGAGCTTCTACTGGGAGACCAGTATTAGTTTCCGATGCACCACTGCAGGTTTCCTGTATCCCTCGGACGTTCACATTGACCATGACACACAGATATTGCATCAGGATTGAATTGGAAAGGCAGAATGCCCACTTAAGTACAAGAGGTGTGACTCTTCTATTAGTCTGTGCTCTGAGCTTCTCCTGGGAGACCAGTATTAGTTTCCGATCCACCACTGCAGGGCTTCTGTACCCCATGGACCTTCACATTGACCTTGAAACACAGATATTGCATCGGGATTGAATACGAAAAGCACAATGCCCACTTAGTTACAAGACGAGTGAATCTTCTAATTGTCTGTGCTATGAGCTTATCCTGGGAGAGCAGTATTGGAGCGGGATTGAATACGGAAGGCAGGATGCCGAATTAAGTAATAGAGGAGTGACTTCTAATAGTCTGTGCTCTGAGCTTCTCCTGGGAGACCAGTACTAGATTCCGAAGCACCACTGCAAGTCTTCTGTATCCTTTGGACCTTCACATTGACAATGAAGTATAGCTATTACACCAGGATTGAATACGAAAGGAACAATGTCCTTTTGAGAACTAGAGGAGAAACTCTTCTAATGGATTGTGCTTTGAGCTTCTCCTGGGACACCAGTATTAGATTCCGATGCACCACAGCAGGTTTCCTGTATCGCTTGGACGTTCACATTGACCATTGAACACAGATATGTCAACGGGATTAAATACGAAACGCAAAATGCCCACCTAAGTCCAAGAGGGGTGACTCTTCTAATAGTCTGTGCTTCTAGGTTTCCCTGGGAGGCCAGTATTAGATTCTGAAGTACCAGTGCAGGTGTCCTGTATCTCTTGGACCCTCACATTGCCCATAAAACACAGATATTGCATCTGGATTGATTACGAAAGCACAATGCCCACTTAAGTACAACAGGAGTGACTCTTCCAATAGACAGTTTTTTGAACTTCTCCTGGGAGACCAGTATTAGAATTCGATGCAGCACTGCAGGTTTTATGTATCCATTGGGTCTGCACATTGCCCATGGAACACAGATATTTAATCGGGATTGAATACGAACTCACAATGCCCACTTAAGTAGAATAGGAGTGACTCTTCTAATAGTCTGTTCTTTGAACTTCTCCTGGGGGACCAGTATTAGGTTCCGATGCACCAAAGCAGCTTTTCTGTATCGCTCCAACGTTCACATTGACCATGAAACACTGATATTGCATAGGGATTGCATACGAAAGACACAATGCCCACGTAAGTATAAGATGAGTGACTATTCTAATAGTCCATGCTTTGAGCTTCGCATGGGAGACCAGTATTAGTATCCCTTGCACCACTGCAGGTTTCCTGTTTTCCTTGGACATTCACATTGACCATCAAACACACATATTGCAGCGGGATTGAGTACGATAGGAACAATGCCCACTTAAGTACAAGAGAAGTGACTCTTCTAATAGTCTGTGCTTTGAGTTACCCTTGGGAGACCAGTATTAGTATCCCTTGCACTACTGCAGGTTTTCTGTTTTCCTTGGACATTCACATTGACCATCAAACACAGATATTGCATCGGGATTGACTACGATAGGAACAATGCCCACTTAAGTACAAGGGGAGGTACTCTTCTAATAGTCTGTGCTTTGAGTTACCCCAGGGAGACCAGTATTAGATTCCGATGCACCCCTGCAAGCTTTCTGTATCCCTTGGACCTTCTCATTGCCACTGAAATACAGATATTGCATCAGGATTGAATACGAATGGCACAATGCCCACTTAAGTACAGGAGGAGTGACTCTTCTAATAATCTGTGCTTGGAGCTTCTCCTGGGAGACCAGTACTACACTCTAATGCACCACTGCAGGTTATCTGTATCCTTTGCACCTTCACGTTGGCCATGAAACACAGATATTGCATCGGGATTGAATGCGAAAGGCATAATGCCGACATATGTACAAGAGAAGCAATCCTTCTATTAGCCTGTTGTTTGAGCTTCTCCTGAGAGACCCGTTTTAGATTCCGATGCACCACGGCAGGTTTTCTGTATCCCTTGGACGTTCACATTGACCATGTAAGACAGATATTGCATCGACATTGAATACGAAATTCAAAATGCCCACGTAAGTACAAGAGGAGTGAGGCTTCTAATAGTCTGTGCTTTGAGCTTCTCATGGAAGGCCAGTATTTGATTCCGATGCACCACCGCAATTTTCCTGTATCCCTTGCACCCTCACATTGACCATGAAACACAGATATTGCATCTGGATTGAATACGAAAGGCACAATGCCTACTTAAGTACAAGAAGAGTGACTCTTCTAATAGTTAATAGCTTCTCCTGGGGGATCAGTATTGGATTCCGATGAAGCACTGCAGGTATTCGGTATCCCTTGGACCTTCGCAATGGCAATAAAACACAGATATTGCATTGCGATTGAATGCGAAGGGCACAATTCCCAATTAAGTACAAGACGAGTGATTCTTCTTACAGTCTATGCTTTGATCTTCTCCTGGGAGACCAGTATTAGATTCCGATGCACCACTGCATTTTTTCTGTATCCCTTGGTCCTTCACATTGACGATGATACACAGATATTGCATCGGAATGAATACAAAAGGCTCAATGCCGAAATAAGTTCTAGAGGAGTGACTATTCAAATAGCTAATAGCTTTTCCTGGGGCACCAGTGTTAGATTCCGATGAAGCACTGCACGTTTTCTGTATCCCTTGGACTTTCACAATGGCCATGAAACACAGATACTGCATTGGCACTGAATACCAAGGGGAGAATGCTCACTCCAGTACAAGAGGAATGACTCTTCTAATAGTCTGTGCATAGAGCTTCTTTAGGGAGACCAGTATTAGATTCCAATGCACCAATGCAAGTTTCTGTATCCCTTGGACTTTCACATTGACGATGAAACACTGATAATGCGGTCAGGATTGAATACGAAAGGCACAGTTCCCACTTAAGGGCAAGAGGAGTGACTCTTGTCATAGTCTGAACTTTGAGATTCTCCTGGGTAACCAGTATTAAATTCCGATGCACCACTGCAGGTTTCCTGTATCCTTTTAACTATCACATTGACCATGAAACACTGATATTGCAGCGGGATTGCATACGATAGACACAATGCACACTTAAGTATAAGGGGAGGTACACATCTAACAGTCTGTGCTTTGAGTTACCTCAAAGAGAGCAGTATTAGATTCCTAAGCACCCCTGCAAGCTTTCTGTATCCCTTGGACTTTCTCATTGCCAATGAAATACAGATATTGCACCGGGACTGAATGCGAAAGGCACAATGCCCACTTAAGTACGAGAGGAGTTACTCTTCTAATAGACTGTGCTTTGAGTTTCTCTTGGGAGATCAGTATTGGATTTCGATGCACCACTGCTGGCTTTCTGTATCCCTTGAACCTTCACATTGACCATGAACCAAAGATATTGCATCGGAATTGAATACGAAAGGCAAAATACCCACTTAAGTACAATGGGAGTTACTCCTCTAATAGTATGAGTTTCGAGCTTCTCCTGGGAGACCAGTATTAGATTTCAATGCACCACAGCATGTTTCTGTAACTGTCGGACATTCACATTGACCATGACACATAGATATTGCATCGCTATTGGGTAGAAAAGGCACAATGCCCACTTAAGTACAGGAGGAGTGACTCTTCTAATAGTCCATGCTTTGAGCTTGGCCTGGGAGACCAGTATAAGATTCCGAAGCACCACTGCTGGTTTTCTGTATCCCTTGGACCTTCACATTGACCATGAAACACAGAAATAGCATCGGGATTGATTACAAAATGCAAAATGCTGACATCAGTACATTAGGAGTAACATTTCTAATTACCTATGTTTTGAGCTTCTCCTGTCAGTACAGTATTCCGATGCACCACTTCAGGTTTTCTGTATCCCTTGGACGTTCACATTGACTATGAAACTCTGAAATTGCTTCGTGATTCAATAGAAAAGGCACAATGCCCACGTAAGTACAGGAGGGGTGACTCTTCTAATAGTCTGTGCTTTGAGCTTCTCCTGGAAGACCAGTATTTGATTCCGATGCACCACTGCAGGTTTCGTGTATCCCTTGCACCTTCACATTGACCATGAAACACAGGTATTGTATCGAGACTGAATACGAAATGCACAATGCCGACTTAAGTACAAGATGAGTGACTCTTCTAATAGTCAGTGCTTAGAGATTATCCTGGGGATCAGAATTAAATTCCGATGCACCACTGCAGGTTTTCTATATCCCTTGGACCTTCACATTGACCACGAAACACAGATATTGCATCAGGATTGAATACGATTGTCCCAATGCCCACTTAAGTGCAAGAGGAGTAAGTCTTCTAATAGTCTGTGCATTAAGCTTCTCCTGGGAGACCACTATTACATTCCTATGCACAACTGCGTATTTTCTGTATCCCTTGGATATTGACGGAGAAACACACAAAATTGCATCGGGATTGAATACAAAATGCAACAATGCCGACTTAAGTACAAGTTGAGTGACTCTTCTAAAAGACTGTGCTCTGAGTTTCTACTGGGAGACCAGTATTAGATTCTGCTGCACCACTATGTTTTCTGTATACCGTGGACATCCACATTGACCATGAAACACAGATATTGCATCAGGATTGAATACGAAAATCTTAATGCCCACTTAAGTACAAGAGGAGTGACTCTTCTAATAGTCTATGTTTGAACTTCCCCTGGGAGATCAGTATTAGATTCCGATGCACCATTGCAGGTTTCCTCTACCTGCTTGGACCTTTTTATTGACCATGAAACACAGTTATTGCATCGGGATTGAATACGAAAGTCGCAATGCCCACTTAAGTACAAGAGGAGTGACTCTTCTAATAGTCTGTGCATTGAGCTTCTCCTGGGAGACCACTATTAGATTCCGATGTACCACTGCAGGTGTCCATTATCCCTCGGACCTACACATTGACCATGAAACACAGATGTTGCATCTGGATTGAATACGAAAGGCACAATGCCCACTAAGTACAAGAGTAGTGACTCTTCCAATAGACAGTTGTTTGAATTTCTCCTGGGAGACCAGTATTAGAATCCGATGCAGCACTGCAGGTCTTATGTATCGGTTGGATCATAACATTGACCATGGATCACAGATATTACATCGGGTTTGAATACGAACTCTCAATACCCACTTAAGTGCAATAGGAGTGACTCTTCTAAAAGTCTGTGCTATGAGCTCCTCCTGGAAGACCAGTATTAGATCCCGATGCACCACTGCAGGTTTCCCCTACCCCCTTGACTTTCACATTGACCTTGAAACACAGTTATAGCATTGGGATTGAATACGATGGGCACAATGCCCACTTAAGAACAAGAGGAGTGACTTTTCAAATAGTCTGTGCATAGAGATTCTCCTGGGGGACCAGTATTAGGTTGCGATACACCACTACAAGTTTTCTGTTTCCCTTGGACTTTAACATTGACCATGAAACACATATATTGCATCGGGATTGAATACGAAACGCACAATGCCCACTTAAGTACAAGAGGACAATCTCTTCTAATAGTCTGAGTTTGGGCTACTCCTGGGAGACCAGTATTAGATTCCAATACACCACTGGAGCAATCCTGTATCCCTAGGACCATCACATTGACCATGAAACACAGAAATTGCTTCGGGATTGATTATGAAAGGCACAATGCCCAAATAAGTACAAGAGGAGTAACGCTCCTAATTTTCTGTGTTTTGAGCTTCATCTGGGAGACCAGTATTAGAACCCGATGAACCACTCCAGGTTTTCTTTATCCTTCGGACCTTGACATTGATATGAAACACAGATATTTCATCGGGATTGAATACGAAAGGCACATTGCCCACTTAAGTACAAGAGGAGTTATTCTTCTAATAGACTGTGCTTTGAGCTTCTCCTGGGAGACCCATATTAGATTCCACTGCACCACTGCAGGTTTCCTGTTTCCTTTGGACCTTCAGGTTGAGCATGAAACACAGATATTGCATCGGGATTGAATACGAAAAGCACAATGCCCACTTAGTTACAAGACGACTGAATCTTCTAATGGTCTGCGCTTTGAGCCTCTCCTGGGCGACCAGTATTAGATTCCGATGCATCGCTGCATATGTTCTGTATCACTCGGACACTCACATTGACCATGATACACAGATATTGCATCGGGATTGAATACGAAAATCACAATGCCCACTTAACTACAAGAGGAGTGACTTTTCTAATAGTCTGTGCATGGACCTTCTCCTGGGAGACCACTATTAGATTCCTATGTACAACTGCAGTTTTTCTGTATCCCTTGGACCTTCACATTGACGGAGAAACACATAAAATTGCATCGGGATTGAAATCCAAAATGCACAATGGCATCTTAAGTACAAGTTGAGTGACTCTTCTAAAAGACTGTGTTTTGAGTTTCGACTGGGAGACCAGTATTAGATTCTGCTGCACCACTGTAAGTTTTCTGTATACCGTGGACATTCACATTAACCATGAAACGCAGATATTGCAACGGGATTGAATACGAAAGGCAGAATGCCGACTTAAGTAATAGAGGAGTGACTCTTCTAATAGTCTGTGCTCTGAGCGTCTCCTGGGAGACCAGTACTAGATTCCGATACATCACAGCAGGTTTACTGTATCCCTTGAACCTTCACATTGACCATGATACATAGATACTGCATAGGGATTGAATACGAAGATCACAATGCCCACTTAAGTACAAGAGGAGTGAGGAGTGACTCCTCTAAAATTCTGTGGTCGGGCTTTTCCTGGTGGACCGGTATTAGATTCCGATGCACCACTGCAGGTTTCCTCTACCCGCTTGGACCATCACATTGACCACGGAGTACAGGTATTGCATCGGGATCGAATACGATAGGCCCAATGCCCACTTAAGAACAAGAGGAGTGACTCTTCGAATAGTCTGTTCTATGAGCTTCCCCTGGGTGACCAGTAACAGATTCCGATGCACCACTGCAAGTTTTCTCTATCGCTTGGACTTTCACATTGACCATGAAACACCGATATTTTATCGGGATTGAATACGAAATACACAAAGAACACTTAAGCGCAAGGGGAGTTATTCTTCTTATTGTCTGTGCTTTGAGCTTCTCCTGTGATATCATTATTAAATTCCGATGCACCACTGCGGCTTTTCTGTATACCTTGGAACTTCACATTGACTATCAAACTCAGATATTGCATCGGGTTTGAATTCGAAAGGCACAATGATGACTTAAGAACAAGAGGAGTGACTCATCAAATAGTCTGTGCTTTGAGCTTCTTCTGGGAGACCAGTATTAGATTCAGCTGCATCACTGTAAGTTTTCCGTATACCGTGGACATTCACATAAACCATGAAACACAGATATTGCATTGGGATTGAATACAAAAGGCAGAATGCCGACTTAAGTAATAGAGGAGTGACTCTTCTAATAGTCTGTGCTCTGAGCGTCTCCTGGGAGACCAGTACTAGATTCCGATGCATCACAGCAGGCTTTCTGTATGCCTTAAACCTTCACATTGACCATGATACATAGATATTGCATAGGGATTGAATACGTAAATCATAATGTCCACTTAAGTACAAGAGGAGTGACTCTTCTAATATTCTGTGTTCGGGCTTGTCCTGGTGGACCGGTATTAGATTCCGATGCACCACTGCATGCTTTCTGTATCCCTTAGATCTTCACATATTCCATGAAACACAGATATTGCATCAGGATTGAATACGAAAGGCACAATGCTCACTGTGCTTTGAGCTTCTCCTGTGAAACCACTATTAGATTCCAATGCACCACTACAGGTTATCTGTATCCCTTGGATTATGACATTGAAAATGAACCATAGATATTGCATTGGGATTGAATACGAAAGGCACAATGCCCACCTAAGTAGAAGAGGAGTGACTCTTCTATTAGTCTGAACATTGGGCTTCTCCTGGGAGACCAGTGTTAGATTCCGCTGCACCACTACAGGTTTTCTGTATCCCTTGGACTTTCACATTGACCATGAAACACAGATATGGCACCGGGATTGAATACGAAATGCACAATGCCCATTTATGTACAAGAGGAGAGACTTTTCTAATAGTCTGTGTTTGAGATTCTCCTGGCGCACCAGTATAAGATTCCAATGCTCACTGCAGGTTTTCTGTGTCCCTTGGACCCTCACTTTAACCATGAAACACAGTTGCTGCATCGGGATTGAGTATAAAATGCACAATGCCCACTTAAGTACAACAGGAGTGACTCATCTAATGGTCTGTGATTTGAGCTTTTCCTGGGAGACCAGTAATAGATTGAGATGCAACGCTGCAGGTATTCTGTATCCCTTGGACCTTCATATTGACCATGAAATACATTTATTATATGAGGATTGAATACGACTGGCACAATGCCCACTGAAATACAAGAGGAGTGACTCTTCTAATAGTTTGTGCTTTGAACTTCCCTGGCGGTCCAGTATTAGATTCCGATTCAACACTGTAGGTTTCCTGTATCCCTTGGCCCTTCACATTGACCATGAAACACAGATATGGCATCGGGATTGAATACGATAGGCACAATTCCCACTTAAGTACAAGAGGAGTGTCTCTTCAAATAGTCTGTGCTTTGAGCATCTCCTGGGAGACCAGCATTAGATTCCGATGCAACACTGCAGGTTTCCTGTATCACTAGGATTTTTTCCCTGACCATGAAACACACATATTGCATCGGGATTTAATACAAAGGCACAATGCCCACTTAAGTACGGGAGGAGCGACTCTTCTAATAGTCTGTGGTTTGAGCTTCTCATGGGAGACCAGTATTAGCTTACGAAGCACCACTACAGGATTTCTGTATCGCTTGGACTTTCACATTGTCCACGAAACAGAGATACTGCATCGGCATTGAATACAAAATGCACATTGCCCACATAAGTACAAGAGGAGTGACTCTTCTAGTAGTGTTAGATTTGAGTTTTTCCTGGGAGAGAAGTATCAGATTCCGATGCAACACTACACGTTTTCTGTATCGCTTGGACTTTCACATTGACCACGAAACACAGATAATGCATCGGGATTGAATACGAAAGGCACAATGCACACTTAAGTACAAGAGGAGGGACTCTTCTAATAGTCTTTGCCTTGAGCTTCTCCTGGGAGGCCAATATTAGATTCCGATGCAACACTGCAGGATTCCTGTATCTCAAGGACCTTCACATTGACCATGAAACAGAGATATTGCATCGGGATTGAAGACGAAAGGCACAATGCTCACTTAAGTATAAGAGGAATGACTCTTCTAACAGTCTGTGCTTTGAGCTTCTCCTGGGGGACCAGTATTTGATTTCGATGCACCACTACAGCTTTTCTGTATCCCTAGGACCTTCCCATTGACCTTGAAAGACAGATATTGCATCAAGATTGAATACGAGAGGCACAATGCCCACTGATGTTCAAGAGGAGTGACTCTTCTAATAGTCTGTGCTTTGAGCTTCTCCTGGGAGACCAGTATTAAATTCCGATGCACCACTGCAGGTTTTCTGTACCTCTTGGACCTTCACATCAAACAGATATTACATCGGGATTGAATACGAAAGCCATAATGCCTACATATTTACAAGATGAGTGACTCTTCTAGTAGTCTTTGCTTTGAGCATCTCCTGGGATTGAATACGAAATGTATAATGCCCACTTAAACACAAGAGAAGTGAGTCTTCTAATAGTCTGTTCTTAGAGCTTCTTCTGGGAGAATAGTATTAGATTCCGTTGCAACACTGCAGGTTTCCTGTATCCCTAAGACCTTCACATTGACCATGAAACACAGATATTACATCGGAATGATTACGAAAGCTACAATGCCCACTAAGGTAGAAGAGGAGTGACTCTCCTAATAGATTGTGCTTTGAGCTTCTCCCACTGAAGAACAAGAGGAGTGACTCTTGTAATAGACCGTGCTTTGAGCTTCTCCTGGGAGAGCACTATTAGATTCCGCTGCACCACTGCAGGTTTTCTGTGTCATTTGGACCTTCACATTGAGCATGAGATGCAGATATTGCATCGGGATTGATTACGGTTGGCTCAATGCCCACTTAAGTACAAGAGGAGTGACTCTTCTAATAGTCTGTGCTTTGAGTTTCTCCTGGGAGACCAGTATTACATTCCGATGCACCACTACAAGATTTTTGTATCGCTTTGACTTTCGCACTGACCATGATACACAAAAGTTGCATTATGATAGAATATGAAAGCGCAATGCCCACTTAAGTACAAGAGGAGTGACTCATCTAATTGTCTGTGTTTGGGCATCTCACGGAAGACCAGTATTAGATTCCGGTGCTATACTGCATGTTTACTGTTCCCCTTGGACCTTCACATAGACCATGAAACACAGATACTACATCGGTAATGGATACGAAAGGCACAAAGCCCACATCAGTACAGGAGGAGTGACTCTTCTAACGTTCTGCGCTTTGAGCTTCTCCTGGAAGACCAGTGTTAGATTCCGATGCACCACTGCAGGTTTTCTGTATCCCTTGAACCTTCACATTGGCCAAGATACACGGATTTTGCATCGGGACTGAATATGAATGGCAGAATGCCCACTTAAGTACAAGAGGTGTGACTCTTGTAATAGTCTGCTCTTTGAGCTTCTCCTGGGTGACCAGTATTAGATTCCTATGCGCCACTGTAGGTTTTCTGTATCCCTTGGACATTCACATTGACCGTGAGACACAGATATTTATCGGGATTGAATACGAAATGCACAAAGCCCAATTATGCGCAAGAGGAGTTATTCTTTTTTTTTTTTTTTTACTCCGCAAGCCACCCAACGGTGTGTGGCGGAGGGCACTTTACGTGCCACTGTCATTACCTCCCTTTCCTGTTCCAGTCACGTATGGTTCGCGGGAAGAACGACTGTCTGAAAGCCTCCGTGCGCGCTCTAATCTCTCTAATTTTACATTCGTGATCTCCTCGGGAGGTGTAAGTAGGGGGAAGCAATATATTTGATACCTCATCCAGAAACGCACCCTCTCGAAACCTGGCGAGCAAGTTACACCGCTATGCAGAGCGCCTCTCTTGCAGAGTCTGGCACTTGAGTTTATTAAACATCTCCGTAACGCTATCACGGTTACCAAATAACCCGGTAACGAAACGCGCCGCTCTTCTTTGGATCTTCTCTATCTCTTCCGTCAACCCGACCTGGTACGGATCCCACACTGATGAGCAATAATCAAGTATAGGTCGAAGGAGTGTTTTGTAAGCCACCTCCTCTGTTGATGGACTACATTTTCTAAGCACTCTCCCAATGAATCTCAACCTGGTACCCGCCTTACCAACAATTAATTTTATATGATCATTCCACTTCAAATCGTTCTGCACGCATACTCCCAGATATTTTACAGACGTAACTGCTACCAGTGTTTGTTCCGCTATCATATAATCATACAATAAAGGATCCTTCTTTCTATGTATTCGCAATACATTACATTTGTCTATGTTAAGGGTCAGTTGCCACTCCCTGCACCAAGTGCCTATCCGCTGCAGATCTTCCTGCATTTCGCTACAATTTTCAAATGCTGCAACTTCTCTGTATACTACAGCATCATCCGCGAAAAGCCGCATGGAACTTCCGACACTATCTACTAGGTCATTTATATATATTGTGAAAAGCAATGGTCCCATAACACTCCCCTGTGGCACGCCAGAGGTTACTTTAACGTCTGTAGACGTCTCTCCATTGATAACAACATGCTGTGTTCTGTTTGCTAAAAACTCTTCAATCTAGCCACACAGCTGGTCTGATATTCCGTAGGCTCTTACTTTGTTTATCAGGCGACAGTGCGGAACTGTATCGAACGCCTTCCGGAAGTCAAGAAAAATAGCATCTACCTGGGAGCCTGTATCTAATATTTTCTGGGTCTCATGAACAAATAAGGCGAGTTGGGTCTCACACGATCGCTGTTTCCGGAATCCATGTTGATTCCTACATAGTAGATTCTGGGTTTCCAGAAATGACATGATACGCGAGCAAAAAACATGTTCTAAAATTCTACAAGAGATCGACGTAAGAGATATAGGTCTATAGTTTTGCGCATCTGCTCGACAACCCTTCTTGAAGACTGGGACTATCTGTGCTCTTTTCCAATCATTAGGAACCCTCCGTTCCTCTAGAGACTTGCGGTACACGGCTGTTAGAAGGGGGGCAAGTTCTTTCGCGTACTCTGTGTAGAATCGAATTGGTATCCCGTCAGGTCCAGTGGACTTTCCTCTATTGAGTGATTCCACTTGCATTTCTATTCCTTGGACACTTATTTCGATGTCAGCCATTTTTTCGTTTGTGCGAGGATTTAGAGAAGGAACTGCAGTGCGGTCTTCCTCTGTGAAACAGCTTTGGAAAAAGGTGTTTAGTATTTCAGCTTTACGCGTGTCATCCTCTGTTTCAATGCCATCATCATCCCGTAGTGTCTGCATATGCTGTTTCGAGCCACTTACTGATTTAACGTAAGACCAGAACTTCCTAGGATTTTCTGTCAAGTCGGTACATAGAATTTTACTTTCGAATTCAATGAACGCTTCACGCATAGCCCTCCTTATGCTAACTTTGACATCGTTTAGCTTCTGTTTGTCTGAGAGGTTTTGGCTGCGTTTAAACTTGGAGTGGAGCTCTCTTTGCTTTCGCAGTAGTTTCCTAACTTTGTTGTTGTACCACGGTGGGTTTTTCCCGTCCCTCACAGTTTTACTCGGCACGTACCTGTCTAAAACGCATTTTACGATTGCCTTGAACTTTTTCCATAAACACTCAACATTGTCAGTGTCGGAACAGAAATTTTCGTTTTGATCTGTTAGGTAGTCTGAAATCTGCCTTCTATTACTCTTGCTAAACAGATAAACCTTCCTCCCTTTTTTTATATTCCTATTAACTTCCATATTCAGGGATGCTGCAACGGCCTTATGATCACTGATTCCCTGTTCTGTACATACAGAGTCGAAAAGTTCGGGTCTGTTTGTTATCAGTAGGTCCAAGATGTTATCTCCACGAGTCGGTTCTCTGTTTAATTGCTCGAGGTAATTTTCGGATAGTGCACTCAGTATAATGTCACTCGATGCTCTGTCCCTACCACCCGTCCTAAACATCTGAGTGTCCCAGTCTATATCTGGCAAATTGAAATCTCCACCTAAGACTATAACATGCTGAGAAAATTTATGTGAAATGTATTCCAAATTTTCTCTCAGTTGTTCTGCCACTAATGCTGCTGAGTCGGGAGGTCGGTAAAAGGAGCCAATTATTAACCTAGTTCGGTTGTTTAGTGTAACCTCCACCCATAATAATTCACAGGAACTATCCACTTCTACTTCACTACAGGATAAACTACTACTAACAGCGACGAACACTCCACCACCGGTTGCATGCAATCTATCCTTTCTAAACACCGTCTGTACCTTTGTAAAAATTTCGGCAGAATTTATCTCTGGCTTAAGCCAGCTTTCTGTACCTATAACGATTTCAGCTTCGGTGCTTTCTATCAGCGCTTGAAGTTCCGGTACTTTACCAACGCAGCTTCGACAGTTGACAATTACAATACCGATTGCTGCTTGGTCCCCGCATGTCCTGACTTTGCCCCGCACCCGTTGAGGCTGTTGCCCTTTCTGTACTTGCCCAAGGCCATCTAACCTTCTTAGAGTCTGTGTTTGAGCTTCTCCTGCGATCCCAGTATTAGATTCCAATGCATCACTGCAGGTTTTCTGAATCCCTTGGAACTTCACATTGACCATCAAACACAGATATTGCATCGGGTTGAATTCGAAAGGCACAATGTACACGTAAGTATAAGAGGCGTGACTCTTCTAATAGTCTGTGCTTTGAACTCCTCCTGGGAGACCAGTATATGATTTCGATGCACCATTGCAGATTTTCTGTATCCCTAGGACCTTCACATTGAACAAGAAACATAGATATTGCATTGGGATTGAATACGAAAGGCACAATGCCCACTTAGGTACAAGAGGAGTGGCTCTTCTAATAGTCTGTGCTTTGAGTTAGTCCTGGGAGACCAGTGTTAGACTCCGATTCATTACTGCAAGTTCTCTGTATCAGTTGGACCTTCACATTGACCTTGAAAACAGATATTGCATCGGGATTGAATACGAAAGTCACAATGCCCACTTAAGTATATTAGGAGTGACGCTTCTAATAGGTCGTTCTTTTTGCTTCTCCTTGGAGACCCGTATTAGATTCCACTGCACCTCTGCAGGGTTCCTGTAACCTTGGACCTTCACATTGACCATGAAATACAGATATTGCTTCGGAAGTGAATACGATTGGCCCAATGCCCACTTAAGTACAAGAGGAGTGACTCTTCTAATAGTCTGTGCTTTGAACTTCTCCTGCGAGACCAGAAATAGATTCCGGTGCACCACTGCAGGTTTCCTGTATACCTTGGGCATTCACAAGGACCATGAAACACAGATATTACATCGGAATGATTACGAAAGCTACAATGCCCACTAAGGTAGAAGAGGAGTGACTCTCCTAATAGATTGTGCTTTGAGCATCTCCTGGGAGGCCAGTATTACATTCAGATGATACACTGGAGGTTTCCTGTACCCCTAAGACCTTCAAATTGACCATAAAACACAGATATTGCATCGGAATGATTACGAAAGCTACAATGCCCACTGAGGTAGAGGAGGAGTAACTCTTCTAATAGTCTGTGCTCTGAGCTTCTCCTGGGAGACCGGTATTAGATTCCGAAACAACACTGCAAGTTGTCTGTATCCCTTGGACGTTCACATTGACCAGGAAAGACAGATATTGCATCGGGATTGAATACGAAAGGGACAATGCCCACTTAAGTATAGTAGGAGTGACTCTTCTAATAGACTGTGCTTTGAGCTTCTCCTGGGAGGCCCGTATTAGCTTCCAATGCGCCATTGCAGGTTTCCTGTATGACTTGGATCTTCACATTGACCATGAAACACAGATATTGCATCGGGATTGAATGCGAAAGGCATAATGCCCACTTAGGTACAAGACGAATGATTCTTCCAATAGTCTGTGTTTGGGCTTATCCAGGGAGAAAAATATTAGATTCCTGTGAACCACTTCAGGTTTTCTGTATCCATTGGACGTTAACATTCACGATGAAATACCGAAATTGCAACGGGATTGGATACGAAATGCACAATGCCCACCTAACTATAAAAGGAGTTACTCTTCTAATAGTCTTTGCTTTGAGCATCTCCAGGGAGGCCAGTATTAGATTCAGATGCAACACTGCAGGTTTCCTGTTTCCCTAAGACCTTCACATTGCCCATGAAACACAGATATTGCATCGGGAATGATTACGAAAGTCACAATTCCCACTAAGGTAGAAGAGGAGTGACTCTTCAAATAGTCTGTGCTTTGAGCTTGTCCTGGGAGACCAATATTAGATTCCGATATACCACTTCAAGTTCTCTGTATCCCTTGGACCTTCACATTGACTATGAAAGACAGATATTGCATTGGGATTGAATACGAGAGAGACAATGCCCACTTAAGTATAGTAGGAGTGACTCTTCTAATAGGCTGTGATTTGAGCTTCTTCTGGGAGACCAGTATTAGATTTCCTTGCACCATTGCAGGTTTCCTGTATCTCTTGCACCTTCACATTTACCATGAAACACAGATGTTGCTTCGGGATTGAATGCGAATGGCACAATGCCAACTTATGAACAAGAGGAGTGACTCTTCTAACAGTCTATGCTTTGAGATTCTCCTTGGAGACCAGTATTTGATTACGATGCACCACTGAAGGTTTTTTGTATCCCTTGCACCATCACATTGGCCATGACAGACAGATATTGCATCGGGATTGAATACGGGAGGCACAATGCCGACTGAAGTACAAGAGGAGTGACTCTTGTAATTGACCGCGCTTTGAGCTTCTCCTGGGAGATCACTATTAGGTTCCGGTGCACCACTGGAAGTTTTCTATATCATTTGGACCTTCACATTGAGCATGAAATGCAGATATTGCATCGGGATTGAATACGATTTGCCCAATGCCCACTTAAGTACAAGAGGAGTTACCCTTCCAATAGTCTGTGTTTAGGCTTCTCAAGGGAAAAAATATTAGATTCCTGTGAACCACTTCAGGTTTTCTGTATCCATTGTACGTTCACAGTGACGATGAAACACCGAAATTGCAACGAAATTGGATACGAAATGCACAATCCCCTCCTAACTACAAAAGGAGTTACTCTTCTAATAGTCTTTGCTTTGAGCAACTCCTGGGAGGCCAGTATTAGATTCAGATGCAACACTGCAGGTTTCCTGTATCCCGAAGACCTTCACATTGCCCATGAAATACAGATATTGCATCGGGAATGATTACGAAAGTCACAATGCTTACTAAGGTACAAGAGGAGGGACTCTTCAAATAGTCTGTGCTTTGAGCTTCTCCTGGGAGACCAGTATTAGATTCCCTTGCACCATTGCAGGTTTCCTGTATGTCTTGGACCTTCACACATACCATGAAACACAGACAGTGCATCGGGATTTAATGCGAAAGGCACAATGCCTATTTGTGAACAAGAGGAGTGACTCTTCTAATACTCTATGCTTTGAGCTTCTCCTTGGAGACCAGTATTTGATTACGATGCACCACTGAAGGGTTTTTGTATCCCTTGCACCTTCACATTGACCATGACAGACAGATATTGCATCCGGATTGAATACGGGACTCAGAATGCCCACGGAAGCACAAGAGGAGTGACTCTTCTAATAGACCGTGCATTGAGTTTCTCCTGGGAGACCAGTATAAGATTCTGTAACCCTTATACTCTCATAATGAGCATGAAACACAGATATTGCATCTGGATTGAATACGATTGGCCCAATGCCAACATAAGTCCAAGAGGAGTGACTTATATAACAGCCTTTGCTTTGAGTTCTTCCTGGGAAACCAGTATTAGATTCCGATGCAACACTACACGTTTTCTGTATCGCTTGGACTTTCACATTGACCACGAAACACAGATATTGTATCGGTATTGAATACGAAAGGCACAATGCACACATAAGTACAAGAGGAGTGACTCTTCTAATTGTCTTTGCTTTGAGCTTCTCCTGGGAGACCAGTATTAGATTCCGATGCTACACTACAGGATTCCTGTATCCCTAGGACCTTCACACTGACCATGAATTAGAGATATTGCATCGGGATTGAAAACGAAAGGCACAATGCTCATTTATGTATAAGAGGAATTTCTCTTCTAATAGTTGTGCTTTGAGCATCTCCTGGGGGACCAGTATTTGATTACGATGCACAATTACAGGTCCTGTATCCCTAGGACCTTCCCATTGAACATGAAACACAGATATTGCTTCGGGTCTGATTACGAAAGGCACAATGCCTATTTAAGAACAACACGAGTGACTCTTCTAATAGTTTTTGCTTTGAGCTTCTCCTGGGAGACCAGTATTAGTTTCCGAAGCACCAATGCAGGTTTTATATATCTCTTGGACCTTCAAATTGTGCATGACACACAGATATTGCATCGGGATTGAATACGATTGGCCCAATGCCCACATAAGTACACGAGGAGTGACTCTTCTAATAGTCTTTGCTTTGAGCTTTTCCTGGGAGACCAGTATTAGATTCCGATGAACCACTGCAGGTTTTCTGTATCCCTTGGACCTTCACATTAACCATGAAACACAGTTATTGCATCGGGATTGAATACAAAGGGGTCAATGCCCGCTTAAGTACAAAAGGAGTGACTCTTCTAATAGTCTTTGCTTTGAGCATCTCGTGGGAGGCCAGTATTAGATTCAGATGCAACACTGCAGGTTTCCTGTATCCCTAAGACCTTCAAATTGACGAGGAAGCACAGATATTGCATCGGGGATGATTACGAAAGTCACAATGCCCACTAAGGCAGAAGAGGAGTGACTCTTCTAATAGTCTGTGCTTTAAGCTTCTCCTGGGAGGCCAGTATTAGATTCCGAAACACCACTGCAAGTTCTCTGTATCCCTTGGACTTCACATTGACCATGGCAGACAGATATTGCATTGGCACTGAATATGGGAGGCACAAAGCCCACTGAAGTACAAGAGGAGTGACTCTTCTAATAGACCGTGCCTTGAGCTTCTCCTGTTAGACCAGTTTTACATTCCGATACGACACTGCAGGTTTTCTGTATCCCTTGGACCTTCACATTGAGCACGAATCACAGATATTGCATCGGGATTGAATACGAAAGGCACAATGCTTACTTAAGTATAACAGGAAGTTATCTTCTAATAGTCTGTGCTTTGAGCATCTCCTGGGGGCCAGTATTAGATTACGATGCACCACTACAGGTTTCCTGTATCCCTAGGACCTTCACAATGAGCATCAAAGACAGATATTGCATCGAGATTGAATATGAGAGGCACAATGCCCACTGAAACTCATGAGGAGTGACTCTTCTAATAGTCTGTGCTTTCAGCATCTCCTGGGAAACCAGTATTAGATTCCAATGCACCATTTCAGGTTTCGTGTACCTCTTGGACCTTCACATTGACCATGCAACACAGATATAACATCGTGATTGAATACGAAAGTCACAATGCCTACTTATTTACAAGAGGAGCGACTCTTCTCGTAGTTAGTGCTTTGAGCTTCTCCTTGGAGACCAGTATTAGATTCCGATATACCACTGAAAGTTCTCTGTATATCTTGGACCTTCGCATTGACCATGAGACACAGATATTGCGTCGGGATTGAATACGAAACGGACAATGCCCACTTGAGTATAGTAGGAGTGACTCTGCTAGTAGGCTGTGATTTGAGCTTCTCCTGGGAGACCAGTATTAGATTCCGATGCACCACTGCAGATTCTCTGTATCCCTTGGACCTTTACATTGACCATGAAACCACATATTTCATTGGGATTAAATACGAAAGGCACAAAGCCCACTTAAGTACAAGAGGAATGACTTTTCTAATGGTCTGTGTGTGGGCTTCTCCTGGGAGAACAATATTAGATTCCTGTGTACCACTTAAAATTTTCTGTATCCCTTGGACGTTCGCATTGACAATGAAACACCGAAATTGCATCGGGATTGAATACGAAATGTACAATGCCCACCTAAGTACAAGAGGAGTTTCTCTTCTAATAGTCTGTGCTTCGAGCGTCTCCTGGGAGACCCGTATTAGATTCGAATGCACCACTGCAGGTTTTCTGTATCACTTGGACCTTCACATTGACCATGAAAGACAGATATTGCATCGGGATTGAATACGATTGTCCCAATGCCCACTTAAGTACAAGAGGTGAGTATCTTCTAACAGTCTGTGCTTTGAGCTTCTCCAGAGAGACCAGTATTAGATTCCAATGCCCCATTGCAGGTTCTCTGTATCGCTTGGACATTTGCACTGACCATGAATCACAGATATTTCATCGGGATTGAATACAAAAGGCACAATGCCCATTTAAGTACAAGAGGAATGAGTCTTCTAATATTCTGTGTTTGGGCTTCTCCTGGGAGAACAATATTAGATTCCTGTGAATGTCTTCCAGTATTCTGTATCGCTTGGACGTTCACATTGACGATGAAACACCGAAATTGCATTGGGATAGAATACGAAAGGCACAATTCATACTTAAGTACAAGGAGAGTGACTCTTCTAATAGTCTGTGCCTTGATCCTCTCCTGGGAGACCGGTGTTAGATTTTTATGTACCACTGCAGCTTTTCTGCATCCCTTGGACCTTCAAATTGACCAAGGAACAGAGTTATTGCATCGGGATTGAATACAAAAGGCACAATGCACACTTAAGTACAAGGGGAATGACTCTTTTAATAGTGTGTGTTTGAGCTTTGCCTTGGAGACCAGTATTTGATTCCGATGCACCACGTCAAGTTTTCTGTATCCCTTGGACCTTCACACTGACCATGAAAGTTAGGTATTGCACCGGCATTGAATACGAAAGGCACAATGCCCACTTCAGCGCAAGAGGAGTGACTCTTCTAATAGTCTGTGCTTTGAGCTTCTCCTGGGAGACCAGTATTAGATTCCGATGCACTACAGCGGGTTTTATGTATCCATTGAACATTCACATTGACGATGAAACATAGATATTTTATCGGCATTGAATACGAGATGCAAAAAGCCCACTGAAGGACAAGAGGAGTTATTCTTCTTATAGTATGTGCTTTGAGCATCACCTGGAATACCAGTATTAGATTTTGATGCATCACTGCAAATTTTCTGTATCCCTTGGAACTTCACATTGACCATCAAGCACAGATATTGCGTCGGGACTGAATTCGAAAGGCACAATGAACACTTAAGTACAAGAGGACTGCCTCTTCTAATTGTCTGTGCTTTGAGCTTCTCCTGGGAGACCAGTATTAGATTCGATGCGCCACTGCATGTTTTCTGTATCCCATGGACCTTCACATTGATCAAGAAACACTGATATTGCATGGGAAATGAATACGAATGGCAGAATGCCCACTTAAGTACAAGAGGAGAGACACTTCTAATAGTCTGTGCTTTGTGCCCGTCCTGGGGGAGTAATATTAGATTTCGATGCACCACAGCAAATTCTCTGTATCTCTTGGACCTTCACATTGACCATGAATTACAGATATTGCATCGGGAATGAATACGGAAGCCACAATGCCAACTTAAGTACAAGAGGAGTGAATCTTCTCGTAGTCTGTGGTCGAGCTTCTCCTGGGAGGCCAGTATTAGATAACGATGCACCACTGCAGTTTTCCTGTATCCATTGGAAATTCACATTGACCATGAAACACAGTCATCGCATTGGGTTTGAATACGAAAGGCACAGTGCCACCGTAAGTACAAGAGGAGTTACTCCTCTAATACTCCATGTTTGGGCTTCTCCTGGGAGACGAGTATTAGATTACGATGCACCACTGCAGGTTTCCTGTATCTTTTGGACCTTCACATTGACCATGAAACACAGATATTGCGTCGGGATTGAATACGAAATGCACATTTGCCCACGTAAGTACTGGGCGCGGTTGGGCCACCCTCTCCCCAAGGGGAGTGGCGGGTTCAGCGGCTTTCGCGGCGCACGAGGCGGCGGGTCAATCTGGAGGCTGGCCGTGTGGCATCGCCGGCTCTGCCTGTGAGTGGACATGTGGCTGCTCCTTCAGCAAGGTCCGAGCAGGCACACGGGGGGAGGGGTTTATTAGTTATTGGGAGCTCCAACGTTAGGCGGGCGATGGAGCCCCTTAGGGAAATAGCGGGAAGGTCGGGGAAGAAGGCCAGCGTTCACTCTGTCTGCTTGCTGGGGGAGTCTCATCCGAGATGTGGAGGAGGCCCTACCGGCGGCGATAGAGAGCACTGGGTGCACCCGACTGCAAATTGTTGCTCATGTCGGCACCAATGACTCCTGCCGTCTGGGTTCAGAGGTCATCCTCAGTTCATACAGACGGTTGGCGGAATTGGTGAAGGCGGAAAGCCTCACTCGCGGGGTGAAATCAGAGCTAACTATTTGTAGTATCGTTCCCAGAACCGATCGCGGTCCTCTGGTTTGGAGCCGAGTGGAAGGCTTAAACCAGAGGCTCAGACGATTCTGCGGAGATCTGGGGTGCAAATTTCTCGACCTCCGCTATCGGGTGGAGAAATGTAGGGTCCCCCTGAATAGGTCAGGGGTGCACTACACGCCGGAAGCGGCTACAAGGGTAGCGGAGTACGTGCGGAGTGCACATGGGGGTTTTTTAGGTTGGAGAATTCCCTCCCTAGGCCCGACAAGACGCCTCCTGAGACGCGGCAAGGTAGGAGTAGGCAAAATGCAACAGGGAATAACAATATTAATGTGCTAATAGTAAACTGCAGGAGCGTCTATAGAAAGGTCCCAGAACTGCTCTCATTAATAAACGGTCACAATGCCCATATAGTACTAGGGACAGAAAGTTGGCTGAAACCAGACGTAAACAGTAATGAAATCCTAAACTCGGATTGGATTGTATACCGCAGAGACAGGCTGGACAGTGAAGGGGGAGGCGAGTTTATAGCGATAAGAAGTGCAATAGTATCGAAGGAAATTGACGGAGATCCGAAATGTGAAATGATTTGAGTGAAGGTCACGGTTAAAGCAGGCTCAGACATGGTAATTGGATGTCTCTATAGGCCCCCTGGCTCAGCAGCTGTTGTGGCTGAGCACCTGAAGGATAATTTGGAAAATATTTCGAGTAGATTTCCCCACCATGTTATAGTTCTGGGTGGAGATTTTAATTTGCCGGATATAGACTGGGAGACTCAGACGTTCATAACGGGTGGCAGGGACAAAGAATCCAGTGAATTTTTTTTAAGTGCTTTATCTGAAAACTACCTTGAGCAGTTAAACAGAGAACCGACTCGTGGCGATAACATATTAGACCTTCTGGTGACAATCAGACCCGAACTATTTGAAAAAGTTAACGCAGAACAGGGAATCAGTGATCGTAAAGCGGTTACAGCATCGATGATTTCAGCGGTAAATAGGAATATTAAAAAGGATAGGAGGATTTTTCTGTTTAGAAAAAGTGACAAAAAGCAGATTTCAGAGTACCTGTTGGCTCAACACAAAAGTTTTGTCTCAAGTACAGATAGTGTTGAGGATCAGTGGACAAAGTTCAAAACCGTCGTACATAATGCGTTAGATGAGTATGTGCCAAGCAAGATCGTAAGAGATGGAAAAGAGCCACCGTGGTACAACAACCGAGTTAGAAAACTGCTGCGGAAGCAAAGGGAACTTCACAGCAAACATAAACATAGCCAAAGCCTTGCAGACAAACAAAAATTACGCGAAGCAAAATGTAGTGTGAGGAGGGCTATGCGAGAGGCGTTCAATGAATTCGAAAGTAAAGTTCTATGTACTGACTTGGCAGAAAATCCTAAGAAATTTTGGTCTTATGTCAAAGCGGTAGGTGGATCAAAACAAAATGTACAGACACTCTGTGACCAAAATGGTACTGAAACAGAGGATGACAGACTAAAGGCCGAAATACTAAATGTCTTTTTCCAAAGTTGTTTCACAGAGGAAGATTGCACTGTAGTTCCTTCTCTAGATTGTCGCACAGATGACAAAATGGTAGATATCGAAATAGACGACAGAGGGATAGAGAAACAATTAAAATCGCTCAAAAGAGGAAAGGCCTCTGGACCTGATGGGATACCAGTTCAATTTTACACAGAGTACGCGAAGGAACTTGCCCCCCTTCTTGCAGCGGTGTACCGTAGGTCTCTAGAAGAGCGTAGCGTCCCAAAGGATTGGAAAAGGGCACAGGTCATCCCCGTTTTCAAGAAGGGACGTCGAGCAGATGTGCAGAACTATAGACCTATATCTCTAACGTCGATCAGTTGTAGAATTTTGGAACACGTATTGTGTTCGAGTATAATGACTTTTCTGGAGACTAGAAATCTACTCTGTAGGAATCAGCATGGGTTTCGAAAAAGACGGTCATGTGAATCCCAGCTCGCGCTATTCGTCCACGAGACTCAGAGGGCCATAGACACGGGTTCACAGGTAGATGCCGTGTTTCTCGACTTCCGCAAGGCGTTCGATACAGTTCCCCACAGTCGTTTAATGAACAAAGTAAGAGCATATGGACTATCAGACCAATTGTGTGATTGGATTGAGGAGTTCCTAGATAACAGGACGCAGCATGTCATTCTCAATGGAGAGAAGTCTTCCGAAGTAAGAGTGATTTCAGGTTTTCCGCAGGGGAGTGTCATAGGACCGTTGCTATTCACAATATACATAAATGACCTTGTGGATGACATCGGAAGTTCACTGAGTGAGGCTTTTTGCAGATGATGCTGTGGTGTATCGAGAGGTTGTAACAATGGAAAATTGTACTGAAATGCAGGAGGATATGCAGCGAATTGACACATGGTGCAGGGAATGGCAATTGAATCTCAATGTAGACAAGTGTAATGTGCTGCGAATACACAGAAAGATAGATCCTTTATCATTTAACTACAAAATAGCAGGTCAGCAACTGGAAGCAGTTAATACCATAAATTATCTGGGAGTACGGATTAGGAGTGATTTAAAATGGAATGATCATATAATGTTGATCGTCGGTAAAGCAAATGCCAGACTGAGATTCATTGGAAGAATCCTAAGGAAATGCAATCCGAAAACAAAGGAAGTAGGTTACAGTACGCTTGTTCGCCCACTGCTTGTATACTGCTCAGCAGTGTGGGATCCGCACCAGATAGGGTTGATAGAAGATATAGAGAAGATCCAACGGAGAGCAGCGCGCTTCGTTACAGGATCATTTAGTAATCGCGAAAGCGTTACAGAGACGATAGATAAACTTCAGTGGAAGACTTTGCAAGAGAGGCGCTCAGTAGCTCGGGCTGGGCTTTTGTCAAAGTTTCGAGAACATACCTTCACCGAAGAGTCAAGCAGTATATTGCTCCCTCCTACGTATATCTCGCGAAGAAACCATGAGGATAAAATTAGAGAGATTAGAGCCCACACACAGGCATACCGACAATCCTTCTTTCCACGAACAATACGACACTGGAATAGAAAGGAGAACCGATAGAGGTATTCAAGGTTCACCTCCGCCACACACCGTCAGGTGGCATCCGGAGTATGGATGTAGATGTAGATGAAGAAGTACAAGAGGAGTGACTCTTCTAATGGTCTGTGCTTTGAGCGTCTCCTGGGAGACCAGTATTAAATTCCGATGCACCACTGTATGTTTCCTGTATCACTTTGATCTTAACATTGACCATGAAACACAGATATTACATCGGGAAAGAATACGAAAGGCACAATGCCCACTTAAGTACAAGAAGAATGACTCCTCAAATAGTCTGTGTTTGGGCTTCTCCTGGGAGAACAGTAATAGATTCCCGTTAACCACTGCAGGTTTTCTGTATCCCTTGGACCTTCACATTGACGATGAGACACAGATATTGCATCGGGATTGAATATGAAAGGCATAATGCCCACATAAGTACAAAAGCAGTGAGTCTTCTAATAGTCTTAGATTTGAGCTCCTTCTGGGAGAACAGTATTAGATTCGATGCACCACTGCATGTTTTCTGTATCCTATGGACCTTCACATTCACCAAGAAACACTGATATTACATCGGAAATGAATACGAATGGCAGAATGCCCATTTAACTACAAGAGGAGAGACACTTCTAATAGCCTGTGCTTTGTGCCCGTCCTGGGGGAGTAATATTAGATTTCGATGCACCACAGCAGATTCTCTGTATCCCTTGGACCTTCACATTGACAATGAAACACAGATATTGCATCGGGAATGAATACGGAAGACACAATGCCAACTTAAGTACAAGAGGAGTGACTCTTCTCGTAGTCTGTGGTTTGAGCTTCTCCTGGGAGACCAGTATTAGATAACGATGCACCACTGCAGTTTTCCTGTATCCATTGGAAATTCTCATTGACCATAAAACACAGTCATTGCATCGGGTTTGAATACGAAAGGCACAGTGCCACTTAGGAGTGACTCCTCTAATACTCCAAGTTTGGGCTTCTGCTGGGAGACGAGTATTAGATTCCGATGCACCACTGCAAGTTCTCTGTATCCCTTGTACCTTCAAATTGACCATTAGACACATTTATTGCATCAGGATTGAATACGAAAGTCACAATGCCTACTTAAGTACGAGAGGTGTGACTCTTCTAATAGTCTGTGCTATCAGCTTCTCCTGGGAGACTAGTATTAGATTCTAATGCACCACTGCAGGTTTCCTGTGTCCCTTGGACCCTCACATTGACCATGAAACACAGATATTGTATCGGGATTGAATACGAAAGGCACAATTCCCTCTTAAGTACAAGAGGAGTGACTGTTCTAATAGTCTGTGCTTTGAATTTCTCCTGGGAGACCAGTATATTCATTACGATGCACCACTGCAGGTTTCCTGTGTCCCTTGGACCTTCACATTGACCATGAGAGACAGATATTGCATCGGGATTGAATACGAATGGCCCAATGCCCACATAAATATAAGAGGAGTGACTCTTCCAATTGTCTGTGTTTTGAGCTTCTTTTTGGAGACCAGTATGTGGTTCCTATGCACTACTGAAGGTTTTATTCATCCCTTGGAACCTCACATTGACGAAGAAACACCGTAATTGCATCGGGATTGAATACAAAACGCACAATGCCGACTTAAGTACAAGTTGAGTGACTCTTCTAATAGACTGTGCCATGAATTTCTACTGGTAGACCAGTATTAGATTCAAATGCACCACTACAGGTTTTATGCATCCCTTGGACTTTCACATTGACCATGAAACACACATATTGCATCGGTAATGAATATGACAGCAAAATGCCCAATTAAGTACAAGTGGATGGACACTCCTAATAGTCTCT
Organism: Schistocerca americana; assembly: GCF_021461395.2. Classification (NCBI taxonomy): domain Eukaryota; kingdom Metazoa; phylum Arthropoda; class Insecta; order Orthoptera; family Acrididae; genus Schistocerca; species Schistocerca americana. The sequence continues at coordinate 720,651,545 of NC_060123.1, forward strand.
GATTTGAGCTTCTCCTGGGAGACCAGTATTAGATTCCGATGCACCACTACAGGTTTTCTGTATACCTTGAACTTTCACATTGGCCATGGAACACAGATATTGCATCGGGATTGAAAACGAAAGGCACAATGCCCACTTGAGTACAAGACGAGTGACCCCTCTAACAGTCTGTGATTTAAGCTTCTCCTGAGAGACCAGTATTAGATACCGATGCACCACTGTAGGTATTGTGTGTGTCTTGGATATTCACATTGCCCATAAAACACAGATATTGCGTCGGGATTGAATAAAAAAGGCACAATGCCCACATAAGTACGAGAGGAGTGACTCTTCTAATAGTCTGTGCTTTGAACTTCCCCTGGGAGAACAGTAATAGATTCCGATTCACTACTGGAGGTATTCTGCATCCCTTGGACATTCACATTGGCCAAGACACACTGAAATTGCATCGGTATTGAATACGAAAGGAACAATGCCCACTTAAGAACAAGAGGAGTGATACTTCTTATAGTCTGTGTTTGAGCTTCTCCTGGGAGACGAGTATTTGATTCCAATGCACCACTGTAGGTTTCCTGTATCCCTTGGACCTTCACTATGACCATGAAATACAGATAGCGCATCGGGATAGTATACAATAGCACAATGCCCACTTAGGTACAACAGGAGTGACTCTTCTAATGGTCTGTGCTTTGACCTTTTCCAGGGAGTCCCGTATTATAGAGTCCGATGCACCACTGGGGGTTGGTGTATTCCTTGGGCATTCACATTGACCATGAAACACAGATATTGCATCGGGATTGAATACGAATGGCCCAATGCATACATAAGTACAAGAGGAGTGACTCTTTCAAGAGTCTGTGCTTTGAGCTTCTACTGAGAGGCCAGTATTAGATTCCGATGCACCACTGCAGGTTATCTGTATCACTTGGACCATTACATTGACCATGAAGCACAGATATTGCATCGGGATTGAATGCGATTGCAACAATGATCACATAAGTACAAGAAGAATGTTTCTAATAGTTTGTGCTTTTAGCTTCTTCCGATATGCCAGTATTAGATTCCCATGCACAACTGCAGCGTCTCAGTATCCCTTGGACCTTCACATTGACGAGGAAACACCGAAATTACATCGGGATTGAATACAAAGTGTAGAATGGTGACGTAAGTACAAGTTGATTGAATCTTCTAGTGGACTGTGCTTTGAGTTTTTATTGGGACGCTAGTATTACATACCGATGCTCCACAGCAGATTTTCTGTATCCCTTGCACCATCACATTGACCATGAAAGACAGGTATTGCATCGGTATTGAATATGAGAGGCACAGTGCCCACTTAAGTACAAGAGGAGTGACTCTTCTAATAATCTGTGCTTTGAGCTTCTCCTGGGATACCAGTATTAGATTCCTATGCACAACTGCAGCTTCTCTGTATCCCTTGGACCTTCACATTGATGAAGAAACACTGAAATTGCATCGAGATTGGATACGAAATGTACAATGCAGACTTAGGTACAAGAAGAGTGACTCTTGTAATAGATTGTGCTTTGAGTTTTTACTGGGAGACCAGTATTAGATACCGATGCACCACAGCAGGTTTTCTGTATCCCTTGGACCTTCACATTGGCCATGACACAAGGATATTGCATTAGGATTGAATAACGAATGGCACGATGCCCACTTAAGTACAAGAGGAGTGATTCTTGTAATAGTCTGTGCTTTGAGCTTCTCCTGGAAGGCCAGTAAATAGATTCCGATGCACCACTGCAGGTTTCCTGTACGCCTTCGACCTTCACATTAACTATGAAATAAACATATTACATCGGAATTGTATACGAAAGGCACATTGCCCACTTAAGTGCAAGAGGAGTGACTCTTCGAATTGTCTGTTATTTGAGGTTCTCCTGGCAGACCCGTATCAGATTACAATGCACCACTGCTGGTTTCCTGTATGCCTTGAACCTTCACAGTGACATGAAACACAGATATTGAATCGGGGTTGTATACGAAAGCGCAATGACCAATTATGTTCAAGAGGAGTGACTCCTCTAATAGTCTGTGCTTTGAGCTTCTCCTGGGAGTCCAGGATTAGATTCTGATGCACCACTGCAGCTTTTCCTAATCCCTTGGACCTACACATTGACGATGAAACACCGAAATTGCATCGGGATTGAATACGAAATGTAGAATGCCTACTTAAGTACATGAGGAGTGACTCTTGTAATAGACTGTGCTTTGAGTTTTTACTGGGAGTACAGTATTTGATTCCGATGCACCACTGAAGGTTTTCTGTATCCCTTGGACATTCACATTGACCATGAAACACAGATATTGCATCGGGATTGAATACGAAAGGCACAATGCCAACTTAAGTGTAAGAGGAGTGGGTCTTCTAATAGTCTGTGCTTTGTTCTGCTCCTGGGAGACCAGTATTAGATTCCGATGCATCACTGCAGGTTTTCTGTATCCCTTGCACCTTCACATTGACCATGAAACAGAGATATTGCATCGAGATTGAATACAAGAGGCACAATTCCCACTTAAGTACAAGAGCAGAGACTCTTGTAATAGTCTGTGCTTTAATCTTATCCTGAGAGATCAGTATTAGATTCCGATGCATCACTGCAGATTTTCTGTATAGCTTGGAACTTCACATTGACTATCTAACACAGATACTGCATCTGGATTGAATATGAAACTCACAATGTACACTTAAGTACAAGAGGAGTGACACTTCTAACAGTCTGTAATTTGAGCTTCTCCTGGGAGACCAGTATTAGATTCGGATGCACCACTGCAGATTTTCTGTACCCCATGGACCTTCACATTGACCAAGAAACACAGACATTAATATGCGATTGAATGCGAAAGGCAGAATGCCAACTTGATTAGAAGAATAGCGACTCTTCTAATAGTCTGTGCTTTGAGCTCCTTCTGGGAGCCAGGGTTAAATTCCGATGCACCACTGCAGGTTTCTTGCATCCCTTGGACCTTCACATTGTCCATGAAACACAGTTACTGCATCGGGATTGTATACGAAAGTAAGAATGCACACTTAAGTACAAGAGGTCACACTCTTCTAAATGTCTGTGCTTTGAGTTTTTCCTGGGAGACCAGTAATAGAATCCGATGCACCACTGCAGATTTTCTGTACCCCATGGACATTCACATTGACCAAGAAACACAGATAGTAAAACGCGATTGAATGAGAAAGGCAGAATGCTCACTTAATTACAAGAAGAGTGACTCTTCTAACAGTCTGTGCTTCGATCTCCTCCTGGGAGACCAGGGTTAAATTCCGATGCACCACTGCAGGTTTCTTGTATCCCTTGGACCTTCACATTGACCATGAAACACAGACATTGCACCGGCATTGAATACGAAAGGCACAATGCCCACTTAAGCACAAGAGGAGTTATTCTTCTTATAATCTGTGCTTTGAGCTTCCCCTGGGAGACCAGTATTAGATACTGATGCATCACTGCAGGTTTTTTGTATCCCTTGGAAGTTCACATTGACCATCTAACACAGATACTGCATCTGGATTGGATATGAAAGGCACAATGTACACTTAAGTACAAGAGGAGTGACTCTACTAATAGTATGTGATTTGGGCTAATCCTAGAAGGCCAGTATTAGATTCCGATTCACCACTGAAAGGTTACCTGTATCCCTTAGACCTTCACATTGACCATGAAACACAGACACTGCATCAGGATTGAATACGAAAGGCAGAATACCCATTTAAGTACAAGAGGAGTGACTCCTCCAATACTCAGTGTTTTGAGCTTCTACTGGGAGACCAGTATTAGATTTCGATGCATCACTGCAGGTTTCCTGTATCTCTTGGACGTTCAGATTAACGATAAAACACAGATATTGCATCGGGAATGAATACGAAAGGCAGAATGCCCACTTAAGTACAAGAGGAGTGACTCTTCAAATAGTCTGTGAATTGAGCTTTTCCTAGGAGACCAGTATGCGACTGCGATGCACCACTGCAGGTTTTCTGTATTCCTATGACCTTCACATTGACCGTGTAACATAAATATTGCAACGGGATTGATTATATAAAGGCACAATGCCCACTTAAGTACAAGATGAGTGACTCTTGTTACAAACTGTGCTTTGAGCTTCTCCTGGGAGACCAGTATTAGATTCTAATGCACCACTGCTGGTTTCCTGTAACCCTTGGACCTTCACATTAACTATGAAACACAGATATTGCACCATGATAAAATTCGAAAGGCACAAAGCCCACTTAAGTACGACAGGAGTGACTCTTCCAATAGTCTGTGCTTTGAGCTTCTCCTCGGAGAACTGTAAGAGATTCCGATACACCACTAGAGGTTTTCTGTAGAACTTCGACTTTCACATTGACGATGAATCACAGATATTGCATCGGGATTGAATACAAAATGCACAATACCAACATAAGTACAAGAGGAATGACTCTTCTAACAGACAGTGCTTTGAGATTCTCCTGGGAGTCCAGCATTGGAATCCGGACCACCACTGCAGGTTTTCTGTATCCCTTAGACCTATACATAGAAAATGAAACAAAGATATTGCATCGGGATTGAATACAAAATGCATAATGCCCACTTCAGTACAAGAGGAGTGTTTCTTCTAGTATCCTGTCACTTGACCTTCTCCTGAGAGACCAGCATTAGATTCCGATGCACCACTGCAGGTTTGCTGTATCCCTAGGATCTTCACATTGACTATCAAACACAGATATTGCATCGGGATTGAAGACAAGAGGCTCAATGCCCACATAAGTACAAGAGGAGTCACTCTTCTAATAGTCTGTGATTTGAGCTTCCCCTGGGAGATCAGTATTAGATTACGATGCACCATTTCAGGTTTTCTTTATCCCTTCGACCTACACATTGTCCATGAAACACAGATATTGCATTGGGATTGAATACAAGAGGCTCAATGCCCACTTAAGCGCAAGAGGAGTGACTCTTCTAATAGTGTGTGATTTGAGCTTCTCCTGGGAGACCAGTAAAAATTCCGATACACCACTAATGGGTTTCTTGTATCTCTTAGACCTTCACATTGACCATGAAACAGAGAAATTGCACCGGAATTGAATACGAATGGCCCAATGCCCACCTAAGTTAAAGAGGAGTGATTCTTGTAGTAGTGTGTGCTTTGAGCTTTTCCTGGGAGACCTGTGTTAGATTGAGATGCAACGCTGCAGGTTTCTTCTATCCCTTGGACCTTCACATTAACCATGAAACGCAGATATTGCATTGGGATTCAATACGAAAGTCAGAATGCGCACTGAAGTACAAGAGGAGTGACTCTGTTATAAGTCTGTGCATTGAGCTTCTCCTGGGAGACCAGAATTAAATTGCTATTCACCACTGCCGGTTTCCTGTATCCCTTGGACCTTCACATATACCATGAAACACAGATATTGCATCGGGATTTAATACGAAAGGCACAATGTCCACTTAAGTACAAGAGGGGTGACTCTTCTAATAGTCTGTGCTTTGAGCTTCTCGTGAGAGACAAGTATTAGACTCCGATGCACCACCGCAGGTTTCCTGTATCCCTTGGACCTTTGCATTATCTATGAAACACAGATATTGCATCGGGATTGATTACGAAACGCACAATGCCCACTTAAGTACAAGAGGAGTGACTCCTATAATATCTACGTCTGAGATGCTCCTGGGAGAACAGTCATAGATTCCGATGCACTACTGCAGGATTTCCATATACCTTGGACCAACACAATGACCATGAAACACAGATATTGCATCAGGATTGAATGCAAAAGGCACAATGTCCACTTAAGTGCAAGAGGAGTGACTCTTCCATTAGTCTGTGCTTTTAGCGTCACCTGGGAGACCAATATTAGATTCCGATGCACCACTGCAGGTTTTCTGTATCCCTTGGAACTTCGCTTTGCCCATGGAACACTGATACTGCTCTGGCAATGAATAAAAAAGGCACAATGCCCACTTAAGTACAAGACGAGTGACTCTTCTAATACTCTGTGCTTTGAGCTTCTAATTGAGGCCCAGTATCTGATTCCAATGCACCACCGCAGGTTTTCTGTATGTCTTGGACCTACACATTGATTATGAAACACTGATATTACATCGGGATTGAATACGAAAGGCACAATGCCCACCTAAGTACAAGAGGAGTGACTCTTCTAATAGTCTGCGTTTTGAGCTTCTCCTAGGAGACCAGTATTAGATTACGATGCACCACTGCAGTTTTCCTGTATCCCTTGGACCTTCATATTGACCATGAAACACAGATATTGCTTCGGGATTGAATACGAAATGCACAATGCTCACTTAAGTGCAAGAGGAGTACATCCACTAATTTTCTAAGTTTGAGCCTCTTCTGGGAGACCAGTATTAGATTCCTGTGAACTTAGATTTCGATGCCCCACTGCAGGTTTTCTGCATCTCTTGGGCCTTCACTTTCACCATGAATCACAGATATTGCATCGAGATTGAATACCAAATGCAGAATAAGCGCGTATCCACAAGAGTAGTGACACTTCTAATAGTCTGTTCTTTGAGCTTCTCCTGGGAGACCAGTATTAGATTCCGATGCACCACTAAAGGTTTTCTTTATCCCTTGGACTTTCACATTGACCATGAAACACTGATATCGTATCGGGATTGAAAACGAAAGGCATAATGCACACTTAAGTACAAGAGGAGTGACTCATGTAATAATCTGTGCTTTGAGCTGCTCCTGGGAGAGCAGAATTAGATTCTAATGCACCACTGCAGGTATCCTGTATCCCTTGCCTCTTCACATTGACCATCAAACACAGATATTGCATCGGGATGGAATACGAATGGCACAATGCCCATTTATGTACAAGAGGAGTGACTCTTCTAATAGTCTGTGCTTTGAGCTTCTCCTGGGAGACCAGTATTAGACTCTGATGCACCACTGCAGGTTTCCTGTATCCCTTAGACCTATACATTGACAATCAAACACAGACAATGCAACGGGGTTTAATGCGGGCACAATGCCCACTTAAGTACAACAGGAGTATTTCTTATTACAGACTGTGCTTTAAGGATCTCCTGGGAGAACAGTTTTAGATTCTAATGCGCCACTGCAGTTTTTCTGTATCCCTTGGACCTTCCCATTGACCATGAAACACAGTTATTGCGTCGGGAATTAATACAAAACGCACAATGCACAGTTAGGTATAAGACGAGTGACTCTTCTAATAGTCTATGCCTTGAGCCTTTCCTGGGAGTCCAGTATTAGTTTCCGATGCTTCACTGCAGTCTTCCTGCATCCCTTGGACCTTCACATTGACCATGATACACAGATACAGCTTTGGGATTGAATACGAAACTCACAAGGGCTACTTAAGTACAAACGGAGTGACTCTTTTAATTGTCTGTGCCTTGCACTTTTCCTGCGAGTCCAGTATTAGATTACGGGGCACCACAGTAGGATTACTGCATCCCCTGGAGATTCACATTGACCATCAAACACAGGTAATTCATTGGGATTGAATGCGAAGGCACAATGCCCACTTAAGTACAAGGGGAGTGACCCTTCTAATAGACTGAGCTTTGAGCTTCTCCTGGGAGCCCAGTATTAGATTCCGAAGCACAACTTCACGTTTTCTGTATAGGTTGGACTTTCACATTTACCATGAAAGACAGATATTGCAACGAGATTAAATACCAGACGCTCAATGCCGACTGAAGTGCAAGAGGAGTGACTGTTCTAATAGTCTGTGCTTTGAGCTTCTCCTGGGAGACCTGAATTAGATTCGAAAGCACCACTCCAGGTATCCTGTATCCCTCGAATCTTCACATTGTCCATCAAATACAGATATTTCATCGGGATGGAATACGAATGGCACAATGCCCACTTAAGTACAAGAGGAGTGATTCTTCTAGTACTCTGTGCTTTGAGATTCTCCTGGGAGGCCAGTATTTGACTCCGATGCACCATTGTAGGTTTTCTGTATCGCTTGGGTCTACACATTAACCATGAAAGACAGATATTGCATCAAGACTGAATACGAGACGCACAATGCATACTTAGTTCAAGAGGAGTGACCGTTCTCATGGTCTGTGATTTGAGCTTCTCCTGGGCGTCCTGTATTAGTTACTGATGCTTCACTGCGGGTTTCCTGTATCTCTTGGACCTTCACATTGATTATGAAACACAGATATTGCATCGGGATTGAATACGAAAGTCAAAATGCCCACTTATGGACAAAAGGAGTGACTCTTCTAATAGTGTGCGCTTTGAAATAATCCTGGGAGACCAGTAATAAATTTCGATGCCCCAGTGCAGGTTTTCATTATTTCTTGGAACTTCAGATTGACCACGAAACCCAGAGATTGAGTCGGGATTGAATGAGGGAACAATGCCCACTTAAGTACAAGAGGAGTGATTCTTTTAATAGTTTATGCTTTCAGGATCTCCTAGGAGAACAGTATTAGATTCAGATTCACCACTGCAGTTTTTCTGTATCCCTTGGACCTTCCTATTGACTATGAAGGACAGTTATTGCATCGGAATTGAATACAAACGCACAATGCACAGTTAAGTGGGAGACGAGTGACTGTTCTAATAGTCTGTGCTTTGAGCTTCTCCTGGGAGTATAGTATTAGATTCCGATGCACCACTGCAGGTTTTTGTGTATCCCTTGGTGCTTCACATTGATCATGATACATAGATTTTGCATCGGGATTGAATGCGAAAGGCAGAGTGCCCACTTAAGTACAAGAGGAGTGACTCTCCTAATAGTCTGTGATTTGAACTTCGCCTGGGAGACCAGTATTAGATTTCGACGCCCCACTGCAGGTTTTGTGTAAGTCTTGGACCATCTCATTGACCATGAAACACAGAAATTGCATCGGGATTGAATACGAAAGGCACAATGCCCACTTAAGTACAAGGGGAGTTCCTCTTCTAATAGTCTGTAGTTTGAGCATCTCCTGGGAGACCTTTAACAAATTCCGATGCTGCACTGCAGGTTTGCTGTTTCACTTGGACATCCACATTGACCATGAAACACTGATATTGCATCGGGATTGAATATGAAAGGCACAATGCCCACTTAAGCACTATGGGAGTGATTCTTCTTATGATCTGTGCTTTCAGGATTTCCTGGGAGAACACTATTAGAGTCCGATGTACCACTGCAGGTTTTCTGTATCCCTAGGACCTTACCTTTGACCATGAAACACAGACATTAAATCGGGATTGAATACGAAAGCGCAGTGCCCACTTTAGTGTAAGTGGAGTGACTGTTTTAATAGTCTGGGCTTTGAGTTTCTCCTGGTAGACCAGTATTATATTCTGATGCATCACTGCATGTTTCCTGTATTCCTTGGACCTTCACATTGACCATGAAAGACAGATATTGAAACGGGATTGAATAAGTAAGGCACAATGCCCACTTATATACAAGAAGAGTGAATCTTCTAATAGTCTGTGCTTTGAGACTCTCCTGGGAGTATAGTATTAGATTCCGATGCACCACTGCAGGTTTCCTGTATACCTTGCACCTTCAAATTGACCATAAAACACAGATATTGCATCGGGATTGAATACGAATGGCACAATGCCCATTTATGTACAAGACGAGAGACTCTTCTAATAGTCTGTGCATTGAGCTTCTCCTGGGAGACCAGTGTTAGATTCTGATGCACCACTGCAGGTTTTCTATATCGCTTCCACCTTGTTATTGATGATGAAGGCAGATATTGCGTTGGAATTGAATACAAGAAGCACAATGCCCACTTACGTAGATGAGGAGTGACTCTTCTAATTGTCTGTGCCTTAAGCTTCTCCTGGGAGTCCGGTATTAGTTTCCGATTCACCACTGCAGGTTTCCTGTATCCCTTGGACCTTCACATTGACCATCAAACACAGATATTGCATCGGGATTGAATACGATAGGCACAATTCCCACTTAAGTACTACAGGAGTGATTCTACTTATAATCTGTGCTTTCAGGATCTCCTGGGAGAACAGTATTAGATTCAGATGTACCACTGCAGTGTTTCTGTATCCCTTGGATCTTCCTATTGACCATGAAACACCGTTATGGCATCGGTATTGAATACAAATGGCACAATGCACAGTTAAGTACAAGACGAGTCGCTCTTCTAACAGTCTGTGCTTTGAGCCTTTCCTCGGAGTCCAGTATTAGTTTCCGATGCTTCACTGCAGGTTTCCTGTATCTCTTGGACATTTATATTGAACATGAAAAAGAGATATTGCATCGGGATTGAATACGAGAGGCACAATGCCCACATAGGTACAAGATGAGTGACTCTTCTATTTGTCTGTGCTTTGAGCTTCTGCTCGGAGTCCAGTATTAGATTCCGATGCACCACTGCAGTGTTTCTGTATCCCTTGGACCTTCCTATTGACCATGAAACACCGTTATGGCATCGGTATTGAATACAAATGGCACAATGCTCAGTTAAGTACAAGACGAGTCGCTCTTCTAACAGTCTGTGCTTTGAACCTTTCCTCGGAGTCCAGTATTAGTTTCCGATGCTTCACTGCAGGTTTCCTGTATCCCTTGGACCTTCACATTGACCATAATACACAGATACAGCATCGGGATTGAATGTGAAAAGCACAATGCCCACTTAAGTACAATAGGAGTGACTCTTCTAATAGTCTGTGCTTTGAACATCGCCTGGGAGACCAGTATTAGATTTCAATGCCCCACTACAGGTTTTGTGTAAATCTTGGACCTACACATTGACCATGAAACAGAGATATTGCTTCGGGATAGAATACGATTGGCACAATGCCCATTTATGTACAAGAGTAGTGATTCTTCTAATAGTCTGTGCTTTGAGCTTCTCCTGGGAGACCAGTATTAGATTCCGTTGCACCACTGCAGGATTTCTATATTGCTTCCACCTTGACATTGACCATGAAGAGAGTTATTCCATCAGAATTGAATACGAGAGGCGCAATGCCCACGTAAGTACAAGAGGAGTGACTCGTCTAATTGTATGTGCCTTGAGCTTCTCCTGGGAGTCCAGTATTAGATTCCGATGCACCACTGCAGATTTTCTGTATCGCTTGGTCTTTCACATTGACCACGAAAGACAGATGATGCATCGGGATTCAATACGATAGGCACCATGCCCACTTAAGTACAAGAGGAGTGACTCTTCTATCAAAGTGTGCTTTGAGCGGCTCCTGGGAGACCAGTATTATATTTCGATGCACCACTGCAGGTTTCCTGTATTCCTTGGACCTTTTCATTGACTATGAAACACAAATATTGCAACGGCATTGAATAAGTAAGGCACCATGCCCATTTATGTACAAGAGAAGTCAATCTTCTAATAGTCTGTGCATTGAGCTGCTCCTGGAAGACCGGTATTAGATACCGATGCACCACTGCAGGCTTTCGGCATCGCTTGGAGATTCACATTGACCATGAGAGACAGATATTGCATCGGTATTGAATACGAGGGGCACAATGCCCACGTAAGTGCAAGAGGAGTGACTCTTCTAATAGTCTGTGTTTTGAGCTTCTCCTGCGAGACCAGTATTAGATTTCGATGCACCACTGCGGGTATACTGTATCCCATGGACCTTCACAATGACCAAGAAACACAGATATTGCATCAGGATTAAATCCGAATGAGAGAATATCCACTTAGGTACAAGAAGAGGAACTCTTCTAATAGTCTGTGCTTTGAACTTCTCCTGGGAGTCCAGTATTACATTCCGATGCACCACTGCATATATCTAGTATTCCTTGCACCTTCACATTGACCATGAACACACAGATACTGAATCGGGATTGAATATGAAAGGCACAATGCCCATATAAGTACAAGTGGAGTGACGCTTCTAATAGTCTGTGATTGACGCATATCCTGGGGGACCAGTATTAGATTTCGATGCACCACTGCCGATTTCCTGGATCTCTTGGAACTTCACATTCACCAAGCTACACAGATATTGCATAGGGCTTGAATACGAAAGACAGAATGCCCACTTAAGTACAAGAGGAGTGACTCTTGTAATAGTCTGTGCTTTGAGCTTCTCCTGGGAAACCAGTATTAGATTCCGAGCCACTACTGCAAATTTCCTGTATGTGATGGCCCTTGACAGTGACCACGAAACACAGATATTGCATCGGGATTGCGTACGAAAAGCACACGGCTCACTTAAGTGCAAGAGAATTGACTCTTCTAATATTCTTTAGTTTGAGATTCGCCTGAGAGACCAGTATAAGATTCCGATGCACCACTGCAGGTTTCGTAGATCACTTGGACCTTCACAGTGACCAATAAACACAGATATTGCATCAGGATTAAATACGCCAGACAGAATGCCCATTTAAGTACAAGATGAGTGACTCTTCTAATAGTGGGTACTTTGAGCTTCTCCTGGGGTTGCCGTATTAGTTTCGGATGCTTCACTGCAGGTTTCCTGTATCCATTGGACCTTCACATTGACCATCAAACACAGTTATTGCATCGGTATTGAATACGAAAAGCACAATGCCCACTTAAGTACAAAAGGTGTGACTCTTGCAATAGTCTGTGTTTTGAGCTTCTCCTGGGAAACCAGTATTGTATTCCAATGCACCACTGCGTGTTTTCAGTATCCCTTGGAACTTCACATTGACCATGAAACACAGATATTGTATCGGGATGGAATACGAAAGCCACAATGCCCACTTATGTACATGAGGTGTGACTCTTCTAATAGTCTGTGCTTAGAGCCTCTCCTCGGAGTCCAGTATTAAATTCCGATCCGCCACTGCAGGTCTCCTGTATCCCTTGGATCTTCACATTGACCATGAAACACAGTTCTTGCATTGGGATAGAATAAGAAACGCACAATCCCACTTAAGTACAAAAGGTGTGACTCTTGCAATAGTCTGGCTTTGAGTTCTCCTGGGAAACCAGTATTGTATATCAAAGCACCACTGCTTGTTTTCAGTATCCCTTGGACATTCACATTGACCATGAAACACAGATATTGAATCCTGATTGAATAGGAAAGGGTCAAAAAGCACGTAAGTGCAAGAGGAGTGACTCTTCTAATAGTCTGTGCTTTGAGATTGCCCAGGGAGACAAGCATTACATTCCGATGCACCACTGCAGATATTCTGTATCCCTTGGATCTTCACATTGACCATGAACACACAGATACTGCATCGGGTTTGAATACGAAAAGCACAACGCCCACTTAAGTACAAGACGAGTTACCCTTCAGTAGTCTGTGCTTTGAGCTTCTCCTGGGAGGCCAATATTAGATTCCGATGCACCACTGCAGGTTTTCTGTATCACTTGGACCTTCACATTGACCATGAAAACAGCGAAATTTCATCAGGATTGAATACGAGAGGCACAATGCTCATTTAAGTACAAGAGGAGTACAACAGGGGTGACTCTTCTAATAGTGTGTGCTTTCAGCTTCTCCTAGGAGACCAGTATTAGACTCCGATGCACCACTGCACATTTTCTGTATCCGTTAGACCTTCACACTGACCACGAAACACAGATATTGCATCGGGATAGAGTACGAAAGATATACGGCCCACTTAAGTACAAGAGGATTGACTCTTGTTATAGGCTGTGCTTTGAGCTTCTCCTGGGAGTCCAGTATAAGATTCCGATACACCACTGCAGTTTTTCTATATCCCTTGGACCTACACAATGACCATGAAACACATATATTGCATCGGTAATGAATATGACAGCAAAATGCCCAATTAAGTACAAGTGGATGGACACTCCTAATAGTCTCTGATTTGTGCTTCTCCTGGGAGACCAGTATTACATTCCGATGCACCACTACAAGTTTTCTGTATACCTTGAACTTTCACATTGGCCATGGAACACAGATATTGCATCGGGATTGAATACGAAAGGCACAATGCCCACTTAAGTACAAGAGGAGTGACTCTTTTAATAATCTGAGTTTGAACTTCTCCTGGGATACCAGTATTAAATTCCGATGCACCACCGCAATTCTCCTGTATCCCTTGGATCTTCACATTGACCTTGAAACACAGTTATTGCATGGTGATTGAATACAAAAGGCACAATGCCCACAAAAGTACAAGAGCAGTGACTCTTCTAATAGTCTGTGCTTTACGCTTGCCCTGGGAGACCAGTATTACATCCCGATGCACCACTGCAGATATCCTGTATCCCTTGCACCTTCATAATGACGAAGAAACACAAATATTGCATCAGGATTAAATACGCAAGAGAGAATGCCCATTGAAGTACAAGATGAGTGACTCGTCTAATAGTGTGTACTTTGAGCTTATCCTGGGATTCCCGTATTAGTTTCGAATGCTTCACTGCAGGTTTCCTGTATCAATTGGACATTCACATTGACCATGAAACACAGATATTGCATCGGGATTGAATACGAAGTGCACAATGTACACTTAAGTACAAGAGGAGTGATTCTTCTTATAGACTGTGCTTTGAGGATCTGATGGGAGGACAGTATTAGATTGCGATGCACCACTGCAGGTTTTCTGTATCATTTGGACCTTCACATTCACCATGAAACGCAGACATTACATATGGACTGAATACGAAACTCACAATGCCCACTTAAGTACAACAGGAGTGACTCTGCTAATAGCCTGTGCTTTGATCTTCTTCTGGGAGACCAGTATTAGATCCCGTTCCCAACTACAGGTGTTCTGTATCCCTTGGATCTTCGGATTGACCATGAAACACAGATATTGCATCAGGATTGAATACGGAAGGCAAAATGCCCACTTAAGTACAAGAGGAGTGAAACTTCTAATCGGCTGTGCTTTGAGCTTATCCTGGGAGTCGGGTGTTAGTTTCTGATGCTTCACCACAGGTCTCCAGTATTCCTTCGATCTTCGCATGCACCATGAAACACAGATACTGCATTGGGATTGAATACGAAGGGCACAATACCCACTTAAGTACAAGAGGAGCGACTCTTCCAATAGCCTGTGCTTTGAGCGTCTTCTGGGAGACCAGTATTAGATTCCGATGTACCACTGCAGGTTTTCTGTATCCCTTGGACCTTCACATTGACCATGAAATGCAGACATAACATCGGGATTGAATACGAAACTCACAATGTTCACTTAAGTACAAGAGGAGTGACTCTTCCAATAGTCTGTTCTTTGATTTTCTCCCGGGAGACCAGTATTAGATCCTGTTGCCCAACTACAAGTTTTCTGTATCCCTTGGATCATCGTGTTGACCATGAAACACAGATATTGCATCGGGATTGAATACGAAACTCACAATGTCCACTTAAGCACAAGAGGAGCGACTCTACTAATAGACTGTGCTTTGAGCGTCTCCTGGGACACCAGTATTAGATTCCGATGCACCACTGCAGGTTTTCTGTAACCCTTGGTCCTTTACATTGACCATGAAACGCAGACATAACTTCGTGATTGAATACGAAACTGTCAATGTCCACTTAAGTAAAAGAGGATTTACTCTTCTAATAGTCTGTGCTTTGAGCTTCTCTTGGGAGACCAGTATTAGTTTCCTGTGCACCACTGCAGGATTTCTGTACCACTTGGAACTTCACATTGGCCAGTAAACACAGGTATTTCATCGGGCTTGAATACGAAAGGTACAATGCCCACTTAAGTACAAGTGGAGTGATTCTTCAAACAGTCCGTGCTTTGAGCTTCTCCTGGGAGAACAGTATTAGGTTCCGATGCACCACTGCATGTTTTCTGCATCACTTGGACCTTCACATTGACCACAAAAGATAGATATTGCATCGGTTTTGAATACGAGAGGCACAATGCCCACTTGAGTACAAGAGGAGTGACTCTCCTATTAGTCTGTGCTTTGAGCATCTCCTGGGAGACCAGTATTCGATCCCGATGCACCACTATAGGATTTGTGTATCCCTTGATCTTTCACATTGACCATGAAAAACAAATATTGCATCGGGATTGTATACGATAGGCACAATGCCCACTTAAGTTCAAGAGGAGCGACTCTTCAACTAGTCTGCGATTTAAGGTTCACCTGGTAGACCAGTAGTATATTCCGATGCACCACAGCAAGTTTCCTGTATCCGTTGGAGCTTCGTATTGACCATGAACTTCAGTTATTGCATCGGGATTGAAAAAAAAAAAGTCACAATGCCCACTTAAGTAGAAGAAGAGACACTCTTGTAATAGTGTGTGCTTTGAGCTTGTCCTGGGTGTCCCGTATTAGTTTCCAATGATTCACTGCGGGTTTCCTGTATCTCTTGGTCCTTCACACTGACCACGAAACACAGATATTGCTTCGGGATTGAATACGAAAGGCGCAATGCCCACTTACGTACAAGAGGAGTGGCTCTTCTAATATTCTATGCTTTGAACTTCTCCTGGGAGATCAGTATTAGATTTAGACGCACCACTGCAGATTTCCTGTATCCATTGGACCTTCACATTGACCAAGAAACACAGATATTGCGTCGGGATTGAATGCTAAAGGCAGAGTTCCCACTTAAGTACAAGAGGAGTGACTCTTCAAATAGTCTGTGCTATGAGCTTCTCCTGGGAGACCCGTATTAGATTTCGATTCTCCACAGCAGGTTTCCTGTACACCCTTGCACCTTCACATTGACCATGTAACACAGATATTACATCGGTATTCAATACGAAAGGCCTAATAAGCACGTAAGTACAAGAGGAGTGACTCTTCTAATAGTCTGTGCTTTCAGCTTCGCCTGGGAGACCAGTATTAGATCCCGTTGCACCACTGCAAGTTTTCTGTATCCTTTGAACGTTCGAATTGACCATGAAACGTAGATATTGCATCGGGATTGAGTACGAAAGCCACAATGCCCACTTAAGTACAGGAGGAGTGACTCTTGTAGTAGTCGGTGCTTTTAGCTTCACTTGGGAGACCTGTATTTGTTTCCGATGCACCACTGCAGAATTTCTGTATCCCTTGGACCTTCACATTGGCCACCAAATACAGGTATCTAATAGGGATTGAATACGAACGGTACAATGCCCACTTAAGTACAAGAGGAGTGACTCTTCTAATAGTCTGTGCTTTGAGCTTCTTCTGGGAGGCCAGTATTAGATTCCGATGCACCACTGCATATTTTCTGAATCGCTTGGACCTTCACAATTACCATAAACGAAAGATATTGCATTGGGATTGAATACGAGAGGCACAATCCCCACTTATGTACAAGGGGAGTGACTCTTCCAATAGGCAATGCTTTGTGCTTCTTTTCGGAGTACAGTATTAGTTTCCGACGTGTCCTGCAGGTTTCCTGTATCCGTTAGCCCTTCACATTGACCATCAAACACAGATATTCCATCGGGATTCAATACGAAAGGCACAATGCCCTCTTATGAACAAGAGGAGTGACACTTCTAACAGTCTGTGGTTTGAGCTTCCCCTGGGAGACCAGTATTAGATTCCGATGCACCACTGCAGGATTTCTGTATGCCTTGGACATTCACATTGACCATGAACCACAGATATTGCATCGCGATTGAATACGAAAAGCACAATGCCCACTTAAGTACAAGAGGAGTGATTCTTCATGTACACTGATTTTTGAGACTCTCCTGCGAAACCAGTATTTGATCCCGTTCCATCACTGCAGGTTTTCTGTATCCCTCTGAACTTCGCATTGACCATCAAACGCAGATATTGAATCGGTACTCAATACGAAAGACTCAATGCCCAGTTAAATAAAAGAGGAGTGACTCGTTGAACAGTCTGTGAATTGAGCTCCCCTGAGAGACCGGTATTAGATTTTGATGACCCACTCCAGGCTTTCTGTATCCCTTGGACCTTCACTTTGACCATGAATCACAGGTATTGCATCGGGATTGAATACGAAAGAAACAGTGACCACTTAAGTACAAGAGGAGTGACTCTTCTAATAGCCTGTGCTTTGAGCATATCCTGGGAGACCAGTATTAGATTCTGATGCACTACTGAAGGTTTTCTGTATCCCTTGGACCTTCACATCGACCATGACACGCAGATATTGCATCGGGATTGAATAGGAAATTCACAATGCCAACTTAAGCGCAAGTCGAGTGACTCTCCTAATAGTCTGTGCTTTGAACTTCTCCTGGGAGACCATAATATATTCCGGTGCACCACTGGAGGTTTCCTGTATCCACTGGACCTTCAATTTTACCATGAAGCACAGATATTTCTGCGGGAGTGAACAGGAAATTCACAATGCCCACTTAAGTTCAAGAGGAGTGACTCTTCAAATAGTCTGCGATTTGAGGTTCTCCTGGTAGACCAGTACTATATTCCAATGGACCACAGCAAGTTTCCTGTATCCATTGGACCTTCGCAGTGACCATGAACTACAGTTATTGCATCGGGTTCGAAAAAAAAAAGTCACAGCGTCCACTGAAGTAGAAGAAGAGAGATTCTTCTAATATTGTGTGCTTTGAGCTTGTCCTAGGTGTCCCG
The DNA here is from genome assembly GCF_021461395.2 of Schistocerca americana. Taxonomy (NCBI): domain Eukaryota; kingdom Metazoa; phylum Arthropoda; class Insecta; order Orthoptera; family Acrididae; genus Schistocerca; species Schistocerca americana. The sequence goes on from NC_060123.1 coordinate 720,669,982, forward strand.
TATTAGTTTCCAATGATTCACTGCAGGTTTCCTGTATGCCTCTGACCTTTACATTGACCATGAAACACAGATGTTGCATCGGGATTGAATACGAAAGGCACAATGCCCACGTAAGTACAAGAGGTGTGACTCTTCTAGTAGTATGTGCCTTTAATTACTCCTGGAAGACCAGTATTAGAATTCGATGCCCCACTGCAGGTTTTGTGTATCTCTTGGACCTTCACATTGACCATGAAACACAGATATTGCATCGGGATTGAATACGAAAGGCACAATGCCCACGTAAGTACAAGAGGAGTGACTCTTCTAGTAGTATGTGCCTTTAACTTCTCCGGGGAGACCAGTATCAGAATTCGATGACCCACTGCAGATTTAGAGTATCTCTTTGACCTTCATATTGACCATGAAACACAGATATTGCATCGGGATTGAATACGAAAGGCACAATGATCACTTAAGTACAAGAGGAGTGACTCTTCTAATAGTCTGTGTTTTGAGCGTCTCATGGGAGACCAGTATTAGTTTGCGATACACCACTGCAGGTTTTCTGTATCCCTTGGACTTTCACATTGACCATGTAACACAGATATTGCATCGGGATTGAATACGAAAAGCACAATGCCCACTTATGTACAAGAGGAGTGACTTTTCCAATAGTCTGTGTTTGAGCTTCCCCTGGGAGACCAGTATTAGATTCCGATGCTCCATTGCAAGTTTCCTGTATCCCTTAAACCTTCACATTGAGCATGAACACACAGATATTGCATCGGGATTGAATACGAAAGGCACAATGCCTATTTAAGTAAAAGACGAGCGACTCTTTTAATAGTCTGTGCTTTGAGCATATCCTGGGAGACCAGCATTAGATTTCGATGCCCCACTGCGTGATTTCTGTTTCCCTTGGACCTTCACATTGACCATGAATCACCGATATTGCATCGAGATTGAATACGAAAACCACAATGACCACATAGGTACATGAGCAGTAACTCTCCTAACAGTCTGTGATTTGAGCTTCTCGTGGGAGACCAGTGTTATACTCCGATGCACCACTTTAGGTTTTCTGTATCCCTTGGACTTTCACATTAGCCATGAAACACAGATACTGTGAGGGATTCAATAGGAAAGGCACAATACCCACTTAAGTACAAGTGGAGTGACTCTTCTAAATGTCTGTGCTTTGAGCTTCTCCTGGGAGACCAGTATTAGTCTCCGATTCACCACTGTAGGTTTTCTGTATCCCTTGGACATTGACATTGAACATGAAGCACAGATATTGCATCGGGATTGAACAGGAAATTCACAATGCCTACTTAAGTTCAAGAGGAGTGACTCTTCAAATAGTCTGCGATTTGAGGTTCTCCTGGTAGACCAGTATTATATTACAATGCACCACAGCAAGTTTCCTGTATCCATTGGACCTTCGCAGTGACCATGAACTACAGTTATTGCATCGGGATTGAAAAAAAAAAGTCACATCGTCCACTTAAGTAGAAGAAGAGAGACTCTTCTAATAGTGTGTGCTTGGAGCTTGTCGTAGGTGTCCCGTATTAGTTTCCAATGATTCACTGCAAGTTTCCTGTATGCCTCTGACCTTCACATTGACCATGAAACACAGATGTTGCATCGGGATTGAATAGGAAAGGCACAATGCCCAGTTAAGTTCAAGAATTGTGACTCTTCTAATAGCCAGTGCTTTGAGCTTCACCTGGGAGACCAGTATTAGATTCCGATGTACCACTGCAGGTTTTCAGTATCTCTTGGGCTTTCACATTGTCCGTGAAACAGAGAAATTGCATCGGGATTGAATACGAAATGCACAATGCCCATTTAAGTACAAGAGAGTAACTCTTCTAATAATCTGTGATTTGAACTTCTCCTGGGAGACCAGTATTACATTCCGATGGCCCTTCACATTGATCATCAAACACAGATATTCTATCGGGATTCAATACGAAAGGCACAATGCCCTCTTATGAACAAGGGGAGTGACACTTCTAACAGTCTGTGGTTTGAGCTTCCACTGGGAGACCAGTATTAGATTCTGATGCACCTCTGCAGGTTTTCTGTATCCCTCTGAACTTCGCATTGACCATCAAACGCAGATATTGAATCGGTACTCAATACGAAAGACTCAATGCCCAGTTAAATAAAAGAGGAGTGACTATCCTAATAGTCTGTTCTTTGTGCTTATCCTGGGAGACCAGTATTAGATTCCGATACACCACTGCACATTTCCTGTATCTCTTGGAGCTTCACATTGACCAAGAAACACACATATTACGTCGGGATTGAATACGAAAGGCAGAATACCCACTTAAGTGCAAGAGGAGTGACTCGTCGAATAGTCTGTGCTTTGAGCTTCTCCTGGTAGACCATAATATATTCCGATGCACCACTGGAGGTTTCCTGTATCCACTGGACCTTCAATTTTACCATGAAGCACAGATATTGCTGCGGGAGTGAACAGGAAATTCACAATGCCCACTTAAGTTCAAGAGGAGTGACTCTTCAAATAGTCTGCGACTTGAGGTTCTCCTGGTAGACCAGTACTATATTCCAATGCACCCGTATTAGTTTCCAATGATTCACTGCAGGTATCCTGTATGCCTCTGACCTTCATATTGACCATGAAACACAGATGTTGCATCGGGATTGAATACGAAAGGCACAATGCCCACGTAAGTAGAAGAGGAGTGACTCTTCTAGTAGTATGTGCCTTTAATTACTCCTGGAAGACCAGTATTATAATTCGATGCCCCACTGCAGGTTTTGTGTATCCATTGGACTTTCACATTGACCATGAAACACAGATATTGCATCGTGATTGAATTGGAAAGGCACAATGCCCAGTTAAGTTCAAGAATTGTGAGTTTTCTATTAGCCAGTGCTTTGAGCTTCACCTGGGAGACCAGTATTAGATTCCGATGGACCACTGCAGGTTTTCAGTATCTCTTGGGCTTTCACATTGTCCGTGAAACAGAGAAATTGCATCGGGATTGAATACGAAATGCACAATGCCCATTTAAGTACAAGAGAGTAACTCTTCTAATAATCTGTGATTTGAACTTCTCCTGGGAGACCAGTATTACATTCCGATGGACCACTGCAGGTTTCCTGTATCCCTTGGACCTTCAAATTGACCATGAAACACAGATATTTGATAGGGATTGAATACAAAAGGCACAACGAGCACGGAAGTACAAGAGGAGTGACTCTTCTAATAGTCTGTGCTATGAGCTTCTCCTGGGACACCAGTATTAGATCCCGATGGACCACTACAGGTTTTTTGCATCCCTTCGTCGTTAACATTTTCCATGACACACAGATATTGATTCGGGATGGAATACGAAAAGCACAATGCCCACATAAGTACAAGGGAGTGACTTCGATAATAGTCAGTGCTCGAGCGTCTCATGGGAGACCAGTATTAGATTCCAATGCATCACTGCAGTTCTTCTGTATCCCTTGGACCTTCACATTGACCATGAAACACAGATATTTGATTGGGATTGAATACAAAAGGCAGAATGAGCACGTACGTAGAAGAAGTGTGACTCTTCTAACATGCTGTGCTATGAGCTTCCCCTGGGTCATCAGTATTAGATCCCGATGCACCACTACAGGTTTTCTGTATCCCTCGGACATTCACATTGGTCATGAAACACATATATTGCATCGGGATGGAATACGAAAGGCACAATGTCCTCATAAGTACAAGAGGAGTGACTTTTCTAATAGTCAGTGCTATGAGCGTCTCTCGGGAGACCAGTGGTAGATTGCGATGCATCACTGCAGGTTTTTTGCATCTCTTGGACATCCACATTGACCATGAGACACAGATATTGCATCGGGATTGAGTACGAAATGCGCAAAGAGCTTGTAAGTAGAAGAGGAGTGACTCTTGTAATAGTCTGTGCTTTGAGCGTCTTTTGAGAGACCAGAATTAGAGTTCGATGCACCACTGCATATTTTCTGTATCTCTTGGACAATCACTTTGACAATGAAACACAGGTATTGCAGTGGGAATAAATACGAATGGCACAATGCCCACTTAAGTACAAGAGGAGTGACTCTTCTAATTGTCTGTGCTTTGACCTTCTCCTGGGAGATCTCTAATAGATTCCGATGCACCACTGCAGGTTTTCTGTATTCCTTGGACCTTCACATTGACCATGAAAGACAGATATTGAATCGGGGTTGAATACGAAAGGCACAATGCCCACTTAAGTACAGGAGGAGCGACTCTTCTAATTGTGTGTGCTTCGACCCTCTCCTGTGAGAACAGTATTAGATTCCGCAGCACCACTGCAGAATTCCCATATTCCTTGGACCTTCACATTGACCATAAGACACAGATATTGCGTCGAGATTGTATGCGAATGGCTCAAAAAAAAAAAAAACTCGTGTGTACAAGACGAGTGACTATTCAAATAGTCTGTGCTTTGAGCTTCCCCTGGTAGACACGTATTATATTACGATGTACAACTGCATGTTTCCTGTATCCCTTGGACCTTCATGTTGACCATGAAATAAAGATTATGCATAGGGATTGAATACAAAAGACACAATGAGCACGTAAGTACAATAGGAGTGACTCTTATAACAGTCTGCGTTTTGAGCAACTCCTGGGAGACAAGCATTAGTTCCCGATGCACCACTACAGGTTTTCTGCATCCCTTGGACTTTTACATTGGCCATGAATCACAGATATTGCATCGGGATGGAATACGAAAGGCACAATGCCCACATAAGTAAAAGAGGAGTGACTCTTCTAATAGTCAGTTCTTTGAGCTTCTATTGGGAGACCAGTTTTAGATTTCGATGCAGTACTGCAGGTTTTCTGTATTTCTTGGACCTTCACATTTACTAAGAAACAGAGATATTGCATCGGGATTGAATACGAGATGCACAATGCCCACTTAGGTACAAGAGGAGTGACTCTTCTAATAGTCTGTGCTTTGAGCTTCTCCCGGGAGGCCAGTATTAGAATCCGATTCACCACTGCAGGTTCTCTGTATCCTTTGGAACTTGACATTGGCCATGAAACATAGAAATTGGATAGGGATTGAATACGAAATGCACATTGCCCAGTTAAGTACAATAGGAGTGACTCTTCTAATACGCTGTGCTTTGAGCATCTCGTGGGAGAAAAGCATTAGATTCCGATGCACCACTGCAGGTTTCATGTACACCTTGGACCTTCACATTGACGATGAAACACAGCTATTGCAGCGGGAATGAATATGAAAGGCACAATTCGAACTTAAGTATAAGAGGTGTGACGCTTCTAATAGTCTCTGCTTTGAGCTTCCCTTGGAGGACCAGTATTAGATTCCGATTCACCATTGCAGGTTTTCTGTATGCCTTGGACCTTCACATTGAACATGCAGGACAGATATAGCATCTGGATTGAATACGAAAGGCACAATGCCCACTTAAGTACAAGAGGTGTGACTCTTCTACTAATCTGTGCTTAGAGGGTCTCCTCGGAACCAATTTTAGATTGCAATGCACCCCTGCAGATTTCCTGTATCCCTTGCGCCTTCACATTGACCATGAAATAGAGATATTGCATTGGGATTGAATACGAGAGGCACAATGCTCACTTAACTACAAGAGGAGTGATTTTTCTAATAGTCTGTGCCTTGAGCATTTCCTGGGATACCAGTATTCGATTCCGATGCACCACTGCAGGTTTTCTGAATCGCATGTCCCTTCACATTGACCTTGAATCACAGATATTGCATCAGGATTGAATACGAAAGGCACAATGCCCACTTAAGTACAAAAGGAGTGACTCACCTAATAGTCTGTTCTATAAGCTTCTCCTGGGTGACCCGTATTAATTTCCGATTCACCACTGCAAGTTTTCTGTATCCCTTGAACCTTCACATTGACCATAAAAAACAAATATTGCAACGGGATTGAATACGAAAGGCCTAATGCCCACATAAGTACAAGAGGAGTGACTCTTGTAATAGTCCGTGGTTTGTGCTTCAAGTGGGAGACCAGTCTTGGATTTCGATGCACCAATAAAAGTTTCCTGTATCCCTTGGACCATAACATCGACCATGATACGCAGATATTCCTACGGGATTGAATACGAAAGGGACAATGCCCACTTAAGTAGAAGAGGACTGACTCCCCTATTAGTCTGTGCATTGAGCTTCTCTTGGGAAACGAGTAATAGATTTCGGAAATCAGTGCAGGTTTTCTGTATCCCTTGGACCTTCACATTGACCATAAAAAACAAATGTTGCATCGGGATTATGTACAGAAGGCACAATGATAATTTAAGCACAAGAGGAGTGACTCTTCTAATAGTCTGTGCTATGACCTTCTATTGGGAGACCAGTATTAGATTCCGATGCACCAGTGCAGGATATCTGTATCCCGTGGACCTTCACATTGACCATCAAACACAGATACTGCATCGTGATTGAAAACGATAGGCACAATGCCCTGTTAAGTACAAGAGGAGTGACTCTTCTAATCGTCGGTGCTTTGAGCTTCTCCTGGGAGACCAGTATTAATTTCCGATGCACTACTGCAGGTTTCTGTATCCCTCGGACCATCACATTGACCATGAAACACAGATGTTGAATCGGGTTTGAATACGAAAGGCACAATGCCCACTTCAGTACAAGAGGAGTGACTCTTCTAATAGTCTGTGCTTCGAGCTTCTCTAGGGAGGGCAGTACTATATTCCGATGCACCACTGCAGGATTCCTGTATCCCTTGGACCTACAGATTGCCAATGGCACACATATACTTCATTGGGATTGAGTTCGAATTCACAATACCCACTTATGTACAAGATGAGTAAGTTTTCTAATCGGCTGTGCTATGAGCTACTCCTGGGTGTCCAGTATTAGAATCCGATGCACCACTGCAGAATTCTGTATCACTTTGACCTGCACATTGACCTTGAAACACAGATATTGCATCGGGATTGACAACGAAAGGCACAATGCCCACTTAAGTACAAGAGGAGTGAGTCTTCTTATAGTCTGCGCTTTGAGCTTCTCCTGGGAGACCAGTATTACATTCCGGTGCATCACTACATGGTTCCTCTAACCCTAGGACTTTCACAATGACCATGAAACACAGATATTGCAGCGGGATCGGATACGAAACGCACAATGCCTACTTAAGTACAAGAGGGGTGACTCTTCTAATAGTCTATGCTTTGAGCTTCTCCTGGAGGGCTAGTGTTGGATTCCGATGTACCACTGCAGGTTTTCTGTATCCCTTAGACCTTCACAGTGACCACGAAACACAGATATTGCATCGGGACTGAAATCGAAAGGCACAATGCCCAATTAAGCACAAGAGGAGTGACTCTTCTAATACTCTGTGCTTTGAGCTTCCGCTGGGAGAGCAGTATTAGATTCCGATGCAACAACAGGTTTCCTGTATTCTTTAGACTTTCACGTTGACCTTGAAACACACATATTGCATCGGGACTGAAAATGGAAGGCACAATAGACATTTAAGCACCAGAGGAGAGTCTTCTAATGGTCTGTGTTTGAGCTTGTAGTGGGCTACCAGTATTGTATTCCAACGCCCCACTGCAGGTTTTCTGTTTCCCTTGGACCATCACCATGACCATAAGTCACAAATATTGCATCGGGATAGAATACGTCAGGCACAAGGCCCATTTAAGGACAAGTGGGGTGACTCTTCTAATAGTCTCTGTTATGAGCTTCTCCTGGAAGACCAGTATTAGATTCCCATGCATTATTCCAGATTCTCCGTATCCCTTGGACCTTCACCTTGACGATGACACACAGAATTTGCATTGGGATGGAATACGAAATGCACAATGACCACTTAAGTAAAAGAGGACTGACTCTTCTAATAATCTGTGTTTGAGCTTCTCCTAGGAGACCAATATTGGATTGCGAAGGCCCAGTGCAGATTTTCTGTATCCTTTGGAACTTCACATTGATTATGAAACAGAGATATTGGATCGATATTGAATACGAAAGGCACAATGCCCACTTAAGTACAAGAGGAGTAACTCTTCTAGTAGTCTGTGCTATAAGCTTCTCCTGGGTACAGTGTTAAATTCCGATGAACCACTGCAGGTTTTCTGTATCCCTTTGACTTTCACATTGACCATGAAACACAGATATTGCATCGGTATTGAATACGAGTGGCAACACGCCAACTTAATTACAAGATGGGTGACTCTTCTAATAGTCTGTGCTTTGAGCCTCTCCTGGGAAACTAGTATAACATTGCGATGCACCACTGCAGGTATTCTGTATCACTTGGACCTTTCCATTGACCGTGAAAGACAGATATTGCTTCGGGAATGAATATGAGAGACACAAGGCTCACTTAAGTGCAAGAGGAGTCACTTTGCTATTAGTCTGTGAATTGTGCTTCTCCTGGGGTGCTAGTGTTAGATTCCGATGCACCACTGCAGGTTTCCTGTATCCTTTGGTCTTTCACATTGACCGTGAAACACAGATATTGCATTGGAATTGAATACGAAAGGCACAATGCTCACTTAAGAGAAACAGGAGTGAAACTGCTAATAGGCTGTGCTTTGAGCTTCTCTTGGGAAACGAATAATAGATTCATATGCACCACAGCAGGTTTTCTGTAACCCTTCGACTTTCACATTGAGCATCAAACACAGATATTGCATCGGGATTGAACATGAAAGGCACAATGCCCATTTAAGTAAAGAGGAGTGACACTTCTAAGAGTCTGAGCTTTGAGGTTCTCCTGTGAGACCAGTATTAAATTCCGATGCACCACTGAAGGTTTCCTTTATCCCTTGGATCAGCACATTGACCATAAAACACAGATATTGCATCGGGATTAGGTACAAAAGACCCAATGCCCACATAAGTACAAGAGGAGTGACTCTTCTAAAAGTCTCTGCTTTGAGTTTTTCCTAGGTGACCAGTATTAGATTCCGATGCATCACTACAGGTTCCTGTATCCTTTGGACTTTCACATTGACCTTGAGACACAGATATTTCATCAGGATTGAATACGAAAGTCACAATGCCCCCATAAGTACGAGATAAGTGATTCTTCTAATAGTCTGTGCGGTGAGCTTCTCCTGGGAGAGCAGTATTAGATACCGATGCAGCACTGCAGGTTTTCGGTATGCCTTGGAACTTCACATTGACCATGAAACACAGATATTGCATGGGGATTGAATACGAAAGGCACAATAGACACTTAAGTACCAGATGAGACCCTCTTCTAATGGTCTGTGCTTTGGGATTCTCCTGGAAGACCAGTATTAGATTGCGATGCACCACTGCAGCTTTTCTTTATCCCTTGGACCTTCACCTTGACGATGAAACACAGAAATCGCATCGCGATTGAATACAAAAGGCACAGTGGCCACTAGCGTAAAAGAGGAGTGACTCTTCTAATAGTCAGTGAGCTTTTCCTTGGTGACCAATATTAGATTGCGATGACCCACTGCAGGTTTTCTGTATCCCTTGGAACTTCACACTGACCATGAAACACATTTATTGCATCGGGATAGAATACGAGAGTCACAATGATCACTTAGGTACAAGAGGTGTGACTCATCTGATTGTCTGTGCTTTGAGCTTTTCCTGGGGAACCAGTAATAAATTCCGATGCACCACTGCAAGTTATCTGCAACCTTTGGCCCTTCACATTCACCATGAAAAACAAATATTGCATCGGGATTGAAAACGGAAGGCACAATGATTACTTAAGTACAAGAGGAGTGACCCTTCTAATAGTCTGTGCTTCGAGTTTCTCTTGGGAGACCAGTATTAGATTACGATGCACCACTTCAGGATATCCGTATACCTTGGACCTTTACATTGACTATAAAACACAGATATTGCATCGGCATTGAATACGAAATGCACAATGCCTACATAAGTACAAGAGGAGTGCCTCTTCTAATAGTCTGTGCGGTGAGCTTCTCCTGGGAGACCAGTATTGGATCCTGATGCGCCACTGCAGATTATCTGTATCCCTTGGACCTTCACATTGGCATTGAAAGTCAGATATTGCATTGGGATTGAATACGAGAGGCACAATGCCCACTTAAGCACAAGATGAGTGTCTCTCCTAATAGTCTGTGCTTGGAGCATCTCTTGGGAAACGAGTAATAGATTCCGACTCACCACTGCAGGTTTTCTGTATCCCCTGGGCTTTCACGTGGACCATGAAACACAGATATTGCAGCTGTATTTAATACGAAAGGCACAATGCATATTTATGTACAAGAAGAGTGACTCTTCTAGTAGTCTGTTCTCTGATCTTCTCCTGGGAGACCAGTATTAGATTACGATGCACCACTGAAGGTTTCCTGTATCCCTTGGATCTTCACATTGACCATGAAACACAGATATTGCATCGGTATTAGATACAAAATGCCCAATGCCCACATAAATTCAAGAGGAGTGACTCATCTAATCGTTTGTGCTTTGAGCTTCTCCTGGGAGACCAGTGTTAGATTCCAATGCACCACTGCAGGTTTTCTGTATCCATTGGACATTCACATTTACCATTAAACACAGATATTGCATCGGGATTGAATACGAAAGGCACATTGCACACTGAAGTACAAGAGGAGTTACTCATCTAATAGTCTGTGATTGATGTTCTCCTGGGAGCCCAGTATTAGATTCCAATGCACCACTGCAGGATTTCTGTACCCCTTGGAACTTCGCATTGACCATGAAGCACAGATATTCCTTTGGGTTTGAATACGAAAGGCGGATTGCCCACCAAAGTACAAGAGGAGTGACTCTTCTAATAGTCTATGCAGTGAGCTTCTCCTGGGAGACCAATATTAGATTCCAATATAGCGCTGCAGGTTTTCTGTATCCCTTGGACCTTGACATTGACCATGAAATACAGATAATGCATCGGGATTGAATATGAAAGTCACAGTGCCCACTTACATACAAGAGGAGTGACTCTTCTAATAGTCTGTGCTTTGAGCTTGTCCCGGGAAACCAGTATCAGCTTCTGTGGTGTCACCGCCAGACACCACACTTGCTAGGTGGTAGCCTTTAAATCGGCCGCGGTCCGTTAGTATACATCGGACCCGCGTGTCGCCACTGCCAGTGATTACAGACCGAGCGGCACCACACGTCAGGTCAAGAGAGACTTCCTAGCACTCCCCCCAATTGTACAGCCGACTTTGCTAGCGATGCTACACTGACAAACTACGCCCTTGGATGCCGTTGGACAGCTCGTCCAGGGTCAGCGTGCGAAGCAAAACGATGCGGCAGCCACCGCTCCACCGCTACCGCAACCACAACACGCAGTTGCTCCACCTTTTCGTCCTTTTGTTGCTGCACTGGAAAGCTGGACGCAGTGGTCACCCCAATTGTGTTTTTGAGTGTGAATGTGGACTCCCTTATTCAGATACTATGGTGCGTGATGCAATTGCACAGAACGTTTCTGATGTTCGTATAAGGGAACAGATTTTGAAACATTTCAATTCCTCCCTTCAACAAGTGATGGACATATTGGATAGGCAAGACACACTTGACTTTGCTCAGAAATCATTTGAAACTTCGCCAGGTGTGTGTCACATTAACTGGCCCGCCGGGCGCGCTGCACGGAACAATAAACAACCCTCGCGCCCGTCCGCGCAGCTGCCGCCAATCCCTCCGCTACGTGCGCTGTGCAAGCAAGCAAATGCAGTGTTAAAATCATGCCCGCGGTGTGCTACTAGACATTCGGGTGAGAATTGCCCGTCCCGCCAAGCTACTTGCTTTTTCTGTAATAAAAAAAGGACATGTTCAGAGTGTTTGCCAGAAAAAGCTCTGATCGGACACTCAAAACCATTCCCGGCCCTTTTCTTCGCGTCGGAATCGGAATCGAACCAAGAATACTCAGGCTCGTGAACCTTCACCCATGGAAATTCATGTAGTTCATTCCACTCTGCCCAGTGCAACACACTCTCACAGTGGCTGTGTTTGTCCCACGACTAGTGTGCGTCGACATCGACGGAAATCACGTCAAGTCGCAAGTGATTCTGTACCTGTGTCAGTTCACGTTGCACGAGACAGTCGCTCTTGTCGTCAGCAAGACAATAAACTTTTTGCAGACTTGGACATTCATGGCCACGTGATACCATTCCAGCTCGATACCGGAGCTGCAGTTTCATTGATCAATAAAGACACGTACAAACAACTGGGCACACCTCCATTGTGTGCCGCAAATGTTAAGTTAATTAGTTATTCAGGACAAGCTATCCCTGTATTAGGACAGTGCAGCCTTCTTGCAACATACAAGGGGCAAACAAAACTTGTGTCATTTTACGTACTTCGTTCTTCTTCCGCTATGAACTTGTTTGGTTTAGATTTATTTCAATTGTTTAACTTGTCTATAGTCAATCAGGCCCTATCAGTGAATCAGACTGTGCCTTCAGACAGTGTTTCTCGTCTATGTGAAGAATTTGCAGACATTTTTGCACCGGGCCTTGGTTGCGCTAAGGACCATAAAGCGCATTTGGAACTGAAAGTAAACGCGCAACCAAAATTTTTCAGGGCGCACAATGTTCCCCACGCATTGCGTGATGAGGTCGCGCGAATGTTAAACGATTTGGAATCACAAGGTGTAATTGAACGCGTGCAGGCTTCTCTCTTGGCATCACCCTTAGTAATTTTGCCAAAACCTTCCAGAAAATTGAGACTTTGTGTGGACTTCAAGGCAACGGTGAATCCACAACTAGTGATTGCAACTTATCCTTTACCCCGCCCGGAAGATGTTTTCGACAAACTGTGCCCGGGTAAATATTTTTTGAAGTTGGACCTAGCAGATGCGTACTTGCAAATACCAGTGGACGACGAATCCCAGCGCGTCTTGGTGGTTAACGCGCATCTTGGTTTGTACCAATTCAAAAGACTGCCATTCGGGTGTGCATCCGCCCCTGCATTGTTTCAGCAATATCTGCAAACTGTTTGTGCGTCGGTCCCTACTGCAGCAAACTATCTGGACGATATTGTGATCTCCGGAAAGACAGAAGAAGAACATTTAGCCAATCTCAGAACATTATTTCAGGTCTTGCGACAAAATGGTCTTCGCTTGCGGAAGGACAAATGTGTGTTTTTTGCTCGTGACTTACCCTATCTGGGACATGTAATCAATGCCCAAGGCATACATCCCAGTCCAGAACACCTCCGTGCCATACAAGACTTGCCTTCACCGCAGAATTAGAAGCAGCTACAGAGTGTGCTGTGAAAAATTAATTGTTACCACAGATATGTGCCACATGCCTCTTCCATTTCAGCTCAGCTTCATCGCTTACGCCGTCAAGGTGTTCCGTTTGTCTGGACGACGGAATGCGAACGCGCCTTTCGCCAGTTGAAATCGGCGTTGCTTTCAAATATTTGCCTTACGCCATTCGATCGCCAGAAACCCCTTTTGTTGATGGTAGATGCATCGGATTCCGGCATCGGTGCTGTGCTTGCGCACAAAGATGGATCGCATGTTCGCCCTATTGCCTTTGCGTCCAAATTGCTCTCGTCTGCGCAAAGAAATTATTCACAGATCGAGAAAGAAGCTTTGGCTCTCGTATTTGGTGTTACTAAGTTTCATGATGTCTTGTATGGTCGTCACTTTACCGTCATCACAGACCACAAACCATTGACATCGCTTTTTCATCCGAACAAGCCTGTACCTCCACGTACAGCGCAGAAATTCATTCGCTGGTCTATTTTCCTCTCGCAGTACCGCTACGATATCTTGTATCGGTCCACTGCTAAGCACGGAAACGCCGATGCGTTGTCCCGTTTGCCTGTTGCTGAGGATAGCGCATTCGATTCCTCCGAACTTGCTCGTCTGTTCATTGATTCGGAAACCGATGACGTGGTCGAATCGTTTCCCATTGATTTTCGTCGTGTAGCTACAGCCACAGCTGCTGACCCTGTCCTTGCTACCGTTTTGCGTTTTGTTGCTACGCAATGGCCCTTGTCAAAGTCACGGATCGAGGATCCGTTGGTTCGCCGATTTTTTGCTCACAAGGACAGACTTTTTGTACGACGTGGTGTTTTGCTGTTGCGTTCTGATAATGATCAGTCCAGGGTCGTGGTCCCACGTTCGTTACAGTCCTCTGTCTTACGGCTTATCCACCAAGAACATTGGGGTATAGTGCGAACGAAACAACTTGCTCGTCGGCACTGTATTTGGTTCTGAATCGATGCTGCGATTACGAATATGTGCTCTTCTTGCATGGCGTGTGCCGAACACCAATCCGCACCACCGCGGAAATTCTTTGCATGGCCGAAAGCCACTTTCCCTTGGCAACGCTTGCACATCGATTTTGCTGGTCCATTCTGGAATGCTCGATGGTTGGTTCTGGTAGATTCATTCAGTAATTTTCCTTTTGTTGTCAGGATGTCTTCCACGACGTCGTCTGCCACCATCCAACCGTTATGCGCTATCTTTTGCATTGAAGGTCTTCCACAGACTATTGTTTCCGACAATGGCCCACAATTCATGTCCGCAGAATTTCAGTCATTCTGGAAGGCCAATGGTATTCAACATCTGACATCCGTGCCGTTTTCGCCTCAGTCCAACGGTGCCGCTGAACGATTGGTCCGGACTTTCAAGTCACAGATGTTGAAGTTGAAAGAGTCGCATTCTCGGGAGGACGCGTTATTGCTCCTCTTGTCTTCGTATCGCTCTCAGCCCCGAGATGGTCGCTCGCCGGCTGAGTTGCTCCACGGTCGTCCTCATCGAACCTTGATGTCTTTGCTGTATTCGCCGCATCAGGTTACTGTGCAGCGGCAGCCACCTGCTTTTGCTCCAGGCGACGTTGTATACTATCGCAACTATCGAGGTTCGCGGCGTTGGCTCGCAGGGCGCATTCTTCACTGCCTCGGCCGCGCTATGTATCTGGTTTTGGGGGCCTCTGGTGAGGTGCGTCGGCATCTCAATCAGCTGCGCCTCTGTCGTCGCACGGGTTCTGCCGCTCCCCGTCTGCTTTCAGCGACGGTGCCGTCCAGTCAGCGCCCTGGGGACCCATCTACTGGCTCGCCTCATCCCCAGGTGTTACCGACGATGCCTTCCATTTTGCCCCATGGCGACGAGCCGCCGCCACCGCCGCCGGTTCTCCCGCCGGCGCCGCCCGCAGTGGACGCGTTGCTGCAGCCGCCGGGCGCCTCCCTGGGTCACGCGCCGCCGATCGCTTCCCGTGACCAGCTGTACTCCGACATGGACTCTTGCCCGATCCGGACCAGATGGCGTCTTCGCCCTTCGGTTACCCCGACGCGATGGAGGTCGACCCTTCAGCCCCTCCTGTCTCTCTACGGGCGCATACACCGCATGTTGGTGTGCACCCTGGACTAGGTTTTTAGGCGTTTCCTAGCTCCCTTCGGACCGAATGGCCGGGTGCGGGTGGCACAGCCTCGCCTGTTGTTAGGCTGCCCACCTCGTCGCATACGTCGACATGGGGCCCTCCCCACGGAGGGCGGAAGCCCAATAACACAACCGTACGCCGATTTGCGGGGGAGGAATGTGGTGTCACCGCCAGACACCACACTTGCTAGGTGGTAGCCTTTAAATCGGCCGCGGTCCGTTAGTATACGTCGGACCCGCGTGTCGTCACTGTCAGTGACTGCAGACCGATCGCCACCACACGGCAGGTCTAGAGAGACTTCCTAGCACTGGCCCCAATTGTACAGCCGACTTTGCTAGCGATGCTACACTGACAAACTACGCTCTCATTTGCAGAGACGATAGTTAGCATAGCCTTCAGCTACTTCATTTGCTACGACCTAGCAAGGCGCCATAACCAGTTTATATAGAGATTATGTATACACAAGAGCGAAGTTCTCCAATTATGGATTAAAGTTAAGTATACCAGCATTTACGTTCTTTTCTTGATAGAATAACTCCTTTAACTGTTGCAGACCTCACGCCAGTCTGCGTGTAATTAAAAGCGTGCATTTCGGCCTCCTCTAGCAACATGGTGTTGGCTCTTCTGCCAACCCAGCAGATTCCGAAGCACCACGGCACGTTTTCTGTATCCCTTGGCATTCACATTGACTATGAAACACACATATTGCATCGGGTTTAAATACGAAAGGCACAATGACCATTTAAGTAATAGATGAGTGACTCTTCTAACAGTCTGTCCAGTGAGCTTCTCCTTGGAGACTAATATTAGATTGCAATGACCCACTGCACGTTTTCTGTATCCGTTATATCTTCACATTGACCATGAAACACAGATATTAGATCAGGAATTAATACGAAAGGCACAATGCCCACTTAAGTACAAGAGGAGTGACTCTTCAA
This sequence comes from Schistocerca americana, assembly GCF_021461395.2. Classification (NCBI taxonomy): domain Eukaryota; kingdom Metazoa; phylum Arthropoda; class Insecta; order Orthoptera; family Acrididae; genus Schistocerca; species Schistocerca americana. Next base: position 720,686,260 of record NC_060123.1, read on the forward strand.
ATAGTCTGTGCTTTGAGCATCTCCTGGCAGACCAGTATTAAATTCCGATGCGCCACTGCAGGTGTTCTGTATCCATTGGACCTGCACATTGACCATGAAACACAGATATTGCATTGGGATTGAATACGAAAGGCACAATGCCCACATAAGTACAAGAGGAGTGACTCTTCTAATAGTCTGTTCTTTGAGCTCCTCCTGGGAGACCAGTATTACATTCCGATGCACCACTGCAGGTTTCCTGTATCCCTTATATCTTCACATTGACCATGAAACACAGATATTGCATTGGGATTGAATATGAAAGGCACAATGCCCACTAAAGGGCAATTGGAGTGACTCTTCTAATAGTCTGTGCTTTGAGCTTCTCCTGGGTGACCAGTTATTTATTTATTTATCGTATGATGTGTACATTGATTTACATTTATATACAATATTTTCAGGACTAAAATGTACAATCACAAGTTCGTACAATTTTACAGCTCTATGTCTAGTTCTTCAATCCACTTGACTGCTTCATCCGATTTTCCATTAAAGTTCCTCTGAAAGTACGATGAGGGCAGTCAGCAACAATGTGATGAATCGTCTGTGAGGGGGCACCACAGTCACAATTTGCAGAGCCAACCCATCCCCATTTGTGCAGTAGATAGCCACATCTGCCTTGTCCAGTTCGAATGCGGTTAATGATCCTCCACTGACGCCTTGGAAGATCAAATCCTTGTGTCTGCTTGGAAGGGTCCTCGACTAGATGTTTATTGGCTACTGAAGACTGATCCCACTGGAGTTTCCATGAACTGTTAATGTTGAAAGCAGATCCTTCAAGGTCGAGTGCTGTGCGCCATGGTGGTTTCCTCGATTTCAAGCGTTGGTGTGTTCCTTGTACAATATCTTGATGGATGGGGAGCTGGGGGTTCTGCTGAATGTTTTTCCACGTCTTTAGGAGAGCTTCTGATCTTCTTAGGGCTGGAGGTGGGATATTGCTTAGAACCGGCAGCCACAGCGTGTTTGTGCTCCGAATACATCCTGTGATTAATCGCATTGCCTGATTGAGTTGCACGTCTATCTTCTTAGTGTGAACACTGTTGATCCAGGTTGGGCAGCAATATTCAGCAACAGAATATGACAGAGCTAATGCTGTAGATCTCAGGACGTTAGTATTGGCTCCCCATGATGTACCAACAAGCTTCTGAAGAATATTATTTCTAGTTTTAACTTTAGCAGCCACATTTGATAAATGCTGCTTGAAAGACAGAGTTCTATCTAGTGTTAATCCCAGGTACTTTGGTGTACTACAGTATGGCAACACTTGGTCTCTGAATACAACTTCTGGTTTGTAATTTGACTGTCTGTTACGTAGGTGGAATGCAGATATAACTGTTTTCTGAGGATTTAGGTGGAGGCACCATTTCTTGAAATATTTGTCTAAGGCTTCCAGATCAGTGGATAGAATAGTTTCAGCATCAGCAAAGTTGGAGCACTGAGTCACCAGACAAATATCATCAGCATATATGAATTTCCTTGAAGATGTTTCTGGTAAGTCGTGTGTATACAAATTGAAAAGGAGGGGAGCCAGAACAGACCCTTGAGGTAAGCCGTCATTTAGTTTAAACATTCTGCTCCTATCATTATCTGAGTAGATCTGAAAGTACCTATTGCTTAGCATATTGTTGAGTAAGGCCGTGAGTTTACGACATGGGATAACACTCACAAATTTTAAAAGGAGTCCTTCTCGCCAGACAGTGTCATAGGCAGCAGATAGATCCAAAAAGGCAGCCACACTTACTGATTTCTTCTCATACCCATTTTCAATGTGCGTAGTGAGAGATAGTACCTGATCGTTACAACTTCTCCCAGGTCTAAATCCTGCTTGCTCGATAGGAATATGATGGTTGATTGTTTCACAGATTCTGTTGTAGATCAGGCGCTCAAGGAGTTTATAAGTGATACTTAAGAGTGCTATTGGACGATAGTTTTCCACTTTTGTGGGATCTTTATTTGGTCTCAGTATGGCTAATATTTTTGATTTCTTCATCAGATGTGGGATGTTTCCAGTTTGCAGGATGTTTGAAAGGAAGTTGGTATTAAATTCCGATGCACCACTGCCTGTTTTCTGTACCCCTAGGACCTTCACATTGTCCATTAAAAACAAATATTGGATCGGGATTGAATACCGAAGGCACAATAATCACTTAAGTACAAGAGGAGAGACTCTTATAATGGTCTGTACTTTCAGCTTCTCCTGGGAGAAGAGTATTAGATTCCGATGCATCACTGCAGGTTGTCTGTATCCCTTGGACCTTCACATTGACCATGAAACATAGATATTGCATCGGGATTGAATACGAAAGGCGCAATGCCCAGTTAAGTACAAGAGGAGTGACTCTTCTAATAGTCTGTGGTTTGAGAATCTCGTGGGGGACCAGTATTATAATATTTTTTTTTTACTGCAGGTTTTCTGTATCACTTGGACCATCACATTGACCATGAAACACAGATGTTGCATCGGGATTAAATACGAAAGGCACAATGCACACTGAAGTAGAAGAGGAGAGACTCTTCTAATGGTCTGTGCTTTGAGCTTCTCCTGGGAGACCAAAATTAGAATCCGATGCACCACTGCAGCTTTTCCGTATCCCTTGGACCTTTACTTTGGCGATGAAACACAGAAATTGCATCGGGATTAGATTAGATTAGATTTTCTTTCCTTCCAATTGATCCATAGTGAGGAGGTTCTCCAGGATGTGGAACATGTCGGAAAATCGACAATACATGACAAATATTTACAACTAAAACAAATAAGCTAATGTACCATTTCACAGGTCCGAAGTGGTATGATCTTCGTTTTTTAATGAACACTAGCAGTCATTTTACAAATACTAATGCACTGAATTTAAAATAAAAAAGTTTTTTATTTACTTGTAAGGTAATAAACATGTAATACAACTACTGTAATACTTATTTACAATGAACACATTACTGCACTGAAATGGTGCAGAAGTTAGATTATACTTACACACGCTCACACACATACACAAATATTTTCAATGAACACGTTTCTACACTGAAATTGTGCAGAAGTTATGTTGTACTTATATACAAATCAGTTGGTTTTACTAAGAAATTCATCAATGGAGTAGAAGGAGTTGGCGACGAATAATTCCTTTAGGCTTCTCTTAAACTGAATTTCATTGGTTGTTAAGCTTTTTATGGCTGCTGGCAAGTTATTGAAAATGTGTGTTCCTGAATAATGCACACCTTTTTGTACAAGACTAAGTGACTTTAAATCCTTGTGAAGATTATTCTTACTCCTAGTATTGATTCCATGAATTAAGCTGTTGGTTTGAAAAAGTGATATATTTTTAATGACAAATTTCATTAAGGAATAAATATATTGGGAAGCAGTAGTTAGTATCCCTAGTTCCCTAAACAGGCTTTTGCAGGATGTTCTTGAGTTCACACCAAATATAACTCTAACTGCACGTTTTTGTGCCCAGAAAACGTTAGCTTGGCTTGATGAATTACCTCAAAAAATAATCCCATATGACATTATGGAATGAAAGAAAGCATAGTATGCCAGCTTTTTCATTTTTATATCCCCTACGTCCGACAAAATTCGCATTGGAAACAGATATTTGCTACGATGCTTCAGCAGTTCTGTGGTGTGCTCCTACCAGTTGAATTTATTATCAAGCTGTAATCCCAAGAATTTAACACTGTCCACTTCTTCTATCTTCTTGTCATCGTATGTTAGACATATACTCTTGGGACACCCCTTACAGGTTCTGAACTGCATGTAGTGTGTTTTTTCAAAGTTTAGTGACAAAGAATTGGCTAGGAACCAGTGATTAATGTCCACAAAAATTTTATTGGCTGGTCTTTCTAAGACTACAATTGATTTGCTATTTATTGCAATGTTTGTATCATCGGCAAACAAAACAAACTTGTCATCTGGTAATGTTACTGATGAAAGGTCATTGATATACACAAGAGAGAGTAAGGGCCCCAAACTGAAGCCTTGTGGGACCCCACATGTAATTAGTTCCCAGTTGGATGCTGCCTGATAGCTTGATACATGTCTCTTCCCTAATGACACCCTTTGTTTCCTGCCAGAGATATAAGATTTGAACCATTTTGCAGCATTTCCTGTTACACTATAATATTCTAGTTTACTTAAAAGGATATTGTGATTTACACAGTCAAATGCCTTTGACAGATCACAAAATATACCAGTTGCCTGCAATTTTTTGTTTAATGAATTAAGCACATTTTCACTGTAAGTGTAGATAGCCTTCTCAATATCAGAACCTTTTAGAAATCCAAACTGTGACTTTGACAGTATGTTATTTGAGATAAGATGGTTATAAAGACGACTGTACATTACCTTATCGAAAATTTTTAAGAATGCTGGAAACAGTGAAAATGGACGGAAACTTGATGCTATTTCTTTATCTCCCTTCTTAAACAGTGGCTTAACTTCTGCATATTTCAGCCATTCAGGAAATATTCCACTGATAAACGACTGGTTACACAGATAGCTTAATATGTTACTTAGCTCAGAATCACATTCTTTAATTAACTTTGTTGATATTTCATCATACCCACTAGATGTTTTTGATTTTAAAGATTTTATGATGGACATTATTTCTGTTGGCGTAGTGAGGGTCAAATTCATATTATGGAAGTTACTTGAAATGTCAGGTCTAAGGTAATCCATAGCAGCATCTACCGAACCTGAGAACCCCATCTTTTCAGTAACAGTTATACAATGTTAAAAAGTTCTGCACCACTATACACATCTGTCACCAATGTATCATTTACTCTTAATGCTATTTGTTCCTCTTCATGTCTGGTTCTATCGGTCTCCTCCTTCACTGTATCCCATATTGTCTTTATTTTGTTATCTGATATGACTATCTTTTCCTTGTAATATATTTGCTTTGACATCCGTATTAAAGTCTTTAATATTTTGCAGTATTTCTTATAATGTGCTATAGCATCAACATTGCAAATGTTTCGGATTGACAGATACAGTTTTCTTTTTGTTTTACAAGATGCCCCTATTCCTCGAGTAACCCATGGCTTCTTTGTAGACTTTACTCTAACCTTGGTAAGTTTTGGGGGAAAGCAGTGTTCGAATAAGGTTAAGCACTTTATTAGTAAAAATTTTATATTTTTCATTCATGCCATGAGCACTGTAAACATCAGTCCAGTGAATGTCTCTGAGGAGTGTCCTAAAATAATCAATTTTTGGTTTACTGGTTACCCTCTTGAGCTCAGATTTAACAGATTTTATATCCTGTTCTGTATTAACATTTAACACAAGGAACTGCATATCATGGTCTGAGAGGCCGTTGACTATTGGTTTTGTAATATAATTTTGTTCATTGGACTTTTCTATAAACATATTATCAATGGCTGTTTGTGAGCAAGTGGCTATCCTAGTGGGGAACTTTACAGTGGGAATTAAGTTGAATGATAGTGTTACTAACTCAAATAAGTTCTTATTGGAAGAGTCTTTAAGGAAATCTATATTGAAATCACCAGCAACCACTATTTCTTTGTTTTTGGTTGTTAAATGGGCCAGTACAGCTTCAAGGTGGTTTACAAACAGATTAAAGTTGCCTGCAGGTGCTCGATATACACTTAAAATTATGAAGGATTTTTTGTGAAATTCTAATTCTGTTGCACATGCTTCCATATGCTGTTCTAGGCAAAATTTATGAATGTCTATGTTCTTAAATTTATGACAGTTCCTGACGAATGTGGCAACTCCTCCTTTCTCCATTTCTGCTCTACAAAAGTGAGATGCTAACCTAAACCCTGTAACACTTAAAAGTTCTATACCAGTGGTCACATGATGTTCAGAGAGGCAGATTATGTCAGCTGGGTTTGAAGACTCTAATTCATCTATGCAGATAGTTAATTCATTAATTTTATTTCTCGGTCCCCGAATATTTTGATGCAATAAAGATAGCTGACATTTCACATTGACTGAGTTAAAATTGGGTGGAGTTAACATATCTGCTGACAGTTGAAAATTCTTAACCAATGGCTGTTTATGCTGATGTAATAAGCTGGAATTATGTTTTTTGATTTCTTTCTCAAACAGAAGGTTTGTCTCAGTTCTAACCTCTCTTAAAATTTGCTTTCTTTCTGTCCTCCCTACCCAAAAAAAGGGTCTTTTCTGAATCCTATAACCACTGGTATTTTACCACTCATGACAGTGCCTCCCCCTTTTAACTTTCCTGCTATTTCCCCAGCCAATTTACCCTTCCCCTTCCTGTTGAGGTGAAGGCCATGCCTAGTATAATCCCACCTACTGAGAGAATCAACATGAACCACACCAATGTGTGACCCCGCACCCGTCATGAGCAGCTGTTCCAGCTCCAAATTAACTCTCTTGACAGAAGAGTTCAAATGAGGTCGGTCATGGCGCCCAAGAACAGATACAAACTCAACACTAGTATGCTTCGATGCTGATGCAATCTTCGCCAGGTCACACTCTATACTGTACCCAGGATCTCTGTCAATACTGTTACCTGCCCCACCCACTATAACCACGGTGTCTTCCTTAGTGAAATCTTTGCAAAGTGATCCTAAATCCTCTGTCACCTGCTCCAGACCAGCATTAGGTTTATAAAAATTGGTGACCTGGTATTCTGATCCTAGTTCATCCTGCAAAAGTTGGCCAACACCTCTTCCATGGGAACTACCTAACAACAACACTTTCTTTCTCTTTACTGATTTCCCTGCATTCTTGCTTTTCAATTTGCTGCTGAAAGTTTGTTGTGCCCTCTCTGCACCTGCAACTGCTTGAGGCTCACCAGCTTCAAACTGAAGCAACTGGTCAAATCTATTTTCCACATTCACCATAAAGCTCTCAGACAAAGTTCTAGGCCTGTTCATCCTGTTGCCTGTTGCCACGTCCCACCTCTCTTTACCCTTCTCCCTCCTTAACCTGTCAAGATCTCCCCTGGCCTTGTCTAACTCAGCCTGAAGGGCGGCAATTTTCCCCTCCTCTTCTAGTATCTTCCTATCTCTACTACAAATCCTACAAAACCACTGATGAGTCTCATTTACTTCCCCTATTTCCACGCCACTACAGTCACCACATGGAAAAAACTACAGCACCCATCACACCATAGCGCGGACCTAACAATTCAACGGCAAGTCAAGCCCTTTTTACTCATGATTAACGTAATAGTTTGTTAAGAATAAGTCAGTTAAATTACAGATAAACACGAAAATACGGTTACACAAATTTGGCCGATACGCAACTGTGTGTAAACAAAAACAAAAGTGCAAAGTTTCTGAAACAACAACCTAAACTTTACGCTACTTTCCGGAAATGCTAGTTAAATAATGAAGAGGTACGCTAAGTTAAATTGCTGGAGAGAGCAAGGAACAACTAAACGAAATTCTATAGATTTGCTGCAGCAGAACGTAAACAGAAAATACGACTGTACGGTATTTCGCGTTTTCTGCTATATTACGTAAAGAAAAATGAAACCTTTAATGGTACACTTAAACGGCACACTAATACACTTATTTACCACATAATCAGTACTAATCTATACGTTTTATAATCTAAAATGACTTATCGTTACGAGACCATCAAAACTTGCGCTAGTTGCCTGGCTGCAGGATTGAATACGAAAGGCACAATGCCCACCTAAGTACAAGAGGTGTGACTCATCTAATAGACTGTGCTTTGAGCTTCTCCTGGGTAACCAGTATTAGATTCCAATGCACCACTTCAGGTTTAATATATCACTTGGACCTTCACATTTGCCATGAAACTCAGATTGAATACGAAAGGCACAATGCCCACCTAACTAAGAAAGGCGTGACTCTCCTAATAGTATGTTCTTTGAGCATCTCCTGGGAGACCGGTATTAGATTCAGATGCACCACTGCTGGTTTCCTGTATCCCTTGGATCGTCACATTAAGCATGAAACACAGATATTTCATCGGGATTGGATATGAAAGGCCCAATGCCCACATCAGTGCAAGAGGAGTGAATCTTCTGTCTGTGCTTTGAGCTGCTCTTGGGAAACGAGTAATAGATTCCGATGCTTCTCTTGGATTTCCAGTATTATATTCCGATGCACCACTGCAGGTTTCCAGTATCCTTTGGACCTTCGCATTGGCCATCAAACACAGTTTTTGCATCGGGATTGAATACGATAGGCACAATGCCCACTTAAGTACAAGAGGAGTGTTTGTTTTATTAGTCTCTTGTTTGAGCTTCTCCTGGGTTACCAGTATTAAGTTCCGATGCACCACTGCAGAATTTCTCTATTCCTTGGACTTTCCCAATGACCACAAAACACAAATATTGCACCGGGATTGAATACGAAATGCACAATGCCGACTTATGTACAACAGGGGTGACTATTCTAATAGTGAGTGCTGTGAGCTTCTCCATGGAGACGAGTATTAGATTCCGATGCACCACTGCAGGATTTCTGTATCCTTTCGACTTTCACATTGACGGTGGAACACAGAAATTGCCATTGGATTGAATACGAAAAGCAGAATGCCCACTCAAGTACAAGAGAAGTGACACTTCTAATTGTCGGTGCATTGAGCTTCTCCTGGGATACCACTTTTAGATTCCGATGCACCACTCCAGGTTTTCTGTATCCCTTGGACCTTTAAAATGACCAAGATACAAAGATGTTTCATCGGGATGGAATACGAAACGCACTATGCACACCTAAGTACAAGAGGAGTGACTGTTCTAATAATCTGTGATTTGAGCTTCCCTTGGGTGACCAGTATAAAATACCGATGCATCACTGCAGGTTTTTTGTATCCCTTGGACCATCACATTGCCCATAAAAAACAAATATTGCATCGGGATTGAATACGAAAGGCACAATGATCACTTAAGGAAACGAGGAGTGCCTCTTGTAATAGTCTGTGCTTTGAGCCTCTCCTGGAAGACCAGTATTAAATTCCGATGCAATACTGTAGGTCTTCTGTATCCCTTGGACCTTCACTTTGACGATGAAACACAGGAATTGCATCGGGATTAAATATGAAAGGCACAATGCACACCAAAGTACAAGAGATGTGACTCTTTTAATAGTCTGTGCTTTCAGCTTTTCCTGGGAAGCCACTGTTCGATATCAAAGCACCACTGCAGGTTTCAATTGTCCCTTGGACCCTCACATCGGCCCTGCAACACAGATATTGCATACGAATTGCATACGAAAAGCAGAATACCCACTGAAGTACAAGAGGTTTGACTCAATTAACAGTCCGTGTTTATATCTTCTCCTGGGTAACCATTATTAGATTCCGATGCACCACTGCTGGTTTTCTGTATCCCTTGGCCCTTCACATTGACCATGAAACACAGCTATTGCATCGGGATTGAATACGAAAATCACAATGCCCACTCAAGTAAAAGAGGAGTGACTCTTCTAATAGTCTGTGTTTGAGCTTCTCCTGGGAGACCAGTATTAGCTTCCGATGCACCACTACAGGTTTTCTGTATCCCTTGGACCTTCAAATTGTCCTTGAACACAGATATTACATCAAGATTGAATACGAAAGGCACAATTACCACTTAAGTGCAAGATCAGTGACTCTTCTAATAGTCTGTGCTTTGAGCTTCTCCTGGGAGACCAGTATTGGTTTCCAATGCACCATTGCAGGTTTTCTGTACCCCTTGACCTTTAAATTGACCATGAAATACAGATATTGCATCGGGATTGAATACGAGAGGCATCATGCCCACAAGTACAAGAGAAGTACTCTTCTAATAGTCTGTGCTTTGAGCGTCTCCTGGGTGAAAAGCATTAGATAACGATGCACCACTGCATGTTTTCTGTATCCCTTAGACCTTCAAAGTGACCACGAAACACAGATATTGCATCGGGATTGAATACGAAAAGGACAATGCCCACTTAAGTACAAGAGAAGTGACTCTTCTAATACTGTGTGCTTTGAGTTTCTCCTGGGAGACCAGTATTAGATTCTTATTCACCAGTGCAGGTTTTCTATATACCTTGGTCTTTCACATTTACCATCGAACACAGATATTGCATCGGGATTGAATATGAAAGGGACAATGCCCAGTGACTCTTCTAATAGTCTGTGCTTAGAGCTTCTCCTGGGAGTCCAGTTTTAGATTCTGATGCACCACTGGTGGTTTTCTATATACCTTGGACTTTCACATTGACCTTGGAATTCAGATATTGCATCGGGATTGAATACGAAAAGGACAATGCCCATTTAAGTTCAAGAGGAGTGACTCTTCTAATTGTCTGTGCTTTGATCTTCTCCTGGGAGACAAGAGTTATATTCATAAGCACCACTGCAGGTTTTCTATATCCCTTGGAAATTTAACATTGACCGTGAAATGCAGATATTGCATCGGGATTGAATACGAGGGAGATATTGCCCACTTAAGTACAAGAGGAGTGACTCATCTAATAGTCTGTGCTTTGAGCTTCTCCTAGGAGACCAGTATTAAATTCCGAAGCACCACTGCAGGTTTTCTATATCCCTTGGACTATCACATTGACTTGGAACTCAGATATTGCATCATGATTTAATACGAAATGCACAATGCCCACTTAAGTACAAGAGGAGAGACTCTTCTAATAATCTGTGTTTGAGCTTCTCCTGGGAGACCAGTATTAGATTCCGATGCACCACTGCAGGTTTTCAATATCCCTTGCACTTTCACATTGACCATGGAACACAGATATTGCATCGGTATTGAACACGAAAGGGACAATGCCCACTTAAGTAGGAGAGGAGTGACTCTTCTAATAGTTAGTGCTTTGAGCTTCTCCTGGGATACCAGTATTAGATTCCGGAGCACCACTGCAGGTTTTCAATATCCCTTGGACTTTCACATTGACCATGGAACACAGATATTGCATCGGTATTGAACACGAAAGGGACAATGCCCACTTAAGTCGGAGAGGAGTGACTCTTCTAATAGTTAGTGCTTTGCGCTTCTCCTGGGAGACCAGCATTAGATTCCGAAGCACCACTGCAGTTTTTCTATATCTCTTGGACATTCACATTGACCATGGAACACAGATAATGCATCATGATTGTATACCAAAGGCACAATGCCCACATAGGTACAAGAGGAGTGACTCTTCCAATAATCTGTATTTGAGCTTATCCTGGTAGACCAGTATTAGATTCCGATGCACCACTGCAGGTTTTCTATATCCCTTCGACTTTAACATTGACCATGTAACACAGATATTGCATCGGGATTGAATACGAAAGGATCAATGCCCATTTAAGTAGAAGAGGAGTGACTCTACTAATAGTCTGGGCTTTGAGCTTCTCCTGGGGAACAAGTAATAGATTTCGATGCTGCACTGCATGTTTTCTGTGTCCCATGCAGCTTCACAATGACGAAGACACACAGATATATCATCGCGATTGCATACGAAAGGCACAATGCATACTCAGGTACAAGAGGAGTGACTCTTCTAACAGTCTGTGATTTGAGCTTGTCCTACGAATCCAGTATTAGATATCGATGCCACACTGCTGGTTTTCTGTATCCCATGGACGTTGACGGTGACCAAGAAACACAGATATTGGATCAGTATGGAATACGAAAGGCCCAATGCCCACTGAAGTACAAGAGGAGTGACTCTTCTAAAAATCTGTGTTTGAGCTTCTTCTGGGAGACCAGGATTAGATTCCAAAGCACCACTGCAGGTTTTCTATATCCCTTGGACTTTCACATTGACCATGGAATACATATATTGCATCGGGATTGAATACGAAAAGGACAATGCCCACATAAATACAAGAGGAGTGACTCTTCTAATAGTCTGCTTTTCGAGTTTCTCCTGGGAGACAATTATTAGATTCCGAAGCTCCACTGCAGCTTTTCTATATCCCTTGGACTTTCACATTGTCCGTGAATCACAGATATTGCATCGGGATTGAAAACGAAAGGGACAATGCCCACTTAAGTACAAGAGGAGTGACTCTACTAATAGTCTGTGACTTGAGCATCTCTTGGGAGACCAGTATGAGATTCCGAAGCACCACTGCAAGTTTTCCATATCTCATGGACTTTCACATTGACCATGGAACACAGATTTTGCATAATGATTGAATACGAAAGGCACAATGCCTACTTAAGTACAAGATGTGATATTCGCTATTTTTGGCTTAATTAAAACAGCAAATTCAGCCAGAAGGCAAATACTAGTTTATAAAGAATGATTAATATATAATAAGGCGTCGCATGGCGACGGTGGAATTTTCTAGATAATGTAATTCGTTGTCTTTGGGCGGCAATATAAACAGAAAAGTACGGATGGATATGTGATCCTTCACTATTTTGTTCGCTGGAGAACAAATGAAGCCTTGAGCGCTAAGAAGCCTTTTACTGTTTTTCTCGAGTAAGACGGACACAGATTTGTGGCGGTCTGATCTAATTATTTTTACTAAATAAATAAAAACGTGTTCCGTCTAAGTTTTGAGTGAAGTGTAGGAAGAAGAACTGTTGCAACTTACCGTGACGAAGCACAAGCGACTCAAGAGGACAATGACTATATAAAAGAGCGCTCAATGGACATGATATGGACATAAAAATCTACCGTCATTGTAGTATTAAGCTTAAGGTTCGATATATGTTTTAGTTATAATAAATATTTGTTCTGGGACTACTGAATCATTTAGCAGTGCTCATCTCTATTATCTCCTCAGTATTATTTTCATTTTAATTATGCATTTTGCTAATATTACAGACTCCAAGATCAGCAGTCCAATGTGCGTGTTACATTGATAAAAAGAAAACTGTTTTATCGTCTTCTTGCATCAGCTTTAATATTGAATTTCTCTTTTGTGTGATGTTACAGTTGTTTTTGCGCCCTTAAGAACTTTCTGGTCCCTTAGGAAATTTTTTTGTCATAACAATAACTTCACAACCGGGTATGATCGTATCTACGATCATGAAGTAATTAGAAAGACGATAACGCAACTTCTTAATCAATAGCACGCTAGTTGTGACTGCCTCAAGCCACGCGAAACCGCAAGTAAAAACTATTCACATCTCATAATGCAATATTTTATGACAATGGTCAATCCATGATTCTTACGCCAATTGTGATTGATAAAACAGCAAGCTAAATCTCAATTTCCAACTTTCCATCGAATAGCAACATCACTTCTATTTTGTAACATCACACTTGGCGCCCGAACAGGGACTTGACCAAAAATTAGTTCAAATTCTTGGAAAATTTTCTATGTGCTTGTGTTAATAAATGTTCTGTCGTTTCATGTACACATCGTCTCTCTGTGAGAATAACGGTCAGTAACACAGTTTAATTATCGAGTGAAAAGAAAAGAGACGTGAATTTGCTGAGGCAGCATAGCGGTATTCAAGCCATCAAAAAGTAAGTCAGAATTTTGCATACGCAGTGTAGTGCTTCAGTAGCAACGTTGCTTTTCCAAGTCGATCCACATCCTTTCTATCTCCTTCCCGCTATAGAAAATCTGCTTTATTTTATCTTTCAAAGTAAAATTCTTCGTAGTCTGATAATAGAAATTATTTCTCCCCATTGTTAGTATACCTGTATTGCGTTTTCAACATGGTGGATAGTGTGCGCAATTTGCAGTGAAGAGCATCTTCATTCATTTGTCTGAAACGGTTAGGTTCCATCTTGTCTTCTTGCCAGATAGAATTTCATTTGTTGCTCACTCGAGGGCGGTGCTCTTAGCGGACTCACCACGTCACTGACAAACGACGAAAGCCTTGCGTAGCACCTGATTTACTGACGAAAATGGCAGATAGTAAACAGACAGGTGACAACAGGAGACGGGAGTGAAGACGTTAATAGTATTCCATACCCTTTACGATCGCGTGTGGAAACTGAACTAACCATGTCTGTAACAGGGGAAAGTGACCCTGAAGTCCAAACTCGTCCCGCTGCAGCTACAAATGACCTCGGTGCGTTAATGGAAATGCTGAAACAACAGTTTGACGCAGTAAATGAGAATATAAAAACACAAAATGAGACTATAAAAACACAAAATGAGACTGTTAACGCCCGACTAGATGCTGTAAGCGAATCATTAAAAACAGAGCTGGGCACAATCAAAACAGATCTGCATAAAGAAATTACGGCTGAATTAAATACCCATTTGGGTGAGGTGCAAACTAAGATCAGTGATCAAATTCAGAAAATGCAGAAACAGGTGAAAAGTGAAATAGCTGAAGTATCTGGAACATTAAACACAAAAATTCAGGCAGCTACCAAAGAAATAAACTCATTTAGAAATGCAGTATCTGACATTGAAGGTGTAGTAGAGGATCTGTCGAGGCAGATAGACTCAATCAATATCGAAGAACAGGTTAAGAGCACCGTGAAAGCACACGCGGAGGCATTGTCGGAACACTACAATGAATGGATAAAGGGTAAAGATATTTTTATCGAAAAGAAGGTCAGGGAGGAGCTTAGGGAGACTGTCAAGGCTGTAACTTATGAAATCTTAGCTGCTCCTGGTAAGTCGGGAGACACAGTAGTTTCTGAATTGGGACAGATTCGGAGGACACTTACACGGGATCTTCCCGAGTGGAAGCAGCAAGTAGTGGACGAAGTCAGAATGCTGAGAAACTGGGTAGAAAATCCGCACACACATACGCAAACTATAGGGAACAACTCTTTAGACGGTGACGAATGTCAGTCAACTCCTTATCGTTCACCGCCTGATTACATGCAAAACAACAGTCCTGTTGAGTCCCGAGTAGGGAAACTAAATGATCCGCCCACAATTGTGAGTTTAATGCAAGAGGAAAGTGTGATTGAGCATCGCACTTTTCTTGTTTTTCATCCGCAGAAGCGAGAAATACACCCCATCGTGTTCCTAAAGAATTTTTCCGGCATATTTCCCAGGAGCTGGACAGACAGACAGCGTATTCAGTTCGTCACTGGCTTTATTTCTGGTGATGCAGCATTATGGGGAACGGAAATGGTAGACACGTGTAGGAATTATGAAGAGTTTGAGAAAATGTTCTTGGCAAAATTTTGGAGTAACGGGGTACAGCAAAGATTAAGGAAGGAGGTGTATGGTGCGGAAATTTTCAATGAGAAGCATGGAAGTCTCCGGCGATACTTTGAGAAGTATCTAGCAAAAATTAAATTCTGGGATTCTCCGATTTCTTCCAAGGACGTAATTATGATTCTCAAAAGCAAACTCCCTGTGTCTATTAGAGAGAAATTAGTAAATGTGTCCGAAGAAGACACGGATGTATTCCTTTCTGTGCTGGATTCCTTAGATTTAATTAGCGAGGATGTGCGCTCCAAGGTTGGCAGCGGCAAATTCTTCCCTGGCAGCCAGCAGAATGCATCGCACGCGGACAACAATGCGCCCAAGGAGAGAGCGAGCTACTGCGACCGCTGTTACCAACCTGCCAGCGGTTATCAAAACGCAAACGGCAATGACTTTAAATGGAAGCAGAAAACCAATTACAGTAATCAGCAGAGATACCACCCAATTTACAACCACCAGGTACAACATCAGTACGGAAACCCACCCTTTAATTCTGCGCCTGAGCAGTATGGAAATTCTCCACAAACGATTGGTAATTTTTCAAATGGACCAGTGTACAATCAAAGTTATAGGTCCAAAAATAGCAAGTGGCATGGCATGGGCAAGGCGGAGGCCACCCAGCACATCAGAACAACTTTTCACAGAATAGAGGACCGCGGAACAATTTTCAAACGGTACCAAATGCGAACTTTCCTTCACAAGGAAATGGTTCTGCCGGCAACCAAAAGATCGGGCGACAGCAGCCGTCTCAAGTATTTTATTCACAAGTGAATGCACCCAGTGGATTTTACCCCTCTACACCGGCATTTGTACCACATAACCAGCACCAATATGAAACGGAACAAACACTTAAGGCCATGAATGACAAACAGGTTAAACATCCTGCGGAAAATTAGAGGCAGCGCCTTTCAGCCTCCTAGAGGTCGCTGCCGGTTCCAGTGGGGGTACTAACGAATACTCTGATTCTGAGTATGTTAATGCGATACGGTACGACCATGAGACCGACTTACGAGATGACCTTGCACCTGACAAAGAAGCTCAAGACATTAATGACATTTATGATGAACAGGTCCAGGCTTCGATTAAGATTTCTATTGCCAACATTCCTGTCACAGCCATTGTTGATACAGGAGCAAACATCAATGTGATGTCATCATGTCTCTTCAGACAGGTGTCTTCTGTTTCAAAAGTTTTATCATTGCCGATTCAGGGCTGCTCCATATCGGGAGCGATTGGTCCATTGAAACAGAGAGTTAGTTTACAGACACAGCCTCAACTGCAGATAGAATCTCTTGCGTACTGGAAATTCCCTTGTGTGAACTGTTAATGATAAGTATTGTGTTGAACAGCGCACTGACTACATGGTAACGGCTATTACATGTAAACTTTAAGTATTAAATGCTATGTATGAAAAAATTGTTCATAGTGATGGACATTGAACTGATATTTCTTCAACAAGCTGAAGCAGGAAATTGGGGTTGCACCAAGAATTTCAATTTAATTTTAAGTTAGTAATAAGAAAAAAAGTGCTTGCGAGGTGATTGGCCGGAACTAAATAAAATATGTAAAGGTGAGAAATGGAGGAGGATGCGTAAATAAGCACTTCTCTCAAGGTACAAGAATATTTATAGATTTATTTTTAGTAATGTAAGTACTTGAAGTTCTGTAGTAAAAGCCCAAATTACCTGCTTAAAAAAAAGGGTACATGTTCAAACAGTCCAGACAGTGGACAGGAGTAGAAGAAATAGCTTAAAGTTCAGTTAAAGCGTGCTGTTAAATGGAAAACCAAGTGGTAACCCACATGTGTTCACGCAAGGAGACAATAAGCTGTAGTAAACTAAGTTAGGTGAAATACAGTACAAATAGAGGCAAACCATGAAGCATCAATAATGTAGCGTAAGTACTCCACGAGGCCATTAATTGCTATGAAAGTAAACTATTTCCCTGTGATCTGAGCCCAATGTAAAGAGTATTTGAGGAATGTTAGATGACGAATTGATTTCAGTAGAATCAAGGTACTAAATAACCACACAGCAAGCCCCCTGTATCATAAATAAGTCCAAGTAAAGATCTTCAGAAGATCTGTAGTGTAATCTAGCGACCATTCAATACCCTAATTGAAGGCTAATCTAAAGAACAAGCAATGCAGTGATATTTAAACTTAATATTGACTATAACCTGAGTAAGACGTAGAAGTAGCAAAGCATGCTGTAAGGAAGGAGGTTGAAGTTTATATATGCGCCTATGTTTATTATGATAATTTTATTTACATGCAGATTTTATTGCAAAAATGTCTCCTAAGACACTCCTCTTATGAAATCCATTTTCCTTGTGCCCGTTCCTTTTGATCCTGGTTCATTAACCCGGACCAAGGGTCGACTTGTAAAAGGCACGTGTGCTTCGAAGCAAAGCAGTGCTTATGAGAAATGAGACACGTAGCGTGATGAACTTCGCTAGCTTTGGTAATGTTTGTTATGGACCGGTTGCGTAAACCCAGTGAACTGTCGGTAATTCCATTCATGCAAAAAAATAGTAGACACGCGTTACCCTATTTTTTTTTAACAGAGAACGATTGCTGAGTACATGAAGCGAAGAGGGAGAACTATTGTTATCCAGTCTGCCCTCAAATATAAAAAAAGAAATTTGGCAAGCACAAAGGAAAGCACAAAAAGAAAAAAAAAGATTCAGCGTTAAATGTGTACTCGTTAAGTAGTAGATATGCTGCGTGGCAGTAGAAAATGATCTTGGGTGCACTAAAGAATAAATGCAACGAGTGTTGCGAAACCTGTAGTTTTCATAATGAGGAGATGAGCACTTAAAAGAAAGTTTGAAAGAATATTTTTAGGTTCACTAGTGAAAGCAAATCTTGAGATATAAAGAGTCCATTCATAAAGCAGTTGTTCACTGGACTTAACAAAAGGAGTGACCATTAATTGTAAATATTAGCTCGTAAGTGATATTTTGTAAATAGTAGAATATAAGTCTTTCTATACCAGTGGAGGAAACGTGCAAAATTGATTGTTTTGTAAATGAACTCCATCGGCGAAGGAACTAAGCACGAATGCTGTGTGAAGATGCACACTAAAGTGCGACGTGCATAATAAAAATAACTGTTCACTGTGTACTAGTGGTAGTGTTGTACTGCAAGTGTAAAAAAGGAAGTCAAGGCTACGACAACAGGTGCAACGCAAAGTTCAGTGTTGTTCTAAGTGCAGCGACAGCTAAAACATTCGTCGTCACTTACCTGTGAGCCTCATGGGAGGCAGTTGACAGAAGTATGGAGGCAACTTCAGTGTCCGGCTCCTCCGATGGGAAACGCGCGCGAGGTGTTTGTATCGATGCACTCGTGTGATACGAAGTTCACAAAAAAATAAAAAAATAAAAAAGGGAGCAATCGACGACCAGCAGCTCTGTTACAGCCTGAGCGCGAACGGATACTAAGTATTGGAGCTCACGCAACACTGTGCAGCCGCTGTGAGTGGCTGACGTGTGGGTGACGAAACAATCCAAACTTTAAACTGCTAACCGCCATGACTTCAATCGTACATACTGGAGGAAAGACATTTGTACACTTGTGTGACTACATTTTCATATGTAAATTAAGCAATTTTCTTGAGTTGAAGTTAAGATGAGTGAGAAGTAGATTGTTAGATTACTCAGGCCTTAAAGCCATTAATACCGGCACTCCTGAACACTGCTAAAATGAATTATAATCCTGTCTCTTGATGGACAAAGAAAATGAATGTGCACTATAGGAAGACCCTAAACTCCAGACCAGTCCCGATCCTTAACAAATGTATCCAGTAGCTTGTAAGTCATACTAATAATTTTCCACTTCTTCTGTTTCATATTGTAAATAAAAACCCGGGAAGCCACTTGAATTCCTGGCACCACAGTGGAAAGGACAGATGTACTGCATAATGAACGCCGTAGACAGCTAACACAGAAAGTGAAAGCATCACGAAGTGTAGTGCTACGTTATTAAACTGTAATTGAAAGACAAGGAGTCAACAGATGCTCGAACATTGTCCACTCTAGTTTAGTGAAAATAAGCACTCACTGTACTCATGTATTAGTTGTTAAGCTCAAGAGAAAGTAATTCCTGAATTCTATCCCCTGAAGTGCGAAATGAACGTTCACTTATTGTTATAAGCAAATATGGACCAAACTTAAATATGCACATAAATGTTAATCTTGGTATTATGGAATGAAGTGACTGATGAACAAAGAATGAAAAACTTTATTTTGAAAAATGATAAATATCTGATATATGTTTATAAATGTAATTTCAATTTATGTACTTTGTACGCCAGTAACGTTATGTAAATGTCACACCAAAAATCACGAATATCTCATGGGGACATGAGGATCGAGGTAATCCTTCGGCATTCCCTCTCTCCTCATGGGAGGCAATGTGATATTCGCTATTTTTGGCTTAATTAAAACAGCAAATTCAGCCAGAAGGCAAATACTTGTTTATAAAGAATGATTAATATATAATAAGGCGTCGCATGGCGACGGTGGAATTTTCTAGATAATGTAATTCGTCGTCTTTGGGCGGCAATATAAACAGAAAAGTACGGATGGATATGCGATCCTTCACTATTTTGTTCGCTGGAGAACAAATGAAGCCTTGAGCGCTAAGAAGACTTTTACTGTTTTTCTCGAGTAAGACGGACGCAGATTTGTGGCGGTCTGATCTAATTATTTTTACTAAATAAATAAAAACGTGTTCCGTCTAAGTTTTGAGTGAAGTGTAGGAAGAAGAACTGTTGTAACTTACCGTGACGAAGCACGAGCGACTCAAGAGGACAATGGCTATATAAAAGAGCGCTCAATGGACATGATATGGACATAAAAATCTACCGTCATTGTAGTATTAAGCTTAAGGTACGATATATGTTTTAGTTATAATAAATATTTGTTCTGGGAATACTGAATCATTTAGCAGTGCTCATCTCTATTATCTCCTCAGTATTATTTTCATTTTAATTATGCATTTTGCTAATATTACAGACTCCAAGATCAGCAGTCCAATGTGCGTGTTACATTGATAAAAAGAAAACTGTTTTATCGTCTTCTTGCATCAGCTTTAATATTGAATTTCTCTTTTGTGTGATGTTACAGTTGTTTTTGCGCCCTTAAGAACTTTCTGGTCCCTTAGGAAATTTTTTTGTCATAACAATAACTTCACAACCGGGCATGATCGTATCTACGATCATGAAGTAATTAGAAAGACGATAACGCAACTTCTTAATCAATAGCACGCTAGTTGTGACTGCCTCAAGCCACGCGAAACCGCAAGTAAAAACTATTCACATCTCATAATGCAATATTTTATGACAATGGTCAATCCATGATTCTTACGCCAATTGTGATTGATAAAACAGCAAGCTAAGTCTCAATTTCCAACTTTCCATCGAATAGCAACATCACTTCTATTTTGTAACATCACAAAGATGAGTAACTCTTCTAATGATCTGTGTTTGAGCTACTCCTGGGAGACCAGTATTAGATTCTGATGCACCACTGCAGGTTTTCTATATAAATTGGAATTTCGCATTGACCATGGAACACAGATATTGCATCGGGATTGAATACGAAACGGACAATGCTCACTTAAGTACAAGAGGAGTGACTGTTCTAATAGTCAATGCTTTGAGCTTCTCCTGGGAGACCATTATTAGATTCCGAAGCATCACTGCAGGTTTTCTATATCCCTTGGACCTTCACATTGACCCTGGAGCTAAGATATTGCAACGGGATTGAATACGAAAGATACAATACCCACATAAGTACAAGAGGTGTGACTTTTCTAAAAGATTGTGCTTTGAGCTTCTCGTGGGAGACCAGTATTAGATTCCGAAGCACCACTGCAGGTTTTCTATATCCCTTGGACTTTCACATTTACCTTGAAACACAGATATTGCATCGGAATTGAATAGGAAATGGACAATGCCTATTTAAGTACTAGAGGAGTGACTCTTGTAATAGTCTGTGCTTTGAGCTTCTTTTGGGATCCCAGAATTAGATTCCGATGCACCATTGCAGGTTTTCTATATCCCTTGGTCTTTCACATTCATTGGGATTGAATACCAATTGGACAATGCCAACTTAAATACAAGAGGAGTGACTGTTGTAATAGTCTGTGCCTTGAGCTTCTCCTGGGAGACCAGTATTAGACTCCGAAGCACCACTCCAGGTTTTCTATATCCCTTGGACTTTGACATTGACCATGGAACGCAGAAATTACATCGGAATTGAATACGAAAGGGACAATGCCTACTTAAGTACAAGAGGAGTGATTCTTCTAATAGTCTGTGTTTTGAGCTTCTCCTGGGAGACCAGAATTAGATGCCGAAGCGCCACTGCCGGTTTTCTATATCCCTTGGACGCTCACATTGACCATGGAGCACAGATATTGCATCGGGATTGAATACGAAAGGGACAATGCCCACTTAAGTACAAGAGGTACGACTCTTCTAATAGTCTGTGCTTGAGCTTCTCCTGGGAGACCAGTATTAGATTCCGAAACACCACTGCAGATTTTCGATATCCCTTGGACTTTCACATTGACCATGGATCACAAAAATTTCATTGGGATTGAATACGAAAGAGACGATGCCCACTTAATTTCAAGAGGTGTCACTCTTATAATAGTCTGAGCTTTGAGCTTCTCCTGGGAGACCAGTATTAGATTCCGAAGCACCACTGCAGGTTTTCTATATCCCTTGGACTTTCACACTGAGCGTGAAACACAGTTATTGCATCATGATTGAGTATGAAAGCCACAATTCCCACTTAAGTACAAGAGGAGTGACTCATCTAATAATCTGTGTTTGAGCTTCTCCTGGGAGACCAGTATTAGACTCCGATACAATACTGCAGGTGTTCCACATCCCTTGCACTTTCACATTGATCCATGGACCACAGATATATCATCGGGATTGAATACGAAAGGGACAATGCCCACTTAAGTACAAGAGGAGGGACTCTTCTAATAGTATGTCATTGAGCTTCTCCTGGAAGACCAGTATTAGATTCCGAAGCAACATTCCCGTTTTTCTATATCCCTTCGCCTTTCCCATTGACCATGGAACACAGATATATCATCGGGATTGAATACGAAATGCACAATGCCCTCTTAAATACAAGAGGAGTGACTTTTATAATAGTCTGTGCTTTACGCATCTCCTGGGAGACCAGTATTAGTTTCCGAAGCACCACAGCAGGTATTCTATATCCCTTGGACTCTCACATTGATCATGGAACACAGATATTGCATCAGGATTGAATACGAAATTGACAATGCCCACTTAAGTACAAGTGGAGTGACTCTTCTAATAGTCTGTGCTTTGAGCTTCTCCTGGGAGACCAGTAATAGATTCCGAAGCACCACTGCAGGATTTCTAAATCCCTTGGACTTTCACATTGTCCGTGAAACACAGATATTGCATCGGGATTGAGTACGATAGGGACAATGCCCACTTATGTACAAGAGGAGTGAATCTTCTAATAGTCTGTGCTTAGAGCTTCTCCTGGGAGACCAGAAATAGATTCCGATGCACCACTGCAGGTTTTCTATATCCTTAGGACTTTCACATTGACTGTGAAACGCAGATATTGCATCGGGATTGAATACGAAAGAAACAATGCGCACTTAAGTACGAGAGGAGTGACTTTTCTTATAGTCTGTGTTTTGCGCTTCTCCTGGGAGACCAGTGTTAGATCCCGAACGACCACAGCAGGTTTTCCATATCCCTTGGACTCTCACATTGACCATGCAACACAGATATTGCATCGGGATTTAATACGAAAGGGACAATGCCTACTTAAGTACAAGAGGAGTGACTCTAATAGTAGTGTGTGCTTTGAGCTTCTCCTGGGAGACCAGTATTCGATTCCGAAGCAACACTGCGGTTTTTCTATATCCCTCCGACTTTCACATTGACCATGGAACACAGATATAGCATCAAGATTGAATACGAAAGGGACAATTCCCACTTAAGTACAAGAGGAGTGACTTTTCTAATAGTCTGTGCTTTTCGCTTCTCCTGGGAGACCAGTATTAGTATCCGAAGGACCACAGCAGGTTTTCTATATCCCTTGGACTCTCACATTGATCATGGAACACAGATATTGCATTGGGATTGAATACGAAAGGAACATTGGCTACTTCAGCACAAGAGGAGGGACTGTTGTAATACTCTGTGCCTTGAGCTTCTCCTGGGAGACCAGTATTAGATTCCGATGCACCACTGCAGGCTTTCTATATCCCTTGGATTCTCACATTGACCATGGAACACAGATATTGCATCGGGATTGAATACAAATGGGACAATGCCCACTTAAGTGCAAGAGAAGTGACTCTCCTAATAGTCTGTGCTTTAAGCTTCTCCAGGGAGACCAGTATTAGATTCCGAAGCACCACTGCAGGTTTGTAAATCCCTTGGACTTTCACACTGACCATGGAACACAGATATTGCATCAGGATTGATTGCGAAAGGGTCAATGCCCACTTAAGTACAAGAGTAGTGATTCTTCTAATAGTCTGTGCTTTGACCTCCTCCTGGGAGGCCAGTATTAGATTCCGATGCACCACTGCAGGTTTTCTATATCCCTTGGACTTTCACATCGACCATGGAACACAGATATAGCATGGGGAATGATTACGAAAGGGACAGTGCCGACTTAAATTCAAGAGGAGTGACTCTTCTAATAGTCTGCGCTTTGAGCTTGTCCTGGGACAACAGTATTAGATTCCGTTGCACCACTGCAGGTATTCTATATCCCTTGGATTTTCACGATGACATTGGACCCCAGATATTGCATCAGGATTGAATACGAAAGGGCCAAAGCACACTTAAGTACAAGAGGAGCGACCCTTCTATTAGTCTGAGTTTCTCCTGGGAGACCAGTATTAGATTACGAAGCACCACTGCAGGGTTTCTATATTCCATGGACTTTCACATTGACTGTGGAACTCAGATATTGCGTAGGTATAGAATACGAAAGGGACAATGCCCAGTTAAGTACAAGAGGAGTGATTCTACTAATAGTCTGTGCTTTGAGGTTCCCTGGGGGACCAGTATTAGATTCCGTTGCACCACTGCAGGTATTCTATATCCCTTGGACTTTCTCATTGACCGTGAAACACAATATCGCATCTTGATACAATACGAAAGGCACAATGCCCACTTAAGTACAAGGGGAGTGACTCTTCTAATAATCTGTGTTTGAGCTTGTCCTGGGAGACCAGTATTAGATTCCGATGCACCACTGCCGGTTTCCTATATCCCTTGGACTTTCACATTGACTGTGGAACACAGATATTGCGTCGGTATAGAATACGAAAGGGATAATGCCCACATAAGTACAAAAGGAGTGACTCTTCCAAGAGTCTGTGATTTTGAGCTTCTCCTGCGAGACCAGTATCAGATTCCGAAGCAGCACTGCAGGTTTTCTATATCCCTTAGACTTTCACATTGACCATGGAACCCAGATATTGCATCGGGATTGAATATGAAAGGGACAATGCCCACTTAACCACAAGAGGAGTTACTCTTCTGATTGTCTGTGCTTTGAGCTTCTCCTGGGTGACCAGTATTAGATTCCGAATCACCAATGCAGATTTTTTCTATATCCCTTGGACTTTTACATTGACCATGAAACACAGATATTGCATCGGAATTGAATACGAAAGGGACATTGCCCACTTATATACAAGAGGAGTGACTCTTCTGATAGTCTGTGCTTTGAGCTTCTCCTGGGAGAGCAGCATTAGATTCCGATGCACCACTGCAGGTATTCTATATCCCTTGGACTTACACACTGACCGTGGAACACAAATATTGCATCGGAATTGACTACGAAAGAGACAATGCCAACTTCAATACAGGAGGAGTGACTCGTCTAATAATCTATGTTTGAGCTTGCTCTGGGAGAGCAGTATTAGATTCCGATGCACCACTGTAGGTTTTCTGTATCCCTTGGCCATTCACATTGGCCATGAAACACAGATATTGCATCGTGATTGAATACGAAAGGGACATAAGTGCAAAAGGAATGGCTCTCCTAATAGTCTACGCTTTGAGCTTTTCCTGGAAGACCAATATTAGTTTCCGATGCACCACTGCACGTTTTTAATATCCGTTGGACTTTAACATTGACCATGGAACACATATATTGCATCAGGATTGAATACGAAAGGTACAATGCCCACTTAAGTACAAGAGGAGTGACTTTTCTAATAGTCTGTGCTTTGCGCTTCTCCTGGGAGACCAGTATTAGTATCAGAAGCACCACAGCAGGTTTTCTATATCCCTTGGAATCTCACATTGACCATGGAA
Source organism: Schistocerca americana (assembly GCF_021461395.2). NCBI lineage: Eukaryota > Metazoa > Arthropoda > Insecta > Orthoptera > Acrididae > Schistocerca > Schistocerca americana. Next base: position 720,711,661 of record NC_060123.1, read on the forward strand.
CACAGATACTGCATCGGGATTGAATACGAAAGGGACAATGCCCAGTTAAGTACAAGAGGTGTGTCTCTTCTAATAGTCTGTGCTTTGAGTTTCACCTGGGAGACCAGTGTTAGATTCCGAAGCACCACTGCAGGTTTTCTATATCACTTGGACTTTCACATTGACCATGGAACACAGATATAGCATCGGAATTCAATACGAAAGGGACAATTTCCACTTAAGTACAAGAGGAGTGACTCTTCTAATAGTCTGTGCCTCTAACTTCTCCTGGGAGACCAGTATTGGATTCCGATGCACCACTGCAGGTCTTCTATGTCCCTTGGACTTTCACATTGGCCATGGAACACAGATATTGCATCGGGATTCAATACGAAAGGCACAATGCCCACTGAAGTACAAGAGGAGTGATTCATCTAATAGTCTGTGCTTTTAGCTTCCCCTGGTAGACCAGAATTAGATTCCGATGCTCCACTACAGGTTTTCTATATCCCTCGAACCTTCTCATTGACCATGAAATACAGATATTGCATCTTGATTGAATATGAAAGGGACAATGACAACTTAAATACAAGAGGCGTGACTCTTTTAATAGTCTGTGCTTAGAGCTTCTCCTGGGTTACCAGTATTAGAATCCGATGCACCACTGCTGGTTTTCTATATCCCTTGGTCATTCACATTGCCCGTGAAACACATATATTGCATCGGCATTCAATACGAAAGGCACGATGCCCACTTAAGTACAAGAGAAATGACTCTTCTAATAATCTGTGTTTGAGCTTCCCCTGGGGAACCAGTATTAGATTCCGAAGCACCGCTGCAGGTTTTCTATATCCCTTGGACTTTCACAGTGACCATGGAACACAGATATTGCATTGGGATTGAATACAAAAGGGACAATGCCCACTTAAGTACAAGGGTAGTGACTCTTCTAATAGTCTGTGTTTGACCTTCTCCAGGGTGACCAGTATTAGATTCCGTTGCACCACTGCAGGTTTTCCATATCCCTTAGACTTTCACATTGACCTTGGAACACAGGTATTGCATCGGTTTTGAATACGAAAGTGAGTATGCCCGCATAAGTGCAAGAGGAGTGACTCTTCTAATAATCTGTGCGTTTAGCTTCTCCTTGGAAACCAGTATTAGATTCCGATGCACCACTAATGGTTTTCTGTATCCCTTGGACTTTCACATTGACTGTGAAACACAGATATTGCATCGGCATTCAATACGAAAGGCACAATACCCACTTATGTACAGGAGGAGTGACTCTTCTAATAATCTGTGTTTGAGCTTCTCCTGGGAGACCATTATTAGATTCCGAAGCACCACTGCAGGTTTTCTAAGTCCCTTGGACTTTCACATTGACCATGGAACACAGATATTGCATCAGGATTGAATACGAAAGGGACAATGCCCACTAAGTACAAGAGGAGTGACTCTACCAATAGTCTGTGTTTTGAGCTTCTCCTGGGAGATTAGTATTAGATTGCGATGCACCACTGAAGGTTTTCTATATCCCATGGACTTTCACATTGACCTTGGAACACAGACATTGCATCGGGATTGAATACGAAAGGGACAATGCCCCCTTAAATACAAGAGGGGTGACTCTTCTGGTGGTCTGTGCTTTGAGCGTCTCCTGGGAGACCAGTATTGGATTCCGATGCACCACTGCAGGTTTCCAATGTCCCTTGGACTTTCACATTGACTATTGAACACAGATATTGCATCGGGATTCAATACGAAAGGTACAATGCCCACTGAAGTACAAGAGGAGTTACTCTTCTGATAGTCTGTGCTTTGAGCTTCTCCTAGGAGACCAATATTAGATTCCGAAGCACCACTGCAGGTTTTCTATATCCCTTGTGCTTTCACATTGACCATTGCACACAGATAATGCATCGGGATTGAATACGAAAGGGACAATGCCCACATAAGTACAAGAGGAGAGATTCTTCTAATAGTCTGTGATTTGAGATTCCCCTGGTAGACCAGAATTCGATTCCGATGCACCACTGCAGGTTTTCGATATCCCTCGAACCTTCTCATGGACCATGGAATACAGATAATGCACCGTGATAGAATACGAAAGGAACACTGCCAACTTGAATACAAGAGGAGTGAATCTTTTAATAGTCTGTGCTGTGAGCTTCTCCTGGGATACTAGTATTAGATTCTGAACGACCACTGCAGGTTTTCTATATCCCTTGGACATTCACATTGACCGTGAAACACATATATTGGATCGGCATTCGATACGAAAGGCACGATGCCCACTTAAGTACAGGAGGAATGACTCTTCTAATAATCTGTGTTTGAGCTTCTCCTGGGGGACCAGTATTAGATTCCGATGCTCCACTGCAGTTTTCCTATATCCCTTGGACATACACATTGACCATCGAACACAGATATTGCATCAGGATTGAATACGAAAGGGACTTTAGCTACCTCAGTACAAGAGGAGTGACTCTTGTAATACTCCGTGCATTGAGCTTCTCCTGAAAGCCCAGTATTAGATTCCGATGCACCACTGCAGGTTTTCTATATCCCTTGGATTTTACATTGAATATGGAACACAGATATTGCATCGGGATTGAATACAAATGTGACAATGCCCACTTAAGTACAAGAGAAGTGACTCTTCTAATAGTCTGTGCTTTGAGCTTCTCCTGGGAGACCAGTATTAGAATTAGAAGCACCACTGCAGGTTTGTATATCCCATGGACTTTCACACTGACCATGGAACACAAATATTGCATCGGGATTGAATGTGAAAGGGTCAATGCCCACTTAAGGACAAGAGTAGTGATTCTTCTAATAGTCTGAGCTTTGACCTTCTCCTGGGAGACCAGTATTAGATTCTGATGCACCGCTGCAGGTTTTCTATATCCCTTGGACTTTCACATCGACCATGGAACACAGATATTGCATGGGGAATGAATACGAAAGGGACGATGCCTACTTAAATTCAAGAGGAGTGACTCTTCTAATAGTCTGCGCTTTGAGCTTCTCCTGGGACAACAGTATTAGATTACGAAGTACCACTGCAGGTTTTCTATATCCCTTGGACACTCACATTGACCATGGAACACAGATATTTCGTCGGGGTTGAATACGAAAGGGACAAAGAACACTTAAGTACAAGAGGAGCGACTCTTCTATTAGTCTGAGCTTCTCCTGGGAGACCAGTATAAGATTCCGAAGCACCACTGCAGGTTTACTATATCCCTTGGACTCTCACACTGACCATGGAAGACAGATATTGCATCGGGATTGAATAAGAAAGGGACAATGCCCACTTAAGTACAAGAGGAGTGACCCTTCTAATAGTCTGTGCATTGAGCTTCCCCTGGGGGACCTGTATTGGATTCCGTTGCACCTATGCAGGTATTCTATATCCCGTGGACTTTCACATTGATCGTGACACACAGAAATTGCATCGGGATTCAATACGAAAGGCACAATGCCCACTTAAGTACAAGGGGAGTGACTCTTCTAATAATCTGTGTTTGAGCTTCTCCTGGGAGACCAGTATTAGATTCCGATGCACCACTGCAGGTTTTCTGTATCCCTTGGCCATTCACATTGGCCATGGAACACAGATATTGCATCGTGATTGAATACGAAAGGGACATAAGTGCAAGAGGAATGGCTCTTCTAATACTCTGTGCTTTGAGCTATTCCTGGAAGACCAATATTAGTTTCCGATGCACCACTACACGTTTTCAATATCCCTTGGACTTTCACATTGACCAAGGAACACATAGATTGCATCTGGATTGAATACGAAAGGGAAAATGCCTACTTAAGTACAAGAGGAGTGACTCGTCTAATAGTCTGTGCTTTGAGCTTCTGCTGGGAGACCAGTATTAGAATCCAAAGCACCACTTCAGGTTGTCTATATCCCTTGGACTTTACACTGACCATGGAACAGAGATATTGCATCGGGAATGAATACGAAAGGGACAATGCCCACTTAAAAACAAGAGGAATGATTCTCCCAATAGCCTGTGCTTTGTGCTTCTCCTGGGAGAACAGTATTAGATTCCGATGCACCACTGCAAGTTTTCTATATTCTTTGGACGCTCACATTGACCATGGAACACAGATATTGCATCGGGATTGAATTCTAATGGGACAATGCGCACTTAAGTACAGGGAGCGTGACTCATCTAATAGTCTGTTCTTTGAGCTTCTCCTGGGAGACCAGTATAGGATTCCGAAGCACCACTGCATGTTTAGTATTTCCCTTAAACTTTCACATTGACCATGGAACAGAGATATTGCATCGGGATTGAATACGAAAGAGACAATGCCCCCTTAAATACAAGAGGGGTGACTCTTCTGGTGGTCTGTGCTTTGAGCATCTCCTGGGAGACCAGTATTGGATTCCGATGCACCACTGCAGTTTTTCTACATCCCTTGCAGTTGCACATTAACCATGGAACACAGATATTGCATCGTAATTGAATACGAAAGAGAAAATGCCAACTTAAATACAATCGGACTGACTCATCTAATAGTCTGTGATTTGAGCTTCTCCTTAGAGACTAGTATAAGATTCCGAAGCACCACTGCAGGTTTTCGTTATCCCTTGGACTTTCACACTGACCATGGAACACAGATATTGCATCGGGATTGAATAAGAAAGGGACAATGCCCAGTTAAGTACAAGAGGAGTGACTCTTCTAATAGTCTGTGCTTTGAGGTTCCCCTGGCGGACCAGTATTAGACTTCGTTGCACCACTGCAGGTATTCTATATCCCTTGGAGTTTCACGTTGACCGTGAGACACAGATATCGCATCGGCTGACACTACGAAAGGCACAATGCCCACTTAAGTACAAGTGGAGTGACTCTTCCAATAATCTGTGTTTGAGCTTCTCCTGGGAGACCAGTATTAGATTCCGAAGCACCACTGCAGGTTTTCTATATCCCTTGGACTTTTACATTGACCATGGAACACAGATATTGCATCATGATTGAATACGAAAGGCACTATGCCCAATTAAGTACAACAGGAGTGACTTTTCTAATAATCTATGTTTGAGCTTCTTCTGGGCGACCTGTATTAGATTCCGATGCACCACTGCAGGTATTCTATATCCCTTGGACTTTCACATTGACCGTGAAACACAGATATTGCATCGGGATTAATACAAAGGGCACAATGCCCACTTAAGTACAAGAGGAGTACCCTTCTGTGAATCTGTGTTTGAGCGTCTCCTGGGTGACCAGTATTAGATTCCGATGCACCACAGCAGGTTTTCTATATCCCTTGGCCTTTCACATTGATCATGGAACACAGATATTGCATCGGGATTGAATACGAAAGAAACAAAGATCACATAAGTACAAGAGGAGTGACTCGTCTATTAGTCTGTGGTTTGGGCTTCTCCTGGTACACTAGTATAAGATTCCGAAGCACCACAGCAGCTTTTCTATATGCCTTGGAGTTTCACTCTGTCCATGGAACACAGATATTGCATCGGGAATGAATACGAAAGAACAATCCCACTTAAGCACAAGAGGAGTGAATCTTCTAATAGTCTGTGCTTTGAGCTTCTTCTGGGAGACTGTATTACATTCCGAAGCACCACTGCAGGTTTTCTATATCCCTTGCAGTTTCACATTGACCATGGAACAGAGATATTGCATCGGGATTGAACATGAAACAGAGAATGCCATTTTAAGTACAAGAGGAGTGTCTCTTCTAATAGTCTGTGCTTTAAGCTTTTCCTGGGAGACCAGTATCAGATCCCAAAGCGCAACTGCAAGTATTCTATTTTCCTTGGACTTTCACATTGACCGTGGAACACAGATATTGAATCGGGATTGAATACGAAAGGGACAATGCCCATTAAGTACAAGAGGAGTGACTCTTCTATTGGTCTGTGCTTTTAGCTTCCCCTGGTAGACCAGAATTAGATTCCGATGCTCCACCGCAGGTTTTCTATATCCCTCGATCCTTCTCATTGACCTTGGAATACAGAAATTGCATCTTGATTGAATATGAAAGGGACAATGCCAACTTAAATACAAGCGGCGTGTCTCTTTTAATAGTCTGTGCTTCGAGCTTCTCCTGGGATACCAGTATTAGATTCCGATGCACCACTGCTGGTTTTCTATATCCCTTGGACATTCACATTGACCGTGAAACACATATATTGCATCGGGATTCAATACGAAAGGCTCAATGCTCACTGAAGTACAAGAGGAGTTACTCTTCTAATAGTCTGTGCTTTGAGCTTCTCCTAGGAGACCAAAATTAGATTCCGAAGCACCACTGCAGGTTTTCTATATCCCTTGTACTATCACATTGACCATGGAACACAGATAATGCATCGGGATTGAATACTAAAGGGACATTGCCCACATAAGTACAAGAGGAGAGATTCTTCTAATAGTCTGTGTTTGACCTTCTCCTGGGTGACCAGTATTAGATTCCGTTGCACCACTGCAGGTTTTCTATATCCCTTGGACTTTCACACTGACCATGGAACACAGATATTGCATCGGGATTGAATACGAAAGGGACAATGCCCACTTAAGTACAAGAGTAGTGACTCTTCTAATAGTCTGTGTTTGACCTTCTACTGGGTGACCAGTACTAGATTCCGTTGCACCACAGCAGGTATTCCATATCCCTTAGATTTTCACATTGACCTTGGAACAGAGGTATTGCATCGATTTTGAATACGAAAGTGAGTATGCCCGCATAAGTGCAAGAGGAGTGACTCTTCTAATAATCTGTGCGTTTAGCTTCTCCTGGGAAACCAGTATTAGATTCCGATGCACCACTGCTGGTTTTCTATATCCCTTGGACTTTCAAATTGACTGTGAAACACAGATATTGCATCGGCATTCAATACGAAAGGCACAATACCCACTTATGTACAGGAGGAGTGACTCTTCTAATAATCTGTGTTCGAGCTTCTCCTGGGAGACCAGTATTAAATTCCGAAGCACCACTGCAGGTTTTCTATATCCCTTGGACTTTCACAAAGACCATGGAACACAGATATTGCATCAGGATTGAATACGAAACGGACAATGCCCACTAAGTACAAGAGGAGTGACTCTACCAATAGTCTGTGTTTTGAGCTTCTCCTGGGAGACTAGCATTAGATTCCGATGCACCACTGAAATTTTTCTATATCCCTTGGACTTTCATATTGTCCTTGGAACACAGACATTGCATCGGGATTGAATACGAAATGGACAATGCCCCCTTAAGTACAAGAGGGGTGACTCTTCTGGTGGTCTGTGCTTTGAGCTTCTCCTGGGAGACCAGTATTAGATTCCGATGCACCACTGCAGGATTACTATGTCCCCTGGACTTTCACATTGACCATGGAACACAGATAATGCATCGGGATTGAATACGAAAGGGACAATGCCCACATAAGTACAAGTGGAGAGATTCTTCTAATAGTCTGTGTTTCGAGCGTCCCCTGGTAGACCAGAATTCGATTCCGATGCAGCACTGCACGTTTTCGATATCCCTCGAACCTTCTCCTTGACCATGGAATACAGATATTGCACCGGGATTGAATACGAAAGGGACAGTGCCAACTTGAATACAGGAGGAATGAATTTTTTAATAGTCTGTGCTTTGAGCTTCTCCTGGGATACCAGTATTAGATTCTGATGCACCACTGCACGTTTTCTAGATCCCTTGGACATTCACATTGACCGTAAAACACATATATTGCATCGGCATTCAATACGAAAGGCACAATACCCACTTATGTACAGGAGGAGTGACTCTTCTAATAATTTGTGTATGAGCTTCTCCTGGGGGACCAGTATTAGATTCCGATGCACCCCTGCAGGTTTTCTATATCCCTTGGATTTTACATTGACCATGGAACGCAGATATTGCATCGGGATAGAATACAAATGGGACAATGCCCACTTAAGTACAAGGGAAGTGACTCTTCTAATAGTCTGTGCTTTGAGCTTCTCCTGGGAGACCAGTATTAGATTCCGAAGCACCACTGCAGGTTTGTAATTCCCTTGGACTTTCACACTGACCATGGAACACAGATATGGCATCGGGATTGAATACAAATGGGTCAATGCCCACTTAAGTACAAGAGTAGTGATTCTTCTAATAGTCTGTGATTTGACCTTCTCCTGGGAGACCAGTATTAGATTCCGATGCACCACTGCAGGTTTTCTCTTATCGCTTGGTCTTTCACATCGACCATGGAACACAGATATTGCAGGGGGAATGAATACGAAAGGGACAATGCCCACTTAAAATCAAGAGGAGTGACTCTTCTAATAGTCTGCGCTTTGAGCTTCTCCTGGGACAACAGTATTAGATTCCGAAGCACCACTGCTGGTTTTCTAAGTCCCTTGGGCTTTCACTTTGACCATGGAACACAGATATTGCATCACGATTGAATACGAAAAGGATAATGCCCACATAAGTACCAGTGGAGATAATAGCCTAATAGTCTGTGATTTCAGCATCCCCTGGGAGACCAGTATTAAATTCCGATGCACCACTGCTGGTTTTCTATATCACTTGGTCTTTCACATTAAACATGGAACACAGATATTGCAATGGGATTGAATAAGAAAGGGACAGTGCCCACTTAGGTACAACAGGAGTGACCCTTCTAATAGTCTTTGCTTTGAGTTACTAATGGGAGACCAGTATTAGATCCCGAAGCACCACTGCAGGTTTTCTATATCCCTTTAACTTTCACATTGACCATGGAACACAGACATTGCAGCGAGACCGAATAGGAAAGGGACAATGCCTACTTAAGTACAGGAGGAGTGACTCCTCTAATAGTCTGTGCTTTGAGGTTCTCCTGGCAGACCAGTGTTAGATTCCGAAGCGCCACTACAGGTTTTCTGTATCCCTTGGCCTTTCACATTGCCAATGGAACACAAAAATTGCATCATGATTGAAAACGAAATGCACAATGCCCACTTAAATACAACAGGAATGACTCCTCTAATAATCTGTGTTTGAGCTTCTCCTGGGAGACCTGTATTAGATTCCTATGCACCACTGCAGGTTTTCTATATCCCTTGGACTTTCACATTGACCGTGGAACACAGCTATTGCATCGGGATTGCATACGAAAGGCACAATGCCCACATAAGTACAAGAGGAAAGACTCTCCAAATTGTCTGTGCTTTGAGCTCCTCCTGGGGGACCAGTATTACATTGCGAAGCGCCACTGCAGGTTTTCTATATCCCTTGGACTTTCACATTGACCGTGAAACACAGATAATGCGTCGAGATTGAATACGAAATTGACAATGCCCACTTAAGTATAAGAGGAGTGACTCTTCTAATAGTCTGTGCTTTAAGCTTCACCTGGGAGACCAGTGTTAGATTCCAAAGCACCACTGCAGGTTTTCTATATCCCTTTGACTTTCACATTGACCATGGAATACAGATATTGCTTCGGGATTGAATACGAAAGTGACAATGCCCACTTAATTATATGATGAGTGGCTCTTCTAGTAATCTGTGTTTGAGCTTCTCCTGGGAGACCAGTATTAGATTCCGAAGCACCACTGCAGGCTTTCTATGTCCCTTGGACCTTCACATTGACCTTAGAACACAGATATTGCATCGGGATTGAATACGAAAATGGACAATGCCCACTTAAGTACAGGAGGAGTGACTCTTCTAATAGTCTGTGCTTTGAGGTTCTCCTGGGAGACCAATAGTGGATTCCGAAGCACCACAGCAGATTTTCTATTTCCCTTGGACTTTCACATTGACCATGAAACACAGATATTGCATCATGATTGAATACGAAAGGCACAATGCCCACTAAATTACAAGAGGAGTGACTCTTCTAACAATCTGTGTTTGAGCTTCTTTGGGAGATCAGTATTAGATTCCGAAGCACCACTGCAGCTATTCTAGATCCCTTGGACTTTGACATTGACCTTAGAACACAGATATTGCATCGGGATTGAATACGAAATGGACAATGCCCACTAAAGTACAGGAGGAGTGAGTCTTCTAATAGTCTGTGCTTTGAGCTTCTCCTGGGAGACCACTATCAGATTCCGACGCACCACTGCAGATTTTCTATATTCCCTTAGAATTTCGCATTGACCATGAGACACCGATATTCCATCAGAATTGAATACGAAAGGCACAATGCCCACTTGTGCACAAGAGGAGTGACTCTTCTAATATTCTGTGCTTTGAGCTTCTCCTGGGAGACCAGTATTAGATTCCGAAGCACCACTGCAGGTTTTCCATATCCCTTGGACTTTCACATTGACCTTCGAACACAGAGATTGCACCAGGATTGAATACGAAAGGGACAATGCCCTATTAAGTACAAGAGGTGTGACTCTTCTGATAGTCTATGCTTTGAGCTTCTCCTGGGAGACCAGTATTAGATTCAGAAGCACTACTGCAGGATTTCTATATCCCTTGGACTTTCACATTGACCGTGAAACACAGGAATTGCATCGGGATCCAATACGAAAGCCCCAATGCACACTGAAGTACAAGAGGAGTAACTGTTCTAATAATCTGTGTTTAAGCTTCTCCTGGGAGACCAATACTACATTCCGGTGCACCACTGCAGGTTTTCTAAATCCGTTGGACTTTCACCTTGACCATGGAACACAGATATTGCATCATGGTTGAATACGAAAGGCACAATGCCCACTTAAGTACAAGGGGAGCGACTCTTCCAATAATCTGTGTTAGAACTTCTATTGGGAGACCGGTATTAGGTATCGATGAACCACGGCAGGTTTTCTATATCCCTTGGATTTCCACATTGACCATGGAACACAGATAGTCCATAGGGATTGAATACGAAAGGGACAATGCACACTTAAGTACAAGAGGAGCTACTTTTCTAATAGTCTGTGCTTTGAGCTTCTCCTGGGAGACCAGTATTAGATTCCGAAGCACCACTGCAGGTTTTATATATCCCTTGGACCTTCACATTGACCTTGGAACACACAGATTGCACCGGGATTGAATACGAAAGGGACAATGCCCAATTAAGTACAAGAGGAGTGACTCTTCTAATAGTCTATGCTTGAGCTTCTCCTGGGAGACCAGTATTAGATTCCGAAGCACTACTGCAGGTAATCCATATCCCTTGTACTTTCACATTGACCTTGGAACACGAAGATTGCACCAGGATTTAATACGAAAGGGACAATGCCCTATTAAGTACAAGCGGTGTGACTCTTCTAATAGTCTATGCTTTGAGCTTCTCCTCGGAGACCAGTATTAGATTCCGTAGCACTACTGCAGGTACTTTCACATTGACCATGAACACAGATATTGCATCGGGACTGAATACGAAAGGGACTATGCCTACTTAGGTACAAGAAGAGTGACTCATCTAATAGTCTGTGCTTTGAGCTTCTCCTGGGAGACCAGCATTAGATTCCGAAGAACCACTGCAGGTTTTCTATATCTCTTGTCGTTTCACATTGACCATGAACACGGATATTGCATCGGGATTGAATACGAAATTGATAATGCCCACTTAAATACAAGTGGAGTGACTCTTCGAATAGTCTGTGCTTTGAGCTTCTCCTAGGAGACCAGCATTAGATTCCGAAGCACCTCTGCTGGTTTTCTATATCCCTTGGAGTTACACATTTAACATGGAACACAGATATTGGATCGGGATTGAATACTAAAGGGACAATGCCCACTTAAGTACAAGAGGAGTTTCTCTTCTAATAGCCTGTACTTTGAGCTTCTCCTGGGAGATTAGTATTAGATTCCGACGCACCACTGCAGATTTTCTATATCCATTGGACTTTCACATTGACCATGAGACACAGATATTGCATTGGGATTGAATGCGAAAGGTACAATGCACACTTAAGTACAAGAGGAGTGACTCTTCTGATATTATGTGCTTTAAGTTTCTTCTGGGAGACCAGTATTAGATTCCGAAGTGCCACTGCAGGTATTCTATATCCCTTGGACTTTCACACTGACCATGAACACAGATATAGCATCGGGACAGAATACGAAAGGGACAATGCGCACTTAAGTACAAGAGGAGTGACTCTTCTAATAGTCTGTGCACTGAGATTCTCATGGGAGACCAGTATTAGGTTCCACAGCAGCACTGCAGGATTTCCATATCCTTTGGAGTTTCACATTGACCATGAAACACTGATATTGCATCAGGATTGAATACGAAAGGCACAATGCCCACTTAAGTACAAGAGGAGTGACTCTTCTAATAGTCTATGCTTTGAGCTTCTCCTGGGAGACCAGTATTAGATTCCGAAGCACTGCTGCAGGCATTCCATATCCCTTGTACTTTCACATTGACCATGAATACAGATATTGCATCGGGAATGAATACGAAACGGACAATGCCCACTTAGGTACAAGAGGAGTGACTCATGTAATAGTCTGTGCTTTGAGCTGCATCTGGTAGACGAGCATTAGATTCCGAAGCACCACTGCAGGTTTTCTATATCCATTGGACCTTCACATTGAACATGGAACACAGATATTGCATCGGGATTGAATACGAAAGATACAATGCCCACATAAGTACAAGACGAGAGACTCTTCAAATAGTCTGTGCTTTGAGCTTCTCCTGGGAGACCAGTATTAGATTCCGACGCACCACTGGAGATATTCTATATTCCCTTGGAATTTCACATTGACCATGAAACACCGATATTGCATCAGGATTGAATACGTAAGGCACAATGCCCACTTGTGCACAAGAGGAGTGACTCTTCTAATATTCTGTGTTTTGAGCTTCTCCTGGGAGACCAGTATTAGATTCCGAAGCGCCACTGCAGGTATTCTACATCCCTTGGACTTTCACATTGACCATGGAACACAGATATTGCATCATGATTGAATACGAGAGGCACAATGCCCACTTAAGTACAAGGGGAGTGACTCTTCCAATCATCTGTACTTGAGCCTCTCCTGGGAGATTAGTATTAGATTCCAAAGCACCACTGCAGGTTTTCCATATCCCTTGGATTTTCACATTGACCTTCGAACACAGAGATTGCACCAGGATTGAATACGAAAGGGACAATGCCCTATTGAGTACAAGAGGTGTGACTCTTCTGATAGTCTATGCTTTGAGCTTCTCCTGGGAGACCAGTATTAGATTCGGAGGCACTACTGCAGGTTTTCTATATCCCTTGGACTTTCACATAGACTGTGAAACACAGGAATTGCATCGGGATTCAATACGAAAGCCCCAATGCCCACTGATGTACAAGAGGAGTGACTGTTCTAATAATCTGTGTTTGAGCTTCTCCTGGGAGACCAGTACTACATTCCGGTGCACCACTGCAGGTATTCTATATCCCTTGGACATTCACCTTGACCATGGAACACAGATATTGCATCATGATTGAATACGAAAGGCACAATGCCCACTTAAGTACAAGAGGAGTGACTCTTCCAATAATCTGTGTTAGAACCTCTATTGGGAGACCGGTATTAGATACCGATGCACCACTGCAGGTTTTTATATCCCTTGGACTTTCACATTGATCATGGAACACAGATATTCCATCGTTATTGAATACGTAAGGCACAATGCCCACTTGTGCACAAGAGGAGTGACTCTTCTAATATTCTGTGTTTTGAGCTTCTCCTGGGAGACCAGTATTAGATTCCGAAGCGCCACTGCAGGTATTCTACATCCCTTGGACTATCACATTGACCATGAAACACAGATATTGCACCGGGATTGAATACGAAAGGCACAATGCCCACTTAAGTACAAGAGGAGTGACTCTTCCAATAGTCTGTACTTTCAGTTTATTCTCGGAGACCAGTATTAGAATCCGAAGCGCCATTGCAGGTATTCCGAATCCCTTGGACTTTCACATTGACCATGGATCGCAGATATTGCATCGGGATTGAATACGAAAGGGACAATGCCCACTTAAGTACAAAAGGAGATTATCGTGTAATAGTCTGTGCTTTGAGCATCTCCTTGGAGACCGGTATTAGATTCCGATGCACCACTGCTGGTTTTCTATATCCCTTGGACATTCACATTGACCGTAGAACACAGATATTGCATCGGGATTGAATATGAAATGGACAATGCCAACTTAAGTTCAAGAGGAGTGACTCTTCTAATTGTCTGTGCTTTGAGCTTCTCCTGGGAAACCAGTGCTAGATTCCTAAGTGCCACTGCATGTTTTCTACATCATTTGCACTTTCACATTGACCATGGAACACAGATATTGCATCGGGATTTAATACGAGAGGGACAATGCCCACTTAAGTACAAGAGGAGTTTATCGTCCAAAAGTCTGTGCTTTGAGCTTCTCCTGGGAGACCAGTATTAGATCGCAAAGCAGCAGTGCAGGATTTCTATACCCCTTGGAGTCTCACATTGACGATGGAACACAGATATAGCATCGGGATTGAATACGAAAGGGAAAATGCCCACACAAGTACAAGTGGAGGGACTCTTCTAATAGTCTGTGATTTGATTTCCTCCTGGGAGACCAGTATTAGAAACCGAAGCGCAACTGCAGGTTTTCTATATCCCTTGGACTTTCACATTGACCATGAAACACAGGAATTGCATCGGGATTCAATCCGAAAGGAACAATGCCAACTGAAGTACAAGAGGAGTGACTCTTCCAGTAATCTGTGTTTGAGCTTCCTCTGGGAGTGCAGTATTAGATACCGATGCACCACTGCCGGTTTTATATATCCCATGGACTTTCATATTGACCATGGAATGCAGATATAGCATCGGGTTCAAATACGAAAGAGGCAAAGCCCACTTAAGTACAAGAGGTGTCACTCTTCTAATAATCTGTGTTTAAGCTTCTCCTGGGAGACCAGTTTTAGAGTCCGATGCACCACTGCAGGTTTGCTTTATCCCTTGGACTTTCACATTAACCGTGAAACACAGGAATTGCATCGAGATTAAATACGAAAGGCACAATGCCCACTGAAGTACAAGAGGAGTGACTCTTCTAATAATCTGTGTTTGAGCTTCTCCTGGGAGACCAGTATTAGATTCCGATGCACCATTGTAGGTTTTATGTATACCTCCGACATTCACATTAACCATGGAACTCAATTATTGCATCGGGTTTGAATACGAAAGGGACAATGAAAACCTAGAGACAAGTGGAGTGAAAATTCTAATAGTCCATGATTTGAGCTTCCTCTGCGTAACCAGTATTTGATTGCGATGCACCACTGCAGGTTTTCTATATCCCTTGTACTTTAACATTGACCTTGAACACAGACATTGCATTGAGATAGAATACAAAAGGGACAATGCCGACTTAAGTACAAGAGGAGTGACTCTTCTAATAGTCTGTGCTTTGGGCTTCTCCTGGGAGACCAGTATTAGATTCCGACGCACCACTGCAGATTTTCTATATCGCTTGGACTGTCACATTGACCACGAAATACTTATATTGCATCGGGATTGGATACGAAAGGCACAAATCCCACTTGAGTACAAGAGGAGTGACTCTTCTAATGGTCTGTGAGCTGAGTTTCTCCTGGGAGACCAGTATTAGATTCCGCAGCGCCACTCCAGGTAATAAATATCCCTTGGACTTTCACATTGACCATGGAACACAGATATTGCATCGGGGTTGAATACGAAAGGGACAATGCCCACTTAAGTACAAGAGGAGTGACTCTTCTAATATTCTGTGCTTTGAGCTTCTCCTGGGAGACCAGTATTTGATTCAGATGCACCACTGCAGGTTTTATATATACTTTCGACATTCACATTGACCTTGGAACAAAGATATTGCATCGGGTTTGAATACGGAAGGGACAATGCCCACTTAAGTACAAGAGGAGTGACTCTTCTAATAGTCCTTGGTTTGAGCTTCTCCTGGGAGACAAGTATTAGATTCCAATGCACCACTGCAGGTTTTCTATATCCCTTGGACTTTCACATTGGCAATGGAACACAGGTATTGCTTCGGGATTGAATACGTTAGGGACAATACCCACTTAAGTACAAGAGGAGTGACTCCTCTAATCGTCTGTGTTTTTAACTTCTCCTGGGAGACCAGAATTAGATTCCGATGCACCACTACAGGTTTTCTGTATCCCCTGGACTTTCGCATTGACCATGGAAGACAGATATTGCATCGGGATTGAATACGAAAGGGACAACGCCAACTTAATTACAAGAGGAGTTACTCCTGTAATACTCTGTGCACTGATCTTCTCGTGGGAGACCAGTAGCAAATTCCGAACCACCGCTGCAAGATTTCTATATACCTAGGACCATGGACCACAGATATTGCATCGAGATAGAATGCGAAAGGGACAATGCCCACTTAAACACAAGAGGAGTGACTCTTCTAATAGTCTGTGCTTTGAGCTTCTCCTGGGAGACCAGTATTAGATCCCGAAGCACCACTGCAGGTTTTCCATATCCCTTGGACTTTTACATTGACCAATCAACACAGATATTGCATCGGGAATGAATACGAAAGGGACAATGCCCTATCAAGTACGAGAGGAGTGACCCTTCTAATAGTCTGTGCTTTGAGCATCTACTGGGAGACCAGCAACACATTCCAATGCACCACTCCACTGGAGTTTTTCTGTATCCCTTGGACTTCCACATTGACCATGGAACACAGATATTGTAACGGGATTGAATACGAAAGGGACAATTCCCGTTTAAGTACAAGAGGAGTGACTCTTCTAATAGTCCTTGCATTGAGCTTCTCCTGGGAGACCAGTATTAGATTCCGATGCACCACTGCAGGTTTCTATATCCCTTGGACTTTCACATTGACCATGGAACTCAGACGTTGCATCGGGATTGAATACGAAAGGGACAATGCCCACTTAAATACAAGAGGAGTTACTTTTCTAGTAGTCTGTGAATTGAGCTTCACGTGGGAGACCAGTATTAAATTCCGAATCACCACTGCAGGTTTTCTATATGCCTTGAACTTTCACATTTACCATGGAACACAGATATTGCGTCTGGATTGAATACGAGAGGGGCAATGCCCACTTGAGTACAAGAGGAGTGACTCTTCTAATAGTCTGTGCTTTGAACTTCTCCTGGGAGACCAGTATTAGTTTCCGATGCACTAATGCAGGTTTTCTATATCCCTTGGACTTTCACATTGACCGTGAAACACAGATATTGCATCGGGATTGAATACGAAAGTGACAATGCCCACTTAAGTACAAGAGGAGTAACTCTTCTAACAGCCTGCGCTCTGAGCTTCTCCTGTGAGACCAGTATTATATTCTGAAACAACACTGTCGTTTTTCTATACCCCTTGGACTTTCATATTGAGAATGGAACACTGATATTGCGTCTGGATTGAACAAGAGAGGGACAATGCACACTTAAGTACAAGAGGAGGGTCCCTTCCAATAGTCTGTGCTTTGAACTTCTCCTGGGAGACCAGTATTAGTTTCCGATGCACTAATTCAGGTTTTCTATTTCCCTTGGACTGTCACATTGACCGTGAAACACAGATATTGAATCGGGATTGAATACGAAAGGGCAATGCACACTTAAGTAGAAGAGGAGTGACTCTTATAGTAGTCTGTGCTTTGATCTTCTCCTGGGAGACCAGTATTAGATTCCGAAGCACCACTGCAGGTTTTCTATATCCCTTGGACTATCACTTTGAAAATGGAAAACAGATATTGCTTCGGGATTGAATACGAAATGGACGATGCCCACTTAAGTACAAGAGGAGTGACTCCTCTAATAGTCTGTGCTTTGAGCTTGTCCTGGAATACCAGTATTAGATTCCGAATCACCACTGTAGTTTTCTGTATCCCTTGGATTTTCACATTGACCATGAAACACAGATATTGCGTTGGGATTGAATACGTAAGGGACAACGCCCCATTAAGTACAAGAAGAGTGACTCTTCTAATAGCCTGAGCTTTGAGCTTCTCCTGGGAGACCAGTATTAAATTCCGATGAACCACTGCAGGTTTTCTATATCCATTGGACTTTCTCATTGGCAATGGAACACAGATATAGCATCGGCATTGAATACGAAAGCGGAAATGCCCACTTAAGTACAAGAGGAGAGACTCTTCTAATAGTCTGTGCTTTTAGCTTCTACTGGGAGACCAGTATTAGATTCCGAAGCACCACTGCAGGTTTTCAATTTTCCCTCGACTTTCACATTGACCAAGGAACACAGATATAGCATCGGGATTGAATACGAAAGGGACAAAGCCCACCTAAGTACAAGAGGAGTGATTCTTCTAATAGTGTGTGCTTTGAGCTTCTCCTTGGAGAACAGTATTAAATTCCGAAGCACGACTGCAGGTTTTCTATATCCCTTGGACTTTCACATTGACCATGGAACACAGATTTTGCATCGGGATCGAATACGAGAGGGACAATGAGCACATAAGTACAAGAGGAGTGACTCTTGTAATAATCTGTGCGTTGAGCTTGTCATGGGAGACCAGAATTAGATTCCGAAGCACCACTGTAGTCTCTCTATATCCCTTTGACCCTCACATTGACAATGGAACACAGATGTTGCATCGGGATTGAATACGAAAGGGACAATGCCCACACAAGTACAAGAGGAGTGACTCTTCTAATAGTCTGTGCTTTGAGCTTCTTCTGGGACACCAGTATTAGATTCCGAAGTACGACTGCAGGATTTCTATATCCCTTGGACTTTCACATTGACCATGGAACACAGATATTGCATCGGGATTGAATACGACAGGGACAATGCCCACTTAAGTACAAGAGGAGTGACACTTCTAATAGGCTGTGCTTTGAGTTTCTCCTGGGGGACCAGTATTAGCTTCCGATACACCACTGCAGGCTTTCTATATCCCTTGGACTTTCACATTGACCATGGATCACAGATATTGCATCATGATTGAATACGAAACGGACAATGCCCACTTAAGTGCAAGAGCAGTGACTCTTCTAATAGTCTGTTCTTTGAGCTTCTCCTGGGAGACTAGTATTAGATTCCGAAGCACCACTGCAGGTTTTCTATATGCCTTGGACTTTCACATTGACCATGGAAAACAGATATTGCATCTGGATTGAATTCGAAAGGGATAATGCCCACTTAAGTGCAAGAGGAAGGACTTTTCGAATAGTCCGTGCTTTGAACTTCTCCTGGGAGACCAGTATTAGATTCCGAAGCAATGCTGCAGGCTCTCTATATCCCTTGCACTTTCACATTGTCCATGGAACACAGAATTTGCATCGGTATTGAATACGAAAGGGAAAATGCCCACTTAAGTACAAGACGAGTGACTCTTCTAATAGTCTGAGTTTGAGCTTTTCCTGGGAGACCAGTATTAGATTCCAATGAGCCACTGCTGGTTTTCTATATCTCTTGGACTTTCACATTGACCATGGAACACAGATATTGCATCATGATTGAATACGAAAGGCACAATGCCCACTTACATACAAGAGGAGGGACCCTTCTAATAATCTGAGTTTGAGCTTATCCTGGGAGACCAGTATTGCATTGCGATGCACTACTGCAGGTTTTCTATATCCCTTGGAATTTCACATTGACCATGGAACACAGAAATTGCATCGGGATTGAATATGAAAGGGACAATGACAACTCAAGTACAAGAGGAGTGACTCTTCTAATAGTCTGTGCTTTTAGTTTACCCTGGGATACCAGTATTAGATTCCGAAGCACGACTGCAGCTTTCCTGTATGCATTGGACTTTCACATTAACCATGAAACACAGAGATTATATCGGGATTGATTACATAAGGGACAATGCCCACTTAAGTAGAAGAGGAGTGACTCTACTAATAGTCTCAGTTTGAGCTTTTCCTGGGAGACCAGTATTAGATTCCAATGAGCCACTGCTGGTTCTCTAAATCTCTTGGTATTTCACATTGACCATGGAACACAGATATTGCATCGGGTTAGAATACGAAAGGGACAATGCCCACTTAAGTACATTAGGAGTTCCTCTTCTAATAGTCTGTGATTGAGCTCCTCCTGGGTGACCAGTATTAGATTCCGAAGCACCACTGCAGGTTTTCTATATCCCTTGGACGTCCACATTGCCCATGGAACACACAAATTGCATCGGGATTGAATACGAAATTGACATAGGCCACTTAAGTACAGGAGGAGTGACTCTACTAATAGTCTGTGCCTTGAGCTTCTCCTGGGAGACGAGTATTAGATTCGGAAGCCCAATGGAAAGTTTTCTATATCACTTGGACTTTCACATTGAAAATGAAACACAAATACTGCATCGGGATCGAATACGAAAGGGACAATGCCCACTTAAGTACAAGAGGAGTGACTCTTCTAATAGTCTGTGGTTTGAGCTTCTCCTGGGAGACCAGTGTTAGCTTCCAGTGCACCACTGCAGGTTTTCTAAATCCCTCGGACTTTCAGAATGAGCGTGAAACACAGATATTGCATCGGGATTGAATATGAAAGGGATCATGCTCACTTAAGTACAAGAGGAGTGACTCTTCTAATAGTCTGTGGTTTGAGCTTATCCTGGGATACCAGTTTTAAATTCCGAAGCACCACTGCAGGTTTCCTAAATCCCTTGGACATTCACATTGACCATGAAACAAAGATATAGCATCGGGACTGAATACGAAAGGGACATTGCCCATTTAAGTAAAAGAGGAGTGACTCTTCTAATAGTCTGCGTTTGAGCTTCTCCTGAATGACTCTTCTAACAGTTTGTGCTTTGAGTTTGTCCTGAGACCAGTATTAGATTCCGAAGCACCACTGCAGGTTTTCTATATCCCTTGGACTTTCACATTGACCATGGATCACAGATATTGCATCAAGAATGAATACGAAACGCACAATGCCCACTTAAGTACAAGAGGAGCGACTCTTCTAATAGTCTGTGTTTGAGCTTCTAGTGGAACACCAGTATTAGATTCCGATGTACCACTGCAGGTTTTCCATTTCCCTTGGACTTTCACATTGAGCATGGAACACAGATATTTCATCCGGATTGAATACGAAAGGGACAATGCGCACCTACGTAGAAGAGGAATGACTCTTCTAATAGTATGTGTTTGAGCTTGTGATGGGGGACCAGTATTAGCTTCTGATGCACCACTGCATGTTCTCTATATCCCTTGGACTTTCCATTGACCATGGAACACAGATATTGCATCGGGATAAAATACGAAAGGGACAATGCCCACTTAAGAACAAGAGGAGTGACACTTCTAATAGTCTGTGCTTTGAGCTTCTCTTGGGAGACCAGTATTAAATACCGAAGCACCACTGCAGGTTTTCTATATGCCTTGGACTTTCACATTGACCATGGAACACAGATATTGCATCTGGATTGAATACGAAGGGGACAATACCCACTTCAGTACAAGAGGAGTTCCTCTTCTAATAGTCTGTGCTTCGAGCATCTCCTGGGAGACCAGTATTAGTTTCTGATGCAGTTTTTCTAAATCCATTGGATTTTCACATTAACAACGGAACACAGATAATGCATCATGACTGAATACGAAAGGCACAATGCTCACTTAAGTACATGAGGGGTGACTCTCCTAATAATCTGTGTTTGAGCTTCTCCTGGGAGACCAGTGTTAGATTCCGAAGCACCACTGCAGTTTTTCTATATCCCTTGGACGTTCACATTGCCCATGGATCACACATGTTGCATCGGGATTGAATACGAAATTGACATTGGCCACTTAAGTACAAGAGGAGCGACCCTTCTAATAGTCTGTATTTTGAGCTTCTCCTGGGAGACCAGTATTAGCTTCCAATGCACCACTGCAGGTTTTTAATATCCCTCGGACTTTCACATTGACCGTGAAACACAGTTATTGCATCTGGATTGAATACGAAAGGCACAATGCCCACTTAAGTACAAGAGGGGTAACTCTTCTACTAGTCTGTGTTTGAGCTTCTCCTGGGAGACCAGTATTAGATTCCAATTAACCACTGCTGGTTTTCTATATCCGTTGGACTTTCACATTGACCACGGAACACAGATATTGGATCGGGATTGAATACGAAAGGGATCATGCTCACTTAAGTACAAGAGGAGTGTCTCTTCTAATAGTCAGTGGTTTGAGCTTATCCTGGGATACCAGTTTTAGATTCCGAAGCATCACTGCAGGTTTTCTATATCCCTTGGTCTTTCACATTGACCATGGAACACTGATATTGCATCGGGATTGAATACGAAAGGGACAATGCCCACATAAGTAAAATAGGAGTGACTCTTCTAATAGACTGTGTTTGAACTTCTCCTGGGAGAACAGTATTAGATTCCGAAGCACCACTGCAGGTTTTTTATTTATGCCTTGGTCTTTCACATTGACCATGGAACACAGATATTCATCGGTATTGAATATGAAAGGTACAATGCCCACATAAGTACAAGAGGAGGGCCTCTTCTAATAGTCTGTGGTTTGAGCTTCTCCTGGGAGACCAGTATTTGCCTCTGATGCACCACTGCAGGTTTTCTATATCCCTTGGACTTTCACATTGACCATGAAACACAGATATTGCATCGGGATTGAATACGGAAGGGACAATGCCCACATAAGTACAAGAGGAGTGACTCTTCTAATAGTCTGTGATTTGAGGTTTTCCTGGGAGACCAGTATTAAATTCAGATCCGCCACTGCAGGTTTTCTACATCCCTTGGACTTTCACATTGACCATGGAAGACAGATATTGCATCGGGATAGAATACGAAAGGCACAATGACAACTTAAGTACAAGAGTAGTGACTCTACTAATAATCTGTGAATGAGCTTATCCTGGGAGACTAGTATTAGATTCTGATGCACCACTGCAGGTTTCCTATATATCTTTGATTTTCACATTGACGGTGAAACTCAGACATTGTTTCGGGATTCATTACGAAAGGGACAATGCCCTCTTAAGTACAAGAAAAGTGACTCTTTTAATAGTCTGTGTTTGAGCTTCTCCTGGGACAACAGTATTAGATTCAAATGAACCACTGCAGGTTTCCTATATCCCTTGGACTTTCACATTGACCATGGAACACAGATACTTCATCAGGATTGAATACGAATGGGACAATGCCCATTTAAGTACAAGGGAGTGACTCTTCTAATAGTCTGTGTTTGATCTTGTCCTGGGAGACCAGTATTAGATTCCGATGAACCACTGCAGGTTTTCTATATCCCTTAGACTTTCACATTAACCATGGCACACAGATATCTCATCGGGATTGAATACGAAAGGGACCATGCCCACTTAAGTACAATAGGAGAGACTCTTCTAATAATCTGTGTTTGAGCTTCTCCTGGGAAACCACTATTAGATTCCGAAGCACCACTTTAGGTTTTCTATATCCCTTCGACGTTCCCATTGCCCATGGAAAAAACATATTGCATCGGGATTGAATACGAAAGGAACAATGCCTTTTTAAGTACAAGAGGAGTGACTCTTCTAATAGTGTGTGCTTTGAGATTCTCCTGGGAGATCAGGATTAGATTCCAAAGCAGGACTGCATTTTTTCTATGTCCCTTGGACTTTCACATTGACCATGGAACACAGATATTGCATCGGGATTGAATACGAAAGGGTAAATGCGCACTTACGTAGAAGAGGAATGACTCTTCTAATAGTCTGTGCAATGAGCTAGTCCTGGGGGACCAGTATTAGATCCCGAAGCACCACTGTAGATTTTCTATATCCCTTGGACTTTCACATTGACCATGGATCACAGATATTGCAACATGATTGAATACGAAAGGCACAATGCCCAATTAAGTACAAGAGGTGTGACTCTTCTAATAGTCTGTGGTTTGAGACCCTCCTGGGAGACCAATATTTGATTTCGAAGCACCACTGCAGATTTTCTATATCAATGGGTCTATCACAATTACCATGGAACACAGGTATTGCATCGGGTTTGAATACGAAAGGGACAATGCTCACTTAAGTACTAGAGGAGTGTCTCTTCTAATAGTCTGTGCTTTGAGCATCATCTGGGAGTCCAGTATTGAATTCCGTAGCAATACTGTAGGATTTCTATATCCCTTGGAATTTCACATTGACCATGGGACACAGAAACTGCATCGGGATTGAATACGAAAGGGACAATGCCCACTTAAGCACAAGAGGTGTGACTCTTCTAATAGTCTGTGTTTGAGCTCCTTCTGGGAGACCAGTATTAGATTCCGATGCACCAATGCAGAATTTCTATATCCCCTGGGCTTTCACATTGGCAGTGAAATACAGCTATTGCATCGGGATTGAATACGAATGGGGCAAAACCCATTTAAATGCAAGAGGATTGTCTCTTCTAGTAGTCTGTGCTTTCAGCTTCTCCTGGGAGACCAGTATTAGATTCCTAAGCACCACTGCAGATTTTCTATATCCCTTGGACTTTCTCATTGACCATAAAACACAGACAATGTATCGGGATTGAATACGATAGCGACAATGCCCACATAAGTACAAGAGGAGTAACTCCGCTAATAGTCTGTGCTTTGAGTTTCTCCTGGGAGACCAGAATGAGAGTCCGAAGCGCCACTGCAGGGTTTTCTATATCCCTTGGACTTCCACATTGACCACGGAACAAAGATATTGCATCGTGATTGAATACGTAAGGGACAATGCCCACTTAAGTACAAGCGGAGTGACTTTTCTAATAGTCAGTGGCTTTCAGCTTCTCCTGGGAGACCAGTATTAGATTCTGAAGCACCACTCCAGGTTTTTGTATATCACTTGAACTTTCACATTGACCATGAAACACAGGTATTGGCATTGGGAGTGAATACGAAGGGGACAATGCCCCCTTAAGTACAAGAGAAGTGATTCTTCTAATAGTCTGAGTTTGAGCCTCTCCTGGGAGACCAATATTAGATTCCAATGAACCACTAATGGTTATCTATATCCCCAGGATCTTCACATTGACCATGGAACACAGATATTGCATCGGGATTGAATACGAAAGGGACAATGCCCATTTAAGTACAAGAGGAGTGACTACTCTAATAGTCTGTAATTTGAGCTTCTCCTGGGAGACCAGTATTAGATTCCGAAGCACCACTGCAGGTTTTCTATATCCTTTGGACTTTCACATTGACCATGGAACTCAGATATTGCATCGGGATTGAATGCGAAAGGGACAATACCCACTTAAGTACAAGAGGAGTGACTTTTGTATTAGCCTGTGCTTTGTGTTTCTCCTGGGATACCAGTATTAGATTCCGAAGCACCACTGCAGGTTTTCTATATCCCTTGGACTTTCACATTGACCATGGATCACGGATATTGCATCATGATTGAATACGAAAGGGACAATGCCCACTTAAGTACAAGAGGAGTGACTCTTCCAATAGTCTGTGCTTTGAGCTTCTCCTGGGCGACCAGTATTAGATTCCGATGCACCACTGCAGGTTTTCTATATCCCTTGGACTTTCATATTGACCATGGAATACAGATTTGCATCGGGATTGAATAGGAAAGGGAATATTACCACTGAAGTACAAGAGGAGTGACTCTTCGAATAGTCTGTGCTTTCAGCTTCTCCTGGGAGCCCAGTATTAGATTCCGAAGCACCACTGCAGGTTTTCTGTATCCTATGGTCTTCACATTGACCATGGATCACAAATATTGCATTAGGATTGAATACGAAAGGGACAATGCCCACTTATGTGCAAGAGGAATGTCTCTTCTAATTGTCTGTGCTTTGTTCTTCTCCTGGGAGACCAGTATTAGAATCCGAAGCACCACTGCAGTTTTTCTATATCCCTTTGGCTCTCACATTGCCCATGGAACACAAATATTCATCGGGATTGAATACGAAAGGGACAATGCTCACTTAAGTACAAGAGAAGTGACTCTTCTAAATGTCTGTGCTTCGAGCTACTCCTGGGAGACCAGTTTCGATTTCGAAGCACCACTGCAGGTAATCAATATCCTTTGGTCTTTCACATTGAAAATGGAACACAGATATTGCATCGGGATTGAGTACAAAACTGACAATGCTCACTTAGGTACAAGTCGAGTGACTGTTCTAATAGTCTGTGATTTGGGCTTCTCCTGGGAGACCAGTATTAGATTCCGATGCACCACTGCGGGTTTTCTATATCCCTTGGACTTTCACATTGACCATGAAACACTGATACTGCATCCTGATAGAATACGAAAGGGACAATGCCCACTTAAGTACAAAAGGAGAGACTCTTCTAATAATCTGTTTTTGAGCTTCACCTGGGAGACAAGTATTAGATTCCAATGAACCACTGCTGGTTTTCTATATCCATTGAACTTTCACATTGACCATGGAACATTGATATAGCATCGGGATTGAATACGAAAGGGACAATGCCCACTTAAGTAAAATAGGAGTGACTCTTCTAAAAGACTGTGCTTTGAACTTCTCCTGGGAGACCAGATTTAGATTCCGAAGCACCACTGCAGGTTTTTTATATATGCCTTGGTCTTTCACATTGACCATGGAACACAGATATTCATCGGGATTGAATATGAAAGGGACAATGCCCACTTAAGTACAAGGGAGTGACTCTTCTAATAGTCTGTGCCTTGAGCTTCTCCTGGGAGACCAGTATTATATTCCGAAGCACCACTGCCGGATTCCTATATCCCTTAAACTTTCACATTGACAAAGATACACAGAAATTTCATCGGAATTGAATACGAGATGGACAATGCACACTTAAGTACAAGAGGAGTGACTCTTCTAATAGTCTGTGCTTTGATCTTCTCCTGGTAGACCAGTATTAGAATCCGATGCACCACTGCAGGTTTTCTATATCCCTTGGACTTTCACATCGCCCATGGAACACAGATATTGCAACGGGATTGAATACTAAAGGGACAATTCCCACTTAAGTACACGAGGAATTACTCTTCTAATAGTCT
Source organism: Schistocerca americana (assembly GCF_021461395.2). NCBI lineage: Eukaryota > Metazoa > Arthropoda > Insecta > Orthoptera > Acrididae > Schistocerca > Schistocerca americana. The sequence goes on from NC_060123.1 coordinate 720,738,501, forward strand.
GTGCTTTGAGCTTCTCCTGGGAGACCAGTATTGGAATGCAATGCACCACTGCAGGATTTCAATATCCCTTGGACTTTCACATCTTCCATGGAACACCGATATTGCAACGGGATTGAATACTAAAGGGACAATTCCCACTTAAGTGCATGAGGAATTACTCTTCTAATAGTCTGTGCTTTGAGCTTCTCCTGGGAGACCAGTATTGGATTGCAATGCACCACTGCAGGATTTCTATATCCCCTGGACTTTCACATTGACCGTGAAACACAGATATTGCATTTGAATCGAATACGAATTTGACAATGTCCACTTAAGTACTAGAGGAGTAACTCTTCTAATAGTCTGTGCTTTGAGCTTCTTCAGGGAGACCAGTATTAGATTCCGATGCACCTCTGCAGGTTTTCGAAATCCCTTGGACATTCACATTGACTATGGAACACAGATATTGCATCGGGATTGAATACGAAAGGGACAATGCCCAATTAAGTGCAAGAAGAGTAACTCTTCTAATAGTCTGTGTTTTGGGCCTCTCCTGGGAGACCAGTATTAGATTCCAAAGCACTACTGCAGGTTTTCTATATCCGTTGGACTTTCACATTGACCATGGAACATAAATATTTCATCGGGACTGACTAGAAATGGGACAATGCACACTTAAGCAGAAGAGGACTGACTCTTCTAATAGTCTGTGCTTTGAGCTTCTCCTGGGAGACCAGTATTAGATTCCGAAGCACCACTGCAGGTTTTCCATATCGCTTGGGATTTCACATTGACCATGGAGCACAGATAATGCATCGGGATTGAATACGAAATGGACAATGTTCACTTGAGTAAAAGAGGAGTGACTCTTCTAATAATCGGTGTTTGAGTATCTCCTGGGGGACCAGTATTCGATTTCGAAGCACCCCTGCAGGTTTTCTTTATCCCTTGGACTTTAAGATTGACCATAAAACACAGATATTGCATCGGTATTGATTACGAAAGGGACAATGCCCAATTAAGTACAAGAAGAGTGACTCTTCTAATAGTCTGTGCTTTGAGCTTCTCCTGGGAGACCAGTATTAGTTTCCGATGCACCACTGCAGGTGTTTTATATCCATTGGACTTTCACATTGACCATAAAACACAGATATTGCATCGGTATTGATTACGAAAGGGACAATTCCCACTTAAGTACAAGAAGAGTGACTCTTCTAATTGTGTGATCTTTGAACTTCTCCTGGGAGACCACTATTAGATTCCGAACCACCACTGCAGGTTTTCTATAACCCTTGGACTCTCACATTCACCATGGAACACAGATATTGCATTGGGGTAACACGAAAGGGACAATTCATACTTAAGTACAAGAGGAGTGACTCTTCCAATAGTCCTTGCCATGAGCGTCTCCTGGGATACCAGTATTAGATTCCGTAGCACCACTGCAGGATTTCTATATCCGTTGGACTTTCACATTGATGATGGAACATAGATATTGCATCGGGATTGAATACGAAAGGGACAATGCCCACTTAAGTAGAAGAAGAGTGACTCTTCTAATAGTCTGTGCGTTGAGCTTCTCCTGGGAGACCAGTATTAGATACGAAGCACCACTGCAGGTTTTCTATATCCCTTCGACTCCCTCATCGACCATGGAACGTAGATATTTCATCTGGATTCAATACGGAAGGGACAATGCCCACTTAAGTAGAAGAAGAGTGACTCTTCTAATAGTCTGTGCGTTGAGCTTCTCCTGGGAGACCAGTATTAGATACGAAGCACCACTGCAGGTTTTCTATATCCCTTCGACTCCCTCATCGACCATGGAACGTAGATATTTCATCTGGATTCAATACGGAAGGGACAATGCCCACTTAAGTAAAAGAGGAGTGACTCTTCTAATAATCTGTGCTTAAGGTTTCTCATGGGAGACCAGTATTAGATTCCAAATTACCACTGCTGGTTTTCCATATACCTTGGAATTTCACATTGACCATCGAACACAGATATAGCATCGGGATTCAATACGAAAGGGACAATGCCCACTTAAGTACAAGAGGAGTGACTCTTCTAATAGTCTGTGCTTTGAGCTTCTACTTCAGACCAGTATTAGATTCCGATGCACCACTGTGGGTTTTTAATATCCTTGGACTTTCACATTGACTGTGAAACACAGATATAGCATCGGAATCGAGTACGAAAGGGACAATGCCCACTTAAGTACAAGAGGAGTGACTCTTCTAATAGTCTGTGCTTTGAGCTTCTCCAGGGAGACCAGTATTAGATTCCGATGCACCACTGCAGGTTTTCTTTATCCCTTCGACTTTCAGATTGACCATAAAACACAGATATTGCATCGGTATTGATTACGAAAGGGGCAATGCCCACTTAAGTACAAGAAGAGTGACTCTTCTAATAGCCTGAGCTTTGAGATTCTAATGGGAGACGAGTATTAGATTGCGGAGCACCACTACAGCTTTTCTATATAGCTTCGACTTTCACATTGACCATGGAACAGAGATATTGAATCGGGATTGAATATGGAAGGGACAATGCCCACTTAAGTACAAGAGGAGTGACTCTTCGAATAGTCTGTGTTTTCGGCCTCTCCTGGGAGACCAGTATTAGATTCCAAAGCACCACTGCAGGTTTTCTATATCCGTTGGACTTTCACATTGACCATGGAACATAGATATTTCGTCGGGACTGAATAGGAATCCGAATGCCCACTTAAGTACAAGAAGAGTGACTCTTCTAATAGTGTGATCTTTTAGCTTCTCCTGGGAGACCAGTATTAGATTCCGAACCACCACTGCAGGTTTTCTATATCCCTTGGACTCTCACATTAACCATGGAACACAGATATTGCATCGGGGTAACACGAAACGGACAATGCCCACTTAAGTACAAGAGGAGTGACTCTTCCAATAGTCTGTGCCTTGAGCGTCTCCTGGAATACCAGTATTAGATTCCGTAGCACCACTGCAGGATTTCTATATCCATTGGACTTTCATATTGACGATGGAACATAGATATTGCATCGAGATTGAATACGAAAGGGACGATGACCACTTAAGTACAAGATGAGCGACTCTTCTAGTAGTCTGTGCATTGAGCTTCTCCTGGGAGACCAGTATTAGATACGAAGCACCACTGCAGGTTTTCTATAACCCTTGGACTCTCTCATTGACCATGGAACGTAGATATTTCATCAGGATTCAATACGGAAGGGACAATGCCCACTAAAAACAGGAGGAGCGACTCCTCTAATAGTCTGTGTTTTGAGATTCTCCTGGGATACCGTTATTAGTTTCCGAAGTACCACTGCAGGTTTTCTATATCCCTTGGACTTTTACTTTGACCGTGGAACTCAGATATTGCGTCGGGATTGAATACGAAATGGACAATGCCCACTGAAGTACAAAAGGAGTGACTCTTCTAATTATCTGTGTTTGAGCTTCTCCTGGGAGACCAGTATTAGATTGCGAATCACCACTGCAGGTTTTCTACATCCCTTCGACCTTCACATTGAGCATGGAGAATAGATATTGCATCGGGGTTGAATACGAAATGGACAATGTTCACTTAAGTACAAGAGGAGTGACTTCTATAATAGTCTGTGTTTTGGGCCTCTCCTGGGAGACCAGTACTAGATTCCAAAGCACCACAGCAGGTTTTCTATATCCGTTGGACTTTCACATTGACCATGGAACATAGATATTTCATCGGGACTGAATAGGAATGGGACAATGCACACTTAAGTCCAAGAGGAATGACTCATCTAATAGTCTGTGCTTCGAGCTTCTCCTGGGAGACCAGTATTAGATTCCGAAACACCACTGCAGGTTTTCCATATCGCTTGGAATTTTACATTGACCATCTAACACAGATATAGCATCGGGATTGAATACGAAATGGACAATGCCCACTTAAGTGCAAGAGGTGTGTCTCTTCTATTAGTCCGTTCTTTGAGCTACTCCTGGTAGACCAGTATTAAATTCCGAAGGACCACTGGATGTTTTCTATATCCCTTCGACTTTCACATTGACCATGGAGCACAGATATTGTATCATGATTGAATACGAAATGCACAATGTCCACTTAAGTACAAGAAGAGTGACTCTTCTAATAATCTGTGTTGAGCTTCTCCTGGGAGACCAGTATTAGATTCCGAAGCACCACTGCAGATCTTCTATATCCCTTGGACTTTCACATTGACCATGGAACACAGATATTGCATCGGGATTGAATACGAGAGGGACAAAGCCCAATTAAGTACAAGAAGAGTGACTTTTCTAATAGCCTGAGCTTTGACCTTAACCTGGGAGATGAGTATTAGGTTGCGAAGCAGCACTACAGCTCTTCTATATTGCATGGACTTTCACATTGACCATGGTACGTAGATGTTTCATCGGGACTGAATAGGAATTAGACAATGCACACTTAAGTACAAGAGGAATGACTCTTCTAATAGTCTCTGTTTTGAGCTTCTCCTGGGAGACCAGTATTCCATTCCGAAGTACCACTGCAGGTTTTCGATATCGCTTGGAATTTCACATTGGCAATCTAACACAGATATTGCATCGGAATTGAATACGAAAGGGACAATGCCCACTTAAGTACAAGATTTGTGACTCGTCTAATAGTCTGTGGTTTGAGCTTCTCCTAGGAGACCAGTAATAGTTTCCGAAGCACCACTGCAGCTTTTGTATATACCTTGGACTATCACATTGACCCTGGAACACAGATATTGCATCGGAATTGAATACGAAAGGGACAATGCCACATTAAGTACAAGAGGAGTGACTCTTCTAATAGTCTGTGCTTTGAGCGTCTCTTGGGAAATCAGTATTAGATTCCGAAGCACCACTGCAGGATTTCTATATCCCTTGGACATTCACATTGACCATGGAACACAGATATTGCATCGGGATTGAATACGAAAGGGACAATGCCCACTTATTTACAAGAGAAGTGACTCCTCTAATAGTCTGTGCTTTGGCCTTCTATTGGGGGACCAGTATTACATTCCGAAGCACCACTGCAGCTTTTCTATATCCCTTGGACTTTCACATTGACCATGGAAGACAGATATTGCATCGGGATTGAATATGAAAGGGACAATGAACCCTAGGTACAAGAGAAGTGACTCTTCTAATTGTCTGTGCTTTGAGTTTCTACTGGGAGACCATTATTAGATTCCGATGCACCACTGCAGGTTTTGTATATACCTTGGACTTTCACATTGACCGTGAAACGCATATATTGCATTGGGATTGAATCGAAAGGGACAATGCCCACCTAAGTACAAGAGGAGCGACTCTTCTAATAGTCTGTGCTTTGAGCTTCTACTGGGAGATTAGTATTAGTTCCCGATGCACCACTGCGGGTTTTCTATATCCCTTGGACTTTCACATTGACCGTGAAACACAGATATTGCATCGGGTTTGTATACGTAAGGGACAATGCCCACTTAAGTACAAGAGGAGTGACTCTTCTAGTAGTCTGTGCTTTGAGCTTCTCCAGGGATACCAGTATTAGATTCCAAAGCACCACTACAGCTTTTCTACATAGCTTGGACATTCACATTGACCATGGAAGACAGATATTGCATCGGGATTGAATATGAAAGGGACAATGAACCCTAGGTACAAGAGAAGTGACTCTTCTAATAGTCTGTGCTTTGAGTTTCTACTGGGAGACCATTATTAGATTCCGATGCACCACTGCAGGTTTTGTATATACCTTGGACTTTCACACTGACCGTGAAACACATATATTGCATTGGGATTGAATCGAAAGGGACAATTCCCACCTAAGTACAAGAATAGTGACTCTTCTAATAGTCTGTGCTTTGGACCTCTTCTGGGAGACCAGTATTAGATTCCGAAGCACCACTGCAGGATATCTAAATCCCTTGGACTCTCACATTGAGATTGGAAAACAGATATTGAATCGGCATAGAATATGAAAGGGAAAAAGCCCACTTAAGGACAAGAGAAGTGACTCCTCTAATAGTCTGCGCTTTGAGCTTCTCCTGAGAGACCAGTTTTCGATTTCGAAGCACCACTGCAGGTTTTCTACATCGCTTGGACTTTCACATTGACCATGGAACACACATATTGCTTTGGGATTGAATACGAAAGGGACAATGACCACTCAAGTACAAGAAGAGTGACTCTTCTAATAGACTGTGCTTTGAGTTTCTACTGGGAGACCAGTATTAGATTCCGATGCACCACTGCAGGTTTTCTATATACCCTGGACTTTCACATTGACTGTGAAACACAGATATTCCATCGGGGTAGAATCGAAAGGGACAATGCGCACTTAACTACAAGAGGAGTGACTCTTTTAATAATCTATGTTTGAGCTTCTCCTGGGGGACCAGTATTTTATTCCGAAGCACCACTGCAGGTTTTCTTTATCCCTTGGACATTCACATTGACCATGGAACATAGATATTGCATTGGGATTGATTACGAAAGGGACAATGCAAACTTAAGTACAAGAGGTGTTACATTTCTAATAATTTGAGCTTTTAGCTTCTCCTGGGAGACCAGCATTAGATTCCGAAGCACCAATACAGGTTTTGTAAATAGCTTGGACTTTCACATTATCCATGGAACACAGATATTGCATCGGGATTGAATACGAAATGGTTAATGCCCACTTAAGTACAAGAGGAGTGACTCATCTAATAGTCTGTGGTTTGAGCTTCTCCTGGGAGACCTGTATTAGATTCCAAAGCACCACTGCAGGTTTCCTATATGCCTTGGACTTTAAAATTGACCATGGAACTCAGATATTGCATCATGATTGAATACGAAAGGCGCAATGCCCACTTAAGTACACTAGGAGTGACTATTCAAATAATCTGTGTTTGAGCTGCTCCTGGTAGCCCAGTAGCAGATTCCGAAGCACCACTGCAGGTTTTCTATATTACCTGGAATTTCTCATTGACCGTGGAACACAGATATTGCATCGGGATTGAGTACGAAACCAACAATGCCCACTTAAGTACAAGAGGAGTGGCTCTTCTAATAGCCTGTGCTTTGAGCTTCTCCTGGGAGACCAGTATTATATTCCGAAGCACCACTACAGCATTTCTATATAGATTGGACTTTCACATTGACCATGGAACACAGATATTGCATCGGGATTGAATACAGAAGGGTTAATGCCCACTTAAGTGAAAGAGGAGTGACTCATCTAATAGTCTGTGGTTTGAGCTTCTCTTGAGAGACCAGTTTTAGATTTCGAAGCACCACTGCAGGTTTCCTATATCCCTTGGAAGTTTCACATTGACCATGGAACACAGATATTGCATCGGGATTGAATACAAAAGGGACAATGCCCACTTAAGTACAAGAGCAGTGACTTTTCTAATAGTCTGTGTTTTGAGCTTCTCCTGGGACACCAGTATTAGATTCCGAAGCTACACTGTGGGGTTTCTATATCCCTTGGACTTTCACATTGACAATGGAACACAGATATTGCATCGGGATTGAATACGAAAGAAACAATGCACACTTAAGTACAAGAGGAGTGACTCTTCAAATAGTCTGTGCGTTGAGCTAGTCCTGGGAAACCAGTATTAGATTCCGAAGCACCACTGCAGATTTTCTATATCCCTTGGACTTTCACATTGTCCGTGAAACACAGATATTGCTTCGCGATTGTATACGAAAGGGACAATGCGCACTTAAGTACAAGAGGAGTGTCTCTTCTAATAGACTGTGCCTTGAGGTACTCCTGGGAAACCAGTATTAGACTCTGAAGCACCACAGCAGGTCTTCTATATCCCTTGGACATTCACATTGTCCATGAAACACAGATATTACATCGGGATTGAGTACGAAAGAGACAATGCCCACTTAAGCACAAGAGGAGTGACTCTTCTAATAGTCTGTGCGTTGAGCTTGTCCTGGGAGACCAGTATTAGATTTCGAAGCACCACTGCAGGATTTTTAGATCCCTTGGACACTCACATGGACCATGGAACACAGATATTGCATCGGGATTGAATACGAAAGTGACAATGCCTACTTAAGTACAAGAGAAGTGACTGCTCTAATAGTCTGTGCTTTGAGCTTCTCCAGGGAGACCAGTTTCGATTTCGAAGCACCACTGTGGGTTCTCTATATCCCTTGTTCTTTCACATAGACAATGGAACGCAGATATTGCATCGGGATTAAGTACAAAAGGGACAATGCTCACTTATGTATAAGACGAGTGACTCATCTAATAGTCTGTGTTTTGAGATTCTCCTGCGATACCGTTATTAGTTTCCGAAGCACCACTGCAGGTTTTCTATATCCCTTGGACATTTATTTTGACCGTGGAACTCAGAAATTGCGTCGGGATTGAATACGAAAGGGACAATGCCCACTGAAGTACAAGAGGAGTGACTCTTCTAATAATCTGTGTTTGAGCTTCTCCTGGGAGACCAGTATTAGATTGCGAATCACCACTGCAGGTTTTCTACATCCCTTCGACCTTCACATTGAGCATGGAGAATAGATATTGCATCGGGGTTGAATACGAAATGGACAATATTCACTTAAGTACAAGAGGAGTGACTTCTATAATAGTCTGTGTTTTGGGCCTCTCCTGGGAGACCAGTATTAGATTCCAAAGCACCACAGCAGGTTTTCTATATCCGTTGGACTTTCACATTGACCATGGAACATAGATATTTCATCGGGACTGAATAGGAATGGGACAATGCACACTGAAGTCCAAGAGGAATGACTCTTCTAATAGTCTGTGCTTCGAGCTTCTCCTGGGAGGCCAGTATTGGATTCCGAAGCACCACTGCATGTTTTCCATATCGCTTGGAATTTTACATTGACCATCTAACACAGATATAGCATCGGGATTGAATACGAAAGGGACAATGCCCACTTAAGTGCAAGAGGTGTGTCTCTTCTATTAGTCTGTGCTTTGAGCTACTCCTGGTAGACCAGTATTAAATTCCGAAGGACCACTGGATGTTTTCTATATCCCTTCGACTTTCACATTGACCATGGAGCACAGATATTGCATCGGGATTGAATACAAAATGGACAATGTTCACTTAAGTACAAGAGGAGTGACTTTTCTAATAGTCTGTGTTTTGGGCCTCTCCTGGGAGACCAGTATTAGATTCCAAAGCACCACTGCAGGATTTCGAAATCCCTTGGACATTCAGATTGACAATGGAACACAGATATTGTATCATGATTGAATACGAAATGCACAATGTCCACTTAAGTACAAGAAGAGTGACTCTTCTAATAATCTGTCTTGAGCTTCTCCTGGGAGACCCGTATTAGACTCCGAAGCACCACTGCAGATCTTCTATATCCCTTGGACTTTCACATTGACCATGGAACACAGATATTGCATCGGGATTGAATACGAGATGGACAAAGCCCAATTAAGTACAAGAAGAGTGACTTTTCTAATAGCCTGAGCTTTGACCTTAACCTGGGAGATGAGTATTGGGTAACGAAGCAGCACTACAGCTCTTCTATTTTGCTTGGACTTTCACATTGACTATGGAACATAGATATTTCATCGGGACTGAATAGGAATTAGACAATGCACACTTAAGTACAAGAGGAATGACTCTTCTAATAGTCTCCGTTTTGAGCTTCTCCTGGGAGACCAGTATTCCATTCCGAAGTACCACTGCAGGTTTTCCATATCGCTTGGAATTTCACATTGGCCATCTAACACAGATATTGCATCGGAATTGAATACCAAAGGGACAATGCCCACTTAAGTACAAGAGGAGTGACTCTTCTAATAATCTGTGTTTGAGTTATTCCTAGGGGACTAGTATTAGATTCCGAAGCACCATTGCAGGTTTTCTTTATCCGTTGGGCTTTCACATTGACCATAAAACACAGATATTGCATCGGTATTGATTACGAAAGGGACAATGCCCACTTAAGTACAAGAAGAGTAACTCTTCTAATAGTGTGATCTTTGGCTTCTCCTGGGAGACCAGTATTAGATTCCGAACCACAACTGCAGGTTATCTATATCGCTTGGACTTTCACATTAACCATGGAACGTAGATATTTCATCAGGATTCAATACGGAAGGGACAATGCCCACTTAAGTACAAGAGGAGTGAGTCTTCTAATAATCTCTGCTTAGGGCTTCTCATGGGAGACCAGTATAAGATTCCAAAGCATTACTGCAGGTTTTCCATATACCGTGGAGTTACACATTGACCATCTAACACAGATATAGCATCGGGACTGAGTACGAAAGGGACAATGCCCACTTAAGCACAAGAGGAATGACTCTTCTAATAGTCTGTGCTTTGAGCTTCGCCTGGGAGCCCAGTATTAGATTCCGAAGCACCACTGCAGGATTTCTATATCCCTTGGACATTCACATTGACCATGGAACACAGATATTGCATCGGGATTGAATACGAAGGGACAATGCCCACTTATTTACAAGAGAAGTGACTCCTCTAGTAGTCTGAGCTTTGGCCTTCTATTGGGGGACCAGTATTAGATTCCGAAGCACCACTGCAGGTTTTCTATATCCCTTGGACTTTCACATTGACCATGGAAGACAGATATTGCATCGGGATTGAATATGAAAGGGACAAAGAAACACTAGGTACAAGAGAAGTGACTCTTCTAATAGTCTGTGCTTTGAGTTTCTACTGGGAGACCATTATTAGATTCCGATGCACCACTGCAGGTTTTGTATATACCTTGGACTTTCACATTGACCGTGAAAAACATATATTGCATTGGGATTGAATCGAAAGGGACAATGCCTACCTAAGTACAAGAGGGGTGACTCTTCTAATAGTCTGTGCTTTGAGCTTCTACTGGGAGATTAGTATTAGTTCCCGATGCACCACTGCGGGTTTTCTATATCCCTTGGACTTTCACATTGACGGTGAAACACAGATATTGCATCGGGTTTGTATACGTAAGGGACAATGCCCAGTTAAGTACAAGAGGAGTGACTCTTCTAGTAGTCTGTGCTTTGAGCTTCTCCAGGGATACCAGTATTGGATTCCAAAGCACCACTACAGCTTTTCTACATAGCTTGGACCCTCACATTGACCATGGAACACAGATATTGCATCGGGATTGAATATGGAAGGGACAATGCTCACTTAAGTACAAGAAGAGTGACTCTTCTAATAGTCTGTGCTTTGGACCTCTCCTGGGAGACCAGTATTAGATTCCGAAGCACCACTGCAGGATTTCTAAATCCCTTGGACTTTCACATTGAGATTGGAAAACAGATATTGAATCGGGATTGAATACGAAAGGGACAAAGCCCACTTAAGGACAAGAGAAGTGACTCCTCTAATAGTCTGCGCTTTGAGCTTCTCCTGGGAGACCAGTTTTAGATTTAGAAGCACCACTGCAGGTTTTCTGTATCGCTTGGACTTTCACATTGACCATGGAACACACATATTGCTTTGGGATTGAATACGAAAGGGACAATGACCACTCAAGTACAAGAAGGGTGACTCTTCTAATAGACTGTGCTTTAATCTTCTACTGGGAGGCCAATATTAGATTCCGATGCACCACTGCGGGTTTTCTATATCCCTTGGACTTTCACATAGACCTTGAAACACAGATATTGCATCGGGATTGAATACAAAAGGGACAATGCCCACTTAAGTACCAGGGGAGTGACTCTTCTAATAGTCTATGCTTTGGGCCTCTCCTGGGAGACCAGTATTAGATTCCGAAGCGGAACTGCAGGTTTTCTATATAACTTGGACTTCCACATTGACCATGGAACATAGATATTGCATTGGGATTGAATACGAAAGGGACAATGCAAACTTAATTACAATAGGTGTTACATTTCTAATAGTCTGAGCTTTTAGCTTCTCCTGGGAGACCAGCGTTAGATTCCGAATCACCAATACAGGTTTTGTAAATAGCTTGGACTTTCACATTAACCATGGAACACAGATATTGCATCGGGATTGAATACGAAATGGTTAATGCCCACTTAAGTACAAGAGGAGTGCATCTTTTAATATTCTGTGTTAGAGCTTCTCCTGGGAGCCCAGTATTAGATTACGAAGCACCACTGCAGGTTTTCTATATCCCTTGGACTTTCATATTGACCATGGAACACTGATATAGCATCATGAATGAATACGAAAGGCGCAATGCCCACTTAAGTACACTAGGAGTGACTATTCTAATAATCTGTGTTTGAGCTGCTCCTGGTAGCCCAGTAGCAGATTCCGAAGCACCACTGCAGGTTTTCTATATCCCTTGGACTTTCTCATTGACCGTGGAACACAGATATTGCATCGGGATTGAGTACGAAAACAACATTGCCCACTTAAGTAAAAGAGGAGTGGCTCTACTAATAGCTTGTGCTTTGAGCTTCTCCTGGGAGAACAGTATTATATTCCGAAGCACCACTACAGCATTTCTATATAGATTGGACTTTCACATTGACCATGGAACACAGATATTGCATCGGGATTGAATACAAAAGGGTTAATGCCCACTTAAGTGAAAGAGGAGTGACTCATCTAATAGTCTGTGGTTTGAGCTTCTCTTGAGAGACCAGTTTTAGATTTCGAAGCACCACTGCAGGTTTTCTATATCCCTTGGAGCTTTCACATTGACCATGGAACACAGATATTGCATCGGGATTGAATACAAAAGGGACAATGCCCACTTAAGAACAAGAGCAGTGACTTTTCTAATAGTCTGTGTTTTGAGCTTCTCCTGGGACACCAGTATTAGATTCCGAAGCTACACTGTGGGCTTTCTATATCCCTTGGACTTTCACATTGACAATGGAACACAGATATTGCATCGGGATTGAATACGAAAGAAACAATGCACACTTAAGTACAAGAGGAGTGACTCTTCAAATAGTCTGTGCGTTGAGCTAGTCCTGGGAAACCAGTAATAGATTCCGAAGCACCACTGCAGATTTTCTATATCCCTTGGACTTTCACATTGTCCGTGAAACACAGATATTGCTTTGCGATTGTATACGAAAGGGACAATGCCCACTTAAGTACAAGAGGAGTGACTCTTTTAATAATCTGTGTTTGAGCTTCTCCTGGGAGACCAGTATTAGATTCCGTTGCACCACTGCAGGTTTTCTATATCTCTTGGTCTTTCATATTGACCATGGACCAGAGATATTGCATCATGATAGAATACGAAAGGCACAATGCCCACTTAAGTACAAGAGGAGTGGCTCTTCTAATAGTCTGTGCTTTGAGCTTCATCTAGGAGACCAGTATCAGAGTCCGAAGCACCACTGCATGTTTTCTATATCCCTTGGAGTTTCACATTGACCATGGACCACAGATATTGCATCGGGATTGATTATGAAAGGGACAATGCCCACTTAAGTAAAAGAGGAGTGAGTCTTCTAATAGTCTGTGTTTCGAGCTTCTCCTTGGAGACCAGTATTAGATTCCGAAGCACCACTGCAGGTTTTCTATAACCCTTGACTTTTACATTGACCATGGAACACAGATATTGCATCGGGATTGAATACGAAAGGGTTAATGCCCTCTTAAGTGAAAGAGGAGTGACTCATCTAATAGTCTGTGGTTTGAGCTTCTCCTGGGAGACCCGAAATAGAATCCGAAGGGCCACTGCAGGTTTTCTATATCCCCTGGACGTTCACATTAACAATGAGACACAGATATTGCATCGGGATTAAATTTGAGAGGGACAATGCCCACTTAAGTACAAGAGGAATGACTCTTTTAATAATCTGTGTTTGAGCTTCCCCTGGGAGCCCAGTATTAGATTTCGAAGCACCACTGCAGGTTTTCTACATCCCTTGAAATTTCACATTGACCATGGACCACAGATATAGCATCGGGATTGAATACAAAAGGGACAATGCCCACTTAGGTAAAAGAGAAGTGACTTTTCTATTAGTCTATGTTTCGAGCTTCTCCTGGGAGACCAGTATTAGATTCCGAAGCACCACTACAGGTGTTCTATATCCCTTGGTCTTTCACATTGACCATGGAACACAGATGTTACATCAGGATTGAGTACGAAGGCGACAATGCCCACTTAAGTACAAGAGGAGTTACTCTTTTAATAGTCTGTGCTATGATATCCTAATGGGAGACCAGTATTAGATTCCGATGCACCACTGCAGGCTTTCTATATCTCTTGGTCTTTCATATTGACCTTGGGACAGAGATATTGCATCATGATTGAATACGAAAGGCACAATGCCCGTTTAAGTACAAGAGGAGTGACCCTTTTAATAATCTGTGTTTGAGCTTCGCCTGGGAGCCCAGTATTAGATTCCGAAGCACCACTGCAGGTTTTCTATATCCCTTGGACTTTCACATTTACCGAGGAACACAGAAATTGCATCGGTATTGAATACAAAACGGACAATGCCCACTTATGTACAAGAGGAGTGCCTCTGCTGATAGTCTGTGCTTTGAGCTTCACCTGGGAGACCAGTATTAGATTCCGAAGCACCACTACAGATTTTCTATATCCCTTGGACTTCCACATTGTCCGTGAAACACAGATATTGCTTCGCATTTGTATACGAAAGGGACAATGCCCACTTAAGTACAAGAGGAGTGACTCTTCTAATAGTCTGTGCGTTGGGCTCGTCCTGGGAGACCAGTATTAGATTCCGAAGCACCACTGCAGATTTTCTATATCCCTTGGACTTCCACATTGTCCGTGAAACACAGATATTGCTTCGCATTTGTATACGAAAGGGACAATGCCCACTTAAGTACAAGAGGAGTGACTCTTCAATTAGTCTGTGCCTTGAGCTTCTCCTGGGACACCAGTATTAGATGCTGAAGCTACACTGCAGGTTTTCTATATCCCTTGTACTTTCACTTTGACCATGGAACACATATATTGCATTGGGATTGAATACGAAAGATACTATGGACACTCAAGTACAAGTGGGGTGAAACTTCTAACAGTCTGTGTTTTAAGCATCTCATGGGAGACTAGTATTAAATTTCGAAGCACCATTGCATGATTTCTAAATCCCTTGGACATTCACATTGACCATGGCACACAGATATTGCATCGGGATTGAATACGAAAAGGCTAAAGCCCACTTAAGTACAAGAAGAGTGCCTCTTTTAATAGTCTGTGCTATGATATCCTAATGGGAGACCAGTATTAGATTCCGATGCACCACTGCAGGTTTTCTATATCTCTTGGTCTTTCATATTGACCATGGAACAGAGATATTGCATCATGATTGAATACGAAAGGCACAATGCCCGTTTAAGTACAAGAGGAGTGACCCTTTTAATAATCAGTGTATGAGCGTCTCTGGGAGACCAGTATTACATTCCGAAGCACCACAACAGGTTTTCTATATCCCTTGGTCTTTCACATTGACCATGGAACACAGATATTGTATCGGGATTTAATACGAAAGGAACGAAGCCCACTTAAGTACAAGAGGAGTGACTCTTATAATTGACTGTGCCTTGAGCTTCTCCTGGGAAACCAGTATTAGATTCCGAAGCACCACTGCAGGTCTTCTATATCCCTTGGACATTCACATTGTCCATGAAACACAGATATGACATCGGGATTGAGTACGAAAGAGACAATGCCCACTTAAGTACAAGAGGAGTGACTCATCTAATAGTCTGTGCGTTGAGCTTGTCCTGGGAGACCACTATTACATTCCGAAGCACCACTGCAGATTTTCTATATCCCTTGGACTGTCACATTGTCCGTGAAACACAGATATTGCTTCATGATAGTATACGAAAGGGACAATGCCCACTTAAGTGCAAGAGGAGTGACTCTTCTAATAGTCTGTGCTTTGAGCTTCTCATGGGAGACCAGTATTAGATTCCGAAGCACCACTGCTGGTTTTCTATATCCCTTGGACTCTCACATTGACCATGGGACACAGATATTACATCGGGATAGAATATGAAAGGGACAAATCCCACTTAAGTACAAGGGGAGTGACTCATCAAATTGTCTGTGCTTTGAACTTCTCCTGGGAGGCCAGTTTTAGGTTTCGAAGCACCACTGCAGGTTTTCTATATCCCTTGGAACGTGCACATTGACCATAACACAGATATTGCATCGGGATTGAATACCAAAGGGACAATGCCCACTTAAGTACAAGAGGAAAGACTTTTCGAATAATCTGTGCTGTGAGCTTCTCCAGGGACACCAGCATTAGATTTTGAAGCTACACTGCAGGCTCTCTATATCCGTTATACTTTCACATTGACCATGGAACACAGATATTGCATCGGGATTGAATACGAAAGGGACAATGCCCACTTAAGTAAGAGAGGAGTGACTCTTCTGATAGTCTGTGTTTTGAGCTTCTCCTGGGAGACCAGTATTAATTTCCGATGCACCACTGCGGGTATTCTATATCTCTTGTACTTTCAATTTGACCATGGATCACAAATATTGCATTGGGATTGAATACGAGAGTGACAATTCCCACTTAAGTACAAGAGGAGTGACTCTTCTAATAGTCTGAGGTTTGAACGTCTCCTGGAAGACCAGTATTAGATTCCGAAACACCACTGCAGGATTTCTATATCCTTGTTCTTTCATATTGACCATGAAACACAGTTATTGCATCTGGATTGAATACGAAAGGGACAATGCCCACTTAAATACAAGAGGAGTGACACTTCCAGTAATCTGTGTTTGAGCTTCTCCTGGGGGACCAGTATTACATTCCGAAGCACCACTGCAGGTTTTCTATGTCCCTTGGACTTTCACATTGACCATGGAACACAGATATTGCATCGGGATCGAATACGAAAGGGACAGTGCCCATTTAAGTACAAGAGTAGTGACTCTTCAAGTAGTCTGTGTTTGAGCTTCTCCTGGGAGACCAGTATCATATTTCGAAGCACCCTGCAGGTTTCCTATATCCCTTGGAGTTTCACATTGACCATGGATCACAGATATTGCATCGGGATTTAATACAAAGGGACAATGCCCACTTAAGTACAAGAGGAGTGACTCTTCCTATAGTCTGTGCTTTAAGCATCACCTGGGAGACCGGAATTAGATTCAGAAGCACAACTATGGATTCTCTATATAGCTTGGACTGTCACATTGACCATGCAACACAGATATTGTATCGCGATTGTATACGAAACGGATAATGGACAATTATCTGTGTATGAGCTTACCCTGGGAGACCTGTATTTGATTCCGAAGGACCACAGCAGGATTTCTATATGCCTTGGACTTTACTATTGACCATGGAACACAGATATTGCATCTGGATTGAATACGGAAGGCACAATGCCCAGTTCAGTACAAGAGGAGTGACTCATCTAATAGTCTGTGCTTTGAGCTTCTCCTGGGAGACCAGTATTACATTCGGAAGCTTCACTGCAGGATTTCTATATAGCTTGGACTTTCACACTGACCATGGAACACAGATATTGCATCGGGATTGAATACGAAAGGGACAATGACCACTTAAGTACGAGAGGAGTGACTCTTCTAGTAATCTGTTTTTCAGCTTCTCTTGGGGGACCAGTATTAGATTCCGAAGCACCACTGCAGGTTTTCTATATCCCTTGGACTTTCACATTGACCACGGAACACAGATATTGCATCGGGATTGAATACGAAAGGGGCAATGCCCATTTAAGTACAAGAGGAGTGACTCTTCAAATAATCTGTGTTTGAGCTTCTCCTGGGAGACCAGTAATAGATTCCGATGCATAACTGCAGGTTTCCTATATCCCTTGGAGTTTGACATTGACCATGGAACACAGATATTGCATCGGGATTGAATACGAAACGTACAATGTTCCCTTAAGTAGAAGAGGAGTGACACTTCTAATAGTCTATGCTCTGAGCTTCTCCTTTGAGACCAGCATTAGATTCTGAAGCACCACTACAGCTTTTCTACATAGCTTGGAATTTCACATTGCCCATGGAACACAGATATTGCATCGGGATTGAATATGAAACGTACAATGTTCCCTTAAGTACAAGAGGAGTGACACTTCTAATAGTCTATTCTGTGAGCTTCTCCTGGGAGACCAGCATTAGATTCTGAAGCACCACTACAGCTTTTCTACATAGCTTGGAATTTCACATTGCCCATGGAACACAGATATTGCATCGGGTTAGAATACGAAACGGACAATGCCCACTTAAGTACAAGAGGAGTGACTCTTCCAATAGTCTTTGCTTTGGTCGTCTCCTGGGAGACCAGTATTAGATTCCGAAGCACCACTGCAGGATTTCTATATCCCTTGGACTATCAAATTGACCATGGAACGCAGATATGTATTCGGGATTGAATACGAAAGGGACAATGCCCACTTGAGTACAAGAGGAGTGACTCTTCTAATAGAATGTGCTTTGAGCTTCTCCTGGGAGACCAGTATTAGATTCCGATGCACCACTGCAGGTTTTCTATATCCCTTGGACTTTCACATTGACCATGGAACACAGATATTGCGTCGGGATTGAATACGAAAGGGACGATGCCCATTTAAGTACAAGAGGAGTGACTCATGTAATAGTCTGTGGTTTGTGCTCCTCCTGGGAGACCAGTATTAGATTCCGAAGCACCACTGCAGGTTTACTGTATCCCTTGGACTTTCACATGGACATGAAACACAGATATTGCAACGGTATTGAATACGAAAAAGACAATGCCCACGTAAGTACAAGAGGAGTGTTTCTTCTAATAGTTTGTGCTTTGAGCGTCTCCTGGGAGACCAGTATTATATTCCGAAGCACCACTGCAGGTTTCCTATATCCCTTGGAGTTTCACATTGACCATGGAACACAGATATTGCATCGGGATTGAATACGAAACGGACAATGCCCCCTTAAGTACAAGAGGAGTGACTCTTCTAATATTCTGTGCTCTGAGCATCTCCTGGGAGACCAGCATTAGATTCCGAAGCACCATTACAGCTTTTCTATATGGCTTTGAATTTCACATTGGCCATGGAAAACAGATATTGCATCGGGATTGAATACGAAAGGGACAATGGCCACTTAAGTACAAGAGGAGTGACTCTCCCAATAGTCTTTGCTTTGACCGTCTCCTGGGAGACCAGTGTTAGATTCCGAAGCACCACTGCAGGATATCTATATCCCTTGGACTCTCAAATTGACCATGGAACACAGATATTGCATCGGGATTGATTAGGAAAGGGACAATGCCCACTTTAGTACAAGAGGAGCGACTCTTCTAATACTCTGTACTTTGAGCTTCTCCTGGGAGACCAGTATTAGATTCCGACGCACCACTGCAGGTTTTCTATATCCCTTGGACTTTCACATTGACCATGGAACACAGATATTGCGATGGGATTGAATACGAAAGGGACAATGCCCATTTATGTACAAGAGGAGTGACTCATGTAATAGTCTGTGGTTTGAGATTCTCCTGGGAGACCAGTATTAGATTCCGAAGCACCACTGCAGGTTTTCTATATCCCTTGGACTATCACGTTGACAATGAAACACAGATATTGCATCCGGATTGAATACGGGAGGGACAATGCCCACTTAAGTACAAGAGGAGTGACACTTCTAATAGTGTGTGCTTTGAGCTTCTCCTGGGAGACCAGTATTAGATTTCGAAGCACCACTGCAGGTTTTCTATATCCATTGGACTTTCACATTGACCATGGAACACAGATATCCCATCGGTAATGAATACGAAAGGGTCAATGCCTACTTAAATTGAAGAGGAGTGACTCTTCTAATAGTCTGTGCTATGACCGTCTCCTGGGTCACCAGTATTGGGTTCCGATGTACCACTGCAGGTTTTCTATATCCCTTGGACTTCCACATTGTCCATGGAGCACAGATATTGCATCATGATTGAATATGAAAGGCACAATGTGCAGTTAAGTAAAAGAAGAATGACTCTTCTAATAGTCTTTGCGTTGAGCTTCTACTGGGAGACCAGTATTAGATTCCGAAGCACCACTGAAGGATTTTCTATGTCCACTGGAATTTCTCATTGACCATGGACCACAGATATTGCATCGGGATTGAATACGAAAGGGACAATGCCCACTTAGGTAAAAGAGGATGGCTTTTCAAATAGTATGAGTTTTGTGCTTCTCCAAGGAGACCAGTAATAGATTCCAAACCACCACTGCAGGGTTTGTTAATTCCTTGGACTTTCACATTGACCATGAAACACAGATATTGCATCGGGATTGAATACGAAAGGGACAATGTACACTTAATTACAAGAGGAGTGACTCTTCTAATAGTCTGTGTTTTGAGGTCCTCCTGGGAGAACAGTTTTAGATTTCGAAGCACCACTGCAGGTTTTCTATATCCCTTGGACTTTCACATTGACCATAGAACACAGAAATCGCAACAGGTTTGAGTACAAATAGGACAATGCCCACTTACGTACGAGAGGAAAGACTTTTCTAATGGTCTGTGCTTTGAGTTTCTTCTGGGGGACCAGTATAAGATTCCGAAGCACTACTGCTGAATTTCTATATTCCTTGGAATTTCACATTGACCATGGAACACAGATATTGCATTGGGATTGAATACGAAAGGGACAATGCCCACATAAGTACAAGAGGAGTGACTCTTTCAATAGTCGGTGTTCTGAGTTTCTACTGGGAGACCAGTATTAGATTCCGATGCACCACTGCCGGATTTCTATATCCCTTGGACCTTCAGATTGACTGTGAAACACAGATATTGCATCGGGATTGAATACGAAAGGGACAATGCCCACTTAAGTTACAGAGGAGTGACTCTTCTAATAGTATGTGTTTTGAACTTCTCCTGGCACACCAGAATAAGATTTCGAAGCACCACCGCAGGTTTCCTATATCCCTTGGACTTTCATATTGACCATGGAACAGAGATATTGCATCATGATTGAATACGAAATGCACGATGCCCAATTAAGTACAAGAGGAGTGACTCTTCTAATAATATGTGTTTGAGCATCTCCTGGGAGACCAGTTTTAGATATCGAAGCACCACTGCAGGTTTTCTATATCCCTTGGACTTTCACATTGCCCATGGAACACAAATAATGCATCGGGATTGAATACGAAAGGGACAATGCCCACTCAAGTACAAGAAAAGTGACTCTTCTAATAGTCGGTGTTCTGAGTTTCTACTGGGAGACCAGTATTTGATTCCGATGCACCACTGCTGGTTTTCTATATCCCGTGGACTTTCAGATTGACTGTGAAACACAGATATTGCATCGGGACTGAATACGAAAGGGAATATGCCCACGTAAGTTCAAGAGGAGTAACTCTGCAAATAGTCTGTGCTTTGAGCTTCTCCTGGGAGACCAGTATTAGATTCCGAAGCACCACTGCAGGTTTTGTGTATCCCTTGAACTTTCAGGTTGACCACTGAACACAGATATTTCATCGGGATAGAATACAAAACGGTCAATGCCCACTTAAGTAAAAGAGGTGTGACTCTTCTAATAGTCTGTGCTTTCAGCTTCTCCTGGGAGACCAATATTAGATTCCGAACCACCACCGCAGGTTTTCTATATCCCTTGGACTTTCACATTGACCATGGATCACAGATATTGCATCGGGATTGAATACGAAAGGGACAATGCCCACTTAAGTACAAGAGGAGTGACACTTTTAATAGTATGTGCTTTGAGCTTACCTGGGAGACCAGTACTAAATTCCGAAGCGCCATTACAGCTTCTCTATATAGCTTGGACTTTCACATTGACCATGGATCGCAGATATTGCATCGGGATTGAATACGAAGGGCACAATGCCCACTTAAGGACAAGTGGAGTGACTCTTCTAATGGTCTGTGCTTTGAGCTTCTCGTGGGAGAACAGTATTAGATTCCGAAGCACCACTGCAGGTTTTCTGTATCCCTTGAACTTTCAGGTTGACCACTGAACACAGATATTTCATCGGGATTGAATACGAAAGGGTCAATGCCCACTTAAGTAAAAGAGGTGTGACTCTTCTAATAGTCTGTGCTTTCAGCTTCTCCGGGGAGACCAGTTTTAGATTCCGAAGCACCACTGCAGGTTTTCTATATCCCATGGACTTTCACATTGCCCATGGAACACAGATATTGCATCGGGATTGAATACGAAAGGGACAATGCCCACTCAAGTACAAGAGGAGTGACTCTTCCAATAGTCGGTGTTCTGAGTTTCTACTGGGAGAACAGTATTAGATTCCGATGCACCACTGCTGGTTTTCTATTTCCCTTGGACTTTCAGATTGACTGTGAAACACAGATATTGCATCGGGACTGAATACGAAAGGGAATATGCCCACGTAAGTTCAAGAGGAGTAACTCTGCAAATAGTCTGTGCTTTGAGCTTCTCCTGGGAGACCAGTATTAGATTCCGAAGCACCACTGCAGGTTTTCTGTATCCCTTGAACTTTCAGGTTGACCACTGAACACAGATATTTCATCGGGATTGAATACGAAAGGGTCAATGCCCACTTAAGTAAAAGAGGTGTGACTCTTCTAATAGTCTGTGCTTTCAGCTTCTCCTGGGAGACCAGTTTTAGATTCCGAAGCACCACTGCAGGTTTTCTATATCCCATGGACTTTCACATTGCCCATGGAACACAGATATTGCATCGGGATTGAATACGAAAGGGACAATGCCCACTCAAGTACAAGAGGAGTGACTCTTCCAATAGTCGGTGTTCTGAGTTTCTACTGGGAGAACAGTATTAGATTCCGATGCACCACTGCTGGTTTTCTATTTCCCTTGGACTTTCAGATTGACTGTGAAACACAGATATTGCATCGGGACTGAATACGAAAGGGAATATGCCCACGTAAGTTCAAGAGGAGTAACTCTGCAAATAGTCTGTGCTTTGAGCTTCTCCTGGGAGACCAGTATTAGATTCCGAAGCACCACTGCAGGTTTTCTGTATCCCTTGAACTTTCAGGTTGACCACTGAACACAGATATTTCATGGGGATTGAATACGAAAGGGACAATGCCCAATTAAGTACAAGAGGAGTGACTCTACAAGTAGTCTGTGCTTTGAGCTTGTCCTGGGACACCAGTATTAGATTCCGATGCACCACTGACGGTTTTCCATATCCCTTGGACTTTCAAATTGACCATGGAATACAGATATTGCATCAGGATTGAATACAAAACGGACAATGCCGACTTAAGTACAAGAGGAGTGACTCATCTATTTATCTGTGTTTGAGCTTCTTTTGGGAGACCAGTATTAGATTCCGATGCATCACTGCAGGTTTTCTATATCCCCTGGAATTGCACATTGATCTGGAACACAAATATTGCATCGGGATTGAATACGAAACGGACAATGCCCACTTAAGTATAAGAGGAGTGACTCTTCTAATAGCCTGTGCTTTGAGCTTCTCCTGGGAGACCAGTATTAGCTTCTGAAAAACCACTGCAGGTCTTCTATTTCCATCGGTCATTCACATTGACCATAAAACGCAGATATTGCATCGGGATTGAATACGAAAGGGACAATGCCCACTTAGGTTAAAGAGGAGTGACTCTTTTAATAGTATGTGTTTTCAACTTCTCCTGGGACACCAGAATAAGATTCCGAAGCACCACCGCAGGTGTCCTATATCCCTTGGACTTTCTTTTTGACCATGGAACACAGATATTGCATCGGGATTGAATACGAAAGGGACGATGCCCACTTAAGTACGAGAGGAGTAACTCTTTTAATAGTATGTGCTTTGAGCTTACCTGGGAGACCATTATTAAATTCCGAAGCACCACTACAGCTTTTCCATATAGCTTGGACTTTCACATTGACCATGGAAAACAGATATTGCATCGGGATAGAATACGAAGGGCACAATGCCCACTTAAGAAAAAGGTGGAGTGACTCTTCTAATGGTCTGTGTTTTGAGCCTCTCGTGGGAGAACAGTATTAGATTCCGAAGCACCACTGCCGGTTTTCTATATCCCTTGGACTTTCACATTGACCATGGAACACAGAAATTGCATCAGGTTTGAATACAAAACGGACAATGCGCACTTAAGTACAAGAGGAGTGACTCTTCTAATAGTCTGTGCTTTGACCTGCTCCTGGGAGACCAGTATTAGATTCCGAAGCACCACTGCATGTTTTCTATATCCCTTAGACTTTAACATTGACCGTGGAACATAGATATTGCATCTAGAAAGTATACGAAAGAGACAATGCCCACTTAAAAAAATGAGGAGTGGCTCTTCTAATAGTCTGTGCTTTGAGCTTCCAGGTTTTCTATATCCCTTGGACTTTCACATTGACCATGGAACACACAAATTGCATCAGGTTTGAATACAAAAGGGACGATGCCCACTTAAGTACTAGAGGAGTGTCTTTTCTAATAGTCTGTGCTTTGAGCTTCTCCTGGGAGACCAGTATAAGATTCCGAAGCACCACTGCCGGTTTTCTATATCCCGTGGACTTTCACGTTGACCATGGAACACAGATATTGCATCGGGACTGAATACGAAAGGGACAATGCCCACTTAGGTTTAAGAGGAGTGACTCTTCTAATAGTATGTGTTTTCATCTTCTCCTGGGACACCAGAATAAGATTCCGAAGAACCACCGCAGGTTTCCTATATCCCTTGGACTTTCACATTGTCCATTGAACACAGATATTGCATCGGGATTGAATACGAATTCACAATGCCCACTTAAGTACAAGAGGAGTGACTCTGCAAATAGTATGTGCTTTGAGCTTCTCCTGGGAGACCAGTATTAGATTCCGAAGCACCACTGCATATTTTCTATATCCCTAGGACTTAAGCATTGACTGTGGAACCCAGATATTGCATCGGGAATGTATACGAAACGGACAATGCCCTCTTAAGTATAAGAGGAGTGACTCTTCTAATAGTCTGCGCTTTGAGCTTCTCCTTGGAGACCAGTATTAGCTTCTGAAAAACCACTGCAGGTCTTCTATTTCCATCGGTCTTTCACATTGACCATGGAACGCAGATATTGCGTTGGGATTGAATACGAAAGGGACAATGCCCACTTAGGTAAAAGAGGAGTGACTCTTTTAATAGTATGTGTTTTCAACTTCTCCTGGGACACCAGAGTAAGATTCCGAAGCACCACCGCAGGTGTCCTATATCCCTTGGACTTTCACATTGACCATGGAACACAGATATTGCATCGGGATTGAATACGAAAGGGAAAATGCTCACTTAAGTACGAGAGGAGTAACTCTTTTAATAGTATGTGCTTTGAGCTTACCTGGGAGACCATTATTAAATTCCGAAGCACCACTACAGCTTTTCCATATAGCTTGGACTTTCACATTGACCATCGAACACAGATATTGCATCGGGATAGAATACGAAGGGCACAATGCCCACTTAAGAGCAAGTGGAGTGACTCTTGTAATGGTCTGTGCTTTGAGCCTCTCGTGGGAGAACAGTATTAGATTCTGTAGCACCACTGCCGGTTTTGCATTTCCCTGGGACCTTCACATTGACCACGGAACACAGATATATCATGGGGATTGTATACGAAAAGGACAATGCCCACTTAAGTACAAGAGGAGTGACTCTTCTAATAGTCTGTGCTTTGAGCTTCTCCTGCGAGACCAGTCCTAGATTACGAATCACCACTGCAGGTTTTCTACATCCCTTGGACTCTTACATTGGCCATGGAATACAGATATTGCATCAGGATTGAGTACAAAACGGACAATACCCACTTACGTACAAGAGGAGTGACTCATTTATTTATCTGTGTTCGAGCTTCTCCTGGGAGACCAGTATTAGATTCCAATGCATCACTGCAGGTTTTGTATATCCCTAGGACTTTCACATTGACCTGGATCACAGATATTGCATCGGGATTGAATACTAAAGGGACAATGCCCACTTAAGCACAAGAGGAGTGACTCTTCTAATAGTCTGTGCTTTGAGCTTCTCCTGGGAGACCAGTTATAGATTTCGAAGCACCACTCCAGGTTTTCTATATCCCTTGGACTTTCACATTGACCATGGAACACAGAAATTGCATCAGGTTTGAATACAAAATGGACAATGCCCACTTATGTACTAGAGGAGTGACTTTTCTAGTAGTCTGTGCTTTGAGCTTCTCCTGGGAGACCAGTATAAGATTCCGAAGCACCACTGCAGGTTTTCTATATCCCTTGGACTTTCACATTGACCATATAACACAGATATTGCACCGGGATTGAATACGAAAGGGACAATGCCCACTTAAGTAAAAGAGGAGTGACTCTTCTAATAGTATGTGTTTTGAACTTCTCCTGGCACACCAGAATAAAATTCCGAAACACCACCGCAGGTTTCCTATATCCCTCGGACTTTCACATTGACCAGGGAGGCAGATATTGCATCATGATTGAATACGAAAAGGACAATGCCCACTTAAGTAAAAGAGGAGTGACACTTCTAATTGTCCTTGTTCTGAGCTTCTCGTGGGACACCAGTATAAGATACCGAAGCACCACTGCATTTTTCTATATCCCTTGGACTTTCACATTGACCATGGAACACAAATATTGCACCGGGATTGAATACGAAAGGGACAATGCAAACTTAAGTACAAGAGGAGTGACCCTTCTAATGATCTGTGGCTGAGCTTCTCCTGGGAGATCAGTATTAGATTCCGAAGCACATCTGCAGGTTTTCTATGTCATTTGGACTTTCACATTGTCCATGGGACACAGATATTGCATCGGGATTGAATTCGACAGGGACAATGCCCACTTAAGTACAAGATGAGTGACTCTTCTAATAGTTGGTGCTTTAAGTTTCTACTGGGAGACCAGTATTAGATTCCGATGCACCACTGCAGTTGTTCTATATCCCTTAAACTTTCACATTGACCGTGAAACACAGTTATTGCATTGGGATTGAATACGAAAGGGTCAAAGCGCACGTAAGTACAAGAGAAGTTACTCTGCTAAATGTCTGTGCTTTGAGCTTCTCCTGGGAGGCCAGTATTAGATTCTGAAGCTCCACTGCAGGTTTTGTATATCCCCTGGAGTTTCACATTGACCATGGACCATAGATGTTGCATCGGGATTGAATACGAATGGGACAATGCACACTTAAAAAAAGGAGGACTGACTCTTCTAATGGTCTGTGTTTTGTTCTTCTCCTGGGAGACCAGTATTAGAGTCCGAAGCACCACTGCAGGTTTTCTATACCCATTGGACTTTCACATTGGCCATGGAACACAGATATTGCATCGGGATTGAATAGGAAATGGACAATGCCTACTTAAGTACAAGAGGAGTGACTCTTCTAATAGTCTGTGCTTTGAGCTTCTCCTGGGTGACCAGTATTAGATACCGAAGTACCGCTGCAGGTTTTCGATATCCCTTGGACTTTGTATTGACAATAAAAAACTGATATTGCATAGG
The DNA here is from genome assembly GCF_021461395.2 of Schistocerca americana. Classification (NCBI taxonomy): domain Eukaryota; kingdom Metazoa; phylum Arthropoda; class Insecta; order Orthoptera; family Acrididae; genus Schistocerca; species Schistocerca americana. The sequence goes on from NC_060123.1 coordinate 720,765,835, forward strand.
AGATGAATTCGAAAGAGACAATGCCCACTTAAGTACAAGAGGAGTGACTCTTCTAATAGTCTGTGCGTTGAGCTTGTCCTGGGAGACCAGTATTAGAATATTAAGCACCACCGGATGATTTCTGTATCCCTTGGACTTTCACATTGACTGTGAAACACAGTTATTGCATCGGGATTGTATACGAAAGGGACAATGCTCACTTAAGTACAAGAGGAGTAACTCTACTAATAGACTGTGCTTTGAGTTTCTCCTGGGTGACCAGTATTAGATTCCGAAGCACCACTGCAGGTTTTCCATATCCCCTGGACTTTCACATTGACAATGAAACACAGATATCTCATCGGGTATGAATACGGGAGTTACTACTCCCACTTAAGTACAATAGGAGTGACCCTTCTAATAGTCTGTGCTTTGAGCTTCTCCTGGGAGACCAGTTTTAGATTCTGAAGCACCACTGCATGTTCTCTATATACCTTGGACTTTCACATTGAAAATGGATCACAGATATTTCATCAGGATTGAATACGAAAGGGATAATGCCCACATTAAAACAATAGGATGGCTCTTCTAGTAAATTCTGCTTTGAGCTTCTCCTGGGTCACCAGTATTAGATTCCGATGCACCAATGCAGATTTACTCTATCCACTGGACTTTCACATTGACCATGGAACACAGAATTGCATCGGGATTGAATACAAAAGGGACAATGCCCACTTAAGTTCTAGACAAGTGACTTTTCTAATACTCTGTGCATTGAGCGACTCCTGGGAGACCAGTATTAGATTCCGTAGCACCACTGCAGGTCTTCTATATCCCTTGGACTATCACATTGACTATGGAACACAGATATTGCATCGGGATTTAATACGACAGTGACAATGCCCACTTAAGTAAAACAGGAGTGACTCTTCTAATAGTCTGTGTATTGAGCTTCTCCTGGGGCGCCAGTATAAGATTCCGATGCGCCACTGCAGGTTTTCTATATCCCTTGGACTTTCACATTGACCATGGAGCACAAATATTGCATCGGGATTGAATACGAAAGGGACAATGCCCAATTAAGTACAGGAGGAGTGACTCTAGTAGTAATCTGTGTCTGAGCTTCTCCTGGGAGACCAGTATTATATTCCGTAGCACCACTGCAGATTTTCTTTATCATTTGGACTTTCACATTGTACATTGAACACAGATATTGCATCGTGATTGATTACGACAGGGACAATGCACACTTAAGTACAAGATGAGTGACTGTTCTAATAGTCTGTGCTTTGAGATTCTCCTGGGAGACCAGTTTTAGATTACGAAGCACCACTGCAGGTTTTCTATATCCCTTGGACTTTAACACTGACCATGGAACACAGATATTGCATCGGGAATGTATACGAAGGGGAAAATGATCACTTAAAAAACGAAGGAGTTACTCTTCTAATAGTCTGTGCTTTGAGCTTCTCCTGGGAGACCAGAATTAGATTCCGAAGCACCACTGCAAGTTTTTCTATATCCCTTGGACTTTCAAATTGATCATGGAACACAGATATTGCACTGGGATTGGATACGAAAGGGACAATGCCCACTTAAGTAAAAGAGGGGTGACTCTTCTAATAGTCTGTGTTTTGAGCATCTCGTGGGACACCAGTATAAGATTCCGAAGCACCACTGCATTATTCTATATAACTTGGAGTTTCACATTGACCTTGGAACACAAATATTGCATCGGGATTGAATACAAAAGGGACAAAGCCCACTTAAGTACAAGAGGAGTGACTCTTCTAATGATCTGTGTCTGAGCTTCTCCTGGGAGATCAGTATTAGATTCAGAAGCACATCTGCAGGTTTCCTATATCCTTTGGACTTTCACATTGTCCATGGAATACAGATATTGCATCGGGATTGAATGCGACAGGGACAATGCCCACTTATGTACAAGGCGAGTGACTCTTCTAATAGTCGGTGTTTTAAGTTTCTACTGGGAGACCAGTATTAGATTCCATAGCACCACTGCAGATTTTCTATATCCATTAAACTTTCACATTGACCGTGAAACACAGATATTGCATTGGGATAGAATACGAAAGGGTCAAAGCGCACGTAAGTATAAGAGAAGTGATTCTGCTAATTGTCTGTGCTTTGAGCTTATCCTGGGAGGCCAGTATTAGACTCCGAAGCTCCACTGCAGGTTTTGTAGATCCCTTGGAATTTCACATTGACCATGGACCACAGATGTTGCATCGGGATTGAATACGAATAGGACAATGCACACTTAAAAAAAGGAGGACTGACTCTTCTAATGGTCTGTGTTTTGTTCATCTCCTGGGAGACCAGTATTAGATTCCGAAGCACCACTGCAGGTTTTCTATACCCATTGGACTTTCACATTGGCCATGGAACACAGATATTGCATCATGATTGAATAGGAAATGGACAATGCCTACTTATGTACAAGAAGGGTGACTCTTCTAATAGACTGTGCTTTGAGCTTCTCCTGGGGGACCGGTATAAGATACCGATGCACCACTGTGGGTTTTCTATATCCCTTGGAATTTCACATTGCCCATGGAATACAGATGTTGCATCGGGATAGAATATGAAAGGCACAATGCCCACTTAAGTACAAGAGGATTGACTCTTCTAATAGTCTGTGCTTTGAGCTTCTCTTGGGAGACCAGTATTGGATTCCGCAGCACCACTGCAGGTTTTCTATACCCATTGGACTTTCACATTGGCCATGGAACACAGATATTGCATCGGGAATGTATACGAAAGGGACAATGCCCACTTAAGTAAAAGAGGAGTGACTCTTCTAATAGTCTGTGTTTTAGGCTTCTCGTGGGACACCAGTATAAGATTCCGAAGCACCACTGCATTTTTCTATATCCCTTGGAGTTTCACATTGACCATGGAACACAAATATTGCATCGCGATAGAATAGGAAACGGACAAAGCCCACTTAAGTACAAGAGGAGTGATTATTCTAATGATCTGTGGCTGAGCTTCTCCTGGGAGATCAGTATTCGATACAGAAGCACATCTCCAGGTTATCTATATCCCTTGGACTTTCACATTGACCATGGAACACAAATATTGCACCGAGATTGAATACGAAAGGGACAAAGCCCACTTAAGTACAAGAGGAGTGATTCTTCTAATGATCTGTGTCTGAGCTTCTCCTGGGAGATCAGTATTACATTCAGAGGCACATCTGCAGGTTTTCTATATCGTTTGGACTTTCACATTGTCCATGGAACACAGATATTGCATCGGGGTTGAATACGACAGGGACAATGCCCACTTAAGTACAAGAAGGGTGACTCTTCTAATAGCCTGTGCTTTGAGCTTCTCCTGGGGGACCAGTATTAGTTTCCGATGCACCACTGCAGGTTTTCTATATCCCTTGGAATTTCAAATTGCCCATGGAATACAGATGTGCCATCGGGATTGAATATGAAAGGCCCAATGCTCACTTAAGTACAAGAGGATTGACTCTTCTAATAACCTGTGCTTTGAGCTTCACTTGGGAGACTAGTATTAGATTCCGTAGCACCACTGCAGGTTTTCTATATCCCTTGGACTGTAACATTGACCATGGAACACAGATATTTCATCGGGATTGAATAGGAAATTGACAATGCCTACTTAAGTACAAGAGGAGTGACTTCTCTACTAGTCTGTGCTTTGGGCTTCTCCTGGAAGACCAGTATTAGATTCCGAAGCACCACTGCATGTTTTCTATATACCTTGGGCTTTCACATTGACCATGAACACAGATATTGCATCGGAATTGAATATGAAAGGGACAATGCCCACTTAAGTAAAAGAGGAGTGACTCTTCTAATAGTCTGTGTTTTGAGCTTATCCTGGGACACCAGTATGAGATTCCGATGCACCACTTCAGGTTTTCTATATCCCTTGGACTCTCACATTGACCATGGAACACAAATATTGCATCGGGATTGAATACGAAAGAGAAATGGCCCACTTAAGAACAAGAGGAGAGGCTGTTCTAATTATCTGTGTCTGAGATTCTCCATGGAGACCAGTATTATATTCCGAAGCACCACTGCAGGTTTTCTATATCATTTGGACTTTCACATTGTCCATTGAACACAGATATTACATCGGGATTGAATACAACAGGGACAATGCCCACTTAGGTACAAGATGAGTGACACTTCTAATAGTCTGTGCGTTGAGCTTGTCCTGGGAGACCTGTATTAGATTCCGAAGCACCACCGCAGGTTTTCTGTATTCCTTGGACTTTCAAATTGACCGTGAAACACAGATATTGCATTGGGATTGAATACGAAAGGGACAATGCCCACGTAAGTATAAGAGGTGTGATTCTGCTAATTGTCTGGGATTGAGCTTCTCCAGGGAGACCAGTATTAGATACCGATGCACCACCGCAGGTTTTAAGTATCCCTTGGAATTTCACATTGCCCATGGTACACAGATATTGCATCGGGATTGATTACTTAAGTACAAGAGGAGTGACTCTTATAATAGTCTGTGCTTTGAGCTTCTCCTGGGAGACCAGTTTTAGATAAAGAAGCACCACTGCAGGTTTTCTATATCCCTTGGAGTTTCACATTGACCATGGAACACAGATATTGCATCGGGAATGTATACGTAAGGGACAATGCCCACATAAAAAAAAGGAGTGACTCTTCTGATAGTCTGTGCTTGAAGCTTCTCCTGGGAGACCAGAATTAGATTCCAAAGCACCACTGCATGTTTTCTATATCCCTTGGACTTTCACATTGACCATGAAACACAGATATTGCATCGGGATTAAATACGAAAGGGACAATGCCCACTTAAGTAAAAGAGAAGTGCCTCTTCTAATAGTCTGTGTTTTGAGCTTCTCGTGGGACACCAGTATAATATTCCATAGCACCACTGCATTTTGCTATATCCCTTGGACTTCCACATTGACCATGGAACAGAAATATTGCATCGGGATTGAATACGAAAGGGACAATGCCCACTTAAGTAAAAAAGAAGGGACTCTTCTAATGATCTGTGACTGAGCTTCTCCTGGGAGATCAGTATTAGATTCCGAAGCACCACTGCAGGTTTTCTATATCCCTTGGACTTTCACATTGACCATGGAACACTGATATTGCATAGGGATTGAATACGACAGGGACAATGTCCACTTAAGTACAAGATGAGTGACTCTTCTAATAGTCGGTGCTTCAAGTTTCTACTGGGAGACCAGTATTAGATTCCGAAGCACCACTTCAGGTTTTCTATATCCCTTAAACTTTCACATTGACCGTGAAACACAGATACTGCATTGGGATTGAAGACGAAAGGGACAAAACGCACGTAAGTACAAGACGAGTGACTCTTCTAATAATCTGTGTCTGAAACTCTCCTGGGAGACCAGTATTAGATTCCGAAGCACCACTGCAGGTTTTCTAAATCATTTGGACCTTCACATTGTCCATGGAACACAGATATTGCACTGGGATTGAATACTAGAGGGACAATGCCCATTTACGTACAAGAAGGGTGACTCTTCTAATAGTATGTGTTTTGAGCTTCCGCTGGGAGACGAGTATTAGATTCCGATGCACCACTGCTCGTTTTCTATATCCCTTGGACTTTAACATTGACCATGGAACACAGATATTGCATCTGGATTGTATTCGAAAGGGACAATGCCCAGATATGTACAAGAGGAGTGACTCTTCTAATAGAATGTGCTTTGAGCTTCTCCTAGGAGACCAGTATTAGATTTTGAAGCACCACTGCAGACTTTTCTATATCCCTTGGAATTTCACATTGACCATGGACCACAGACATTGCATCGGGATTGAATATGAAAGGGACAATGCACACTTAAAAAAAAGAAGAGTGACTCTTCTAGTTGTCTGTGTTTTGTGCTTCTCCTGAAAGACCAGTATAGGATTCCGAAGCACCACTGCAGGTTTTCTATATCCATTGGACTTTCACATTGACCATGGAACATAGATATTGCATCGGGATTGAATAGGAAATGAACAATGCCTACCTAAGTACAAGAGGAGTGACTCTTCTAATAGTCTGTGCTTTGAGCTTCTTCTGGGAGAGCTGTATTAGATTCCGAAGTACCACTGCAGGTTTTCGATATCCCTTGGACTTTCACATTAACCATGAAACACAGATATTGAATAGGGGTTGAATACGAAAGAGACAATGTCCACTTAAGTACAAGAGGAGTGACTCTTCTAATAGTCTGTGCTTTGAGCTTCTCCTGGGAGACCAGTATTAGATACCGTAGCACCACTGCAGGTTTTCTATATCCCTTGGACTTTCACATTGACCATGGAACACAGATATTGCATCGGGATTGAATACGAAAGGCACAATGCTCACTTAACTAAAAGAGGAGTGACTCTTCTAATAGTCAGTGATTTTAGATTCTCCTGGGACACCAGTATAAGATTCCGATGCACCATTGCAGGTTTTCTATATCCCTTGGAATTTCACATTGACCATGGAACACAGATATTGCATCGGGATTTAATACGACAGTGACAATGCCCACTTAAGTAAAACAGGAGTGACTCTTCTAATAGTCTGTGTATTGAGCTTCTCCTGGGGCGCCAGTATAAGATTCCGATGCACCACTGCAAGTTTTCTATATCCCTTGGACCTTCACATTGGCCATGAAACACAAATATTGCATCGGGATTGAATACGAAAGGCACAATGCCCACTTAAGTACAGGAGGAGTGACTCTAGTAATAATCTGTGTCTGAGCATCTCCTGGAAGACCAGTATTATATTCCATAGCACCACTGCAGATTTTCTATATCATTTGGACTTTCACATTGTCCATTGAACACAGATATGCAACGGGATTGAATACGACAGGGACAATGCCCACTTAAGTACAAGATGCGTGACTCTTCTAATAGATATTGCATAGGGGTTGAATACGAAAGAGACATTGCCCACTTAAGTACAAGAGGAGTGACTCTTCTAATAATCTGTGCGTTGAGCTTGTCCTGGGAGACCAGTATTAGATTCTGAAGCACCACCGCAGACTTTCTGTATCCCTTGGACTTTCACATTGACCGTGAAACACAGATATTGCATTGGGATTGAATTCGTAAGGGACAATGCCCATGTAAGTACAAGAGGTGTGACTCTGCTAATTGTCTGTGAATGAGCTTCTCCTGAGAGACCAGTACTAGATACCGATGCACCACTGCAGGTTTTCTATATCCCTTGGAAGTTCACATTGCCCATGGTACACAGATATTGCATCGGGATTGAATACTTAAGTACAAGAGGAGTGACTCTTATAATAGTCTGTGCTTTGAGCTTCTCCTGGGAGACCAGTTTTAGATTCCGAAGCACCACTTCCGGTTTTCTATATCCCTTGGACTTTAACACTGACCATGGAACACAGATATTGCATTGGGAATGTATACAAAAGGGACAATGCCACACTTAAGTAACAGAGGAGTGACTCTTCTAATAGTCTGTGTGTTGAGCTTCTCGTGGGACACCAGTATAAGATTCCGAAGCACCACTGCATTTTTCTATATCCCTTGGAGTTTCACATTGACCATGGAACACAAATATTGCATCGGGATTGAATACGATAGGGACAAAGCCCACTTAACTACAAGAGGAGTGACTCTTCTAATGATCTGTGTCTGAGCTTCTCCTGGGAGATCAGTATTAGATTCAGAAGCACATCTGCAATTTTTCTATATCATTTGGTCTCTCACATTGTCCATGGAACACAGATATTGCATCGGGATAGAAAACGACGGGGATAATGCCCACTTAAGTACGAGTCGAGTGACTCTTCTAATAGTCGGTGTTTTAAGCTTCTACTGGGAGACCAGTAGTAGATTCCGTTGCAACCAATGCAGGTTTTCTATATCCCTTAAACTCGCACATTGACCGTGAATTACAGATTTTGCATTGGGATTGAATACGAAAGGGACAATGCCCACTCAAGTACAAGGGGAGTGACTCTTCTAATAATCTGTGTCTGAAACTCTCCTGGGAGACCAGTATTAGGTTCCGAAGCACTACTGCAGGTTTTCTAAAATGTTTGGAATTTCACATTGTCCATGGAACACAGATATTGCATCGGGATTGAATACGACAGGGACAATGCCCACTTAAGTACAAGAAGGGTGACTCTTCTAATAGTCTGTGCTTTGATTTCTCCTGGAGGACCAGTATTAGTTTCCGATGCACCACTGCAGGTTTTCAATATCCCTTGGAATTTCACACTGCCCAAGGACCACAGATATTGCATCGGGATTGAATATGAAAGGGACAATGCCCACTCAAGTACAAGAGGAGTGACTCTTCTAATAGTCTATGCTTTGAGCTTCTCTTTGGGGGGGGGGACCAGTAGTAGATTCCTAAGTACCACTGCTGGTTTACTATTTGCCTTGGACCTTCACATTTACCATGTAACATAGATATTGCATCGGGATTGAATACGAAAGGGACAATGACCACTTAAGTACAAGAGGGGTGTCTCTTATACTAGTGTGTACTTTGGGATTCTCCTGGAAGACCAGTATTAGATTCCGAAGCACCACTGCATAGTTTCTATATACCTTGGGCTTTCACGTTGAAAATGGAACACAGATATTTCATCAGGATTGAATACAAAAGGGACAATGCCCACATTAAAACAATATAATGGCTCTTCTAGTAGTCCTTGCTTTGAGCTTCTCCTGGGACACCAGTATTAGATTCCGATGCACCACTGCAGGTTTTCTCTATCCATTGGACTTTCAAATTGACCATGGAACACAGAAATTGCATCGGGATTGAATACAAAAGGGACATTGCCCACTTAAGTTTTAGAGGAGTGACTTTTCTAATAGTCTGTGCTTTGAGCATCTCCTGTGAGACCAGTATTAGATTCCGTAGCACCACTGCAGGTTTTCTATATCCCTTGGACTTTCACATTGAGCATGGAACACCGATATTGCATCGGGATTGAATACGAAAGGGACAATGCCCACTTATGTAAAAGAGGAGTGACTCTTCTAATAGTCTGTGTTTTGAGCTTCTCCTGGGACACCAGTATGAGATTCCGATGCACCACTGCAGGTTTTCAGTATCCCTTGGAATTTCACATGGCCCATGGAACACAGATATTGCATCGGGGTTAAATACTTAAGTACAAGAGGAGTGACTCTTATAATAGTCTGTGCTTTGAGCTTCTCCTGGGAGACCAGTTTTAGATAAAGAAGCACCACTGCAGGTTTTCTATATCCCTTGGACTTTCACATTGACCATGGAACACAGATATTGCATCGGGAATGTATACGAAAGGGACAATGCCCACTTAAAAAAAAAGGAGTGACTCTTCTGATAGTCTGTGCTTTGAGCTTCTCCTGGGAGACCAGAATTAGGTTCCAAAGCACCACTGCAGGTTTTCTATATCCCTTGGACTTTCACATTGAACATGAAACACAGATATTGCATCGGGATTAAATACGAAAGGGACAATGCCCTCTAAAGTAAAAGAGAAGTGACTCTTCTAATAGTCTGTGTTTTGAGCTTCTCGTGGGACACCAGTATAATATTCCGTAGCACCACTGCATTTTGCTATATCCCTTTGACTTTCACATTGACCATGGAACAGAAATATTGCATCGGGATTGAATACGAAAGGGAATATGCCCACTTAAGTACAAAAGAAGTGACTCTGCTAATGATCTGTGACTGAGCTTCTCCTGGGAGATCAGTATTAGATTCCGAAGCACCACTGCTGGTTTTCTATATCCCTTGGACATTGACATTGACCATGGAACACTGATATTGCATCGGGATTGAATACGACAGGGACAATGCCCACTCAAGTACAAGTGGAGTGACTCTACTGATAGACTGTGTTTTGAGCTTCTCCTGGGAGACCAGTATTAGATTCAGAAGCACCACTGCAGATTTTCCCTATCCCCTGGATTTTCACATTGACAATGAAACCCAGATATCTTATCGGGTGTGAATACGAGAGGGAGAATGCCCACTTAAGTAAAAGAGGAGTGACTCTTCTAATAGTCAGTGATTTTAGCTTCTCCTGGGACACCAGTATAAGATTCCGATGCACCACTGCAGGTTTTCTATATCCCTTGGACCTTCACATTGCCCATAGAACACAAATATTGCATCGGGATTGAATACGAAAGGGACAATGCCCACTTAAGTACAAGAAGGGTGACTCTTCTAATAGTCTGTGCTTTGAGCTTCTCCTGGGGGACCAGTATTAGTTTCCGATGCACGACTGCAGGTTTTCAATATCCCTTGGAATTTCACATTGCCCATGGAATACATATGATGCATTGGGAATGAATATGGAAGGCACAATGCTCACTTAAGTACAAGAGGATTGACTCTTCTAATTGTCTGTGTTTTGTGCTTCTCCTGGGAGACCAGTATTAGATTCCGAAGCACCACTGCAGGTTTTCTATATCCATTGGACTTTCACATTGACCATGAAACACACATATAGCATCGGGATTAAATACGAAAGGGACAATGCCCACTTAAGTAAAAGAGAAGTGACTCTTCTAATAGTCTGTGTTTTGAGCTTCTCGTGGGACACCAGTATAATATTCCGTAGCACCACTGCATCTTGCTATATCCCTTGGACTTTCACATTGACCATGGAACAGAAATATTGCATCGGGATTGATTACGAAAGGGACAATGCCCACTTAAGTACAAAAGAAGTGACTCTTCTAATGATCTGTGACTGAGCTTCTCCTGGGAGATCAGTATCAGATTCCGAAGCACCACTGCAGGTTTTCTATGTCCCTTGGACATTGACATTGACCATGGAACATTGATATTGCATCGGGATTGAATACGACACGGACAATGCCCACTTAGGTACAAGATTAGTGACTCTTCTAATAGTCGGTGCTTTAAGTTTCTACTGGGAGACCAGTATTAGATTCCGATGCACCACTTCAGGTTTTCTATATCCCTTAAACTTTCACATTGACCGTGAAACACAGATATTGCATTGGGATTGAATACGAGAGGGACAAAACGCACGTAAGTACAAGACGAGTGACTCTTCTAATAATCTGTGTCTGAAACACTCCTGGGAGACCAGTATTAGATTCCAAAGCACCACTGCAGGTTTTCTAAATCATTTGGACTTTCACATTGTCCATGGAACACAGGTATTGCACTGGGATTGAATACTAGAGGGACAATGCCCATTTAAGTACAGGAACTGTGACTCTTCTAATAGTCTGTGTTTTGAGCTTCTCCTGGGAGACGAGTATTAGATTCCGATGCACCACTGCACGTTTTCTATATCCCTTGGACTTTAACATTGACCATGGAACACAGATATTGCATCTGGATTTAATTCGAAAGGGACAATGCCCAGATATGTACAAGAGGAGTGGCTCTTCTAATAGAATGTGCTTTGAGCTTCTCCTAGGAGACCAGTATTAGATTTTGAAGCACCACTGCAGGTTTTCTATATCCCTTGGAATTTCACATTGACCATGGACCACAGACATTGCATCGGGATTCAATACGAAAGGGACAATGCACACTTAAAGAAAAGAAGAGTGACTCTTCTAGTTGTCTGTGTTTTGTGCTACTCCCGAGAGACCAGTATTGGATTCCGAAGGACCACTGCAGGTTTTCTATATCCATTGGACTTTCACATTGACCATGGAACACAGATATTGCATCGGGATTGAATAGGAAATGAACAATGCCTACTTAAGTACAAGAGGAGTGACTCTTCTAATAGTCTGTGCTTTGAGCATCTCCTGGGAGACCTGTATTAGATTCCGAAGTACCACTGCAGGTTTTCGATATTCCTTGGACTTTCACATTGACCATGGAACACAGAAATTGCATCGGGATTGAATACAACAGGGACAATGCCCACTTAAGTAAAAGAGGCGTGACTCTTCTAATAGTCAGTGATTTTAACTTCTCCTGGGACAGCAGTATAAGATTCCGATGCACCATTGCAGGTTTTCTATATCCCTTGGAATTTCACATTGACCATGGAACACAGATATTGCATCGGGATTTAATACGACAGTGACAATGCCCACTTAAGTAAAACAGGAGTGACTCCTCTAATAGTCTGTGTATTGAGCTTCTCCTGGGGCGCCAGTATAAGATTCCGATGCACCACTGCAGGTTTTCTATATCCCTTGGAAGTTCACATTGCCCATGGAACACAAATATTGCATCGGGATTGAATACGAAAGGGACAATGCCCACTTAAGTACAGGAGGAGTGACTCTAGTAATAATCTGTGTCTGAGCTTCTCTTGGGAGACCAGTATTATATTCCGTAGCACCACTGCCGATTTTCTATATCATTTGGACTTTCACATTGTCCATTGAACACAGATATTGCATCGGGATTGAATACGACAGGGACAATGCCCACTTAAGTACAAGATGAGTGACTCTTCTAATAGTCGGTGCTTTGAGATTCTACAGGGAGACCAGTATTAGACTCCGAAGTACCACTGCAGGTTTTCGATATTTCTTGGACTTTCACATTGACCATGAAACACAGATATTGCATAGGGGTTGAATACGAAAGAGACAATGCCCACTTAAGTACAAGAGGAGTGACTGTTCTAATAAACTGTGCGTTGAGCTTGCCCTGGGAGACCAGTATTAGATTCCGAAGCACCACCGCAGACTTTCTGTTTCCCTTGGACTTTCACATTGACCGTGAAACACAGATATTGCATTGGGATTGAATTCGTAAGGGGCAACGCCCACGTAAGTACAAGAGGTGTGACTCTGCTAATTGTCTGTGAATGAGCGTCTCCTGAGAGACCAGTACTACAAACCGATGCATCATTGCAGGTTTTCTATATCCCTTGGAAGTTCACATTACCCATGGAACACAGATATTGCATCGGGATTGAATACTTAAGTACAAGAGGAGTGACTCATATAATAGTCTGTGCTTTGAGCTTCTCCTGGGAGACCAGTTTTAGATTCCGAAGCACCACTGCCGGTTTTCTATATCCCTTGGACTTTAACACTGACCACGGAACACAGATATTGCATCGGGAATGTATACGAAAGGGACAATGCCACACTTAAGTAAAAGAGGAGTGACTCTTCTAATAGTCTGTGTTTTGAGCTTCTCGTGGGACACCATTATAAGATTCCAAAGCACCACTGCATTTTTCTATATCCCTTGGAGTTTCACATTGACCATGGAACACAAATATTGCATCGGGATTGAATACGAAAGGGACAAAGCCCACTTAAGTACAAGAGGAGTGACTCTTCTAATGATCTGTGTCTGAGCTTCTCCTGGGAGATCAGTATTAGATTCAGAAGCACATCTGCAGGTTTTCTATACCCTTGGACTTTGACATTGACCATGGAACACAAATATTGCACCGGGATTGAATACGAAAGGGACAAAGCCCACCTAAGTACAAGAGGAGTGACTCTGCTAATGATTTGTGTCTGAGCTTCTCCTGGGAGATCAGAAGCACATCTGCAGGTTTTCTATATCATTTGGACTTTCACATTGTCCATGGAACACAGATATTGCATCGGGACTGGAAACGACAGGGACAATGCCCACTTAAGTACGAGTCGAGTGACTCTTCTAATAGTCGGTGTTTTAAATTTCTACTGCTAGACCAGTAGTAGATTCCGTTGCACCAATGCACGTTTTCTATATCCCTTAAACTTTCACATTGACCGTGAAACACAGATATTGCATTGGGATTGAATACGAAAGGCACAATGCCCACTTAAGTACAAGAGGAGTGACTCTTCTAATAATCTGTGTCCGAAACTCTCCTGGGAGACCAGTATTAGATTCCGAAGCACCACTGCAGGTTTTCTAAAATGTTTGGAATTTCACATTGTCCATGGAACGCAGATATTGCATCGGGATTGAATACGACAGGGACAATGCCCACTTAAGTACAAGAAGGGTGACTCTTCTAATAGTCTGTGCTTTGAGCTTCTCCTGGGGGACCAGTATTAGCTTCCGATGCACCACTGCAGGTTTTCAATATCTCTTGGAATTTCACATTGGCCATGGAATACAGATGATGCATCGGGAATGAATATGAAAGGCACAATGCTCACATAAGTACAAGAGGATTGACTCTTGTAATAGTCTGTGCTTTGAGCGTCACTTGGGAGACTAGTATTAGATTCCGTAGCACCACTGCAGGTTTTCTATATCCCTTGGACTTTAACATTGCCCATGGAACACAGATGTTGCATCGGGATTGAAAACGAAAGTTACAATGCCCAGTTAATTATAAGAGGAGTGACTCTTCTTAAAGCATGTGCTTTGAAATTCTCCTAGGAGACCAGTGTTTGATTCCGAAGCACCACTGCAGGTTTTCTATATCCCTTGGAATTTCACATTCACCATGGACCACAGATATTGCAACGGGATTTAATACGAATGGGACAATGCACACTTAAAAGAAAGACGAGTAACTCTTCTAATTGTCTGTCTTTTGTGCTTCTCCTGGGAGACCAGTGTTAGATTCCGATGCACCATTGCAGGTTTTCTATATCCCTTGGAATTTCACATTGACCATGGAACACAAATATTGCATCGTATTGAATACGAGAGGTACAAAGCCCACTCAAGTACAAATGGAGTGACTCTACTGATTGACTGTGTTTTGAGCTTCTCCTGGGAGACCAGTATAAGATTCAGAAGCACCACTGCAGGTTTTCCCTAACCCCTGGACTTTCACATTTACAATGAAACCCAGATATCTTATCGGGTATGAATACATGAGGGACAATGCCCACTTAAGTACAATAGTAGCGAATCTTCTAATAGTCCGTGCTTTGAGCTTCTCCTGGGAGACCAGTATTAAATTCCGAAGCACCACTGCATGTTTTCTATATACCTTGGACTTTAACATTGAAAATGGAACACAGATATTTCATCAGGATTGCATACGAGAGGGACAATGCCCACATTAAAACAATAGGATCGCTCTTCTAGTAGTCTGTGCTTTGAGCTTCTCCTGGGACACCAGTATTAGATTCCGATGCAACACTGCAGGTTTTCTCTGTCCATTGGACTTTCACATTGACCATGGAACACAGATATTGCATCGGGATTGAATACGAAAGGCACAATGCCCACTTAAGGACAAGAGGAGTGACTCTTCTAGTAGTCAGTGATTTTAGCTTCTCCTGGGACACCAGTATAAGATTCCGATGCACCATTTCGGGTTTTCTATATCCCTTGGAAATTCACATTGACCATGGAACACAAATATTGCATCGGTATTGAATACGAAAAGGACAATGCCCACTCAAGTACAAGTGGAGTGACTCTACTGATAATCTGTCTCTGAGCTTCTCCTGGGAGACTAGTATTAGATTCCGAAGCACCACTGCAGGTTTCATATATCGTTTGGAATTTCACATTGTCCATGGACCACAGATATTGCATCATGATTGAATACGAAAGGCACAATGCCCACTTAAGTACAAGAGGAGTGACTCTCACAATAATCCGTGTTTGAGCTTCTACTGGGAGACCAGTATTAGATTCCGATGCACCACTGCAGGTTTTCTATATCGCTTGGAATTTCACATTGACCATGTACCACAGATATTGCATCGGGATTGAATAAGAAAGGGACAAAGGACACTTAAAAAAAAGAGGAGTGACTCTTCTACTAGTCTGTGATTTGTGCTTCTCCTGGGAGACCAGTATTAGAATCCGAAGCACCACTGCAGGTTTTCTAAATCCATTGGACTTTCCCATTGTCCATGGAACACAGATATTGCATCGGGATTGAGTACGAAAGGGACAATGCCTACTTAAGTACTAGAGGAGTAACTCTTCTAATAGTCTGTGCTTTGAGCTTCTCCTGGGAGACCAGTATTATATTCCGAAGTACCACCGCAGGTTTTCGATATCCCTTGGACTTTCACATTGACCATGAAAGCCAGATATTGCATTGGGATTGAATACGAAAGGGACAATGCCCACTTAAGTACAAGAGGAGTGACTCTTCTAATAGACTGTGCTTTGAACTTCACCTGGGACACCAGTATTAGATTCCGAAGCACCATTGCATGTTTTCTATATACCTTAGACTTTCACATTGAAAATGGAACACAGATATTTCATCAGGATGGAATATGAAAGGGACAAAGCTCACTTTAAAACAATAGGATGGCTCTTCTAGTAGTCTGTGCTAGGAGCTTCTCCTGGGACACCAATATCAGATTCCGATGCACCACTGCAGATTTTCTAAATCCATTCGCCTTTCACATTGACCATGGAACACAGAAATTGCATCGGAATTGAATACAAAAGGGACAATGCCCACTTAAGTAAAAGACGAGTGACTCTTCTAATAGTCTGTATTTTGAGCTTCTCCTGGGACACCAGTATAAGATTCCGATGCACCACTGCAGGTTTTCTATATCCCATGGACTTTCACATTGATCATGGAACACAAATATTGCATCGGGATAGAATACGAAAGGGGCAATGCCCACTTAAGCATAAGAGGAGTGACGCTTCTAATAATCTGTGTCTGAGTTTCTCCTGGGAGACCAGTATTAGATTCTGAAGCACCACTGCAGGTTTTCTATATCATTTGGACTTTCACGTTGTCCATTGAACACTGATATTGCATCGGAATTGAATACGACAGAGACAATGCCCACTTAAGTACAAGATGGGTATTTCTTGTAATAGTCGGTGATATGAGTTTCTACTGGGAGACCAGTATTAGATTCCGGTGCACCACTGCAGGTGTTCTATATCCCTTGGACTTTCACTATGACCGTGAAACACAGATATTGCATTGGGATTGAATACGAAATGGACAATGCCCACTTAAGTACAAGAGAAGTGACTCTGCTAATTGTCTGTGCTTTGAGCTTCTCCTGGGAGACCAGTATTCGATTCCAATGCACCACTGCAGGTTTTCTATATCCCTTCGGCTTTCACATTGACCATGGAATCCAGATATTGTATCATGATTGAATACGAAAGGCGCAATACCCACTTAAGTACAAGAGGGGTGACTCTCCTAATAATATGTGTCAGAGCTTCTACTGGGAGACCAGTATTAGTTTCCGATGCACCACTGCAGGTTTTCTATATCCCATGGAATTTCACATTTACCATGAAACAGAGATATTGTATCGGGGTTAAATACGAAAGAGACAAAGCCCACTTAAGTACAAGAGGTGTGACTCTTCTAATAGACTGTGCGTTGAGATTCTCCTGGGAGACCACTATTAGACTCCAAAGCACCAACACTGGTTTTCTGTATCCCTTGGACTTTCACATTGACCGTGAAACACAGATATTGCTTCGGAATTGTATACGAGAGGGACAATGCCCACTTAAGTACTCTTCTAATAGACTGTGCTTTGAGCTTCACCTGGGAGACCAGTATTAGATTCCGATGCACCACTGCAGGTTTTCTATATCCCCTCGACTATCACATTGACAACGAAACACAGATATTACATCGGGTATGGATTCGACAGGGACAATGCCCACTTAAGTACAAGAGGAGTGACTCTTCTAATAGTCTGTGCTTTGAGCTTCACCGGGGAGACCAGTATTAGATTCCGAAGCACCACTGCTTGCTTTCTATATACCTTGGAATTTCACTTTGAATATGGAACACAGATATTTCATCAGGATGGAATATGAAAGGGATAGAGCCCACTTTAAAACAATAGGATGGCTCTTCTAGTAGTCAGTGCTAGGAGCTTCTCCTGGGACACCAGTATTAGATTCCGATGCACCACTGCAGATTATCTAAATCCATTCGACTCTCACATTGACCATGGAGCACAGAAATTGCATCGGGTTTGAATACAAAAGGGACAATGCCCACTTACGTTCAAGAGGAGTGACTTTTCTAATAGTCTGTGCTTTGAGCTTCTCCTGGGTGACCAGTATTAGATTCCGAAGCACCACTGCAGGTTTTGTATATCCCTTGGAATTTCAGATTGACCATGTAACACAGATATTGCATCGGCATTGAATACGACGGGGACAATGCCCACTTATGTACAAGATGGGTATTTCTTCTAATAGTCGGTGATATGAGTTTCTACTGGGAGACCAGTATTAGATTCCGATGCACCACTGCAGGTTTTCTATATCCCTTGGACTTTCACATTGACCGTGAAACACAGATATTGCATTGGGATTGAATACGAAATGGACAATGCCCACTTAAGTACAAGAGAAGTGACTCTGCTAATTGTCTGTGCTTTGAGCTTCTGCTGGGAGACCAGTATTCGATTCCGATGCACCACTGCAGGTTTTCTATATCCCTTGGGCTTTCACATTGACCATGGAATCCAGATATTGTATCATGATTGAATACGAAAGGCACAATGCCCACTTAAGTACAAGAGGAGTGACTCTCCTAATAATATGTGTCAGAGCTTCTACTGGGAGACCAGTATTAGATTCCAATGCATCACCGCCTGTTTTCTATATCGCTTGGAATTTCACATTTACCATGAAACACAGATATTGTATCGGGGTTAAATACGAAAGAGACAATGCCCACTTAAGTACAAGAGGTGTGACTCTTCTAATAGTCTGTGCGTTGAGATTGTCCTGGGAGACCACTATTAGACTCCAAAGCACCAACACTGGTTTTCTGTATCCCTTGGACTTTCACATTGACCGTGAAACACAGATATTGCTTCGGAATTGTATACGAGAGGGACAATGCCCACTTAAGTACTCTTCTAATAGACTGTGCTTTGAGCTTCACCTGGGAGACCAGTATTAGATTCCGATGCACCACTGCAGGTTTTCCATATCCCCTCGACTATCACATTGACAACGAAACACAGATATTACATCGGGTATGGATTCGACAGGGACAATGCCCACTTATGTACAAGAGGAGTGACTCTTCTAATTGTCTGTGCTTTGAGCTTCACCTGGGAGACCAGTATTAGATTCCGAAGCACCACTGCATGTTTTCTATATACCTTGGACTTTCACATTGAAAATGGAACACAGATATTGCATCAGGAAGGAATACGAAAGGGACAAAGCCCACTTTAAAACAATAGGATGGCTCTTCTAGTAGTCTGTGCTAGGATCTTCTCCTGGGACACCAGTATTAGATTCCGATGCACCACTGCAGATTTTCTAAATCCATTCGACTTTCACATTGACCATGGAGCACAGACATAGCATCGGGATTGAATACAAAAGGGACAATGCCCACTTACGTTCAAGAGGAGTGACTTTTCTAATAGTCTGTGCTTTGAGCTTCTCCTGGGTGACCAGTATTAGATTCCGAAGCACCACTGCAGGTTTTGTATATCCCTTGGAATTTCAGATTGACCATGTAACACAGATATTGCATCGGAATTGAATACGAAAGGGACAATGCCCACTTAGTAAAAGAGGAGTGACTCTTCTAATAGTCTGTATTTTGAGCTTCTCCTGGGACACCAGTATAAGATTCCGATGCACCACTGCAGGTTTCTATATCCCTTGGACTTTCACATTGACCATGAAACACAAATATTGCATCGGGATAGAATACAAAAGGGACAATGCTCACTTAAGCACAAGAGGAGTGACGCTTCTAATAATCTGTGTTTGGGCTTCTCCTGGGAGACCAGTATTGGATTCCGAAGCACCACTGCAGGTTTTCTATATCATTTGGACTTTCACATTGTCCATTGAACACAGATATTGCATCGGCATTGAATACGACGGGGACAATGCCCACATAAGTACAAGATGGGTATTTTTTCTAATAGTCTGTGATTTGAGTTTCTACTGGGAGACCAGTATTGGATTCCAGTGCACCACTGCAGGTTTTCTATATCCGTTGGACATTCACATTGACCGTGAAAAGCAGATATTGCATTGGGATTGAATACGAAAAGGACAATGCCCACTTAAGTACAAGAGGAGTGACTCTTCTAATAGTCCGTGCTTAGACTTCTCCAGGTAGACCAGTGTTCGATTCCGATGCACCACTGCAGGTTTTCTATATCCCTTGGGCTTTCACATTGCCCATGGAACACAGATATTGTATCATGATTGAATAAGAAAGGCACAATGCCCACTTATGTACAAGTGGCTTGACTCTTCTAATAATCGGTGTCTGAGCTTTTCCTGGGAGACCAGTATTACATTCCGAAGCATCGCTGCAGGTTTTCTATATCATTAGGACTATCACATTGACCATGTAACACAGATATTGCATCGGGATTCATTACGAAAGGGACAATGCCCACTTAAGTACAAGAGGAGTGACTCTTCTAATAGTCCGTGCTTAGAGCTTCTCCAGGTAGACCAGTATTAGATTACGAAGCCCCACTGCAGGTTTTCTATATCCCTTGGACTTTCCCATTGACCATTGAACTAAAATATTGCATCAGTATTGAATACGAAAGGGACAATGCCCACTTAACTACAAAAGGAGAGACTCTTGTAATAGTCTGTGCTTTGCGCATCTCCTGGGAGACCAGTATTAGATTCCGAAGCACCACTACAGCTTTTCTATATAGCTTGGACTTTCACATTGTGCATGGAGCACAGATATTGCATCGGGATTTAATACGAAAGGGACAATCCCCACTTAGGTACAAGAGGAGTGACTCTTCTAATAGTCTGTGCATTGAGCTTCACCTGGGACACCAGTATTAGATTCCGATGCTCCATTGCCGGTTTTCTATATCCCATGGAGTTTCACATAGGCCATGGAACGCAGATATTGGATCGGGATTGAATACGAAAGGCACAGTTTCCACTTAAGTACAAGTGGAGTGACTCTGCTAATGGTCTGTGCGTTAAGCTTGTCCTGGGAGACCAGTTTGGATTCCGATGCACCACTGCAAGCCTTCCAGATCCCCTGGAATTTCACATTGACCATGGAACACAGATGTTGCATCGGGATTGAATACTAGAGGAACAATGCCCACCTAAGTACAAGCGGAGTGACTCTTCTAATAGTCTTTGCTTTGAGCTTCTCCTGGGAGACCAGTATTAGATTCCGAAGAACAAATGCAGGTTCTCTATGTCGCTTGGACTTCCACATTGACCGTGAAACACAGATATTGCATCGGGATTGAATACCAATAAAACAATGCCCACTTAAGTACATGAGGAGTGAATCTTGTTAAAGTCTGTGATTTGCGCTCCTCCTGGGAGAACAGTATTAAATTCCGAAGTCCACTGCAGGTTTTCTATATCCCTTGGACTTTCTCATTGTCCATGGAACACAGATATTGCATCATGATTGAATACGAAAGGCACAATGCTTACTTATGTACAAGAGGAGTGACTCTTCTGATAATCATTGTTTGAGCTTCCCCTGGGAGACCTACATTACATTCTGATGCACCATACAGGTTTTCTTTACAGCTTGGACTTTCACATTGACCGTGGAACACAGATATTGCATCGGGATTGAATTTGAAAGGGACAATGCAAATTTAAGTACAAGAAGAGTGACTCTTCTAATTGGCTGCGCTTTGAGCTTCTCCTGGGAGAATTGTTTTAGATTTCGACGCACCTCTGCAGGTTTTCTATATCCCTTGGATTTTCTCATTGACCATGGAACACAGAAATTTCATCGGGATTGAATACGAAAAGGACAAGCCCACTTAAGTACATCTACATCTACATCTACATCTACATTGATACTCCGCAAGCCACCCAACGGTGTGTGGCTGAGGGCACTTTACGTGCCACTGTCATTACCTCCCTTTCCTGTTCCAGTCGCGTATGGTTCGCGGGAAGAACGACTGTCTGAAAGCCTCCGTGCGCGCTCTAATCTCTCTAATTTTACATTCGTGATCTCCTCGGGAGGTATAAGTAGGGGGAAGCAATATATTCGATACCTCATCCAGAAACGCACCCTCTCGAAACCTGGCGAGCAAGTTACACCGCGATGCAGAGCGCCTCTCTTGCAGAGTCTGCCACTTGAGTTTATTAAACATCTCCGTAACGCTATCACGGTTACCAAATAACCCGGTAACGAAACGCGCCGCTCTTCTTTGGATCTTCTCAATCTCTTCCGTCAACCCGACCTGGTACGGATCCCACACTGATGAGCAATACTCAAGTATAGGTCGAACGAGTGTTTTGTAAGCCAACTCCTTTGTTGATGGACTACATTTTCTAAGCACTCTCCCAATGAATCTCAACCTGGTACCCGCCTTACCAACAATTAATTTTATATGATCATTCCACTTCAAATCGTTCCGCACGCATACTCCCAGATATTTTACAGAAGTAACTGCTACCAGTGTTTGTTCCGCTATCATATAATCATACAATAAAGGATCCTTCTTTCTATGTATTCGCAATACATTACATTTGTCTATGTTAAGGGTCAGTTGCCACTCCCTGCACCAAGTGCCTATCCGCTGCAGATCTTCCTGCATTTCGCTACAATTTTCTAATGCTGCAACTTCTCTGTATACTACAGCATCATCCGCGAAAAGCCGCATGGAACTTCCGACACTATCTACTAAGTCATTTATATATATTGTGAAAAGCAATGGTCCCATAACACTCCCCTGTGGCACGCCAGAGGTTACTTTAACGTCTGTAGACGTCTCTCCATTGATAACAACATGCTGTGTTCTGTTTGCTAAAAACTCTTCAATCCAGCCACACAGCTGGTCTGATATTCCGTAGGCTCTTACTTTGTTTATCAGGCGACAGTGCGGAACTGTATCGAACGCCTTCCGGAAGTCAAGAAAAATAGCATCTACCTGGGAGCCTGTATCTGATATTTTCTGGGTCTCATGAACAAATAAGGCGAGTTGGGTCTCACACGATCGCTGTTTCCGGAATCCATGTTGATTCCTACGTAGTAGATTCTGGGTTTCCAGAAATGACATGATACGCGAGCAAAAAACATGTTCTAAAATTCTACAAGAGATCGACGTAAGAGATATAGGTCTATAGTTTTGCGCATCTGCTCGACGACCCTTCTTGAAGACTGGGACTATCTGTGCTCTTTTCCAATCATTTGGAACCCTCCGTTCCTCTAGAGACTTGCGGTACACGGCTGTTAGAAGGGGGGCAAGTTCTTTCGCGTACTCTGTGTAGAATCGAATTGGTATCCCGTCAGGTCCAGTGGACTTTCCTCTAATGAGTGATTCCAGTTGCTTTTCTATTCCTTTGACAAGAGGCGTGACTCTTATAATAGTCTGTGCATTGAGCTTCACCTAGGAAACAAGTATTAGATTCCTAAGCACCACTGCAAGTTTTCTATATCACTTTGACTTTCACATTGACCATGGAACACAGATATTGCATCGGGATTGAATACTAAAGGAACAATGCCCACTTAAGTACAAGAGGAGTGACTCATCTAGTAGTCTGTGGTTTGAGCTTCTCCTGGGAGACCAGTTTTAGATTCCGAAGCACCACTGCAGCTTTTCTATACCCCTTGGAGTATCACATTGATCATGGAACACAGTTATTTCATTGGGATGGAATACGAAAGGGACAATGCCCACTTCAATACAAGAGGAGTGACTCTTCTAATAGTCTGTGCTTTGAGCTTTTCCTGTGACACCAGTATTAGATTCCGACGCACCACTGCAGGTTTTCTATATCCCTTGGACTTTCACATTGACCATGAAACACAGATATTGCATTATGAATGAATGCGAAATGCACAATGCCCACTTAAGAACAAGAGGAGTGACTCTTCTAATAGTGTGCGCTTTCAGCTTCTTCTGGGAGACCATTATTTGACTCCGAAGCACCACTGCAAGATTTCTATATCCCTTGTACTTTCACGTTGACCATGGAACACTGATATTGCATCGAGATTGAATACGGAAGGGACAATGCCAACTTAAGTACAAGAGGATTGACTCTTCAAATAGTCTGTGCTTAGAGCTTCTCCTGGGAGACCAGTATTAGATTCCGAAGCACCACTGCAGGTTTTCCATATCCCTTGGACTTTCACATTGACAATGAAACACAGATATTGCATCGAGATTGAATACGGAAAGGACAATGCCAACTTAAGTACAAGAGGAGTGACTCTTCTAATAGTCTGTACTTTGAGCTTCTCCTGGGAGACCTGTATAAGATTCTGAAGCACCACTGCAGGTTTTCAATATCCCTTGGACTTTCAAATTTAAAATGGAACACAGATATTTCATCAGGATTGAATATGAAAGGGACAAAGCCCACTTAAGTGCAAAAGAAGTTACTCTGCTAATTGTCTATGCTTTGAGCTTCTCCTGGGAGACCAGTATTCGATTCCGATGCAGCACTGCAGGTTTTCTATATCCTTGGGCTTTCACATTGGCCATGGAACACAGAAATTTCATCGGGATTGAATACGAAAAAGACAAGCCTACTTAAGTACAAGAGGCGTGACTTTTCTAATAGTCTTTGTTTGAGCTTCTCCTGGTAGACCAGTATTAGATTACAAAGCACCACTGCAGGTTATTCTATATCCCTTGGACTTTCACATTGACCATGGAAAACAAATATTGCATCGGGACAGAATACGAAAGGGACAATGCCTACTTAACTACAAGAGGAGACACTCTTGTAATAGTCTGTGCTTTCCGCTACTCCTGGGAGACCAGTATTAGATTCCGAAGCTCCACTACAGCTTTTCTATATAGCTTGGACTTCCACATTGTGCATGGAACACAGATATTGCTTCGGGATTTAATACGAAAGGGACAATGCTCACTTAGGTACAAGAGGGGTGACTCTTCTAATAGTCTGAGCTTTGATCTTGTCCTGGGACACCAGTATTAGATTCCGATGCACCATTGCTGGTTTTCTATATCTCTTGGAGTTTCACATTGGCCATGGAACGCAGATATTACTTCGGGATTGAATACGAAAGTCACAATTTCCACTTAAGTACAAGAGGAGTGAGTCTTCTAATAGTCTGTACGTTGATTTTGTCCTGGGAGACCAGTTTAGACTCCGATCCACCACTGCAGGCCTTCCTAATCCCCTGGAATTTCACATTGACGATGGAACACAGATGTTGCATCGGGATTGAATACAAAAGGGACAATGCCCACTTAAGGACAAGCGGAGTGACTCTTCTAATAGTCTGTGCTTTGAGCTTCTAATGGGAGACCAGTATTAGATTCCGAAGAACCACTGCAGGTTCTCTATATCGCTTGGACTTTCACATTGACCGTGAAACACAGATATTGCATTGGGATTGAATACGAAATGAACAGTGCCCACTTAAATACAAAAGAAGTGCCTCTGCTAATTGTCTGTGCTTTGAACTTCTCCTGGGAGACAAGTATTCGATTCCGCTGCAGCACTGAAGGTTTTCTACATCCCTTGGACTTTCAAATTGACCATGGAACACAGATATTGTATCATGATTGAATACGAAAGCCACAATGCCCACTTAAGTACAAGAGGTGTGACTCTTCTAGTAATCTGTGTCTGAGCTTCTCCTGGGAGACCAGTATTAGATTCCGATGCACCACTGCAGGTTTTCTATATGCCTTGGACTTTCACATTGACCGTGAAACACAGAAATTGCATTGGGATTGAATACGAAATGGACAATGCCCACTTAAGTAGAAGAGGAGTGACTCTTCTAATAGTCTTTGCTTTGAGCTTCTCCTGGTAGACCAGTATTAGATATCGAACACCACTGCAGGTTTTCTATATCCCTTGGAATTTCACATTGACCATGGGACACAGATGTTGCATCGGGATTGAGTACAAAAGGGACAATGCCCACTTAAGTACAAGCGGAGTAACTCTTCTAATAGTCTGTATTTTGAGCTTCTCCTGGGAGACCAGTATTAGATTCCGAAGAACAACTGCAGGTTCTCTATATCGCTTGGATTTTCACATTGACCGTGAAACACAGATATTGCATCGGGATTGAATACCAATAAGACAATGCCCACTTAAGTACATGAGGAGTGACTCTTGTAAAAGTCTGTGATTTGCGTTTCTCCTGGGAGAACGGTATTAAATTCCGAAGACCACTGCAGGCTTTCCATATACCTTGGGCTTTCTAATTGACCATGGAACACAGATATTGCATCATGATTGAATACGAAAGGCACAATGCTTACTTAAGTACAAGACTAGTGACTCTTCTGATAATCATTGTTTGAGCTTCCCCTGGGAGACCTACTTTAGATTCTGAAGCACCATACAGGTTTTCTTTACAGCTTGGACTTTCACATTGACCATGGAACACAGATATTGCACCGGGATTGAATACGAAAGGGACAATGCCCACTTAAGTACAAGACGAGTGACTCTTCTAATAGTCTGTGCTTTGAGCTTCTCCTAGGAGACAGGTATTGGATTCCGAAGCACCACTGCAGGTTCTCTATATCCCTTGGACGTTCACATTGACCGTGGAACACAGATATTGCATCGGGATTGAATTTGAAAGGGACAATGCAAACTTAAGTACAAGAGGAGTGACTCTTCTAATACGCTGTGCTTTGAGCTTCTCCTGGGAGAATTGTTTTAGATTTCGAAGCACCACTGCAGGTTTTCTATATCCCTTGGACTTTCGCATTGACCATGGAACACAGAAATTTCATCAGGATTGAATACGTAAAGGACAATGCCCACTTAAGTAGAAGAGGAGTGACTCTTCTAATAGTCTGTGCTTACAGCTTCTCCTAGAAGACAAGTATTATATTCCGAAGCACCACTGTAGGTTTTCTATATCCCTTTGACTTTCACATTAAACATGGAACACAGATATTGCATCGGGATTGAATGCTAAAGGGACAATGCCCTCTTAAGTACAAGAGGAGTGACTCATCTATTAGTCTGTGGTTTGAGCTTCTCCTGGGAGACCAGTTTTAGATTCCGGAGCACCACTGCAGGTTTTCTATATCCCATGGAGTATCACATTGATCATGGAACACAGATATTTCATTGCGAAGGAATACGGAAGGGACAATGCTCACTTCAAAACAAGAGGAGTGACTCTTCTAATAGTCTGTGCTTTGAGGTTTTCCTGGACACAAGTATTAGATTCCGACGCACCACTGCACGTTTTCTATATCCCTTGGACTTTCACATTGACCGTGAAACACTAATATTGCATCATGATTGAATACGAAATGCACAATGCCCACTTAAGTACAAGAGGAGTGACTCTTCCAACAGTCTATGCTTAGAGCTTCTCCTGGGATACCAGTATTAGATTCCGAAGCACCACTGCAGGTTTTCTATATCCCTTGGACTTTCACGTTTACAATGAAACACAGATATTAAATCGGGATTGAATACGGTAGGGACAATGCCAACTTAAGTAGAATAGGAGTGACTCTTCTAATAGTCTGTGCTTTGAGCTTCCCCTGGGAGACCAGTATATGAGATTCCGATGCACCACTGCAGGTCTTCTATATCCCTTGGACTTTCACATTCACCGTGAAACAGAGATATTGCATCGGGATTGAATATGTAAAGGACAATGCCCACTTAAGTACAAGAGGAGTGACTATTCTAATAGTCTGTTCTTTGAGCTTCTCCTGGGAAACCAGTATTAGATCCCTGAAGCACCACTGCTGGTTTTCTATTTCGCATGGAATTTGACATTGACAATGAAATAGAGATATTGCATCGGGATTGAATACGGAAGGGACAATGCCAACATAAGTACAATAGGAGTGACTCTTCTAATAGTCTGTGCTTTGAGCCTCTCCTGGGAGACCAGTATTAGATTCTGAAGCACCGCTGCTGGTTTTCTATATCCCTTGGACTTTCACTTTGACCATGGAACACAGGTATTGCATCGGGATTGAATACGAGAGAGACAATGCCCACTTAAGTACAAGAGGAGTGACTCCTCTGATAGTCTGTGCATTGAGCTTCCCCTGGGAGACCAGTATGAGATTCCGATGCACCACTGCAGGTTCACTATATCGCTTGGACTTTCAGATTGACCGTGAAACACAGATATTGCATCGGGATTGAATACCAATAAAACAATGCCCACTTAAGTACATGAGGAGTGACTCTTGTAAAAGTCTGCGATTTGCGATTCTCCTGTTAGAACAGTTTGAAATTCCGAAGACCACTGCCGGTTTTCTATATCCCTTGGACTTTCTCATTGACCATGGAACACAGATATTGCATCATGATTGAATACGAAGGGCACAATGCTTACTTAAGTACAAGAGGGGTGACTCTTCTGATAATCATTGTTTGAGCTTCTCCTGGGAGACCTACATTACATTCTGAAGCACCATACAGGTTTTGTTTACAGCTTGGACTTTCACATTGACCATGGAACACAGATATTGCACCGGGATTGAATACGGAAGGGACAACGCCCACTTAAGTACAAGAGAAGTGCCTCTTCTAAAAGTCTGTGCTTTGAGCTTCTCCTAGGAGACAAGTATTAGATTCCGAAGCACCACTGCAGGTTCTCTATATCCTTCGGACTTTCACATTGACCGTGGAACACAGATATTGCATCGGGATTGAATAATAAAGGGACAACGCCCACATAAGTACAAGAGGAGCGACTCATCTAATGGTCTGTGGTTTGAGCTTCTCCTGGGAGACCAGTTTTAGATTCCGAAGCACCACTGCAGGTTTTCTATATCCCATGGAGTATCACATTGATCATGGAACACAGATATTTCATTGGGATGGAATACGGAAGGGACAATGCCCACTTCAATACAAGTGGAGTGACTCTTCTAATAGTCTGTGCTTTGAGCTTCTCCTGGGAGACCAGTATTAGATCCCGAAACACCAATGCAGGTTTTCTATATTCCTTAGACTTTCACATTGGCCATCGAACACAGATATTGCATCGGGATTAAATACGAAAGGGACAATGCCTACTTAAGTACAAGAGAAGTGCCTCTTCTAATAGTCTGTGCTTTGAGCTTCTCCTGCGAGACCAGTGTTAGATTCCGAAGCACCACTACAGCTTATCCATATAGTTTGGACTTTCACATTAACCATGGAAAACATATATTGCATCGGGATAGGATACGGAAGGGACAATGCCAACTTAAGTACAATAGGAGTGACTCTTCTAATAGTCTGTGCTTTGAGCCTCTCCTGGGAGACCAGTATTAGATTCTGAAGCACCCCTGCTGGTTTTCTATATCCCTTGGACTTTCACATTGACCATGGAACACAGATATTGCATCGGGATTGAATACGAGAGAGACAATGCCCACTTAAGTACAAGAGGAGTGACTCTTCTAATAGTCTGTGCTTTGAGCTTCCCCTAGGAGACCAGTATGAGATTCCGATGCACCACTGCAGGTTTTCTACATCCCTTGGACTTTCACATTGACAATGAAACAGAGATATTGCATCGGGATTGAATACGAAAGGGACAATGCCCACTAAAGTACTGGAAGTGAGACTCTTCTAATGGTCTGTGCTTTGAGCTTCTCCTGGGAGACCAGTATTAGATCCCGAAACACAACTGCAGGTTTTCTATTTCCCTTGGAATTTCACATTGGCCATGGAACACAGAAATTGCATCGGGATAGATTACGAAAGGCACAATGCCCACTTTAGTAGAAGAGGAGTGACTCTTCTAATAGTCTGTGCTTTGAGCTCTCTCCTCGGAGACCAGTACTAGATTCCGAAGCACCACTGCAGGTTTTCTATATCCCTTGGACTCTCACATTGTCATGGAACACAGATATTGTATCATGATTGAATACGAAAGCCACAATGCCCACTTAAGTACAAGAGGTGTGACTCTTCTAGTAATCTGTGTCTGAGCTTCTCCTGGGAGACCAGTATTAGATTCCGATGCACCACTGCAGGTTTTCTATATGCCTTGGACTTTCACATTGACCGTGAAACACAGAAATTGCATTGGGATTGAATACGAAATGGACAATGCCCACTTAAGTAGAAGAGGAGTGACTCTTCTAATAGTCTTTGCTTTGAGCTTCTCCTGGTAGACCAGTATTAGATATCGAACACCACTGCAGGTTTTCTATATCCCTTGGAATTTCACATTGACCATGGGACACAGATGTTGCATCGGGATTGAGTACAAAAGGGACAATGCCCACTTAAGTACAAGCGGAGTAACTCTTCTAATAGTCTGTATTTTGAGCTTCTCCTGGGAGACCAGTATTAGATTCCGAAGAACAACTGCAGGTTCTCTATATCGCTTGGATTTTCACATTGACCGTGAAACACAGATATTGCATCGGGATTGAATACCAATAAGACAATGCCCACTTAAGTACATGAGGAGTGACTCTTGTAAAAGTCTGTGATTTGCGTTTCTCCTGGGAGAACGGTATTAAATTCCGAAGACCACTGCAGGCTTTCCATATACCTTGGGCTTTCTAATTGACCATGGAACACAGATATTGCATCATGATTGAATACGAAAGGCACAATGCTTACTTAAGTACAAGACTAGTGACTCTTCTGATAATCATTGTTTGAGCTTCCCCTGGGAGACCTACTTTAGATTCTGAAGCACCATACAGGTTTTCTTTACAGCTTGGACTTTCACATTGACCATGGAACACAGATATTGCACCGGGATTGAATACGAAAGGGACAATGCCCACTTAAGTACAAGACGAGTGACTCTTCTAATAGTCTGTGCTTTGAGCTTCTCCTAGGAGACAGGTATTGGATTCCGAAGCACCACTGCAGGTTCTCTATATCCCTTGGACGTTCACATTGACCGTGGAACACAGATATTGCATCGGGATTGAATTTGAAAGGGACAATGCAAACTTAAGTACAAGAGGAGTGACTCTTCTAATACGCTGTGCTTTGAGCTTCTCCTGGGAGAATTGTTTTAGATTTCGAAGCACCACTGCAGGTTTTCTATATCCCTTGGACTTTCGCATTGACCATGGAACACAGAAATTTCATCAGGATTGAATACGTAAAGGACAATGCCCACTTAAGTAGAAGAGGAGTGACTCTTCTAATAGTCTGTGCTTACAGCTTCTCCTAGAAGACAAGTATTATATTCCGAAGCACCACTGTAGGTTTTCTATATCCCTTTGACTTTCACATTAAACATGGAACACAGATATTGCATCGGGATTGAATGCTAAAGGGACAATGCCCTCTTAAGTACAAGAGGAGTGACTCATCTATTAGTCTGTGGTTTGAGCTTCTCCTGGGAGACCAGTTTTAGATTCCGGAGCACCACTGCAGGTTTTCTATATCCCATGGAGTATCACATTGATCATGGAACACAGATATTTCATTGCGAAGGAATACGGAAGGGACAATGCTCACTTCAAAACAAGAGGAGTGACTCTTCTAATAGTCTGTGCTTTGAGGTTTTCCTGGACACAAGTATTAGATTCCGACGCACCACTGCACGTTTTCTATATCCCTTGGACTTTCACATTGACCGTGAAACACTAATATTGCATCATGATTGAATACGAAATGCACAATGCCCACTTAAGTACAAGAGGAGTGACTCTTCCAACAGTCTATGCTTAGAGCTTCTCCTGGGATACCAGTATTAGATTCCGAAGCACCACTGCAGGTTTTCTATATCCCTTGGACTTTCACGTTTACAATGAAACACAGATATTAAATCGGGATTGAATACGGTAGGGACAATGCCAACTTAAGTAGAATAGGAGTGACTCTTCTAATAGTCTGTGCTTTGAGCTTCCCCTGGGAGACCAGTATATGAGATTCCGATGCACCACTGCAGGTCTTCTATATCCCTTGGACTTTCACATTCACCGTGAAACAGAGATATTGCATCGGGATTGAATATGTAAAGGACAATGCCCACTTAAGTACAAGAGGAGTGACTATTCTAATAGTCTGTTCTTTGAGCTTCTCCTGGGAAACCAGTATTAGATCCCTGAAGCACCACTGCTGGTTTTCTATTTCGCATGGAATTTGACATTGACAATGAAATAGAGATATTGCATCGGGATTGAATACGGAAGGGACAATGCCAACATAAGTACAATAGGAGTGACTCTTCTAATAGTCTGTGCTTTGAGCCTCTCCTGGGAGACCAGTATTAGATTCTGAAGCACCGCTGCTGGTTTTCTATATCCCTTGGACTTTCACTTTGACCATGGAACACAGGTATTGCATCGGGATTGAATACGAGAGAGACAATGCCCACTTAAGTACAAGAGGAGTGACTCCTCTGATAGTCTGTGCATTGAGCTTCCCCTGGGAGACCAGTATGAGATTCCGATGCACCACTGCAGGTTCACTATATCGCTTGGACTTTCAGATTGACCGTGAAACACAGATATTGCATCGGGATTGAATACCAATAAAACAATGCCCACTTAAGTACATGAGGAGTGACTCTTGTAAAAGTCTGCGATTTGCGATTCTCCTGTTAGAACAGTTTGAAATTCCGAAGACCACTGCCGGTTTTCTATATCCCTTGGACTTTCTCATTGACCATGGAACACAGATATTGCATCATGATTGAATACGAAGGGCACAATGCTTACTTAAGTACAAGAGGGGTGACTCTTCTGATAATCATTGTTTGAGCTTCTCCTGGGAGACCTACATTACATTCTGAAGCACCATACAGGTTTTGTTTACAGCTTGGACTTTCACATTGACCATGGAACACAGATATTGCACCGGGATTGAATACGGAAGGGACAACGCCCACTTAAGTACAAGAGAAGTGCCTCTTCTAAAAGTCTGTGCTTTGAGCTTCTCCTAGGAGACAAGTATTAGATTCCGAAGCACCACTGCAGGTTCTCTATATCCTTCGGACTTTCACATTGACCGTGGAACACAGATATTGCATCGGGATTGAATAATAAAGGGACAACGCCCACATAAGTACAAGAGGAGCGACTCATCTAATGGTCTGTGGTTTGAGCTTCTCCTGGGAGACCAGTTTTAGATTCCGAAGCACCACTGCAGGTTTTCTATATCCCATGGAGTATCACATTGATCATGGAACACAGATATTTCATTGGGATGGAATACGGAAGGGACAATGCCCACTTCAATACAAGTGGAGTGACTCTTCTAATAGTCTGTGCTTTGAGCTTCTCCTGGGAGACCAGTATTAGATCCCGAAACACCAATGCAGGTTTTCTATATTCCTTAGACTTTCACATTGGCCATCGAACACAGATATTGCATCGGGATTAAATACGAAAGGGACAATGCCTACTTAAGTACAAGAGAAGTGCCTCTTCTAATAGTCTGTGCTTTGAGCTTCTCCTGCGAGACCAGTGTTAGATTCCGAAGCACCACTACAGCTTATCCATATAGTTTGGACTTTCACATTAACCATGGAAAACATATATTGCATCGGGATAGGATACGGAAGGGACAATGCCAACTTAAGTACAATAGGAGTGACTCTTCTAATAGTCTGTGCTTTGAGCCTCTCCTGGGAGACCAGTATTAGATTCTGAAGCACCCCTGCTGGTTTTCTATATCCCTTGGACTTTCACATTGACCATGGAACACAGATATTGCATCGGGATTGAATACGAGAGAGACAATGCCCACTTAAGTACAAGAGGAGTGACTCTTCTAATAGTCTGTGCTTTGAGCTTCCCCTAGGAGACCAGTATGAGATTCCGATGCACCACTGCAGGTTTTCTACATCCCTTGGACTTTCACATTGACAATGAAACAGAGATATTGCATCGGGATTGAATACGAAAGGGACAATGCCCACTAAAGTACTGGAAGTGAGACTCTTCTAATGGTCTGTGCTTTGAGCTTCTCCTGGGAGACCAGTATTAGATCCCGAAACACAACTGCAGGTTTTCTATTTCCCTTGGAATTTCACATTGGCCATGGAACACAGAAATTGCATCGGGATAGATTACGAAAGGCACAATGCCCACTTTAGTAGAAGAGGAGTGACTCTTCTAATAGTCTGTGCTTTGAGCTCTCTCCTCGGAGACCAGTACTAGATTCCGAAGCACCACTGCAGGTTTTCTATATCCCTTGGACTCTCACATTGTCATGGAACACAGATATTGTATCATGATTGAATACGAAAGCCACAATGCCCACTTAAGTACAAGAGGTGTGACTCTTCTAGTAATCTGTGTCTGAGCTTCTCCTGGGAGACCAGTATTAGATTCCGATGCACCACTGCAGGTTTTCTATATGCCTTGGACTTTCACATTGACCGTGAAACACAGAAATTGCATTGGGATTGAATACGAAATGGACAATGCCCACTTAAGTAGAAGAGGAGTGACTCTTCTAATAGTCTTTGCTTTGAGCTTCTCCTGGTAGACCAGTATTAGATATCGAACACCACTGCAGGTTTTCTATATCCCTTGGAATTTCACATTGACCATGGGACACAGATGTTGCATCGGGATTGAGTACAAAAGGGACAATGCCCACTTAAGTACAAGCGGAGTAACTCTTCTAATAGTCTGTATTTTGAGCTTCTCCTGGGAGACCAGTATTAGATTCCGAAGAACAACTGCAGGTTCTCTATATCGCTTGGATTTTCACATTGACCGTGAAACACAGATATTGCATCGGGATTGAATACCAATAAGACAATGCCCACTTAAGTACATGAGGAGTGACTCTTGTAAAAGTCTGTGATTTGCGTTTCTCCTGGGAGAACGGTATTAAATTCCGAAGACCACTGCAGGCTTTCCATATACCTTGGGCTTTCTAATTGACCATGGAACACAGATATTGCATCATGATTGAATACGAAAGGCACAATGCTTACTTAAGTACAAGACTAGTGACTCTTCTGATAATCATTGTTTGAGCTTCCCCTGGGAGACCTACTTTAGATTCTGAAGCACCATACAGGTTTTCTTTACAGCTTGGACTTTCACATTGACCATGGAACACAGATATTGCACCGGGATTGAATACGAAAGGGACAATGCCCACTTAAGTACAAGACGAGTGACTCTTCTAATAGTCTGTGCTTTGAGCTTCTCCTAGGAGACAGGTATTGGATTCCGAAGCACCACTGCAGGTTCTCTATATCCCTTGGACGTTCACATTGACCGTGGAACACAGATATTGCATCGGGATTGAATTTGAAAGGGACAATGCAAACTTAAGTACAAGAGGAGTGACTCTTCTAATACGCTGTGCTTTGAGCTTCTCCTGGGAGAATTGTTTTAGATTTCGAAGCACCACTGCAGGTTTTCTATATCCCTTGGACTTTCGCATTGACCATGGAACACAGAAATTTCATCAGGATTGAATACGTAAAGGACAATGCCCACTTAAGTAGAAGAGGAGTGACTCTTCTAATAGTCTGTGCTTACAGCTTCTCCTAGAAGACAAGTATTATATTCCGAAGCACCACTGTAGGTTTTCTATATCCCTTTGACTTTCACATTAAACATGGAACACAGATATTGCATCGGGATTGAATGCTAAAGGGACAATGCCCTCTTAAGTACAAGAGGAGTGACTCATCTATTAGTCTGTGGTTTGAGCTTCTCCTGGGAGACCAGTTTTAGATTCCGGAGCACCACTGCAGGTTTTCTATATCCCATGGAGTATCACATTGATCATGGAACACAGATATTTCATTGCGAAGGAATACGGAAGGGACAATGCTCACTTCAAAACAAGAGGAGTGACTCTTCTAATAGTCTGTGCTTTGAGGTTTTCCTGGACACAAGTATTAGATTCCGACGCACCACTGCACGTTTTCTATATCCCTTGGACTTTCACATTGACCGTGAAACACTAATATTGCATCATGATTGAATACGAAATGCACAATGCCCACTTAAGTACAAGAGGAGTGACTCTTCCAACAGTCTATGCTTAGAGCTTCTCCTGGGATACCAGTATTAGATTCCGAAGCACCACTGCAGGTTTTCTATATCCCTTGGACTTTCACGTTTACAATGAAACACAGATATTAAATCGGGATTGAATACGGTAGGGACAATGCCAACTTAAGTAGAATAGGAGTGACTCTTCTAATAGTCTGTGCTTTGAGCTTCCCCTGGGAGACCAGTATATGAGATTCCGATGCACCACTGCAGGTCTTCTATATCCCTTGGACTTTCACATTCACCGTGAAACAGAGATATTGCATCGGGATTGAATATGTAAAGGACAATGCCCACTTAAGTACAAGAGGAGTGACTATTCTAATAGTCTGTTCTTTGAGCTTCTCCTGGGAAACCAGTATTAGATCCCTGAAGCACCACTGCTGGTTTTCTATTTCGCATGGAATTTGACATTGACAATGAAATAGAGATATTGCATCGGGATTGAATACGGAAGGGACAATGCCAACATAAGTACAATAGGAGTGACTCTTCTAATAGTCTGTGCTTTGAGCCTCTCCTGGGAGACCAGTATTAGATTCTGAAGCACCGCTGCTGGTTTTCTATATCCCTTGGACTTTCACTTTGACCATGGAACACAGGTATTGCATCGGGATTGAATACGAGAGAGACAATGCCCACTTAAGTACAAGAGGAGTGACTCCTCTGATAGTCTGTGCATTGAGCTTCCCCTGGGAGACCAGTATGAGATTCCGATGCACCACTGCAGGTTCACTATATCGCTTGGACTTTCAGATTGACCGTGAAACACAGATATTGCATCGGGATTGAATACCAATAAAACAATGCCCACTTAAGTACATGAGGAGTGACTCTTGTAAAAGTCTGCGATTTGCGATTCTCCTGTTAGAACAGTTTGAAATTCCGAAGACCACTGCCGGTTTTCTATATCCCTTGGACTTTCTCATTGACCATGGAACACAGATATTGCATCATGATTGAATACGAAGGGCACAATGCTTACTTAAGTACAAGAGGGGTGACTCTTCTGATAATCATTGTTTGAGCTTCTCCTGGGAGACCTACATTACATTCTGAAGCACCATACAGGTTTTGTTTACAGCTTGGACTTTCACATTGACCATGGAACACAGATATTGCACCGGGATTGAATACGGAAGGGACAACGCCCACTTAAGTACAAGAGAAGTGCCTCTTCTAAAAGTCTGTGCTTTGAGCTTCTCCTAGGAGACAAGTATTAGATTCCGAAGCACCACTGCAGGTTCTCTATATCCTTCGGACTTTCACATTGACCGTGGAACACAGATATTGCATCGGGATTGAATAATAAAGGGACAACGCCCACATAAGTACAAGAGGAGCGACTCATCTAATGGTCTGTGGTTTGAGCTTCTCCTGGGAGACCAGTTTTAGATTCCGAAGCACCACTGCAGGTTTTCTATATCCCATGGAGTATCACATTGATCATGGAACACAGATATTTCATTGGGATGGAATACGGAAGGGACAATGCCCACTTCAATACAAGTGGAGTGACTCTTCTAATAGTCTGTGCTTTGAGCTTCTCCTGGGAGACCAGTATTAGATCCCGAAACACCAATGCAGGTTTTCTATATTCCTTAGACTTTCACATTGGCCATCGAACACAGATATTGCATCGGGATTAAATACGAAAGGGACAATGCCTACTTAAGTACAAGAGAAGTGCCTCTTCTAATAGTCTGTGCTTTGAGCTTCTCCTGCGAGACCAGTGTTAGATTCCGAAGCACCACTACAGCTTATCCATATAGTTTGGACTTTCACATTAACCATGGAAAACATATATTGCATCGGGATAGGATACGGAAGGGACAATGCCAACTTAAGTACAATAGGAGTGACTCTTCTAATAGTCTGTGCTTTGAGCCTCTCCTGGGAGACCAGTATTAGATTCTGAAGCACCCCTGCTGGTTTTCTATATCCCTTGGACTTTCACATTGACCATGGAACACAGATATTGCATCGGGATTGAATACGAGAGAGACAATGCCCACTTAAGTACAAGAGGAGTGACTCTTCTAATAGTCTGTGCTTTGAGCTTCCCCTAGGAGACCAGTATGAGATTCCGATGCACCACTGCAGGTTTTCTACATCCCTTGGACTTTCACATTGACAATGAAACAGAGATATTGCATCGGGATTGAATACGAAAGGGACAATGCCCACTAAAGTACTGGAAGTGAGACTCTTCTAATGGTCTGTGCTTTGAGCTTCTCCTGGGAGACCAGTATTAGATCCCGAAACACAACTGCAGGTTTTCTATTTCCCTTGGAATTTCACATTGGCCATGGAACACAGAAATTGCATCGGGATAGATTACGAAAGGCACAATGCCCACTTTAGTAGAAGAGGAGTGACTCTTCTAATAGTCTGTGCTTTGAGCTCTCTCCTCGGAGACCAGTACTAGATTCCGAAGCACCACTGCAGGTTTTCTATATCCCTTGGACTCTCACATTGTCATGGAACACAGATATTGAATTGGGATTGAATACGAAAGGGACAATGCCCACTTAAGTAAAAGAGGAGTGACGCTTCTAATAGTCTGTGCTTTGAGCTTCTCCTGGGAAACCAGTATTAGATTCCGAAGCACCACTGCAGGTTTTCTATATCTCTTAGACTTTCACATTGGCCATCGAACACAGATATTGCATCGGGATTAAATACGAAAGGGACAATGCCCACTTAAGTACAAGAGAAGTGCCTCTTCTAATAGTCTGTGCTTTGAGCTTCTCCTGAGAGACCAGTATTAGATTCCGAAGCACCACTACAGCTTATCCATATAGTTTGGACTTTCACATTGTCCATGGAACACCGATATTGCATCGGAACTGAATACGAAAGGGACAATGCCCACTTAAGTACAAGAGAAGTGCCGCTTCTAATAGTCTGTGCTTTGAGCTTCTCCTGGGAGACCAGTATTAGATTCCGAAGCACCACTGCGGGTTTCCTATATCCCTTGGAATTTCACATTGACCATGGAACACAGATATTGCATCGGGATTGAATACGAAAGGGACAATGCCCACTTAAGTACAAGAGGAGTGACTCTTCTAATAGTCTGTTCTTTGAGCTTCTCCTGGGAGACGAGTTTTAGATTTCGAAGCACCACTGCAGGTTTTCTGTATCCCTTGGACATTCCCCTTGACCATGGAACACAGAAATTGCATCGGGATTGAATACAAAAGGGACAATACGCACTTAAGTACAAGAGGAGTGACTTTTCTAATAGTTTGGTTTGAGCTTCTCCTGGGAGACCACTATTACATTCCGAAGCACCACTGCAGGTTTTCTATATCCCTTTGACTTTCACATTGACTGTGAAACACAGATATTGCATCGGGATTGATTATGAAGGGATAATTCCCACTGAAGTACAAGAGGAGTGACTCTTCTAATAGTCTATGCTTTGAGCTTCTCCTGCGAGATCAGTATTAGATTCCGAAGCACCACTGCAAGTTTTCTATATCCCTTGGACTTTCACATTGACTATGGAACACAGATATTGCGTCACGATTGAATACGAAGGGCACAATGCCCACTTAATTACAAGAGGAGTGATTCTTTAAGTAATCTGTGTTTGAGCTTCTCCTGAGAGACCAATATTTGGTTCCGAAGCACCACTGCAGGTTTTCTATTACCCTTGGAATTTCACATTGACAATGGAACACAGATATTGCATCGGGATTTAATACGAAAGGGACAATGCCCACTTAAGTACAAGAGGAGTGACTCTTCTAACAGTCTGTGCTATGAGCTTCTCCTGGGAGACCAGAATTAGACTCCGAAGCCTCACTACAGCTTTTCCATATAGCTTGGACTTTCACAATGACAATGAAACATAGTTATTGCAGCGGGATTGCATACAAAAGGGACAATGCCCACTTAAGTGCAAGAGGTGAGACTCTTCAAATAGTCCGTGCTTTGAGCTTCTCCTGGGAGATCAGTACTAGATTCCGAAACACCACTGCAGGTTTTCTATATCCCATGAAATTTCACATTGACTGTGGACCACAGATATTGCATTGGGATTGAATACGAATGGGACAATACCGACTCAAGTACAAGAGGAGTGACTCTTCTAATAGTCTATGCTTTGAGCTTCTCTTTGGGGGGGGGGGGGACCAGTAGTAGATTCCTAAGTACCACTGCTGGTTTACTATTTGCCTTGGACCTTCACATTTATCATGAAACATAGATATTGCGTCACGATTGAATACGAAGGGCACAATGCCCACTTAATTACAAGAGGAGTGATTCTTTAAGTAATCTGTGTTTGAGCTTCTCCTGAGAGACCAATATTTGGTTCCGAAGCACCACTGCAGGTTTTCTATTACCCTTGGAATTTCACATTGACAATGGAACACAGATATTGCATCGGGATTGAATACGAAAGGGACAATGCCCACTTAAGTACAAGAGGGGTGTCTCTTCTAATAGTCTGTGCTTTGAGCATCTCCTGGGTGACCAGTATTAGATTTCGAAGCACCACTGCAGGTTTTCTATATTCCTTGGACTTTCACATTGACCATGGAACACAGATATTGCATCGGGATTGAATAGGAAAGGGACAATGCCCAATTAAGTGTAAGAGGAGTGACTCCTCTAATAGTTTGTGCTTTGAGATTCTCCTGGGAGACCAGTATTAGACTCCGAAGCACCACTACAAGTTTTCTATATAGCTTGGACTTTCACATTGACAACGAAACACAGTTATTGCATCGTAATTGAATACGAAAGGGTCAATGCCCACTTAAGTACAAGACGAGTTACTCTTCTAATAGTCTGTGCTTTGAGCTTCTCCTGGGATACCACATAATGGATTATACTGTAAATGATAAAAATATGTGAATGCAGCTTGCCGCTAACTTGGTGTAATGTCTCTCACACATAAACCTGTACAGTAAAGTAAGGGCCTCCTGTTTTATCTTTAGGCTGATCCGTGATGAGACAGGCAAGCAATTATACTAATGGAGGATTCTGCATATTTTCTCTTATGTCATTCGCTCTGTCTCCCTTTCTGTCTCGCACTCTCTCTCTCTGTCCTTTATCTATATACAGTTTTAAATATAATATTTCATTACGTGAACTCAGCCCAGTAGTATCTCTGGTGGAGCCCTTAGTCTTAATATTCAGCGGCTGGCTTGCTGTAAAAGATCCTTATATCTATTATTATTGTTAAGCACTGCATTCAGTTTGGAAAATCGATCGTTTGAACAATTCGTTCATTTTACGACAGATCTAGAATTTCAGATGTGTCCGAAGTCTTTTTGGACGACTTCATAAAAATCTCGTGATTGCAGGCTCTCTTCGTCACAACTGAAACTTCCCCACTAATTACAGGGCCAACACAATCATCAATGATTCAGACAGAGAACCCATTCGTTATTCACTCTAGAGTAAAAGGGTCACAAACTTTATTTCTGAGGAAAATTGTATATTCAATCCATCTCCATTACATGTTCCGTTTTCTGTTGATTCCAAGTCTTACTTAATTTGCGTTTACAGTTTTTCTCTCTCTTCAAATAACCCGCTAGTGGCACAAACGTTAATAGCTCGCTTTAGCGAGAAGAAGAGCAAATATGTCTCTTTTAGCAACCCGACAATCTTCCAACAGATACTTCCGAAGCTCTCCTCGTTATCCGTCCCTAACAACCATGGAGAATACATATCTGTCTCCGATCTTCCAAAGAATAAACGTACTTGAAAAATACCTTGGCGTCGACGAGCTGTCGGCGCATATAATACTAGAAAATCCGATCAGATACTTTCCAAAAGTGAATGATTGTGGATGATTTGATAGATAATTATTAATTATTGCGTGGTAGAGGGTAATTATCCGTGGGGAGATTACAACCAATATTAGGTTCCGAAGCAGCACTGCATGCTTTCTATACCCCTTGGACTTTCCCATTGACAATGAAACACAGATATTGCATCGGGATTGAATACGAAAGGTACAATGCCCACTTAAGTGGAAGAGGAGTGACTCTTCCAATAGTCTGTGTTTTGAGCTTCCCCTGGGAGAC
Source organism: Schistocerca americana (assembly GCF_021461395.2). Taxonomy (NCBI): domain Eukaryota; kingdom Metazoa; phylum Arthropoda; class Insecta; order Orthoptera; family Acrididae; genus Schistocerca; species Schistocerca americana. The sequence continues at coordinate 720,807,608 of NC_060123.1, forward strand.
CAGTATTATATTCCGAAGCACCACTGCAGGTTTTTCTATAACCTTTGTACTTTCACATTGACCATAGAGCAGAGATATTGCATCGGGATTTAATACGAAAGGGACAATGCCCAATTAAGTACAAATGGAATGACTCTTCTAATAGTCTGTGCTTTGAGCCTCTCCTGGGAGACCAGTATTATACTCCGAAGCACCACTACAAGTTTTCTATATAGTTTGGACTTTCACATTGACAGTGAAACACAGTTATTGCATCGGGATTTAATACGAAAGGGTCAATGCCCACTTAAGTACAAGACGAGTTACTCTTCTAATAGTCCGTGCTTCGAGCTTCTCCTGGGTGACCAGTATTAGGTTCCGAAGCAGCACTGTATGTTTTCCATATCCCTTGGACTTTCACATTGTTAATGAAACACCGATATTGCATCGGGATTGAATACGAAAGGGACAATGCCCACTTAAGTACAAGAGGTAAGACTCTGCTAATAGTCTGTGCTTTGAGCTTCTCCTGGGAGATCAGTACTAGATTCCGAAGCACCACTGCAGGTTTTCTATATCCCATGGAATTTCACATTGACCGTGGACCACGGATATTGCATCGGGATTGAATACGACAAAGACAATGGCCACTTAAGTACAAGAGGAGTGACTCTTCCAATAGTCAATGCTTTGCGCATCTCGTGGGAGATCAGTATTAGATTCCGAAGCACCACAGCAGGTTTTCTATTTCCCTTGGACGTTCACATTGACCATGAACCACAGATATTGCATCGGGATTGAATACGAAAGAGACAATAACCACTTAAGTAAAGGAGGAGTGTCTCTTCTAATAGTCTGTGTTTTGAGATTCTCCTGGGAGACCAGTTACATTAAGAAGCACCACTGCAGGATTTCTATATCCCTTGGACTTTCACATTGACCATGGAACACAGATATTGCATCGGTATAGAATACGAAATGGACAATGCCCACTTAAGTACAAGAGGAGTGACTCTTCTAATAGTCTATGCTTTAAGCTTCACGTGGGAGACCAGTATTTGATTCCGAAGCACCACTGCAGGTTTTCTATATCCCTGGGACTTTCACATTGACCATGGAACACAGATATTGCATCGGGATTGAATACTCAAGGGACAATGCCCACGTAAGTACATGAGGAGTGGCTCTTCTAATAGTCTGTGCGTTGAGCTTGTCCTGGGAGACCAGTTTAGATTCTGATGCAACACTACAGTCTTTCTATATCCCCTGGAAATTCACAATGACCATGGAACACAGATATTGCATCAGGATTGAATACGAAAGGCACAATGCCCACTTAGGTAAAAGAGGAGTAACTCTTCTAATAGTTTGTGCTTTGAGCTTCTTCTGGGAGACCAGTATATGATTCCGATGCACCACTGCAGGTCTCTATATCCCTTGGACTTTCACATTGACCATGGAACACAGATATTGCATCGGGATTGAATACGAAATGGACAATGCCCAGTTAAATACAAGAGGAGTGACTCTTATAATAGTCTGTGTTTTGAGCTTCTCCTGGGCGACCAGTATTAGATTCCGAAGCACCACTACAGCTTTTCTATGTAGACTGGACTATCGCATTAACCATGGAACAAAGATATTGCATCGGGATTGAATACGAAATGAACAATGCCCACTTATGTACAAGAGGATTGACTCATCTAATAGACTGTGCTTTGAGCGTCTCCTGCGAGACCAGGATTAGATTCCGAAGCACCACTGCTGGATTTCTATATCCCTAGGACTTTCACATTGACCATGGAACACAGATATTGCATCGGAACTGAATACGAAAGGGACAATGCCCACTTAAGTACAAGAGAAGTGCCGCTTCTAATAGTCTGTGCTTTGAGCTTCTCCTGGGAGACCAGTATTAGATTCCGAAGCACCACTGCGGGTTTCCTATATCCCTTGGAATTTCACATTGACCATGGAACACAGATATTGCATCGGGATTGAATACGAAAGGGACAATGCCCACTTAAGTACAAGAGGAGTGACTCTTCTAATAGTCTGTTCTTTGAGCTTCTCCTGGGAGACGAGTTTTAGATTTCGAAGCACCACTGCAGGTTTTCTGTATCCCTTGGACATTCTCCTTGACCATGGAACACAGAAATTGCATCGGGATTGAATACAAAAGGGACAATACGCACTTAAGTACAAGAGGAGTGACTTTGCTAATAGTCTGTGGTTTGAGCTTCTCCTGGGAGACCACTATTACATTCCGAAGCACCACTGCAAGTTTTCTATATCCCTTTGACTTTCACATTGACTGTGAAACACAGATATTGCATCGGGATTGATTATGAAGGGATAATTCCCACTGAAGTACAAGAGGAGTGACTCTTCTAATAGTCTATGCTTTGAGCTTCTCCTGCGAGATCAGTATTAGATTCCGAAGCACCACTGCAAGTTTTCTATATCCCTTGGACTTTCACATTGACTATGGAACACAGATATTGCGTCACGATTGAATACGAAGGGCACAATGCCCACTTAATTACAAGAGGAGTGATTCTTTAAGTAATCTGTGTTTGAGCTTCTCCTGAGAGACCAATATTTGGTTCCGAAGCACCACTGCAGGTTTTCTATTACCCTTGGAATTTCACATTGACAATGGAACACAGATATTGCATCGGGATTTAATACGAAAGGGACAATGCCCACTTAAGTACAAGAGGAGTGACTCTTCTAACAGTCTGTGCTATGAGCTTCTCCTGGGAGACCAGAATTAGACTCCGAAACCTCACTACAGCTTTTCCATATAGCTTGGACTTTCACATTGACAATGAAACATAGTTATTGCAGCGGGATTGCATACAAAAGGGACAATGCCCACTTAAGTGCAAGAGGTGAGACTCTTCAAATAGTCCGTGCTTTGAGCTTCTCCTGGGAGATCAGTACTAGATTCCGAAACACCACTGCAGGTTTTCTATATCCCATGAAATTTCACATTGACTGTGGACCACAGATATTGCATTGGGATTGAATACGAATGGGACAATACCGACTCAAGTACAAGAGGAGTGACTCTTCTAATAGTCTATGCTTTGAGCTTCTCTTTGGGGGGGGGGGACCAGTAGTAGATTCCTAAGTACCACTGCTGGTTTACTATTTGCCTTGGACCTTCACATTTATCATGAAACATAGATATTGCGTCACGATTGAATACGAAGGGCACAATGCCCACTTAATTACAAGAGGAGTGATTCTTTAAGTAATCTGTGTTTGAGCTTCTCCTGAGAGACCAATATTTGGTTCCGAAGCACCACTGCAGGTTTTCTATTACCCTTGGAATTTCACATTGACAATGGAACACAGATATTGCATCGGGATTGAATACGAAAGGGACAATGCCCACTTAAGTACAAGAGGGGTGTCTCTTCTAATAGTCTGTGCTTTGAGCATCTCCTGGGTGACCAGTATTAGATTTCGAAGCACCACTGCAGGTTTTCTATATTCCTTGGACTTTCACATTGACCATGGAACACAGATATTGCATCGGGATTGAATAGGAAAGGGACAATGCCCAATTAAGTGTAAGAGGAGTGACTCCTCTAATAGTTTGTGCTTTGAGATTCTCCTGGGAGACCAGTATTAGACTCCGAAGCACCACTACAAGTTTTCTATATAGCTTGGACTTTCACATTGACAACGAAACACAGTTATTGCATCGTAATTGAATACGAAAGGGTCAATGCCCACTTAAGTACAAGACGAGTTACTCTTCTAATAGTCTGTGCTTTGAGCTTCTCCTGGGATACCACATAATGGATTATACTGTAAATGATAAAAATATGTGAATGCAGCTTGCCGCTAACTTGGTGTAATGTCTCTCACACATAAACCTGTACAGTAAAGTAAGGGCCTCCTGTTTTATCTTTAGGCTGATCCATGATGAGACAGGCAAGCAATTATACTAATGGAGGATTCTGCATATTTTCTCTTATGTCATTCGCTCTGTCTCTCTTTCTCTCTCGCACTCTCTCTCTCTGTCCTTTATCTATATACAGTTTTAAATATAATATTTCATTACGTGAACTCAGCCCAGTAGTATCTCTGGTGGAGCCCTTAGTCTTAATATTCAGCGGCTGGCTTGCTGTAAAAGATCCTTATATCTATTATTATTGTTAAGCACTGCATTCAGTCGGGAAAATCGATCGTTTGAACAATTCGTTCATTTTACGACAGATCTAGAATTTCAGATGTGTCCGAAGTCTTTTTGGACGACTTCATAAAAATCTCGTGATTGCAGGCTCTCTTCGTCACAACTGAAACTTCCCCACTAATTACAGGGCCAACACAATCATCAATGATTCAGACAGAGAACCCATTCGTTATTCACTCTAGAGTAAAAGGGTCACAAACTTTATTTCTGAGGAAAATTGTATATTCAATCCATCTCCATTACATGTTCCGTTTTCTGTTGATTCCAAGTCTTACTTAATTTGCGTTTACAGTTTTTCTCTCTCTTCAAATAACCCGCTAGTGGCACAAACGTTAATAGCTCGCTTTAGCGAGAAGAAGAGCAAATATGTCTCTTTTAGCAACCCGACAATCTTCCAACAGATACTTCCGAAGCTCTCCTCGTTATCCGTCCCTAACAACCATGGAGAATACATATCTGTCTCCGATCTTCCAAAGAATAAACGTACTTGAAAAATACCTTGGCGTCGACGAGCTGTCGGCGCATATAATACTAGAAAATCCGATCAGATACTTTCCAAAAGTGAATGATTGTGGATGATTTGATAGATAATTATTAATTATTGCGTGGTAGAGGGTAATTATCCGTGGGGAGATTACAACCAATATTAGGTTCCGAAGCAGCACTGCATGCTTTCTATACCCCTTGGACTTTCCCATTGACAATGAAACACAGATATTGCATCGGGATTGAATACGAAAGGTACAATGCCCACTTAAGTGGAAGAGGAGTGACTCTTCCAATAGTCTGTGTTTTGAGCTTCCCCTGGGAGACCAGTATTATATTCCGAAGCACCACTGCAGGTTTTTCTATAACCTTTGTACTTTCACATTGACCATAGAGCAGAGATATTGCATCGGGATTTAATACGAAAGGGACAATGCCCAATTAAGTACAAATGGAATGACTCTTCTAATAGTCTGTGCTTTGAGCCTCTCTTGGGAGACCAGTATTATACTCCGAAGCACCACTACAAGTTTTCTATATAGTTTGGACTTTCACATTGACAGTGAAACACAGTTATTGCATCGGGATTTAATACGAAAGGGTCAATGCCCACTTAAGTACAAGACGAGTTACTCTTCTAATAGTCCGTGCTTCGAGCTTCTCCTGGGTGACCAGTATTAAGTTCCGAAGCAGCAATGTATGTTTTCCATATCCCTTGGACTTTCACATTGTTAATGAAACACCGATTTTGCATCGGGATTGAATACGAAAGGGACAATGCCCACTTAAGTACAAGAGGTAAGACTCTGCTAATAGTCTGTGCTTTGAGCTTCTCCTGGGAGATCAGTACTGGATTCCGAAGCACCACTGCAGGTTTTCTATATCCCATGGAATTTCACATTGACCGTGGACCACGGATATTGCATCGGGATTGAATACGACAAAGACAATGGCCACTTAAGTACAAGAGGAGTGACTCTTCTAATAGTCAATGATTTGCGCATCTCGTGGGAGATCAGTATTAGATTCCGAAGCACCACAGCAGGTTTTCTATTTCCCTTGGACGTTCACATTGACCATGAACCACAGATATTGCATCGGGATTGAATACGAAAGAGACAATAACCACTTAAGTAAAGGAGGAGTGTCTCTTCTAATAGTCTGTGTTTTGAGATTCTCCTGGGAGACCAGTTACATTAAGAAGCACCACTGCAGGATTTCTATATCCCTTGGACTTTCACATTGACCATGGAACACAGATATTGCATCGGTATAGAATACGAAATGGACAATGCCCACTTAAGTACAAGAGGAGTGACTCTTCTAATAGTCTATGCTTTAAGCTTCACGTGGGAGACCAGTATTTGATTCCGAAGCACCACTGCAGGTTTTCTATATCCCTGGGACTATCACATTGACCATGGAACACAGATATTGCATCGGGATTGAATACTCAAGGGACAATGCCCACGTAAGTACATGAGGAGTGGCTCTTCTAATAGTCTGTGCGTTGAGCTTGTCCTGGGAGACCAGTTTAGATTCTGATGCAACACTACAGTCTTTCTATATCCCCTGGAAATTCACAATGACCATGGAACACAGATATTGCATCAGGATTGAATACGAAAGGCACAATGCCCACTTAGGTAAAAGAGGAGTAACTCTTCTAATAGTTTGTGCTTTGAGCTTCTTCTGGGAGACCAGTATATGATTCCGATGCACCACTGCAGGTTTTCTATATCCCTTGGACTTTCACATTGACCATGGAACACAGATATTGCATCGGGATTGAATACGAAATGGACAATGCCCAGTTAAATACAAGAGGAGTGACTCTTATAATAGTCTATGTTTTGAGCTTCTCCTGGGCGACCAGTATTAGATTCCGAAGCACCACTACAGCTTTTCTATGTAGACTGGACTATCGCATTAACCATGGAACAAAGAATTGCATCGGGATTGAATACGAAATGGACAATGCCCACTTATGTACAAGAGGATTGACTCATCTAATAGACTGTGCTTCGAGCTTCTCCTGGGAGACCAGTATTAGTTTCCGAAGCACCACTGCAGGTTTTTGATATCAGTTGGAGTATCACATTGACCATGGAACACAGAAATTGCATCGGGATTGAATACGAAAGGCACAATGCCCACTTAAGTACAAGAGGAGCGACTCTTCTAATAGTTTGTGCTTTGAGCTTCTCCTGGGAGACCAGTATAAGATTCCCATGCACCACTGCACGTTTTCTATATCGCTTGGACTTTCTCATTGACCGTGAGACACAGATATTGCATTGGGATTGAATACCAAAGCGACAATGCCCACTTAAGTAGATGAGGAGTGGCTTTTCTAATAGTCTGTGCTTTGAGCTATTCCTGGGAGAACAGTAATAGATTCCGAAGAACCACTGCAGGTACTCTATATCCCTTGGACTTTCTCATTGACGAAGGAACACAGATATGGCATCAGGATTGAATACGAAAGGCACAATGCTTACATAAGTACAAGGGGATTGACTCTTCTAATAATCTGTGTTTAAGCTTCTGCTGGGAGACCAGTATTAGATTCTGAAGCATAACTACAGGTTTTCTTCATAGCTTGGACTTTCACATTGACCGTGGAACACAGATATTGCATCGGGATTGAATACGAAAGGGACAATGCCCACTTAAGTACAAGAGGAGTGACTCTTCTAATTATCAGTTTTTGTGCTGCTCCTGGAAAATCAGTGTTAGATTCTGTTGCTCCACTGCAGGTTTTCTATATCCCTTGGAATTTCACATTGACCATGGACCACAGATATTGCATCGGGATTGAATACTCTTCTAATAGTCTGTGCTTTGAGCTTCTACTGGGAGACCAGTATTAGATTCCGATGCACCACTGCAGGTTATCGGTATCCCTTGGACTCTCACATTGACCATGGAATACAGATATTTCATCGGGATTGAATACGAAAGTGACAATGCCAACTTAAGGGCAAGAGGAGTGACTCTGCAATTAGTCTGTGCTTTGAGCTTCTCCTGGGATACCAGTACTTGATTCCGAAGCACCACTACAGCTTATCTATATAGCTTGGACTTTCACATAGACCATGGAACACAGATATTGAATCGGGATTGAATACAAAAGGGACAATGCCCACTTAAGTACAAAAGGAGTGACTCTTCTAATAGTCTTATGTTTGAGCGTCTCCTGGGAGACCAGTATTAGATTCCGAAGCACCACTGCATGAAATCTATATCCCTTGGACTTTCACATTGACCATGGAACACAGATATTTCATCGGGATTTAATACGAAACGGACAATGCCCACTTAAGCACAAGCGGAGTGACTCTTCTAATAGTCTGTGCTTTGAGCTTATCCTGAGAGACCAGTAGTAGATTCTGAAGCATACTGAAGGTTTTCTACATCCCTCGGACTTTCACATTGACAATGAAACACAGATATAGAATCGCGATTGAATACGGAAGGGATAAAGCCAACTTAAGGTTAATGGGAGTGACTCTTCTAATTGTGTGTGCTTTGTGCCTCTCCTGGGAGACCAGTATTAGATTCTGAAGAACCACTGCAGGTTTCCTATATCTCTTGTACTTTCATATTGACCATGGAACACAGATATTTTATCGGGACTGAATACCAAAGGGACATTGCCCACATAAGTACAAGAAGAGTGACTCTTCTAATAGTCTGTGTTTTGGGCATCTCCTGGGACAAGAGTATTAGATTCCGATGCACCACTGCCGGTTTTCTATATCCCTTGGACTTTCAAATTCACCGTGGAACTTAGATATTGCATCGGGATTGAATACGAAAGGGACAATGCCCACTTAAGTACAAGAGGAGTGACTCTTCTAATAGGCTGTGCTTTGAGCTTCTCCTGGGAGAATTGTTTTAGATTTCGAAGCACCACTGCAGGTTTTCTATATCCCTTGGACTTTCGCATTGACCATGGAACACAGAAATTTCATCAGGATTGAATACGTAAAGGACAATGCCCACTTAAGTAGAAGAGGAGTGACTCTTCTAATAGTCTGTGCTTACAGCTTCTCCTAGAAGACAAGTATTATATTCCGAAGCACCACTGTAGGTTTTCTATATCCCTTTGACTTTCACATTAAACATGGAACACAGATATTGCATCGGGATTGAATGCTAAAGGGACAATGCCCTCTTAAGTACAAGAGGAGTGACTCATCTATTAGTCTGTGGTTTGAGCTTCTCCTGGGAGACCAGTTTTAGATTCCGGAGCACCACTGCAGGTTTTCTATATCCCATGGAGTATCACATTGATCATGGAACACAGATATTTCATTGCGAAGGAATACGGAAGGGACAATGCTCACTTCAAAACAAGAGGAGTGACTCTTCTAATAGTCTGTGCTTTGAGGTTTTCCTGGACACAAGTATTAGATTCCGACGCACCACTGCACGTTTTCTATATCCCTTGGACTTTCACATTGACCGTGAAACACTAATATTGCATCATGATTGAATACGAAATGCACAATGCCCACTTAAGTACAAGAGGAGTGACTCTTCCAACAGTCTATGCTTAGAGCTTCTCCTGGGATACCAGTATTAGATTCCGAAGCACCACTGCAGGTTTTCTATATCCCTTGGACTTTCACGTTTACAATGAAACACAGATATTAAATCGGGATTGAATACGGTAGGGACAATGCCAACTTAAGTACAATAGGAGTGACTCTTCTAATAGTCTGTGCTTTGAGCTTCCCCTGGGAGACCAGTATATGAGATTCCGATGCACCACTGCAGGTCTTCTATATCCCTTGGACTTTCACATTCACCGTGAAACAGAGATATTGCATCGGGATTGAATATGTAAAGGACAATGCCCACTTAAGTACAAGAGGAGTGACTATTCTAATAGTCTGTTCTTTGAGCTTCTCCTGGGAAACCAGTATTAGATCCCTGAAGCACCACTGCTGGTTTTCTATTTCGCATGGAATTTGACATTGACAATGAAATAGAGATATTGCATCGGGATTGAATACGGAAGGGACAATGCCAACATAAGTACAATAGGAGTGACTCTTCTAATAGTCTGTGCTTTGAGCCTCTCCTGGGAGACCAGTATTAGATTCTGAAGCACCGCTGCTGGTTTTCTATATCCCTTGGACTTTCACTTTGACCATGGAACACAGGTATTGCATCGGGATTGAATACGAGAGAGACAATGCCCACTTAAGTACAAGAGGAGTGACTCCTCTGATAGTCTGTGCATTGAGCTTCCCCTGGGAGACCAGTATGAGATTCCGATGCACCACTGCAGGTTCACTATATCGCTTGGACTTTCAGATTGACCGTGAAACACAGATATTGCATCGGGATTGAATACCAATAAAACAATGCCCACTTAAGTACATGAGGAGTGACTCTTGTAAAAGTCTGCGATTTGCGATTCTCCTGTTAGAACAGTTTGAAATTCCGAAGACCACTGCCGGTTTTCTATATCCCTTGGACTTTCTCATTGACCATGGAACACAGATATTGCATCATGATTGAATACGAAGGGCACAATGCTTAGTTAAGTACAAGAGGGGTGACTCTTCTGATAATCATTGTTTGAGCTTCTCCTGGGAGACCTACATTACATTCTGAAGCACCATACAGGTTTTGTTTACAGCTTGGACTTTCACATTGACCATGGAACACAGATATTGCACCGGGATTGAATACGGAAGGGACAATGCCCACTTAAGTACAAGAGAAGTGCCTCTTCTAAAAGTCTGTGCTTTGAGCTTCTCCTAGGAGACAAGTATTAGATTCCGAAGCACCACTGCAGGTTCTCTATATCCTTCGGACTTTCACATTGACCGTGGAACACAGATATTGCATCGGGATTGAATAATAAAGGGACAACGCCCACATAAGTACAAGAGGAGCGACTCATCTAATGGTCTGTGGTTTGAGCTTCTCCTGGGAGACCAGTTTTAGATTCCGAAGCACCACTGCAGGTTTTCTATATCCCATGGAGTATCACATTGATCATGGAACACAGATATTTCATTGGGATGGAATACGGAAGGGACAATGCCCACTTCAATACAAGTGGAGTGACTCTTCTAATAGTCTGTGCTTTGAGCTTCTCCTGGGAGACCAGTATTAGATCCCGAAACACCAATGCAGGTTTTCTATATTCCTTAGACTTTCACATTGGCCATCGAACACAGATATTGCATCGGGATTAAATACGAAAGGGACAATGCCTACTTAAGTACAAGAGAAGTGCCTCTTCTAATAGTCTGTGCTTTGAGCTTCTCCTGCGAGACCAGTGTTAGATTCCGAAGCACCACTACAGCTTATCCATATAGTTTGGACTTTCACATTAACCATGGAAAACATATATTGCATCGGGATAGGATACGGAAGGGACAATGCCAACTTAAGTACAATAGGAGTGACTCTTCTAATAGTCTGTGCTTTGAGCCTCTCCTGGGAGACCAGTATTAGATTCTGAAGCACCCCTGCTGGTTTTCTATATCCCTTGGACTTTCACATTGACCATGGAACACAGATATTGCATCGGGATTGAATACGAGAGAGACAATGCCCACTTAAGTACAAGAGGAGTGACTCTTCTAATAGTCTGTGCTTTGAGCTTCCCCTAGGAGACCAGTATGAGATTCCGATGCACCACTGCAGGTTTTCTACATCCCTTGGACTTTCACATTGACAATGAAACAGAGATATTGCATCGGGATTGAATACGAAAGGGACAATGCCCACTAAAGTACTGGAAGTGAGACTCTTCTAATGGTCTGTGCTTTGAGCTTCTCCTGGGAGACCAGTATTAGATCCCGAAACACCACTGCAGGTTTTCTATTTCCCTTGGAATTTCACATTGGCCATGGAACACAGAAATTGCATCGGGATAGATTACGAAAGGCACAATGCCCACTTTAGTACAAGAGGAGTGACTCTTCTAATAGTCTGTGCTTTGAGCTCTCTCCTCGGAGACCAGTACTAGATTCCGAAGCACCACTGCAGGTTTTCTATATCCCTTGGACTCTCACATTGTCATGGAACACAGATATTGAATCGGGATTGAATACGAAAGGGACAATGCCCACTTAAGTAAAAGAGGAGTGACGCTTCTAATAGTCTGTGCTTTGAGCTTCTCCTGGGAAACCAGTATTAGATTCCGAAGCACCACTGCAGGTTTTCTATATCTCTTAGACTTTCACATTGGCCATCGAACACAGATATTGCATCGGGATTAAATACGAAAGGGACAATGCCCACTTAAGTACAAGAGAAGTGCCTCTTCTAATAGTCTGTGCTTTGAGCTTCTCCTGAGAGACCAGTATTAGATTCCGAAGCACCACTACAGCTTATCCATATAGTTTGGACTTTCACATTGGCCATGGAACACCGATATTGCATCGGAACTGAATACGAAAGGGACAATGCCCACTTAAGTACAAGAGAAGTGCCGCTTCTAATAGTCTGTGCTTTGAGCTTCTCCTGGGAGACCAGTATTAGATTCCGAAGCACCACTGCGGGTTTCCTATATCCCTTGGAATTTCACATTGACCATGGAACACAGATATTGCATCGGGATTGAATACGAAAGGGACAATGCCCACTTAAGTACAAGAGGAGTGACTCTTCTAATAGTCTGTTCTTTGAGCTTCTCCTGGGAGACGAGTTTTAGATTTCGAAGCACCACTGCAGGTTTTCTGTATCCCTTGGACATTCCCCTTGACCATGGAACACAGAAATTGCATCGGGATTGAATACAAAAGGGACAATACGCACTTAAGTACAAGAGGAGTGACTTTTCTAATAGTCTGTGGTTTGAGCTTCTCCTGGGAGACCACTATTACATTCCGAAGCACCACTGCAGGTTTTCTATATCCCTTTGACTTTCACATTGACTGTGAAACACAGATATTGCATCGGGATTGATTATGAAGGGATAATTCCCACTGAAGTACAAGAGGAGTGACTCTTCTAATAGTCTATGCTTTGAGCTTCTCCTGCGAGATCAGTATTAGATTCCGAAGCACCACTGCAAGTTTTCTATATCCCTTGGACTTTCACATTGACTATGGAACACAGATATTGCGTCACGATTGAATACGAAGGGCACAATGCCCACTTAATTACAAGAGGAGTGATTCTTTAAGTAATCTGTGTTTGAGCTTCTCCTGAGAGACCAATATTTGGTTCCGAAGCACCACTGCAGGTTTTCTATTACCCTTGGAATTTCACATTGACAATGGAACACAGATATTGCATCGGGATTTAATACGAAAGGGACAATGCCCACTTAAGTACAAGAGGAGTGACTCTTCTAACAGTCTGTGCTATGAGCTTCTCCTGGGAGACCAGAATTAGACTCCGAAGCCTCACTACAGCTTTTCCATATAGCTTGGACTTTCACAATGACAATGAAACATAGTTATTGCAGCGGGATTGCATACAAAAGGGACAATGCCCACTTAAGTGCAAGAGGTGAGACTCTTCAAATAGTCCGTGCTTTGAGCTTCTCCTGGGAGATCAGTACTAGATTCCGAAACACCACTGCAGGTTTTCTATATCCCATGAAATTTCACATTGACTGTGGACCACAGATATTGCATTGGGATTGAATACGAATGGGACAATACCGACTCAAGTACAAGAGGAGTGACTCTTCTAATAGTCTATGCTTTGAGCTTCTCTTTGGGGGGGGGGGGGGACCAGTAGTAGATTCCTAAGTACCACTGCTGGTTTACTATTTGCCTTGGACCTTCACATTTACCATGAAACATAGATATTGCGTCACGATTGAATACGAAGGGCACAATGCCCACTTAATTACAAGAGGAGTGATTCTTTAAGTAATCTGTGTTTGAGCTTCTCCTGAGAGACCAATATTTGGTTCCGAAGCACCACTGCAGGTTTTCTATTACCCTTGGAATTTCACATTGACAATGGAACACAGATATTGCATCGGGATTGAATACGAAAGGGACAATGCCCACTTAAGTACAAGAGGGGTGTCTCTTCTAATAGTCTGTGCTTTGAGCATCTCCTGGGTGACCAGTATTAGATTTCGAAGCACCACTGCAGGTTTTCTATATTCCTTGGACTTTCACATTGACCATGGAACACAGATATTGCATCGGGATTGAATAGGAAAGGGACAATGCCCAATTAAGTGTAAGAGGAGTGACTCCTCTAATAGTTTGTGCTTTGAGATTCTCCTGGGAGACCAGTATTAGACTCCGAAGCACCACTACAAGTTTTCTATATAGCTTGGACTTTCACATTGACAACGAAACACAGTTATTGCATCGTAATTGAATACGAAAGGGTCAATGCCCACTTAAGTACAAGACGAGTTACTCTTCTAATAGTCTGTGCTTTGAGCTTCTCCTGGGATACCACATAATGGATTATACTGTAAATGATAAAAATATGTGAATGCAGCTTGCCGCTAACTTGGTGTAATGTCTCTCACACATAAACCTGTACAGTAAAGTAAGGGCCTCCTGTTTTATCTTTAGGCTGATCCGTGATGAGACAGGCAAGCAATTATACTAATGGAGGATTCTGCATATTTTCTCTTATGTCATTCGCTCTGTCTCCCTTTCTCTCTCGCACTCTCTCTCTCTGTCCTTTATCTATATACAGTTTTAAATATAATATTTCATTACGTGAACTCAGCCCAGTAGTATCTCTGGTGGAGCCCTTAGTCTTAATATTCAGCGGCTGGCTTGCTGTAAAAGATCCTTATATCTATTATTATTGTTAAGCACTGCATTCAGTTTGGAAAATCGATCGTTTGAACAATTCGTTCATTTTACGACAGATCTAGAATTTCAGATGTGTCCGAAGTCTTTTTGGACGACTTCATAAAAATCTCGTGATTGCAGGCTCTCTTCGTCACAACTGAAACTTCCCCACTAATTACAGGGCCAACACAATCATCAATGATTCAGACAGAGAACCCATTCGTTATTCACTCTAGAGTAAAAGGGTCACAAACTTTATTTCTGAGGAAAATTGTATATTCAATCCATCTCCATTACATGTTCCGTTTTCTGTTGATTCCAAGTCTTACTTAATTTGCGTTTACAGTTTTTCTCTCTCTTCAAATAACCCGCTAGTGGCACAAACGTTAATAGCTCGCTTTAGCGAGAAGAAGAGCAAATATGTCTCTTTTAGCAACCCGACAATCTTCCAACAGATACTTCCGAAGCTCTCCTCGTTATCCGTCCCTAACAACCATGGAGAATACATATCTGTCTCCGATCTTCCAAAGAATAAACGTACTTGAAAAATACCTTGGCGTCGACGAGCTGTCGGCGCATATAATACTAGAAAATCCGATCAGATACTTTCCAAAAGTGAATGATTGTGGATGATTTGATAGATAATTATTAATTATTGCGTGGTAGAGGGTAATTATCCGTGGGGAGATTACAACCAATATTAGGTTCCGAAGCAGCACTGCATGCTTTCTATACCCCTTGGACTTTCCCATTGACAATGAAACACAGATATTGCATCAGGATTGAATACGAAAGGTACAATGCCCACTTAAGTGGAAGAGGAGTGACTCTTCCAATAGTCTGTGTTTTGAGCTTCCCCTGGGAGACCAGTATTATATTCCGAAGCACTACTGCAGGTTTTTCTATAACCTTTGTACTTTCACATTGACCATAGAGCAGAGATATTGCATCGGGATTTAATACGAAATGGACAATGCCCAATTAAGTACAAATGGAATGACTCTTCTAATAGTCTGTGCTTTGAGCCTCTCCTGGGAGACCAGTATTATACTCCGAAGCACCACTACAAGTTTTCTATATAGTTTGGACTTTCACATTGACAGTGAAACACAGTTATTGCATCGGGATTTAATACGAAAGGGTCAATGCCCACTTAAGTACAAGACGAGTTACTCTTCTAATAGTCCGTGCTTCGAGCTTCTCCTGGGTGACCAGTATTAGGTTCCGAAGCAGCACTGTATGTTTTCCATATCCCTTGGACTTTCACATTGTTAATGAAACACCGATATTGCATCGGGATTGAATACGAAAGGGACAATGCCCACTTAAGTACAAGAGGTAAGACTCTGCTAATAGTCTGTGCTTTGAGCTTCTCCTGGGAGATCAGTACTAGATTCCGAAGCACCACTGCAGGTTTTCTATATCCCATGGAATTTCACATTGACCGTGGACCACGGATATTGCATCGGGATTGAATACGACAAAGACAATGGCCACTTAAGTACAAGAGGAGTGACTCTTCCAATAGTCAATGCTTTGCGCATCTCGTGGGAGATCAGTATTAGATTCCGAAGCACCACAGCAGGTTTTCTATTTCCCTTGGACGTTCACATTGACCATGAACCACAGATATTGCATCGGGATTGAATACGAAAGAGACAATAACCACTTAAGTAAAGGAGGAGTGTCTCTTCTAATAGTCTGTGTTTTGAGATTCTCCTGGGAGACCAGTTACATTAAGAAGCACCACTGCAGGATTTCTATATCCCTTGGACTTTCACATTGACCATGGAACACAGATATTGCATCGGTATAGAATACGAAATGGACAATGCCCACTTAAGTACAAGAGGAGTGACTCTTCTAATAGTCTATGCTTTAAGCTTCACGTGGGAGACCAGTATTTGATTCCGAAGCACCACTGCAGGTTTTCTATATCCCTGGGACTTTCACATTGACCATGGAACACAGATATTGCATCGGGATTGAATACTCAAGGGACAATGCCCACGTAAGTACATGAGGAGTGGCTCTTCTAATAGTCTGTGCGTTGAGCTTGTCCTGGGAGACCAGTTTAGATTCTGATGCAACACTACAGTCTTTCTATATCCCCTGGAAATTCACAATGACCATGGAACACAGATATTGCATCAGGATTGAATACGAAAGGCACAATGCCCACTTAGGTAAAAGAGGAGTAACTCTTCTAATAGTTTGTGCTTTGAGCTTCTTCTGGGAGACCAGTATATGATTCCGATGCACCACTGCAGGTCTCTATATCCCTTGGACTTTCACATTGACCACGGAACACAGATATTGCATCGGGATTGAATACGAAATTGACAATGCCCAGTTAAATACAAGAGGAGTGACTCTTATAATAGTCTGTGTTTTGAGCTTCTCCTGGGCGACCAGTATTAGATTCCGAAGCACCACTACAGCTTTTCTATGTAGACTGGACTATCGCATTAACCATGGAACAAAGATATTGCATCGGGATTGAATACGAAATGAACAATGCCCACTTATGTACAAGAGGATTGACTCATCTAATAGACTGTGCTTTGAGCGTCTCCTGCGAGACCAGGATTAGATTCCGAAGCACCACTGCTGGATTTCTATATCCCTAGGACTTTCACATTGACCATGGAACACAGATATTGCATCGGGATTTAATACAAATGGTATAATGCCCACGTAAGTAGAAGACGAGTGACTCTTCTAATAGTCTGTGCTTTGAGCCTCTCCTGGGAAACCAGTATTAGATTCCGAAGCACCACTGCAGGTTTTCTATATCTCTTAGACTTTCACATTGGCCATGGAACACCGATATTGCATCGGAACTGAATACGAAAGGGACAATGCCCACTTAAGTACAAGAGAAGTGCCGCTTCTAATAGTCTGTGCTTTGAGCTTCTCCTGGGAGACCAGTATTAGATTCCGAAGCACCACTGCGGGTTTCCTATATCCCTTGGAATTTCACATTGACCATGGAACACAGATATTGCATCGGGATTGAATACGAAAGGGACAATGCCCACTTAAGTACAAGAGGAGTGACTCTTCTAATAGTCTGTTCTTTGAGCTTCTCCTGGGAGACGAGTTTTAGATTTCGAAGCACCACTGCAGGTTTTCTGTATCCCTTGGACATTCTCCTTGACCATGGAACACAGAAATTGCATCGGGATTGAATACAAAAGGGACAATACGCACTTAAGTACAAGAGGAGTGACTTTGCTAATAGTCTGTGGTTTGAGCTTCTCCTGGGAGACCACTATTACATTCCGAAGCACCACTGCAAGTTTTCTATATCCCTTTGACTTTCACATTGACTGTGAAACACAGATATTGCATCGGGATTGATTATGAAGGGATAATTCCCACTGAAGTACAAGAGGAGTGACTCTTCTAATAGTCTATGCTTTGAGCTTCTCCTGCGAGATCAGTATTAGATTCCGAAGCACCACTGCAAGTTTTCTATATCCCTTGGACTTTCACATTGACTATGGAACACAGATATTGCGTCACGATTGAATACGAAGGGCACAATGCCCACTTAATTACAAGAGGAGTGATTCTTTAAGTAATCTGTGTTTGAGCTTCTCCTGAGAGACCAATATTTGGTTCCGAAGCACCACTGCAGGTTTTCTATTACCCTTGGAATTTCACATTGACAATGGAACACAGATATTGCATCGGGATTTAATACGAAAGGGACAATGCCCACTTAAGTACAAGAGGAGTGGCTCTTCTAACAGTCTGTGCTATGAGCTTCTCCTGGGAGACCAGAATTAGACTCCGAAACCTCACTACAGCTTTTCCATATAGCTTGGACTTTCACATTGACAATGAAACATAGTTATTGCAGCGGGATTGCATACAAAAGGGACAATGCCCACTTAAGTGCAAGAGGTGAGACTCTTCAAATAGTCCGTGCTTTGAGCTTCTCCTGGGAGATCAGTACTAGATTCCGAAACACCACTGCAGGTTTTCTATATCCCATGAAATTTCACATTGACTGTGGACCACAGATATTGCATTGGGATTGAATACGAATGGGACAATACCGACTCAAGTACAAGAGGAGTGACTCTTCTAATAGTCTATGCTTTGAGCTTCTCTTTGGGGGGGGGGGGACAAGTAGTAGATTCCTAAGTACCACTGCTGGTTTACTATTTGCCTTGGACCTTCACATTTATCATGAAACATAGATATTGCGTCACGATTGAATACGAAGGGCACAATGCCCACTTAATTACAAGAGGAGTGATTCTTTAAGTAATCTGTGTTTGAGCTTCTCCTGAGAGACCAATATTTGGTTCCGAAGCACCACTGCAGGTTTTCTATTACCCTTGGAATTTCACATTGACAATGGAACACAGATATTGCATCGGGATTGAATGCGAAAGGGACAATGCCCACTTAAGTACAAGAGGGGTGTCTCTTCTAATAGTCTGTGCTTTGAGCATCTCCTGGGTGACCAGTATTAGATTTCGAAGCACCACTGCAGGTTTTCTATATTCCTTGGACTTTCACATTGACCATGGAACACAGATATTGCATCGGGATTGAATAGGAAAGGGACAATGCCCAATTAAGTGTAAGAGGAGTGACTCCTCTAATAGTTTGTGCTTTGAGATTCTCCTGGGAGACCAGTATTAGACTCCGAAGCACCACTACAAGTTTTCTATATAGCTTGGACTTTCACATTGACAACGAAACACAGTTATTGCATCGTAATTGAATACGAAAGGGTCAATGCCCACTTAAGTACAAGACGAGTTACTCTTCTAATAGTCTGTGCTTTGAGCTTCTCCTGGGATACCACATAATGGATTATACTGTAAATGATAAAAATATGTGAATGCAGCTTGCCGCTAACTTGGTGTAATGTCTCTCACACATAAACCTGTACAGTAAAGTAAGGGCCTCCTGTTTTATCTTTAGGCTGATCCATGATGAGACAGGCAAGCAATTATACTAATGGAGGATTCTGCATATTTTCTCTTATGTCATTCGCTCTGTCTCTCTTTCTCTCTCGCACTCTCTCTCTCTGTCCTTTATCTATATACAGTTTTAAATATAATATTTCATTACGTGAACTCAGCCCAGTAGTATCTCTGGTGGAGCCCTTAGTCTTAATATTCAGCGGCTGGCTTGCTGTAAAAGATCCTTATATCTATTATTATTGTTAAGCACTGCATTCAGTTGGGAAAATCGATCGTTTGAACAATTCGTTCATTTTACGACAGATCTAGAATTTCAGATGTGTCCGAAGTCTTTTTGGACGACTTCATAAAAATCTCGTGATTGCAGGCTCTCTTCGTCACAACTGAAACTTCCCCACTAATTACAGGGCCAACACAATCATCAATGATTCAGACAGAGAACCCATTCGTTATTCACTCTAGAGTAAAAGGGTCACAAACTTTATTTCTGAGGAAAATTGTATATTCAATCCATCTCCATTACATGTTCCGTTTTCTGTTGATTCCAAGTCTTACTTAATTTGCGTTTACAGTTTTTCTCTCTCTTCAAATAACCCGCTAGTGGCACAAACGTTAATAGCTCGCTTTAGCGAGAAGAAGAGCAAATATGTCTCTTTTAGCAACCCGACAATCTTCCAACAGATACTTCCGAAGCTCTCCTCGTTATCCGTCCCTAACAACCATGGAGAATACATATCTGTCTCCGATCTTCCAAAGAATAAACGTACTTGAAAAATACCTTGGCGTCGACGAGCTGTCGGCGCATATAATACTAGAAAATCCGATCAGATACTTTCCAAAAGTGAATGATTGTGGATGATTTGATAGATAATTATTAATTATTGCGTGGTAGAGGGTAATTATCCGTGGGGAGATTACAACCAATATTAGGTTCCGAAGCAGCACTGCATGCTTTCTATACCCCTTGGACTTTCCCATTGGCAATGAAACACAGATATTGCATCGGGATTGAATACGAAAGGTACAATGCCCACTTAAGTGGAAGAGGAGTGACTCTTCCAATAGTCTGTGTTTTGAGCTTCCCCTGGGAGACCAGTATTATATTCCGAAGCACCACTGCAGGTTTTTCTATAACCTTTGTACTTTCACATTGACCATAGAGCAGAGATATTGCATCGGGATTTAATACGAAAGGGACAATGCCCAATTAAGTACAAATGGAATGACTCTTCTAATAGTCTGTGCTTTGAGCCTCTCTTGGGAGACCAGTATTATACTCCGAAGCACCACTACAAGTTTTCTATATAGTTTGGACTTTCACATTGACAGTGAAACACAGTTATTGCATCGGGATTTAATACGAAAGGGTCAATGCCCACTTAAGTACAAGACGAGTTACTCTTCTAATAGTCCGTGCTTCGAGCTTCTCCTGGGTGACCAGTATTAGGTTCCGAAGCAGCAATGTATGTTTTCCATATCCCTTGGACTTTCACATTGTTAATGAAACACCGATTTTGCATCGGGATTGAATACGAAAGGGACAATGCCCACTTAAGTACAAGAGGTAAGACTCTGCTAATAGTCTGTGCTTTGAGCTTCTCCTGGGAGATCAGTATTAGATTCCGAAGCACCACAGCAGGTTTTCTATTTCCCTTGGACGTTCACATTGACCATGAACCACAGATATTGCATCGGGATTGAATACGAAAGAGACAATAACCACTTAAGTAAAGGAGGAGTGTCTCTTCTAATAGTCTGTGTTTTGAGATTCTCCTGGGAGACCAGTTACATTAAGAAGCACCACTGCAGGATTTCTATATCCCTTGGACTTTCACATTGACCATGGAACACAGATATTGCATCGGTATAGAATACGAAATGGACAATGCCCACTTAAGTACAAGAGGAGTGACTCTTCTAATAGTCTATGCTTTAAGCTTCACGTGGGAGACCAGTATTTGATTCCGAAGCACCACTGCAGGTTTTCTATATCCCTGGGACTATCACATTGACCATGGAACACAGATATTGCATCGGGATTGAATACTCAAGGGACAATGCCCACGTAAGTACATGAGGAGTGGCTCTTCTAATAGTCTGTGCGTTGAGCTTGTCCTGGGAGACCAGTTTAGATTCTGATGCAACACTACAGTCTTTCTATATCCCCTGGAAATTCACAATGACCATGGAACACAGATATTGCATCAGGATTGAATACGAAAGGCACAATGCCCACTTAGGTAAAAGAGGAGTAACTCTTCTAATAGTTTGTGCTTTGAGCTTCTTCTGGGAGACCAGTATATGATTCCGATGCACCACTGCAGGTTTTCTATATCCCTTGGACTTTCACATTGACCATGGAACACAGATATTGCATCGGGATTGAATACGAAATGGACAATGCCCAGTTAAATACAAGAGGAGTGACTCTTATAATAGTCTATGTTTTGAGCTTCTCCTGGGCGACCAGTATTAGATTCCGAAGCACCACTACAGCTTTTCTATGTAGACTGGACTATCGCATTAACCATGGAACAAAGAATTGCATCGGGATTGAATACGAAATGGACAATGCCCACTTATGTACAAGAGGATTGACTCATCTAATAGACTGTGCTTCGAGCTTCTCCTGGGAGACCAGTATTAGTTTCCGAAGCACCACTGCAGGTTTTTGATATCAGTTGGAGTATCACATTGACCATGGAACACAGAAATTGCATCGGGATTGAATACGAAAGGCACAATGCCCACTTAAGTACAAGAGGAGTGACTCTTCTAATAGTTTGTGCTTTGAGCTTCTCCTGGGAGACCAGTATAAGATTCCCATGCACCACTGCACGTTTTCTATATCGCTTGGACTTTCTCATTGACCGTGAGACACAGATATTGCATTGGGATTGAATACCAAAGCGACAATGCCCACTTAAGTACATGAGGAGTGGCTTTTCTAATAGTCTGTGCTTTGAGCTATTCCTGGGAGAACAGTAATAGATTCCGAAGAACCACTGCAGGTACTCTATATCCCTTGGACTTTCTCATTGACGAAGGAACACAGATATGGCATCAGGATTGAATACGAAAGGCACAATGCTTACATAAGTACAAGGGGATTGACTCTTCTAATAATCTGTGTTTAAGCTTCTGCTGGGAGACCAGTATTAGATTCTGAAGCATAACTACAGGTTTTCTTCATAGCTTGGACTTTCAC
Organism: Schistocerca americana; assembly: GCF_021461395.2. Taxonomy (NCBI): domain Eukaryota; kingdom Metazoa; phylum Arthropoda; class Insecta; order Orthoptera; family Acrididae; genus Schistocerca; species Schistocerca americana. The sequence goes on from NC_060123.1 coordinate 720,830,195, forward strand.
ATTGACCGTGGAACACAGATATTGCATCGGGATTGAATACGAAAGGGACAATGCCCACTTAAGTACAAGAGGAGTGACTCTTCTAATTATCAGTTTTTGTGCTGCTCCTGGAAAATCAGTATTAGATTCTGTTGCTCCACTGCAGGTTTTCTATATCCCTTGGAATTTCACATTGACCATGGACCACAGATATTGCATCGGGATTGAATACTCTTCTAATAGTCTGTGCTTTGAGCTTCTACTGGGAGACCAGTATTAGATTCCGATGCACCACTGCAGGTTATCGGTATCCCTTGGACTCTCACATTGACCATGGAATACAGATATTTCATCGGGATTGAATACGAAAGTGACAATGCCAACTTAAGGGCAAGAGGAGTGACTCTGCAATTAGTCTGTGCTTTGAGCTTCTCCTGGGATACCAGTACTTGATTCCGAAGCACCACTACAGCTTATCTATATAGCTTGGACTTTCACATAGACCATGGAACACAGATATTGCATCGGGATTGAATACAAAAGGGACAATGCCCACTTAAGTACAAAAGGAGTGACTTTTCTAATAGTCTTATGTTTGAGCGTCTCCTGGGAGACCAGTATTAGATTCCGAAGCACCACTGCATGAAATCTATATCCCTTGGACTTTCACATTGACCATGGAACACAGATATTTCATCGGTATTTAATACGAAACGGACAATGCCCACTTAAGCACAAGCGGAGTGACTCTTCTAATAGTCTGTGCTTTGAGCTTATCCTGAGAGACCAGTATTAGATTCTGAAGCATACTGAAGGTTTTCTACATCCCTCGGACTTTCACATTGACAATGAAACACAGATATAGAATCGCGATTGAATACGGAAGGGATAAAGCCAACTTAAGGTTAATGGGAGTGACTCTTCTAATTGTCTGTGCTTTGTGCCTCTCCTGGGAGACCAGTATTAGATTCTGAAGAACCACTGCAGGTTTCCTATATCTCTTGTACTTTCATATTGACCATGGAACACAGATATTTTATCGGGACTGAATACCAAAGGGACATTGCCCACATAAGTACAAGAAGAGTGACTCTTCTAATAGTCTGTGTTTTGGGCATCTCCTGGGACAAGAGTATTAGATTCCGATGCACCACTGCCGGTTTTCTATATCCCTTGGACTTTCAAATTCACCGTGGAACTTAGATATTGCATCGGGATTGAATACGAAAGGGACAATGCCCACTTAAGTACAAGAGGAGTGACTCTTCTAATAGGCTGTGCTTTGAGCTTCTCCTGGGAGACCAGTTTTAGATTTCGAAGCACACTGCAGGTTTTCTGTATCCCTTGGACATTCACATTGACCATGGAACACAGATATTAATCGGGATTGTATACAAAAGGGACAATGCCCACTTTAGTACAAGAGGAGTGACTCTTCAAATAGTCTGTGCTTGGAGCTTCTCGTGGGAACCAGTTTTAGATTTCGAAGCACCACTGCGGGTTTTCTGTATCCCTTGGACATTCACATTGACCATGGAACACAGATATTAATCGGGATTGTATACAAAAGGGACAATGCCCACTTAAGTACAGGATTAGTGACTTTTCTAAAAGTGTAACATTTGAGCTTCTCCTGGGAGACCAGTATTAGAATCCGAAGCACCACTGCAGGTTTTCTATATCCTTTTGACTTTCACATTGACTGTGAAACACAGATATTGCATCGGGATTGAATATGAAAGAATAATTCCCTCTGAAGTACAAGAGGAGTGACTCTTCTAATAGGATGTGCTTTGTGCTTCTCCTGGGAAACCAGTATTAGATTCCGAAGAACCACTGCAGCTTATAAAGGCACATTTGCATGCCGAGCGTGAGTTTCCTCGGAAACGCGAGATATTAATTAAATAAATAATCAGTGACAAATAAATAAAGCCTATGGCACACAACTGCAGCGCTGTGTCGCTGATAAAACAAAAGTACATTTTCGTTAGTCGTATGTTTGATTAAAAAAAAAAAAAAAAGAGCTCTCGTTGAAGTGGTGCGAGAAGCACGTATTTTAGTTTATTGTCTGGCACACCGCCATATTTCATGATATAGAGAATTGCAACCATACTAGGCACTCGATTCTGTAAAGAATTTATATTTATAAAAGTAAGTAGGATTATGAACTGTAGGCTTATTCATTGAATATATCTGATTTAACTAACTGTGTAATTTTTTGTTTAGTAGACAATCACCTCTGTACGACGTTTTGGCATGGCTGGCAAATTATTGTAATATTGAGATTTAGATTATGAGTCCGCACCTACCGCAGCAGTCTTTGGAAACGATTTAATTACGAAGTCCGATTATTTCAGTTTTATTTCACGGTCAACTACGAGTAACATTGCCTTTACGAAAAAGCCATTGTCAAGCGTCTGATACCGAATAATCAAAACCTGACGACTCATAGGAGAGCCAATCAGACAGATAAAAATAATTAATATTTTATTTTATTTTATTTTATTTTATTTATTTCATATTGGCGACTGCGTGTCGGACTTGTTATTTTGTCATTTGTTACATTGTTCTCTTTGTTTCATGTGAAAAATCAACCTTCTGGTCCTGGACTTGACTATATGAGAAATAAAAAAAAAATCAGAAGATATTTGCCAATTATAAAATTTTGCGGGAAGACGCAAAGAAGCTTCCAGCAAAATAAGGTAAGACGCAGCATCTTTGCATTAGCAGGCTTGACCAGACGTATAATTCAGTGTATTAGCTTTTCAGTAAAATTCTGTAGTGTTTCTTTTCCGCATAACAGTTTCAGTGATAAATTCCATTCTCAGTATTTTTCCTTAAACAATAACGTATGCAACAATACCAATACACGAGTGTACAATATGGCCGACTTCTGTACGATATCATGTAACATGGCCAGCAGCCATTACCAATAATCTCAAATTCAGTTTATATTTTTAAATTAACAGACAGCCATTGTTGCTACGACCGATTCATGCTCAACTGCATTTTATTTTAAAACCAGTGTCAAACACTAATTTCTTGAAATATATAGCACGTGTGGCATGGTAATAACTAGAAAACAATACGCAAAAATGGAACAGCAAAGACGTACTATTCAGACGCAATCCGACTCGGACGAGAGACAAATGTTAGAAAATGACTTTACGACAGCAACCGGTAGTGACGATACATCAAATATTGACGCAAGTGTCAACGGAAATTTTGACAATAGGCCGTCCACCACAAAAATTTCAAAGTCTCAGTCAGAGCCCATGTTAATACATGACGTCACGTCTAATGACGCGGCGGGGGCAGAGACCTTGCAAACAGTAAACATTGCCAACATGTTACAAATGCTAATGAAACAAAACGCAGAAAATATGGCAACCTTAAGGATGCAGAACGCGGAAAACATGGCAACCTTAAAGACACAAAATGAACAGTTAAAGACACAAAATGACGAAATTAAATCTGATCTCATAGCAATCAAGGCATGTAATGACACTTTGTGTAAACGTGTGGAACTTATAGACGCCACACTGACCAAACAGATGACTGAACTCAGTACGAAATTTTCCAAGCTTAATACGAGACAAGGAAAGACTACAAATGACGTAGCACTTTTACAGACACAATTAAAAAACCTTAATGTCACGTGTGAAGCTCTTACTGAACAAATTCAAACATATCCTTCAGTACACGACAACCTTGAAAAACGAATTACTGACGTGCAGAATAAATTTGACGATGTTGAACAACACCTGACTGACATCTTACAATCTGATGCCACAGCTCATTTTCAAAATATTAATAAAGAATTTCATGATTGGGTAGAGAACAAAGACAAACATTTTGATAGATGCATACGTGAAAATTTACCAACAATGGTGCACGACTCCGTAGCGCAATACATTACTAATAACAAACAGCTGATCAGTGACGCAGTACAATCCGTCACTGCACCCATGAGACAATTCACCGATCAACCACAGTCTGAATGTAACGAAAATATCAGTCAAAATGTACAGTTCAGAAACCAATATACATTCGAGTATGACGCACACATACCGCACACCACAAACACACAAGAACAAAACACACCACGACTACAACACATACCACGACGTGCAACCACAAACACAAGCTATTATCATGGTAAACCACAGCAACATTATTGTAATTACTCGCCAGCTGAGCATTGCAGTAATTACATTGGAACAAATCCATATCATAATGCAAAGGAAGACGAAAGCTTAATAAAACACAAACAATTTCAGGCTTTTATCCCAGAGAAACGAACCATTCATCCGGTGATTTTTCTTAAATCTTTTAGTAACGCATTTCCACGCACTTGGAGTGACCGGAAAAAGATTTCATATATTGTCGGTTACATCCAAGGCGATGCAGCTGTCTGGGCATACAGTCAAGCTGACGTATGTACCACGTACAGTGAGTTTGAGCGTGCTTTTCTGAACAGATTCTGGTCGCAATCCGTCCAGGAGCGACTCAGGAGACAAATTTTAGAACCTGAAACTTTTAACAGTAAAAATGGTAACTTACGCAGATATTTTGAAAAATACTTGAACATGGGACATTTTTTAGACGAACCAGTCGCAACACGTGATATACTCCGAGCGTTGAAGGCCAAATTGCCTTTCAACATTAAGGAAAAACTTCTACATATCCCGGATGACGATTCAGATTATTTTTTAACAGCTTTAGATTCGGTTGACATGTTACTTGAAGATCAGCGCTTCGCGCGGCAAAACAGCAGCCACAATGTTTACACTAGTGGTATGCAAAACATGCAGGCTTGCCAACACAATTCTGGCGCGCCCACAGTTGGATACGCGGTACAACAAAAACAGCAAACTCACATGCCGTCTCAGTACGGAAATCAAAATCAACACGCGTATTCCAATACGAACAATAGTTACAACAGTAATAACATTTCATGCGGCAATCCATACAAAAGGCACCGCGGTAATAACTACAACGGTAACAACGGATACAAAGGTAATAACAAAAACACAAACAGAAATAGAAATAATAATAACTACGAGCCAAGACAGCATCAAGGTTGGACTCGTAACGATCAGTACTTTCATTCAAACTCTGCTTTACCACAGCAGCCACCAGGTCAAAATTGGAGCATACCTTACGACCGACAGGTAAGTTATAATGCGCAACAGCAACAACAACCGCAAAAGTTTGGAGATCATAATAGGCAATATCCGAATGTGAATATAATAGAAATGACACCTGATGCACAACCTCAATCTGTGTCAGTACCTAGTACAAATGATAATCCAACAAACTAGAAACAGTCACTACTTTGCCCCAGGTCGTGGCTGAAGAATCCTTGGGGGGCGGCTTCAATGTTAATCAGTTATTTGACACCACACTTGAACAACAGAATAATGATATGCCGAGTAATTCTAAACAAAAACTACCTGTTTTATTTATAAGATACAACCACAATAACAATATATCAGATGAACTTTTACAAGACAGTACACAATGTCGTTTAAACACAAATGAAATTGTTTTAGCATCCACTACTGGTGTAGTAGGTGGGATTCCAACTACTATTATCCTAGATACAGGTGCAGCTGTGAGCGTTTTATCTTTTAATTTTTATAAAAAGATGTGTGAATTGGAACCTGTGCCTGAGTTTCCTGCCCAAAACTGTAAAATAACTACTGCACTAGGTAATAAGTCATGTAGGGTTACGAAGCAAGTTTTTGTAAACGTTAAAATAGGTAATGGAACCGTACAATGGCCATTCCTGGTTGTACAAAACCTTGTGACAAATTGCATATTAGGAATAGATATTATGAGCGAGAAGGACTGCATTATAGACTTCTCCAAAGGTAAATGTATTTTAAATGATAAAGGCAGTGTAATTATTATTGATTTGGACAGGAGAACTCTAAAGCATGACAAACACTGTACAGGGTACAAGGTACAGTTAGTACTTGACAAAGACATTCAAGACATGCAAACACACTCATCTGACAGAGAGCTAATGGACTTGAAAACATTGCTTGATCATAAGATAAGTGAAGCTACAGCTCTCAGTGTACATGAACGTATAAAACTACAGGAAGTGTTATCCAAATATTTACAAGTTTTTACCAAACGATTAGGTGTTATCAACACGTATGTGTACAAGATTGAAGTTAAGCCTCACAAGATCTTCTACCATAAGACATATAACGTACCGTTATCTCAACGACCTGCTGTGTGGCAAGAATTAAAACAAATGTTAGACTGGAAGGTCATTGAACCATCCACCTCACCTTATTGTAGTCCTCTACTTGTTGTCAAAAAATCAAATGGAGGCATTAGGTTAGTGTTAGACGCACGAGCTATTAATGAAATAATTTTACCGGTTCACACAAAACCTGAAAATTTAGAAGAGCAATTACAGAAATTTCTAGATGCAAAATATTTTTCCACAATAGATCTCGCTAATTCGTTTTGGCAGGTGGGTATCACTCCTGATTCTCGGAAATATACTGCATTTATGTTCGGGGGGCGAACCTATCAGTTTTGTGTTCTACCCTTCGGACTGAATGTCAGCTCTGGGGTATTCATTACAGCCCTGGGTACCGTGCTTGGCGACGATTTAGTTGAGACAGTCACACACTATGTAGATGATATACTGATAGCTACACAATCCTGGAATGAACACGTTGACACACTTCAAAGAATTTTAGAAAAATTTGCACAAGCTGGAGTCACAGCCAACCTAAGAAAATCAAAATTTGGTTGCAGTGAGATAAAGTATTTAGGACATATCATTAATTCACAGGGCATACGTCCGGATCCCAGTAAATTAGATGCTATCAGAAACTTTCCTAGCCCTCGAACTAAAAAGCAGTTAAAATCATTCCTTGGGCTATGTTCATTTTTCAGACGTTTTTTGCCACAACCACTTTTGAACAGTAAACATCTGCTAAATCTACTCAGAAGGAATCAAGTTTGGATCTGGTCGGAACAGTGCCAGAATGACTTTAATACAATTAAACATGCTTTAGTGAATGCTAACATTTTGAGCCATCCAGATTTCAATTTAGATTTTTGTATGACTTGTGACGCTTCACGTACTGGCTTGGGCTGTTGCTTATTTCAAGTTGTAAAGAATAAAGAGGAGGAACAGATAAGAATTATTGGGTTTGCGAGTCGCACTCTAACTGAATGTGAGCGTACATACTCCACTACTGAGTTAGAAACACTTTCCATAGTATGGGCATTCAAGAAATTCAATTATTATTTATTTGGAAAACATACGGTAATTTACACCGATCACCAGGCCCTGACATTTTTGTTAACTTGTAAACTTGTACATCCTAGACTATCACGATGGGCAGTTACACTTCAGAACTACTCTTTTGAAATTAAGTACATAAGAGGTAAGGACAACACCATTGCAGACACTTTGTCTAGACTTCCACAAGGTATGAATGATACCAACACTGACTTAGAAAATATAAATGACTACAGGATTCTCTTAATGCAAGACAAGCAGTATCACCAATATTATATTGATATGTGCAGAAACATGGCTGAATTACAAAAATCTGATCCTCACTGGTATAAGATAATAACATTACTGGTAGAAAAACACAATCATCCTTTGACTAAGTATTACAAGTTACGCAATGATGTGCTATTTTACCGCCGACATCCAAATGCTACTAACTGGTGTGTATGCATTCCCAAAGAGTCTGAACGTAATCTAATTTGGCACACACACTTAGTTTGGGGTCATTATGGGACGAAAAAGTGTTTGGCAAAGCTCAGTACATACTGTTATTTTAGCAATATGAGAAGAAAAATTTACAGGGAACTAAAAACATGTGTCATATGTCAAAAATCAAAACCTCAGAATTTATCCACAAAAACAGATTTACATTCTATTTTACCTAGTAAACCCCTGGAAATTCTGTGTACTGACATTAGTGGACCGCATCCAGCAAGCTCTGGAGGCGTCAAATATATCTTAGCTTTTTACGATATATTTTCTAAACACGTAAAACTTTATGCTTTAAAATCCGCCACTGCAAATGCTATAATACGAAGATTCTCAAGTGATTACCTGACGCACGTGGGAAAACCTAAAGCAATTCTGTCAGATAATGCAGCATACTACTCTGGGTACAAATGGAGAAATTTCTTGAAGGACAATAACATTAAAAGTATATTTATTTCGAGGTTTAGTCCACAATGTAACGCGACTGAGAGACTTTTCCGAGAATTAAATCGATTCATGAGGACCTATATTTCATCAAAACATACTAATTGGGTGTCCTACCTAAGTCTTTTCGAAGACGTACACAATAACTTAAATATTTACGATACAAATTACACACCTAACGAGATCATGTTCAATTGCAAACAGAACGATCAGTGGATAGAACCATTACCTAAGTTGTCAGACAAGGAAATCACACCTGAACAGAAAATAAAAGAAGTATTGACTACGCTGACACATCACGCACAGATACGAAACAAACATCACAGAAACATAATAAAAAGAAAACAAAAATTCGAGGTAGGAATGCTTGTACTACTTCGTACTCATCATAAATCTGTTGCACTCAAACGACGCAACGCTAAGTGGCGTCTGCTATATGAAGGACCTTATATAATTGTTAACATACCGCACCCTGGTGCGTATCTGTTACAACATCGTAGAACTAACAAAATTATTGGGCTATACGCACACCGAGATCTTAGAGCATTTCATGCTGAATAATGTAAAAGTCATACCCATCAAAATATTGCTAAGCAACTCGAAAAACTCTGTTGCTACAACACAGATAATAAGTAGTATAGAAATTTTCATTTCAGCGTTCCAGAGTCGCAGTTGAAGACAGAAGAACTTTTCTTTCAACGCCGCGGTTCCACCGAGAAGACTGAATATTAAAGTAAAATTTATGATTACGTAGCAGTGAATGATATATAAATTTTTCACGGAACATTTGTGACTGTAGGTACCACTGACTTGCTATGACACCTGACGAACCGACAGACGTCATCTGTGAAGCGATCTTTTACTTCGAGAAATAGATTAGACGCACATCTCTCAGCAAGAAAAGCATCTACCAGTAGTCAAGGCCACACAGACACACTACACACACGCACAAAACGCGAGGAATCGAACATTTTCTCTCTCTTACTATTTTGAATATTTATTGAGTAGTGAAAACGCCTGGTCTTGCCTACTGATGTAATGAATGTTGTGTCTAACCTATCTTAATTTCAGATGACATCACAAAAAACATCGATAATATCCCAGCAAAACCGCTAAAGAGGATGTAAATATCTGCAATTCATGTAATCAAATATGACACAATGTAATAACCTATAGCTATGTAATGATGATGTAAACATGTTTATGTGCAACTGTATTATGTTTATGCTAAGAAAATATGTGACGTGTGTATGTATTATTACTTATGTTTTTTTTAAACTGATGTATAATGTAACTGTTACTGTGTGAAAATTTGAACGATAACGAGTGCCAAAATGTGAAAAACTTTTTTTAAAAAAAAAAAAAAAAAATTGCGTAGTGAACCACTATTCACGGACATTAACGTACATTACTAAGTCTGCAACTACGCAGAAACCTATGTGAAAGAAACTGTTAATGACATTCATGATGCATCGTACCTTTGTTAACGCGATGAACGATTTCTTCGATGAGTAACCACGAACATTTAGGTGAGCTATATTTAAAAAAAAAAAAAACTGAATATGTGAAGTGCATAATTCGTGCATCGTCTAGCGACATTACTACAGTACCCAACTTCAAGATGTTAACTGGATTAAATGGACACAAAGTGCCTGTCCAGAAAACAACACGACGGGTGGAAGAACTTTGGTTGGAACTTCAGGGAATGAAATGTTCTCGAAATGTGACGGACACGCTTACCTGGACTGTCCAAGGATCGACGCCAGCTATGTGCCGTCCGAGGTTCTGCAACCAAGCTTCCACGGAATATCGAAAACGAACTGCATATGGACTAATTACTCGACGGGTCACGTCTGATCTGTAATAAACAATGCTTTTTGTCACAACGAACTGCATCACAACGACTATAATGGAAATAGGAAATGGACATGCTTATGTATCAATCACGTTGTTATACAACGATGTTACTGTGATCAAAAAAACTTTACCACGACGATACTAACCTGTAAAAAATTATTGTGCAGCAGATGAATATGAACTGTGATAACGACACCATGTGTATAGGTCAACGCACCTGAAAAATACGGACATTTTTCTTTGAAGCATTTCATTGCAATGCTATGTAACTAAGAACATTCAACAATCTAAAGTTGTATTGTATTATAACAAATATTGTAATTTTAAAACTAAGTTACCTGTCATAGAATGTAGTCTTCATATGTAATCTTGGTGGAATATTTTCTTTGTGCAACGACTAAGAAATGCGCGCGCACACGAACAATATGAACTGCAATACTGTGCCGCGTGATCTAAATTTACGAAATAACGGCAGTGCCGTAGTTACACAGACGCTTCTGCGCATGCGCGCACTCTGTTTTGCCAACATAAGAACTTTTTCGGCGCACGCGCGTCATTCAAATTTTGTGTATAATATACAGTATAATGTAAGTCATGTAAATAGTTGTAGATAACTTAGATTTTCTTGTGCCTTTAGGTGAATTGCTCGCCTGCAGGTGTGTCCTTTCGCCTCGCAATTCAGGGGGCAATATAAAGGCACATTTGCATGCCGAGCGTGAGTTTCCTCGGAAACGCGAGATATTAATTAAATAAATAATCAGTGACAAATAAATAAAGCCTATGGCACACAACTGCAGCGCTGTGTCGCTGATAAAACAAAAGTACATTTTCGTTAGTCGTATGTTTGATTAAAAAAAAAAAAAAAAAGAGCTCTCGTTGAAGTGGTGCGAGAAGCACGTATTTTAGTTTATTGTCTGGCACACCGCCATATTTCATGATATAGAGAATTGCAACCATACTAGGCACTCGATTCTGTAAAGAATTTATATTTATAAAAGTAAGTAGGATTATGAACTGTAGGCTTATTCATTGAATATATCTGATTTAACTAACTGTGTAATTTTTTGTTTAGTACACAATCACCTCTGTACGACGTTTTGGCATGGCTGGCAAATTATTGTAATATTGAGATTTAGATTATGAGTCCGCACCTACCGCAGCAGTCTTTGGAAACGATTTAATTACGAAGTCCGATTATTTCAGTTTTATTTCACGGTCAACTACGAGTAACATTGCCTTTACGAAAAAGCCATTGTCAAGCGTCTGATACCGAATAATCAAAACCTGACGACTCATAGGAGAGCCAATCAGACAGATAAAAATAATTAATATTTTATTTTATTTTATTTTATTTTATTTATTTTATAAGCTTATCTATATAGCTTGGACTTACACATTGACCATGGAACACAGATATTGCATCGGGACTAAATACGAAAGGGACAATGCCCAGTTAAGTACAAGAGAAGTCACTCTTCTAATAGGCTGTGCTTTGAGCTTCTCGTGGGAAACCAGTTTTAGATTTCGAAGCACCACTGCGGGTTTTCTGTATCCCTTGGACATTCACATTGACCATGGAACACAGATATTAATCGGGATTTATACAAAAGGGACAATGCCCAATTAAGTACAAGATTAGTGACTTTTCTAAAAGTGTAACATTTGAGCTTCTCCTGGGAGACCAGTATTAGAATCCGAAGCACCACTGCAGGTTTTCTATATCCTTTTGACTTTCACATTGACTGTGAAACACAGATATTGCATCGGGATTGAATATGAAAGAATAATTCCCACTGAAGTACAAGAGGAGTGACTCTTATAATAGTCTATGCTTTGAGCTTCTCCTGCGAGATCAGTATTAGATTCCGCAGCGCCACTGCAGGTGTTCTATATCCCTTGGACTTTCACATTGACCATGGAACACAGATATTGCATCACGATTGAATACGAAAGGCACAATGCCCAGTTAACTACAAGAGGAGTGTATCTTCAAATAATCTGTGTTTGAGCTTCTCCTAAGAGACCAGTATTAGATTCCGGATCACCACTGCAGGTTTTCTATATCCCTTGGTCTTTCACATTGACAATGGGACACAGATATTGCATCGGGATTGAATACTAAAGGGCCAATGCCCACCTAAGTACAAGAGGTGGGACTCTTCTAATAGTCTGTGCTTTGAGCTTCTCCTTGGAGATCAGTACTAGATCCCGAAGCACCTCTGGAATTTTTCTATATCCCATGCAATTTCACATTTACTGCGGACCACAATTATTGCATCGGGATTGAATACGAAAGGGACAATGCCCACTAAAGTACAGGAAGTGAGACTCTTCTAATAGTCTGAGCTTTGAGCTTCTCCTGGGAGATCTGTACTAGATTCCGAAGCACCACTGCAGGTTTTCTATATCCCATGGAATTTCACATTGACCGTGGACCACAGATATTGCATCGGGATTGAATACGAAAGGGACAATGCCAACTTAAGTACAAGAGGAATGACTTTTCTAATAGTCTATGCTTTGAGTTTCTCGTGGGAGACCCGTATTAGATTCCGAAGCACCACTGCAGGTTTTTTATTTCCTTGGACTTTCACATTGTCCATGAACGACAGATATTGCATCGGGATTTAATACGAAAGGGACAATGACCACTTAAGTACAAGAGGAGTGTCTCTTCTAATTGTCTGTGATGTGTTGGCAAATGTGCCAGCACCCTGTAGATAGAGGAGGCCGAAATGCACGCTATCTAACGCAGACGGGCGTGAATTCTGGAACAGGATAAGTAGTGAATGCTAATAAGAAAAGTATGCAGCTCCTCGAATACTTAAGTGTTAATCCTTTAGATTACAACGTTCTTGATGAGACATTTCATACGATAACTATCAAACTATGTAAGGCTAATGGCGCCTTGCTAGGTCGCAGCCATGGCCTGAGCTGAAGGCTATTCTAACTGTCTCTCGGCAAATGAGAGAAAGGCTTTGTCCGTGTAGTCGCTAGCAATGTCGTCCGTACAACTGGGGCGAGTGCTATATCGTATCTCGAGACCTGCCTTGTGGCGGCGCTCGGTCTGCGATCACACAGTGGCGACACGCGGGTCCGACATGTACTAAATGGACCGCGGCCGATTTAAGCTACCACCTAGCAAGTGTGGTGTCTGGCGGTGACACCACATTCCTCCCCCGCAAATCGGCGAACGGTCGTGTGATAAGGCTTCCGCCCGCCGTGGGGAGGACCCCATGTTGACGTATGCGATGAGGTGGGGAGCCTAACAACAGGCGAGGCTGTGCCACCCGCACCCGGCCATTCGGTCCGAGGGGAGCTAGGAAACGCATGAAAACCTAGTCCAGGGTGCACGTCAACATGCGGCGTATGCGCCCGTAAAGAGACAGGAGGAGCCGAAGGGTCGACCTCCATTGGTTCGTGGTATCCGACGCGCAAAGACGCCATGTGGTCCGGAGCGGGCAAGAGTTCCATGGTGGAGGACAGCTGGTCACGGGAAGCGATCGGCGGCGCGTGACCCAGGGAGGCGCTTGGCGGCTACAGCGAAGCGTCCACTGCGGGCGGCGCCGGCTGGAGGACAGGCGGCTGCGGCGGAGGCGGCAGCGGCGCGTCGCCATGGGGCAAAATGGAAGGCATCGTCGGTGACACCTGGGGATGAGGCGAGCCAGTAGATGGGTCCCCAGGGCGCTGACCGGACGGCACCGACACTGAAAGCAGACGGGGAGCGGCAGAACCCGTGCGACGACAGAGGCGCAGCTGATTGAGATGCCGTTGCACCTCACCAGAGGCCCCCAAAACCAAATACATCTCGCGGCCGAGGCAGCGAAGAATGCTCCCTGCGAGCCAACGCCGTGAACCTCGATAGTGGCGATAGAATACAACGTCGCCTGGAGCAAAAGCAGAAGTCTGCCGCTGCATAGGAACCTGATGCGGCGGAGGCAGCAAAGACATCTAGGTTCGATGAGGACGACCGTGGAGCAACTCAGCCGGCGAGCGACCATCTCGGGGCTGAGAGCGATACGATGACAAAAAGAGCAACAACGCGTCCTCCCGAGAATGCGACTCTTTCAACTTCAACATCTGTGACTTGAAAGTCCGGACCAATCGTTCAGCGGCACCGTTTGACTGAGGCGAAAACGGCGCGGACGTCAGATGTTGAATACCATTGGCCTGACAGAATGACTGAAATTCTGCGGACATGAATTGTGGGCCATTGTCGGAAACAATAGTCTGCGGAAGACCTTCAATGCAGAAGATAGCAGACAACGCTTGGATGGTGGCGGAGGACGTCGTGGAGGACATCCGGACAACAAAAGGAAAATTACTGAAGGCATCTACCAGAACCAACCATCGAGCATTCCAGAATGGACCAGCAAAATCGATGTGCAAGCGTTGCCAAGGGGAAGTGGCTTTTGGCCATGCAAAGACTTTCCGTGGCGGTGCGGATTGTTGTTCGGCACACGCCATGCAAGAAGAACACATATTCGTAATCGCAGCATCGATTCCGAACCAAGTACAGTGCTGACGAGCAAGTTGTTTCGTTCGCACTATACCCCAATGTCCTTGGTGAAGAAGCCGTAAGACAGAGGACTGTAACCAAGTTGTTTCGTTCGCACTATACCCCAATGTCCTTGGTGAAGAAGCCGTAAGACAGAGGACTGTAACGAACGTGGGACCACGACCCTGGACTGATCATTATCAGAACGCAACAACAAAACACCACGTCGTACAAAAAGTCTCTCCCTATGAGCAAAAATTCTGGGAACCAACGGATCCTCGATCCGAGACTTTGACAAAGGCCATTGCGTAGCAACAAAACGCAAAACGGTAGCAAGGACAGGGTCAGCAGCTGTGGCTGTAGCTACACGACGAAAATCAATCGGAAACGATTCGACCACTTCATCGGTTTCCGAATCAATGAACATGCAAGCAAGTTCGGAAGAATCGAATGCTTTATCCTCAGCAACAGGCAAACGGGACAACGCATCGGCGTTTCCGTGCTTAGCAGTGGACCGATACAAGATATCGTAGCGGTACTGCGAGAGGAAAATAGACCAGCGAATGAATTTCTGCGCTGTACGCGGAGGTACAGGCTTGTTCGGATGAAAAAGCGACGTCAAAGGTTTGTGGTCTGTGATGATGGTAAAGTGACGACCATATAAGAAATCATGGAACTTAGTAACACCAAACACGAGAGCCAAAGCTTCTTTCTCTATCTGTGAATAATTTCTTTGCTCAGACGAGAGCAATTTGGACGCAAAGGCAATAGGGCGATCATGCGATCCATCTTTGTGCGCAAGCACAGCACCGATCCAGAAATCCGATGCATCTACCATCAACAAAAGGGGTTTCTGGGGATCGAATGGCGTAAGGCAAGTATTTGAAAGCAACGCCGATTTCAACTGGCGAAAGGCGCGTTCGCATTCCGTCGTCCAGACGAACGGAACACCCTTACGGCGTAAGCTATGAAGCGGAGCTGAAATGGAAGAGGCAGAAAGCGATGATAATAGTTAATTTTACCCAACACACTCTGTAGCTGCTTCACATTCCGTGGTGAAGGCAAATCTTGTATGGCACGGAGGTGCTCTGGACTCGGATGTATGCCTTGGGCATTGATGACATGTCCCAAATACGGCAAGTCCCGAGCAAAAAACACACATTTGTCCTTCCGCAAGCGAATACCATTTTGTCGCAATACCTGAAATAATGTTCGTAGGTGTGCTAAATGCTCGTCGGCTGTCTTTCCGGAGATCACAATATCGTCCAGATAGTTCGCAGCAGTAGGGACCGACGCACAAACAGTTTGTAAATATTGCTGAAACAATGCAGGGGCGGATGCACACCCGAATGGCAGTCTTTTGAATCGGTACAAACCAAGACGCGTGTTAACCACCAAGACGCGCTGGGATTCGGCGTCCACTGGGATTTGCAAGTACGCATCTGCTAGGTCCAACTTCGAAAAGTATTTACCCGGGCACAGTTTATCAAAAAGATCTTCCGGGCGGGGTAAGGGAAAAGTTGCAATCACGAGTTGTGGATTCACTGTTGCCTTGAAGTCCACACAAAGTCTCAGTTTTCCGGAAGGTTTCGGCAAAATTACTAAGGGTGAGGCCCAGAGAGAAGCTTGCACACGTTCAATTACACCTTGTGATTCTAAATCGTTTAATGTTCTTGCAACCTCATCACGCATTGCGTGGGGAACATTGCGTGCTCAGCATAATTTCGGTTGTGCGTTTACTTTCAGTTCCAAATGTGCTTCATAGTTCTTAGCGCAACCAAGGCTCGGTGCAATAATGTCTGCAAATTCTTCACACAGACGAGAAACACTGTCTGAAGGCACAGTCTGATTCACTGATAGGACCTGATTGACTATAGACATGTTAACAACTGAAATAAATCTAAACCAAACAAGTTCACTGCAGTAGAAGTATGTTGCAAGAAGGCTGCACTGTCCTAACACAGGAATTTTCTGTCCTGAATATGTAGTTAGCTGAACATTTGCGGAACGCAACGGAGGTTTGCCCAGTTGTTTGTATGTGTCGTGATTGAGCAATGAAACTGCAGCTCCGGTATCTAGCTGGAATGGGATCACTTTGCCATTAAAGTCCAAATCTACAAAAAGTTTATTGTCCTGCAGACGACAAGAGCGACTGTCCCGTGCAATTTGAACTGATACAGGCACAGCATCACTTGCTAATTGACGTGATGTCCGGCGACGTCGACGCACACTTTTTGTGGGACGTACACAGTCACTGTTAGAGACATTGGCACTGGACGAAGTGGAAGTAACTACATGAATGTCCATGTGCGAATGTTCACGAGCCTGAGTATTCGTGGTTCGATTCCGGCGCGAAGCAAAAGGCCTGGAATGGTTGTGATTGTCTGATCTGAGCTTTTTCTCGCAATCACTTTGAACATGTCCTTTCTTATGACGGAAAAAGCAAATAGCTTGGCGTGACGGGCAATTTTCACGCGAATGTCTAGTAGCACACTGCGGGCATGATTTCATTGCATTTGTACGCTGGCGCGGCACACCTGGATTAGAGCGTGGCGGCAGCTGCGCGGACGTGTGCGAGGGCAGTTGACTGGGCCACGCAGCGTGCCCGGCGGGCCAGTTAATGTTACACACGGCTGGCGAAGTTTCAAATGATTCCTGAGCAAAGTCAAGTGTGTCCTGTCTATCCAATATGTCTATCACTTGCTGAAGGGAGGGATTAACTAGTTTCAAAATTTTCTCCCGTATACGAACATCAGAAACGTTCTGTGCTATTGCATCACGTACCATTGTATCTGAATAAGGGAGTCCACATTCACACTCAAAAGCACAATCCCTTGTAAGGCCTTGCAATGTTGCAACCCACTCCCTATTAGTTTGACTGGCCGTACGTTTTGTACGAAAGAAAGTATACCCTTTTGCAACGACATTGACTGTTTCTTTGAAAAAGGCGTCCAATGCCGACAAAATTTCTTCGTAGGACAGAGTTGCTACGTCGCGTCGGGGAAACAATTTCACTATCACACGGTACGTCTGCACGCCGACACAAGACAATAAGTGAGGCTGCCGCTCGTTACCTTCATTCTGTAGGCGTCGAGATGAAATCCAAACTGGCGTGACCATTCCGTCCAGGATTCTTGCGCCGCATCAAAATTGCGAAACGGCGGTGCAACTGCATGTTGTGGCTGCGGTAGCGGTGAAGCGGCTGCCGCATCGGTTTGAATGGCACGTTGACCCTGGACGAGCTGTCCAAGGGCATCCAATACCGTTTGCGTCTGCTGATTCTGCAAGCGATAAAATTCTGACAGTACATCTGGCGAAGCCATGACACAAGTAAATGTAAGCAATTAGAAAGAACACGTATCCCCCGTCGCCACTGATGTGTTGGCAAATGAGCCAACACCTTGTAGATAGAGGAGGCCGAAATGCACGATATCTAACGCAGACGGGCGTAAATTCCGGAACAGAATAAGTAGTGAATGCTAATAAGAAAAGTATGCAGCTCCTCAAATACTTAACTTTTAATCCTTCGGTTTACAACGTTCTTGATGAGACATTTCTTACGATAACTACCAAACTGTGTAAGGCTAATGGCGCCTTGCTAGGTCGTAGCCATGGCCTGAGCTGAAGGCTATTCTAACTGTCTCTCGGCAAATGAGAGAAAGGCTTCGTCCATGTAGTCGCTAGCAATGTCGTCCGTACAACTGGGGCGAGTGCTATATCGTATCTCGAGATCTGCCTTGTGGTGGCGCTCGGTCTGCGATCACACAGTGGCGACACGCGGGTCCGACATGTACTAAATGGACCGTGGCCGATTTAAACTACCACCTAGCAAGTGTGGTGTCTGGCGGTGACACCACAGTCTGTGCTCTGAGCTTCTCCTGGGAGACCAGTATTAGATTCCCACTGCAGGATTTCTATATCCCTTGGACTTTCACATTGCCCATGGAACACAGATATTGCATTGGGATTGAATACCAAAGGGACAATGCCCACTTAAGTACAAGAGGTGAGACTCTTCTAATAGTCTGTGCTTTGAGCTTCTTCTGGGAGACAAGTATTAGATTCCGATGCGCCACTACTGGTTTTCTATATCCCATGGACTTTCACATTGAACATGGAACATAGATATTGCATCGGGATTGAATACGAAAGGGACAATGCGCACTTAAGTACAAGAGGACTGACTCCTCTAATAGTCTGTGTTTGAGCTTCTCCTGGGAAACCAGTATTAGATTCCGATGCCCCACTGCAGGTTTTTCTATATCTCTAGGACATAGACATTGACCATGGAACACAGATATTGCATACGGATTGAATGCGAAAGGGACAATGCCCACTTAAGTACAAGAGGAGTGACTCTTCTAATAGTCCTTGCTTTGAGCTTCTCCTAGGAGACCAGTATTAGATTCCGAAGCACCTCTGCAGGTTTTCTATATCCCTTGGACTTTCACATTGACAATGGAACACAGGTATTGCATCAGGATTGAATACAAAAGGGACAATGCACACTTAAGTACAAGAAGAGTGACTCTTCTAATAGTCTGTGATTTCAGCTTCTCCTGGGAGACCAGTAATAGATTCCGAAGCACCACTGCAGGTTTTCAATATCTCTTGGACTTTCACTTTGACCATGGAACACAGATATTGCATCGGGATTTAATACGGAAGGGACAATGCCCACGCAAGTACAAGAGGAGTGACTCTTCTAATAGTCTGTGCTTTGAGCTTGTCCTGAGATACCAGTATTAGATTCCGAAGCACCACTGCAGGTTTTCTATATCCCTTGGTATTTCACATTGACCATGAAACACAGATATTGCATCGGCATTGTATACGAAAGGGACTACACCCACCTAAGTACAAAAGGAGTGACTCTTCTAATTATCTGTATATGAGCTTCTCCTGGGAGACCAGTATTAGATTACGATGCATCACTGCAGGTTTTCTATATCCCTAGGACTTTCACATTGACCATGGAATACAGATATTGCATCGGGATTTAATATGAAGAGGACATAGCCCACTTAAGTACAAGAGGAGTGACTCTTCTAATAGTCTGAGCGTCTCCTGGGAGACCAGTTTTAGATTTCGAAGCACCACTGCAGGTTTTCTATATCCCTTGGACTTTCACATTGACCATGGAACACAGATATTGCATCGGGATCGAATACGAAAGGGACAATGCCCACATAAGTACAAGAGGAGTGACTTTTCTAATAGTGTGTGCTTTAAGCGTCTCCTGGGAGACGCGTATAAGATTCCGAAGCACCACTGCAGGTTTTCTATATCCCTTGGACTTTCAAATTGACTATGGAACACAGATATTGCATCGGGATTGAATACGAAAGAGACAATGCCCACTCAATTACATGAGGAGTGACTCTTCAAATAGTCTGTGCTTTGAGCTTTTCCTGGGAGACCAGTATTAGATTCTGAAGCACCACTGCAGATTTTCTATATCCCTTGGACTTTCACATTGACAATGAAACACAGATATTGCATCGGGATTGAATACGAAAGGGACAATGCCCACTTAAGTACAAGAGGTGAGACTCTTCTAATAGTCTGTGCTTTGAGCTTCTCCTGGGAGATCAGTACTAGTTTCCGAAGCACCACTGCAGGTTTTCTATATCCCATGGAATTTCACATTGACTGTGGACCACAGATATTGCATCAGGATTGAATACGAAAGGGACAATGCCCACTTAAGTACGAGAGGAGTGACTCTTCTAATAGTCTATGCTTTGAGCTTCTCGTGGGAGACCAGTATTAGATTCCGAAGCACCACTGCCGGTGTTCTATTTCCCTTGGACTTTCACATTTACCATGAAACACAGATATTGCATCGGGATTGAATACGAAAGGGACAATGCCCAATTAAGTGCAAGAGGGGTGAGTCTTCTAATAGTCTGCGCTTTGAGCTTCTCCTGGGAGACCAGTATTAGACTCCGAAGCACCACTACAAGTTTTCTATATAGCTTGGACTTTCACACTGATAATGAAACACAGTTATTGCATCGGGATTGAATACGAAATGGTCAATGCCCATTTAAGTACAAGACGAGTTTTTCTTCTAATAGTCTGTGCATTGAGCTTCTCCTGGGAGACCATATAATGGATTATACTGTAAATGATGAAAGTATGTGAATGCAGCTTGCCGCTAACTTGGTGTAATGTCTCTCACACATAAACCTGTACAGTAAAGTAAGGGCCTCCTGTTTTATCTTTAGGCTGATCCGTGATAAGACAGTCAAACAATTATACTAATGGAGGATTCTGCGTATTTTCTCTAATTTCATTCTCTCTCTCTCTCTCTCTCTCTCTCTCTCTCTCTCTGTCCTTTATCTATATACAGTTTTAAATATAATATTTTATTACGTGAACTCAGCCCAATTGAATCTCTGGTGGAGCCCTTCGTCTTAATATTCAGCGGCTGGCTTGCTATAAAAGATCTTTATATCTGTTATAATTGTTAAGCGCTGCATTCAGTTGGGAAAATCGATCGTTTGAACAATTCGTTCATTTACGACGGATCTAGAATTTCAGATGTGTCCGAAGCCTTTTTGGACGATTTTATAAAAATCTCGGTGATTGCAGGCTCTCTTCGTCACAACTGAAACTTCCCCACTAATTACAGGGCCAAGAAACTCATCAATGATTCAGACAGAGAACTCATTCGTCATTCACTCTAGAATAAAAGGGTCACAAACCTTATTTCTGAGGAAAATTGTATATTCAATCCATCTCCATTACATGTTCCGTTTTCTGTTGATTCCAAGTCTTACTTAATTTGCGTTTACAGTTTTTCTCTCTTTTCAAATAACCCGCTAGTGGCACAAACGTTAATAGCTCGCTTTAGCGAGAAGAAGAGCAAATATGTCTCTTTCAGCAACCCGACTATCTTCCAACAAATACTTCCGAAGCTCTCCTTGTTATCTGTCCCTAACAACCATGGAGAATACATATCTATCTCCGTTCCTCCAAATAATAAACGTACTAGAAAAATACCTTGGCGTCGACGAGCTGTCGGCGCATATATTACTAGAAAATCCGATCAGACAGTTTCCAAAAGTGAATAAATGTGGATGATTTGATTGATAATTATTAATTATTGCGTGGTATAGGGTAATTTTCCGTGGGGAGATTACAATGCCCCTCGCAGCAAGCGAAGTTTGTGAGCTCAATTTTGATTTACCGAACACACTTCGCGAGCTATCTATTAGTGTGAATAACCCGGAAGTGATAATTGTCAGTCCTCCGACTGAAAAAGAATATTATGTTTAAGACAGACGAAGGAAAGAAATGTTGAAAACAGAAGAAATGAAGAGACAGTTACCGCGGCTGTATTGCTTTTACGTGCATCTAGGTGTTATGTTTGCTGTGCACAACCAAGGAAAATGATCTTTCATGAAACTGTTATCAGGGTCTACCCATTCGGGAACTTTCTTAAGCAGGGAAACCTTGGAAAACCTCTTAAGCCTAGACCCCCAGCCTATGGTACATTGAAGATAGGAAAGCCTATAGAAGAAAAAAAAATAATTTTGAAATGGATCTCTAAAGGAAAGACAGGAATCAATTTATATCACGAGTTGGAGAAGAGTGATTTGTGCCTCTAGCAAAAAAAAAAAAAAAAAAAAAAAAAAAAAAAAAAAAAAAAAAAAAATTTTACAATAAATAACGTGAATTTTCGTTTTACAGTCTTGTTCCTAGGACAATATCTTACGGTGCTAAAACTCCCCCGGGTCTTGCATGTCCCCGACGTCCACATTTGTAGTCGGTCTTCTACGCGGCCCACTTTGTAGTCGGTCTTCTACGCGGCCCACAATGGGAAGAGTAGAAAGGACAGGGATACTCGAATTCACATGCAACATTCATTCCAAAAGAATTAGCAATGACCAAAAGGGAAACTCTTCCTGTAAGAGAACTGGTTAGGTTGCACCGTCCAAGATTCTCCTTTCTGAAAGCAAAATCCGTATGGCTTCATGGATCCTTTTTGTTACGACGTACTTCAAGGAATTTTGCCATTAACTAATGATGTTGCCAAAAGCATCATCATATTTACTCTCGTTTGAATACTCTTTTTGACTTTGCATCCCCACTTGTGCTTATAAATCCAAAAGTTCTGACACATTGTCTATCACTGATTTGTTCTTCGTAATTTAAAGGATTCATGCAACTTACAATAGATTTTGGATTCAAATAATCGAATAATGGAAAGTGTAGTTCATTTTATACAAAGACATAATCCATCATTTCCTTGAAAAGTCATATAATTTATCTATACTCAAAAACTTTTTATTCTAAATACATATATTTCTCCGCGTGATTGCTGTAATGTAAAACTTATTAGCATTGAGGAATGCGGATTCACTTCTTTCATTTATTCTCTGATTCATACGGCGTTCATACATGCACATATATGGAAATGGATTTTTCAAATAAAATTCCCAAACGAACACGAACCATTAAATAACTACTAATTCTATGAATATTACTTTCTTTGATCATTCATTAATAAATTAAAAACTCTTAACTTCTAATTATAACACCTTTTCTTTTTAAAGTTCAACATGAATCAGTTTACCCTCGCGTTTGATGCGAGTCTCTTACAAAGCATATCTGTGTCGTCTATTTCGATTTTAACTCTCGCGCCGACGTCAACTGTTTTGCGCGGGAAATTATCTTTGCGGCGTCAACCGTCACTCACGATTCACTGCCTCAACACATCCCTTCACACGTTTACACATCTAAATGTGCACTTGAAATTATATATGAACCTTCACTCGGAACCTCTTTTGATTATTCAGCGTCATTTACGGGAAACATTTCATTGTTCTAGAAGGTCAGTTAGATCCTTTATAAATCTTGATGACATTAGCAATGCTAAAGTTCCATGTTCACCAAAACACAGGTGAAGCCTATCTCCACTATCTTCTTTGCAACACTCGATAGTAATAGTTAGTCACTATTTCTATAGTCTATGTCACTGATTAATTATTTCAATTTATAGTTTTCTAACACTACACACACAGTTTATTGTTATGTTTTTTACGAGCGTTCATCTCTGTCACTCGCAACACCATTCCTCCCTATCTTCTAATCTTCATTAAATTTTTTCAAGTCGTTATGGGAAAATAACCCTTTTATTTTGTTCGATCCCGGGTATGAACCTAGTGCATAATCTAGAGCTGCTATAAAGATTCCAGCACTAATGTTGAGTCAGAAAGGAGCTACAGTAAATTGGTAACTTCTTCCGGAATAAATGAAAGCCGTATATTTCCTTGGTAACTCATCCAGCTTGACTTGCCAATAAGAACTGCGCAAATCAATGCTCGTCAAATATTGGACATCCTGGAACCGTTGTATAAGTTTGTCTATGTCTTCCGGATGTGTTCTCACTGGAATTATGATTTTATTTATTTCTCTGGCGTCGAGTACCAGTCTCACAGACCCATTTGCTTTTGGTACAACCAACAATGGGGAGCAGTATGGGCTTGTAGAGGGTTCGATCAAACCCCATTTCAACATGTGATCTATTTCTTTTTGAACTTGAGCCTTTAACCTCCAGGGAACAGGATAGAAAGTTCTACAATACGTTTCGTGCGGCTTAACGTAGAGATGGCATATGTATCCCTTAATAACTCCTGGCCTTTCATCAAACACGTTTTTATACGCTAATAATAATTCTTTTAGCTGCTTCTTCTGATCTTCAGTAATGCAGTCGGATTCATTTAACTTCTCGTACACTAATTGACCGAAATCTCCTTTAACTTGGAACTCATTAATTACGTGCTGTTTAGAATTTTGTGCCGTCCTGATTACTTGCACATTGATCCCACTATTATATTTTCTGGTAAGGCTTTCTTTTTTCAACAAGTCCAACTCAATTTCTTGTTTATTTACATTTAACCAAATTTTTCCTGTTTTAAAATCTATTCTGCATCCGTATTGACGTAGGCTGTCGACTCCAATAATGCAATCTACCACCAAATTTTTCACAACAAGGAATGTGGTTAATATTGCTACATTTCCGACTTCTACACTAAGTAGTGACTGCACTTTTACATTAGCCGATCTAGCCCCAACGGCGCCTATTATTCTGCAATTTTGAACTGGAAAAATTGGTACTCGTCTTATATTTCTGATCTTGTTGAATAGAGCCTCCGAAATAACATTTGTGGTTGCAGCTGTGTCTAAAACCGCCACTATAGGTACACTCTCCAAAATGACTTGCACTTCGGCTACTGCCATCTGTTCCTTATCCTCATCTTGGGGTTCTAAGTCCTCAGTCAATTCATCTGCCAGCAATCGTCCATCATTATACGTTAGCATGGGTACACATATCCTGTTGCCCCTCAACCAATTGTTGACCGCTTCTCCGGGGCACGAGTGGGTCCTTACAAGTTTGTTGGATTTTGATTTGCCTGCTGGTTGACATCATCCGTCACTTCGGTAATTACCGGTTGATTCGTAGATGTCCATCCCCACTGATGTTGGTTATTTGAGTTCATTCCCCCCCGGTTGATTCCACTTTCTATTACTGTTATTATTCCAGGCTTGAGGTCTGAAATTCCTTTCGTTCCCCCACAAAGGATTGTATCTTTTCCCATTTCTGTTGTTCCTTGGATAGCCCCTCGCAAGACTATTGCCGGTATTACTATTGAGATTTTGAGGGGTTTCTCCGCTATTTAGCGATATCTGTCCATTCCCTTGCCTACCGTTTGGCGGAGGTTCTATCTACCTATATTGGAATCTGTTATTACGGGCTTTCTGGTTGTTCTCTTCGATAATATCTATATGGTCTAACGTCGTGAGGAACGACTCCAAGTCTTTGTCGTTGCCGTAAATCAATTGATTCCGGATGCTAGTTGGTAGTCTTGCCTTAAGTATGTTTATTATGTCTGGCAAAGGCATAGGTCTGTCCCAGTATCTAGTTTTATTTATATATTTTTCAAAATACTTCCTAAGGCTTCCTTTTGAAAAGGAGAAAGGCTCTGGGTAGAGCACCTCCTGGCTTAGGCGTTCCTGTACCCCTTCTGACCAGAACTTTGCTAAAAACGCCTTCTCAAAATCGTCATATGTCGAGCAAACAGAAGTCATGTCCGAAGCCCAAATCGCCCCCGAACCCTGTATATATCCTGTAACGAAACTGATCTTCTGCCACTCCGACCAATTTCTGGGTAGCACTCCTCTGAAACTTCGAATAAAAACAATTGGATGGACCCCCCTTTTGTCAGTGTTAAAAATCTGGAATTGCCGATGCTTTATCATTTTTTCTTCGGCATGGCAAAGGCTTTCGTAATCTCCGTTAGATAAAAATTCACGTGAACAAGTAGCTCGTGGCAATTTAATGTTTGAATTACTTACACCAGTCGGCATCGTGTGCGAATGTGCAGTAACTGGCTCTATAGTCGCTGCCATCTTCTGCTGGTGGCCTGTATTCATTTGTTCTGAGCTTTGTTGTGAAACGCGTATCGACTCTTCTATCGATTGTTTCCAATGCTCGAAATCAGCACCTAACTGCTGTCGCACTTCCTCAAGTCCTTTCGCAAACAAATTCTCTTCCTGTTTGCCAAATAGACTCTGGAATGCTGCCTTAACATTATGCTCAACGTTTTCACTAATTAGCCTTTTGTTTTCTAATGTGATTTCGGATAATTTACCCGTTAATAGATTAATTTGATGGTCTATAACATCTTGACGCTCTGTCAGATGTTCAACACTTTCCTTTAGGTTAGTCTGCGTACGTGCCAATTCAGGAAGTTGCGCAATTGCACATGACATGGCATCTTGCTTTTGTACTGATTGCGGAACCATTTCCACCTGTTCCCGTACGGTATCTATCTTAATCGCCACATACTCCTTCATTTCTACACGTACGTGATGAGTAGATTCCTCACATTGAGCTTTCACCAATGCTATTTGTACAGTTAATTTTCGTTCCGTCTCTTCGGCCTGATCTTTAAGTTCCTTTGTCTTCTCCTCTATCCGCTGCTCTAATTCGGAAAAACTGCCTTGTAACTGCTGCTTAATCTCAGTTTTCAAATTTTCCTGCCCTTCCGTAACTGAGGCTAATTTCGCGTTCAAATCATTTTGCCCTTCAGTAACTGAGGCTAATTTCGCGTTAATGTCGGTTTTCAGATTTTCCTGCCCTTCAGTAACTGAGGCTAATTTCGCA
The DNA here is from genome assembly GCF_021461395.2 of Schistocerca americana. NCBI lineage: Eukaryota > Metazoa > Arthropoda > Insecta > Orthoptera > Acrididae > Schistocerca > Schistocerca americana. Next base: position 720,856,913 of record NC_060123.1, read on the forward strand.
TTCAAATCATTTTGCCCTTCAGTGACTGAGGCTAATTTTGTATTCATATTATTAATATTCTCGGTTATCATCTGCATCTGTCTCATGATAATGACCAATGGATCTAACCCATGTTGCGTACTTGCCGTTTCATCTCCAGCCGTGTCTACAGGGCGTTCTCTTGCGCTATCTGTAGCGATCGGTTCTACAACACTTCTTACTACATCATTATCATCAGTGCTAACAGCTGAAGGCTGTTGCGTGCTGCTCTGCTCTGCTTGACTCATCTTAAACGTTGCCCTAGTTAAAACCATATTAATTTTCTACCGTCAATATATATGTATATATATATATCTCCCTTCTACTGTCACTATACGTAACTCCGTTCACACAAGAGTACTTCTGTGGCTAGTTTCTTACTGTACTTATACAAATAAATGCAACTGGGGCAGGTCAATCGAACTACATCTACCATGAACACAAATAATCAATGTTCAAATATCCAATAATACTAAATAAAAAAGCGTATACTTCATCTATACTAGCAAGCTTTAATAATAAAATTATAGATCTAGCCTTTTTCTCCACTCAGCGTGTTGTTTTGTGTTCTTATTTGTAGATCCACATTATGTGACTGCGAGTATTTCTTCTCTTTTCCAAGCGTCAGTTAAGTTGGCTCGTCATAGTTCACATGAAACAGAGAATTATTATAACAACGTCCAAAAACGTGTCCTGTCACGGTCGCCATTATAATGGATTATACTGTAAATGATGAAAGTATGTGAATGCAGCTTGCCGCTTACTTGGTGTAATGTCTCTCACACATAAACCTGTACAGTAAAGTAAGGGCCTTCTGTTTTATCTTTAGGCTGATCCGTGATAAGAAGGCAAACAATTATACTAATGGAGGATTCTGCGTATTTTCTCTAATTTCATTCTCTCTCTCTCTCTCTCTCTCTCTCTCTCTCTCTCTGTCCTTTATCTATATACAGTTTTAAATATAATATTTCATTACGTGAACTCAGCCCAATAGAATCTCTGGTGGAGCCCTTCGTCTTAATATTCAGCGGCTGGCTTGCTGTAAAAGATCTTTATATCTATTATTATTGTTAAGCGCTGCATTCAGTTGGGAAAATCGATCGTTTGAACAATTCGTTCATTTTACGACAGATCTAGAATTTCAGATGTGTCCGAAGCCTTTTTGGACGATTTTATAAAAATCTCGGTGATTGCAGGCTCTCTTCGTCACAACTGAAACTTCCCCACTAATTACAGGGCCAAGAAACTCATCAATGATTCAGACAGAGAACTCATTCGTCATTCACTCTAGAATAAAAGGGTCACAAACCTTATTTCTGAGGAAAATTGTATATTCAATCCATCTCCATTACATGTTCCGTTTCCTGTTGATTCCAAGTCTTACTTAATTTGCGTTTACAGTTTTTCTCTCTCTTCAAATAACCCGCTGGTGGCACAAACGTTAATAGCTCGCTTTAGCGAGAAGAAGAGCAAATATGTCTCTTGTAGCAACCCGACAATCTTCCAACACATACTTCCGAAGTTCTCCTCATTATCCGTCCCTAACAACCGTGGAGAATACATATCTATCTCCGTTATTCCAAAGAATAAACGTACTAGAAAAGTACCTTGGCGTCGACGAGCTGTCGGCGCATATATTACTAGAAAATCCGATCAGATACTTTCCAAAAGTGAATAAATGTGGATGATTTGATTGATAATTATTAATTATTGCGTGGTATAGGGTAATTTTCCGTGGGGAGATTGCAACCAGTATTAGGTTCCGAAGCAGCACTGCATGTTTTCTATACCCCTTGGACTTTCACATTGACAATGAAACACAGATATTGCTTTGGGATTGAATACGAAAGGGACAATGCCCACTTAAGTACAAGAGGTGAGACTCTTCTAATAGTCTGTGCTTTGAGCTTCTCCTGGGAGATCAGTACTAGATACCGAAGCACCACTGCAGGTTTTCTATATCCCATGGAATTTCACATAGACCGTGTACCACAGATATTGATTCGGGATTGAATACGAAAGAGACAATGCTCACTTAAGTACAAGAGGAGTGACTCTTCTAATAGTCTATGCTTTGAGCTTCTCGTGGGAAACCAGTATTAGATTCCGAAGCACCACTGCAGGTTTTTCTATATCAATTGGACATAGACATTGACCATGGAACACAGATATTGCATCGGGATTGAATGCGAAAGGGACAATGACCACTTAAGTACAAGAGGAGGGACTCTTCTAATAGGGTGAGCTTCTCCTGGGAGGCCAGTTTTAGATATCCAAGCACCACTGCAGGTTTTCTATATACCTTGGACTTTCACATTGACCATAGAACACAGATATTGCATCGGGAATGAATACAAAAGGGACAATGCCCACATAAGTAAAAGAGGAATGACTTTTCTAATAGTGTGTGCTATGAGCGTCTCCTAGGAGACCAGTATAAGATTCCGAAGCACCACTGCAGGTTTTCTATATCCCTTGGACCTTCAAATTGACCATGGAACACAGATACTGCATCGGGATTGAATACGAAAGAGACAATGCCCACTAAATTACAAGAGGAGTGACTCTTCAAATAGTCGGTGCTTTCAGCTTCTCCTGGGAGACCAGTATTAGATTCTGAAGCACCACTGCAGATTTTCTATATCCCTTGGACTTTCACATTGACCATGGAACACAGATATTACATTGGGATTGAATACGAAAGGGACAAAGGCCATGTAAGTACAAGAGGAGTGACCCTTCTAATAATCTGTGTTTGAGCTTCTCCTGGGTGACCAGGATTAGATTCCGATGCACCACAGCAGGTTTTCTATATCCCTTGGATATTCACATTGACCGTGAAACACAGATATTGCATCGGGATTTAATACGAAAGGGACAATGCCAATTTAAGAACAAGGGGAGTGGCTCTTCTAATAGTCTATGATTTGAGCTTCTCCTGGGAGACCAGTATTAGATTCCGATGCACGACTACAGGTTTTCTATATCCCTTGGACTTTCACATTGACCATGGAACACAAGTAGTGCATCATGATTGAATACGAAAGGCACAATGCCCACCTAAGTACAAGAGGAGTGGCTCTTCTATTAAACTGTGTTTGATCTTCTCCGTGGAGAATAGTATTAGATTCCGATGCACCACGGAAGGTTTTCTATATCCCTTGGACTTTCACATTGACCATGGAACACAGATATTTTATCGGGATTGAAAATGAAAAGGACAATGCCCACTTAAGTACAAGAGGAGTGACGCTTCTAATAGCCTAAGCTTTGAGCTTCTCCTGGGAGACCAGTATTAAATTCCGAAGCAACACTGCAGGTTTTTCTATAACACTTGGACTTTCACATTCACCAATGAACAGAGATATTGCATCGCGATTGTATACGAAAGGGACAATGCCGACTTAAGTACAAGAGGAGTAACTCCTCTAACAGTCTGTGCTTTGAGCTTCTCCTGGAAGACCAGTACTAGATTCCGAAGCACCACTGCAAGTTTTCTATATCCCTTGGACTTTCACATTGACCAAGAAACACAGCTATTGCATCGGGATTGAATACGAAATGGACTATGCCCACGAAATGGACTATGCTCCTTCTAAATAAAGTAACATTTTTATGGAAACGACAGGATTTTCTTTTGGGACACGTCTATCTCCTTTCCGATGCACTATTCCTTCTTTACTGCATCCCTCGCTCCCTCACATTGACAAATTAACACAGACATTGCGTCGCTCTGAAATACTATGTGTTCTATGACAACTCCTTCTAAATCGAGTAACGTTTCTATGGAAACGACAGGATTTTCTTTTAAGATACGAGTATCTCCTTTCCAAAGCTCTATTCCTTCTATACTGCATCCCCCGCTCCCTCACATTGACGAATTAACACAGAAATTGCGTTGCTATGAAATACTATTAGTTCTATGACATCTCCTTCTAAATCGAGTAACGTTTCTATGGAAACGACAGGATTTTCTTTTGGAATACAAGTATCTCCTTTCCGATGCACTATTCCTTCTTTACTGCAACCCTCGCTCCTTCAAATTGAAGAATTAACACAGAAATTACGTTGCTATGTAATACTACGGGGTCTATGACTTCACCTTCTAAATCGAGTAACGTTTCTATGAAACGACAGGATTTTCTTTTGGGATACGAGTATCTCCTTTCCGATGCACTATTCCCTCTTTACTGCTTCCCTCGCTCCCTCACATTGTCAAATTAACACAGAATTTGCGTCGCAATGAGATACTATGGGATCGATGACTTCTCCTTCTAAATCGAGTAAAGTTTCTATGGAATCGATAGGATTTTCTTTTGGGATACGACTAGCCCCTTTCCGATGCACTATTCCTTCTTTACTGCAATCCTCGCTCCTTCAAATTGACGAATTAACACAGAATTTGCGTCGCTATGTAATACTATGGGGTCTATGACTTCACCTTCTAAATCGAGTAACGTTTCTATGAAACGACAGGATTTTCTTTTCGGATACGAGTATCTCCTTTCCGATTCACTATTCCTTCTTTACTGCATCCCTCGCTCCCTCACAGTGACGAGTTAACACAGAAATTTCGTCACTATGAAATACGATGGGTTCTATGAGTTCTACATTTAAATCGAGTAACGTTTCTATGGAAACGACAGGATTTTCTTTTGGGATACGAGTATCTCCTTTCCAAAGCTCTATTCCTTCTATACTGCATCCCCCGCTCCCTCACATTGACGAATTAACACAGAAATTGCGTTGGTATGAAATACTATTAGTTCTACGACATTTCCTTCTAAATCGAGTAACATTTCTATGGAAACGACAGGATTTTCTTTGGGAATACAAGTATCTCCTTTTCGATGCACTATTCCTTCTTTACTGCAACCCTCGCTCCTTGAAATTGACGAATTAAGACAGAAATTACGTTGCTATGTAATACTATGGGGTCTATGACTTCACCTTCTAAATCGAGTAACGTTTCTATGAAACGACAGGATTTTCTTTTGGGATACGAGTATCTCCTTTCCGATGCACTATTCCCTCTTTACTGCTTCCCTCGCTCCCTCACATTGTCAAATTAACACAGAATTTGCGTCGCAATGAGATACTATGGGATCGATGACTTCTCCTTCTAAATCGAATAAAGCTTCTATGGAATCGATAGGATTTTCTTTTGGGATACGACTAGCCCCTTTCCGATGCACTATTCCTTCTTTACTGCAATCCTCGCTCCTTCAAATTGACGAATTACAACAGAATTTGCGTCGCTATGTAATACTATGGGGTCTATGACTTCACCTTCTAAATCGAGTAACGTTTCTATGAAACAACAGGATTTTGTTTTGGGATACGAGTCTATCCTTTCCGATTCACTATTCCTTCTTTACTGCATCCCTCGCTCCCTCACAGTGACGAGTTAACACAGAAAATTCGTCACTATGAAATACTATGTGTTCTATGACTTCTCCATCTAAATCCAGTAACGTTTCTATGGAAACGACAGGATTTTCTTTTGGGTTACGACTGTCTCCCTTCAGATGCACTATTACTTCTTTACTGCATTCTCGCTCCCTCACATTGACGAATTAACACAGAAATTTCGTCACTATGTAATACTATGGGTTCTATGACTTCTCCTTCTAAATCGAGTAACATTTTTATGGAAACGACACGATTTTCTTTTGTGACACGTCTATCTCCTTTCCGATGCACTATTCGTTCTTTACTGCATCCCTCGCTCCCTCACATTGAAGATTTAACACAGACATTGCGTCGCTATGAAATACTATGGGTGCTATGGCTTCTCCTTCTAAATCGAGTAACGTTTCTATGGAAACGGCAGGATTTTCTTTTGGGATACGACTATCTCCTTTCCGATGCACTATTCCTTCTTTACTGCAACCCTCGCTCCCTCACATTGACGAATTAACACAGACATTGCGTCGTTAAGAAACTGTATGTGTCCTATGACAACTCCCTCTAAATTGAGTGACGTTTCTATGGAAACGACAGGATTCTCATTTGGCATACAAGTATCTCCTTTCCGATGCACTAATCCTTCTTTACTGCATCCCTCGCTCCCTCATACTTTGGAATTAATACAGAAATTAAGTCGCGATGAAATACTGTGTTTTCTATGACATATCCTTCTAAATCGAGTAACGTTTATATGGAAACGACAGGATTTTCTTTTGGGATACGACTATCTCCCTTCCCATGCCCTATTCCTTTTTTACTGCATCTTTCGCTCCCTCTCATTGAAAGAATAACACAGAAATTGCGTTGCTATGAAATACTATGGGTTCTATGACATCTCCTTCTAAATCTAGTAACGTTTCTATGGAAACGACAGGATTCTCTTATGGGATACGAGTATCTCTTTTCCGATGCATTATTCCCTCTTTACAGCATCTCTCACTCCCTCACATTGACGAATTAACACAGAAATTGCGCCGCGATGAAGTACAATGGGTTCTATGACTTCTCCTTCCAAATCGAGTAACGTTTCAATGGTTACGAGAGGACTTTCGTTTGGGGTACGACTATCTTTCATTCCGATGCACTATTCCTTCTTTACTGCAACCCTCGCTCCCAAACATTGACGAATTAACAGAGAAATTGCGTCACTATGAACAACTGTGGGTTCTATGACTTCTCTTTCTATATCGAGTAACGTTTCTATGGAAACTAAAGGATCTTCTTTTGGAGCACGTCTATCTCCTTTATGATACACTATTCGCTCTCTACAGCATCCCTCGCTCCCTCACAGGGACGAGTTAACACAGAAATTTCGTCACTATGAAATTCTATGTGTTCTATGACAACTCCTTTTATATCGAGTAACGGATCTATGGAAACGATAGGACTTTCTTTTGGGATACGAGTATCTCCTTTCCAACGCACTATTCCTTCTTGACTGCATTCCACCCTCCCTCACATTGGCGAATTAACACAGAAATTGCGTCGCCATGAAATACTATGTGTTCTATGACTTCTCCTTCTAAATGGAGTAACGTTTCTATGGAAACGACAGGATTCTCTTTTGGGATACGACTATCTCCCTTAAGACGAACTATTCCTTCTTTACTGCATCCCTCGCTCCCTCACATTGACGAATTAACACAGAAATTGCGTCACTATGAAATACTATGTGTTCTATGACATCTCCTTCGAAATCGAGTAACTCTTTTATGGAGACGACAGGATTTTCTTTTGGGATACGACTATCTCTTTTCCGATGCAGTATTCCCTCTATGCTGCATCCCTCGCTCCCTCACATTGACGAATTAACACAGAAATTGCGTCGATATGAATTACTATGGGTTCTATGACAACTCCTTCTAAATCGGGTAACGTTCCTATGGAAACGACAGGATTCTCTTTTGGGATACGAGTATGTCCGTTCCAATGCTCTTTATCCTTCTTTACTGCATCCCCCACTCCCTCACATTGACGAATTAACAGAGAAATTTCGTCGCTATGAAATACTACGTGTTCTATGACTTCCCCTTGTAAATGGAGTGAGGTTTCTATGGAAACGAGAGGACTTTCGTTTGGGATACGACTATCTCCATTCCGAAGCACTATTCCTTCTTTACTGAAACCCACGCTCCCTCACATTGACGAATTAACACAGAAATTGCGTCGCTATGAAGTACTGTGGGTTCCATGGCTTCTCTTTCAATATCGAGTAACGTTTCTATGGAAACGAAAGGATTTTCTTTCGGGACACTTCTATCTCCTTACCGATGCACTATTCGTTCTTTACAGCATCCCTCGCTCCCTCAAATTGACGAATTAACACAGAAATTGCGTCGCTATGAGATATTATGGGATCGATGGCATCTCCTTCTAAATCGAGTAAAGTTTCAATGGAATCGATAGGATTTTCTTTTGGGATACGACTATCTCCCTTCAGATGCACTATTCCTTCTTTACTGCATCTCTCGCTCCCTCACATTGACGAATTAACACAGAAATTTCGTTGCTATGAAATACTATGGGTTCTATGACTTCTCCTTCTAAATCGAGTAACATTTTTATGGAAACGACAGGATTTTCTTTTGTGACACGTCTATCTCCTTTCCGATGCACTATTCGTTCTTTACTGCATCCCTCGCTCCCTCACATTGAAGATTTAACACAGACATTGCCTTGCTATGAAATACTATGGGTGCTATGGCTTCTCCTTCAAAAACGAGTAAAGTTTCTATGGAAACGACAGGATTTTCTTTTGGGTTACGACTATCTCCCTTCAGATGCACTATTCCTTCTTTACTGCATCTCTCGCTCCCTCACATTGACGAATTAACACAGAAATTTCGTCGCTATGTAATACTAAGGGTTATATGACTTCTCTTTCTAAATCGAGTAACATTTTTATGGAAACGACAGGATTTTCTTTTGTTACACGTCTATCTCCTTTCCGATGCACTATTCGTTTTTTACTGCATCCCTCGCTGCCTCACATTGAAGATTTAACGCAGCCATTGCGTCGCTATGAAATACAATGTGTGCTATGGCTTCTCCTTCTAAATCGAGTGACGTTTCTATGTAAACGGCAGGATTTTCTTTTGGGATACGACTATCTCCTTTCCGATGCACTTTTCCTTCTTTACTGCATTACTCGCTCCCTCACATTGACGAATTAACACAGACATTGCGTCGGTATGAAATACTATGTGTTCTATGACAACTCCTTCTAAATCGAGTAACGTTTCTATGGAAACGACAGGAATTTCTTTTGGGATACGACTGTCTCCCTACCGAAGAACTATTCCTTCTTTACTGCATCCCTCGCTTCCACACATTGACGAATTAGCACAGAAATTGCGTCGCTATGAAATACAATGTGTGCTATGGCATCTCCTTCCAAATCGAGTAACGCTTCTATGGAAACGAAAGGATTTTCTTTTGAGATACGACTATCTCTTTTCCGATGCACTATTCCCTCTATGCTGCATCCCTCGCTCCCTCACATTGACGAATCAACACAGAAATTGCGACGATATGAAATACTATGCGTTCTATGACAACTCCGTCTAAATCGAGTAACGTTTCTATGGAAACGACAGGATTTTCAATTGGCATACAAGTATCTCCTTTCCGATGCAATATTCCCTCTTCACTGCATCTCTCACTCCCTCACATTGACGAAGTACCACAGAAATTGCGTCGCCATGAAATACTATGTGTTCTATGACTTCTCCTTCTAAATGGAGTAACGTTTCTATGGAAACGACAGGATTTTCTTTTGGGATACGACTATCTGCCTTCCGATGAACTATTCCTTCTTTACTGCATCCCTCGCTCCCCCATATTGAGGAATTTACACAGATATTTCGTCGCTATGAATTACTGTGTGTTCCATGACATCTCCGTCTAAAACGAGTAACGTTTATATTGAAACGGGGGATTTTCTTTTGGGATACGACTTTCTTTTTTCCGATGCAGTATTCCTTCTTTAATGCATCCCTCGCTCCCTCACATTGGCGAATTAACACAGAAATTCCGTCGCTATGAAATACTATGGAATCTATGACATTCCCTTCTAAATCGAGCAAAGTTTCAATGGAAACGACAGGATTTTCTTTTTGGGATACGACTATCTTTATTCCGATGCACTATTCCTTCATCACATCATCCCACGCACCCTCACATTGACGAAATAACACAGAAATTGCGTCCCTATGAATTACTATGGGTTCTATGACATCTCCTACTAAATCGAGTAACGTTTCTATGGAAACGACAGGATTTTCTTTTGGGATACGACTATCTTCTTACCGATGCACTATTCCTTCTTTACTGCATCCCTCGCTCCCTCACATTGACGAATATAACAAAAATATCGTCGGTATGAAATACTATGGGTTCTATGACATCTCCTTCTAAATCGAGTAACGTTTCTATGTAAACGCCATGATTTTCGTTTGGGATACGACTATCTCCTTTCGAATGCACTATTCTTTCTTTACTGCATCCCTCGCTCGCTCACATTGACGAATAAACACATAAATTGCGTGGCTATGAAATACTATGGGTTGTATGACTTCTCCTTCTGAATCGAGTAACGTTTGTAAGGAAACGACACAATTTTTTTTTGGGATACGAGTATCTCCATTCCGATGCACTATTCCTTCTTTACTGCACCCCCCTCGCTCCCTCACATAGACGAATTAACAGAGAAATTCCGTCAGTATGAAATACTATGGAATCTATGACATCTCCTTCCAAATCGAGTAACATTTCTATGGAAACGACAGGATTTTGTTTCGGGATACGAGTATCTCCTCTCCGATTAACTATTTCTTCTTTGCTGCATCCCTCGCTCCCTCACATTGGCGAATTGACACAGATATTGCGTCGCAATGAGATACTATGGGTTCTATGACATCTCCTTCTAAATTGAGTAACGTTTCAATGGAAACGACAGGATTTTATTTTGGGATACGACTATCATTCTTACGATGCACTATTCCTTCTTTACTGCATCCTTCGCTCCCTCACATTGAAGAAATAACACCGAAATTGCGTTGCTATGAAATACTATGGGTTCTATGACTTCTCCTTCTATTTTAAGTAACGTTTCTATGGAAAAGACAGCTATTTCTTTTGGGATACGACTATCTCCCTTCCGATGAACTAATCCTTCTTTACTGCATCCCTTGCTCCCTCACATTGACGAATTAACACAGAAATAGCGTCGCTATGAAATACTATGTGTTCTATGACTTCACCTTCTAAATCGAGTAACGTTTCTATGGAAAAGAAAGGATTTTCTTTCGGGACACGTCTATCTTCTCTCCGATGCACTATTCGTTCTTTACTGCATCCCTCGCTCCCTCCGATTGACGAATTAACACAGAAATTGCGTCGCTATGAAATACCATGGGTGCTATGTCTTCTCCCTCTAAATCGAGTAACATTTTAATGGTAACGGCAGGATTTTCTTTTGGGATACGACTATCTCTTTTCGGATCATTATTTCTTCTTTACTGCATCCCTCACAGCCTCATATTGCCGAATTAGCACAGATATTGCGTCACTATGAAATACTGTGGGATCTATGACATCTCCTTCTAAATCGAGTAGCGTTTCTATGGAAACGACAGGATTTTCTTATGGGATACAAATATCTCCTTTCCGAAGCACTCTTCCTTCCCTACTGCATCCCCCGCTCCCTCACATTAACGAATTATCACAGAAATTTCGTCGCTATGAAACACTATGGTTTCTATGACTTCGCACCCTAAATCGCGTAACGTTTCTGTGGAAACGACAGGATTTTCGTATGTAATACGAGTATCTCCTTCCCGAAGCACTATCCCTTCTTTACTGCATCCCTCGCTCCCTCACATTGACGAATTAACACAGAAATTGCGTCGCTATGACATACTATAAGTTCTATGACTTCTACTTCTAAATCGAGTAACGTTTCTATGGAAACGAAAGGATTTTCCATTGAGACACGACTATCTCTTTTCCGATGCACTATTCCCACTATGCTGCATCCCACGCTCCCTCACATTGACGAAGCAACACAGAAATTGCGTCACTATGAAATACTATGAGTTCTATGACATCTCCTTCAAAATCGAAGAACTTTTCTATTTATACGACAGGATTTTCTTTTGGGATACGACTATCTCCTTTCCGATGCACTATTCCTTCTTTACTGCATCCCTCGCTCCCTCACATTGACGAATTAACACAGAAATTGCGACGCTATGAAATACTATGCGTTCTATGACAACTCCTTCTACATCGAGTAACGTTTCTATGGAAACGACATGATTTTCCTTTGGCATACAAGTATCTCCTCTCCGATGCACTATTCCTTCTTTACTGCATCCCTCGCTCCCTCATATTGTGGAATTAACACAGAAATTACGTCGCTCTGAAATACTGTGTGTTCTATGACATCTCCTTCTAAATCGAGTGACGTTTATATGGTAACGACAGAATTTTCTTTTAGGATATGTGATATTCGCTATTTTTGGCTTAATTAAAACAGCAAATTCAGCCAGAAGGCAAATACTTGTTTATAAATAATGATTAATGTATAATGAGGCGTCGCATAGCGACGGTGGAATTTTCTAGTGATGTAATTTGTCGTCTTTGGGCGGCAATAAAAACAGAGAAATACGGATAGATATACGATCCCTCACTATTTTGTGCGCGGGAGAACAAATGAAGCCTGGAGCGCTAAGAAGACTTTTACTGTTTTTCTCGAGTAAGACGGACGCAGATTTGTGGCAGTCTGATCTAATTTTTTACTAAATGTATAAAAACGTGTTATGTTTAAGTTTGAGTGAAGTGTAAAGAACTGTTATAACTTACCGTGACGACGCACGAGCGACTCAAAGAAGACAATGGCTATATAAAAGAGCGCTAAATGGACATGATACGGACATAAAAATCTACCGTCATTGTTGTATTAAGCTTAAGGTACGATATATGTTTTAGTTATAATAAATATTTGTTCTGGGAATACTGAATCATTTAGCAGTGCTCATTCCTATTATCTCCTCAGTATTATTTTCATTTTAATTATGCATTTTGCTAATATTACAGACACCAAGATCAGCAGTCTAATGTGCGTGTTACATTGATAAAAAGAAAACTGTTTTATCGTCTTCTTGCATCAGCTTTAATATTGAATTTCTCTTTTGTGTGATGTTACAGTTGTTTTTGCGCCCTTAAGAACTTTCTGGTCCCTTAGGAAATTTTTTTGTCATAACAATAACTTCACAACCGGGTATGATCGTATCTACGATCATGAAGTAATTAGAAAGACGATAACGCAACTTCTTAATCAATAGCACGCTAGTTGTGACTGCCTCAAGCCACGCGAAACCGCAAGTAAAAAACTATTCACATCTCATAATGCAATATTTTATGACAATGGTCAATCCATGATTCTTACGCCAATTGTGATTGATAAAACAGCTAGTTAAATCTCAATTTCCAACTTTCCATTGAATAGCAACATCACTTCTATTTTGTAACATCACACTTGGCGCCCGAACAGGGACTTGACCAAAAATTAGTTCGAATTCTTGGAAAATTTTCTATGTGCTTGTGTTAATAAATGTTCTGTCGTTTCATGTACACATCGTCTCTCTGTGAGAATAACGGTCAATAATGCAGTTTAATTACCGAGAGAAAAGAAAAGAAAAGAGACGTGAATTTGCTGAGACAACGTAGCGGTATTGAAGCCATCAAAAAGTAAGTCAGAATTTTGCATACGCAGTGTAGTGCTTCAGTAGCAACGTTGCTTTTCCAAGTCGATCCACATCCTTTCTATCTCCTTCCCGCTATAGAAAATCTGCTTTATTTTATCTTTCAAAGTAAAATTATTCGTAGTCTGATAATAGAAATTATTTCTCCCCATTGTTAGTATAGCTGTATTATATTTTCAACATGGTGGATAGTGTGTGCAATTTGCAGTGAAGAGCATCTTCATTCATTTGTCTGAAACGTTTAGGTTCCATCTTGTCTTCTCGCAAGATAGAATTTCATTTGTTGCTCACGCGAGGGTGGTGCTCTTAGCGGACTCACCACGTCACTGACAAACGACGAAAGCCTTGCGTAGCACGTGGTTTACTGACGAAAATGGCAGATAGTAAACAGAGACAGGTGACAACAGGAGACGGGAGTGAAGACGTTAATAGTATTCCATACCCTTTACGATCGCGAACGGTAGGTTCCCGTGTGGAAACTGAACTAACCATGTCTGTAACAGGGGAAAGTGACCCTAAAGTCCAAATTCTTCCCGCTGCAGCTACAAATGACCTCGGTGCGTTAATGGAAATGCTGAAACAACAGTTTGACGCAGTAAATGAGACTATAAAAACACAAAATGAGACTGTTAACGCCCGATTAGATGCTGTAAGCGAATCAGTAAAAACACAAAATGAGACTATAAAAACACAAAATGAGACTGTTAACGCCCGATTAGATGCTGTAAGCGAATCATTAAAAACACAGCTAGGCACAATCAAAACAGATCTGCATAAAGAAATTACGGCTGAATTAAATACCCATTTGGGTGAGGTGCAAACTAAGATCAGTGATCAAATTCAGAAAATGCAGAAACAGGTGAAAAGTGAAATAGCTGAAGTATCTGGAACATTAAACACAAAAATTCAGGCAGCTACCAAAGAAATAAACTCAGTTAGAAATGCAGTATCTGACATTGAAGGTGTAGTAGAGGTTCTGTCGAGGCAGATAGACTCAATCAATATCGAAGAACAGGTTAAGAGCACCGTGAAAGCACACGCGGAGGCATTGTCGGAACACTACGGTGAATGGATAAAGGGTAAAGATATTTTTATCGAAAAGAAGGTCAGGGAGGAGCTTAGGGAGACTGTCAAGGATGTAACTTATGAAATCTTAGCTGCTCCTGGTAAGTCTGGAGACACAGTGGTTTCTGAATTGGGACAGATTCGGAGGACACTTACACGGGATCTTCCCGAGTGGAAGCAGCAAGTAGTGGACGAAGTCAGAATGCTGAGAAACTGTGTAGAAAATCCGCACACGCATACGCAAACTATAGGGAACAACTCTTTAGACGGTGACGAATGTCAGTCAACTCCTTATTGTTCACCGCCTGATTACATGCAAAACAACAGTCCTGTTGAGTCCCGAGTAGGGAAACTAAATGATCCGCCCACAATTGTGAGTTTAATGCAAGAGGAAAGTGTGATTAAGCATCGCACCTTTCCTGTTTTTCATCCGCAGAAGCGAGAAATACACCCCATCGTGTTCCTAAAGAATTTTTCCGGCATATTTCCCAGGAGCTGGACAGACAGACAGCGTATTCAGTTCGTCACTGGCTTTATTTCTGGTGATGCAGCATTATGGGGAACGGAAATGGTAGACACGTGTAGGAATTATGAAGAGTTTGAGAAAATGTTCTTGGCAAAATTTTGGAGTAATGGGGTACAGCAAAGATTAAGGAAGGAGGTGTATGGTGCGGAAATTTTCAATGAGAAGCATGGAAGTCTCCGGCGATACTTTGAGAAGTATCTAGCAAAAATTAAATTCTGGGATTCTCCGATTTCTTCCAAGGACGTAATTATGATTCTCAAAAGCAAACTCCCTGTGTCTATTAGAGAGAAATTAGTAAATGTGTCCGAAGAAGACACCGATGTATTCCTTTCTGTGCTGGATTCCTTAGATTTAATTAGCGAGGATGTGCGCTCCAAGGTTGGCAGCGGCAAATTCTTCCCTGGCAGCCAGCAGAATGCATCGCACGCGGACAACAATGCGCCCAAGGAGAGAGCGAGCTACTGCGACCGCTGTTACCAACCTGCCAGCGGTTATCAAAACGCAAACGGCAATAACTTTAAACGGAAGCAGAAAACCAATTACAGTAATCAGCAGAGATACCACCCAATTTACAACCACCAGGTACAACATCAGTACGGAAACCCACCCTTTAATTCTGCGCCTGAGCAGTATGGAAATTCTCCACAAACTAGTGGTAATTTTTCAAATGGGCCAGTGTACAATCAAAGTTATAGGTCGAAATATAGCAAGTGGCATGGGCAAGGCGGAGGCCACCCAGCACATCAGAACAACTTTTCACAGAATAGAGGACCGCGGAACAATTTTCAAACGGTACCAAATGCGAACTTTCCTTCACAAGGAAATGATTCTGCCGGCAACCAAAAGATCGGGCGACAGCAGACGTCTCAAGTATTTTATTCACAAGTGAATGCACCCAGTGGATTTTACCCCTCTACACCGGCATTTGTACCACATAACCAGCACCAATATGAAACGGAACAAACACTTAAGGCCATGAATGACAAACAGGTTAAACATCCTGCGGAAAATTAGAGGCAGCACCTTTCAGCCTCCTAGAGGTCGCTGCCGGTTCCAGTGGGGGTACTAACGAATACTCTGATTCTGAGTATCTTAATGCGATACGGTACGACCATGAGACCGACTTACAAGATGACCTTGCACCTGACCTAGAAGCTCAAGACATTAATGACATTTATGATGAACAGGTCCAGGCTTCGATTATGATTTCTATTGCCAACATTCCTTTCACAGCAGTTGTTGATACAGGAGCAAACATCAATGTCATGTCACCATGTCTCTTCAGACAGGTGTCTTCTGTTTCAAAAGTTTTATCATTGCCGATTCAGGGCTGCTCCATATCGGGAGCGACTGGTCCATTGAAACAAAGAGTTAGTTTACAGACACAGCCTCAACTGCAGATAGAATCTGTTTTGGTTTCTTACCTCTTGCGTACTGGAAATTTCCTTGTGTGAACTGTTAATGATAAGTATTGTGTTGAACAGCACACTGACTACATGGTAACGGCTACTACATGTCATCTTTAAGTATTAAATGCCATGTATGGAAAAATTGTTTATAGTGATGGACATGAACTGATATTTCTTCAACAAGCTGAAGCAGGAAATTGAGGTTGCACCAAGAATTTCAATTTAATTTTAAGTTAGTATTAAAAAAAAAAAAGTGCTTGCGAGGCGATTGCCCGGAGCTATATAAATATGTAAAGATGAGAAATGGAGAAGGATGCGTAAATAAGCACTTCTCTCAAGGTACAAGAAGATAGATTTATTTTTAGTAATGTAAGTACTTGAAGTTCTGTTGTAAAAGCCCAAATTACCTGCTTAAAAAAAAAAAGGGTACATGTTCAAACAGTCCAGACAGTGGACAGGAGTAGAAGAAATAGCTTAAAGTTCAGTTAAAGCGTGCTGTTAAATGGAAAAACAAGTGGTAACCCACATGTGTTCACGCAAGGAGACAATAAGCTGTAGTAAACTAAGTTAGGTGAAATACAGTACAAATAGAGGCAAACCATGAAGCATCAATAATGTAGCGTAAGTACCCCACGAGGCCACTAATTGCTATGAAAGTAAACTATTTCCCTGTGATCTGAGCGCAATGTAAAGAGTATATGAGGAATGTTAGCTGACGAATTGATTTCAGTAGAATCAAGTTACTAAATAACCACACAGCAAGCCCCCTGTATCATAAATAAGTCCAAGTAAAGATCTTCAGAAGATTTGTAGTGTAATCTAGCGACCATTCAATACCCTGATTGAAGGCTAATCTAAAGAACAAGCAATTCAGTGATATTTAAACTTAATACTGACTATAACAGAGTAAGACGTAGAAGTAGCAAAGCATGCTGTAAGGAAGGAGGTTGAAGTTTATATATGTGCCTATGTTTATTAAGATAATTTTATTTACATGCAGATTTTATTGCAAAAATGTCTCCTAAGACACTCCTCTTATGAAATCCATTTTCCTTGTGCCCGTTCCTTTTGATCCTGGTTCATTAACCCAGACCAAGGGTCGACTTGTAAAAGGCACGTGTGCTTCGAAGCAAAGCAGTGCTTATGAGAAATGAGACACGTAGCGTGATGAACTTCGCTAGCTTTGGTAATGTTTGTTATGGACCGGTTGCGTAAACCCAGTGAACTGTCGGTAATTCCATTCATGCAAAAAATAGTAGACACGCGTTACCCTATTTTTTTTTAACAGAGAACGATTGCTGAGTACATGAAGCGAAGAGGGAGACCTATTGTTATCCAGTCTGCCCTCAAATTTATAAAAAAAAAAAAAAAAAAAAAAAAAAAAAATTGGCAAGCACAAAAAAAAAAAAAAAAAAAAAGATTCAGCGTTAAATGCGTACTCGTTATGTAGTAGATATGCTGCGTGGCAGTAGAAAATGATCTTGGGTGCACTAAAGAATAAATGCAACGAGTGTTGCGAAACCTGTATTTTTCATAATGAGGAGATGAGCACTTAAAAGAAAGTTTGAAAGAATATTTTTAGGTTCACTAGTGAAAGCAAATCTTGAGATATAAAGAGTCCATTCATAAAGCAGTTGTTCACTGGACTTAACAAAAGGAGTGACCATTAATTGTAAATATTAGCTCGTAAGTGATATTTTGTAAATAGTAGAATATAAGTCTTTCTATACCAGTGGAGGAAACGTGCAAAATTGATTGTTTTGTAAATGAACTCCATCGGCGAAGGAACTAAGCACGAATGCTGTGTGAAGATGCACACTAAAGTGCGACGTGCATAATAAAAGTAACTGTTCACTGTATCTTAGTGGTAGTGTTGTACTGCAAGTGTAAAAAAGAAGTCAAGGCTACGACAACAGGTGCAACGCAAAGTTCAGTGTTGTTCTAAGTGCAGCGACAGCTAAAACATTCGTCGTCACTTACCTGTGAGCCTCATGGGAGGCAGTTGACAGAGAAGTATGGAGGCAGCTTCAGTGTCCTGTTCCTCCTATGAAAAACGCGTGCGAGGTGTTTGAATCGATGCACTCGTGTGATACGAAGTTCACAAAAAGAAGGAGCAATCTACGACCAGCAGCTCTGTTACAGCCTGAGCGCAAACGGATACTAAGTATTGGAGCTCACGCAACACTGTGCAGCCGCTGTGAGTGGCTGACGTGTGGGTGACGAAACAATCCAAACTTTAAACTGCTAACCGCCATGACTTCAATCGTACATACTGGAGGAAAGACATTTGTACACTTGTGTGACTACATCTTCATACGTAAATTAAGCAATTTTCTTGAGTTGAAGTTAAGATGAGTAAGAAGTAGATTGTTAGATTACTCAGACCTTAAAGCCATTAATACCGGCACTCCTGAACACTGCTAAAATGAATTATAATCCTGTCTCTTGATGGACAAAGAAAATGAATGCGCACTATAGGAAGACCCTAAACTCCAGACCAGTCCCGATCCTTAACAAATGTATCCAGTAGCTTGTAAGTCATACTAATAATTTTCCACTTCTTCTGTTTCATATTGTAAATAAAAACCCGGGAAGCCACTTGAATTCCTGGCACCACAGTGGAAAGGACAGATGTACTGCATAATGAACGCCGTAGACAGCTAACACAGAAAGTGAAAGCATCACGAAGTGTAGTGCTACGTTATTAAACTGTAATTGAACCACAAGGAGTCAACAAGTGCTCGAACATTGTCCACTCTCGTTTAGTGAAAATAAGCACTCACTGTACTCATGTATTAGTTGTTAAGCTCAAGAGAAAGTAATTCCTGAATTCTATCCCCTGAAGTGCGAAATGAACGTTCACTTATTATTATAAGCAAATATGGACCAAACTTAAATATGCACATAAATGTTAATCTTGGTATTATGGAATGAAGTGACTGATGAACAAAGAATGAAAAACTTTATTTTGAAAAATGATAAATATCTGATATATGTTTATAAATGTAATTTCAATTTAAGTACATGGTACGCCAGTAACATTATGTAAATGTCACACCAAAAATCACGAATATCTCATGAGGACATGAGGATCGAGGTAATCCTTCGGCATTCCCTCTCTCCTCATGGGAGGCAATGTGATATTCGCTATTTTTGGCTTAATTAAAACAGCAAATTCAGCCAGAAGGCAAATACTTGTTTATAAATAATGATTAATGTATAATGAGGCGTCGCATAGCGACGGTGGAATTTTCTAGTGATGTAATTTGTCGTCTTTGGGCGGCAATAAAAACAGAAAAATACGGATAGATATACGATCCCTCACTATTTTGTTCGCGGGAGAACAAATGAAGCCTGGAGCGCTAAGAAGACTTTTACTGTTTTTCTCGAGTAAGACGGACGCAGATTTGTGGCAGTCTGATCTAATTTTTTACTAAATGTATAAAAACGTGTTATGTTTAAGTTCGAGTGAAGTGTAAAGAACTGTTATAACTTACCGTGACGACGCACGAGCGACTCAAAGAAGACAATGGCTATATAAAAGAGCGCTAAATGGACATGATACGGACATAAAAATCTACCGTCATTGTTGTATTAAGCTTAAGGTACGATATATGTTTTAGTTATAATAAATATTTGTTCTGGGAATACTGAATCATTTAGCAGTGCTCATTCCTATTATCTCCTCAGTATTATTTTCATTTTAATTATGCATTTTGCTAATATTACAGACTCCAAGATCAGCAGTCTAATGTGCGTGTTACATTGATAAAAAGAAAACTGTTTTATCGTCTTCTTGCATCAGCTTTAATATTGAATTTCTCTTTTGTGTGATGTTACAGTTGTTTTTGCGCCCTTAAGAACTTTCTGGTCCCTTAGGAAATTTTTTTGTCATAACAATAACTTCACAACCGGGTATGATCGTATCTACGATCATGAAGTAATTAGAAAGACGATAACGCAACTTCTTAATCAATAGCACGCTAGTTGTGACTGCCTCAAGCCACGCGAAACCGCAAGTAAAAAACTATTCACATCTCATAATGCAATATTTTATGACAATGGTCAATCCATGATTCTTACGCCAATTGTGATTGATAAAACAGCTAGTTAAATCTCAATTTCCAACTTTCCATTGAATAGCAACATCACTTCTATTTTGTAACATCACAGATACCACTATCTTCTTTCCGATGCACTATTCCTTTTTTGCTGCATCCTTCGCTCCATCTCATTGAGGAAATAACACAGAAATTGCGTTGTTATGAAATACTATGGGTTCTATGACATCTCCTTCTAAATCGAGTAACATTTCTATGGAAACGACGGAATTTTCTTTTGGGATACGAGTATCTATTTTCTGATGCATTATTCCCTCTTTACTGCATCTCTCACTCCCACACATTGACGAAGTAACACAGAAATTGCGTCACCATGAAATACTATGTGTTCTATGACTTCTCCTTCTAAATGGAGTAACGTTTCTACGGAAACGACAGGATTTTCTTTTGGGATACGACTATCTCCCTTCCGATGAACTACTCCTTCTTTACTGCATCCCTCGCTCCCTCACATTGACGAATTAACACAGATATGGCGTCGCTATGAAATACTATGTGTTCTATGACATCTCCTTCAAAATCGAGTAACGTTTCTATGGGAAGCACAGGATTTTCTTTTGGGAAACGAGTATCTCCTTTCCGATGCACTATTCCTTCTTTACTGCATCCCTCGCTCCCCCGTATTGAGGAATTGACACAGAAATTTCGACGCTATCAAATACAATGTGTTCTATGACATCTCCTTCAAAATCGAGTAACGTTTATATGGAAACGACAGGATTTTCTTTTGGGATACGTCTGTCTTTATTCTAATGCACTATTCCCTCTATTCTGCATCCCTCGCTCCCTCACATTGACGAAATAACACTCAAATTGCGTCACCATGAAATACTATGGGTTCTATGACATCTCCATTTAAATCGAGTAGCGTTTCTATGGAAACGACGGGATTTTCTTTTGGGATACGAGTATCTTCTTTCCGATGCACTATTCCTTCCTTGCTGCATCCCTCGCTCCCCCATATTGAGGAATTTACACAGAAATTTTGTCGCTATGAAATACTGTGTGTTCCATGACATCTCCGCCTAAAACGAGTAACGTTTATATGGAAACGACGGGTATTTTGTTTTGGGATACGCATATCATTTTTCCGATGCAGTATTCCTTCTTTAACGCATCCCTCGCTGTCTCACATTGACGAATTAACGCAGAAATTTCGTCGCTATGAAATACTATGGGTTGCATGACTTCTCCTTCTAAATCGAGTAACGTTTCTATGGAAACGACAGGATTTTCTTTTGGGATACGACTACCTCCTTTCGAATGCACTATTCTTTTTTTACTGCATCCCTCGCTCCCTCACATTGATGAATAAACACATATATTGCGTCGCTATGAAATACTATGGGTTGTATGACTTCTCCTTCTAAATCGAGTAACGTTTATAAGGAAACGACATGATTTTTTATTTTGGGATACGAGTATCTCCATTCCGATGCCCTATTCCTTCTTTACTGCATCCCTCGCTCCCTCAAATTTTCGAATTAACACAGAAATTCCGTCAGTATGAAATACTACGGAATATATGACATCTCCTTCCAAATCGAGTAACATTTCTATGGAAACGACAGGATTTTGTTTCGGGATACGAGTATCTCCTTTCCGACTAACTATTTCTTCTTTGCTGCATCCCTCGCTCCCTCACATTGGCGAATTGACACAGATATTGCGTCGCTATGAGATACTATGGGTTCGATGACTTCTCCTTCTAAATCGAGTAACGTCTCTATGGAAACGACAGGATTTTCTTTTAGGATACGAGTATCTCCTTTCCGAAGCACTATTCCTTCTTTACTGCATCCCTCGCTCCCTCAAATTGACGAATTCACACAGAAATTGCGTCGCTATGAAAGACTATGGGGTCTATGACTTCTCCTTCTAAATGGAGTAACGTTTCTATGGAAACGACAGGATTTTCATTTGGGATACGACTATCTCCCTTTCGATGAACTATTCCTTTATTACTGCATCCCTCGCTCCCTCACATTGACAAATTAACTCAGAAATTTCGACGCTATGAAATACTATGCGTTCTATGACAACTCCTTCTAAATCGAGGAACGTTTATATGGAAACGACAGGATTTTCTTTTGGGATACGTCTGTCTTTTTTCTAATGCACTATTCCCTCTATTCTGCATCCCTCGCTCCCTCACAATGACGAAATAACATGCAAATTGCGTCACCATTAAATACTAAGGGTTCTATGACATCTCCATTTAAATCGAGTAACGTTTCTATGGAAGCGACGGGATTTTCTTTTGGGATACGAGTATCTCCTTTCCGATGCACTATTCCTTCTTTACTGCATCCCTCACCTCCCCATACTGAGGAATTTACACAGAAATTTCGTCGCTATGAAATACTGTGTGTTCCATGACATCTCCGTCCAAAACGAGTAACGTTTATATGGAAACGACGGGATTTTCTCTTGGGATACGACTATCTTTTTTCCGATGCAGTAATCCTTCCTTAATGCATCCCTCGCTGTCTCACATTGACGAATTAACACAGAAATTTCGTCACTATAAAATACTATAAAATCTATGACATCCCCTTCTAAATCGAGTAACGTTTCTACGGAAACGACAGGATTTTCTTTTGGGATACGACTATCTTTTTTCCGATGCACTATTCCTTCATCACATCACCCCACGCACACTCACATTGACGAAATAACACAGAAATTGCGTCGCTATGAATTACTATGGGTTCTATGACATCTCCTTCTAAATCGAGTAACGTTTCTATGGAAACGACAGGATTTTCTTTTGGGATACGACTATCTCCTTTCGAATGCACTATTCTTTCTTTACTGCATCCCTCGCTCCCTCACATTGGCGAATTGACACAGATATTGCGTCGCTATGAGATACTATGGGTTCGATGACTTCTCCTTCTAAATCGAGTAACGTTTCTATGGAAACGAAAGGATTTTATTTTGGGACACGTCTATCGCCTTCCCGATGCACTATTCGTTCTTTACTGCATTCCTTGCTCCCTCACACTGACGAATTAACACAGAAATTGCATCGCTATGAAATACTATGTTTGCCATGGCCTCTCCTTCTAAATCGAATAACGTTTCTATGGAAACAGCAGGATTCTCTTTTGGGATACGACTATCTCCTTTCCGATGCACTATTCCTTCTTTACTGCATCCCTCGCTCCCTCACATTGATAAATTAAATCAGAAATTGCGTCGCTATGAAATACTACGTGTTCTATGACATCTCCTTCTAAGTGGAGTGACGTTGCTATGGAAACGACAGGATTTTCTTTAGGGGAAAACAGGTCTCCCATCCGATGTACTATTCCTTCTTTACTGAATCCCCCCCACGCTCCGTCACCTTGACGTATTAAGACAGAAATTGCGTCGCTATGAAATAATATGTGTTCTATGACATCTCCTTCTAAATTGTGTAACGTTTCTATGGAAACGAACGGATTTTCTTTTGGCATACGGGTATCTTCTTTCCGATCCCCTATTTCTTCTTTACTGCATCCCTGGCTCCCTCATGTTGAGGAATTAACACAGAAATTGCGTCGCTATGAAATACTATGTGTTCTAAGACATCTCTTTCTAAATCGAGTAACGTTTTTATGGAAACGACAGGATTTTCTTTTGGGACACGATTATCTTTTTTCCGATGCACTGTTCTTTTTTACTGCATCCTTCGCTCCCTCTCATTGAGGAAATAACACAGAAATTGCGTTGCTATGAAATACTATGGGTTCTATGACTTCTCCTTCTAAATCGAGTAACGTTTCTATGGTAACGACAGGATTTTCTTTTGGGATACGAGTATCTCCTTTGCGATGCATTATTCCCTCTTTACTGCATCTCTCACTCCCTCACATTGATGAATTAACACAGATATTGCGCCGCTATGAAATACTATGTGTTCTATGACATCTTCTTCTACATCGAGTAACGTTTCTATGGAGACGACAGGATTTTCTTTTGGGATACGGGTATCTCCAATCCGATGCACTATTCCTTCTTTACAGCATCCCTCGCTCCGTCACATTGACAAATTAACACAGAAATTGTGCCGCTATGAAATACTATGTGTTCTATGACGTCTCCTTCTAAATCGAGTAACGTTTCTAGGGAAACAACAGGATTTGCTTTTGGGGGACGAGTATCTCTTTTCCGATGCACAATTCCTTGTTTACTGCATCCCTCGCTCCCTCACATTGACGAATGAAGACAGAAATTGCGTCGCTATGAAATAATATGTGTTCTATGACAACTCCATCTAATTCGAGTAACGTTTCTATTGAAACGACAGGATTTTCTTTTGGGATACGAGTATCTCCTTTCCGATGCACTATTCCTTCTTTAGTGCATCCCTCGCTCACTCACATTGACGAAATAACACAGAAATTGCGTCGTTATGAAATACTATGCGTTCTATGACTTCTTCAAAATTGAGTAACGTTTCTATGGAAACGACAGGATTTTCTTTGGGGATACGACTGTCTCCTTTCCGATGCACTACTCCTTCTTTACTGCATCCCTCGCTCCCTCACATTGACGAATTAACACAGAAATTTCGTCTCTATGAAACAATATGTGTTATATTACCGCACCTTCTAAATCTAGTAACGTTTCAATGGGATTGAGAGGACCTTCATTTGAGATACGACTATCTCCTTTCCGATACACTATTCCTTCTTTACTGCATCCCTCGCTCCTTCACATTGACTAATTAACACAGAAATTGCGTCACTATGGATTATTATGTGTCCTATGACATCTCCTTCTAAATCGAGTAACGTCTCTATGGAAACGACAGGATTTTCTTTTGGGACACGACAATCTCCTTTCCGATGCACTATTCCTGCCCTACTGCATCCCTCGCTCCCTCAGATTGACGAATTAACACAGAAATTGCGTCTCTATGAAATACTGTGGTTTCTATGACTTCTCCTTCTAAATCGAGTAACGTTTCTATGGAAAGGACAGGATTTTCTTTTGGGATACGACTATCTCCTTTCCGATGCACTATTCCTTTCCTACTGCATCCCAGGCTCCCTCACATTGAAGAATTAACACAGTAATTGGGTCGCTATGAAATACTATTGGTTCAATGCCTTCTCCTTCTAAATCGAGAAACGTTTCTATAAATACGAGAGGACTATCTTTTGGGATACAACTATCGCCTTTCCGGTGCAATATTCCCTCTTTACTGCAATCCTCGCTCCCTCACATTGATTAATTAACGCAGAAATTGCATCGCTATGAAATACTATGGGTTCTATGACATATCCTAAATCGAATAACGTTTCTATGGAAACGACAGGATTTTCTTTTCGGATGCGACAATCTCCTATCCGATGCTCTATTTCTTCTTTATTGCATCCCTCGCTCCCTCACGTAGACGAATTAACACAGATATTCCGACGCTATGAAATACAATGGGTTCTATGACTTCTCCTTCTAAATCGAGTAACGTTTCTATGGAAAGGACAGGATTTTCTTTTGGGATACGACTATCTCCTTTCCGGTGCACTATTCCTTCTTTACTGCATACCTCGCTCCCTCACATAGAAGAATTAACACAGATATTGCGTCACTATGAAATACTGTGCGTTCTATGACATCTCCTTCTAAATCGAGTTGCGTTTCCATGGAAACGACAGGATTTTCTTATGGGATACAACTATCTCCTTTCCGAAGCACTCTTCCTTCCCTACTGCATCCCCCGCTCCCTCACATTGACGAATTAACACAGAAATTTCGTCGCAATGAAACACTATGGTTTCTATGACTTCGCATCCTAAATCGTGTAACGTTTCTGTGGAAACGACAGGATTTTCTTATGTAATACGAGTATCTCCTTCCCGAAGCACTATCCCTTCTTTACTGCATCCCTCGCTCCCTCACATTGACGAATTAACACAGAAATTGCGTCGCTATGACATACTATAAGATCCATGACTTCTCCTTCTAAATCGAGTAACGTTTCTATGGAAACGAAAGGATTTTCTTCTGAGATACGACTGTCTGCTTTCCGATGAACTATTCCTTCTTTACTGCATCCCCCGCTCCCTCACATTGACGAATTAACACAGAAATTGCATCGCTATGAAATACTATGGGTTCTATGACTTCTCCCTCTAGATCGAGTAACGTTTTTATGGAAACGACAGGATTTTATTTTGGGATACGACTGTCTCCCTTCCGATGCACTATTCCTTCTTTACTAAAACCATCGCTCCCCGCATTGACGAATTAACACAGAAATTGCGTCGATATGAAATACTATGGGATCTATGACTTCTCCTTCTAAATCGAGTAACGTTTCTATGGAAACGGCAGGATTTAGTTTCAGGATACGAGTATCTCCTTTCTGATGCATTATTCCTTGTTTACTGCATCCCTCGCTCCCTCACATTGACGAATTAACACAGATATTGTGTCGCTATGAAATACTATGGGATCTATGACTTCTCCATCTATATCGATTAACGTTTCAATGGAAACGACAGGATTTTCTTATGTGGTGCGACTATATCCTTTCCGACGCATTATTACTTCTTTACTGCATCCTTCGCTCCCTCACTTTGAAGAATTAACACAGAAATAGTGTCACTATGAAATACTATGGGCTCTATGACATCTACTTCTAAATCGAGTAACGTTTCTATGTAAACGACAGGATTTTCTTATGGGATACAACTATCTCCTTTCCGATGCACTATTCCTCCTTTACTGCATCCCTCGCTCCCTCACGTTGACGAATTAACACAGAAATTGCGCTGTTATGTAATACTATGTTTTCTATGACACATCCTAAATCGAATAACGTTTCTATTTAAACGACAGGATTTTCTTTTGGGATACGACAATCTCCTTTCCGATGCATTATTTCTTCTTTACTGCATCCCTCGCTCCCTCACATTGACGAATTAACAAAGAAATTGCGGCGCTATAAAATACTATGTGTTCTATGACATCCACTTCTAATTAGAGTAACGTTTCTATGGAAACGACAGGACTTTCCTTTAAGATACGATTAACTCCTTTCCGATGCACTATTCCTTCTTCACTGCATCCTTCGCTCCCTAACATAGACGAATTAACACAGAAATTGCGTCGCTATGAAATACTATGGGTTCTACTACTTCTCCTTCAAAATCGAGTAACGTTTCTGCGAGAACAAGTGGACCATCTATTGGGATACGACTATCTCCGATCCGATGCACTATTCCTTCTTTACTGAATCCCTCGCTCCCTCACATTGACTAAATGACGCAGAAACTCCGTCGCTATGAAATATTATGGGTTCTATGACTTCTCCTTCTAAATCAAGTGACGTTTCTATGGAAACGACAGGATTTTTTTTAAGGAAACGACTATCTCCTTTCCGATGCACTATTCCTTCTTTACTGCAACCCTCGCTCCTCCACATTGACGAATTAACACAGAAATTGTGTCGCTACGAAATACTGTGGGTACAAAGACTTCTCCTTCTAAATCGAGTAAAGTTTTCATGGAAACGACAAGATTTTCTTTAGGGATACGACTATCCCTTTTCCGATGCACTATTTCTTCTTTACTGCAGCCCTCGCTCCCTCACATTGACTAATTTACACAGAAATTGCGTCGCTATGAAATACAAAGGTTTCTATGACTTCCCCTTCTGAATCGAGTAACGCTTCTATGGAAACGACAGGATTTTCTTTTGGGATACGACTATCTCCTTTCCGATGCACTATACCTTCTTTACTGAATCCCTCGCTCCCTCACATTGACGAATTAACACAGAAATAGCGCCGCTATGAAATACTGTGGGTTCTTAGACTTCTCCTTCTAAATAGAGTAACGTTTCTATGGAGACGAAGGGATTTTCTTACGGGATACGAGTATTTCCTTTCCGATGAACAATTCCGCCTTAACTGCATCCCTCGCACAATCACATTTACGAATTAACACAGAAATTTTGTCATTATGATATACTGTGTTTTCTATGACTTCTCATTCTAAATCGAGTAACGTTTCAATAGATAGCACAGGATTTTCTTTTGGGATATGTGTATCTCCTTTCCGATGCACTATTCCTTCTTTACTGGATCCCTCGCTCCCTCAAATTTACGAATGAACACAGAAATAGCGTCGCTATGAAATACTATGGGTTGTATGACTTCTCCTTCTAAATCGAGTGACGTTTCTATGGAAACGACAGGATTTTCTTTTGGAGTACGTGTATCCCTTTTCCGATGCATTATTCCTTCTTTACTGCATCCCTCGCTCCCTCACATTGACGAATTAACACATATATTGCGTCGCTATGAAATAGTATGGGTTCTATGACTTCACCTTGTAAATAAAGTAACGTTTCTATGGAAACGACAGTATTTTCTATTGGGATACGACTATCGCCTTTCCGATGCACCATTCCTTGTTTACTGCATCCCTCGCTCCCTCACATTGACGAATTATCACAGAAATTGCGTCGCTATGAAATACTGTGTGTTCTATGACATCTAATTCTAAATCGAGTAACGTTTCTATAGAAACGGCAGGATTTTCTTTTGGTATATGTGTATCTCCTTTCCGATGCACTATTCCTTCTTTACTGCATCCCTCACTCCCTCACATTGACGAATTAACACAGAAATAGCGTCACTATGAAATACTATGGGTTCTATGACATCTACTTCTAAATCGAGTAACGTTTCTATGGAAACGACAGGATTTTCTTATGGGATACAACTGTTTCCATTCCGATGCACTATTCCTCCTTTACTGCATCCCTCGCTCCCTCACGTTGACGAATTAACACAGAAATTGCGCCGTTATGTAATACTATGTTTTCTATGACATATCCTAAATCGAATAACGTTTCTATTTAAACTACAGGATTTTCTTTTGTGATACGACATTCTCCTTTCCGATGCATTTTTTCTTCTTTACTGCATCCCTCGCTCCCTCACATTGACGAATTAACAAAGAAATTGCGGCGCTATAAAATACTATGTGTTCTATGACATCCACTTCTAATTAGAGTAACGTTTCTATGGAAACGACAGGACTTTCTTTTAAGATACGATTATCTCCTTTCCGATGCACTATTCCTTGTTCACTGCATTCCTCGCTCCCTCACATTGACGAATTAACACAGAAATTGCGTCGCTATGAAATACTATGTGTTCCATGACTTCTCCATCTAAATCAAGTAACGCCTCTACGGAAACGACAGGATTTTCTTTAGTGATACGACTATCTCCTTTCCGATGCACTATTCCTTCGTTACTGCATCCCTCGCTCCATCACATTGTCGAAGTACACAGAAATTACGTCACTATGAAACACTATGTGTTCTATGGCATTTCCTTCTAAATCGAGTAACGTTTCTATGGAAACGACCGGATTTTCTTTTGGGGTACGACTGTCTCCTTTCCAATGCACTATTCCTTCTTTACTGCATCCTTCGCTCCCTAACATAGACGAATTAACACAGAAATTGCGTCGCTATGAAATACTATGGGTTCTATTACTTCTCCTTCAAAATCGAGTAACGTTTCTGCGAGAACAAGAGGACCATCTTTTGGGATACGACTATCTCCGATCCGATGCACTATTCCTTCTTTACTGAATCCCTCGCTCCCTCACATTGACGAATTTACACAGAAATTGTGTCGCTACGAAATACTATGGGTACAAAGACTTCTCCTTCTAAATCGAGTAAAGTTTTCATGGAAACGACAAGATTTTCTTTAGGGATACGACTATCCCTTTTCCGATGCACTATTTCTTCTTTACCGCATCCCTCGCTCCCTCACATTGACGAATTTACACAGAATTTGCGTCGCTATGAAATACAAAGGTTTCTATGACTTCCCCTTCCGAATCGAGTAATGCTTCTATGGAAACGGCAGGATTTTCTTTTGGGATACGACTATCTCCTTTCCGATGCACTATACCTTCTTTACTGAATCCCTCGCTCCCTCACATTGACGAATTAACACAGAAATAGCGTCGCTATGAAATACTGTGGGTTCTATGACTTCTCCTTCTAAATAGAGTAACGTTTCTATATAGACGAAGGGATTTTCTTACGGGATACGAGTATTTCCTTTCCGATGAACAATTCCGCCTTAACTGCATCCCTCGCACAATCACATTTACGAATTAACACAGAAATTTTGTCATTATGATATACTGTGTTTTCTATGACTTCTCATTGTAAATCGAGTAACGTTTCAATAGATAGCACAGGATTTTCTTTTGGGATATGTGTATCTCCATTCCGAAGCACTATTCCTTCTTTACTGCATCCCTCGCTCCCTCAAATTGACGAATAAACACAGAAATAGCGTCGCTATGAAATACTATGGGTTCTATGACATCTCCTTCTAAATCGAGTGACGTTTATATGGTAACGACAGAATTTTCTTTTAGGATATGTGATATTCGCTATTTTTGGCTTAATTAAAACAGCAAATTCAGCCAGAAGGCAAATACTTGTTTATAAATAATGATTAATGTATAATGAGGCGTCGCATAGCGACGGTGGAATTTTCTAGTGATGTAATTTGTCGTCTTTGGGCGGCAATAAAAACAGAGAAATACGGATAGATATACGATCCCTCACTATTTTGTGCGCGGGAGAACAAATGAAGCCTGGAGCGCTAAGAAGACTTTTACTGTTTTTCTCGAGTAAGACGGACGCAGATTTGTGGCAGTCTGATCTAATTTTTTACTAAATGTATAAAAACGTGTTATGTTTAAGTTTGAGTGAAGTGTAAAGAACTGTTATAACTTACCGTGACGACGCACGAGCGACTCAAAGAAGACAATGGCTATATAAAAGAGCGCTAAATGGACATGATACGGACATAAAAATCTACCGTCATTGTTGTATTAAGCTTAAGGTACGATATATGTTTTAGTTATAATAAATATTTGTTCTGGGAATACTGAATCATTTAGCAGTGCTCATTCCTATTATCTCCTCAGTATTATTTTCATTTTAATTATGCATTTTGCTAATATTACAGACACCAAGATCAGCAGTCTAATGTGCGTGTTACATTGATAAAAAGAAAACTGTTTTATCGTCTTCTTGCATCAGCTTTAATATTGAATTTCTCTTTTGTGTGATGTTACAGTTGTTTTTGCGCCCTTAAGAACTTTCTGGTCCCTTAGGAAATTTTTTTGTCATAACAATAACTTCACAACCGGGTATGATCGTATCTACGATCATGAAGTAATTAGAAAGACGATAACGCAACTTCTTAATCAATAGCACGCTAGTTGTGACTGCCTCAAGCCACGCGAAACCGCAAGTAAAAAACTATTCACATCTCATAATGCAATATTTTATGACAATGGTCAATCCATGATTCTTACGCCAATTGTGATTGATAAAACAGCTAGTTAAATCTCAATTTCCAACTTTCCATTGAATAGCAACATCACTTCTATTTTGTAACATCACACTTGGCGCCCGAACAGGGACTTGACCAAAAATTAGTTCGAATTCTTGGAAAATTTTCTATGTGCTTGTGTTAATAAATGTTCTGTCGTTTCATGTACACATCGTCTCTCTGTGAGAATAACGGTAAATAATGCAGTTTAATTACCGAGAGAAAAGAAAAGAAAAGAGACGTGAATTTGCTGAGACAACGTAGCGGTATTGAAGCCATCAAAAAGTAAGTCAGAATTTTGCATACGCAGTGTAGTGCTTCAGTAGCAACGTTGCTTTTCCAAGTCGATCCACATCCTTTCTATCTCCTTCCCGCTATAGAAAATCTGCTTTATTTTATCTTTCAAAGTAAAATTATTCGTAGTCTGATAATAGAAATTATTTCTCCCCATTGTTAGTATAGCTGTATTACATTTTCAACATGGTGGATAGTGTGTGCAATTTGCAGTGAAGAGCATCTTCATTCATTTGTCTGAAACGCTTAGGTTCCATCTTGTCTTCTCGCCAGATAGAATTTCATTTGTTGCTCACGCGAGAGTGGTGCTCTTAGCGGACTCACCACGTCACTGACAAACGACGAAAGCCTTGCGTAGCACCTGATTTACTGACGAAAATGGCAGATAGTAAACAGAGACAGGTGACAACAGGAGACGGGAGTGAAGACGTTAATAGTATTCCATACCCTTTACGATCGCGAACGGTAGGTTCCCGTGTGGAAACTGAACTAACCATGTCTGTAACAGGGGAAAGTGACCCTGAAGTCCAAACTCGTCCCGCTGCAGCTACAAATGACCTCGGTGCGTTAATGGAAATGCTGAAACAACAGTTTGACGCAGTAAATGAGAATATAAAAACACAAAATGAGACTATAAAAACACAAAATGAGACTGTTAACGCCCGACTAGATGCTGTAAGCGAATCATTAAAAACAGAGCTGGGCACAATCAAAACAGATCTGCATAAAGAAATTACGGCTGAATTAAATACCCATTTGGGTGAGGTGCAAACTAAGATCAGTGATCAAATTCAGAAAATGCAGAAACAGGTGAAAAGTGAAATAGCTGAAGTATCTGGAACATTAAACACAAAAATTCAGGCAGCTACCAAAGAAATAAACTCAGTTAGAAATGCAGTATCTGACATTGAAGGTGTAGTAGAGGATCTGTCGAGGCAGATAGACTCAATCAATATCGAAGAACAGGTTAAGAGCACCGTGAAAGCACACGCGGAGGCATTGTCGGAACACTACAGTGAATGGATAAAGGGTAAAGATATTTTTATCGAAAAGAAGGTCAGGGAGGAGCTTAGGGAGACTGTCAAGGATGTAACTTATGAAATCTTAGCTGCTCCTGGTAAGTCGGGAGACACAGTAGTTTCTGAATTGGGACAGATTCGGAGGACACTTACACGGGATCTTCCCGAGTGGAAGCAGCAAGTAGTGGACGAAGTCAGAATGCTGAGAAACTGGGTAGAAAATCCGCACACACATACGCAAACTATAGGGAACAACTCTTTAGACGGTGACGAATGTCAGTCAACTCCTTATCGTTCACCGCCTGATTACATGCAAAACAACAGTCCTGTTGAGTCCCGAGTAGGGAAACTAAATGATCCGCCCACAATTGTGAGTTTAATGCAAGAGGAAAGTGTGATTAAGCATCGCACTTTTCCTGTTTTTCATCCGCAGAAGCGAGAAATACACCCCATCGTGTTCCTAAAGAATTTTTCCGGCATATTTCCCAGGAGCTGGACAGACAGACAGCGTATTCAGTTCGTCACTGGCTTTATTTCTGGTGATGCAGCATTATGGGGAACGGAAATGGTAGACACGTGTAGGAATTATGAAGAGTTTGAGAAAATGTTCTTGGCAAAATTTTGGAGTAATGGGGTACAGCAAAGATTAAGGAAGGAGGTGTATGGTGCGGAAATTTTCAATGAGAAGCATGGAAGTCTCCGGCGATACTTTGAGAAGTATCTAGCAAAAATTAAATTCTGGGATTCTCCGATTTCTTCCAAGGACGTAATTATGATTCTCAAAAGCAAACTCCCTGTGTCTATTAGAGAGAAATTAGTAAATGTGTCCGAAGAAGACACCGATGTATTCCTTTCTGTGCTGGATTCCTTAGATTTAATTAGCGAGGATGTGCGCTCCAAGGTTGGCAGCGGCAAATTCTTCCCTGGCAGCCAGCAGAATGCATCGCACGCGGACAACAATGCGCCCAAGGAGAGAGCGAGCTACTGCGACCGCTGTTACCAACCTGCCAGCGGTTATCAAAACGCAAACGGCAATAACTTTAAACGGAAGCAGAAAACCAATTACAGTAATCAGCAGAGATACCACCCAATTTACAACCACCAGGTACAACATCAGTATGGAAACCCACCCTTTAATTCTGCGCCTGAGCAGCATGGATATTCTCCACAAACTAGTGGTAATTTTTCAAATGGGCCAGTGTACAATCAAAGTTATAGGTCGAAAAATAGCAAGTGGCATGGGCAAGGCGGAGGCCACCCAGCACAACATAAGAACAACTTTTCACAGAATAGAGGACCGCGGAACAATTTTCAAACGGTACCAAATGCGAACTTTCCTTCACAAGGAAATGGTTCTGCCGGTAACCAAAAGATCGGGCGACAGCAGCCGTCTCAAGTATTTTATTCACAAGTGAATGCACCCAGTGGATTTTACCCCTCTACACCGGCATTTGTACCACATAACCAGCACCAATATGAAACGGAACAAACACTTAAGGCCATGAATGACAAACAGGTTAAACATCCTGCGGAAAATTAGAGGCAGCGCCTTTCAGCCTCCAAGAGGTCGCTGCGGATTTTGAGTGGGGGCACTAATGAATACTCTGATTCTGAGTATGCTAATGCGATACGGTACGACCATGAGACCGACTTACGAGATGACCTTGCACGTGACAAAGAAGCTCAAGATATTAACAACAGTTATGATGACCAGGTCCAGGCTGCGATTAAGATTTCTATTGCCAACATTCCTTTCACAACAGTTGTTGATACAGGAGCAAACATCAATGTCATGTCACCATGTCTCTTCAGACAGATGTCTTCTGTTTCAAAAGTTTTATCATTGCCGATTCAGGGCTGCTACATATCGGGAGCGATTGGTCCATTGAAACAGAGAGTTAGTTTACAGACACAGCCTCAACTGCAGATAGCATCTGCTTTGGTTTCTTACCTCTTGCGTACTGGAAATTTCCTTGTGTGAACTGTTAATGATAAGTATTGTGTTGAACAGCGCACTGACTACATGGTAACGGCTACTACATGTAAACTTTAAAGTATTAAATGTTAAGCATGGAAAAATTGTTTATAGTAATGGACATTGAACTGATATTTCTTCAACAAGCTGAAGCAGGAAATTGGGGTTGCACCAAGAATTTCAATTTAATTTTAAGTTAGTATTAAGAAAAAAAATGTGCTTGCGAGGCGATTGCCCGGAGCTATATAAATATGTAAAGGTGAGAAATGGAGAAGGATGCGTAAATAAGCACTTCTCTCAAGGTACAAGAAGATTTATAGATTTATTTTTAGTAATGTAAGTACTTGAAGTTCTGTAGCAAAAGCCCAAATTACCTGCTTAAAAAAAAGGGTACATGTTCAAACAGTCCAGACAGTGGACAGGAGTAGAAGAAATAGCTTAAAGTTCAGTTAAAGCGTGCTGTTAAATGGAAAAACAAGTGGTAACCCACATGTGTTCACGCAAGGAGACAATAAGCTGTAGTAAACTAAGTTAGGTGAAATACAGTACAAATAGAGGCAAACCATGAAGCATCAATAATGTAGCGTAAGTACTCCACGAGGCCACTAATTGCTATGAAAGTAAACTATTTCCCTGTGATCTGAGCCCAATGCAAAGAGCATATGAGGAAT
Source organism: Schistocerca americana (assembly GCF_021461395.2). Taxonomy (NCBI): domain Eukaryota; kingdom Metazoa; phylum Arthropoda; class Insecta; order Orthoptera; family Acrididae; genus Schistocerca; species Schistocerca americana. The sequence goes on from NC_060123.1 coordinate 720,892,627, forward strand.
GTTAGCTGACGAATTGATTTCAGTAGAATCGAGGTACTAAATAACCACACAGCAAGCCCCCTGTATCATAAATAAGTCCAAGTAAAGATCTTCAGAAGATCTGTAGTGTAATCTAGCGACCATTCAATACCCTAATTGAAGGCTAATCTAAAGAACAAGCAATTCAGTGATATTTAAACTTAATACTGACTATAACCAGAGTAAGACGTAGAAGTAGCAAAGCATGCTGTAATGAAAGACGTTGAAATTTATATATGTGCCTACGTTTATTATGATAATTTTATTTACATGCAGATTTTATTGTAAAAATGTCTCCTAAGACACTCCTCTTATGAAATCCATTTTCCTTGTGCCCGTTCCTTTTGATCCTGGTTCATTAACCCAGACCAAGGGTCGACTTGTAAAAGGCACGTGTGCTTCGAAGCAAAGCAGTGCTTATGAGAAATGAGACACGTAGCGTGATGAACTTCGCTAGCTTTGGTAATGTTTGTTATGGACCGGTTGCGTAAACCCAGTGAACTGTCGGTAATTCCATTCATGCAAAAAAAATAGTAGACACGCGTTACCCTATTTTTTTTTAACAGAGAACGATTGCTGAGTACATGAAGCGAAGAGGGAGAACTATTGTTATCCAGTCTGCCCTCAAAAATAAAAAATAAAATTTGGCAAGCACAAAGGAAAGCACAAAAAGAAAAAAAAAAGATTCAGCGTTAAATGTGTACTCGTTAAGTAGTAGATATGCTGCGTGGCAGTAGAAAATGATCTTGGGTGCACTAAAGAATAAATGCAACGAGTGTTGCGAAACCTGTAGTTTTCGTAATGAGGAGATGAGCACTTAAAAGAAAGTTTGAAAGAATATTTTTAGGTTCACTAGTGAAAGCAAATCTTGAGATATAAAGAGTCCATTCATAAAGCAGTTGTTCACTGGACTTAACAAAAGGAGTGACCATTAATTGTAAATATTAGCTCGTAAGTGATATTTTGTAAATAGTAGAATATAAGTCTCTCTATACCAGTGGAGGAAACGTGCAAAATTGATTGTTTTGTAAATGAACTCCATCGGCGAAGGAACTAAGCACGAATGCTGTGTGAAGATGCACACTAAAGTGCGACGTGCATAATAAAAGTAACTGTTCACTGTATATTAGTGGTAGTGTTGTACTGCAAGTGTAAAAAGAAGTCAAGGCTACGACAACAGGTGCAACGCAAAGTTCAGTGTTGTTCTAAGTGCAGCGACAGCTAAAACATTCGTCACTTACCTGTGAGCCTCATGGGAGGCAGTTGACAGAGAAGTATGGAGGCAACTTCAGTGTCCGGCTCCTCCGATGGGAAACGCGCGCGAGGTGTTTGTATCGATGCACTCGTGTGATACGAAGTTCACAAAAAAAAAAAAGGGAGCAATCGACGACCAGCAGCTCTGTTACAGCCTGAGCGCGAACGGATACTAAGTATTGGAGCTCACGCAACACTGTGCAGCCGCTGTGAGTGGCTGACGTGTGGGTGACGAAACAATCCAAACTTTAAACTGCTAACCGCCATGACTTCCATCGTACATACTGGAGGAAAGACATTTGTACACTTGTGTGACTACATTTTCATATGTAAATTAAGCCATTTTCTTGAGTTGAAGTTAAGATGAGTGAGAAGTAGATTGTTAGATTACTCAGACCTTAAAGCCATTAATACCGGCACTCCTGAACACTGCTAAAATGAATTATAATCCTGTCTCTTGATGGACAAAGAAAATGAATGTGCACTATAGGAAGACCCTAAACTCCAGACCAGTCCCGATCCTTAACAAATGTATCCAATAGGTTATAAGTTATACTAATAATTTTCCACTTCTTCTGTTTCATATTGTAAATAAAAACCCGGGAAGCCGCATAAATTCCTGGCACCACAGCGGAAAGGACAGTTGTACTGCATGATGAACGCCGTAGACAGCTAACACAGAAAGTGAAAGCATCACGAAGTGTAGTGCTACGTTATTAACCTGTAATTGAACCACAATGAGTCAACAGATGCTCGAGCATTGTCCACTCTAGTTTAGTGAAAATAAGCACTCACTGTACTCATGTATTAGTTGTTAAGCTCAAGAGAAAGTAATTTCTGAATTCTATCCCATGAAGAGCGAAATGAACGTTCACTTATTGTTATAAGCAAATATGAACCAAACTTAAATATGCACATAAATGTTAATCTTGGTATTATGGAATGAAATGACTGATGAACAAAGAATGAAAAACTTTATTTTGAAAAATGATAAATATCTGATATATGTTTATAAATGTAATTTCAATTTATGTACATAGTACACCAGTAACATTATGTAAATGTCACACCAAAAATCACGAATATCTCATGAGGACATGAGGATCGAGGTAATCCTTCGGCATTCCCTCTCTCCTCATGGGAGGCAATGAGATATTCGCTATTTTTGACTTCATTAAAACAGCAAATACGAGTAGTTAATACTTTCAGCCAGAAGGCAAATACTTGTTTGTAAATAATGATTAATGTATAATGAGGCGTCGCATAGCGACAGTGGAATTTTCTAATGATGTAATTTGTCGTCTTTGGGCGGCAATAAAAACAGAAAAATACGGATAGATATACGATCCTTCACTATTTTGTTCGCTGGAGAACAAATGAAGCCTTGAGCGCTAAAAAGACTTTTACTGTTTTTCTCGAGTAAGACGGACGCAGATTTGTGGCGGTCTGATCTAATTATTTTTACTAAATAAATAAAAACGTGTTCCGTCTAAGTTTTGAGTGAAGTGTAGGAAGAAGAACTGTTGTAACTTACCGTGACGAAGCACGAGCGACTCAAGAGGACAATGGCTATATAAAAGAGCGCTCAATGGACATGATATGGACATAAAAATCTACCGTCATTGTAGTATTAAGCTTAAGGTACGATATATGTTTTAGTTATAATAAATATTTGTTCTGGGAATACTGAATCATTTAGCAGTGCTCATTTCTATTATCTCCTCAGTATTATTTTCATTTTAATTATGCATTTTGCTAATATTACAGACTCCAAGATCAGCAGTCCAATGTGCGTGTTACCTTGATAAAAAGAAAACTGTTTTATCGTCTTCTTGCATCAGCTTTAATATTGAATTTCTCTTTTGTGTGATGTTACAGTTGTTTTTGCGCCCTTAAGAACTTTCTGGTCCCTTAGGAAATTTTTTTGTCATAACAATAACTTCACAACCGGGTATGATCGTATCTACGATCATGAAGTAATTAGAAAGACGATAACGCAACTTCTTAATCAATAGCACGCTAGTTGTGACTGCCTCAAGCCACGCGAAACCGCAAGTAAAAACTATTCACCTCTCATAATGCAATATTTTATGACAATGGTCAATCCATGATTCTTACGCCAACTGTGATTGATAAAACAGTTAGTTAAATCTCAATTTCCAATTTTCCATTGAATAGCAACATCACTTTTATTTTGTAACATCACAGGTTCTATGACTTCTTCTTCTAAATCGAGTAACGTTCCTATGGAAACGACAGGATTTTCTTTTGGGATACGACTATCTCTTTTCCGATGCACTATACCTTCTTTTCTGCATCCCTCGCTCCCTCACACTGACGAATTAACACAGAAATCGTCGCTATGAAATACTTAGGTTTCTATGACTTCTCATTCTAATTCCAGTAACGTTTCTATAGAACGACAGACTTTTCTTATGTACACTCCTGGAAATGGAAAAAAGAACACATTGACGCCGGTGTGTCAGACCCACCATACTTGCTCCGGACACTGCGAGAGGGCTGTACAAGCAATGATCACACGCACGGCACAGCGGACACACCAGGAACCGCGGTGTTGGCCGTCGAATGGCGCTAGCTGCGCAGCATTTGTGCACCGCCGCCGTCAGTGTCAGCCAGTTTGCCGTGGCATACGGAGCTCCATCGCAGTCTTTAACACTGGTAGCATGTCGCGACACCGTGGACGTGAAACGTATGTGCAGTTGACGGACTTTGAGCGAGGGCGTATAGTGGGCATGCGGGAGGCCGGGTGGACGTACCGCCGAATTGCTCAACACGTGGGGCGTGAGGTCTCCACAGTACATCGATGTTGTCGCCAGTGGTCGGCGGAAGGTGCACGTGCCCGTCGACCTCGGACCGGACCGCAGCGACGCACGGATGCACGCCAAGACCGTAGGATCCTACGCAGTGCCGTAGGGGACCGCACCGCCACTTCCCAGCAAATTAGGGACACTGTTGCTCCTGGGGTATCGGCGAGGACCATTCGCAACCGTCTCCATGAAGCTGGGCTACGGTCCCGCACACCGTTAGGCCGTCTTCCGCTCACGCCCCAACATCGTGCAGCCCGCCTCCAGTGGTGTCGCGACAGGCGTGAATGGAGGGACGGATGGAGACGTGTCGTCTTCAGCGATGAGAGTCGCTTCTGCCTTGGTGCCAATGATGGTCGTATGCGTGTTTGGCGCCGTGCAGGTGAGCGCCACAATCAGGACTGCATACGACCGAGGCACACAGGGCCAACACCCGGCATCATGGTGTGGGGAGCGATCTCCTACACTGGCCGTACACCACTGGTGATCGTCGAGGGGACACTGAATAGTGCACGGTACATCCAAACCGTCATCGAACCCATCGTTCTACCATTCCTAGACCGGCAAGGGAACTTGCTGTTCCAACAGGACAATGCACGTCCGCATGTATCCCGTGCAACGCAACGTGCTCTAGAAGGTGTAAGTCAACTACCCTGGCCAGCAAGATCTCCGGATCTGTCCCCCATTGAGCATGTTTGGGACTGGATGAAGCGTCGTCTCACGCGGTCTGCACGTCCAGCACGAACGCTGGTCCAACTGAGGCGCCAGGTGGAAATGGCATGGCAAGCCGTTCCACAGGACTACATCCAGCATCTCTATGATCGTCTCCATGGGAGAATAGCAGCCTGCATTACTGCGAAAGGTGGATATACACTGTACTAGTGCCGACATTGTGCATGCTCTGTTGCCTGTGTCTATGTGCCTGTGGTTCTGTCAGTGTTATCATGTGATGTATCTGACCCCAGGAATGTGTCAATAAAGTTTCCCCTTCCTGGGACAATGAATTCACGGTGTTCTTATTTCAATTTCCAGGAGTGTAATACGAGTATCTCCTTTCTGATGCACTATTCCATCTTTACAGCATCCCCCGCCCTCTCACATTGACGAATTAACTCAGAAATTGCGACGCTAAGAAATACTATGGGTTCTATGACGTCTCCTTCTAAATCGAATAACGTTTCTATGGAAACGACAGGATTTTCTTATGGGGTACGAGTATCTCCTTTCCAGGTCACAATTCCCTCTTTACTGCATCCCTCGCTGTCTCACATTGACGAATTGACACAGATATTGCGTCGCTATGAAATACTATGGGTTCTATGACTTCTCCTTCTAAAACGAGTAACGTTTCAATAAAAACTGCAGGAACTTCTTTTGGGATACGACTATCCCCTTTCCGATGCACTATTCTTCTTTACTGCATTCCACGCTCCCTCACATCTACGAATTAACACAGAAATTGCGTCGCAATGAAATACTATGGGTTCTATGACATCTCCGTCTAAATCGAATAATGTTTCTATGGAAACGACAGGATCTTCCTTTGGGATACGAGTATCTCCTTTGCGAAGCACTATTCCTTCTATACTGCATCCCTCGCTCCATCACATCGACGAATTAACACAGATATTGGGTCGCTACGAAATACTATGGGTTCTATGACATCTCCTTCTAAATCGAATAACGTTTCTATGGAAACGACTGGATTTTCTTTTGGGACACGACTATCGCCATTCTGATGCACTATTCCTTCTTTACTGCTTCCCTCGCTCCCTCACATCGACGAATTAACACAGAAATTGCGTCGCTATGAAATAGTATGGGTTCTATGACATCTCCTTCTAAATCGAAAACCGTTTCTATGGAAACGACAGGATTTTCTTTTGGGAAACGACTATCGCCTTTCTGATGCACTAGTCCTTCATTACTGCATCCCTCATTCCCTCACATTGACGAATTAACACAGAAATTGCGTCGCTATGAAATACTATGGGTCTATGACTTCTCCTTCTAAATCGAGTAACGTTTCTATGGAAACGACAGGATCTTTTTTTTAAGGAATCGACTATCTCCTTTCAGATGCACTATTCGTACTTTACTGCATCCCTCGCTCCCTCACATTGACGAATTAACACAGATATTGTGTCACTATGAAATATTATTTGTTCTAAGACTTCTCCTTCTGAATCGAGTAACGCTTCTACGGAAACGACAGGATTTTCTTTAGGGATACGACTATCTCCTTTCCGCTGCACTATTCCTTCTTTACTGCATCCCTCGCTCCCTCACACTGACGAATTAACACAGAAATTACGTCACTATGAAATACAATGTGTTCATTGACTTCTCGTTCTAAATCGAGTAACGTTTCTATGGACACGGCAGGATTTTCTATTGGGATACAAGTATATCCTTTCCCATGCACTATTCCTTCTTTACTGTATCCCTCGCTCCCTCACATTGACGACTTATCACAGAAATTGCGTCGCTATGAAATACTATTGGTTCTATGACTTCTCCTTCTAAATCGAGTAACGTTTCCATGGAATCGACAGGATTTTCTTTTGGGATACGACTATCTCCTTTCCAATGCGATATTCCTTCTCTACTGCATCCCTCGCTCCCTCACAATGACGAATTTACACAGAAATTGCGTCGCTATGATATACTAAGGGTTCTATGACAGCTCGTTCTAATTCGAATAACGTTTCTATGGAAACGACAGGATTTTCTTTTGGGATACGATTATCGCCATTCTGATGCACTATTCCTTCTTTACTGCATCCCTCGCTCCCTGACATTGACGAATTATCACAAAAATTACGTCGCTATGAAATACTATGGGTCTATGACTTCTCCTTCTAAATCGAGTAACGTTTGTATGGAAACGACAGGATTTTCTTTTGGGATACGACTATCTCCATTCCGATGCACTATTCCTTCTTTACTGCAACCCTCGCTCCTCCACATTGACGAATTAACACAGAAATTGCGTCGCTACGAAATACTATGGGTACTAAGACCTCTCGTTCTAAATCGAGTAAAGTTTTCATGGAAACGACAAGATTTTCTTTAGGGATACGACTATCCCCTTTCCGATGCACTATTTCTTCTTTACTGCATCCCTCGCTTCCTCACATTGACGAATTTGCATAGATATTGCGTCGCTATAAAATACAATGGTTTCTATGACTTCTCCTTCTAAATCGAGTAACGCTTCTATGGAAACGACAGGATTTTCTCTTGGGATACGACTATCTCCTTTCCGATGCACTATACCTTCTTTACTGAATCCCTCGCTCCCTCACATTGACGAATTAACAAAGAAATGTCGGCGCTATAAAATACTATGTGTTCTATGACATCCACTTCTAATTAGAGTAACGTTTCTATGGAGACGACAGGACTTTCTTTTAAGACACGATTATCGCCATTCTGATGCACTATTCCTTGTTTACTGCATCCCTCGCTCCCTCACATTGACGAATTAACACAGATATTGTGTCGCTATGAAATATTATGTGTTCTATGACTTCTCCTTCTGAATCGAGTAACGCTTCTACGGAAACGACAGGATTTTCCTTAGGGATACGACTATCACCTTTCCGATGCACTATTCCTTCTTTACTGCATCCCTCGCTCCCTCACATTGAAGAATTAACACAGTAATTGCGTCACTATGAAATACAATGGGTTAATTGACTTCTCGTTCTAAATCGAGTAACGTTTCTATGGAAACGGCAGGATTTTCTCTTGGGATACAAGTATATCCTTTCCCATGCACTATTCCTTCTCTACTGTATCCCTCGCTCCCTCACATTGACGACTTAACACAGAAATTGCGTCGCTATGAAATACTATCGATTCTATGACTTCTCCTTCTAAATCGAGTAACGTTTCCATGGAATCGACAGGATTTACATTTGGGATACGACTATCTCCTTTCCAATTCGTAATTCCTTCTTTACTGCAACCCTCGCTCCCTCACAATGACGAATTTACACAGAAATTGCGTCGCTATGATACACTATGGGTTCTATGACATCTCGTTCTAAATCGAATAACGTTTCTATGGAAACGACAGGATTTTCTTTTGGGATACGATTATCGCCTTTCTCATGCACTATTCCTTCTTTACTGCATCCCTCGCTCCCTCACATTGACGAATTAACACAGGAATTGCGTCGCTATGAAATACGAAGGGTTCTATGACTTCTTCTTCTAAATCGAGTAACGTTTCTATGGAAACGACAGGATTTTCTTTTGGGATGCGACTATCTCTTTTCCGATGCACTATACATTCTTTTCTGCATCCCTCGCTCCCTCACACTGACGAATTAACACAGAAATCGTCGCTATGAAATACTTAGGTTTCTATGACTTCTCCTTCTAATTTGAGTAACGTTTCTATAGAACGACAGACTTGTCTTATGTAATACGAGTATCTCCTTTCCGATGCACTATTCCTCTTTACTGCATTCCTCGCTCCCTCAAATCCACGAATTAACACAGAAATTGCGTCGCAATGAAATAATATGGGTTCTATGACATCTCCGTCTAAATCGAGTAATGTTTCTATGGAAACAACAGTATCTTCCTTTGTGATACGAGTATCTCCTTTGCAAAGCACTATTCCTTCTATACTGCATCCCTCGCTCCATCACATCGACGAATTAACACAGAAATTGGGTCGCTATGAAATACTATGGGTTCTATGACATCTCCTTCTAAATCGAATGACGTTTCTATGGAAACGACTGGATTTTCTTTTGGGACATATAAAGGCACATTTGCATGCCGAGCGTGAGTTTCCGCGGAAACGCGAAATACTAATTAAATAAATAATCAGTGACAAATAAATAAAGCCTATGGCACACAACTGCAGCGCTGTGTCGCTGATAAAACAAAAGCACAATTACGTTACTCTTATGTTTGATTAAAAAAGGGGAGCTCTGGTAGAAGTGGTGCGAGAAGCACGTATTTTATTTTATTGACTGGCACACCGCCATATTTCATGTTATAGAAGAATACTGCGAGTTGCAACCACACTAGGCACTCGATTCTGTAAAGACTTATATTTATAAAAGTAAGTAGGATTATGAACTGTAGACTTATTCATTGAATATATCTGATTTAACTAACTGTGTAACTTTTTTATGTTTAGTAGACAATCACCTCTGTACGACGTATTGGCATGGCTGGCAAATTATTGTAATATTGAGATTTAGATTATGAGTCCGCACCTACCGCAGCAGTCTTTGGAAACGATTTAATTACGAAGTCCGATTATTCAGTTTTATTTCACGGTCAACTACGAGTAACATTGCCTTTACGAAAAAAGCCATTGTCAAGCGTCTGATACCGAATAATTAAAAGTCCACGTTCCAGATAAGCAAATACAATTGCAATCACAATCACCATCATACAGATAGAATAATCAATATCTAAATAACAATATATTTTTATTTATTTATTTTATTTATTTTATAGACACGACTATCGCCATTCTGATGCACTATTCCTTCTTTACTGCATCCCTCGCTGTCTCACATTGACGAAATGACACAGATATTGCGTCGCTATGAAATACTATGGGTTCTATGACTTCTCCTTCTAAAACGAGTAACGTTTCAATAAAAACTGCTGGAACTTCTTTTGGGATACGACTATCCCCTTTCCGATGCACTATTCTTCTTTACTGCATTCCACGCTCCCTCACATCTACGAATTAACACAGAAATTGCGTCGCAATGAAATACTATGGGTTCTATGACATCTCCGTCTAAATAGAGTAATGTTTCTATGGAAACGACAGGATCTTCCTTTGGGATACGAGTATCTCCTTTGAGAAGCACTATTCCTTCTATACTGCATCTGTCGCTCCATCACATCGACGAATTTACACAGAAATTGGGTCGCTATGAAATACTATGGGTTCTATGACATCTCCTTCTAAATCGAATAACGTTTCTATGGAAACGACTGGATTTTCTTTTGGGACACGACTATCTCCTTTCCGATGCACTATTCCTTCTTTACTGCATCCCTCGCTCCCTCACATTGACGAATTAACACAGAAATTGCGTCGCTATGAAATAGTATGGGTTCTATGACTTCACCTTCTAAATCAAGTAACGTTTCTATGGAAACGACAGGATCTTCTTTTGGGATACGACTATCGCCTTTCCGATGCACCATTCCTTCTTTACTGCATCCCTCGCTCCCTCACATTGACGAATTATCACAGAAATTGGGTCGCTATGAAATACTGTGGGTTCTATGACTTCTCCTTCTGAATCGAGTAACGTTTCTATGGAAACGGCAGGATTTTCCTTAGAGATACGACTATCACCTTTCCGATGCACTATTCCTTCTTTACTGCATCCCTCGCTCCCTCACATTGACGAATTAACACAGTAATTGCGTCACTATGAAATACAATGGGTTAATTGACTTCTCGTTCTAAATCGAGTAACGTTTCTATGGAAACGGCAGGATTTTCTCTTGGGATACAAGTATATCCTTTCCCATGCACTATTCCTTCTCTACTGTATCCCTCGCTCCCTCACATTGACGACTTAACACAGAAATTGCGTCGCTATGAAATACTATCGATTCTATGACTTCTCCTTCTAAATCGAGTAACGTTTCCATGGAATCGACAGGATTTACATTTGGGATACGACTATCTCCTTTCCAATTCGTAATTCCTTCTTTACTGCAACCCTCGCTCCCTCACAATGACGAATTTACACAGAAATTGCGTCGCTATGATACACTATGGGTTCTATGACATCTCGTTCTAAATCGAATAACGTTTCTATGGAAACGACAGGATTTTCTTTTGGGATACGATTATCGCCTTTCTCATGCACTATTCCTTCTTTACTGCATCCCTCGCTCCCTCACATTGACGAATTAACACAGGAATTGCGTCGCTATGAAATACGAAGGGTTCTATGACTTCTTCTTCTAAATCGAGTAACGTTTCTATGGAAACGACAGGATTTTCTTTTGGGATGCGACTATCTCTTTTCCGATGCACTATACATTCTTTTCTGCATCCCTCGCTCCCTCACACTGACGAATTAACACAGAAATCGTCGCTATGAAATACTTAGGTTTCCATGACTTCTCCTTCTAATTTGAGTAACGTTTCTATAGAACGACAGACTTTTCTTATGTAATACGAGTATCTCCTTTCCGATGCACTATTCCTCTTTACTGCATTCCTCGCTCCCTCACATCCACGAATTAACACAGAAATTGCGTCGCAATGAAATAATATGGGTTCTATGACATCTCCGTCTAAATCGAGTAATGTTTCTATGGAAACAACAGGATCTTCCTTTGTGATACGAGTATCTCCTTTGCAAAGCACTATTCCTTCTATACTGCATCCCTCGCTCCATCACATCGACGAATTAACACAGAAATTGGGTCGCTATGAAATACTATGGGTTCTATGACATCTCCTTCTAAATCGAATGACGTTTCTATGGAAACGACTGGATTTTCTTTTGGGACATATAAAGGCACATTTGCATGCCGAGCGTGAGTTTCCGCGGAAACGCGAAATACTAATTAAATAAATAATCAGTGACAAATAAATAAAGCCTATGGCACACAACTGCAGCGCTGTGTCGCTGATAAAACAAAAGCACAATTACGTTACTGTTATGTTTGATTAAAAAAAGGGAGCTCTGGTAGAAGTGGTGCGAGAAGCACGTATTTTATTTTATTGACTGGCACACCGCCATATTTCATGTTATAGAAGAATACTGCGAGTTGCAACCACACTAGGCACTCATTTCTGTAAAGAATTATATTTATAAAAGTAAGTAGGATTATGAACTGTAGACTTATTCATTGAATATATCTGATTTAACTAACTGTGTAACTTTTTTATGTTTAGTAGACAATCACCTCTGTACGACGTATTGGCATGGCTGCCAAATTATTGTAATATTGAGATTTAGATTATGAGTCCGCACCTACCGCAGCAGTCTTTGGAAGCGATTTAATTACGAAGTCCGATTATTCAGTTTTATTTCACGGTCAACTACGAGTAACATTGCCTTTACGAAAAAAGCCATTGTCAAGCGTCTGATACCGAATAATTAAAAGTCCACGTTCCAGATAAGCAAATACAATTGCAATCACAATCACCATCATACAGATAGAATAATCAATATCTAAATAACAATATATTTTTATTTATTTATTTTATTTATTTTATATTGGCGACTGCGTGTCGGACTTGTTATTTTGTCATTTGTTACATTGTTCTCTTTGTTTCATGTAAAAAATCAACTTTCTGGACCTGGACGTCAATGCATGAGAGATAACAAAATCTGAAGATATTTTCCAATTCTGAAATTTTGCGGGAAGACGCAATGAAACTTCCAGCAAAATAAGGTAAGACACAGCATCTTTGCATTAGCAGGCTTGACCAGACGTATAATTCAGTGTATTAGCTTTTCAGTAAATTCTGTAGTGTTTCTTTTCCGCATAACAGTTTCAGTGATAAATTTCATTCTCAGTACTTTTCCCTAAACAATAACGTATGCAACAATACCAATACACGAGTGTACAATATGGCCGACTTCTGTACGATATCATGTAACATGGCCAGCAGCCATTACCAATAATCTCAAATTCAGTTTATATTTTTAAATTAACAGACAGCCATTGTTGCTACGAGCGATTCATGCTCAACTACATTTTATTTTAAAATCAGTGTCAAACATTATTTTCTTGAAACATATATCACGTGTGGCATGGTCATAACTAGAAAACAATAAGCAAAAATGGAACAGCAAGGACGTACTATTCAGACGCAATCCGACTCGGACGTGAGACAAGTGTTAGAAAATGACTTTGCGACAGCAACCGGTAGTGACGATTCATCAAACATTGACGCAAGTGTTGACAAAAATTTTGACGATAGGCCGTCCACTACAAAAATTTCAAAATCTCAATCAGAGCCCATGTTAATGCATGACGTCACGTCTAATGACGCGGCGGGGGCAGAGACCTTGCAAACGGTAAACATTGCCGACATGTTACAAATGCTAGTGAAACAAAACGCAGAAAATATGGCAACCATAAGGAAACAGAACGCCGAAAACATGGCAACCTTAAAGGCACAATTAGAGACACAAAATGAACAGTTAAAAACACAAAATGACGAAATCAAATCTGATCTCATAGCAATCAAGAGAGGTAATGACACTTTGTGTAAACGTGTGGAACTTATAGACGCCACACTGACCAAAAGGATGACCGAACTCAGTACTAAATTTTCCCAGCTCAATACGAGACAAGAAAAGACTACAACTGACGTAGCACTTTTACAGACACAAGTAAAAAACCTTAATGTCACGTGTGAAGTTCTTACTGAACAAATTCAAACATATCCTTCAGTACATGACAGCCTTGAAAAACGAATTACTGACGTACAGAATAAATTTGACAATGTTCAACAACACCTGACTGACATCTTACAATCAGATGCCACAGCTCATTTTCAAAATATTAATAAAGAATTTCATGATTGGGTTGAGAACAAAGACAAACATTTTGATAGATGCTTACGTGAAAATTTACCAACAATTGTGCACGACTCCGTAGCGCAATACATTACTAATAACAAACAGCTGATCAGTGACGCAGTACAATCCGTCACTGCACCCATGAGACAATTCACCGATCAACTACAGTCTGAATGTAACGAAAATATCAGTCAAAATGTACAGTTCAGAAACCAATATACATTCGAGTATGATACACACATTCCGCACACGACAAATACACAAGAACAAAACACACCACGACTACAACACATACCACGATGTGGAAACACAAACACAAACTATTATCATGGTAAACCACAGCAACATTATCGTAATTACTCGCCAGCTGAACATACCAGTAATTACAGTGGAATAAATCCATATCACAATGCGAAGGAAGATGAAAGCTTAATGAAAAACAGGCAATTCCAGATTTTTATCCCAGAAAAACGAACCATTCATCCGGTGATTTTTCTTAAATCTTTTAGTAACGCATTTCCACGCACTTGGAGTGACCGGAAAAAGATTTCATATATTGTCGGTTACATCCAAGGCGATGCAGCTGTCTGGGCATACAGTCAAGCTGACGTATGTACCACGTACAGTGAGTTTGAGCGTGCTTTTCTGAACAAATTCTGGTCGCAATCCGTCCAGGAGCGACTCAGAAGACAAATTTTAGAACCTGAAACTTTTAACAGTAAAAATGGTGACTTACGCAGATATTTTGAAAAATACTTGAACGTGGGACATTTTTTAGACGAACCAGTCGCAACGCGTGATATACTCCGTGCGTTGAAGGCCAAATTGCCTTTCAACATTAAGGAAAACTTCTACATATCCCGGATGACGATTCAGATTATTTTTTAACAGCCTTAGATTCGGTTGACATGTTACTTGAAGATCAGCGCTTCGCGCGGCAAAACAGCAGCCACAATGTTTACACTAGTGGTATGCAAAACATGCAGGCTTCCCAACTCAATTCTGGCGCGCCCACAGTTGGATACGCGGTACAGCAAAAACAGCAAACTCACATGCCGTCTCAATACGGAAATCAAAATCAACACCCGTATTCCAATACAAACAATAGTTACAAAAGTAATAACATTTCATGCGGCAATCCATACAAGAGGCACCGCGGTGATAACTACAGCGGTAACAACGGATACAAAGGTAATAACAAAAAAACAAACAGAAATAGAAATAATAATAACTACGAGCCAAGACAGCATCAAGGTTGGACTCGTAACGATCAGTACTTTCATTCAAACTCTGCTTTACCACAGCAGCCACCAGGACAATATTGGAGCATACCTTACGACCGACAGGTAAGTTATAATGCGCAACAGCAACAACAACCGCAAAAGTTTGGAGATCATAATAGGCCATATCCGAATGCGAATATAATAGAAATGACACCTGATGCACAACCTCAATCTGTGTCAGTACCTAGTACAAATGCTAATCCAACAAACTAGAAACAGTCACCACTTTACCCCAGGTCGTGGCTGAAGAATTCTTGGGGGGCGACTTCAATGTTAATCAGTTATTTGACACCACACTTGAACAACAGAATAATGATATGCCGAGTAATTCTAAACAAAAACTACCTGTTTTATTTATAAGATACAACCACAATATCAATATATCAGATGAACTTTTACAAGACAGTACACAATGTCGTTTAAACACAAATGAAATTGTTTTAGCATCTACTACTGGTGTAGTAGGTGGGATTCCAACTACCATTATCCTAGATACAGGTGCAGCTGTGAGCGTTTTGTCTTTTAATTTCTATAAAAAGATGTGTGAATTGGAACCTGTGCCTGAGTTTCCTGCCCAAAACTGTAAAATAACTATTGCACTAGGTAATAAGTCATGTAGGGTTACGAAGCAAGTTTTTGTAAACGTTAAAATAGGTAATGGAACCGTACAATGGCCATTCCTGGTTGTACAAAACCTTGTGACAAATTGCATATTAGGAATAGATATTATGAGCGAGAAGGACTGCATTATAGACTTCTCCAAAGGTAAATGTATTTTAAATGATAAAGGCAGTGTAATTATTATTGATTTGGACAGGAGAACTCTAAAGCATGACAAACACTGTACAGGGTACAAGGTTCAGTTAGTACTTGACAAAGACATTCAAGACGTGCAAACACACTCATCTGACACAGAGCTAATGGACTTGAAAACATTGCTTGATCATAAGATAAGTGAAGCTACAGTTCTCAGTGTACATGAACGTATAAAACTACAGGAAGTGTTATCCAAATATTTACAAGTTTTTACAAACGATTAGGTGTTATCAACACGTATGTGTACAAGATTGAAGTTAAGCCTCACAAGATCTTCTACCATAAGACATATAACGTACCGTTATCTCAACGACCTGCTGTGTGGCAAGAATTAAAACAAATGCTAGACTGGAAGGTCATTGAACCATCCACCTCACCTTATTGTAGTCCTCTACTTGTTGTCAAAAAATCAAGTGGAAGCATTAGGTTAGTGTTAGACGCACGAGCTATTAATGAAATAATTTTACCGGTTCACACAAAACCTGAAAATTTAGAAGAGCAATTACAGAAATTTCTAGATGCAAAATATTTTTCCACAATAGATCTCGCTAATTCGTTTTGGCAGGTGGGTATCACTCCCGATTCTCGGAAATATACTGCATTTATGTTCGGGGGGCGAACCTATCAGTTTTGTGTTCTACCCTTCGGACTGAATGTCAGCTCGGGGGTATTCATTACAGCCCTGGATACCGTGCTTGGCGACGATTTAGTTGAGGCAGTCACACACTATGTAGATGATATACTGATAGCTACACAATCTTGGAATGAACACGTTGACACTCTTCAAAGAATTTTAGAAAAATTTGCACAAGCTGGAGTCACAGCCAACCTAAGAAAATCAAAATTTAGTTGCAGTGAGATAAAGTATTTAGGACATATCATTAATTCACAGGGCATACGCCCGGATCCCAGTAAATTAGATGCTATCAGAAACTTTCCTAGCCCTCGAACTAAAAAGCAGTTAAAATCATTTCTTGGGCTATGTTCATTTTTCAGACGTTTTTTGCCACAACCACTTTTGAACAGTAAACATCTGCTAGATCTACTCAGAAAGAATCAAGTTTGGATCTGGTCGGAACAGTGCCAGAATGACTTTAATACAATTAAACATGCTTTAGTGAATGCTAACATATTGAGCCATCCAGATTTCAATTTAGATTTTTGTATGACTTGTGACGCTTCACGTACTGGCTTGGGCTGTTGCTTATTTCAAGTTGTAAAGAATAAAGAGGAGGAACAGATAAGAATTATTGGGTTTGCGAGTCGCACTCTAACTGAATGTGAGCGTACATACTCCACTACTGAGTTAGAAACACTTTCCATAGTATGGGCATTCAAGAAATTCAATTATTATTTATTTGGAAAACATACGGTAATTTACACCGATCACCAGGCCCTGACATTTTTGTTAACTTGTAAACTTGTACATCCTAGACTATCACGATGGGCAGTTACACTTCAGAACTACTCTTTTGAAATTAAGTACATAAGAGGTAAGGACAACACCATTGCAGACACTTTGTCTAGACTTCCACAAGGTATGAATGATACCAACAGTGACTTAGAAAATATAAATGACTACAGGATTCTCTTAATGCAAGACAAGCAGTATCACCAATGTTATATTGATATGTGCAGAAACATGGCTGAATTACAAAAATCTGATCCTCACTGGAATAAGATAATAACATTACTGGTAGAAAAACACAATCATCCTTTGACTAAGTATTACAAGTTACACAATGATGTGTTATTTTACCGCCGACATCCAAATGCTACTAACTGGTGTGTATGCATTCCCAAAGAGTCTGAACGTAATCTAATTTGGCACACACACTTAGTTTGGGGTCATTATGGGACGAAAAAGTGTTTGGCAAAGCTCAGTACATACTGTTATTTTAGCAATATGAGAAGAAAAATTTACAGGGAACTAAAATCATGTGTCATATGTCAAAAATCAAAACCTCAGAATTTATCCACAAAAACAGATTTACATTCTATTTTACCCAGTAAACCCCTGGAAATTCTGTGTACTGACATCAGTGGACCGCATCCAGCAAGCTCTGGAGGCGGCAAATATATCTTAGCTTTTTACGATATATTTTCTAAACATGTAAAACTTTATGCTTTAAAATCCACCACTGCAAATGCTATAATACGAAGATTCTCAAGTGATTACCTGACGCACGTGGGAAAACCTGAAGCAATTCTATCAGATAATGCAGCATACTACTCTGGGTACAAATGGAGAAATTTCTTGAAGGACAATAACATTAAAAGTATATTTATTTGGAGGTTTAGTCCACAATGTAACGCGACTGAGAGACTTTTACGAGAATTAAATCGATTCATGAGGACCTATATTTCATCAAAACATACTAATTGGGTGTCCTACCTAAGTCTTTTCGAAGACGTACACAATAACTTAAATATTTACGATACGAATTACACACCTAACGAGATCATGTTCAATTGCAAACAGAACGATCAGTGGATAGAACCATTACCTAAGTTGTCAGACAAGGAAATCACACCTGAACAGAAAATAAAAGAAGTATTGACTACATTGACACATCACGCACAAATACGAAACAAACATCACAGAAACATAATACGTTCTCTTTAACGGTTTTGCTGGGATTTTATCGATGTTTTTTTTGTAATGTCATCTGAAATTAAGATAGGTTAGACACAACATTCATTACATCAGTAGGCAAGACCAAGCGTTTTCACTACTCAATAAATATCCAAAATAATAAGAGACGGGAAACTGTTAGATTCCTCGCGTTTTGTGCGTGTGTGTATAGTGTCTTTGTGGCCATGGCTTCTGGTAGATGCTTTTCTTGCCGAGAGATGTGCGTCTAATCTATTTCTCGAAGTAAAAGATCGCTTCACAGATGACGTCTGTCGGTTCGTCAGGTGTCATACCAAGTCAGTGGTACCTACAGTCACAAATGTTCCTTGCAAAATTAATATATCATTCACTGCTACGTAATCATAAATTTTACTTTAATATTCAGTCTTCTCGGTGGTGCCGCGGCGTTGAAAGAAAAGTTCTTCTGTCTTCAACTGCGTCACTGGAACCGCTGAAATGAAAATTTCTATACTACTTATTATCTGTGTTGTAGCAAACAGAGTTTTGCGAGTTGCTTAGCAATGTTTTCATGGGTATGACTTTGACATTATTTAGCATGAAATGCTCTAAGATCTCGGTGTGCGTATAGCCCAATAATTTTGTTAGTTCTAGGATGTTGTAACAGATGCGCACCAGGATGCGGTATGTTAACAATTATATAAGGTCCTTCATATAGCAGACGCCACTTAGCATTGCGTCGTTTGAGTGCTACAGATTTATGATGAGTACGAAGTAGTACAAGCATTCCTACCTTGAATTTTTGTTTTCTTTTTATTATGCTTATGTGATGTTTGTTTCGTATCTGTACGTGATGTGTCAGTGTAGTCAATACTTCTTTTATTTTCTGTTCAGGTGTGATTTCCTTGTCTGACAACTTAGGTAATGGTTCTATCCATTGATCGTTCTGTTTGCAATTGAACATGATCTCGTTAGGTGTGTAATTCGTATCGTAAATATTTAAGTTATTGTGTACGTCTTCGAAAAGACTTAGGTAGGACACCCAATTAGTATGTTTTGATGAAATATAGGTCCTCATGAATCGGTTTAGTTCTCGGAAAAGTCTTTCAGTCGTGTTACATTGTGGACTAAACTTTGAAATAAATATACTTTTAATGTTATTGTCCTTCAAGAAATTTCTCCATTTGTACCCAGAGTAGTATGCTGCATTATCTGACAGAATTGCTTTAGGTTTTCCCACGTGCGTCAGGTAATCACTTGAGAATCTTCGTATTATAGCATTTGCTGTGGCGGATTTTAAAGCATAAAGTTTTACATGTTTAGAAAATATATCGTAAAAAGCTAAGATATATTTACCGCCTCCAGAGCTTGCTGGATGCGGTCCACTGATGTCAGTACACAGAATTTCCAGGGGTTTACTCGGTAAAATAGAATGTAAATCTGTTTTTGTGGATAAATTCTGAGATTTTGATTTTTGACAAATGACACATGTTTTCAGTTCCCTGTAAATTTTTCTTCTCATATTGCTAAAATAACAGTATGTGCTGAGCTTTGCCAAACACTTTTTCGTTCCATAATGACCCCAAACTAAGAGTGCGTGCCAAATCAAACTACGTTCAGACTCTATGGGAATGCATACACACCAGTTAGTAGCATTTGGATGTCGGCGATAAAATAACACATCATTGTGTAACTTGTAATACCTAGTCAAAGGATGATTGTGTTCTTCTACCAGTAATGTTACTATCTTATACCAGTGAGGATCAGATTTTTGTAATTTAGCCATGTTTCTGCACATATCAATATAATATTGGTGATACTGCTTGTCTTGCATTAAGAGAATCCTGTAGTCATTTATATTTTCTAAGTCACTGTTGGTTTCATTCATACCTTGTGGAAGTCTAGACAAAGCGTCGGCAATGGTGTTGTCCTTACCTTTTATGTACGTAATTTCAAAAGAGTAGTTATGAAGAGTAACTGCCCATCGTGATAGTCTAGGATGTGCAAGTTTACAAGTTAACAAAATTGTCAGGGCCTGGTGATCGGTATAAATTACTGTATGTTTTCCAAATAAATAATAACAGAATTTCTTGAATGCCCAGACTATGGAAAGTGTTTCTAACTCAGTAGTGGAGTATGTACGCTCACATTCAGTTAGAGTACGACTTGCAAACCCAATAATTCTTATCTGTTCCTTTTCTTTATTCTTTACAACTTGAAATAAGCAACAGCCCAAGCCAGTACGTGAAGCGTCACAAGTCATACAGAAATCTAAATTGAAATCTGGATGGCTCAATATGTTTGCATTCACTAAAGCGTGTTTAATTGTATTAAAGTCATTCTGGCACTGTTCTGACCAGATCCAAACTTGATTCTTTCTGAGTAGATTTAGCAGATGTTTACTGTTCAAAAGTGGTTGTGGTAAAAAACGTCTGAAAAATGAACATAGCCCAAGGAATGATTTTAACTGCTTTTTAGTTGGAGGGCTAGGAAAGTTTCTGATAGCATCTAATTTACTGGGATCAGGACGTATGCCCTGTTAATTAATGATATGCCCTAAATATTTTATCTCACTGCAACCAAATTTTGATTTTCTAAGATTGGCTGTGACTCCAGCTTGTGCAAACTTTTCTAAAATTCTTTGAAGTGTGTCAACGTGTTCATTCCAAGACTGTGTAGCTATCAGTATATCATCTACATAGTGTGTGACTGTCTCAACTAAATCATCGCCAAGCACGGTATCCAGGGCTGTAATGAATACCCCAGAACTGACGTTCAATCCGAAGGGTAGAACACAAAACTGATAGGTTCGCCCCTCGAACATAAATGCAGAATATTTCCGAGAATCAGGAGTGATACCTACTTGCCAAAATGAATTAGCGAGATCTATTGTGGAAAAATATTTTGCATCTAGAAATTTCTGTAATTGCTCTTCTAAATTTTCGGGTTTTTTGTGAACCGGTAAAATTATTTCATTAATTGCTCGTGCATCTAACACTAGCCTAATGCTACCATTTGATTTTTTGACAACAAGTAGAGGACTACAGTAAGGTGAGGTGGATTGTTCAATGACCTTCCAGTCTAACATTTGTTTTAATTCTTGCCACACAGCAGGTCGTTGAGATAATGGTACGTTATATGTCTTGTGGTAGAAGATCTTGTGAGGCTTAACTTCAATCTTGTACACATACGTGTTGATAACACCTAATCATTTGTAAAAACTTGTAAATATTTGGATAACACTTCCTGTAGTTTTATACGTTCATGTACACTGAGAGCTGTAGCTTCATTTATCTTATGATCAAGCAATGTTTTCAAGTCAATTAGCTCTGTGTCAGATGAGTGTGTTTGCATGTCTTGAATGTCATTGTCAAGTACTTATTGAACCTTGTATCCTGTACAGTGTTTGTCATGCTTTAGAGTTCTCCTGTCCAAATCAATAATAATTACACTACCTTTATCACTTAAAATACATTTACCTTTGGAGAAGTCTATAATGCAGTCCTTCTCGCTCATAATATCTATTCCTAATATGCAATTTGTCACAAGGTTTTGTACAACCAGGAATGGCCATTGTACGGTTCCATTACCTATTTTAACGTTTACAAAAACTTGCTTTGTAACCCTACATGACTTATTACCTAGAGCAGTAGATATTTTACAGTTTTGGGCGGGAAACTCAGGCACAGGCTCCAACTCACACATCTTTCTATAGAAATTAAAAGACAAAACGCTCACAGCTGCACCTGTATCTAAGATAATAGTAGTTGGAATCCCACCTACTACACCAGTAGTAGATGCTAAAACAATTTCATTTGTGTTTGAACGACATTGTGTACTGTCTTGAAAAAGTTCATCTGATATATTGTCATTGTAATTGTATCTTATAGATAAAACAGGTAGTTTTTGTTTACAATTATTAGGCATATCAATATTTTGTTGTTCAATTGTGGTGTCAAATAACTGATTAACATTGAAGTCGCCCCCCAAGAATTCTTCAGCCACGACCCGGGGCATAGAAGTGACTGTTTCTAGTTTGTTGGATTATCATTTGTATTAGGTACTGACACAGATTGAGGTTGTGTATCAGGTGTCATTTCTATTATATTCACATTCGGATATTGCCTGTTGTGATCTCCAAACTTTTGTGGTTGTTGTTGCTGTTGCGCATTATAACTTACCTGTCGGGCGTAAGGTATGCTCCAATATTGTCCTGGTGGCTGCTGTGGTAAAGCAGTGTTTGAATGAAAGTATTGATCGCTACGAGTCCAGCCTTGATGCTGTCTTGGCTCGTAGTTATTATTATTTCTATTTCTGTTTTTGTTTTTGTCGTTACATTTGTATCCGTTGTTACCGTTGTTGTTATTACCGCGGTGCCTTTTGTATGGATTGCCGCATGGAGTGTTATTACTATTGTAACTGTTGTTTGTATTGGAATACGCGTGTTGATTTTGATTTCCGTATTGAGACGGCATGTGAGTTTGCTGTTTTTGCTGTACCGCGTATCCAACTGTGGGCGCGCCAGAATTGAGTTGGCAAGCCTGTATGTTTTGCATACCACTAGTATAAACATTGTGGCTGCTGTTTTGCCGCGCAAAGCGCTGATCTTCTAGTAACATGTCAACCGAATTTAAAGCTGTTAAAAAATAATCTGGATCGTCATCCGGAATATGTAAGAGTTTTTCTTTAATGTTGAAAGGCAATTTGGCCTTCAACGCACGGAGTATATCACGTGTTGCGACTGGTTCAACCAAAAAATGTCCCATGTTCAGGTATTTTTCAAAATATCTGCGTAAGTTACCATTTTTACTGTTAAAAGTTTCAGGTTCTAAAATTTGTCTTCTGAGTCGCTCCTGGACGGATTGCGACCAGAATTTGTTCAGAAAGGCACGCTCAAACTCACTGTACGTGGTACATACGTCAGCTTGACTGTATGCCCAGACAGCTGCATCGCCTTGGATGTAACCGACAATATATGAAATCTTTTTCCGGTCACTCCAAGTGCGTGGAAATGCGTTACTAAAAGATTTAAGAAAAATCACCGGATGAATGGTTCGTTTTTCTGGGATAAAAATCTGAAATTGCCTGTGTTTCATTAAGCTTTCATCTTCCTTCGCATTGTGATATGGATTTATTCCACTGTAATTACTGGTATGTTCAGCTGGCGAGTAATTACGTTAATGTTGCTGTGGTTTACCATGATAATAGCTTGTGTTTGTGTTTCCACATCGTGGTATGTGTTGTAGTCGTGGTGTGTTTTGTTCTTGTGTATTTGTCGTGTGCGGAATGTGTGTATCATACTCGAATGTATATTGGTTTCTGAACTGTACATTTTGACTGCTAGTTTCGTTACATTCAGACTGTAGTTGATCGGTGAATTGTCTCATGGGTGCAGTGACGGATTGTACTGCGTCACTGATCAGCTGTTTGTTATTAGTAATGTATTGCGCTACGGAGTCGTGCACAATTGTTGGTAAATTTTCACGTAAGCATCTATCAAAATGTTTGTCTTTGTTCTCAACCCAATCATGAAATTCTTTATTAATATTTTGAAAATGAGCTGTGGCATCTGATTGTAAGATGTCAGTCAGGTGTTGTTCAACATTGTCAAATTTATTCTGTACGTCAGTAATTCGTTTTTCAAGGTTGTCGTGTACTGAAGGATATGTTGGAATTTGTTCAGTAAGAGCTTCTCACGTGACATTAAGGTTTTTTAATTGTGTCTGTAAAAGTGCTACATCATTTGTAGTCTTTTCTTGTATCGTATTAAGCTTGGAAAATTTCGTACTGAGTTCAGTCATCTGTTTGGTCAGTGTGGCGTCTATAAGTTCCACACGTTTACACAAAGTGTCACTACCTGTCTTGATTGCTATGAGATCAGATTTAATTTCGTCATTTTGTGTTTTAAACTGTTCATTTTGTGTCTTTAAGGTTGCCATGTTTTCCGCGTTCTGCATCCTTAAGGTTGCCATGTTTTCCGAGTTCTGCATAATTAAGGTTGCCATATTTTCTGTGTTTTGTTTCTTTAGCATTTGTAACATGTTGGCAATGTTTACTGTTTGCAAGGTCTCTGCCCCCGCCGCGTCATTAGACGTGACGTCATGTATTAACATGGGCTCTGACTGAGACTTTGAAATTTTTGTGGTGGACGGCCTATTGTCAAAATTTCCGTTAACACTTGCGTCAATATTTGATGAATCGTCACTACCGGTTGCTGTCGTAAAGTCATTTTCTAACATTTGTCTCTCGTCCGAGTCGGATTGCGTCTGACTAGTATGTCTTTGCTGTTCCATCTTTGCTTATTGTTTTCTAGTTATGACCATGCCACACGTGATATATGTTTCAAGAAAATAATGTTTGACACTGGTTTTAAAATAAAATGCAGTTGAGCATGAATCGCTCGTAGCAACAATGGCTGTTTGTTAAATTAAAAATGTAAACTGAATATGGGATTATTGTTAATGGCTGCTGTCCATGTTACAACGAATCGTACAGAAATCGGCCATATTGTACACTCGTGTATTGGTATTGTTGCAGAAGTTATTGTTTAAGGAAAAGTACTGAGAATGAAATTTATCACTGAAAACTGCTACACGCGAAAAAAATACTACAGAATCTACTGAAGAGCTAATAAACTGAATTATGCGTCTGGTCAAGCCTGACAATGCACAAATGTTGCGTCTTACCTTATTTTGCTGGAAGCTTCATTGCGTCCTCCCGCAAAATTTTAAAACTGGAAAATATCTTCAGATTTTTTGTTATTTCTCATATATTCAAGTCCAGGTCCAGAAAGTTGATTTTTCACATGACACAAGGAGAACAGTGTAACAAATGACAAAATAAAAAGTCCGACACGCAGTCACCAATATAAAATAAATAAAATAAAATAAAATAAATTATTATTTATTAATTATGTATGATAGTGATTGGATGTAATTAATATTTGCTTATCTGGAACGTAGACGTTTAATTAATCGGTATCAGACGCTTGACAATGGCTTTTTCGTAAATGTAATGTTATTAGTAGTTGACCGTGAAATAAGACTCAAATAATCGGACTTCGTATTTAAATCGTTACCAAAGACTGCTGCGGTAGGTACGGACTCAAATCTAAATCTCAATATTAGAATAATTTGCCAGCCATGTCAATACGTCGTACAGAGGTGACTATCTACTAAACATAGAAAGTTTAGACAGTTAGTTAAATCAGATATATTCAACGAATTAGCCTACAGTTAAATATATCTACTTACTTTCATAAATAAAAATTCTTTATAGAATCGAGTGCCTAGTAAGATTGCAACTCGCAGTGTTCTTATTTAACATCAAATATGGCGGTGTGCCAGTCAATGAAATATACGTGCTTCCCGCACCACTTGTCCAAGACCTCCCCTTCCTAAAGAAACATAAGAGTATCGTAATTGTGTTTTTGTGTTATCAGCGACACAGCGCTGCAGTTCTGTGCCATACGCTGTATTTATTTGTCACAGATAATTATTTAATTAAGATTTCGCGTTTCCGAGGAAACTCACGCACGGCATGCAAATGTGCCTTTATACCTCGCTCCCACTCATTGACGAATTAAAACAGAAATTGCGTCGCTATGAAATACAATGGGTTCTATGACATCTCCTTCTAGATCGAGTAACGTTTCTATGGATTCGAGAGGACTCTCTTTTGGGATACGACTATCTCCTTTCCGATGCACTATTAATTCTTTACTCCATCGCTCGCTCCCTCACATTGACGAATTAACACAGAAAATGCGTCGCAATGAAATACTATGGGTTCTATGCCTTCTCATTCTAAATCGAGTAACATTTGTATGGAAACGAGAGGACTTTCTTTTGGGATAAGACTATCTCCTTTCCGATGCACTATTTCTTCTTTACTGCAACCCTCGCTCCCTCACATTGACGAATTAACACGGAAATAGTGTCGCTATGAAATACTATGAGTTCTATGACTTCTCCTTCTAAAGCGAGTAACGTTTCTATGTAATCGACAGGATTTTCTTTTGGGGTACGAGTATCGCCTTTCCGATGCACTATTCCTTCTTTACTGCATCCCTCGCTCCCTCACATTGACGAATTAACACAGATATTGCGTCACTAATGAAATACTATTGGTTCTATGACATCTCGTTCTAAATCGACTAACGTTTCTATGGAAGCGACAGGATTATCTTATGGGATACGAGTATCTCCTTTCCGATGCTCTATTCCTTCTTCACTGCATCCCTCGCACCCTCACATTGACGAATTAACACAGAAATTGCGTCGCTATGAAATACTATGGGTTCAATGGCTTCTCCTTCTAATTCGAGTAACGTTTCTAAGGGGACGAGAGGACCTTCTCTTGGGATACGACTATCGCCTTTCCGACGCACTATTCCTACTTTACAGCAACCCTCGCTCCCTCACAATGACGAATTAGCACAGAAATTGCGTCGCTATGAAATACTGTGGGTTCTATGACTTCTCCTTCTAAATCGAGTAACGTTTCTATGGAAACGACTGGATTTTCTTATGGGATACGAGTATCTCCTTTCCGATGCACTATTCGTCCTTTACAACAACCCTCACTCCCTCACATTGACGAATTAACACACATTTTGCGTCGCTATTAAATACTATGGGCTCTATGACGTATTTATATCGAATAACGTTTCTATGGAAACGACAGGATTTTCTCTTGCGATACGAGTATCTCCTTTCCGATGCTCTATTCCTTCTTTACTGCATCCCTCGCTCCCTCACATTGACGAATTAACACAGAAATTGCGTCGCTATGAAATACGATGGGTTCAATGACTTCTCCTTCTAAATCGAGTAACGTTTCTAAGGGGACGAGAGGATCTTCTTTTGGGATACGACTATCGCCTTTCCGACGCACTATTCCTACTTTACAGCAACCCTCGCTCCATCACAATGACGAATTAACACAGAAATTGCGTCGCTATGAAATACTGTGGGTTCAATGACTTGTCCTTCTAAGTCGAGTAACGTTTCTATGGAAACGAGAGGATTTTCTTATGGGATACGACTAACTCCTTTCCGATGCACTATTCCTTCATTACTGCATCCCTCGCTCCATCACATTTACGAATTGACACAGAAATTGCGTCCCTATGAATTTCTATGTGTTCTATGACATCTCCTTCTAAATCGAGTAACGCTTCTATGGGAACGAGAGGACCCTCTTTTGGGATACGACTATTACCTTTCCAACGCACTATTCCTTCTTTACTGCATCCCTCGCTCCGGCGCATTGACGAACTAACACAGAAATTGCGTCGCTATGAAGTACTATGGTATCTATGACATCTCCTTCTAAATCGAGTAACGTTTCTATGGATACGAGAGGACTTTCTTTTTGGGATACGACTATCTCCTTTCCGATGCACTATTCCTTCTGTACTGCATCCGTCGCTCCGTCACATCGACGAATTAATACAGAAATTGCGTCACTATGAAATACCATGGGTTCTATGACTTCTCCTTCTAAATCCAGTAACGTTTCAATGGAAACGACAGGATTTAAATTTTGGGATACGACAATCTACTTTCCGATGCACTATTCCTTCTTTACTGCATCGCACGCTCCCTCACATTGACGAATTAACACAGAAATTGCGTGGCTATGACATACTAGGGGTTCTATGCCTTCTACTTGTAAATCGAGTAACATTTCTATGGAAACGAGAGGACTCACTTTTGGGATACATCTCCTTTCCATTGCACTATTCCTTCTTTACCGCAACCCTCGCTCCCTCACATTGACGAATTCACACTGAAATTGCGTCGCTACGTAACATTATGGGTTCCATGACGTCTCCTTCTATATCGAATAACGTTTCTATGGAAACGACAGGATTTTTTTTTGGGATACGACTATCTCCTTTCCGATGCACTATTCCTTCTTTATTGCTTCCCTCGCTCCCTCACATTGACGAATTAACACAGAAATTGCGTCGCTATGATGTACTATGAGTTCTATGGCTTCTCCTGCTAAATCGAGTAATGTCTCTATGGAAACGACAGTATTTTCTTTTGGGATACGACTACCTCGTTTCCGACGCACTATTCCTTCTTTACAGCAATACTCGCTCCTTCACATTGACGAATTAACACAGAAATTGCGTCGCTATGAAATACTGCGTGTTCTATAAGTTCTCCTTCTAAATCGAGTAACGTTTCTATGGAAATGTCAGAATTATCTTATGGGATACGAGTTTCTCCATTCCGATGCACTATTCCTTCTTTACTGCATCCCTCGCTTCATCACATTGAAGAATTTACACAGAAATTGGGTCGCAATGAAATACTATGAATTCTATGTCATCTCCGTCTAAATCGAATAACGTTTCTATGAAAATGAGAGGATTTTCTTATGGGATACGAGTATCTCCTTTCCGACGCCCTATTCCTTATTTACTGCATCTCTTGCTCTCTCACATTGACGAATTAACACAGAAGTTGCGTCGCTATGAAATACTATGGTTTCTATGACTTCTCCTTCTAAATCGAGTAAAGTTTCTATGGAAATGAGAGGATTTTCTTTTGGGATACGACTATCTCCTTTCCGATGCACTGTTCCTTCTTTATTGCATCCCTCGCTCCCTCACATTGACGAATTAACACAGAAATTGCGTCGCTATGATGTACTATGAGTTCTATGGCTTCTCCTGCTAAATCGAGTAATGTTTCTATGGAAACGACAGTATTTTCTTTTGGGATACGACTATCTCTTTTCCGACGCAGTAATCCTCCTTTACAGCAACTCTCGCTCCCTCACATTGACGAAATAACACAGAAATTGCGTTGCTATGAAATACTATAGGTTCTATGACTTCTCTTTCTAATCGACAGGATTTTCTTTTGGGGTACGAGAATCTCCTTTCCGATTCACTATTCCGTCTTTACTGCATCCCTCGCTCCCTCACATTGACGAATTAACACAGTTATTGCATCGCTATGAAGTACTATGGGTTATATGACTTCTCCTTCTAAATCGAGTAACGTTTCTATGGAAACGGCAGGATCTTCTTTTGGGATACGACTATCTCCTATTAGATACACCATTCCTTCTTTACTGCATCCCTCGCTCCCGCACATTGACGAACTAACACAGAATATGCGTCGCTGTGAAGTACTATGGTATCTATGATATCTCCTTCTAAATCGAGTAACGTTTCTATGGATACGAGAGGACTTTCTTTTTGGGATACGACTATCTCCTTTCCGATGCACTATTCCTTCTTTACTGCAACCCTCGCTCCCTCCATTGACGAATTAACAGAGAAATAGGGTCGCTATGAAATACTATGGGTTCTAAGACTTTTCCTTCTAAATCGAGTTACGTTTCTATGGAGACGACAGGATTATCTTTTGGGATACGACTATGTCCTTTCCGATGCACTATTCCTTCTGTACTGCATCCGTCGCTCCGTCACTTCGACGAATTAATACAGAAATTGCGTCACTATGATATACCATGGGTTCTATGCCTTCTCCTTCTAAATCCAGTAACGTTTCTATGGAAATGACACGATTTTCTTTTGGAAGACGACTATCTCCTTTCCGATGCACTATTCCTTCTTCACTGCATCCCTCGCTCTCTCACATTATCGAATTAACACACAAATTGCATCGCTATGAAACACTATGGTTTCTATTACCTTTCCTTCTAAATCGTGTAGCGTTTCAATGGAAACGACAGGATTTTAATTTTGGGATACGACTATCTCCTTTCCGACGCAGTAATCCTCCTTTACAGCAACTCTCGCTCCCTCACATTGACGAAATAACACAGAAATTGCGTTGCTATGAAATACTATGGGTTCTATGACTTCTCCTTCTAATCGACAGGATTTTCTTTTGGGGTACGAGAATCTCCTTTCCGATTCACTATTCCGTCTTTACCGCATCCCTCGCTCCCTCACATTGACGAATTAACACAGATATTGCATCGCTATGAAGTACTATGGGTTATATGACTTCTCCTTCTAAATCGAGTAACGTTTCTATGGAAACGGCAGGATCTTCTTTTGGGATACGACTATCTCCTATCCGATGCACCATTCCTTCTTTACTGCATCCCTCGCTCCCGCACATTGACGAACTAACACAGAATATGCGTCGCTGTGAAGTACTACGGTATCTATGATATCTCCTTCTAAATCGAGTAACGTTTCTATGGATACGAGAGGACTTTCTTTTTGGGATACGACTATCTCCTTTCCGATGCACTATTCCTTCTTTACTGCAACCCTCGCTCCCTCCATTGACGAATTAACAGAGAAATAGGGTCGCTATGAAATACTATGGGTTCTAAGACCTCTCCTTCTAAATCGAGTTACGTTTCTATGGAGACGACAGGATTATCTTTTGGGATACGACTATGTCCTTTCCGATGCACTATTCCTCCTTTACAACATCCCTCACTCCCTCACATTGACGAATTAACACACATTTTGCGTCGCTATTAAATACTATGGGCTCTATGACGTATCTTATATCGAATAACGTCTCTATGGAAACGACAGGATTTTCGCTTGGGATACGAGTATCTCCTTTCCGATGCTCTATTCCTTCTTTACTGCATCCCTCTCTCCCTCACATTGACGAATTAACACAGAAATTGCGTCGCTATGATATACTATGGGTTCAATGACTTCTCCTACTAAATCGTGTAACGTTTCTAAGGGGACGAGAGGACCTTCTTTTGGGATACGACTATCGCCTTTCCGACGCACTATTCCTACTTTACAGCAACCCTCGCTCCCTCACAATGACGAATTAACACAGAAATTGCCCCGCTATGAAATACTATGGGTTCAATGATTTCTCCTTCTAAATCGAGTAACGGTTCTATGGAAACGACAGGGTCTTCTTTTGGGATACGACCATCTCCTTTCCAATACACTATTCCTTCTTTATTGCATCCCTCGCTCCCTCACATTGACGAATTAACACAGAAATTGCGTCGCTATGATGTACTATGAGTTCTATGGCTTCTCCTGCTAAATCGAGTAATGTTTCTATGGAAACGACAGTATTTTCTTTTGGGATACGACTATCTCGTTTCCGACGCACTATTCCTTCTTAGCAGCAACCTTCGCTCCTTTACGTTGACGAATTAACACAGAAATTGCGTCACTAAAGAAATACTAGGGGTTCTATGACATCTCCTTCTATATCGAGTATCGTTGCAATGGAAACGACCGGTTTTTCTTTTGGGATACGACTACCTCTTTTCCGATGCACTCTTCCTTCTTTTCTGCAACCTTTGCTTCCCCACATTGACGAATTAACACAGAAATTGCGTCGCTATGAAATACTATGCTTTCTATGACTTCTGCTTCTAAATCGAGTAACGTTTCTAGGAGACGAAAGGATTTTCTTTTGGGGTACGACTATCTACTTTCCGATGAACAGTTCCTTCTTTTCTGCATCTTTCTCTCCCTAACATTGACGACTTATCACAGAATTTGCGTCGCTATTAAATACTATGGGTTCTATGACATATTCTTAATCGAATAACGTTTCTATGGATACGACTGGATTTTCTTTTGGGATACGACAATCGCTTTTCCGATGCATTACTCCATTTTTACTGAATATCTCGCTCCCTCACGTTGACGAATTAACACAGAAATTGCGATGCTACGAAATACTATCAGTTCAATGACTTCTCCTTCTAAATCGAGTAACGTTTCAATGGGAACGAGAGGACCTTCTTTTGGGTTACGACTAACTCCTTTCTGACGCACTATTCCTTCTTTACAGCATTCCTCGCTCCCTCACATAGACGAATTAACACAGAAATTGCGTCGCTATGAAATACTGTAAGTTCTATGACTTCTCCTTCTGAATCGAACAACTTTTCTATGGAAACAACAGGATTTTCTCTTGGGATACAATTATCTCCTTTCCGATGCATTATTCCTTCTTTACTATATCCCTCGCTCCGTCACATTGACGAATTAAAACAGAAATTGCGTCGCTATGAAATACTGTAAGTTCTATGACTTCTCCTTCTAAATCGAGTTACGTTTCTATGGAAACGACAGGATTTTCTTATGGGGTTCGAGTATCTCCTTTCCGATGCACTATCACTCCTTTACTGCATCCCTCGCTCCCTCACATTGACGAATTAACACAGAAATTGCGTCGCTATGAAATACTATGGTTTCTACGACTTCTCCTTCTAAATCGAGTAACGTTTCTAGGAGACGAAAGGATTTTCTTTTGGGATACGACTATCTCCTTTCCGATGCACAATTCCCTCTTTTCTGCACCTTTCTCTCCCAAAAATTGACGAATTAACACAGAACTTGTGTCGCTATTAAATACTATGGGTTCTATGACATATTCTATATCGGAAAACGTTTCTATGGAAACGACAGGATTTTCTTTTCGGATACGACAATCACTTTTCCGATGCACTATTCCTTTTTTACTGCATCCCTCGCTCCTTTACATTGACGAATTAACACTGAAATTGCGTCGCTATGAAATACTATGTGCTCTATGACTTCTCCTTCTAAATCGAGTAACGTTTTTTTGTTAACGACAGGATTTTCTTATGGGATACGAGTATCTCATTTCCGATAACTATCCCTTCTTTACTGTATCACTCGCTCCATCACATTGACGAATTAACACAAAAATGGGGCCGCATTGAAATACTATGGTTTCTGTGACATCTCCTACTAAATGGAGTAACTTTTCAATGGAATCGACAGCATTTTCTTTTGGGATACGACTATCTCCTTTCCGATGTACCATTCCTTCATTACTGCATCCCTCGCTCCCTCACTTTGACGAATTAACACAGAAATTGCGTCGCTATGAAATACTGTGGGTTCTATGACTTCTCCTTATAAATCGAGTAACGCTTCTATGGTAACTAGAGGATTTTCTTATGGGATAGGAGTAACTCCATTCCGATGCACTATTCCTTTTTTACTGCATCCCTCGCTCTCTCACAATGACGAATTAACACAGAAATTGCGTTGCTACGAAATACTATGTGTTGTATGACAATTCCTTCTAAATCGAGAAACGTTTCTATGGGAACGGCAGGATCTTCTTTTGGGAAACGACTATCTCCTTACCCATGCACTATTCCTTCATTATTGCATCCCTCGCTCCCTCACATTGTCGAATTAACACAGAAATTGCGTCGCTACAAAATACTATGGGTTCTATGACATTTCCTTCTATTTCGAGTAACGTTTCTATGAAAACGGCAGGATTTTCCTTTGGGATACGACTACCTGCTTTCCGATGTACTATTCCTTCTTTACTTCATCCCTCGCTCCCTCACATTGACGAATTAACACTGAAATTGCGACGCACTGAAATACTGTGTTTTCTATGACCTCTCCTTCTAAATCGAGTAACGCTTCTATGGGATACGACTATCTCCTTTCCGTTGCACTATTC
Organism: Schistocerca americana; assembly: GCF_021461395.2. Classification (NCBI taxonomy): domain Eukaryota; kingdom Metazoa; phylum Arthropoda; class Insecta; order Orthoptera; family Acrididae; genus Schistocerca; species Schistocerca americana. The sequence goes on from NC_060123.1 coordinate 720,926,422, forward strand.
CTTCTCTACTGCTTCAATCGCTCCCTCACATTGACGAATTTACACAGAAATTGCGTCGCTATGGAATTCTATGGGTTCTATGGCATCTCCTTCCAAATGGTATAACGTTTCTATGGAAACGACAGGATTTTCTTTTGGGATACGACTATCTCATTTCCGATGCACTATTCCTTCTTTACTGCATCCCTCGCTCCCTCACATTGCCGAATTAACACAGAAATTGGGTCGCAACGAAGTACTGTGAGTTCTATGAATTCTCCTTCTAAATCGAGTACCGTGTCTGTGGAGACGATAGGATTTTTTTTAGGAAAACGACTAAGTCCTTTCCAATGCACTGCTCCTTCGTTACTGCAACCGTCGCTCCCACACATTGACGCTTTAACAAAGAAATTGCGTCGCTATGAAATACTATGGGTTCTATGATTTCTCCTTTTAAATCGAGTAACGTTTTTATGGAAACGACAAGATCTCCTTTTGGGATACGACTATCTCCTTTCCGATGCACTACTCCTTCTATACTGCATCCCTCGCTCCACCACATTGACGAATTAACACAGAAATTGACTAGCTATGAAATACTATGGGTTCTAAGACTTTTCCTTCTAAATCGAGTAACGTTTCTATGGGAACGAGACGACCTTCTTTCGGGATACGAATATCTCCTTTCCGACGCACTATTGATTCTTTACAGCAACCCTCGCTCCCTCACATTGACGAATTAACACGGAAATTGCGTCGCTATGAAATAGTGTATGTTCTATCACTTCTCCTTCTAAATCGAGTAACGTTTCTATGGGAACGAGAGGATTTACTTATGGGATACGACTATCTCCTTTCCGGCGCACTATTCCTTCTGTACAGCAACCCTCGCTCCCTCACATGGACGAATTAACACAGAAATTGCGTCGCTATGAAATACTACGTGTTCAATAAATCTCCTTCTAAATCGAGTAACGTTTCAATGGAAACGACTGGATTATCTTATGGGATACGAGTATCTTCTTTCCGATGCACTATTCCTTGATTACTGCATCCCTCGCTCACTCACTTTGACGAATTAACACAGAAGTTGCGTCGGTACGAAATACTATGGGTTCTATGACTTCTCCTTGTAAATCGAGTAACGTTTCTATCGAAACATCAGGATCTTCCTTTGGGATACGACTATGTCCTTACCGAATCACTATTCCTTCTTTACTGCATCCATCGCTCCCTCACATTGACGAATTAACACAGAAACTGCGTCCCTATTGTATTCTATGGGTACTACGGCTTCTCCTTCTAAATCGAGTAACGTTTCTATGGGAACGACTGGATTTTCTTTAGGGATACGACTATCTCCTTTCCGATGCACTATTCCCCCATATTGCATCCCTCGCCCCCTGACATTGACGAATTAACACAGAAATTGCGTCGCAATGAAATACGGTAGTTTCTATGACTTCCCCTTCCAAATCGAGTAACATTTCTATGGGAACTACAGGATTTTGTTTAGGGATACGACTACCTCGTTATTGATGCACTATTCCTTCTTTACTGCATCCCTCGCCCCCTCACATTGACGAATTAACACAGAAATTGCGTCACTATGAAATACAATGGGTTCTATGACTTCTCCTTCTAAATCGAGTAACGCTTCTATGGGAACGACAGGATTTTCTTTTGGGATACGACTATCTACTTTTCGATGCACTAATCCTTCTTTGCTGCATCCCTCGCCCCCTCACGCTGATGAATTAATACAAAAATTGCGTTGCTATGAAATACTATGGGTTCTTTGCCTTCTCCTTCTAAATCGAAATCGTTCCTATGGATACGAGAGGACTTTCTTTTGGGATACGACTATCTGCTTTCCGATGCACTATTCCTTCTTCACTGCAACCATCGCTCCCTCACATTGACGAATTAACATGAAATTGCGTCACTGTGAAATACTATGGGTTCTATGACTACTCCTTCTAAATCGAGTAACGTTTCTATGGAGACGACAGAGTTTACTCTTGGGATACAAGTATCTCCTTTCCGATGCATTTTTCCTTCTTTACTGTATCCCTCGCTCCCTCACATTGACGAATCAACACAGAAATTACGTCGCAACGAAATACTAAGAGTTCTTAGACATCTCTTCCTAAATCGAGTGCCGTTTCAATGAAAACGACAGGATTTCCTTTTGGGATACGACTATCCCCTTTCCGATGCACTGTTCCCTACCTACTGCATCCCTCGCTCCCTCAAATTGACGAATGAACACAGAAATCGTCGCTATGAAATACTATGGTTTCTATGACTTCTCCTTCTAAATCGAGTAACGTTTCTATGGAAACGAAAGGATGTTCTTATGTAATACGACTATTTCCTTTCCAATGCACTATTCCTTCTTCACTGCAACCCTCGCTCCCACACTTTGACGAATTAACACAGAAATTGCGTCACTATGAAATACTATGGGTTCTATGACTTCTCCTTCTAAATCGAGTAACGTTTCTATGGGAACGACAGGATTTTCTCTTGGGATACAGGTATCTCCTTTCCGATGCACTATTGCTTCTTTACTGTATCCCTCGCTCCCTCGCATTGACGAATTAACACAGAAATTGCGTCGCTGTGAAATACTATGGGTTCTATGACATCTCCTTCTAAATCGTGTAACGTTTCTATGGATACGAGAGGAGTTTCTCTTGGAATACGACTATCTCCTTTCGGAAGCACTATTCCTTCTTCACTGCAGCCCTCGCTCCCTCACATTGACGAATTAACTCTGAAATTGCGTCACTATGAAATACAACATGTTCCATGGCTTCTCCTTATAAATCGAGTAACGTTTCCATGGAAACGACAGTATTTTCTCTTGGGACACATATATCTCCTTTCCGATGAACTATTCCTTCGTTACTGTATCCCTCGCACCCTCACATTGACGAATTAACACAGAAATTGCGTCGCTATGATATACTATGGGTTCTATGACTTCTCCTTCTAAATCGAGTAACGTTTCCATGGAAACGACAGGATTTTCTATTGGGATACGACTATCGCCTTTCCGACGCACTATTCCTTCTTTACTGCATCCCTCGCTCCCTCCCATTGACGAATTAACACAGAAATTGCGTCGCTATGAAATACAATGGGTTCTATGATATCTCCTTCTAAGTAGAGTAACGTTTCGTTGGAAACCAAAGGATTATCTTTAGGTTTACGACTATCTCCTTTCCGATTCACTATTACTTCGTTACTGCATCCCTCTCCCCCTCACATTGACGAATTAACACAGAAATTGCGTTGCTATGAAATCCTATGGGTTCTATGCCTTTCCCTTCTAAATCGAAAACGTTTCTATGGATTCGAGAGGAGTTTCTATTGGGATACGACTATCTACTTTCCGATGCACCATTCCTTCTTCACTGCAACCCTCGCTCCCTCACATTGACGAATTAACACAGAAATTGCGTCACTGTGAAATATTATGGGATCTATGACGTCTCCTTCAAAATCCAGTAACGATTCTATGGAAACGACAGGGTTTTCTTTTGGGTTACAAGTATCTCCTTTCCGATGTACTATTCCTTCTTTACTGCATCCCTCGCCCTCTCACAATAACGAATTAACACAGAAATTGCGTCACAATGGAATACCATGGGTTCTATGACATCTCCTTCTAAGTAGAGTAACGTTTCGATGGAAACCAAAGGATTATCTTTAGGTTTACGACTATCTCCTTTCCGATTCACTATTACTTTTTTACTGCATCCCTCTCCCCCTCACATTGACGAATTAACACAGAAATTGCGTTGCTATGAAATCCTATGGGTTCTATGCCTTTCCCTTCTAAATCGAAAACGTTTCTATGGATTCGAGAGGAGTTTCTATTGGGATACGACTATCTACTTTCCGATGCACCATTCCTTCTTCACTGCAACCCTCGCTCCCTCACATTGACGAATTAACACAGAAATTGCGTCACTGTGAAATATTATGGGATCTATGACGTCTCCTTCAAAATCCAGTAACGATTCTATGGAAACGACAGGGTTTTCTTTTGGGTTACAAGTATCTCCTTTCCGATGTACTATTCCTTCTTTACTGCATCCCTCGCCCTCTCACAATAACGAATTAACACAGAAATTGCGTCACAATGGAATACCATGGGTTCTATGACATCTCCTTCTAAGTAGAGTAACGTTTCGATGGAAACCAAAGGATTATCTTTAGGTTTACGACTATCTCCTTTCCGATTCACTATTACTTTTTTACTGCATCCCTCTCCCCCTCACATTGACGAATTAACACAGAAATTGCGTTGCTATGAAATCCTATGGGTTCTATGCCTTTCCCTTCTAAATCGAAAACGTTTCTATGGATTCGAGAGGAGTTTCTATTGGGATACGACTATCTACTTTCCGATGCACCATTCCTTCTTCACTGCAACCCTCGCTCCCTCACATTGACGAATTAACACAGAAATTGCGTCACTGTGAAATATTATGGGATCTATGACGTCTCCTTCAAAATCCAGTAACGATTCTATGGAAACGACAGGGTTTTCTTTTGGGTTACAAGTATCTCCTTTCCGATGTACTATTCCTTCTTTACTGCATCCCTCGCTCTCTCACAATAACGAATTAACACAGAAATTGCGTCACAATGGAATACCATGGGTTCTATGACATCTCCTTCTAAGTAGAGTAACGTTTCGATGGAAACGAAAGGATTTTCTTTTGGAATACGACTATCTCCTTTCCGATGCACTATTCCTTCTTTACTGCATCCTTCGCTCCCTCACACTGACGAATTAACATTGAAATCGTCGCTATGAAATACTTTGGTTTCCAAGACTTCTCCTTCTAATTCGAGTAACGTTTCGATAGAAACTACATTATTTTCTTATGTAATACGACTATCTCCTTTCTGATGCACTCTTCCATCTTTACTACATCCCACGCCCCCACACATTGACGAATTAACACAGAAATTGCGTCGCTATGAATTACTATGGGTTCTATGACTACATCTTCTAAATCGAGTAACGTGCCTATGGAAACGAGAGGATTTACTTTTGGGACTCGACTATCTCCTTTCCAATGCACTATTCCATCTTTACTGCATCCCTTGCTTCCTCACATCGACGAATTAACACAGAAATAGCGTTACTATGAAATACTATGGGTTTTATGTCATCTCCTTCTAAATCGAGTAACGTTTCCATGGAAACGACAATATTCTCTTTTGGGATACGTCAATCTCCTTTCCGATGCACTATTCCTCCTTCACTGCAACCCTCGCTCCCTCACTTTGACGAATTATCACAGAAACTGCGTCACTATGAAATACTATGGGATCTATGACGTCTACTTCAAAATCGAGTAACGTTTCTATGGAAACGACAGGATTTTCTCTTGGGATACAAGTATCTCCTTTCCGATGCACTATTCCTTCTTTACTGCATCCCTCGCTCCCTCACATTGACGAATTAGCACAGAAATTGCGTCGCTATGAAATACTATGTGTTCTATGACATCTCCTTCTAAATCGAGTAACGTTTCTATGGAAACGACAGGATTTTCTATTGGGATACGACTATCTCCTATCCGATGCACTATTCCTTCTTTACTGCATCCTTCGCTCCCTCACATCGCTGAATTAACACAGAAATTGCGTCCCTACGATATTCTATGCGTTCTATGACTTCTCCTTCTAAATCGAGTAACGTTGCAATGGAAACGACAGGATTTTCTTTTTGGGTACGAGTATCTCCTTTACGATGCACTATTCCTTCTTTTCTGCATCCCTCGCTCCCTCACATTGACGAATTAACACAGAAATTGCGTCGCTATGAAATACTAGGGTTTCTATGACTTCGCCTTCTAAATCTAGTAACGTTTCGATGGGAACGACGTGATTTTCATTAGGAATACGACTATCTTATTTTCGATGCACTATTCCTTCTTTTTTGCGTCCCTCGCTCCATCACATTGACGAATTAACACAGAAATTGCGTCGCTATGAAGTACTATGTGTTCTATGACGTCTCCTTCTAAATCGAGTAACGTTTCTATGGAAACGAAAGGATTTTCTATTGGGATACGATTATCTCCTTTCCGATGCACTATTCCTTCTTTACTGCATCCTTCGTTCCCTCACATCGCTGAATTAACACAGAAATTGCGTCCCTACGATATTCTATGCGTTCTATGACTTCTCCTTCTAAATCGAGTAACGTTGCAATGGAAACGACAGGATTTTCTATTTGGGTACGAGTATCTCCTTTCCGATGCACTATTCCTTCTTTACTGCATCCCTAGCTCCCTCACATTGACGAATTAAGACAGAAATTGCGTCGCTATGAAATACTAGGGTTTCTATGACTTCGCCTTCTAAATCTAGTAACGTTTCGATGGGAACGACATGACTTTCATTAGGGATACGACTATCTCCTTTCTGATGCACTCTTCCATCTTTACTGCATCCCTCGCGCCCTCACATTGACGAATTAGCACAGAAATTGCGTCGCTATGAAGTACTATGTGTTCTATGACATCTCCTTCTAAATCGAGTAATGTTTCTATGGAAACGACAGGATTTTCTATTGGGATACGACTATCTCCCTTCCGACGCACTATTCCTTCTTTACTGCATCCTTCGCTCCCTCACATCGACGAATTAACACAGAAATTGCGTCACTATGAAATACAATGGGTTCTATGTCATTTCCTTCTAAATCGTGTAGCGTTTCCATGGAAACGACAGGATTTTCTTTTGGGATAGGAATATCTCCTTTTCGATGCACTATTCCTTCTTTACTGCATCCCTCGTCCCCTCACATTGACGAATTAACACAGAAATTGCGTTGCTATGAACTCCTATGGGTTCTGTGCCTTCTCCTTCTAAATCGAAAACGATTCTACGGATACGAGAGGACTTTCTTTTGAACTACGACTATCTCCTTTCAGATGCACTATTCCTTCTTCACTGCAACCCTCGATCCCTCACATTGACGAATTAACACAGAAATTGCGTCACTATTAAATACTATGAGTTCCAAGAGTTCTCCTTCCAAATCGAGTAACGTTTCTATGGAAACGACAGGATTTTCTCTTGGGATACAAGTATCTCCTTTCCGATGCACTTTTCCTTCTTTACTGTATCCCTCGCTCCCTCACATTGACGAATTAACACAGAATTTGCGTCGCTATGAAATACTATGGTTTCTATGACTTCTGCTTCTAAATCGAGTAACGTTTCCATAGAAACGACAGGATTTTCTTTTGGGATACGACTATCTCCTTTCCGATGCACTATTCCTTCTTTACTACATCCCTCGCTCCCTCACATTGACGAATTTACACAGAAATTGTGTCGCTATGAAATACTATGGGTTCAATGACATCACCTTCTAAATCGTATTACGTTTCTATTGACACGAAAGGATTTTCTTTTGGGATACGACTGTAAGTGGGCTGTTTAGGTTTTTCTATTGGTAACGCCACCTCTGTATAAAAATAACTGGCTGTGCTGTGTGCAGTCTGTGTCTAGTTTGCATTGTTGTCTGCCATTGTAGTGTTGAGCAGCGGCAGCTGGATGTGAACAGCGCGTAGCGTTGCGCAGTTGGAGGTGAGCTGCCAGCAGTGGTGGATTTGGGGAGAGAGATGGCGGAGTTTGGTAATTTGTTATGAACTGCTACATATATTATGACTATTAAGGTAATTTATTGTTTGTTCTCTATTAATATCTTTCATTTGCTAACTATCCCTATCAGTAGTTAGTGCCTTCCGTAGTTTGAATCTTTTATTTAGCTGGCAGTAGTGGCGCTCGCTGTATTGCAGTAGTTTGAGTAATGTAGATTTTTGTGGGGTAAGTGATTTCTGAAAGGTATAGTTTAATGTTAGTCAGGGCCATTCTTTTGTAGGGATTTTTGAAAGTCAGATTGTAATGCGCTAAAAATATAGTATGTCAGTTTAAGCACAGTCTTGTATAATTGCTCAAAGGGGACGTTTTATATGGCGACCCTGCCAGGATACCTGACTGGAATCTTCTGATTTTTTTCTTGTAGTTTGTGTAATTAATGTAGCTTTTGTTTATTGCTAGTGCGTAATTATAGAGAGATTTTCCATTGTAGTTGTAGTTTTTCATTGTTGTACAGTAAAACACTTGTGGCATGCATGTAGATTTGCACCAAGTATTTCGCAGCTGCACTTGCAATGAAGTAGACATTATTTCCATTGCTATGTTATTTTATTTTGCTCTTCAAATTGTGCTTTTCTGTGTTATCGTGTGAGATATTGTAACAATAATGGCGTGTGAAAAACATAACAACCATAAGGCTCACATACTTAAAACATTTACTGGTACTGCTAATGTGATTTTAATGCAACATTTTGGTTTACTTGAAAATACATTCTGGATTTAAAGTACTTTCTGTGAGATACCAGATGACACAGTGGTTAGTTTATGTGACAGCTACACGACTATATCACGACACTACTAATGTGTGACACAATTTACCTCGTTGCTTTTGCGGTGTATCTGTTATATATCTGCACAGTTTTTCTGAATTCTTCTGGAAAGTAAAACATGTTTTAGTAGTAACTTTTGTGGTACAGCAACAATGAGACAGCCTTTTTCGTGGCACAACAATATGTTACTGTACAGTAATTTCTTTATCACGCCAATAAACATAATAACTACGATATCTATTCGCGAAGCATTTCACTTTCGTTTATGATGAGGTAAGTACATTGACTTCCGCAGAACTTTGCTTACAGTGGACGATAACTACGACACTTCCACAGAATTATCTTACAGCAAGACGCACATTTAGCGCTACAGGACACGCATTTGAGTGATCAATTTTGTACTTAAACCATTTATTTTTCAAGATTTTTGAATTACAAAGAAAGTTTTCCGTGATACATTTCATTCCGTTGCTGTAATCTGTAACACTTGAGGATACAATTTCATTTATCCTCAGGGGGGTACACGCCTACTTTGTGTACCATGTGTTTGGCAAGCACAAGGAGCCCTAGCTAATATGGTATTTGCTTATACAGCTTTACTCATCGGTACCATATTTCTCTAACACAGAATTACACAGCTATCTGATTATTTAACAGAGAAACAAACATTTTTTTTTTACATCAGTGACAGATGTTTACGTAATTACACAGTTGGATAATGTCAGACTTATGAAATTGTTTTTCATCTGTACTTTGTGAACTGTTCATATTTTTTCGAAACCATTGTGATACTATGAGAGCTCTGAATGATGTATTTGCTATGGGATCATGATTTTAAAGTACGTTTGAGGTAGATGGCACTATTGAAATGAACAGAGAATTTTTTTTTAGGTTTTGAAATTATTGGAGGAAGCTACGACGATTTTGAGAGTTTACTGAGGTGTTATGATGTTATTATTACGATGACTATGTGTATTATGCTGTTGCGGTATGTTTATGATCAATAAGCTGATGCTATATGAGTTATTTGATTATGCTACGTATCTTTTATGATGAAATATTGTAGATGTGTCGACGAGTAAGGTAAGGAATAATGAGTAGTGGTTAGTGACTCTGATTTGTGGAAAAGGATGATGGAAACCAAGAATCGTACTTTAAGAGTTATGAAATGTGTGTAAATGCGTGAATGTATCACAATGCCGGCGAAAATTCTTTGGACGCTGTTATATTCATAAGATTTTGTATCTACACATTTGCAACGCAAATTCTCGACCTCTGAAATTTTTTATATGTGACTGCCACTGTAGCGGAAACTGCTGTAGTAAATATTTTCGTAAGAAAATTAAGTGACCACCTGCACGTAATGCGTCGTGGTCACCTAGCTGTGTCAGACACCTGGAGAAAAAGCCATTAGCGTGTGCCTTTTCAGAGCACAGGAAGAAAAAAAAAAGGGGGAGGCCATTATCCTTGCTATCGACATTCCTTTGTAGAAAGCATAGCAAATACGACACGCTCATTACTTGGAAAGATGCTTACATCTGCACACCTGATTATGACAAGCGTTTTTATCGAGAATTGAGAGAATTTTTACTGCCTTATGAATTGCCATATGGTTAATGAATGATGTTTCATGTTGTCCTTTGTACATATTTGCTCATTTTCTTTAACATCTAGTTTCTAGCAGCACTGCAGCATTGGTTAAAATAAAATTTAATATATGTACTAATATAGTCATTTTATGCCTACAGATCCAGTCAATAAGAAATTTATCATCTACTTCCAAGAAAACGAGGGCACATAAATAGACATTTCCCTTCATAATAATTGCATAAATAATTTCTTTACGATTTGGTAACTTATCTGCTAGTGTAAGTTCTCGTGATGCATCACTCTAGTGTTAAGATGTGACATAGGTATTAGACATCGCCATTTTTAGTGTAATATTTTTTTCTGCTTGAGCTATGTCATGTTTAGATATCTGCTGTTTGCCAGGCATGGTGTTATTGAAATTGACTTTGTATTATTCTGTTAAGCCAGTTTTACTAGTGATTTATATTTATTGTTTGCTGCACATTGCCTTATATTGGTTGTAATATTGCAATTGCTTTGCTAATTTCTATAATGCTGCTTGCTTTGCAAATCTGCATTTTTTTCATTGCTGTTTGCGTTTTGTGCTGCTGCATTGCCTCGTCCCTTAGTTTAGCATCTGAGCTCAGTAGATTTAAGTTAGCTTAAGAGGGGTAGACTATATAAGAAACTGACTATGGAGAATAGGTAAAGAATGCATTGCGAAGTTATATGAAAAAGATTTGGGCCAAAATGAGTATTGTACACTGAGAAATAATTATATTGAAAGAAATATGAATAGAATACAGAAAGCAGTTATAGATAGGACTTTTTGGGAATAATGATGAATGAAGGGAGATCTCCAAAAAGTAAAGAAAGTTTTGTTTGCAAAATACTGCAGTACAACAAACCCTGTCCTTTCCTTTTGTATTATTCCGCTATATGTTTGTGCACCCTTGTGTATTTGTGTTCATCCTGTATTTATGTGTTTATCTGATACGATTTATGCTGTAGAATTTTTCTAATACTCAGCTACATTCACGATGATGAATACTGTTATCCTCAAATATAATTTGCATTAATAATATGTTATTTACTTTGTAAAGATGTTTAGACATTATTTATTATGTTTTGTTTTAATGCTCATGTGTGAAATTGATGTTTCGAAAATTATTCTGATCTTTTATGTATGTACTCATGTCATAATTCCTGTAACACTGATGTATATGTTATTTCGATTCTTTTGTAAAGCCCATATTACCACAAATGTTATCTGTACTATTATGTTCTTTAATGATGTATTTTGTACCTTTGTAAATGTATTTTCATGTTGTAAATTTATAATTGTATAGACACCAGTTCTTCAAATTAAGTTGCATTTCACTGCACACGTTTCTGTTGGTCATAGTACATGGACAATATGTGAGAAGTAGGGACTGTTAGTGTTTGCACGTGTGTTAATAATTCAGCAAGGGACTGGATAACAGCATTGCTGGTTCTAAGGACAATTCCAAAAACTTTGTGAGTGCACAAGTGGTGGTTATGGACTTGCTATATTATCCGCAAGACTCTTCAATGGTGATTGTGCACCTGCACAGTCACAACAGATGGCTACTGGCCATCTCTACAAAGACTACAGTGGGTCTGCATTTTTGATGACCCACCAATACCATTATTTCTACAAGGACTACAGTGGGTCTACACCTTTGCTGACTCACCAATACCATTATTTCTACAAGGACTACAGTGGGTCTGCACCTTTGATGACCCACCAATGCCATTATTTCTACAAGGACTACAGTGGGTCTACACCTTTGCTGACTCACCAGTACCATTATTTCTACAAGGACTGCAGTGGGTCTGCACTTCTGGTGGCCCACCAATACCACAATCTCTACCAGGACTACAGTGGGTCTACTCTGTGATGACCTGCCTACCAATATTATTCAAAACTTCGAATGACTCTGTTGTGGGTTTGCTCTGTTGTGACCCATTATTTGTCTGCATGTCGAGAGTCAGCACTGCCTTTCTGTTGGAAAGACAACACTACTTCTTCAAGACAGCATGGAAATCCACTACTTCTGTGTGCATTTTCATTTACTGCTCAGACTTTGAGAAAAACACTACTATTTTACCGTGATGAAAGATCAGGACCATCTTTATTGACTGTGGGAAAATTTGAGCTTTTGAACAACATTGTATCAATAAGTGTGTGCATTTGATTTCTTTGTTACTGTAATTATGAAACATTTTTACAAATCTGTATTGGCCACTGCCCAAACCAATTTGTAAAATTTTTTGTGGGGAGCATGGGGGCTATGTAAGTAGGCTGTTTAGGTTTTTCAATTAGTAACGCCACGACTATCGCCTTTCCGATGCACTATTCCTCCTTTACTGCATCCCTCGCTCCCTCACATTGACGAATTATCACAGAAATTGCGTCGCTATGAAATACTGTGGGTTCTATGACTTCTCCTTCTAAATCGAGTAACGTTTCTATGGAAACGACAGGGTTTTCTTATGTAATACGAGTACCTCCCTTCCGATGCACTATTTTTTCTTTACTGCATCCCTCGCTCCCTCACATTGACGAATTATCACAAAAATTGCGTCGCTATGATATACTATGGGTTCTACGACTACTCCTTCCAAATCGATTAACGTTTCAACGGGGAACGAGAGGACCTTCCTTTGGGATACGACTATCTCCTTTCCGATGCACTATTCCTTCTTCACTGTATCCCTCGCTATCTCACATTGACGAATTAACACAGAAATTGCGTCGCTATGAAATACTATGGGTTCTATGACATTTCCTTCTAAATCGTACAACGTTTCTATGGAAACGACAGGATTTTCTTTAGAGATACGATTATCACCTTTCCGATGCACTTATCCTTCTTTACTGCATCCCTTGCTCCCTCACATTGACGAACTATCACAGAAATTGCGTCCCTATGATATTCTGTGGGTTCTATGACTTCTCCTTTTAATCGACTAACGTTTCTATGTAAACGACAGGGTTTTCTCTCTGCGTACGAGTATCCCCTTTCCGATGCACTATTCCTTCTTTACTGCAGCCCCCGCTCCCTCACATTAACACAGAAATTGCGTCCCTATTAAATAATATTGTTTCTATAACATCTCCTTCTAAATCGAGTAACGTTTCAATTGGAACGACAGGCTTTTCGTTTGGGATACAACAACCTCCTTTTCGATCCACTATTCCTTTTTTACTGCATCCCTCGCCAACTCACATTGACGAATTAACACAGAAATAGCGTTGCTATGAACTACTTTGGGTTTTATGCCTTATCCTTCCAAATCGAATACGTTTCTATGGATATGAGAGGACTTTCTTTTGGGATACGACTATCTCCTTTCCGATGCACTACTCCTTCTTCACTGCAACCCTTGCTCCATTAGATTGACGAATTAACACAGAAATTGCGTCGCTATGAAATACTATGGTTTCTATGACTTCTCCTTCTTAATTGAGTAACGTTTCAATGGAAACGACAGGATTTTCTTATGTTATACGAGTATCTCCTTTCCGATGCACTATGTCTTCTTTACTGAATCCCTTGCTCCCTCACATTAACGAATTAGCTCAGAAACTGCGTCGCTATGATATACTATAGGTTCTATGACATCTCCTGCTATATCGATTAGCGTTTCTATGGAAACGACAGGAATTTCTTTTGGGATACGGCTATCTCCCCTCCGATGCACTATTCCTTCTTTACTGCATCCGTCGCTCCCTTACATTGACGAATTAACACAGAAATTGCGTCGCTCTGAAATACTATGTGTTATATGACTTCTCCTTCTAAAACAAATAACGTTTCCTTGGAAACAACAGGATTTTATTTTGGGATTCGACTATCTCCTTCCGATGCATTATTCCTTCTTTACTGCATCCCTCGCTCCCTCACATAGACGAATTATTACAGAAACTGCGTCGCTATGATATACTATAGGTTCTATGACATCTCCTGCTATAGCGATTAGCGTTTCTATGGAAACGACAGGATTTTCTTTTGGCATACGACTATCTCCCCTCCGATGCACTATTCCTTCTTTACTGCATCCATCGCTCCCTCACATTGACGAATTAACACAGAAATTGCGACGCTCTGAAATACTGTGTGTTATATGACTTCTCCTTCTAAATCGAGTAACGTTTCCTTGGAAACAATAGGATTTTCTTTTGGGATTCGACTATCTCCTTTCCGATGCACTATTCCTTCTTTACTGCATCCCTCGCTCCCTCACACTGACGAATTAACATGGAAATTGCGACGCTATGATGTACTATGGGTTCTATGACATCTCCTTCTAAATCGAGTACCGTTTCTAAGGAAACGACAGGATTTTCTTTTGGGAGACGTATATCTCCTTTCCGATGCACTATTCCTTCATTTTTGCATCCCCAGCTTCCTCACTTTGACTAATTAACACAGAACTTCCGTCGCCATGAAATACTATGTTTTCTTTGACTTCTGCTTCTAAATCGAGTAACGTTTCTATGGAAAGGACAGTATTTTCTGTTGGGATACGACCATGTCCATTCCGATGCACTATTCCTTCCCTACTGCATCCCTCGCTCCCTCACATTCAAGAATTAACACAGAAATTGCATCGCTATGAAATACTCTGGGTTCTATGACTACTCCTTCTACATCGAGTAACGTTTCTATGGAAACGACGGGATTTTTTTTTTGGGATTCGACTATCTCCTTTCCGAAGCACTATTCCTTCTTTACTGCATCCCTCGCTCCGTAACATTGACGAATTAACACAGAAATTGCGTCGCAATGAAATACTATGGGTTCTATGACTTCTCCTTCTAAATGGAGACAATTTTTATGGGAACAAGAGGACCATGTTTTGGGCAACGACTAACTCCTTTCCGATGCACTATTCCTTTTTTACAGCAACCCTAGCTCCCTCACATCGACGAATTAACACAGAAATTGCGTTGCAATGAAATACTATGGGTTAAATGGCTTCTCGTTCTAATTCGAGTAACGTTTCTATGGAAACGAGAGGACCTTCTTTTGGGATACGACAATCTCCTTTCCGACGCAGTATTCCTTCTTTACAGCAACCCTCGCTCCCTCACTTTGACGAATTAACACGGAAATTGGGTCGCTCTGAAATACTGTGGGTTCTATGACATATCCTATATCGATTAACGTTTCTATGGAGACGACAGGATTTTCTTTTGGGATACGACTATCTCCTTTCCGATGCACTATTCCTTCATTACTGCATCCCCTGCTCCCTCACATTGACGAATTAACACAGAAATGGCGTCGCTATGAAATACCATGCGTTCTATGACTTCTCCTTCTAAATCGAGTAACGTTTCTATGGAAACGACACGAATTTCTTTTGGGATACGACTATCTCCTTTCCGACGCAGTATTCCTTCTCTACTGCATCCCTCGCTCTCTCACATTGACGAATTAACACGGAAATTGAGTCGCTCTGAAATACTTTGGGTTCTTTGACATATCCTATATCGATTAACGTTTCTATGGAGACGACAGTATTTTCTTCTCGGATGCGACTATCTCCTTTCCGATGCACTATTCCTTCATTACTGCATCCCCTGCTCCCTCACATTGACGAATTAACACAGAAATGGCGTCGCATTGAAATACTATGCGTTCTATGACATCTCCTTCTAAATCGAGTAACGTTTCTATGGAACGACACGAATTTCTTTTGGGATACGACTATCTCCTTTCCGATGCACTATACCTTCATTACTGCATCCCCTGCTCCCTCACATTGACGAATTAACACAGAAATGGCGTCGCTATGAAATACTATGCGTTCTATGACTTCTCCTTCTAAATCGAGTAACGTTTCTATGGAAACGACACGAATTTCTTTTGGGATACAACTATCTCCTTTCCGACGCAGTATTCCTTCTCTACTGCATCCCTCGCTCTCTCACATTGACGAATTAACACGGAAATTGAGTCGCTCTGAAATACTTTGGGTTCTTTGACATATCCTATATCGATTAACGTTTCTAGGGAGACGACAGTATTTTCTTCTCGGATGCGACTATCTCCTTTCCGATGCACTATTCCTTCATTACTGCATCCCCTGCTCCCTCACATTGACGAATTAACACAGAAATGGCGTCGCATTGAAATACTATGCGTTCTATGACATCTCCTTCTAAATCGAGTAACGTTTCTATGGAACGACACGAATTTCTTTTGGGATACGACTATCTCCTTTCCGACGCAGTATTCCTTCTCTACTGCATCCCCCGCTCTCTCACATTGACGAAATTACACAGAAATTGCGTCGATATGAAATACTATGGTTTCTATGACTTCTCTTTCTAAATCGAGTAACGTTCTACGGAAACGACAGTATTTTCTTTTGGGATACGACTATCACCTTTCCGATGCACTATTCCTTCATTTTTGCATCCCCCGCTTCCTCACATTGACTAATTAACACAGAAATTGCGTCGCCATGAAATACTATGTTTTCTTTGACTTCTCCTTCTAAATCGAGTAACGTTTCTATGGAAACGACGGGATGTTCTTTTGGGATTCGACTATCTCCTTTCCGAAGCACTAATCCTTCTTTACTGCATCCCTCGCTCCGTAACACTGACGAAGTAACACAGAAATTGCGTCGCTATGAAATACTATGGGTTCTATGACTTCTCCTTCTAAATGGAGAAAAGTTTTTATGCGAACGACGGGATTTTCGATTGAGATACGAATATCTCCTTTATGATGCACTATTCCTTCTTTTAATGCATCCCTCGCTCCCTCACATTGACGCTTTGACACAGAAATTGCGTCGCTATCAAATACTATGGTTTCTAAGACTTCTCCTGCTAAATCGAGTCTCGTTTCTATGGAAACGACAGGATTTTCTTTTGGGATACGAGAATCTCCTTTCCGATGCACTATTCGTTCTTTACTGCAAACCACGCTCCCACACATTAACGAATTAACACAGAAATTGCGTCGTTATGAAATACTATGTGTTCTATGACTTCTCCTTCTAAATCGAGTCTCGTTTCGTTGGTATCGTCAGGATTTTCTTTTGGGATACGAGTATCTCCTTTAAGATGCACTATTCCTTCTTTTACTGAATCCCTCGCTCCCTCACATTGACGCTTTGACACAGAAATTGCGTCGCTATGAAATACTATGGGTTCTATGACTTCTCCTGCTAATTCGAGTCCCGTTTCAATGGAATTGACAGGATTTTCTTTTGGGATACTAGTAACTCCTCTCCGATGCACTATTCGTTCATTACTGCAATGCTCACTCCCTCACATGGACGAATTAACACAGAAATTGCGTCGCTATGAAATACTATGGGATCTATGAGTTCTCCTTCTAAATCGAGAAACGTTTCTATGGAATCGACGGGATTTTCTTTTGGGATACGACTATCTCCTTTCCGATGCACTATTCCTTCTTTACAGCATCCCTCAGTCCCTCACATTGAGGAGATAACACAGAAATTGCGTCGCTATGAAATATTATGATCTCCATGACATCTTCTTCTAAATCGAGTAATGTTTCTATGGAAACGACAGGATTTTCTATTGGGATACGAGTATCTCTTTTCGTTGCACTATTCGTCCTTTACTGCAGTCCTCGCTCCCCCACATTGACGAATTAACACAGAAATTGCGTCGCTAATAAATACTATGGGTTCTATGTCTTCTCTTTCTAAAACGAGTAACGTTTCTATGGAAACGACAGGGTTTTGTTTTGGGATACGAGTATTTCCTTTCTGATGCACTCTTCGTTTTTTATTGCAACTCTCGCTTGCTCACATTGACGAATTAACACAGAAATTGCGCCGTTACGATATACATTGGGTTCTATGACTTCTCCTTCTAAATGGAGTAACGTTTCTATGGAAACGACAGGATTTAGTTTTGGGATATGATTATCTCCTTTCCGATGCACTATTCTTCCTTTACTGCAAAGCTCGCTCCCTCACATTGACGAAGTAACACAGGAATTTCTTCGCTATGAAATACTATGGGTTCTATGACTTCTCCTGCCAAATCGAATCTCGTTTCTATGGAAACGACAGGATTTAGTTTTGGGATACGAGTATCTCTTTTCCGATGCACTATTCGTTCTTTACTGCAACCCTGTCTACCTCACATTGACGAATTAACACAGAAATTGCGTCGCTATGAAATACTATGGTTCTATGACTTCTCCTTCTAAATCGAGTAACGTTTCTATGGAAACGACAGGATTTAGTTTTGGGATGCGAGTATCTCCTTTCCGATGCACTTTCCGTTCCTTACTGCAACTGTCGCTCCTGCACACTGACGAATTAACACAGAAATTTTGTCGCTATGAAATACTATGGGTTCTATGACTTCTCATTCTTAATCGAGTAACGTTTTTATGGAAACGACAGGATTTTCTTTTGGGATACGAGTATCTCCTTTCCGATGCACTATTCGTTCTATACTGCAACCCTCGTTCCCTCACATTGACGAATTAACACAGAAATTGCGTTGCTATGAAAAGTATGGGTTCTATGACTTCTCCTTCTAAATATACAAACGTTTCTATGGAAACAACAGCATTTAGTTTTGGGATACGAGTAGCTCCTTTCCGATGCACTATTCGTTCTTTAGTGCAACACTCGCTCCCTTACATTGACGTATTAACACAGAAATTCCGCCGCTATGAAATTCTATGGGTTCTATGACTTCTCCTTCTAAATCAAGTAATGTTTCTATGGAAACGACAGTATTTACTTTTGGGATACGAGTATCTCCGTTCCGATTCACTATTCGTTCTTTATTGCAACCCTCGCTCCCTAACATTGACGAATTAGCACAGAAATTTCGTCGCTATGAAATACTTTGGGTTCTATGACTTCGCCTTCTAAATCGAGTAACGTTTCTATGGAAACGACATTATTTAGTTTTGGGATACGAGTATCTAATTTCCGATGCACTATTCGTTCTGTACTGCTGCCCTCGCTCCCTCACATTGACGAATTAACACAGGAATTGAGTCGCTATGAAATACTATGGGTTCCATGACTTCTCCTGCTAAATCGAGTCTCGTTTCTATGGAAACGACAGAATTTAGTTTTGGGATACGAGTATCTCCTTTCCGATGCACTATTCGTTCTTTACTGAAACCCTGGCTACCTCACATTGACGAATTAACACAGAAATTGCGTCGCTATGAAATACTATGGTTTCTATGACTTCTCTTTCTAAATTGACTAACGTTTCTATGGAAACGACAGCAATTAGGTTTGGGATACGAGTATCTCCTTTCCGATGCACTATTCTTTCTTTACTGCAACCCTCGCTCCTTCACATTGACGAATTGACACAGAAATTGCGTCGCTATGATATACTATGGGTTCTATGACGTCTCCTTCTAAATCGAGTAATGTTTCAATGGAAACGACATTATCTAGTTTTGGGATACGAGTATCTCCTTTCCGATGCACTATTCGTTTTGAACTGCATCATTCGCTCCCTCACATAGACGAATTAACACAGAAATTGCGTCGCTATGAAATACTATGTGCTCTATGACTTCTCCTTCTAAATCGAGTAACGTTCCAATGGAAACGACAGGAATTAGTTTTGGGATACGAGTATCTCCTTTCCGATACATTATTCGTTCTTTGCTGCAACCCTCGCTCCTTCACATTGACGAATTAACACAGAAATTGCGTCGCTATGAAATACTATGGGTTCTATGTCTTCTCTTTCTAAATCGAGTAACGTTTCTATGGAAACGACAGGGTTTTGTTTTGGGATACGAGTATTTCCTTTCCGATGCACTATTCGATCTTTACTGCAAACCTCGCTCCCTCACATTGACGAATTAACACAGAAATTGCGCCGCTATGAAATACTATGGGTTCTATGACTTCTCCTTCTAAATGGAGTAACGTTTCTATGGAAACGACAGTATTTAGTTTTGGGATACGATTATCTCCTTTCCGATGCACTATTCGTCCCTTACTGCAATGCTCGCTCCCTCACATTGACGAATTAACACAGGAATTTCGTCGCTATGAAATACTATGGGTTCTATGACTTATCCTGCCAAATCAAATCTCGTCTCTATGGAAACGACAGGATTTAGTTTTGGGATACGAGTATCTATTTCCGATGCACTATTCGTTCTTTAGTGCAACCCTCGCTCCCTCACATTGACGAATTAACACAGAAATTGCGTCGCTATGAAATACTATGGGTTCTATGACTTCTAATTTAAAATCGAGTATCGTTTCTATGGAAACGACAGGATTTAGTTTTGAGATGCGAGTATCTCCTTTCCGATGCACTATTCTTTCTTTACTGCAACCCTCGCTCCTTCACATTGACAAATTAACACAGAAATTGCGTCGCTATGATATACTATGTGTTCTATGGCGTGTCCTTCTAAATCGAGTAACGTTTCTATGGAAACGACAGGATTTAGTTTAGGGATACGAGTATCTCCTTTCCGATGCACTATGCGTTCTTCGCTGCAACCCTCGCTCCCTCACATTGACGAATTAACACAGAAATTGCGTCGCTATGAAATACTATGGGTTCTATGACTTCTCCGTCAAAATCGAGTAACTATGCGTTCTTCACTGCAACCCTCGCTCCCTCACATTGACGAATTAACACAGAAATTGCGTCGCTATGAAATACTATGGGTTCTATGACTTCTCCGTCAAAATCGAGTAACGTTTCTATGGAAACGACATTATATAGTTTTGGGATACGAGTATCTCCTTTCCGATGCACTATTCAATCTGTACTGCAGCCCTCGCTCCCCCACATTGACGAATTAACACAGATGTTTTGTCGCTATGAAAACTATAGGTTCTATGACTTCTCCTGCTAATTCGAGTAATGTTCCTGTGGAAACGACAGGATTTCCTTTTTTCTGTTCCGAGTATCTCCTTTCCGATGCACTATTCGTTCTTTACTGCAACCCTCGCTCCCTCACTTTGACGAATTAACACAGAAATTGCGTTGCTATGAAGTACTACGGGTTCTATTACTTCTCCCTCTAAATCAAGTAACGTTTCTTTGGAAACGACAGGATTTAGTTATGAATTACGCGTATCTCCTTTCCGATGCACTATTCGATCTTTACTGCAACCCTCGCTCCCTCACAATGACGAATTAACACAGAATTTGCGTCGCTATGAAATACTAAGGTTGCTATGACCTCTCCTTCTAAATCGAGTAACGTTTCTGCGGAAAAGTCAAGATCTAGTTTTGGGATACGAGTATCTATTTTCCGATGCTCTATTCGTTTTTTACTGCAACCCTCGCTCCCTCACATTGACGAATCAACGCAGAAATTGCGTCGCTATGAAATACTATGTGTTCTATGACTTCTCCTACTAAATCGAGTAACGTTTCTATGGAAACGACAGGATTTACTCTTGAGATACGAGTATATCCTTTCCGACGCACTATTCGCTCTTTACTGCAACCGCCGCTCACTCACATTGACGAATTAATAGAGAAATTGCGTCGCTATGAAATACAATGGGTTATATGACTTCTCCTTCTAAATCGAGTAACGTTTCTATGGAAACGACAGGTAATAGTTTTGGGATACGAGTATTTCCTCTCCGATGCACTATTCGTACTTTACTGCAACCCTCGCTCCCTCACATTGACGAATTAACATAGTAATTGCGTCGCTATGAAATACTATGGGTTCTATGACTTCTCCTTCTAAATCGAGTATAGTTTCTATGGAAACGATAGGATTTAGTTTTAGGATACGAATATCTCCTTTCCGATGCACTATTCGTTCTTTACTGCAACCTTGGCTCTCTCACATTGTCGAATTAACACACAAATTGCGTCGCTATGAAATACTATGGGTTCTATGACTTCTACTTCTTAATCGAGTAACGTTTATATGGAAGCGACAGGATTTAGTTTTGGGATACAAGTATTTCCTTTCCTATGCACTATTCGTTCTGTACTGCAACCTCCGCTTGCTCACATTGGCGAATAAACACAGAAATTTTGTCGCTATGAAAACTATGGGTTTTATGACTTCTCTTGCAAATTCGAGTAACGTTTCTATGGAAACGACAGGATTTAGTTTTGGGATACGATTATCTCCTTTCCGATGCACCATTCGTTCTTTACTGCAACACTCGCTCCCTCACATTGACGAATTAACACAGAAATTGCGTCGCCATGAAATACTATGGCTTCTATGACTTCTTCTTCTAAATCGAGTAACATTCCAATGGAAGCGACAGGATTTAGTTTTGGGATACGATTATCTCCTTTCCGATCCACCATTCGTTCTTTACTGCAACACTCGCTCCCTCACATTGACGAATTAACACAGAAATTGCGTCGCTATGAAATACTATGGGTTCTATGACTTCTAATTTAAAATCGAGTATCGTTTCTATGGAAACGACAGGATTTAGTTTTGAGATGCGAGTATCTCCTTTCCGATGCACTATTCTTTCTTTACTGCAACCCTCGCTCCTTCACATTGACAAATTAACACAGAAATTGCGTCGCTATGATATACTATGTGTTCTATGGCGTGTCCTTCTAAATCGAGTAACGTTTCTATGGAAACGACAGGATTTAGTTTAGGGATACGAGTATCTCCTTTCCGATGCACTATGCGTTCTTCGCTGCAACCCTCGCTCCCTCACATTGACGAATTAACACAGAAATTGCGTCGCTATGAAATACTATGGGTTCTATGACTTCTCCGTCAAAATCGAGTAACTATGCGTTCTTCACTGCAACCCTCGCTCCCTCACATTGACGAATTAACACAGAAATTGCGTCGCTATGAAATACTATGGGTTCTATGACTTCTCCGTCAAAATCGAGTAACGTTTCTATGGAAACGACATTATATAGTTTTGGGATACGAGTATCTCCTTTCCGATGCACTATTCAATCTGTACTGCAGCCCTCGCTCCCCCACATTGACGATTTAACACAGATGTTTTGTCGCTATGAAAACTATAGGTTCTATGACTTCTCCTGCTAATTCGAGTAATGTTCCTGTGGAAACGACAGGATTTCCTTTTTTCTGTTCCGAGTATCTCCTTTCCGATGCACTATTCGTTCTTTACTGCAACCCTCGCTCCCTCACTTTGACGAATTAACACAGAAATTGCGTTGCTATGAAGTACTACGGGTTCTATTACTTCTCCCTCTAAATCAAGTAACGTTTCTTTGGAAACGACAGGATTTAGTTATGAATTACGCGTATCTCCTTTCCGATGCACTATTCGATCTTTACTGCAACCCTCGCTCCCTCACATTGACGAATTAACACAGAATTTGCGTCGCTATGAAATACTAAGGTTGCTATGACCTCTCCTTCTAAATCGAGTAACGTTTCTGCGGAAACGTCAAGATCTAGTTTTGGGATACGAGTATCTATTTTCCGATGCTCTATTCGTTTTTTACTGCAACCCTCGCTCCCTCACATTGACGAATCAACGCAGAAATTGCGTCGCTATGAAATACTATGTGTTCTATGACTTCTCCTACTAAATCGAGTAACGTTTCTATGGAAACGACAGGATTTACTCTTGAGATACGAGTATATCCTTTCCGACGCACTATTCGCTCTTTACTGCAACCGCCGCTCACTCACATTGAAGAATTAATAGAGAAATTGCGTCGCTATGAAATACAATGGGTTATATGACTTCTCCTTCTAAATCGAGTAACGTTTCTATGGAAACGACAGGTAATAGTTTTGGGATACGAGTATTTCCTCTCCGATGCACTATTCGTACTTTACTGCAACCCTCGCTCCCTCACATTGACGAATTAACATAGTAATTGCGTCGCTATGAAATACTATGGGTTCTATGACTTCTCCTTCTAAATCGAGTAACGTTTCTATGGAAACGATAGGATTTAGTTTTAGGATACGAATATCTCCTTTCCGATGCACTATTCGTTCTTTACTGCAACCCTGGCTCTCTCACATTGTCGAATTAACACACAAATTGCGTCGCTATGAAATACTATGGGTTCTATGACTTCTACTTCTTAATCGAGTAACGTTTATATGGAAGCGACAGGATTTAGTTTTGGGATACAAGTATTTCCTTTCCTATGCACTATTCGTTCTGTACTGCAACCTCCGCTTGCTCACATTGGCGAATAAACACAGAAATTTTGTCGCTATGAAAACTATGGGTTTTATGACTTCTCTTGCAAATTCGAGTAACGTTTCTATGGAAACGACAGGATTTAGTTTTGGGATACGATTATCTCCTTTCCGATGCACCATTCGTTCTTTACTGCAACACTCGCTCCCTCACATTGACGAATTAACACAGAAATTGCGTCGCCATGAAATACTATGGCTTCTATGACTTCTTCTTCTAAATCGAGTAACATTCCAATGGAAGCGACAGGATTTAGTTTTGGGATACGATTATCTCCTTTCCGATCCACCATTCGTTCTTTACTGCAACACTCGCTCCCTCACATTGACGAATTAACACAGAAATTGCGTCGCCATTAAATACTATGGCTTCTATGACTTCTTCTTCTAAATCGAGTAACGCTCCAATGGAAGCGACAGGATTTAGTTTTGGGACACGAGTATCTCCTTTCCGATACATTATTCGTTCTTTGCTGCAACCCTCGCTCCTTCACATTGACGAATTAACACAGAAATTGCATCGCTATGAAATACTATGGGTTCTATGACTTCTCTTTCTAAATCGAGTAACGTTTCTATGGAAACGATAGGGTTTTGTTTTGGGATACGATTATTTCCTTTCCGATGCACTCTTCGTTCTTTACTGCAACCCTCGCTCCCTCACATTGACGAATTAACACAGAAATTGCACCGCTATGAAATACTATAGGTATTCTCCTTCTAAATGGAGTAATGTTTCTATGGAAACGACAGGATTTAGTTTTGGGATACGATTATCTCCTTTCCGATGCACTATTCGTCCTTTACTGCAAAGCTCGCTCCCTCACATTGACGAATTAACACAGGAATATGGTCGCTATGAAATACTATGGGTTCTATGACTTCTCCTGCCAATACGAATCTCGTTTCTATGGAAACGACAGGATTTAGTTTTGGGAGAGGAGTATCTCTTTTCCGATGCACTATTCGTTCTTTACTGGAACCCTGGCTACCTCGCATTGACGACTTAACTCAGAAATTGCGTCGCTATGAAATACTATGGGTTCTATGACTTCTCCTTCAAAATCGAGTAACGTTTCTATGGAAACGACATTATTTAGTTTTGGGATACGAGTATCTCCTTTCCGATGCACTATTCGTTCTGTACTGCAGCCCTCGCTCCCCCACATTGACGAATTAACACAGAAGTTTTGTCGCTATGAAAACTATAGGTTCTATGACTTCTCCTGCTAATTCGAGTAACGTTCCTATGGTAACGACAGGATTTCCTTTTTTCTGATACGAGTATCTCCTTTCCGATGCACTATTCGTTCTTTACTGCACCCCTCGCTCCCTCACTTTGACGAATTAACACAGAAATTGCGTTGCTATGAAATACTACGGGTTCTATTACTTCTCCCTCTAAATCAAGTAACGTTTCTTTGGAAACGACAGGATTTAGTTATGAATTACGTGTATCTCCTTTCCGATGCACTATTCGATCTTCACTGCAACCCTCGCTCCCTCACATTGACGAATTAACACAGAATTTGCATCGCTATGAAATACTAAGGTTGCTATGACTTCTCCTTCTAAATCGAGTAACGTTTCTGCGGAAACGTCAAGATTTAGTTATGGGATACGAGTATCTATTTTCCGATGCTCTATTCGTTTTTTACTGCAACCCTCGCTCCCTCACATTGACGAATCAACGCAGAAATTGCGTCGCTATGAAATACTATGTGTTCTATGACTTCTCCTACTAAATCGAGTAACGTTTCTATGGAAACGGAAGGATTTACTTTTGAGATACGAGTATCTCCTTTCCGACGCACTATTCGCTATTTACTGCAACCGCCGCTCCCTCACATTGACGAATTAATAGAGAAATTGCGTCGCTATGAAATACAATGGGTTCTATGACTTCTCCTTCTAAATCGAGTAACGTTTCTATGGAAACGACAGGATTTAGTTTTAGGATACGAATATCTCCATTCCGATGCACTATTCGTTCTTTACTGCAACCCGCGCTCCTTCACATTAACGAATTAACACAGAAATGGCGTCGCTATGATATACTATGGGTTCTATGACGTCTCCTTCTAAATCGAAAAACGTTTCTAAGGAAACGACAGGATTTAGTTTAGGGATACGAGTATCTCCTTTCCGATGCATTATTCGTTCTTCACTGCAACCCTCGCTCCCTCACATTGACGAATTAACACAGAAATTGCGTCGCTATGAAATACTATGGGTTCTATAACTTCTACTTCTTAATCGAGTAACGTTTCTATGGAAGCGACAGGATTTAGATTTTGGATACGAGTATTTCCTTTCCGATGCACTATTCGTTCTGTACTGCAACCTCCGCTTGCTCACATTGACGAATAATCACAGAAATTTTGTCGCTATGAAAACTATGGGTTTTATGACTTCTCCTGCAAACTCGAGTAACGTTTCTATGGAAACGACAGGATTTACTTTTGAGATACGAGTATCTCCTTTCCGATGCACCATTCGTTCTTTACTGCAACACTCGCTCCCTCACATTGACGAATTAACACAGAAATTGCGTCGCCATGAAATACTATGGCTTCTAAGACTTCTTCTTCTAAATCGAGTAACGTTCCGATGGAAGCGACAGGATTTAGTTTTGGGATACGATTACCTCCTTTCCGATGCACCATTCGTTCCTTACTGCAACACTCGCAACCTCACATTGACGAATTAACACAGGAATATGGTCGCTATGAAATACTATGGGTTCTATGACTTCTCCTGCCAAATCGAATCTCGTTTCTATGGAAACGACAGGATTTAGTTTTGGGATAGGAGTATCTCTTTTCCGATGCACTATTCGTTCTTTACTGCAACCCTGGCTACCTCACATTGACGACTTAACTCAGAAATTGCGTCGCTACGAAATACTTTGGGTTCTATGACTTCTCCTTCTAAATCGAGTAACGTTTCTATGGAAACGACAGGATTTAGTTTTGGGATGCGAGTATCGCCTTTCCGATGCGCTATTCGTTCCTTACTGCAAGTCTCGCTCCCTCACACTGACGAATTAACACAGAAATTGCGCCGCTATGAAATACTATGGGTTTTATGACTTCTCCTGCCAAATCGAAACTCGTTTCTATGGATGCTACAGGATTTTGTTTTTAGATACCAGTACTTCCTTTCCGATGCACTCTTCGTTCTTTACTGCAACCCTCGCTCCCTCACATTGACGAATTAACACAGAAATTGCGCCGCTATGAAGTACTATGGGCTCTATGACTTCTCCTTCTAAATGGAGTAACGTTTCTATGGAAACGACAGGATTTAGTTTTGGGATACGATTATCTCCTTTCCGATGCACTATTCGTCCTTTACTGCAAAGCTCGCTCCCTCACATTGACGAATTATCACAGGAATATCGTCGCTATGAAATACTATGGGTTTTATGACTTCTCCTGCCAAATCGAATCTCGTTTCTATGTAAACGACAGGATTTAGTTTTGGGATAGGAGTATCTCTTTTCCGATGCACTATTCGTTCTTTACTGCAACCCTGGCTACCTCACGTTGACGAATTAACACAGCCATTGCGTCGCTATGAAATACTTTTGGTTCTATGACTTCTCCTTCTAAATCGAGTAGCGTTCCTATAGAAACAACAGGATTTTCTTTTCGGATACGAGTATCTCCTTTCCGATGCACTATTCTTTCATTACTGCGACCCGCGCTGCTTCACATTAACGAATGAACACAGAAATGTCGTCGCTATGATATACTATGGGATCTATGACGTCTCCTTCTAAATTGAAAATCGTTTCTAAGGAAACGACAGGATTTAGTTTAGGGATACGAGTATCTCCTTTCCGATGCACATTTCGTTCTATACTGCAGCCCTCGCTCCCTCACATTGACGAATTAACACAGAAGTTTTGTCGCTATGAAAACTATAGGTTCTATGACTTCTCCTGCTAATTCGAGTAACGCTCCTATGGAAACGACAGGATTTCCTTTTTTCTGATACGAGTATCTCCTTTCCGAAGAACTATTCGTTCTTTACTGCAACCCTCGCTCCCTCACTTTGACGAATTAACACAGAAATTGCGTTGCTATGAAATACTACGGGTTCTATTACTTCTCCCTCTAAATCAAGTAACGTTTCTTTGGAAACGACAGGATTTAGTTATGAATTACCAGTATCTCCTTTCCGATGCACTATTCGATCTTTACTGCAACCCTCGCTCCCTCACATTGACGAATTAACACAGAATTTGCGTCGCTATGAAATACTAAGTTTGCTATGACATCTCCTTGTAAATCGTTAACGTTTCTGCGGAAACGTCAGGATTTAGTTTTGGGATACGAGTATCTATTTTCAGATGCTCTATTCGTTTTTTACTGCAACCCTCGCTCCCTCACATTGACGAATCAACGCAGAAATTGCGTCGCTATGAAATACTATGTGTTCTATGACTTCTCCTACTAAATCGAGTAACGCTTCTATGGAAACGACAGGATTTACATTTGAGATACGAGTATCTCCTTTCCGACGCACTATTCGCTCTTTACTGCAACCGCCGCTCCCTCACATTGACGAATTAATAGAGAAATTGCGTCGCTATGAAAAACAATGGGTTCTATGACTTCTCCTTCTAAATCGAGTAACGTTTCTATGGAAACGACAGGATTTAGTTTTGGGATACGAGTATCTCCTCTCCGATGCACTATTCGTAATTTACTGCAACCCTCGCTCCCTCACATTGACGAATTAACACAGACATTGCGTCGCTATGAAATACTATGGGTTCTATGACTTCTCTTTCTAAATCGAGTAACGTTCCAATGGAAACGACAGGAATTAGATTTGGGATACGAGTATCTCCTTTCCGATACATTATTCGTTCTTTGCTACAACCCTCGCTCCTTCACATTGACGAATTAGCAAAGCAATTCCGTCGCTATGAAATACTATGGGTTCTATGTCTTCTCTTTCTAAATCGAGTAACGTTCCTGTGGAAACGACAGGATTTTCTTTTGGGATACGAGTATCTCCTTTCCGATGCACTATTCTTTCTTTACTGCAACCCTCGCTCCTTCACATTGACGAATTGACACAGAAATTGCGTCGCTATTAAATACTATTAGTTCTATGACTACTCCTTCCAAATCGAGTCTCGTTTCTATGGAATCGACAGGATTTTGTTTTGGGATACGACTGTCTCATTTCTGATGCACTATTCCTTCTTTACTGCAATCCTCGCTCCCTCACATTGACGAATTGAACCAGAAATTGCATCGCTATGAAATACTATGGGTTCTACGACGGCTCCTTCTAAATCGAGTAAAGTTACTTTGGAAACGACAGGATTTAGTTTAGGGATACGAGTATCTCCTTTCCGATGCACTATTCGTTTTGAACTGCAGCATTCGCTCCCTCACATTGACGAATTAACACAGAAATTGCGTCGCTATGAAATACTATGTGTTCTATGACTTCTCCTTCTAAATCGAGTAACGTTCCAATGGAAACGACAGGAATTAGTTTTGGGATACGAATATCTCCTTTCCGATACATTATTCGTTCTTTGCTGCAACCCTCGCTCCTTCACATTGACGAATTAACACAGAAATTGCGTCGCTATGAAATACTATGGGTTCTATGTCTTATCTTTCTAAACCCAGTAACGTTTCTATAGAAACGACAGGGTTTTGTTTTGGGATACGAGTATTTCCTTTCCGATGCACTCTTCGATCTTTACTGCAACCCTCGCTCCCTCACATTGACGAATTAACACAGAAATTGCGCCGCTATGAAATACTATGGGTTCTATGACTTCTCCTTCTAAATGGAGTAACGTTTCTATGGAAACGACGGTATTTAGTTTTGGGATACGATTATCTCCTTTCCGATGCACTATTCGTCCCTTACTGCAATGCTAGCTCCCTCACATTGACGAATTAACACAGGAATTTCGTCGCTATGAAATACTATGGGTTCTATGACTTCTCCTTCCAAATCGAGTGACGTTTCTATGGAAACGACAAAATTCAGTATTTGGGATACGAGTATCTCCTTTCCGATGCACTATGCGTCCTTTACTGCAACCCCCTCTCCCTCACATTGACGTATTAACACAGATTTTGCGTCGCTATGAAATACTATGTGTTCTATGATTTCTCATTCTAAATCGAAAACCGTTTCTGTGGAAACTTCAGAATTTAGTTTTGGTATACGAGTGACACCTTTCCGATGCACTATTGGTTCTTTACTGCAACCCTCGCTCCCTCACATTGACGAAGTAACACAGATATTGCGTCGCTATTAAATACTATTAGTTCTATGACTACTCCTTCCAAATCGAGTCTCGTTTCTATGGAATCGACAGGATTTTGTTTTGGGATACGACTGTCTCATTTCTGATGCACTATTCCTTCTTTACTGCAATCCTCGCTCCCTCACATTGACGTATTAACACAGATATTGCGTCGCTATGAAATACTATGTGTTCTATGACTTCTCATTCTAAATCAAAAACCGATTCTGTGGAAACTTCAGAATTTAGTTTTGGGATACGAGTATCACCTTTCCGATGCACTATTCGATCTTTACTGCAAGCCTAACACCCTCACATTGACGACTTAACACAGAAATAGCGCCGCAATGAAATTCTATGGTTTCTATGACTTCGCCTTCGAAATCGAGTAACGTTTCCATGGAAACGACAGGATTGAGTTTTGTGATGCGATTATCACCTTTCCGAGGCAATATTCGTTCTTTACTGCATCCCTCACTCCTTCACATTGACGAATTAACACAGAAATTGCGTCGCTATGAAATACTGTGGGTTCAATGACATCTCTTTCTGAATCGTGTAACGTTCCTATGGAAACGACAGGGTTTTCATTAGGGGATACGAGTATTTCTTTTCAGATGCACTATTCGTTCTTTACTGCAAACCTCGCTCCCTCACATTGACGAAATAACACAGAAATTGCGTCGCTATGAAATACTATGGGTTCTATGACTTCCCCTTCTAAATCGAGAAACGTTTCTGTGGAAACAACAGGATTTTCTTTTGGGTTACGAGAATCTCCTTTCCGATGCACTATTCCTTCTTTACTGCATCCCTCGCTCCCTCACAACGACGAACTAACACAGAAATTGCGTCGTTATGAAATACTATGGGTTCTATGACATCACCTGCTAATACGAGTCTCGTTTCTGTGGAAACGTCAGGATTTTCTTTTGGGATACGAGTATCTCCTTTCCGATGCACTATTCGTTCTTTACTGCAACCCTTGCTCCCTCACATTGACGAATTATCACAGAAATAGCGTCGATATAACATACTATGGGTTCTATGACTTCTCCTGCTAACTAGAGTCTCGTTTCTATGGAAACGACAGGATTTTCTTTTGGAATGCGAGTATCTCCTTTCCGAAGCACTATTCGTTCTTTACTACATCCCTTCGCTACCTCACATTGACGAATGAACACAGAAATTGCGTCGCTATGAAATACTATGTGTACCATGACTTCTCCTGCTAAATCGAGTCTCGTTTCTATGGAAACGACAGGATTTTCATTTAGGAATCGAATATCTCCTTTTCGATGCACTATTTCTTCTTTACTGCATCCCTCGCTCCCTCACATTGACGAATTAACACAGAAATTGCGTCGCTATGAAATACTATGGGTGCTATGACTTCTCCATCTAAATCGACTTCCGTTTCTATGGACACGACAGGATTTTCTTTTGGGATACGAGTATATTCTTTAAGATGCGCTATTCCTTCTTTACTGAGTCCCTCGCTCCCCCACATTGACGATTTGACACAGAAATTGCTCGCTATGAAATACTATGGGATCTATAACATCTCTTTCTAAATCGAGCAACGTTTCTTTGGAATCGACAGGATTTTTCTTTGCGATACGAGTATCTCCTTTCCGATGCACTATTCGTTCTTTACTGCAACCCTCGCTCTCTCACATTGACAAATTAACACAGAAATTGCGTCGCTATGAAGTACTATGGGTTCTATGGCTTCTGCTGCTAAATCTAGTTTCGTTTCTATTGAAACGACAGGATTTTCTTTTGGGTTACGAGTATACCCTTTCCGATGGACTATTCGTTCTTTACTGCAACCCTCGCTCCCTCACATTGACGATTTAACTCAAAATTGCGACGCTATGAAATACTATGGGTTCTATGAATTCTACTTTTTAAATCGAGTCTCGTTTCAATGGAAACGAAAGGATTTTCTTTTGGGATACGAGTATCTTGTTTCCGGTGCACTATTCCTTCTTTACTGCATTCCTCGCTCCCTCACATGGCAGAATTAACATAGAAATTGCGTCGCAATGAAATCCTATGCGTTCTGTGACTTTGCCTGCTATATTGAGTCTCGTTTCTATGGAAACGAAAGGATTTTCTTTTGGAATACCAGTATCTCCATTCCGATGGACTATTCGATCTTTACTGCAACCCTCGCTCCGCCACATTGACGAATTAACACAGAAATTTCGTCGCTATGAAATACTATGGGTTCTATAACTTGTCCTTCCAAATCGAGTAACGTTTCTATGGAAACGACAGGGTTTTCTTTTGGGATACGACTATCTTCTTTCCGATGCACTATCCCTTCTTTACTGCATCCCTCGGTCCCTCACATTGAGGAGTTAACACAGAAATTCCGTCGCTATGAAATACTATGGGTTCCTAGACATCTCCTAAATCGAGTCTCTTTTCTATGGAAACGACAGGATTTTCTTTTGAGATACGAGTATCTCCTTTCCGATGCACTATTCCGTTTTTACTGCTTCCCTCGCTCCGTCACATTGACGAAATTCCACAGAATTTGCGTCGCTATGAAATACTATGTGTTCTATGACTTCTCCTGCTAAATCGCGTCTCGTTATTATGCAAACTACAGGAATTTCTTTTGGGTTACGAGTTTCTCTTCTCCGATGCACTATTCCTTTTTTACTGCATCCCTCGGTCCCTTACATTGATGAGATAACACAGAAATTGCGTCGCTATGAGATATTATGATTTCTATGTCTTCTCCTTCTAAATCGAGTAATGTTTCTATGGATACGACAGGATTTCCTTTTGCGATACGAGTATCTCTTTCTCGATGCACTATTCGTTCTTTACTGCAACCATCGCTCCCTCACATTGACGAATTAACACAGAGATTGCGTCCCTATGAAATACTATGGGTTCTATGACTTCTCCTTCTAAATCGAGTAACGTTTCTATGGGAACGACAGGATTTTCTTTTAGGATACGTGTATCTCCTTTCCGATGCACTATTCGTTCATTACAGCAACCCTCGCTCCCCCACATTGACGATTTAACACAGAAATTTCGACGCTACGAAATACTATGAGTTCTATGACTTCTCCTTTTAAATCGAGTCTCGTTTCAATGGAAACGACAGGATTTTCATTTGGTATACGACTATCTCCTTTCCGATGCACTATTCCTTCTTTACTGCAACCCTCGGTCCCTCACATTGAGGAGTTATCACAGAATTGGCGTCGCTATGAAATAATATGGGTTCTATGACATCTCCTTCTAAATCGAGTCTCTTTTCTATGGAAACGACAGGATTTTTTTTTTTTGAGATACGAATATCTCCTTTTCGATGCACTATTCCGTCTTTCTTGAATCCCTCGCTCCGTCACATTGACGAACTACCACAGAAATTGGGTCGCTATGATATATTATGTGTTCTATGACTTCTCCTGATAAATCGGGTCACGTTACTAGGGAAACGACAGGATTTTAATTTGGGATACGAGAATCTCCTTTCCGATGCACTTTTCGTTCTTTACTGCAAACCACGCTCCCTCACATTGACGAATTAACGCAGAAATTTCGTCGCTATGAAATACTATGGGTTCTATGACTTCTCCTGCTAAATCGAATGTCGTTTCTATGGAAACGGCAGGATTTTCATTTGGGGTACGACTATCTCCTTTCCGATGCACTGTTCGTTCTTTATTGCATCCCTCGCTCCCTCACATTGACGAACTAGCACAGAAATAGCGTTCCTATGAAATACAATGTGTTGTAAGACCTCTCCTTCTAAATCGAGTCTCGTTTCTATGGAAATGACAGGATTTGCTTTTGGGATACGAGTATCTCCTTTCCGATGCACTATTCCTTCTTTACTGCATCCCTCGCTCCCTCACAACGACAAACCAACACAGAAATTGCGTCGTTATGAAATACTATGGGTTCTATGACTTCACCTGCTAAATCGAGTCTCGTTTCTGTGGAAACGACAGGATTTTCTTTTGGGATACGAGTATCTCCTTTCCGATGCACTATTCGTTCTTTACTGCAACCCTTGCTCCCTCACATTGACGAATTATCAGAGAAATAGCGTGGATATGACATACTATGGGTTCTATGACTTCTCCTGCTAACTAGAGTCTCGTTTCTATGGAAACGACAGGATTTTCTTTTGGAATGCGAGTATCTCCTTTCCGAAGCACTATTCGTTCTTTACTGCGTTCCTTCGCTACCTCACATTAACGAATGAACACAGAAATTGCGTCGCTATGAAATACTGTGTGTTGTATGACTTCTCCTGCTAAATCGAGTCTCGTTTCTATGGAAACGACAGGATTTTCTTTTAGGAATCGAATAACTCCTTTTCGATGCACTATTCCTTCTTTACTGCATCCCTCGCTCCCTCACATTGACGAATTAACACAGAATTTGCGTCGCTATGAAATACTATGGGTTCTATGACTTCTCCATCTAAATCGACTTCCGTTTCTACGGACACGACAGGACTTTCTTTTGGGATACGAGTATATTCTTTAAGATGCACTATTCCTTCTTTACTGAGTCCCTCGCTCCCCCACATTGACGATTTGACACAGAAATAGCTCGCTATGAAATACTATGGGATCTATAACATCTCCTTCTAAATCAAGCAACGTTTCTTTGGAATCGACAGGATTTTTCTTTGCGATACGAGTATCTCCTTTCCGATGCACTATTCGTTCTTTACTGCAACCCTCGCTCTCTCACATTGACAAATTAACACAGAAATTGCGTCGCTATGAAGTACTATGGGTTCTATGGCTTCTGCTGCTAAATCTAGTTTCGTTTCTATCGAAACGACAGGATTTTCTTTTGGGTTACGAGTATATCCTTTCCGATGGACTATTCGTTCTTTACTGCAACCCTCGCTCCCTCACATTGACGATTTAACTCAAAATTGCGACGCTATGAAATACTATGGGTTCTATGAATTCTACTTTTTATATCGAGTCTCGTTTCAATGGAAACGAAAGGATTTTCTTTTGGGATACGAGTATCTTGTTTCCGGTGCACTATTCCTTCTTTACTGCATTCCTCGCTCCCTCACATGGCAGAATTAACATAGAAATTACGTCGCAATGAAATCCTATGCGTTCTGTGACTTTGCCTGCTATATCGAGTCTCGTTTCTATGGAAACGAAAGGATTTTCTTTTGGAATACCGGTATCTCCTTTCCGATGGACTATTCGTTCTTTACTGCAACCCTCGCTCCGTCACATTGACGAATTAACACAGAAATTTCGTCGCTTTGAAATACTATGGGTTCTATGACTTGTCCTTTCAAATCGAGTAACGTTTCTATGGAAACGACAGGGTTTTCTTTTGGGATACGACTATCTTCTTTCCGATGCACTATCCCTTCTTTACTGCATCCCTCGGCCCCTCACATTGAGGAGTTAACACAGTAATTCCGTCGCTATGAAATACTATGGGTTCTAAGACGTCTCCTTCTAAATCGAGTTTCTTTTCTATGGAAACGACAGGATTTTCTTTTGAGATACGAATATCTCCTTTCCGATGCACTATTCCGTCTTTACTGCATCCCTCGCTCCGTCACATTGACGAAATTCCACAGAATTTGCGTCGCTATGAAATACTATGTGTTCTATGACTTCTCCTGCTAAATCGCGTCTCGTTATTATGCAAACTACAGGAATTTCTTTTGGGTTACGAGTTTCTCTTCTCCGATGCACTATTCCTTTTTTACTGCATCCCTCGGTCCCTTACATTGAGGAGATAACACAGAAATTGCGTCGCTATGAGATATTATGATTTCTATGTCTTCTCCTTCTAAATCGAGTAATGTTTCTATGGAAACGACAGGATTTTCTTTTGCGATACGAGTATCTCTTTCTCGATGCACTATTCGTTCTTTACTGCAACCATCGGTCCCTCACATTGAGGAGTTATCACAGAATTGACGTCGCTATGAAATAATATGGGTTCTATGACATCTCCTTCTAAATCGAGTCTCTTTTCTATGGAAACGATAGGATTTTTTTTTTGAGATACGAATATCTCCTTTCCGATGCACTA
Organism: Schistocerca americana; assembly: GCF_021461395.2. Lineage (NCBI taxonomy): Eukaryota > Metazoa > Arthropoda > Insecta > Orthoptera > Acrididae > Schistocerca > Schistocerca americana. The sequence continues at coordinate 720,962,985 of NC_060123.1, forward strand.
TTCCGTCTTTCTTGAATCCCTCGCTCCGTCACATTAACGAACTACCACAGAAATTGGGTCGCTATGATATATTATGTGTTCTATGACTTCTCCTGATAAATCGGGTCACGTTACTAGGGATACGACAGGATTTTAATTTGGGATACGAGAATCTCCTTTCCGATGCACTTTTCGTTCTTTACTGCAAACCACGCTCCCTCACATTGACGAATTAACGCAGAAATTGCGTCGCTATGAAATACTATGGGTTCTATGACTTCTCCTGCTAAATCGAATGTCGTTTCTATGGAAACGACAGGATTTTCATTTGGGATACGACTATCTCCTTTCCGATGCACTGTTCGTTCTTTACTGCAACCCTCGCTCCCTCACATTGACGAACTAACACAGAAATAGCGTCGCTATGAAATACAATGTGTTGTAAGACCTCTCCTTCTAAATCGAGTCTCGTTTCTATGGAAACGACAGGATTTTCTTTTGGGATACGAGTATCTCCTTTCCGATGCACTATTCCTTCTTTACTGCATCCCTCGCTCCCTCACAACGACGAACCAACACAGAAATTGCGTCGTTATGAAATACTATGGGTTCTATGACTTCACCTGCTAAATCTAGTCTCGTTTCTGTGGAAACGACAGGATTTTCTTTTGGGATACGAGTATCTCCTTTCCGATGCACTATTCGTTCTTTACTGCAACCCTTGCTCCCTCACATTGACGAATTATCACAGAAATAGCGTCGATATGACATACTATGAGTTCTATGACTTCTCCTGCTAACTAGAGTCTCGTTTCTATGGAAACGACAGGATTTTCTTTTGGAATGCGAGTATCTCCTTTCCGAAGCACTATTCGTTCTTTACTGCATTCCTTCGCTACCTCACATTGACGAATGATCACAGAAATTGCGTCGCTATGAAATTCTATGCGTTCTATGACGTCTCCTGCTAAATCGAGTCTCGTTTCTATGGAAACGACAGGATTTAATTTTGGCATACGAGTATCTCCTTTCCGATGCACCATTCGTTCTTTACTGCAACCCACGCTACCTCACATTGAAGAATTATCACAGAAATTGCGTCGCTATGAAATACTATGGGTTCTATGACTTCTCCTTCTAAATCGAGAAACGTGTCTGTGGACACGACAGTATTTTCTTTTGCGATACGACTACCTCCATTCCGATGCACTATTCCTTCTTTACTGCATCCCTCGGTCCATCACATTGAGGAGTTATCACAGAATTGGCGTCGCTATGAAATCCTATGGGTTCTATGACATCTCCATCTAAATCGAGTCTCTTTTCTATGGATACGACAGAATTTTCTTCTGAGACACGAATATCTCCTTTCCGATGCACTATTCCGCCTTTCTTGAATCCCTCGCTCCGTCACATTGGCGAATTACCACAGAAATTGTTTCGCTGTGATATATTATGTGTTCTATGACTTCTCCGGCTAAATCGGGTCACGTTACTATGGAAACGACAGGATTTTCATTTGGGATACGAGTATGTCCTTTACGATGCACTCTTCGTTCTTCACTGAAACCCTCCCTCCGTCAAATTGACGAATTAACACAGAAATTGCGTCGCTATGATAAACTATGGGTTCTATGACTTCTCCTCCTAAATCGAGTAACATTTCTATGCAAACGACACGATTTTCTTTTGAGATACGTGTATCTACTTTCCGATGCACTATTCCTTCTTTACTGCATCCCTCTCTCCCTCACATTGACGAATTAACACAGAAATTGCGTCGCTATGACATACTATGCTTTCTATGACGTCTCCTGCTAAATCGAGTCTCGTTTCTATGGAAACGACAGGATTTAATTTTGGCATACGAGTATCTCCTTTCCGATGCACCATTCGTTCTTTACTGCAACCCACGTTCCCTCACATTGAAGAATTAACACAGAAACTGCGTCGCTATGAAATACTATGGGATCTATGACTTCTCCTTCTAAATCGAGAAACGTTTCTGTGGAAACAACAGGATTTTCTTTTGGGTTACGAGAATTTCCTTTCCGATGCACTATTGCTTCTTTACTGCATCCCTCGCTCCCTCACAACGACGAACGAACACAGAAATAGCGTCGATATGACATACTGTGGGTTCTATGACTTCTCCTGCTAACTAGAGTCTCGTTTCTATGGAAACGACAGGATTTTCTTTTGGAATGCGAGTATCTCCTTTCCGAAGCACTATTCGTTCTTTACTGCATCCCTTCGCTACCTCACTTTGACAAATGAACACAGAAATTGCGTCGCTATGAAATACAGTGTGTTCTATGACTTCTCCATCTAAATCGACTTCCGTTTCTATGGACACGACAGGATTTTCTTTTGGAATACGACTATCTCTATTCCGATGCACTATTCCTTCATTACTGCATCCCTCGATCCCTCACATTGAGGAGTTATCACAGAATTGGCGTCGCTATGAAATACTATGGGTTCTATGACTTCTCATTCTAAATCGAGTAACGTTTCTAAGGAAGCGACTGGATTTTCTTTTGGGATACGAGTACCTTCTTACCGATGCACTATTCCTTCCTTACTGCATCCCTCGGTCCTTCACATTGACGAATAAACACAGAAATTGCGTCGCTATGAAATACAATGTGATGTATGACTTCTCCTGCTAAATCGAGTCTGGTTTCTATGGAAACGACAGGATTTTCTTTTGGGATACGAATAGCTCCTTTCCGATGCACTATTCATTCTTTACTGCATCACTCGCTCCCTCACATTCACGAATACACAAAGAAATTGCGTCGCTATGAAATACTATGTGTTGTATGACTCCTCCTTCTAAATCGAGTCTCGTTTCTACGGAAACAACAGGATTTTCTTTTGAGATACAAATTTCTCCGTTCCGATGCACTTTTCCGTCTTTACTGAAACCCTCGCTCCGTCAGATTGACGAATTAACACAGAAATTGCGTCACTGTGATATACTATGGGTTCTAAGACTTCTCCTGCTAAATCGAATAACGTTTCTAAGGAAACGACAAGATTTTCTTTTGGGATACGAGTATCTCCTTTCCGCTGCACTATTCGTTCTTTACTGCAACCCTCGCTCCCTCACATTGACGAATTAACGCAGAATTGGCGTCGCTATGAAATACTATGAGTTCTGTGACTTCTCCTTCTAAATAGAGTAACATTTCTATGCAAACGACAGGATTTTCTTTTGGGATACGAGTACCTCCTTTCCGATGCACTATTCCTTCTTTACTGCATCCCTCGCTCTCTAACATTGACGATTTAACACAGAAATTTCGTCGCTATAAAATACTATCGGTGCTATGAATTCTACTGCTAAATCGAGTCTCGTTTCCATGGAAACGACAGGATTTTCTTTAGGGATTTGAGTACCTCCTTTCCGATGCAATATTCCTTTTTTACTGCATCCCTCGCTGCCTCACATTGACGAAATAACACAGATATTGCGTCGCTATGAAATTTTATAATTTCTATGACTTCTCCTGGTAAATCGAGCAACGTTTCTAAGGAAACGACAATATTATCTTTTGGGATACCAGTATCTCCTTCCCGATGCACTATTCCTTCTACACTGCAACCCTCGCTCCCTCACATTGACGAATTACCACAGATATTGCGTTGCAATGAAATACTATGTGTTCTACGACTTCCGCTGCTAAATTGAATGTCGTATCCATGGAAATGACAGGATTATCTTTTGGGATACGAGTATCTCCTTTCCGATGCACTCTTCGTTCTTTACTGCAACCCTTGCTCCCTCACATTGACGAATTAACACAGAAATTGCGTCGCCATGAAATACTATGGGTTGTAAGACCTTTCCTTCTAGATCGAGTTACGTTCCTATGGAAACGACAGGATTTTCTTTTGGGATACGAGTATCTCATTTCCGATGCACTATTCCTTCTTTACTGCATCCCTCGGTCCCTCACATTGACGAATTAACACAGAAATTGCGTTCCTATGAAATACAATGGGTTCAATGACTTCTCCTGCTAAATCGAGTCTCGTTTCTATGGAAACGACAAGATTTTCTTTTCTGATACGAGTATCTCCTTTCCGATGCACTATTCGTTCTATACTGCAACCCTCGCTAGCTCACATTGAAGAATTAACACAGAAATTGCGTCACTATGAAATACTATGAGTTTTATGACTTCTCCTTCTAAATCGAGTAAAGTTTCTGTGGAAACAACAGGATTTTCTTTTGGGTTACGAGAATCTCCATTTCGATGCACTATTCCTTTTTTACTGCATCCCTCGCTCCCTCACAACGACGAACTAACACAGAAATTGCGTCGTAATGAAATACTATGGGTTCCATGACTTCACCTGCTAAATCGAGTCTCGTATCTATGGAAACGACAGGATTTTCTTTTGGGATACGAGTATCTCCTATCCGATGCTCTATTCGTTCTTTACTGCAACCCTCACTCCCTCACATTGACGAATTAACACAGAAATAGCGTAGATATGACATACTATGGGTTCTATGACTTCTAGTGCTACATCGAGTCTCGTTTCGATGGGAACGACACGATTTTCTATTGGGATACGAGTATCTCCTTTCCGATGCACTATTCCTTCTTTACTATATCCCTCGGTCCCTCACATTGAGGAGTCAACACAAAATTGGCGTCGCTATGAAATACTAAGCGTTCTATGACATTTCCTTCCAAATTGAGTAACGTTTTTATGCAAACGACAGGATTTTCTTTTGGGATACGAGTACCTCCTTTCCGATGCACTATTCCATTTCTACTGCATCCCTCGCTGCCTCACATTGACGAATTAACACAGAAATTGCGTCGTTATGAAAAGCTATGCGTTCTATTGCTTCACCTGCTAAACAGAGTAGCGTTTCTAAGGAAACGACAGGATTTTCTTTTGGGATACGAGTATCTCCTTTCCGATGCACTATTCCTTCTTTACTGCATCCCTCGCTCCCTCACATTGACGAATTAACACAGAAATTGCGTCGCTATGAAATACTATGTGTTCAAGGACTTCTCCTGCTAAATCGAGTCTCGTTTCTATGGAAACGACAGGACTTTCTGTTGGGATACGAGTATCTCCTTTCCGATGCACTATTCCTTCTTTACTGCATCCCTCGCTCCCTCACATTGACGAATTAACACAGAAATTGCGTCGCTAAGAAATACTATGGGTTCTATGACTACTATTTCTAAATCGAGTACCGTTTCTATGGAAAGGACAGGATTTTCTTTTGGGACACGACTATCTCCTTTCCGATGCACTATTCCTTCTTTACTACATCCCTCGATCCCTCACATTGGGGAGTTAACACAGCAATGGCGTCGCTATGAATTACTATGCGTTCTATGACATCTCCTTCTAAATCGAGTAACGATTCTATGCAAACGACAGTATTTTCTTTTGGCATACGAGTATCTCCTTTCCGATGCACTATTCCTTCCTTACTGCATCCCTCGCTCCTTCGCATTGACGAATTAACACAGAAATTGCGTCGCTATAAAATTTTATAATTTCTACGACTTCTCCTGGTAAATCGAGCAACGTTTCTAAGGAAACGACAATATTATCTTTTGGGATACGAGTATCTCGTTTCCGATGCACTATTCCTTCTACACTGCAACCCTCGCTCCCTCACATTGACGAATTACCACAGATATTGCGTTGCAATGAAATACTATGTGTTCTACGGCTTCCGCTGCTAAATTGAATGTCGTATCTATGGAAACGACAGGATTTTCTTATGGGGTACGAGTATCTCATTTCCGATGCACTATTCCTTCTTTACTGCATCCCTCGGTCCCTCAGATTGACGAATTTAACACAGAAATTGCGTTCCTATGAAATACAATGGGTTCAATGACTACTCCTGCTAAATCGAGTCTCGTTTCTATGGAAACGACAAGATTTTCTTTTGGGATACGAGTATCCCCATTCCGATGCACTATTCGTTCTTTACTGCAAACCTCGCACCCTCACATTGACGATTTAACACAGAAATCGCGTCGCTATGAAATACAATGGGTTCTATGACTTCTCTTTCTAAATCGAGTAACGTTCCTATGGAAACGACAGGATTTTCTTTTAGGATACGAGTATCTGCTTTCTGATGCACTATTCCTTCTTTATTGCATCCCTCGCTCCCTCACATTGACGAATTAACACAGAAATTGCGTCGCTATGAAATACTATGTGTTCAATGACTTCTCCTGCTAAATCGAGTCTCGTTTCTATGGAAACGACAGGATTTTCTGTTGGGATACGAGTATCTTCATTCCGATGCACTATTCCTTCTTTACTGCATCCCTCGCGCCCTCACATTGACCAATTAACACAGAAATTGCGTCGCTAAGAAATACTATGGGATCAATGACTAGTATTTCTAAATGGAGTACCGTTTCTACGGAAAGGACAGGATTTTCTTTTGGGACACGACTATCTCCTTTCCGATGCACTATTCCTTCTTTACTACATCCCTCGATCCCTCACATTGAGGAGTTAACACAGAAATGGCGTCGTTATGAATTACTATGCGTTCTATGACATCTCCTTCTAAATCGAGTAACGTTTCTATGCAAACGACAGTATTTTCTTTTGGCATACGAGTATCTCCTTTCCGATTCACTATTCTTTCCTTACTGCATTCCTCGCTCCTTCGCATTGACGAATTAACTCAGAAATGGCGTCGCTATGTAATACTATGGGTTCTATGACTTCTGCTGCTAAATCGAGTCTCGTTTCTATGGAAACGACAGGAGTTTCTTATGGGATACGAGTATCTCTTTTCCGATGGACTATTCGTTCTTTACTGCAACCCTCGCTACCTCTCATTGATGAATTAACACAGAATTTGCGCCGCTATGAAATACAATGTGTTCTATGACTACTCCTTCTAAATCGAGTAACGTTTCTATGGAAACGACAGGATTTTATTTTGGGATACGAGTATCTCCTTTCCGATGCACTATTCCTTCTTTACTGCATGCCTCGCTCACTCACATTGACGAATTAAAACAGATATTGCGTCGCTATGATATACTATGGGATCTAAGACCTCTCCATCTAAATCGAGTCTCGTTTCTATGGAAACGACAGGATTTTCTTTTGGGATACGAGTGTCTCCTTTCCGATGCACTAATCGTAATTTACTGCAACCCTCGCTCCCTCACATTGACGAATTAACACAGAAATTGCGTCGCTATGAAATGCTATGGGTTTTATGACTTCTCCTGCAAAATCGAGTACCGTTTCTAAGAAAACGACAGGATATTCTTTTGGGATACGAGTATCTCTTTTCCGATGCACTATTCCTTACTTACTGCATCCCTCGCTCCCTCACATTGACGAATTAACACAGAAATTGCGTCGCTATGAAATACTATGGGATTTATGACTTCTCCTGCCAAATCGAGTCTCGTTTCTATGGACACGACAGGATTTTCTTTTGGGATACGAGTATCCCCATTCCGATGCACTATTCGTTCTTTACTGCAAACCTCGCACCCTCACATTGACAATTTAACACAGAAATCGCGTCGCTATGAAATACAATGGGTTCCATGACTTCTCCTTATAAATCGAGTAACGCTACAATGGAAACGACAGGATTTTCTTTTAGGATACGGGTATGTCCTATCCGATGCACTATTCCTTCTTTACTGCATCCCTAGCTCCCCCACGTTGACGAATTAACACAGAAATTGCGTCGCTATGAAATGCTATGGGTTCTATGACTTCTCCTGCTAAATCGAGTCTCGTTTCTATGGAAACGACAGGATTTTCTTATGGGATACGAGTATCTCTTTTCCGATGGACTATTCGTTCTTTACTGCAACCCTCGCTACCTCTCATTGATGAATTAACACAGAATTTGCGTCGCTATGAAACACAATTTGTTCTGTGACTACTCCTTCTAAATCTAGTAACCTTTCTATGGAAACGACAGGATTTTCTTTTGGGATACGAGTATCTCCATTCCGATGTACTAATCGTTATATACCGCAACCCTCGCTCCCTAACATTGACGAATTGACACAGAATTTCGTCGCTATGTAATGCTATGGGTTGTATGACTTCTCCTGCTAAATCGAATAACGTTTCTATGGAAACGACAGGATTTTCTTTGGGGTTACGAGTATTTCCTTTCCGATGCACTATTCGTTCTTTACTGCAACCCTCGCACCCTCACATTGACGAATTAACACAGAAATTGCGTCGCTAAGAATAACAATGGGTTCTATGATTTCTCCTTCTAAATCGAGTAACGTTTCTATAGAAACGACAGGATTTTCTTTTGGGATAGGAGTATCTCCTTTCCAGTGCACTATTCCTTCTTTACTGCATCCCTCGCTCCCTCACATTGACGAATTAACACAGAAATCGCGACGCTATAAAATACTATGGGTTCTATGACATCTCCTTCTAAATCGAGTAATGTTTCTATAGAAACGACAGAATTTTGTTTTTGTTTACGAGTTTCTCCTTTCCGATGCACAATTCGTACTTTACTGCAACCCTCGCTCCCTCACATTGACGAATTAACACAGAAATTGCGTCGCTATGAAATGCTAAGAGTTCTATGACTTCTCCTGCTAAATAGAGTAACGTTTCTAAGGAAACGACAGGATTTTCTTTTGGGATACGAGTATCTCCTTTGAAAAGCATTATTCCTACTTTACCGATTCCCTCGCTCCCTCACATTAACGAATTACCACAGAAATTGCGTCGCTATGAAATACTATGTGTTCTATGAGTTCTCCTGCTAAATTGAGTCTCGTTTGTATGGAAACGACAGGATTTTATTTTGGGATATGAGTATCTCCTTTCCGATGCACTATTCATTCTTTACTGCATCCTTCGCTCCCTCACATTGACGAATTAACACAGAAATTGCGTCGCTATGAAATACTATGCGATCTATGACTTCTCCTGCTAAATCGAGTCTCGTTTCTACGGAAACGACAGGATTTTATTTTGGGATACGAGTACCTCCTATCCGATGCACTATTCCTTCTTTACTGCATCCCTCGTTCCCACACATTAACGAATTAACACAGAAATTGCCTCGCTATGAAATACTATCGGTTCCATGACTTCTCCTGCTAAAACGAGTCTCGCTTCTATGGAAACGACAGGATTTTCTTTTGGGATACGAGTATCTCCTTTCCGATGCACTATTCCTTCTTTATGCATCCCTCGCTCCCTCACATTGACGAATTAACACAGAAATTGCGTCGCTATGATATACTATGAGTTCTATAACTTCTCCTTCTAAATCAAGTAACGTTTCAATGGGAACGACAAGATTTTCTTTTGGGATACGACTATTTTTTTTCCGATGTACTATTCCTTCTTTACTGCATCCCTCAGACCCTCATATTGAAGAGTTAACACAGAAATTGCGTCGCTATGAAATACAATGGGTTCTACGACAGCTCCTTCTAAATCGAGTAATGTTCCTATGGAAACGACAGGATTTTCTTTTGGGATACGAGTATCCCCTTTCCGATGCACTATTCGTTCTTTACTGCAACCCTCGCTCCCTCACATTGACGAATTAACACAGAAATTGCGTCGCTATGAAATACTATGAGTTCTATGACTTCTCCTGCTACATCGAGTCTCGTTACTATGGAAAGGACAAGATTAATTTTTGGGATACGTCTATCTCCTTTACTATGCACTATTCGTTCTTTACTGCAACGCTCGCTCCCTCACATTGACGAATTAACACAGAAATTGCGTCGCTATGAAATACTATGAGTTCTATGACTTCTCCTGCTAAATCGAGTCTCGTTTCTATGGAAACGACAAGATTTTCTTGTGGGATACGACTATCTTTTTTTCCGATGTACTATACCCTCTTTACTGCATCCCTCGGACCCTCATATTGAAGAGTTAACACAGAAATAGCGTCGCTATCAAATACAATGGGTTCTACGACAGCTCCTTCTAAATCGAGTAATGTTTCCTTGGAAACGACAGGATTTTCTTTTGGGAATCGAGTATCCCCTTTCCGATGCACTATTCGTTCTTTACTGCAACCCTCGCCCCCTCACATTGACGAATTAACACATATTGCGTCGCTATGAAATACTATGTGTTCTATGACTTCTCCTTCTAAATCGAGTCTCGTTTCAATGGAAATGGCTGGATTTTCGTTTGGGTTACGAGTATCTCCTTTCCGTAGCACTATTCGTTCTCTACTGCAACCCTCGCTCCTACACATTGAAGAATTAACACAGTATTGCGTCGCTATGAAATACTATGGGTTCTATGACTTCTTCTTCTCAATCGAGTAACGTTTCTATGGAAACGACAAGATTTTCTTTTGGAATACGAATATTTTCATTCCGATGCACTATTCCTTCTTTACTGCATCCCTCGCTCCCACACATTAACGAATTAACACAGAAATTGCTTCGCTATGAATTACTATGGGTTCCATGACTTCTCCTGCTAAAACGAGTCTCGCTTCTATGGAAACGACAGGATTTTCTTTTGGGATACGAGTATCTCCATTCCGATGCACCATTCCTTCTTTACTGCTTTCGTCGCTCCCTCACATTGACGAATTAACACAGAAATTGCGTCGCTATGAAAGACTATAGGTACTATGACTTCTCCTGCTAAATAGAGTCTCGTTTCTATGGAGACAACATGATTTTCTTTTGGGATACGAGTATCTCCTTTCAAATGCATTATTCGTATATCACTGCAAACCGCGCTCTTTCACATTCACGAATTAACACAGAAATTACGTCGCTATGAAATACTATGGGTTCTCTGACTTCTCCTTCTAAATCGAGACACGTTTCTATGGAAGGGACAGGATTTTCTTTTGGGATACGAGTATCTCCTTTCCGACGCACTATTCGTCCTTTACTGCAACCCTCGCTCCCTCACATTGACGAATTAACACAGAAATTGGGTCGCTATTAAATACTACGGGTTCTATGACTTCTCGTTCTATATCGAGTGACGTTATTATGGAAACGACAAGATTTTCTTTTGGGATACGAGGATCTTCTTGTCAATGCACTATTCCTTGTTTACTGCATCCCTCGCTCTCTCACATTGACGAATTAACACAGAGATTGCGTCGCTATGAAATACTATGGTTTCTAAGACTTCTCCTTCTAAATTGAGTCTCGTTTCTATGGAAACGACAGGATTTTCTTTTGGGATACGAGTATCTCTTTTCCGATGCACTATTCCTTCTTTACTGCATCCCTCGCTCTCTCACATTGACGAATTAACTCAGAAATTGCGTCGCTATGAAATACTATAGTTCAATGACTTCTCCTACTAAATCGGGTCTCGTTCCTATGGAAACGACAGGATTCACTCTTGGGATACGAGTATCTCCTTTCCGATGCGCAATTCGTTCTTTACTGCAACCCTCGTTCCCCAACATTGAAGAATTAACACAGATATTGCGTCGCTACGAAATAGTATGGGTTCTATAACTTCTCCTTCTAAATCGAGTAACGTTTCTCTGGAAACGACAGGATTTTCTTTTGGGATACGAGTATCTCCTTTCCGAGTCACTATTCCTTCTTTACTATATTCCTTGCTCCCTCACATTGACGCATTAACATAGAAATTGCTTGCCTATGAAATACTATGGCTTATATGACCTCTCCTTCTAAATTGAGTAACGTTTCTATGGAAACGACAGGATTTTCTTTTGGAATACGAGTATTTCCTTTCCCATGCACTATTCCTCCTTTACTGCTTCTTTCGGACCCTCACATTGACGAATTAACTTATAAATTGGGGGGCTATGAAATATTATGGGTTATATGACTTCACCTTCTAAATCGAGTAACGTTTCTATGGAAACGACAGGATTTTCTTTTGGGATACAAGTATTTCCTTTCCAATGCACCATTCCTTCTTTACCGAATCCCTCGCTCCCTCACATTGACGAATTAACACAGAAATTGCGGGACTATGAAATACTACGGGTTATATGACTTGTCCTTCTAAATCGAGTAACGTTTCTATGGAAAGGACAGGATTTTCATTTGGGATACGAGTATCTCCTTCCCGATGAACTATTACTACTTTACTGCATTCCTGGGTCCCTCACAATGAGGAGTTAACACAGAAATTGCGTCGCTATGGAATTCTATGGGTTCTATGACATCCCCTTCTAAATCGAGTAACGTTTCTATGGAAACGACAGGATTTTCTTTTGGGATACGACTATCTCCTTTCCGATGCACTATTCCTTCTTTACTGATTCCCTATCTCCCTCACATTGAGGAGTTAACATTGAAATTGCGTCGCTATGATATACTATGGGTTCTGTGACAACTCCTTCTAAATCGAGACTCGTTTCTATGGAAACGACATGATTTTTCTTTGGGATACGAGTATCTCCTTTCCGATGCACTATTCCTTCTTTACTGCATCCCTCGCTCCTTCACATTGAGAGTTTATCACAGAAATTGCGTCGCTATAAGAAACTATGGGTTCTATGACATCATCTTCTAAATCGAGTAGCGTTTGTACGGAAACGACAGGATTTTATTTTGGGATACGAATATTTTCTTTCCGATGCACGATTCGGTCTTTACTGGAAGCCTCGCTGCCTAACATTGACGAATAAACACAGATATTGCGTCGCTATGATATACAATGTGTTCTATGACTTCTCCTTCTAAATCGAATAACGTTTCTATGGAATCGACGAGATTGTCTATTGGGATACGGGAATCTCCCTACCGAAACACTAATCCTTCATTACTATTACCCTTGCTCCCTCAAATTAACGAATTAACACAGAAATTGCGTCGCTATGAAATACTATGTGTTCTATGACATCTCCTTCTAAATCGTGTAACGTTTCTATGGAAACGACAGGATTTTCTCTTGGGATACGAGTCTCTCCTTTTTGATGCACTATTCCGTCTTTACTGAATCCCTCGCTCCCTCACGTTTACGAATTAACACAGAAATTGCGTCGCTATGAAATACTAGGGGTTCTATCACTTCCCTTTCTAAATCGAGTATCTTTTCTATGGAAACGACAGGATTATCTTTTGGGATACGACTATCTCCTTTCCGATGCACTATTCCTTCTTTACTGCATCCCTCGGTCCCTCACATTCACGAATTAACACAGAAATTGCGGGGCTATGAAATACTGTGAGTTCTACGACTTCTCCTTGTAAATCGAGTAACGTTTCTCTGGAAACGACAGGATTTTGTGTTGGGATACGAGTATCTCCTTTCCGATGCCCTATTCCTTCTTTACTAAATCCCTCGCTCCCTCACATTGAGGAGTTAACACAGATATAGCGTCGCTATGAAAGACTATGGGTTCAATGACATCTCCTTCTAAATCGAGTAACGTTTCTACAGAATCGACAGGATATTTTTTTGAGATACGAGTATCTCCTTTTAGATGCACTATCCGTTCTTTACTGCAACCCTCGCTCCCTCACATTGACGAATTACCACAGAAATTGCGTCGCTATGAAATACTATGAGTTCTATGACTTCTCCTTCTAAATCGAGTAACGTTTCAATGGAAACGAAAGGGTATTCCTTTGGCATACGAGTGTCTCCTTTGCGATGCACTATTCTCTCTTTACTGCATCCCTCGCTCCCGCACATTGACGAATTATCACGAAATTGCGTTTCTATGAAATACTATGGGTTCTATGTCTTCTCCTTCTAAATCGAGCCTCGTTTCTATGCAAACGACAGGATTTTTTTGGTATGCGAGTATCTCCTTGCCGATGCACTATTTCGTCTTTACTGAAACCCTTGGTCCCTTAGATAGACGAATTACCACGGAATTTGCGGGTCTATGACATACTATGGTTTATATGACTTCTCCTTCTAAATCGAGTAACGTTTCTCTGGATACGACAGGATTTTCTTTTGGTATATGAGTATCTCCTTTCCGATGCACTATTCGTTACATACTGCAACCCTCGCTCCCTCACATTGACGAATTAACACAGAAATTGGGTCGCTATGAAATACTATGTGTTGTATGACTTCCCCACCTATATCGAGTAACGTTTCTATGGAAACGAGAGGATTTTCTTTTGGGATACGTGTATCTCCTTTCCGAGTCACCAATCCTTCTTTACTATATCACTTGCTCCGTCACATTGACGAATTAACACAGATATTGCGTCGCTAAGAAATACTGTGGGTTCTATGACTTCTCCTTCTAAATCGAGTAACGTTCCTATGGGAACGAAAGGATTTTCTTTTGGGATACGAGTATCTCCTTTCCGATGAACTTTCCCTTCTTTACTGCTTCCCTCGCTTTCTAACATTGACGAATTAACACAGATATTGCGGCGCTATGAAAGGCAATGAGTTCTATGACTTCTCCTTCTAAATCGAGTAACGTTTCTATGGAAACGAAGGGGTTTCTTTTGGGATACGAGTGTCTCCTTTCCGATGCACTATTCCTTCTTTACTATATTCCTCGGTCCGTCAGATTGACGAATTAACACTGAAGTTGCGTCGCTATGAAAATCTATGGGTTCTATGACTTCTCCTGCTAAATCGAGTCTCGTTTCAATGGATACGACAGGATTTTCTTTTGGGATGGAGTATGTCCTTTCTGTGCACTATTCGTTCCTTACTGCAACCCTCGTTCCCTAACATTGACGAATTAACACAGAAATTGCCTCGCTATGAAACACTATAGGATCTATGACTTCTCCATTTACATCGAGTAACGTTTCTATGTAAACGACAGATTATTCTTTTGGGATTCGAGTATCTCCTTTCCGATGCACTATTCCTACTTTACTGCATCCCTCGCTTCCTCACATTGACAAATTAACACAGAAATTGCGTCGCTATGAAATACTATGGGTTCTATGACTTCTCCTTCTAAATCGAGTCTCGTTTCTATGGGAACGACAGGATTTCTTTTGGGATACGAGTATCTCCTTTCCGATCCACTATTCCTTCTATACTATATCCCTCGGTCCCTCAGATTGACGAATTAACACAGAAATTGCGTCGCTATAAAATTATATGGGATCTATGACATCTCCGTCTTAATCTAGTAACGTTTCTGTGGAAACGAAAGGGTTTTCTTTTGGGATACGAGTGTCTCCTTTCCGATGCACTATTGCTTCTTTACTACATCCCTCGGCCCCTCATATTGACGAATTAACACAGAAATTGGGGGGCTATGACATACTACGGGCTATATGACTTCTCCTTCTAAATCGAGTAACGTTTCTCTGGAAACGACAGGATTTTCTTTTGGGATACGAGTATCTCCTTTCAGATTCACTATTCTTTCTTTACTGCATCCCTCGCTCCCTCACATCGACGAATTAACGCAGAAATTGCGTCGCTCTGAACTACTGTATGTCCTGTGACTTCTCCTTCTAAATCGAGTAACGTTTCTATGCAAACGACAGGATTTTTTTTTTGGTATGCGAGTATCTCCTTTCCGATGCACTATTTCGTCGTTACTGAATCCCTCGGTCCCTCAGATATACGAATTACCACGGAATTTGCGGGGCTCTGACATACTATGGTTTATATGACTTCTCCTTCTAAATCGAGTAACGCTTCTCTGGATACGACAGGATTTTTTTTTGGTATACGAGTATCTCCTTTCCGATGCACTATTCGTTACATACTGCAACCATCGCTCCCTCACATTGACGAATTAACACAGAAATTGCGTCGCTATGAAATACTATGGGTTCTATGACTTCTCCTTCTAAATCGAGTAACGTTCCTATGGGAACGAAAGGATTTTCCTTTGGGATACGAGTATCTCCTTTCCGATGAACTTTCCCTTGTTTACTGCTTCCCTCGGTTTCTAACATAGACGAATTAACACAGAAATTGCGGCGTCATGAAATGCAATGAGTTCTATGACTTCTCCTTCTAAATCGACTAACGTCTCTATGGAAACGACAGCATTTTCTTTTGGGATACGAGTATCTCCTTTCCGATTCACTATTCCTTCTTTACTGCATCCCTCGCTCCCTCAAATTGAGGAATTAACACAGAAATCGCGGGGCTATGAAATACCACAGGTTCTATCACTTCACCTGCTAAATCGAGTTTCGTTTCTATCTAGACGACAGGATTTTCTTTTGGGATACGAGTATCTCCTTTCCGATGCACTATTCCTTCTTTACTGCATCCCTCGCTCCCTCACATTGAGGAATTAACACAGAAAATGCGTCGCTAAGAATTACTGTGGGTTATATGACATCGCCTTCTAAATCGAGTAACGTGTTTATGGAAACGAAAGAGTTTTCTTTTAGGATACGAGTGTCTCCTTTCCGATGCACTATTCCTGCTTTACTCCATCCCTCGCTCCCTCACATTAAGGAATTAACACAGAAATTGCGGGGCTATGAAATGCTATGTGTCATATGACTTCGCCTTAATCGAGTAACGTTTCTATAGAAACGACTGAATTTTCTTTTGGGATACGAGTATCTCCTTTCCGATGCGCTATTCCTTCTTTACTGCATCCCACGCTCCCTCACATTGAAGAATTATCGCAGAAAATGCGGAGCTATGAAATACTATGGGTTATATGACTACTTCTTCGAAATCGAGTAACGTTTCTATGGAAAGGACAGGATTTTCATTTGGGATACGACTATCTCTTTTCCGATGCACTATTCCTTCTTTACTGCATCCCTCGGACCCTCACCATGACGAATTAACACAGAAATTGCGGGGCTATGAAATGCTATGGGTTATATGACTTATCCTTCCAAATCGAGTAACGTTTCTATGGAAACGACAGGATTTTCTTTTGGGATACGAGTATCTCCTTTCCGATTCACTATTCGTTCCTTACTGCAACCCTCGCTCCCTCACATTGAAGAGGTAACTTAGAAATTGCGGCGCTATGATATAATATGCGTTCTATGACTTCTCCTTCTAAAACGAGTAACGTTTCTATGGAAACGACAGGATTTTCTTTTGGGATACGAGTATCTAATTTCCGATGCACTATTCCTTCTTTACTGCATCCCTCGCTCCCTCACATTGACGAATTAACACAGAAATTGTGTCGCTACGAAAAACTGTGTTTTCTATGACTTCTCCTTCCAAATGGACTAACGTATCCATGGAAACGACCGGATTTTCTTTTGGGATACGAGTATCTTCTTTCCGATGCACTATTCCTTCCTTACTGCATCCCTCCGTCCCTCACATTGACAAACCGACACAGAAACTGCAGGGCTATGAAATACTTTGGGTTATATGACTTCTCCCTCTAAATCGAGTAACGTTTCTCTGGAAACTACAGGATTTTCCTTTGGGATACGAGTATGTCCTTTCCGATGCACTATTCCCTCTTTACTGCATCCCTCGGACCCTCACATTGACGAATTAACACAGAAATTGCGGGGCTATGAAATACTATGGGTTCTATGACTTCTCCTTCCAAATGGACTAACGTATCTATGAAAACGACAGGATTTTCATTTGGGATACGAGTATCTTCTTTCCGATGCACTATTCCTTCCTTACTGCATCCCTCCGTCCCTCACATTGAGGAATTAACACAAAAATTGCGGGGCTATGAAATACTATGAGTTATATGGCTTCTCCTTCTAAATCGAGTAACGTTTCTATGGAAACGACATGATTTTCTTTTGGGATACGAGTATCTCCTTTCCGATGCACTTTTCCTTCTTTCCTGCATCCCTCGGTCCCTCACATTGACGAACCGACACAGAAATTGCAGGGCTATGAAAATCTTTGGGTTATATGACTTCTCCTTCTAAATCGAGTAACGTTTCTATGGAAACGAAAGGCATTTCGTTTGGGATACGAGTGTCTCCTTTCCGATGCACTATTCCTTCTTTACTATATCCCTCGGTCGGTCAGATTGTCGAATTAACACAGATATTGCGTCGCTATGAAATTCTGTATGTTCTATGACTTCACCTTCTAAGTGGAGTAACGTTTCTATGGAGACGTAAGGATTTTCTTTTGGGATATGACTATCTCCTATCCGATGCACTATTCCGTGTTTACTGCTTCCCTCGCTCTCTAACATCGACAAATTAACACAGAAATTGCGGCGCTATGATATACTATGGGCTCTATGTCTTCTCCATCTAAATCGAGTAACGCTTCAATGGAAACGACAGTATTTTCTTTTGGGATACGAGTCCCTCCTTTCCGATTCACTATTCTTTCACAACTGCATCCCTCGCTCCCTCACATCGACGAGTTAACACAGGAATTGCGTCGCAATGAAATACTATATGTTCTATGATTTCACTTTCTAAATCGAGTGACGTTTCTATGGAAACGTAAGGAATTACTTTTGGGATACGAGTATCTCCTTTCCGATGCACTATTTCTTCCTTACTGCATCCCTCGCTCCCTTACATTGACGAATTAACACAGATATTGCGGCGCTATGAAATACTATGAGTTCTATGACTTTTCCTTCTAAATCGAGTAACGTTTCTTTGCAGACGACAGGATCTTTTTAGGGATACGAGTATCTCGTTTTCAATGCACTATTCCTTCTTTACTGCATCCCTCGCTCCCTCACTTCTACGAATTAACACAGAAATTGCGGGGCAATGATATACTATGGGTTCTATGACTTCTTCATCTAAAACGAGTGACGTTTCTATGGAAACGACAGGATATTCTTTTGGGATACGAGTATCTACTTGCCGGTGAACTATTCCTTCTTTACTGCATCCCTCGCTCCCTCACAATGACGAATTAACTCAGAAATTGCGTGGCTATGAAATTTTGTGGGTTCTATGACTTCTCCTTCCAAGGGGAGTAACGTTTCTAAGGATACGACAGGATTTTCTTTTGGGATACCAGTATCTCCTTTCCGATGCACAATTCCTTCTTAACTGCATCCCTCGCTACCTCACATTCACGAATTAACGCAGAAATTGCGTCGCTATAATATTTTATGGGTTCTTTGGCTTCTCCTTCTAATTCGAGTAACGTATCTATGGGAACGACAGGATTTTCTTTTGGGATACGAGTATATCCTTCCCGATGCACTACTCCTTCTTTACTGCATCCCTCGCTCCCTCACATTGACGAATTAACACAGAAATTGCGGGGATATGAAATACTATGGGTTATATGACTTCTTCTTCTAAATCTACATCTACATCTACATCTACATCTATACTCCGCGAGCCACCTTACGGTGTGTGGCGGAGGGTACTTTTTGTACCACTATCATATCCCCCCTTCCCTGTTCCATTCGCGAATTGTGCTTGGGAAGAACGACTGCTTGTAAGTCTCCGTATTTGCTCTAATTTCTCGGATCTTTTCGTTGTGATCATTACGCGAGATATATGTGGCCGGTAGTAATATGTTTCCCATCTCTTCCCGGAATGTGCTCTCTCGTAATTTCGATAATAAACCTCTCCGTATTGCGTAACGCCTTTCTTGAAGTGTCCGCCACTGGAGCTTGTTCAGCATCTCCGTAACGCTCTCGCGCTGACTAAATGTCCCCATGACGAATCGCGCTGCTTTTCGCTGGATCATGTCTATCTCTTCTATTAATCCAACCTGGTACGGGTCCCATACTGATGAGCAATACTCAAGAATCGGACGAACAAGCGTTTTGTAAGCTACTTCTTTCCTCGATGAGTCACATTTTCTTAGAATTCTTCCTATGAATCTCAACCTGGCGCCTGCTTTTCCCACTATTTGTTTTATGTGATCATTCCACTTCAGATCGCTCCGGATAGTAACTCCTAAGTATTTTACGGTCGTTACCGCTCCCAATGATTTACCACCTATGGCATAATCGTACTGGAATGGATTTCTGCCCCTATGTATGCGCATTATATTACATTTATCTACGTTTAGGGAAAGCTGCCAGCTGTCGCACCATGCATTAATCCTCTGCAGGTCCTCCTGGAGTACGTACGAGTCTTCTGATGTTGATACTTTCTTGTAGACAACAGTGTCATCTGCAAATAGCCTCACGGAGCTACCGATGTTGTCAACTAAGTCATTTATGTATATTGTAAACAATGAAGGTCCTATCACGCATCCCTGCGGTACTCCCGAAATTACCTCTACATCTGCAGATTTTGAACCGTTAAGAATGACATGTTGTGTTCTTTCTTCTAGGAAATCCTGAATCCAATCACAAACCTGGTCCGATATTCCGTAAGCTCGTATTTTTTTCACTAAACGTAAGTGCGGAACCGTATCAAATGCCTTCCTGAAGTCCAGGAATACGGCATCAATCTGCTCGCCAGTGTATACGGCACTGTGAATTTCTTGGGCAAATAGGGCGAGCTGAGTTTCACATGATCTCTGTTTGCGGAATCCATGTTGGTTATGATGAAGGAGATTTGTATTGTCTAAGAACGTCATAATACGAGAACACAAAACATGTTCCATTATTCTACAACATATTGACGTAAGCGAAATAGGCCTATAATTATTCGCATCTGATTTATGACCCTTCTTGAAAATGGGAACGACCTGCGCTTTCTTCCAGTCGCTAGGTACTTTACGTTCTTCCAGCGATCTACGATAAATTGCTGATAGAAAGGGGGCAAGTTCTTTAGCATAATCACTGTAGAGTAACGTTTCTATGGAAACGACAGGATTTTCTTTTCGGATACGAGAATCTACTTCCCGATGCACTATTCATTCTTTACCGCATCCCTCGCTCCCTCTCATTGACGAATTAACACCGAAATTGCGTCGCTATGAAATATTGTGTGATCTATGACTTCTCCATCTAAATCGAGTAACGTTTCTATGGAAACGACAGGATTTTCTTTTTGGATACGAGTATCTCCTTTCCGATGCACTATTACTTGTTAACTGCATCCCTCGCCCCCTCACATTGACGAATTAACTCAGAAATTGGCGTCAGAATGAAATGCTATGGGTTCCATGACTTCTCCTTCTAAATCGAGTAACGTCTCTATGGAAACGACAGGATTTTCTTTTGGGATACGACTATCCCCTTTCCGATGCACTATTCCGTCTTCACAGCATCTCTCGCACTCTCACATTGGGGAATTAACACACAAATTGGGTCGCTATGAAATACTATGTGTTCTATGACTTCTCCTTCTAAATCGAGTAACTTCACTATGGAAACGACAGGATTTTCTTTTGGGACACGAGTATCTCCTTTCCGATGACACTATTCGTTCTTTATTGCATCCCTCGCTCCCTAACATTGACGAATTAACACAGAAATTGCGGCGCTATGAAATACTATGTGTTCGATGACTTCTCCTTCTAAATCGAGTAACATTTCTATGGAAACGAAAGGATTTTCTTTTGGGATCCGAGTAACTCTTTTCCGATACACTATTCCTTCTTTACTGCATCCCTCGCTCCCTCACATTGACGAATTAACACAGAAATTGCGTCCCTATGAAATACTATGGTTTATATGACTTCTCCTTCTAAATCGAGTAACGTTTCTAGTGAAACGAGTGGATTTTCTTTCGGGATACGACTATCCCCTTTCCGATGCAGTATTCCTTCTTTACTGCATCCCTCGCTCCCTCACATTCAGGAATTAAGACAGGAATTGTGTTGCTATGATATAGTATGGGTTCCATGACATATCCTTCTAAATTGAGTAACGTTTCAGTGGAAACGAAAGGATTTTCTTTTTTGATATACGAGTATCCCCTTTCCGATGCACTATTCCTTCTTTACTGCATTCCTCGCTCTGTCACATTGACGAATTGACACATAAATTGCGTTGCTATGAATTACTATGGATTCCATGACTTCTCCTTCTAAATCGAGTAACGTTTCAATGGAAATGGCAGGATTTTCTTTTGGTTACAGGTATCTCCTTTCCGATGCACTCTTCCTTCTTTGCTGCATTCCATGCTATGTCGCATTGACGAATTAACACGTAAATTGCGTCGCTATGACTTTCTATGGGTTCTATGACGTCTCCTTCTATATCGAGAAACGTTTCTATGGAAACGACCGGATTTCCTTTTGGGATCGGAGTATCTCCTTTCGGATGCACTATTCCTTCTTTACTGCATCCCTCGCTACATCACATTGAGGAATTAACACAGAAATTGCGTCGCTATGAAATAGTATTGGTTCTATGACATCTCCTTCTAAATCGAGTAACGTTTCTATGGAAACGACAGGATTTTCCTTTGGGGATACGAGTATCTCCTTTCCGATGCACTATTCATACTTTACTGCATCCCACGCTCCCTCACATTGACGAATTGACACAGATATTGCGTCCTATGAAATACTATGGTTAACATGACTTCTCCTTCTGAACCGAGTAATGTTTCTAGTGAAACGACAGGATTTTCTTTTGGGATACGACTAGCCCCTTTCCGATGCACTATTACTTGTTTACTGCATCCCTCGCACCCTCACATTGAGGAATTAACACAGAAATTGCGTCGCTATGAAATACTATGGGTTCAATGACTTCTCCTTCTAAATCGAGTAACGTTTCTGTAGAAACGACAGGATTCTCTTTTGAGATACGAGTATCACCTTTCCGATGTACTATTCCTTCCTAACTACATCCCTCTCTCCCTCACATTGGCGAATGATCACAGAAATTGCAGCGCTATGAAATACTATCGGTTCTATGGCTTCTCCATCTAAATCGAGAAACGTTTCTATGGAAACAACAGCATTTTCTTTTGGGAAACGAGTATCTCCATTCCGATGCACTATTCCTTCTTTAGTGAATCCCTCCCTCCCTCATATTGACGACTTAACACTGAATTTGCGTCGCTATTATATACTATGTATTAATTGAATTCCCCTTCTAAATCGAGTAACGTTTCTATGGAAACGACAGGATTTTCTTTCTGGATACGACTATCTCTTTCCGATGCACTAATCCTTCTTTACTGAAATCCTCGCTCCCTCACATTGAGGTATTAACACAGAAATTGCGTCGCTATGAAATGGTATGGGTTCTATGACTTCTCCTTCTAAATCGAGTAACTTCACTATGGAAACGACAGGATTTTCTTTGGGACACGAGTGTCTCCTTTCCGATGCACTATTCGTTCTTTACTGCATCCCTCGCTTCCTTACATTGACTAATTAACACAGAAATTGCGGCGCTACGAAATACAATTGGTTCTATGACATCTCCTTCTAAATCGAGTAACGTTTCTATGGAAACGACAGGATTTTCTTTTGGGGATACGAGTATCTCCTTTCCGATGCACTATTCATTCTTTACCGCATCCCACGCTCCCTCACATTGACGAATTGACACAGATATTGCGTCCGTATGAAATACTATGGTTGACATGACTTCTCCTTCTGAACCGAGTAATGTATCTAGTGAAACGACAGGATTTTCTTTTGGGATACGACTAGCCCCTTTCCGATGAGGAATTAACACAGAAATTGCGTCGCTATGTAATACCATGGGTTCTATGACTTCTAATTGTAAATCGAGTAACGTTTCTATGGAAACGATATGATTTTCTTTTGGGATACGAGTATCTCCTTTCCGATGCACTATTCCTTCCTTGCTGCATCCCTCGCTCCCTAACATTGACGAATTAACACTGATATTGTGTCGCTACGAATTACTATAGGTTCTATGACTTCTCCTTCGAAATCGAAAAACCTTTGTATCGAAATGACAGGTTTTTCTTTTGGGATCGGAGTATCTCCTTTCCGAGGCACTATTAATACTTTACTGCATCCCTCGCTCCCTCACATTGACGAATTGCTACAGAAATTGCATCGCTATAAAATAGTATGGGTTCTATGACTTCTCCGTCTATATCGAGTAACGTTTTAATGGAAACGACAGGATTATCTTTTCGGATACGAGTTTCTCGTTCCCGATGCCACATTACTTGTTTAGTGCATCCCTCGCTCCCCAACATTGACGAATTAACACAGAAATTGCGGCGCTATGAAATACTATGTGTTTGATGACTTCTCCTTCTAAATCGAGTAACGTTTCTATGGAAACGAAAGGATTTTCTTTTGGGATTCGAGTAACTCTTTTCCGATGCACTATTCCTTCTTTACTGCATCCCTCGCTCCCTCACATTGACGAATTAACGCAGAAATTGCGTCCCTATGAAATACTATGGTTTATATGATTTCTCATTCAAAATCGAGTAACGTTTCTAGTGAAACGACAGGATTTTCTTTCGGGATACGACTATCCCCTTTCCGATGCAGTATTCCTTCTTAACTGCATCCCTCGCTCCCTCACACTGACGAATTAACACACAAATTGCGTCGCTATGAAATATTATGGGTTCTGTGTCTTCTCCTCCTAAATAGAGTAAGTTTTCTATGGAAACGACAGGATTTTCTTTTGGGATCGGAGTATCTCCTTTCGGATGCACTATTCCTTCTTTACAGCATCCCTCGCTCCCTCACATTAACGAATTGTCACAAAAATTGCGTCTCTATGAAATACTATGGGTTCTATGACGCCTCCTTCTAAATCGAGTAACGTTTCTATGGAAACGACAGGGTTTTTCTTTTGGGATACGACAATCTCCTTTCCGAGGCACTATTCCTTGTTTACTGCATCCCTCGCTCCCTCACATTGAGGTATTAACACAGAAATTGCGTCGCTATGAAATAGTATGGGTTCTATGACTTCTCCTTCTAAATCGAGTAACTTCACTATGGAAACGACAGGATTTTCTTTTGGGACACGAGTGTCTCCTTTCCGATGCACTATTCGTTCTTTACTGCATCCCTCGCTTCCTTACATTGACGACTTAACACAGAAATTGCGGCGCTATGAAATACAATGGGTTCAATGACATCTCCTTCTAAATCGAGTAACGTTTCTGTGGAAACGACGGGATTTTCTTTTGGGGATACGAGTATCTCCTTTCCGATGCACTATTCATTCTTTACCGCATCCCACGCTCCCTCACATTGACGAATTGACACAGATATTGCGTCCGTATGAAATACTATGGTTGACATGACTTCTCCTTCTGAACCGAGTAATGTATCTAGTGAAACGACAGGATTTTCTTTTGGGATACGACTAGCCCCTTTCCGATGCACTACTACTTGTTTACTGCATCCCTCGCACCCTCACATTGAGGAATTAACACAGAAATTGCGTCGCTATGAAATACCATGGGTTCTATGACTTCTAATTCTAAATCGAGTAACGTTTCTATGGAAACGATAGGATTTTCTTTTGGGATACGAGTATCTCCTTTCCGATGCACTATTCCTTCCTTGCTGCATCCCTCGCTCCCTAACATTGACGAATTAACACTGATATTGTGTCGCTACGAATTACTATAGGTTCTATGACTTCTCCTTCGAAGTCGAAAAACCTTTGTATCGAAATGACAGGTTTTTCTTTTGGGATCGGAGTATCTCCTTTCCGAGGCACTATTAATACTTTACTGCATCCCTCGCTCCCTCACATTGACGAATTGATACAGAAATTGCATCGCTATAAAATAGTATGCGTTCTATGACTTCTCCTTCTATATCGAGTAACGTTTTAATGGAAACGACAGGATTATCTTTTCGGATACGAGTTTCTCCTTCCCGATGCCACATTACTTGTTTACTGCATCCCTCGCTCCCCAACATTGACGAATTAACACAGAAATTGCGGCACTATGAAATACTATGTGTTTGATGACTTCTCCTTCTAAATCGAGTAACGTTTCTATGGAAACGAAAGGATTTTCTTTTGGGATCCGAGTAACTCTTTTCCGATGCACTATTCCTTCTTTACTGCATCCCTCGCTCCCTCACATTGACGAATTAACGCAGATATTGCGTCCCTATGAAATACTATGGTTTATATGACTTCTCATTCAAAATCGGGTAACGTTTCTAGTGAAACGACAGGATTTTCTTTCGGGATACGACTATCCCCTTTCCGATGCAGTATTCCTTCTTTACTGCATCCCTCGCTCCCTCACATTCAGGAATTAAGACAGGAATTGCGTTGCTATGATATAGTATGGGTTCCATGACATCTCCTTCTAAATGGAGTAACGTTTCAGTGGAAACGAAAGGAATTTCTTTTGATATACGAGTTTCTCCTTTCTGGTCCACTATTCCGTCTTAACTGCACCCCTCGCTCCCTCACATTGACGAATTAACACACAAATCACGTCGCTATGAAATATTATGGGTTCTGTGCCTTCTCCTTCTAAATCGAGTAACGTTTCTATGGAAACGACAGGATTTTCTTTTGGGATCGAAGTATCTCCTTTCGGATGCACTATTCCTTCTTTCCAGCATCCCTCGCTCCCTCACATTGACGAATTGTCCCAAAAATTGCGTCTCTATGAAATACTATGGGTTCTATGACGCCCCCTTCTAAATCGACTAATGTTTCTATGGAAACGACAGGGTTTTTCTTTTGGGATACGACAATCTCCTTTCTGAGGCACTATTCCTTGTTTACTGCATCCCTCGCTTCCTCACATTGACGAATTAACACAGAAATTACGTCCCTATGAAATACTACGGGTTCTGTGACTTCTCCTTCTTCATCGAGTAACGTTTCTATGGACACGACAGGACTTTCTTTTGGGATACGAGTATCTCGTTTCCGATGCACTATTCCTACTTTACTGAATCCCACTCTACGTCACATTGAAGAATAAACACAGATATTGCGTCGCTATGAAATACTATCGGTTCTATGACTTCTACTTCTAAAACGAGGACCGTTTCTTTGGAAACGACTGGATTTTCTTTTATGATACGAGTATCTGCTTTCCGACGCTCTATTCCTTCATTACTGCATCCCTCGGTCCCTCACATTGACGAATTAACTCAGAAATCGCGTCGCTATGAAATACAAAGAGATATATGATTTCTCCTTCTAAATCGAGTAACGTTACTATGGAGACGACAGGATTTTTTGTATGGGATCAGAGTATCTCCTTTCCGATGCACTATTACCTTTTTCTGCATCCCTAGCCCCCTCACATTGACGAATTGTCACAAAAATTGAGTCGCTATGAAATACTATGGGAATTATGACTTCTCCTTCTAAATCGAGTAATGATTCTATGGAGACGACACGATTTCCTTTTGGGATAGGAGTATCTCCTTTCCGACGCACTATTCCTTCTTTACTGCATCCCTCGCTGCCTCTCATTGACGAATTAACTCAGAAATCGCGTCGCTATGAAAAACTATGGGTTCTATGAATACTCCTTCTAAATCGAGTAACGTTTCTATGGAAACGAGAGGATTTTCTCTTGGGATACGAGTATCTCCTTTCCGATGCACTATTCCTTCTTTACGGCATTCCCTCGCACCCTCAGCTTGACGATTTAACACAGAAATTGCGTCGCTATGGAATACTATGGGTTCTATGACTTCTCCTTCTGAATTGAGTAACATTTCTATGGAAGCAACAGGATTTCCTTTCGAGATACGAGTTTCTCCTTTCCGATGCACTATTCCTTCTTTACTTCATCCTTCGCTTCCTCACAATGACGAATTAACAAAGAAATTGTGTCGCTACAAAGTACTATGGGTTCTATGACTTCCCCTTTTAAATCGAAAAACGTTTCTATGGAAACGAAAGGATTTTCTTTTGGGATACGAGTTTCTCCTTTCCGATGCACTATTCCTTGTTTACTGCATCCCTCGCTCCCTAACATTGATGAATTAACACAGAAATTGTGGCGCTATGAAATACTATGGGTTCTATGAGTTCTCCTTCTAAATCGAGTAACGTTTCTATGTCAACGACAGGATTTTCTTTTGGGATACGAGTATCTCCTTTCCGACGCACTATTCCTTCATTACTGCATCCCGCGCCCCCTCACATTGACGAATTAACTCAGAAATCGGGTCGCTATGAAATACTATGGGTTCCATGACTTCTCCTTCTAAATCGAGTAACGTTTCTATGGAAACGAAAGGATTTTCTTTTGGGATACGAGTATCTCCTTTCCGATGCACTATTCTTAATTTACTGCATCCCTCGGTAACTCACATTGACGAATTAATACATAAATTGCGTCGCTATGTAATACTAGGGGATATATTACATCTCCTTCTAAATCAAGACTCGTTTCTGTGGAAACGGAAGGATTTTCTTTTGGGATACGAGTATCTCCTTTCCGATCCACTCTTCCTTCTTTACTGCATCCCTCGCTCCCTCACATTGACGAATTAACACAGAAGTTGCGTCGCTATGAAATACTATGGGTTCTATGACTTCTCCTGCTGAATCGAGTCTCATTTCGATGGAAACGACAGGATTTTCTTTTGGGATACGAGTATCTCCTTTTCGATGCACTATTCGTTCTTTACTACAACCCTCGCTCATTCACGTTGATTAATTAACACAGAAATTGCGTCGCTACGAAATACTATGAGTTCTGTGACTTCTCCAGCTAAATCGAGTCTCGTTTCTAAGGAAACGACTGGATTTACTTTTGGGATACGAGTATCTCCTTTCCGATGCACTATTCGTTCTTTGCTGCAACCCTCGCACATTCACATTGACGAATTAACACAGATATTGCGTCGCTATGAAATACTATGGGTTCTACGACTTCTCCTGCTAAATAGAGTAACGTTTCTATGGAAACGACAGGATTTAGTTTTGGGATACGAGTATCTCCTTTCCGATGCACTGTTCCTTCTTTTCTGCAACCCTCGCTCCCTCACATTGAAGAATTAACACAGAAATTGCGTCGCTATGATGTGCTATGAGTTCTATGACTTCTCCTGCTGAATCGTTTCGATGGAAACGACAGGATTTTCTTTTGGGATACGAGAATCTCCTTTAAGATGCACTATTCGTTCTTTACTGCAACCAGCGCTCCCTCACATTGACGAATTAACACAGGAATTGCGTCGCTATGAAATACTACGGGTTCTATGACTTATCCTTCTTAATCGAGTAGCGTTTCTATGGAAACGACAGGATTTTCATTTGGGATTCGAGTATCTTTGTTCCGATGCACAATTCCTCCTTTACTGCTTCCCTCGCTCCCTCACATTGACGAATTAACACAGAAATTGTGTTGCTATGAATTACAATGTGATCCATGACTTTTACTTCTAAATCGAGTAACGTTTCTATGGAAACGTCAGGATTTCTTTTGGGATACGACTATCTCTTTGCGATGCATTATTCCTTCTTTGCTGCATCCCTCTCTCCTTAACATTGACGAATTAACACAGAAATTGCATCGCTATAAAATACTATGGGTTCTACGACTTCTGCTTCTAAATCGAGTAACGTTTCTAGTGAAACGACAGCATTTTCTTTTAGGATACGTCTATCTCCTTTCCGATGCACTACTTCTTCTTTACTGCATCCCTCGTTCCCTCACATTGAGGAATTAACACATAAATTGCGTCGCTATGGAATACTAATGGTAATAAGACATCTCCTCCTAAATCAAGTCTCGTTTCTTTGGAAACGACAGGATTTTCATTTGGGATGCGAGTATCTCCTTTCCGATGTACTATTCGTTCTTTTCTGCAACCCCCGCTCCCTCACATCAACGAACTAACACAGATATTGCGTCGCTATTAAATACTATGTGTTCTATGACTTCTCCAGTTAATTCGAGTCTCGTTCCTATGGAAACGAAAGGATTTACTTTTGCGATACGAGTATCTCCATTCCGATGCACTATTCGTTCATTACAGCCACCCTCGCTCCCTCACATTGACGAATTAACAGAGAAATTGCGTCTCTATGAAATACTATGGGTTATATGACTTCTCCTGCTAAATCGAGCCTCGTTCTTATTGAAACGACAGGATTTTCCTTAGGGATACGAGTATCTCCTTTCCGATGCACTATTCCTCCTTTTGCTGCATCTCTCGCACCCTCACATTGACGAATTAACACAGAAATTGCGTCGCTATGAAATACTATGGGCTCTATGACGTCTCCTTCTAAATCTAGTAACGTTTCTATGGAAACGCCAGGATTTTCTTTTGGGATCGGAGTATCTCCTTTCCGATGCACTATTTCCTCTTTACTGCATCCCTCGCTCCCTCACATTGACGAATTGTCACAAATATTGCGTCGCTATGAAATACTACTGGTTCTATGACTTCTCCTTTTAATCGAGTAACGTTCCTATGGAAACGACAGGATTTTCTTTTGGGATACGAATTTCTCCTTTCCGATGCACTAATCCTTCTTTACTTCATCCCTAGCTCAATCACATTGACGAATTAACTCAGAAATCGCGTCGCTATGAAATACTATGTGTACTATGACTTCTCCTACTAAATCCAGAAACGTTTCTATGGAAACGACAGGATTTTCTTTTGGTTTCTGAGTATCTCCTTTCCGATGCACTATTCCTCCTTTACTGCATCCCTCGCTCTTTCAAACTGACGAATTGTCACAAAAATTGCGTCGCTGTGAAATACTATGGGTTCTATGTGCTCTCCATCTAAATCCAGAAACGTTTGTATGGAAACGACACGATTTCTTTTGGGATACGACTATCTCTTTTGCGACGCATTATTCCTTCTTTACTGCATCCCTCTCTCCTTCACATTAACGAATTAACACAGAAACTGTATCGCTATAAAATACTATGGGTTCCATAACTTATCCTTCTAAATCGAGTAACGTTTCTATGGAAACGACAGGATTATCGTTTGGGATAGGAGTATGTACTTTCCGATGCACTATTCCTTCTCTACTACATACCTCGCCCCTTGACATTGACGAATTAACACAGAAATTGCGTCGCTATGAAATACTATGGTTTATATGGCTTCTCCTTCTAAATCGAGTAATGTTTCTATGACAACGACAGGATTTTCTTTTGGGATACGAGTATCTCCTTTCCGATGCACTATTCCTTCTTTACTGCATCCCTCGCTCCCTATCATTGATGAATTAATACAGAAATTGCGGCGCTATGAAATACTATGGGTCCTATGTGCTCTCCATCTAAATCCAGAAACGTTTCTATGGAAACGACAGGTTTTTCATTTGGGTTCGGAGTATCTCCCTTCCGATGCGCTATTCCATCTTTAATGTATCCCTCGCTGCCTCACATTGATGAATTAACACAGAAGTTGCGGCACTATGAAATACTATGTGTTTAATGACTTCTCCATCAAAATCGAGTAACGGTAATATGGAAACGACAGGATTTTCTTTAGAGTTACGAGTATTTCCTTTCCGACGCACTATTCCTTCTTTACTGCATCCCTCGCTCCCTCAAACTGACGAATTGTCACAAAAATTGCGTAGCTATGATATACTATGGGTTCTATGACTTCTCCTGCTAAATCGAGCCTCGTTCTTATTGAAACGACAGGATTTTCCTTAGGGATACGAGTATCTCCTTTCCGATGCACTATTCCTCCTTTACTGCATCCCTCGCACCCTCACATTGACGAATTAACACAGAAATTGCGTCGCTATGAAATACTATGGGCTCTATGACGTCTCCTTCTAAATCTAGTAACGTTTCTATGGAAGCGCCAGGATTTTCTTTTGGGATCGGAGTATCTCCTTTCCGATGCACTATTTCTTCTTTACTGCATCCCTCGCTCCCTCACATTGACGAATTGTCACAAATATTGCGTCGCTATGAAATACTACTGGTTCTATGACTTCTACTTTTAATCGAGTAACGTTCCCATGGAAACGACAGGATTATCTTTTGGGAAACGAGTATCTCCTTTCCGATGCACTATTTCTCCTTTACAGCATCCCTCGCTCCCTCACATTGACGAATTAACTCAGACATCGCGTCGCTATGATATACTATGTGTTCTATGACTTCTGATTCTATATCCAGAAAAGTTTCTATGGAAACGACAAGATTTTCTTTTGGGATCGGTCTATCTCCTTTAAGATGCACTACTCCTTCTTTACTGCGTCCCTCGCTCCCTCAAATAGACAAATTGTCACAAAAATTGCGTCGCTATGAAATACTATGGATTCTATGACTTCTCCCTTCTAAATCGAGTAACGTTTCTATGGAAACGACAGGATTTCTTTTGGGATACGACTATCTTTTTGCGATGCATTATTCCTTCTATGCTGCATCCCTCGCTCCTTCACATTGACGAATTAACACAGAAATTGCGTCGCTATGAATTACTAAGGGGTTCTATGACTTCTCCTTCTAAATCGTATAACGTTTCTATGGAAACGACAGGATTTAGTTTTGGGATACGAGTATCTCCTTTCCGATGCACTGTTCCTACTTTACTGCATCCCTCGCTGCCTCACATTGACGAATTAACATAGATATTGCGTCGCTATAAAATACTATGGGTTCTATGACTACTCCTTCTAAATCGAGTAACGTTTCTATGGGAACGACAGGATTTAGTTTTGGGGTACAAGTATCGCCTTTCCGATGCACAATTCGTTCTTTACTGCAAACCTCGCTCCCTCACATTGACGAATTTACACAGAAATTGCGTCGCTATGAAATACTATGAGGTCTATGACTTCTCCTGCTACATCGAGTCTCGTTTCTATGGCAACGACAGGATATCTATTTGGGATACGAGTATCTCCTTTCCGATGCACTATTCATTCTTTACCGCAACCCTCGCTCCCTCACATTGACGAATTAACACAGAAATTGCGTCGCTATGAAATACTAAGCGTTCTATGAATTCTCCTTCTAAATCGAGTAACGATTCCAGGGATATGACAGGATTTAGATTTGGGATACGAGTAACTCCTTTCCAATGCACTGTTCGCCCTTTTCTGCAACCCTCGCTCGCTCACTTTGACGAATAACACGGAAATGCGTCACTACGAAATACTATGGGTTCTATGACTTCGCCTACTAAATCGAGTAGCGTTTCTATGGAAATGACAGGATTAAGTTTTGGGATACGAGTATCTGCTTTATTATGCACTATTCGTTCTTTACTGCAAACCTTTCTTCCTCACATTGACGAATTAACACAGAAATTGCATCGCTATGAAATACTATGGTTTTTTATGACTTGTCCTGCTAAATCGAGTCTCGTTTCTGTGGAAACGACAGGATTTTTTTTTTGGGATACGAGTATCTCCTTTCCGATGCACTATTCGTTCTTTACTGCAAACCTCGCTCCCTCACATAGACGTATTTACACAGAAATTGCGGCGCTATGAAATACGGAGAGGTCTATGACTTCTCCTGCTACATCGAGTCTCGTTTCTATGGCAACGACAGAATATCAATTTGGGATACAAGTAACTCCATTCCGATGCACCATTCGTTCATTACTGCCACCCTCGCACCCTCACATTGACGAATTAACACAGAAATTGCTTCGCTATGAAATACTATGGGCTCTATGACTTCTCCAGCTGAATCGAGCCTCGTTTCTATTGAAGCGACAGGATTTTCTTTAGGGATACGAGTATCTCATTTCCGATGCACTATTCGTGCTTTACTGCGACCCTCGCTCACGCACATTGACGAATTAACACAGAAATTGCGTCACTATGAAATACTATGGGTTCTATGACTTCGCCTACTAAATCGAGTAACGTTTCTATGGAAACGACAGGATATCCTTTTGGGATACGAGTATCTCCTTTCCGATGCACTGTTCCTTCTTTACTGCATCCCTCGCTCCCTCACAATGACGAATAAACACAGAAATTACGTCGCTATGAAATACTATGGGTTCTATGACTTCTCCGGCTATTTGAGTCTCGTTTCCTTGGAAACGACAGGATTTTCTTTTGGAATACGAGTAACTCCTTTACGATGCACTATTCGTTCATTACTCCAATCCTCGCTCCCTCACATTGACGAATTAACACAGAATTTGCGTCGATATGGAATACTAAGGGTTGTATGAATTCTCCTTCTATATCGAGTAACGTTTCTATGGATATGACAGGATATAGTTTTGGGATACGAGTAACTCCTTTCCAATGCACTATTCGTCCTTTGCTACAACCATCACTCGCTCACATTGACGAATAACACAGAAATTGCGTCGCTATGAAATACTATGTGTTCCATGACTTCTCCTGCTAAATCGAGTCTCGTTTCTATGGAAACGACAGGATTTTCTTTTTGAAGCGAGTATCTCCTTTCCGATGCACTATTCGTTTTTTACTGCAACCCTCGCTCCCTGACATTGACGAATTAACACAGAAATTGCGTCGCTATGAGATACTATGGGTTCTATGACTTCTCCTTCTAAATCGAGTAACGTTTCTATGGAAATGACAGGATTTGGTTTTGGGATACGAGTATCTCCCTTCCGATGCACTATTCGTCCTTTTCTCCAACCCTCGCTCTCTGACATTGACGAATAACACAGAAATTGCGTCACTATGAAATACTATGGGTTCTATGACTTCTCCTACTACATCGAGTAACGTTCCTATGGAAACGACGGGATTTAGTTTTGGGATACGAGTATCTCTTTTCCGATGCACTATTCGTTCTTTACCGCAAACCTCGCTTAGTCACATTGACGAATTAACACAGAAATTGCGTCGCTATGAAATACTATGGGTTCAATGACTTCTAATCCTAAATCGAGTCTCGTTTCAATGGAGACGACAGGATTTTCTCTTCGGTTACGAGTATCTACTTTAGGATGCACTATTCGTTCTTAACTGCAACCCTCGCTCCCTCACATTGACGAATTAACACAGACATTGCGTCGCTATGAGATACTATGGGTTCTATGGATTCTCCTTCTAAATCGAGTAACGTTTTTAATGGAAACGACAGGATTTAGGTTTAGGATACGAGTATCTAATTTCCGATGCACTGTTCCTTCTTTACTGCAGCCCTCACTTGCTCACATTCACGAATTAACACAGAAATTGCGTCGCTATGAAATACTATGGATTCAATGACTTGTCCTGCTAAATCGAGTCTCGTTTCTATGGAAACGACAGGATTTTCTTTTGGGATACGAGTATCTCCATTCCGATGCACTATTCGTTCTTTACTGCAACCATCGCTCCCTCACATTGACGAATTAAAACAGACATTGCGTCGCTATGAAATACTGTGGGTTCTATGAATTCTCCTTCTAAATCGAGTAACGTTTCTATGGAAACGACAGGATTTGATTTTGGGATACGAGTATCTCCTTTCCGATGCACTATTCGTTCTTTACTGCAACAATCGCTCCCTCACATTGACGAATTAACACAGAAATTGCGTCGCTATGAAACACTATCTGTCCATTGACTTCTCCTGCTGAATCGAGTCTCGTTTCGATGGAAACGACAGGATTTTCTTTTGGGATACGAGTATCACCTTCCCGATGTACTATTCGCTCTTTACTGCAACCCTCGCTCCCTCACATTGACAAATTAACACAGAAATTGCGTCGCTATGAAATACTACGTGTTCTATGAATTCTCCTTCTAAATAGAGTAACGTCTCTATAGTAACGACAGGATTTAGGTTTAAGATACGAGTATCTCCTTTCCGTTGCACTGTTCCTTTTTACTGCAGCCCTCACTTCCTCACACTGACGAATTAACACAGAAATTGCGACGCTATGAAATACTATGGTTTCTATGACTTGTCCTGTTAAATCGAGTCTCGTTTCTATGGAAACGGCAGTTTTCTCTTTTGGGATACGAGTATCTCCATTCCGATGCACTATTCGTTCTTTACTGCAACCATCGCTCCCTCACATTGACGAATTAAAACAGACATTGCGTCGCTATGAAATACTGTGTTTCTATGACTCCTCCTACTAAATCGAGTAACGTTGCTATTGAAACGACAGGATTTGATTTTGGGATACGAGTATATCCTTTCCGATGCACAGTTCCCACTTTACTGCATCCCTCGCTCCCTCACATTGACGAATTAACACAGATATTGCGTCGCTATGAAATACTATGGGTTCTATGACTTCTCCTTTTAAACCGAGTCTCGTTTTTTAGGAGACGACAGGATTTACTTTTGGGATACGAGTATCTCGTTTCGATGCACTATTCGTTGTTTACTCCAACTAAACGAATTAACACAGAAATTGCGTCGCTCTGAAATACTATGGGTTCTATGAATTCTCTTTCTAAATCGAGTAACGTTTCTATGGAAACGAAAGGATTTAGTTTTGGGATACGAGTATCTCCTTTCCGATGCACTAAACGTCCTTTTCTGCAACCCTCGCTCGCTCACATTGACGAATTAGCACAGTTATAGCGTCGCTGTGAAATACTATGGGTTCTATGACGTCTCCTTCTAAATCGAGTGACGTTTCTATGGAAACGAGAGGATTTAGTTTTGGGATACGAGTATCTCCTTTCCGATGCACCATTCGTTCATTACTGCAACCCTCGTTCCATCACATTGACGAGTTAACACAGAAGTTGCGTCGCTATGAAATACTATGGGTTCTTTGACTTCTCCTTCTAAATCGAGTAACGTATATATAGAAACGACAGGATTTTCTTTTCGGATACGAGTATCTCCTTTCCGATGCACTGTTCCTTAGTTACTGCAGCCCTCACTTCCTCACATTGACGAATTAACACAGAAATTACATCGCTATGAAATACTATGGTTTCTATGACTTGTCCTGGTAAATCGAGTCTCGTTTCTATGGAAACGACAGGGTTTTCTTTTGAGATACGAGTATCTCCTTTCCAATGCACTATTCGTTCTTTACTGCAACCCTCGCTCCCTCACATTGACGAATTAACACAGAAATTGCGTCGCTATGAAATACTATGTGTTCTATGAATTCTCCATCTAAATCGAGTAACGTTTCTATGGAAACGACAGGATTTAGTTTTGGGACACGAGTATCTCCG
This sequence comes from Schistocerca americana, assembly GCF_021461395.2. NCBI lineage: Eukaryota > Metazoa > Arthropoda > Insecta > Orthoptera > Acrididae > Schistocerca > Schistocerca americana. The sequence continues at coordinate 720,999,697 of NC_060123.1, forward strand.
TTCCGATGCACTATTCGTCCTTTTCTGCAACCCTCGCTCGCTCACATTGACGAATTAACACAGATATTGCGTCGCTATGAAATACTAGGGGTGCTATGACATCTCCTTCTAAATCGTGTAATGTTTCTATGGAAACGACAGGATTTAGTTTTGGGATTCGAGTATCTCCTTCCGATGCACTGTTCCCACTTTACTGCATCCCTCGCTCCCTCACATTGACGAATTAACACAGATATTGCGTCGCCATGAAATACTATGGGTTCTATGCCTTTTCCTTCTAAATCGAGAAACGTTTCTATGGAAACGATAGGATTTAGATTTGGGATTCGAGTATCTCCTTTCCGATGCACTATTCGTTCTTTACTGCAACCCTCGCTAAATCACATTGAGAATTAACACAGAAATTGCGTCGCTATGTAATACTACTCGTTCTATGACTTCTCCTACTAAATAGAGTCTCGTTTCTATAGAAGCGACAGGATTTACTTTTGGGATACGAGTATCACCTTTCCGATGCACTATTCCTTCTCTACTGCAACCCTCGCTCCCTTACATTGACGAATTAACACAGAAATTGCGTCGCTATGAAATACTGTGGTTCTATGACTCCTCCTACTAAATCGAGTAACGTTTCTATTGAAACGACAGGATTTAGTTTTGGGATACGAGTATCTCCTTTCCGATGCACTGTTCCTTCTTTACTGCATCCCTCGCTCCCTCACATTGACGAATTAACACAGAAATTGCGTCGCTATGATATACTATGCGTTCTATGGCTTCTCCTGCTAATTCGAGTCTCTTATCTATGTAAACGACAGGATTTTCTTTTGGGATACGAGTATCACCTTTCCGATGCACTATTCGTTCTTTACTGCAAATCTCGCTCCCTCACATAGACGAATTAACACAGAAATTGCGTCGCTATGAAATACTACGGTTTCTATGACTTCTCCTGCTAAATCGAGTATTGTTTCTATGGAAACGACAGGATTATCTTTTGGGATTCGAGTATTTCCTTTCCGATGCCCTATTTGTTCTTTACATCAACCCTTGCTCCCTCACATTGACGAATTAACACAGAAATTGTGGTGCTATGAAATACTATGGGTTCTATGACTTCTCCTGCTAAATCGAATCTCGTTTCTATGGAAACGACAGGATTTTCTTTTGGGATACGAGTATCTCCTTTCCGATGCACTATTCCTTCTCAACTGCATCCCTCGCTCCCTCACATTGACGAATTAACACAGAAATTGCGTCGCTATGAAATACTATGGGTTCAATGACTTCTCTTACTAAATCGAGTAACGTTTCTATGGAAACGACAGGATTTTCTTTTGGGATATGTGTATCTTCTTTCCAGTGCACTATTCCTTCTTAACTGCATCCCTCGCTCCCTCACATTGACGAATTAAAGAAGAAATCGCGTCGCTATGGAATACTATGGGTTCTATAATTTCTCCTTGTAAATCGAGTAACGTTTCTATGGAAACGACAGGACTTTCCTTTGGGATAGGAGTATCTACTTTCCGATGCACTGTTAATTCATTACAGCATCCCTCGCTCTTTCTCATTGACGAACTGACACAGAAATGGCGTCGCTATGAAATACTAAGCTTTATATGGCTTCTGATTCTAAATCGAGTAATGTTTCTATGTAGAAGACAGAATTTTCTTTTGGGATACGAATATCTCCTTTCCGATCCATTATTCCTTCATTACTGCATCCCTCACTCCCTCACATTGATGAATTCACACAGAAATTGCGTCGCTATGAAATACTACGGGTTCTATGACTTCTCGTTCTAAATCGAGTAACGTTTCCATGGAAGCGACAGGCTTTTCTTTTGGAATACGAGTATCTCCATTCCGATGCACTATTCCATCATTACTGCATCCCGCGCTCCCACACAATGGCGAATTAACACACAAATTTTGTCGCTAGAAAATACCATGGGTTCTATGACTACTAATTCTAAAATGAAAAAGATTTCTATGGAAACTACAAGATTTTCTTTTGGTATACAAGTATCTCCTTTCCGATGCACTATTTCTTGTTTACTGCATCCCTCGCTCCCTAACATTGATGAAATAACACAGAAATTGCGGAGCTATGAAATACTATGGTTTCTATGACTTCTCCTTCTAAATCGAGTAACGTTTCTATGGAAACGACAGGATTTTCTTTTGGGATATGTGTATCTTCTTTCCAGTGCACTATTCCTTCTTAACTGCATCCCTCACTCCCTCACATTGACGAATTAAAGAAGAAATCGCGTCGCTATGGAATACTATGGGTTGTATAACTTCTCCTTGTAAATCGAGTAACGTTTCTATGGTAACGACAGGATTTTCCTTTGGGATAGGAGTATCTACTTTCCGATGCACTGTTAATTCATTACAGCATCCCTCGCTCTTTCTCACTGACGAACTGACACAGAAATGGCGTCGCTATGAAATACTAAGCTTTATATGGCTTCTGCTTCTAAATCGAGTAATGTTTCTATGAAGAAGACAGAATTTTCTTTTGGGAAACGAATATCTCTTTTCCGATCCATTATTCCTTCATTACTGCATCCCTCACTCCCTCACATTGATGAATTCACTCAGAAATTGCGTCGCTATGACATACTATGGGTTCTATGACTTCTCCTTGTAAATCAAGTAACGTTTCCATGGAAACGACAGGATTTTCTTTTGGGATCGGAGTATCTCCGTTCCGATGCAGTATTCCTTCTTTACTGCATCCCTCGCTCCCTCAAATTGACGAATGGTCACAAAAATTGCGTCGCTGTGAAATACTATGGGTTCTGTAACTTCTCCTTCTAAATCGAGTAACGTTTCTGTGGAAACGACAGGATTTTCTTTTGGGATACGAGTATCTAGTCTCTGACGCACTTTTCCTTCTTAACTGCATCCCTCACTCCCTCACATTGTCGAATGAACACAAAAATTGCGTCGCTATGAAGTACTATATGTTCAATGTGATCTCCTTCTAAGTCGAGTAACGTTTCTGTGGGAAATACAGGATTTTCTTTGGGATACGAGTATCTCATTTCCGACGCACTATTCCTTCTTTACTGCATCCCTCGCTCCCTCACATTGACGAATTAACTCACTAATCGGGTCGCTAAGAAATACTATGGGTTAAATGACTTCTCCATCTAAATCGAGTAACGTTTCTATGGAAACGACACAATTTCCTGTTGGGATCGGAGTATCTCGTTTCAGATGAACTATTCGTTTTTTACTGCAACACTCGCTCACTCACATTGACGAATTAACATAGTAATTGCGTCGCTATGAGATACTATGGGTTCTATGACCTCTCCTTCTAAATAGAGTCTCGTTTCTATGGAAACGAAAGAAATTCCTTTTCGGATACGAGTATTTCCTTACCGTCGCACTATTCGTGCTTTGCTTCAAACCTCGCTCACTCACATTGACGAATTAACACAGAAATTGCGTCGCTATGAAATACAGTGGGTTCTATGACTTCTCCTGCTAAATCGAGTCTCGTTTCTATGGAAACGACAGGATTTTCTGTTGGGATTCGAGTATCTCCTTTCCGATGCACTATTCGTTCTTTACTGCAACCCTCGCTCGCTCACATTGCCGAAATAACACAGAAATTGCGTCGTTATGAAATACTATGGGTTCTATGACTTCTCCTTCTAAATCGTGTAACGTTTCTATGCAAACGACAGGATTTAGTTTTGGGATACAAGTATCTCCTTTCCGTTGCACTGTTCCTACTTTACTGCATCCCCCGCTCCCTCACATTGACGAATTAACACAGAAATTGCGTCGCTATGAAATTCTATGGGTTCTATGACTTCTCCTTCTAAATCGTGTAACGTTTCTATGGAAACAACAGGATTTAGTTTTCGGATACGTGTATCTCCTTTCCGATACACAATTCGTTCTTTACTGCAACCCTCGCTCCCTCACATTGACGAATTGACACAGAAATTGCGTCGCTATGAAATACTTTGAGTTGTATGACTTCTCCTTCGAATTCGAGTTACGTTTCTATGGAAACTACAGGATTTAGTTTTGGGATACGAGAATCTCCTTTCCGATGCTCAGTTCCTTCCTTACTGCATCCCTCGCTCCCTCACATTGGCGAATTAACACAGAATTTGCGTCGCTATGAAATACTATGGGTTCCATGATTTCTCCTGCTAATTCGAGTCTCGTTTCTATGGAAACGACAGGATTTTCTTTTGGCATACGAGTATCTCCTTTACGATGCACTACTCGTTCTTTACTGCAACCCTCGCTACCTCACATTGACGAGTTAACACAGAAATTGCGTCGCTATGAAATACTATGGGTTCCATTACTTCTCCTTCTAAATCGAGTAGCGTTTCTAAGGGAACGGCAGGATTTAATTTTGGGATACGATGCACTATTCGTTCTTTACTGCAACCCTCGCTCCCTCACATTGACGAAATTACACAGAAATTGCGTCGCTATGAAATTCTATGGGTTCTATGACTTCTCCTGCTAAATCGAGTCTCGTTTCTATGAATACGGCAGGATTTTCTTTTGGGATAAGAGTATCTCCTTTCCGATGCACTATTGGTTCTGTACTGCGACCTTTGCTCCTTCACATTGACGAATTAACACAGAAATGGCGCCGCTATGAAATACTATGGGTTCTATGACGTCTCCTTCTAAATCGAGAAACGTTTCTATGGAAACGACAGGATTCAGTTTTGGGATACGAGTATCTCCTTTCCGATGCACTATTCGTTCTTTACTGCATCCCTCGCTCCCTCACATTGACGAATTAACACAGAAATTGCGTCGCTATGAAATACTATGGGTTCTATGACTTCTCCTTCTAAATCGAGAAACGTTTCTATGGAAACGACAGGATTCAGTTTTGGGATACGAGTATCTCCTTTCCGAAGCACTGTTCCTACTTAACTGCATCCCTCGCTACATCACATTGACGAATTAACACAGAAATTGCGTCGCTATGAAATACTATGGGTTCTATGACTTCTCGTTCTAAATCGAGTAACGTTTCCATGAAAGCGACAGGCTTTTCTTTTGGAATACGAGTATCTCCATTCCGATGCACTATTCCTTCATTACTGCATCCCTCGCTCCCACATAATGGCGAATTAACACAGAAATTGTGTCGCTACAAAATACCATGGGTTCTACGACTTCTAATTCTAAATTAAAAAGGTTTCTACGGAAACTACAAGATTTTCTTTGGTATACAAGTGTCTCCTTTCCGATGCACAATTTCTTGTTTACTGCATCCCTCGCTCCCTAACATTGATGAAATAACACAGAAATTGCGGAGCTATGAAATACTATGGTGTCTATGACTTCTCCTTCTAAATCGAGTAACGTATCTATGGAAACGACAGGATTTTCCTTAGGGATATGAGTATCACATATCCGACGCACTATTCCTTCTATCCTGCATCCCTCGCTCCCTCACATTGATGAATTAACACTGAAATTACAGCGCTATGAAATGCTATGGGATCTATGACTTCTCCTTCTAAATCGAGTTACGGTTCTATGGAAATGACAGGATTTAGTTTTTGGATACGAGTATCTCCTTTCCGACGCACTATTCCTTCTTTTTTGCATCCCTCGCTCGCTCAAATTGACGAATTAACTCAGAAATCGCGACGCTATGAAATACTATGGGTTCTATGACGTCTCCTTCTAAATCGAGTAACGTTTCTGTGGAAACGGCAGGATTTTCTTTTGGGATCGGAGTATCTCCTTTCCGATGCATGATTCCTTCTTTACAGCATCCCTCGCTCCCTCACATTGACGAATTGTCACAAAAATTGCGTCGCTATGAAGTACTACGGGTTCTATGAATTCTCCTTCTAAATCGAGTAACGTTCCTGCGGAAACGACAGGATTTTGTTTTGGGATACGAGTATTACCTTTCCGATGCACCATTCGTTCTTTACTGCCACCCCCGCTCCCTCACATTGACGAATTAACACAGAAATTTCGTCGCTATAAAATACTACGGGTTCTAAGAATTCTCCTTCTAAATTGAGTAACGTTTCAATGGAGGCACCAGGATTTCCTTTCGGGATACGAGTATGTCCTTTCCGATGCACTATTCCTTGTTTACTGCATCCCTCGCTCCCTAACATTGATGAATTAACACAGAAATTGCGGCGCTATGAAATACTATGGGTTCTATGTGATCTCCTTCTAAATCGAGTAACGTTTCTATGGAAACGACAGGATTTTCTTTTGGGATACGAGTATCTCCTCTCTGACGCACTTTTCCTTCTTTACTGCATCCCTCGCTCCCTCACGTTGACGAATGAACACAAAAATTGCGTCGCTATGAAATACTATGGGTTCTATGACGTCTCCTTCTAAATCGAGTAACGTTTCTGTGGAAACGGCAGGATTTTCTTTTGGGATCGGAGTATGTCATTTCCGACGCACTATTCCTTCTTTACTGCATCCCTCGTTCCCTCACATTGACGAATTAACTCACTAATCGGGTCGCTAAGAAATACTATGGGTTAAATAACTTCTCCTTCTAAATCGAGTAACGTTTCTATGGAAACGACAGAGTTTCCTGTTGGGATCGGAGTATCTCCTTTCCGATGCACTATTCATTTTTTACTGCAAACCCCGCTCCCTCACATTGACGAATTAACACAGAAATTTCGTCGCTATGAATTACTATGGGTTCTATGACCTCTCCTTCTAAATAGAGTCTCGTTTCGATGGAAACGACAGGATTTCCTTTAGAGATACGAGTATTTCCTTACCGTCGCACTATTCGTGCTCTACTTCAAACCTCGCCCACTCACATTGACGAATTAACACAGAAATTGCGTCGCTATGAAATACAGTGGGTTCTATGACTTCTCCTGCTAAATCGAGTCTCGTTTCTATGGAAACGACAGGATTTCCTTTTGGAATACGAGTATCTCCTTTCCGATGCACTATTCGTTCTTTACTGCAACCCTCGCTCCCTCACATTGACGAATTAACACAGAAATTGCGTCGCTATGAAATTCTATGGGTTCTATGACTTCTCCTTCTAAATCGAGTAACGTTTCTATGGAAACAACAGGATTTAGTTTTCGGATACGTGTATCTCCTTTCCGATATAAAATTCGTTCTTTACTGCAACCCTCGCTGACTCACTTTGACGAATTGACACAGAAATTTCGTCGCTATGAAATACTATGGGTTCTATGGAAACGGCAGGATTTAATTTTGGGATGCGATGCACTATTCGTTCTTTACTGCAACCCTCGCTCCCTCACATTGACGAAATTACACAGAAATTGCGTCGCTATGAAATACTATGGGTTCTATGACTTCTCCTTCTAAATCGAGAAACGTTTCTATGGAAACGACAGGATTCAGTTTTGGGATACGAGTATCTCCTTTCCGATGCACTGTTCCTACTTAACTGCATCCCTCGCTACCTCACATTGACGAATTCACACAGAAATAGCATCGCTATGAAATACTATGGGTTCTATGACTTCTCGTTCTAAATTGAGTAACGTTTCCATGAAAGCGACAGGCTTTTCTTTTGGAATACGAGTATCTCCATTACGATGCACTATTCCTTCATTACTGCATTCCTCGCTCCCACATAATGGCGAATTAACACAGAAATTGTGTCGCTACAAAATACCATGGGTTCTACGACTTCTAATTCTAAATTAAAAAGGTTTCTACGGAAACTACAAGATTTTCTTTGGTATACAAGTATCTCCTTTCCGATGCACAATTTCTTGTTTTCTGCATCCCTCGCTCCCTAACATTGATGAAATAACACAGAAATTGCGGTGCTATGAAACACTATGGTTTCTATGACTTCTCCTTCTAAATCGAATAACGTATCTATGGAAGCGAAGGGATTTACCTTAGGGATATGAGTACCACATTTCCGACGCACTATTCCTTCTATCCTGCATCCCTCGCTCCCTCACATTGATGAATTACCACAGAAATTGCAGCGCTATGAAATGCTATGGGATCTATGACTTCTCCTTCTAAATCGAGTTACTGTTCTATGGAAATGACAGGATTTAGTTTTTGGATACGAGTATCTCCTTTCCGACGAACTATTCCTTCTTTTTTGCATCCCTCGCTCCCTCAAATTGACGAATTAACTCAGAATTCGCGACGTTATGATATACTATGAGTTCTATGACTTCTCCTTCTAAATCGAGTAACGTTTCCATGGAAACGACAGGATTTTCTTTTGGGATCGGAGTATCTCCTTTCCGATGCAGTATTCCATCTTTACTGCATCCCTCGCTCCCTCAAATTGACGAATTGTCACAAAAATTGCGTCGCTATGAAATACTATGGGTTCTATGACGTCTCCTTCTAAATCGAGTAACGTTTCTATGGAAACGACAGAATTTCCTGTTGGGATCGGCGTATCTCCTTTCCGATGCACTATTCATTCTTTACTGCAAACCCCGCTCCCTCACATTGAAGAATTAACACAGAAATTTCGTCGCTATGAAATACTATGGGTTCTATGACCTCTCCTTCTAAATAGAGTCTCGTTTCTATGGAATCGACAGGATTTCCTTTTGGGATACGAGTATTTCCTTACCGTCGCACTATTCGTGCTTTACTTCAAACCTCGCCCACTCACATTGACGAATTAACACAGAAATTGCGTCGCTATGAAATACAGAGGGTTCTATGACTTCTCCTGCTAAATCGAGTCTCGTTTCTATGGAAACGACAGGATTTCCTTTTGGAATACGAGTATCTCCTTTCCGATGCACTATTCGTTCTTTACTGCAACCCTCGCTCCCTCACATTGACGAATTAACACAGAAATTGCGTCGTTATGAAATACTATGGGTTCTATGACTTCTCCTTCTAAATCGTGTAACGTTTCTATGGAAACAACAGGATTTAGTTTTCGGATACGTGTATCTCCTTTCCGATATACAATTCGTTCTTTACTGCAACCCTCGCTCCCTCACTTTGACGAATTGACACAGAAATTTCGTCGCTATGAAATGCTATGGGTTCTATGATTTCTCCTTCTAATTCGAGTTATGTTTCTATGCAAACTACAGGATTTAGTATTGGGATACGAGTATCTCCTTTCCGATGCACAGTTCCTTCCTTACTGCATCCCTCGCTCCCTCACATTGGCGAATTAACACAGAATTTGCGTCGCTATGAAATACTATGGGTTCTATGATTTCTCCTGCTAAATCGAGTCTCGTTTCAACGGAAACGACTGGATCTTCTTTTGGGATACGAGTATCTCCTTTCCGATGCTCTATTCATTTTTTACTGCAACCCTCGCTCCCTCACATTGACGAATTAACACTGAAATAGCGTCGCTATGAAATACTATGCGTTTAATGACTTCTCCCCCTAAATCGAGTCTCGTTGCTATGGAAGCGACAGGATTTTCTTTTGGGATACGAGTAACTCCTTTCCGATGCACTATTCGTTCTTTACCTCAACCCTCGCTCCCTCACACTGACGAATTATCACAGAAATTGCGTCGCTATGAAATACTATGGCTTCTATGACTTCTCCTTCTAATCCGTGTAATGTTTCTATGGAAATGACAGGATTCAGTTTTGGGATACGAGTATCTCCTTTACGATGCACTATTCGTTCTTTACTGCAACCCTCGCTCCCTCACATTGACGAATTAACACAGAAATTGCGTCGTTATGAAATACTATGGGTTCTATGACTGCTCCTTCTAAATCGAGTAGCGTTTCTATGGAAACGACAGGATCTAGTTTTGGGATACGTGTATCTCCTTTCCGATGCACTATGCGTTCTTTACTGTGACCCTCGCTACCTCACATTGACGAATTAACACAGAATTTGCGTCGCCCATGAAATACTATGGGTTCTGTGACTTCTCCTGCTAAATCGAGTCTCGTTTCTATGGATACGGCAGGATTTTCTTTTGGGATAAGAGTATCTCCTATCCCATGCACTATTGGTTCTGTACTGCAACCTTTGCTCCCTCACATTGACGAATTAACACAGAAATGGCGTCGCTATGAAATACTATGGGTTCTATGACTTCTCCTCCTAAGTAGAGTCTCGTTTCAATGGAAATGACCGGATTTTCTTTTAGGTTACGAGTATCGCCCTTCCAATGCACTATTCGTTCTTTACTGCAACCCTCGCTCCCTCACATTGACGAATAAACCCAGATATTCCGTCGCTATGAAATACTATGGGTTCTATGACTTCTCCTTTTAAATCGATAACGTATCTATGGAAACGACGGGATTTAGTTTTGGGATACGAGTATCTCCATTCCGTTCCACTATTCGTTCTTTACTGCAACGTTCGCTCCCTCACATTGATGAATTAACACAGAAAATGCGTCGCTATGAAATCCTATGAGTTCTATGACTTCTCCTTCTAAATCTAGTAACGTTTCTATGGAAACGACATGATTTTACTTTGGGATGCGAGTATCTCCTTTCCGATGCCCTTTTCGTTCTTTACTGCAACCCTCGCTCCCTTACATTGACGAATTAACGCAGAAATTGCGTCGCTATGATATACTATGTGTTCTATGGCTTCTCCTAATAATTCGAGTCTCGTATCTATGTAAACGACAGGATATTCTTTTGGGATACGAGTATCTCCTTTCCGATGCACTATTCGTTCTTTACTGCATCCCTCGCTGCCTCACATTGGCGAATTAACACAGAATTTGCGTCGCTCTGAAATACTATGGGTTCTATGATTTCTCCTGCTAATTCGAGTCTCGTTTCTATGGAAACGACAGGATTTTCTTTTGGCATACGAGTACCTCCTTTCCGATGCACTATTCGTTCTTTACTGCAAACCTGGCTTCCTCACATTGACGAATTATCACAGATATTGCGTCGCTATGTAATACTATGGGTTCTATGATTTCTCCTGTTAAATCGAGTCACGTTTCATTGGAAACGACAGGATTTTCTATTGGGATACGAGTGTCTCCTTTCCGATGCACTATTCGTTCTTTACTGCAACCCTCGCTACCTCACATTGACGAGTTAACACAGAAATTGCGTCGCTATGATATACTATGTGTTCTATGGGTTCTCCTTCTAAATCGAGTAACGTTTCTATGGAAACGACAGGATTTAGTTTTGGGATACGAGTATCTCCTTTCCGATGCACTGTTTCTTCTTTACTGCATCCCTCGCTCCCTCACAATGGCGAATTAACACAGAAATTGTGTCGCTAAAAAATACTATGGGTTCTATGACTTCTAATTCTAAAATGAAAAACGTTTCTATGGAAACTACAAGATTTTCTTTTGGTATACGCGTATCTCCTTTCCAATGCACTATTTCTTGTTTACTGCATCCCTCGCTCCCTAACATTGATGAATTAACACAGAAATTGCGGAGCTATGAAATACTATGGTTTCTATGGCTTCTCCTTCTAAACTGAGTAACGTTTCTATGGAAACGACAGGATTTTCTTTAGGGATACGAGTATCTCGTTTCCGACGCACTATTCCTTCTATCCTGCATCCCTCACTCCCTCACATTGATGAATTAACACAGAAATTGCAGCGCTATGAAATGCTATGGGTTCTACTACGTCTCCTTCTAAATCGAGTAACGTTTCTGTGGAATCGGCGGGATTTTCTTTTGGGATCGGAGTATCTCCTTTCCGATGCACTGTTCCTTCTTTACTGCATCCCTCGCTCCCTCACATTGACGAATTAACACAGAAATTGCGTCGCTATGAGATACTATGGGTTCTATGACTTCTCCTGCTCAATCGAGTCTCATTTCGATGGAGACGACAGGATTTTCTTTTGGGATACGAGAATCTCCTTTCCGATGCACTATTCGTTCTTTACTGCAACTATCGCTCCCTCACATTGACGAATTAACACAGAAATTGCGTCGCTACGAAATACTATGGGTTCTACGACATCTCCTTCGAAATCGAATATCGTTTCTATGGAAACGACAGGATTTAGTTTTGGGATACGATTATCTCCTTTCCGATGCACTGTTCCTTCTTTACTGCATCCCTCGCTCCCTCACAATGACGAATTAACACAGAAATTGCGTCGCTATGAATTACTATGGGTTCTATGACTTCTCCGGCTATTTCGAGTCTCTCTTCTATGGAAACGACAGGATTTTCTTATGGGAACGAGTAACTCCTTTCCGATGCACTGTTCAATCTTTACTGCAAACCTCGCTTCCTCACATTGACGAATTAACACAGAAATTTCGTCGCTATGAAATAATATTGGTTCTATGACTTCTACTTCTAAATTGGGTCTCGGTTCTATGGAAACGATAGGTTTTCCTTTTGGGATACGAGTATCTCCTTTCCGTTGCACTATTCGTGCTTTACTGCAAACCTCGCTCACTCGCATTGACGAATTAACACAGAAATTGCGTCGCTATGAAATACTATGGGTTCTATGACTTCTGCTGCTACACCTAGTCTCGTTTCTATTGCAACGACAGGATTTCCTTTTGGGATACGAGTATCTCTTTTCCGATGCACTATTCATTCTTTACTACAACCCTCGCTCCCTCACGTTGACGAATTAACACAGAAATTGCGTCGCTATGAAATACTATGGGTTCTATGACTTCTGCTGCTACACCTAGTCTCGTTTCTATTGCAACGACAGGATTTTCTTTTGGGATAAGAGTATCTCCTTTCCGATGCACTATTGGATCTGTACTGCAGCCTTTGCTCCCTCACATTGACGAATTAACACACGAATGGCGTCGCTATGAAATACTATGGGTTCTATGACTTCTCCTCCTAAATCGAGTCTCGTTTCTATGGAAATGACCGGATTTTCTTTTGGGTTACGAGTATCGCCCTTCCAATGCACTATTCGTTTTTTACTGCAACCCTCGCTCCCTCACATTGACGAATTAACACAGAAATTGCGTCGCTATGAAATACTATGGGTTCTATGACTTCTCCTAATAAATCGAGTAACGTTTCTATGGAAACGACTATATCTAGTTTTGGGATACGTGTATCTCCATTCCGATGCACTATCCGTTCTTTACTGCAACCCTCGCTACCTCACATTGACGAATTAACACAGAAATTGCGTCGCTATGAAATACTATGGGTTTTATGACTTCTCCTGCTAAATCGAGTCTCGTTTCTATGGAAATGACAGGATTTTCTTTTGGGATGCGAGTATCTCCTTTCTGATGCACTATTCGTTCTTTACTGCAACCCTCGCTCCCTTACATTGACGAATTAACACAGAAATTGCGTCTCTATGATATACTATGGGTTCTATGACTTCTCCTTCTAAATCGTGTAACGTTTCCATAGAAACGACAGGATTCAGTTTTGGGATACGAGTATCTCCGTTCCGATGCACTGTTCCTACTTAACTGCATCCCTCGCTCCCTCACATTGACGAATTAACTCAGATATTCCGTCGCTATGAAATACTATGGGTTCTATGACTTCTCCTTCTAAATCGGCAACGTATCTATGGAAATGACAGGATTTAGTTTTAGGATACAAGTATCTCCATTCCGTTGCACTATTCGTTCTTTACTGCAACGTTCGCTCCCTCACATTGACGAATTAACGCAGAAATTGCGTCGCTATGATATACTATGTGTTCTATGGCTTCTCCTGCTAATTCGAGTCTCGTATCTATGTAAACGACAGGATATTCTTTTGGGATACGAGTATCTCCTTTCCGATGCACTATTCGTTCTTTACTGCATCCCTCGCTGCCTCACATTGGCGAATTAACACAGAATTTGCGTCGCTCTGAAATACTATGGGTTCTATGATTTCTCCTGCTAATTCGAGTCTCGTTTCTATGGAAACGACAGGATTTTCTTTTGGCATACGAGTACCTCCTTTCCGATGCACTATTCGTTCTTTACTGCAACCCTGGCTTCCTCACATTGACGAATTATCACAGATATTGCGTCGCTATGTAATACTATGGGTTCTATGATTTCTCCTGTTAAATCGAGTCACGTTTCATTGGAAACGACAGGATTTTCTATTGGGATACGAGTGTCTCCTTTCCGATGCACTATTCGTTCTTTACTGCAACCCTCGCTACCTCACATTGACGAGTTAACACAGAAATTGCGTCGCTATGATATACTATGTGTTCTATGGGTTCTCCTTCTAAATCGAGTAAACGTTTCTATGGAAACGACAGGATTTAGTTTTGGGATACGAGTATCTCCTTTCCGATGCACTGTTTCTTCTTTACTGCATCCCTCGCTCCCTCACAATGGCGAATTAACACAGAAATTGTGTCGCTAAAAAATACTATGGGTTCTATGACTTCTAATTCTAAAATGAAAAACGTTTCTATGGAAACTACAAGATTTTCTTTTGGTATACGAGTATCTCCTTTCCAATGCACTATTTCTTGTTTACTGCATCCCTCGCTCCCTAACATTGATGAATTAACACAGAAATTGCGGAGCTATGAAATACTATGGTTTCTATGGCTTCTACTTCTAAACTGAGTAACGTTTCTATGGAAACGACAGGATTTTCTTTAGGGATACGAGTATCTCGTTTCCGACGCACTATTCCTTCTATCCTGCATCCCTCACTCCCTCACATTGATGAATTAACACAGAAATTGCAGCGCTATGAAATGCTATGGGTTCTACTACGTCTCCTTCTAAATCGAGTAACGTTTCTGTGGAATCGGCGGGATTTTCTTTTGGGATCGGAGTATCTCCTTTCCGATGCACTGTTCCTTCTTTACTGCATCCCTCGCTCCCTCACATTGACGAATTAACACAGAAATTGCGTCGCTATGAAATACCATGGGTTCTATGACTTCTGCTGCTACATCTAGTCTCGTTTCTATTGCAACGACAGGATTTCCTTTTGGGATACGAGTATCTCTTTTCCGATGCACTATTCATTCTTTACTACAACCCTCGCTCCCTCACGTTGACGATTTAACACAGAAATTGCGTCGCTATGAAATACTATGTGTTCTATGAATTCTCCTACTAAATAGAGTAACGTTTCTATGGAAACGACAGGATTTAGGTTTTGGATACGAGTATCTCCTTTCCGATGCACTGTTCCTTCTTTACTGCATCCCTCGCTTACTCAAATTGACGAATTAACACAGAAATTGCGTCGATATGATATACTATGGTTTCTATGACTTCTCCTGCTAAATCGAGTGTCGTTTCTATGGATACGGCAGGATTTTCTTTCGGGATAAGAGTATCTCCTTTCCGATGCACTATTGGATCTGTACTGCAGCCTTGGTTCCCTCACATTGACGAATTAACACAGAAATGGCGTCGCTATGAAATACTATGGGTTCTATGACTTCTCCTCCTAAATCGAGTCTCGTTTCTATGGAAATGACCGGATTTTCTTTTGGGTTACGAGTATCGCCCTTCCAATGGACTATTCGTTTTTACTGCAACCCTCGCTCCCTCACATTGACGAATTAACACAGAAATTGCGTCGCTATGAAATACTATGTGTTCTATGACTTCTCCTTCTAAATCGAGTAACGTTTCTATGGAAACGACAATATCTAGTTTTGGGATACGTGTATCTCCATTCCGTTCTTTACTGCAACCCTCGCTACCTCACATTGACGAATTAACACAGAAATTGCGTCGCTATGAAATACTATGGGTTTTATGACTTCTCCTGCTAAATCGAGTCTCGTTTCTATGGAAATGACAGGATTTTCTTTTGGGATGCGAGTATCTCCTTTCTTATGCACTATTCGTTCTTTACTGCAACCCTCGCTCCCTTACACTGACGAATTAACACAGAAATTGCGTCTCTATGATATACTATGGGTTCTATGACTTCTCCTTCTAAATCGTGTAACGTTTCCATAGAAACGACAGGATTCAGTTTTGGGATACGAGTATCTCCGTTCCGATGCACTGTTCCTACTTAACTGCATCCCTCGCTCCCTCACATTGACGAATTAACTCAGATATTCCGTCGCTAAGAAATACTATGGGTTCTATGTCTTCTCCTTCTAAATCGGCAACGTATCTATGGAAATGACAGGATTTAGTTTTGGGATACGAGTATCTCCTTTCCGATGCACTATTCGTTCTTTACTGCAACCCTCGCTCCGTCACATTGACGAATTAACACAGAAATTGCGTCGCTATGGATTGCTATGGGCTTTATGACTTCTCCTGCTAAATCGAGTCTCGTTTCAATGGAAACGACAGGATTTTCTTTTGGGATACGAGTATCTCCTTTCCGGTGCACTAATCGTTCTTTACTGCAACCCTCGCTCCCCCACACTGACGAATTAACACAGAAATTGCGTCGCTATGAAATATTATGGGTTCCACGAATTCCCCTTCTAAATCCAGCAACGTTTCTATGGAAACGACAGGATTTAGTTATGGGATACGAATATCTCATTTCCGATGCACCATTCGTCCTTTTCTGCAACACTCGCTCGCTCACATTGACGAATTAACACAGAAATTGCGACGCTATGAAATACTATGGGTTCTATGATTTATCCTTCTAAATCGAGTAACGTATCTATAGAAACCCCAGGATTTAGTTTTGGCATACGGGTGTCTCCTTTCCGACGCACTGTTTCTTCTTTACTGCAACCCCATCTCCCTCACATTGACGAATTAACACAGAAATTGCGTCGCTATGATATACTATGTGTTCTATGGGTTCTCCTGCTAATTCGAGTCTCGTATCAATGTAAACGACAGGATTTTCTTTTGGGATACGAGTATCTCCTTTGAGTTGTACTATTCGTTCTTTACTGCAACCTTCGCTCCCTCACATTGACGAATTAACACAGACATTGCGTCGCTATGAAATACTATGGGGTCTATGACTTCTCCTTCTAAATCGAGTAACGCTTCTATGGACACGACAGGATTTAGTTTTGGGATACGAGTATCTCCTTTCCGATGCACTGTTCCTTCTTTACTGCATCCCTCGCTCCCTCACATCGACGAATTGACTCACTAATCGGGTCGCTAAGAAATACTATGGGTTAAATGACTTCTCCTGCTAAATCGATTCCCGTTTCTATGGAAACGAGAAGATTTACTTTGGGATACGAGTATCTCCCTTCCGATGCACTATTCGTTCTTTACTGCAATCCTCGCTCCCTCACATTGAAGAATTAACACAGAAAATGCGTCGCTGTGAAATACTATGGGTTCTAAGACTTCTCCTTTTAAATCGAGTAACGTTTCTATGGAAACGACAGGATTTAGTTTTGGGATACGAGTATCTCCTTTCCGATGCACTATTCGTTCTTTACTGCAATCCTCGCTCCCTTACATTGAAGAATTAACACAGAAATTGCGTCGCTATGATATACTATGTGTTCTATGGCTTCTCCTGCTAATTCGAGTCTCGTATCTATGTAAACGACAGGATATTCTTTTGGGATACGAGTATCTCCTTTCCGATGCACTATTCGTTCTTTACTGCAACCCTCGCTCCCTCACATTGACGAACTAACACAGAAATTTCGTCGCTATGAAATACTATGGGTTCTTTGACTGCTCCTTTTAAATAGAGTCTCGTTTCAATGGAAACGACAGGATTTTCTTTTGCGATACGAGTATCTCCTTTCCGATGCACTATTCGTTCTTTACTGCAACCCTCGCTCCCTCACATTGACGAATTAACACAGAAATTGCGTCGCTATGAAATACATTGGGTTCTATGACTTCTCCTGCTAAATCGAGTATCGTTTCTATGGAAACGACAGGATTTTCTTTTGGGATACGAGTATCTCCTTTCCGATGCACTATTCGTTCTTTACTGCAACCCTCGCTCCCTACATTGACAAATTAACACAGAAATTGCGTCGTTATGAAATACTATGGGTTCTATGACTTCTCCTTCTAAATCGTGTAACATTTCTACGGAAACGACAGGATTTAGTTTTGGGATACGAGTATCTCCTTTCCGATGCACTGTTCCTACTTTACTGCATCCCCCGCAACCTCACAATGACGAATTAACACAGAAATTGCGTCGCTATGAAATACTGTGGGTTCTATGACTTCTCCTGATAAATCGAGTCTCGTTTCTATGGAGACGAAAGGATTTTCTTTTGGGATACGAGTATCTCCATTTCGATGCACTATTCGTTCTTTACTGCAACCCTCGCTCCCTCACATTGACCAATTATTACAGAAATTGCGTCGCTATGTAGTACTATGGGTTCTATGTATTCTCATTCTAAATCGAGTAACGTTTCTATGGAAATGACAGGATTTTGTTTTTTGATACGAGTATCTCCTTTCCGATGCACTATTCGTCCTTTACTGCAGCCCTCGTTCCCTCACATTGACGAATTGACACAGACATTGCGTCGCTATGAAATACTATGGGTTCTATGACTCCTCCTTCTAATTCGATTTACGTTTCTATGGAAACTACAGGATTTATTATTGGGATACGAATATCTCCTTTCCGATGCACTGTTACTTCCTTACTGCATCCCTCGCTCCCTCACATTGGCGAATTAACACTGAATTTGCGACGCTATGAAATACTATGGGTTCTATGACTTCTCCTGCTAATTCGAGTCTCGTTTCTACGGAAACGACAGGATTATCTTTTGGGATACGAGTATCTCCATTCCGATGCACTATTCGTTCTTTACTGCAACCCTCGCTCCATCACATTGAGAATTAACACAGAAATTGCGTCGCTATGAGATACTATTCGTTCTATGACCTCTCCTGCTAAATAGTCTCATTTCTATAGAAGCGACAGGATATACTTTTGGGATACGAGTATCACATTTCCGATGCACTATTCCTACTTTACTGCAACCCTCGCTCCCTCACATTGACGAATTAACACAGATATTACGTCACTATGAAATACTATGGGTTTTATGACTTCTCTTCCTAAATCGAGTCTCGTTTCAATTGAAACGACAGGATTTTCTTTTGGGATCGGAGTAACTCCTTTCCGATGCAGTATTCCTTCTTTACTGCATCCCTCGCTCCCTCACATTGACGAATTGTCACAAAAATTGCGTCGCTATGAAATACTATGGGTTCTCTGACTTCTCCTTCTAAATCGAGCAACGTTTCTATGGAAACGACTGGACTTTCTTTTGGGATACGAGTATCTCCTCTCCGATGCACTTTTCCTTCTTTACTGCATCCCTCGCTCCCTCACATTGACGAATGAACACAAAAATTGCGTCGCTATGAAATACTATGGGTTCTATGACGTCTCCCTCTAAATCGAGTAACGTTTCTGTGGAAACGGCAAGATTTTCTTTTGGGATCGGAGTATCTCCTTTCCGATGCACTATTCCTTCTTTACTGCATCCCTCGCTCTCTCACATTGACGAATTAACACAGAAATTTCGTCGCTATGAAATACTATGGGTTCTAAGAATTCTCCATCTAATTTGAGTAACGTTTCAAATGAGGCACCAGGATTTCCGTTCGGGATACGAGTATGTCCTTTCCGATGCACTATTCCTTGTTTACTGCATCCCTCGCTCCCTAACATTGATGAATTAACACAGAAATTGCGGCGCCATGAAATACTATGGGTTCTATGAATCTCATAAGTCGAGTAACGTTCTATGGAAAATACAGGATTTTCTTTTGGGATACGAGTATCTCATTTCCGACGCACTATTGCATCTTTACTGTATAGCTCGCTCCCTCACATTGTTGAATTAACACAGAAATTGCGGTGCTATGAATTACATTGTGTTCTATGACTTCTCCTCCTAAATCGAGTAACGGTTATATGGAAACGACAGGATTTTCTTTAGGGATACGAGTATCTCCTTTCCGATGCACTATTCCCTCTTTACTGCATCCCTCGCTCCCTCACTCTGACGAATTGTCACAAATATTGCGTCGCTATGAAACACTATAGGTTCTATGACTTGACCTTTAAAATCGAGTAACGTTTCAATGGAAACGACAGGAATTTCTTTTGGGATACGAGTATCTCCTTTCCGATGAACTATTCGTTTTTTACTGCAACACTCGCTCCCTCACATTGACGAATTAACTTAGAAATTGCGTGCTATGATATACTATGGGTTCTATGACTTCTCCTGCTAAATCGAGTCTCGTTTCTATGGAAACGACAGGATTATCCTTTGGGATACGAGTATCCCTTTTCCGATTCACATTTCGTTCTCTACTGCAACCCTCGCACCCTCGCATTGACGAATTAACACAGAAATTACGTCGCTATGAAATACTATGGGTTCTATGACTTCTCCTGCTAAATCGATTCCCGTTTCTATGGAAACGAGAAGATTTACTTTGGGATACGAGTATCTCCCTTCCGATGCACTATTCGTTCTTTACTGCAATCCTCGCTCCCTCACATTGAAGAAATAACACAGAAAATGCGTCGCTGTGAAATACTATGGGTTCTAAGACTTCTCCTTTTAAATCGAGTAACGTTTCTATGGAAACGACAGGATTTAGTTTTGGGATACGAGTATCTCCTTTCCGATGCACTATTCGTTCTTTACTGCAATCCTCGCTCCCTTACATTGAAGAATTAACACAGAAATTGCGTCGCTATGATATACTATGTGTTCTATGGCTTCTCCTGCTAATTCGAGTCTCGTATCTATGTAAACGACAGGATATTCTTTTGGGATACGAGTATCTCCTTTCCGATGCACTATTCGTTCTTTACTGCAACCCTCGCTCCCTCACATTGACGAACTAACACAGAAATTTCGTCGCTATGAAATACTATGGGTTCTTTGACTGCTCCTTTTAAATAGAGTCTCGTTTCAATGGAAACGACAGGATTTTCTTTTGCGATACGAGTATCTCCTTTCCGATGCACTATTCGTTCTTTACTGCAACCCTCGCTCCCTCACATTGACGAATTAACACAGAAATTGCGTCGCTATGAAATACATTGGGTTCTATGACTTCTCCTGCTAAATCGAGTATCGTTTCTATGGAAACGACAGGATTTTCTTTTGGGATACGAGTATCTCCTTTCCGATGCACTATTCGTTCTTTACTGCAACCCTCGCTCCCTTACATTGACAAATTAACACAGAAATTGCGTCGTTATGAAATACTATGGGTTCTATGACTTCTCCTTCTAAATCGTGTAACATTTCTACGGAAACGACAGGATTTAGTTTTGGGATACGAGTATCTCCTTTCCGATGCACTGTTCCTACTTTACTGCATCCCCCGCAACCTCACAATGACGAATTAACACAGAAATTGCGTCGCTATGAAATACTGTGGGTTCTATGACTTCTCCTGATAAATCGAGTCTCGTTTCTATGGAGACGAAAGGATTTTCTTTTGGGATACGAGTATCTCCATTTCGATGCACTATTCGTTCTTTACTGCAACCCTCGCTCCCTCACATTGACCAATTATTACAGAAATTGCGTCGCTATGTAGTACTATGGGTTCTATGTATTCTCATTCTAAATCGAGTAACGTTTCTATGGAAATGACAGGATTTTGTTTTTTGATACGAGTATCTCCTTTCCGATGCACTATTCGTCCTTTACTGCAGCCCTCGTTCCCTCACATTGACGAATTGACACAGACATTGCGTCGCTATGAAATACTATGGGTTCTATGACTCCTCCTTCTAATTCGATTTACGTTTCTATGGAAACTACAGGATTTATTATTGGGATACGAATATCTCCTTTCCGATGCACTGTTACTTCCTTACTGCATCCCTCGCTCCCTCACATTGGCGAATTAACACTGAATTTGCGACGCTATGAAATACTATGGGTTCTATGACTTCTCCTGCTAATTCGAGTCTCGTTTCTACGGAAACGACAGGATTATCTTTTGGGATACGAGTATCTCCATTCCGATGCACTATTCGTTCTTTACTGCAACCCTCGCTCCATCACATTGAGAATTAACACAGAAATTGCGTCGCTATGAGATACTATTCGTTCTATGACCTCTCCTGCTAAATAGTCTCATTTCTATAGAAGCGACAGGATATACTTTTGGGATACGAGTATCACATTTCCGATGCACTATTCCTACTTTACTGCAACCCTCGCTCCCTCACATTGACGAATTAACACAGATATTACGTCACTATGAAATACTATGGGTTTTATGACTTCTCTTCCTAAATCGAGTCTCGTTTCAATTGAAACGACAGGAATTTCATTTGGGATTCGAGTATCTTCTTTCCGATGCACTATTCGTTCTTTACTGCAACCCTCGCTCCCTCACATTGACGAATTAACACAGAAATTGCGGAGCTATGAAATACTATGGTTTTTATGACTTCTCCTTCTAAATCGAGTATCGTTTCTATGGAAACGACTGGATTTTTTTTAGGGATACGAGTATCTCATTTCCGGCGCACTATTCCTTCTATCCTGCATCCCTCGATCCCTCACATTGACGAATTAACACAGAAATTGCAGCGCTATAAAATGCTATGGGTTCTATGATTTCTCCTTCTAAATCGAGTAACGGATCTATGGAATTGACAGGATTTAGTTTTGGGATACGAGTATCTCCTTTCCGACGCACTATTCCTTCTTTACTACATCCCTCGCTCCTTCAAATTGACGAATTAACACAGAAATCGCGTCGCTATGATATACTATGGGTTCTAAGACATCTCCTTCTAAATCGAGTAACTTTTCCATGGGAACGACAGGATTTTCTTTTGGGATCGGAGTAACTCCTTTCCGATGCAGTATTCCTTCTTTACTGCATCCCTCGCTCCCTCACATTGACGAATTGTCACAAAAATTGCGTCGCTATGAAATACTATGGGTTCTCTGACTTCTCCTTCTAAATCGAGCAACGTTTCTATGGAAACGACTGGACTTTCTTTTGGGATACGAGTATCTCCTCTCCGATGCACTTTTCCTTCTTTACTGCATCCCTCGCTCCCTCACATTGACGAATGAACACAAAAATTGCGTCGCTATGAAATACTATGGGTTCTATGACGTCTCCCTCTAAATCGAGTAACGTTTCTGTGGAAACGGCAAGATTTTCTTTTGGGATCGGAGTATCTCCTTTCCGATGCACTATTCCTTCTTTACTGCATCCCTCGCTCTCTCACATTGACGAATTAACACAGAAATTTCGTCGCTATGAAATACTATGGGTTCTAAGAATTCTCCTTCTAATTTGAGTAACGTTTCAAATGAGGCACCAGGATTTCCGTTCGGGATACGAGTATGTCCTTTCCGATGCACTATTCCTTGTTTACTGCATCCCTCGCTCCCTAACATTGATGAATTAACACAGAAATTGCGGCGCCATGAAATACTATGGGTTCTATGAATCTCATAAGTCGAGTAACGTTCTATGGAAAATACAGGATTTTCTTTTGGGATACGAGTATCTCATTTCCGACGCACTATCGCATCTTTACTGTATAGCTCGCTCCCTCACATTGTTGAATTAACACAGAAATTGCGGTGCTATGAATTACATTGTGTTCTATGACTTCTCCTCCTAAATCGAGTAACGGTTATATGGAAACGACAGGATTTTCTTTAGGGATACGAGTATCTCCTTTCCGATGCACTATTCCCTCTTTACTGCATCCCTCGCTCCCTCACTCTGACGAATTGTCACAAATATTGCGTCGCTATGAAACACTATAGGTTCTATGACTTGACCTTTAAAATCGAGTAACGTTTCAATGGAAACGACAGGATTTTCTTTTGGGATACGAGTGTCTCCTTTCCGATGAACTATTCGTTTTTTACTGCAACACTCGCTCCCTCACATTGACGAATTAACTTAGAAATTGCGTGCTATGATATACTATGGGTTCTATGACTTCTCCTGCTAAATCGAGTCTCGTTTCTATGGAAACGACAGGATTATCCTTTGGGATACGAGTATCCCTTTTCCGATTCACATTTCGTTCTCTACTGCAACCCTCGCACCCTCGCATTGACGAATTAACACAGAAATTACGTCGCTATGAAATACTATGGGTTCTATGACTTCTCCTGCTAAATCGATTCCCGTTTCTATGGAAACGACAGGAGTTAGTTTTGGGATACGAGTATCTCCTTTCCGATGCACTATTCGTTCTTTACTGCAACCGACGCTCCCTCACATTGACGAATTAACACAGAAATTGCGTCGCTATGAAATTCTTTGGGTTCCATGACTTCTCCTTCTAAATCGAGTCACGTTTCTATGGAAACGACAGGATTTAGTTTTCGGATACGAGTATCTCCTATCCGATGCACAATTCGTTCTTTACTGCAACACTCGCCCCCTCACATTGACGAATTGACACAGAAATTGCGTCGCTATGAAATACTATGGATTCTATGACTTCCCCTTCTAAATCTAGTAACGTTTCTAAGGAAACGACAGGATTTAGTTTTCGGATACGAGTATCTATTTTCCGATGCACAATTCGTTGATTACTGCAACCCTCGCTCCCTCACATTGACGAATTGACACAGAAATTGCGTCGCTATGAAATACTATGGGTTCTATGACTTCTCCTTCTAATTCGAGTTACGTTTCTATGGAAACAACAGGATTTAGTATTGGGAAACGAGTATCTCCTTTCCGATGCACTGTTCCTTCCTTACTGCATCCCTCGCTCCCTCACATTGGCGAATTAACACAGAATTTGCGTCGCTATGAAATATTATGGGTTCTATGCCTTCTCCTGCTAATTCGAGTCTCGTTTCTATGGAAACGACAGGAATTTCTTTTGGGATACGAGTATCTCCTTTCCGATGCACTATTCGTTCTTTACTGCAACCCTGGCTCCCTCACATTAACGAATTAACACAGATATTGCGTCGCTATGAAATACTATGGGTTCCATGATTTCTCCTGCTAAATCGAGTCTCGTTTAAATGGACACGACAGGATTTTCTTTTGGGATACGAGTGTCTCCTTTCCGATTCACTATTCGTTCTTTTCTGCAACCCTCGCTCCCTCACATTGACGAATTAACTTAGAAATTGCGTCGCTATGAAATACTATGTGTTCTATGAATTCTCCTTCTAAATAGAGTAACGTTACTATGGAAACGACAGGATTTAGGTTTGGGATACGAGTATCTCCTTTCCGATGCACTGTTCCTTCTTTACTGCATCCTGCGCTTCCTCACATTGACGAATTAACACAGAAATTGCGTCGATAGGAAATACTATGGGTTCTAAGAATTCTCCTTCTAAATTTAGTAACGTTTCAATGGAGGCACCAGGATTTCCTTTCGGGATACGAGTATGACCTTTCCGATGCACTATTCCTCGTTTACTCTAGCCCTCGCTCCCTAACATTGATGAATTAACACAGAAATTGCGGCGCTATGTAATACTATGGGTTCTATGTGATATCATAAGTCGAGTAACGTTCTATGGAAAATACAGCATTTTCTTTTGGGACACGAGTATCTCATTTCCGACGCCCTATTGCATCTTTACTGTATAGCTCGCTCCCTCACATTGTTGAATTAACACAGAAATTGCGGTGCTATGAATTACTATGTGTTCTATGACTTCTCCTCCTAAATCGAGCAACGGTTGTATGGAAACGACAGGATTTTCTGTAGGGATACGAGTATCTCCTTTCCGATGCACTATTCCCTCTTTACTGCATCCCTCGCTCCCTCACTTTGACGAATTGTCACAAATATTGCGTCGCTATGAAATACTATGGGTTCTATGACTTCACCTTTAAAATCGAGTAACGTTTCAATGGAAACGACAGGATTTTCTTTTGGGATACGAGTATCTCCTTTCCGATGAACTATTCGTTTTTTACTGCAACACTCTCCCCCCTACACATTGACGAATTAACATAGAAATTGCGTGCTATGATATACTATGGGTTCTATGACTTCTCCTGCTAAATCGAGTCTCGTTTCTATGGAGACGACAGGATTATCCTTTGGGATACGAGTATCCCTTTTCCGATTCACTATTCGTTCTTTACTGCAACCCTCGCACCCTCACATTGACGAATTAACACAGAAATTACGTCGCTATGAAATACTATGGGTTCTATGACTTCTCCTGCTAGATCGATTCCCGTTTCTATGGAAACGACAGGATTTACATTTGGGATACGAGTATCTCCTTTCCGATGCACTATTCGTTCTTTACTGCAGTCCTCGCTCCCTCACACTGACGAATTAACACACAAATTGCGTCGCTATGCATTACTATTGGTTCTATGACTTCTCCTTCTAAATCGAGTAACGTTCCTATGGAAACGACAGGATTTAGTTTTGGGATACGAGTATCTCCTTTCCGATGCACTATTCGTTCTTTACTGCAACCCACGCTCCCTCACATTGACGAATTAACACTGAAATTGCGTCGCTATGAAATTCTTTGGGTTCCATGACTTCTCCTCCTAAATCGAGTAACGTTTCTATGGAAACGACAAGATTTAGTTTTCGGATACGAGTATCGCCTTTCCGATGCACAATTCGTTCTTTACTGCAACCCTCGCTCCCTCACATTGACGAATTGACACAGAAATTGCGTCACTATGAAATACTATGGGTTCTATGACTTCTCCTTCTAATTTGACTTACGTTTCTATGGAAACTACAGGATTTAGTATTGGGATACGAGTATCTCCTTTCCGATGCACTGTTCCTTCCTTACTGCATCCCTCGCTCCCTCACATTGGCGAATTAACACAGAATTTGCGTCGCTATGAAATATTATGGGTTCTATGTCTTCTCCTGCTAATTCGAGTCTCGTTTCTATGGAAACGACAGGAATTTCTTTTGGGATACGAGTATCTCCTTTCCGATGCACTATTCGTTCTTTACTGCAACCCTGGCTCCCTCACATTGACGAATTATCACAGAAATGGCGTCGCTATGAAACACTATGGGTTCTATGACTTCTCCTTCTAAATCGAGTAACGTATCTATAGAAACGACAGAATAAAGTTTTGGGATACGAGTATCTCCTTTCCGAAGCACTGTTCCTTCTTTACTGCAACCTCATCTCCCACACATCGACGAATTAACACAGAAATTGCGTCGCTATGAAATACTATGGGTTCTATGATTTGTCCTGCTAAATCGAGTCTCGTTTCTATGGAAACGACAGGATTTTCTTTTGGGATGCGAGTATCTCCTTTCTGATGCACTATTCGTTCTTTACTGCAACCCTCGCTCCCTTACGTTGAGGAATTCACACAGAAATTGCGTCGCTATAAAATACTATGGGTTGTATGACTTCTCCTTCTAAATCGTGTAACATTTCTATGGAAACGACAGGAGTCAGTTTTGGGATACGAGTATCTCCTTTCCGATGCACTATTCCTACTTTACTGCATCCCTCGCTCCCTCACATTCAGGAATTTACTCTGATATTCCGTCGCTATGAAATACTATGGGTTCTATGACTTCTCCTGCTGAATCGAGTCTCGTTTCGATGGAAACGACAGGATTTAGTTTTGGGATACGAGTATCTCCTTTCCGATGCACTATTCGATCTTTACTGCAACCCTCGCTCCCTCACATTGACGAATTAACACAGACATTACGTCACTATTAAATAATATGGGTTTTATGACTTCTCTTCCTAAATCGAGTCTCGTTTCAATTGAAACGACAGGAATTTCTTTTGGGATTCGAGTATCTCCTTTCCGATGCACAATTCGTTCTTTACTGCAACCCTCGCTCCCTCACATTGACGAATGAACACAGAAATTGCGGTGCTATGAAACACTATGGGCCTATGACTTCTCCTGCTAAATCGAATCTCGTTTCTATGGAAACGAAAGGATTTTCTTTTGGGATACGAGTATCTCCTTTCCGATGCACTATTCGTTCTTTACTGCAACCCTCGCCCCCTCACATGGACGAATTAACACAGAAAATGCGTCGCTATGAAATACTATGGGTTCCATGACTTCTCCTGCTAAATCGAGTATTGTTTCTATGGAAACGACAGGATTATCTTTTGGGATACGAGTATCTCCATTCCGATGCACTATTCCTTCTTTACTGCATCCCTCGCTCCCTCACATTGACGAATTAAAGAAGTAATCGCGTCGCTATGAATTACTATGGGTTCTATAACTTCTCCTTGTAAATCGAGTAACGTTTCTATGGAAACGACAGGATTTTCGTTTGGGATGGGAGTATCTACTTTCCGATGCATTATTCCTTCACTACAGCATCTTTCGCTCTTTCACATTGACGAATTGACACAGAAACTGCGTCGCTATGAAATACTAAGGTTTATATGACTTCTGCTTCTAAATCGAGTAATGTTTCTATGGAAACGACAGAATTTTCTTTTTGGACACGAATATCTCCTTTCCGATCCACTATTCCTTCATTAGTGCATCCCTCACTCCCTCACATTGACGAATTCACACAGAAATTGCGTCGCTATGAAATACTATGGGTTCTATGACTTCTCGTTCTAAATCGAGTAACGTTTCTATGGAAACGACAGGCTTTTCTTTTGGGATACGAGTATCTCAATTCCGATGCACTATTCCGTCATTAGTGAATCCCTCGCTCCCTCACAATGGCGAATTAACACAGGAATTGTGTCGCTACAAAATACTATGAGTTCTATGACTTCTAATTCTAAAATGAAAAACGTCTCTATGGAAACTACAAGGTTTTCTTTTGGTATACGAGTATCTCCATTCCGATGCACCATTTCTTGTTTACTGCATCCCTCGCTCCCTAACATTGACGAATTAACACAGAAATTGCGGAGCTATGAAGTACTATGGTTTCTATGACTTCTCCTTCTAAATCGAGTAACGTTTCTATGGAAACGACAGGATTTTTTTTAGGGATACGAGTATCTCATTTCCGTCGCACTATTCCTTCTATCCTGCATCCCTCGCTCCCTCACATTGACGAATTAAAGAAGAAATCGCGTCGCTATGAAATACTATGGGTTCTACAACTTCTCCTTGCAAATCGAGTAACGTTTCTATGGAAACGACAGGATTTTCGTTTGGGATAGGAGTATCTACTTTCCGATGCATTATTCCTTCACTACAGCATCCCTCGCTCTTTCACATTGACGAATTGACACAGAAATTGCGTCGCTATGAAATACTAAGGTTTATATGACTTCTGCTTCTAAATCGAGTAATGTTTCTATGGAAACGACAGAATTTTCTTTTGGGATACGAATATCTCCTTTCCGATCCACTATTCCTTCATTAGTGCATCCCTCACTCCCTCACATTGACGAATTCACAAAGAAATTGCGTCGCTATGAAATACTATGGGTTCTATGACATCTCGTTCTAAATCGAGTAACGTTTCTATGGAAACGACAGGCTTTTCTTTTGGGATACGAGTATCTCCATTCCGATGCACTATTCCGTCATTAGTGAATCCCTCGCTCCCTCACAATGGCGAATTAACACAGAAATTGTGTCGCTACAAAATACTATGGGTTCTATGACTTCTAATTCTAAAATGGAAAACGTCTCTATGGAAACTAAAAGGTTTTCTTTTGGTATACGAGTATCTCCGTTCCGATGCACTATTTCTTGTTTACTGCATCCCTCGCTCCCTAACATTGACGAATTAACACAGAAATTGCGGAGCTATGAAATACTATGGTTTCTATGACTTCTCCTTCTAAATCGAGTAAAGTTTCTATGGAAACGACAGGATTTTTTTTAGGGATACGAGTATCTCATTTCCGGCGCACTATTCCTTCTATCCTGCACCCCTTGATCCCTCACATTGATGAATTAAGACAGAAATTGCAGCGCTATGAAATGCTATGGGTTCTATGATTGCTCCTTCTAAATCGGGTAACGGTTCTATGGAAATGACAGGATTTAGTTTTGGGATAGGAGTATCTCCTTTCCGACGCACTATACCTTCTTTACTGCATCCCTCGCTCCCTCAAATTGACGAAGTAACACAGAAATCGCGTCGCTATGATATACTATGGGTCCTATGACATCTCCTTCTAAATCGAGTAACGTTTCCATGGAAACGACAGGATTTTCTTTTGGGATCGGAGTAACTCCTTTCCGATGCAGTATTCCTTCTTTACTGCATCCCTCGCTCCCTCAAATTGACGACTTGTCACAAAAATTGCGTCGCTATGAAATACTATGGGTTCTGTGACTTCTCCTTCTAAATCGAGCAACGTTTCTATGGAAACGACAGGATTTTCTTTTGGGATACGAGTATCTCCTCTCCGATGCACTTTTCCTTCTTTACTGCATCCCTCGCTCCCTCACATTGACGAATAAACACAAAAATTGCGTCGCTATGGAATACTATGGGTTCTATGACGTCTCCTTCTAAATCGAGTAACGGTTATATGGAAACGACAGGATTTTTTTTAGGGATACGAGTATCTCCTTTCCGATGCACTATTCCCTCTTTACTGCATCCCTCGCTCCCTCACTTTGATGAATTAACACAGAAATTGCGGCGCTATGAAATACTATGGGTTCTATGTGATCTCATAAGTCGAGTAACGTTCTATGGAAAATACAGGATTTTCTTTTGGGATACGAGTATCTCATTTCCGACGCACTATTGCATCTTTACTGTATAGCTCGCTCCCTCACATTGTTGAATTAACACAGAAATTGCGGTGCTATGAATTACTATGTGTTCTATGACTTCTCCTCCTAAATCGAGTAACGGTTATATGGAAACGACAGGATTTTTTTTAGGGATACGAGTATCTCCTTTCCGATGCACTATTCCCTCTTTACTGCATCCCTCGCTCCCTCACTTTGACGAATTGTCACTAATATTGCGTCGCTATGAAATACTATGGGTTCTATGACTTCACCTTTAAAATCGAGTAACGTTTCAATGGAAACGACAGGATTTTCTTTTGGGATACGAGTATCTCCTTTCCGACGAACTATTCGTTTTTTACTGCAACACTCGCCCCCCTACACATTGACGAATTAACATAGAAATTGCGTGCTATGATATACTATGGGATCTATGACTTCTCCTGCTAAATCCAGTCTCGTTTCTATGGAAACGACAGGATTATCCTTTGGGATACGAGTATCCCTTTTCCGATTCACTATTCGTTCTTTACTGCAACCCTCGCACCCTCACATTGACGAATTAACACAGAAATTGCGTCGCTATGCATTACTATGGGTTCTATGACTTCTCCTTTTAAATCGAGTAACGTTTCTATGGAAACGACAGGATTTAGTTTTGGGATACGAGTATCTCCTTTCCGATGCACTATTCGTTCTTTACTGCAGCCCACGCTCCCTCACATTGACGAATTAACACAGAAATTGCGTCGCTATGAAGTTCTATGGGTTCCATGACTTCTCCTTCTAAATCGAGTAACGTTTCTATGGAAACGACAGGATTTAGTTTTCGGATACGAGTATCTCCTTTCCGATGCACAATTCGTTCTTTACTGCAACCCTCGCTCCCTCACATTGACGAATTGACACAGAAATTGCGTCGCTATGAAATTCTATGGGTTCTATGACTTTCCCTTCTAAATCTAGTAACGTTTCTAAGGAAACGACAGGATTTAGTTTTCGGATACGAGTATCTCCTTTCCGATGCACAATTCGTTCTTTACTGCAACCCTCGGTCCCTCACATTGACGAATTGACACAGACATTGCGTCGCTACGAAATACTATGGGTTCTATGACTTCTCCTTCTAATTTGAGTTACAATTCTATGGAAACTACAGGATTTAGTATTGGGATACGATTATCACCTTTCCGATGCACTGTTCCTTCCTTACTGCATCCCTCGCTCCCTCACATTGGCGAATTAACACAGAATTTGCGTCGCTATGAAATATTATGGGTTCTATGTCTCTTCCTGCTAATTCGAGACTCGTTTCTATGGAAACGACAGGAACTTCTTTTGGGATACGAGTATATCCTTTCCGATGCACTATACGTTCTTTACTGCAACCCTGGCTCCCTCACATTAACGAATTAACACAGATATTGCGTCGCTATGAAATACTATGGGTTCCATGATTTCTCCTGCTAAATCGAGTCTCGTTTCAATGGAAACGACAGGATTTTCTTATGGGATACGAGTGTCTCCTTTCCGATTCACTATTCGTTCTTTACTGCAACCCTGGCTCACTCACATTGAAGAATTTACACAGAAATCGCGTCGCTATGAAATACTATGTATTCTATGAATTCTCCTTCTAAATAGAGTCTAGTTTCTATGGAAACGACAGGATTTTCATTTGGGATGTGAGTATCTCCTTTCTGATGCACTATTCGTTCTTTACTGCAACCCTCACTCCCTTACGTTGAGGAATTCACACAGAAATTGCGTCGCTATAAAATACTATGGGTTGTATGACTTCTCCTTCTAAATCGTGTAACATTTCTATGGAAACGACAGGATTCAGTTTTGGGATACGAGTATCTCCTTTCCGATGCACTGTTCCTACTTTACTGCATCCCTCGCTCCCTCACATTCAGGAATTTACTCTGATATTCCGTCGCTATGAAATACTATGGGTTCTATGACTTCTCCTGCTGAATCGAGTCGCGTTTCGATGGAAACGACAGGATTTAGTTTTGGGATACGAGTATCTCCTTTCCGATGCACTGTTCCTTCTTTACTGCAACCCCATCTCCCACACATCGACGAATTAACACAGAAATTGCGTCGCTATGAAATACTATGGGTTCTATGATTCGTCCTGCTAAATCGAGTCTAGTTTCTATGGAAACGACAGGATTTTCATTTGGGATGTGAGTATCTCCTTTCTGATGCACTATTCGTTCTTTACTGCAACCCTCACTCCCTTACGTTGAGGAATTCACACAGAAATTGCGTCGCTATAAAATACTATGGGTTGTATGACTTCTCCTTCTAAATCGTGTAACATTTCTATGGAAACGACAGGATTCAGTTTTGGGATACGAGTATCTCCTTTCCGATGCACTGTTCCTACTTTACTGCATCCCTCGCTCCCTCACATTCAGGAATTTACTCTGATATTCCGTCGCTATGAAATACTATGGGTTCTATGACTTCTCCTGCTGAATCGAGTCGCGTTTCGATGGAAACGACAGGATTTAGTTTTGGGATACGAGTATCTCCTTTCCGATGCACTATTCGATCTTTACTGCAACCCTCGCTCCCTCACATTGACGAATTAACACAGACATTACGTCACTATTAAATAATATGGGTTTTATGACTTCTCTTCCTAAATCGAGTCTCGTTTCTATTGAAACGAAAGGAATTTCTTTTGGGATTCGAGTATCTCCTTTCCGATGCACAATTCGTTCTTTACTGCAACCCTCGCTCCCTCACATTGACGAATGAACACAGAAATTGCGGTGCTATGAAACACTATGGGCCTATGACTTCTCCTGCTAAATCGAATCTCGTTTCTATGGAAACGACAGGATTTTCTTTTGGGATACGAGTATCTCCTTTCCGATGCACTATTCGTTCTTTACTGCAACCCTCGCCCCCTCACATGGACGAATTAACACAGAAATTGCGTCGCTATGAAATACTATGGGTTCCATGACTTCTCCTGCTAAATCGAGTACTGTTTCTATGGAAACGACAGGATTATCTTTTGGGATACGAGTATCTCCTTTCCGATGCACTATTCCTTCTTTACTGCATCCCTCGCTCCCTCACATTGACGAATTAAAGAAGAAATCGCGTCGCTATGAATTACTATGGGTTCTATAACTTCTCCTTGTAAATCGAGTGAGGTTTCTATGGAAACGACAGGATTTTCGTTTGGGATGGGACTATCTACTTTCCGATGCATTATTCCTTCACTACAGCATCTTTCGCTCTTTCACATTGACGAATTGACACAGAAACTGCGTCGCTATGAAATACTAAGGTTTATATGACTTCTGCTTCTAAATCGAGTAATGTTTCTATGGAAACGACAGAATTTTCTTTTTGGATACGAATATCTCCTTTCCGATCCACTATTCCTTCATTAGTGCATCCCTCACTCCCTCACATTGACGAATTCACACAGAAGTTGCGTCGCTATGAAATACTATGGGTTCTATGACTTCTCGTTCTAAATCGAGTAACGTTTCTATGGAAACGACAGGCTTTTCTTTTGGGATACGAGTATCTCCATTCCGATGCACTATTCCGTCATTAGTGAATCCCTCGCTCCCTCACAATGGCGAATTAACACAGAAATTGTGTCGCTACAAAATACTATGAGTTCTATGACTTCTAATTCTAAAATGAAAAACGTCTCTATGGAAACTACAAGGTTTTCTTTTGGTATACGAGTATCTCCATTCCGATGCACTATTTCTTGTTTACTGCATCCCTCGCTCCCTAACATTGACGAATTAACACAGAAATTGCGGAGCTATGAAGTACTATGGTTTCTATGACTTCTCCTCCTAAATCGAGTAACGTTTCTATGGAAACGACAGGATTTTTTTTAGGGATACGAGTATCTCATTTCCGGCGCACTATTCCTTCTATCCTGCATCCCTCGATCCCTCACATTGATGAATTAACACAGAAATTGCAGCGCTATGAAATGCTATGTGTTCTATGATTTCTCCTTCTAAATCGAGTAACGGTTCTATGGAAATGACAGGATTTAGTTTTGGGATAGGAGTATCTCCTTTCCGACGCACTATTCCTTCTCTACTGCAACCCTCGCTCCTTCAAATTGACGAATCAACACAGAAATCGCGTCGCTATGATATACTATGGGTTCTATGACATATCCTTCTAAATCGAGTAACGTTTCCATGGAAACGACAGGATTTTCTTTTGGGATCGGAGTAACTCCTTTAAGATGCAGTATTCCTTCTTTACTGCATCTCTCGCTCCCTCAAATTGACGAATTGTCACAAAAATTGCGTCGCTATGAAATACTATGGGTTCTGTGACTTTTCCTTCTAAATCGAGCAATATTTCTATGGAAACGACAGGATTTTCTTTTGGGATACGAGTATCTCCTCTCCGATGCACTTTTCCTTCTTTACTGCATCCCTCGCTCCCTCACATTGACGAATGAACACAAAAATTGCATCGCTTAGAAATACTACGGGTTCTATGACGTCTCCCTCTAAATCGAGTAACGTTTCTGTGGAAACGGCAGCATTTTCTTTTGGGATACGAGTATCTCCTTTCCGATGCACTGTTCCTTCTTTACTGCATCCCCCGCTTCCTCACATTGACGAATTAACACAGAAATGGCGTCGCTATGAAATACTATGGGTTCTATGACTTCTCCTTCTAAATCGAGTAACGTATCTATAGAAACGACAGAATAAAGTTTTGGGATACGAGTATCTCCTTTCCGAAGCACTGTTCCTTCTTTACTGCAACCCCATCCCCCACACATCGACGAATTAACACAGAAATTGCGTCGCTATGAAATACTATGGGTTCTATGATTTGTCCTGCTAAATCGAGTCTCGTTTCTATGGAAACGACAGGATTTTCTTTTGGGATGCGAGTATCTCCTTTCTGATGCACTATTCGTTCTTTACTGCAACCCTCGCTCCCTTACATTGAGGAATTCACACAGAAATTGCGTCGCTATGAAATACTATGGGTTCTATGACTTCTCCTTCTAAATCGTGTAACATTTCTATGGAAACGACAGGATTCAGTTTTGGGATACGAGTATCTCCTTTCCGATGCACTGTTCCTACTTTACTGCATCCCTCGCTCCCTCACATTGAGGAATTTACTCAGATATTCCGTCGCTATGAAATACTATGGGTTCTATGACTTCTTCTTCTAAATCGAGTAGCGTTTCTATGGAAACGACAGGATCTAGTTTTGGGATACGTGTATCTCCTTGACGATGCGCTATTCGTTCTTTACTGTGACCCTCGCTTCCTCACATTGACGAATTAACACAGAAATTGCTTCGCCCATGAAATACCATGGGTTCTATGACTTCTCCTGCTAAATCGAGTTTCGTTTCTATGGAAACGACAGGATTGTCTTTTGGGATGCGAGTATCTCCTTTCCGATGCACTATTGGTTTTGTACTGCAACCATCGCTCCCTGACATTGACGAATTAACGCAGAAATTGCGTCACTATGAAATACTGTGGGTTCTGTGAATTCTCCCTCTAGATCGAGAAAAGTTTCTATGGAAACGACAGGATTTAGTTTTGGGATACGAGTATCTCATTTCCGATGCACTATTTGTTCTTTACTGCAACCCTCGCTCCCTCACATTGACGAATTCACACAGAAATTGCGTCGCTATGAAATACTATAGGTTCTACGACTTCTCCTGCTACATCGGGTCTCGTTTCTATGGGAGCGACAAGATTTTCTTTTGGGGTTACGAGTATCTCCTTTCCGATGCACTATTCATTCTTTACTGCAACCCACACTCCCTCACGTTGACGAATTAACACAGATATTGCGTGGCTATGAAATACTATGGGTTCTACGAATTCACCTTCTAAATCGAGTAACGTTTCAATGGAATTGACAGGATTTAGTTTTTGGATACGAGTATCTGCTTTCCGATGCACTATTCGTCCTTTTCTGCAACCCTCGCTCGCTCACATTGACGAATAACACAGATATTGCGTCGCTATGAAATACTATGGGTTCTACGACTACTCCCTCTAAATAGAGTAACGTTTCTATGGAAACGTCAGGATTTAGTTTTGGGATACGAGTATCTCCTATCCGATGCAGTACTCGTTCTTTACTCCACTCCTTGCTTGCCCACATTGACGAATTAACACGAAATTGCGTCGCTATGAAATACTATAAGTTCAATGACTTCTACTCCTAAATCGAGTCTCGTTCTTGTGGGAACGTCAGGATTTAATTTTGGGATACGAGTATCTCCTTTCTGATGCACTATTCTTTCTTTACTGCAACCCTCGCCCCCTCACATTGACGAATTAACACAGAAATTGCGTAGCTATGAAATACTGTGGGTTCTATGACTTCTCCTTCTAAATCGAGGATTGTCTCTATGGAAACAACAGGATTTCCTTTTGGGATACGAGTATCGCCTTTCCGATGCACTATTCGTTCTTTACTGCAACCCTCGCTCCCTCACATTGACGAATTAACACAGAAATGGCGTCGCCATGAAATACTATGGGTTCTATGACTTCTCCTGCAAAATCGAGTCTCGTTTCTATGGAAACGACAGGATTTTCTTTTGGGATACGAGTATCTTCTCTCCGATGCACTATTCGTTCTTTACTGCAACCCTCGCTTCTTCACATTGAGGAATTAACACAGAAATTGCGTCGCTATGAATTACTATGTGTTCAATGACTTCTCCTCCTAAATTGTGTCTCGTTTCTATGGAAACGACAGGATTTTCTTTTGGGTTACGAGTATCGCCTTTCCGATCCACTATTCGTTCTTTACTGCAACCCTCGCACCCTCACATTGACGAATTAACACAGAAATTGCGTCGCTATGAAATACTATGGGTTTCTATGACTTCTCGTTCTAAATCAAGTAACGTTTCTATGGAAACAACAGGATTTAGTTTTGGGATACGAGTATCTCCTTTCCGATGCACTATTCGTTCTTTACTGAAACCCTCATCCCCTCACATTGACGAATTAACACAGAAATTGCGTAGCTATGAAATACTATGGGTTCTATGACTTCTCCTTCTAAATCGAGGATTGTTTCTATGGAAACTACAGGATTTCCTTTTGGGATACGAGTATCGCCTTTCCGATGCACTATTCGTTCTTTACTGCAACCCTCGCTCCCTCACATTGACGAATTAACACAGAAATGGCGTCGCCATGAAATACTATGGGTTCTATGACTTCTCCTGCAAAATCGAGTCTCGTTTCTATGGAAACGACAGGATTTTCTTTTGGGATACGAGTATCTTCTTTCCGATGCACTATTCGTTCTTTACTGCAACCCTCGCTTCTTCACATTGACGAATTAACACAGAAATTGCGTCGCTATGAAATACCATGGGTTCCATGAATTCTCTTTCTAAATCGAGTAACGTGTCTATGGAAACGACAGGAATTAGTTCTGGGAGACGAGTAAGTCCATTCCGATGCACTATTCGTCCTTTTCCGCAACCCTCGCTCGCTCACATTGACGAAGAAACACAGTAATTGCGTCGCTGTGAAATACTATGGGGTCTATGACTTCTCCGTCTAAATCGAGTAACGTTTCTATGGAAACGGCAGGATTTAGTTTTGGGATTCGAGTATCTCCTTTCCGATGCACTATTCGTTCTTAACTGCAACCCTCGCTCCCTCACATTGACGAATTAACACACAAATTGCGTCGCTATGGAATACTATGATTTCTATGACTTGTCCTGCTAAATCGAGTCTCGTTTCAATTGAAACGACAGGATTTTCTTTTGGGATACGAGTTTCTACTTTCCGATGCACTATTCGTGCTTCACTGCAACCCTTGCTCCCTCACATTGACGAATTAACACAGAAATTGCGTCGCTATGAAATACAATGGGTTCCATGAATTCTCCTTGTAATTCGAGTAACGTTTCTATGGAAACGACGGGATTTAGTTTTGGGATACGAGTATCTCCTTTCCGATGCACTATTCGTCCTTTTCTGCAACCCTCGCTCGCTCACATTGACGAATTAAGACAGAAATATCGTCGCTAAGAAATACTATGGGTTCTATGACTTCACCTTTAAAATCGAGTCGCACTTCTATGGAAACGACAGGATTTAGTATTGGGATACGAGTATCTCCTTTCCGATGGACTATTCGTCCCTTTCTGCAACCCTCGCTCGCTCACATTGACGAATAAACACAGTAACTGCGTCGCTGTGAAATACTATGGGTTCTATGACTTCTCCTTCTAAATCGAGTAACGTTTGTATGGAAACGACAGGATTTTCTCTTTCGATACGAGTATCTCCTTTCCGATGCACAATTCGTTCTTTACTGCAACCCTCGCTCCCCCACATTGACGATTTAACACCGAAATAGCGTCGCTATGAAATACTATGGGTTCTATGACTTCTCCGTCTAAATCGAGTAACGTTTGTATAGAAACGACAGGATTTTCTTTAGGGATACGTGTATCTCCTTTCTGATGCACTATTCGTTCTTTACTGCAACCCTCGCTCCCCACATTGACGAATTAACACAGAAGTTGCATCGCTATTAAATACTATGGGTTTCTATGACTTCTCGTTCTAAATCAAGTAACGTTTCTATGGAAACCACAGGATTTAGTTTTGGGATACGAGTAACTCATTTCCGATGCACTATTCGTTCTTTACTGCAACCCTCACCCCCTCACATTGACGAATTAACACAGAAATTGCGTAGCTATGAGATACTATGGGTTCCATGAATTCTCTTTCTAAATCGAGTAACGTTTCTATGGAAACGACAGGATTTAGTTCTGGGAGACGAGTAACTCCATTCCGATGCACTATTCGTCCTTTTCCGCAAACCTCGCTAGCTCACATTGACGAAGAAACACAGTAATTGCGTCGCTGTGAAATACTATGGGTTGTATGACTTCTCCTTCTAAATCGAGTAAGGTTTCTATGGAAACGGCAGGATTTAGTTTTGGGATACGAGTATCTCCTTTCCGATGCACTATTCGTTCTTTACTGCAACCCCATCTCCCTAACATTACGAATTAACACTGAATTTGCGTCGCTATGAAATACTATCTGTCCTTCGACTTCTCCTGCTGAATCGAGTCTCGTTTCGAGGGAAACGACAGGATTTAGTTTTGGGATACGAGTATCTCCTTTCCGATGCACTACTCGTCCATTTCTGCAACCCTCGCTCGCTCACATTGACGAATTAAGACAGAAATAGCGTCGCTAAGAAATACTATGGGTTCTATGACTTCTCCTTCTAAATCGAGTAACGTTTCTATGGAAACGATTGGATTTCCTATTGGGATACGAGTATCTCCTTTCCGATGCACTATTCGTTCTCTACTGGAACCCTCGCTCCCTCACATTGACGAATTAACACAGAAATTGCGTCGCCATGAAATACTATGTGTTCTATGAATTCTCCTTCTAAATAGAGTAACGTTTCTATGCAAACGACAGGATTTAGGTTTGGGATACGAGTACCTCCTTTCCGATGCACTATTCGTTCTTTACTGCAACCCTCGCTCCCCCACATTGATGAATTAACACAGAAGTTTCGTCGCTATGAAATACTATGGGTTTCTATGACTTCTCGTTCTAAATCAAGTTTCCATAGAAACGACAGGATTTAGTTTTGGGATACGAGTATCTCTTTTCCGATGCACTATTCGTTCTTTACTGCAACCCTCGCTCCCTCACATTGACGAATTAACACTGAAAATGCGTAGCTATGAAATACTATGGGTTCTATGACATCTCCTTCTAAATCGAGTAACGTTTCGATGGAAACGATTGGATTTCCTATTGGGATACGAGTATCTCCTTTCCGATGCACTATTCGTTCTTTACTGGAACCCTCGCTCCCTCACATTGACGAATTAACAGAGAAATTGCGTCGCCATGAAATACTATGTGTTCTATGAATTCTCCTTCTAAATAGAGTAACGTTTCTATGGAAACGACAGGATTTAGGTTTGGGATACGAGTATCTCCTTTCCGATGCACTGTTCCTTCTTTACTGCATGCCTCGCTTCCTCACATTGACAAATTAACACAGAAATTGCGTCGCTATGAAATACTATGGTTTCTAAGACTTCTCCTGCTAAATCGAGTCTCGTTTCTATGGAAACGACAGGATTTTCTTTTGGGATACAAGTATCTTTTTTCCGATGCACTATTCGATCTTTACTGCAACTCTCGCTCCCTTATATTGACGAATAAACACAGAAAATGCGTCGCTATGAAATTCTATGGGTTCTATGACTTCTCCTTCTAAATCGAGTAACGTATCTATAGAAACGACAGGATTTAGTTTTGGGATACGAGTATCTCCTTTGCGAAGCACTGTTCCTTCTTTACTGCAACCCCATCTCCCTCACATTGACGAATAAACACAGAAATTGCGTCGCTATGAAATACTATCTGTTCCTTGACTTCTCCTGCTGAATCGAGTCTCGTTCCGATGGACACGACTGGATTTTCTTTTGGGATACGAGTATGTCCTTTCCGAAGTACTATTCACTCTTTACTGCAACCCACGCTCCCTCACATTGACGAATTAACACAGAAATTGCGTCGCTATGAAATACTATTTGTTCCATGACTTCTCCTTCTAAATTGAGTAACGTTTCTATGGCAACGAAAGGATTTTCTTTTGGGATACGAGTATCTCCTTTCCGATGCACTTTTCCTTCTTTACTGCATTCCTCGCTCACACATTGACCAATTAACACTGAAATTGCGTCGCTATTAAATACTATGAGTTCTATGACTTCTCCTTCTAAATCGAGTAACGTTTCTATGGGAGCGACAGGATTTCCTTTTGGGATACGAGTATCTCCTTTCCGATGCACTATTCATTCTTTACTGCAACTCTCGCTCCATCACGTTGACGAATTAACACAGAAATTGCGTGGCTAAGAAATACTATGGGTTCTATGAATTCACCTTCTACATCGAGTAACGTTTCAATGGAATTGACAGGATTTAGTTTTGGGATACGAGTATCAACTTTCCGATGCACTTTTCGTCTTTTTCTTCAACCCTCGCTCTTTCACATTGAGGAATAACACAGATATTGCGTCGTTATGAAATACTATGGGTTCTATGACTTCTCCTTCAAAATAGAGTAACGTTTCCATGGAAACGACAAGATTTCTTTTTGGGATTCGAGTATCTCCTATCTGATGCACTATTCGTTCTTTACTGCAACCCCTGCTTGTTCACATTGACGAATTAACACAGAAATTGCGTCGCTATGCAATACTATAAGTTCAATGACTTCTCCTCCTAAACCGAGTCTCGTTTCTATGGGAACGACAGGATTTTCTTTTTGGTTACGAGTATCGCCTTTCCGATGCACTATTCGTTCGTTACTGCAACCCTCGCTCCCTCACAGAACGAATTAACACAGAAATTGCGTTGGTGTTAAATACTATGTGTCTTATGAATACTCCTTCTGAATAGAGTAACGTTTCTATGGAAACGACAGGATTTAGGTTTGGGATAAGAGTAACTCCTTTCCGATGCACTGTTCTTTCTTTACAGCATCCTTCGCTTCCTCACATTGACGAATTAACACAGAAATTGCGTCGCTATGAAATACTATGATTTCTATGACTTGTCCTGCTAAATCGAGTCCCGTTTCTATGGAAACAAGACGATTTTCTTTTGGGATACGAGTTTCTACTTTCCGATGCACTATTCGTGCTTCACTTTAACCCTCGCTCCCTCACATTGACGAATTAACACAGAAATTGCGTCGCTCTGATATACTATGTGTTCCATGAAGTCTCCTTCTAATTCGAGTAGCGTTTCTATGGAAACGACAGGATTTAGTTTTGGGAGACGAGTATCTCCTTTCCGATGCACTATCCGTCCTTTTCTGCAACCCTCGCTTGCTCACATTGACGAATAAACACAGTAATTGCGTCGCTGTGAAATACTATAGGTTCTATGGCTTCTCCTTCTGAATCGAGTAACGTTTTTATGGAAACGGCTGGATTTAGTTTCGGGATACGAGTACCTCCTTTCCGATGCGCTATTCGTTCTTTACTGCAACCCTCGCTCCCTCACATTGACGAATTAACACAGAAATAGCGTCGCTATGAAATACAATGGGTTCTATGACTTCTCCTTCTAAATCGAGTAACGTATCTATAGAAACGACAGGATTTAGTTTCGGGATACGACTATCTCCTTTCCGATGCACTGTTCCTTCTTTACTGCAACCCCATCTCCCTCACATTGACGAATTAACACAGAATTTGCGTCGCTATGAAATACTATGTGTCCTTTGATTTCTTCTGCTGAATAGAGTCTCGTTTCGATGGTAACGACAGGATTTAGTTTTGGGATACGAGTATCTCCTTTCCGATGCACTATTCGTCCTTTTCTGCAACCCTCGCTCGCTCACATTGACGAATCAACACAGTAATTGCGTCGCTGTGAAATACTATGGGTTCTATGACTTCTCCTTCTAAATCGAGTAACGTTTGTATGGAAGCGACAGGATTTTCTTTTTCGATACGAGTATCTCCTTTCCGATGCACTATTCGTTCTTTACTGCAACCCTCGCTCCCCCACATTGACGAATTAACACAGAAGTTGCGTCGCTATGAAATACTATGGGTTCTATGACTTCTCCTTCTAAATCGAGTAACGTCTCTATGGAAACGACAGGATTTAGTTTTGGGATACGAGTATCTCCTTTCCGATGCACTATTCATTCTTCACTGCAACCCTCGCTCCCTCACATTGACGGATTAACACAGAAATTGCGTAGCTATGAAATACTATGGGTTCTATGACTTCTCCTTCTAAATCGAGTAACGTTTCTATGGAAACGACAGGCTTTCCTTTTGGGATACGAGTATCTCCTTTCCGATGCACTATTCGTTCTTTACTGGAACCCTCGCTCCC
This sequence comes from Schistocerca americana, assembly GCF_021461395.2. Classification (NCBI taxonomy): domain Eukaryota; kingdom Metazoa; phylum Arthropoda; class Insecta; order Orthoptera; family Acrididae; genus Schistocerca; species Schistocerca americana. The sequence goes on from NC_060123.1 coordinate 721,043,135, forward strand.
TCACATTGACGAATTAACACAGAAATTGCGTCGCCATGAAATACTATGTGTTCTATGAATTCTTCTTCTAAATAGAGTAACGTTTCTATGGAAACGACAGGATTTAGGTTCTGGATACGAGTATCTCTTTTCCGATGCACTGTTACTTCTTTACTGCATGCCTCGCTTCCTCACATTGACGAATTAACACAGAAATTGCGTCGCTATGATATACTATGGTTTCTATGACTTCTCCTGCTAAATCGAGTCTCGTTTCTATGGAAACGAAAGGATTTTCTTTTGGGATACGAGTATCTCCTTTCCGATGCACTATTCGTTCTTTACTGCAACCCTCGTTCCCTCACATTGACGAATTAACGCAGAAATTGCGTCGCCATGTAATACTATGTGTTCTATGAATTCTCCTTCTAAATAGAGTAACGTTTCTATGGATACGACAGGATTTAGGTTTGGGATACGAGTATCTCCTTTCCGATGCACTGTTACTTCTTTACTGCATGCCTCGCTTCCTCACATTGACGAATTAACACAGAAATTGCGTCGCTATGAAATACTATGGTTTCTATGACTTCTCCTTCTAAATAGAGTCTCGTTTCTATGGAAACGACAGGATGTAGTTTTGGATACGAGTATCTCCATACCGATGCACAATTCGTTCTTTACTGCAACCCTCGCTTCCTCACATTGACGAATTAATACAGAAATTGCGTCGCTATGAAATACTATGTGTTCAATGACTTCACCTCCTTAATCGAGTCTCGTTTCTATGGAAACGATAGGATTTTCTTTTGGGATACGAGTAACTCCTTTCCGATGCACTATTCGTTCTTTACTTCAACCGTCGCTCCCTCACATTGACCAATTAACACAGAAATTGCGTCGCTAAGATATACTATGGGCTCTATGACTTCTCCTTCTAATTCGTGTAGCGGTTCAATGGCAACGACAAGATTTTCTTCAGAAATACGAGAATCTCCTTTCCATTGCACTATTCGTTCTATACTGCAACCCCATCTCCCTCACATTGACGAATAAACACAGAAATTGTGTCGCTATGAAATACTATCTGTTCTTTGACTTCTCCTGCTGAATCGAGTCTCGTTTCGATGGACACGACAGGATTTTCTTTAGGGATACGAGTATGTCCTTTCCGATGTACTATTCACTCTTTACTGCAACCCACGCACACTCACATTGACGAATTGACACAGAAATTTCGTCGCTATAAAATACTATGTGTTCCATGACTTCTCCTTCTAAATCGAGTAACGTATCTATGGCAACGACAGGATTTTCTTTTGGGATACGAGTATCTCCTTTCCGATGCACTTTTCCTTCTTTACTGCATTCCTCGCTCTCACATTGACAAATTAACACTGAAATTACGTCGCTATGAAATACTATGTGTTCTATGACTTCTCCTTCTAAGTCGAGTTACGTTTCTATGGAAACGACAGCATTTAGTATTGGGATACGAGTATCTTCTTTCCGATGCACTATTCGATCTTTACTGCAACCCTCGCTTCCTCACATTGACGAATTAACACTGAAATATGCGTCGCTATGAAATACTATGGGTTCAATGACTTCTCCTCCTTAATAGAGTTTCGTTTCTATGGAAACGAAAGGTTTTCTTTTGGGATACGAGTAACTCCTTTCCGATGCACTATTCGTTCTTTACTTCAACCTTCGCTCCCTCACATTGACGAATTAACACAGAAATTGCGTCGCTAAGAAATACTATGGGTTCCATGAATTCTCCCTATAAATCGAGTAGCGTTTCTATGGAAACGACAGGATTTAGTTTTGGGAGACGAGTATCTCCTTTCCGATGCACTATTCGTCCTTTTCTGCAACCCTCGCTCGCTCACATTGACGAATAAACACAGAAATAGCGTCGCTGTGAAATACTATGGGTTCGATGACTTCTCTTTATAAATCGAGTCTCGTTTCTATGGAAACGACAGGATTTAGTTTTAGGATACGAGTATCTCCTTTCAGATGCACTATTCGTCCTTTTCTGCAACCCTCGCTCGCTCACATTGACGAATAAACTCAGTAATTGCGTCGCTGTGAAATACTATGGGTTCTATGACTTCTCCTTCTAAATCGAGTAACGTTTGTATGGAAACGACAGGATTTTCTTTTTCGATACGAGTATCTCCTTTCCGATGCACTATACGTTCTTTACTGCAACCCTCGCTCCCCCACATTGACGAATTAACACAGAAGTTGCGTCGCTATGATATACTATGGGTTCTATGACTTCTCCTTCTAAATCGAGTAACGTTTCTATGGAAATGACAGGATTTAGTTTTGGGATACGAGTATCTCCTTTCCGATGCACTATTCGTTCTTTACTGCAACCCTCGCTCCCTCACATTGACGAATTAACACAGAAATTGCGTAGCTATGAAATACTATGGGTTCTATGACTTCTCCTTCTAAATCGAGTAACGTTTCTATGGAAACGACAGGATTTCCTTTTGGGATACGAGTATCTCCTTTCCGATGCACTATTCGTTCTTAACTGCAACCCTCGCTCCCTCACATTGACGAATTAACACAGAAATTGCGTCGCCATGAAATACTATGTGTTCTATGAATTCTCCTTCTAAATAGAGTAACGTTTCTATAGAAACGACAGGATTTAGGTTCTGGATACGAGTATCTCCTTTCCGATGCACTGTTACTTCTTTACTGCGTGCCTCGCTTCCTCACATTGAGGAATTAACATAGCAATTGCGTCGCTATGAAATACTATGGTTTCTATGACTTCTCCTGCTAAATCGAGTCTCGTTTCTATGGAAACGACAGGATTTTCTTTTGGGATACGAGTATCTCCTTTCCGATGCACTATTCGTTCCTTACTGAAACCCTCGCTCCCTCACATTGACGAATTAACACAGATATTGCGTCGCCATGAAATACTATGTGTTCTATGAATTCTCCTTCTAAATAGAGTAACGTTTCTATGGAAACGACAGTATTTATTTTAGGATACGAGTATCTCCATACCGATGCACAATTCGTTCTTTACTGCAACCCTCGCTTCCTCACAGTGACGAATTAACACAGAAATTGCGTCGCTATGAAATACTATGTGTTCAATGACTTCACCTCCTTAATCGAGTCTTGTTTCTATGGAAACGATAGGATTTTCTTTTGGGATACAAGTAACTCCTTTCCGATGCACTATTCGTTCTTTACTTCAACCGTCGCTCCCTCACATTGACCAATTAACACAGAAATTGCGTCGCTAAGATATACTATGGGCTCTATGACTTCTCCTTCTAATTCGTGTAGCGGTTCAATGGCAACGACAAGATTTTCTTCAGAAATACGAGAATCTCCTTTCCGATGCACTTTTCCTTCTTTACTGCATTCCTCGCTCTCACATTGACGAATTAACACTGAAATTGCGTCGATATGAAATACTATGTGTTCTATGATTTCTCCTTCTAAGTCGAGTAATGTTTCTATTGAAACGACAGGATTTAGTTTTGGAATACGAGTATCTCCTTTCCGATGCACTATTCGTCCTTTTCTGCAACTCTCGCTTGCTCACATTGACGAAATAACACAGAAATTGCGTCGCTATGATATACTATGGGTTCAATGACTTCTCCTCCTAAATCGAGTCTCGTTTCTATGGAAACGACAGGATTATCTTTTGGGATACGAGTAACTCCTTTCCGATGCACTATTCGTTCTTTACTGCAACCCTCGCTCGCTCACATTGACGAATAACACAGATTTCGCGTCGCTATGATATACTATGGGTTCAATGACTTCTCCTCCTAAATCGAGTCTCGTTTCTATGGAAACGACAGAATTATCTTTTGGGATACGAGTAACTCCTTTCCGATGCACTATTCGTCCTTTTCTGCAACCCTCGCTCGCTCACATTGACGAATAAACACAGTAATTGCGTCGCTGTGAAATACTATGGGTTCTATAACTTGTTCTTCTAAATCGAGTAACGTTTGTATGGAAACGACAGGATTTTCTTTTGGGATACGAGTATCTCCTTTCCGATGCACTATTCGTTCTTTACTGCAAACCTCAGTCCCCCACATTGACGAACTGACACAGAAGTTGCGTCGCTATGAAATACTATGGGTTTCTATGACTTCTCGTACTAAATCTAGTAACGTTTCTATGGAAACGACAGGATTTAGTTTTGGGATACGAGTATCTCCTTTCCGATGCACTATTCGTTCTTTACAGCAACACTCGCTCCCTCACATTGACGAATTAACACAGAAATTGCGTCGCCATCAAATGCTAAGGGTTCAATGAATTCTTCTTCTAAATCGAGTAACGTTTCTATGGAAACGAAAGGATTTAGTTTTGGGATACTAGTACCTCCTTTCCGATGCACTATTCGTTCTTAACTGCAACCCTCGCTTCCTCACATTGACGAACTAACACTGAAATTGCGTCGCTATGAAATACTATGGGTTCAATGACTTCTCCTCCTTAATAGTGTCTCGTTTATATGGAAACGAAAGGATTTTCTTTTGGGATACGAGTAGCTCCTTTCCGATGCACTATTCGTTCTTTACATCAACCTTCGCTCCCTGACATTGACGAATTAACACAGAAATTGCGTCGCTAAGAAATACTATGGGTTCTATGATCTCTCCTTCTAGTTCGTGTAACGATTCAATGGGAACGACAAGATTTTCTTTTGGGATACGAGAATCTCTTTTCCGATGCACTATTCGTTCTATACTCCAACCCATGCTCCCCCACATTGACGAATTAACACAGAGTTTGGGTCGCTATGACATACTAAGGGTTCTGTGACTTCTCCTCCTAAATCAAGTAACGTTTCTATGGAAACGACAGGATTTACATTTTGGATACGAGTATCTCCATTCCGATGCACTATTCGGTCTTTACAGCAACCCTCGCTCACTCACATTCACGAATTAACACAGAAATTGCGTCGCTATGAAATACTATCTGTTCTTTGACTTCTCGTGCTGAATCGAGTCTCGTTTCGATGGGCACGACAGGATTTTCTTTTGGGATACGACTATGTCCTTTCCGATGTACTATTCACTCTTTACTGCAACCCACGCTCCCTCACATTGACGAATTAACACTGAAAATGCGTCGCTATGAAATACTATTTGTTCCATGACTTCTCCATCTAAATCGTGTAACGTTTCTATGGCAACGGCAGGATTTTATTTTGGGATACGAGAATCTCCTTTCCGATGCACTATTCGATCTTTACTGCAACGCTCACTCCCTCATATTGACGAATTAACGCAGAAAATGCGTCGCTTTGAAATACTATGGGTTCTATGACTTCTCCTGCTAAATCGAGTAACGTTTCTATGGAAACGACAGGATTTAGTTTTGGGATACGAGTATATGCTTTCCGATGCACTGTTCCTTCTTTACTGCAACCCCATCTCCCTCACATTGACGAATAAACACAGAAATTGCGTCGCTATGAAATACTATCTGTTCTTTGACTTCTCCTGCTGAATCGAGTCTCGTTTCGATGTACACGACAGGATTTTCTTTTGGGATACGAGTATCTCCTTTCCGATGCACTATTCATTCTTTACTGCAACCCTCGCTCCATCACGTTGACGAATTAACACAGAAATTGCATGGCTAAGAAATACTGTGGGTTCTATGAATTCACCTTCTACATTGAGTAACGTTTCAATGGAATTGACAGGATTTAGTTTTGGGATACGAGTATCTCCATTCCGATGCACTATTCGTCCTTTTCTGCAACCCTCGCTCTTTCACATTGACGAATAACACAGATATTGCGTCGTTATGAAATACTATGGGTTCTATGACTTCTCCTTCTAAATAGAGCAACGTTTCTATGGAAACGACAAGATTTCGTTTTGGGATACGAGTATATCCTATCCGATGCACTATTCGTTCTTTACTGTAACCCCTGCTTGCTCACATTGACGAATTAACACAGAAATTGCGTCGCTATGAAATACTATAAGTTCAATGGCTTCTCCTCCTAAATCAAGTCTCGTTTCTATGGGAACTACAGGATTATCTTTTTGGTTACGAGTATCGCCTTTCCGATGCACTATTCGTTCTTTACTGCAACCCTCGCTCCCTCACATAACGAATTAACACAGAAATTGCGTTGGTATGAAATACAATGTGTCCTATGAATACTCCTTCTGAATAGAGTAACGTTTCTATGGAAACGACAGGATTTAGGTTTGGGATAACACTAACTCCTTTCCGATGCACTGTTCCTTCTTTACAGCATCCTTCGCTTCCTCACATTGACGAATTAACACAGAAATTGCGTCGCTATGAAATACTATGATTTCTATGACTTGTCCTGCTAAATCGAGTCCCGTTTCAATGGAAACGAGAGGATCTTCTTTTGGGATACGAGTTTCTACTTTCCGATGCACTATTCGTGCTTCACTTTAACCCTCGCTCCCTCACATTGACGAATTAACACAGAAATTGCGTCGCTATGAAATACTATGGGTTCCATGAATTCTCCTTCTAAATCGAGTAGCGTTTCTATGGAAACGACAGGATTTAGTTTTGGGAGACGAGTATCTCCTTTCCGATGCACTATTCGACCTTTTCTGCAACCCACGCTCGCTCACATTGACGAGTAAACACAGTAATTGCGTCGCTGTGCGATACTATGGGTTCTATGGCTTCTCCTTCTAAATCGAGTAACGTTTCTATGGAAACGGCTGGATTTGGCTTTGGGATACGAGTATCTCCTTTCCGATGCACTATTTGTTCATTACTGCAACCCTCGCTCCCTCACATTGACGAATTATCACAGAAATAGCGTCGCTATGAAATACAATGGGTTCTATGACTTCTCCTTCTAAATCGAGTAACGTATCTATAGAAACGACAGGATTTAGTTTCGGGATACGACTATCTCCTTTCCGATGCACTGTTCCTTCTTTACTGCAACCCCATCTCCCTCACATTGACGAATTAACACAGAATTTGCGTCGCTATGAAATACTATGTGTCCTTTGATTTTTTCTGCTGAATAGAGTCTCTTTTCGATGGTAACGACAGGATTTACTTTTGGGATACGAGTATCTCCTTTCCGATGCACTATTCGTCCTTTTCTGCAACCCTCGCTCGCTCACATTGACGAATAAACACAGTAATTGCGTCGCTGTGAAATACTATGGGTTCTATGGCTTCTCCTTCTAAATCGAGTAACGTTTGTATGGAAACGACAGGATTTTCTTTTTCGATACGAGTATCTCCTTTCCGATGCTCTATTCGTTCTTTACTGCAACCCTCGCTCCCCCACATTGACGAATTAACACAGAAGTTGCGTCGCTATGAAATACTATGGGTTCTATGACTTCTCCTTCTAAATCGAGTAACGTTTCTGTGGAAACGACAAGATTTAGTTTTGGGATACGAGTATCTCCTTTCCGATGCACTATTCGTTCTTTACTGCAACCCTCGCTCCCTCACATTGACGAATTAACACAGAAATTGCGTAGCTATGAAATACTATGGGTTCTATGACTTCTCCTTCTAAATCGAGTAACGTTTGTATGGAAACGACAGGATTTTCTTTTTCGATACGAGTATCTTCTTTCCGATGCACTATTCGTTCTTTACTGCAACCCTCGCTCCATCACATTGACGAATTAACACAGAAGTTGCGTCGCTATGAAATACTATGGGTTCTATGACTTCTCCTTCTAAATCGAGTAACGTTTCTGTGGAAACGACAGGATTTAGTTTTGGGATACGAGTATCTCCTTTCCGATGCACTATTCGTTCTTTACTGCAACCCTCGCTCCCCCACATTGACGAATTAACACAGAAATTGCGTCGCTATGAAATACTATGGGTTCTATGACTTCTCCTTCTAAATCGAGTAACGTTTCTGTGGAAACGACAGGATTTAGTTTTGGGATACGAGTATCTCCTTTCCGATGCACTTTTCCTTCTTTACTGCATTCCTCGCTCTCACATTGACGAATTAACACTGAAATTGCGTCGCTATTAAATACTATGGGTTCTATGACTTCTCCCTCTAAATCGAGTAACGTTTCTATGGAAACGACAGGATTTAGTTTTGGAATACGAGTATCTCCTATCCGATGCACTTTTCCTTCTTTATTGCATTCCTCGCTCTCACATTGACCAATTAACACCGAAATTGCGTCGCTATTAAATACTATGGGTTCTATGACTTCTCCTTCTAGATCGAGGAACGTTTCTATGGAAACGACAGGATTTAGTTTTGGGGTACGAGTATATCCTTTCCGATGCACTATTCGTTCTTTTCTGCAACCCTCGCACGCTCACTTTGACGAATAACACAGACGTTGCGTCGCTATGAAATAGTATGTGTGTTTCGACTTCTCCTTCTAAATCGAGTAACGTTTCTATGGAAACGACACGATTTAGTTTTGGGATACGAGTATCTCCTTTCCGATGCACTGTTCCTTCTTTACTGCAACCCCATCTCATTCACATTGACGAATTAACAAAGAATGTGCGTCGCTATGAAATACTATCTGTCCTTTGACGTTTCTTGCTGAATCAAGTCTTGTTTCGATGGAAACGACATGTTTTAGTTTTGGGATACGACTATCTCCTTTCCGGTGCACTATTCGTCCTTTTCAGCAACCCTCGCTCGCTCACATTGACGAATTAACACAGAAATAGCGTCGCTAAGAAATACTATGGGTTCTATGACATCTCCTTATAGATCGAGTCTCGTTTCTATGGAAACGACAGGATTTAATATTGGGATACGAGTATCTCCTTTCCGATGCACTATTCGTCCTTTTCTGCAACCCTCGCTCGCTCACATTGACGAATAAACACAGTAATTGCGTCGCTGTGAAATACTATGGGTTCTATAACTTGTCCTTCTAAATCGAGTAACGTTTCTATGGAAACGACAGGATTTGCTTTTGGGATACGAGTATCTCCTTTCCGATGCACTATTCGTTCTTTACTGCAACCCTCGCTCCCCCACATTGACGAATTAACACAGAAGTTGCGTCGCTATGAAATACTATGGGTTTCTATGACTTCTCGTACTAAATCAAGTAACGTTTCTATGGAAACGACAGGATTTAGTTTTGGGATACGAGTATCTCCTTTCCGATGCACTATTCGTTCTTCACTGCAACCCTCGCTCCTTCACATTGACGAATTAAGACAGAAATTGCTTCGCTATGAAATACTATGTGTTCTATGACATCTCCCTAAATTTCACGAATTAACACAGAAATTGCGTCGCTATGAAATATTATGGGTTCTATGACATCTCCTCCTAAATCGAGTAACGTTTCTATGGAATCGACACTATTTTCTTTTGGAATACGAGTATCTCCCTTCCGATGCACTATTCCTTCTTTACTGTATCCCTCGCTCCTTCACATTGACGAATTAGGACAGAAATTGCTTAGTTATGAAATACTTTGTGTTCTATGACATATCAATTTAAATAGTGTAGCGTTTCTATGGAAACGACAGGATTTCCTTTTGGGATTCGAGTATCTCCTTTCAGATGCACTATTCCTTAATTACTGCATCCCTCGCTCCCTCACATTGACGAATTACCACAGAAATTGCGTCGCAATGAAATACCATGTGTTCTATGACATCTCCACCTAAATCAAGTAACGTTTCTACGGAAACGACACTATTTTCTTTTGGAATACCAGTATCTCCTTTTCGAAGCACTAGTCGTTCTTTACTGAATTTCTCGCTCCCTCACATTGACGAATTAACACAGAAATTGCGTCGCTATGAAATACTGTGGGTTCAATGACATCTCCTCCTAAATCGGGTAACGTTTCTATGGAAACGACACTATTTTCTTTTGGAATACGAGTATCTCCTTTCCGATGCACTATTCCTTGTTTACTGCATCCCTCCCTCCCTCACATTGACGAATTAACACAGAAATTAGCTCGCCGTGAAATACTATGAGCTTTATGATTTCTCCTTCTAAATCGAGTAACGTTGCCAATGAATCGACAGGATTATCTTTAGGGATAGGAGTTTCTTCTTTCCGGTGCACTATTCCTACTTTGCTGCATCCCTCGCTACTTCACATTAACGAATTAACTCAGAAATAGCGTCGATATGAAATACTAGGCGTGCTATGACATCTCCTTCTAAACTGAGTAATGTTTCTGTGGAAACAACAGGACTTTATTTGGGATAGGACTATCTCCTTTCCGATGCACTATTCCTTTCTTTACTGCATCCCTCGCTCCATCACATCGACGAATTAACACAGAAATTGCGTCGCTATTAAATACTATGGGTTCTATGACATCTCCTTCCAAATCGCGTAACGTTTCCATGGAGACGAGAGGATTTTCTTTTGGGATACGAGTATCTATTTTCAGATGCGCTATTCCTTCTTTACTGCATCCCTCGCTCGCTCACATTGTTCAATTAACTCAGACACTGCGTCGCTATGGAATACCATGGTTTCTTTGACATCTCCTTCTAAATTGAGTAACGTTTCTATGGAAACGACATGATTTTCTTTTGGGATACGACTATCTCCTTTCGGATGCACTAATCTCACTTTACTGCATCCTTCGCACCCTCACATTGCCGAATTAACACATAAATTGCGTCGCTATGAAAAACTATGGGTTCTATGACATCTCCTTCTAAATCGAGTATCGTTTCTATGGAAACGACTGGATTTTCTTTTGGGATGCGAGTATCTCCCTTCCGATGCACTATTCCTTCTTTACTGCATCCCTCGCTCCCTCACATTGACGAATTAACACAAAAAAATTACGTCGCAATGAAATACTGTGTGTTCTATGACATCTCCTTCTAAATCGAGTAACATATCTATGGAAACGACAGGATTTTCTTTTTGGATACGACTATCTCCGTTCCGATGCACTTTTCCCTCTTTACTGCATCCCTCGCTCACTCACATTGTCGTATTAACACAGAAATTGCGTCGCTATGAAATGCTATGGGTTCTATAAAATCTCCTTCTAAATGGAGTAACGTATCTATGGAAACGACAGGATTTTCTTTTGGGATACGACTATCTAATTTCCGATGCACGGTCCCTTCTTTACTGCATCTCTCACTTTGACTGACGAATTAACACAGAAATTGCGTCGCTATGAGGAACTATTCGTTCTATGATATCTCCTTCTTTTGGGATACGACCATCTCCATTTGCGATGCACTATTCCGTCTATAAAGTATCCCTCGCTCCCTAAATTTCACGAATTAACACAGAAATTGCGTCGCTATGAAATATTATGGGTTCTATGATATCTCCTCCTAAATCGAGTAACGTTTCTATGGAAACGACACTATTTTCTTTTGTAATACGAGTATCTCCCTTCCGATGCACTATTCCTTCTATACTGTATCCCTAGCTCCTTCATATTGACAAATTAAGACAGATATTGCTTCGCTATGAAATACTATGTGTTCTATGACATATCAATTTAAATAGTGTAGCGTTTCTATGGAAACGACAGGATTTCCTTTTGGAATACGAGTATCTCCTTTCCGATGCACTATTCCTTGTTTAATGCATCCCTCCCTCCCTCACATTGACGAATTAACACAGAAATTAGCTCGCCGTGAAATACTATGGGCTTTATGATTTCTCCTTCCAATTCGAGTAACGTTGCCAATGAAACGACAGGATTATCTTTAGGGATACGAGTATCTCCCTTCCGATGCACTAGTCCTTCTTTACTGATTCTCTCGCTCCCTCACATTGACGAATTAACACAGAAATTGCGTCGCTATGAAATAATATGGGTTCTATGGCTTCTGCTGCTAAATCGAGTCTCGTTTCAATTAAAACGACAGGATTTTCTTTTGGGATACGAGTATTTCCTTTCCGATGCACTATTCGTTCTTTACTGCAACCCACGCTCCTTCACACTGACGATTTAACACAGAAATTGCGTCGCTATGAAATACTATGGGTTATATGACTTTTCCTGCTAAATCGAGTCGCGTTTCTATGGAAACGACAGAATCTTATTTTGGGATACGAGTATCTAATTTCCGATGAACTATTCGTTCTTTACTACAACCCTCGCTCCGTCTAATTCACGAATTAACACAGAAATTGCGTCGGTATGAAATACTATGGGTTCTATGACTACTCCGTCTAAATCGAGCTACGTTTCTATGGATACGAAAGGATTTTCTTTTGGGATACGAGTATCTCCTTTCCGATGCACTATTCCTTCTTTACTGCATCCCCGTTCCCTCATATCGACGAATTAACACAGAAATTGCGTCGAGATGAAATACTATGGGTTCTATGACTTCTCCTTCTAAATCGAGTCGCGTTTCAATGGAAACGACTTGATTTTCGTTTGGGATACGAGTATCTCCTTTCCAATGCACAATTCGTTCTTTACTGCAACCCTCGCTCCCTCACATTGACGAATTAACACAGAAATTGCGTCGCTGTGATGAACTATGGGTTCTATGACTTCTCCTTCTAAATCGAGTCGCGTTTCTATGGAAACGACATGATTTTCGTTTGGGATACGAGTATCACCTTTCTGATGCACTATTCGTTCTTTACTGAAACCCTCGCTCCGGCACATTGACGAATTAACACAGATATTGCGTCGCTATGAAATACTACGGGTTCTATGACATCTGATTCTAAATCGAGTAATTTTTGCTATGGAAACGACAGGATTTTCTTTTGGGATACGAGTATCTCCTTTCCGATGCACTATTCCTTCTTTACTGCATCCCCCGCTCCCTCACATTAACGAATTAGAGCAGAAATTGCGTCGCCATGAAATACTATGGGTTGTATGACTTCTCCTTCTAAATCGAGTCTCGTTTCTATGGGAACGACAGGATTTTCTTTTGGAATACGAATACAACCTTTCCGATGCACTATTCCGTCTTTACTAAATCCCTCGCTCCCTCACGTTGACGAATTACCACAGAAATTGCGTCGCTATGATGTACTATGGGTTCTAAGACTTCTCCTTCTAAATCGAGTCGCGTTTCTATGGAAACGACATGATTTTCGATTGGAATACGAGTATCTCCTTTCCGATGAACTACTCGTACTTTACTGCTACCCTCGCCCCCTCAAACGACGAATTAACACAGAAATTGCGTCGTTATGAAATACTATGGGTTCTATGACATCTCCACCTAAATCGAGTGACGTTTCAATGGAAACGACACTATTTTCTTTTGGAATACTAGTATCCCCCTTCCCATGCACTATTCCTTCCTTACTGTATACCTGGCACCCTCACATTCACGTATTAACACAGAAATTGCGTCGCTATAGAATACTATAGGTTCTATGACGTCTCCTTCTAAATCGAGTAACGTTTCTATGGAAACGACGGGATTTTCTTTTGGGATACGACTATCTCCTTTCCGATGCACCATTCCTTCTCAACAGCAATCCTCGCTCCCTCTCATTGATTGACGAATTAACACATAACAAGCGTCGCTATGAAATACTATGGGTTCTGTAACATCTCCTTCTAAATCGAGTAATGTTTCTATGGAATCGGGAGAATTTTCTTTTGGGATACGACTATCTCTTTTCCCATGCACTATTCATTCTCAACTGCATCCCTCGCTCCATCACATTCACAATTTAACACAGTAATTGCGTCGCTATGAAATACTATGGGTTCTATTTCATCTCCTTTTAAATCCAGTAACGTTTCTATGGAAACGACACTAATTTCTTTTTGGAAACGAGTATCTCCTTTCCGATGCACTATTCGTCCTTTACTGCATCCCTCACTCCCCCACATTGACGAATTAACACAGAAATTGCGTCGCTATGAAATACTATGGTTTCTATGACAACTTGTCCTAAATCGAGTATCGTTTCTATGGAAACGACAAGATTTTCTTCTGGTATACGAGTATCTCCTTTCGATGCACTATTCCGTCTTTACTGCATCCTCGCTCCCTCTCATTGATTGACGAATTAACACAAATATAGCGTCGCTATGAAATACTATGGGTTCTATGAAAATTCCTTCTAAATGGAGTATCGTTTCTATGGAAACGACAGGATTTTCTTTAGGGATACGACTATCTCCTTTCCGATGCACTATTCCTTCTTTACTGCATCCCTCGCTCCCTCACATTGACGAATTAACACAGATATTGTGTCGCTATGAAATATTATGTGTGCTATGACTTCTCCTTCTGAATCGAGTAACGCTTCTACGGAAACGACAGGATTTTCTTTAGGGATACGACTATCTCCTTTCCGATGCACTATTCCTTCTTTACTGCATCCCTCGCTCCCTCACATTGACGAATTAACACAGATATTGTGTCGCTATGAATTATTATGGGTTCTATGACGTCTTCTTCTAAATCAGGTAACGTTTCTATGGAAACGACAGGATCTTTTTTTGGGATACGACTATCTCCATTCCGACGCACTATTCCTTCTGTACTGCATCCCTCGCTCCCTCACATTGAAGAATTAACACAGAAATTGCGTCACTATGAAATACTATGGGTTCTATGACATCTAGGTCTAAATTGAATAATGTTTCTATCGAAACGACAGGATTTTCTTTTGGGGTTCGAGTATGTCATTTCCGATGCATTATTCCTTGTTTACTGCATCCCTCGCTCCCTCACATTGACGAATTAACACAGATATTGTGTCGCTATGAAATATTATGTGTTCTATGACTTCTCCTTCTGAATCGAGTAACGCTTCTACGGAAACGACAGGATTTTCCTTACGGATACGACTTCCGATGCACTATTCCTTCTTTACTGTATCCCTCGCTTACTCACATTGACGACTTAACACAGAAATTGCGTCGATATGGAATACTATCGATTCTATGACTACTCCTTCTAAATCGAGTAACGTTTCCATTCAATCGACAGGATTTTCTTTTGGGATACGACTATCTCCTTTCCAATGCCATATTCCTTCTTTACTGCATCCCTCGCTCCCTCACAATGACGAATTAACACAGGAATTGCGTCGCTATGAAATACGAAGGGTTTGTCACAGTTGTTTTTGCGCCCTTAAGAACTTTCTGGTCCCTTAGGAATTTTTTTTGTCATAACAATAACTTCACAACCGGGTATGATCGTATCTACGATCATGAAGTAATTAGAAAGACGATAACGCAACTTCTTAATCAATAGCACGCTAGTTGTGACTGCCTCAAGCCACGCGAAATCGCAAGTAAAAACTATTCACATCTCATAATGCAATATTTTATGACAATGGTCAATCCATGATTCTTACGCCAATTGTGATTGATAAAACAGCTAGTTAAATCTCAATTTCCAACTTTCCATTGAATAGCAACATCACTTCTATTTTGTAACATCACACTTGGCGCCCGAACAGGGACTTGACCAAAAATTAGTTCGAATTCTTGGAAAATTTTCTATGTGCTTGTGTTAATAAATGTTCTGTCGTTTCATGTACACATCGTCTCTCTGTGAGAATAACGGTAAATAATGCAGTTTAATTACCGAGAGAAAAGAAAAGAAAAGAGACGTGAATTTGCTGAGACAACGTAGCGGTATTCAAGCCATCAAAAAGTAAGTCAGAATTTTGCATACGCAGTGTAGTGCTTCAGTAGCAACGTTGCTTTTCCAAGTCGATCCACATCCTTTCTATCTCCTTCCCGCTATAGAAAATCTGCTTTATTTTATCTTTCAAAGTAAAATTATTCGTAGTCTGATAATAGAAATTATTTCTCCCCATTGTTAGTATAGCTGTATTACATTTTCAACATGGTGGATAGTGTGTGCAATTTGCAGTGAAGAGCATCTTCATTCATTTGTCTGAAACGCTTAGGTTCCATCTTGTCTTCTCGCCAGATAGAATTTCATTTGTTGCTCACGCGAGAGTGGTGCTCTTAGCGGACTCACCACGTCACTGACAAACGACGAAAGCCTTGCGTAGCACCTGATTTACTGACGAAAATGGCAGATAGTAAACAGAGACAGGTGACAACAGGAGACGGGAGTGAAGACGTTAATAGTATTCCATACCCTTTACGATCGCGAACGGTAGGTTCCCGTGTGGAAACTGAACTAACCATGTCTGTAACAGGGGAAAGTGAGCCTGAAGTCCAAACTCGTCCCGCTGCAGCTACAAATGACCTCGGTGCGTTAATGGAAATGCTGAAACAACAGTTTGACGCAGTAAATGAGAATATAAAAACACAAAATGAGACTATAAAAACACAAAATGAGACTGTTAACGCCCGACTAGATGCTGTAAGCGAATCATTAAAAACAGAGCTGGGCACAATCAAAACAGATCTGCATAAAGAAATTACGGCTGAATTAAATACCCATTTGGGTGAGGTGCAAACTAAGATCAGTGATCAAATTCAGAAAATGCAGAAACAGGTGAAAAGTGAAATAGCTGAAGTATCTGGAACATTAAACACAAAAATTCAGGCAGCTACCAAAGAAATAAACTCAGTTAGAAATGCAGTATCTGACATTGAAGGTGTAGTAGAGGATCTGTCGAGGCAGATAGACTCAATCAATATCGAAGAACAGGTTAAGAGCACCGTGAAAGCACACGCGGAGGCATTGTCGGAACACTACAGTGAATGGATAAAGGGTAAAGATATTTTTATCGAAAAGAAGGTCAGGGAGGAGCTTAGGGAGACTGTCAAGGATGTAACTTATGAAATCTTAGCTGCTCCTGGTAAGTCGGGAGACACAGTAGTTTCTGAATTGGGACAGATTCGGAGGACACTTACACGGGATCTTCCCGAGTGGAAGCAGCAAGTAGTGGACGAAGTCAGAATGCTGAGAAACTGGGTAGAAAATCCGCACACACATACGCAAACTATAGGGAACAACTCTTTAGACGGTGACGAATGTCAGTCAACTCCTTATCGTTCACCGCCTGATTACATGCAAAACAACAGTCCTGTTGAGTCCCGAGTAGGGAAACTAAATGATCCGCCCACAATTGTGAGTTTAATGCAAGAGGAAAGTGTGATTAAGCATCGCACTTTTCCTGTTTTTCATCCGCAGAAGCGAGAAATACACCCCATCGTGTTCCTAAAGAATTTTTCCGGCATATTTCCCAGGAGCTGGACAGACAGACAGCGTATTCAGTTCGTCACTGGCTTTATTTCTGGTGATGCAGCATTATGGGGAACGGAAATGGTAGACACGTGTAGGAATTATGAAGAGTTTGAGAAAATGTTCTTGGCAAAATTTTGGAGTAATGGGGTACAGCAAAGATTAAGGAAGGAGGTGTATGGTGCGGAAATTTTCAATGAGAAGCATGGAAGTCTCCGGCGATACTTTGAGAAGTATCTAGCAAAAATTAAATTCTGGGATTCTCCGATTTCTTCCAAGGACGTAATTATGATTCTCAAAAGCAAACTCCCTGTGTCTATTAGAGAGAAATTAGTAAATGTGTCCGAAGAAGACACCGATGTATTCCTTTCTGTGCTGGATTCCTTAGATTTAATTAGCGAGGATGTGCGCTCCAAGGTTGGCAGCGGCAAATTCTTCCCTGGCAGCCAGCAGAATGCATCGCACGCGGACAACAATGCGCCCAAGGAGAGAGCGAGCTACTGCGACCGCTGTTACCAACCTGCCAGCGGTTATCAAAACGCAAACGGCAATAACTTTAAACGGAAGCAGAAAACCAATTACAGTAATCAGCAGAGATACCACCCAATTTACAACCACCAGGTACAACATCAGTATGGAAACCCACCCTTTAATTCTGCGCCTGAGCAGCATGGAAATTCTCCACAAACTAGTGGTAATTTTTCAAATGGGCCAGTGTACAATCAAAGTTATAGGTCGAAAAATAGCAAGTGGCATGGGCAAGGCGGAGGCCACCCAGCACAACATAAGAACAACTTTTCACAGAATAGAGGACCGCGGAACAATTTTCAAACGGTACCAAATGCGAACTTTCCTTCACAAGGAAATGGTTCTGCCGGTAACCAAAAGATCGGGCGACAGCAGCCGTCTCAAGTATTTTATTCACAAGTGAATGCACCCAGTGGATTTTACCCCTCTACACCGGCATTTGTACCACATAACCAGCACCAATATGAAACGGAACAAACACTTAAGGCCATGAATGACAAACAGGTTAAACATCCTGCGGAAAATTAGAGGCAGCGCCTTTCAGCCTCCAAGAGGTCGCTGCGGATTTTGAGTGGGGGCACTAATGAATACTCTGATTCTGAGTATGCTAATGCGATACGGTACGACCATGAGACCGACTTACGAGATGACCTTGCACGTGACAAAGAAGCTCAAGATATTAACAACAGTTATGATGACCAGGTCCAGGCTGCGATTAAGATTTCTATTGCCAACATTCCTTTCACAACAGTTGTTGATACAGGAGCAAACATCAATGTCATGTCACCATGTCTCTTCAGACAGATGTCTTCTGTTTCAAAAGTTTTATCATTGCCGATTCAGGGCTGCTACATATCGGGAGCGATTGGTCCATTGAAACAGAGAGTTAGTTTACAGACACAGCCTCAACTGCAGATAGCATCTGTTTTGGTTTCTTACCTCTTGCGTACTGGAAATTTCCTTGTGTGAACTGTTAATGATAAGTATTGTGTTGAACAGCGCACTGACTACATGGTAACGGCTACTACATGTAAACTTTAAAGTATTAAATGTTAAGTATGGAAAAATTGTTTATAGTAATGGACATTGAACTGATATTTCTTCAACAAGCTGAAGCAGGAAATTGGGGTTGCACCAAGAATTTCAATTTAATTTTAAGTTAGTATTAAGAAAAAAAATGTGCTTGCGAGGCGATTGCCCGGAGCTATATAAATATGTAAAGGTGAGAAATGGAGAAGGATGCGTAAATAAGCACTTCTCTCAAGGTACAAGAAGATTTATAGATTTATTTTTAGTAATGTAAGTACTTGAAGTTCTGTAGTAAAAGCCCAAATTACCTGCTTAAAAAAAAGGGTACATGTTCAAACAGTCCAGACAGTGGACAGGAGTAGAAGAAATAGCTTAAAGTTCAGTTAAAGCGTGCTGTTAAATGGAAAAACAAGTGGTAACCCACATGTGTTCACGCAAGGAGACAATAAGCTGTAGTAAACTAAGTTAGGTGAAATACAGTACAAATAGAGGCAAACCATGAAGCATCAATAATGTAGCGTAAGTACTCCACGAGGCCACTAATTGCTATGAAAGTAAACTATTTCCCTGTGATCTGAGCCCAATGCAAAGAGCATATGAGGAATGTTAGCTGACGAATTGATTTCAGTAGAATCGAGGTACTAAATAACCACACAGCAAGCCCCCTGTATCATAAATAAGTCCAAGTAAAGATCTTCAGAAGATCTGTAGTGTAATCTAGCGACCATTCAATACCCTAATTGAAGGCTAATCTAAAGAACAAGCAATTCAGTGATATTTAAACTTAATACTGACTATAACCAGAGTAAGACGTAGAAGTAGCAAAGCATGCTGTAATGAAAGACGTTGAAATTTATATATGTGCCTATGTTTATTATGATAATTTTATTTACATGCAGATTTTATTGTAAAAATGTCTCCTAAGACACTCCTCTTATGAAATCCATTTTCCTTGTGCCCGTTCCTTTTGATCCTGGTTCATTAACCCAGACCAAGGGTCGACTTGTAAAAGGCACGTGTGCTTCGAAGCAAAGCAGTGCTTATGAGAAATGAGACACGTAGCGTGATGAACTTCGCTAGCTTTGGTAATGTTTGTTATGGACCGGTTGCGTAAACCCAGTGAACTGTCGGTAATTCCATTCATGCAAAAAAAATAGTAGACACGCGTTACCCTATTTTTTTTTAACAGAGAACGATTGCTGAGTACATGAAGCGAAGAGGGAGAACTATTGTTATCCAGTCTGCCCTCAAAAATAAAAAATAAAATTTGGCAAGCACAAAGGAAAGCACAAAAAGAAAAAAAAAAGATTCAGCGTTAAATGTGTACTCGTTAAGTAGTAGATATGCTGCGTGGCAGTAGAAAATGATCTTGGGTGCACTAAAGAATAAATGCAACGAGTGTTGCGAAACCTGTAGTTTTCGTAATGAGGAGATGAGCACTTAAAAGAAAGTTTGAAAGAATATTTTTAGGTTCACTAGTGAAAGCAAATCTTGAGATATAAAGAGTCCATTCATAAAGCAGTTGTTCACTGGACTTAACAAAAGGAGTGACCATTAATTGTAAATATTAGCTCGTAAGTGATATTTTGTAAATAGTAGAATATAAGTCTCTCTATACCAGTGGAGGAAACGTGCAAAATTGATTGTTTTGTAAATGAACTCCATCGGCGAAGGAACTAAGCACGAATGCTGTGTGAAGATGCACACTAAAGTGCGACGTGCATAATAAAAGTAACTGTTCACTGTATATTAGTGGTAGTGTTGTACTGCAAGTGTAAAAAGAAGTCAAGGCTACGACAACAGGTGCAACGCAAAGTTCAGTGTTGTTCTAAGTGCAGCGACAGCTAAAACATTCGTCACTTACCTGTGAGCCTCATGGGAGGCAGTTGACAGAGAAGTATGGAGGCAACTTCAGTGTCCGGCTCCTCCGATGGGAAACGCGCGCGAGGTGTTTGTATCGATGCACTCGTGTGATACGAAGTTCACAAAAAAAAAAAAAGGGAGCAATCGACGACCAGCAGCTCTGTTACAGCCTGAGCGCGAACGGATACTAAGTATTGGAGCTCACGCAACACTGTGCAGCCGCTGTGAGTGGCTGACGTGTGGGTGACGAAACAATCCAAACTTTAAACTGCTAACCGCCATGACTTCAATCGTACATACTGGAGGAAAGACATTTGTACACTTGTGTGACTACATTTTCATATGTAAATTAAGCCATTTTCTTGAGTTGAAGTTAAGATGAGTGAGAAGTAGATTGTTAGATTACTCAGACCTTAAAGCCATTAATACCGGCACTCCTGAACACTGCTAAAATGAATTATAATCCTGTCTCTTGATGGACAAAGAAAATGAATGTGCACTATAGGAAGACCCTAAACTCCAGACCAGTCCCGATCCTTAACAAATGTATCCAATAGGTTATAAGTTATACTAATAATTTTCCACTTCTTCTGTTTCATATTGTAAATAAAAACCCGGGAAGCCGCATAAATTCCTGGCACCACAGCGGAAAGGACAGTTGTACTGCATGATGAACGCCGTAGACAGCTAACACAGAAAGTGAAAGCATCACGAAGTGTAGTGCTACGTTATTAACCTGTAATTGAACCACAATGAGTCAACAGATGCTCGAGCATTGTCCACTCTAGTTTAGTGAAAATAAGCACTCACTGTACTCATGTATTAGTTGTTAAGCTCAAGAGAAAGTAATTTCTGAATTCTTTCCCATGAAGAGCGAAATGAACGTTCACTTATTGTTATAAGCAAATATGAACCAAACTTAAATATGCACATAAATGTTAATCTTGGTATTATGGAATGAAATGACTGATGAACAAAGAATGAAAAACTTTATTTTGAAAAATGATAAATATCTGATATATGTTTATAAATGTAATTTCAATTTATGTACATAGTACGCCAGTAACATTATGTAAATGTCACACCAAAAATCACGAATATCTCATGAGGACATGAGGATCGAGGTAATCCTTCGGCATTCCCTCTCTCCTCATGGGAGGCAATGAGATATTCGCTATTTTTGACTTCATTAAAACAGCAAATACGAGTAGTTAATACTTTCAGCCAGAAGGCAAATACTTGTTTGTAAATAATGATTAATGTATAATGAGGCGTCGCATAGCGACAGTGGAATTTTCTAATGATGTAATTTGTCGTCTTTGGGCGGCAATAAAAACAGAAAAATACGGATAGATATACGATCCTTCACTATTTTGTTCGCTGGAGAACAAATGAAGCCTTGAGCGCTAAAAAGACTTTTACTGTTTTTCTCGAGTAAGACGGACGCAGATTTGTGGCGGTCTGATCTAATTATTTTTACTAAATAAATAAAAACGTGTTCCGTCTAAGTTTTGAGTGAAGTGTAGGAAGAAGAACTGTTGTAACTTACCGTGACGAAGCACGAGCGACTCAAGAGGACAATGGCTATATAAAAGAGCGCTCAATGGACATGATATGGACATAAAAATCTACCGTCATTGTAGTATTAAGCTTAAGGTACGATATATGTTTTAGTTATAATAAATATTTGTTCTGGGAATACTGAATCATTTAGCAGTGCTCATTTCTATTATCTCCTCAGTATTATTTTCATTTTAATTATGCATTTTGCTAATATTACAGACTCCAAGATCAGCAGTCCAATGTGCGTGTTACCTTGATAAAAAGAAAACTGTTTTATCGTCTTCTTGCATCAGCTTTAATATTGAATTTCTCTTTTGTGTGATGTTACAGTTGTTTTTGCGCCCTTAAGAACTTTCTGGTCCCTTAGGAAATTTTTTTGTCATAACAATAACTTCACAACCGGGTATGATCGTATCTACGATCATGAAGTAATTAGAAAGACGATAACGCAACTTCTTAATCAATAGCACGCTAGTTGTGACTGCCTCAAGCCACGCGAAACCGCAAGTAAAAACTATTCACCTCTCATAATGCAATATTTTATGACAATGGTCAATCCATGATTCTTACGCCAACTGTGATTGATAAAACAGTTAGTTAAATCTCAATTTCCAATTTTCCATTGAATAGCAACATCACTTTTATTTTGTAACATCACAGGTTCTATGACTTCTTCTTCTAAATCGAGTAACGTTCCTATGGAAACGACAGGATTTTCTTTTGGGATACGACTATCTCTTTTCCGATGCACTATACCTTCTTTTCTGCATCCCTCGCTCCCTCACACTGACGAATTAACACAGAAATCGTCGCTATGAAATACTTAGGTTTCTATGACTTCTCATTCTAATTCCAGTAACGTTTCTATAGAACGACAGACTTTTCTTATGTACACTCCTGGAAATGGAAAAAAGAACACATTGACGCCGGTGTGTCAGACCCACCATACTTGCTCCGGACACTGCGAGAGGGCTGTACAAGCAATGATCACACGCACGGCACAGCGGACACACCAGGAACCGCGGTGTTGGCCGTCGAATGGCGCTAGCTGCGCAGCATTTGTGCACCGCCGCCGTCAGTGTCAGCCGGTTTGCCGTGGCATACGGAGCTCCATCGCAGTCTTTAACACTGGTAGCATGTCGCGACACCGTGGACGTGAAACGTATGTGCAGTTGACGGACTTTGAGCGAGGGCGTATAGTGGGCATGCGGGAGGCCGGGTGGACGTACCGCCGAATTGCTCAACACGTGGGGCGTGAGGTCTCCACAGTACATCGATGTTGTCGCCAGTGGTCGGCGGAAGGTGCACGTGCCCGTCGACCTCGGACCGGACCGCAGCGACGCACGGATGCACGCCAAGACCGTAGGATCCTACGCAGTGCCGTAGGGGACCGCACCGCCACTTCCCAGCAAATTAGGGACACTGTTGCTCCTGGGGTATCGGCGAGGACCATTCGCAACCGTCTCCATGAAGCTGGGCTACGGTCCCGCACACCGTTAGGCCGTCTTCCGCTCACGCCCCAACATCGTGCAGCCCGCCTCCAGTGGTGTCGCGACAGGCGTGAATGGAGGGACGGATGGAGACGTGTCGTCTTCAGCGATGAGAGTCGCTTCTGCCTTGGTGCCAATGATGGTCGTATGCGTGTTTGGCGCCGTGCAGGTGAGCGCCACAATCAGGACTGCATACGACCGAGGCACACAGGGCCAACACCCGGCATCATGGTGTGGGGAGCGATCTCCTACACTGGCCGTACACCACTGGTGATCGTCGAGGGGACACTGAATAGTGCACGGTACATCCAAACCGTCATCGAACCCATCGTTCTACCATTCCTAGACCGGCAAGGGAACTTGCTGTTCCAACAGGACAATGCACGTCCGCATGTATCCCGTGCAACGCAACGTGCTCTAGAAGGTGTAAGTCAACTACCCTGGCCAGCAAGATCTCCGGATCTGTCCCCCATTGAGCATGTTTGGGACTGGATGAAGCGTCGTCTCACGCGGTCTGCACGTCCAGCACGAACGCTGGTCCAACTGAGGCGCCAGGTGGAAATGGCATGGCAAGCCGTTCCACAGGACTACATCCAGCATCTCTATGATCGTCTCCATGGGAGAATAGCAGCCTGCATTACTGCGAAAGGTGGATATACACTGTACTAGTGCCGACATTGTGCATGCTCTGTTGCCTGTGTCTATGTGCCTGTGGTTCTGTCAGTGTTATCATGTGATGTATCTGACCCCAGGAATGTGTCAATAAAGTTTCCCCTTCCTGGGACAATGAATTCACGGTGTTCTTATTTCAATTTCCAGGAGTGTAATACGAGTATCTCCTTTCTGATGCACTATTCCATCTTTACAGCATCCCCCGCCCTCTCACATTGACGAATTAACTCAGAAATTGCGACGCTAAGAAATACTATGGGTTCTATGACGTCTCCTTCTAAATCGAATAACGTTTCTATGGAAACGACAGGATTTTCTTATGGGGTACGAGTATCTCCTTTCCAGGTCACAATTCCCTCTTTACTGCATCCCTCGCTGTCTCACATTGACGAATTGACACAGATATTGCGTCGCTATGAAATACTATGGGTTCTATGACTTCTCCTTCTAAAACGAGTAACGTTTCAATAAAAACTGCAGGAACTTCTTTTGGGATACGACTATCCCCTTTCCGATGCACTATTCTTCTTTACTGCATTCCACGCTCCCTCACATCTACGAATTAACACAGAAATTGCGTCGCAATGAAATACTATGGGTTCTATGACATCTCCGTCTAAATCGAATAATGTTTCTATGGAAACGACAGGATCTTCCTTTGGGATACGAGTATCTCCTTTGCGAAGCACTATTCCTTCTATACTGCATCCCTCGCTCCATCACATCGACGAATTAACACAGATATTGGGTCGCTACGAAATACTATGGGTTCTATGACATCTCCTTCTAAATCGAATAACGTTTCTATGGAAACGACTGGATTTTCTTTTGGGACACGACTATCGCCATTCTGATGCACTATTCCTTCTTTACTGCTTCCCTCGCTCCCTCACATCGACGAATTAACACAGAAATTGCGTCGCTATGAAATAGTATGGGTTCTATGACATCTCCTTCTAAATCGAAAACCGTTTCTATGGAAACGACAGGATTTTCTTTTGGGAAACGACTATCGCCTTTCTGATGCACTAGTCCTTCATTACTGCATCCCTCATTCCCTCACATTGACGAATTAACACAGAAATTGCGTCGCTATGAAATACTATGGGTCTATGACTTCTCCTTCTAAATCGAGTAACGTTTCTATGGAAACGACAGGATTTTTTTTTAAGGAATCGACTATCTCCTTTCCGATGCACTATTTCTTCTTTACTGCATCCCTCGCTCCCTCACATCGACGAATTTACACAGAAATTGCGTCGCTATGAAATAAAAAGGTTTCTATGACTTCTCCTTCTGAATCAAATAACGCTTCTATGGAAACGACAGGATTTTCATTTGGGGTACGACTATCTCCTTTCCGATGCACTGTACCTTCTTTACTGAATCCCTCGCTCCCTCACATTGACGAATTAACACAGAAATAGCGTCGCTATGAAATACTGTGTGTTCTATGACTTCTCCTTCTAAATAGAGTAACGTTTCTATGGAGACGAAGGGATTTTCTTACGGGATACGAGTATTTCCTTTCCGATGAACAATTCCGCCTTAACTGCACCCCTCGCACAATCACATTTACGAATTAACACAGAAATTTTGTCATTATGATATACTGTGTTTTCCATGACTTCTCATTCTAAATCGAGTAACGTTTCAATAGATAGCACAGGATTTTCTTTTGGGTTATGTGTATCTCCTTTCCGATGCACTATTCCTTCTTTACTGCATCCCTCGCTCCCTCAAATTGACGAATAAACACAGAAATTGCGTCGCTATGAAATACTATGGGTTGTATGACTTCTCCTTCTAAATCGAGTGACGTTTCTATGGAGACGACAGGATTTTCTTCTGGGGTACGAGTATCACTTTTCCGATGCATTATTCCTTTTTTACTGCATCCCTCGCTCCCTCACATTGTCTAATTAACACAGATATTGCGTCGCTATGAAATAGTATGGGTTCTATGACTTCACCTTCTAAATCAAGTAACGTTTCTATGGAAACGACAGGATCTTCTTTTGGGATACGACTATCGCCTTTCCGATGCACCATTCCTTCTTTACTGCATCCCTCGCTCCCTCACATTGACGAATTAACACAGATATTGTGTCACTATGAAATATTATGTGTTCTATGACTTCTCCTTCTGAATCGAGTAATGCTTCTACGGAAACGACAGGATTTTCTTTAGGGATACGACTATCTCCTTTCCGCTGCACTATTCCTTCTTTACTGCATCCCTCGCTCCCTCACATTGACGAATTAACACAGAAATTACGTCACTATGAAATACAATGTGTTCATTGACTTCTCGTTCTAAATCGAGTAACGTTTCTATGGACACGGCAGGATTTTCTATTGGGATACAAGTATATCCTTTCCCATGCACTATTCCTTCTTTACTGTATCCCTCGCTCCCTCACATTGACGACTTATCACAGAAATTGCGTCGCTATGAAATACTATTGGTTCTATGACTTCTCCTTCTAAATCGAGTAACGTTTCCATGGAATCGACAGGATTTTCTTTTGGGATACGACTATCTCCTTTCCAATGCGATATTCCTTCTCTACTGCATCCCTCGCTCCCTCACAATGACGAATTTACACAGAAATTGCGTCGCTATGATATACTAAGGGTTCTATGACAGCTCGTTCTAATTCGAATAACGTTTCTATGGAAACGACAGGATTTTCTTTTGGGATACGATTATCGCCATTCTGATGCACTATTCCTTCTTTACTGCATCCCTCGCTCCCTCACATTGACGAATTATCACAAAAATTACGTCGCTATGAAATACTATGGGTCTATGACTTCTCCTTCTAAATCGAGTAACGTTTGTATGGAAACGACAGGATTTTCTTTTGGGATACGACTATCTCCATTCCGATGCACTATTCCTTCTTTACTGCAACCCTCGCTCCTCCACATTGACGAATTAACACAGAAATTGCGTCGCTACGAAATACTATGGGTACTAAGACCTCTCGTTCTAAATCGAGTAACGTTTTCATGGAAACGACAAGATTTTCTTTAGGGATACGACTATCCCCTTTCCGATGCACTATTTCTTCTTTACTGCATCCCTCGCTTCCTCACATTGACGAATTTGCATAGATATTGCGTCGCTATAAAATACAATGGTTTCTATGACTTCTCCTTCTAAATCGAGTAACGCTTCTATGGAAACGACAGGATTTTCTCTTGGGATACGACTATCTCCTTTCCGATGCACTATACCTTCTTTACTGAATCCCTCGCTCCCTCACATTGACGAATTAACAAAGAAATGTCGGCGCTATAAAATACTATGTGTTCTATGACATCCACTTCTAATTAGAGTAACGTTTCTATGGAGACGACAGGACTTTCTTTTAAGACACGATTATCTCCTTTCCGATGCACTATTCCTTCTTCACTGCATTCCTCGCTCCCTCACATTGACGAATTAACACAGAAATTGCGTCGCCTTGAAATACTGTGTGTTCTATGACATTTCCTTCTAAATCGAGTAACGTTTCTATGGCAACGACCGGATTTTCGTTTGGGGTACGACTGTCTCCTTTCCAATGCACTATTCCTTCTTCACTGCATCCTTCGCTCCCTAACATAGACGAATTAACACAGAAATTGCGTCGCTATGAAATACTATGGGTTCTATTACTTCTCCTTCAAAATCGAGTAACGTTTCTGCGAGAACAAGAAGACCATCTTTTGGGATACGACTATCTCCGATCCGATGCACTATTCCTTCTTTACTGAATCCCTCGCTCCCTCACATTGACTAAATGACGCAGAAATTCCGTCGCTATGAAATAGTATGGGTTCTATGACTTCTCCTTCTAAACCAAGTAACGTTTCTATGGAAACGACAGGATTTTTTTTAAGGAAACGACTATCTCCTTTCCGATGCACTATCCCTTTTTTACTGCAACCCTCGCTCCTCCACATTGACGAATTAACACAGAAATTGTGTCGCTACGAAATACTATGGGTACAAAGACTTCTCCTTCTAAATCGAGTAAAGTTTTCATGGAAACGACAAGATTTTCTTTAGGGATACGACTATCCCTTTTCCGATGCCCTATTTCTACCTTACTGCATCCCTCGCTCCCTCACATTGACGAATTTACGCAGAAGTTGCGTCGCTATGAAATACAAAGGTTTCTATGACTTCCCCTTCTGAATCAAGTAACGCTTCTATGGAAACGACAGGATTTTCTTTTGGGATACGACTATCTCCTTTCCGATGCACTATACCTTCTTTACTATATCCCTCGCTCCCTCACATTGACGAGTTAACACAGAAATAGCGTCGCTATAAAATACTGTGGGTTCTATGACTTCTCCTTCTAAATAGAGTAACGTTTCTATGGAGACGAAGGGATTTTCTTACGGGATACGAGTATTTCCTTTCCGATGCACAATTCCGCCTTAACTGCATCCCTCGCACAATCACATTTACGAATTAACACAGAAATTTTGTCATTATGATATACTGTGTTTTCTATGACTTCTCATTCTAAATCAGGTAACGTTTCAATAGATAGCACAGGATTCTCTTTTGGGATATGTGTATCTCCTTTCCGATGCACTATTCCTTCTTTACTGCATCCCTCGCTCCCTCAAATTGACGAATAAACACAGAAATAGCGGCGCTATGAAATACTATGGGTTGTATGACTTCTCCTTCTAAATCGAGTGACGTTTCTATGGAAACGACAGGATTTTCTTTTGGGGTACGTGTATCCCTTTTCCGATGCATTATTCCTTCTTAACTGCATCCCTCGCTCCCTCTCATTGACGAATTATCACAGAAATTGCGTCGCTATGTAATTCTGTGTGTTCTATGACATCTAATTCTAAATCGAGTAACGTTTCTATAGAAACGACAGGATTTTCTTTTGGGGTACGAGTATGTCATTTCCAATGCACTATTCCTTGTTTACTGCATCCCTCGCTCCTTCACATTGACGACTTAACACAGAAATTGCGTCGCTATGAAATACTATCGATTCTATGACTTCTCCTTCTAAATCGAGTAACGTTTCCATGGAATCGACAGGATTTACATTTGGGATACGACTATCTCCTTTCCAATTCGTAATTCCTTCTTTACTGCAACCCTCGCTCCCTCACAATGACGAATTTACACAGAAATTGCGTCGCTATGATACACTATGGGTTCTATGACATCTCGTTCTAAATCGAATAACGTTTCTATGGAAACGACAGGATTTTCTTTTGGGATACGATTATCGCCTTTCTCATGCACTATTCCTTCTTTACTGCATCCCTCGCTCCCTCACATTGACGAATTAACACAGGAATTGCGTCGCTATGAAATACGAAGGGTTCTATGACTTCTTCTTCTAAATCGAGTAACGTTTCTATGGAAACGACAGGATTTTCTTTTGGGATGCGACTATCTCTTTTCCGATGCACTATACATTCTTTTCTGCATCCCTCGCTCCCTCACACTGACGAATTAACACAGAAATCGTCGCTATGAAATACTTAGGTTTCTATGACTTCTCCTTCTAATTTGAGTAACGTTTCTATAGAACGACAGACTTGTCTTATGTAATACGAGTATCTCCTTTCCGATGCACTATTCCTCTTTACTGCATTCCTCGCTCCCTCAAATCCACGAATTAACACAGAAATTGCGTCGCAATGAAATAATATGGGTTCTATGACATCTCCGTCTAAATCGAGTAATGTTTCTATGGAAACAACAGTATCTTCCTTTGTGATACGAGTATCTCCTTTGCAAAGCACTATTCCTTCTATACTGCATCCCTCGCTCCATCACATCGACGAATTAACACAGAAATTGGGTCGCTATGAAATACTATGGGTTCTATGACATCTCCTTCTAAATCGAATGACGTTTCTATGGAAACGACTGGATTTTCTTTTGGGACATATAAAGGCACATTTGCATGCCGAGCGTGAGTTTCCGCGGAAACGCGAAATACTAATTAAATAAATAATCAGTGACAAATAAATAAAGCCTATGGCACACAACTGCAGCGCTGTGTCGCTGATAAAACAAAAGCACAATTACGTTACTGTTATGTTTGATTAAAAAAAGGGAGCTCTGGTAGAAGTGGTGCGAGAAGCACGTATTTTATTTTATTGACTGGCACACCGCCATATTTCATGTTATAGAAGAATACTGCGAGTTGCAACCACACTAGGCACTCATTTCTGTAAAGAATTATATTTATAAAAGTAAGTAGGATTATGAACTGTAGACTTATTCATTGAATATATCTGATTTAACTAACTGTGTAACTTTTTTATGTTTAGTAGACAATCACCTCTGTACGACGTATTGGCATGGCTGCCAAATTATTGTAATATTGAGATTTAGATTATGAGTCCGCACCTACCGCAGCAGTCTTTGGAAGCGATTTAATTACGAAGTCCGATTATTCAGTTTTATTTCACGGTCAACTACGAGTAACATTGCCTTTACGAAAAAAGCCATTGTCAAGCGTCTGATACCGAATAATTAAAAGTCCACGTTCCAGATAAGCAAATACAATTGCAATCACAATCACCATCATACAGATAGAATAATCAATATCTAAATAACAATATATTTTTATTTATTTATTTTATTTATTTTATATTGGCGACTGCGTGTCGGACTTGTTATTTTGTCATTTGTTACATTGTTCTCTTTGTTTCATGTAAAAAATCAACTTTCTGGACCTGGACGTCAATGCATGAGAGATAACAAAATCTGAAGATATTTTCCAATTCTGAAATTTTGCGGGAAGACGCAATGAAACTTCCAGCAAAATAAGGTAAGACACAGCATCTTTGCATTAGCAGGCTTGACCAGACGTATAATTCAGTGTATTAGCTTTTCAGTAAATTCTGTAGTGTTTCTTTTCCGCATAGCAGTTTCAGTGATAAATTTCATTCTCAGTACTTTTCCCTAAACAATAACGTATGCAACAATACCAATACACGAGTGTACAATATGGCCGACTTCTGTACGATATCATGTAACATGGCCAGCAGCCATTACCAATAATCTCAAATTCAGTTTATATTTTTAAATTAACAGACAGCCATTGTTGCTACGAGCGATTCATGCTCAACTACATTTTATTTTAAAATCAGTGTCAAACATTATTTTCTTGAAACATATATCACGTGTGGCATGGTCATAACTAGAAAACAATAAGCAAAAATGGAACAGCAAGGACGTACTATTCAGACGCAATCCGACTCGGACGTGAGACAAGTGTTAGAAAATGACTTTGCGACAGCAACCGGTAGTGACGATTCATCAAACATTGACGCAAGTGTTGACGAAAATTTTGACGATAGGCCGTCCACTACAAAAATTTCAAAATCTCAATCAGAGCCCATGTTAATGCATGACGTCACGTCTAATGACGCGGCGGGGGCAGAGACCTTGCAAACGGTAAACATTGCCGACATGTTACAAATGCTAATGAAACAAAACGCCGAAAACATGGCAACCTTAAAGGCACAATTAGAGACACAAAATGAACAGTTAAAAACACAAAATGACGAAATCAAATCTGATCTCATAGCAATCAAGAGAGGTAATGACACTTTGTGTAAACGTGTGGAACTTATAGACGCCACACTGACCAAAAGGATGACCGAACTCAGTACTAAATTTTCCCAGCTCAATACGAGACAAGAAAAGACTACAACTGACGTAGCACTTTTACAGACACAAGTAAAAAACCTTAATGTCACGTGTGAAGTTCTTACTGAACAAATTCAAACATATCCTTCAGTACATGACAGCCTTGAAAAACGAATTACTGACGTACAGAATAAATTTGACAATGTTGAACAACACCTGACTGACATCTTACAATCAGATGCCACAGCTCATTTTCAAAATATTAATAAAGAATTTCATGATTGGGTTGAGAACAAAGACAAACATTTTGATAGATGCTTACGTGAAAATTTACCAACAATTGTGCACGACTCCGTAGCGCAATACATTACTAATAACAAACAGCTGATCAGTGACGCAGTACAATCCGTCACTGCACCCATGAGACAATTCACCGATCAACTACAGTCTGAATGTAACGAAACTAGCAGTCAAAATGTACAGTTCAGAAACCAATATACATTCGAGTATGATACACACATTCCGCACACGACAAATACACAAGAACAAAACACACCACGACTACAACACATACCACGATGTGGAAACACAAACACAAGCTATTATCATGGTAAACCACAGCAACATTAACGTAATTACTCGCCAGCTGAACATACCAGTAATTACAGTGGAATAAATCCATATCACAATGCGAAGGAAGATGAAAGCTTAATGAAACACAGGCAATTTCAGATTTTTATCCCAGAAAAACGAACCATTCATCCGGTGATTTTTCTTAAATCTTTTAGTAACGCATTTCCACGCACTTGGAGTGACCGGAAAAAGATTTCATATATTGTCGGTTACATCCAAGGCGATGCAGCTGTCTGGGCATACAGTCAAGCTGACGTATGTACCACGTACAGTGAGTTTGAGCGTGCCTTTCTGAACAAATTCTGGTCGCAATCCGTCCAGGAGCGACTCAGAAGACAAATTTTAGAACCTGAAACTTTTAACAGTAAAAATGGTAACTTACGCAGATATTTTGAAAAATACCTGAACATGGGACATTTTTTGGTTGAACCAGTCGCAACACGTGATATACTCCGTGCGTTGAAGGCCAAATTGCCTTTCAACATTAAAGAAAAACTCTTACATATTCCGGATGACGATCCAGATTATTTTTTAACAGCTTTAAATTCGGTTGACATGTTACTAGAAGATCAGCGCTTTGCGCGGCAAAACAGCAGCCACAATGTTTATACTAGTGGTATGCAAAACATACAGGCTTGCCAACTCAATTCTGGCGCGCCCACAGTTGGATACGCGGTACAGCAAAAACAGCAAACTCACATGCCGTCTCAATACGGAAATCAAAATCAACACGCGTATTCCAATACAAACAACAGTTACAATAGTAATAACACTCCATGCGGCAATCCATACAAAAGGCACCGCGGTAATAACAACAACGGTAACAACGGATACAAATGTAACGACAAAAACAAAAACAGAAATAGAAATAATAATAACTACGAGCCAAGACAGCATCAAGGCTGGACTCGTAGCGATCAATACTTTCATTCAAACACTGCTTTACCACAGCAGCCACCAGGACAATATTGGAGCATACCTTACGCCCGACAGGTAAGTTATAATGCGCAACAGCAACAACAACCACAAAAGTTTGGAGATCACAACAGGCAATATCCGAATGTGAATATAATAGAAATGACACCTGATACACAACCTCAATCTGTGTCAGTACCTAATACAAATGATAATCCAACAAACTAGAAACAGTCACTTCTATGCCCCAGGTCGTGGCTGAAGAATTCTTGGGGGGCGACTTCAATGTTAATCAGTTATTTGACACCACAATTGAACAACAAAATATTGATATGCCGAGTAATTGTAAACAAAAACTACCTGTTTTATCTATAAGATACAATTACAATGACAATATATCAGATGAACTTTTTCAAGACAGTACACAATGTCGTTCAAACACAAATGAAATTGTTTTAGCATCTACTACTGGTGCAGTAGGTGGGATTCCAACTACTATTATCCTAGATACAGGTGCAGCTGTGAGCGTTTTGTCTTTTAATTTCTATAAAAAGATGTGTGAATTGGAACCTGTGCCTGAGTTTCCTGCCCAAAACTGTAAAATAACTATTGCACTAGGTAATAAGTCATGTAGGGTTACGAAGCAAGTTTTTGTAAACGTTAAAATAGGTAATGGAACCGTACAATGGCCATTCCTGGTTGTACAAAACCTTGTGACAAATTGCATATTAGGAATAGATATTATGAGCGAGAAGGACTGCATTATAGACTTCTCCAAAGGTAAATGTATTTTAAATGATAAAGGCAGTGTAATTATTATTGATTTGGACAGGAGAACTCTAAAGCATGACAAACACTGTACAGGGTACAAGGTTCAGTTAGTACTTGACAAAGACATTCAAGACGTGCAAACACACTCATCTGACACAGAGCTAATGGACTTGAAAACATTGCTTGATCATAAGATAAGTGAAGCTACAGTTCTCAGTGTACATGAACGTATAAAACTACAGGAAGTGTTATCCAAATATTTACAAGTTTTTACAAACGATTAGGTGTTATCAACACGTATGTGTACAAGATTGAAGTTAAGCCTCACAAGATCTTCTACCATAAGACATATAACGTACCGTTATCTCAACGACCTGCTGTGTGGCAAGAATTAAAACAAATGTTAAACTGGAAGGTCATTGAACCATCCACCTCACCTTATTGTAGTCCTCTACTTGTTGTCAAAAATCAAGTGGAAGCATTAGGTTAGTGTTAGACGCACGAGCTATTAATGAAATAATTTTACCGGTTCACACAAAACCTGAAAATTTAGAAGAGCAATTACAGAAATTTCTAGATGCAAAATATTTTTCCACAATAGATCTCGCTAATTCGTTTTGGCAGGTGGGTATCACTCCCGATTCTCGGAAATATACTGCATTTATGTTCGGGGGGCGAACCTATCAGTTTTGTGTTCTACCCTTCGGACTGAATGTCAGCTCGGGGGTATTCATTACAGCCCTGGATACCGTGCTTGGCGACGATTTAGTTGAGGCAGTCACACACTATGTAGATGATATACTGATAGCTACACAATCTTGGAATGAACACGTTGACACTCTTCAAAGAATTTTAGAAAAATTTGCACAAGCTGGAGTCACAGCCAACCTAAGAAAATCAAAATTTAGTTGCAGTGAGATAAAGTATTTAGGACATATCATTAATTCACAGGGCATACGCCCGGATCCCAGTAAATTAGATGCTATCAGAAACTTTCCTAGCCCTCGAACTAAAAAGCAGTTAAAATCATTTCTTGGGCTATGTTCATTTTTCAGACGTTTTTTGCCACAACCACTTTTGAACAGTAAACATCTGCTAGATCTACTCAGAAAGAATCAAGTTTGGATCTGGTCGGAACAGTGCCAGAATGACTTTAATACAATTAAACATGCTTTAGTGAATGCTAACATATTGAGCCATCCAGATTTCAATTTAGATTTTTGTATGACTTGTGACGCTTCACGTACTGGCTTGGGCTGTTGCTTATTTCAAGTTGTAAAGAATAAAGAGGAGGAGGAATTATTGGGTTTGCGAGTCGCACTCTAACTGAATGTGAGCGTACATACTCCACTACTGAGTTAGAAACACTTTCCATAGTATGGGCATTCAAGAAATTCAATTATTATTTATTTGGAAAACATACGGTAATTTACACCGATCACCAGGCCCTGACATTTTTGTTAACTTGTAAACTTGTACATCCTAGACTATCACGATGGGCAGTTACACTTCAGAACTACTCTTTTGAAATTAAGTACATAAGAGGTAAGGACAACACCATTGCAGACACTTTGTCTAGACTTCCACAAGGTATGAATGATACCAACAGTGACTTAGAAAATATAAATGACTACAGGATTCTCTTAATGCAAGACAAGCAGTATCACCAATGTTATATTGATATGTGCAGAAACATGGCTGAATTACAAAAATCTGATCCTCACTGGAATAAGATAATAACATTACTGGTAGAAAAACACAATCATCCTTTGACTAAGTATTACAAGTTACACAATGATGTGTTATTTTACCGCCGACATCCAAATGCTACTAACTGGTGTGTATGCATTCCCAAAGAGTCTGAACGTAATCTAATTTGGCACACACACTTAGTTTGGGGTCATTATGGGACGAAAAAGTGTTTGGCAAAGCTCAGTACATACTGTTATTTTAGCAATATGAGAAGAAAAATTTACAGGGAACTAAAATCATGTGTCATATGTCAAAAATCAAAACCTCAGAATTTATCCACAAAAACAGATTTACATTCTATTTTACCCAGTAAACCCCTGGAAATTCTGTGTACTGACATCAGTGGACCGCATCCAGCAAGCTCTGGAGGCGGCAAATATATCTTAGCTTTTTACGATATATTTTCTAAACATGTAAAACTTTATGCTTTAAAATCCACCACTGCAAATGCTATAATACGAAGATTCTCAAGTGATTACCTGACGCACGTGGGAAAACCTGAAGCAATTCTATCAGATAATGCAGCATACTACTCTGGGTACAAATGGAGAAATTTCTTGAAGGACAATAACATTAAAAGTATATTTATTTGGAGGTTTAGTCCACAATGTAACGCGACTGAGAGACTTTTACGAGAATTAAATCGATTCATGAGGACCTATATTTCATCAAAACATACTAATTGGGTGTCCTACCTAAGTCTTTTCGAAGACGTACACAATAACTTAAATATTTACGATACGAATTACACACCTAACGAGATCATGTTCAATTGCAAACAGAACGATCAGTGGATAGAACCATTACCTAAGTTGTCAGACAAGGAAATCACACCTGAACAGAAAATAAAAGAAGTATTGACTACATTGACACATCACGCACAAATACGAAACAAACATCACAGAAACATAATAAAAAGAAAACAAAAATTCGAGGTAGGAATGCATGTACTACTTCGCACTCATCATAAATCTGTAGCACTCAAACGACGCAACGCTAAGTGGCGTCTGCTATATGAAGGACCTTATATAATTGTTAACATACCGCATCCTGGTGCGTATCTGTTACAACATCCTAGAACTAACAAAATTATTGGGCTATACGCACACCGAGATCTTAGAGCATTTCATGCGGAATAATGTCAAGGTCATACCCATCAAAATATTGCTAAGCAACTCGAAAAACTCTGTTGTTACAACACAGATAATAAGTAGTATAGAAATTTTCATTTCAGCGGTTCCAGTGACGGAGTTGAAGACAGAAGAACTCTTCTCTCAGCGCGCGCCTCCACCTGAAGGACGGAATATTAAAGTAAAATTTATGATTACGTAGCAGTGGATGACATATTAATTTTTCACGGAACATTTGTTACTGAAGGTACCACTGACTTGGTGTGACACCTGACGAACTGACAGACGTCATCTGTGAAGCGATCTTTTACTTTGAGAAATAGATTAGACGCACATCTCTCAACACGAAAAGCATCTTAGTCAAGGCCACACAGACACTCTACACACACGCACAAAACGCGAGGAATCGAACATTTTCTCTCCCTTACTATTTTGAATATTTATTGAGTAGTGAAAACGCCTGGTCTTGCCTACTGATGTAATGAATGTTGTGTCTAACCTATCTTAATTTCAGATGACATCACAAAAAACATCGATAATATCCCAGCAAAACCGCTAAAGAGGATGTAAATATCTGCAATTCATGAAATCAAATGTGACACAATGTAATAACCTATAGCGATGTAATGATGATGTAAACATGTTTATGTGCAACTATATTATGTTTATGCTAAGAAAATATGTGACGTGTGTATGTATAATTACTTATTTTTTTAAACTGATGTATAGTGTAACTGTTACTATGTAAAAATTTGAACAAAACAAGTGCCAAAAAGACATTGCATAGTGAACCACTGTTCACGGACATTAACGAACATTACTAACTCTGCAACTACGCGGAAACCTATGTGAAAGAAACTGTTAATGCCATTCATTATGCAGCGTATCTATGTAAACGCGATGAACGATTTCCTTGATTAATAACTACGAACATTTAGGTGAGCTATATTCAGCAAAAAAACTGAAAATGTGAAGTGCATAATTCGTGCATCGTCTAGTGACATTACTACAGTACCCAACTTCAAGATGTTAACTGGATTAAATGGACAAAAGTGCCTGTCCAGAAAACAACACGACGGGTGGAAGAATTTCTGTTGGAACTTCAGGGAATGAAATGTTCTCGAAATGTGACGGACACTCTTACCTGGACTGTCCAAGGATCGACGCCAGCTATGTGCCGTCCGAGGTTCTGCAACCAAGCTTCCATGGAATGTAAAAAACGAACTGCACATGGAACAATTACTCGACGGGTCACGTCTGATCTGTAATAAGCAATGCTTTTAGTCACAACGAACTGCATCACTACGACTATAATGGAAATGAGAAATGGACACGCTTATGTATTAATCACGTTGTTATACAACGATGTTACTGTGATCAAAAAACTTTACCACGACGATACTAACCTGTAAAAATTTATTGTGCAGCGGATGAATATGAACTGTAATAACGACACGATGTGTATAGGTCAACGCACCTGAAAAATAAGGACATTTTTCTTTGAAGTATTTCAAAACAATACTATGTAACTAAGAACATTCAACAATCTAAGTTGTATAGTGTTATAACAAATATTGTAAATTTAAAACTAAGTTACCTGTCATAGAATGTAGTCTTCATATGTAATCTTGGTTGAATATTTTCTTTGTGCAACGACTGAAAAACGCACGCACACGAACAATATGAACTGCAATACTGTGCCGCGTGGTCTAACTGTACGATATAATGGCAGTGCCGCAGTTACACAGACGCTTCTGCACATGCGCGCACTCTATCTGCCAACATAAGAACTTTTACGGCGCAGCTGCGTCATTCAAATTTTGTATATAATGTGTATAATGTGTAATGTAAGTCATGTAAATAGTTGTAGATAACTTAGATTTTCTTGTGCCTTTAGGTGAATTGCTCGCCTGCAGGTGTGTCCTTTCGCCTCGCAATTCAGGGGGCAATATAAAGGCACATTTGCATGCCGAGCGTGAGTTTCCGCGGAAACGCGAAATACTAATTAAATAAATAATCAGTGACAAATAAATAAAGCCTATGGCACACAACTGCAGCGCTGTGTCGCTGATAAAACAAAAGCACAATTACGTTACTCTTATGTTTGATTAAAAAAGGGGAGCTCTGGTAGAAGTGGTGCGAGAAGCACGTATTTTATTTTATTGACTGGCACACCGCCATATTTCATGTTATAGAAGAATACTGCGAGTTGCAACCACACTAGGCACTCGATTCTGTAAAGACTTATATTTATAAAAGTAAGTAGGATTATGAACTGTAGACTTATTCATTGAATATATCTGATTTAACTAACTGTGTAACTTTTTTATGTTTAGTAGACAATCACCTCTGTACGACGTATTGACATGGCTGGCAAATTATTGTAATATTGAGATTTAGATTATGAGTCCGCACCTACCGCAGCAGTCTTTGGAAACGATTTAATTACGAAGTCCGATTATTCAGTTTTATTTCACGGTCAACTACGAGTAACATTGCCTTTACGAAAAAAGCCATTGTTAAGCGTCTGATACCGAATAATTAAAAGTCCACGTTCCAGATAAGCAAATACAATTGCAATCACAATCACCATCATACAGATAGAATAATCAATATCTAAATAACAATATATTTTTATTTATTTATTTTATTTATTTTATAGACACGACTATCGCCATTCTGATGCACTATTCCTTCTTTACTGCTTCCCTCGCTCCCTCACATCGACGAATTAACACAGAAATTGCGTCGCTATGAAATAGTATGGGTTCTATGACATCTCCTTCTAAATCGAAAAACGTTTCTATGGAAACGACAGGATTTTCTTTTGGGACACGACTATCGCCTTTCTGATGCACTAGTTCTTCTTCACTGCATCCCTCGCTCCATCACATTGACGAATTTTACAGAAATTGCGTCGCTATGGAATACTGTGGGTTTTATGACTTCTCATTCTAAATCGAGTAACGTTTCTATAGAAACAACAAGATTTTCTTTTCGGATATGTGTATCTCCATTCCGATGCACTATTCCTTCTTTACTGCATCCCTCGCTCCCTCACATTGACGAGTTTACACTGAATTTGCGACGCTATGAAATACTATGGGTTCTATGACACCTCGTTCTAAATCGAATAACGTTACTATGGAAACGACAGGATTATCTTTTGGGATACGGCTATCGCCTTTCTGATGCACTATTCCTTCTTTACTGCGTCCCTCACTCAATCACATTGACGAATTATCACAGAAATTGTGTCACAATGAAATACTATGGGTTCTATGGCTTCTCCTCCTAAATCGAGTAACGCTTCTATGGAAACGAAAGGATTATCTTTTATGATACGACTATCTCCTTTCCGATGCACTATTCCTTCTTTACTGCATCCCTCACTCCCTCACATTGACGAAGTAACACAGAATTTGCGTCGTTATTAAATACAGTGGGTTCTATGACATATCCAATATCGAATAACGTTTCTATGGAAACGACAGGATTTTAATTTTGGGATGCGACTATCTCCTTTCCGATTCACTATACCTTCTTTACTGCATTCCTCGCTCCCTCACATCCACGAATTAACACAGAAATTGCTTCGCAATGAAATACTATGGGTTCTATGACTTCTCCTTCTAAATCGAGTAACGTTTCTATGCAGACGACAGGATCATCCATTGGGATACGACTATCTCCTTTCCGATGCACTAATCCTTCTTTACTGCATCCCTCGCTCCCTTACATCGACTAATTAACACAGAAATTGCGTCACTATGAAATACTATGGGTTCTATGACTCCTATGTCTAAATCGAGTAACGTTACTATGGAATCGACAGGAGTTTTTTTTGGGATACGACTATCTCCTTTACGATGCACTATTCCTTCTTTACTGTATCCCTCGTTTCCTCACATTGACAAATTAACACGGAAATTGAGTCGCCATGAAATTCTATGGGTTCAATGATTTTTTTTCTAAATCGAATAACGTGTGTATGGAAACAACAGGATCTTCTTTTGAGATGCGACTATCTCCTTTCCGGTGCACTCTTCCTTCTTTACTGCATCCCTCGCTCCCTCACATTGAAGAATTAACACACATATTGCGTCGCTATGAGATACAATGGGTTCTATGACTACTCCTTCTAATTCGAGTAACGTTTCTATAAAAACGGCTGGAACTTCTCTTGGGATACGAGTATCTGCAATCCGATGCACTATTCCTTATTTACTGCATTCCTCGCTCCCTTACATTGACGAATTAACACAGATATTGCGTCGCTATGAAATACTAAGGGTTCTATGACTTCTCCTTCTAAATCGAGTAACGTTTCTATGGAAACGAAAAGATTTTCTTTTGGGATACGACTAACTCCTTTCCGAAGCACTATTCTTTCTTTACTGCATCGCTCGCTCCCTCACTTAGACGAATTAACACAGAAATTGCGTCACTATTAAATACTATGGATTCAATGGCTTCTCCTTCTAAAACGAGTTACGTTTCTATGGAAACAACAAGATTTTAATTTTGGGATACAACTACCTCCTTGCCGATGCACTAATCCATCTTTACTGCATCCCTCGCTCCGACACATTGTCAAATTAACACAGAAATTCCGTCGCTATGAAATATTATGGGTTCTATGACTTCTCCTCCTAAAACGAGTAACGTTTCCATGGAAACGAGAAGGACTTTCTTTTGGGATACGACTATCTCCTTTCCGATGCACTATTCCTTCTTTACTGCATCGCTCGCTCCCACACAATGACGAATTAACACAGAAATGTTGTCGCTATGATATACTATGAGTTCTATGACTTCTCCTTCTAAATCGAGTAACGTATCTTTGGAATGGACAGGATTTTCTTTTGGTGTACGAGTATCTCCTTTCCGTTGCACTATTCCTTCTCTACTGCAACCCTCGCTCCCTCCCATTGACGAATCAACACAGATATTGCGACGCCATGAAATAGTATGGGTTCTATGACTTCTCCTTCTAAAACGGGTAACTTTTCTATGGAAACTTCAGGATTTACTTTTGGGATTCAACTATCTCCTTTCCGATGAACTATTCCTTCTTTACTGCATTCTTCGCTCCCTCACATTGACGAATTAACACAGAAATTGCGGCACTAATGAAATACAATGGGTTCCATGACATCTCCTTCTAAATCGAGTAATGTTTCTATGGAAACGACAGGATTTTCTTTTGGGATACGAATATCTCCTTTCCGAAGCACTATTCCTTCCTTACTGCATCCCTCGCTCCCTCACATTGACGAATTAACACAGAAATTTCGTCACTAATGAGATACTATGATTTCTATGACTTCTCCTTCTAAATCGAGTAACGTTTCTATGGAACCGACAGGAATTTCTTTTGTTATACGACTATCTCGTTTCCGATGCACTATTCCATCTTTATTGCATACCTCGCTCCCTCACATTGAGGAATTAACACAGAAATTGCATCGCAATGAAATACTATGTGTTCTATGATATCTCCGTCTAAATCGAGTAACGTTTCTATGAAAACGACAGGATTTTCTTGTGGGATACGACTACCTTCTTTCCGACGCACGATTCCTTCTTCACTGCATCCCTCGCTCCCTCACATTGACGTATTAACACCGAAATTGCGTCGCTATGAAATACTATGGGTTCTATGACTCCTCCTTCTAAATCGAGTAACGTTACTATGGAAACGAAAGGATTATCTTTTGGGATACGACTATCTCCTTTCCGGTGCACTCTTCCTTCTTTACTGCATCCATCGCTCTCACACTTTGACGAAGTAACACAGAAATTGCGTCGCTGTGAAATACTATGGATTCTATGACGTCTCCTTCTATATCGAATAATGTTTCTATGGAAACGACAGGATTTTCTTTTCGGATACGAATATCTCCTTTCCGATGCACTATTCCTTCTTTACTGCAGCCGTCGCTCCCTCACATTGATGAATTAACACAGATATTGCGTCGCTATGAGATACAATGGGTGCTATGACTTCTCCTTCTAATTCGAGTAACGTTTCTATAAAAACGGCTGCATCTTCTTTTGGGATACGAGTATCTCCAATCCGATGCACTATTCCTTCTTTACTGCATCCCTCGCTCCCTCACACTGACGAATTAACACAGATATTGCGTCGTTATGAAATACTATGTGTTCTATGACTTCTCCTTCTAAATCGAGTAACGTTTCTATAAAAACGGCAGGATCTTCTTTTGGGATACGACTATCTCCTCTCCGATGCACTAATCCTTCTTTACTGCATCCCGCGCTACATCACATTGACGAAATAACACAGACATTGTGTCAGAAATGAAATACTATGGGTTCTATGACATCTCCTTCTAAATCGAGTAACGTTTCTATGGAAACGACAGGATTTTCTTTTGGGATACGAGTATCTCCTTTCCGTTACACTATTCCTTCTTTACTGCATCCCTCACTCCCTCGCATTGATGAATAACACAGAATTTGCGTCGCTATTAAATACCATGGGTTCTATGACTTATCCTATATCGAATAACGTTAGAATGGAAACGACAAGATATTCTTTTGGGATACGACAATCTCCTTTCCGATGCACTCTTCCTTTTTTACTGCATCCCTCGCTCACTGACATCGAAGAATTAACACAGAAATTTTGTCGCTGAGAAATACTATGGTTTCTATGTCTTCTCCTTCTAAATCGAGAAACGTTTCTTTGGAATCGACAGGATTTTCTTTGGGATACGACTATATCCTTTCCGATGCACTATTCCTTCTTTACTGCATTCCTTGCTCCCTCACATTGACGAATTAACACAGAAATTGC
Source organism: Schistocerca americana (assembly GCF_021461395.2). NCBI lineage: Eukaryota > Metazoa > Arthropoda > Insecta > Orthoptera > Acrididae > Schistocerca > Schistocerca americana. The sequence continues at coordinate 721,087,034 of NC_060123.1, forward strand.
GTCGCTGTGAATTACTATGGTTTCTATGACTTCTCCTTCTTAATCGAGTAACGTTTCAATGGAAACGACAAAATTTTCTTTTGGGATACGACTATCTCCTTTACGATGCACTATTCCTTCTTTACTACATCCCTCGCTTCCTCACATTGACAAATTAACACGGAAATTGCGTCGCCATGAAATTCTATGGGTTCTATGATTTTTTTTCTAAATCGAGTAACGTCAGTATGGATACGACAGGATCTTCTTTTGGGATACGACTATCTCCTTTCCGGTGCACTCTTCCTTCTTTACTGCATCCCTCGCTCTCTCACTTTGACGAAGTAACACAGAAATTGCGTCGCTATGAAATACTGTGGATTCTATGACGTCTCCTTCTATATCGAATAATGTTTCTATGGAAACGACAGGATTTTCTTTTCGGATACGAATATCTCCTTTCCGATGCACTATTCCTTCTTTACTGCAGCCGTCGCTCCCTCACATTGATGAATTAACACAGATATTGCGTCGCTATGAGATACAATGGGTTCTATGACTTCTCCTTCTAATTCGAGTAACGTTTCTATAAAAACGGCTGCATCTTCTTTTGGGATACGAGTATCTCCAATCCGATGCACTATTCCTTCTTTTCTGCATCCATCGCTCCCTCACATTGACGAATTAACACAGATATTGCGTCGCTTTGAAATACTATGTGATCTATGACTTCCCCTTCTAAATCGGGTAACGTTTCTATAGAAACGGCAGGATCTTCTTTTGGGATACGACTATCTCCTTTCCGATACACTATTCCTTCTGTACTGCATTCCTCGCTACCTCACATTGACGAAATAACACTGACATTGTGTCACAAATGAAATACTATGGGTTCTATAACATTTCCTTCTAGATCGAGTAACGTTTCTATGGAAACGACAGGATTTTCTTTTGGGATACGAGTATCTCTTTTCCGTTGCACTATTCCTTCTTTACTGCATCCCTCACTCCCTCGCATTGATGAATAACACAGAATTTGCGTCGCTATTAAATACCATGGGTTCTATGACTTATCCTATATCGAATAACGTGACAATGGAAACGACAAGATATTCTTTTGGGATACGACAATCTCCTTTCCGATGCACTATTCCATCTATACTGCATCCCTCGCTCCCTGACATCGACGAATTAACACAGAATTTGCGTTGCTATTAGATACTAGGTGTTCTATGACACATCCTATATCGAATGACGTTCCTATGGAAACGACAGGATTCTCTTTTTGGATACTACAATCTCCTTTCCGATGCACTATTGCTTCTTTACTGCATCCCTCGCTCCCTCACATTGACGAATTAACACAGAATATGCGTCGCTGTGAAGTACTATGGTATCTATGTTATCTCCTTCTAAATCGAGTAACGTTGCTATGAATACGAGAGGACTTTCTTTTTGGGATACGACTATCTCCTTTCCGACGCACTATTCCTCCTTTACAGCAAACCTCGCTCCCTCACATTGACGAATTGACACAGAAATTGCGTCGCAATGAAATACTGTGGGTTCTATGACTTCTCCTTCGCAATCGAGTAACGTTTCTATGGAAACGACTGGATTTTCATATGGGATACGAGTATCTCCTTTCCGATGCACTATTCCTTCTTTACTGCATCCCTCGCTCCCTCACATTGACGAATTAACACAGAAATTGCGTCACTTTGAAATACTATGGTCTCTATGACTTCTCCTTCTAAATCGAGTAGCGTTTCTATGGAAACGACAGGATTTTCTTTTGGGATACGACTATCTCCTTTACGATGCACTATTTCTTTTTTACTGCATCCCTCTACAAAATAAATAAAATAAATTTAAAATATTATTTATTAATTATGTATGATAGTGATTGGATGTACTTAATATTTGCTTATCTGGAACGTGGACGTTTAATTATTCGGTATCAGACGCTTGACAATGGCTTTTTCGTAAATGTAATGTTATTAGTAGTTGACCGTGAAATAAGACTCAAATAATCGGACTTCGTATTTAAATCGTTTCCAAAGTCTGCTGTGGTAGGTGCGGACTCAAATCTAAATCTTAATATTAGAATAATTTGCCAGCCATGTCAATACGTCGTACAGAGGTGACTGTCTACTAAACATAGAAAGTTTACACAGTTATTTAAATAAGATATATTCAACGAATAAGCCTACAGTAAAATAATTCTACTTACTTTCATAAATAAAAATTCTTTACAGAATCGAGTGCCTAGTAAGATTGCAACTCGCAGTGTTCTTATATAACATCATATATGGCGGTGTGCCAATCAATGAAATATACGTGCTTGTCCAAGACCTCCCCTTCTTAGTGAAACATAAGAGTATCGTAATTGTGTTTTTGTTTTATCAGCGACACAGCGCTGCAGTTCTGTGCCATAGGCTTTATTTATTTGTCACAGATTATTTATTTAGTTAAGATTTCGCGTTTCCGAGGAAACTCACGCACGGCATGCAAATGTGCCTTTATATTGCCCCCTGAATTGCGAGGCGAAAGGACACACCTGCAGGCGAGCAATTCACCAAAAGGCACAAGAAAATCTAAGTTATCTACAACCATTTACATGACTTACATTATACAGTATATTATATACAAAATTGAAAGGACGCGCGTGCGTCGTAAAAGTTCTTATGTTGGCAAAATAGAGTGCGCGCATGTGCAGAAGCGTCTGTGTGACTCCGGCACTGCCCTTATACCGTAAATTTAGATCACGCGGCATAGTATTGCAGTTCATATTGTTCGTGTGCGCGCGCATTTCTTAGTCGTTGCACAAAGAAGATATTCCACCAAGATTACATATGAAGACTACATTCTATGACAGGTAACTTAGTTTTAAAATTACAATATTTGTTATAATACAATACAACTTTAGATTGTTGAATGTTCTTAGTTACATAGTATTGCATTGAAATGCTTCAAAGAAAAATGTCTTTTTGTTTCAGGTGCGTTGACCTATACATATCGTGTCGTTATTACAGATTATATTCATCTGCTGCACAATAATTTTTCACAGGTTAGTGTCGTCGTGGTAATTTTTTTTTTTATCACAGTAACATCGCTGTATAACAACGTGATTGATACATAAGCATGTCCATTTCGTATTTCCATTATAGTCGTTGTGATGCAGTTCGTTGTGACAAAAAGTATTGTTTATTACAGATCAGACGTGACCCGTCGAGTAATTGGTCCATATGCAGTTCGTTTTCGATATTCCGTGGAAGCTTGGTTGCAGAACCTCGAACGGCACATAGCTTGCGTCGATCCTTGGACAGTCCAGGTAAGTGTGTCCGTCACATTTCGAGAACATTTCATTCCCTGAAGTTCCAACCAAAATTCTTCCACTCGTCGTGTTGTTTTCTGGACAGGCACGTTGTGACCATTCAATCCAGTTAACATCTTGAAGTTAGACACTGTAGTAATGTCACTAGACCGAGCACCAATTACGCACTTCACATTTTCAGTTTTTTGCTAAATATAGCGCACCTAAATGTTCGTAGTTACTTATCAAAGAAATCGTTCATCGCGTTTACAAAGGTACGATGCATGATGAATGTCATTAACAGTTTCTTTCACATAGGTTTCTGCGTAGTTGCAGACTTAGTAATGTACGTTAATGTCCGTGAACAGTCGTTCACTATGCAAATTTTTGTTTTTAAGTTTTTCACGTTTTGGCACTCGTTATGGTTCAAATTTTCACATAGTAACAGTTACATTATACATAATTTTTTTTAAAAAACATAAGTAATCATACATATACACGCCACAAATTTTCTTAGCATAAACATAATACAGTTACACATAAACATGTTTACATCATCATTACATAGCTATAAATTATTACATTATGTCACATTTGATTACATGAATTGCAGATATTTACGTTCTCTTTAACGGTTTTGCTGGGATTTTATCGATGTTTTTTTTGTAATGTCATCTGAAATTAAGATAGGTTAGACACAACATTCATTACATCAGTAGGCAAGACCAAGCGTTTTCACTACTCAATAAATATCCAAAATAATAAGAGACGGGAAACTGTTAGATTCCTCGCGTTTTGTGCGTGTGTGTATAGTGTCTGTGTGGCCATGGCTACTGGTAGATGCTTTTCTTGCCGAGAGATGTGCGTCTAATCTATTTCTCGAAGTAAAAGATCGCTTCACAGATGACGTCTGTCGGTTCGTCAGGTGTCATACCAAGTCAGTGGTACCTACAGTCACAAATGTTCCTTGCAAAATTAATATATCATTCACTGCTACGTAATCATAAATTTTACTTTAATATTCAGTCTTCTCGGTGGTGCCGCGGCGTTGAAAGAAAAGTTCTTCTGTCTTCAACTGCGTCACTGGAACCGCTGAAATGAAAATTTCTATACTACTTATTATCTGTGTTGTAGCAAACAGAGTTTTGCGAGTTGCTTAGCAATGTTTTCATGGGTATGACTTTGACATTATTTAGCATGAAATGCTCTAAGATCTCGGTGTGCGTATAGCCCAATAATTTTGTTAGTTCTAGGATGTTGTAACAGATGCGCACCAGGATGCGGTATGTTAACAATTATATAAGGTCCTTCATATAGCAGACGCCACTTAGCATTGCGTCGTTTGAGTGCTACAGATTTATGATGAGTACGAAGTAGTACAAGCATTCCTACCTTGAATTTTTGTTTTCTTTTTATTATGCTTATGTGATGTTTGTTTCGTATCTGTACGTGATGTGTCAGTGTAGTCAATACTTCTTTTATTTTCTGTTCAGGTGTGATTTCCTTGTCTGACAACTTAGGTAATGGTTCTATCCATTGATCGTTCTGTTTGCAATTGAACATGATCTCGTTAGGTGTGTAATTCGTATCGTAAATATTTAAGTTATTGTGTACATCTTCGAAAAGACTTAGGTAGGACACCCAATTAGTATGTTTTGATGAAATATAGGTCCTCATGAATCGGTTTAGTTCTCGGAAAAGTCTTTCAGTCGTGTTACATTGTGGACTAAACTTTGAAATAAATATACTTTTAATGTTATTGTCCTTCAAGAAATTTCTCCATTTGTACCCAGAGTAGTATGCTGCATTATCTGACAGAATTGCTTTAGGTTTTCCCACGTGCGTCAGGTAATCACTTGAGAATCTTCGTATTATAGCATTTGCTGTGGCGGATTTTAAAGCATAAAGTTTTACATGTTTAGAAAATATATCGTAAAAAGCTAAGATATATTTACCGCCTCCAGAGCTTGCTGGATGCGGTCCACTGATGTCAGTACACAGAATTTCCAGGGGTTTACTCGGTAAAATAGAATGTAAATCTGTTTTTGTGGATAAATTCTGAGATTTTGATTTTTGACAAATGACACATGTTTTCAGTTCCCTGTAAATTTTTCTTCTCATATTGCTAAAATAACAGTATGTGCTGAGCTTTGCCAAACACTTTTTCGTTCCATAATGACCCCAAACTAAGAGTGCGTGCCAAATCAAACTACGTTCAGACTCTATGGGAATGCATACACACCAGTTAGTAGCATTTGGATGTCGGCGATAAAATAACACATCATTGTGTAACTTGTAATACCTAGTCAAAGGATGATTGTGTTCTTCTAGCAGTAATGTTACTATCTTATACCAGTGAGGATCAGATTTTTGTAATTTAGCCATGTTTCTGCACATATCAATATAATATTGGTGATACTGCTTGTCTTGCATTAAGAGAATCCTGTAGTCATTTATATTTTCTAAGTCACTGTTGGTTTCATTCATACCTTGTGGAAGTCTAGACAAAGCGTCGGCAATGGTGTTGTCCTTACCTTTTATGTACGTAATTTCAAAAGAGTAGTTATGAAGAGTAACTGCCCATCGTGATAGTCTAGGATGTGCAAGTTTACAAGTTAACAAAATTGTCAGGGCCTGGTGATCGGTATAAATTACTGTATGTTTTCCAAATAAATAATAACAGAATTTCTTGAATGCCCAGACTATGGAAAGTGTTTCTAACTCAGTAGTGGAGTATGTACGCTCACATTCAGTTAGAGTACGACTTGCAAACCCAATAATTCTTATCTGTTCCTTTTCTTTATTCTTTACAACTTGAAATAAGCAACAGCCCAAGCCAGTACGTGAAGCGTCACAAGTCATACAGAAATCTAAATTGAAATCTGGATGGCTCAATATGTTTGCATTCACTAAAGCGTGTTTAATTGTATTAAAGTCATTCTGGCACTGTTCTGACCAGATCCAAACTTGATTCTTTCTGAGTAGATTTAGCAGATGTTTACTGTTCAAAAGTGGTTGTGGTAAAAAACGTCTGAAAAATGAACATAGCCCAAGGAATGATTTTAACTGCTTTTTAGTTGGAGGGCTAGGAAAGTTTCTGATAGCATCTAATTTACTGGGATCAGGACGTATGCCCTGTTAATTAATGATATGCCCTAAATATTTTATCTCACTGCAATCAAATTTTGATTTTCTAAGATTGGCTGTGACTCCAGCTTGTGCAAACTTTTCTAAAATTCTTTGAAGTGTGTCAACGTGTTCATTCCAAGACTGTGTAGCTATCAGTATATCATCTACATAGTGTGTGACTGTCTCAACTAAATCATCGCCAAGCACGGTATCCAGGGCTGTAATGAATACCCCAGAACTGACGTTCAATCCGAAGGGTAGAACACAAAACTGATAGGTTCGCCCCTCGAACATAAATGCAGAATATTTCCGAGAATCAGGAGTGATACCTACTTGCCAAAATGAATTAGCGAGATCTATTGTGGAAAAATATTTTGCATCTAGAAATTTCTGTAATTGCTCTTCTAAATTTTCGGGTTTTTTGTGAACCGGTAAAATTATTTCATTAATTGCTCGTGCATCTAACACTAGCCTAATGCTACCATTTGATTTTTTGACAACAAGTAGAGGACTACAGTAAGGTGAGGTGGATTGTTCAATGACCTTCCAGTCTAACATTTGTTTTAATTCTTGCCACACAGCAGGTCGTTGAGATAATGGTACGTTATATGTCTTGTGGTAGAAGATCTTGTGAGGCTTAACTTCAATCTTGTACACATACGTGTTGATAACACCTAATCATTTGTAAAAACTTGTAAATATTTGGATAACACTTCCTGTAGTTTTATACGTTCATGTACACTGAGAGCTGTAGCTTCATTTATCTTATGATCAAGCAATGTTTTCAAGTCAATTAGCTCTGTGTCAGATGAGTGTGTTTGCATGTCTTGAATGTCATTGTCAAGTACTTATTGAACCTTGTATCCTGTACAGTGTTTGTCATGCTTTACAGTTCTCCTGTCCAAATCAATAATAATTACACTACCTTTATCACTTAAAATACATTTACCTTTGGAGAAGTCTATAATGCAGTCCTTCTCGCTCATAATATCTATTCCTAATATGCAATTTGTCACAAGGTTTTGTACAACCAGGAATGGCCATTGTACGGTTCCATTACCTATTTTAACGTTTACAAAAACTTGCTTTGTAACCCTACATGACTTATTACCTAGAGCAGTAGATATTTTACAGTTTTGGGCGGGAAACTCAGGCACAGGCTCCAACTCACACATCTTTCTATAGAAATTAAAAGACAAAACGCTCACAGCTGCACCTGTATCTAAGATAATAGTAGTTGGAATCCCACCTACTACACCAGTAGTAGATGCTAAAACAATTTCATTTGTGTTTGAACGACATTGTGTACTGTCTTGAAAAAGTTCATCTGATATATTGTCATTGTAATTGTATCTTATAGATAAAACAGGTAGTTTTTGTTTACAATTATTAGGCATATCAATATTTTGTTGTTCAATTGTGGTGTCAAATAACTGATTAACATTGAAGTCGCCCCCCAAGAATTCTTCAGCCACGACCCGGGGCATAGAAGTGACTGTTTCTAGTTTGTTGGATTATCATTTGTATTAGGTACTGACACAGATTGAGGTTGTGTATCAGGTGTCATTTCTATTATATTCACATTCGGATATTGCCTGTTGTGATCTCCAAACTTTTGTGGTTGTTGTTGCTGTTGCGCATTATAACTTACCTGTCGGGCGTAAGGTATGCTCCAATATTGTCCTGGTGGCTGCTGTGGTAAAGCAGTGTTTGAATGAAAGTATTGATCGCTACGAGTCCAGCCTTGATGCTGTCTTGGCTCGTAGTTATTATTATTTCTATTTCTGTTTTTGTTTTTGTCGTTACATTTGTATCCGTTGTTACCGTTGTTGTTATTACCGCGGTGCCTTTTGTATGGATTGCCGCATGGAGTGTTATTACTATTGTAACTGTTGTTTGTATTGGAATACGCGTGTTGATTTTGATTTCCGTATTGAGACGGCATGTGAGTTTGCTGTTTTTGCTGTACCGCGTATCCAACTGTGGGCGCGCCAGAATTGAGTTGGCAAGCCTGTATGTTTTGCATACCACTAGTATAAACATTGTGGCTGCTGTTTTGCCGCGCAAAGCGCTGATCTTCTAGTAACATGTCAACCGAATTTAAAGCTGTTAAAAAATAATCTGGATCGTCATCCGGAATATGTAAGAGTTTTTCTTTAATGTTGAAAGGCAATTTGGCCTTCAACGCACGGAGTATGTCACGTGTTGCGACTGGTTCAACCAAAAAATGTCCCATGTTCAGGTATTTTTCAAAGTATCTGCGTAAGTTACCATTTTTACTGTTAAAAGTTTCAGGTTCTAAAATTTGTCTTCTGAGTCGCTCCTGGACGGATTGCGACCAGAATTTGTTCAGAAAGGCACGCTCAAACTCACTGTACGTGGTACATACGTCAGCTTGACTGTATGCCCAGACAGCTGCATCGCCTTGGATGTAACCGACAATATATGAAATCTTTTTCCGGTCACTCCAAGTGCGTGGAAATGCGTTACTAAAAGATTTAAGAAAAATCACCGGATGAATGGTTCGTTTTTCTGGGATAAAAATCTGAAATTGCCTGTGTTTCATTAAGCTTTCATCTTCCTTCGCATTGTGATATGGATTTATTCCACTGTAATTACTGGTATGTTCAGCTGGCGAGTAATTACGTTAATGTTGCTGTGGTTTACCATGATAATAGCTTGTGTTTGTGTTTCCACATCGTGGTATGTGTTGTAGTCGTGGTGTGTTTTGTTCTTGTGTATTTGTCGTGTGCGGAATGTGTGTATCATACTCGAATGTATATTGGTTTCTGAACTGTACATTTTGACTGCTAGTTTCGTTACATTCAGACTGTAGTTGATCGGTGAATTGTCTCATGGGTGCAGTGACGGATTGTACTGCGTCACTGATCAGCTGTTTGTTATTAGTAATGTATTGCGCTACGGAGTCGTGCACAATTGTTGGTAAATTTTCACGTAAGCATCTATCAAAATGTTTGTCTTTGTTCTCAACCCAATCATGAAATTCTTTATTAATATTTTGAAAATGAGCTGTGGCATCTGATTGTAAGATGTCAGTCAGGTGTTGTTCAACATTGTCAAATTTATTCTGTACGTCAGTAATTCGTTTTTCAAGGTTGTCGTGTACTGAAGGATATGTTTGAATTTGTTCAGTAAGAGCTTCTCACGTGACATTAAGGTTTTTTAATTGTGTCTGTAAAAGTGCTACATCATTTGTAGTCTTTTCTTGTATCGTATTAAGCTTGGAAAATTTCGTACTGAGTTCAGTCATCTGTTTGGTCAGTGTGGCGTCTATAAGTTCCACACGTTTACACAAAGTGTCACTACCTGTCTTGATTGCTATGAGATCAGATTTAATTTCGTCATTTTGTGTTTTAAACTGTTCATTTTGTGTCTTTAAGGTTGCCATGTTTTCCGCGTTCTGCATCCTTAAGGTTGCCATGTTTTCCGAGTTCTGCATAATTAAGGTTGCCGTATTTTCTGTGTTTTGTTTCTTTAGCATTTGTAACATGTTGGCAATGTTTACTGTTTGCAAGGTCTCTGCCCCCGCCGCGTCATTAGACGTGACGTCATGTATTAACATGGGCTCTGACTGAGACTTTGAAATTTTTGTGGTGGACGGCCTATTGTCAAAATTTCCGTTAACACTTGCGTCAATATTTGATGAATCGTCACTACCGGTTGCTGTCGTAAAGTCATTTTCTAACATTTGTCTCTCGTCCGAGTCGGATTGCGTCTGACTAGTATGTCTTTGCTGTTCCATCTTTGCTTATTGTTTTCTAGTTATGACCATGCCACACGTGATATATGTTTCAAGAAAATAATGTTTGACACTGGTTTTAAAATAAAATGCAGTTGAGCATGAATCGCTCGTAGCAACAATGGCTGTTTGTTAAATTAAAAATGTAAACTGAATATGGGATTATTGTTAATGGCTGCTGTCCATGTTACAACGAATCGTACAGAAATCGGCCATATTGTACACTCGTGTATTGGTATTGTTGCAGAAGTTATTGTTTAAGGAAAAGTACTGAGAATGAAATTTATCACTGAAAACTGCTACACGCGAAAAAAATACTACAGAATCTACTGAAGAGCTAATAAACTGAATTATGCGTCTGGTCAAGCCTGACAATGCACAAATGTTGCGTCTTACCTTATTTTGCTGGAAGCTTCATTGCGTCCTCCCGCAAAATTTTAAAACTGGAAAATATCTTCAGATTTTTTGTTATTTCTCATATATTCAAGTCCAGGTCCAGAAAGTTGATTTTTCACATGACACAAGGAGAACAGTGTAACAAATGACAAAATAAAAAGTCCGACACGCAGTCACCAATATAAAATAAATAAAATAAAATAAAATAAATTATTATTTATTAATTATGTATGATAGTGATTGGATGTAATTAATATTTGCTTATCTGGAACGTAGACGTTTAATTAATCGGTATCAGACGCTTGACAATGGCTTTTTCGTAAATGTAATGTTATTAGTAGTTGACCGTGAAATAAGACTCAAATAATCGGACTTCGTATTTAAATCGTTACCAAAGACTGCTGCGGTAGGTACGGACTCAAATCTAAATCTCAATATTAGAATAATTTGCCAGCCATGTCAATACGTCGTACAGAGGTGACTATCTACTAAACATAGAAAGTTTAGACAGTTAGTTAAATCAGATATATTCAACGAATTAGCCTACAGTTAAATATATCTACTTACTTTCATAAATAAAAATTCTTTATAGAATCGAGTGCCTAGTAAGATTGCAACTCGCAGTGTTCTTATTTAACATCAAATATGGCGGTGTGCCAGTCAATGAAATATACGTGCTTCCCGCACCACTTGTCCAAGACCTCCCCTTCCTAAAGAAACATAAGAGTATCGTAATTGTGTTTTTGTTTTATCAGCGACACAGCGCTGCAGTTCTGTGCCATACGCTGTATTTATTTGTCACAGATAATTATTTAATTAAGATTTCGCGTTTCCGAGGAAACTCACGCACGGCATGCAAATGTGCCTTTATACCTCGCTCCCACTCATTGACGAATTAAAACAGAAATTGCGTCGCTATGAAATACAATGGGTTCTATGACATCTCCTTCTAGATCGAGTAACGTTTCTATGGATTCGAGAGGACTCTCTTTTGGGATACGACTATCTCCTTTCCGATGCACTATTAATTCTTTACTCCATCGCTCGCTCCCTCACATTGACGAATTAACACAGAAAATGCGTCGCAATGAAATACTATGGGTTCTATGCCTTCTCATTCTAAATCGAGTAACATTTGTATGGAAACGAGAGGACTTTCTTTTGGGATAAGACTATCTCCTTTCCGATGCACTATTTCTTCTTTACTGCAACCCTCGCTCCCTCACATTGACGAATTAACACGGAAATAGTGTCGCTATGAAATACTATGAGTTCTATGACTTCTCCTTCTAAAGCGAGTAACGTTTCTATGTAATCGACAGGATTTTCTTTTGGGGTACGAGTATCGCCTTTCCGATGCACTATTCCTTCTTTACTGCATCCCTCGCTCCCTCACATTGACGAATTAACACAGATATTGCGTCACTAATGAAATACTATTGGTTCTATGACATCTCGTTCTAAATCGACTAACGTTTCTATGGAAGCGACAGGATTATCTTATGGGATACGAGTATCTCCTTTCCGATGCTCTATTCCTTCTTCACTGCATCCCTCGCACCCTCACATTGACGAATTAACACAGAAATTGCGTCGCTATGAAATACTATGGGTTCAATGGCTTCTCCTTCTAATTCGAGTAACGTTTCTAAGGGGACGAGAGGACCTTCTCTTGGGATACGACTATCGCCTTTCCGACGCACTATTCCTACTTTACAGCAACCCTCGCTCCCTCACAATGACGAATTAGCACAGAAATTGCGTCGCTATGAAATACTGTGGGTTCTATGACTTCTCCTTCTAAATCGAGTAACGTTTCTATGGAAACGACTGGATTTTCTTATGGGATACGAGTATCTCCTTTCCGATGCACTATTCGTCCTTTACAACAACCCTCACTCCCTCACATTGACGAATTAACACACATTTTGCGTCGCTATTAAATACTATGGGCTCTATGACGTATTTATATCGAATAACGTTTCTATGGAAACGACAGGATTTTCTCTTGCGATACGAGTATCTCCTTTCCGATGCTCTATTCCTTCTTTACTGCATCCCTCGCTCCCTCACATTGACGAATTAACACAGAAATTGCGTCGCTATGAAATACGATGGGTTCAATGACTTCTCCTTCTAAATCGAGTAACGTTTCTAAGGGGACGAGAGGATCTTCTTTTGGGATACGACTATCGCCTTTCCGACGCACTATTCCTACTTTACAGCAACCCTCGCTCCATCACAATGACGAATTAACACAGAAATTGCGTCGCTATGAAATACTGTGGGTTCAATGACTTGTCCTTCTAAGTCGAGTAACGTTTCTATGGAAACGAGAGGATTTTCTTATGGGATACGACTAACTCCTTTCCGATGCACTATTCCTTCATTACTGCATCCCTCGCTCCATCACATTTACGAATTGACACAGAAATTGCGTCCCTATGAATTTCTATGTGTTCTATGACATCTCCTTCTAAATCGAGTAACGCTTCTATGGGAACGAGAGGACCCTCTTTTCGGATACGACTATTACCTTTCCAACGCACTATTCCTTCTTTACTGCATCCCTCGCTCCGGCGCATTGACGAACTAACACAGAAATTGCGTCGCTATGAAGTACTATGGTATCTATGACATCTCCTTCTAAATCGAGTAACGTTTCTATGGATACGAGAGGACTTTCTTTTTGGGATACGACTATCTCCTTTCCGATGCACTATTCCTTCTGTACTGCATCCGTCGCTCCGTCACATCGACGAATTAATACAGAAATTGCGTCACTATGAAATACCATGGGTTCTATGACTTCTCCTTCTAAATCCAGTAACGTTTCAATGGAAACGACAGGATTTAAATTTTGGGATACGACAATCTACTTTCCGATGCACTATTCCTTCTTTACTGCATCGCACGCTCCCTCACATTGACGAATTAACACAGAAATTGCGTGGCTATGACATACTAGGGGTTCTATGCCTTCTCCTTGTAAATCGAGTAACATTTCTATGGAAACGAGAGGACTCACTTTTGGGATACATCTCCTTTCCATTGCACTATTCCTTCTTTACCGCAACCCTCGCTCCCTCACATTGACGAATTCACACTGAAATTGCGTCGCTACGTAACATTATGGGTTCCATGACGTCTCCTTCTATATCGAATAACGTTTCTATGGAAACGACAGGATTTTTTTTTGGGATACGACTATCTCCTTTCCGATGCACTATTCCTTCTTTATTGCTTCCCTCGCTCCCTCACATTGACGAATTAACACAGAAATTGCGTCGCTATGATGTACTATGAGTTCTATGGCTTCTCCTGCTAAATCGAGTAATGTCTCTATGGAAACGACAGTATTTTCTTTTGGGATACGACTATCTCGTTTCCGACGCACTATTCCTTCTTTACAGCAATACTCGCTCCTTCACATTGACGAATTAACACAGAAATTGCGTCGCTATGAAATACTGCGTGTTCTATAAGTTCTCCTTCTAAATCGAGTAACGTTTCTATGGAAATGTCAGAATTATCTTATGGGATACGAGTTTCTCCATTCCGATGCACTATTCCTTCTTTACTGCATCCCTCGCTTCATCACATTGAAGAATTTACACAGAAATTGGGTCGCAATGAAATACTATGAATTCTATGTCATCTCCGTCTAAATCGAATAACGTTTCTATGAAAATGAGAGGATTTTCTTATGGGATACGAGTATCTCCTTTCCGACGCCCTATTCCTTATTTACTGCATCTCTTGCTCTCTCACATTGACGAATTAACACAGAAGTTGCGTCGCTATGAAATACTATGGTTTCTATGACTTCTCCTTCTAAATCGAGTAAAGTTTCTATGGAAATGAGAGGATTTTCTTTTGGGATACGACTATCTCCTTTCCGATGCACTGTTCCTTCTTTATTGCATCCCTCGCTCCCTCACATTGACGAATTAACACAGAAATTGCGTCGCTATGATGTACTATGAGTTCTATGGCTTCTCCTGCTAAATCGAGTAATGTTTCTATGGAAACGACAGTATTTTCTTTTGGGATACGACTATCTCTTTTCCGACGCAGTAATCCTCCTTTACAGCAACTCTCGCTCCCTCACATTGACGAAATAACACAGAAATTGCGTTGCTATGAAATACTATAGGTTCTATGACTTCTCTTTCTAATCGACAGGATTTTCTTTTGGGGTACGAGAATCTCCTTTCCGATTCACTATTCCGTCTTTACTGCATCCCTCGCTCCCTCACATTGACGAATTAACACAGTTATTGCATCGCTATGAAGTACTATGGGTTATATGACTTCTCCTTCTAAATCGAGTAACGTTTCTATGGAAACGGCAGGATCTTCTTTTGGGATACGACTATCTCCTATTCGATACACCATTCCTTCTTTACTGCATCCCTCGCTCCCGCACATTGACGAACTAACACAGAATATGCGTCGCTGTGAAGTACTATGGTATCTATGATATCTCCTTCTAAATCGAGTAACGTTTCTATGGATACGAGAGGACTTTCTTTTTGGGATACGACTATCTCCTTTCCGATGCACTATTCCTTCTTTACTGCAACCCTCGCTCCCTCCATTGACGAATTAACAGAGAAATAGGGTCGCTATGAAATACTATGGGTTCTAAGACTTTTCCTTCTAAATCGAGTTACGTTTCTATGGAGACGACAGGATTATCTTTTGGGATACGGCTATGTCCTTTCCGATGCACTATTCCTTCTGAACTGCATCCGTCGCTCCGTCACTTCGACGAATTAATACAGAAATTGCGTCACTATGATATACCATGGGTTCTATGCCTTCTCCTTCTAAATCCAGTAACGTTTCTATGGAAAGGACACGATTTTCTTTTGGAAGACGACTATCTCCTTTCCGATGCACTATTCCTTCTTCACTGCATCCCTCGCTCTCTCACATTATCGAATTAACACACAAATTGCATCGCTATGAAACACTATGGTTTCTATTACCTTTCCTTCTAAATCGTGTAGCGTTTCAATGGAAACGACAGGATTTTAATTTTGGGATACGACTATCTCCTTTCCAACGCAGTAATCCTCCTTTACAGCAACTCTCGCTCCCTCACATTGACGAAATAACACAGAAATTGCGTTGCTATGAAATACTATGGGTTCTATGACTTCTCCTTCTAATCGACAGGATTTTCTTTTGGGGTACGAGAATCTCCTTTCCGATTCACTATTCCGTCTTTACCGCATCCCTCGCTCCCTCACATTGACGAATTAACACAGATATTGCATCGCTATGAAGTACTATGGGTTATATGACTTCTCCTTCTAAATCGAGTAACGTTTCTATGGAAACGGCAGGACCTTCTTTTGGGATACGACTACCTCCTATCCGATGCACCATTCCTTCTTTACTGCATCCCTCGCTCCCGCACATTGACGAACTAACACAGAATATGCGTCGCTGTGAAGTACTACGGTATCTATGATATCTCCTTCTAAATCGAGTAACGTTTCTATGGATACGAGAGGACTTTCTTTTTGGGATACGACTATCTCCTTTCCGATGCACTATTCCTTCTTTACTGCAACCCTCGCTCCCTCCATTGACGAATTAACACAGAAATAGGGTCGCTATGAAATACTATGGGTTCTAAGACTTCTCCTTCTAAATCGAGTTACGTTTCTATGGAGACGACAGGATTATCTTTTGGGATACGACTATGTCCTTTCCGATGCACTATTCCTCCTTTACAACATCCCTCACTCCCTCACATTGACGAATTAACACACATTTTGCGTCGCTATTAAATACTATGGGCTCTATGACGTATCTTATATCGAATAACGTCTCTATGGAAACGACAGGATTTTCGCTTGGGATACGAGTATCTCCTTTCCGATGCTCTATTCCTTCTTTACTGCTTCCCTCTCTCCCTCACATTGACGAATTAACACAGAAATTGCGTCGCTATGATATACTATGGGTTCAATGACTTCTCCTACTAAATCGTGTAACGTTTCTAAGGGGACGAGAGGACCTTCTTTTGGGATACGACTATCGCCTTTCCGACGCACTATTCCTACTTTACAGCAACCCTCGCTCCCTCACAATGACGAATTAACACAGAAATTGCCCCGCTATGAAATACTATGGGTTCAATGATTTCTCCTTCTAAATCGAGTAACGGTTCTATGGAAACGACAGGGTCTTCTTTTGGGATACGACCATCTCCTTTCCAATACACTATTCCTTCTTTATTGCATCCCTCGCTCCCTCACATTGACGAATTAACACAGAAATTGCGTCGCTATGATGTACTATGAGTTCTATGGCTTCTCCTGCTAAATCGAGTAATGTTTCTATGGAAACGACAGTATTTTCTTTTGGGATACGACTATCTCGTTTCCGACGCACTATTCCTTCTTAGCAGCAACCTTCGCTCCCTTACGTTGACGAATTAACACAGAAATTGCGTCACTAAAGAAATACTAGGGGTTCTATGACATCTCCTTCTATATCGAGTATCGTTGCAATGGAAACGACCGGTTTTTCTTTTGGGATACGACTACCTCTTTTCCGATGCACTCTTCCTTCTTTTCTGCAACCCTTGCTTCCCCACATTGACGAATTAACACAGAAATTGCGTCGCTATGAAATACTATGCTTTCTATGACTTCTGCTTCTAAATCGAGTAACGTTTCTAGGAGACGAAAGGATTTTCTTTTGGGGTACGACTATCTACTTTCCGATGAACAGTTCCTTCTTTTCTGCATCTTTCTCTCCCTAACATTGACGACTTATCACAGAATTTGCGTCGCTATTAAATACTATGGGTTCTATGACATATTCTTAATCGAATAACGTTTCTATGGATACGACTGGATTTTCTTTTGGGATACGACAATCTCTTTTCCGATGCATTACTCCATTTTTACTGAATATCTCGCTCCCTCACGTTGACGAATTAACACAGAAATTGCGATGCTACGAAATACTATCAGTTCAATGACTTCTCCTTCTAAATCGAGTAACGTTTCAATGGGAACGAGAGGACCTTCTTTTGGGTTACGACTAACTCCTTTCTGACGCACTATTCCTTCTTTACAGCATTCCTCGCTCCCTCACATAGACGAATTAACACAGAAATTGCGTCGCTATGAAATACTGTAAGTTCTATGACTTCTCCTTCTGAATCGAATAACTTTTCTATGGAAACAACAGGATTTTCTCTTGGGATACAATTATCTCCTTTCCGATGCATTATTCCTTCTTTACTATATCCCTCGCTCCGTCACATTGACGAATTAAAACAGAAATTGCGTCGCTATGAAATACTGTAAGTTCTATGACTTCTCCTTCTAAATCGAGTTACGTTTCTATGGAAACGACAGGATTTTCTTATGGGGTTCGAGTATCTCCTTTCCGATGCACTATCACTCCTTTACTGCATCCCTCGCTCCCTCACATTGACGAATTAACACAGAAATTGCGTCGCTATGAAATACTATGGTTTCTACGACTTCTCCTTCTAAATCGAGTAACGTTTCTAGGAGACGAAAGGATTTTCTTTTGGGATACGACTATCTCCTTTCCGATGCACAATTCCCTCTTTTCTGCACCTTTCTCTCCCAAAAATTGACGAATTAACACAGAACTTGTGTCGCTATTAAATACTATGGGTTCTATGACATATTCTATATCGGAAAACGTTTCTATGGAAACGACAGGATTTTCTTTTCGGATACGACAATCACTTTTCCGATGCACTATTCCTTTTTTACTGCATCCCTCGCTCCTTTACATTGACGAATTAACACTGAAATTGCGTCGCTATGAAATACTATGTGCTCTATGACTTCTCCTTCTAAATCGAGTAACGTTTTTTTGTTAACGACAGGATTTTCTTATGGGATACGAGTATCTCATTTCCGATAACTATCCCTTCTTTACTGTATCACTCGCTCCATCACATTGACGAATTAACACAAAAATGGGGCCGCATTGAAATACTATGGTTTCTGTGACATCTCCTACTAAATGGAGTAACTTTTCAATGGAATCGACAGCATTTTCTTTTGGGATACGACTATCTCCTTTCCGATGTACCATTCCTGCATTACTGCATCCCTCGCTCCCTCACTTTGACGAATTAACACAGAAATTGCGTCGCTATGAAATACTGTGGGTTCTATGACTTCTCCTTATAAATCGAGTAACGCTTCTATGGTAACTAGAGGATTTTCTTATGGGATAGGAGTAACTCCATTCCGATGCACTATTCCTTTTTTACTGCATCCCTCGCTCTCTCACAATGACGAATTAACACAGAAATTGCGTTGCTACGAAATACTATGTGTTGTGTGACAATTCCTTCTAAATCGAGAAACGTTTCTATGGGAACGGCAGGATCTTCTTTTGGGAAACGACTATCTCCTTACCCATGCACTATTCCTTCATTATTGCATCCCTCGCTCCCTCACATTGTCGAATTAACACAGAAATTGCGTCGCTACAAAATACTATGGGTTCTATGACATTTCCTTCTATTTCGAGTAACGTTTCTATGAAAACGGCAGGATTTTCCTTTGGGATACGACTACCTGCTTTCCGATGTACTATTCCTTCTTTACTTCATCCCTCGCTCCCTCACATTGACGAATTAACACTGAAATTGCGACGCACTGAAATACTGTGTTTTCTATGACCTCTCCTTCTAAATCGAGTAACGCTTCTATGGGATACGACTATCTCCTTTCCGTTGCACTATTCCTTCTCTACTGCTTCAATCGCTCCCTCACATTGACGAATTTACACAGAAATTGCGTCGCTATGGAATTCTATGGGTTCTATGGCATCTCCTTCCAAATGGTATAACGTTTCTATGGAAACGACAGGATTTTCTTTTGGGATACGACTATCTCCTTTCCGATGCACTACTCCTTCTATACTGCATCCCTCGCTCCACCACATTGACGAAATAACACAGAAATTGACTAGCTATGAAATACTATGGGTTCTAAGACTTTTCCTTCTAAATCGAGTAACGTTTCTATGGGAACGAGACGACCTTCTTTCGGGATACGAATATCTCCTTTCCGACGCACTATTGATTCTTTACAGCAACCCTCGCTCCCTCACATTGACGAATTAACACGGAAATTGCGTCGCTATGAAATAGTGTATGTTCTATCACTTCTCCTTCTAAATCGAGTAACGTTTCTATGGGAACGAGAGGATTTACTTATGGGATACGACTATCTCCTTTCCGGCGCACTATTCCTTCTGTACAGCAACCCTCGCTCCCTCACATGGACGAATTAACACAGAAATTGCGTCGCTATGAAATACTACGTGTTCAATAAATCTCCTTCTAAATCGAGTAACGTTTCAATGGAAACGACTGGATTATCTTATGGGATACGAGTATCTTCTTTCCGATGCACTATTCCTTGATTACTGCATCCCTCGCTCACTCACTTTGACGAATTAACACAGAAATTGCGTCGGTACGAAATACTATGGGTTCTATGACTTCTCCTTGTAAATCGAGTAACGTTTCTATCGAAACATCAGGATCTTCCTTTGGGATACGACTATGTCCTTACCGAATCACTATTCCTTCTTTACTGCATCCATCGCTCCCTCACATTGACGAATTAACACAGAAACTGCGTCCCTATTGTATTCTATGGGTACTACGGCTTCTGCTTCTAAATCGAGTAACGTTTCTATGGGAACGACTGGATTTTCTTTAGGGATACGACTATCTCCTTTCCGATGCACTATTCCCCCTTATTGCATCCCTCGCCCCCTGACATTGACGAATTAACACAGAAATTGCGTCGCAATGAAATACGGTGGTTTCTATGACTTCCCCTTCCAAATCGAGTAACATTTCTATGGGAACTACAGGATTTTGTTTAGGGATACGACTACCTCGTTATTGATGCACTATTCCTTCTTTACTGCATCCCTCGCCCCCTCACATTGACGAATTAACACAGAAATTGCGTCACTATGAAATACAATGGGTTCTATGACTTCTCCTTCTAAATCGAGTAACGCTTCTATGGGAACGACAGGATTTTCTTTTGGGATACGACTATCTACTTTTCGATGCACTAATCCTTCTTTGCTGCATCCCTCGCCCCCTCACGCTGATGAATTAATACAAAAATTGCGTTGCTATGAAATACTATGGGTTCTTTGCCTTCTCCTTCTAAATCAAAATCGTTCCTATGGATACGAGAGGACTTTCTTTTGGGATACGACTATCTGCTTTCCGATGCACTATTCCTTCTTCACTGCAACCATCGCTCCCTCACATTGACGAATTAACATGAAATTGCGTCACTGTGAAATACTATGGGTTCTATGACTACTCCTTCTAAATCGAGTAACGTTTCTATGGAGACGACAGAGTTTACTCTTGGGATACAAGTATCTCCTTTCCGATGCATTTTTCCTTCTTTACTGTATCCCTCGCTCCCTCACATTGACGAATCAACACAGAAATTACGTCGCAACGAAATACTAAGAGTTCTTAGACATCTCTTCCTAAATCGAGTGCCGTTTCAATGAAAACGACAGGATTTCCTTTTGGGATACGACTATCCCCTTTCCGATGCACTGTTCCCTACCTACTGCATCCCTCGCTCCCTCAAATTGACGAATGAACACAGAAATCGTCGCTATGAAATACTATGGTTTCTATGACTTCTCCTTCTAAATCGAGTAACGTTTCTATGGAAACGAAAGGATGTTCTTATGTAATACGACTATTTCCTTTCCAATGCACTATTCCTTCTTCACTGCAACCCTCGCTCCCACACTTTGACGAATTAACACAGAAATTGCGTCACTATGAAATACTATGGGTTCTATGACTTCTCCTTCTAAATCGAGTAACGTTTCTATGGGAACGACAGGATTTTCTCTTGGGATACAGGTATCTCCTTTCCGATGCACTATTGCTTCTTTACTGTATCCCTCGCTCCCTCGCATTGACGAATTAACACAGAAATTGCGTCGCTGTGAAATACTATGGGTTCTATGACATCTCCTTCTAAATCGTGTAACGTTTCTATGGATACGAGAGGAGTTTCTCTTGGAATACGACTATCTCCTTTCGGAAGCACTATTCCTTCTTCACTGCAGCCCTCGCTCCCTCACATTGACGAATTAACTCTGAAATTGCGTCACTATGAAATACAACATGTTCCATGGCTTCTCCTTATAAATCGAGTAACGTTTCCATGGAAACGACAGTATTTTCTCTTGGGACACATATATCTCCTTTCCGATGCACTATTCCTTCGTTACTGTATCCCTCGCACCCTCACATTGACGAATTAACACAGAAATTGCGTCGCTATGATATACTATGGGTTCTATGACTTCTCCTTCTAAATCGAGTAACGTTTCCATGGAAACGACAGGATTTTCTATTGGGATACGACTATCGCCTTTCCGACGCACTATTCCTTCTTTACTGCATCCCTCGCTCCCTCACATTGACGAATTAACACAGAAATTGCGTCGCTATGAAATACAATGGGTTCTATGATATCTCCTTCTAAGTAGAGTAACGTTTCGATGGAAACCAAAGGATTATCTTTAGGTTTACGACTATCTCCTTTCCGATTCACTATTACTTCTTTACTGCATCCCTCTCCCCCTCACATTGACGAATTAACACAGAAATTGCGTTGCTATGAAATCCTATGGGTTCTATGCCTTTCCCTTCTAAATCGAAAACGTTTCTATGGATTCGAGAGGAGTTTCTATTGGGATACGACTATCTACTTTCCGATGCACCATTCCTTCTTTACTGCATCCCTCGCTCTCTCACAATAACGAATTAACACAGAAATTGCGTCACAATGGAATACCATGGGTTCTATGACATCTCCTTCTAAGTAGAGTAACGTTTCGATGGAAACGAAAGGATTTTCTTTTGGAATACGACTATCTCCTTTCCGATGCACTATTCCTTCCTTACTGCATCCTTCGCTCCCTCACACTGACGAATTAACATTGAAATCGTCGCTATGAAATACTTTGGTTTCCAAGACTTCTCCTTCTAATTCGAGTAACGTTTCGATAGAACTTACATTACTTTCTTATGTAATACGACTATCTCCTTTCTGATGCACTCTTCCATCTTTACTACATCCCACGCCCCCACACATTGACGAATTAACACAGAAATTGCGTCGCTATGAATTACTATGGGTTCTATGACTACATCTTCTAAATCGAGTAACGTGCCTATGGAAACGAGAGGATTTACTTTTGGGACTCGACTATCTCCTTTCCAATGCACTATTCCATCTTTACTGCATCCCTTGCTTCCTCACATCGACGAATTAACACAGAAATAGCGTTACTATGAAATACTATGGGTTTTATGTCATCTCCTTCTAAATCGAGTAACGTTTCCATGGAAACGACAATATTCTCTTTTGGGATACGTCAATCTCCTTTCCGGTGCACTATTCCTTCTTCACTGCAACCCTCGCTCCCTCACTTTGACGAATTATCACAGTAACTGCGTCACTGTGAAATACTATGGGATCTATGACGTCTACTTCAAAATCGAGTAACGTTTCTATGGAAACGACAGGATTTTCTCTTGGGATACAAGTATCTCCTTTCCGATGCACTATTCCTTCTTTACTGCATCCCTCGCTCCCTCACATTGACGAATTAGCACAGAAATTGCGTCGCTATGAAATACTATGTGTTCTATGACATCTCCTTCTAAATCGAGTAACGTTTCTATGGAAACGACAGGATTTTCTATTGGGATACGACTATCTCCTATCCGATGCACTATTCCTTCTTTACTGCATCCTTCGCTCCCTCACATCGCTGAATTAACACAGAAATTGCGTCCCTACGATATTCTATGCGTTCTATGACTTCTCCTTCTAAATCGAGTAACGTTGCAATGGAAACGACAGGATTTTCTTTTTGGGTACGAGTATCTCCTTTACGATGCACTATTCCTTCTTTTCTGCATCCCTCGCTCCCTCACATTGACGAATTAACACAGAAATTGCGTCGCTATGAAATACTAGGGTTTCTATGACTTCGCCTTCTAAATCTAGTAACGTTTCGATGGGAACGACGTGATTTTCATTAGGAATACGACTATCTTATTTTCGATGCACTATTCCTTCTTTTCTGCGTCCCTCGCTCCATCACATTGACGAATTAACACAGAAATTGCGTCGCTATGAAGTACTATGTGTTCTATGACGTCTCCTTCTAAATCGAGTAACGTTTCTATGGAAACGAAAGGATTTTCTATTGGGATACGATTATCTCCTTTCCGATGCACTATTCCTTCTTTACTGCATCCTTCGTTCCCTCACATCGCTGAATTAACACAGAAATTGCGTCCCTACGATATTCTATGCGTTCTATGACTTCTCCTTCTAAATCGAGTAACGTTGCAATGGAAACGACAGGATTTTCTATTTGGGTACGAGTATCTCCTTTCCGATGCACTATTCCTTCTTTACTGCATCCCTCGCTCCCTCACATTGACGAATTAAGACAGAAATTGCGTCGCTATGAAATACTAGGGTTTCTATGACTTCGCCTTCTAAATCTAGTAACGTTTCGATGGGAACGACATGACTTTCATTAGGGATACGACTATCTCCTTTCTGATGCACTCTTCCATCTTTACTGCATCCCTCGCGCCCTCACATTGACGAATTAGCACAGAAATTGCGTCGCTATGAAGTACTATGTGTTCTATGACATCTCCTTCTAAATCGAGTAATGTTTCTATGGAAACGACAGGATTTTCTATTGGGATACGACTATCTCCCTTCCGACGCACTATTCCTTCTTTACTGCATCCTTCGCTCCCTCACATCGACGAATTAACATAGAAATTGCATCACTATGAAATACAATGGGTTCTATGTCATTTCCTTCTAAATCGTGTAGCGTTTCCATGGAAACGACAGGATTTTCTTTTGGGATAGGAATATCTCCTTTTCGATGCACTATTCCTTCTTTACTGCATCCCTCGTCCCCTCACATTGACGAATTAACACAGAAATTGCGTTGCTATGAACTCCTATGGGTTCTGTGCCTTCTCCTTCTAAATCGAAAACGATTCTACGGATACGAGAGGACTTTCTTTTGAACTACGACTATCTCCTTTCAGATGCACTATTCCTTCTTCACTGCAACCCTCGATCCCTCACATTGACGAATTAACACAGAAATTGCGTCACTATTAAATACTATGAGTTCCAAGAGTTCTCCTTCCAAATCGAGTAACGTTTCTATGGAAACGACAGGATTTTCTCTTGGGATACAAGTATCTCCTTTCCGATGCACTTTTCCTTCTTTACTGTATCCCTCGCTCCCTCACATTGACGAATTAACACAGAATTTGCGTCGCTATGAAATACTATGGTTTCTATGACTTCTGCTTCTAAATCGAGTAACGTTTCCATAGAAACGACAGGATTTTCTTTTGGGATACGACTATCTCCTTTCCGATGCACTATTCCTTCTTTACTACATCCCTCGCTCCCTCACATTGACGAATTTACACAGAAATTGTGTCGCTATGAAATACTATGGGTTCAATGACATCACCTTCTAAATCGTATTACGTTTCTATTGACACGAAAGGATTTTCTTTTGGGATACGACTGTAAGTGGGCTGTTTAGGTTTTTCTATTGGTAACGCCACCTCTGTATAAAAATAACTGGCTGTGCTGTGTGCAGTCTGTGTCTAGTTTGCATTGTTGTCTGCCATTGTAGTGTTGAGCAGCGGCAGCTGGATGTGAACAGCGCGTAGCGTTGCGCAGTTGGAGGTGAGCTGCCAGCAGTGGTGGATTTGGGGAGAGAGATGGCGGAGTTTGGTAATTTGTCATGAACTGCTACATATATTATGACTATTAAGGTAATTTATTGTTTGTTCTCTATTAATATCTTTCATTTGCTAACTATCCCTATCAGTAGTTAGTGCCTTCCGTAGTTTGAATCTTTTATTTAGCTGGCAGTAGTGGCGCTCGCTGTATTGCAGTAGTTTGAGTAATGTAGATTTTTGTGGGGTAAGTGATTTCTGAAAGGTATAGTTTAATGTTAGTCAAGGCCATTCTTTTGTAGGGATTTTTGAAAGTCAGATTGTAATGCGCTGAAAATATAGTATGTCAGTTTAAGCACAGTCTTGTATAATTGCTCAAAGGGGACGTTTCATATGGCGACCCTGCCAGGATACCTCACTGGAATCTTCTGATTTTTTTCTTGTAGTTTGTGTAATTAATGTAGCTTTTGTTTATTGCTAGTGCGTAATTATAGAGAGATTTTCCATTGTAGTTGTAGTTTTTCATTGTTGTACAGTAAAACACTTGTGGCATGCATGTAGATTTGCACCAAGTATTTCGCAGCTGCGCTTGCAATGAAGTAGACATTATTTCCATTGCTATGTTATTTTATTTTGCTCTTCAAATTGTGCTTTTCTGTGTTATCGTGTGAGATATTGTAACAATAATGGCGTGTGAAAAACATAACAACCATAAGGCTCACATACTTAAAACATTTACTGGTACTGCTAATGTGATTTTAATGCAACATTTTGGTTTACTTGAAAATACATTCTGGATTTAAAGTACTTTCTGTGAGATACCAGATGACACAGTGGTTAGTTTATGTGACAGCTACACGACTATATCACGACACTACTAATGTGTGACACAATTTACCTCGTTGCTTTTGCGGTGTATCTGTTTTATATCTGCACAGTTTTTCTGAATTCTTCTGGAAAGTAAAACATGTTTTAGTAGTAACTTTTGTGGTACAGCAACAATGAGACAGCCTTTTTCGTGGCACAACAATATGTTACTGTACAGTAATTTCTTTATCACGCCAATAAACATAATAACTACGATATCTATTCGCGAAGCATTTCACTTTCGTTTATGATGAGGTAAGTACATTGACTTCAGCAGAACTTTGCTTACAGTGGACGATAACTACGACACTTCCACAGAATTATCTTACAGCAAGATGCACATTTAGCGCTACAGGACACGCATTTGAGTGATCAATTTTGTACTTAAACCATTTATTTTTCAAGATTTTTGAATTACAAAGAAAGTTTTCCGTGATACATTTCATTCCGTTGCTGTAATCTGTAACACTTGAGGATACAATTTCATTTATCCTCAGGGGGGTACACGCCTACTTTGTGTACCATGTGTTTGGCAAGCACAAGGAGCCCTAGCTAATATGGTATTTGCTTATACAGCTTTACTCATCGGTACCATATTTCTCTAACACAGAATTACACAGCTATCTGATTATTTAACAGAGAAACAAACATTTTTTTTTTACATCAGTGACAGATGTTTACGTAATTACACAGTTGGATAATGTCAGACTTATGAAATTGTTTTTCATCTGTACTTTGTGAACTGTTCATATTTTTTCGAAACCATTGTGATACTATGAGAGCTCTGAATGATGTATTTGCTATGGGATCATGATTTTAAAGTACGTTTGAGGTAGATGGCACTATTGAAATGAACAGAGAATTTTTTTTTAGGTTTTGAAATTATTGGAGGAAGCTACGACGATTTTGAGAGTTTACTGAGGTGTTATGATGTTATTATTACGATGACTATGTGTATTATGCTGTTGCGGTATGTTTATGATCAATAAGCTGATGCTATATGAGTTATTTGATTATGCTACGTATCTTTTATGATGAAATATTGTAGATGTGTCGACGAGTAAGGTAAGGAATAATGAGTAGTGGTTAGTGACTCTGATTTGTGGAAAAGGATGATGGAAACCAAGAATCGTACTTTAAGAGTTATGAAATGTGTGTAAATGCGTGAATGTATCACAATGCCGGCGAAAATTCTTTGGACGCTGTTATATTCATAAGATTTTGTATCTACACATTTGCAACGCAAATTCTCGACCTCTGAAATTTTTTATATGTGACTGCCACTGTAGCGGAAACTGCTGTAGTAAATATTTTCGTAAGAAAATTAAGTGACCACCTGCACGTAATGCGTCGTGGTCACCTAGCTGTGTCAGACACCTGGAGAAAAAGCCATTAGCGTGTGCCTTTTCAGAGCACAGGAAGAAAAAAAAAGGGGGAGGCCATTATCCTTGCTATCGACATTCCTTTGTAGAAAGCACCGCAAATACGACACGCTCATTACTTGGAAAGATACTTACATCTGCACACCTGATTATGACAAGCGTTTTTATCGAGAATTGAGAGAATTTTTACTGCCTTATGAATTGCCATATGGTTAATGAATGATGTTTCATGTTGTCCTTTGTACATATTTGCTCATTTTCTTTAACATCTAGTTTCTAGCAGCACTGCAGCATTGGTTAAAATAAAATTTAATATATGTACTAATATAGTTATTTTATGCCTACAGATCCAGTCAATAAGAAATTTATCATCTACTTCCAAGAAAACGAGGGCACATAAATAGACATTTCCCTTCATAATAATTGCATAAATAATTTCTTTACGATTTGGTAACTTATCTGCTAGTGTAAGTTCTCGTGATGCATCACTCTAGTGTTAAGATGTGACATAGGTATTAGACATCGCCATTTTTAGTGTAATATTTTTTTCTGCTTGAGCTATGTCATGTTTAGATATCTGCTGTTTGCCAGGCATGGTGTTATTGAAATTGACTTTGTATTATTCTGTTAAGCCAGTTTTACTAGTGATTTATATTTATTGTTTGCTGCACATTGCCTTATATTGGTTGTAATATTGCAATTGCTTTGCTAATTTCTATAATGCTGCTTGCTTTGCAAATCTGCATTTTTTTCATTGCTGTTTGCGTTTTGTGCTGCTGCATTGCCTCGTCCCTTAGTTTAGCATCTGAGCTCAGTAGATTTAAGTTAGCTTAAGAGGGGTAGACTATATAAGAAACTGACTATGGAGAATAGGTAAAGAATGCATTGCGAAGTTATATGAAAAAGATTTGGGCCAAAATGAGTATTGTACACTGAGAAATAATTATATTGAAAGAAATATGAATAGAATACAGAAAGCAGTTATAGATAGGACTTTTTGGGAATAATGATGAATGAAGGGAGATCTCCAAAAAGTAAAGAAAGTTTTGTTTGCAAAATACTGCAGTACAACAAACCCTGTCCTTTCCTTTTGTATTATTCCGCTATATGTTTGTGTACCCTTGTGTATTTGTGTTCATCCTGTATTTATGTGTTTATCTGATACGATTTATGCTGTAGAATTTTTCTAATACTCAGCTACATTCACGATGATGAATACTGTTATCCTCAAATATAATTTGCATTAATAATATGTTATTTACTTTGTAAAGATGTTTAGACATTATTTATTATGTTTTGTTTTAATGCTCATGTGTGAAATTGATGTTTCGAAAATTATTCTGATCTTTTATGTATGTACTCATGTCATAATTCCTGTAACACTGATGTATATGTTATTTCGATTCTTTTGTAAAGCCCATATTACCACAAATGTTATCTGTACTATTATGTTCTTTAATGATGTATTTTGTACCTTTGTAAATGTATTTTCACGTTGTAAATTTATAATTGTATAGACACCAGTTCTTCAAATTAAGTTGCATTTCACTGCACACGTTTCTGTTGGTCATAGTACATGGACAATATGTGAGAAGTAGGGACTGTTAGTGTTTGCACGTGTGTTAATAATTCAGCAAGGGACTGGATAACAGCATTGCTGGTTCTAAGGACAATTCCAAAAACTTTGTGAGTGCACAAGTGGTGGTTATGGACTTGCTATATTATCCGCAAGACTCTTCAATGGTGATTGTGCACCTGCACAGTCACAACAGATGGCTACTGGCCATCTCTACAAAGACTACAGTGGGTCTGCATTTTTGATGACCCACCAATACCATTATTTCTACAAGGACTACAGTGGGTCTACACCTTTGCTGACTCACCAATACCATTATTTCTACAAGGACTACAGTGGGTCTGCACCTTTGATGACCCACCAATGCCATTATTTCTACAAGGACTACAGTGGGTCTACACCTTTGCTGACTCACCAGTACCATTATTTCTACAAGGACTGCAGTGGGTCTGCACTTCTGGTGGCCCACCAATACCACAATCTCTACCAGGACTACAGTGGGTCTACTCTGTGATGACCTGCCTACCAATATTATTCAAAACTTCGAATGACTCTGTTGTGGGTTTGCTCTGTTGTGACCCATTATTTGTCTGCATGTCGAGAGTCAGCACTGCCTTTCTGTTGGAAAGACAACACTACTTCTTCAAGACAGCATGGAAATCCACTACTTCTGTGTGCATTTTCATTTACTGCTCAGACTTTGAGAAAAACACTACTATTTTACCGTAATGAAAGATCAGGACCATCTTTATTGACTGTGGGAAAATTTGAGCTTTTGAACAACATTGTATCAATAAGTGTGTGCATTTGATTTCTTTGTTACTGTAATTATGAAACATTTTTACAAATCTGTATTGGCCACTGCCCAAACCAATTTGTAAAATTTTTTGTGGGGAGCATGGGGGCTATGTAAGTAGGCTGTTTAGGTTTTTCAATTAGTAACGCCACGACTATCGCCTTTCCGATGCACTATTCCTCCTTTACTGCATCCCTCGCTCCCTCACATTGACGAATTATCACAGAAATTGCGTCGCTATGAAATACTGTGGGTTCTATGACTTCTCCTTCTAAATCGAGTAACGTTTCTATGGAAACGACAGGGTTTTCTTATGTAATACGAGTACCTCCCTTCCGATGCACTATTCTTTCTTTACTGCATCCCTCGCTCCCTCACATTGACGAATTATCACAAAAATTGCGTCGCTATGATATACTATGGGTTCTACGACTACTCCTTCCAAATCGATTAACGTTTCAACGGGGAACGAGAGGACCTTCCTTTGGGATACGACTATCTCCTTTCCGATGCACTATTCCTTCTTCACTGTATCCCTCGCTATCTCACATTGACGAATTAACACAGAAATTGCGTCGCTATGAAATACTATGGGTTCTATGACTTCTCCGTCAAAATCGAGTAACTATGCGTTCTTCACTGCAACCCTCGCTCCCTCACATTGACGAATTAACACAGAAATTGCGTCGCTATGAAATACTATGGGTTCTATGACTTCTCCGTCAAAATCGAGTAACGTTTCTATGGAAACGACATTATATAGTTTTGGGATACGAGTATCTCCTTTCCGATGCACTATTCAATCTGTACTGCAGCCCTCGCTCCCCCACATTGACGAATTAACACAGATGTTTTGTCGCTATGAAAACTATAGGTTCTATGACTTCTCCTGCTAATTCGAGTAATGTTCCTGTGGAAACGACAGGATTTCCTTTTTTCTGTTCCGAGTATCTCCTTTCCGATGCACTATTCGTTCTTTACTGCAACCCTCGCTCCCTCACATTGACGAATTAACACAGAATTTGCGTCGCTATGAAATACTAAGGTTGCTATGACCTCTCCTTCTAAATCGAGTAACGTTTCTGCGGAAACGTCAAGATCTAGTTTTGGGATACGAGTATCTATTTTCCGATGCTCTATTCGTTTTTTACTGCAACCCTCGCTCCCTCACATTGACGAATCAACGCAGAAATTGCGTCGCTATGAAATACTATGTGTTCTATGACTTCTCCTACTAAATCGAGTAACGTTCCTATGGAAACGACAGGATTTACTCTTGAGATACGAGTATATCCTTTCCGACGCACTATTCGCTCTTTACTGCAACCGCCGCTCACTCACATTGACGAATTAATAGAGAAATTGCGTCGCTATGAAATACAATGGGTTATATGACTTCTCCTTCTAAATCGAGTAACGTTTCTATGGAAACGACAGGTAATAGTTTTGGGATACGAGTATTTCCTCTCCGATGCACTATTCGTACTTTACTGCAACCCTCGCTCCCTCACATTGACGAATTAACATAGTAATTGCGTCGCTATGAAATACTATGGGTTCTATGACTTCTCCTTCTAAATCGAGTAACGTTTCTATGGAAACGATAGGATTTAGTTTTAGGATACGAATATCTCCTTTCCGATGCACTATTCGTTCTTTACTGCAACCCTGGCTCTCTCACATTGTCGAATTAACACACAAATTGCGTCGCTAAGAAATACTATGGGTTCTATGACTTCTACTTCTTAATCGAGTAACGTTTATATGGAAGCGACAGGATTTAGTTTTGGGATACAAGTATTTCCTTTCCTATGCACTATTCGTTCTGTACTGCAACCTCCGCTTGCTCACATTGGCGAATAAACACAGAAATTTTGTCGCTATGAAAACTATGGGTTTTATGACTTCTCTTGCAAATTCGAGTAACGTTTCTATGGAAACGACAGGATTTAGTTTTGGGATACGATTATCTCCTTTCCGATGCACCATTCGTTCTTTACTGCAACACTCGCTCCCTCACATTGACGAATTAACACAGAAATTGCGTCGCCGTGAAATACTATGGCTTCTATGACATCTTCTTCTAAATCGAGTAACGTTCCAATGGAAGCGACAGGATTTAGTTTTGGGATACGATTATCTCCTTTCCGATCCACCATTCGTTCTTTACTGCAACACTCGCTCCCTCACATTGACGAATTAACACAGAAATTGCGTCGCCATTAAATACTATGGCTTCTATGACTTCTTCTTCTAAATCGAGTAACGCTCCAATGGAAGCGACAGGATTTAGTTTTGGGACACGAGTATCTCCTTTCCGATACATTATTCGTTCTTTGCTGCAACCCTCGCTCCTTCACATTGACGAATTAACACAGAAATTGCATCGCTATGAAATACTATGGGTTCTATGACTTCTCTTTCTAAATCGAGTAACGTTTCTATGGAAACGATAGGGTTTTGTTTTGGGATACGATTATTTCCTTTCCGATGCACTCTTCGTTCTTTACTGCAACCCTCGCTCCCTCACATTGACGAATTAACACAGAAATTGCACCGCTATGAAATACTATAGGTATTCTCCTTCTAAATGGAGTAATGTTTCTATGGAAACGACAGGATTTAGTTTTGGGATACGATTATCTCCTTTCCGATGCACTATTCGTCCTTTACTGCAAAGCTCGCTCCCTCACATTGACGAATTAACACAGGAATATGGTCGCTATGAAATACTATGGGTTCTATGACTTCTCCTGCCAATACGAATCTCGTTTCTATGGAAACGACAGGATTTAGTTTTGGGAGAGGAGTATCTCTTTTCCGATGCACTATTCGTTCTTTACTGGAACCCTGGCTACCTCGCATTGACGACTTAACTCAGAAATTGCGTCGCTATGAAATACTATGGGTTCTATGACTTCTCCTTCAAAATCGAGTAACGTTTCTATGGAAACGACATTATTTAGTTTTGGGATACGAGTATCTCCTTTCCGATGCACTATTCGTTCTGTACTGCAGCCCGCGCTCCCCCACATTGACGAATTAACACAGAAGTTTTGTCGCTATGAAAACTATAGGTTCTATGACTTCTCCTGCTAATTCGAGTAACGTTCCTATGGTAACGACAGGATTTCCTTTTTTCTGATACGAGTATCTCCTTTCCGATGCACTATTCGTTCTTTACTGCACCCCTCGCTCCCTCACTTTGACGAATTAACACAGAAATTGCGTTGCTATGAAATACTACGGGTTCTATTACTTCTCCCTCTAAATCAAGTAACGTTTCTTTGGAAACGACAGGATTTAGTTATGAATTACGTGTATCTCCTTTCCGATGCACTATTCGATCTTCACTGCAACCCTCGCTCCCTCACATTGACGAATTAACACAGAATTTGCATCGCTATGAAATACTAAGGTTGCTATGACTTCTCCTTCTAAATCGAGTAACGTTTCTGCGGAAACGTCAAGATTTAGTTATGGGATACGAGTATCTATTTTCCGATGCTCTATTCGTTTTTTACTGCAACCCTCGCTCCCTCACATTGACGAATCAACGCAGAAATTGCGTCGCTATGAAATACTATGTGTTCTATGACTTCTCCTACTAAATCGAGTAACGTTTCTATGGAAACGGAAGGATTTACTTTTGAGATACGAGTATCTCCTTTCCGACGCACTATTCGCTCTTTACTGCAACCGCCGCTCCCTCACATTGACGAATTAATAGAGAAATTGCGTCGCTATGAAATACAATGGGTTCTATGACTTCTCCTTCTAAATCGAGTAACGTTTCTATGGAAACGACAGGATTTAGTTTTAGGATACGAATATCTCCTTTCCGATGCACTATTCGTTCTTTACTGCAACCCGCGCTCCTTCACATTAACGAATTAACACAGAAATGGCGTCGCTATGATATACTATGGGTTCTATGACGTCTCCTTCTAAATCGAAAAACGTTTCTAAGGAAACGACAGGATTTAGTTTAGGGATACGAGTATCTCCTTTCCGATGCATTATTCGTTCTTCACTGCAACCCTCGCTCCCTCACATTGACGAATTAACACAGAAATTGCGTCGCTATGAAATACTATGGGTTCTATAACTTCTACTTCTTAATCGAGTAACGTTTCTATGGAAGCGACAGGATTTAGTTTTTGGATACGAGTATTTCCTTTCCGATGCACTATTCGTTCTGTACTGCAACCTCCGCTTGCTCACATTGACGAATAATCACAGAAATTTTGTCGCTATGAAAACTATGGGTTTTATGACTTCTCCTGCAAACTCGAGTAACGTTTCTATGGAAACGACAGGATTTACTTTTGAGATACGAGTATCTCCTTTCCGATGCACCATTCGTTCTTTACTGCAACACTCGCTCCCTCACATTGACGAATTAACACAGAAATTGCGTCGCCATGAAATACTATGGCTTCTAAGACTTCTTCTTCTAAATCGAGTAACGTTCCGATGGAAGCGACAGGATTTAGTTTTGGGATACGATTACCTCCTTTCCGATGCACCATTCGTTCCTTACTGCAACACTCGCAACCTCACATTGACGAATTAACACAGGAATATGGTCGCTATGAAATACTATGGGTTCTATGACTTCTCCTGCCAAATCGAATCTCGTTTCTATGGAAACGACAGGATTTAGTTTTGGGATAGGAGTATCTCTTTTCCGATGCACTATTCGTTCTTTACTGCAACCCTGGCTACCTCACATTGACGACTTAACTCAGAAATTGCGTCGCTACGAAATACTTTGGGTTCTATGACTTCTCCTTCTAAATCGAGTAACGTTTCTATGGAAACGACAGGATTTAGTTTTGGGATGCGAGTATCGCCTTTCCGATGCGCTATTCGTTCCTTACTGCAAGTCTCGCTCCCTCACACTGACGAATTAACACAGAAATTTTGTCGCGATGAAATACTATGGGTTCAATGACTTCTCCTGCTAAATCGAGTAACGTTTCTATGGAAACGACAGGATTTAGTTTTGGGATGCGAGTATCTCCTTTCCGATGCGCTATTCGTTCTTTACTGCAACTCTCGCTCCCTCAGACTGACGAATTAACACAGAAATTGCGCCGCTATGAAATACTATGGGTTTTATGACTTCTCCTGCCAAATCGAAACTCGTTTCTATGGATACTACAGGATTTTGTTTTTAGATACCAGTACTTCCTTTCCGATGCACTCTTCGTTCTTAACTGCAACCCTCGCTCCCTCACATTGACGAATTAACACAGAAATTGCGCCGCTATGAAGTACTATGGGCTCTATGACTTCTCCTTCTAAATGGAGTAACGTTTCTATGGAAACGACAGGATTTAGTTTTGGGATACGATTATCTCCTTTCCGATGCACTATTCGTCCTTTACTGCAAAGCTCGCTCCCTCACATTGACGAATTATCACAGGAATATCGTCGCTATGAAATACTATGGGTTTTATGACTTCTCCTGCCAAATCGAGTCTCGTTTCTATGTAAACGACAGGATTTAGTTTTGGGATAGGAGTATCTCTTTTCCGATGCACTATTCGTTCTTTACTGCAACCCTGGCTACCTCACGTTGACGAATTAACACAGACATTGCGTCGCTATGAAATACTTTTGGTTCTATGACTTCTCCTTCTAAATCGAGTAGCGTTCCTATAGAAACAACAGGATTTTCTTTTCGGATACGAGTATCTCCTTTCCGATGCACTATTCTTTCATTACTGCAACCCGCGCTGCTTCACATTAACGAATGAACACAGAAATGTCGTCGCTATGATATACTATGGGATCTATGACGTCTCCTTCTAAATTGAAAATCGTTTCTAAGGAAACGACAGGATTTAGTTTAGGGATACGAGTATCTCCTTTCCGATGCACATTTCGTTCTGTACTGCAGCCCTCGCTCCCTCACATTGACGAATTAACACAGAAGTTTTGTCGCTATGAAAACTATAGGTTCTATGACTTCTCCTGCTAATTCGAGTAACGCTCCTATGGAAACGACAGGATTTCCTTTTTTCTGATACGAGTATCTCCTTTCCGAAGAACTATTCGTTCTTTACTGCAACCCTCGCTCCCTCACTTTGACGAATTAACACAGAAATTGCGTTGCTATGAAATACTACGGGTTCTATTACTTCTCCCTCTAAATCAAGTAACGTTTCTTTGGAAACGACAGGATTTAGTTATGAATTACGAGTATCTCCTTTCCGATGCACTATTCGATCTTTACTGCAACCCTCGCTCCCTCACATTGACGAATTAACACAGAATTTGCGTCGCTATGAAATACTAAGTTTGCTATGACATCTCCTTGTAAATCGTTAACGTTTCTGCGGAAACGTCAGGATTTAGTTTTGGGATACGAGTATCTATTTTCAGATGCTCTATTCGTTTTTTACTGCAACCCTCGCTCCCTCACATTGACGAATCAACGCAGAAATTGCGTCGCTATGAAATACTATGTGTTCTATGACTTCTCCTACTAAATCGAGTAACGCTTCTATGGAAACGACAGGATTTACATTTGAGATACGAGTATCTCCTTTCCGACGCACTATTCGCTCTTTACTGCAACCGCCGCTCCCTCACATTGACGAATTAATAGAGAAATTGCGTCGCTATGAAAAACAATGGGTTCTATGACTTCTCCTTCTAAATCGAGTAACGTTTCTATGGAAACGACAGGATTTAGTTTTGGGATACGAGTATCTCCTCTCCGATGCACTATTCGTAATTTACTGCAACCCTCGCTCCCTCACATCGACGAATTAACACAGACATTGCGTCGCTATGAAATACTATGGGTTCTATGACTTCTCTTTCTAAATCGAGTAACGTTCCAATGGAAACGACAGGAATTAGATTTGGGATACGAGTATCTCCTTTCCGATACATTATTCGTTCTTTGCTACAACCCTCGCTCCTTCACATTGACGAATTAGCAAAGCAATTCCGTCGCTATGAAATACTATGGGTTCTATGTCTTCTCTTTCTAAATCGAGTAACGTTCCTGTGGAAACGACAGGATTTTCTTTTGGGATACGAGTATCTCCTTTCCGATGCACTATTCTTTCTTTACTGCAACCCTCGCTCCTTCACATTGACGAATTGACACAGAAATTGCGTCGCTATTAAATACTATTAGTTCTATGACTACTCCTTCCAAATCGAGTCTCGTTTCTATGGAATCGACAGGATTTTGTTTTGGGATACGACTGTCTCATTTCTGATGCACTATTCCTTCTTTACTGCAATCCTCGCTCCCTCACATTGACGAATTGAACCAGAAATTGCATCGCTATGAAATACTATGGGTTCTACGACGGCTCCTTCTAAATCGAGTA
The DNA here is from genome assembly GCF_021461395.2 of Schistocerca americana. Classification (NCBI taxonomy): domain Eukaryota; kingdom Metazoa; phylum Arthropoda; class Insecta; order Orthoptera; family Acrididae; genus Schistocerca; species Schistocerca americana. The sequence goes on from NC_060123.1 coordinate 721,124,432, forward strand.
AAGTTACTTTGGAAACGACAGGATTTAGTTTAGGGATACGAGTATCTCCTTTCCGATGCACTATTCGTTTTGAACTGCAGCATTCGCTCCCTCACATTGACGAATTAACACAGAAATTGCGTCGCTATGAAATACTATGTGTTCTATGACTTCTCCTTCTAAATCGAGTAACGTTCCAATGGAAACGACAGGAATTAGTTTTGGGATACGAATATCTCCTTTCCGATACATTATTCGTTCTTTGCTGCAACCCTCGCTCCTTCACATTGACGAATTAACACAGAAATTGCGTCGCTATGAAATACTATGGGTTCTATGTCTTATCTTTCTAAATCCAGTAACGTTTCTATAGAAACGACAGGGTTTTGTTTTGGGATACGAGTATTTCCTTTCCGATGCACTCTTCGATCTTTACTGCAACCCTCGCTCCCTCACATTGACGAATTAACACAGAAATTGCGCCGCTATGAAATACTATGGGTTCTATGACTTCTCCTTCTAAATGGAGTAACGTTTCTATGGAAACGACGGTATTTAGTTTTGGGATACGATTATCTCCTTTCCGATGCACTATTCGTCCCTTACTGCAATGCTAGCTCCCTCACATTGACGAATTAACACAGGAATTTCGTCGCTATGAAATACTATGGGTTCTATGACTTCTCCTTCCGAATCGAGTGATGTTTCTATGGAAACGACAAAATTCAGTATTTGGGATACGAGTATCTCCTTTCCGATGCACTATGCGTCCTTTACTGCAACCCCCTCTCCCTCACATTGACGTATTAACACAGATTTTGCGTCGCTATGAAATACTATGTGTTCTATGATTTCTCATTCTAAATCGAAAACCGTTTCTGTGGAAACTTCAGAATTTAGTTTTGGTATACGAGTGACACCTTTCCGATGCACTATTGGTTCTTTACTGCAACCCTCGCTCCCTCACATTGACGAAGTAACACAGATATTGCGTCGCTATTAAATACTATTAGTTCTATGACTACTCCTTCCAAATCGAGTCTCGTTTCTATGGAATCGACAGGATTTTGTTTTGGGATACGACTGTCTCATTTCTGATGCACTATTCCTTCTTTACTGCAATCCTCGCTCCCTCACATTGACGTATTAACACAGATATTGCGTCGCTATGAAATACTATGTGTTCTATGACTTCTCATTCTAAATCAAAAACCGTTTCTGTGGAAACTTCAGAATTTAGTTTTGGGATACGAGTATCACCTTTCCGATGCACTATTCGATCTTTACTGCAAGCCTAACACCCTCACATTGACGACTTAACACAGAAATAGCGCCGCAATGAAATTCTATGGTTTCTATGACTTCGCCTTCGAAATCGAGTAACGTTTCCATGGAAACGACAGGATTGTGTTTTGTGATACGATTATCACCTTTCCGAGGCAATATTCGTTCTTTACTGCATCCCTCGCTCCCTCACATTGAGGAATTAACACAGAAATTGCGTCGCTTTGAAATACTATGGGTTCTATGACTTCTCCTTCTAAATCGAGAAACGTTTCTATGGAAACGACAGGATTTTCTTTAGGAATACGTGTATCTCCTTTCCGTGCACTATTCCTTCTTTACTGCATCCCTCGGTCCCTCACATTGTGGAGATAACACAGAAATTGCGTCGCTATGAAATATTATGATTTCTATGAGATCTCCTCCTTAATGAAATACTATGGGTTCTATGACTTCTCCTGCTAATTCGAGTCTCGTTTCTATGGAAACGACAGGATTTTCATTTGAGTTACGACAATCTCCTCTCCGATGCACTATTCGTTCATTACACAACCCTCGCTCCCTCACATTGACGATTTAACTCAGAAATTGCGACGCTATGAAATACTATGGGTTCTATGAATTCTCCTTTTTAAATCGAGTCTCGTTGCAATGGAAACGACAAGATTTTCTTTTGGGATACGAGTATCACGTTTCCGGTGCACTATTCCTTCTTTAGTGCATTCCCCGCTCCCTCACATTGAGGAATTAACATAGAAATTGCGTCGCAATGAAAACCTTTGCGTTCTGTGACTTTGCCTGCTACATCGAGTCTCGTTTCTATGGAAACAGAAAAGATTTTCTTTTGGAATACCAGTATCTGCTTTCCGATGGACTATTCGTTCTTCACTGCAACCCTCGCTCCGTCACATTGAAGAATTACCACAGAAATTGCGTCGCTATGAAATACTATGGGTTCTATGACTTGCCCTTCTAAATCGTGTAATGTTTCTATGGAATCGACAGGATTTTCTTTTGGGATACGAGTATCTTTTTCTCGATGCACTATGCGTTCTTTACTGCAACCCTCGCTCCCTCACATTGACGAATTGACACAGAAATTGGGTCGCTATGCAATCCTATGGGTTCTATGGCATCTCCTTCTAAATCGAGTCTCGTTTCTATGGAAACGACAGGATTTTTTTTTGAGATACGAATATCTCCTTTCCGATGCACTATTCCGTCCTTCTGAATCCCTCGCTCCGTCACATTGACGAATTACCACAGAAATTGTGTCGCTATGAAATGCTATTGGTTCTGTGACTTCTCCTGCTAAATCGAATATCGTTTCTAAGAAAACAACAGGATTTTCTTTTGGGATACGAGTATCTCCTTTCCGATGCACTATTCCTTCCTTACTGCATCCCTCGCTCACTCACATTGGCGAATTAAAACAGAAATTGCGTCGCTATGAAATACTATGGTTTCTATGACTTCTCGTTCTAAATCGAGAAACGTTTCTATGGAAACGACAGGATTTTCTTTTGGGATACGAGAATCTCCTTTCCGATGCACTGCTCGTTCTTTACTGCAACCCTCGCTCCCTCACATTGACGAACTAACACAGAAATTGCGTCGCTATGAAATACTATGGGTTGTAAGACCTATCCTTCTATATCGAGTCTCGTTTCCATGGAAACGATAGGATTTTCTTTTGGGATACGAGTATCTGCTTTCCGATGCACTCTTCGATCTTTACTGATACCCTCCCTCCGTCACATTGACGAATTAACACAGAAATTGCGTCGCTATGATACACTATGAGTTCTATGAGTTCTCCTTCTAAATCGGGTAACATTTCTATGCAAACGACAGGATTTTCTTTTGGGATACGAGTACCTCCTTCCTATATTTCCGCATCTCTCGCTGCCTCACATTGACGAAATAACACAGAAATTGCGTCGCTATGAAATACTATGGGTTCTATGACTTCCCCTTCTAAATCGAGAAACGTTTCTGTGGAAACAACAGGATTTTCTTTTGGGTTACGAGAATCTCCTTTCCGATGCACTATTCCTTCTTTACTGCATCCCTCGCTCCCTCACAACGACGAACTAACACAGAAATTGCGTCGTTATGAAATACTATGGGTTCTATGACATCACCTGCTAATACGAGTCTCGTTTCTGTGGAAACGTCAGGATTTTCTTTTGGGATACGAGTATCTCCTTTCCGATGCACTATTCGTTCTTTACTGCAACCCTTGCTCCCTCACATTGACGAATTATCACAGAAATAGCGTCGATATAACATACTATGGGTTCTATGACTTCTCCTGCTAACTAGAGTCTCGTTTCTATGGAAACGACAGGATTTTCTTTTGGAATGCGAGTATCTCCTTTCCGAAGCACTATTCGTTCTTTACTACATCCCTTCGCTACCTCACATTGACGAATGAACACAGAAATTGCGTCGCTATGAAATACTATGTGTACCATGACTTCTCCTGCTAAATCGAGTCTCGTTTCTATGGAAACGACAGGATTTTCATTTAGGAATCGAATATCTCCTTTTCGATGCACTATTTCTTCTTTACTGCATCCCTCGCTCCCTCACATTGACGAATTAACACAGAAATTGCGTCGCTATGAAATACTATGGGTGCTATGACTTCTCCATCTAAATCGACTTCCGTTTCTATGGACACGACAGGATTTTCTTTTGGGATACGAGTATATTCTTTAAGATGCACTATTCCTTCTTTACTGAGTCCCTCGCTCCCCCACATTGACGATTTGACACAGAAATTGCTCGCTATGAAATACTATGGGATCTATAACATCTCTTTCTAAATCGAGCAACGTTTCTTTGGAATCGACAGGATTTTTCTTTGCGATACGAGTATCTCCTTTCCGATGCACTATTCGTTCTTTACTGCAACCCTCGCTCACTCACATTGACAAATTAACACAGAAATTGCGTCGCTATGAAGTACTATGGGTTCTATGGCTTCTGCTGCTAAATCTAGTTTCGTTTCTATTGAAACGACAGGATTTTCTTTTGGGTTACGAGTATACCCTTTCCGATGGACTATTCGTTCTTTACTGCAACCCTCGCTCCCTCACATTGACGATTTAACTCAAAATTGCGACGCTATGAAATACTATGGGTTCTATGAATTCTACTTTTTAAATCGAGTCTCGTTTCAATGGAAACGAAAGGATTTTCTTTTGGGATACGAGTATCTTGTTTCCGGTGCACTATTCCTTCTTTACTGCATTCCTCGCTCCCTCACATGGCAGAATTAACATAGAAATTGCGTCGCAATGAAATCCTATGCGTTCTGTGACTTTGCCTGCTATATTGAGTCTCGTTTCTATGGAAACGAAAGGATTTTCTTTTGGAATACCAGTATCTCCTTTCCGATGGACTATTCGATCTTTACTGCAACCCTCGCTCCGCCACATTGACGAATTAACACAGAAATTTCGTCGCTATGAAATACTATGGGTTCTATAACTTGTCCTTCCAAATCGAGTAACGTTTCTATGGAAACGACAGGGTTTTCTTTTGGGATACGACTATCTTCTTTCCGATGCACTATCCCTTCTTTACTGCATCCCTCGGTCCCTCACATTGAGGAGTTAACACAGAAATTCCGTCGCTATGAAATACTATGGGTTCCTAGACATCTCCTTCTAAATCGAGTCTCTTTTCTATGGAAACGACAGGATTTTCTTTTGAGATACGAGTATCTCCTTTCCGATGCACTATTCCGTTTTTACTGCTTCCCTCGCTCCGTCACATTGACGAAATTCCACAGAATTTGCGTCGCTATGAAATACTATGTGTTCTATGACTTCTCCTGCTAAATCGCGTCTCGTTATTATGCAAACTACAGGAATTTCTTTTGGGTTACGAGTTTCTCTTCTCCGATGCACTATTCCTTTTTTACTGCATCCCTCGGTCCCTTACATTGATGAGATAACACAGAAATTGCGTCGCTATGAGATATTATGATTTCTATGTCTTCTCCTTCTAAATCGAGTAATGTTTCTATGGATACGACAGGATTTCCTTTTGCGATACGAGTATCTCTTTCTCGATGCACTATTCGTTCTTTACTGCAACCATCGCTCCCTCACATTGACGAATTAACACAGAGATTGCGTCCCTATGAAATACTATGGGTTCTATGACTTCTCCTTCTAAATCGAGTAACGTTTCTATGGAAACGACAGGATTTTCTTTTAGGATACGTGTATCTCCTTTCCGATGCACTATTCGTTCATTACAGCAACCCTCGATCCCCCACATTGACGATTTAACACAGAAATTTCGACGCTACGAAATACTATGAGTTCTATGACTTCTCCTTTTAAATCGAGTCTCGTTTCAATGGAAACGACAGGATTTTCATTTGGTATACGACTATCTCCTTTCCGATGCACTATTCCTTCTTTACTGCAACCCTCGGTCCCTCACATTGAGGAGTTATCACAGAATTGGCGTCGCTATGAAATAATATGGGTTCTATGACATCTCCTTCTAAATCGAGTCTCTTTTCTATGGAAACGACAGGATTTTTTTTTTTTGAGATACGAATATCTCCTTTTCGATGCACTATTCCGTCTTTCTTGAATCCCTCGCTCCGTCACATTGACGAACTACCTCAGAAATTGGGTCGCTATGATATATTATGTGTTCTATGACTTCTCCTGATAAATCGGGTCACGTTACTAGGGAAACGACAGGATTTTAATTTGGGATACGAGAATCTCCTTTCCGATGCACTTTTCGTTCTTTACTGCAAACCACGCTCCCTCACATTGACGAATTAACGCAGAAATTTCGTCGCTATGAAATACTATGGGTTCTATGACTTCTCCTGCTAAATCGAATGTCGTTTCTATGGAAACGGCAGGATTTTCATTTGGGGTACGACTATCTCCTTTCCGATGCACTGTTCGTTCTTTACTGCATCCCTCGCTCCCTCACATTGACGAACTAGCACAGAAATAGCGTTCCTATGAAATACAATGTGTTGTAAGACCTCTCCTTGTAAATCGAGTCTCGTTTCTATGGAAATGACAGAATTTGCTTTTGGGATACGAGTATCTCCTTTCCGATGCACTATTCCTTCTTTACTGCATCCCTCGCTCCCACACAACGACGAACCAACACAGAAATTGCGTCGTTATGAAATACTATGGGTTCTATGACTTCACCTGCTAAATCGAGTCTCGTTTCTGTGGAAACGACAGGATTTTCTTTTGGGATACGAGTATCTCCTTTCCGATGCACTATTCGTTCTTTACTGCAACCCTTGCTCCCTCACATTGACGAATTATCAGAGAAATAGCGTGGATATGACATACTATGGGTTCTATGACTTCTCCTGCTAACTAGAGTCTCGTTTCTATGGAAACGACAGGATTTTCTTTTGGAATGCGAGTATCTCCTTTCCGAAGCACTATTCGTTCTTTACTGCGTTCCTTCGCTACCTCACATTAACGAATGAACACAGAAATTGCGTCGCTATGAAATACTGTGTGTTGTATGACTTCTCCTGCTAAATCGAGTCTCGTTTCTATGGAAACGACAGGATTTTCTTTTAGGAATCGAATAACTCCTTTTCGATGCACTATTCCTTCTTTACTGCATCCCTCGCTGCCTCACATTGACGAATTAACACAGAATTTGCGTCGCTATGAAATACTATGGGTTCTATGACTTCTCCATCTAAATCGACTTCCGTTTCTATGGACACGACAGGACTTTCTTTTGGGATACGAGTATATTCTTTAAGATGCACTATTCCTTCTTTACTGAGTCCCTCGCTCCCCCACATTGACGATTTGACACAGAAATTGCTCGCTATGAAATACTATGGGATCTATAACATCTCCTTCTAAATCAAGCAACGTTTCTTTGGAATCGACAGGATTTTTCTTTGCGATACGAGTATCTCCTTTCCGATCCACTATTCGTTCTTTACTGCAACCCTCGCTCTCTCACATTGACAAATTAACACAGAAATTGCGTCGCTATGAAGTACTATGGGTTCTATGGCTTCTGCTGCTAAATCTAGTTTCGTTTCTATCGAAACGACAGGATTTTCTTTTGGGTTACGAGTATATCCTTTCCGATGGACTATTCGTTCTTTACTGCAACCCTCGCTCCCTCACATTGACGATTTAACTCAAAATTGCGACGCTATGAAATACTATGGGTTCTATGAATTCTACTTTTTATATCGAGTCTCGTTTCAATGGAAACGAAAGGATTTTCTTTTGGGATACGAGTATCTTGTTTCCGGTGCACTATTCCTTCTTTACTGCATTCCTCGCTCCCTCACATGGCAGAATTAACATAGAAATTGCGTCGCAATGAAATCCTATGCGTTCTGTGACTTTGCCTGCTATATCGAGTCTCGTTTCTATGGAAACGAAAGGATTTTCTTTTGGAATACCGGTATCTCCTTTCCGATGGACTATTCGATCTTTACTGCAACCCTCGCTCCGTCACATTGACGAATTAACACAGAAATTTCGTCGCTTTGAAATACTATGGGTTCTATGACTTGTCCTTTCAAATCGAGTAACGTTTCTATGGAAACGACAGGGTTTTCTTTTGGGATACGACTATCTTCTTTCCGATGCACTATCCCTTCTTTACTGCATCCCTCGGCCCCTCACATTGAGGAGTTAACACAGTAATTCCGTCGCTATGAAATACTATGGGTTCTAAGACATCTCCTTCTAAATCGAGTTTCTTTTCTATGGAAACGACAGGATTTTCTTTTGAGATACGAATATCTCCTTTCCGATGCACTATTCCGTCTTTACTGCATCCCTCGCTCCGTCACATTGACGAAATTCCACAGAATTTGCGTCGCTATGAAATACTATGTGTTCTATGACTTCTCCTGCTAAATCGCGTCTCGTTATTATGCAAACTACAGGAATTTCTTTTGGGTTACGAGTTTCTCTTCTCCGATGCACTATTCCTTTTTTACTGCATCCCTCGGTCCCTTACATTGAGGAGATAACACAGAAATTGCGTCGCTATGAGATATTATGATTTCTATGTCTTCTCCTTCTAAATCGAGTAATGTTTCTATGGAAACGACAGGATTTTCTTTTGCGATACGAGTATCTCTTTCTCGATGCACTATTCGTTCTTTACTGCAACCATCGGTCCCTCACATTGAGGAGTTATCACAGAATTGACGTCGCTATGAAATAATATGGGTTCTATGACATCTCCTTCTAAATCGAGTCTCTTTTCTATGGAAACGATAGGATTTTTTTTTTTGAGATACGAATATCTCCTTTCCGATGCACTATTCCGTCTTTCTTGAATCCCTCGCTCCGTCACATTAACGAACTACCACAGAAATTGGGTCGCTATGATATATTATGTGTTCTATGACTTCTCCTGATAAATCGGGTCACGTTACTAGGGATACGACAGGATTTTAATGTGGGATACGAGAATCTCCTTTCCGATGCACTTTTCGTTCTTTACTGCAAACCACGCTCCCTCACATTGACGAATTAACGCAGAAATTGCGTCGCTATGAAATACTATGGGTTCTATGACTTCTCCTGCTAAATCGAATGTCGTTTCTATGGAAACGACAGGATTTTCATTTGGGATACGACCATCTCCTTTCCGATGCACTGTTCGTTCTTTACTGCAACCCTCGCTCCCTCACATTGACGAACTAACACAGAAATAGCGTCGCTATGAAATACAATGTGTTGTAAGACCTCTCCTTCTAAATCGAGTCTCGTTTCTATGGAAACGACAGGATTTTCTTTTGGGATACGAGTATCTCCTTTCCGATGCACTATTCCATCTTTACTGCATCCCTCGCTCCCTCACAACGACGAACCAACACAGAAATTGCGTCGTTATGAAATACTATGGGTTCTATGACTTCACCTGCTAAATCTAGTCTCGTTTCTGTGGAAACGACAGGATTTTCTTTTGGGATACGAGTATCTCCTTTCCGATGCACTATTCGTTCTTTACTGCAACCCTTGCTCCCTCACATTGACGAATTATCACAGAAATAGCGTCGATATGACATACTATGAGTTCTATGACTTCTCCTGCTAACTAGAGTCTCGTTTCTATGGAAACGACAGGATTTTCTTTTGGAATGCGAGTATCTCCTTTCCGAAGCACTATTCGTTCTTTACTGCATTCCTTCGCTACCTCACATTGACGAATGATCACAGAAATTGCGTCGCTATGAAATTCTATGCGTTCTATGACGTCTCCTGCTAAATCGAGTCTCGTTTCTATGGAAACGACAGGATTTAATTTTGGAATACGAGTATCTCCTTTCCGATGCACCATTCGTTCTTTACTGCAACCCACGCTACCTCACATTGAAGAATTATCACAGAAATTGCGTCGCTATGAAATACTATGGGTTCTATGACTTCTCCTTCTAAATAGAGAAACGTGTCTGTGGACACGACAGTATTTTCTTTTGCGATACGACTATCTCCATTCCGATGCACTATTCCTTCTTTACTGCATCCCTCGGTCCATCACAATGAGGAGTTATCACAGAATTGGCGTCGCTATGAAATCCTATGGGTTCTATGACATCTCCATCTAAATCGAGTCTCTTTTCTATGGATACGACAGAATTTTCTTCTGAGACACGAATATCTCCTTTCCGATGCACTATTCCGCCTTTCTTGAATCCCTCGCTCCGTCACATTGGCGAATTACCACAGAAATTGTTTCGCTGTGATATATTATGTGTTCTATGACTTCTCCTGCTAAATCGGGTCACGTTACTATGGAAACGACAGGATTTTCATTTGGGATACGAGTATGTCCTTTACGATGCACTCTTCGTTCTTCACTGAAACCCTCCCTCCGTCAAATTGACGAATTAACACAGAAATTGCGTCGCTATGATAAACTATGGGTTCTATGACTTCTCCTCCTAAATCGAGTAACATTTCTATGCAAACGACACGATTTTCATATGAGATACGTGTATCTACTTTCCGATGCACTATTCCTTCTTTACTGCATCCCTCTCTCCCTCACATTGACGAATTAACACAGAAATTGCGTCGCTATGACATACTATGCGTTCTATGACGTCTCCTGCTAAATCGAGTCTCGTTTCTATGGAAACGACAGGATTTAATTTTGGCATACGAGTATCTCCTTTCCGATGCACCATTCGTTTTTTACTGCAACCCACGTTCCCTCACATTGAAGAATTAACACAGAAATTGCGTCGCTATGAAATACTATGGGATCTATGACTTCTCCTTCTAAATCGAGAAACGTTTCTGTGGAAACAACAGGATTTTCTTTTGGGTTACGAGAATTTCCTTTCCGATGCACTATTGCTTCTTTACTGCATCCCTCGCTCCCTCACAACGACGAACTAACACAGAAATAGCGTCGATATGACATACTGTGGGTTCTATGACTTCTCCTGCTAACTAGAGTCTCGTTTCTATGGAAACGACAGGATTTTCTTTTGGAATGCGAGTATCTCCTTTCCGAAGCACTATTCGTTCTTTACTGCATCCCTTCGCTACCTCACTTTGACAAATGAACACAGAAATTGCGTCGCTATGAAATACAGTGTGTTCTATGACTTCTCCATCTAAATCGACTTCCGTTTCTATGGACACGACTGGATTTTCTTTTGGGATACGAGTACCTTCTTACCGATGCACTATTCCTTCCTTACTGCATCCCTCGGTCCTTCACATTGACGAAAAAACACAGAAATTGCGTCGCTATGAAATACAATGTGATGTATGACTTCTCCTGCTAAATCGAGTCTGGTTTCTATGGAAACGACAGGATTTTCTTTTGGGATACGAATAGCTCCTTTCCGATGCACTATTCATTCTTTACTGCATCACTCGCTCCCTCACATTCACGAATACACAAAGAAATTGCGTCGCTATGAAATACTATGTGTTGTATGACTCCTCCTTCTAAATCGAGTCTCGTTTCTACGGAAACAACAGGATTTTCTTTTGAGATACAAATTTCTCCGTTCCGATGCACTTTTCCGTCTTTACTGAAACCCTCGCTCCATCAGATTGACGAATTAACACAGAAATTGCGTCACTGTGATATACTATGGGTTCTAAGACTTCTCCTGCTAAATCGAATAACGTTTCTAAGGAAACGACAAGATTTTCTTTTGGGATACGAGTATCTCCTTTCCGCTGCACTATTCGTTCTTTACTGCAACCCTCGCGCCCTCACATTGACGAATTAACGCAGAATTGGCGTCGCTATGAAATACTATGAGTTCTGTGACTTCTCCTTCTAAATAGAGTAACATTTCTATGCAAACGACAGGATTTTCTTTTGGGATACGAGTACCTCCTTTCCGATGCACTATTCCTTCTTTACTGCATCCCTCGCTCTCTAACATTGACGATTTATCACAGAAATTTCGTCGCTATAAAATACTATCGGTGCTATGAATTCTACTGCTAAATCGAGTCTCGTTTCCATGGAAACGACAGGATTTTCTTTAGGGATTTGAGTACCTCCTTTCCGATGCAATATTCCTTTTTTACTGCATCCCTCGCTGCCTCACAATGACGAAATAACACAGATATTGCGTCGCTATGAAATTTTATAATTTCTATGACTTCTCCTGGTAAATCGAGCAACGTTTCTAAGGAAACGACAATATTATCTTTTGGGATACCAGTATCTCCTTCCCGATGCACTATTCCTTCTACACTGCAACCCTCGCTCCCTCACATTGACGAATTACCACAGATATTGCGTTGCAATGAAATACTATGTGTTCTACGACTTCCGCTGCTAAATTGAATGTCGTATCTATGGAAATGACAGGATTATCTTTTGGGATACGAGTATCTCCTTTCCGATGCACTCTTCGTTCTTTACTGCAACCCTTGCTCCCTCACATTGACGAATTAACACAGAAATTGCGTCGCCATGAAATACTATGGGTTGTAAGACCTTTCCTTCTAGATCGAGTTACGTTCCTATGGAAACGACAGGATTTTCTTTTGGGATACGAGTATCTCATTTCCGATGCACTATTCCTTCTTTACTGCATCCCTCGGTCCCTCACATTGACGAATTAACACAGAAATTGCGTTCCTATGAAATACAATGGGTTCAATGACTTCTCCTGCTAAATCGAGTCTCGTTTCTATGGAAACGACAAGATTTTCTTTTGGGATACGAGTATCTCCTTTCCGATGCACTATTCGTTCTATACTGCAACCCTCGCTAGCTCACATTGAAGAATTAACACAGAAATTGCGTCACTATGAAATACTATGAGTTTTATGACTTCTCCTTCTAAATCGAGTAAAGTTTCTGTGGAAACAACAGGATTTTCTTTTGGGTTACGAGAATCTCCATTTCGATGCACTATTCCTTCTTTACTGCATCCCTCGCTCCCTCACAACGACGAACTAACACAGAAATTGCGTCGTAATGAAATACTACGGGTTCCATGACTTCACCTGCTAAATCGAGTCTCGTATCTATGGAAACGACAGGATTTTCTTTTGGGATACGAGTATCTCCTATCCGATGCTCTATTCGTTCTTTACTGCAACCCTCACTCCCTCACATTGACGAATTAACACAGAAATAGCGTCGATATGACATACTATGGGTTCTATGACTTCTAGTGCTACATCGAGTCTCGTTTCGATGGGAACGACACGATTTTCTATTGGGATACGAGTATCTCCTTTCCGATGCACTATTCCTTCTTTACTATATCCCTCGGTCCCTCACATTGAGGAGTCAACACAAAATTGGCGTCGCTATGAAATACTAAGCGTTCTATGACATTTCCATCCAAATTGAGTAACGTTTTTATGCAAACGACAGGATTTTCTTTTGGGATACGAGTACCTCCTTTCCGATGCACTATTCCATTTCTACTGCATCCCTCGCTGCCTCACATTGACGAATTAACACAGAAATTGCGTCGTTATGAAAAGCTATGCGTTCTATTGCTTCACCTGCTAAACAGAGTAGCGTTTCTAAGGAAACGACAGGATTTTCTTTTGGGATACGAGTATCTCCTTTCCGATGCACTATTCCTTCTTTACTGCATCCCTCGCTCCCTCACATTGACGAATTAACACAGAAATTGCGTCGCTATGAAATACTATGTGTTCAAGGACTTCTCCTGCTACATCGAGTCTCGTTTCTATGGAAACGACAGGACTTTCTGTTGGGATACGAGTATCTCCTTTCCGATGCACTATTCCTTCTTTACTGCATCCCTCGCTCCCTCACATTGACGAATTAACACAGAAATTGCGTCGCTAAGAAATACTATGGGTTCTATGACTACTATTTCTAAATCGAGTACCGTTTCTATGGAAAGGACAGGATTTTCTTTTGGGACACGACTATTTCCTTTCCGATGCACTATTCCTTCTTTACTACATCCCTCGATCCCTCACATTGGGGAGTTAACACAGCAATGGCGTCGCTATGAATTACTATGCGTTCTATGACATCTCCTTCTAAATCGAGTAACGATTCTATGCAAACGACAGTATTTTCTTTTGGCATACGAGTATCTCCTTTCCGATGCACTATTCCTTCCTTACTGCATCCCTCGCTCCTTCGCATTGACGAATTAACACAAAAATTGCGTCGCTATAAAATTTTATAATTTCTACGACTTCTCCTGGTAAATCGAGCAACGTTTCTAAGGAAACGACAATATTATCTTTTGGGATACGAGTATCTCCTTTCCGATGCACTATTCCTTCTACACTGCAACCCTCGCTCCCTCACATTGACGAATTACCACAGATATTGCGTTGCAATGAAATACTATGTGTTCTACGGCTTCCGCTGCTAAATTGAATGTCGTATCTATGGAAACGACAGGATTTTCTTATGGGGTACGAGAATCTCATTTCCGATGCACTATTCCTTCTTTACTGCATCCCTCGGTCCCTCAGATTGACGAATTTAACACAGAAATTGCGTTCCTATGAAATACAATGGGTTCAATGACTTCTCCTGCTAAATCGAGTCTCGTTTCTATGGAAACGACAAGATTCTCTTTTGGGATACGAGTATCCCCATTCCGATGCACTATTCGTTCTTTACTGCAAACCTCGCACCCTCACATTGACGATTTAACACAGAAATCGCGTCGCTATGAAATACAATGGGTTCTATGACTTCTCTTTCTAAATCGAGTAACGTTCCTATGGAAACGACAGGATTTTCTTTTAGGATACGAGTATCTGCTTTCTGATGCACTATTCCTTCTTTATTGCATCCCTCGCTCCCTCACATTGACGAATTAACACAGAAATTGCGTCGCTATGAAATACTATGTGTTCAATGACTTCTCATGCTAAATCGAGTCTCGTTTCTATGGAAACGACAGGATTTTCTGTTGGGATACGAGTATCTCCATTCCGATGCACTATTCCTTCTTTACTGCATCCCTCGCGCCCTCACATTGACCAATTAACACAGAAATTGCGTCGCTAAGAAATACTATGGGATCAATGACTAGTATTTCTAAATGGAGTACCGTTTCTATGGAAAGGACAGGATTTTCTTTTGGGACACGACTATCTCCTTTCCGATGCACTATTCCTTCTTTACTACATCCCTCGATCCCTCACATTGAGGAGTTAACACAGAAATGGCGTCGTTATGAATTACTATGCGTTCTATGACATCTCCTTCTAAATCGAGTAACGTTTCTATGCAAACGACAGTATTTTCTTTTGGCATACGAGTATCTCCTTTCCGATTCACTATTCTTTCCTTACTGCATTCCTCGCTCCTTCGCATTGACGAATTAACTCAGAAATTGCGTCGCTATGTAATACTATGGGTTCTATGACTTCTGCTGCTAAATCGAGTCTCGTTTCTATGGAAACGACAGGAGTTTCTTATGGGATACGAGTATCTCTTTTCCGATGGACTATTCGTTCTTTACTGCAACCCTCGCTACCTCTCATTGATGAATTAACACAGAATTTGCGCCGCTATGAAATACAATGTGTTCTATGACTACTCCTTCTAAATCGAGTAACGTTTCTATGGAAACGACAGGATTTTATTTTGGGATACGAGTATCTCCTTTCCGATGCACTATTCCTTCTTTACTGCATGCCTCGCTCACTCACATTGACGAATTAAAACAGAAATTGCGTCGCTTTGATATACTATGGGATCTAAGACCTCTCCATCTAAATCGAGTCTCGTTTCTATGGAAACGACAGGATTTTCTTTTGGGATACGAGTATCTCCTTTCCGATGCACTAATCGTAATTTACTGCAACCCTCGCTCCCTCACATTGACGAATTAACACAGAAATTGCGTCGCTATGAAATGCTATGGGTTTTATGACTTCTCCTGCAAAATCGAGTACCGTTTCTAAGAAAACGACAGGATATTCTTTTGGGATACGAGTATCTCTTTTCCGATGCACTATTCCTTACTTACTGCATCCCTCGCTCCCTCACATTGACGAATTAACACAGAAATTGCGTCGCTATGAAATACTATGGGATTTATGACTTCTCCTGCCAAATCGAGTCTCGTTTCTATGGACACGACAGGATTTTCTTTTGGGATACGAGTATCCCCATTCCGATGCACTATTCGTTCTTTACTGCAAACCTCGCACCCTCACATTGACAATTTAACACAGAAATCGCGTCGCTATGAAATACAATGGGTTCCATGACTTCTCCTTATAAATCGAGTAACGCTACAATGGAAACGACAGGATTTTCTTTTAGGATACGGGTATGTCCTATCCGATGCACTATTCCTTCTTTACTGCATCCCTAGCTCCCCCACATTGACGAATTAACACAGAAATTGCGTCGCTATGAAATGCTAAGAGTTCTATGACTTCTCCTGCTAAATAGAGTAACGTTTCTAAGGAAACGACAGGATTTTCTTTTGGGATACGAGTGTCTCCTTTGAAAAGCATTATTCCTACTTTACCGATTCCCTGGCTCCCTCACATTAACGAATTACCACAGAAATTGCGTCGCTATGAAATACTATGTGTTCTATGAGTTCTCCTGCTAAATTGAGTCTCGTTTGTATGGAAACGACAGGATTTTATTTTGGGATATGAGTATCTCCTTTCCGATGCACTATTCATTCTTTACTGCATCCTTCGCTCCCTCACATTGACGAATTAACACAGAAATTGCGTCGCTATGAAATACTATGCGATCTATGACTTCTCCTGCTAAATCGAGTCTCGTTTCTACGGAAACGACAGGATTTTATTTTGGGATACGAGTACCTCCTATCCGATGCACTATTCCTTCTTTACTGCATCCCTCGTTCCCACACATTAACGAATTAACACAGAAATTGCTTCGCTATGAAATACTATCGGTTCCATGACTTCTCCTGCTAAAACGAGTCTCGCTTCTATGGAAACGACAGGATTTTCTTTTGGGATACGAGTATCTCCTTTCCGATGCACTATTCCTTCTTTATGCATCCCTCGCTCCCTCACATTGACGAATTAACACAGAAATTGCGTCGCTATGATATACTATGAGTTCTATAACTTCTCCTTCTAAATCAACTAACGTTTCAATGGGAACGACAAGATTTTCTTTTGGGATACGACTATTTTTTTTCCGATGTACTATTCCTTCTTTACTGCATCCCTCAGACCCTCATATTGAAGAGTTAACACAGAAATTGCGTCGCTATGAAATACAATGGGTTCTACGACAGCTCCTTCTAAATCGAGTAATGTTCCTATGGAAACGACAGGATTTTCTTTTGGGATACGAGTATCCCCTTTCCGATGCACTATTCGTTCTTTACTGCAACCCTCGCTCCCTCACATTGACGAATTAACACAGAAATTGCGTCGCTATGAAATACTATGAGTTCTATGACTTCTCCTGCTACATCGAGTCTCGTTACTATGGAAAGGACAAGATTAATTTTTGGGATACGTCTATCTCCTTTACTATGCACTATTCGTTCTTTACTGCAACGCTCGCTCCCTCACATTGACGAATTAACACAGAAATTGCGTCGCTATCAAATACAATGGGTTCTACGACAGCTCCTTCTAAATCGAGTAATGTTTCCTTGGAAACGACAGGATTTTCTTTTGGGAATCGAGTATCCCCTTTCCGATGCACTATTCGTTCTTTACTGCAACCCTCGCCCCCTCACATTGACGAATTAACACATATTGCGTCGCTATGAAATACTATGTGTTCTATGACTTCTCCTTCTAAATCGAGTCTCGTTTCAATGGAAATGGCTGGATTTTCGTTTGGGTTACGAGTATCTCCTTTCCGTAGCACTATTCGTTCTCTACTGCAACCCTCGCTCCTACACATTGAAGAATTAACACAGTATTGCGTCGCTATGAAATACTATGGGTTCTATGACGTCTTCTTCTCAATCGAGTAACGTTTCTATGGAAACGACAAGATTTTCTTTTGGAATACGAATATTTTCATTCCGATGCACTATTCCTTCTTTACTGCATCCCTCGCTCCCACACATTAACGAATTAACACAGAAATTGCTTCGCTATGAAATACTATGGGTTCCATGACTTCTCCTGCTAAAACGAGTCTCGCTTCTATGGAAACGACAGGATTTTCTTTTGGGATACGAGTATCTCCATTCCGATGCACCATTCCTTCTTTACTGCTTTCGTCGCTCACTCACATTGACGAATTAACACAGAAATTGCGTCGCTATGAAAGACTATAGGTACTATGACTTCTCCTGCTAAATAGAGTCTCGTTTCTATGGAGACAACATGATTTTCTTTTGGGATACGAGTATCTCCTTTCAAATGCATTATTCGTATATCACTGCAAACCGCGCTCTTTCACATTCACGAATTAACACAGAAATTACGTCGCTATGAAATACTATGGGTTCTCTGACTTCTCCTTCTAAATCGAGACACGTTTCTATGGAAGGGACAGGATTTTCTTTTGGGATACGAGTATCTCCTTTCCGATGCACTATTCGTCCTTTACTGCAACCCTCGCTCCCTCACATTGACGAATTAACACAGAAATTGGGTCGCTATTAAATACTACGGGTTCTATGACTACTTGTTCTATATCGAGTGACGTTATTATGGAAACGACAAGATTTTCTTTTGGGATACGAGGATCTTCTTGTCAATGCACTATTCCTTGTTTACTGCATCCCTCGCTCTCTCACATTGACGAATTAACACAGAGATTGCGTCGCTATGAAATACTATGGTTTCTAAGACTTCTCCTTCTAAATTGAGTCTCGTTTCTATGGAAACGACAGGATTTTCTTTTGGGATACGAGTATCTCTTTTCCGATGCACTATTCCTTCTTTACTGCATCCCTCGCTCTCTCACATTGACGAATTAACTCAGAAATTGCGTCGCTATGAAATACTATAGTTCAATGACTTCTCCTACTAAATCGGGTCTCGTTCCTATGGAAACGACAGGATTCACTCTTGGGATACGAGTATCTCCTTTCCGATGCGCAATTCGTTCTTTACTGCAACCCTCGTTCCCCAACATTGAAGAATTAACACAGATATTGCGTCGCTACGAAATAGTATGGGTTCTATAACTTCTCCTTCTAAATCGAGTAACGTTTCTCTGGAAACGACAGGATTTTCTTTTGGGATACGAGTATCTCCTTTCCGAGTCACTATTCCTTCTTTACTATATTCCTTGCTCCCTCACATTGACGCATTAACATAGAAATTGCTTGCCTATGAAATACTATGGCTTATATGACCTCTCCTTCTAAATTGAGTAACGTTTCTATGGAAACGACAGGATTTTCTTTTGGAATACGAGTATTTCCTTTCCCATGCACTATTCCTCCTTTACTGCTTCTTTCGGACCCTCACATTGACGAATTAACTTATAAATTGGGGGGCTATGAAATATTATGGGTTATATGACTTCACCTTCTAAATCGAGTAACGTTTCTATGGAAACGACAGAATTTTCATTTGGGATACAAGTATTTCCTTTCCAATGCACCATTCCTTCTTTACCGAATCCCTCGCTCCCTCACATTGACGAATTAACACAGAAATTGCGGGACTATGAAATACTACGGGTTATATGACTTGTCCTTCTAAATCGAGTAACGTTTCTATGGAAAGGACAGGATTTTCATTTGGGATACGAGTATCTCCTTCCCGATGAACTATTACTACTTTACTGCATTCCTGGGTCCCTCACAATGAGGAGTTAACACAGAAATTGCGTCGCTATGGAATTCTATGGGTTCTATGACATCCCCTTCTAAATCGAGTAACGTTTCTATGGAAACGACAGGATTTTCTTTTGGGATACGAGTATCTTCTTTCCGTTGCACTATTCGTTCTTTACTGCAACCCTCGCTCCCTCACATTGAAGAATTAACACAGAAATTGCGTCGCTATGAAACACTATAGGATCTATGACCTCTCCTGCTAAATCGTGTAACGTTTCTATGGAATCGACAGAATTTTCTTTTGGGATACGAGTATCTCCTTTCCGTTACACTATTCCTAATTTACTGCATCTTTCGCTTCCTCACATTGACGAATTAACACAGAAATTGCATCGCTTTGAAATACTATGGGTGCTATGACTCCTACTTCTAAATCGAGTAACGTTTCTATGGAAACGACAGGATTTTATATTGGGATACGAATATCTCCTTTCCGATGCACGATTCGGTCTTTACTGCAAGCCTCGCTCCCTGACATTGACGAATTAACACAGAAATTGCGTCGCTATGATATACAATGTGTTATATAACTTCTCCTTCTAAATCGCGTAACGTTTCTATGGAAACGACAGGATTTTCTTTTGGGATACGACTATCTCCTTTCCGATGCACTATTCCTTCTTTACTGATTCCCTATCTCCCTCACATTGAGGAGTTAACATTGAAATTGCGTCGCTATGATATACTATGGGTTCTGTGACAACTCCTTCTAAATCGAGACTCGTTTCTATGGAAACGACATGATTTTTCTTTGGGATACGAGTATCTCCTTTCCGATGCACTATTCCTTCTTTACTGCATCCCTCGCTCCTTCACATTGAGAGTTTATCACAGAAATTGCGTCGCTATAAAAAACTATGGGTTCTATCACATCATCTTCTAAATCGAGTAGCGTTTGTACGGAAACGACAGGATTTTATTTTGGGATACGAATATTTCCTTTCCGATGCACGATTCGGTCTTTACTGGAAGCCTCGCTGCCTAACATTGACGAATAAACACAGATATTGCGTCGCTATGATATACAATGTGTTCTATGACTTCTCCTTCTAAATCGATACTCGGTTCTATGGGAACGAAAGGATTTTCCTTTGGGATACGAGTATCTCCTTTCCGATGCACTATTCCTTCTTTACTGTATCCCTCGCTTCCTCACATTGACGAATTACCACAGAAATATCGTCGATATGAAATACTATGGGTTCTATGACTTCTCCTTCTAAATCGAGTCTCGTGTCTATGTGAACGACAGGATATTTTTTGGGATACAAGTACCTCGTTGCCGAAACACTATTCCGTCTTTACCGAATCCCTCGGTCCCTCAAATTAAAGAATTAACACAGAAATTGCGTCGCGACGATATACTATGGGATCTATGACTTCTCCTGCTAAATCGAATCTCGTTTTTATGTAAACGACAGGATTTTCTTTTGGGTTACGAGGATCTCCTTTCCGATCCACTATTCGCTCTTTACTGCATTTCTCGCTCCCTCACATTAAAGAATTAACACAGAAATTGCGTCGCTATGAAATACTATGGGATCTATGACATCTCCTTCTAAATCGAGTAACGTTTCTATGGAAACGAAAGGGTTTTCCTTTGGGATATGAGTGTCTCCATTCCGATGCACTGTTCCTTATTTACTGTATCCATCGGTCCCTCAGATTTACGAATTAACACAGAAATTGCGGGGCTATGACATACTATGTGTTCTATGAGTTCTCCTTCTAAATCGCGTAACGTTTCTATGGAAACGAAAGGATATTTTTTTGGCATACGACTATGACCTTTCCGATGCACTATTCCTTCTTTACTGCATTCCTCGCGCCCTCACATTGAGGAGTTAACATAGAAATTGCGTCGCTACGAAATACAATGGGTTCTATGACATCTCCTTCTAAATCGAGTAACGTTTCTATGGAAACGACATGATTCTCTTTTGGGATACGAGTAACTCCTTTCCGATGCACCATTCCTTCTTTACTGCATTCCTCGCTGCCTCACATTGATGATTTGACACAGAAATTGCGTCGCTATGAAATACTATGGGTTCTATGTCATCTCCTTCTAAATCGAGTAACGTTTCTATGGAAACGACAGGACTTTCTTTTGGGATACGAGTATCTCCTTTCTGATGCACAATTCCTTCTGTACTAAATCCCTCGCTCCCTCACATTGAAGAGTTAACACAGATATAGCGTCGCTGTGAAAATCTAAGGGTTATATGACTTCTCCTTCTAAATCGAGTAACGTTCCAATGGAAACGACAGGATTTTCTTTTGGGATACGAGTATCTCCGTTCCGATGCACTATTCCTTCTTTACTGCATCCCTCGCTCCCTCACATTGAGGAGTTAACACAGAAATTGCGTCGCTATGAAATACTATGTGTTCTATGAAATCTCCTTCTAAATCGAATAACGTTTCTATGGAATCGACGAGATTGTCTATTGGGATACGGGAATCTCCCTACCGAAACACTAATCCTTCATTACTATTACCCTTGCTCCCTCAAATTAACGAATTAACACAGAAATTGCGTCGCTATGAAATACTATGTGTTCTATGACATCTCCTTCTAAATCGTGTAACGTTTCTATGGAAACGACAGGATTTTCTCTTGGGATACGAGTCTCTCCTTTTTGATGCACTATTCCGTCTTTACTGAATCCCTCGCTCCCTCACGTTTACGAATTAACACAGAAATTGCGTCGCTATGAAATAGTAGGGGTTCTATCACTTCCCTTTCTAAATCGAGTATCTTTTCTATGGAAACGACAGGATTATCTTTTGGGATACGACTATCTCCTTTCCGATGCACTATTCCTTCTTTACTGCATCCCTCGGTCCCTCACATTCACGAATTAACACAGAAATTGCGGGGCTATGAAATACTGTGAGTTCTACGACTTCTCCTTGTAAATCGAGTAACGTTTCTCTGGAAACGACAGGATTTTGTGTTGGGATACGAGTATCTCCTTTCCGATGCCCTATTCCTTCTTTACTAAATCCCTCGCTCCCTCACATTGAGGAGTTAACACAGATATAGCGTCGCTATGAAAGACTATGGGTTCAATGACATCTCCTTCTAAATCGAGTAACGTTTCTACGGAATCGACAGGATATTTTTTTGAGATACGAGTATCTCCTTTTAGATGCACTATCCGTTCTTTACTGCAACCCTCGCTCCCTCACATTGACGAATTACCACAGAAATTGCGTCGCTATGAAATACTATGAGTTCTATGACTTCTCCTTCTAAATCGAGTAACGTTTCAATGGAAACGAAAGGGTATTCCTTTGGCATACGAGTGTCTCCTTTGCGATGCACTATTCTCTCTTTACTGCATCCCTCGCTCCCGCACATTGACGAATTAACACGAAATTGCGTTTCTATGAAATACTATGGGTTCTATGTCTTCTCCTTCTAAATCGAGCCTCGTTTCTATGCAAACGACAGGATTTTTTTGGTATGCGAGTATCTCCTTTCCGATGCACTATTCCTTCTTTACTGCATCCCTCGGTCCCTCACATTCACGAATTAACACAGAAATTGCGGGGCTATGAAATACTGTGAGTTCTACGACTTCTCCTTGTAAATCGAGTAACGTTTCTCTGGATACGACAGGATTTTCTTTTGGTATATGAGTATCTCCTTTCCGATGCACTATTCGTTACATACTGCAACCCTCGCTCCCTCACATTGACGAATTAACACAGAAATTGGGTCGCTATGAAATACTATGTGTTGTATGACTTCTCCACCTATATCGAGTAACGTTTCTATGGAAACGAGAGGATTTTCTTTTGGGATACGTGTATCTCCTTTCCGAGTCACCAATCCTTCTTTACTATATCACTTGCTCCGTCACACTGACGAATTAACACAGATATTGCGTCGCTAAGAAATACTGTGGGTTCTATGACTTCTCCTTCTAAATCGAGTAACGTTCCTATGGGAACGAAAGGATTTTCTTTTGGGATACGAGTATCTCCTTTCCGATGAACTTTCCCTTCTTTACTGCTTCCCTCGCTTTCTAACATTGACGAATTAACACAGATATTGCGGCGCTATGAAAGGCAATGAGTTCTATGACTTCTCCTTCTCAATCGAGTAACGTTTCTATGGAAACGAAGGGGTTTCTTTTGGGATACGAGTGTCTCCTTTCCGATGCACTATTCCTTCTTTACTATATTCCTCGGTCCGTCAGATTGACGAATTAACACTGAAGTTGCGTCGCTATGAAAATCTATGGGTTCTATGACTTCTCCTGCTAAATCGAGTCTCGTTTCAATGGATACGACAGGATTTTCTTTTGGGATGGAGTATGTCCTTTCCGTGCACTATTCGTTCCTTACTGCAACCCTCGTTCCCTAACATTGACGAATTAACACAGAAATTGCTTCGCTATGAAACACTATAGGATCTATGACTTCTCCATTTACATCGAGTAACGTTTCTATGTAAACGACAGATTATTCTTTTGGGATTCGAGTATCTCCTTTCCGATGCACTATTCCTACTTTACTGCATCCCTCGCTTCCTCACATTGACAAATTAACACAGAAATTGCGTCGCTATGAAATACTATGGGTTCTATGACTTCTCCTTCTAAATCGAGTCTCGTTACTATGGGAACGACAGGATTTCTTTTGGGATACGAGTATCTCCTTTCCGATCCACTATTCCTTCTATACTATATCCCTCCGTCCCTCAGATTGACGAATTAACACAGAAATTGCGTCGCTATAAAATTATATGGGATCTATGACATCTCCGTCTTAATCTAGTAACGTTTCTGTGGAAACGAAAGGGTTTTCTTTTGGGATACGAGTGTCTCCTTTCCGATGCACTATTGCTTCTTTACTACATCCCTCGGCCCCTCATATTGACGAATTAACACAGAAATTGGGGGGCTATGACATACTACGGGCTATATGACTTCTCCTTCTAAATCGAGTAACGTTTCTCTGGAAACGACAGGATTTTCTTTTGGGATACGAGTATCTCCTTTGAGATTCACTATTCTTTCTTTACTGCATCCCTCGCTCCCTCACATCGACGAATTAACGCAGAAATTGCGTCGCTCTGAACTACTGTATGTCCTGTGACTTCTCCTTCTAAATCGAGTAACGTTTCTATGCAAACGACAGGATTTTTTTTTTGGTATGCGAGTATCTCCTTTCCGATGCACTATTTCGTCGTTACTGAATCCCTCGGTCCCTCAGATATACGAATTACCACGGAATTTGCGGGGCTCTGACATACTATGGTTTATATGACTTCTCCTTCTAAATCGAGTAACGCTTCTCTGGATACGACAGGATTTTTTTTTGGTATACGAGTATCTCCTTTCCGATGCACTATTCGTTACATACTGCAACCATCGCTCCCTCACATTGACGAATTAACACAGAAATTGCGTTGCTATGAAATACTATGGGTTCTATGACTTCTCCTTCTAAATCGAGTAACGTTCCTATGGGAACGAAAGGATTTTCCTTTGGGATACGAGTATCTCCTTTCCGATGAACTTTCCCTTGTTTACTGCTTCCCTCGGTTTCTAACATAGACGAATTAACACAGAAATTGCGGCGTCATGAAATGCAATGAGTTCTATGACTTCTCCTTCTAAATCGACTAACGTCTCTATGGAAACGACAGCATTTTCTTTTGGGATACGAGTATCTCCTTTCCGATTCACTATTCCTTCTTTACTGCATCCCTCGCTCCCTCAAATTGAGGAATTAACACAGAAATCGCGGGGCTATGAAATACCACAGGTTCTATCACTTCACCTGCTAAATCGAGTTTCGTTTCTATCTAGACGACAGGATTTTCTTTTGGGATACGAGTATCTCCTTTCCGATGCACTATTCCTTCTTTACTGCATCCCTCGCTCCCTCACATTGAGGAATTAACACAGAAAATGCGTCGCTAAGAATTACTGTGGGTTATATGACATCGCCTTCTAAATCGAGTAACGTGTTTATGGAAACGAAAGGGTTTTCTTTTAGGATACGAGTGTCTCCTTTCCGATGCACTATTCCTGCTTTACTCCATCCCTCGCTCCCTCACATTAAGGAATTAACACAGAAATTGCGGGGCTATGAAATGCTATGTGTCATATGACTTCGCCTTAATCGAGTAACGTTTCTATAGAAACGACTGAATTTTCTTTTGGGATACGAGTATCTCCTTTCCGATGCACTATTCCTTCTTTACTGCATCCCACGCTCCCTCACATTGAAGAATTATCGCAGAAAATGCGGAGCTATGAAATACTATGGGTTATATGACTACTTCTTCGAAATCGAGTAACGTTTCTATGGAAAGGACAGGATTTTCATTTGGGATACGACTATCTCTTTTCCCATGCACTATTCCTTCTTTACTGCATCCCTCGGACCCTCACCATGACGAATTAACACAGAAATTGCGGGGCTATGAAATGCTATGGGTTATATGACTTATCCTTCCAAATCGAGTAACGTTTCTATGGAAACGACAGGATTTTCTTTTGGGATACGAGTATCTCCTTTCCGATTCACTATTCGTTCCTTACTGCAACCCTCGCTCCCTCACATTGAAGAGGTAACTTAGAAATTGCGGCGCTATGATATAATATGCGTTCTATGACTTCTCCTTCTGAAACGAGTAACGTTTCTATGGAAACGACAGGATTTTCTTTTGGGATACGAGTATCTAATTTCCAATGCACTATTCCTTCTTTACTGCATCCCTCGCTCCCTCACATTGACGAATTAACACAGAAATTGTGTCGCTACGAAAAACTGTGTTTTCTATGACTTCTCCTTCCAAATGGACTAACGTATCCATGGAAACGACCGGATTTTCTTTTGGGATACGAGTATCTTCTTTCCGATGCACTATTCCTTCCTTACTGCATCCCTCCGTCCCTCACATTGACAAACCGACACAGAAACTGCAGGGCTATGAAATACTTTGGGTTATATGACTTCTCCCTCTAAATCGAGTAACGTTTCTCTGGAAACTACAGGATTTTCCTTTGGGATACGAGTATGTCCTTTCCGATGCACTATTCCCTCTTTACTGCATCCCTCGGACCCTCACATTGACGAATTAACACAGAAATTGCGGGGCTATGAAATACTATGGGTTCTATGACTTCTCCTTCCAAATGGACTAACGTATCTATGAAAACGACAGGATTTTCATTTGGGATACGAGTATCTTCTTTCCGATGCACTATTCCTTCCTTACTGCATCCCTCCGTCCCTCACATTGAGGAATTAACACAAAAATTGCGGGGCTATGAAATACTATGAGTTATATGGCTTCTCCTTCTAAATCGAGTAACGTTTCTATGGAAACGACATGATTTTCTTTTGGGATACGAGTATCTCCTTTCCGATGCACTTTTCCTTCTTTCCTGCATCCCTCGGTCCCTCACATTGACGAACCGACACAGAAATTGCAGGGCTATGAAAATCTTTGGGTTATATGACTTCTCCTTCTAAATCGAGTAACGTTTCTATGGAAACGAAAGGCATTTCGTTTGGGATACGAGTGTCTCCTTTCCGATGCACTATTCCTTCTTTACTATATCCCTCGGTCGGTCAGATTGTCGAATTAACACAGATATTGCGTCGCTATGAAATTCTGTATGTTCTATGACTTCACCTTCTAAATGGAGTAACGTTTCTATGGAGACGTAAGGATTTTCTTTTGGGATATGACTATCTCCTATCCGATGCACTATTCCGTGTTTACTGCTTCCCTCGCTCTCTAACATCGACAAATTAACACAGAAATTGCGGCGCTATGATATACTATGGGCTCTATGTCTTCTCCATCTAAATCGAGTAACGCTTCAATGGAAACGACAGTATTTTCTTTTGGGATACGAGTCCCTCCTTTCCGATTCACTATTCTTTCACAACTGCATCCCTCGCTCCCTCACATCGACGAGTTAACACAGGAATTGCGTCGCAATGAAATACTATATGTTCTATGATTTCACTTTCTAAATCGAGTGACGTTTCTATGGAAACGTAAGGAATTACTTTTGGGATACGAGTATCTCCTTTCCGATGCACTATTTCTTCCTTACTGCATCCCTCGCTTCCTTACATTGACGAATTAACACAGATATTGCGGCGCTATGAAATACTATGAGTTCTATGACTTTTCCTTCTAAATCGAGTAACGTTTCTTTGGAGACGACAGGATCTTTTTAGGGATACGAGTATCTCGTTTTCAATGCACTATTCCTTCTTTACTGCATCCCTCGCTCCCTCACTTCTACGAATTAACACAGAAATTGCGGGGCAATGATATACTATGGGTTCTATGACTTCTTCATCTAAAACGAGTGACGTTTCTATGGAAACGACAGGATATTCTTTTGGGATACGAGTATCTACTTGCCGGTGAACTATTCCTTCTTTACTGCATCCCTCGCTCCCTCACAATGACGAATTAACTCAGAAATTGCGTGGCTATGAAATTTTGTGGGTTCTATGACTTCTCCTTCCAAGGGGAGTAACGTTTCTAAGGAGACGACAGGATTTTCTTTTGGGATACGAGTATATCCTTCCCGATGCACTACTCCTTCTTTACTGCATCCCTCGCTCCCTCACATTGACGAATTAACACAGAAATTGCGGGGATATGAAATACTATGGGTTATATGACTTCTTCTTCTAAATCTACATCTACATCTACATCTACATCTATACTCCGCGAGCCACCTTACGGTGTGTGGCGGAGGGTACTTTTTGTACCACTATCATATCCCCCCTTCCCTGTTCCATTCGCGAATTGTGCTTGGGAAGAACGACTGCTTGTAAGTCTCCGTATTTGCTCTAATTTCTCGGATCTTTTCGTTGTGATCATTACGCGAGATATATGTGGCCGGTAGTAATATGTTTCCCATCTCTTCCCGGAATGTGCTCTCTCGTAATTTCGATAATAAACCTCTCCGTATTGCGTAACGCCTTTCTTGAAGTGTCCGCCACTGGAGCTTGTTCAGCATCTCCGTAACGCTCTCGCGCTGACTAAATGTTCCCATGACGAATCGCGCTGCTTTTCGCTGGATCATGTCTATCTCTTCTATTAATCCAACCTGGTACGGGTCCCATACTGATGAGCAATACTCAAGAATCGGACGAACAAGCGTTTTGTAAGCTACTTCTTTCGTCGATGAGTCACATTTTCTTAGAATTCTTCCTATGAATCTCAACC
Organism: Schistocerca americana; assembly: GCF_021461395.2. Taxonomy (NCBI): domain Eukaryota; kingdom Metazoa; phylum Arthropoda; class Insecta; order Orthoptera; family Acrididae; genus Schistocerca; species Schistocerca americana. The sequence continues at coordinate 721,153,195 of NC_060123.1, forward strand.
TGGCGCCTGCTTTTCCCACTATTTGTTTTATGTGATCATTCCACTTCAGATCGCTCCGGATAGTAACTCCTAAGTATTTTACGGTCGTTACCGCTCCCAATGATTTACCACCTATGGCATAATCGTACTGGAATGGATTTCTGCCCCTATGTATGCGCATTATATTACATTTATCTACGTTTAGGGAAAGCTGCCAGCTGTCGCACCATGCATTAATCCTCTGCAGGTCCTCCTGGAGTACGTACGAGTCTTCTGATGTTGATACTTTCTTGTAGACAACAGTGTCATCTGCAAATAGCCTCACGGAGCTACCGATGTTGTCAACTAAGTCATTTATGTATATTGTAAACAATGAAGGTCCTATCACGCATCCCTGCGGTACTCCCGAAATTACCTCTACATCTGCAGATTTTGAACCGTTAAGAATGACATGTTGTGTTCTTTCTTCTAGGAAATCCTGAATCCAATCACAAACCTGGTCCGATATTCCGTAAGCTCGTATTTTTTTCACTAAACGTAAGTGCGGAACCGTATCAAATGCCTTCCTGAAGTCCAGGAATACGGCATCAATCTGCTCGCCAGTGTATACGGCACTGTGAATTTCTTGGGCAAATAGGGCGAGCTGAGTTTCACATGATCTCTGTTTGCGGAATCCATGTTGGTTATGATGAAGGAGATTTGTATTGTCTAAGAACGTCATAACACGAGAACACAAAACATGTTCCATTATTCTACAACATATTGACGTAAGCGAAATAGGCCTATAATTATTCGCATCTGATTTATGACCCTTCTTGAAAATGGGAACGACCTGCGCTTTCTTCCAGTCGCTAGGTACTTTACGTTCTTCCAGCGATCTACGATAAATTGCTGATAGAAAGGGGGCAAGTTCTTTAGCATAATCACTGTAGAGTAACGTTTCTATGGAAACGACAGGATTTTCTTTTCGGATACGAGAATCTACTTCCCGATGCACTATTCATTCTTTACCGCATCCCTCGCTCCCTCTCATTGACGAATTAACACCGAAATTGCGTCGCTGTGAAATATTGTGTGATCTATGACTTCTCCATCTAAATCGAGTAACGTTTCTATGGAAACGACAGGATTTTCTTTTTGGATACGAGTATCTCCTTTCCGATGCACTATTACTTGTTAACTGCATCCCTCGCCCCCTCACATTGACGAATTAACTCAGAAATTGGCGTCAGAATGAAATGCTATGGGTTCCATGACTTCTCCTTCTAAATCGAGTAACGTTTCTATGGAAACGAGAGGATTTTCTCTTGGGATACGAGTATCTCCTTTCCGATGCACTATTCCTTCTTTACTTCATCCTTCGCTTCCTCACAATGACGAATTAACAAAGAAATTGTGTCGCTACAAAGTACTATGGGTTCTATGACTTCCCCTTTTAAATCGAAAAACGTTTCTATGGAAACGAAAGGATTTTCTTTTGGGATACGAGTTTCTCCTTTCCGATGCACTATTCCTTGTTTACTGCATCCCTCGCTCCCTAACATTGATGAATTAACACAGAAATTGTGGCGCTATGAAATACTATGGGTTCTATGAGTTCTCCTTCTAAATCGAGTAACGTTTCTATGTCAACGACAGGATTTTCTTTTGGGATACGAGTATCTCCTTTCCGACGCACTATTCCTTCATTACTGCATCCCGCGCCCCCTCACATTGACGAATTAACTCAGAAATCGGGTCGCTATGAAATACTATGGGTTCCATGACTTCTCCTTCTAAATCGAGTAACGTTTCTATGGAAACGAAAGGATTTTCTTTTGGGATACGAGTATCTCCTTTCCGATGCACTATTCTTAATTTACTGCATCCCTCGGTCCCTCACATTGACGAATTAATACATAAATTGCGTCGCTATGTAATACTAGGGGATATATTACATCTCCTTCTAAATCAAGACTCGTTTCTGTGGAAACGGAAGGATTTTCTTTTGGGATACGAGTATCTCCTTTCCGATCCACTCTTCCTTCTTTACTGCATCCCTCGCTCCCTCACATTGACGAATTAACACAGAAGTTGCGTCGCTATGAAAAACTATAGGTTCTATGACTTCTCCTGCTGAATCGAGTCTCATTTCGATGGAAACGACAGGATTTTCTTTTGGGATACGAGTATCTCCTTTTCGATGCACTATTCGTTCTTTCTTACAACCCTCGCTCCCTCACGTTGATTAATTAACACAGAAATTACGTCGCTACGAAATACTATGAGTTCTGTGACTTCTCCAGCTAAATCGAGTCTCGTTTCTAAGGAAACGACTGGATTTACTTTTGGGATACGAGTATCTCTATTCCGATGCACTATTCGTTCTTTGCTGCAACCCTCGCACATTCACATTGACGAATTAACACAGATATTGCGTCGCTATGAAATACTATGGGTTCTACGACTTCTCCTGCTAAATAGAGTAACGTTTCTATGGAAACGACAGGATTTAGTTTTGGGATACGAGTATCTCCTTTCCGATGCACTGTTCCTTCTTTTCTGCAACCCTCGCTCCCTCACATTGAAGAATTAACACAGAAATTGCGTCGCTATGATGTGCTATGAGTTCTATGACTTCTCCTGCTGAATCGACTCTCGTTTCGATGGAAACGACAGGATTTTCTTTTGGGATACGAGAATCTCCTTTAAGATGCACTATTCGTTCTTTACTGCAACCAGCGCTCCCTCACATTGACGAATTAACACAGGAATTGCGTCGCTATGAAATACTACGGGTTCTATGACTTATCCTTCTTAATCGAGTAGCGTTTCTATGGAAACGACAGGATTTTCATTTGGGATTCGAGTATCTTTGTTCCGATGCACAATTCCTCCTTTACTGCTTCCCTCGCTCCCTCACATTGACGAATTAACACAGAAATTTTGTTGCTATGAATTACAATGTGATCCATGACTTTTACTTCTAAATCGAGTAACGTTTCTATGGAAACGTCAGGAATTCTTTTGGGATACGACTATCTCTTTGCGATGCATTATTCCTTCTTTGCTGCATCCCTCTCTCCTTAACATTGACGAATTAACACAGAAATTGCATCGCTATAAAATACTATGGGTTCTACGACTTCTGCTTCTAAATCGAGTAACGTTTCTAGTGAAACGACAGCATTTTCTTTTACGATACGTCTATCTCCTTTCCGATGCACTACTTCTTCTTTACTGCATCCCTCGTTCCCTCACATTGAGGAATTAACACATAAATTGCGTCGCTATGGAATACTAATGGTAATAAGACATCTCCTCCTAAATCAAGTCTCGTTTCTTTGGAAACGACAGGATTTTCATTTGGGATGCGAGTATCTCCTTTCCGATGTACTATTCGTTCTTTTCTGCAACCCCCGCTCCCTCACATCAACGAACTAACACAGATATTGCGTCGCTATTAAATACTATGTGTTCTATGACTTCTCCAGTTAATTCGAGTCTCGTTCCTACGGAAACGAAAGGATTTACTTCTGCGATACGAGTATCTCCATTCCGATGCACTATTCGTTCATTACAGCCACCCTCGCTCCCTCACATTGACGAATTAACAGAGAAATTGCGTCTCTATGAAATACTATGGGTTATATGACTTCTCCTGCTAAATCGAGCCTCGTTCTTATTGAAACGACAGGATTTTCCTTAGGGATACGAGTATCTCCTTTCCGATGCACTATTCCTCCTTTTGCTGCATCTCTCGCACCCTCACATTGACGAATTAACACAGAAATTGCGTCGCTATGAAATACTATGGGCTCTATGACGTCTCCTTCTAAATCTAGTAACGTTTCTATGGAAACGCCAGGATTTTCTTTTGGGATCGGAGTATCTCCTTTCCGATGCACTATTTCCTCTTTACTGCATCCCTCGCTCCCTCACATTGACGAATTGTCACAAATATTGCGTCGCTATGAAATACTACTGGTTCTATGACTTCTCCTTTTAATCGAGTAACGTTCCTATGGAAACGACAGGATTTTCTTTTGGGATACGAATTTCTCCTTTCCGATGCACTAATCCTTCTTTACTTCATCCCTAGCTCAATCACATTGACGAATTAACTCAGAAATCGCGTCGCTATGAAATACTATGCGTACTATGACTTCTCCTACTAAATCCAGAAACGTTTCTATGGAAACGACAGGATTTTCTTTTGGTTTCTGAGTATCTCCTTTCCGATGCACTATTCCTCCTTTACTGCATCCCTCGCTCTTTCAAACTGACGAATTGTCACAAAAATTGCGTCGCTGTGAAATACTATGGGTTCTATGTGCTCTCCATCTAAATCCAGAAACGTTAGTATGGAAACGACACGATTTCTTTTGGGATACGACTATCTCTTTTGCGACGCATTATTCCTTCTTTACTGCATCCCTCTCTCCTTCACATTAACGAATTAACACAGAAACTGTATCGCTATAAAATACTATGGGTTCCATAACTTATCCTTCTAAATCGAGTAACGTTTCTATGGAAACGACAGGATTATCGTTTGGGATAGGAGTATGTACTTTCCGATGCACTATTCCTTCTCTACTACATACCTCGCCCCTTGACATTGACGAATTAACACAGAAATTGCGTCGCTATGAAATACTATGGTTTATATGGCTTCTCCTTCTAAATCGAGTAATGTTTCTATGACAACGACAGGATTTTCTTTTGGGATACGAGTATCTCCTTTCCGATGCACTATTCCTTCTTTACTGCATCCTTAGCTCCCTCACATTGACGAATTAACACAGAAATTGTGTCGCAACCAAATACTGTTTGCTCCATGACTTCTCCTTCCAACTGGAGTAACGTTCTTATGGAAACGACAGGAGTATCTTTCGGGATACGAATTTCTCCTTTCCGATGCACTATTCCTTGTCTACTGCATCCCTCGCTCCCTATCATTGATGAATTAATACAGAAATTGCGGCGCTATGAAATACTATGTGTTTAATGACTTCTCCATCAAAATCGAGTAACGGTAATATGGAAACGACAGGATTTTCTTTAGAGTTACGAGTATTTCCTTTCCGACGCACTATTCCTTCTTTACTGCATCCCTCGCTCCCTCAAACTGACGAATTGTCACAAAAATTGCGTAGCTATGATATACTATGGGTTCTATGACTTCTCCTGCTAAATCGAGCCTCGTTCTTATTGAAACGACAGGATTTTCCTTAGGGATACGAGTATCTCCTTTCCGATGCACTATTCCTCCTTTACTGCATCCCTCGCACCCTCACATTGACGAATTAACACAGAAATTGCGTCGCTATGAAATACTATGGGCTCTATGACGTCTCCTTCTAAATCTAGTAACGTTTCTATGGAAGCGCCAGGATTTTCTTTTGGGATCGGAGTATCTCCTTTCCGATGCACTATTTCTTCTTTACTGCATCCCTCGCTCCCTCACATTGACGAATTGTCACAAATATTGCGTCGCTATGAAATACTACTGGTTCTATGACTTCTACTTTTAATCGAGTAACGTTCCTATGGAAACGACAGGATTATCTTTTGGGAAACGAGTATCTCCTTTCCGATGCACTAATTCTCCTTTACAGCATCCCTCGCTCCCTCACATTGACGAATTAACTCAGACATCGCGTCGCTATGATATACTATGTGTTCTATGACTTCTGATTCTATATCCAGAAAAGTTTCTATGGAAACGACAAGATTTTCTTTTGGGATCGGTCTATCTCCTTTAAGATGCACTATTCCTTCTTTACTGCGTCCCTCGCTCCCTCAAATAGACAAATTGTCACAAAAATTGCGTCGCTATGAAATACTATGGATTCTATGACTTCTCCCTTCTAAATCGAGTAACGTTTCTATGGAAACGACAGGATTTCTTTTGGGATACGACTATCTTTTTGCGATGCATTATTCCTTCTATGCCGCATCCCTCGCTCCTTCACATTGACGAATTAACACAGAAATTGCGTCGCTATGAATTACTAAGGGGTTCTATGACTTCTCCTTCTAAATCGTATAACGTTTCTATGGAAACGACAGGATTTAGTTTTGGGATACGAGTATCTCCTTTCCGATGCACTGTTCCTACTTTACTGCATCCCTCGCTGCCTCACATTGACGAATTAACATAGATATTGCGTCGCTATAAAATACTATGGGTTCTATGACTACTCCTTCTAAATCGAGTAACGTTTCTATGGGAACGACAGGATTTAGTTTTGGGATACAAGTATCGCCTTTCCGATGCACTATTCGTTCTTTACTGCAAACCTCGCTCCCTCACATTGACGAAATTACACAGAAATTGCGTCGCTATGAAATACTATGAGGTCTATGACTTCTCCTGCTACATCGAGTCTCGTTTCTATGGCAACGACAGGATATCTATTTGGGATACGAGTATCTCCTTTCCGATGCACTATTCATTCTTTACCGCAACCCTCGCTCCCTCACATTGACGAATTAACACAGAAATTGCGTCTCTATGAAATACTAAGCGTTCTATGAATTCTCCTTCTAAATCGAGTAACGATTCCAGGGATATGACAGGATTTAGATTTGGGATACGAGTAACTCCTTTCCAATGCACTGTTCGCCCTTTTCTGCAACCCTCGCTCGCTCACTTTGACGAATAACACGGAAATTGCGTCACTACGAAATACTATGGGTTCTATGACTTCGCCTACTAAATCGAGTAGCGTTTCTATGGAAATGACAGGATTAAGTTTTGGGATACGAGTATCTGCTTTATTATGCACTATTCGTTCTTTACTGCAAACCTTTCTTCCTCACATTGACGAATTAACACAGAAATTGCATCGCTATGAAATACTATGGTTTTTTATGACTTGTCCTGCTAAATCGAGTCTCGTTTCTGTGGAAACGACAGGATTTTTTTTTTGGGATACGAGTATCTCCTTTCCGATGCACTATTCGTTCTTTACTGCAAACCTCGCTCCCTCACATAGACGTATTTACACAGAAATTGCGGCGCTATGAAATACGGAGAGGTCTATGACTTCTCCTGCTACATCGAGTCTCGTTTCTATGGCAACGACAGAATATCAATTTGGGATACGAGTATCTCCTTTCCGATGCACTATTCGTTTATTACTGCCACCCTCGCTCCCTCACATTGACGAATTAACACAGAAATTGCGTCGCTATGAAATACTATGTATTCTATGACTTCTCCAGCTAATTTGAGTCTCGTTTCTATGGAAACGACAGGATTTTCTTTTGGGATACAAGTAACTCCATTCCGATGCACCATTCGTTCATTACTGCCACCCTCGCACCCTCACATTGACGAATTAACACAGAAATTGCTTCGCTATGAAATACTATGGGCTCTATGACTTCTCCAGCTGAATCGAGCCTCGTTTCTATTGAAGCGACAGGATTTTCTTTAGGGATACGAGTATCTCATTTCCGATGCACTATTCGTGCTTTACTGCGACCCTCGCTCACGCACATTGACGAATTAACACAGAAATTGCGTCACTATGAAATACTATGGGTTCTATGACTTCGCCTACTAAATCGAGTAACGTTTCTATGGAAACGACAGGATATCCTTTTGGGATACGAGTATCTCCTTTCCGATGCACTGTTCCTTCTTTACTGCATCCCTCGCTCCCTCACAATGACGAATAAACACAGAAATTACGTCGCTATGAAATACTATGGGTTTTATGACTTCTCCGGCTATTTGAGTCTCGTTTCCTTGGAAACGACAGGATTTTCTTTTGGAATACGAGTAACTCCTTTACGATGCACTATTCGTTCTTTACTCCAATCCTCGCTCCCTCACATTGACGAATTAACACAGAATTTGCGTCGATATGGAATACTAAGGGTTGTATGAATTCTCCTTCTATATCGAGTAACGTTTCTATGGAAACGACAGGATATCCTTTTGGGATACGAGTATCTCCTTTCCGATGCACTGTTCCTTCTTTACTGCATCCCTCGCTCCCTCACAATGACGAATAAACACAGAAATTGCGTCGCTATGAAATACTATGGGTTCCATGACTTCTCCTGCTTAATCGAGTCTCGTTTCTATGGAAACGACAGGATTTTCTTTTTGAAGCGAGTATCTCCTTTCCGATGCACTATTCGTTTTTTACTACAACCCTCGCTCCCTGACATTGACGAATTAACACAGAAATTGCGTCGCTATGAGATACTATGGGTTCTATGACTTCTCCTTCTAAATCGAGTAACGTTTCTATGGAAACGACAGGATTTGGTTTTGGGATACGAGTATCTCCCTTCCGATGCACTATTCGTCCTTTTCTCCAACCCTCGCTCTCTGACATTGACGAATAACACAGAAATTGCGTCACTATGAAATACTATGGGTTCTATGACTTCTCCTACTACATCGAGTAACGTTCCTATGGAAACGACGGGATTTAGTTTTGGGATACGAGTATCTCTTTTCCGATGCACTATTCGTTCTTTACCGCAAACCTCGCTTAGTCACATTGACGAATTAACACAGAAATTGCGTCGCTATGAAATACTATGGGTTCAATGACTTCTAATCCTAAATCGAGTCTCGTTTCAATGGAGACGACAGGATTTTCTCTTCGGTTACGAGTATCTACTTTAGGATGCACTATTCGTTCTTAACTGCAACCCTCGCTCCCTCACATTGACGAATTAACACAGACATTGCGTCGCTATGAGATACTATGGGTTCTATGGATTCTCCTTCTAAATCGAGTAACGTTTTTAATGGAAACGACAGGATTTAGGTTTAGGATACGAGTATCTCCTTTCCGATGCACTGTTCCTTCTTTACTGCAGCCCTCACTTGCTCACATTCACGAATTAACACAGAAATTGCGTCGCTATGAAATACTATGGATTCAATGACTTGTCCTGCTAAATCGAGTCTCGTTTCTATGGAAACGACAGGATTTTCTTTTGGGATACGAGTATCCCCATTCCGATGCACTATTCGTTCTTTACTGCAACCATCGCTCCCTCACATTGACGAATTAAAACAGACATTGCGTCGCTATGAAACACTATCTGTCCATTGACTTCTCCTGCTGAATCGAGTCTCGTTTCGATGGAAACGACAGGATTTTCTTTTGGGATACGAGTATCACCTTCCCGATGTACTATTCGCTCTGTACTGCAACCCTCGCTCCCTCACATTGACAAATTAACACAAAAATTGCGTCGCTATGAAATACTACGTGTTCTATGAATTCTCCTTCTAAATAGAGTAACGTTTCTATAGTAACGACAGGATTTAGGTTTAAGATACGAGTATCTCCTTTCCGTTGCACTGTTCCTTTTTACTGCAGCCCTCACTTCCTCACACTGACGAATTAACACAGAAATTGCGACGCTATGAAATACTATGGTTTCTATGACTTGTCCTGTTAAATCGAGTCTCGTTTCTATGGAAACGGCAGTTTTCTCCTTTGGGATACGAGTATCTCCATTCCGATGCACTATTCGTTCTTTACTGCAACCATCGCTCCCTCACATTGACGAATTAAAACAGACATTGCGTCGCTATGAAATACTGTGTTTCTATGACTCCTCCTACTAAATCGAGTAACGTTGCTATTGAAACGACAGGATTTGATTTTGGGATACGAGTATATCCTTTCCGATGCACAGTTCCCACTTTACTGCATCCCTCGCTCCCTCACATTGACGAATTAACACAGATATTGCGTCGCTATGAAATACTATGGGTTCTATGACTTCTCCTTTTAAACCGAGTCTCGTTTTTTAGGAGACGACAGGATTTACATTTGGGATACGAGTATCTCGTTTCGATGCACTATTCGTTCTTTACTCCAACTAAACGAATTAACACAGAAATTGCGTCGCTCTGAAATACTATGGGTTCTATGAATTCTCTTTCTAAATCGAGTAACGTTTCTATGGAAACGAAAGGATTTAGTTTTGGGATACGAGTATCTCCTTTCCGATGCACTAAACGTCCTTTTCTGCAACCCTCGCTCGCTCACATTGACGAATTAGCACAGTTATAGCGTCGCTGTGAAATACTATGGGTTCTATGACGTCTCCTTCTAAATCGAGTGACGTTTCTATGGAAACGAGAGGATTTAGTTTTGGGATACGAGTATCTCCTTTCCGATGCACCATTCGTTCATTACTGCAACCCTCGTTCCATCACATTGACGAGTTAACACAGAAGTTGCGTCGCTATGAAATACTATGGGTTCTTTGACTTCTCCTTCTAAATCGAGTAACGTATATATAGAAACGACAGGATTTTCTTTTCGGATACGAGTATCTCCTTTCCGATGCACTGTTCCTTAGTTACTGCAGCCCTCACTTCCTCACATTGACGAATTAACACAGAAATTACATCGCTATGAAATACTATGGTTTCTATGACTTGTCCTGGTAAATCGAGTCTCGTTTCTATGGAAACGACAGGGTTTTCTTTTGAGATACGAGTATCTCCTTTCCAATGCACTATTCGTTCTTTACTGCAACCCTCGCTCCCTCACATTGACGAATTAACACAGATATTGCGTCGCCATGAAATACTATGGGTTCTATGCCTTTTCCTTCTAAATCGAGAAACGTTTCTATGGAAACGACAGGATTATCTTTTGGGATTCGAGTATTTCCTTTCCGATGCCCTATTTGTTCTTTACTTCAACCCTTGCTCCCTCACATTGACGAATTAACACAGACATTGTGGTGCTATGAAATACTATGGGTTCTATGACTTCTCCTGCTAAATCGAATCTCGTTTCTATGGAAACGACAGGATTTTCTTTTGGGATACGAGTATCTCCTTTCCGATGCACTATTCCTTCTCAACTGCATCCCTCGCTCCCTCACATTGACGAATTAACACAGAAATTGCGTCGCTATGAAATACTATGGGTTCAATGACTTCTCTTACTAAATCGAGTAACGTTTCTATGGAAACGACAGGATTTTCTTTTGGGATATGTGTATCTTCTTTCCAGTGCACTATTCCTTCTTAACTGCATCCCTCGCTCCCTCACATTGACGAATTAAAGAAGAAATCGCGTCGCTATGGAATACTATGGGTTCTATAATTTCTCCTTGTAAATCGAGTAACGTTGCTATGGAAACGACAGGACTTTCCTTTGGGATAGGAGTATCTACTTTCCGATGCACTGTTAATTCATTACAGCATCGCTCGCTCTTTCTCATTGACGAACTGACACAGAAATGGCGTCGCTATGAAATACTAAGCTTTATATGGCTTCTGCTTCTAAATCGAGTAATGTTTCTATGTAGAAGACAGAATTTTCTTTTGGGATACGAATATCTCCTTTCCGATCCATTATTCCTTCATTACTGCATCCCTCACTCCCTCACATTGATGAATTCACACAGAAATTGCGTCGCTATGAAATACTACGGGTTCTATGACTTCTCGTTCTAAATCGAGTAACGTTTCCATGGAAGCGACAGGCTTTTCTTTTGGAATACGAGTATCTCCATTCCGATGCACTATTCCATCATTACTGCATCCCGCGCTCCCACACAATGGCGAATTAACACACAAATTTTGTCGCTAGAAAATACCATGGGTTCTATGACTACTAATTCTAAAATGAAAAAGATTTCTATGGAAACTACAAGATTTTCTTTTGGTATACAAGTATCTCCTTTCCGATGCACTATTTCTTGTTTACTGCATCCCTCGCTCCCTAACATTGATGAAATAACACAGAAATTGCGGAGCTATGAAATACTATGGTTTCTATGACTTCTCCTTCTAAATCGAGTAACGTTTCTATGGAAACGACAGGATTTTCTTTTGGGATATGTGTATCTTCATTCCAGTGCACTATTCCTTCTTAACTGCATCCCTCGCTCCCTCACATTGACGAATTAAAGAAGAAATCGCGTCGCTATGGAATACTATGGGTTGTATAACTTCTCCTTGTAAATCGAGTAACGTTTCTATGGTAACGACAGGATTTTCCTTTGGGATAGGAGTATCTACTTTCCGATGCACTGTTAATTCATTACAGCATCCCTCGCTCTTTCTCACTGACGAACTGACACAGAAATGGCGTCGCTATGAAATACTAAGCTTTATATGGCTTCTGCTTCTAAATCGAGTAATGTTTCTATGAAGAAGACAGAATTTTCTTTTGGGAAACGAATATCTCTTTTCCGATCCATTATTCCTTCATTACTGCATCCCTCACTCCCTCACATTGATGAATTCACTCAGAAATTGCGTCGCTATGACATACTATGGGTTCTATGACTTCTCCTTCTAAATCAAGTAACGTTTCCATGGAAACGACAGGATTTTCTTTTGGGATCGGAGTATCTCCTTTCCGATGCAGTATTCCTTCTTTACTGCATCCCTCGCTCCCTCAAATTGACGAATGGTCACAAAAATTGCGTCGCTGTGAAATACTATGGGTTCTGTAACTTCTCCTTCTAAATCGAGTAACGTTTCTGTGGAAACGACAGGATTTTCTTTTGGGATACGAGTATCTAGTCTCTGACGCACTTTTCCTTCTTAACTGCATCCCTCACTCCCTCACATTGACGAATGGTCACAAAAATTGCGTCGCTGTGAAATACTATGGGTTCTGTAACTTCTCCTTCTAAATCGAGTAACGTTTCTGTGGAAACGACAGGATTTTCTGTTGGGATTCGAGTATCTCCTTTCCGATGCACTATTCGTTCTTTACTGCAACCCTCGCTCGCTCACATTGCCGAAATAACACGGAAATTGCGTAGTTATGAAATACTATGGGTTCTATGACTTCTCCTTCTAAATCGTGTAACGTTTCTATGCAAACGACAGGATTTAGTTTTGGGATACAAGTATCTCCTTTCCGTTGCACTGTTCCTACTTTACTGCATCCCCCGCTCCCTCACATTGACGAATTAACACAGAAATTGCGTCGCTATAAAATTCTATGGGTTCTATGACTTCTCCTTCTAAATCGAGTAACGTTTCTATGGAAACAACAGGATTTAGTTTTCGGATACGTGTATCTCCTTTCCGATACACAATTCGTTCTTTACTGCAACCCTCGCTCCCTCACATTGACGAATTGACACAGAAATTGCGTCGCTATGAAATGCTTTGAGTTGTATGACTTCTGCTTCGAATTCGAGTTACGTTTCTATGGAAACTACAGGATTTAGTTTTGGGATACGAGAATCTCCTTTCCGATGCTCAGTTCCTTCCTTACGGCATCCCTCGCTCCCTCACATTGGCGAATTAACACAGAATTTGCGTCGCTATGAAATACTATGGGTTCCATGATTTCTCCTGCTAATTCGAGTCTCGTTTCTATGGAAACGACAGGATTTTCTTTTGGCATACGAGTATCTCCTTTACGATGCACTACTCGTTCTTTACTGCAACCCTCGCTACCTCACATTGACGAGTTAACACAGAAATTGCGTCGCTATGAAATACTATGGGTTCCATTACTTCTCCTTCTAAATCGAGTAGCGTTTCTAAGGGAACGGCAGGATTTAATTTTGGGATACGATGCACTATTCGTTCTTTACTGCAACCCTCGCTCCCTCACATTGACGAAATTACACAGAAATTGCGTCGCTATGAAATTCTATGGGTTCTATGACTTCTCCTGCTAAATCGAGTCTCGTTTCTATGAATACGGCAGGATTTTCATTTGGGATAAGAGTATCTCCTTTCCGATGCACTATTGGTTCTGTACTGCGACCTTTGCTCCTTCACATTGACGAATTAACACAGAAATGGCGCCGCTATGAAATACTATGGGTTCTACGACGTCTCCTTCTAAATCGAGAAACGTTTCTATGGAAACGACAGGATTCAGTTTTGGGATACGAGTATCTCCTTTCCGATGCACTATTCGTTCTTTACTGCATCCCTCGCTCCCTCACATTGACGAATTAACACAGAAATTGCGTCGCTATGAAATACTATGGGTTCTATGACTTCTCCTTCTAAATCGAGAAACGTTTCTATGGAAACGACAGGATTCAGTTTTGGGATACGAGTATCTCCTTTCCGAAGCACTGTTCCTACTTAACTGCATCCCTCGCTACATCACATTGACGAATTAACACAGAAATTGCGTCGCTATGAAATACTATGGGTTCTATGACTTCTCGTTCTAAATCGAGTAACGTTTCCATGAAAGCGACAGGCTTTTCTTTTGGAATACGAGTATCTCCATTCCGATGCACTATTCCTTCATTACTGCATCCCTCGCTCCCACATAATGGCGAATTAACACAGAAATTGTGTCGCTACAAAATACCATGGGTTCTACGACTTCTAATTCTAAATTAAAAAGGTTTCTACGGAAACTACAAGATTTTCTTTGGTATACAAGTGTCTCCTTTCCGATGCACAATTTCTTGTTTACTGCATCCCTCGCTCCCTAACATTGATGAAATAACACAGAAATTGCGGAGCTATGAAATACTATGGTGTCTATGACTTCTCCTTCTAAATCGAGTAACGTATCTATGGAAACGACAGGATTTTCCTTAGGGATATGAGTATCACATATCCGACGCACTATTCCTTCTATCCTGCATCCCTCGCTCCCTCACATTGATGAATTAACACTGAAATTACAGCGCTATGAAATGCTATGGGATCTATGACTTCTCCTTCTAAATCGAGTTACGGTTCTATGGAAATGACAGGATTTAGTTTTTGGATACGAGTATCTCCTTTCCGACGCACTATTCCTTCTTTTTTGCATCCCTCGCTCGCTCAAATTGACGAATTAACTCAGAAATCGCGACGCTATGATATACTATGAGTTCTATGACTTCTCCTTCTAAATCGAGTAACGTTTCCATGGAAACGACAGGATTTTCTTTTGGGATCGGAGTATCTCCTTTCCGTTGCAGTATTCCTTCCTTACTGCATGCCTCGCTCCCTCAAATTGACGAATTGTCACAAAAATTGCGTCGCTATGAAATACTATGGGTTCTGTGACTTCTCCTTCTAAATCGAGTAACGTTTCTATGGAAACGACAGGATTTTCTTTTGGGATACGAGTATCTCCTCTCTGACGCACTTTTCCTTCTTTACTGCATCCCTCGCTCCCTCACATTGACGAATGAACACAAAAATTGCGTCGGTATGAAATACTATGGGTTCTATGACGTCTCCTTCTAAATCGAGTAACGTTTCTGTGGAAACGGCAGGATTTTCTTTTGGGATCGGAGTATCTCCTTTCCGATGCACGATTCCTTCTTTACAGCATCCCTCGCTCCCTCACATTGACGAATTGTCACAAAAATTGCGTCGCTATGAAGTACTACGGGTTCTATGAATTCTCCTTCTAAATCGAGTAACGTTCCTGCGGAAACGACAGGATTTTCTTTTGGGATACGAGTATTACCTTTCCGATGCACCATTCGTTCTTTACTGCCACCCCCGCTCCCTCACATTGACGAATTAACACAGAAATTTCGTCGCTATAAAATACTACGGGTTCTAAGAATTCTCCTTCTAAATTGAGTAACGTTTCAATGGAGGCACCAGGATTTCCTTTCGGGATACGAGTATGTCCTTTCCGATGCACTATTCCTTGTTTACTGCATCCCTCGCTCCCTAACATTGATGAATTAACACAGAAATTGCGGCGCTATGAAATACTATGGGTTCTATGTGATCTCCTTCTAAATCGAGTAACGTTTCTATGGAAACGACAGGATTTTCTTTTGGGATACGAGTATCTCCTCTCTGACGCACTTTTCCTTCTTTACTGCATCCCTCGCTCCCTCACGTTGACGAATGAACACAAAAATTGCGTCGCTATGAAATACTATGGGTTCTATGACGTCTCCTTCTAAATCGAGTAACGTTTCTGTGGAAACGGCAGGATTTTCTTTTGGGATCGGAGTATGTCATTTCCGACGCACTATTCCTTCTTTACTGCATCCCTCGTTCCCTCACATTGACGAATTAACTCACTAATCGGGTCGCTAAGAAATACTATGGGTTAAATAACTTCTCCTTCTAAATCGAGTAACGTTTCTATGGAAACGACAGAGTTTCCTGTTGGGATCGGAGTATCTCCTTTCCGATGCACTATTCATTTTTTACTGCAAACCCCGCTCCCTCACATTGACGAATTAACACAGAAATTTCGTCGCTATGAATTACTATGGGTTCTATGACCTCTCCTTCTAAATAGAGTCTCGTTTCGATGGAAACGACAGGATTTCCTTTAGAGATACGAGTATTTCCTTACCGTCGCACTATTCGTGCTCTACTTCAAACCTCGCCCACTCACATTGACGAATTAACACAGAAATTGCGTCGCTATGAAATACAGTGGGTTCTATGACTTCTCCTGCTAAATCGAGTCTCGTTTCTATGGAAACGACAGGATTTCCTTTTGGAATACGAGTATCTCCTTTCCGATGCACTATTCGTTCTTTACTGCAACCCTCGCTCCCTCACATTGACGAATTAACACAGAAATTGCGTCGTTATGAAATACTATGGGTTCTATGACTTCTCCTTCTAAATCGTGTAACGTTTCTATGGAAACGACAGGATTTAGTTTTGGGATACGAGTATCTCCTTTCCGTTGCACTGTTCCTACTTTACTGCATCCCTCGCTCCCTCTCATTGACGAATTAACACAGAAATTGCGTCGCTATAAAATTCTATGGGTTCTATGACTTCTCCTTCTAAATCGAGTAACGTTTCTACGGAAACAACAGGATTTAGTTTTCGGATACGTGTATCTCCTTTCCGATATACAATTCGTTCTTTACTGCAACCCTCGCTCAATCACTTTGACGAATTGACACAGAAATTTCGTCGCTATGAAATACTACGGGTTCTATGACTTCTCCTTCTAATTCGAGTTACGTTTCTATAGAAACTACAGGATTTAGTATTGGGATACGAGTATCTCCTTTCCGATGCTCAGTTCCTTCCTTACTGCATCCCTCGCTCCCTCACATTGGCGAATTAACACAGAATTTGCGTCGCTATGAAATACTATGGGTTCTATGATTTCTCCCGCTAATTCGAGTCTCGTTTCTATGGAATCGACAGGATTTTCTTTTGGCATACGAGTATCTCCTTTCCGATGCACTATTCGTTCTTTACTGCAACCCTGGCTCCCTCACATTGACGAATTAACACAGATATTGCGTCGCTATGAAATACTATGGGTTCTATGATTTCTCCTGCTAAATCGAGTCTCGTTTCAATGGAAACGACTGGATCTTCTATTGGGATACCAGTGTCTCCTTTCCGATGCACTATTCGTTCATTATTGCAACCCTCGCTACCTCACATAGACGAATTAACACAGAAATTGCGTCGCTATGAAATACTATGGGTTCTATGGAAACGGCAGGATTTAATTTTGGGATGCGGTGCACTATTCGTTCTTTACTGCAACCCTCGCTCCCTCACATTGACGAAATTACACAGAAATTGCGTCGCTATGAAATACTATGGGTTCTATGACTTCTCCTTCTAAATCGAGAAACGTTTCTATGGAAACGACAGGATTCAGTTTTGGGATACGAGTATCTCCTTTCCGATGCACTGTTCCTACTTAACTGCATCCCTCGCTACCTCACATTGACGAATTCACTCAGAAATTGCGTCGCTATGAAATACTATGGCTTCTATGACTTCTCGTTCTAAATCGAGTAACGTTTCCATGAAAGCGACAGGCTTTTCTTTTGGAATACGAGTATCTCCATTCCGATGCACTATTCCTTCATTACTGCATCCCTCGCTCACACATAATGGCGAATTAACACAGAAATTAAGTCGCTACAAAATACCATGGGTTCTACGACTTCTAATTCTAAATTAAAAAGGTTTCTATGGAAACTACAAGATTTTCTTTGGTATACAAGTATTTCCTTTCCGATGCACAATTTCTTGTTTACTGCATCCCTCGCTCCCTAACATTGATGAAATAACACAGATATTGCAGAGCTATGAAATACTATGGTTTCTATGACTTCTCCTTCTAAATCGAGTAACGTATCTATGGAAACGACAGGATTTTCCCTAGGGATATGAGTATCACATTTCCGACGCACTATTCCTTCTATCCTGCATCCCTCGCTCCCTCACATTGATGAATTAACACAGAAATTGCGGCGCTATGAAATACTATGGGTTCTATGTGATCTCCTTCTAAATCGAGTAACGTTTCTATGGAAACGACAGGATTTTCTTTTGGGATACGAGTATCTCCTTTCCGATGCACGATTCCTTCTTTACTGCATCCCTCGCTCCCTCACATTGACGAATTAACACAGAAATTGCGTCGCTATGAAATTCTATGGGTTCTATGACTTCTCCTTCTAAATCGAGTAACGTTTCTATGGAAACAACAGGATTTAGTTTTCGGATACGTGTATCTCCTTTCCGATATAAAATTCGTTCTTTACTGCAACCCTCGCTGACTCACTTTGACGAATTGACACAGAAATTTCGTCGCTATGAAATACTATGGGTTCTATGGAAACGGCAGGATTTAATTTTGGGATGCGATGCACTATTCGTTCTTTACTGCAACCCTCGCTCCCTCACATTGACGAAATTACACAGAAATTGCGTCGCTATGAAATACTATGGGTTCTATGACTTCTCCTTCTAAATCGAGAAACGTTTCTATGGAAACGACAGGATTCAGTTTTGGGATACGAGTATCTCCTTTCCGATGCACTGTTCCTACTTAACTGCATCCCTCGCTACCTCACATTGACGAATTCACACAGAAATAGCATCGCTATGAAATACTATGGGTTCTATGACTTCTCGTTCTAAATCGAGTAACGTTTCCATGAAAGCGACAGGCTTTTCTTTTGGAATACGAGTATCTCCATTACGATGCACTATTCCTTCATTACTGCATTCCTCGCTCCCACATAATGGCGAATTAACACAGAAATTGTGTCGCTACAAAATACCATGGGTTCTACGACTTCTAATTCTAAAATAAAAAGGTTTCTACGGAAACTACAAGATTTTCTTTGGTATACAAGTATCTCCTTTCCGATGCACAATTTCTTGTTTACTGCATCCCTCGCTCCCTAACATTGATGAAATAACACAGAAATTGCGGTGCTATGAAACACTATGGTTTCTATGACTTCTCCTTCTAAATCGAGTAACGTATCTATGGAAGCGAAGGGATTTACCTTAGGGATATGAGTACCACATTTCCGACGCACTATTCCTTCTATCCTGCATCCCTCGCTCCCTCACATTGATGAATTACCACAGAAATTGCAGCGCTATGAAATGCTATGGGATCTATGACTTCTCCTTCTAAATCGAGTCTCGTTTCTATGGAAACGACAGGATTTCCTTTTGGAATACGAGTATCTCCTTTCCGATGCACTATTCGTTCTTTACTGCAACCCTCGCTCCCTCACATTGACGAATTAACACAGAAATTGCGTCGTTATGAAATACTATGGGTTCTATGACTTCTCCTTCTAAATCGTGTAACGTTTCTATGGAAACAACAGGATTTAGTTTTCGGATACGTGTATCTCCTTTCCGATATACAATTCGTTCTTTACTGCAACCCTCGTTCCCTCACTTTGACGAATTGACACAGAAATTTCGTCGCTATGAAATGCTATGGGTTCTATGATTTCTCCTTCTAATTCGAGTTATGTTTCTATGCAAACTACAGGATTTAGTATTGGGATACGAGTATCTCCTTTCCGATGCACAGTTCCTTCCTTACTGCATCCCTCGCTCCCTCACATTGGCGAATTAACACAGAATTTGCGTCGCTATGAAATACTATGGGTTCTATGATTTCTCCTGCTAAATCGAGTCTCGTTTCAATGGAAACGACTGGATCTTCTTTTGGGATACGAGTATCTCCTTTCCGATGCTCTATTCATTTTTTACTGCAACCCTCGATCCCTCACATTGACGAATTAACACTGAAATAGCGTCGCTATGAAATACTATGCGTTTAATGACTTCTCCCCCTAAATCGAGTCTCGTTGCTATGGAAGCGACAGGATTTTCTTTTGGGATACGAGTAACTCCTTTCCGATGCACTATTCGTTCTTTACCTCAACCCTCGCTCCCTCACACTGACGAATTATCACAGAAATTGCGTCGCTATGAAATACTATGGCTTCTATGACTTCTCCTTCTAATCCGTGTAATGTTTCTATGGAAATGACAGGATTCAGTTTTGGGATACGAGTATCTCCTTTACGATGCACTATTCGTTCTTTACTGCAACCCTCGCTCCCTCACATTGACGAATTAACACAGAAATTGCGTCGTTATGAAATACTATGGGTTCTATGACTGCTCCTTCTAAATCGAGTAGCGTTTCTATGGAAACAACAGGATCTAGTTTTGTGATACGTGTATCTCCTTTCCGATGCACTATGCGTTCTTTACTGTGACCCTCGCTACCTCACATTGACGAATTAACACAGAATTTGCGTCGCCCATGAAATACTATGGGTTCTGTGACTTCTCCTGCTAAATCGAGTCTCGTTTCTATGGATACGGCAGGATTTTCTTTTGGGATAAGAGTATCTCCTATCCGATGCACTATTGGTTCTGTACTGCAACCTTTGCTCCCTCACATTGACGAATTAACACAGAAATGGCGTCGCTATGAAATACTATGGGTTCTATGACTTCTCCTCCTAAGTAGAGTCTCGTTTCAATGGAAATGACCGGATTTTCTTTTAGGTTACGAGTATCGCCCTTCCAATGCACTATTCGTTCTTTACTGCAACCCTCGCTCCCTCACATTGACGAATAAACCCAGATATTCCGTCGCTATGAAATACTATGGGTTCTATGACTTCTCCTTTTAAATCGATAACGTATCTATGGAAACGACGGGATTTAGTTTTGGGATACGAGTATCTCCATTCCGTTCCACTATTCGTTCTTTACTGCAACGTTCGCTCCCTCACATTGATGAATTGACACAGAAAATGCGTCGCTATGAAATCCTATGAGTTCTATGACTTCTCCTTCTAAATCTAGTAACGTTTCTATGGAAACGACATGATTTTACTTTGGGATGCGAGTATCTCCTTTCCGATGCCCTTTTCGTTCTTTACTGCAACCCTCGCTCCCTTACATTGACGAATTAACGCAGAAATTGCGTCGCTATGATATACTATGTGTTCTATGGCTTCTTCTGCTAATTCGAGTCTCGTATCTATGTAAACGACAGGATATTCTTTTGGGATACGAGTATCTCCTTTCCGATGCACTATTCGTTCTTTACTGCTTCCCTCGCTGCCTCACATAGGCGAATTAACACAGAATTTGCGTCGCTCTGAAATACTATGGGTTCTATGATTTCTCCTGCTAATTCGAGTCTCGTTTCTATGGAAACGACAGGATTTTCTTTTGGCATACGAGTACCTCCTTTCCGATGCACTATTCGTTCTTTACTGCAACCCTGGCTTCCTCACATTGACGAATTATCACAGATATTGCGTCGCTATGTAATACTATGGGTTCTATGATTTCTCCTGTTAAATCGAGTCACGTTTCATTGGAAACGACAGGATTTTCTTTTGGGATACGAGTATCTCCTTTCCGATGCACGATTCCTTCTTTACTGCATCCCTCGCTCCCTCACATTGACGAATTAACACAGAAATTGCGTCGCTATGAAATTCTATGGGTTCTATGACTTCTCCTTCTAAATCGAGTAACGTTTCTATGGAAACAACAGGATTTAGTTTTCGGATACGTGTATCTCCTTTCCGATATAAAATTCGTTCTTTACTGCAACCCTCGCTGACTCACTTTGACGAATTGACACAGAAATTTTGTCGCTATGAAATACTATGGGTTCTATGGAAACGGCAGGATTTAATTTTGGGATGCGATGCACTATTCGTTCTTTACTGCAACCCTCGCTCCCTCACATTGACGAAAGTACACAGAAATTGCGTCGCTATGAAATACTATGGGTTCTATGACTTCTCCTTCTAAATCGAGAAACGTTTCTATGGAAACGACAGGATTCAGTTTTGGGATACGAGTATCTCCTTTCCGATGCACTGTTCCTACTTAACTGCATCCCTCGCTACCTCACATTGACGAATTCACTCACAAATTGCGTCGCTATGAAATACTATGGGTTCTATGACTTCTCGTTCTAAATCGAGTAACGTTTCCATGAAAGCGACAGGCTTTTCTTTTGGAATACGAGTATCTCCATTCCGATGCACTATTCCTTCATTACTGCATCCCTCGCTCCCACATAATGGCGAATTAACACAGAAATTGTGTCGCTACAAAATACCATGGGTTCTACGATTCCTAATTCTATATTAAAAAGGTTTCTACGGAAACTACAAGATTTTCTTTGGTATACAAGTATTTCCTTTCCGATGCACAATTTCTTGTTTACTGCATCCCTCGCTCCCTCACATTGATGAATTAACACAGAAATTGCAGCGCTATGAAATGCTATGGGATCTATGACTTCTCCTTCTAAATCGAGTTACGGTTCTATGGAAATGACAGGATTTAGTTTTTGGATACGAGTATCTCCTTTCCGACGAACTATTCCTTCTTTTTTGCATCCCTCGCTCCCTCAAATTGACGAATTAACTCAGAATTCGCGACGCTATGATATACTATGAGTTCTATGACTTCTCCTTCTAAATCGAGTAACGTTTCCATGGAAACGACAGGATTTTCTTTTGGGATCGGAGTATCTCCTTTCCGATGCAGTATTCCATCTTTACTGCATCCCTCGCTCCCTCAAATTGACGAATTGTCACAAAAATTGCGTCGCTATGAAATACTATGGGTTCTATGACGTCTCCTTCTAAATCGAGTAACGTTTCTATGGAAACGACAGAATTTCCTGTTGGGATCGGCGTATCTCCTTTCCGATGCACTATTCATTCTTTACTGCAAACCCCGCTCCCTCACATTGAAGAATTAACACAGAAATTTCGTCGCTATGAAATACTATGGGTTCTATGACCTCTCCTTCTAAATAGAGTCTCGTTTCTATGGAATCGACAGGATTTCCTTTTGGGATACGAGTATTTCCTTACCGTCGCACTATTCGTGCTTTACTTCAAACCTCGCCCACTCACATTGACGAATTAACACAGAAATTGCGTCGCTATGAAATACAGAGGGTTCTATGACTTCTCCTGCTAAATCGAGTCTCGTTTCTATGGAAACGACAGGATTTCCTTTTGGAATACGAGTATCTCCTTTCCGATGCACTATTCGTTCTTTACTGCAACCCTCGCTCCCTCACATTGACGAATTAACACAGAAATTGCGTCGTTATGAAATACTATGGGTTCTATGACTTCTCCTTCTAAATCGTGTAACGTTTCTATGGAAACAACAGGATTTAGTTTTCGGATACGTGTATCTCCTTTCCGATATACAATTCGTTCATTACTGCAACCCTCGCTCCCTCACTTTGACGAATTGACACAGAAATTTCGTCGCTATGAAATGCTATGGGTTCTATGATTTCTCCTTCTAATTCGAGTTATGTTTCTATGCAAACTACAGGATTTAGTATTGGGATACGAGTATCTCCTTTCCGATGCACAGTTCCTTCCTTACTGCATCCCTCGCTCCCTCACATTGGCGAATTAACACAGAATTTGCGTCGCTATGAAATACTATGGGTTCTATGATTTCTCCTGCTAAATCGAGTCTCGTTTCAATGGAAACGACTGGATCTTCTTTTGGGATACGAGTATCTCCTTTCCGATGCTCTATTCATTTTTTACTGCAACCCTCGCTCCCTCACATTGACGAATTAACACTGAAATAGCGTCGCTATGAAATACTATGCGTTTAATGACTTCTCCCCCTAAATCGAGTCTCGTTGCTATGGAAGCGACAGGATTTTCTTTTGGGATACGAGTAACTCCTTTCCGATGCACTATTCGTTCTTTACCTCAACCCTCGCTCCCTCACACTGACGAATTATCACAGAAATTGCGTCGCTATGAAATACTATGGCTTCTATGACTTCTCCTTCTAATCCGTGTAATGTTTCTATGGAAATGACAGGATTCAGTTTTGGGATACGAGTATCTCCTTTACGATGCACTATTCGTTCTTTACTGCAACCCTCGCTCCCTCACATTGACGAATTAACACAGAAATTGCGTCGTTATGAAATACTATGGGTTCTATGACTGCTCCTTCTAAATCGAGTAGCGTTTCTATGGAAACGACAGGATCTAGTTTTGGGATACGTGTATCTCCTTTCCGATGCACTATGCGTTCTTTACTGTGACCCTCGCTACCTCACATTGACGAATTAACACAGAATTTGCGTCGCCCATGAAATACTATGGCTTCTGTGACTTCTCCTGCTAAATCGAGTCTCGTTTCTATGGATACGGCAGGATTTTCTTTTGGGATAAGAGTATCTCCTATCCGACGCACTATTGGTTCTCTACTGCAACCTTTGCTCCCTCACATTGACGAATTAACACAGAAATGGCGTCGCTATGAAATACTATGGGTTCTATGACTTCTCCTCCTAAGTAGAGTCTCGTTTCAATGGAAACGACCGGATTTTCTTTTAGGTTACGAGTATCGCCCTTCCAATGCACTATTCGTTCTTTACTGCAACCCTCGCTCCCTCACATTGACGAATAAACCCAGATATTCCGTCGCTATGAAATACTATGGGTTCTATGACTTCTCCTTTTAAATCGATAACGTATCTATGGAAACGACGGGATTTAGTTTTGGGATACGAGTATCTCCATTCCGTTCCACTATTCGTTCTTTACTGCAACGTTCGCTCCCTCACATTGATGAATTGACACAGAAAATGCGTCGCTATGAAATCCTATGAGTTCTATGACTTCTCCTTCTAAATCTAGTAACGTTTCTATGGAAACGACATGATTTTACTTTGGGATGCGAGTATCTCCTTTCCGATGCCCTTTTCGTTCTTTACTGCAACCCTCGCTCCCTTACATTGACGAATTAACGCAGAAATTGCGTCGCTATGATATACTATGTGTTCTATGGCTTCTCCTGCTAATTCGAGTCTCGTATCTATGTAAACGACAGGATATTCTTTTGGGATACGAGTATCTCCTTTCCGATGCACTATTCGTTCTTTACTGCTTCCCTCGCTGCCTCACATAGGCGAATTAACACAGAATTTGCGTCGCTCTGAAATACTATGGGTTCTATGATTTCTCCTGCTAATTCGAGTCTCGTTTCTATGGAAACGACAGGATTTTCTTTTGGCATACGAGTACCTCCTTTCCGATGCACTATTCGTTCTTTACTGCAACCCTGGCTTCCTCACATTGACGAATTATCACAGATATTGCGTCGCTATGTAATACTATGGGTTCTATGATTTCTCCTGTTAAATCGAGTCACGTTTCATTGGAAACGACAGGATTTTCTATTGGGATACGAGTGTCTCCTTTCCGATGCACTATTCGTTCTTTACTGCAACCCTCGCTACCTCACATTGACGAGTTAACACAGAAATTGCGTCGCTATGATATACTATATGTTCTATGGGTTCTCCTTCTAAATCGAGTAACGTTTCTATGGAAACGACAGGATTTAGTTTTGGGATACGAGTATCTCCTTTCCGATGCACTGTTTCTTCTTTACTGCATCCCTCGCTCCCTCACAATGGCGAATTAATACAGAAATTGTGTCGCTAAAAAATACTATGGGTTCTATGACTTCTAATTCTAAAATGAAAAACGTTTCTATGGAAACTACAAGATTTTCTTTTGGTATACGAGTATCTCCTTTCCAATGCACTATTTCTTTTTTACTGCATCCCTCGCTCCCTAACATTGATGAATTAACACAGAAATAGCGGAGCTATGAAATACTATGGTTTCTATGGCTTCTCCTTCTAAACTGAGTAACGTTTCTATGGAAACGACAGGATTTTCTTTAGGGATACGAGTATCTCGTTTCCGACGCACTATTCCTTCTATCCTGCATCCCTCACTCCCTCACATTGATGAATTCACACAGAAATTGCAGCGCTATGAAATGCTATGGGTTCTACTACGTCTCCTTCTAAATCGAGTAACGTTTCTGTGGAATCGGCGGGATTTTCGTTTGGGATCGGAGTATCTCCTTTCCGATGCACTGTTCCTTCTTTACTGCATCCCTCGCTCCCTCACACTGACGAATTAACACAGAAATTGCGTCGCTATGAGATACTATGGGTTCTATGACTTCTCCTGCTCAATCGAGTCTCATTTCGATGAAGACGACAGGATTTTCTTTTGGGATACGAGAATCTCCTTTCCGATGCACTATTCGTTCTTTACTGCAACTACCGCTCCCTCACATTGACGAATTAACACAGAAATAGCGTCGCTATGAAACACTATGGGTTCTATGACTTCTCCTCCTAAATCGAGTCTCGTTTATATGGAAATGACCGGATTTTCTTTTGGGTTACGAGTATCGACCTTCCAATGCACTATTCGTTTTTTACTGCAACCCTCGCTCCCTCACATTGACGAATTAACACAGAAATTGCGTCGCTATGAAATACTATGGGTTCTATGACTTCTCCTTCTAAATCGAGTAACGTTTCTATGGAAACGACAATATCTAGTTTTGGGATACGTGTATCTCCATTCCGATGCACTATCCGTTCTTTACTGCAACCCTCGCTACCTCACATTGACGAATTAACACAGAAATTGCGTCGCTATGAAATACTATGGGTTTTATGACTTCTCCTGCTAAATCGAGTCTCGTTTCTATGGAAATGACAGGATTTTCTTTTGGGATGCGAGTATCTCCTTTCTGATGCACTATTCGTTCTTTACTGCAACCCTCGCTCCCTTACATTGACGAATTAACACAGAAATTGCGTCTCTATGATATACTATGGGTTCTATGACTTCTCCTTCTAAATCGTGTAACGTTTCCATAGAAACGACAGGATTCAGTTTTGGGATACGAGTATCTCCGTTCCGATGCACTGTTCCTACTTAACTGCATCCCTCGCTCCCTCACATTGACGAATTAACTCAGATATTCCGTCGCTATGAAATACTATGGGTTCTATGACTTCTCCTTCTAAATCGGCAACGTATCTATGGAAATGACAGGATGTAGTTTTGGGATACAAGTATCTCCATTCCGTTGCACCATTCGTTCTTTACTGCAACGTTCGCTCCCTCACATTGACGAATTAACGCAGAAATTGCGTCGCTATGATATACTATGTGTTCTATGGCTTCTCCTAATAATTCGAGTCTCGTATCTATGTAAACGACAGGATATTCTTTTGGGATACGAGTATCTCCTTTCCGATGCACTATTCGTTCTTTACTGCATCCCTCGCTGCCTCACATTGGCGAATTAACACAGAATTTGCGTCGCTCTGAAATACTATGGGTTCTATGATTTCTCCTGCTAATTCGAGTCTCGTTTCTATGGAAACGACAGGATTATCTTTTGGCATACGAGTACCTCCTTTCCGTTGCACTATTCGTTCTTTACTGCAAACCTGGCTTCCTCACATTGACGAATTGTCACAGATATTGCGTCGCTATGTAATACTATGGGTTCTATGATTTCTCCTGTTAAATCGAGTCACGTTTCATTGGAAACGACAGGATTTTCTATTGGGATACGAGTGTCTCCTTTCCGATGCACTATTCGTTCTTTACTGCAACCCTCGCTACCTCACATTGACGAGTTAACACAGAAATTGCGTCGCTATGATATACTATGTGTTCTATGGGTTCTCCTTCTAAATCGAGTAACGTTTCTATGGAAACGACAGGATTTAGTTTTGGGATACGAGTATCTCCTTTCCGATGCACTGTTTCTTCTTTACTGCATCCCTCGCTCCCTCACAATGGCGAATTAACACAGAAATTGTGTCGCTAAAAATACTATGGGTTCTATGACTTCTAATTCTAAAATGAAAAACGTTTCTATGGAAACTACAAGATTTTCTTTTGGTATACGCGTATCTCCTTTCCAATGCACTATTTCTTGTTTACTGCATCCCTCGCTCCCTAACATTGATGAATTAACACAGAAATTGCGGAGCTATGAAATACTATGGTTTCTATGGCTTCTCCTTCTAAACTGAGTAACGTTTCTATGGAAACGACAGGATTTTCTTTAGGGATACGAGTATCTCGTTTCCGACGCACTATTCCTTCTATCCTGCATCCCTCACTCCCTCACATTGATGAATTAACACAGAAATTGCAGCGCTATGAAATGCTATGGGTTCTACTACGTCTCCTTCTAAATCGAGTAACGTTTCTGTGGAATCGGCGGGATTTTCTTTTGGGATCGGAGTATCTCCTTTCCGATGCACTGTTCCTTCTTTACTGCATCCCTCGCTCCCTCACATTGACGAATTAACACAGAAATTGCGTCGCTATGAGATACTATGGGTTCTATGACTTCTCCTGCTCAATCGAGTCTCATTTCGATGGAGACGACAGGATTTTCTTTTGGGATACGAGAATCTCCTTTCCGATGCACTATTCGTTCTTTACTGCAACTATCGCTCCCTCACATTGACGAATTAACACAGAAATTGCGTCGCTACGAAATACTATGGGTTCTACGACATCTCCTTCGAAATCGAATATCGTTTCTATGGAAACGACAGGATTTAGTTTTGGGATACGATTATCTCCTTTCCGATGCACTGTTCCTTCTTTACTGCATCCCTCGCTCCCTCACAATGACGAATTAACACAGAAATTGCGTCGCTATGAATTACTATGGGTTCTATGACTTCTCCGGCTATTTCGAGTCTCTCTTCTATGGAAACGACAGGATTTTCTTATGGGAACGAGTAACTCCTTTCCGATGCACTGTTCAATCTTTACTGCAAACCTCGCTTCCTCACATTGACGAATTAACACAGAAATTTCGTCGCTATGAAATAATATTGGTTCTATGACTTCTACTTCTAAATTGGGTCTCGGTTCTATGGAAACGATAGGTTTTCCTTTTGGGATACGAGTATCTCCTTTCCGTTGCACTATTCGTGCTTTACTGCAAACCTCGCTCACTCGCATTGACGAATTAACACAGAAATTGCGTCGCTATGAAATACTATGGGTTCTATGACTTCTGCTGCTACACCTAGTCTCGTTTCTATTGCAACGACAGGATTTCCTTTTGGGATACGAGTATCTCTTTTCCGATGCACTATTCATTCTTTACTACAACCCTCGCTCCCTCACGTTGACGAATTAACACAGAAATTGCGTCGCTATGAAATACTATGGGTTCTATGACTTCTGCTGCTACACCTAGTCTCGTTTCTATTGCAACGACAGGATTTTCTTTTGGGATAAGAGTATCTTCTTTCCGATGCACTATTGGATCTGTACTGCAGCCTTTGCTCCCTCACATTGACGAATTAACACACGAATGGCGTCGCTATGAAATACTATGGGTTCTATGACTTCTCCTCCTAAATCGAGTCTCGTTTCTATGGAAATGACCGGATTTTCTTTTGGGTTACGAGTATCGCCCTTCCAATGCACTATTCGTTTTTTACTGCAACCCTCGCTCCCTCACATTGACGAATTAACACAGAAATTGCGTCGCTATGAAATACTATGGGTTCTATGACTTCTCCTAATAAATCGAGTAACGTTTCTATGGAAACGACTATATCTAGTTTTGGGATACGTGTATCTCCATTCCGATGCACTATCCGTTCTTTACTGCAACCCTCGCTACCTCACATTGACGAATTAACACAGAAATTGCGTCGCTATGAAATACTATGGGTTTTATGACTTCTCCTGCTAAATCGAGTCTCGTTTCTATGGAAATGACAGGATTTTCTTTTGGGATGCGAGTATCTCCTTTCTGATGCACTATTCGTTCTTTACTGCAACCCTCGCTCCCTTACATTGACGAATTAACACAGAAATTGCGTCTCTATGATATACTATGGGTTCTATGACTTCTCCTTCTAAATCGTGTAACGTTTCCATAGAAACGACAGGATTCAGTTTTGGGATACGAGTATCTCCGTTCCGATGCACTGTTCCTACTTAACTGCATCCCTCGCTCCCTCACATTGACGAATTAACTCAGATATTCCGTCGCTATGAAATACTATGGGTTCTATGACTTCTCCTTCTAAATCGGCAACGTATCTATGGAAATGACAGGATTTAGTTTTGGGATACAAGTATCTCCATTCCGTTGCACCATTCGTTCTTTACTGCAACGTTCGCTCCCTCACATTGACGAATTAACGCAGAAATTGCGTCGCTATGATATACTATGTGTTCAATGGCTTCTCCTGCTAATTCGAGTCTCGTATCTATGTAAACGACAGGATATTCTTTTGGGATACGAGTATCTCCTTTCCGATGCACTATTCGTTCTTTACTGCATCCCTCGCTGCCTCACATTGGCGAATTAACACAGAATTTGCGTCGCTCTGAAATACTATGGGTTCTATGATTTCTCCTGCTAATTCGAGTCTCGTTTCTATGGAAACGACAGGATTTTCTTTTGGCATACGAGTACCTCCTTTCCGATGCACTATTCGTTCTTTACTGCAAACCTGGCTTCCTCACATTGACGAATTATCACAGATATTGCGTCGCTATGTAATACTATGGGTTCTATGATTTCTCCTGTTAAATCGAGTCACGTTTCATTGGAAACGACAGGATTTTCTATTGGGATACGAGTGTCTCCTTTCCGATGCACTATTCGTTCTTTACTGCAACCCTCGCTACCTCACATTGACGAGTTAACACAGAAATTGCGTCGCTATGATATACTATGTGTTCTATGGGTTCTCCTTCTAAATCGAGTAACGTTTCTATGGAAACGACAGGATTTAGTTTTGGGATACGTGTATCTCCTTTCCGATGCACTGTTTCTTCTTTACTGCATCCCTCGCTCCCTCACAATGGCGAATTAACACAGAAATTGTGTCGCTAAAAAATACTATGGGTTCTATGACTTCTAATTCTAAAATGAAAAACGTTTCTATGGAAACTACAAGATTTTCTTTTGGTATACGAGTATCTCCTTTTTAATGCACTATTTCTTGTTTACTGCATCCCTCGCTCCCTAACATTGATGAATTAACACAGAAATTGCGGAGCTATGAAGTACTATGGTTTCTATGGCTTCTCCTTCTAAACTGAGTAACGTTTCTATGGAAACGACAGGATTTTCTTTAGGGATACGAGTATCTCGTTTCCGACGCACTATTCCTTCTATCCTGCATCCCTCACTCCCTCACATTGATGAATTAACACAGAAATTGCAGCGCTATGAAATGCTATGGGTTCTACTACGTCTCCTTCTAAATCGAGTAACGTTTCTGTGGAATCGGCGGGATTTTCTTTTGGGATCGGAGTATCTCCTTTCCGATGCACTGTTCCTTCTTTACTGCATCCCTCGCTCCCTCACATTGACGAATTAACACAGAAATTGCGTCGCTATGAAATACTATGGGTTCTATGGCTTCTGCTGCTACATCTAGTCTCGTTTCTATTGCAACGACAGGATTTCCTTTTGGGATACGAGTATCTCTTTTCCGATGCACTATTCATTCTTTACTACAACCCTCGCTCCCTCACGTTGACGATTTAACACAGAAATTGCGTCGCTATGAAATACTATGTGTTCTATGAATTCTCCTTCTAAATAGAGTAACGTTTCTATGGAAACGACAGGATTTAGGTTTTGGATACGAGTATCGCCTTTCCGATGCACTGTTCCTTCTTTACTGCATCCCTCGCTCCCTCACATTGACGAATTAACACAGAAATTGCGTCGCTATGAGATACTATGGGTTCTATGACTTCTCCTGCTCAATCGAGTCTCATTTCGATGGAGACGACAGGATTATCTTTTGGGATACGAGAATCTGCTTTCCGATGCACTATTCGTTCTTTACTGCAACTATCGCTCCCTCACATTGACGAATTAACACAGAAATTGCGTCGCTACGAAATACTATGGGTTCTACGACATCCCCTTCGAAATCGAATATCGTTTCTATGGAAACGACAGGATTTAGTTTTGGGATACGATTATCTCCTTTCCGATGCACTGTTCCTTCTTTACTGCATCCCTCGCTCCCTCACAATGACGAATTAACACAGAAATTGCGTCGCTAGGAAATACTATGGGTTCTCTGACTTCTCCGGCTATTTCGAGTCTCTCTTCTATGGAAACGACAGGATTTTCTTGTGGGAACGAGTAACTCCTTTCCGATGCACTGTTCAATCTTTACTGCAAACCTCGCTTCCTCACATTGACGAATTAACACAGAAATTTCGTCGCTATGAAATACTATTGGTTCTATGACTTCTCCTTCTAAATAGGGTCTCGGTTCTATGGAAACGACAGGTTTTTCTTTTGGGATACGAGTATCTCCTTTCCGTTGCACTATTCGTGCTTTACTGCAAACCTCGCTCACTCGCATTGACGAATTAACACAGAAATTGCGTCGCTATGAAATACTATGGGTTCTATGACTTCTGCTGCTACATCTAGTCTCGTTTCTATTGCAACGACAGGATTTCCTTTTGGGATACGAGTATCTCTTTTCCGATGCACTATTCATTCTTTACTACAACCCTCGCTCCCTCACGTTGACGATTTAACACAGAAATTGCGTCGCTATGAAATACTATGTGTTCTATGAATTCTCCTTCTAAATAGAGTAACGTTTCTATGGAAACGACAGGATTTAGGTTTTGGATACGAGTATCTCCTTTCCGATGCACTGTTCCTTCTTTACTGCATCCCTCGCTTACTCAAATTGACGAATTAACACAGAAATTGCGTCGATATGATATACTATGGTTTCTATGACTTCTCCTGCTAAATCGAGTGTCGTTTCTATGGATACGGCAGGATTTTCTTTCGGGATAAGAGTATCTCCTTTCCGATGCACTATTGGATCTGTACTGCAGCCTTTGTTCCCTCACATTGACGAATTAATACAGAAATGGCGTCGCTATGAAATACTATGGGTTCTATGACTTCTCCTCCTAAATCGAGTCTCGTTTCTATGGAAATGACCGGATTTTCTTTTGGGTTACGAGTATCGCCCTTCCAATGCACTATTCGTTCTTTACTGCAACCCTCGCTACCTCACATTGACGAATTAACACAGAAATTGCGTCGCTATGAAATACTATGGGTTTTATGACTTCTCCTGCTAAATCGAGTCTCGTTTCTATGGAAATGACAGGATTTTCTTTTGGGATGCGAGTATCTCCTTTCTGATGCACTATTCGTTGTTTACTGCAACCCTCGCTCCCTTACATTGACGAATTAACACAGAAATTGCGTCTCTATGATATACTATGGGTTCTATGACTTCTCCTTCCAAATCGTATAACGTTTCCATAGAAACGACAGGATTCAGTTTTGGGATACGAGTATCTCCGTTCCGATGCACTGTTCCTACTTAACTGCATCCCTCGCTCCCTCACATTGACGAATTAACTCAGATATTCCGTCGCTATGAAATACTATGGGTTCTATGACTTCTCCTTCTAAATCGGCAACGTATCTATGGAAATGACAGGATTTAGTTTTGGGATACAAGTATCTCCATTCCGTTGCACTATTCGTTCTTTACTGCAACGTTCGCTCCCTCACATTGACGAATTAACGCAGAAATTGCGTCGCTATGATATACTGTGTGTTCTATGGCTTCTCCTGCTAATTCGAGTCTCGTATCTATGTAAACGACAGGATATTCTTTTGGGATACGAGTATCTCCTTTCCGATGCACTATTCGTTCTTTACTGCATCCCTCGATGCCTCACATTGGCGAATTAACACAGAATTTGCGTCGCTCTGAAATACTATGGGTTCTATGATTTCTCCTGCTAATTCGAGTCTCGTTTCTATGGAAACGACAGGATTTTCTTTTGGCATACGAGTACCTCCTTTCCGATGCACTATTCGTTCTTTACTGCAACCCTGGCTTTCTCACATTGA
Organism: Schistocerca americana; assembly: GCF_021461395.2. Taxonomy (NCBI): domain Eukaryota; kingdom Metazoa; phylum Arthropoda; class Insecta; order Orthoptera; family Acrididae; genus Schistocerca; species Schistocerca americana. The sequence continues at coordinate 721,187,165 of NC_060123.1, forward strand.
CGAATTATCACAGATATTGCGTCGCTATGTAATACTATAGGTTCTATGATTTCTCCTGTTAAATCGAGTCACGTTTCATTGGAAACGACAGGATTTTCTATTGGGATACGAGTGTCTCCTTTCCGATGCACTATTCGTTCTTTACTGCAACCCTCGCTACCTCACATTGACGAGTTAACACAGAAATTGCGTCGCTATGATATACTATGTGTTCTATGGGTTCTCCTTCTAAATCGAGTAACGTTTCTATGGAAACGACAGGATTTAGTTTTGGGATACGAGTATCTCCTTTCCGATGCACTGTTTCTTATTTACTGCATCCCTCGCTCCCTCACAATGGCGAATTAACACAGAAATTGTGTCGCTAAAAAATACTATGGGTTCTATGACTTCTAATTCTAAAATGAAAAACGTTTCTATGGAAACTACTAGATTTTCTTTTGGTATACGAGTATCTCCTTTCCAATGCACTATTTCTTGTTTACTGCATCCCTCGCTCCCTAACATTGATGAATTAACACAGAAATTGCGGAGCTATGAAATACTATGGTTTCTATGGCTTCTCCTTCTAAACTGAGTAACGTTTCTATGGAAACGACAGGATTTTCTTTAGGGGTACGAGTATCTCGTTTCCGACGCACTATTCCTTCTATCCTGCATCCCTCACTCCCTCACATAGATGAATTAACACAGAAATTGCAGCGCTATGAAATGCTATGGGTTCTACTACGTATCCTTCTAAATCGAGTAACGTTTCTGTGGAATCGGCGGGATTTTCTTTTGGGATCGGAGTATCTCCTTTCCGATGCATGTTCCTTCTTTACTGCATCCCTCGCTCCCTCACATTGACGAATTAACACAGAAATTGTGTCGCTATGAGATACTATGGGTTCTATGACTTCTCCTGCTCAATCGAGTCTCATTTCGATGGAGACGACAGGATTTTCTTTTGGGATACGAGAATCTCCTTTCCGATGCACTATTCGTTCTTTACTGCAACTATCGCTCCCTCACATTGACGAATTAACACAGAAATTGCGTCGCTACGAAATACTATGGGTTCTACGACATCTCCTTCGAAATCGAATATCGTTTCTGTGGAAACGACAGGATTTAGTTTTGGGATACGATTATCTCCTTTCCGATGCACTGTTCCTTCTTTACTGCATCCCTCGCTCCCTCACAATGACGAATTAACACAGAAATTGCGTCGCTATGAAATACTATGGGTTCTATGACTTCTCCGGCTATTTCGAGTCTCTCTTCTATGGAAACGACAGGATTTTCTTATGGGAACGAGTAACTCCTTTCCGATGCACTGTTCAATCTTTACTGCAAACCTCGCTTCCTCACATTGACGAATTAACACAGAAATTTCGTCGCTATGAAATACTATTGGTTCTATGACTTCTCCTTCAATATAGGGTCTCGGTTCTATGGAAACGACAGGTTTTCCTTTTGGGATACGAGTATCTCCTTTCCGTTGCACTATTCGTGCTTTACTGCAAAGCTCGCTCACTCGCATTGACGAATTAACACAGAAATTGCGTCGCTATGAAATACTATGGGTTCTATGACTTCTGCTGCTACATCTAGTCTCGTTTCTATTGCAACGACAGGATTTCCTTTTGGGATACGAGTATCTCTTTTCCGATGCACTATTCATTCTTTACTACAACCCCCGCTCCCTCACGTTGACGATTTAACACAGAAATTGCGTCGCTATGAAATACTATGTGTTCTATGAATTCTCCTTCTAAATAGAGTAACGTTTCTATGGAAACGACAGGATTTAGGTTTTGGATACGAGTATCTCCTTTCCGATGCACTGTTCCTTCTTTACTGCATCCCTCGCTTCCTCAAATTGACGAATTAACACAGAAATTGCGTCGATATGATATACTATGGTTTCTATGACTTCTCCTGCTAAATCGAGTGTCGTTTCTATGGATACGGCAGGATTTTCTTTTGGGATAACAGTATCTCCTTTCCGATGCACTATTGGATCTGTACTGCAGCCTTTGCTCCCTCACATTGACGAATTAACACAGAAATGGCGTCGCTATGAAATACTATGGGTTCTATGACTTCTCCTCCTAAATCGAGTCTCGTTTCCATGGAAATGACCGGATTTTCTTTTGGGTTACGAGTATCGCCCTTCCAATGCACTATTCGTTTTTTACTGCAACCCTCGCTCCCTCACATTGACGATTTAACACAGAAATTGCGTCGCTATGAAATACTATGTGTTCTATGACTTCTCCTTCTAAATCGAGTAACGTTTCTATGGAAACGACAATATCTAGTTTTGGGATACGTGTATCTCCATTCCGATGCACTATCCGTTCTTTACTGCAACCCTCGCTACCTCACATTGACGAATTAACACAGAAATTGCGTCGCTATGAAATACTATGGGTTTTATGACTTCTCCTGCTAAATCGAGTCTCGTTTCTATGGAAATGACAGGATTTTCTTTTGGGATGCGAGTATCTCTTTTCTTATGCACTATTCGTTCTTTACTGCAACCCTCGCTCCCTTACACTGACGAATTAACACAGAAATTGCGTCTCTATGATATACTATGGGTTCTATGACTTCTCCTTCTAAATCGTGTAACGTTTCCATAGAAACGACAGGATTCAGTTTTGGGATACGAGTATCTCCGTTCCGATGCACTGTTCCTACTTAACTGCATCCCTCGCTCCCTCACATTGACGAATTAACTCAGATATTCCGTCGCTAAGAAATACTATGGGTTCTATGACTTCTCCTTCTAAATCGGCAACGTATCTATGGAAATGACAGGATTTAGTTTTGGGATACGAGTATCTCCTTTCCGATGCACTATTCGTTCTTTACTGCAACCCTCGCTCCGTCACATTGACGAATTAACACAGAAATTGCGTCGCTATGGATTGCTATGGGTTTTATGACTTCTCCTGCTAAATCGAGTCTCGTTTCAATGGAAACGACAGGATTTTCTTTTGGGATACGAGTATCTCCTTTCCGGTGCACTATTCGTTCTTTACTGCAACCCTCGCTCCCCCACACTGACGAATTAACACAGAAATTGCGTCGCTATGAAATATTATGGGTTCCACGAATTCCCCTTCTAAATCCAGCAACGTTTCTATGGAAACGACAGGATTTAGTTATGGGATACGAATATCTCATTTCCGATGCACCATTCGTCCTTTTCTGCAACACTCGCTCGCTCACATTGACGAATTAACACAGAAATTGCGACGCTATGAAATACTATGGGTTCTATGATTTATCCTTCTAAATCGAGTAACGTATCTATAGAAACCCCAGGATTTAGTTTTGGCATACGAGTATCTCCTTTCCGACGCACTGTTTCTTCTTTACTGCAACCCCATCTCCCTCACATTGACGAATTAACACAGAAATTGCGTCGCTATGATATACTATGTGTTCTATGGGTTCTCCTGCTAATTCGAGTCTCGTATCAATGTAAACGACAGGATTTTCTTTTGGGATACGAGTATCTCCTTTCAGTTGTACTATTCGTTCTTTACTGCAACCTTCGCTCCCTCACATTGACGAATTAACTCAGACATTGCGTCGCTATGAAATACTATGGGGTCTATGACTTCTCCTTCTAAATCGAGTAACGCTTCTATGGACACGACAGGATTTAGTTTTGGGATACGAGTATCTCCTTTCCGATGCACTGTTCCTTCTTTACTGCATCCCTCGCTCCCTCACATCGACGAATTGACTCACTAATCGGGTCGCTAAGAAATACTATGGGTTAAATGACTTCTCCTGCTAAATCGATTCCCGTTTCTATGGAAACGAGAAGATTTACTTTGGGATACGAGTATCTCCCTTCCGATGCACTATTCGTTCTTTACTGCAATCCTCGCTCCCTCACATTGAAGAATTAACACAGAAAATGCGTCGCTGTGAAATACTATGGGTTCTAAGACTTCTCCTTTTAAATCGAGTAACGTTTCTATGGAAACGACAGGATTTAGTTTTGGGATACGAGTATCTCCTTTCCGATGCACTATTCGTTCTTTACTGCAATCCTCGCTCCCTTACATTGAAGAATTAACACAGAAATTGCGTCGCTATGATATACTATGTGTTCTATGGCTTCTCCTGCTAATTCGAGTCTCGTATCTATGTAAACGACAGGATATTCTTTTGGGATACGAGTATCTCCTTTCCGATGCACTATTCGTTCTTTACTGCAACCCTCGCTCCCTCACATTGACGAACTAACACAGAAATTTCGTCGCTATGAAATACTATGGGTTCTTTGACTGCTCCTTTTAAATAGAGTCTCGTTTCAATGGAAACGACAGGATTTTCTTTTGCGATACGAGTATCTCCTTTCCGATGCACTATTCGTTCTTTACTGCAACCCTCGCTCCCTCACATTGACGAATTAACACAGAAATTGTGTCGCTATGAAATACATTGGGTTCTATGACTTCTCCTGCTAAATCGAGTATCGTTTCTATGGAAACGACAGGATTTTCTTTTGGGATACGAGTATCTCCTTTCCGATGCACTATTCGTTCTTTACTGCAACCCTCGCTCCCTTACATTGACAAATTAACACAGAAATTGCGTCGTTATGAAATACTATGGGTTCTATGACTTCTCCTTCTAAATCGTGTAACATTTCTACGGAAACGACAGGATTTAGTTTTGGGATACGAGTATCTCCTTTCCGATGCACTGTTCCTACTTTACTGCATCCCCCGCAACCTCACAATGACGAATTAACACAGAAATTGCGTCGCTATGAAATACTGTGGGTTCTATGACTTCTCCTGATAAATCGAGTCTCGTTTCTATGGAGACGAAAGGATTTTCTTTTGGGATACGAGTATCTCCATTTCGATGCACTATTCGTTCTTTACTGCAACCCTCGCTCCCTCACATTGACCAATTATTACAGAAATTGCGTCGCTATGTAGTACTATGGGTTCTATGTATTCTCATTCTAAATCGAGTAACGTTTCTATTGAAATGACAGGATTTTGTTTTTTGATACGAGTATCTCCTTTCCGATGCACTATTCGTCCTTTACTGCAGCCCTCGCTCCCTCACATTGACGAATTGACACAGACATTGCGTCGCTATGAAATACCATGGGTTCTATGACTCCTCCTTCTAATTCGATTTACGTTTCTATGGAAACTACAGGATTTATTATTGGGATACGAGTATCTCCTTTCCGATGCACTGTTACTTCCTTACTGCATCCCTCGCTCCCTCACATTGGCGAATTAACACTGAATTTGCGACGCTATGAAATACTATGGGTTCTATGACTTCTCCTGCTAATTCGAGTCTCGTTTCTACGGAAACGACAGGATTATCTTTTGGGATACGAGTATCTCCATTCCGATGCACTATTCGTTCTTTACTGCAACCCTCGCTCCATCACATTGAGAATTAACACAGAAATTGCGTCGCTATGAGATACTATTCGTTCTATGACCTCTCCTGCTAAATAGTCTCATTTCTATAGAAGCGACAGGATATACTTTTGGGATACGAGTATCACCTTTCCGATGCACTATTCCTACTTTACTGCAACCCTCGCTCCCTCACATTGACGAATTAACACAGATATTACGTCACTATGAAATACTATGGGTTTTATGACTTCTCTTCCTAAATCGAGTCTCGTTTCAATTGAAACGACAGGAATTTCATTTGGGATTCGAGTATCTTCTTTCCGATGCACTATTCGTTCTTTACTGCAACCCTCGCTCCCTCACATTGACGAATTAACACAGAAATTGCGGAGCTATGAAATACTATGGTTTTTATGACTTCTCCTTCTAAATCGAGTATCGTTTCTATGGAAACGACTGGATTTTTTTTAGGGATACGAGTATCTCATTTCCGGCGCACTATTCCTTCTATCCTGCATCCCTCGATCCCTCACATTGACGAATTAACACAGAAATTGCAGCGCTATAAAATGCTATGGGTTCTATGATTTCTCCTTCTAAATCGAGTAACGGATCTATGGAAATGACAGGATTTAGTTTTGGGATACGAGTATCTCCTTTCCGACGCACTATTCCTTCTTTACTACATCCCTCGCTCCTTCAAATTGACGAATTAACACAGAAATCGCGTCGCTATGATATACTATGGGTTCTAAGACATCTCCTTCTAAATCGAGTAACTTTTCCATGGGAACGACAGGATTTTCTTTTGGGATCGGAGTAACTCCTTTCCGATGCAGTATTCCTTCTTTACTGCATCCCTCGCTCCCTCACATTGACGAATTGTCACAAAAATTGCGTCGCTATGAAATACTATGGGTTCTCTGACTTCTCCTTCTAAATCGAGCAACGTTTCTATGGAAACGACTGGACTTTCTTTTGGGATACGAGTATCTCCTCTCCGATGCACTTTTCCTTCTTTACTGCATCCCTCGCTCCCTCACATTGACGAATGAACACAAAAATTGCGTCGCTATGAAATACTATGGGTTCTATGACGTCTCCCTCTAAATCGAGTAACGTTTCTGTGGAAACGGCAAGATTTTCTTTTGGGATCGGAGTATCTCCTTTCCGATGCACTATTCCTTCTTTACTGCATCCCTCGCTCTCTCACATTGACGAATTAACACAGAAATTTCGTCGCTATGAAATACTATGGGTTCTAAGAATTCTCCTTCTAATTTGAGTAACGTTTCAAATGAGGCACCAGGATTTCCGTTCGGGATACGAGTATGTCCTTTCCGATGCACTATTCCTTGTTTACTGCATCCCTCGCTCCCTAACATTGATGAATTAACACAGAAATTGCGGCGCCATGAAATACTATTGGTTCTATGAATCTCATAAGTCGAGTAACGTTCTATGGAAAATACATGATTTTCTTTTGGGATACGAGTATCTCATTTCCGACGCACTATTGCATCTTTACTGTATAGCTCGCTCCCTCACATTGTTGAATTAACACAGAAATTGCGGTGCTATGAATTACATTGTGTTCTATGACTTCTCCTCCTAAATCGAGTAACGGTTATATGGAAACGACAGGATTTTCTTTAGGGATACGAGTATCTCCTTTCCGATGCACTATTCCCTCTTTACTGCATCCCTCGCTCCCTCACTCTGACGAATTGTCACAAATATTGCGTCGCTATGAAACACTATAGGTTCTATGACTTGACCTTTAAAATCGAGTAACGTTTCAATGGAAACGACACGATTTTCTTTTGGGATACGAGTATCTCCTTTCCGATGAACTATTCGTTTTTTACTGCAACACTCGCTCCCTCACATTGACGAATTAACTTAGAAATTGCGTGCTATGATATACTATGGGTTCTATGACTTCTCCTGCTAAATCGAGTCTCGTTTCTATGGAAACGACAGGATTATCCTTTGGGATACGAGTATCCCTTTTCCGATTCACATTTCGTTCTCTACTGCAACCCTCGCACCCTCGCATTGACGAATTAACACAGAAATTACGTCGCTATGAAATACTATGGGTTCTATGACTTCTCCTGCTAAATCGATTCCCGTTTCTATGGAAACGACAGGATTTAGTTTTGGGATACGAGTATCTCCTTTCCGATGCACTATTCGTTCTTTACTGCAACCGACGCTCCCTCACATTGACGAATTAACACAGAAATTGCGTCGCTATGAAATTCTTTGGGTTCCATGACTTCTCCTTCTAAATCGAGTCACGTTTCTATGGAAACGACAGGATTTAGTTTTCGGATACGAGTATCTCCTATCCGATGCACAATTCGTTCTTTACTGCAACACTCGCCCCCTCACATTGACGAATTGACACAGAAATTGCGTCGCTATGAAATACTATAGATTCTATGACTTCCCCTTCTAAATCTAGTAACGTTTCTAAGGAAACGACAGGATTTAGTTTTCGGATACGAGTATCTCCTATCCGATGCACAATTCGTTCTTTACTGCAACACTCGCCCCCTCACATTGACGAATTGACACAGAAATTGCGTCGCTATGAAATACTATAGATTCTATGACTTCCCCTTCTAAATCTAGTAACGTTTCTAAGGAAACAACAGGATTTAGTATTGGGATACGAGTATCTCCTTTCCGATGCACTGTTCCTTCCTTACTGCATCCCTCGCTCCCTCACATTGGCGAATTAACACAGAATTTGCGTCGCTATGAAATATTATGGGTTCTATGCCTTCTCCTGCTAATTCGAGTCTCGTTTCTATGGAAACGACAGGAATTTCTTTTGGGATACGAGTATCTCCTTTCCGATGCACTATTCGTTCTTTACTGCAACCCTGGCTCCCTCACATTGACGAATTATCACAGAAATGGCGTCGCTATGAAACACTATGGGTTCTATGACTTCTCCTTCTAAATCGAGTAACGTATCTATAGAAACGACAGAATAAAGTTTTGGGATACGAGTATCTCCTTTCCGAAGCACTGTTCCTTCTTTACTGCAACCTCATCTCCCACACATCGACGAATTAACACAGAAATTGCGTCGCTATGAAATACTATGGGTTCTATGATTTGTCCTGCTAAATCGAGTCTCGTTTCTATGGAAACGACAGGATTTTCTTTTGGGATGCGAGTATCTCCTTTCTGATGCACTATTCGTTCTTTACTGCAACCCTCGCGCCCTTACGTTGAGGAATTCACACAGAAATTGCGTCGCTATAAAATACTATGGGTTGTATGACTTCTAATTCTAAATCGTGTAACATTTCTATGGAAACGACAGGAGTCAGTTTTGGGATACGAGTATCTCCTTTCCGATGCACTGTTCCTACTTTACTGCATCCCTCGCTCCCTCACATTCAGGAATTTACTCTGATATTCCGTCGCTATGAAATACTATGGGTTCTATGACTTCTCCTGCTGAATCGAGTCTCGTTTCGATGGAAACGACAGGATTTAGTTTTGGGATACGAGTATCTCCTTTCCGATGCACTATTCGATCTTTACTGCAACCCTCGCTCCCTCACATTGACGAATTAACACAGACATTACGTCACTATTAAATAATATGGGTTTTATGACTTCTCTTCCTAAATCGAGTCTCGTTTCAATTGAAACGACAGGAATTTCTTTTGGGATTCGAGTATCTCCTTTCCGATGCACAATTCGTTCTTTACTGCAACCCTCGCTCCCTCACATTGACGAATGAACACAGAAATTGCGGTGCTATGAAACACTGTGGGCCTATGACTTCTCCTGCTAAATCGAATCTCGTTTCTATGGAAACGACAGGATTTTCTTTTGGGATACGAGTATCTCCTTTCCGATGCACTATTCGTTCTTTACTGCAACCCTCGCCCCCTCACATGGACGAATTAACACAGAAAATGCGTCGCTATGAAATACTATGGGTTCCATGACTTCTCCTACTAAATCGAGTATTGTTTTTATGGAAACGACAGGCTTTTCTTCTGGGATACGAGTATCTCAATTCCGATGCACTATTCCGTCATTAGTGAATCCCTCGCTCCCTCACAATGGCGAATTAACACAGGAATTGTGTCGCTACAAAATACTATGAGTTCTATGACTTCTAATTCTAAAATGAAAAACGTCTCTATGGAAACTACAAGGTTTTCTTTTGGTATACGAGTATCTCCATTCCGATGCACCATTTCTTGTTTACTGCATCCCTCGCTCCCTAACATTGACGAATTAACACAGAAATTGCGGAGCTATGAAGTACTATGGTTTCTATGACTTCTCCTTCTAAATCGAGTAACGTTTCTATGGAAACGACAGGATTTTTTTTAGGGATACGAGTATCTCATTTCCGGCGCACTATTCCTTCTATCCTGCATCCCTCGCTCCCTCACATTGACGAATGAAAGAAGGAATCGCGTCGCTATGAAATACTATGGGTTCTACAACTTCTCCTTGCAAATCGAGTAACGTTTCTATGGAAGAGACAGGATTTTCGTTTGGGATAGGAGTATCTACTTTCCGATGCATTATTCCTTCACTACAGCATCCCTCGCTCTTTCACATTGACGAATTGACACAGAAATTGCGTCGCTATGAAATACTAAGGTTTATATGACTTCTGCTTCTAACTCGAGTAATGTTTCTATGGAAACGACAGAATTTTCTTTTGGGATACGAATATCTCCTTTCCGATCCACTATTCCTTCATTAGTGCATCCCTCACTCCCTCACATTGACGAATTCACAAAGAAATTGTGTCGCTATGAAATACTATGGGTTCTATGACATCTCGTTCTAAATCGAGTAACGTTTCTATTGAAACGACAGGCTTTTCTTTTGGGATACGAGTATCTCCATTCCGATGCACTATTCCGTCATTAGTGAATCCCTCGCTCCCTCACAATGGCGAATTAACACAGAAATTGTGTCGCTACAAAATACTATGGGTTCTATGACTTCTAATTCTAAAATGAAAAACGTCTCTATGGAAACTACAAGGTTTTCTTTTGGTATACGAGTATCTCCGTTCCGATGCACTATTTCTTGTTTACTGCATCCCTCGCTCCCTAACATTGACGAATTAACACAGAAATTGCGGAGCTATGAAATACTATGGTTTCTATGACTTCTCCTTCTAAATCGAGTAACGTTTCTATGGAAACGACAGGATTTTTTTTAGGGATACGAGTATCTCATTTCCGGCGCACTATTCCTTCTATCCTGCACCCCTTGATCCCTCACATTGATGAATTAAGACAGAAATTGCAGCGCTATGAAATGCTATGGGTTCTATGATTGCTCCTTCTAAATCGGGTAACGGTTCTATGGAAATGACAGGATTTAGTTTTGGGATAGGAGTATCTCCTTTCCGACGCACTATTCCTTCTTTACTGCATCCCTCGCTCCCTCAAATTGACGAATTAACACAGAAATCGCGTCGCTATGATATACTATGGGTCCTATGACATCTCCTTCTAAATCGAGTAACGTTTCCATGGAAACGGCAGGATTTTCTTTTGGGATCGGAGTAACTCCTTTCCGATGCAGTATTCTTTCTTTACTGCATCCCTCGCTCCCTCAAATTGACGACTTGTCACAAAAATTGCGTCGCTATGAAATACTATGGGTTCTGTGACTTCTCCTTCTAAATCGAGCAACGTTTCTATGGAAACGACAGGATTTTCTTTTGGGATACGAGTATCTCCTCTCCGATGCACTTTTCCTTCTTTACTGCATCCCTCGCTCCCTCACATTGACGAATAAACACAAAAATTGCGTCGCTATGGAATACTATGGGTTCTATGACGTCTCCTTCTAAATCGAGTAACGTTTCAGTGGAAACGGCAGGATTTTCTTTTGGGATCGGAGTATCTCCTTTTCGATGCACTATTCCTTCTTTCCTGCATCCCTCGCTCCCTCACATTGATGAATTGTCACAAAAATTGCGTCCCTATGAAATACTACGGGTTCTATGAATTCTCCTTCTAAATAGAGTAACGTTCCCGTGGAAACGACAGAATTTAGTTTTGGGATACGAGTCTCTCCTTTCCGACGCACTATTCCTTCTTTACTGCAACCCTCGCTCCCTCACATTGATGAATTAACACAGAAATTGCGGCGCTATGAAATACTATGGGTTCTATGTGATCTCATAAGTCGAGTAACGTTCTATGGAAAATACAGGATTTTCTTTTGGGATACGAGTATCTCATTTCCGACGCACTATTGCATCTTTACTGTATAGCTCGCTCCCTCACATTGTTGAATTAACACAGAAATTGCGGTGCTATGAATTACTATGTGTTCTATGACTTCTCCTCCTAAATCGAGTAACGGTTATATGGAAACGACAGGATTTTTTTTAGGGATACGAGTATCTCCTTTCCGATGCACTATTCCCTCTTTACTGCATCCCTCGCTCCCTCACTTTGACGAATTGTCACTAATATTGCGTCGCTATGAAATACTATGGGTTCTATGACTTCACCTTTAAAATCGAGTAACGTTTCAATGGAAACGACAGGATTTTCTTTTGGGATACGAGTATCTCCTTTCCGATGAACTATTCGTTTTTTACTGCAACACTCGCCCCCCTACACATTGACGAATTAACATAGAAATTGCGTGCTATGATATACTATGGGTTCTATGACTTCTCCTGCTAAATCCAGTCTCGTTTCTATGGAAACGACAGGATTATCCTTTGGGATACGAGTATCCCTTTTCCGATTCACTATTCGTTCTTTACTGCAACCCTCGCACCCTCACATTGACGAATTAACACAGAAATTGCGTCGCTATGCATTACTATGGGTTCTATGACTTCTCCTTTTAAATCGAGTAACGTTTCTATGGAAACGACAGGATTTAGTTTTGGGATACGAGTATCTCCTTTCCGATGCACTATTCGTTCTTTACTGCAGCCCACGCTCCCTCACATTGACGAATTAACACAGAAATTGCGTCGCTATGAAGTTCTATGGGTTCCATGACTTCTCCTTCTAAATCGAGTAACGTTTCTATGGAAACGACAGGATTTAGTTTTCGGATACGAGTATCTCCTTTCTGATGCACAATTCGTTCTTTACTGCAACCCTCGCTCCCTCACATTGACGAATTGACACAGAAATTGCGTCGCTATGAAATACTATGGGTTGTATGACTTCTCCTTCTAAATCGTGTAACATTTCTATGGAAACGACAGGATTCAGTTTTGGGATACGAGTATCTCCTTTCCGATGCACTGTTCCTACTTTACTGCATCCCTCGCTCCCTCACATTCAGGAATTTACTCTGATATTCCGTCGCTATGAAATACTATGGGTTCTATGACTTCTCCTGCTGAATCGAGTCGCGTTTCGATGGAAACGACAGGATTTAGTTTTGGGATACGAGTATCTCCTTTCCGATGCACTATTCGATCTTTACTGCAACCCTCGCTCCCTCACATTGACGAATTAACACAGACATTACGTCACTATTAAATAATATGGGTTTTATGACTTCTCTTCCTAAATCGAGTCTCGTTTCAATTGAAACGAAAGGAATTTCTTTTGGGATTCGAGTATCTCCTTTCCGATGCACAATTCGTTCTTTACTGCAACCCTCGCTCCCTCACATTGACGAATGAACACAGAAATTGCGGTGCTATGAAACACTATGGGCCTATGACTTCTCCTGCTAAATCGAATCTCGTTTCTATGGAAACGACAGGATTTTCTTTTGGGATACGAGTATCTCCTTTCCGATGCACTATTCGTTCTTTACTGCAACCCTCGCCCCCTCACATGGACGAATTAACACAGAAATTGCGTCGCTATGAAATACTATGGGTTCCATGACTTCTCCTGCTAAATCGAGTACTGTTTCTATGGAAACGACAGGATTATCTTTTGGGATACGAGTATCTCCTTTCCGATGCACTATTCCTTCTTTACTGCATCCATCGCTCCCTCACATTGACGAATTAAAGAAGAAATCGCGTCGCTATGAATTACTATGGGTTCTATAACTTCTCCTTGTAAATCGAGTGAGGTTTCTATGGAAACGACAGGATTTTCGTTTGGGATGGGACTATCTACTTTCCGATGCATTATTCCTTCACTACAGCATCTTTCGCTCTTTCACATTGACGAATTGACACAGAAACTGCGTCGCTATGAAATACTAAGGTTTATATGATTTCTGCTTCTAAATCGAGTAACGTTTCTATGGAAACGACAGAATTTTCTTTTTGGATACGAATATCTCCTTTCCGATCCACTATTCCTTCATTAGTGCATCCCTCACTCCCTCACATTGACGAATTCACACAGAAGTTGCGTCGCTATGAAATACTATGGGTTCTATGACTTCTCGTTCTAAATCGAGTAACGTTTCTATGGAAACGACAGGCTTTTCTTCTGGGATACGAGTATCTCCATTCCGATGCACTATTCCGTCATTAGTGAATCCCTCGCTCCCTCACAATGGCGAATTAACACAGAAATTGTGTCGCTACAAAATACTATGAGTTCTATGACTTCTAATTCTAAAATGAAAAACGTCTCTATGGAAACTACAAGGTTTTCTTTTGGTATACGAGTATCTCCATTCCGATGCACTATTTCTTGTTTACTGCATCCCTCGCTCCCTAACATTGACGAATTAACACAGAAATTGCGGAGCTATGAAGTACTATGGTTTCTATGACTTCTCCTTCTAAATCGAGTAACGTTTCTATGGAAACGACAGGATTTTTTTTAGGGATACGAGTATCTCATTTCCGGCGCACTATTCCTTCTATCCTGCATCCCTCGATCCCTCACATTGATGAATTAACACAGAAATTCCAGCGCTATGAAATGCTATGTGTTCTATGATTTCTCCTTCTAAATCGAGTAACGGTTCTATGGAAATGACAGGATTTAGTTTTGGGATAGGAGTATCTCCTTTCCGACGCACTATTCCTTCTTTACTGCAACCCTCGCTCCTTCAAATTGACGAATCAACACAGAAATCGCGTCGCTATGATATACTATGGGTTCTATGACATATCCTTCTAAATCGAGTAACGTTTCCATGGAAACGACAGGATTTTCTTTTGGGATCGGAGTAACTCCTTTAAGATGCAGTATTCCTTCTTTACTGCATCTCTCGCTCCCTCAAATTGACGAATTGTCACAAAAATTGCGTCGCTATGAAATACTATGGGTTCTGTGACTTTTCCTTCTAAATCGAGCAAAATTTCTATGGAAACGACAGGATTTTCTTTTGGGATACGAGTATCTCCTCTCCGATGCACTTTTCCTTCTTTACTGCATCCCTCGCTCCCTCACATTGACGAATGAACACAAAAATTGCATCGCTTAGAAATACTATGGGTTCTATGACGTCTCCCTCTAAATCGAGTAACGTTTCTGTGGAAACGGCAGCATTTTCTTTTGGGATACGAGTATCTCCTTTCCGATGCACTGTTCCTTCTTTACTGCATCCCCCGCTTCCTCACATTGACGAATTAACACAGAAATGGCGTCGCTATGAAATACTATGGGTTCTATGACTTCTCCTTCTAAATCGAGTAACGTATCTATAGAAACGACAGAATAAAGTTTTGGGATACGAGTATCTCCTTTCCGAAGCACTGTTCCTTCTTTACTGCAACCCCATCTCCCACACATCGACGAATTAACACAGAAATTGCGTCGCTATGAAATACTATGGGTTCTATGATTTGTCCTGCTAAATCGAGTCTCGTTTCTATGGAAACGACAGGATTTTCTTTTGGGATGCGAGTATCTCCTTTCTGATGCACTATTCGTTCTTTACTGCAACCCTCGCTCCCTTACATTGAGGAATTCACACAGAAATTGCGTCGCTATGAAATACTATGGGTTCTATGACTTCTCCTTCTAAATCGTGTAACATTTCTATGGAAACGACATTATTCAGTTTTGGGATACGAGTATCTCCTTTCCGGTGCACTGTTCCTACTTTACTGCATCCCTCGCTCCCTCACATTGAGGAATTTACTCAGATATTCCGTCGCTATGAAATACTATGGGTTCTATGACTTCTTCTTCTAAATCGAGTAGCGTTTCTATGGAAACGACAGGATCTAGTTTTGGGATACATGTATCTCCTTGACGATGCGCTATTCGTTCTTTACTGTGACCCTCGCTTCCTCACATTGACGAATTAACACAGAAATTGCTTCGCCCATGAAATACCATGGGTTCTATGACTTCTCCTGCTAAATCGAGTTTCGTTTCTATGGAAACGACAGGATTGTCTTTTGGGATGCGAGTATCTCCTTTCCGATGCACTATTCGTTTTGTACTGCAACCATCGCTCCCTGACATTGACGAATTAACGCAGAAATTGCGCCACTATGAAATACTGTGGGTTCTGTGAATTCTCCCTCTAGATCGAGAAAAGTTTCTATGGAAACGACAGGATTTAGTTTTGGGATACGAGTATCTCATTTCCGATGCACTATTTGTTCTTTACTGCAACCCTCGCTCCCTCACATTGACGAATTCACACAGAAATTGCGTCGCTATGAAATACTATAGGTTCTACGACTTCTCCTGCTACATCGGGTCTCGTTTCTATGGGAGCGACAAGATTTCCTTTTGGGGTTACGAGTATCTCCTTTCCGATGCACTATTCATTCTTTACTGCAACCCTCACTCCCTCACGTTGACGAATTAACACAGATATTGCGTGGCTATGAAATACTATGGGTTCTACGAATTCACCTTCTAAATCGAGTAACGTTTCAATGGAATTGACAGGATTTAGTTTTTGGATACGAGTATCTGCTTTCCGATGCACTATTCGTCCTTTTCTGCAACCCTCGCTCGCTCACATTGACGAATAACACAGATATTGCGTCGCTATGAAATACTATGGGTTCTACGACTACTCCCTCTAAATAGAGTAACGTTTCTATGGAAACGTCAGGATATAGTTTTGGGATACGAGTATCTCCTATCCGATGCAGTACTCGTTCTTTACTCCACTCCTTGCTTGCCCACATTGACGAATTAACACGAAATTGCGTCGCTATGAAATACTATAAGTTCAATGACTTCTACTCCTAAATCGAGTCTCGTTCTTGTGGGAACGTCAGGATTTAATTTTGGGATACGAGTATCTCCTTTCCGATGCACTATTCATCCTTTTCTGCAACCCTCGCTCGCTCACATTGACAAATAAACACAGCAATTGCGTCGCTGAGAAATACTATGGGTTCTATGTTTCTCCTCCTAAATCGAGTAACGTTTGTATAGAAACGACAGGATTTTCTTTAGGGATACGAGTATCTCCTTTCTGATGCACTATTCTTTCTTTACTGCAACCCTCGCCCCCTCACATTGACGAATTAACACAGAAATTGCGTAGCTATGAAATACTGTGGGTTCTATGACTTCTCCTTCTAAATCGAGGATTGTCTCTATGGAAACAACAGGATTTCCTTTTGGGATACGAGTATCGCCTTTCCGATGCACTATTCTTTCTTTACTGCAACCCTCGCTCCCTCACATTGACGAATTAACACAGAAATGGCGTCGCCATGAAATACTATGGGTTCTATGACTTCTCCTGCAAAATCGAGTCTCGTTTCTATGGAAACGACAGGATTTTCTTTTGGGATACGAGTATCTTCTCTCCGATGCACTATTCGTTCTTTACTGCAACCCTCGCTTCTTCACATTGAGGAATTAACACAGAAATTGCGTCGCTATGAATTACTATGTGTTCAATGACTTCTCCTCCTAAATTGTGTCTCGTTTCTATGGAAACGACAGGATTTTCTTTTGGGTTACGAGTATCGCCTTTCCGATCCACTATTCGTTCTTTACTGCAAACCTCGCACCCTCACATTGACGAATTAACACAGAAATTGCGTCGCTATGAAATACTATGGGTTTCTATGACTTCTCGTTCTAAATCAAGTAACGTTTCTATGGAAACAACAGGATTTAGTTTTGGGATACGAGTATCTCCTTTCCGATGCACTATTCGTTCTTTACTGAAACCCTCATCCCCTCACATTGACGAATTAACACAGAAATTGCGTAGCTATGAAATACTATGGGTTCTATGACTTCTCCTTCTAAATCGAGGATTGTTTCTATGGAAACTACAGGATTTCCTTTTGGGATACGAGTATCGCCTTTCCGATGCACTATTCGTTCTTTACTGCAACCCTCGCTCCCTCACATTGACGAATTAACACAGAAATGGCGTCGCCATGAAATACTATGGGTTCTATGACTTCTCCTGCAAAATCGAGTCTCGTTTCTATGGAAACGACAGGATTTTCTTTTGGGATACGAGTATCTTCTTTCCGATGCACTATTCGTTCTTTACTGCAACCCTCGCTTCTTCACATTGACGAATTAACACAGAAATTGCGTCGCTATGAAATACCATGGGTTCCATGAATTCTCTTTCTAAATCGAGTAACGTGTCTATGGAAACGACAGGAATTAGTTCTGGGAGACGAGTAAGTCCATTCCGATGCACTATTCGTCCTTTTCCGCAACCCTCGCTCGCTCACATTGACGAAGAAACACAGTAATTGCGTCGCTGTGAAATACTATGGGTTCTATGACTTCTCCGTCTAAATCGAGTAACGTTTCTATGGAAACGGCAGGATTTAGTTTTGGGATTCGAGTATCTCCTTTCCGATGCACTATTCGTCCTTTACTGCGACCCTCGCTCGCTCACATTGACGAATTAAGACAGAAATATCGTCGCTAAGAAATACTATGGGTTCTATGACTTCACCTTTAAAATCGAGTCGCACTTCTTTGGAAACGACAGGATTTAGTATTGGGATACGAGTATCTCCTTTCCGATGCACTATTCGTCCCTTTCTGCAACCCTCGCTCGCTCACATTGACGAATAAACACAGTAACTGCGTCGCTGTGAAATACTATGGGTTCTATGACTTCTCCTTCTAAATCGAGTAACGTTTGTATGGAAACGACAGGATTTTCTCTTTCGATACGAGTATCTCCTTTCCGATGCACAATTCGTTCTTTACTGCAACCCTCGCTCCCCCACATTGACGATTTAACACCGAAATAGCGTCGCTATGAAATACTATGGGTTCTATGACTTCTCCGTCTAAATCGAGTAACGTTTGTATAGAAACGACAGGATTTTCTTTAGGGATACGTGTATCTCCTTTCTGATGCACTATTCGTTCTTTACTGCAACCCTCGCTCCCCACATTGACGAATTAACACAGAAGTTTCATCGCTATTAAATACTATGGGTTTCTATGACTTCTCGTTCTAAATCAAGTAACGTTTCTATGGAAACCACAGGATTTAGTTTTGGGATACGAGTAACTCATTTCCGATGCACTATTCGTTCTTTACTGCAACCCTCGCCCCCTCACATTGACGAATTAACACAGAAATTGCGTAGCTATGAAATACTATGGTTTCTAAGACTTCTCCTGCTAAATCGAGTCTCGTTTCTATGGAAACGACAGGATTTTCTTTTGGGATACAAGTATATTTTTTCCGATGCACTATTCGATCTTTACTGCAACTCTCGCTCCCTTATATTGACGAATAAACACAGAAAATGCGTCGCTATGAAATTCTATGGGTTCTATGACTTCTCCTTCTAAATCGAGTAACGTATCTATAGAAACGACAGGATTTAGTTTTGGGATACGAGTATCTCCTTTCCGAAGCACTGTTCCTTCTTTACTGCAACCCCATCTCCCTCACATTGACGAATAAACACAGAAATTGCGTCGCTATGAAATACTATCTGTTCGTTGACTTCTCCTGCTGAATCGAGTCTCGTTCCGATGGACACGACAGGATTTTCTTTTGGGATACGAGAATCTCGTCTCCGATGCACTATTCGTTCCTTACTGCAACCCTCGCTCCCTCAAATTGACGAATTAACACAGAAATTGCGTCACTATGAAATACTATGGGTTCTATGACATCTCCCTCTAAATCGAGTAACATTTCTACGGAAACGACAGGATTTAGTTTTGGGATACGAGTATCTCCTTTCCGATGCACTATTCGTTCTTTACTGCAACCCTCGCTCCCTCACATTGACGAATTCACACAGAAATTGCGTCGCTATGAAATACTATAGGTTCTATGACTTCTCCTGCTACATCGAGTCTCGTTTCTATGGGAGCGACAGGATTTCCTTTTGGGATACGAGTATCTCCTTTCCGATGCACTATTCATTCTTTACTGCAACTCTCGCTCCATCACGTTGACGAATTAACACAGAAATTGCGTGGCTAAGAAATACTATGGGTTCTATGAATTCACCTTCTACATCGAGTAACGTTTCAATGGAATTGACAGGATTTAGTTTTGGGATACGAGTATCAACTTTCCGATGCACTTTTCGTCTTTTTCTTCAACCCTCGCTCTTTCACATTGACGAATAACACAGATATTGCGTCGTTATGAAATACTTTGGGTTCTATGACTTCTCCTTCTAAATAGAGTAACGTTTCCATGGAAACGACAAGATTTCTTTTTGGGATTCGAGTATCTCCTATCTGATGCACTATTCGTTCTTTACTGCAACCCCTGCTTGTTCACATTGACGAATTAACACAGAAATTGCGTCGCTATGCAATACTATAAGTTCAATGACTTCTCCTCCTAAACCGAGTCTCGTTTCTATGGGAACGACAGGATTTTCTTTTTGGTTACGAGTATCGCCTTTCCGATGCACTATTCGTTCGTTACTGCAACCCTCGCTCCCTCACAGAACGAATTAACACAGAAATTGCGTTGGTGTTAAATACTATGTGTCTTATGAATACTCCTTCTGAATAGAGTAACGTTTCTATGGAAACGACAGGATTTAGGTTTGGGATAAGAGTAACTCCTTTCCGATGCACTGTTCTTTCTTTACAGCATCCTTCGCTTCCTCACATTGACGAATTAACACAGAAATTGCGTCGCTATGAAATACTATGATTTCTATGACTTGTCCTGCTAAATCGAGTCCCGTTT
Source organism: Schistocerca americana (assembly GCF_021461395.2). Taxonomy (NCBI): domain Eukaryota; kingdom Metazoa; phylum Arthropoda; class Insecta; order Orthoptera; family Acrididae; genus Schistocerca; species Schistocerca americana. The sequence continues at coordinate 721,207,621 of NC_060123.1, forward strand.
CTATGGAAACAAGACGATTTTCTTTTGGGATACGAGTTTCTACTTTCCGATGCACTATTCGTGCTTCACTTTAACCCTCGCTCCCTCACATTGACGAATTAACACAGAAATTGCGTCGCTATGATATACTATGTGTTCCATGAAGTCTCCTTCTAATTCGAGTAGCGTTTCTATGGAAACGACAGGATTTAGTTTTGGGAGACGAGTATCTCCTTTCCGATGCACTATCCGTCCTTTTCTGCAACCCTCGCTTGCTCACATTGACGAATAAACACAGTAATTGCGTCGCTGTGAAATACTATAGGTTCTATGGCTTCTCCTTCTGAATCGAGTAACGTTTTTATGGAAACGGCTGGATTTAGTTTCGGGATACGAGTACCTCCTTTCCGATGCGCTATTCGTTCTTTACTGCAACCCTCGCTCCCTCACATTGACGAATTAACACAGAAATAGCGTCGCTATGAAATACAATGGGTTCTATGACTTCTCCTTCTAAATCGAGTAACGTATCTATAGAAACGACAGGATTTAGTTTCGGGATACGACTATCTCCTTTCCGATGCACTGTTCCTTCTTTACTGCAACCCCATCTCCCTCACATTGACGAATTAACACAGAATTTGCGTCGCTATGAAATACTATGTGTCCTTTGATTTCTTCTGCTGAATAGAGTCTCGTTTCGATGGTAACGACAGGATTTAGTTTTGGGATACGAGTATCTCCTTTCCGATGCACTTTTCGTCCTTTTCTGCAACCCTCGCTCGCTCACATTGACGAATCAACACAGTAATTGCGTCGCTGTGAAATACTATGGGTTCTATGACTTCTCCTTCTAAATCGAGTAACGTTTGTATGGAAGCGACAGGATTTTCTTTTTCGATACGAGTATCTCCTTTCCGATGCACTATTCGTTCTTTACTGCAACCCTCGCTCCCCCACATTGACGAATTAACACAGAAGTTGCGTCGCTATGAAATACTATGGGTTCTATGACTTCTCCTTCTAAATCGAGTAACGTCTCTATGGAAACGACAGGATTTAGTTTTGGGATACGAGTAACTCCTTTCCGATGCACTATTCATTCTTCACTGCAACCCTCGCTCCCTCACATTGACGGATTAACACAGAAATTGCGTAGCTATGAAATACTATGGGTTCTATGACTTCTCCTTCTAAATCGAGTAACGTTTCTATGGAAACGACAGACTTTCCTTTTGGGATACGAGTATCTCCTTTCCGATGCACTATTCGTTCTTTACTGGAACCCTCGCTCCCTCACATTGACGAATTAACACAGAAATTGCGTCGCCATGAAATACTATGTGTTCTATCAATTCTCCTTCTAAATAGAGTAACGTTTCTATGAAACGACAGGATTTAGGTTCTGGATACGAGTATCTCTTTTCCGATGCACTGTTACTTCTTTACTGCATGCCTCGCTTCCTCACATTGACGAATTAACACAGAAATTGCGTCGCTATGATATACTATTGTTCTATGACTTCTCCTGCTAAATCGAGTCTCGTTTCTATGGAAACGAAAGGATTTTCTTTTGGGATACGAGTATCTCCTTTCCGATGCACTATTCGTTCTTTACTGCAACCCTCGTTCCCTCACATTGACGAATTAACGCAGAAATTGCGTCGCCATGTAATACTATGTGTTCTATGAATTCTCCTTCTAAATAGAGTAACGTTTCTATGGATACGACAGGATTTAGGTTTGGGATACGAGTATCTCCTTTCCGATGCACTGTTACTTCTTTACTGCATGCCTCGCTTCCTCACATTGACGAATTAACACAGAAATTGCGTCGCTATGAAATACAATGGTTTCTATGACTTCTCCTTCTAAATAGAGTCTCGTTTCTATGGAAACGACAGGATGTAGTTTTGGATACGAGTATCTCCATACCGATGCACAATTCGTTCTTTACTGCAACCCTCGCTTCCTCACATTGACGAATTAATACAGAAATTGCGTCGCTATGAAATACTATGTGTTCAATGACTTCACCTCCTTAATCGAGTCTCGTTTCTATGGAAACGATAGGATTTTCTTTTGGGATACGAGTAACTCCTTTCCGATGCACTATTCGTTCTTTACTTCAACCGTCGCTCCCTCACATTGACCAATTAACACAGAAATTGCGTCGCTAAGATATACTATGGGCTCTATGACTTCTCCTTCTAATTCGTGTAGCGGTTCCATGGCAACGACAAGATTTTCTTCAGAAATACGAGAATCTCCTTTCCATTGCACTATTCGTTCTATACTGCAACCCCATCTCCCTCACATTGACGAATAAACACAGAAATTGTGTCGCTATGAAATACTATCTGTTCTTTGACTTCTCCTGCTGAATCGAGTCTCGTTTCGATGGACACGACTGGATTTTCTTTAGGGATACGAGTATGTCCTTTCCGATGTACTATTCACTCTTTACTGCAACCCACGCACACTCACATTGACGAATTGACACAGAAATTTCGTCGCTATAAAATACTATGTGTTCCATGACTTCTCCTTCTAAATCGAGTAACGTATCTATGGCAACGACAGGATTTTCTTTTGGGATACGAGTATCTCCTTTCCGATGCACTTTTCCTTCTTTACTGCATTCCTCGCTCTCACATTGACAAATTAACACTGAAATTACGTCGCTATGAAATACTATGTGTTCTATGACTTCTCCTTCTAAGTCGAGTTACGTTTCTATGGAAACGACAGGATTTAGTTTTGGGATACGAGTATCTCCTTTCCGATGCACTATTCGTTCTTTACTGCAACCCTCGCTCCCTCACATTGACGAATTAACACAGAAATTGCGTTGCTATGAAATACTATGGGTTCTATGACTTCTCCTTCTCAATCGAGTATCGTTTCTATGGAAACGACAGGATTTTGTTTAAGGATACGAGTATCTTTTTTGCGATGCACTATTCGTTCCTTACTGCAACGCTCGCTTCCTCACATTGACGAATTAACACCGTAATTGCGTCGCTATAAAATACTATGTGTTCTTTGACTTCTCCTTCTGAATCGAGTCTCGTTTCGATGGACACCACAGGATTTTCTTTTGGGATACGAGTATGTCCTTTCCGATGTACTATTCACTCTTTACTGCAACGCACGCTGCGTCACATTGACGAATTAACACTGAAAATGCGACGCTATGAAATACTATTTGTTCCATGACTTCTCCTTCTAAATCGAGTAACGTTTCTATGGCAACGACAGGATTTTCTTTTGGGATACGAGAATTTCGTCTCCGATGCACTATTCGTTCCTTACTGCAACCCTCGCTCCCTCAAATTGACGAATTAACACAGAAATCGCGTCACTATGAAATACTATGGGTCCTATGACATCTCCCTCTAAATCGAGTAACATTTCTACGGAAACGACAGGATTTAGTTTTGGGATACGAGTGTCTCCCTTCCGATGCACTATTCGTTCTTTACTGCAACCCTCGCTCCCTCACATTGACGAATTCACACAGAAATTGCGTCGCTATGAAATACTATAGGTTCTATGACTTCTCCTGCTACATCGAGTCTCGTTTCTATGGGAAAGACAGGATTTTCTTTTCGGATACGAGTATCGCCTTTCCGATGCACTATTCGTTCTTTACTGCAACCCTCGCTCCCTCACAAAACGAATTAACACAGAAATTGCGTTGGTGTTAAATACTATGTGTAATATGAATACTCCTTCTGAATAGAGTAACGTTTCTATGGAAACGACAGGATTTAGGTTTGGGATAACACTAACTCCTTTCCGATGCACTGTTCCTTCTTTACAGCATCCTTCGCTTCCTCACATTGACGAATTAACACAGAAATTGCGTCGCTATGAAATACTATGATTTCTATGACTTGTGCTGCTAAATCGCGTCCCGTTTCTATGGAAACAAGAGGATTTTCTTTTGGGATACGAGTTTCAACTTTCCGATGCACTATTCGTGCTTCACTTTAACCCTCGCTCCCTCACATTGACGAATTAACACAGAAATTGCGTCGCTATGATATACTATGGGTTCCATGAATTCTCCCTATAAATCGAGTAGCGTTTCTATGGAAACGACAGGATTTAGTTTTGGGAGACGAGTATCTCCTTTCCGATGCACTATTCGTCCTTTTCTGCAACCCTCGCTCGCTCACATTGACGAATAAACACAGAAATAGCGTCGCTGTGAAATACTATGGGTTCGATGACTTCTCTTTATAAATCGAGTCTCGTTTCTATGGAAACGACAGGATTTAGTTTTAGGATACGAGTATCTCCTTTCAGATGCACTATTCGTCCTTTTCTGCAACCCTCGCTCGCTCACATTGACGAATAAACTCAGTAATTGCGTCGCTGTGAAATACTATGGGTTCTATGACTTCTCCTTCTAAATCGAGTAACGTTTGTATGGAAACGACAGGATTTTCTTTTTCGATACGAGTATCTCCTTTCCGATGCACTATACGTTCTTTACTGCAACCCTCGCTCCCCCACATTGACGAATTAACACAGAAGTTGCGTCGCTATGATATACTATGGGTTCTATGACTTCTCCTTCTAAATCGAGTAACGTTTCTATGGAAATGACAGGATTTAGTTTTGGGATACGAGTATCTCCTTTCCGATGCACTATTCGTTCTTTACTGCAACCCTCGCTCCCTCACATTGACGAATTAACACAGAAATTGCGTAGCTATGAAATACTATGGGTTCTATGACTTCTCCTTCTAAATCGAGTAACGTTTCTATGGAAACGACAGGATTTCCTTTTGGGATACGAGTATCTCCTTTCCGATGCACTATTCGTTCTTAACTGCAACCCTCGCTCCCTCACATTGACGAATTAACACAGAAATTGCGTCGCCATGAAATACTATGTGTTCTATGAATTCTCCTTCTAAATAGAGTAACGTTTCTATAGAAACGACAGGATTTAGGTTCTGGATACGAGTATCTCCTTTCCGATGCACTGTTACTTCTTTACTTCGTGCCTCGCTTCCTCACATTGAGGAATTAACATAGCAATTGCGTCACTATGAAATACTATGGTTTCTATGACTTCTCCTGCTAAATCGAGTCTCGTTTCTATGGAAACGACAGGATTTTCTTTTGGGATACGAGTATCTCCTTTCCGATGCACTATTCGTTCCTTACTGAAACCCTCGCTCCCTCACATTGACGAATTAACACAGATATTGCGTCGCCATGAAATACTATGTGTTCTATGAATTCTCCTTCTAAATAGAGTAACGTTTCTATGGAAACGACAGTATTTATTTTAGGATACGAGTATCTCCATACCGATGCACAATTCGTTCTTTACTGCAACCCTCGCTTCCTCACATTGACGAATTAACACAGAAATTGCGTCGCTATGAAATACTATGTGTTCAATGACTTCACCTCCTTAATCGAGTCTTGTTTCTATGGAAACGATAGGATTTTCTTTTGGGATACGAGTAACTCCTTTCCGATGCACTATTCGTTCTTTACTTCAACCGTCGCTCCCTCACATTGACCAATTAACACAGAAATTGCGTCGCTAAGATATACTATGGGCTCTATGACTTCTCCTTCTAATTCGTGTAGCGGTTCAATGGCAACGACAAGATTTTCTTCAGAAATACGAGAATCTCCTTTCCATTGCACTATTCGTTCTATACTGCAACCCCATCTCCCTCACATTGACGAATAAACACAGAAATTGCGTCGCTATGAAATACTATGGGTTCTATGATTTCTCCTTCTAAGTCGAGTAACGTTTCTATTGAAACGACAGGATTTAGTTTTGGAATACGAGTATCTCCTTTCCGATGCACTATTCGTCCTTTTCTGCAACTCTCGCTTGCTCACATTGACGAAATAACGCAGAAATTGCGTCGCTATGATATACTATGGGTTCAATGACTTCTCCTCCTAAATCGAGTCTCGTTTCTATGGAAACGACAGGATTATCTTTTGGGATACGAGTAACTCCTTTCCGATGCACTATTCGTTCTTTACTGCAACCCTCGCTCGCTCACATTGACGAATAACACAGATTTCGCGTCGCTATGATATACTATGGGTTCAATGACTTCTCCTCCTAAATCGAGTCTCGTTTCTATGGAAACGACAGAATTATCTTTTGGGATACGAGTAACTCCTTTCCGATGCACTATTCGTCCTTTTCTGCAACCCTCGCTCGCTCACATTGACGAATAAACACAGTAATTGCGTCGCTGTGAAATACTATGGGTTCTATAACTTGTTCTTCTAAATCGAGTAACGTTTGTATGGAAACGACAGGATTTTCTTTTGGGATACGAGTATCTCCTTTCCGATGCACTATTCGTTCTTTACTGCAAACCTCAGTCCCCCACATTGACGAACTGACACAGAAGTTGCGTCGCTATGAAATACTATGGGTTTCTATGACTTCTCGTACTAAATCTAGTAACGTTTCTATGGAAACGACAGGATTTAGTTTTGGGATACGAGTATCTCCTTTCCGATGCACTATTCGTTCTTTACAGCAACACTCGCTCCCTCACATTGACGAATTAACACAGAAATTGCGTCGCCATCAAATGCTAAGGGTTCAATGAATTCTTCTTCTAAATCGAGTAACGTTTCTATGGAAACGAAAGGATTTAGTTTTGGGATACTAGTACCTCCTTTCCGATGCACTATTCGTTCTTAACTGCAACCCTCGCTTCCTCACATTGACGAACTAACACTGAAATTGCGTCGCTATGAAATACTATGGGTTCAATGACTTCTCCTCCTTAATAGTGTCTCGTTTATATGGAAACGAAAGGATTTTCTTTTAGGATACGAGTAGCTCCTTTCCGATGCACTATTCGTTCTTTACATCAACCTTCGCTCCCTGACGTTGACGAATTAACACAGAAATTGCGTCGCTAAGAAATACTATGGGTTCTATGATCTCTCCTTCTAGTTCGTGTAACGGTTCAATGGGAACGACAAGATTTTCTTTTGGGATACGAGAATCTCCTTTCCGATGCACTATTCGTTCTATACTCCAACCCATGCTCCCCCACATTGACGAATTAACACAGAGTTTGCGTCGCTATGACATACTAAGGGTTCTGTGACTTCTCCTCCTAAATCAAGTAACGTTTCTATGGAAACGACAGGATTTACTTTTGGGATACGAGTATCTCCATTCCGATGCACTATTCGGTCTTTACAGCAACCCTCGCTCACTCACATTCACGAATTAACACAGAAATTGCGTTGCTATGAAATACTATGGGTTCTATGACTTCTCCTTCTCAATCGAGTATCGTTTCTATGGAAACGACAGGATTTTCTTTTGGGATACGAGTATCTTCTTTGCGATGCACTATTCGTTCTTTACTGCAAACCTCGCTCCCTCACATTGACGAATTAACACAGAAATTGTGTCGCTGTGAAATACTATGGGTTCTATGACTTCTCCTTCTTAATCGAGTAACATTTCAATGGAAACGACAGGATTTAGTTTTGGGAGTCGAGTATCTCCTTTCCGATGAACTATTCGTTCTTTACTGCAACGTTCGCTTCCTCACATTGACGAATTAACACAGTAATTGCGTCGCTATGAAATACTATGTGTTCAGTGACTTCTCCTGCTAAATCGAGTCTCGTTTCTAAGGAAACGACAGGATTTTCGTTTGGGTTACGAGTATCACCTTTCCGTTGCAGTATTCGTTTTTTACTGCAACCCTCGCTCCCTGACATTGACAGATTAACACAGAAATTGCGTCGCTACAAAATACTATATGTTCTATGAATTCTCCTTCTAAATAGAGTAACGTTTCTATGGAAACGACAGGATTTAGTTTTGGGATACGAGTATCTCCTTTCCGATGCACTATTCGATCTTTACTGCAACGCTCGCTCCCTCATATTGACGAATTAAAACAGAAAATGCGTCGCTATGAAATACTATGGGTTCTATGACTTCTCCTGCTAAATCGAGTAACGTTTCTATGGAAACGACAGGATTTAGTTTTGGGATACGAGTATCTCCTTTCCGACGCACTGTTCCTTCTTTACTGCAACCCCATCTCCCTCACATTGACGAACAAACACAGAAATTGCGTCGCTATGAAATACTATCTGTTCTTTGACTTCTCGTGCTGAATCGAGTCTCGTTTCGATGGACACGACAGGATTTTCTTTTGGGATACGAGTATGTCCTTTCCGATGTACTATTCACTCTTTACTGCAACCCACGCTCCCTCACATTGACGAATTAACACTGAAAATGCGTCGCTATGAAATACTATTTGTTCCATGACTTCTCCATCTAAATCGTGTAACGTTTCTATGGCAACGGCGGGATTTTCTTTTGGGATACGAGAATCTCCTTTCCGATGCACTATTCGATCTTTACTGCAACGCTCACTCCCTCATATTGACGAATAAACGCAGAAAATGCGTCGCTTTGAAATACTATGGGTTCTATGACTTCTCCTGCTAAATCGAGTAACGTTTCTATGGAAACGACAGGATTTAGTTTTGGGATACGAGTATATGCTTTCCGATGCACTGTTCCTTCTTTACTGCAACCCCATCTCCCTTACATTGACGAATAAACACAGAAATTGCGTCGCTATGAAATACTATCTGTTCTTTGACTTCTCCTGCTGAATCGAGTCTCGTTTCGATGTACACGACAGGATTTTCTTTTGGGATACGAGTATCTCCTTTCCGATGCACTATTCATTCTTTACTGCAACCCTCGCTCCATCACGTTGACGAATTAACACAGAAATTGCATGGCTAGGAAATACTATGGGTTCTATGAATTCACCTTCTACATTGAGTAACGTTTCAATGGAATTGACAGGATTTAGTTTTGGGATACGAGTATCTCCATTCCGATGCACTATTCGTCCTTTTCTGCAACCCTCGCTCTTTCACATTGACGAATAACACAGATATTGCGTCGTTATGAAATACTATGGGTTCTATGACTTCTCCTTCTAAATAGAGCAACGTTTCTATGGAAACGACAAGATTTCGTTTTGGGATACGAGTATATCCTATCCGATGCACTATTCGTTCTTTACTGTAACCCCTGCTTGCTCACATTGACGAATTAACACAGAAATTGCGTCGCTATGAAATACTATAAGTTCAATGGCTTCTCCTCCTAAATCAAGTCTCGTTTCTATGGGAACTACAGGATTATCTTTTTGGTTACGAGTATCGCCTTTCCGATGCACTATTCGTTCTTTACTGCAACCCTCGCTCCCTCACATAACGAATTAACACAGAAATTGCGTTGGTATGAAATACAATGTGTCCTATGAATACTCCTTCTGAATAGAGTAACGTTTCTATGGAAACGACAGGATTTAGGTTTGGGATAACACTAACTCCTTTCCGATGCACTGTTCCTTCTTTACAGCATCCTTCGCTTCCTCACATTGACGAATTAACACAGAAATTGCGTCGCTATGAAATACTATGATTTCTATGACTTGTCCTGCTAAATCGAGTCCCGTTTCAATGGAAACGAGAGGATCTTCTTTTGGGATACGAGTTTCTACTTTCCGATGCACTATTCGTGCTTCACTTTAACCCTCGCTCCCTCACATTGACGAATTAACACAGAAATTGCGTCGCTATGAAATACTATGGGTTCCATGAATTCTCCTTCTAAATCGAGTAGCGTTTCTATGGAAACGACAGGATTTAGTTTTGGGAGACGAGTATCTCCTTTCCGATGCACTATTCGACCTTTTCTGCAACCCACGCTCGCTCACATTGACGAGTAAACACAGTAATTGCGTCGCTGTGCGATACTATGGGTTCTATGGCTTCTCCTTCTAAATCGAGTAACGTTTCTATGGAAACGGCTGGATTTGGTTTTGGGATACGAGTATCTCCTTTCCGATGCACTATTTGTTCATTACTGCAACCCTCGCTCCCTCACATTGACGAATTATCACAGAAATAGCGTCGCTATGAAATACAATGGGTTCTATGACTTCTCCTTCTAAATCGAGTAACGTATCTATAGAAACGACAGGATTTAGTTTCGGGATACGACTATCTCCTTTCCGATGCACTGTTCCTTCTTTACTGCAACCCCATCTCCCTCACATTGACGAATTAACACAGAATTTGCGTCGCTATGAAATACTATGTGTCCTTTGATTTTTTCTGCTGAATAGAGTCTCTTTTCGATGGTAACGACAGGATTTACTTTTGGGATACGAGTATCTCCTTTCCGATGCACTATTCGTCCTTTTCTGCAACCCTCGCTCGCTCACATTGACGAATAAGCACAGTAATTGCGTCGCTGTGAAATACTATGGGTTCTATGGCTTCTCCTTCTAAATCGAGTAACGTTTGTATGGAAACGACAGGATTTTCTTTTTCGATACGAGTATCTCCTTTCCGATGCTCTATTCGTTCTTTACTGCAACCCTCGCTCCCCCACATTGACGAATTAACACAGAAGTTGCGTCGCTATGAAATACTATGGGTTCTATGACTTCTCCTTGTAAATCGAGTAACGTTTCTGTGGAAACGACAAGATTTAGTTTTGGGATACGAGTATCTCCTTTCCGATGCACTATTCGTTCTTTACTGCAACATTCGCTCCCTCACATTGACGAATTAACACAGAAATTGCGTAGCTATGAAATACTATGGGTTCTATGACTTCTCCTTCTAAATCGAGTAACGTTTGTATGGAAACGACAGGATTTTCTTTTTCGATACGAGTATCTCCTTTCCGATGCACTATTCGTTCTTTACTGCAACCCTCGCTCCATCACATTGACGAATTAACACAGAAGTTGCGTCGCTATGAAATACTATGGGTTCTATGACTTCTCCTTCTAAATCGAGTAACGTTTCTGTGGAAACGACAGGATTTAGTTTTGGGATACGAGTATCTCCTTTCCGATGCACTATTCGTTCTTTACTGCAACCCTCGCTCCCCCACATTGACGAATTAACACAGAAATTGCGTCGCTATGAAATACTATGGGTTCTATGACTTCTCCTTCTAAATCGAGTAACGTTTCTGTGGAAACGACAGGATTTAGTTTTGGGATACGAGTATCTCCTTTCCGATGCACTTTTCCTTCTTTACTGCATTCCTCGCTCTCACATTGACGAATTAACACTGAAATTGCGTCGCTATTAAATACTATGGGTTCTATGACTTCTCCCTCTAAATCGAGTAACGTTTCTATGGAAACGACAGGATTTAGTTTTGGAATACGAGTATCTCCTATCCGATGCACTTTTCCTTCTTTATTGCATTCCTCGCTCTCACATTGACCAATTAACACCGAAATTGCGTCGCTATTAAATACTATGGGTTCTATGACTTCTCCTTCTAGATCGAGGAACGTTTCTATGGAAACGACAGGATTTAGTTTTGGGATACGAGTATCTCCTTTCCGATGCACTGTTCCTTCTTTACTTCAACCCCATCTCCCTGACATTCTCGAATAAATACAGAAATTGCTTCGCTATGAAATACTATGGGTTCTATAACTTGTCCTTCTAAATCGAGTAACGTTTCTATGGAAACGACAGGATTTGCTTTTGGGATACGAGTATCTACTTTCCGATGCACTATTCGTTCATTACTGCAACCCTCGCTCCCCCACATTGACGAATTAACACAGAAGTTGCGTCGCTATGAAATACTATGGGTTTCTATGACTTCTGGTACTAAATCAAGTAACGTTTCTATGGAAACGACAGGATTTAGTTTTGGGATACGAGTATCTCCTTTCCGATGCACTATTCGTTCTTCACTGCAACCCTCGCTCCTTCACATTGACGAATTAAGACAGAAATTGCTTCGCTATGAAATACTATGTGTTCTATGACATCTCCCTAAATTTCACGAATTAACACAGAAATTGCGTCGCTATGAAATATTATGGGTTCTATGACATCTCCTCCTAAATCGAGTAACGTTTCTATGGAAACGACACTATTTTCTTTTGGAATACGAGTATCTCCCTTCCGATGCACTATTCCTTCTTTACTGTATCCCTCGCTCCTTCACATTGACGAATTAGGACAGAAATTGCTTAGTTATGAAATACTTTGTGTTCTATGACATATCAATTTAAATAGTGTAGCGTTTCTATGGAAACGACAGGATTTCCTTTTGGGATTCGAGTATCTCCTTTCAGATGCACTATTCCTTAATTACTGCATCCCTCGCTCCCTCACATTGACGAATTACCACAGAAATTGCGTCGCAATGAAATACTATGTGTTCTATGACATCTCCACCTAAATCAAGTAACGTTTCTACGGAAACGACACTATTTTCTTTTGGAATACCAGTATCTCCTTTTCGAAGCACTAGTCGTTCTTTACTGAATTTCTCGCTCCCTCACATTGACGAATTAACACAGAAATTGCGTCGCTATGAAATACTGTGGGTTCAATGACATCTCCTCGTAAATCGGGTAACGTTTCTATGGAAACGACACTATTTTCTTTTGGAATACGAGTATCTCCTTTCCGATGCACTATTCCTTGTTTACTGCATCCCTCCCTCCCTCACATTGACGAATTAACACAGAAATTAGCTCGCCGTGAAATACTATGAGCTTTATGATTTCTCCTTCTAAATCGAGTAACGTTGCCAATGAATCGACAGGATTATCTTTAGGGATAGGAGTTTCTTCTTTCCGGTGCACTATTCCTACTTTGCTGCATCCCTCGCTACTTCACATTAACGAATTAACTCAGAAATAGCGTCGATATGAAATACTAGGCGTGCTATGACATCTCCTTCTAAACTGAGTAATGTTTCTGTGGAAACAACAGGACTTTATTTGGGATAGGACTATCTCCTTTCCGATGCACTATTCCTTTCTTTACTGCATCCCTCGCTCCATCACATTGACGAATTAACACAGAAATTGCGTCGCTATTAAATACTATGGGTTCTATGACATCTCCTTCCAAATCGCGTAACGTTTCCATGGAGACGAGAGGATTTTCTTTTGGGATACGAGTATCTATTTTCAGATGCGCTATTCCTTCTTTACTGCATCCCTCGCTCGCTCACATTGTTCAATTAACTCAGACACTGCGTCGCTGTGGAATACCATGGTTTCTTTGACATCTCCTTCTAAATTGAGTAACGTTTCTATGGAAACGACATGATTTTCTTTTGGGATACGACTATCTCCTTTCGGATGCACTAATCTCACTTTACTGCATCCTTCGCACCCTCACATTGCCGAATTAACACATAAATTGCGTCGCTATGAAAAACTATGGGTTCTATGACATCTCCTTCTAAATCGAGTATCGTTTCTATGGAAACGAATGGATTTTCTTTTGGGATGCGAGTATCTCCCTTCCGATGCACTATTCCTTCTTTACTGCATCCCTCGCTCCCTCACATTGACGAATTAACACAAAAAAATTACGTCGCAATGAAATACTGTGTGTTCTATGACATCTCCTTCTAAATCGAGTAACATATCTATGGAAACGACAGGATTTTCTTTTTGGATACGACTATCTCCGTTCCGATGCACTTTTCCCTCTTTACTGCATCCCTCGCTCACTCACATTGTCGTATTAACACAGAAATTGCGTCGCTATGAAATGCTATGGGTTCTATAAAATCTCCTTCTAAATGGAGTAACGTATCTATGGAAACGACAGGATTTTCTTTTGGGATACGACTATCTAATTTCCGATGCACGGTCCCTTCTTTACTGCATCTCTCACTTTGACTGACGAATTAACACAGAAATTGCGTCGCTATGAGGAACTATTCGTTCTATGATATCTCCTTCTTTTGGGATACGACCATCTCCATTTGCGATGCACTATTCCGTCTATAAAGTATCCCTCGCTCCCTAAATTTCACGAATTAACATAGAAATTGCGTCGCTATGAAATATTATGGGTTCTATGATATCTCCTCCTAAATCGAGTAACGTTTCTATGGAAACGACACTATTTTCTTTTGTAATACGAGTATCTCCCTTCCGATGCACTATTCCTTCTATACTGTATCCCTAGCTCCTTCATATTGACAAATTAAGACAGATATTGCTTCGCTATGAAATACTATGTGTTCTATGACATATCAATTTAAATAGTGTAGCGTTTCTATGGAAACGACAGGATTTCCTTTTGGGATACGAGTATCTCCTTTCCGATGCACTATTCCTTGTTTAATGCATCCCTCCCTCCCTCACATTGACGAATTAACACAGAAATTAGCTCGCCGTGAAATACTATGGGCTTTATGATTTCTCCTTCCAATTCGAGTAACGTTGCCAATGAAACGACAGGATTATCTTTAGGGATACGAGTATCTCCCTTCCGATGCACTAGTCCTTCTTTACTGATTCTCTCGCTCCCTCACATTGACGAATTAACACAAAATTGCGTCGCTATGAAATAATATGGGTTCTATGGCTTCTGCTGCTAAATCGAGTCTCGTTTCAATTAAAACGACAGGATTTTCTTTTGGGATACGAGTATTTCCTTTCCGATGCACTATTCGTTCTTTACTGCAACCCACGCTCCTTCACACTGACGATTTAACACAGAAATTGCGTCGCTATGAAATACTATGGGTTATATGACTTTTCCTGCTAAATCGAGTCGCGTTTCTATGGAAACGACAGAATCTTATTTTGGGATACGAGTATCTAATTTCCGATGAACTATTCGTTCTTTACTACAACCCTCGCTCCGTCTAATTCACGAATTAACACAGAAATTGCGTCGGTATGAAATACTATGGGTTCTATGACTACTCCGTCTAAATCGAGCTACGTTTCTATGGATACGAAAGGATTTTCTTTTGGGATACGAGTATCTCCTTTCCGATGCACTATTCCTTCTTTACTGCATCCCCGTTCCCTCATATCGACGAATTAACACAGAAATTGCGTCGAGATGAAATACTATGGGTTCTATGACTTCTCCTTCTAAATCGAGTCGCGTTTCAATGGAAACGACTTGATTTTCGTTTGGGATACGAGTATCTCCTTTCCAATGCACAATTCGTTCTTTACTGCAACCCTCGCTCCCTCACATTGACGAATTAACACAGAAATTGCGTCGCTGTGATGTACTATGGGTTCTATGACTTCTCCTTCTAAATCGAGTCGCGTTTCTATGGAAACGACATGATTTTCGTTTGGGATACGAGTATCTCCTTTCCAATGCACTATTCGTTCTTTACTGGAACCCTCGCTCCTCACATTGACGAATTAACGCAGAAATTGCGTCGCTATGATGAACTATGGGTTCTATGACTTCTCCTTCTAAATCGAGTCGCGTTTCTATGGAAACGACATGATTTTCGTTTGGGATACGAGTATCACCTTTCTGATGCACTATTCGTTCTTTACTGAAACCCTCGCTCCGGCACATTGACGAATTAACACAAATATTGCGTCGCTATGAAATACTACGGGTTCTATGACATCTGATTCTAAATCGAGTAATTTTTGCTATGGAAACGACAGGATTTTCTTTTGGGATACGAGTATCTCCTTTCCGATGCACTATTCCTTCTTTACTGCATCCCCCGCTCCCTCACATTAACGAATTAGAGCAGAAATTGCGTCGCCATGAAATACTATGGGTTGTATGACTTCTCCTTCTAAATCGAGTCTCGTTTCCATGGGAACGACAGGATTTTCTTTTGGAATACGAATACAACCTTTCCGATGCACTATTCCGTCTTTACTAAATCCCTCGCTCCCTCACGTTGACGAATTACCACAGAAATTGCGTCGCTATGATGTACTATGGGTTCTAAGACTTCTCCTTCTAAATCGAGTCGCGTTTCTATGGAAACGACATGATTTTCGTTTGGGATACGAGCATCTCCTTTCCAATGCACTATTCGTTCTTTACTGCAACCCTCGCTCCTCACATTGACGAATTAACACAGAAATTGCGTCGCTATGATGAACTATGGGTTCTATGACTTCTCCTTCTAAATCGAGTCGCGTTTCTATGGAAACGACATGATTTTCGTTTGGGATACGAGTATCTCCATTCCAATGAACTACCCGTACTTTACTGCAACCCTCGCCCCCTCAAACGACGAATTAACACAGAAATTGCGTCGTTATGAAATACTATGGGTTCTATGACATCTCCACCTAAATCGAGTGACGTTTCAATGGAAACGACACTATTTTCTTTTGGAATACTAGTATCCCCCTTCCCATGCACTATTCCTTCCTTACTGTATACCTGGCACCCTCACATTCACGTATTAACACAGAAATTGCGTCGCTATAGAATACTATAGGTTCTATGACGTCTCCTTCTAAATCGAGTAACGTCTCTATGGAAACGACGGGATTTTCTTTTGGGATACGACTATCTCCTTTCCGATGCACCATTCCTTCTCAACAGCAATCCTCGCTCCCTCTCATTGATTGACGAATTAACACATAACAAGCGTCGCTATGAAATACTATGGGTTCTGTAACACCTCCTTCTAAATCGAGTAATGTTTCTATGGAATCGGGAGAATTTTCTTTTGGGATACGACTATCTCTTTTCCCATGCACTATTCATTCTCAACTGCATCCCTCGCTCCATCACATTCACAATTTAACACAGTAATTGCGTCGCTATGAAATACTATGGGTTCTATTTCATCTCCTTTTAAATCCAGTAACGTTTCTATGGAAACGACACTAATTTCTTTTTGGAAACGAGTATCTCCTTTCCGATGCACTATTCCTCCTTTACTGCATCCCTCACTCCCCCACATTGACGAATTAACACAGAAATTGCGTCGCTATGAAATACTATGGTTTCTATGACAACTTGTCCTACATCGAGTATCGTTTCTATGGAAACGACAAGATTTTCTTCTGGTATACGAGTATCTCCTTTCGATGCACTATTCCGTCTTTACTGCATCCTCGCTCCCTCACATTGATTGACGAATTAACACAAATATAGCGTCGCTATGAAATACTATGGGTTCTATGAAAATTCCTTCTAAATGGAGTATCGTTTCTATGGAAACGACAGGATTTTCTTTTGGGATACGACTATCTTCTTTCCGATGCACAGTTCCTTCTTTCTCGCATCTCTCACTTTGATTGACGAATTAACAAAGATATTGCATCGCTATGAAATACTATGTGTTCTATGACATCTCTTTCTAATTCATGTAACTTTTCTATGGAAACGACAGGATTTTCTTTTGGGATACGATTACCTTGTCTCCATTGCACTATTCCTTCTTTACTGCATCCCTCGCTCCATCACATTGAAGAATTAACACTTAAATTGCGTCGGTATGAAATACAATATGTTCAATGACATCTCCTTCTTTTGGGATACGACTATCTCCTTTCCGATGCACTATTCAATCTATACTGCAACGCTCGCTCCCTCACATTGACGAATTAACACAGAAATTGTGTCGCTATGAAGTACTATGGGTTCTATGATATCTTCTTCTAAATCGAGTAACGTTTCTATGGAAAAGTAAGGATTTTCTTTTGGGATACGAGTATCTCCTTTCCGATGCAATATTCCATCTTTACCGCATCCCTCGCTCACTCACATTGACGAATTAACACAGAAATTGTGTCGCTATGAAGTACTATGGGTTCTATGATATCTTCTTCTAAATCGAGTAACGTTTCTATGGAAAAGTAAGGATTTTCTTTTGGGATACGAGTATCTCCTTTCCGATGCAATATTCCATCTTTACCGTTTCTCTCGCTCCCTCATATTACCGAATGAACACAGTAATTGCGTCGCTATGGAATACTACGTGTTAAATGAATTCTTCTTCTAAATCGTGTTACGTTTCAATGGAAACGACAGGATTTTCTTTTGGGATCCGACCATCTCCTTTCCGACGCACAATTCCTTCTTTACTGCATCTCTCGCTCCCTCACATTGACGAATTAACACAGACATTACGTCGCTATGAAATTCTATGTGTTCTATGATATCTCCTTCTAAATCGAGTAACGTTTTTATGGAAACGATAGGATTTTCTTTTTGCATACGCCTATCTCCTTTCCGATGCACCTTTCCTTCTTTACTGAATCTCTCGCTCCCTCATATTGACGAATTAACACAGAAGTTGCGTCGCTGTGAAATACTACGGGTAAAATGACTTCTCCTTCTATATCGAGTAACGTTTCTACGGAAACGTCAGGATTTTTCTTTTGGGATACAACTGTCTCCTTTCCGATGCACTACTCCTTCTGTACTGCATCCCTCGCTCCCTCACATTGATGAATTAACACAGAAATTGCGACGCTATGACATACTATGCGTTCTATGACTTCTCCTTCTAAATCGAGTAATATTTCTATGGAAACGGGAGGATGTTCTTTTGGGATACGAGTGTCTCCTTTTCGATGCACTATTCCCTCTTTACTGCATCCCTCGCTCCCTCACATTGACGAATTAACACAGAAATTGCGTCGGTATGAAATACTATGTGTTCTATGACCTCTCCTTCTAAATCGAGTCTCGTCTCTTTGGAAACGATAGGATTTTCTTTTGGGATACGACTATCTCCTTTCCGAAGCATTATTCCTTCTTTACTGCATCCCTCGCTCCCTCACATTGAGGAGTTAACACAGAAATTGCCCCGCTGTGAAATACTATGGGTTCAAAGACATCTCCATCTTATTCGAGTAACGTTTCTATGGAAACGACAGGATTTTCTTTTGGGATTCGACTATCTCCTTTCCGATGCACTACTCCTTTTTTACTGCATCCCTCGCACACTCACATTGAAGATTTAACACAGAAATTGCGTCGCAATGAGATACTATGGGTTCTATGACTTTTCCTGCTAAATCGAGTCTTGTTTCTATGGAACCGAAAGGATTCGCTTTTGGGATACGAGTATCTCCTTTCCGATGCACTATTCGATCTTTACTGAAACCCTCACTCCGTCACATTGACGAATTAACGCAGAAATTGTGTCGCTATGATATACTATGGGTTCCATGACATCTCCTGCTAAATCGAGTAACGTTTCTATGGAAACGACTGGATTATCTTTTGGGAAACGAGTACCTTCTTTCCGATGCACTATTCGTCCTTTACTGCAACCCTCACTCCCTCACACTGACGATTTAACACAGAAATTGCGTCGCTATGAAATACTATGGGTTCTATGACTTCTCCTTTTAAATCGAGTCTCGTTTCAATGGAAACAACAGGATTTTCTTTTGGGATACGAGTATCTCCTTTCCGGTGCTCTATTCCTTCTTTACTGCATCCGTCGCTCCCTTACATTGAAGAATTAACACAGAAATTGCGTCGCAATGAAATACTATGGGTTCTATGACTTTTCCTGCTAAATCGAGTCGCGTTTCTATCGAAACGACAGAATCTTCTTTTGGGACACGAGTATCTAATTTCCGATCAACTATTCGATCTTTACTGCAACCCTCGCTCCGTCTAATTCACGAATTAACACAGAAATTGCGTCGCTATGAAATAGTATGGGTTCTATGACTACTCCGTCTAAATCGAGCTACGTTTCTATGGATACGACAGGATTTTCTTTTGGGATACGACTAAATTGTTTCCGATGCACTATTCCTTCTTTACTGCATCCCTCGATCCCTCACATTGACGAATTAACACAGAAATTGCGTCGACATGAAATACTATGGGTTCTATGACTTCTCCTTCTAAATCGAGTCGCGTTTCTATGGAAACGACTTGATTTTCGTTTGGGATACGGGTATCTCCTTTCCAATGCACTATTCGTTCTTTACTGCAACCCTCGCTCCCTCACATTGACGAATTAACACAGAAATTGCGTCGCTGTGATGTACCATGGGTTCTATGACTTCTCCTTCTAAATCGAGTCGCGTTTCTATGGAAACGACGGTACCGGTCTCTTCATTTCTTCTGTCTTCAACATTTATTTTCTTCCTCTGTCTCAAATATAATATTCTTTTTCAGTCGGAGGACTGACAATCATCACTTCCGGGTTATCCACGCTAATAGGTAGCTCGCGAAGTGTGTTCGGTGAACCAAAATCGAGTTCAAAAACTTCGCTCGCTGCGAGGGGCTTTGTAATCTCCCCACGGAAAATTACCCTCCACCACGCAATAATTAATAATGGTCAACCAAATCATCCACATGTATTTAAGTTTGAAAAGTATCTGATCAGATTTTCTAGTAATATATGCGCCGACAGCTCGTCGACGCCAAGGTATTGTTCTAGTACGTTTATTCTTTGGAACAACAGAGGTACAGAAATGTATGCTCCATGGTTATTATAAAGAGAGAGTGGAACAGCTTCTGAAGTATCGGTTGGAAGATTGTCGAATTGCTAAAGGAGATTTATTTACTCTTCTCCGCGCTAAAGCGAGCTAGGAAAGTATGTGCCGCGAGCGTGATAGATAAAGAGAAAGAAAAACCTGTAAAAGAAAATTACACGAGACTTGGAACCAACAGAAAACGGAACATGTACGGAAATGGATTCAATATACAATTTTCCTCAGAAATAAGGTTTGTGACCATTTTATTCTAGAGTGAATGACGAATGAGTTCTCTGTCTGAACCATTGATGATTGTCTGGGCCCTGTAATTAATTGGGAAGTTTCCGCTGTGACGAAGAGAGCCTGCAATCTCTGAGTATTTTTGAAATCGTCCAAAAAGGCTTCGTTCACATCTGACATTTTAGATCTGTCGTAAACTGAACGAATTGTTCTAACGATCGATTTTCCCAACTGAATGCAGCGCTTAATAATAATAACAAATGTAAAGATCTTTTCTCGCAAGCCAGCCGCTGAATATTAAGACGAAGGGCTCCACCAGAGATTCTACTAGGCTGATTTCACGTAAATAATATATTTAAACTGTACACAGATAATGGACAAAGAGAGAGAGAGAGAGAGAGTGAGAGAACCCTCCATTGGCATATTTGTTTCTCTGTCTTTTCACGGATCAGCCTAACTAGAAAACACGAAGCCCTGACTTTATTGTGCCGATTTATGTGTGAGAGGGAAAGAGCGATTAAGGCGACAGATACACTTCCGTACAGACAAAACATCACACCAAGTTAGCGGCAAGCTGCATTCCTATAGACTTTCATCATATACAAAAGCAGAGTAGAATTCATTATAATCCCAAAAGAAACTCCTGTCGTTTCCATATAAAAGTTACTCGATTTTGAAGAAGATGTCGTAGAACCCATAGTATTTCGCAGCGACGCAATTTCTGTGTTAATTCGTCAATGTGAGGTAGCGAGGGATGCAGTAAAGATGGAATAATGCATCAGAAAGGAGATACTCGTATCCCAAAAGAAAATCCTGTCGTTTCCATAGAAACGTTACTCGATTTAGAAGGAGAAGTCATAGAACCAATAGTATTTTAGAGTGACGCAACTTCTGTGTTAATTAGTCAATGTGAGGGAGGGAGGAATGCACTGAAGAAGGAATAGTGCATTGGAAAGGAGATAGTCGTATCCCAAAAGAAAATCCTGTCGTTTCCATATAAAAGTTACTCGATTTAGAAGAAGATGTCGTAGAACCCATAGTATTTCATAGCGACGCAATTTCTATGTTAATTCGTCAATGTGAGGGGGCGAGGAATGCAGTAAAGAAGGAACAGTGCATTGGAAAGGAGATACTCGTATCCCAAAAGAAAGTCCTGTGGTATCCATAGAAACGTTACTCGACTTAGAAGGAGAATTTATGGAACCCATAGTATTTCATAGCGCCGCAATATCTGTGTTAATTCGTGAATGTGGGAGACTGAGGGATGCAGTAAAGGACGAATAGTGCATCGCAAAGGAGATACTCGTATTCCAAAAGGAAATCCATTCGTTTACATAGAAACGTTACTCGATTTAGAAGGAGAAGTCATAGAACCCATAGTATATCACAGCGACGCAATGTCTGTGTTAATTCATCAATGTGAGGGAGCGAGGGATGCAGTAAAGATGGAATAATGCATCAGAAAGGAGATACTCGTATCCCAAAAGAAAATCCTGTTGTTTCCATAGAAACGTTACTCGATTTAGATGGAGATGTAATTGAACCCATAGTACTTCATAGTAACGCAATCTATGTGTTAGTTCGTCAATGTGAGGGAGCGAAGGATGCCGTAAAGAAGGAACAGTGCATCGGAAACAAGATAGCCGTATCCCAAAAGAAAATCCTATCGTCTCCATAGAAACGTTACTCGATTTAGAGGGAGACGTCATAGAACCCATAGTATCTCATAGCGACGCAATATCTGTGTTAATTCGTTAATGTGAGGGAGCGAGGGATAGAGTAAAGAAGGAATAGTGCATCGGAAAGGAGATACTCGTATCCCTAAAGAAAATCCTGTCGTATCCATAGTAACATTACTCGATTTAGAAGATGATGTCATAGAACTCTTAGTATTTCATAGCGACGCACTTTCTGTGTTAATTAGTCAATGTGAGGGAGCGAGGGATGCAGTAAGGAGGGATTAGTGCATGCGAAAGGAGATACTCGTATCCCAAAAGAATATCCGGTCGTTTCCATTGAAATGTTACTCGAATCAGAAGGAGAAGTCATGGCACCCATAGTATTTCATAGAGGTGCAATATCTGTGTTAAATCGTAAGTGGGAGGGAGCGAGGGATGCAGTAAAGAGGGAATAGTGCATCGGAAAGGAGATAGTCGTATCCCAAAAGAAAATACTGTCGCTTCCATAGAAACGTTACTCGATTTAGAAGGAAATGTCATAGAACCCATTGTATTTCATAGCGAAGAAATTTCTGTGTCAATTCGTCAATGTGAGGGAGCAAGGTTAGTAGTAAAGAAGGAATAGTGCATCGGAAAGGAGATACTCGTATCCCAAAAGAAAATCCTGTCGTTTTCATAGAAACGTTACTCGATCTAGACGGAGATATCTTAGAACCCAAAGTAATTCATAGCGACGCTATTTCTGTGTTAATTCGTCAGATTGAGGGAGCGAAGGATGCAGTAAAGAAGGAATAGTGCATCGGAAAGGAGATGCTCGTAGTCCAAAAGAAAATCCTATCGTTTCCATAGAAACGATACTCGATTTGGATGGAGATGTCATTTAACCAATTGTACTTCATAGCGACGCAATTTATGTGTTAGTTCGTCAATGTGAGGGAGCGAGGGGTGCAGTAAAGAAGGAATAGTGCATCGGAACGGAGATACTCGTAACCCAAAAGAAAATCCTATCGTTTCCATAGAAACGTTACTTGATTTAGAAGGGATGTCATAGAACCCATAGTATTTCATAGCGACGCATTTTCTGTGTTTATTCGTCAATGTGAGGGAGCAAGGGATGCAGTAAAGAAGGAATAGTGCTTCGGAAAGGCGATTCGCGTATTCCAAAAGAAAATCTTGCCGCTCCCATAGAAACATTACTCGATTTAGAAGGACATGTCATAGAACACATATTATTTCATAGCGACGTAACGTCTGTGTTAATTCGTCAATGTGAGGGAGCGAGGGACGCAGTAAAGAAGGAATAGTGCATCGGAATGGAGGTACTCGTATCCGAAAAAAAAATCCTGTCGTCTCCATAGAGACATTACTCGTTTTAGAAGGATATGTCATAGAACCCATAGTATTTCATAGCGACGCACTTTCTGTGTTAATTAGTCGATGTGAGGGAGCGAGGGATGCAGTAAAGAAGGAATAGTGCATGCGAAAGGAGATACTCGTATCCCAACAGAAAATCCTGTCGTTTCCATAGAAATGTTACTCGATTTAGAAGGAGAAGTCATAGAACACATAGTATATCATAGCGCCGCAAGTTCTGTATTAATTCGACAATGTGAGGGAGCGAGGGATGCAGTAAGGAAGGAATAGTGCATCGGAAAGGAGATACTCGCATCCCAAAAGAAAATCCTGTCGTTTCCATAGAAACGTTACCCGATTTACAAGGGATGTCATAGAACGCATGGTATTTCATAGCGACGCAATTTTTGTGTTAATTCGAAAATGTGAGGGAGCGAGGGATGCCGTAAAGTAGGAATAGTGCATCGGAAAGGAGATACCCGTATCTCAAGAGAAAATCCTGTCGTTTCTATAGAAACGTTACTCGGTTTAGAAGGAGAAGTCATAGAACCCATAGTATTTCATAGCGGTGCAATAAATGTGTTAATTAGTAAATGGGAGTGAGCCAGGGATGCAGTAAATAAGGAATAGTGCATAGGAAAGGAGATAGTCGTATCCCAAAAGAAAATCCTGTCGTTTCCATATAAACGTTACTCGATTTAGAAGGGATGTCATAGAACGCATGGTATTTCATAGCGACGCAATTTTTGTGTTAATTCGACAATGTGAGGGAGCGAGGGATGCCGTAAAGTAGGAATAGTGCATCGGAAAGGAGATACCCGGAGTGAGCGAGGGATGCAGTAAATAAGGAATAGTGCATCAGAAAGGAGATGTTCGTATCCCAAAAGAAAATCCTATCGTTTCCATAGAAACGTTACTCGATTTAGAGGGGATGACATAGAACCCATTGTATTTCATAGCGAAGCAATTTCTGTGTTAATTCGTCACTGTGAGGGAGCGAGGAATGCCGTAAAGTAGGAATAGTGCATCGGAAAAGAGACACTCGTATGTCAAAAGAAAATCGTGTGGTTTCCATAGAAACGTTACTCGATTTAGACGCAGATGTCATTGAGCCCATAGTACTTCATAGCGACGCAATTTCTGTGTTAGTGCGTCAATGTGAGGGAGCGAGGGATGCAGTGAAGTAGGAATAGTGCATCGGAAAGGAGATAGCCGTATCTTAGAAGAAAATCGTGTCGTTTCCATAGAAACGCTACTCGACTTAAGAGGAGAAGTCATAGAACCCATAGTATTTCATAGCGAAGCAATTTCTGTGTCAATTCGTCAATGTGAGGGGGCGAGGGATGCAGTAAAGAAGGAACAGTGCATTGGAAAGGAGATACTCGTATCCCAAAAGAAAATCCTGTCGTATCCATAGAAACGTTACTCGATTTAGAAAGAGAATTTATAGAACCCATAGTATTTCATAGCGCCGCAATATCTTTGTTAATTCGCGAATGTGAGGGATTGAGGGATGCAGTAAACGTCGAATAGTGCATCGGAAAGGAGATACTCGTATTCCAAACGGAAATCCATTCGTTTACATAGAAACGCTACTCGATTTAGAAGGAGAAGTCATAGAACCCATAGTATATCATAGCGATGTAATTTCTGTGTTAATTCGTCAATGTGAGGGAGCGAGGGATGCAGTAAAGAAGGAATAGTGCATCAGAAGGGAGATACTCGTAAATCAAAAGAAAATCCTGTCGTTTCCATAGAAACGTTACTCGATTTAGACGGAGATGTCTTAGAACCCATAGTATTTCATAGCGACGCAATTTCTGTGTTAATTCGTCAATGTGAGGGAGCGAGGGATGCAGTCAAGAAGGAATATTGCATCAGAAAGGAGATACTCGTATCCCAAAAGAAAATCCTGTCGATTCCATAGAAACGTTACTCGATCTAGACGGAGTTGTCTTAGAACCCATAGTAATTCATAGCGACGCTGTATCTGTGTTAATTCGTCAGTTTGAGGGAGCGAGGGATGCAGTAAAGAAGGAATAGTGCTTCGGAAAGGCGATACTCGTATTCCAAAAGAAAATCTTGCCGTTCCCATAGAAACATTACTCGATTTAGAAGGACATGTCATAGAACACATATTATTTCATAGCGACGTAACTTCTGTGTTAATTCGTCAATGTGAGGGAGCGAGGGACGCAGTAAAGAAGGTATAGTGCATCGGAATGGAGGTACTCGTATCCCCAAAAAAAAACCTGTCGTTTCCATAGAGACATTACTGGTTTTAGGAGGAGATGTCATAGAACCCATAGTATTTCATAGCGACGCACATTCTGCGTTAATTAGTCGATGTGACGGAGCGAGGGATGCAGTAAAGAAGGAATAGTGCATGCGAAAGGAGATACTCGTATCCCAACAGAAAATCCTGTCGTTTCCTTAGAAATGTTACTCGATTTAGAAGGAGAAGTCATAGAACACATAGTATATCATAGCGCCGCAATTTCTGTGTTAATTCGTCATTGTCAGGGAGGGAGGGATGCAGTAAGGAAGGAATAGTGCATCGGAAAGAAGTTACTCGCATCCCAAAAGAAAATCCTGTCGTTTCCATAGAAACGTTACCCGATTTAGAAGGGATGTCATAGAACCCACGGTATTTCATAGCGACGCAATTTTTGTATTAATTCAACAAGGTTAGGGAGCGAGGGATGCCGTAATGTAGGAATAGTGCATCGGAAAGGAGACCCCCGGAACTCAAGAGAAAATCCTGTCGTTTCTATAGAAACGTTACTCGGTTTAGAAGGAGAAGACATAGAACCCATAGTATTTCATTGCGATGCAATAACTGTGTTAATTCGTAAATGGGGGGGAGGGAGGGATGCAGTAAAGAAGGAATATTGCATCAGAAAGGAGATACTCGTATCCCAAAAGAAAATCCTGTTGTTTCCATAGAAACGTTACTCGATTTAGATGGAGATGTCATTTAACCCATTGTACTTCATAGCGGCGCAATTTATGTGTTAGTTCGTCTATGTGAGGGAGCGAGGGGTGCAGTAAAGAAGGAATAGTGCATCGGAACGGAGATACTCGTAACTCAAAAGGAAATTCTATCGTTTCCATAGAAACGTTACTCGATTTAGAAGGGATGTCATAGAACCCATAGTATTTCATAGCGACGCAATTTCTGTGTTAATTCGTCAATGTGAGGGAGCGAGGGATGCAGTAAAGAAGGAATAGTGCATCGGAAAGGCGATACTTGTATTCCAAAAGAAAATCTTGCCGTTCCCATAGAAACATTACTCGATTTAGAAGGACATGTCATAGAACACATAGTATTTCATAGCGACGTAACTTCTGTGTTAATTCGTCAATGTGAGGGAGCGAGGGACCCAGTAAAGAAGGAATAGTGCATCGGAATGGAGGTACTCGTATCCCAAAAAGAAAAATTCTGTCGTTTCCATAGATACATTACTCGTTTTAGAAGAAGATGTCATAGAACCCATAGTATTTCATAGCGACGCACTTTCTGTGTTAATTAGTCGATGTGAAGGTTGAGGGATGCAGTAAAGAAGGAATAGTGCATGC
Organism: Schistocerca americana; assembly: GCF_021461395.2. Classification (NCBI taxonomy): domain Eukaryota; kingdom Metazoa; phylum Arthropoda; class Insecta; order Orthoptera; family Acrididae; genus Schistocerca; species Schistocerca americana. Next base: position 721,234,727 of record NC_060123.1, read on the forward strand.
GAAATGAGATACTCGTATCCCTACAAAAAATCCTGTCGTATCCATAGAAACGTTACCCGATTTAGAAGGGATGTTATAGAACCCATAGTATTTCATAGAGACGCAATTTATGTGTTAATTAGTCAAATTGAGTGAGCGAGGGATGCAGTAAAGAAGGATTAGTGCATGTGAATTTACAAGGAGAATTTATAGAACCCATAGGATATCATAGCGACGCAATGTCTGTGTTAATTCGTTAATGTGAGGGAGCGAGTGATAGAGTAAAGAAGGAATAGTGCATCGGAAAGGAGATACTCGTATATCAAATGAAAATCCTGTTGTTTCCATAGAAACGTTACTCGATTAAGAAGGAGATGTCACTGAACCCATAGTTTTTCATAGCGACGCAATCTATGTGTTAGTTCGTGAATGTGAGGGAGCGAAGGATGCAGTGAAGAAGGAATAGTGCATAGGAAAGGAGATACCCGTATCCCAAAAGAAAATCCAGTCGTTTCCATAGAAACGTCACTCGATTTAGAAGGATAAGTTATAGAACCCATAGTATTTCATAGCGCGCAATTTCAGTGTTAATTCGTCAATGTGAGGGAGCGAGGGACGCAGTAAAGAACTAATAGTGCATCGGATAGGAGGTACTCGTATCCCAAAAGAAAATACTGTCGTTTCCATAGTAACATTACTCGATTTAGAAGATAATGTCATAGAACTCATAGTATTTCATAGCGACGCAATTTATGTGTTAATTAGTCAAATTGAGTGAGCGAGGGATGCAGTAAAGAAGGATTAGTGCATGCGAAAGGAGATACTCGTATCCCCAAAGAAAATCCTGTCGTTTCCATTGAATTATTACTCGATTTTGAAGGAGAAGTCATAGAACACATAGTATATAAAAGCGCCGCAATGTCTGTGTTAATTCGTCAATGTGAGGGAGCGAGGGATGCAGTAATGTAGGAATAGTGCATCGGAAAGGCGATACTCGTATTCCAAAAGAAAATCTTGCCGTTCCCATAGAAACATTACTCGATTTAGAAGGACATGTCATAGAACACATAGTATTTCATAGCGACGTAACTTCTGTGTTAATTCGTCAATGTGAGGGAGCGAGGAATGCCGTACAGTAGGAATTGTGAATCGGAAAGGAGATACTCGTATGTCAAAGAAAATTCTGTTGTTTCCATAGAAACGTTACTCGATTTAGAACGAGATGTCATTGAACCCATAGTACTTCATTGCGTCGCAATATCTGTGTTAGTTCGTCAATGTGAGGGAGCGAGGGATGCAGTAAAGTAGGTTTAGTGCATCGGAAAGGAGATAGCCGTATCCCAACAGAAAATCCTGTCGTTTCCATAGAAACGTTACTCGATTTAGAGGGAGACGTCATAGAACCCATAGTATCTCATAGCGACACAAATCTGTGTTAATTCGTTAATGTGACGGAGCGAGGGATAGAGTAAAGAAGGAATAGTGCATCGGAAAGGAGATACTCGTATCCAAAAAGAAAATCCTGTCGTTTCCACAGAAACGTCACTCGATTTAGAAGGAAATGTCATAGAACCCATACTATATCATAGCGACGCAATTTCTGTGTTAATTTGCCAATGTGAGGGAGCGAGGAATGCAATAAAGAAGGAATATTGCATCGGAGAGGCGATACTCGTATCCCAAAAGAAAATCCTGTCGTTTCCATAGAAACGTTACTCGATTTAGAAGTAAAAGTTATAGAACCCATAGTATTTCATAGCGCCACTATTTCTGTGTTAATTCGTCAATGTGAGGGAGCGAGGGACGCAGTAAAGAAGGAATAGTGCATCGGAAAGGAGGTACACGCATCCAAAAAGAATATCCTGTCGTATCCATAGTAACATTACTCGATTTTGAAGATGAGGTCATAGAACTCATAGTATATAATAGCGCCGCAATTTCTGTGTTAATTCGTCAATGTGAGGGACCGAGGGATGCCGTAAAGTAGGAATAGTGCATCGGAAAGGAGATACCCATATCTCAAAAGAAAATCCTGTCGTTTCTGTAGAACCGTTACTCGGTTTAGAAGGAGAAGTCATAGCACCCATAGTATTTCATAGAGGTGCAATATCTCTGTTAAATCGTAAATGGGAGGGAGCGAGGGATGCAGTAAAGAAGGAATAGTGCATCGGAACGGAGATAGTCGTATCCCAAAAGAAAATACTGTCGTTTCCATAGAAACGTTACTCGATTTAGAAGGAGAAGTCATAGAACTCATTGTATTTCATAGCGAAGCAATTTCTGTGTTAATTCGTCAATGTAAGGGAGCGAGGGATGCAGTAAAGAAGGAATAGTGCATCGGAAAGGCGATACTCGTATTCCAAAAGAAAATCTTGCCGTTCCCATAGAAACATTACTCGATTTAGAAGGACATGTCATAGAACACATAGTATTTCATAGCGACGTAACTTCTGTGTTAATTCGTCAATGTGAGGGAGCGAGGGACGCAGTAAAGAAGGAATAGTGCATGCGAAAGGAGATACTCGTTTCCCAACAGAAAATCCTGTCGTTTCCTTAGAAATGTTACTCGATTTAGAAGGAGAAGTCATAAAACACATAGAATATCATGGCGCCGCAATTTCTGTGTTAATTCGTCAATGTGAGGGAGCGAGGGATGCAGCAAGGAAGGAATAGTGCATCGGAAAGGAGATACTCGCATCCCAAAAGAAAATCCTGTCGTTTTCATAGAAACGTTACCCGATTTAAAAGGGATGTCATAGAACCCATGGTATTTCATAGCGAAGCAATTTTTGTGTTATTTCAACAAGGTGAGGGAGCGAGGGATGCCGTAATGTAGGAATAGTGCATCGGAAAGGAGATACCCGGATCTCAAAGAAAATCCTGTCGTTTCAATAGAAACGTTACTCGGTTTAGACGGAGAAGACATAGAACCCATAGTATTTCATAGCGACGCTCTTTCTGTGCTAATTAGTCAATGTGAGGGGGCGATGGATGCAGTAAAGAAGGATTAGTGCATGCGAAAGGTGATGCTCGTATCCCAAAGAATATCCCGTCGTTTCCATTGAAATGTTACTCGATTTAGAAGGAGAAGTCATAGAACACATAGTATATAATAGCACCGCAATTTCTGTGTTAATTCTTCAATGTGAGGGACCGAGGGATGCCGTAAAGTGGGAATAGTGCATCGGAAAGGAGATACCCGTATCTCAAAAGAAAATCCTGTCGTTTACGTAGAAACGTTATTCGAATTAAAAGGAGAAGTCATAGAACCCATAGTGTTTCATAGCGAAGCAAATTCAGTGTTAATTCGTCAATGTGAGGGAGCGAGGTTTGCAGTAAAGAAGGAATAGTGCATCGGAAAGGAGATGCTCGTATCGCAAAGGAAAATCCTGTTGTTTCCATAGAAACGTTACTCGATTTAGATGGAGATGTCATTTAACCCATTGTACTTCATAGCGACGCAATTTATGTGTTAGTTCGTCAATGTGAGGGAGCGAGGGATGCCGTAAAGTATGAATAGTGTATCGGAACGGAGATAGCCGGATCTCAAAAGAAAATCCTGTCGTTTCTATAGAAACGTTACTCGGTTTAGAAGGAGAAGACATAGAACCCATAGTATTTCATAGGGATGCAATATCTGAGTTAATTCGTAAATGGGAATGAGCGAGGAATGCAGTAAAGAAGGAATAGTGCATCGGAAAGGAGATAGTCGAATCCCAAAAGAAAATCCTGTCGTGTCCGTTGAAACGTTATTAGATTTAAGAGGAGAAGCCATAGAAGCCATAGTATTTCAAAGCGAAGCAATTTCTGTGTTAATTCGTCAATGTGAGGGAGCGAGGGTTGCAGTAAGAAGCAATAGTGCATCGGAAAGGAGATACTCGCAACCCAAAAGAAAATCCTACCGTTTCCATAGAAACGTTACTCGATTTAGAAGGGATGTCTAAGAACACATAGTATTTCATAGCGACGTAATTTCTGTGTTAATTCGTCAATGTGAGGGAGCAAGGGACGCAGTAAAAGAGGAATAGTGCATCGGAATTTAGGTACTCGTATCCCAAACGAAAATCCTGTCGTTTCCATAGAAACTTTACTCGATTTAGAACGGATGTCATAAAGCGCATGGTATTTCATAGCGACGCAATTTTTGTGTTAATTCGACAATGTGAGGGAGTGAGGGATGCCGTAAAGTAAAAATAGTGCATCGGAAAGGAGATACCCGTATCTCAAAAGAAAATCCTGTCGTTTCTATAGAAACGTTACTCTGTTTAGAAGGAGAAGTCATAGAACCCATAGTATTTCATAGCGGTAGAATATCTGTGTTAATTCGTAAATGGGAGGGAGCGAGGGATGCAGTAAATAAGGAATAGTGCATAGGAAAGGAGATAGTCGTATCCCAAAAGAAAATCCTGTCGTTTCCATAGAAACGTCACTCGATTTAGAAGGAAAAGTGTAGAACCCATAGTATTTCGTAGCGCGCAATTTCTGTGTTAATTCGTCAATGTGAGGGAGCGAGGGACGCACTAAAGAAGGAATAGTGCATCGGAGAGGAGGTACTCGTATCCCAAAAGAAAATACTGTCGTTTCCATAGTAACATTACTCGATTTAGAAGATAATGTCATAGAACTCATAGTATTTCATAGCGACGCCCTTTCTGTGTTAATTAGTCAATGTGAGGGAGCGAGAGATGCAGTAAAGAAGGATTAGTGCATGCGAAAGGAGGTACTCGTATCCCAAAAGAAAATCCTGTCGTTTCCATTGAATTATTACTCGATTTAGAAGGAGAAGTCATAGAACACATAGTATATAATAGCGCCGCACTTTCTGTGTTCATTTGTCAATGTGATGGGAGCGAGGGATGCAGTAAAGTAGGAATAGTGCTTCGGAAATGAGATAGTCGTATCGCAAAAGAAAATCCTGTCGATTCCATGGAAACGTTACTCGATTTAGAAGGGATGTTATAGAACCCATAGTATTTCATAGCGACGCAATTTTTGTGTTAATTCGTCAATGTGAGGGAGAGAGGGATGCCGTACAGTAGGAATTGTGCATCGGAAAGGAGATACTCGTATGTCAAGGAAAATCCTGTTGTTTCCATAGAAACGTTACTCGATTTAGAAGGAGATGTCATTGAACCCATAGTACTTCATTGCGACGCAATTTCTGTGTAACTTCGTCATTGTGAGGGAGCGAGGGATGCAGTAAAGTAGGATTAGTGCATCGGAAAGGAGATAGCCGCATCCCAACAGAAAATCCTGTCGTCTCCATAGTAACATTACTCGATTTAGAAGATGATGTCATAGAACTCATAGTATTTCATAGCGACGCAATTTCTGTGCTAATTCGTCAATGTGAGGGAGCGAAGGATGCAGTACAGATGGAATAGTGCATCGGAAAGGAGGTACACGTATCCCAAAAGAAAATCTTGTCGTTTCCATAGAAACGTCACTCGATTTAGAAGAAAATGTCATAGAACGCATACTATATCATAGCGACGCAACTTATGTGATAATTCGCCAATGCGAGGGAGCGACGGATGCAGTAAAGCAGCAATTGTGCTTCGGAGAGGCGATACTCGTATCCCAAAGGGAAATCCTGTCGTTTCCATAGAAACGTTACTCGATTTAGAAGGAAAAGTTATAGAACCCATAGTATTTCATAGCGCCACAATTTCTGTGTTAATTCGCCAATGTGAGGGAGCCAGGGACGCAGTAAAGAAGGAATAGAGCATCGGATAGGAGGTACTCGTATCCCAAAAGAAAATACTGTCGTCTCCATAGTAACATTACTCGATTTAGAAGATAATGTCATAGAACCCATAGAATTTAATAGCGACGCAATTCCTGTGTTAATTCGTCAATGTGAGGGAGCGAGGGATGCTGTAAAGAAGGAATAGTGCTTCGGAAAGGCGATACTCGTATCCCAAAAGAAAATCCTGTCGTTTCCATAGAAACGTAACTCGATTAAGAAGGAAAAGTTCCAAAATTCATAGTATTTCATAGCGCCGCAATTACTGTGTTAATTCGTCAATGTGAGGGAGCGAGGGATGCAGTAAAGAAGGAATAGTGCATGCGAAAGGAGATACTCGTATACCAAAAGAAAATCCTGTCGTTTACATAGAAACGTTACTCGATATAGAAAGAGAAGTCATAGAACACATAGTATTACATAGTGACGCAATTTCTGTGTTAATTCGTCAATGTGAGGGAGCGAGGGATGCAGTAAAGAAGGAATAGTGCTTCGGAAAGGCGATACTCGTATCCCGAAAGAAAATCCCGTCGTTTCCATAGAAACATTACTGGATTTAGAGGGACATGTCATCATGTCATAGGACCCATAGTATTTCATAGCGACGCAAGATCAGTGTTAATTCGTCAATGTGAGGGAGCGAGGGATGCAGTTAAGCAGGAATAGTGCACCGGAAAGGAGACACTCGTATCGCAAAAGGAAATCCTGTCGTTTCCATAGAAACGTTACTCGATTTAGAAGGGATGTTATAGAACACATAGATTTCGTAGCGACGCAATTTTTGTGTTAATTTGTCAATGTGAGGGAGCGAAGGATGCCGTAAAGTAGGAATAGTGCATCTGAAAGAAGATACTCGTATGTCAAAAGAAAATCGGGTGGTTTCCATAGAAACGTTACTCCATCTAGAAGGAGATGTCATAGAACACATAGTATTTCATAGCGACGCAATTTCTGTGTTCATTCGTCAGTGTGAGGGAGCGAGGGATGCAGTAATGAAGGAATAGGGCATCGGAAAGGAGATACTCGTAACCCAAAAGAAAATCCTGTCGTTTCCATAGAGACATTACTTAATTTGGACGGAGATGTCATAGAACCCATAGTATTTCATAGCGACGCACTTTCTGTGTTAATTAGTTAATGTGAGGGAGCGAGGGATGCAGTAAAGAAGGAATAGTGCATGCGGAAGGAGATACTCGTATCCCAAAAGAAAATCCTGTCGTTTCCATAGAAATGTTACTCGATTTAGAAGAAGTCATAGTGCTGTGGAATGCAGAAAAAAACAGCAAATTGGCGCTCATAGGAAGAAGAATAAGACCAAAAATGTAACAGGAGCGTAATATATAAGAAACTGTCTACGCAACCTGCCACTGATGATGCCTTGCAGAAAATAAAGGCGAAACGCGTATGGCACTAAAATTGTGTTTTATTCAGTTGCTGTCAGACGGTCCATAAGTGAAAATCATCAACACACCGAAGTCATAGAGCACATAGTATATCATAGCGCCGCAATATCTGTGTTAATCCGTCAATATGAGGGACTGAGGGTTGCAGAAAAGAAGGAATAGTGCATCAGAAAGGAGATACCCGTATCTCAAAAGAAAATCCTGTCGTTTCTACAGAAACGTTACTCGGTTTAGAAGGAGAAGTCATAGAACCCATAGTATTTCATAGCGATGCAATATATGTGTTAATTCGTAAATGGGAGGGAGCGAAGGATGAAGTAAATAAGGAATAGTGCATCGGAAAGGAGATACTCGTATCCCAAAAGAATTCCACTCGTTTCCATAGAAACGTTACTCGATTTAGCAGGGATGTCATAGAACCCATGGTATTTCATAGCGACGCAATTTTTGAGTTAATTCGTCAATGTGAGGGAGCGAGGGACGCAGTAAAGAAAGTATAGTGCATCGGAATGGAGGTGCTCGTATCCCAAAAGAAAATCCTGTCCTTTCCATATAGATACTACTCGATTTAGAAGGAGATGTCATAGAACCCATAGTATTTCGTAGCGACGCTCTTTCTGTGTTAATTAGTCAATGTGAGGGAGCGAGGGATGCAGTAAAGAAGGAATAGTGCATCGGAAAGGAGATACTCGTATCCCAAAAGAAATTCCACTCGTTTCCATAGAAACGTTACTCGATTTAGCAGGGATGTCATAGAACCCATGGTATTTCATAGCGACGCAATTTTTGAGTTAATTCGACAATGTGAGGGAGCGAGGGATGCCGTGAGGTACGAATAGTGTATCGGAAAAGAGATACACGTATCTCAAAAGAAAATTCTGTCGTTTCTATAGAAACGTTTCTCGGTTTAGGAGGAGGAGTCATAGAACCCATAGTATTTCATAGCGATGCAATATCTGTGCTAATTCGTAAATGGGAGGGAGCGAGGGATGCAGTAAATAAGGAATAGTGCATAGGAAAGGAGATAGTCGTATCCCACATGAAAATCCTGTCGTTTCCATAGAAACGTTACTCGATTTAAGAGGAGAAGTCATAGAACCCATAGTATTTCATAGCGAAGCAATTTCTGTGTCAATTCGTGAATGTGGGGGAGCGAGGGATGCAGAAAAGAAGGAATAGTGCATCGGAAACGAGATACTCGTATCCCAAAAGAAAATCCTGTCGTTTCCATAGAGACTTAACTCGACCTAGACGGAGTTCTCTTAGAACCCATAGTAATTCATAACGGCCCAATTTCTGTGTTAATTCGTCAATGTTGGGGAGCGAGGGATGCAGTAAAGTAGGAATAGTGCATCGGAAAGGAGATGCTCGTATCTCAAAAGAAAATCCTGTCGTTTCCATAGAAACGTTACTCGATTTAGACGGGATGTCATAGATCGCATGGTATTTCATAGCGACGCAATTTTTGTGTTAATTCGACAATGTGAGGGAGCGAGGGATGCCGTAAAGTAGGAATAGTACATCAGAAATTAGATACTCGTATCCCAAAAGGAACTCTTGTCGTTTCCATAGAAACGTTACTCGATTAAGAAGGAGATGGCATAGAACGCATAGTATTTCATAGCGACGCAGATTCTGTGTTAATTCGTCAATTTGAGGGAGCGAGGGATGCAGTAAAGAAGGAATAGTGCATTGGAAAGGAGATACTCGTATCCCAAAAGAAAATCCTGTCGTTTCCATAGAAACGTTACTCGATTTAAGAGGAGAAGTCATAGAACCCATAGTATTTCAGAGCGACGCACTTTCTGTGTTGATTAGTCAATGTGAGGGAGTGAGGGATGCAGTAAAGAAGGGATAGTGCATGTGAAAGGAGATACTCGCATCCCAAAAGAAAATTCTGTCGTTTCCATAGAAATGTTACTAGATTTAGAAGGAGAAGTCATAGAACACCTAGTATAACATAGCTCCGCAATGTCTGTGTTAATTCGTCAATATGAGGGACCGAGGGATGCAGTAAAGAAGGAATAGTGCATCAGAAAGCAGATACTCGTATCCCAAAAGAAAATCCTGTCGTTTCCATAGAAACGTTACTCGATTTAGACGGAGATGTCTTAGAACCGATAGTATATCATAGCGACGCAATTTCTGTGTTAATTCGTCAATGTGAGGGAGCGAGGGATGCAGTAAAAAAGGAATAGTGCATCGGAAAGGAGATACTCGTATCCCAAAAGAAAATTCTGTCGTTTCCATAGAAACGTTACTCGATTTAGCAGGGATGTCATTGAACCCATGGTATTTCATAGCGACGCAATTTTTGTGTTAATTCGTCAATGTGAGGGAGCGAGGGATGCCGTAAAGTAGGAATAGTGCATCAGAAATGAGATACTCGTATCCCAAAAGGAACTCTTGTCGTTTCCATAGAAACGTTACTCGATTAAGAAGGAGGTGGCATAGAACGCATAGTATTTCATAGCGACTCAGATTCTGTGATAATTCGTCAATTTGAGGGAGCAAGGGACGCAGTACAGAAGGAATACTGCACCGCAAAGGTGATACTCCTATCCCAAAAGAAAATCATGTCGTTCCCATAAAACGTTGCTCGATTTAGTAGGAGATGTCATTGACACCGTAGTATTTCATAGCGACGCAATTTCTGTGTTAATTCGTCAATGTGAGGGAGCGAGGGATGCCGTAAAGTAGGAATACTGCATCGGAAAGGTCGTATCCCAAAAGAAAATCCAGTCGTTTCCATAGAAACGTTTCTCGAATTAGAAAGAGATGTTATAAAACCCATAGTATTTCATAGCGACGCTATTTCTGTGTTAATTCGTCAATGTGAGGGAGTGAGGGATGCCGTAAAGTAGGAATGGTGCATCGTAAAGGAAATACTCGTATCTCAAAATTAAATCCTGTCGTTTCCATAGAAAAGCTACTCTGTTTAGAAGGAGAAGTCATAGAACCAATAGTATATCATTGCGATCCAATTTCTGTGTTAATTCGTCAATGTGAGGGAGCGCGGAACGCAGTACAGAAGGAATAGTGCATTGGAAAAGAGATACTCGAACACCCAAAAGAAAATCCAGTCGTCTCCATTGCAACATTACTCGATTTAGAGGGTGATGTCATAGAATCCATAGTATTAAATAGCGACGCAATTTCTGTGTTAATTCGTCAGTGTGAGGGAGCGAGGGATGCAGTAAAGAAGGAATAGTGCATCAGAAATTAGATACTCCTATCCCAAAAAAAAATCCTGTCGTTTCCATAGAAACGTTACTCGATTTAGAAGGAGATGTCATAGAACCCATAGTATTTCATAGCGACGCAAATTCTGTGTTAATTCGTCAATGTGAGAGAGCGACGTATGCAGTAAAGGAGGAATAGTGCATCGGAAATGAGATACTCGTAACCCAAATGAAAATTCTATCGTTTCCATAGAAACATTACTCGATTTAGAGGGAGATGTCATAGAACCTATTGTATTTCATAGCGACGCTGATTCTGTGTTAATTCGTCAATGTGAGGGAGCGAGGGATGCAGTAAAAAAGGAATAGTGCATCGGAAAGGAGATAGTTGCATCCCAAAAGAAAATCCTGTCGTTTCCATAGAAACGTTACTCGATTTAGATGGAGAAGTCATAGAATGCATTGTACTTCATAGCGACGCAATTTCTGTGTTAATTCATCAATCTGAGGGAGTGAGGGATGCAGTAAAGGAGGAATAGAGCATCGGAAAGGAGGTAGTCGTATCCCACAAGAAAATCCTGTTGTTTCCATAGTAACGTTACTCGAATTAGAAGGAGAAGTCATAGAACTCATAGTATTACATAGCGACGCAATGTCTGTGTTAATTCGTCAACGGAGGGAGCGAGGAATGCAGTAAAGAAGAAATAGTGCATCGGAAAGGAGATACTTGTATCCCAAAAGAAAGTCCAGTCGTTTCCATAGAAACGTTACTCGAGTTGGAAGGGATGTCATAGAACGAATTGTATTTCATAGCGACGCAATACTTGTGTTAATTCGTCAATGCGAAGGAGCGACTGTTGCAGTAAAGAGGGAATTGTGCATCAGAAAGGAGTTACTCGTATCCCAAAAGAAAATTCTCTTGTTTCCATAGAAACGAATCTCGATTTAGAAGGAGATGTCATAGAACCCATAGTATTTCATAGCGACGCAATTTCTGTGTTAATTCGTCAATGTGCGAGAGCGAGGTATGCATTAAAGAAGGAATAGTGCATCGGAAAGGAGATAGTCGTATCCCAAAAGAAAATCCTGTCGTTTCCGTAGAAACGTTACTCGATTTAGAAGGAAAAGTTATAGAACCCATAGTATATCATAGCGCCGAAATTTCTGTGTTAATTCGTCAATGTGAGGGAGCGAGTGTTGGAGAAAAGAAGGAATAGCGCATCGGAAAGGAGATACTCTTATCCCGAAAGAAAATCGTGTCGTTTCTATGGAAACGTTACTCGATTTAGAAGGAAAAGTTCTAGAACCCATAGTATTTAATAGCCCGGCAAAGTCTGTGTAAATTCATCAATGTAAGGGGGAGAGGGACGCAGTAAAGAAGGACTAGTGCTTCGGAAAGGAGGTATACGTATCCCAAAAGAGAATTCTGTTGTTTCCATTGAAATGTTACTCGATTTAGAAGGAAATCTCATAGAACCCATAGTATTTCGTAGCGACGCAAGTTCTGTGTTAATTCGTCAATGTGAGGGAGCGAGTGGGGCAGTAAAGAAGGAGTAGTGCATCGGAAAGGAGATACTCGTATCCCAAACGAAAATCCTGTCGTTTCCATAGAAACGTTACTCGATTTAGAAGGATATGTCATTGAACCCATTGTATTTCATAGCAACGCAATTTCTGTGATGATTCGTCAATGTAAGGGAGCGAGGGATGCCGTAAAGTAGGAACGGTGCATCGGAAAGGAGATACTCGTAACTCATAAGAAAATTCTGCCGACTCCATAGAAACGTTACTCTGTTTAGAAGGAAAAGTCATAGTACCAATAGTATTTCATAGCGATGCAATTTCTGTGTTAATTCGTATATTTGAGGGAGCGAGGGACGCAGTAGAGGAGGAATAGTGCATCGGGAAGTAGATACTCGTACACCTAAAAGAAAAACCAGTCGTTTTGATTGAAACGTTACTCGATTTAGAAGGAGATGTTATAGAACCCATAGAATTTCATAGCGACGCAATTTCTGTGTTAATTCGTCAATGTGAGGGAGCGAGGGATGCTGTAAAGAAGGAATCGTGCATCGGAAAATAGATACTCGTATTCCCAAAGAAAATCCTTTCGTTTCCATAGAAACGTTACTCGATTTAGAAGTAAATGTCATAGAGCCCATAGGATTTCATAGCGACGCAATTTCTGTGTTGATTCTTCAATGTGAGGGAGCGAGAAATGCACTAAAGAAGGAATAGCGCATCGAAAAGCAGATACTCGTATCCCGAAACAGACTCCTGTTGTTTACACAGAAACATTACTCGATTTTGAGGGAGATGTCATAGAGCCAATAGTATTTCATAGCGACGCACTCTCTGTGTTAATTCGTCAATGTGAGGGAGCGAGAGATGCAGTAAAGAAGGAATAGTGCATCGAAAATGAGATACCCGTATCCCGAAAGAAATTCCTGTCGTTTCCATAGAAACGTTACTCGATTTGGAAGGTAAAGTTATAGAACCCATAGTATTTCATAGCCCCTAGAATTCTGTGTTAATTCGTCAATGTAAGGGGGAGAGGGACGTAGTAAAGAAGGAATAGTGCATCGGAAAGGTGGTACTCGTATCCCAAAAGAAAATTCTATCGTTTCCATTGAAACATTACTCGATTTAGAAGGAGATGTCATAGAACACATAGTATTTCATAGCGACGCAAAGTCTGTGTTAATTCGTCAATGTGAGGGAGCGAGGGATGCAGTAAAGAAGGAATAGTGAATCGGAAAGGAGATACACGTATCGTAAAGGAAAATCCTGTCGTTTCCAAATAAACGTCACTCGATATAGAACGAAAAGTCATAGAACCCATAGTATATCATAGCGCCGAAATTTCTGTGTTTATTCGTCAATGTGAGGGAGCGACGGATGCAGTAAAGAAGGAATAGTGCATCAGAAAGGAGATATTCGTCTCCCAAAAGAAAATCCTGTGGTTTCGATAGAAATGGTACTCGATTTAGAAGGAGATGTCATAGAACACATAGTATTTCATAGCGACGCAAGTTCTCTGTTAATTCGTCAATGTGAGGGAGCGAGGGGTGCAGTGAAGATGGAATAGTGCATCGGAATGGAGATACTCGTATCCCAAAGGAAGGTAGTGTCGTCTCCATAGAAACGTTTCTCGATTTAGAAGGAGAAGCCATAGAACCCATAGTATATCATAGCGCCGAAATTTCTGTGTTAATTCGGCAATGTGAGGTAGCGAGGGATGCAGTAAAGAAGGAATAGTTCATCGGAAAGGAGATAGTCGTTTCCCATAAGAAAATCCCTTTGTTTCCATACAAACGTGACTCGATTTAGACGGAGTAGTGAAAGAACACATAGTATTTCATGGTGACGCAATTTCTGTGTTAATTCGTCAATGTGAGGGAGCGATGGATGCAGTAAAAATGGAATAGTGCATCAGAAAGGATATACTCATATCCCAAAGGAAAATTCTCTCGTTTCCATAGAAACGTTACTCGATTTAAAAGGGGATGTTATAGAACTAATTGTATTTCATAGCAACGCAATTTCTGTGTTAATTCGTCAATGTAAGTTCGAGAGGGACGCAGTAAAGAAGGAATAGTGCATCGGAAAGCAGATACTCGTATCCCCAAAAGAAAATTCTGTCGATTCAATTGAAACATTACTCGATTTAGAAGGAGATGTCATAGAACCCGTAGTATTTCATAGCGATGCAAGTTCTGTGTTCATTCGTCAATGTGAGGGAGCGAGGTATGCTGTAAAGAAGAAATAGTGCATCGGAAAGGAGATACTCGTATCCCAAGAGAAAATCCTGTCGTTTCCATAGAAATGTTACTCGATTTGGAGGGAGAAGTCATAGAACACATAGTATATCATAGCGCCGAAATTTCTGTGTTAATTCGTCAATCTGAGGGAGCGACGGATCCAGTAAAGAAGGAATAGTGCATAAGAAAGGAGATACTCGACTCCCAAAGGAAAATCCTGTTGTTTCCATAGAAATGTTACACGATTTAGAAGGAGATGTCATAGTACCCATAGTATTTCATAGCGACGCAAGTTCTCTGTTAATTCGTCAATGTGAGGGAGCGAGGGGTGCAGTGATGAAGGAATAGTGCATCGGAAAGGAGATACTCGTATCCCAAAAGAAAATAGTGTCGTCTCCATAGAAACGTTACTCGATTTAGATGGAGAAGTCATAGAACGCATAGAATATCATAGCGCCGTAATTTCTGTGTTAATTCGTCAAAGTGTGTGAGCGGGGGGTGCTGTAAAGAAGGAATAGTGCATCAGAAAGGAGATACTCGTATCCCAAAAGAAAATTCTCTCGTCTCCATAGAAACGTTACACGATTTAGAAGGAGATGTCATAGGACCAATTGTATTTCATAGCGACGCAATTTCTGTGTTAATTCGTCAATGTTAGAGAGCGAGGTATGCAGTAATGAAGGAATAGTGCATCGGAAAGGAGTTAGTCGTATCCCAAAAGAAAATCCTGTGTTTTCCATAGAAACGTTACTCGGTTTAGATGTAGAAGTCATAGAATGCATAGTACGTATTTCATGGGGACGCAATTTCTGTGTTAATTCGTCAATGTGCGGGAGCGAGGGATGCAGTAAAGAAGGAATAGTTCATCGGAAAGGATATACACGTATCCCAAAAGAAAATCCTGTTGTTTCCATAGAAATGTTACTCGATTTAGAAGGGTATGTCATAGAACCCATAGAAGATCATAGTGCCGCAATTTCTATGTTGTATCGTCAATGTGAGGGAGCGAACGATGCGGTAAGGAAGGAATAGTGCATCAGAAAGGAGATACTCGTATCCCAAACGAAAATCATGCAGTTTCCATAGAAACGTTGCTCCATTTTGAAGGACAAGTCATAGAATCCATAGCATTTCATAGCAACGGAATTTCTGTGTTATTTTGTCAATGTGAGGGCGCGAGGGATGCAGTAAAGAAGGAGTATTGCATCGGAAAGGATATACTCGTATCCCAAAAGAGAATCCTGTCGTTTCCATAGAAACGTTACACGAATTGGGAGGAGAAGTCATAGAACACATAGTATATCATAGCGCCGCAATTTCTGTGTTAATTCGTCAAAGTAAGTGGGCGAGGGATGCAGTAAAGAAGGAATAGTGCATCATAAAGGAGATACTCGTATCCCAAAAGAAAATTTTCTCATTTCCATAGAAACGTTACTCGATTTAGAAGGAGATGTCATAGAACCAATCGTATTTCATAGCGAAGCTATTTCAGTGTTATTTCGTCAATGTGAGGGAGCGAGGTATGCAGTAAAGAAGGAATAGTGCATCGGAAAGGAGATACTCGTATCCCAAAGGAAAATTCTCTCGTTTCCATAGAAACGTTACTCGATTTAGAAGGAGATGTCTTAGAACCGATAGTATATCATAGCGACGCAATTTCTGTGTTAATTCGTCAATGTGAGGGAGCGAGGGATGCAGTAAAAAAGGAATAGTGCATCGGAAAGGAGATACTCGTATCCCAAAAGAAAATCCTGTCGTTTCCATAGAAACGTTACTCGATTTAGCAGGGATGTCATTGAACCCATGGTATTTCATAGCGACGCAATTTTTGTGTTAATTCGTCAATGTGAGGGAGCGAGGGATGCCGTAAAGTAGGAATAGTGCATCAGAAAAGAGATACTCGTATCCCAAAAGGAACTCTTGTCGTTTCCATAGAAACGTTACTCGATTAAGAAGGAGATGGCATAGAACGCATAGTATTTCATAGCGACGCAGATTCTGTGTTAATTCGTCAATTTGAGGGAGCAAGGGACGCAGTACAGAAGGAATACTGCATCGCAAAGGTGATACTCCTGAACCAAAAGAAAATCATGTCGTTCCCATAAAAACGTTGCTCGATTTAGTAGGAGATGTCATTGACACCGTAGTATTTCATAGCGACGCAATTTCTGTGTTAATTCGTCAATGTGAGGGAGCGGGGATGCAGTAATGATGCATCGGGAGGAGATACTTGTATCCCAAAAGACAATCCTGTGGTTTCCATAGAAACGTTACTCGATTTAGAAGGGATGTCATTGAACCCATTATATTTCATAGCGGCGCGTTTTTAGTGTTAATTCGTCAATGTGAGGGGGCGAGGGATGAAGTAAAGAAGGAATAGTGCATCAGAAAGGAGATACTCGTATCACAAAAGAAAATTCTTTCGTTTCCGTAGAGACGTTACTCGGTTTAGAAGGAGAAGTCATAGAACCCATAGTATTTCTTAGTATCTGTGTTAATTCGTCAATGTGAGGGAGCGAAGTATGCAGTGATGAAGGCATAGTGCATCGGAAAAGAGATACTCGTACCCCAAAAGAAAATCCTGTTGTATCCATAGAAACGTAACTCGATTTAGGAGGAGATGTCACAGAATTAATTGTATTTCATAGCGACGCAATGTCTGAGTTAATTCGTCAATGTGAGGGAGCGAGGGATGCCGTAAAGTAGGAATACTGCATCGGAAAGGAGATAGTCGTATCCCAAAAGAAAATCCAGTCGTATCCATAGAAACGTTACTCGATTTAGAAAGAGATGTTATAAAACCCATAGTATTTCATAGCGACGCTATTTCTGTGTTAATTCGTCAATGTGAGGGAGTGAGGGTTGCCGTAAAGTAGGAATGGTGCATCGTAAAGGAAATACTCGTATCTCAAAATTAAATCCTGTCGTTCCCATAGAAACGTTACTCGATTTAGAAGCAGTAGTCATAGAACCCATTGTATTTCATAGCGACGCAATTTCTGTGTTAATTCTTCAGTGTGAGGGAGCGAGCGTTGCAGTAAGAAACGAATAGTGCATCGGAAAGGAGATACTCGTACCCCAATAGAAAATCCTGTTGTTTCCATAGAAACGTTACTCGATTTAGAAGGATATGTCATTGAACCCATTGTATTTCATAGCAACGCAATTTCTGTGATGATTCGTCAATGTAAGGGAGCGAGGGATGCCGTAAAGTGGGAACGGTGCATCGGAAAGGAGATACTCGTAACTCATAAGAAAATTCTGCCGACTCCATAGAAACGTTACTCTGTTTAGAAGGAAAAGTCATAGTACCAATAGTATTTCATAGCGATGCAATTTCTGTGTTAATTCGTATATTTGAGGGAGCGAGGGACGCAGTAGAGGAGGAATAGTGCATCGGGAAGTAGATACTCGTACACCCAAAAGAAAATCCAGTCGTTTCGATTGAAACGTTACTCGATTTAGAAGGAGATGTTATAGAACCCATAGAATTTCATAGCGACGCAATTTCTGTGTTAATTCGTCAATGTGAGGGAGCGAGGGATGCTGTAAAGAAGGAATCGTGCATCGGAAAATAGATACTCGTATCCCCAAAGAAAATCCTTTCGTTTCCATAGAAACGTTACTCGATTTAGAAGTAAATGTCATAGAGCCCATAGGATTTCATAGCGACGCAATTTCTGTGTTGATTCTTCAATGTGAGGGAGCGAGAAATGCACTAAAGAAGGAATAGCGCATCGAAAATGAGATACCCGTATCCCGAAAGAAATTTCTGTCGTTTCCATAGACACGTTACTCGATTTGGAAGGAAAAGTTATAGAACCCATAGTATTTCATAGCGCCGCAATTTCTGTGTTAATTCGTCAATGTGAGGGAGCGAGGGATGCAGTAAAGGAGGAATAGTGCATCGGAAAGGAGATAGTCGTATCCCGAATGAAAATCCAGTCATTTCTATAGAAACGTTACTCGATTTAGAAGGGAAAGTTATGGAACCCATAGTATTTCATAGCCCCTAGAATTCTGTGTTAATTCGTCAATGTAAGGAGGAGAGGGACGCAGTAAAGAAGGAATAGTGCATCGGAAAGGTGGTACTCGTATCCCAAAAGAAAATTCTGTCGTTTCCATTGAAACATTACTCGATTTAGAAGGAGATGTCATAGAACACATAGTATTTCATAGCGTCGCAAAGTCTGTGTTAATTCGTCAATGTGAGGGAGCGAGGGATGCAGTAAAGAAGGAATAGTGAATCGGAAAGGAGATACACGTATCGTAAAGGAAAATCCTGACGTTTCCAAATAAACGTCACTCGATATAGAACGAAAAGTCATAGAACCCATAGTATATCATAGCGCCGATATTTCTGTGTTTATTCGTCAATGTGAGGGAGCGACTGATGCAGTAAAGAAGGAATAGTGCATCAGAAAGGAGATATTCGTCTCCCAAAAGAAAATCCTGTGTTTTCGATAGAAATGGTACTCGATTTAGAAGGAGATGTCATAGAACACATAGTATTTCATAGCGACGCAAGTTCTCTGTTAATTCGTCAATGTGAGGTAGCGAGGGATAAAGTAAAGAAGGAATAGTTCATCGGAAAGGAGATAGTCGTTTCCCATAAGAAAATCCCTTTGTTTCCATACAAACGTGACTCGATTTAGACGGAGTAGTGAAAGAACACATAGTATTTCATGGTGACGCAATTTCTGTGTTAATTCGTCAATGTGAGGGAGCGATGGATGCAGTAAAAATGGAATAGTGCATCAGGAAGGAGATACTCGTATCCCAAAGGAAAATTCTCTCGTTTCCATAGAAACGTTACTCGATTTAAAAGGGGATGTTATAGAACTAATTGTATTTCATAGCAACGCAATTTCTGTGTTAATTCGTCAATGTAAGTTCGAGAGGGACGCAGTAAAGAAGGAATAGTGCAACGGAAAGCAGATACTCGTATCCCCAAAAGAAAATTCTGTCGTTTCAATTGATACATTACTCGATTTAGAAGGAGATGTCATAGAACCCATAGTATTTCATAGCGATGCAAGTTCTGTGTTCATTCGTCAATGTGAGGGAGCGAGGTATGCTGTAAAGAAGAAATAGTGCATCGGAAAGGAGATACTCGTATCCCAAGAGAAAATCCTGTCGTTTCCATAGAAATGTTACTCGATTTAGAGGGAGAAGTCATAGAACACATAGTATATCATAGCGCCGAAATTTCTGTGTTAATTCGTCAATCTGAGGGAGCGACGGATCCAGTAAAGAAGGAATAGTGCATAAGAAAGGAGATACTCGACTCCCAAAGGAAAATCCTGTTGTTTCCATAGAAATGTTACACGATTTAGAAGGAGATGTCATAGTACCCATAGTATTTCATAGCGACGCAAGTTCTCTGTTAATTCGTCAATGTGAGGGAGCGAGGGGCGCAGTGATGAAGGAATAGTGCATCGGAAAGGAGATACTCGTATCCTAAAAGAAAATAGTGTCGTCTCCATAGAAACGTTACTCGATTTAGATGGAGAAGTCATAGAACGCATAGAATATTATAGCGCCGTAATTTCTGTGTTAATTCGTCAAAGTGTGTGAGCGGGGGGTGCAGTAAAGAAGGAATAGTGCATCAGAAAGGAGATACTCGTATCCCAAAAGAAAATTCTCTCGTCTCCATAGAAACGTTACTCGATTTAGAAGGAGATGTCATAGGACCAATTGTATTTCATAGCGACGCAATTTCTGTGTTAATTCGTCAATGTTGGAGAGCGAGGTATGCAGTAATGAAGGAATAGTGCATCGGAAAGGAGTTAGTCGTATCCCAAAAGAAAATCCTGTGTTTTCCATAGAAACGTTACTCGGTTTAGATGTAGAAGTCATAGAATGCATAGTACGTATTTCATGGGGACGCAATTTCTGTGTTAATTCGTCAATGTGCGGGAGCGAGGGATGCAGTAAAGAAGGAATAGTTCATCGGAAAGGATATACACGTATCCCAAAAGAAAATCCTGTTGTTTCCATAGAAATGTTACTTGATTTAGAAGGGTATGTCATAGAACCCATAGAAGATCATAGCGCCGCAATTTCTATGTTGTATCGTCAATGTGAGGGAGCGAACGATGCAGTAAAGAAGGAATAGTGCATCAGAAAGGAGATACTCGTATCCCAAACGAAAATCGTGCAGTTTCCATAGAAACGTTGCTCCATTTTGAAGGACAAGTCATAGAATCCATAGTATTTCATAGCAACGGAATTTCTGTGTTATTTTGTCAATGTGAGGGAGCGAGGGATGCAGTAAAGAAGGAGTATTGCATCGGAAAGGATATACTCGTATCCCAAAAGAGAATCCTGTCGTTTCCATAGAAACGTTACTCGAATTAGGAGGAGAAGTCATAGAACACATAGTATATCATAGCGCCGCAATTTCTGTGTTAATTCGTCAAAGTAAGTGGGCGAGGGATGCAGTAAAGAAGGAATAGTGCATCATAAAGGAGATACTCGTATCCCAAAAGAAAATTCTCTCATTTCCATAGAAACGTTACTCGATTTAGAAGGAAATGTCATAGAACCAATCGTATTTCATAGCGAAGCTATTTCAGTGTTATTTCGTCAATTTGAGGGAGCGAGGTATGCAGTAAAGAAGGAATAGTGCATCGGAAAGGAGATACTCGTATCCCAAAGGAAAATTCTCTCGTTTCCATAGAAACGTTACTCGATTTAGAAGGAGATGTTATGGAACCAATTGTATTTCATAGCGACGCAATTTCTGTGTTAATTCGTCAATGTAAGTTCGAGTGGGACGCTACGAAGAAGGAATAGTGCATCGGAAAGCAGATACCCGTATCCCCAAAAGAAAATTCTGTCGTTTCAATTGAAACATTACTCGATTTAGAAGGAGATGTCATAGAACCTATAGTATTTCATAGCGATGCAAGTTCTGTGTTCATTCGTCAATGTGAGGGAGCGAGGGATGCAGCAAAGATGGAATAGATCATTAGAAAGGATATACTCGTATCCCAAAAGACAATCCTGTTGTTTCCATAGAAATGTTACTCGATTAAGAAGGAGATGTCATAGAACCCATAGTATTTCTTAGCGACGCAAGTTCTGTGCTAATTCGTCAATGTGAGGGAGGGAGGGATGCTGTACAGAAGGAATAGTTCATCGGAAACGATATACTCGTATCCGAAAAGAAAATCCTGTCGTTTCCAAAGAAACGTTACTCGGTTTAGATGGAGAAATCATAGAATGCATAGTATTTCATGGGGACGCTATTTCTGTGTTAATTCGTCAATGTGAGGGAGCGAGGGATGCAGTAAAGGAGGAATAGTTCATCGGAGAGGATATACACGTATCCCAAATCAAAATCCTGTTGTTCCCATAGAAATATTACTCGATTTAGAAGGAGATGTCATAGAACCCATAGAAGATCATAGCGGCGCAATTTCTGTGTTATATAGTCAATGTGAGGGAGCGAGGGATGCAGTAAAGAAGAGTAAAGAAGGAATAGTGCACCAGATAGGAGATACTCGTATCCCAAAAGGAAATCGAGCCGCTTCCTTAGAAACGTTGCTCTATTTTGAAGGAGAAGTCATAGAATCCATAGTATTTCATAGCGGCGGAATTTCTGTGTTATTTTGTCAATGTGAGGGAGCGAGGGATGCAGTAAGGAAGGAATACTGCATCGGAAAGGATATACTCGTATCCCTAAAGAGCATCCTGTCGTTTCCATAGAAACGTTAATCGAAGTAGGAGGATAAGTCATAGAACACATAGTATATCATAGCGCGGCAATTTCTGTGTTAATTCGTCAATGTAAGTGGGCGAGGGATGCAGTAAAGAAGGAATAGTGCATCAGAAAGCAGATACTCGTATCCCAAAAGAAAATTCTCTCACTTCCATAGAAACGTTACTCGATTTAGAAGGAAATGTCATAGAACCAATTGTATTTCATAGCGATGCAAGTTCTGTGTTCATTCGTCAATGTGAGGGAGCGAGGTATGCTGTAGAGAAGAAATAGTGCATCGGAAAGGAGATACTCGTATCCCAAGAGAAAATCCTGTCATTTCCATAGAAATGTTACTCGATTTAGAGGGAGAAGTCATAGAACACATAGTATATCATAGCGCCGAAATTTCTGTGTTAATTCGTCAATGTGAAGGAGCGACGGATGCAGTAAAGAAGGAATAGGGCATCAGAAAGGAGATACTCGACTCCCAAAAGAAAATCCTGTTGTTTCCATAGAAATGTTACACGATTTAGAAGGAGATGTCATAGTACCGATAGTATCTCATAGCGACGCATGTTCTCTGTTAATTCGTCAATGTGATGGAGCGAGGGGTGCAGTGAAGAAGGAATAGTGCATCGGAAAGGAGATACTCGTATCCCAAAAGAAAATAGTGTCGTCTCCATAGAAACGTTACTCGATTTAGATGGAGAAGTCATAGAACCCATAGTATAACATAGCGCCGACATTTCTGTGTTAATTCGTCAATGTGAGGGAGCGAGAGATGCAGTAAAGAAGGAATAGTGCATCAGAAAGGAGATACTCGTATCCCAAAAGAAAATTCTCTCGTTTCCGTAGAAACGTTACTCGATTTAGAAGGAGATGTCATAGGACCAATTGTATTTCATAGCGACGCAATTTCTGTGTTAATTCGTCAATGTGAGAGAGCGAGGTATGCAGTAAAGAAGGAATAGTGCATCGGAACGGAGATTGTCGTATCCCAAAAGAAAGTCCTGTGTTTTCCATAGAAACGTTACTCGGTTTAGATGGAGAAGTCATAGAATGCATAGTATTTCATGGGGACGCAATTTCATTGTTAATTCGTCAATGTGCGGGAGGGAGGGATGCAGTAAAGAAGGAATAGTTCATCGGAAAGGATATACACGTATCCCAAAAGATAATCCTGTTGTTTCCATAGAAATGTTACTCGATTTAGAAGGGTATGTCATAGAACCCATAGAAGATCATACCGCCGCAATTTCTGTGTTATATCGTCAATGTGAGGGAGCGAACGATGCAGTAAAGAAGGAATAGTGCATCAGAAAGGAGATACTCGTATCCCAAACGAAAATCGTGCAGTTTCCATAGAAACGTTGCTCCATTTTGAAGGACAAGTCATAGAATCCATAGTATTTCATAGCAACGGAATTTCTGTGTTATTTTGTCAATGTGAGGGAGCGAGGGATGCAGTAAAGAAGGAGTATTGCATCGGAAAGGATATACTCGTATCCCAAAAGAGAATCCTGTCGTTTCCATAGAAACGTTACTCGAATTAGGAGTAGAAGTCATAGAACACATAGTATATCATAGCGCCGCAATTTCTGTGTTAATTCGTCAAAGTAAGTGGGCGAGGGATGCAGTAAAGAAAGAATAGTGCATCATAAAGGAGATACTCTTATTCCAAATGAAAATTCTCTCATTTCCATAGAAACGTTACTCGATTTAGAAGGAGATGTCATAGAACCAATCGTATTTCATAGTGAAGCTACTTCAGTGTTATTTCGTCAATGTGAGGGAGCGAGGTATGCAGTAAAGAAGGAATAGTGCATCGGAAAGGAGATACTCGTATCCCAAAGGAAAATTCTCTCGTTTCCATAGAAACGTTACTCCATTTAGAAGGAGATGTTATGGAACCAATAGTATTTCATAGCGACGCAATTTCTGTGTTGATTCTTCAATGTGAGGGAGCGAGAAATGCACTAAAGAAGGAATAGCGCATCGAAAAGCAGATACTCGTATCCCGAAACAGACTCCTGTTGTTTACACAGAAACATTACTCGATTTTGAGGGAGATGTCATAGAGCCAATAGTATTTCATAGCGACGCACTCTCTGTGTTAATTCGTCAATGTGAGGGAGCGAGAGATGCAGTAAAGAAGGAATAGTGCATCGAAAATGAGATACCCGTATCCCGAAAGAAATTCCTGTCGTTTCCACAGAAACGTTACTCGATTTGGAAGGAAAAGTTATAGAACCCATAGTATTTCATAGCGCCGCAATTTCTGTGTTAATTCGTGAAAGTGAGGGAGCGAGGGGTGCAGTGAAGGAGGAATAGTGCATCGGAAAGGAGATTGTCGTATCCCGAAAGAAAATCCAGTCGTTTCTATAGAAACGTTACTCGATTTAGAAGGGAAAGTTATGGAACCCATAGTATTTCATAGCCCCTAGAATTCTGTGTTAATTCGTCAATGTAAGGGGGAGAGGGACGCAGTAAAGAAGGAATAGTGCATCAGAAAGGTGGTACTCGCATCCCAAAAGAAAATTCTGTCGTTTCCATTGAAACATTACTCGATTTAGAAGGAGATGTCATAGAACACATAGTATTTCATAGCGACGCAAAGTCTGTGTTAATTCGTCAATGTGAGGGAGCGAGGGATGCAGTAAAGAAGGAATAGTGAATCGGAAAGGAGATACACGTATCGTAAAGGAAAATCCTGTCGTTTCCAAATAAACGTCACTCGATATAGAACGAAAAGTCATAGAACCCATAGTATATCATAGCGCCGAAATTTCTGTGTTTATTCGTCAATGTGAGGGAGCGACGGATGCAGTAAAGAAGGAATAGTGCATCAGAAAGGAGATATTCGTCTCCCAAAAGAAAATCCTGTGGTTTCGATAGAAATGGTACTCGATTTAGAAGGAGATGTCATAGAACACAAAGTATTTCATAGCGACGCAAGTTCTCTGTTAATTCGTCAATGTGAGGGAGCGAGGGGTGCAGTGAAGAAGGAATAGTGCATCGGAATGGAGATACTCGTATCCCAAAGGAAGATAGTGTCGTCTCCATAGAAACGTTTCTCGATTTAGAAGGAGAAGTCATAGAACCCATAGTGTATCATAGCGCCGAAATTTCTGTGTTAATTCGTCAATGTGAGGTAGCGAGGGATGCAGTGAAGAAGGAATAGTTCATCGGAAAGGAGATAGGCGTTTCCCATAAGAAAATCCCTTTGTTTCCATACAAACGTGACTCGATTTAGACGGAGTAGTGAAAGAACACATAGTATTTCATGGTGACGCAATTTCTGTGTTAATTCGTCAATGTGAGGGACCGATGGATGCAGTAAAAATGGAATAGTGCATCAGAAAGGAGATACTCGTATCCCAAAGGAAAATTCTCTCGTTTCCATAGAAACGTTACTCGATTTAGAAGGAGATGTCATAGGACCAATTGTATTTCATAGCGACGCAATTTCTGTGTTAATTCGTCAATGTTAGAGAGCGAGGTATGCAGTAATGAAGGAATAGTGCATCGGAAAGGAGTTAGTCGTATCCCAAAAGAAAATCCTGTGTTTTCCATAGAAACGTTACTCGGTTTAGATGGAGAAGTCATAGAATGCATAGTACGTATTTCATGGGGACGCAATTTCTGTGTTAATTCGTCAATGTGCGGGAGCGAGGGATGCAGTAAAGAAGGAATAGTTCATCGGAAAGGATATACACGTATCCCAAAAGAAAATCCTGTTGTTTCCATAGAAATGTTACTCGATTTAGAAGGGTATGTCATAGAACCCATAGCAGATCATAGCGCCGCAATTTCTATGTTGTATCGTCAATGTGAGGGAGCGAACGATGCAGTAAAGAAGGAATAGTGCATCAGAAAGGAGATACTCGTATCCCAAACGAAAATCGTGCAGTTTCCATAGAAACGTTGCTCCATTTTGAAGGACAAGTCATAGAATCCATAGTATTTCATAGCAACGGAATTTCTGTGTTATTTTGTCTATGTGAGGGAGCGAAGGATGCAGTAAAGAAGGAGTATTGCATCGGAAAGGATATACTCGTATTCCAAAAGAGAATCTTGTCGTTTCCATAGAAACGTTACTCGAATTAGGAGGAGAAGTCATAGAACACATAGTATATCATAGCGCCGCAATTTCTGTGTTAATTCGTCAAAGTAAGTGGGCGAGGGATGCAGTAAAGAAGGAATAGTGCATCATAAAGAGATACTCGTATCCCAAAAGAAAATTCTCTCATTTCCATAGAAACGTTACTCGATTTAGAAGGAGATGTCATAGAATCAATCGTATTTCATAGCGAAGCTATTTCAGTGTTATTTCGTCAATGTGAGGGAGCGAGGTATGCAGTAAAGAAGGAATAGTGCATCGGAAAGGAGATACTCGTATCCCAAAGGAAAATTCTCTCGTTTCCATAGAAACGTTACTCGATTTAGAAGGAGATGTTATGGAACCAATTGTAATTCATAGCGACGCAATTTCTGTGTTAATTCGTCAATGTAAGTTCGAGTGGGACGCTGTGAAGAAATAATAGTGCATCGGAATGCAGATACTCGTATCCCCAAAAGAAAATTCTGTCGTTTCAATTGAAACATTACTCGATTTAGAAGGAGATGTCATAGAACCCATAGTATTTCATAGCGATGCAAGTTCTGTGTTCATTCGTCAATGTGAAGGAGCGAGGGATGCAGCAAAGATGGAATAGATCATTAGAAAGGATATACTCGTATCCCAAAAGACAATCCTGTTGTTTCCATAGAAATGTTACTCGATTAAGAAGGAGATGTCATAGAACCCATAGTATTTCTTAGCGACGCAAGTTCTGTGCTAATTCGTCAATGTGAGGGAGGGAGGAATGCTGTACAGAAGGAATAGTTCATCGGAAACGATATACTCGTATCCGAAAAGAAAATCCTGTCGTTTCCAAAGAAACGTTACTCGGTTTAGATGGAGAAATCATAGAATGCATAGTATTTAATGGGGACGCTATTTCTGTGTTAATTCGTCAATGTGAGGGAGCGAGGGATGCAGTAAAGGAGGAATAGTTCATCGGAGAGGATATACACGTATCCCAAATCAAAATCCTGTTGTTCCCATATAAATGTTACTCGATTTAGAAGGAGATGTCATAGAACCCATAGAAGATCATAGCGGCGCAATTTCTGTGTTATATAGTCAATGTGAGGTAGCGAGGGATGCAGTAAAGACGAGTAAAGAAGGAATAGTGCACCAGATACGAGATACTCGTATCCCAAAAGGAAATCGAGCCGCTTCCTTAGAAACGTTGCTCTATTTTGAAGGAGAAGTCATAGAATCCATAGTATTTCATAGCGGCGGAATTTCTGTGTTATTTTGTCAATGTGAGGGAGCGAGGGATGCAGTAAGGAAGGAATATTGCATCGGAAAAAATATACTCGTATCCCTAAAGAGCATCCTGTCGTTTCCATAGAAACGTTAATCGAAGTAGGAGGATAAGTCATAGAACACATAGTATATCATAGCGCGGCAATTTCTGTGTTAATTCGTCAATGTAAGTGGGCGAGGGATGCAGTAAAGAAGGAATAGTGCATCAGAAACCAGATACTCGTATCCCAAAAGAAAATTCTCTCACTTCCATAGAAACGTTACTCGATTTAGAAGGAAATGTCATAGAACCAATTGTATTTCATAGCGATGCAAGTTCTGTGTTCATTCGTCAATGTGAGGGAGCGAGGTATGCTGTAGAGAAGAAATAGTGCATCGGAAAGGAGATACTCGTATCCCAAGAGAAAATCCTGTCATTTCCATAGAAATGTTACTCGATTTAGAGGGAGAAGTCATAGAACACATAGTATATCATAGCGCCGAAATTTCTGTGTTAATTCGTCAATGTGAGAGAGCGACGGATGCAGTAAAGAAGGAATAGGGCATCAGAAAGGAGATACTCGACTCCCAAAAGAAAATCCTGTTGTTTCCATAGAAATGTTACACGATTTAGAAGGAGATGTCATAGCACCCATAGTATTTCATAGCGACGCAAGTTCTCTGTTAATTCGTCAATGTGATGGAGCGAGGGGTGCAGTGAAGAAGGAATAGTGCATCGGAAAGGAGATACTCGTATCCCAAAAGAAAATAGTGTCGTCTCCATAGAAACGTTACTCGATTTAGATGGAGAAGTCATAGAACCCATAGTATAACATAGCGCCGACATTTCTGTGTTAATTCGTCAATGTGAGGGAGCGAGAGATGCAGTAAAGAAGGAATAGTGCATCAGAAAGGAGATACTCGTATCCCAAAAGAAAATTCTCTCGTTTCCGTAGAAACGTTACTCGATTTAGAAGGAGATGTCATAGGACCAATTGTATTTCATAGCGACGCAATTTCTGTGTTAATTCGTCAATGTGAGAGAGCGAGGTATGCAGTAAAGAAGGAATAGTGCATCGGAACGAAGATTGTCGTATCCCAAAAGAAAGTCCTGTGTTTTCCATAGAAACGTTACTCGGTTTAGATGGAGAAGTCATAGAATGCATAGTATTTCATGGGGACGCAATTTCATTGTTAATTCGTCAATGTGAGGGAGCGAGGGATGCAGTAAAGAAGGAATAGTTCATCGGAAAGGATATACACGTATCCCAAATCAAAATCCTGTTGTTTCCATAGAAATGTTACTCGATTTAGAAGGGTATGTCATAGAACCCATAGAAGATCATACCGCCGCAATTTCTGTGTTATATCGTCAATGTGAGGGAGCGAACGATGCAGTAAAGAAGGAATAGTGCATCAGAAAGGAGATACTCGTATCCCAAACGAAAATCGTGCAGTTTCCATAGAAACGTTGCTCCATTTTGAAGGAGAAGTCATAGAATCCATAGTATTTCATAGCAACGGAATTTCTGTGTTATTTTGTCAATGTGAGGGAGCGAGCGATGCAGTAAAGAAGGAGTATTGCATCGGAAAGGATATACTCGTATCCCAAAAGAGAATCCTGTCGTTTCCATAGAAACGTTACTCGAATTAGGAGGAGAAGTCATAGAACACATAGTATATCATAGCGCCGCAATTTCTGTGTTAATTCGTCAAAGTAAGTGGGCGAGGGATGCAGTAAGGAAGGAATAGTGCATCATAAAGGAGATACTCTTATTCCAAATGAAAATTCTCTCATTTCCATAGAAACGTTACTCGATTTAGAAGGAGATGTCATAGAACCAATCGTATTTCATAGCGAGGCTACTTCAGTGTTATTTCGTCAATGTGAGGGAGCGAGGTATGCAGTAAAGAAGGAATAGTGCATCGGAAAGGAGATACTCGTATCCCAAAGGAAAATTCTCTCGTTTCCATAGAAACGTTACTCCATTTAGAAGGAGATGTTATGGAACCAATTGTATTTCATAGCGACGCAATTTCTGTGTTAATTCGTCAATGTAAGTTCGAGTGGGACGCAGTAAAGAAGGAATAGTGCATCGGAAAGGAGATACTCGTATCCCCAAAAGAAAATTCTGTCGTTTCAATTGAAACATTACCCGATTTAGAAGGAGATGTCATAGAACCCATAGTAT
The DNA here is from genome assembly GCF_021461395.2 of Schistocerca americana. NCBI lineage: Eukaryota > Metazoa > Arthropoda > Insecta > Orthoptera > Acrididae > Schistocerca > Schistocerca americana. The sequence goes on from NC_060123.1 coordinate 721,264,051, forward strand.
TTCATAGCGATGCAAGTTCTGTGTTCATTCGTCAATGTGAGGGAGCGAGGGATGCAGTAAAGAAGAAATAGTGCATCGGAAAGGAGATATTCGTATCCCAAGAAAAAATCCTGTCGTTTCCATAGAAATGTTACTCAACTTAGAGGGAGAAGTCATAGAACACATATTACAACATAGCGCCGAAATTTCTGTGCTGATTCGTCAATGTGAGGGAGCGATGGATGCAGTAAAGAAGGAATGGTGCATCAGAAACAGATACTCGTATCCCAAAAGAAAATCCTGTCGTTTCCATAGAATCGTTACTCGATTTAGAAGGAGAAGTCATAGAACCCATAGTATGTCATAGCGACGCAATTTCGTTGTTTTTTCTTTAATGTGACGGAGCGAGGGATGCAGCAAAGATGGAATAGAGCATTAGAAGGGATATACTCGTATCCCAAAAGACAATCCTATTGTTTCCATAGAAATGTTACTCGATTAAGAAGGAGATGTCATAGAACCCATAGTATTTCATAGCGACGCACGTTCTGTGCTAATTCGTCAATGTGAGGGAGGGAGGGATGCTGTACAGATGGAATAGTTCATCTGAAACGATATACTCGTACCCCAAAAGAAAATCCTGTCGTTTCCATAGGAACGTTACTCGGTTTAGATGGAGGAATCATAGAATGCATAGTATTTCATGGGGACGCTATTTCTGTGTTAATTCGTCAATGTGAGGGAGCGAGGGATGCAGTAAAGAAGGAATAGTTCATCGGAAAGGATATACACGTATCCCAAATCAAAATCCTGTTGTTTCCATAGAAATGTTACTCGATTTAGAAGGAGATGTCATAGAACCCATAGAAAATCATAGCTGCGCAATTTCTGTGTTATATCGTCAATGTGAGGGAGCGAGGGATGCAGTAAAGAAGGAATAGTGCACCAGATAGGAGATACTCGTATGCCAAAAGAAAATCGTGCCGTTTCCATAGAAACGTTGCTCCATTTTGAAGGAGAAGTCATAGAATCCATAGTATTTCATAGCGGCGGAATTTCTGTGTTATTTTGTCAATGTGAGGGAGCGAGGGATGCAGTAAAGAAGGAGTATTGCATCGGAAAGGATATACTCGTATCCCAAAAGAGAATCCTGTCGTTTCCATAGAAACGTTACTCGAATTAGGAGGAGAAGTCATAGAACACATAGTATATCATAGCGCCGCAATTTCTGTGTTAATTCGTCAAAGTAAGTGGGCGAGGGATGCAGTAAAGAAGGAATAGTGCATCATAAAGGAGATACTCGTATCCCAAATGAAAATTCTCTCATTTCCATAGAAACGTTACTCGATTTAGAAGGAGATGTCATAGAACCAATCGTATTTCATAGCGAAGCTACTTCAGTGTTATTTCGTCAATGTGAGGGAGCGAGGTAAGCAGTAAAGAAGGAATAGTGCATCGGAAAGGAGATACTCGTATCCCAAAGGAAAATTCTCTCGTTTCCATAGAAACGTTACTCGATTTAGAAGGAGATGTTATGGAACCAATTGTAATTCATAGCGACGCAATTTCTGTGTTAATTCGTCAATGTAAGTTCGAGTGGGACGCAGTAAAGAAGGAATAGTGCATCGGAAAGGAGATACTCGTATCCCCCAAAAAAAATTCTGTCGTTTCAATTGAAACATTACCCGATTTAGAAGGGGATGTCATAGAACCCATAGTATTTCATAGCGATGCAAGTTATGTGTACATTCGTCAATGTGAGGGTGCGAGGGATGCAGTGAAGAAGAAATAGTGCATCGGAATGGAGACTTTCGTATTCCAAGAGAAAATCCTGTCGTTTCCATAGAAATGTTACTCGATTTAGAGGGAGAAGTCATAGAACACATAGTACAACATAGCGCCGAAATTTCTGTGCTAATTCGTCAATGTGAGGGAGCGATGGATGCAGTAAAGAAGGAAAGGTGCATCAGAAATAGATACTCGTATCCCAAAAGAAAATCCTGTCGTTTCCATAGAAACGTTACTCGATTTAGAAGGAGAGGTCATAGAACCCATAGTATGTCATAGCGACGCAATTTCTGTGTTGTTTCGTTAATGTGAGGGAGCGAGGGATGCAGCAAAGATGGAATAGAGCATTAGAAAGGATATACTCGTATCGCAAAAGACAATCCTGTTGTTTCCATAGAAATGTTACTCGATTAAGAAGGAGATGTCATAGAACCCATAGTATTTCATAGCGAAGCACGTTCTGTGCTAATTCGTCAATGTGAGGGACGAAGGGATGCTGTACAGAAGGAATAGTTCATCGGAAACGATATACTCGTATCCCAAAAGAAAATCCTGTCGTTTCCACAGGAACGTTACTCGGTTTAGATGGAGAAATCATAGAATGCATAGTATTTCATGGGGATGCTATTTCTGTGTTAATTCGTCAATGTGAGGGAGCGAGGGATGCAGTAAAGAAGGAATAGTTCATCGGAAAGGATATACACGTATCCCAAATCTAAATCCTGTTGTTTCCATAGAAATGTTACTCGATTTAGAAGGAGATGTCATAGAACCCATAGAAGATCATAGCGGCGCAATTTCTGTGTTATATCGTCAATGTGAGGGAGCGAGGGATGCAGTAAAGAAGGAATAGTGCACCAGATAGGAGATACTCGTATGCCAAAAGAAAATCCTGCCGTTTCCATAGAAACGTTGCTCCATTTTGAAGGAGAAGTCATAGAATCCATAGTATTTCATAGCGGCGGAATTTCTGTGTTATTTTGTCAATGTGAGGGAGCGAGGGATGCAGTAAAGAAGGAGTATTGCATCGGAAAGGATATACTCGTATCCCAAAAGAGAATCCTGTCGTTTCCATAGAAACGTTACTCGAATTAGGAGGAGAAGTCATAGAACACATAGTATATCATAGCGCCGCAATTTCTGTGTTAATTCGTCAAAGTAAGTGGGCGAGGGATGCAGTAAAGAAGGAATAGTGCATCATAAAGGAGATACTCGTATCCCAAATGAAAATTCTCTCATTTCCATAGAAACGTTACTCGATTTAGAAGGAGATGTCATAGAACCAATCGTATTTCTTAGCGAAGCTACTTCAGTGTTATTTTGTCAATGTGAGGGAGCGAGGTATGCAGTAAAGAAGGAATAGTGCATCGGAAAGGAGATACTCGTATCCCAAAGGAAAATTCTGTCGTTTCAATTGAAACATTACCCGATTTAGAAGGGGATGTCATAGAACCCATAGTATTTCATAGCGATGCAAGTTATGTGTTCATTCGTCAATGTGAGGGTGCGAGGGATGCAGTGAAGAAGAAATAGTGCATCGGAATGGAGACTTTCGTATTCCAAGAGAAAATCCTGTCGTTTCCATGGAAATGTTACTCGATTTAGAGGGAGAAGTCATAGAACACATAGTACAACATAGCGCCGAAATTTCTGTGCTAATTCGTCAATGTGAGGGAGCGATGGATGCAGTAGAGAAGGAATGGTGCATCAGAAATAGATACTCGTATCCCAAAAGAAAATCCTGTCGTTTCCATAGAAACGTTACTCGATTTAGAAGGAGAGGTCATAGAACCCATAGTATGTCATAGCGACGCAATTTCTGTGTTGTTTCGTTAATGTGAGGGAGCGAGGGATGCAGCAAAGATGGAATAGAGCATTAGAAAGGATATACTCGTATCGCAAAAGACAATCCTGTTGTTTCCATAGAAATGTTACTCGATTAAGAAGGAGATGTCATAGAACCCATAGTATTTCATAGCGACGCACGTTCTGTGCTAATTCGTCAATGTGAGGGACGGAGGGATGCTGTACAGAAGGAATAGTTCATCGGAAACGATATACTCGTATCCCAAAAGAAAATCCTGTCGTTTCCATAGGAACGTTACTCGGTTTAGATGGAGAAATCATAGAATGCATAGTATTTCATGGGGATGCTATTTCTGTGTTAATTCGTCAATGTGAGGGAGCGAGGGATGCAGTAAAGAAGGAATAGTTCATCGGAAAGGATATACACGTATCCCAAATCAAAATCCTGTTGTTTCCATAGAAATGTTACTCGATTTAGAAGGAGATGTCATAGAACCCATAGAAGATCATAGCGGCGCAATTTCTGTGTTATATCGTCAATGTGAGGGAGCGAGGGATGCAGTAAAGAAGGAATAGTGCACCAGATAGGAGATACTCGTATCCCAAAAGAAAATCGTGCCGTTTCCATAGAAACGTTGCTCCATTTTGAAGGAGAAGTCATAGAATCCATAGTATTTCATAGCGGCGGAATTTCTGTGTTATATCGTCAATGTGAGGGAGCGAGGGATGCAGTAAGGAAGGAATATTGCATCGGAAAGGATATACTCGTATCCCTAAAGAGCATCCTGTCGTTTCCATAGAAACGTTAATCGAATTAGGAGGAAAAGTCATAGAACACATAGTATATCATAGCGCCGCAATTTATGTGTTAATTCGTCAATGTGAGTGGGCGAGGGATGCAGTAAAGAAGGAATAGTGCATCATAAAGGAGATACTCGTATCCCAATTGAAAATTCTCTCATTTCCATAGAAACGTTACTCGATTTAGAAGGAGATGTCATAGAACCAATCGTATTTCATAGCGAAGCTACTTCAGTGTTATTTCGTCAATGCGAGGGAGCGAGGTATGCAGTAAAGAAGGAATAGTTCATCGGAAAGTATATACACGTATCCCAAATCAAAATCCTGTTGTTTCCATAGAAATGTTACTCGATTTAGAAGAAGAAGTCATAGAACACATAGTATATCATAGCGCCGAAATTTCTGTGTTAATTCGTCAATGTGTGGGAGAAAGGGATGCAGGAAAGAAGGAATAGTGCATCGGAAAGGAGATACTCGTATCCCAAAAGAAAGTCCTGCCGTTTCCATAGAAACGGTACTCGATTTAGAAGGGATGTCATAGAACCAATTGTATATCACAGCGACGCAATACTTGTGTTAATTCGTCAATGTGAGGGAGCGAGGGATGCAGTAAGAAGGAATAAAGCATCGGAAAGGAGATACTCGTATCCCAAAAAGAAAATAGTGTCGTATCCATAGAAACGTTATTCGATTTTGGAGGAGAAGACATAGGACACATAGTATATCATAGCGCCGCAAATTCTGTGTTAAATCGTCAGTGTGAGGGAGCGAGGTATACAGTAAAGAAGGAATAGTGCATCATAAAGGAGATACTCGTATCCCAAATGAAAGTCCTGTCGTTTCCATAGGAACGTTACTCGATTTAGAAGGGATGTCATAGGACCAATTGTATTTCATACCGACGCATATTTAGTGTTAATTCGTCAATGTGAGGGAGCGAGTGTCGCAGAAAAGAAGGAATAGCGCATCGGAAAGGAGATCCTCGTATCCCAAAAGAAAATCCTGTCGTTTCCATAGAAACGTTACTCGATTCAGAAGGGGAAGTCATAGAACCCATAGTATATCATAGCGCCGAAATTTCTGTGTTAATTCGTCAATGTGAGGGAGCGAGTGATGCAGTAATGAAGGAAAAGTGCGTCAGAAAGTAGATACTCGCGTCCCAAAAGAAAATCCTGTCGTTTGCGTAGAAACGTTACTCGATTTAGAAGGGGATGTCATAGGATCCATAGGATATCATAGCGCCGAAATTTCTGTGTTAATTCGTCAATGTGATTGAGCGAGGGATTCAGTAAAGAAGGAATAGTTCATCCGAAAGGATATACACGTATACCAAAAGAAAATCCTGTTGTTTTCATAGAAATGTTACTCGATTTAGAAGGAAAAGTCATAGAACCCATAGTATTTCATAGCGACGCAAGTTCTGTGTTAGATCGTCAATTTGAGGGAGCGAGGTTTGCCGTAAATTGGGAATAGTCCATCGGAAAGGAGATACTCGTATCTCAAATGAAAATTCTGTCGTTTCCATAGAAACGTTACTCGATTTAGAAGGGGAAGTCATAGAACCCATAGTATATCATAGCGCCGAAATTTCTGTGTTAATTCGTCAATGTGAGGGAGCGAGGGATGCAGTGTAGAAGGATGGGTGCATCGGAAAGGATATACTTCTATCCCAAACGAATATCCTGTCGTTTCCATAGAAACGTTGTCGATTTAGAAGGCGAAGTCATAGAACCCTTAGTAAATGATTGCGCCGAAATTTCTTTGTTATTTCGTTAGTGTGAGGGAGCGAGGGATGCAGTAAAGAAGGAATAGTGCATCAGATAGGAGATATTCGTATCCCTACAGATAATCCTGACGTTTCCATAGAACGTTACTCGATTTAGAAGGAGAAGTCATAGAACCCACAGTATATCATAGCGACGCAAGTTCTGTGTTAATTCGTCAATGTGGGAGAGCGAGGTGTGCAGTAAAGAAGAAAAAGTGCATCGGAAAGGAGATACTCGTATCCCGAAGGAGACTCCTGTCGTTTCCATAGAAACATTACTCCATTTACAGGTGGATGTCATCGTACCAATAGTATTTCATAGCGACGCAATTTCTCTGTTAATTCGTCAATATGAGGGAGCGAGGGATGCAGTAAAGCAGGAATAGTTCATCCGAAAGGATATACGCGTGTACCAAAAGAAAACCCTGTTGTTTTCATAGAAATGATACTCGATTTAGAAGAAGATGTCATAGAACCCATAGAATACCACAGCGCCGAAGTTTCTGTGTTAATTCGTCAATGTGAGGGAGCGAGGGATGCAGTTAAGAAGGAATAGTGCATCAGAAAGGAGATACTCTTATCCCAAGAGAAAATCCTGTCGTTTCCATGGAAACGTTACTCGATTTAGAATGAGAAGTGATAGAACCCATAGTAATTCATAGCGACGCAATTTCTGTGTTATTTTGTCAATGTGAGGGGGCAAGGGATGCAGTGAAGAAGGATTGGTGCATCGGAAAGGATATACTTCTATCCCAAAAGAATATCCTGTCGTTTCCATAGAAACGTTACTCGATTTAGAAGGAGAAGTCATAGAACCCATAGTATTTCATAGCGACGCAAGTTCTGTGTTAATTCGTCAATGTGAGGTAGCGAGGTATGCAGTAATGAAGACATAGTGCATCGGAAAGGAGATACTCGTACCCCAATAGTAAATCCTGTTGTTCCCATAGAAACGTTTCTCGATTGAGAAGGATATGTCATAGAACCCATTGTATTTCATAGCGACGCAATGTCTGTGTTAATTCGTCAATGTGAGGGAGCGAGGGATGCCGTAAAGTGGGAATAGTGCATCGGAAAGGAGATTGTCGTATCCCAAAAGAAAATCCTGTCGTTTCCATAGAAACGTTACTCGATTTAGTAGGAGACGTCATAGAACTAATAGTATTTCATAGCGACCCAATTTCTGTGTTAATCCGTCAATGTGAGGGAGCGAGGGATGCAGTAAAGAAGAAATAGTGCATCGGAAAGGAGATACTCGTATCCCGAAAGTGACTCCTGTCGTTTCCATAGAAACATTACTCCATTTAGAGGGGGATGTCATAGTACCAAAAGTATTTCATAGCGACGCAATTTCTCTGTTCATTCGTCAATATGAGGGAGCGAGGGATGCAGTAAAGCAGGAATAGTGCATCGGAAAGGATGATCGTATCCCAAAACAAAATCCTGTGGTTTCCATAGAAACGTTACTCAATTTAGGAGGAGAAGCCATAGAATCCATAGCATATCATAGCGCCGCAATTTCTGTAATAATTCGTCAATGTGAGGTATCGAGGAATGCACTAAAGAAGGAATAGTGCAACAGAAAGGAGATACTCGTATCCCAAAATAAAATTCTGTCGTTCCCATAGGAATGTTACTCGATTTAGAAGTAGATGTCATAGTACCCATAGTATTTCATAGCGACACTGATTCTGTGTTAATTCGTCAATGTGAGGGAGAGAGGGATGCAGTAAAAAGGAATAGTGCATCGGAAAGGAGGTACTCGTATCCCATAAAGAAAATCCTGTCGTTGCCATAGAAACGTTATTCGATTTAGGAGGAGAAGACATAGAACCCATAGTATTTCATTGCGACGCAATTTCTGTGTTAATTCGTCAATGTGAGGGAGCGAGGGATGCAGTAAAGAAGGAATAGTGCATCGGGTAGGAGATACTCGTATCCCAAATGAAAGTCCTGTCGTTTCCATAGAAACGTTACTCGATTTAGAAGGGATGTCATAGAACCAATTGTATTTCATAGCGTCGCAATTTTTGTGTTAATTCCTTAATGTGAGGCAGCGAGGGATGCAGAAAAGAAGGAATAGTGCATCAGAAATGAGATACTTGTATCCCAAAAAAAATCCTGTCGTTTCCATAGAAACGTTACTCGATTTAGAAGGAGAAGTGACAGAACCCATAGTAATTCATAGCGACACAATTTTTGTGTTATTTTGTCAATGTGAGGGAGCGAGGGATGCAGTGAAGAAGGAATAGTGCATCGGAAAGGAGATACTCGTACCCTAATAGAAAATCCTGTTGTTTCCATAGAAACGTTTCTCGATTTAGAAGGATATGTCATAGAACCCATTGTATTTCATAGCGACGCAATGTCTGTGTTAATTCGTCAATGTGAGGGATCGACGGATGCCGTAAAGTGGGAATAGTGCATCGGAAAGGAGATACTCGTATCTCAAATGAAAATTCTGTCGTTTCCATAGAAACGTTACTCTGTTTAGATGGAGAAGTCATAGAACACATAGTATATCTTAGCGCCGGTACTTCTGTGTTAATTGGTCAATGTGAGGGAACGAGTGATAAAGTAAAGAAGTAATAGTGCGTCAGAAAGTAGATACTCGTATCCCAAAAGAAAATCCTGTCGTTTCCGTAGAAACGTTACTCGATTTAGAAGGAGATGTCATAGAACACATAGTATTTCATAGCGACGCAATTTCGGATTTAATTCCTCAATGTGAGAGAGCGAGGTGTGCAGTGAAGAAGAAATAGTGCATCGAAAAGGAGATACTCGTATCCCGAAAGAGACTCCTGTCGTTTCCATAAAAACATTACTCCATTTAGAGGGGGATGTCATAGTACCAATAGTATTTCATAGCGACGCAATTTCTCTGTTAAGGGGATACGGAATCGGATTTTGGGTCAAAAAATCGAATTTTTTTTTAGTGGCGTATTATATTCTGCCATGTTTCCTCTTTAAAATGACGTATCATACATAGCTCTACTACAATTATAACTATTTTATTTTTATATATTTGTGAGATCGGGTATTGCGCTTTAGTTATACACGTCTCTCGTGGCTGACCATGAACTTTTTGGCAGTACCTTTAAAGTGACATGAATTCAAATATCCCGGTTTCCAGCGACTATTTATACACTAGTTGCCCGAAAATGTTTCTCTCTGGTTTCCTCAAGTTACTCTTTGACTTTGTGGCGGGACTGTTTTGTAAACAGTGTGATATAAGAAAGTAGTTGTTGTTGAGTTATTTCGTATTTAGTGCTTCATTTTTCGCAGTGAAAATGCCTAGAGCTAAAGCAAAAGTATTTAAAAAGCGTGTGAACTGCCAAAAGAAAAGAAATAATGATTCATTAGCAAAGCAAAGCAGTTCATCATCATCACTGTTGGAAAATGTGAATCCACTTATTACTGATTTGCCGAACGAACTTACACCAAATGAAAACAGTGCTTCTCATAAAAAACTAAGAGATTTGGAAGAGAAATATAATTTACTTGATAGAGGGAATGAAGTTTTTGAACTCATTGATACGAATATATTGTGTGAAGCTCTTGAAAACAGTTTGTGCTGCAAAAAATGTCATGGAAACGTTTCTCTGAAAGTAGAATCCCATGTTGGCCTGGCTGCCCAGTTTAATTTAATATGCAGTGTTTGTAAATACAGCTGTAAGTTTCCAATTCGGTTTTAGTAACTGTAAATAATGGATACAAGAAAACTGAACTTTATAGTGTAAATATTAGGTTAGTTTATGGATTGCGAGCAATTGGTAAGGGCAAAGCAGCTGGTGATATGCTATGTGGTGTTCTAAATCTTCCAAGTGCACCTTCAAAGTTTGAAGCTTACAATTATGTACTAGGATCTGCAGTTGAAGATGTAGCACAGAAGTCAATGCAGGTTGCTGTGGAAGAAGCAGTGGAAGAAAATGACGGCAGTCGTGACCTCACAGTGGCGTTTGATGGCACGTGGCAGAAAAGGGGCCACACCTCCAACAATGGTGTTGTAACAGCAACTAGTGTTGATACTGGCAAGGTTATTGATGTTGCAATAATGTCTAAATACTGTAGGTGCACAGGCAGGCTGAAAAATGAACACAGTGATGACTGTATTGCTAGTTATTATGGTAGTAGTGGTGGCATGGAGGTTGCTGGGGTGAAGAAAATTTTTCATCGCTCTTCACAGTGGTATAATGTTCGCTATGTCAAATATCTGGGAGATGGTGACTCTAAAGCATTCAAAGAAGTTTTCGAAAGCAAACCATATGGGAACAGAGTAAATATAAGCAAACTTGAATGTATAGGACATGTGCAGAAGAGAATGGGTGCCAGGCTGAGAAGGTTAAAATCAGTTATGAAAGGGAAAAAACTAGATGATGGGAAAACCTTGGATGGCAGAGGAAGATTGACTGATTCCATAATAGACCACATTCAGAACTGCTATGGCCTTGCAATCAGGCAAAATACAGGCAATCTTGAAGAAATGAGGAGAGCTATATGGGCTTTATATTTCCACACCGCATCCACGGATGAGCATCCACAACATGGTTTGTGCCCCAAAGGTGAAAACAGCTGGTGTAAATACAATAGGGGATTAACAACAGGAGAGAAATACATTCACCACCACAGTCTACCATCAGCCATCATGGCAGAAATAAAGCCCATTTTCAGAGATCTGGCTGACAGAAGTCTTCTGATGAAATGTCTTCACGGAAAAACGCAGAACCCCAACGAGTGCTTGAATAGTGTGATGTGGCATCGTCTCCCAAAAACAGTGTTTGTCGGAATTAATACACTACATTTTGGTGTGTATGATGCTGTGGCAACCTTCAATCTTGGAAATATAACTAAATGCCAGGTCCTTCAAAAGTTGGGTATGTGTGTTGGTTCCCGTACGGTACGTGCTATGTTCTTTTTAGATCAGCACAAACTAAGGCATGCTGATAATATAATCAAGACATTAGTGAAAAAAGCAAGACAGGTGCAGAGGGGTGCCAAAAGAAGACTTGAAGATGATCATGAAGACTGTGAAGGGGGTATTAGCTACGGATCAGGAATGTTTTAATCTTCTTTCTCCGTTTCCCGTAAGTTTACTTTTTACTTCATCTAGGAACATTATCTCAGGTACTGGTCAACCTAGAAGTCTGAAATTTTTATGACGTAGTGACATAGGTCCCTATTACATACTGAAACAACGATTTTTTAATTACTTGATTTACAAAAGACTTAGGGGTGATAGTCTAGTAAAAAGCGATGGAAAAAATTTACTTAAAAATAAATGTACAATATCTCTGTAAGAAAATACTTTGACAATAAACTGTTGTTTCAGTATTGTTGTAACATATGAATGCACATACAGTAAAATTTTTACCTCTCTGTCTCCAGTAGTTTGTGAGAAAATGTTCCCTATAGTAGGCATATATTAACATTGCGGGGATAGGTGATTCCGTATCCCCTTAATTCGTCAGTACGAGGGAGCGAGGGATGCAGTAAAGCAGGAATAGTGCATCGGAAAGGATGATCGTATCGCTAAACACAATCCTGTGGTTTCCATAGAAACGATACTCAATTTAGGAGGAGAAGCCATAGAATCCATTGTATATCATAGCGCCGCAATTTCTGTAATTATTCGTCAATGTGAGGTAGCGAGGAATGCACTAAAGAAGGAATAGTGCAACAGAAAGGAGATACTCGTATCCCAAAATAAAATTCTATCGTTCCCATAGAAATGTTACTCGATTTAGATGTAGATGTCATAGTACCCATAGTATTTCATAGTGACGCTGATTCTGTGTTAATTCGTCAATGTGAGGGAGAGAGGGATGCAGTAAAAAAGGAATAGTGCATCGGAAAGGAGGTACTCGTATCCCAAAAAGAAAATCCTGTCGTTTCCATAGAAACGTTATTCGATTTTGGAGGGGAAGACATATTACACATAGTATATCATAGCGCCGAAAATTCTGCGTTAAATCGTCAATGTGAGGGAGCGAGGTATACTGTAAAGAAAGAATAGTACATCTGAAAGGAGATACTCCTATCCCAAAAGAAAATTCACTTGTTTCCATAGAAACGATGCTCGGTTTAGAAGGAGATGTCATAGAACCAATGGTATTTCATAGCGACGCTATATCTGTGTTAATTCGTCAATGTGAGGGAGTGACGTATGCAGTAAAGAAGGAATAGCGCATCGGAATGGAGATACTAGTTATCCAAAAGAAAATCCAGTCGTTTCCATAGAAACGTTACTCGATTTAGAAGGAGATGTCATAGAACCCATTATATTTCATAGCGACGCAATTTCTGTGTTAATTCGTCAATGTAAGGGAGCGTGGGATGCATTAAAGGAGGAATAGTGCATCGGAAAGGAGATACTCGTATCCCAAAAGAAAATCCTGTCGTTCCTATAGAAACGTTATTCGAATTAGAAGGCATGTCATAGAACCCATAGTATTTCAAAGCGACTGAATTTTTGTGTTAATTGGTAATGTGAGGGAGCGAGGGATGCCGTAAAGTAGGTATAGTGCATCGGAACGGAGATACTCGTATGTCAAAAGAAGTCCTGTCATTTCCATAGAAACGTTACTCGGTTTAGAAGAAGAAGTCATAAAACCCATAGTATTTCTTAGCGATGCAATATCTGTGTTAATTCGTCAATGTGAGGGAGTGAGGGATGCTGTAAAGAAGGAATAGTTCAACGGAAACGATATACTCGTATCCCAAAAGAAAATCCTGTAGTTTCCACAGAAACGTTACGCGATTTAGAAGGAGAAGTCATAGAACACATTGGATATCATAGCACCGAAATTTTGTGTTAATTTGTATATGTGAGGAAACGAGGGATGCAGTAAAGAAGGAATAGTGCATCGGGAAGGAGATAGTCGTATCCCAAAAGAAAATCCTGTCGCTTCCATAGGAACGTTACACGATGTAGAATGAGAAGTCATAAACCCATAGTATTTCATAGCGACGCAATTTCTGTGTTATTTCGTCAATGTGAGGGAGCGTGTGATGAAGTAAAGAAGGAGTACTGCATCGGAAAGGAGATACTCGTATCCGAAAAAAAATCCTGACGTTTCCATAGAAACGTTACTCGATTTAGAAATAGAAGTCATAGAACACATTGGATATCATAGCACCGAAATTTTGTGTTAATTTGTATATGTGAGGAAACGAGGGATGCAGTAAAGAAGGAATAGTGCATCAGAAGGGAGATAATCGTATCCCAAAACAAAATCCTGTCGTTTCCCTGGAAACGTTTCTCGATTTGTTTCCATAGAAACGTTACTGGACTTAGAAGTAGATGTCATAGAACCCGTAGTATTTAATAGCGACGCAATTTCTGTGTTAATTCGTCAATGTGAGGGAGCGAGGGATGCAGTAAAGAAGGAATAGTCCATCTAAAAGGCGATGCTCGTATCCCAAAAGAAAATCCTGTCGTTTCCATAGAAACGTTACGCGATTCAGAAGAAGAAGTCATAGATCCCATAGCATTTCATACCGACGCAGTTTCTGTGTTAATTTGTCAATGTGAGGGAGCGAGGGATGCAGTAAAGAAGGAATAGTGCATCGAAAAGGATATACTCGTATCCCAAAATAAAATACTGTCGTTTCCATAGAAACGTTACTCGATTTAGAAGGAGAAGTCATAGAGCACATTGGATATCATAGCACCGAAATTTTGTGTTAATTCGTCCATGTGAGGAAACGAGGGATGCAGCAAAGATGGAATAGTGCATCAGAAAGGAGATACTCGTATCCTAAAAGAAAATCCTGTCGTCTCCATGGAACCGTTACTCGATTTAGAAGGGGAAGTAATAGAACACATAGTATTTCATAGCATCGCAATTTCTCTGATAAATCGTCAATGTGAGGGAGCGAGGTATGCAGTAAAGAAGGAATAGTGCATCGGAAAGGAGACAGTCGTATCCCAGAAAAAAAAAATCCTGTCGCTTCCGTAGAAACATTACTCGGTTTAGAAGGAGATGCCATTGAACCCATAGTATATCATAGCGACGCAGTTTCTGTGTTAATTCGTCAATGTGAGGGAGCGAGGGATGCAGTTAGAAGGAATTGTGCGTCGTAAAGTAGATACTAGTATCCCGAAAGAAAATCCTGTCGTTTCCATAGAAACGTTACTCGGTTATGAACGAGAAGTCATAGAACCCATAGTATCTCATAGCGATGAAATTTATGTGTTAGTTCGGAAATGTGAGGGAGCGAGGGATGCAGTAAAGAAGGAATAGTGCATCGGAAAGGAGGTACTCGTATCCGAAACGAAAACATGTCGTTTACATAGAGACGTTACTCGATTTAGAAGGGATGTCACATAACCCATAGTATTTCAGAGCGACGCTATTTTTGTGTTAATTATCAATGTGAGGGAGCGAGGGATGCCGTAAAGTAGGAATAGTACACCTAAAAGGAGATACTCTTATCTCAAAGGAAAAACCTGTCGTTTCCATAGAAACGTTACTCGGTTATGAAGGAGAAGTCATAGACCCCTTAGTATTTCATAGCGCCGAAACTTTTGTGATCATTCGTCAATGTGAGGGAGCGAGGGATGCAGTAATGAAGGAATAGTGCATCTGAAAGGAGATACTCTTATCCCAAAATAAAATCCCGTGATTTCCATAGAAACGTTACTCGATTTATAAGGAGAAGTCACAGAACACATAGTATTTCATAGTGACGCAACTTCTGTGTTATTTCGTCAATGTGAGGGAGCGAGGGATGCAGTAAAGAAGGAATAGCTCATGGGAAAGGATATACTCGAATCCCAAAAGAAAATTCTGTAGTTACCATAGAAATGTTACTCGATTTAGAAGGAGATGTCATAGAACCAATTGTATTTCATAGCGACGCTATTTCTGTGTTAATTCGTCAATGTGAGGGAGTGAGATACGCAGTAAAGAAGGAATGGTGTATCGGAAAGGAGATAGTCGTATCCCAAAAGAAAATCCAGTCGTATCCATAGAAAAGTTACTCGATTTAGAAGGAGAAGTCACACAATGCATAGTACTTCATAGCACTGCAATTTCTGTGTTAATTCGTCAATGTGAGGGAGCGAGGTATGCAGTAAAGAAGGAATAGTGCATCGGAAACGAGATAGTCGTATCCCAAAAGAAAATCCTGTGGTTTCCATAGAAACGTTACTCGGTTTGGAAATAGAAGTCGTAGAATGCATAGTATTTCATAGGGACCCAATTTCTGTGTTTATTCGTCAATGTGAGGCAGCGAGGGATGCAGTAAAGAAGGAATAGTTCATCGGAAAGGAGATAGTCGTATCCCATAAGAAAATCCCTTTGTTTCCATACAAACGTTACTCGATTTAGACGGAGTAGTGATAGAACCCATAGTATTTCATTGTGACGCAATTTCTGTGTTAATTCGTCAATGTGAGGGAGGGAGGGGGGCAGTAAAGATGGAATAGTTCATCAGAAAGGAGATACTCGTATCCTAAAGGAAAATTCTCTCGTTTCCATAGAAACGTTACTCGATTTAGTATGAGATGTTATAGAACTAATTGAATTTCATAACGACGCAATTTCTGTGTTAATTTTGTCAAAGGAAGGTCGAGACGGACGCAGTAAAGAAGGAATAGTGCATCGGAAAGGAGATACTCGTATCCCCAAAAGAAAATTCTGTCGTTTCAAATGAAACATTACTCGATTTAGAAGGAGATGTCATAGAACCCATAGTATTTCATAGCGATGCAAGTTCTGTGTTCATTCGTCAATATGAGGCAGCGAGGGATGCAGTAAAGAAGAAATAGTGCATCGGAAAGGAGATACTCGTATCCCAAGAGAAAACCCTGTCGTTTCCATAGAAATGTTACTCGATTTAGAGGGAGAAGTCAAAGAACCCATAGTATATCATAGCGCCGAAATTTCGATGTTAATTCGCCAATGTGAGGGAGCGATGGATGAAGTAAAGAAGGAATGGTGCATCAGAAAGGAGATACTCGTATCTTAAAAGAAAATCCTGCCGTTTCCATAGAAACGTTACTCGTTTTAGGAGGAGAAATCATAGAACTCATAGAATATCATAGCGCCGCAATTACTGTGTTGTTTCGTCAATGTGAGGGATCGAGGGATGCAGTAAAGATGGAATAGGTCATTAGAAAGGATATACTCGTATCCCAAAAGACAATCCTGTTGTTTCCATAGAAATGTTACTCGATTAAGAAGGAGATGTCATAGAACCAATAGTATTTCATAGCGACGCACGTTCTGTGTTAATTCGTCAATGTGAGGGAGCGAGGGATGCTGTAAAGAAGGAATAGTTCATCGGAAACGATATACTCGTATCTCAAAAGAAAATCCTGTCGTTTCCATAGAAACGTTACGCGATTTAGAAGGAAAAGTCATAGAACCATTGTTTTTCATAGCGACGCAATTTATGAGTTATTTCGTCAATGTGAGGGAGCGAGGGATGCAGTAAAAACGGAATAGTCCATCGGAAAGGACATACTCGTATCCCAAAAGAAAATCCTGTTGTTCCCATAGAAGGGGATGTCATAGAACCCAATGTATTTCATAGCGACGCAATTTATGTGTTAAATCGTCAATGTGAGGGAGCGAGGTATGCACTAAAGAAGGAATAGTGCAACGGAAAGGAGATTGTCGTATCCCAAAAAAGAATCCTGTCGTTTCCGTAGAAACATTACTCGATTTAGAAGGAGATGTCATAGAACCCATAGTATTTCATAGCGACGCAATTTCTGTGTCAATTCGTCAATGTGAGGGAGCGAGGAATGCGGTTACGAAGGAGTTGTGCGTCGGAAAGGAGTTAATCGTATCCCGAAAGAAAATCCTGTCGCTTCCATAGGAACGCTACACGCTGTAGAATGAGAAGTCATAAACCGATAGTATTTCATAGCGACGCAATTTCTGTGTTATTTCGTCAATGTGAGGGAGCGTGTGATGCAGTAAAGAAGAAGTAGTTGTAGCGTTGCTCTTGGGGGACAAAAAATAAAAAGAATTGTTACTTTTTTTTTTAATGTCGAAAAAGTGAATATTTTGGTGGGCCACTTGGCAACAGAATCAGGGATTTATTACGCTATTATAATAACATACGTTGATCATTAAATACCTGAATAAGAGCAGCATATTGATATATATATATATATATTTGAGATCGCTCGGAAGAAACATTATCATTTCTGTGCATTTTTATAGTCGCGATGTAGTCATACCCGGATCAACACTAAGGGACCAGAAGATTTATAGACTTTAAAAGAAATGCAACACTACACAATTAAAAAGAGTTGGTTCAGAAATAATAGGAAAACGATAATGTTCCTTCTGCCTCATGCTGCGTTCGGCCCATCAGCGTGATCGTAATTTCTGATGATGAAGTAACACAAAATAATTAAGTTAAGTAAATAAGGAGATGGACTCATCAAGGTTAATTTACGAAAATAAGCACACTTATCTTTAACACACGTTTTTTTTTTAATGCTACGTACCTTTTCATATTAAATTACAATAGATGACCATTGTGGTTAAATACTTTATACATAACAGTCAAAATGTCCTCTTGATGCTGTCTGTTCGTAATCAGTTACCAGAAACTACATGCTTTCTGATTGACAAAATAACATTTAGCATTTTCACTCAATATTTTCACATAGAATATAAAATACAGTTGCGGAACACAGCAAGTCCGCGTCCGCCTCTCATGGAATACAAACAGTAAAAGGTGAGGCGCCAAAAGCCTCATTTGTCTTGAAACAACAGAATTCTTTTTTACACCATTAATCGATACATGTACATAGAGATTTACTGGCACCGCGCAAGAACGGTAAAGATAAAGAATAATAGATTCTGTCGCTGCTATGCGATGATTCATTTCTTTTACTTTACAACTGTTCGATAACTTTAGGCCATCAGGCGTTTACTATTGAGCGTATATTAATGTTTGTGAGGCGAAAATTACTAATATTACACTGCCTCCCATGAGGAGGGAAGGAATACCGAAGGTATTACTTTCATCCTCATGCCCATTGGAATATTTGTAATTTTCGAGTGTAACATACAGGTTATTAAAAGTTTCATTTCATATTAATTCCATAGTAAAAGAATTAACGTTTCAATTTGTAATTACTGACGGTGGATCATTGTGAATTTGTTCTGTTTTCTATCAGTGTTTGCATGGATTCAGTCTTTCTTGGTGATTCTTAAAATTAAGGCTATAAGTACACATATTTACAAAATTTATAAGGAAATAGAGTCACACTTCATTTTTCATCGTTGCAAAAGTAATTTGACTACCACAACTGGTACACAACTTTCTGTTTTGACAGTATTCATTACATTGTCATCGTCTTGTCGATTGATTGCCTTGTCCGTCGTTGCACTTAATTATACATTTATTTTCGTCGCACATACACTATTTATAGACTTTGATTGTAGAGCGGCCACTGGTGATGGCTTCGACAAGGAAGTCCATATCTTTCACTTTCAGGGTTCGAGTGTGGCTCTCCGAATTATTTCACATATGAAACAGATAAAATGTCTTATATTAGAATAGCTTACAAAACTAATTTTATATACAATTGGGATGGGATATAGGAAGGATCGGATCCTTTGACGTATTTTCGTGTGCTTATTTTCATTCGTATCGTGACCTTTCGTTAAAGTTTACATTGCAACAGTGTTCAGAGGTGACCTTGTGACTTGTCTCTGTGTACAATCAGTCATTATAATAATTACGTTAACTTCTCTATTTTAGAGTCTCTCGGAAGGTTTATGATACATACAAAATGTTTTCAGTACTGGGTGTGAATGTTTTTGCTACAGAATGTAGCGCACAGCAACTGTGTTGGCGGTTGAACGTTTACATTATTTCGTCACGTGGTGGCTGTCCGCCCCCACTGTTGCGAGCAATCTTGAAATTCAGTCTGTGCGCGCGCACGTGACCGGAGCTTTCTTGCAGAGTGTTGATTTCGCACTTGAGGTGCCGTGCTTCGCTTTTGTTCGGCGGATCGTGGCTTTGTGCTTTTTTAGATTGCTGGAGGGAGCTTCTGCCACCGAAACTGCCTCACATCACTTCCTGTCCACTATCCAGTTACGGATTCACAGGTAAGTGGTAGCTACCGCTGCAACTGCATGTGTGGAATGACACTGATTATTACACACTGCACACATCAACGAAATTGTTCACACATATGGTGCAGTAGAATACTGCCGCTGAAAATCGTCGAACTTTAAAACTTCACTTGCACTGTGGTGAGCGTCTGCGTGAACGGTGTATTAACAGAAATTCTCGCGTCATAACATCACACGGTGTTTACAAGTTGATTTACATACTAATATTTACAAGAGTTCATTTAAATCGATAAATAATCTAATTGACCACTTTGAATCAAAACAATTGTTTCTTAATTAGTCTTTTTTTTTTATTTATGCCTACGGTCACAGGTAGGCTATTATAAGTACTTTTTCTTTGACCAAATCCATTCCAATCTCCTTTACAAATTAATTTCATTCATAGTAATCTTTATCACGCTTGCTTATTCATTTTGTAGGACCAATACTTTTTTTTTTTAGTGCTCGTCTTGTTTAGTGTCAAAAGTTTTTCTCGTATGTGCTTGTCTTTAAAGAAAGTTCGAGGACAGATTTGAAAATAGCAATTCCGCCTCTGAGTTTCGTGTAGAAATACAAACAGTCGAAAAAAAGAAAGGTGGGAAAAGCGGGTCTACTCGCTGATCGTCGACAGAATTTAAATTACTCCTCAACCAGGTCGAAAATTTAATTTACCTTGCGCATTACAAAAGCAATATGCGCGTCGCGAACCTACTCATTTTTATAAGTAGTGCCTCACTTCCTAAGCACACGTGCATCTTTACAAGTTGATCCTGAGGAGTGGATAGGATCAAGGATCTTAAAGGATTTGCACTTAGGAAAGGGATTCAATAATCACATAATCACAGAGAAAACAATAAATATTGCAGTGCACACTTAAAATAAAATCCATCACTTCAAGCATGTATATCTAATATGTATCTTGCTGCAGCTTGCTTACTACTCTTTGCACATTTCTTAGACTAAGTCAAGTTTATGCATTACGCATTTAGGTATTAATTATCATTTGTATATATAAGCCTCTCACTAGAGTGTTGTTTTTTGCTGCTGTCGCTACCTGTGAAGCTTGGGCGAGATCCTTATTATATGTGCTGCTAGCTTGTGAATTTGCAGTATTGCTAATGCTCAATAGTACCGTGAAGTTGGCATAATAAACCATGTTACTCATATGTTCTTTTACTCAGCTTGTTTATAGTCTGGACTCATCTTACTTTGCGTTATATAATAAACTTCCTTTTTATTCCATCACGCTTTTACTTAAGGTTAACGTCAGGCCTTTTTAGAACAATTGCACTGCGTTATCAATCTGTTCATGCTTAATCCTAGGTATCTGTTCACTTCAAAGAGATGTTATTTTATCGCTGGCACAGCACTGTGCTGGAATTTACAAGTTAAATCTACCGACTGTTTTACGCTAACAGGTGGTGCCTTATTTACGTCACATTTGAAAATAGGGAATAACCTCATGGAATCGAATCTTTCTCACAACTTTCCTCTTTTGTCTGGACGTTTAAGTATTTCCTTTTAAAACAGGTCATTAATTTGTCCTCGATTAAATTTCACTTACTAATACTAAGCACATATAATCATCATTTTCATATTACTATTTAGGGAGAGAAGTGCATTATTCGCTCCTTCCTGCTCATTCTCAAATTACTATTTAGCGAGAGAAGTGCATTATTCGCTCCTTCCTCTTTCCTCATTTTAGTACCTCGGGGCTAATTAATACCTCTCGAGTACATCATTTTCCTTACATACTAACTTATAACTAAAATTGAAAATCGCCTCTAGGACATGTCCTCCTGTTTACATAAAGATTATTCATGTAAATACTTGTCTGCAACTTATTCTGTATTTTATTTTCCAGACACGTTGTTTTGATACATAAGGTTTCCTTTTAGCACCGGCTAACGTCCGTAGTCAGTTCAGATCCGTTCTTGTTACTCATTGGTTAATCCTGATCTCCAATACCTTAGAATTTTCTTACAGCTTAAATTAACTTAATTCCTGGCGTTATAAAATTTTCTTAAATCTTGATGGTGGAACAATCCTTTGATTTTATTCGTGGGAGGGTCAGATAACAAATAGCTACCAATGTGTGGTTTCCTCATTATCACAAAGGGACCTTCATAAATGTGTTGCCACTTACGATTCTTCTTTAACAACAGGGATGGTTTAAAGTGAGTCCTGACTAATAACTAACTCCAAGAAACTTCTGCAGATGCTCTTCAAGAGCCTCTGGTCTCGTTCTTATAGGTACTATAATTTTATTGATTAATCTTGCATCTAGGACTAGCCTTACGCTACCATCTGATTTTAGCACAGACAATAAAGGACTCGAATACGGTGAATGAGATACTTCTATCACATTCCAGCGTAACATTTTCTTGATCTCGCACTTGACAGCTTCGCGTCTCGCATATGGAATGGAATAGCTTGTTCTACAGTAGGTTGAATGGGGCAGGACATCCATTCGATATTCAAAGCCTTTTATTAGTCCAGGTTTCTTAGAAAATACTTGAACGTAATCTGTTAACAAATTGTAAAGCTCATTCTTCTGTTGTTTGGATAATTCAATGGACTCACTAGCTTTACCGTATAATTCATTCTGACCGGGAATTAGGTCTTTATACTCATCGTCATTAACACTTTCAAGATCTGTCATGTCTTCTGTCTGACTGTACTGTTGTCTTTTAGTCCATGGCCGTACTGCTGTTTGAAGCACTCCAAAGTTTGTCTTCACCTTACTTCTTAACAAATTTACATTTACTTGTTGCTGGCTCGCTACTAGAGTACAGATTCCACACTCGATGTCAATTTTAGCTTTCGTCTGCCTCAAGAATTCCATACTCAGGATACATGGCACTGATAGGTTTTTAACAATAAGAAAAATGCACGTTACTGAAATAGACTCTATCTGGATTTGAAGCTGAGTCTGAAGATTTACACGTTGTGTTAGTGGACCAATTGCTCCCGATATGGTGCAACCTTGAATTGGAAGTGATAAAACTTTGCATACAGAGGATATTTGCTTAAAAAAACATAAAGATAAGACATTTATATTAGCTCCTGTATCTACAATAGCTGTTACAGGTATGTTGGCAATTGATACCCTTATGGAAGCTTGAACTTGTTCGTCCCATACGTCATCATTGTCTTTCGTCTCAGTGTCTGCTACTAGATCATCCCGTAAGTTTGTCTCTTTGTCATACCTAATTGCTTTAATTTCGTGTGGACTAAGGGACAGGGTGCCCCCATTCAAACCTGCAGCATCCTCTAGGAGGCTCAAAGGTGCTGCTTTTAATTTTCCGCTCGACGCTTACTTTCCTGCTGATTTATATTTCTTAATGTTTCTTCCGTCTGGAACTGGTGTTGGTTTTGTGGTACGAACTCGGTTGGAAACGGATCTTGTTGTCCTGGCGTATTCGCTTGCGCATAATAAATTTGCGTATTATGCGGGCGTTTAGGCTTCAGAGTTCCCGAAGGTCCGTTCGCTTGTGGCTGAACAGTATTTTGCTGTGGCTTGTGTTGATTGTAACCGTTAGTGAAAGGTGTACATTGGTCTTCACCTTGATTATGCCATTTATTTCTTTTCCACTGACGATTTGAATCGTAAGACTGATCGTTTTGATAATTACCGTTGATCGGTTGCGTGTTTCCATATTGCTGGGGCTGTGTGCTATAATGTGTATTTTCGTACTGAGGTGGTGACGAATTATATATTGGATTGTATCTCTGGCCGTTATTGTACTTATTTTTGTATTTGCTGTTGGAGTACGTAGTGTGTTTATTTTTGAAACCGTTGTGGGGTTGGTACTGGCTGTCGCTGTGACGCGCTTTCGCTCGGCCACCATTGTTGCCTGCGTATTCTGTATTGTGCTGGCCGCCTGCACTGAAGTGGGCGTTGCCAACATCAACTCTAGCGTCCTCGTAAATCAGATCTAACGAGTCTAACACAGATAGGAAAGTGTCCGTATCGTCCTCAGACACGTTTACTAACTTTTCTCTGATCGCAATCGGTAGCTTAGTTTTTAGAATCATAATAACGTCTTTGGCGGTGATCGGCGAATCCCAGAACTTGATTTTCGCTAAATACTTTTCAAAATATCTTCTCAAACTACCACGCTTACTGTTAAACACTTCGGCGTTGTAAACCTCTTTTCTCAGGCGCTGCTGCACACCAGAACTCCAGAATTTAGCTAGAAACATCTGTTCAAACTCTTTGTAACTTTTACAAGAGTCGACCATTTCGGTTCCCCATAAGGCAGCATCGCCTACGATAAATCCACTAACGAATTGAATTCGCTGGCGGTCACTCCAGCTACTCGGGAAAATTCCTGAAAAATTTCGGAGGAACACTATAGGATGAATTTCTCTTTTCTGTGGGTGAAAGGTCGGAAAAATACGATGTTTGATCACGCTTTCCTCCTGCATCAAACTGACAAAAGTGGATGGGCTGGTAGTCTGGTTAACTTGTGCTTCTATAGAACTATGAGTTTGAGCGTTATCAAATAGTGAACGGTAATGTACCTGCTGTTGTTCATTACTTCGTGGTGAATTATTCCAGTTTCCTGACACGGGAGGTGGGGAATTTTCAACTTGACATTTTAGTGTACGAACTTCATCAACTATCTGTTGACGCCATTCAGGTAAATCTTGAGCTAACGCTCGTCTTATCTGGCCTAATTCTGACATCACCGTGTCTCCTGTTTTTCCAGGGGCTGCCAATATTTCAAAGGTCACGTTTTTGACAGTTTCCCTGAGTTCGTTCTTGACCTTGTCTTCTATGAATCCGTCTTTGTTTCTAATCCACTGTTGGTAGTGGTCGGACAATGCTTCAGCATGTGCCTTAACAGTATTCTTTATTTGGTCCTCTACATTAAGAGTCTCAATCTGTTTCGAAAGATCGTCAACAACATTCTCGATCGTGTCTACTGCGGTTTTAACTCCTTTGACCTCATCAGAGATTGCAGTATAATCTTCTTTTAAGGTCGCAGCTTGTTTTTGATATTCTATCACTTTTGAATTTATCTCTCCCTTGGCTGCTTCGATTTTTTCATCTAACCGTTTTGAAATATCCTCTATTTTTGACTCTACTTGTGTGTCAATTTCTAGCCTCATGATCGTGATCTGACTGCTGATTTGGCTTTGGACATTACCCAACAGGGTATTTAAATCAGCTGTTATGTCTGCCTTTAGTTCGGCCTTTACCGAATTTAACCGTGTATTTAGGTCATTTATCTCCGTTTGCAGATCTGTTTTTACTGAATTTATGTCTGTTTTTACCGAATTTATTTCTGTTTTTACTGAATTTATGTCTTCTTTTACTGAGTTGCACAGATTTGTAAGGACCTGATTTTTATTATGCCGTCTTTCGGCCTTCTCTTTTTCTTCGCGGGCCTTTTCATCTAATTTTTCCTGCTTTTCACGTTCCTGTCTTTGCGCCTCTCTCTGTCTTTGACTTTCGAACTTGCGTTCCATTATTGCTTCGATCATTGCAGCCAAGTCATTTTTTTCAAAAGCGGGAATAGTTTGCACACTAGGACCAGCTTCTAAAACTTCGGTCGAGGCTGCTTCTGCCTCCGCTCGTGTACCTATCGCGCGTGATCGTAATGGATAGTGAGGTCCATTCACATCACCGCTGTCGTCTGGTTTTGTTTGTGTCCGCTGTTTACCGTCAGCCATGTTCATGAATTATTTGTCAAACGTCAAAATGCTACAGATATTGTTTGTCACTGCCGTCAGTCGTTTGTCTGTGACGTAGTGCTATGGCTTACTGGGACCTAAGATAAAATTTTAACTCTGGGTAACAACTGACGTTCATTTACGCCAAGAAGACAAGATGGTTCCTACTAATTACAAACAAATGAAATATCACACGTTTTATCAGTTTTGAGCGTAGTTATCCGCCATATCGTAATTTTTTTTTTTTTTACGCACTGACAACAATGGTACACTTTCACTGAATTTAACTACATAGGAATGGACTATGGACAAATTGAAATAAAGCTGTTTCAAGGCAAGGAAAGACAGGTTTACGTTCTGATCAACTCGAAAGATGCTACGTCACTACGAAAGCTTGGCTACTGCGTATAAAAATTTGACTTACTATGGCTGTCTTGATAATGATACAGCTGGATACTCGCGTTTTTTGGTAATTTCATCAATCGTTCTTCTGAATTAATTAAAAGGTTTTCCCACTTCTCTTTCTCGGTTGAATTGCATCCACATGAAAAAAATGAAACAGTTATTAGAACAAGCAAAGAAAATTTTTTAAACACATACATGAAATGATTTTTTGATCAAGTCCCTGTTCGGGCGCCAAGTGTAGCGTTGCTCTTGGGGGACAAAAAATAAAAAGAATTGTTACTTTTTTTTTTAATGTCGAAAAAGTGAATATTTTGGTGGGCCACTTGGCAACAGAATCAGGGATTTATTACGCTATTATAATAACATACGTTGATCATTAAATACCTGAATAAGAGCAGCAGATTGATATATATATATATATTTGAGATCGCTCGGAAGAAACATTATCATTTCTGTGCATTTTTATAGTCGCGATGTAGTCATACCCGGATCAACACTAAGGGACCAGAAGATTTATAGACTTTAAAAGAAATGCAACACTACACAATTAAAAAAAAGTTGGTTCAGAAATAATAGGAAAACGATAATGTTCCTTCTGCCTCATGCTGCGTTCGGCCCATCAGCGTGATCGTAATTTCTGATGATGAAGTAACACAAAATAATTAACAGTTAAGTAAATAAGGAGATGGACTCATCAAGGTTAATTTACGAAAATAAGCACACTTATCTTTAACACACGTTTTTTTTTAATGCTACGTACCTTTTCATATTAAATTACAATAGATGACCATTGTGGTTAAATACTTTATACATAACAGTCAAAATGTCCTCTTGATGCTGTCTGTTCGTAATCAGTTACCAGAAACTACATGCTTTCTGATTGACAAAATAACATTTAGCATTTTCACTCAATATTTTCACATAGAATATAAAATACAGTTGCGGAACACAGCAAGTCCGCGTCCGCCTCTCATGGAATACAAACAGTAAAAGGTGAGGCGCCAAAAGCCTCATTTGTCTTGAAACAACAGAATTCTTTTTTACACCATTAATCGATACATGTACATAGAGATTTACTGGCACCGCGCAAGAACGGTAAAGATAAAGAATAATAGATTCTGTCGCTGCTATGCGATGATTCATTTCTTTTACTTTACAACTGTTCGATAACTTTAGGCCATCAGGCGTTTACTATTGAGCGTATATTAATGTTTGTGAGGCGAAAATTACTAATATTACATAGTTCATCGGAAAGGAGATACTCGCATCCCTGAAGAAAATCCTGTAGTTTCCATAGAGATGTTACTCGAGTTAGAAGGAGATGTCATGGAACCCATAGTATAACATAGCGCCGAAATTTCTGTGATAATTCGTCAATGTGAGGGAGCGAGGGATGCAGTAGGCATGGAATAGTGCATCAGAAGGGAGATACTCGTATCACAAAAGAAAATCCTGTCGTTTCCTTGGAAACGTTTCTAGATTTGTTTCCATAGAAACGTTACGCGATTCAGAAGAAGAAGTCATAGAACCCATAGTATTTCATACCGACGCAGTTTCTGTGTTAATTTGTCAATGTGAGGGAGCGAGGGATGCAGTAAAGAAGGAATAGTGCATCGAAAAGGATATACTCGTATCCCAAAATAAAATACTGTCGTATCCATAGAAACGTCCCTCGATTTAGAAGGAGAAGTCATAGAACACATTCGATATCATAGCACCGAAATTTTGTGTTAATTCGTCCATGTGAGGAAATGAGGGATGCAGTAAAGATGGAATAGTGCATTAGAAAGGAGATACTCGTATCCTAAAAGAAAATCCTGTCGTCTCCATGGAACCGTTACTCGATTTAGAAGGGGAAGTAATAGAACACATAGTATTTCATAGCGTCGCAATTTCTCTGATAAATCGTCAATGTGAGGGAGCGATGTATGCAGTAAGGAAGGAATAGTGCATCGGAAAGGAGACAGTCGTATCCCAGAAAAAAAAAAAAATCCTGTCGCTTCCGTAGAAACATTACTCGATTTAGAAGGAGATGCCATTGAAAACATAGTATATCATAGCGACGCAGTTTCTGTGTTAATTCGTCAAAGTGAGGGAGCGAGGGATGCAGTTAAGAAGGAATTGTGCGTCGGAAAGTAGATACTAGTATCCCGAAATAAAATGTTGTCGTTTCCATAGAAACGTTACTCGGTTATGAAGGTGAAGTCATAGAACCCATAGTATTTCATAGCGATGAAATTTATGTGTTAGTTCGGAAATGTGAGGGAGCGAGGGATGCAGTAAAGAAGGAATAGTGCACCGGAAAGGAGGTACTCGTATCCGAAACGAAAACATGTCGTTTCCATAGAAACGTTACTCGATTTAGAAAGGTTGTCACAGATCCCATAGTATTTCAGAGCGACGCTATTTTTGAGTTAATTATCAATGTGAGGGAGCGAGGGATGCCGTAAAGTAGGAATAGTACACCCAAAAAGGAGATACTCGTATCTCAAAAGAAAATCCTGTCGTTTCCATAGAAACGTTACTCGGTTATGAAGGAGAAGTCATAGAACCCATAGTATTTCATAGCGCCGAAACTTTTGTGATAATTCGTCAATGTGAGGGAGCGAGGGATGCAGTAAAGAAGGAATAGTGCATCTGAAAGGAGATACTCTTATCCCAAAATAAAATCCTGTGATTTCCATAGAAACGTTACTCGATTTAGAAGGAGAAGTCACAGAACACATTGTATTTCATAGTGACGCAACTTCTGTGGTATTTCGTCAATGTGAGGGAGCGAGGGATGCAGTAAAGAAGGATTAGTGCGTCAGAAAGTAGATACTCGTGTCCCATAAGAAAATCCTGTCGTTTCCGTAGTAACGTTACTCGATTTAGAAGGAAAAGTTATAGAACCCATAGTATTTTATAGCGCCGAAATTTCTGTGTTAATTCGTCAACGTGAGGGAGCGAGTGTCGCAGAAAAGAAGGAATAGTGCATCGGAAAGGAGATAGTCGTATTCCAAAAGAAAATCCTGTCGTTTCCGTAGAAACGTTACTCGATTTAGAAGGAAAAGTTATAGAACCCATAGTATTTAATAGCCCCGCAAATTCTGTGTAAATTAGTCAATGTAAGGGGGGAGGGACGCAGTAAAGAAGGACCAGTGCATCGGAAAGGAGGTATACGTATCCCAAAAGAAAATTCTGTAGTTTCCATTGAAACATTACTCGATTTAGAAGGAGAAGTCACAGAACACATAGTATTTCATAGTGACGCAATTTCTGTGTTATTTCGTCAATGTGAGGGAGCGAGGGATGCAGTAAAGAAGGAATACTGCATCTGAAAGGAGATACTCCTGACCCAAAATAAAATCCTGTGATTTCCATAGAAACGTTACTCGATTTAGAAGGAGAAGTCACAGAACACATAGTATTTCATAGTGACGCAACTTCTGTGTTATTTCGTCAATGTGAGGGAGCGAGGGATGCAGTAAAGAAGTAATAGCTCTTGGGTAAGGATATACTCGTATCCCAAAAGAAAATCCTGTCGTATCCATAGAAACGTTACTCGATTTAGAAGTGGAAGTAACAGAACACATAGTATTTCATAGCAACGCAATTTATGAGTTATTTCTTCAATGTGAGGGAGCGAGGGATGCAGTAAAGACGGAATAGTGCATCAGAAAGGATATACTCGTATTCCAAAAGAAAATCCTGTTGTTTCCATAGAAACGTTTCTCGATTTTGAAGGAGGTGTCATAGAACCCATAGTGTTTCATAGCGACGCAAATTCTATGTTAATTCGTCAATGTGAGGGAGCGAGGGATCAGTAAAGAGGGAATAGTGAATCTAAAAGGAGATACTCGTTTCCCAAAAGATAATCCTGTCGTTTAAATAGAAACGTTACTCGATTTAGAAGGATAAGTCATAGAACCCATAGTATATCATAGCACCGAAATTTCTGTGTTAATTCGTCAATGTGAGGGAGGGAGGGATGCAGTAAAGATGGAATAGTGCATCAGAAAGGAGATACTCGTATCCCAAAAGAAAATCCTGGCGCTTCCATAGAAGCGTTACACGATTCAGAAGAAGTTGTCATAGAACCCATAGTATTTCATACCGACGCAATTTATGTCTTAATTTGTCAATGTGAGGGAGCAAGGGATGTAGTAAAGAAGGAATAGTGCATCGGGAAGGATATACTCGTATCCCAAAATAAAATACTGTCGTTTCCATAGAAACATTACTCGATTTAGAAGGAGAAGTCATAGAACACATTGGATATCATAGCGCCGAAATTTTGCGTTAATTCGTCCATGTGAGGAAACGAGGAATGCAGTAAAGAAGGAATAGTGCATCAGAAAGGAGATACTCGTATCCCAAAAGAAAATCATGTCGTTTCCATGGACACGTTACTCGATTTTGAAGGAGTAGTCATAGAACCCATAGTATTTCATAGCGACGCAATTTATGTATTATTTCGTGAATGTGAGGGAGCGAGGGATGCAGTAAAGAAGGAATAGTGAATCAGAAAGGTGATACTCGTATTCGAAAAGAAAATCCTGTTGTTTCCATAGAAACGTTTCTCGATTTTGAAGGAGATGTCATAGAACCCATAGTATTTCATAGCGACGCAATTTCTGTGATAAATCGCCAACGTGAGGGAAAAAAATGGTTCAAATGGCTCTGAGCACTATGGGGCTTAACTACTGTGGTCATCAGTCGCCTAGAACTTAGAACTACTTAAACCTAACTAACCGAAGGACATCACACACATCCATGCCCGAGGCAGGATTCGAACCTGCGACTGTAGCAGTCGCGCGGTTCCGGACTGCGCGCCTAGAACCGCTAGACCACCGCTGCCGGCCAACGTGAGGGAGTGAGGGATGCAGTAAAGAAGGAATTGTGCGACGGAAAGCAGATTATTGTACCCAAAATAGGAAATCCTGTCGTTTCCATAGAAACGTAACTCGATTTAGAAGGAGAAGTCATAGAACCCATAGTATATCACAGCGCTGCAGTTTCTGTGTTAATTCGTCAATGTGAGGGAGCGAGGGATGCAGTAAAGAAGGAATAGTGCTTAAGAAAGGAGGTAGTCGTATCCCAAACGGAAACATGTCGTTTCCATAGAAACGTTACTCGATTTAGAAGGGATGTCACAGACCCCATAGTATTTCAGAGCGACGCAATTTTTGTGTTAATTCGTCAATGTGAGGGAGCGAGCGATGCCGTAAAGTAGGAATAGCGCATCGGAAAGGAGATACTCGTATCTCAAAAGAAAATCCTGTCGTCTCCATAGAAACGTAACTCGATTTAGAAGGAGAAGTCATAGAACCCATAGTATATCACAGCGCTGCAGTATCTGTGTTAATTCGTAAATGTGAGAAAGCGAGGTATGCAGTAAAGAAGGAATAGTGCATCAGAAAGGAGATAGTCGTATACAAAAAGAAAATCCTGTCGTTTCCATAGAAACGTTACTCGATTTAGAAGAAGAAGTCATAGAACCCATAGTATTTCATGGCGACGCAATTTATGAGTTTTTTCGTCATTGTGAGGGAGCGAGGGATGCAGTAAGGACGGAATAGTGCATCGGAAAGGATATACTCGTATCCCGAAAGAAAATCCTGTTGTTCCCAAAATAACGTTTCTCGATTTTGAAGGGGATGTCATAGAACCCATAGCATTTCGTAGCGACGCAATTTATGTGTTAAATCGTCAATGTGAGGGAGCGAGGTATGCAGTAAAGAAGGAATAGTGCAACGGAAAGGAGATAGTCGTATCCCCAAAAAAAAAAAATCCTGTCGATTCCATTGAAACATAACTCGATTTAGAAGGAGATGTCATAGAACCCATAGTATTTCATAGCGACGGAATTTCTGTGTTATTTCGTCAGTGTGATAGAGCGTGGGATGCTGTAAAGAAGGAATAGTGCATCGGAAAGGAGATACTCGTATCCCAAAAGAAAATCCTGTAGTTCCCATAGAAACGTTACTCGATTTAGAAGGAGAAGTCATAGAACACATAGTAATTCATAGCGACGCAATTTCTGTTATATTTCGTCAATGTGAGGGAGCGAGGGATGCAGTAAAGAAGGAATAGTTCATCGGAAAGGAAATACTCGAATCCCAAAAGAAAATCCTGTAGTTTCCATAGAGATGTTACTCGATTTAGAAGTAGATGTCATAGAACGCATAGTATACCATAGCGCCGAAATTTCGGGGTTAATTCGTCAATTTAAGGTAGCGAGGGATGAATTAAACAAGGAATAGTGCATCAGAAGGGAGAAACTCATATCCCAAAAGAAAATCCTGTCGTTTCCATGGAAACGTTGCTCGATTTACAATGAGAAGTCATAGAACCCATAGTATTTCATTGCGACGCAATTTCTATGTTATTTCGTCAGTGTGAGGGAGCGAGGGATGCAGTAAAGAAGGAAAAGAGCATCGGAATGGAGATACTCGTATCCCAAGAGAAAATCCTGTTGTTGCCATAGTAACGTTACTCGATTTAGAAGGAGATGTCATAGAACCCAAAGTATTTCATAGCGACGCAATTTCTATGTTAATTCGTCAATGTGAGGGAGCGAGGGATGCAGTAAATAGGGAATAGTGCATCTAAAAGGAGATACTCGTTTCCCAAAAGATAATGCTGTCGTTTAAATAGAAACGTTACTCGATTTAGAACGATAAGTCATAGAACCCATAGTATTTCATACCGACGCAATTTATGTCTTAATTTGTCAATGTGAGGGAGCGAGGGATGTAGTAAAGAAGGAATAGTGCATCGGAATGGATATACTCGTATCCCAAAATAAAATACTGTCGTTTGCATAGAAACATTACTCGATTTAGAAGGAGAAGTCATAGAACAAATTGGATATCATAGCGTCGAAATTTTGCGTTAATTCGTCCATGTGAGGAGACGAGGAATGCTGTAAAGAAGGAATAGTGCATCCGAAAGGAGATACTCGTATTCCAAAAGAAAATCCTGTCGTTTCCATGGACACGTTACTCGATTTAGAAGGAGAAGTCATAGAACCCATAGTATTTCATAGCGACGCAATTTATGTATTATTTCGTCAATGTGAGGGAGCGAGGGATGAAGTAAAGAAGGAATAGTGAATCAGAAAGGTGATACTCGTATTCCGAAAGAAAATCCTGTTGTTTCCATACAAACGTTTCTCGATTTTGAAGGAGATGTCATAGAACCCATAGTATTTCATAGCGACGCAATGTCTGCGATAAATCGTCAACGTGAGGGAGCGAGGGATGCAGTAAAGGAGGAATTGTGCGACGGAAAGCAGATTATCGTATCCCAAAAGGAAATCCTGTCGTTTCCATAGAAACGTAACTCGATTTAGAAGGAGAAGTCATAGAACCAATAGTATATCACAGCGCTGCAGTTTCTGTGTTAATTCGTCAATGTGAGGGAGCGAGGGATGCAGTAAAGAAGGAATAGTGCTTCAGAAAGGAGGTAGTCGTATCCCAAACGGAAACATGTCGTTTCCATAGAAACGTTACTCGATTTAGGAGGGATGTCACAGAACCTATAGTATTACAGAGCGACGCAATTTTTGTGTTAATTCGTCAATGTGAGGGAGCGAGCAATGCCGTAAAGTAAGAATAGCGCATCGGAAAGGAGATACTCGTATCTCAAAAGAAAATCCTGTCGTTTCCATAGAAACGTTACTCGGTTATGAAGGAGAAGTCATAGAACCCATAGTATATCATAGCGATGAAATTTATGTGTTAATTCGTAAATGTGAGGGAGCGAGGGTGCAGTAAAGAAGGAATAGTGCTTAAGAAAGGAGGTAGTCGTATCCCAAACGGAAACATGTCGTTTCCATAGAAACGTTACTCGATTTAGAAGGGGTGTCACAGAACCCATAGTATTTCAGAGCGTGGCAATTTTTGTGTTAATTTGTCAATGTGAGGGAGCGAGCGATGCCGTAAAGTAGGAATAGCGCATCGGAAAGGAGATACTCGTATCTCAAAAGAAAATCCTGCCGTCTCCATAGAAATGTTACTCGGTTTAGGAGGAGAAGTCATAGAACCCATAGAATATCATAGCGCCGCAATTTCTGTGTTAATTCGTCAATGTGTGTGGGCGAGGGATGCAGTAAAGAAAGAATAGCGCATCACAAAGGAGATACTCGTGTCCCAAAAGAAAATTCTCTCGTTTTCATAAAAACGTTACTCGATTTAGAAGGAGATGTCATAGGACAAATTGTATTTCACAGCGACGCAATTTCTGTGTTAATTCGTCAATGAGAGGGAGCGAAGTATGCTGTAAAGAAGGAATAGTGCATCGGAAACGAGATAGACGTATCCCAAAAGAAAATCCTGTGGTTTCCATAGAAACGTTACTCGGTTTAGAAGGAGAAGTCATAGAATGCATAGTATCTCATAGCGACGGAATTTCTGTTTTATTTTGTCAATGTGTGGGATCGAGGGATGCAGTAAAGAAGGAATATTGCATCGGAAAGGATATACTCGTATACCAAAAGAGAATCCTGTCTTCTCCATAGAAACGTTACTCGTTTTAGGAGGAGAAGTCGTAGAACACACAGTATACCATAGCGCCGCAATTTCTGTGTTAATTCGTTAATGTGAGTGGGCGAGGGATGCAGTAAAGAAGGAATAGTGCATCAGAAAGGAGATACTCGTATCCCAAAAGAAAATTCTCTCATTTACATAGAAACGTTATTCGATTTAGAAGTAGTTGTCATAGAACCAATTGTATTTCATAGAGACGCTATTTCTGTGTTATTTCGTAAATGCGAGTTAGCGAGGTATGCAGTAAAGAAGGAATAGTGCATCGGAAAGGAGATAGTCGTATCCCAAAAGAAAATCCTGTGGTGTCCATAGAATCGTTACTCGGTTTAGAAGGAGAAGTCATAGGGTGCATAGTATTTCATAGGGACGCAATGTCTGTGTTAATTCGACAATGTGAGGGAGCGAGGGATGCAGTAAAGAAGGAATAATTCATCGGAATGGAGATAGTCGTATCCCATAAGAAAATCCCTTTGTCTCCATACAAACGTTACTCGATTTAGACGGAGAAGAGATAGAACCCATAGTATTTCATGGTGACGCAATTTCTGTGTTAATTGGTCAATGTGAGGGAGCGAGGGAAGCAGTAATGAATAAATAGTGCATCGGAAAGGAGATACTCGTATCCCAAAAGAAAATCCTGTCGTTTCCATAGAAACGTTACTCGATTTGGAAGGAGAAGTCATAGAACCCATAGTATGTCATAGCGACGCAATTTCTGTGTTGTTTCGTCAATGTGAGGGAGCGAGGGATGCAGTAAAGAAGGAATAGTTCATTAGAAAGGATATACTCGTATCCCAAAAGAAAATCCTGTTGTTTCCATAGAAACGTTTCTCGATTTTGAAGGAGATGTCATAGAACCCATAGTATTTCATAGCGACGCAATGTCTGCGATAAATCGTCAACGTGAGGGAGCGAGGGATGCAGTAAAGGAGGAATTGTGCGACGGAAAGCAGGTTATCGTATCCCAAAAGGAAATCCTGTCGTTTCCGTAGAAACGTAACTCGATTTAGAAGGAGAAGTCATAGAACCAATAGTATATCACAGCGCTGCAGTTTCTGTGTTAATTCGTCAATGTGAGGGAGCGAGGGATGCAGTAAAGAAGGAATAGTGCTTAAGAAAGGAGGTAGTCGTATCCCAAACGGAAACATGTCGTTTCCATAGAAACGTTACTCGATTTGGGAGGGATGTCACAGAACCCATAGTATTTCAGAGCGACGCAATTTTTGTGTTAATTCGTCAATGTGAGGGAGCGAGCGATGCCGTAAAGTAAGAATAGCGCATCGGAAAGGAGATACTCGTATCTCAAAAGAAAATCCTGTCGTTTCCATAGAAACGTTACTCGGTTATGAAGGAGAAGTCATAGAACCCATAGTAAATCATAGCGATGAAATTTATGTGTTAATTCGTAAATGTGAGGGAGCGAGGGATGCAGTAAAGAAGGAATGGTGCTTAAGAAAGGAGGTAGTCGTATCTCAAACGGAAACATGTCGTTTCCATAGAAACGTTACTCGATTTAGAAGGGGTGTCACAGAACCCGTAGTATTTCAGAGCGTGGCAATTTTTGTGTTAATTTGTCAATGTGAGGGAGCGAGCGATGCCGTAAAGTAGGAATAGCGCATTGGAAAGGAGATACTCGTATCTCAAAAGAAAATCCTGCCGTCTCCATAGAAATGTTACTCGGTTTAGGAGGAGAAGTCATAGAACCCATAGAATATCATAGCGCCGCAATTTCTGTGTTAATTCGTCAATGTATGTGGGCGAGGGATGCAGTAAAGAAGGAATAGCGCATCAGAAAGGAGATAATCGTATCCCAAAAGACAATTCTCTCGTTTTCATAAAAACGTTACTCGATTTAGAAGGAGATGTCATAGGACAAATTGTATTTCACAGCGACGCAATTTCTGTGTTAATTCGTCAATGAGAGGGAGCGAAGTATGCTGTAAAGAAGGAATAGTGCATCGGAAACGAGATAGACGTATCCCAAAAGAAAATCCTGTGGTTTCCATAGAAACGTTACTCGGTTTAGAAGGAGAAGTCATAGAATGCATAGTATCTCATAGCGACGGAATTTCTGTTTTATTTTGTCAATGTGTGGGATCGAGGGATGCAGTAAAGAAGGAATATTGCATCGGAAAGGATATACTCGTATACCAAAAGAGAATCCTGTCTTCTCCATAGAAACGTTACTCGTTTTAGGAGGAGAAGTCATAGAACACACAGTATATCATAGCGCCGCAATTTCTGTGTTCATTCGTTAATGTGAGTGGGCGAGGGATGCAGTAAAGAAGGAATAGTGCATCAGAAAGGAGATACTCGTATCCCAAAAGAAAATTCTCTCATTTACATAGAAACGTTATTCGATTTAGAAGAAGTTGTCATAGAACCAATTGTATTTCATAGCGACGCTATTTCTGTGTTATTTCGTAAATGCGAGTTAGCGAGGTATGCAGTAAAGAAGGAATAGTGCATCGGAAAGGAGATAGTCGTATCCCAAAAGAAAATCCTGTGGTTTCCATAGAAACGTTTCTCGGTTTAGAAGGAGAAGTCATAGGCTGCATAGTATTTCATAGGGACGCAATGTCTGTGTTAATTCGACAATGTGAGGGAGCGAGGGATGCAGTAAAGAAGGAATAATTCATCGGAATGGAGATAGTCGTATCCCATAAGAAAATCCCTTTGTCTCCATACAAACGTTACTCGATTTAGACGGAGAAGAGATAGAACCCATAGTACTTCATGGTGACGCAATTTCTGTGTTATTTCGTCAATGTGATGGAGCGAGGGATGCAGTAATGAATTAATAGTGCATCGGAAAGGAGATACTCGTATCCCAAAAGAAAATCCTGTCGTTTCCATAGAAACGTTACTCGATTTGGAAGGAGAAGTCATAGAACCCATAGTATGTCATAGCGACGCAATTTCTGTGTTGTTTCGTCAATGTGAGGGAGCGAGGGATGCAGTAAAGAAGGAATAGTTCATTAGAAAGGATATACTCGTATCCCAAAAGACAATCCTGTTGTTTCCATAGAAATGTTACTTGAATGAGAAGGTGATGTCATAGAACCCATATTATTTCATAGCGACGCACGTTCTGTGTTAATTCGTCAATGTGAGGGAGCGAGGGATGCTGTAAAGAAGGAATTCTTCATCGGCAACGATATACTCGTAATCCAAAAGAAAATCCTGTCGTTTCCATAGAAACGTTACTCGATTTAGAAGGAGAAGTCATAGAACCATTGTATATCATGGCGACGCAATTTATTAGTTATTTCGTCAATGTGAGGGAGCGAGGGATGCAGTAAAGACGGAATAGTGCATCGGAACAGACATACTCGTATCCCAAAAGAAAATCCTGTTGTTGCCATAGAAACGCTTCTTGATTTGGAAGGGGATGTCATAGAACCCATAGTATTTCATAACGACGCAATTTATGTGTTAAATCGTCAATGTGAGGGAGCGAGGAATGCAGTTACGAAGGAGTTGGGCGTCGGAAAGGAGATACTCGTATCCCGAAAGAAAATCCTGTCGTTTCCATAGAAACGTTACTCGGTTTAGGTGGAGAAGTCATAGAACCTATCGAATATCATAGCGCCGCAATTTCTGTGTTAATTCGTCAATGTGTGTGAGCGAGGGATGCAGTAAAGAAGGAATAGCGCATCAGAAAGGAGATACTCGTATCCCAAAAGAAAATTCTCTCGTTTTCATAAAAACGTCACTCGATTTAGAAGGAGATGTCATAGGACCAATTGTAATTCATAGCGACGTAATTTCAGTGTTAATTCGTCAATGTGAGGGAGCGAGGTATGCTGTAAAGAAGGAATAGTGCATCGGAAACGAGATAGTCGTATCCCAAAAGAAAATCCTGTGGTTTCCATAGAAACGTTACTCGGTTTAGAAGGAGAAGTCATTGAATGCATAGTATCTCATAGCGACGGAATTTCTGCGTTATTTTGTCAATGTGAGGGAGCGAGGGATGCAGTAAAGAAGGAATATTGCATCGGAAAGGATATACTCGTATACCAAAAGAGAATCCTGTCTTCTCCATAGAAACGTTACTCGTTTTAGGAGGAGAAGGCATAGAACACATAGTATATCATAGCGCCGCAATTTCTGTGTTAATTCGTTAATGTGAGTGGGCGAGGGATGCAATTAAGAAGGAATAGTGCATCAGAAAGGAGACACTCGTATCCCAAATGAAAATTCTCTCATTTCCATAGAAACGTCACTCGATTTAGAAGAAGTTGTCATAGAACCAATTGTATTTTAATAGCGACGCTATTTCTGTGTTAATTCGTCAATGTGAGGGAGCGAGGGATGCAGTAAAGAAGGAATAATTCAGCGGAAAGGAGATAGTTGTATCCCATAAGAAAATCCCTTTGTTTCCATACATACGTTACTCGATTTAGACGGAGAAGAGATGGAACCCATAGTATTTCATGGTTACTCAATTTATGTGTTCATTCGTCAATGTGAGGGAGCGAGGGATGCAGTAAAGGTAAAATAGTGCATCAGAAAGGAAATACTCGTATCCCCAAAAGAAAATTCTGTCGTTTCAATAGAAACATTACTCGATTTAGAAGTAGATGTCATAGAGCCCATAGTATTTCATAACGATGCAAGTTCTGAGTTCATTCGTCAATGTGAGGAAGCGAGGGATGCAGTAATGAAGAAATAGTGCATCGGAAAGGAGATACTCGTATCCCAAAAGAAAATCCTGTCGTTTCCATAGAAACGTTACTCGTTTTGGAAGGAGAAGTCATAGAACCCATAGTATGTCACAGCGACGCAATTTCTGTATTGTTTCGTCAATGTGAGGGAGCGAGGGATGCAGTATAGCAGGAATAGTTCATTAGAAAAGATATACTCTTATCCCAAAAGACAATCCTGTTGTTTCCATAGAAACGATTCTCGATTTTGAAGGAGATGTCGTAGAACCCATAGTACTTCATAGCGTCGCAATTTCTGTGTTAAATCGTCAATGTGAGGGAGCGAGGGATGCAGTTAAGAAGGAATTGTGCGTCGGAAAGGAGATACGACTATCCCGAAAGAAAATCCTGTCGTTTCCATAGAAACGTTACTCGATTTAGAAGGAATAGTTATAGAACCCATAGTATTTCATAGCGCCGCAATTCCTGTGTTAATTCGTCAATGTGAGGGAGGGAGGGACGCGGTAAAGAAGGAATAGTGGATCGGAAAGGAAATACTCCTATCCCAAAAGTAAATCC
This sequence comes from Schistocerca americana, assembly GCF_021461395.2. NCBI lineage: Eukaryota > Metazoa > Arthropoda > Insecta > Orthoptera > Acrididae > Schistocerca > Schistocerca americana. The sequence goes on from NC_060123.1 coordinate 721,303,121, forward strand.
TGTCGTTTCCATAGAAACATTATTCGATTTAGAAGGAGATGTCACAGAACCCATAGTATTTCACAGCGACGCAAATTCTGTGTTAATACGTCAATGAGAGGGATCGAGGGATGCACTAAAAATGGTATAGTGCATCGGAAAGGAGATACTCGTATCCGAAAAGAAAATCGTCTCGTTTCCATAGAAACGTTACTCGGTTATGAAGGAGAACTCATAGAACCCATAGTATTTCATAGCGATGAAATTTATGTGTTAGTTCGTAAATTTGAGGGAGCGAGGGATGCAGTAAAGATGGAATAGTGCATCGGAAAGGAGATACACGTATCCGAAACGAAAACATGTCGTTTCCATAGAAACGTTACTCGATTTAGAAAGGATGTCACAGAACCTATAGAATTTCAGAACGACGCTATTTTTGTGTTAATATGTCAATGTGAGGGAGCGAGGGATGCCGTAAAGTAGGAATAGTGCACCTAAAAGGAGATACTCGTTACTCAAAAGAAAATCCTGTCGTATCCATAGAATCGTTACTCGGTTATGATGGAGAAGTCATAGAACCCATAGCATTAAATAGCGACGCAATTTCTGTGTTATTTCGTCAATGTGAGGGAGCGAGGAATACAGTAAAGAAGGAATAGTTCATCGGAAAGGATATACTCGAATCCCAAAAGATAATCCTGTAGTTACCATAGAAATGTTACTCGATATAGATGGAGATGTCATAGAAGCCATAGTATATCATAGCGCCGATATTTCTGTGTTATTTTGTCAATGTGAGGGAGGGAGGGATGCAGTAAAGAAGGTATAGTGCATCGGAAAGGATATACTCGTATCCCAAAAGAAAATCCTGTCGTTTCCATAGAAACGTTACTCGATTTAGAAGGAGAAGTCATAGAACCCATAGTATTTCATAACGACGGAAATTCTGTTTTAATTCGTCACTGTGAGGGAGCGAGGGATGCAGTAAAGAAGGAATAGTACATCGGAAAGGAGATACCCGTAACCCAAAAGAAAATCCTGTCGTTTCCATAGAAACGTTACTCGATGTAGAACGAGAAGTCATAGGACCCATAGTATTTCATAACGACGGAAATTCTGTTTTAATTCGTCACTGTGAGGGAGCGAGGGATGCAGTAAAGAAGGAATAGTACATCGGAAAGGAGATACCCGTATCCCAAAAGAAAATCCTGTCGTTTCCATTGAAACGTTACTCGATTTAGAAGGAGAAGTCATTGGACCCATAGTATATCATAGCGCCGCCATTTCTGTGTTAATTCGTCAATGTGAGGGTGCGAGGGATGCAGTAAAGATGGAATAGTGCATCAGACAGGAGATACTCGTATCCCAAACAAAAATCCTTTTGTCTCCATAGAAACGTTACTCGATTTAGAAGGGATGTCACAGAACCCAGAGTATATCATAGCGCCGAAATATCTGTGTTAATTCGTCAATGTGGGTGCGAGGGATGCAGTAAAAAAGGAATAGTACATCTGAATGGAAATACTCGTATCCCAGAAGAAAATCCTGTCGTTTCCATAGAAACGTTACTCGATTTAGAAGGAGAAGTCTTTGAACCCATAGTATATCATAGCGCCGAAATTTCTGTGTTAATTCGTCAATGTAAGTGGGCGAGGGATGCAGTAAAGAAGGAATAGTGCATCAGAAAGGAGATAGTCGTATCCCAAAAGGATATTCTCTCATTTCCATAGAAACGTTACTCGATTCAGCAGGAGTGGTCATAGAACCAATTGTATTTCATAGCGACGCAATTTCTGTGTTAATTCGTCAATGTGAGGGAGCGAGGTATGCAGTAAAGAAGGAATAGTGCATCGGAAAGGAGATAGTCGTATCCCAAAAGAAAATCCAGTGGCTTCAATTGAAACGTTGCTCGGTTTAGAAGGAGAAGTCATACGGTGCATAGCATTTCATAGGGACGCAATTTCTGTGTTAATTCGTCAATGTAAGGGAGAGAGGGACGCAGTAAAGAAGAAATAGTGCATCGGAAAGGAGATACTCGTATCCCCAAAAGAAAACTCTGTCGTTTCAATTGAAACATTACTCGATTTAGAAGTAGATGTCATAGAGCCCATAGTATTTCATAGCGATGCAAGATCTGTGTTCATTTGTCGATGTGAGGGAGCGAGGGATGCAGTAATGAAGAAATAGTGCATCGGAAAGGAGATACTCGTATCCCAAATGACAATTATGTTGTTTCCATAGAAATGTTACTCGATGAAGAAGGTGATGTCATAGAACCCATAGTATTTCCTAGCGACGCACGTTCTGTGTTAATTCGTCAATGTGAGTGGGCGAGGGCTGCAGTAAAGAAGGAATAGTGCATCAGAAAGGAGATACTCGTATCCCAAAAGGAAATACTCTCATTTCCATAGAAACGTTACCCGGTTTAGAAGGAGAAGTCATAGAACACATAGTATTTCATATCGACGCAATTTCTGTGTTATGTCGTCAAAGTGAGGGAGCGAGGGATGCAGTAAAGAAGGAATAGTTCATCGGAAAGGATGTACTGGTATCTCAAAAGAAAATCCTGTAGTTTCCATAGAGATGTTACTCGAGTTAGAAGGAGATGTCATAGAAGCCATAGTATTTCATAGAGACGCAATCTCTAAGTTATTTCGTCAATGTGAGGGAGCGAGGGATGCAGTAAAGAAGGAATAGTGCATTGGAATGGAGATACTCGTATCCCAAAAGAAAATCTTGTCGTTTCCATAGAAACGTTACTCGACTTAGAAGTAGATGTCATAGAGAACATAGTATTTCATAGCGACGCAATTTCTGTGATAATTCGTAAATGTGAGGGAGCGAGGGATGCAGTAAAGAAGGAATAGTGCATCTAAAAGGAGATACTCGTATCCCAAAAGAATATCCTTTCGTTTCCATAGAAACATTACACGATTCAGAAGAAGATGTCATGGAACCCATAGTATTTCATACCGACGCAATTTCTGTGTTAATATGTCAATGTGAGGGAGCGAGGGATGCAGTAAAGAAGGATTAGTGCATCGGAAAGGATATACTAGTATCCCAAAATAAAATACTGTCGTTTCCATAGAAACGTTACTCGATTTAGAAGGAGAAGTCATTGAACACCTTGGATATCATAGCGCCGAAATTTTGTGTTAATTCGTCCATATGAGGAAACGAGGGATGCAGTAAAGAAGGAATAGTGCATCAGAAAGGAGATACTCGTATCCCAAAAGAAAATCCTGTCGTTTCCAGTAGAACGTTACTCGATTTAGAAGGAGAAGTCGTAGAATACATAGTGAGTCGTAGCAACGCAATTCATGTGTTATATCGTCAATGTGAGGGAGCGAGGGATGCAGTAAAGACGGAATAGTGCATCGGAAAGGATATACCCGTATCTAAAAAGAAAATTCTGTTGTATCCATAGAAACGTTTCTCGATTTTGAAGGAGATGTCATAGAACCCATAGTATTTCATAGCGACAAAAATTCTGTGTTAAATCGTCAAAATGAGGGAGCGAGGTATGCAGTTAAGATGGAATAGTCCATCGGAAGGGAGATAATCGTATCCCAAAAAAAAAAAAAAAAAAAAAAATCCTGTCGTTTCCATAGAAACAATTCTCGATTTAGAAGGAGATGTCGTAGAATCCATAGTATTTCATAGCGACGCAATTTATGAGCTAATTCGTTAATGTGAGGGAGCGAGGGATGCAGTAAAGACGGAATAGTGCATCGGAAAGGATATACTCGTATCCAAAAAGAAACGTTTCTCGATTTTGAAGGGGATGTCATAGAACCCATAGCATTTCATAGCGACGCAATTTATGTGATAAATCGTCAATGTGAGGGAGCGAGGTATACTGTAAAGAAGGAATAGTGCAACGGAAAGGAGATTCTCGTACCCCGAAAGAAAATTCTGTCGTTTCCAAAGATAAGTTACTCGATTTAGAAGGAAAAGTCGTAGAAGACATAGTATTTCGTAGCGACGCAATTTCTGTGTTATTTTGTCAATGTGAGGGAGGGAGGGATGCAGTAAAGAATGTATAGTGCATCGGAAAGGATATACACGTATCCCAAAACAAACGTTTCTCGATTTTGAAGGGGATGTCATAGAACCCATAGCATTTCATAGCGACGCAAATCCTGTGTTAAATCGTCAATGTGAGGGATCGAGGGATGCTGTAAAAATGGAATAGTGCATCGGAAAGGAGATACTCGTATCCCAAAAGAAAATCCTCTCGTTTCCATAGAAACGTTACTCGGTTATGAAGGAGGACTCATAGAACCCATTGTATTTCATAGCGATGAAATTTATGTGTTAGTTCGTAAATGTGAGGGAGCGAGGGATGCAGTTAAGAAGGAATTGTGCGTCGGAAAGGAAATACTACTGTCCCGAAAGAAAATCCTGTAGTTTCCATAGAAACGTTACTCGATTTAGAAGGAATAGTTATAGAAGCCATAGTATTTCATAGCGCCGCAATTCCTGTGTTAATTCGTCAATGTGAGGGAGCGAGGGACGCGGTAAAGAAGGAATAGTGCATCGGAAAGGAGATACTCGTATCCGAAACGAAAACATGTCGTTTCCATAGAAACGTTACTCGATTTAGATGGGATGTCACAGAACCCATAGTATTTCAGAGCGACGCTATTTTTGTGTTAATTCGTCAATGAGAGGGAGCGAGGGATGCCGTTAAGTAGGAATAGTGCACCTAAAAGGAGATACTCGTATCTCAAAAGAAAATCCTGTCGTTTCCATAGAAGCGTTACTCGGTTGTTATGGAGAAGTCATAGAACCCATAGTATTTCATAGCGACGCAATGTCTGTGTTATTTCGTCAATGTGAAGGAGCGAGGGATGCAGTAAAGAAGGAATAGTTCATCGGAAAGGATATACTCGAATCCCAAAAGAGAATCCTGTAGTTACTATAGAAATGTTACTCGATTTAGAAGGAGATGTCATAGAACGCATAGTATATCATAGCGCCCATATTTCTGCGTTAATTCGTCAATGTGTGGGAGAAAGGGATGCAGTAGAGAAGGAATAGTGCATCAGAAAGGAGATACTCGTATCCCAAAAGAAAATCCTGTCGTTTCCATAGAAACGTTACTCGATTTAGAAGGAGAAATCGTAGAACCCATGGTATAACATAGCGCCGAAATTTCTGTGTTAACTCGTCAATGTGAGGGAGCGAGGGATGCTGTAAAGAAGGAGTAGTGCATCAGAAAGGAGATACTCGTATCCCAAAAGAAAATCCTGTCGTTTCCATTAGAACGTTACTCGATTTAGAATGAGAGGTCGTAGAACACATAGTGAGTCATAGCGACGCAATTTATATGTTATTTCGTCAATGTGAGGGAGCGAGGGATGCAGTAAAGAAGGAATAGTACATCGGAATGGAGATACCCGTATCCCAAAAAAAAATTCTGTCGTTTCCAAAGAAACGTTACTCGATTTAGAAGGAGAAGTCATAGGACCCATAGTATATCACAGCGCCGCCATTTCTGTGTTAATTCGTCAATGTGAGGGAGCGAGGGATGCAGTAAAGAAGGAATAGTGCATCAGACAGGAGATACTCGTATCCCAAACAAAAATCCTGTCGTTTCCATAGAAACGTTACTCGATTTAGAAGGGATGTCACAGAACGCATAGTATTTCATAGCGCCGAAATTTCTGTGTTAATTCGTCAATCTGGGTGTGAGGGATGCAGTAAAGAAGGAATAGTACATCGGAAAGGAAATACTCGTATCCCAAATGAAAATCCTGTCGTTTCCATAGAAACGTTACTCGATTTAGAAGGAGAAGTCATTGAACCCATAGTATATCATAGCGCCGAAATTTCTGTGGTAATTCGTCAATGTGAGAGAGCGAGGTATGCAGTAAAGAATGAATGGTGCATCAGAGCGGAGATACTCGTATCCAAAAAGAAAATCCTGTCGTTTCCATAGAAACATTACTAGATTTAGAAAGATAAGTCATAGAACCCATAGTATTTCATAGCGACGCAATTTATGAGCTAATTCGTCAATGTGAGGGATCGAGGGGTGCAGTAAAGACGGAATAGTGCATCGGAAAGGATATACTCGTATCCCAAAAGAAACGTTTCTCGATTTTGAAGGGGAGGTCATAGAACCCATAGCATTTCATAGCGACGCAATTTATGTGTTAAATCGTCAATGTGAGGGAGCGAGGTATGCTGTAGAGAAGGAATAGTGCGACGGAAAGGAGATTCTCGTACCCCGAAAGAAAATTCTGTCGTTTCCAAAGACAAGTTACTCGTCTTAGAAGGAAAACTTATAGAACCCATAGTATTTCATAGCGACGCAAATTCTGTGTTAAATCGTCAATGTGAGGGAGCGAGGTAATCAGTTAAGAGGGAGTAGTGCATCGGAATGGAGATAGTCGTACCCCCAAAAAAAAAAAAAAAAACAAAAAAAAAATCCTGTCGTTTCCATAGAAACATTACTCGATTTAGAAGGAGATGTCATAGAACCCATAGTATTTCATAGTGACGCAATATCTGTGTTATTTCGTCAATGTGAGGGAGCGAGGTATGCAGTTAAGAAGGAATAGTGCATCGGAAAGGAGATAGTCGTATCCCAAAAAGAAAAAAAAAAAAAAAGATCCTGTCGTTTCCATAGAAACATTACTCGATTTAGAAGGAGATGTCATAGAACCCATAGTATTTCATAGCGACGATATTTCTGTGATAAATCGTCAACGTGAGGGAGCGAGGGATGCAGTAAAGAAGGAATTGTGCGACGGAATGGATATTCTCGTACCCCGAAAGAAAATTCTGTCGTTTCCAAAGATAAGTTACTTGATTTGGAAGGAAAAGTTATAGAACCCATAGTATTTCATAGCGCCGCCATTCCTGTGTTAATACGTCAATGTGAGGGAGCGAGGGATGCAGTAAAGAAGGAATACTGCATCGGAATGGAGATAGTCGTGTCCGAAAAGAAAATACTGTCGTTTCCATAGAACGCATGTTATATTATAGCGACGTAATTTCTATGTTAATTTGTCATTGTGAGGGAGCGAGGGATGCAGTAAAGAAGGAGTAGTGTATCGGAAAGGAGATACTCGTATCCCAAAACAAAATCCTGGCGTTTCCATAGAAACGTCACTCGATTTAGAAGGATATGTCATTGAACCCATAGTACTTCATAGCGACGCAATTTCTGTGTTAATAGATCAATGTAAGGGAGCGAGGGATGCAGTAAGGAAGGAATAGTAAATCGGAAAGGAGTTACTCCTATCCCAAACGAAAATCCAGTCGTTTCCATAGAAAAGTTACTCGATTTAGACGGAAAAGTTATAGAACCCATAGTAATTCATAGCGCCGCAATTTCTGTGTTAATTCGTCAATGTGAGGGAGGGAGGGACGCAGTAAGGAAGGAATGGTGCATCGGAAAGGAGATATTCGTAACCCGCAAGAAAATCCTGTCGTCTCCATGGAAACGTTACTCGATTGAGAAGGAAAAGTTATGGAACCCACAGTATATCATAGCGCCGCAATCCCTGTGTTAATTCGTCAATGCGGAGGAGCGAGGGACGCAGTAAAGAAGCAATAGTGCATCGGAAAGGAGATACTCGTACCCCAAAAGAAAATCCTGTTGTTTCCATAGAAACGTTACTCGATTTAGAACGAGATGTCATAGATCTCATAGTATTTCATTGCGACGGAATTTCTGTGCTAATTCGTCAAAGTGAGGGAGCAAGGGATGCAGTAGAGAAGGAGTAGTGCATCGGAAAGGAGATACCCGTATCCCAAAGAATATCCTGTTGTTTCCATAGAATTGTCACTCGATTTAGAAGGAAAAATTGTAGAACCCATAGTATTTCATGGCGCCGCAATTTCTGTGTTAATTCGTAAATGTGAGGGAATCAGGGACGCAGTAAAGAAGGAATGGTGCATCGGAATGGATATTCTCGTATCTCAATAGAAAATTCTGTTGTTTCCACAGAAACGTTTCTCGATTTTGAAGGATATGTCATAGAACCCATAGTATTTCATAGCGACGCAATTTCTGTGTTGATTTGTCAATGTGAGGGAGCGAGGGACGCAGTAAAGAAGGAATTGTGCGTCGGAAAGGAGATTCTCGTATCCCGAAAGAAAATCCTGTCGTTTCCATAGAAACGGTACTCGATGTAGTAGGAGAAATTATAGAACCCATAGTATTTCATAGCGCCGCCATTCCTGTGTTAATACGTCAATGTGAGGGAGCAAGGGATGCAGTAAAGAACGAATAGTGCATCAGAAAGGAGATTCTTGTATCCCAAAAGAAAATCATGTCGTTTCCATAGAGACGTTACTCGATTTAGAAGGAGAAGTCATAGAACACATAGTATTTCATAGCGACGCAATTTATGTGTTATTTCTTTAATCTGAGGGAGCGAGGGATGCAGTAAAGAAGGAATAGTTAGTCGAAAAGGATATACACGTATCCCAAAAAAAATCCTGTAGTTTCCATAGAAATGTTACTCGATTTAGAAGGAGATAACATAGAACCCATAGTATATCATAGCGCCAAAATTTCTGTGTTAATTCGTCAATGTGAGAGAGCGAGGGATGCAGTTTAGTAGGAATGGTGCATCGGAAAGGTCATACTCGTATCCCAAAAGAAAATACTCTAGTTTCTATTAAAACGTTACTCGATATAGAAGTAGATCTCATAGAACCCATAGTATTTCATAGCGACGCAATTTCTGTGTTAATTCGTAAATGTGAGGGAGCGAGGGACGCAGTAAAGAAGGAATAGTGCATCAGACAGGAGATACTCGTATCCCAAACAAAAATCCTGTCGTTTCCATAGAAACGTTACTCGATTAGGAAGGAGAAGTCATAGAACACGTAGTATTTCATAGCGACGCAATTTCTGTGTTAATAAGAGAATGTGATTGACCGAGCGAAGCAGTGAAGAAGGAATAGTCATCGGAAAGGAGATACTCGTATCCCAAAAGAAAATCCCGTCGGTTCCATGGAAACATTACTCGATTTAGAAGGAGATGTCACAGAACCTATAGTATTTCATAACGACGCAATTTCTGTTTAATTCGTCAAAGTGTGGGTGCGAGGGACGCAGTAAAGAAGGAATAGTGCATCGGATAGGAGATACTCGTATCCCAAAAGATAATACAGTCGTTTCCATAGAGGCGTTACCCGATTTAGAAGGAGAAGTCATTGAAGCCATAGTATATCACGGCGTCGTAATGTCTGTGTTATTTCGTCAATGTGAGGGAGCGGGGGATGCAGTAAAGAAGGAATAGAGCATCGGAAAAGAGTTACTCGTTATGATGTACCATGCAGCGTAATTTGCTGTGACAGTGCGAGAGAGAGACAAAGATATTGTTTATTACTCTGTGGCGGACAGCGCTCACGTAATTACTCTTAGGATATAGTAATTTGTTTGTTCTTGTTAAGAGTAATTTTGAGTAGAGGAGAGCCATTCTTGTGATGTAAAAAATCGACGCCATGGCGAGTTTTTGATTCACATTCTAAAATATCAGTGCATATGGAAGGAAATCAGTTAATAGAACAATAAAATATTGTTCATTTCAAGAAGGTACGTCTTATTATACACCCAGCGATGTACAGCTATTGTGATTTACTAATAAACACCAGCTGAGAACAGTTCCGACGGGAGCGTTCAGTTCTAGTGAAATAGTTCGATGTTTTCTTCGGAAAAGAAGTCACTTCATGGATCATTCAAATCCACAATAGTAGCTGGACATTTCTCAGAACTGAAAGCAATCTGATTGCTATGCAACAGAACCCCGAATAATATTTCTCCGCACTTTGGTTACCACTTTCAGCTCAACACGGTATCTGCAGCATCTGGAGCAGATTTCTACAACAGCGGAAGCGTGTAATCGCCATCAGTTTCACACACCGCCCTGTGTACGTTGTATGTATTTACCCACAACAGTGAACATACAGTTACTCACACAAATAGAAAGACAATACTAGGTGGTGTGGGGAAACATTTCAGTATAATGGCCCTGTAGAGCTACACAGTAATTAGCCTAGTAAGAAAAGGAGTCGTTATAACGTACCGCAAAAAAAATCCTGTCGTTTCCATAGAAACGTTACTCGATTTACAAGCAGATGTCATGGAACCCATAGTATTTCATAGCGACACAATTTCTGTGTTAATTCGTTAATGAGAGGGAGCGAATGATGCAGTAAAGAAGGAATCGTACTTCGGAACGGAGATAGTCGTATTCCAAAAGAAAGTCCTCTTGTTTCCGCAGAAACGTCACTCGATTTAGAAGGAGAAGTTATAGAACCCATAGAATTTCATAGCGACGCAATTTCTGTGTTATTTCGTCAATGTGAGGGAGCGAGGGATGCAGTAAAGAAGGAATAGTGTATCGGAAAGGAGATACTCGTATCCCAAAATAAAATCCTGTTTTTTCCATAGAAACGTTATTCGCTTTAGAAGGAAATGTCATAGAACACATAGTACTTCATAGCATGGCAATTTCTGTGTTAATTCGTCAATGTGAGGGAGCGGGGGATGCAGTAAAGAAGGAATAGTGCATCGGGAAGGAGATACTCGTATCCCAAAGGGAAATCCTATCGTTTCCATAGAACAGTTACTCGATTTAGAAGGAGAAGTCATAGAACCCATAGTATTTCATAGCGACGCAATATCTGTGATATTTCGTCAACGTGAGGGAGCGAGGGATGCAGTAAAGAAGGAATAGTGCATCGGAGAGGAGATACTCGTATCCCAAATGAAAATACTCTAGATTCCATAGACACGTTATTCGATTTAGAAGGAGTTCTCATAGAACCCATAGTATTTCATAGCGACGCAATTTCTGTGTTAACTCGTCAACGTGAGGGAGCAAGGGATGCAGTATAGAAGGAATAGTACATCGGAAAGGAGATACACGTACCCCAAAGAAAATCCTGTCGTTTCCATAGAAACGTTACTCGATTTAGAAGGAGATGTCACAGAACCCATAGTATTTCATAGCGACGCAGTTTCTGTGTTAATTCGTCAATGTAAGGGAGCGGTGGATGCAGTGACGAAGGAATTCTGCATCGGAAAGGAAATACTCGTATCCCAATAGAAAATCCTGTCGTTTCCATAGAAACGTTACTCGATTAGGAAGCAGAAGACATAGAACACGTAGTATTTCATAGCGACGCAATTTCTGTGTTAATTCGTCAATATGAGGGAGCGAGGGATGCAGTAAAGAATGAATAGTGCATCGGAAAGGAGATACTCGTATCCCAAAAGAAAATCCTGTCGTTTCCATAGAAACGTTACTCGATTTAGAAGGAGATGCCATTGAACCCATAGTACCTCATAGCAACGCGATTTCTGTGTTAATTCGTCAATGTGAGGGAGCGGGGGATGCAGTAAGGAAGGAATAGTGCATCGCAATGGAGATAGTCGTATCCCTAAAGAAAATCCTATCGTCTCCATAGAAAAGTTACTCTCCTACTACATGTCGGAGATGTCATAGAAACCGTACTATGTCATAGCGACGCAATTTCTGTGTTAATTGGTCAATGTCAGGAAGCAATGAATGCAGTAAAGAAGGAATAGTGCATCGGAAAGGAGACGGTCGTATCCCAAAAGAAAATCCAGTCGTTTCCATAGAAACGTCACTCGATTTAGAAGGAGAAGTCATTGAACCCATAGTATCTCATAGCGACGCAATATCTGTGTTGATTCGTCAATGTGAGGAGGCGAGGTGTGCAGATAAGAAGGAATAGTGCATCGGAAAGGAGATACTTCCATCCCAAAGGTTAAATCCTGTCTTTCCCATAGAAACGTTACTCGATTTAGAAGGAGGAGTTATAGAACCCATAGTATTTCATAGCGCCGCAATTTCTGTGTTAATTCGTCAATGTGAGGGAGTGAGGGATGCAGTACAGTAGGAATGGTGCATCGGAAAGGAGATACTCGTACCCCAAAAGACAATTCTGTTGTTTCCATAGAAACGTTACTCGGTTTAGAAGGAGATGTCATTCAATCCATAGTACCTCATAGCGACGCAATTTCTGTGTTACTAAGTGAACGTGAGGGACCGAGCGAGGCAGTAAAGAAGGAATAGTGCATCGAAAAGGAGATACTCTTATCCCAAATGAAGATTCTGTCGTTTCCATAGAAACATTACTCGATTTAGAAGGAGATATCATAGAACCCATAGTATTTCATAGCGACGCAATTTCAGTATTAATTCGTCAATGTGAGGGAGCGAGGGATGCAGTAAAGAAGGAATAGTGCATCGGAAAGGAGGTATACGTATCCCAAAAGAAAATCCTGTTATTTCCATAGAAACATTACTCGAACTCGAAGTAGATGTCATAGAACCCATTGTATTTCATAGCGACGCAATTTCAGTGTTAATTCGTCAATGTGAGGGAGCAAGGGATGCAGTACAGTAGGAATGGTGCATCGGAAAGGAGATACTCGTATCCCAAAAGAAAATACTGTCGTTTCCATTAAAAAGTTACTCGATTTAGAAGCAGATGTCATACAACCCATAGTTTTGCATAGCGACGTAATTTCTCTATTAGTTGGTCAATGTGTGGGAGCGAGGGATGCAGGAAAGCAGGAATAGTGCATCGGAATGGATATACTCGTATCCCAAAGGAAAATCCTGTCGTTTCAATAGAAACGTTAGTCGATTTAGAAGGAGATGTCATAGAACCAATAGTATTTCATAGCGACGCAATTACTGTGTTAATTCGTCAATGTGAGGGAGCGAAGGATGCGGTGAAGAAGGAATAGTACATCGGAAAGGAGATACACGTACCCCAAAGAAAGTCCTGTCGTTTCCATAGAAACGTTACTCGATTTAGAAGGAGATGTCACAGAACCCGTAGTATTTCATAGCGACGCAGTTTCTGTGTTAATTCGTCAATGTAAGGGAGCGGTGGATGCAGTAAAGAAGGAATACTGCTCTTGAAAGGAGATACTCTTATGCCGAAAGAAAATCCAGTCGTTTCCATAGAAATGTTACTCTATTTAGAAGGAAATGTCATAGAACATATAGCATTTGATAGCGACGGAATTTCTGTGTTAATTCTTCAATGTGAGGGAGCGAGGAATGCAGTAAAGAAGGAATAGTGCGTCGGAAAGGAGATATATCCCGAAAGAAAGTCCTGTCGTTTCCATAGAAACCTTACTCGATTTAGAAAGGAAAGTTATAGTACGTATAGTATTTCAAAGCGCCGCCATTTCTGTGTTAATTCGTCAATGTGAGGGAGCGAGGTACGCAGTAAAGAAGGAATAGCGCATCGGAAAGGAGATACTCGTATCCCAAAAGGTAATCCTGTCGTTTCCATAGAAACATTTTTCGATTTAGAAGGAGAAGTCATAGATCATATAGTATTTCACAGCGACGCAATTTCAGTGTTAATTCGTCAAAGTGAGAGAGCGAGGGATGCAGTAATGTAGGAATAGTGCATCGGAAAGGAGTTACTCGTACCGCATAAAAAAATCCTGTCGTTTTAATAGGAAAGTTACTCGATTTAGAAGGAGATGTCATAGAACCCATAGAATTTAATAGCGACTCTATTTCTGCGTTAATTCGTCAATTTGAGGGAGAGAATGATGCAGTAAAGAAGGAACAGTACATCGGAACGGAGATAGTCGTATCCCAAAAGATAATCCTTTTTTTTCCATAGAAACGTAACTCGATTTAGAAGGAGAAGTAATAGGACCCACAGTATTTCATGGCGACGCAATTTCTGTGTTATGTCGTCAATGTGAGGGAGCGAGTGATGCAGTAAAGAAGGAATAGTGCATCGGAAAGGGGATACTCGTATCCCAAAAGAAAATCCCGTTGTTTCCATAGAAACGTTACTCGATTTAGAAGGAGAATTCATAGAACCCATAGTATTCCATAGCGACGCAATTTCAGTGTTAATTCGTCAATGTGAGGGAGCGAGGGATGCAGTAAAGAAGGAATACTTCATTTGAAAGGAGATACTCGTATCCTAAAAGTAAATCCTGTCGTTTCCTTAAAATCGTTACTCGATTTAGAAGACGAAGTAATAGAACCAATAGTGTATCATAGCGACGCAATGTCTGTGTTAATTTGTCAATGTGAGGGAGCGAGGGATGCAGTAAAGAAGGAATTGTGCGACGGAAAGGAGATTCTCGTACCCCGAAAGAAAATTCTGTCGTTTCCAAAGATACGTTACTCGATTTCGAAGGAAAACTTATAGAACACATAGTATTTCATAGCAACGCAATATCTGTGTTAAATCGTCATTGTGAGGGAGCGAGGGATGCAGTATAGAAGGAATTGTGCGACGGAAAGGAGATTCTCGTACCCCGAAAGAAAATTCTGTCGTTTCCAAAGGTACGTTACTCGATTTCGAAGGAAAACTTATAGAACCCATAGTATTTCATAGCACCGCCATTCCTGTGTTAATTCGTCAATGTGAGGGAGCGAGGGACGCAGTAAAGAAGGAATAGTGCATCAGACAGGAGATACTCGTATCCCAAACAAAAATCCTGTCGTTTCCATAGAAACGTTACTCGATTTAGAAGAATAAGTCATAGAACCCATAGTATTTCATAGCGACGCAATTTATGAGCTAATTCGTCAATGTGAGGGAGCGAGGGATGCAGTAAAGACGGAATAGTGCATCGGAAAGGATATACTCGTATCCCAAAAGAAACGTTTCTCGATTTTGAAGGGGATGTCATAGAACCCATAGCATTTCATAGCGACGCAATTTACGTGTTAAATCGTCAATGTGAGGGAGCGAGGTATGCTGTAAAGAAGGAATAGTGCAACGGGAAGGAGATTCTCGTACCCCGAAAGAAAATTCTGTCGTTTCCAAAGATAAGTTACTTGATTTAGAAGGAAAAGTCATAGAAAACATAGTATTTCATAGCGACGCAATTTCTGTGTTATTTTGTCAATGTGAGGGAGGGAGGGATGCAGTAAAGAATGTATAGTGCATCGGAAAGGATATACACGTATCCCAAAAGAAGCGTTTCTGGATTTTGAAGGGGATGTCATAGAACCCATAGCATTTCATAGCGACGCAAATTCTGTGTTAAATCGTCAATGTGAGGGATCGAGGGATGCAGTAAAAATGGAATAGTGCATCGGAAAGGAGATACTCGTATCCCAAAAGAAAATCCTCTCGTTTCCATAGAAACGTTACTCGGTTATGAAGGAGAACTCATAGAACACATTGTATTTCATAGCGATCAAATTTATGTGTTAGTTCGTAAATGTGAGGGAGCGAGGGATGCAGTTAAGAAGGGATTGTGCGTCGGAAAGGAGATACTACTGTCCCGAAAGAAAATCCTGTAGTTTCCATAGAAACGTTACTCGATTTAGAAGGAATAGTTATAGAACCCGTAGTATTTCATAGCGCCGCAATTCCTGTGTTAATTCGTCAGTGTGAGGGAGCGAGGGACGCGGTAAAGAAGGAATAGTGCATCGGAAAGGAGATACTCGTATCCGAAACGAAAACATGTCGTTTCCATAGAAACGTTACTCGATTTAGAAGGGATGTCACAGAACCCATAGTATTTCAGAGCGACGCTATTTTTGTCTTCATTCGTCAATGTGAGGGAGCGAGGGATGGCGTAAAGTAGGAATAGTGCACCTAAAAGGAGATACTCGTATCTCAAAAGAAAATCCTGTCGTTTCCATGGAAGCGTTACTCGGTTGTGATGGAGAAGTCATAGAACCCATAGTATTTCATAGCGACGCAATGTCTGTATTATTTCGTCAATGTGAGGGAGCGAGGGATGCAGTAAAGAAGGAATAGTTCATCGGAAAGGATATACTCGAATCCCAAAAGAGAATCCTCTAGTTACTATAGAAATGTTACTCGATTTAGAAGGAGATGTCATAGAACGCATAGTATATCATAGCGCCCATATTTCTGTGTTAATTCGTCAATGTGTGGGAGAAAGGAATGCAGTAGACAAGGAATAGTGCATCAGAAAGGAGATACTCGTATAACAAAAGAAAATCCTGTCGTTTCCATAGAAACGTTACTCGATTTAGAAGGAGAAGTCATAGAAAACATAGTATTTCATAGCGACGCAATTTCTGTGTTATTTTGTCAATGTGAGGGAGGGAGGGATGCAGTAAAGAATGTATAGTGCATCGGAAAGGATATACACGTATCCCAAAAGAAAATCCTGTCGTTTCCATAGAAACGTTACTCGATTTAGAAGGAGAATTCATAGAACCCATAATATAACATAGCGCCGAAATTTCTGTGTTAACTCATCAATGTGAGGGAGCGAGGGATGCTGTAAAGAAGGAGTAGTGCATCAGAAAGGAGATACTCGTATCCCAAAAGAAAATCCTGTCGTTTCCATTAGAACGTTACTCGATTTAGAAGGAGAAGTCGTAGAACACATAGTGAGTCATAGCGACGCAATTTATGTGTTATTTCGTCAATGTGAGGGAGCGAGGGATGCAGTAAAGAAGGAATAGTACATCGGAATGGAGATACCGGTATCCCAAAAGAAAATCCTGTCGTTTCCATTGAAACGTTACTCGATTTAGAAGGAGAAGTCATAGGACCCATAGTATATCATAGCGCCGCCATTTCTGTGATAATTCGTCAATGTGAGGGTGCGAGGGATGCAGTAAAGAAGGAATAGTGCATCAGACAGGAGATACACGCATCCCAAACAAAAATACTGTCGTTTCCATAGAAACGTTACTCGATTTAGAAGGGATGTCACAGAACGCATAGTATTTCATAGCGCCGAAATTTCTGTGTTAATTCGGCAATCTGGGTGCGAGGGATGCAGTAAAGACGGAATAGTGCATCGGAAAGGATATACTCGTATCCCAAAAGAAACGTTTCTCGATTTTGAAGGGGATGTCATAGAACCCATTGCATTTCAGAGGGACGCAATTTATGTGTTAAATCGTCAATGTGAGGGAGCGAGGTATGCAGTTAATAAGGAATAGTGCATCGGAAAGGAGATAGTCGTATCCCAAAAAAAAAAAAAAAAAAAAAATCCTGTCGTTTCCATAGAAACATTACTCGATTTAGAAGGAGATGTCATAGAACCCATAGTATTTCATAGCGACGCTATTTCTGTGATAAATCGTCAACGTGAGGGAGCGAGGGATGCAGTAAAGAAGGAATTGTGCGACGGAAAGGATATTCTCGTACCGCGAAAGAAAATTCTGTCGTTTCCAAAGGTACGTTACTCGATTTCGAAGGAAAAGTTATAGAACCCATAGTATTTCATAGCGCCGCCATTCCTGTGTTAATACGTCAATGTGAGGGAGCGAGGGATGCAGTAAAGAAGGAATACTGCATCGGAATGGAGATAGTCGTGTCCGAAAAGAAAGTACTGTCGTTTCCATAGAACGCATGTTATTTTATAGCGACGTAATTTCTATGTTAATTTGTCATTGTGAGGGAGCGAGGGATGCAGTAAAGAAGGAGTAGTGTATCGGAAAGGAGATACTCGTATCCCTAAACAAAATCCTGGCGTTTCCATAGAAACGTCACACGATTTAGAAGGATATGTCATTGAACCCATAGTACTTCATAGCGACGCAATTTCTGTGTTAATAGATCAATGTAAGGGAGCGAGGGATGCAGTAAGGAAGGTATAGTAAATCGGAAAGGAGTTACTCCTATCCCAAACGAAAATCCAGTCGTTTCCATAGAAAAGTTATTCGATTCAAAAGGAGATGTCATAGAAACCATAGTATTTCATAGCGACGCAATTTCTCTGTTAATTCGTCAATGAGAGGGAGCGAGGGATGCAGTAAAGAAGGAATAGTGCATCGGAAAGGAGATACTCGTACCCCAAAGAAAATCCTGTTGTTTCCATAGAATCGTTACTCGATTTAGTAGGAGAAGCCATGGAACACATAGAATTTCATCGCGACGCCATTTCTGTGTTAATTCGTCAATGTGAGGGAGCGAGGGATGCAGTACAGAAGGAATAGTGCGTCGGAAAGGAGATACTAGTATCCCAAAAGAAAATCCTGTCGTTTCCATAGAAAAGTTACTCGATTTAGACGGAAAAGTTATAAAACCCATAGTAATTCATAGCGCCGCAATTTTTGTGTTAATTCGTCAATGTGAGGGAGGGAGGGACGCAGTAAGAAAGGAATGGTGCATCGGAAAGGAGATATTCGTAACCCGCAAGAAAATCCTGTCGTCTCCATAGAAACGTTACTCGATTTAGAAGAAGAAGTTATAGAACCCATAAAAATTCATAGCGACGCAATTACTGTGTTATATCGACAATGTGAGGGAGCGAGTGATGCAGTAAAGAAGGAATAGTGCGTCGGAAAGGAGATACTAGTATCCCAAAAGAATATCCTGTTGTTTCCATAGAATTGTCACTCGATTTAGAAGGAAAAATTGTAGAACCCATAGTATTTCATGGCGCCGCAATTTCTGTGTTAATTCGTAAATGTGAGGGAATGAGGGACGCAGTAAAGAAGGAATGGTGCATCGGAAAGGATATTCTTGTATCTCAATAGAAAATCCTGTTGTTTCCACAGAAACGTTTCTCGATTTTGAAGGATATGTCATAGAACCCATTGTATTTCATAGCGACGCAATTTCTGTGTTAAATCGTCCATGTGAGGGAGCGAGGGACGCAGTAAAGAAGGAATTGTGCGTCGGAAAGGAGATTCTCGTATCCCGAAAGAAAATCCTGTCGTTTCCATAGAAACGTTACTCGATTTAGTAGGAGAAGTTATAGAACCTATAGTATTTCATAGCGCCGCCATTCCTGTGTTAATACGTCAATGTGAGGGAGCAAGGGATGCAGTAAAGAACGAATAGTGCATCAGAAAGGAGATTCTCGTATTTCAAAAGAAAATCATGTCGTTTCCATAGAGACGTTACTCGATTTAGAAGAAGAAGTCATAGAACACATAGTATTTCATAGCGACGCAATTTATGTGTTATTTCGTTAATCTGAGGGAGCGAGGGATGCAGTAAAGAAGGAATAGTTGGTCGAAAAGGATATACACGTATCCCAAAAGAAAATCCTGTAGTTTCCATAGAAATGTTACTCGATTTAGAAGGAGATGTCATAGAACCCATAGTATATCATAGCGCCAAAATTTCTTTGTTAATTCGTCAATGTGGGGGAGCGAGGGATGCAGTGAAGATGGAATAGTGCATCAGAAAGGAGATACTCGTATCCCAAAAGAAAATCCTGTGGTCTCCATAGAATCGTTACTCGATTTAGAAGGAGAAGTCATAGAACCCATAGTATTTCATAGCGACTCAATTTCTGTGTTATTTTGTCAATGTGAGGGAGCGAGTGATGCAGTAAAGAACGAATAGTGCATCGGAAAGGATATACTCGTGTCCCAAAAGAAAATCCTGTCGTTTCCATAGAAAAGTTTCTCGATTTAGAAGGAGAAGTCTTAGAACTCATACTTTTTTATACCGACGCAAGTTTTGTGTTATTTCGTCAATAAGAGGGAGCGAGGGATGCAGTAAAGACGGAATTGTGCATCGGAAAGGATATACTCGTATCCCAAAAAAAAAATCCTGTCGTTTCCATAGAAACATTACTCGATTTTGCAAGAGATGTCATAGAACACATAGTATTTCATAGCGACGCAATTTCTGTGTTAAATCGTCAATGTGAGGCAGCGAGGGATGCTGTAAAGAAGGAATAGTGCATCTAAAAGGAGATACCCGTATCCCAAAAGAAAATCCTGTCGTTTCCATAGAAACGTTACTCGACTTAGAAGGAGAAGTCATAGAACCCATAGTGTAACATAGCGCCGCAATTTCTGTGTTAATTCGTCAATGTGAGGGAGCGAGGGATGCAGTAAAGAAGGAATAGTGCATCAGAATGGAGATACTCGTATCCCAAAAGAAAATCCTGTCGTTACCATAGAAACGTCACTCGATTTAGAAGGAAATGTCATTGAACCCACAGTATTTCATAGCGACGCTTCTTCTGTGTTAATTCGTCAATGTGAGGGAGCGAGTTATGCAGTAAAGAAGGAATAGTGCATCGGAAAAGAGATAGTCGTATCCCAAAAGGAAATCCTGTCGTTCCCATAGAAACGTTACTCGATTTAGAAGAAGATGTCATAGAACACATAGTATATCATAGCGACGCAATTTCTGTGTTAATTCGTCAATGTGAGGGAGCGAGGGATGCAGTAAAGAAGGAATAGTGCATCAGAAAGGAGACACTCGTATCCCAAAAGAAAATCCTGTCGATTCCATAGAAACGACACTTGATTAAGAAGGAAATGTCATAGAACCCACAGTATTTCATAGCGACGCAATTTCTGTTATAATTCGTCAATGTGAGGGAGCGAGTTATGCAGTAAAGAAGGAGTAGTGCATCGGAAAAGAGATAGTCGTATCGAAAAAGGAAATCCTGTCGTTCCGATAGAAAGGTAACTCGATTTAGAAGAGGATGTCATAGAACCCATGGCGACGCAATTTCTGTGTTAATTCGTCAATGTGAGGGAGCGAGGGATGCAGTAAAGAAGTAATAGTGCATCGGAATGGAGATAGTCGTGACCCAAAAGAAAATACTGTCGTTTCCATAGAACGCATAGTATTTCATAGCGACGTAATTTCTGTGTTAATTAGTCATTGTGAGGGAGCGAGGGATGCAGTAAAGAAGGAATAGTGCATCGGAAAGGAGTTACTCGTACCGCAAAAAAAAAATCCTGCCGTTTCCATAGGAACGTTACTCGATTTAGTAGGAGATGTCATAGAACCCATAGTATTTCATAGCGACGCAATTTCTGTGTTATTTCGTCAGTGTGAGGGAGCGAGGGATGCAGGAAGGACGGAATAGTGCGTCGGAAAGGAGATACTAGTATCCCAAAAAATATACTGTTGTTTCCATAGAATTGTCATTCGATTTAGAAGGAAAAGTTGTAGAACCCATAGTATTTCGTAGCGCCGCAATATCTGTGTTAATTCGTAAATATGAGTGAATCCGGGACGCAGTAAAGCAGGAATGGTGCAACGGAAAGGATATTCTCGTAACTCAAAAGAAAGTGCGGTTGTTTCCACAGAAACGTTTCTCGATTTTGAAGGAGATGCCATAGAGCCCATAGTATTTAATAGCAACGCAATTTCTGTCTTAAATCGTCAATGTGAGGGAGCGAGGGATGAAGTAAAGAAGGAACTGTGCGTAGGAAAGGAAATTCTCGTATCCCGAAAGAAGATCCTGTCGTTTCCATAGAAACGCTACTCGATTTAGAAGGAAAAGTTATAGAACCCATAGTATTTCATAGCGTTGCCATTCCTGTGTTAGTACGTCAGTGTGAGGGAGCGAGGGATGCAGTAAAGAAGGAATATTGCGTCGGAAAGAAGGTACTAGTATCCCAAAAAATATCCTGTTGTTTCCATAGAATTGTCACTCGATTTAGAGGGAAAAGTTGTAGAACCCATAGTATTTCATAGCGCCGCAATTACTGTGTTAATTTGTCAATGTCAGGGAGCGAGGGATGCAGCAAAGAAGGACTAGTGCATCGGAGAGGAGATACTCTAACCCAAATGAAAATTCTGTCGTTTCCATAGAAAAGTTACTCGATATAGGAGGAGCCGTCATTGAACCCATAATACTTCATAGCGACGCATTTTCTGTGTTAATTCGTCAATGAGGGGGAGCGAGGGATGCAGTAAAGAAGGAATGGTGCTTCGGAAAGGAGATAGTCGTATCCCAAAAGAAAATTCTGTCGTTTTCATAGAAACGTTACTCGATTTCCAAGTAGGAGTCATAGAACCCATAGTATTTAATAGCGACTCAATTTCTGTGTTATTTTGTCAATGCGAGGGAGCAAGGGATGTAGTAAGGAAGGAATAGTGCATTGGAATGGAGATACTTCTATCCCAAAAGAAAATCCTGTTGATTCCATAGAAACGTTACTCGATTGGGAAGGAGATGCCATAGAACATATAGTATTTCATAGCGACGCAATTTCTGTGTTAATCCGTCAATGTGAGGGAGCAAGGGATGCAGAAAAGAAGGAATAGTGCATCGGAAAAGAGATAGTCGTATCCCAAAAGAGAATCCTGTCGTTTCCATAGAAACGTTACTCGATTTAGAAGGAGAAGTTATAGAACAAATAAAACTTCATAGCGACGCAATTTCTGTGTTAGTTCATCAATGTGAGGGAGCGAGGGATGCAGTAAAGAAGGAAAAGGGCATCGTAAAGGAGATAGTCATATGCCAAAAGAAAATACCTTTGTTTCCATAGAAACGTTACTCGATTTAGAAGGGGAAGTGATAGAACCCATAGTATTTAATAGCGAAGCCATTTCTGCGTTAATTCGTCAAAGTGAGGGAGCGGGGGATGCAGAAAAGAAGGAATAGTGCATCGGAAAGGACATAGTCGTATCCCAAAAGAAAATCCTGTCGTTTCCATAGAAACGTTACTCGATTTGGAAGTAGCAGTCATAGAACCCATAGTATTTGATATCCACGCAATTTCTGTGTTATATCGTCAATGTGACGGAGCGAGGGGTGAGGTAAATTAATAATAGTGCGTCGCAAAGGAGATACTAGTATACCAAAAGAAAATCATGTCGTTTCCATAGAAACGTTACTCGATCTAGGAGTAAAAGTTATAGATCCCATAGTATTTCATAGCGCCGATAATTACTGTGTTAATTCGTCAATGTGAGGGAGCGAGGGAAGCAGTACAGAAGGAAAAGAGCATCGTAAAGGAGATAGTCGTATCCCAAAAGAAAATACTTTTGTTTCCATAGAAACTTTACTGGATTTAGAAGGGGAAGTGATAGAACCCATAGTATGTCATAGCGAAGCAATTTCTGTGTTAATTCGTCAATGTGAGGGAGCGGGGGATGCAGAAAAGAAGGATTAGTGCATCGGAAAGGACATACTCGTATCCCAAAGGAAAATCCTGTCGTTTCCATAGAAACGTTACTCGATTTAGAAGGGATGTCATAGAACCTATACTATTTCATAGCGACGCAATTTCTGTGTTAATCCGTCAAAGTGAGGGAGCGAGGGATGCAGTAAAGTAGGAATAGTGCATCGGAAAGGAGATACTCGTATCCCAAAAGAAAATCCTGTCGTTTCCAAAGAAACGGTACTCGATTAAGAAAGAGGAGTCATAGAACCCAAGGTATTTCATAGCGACGCAATTTCTGTGTTAGTTGGTCAATGTGAGGGAGCGAGGGATGCAGTAAAGAAAGAATAGTGCGTCGGAAAGGAGATACTCGTATCTTAAAAGAAAATCCTGTCGTTTCCATAGAAACGTTACTCGGTTTAGAAGGAGAAGTCATAGAACCCATAGTATCTCATAGCGATGCCATATCTGAGTTAATTCGTAAATGTTAGGGAGCGAAGGATGCAGCAAAGAAGGAATAGTGCATCGGAAAAGAGATAGTCGTATCCCAAAAGGAAATCCTGTCGTTTCCATAGAAACGTTACTCGTTTTAGAAGGAGATGTCATAGAACCCATAGTATTTCATAGCGACGCAATTTCTGTGTTAATCCATCAATGCGAGGGAGCGAGGAATGCAGTAAAGTAGGAACAGTTCATCGGAAAGGAGATACTCGTATCCCAAAAGAAAATCCTGTCGTTTCCATAGAATCGTTACTCGATTAAGAAGGAGGAGTCATAGTACCCATAGTACTTCATAGCGACGCAATTTCTGTGTTAATTCGTCAATGTGAGGGAGCGAGGGATGCAGTAAAGAAGGAGTAGTGTATCGGAAATGAGATACTCGTATCCCAACAGAAAATCCTGTCGTTTTCATTGAAACGTTACTCGATGTAGAAGTATATGTCATTGAACCCATAGTACTTCATAGCGACGCAATTTCTGTGTAATTTCGTCCATGTGGCCGAGCGAGGGATGCAGTAAGGAAGGAATAGTAAATCGGAAAGGAGATACTCCTATCCCAAAAGAAAATCCAGTCGTTGCCTTAGAAAAGTTACTCGATTTAGAAGGATATGTCATAGAACCAATAGTATTTCACTGCGACGCAATTTCTGGGTTAATTCGTCAATGTGAGGGAGCGAGGGATGCAGCAAAGAAGGAATAGTGCATCAGAAGGGAGATACTCGTATCCCAAAAGAAAATCCTGTCGTTTTCATAGAAACGTTACTCAATTTAGAAGGATATGTCATAGAATCCATAGTATTTCATAGCGACGCAATTTCTGTGTTAATTCGTCAATGTGAGGGAGCAAGGGATGCAGTAAAGAAGGAATTGTGCACCAGAAAGGAGATACTCGTATCCCAAACGAAAATCCTGTCGTTTCCAAAGAAACGGTACTCGATTAAGAAGGAGGAGTCATAGAACCCAAGGTATTTCATAGCGACGCAATTTCTGTGTTAGTTGGTCAATGTGAGGGAGCGAGTGATGCAGTAATGAAGGAATAGTGTATCGGAAAGGAGATACTCGTACACCAGAAGAAAATCCTGTTGTTTCCATAGAAACGTTACTCGATTTAGAAGGAGATGTCATAGAACTCATAGTATTTCATAGCGACGCAATTTCTGTGTTACTCCGTCAATGTGAGGCAGCAAGGGATACAGTGAAGTAGGAATAGTGCATCGGAAAGGAGATACTCGTATCCCAAATGAAAATCCTGTAGTTTCCAAAGAAACGATACTCGATTAAGAATGAGGAGTCATAGAACCCATAGTATTTCATAGCGACGCAATTTCTGTGTTAATTCGTCAATGTGAGGGAACGAGAGATGCAGTAAAGAAGGAGTAGTGCGTCGTAAGGAGATACTCGTATTCCAAATCTAAATCCTGTCGTTTCCATAGAAACGTTCCTCGATTTAGAAGGATAAGTCATTGAACCCATAGTACCTCATAGCGACGAAATTTCTTTGTAAATACATCAATGTGAGGGAGCGAGGGATGCAGTAAGGGAGGAATGGTCCATCGGAAAGGAGATACGCCATTCCCAAAAGAAAGTCCTGTCGTTTCCATTGATAAGTTACTCGATTTAGTTGGAGATGTCATAGCAACCATAGTATTTCATTGCGACACAATTTCTGTGTTGCTTCGTCAATGTGAGGGAGCGAGGGATGCAGTAAAGACGGAATAGAGATTCGGAATGGAGACAGTCGTATCCCAAAAGAAAATCCTGTCGTTTCCATAGAAACGTTACTCGATTTAGAAAGAGAAGTTATAGAACCCATAAAATTTCATAGCGACACAATTTCTGTGTTATTTCGACAATGTGAGGGAGCGAGTGATGCAGTAATGAAGGAATAGTGTATCGGAAAGGAGATACTCGTACACCAGAAGAAAATCCTGTTGTTTCCATAGAAACGTTACTCGATTTAGAAGGAAATGTCATTGAACCCATAGCATTACATAGCGACGTAATTTCTGTGTTAATTCTTCGAAGTGTGGGAGCGAGGAATGCAGTAAAGAAGGAATAGTGCGTCGGAAACGAGATACTCGTATTCCGCAAGAAAACCCTTTCTTTCCATAGATACGTTACTCGATTTAGATGGATAAGTTATGGAACCCACAGTACTTCATAGCGCCGCAATTTCTGTAGTATTTCGTCAATGTGAGGGAGCGAGGGATGCAGTAAAGAAGGAATAGTGCTTCGGAAAATAGATACTCATACCCCAAAAGAAAATCCTATTGTTTACATAGAAACATTACTCGTTTTGGAGGAGATGTCATACAACACATAGTATCTCATAGCGACGCAATTTCTGTGTTATTTGGTCAATGTGAGCTAGCGAGGGATGCAGTAAAGAAGGAATACTGCATCGGAAAGGAGATACTCACATCCCAAAAGGATATCCTGTAGTTTCCATAGAAACGTTACTCGATTTAGAAGGAGATGGCATAGAACCCATTGTATTTCATAGCGACGCAATTTCTGTGTTAGTTCGTCAATGTGAAGGAGCGAGTTATGCTGTAAAGAAGGAATTGTGCTTCACACAGGAGATACTCGTATCATAAAAAAAATTCCAATCGCTTCCATAGAAACGTTACTCGATTTACAAGGTGATGTCATAGAATCCATAGTATATCATAGCGACGCAATTTCTGTGATAATTCGTCAACGTGAGGGAGCGAGGGATGCAGTAAATAAGGAATAGTGCATCGGAAACGAGATACTCGTACCCCAAAAGAAAATCCTGTCGTTTCCATAGAAACGTTACTCGATTTAGAAGGGTATGCCATTGAACACATAGTACTTCATAGCGACGCAATATCTGTGTTAATACATCAATGTGTGGGAGCGAGGGATGCAGTAAGGAAGGAATGGTCCATCGGAAAGGAGATACTCCTATCCCAATAGAAAATCCTGTCGTTTCCATTGAAAAGTTACTCGATTTAGTGGGAGATGTCGTAGAAACCATAGTATTTCATGGCGACGCAATTCCTGTGTTGATTCGTCAATGTGGGGGAGCGAGGGACGCAGTTAAGAAGGAATAGTGCATCGGAACGCATATAGTCGTATGACATGAGAAAACCCTGTCGTTTCCATAGAGGCGTTATCTATTTAGCAGGGAAAGTTATAGAATCCACGGAATTTCATAGGGATGCAATTTCTGTGTTAATTCGTCAATGAAGAGGAGCGAGGGACGCAGTTATGAAGGAATAGTGCGTCGGAATGGAAATACTCGTGTTCTAAAAGATAATCCTGTCGTTTGCGTAGAACCAATACTCGATTTAGAAGGAGATGTCATAGAACCAATAGTATTTCATAGCAACGCAATTTCTGTGCTAATTCGTTAATGTGAGAGAGCGAGGGATGCAGTAAAGAAGGAATAGTGCATCGGAAAGCAGATACTCGTATCCCAAAAGTAAACCCTATCGTTTCTATAAAAAACCTTACTCGATTTAGAAGACGAAGTAATAGAACCCATAGTATATCATAGCGCCGCAATTTCTGTGTTAATTCGTCAGTGTGAGGGAGCGAAGGATGCAGTAAAGAAGCAATAGTGATCAGAAAGGAGATACTCGTATCCCAAAAGAAAATCCTCTCGTTTCCATAGCAACAGTACTCGATTTAGAAGGAGATGTCATATATCCCATAGTATTTCATTGCGACGCAAGTTCTGTGTTCATTCGTCAATGTGAAAGAGCGAGGGATGCAGTAAAGAAGGAATATTGCATCGGAAAGGAGATAGTCGTATCCCAAAAGAAAATCTCGTATTTTCCATAGAAACGTTACTCGATTTAGAAGGAGGAGTCATAAAACCCATAGCATTTCATAGCGACGCAATTTGTGTGTTAATTCGTCAATGTGAGGGAGCGAGGCGTGCAGTAAAGAAGGAATAGTGCATCGGAAAGGAGATACTCGTATCCCAAAAGAATATCCTGTCGTTTCCATAGGTGCGCTACTCGATTTAGAAGGAAATGTCATAGAACCCATAGTATTTCATAACGACGCCATTACTGTGTTAATTCGTCAATGTGAGGGAGCGAGGGATGCAGTGGAGAAGGAATAGTGCATCGGAAAGGAGATAGTCGTGCCCCAAAGAAAATCCTGACGTTTCCATAGAAACGTTACTCGATTTAGAAAGAGATGTCATAGAACGCATAGTATTTCATAGCGGCGCAATTTCTGTGTTAATTCGTCTGTGTGAGGGAGCGAGGCGTGCAGTAAAGAAGGAATAGTGCATCGGAAAGGAGATACTCGTATCCCAAAAGAATATCCTGTAGTTTCGATAGAAACGTTACTCGAATTAGAAGGAGAAGTCATAGAACCCGTTGTATTTTATAGCGACGCAATTTCTGTGTTAATTCGTCAATATGAGGGAGCGAGGGATGCAGTAAAGAAGGAATAGTGCATCGGAAATGACATACTCGTATCCCAAAAGAAAATCCTGTCGTTTCCATAGAAATGGTACTCGAATTTGAAGGAGAAGTCATTGAAACCAAAGTGCTTCATGGCGACACAATATCTGTGTTAATTCGTCAATGTGAGGGAGCAAGGGATGCAGTAAAGAAGGAATAGTGCATCGGAAAGGAGATAGTCGGATCCCAAAAGAAAATCCTGTCGTTTCCATAGATGCGTTACTCGATTTAGAAGGAGATGTCATAGAACCCATAGTATTTCATAGCGACGCCATTACTGTGTTAATTCGTCAATGTGAGGGAGCGAGGGATGCAGTGGAGAAGGAATAGTGCATCGGAAAGGAGATAGTCGTGCCCCAAAGAAAATCCTGACGTTTCCATAGAAACGTTACTCGATTTAGAAGGAGAAGTCATAGAACTCACAGTATTTCATAGTTACTTATTTCTAAGTTATTTCGTCAATGTGAGGGAGCGAGGGAAGCAGTAAGGGAGGAATAGTACATCTGAAAGGAGATACTAGTATCCCAAAAGAATATCCTGTAGTTTCGATAGAAACGTTACTCGATTTAGAAGGAGAAGTCATAGAACCCGTTGTATTTCATAGCGACGCAATTTCTGTGTTAATTCGTCAATATGAGGGAGCGAGCGATGCAGTAAAGAAGGAATAGTGCATCGGAAAGGACATACTCGTATCCCAAAAAAAAATCCTGTCGTTTCCATAGAAATGGTACTCGATTTTGAAGGAGAGGTCATTGAACCAATAGTACTTCTTGGCGACGCAATATCTGTATTAATTCGTCAATGTGAGGGAGCGAGGGATGCAGTAAAGAAGGTATAGTGCATCGGAAAAGAGATAGTCGTATCCCAAAAGAAAATCCTGTCGTTTACTTAGAAACGGAACTCGATTTAGAAGGAGAAGTTATAGAACATATAGTGTATCATAGAGCCGCAATTTCTATGTTAATTCGTCAATGAGAGAGAGCGAGGGATGCTGTAAGGAAGGAATAGTGCATCAGAAAGAAGATACTCATTTCCCTAAAGAAAATCCTGTCGTTTCCATAGTGGCGTTACTCGATTTAGAAGGAGATGTCATAGAACACATAGTATTTCATAGCGACGCCATTAATGTGTTAATTCGTCAATGTGAGGGAGCGAGGGATGCAGTAAAGAAGGAATACTTCATTTGAAAGGAGATACTCCTATCCCAAAAGTAAATCCTGTCGTTTCCTTCAAATCGTTACTCGATTTAGAAGACGAAGTAATAGCACCAATAGTGTATCATAGCGACGCAATGTCTGTGTTAATTTGTCAATGTGAGGGTGCGAGGGATGCAGTTAAGTAGGAATGGGGCGCCGGAAAGGAGATACTCGTATCAAAAAAGAAAATCCAGAAGTTTCCATAGAAACGTTACTCGATTTAAAGGAGAAGTCATAGAACCCATAATATTTCATAGCGACGCAATTTCTGCGTTAATTCGTCAATGTGAGGGAGCGCGGGATGCTGTAAGGAAGGAATAGTGCATCGGAAAGGAGATACTCGTATCCCAAAAGAAAATCATGTCGTTTATATAGTAACGTTACTGGATTTGGAAGGAGATGCCATTGAACCCATAATACTTCATAGCGACGAAATTTCTGTGTTAATTCGTCGAAGTGAGGGAGCGGGGGATGCAGTAAAGAAGGAATAGTGCATCGGAAAGGAGATACTCGTATCCCAAATGAAAATCCTATCGTTTCCATAGAAAAGATACTCGATTTAGAAGGAGATGTTGTAGAAGCCATACTATGTCACAGCGACGCAATTTCTGTGTTAATTCGTCAATGTGAGGGAGCGTGGGATGCAGTATAGAAGGAATAGTACATCGGAAAGGAGATACACGTACCCCAAAGAAAATCCTGTCCCTTCCATAGAAACGCTACTCGATTTAGAAGGAGATGTGACAGAACCCATAGTATTTCATAGCGACGCAGTTTATGTCTTAATTCGTCAATGTAAGGGAGCAGTGGATGCAGTAAAGAATTAATACTGCTCTTGAAAGGAGATACTCTTATGCCGATAGAAAATCCAGTCGTTTCCATAGTAATGTTACTCTATTTAGAAGGAAATGTCATAGAACACATAGCATTTGATAGCGACGGAATTTCTGTGTTAATTCTTCAATGTGAGGGAGCGAAGAATGCAGTAAAGAAGGAATAGTGCGTCGGAAAGGAGATATATCCCGAAAGAAAATCCTGTCGTAACCATAGAATCGTTACTCGATTTAGAAAGGAAAGTTATAGAACGCATAGTATTTCAAAGCGCCGCCATTTCTGTGTTAATTCGTCAATGTGAGGGAGCGAGGTACGCAGTAAAGAAGGAATAGCGCATCGGAAAGGAGATACTCGTATCCCAAAAGGTAATCCTGTCGTTTCCATAGCAACATTTTTCAATTTAGAAGGAGATCTCATAGATCATATAGTATTTCACAGCGACGCAATTTCAGTGTTAATTCGTCAAAGTGAGAAAGCGAGGGATGCAGTAATGTAGGAATAGTGCATCGGAAAGGAGTTACTCGTACCGCAAAAAAAATCCTGTCGTTTTAATAGGAACGTTACTCGATTTAGAAGAAGATGTCATAGAACCCATAGAATTTAGTAGCGACTCTATTTCTGCGTTAATTCGTCAATTTGAGGGAGCGAATGATGCAGTAAAGAAGGAACAGTACATCGGAATGGAGATAGTCGTATCCCAAAAGTTAATCCTTTTGTTTCCATAGAAACGCAACTCGATTTAGAAGGAGAAGTAATAGAACCCCCAGTATTTCATGGCGACGCAATTTCTGTGTTATGTCGTCAATGTGAGGGAGCGAGTGATGCATTAAAGAAGGAATAGTGCATCGGAGAGGAGATACTCGTATCCCAAATGAAAATCCTATCGTTTCCATAGAAAAGATACTCGTTTAGAAGGAGATGTTGTAGAAGCCATACTATTTCACAGCAACGCAATTTCTGTGTTAATTCGTCAATGTGATGAGCGAGGGATGCAGTATAGAAGGAATAGTGCATCGGAAAGGAGATAGTCGTATTACAAAAGCAAATCCTGTCGTTTCCATAGAAACGTTACTCGATTTAGAAGGTGAAGTCATAGAACCCATAGTATCTCATAGCGACGCAATATCTGTGTTAGTTTGCTAATGTGCGGGAGCGGGGGATCGGGTAAAGAAGGAATAGTGCATCGGTAAGGAGATACTCCTATCCCAAAAAAATTCCTGTCGTTACCATAGAAACGTTGCCCGATTAAGAAGGAGAAGTTATAGAACCCATACAGTTTCATAGGGCCGCAATTTCTGTGTTAATTCGTCAATGTGAGGGAGCAAGGGATGCAGTTAAGAAGGAATAGTGCAACGGAAAGGAGATACTCGTATCCCAAAAGAAAATCCTGTCGCGTCCATAGAAACGTTATTCGATTTAGACGGAGATGTCATTGAACCACCCGCATCTCGTGGACGTGCGGTAGCGTTCTCGTTTCCCACGCCCGGGTTCCCGGGTTCGATTCCCGGCGGGGTCAGGGATTTTCTCTGCCTCGTGATGGCTGGGTGTTGTGTGCTGTCCTTATGTTAGTTACGTTTAAGTAGTTCTAGGGGACTGAAGACCATAGATGTTAAGTCCCATAGTGCTCAGAGCCATTTGAACCATTTTGTCATTGAACCCATAGTACTTCATTGCGACGCAATTTCTGTGTTAGTTAGTGAATGTAAGGGACCGAGAGAAGCAGTAAAGAACAAATGGTGCATCGGAAAGGGGATACTCGTATCCCAAGAGAAAATCCCGTCGTCTCCATAGAAATATTACTCGATTTAGGAGGAGATGTCATAGAACCTATAATATTTCACAGCGACGCAATTTCAATGTTAATTTGTCAATGTGAGGGAGCGCGGGATACAGTTAAGAAGGAATAGTGCATCGGAAAGGAGATACTCGTATCCCAAAAGAAAGTCCTGTCGTTTCCATAGAAACATTACTCGATTCAGATGGAGATGTAATTGAACCGATAGTACATTTTAGCGACGCAATTTTTGAGTTAAGTCGTCAATGTGTCGGAGCGGGGAATGCAGTAAAGAAGGAATAGTGCATCGGAAAGGAGATAATCGTATCCCAAAGGAAAATCCTATCGTTTCCATAGAAAAGATACTCGATTTAGAAGGAGATGTCATAGCGACGCAATTTCTATGTTAAATCGTCAATGTGAGGGAGTGAGGGATGCAGTAAACTAGGAATAGTGCATCGAAAAGGAGACAGTCGTATCCCAGAAGAAAATCCTGTCGTTTCCATAGAAACGTTACTCGTTTTAGAAGGAGAATTCATAGACCCCATAGTATCGCATAGCGACGCAATATCTGTGTTAATTCGTCAATGTTAGGGAGCGAGGGATGCAGTAAAAAAGGAATGGTGCATCAGAAAGGAGATACTCGTACCCCAAAGGAATATTCTGTTGTTTCCACAGAAACGTTGCGCGATTTAGAATTTGGTGTCATAGAAACCATAGTACTTCATAGCGACGCAATTGCAGTGTTAATTCGTCAATGTGAGGGGGGCAATGATGCAGTAGAGAAGGAATAGTACATCAGATCGGAGATACTCGTATCCCAAAAGAAAATCCTGTCGGTACCATAGAAACGTTACTCGATTAAGAAGGAGAAGTCATAGATCCCATAGTATTTCATAGCACCGCAATTTCTGTAATGATTCGTCAATGTGAGGGAGCGAGGGATGCAGCAAAGTATGAATAGTGCAACGGAATGGAGATACTCATATCCCAAATGAAAATCCTGTTGTTTCCACAGAAGCGTTGCTCGATTTCGAAGGAGACGTTATAGAACCCACAGTGTTTCATAGCGCCGCAATTTCTGTGTTAATTCGTCAATGTTAGGGAGCGAGGGATGCAGTAAAAAAGGAATGGTGCATCAGAAAGGAGATACTCGTACCGCAAAGGAATATTCTGTTGTTTCCACAGAAACGTTGCTCGATTTAGAATTTGGTGTCATAGAAACCATAGCACTTCATAGCGACGCAATTGCAGTGTTAATTCGTCAATGTGAGGGGGGCAATGATGCAGTAGAGAAGGAATAGTACATCGGATCGGAGATACTCGTATCCCAAAAGAAAATCCTGTCGGTACCATAGAAACGTTACTCGATTAAGAAGGAGAAGTCATAGATCCCATAGTTTTTCATAGCACCGCAATTTCTGTAATGATTCGTCAATTTGAGGGAGCGAGGGATGCAGTAAAGAAGGAATAAAGCATCGGAAAGGAGATACTCGTATCCCAAAAGAAATTCCTTTCGTTTCCATAGAAACGTTACTGGATTTAGAAGGAGATGTCATTGAACCCATAGTACTTCATAGCGACGCTATTTCAGTGTTAATTCGTCAACGTGAGGAAGCAAGGGATGCAGTAATGATGGAATAGTGCATCGGAGAGGAGATACTCGTATCCCAAAAGAAAATCCTGTCGTTTCCATAGAAAAGTTACTCGATGTAGAAGGAGATGTCATTGAAACCATTGTATTTCATAGCGACGCAATTTCTGTGTTTATTCGTCAATGTGAGGGAGCGAGGGATGCAGTAAAGAAGGAATAGTGCATCGGAAAGGAGATAGTCGTATCCCAAAAGAAAATCCGATTGTTTCCATAGAAACGTAACTCGTTTTAGAAGGAGAAGTCCTAGAACCCATGGTATCTCAAAGCGACGCAATATCTGTGTTAATTCGTCAATGTGAGGGAGCGAGGGATGCAGTAAAGAAGGTATATTACATCGGAAGGGAGATTGTCCAGTCCCAAAAGAAAATCCTATAGTTTCCATACAAACGTTACTCGATTTAGAAGGAGAAGTGATAGAACCCATTGTAACTCATAGCGACGCAATTTCTGTGTTAATTCGTCAATGTGAGGGAGCGAGGGATGCAGTATAGAAGGAATAGAGCATCGGAAAGGAGATAGTCGTATCCCAAAAGCAAATCCTGTCGTTTCCATAGAAACGTTACTCGATTTAGAAGGAGAAGTCATACAACCCATAATATCTCATAGCGACGCAATTTCTGTGTTAGTTTGTTAATGTGCGGGAGCGAGGTATCGGGTAAAGAAGGAATAGTGCATCGGTAAGGAGATACTCCTATCCCCAAAAAAAATCCTGTCGTTTCCATAGAAACGTTACTCGATTAAGAAGGAGAAGTCATAGGAAACATAGTATTTCATAGCGACGAAATTTCTGTGTTAATTCGTCAATGTGTGTGAGCGAGGGATACAGCAAAGAAGGAATAGTGCATCGGAAAGGAGATACTCGTATCCCAAAAGAAAATCCTGTCGTTTCCATAGAAACATCACTCGATTCAGAAGGAGATGTCATTGATCCCATAGTACATCTTAGCGACGCAATTTTTGAGTTATGTCGTCAATTTGTCGGAGCGGGGAATTCAGTAAAGAAGGAATAGTGTATCGGAAAGGAGATAATCGTATCCCAAAGGAAAATCCTGTCGTTTCCATAGAAAAGATACTCGATTTAGAAGGAGATATCATAGAAACAATACTGTGTCATAGCGACGCAATTTCTATGTTAATTCGTCAATGTGAGAGAGTGAGGGATGCAGTAAAGAAGGAATAGTGCATCGGAAAGGAGATAGTCGTATCCCAAAAGAAAATCCTGTCGTTTCCATAGAAACGTTACTCGTTTTAGAAGGAGAATTCGTAGACCCCATAGTATCGCATAGCGACGCAATATCTGTGTTAATTCGTCAATGTGAGGGAGCGAGGGATGCAGTAAAGTATGAATAGTGCAACGGAAAGGAGATACTCATATCCCAAAAGAAAATGCTGTCGTTTCCACAGAAACGTTACTCGATTTAGAAGTTGGTGTCACAGAAACCATAGTATTTCATAGCGACGCAATTTCAGTGTTAATTCGTCAATGTGAGGGAGCGAGGGATGCAGTAAAGAAGGAATAGTGCATCGGAAATGAGTTACTCCTACCGAAAAAAAAATCCTGTCGCTTCCATAGAAACATTACTCGATTTAGAAGGAGATGTCATAGAACCCGTAATATTACATAGCGGCGCAATTTCTGTGTTAATTCGTCAATGTAAGGGAGGCAATGATGCAGTAGGGAAGGAATAGTATATCGGAACGGAGATACTCGTATCCCAAAAGAAAATACTGTCGGTACCATAGAAACGTTACTCGATTAAGAAAGAGAAGTCATAGAACCCATAGTATTTCATAGCGACGCAATTTCTGTAATAATTCGTCAATTTGAGGGAGCGAGGGATGCAGTAAAGAAGGAATAGTGCATCGGAGAGGAGATACTTGTATCCCAAAAGAAAATCCTTTCGTTTCCATAGAAAAGTTACTCGATGTACAAGGAGATGTCATTGAAACCATTGTATTTCATAGCGACGCAATTTCTGTGTTAATTCCTCAATGTGAGGGAGCGAGGGACGCAGTAAAGAAGGAATAGTGCATCGGAAAGGCGATAGTCGTATCCCAAAAGAAAATCCGATCATTTCCATAGAAACGTAACTCGTTTTAGAAGGAGAAGTCCTAGAACCCATGGTATCTCAAAGCGACGCAATATCTGTGTTAGTTCGTCAATGTGAGGGAGCGAGGGATGCAGTAAAGAAGGTATATTACATCGGAAGGGACATTCTCCAGTCCCAAAAGAAAATCCTATAGTTTCCATACAAACGTTACTCGATTTAGAAGGTGAAGTGATAGAACCCATTGTAACTCATAGCGACGCAAATTCTGTGTTAATTCGTTAGTGTGAGGGAGCGAGGGATGCAGTATTGAAGGAATAGTGCATCGGAAAGGAGATAGTCGTTTCCCAAAAGCAAATCCTGTCGTTTCCATAGCAACGTTACTCGATTTAGAAGGAGAAGTCATAGAACCCATAATATCTCATAGCGACCCAATATCTGTGTTAGTTTGTTAATGTGCGGGAGCGAGGGATCGGGTAAAGAAGGAATAGTGCATCGGTAAGGAGATACTCCTATCCCAAAAAAAAAATCCGGTCGTTTCCATAGAAACGTTGCTTGATTTAGAAGGAGAAGTTATAGAACCCATACAGTTTCATAGCGCCGCAATTTCTGTGTTAATTCGTCAATGTGAGGGAGCAAGGGATGCAGTTAAGAAGGAATAGTGCAACGGAAATGTGATACTCGTGACCCAAAAGAAAATCCTGTCGTTTCCATAGAAACGTTACTCGATTTAGACAGAGATGTCATTGAACCGCCCGCATCTCGTGGATGTGCGGTAGCGTTCTCGCTTCCCACGCCCGGTTTCCCGGGTTCGATTCCCGGCGGGGTCAGGGATTTTCACTGCCTCGTGATGGCTGGGTGTTGTGTGCTGTCCTTAGGATAGTTAGGTTTAAGTAGTTCTATGTTCTAGGGGACTGATGACCATAGATGTTAAGTCCCATAGTGCTCAGAGCCATTTGAACCATTTTGTCATTGAACCCATAGTACTTCATTGCGACGCAATTTCTGTGTTAATAAGTGAATGTGAGGGACTGAGAAAGGCAGTAAAGAACAAATGGTGCATCGGAAAGGAGATACTCGTATCCCAAGAGAAAATCCCGTCGTCTCTATAGAGATATTACTCGATTTAGAGGGAGATTTCACAGCGACGCAATTTCAGTGTTAATTCGTCAAATTGAGAGAGCGAGGGATGCAGTAAAGTAGAAAAGGTGCATCGGAAAGGAGTTACTCGTATCCCAAAAGAAAATCTTGTAGTTTCCATAGAAACGTTACTCGATTTAGAAGGAGAAGTCATAGAAAACATAGTATTTCATAGCGACGCAATATCTGTGTTAGTTCGTCAATGTGAGGAAGCGAGGGATGCAGTAATGTAGGAATAGTGCATCGGAAAGGAGTTACTAGTACCGCAAAAAAAATCCTGTCGTTTTAATAGGAACGTTACTCGATTTAGAAGGAGATGTCATAGAACCCATAGAATTTAATAGCGACTCTATTTCTGCGTTAATTCGTCAATTTGAGGGAGCGAATGATGCAGTAAAGAAGGAACAGTACATTCGAACGGAGATAGTCGTTTCCCAAAAGATAATCCTTTTGTTTCCATAGAAACGTAACTTGATTTAGAAGGAGAAGTTATAGAACCCACAGTATTTCATGGCGACGCAATTACTGTGTTATGTCGTCAATGTGAGGGAGCGAGGGATGCAGTAAAGTAGGAATGGTGCATCGGAAAGGAGTTACTCGTATCCCAAAAGAAAATCATGTAGTTTCCATAGAAACGTTACTCGATTTAGAAGGAGAAGTCATAGAACCCATAGTATTTCATAGCGACGCAATATCTCTGTTAATGTAACAATGTGACGGAGCGCGGGATGCAGTTAAGAAGGAATAGTGCATCGGAAAGGAGATACTCGTATCCCAATAGAAAATCCTCTCGTTTCCATAGAAACGTTACTCGATTAAGAAGGAGAAGTCATAGGTAACATAGTATTTCATAAGGACGAAATTTCTGTGTTAATTCGTCAGTGTGTGTGAGCGAGGGATACAACAAAGAAGGAATAGTGCATCGGAAAGGAGATACTCGTATCCCAAAAGGAAATCCTGTCGTTTCCATAGAAACATTACTCGATTCAGAAGGAGATGTCATTGAACCCATAGTTTTTCATAGCGACGAAATTTCTGTGGTAATTCGTAAATTTGAGGGGGCGAGTAATGCAGTAAGGAAGGAGTAGTGCATCGGAAAATAGATACTCGTATCCCAATAGAAATTCCTGTCGTTTCCATAGAAACGTTACTCGATTTAGAAGGATATGTCAATGAACCCATAGTACTTCATAGCGACGCAATTTCTGTGTTAATTCGACAATGTGAGGAAGCAAGGGATATAGTAATGAAGGAATAGTGCATCGGAAAGGTGTTACTCGTATCCCAAAAGAAAATCCTGTCGTTTCCATAGTAAATTTACTCGATTTAGAAGGAGACGTCATAGAAACCATAGTATTTTAAAGCGACGCAATTTCTGTGTAAATTCGTCAATGTGAGGGAGCGAGGGATGCAGTACA
The DNA here is from genome assembly GCF_021461395.2 of Schistocerca americana. Taxonomy (NCBI): domain Eukaryota; kingdom Metazoa; phylum Arthropoda; class Insecta; order Orthoptera; family Acrididae; genus Schistocerca; species Schistocerca americana. The sequence continues at coordinate 721,340,915 of NC_060123.1, forward strand.
GAAGGAATAGTGCATCGGAAAGGAAATAGTCGTATCCCAAAAGAAAATCCCTTTCGTTTCCATAGAAACGTAACTCGATTTAGAAGGAAAAGTCCTAGAACCATCAGTATCTCATAGCGACGCAATATCTGTGGTAATACGTCAATGTGAGGGAGCGAGGGATGCAGTAAAGGAGGAATAGTGCATCGGAAAGGAGATGCTCCTATCCCAAAAAGAAATCCTGTCGTTTCCATAGAAACGTTACTAGATTTGGAAAGAGAAGTTATAGAACCCATAGTATTTCATAGCGCCGCAATTTCTGTGTTAATTCGTCAATGTGAGGGAGCGAGTAATGCAGTAAAGAAGGAATAGTGCATCGGAAAGGAGATTCTCCTATCCCAAAAGAAAATCCTGTCGTTTCCATAGAAACGTTACTTGACTTAGATAGGGAACTCATTGAACCCAAAGTATATCATAGTGACTTATTTCTGTGTTAATTCGTCAATGTGAGGAAGCGAGGGATGCAGTAAAGAAGGAATAGTGCATCGAAAGCAGATACTCGTATTCCAAATGGAAATACTGTCATTTTCATAGAAACGTTACTCGATTTACAAGGAGAAGTTATAGAACCTGTAGTATATCATAGCGCCGTAATTTCTGTGTTAATTCGTCAATGTGAGGGAGCGAGATATGCAGTAAAGAAGGAATAGTGCATCGGAAAGGAGATACCCGTATCCCAAATGAAAATCCTGCCGTTTACATAGAATTGTTACACGATTTAGAAAGAGATGTCATTGAACACATAGTATTTCATAGCGACGCAATTTTTGTGTTAATTCGTCAATGTGAGGGAGCGAGGCATGCAGTAAAGAAGGAATAGTGCATCGGTAAGGAGATACTTGTATCCCAAAAGAAAATCCTGTCTTTCCATAGAAACGTTACTCGTTTCAGAGGGAGATCTCATAGAACCGATAGTATTTCATAGCTACGCAATTTCTGTGTTAATTCGTCAATGTGAGGGAGCAAGGGATTAAGTAAAGAAGGAATGGTGCATCGGAAAGGAGATACCCGTACCCCAAAAGAAAATCCTGTTGTTTCCATAGAAACGTTACTCAATTTAGAAGGAGATGCATAGAACCCATATTTTTTCATAGCGACCCAATTTCAGTGTTAATTCGTCAGTGTGAGAGAGCGAGGGATGCAGTAAAGAAGGAATGGTGCATCGGAAAGGAGATACCCGTACCCCAAAAGAAAATCCTGTTGTTTCCATAGAAACGTTACTCAATTTAGAAGGAGATGTCGTAGAACCCATAGTTTTTCATCGCGACCCAATTTCAGTGTTAATTCGTCAGTGTGAGGGAGCGAGGGATGCAGTAAAGTAGGAGTAGTGCATCGGAAAGGAAATACTCGTATCCCAAAAGGAAATCCTGTCGTTTCCATAGAAACGTTACTCGATTTAGAGGAAGAAGTCATAGAACGCATAGTATTTCATAGCGACGCAATTTCTGTGTTAATTCGTCTATGTGCGGGGGCGAGGGATGCAGTAAAGTAGGAATAGTGCATCGAAAAGGAGATAATCGTATCCCAAAAGATAATCCTTTAGTTTCCATACAAACGTTACTCGATTTAGAAGGAGAAGTGATAGAACCCATAGTATCTCATAGCGATGCAGTATCTGTGTTAATTCGTCTATGTGAGGGAGCGAGGGATGCAGTAAAGAAGGAATACGTCATCGGAAAGGAGATACTCGTATCCCAAAAGAAAATCCTGTCGTTTCCATAGAAACGTTACTCGATTTCGGAGGAAATGTCATAGAACCCATTGTATTACGTAGAGACGCAATATCTGTTTTAATTCGTCAATGTGAGGGAGCAAGGGATGCAGTAAAGAAGGAATAGTGCATCGGAAAGGAGATACTCGTATCCCAAAATAATTTCCTGTCGTTTCCATTGTAACCTTACGCGATTTAGAAGGAGTAGTTATAGAACCCATAGTATTTCATAGCGACGCAATTTCTGTGTTCATTCGTCAATGTGAGGGAGCGAGGCATGCAGTAAAGAAGGAATAGTGTATCGGAAAGGAGATAGTCGTATCCCAAAAGAAAATCCTGTCGCTTCCATAAAAACGTTACTCGATTTAGAAGGAGATGTCATAGAACCCATAGTTTTTCATAGAGACGAAATTTCTGTCTTAATTCGTAAATTTGAGGGAGCGAGGAATGCAGTAAGGGAGGAGTAGTGCATCGGAAAATAGATACTCGTATCCCAATAGAAATTCCTGTCGTTTCCATGGAAACGTTACTCGATTTAGAAGGATGTGTCAATGAACCCATAGTACTTCATAGCGACGCAATTTCTGTGTTAATTCGACAATGTGAGGAAGCAAGGGATATAGTAATGAAGGAATAGTGCATCGGAAAGGTGATACTCGTATCCCAAAAGAAAATCCTGTCGTTTCCATAGTAAATTTACTCGATTTAGAAGGAGATGTCATAGAAACCGTAGTATTTTAAAGCGACGCAATTTCTGTGTAAATTCGTCAATGTGAGGGAGCGAAAGATGCAGTAAAGAAGGAATAGTGCATCGGAAAGGAAATAGTCGTATCCCAAAAGAAAATCCCTTTCGTTTCCATAGAAACGTAACTCGATTTAGAAGGAAAAGTCCTAGAACCATCAGTATCTCATAGCGACGCAATATCTGTGGTAATACGTCAATGTGAGGGAGCGAGGGATGCAGTAAAGGAGGAATAGTGCATCGGAAAGGAGATGCGCCTATCCCAAAAAGAAATCCTGTCGTTTCCATAGAAACGTTACTCGATTTGGAAAGAGAAGTTATAGAACCCATAGTATTTCATAGCGCCGCAATTTCTGTGTTAATTCGTCAATGTGAGGGAGCGAGGGATGCAGTAAAGAAGGAATAGTGCATCGGAAAGGAGATTCTCCTATCCCAAAAGAAAATCCTGTCGTTTCCATAGAAACGTTACTTGACTTAGATAGGGAACTCATAGAACCCAAAATATATCATAGTGACTTATTTCTGTGTTAATTCGACAATGTGAGGGAGCGAGGAATGCAGTAAAGAAGGAATAGTGCATCGGAAAGGAGATAGTCGTATCCCAAATGAAAATCCTGTCGTTTTCGTAGAATTGTTACTCGATTTAAAAAGAGATGTCATAGAACACATAGTATTTCATAGCGACGCAATTTCTGTGTTAATGCGAGAATGTGAGGGAGCGAGGCATGCAGAAAAGAAGGATTAGTTCATCGGAAAGCAGATAGTCGTATCCCAAAAGAAAATCCTGTCGTTTCCATAAAAACGTTACTCGATTTAGAAGGAGATGTCATAGAACCCATAGTTTTTCATAGCAACAAAATTTCTGTGGTAATTCGTAAATTTGAGGGAGCGAGGGATGCAGTAAGGAAGGAGTAGTGCATCGGAAAGGAGATACTCGTATCCCAATAGAAATTCCTGTCGTTTCCTTAGAAACGTTACTCGATTTAGAAGGAGATGTCATAGAACCCATATTTTTTCATAGCGATCCAATTTCAGTGTCAATTCGTCAATGTGAGGGAGTGAGGGATGCAGTAAAGTAGGAGTAGTGCATCGGAAAGGAGATACTCGTATCCCAAAAGTGTGTGTGTGTGTGTGTGTGTGTGTGTGTGTGTGTGTGTTGGGTTTTATGGGCGCTCAACATCGAGGTCATCAGCGCCCTGACACACATTAAAAGGAACGAATGTGGAGAGACCTAATAAAACTGAAAAACACATTCAAAGAAAACAGGAAAAGAGGGAAATTACTACATAAGAAAGTATAACCGAAGGGAAGGGAAAACATAGCAACAAGAATGACACAGGAATGTGTCATTGGCTGGCCACTTACAGAAAAGATGGGCGAGCTTGTCACACAGTGAGCAAATTAAAATCCGCTCCCTAAAATCTTTGTAAAAACATTTGACAAGGCACAGAACTTTAAAACATTATCCACATTCGTCCGAGTGTTGCCTAAAAGAGTTGGCAGGTCCGCTGGCAAATCAGCCGAGGCCCGCTGGTCAGAAAATAAAACACAATCCAGTAAAATGTGGCTCACAGTGACCTGGACGCCGCAAGCACCACACAATGGAGGGTCTTCTCGCCGGAGCAGGAAGCCATGCGTCATAGGGCTGTGGCCTATTCGAAGCCGAGTGAGGAGAACCTCGTCCCGTCGATGGGGCTGAAAGAAAGTACACCACACAAGCGTTGTGGGCTTCACTAGACGGAGCTTATTGTCAGTCACTTCCAGCCACTCATCCTCCCACCGATGCATGACTCGTGAGCTCAACAGCGAGGTGAGTGCGTGCAACGGGATAGCACACTGAGATACATGTGGATCAAGACACGCCTCCTTGGCTGCGAGATCTGCCCGTTCATTCCCAGCAATGCCGATATGCCCCGGAACCCAGCAGAAAGCTACAACCTTCCCTACTCGCTGTAGTCGGAGGAGGGCATCCTGGATGGTCTGGACTACTTTATCCGCCGGATACAAACGGTGCAAGGATTGAAGGGCACTGAGTGAATCGGAACAGACAAGAAATTTAAGAGAGGAAGAAAGTCTCATCGGCTCCAGTGCCCGCAAGATCGCAGACAATTCTGCATCAAAGACAGTAAAATTCTGAGGCAGGCGGACCTTGAGGACATGATCCGGAAAAACAACTGAGCAACCCACGGAATCCCCTTGTTTCGACCCATCCGTAAAAACAGCGACATAGTCGTGGTGCTCAGATAAAATAGCAGAAAATGCTGCATTAAAAACGGTGGCAGGAGTGCAATCTCTCTTGTACTGCAATAAATCTAAAATCACACGTGGCCTCTTCAGTAACCAGGGTGGCAGGCGGTTAAAACCCAGGATTTGGGGTTGTACAGACTCCACACCGAGGGACTCAAGCACACGGTGCACTCTGATCCCAAACGGCAATGTAGCCCGGGGACGGCGGGAAAAAAGGCGATCCAGAGGTGGATGGGCAACAAGATGGTGAGCAGGCGAGCTGGGAGCTGCAAGAAACTTACAAGCTTGGCGCACCAGCAGGAGCTGCCGCCGGATGGTAAGTGGCGGTTCGCCAGCCTCAGCACAGAGGCTGGGTACGGGACTGGTCCGATAAGCACCCGTAGCCCGTCGAATCCCAGCATGGTGAACAGCGTCAAGGATCCGCAAATAAGACGGCCTCGCTGACCCATATACTGTGCAGCCATAGTCCAGCCGTGAGCGCACGAAAGCTCGATAAAACTGAAGGAGACGCGCCCTGTCCGCTCCCCAAGACCTGTGGCTGAGGCACTTGAGGATGTCCAGTGCCTTCAGCGTTCTGGCTTTCAAGTCTCGTAGGTGTGGCAACCATGACAACCTGGAGTCAAAAATTAGGCCTAGAAACCGCACTGTGTCTCCAAACTGTAGGACAGTATCCCCCATATGCAAGGCAGGCAACGTAAAAAGACGACGAGAACGATTAAAATGAACACAAACACACTTATCGGCAGAAAACCTCAAAACCCGTCTTTGCAGCCCACTCCTCTAGCCGCCGCACCGTTAGTTGCAATTGACGGCTCGCGGATGCAACACTAGAGGAGGAACAGAAAACAGCAAAGTCGTCCACAAACAAGGAGCACTGTACTGGACTCCGCACTGTAGACGTTATACTGTTGATTGCTATGGCAAAGAGGGTGCATGGGGGCTTAATTAAATATAAGATTGAAAATGTTTTTAATTTTTGTAGCTGTTTGTCCGATTACGCTGTGTCTCGTAAACGGTTGGCCCTGACTAGAATTATTACGCCATCTGACTGCAACCAACAACGTAAGAAAATTTTCGTAAACACAGTTAATTAATTAAGTCCCCAGCAACTATAAAACCTACAAAATCCAAGCACAAATGTAACAGTTCTGTATGTGGGAGTGTGACTCAACGTCCACATCTGGCACGGTTCTTCTCCAACAAGACAAGAATTTTTAAATACCAATTATACTGACGTGACAAAGAAAATTAGAAAAACTATAATTACGCAAGAAAACCAGAATTCACTCTAATACAAGAACACAAGCCAGATGCTTTGTTGACTGAACCTGTAGTGACGCATTATTTCAGACACACAATTAATAAAAGAACATTGTAATTTTTACCTTCATATATATTGACGAAATGCACTCATTACAATAACATCTGCTATCTCTCCCATCAAATAACTGCATAAAACCTGGAACAACACTCTTTACTACAACATCTTACTCCGACTTCACGACAAGCAGTGCCCACTAGCACAGCTCGGCACGAACTCTTAACACACACTGTCCTCTACGATCTCTCGACAAGCACTGACTTCCACGAGCTCTCTACTAGCACTGACTGCTATGAATTCTCGACAATCACTGTGGAGGCGGCTTATTAGTACTCTTTGGCGCAATCTCTGGCGCAGTGGCACAGTGTAGCCACCTTTCAAGGGTAACGCTTAAAACACTGCCCTGGGGGACACCGTTCTCTTGCTCAAAGCGATCAGACAGTGTGTTACCAACGCGGGTCCGAAAAAACCGCTGAGACAGGAAAGACCGAATGAAAATAGGGAGGCGGCCACGAAAGCCCCATTGATGCAGTTGTGCAAGAATACAGTGTCTCCAAGTAGTATCATATGCCTTACTGATATCAAAGAAGATACCGATACAGTGATGCTGACGGAGGAAAGCCTGCTGAATAGCCGCCTCGAGGAGGGTCAGGTTGTCGACTGTGGATCGAAATTTTCGGAATCCACACTGAAAGCGGCTAAGGAGCTGTCTGGTCTCTAGCAGCCAGACCAGACGACGGTTAACCATCCGTTCCAGGGTCTTTCCGACACAGCTTGTCAAGGCGATACTACGATAACTACTGGGACATGTGCGGTCCTTTCCTGGTTTGAGGAGAGGGATTAGGATTGCCTCCCTCCACGAGGTTGGGAACACTCCCGTGTGCCATATGAGATTAAAACATTCAAGGAGGATTTCCTTTGACGCCGCTGGAAGAGGTCTAAGCATGGAGTACCGGATGCGGTCGTAACCTGGTGCAGTGTCAGAAGTCTCAGTAAGAGCCGACTCAAGTTCCCACATGGAGAAAGGGGAGTTGTAGGCCTCAGAACCGTTCGACCGAAAGTTCAAATTCGCTCTTTCGACAGTCGCACGGTAGCGACGAAACGCTGGATCCTGGGTTGCAGTGGCAGTACTTTGTGCAAAATGCTCTGCCAGCGACTGAGCTATGGCGCTGGGTGTCGTTTGGAGGCATCCCTGGTTCAGGACTGCAGCTATTGGTAAACGGCTGCGTTTACCGGAAATCCTCCGGATGGCTTCCCATACCTTTGTGGAACAAGTGGAACGGTTGATGGAGTCCAGAAACTCCTGCCATGACCTTTTCTTGCTCTCTTTAATGACACGGCGTGCCCTGGCTCTCGCGATACGAAAGGCGGTAAGATTGACCGTTGTTGGGCGGCATTTAAATCGGCGAAGAGCCGCACGCCTGTCACGGATGGCTGAACGACACCCTTCTGTCCACCAAGGCACAAGGCGCCACTTAAGAGTGCCAGAAGACTGTGGTATGGACAGGTCAGCAGCATGGTGGATCACAAGCGTGATGTGATCCACCCATTCCTGTACGCTGGTGTGGCGGTCAAAGACAGCCAACCGAGTGAACAGTGGCCAGTTAGCCCTGCCAATCATCCACGTTGGTGGCCGCTGCTCCAGCAATATACCATCCAGGAGATGAATGCGGATAGGGAAGTGATCGCTGGAATGTAGGTCGTCAATGACCTCCCAGTGAACGGAGTCAGTGAGGGTTGGAGAGCAGAAAGATAGGTCAATGGCTGAGAACGACCCTGTAGCACTAGAGAAATGAGTCGGAGTACCTGTGTTGAGGATGCACAACACTTGAGATGTTAGGAGGCCCTCCAAAATTCGACCTCGAGCGCAAAGAGAAGTGGAGCCCCACAGGACATGATGGGCATCGAAGTCTCCCAGGAGGAGAAATGGGCGGGGGAGTTGGTCGATAAGGTTTGTGAGAGCCTCTAAGTTCACTGCATCCAGAGGGGGTAAATAAAGGGAGCAAACGGTAAGCGTCCGACCGGAATAAATTGCAACTGCAACTGCTTGCAGGTCAGTATCCAGGGGGAGAGCAGAGGAGTGGTGGTCATTATCGACAAACACGGCGACTCCGCCTTTGGCCCCGTCTCCAGTCAGGTCATCTTTGCGATACAACCTATAGCCCCTGAGTACAGGAGCATCAGATTGTTTGAGATGTGTTTCCTGTAAACACAAGCACAGGGGGCGTTGCTGTGCTAGGAGGTGCAGTTCCTCCACATGTGCCCGGAATCCATTCATGTTCCACTGAATAATGGGAGCCATCTATCAGGGCGGGAGTACCTTCAGTCGCACTTTCTGTCGGGGAGGAGAGCCCACAACAGGTGGAGGCTCAGTTTTGGGGCGAGACGATTGCCCCAGTCTGACATCTACCTCCATCGCCTCAGAAGAGGAGTCGAGAGAGACGTCAGAGAGAATGACATCCACATCAGCAGACTGTAGAACTTCAGTCTCCTTTAGTGGGCGAGTCTTCACCTTTGTCTTTGGCTTCGATTTTCTGGCCTGAGGTGGCATTGGAGCCAAAACCTCAGAAGCAGTAGGGGGTGTACCAGCACTAGGCAGTACACAAGACTGGACCCGGGAAGGGGCAGGAAGTTCCATGATGTCAGCTACCACAGCCTGGTCAGAAGGCCGGGAGGGAGCAGCAGGCTTCACAGGAATGGCAGCAGCACATGTACACTGACAAACGCAGGTGCTAGTGCTGACAGTAGCAACCTCCGTTTGGGTAGCGGCATCGGTTTTCAAGACAGGCTGTTTCAGAACGGAAGAAAAGGAGGCAGCGAACGTGGGCGGCTGCATGGACTTGTAGATTTTCTTTGCCTCACCATACGGGATGCGTTTAGTGGTTTTAAGTTCCTGGATCTTCCGTTCCTCAAGGAAAACTCTGCATTCCCTACTCCACACAGGGTGATCCCCAGAGCAGTTCACACACTTGGGAGGAGAGGAGCAATCAACTCCCTCATGAGCGGCTTTGCCACATTTCCCACAAGTGGCTTCCCCTTTACAGCCGAGAGTAGTGTGGCCAAAGCGTTGGCATTTAAAACACCGCATGGGGTTGGGGTAATAAGGCCGTACACTGAGACGTAGGAAACCTGCCTTCACATGCTCTGGCAATTTGGTGCTGTTAAATGTAAGAATAAATGAGTCAGTTTTTATGAGAGCACCATCCGCCCGTTTCATAACGTGTTGCACGTCCACAATTCCTTCCCGGGACCATTCAGACTTCAGTTCGTCTTGGGGAATGTCGACGAGATCTCTGCAAGTCACAACACCCTTGCTGTAGTTCAAGGTGTTGTGAAAGTCAGTCTCTATCGCAAACTCCCCAAGAAAGTGTGCCTTCTGAAGGTTCTGGACTTGCTGGAAGCTAGATGTTTCAACCAGCAAGGTTCCATTGCGCAGGCGCTTTACAGACTTTAACGTGCCAGCAATACCCTCTAAGCCCTTCTGTATATAAAATGGCGAAACTTTTTCAAAACTCCCATCTTTTCTTTTAATTATGAGAAACACATTCTGAGAAGCAGAATGCGTTCTGTTACTAGTACCTGAATCAGGAGGACTGGCTACACGAGCCCTCTTGTTAGATTGGGTGTTAGAACCTACCAGCGGCCCACCCTTTCCGCTGGGAGGAAAAGAAAAGTTCGAGGGTTCCATCTCGATCCCACGAGCAGCTAGGGAACTAAAGGTCCGCTCAGACAGAGCCCCGCATGCCTGAGTAAGCCCTATACAACTGGGGTGTGGCAGGTGCCCCAGAGGTTGCCCGCTTGCGACTGTTCCACCTCAACAGGCATGCATCTCATAGGCGCGGAGCACACCGGAAGATTGAGGGGTTTTTTATAGAGGTTTGTTCCATCATCGCGATCCGGGCGGCCAAGCCAAGATCCCCATTCCCTGAGACACACAACATTCCACCGCCGCGCCGCACGGTGGTCGCTGAAGTGTACTCAGAGCTTACGGTGACGGGGGAAAGGTGGCGCTTACCAGTCCCCAGCTCAGGAACCCCGGGGTCGCCACGCCCGTACCCAGCAAATGAATGCTGAGCCCCTGGGGGCGTATCCCAAAAGGAAATCCTGTCGTTTCCATAGAAACGTTACTCGATTTAGAGGGAGAAGTCATAGAACGCATGGTATTTCATAGCGACGCAATTTCTGTGTTAATTCGTCTATGTGAGGGGGCGAGGGATGCAGTAAAGAAGGAATAGTGCATCGAAAAGGGGATAATCGTATCCCAAAAGATAATCCTTTAGTTTCCATACCAACGTTACTCTATTTAGAAGCAGAAGTGATAGAACCCATAGTATCTCATTGCGGCGGAGTTTCTGTGTTAATTCGTCAATGTGAGGGAGCGAGGGATGCAGTAAAGAAGGAATAGGGCATCGGAAAGGAGATACTCGTATCCCAAACGAAAATCCTGTCGTTTCCATAGAAACGTTACTCGATTTCGAAGGAAATGTCATAGAACCCATAGAATTACGTAGCGACGCAATTTCTTCTTCAATTCGTCAATGTGAGGGAGCAAGGGATTAAGTAAAGAAGGAATGGTGCATCGGAAAGGAGATACTCCCATCCCAAATAAAATACTGTCGTTTCCATAGAACCGTTACTCGATTTAGAAGGAGAAGTCATAAAACCCATAGTATATCATAGCCTCGTAATTTCTATGTGAACTTGTCAATGTGAGTGAGCGAGGGATGCAGTAACGATGTAATAGTGGATCGGAAAGGAGATACTCCTATCCCAAAAGAAAATCCTGTCGTCTCCATAGAAACGTTACTCGATTTAGAAGGAGATGTCATAGAACCCATAGTATTTCATAGCGACGTAATTTCTGTGTTAATTCGTCAATTTGAGGGAGCGAGGCATGCAGTAAAGAAAGAATAGTGCATCGGAAAGGAGACAGTCGTATCCCAAAAGAAAATCCTGTCGTTTCCAAAGAAAAGTTACTCGATTTAGAAGGACAAGTCATAGAAACCATATATATCATAGCGACGTAATTACTGTGCTAATTCGCCAATGTAAGGGTGCGAGGGACGCAGTAAAGATGGAATAGTGCATCGGAAAGGAGATACTCGTATCCCAAAAGAAAATTATGTCGTTTCCATAGAAACGTTACTCGATATAGAAGGAGATGTCATAGAACACATAGCATTTCATAGCGACGCAATTTCTGTGTTAATTCGTCAATGTGAGGGAACGAGGGATGCAGTAAAGAAGGAATAGTGCATCGGAAAGGAGATATATGTATCCCAAAATAAAATCCTGTCGTTTCCATAGAAACGTTACTCGATTTAGAAGGAGAAGTCATAGATCGCATAGTATTTCATAGCGACGCAATTTCTGAGCTAATTTGTCAATGGGAGGGAGCGAGGCATGCAGTAGAGAAGGACTAGTGGATCGGAAAGGAGATAGTAGTATCCCAAAAGATAATCCTGTTGTTTCCGTAGAAATGGTACTCGATTTAGAAGGAGAAGTCATAGAACCAATAGTATTTCATTGCGCCACAATTTCTGTGTTCATTCGTCAACGTGAGGAATGAGGGAGAGAGGGATGCAGTAAAGAAGCAATAGTGCATCTAAAAGGAGATACTCGTATCCCAAAAGATAATCCTGTTGTTTCCATAGAGACGTTACTCGATTTTGAAAGAGATGTCATAGAACACATAGTACTTCATAGCGACGCAATTTCTGTGACAATTCGTCAATGTGAGGGAGCGAGGGATGCAGTAAAGAAGGGATAGTGCATCGAAAAGGAGATACTCCGTACCCAAAAGAAAATCCTATTGTTTCCATTGAAACGTTACTCCATTTAGAAGGAGAAGTCATAGAATCCATAGTATTGCATAGCGACGCAATTTCTGTGACAATTCGTCAATGTGAGGGAGCGAGGGATGCAGTAAAGAAGGATTAGTGCATCGGAAAGGACATACTTGTATCCCAAGAGAAAATCCAGTCGTTTCCATAGAAACGTTACTCGATTTAGAAGGAGAAGTCATAGAACACATAGTAGTTCATAGCGACGCAATTTCTGTGACAATTCGTCAATGTGAGGGAGCGAGTATCTCCTTTCCGATGCAGTATTCATCCTTCACTGCATCCCTCGCTCCCTCACATTGACGAAATAACATAGAAATTGCGTCGCTATGAAATACTACGGTTTCTATGACTTCTCCTTCTATATCGAGTGCGGAAAGGAGATAGTAGTATCCCAAAAGAAAATCCTGTTGTCTCCATAGAAACGTTACTCGATTTAGAAGGCGAAGTTATAGAACCGAGAGTATTTCATAGCGACGCAATTTCAGTGTTAATTCATCAATGTAAGAGAGCGAGGGATGCTGTAAAGAAGGAATAGTGCATTGGAAAGGAGTTACTCTTATCCCAAAAGAAAATCCTGTCGATTCCATAGAAACGTTACTCGATTTATAAGGAGAAGTCATAAAACCCATAGTACTTCATAGCGACGCAATTTCAGTGTTAATTCGTCAATGTGAGGGAGCGAGGGATGCAGTAAAGAAGGAATAGTGCGTCGGAAAGGAGATACTCGTATACCAAAAGAAAATACAGTCGTTTCAATAGAAACGTTACTTGTTTTAGAAGGAGAAGTCATAGAACCCATAGTATTACATAGCGCCGCAATTTCTGTGTTAATTCGTCAATCTGAGGGAGCGAGGGATGCAGTAAACAACGAATAGTGCATCGGAAAGGAGATACTCGTAACCCAAAAGAAAATCCTGTCGTTTTCATAGAAGCGTTACTCGATTTAGAAGGAGAAGTCATAGATCCTATAGTATTTCATAGCGGCGCAATTTCTGTGTTAATTTGTCAATGTGAGGGTGCGGGGGATGCAGTAAAGTAGGAATAGTGCATCGGAAAGCTGATACTCGTATCCCAAAAGAAAATCCGGTCGTTTCCATAATAACTTAACTCGATTTAGAAGGATATGTCATACAACCCATAGTATTTCATGGCGACGCAATTTCTGTGGTAATTCGTCAATGTGAGGGAGCGAGGGATGCAGTAAAGAAGGAATAGTGCATCGGAAAGGACATAGTCGTTTCTCAAAAGAAAATCCTGTCGTTTCCATAGAAAAGTTACTCGATTTAGATGGACTAGTCATAAACACATGGTATTTCATAGCGACGCAATTTCTTTGTTAATTCGTCAATGTGAGGGAGCGAGGGATGCAGTAAAGTAGGAATAGTGCAACGGAAAAAAGATACTCGTATCCCAAAAGAATATCCTGTCGTTTCCATAGAAACGTTACTCGATTTAGACGGAGATGTCATAGAACACATAGTATTTCATAGCAACGCAATTTCTGTGTTAATTCGTAAATGTTAGGGAGCGAGGAATGCAGTAAACAAGGAATAGTGCATCGGAAAGGACATACTCGTATCCCAAGAGAAAATCCTCTCGATTCCATAGAAACGTTTCTCGATTTACAAGGGGAAGTCATATAACCCATAGTATGTCAAAGCGACACAATTTCTGTTTTAATTCGTCAATGTGAGGGAGCGAGGGATGCGGTAAAGGAGGAATAGTGCATCGGAATGGAGACAGTCGTATCCCAAAAGATAATCCTTTCGTTTCCGTAGAAACGTACTCGATTTAGAATGAGAAGTCATAGATCCCATAGTACTCCATAGCGACGCAGTTTCTGTGTTAATTCGTCGATGTGAGGGAGCGAGGGATGCAGTAAAGAAGGAATAGTGCGTCGGAAAGGAGATACTCGTATCCCAAAAGAAAATCTTGTCTTTCCCATTGATACGTTACTAGATTTAGAAGGAGAAGCCATAGAACACATAGTAATTCATATTGACGCCATTTCTGTGTTAATTCGTCAATGTGAGGAAGCAAAGGATATAGTATAGAAGGAATAGTCCTTCGGAAAGGAGATACTCGTAGCCCAAAAAAAAACCTTTCGTTTCCATAGAAACGTTACTCGATTTAGAAGGAGATGTCATAGAACGCATTGTATATAATAGCGACGCTATATCTGTGTTAACTCCTCCATGTGAGGGAGCGGGGGTTGTAGTAAAGAAGGAATGGTGCATCGGAAACAAAATAGTCGTATCCCAAAAGAAAATCCTGTCGTTCCGTAGAAACGTTTCTCGATTTAGGAGAAGATGTCATAGAACCCATAGTATATCATAGCGACTCAATTTCAGTGATAACTCCTCAATGTGAGGGTGCAAGGGATGCAGTAAAGAAGAAATAGTGCATCGAAAAGGAGATACTCGTATCCCAAAGGAAAATCCTGTCGTTTCCAGAGAAACGTTACACGATTTAGAAGGAGAAATCATATATCCCATAGTATTTAATAGCCCTGCAATTTCTGTGTTGGTTCGTCAATGTGAGGGACGGAGGGATGCAGTAAAGATGGAAAAGAGCATCGGAAAGGAGATACTCGTATCCCAAAAGAAAATCCTGTCATTTCCATAGATACGTTACTCGATCTAGAAGGAGAATTCATATAACTCATAGTATTTCATAGCCCAGCAAATTCTGGATTAATTCCTCAATGTGAGGGACTGAGGGATGCAGTAAGGAAGGAATAGTGCATCGGAAAGAAGATACTCGTATCCCAATAGAAAATCCTGGCGTTACCATAGAAACGTTACTCCATTTGGAAGGAAAAGTCATAGAACCCACAGTATTTCATAGCGTCGCAATTTCTGTGTTAATTCGTCAATGTGAGGGAGCGAGGGATGCAGTAAAGAAGGAATTGCGCATCGGAAAGTAGATACTCGTATCCCAAAAGAAAATCCTGTCGTTTCCAAAGAAACGCTACTCGTTTTAGAAGGAGAAGTCATATAACCTATAGTATTTCATAGCACCGCAATTTCTGTGTTAATTCGTCAATGTGAGGGAGCGAGGGATGCAGTAAAGATGGAATAGTGCATCGGAAAGGAGATACTCGGATCCCAAAAGAAAATCTTGTCTTTCCCATTGATACATAACTCGATTTAGAAGGAGAACCATAGAACACATAGTATTTCATATCGACGCCATTTCTGTGTTAATTCGTCAATGTGAGGGAGCAAGGGATATAGTATAGAAGGAATAGTGCTTCGGAAAGGAGATACTCGTAGCCCAAAAGAAAATCGTCTCGTTTCCATAGAAACGTTCCTCGATTCGGAGGGGGAAATCTTTGAACCAATAGTATTTCATAGCGACGCCATTTCTGTGTTGATTCGTCAATGTGAAGGAATGAGGAATGAAGTAAAGATGGGATAGTACATCGGAAACTAGATATTCGTATCCCAAAAGAAAATCCTTTCGTCTCCATAGAGACGTTACTCGATTTAGAACGAGAAGGCATAGAACATACAGGATTTCATAGCGAGGCAATTTCTGTGTTAATTCGTCGATGTGAGGGAGCGAGGGATGCAGTAAAGAAAGAATAGTGCTTCGGAAAAGAGATGCTCGTATCCCAAAAGATAATAAACGTTACTCGATTTAGAAGGAGATGCCGTAGAACCAATAATATTTCATAGCGACGTAATTTCTGAGTTAACTATTCAATGTGAGGGAGCGAGAGATGCAGTAAAGAATGAATAGTGATTCGGAAAGGAGATACTCGTTTCCCAAAACAAAATCCTGTCGTTTCTATAGAAACGTTACTCGATTTAGAAGGAGATGTCATAGAACCCATAGAATTTCATAGCGACGCAATTTCTGTGTTTACTCCTCAATGTTAGGGAGCGAGGGATTCAGTAAAGAAGGAATAGTGCATCATAAAGGAGATACTCGCATCCCAAAAGAAAATCCAGTCGTTTCCAAAGAAACGAGCTCGATTTAGAAGAAGAAGTCGAAGAACCAATAGTATTTCATAGCGACGCAATTTATGTGTTAACTCCTAATTGTGAGGCACCGAGGGATGCAGTAGTGAAGGAATAGTGCATCTGAAAGGAGATACTCGAATCCCAAAAGAAAATCCTTTCGTTTCCATAGAAACGTTACTCGATTTAGAAGGAGAAGTTAGAAAACCCATAGTATTTCATAGCGACGAAATTTCTGTGTTAACTCCTCAATGTGAGGGAGCGAGGGATGCAGTAAAGAAGAAATAGTGCATCGGAAAGGAGATACTCGTATCCCAAAAGAAAATCCTGTGGTTTCCATAGAAACGTTACCCGATTTAGAATAAGAGGTCATAAAACACATAGTATTTCACAGCGACGATATTTCTGTGTTAATTCTTCAATGTGAGGGAGCGAAGGAAGCAGTAAAGAAGGTATAGTGCATCGGATAGGAGATACTGGAACCCTAAAAGAAAATCCCGTGGTTTCCATAGAAACGTCACTCGATTTAGAAGGACAAATCATCGAACACATAGATTTCATAGCGCCGCAATTTCTGTGTTAATTCGTCAATCTGACGGACCGAGGGAAATAGTAAAGAAGGAATAGTGCATCGGAAAGGAGACACTCGTATCCCAAAAGAAAAACCTTTCGTTTCCAAAGAAACGTTATTCGATTTAGAAGGAAATGTCATAGAACCCATAGTATTTCATAGCGACGCAATATCTGTGTCAACTCCCCAATGTGAGGGGGCGAGGGTTGCAGTAAAGAAGGAATAGTGCATCGTAGGGGAGATACTCGTATCCCAAAAGAAAATCCTGTCGTTTCCGTAGAAACGTTTCTCGATTTAGAAGGAAATGTCATAGAACACATAGTATTTCATAGCGACGCAATTTCTATGTTAATTCGTCAATGTGAGGGACCGAGGGATTCAGTAAGGGCGGAATAGTGCATGGGAAAGGAGATACTTGTATCCTTAAAGAAAATCCTGTGGTTTCCATAGAAACGTTACTCGATTTAAAAGGAGATGCCACAGAACCCATCGTATTTCATAGCGACGCAATTTCTGTGTTAGCTCATCAATGTGAGGGAGCGGGGGATGCAGTAAAAAAGGAATAGTGCATCGGGAAGGAGATACTCGTATCCCAAAATGAAATCCCGACGTTTCTGTAGAAACGTTACTCGATTTAGAAGGAGATGTCATAAAACCCATAGTATTTCATAGCGACGCAACTTCTGTGTTAATCTTTAATGTGAGGGAGCGAGGGACGCAGTAAAGAAGGTATAGTGCATCGGATAGGAGATACTGGAACCCCAAAAGAAAATCCTGTGGTTTCCATAGAAACGTCACTCGATTTAGAAGGAGAAGTCATCGAACACATAGTATTTCATAGCGACGCAATTTCTGTGTTACTTCTTCAAAGTGAGGGAGCAAGGGTTGCAGTAAAGAACGGCTAGTGGATCGGAAAGGAGATACTCGTATCCAAAAAGAAAATCCTGTCGTTTCCATAGAAACGAGATCCGATTTAGCAGGAGAAGTCATAGATCCCATAGTATATCATAGCGACTCAATTTCAGTGATAACTCCTCAATGTGAGGGTGCGAGGGATGCAGTAATGAAGGAATAGTGCATCGGAAAGGAGATACTCGTATCCCAAAGGAAAATCCTGTCGTTTCCAGAGAAACGTTACACGATTTAGAAGAAGAAGTCATATAACCCATAGTATTTCATAGCCCATCAAGTTCTGTGTTAATTCGTCAATGTGAGGGAGTGAGAGATGCAGTAAGGAAGGAATAGTGCATCGGAAAGAAGATACTTGTATCGCAATAGAAAATCCTGTCGTTTCCATAGAAATGTTACTCCATTTGGAAGGAGAAGTCATAGAACCCACAGTATTTCATAGCGACGCAATTACTGTGTTAAATCGTCAATGTGAGGGAGCGAGGGATGCAGTAAAGAAGGAATAGTGCATCGGAAAGTAGATACTCGTATCCCAAAAGGAAATCTTGTCTTTCCCATTGATACGTTACTCGATTTAGAAGGAGACGCCATAGAACACATAGTATTTCATATCGACGCCAATTCTGTGTTGTTTCGTCAACGTAAGGGAGAGTGGGATGCATTAAAGAAGGAATAGTGCATCGGAAAGGAGATACTCGTATCCCAAAAGAAATTCCTCTCGTTTCCATTGAAATGGTACTCGATCTAGAAGGAGAATTAATAGAACCCACAGTATTTCATAGCGACGCAATTTCTGTGTTAACTCCTCTATGTGAGGGACCGAGGGACGCAGTAAAGAAGGAATAGTGCATCGGAAAGGAGATACTCGTATCCCAAAAGAAAACCCTTTCGTATCCATAGAAACGTTACTCGATCTAGAAGGAGAAGTCATAAAACACATTGTATTTCATAGCGACGCAATATCTGTGTTAAATCGTCAATTTGAGGGAGCGACGGTTGCAGTAAAGAACGAAATGTGCGTCGGAAAGGAGATACTCGTATCCCAAAAGAAAATCCTGTCGTTTCCGTAGGACGAGACTCGATTTAGCAGGAGAAGTCATTGAACCCATAGTATTTCATAGCGACGCAATTTCTGTGTTCATTCGTCAATGTGAGGCAGCGCGGGATTCAGTAAAGAAGGAATAGTGCATCAGAAAGGAGATACTCGCATCCCAAATGAAAATCCTGTCGTTTCCAAAGAAACGAGACTCGATTTAGAAGAAGAAGTCGAAGAACCAATAGTATTTCATAGCGACGCAATTTCTGTGTTAACTCCTAATTGTGAGGCACCGAGGAATGCAGTAGTGAAGGAATAGTGCATCGGAAAGGAGATACTCGAATCCCAAAAGAAAATCCTTTCGTTTCCATAGAAACGTTACTCGATTTAGAAGGAGAAGTCAGAAAACCCATAGTATTTCATAGCGACGCAATTTCTGTGTTAACTCCTCAATGTGAGGGAGCGAGGGATGCAGTAAAGAAGAAATAGTGCATCGGAAAGGAGATACTCGTATCCCAAAAGAAAATCCTGTGGTTTCCAAAGAAACGTTACCCGATTTAGAATGAGAAGTCATAAAACACATTGTATTTCACAGCGACGCAATTTCTGTGTTAATTCTTCAATGTGAGGGAGCGAGGGTTGCAGTAAAGGACGAATAGTGCATCCGAAAGGAGATACTCGTATCCCAAAAGAAAATCCGGTCGTTTCCATAAAAACGAGACTCGATTAAGCAGGAGAAGTCATAGAACCCATAGTATGACATATCGTCGCAATTTCTGTGTTAATTCGTCAAT